>NW_025106649.1:0-4968862 GCF_013123115.1 Colletes gigas
ATCGAGATCATCGATCCTTCGTGCTCGATAATTATTTCGACCTTTCGTTCCCATCGGCGGTATAATTAAAAATTTTGTCAGTTTTTTATCTCGTGAAATCACAGTCGGCTCACTAATTACATTCTACACTTACAAGAAGGTTAACTTCTGTGTATTATTCAGGCACTCCTCTTGACTTAACCCTTTCACATTTGAAATTCAACCAGAGTTCGTTAATTAACCTTGTCGAGGAGGGGTTAAGCACAAGAAAGTTTTTTTTTTTAATACCAATTAACTATCTTGCGACACGATTACATTTCACATACATAACACGATTATTAAATCAACGTGGAAAGACACAAGAAGCTGTATTTTTAATGTCGAGTAGGGACAAGATACGTTTTGCACTTCCGTCGTACTTTCGTAAGAAAAATAAAATGAATGTAATAACACTTAACGTGATTTCAAAAGCAATTTCTTTTTTTTGTACTCTTGTATCAACAATGATTCAAATTCGGTAATGAGAACCGTCGTTGGAGAATACTTAACAACGAAAAGCAACGGGAAAGCTGTTTCTCGTTTTGACGCACGTGCAAACTCTTTTTGCGTTTGTCAATATCGCGGACCGGGCACAATGGACGCCTGGAATTCATTTCGCAAGACAACAGCACTGGTTGATATTTATACCCGGTCTGCGTCAATTTGCTAATTGTTTGTACGTACACGAAAGTGCGTTCCCTCGAATTGCGGCTAAACATTTCAGCGAAAAAGCGCGAAACGTTTCTCCTTCCGCGCGTTTGTTTCGGTCGCAGTTTTTTCGACCGGCTGATGTTCGCAAACGCATTCAGCACTAATTATGCTCGTTGCCATTAGTGCACGCCGCGTAACAGCCGAAGTAAAATACCTTGTTCCGCCACGCGACTCCATTTTATCCGATTCCACTCTGCACACTTTCCTAATTATACACTTACGCGTGAAATGCATTTACAGATTGTATTGCACGCCTCAAAATTATCGACTTTTAATTATCGTCGTGTGCATCAGACTTGGACAGGATAAAAATAAAAAAAATCGTTTGTAATGATTTATTTTGGAATGTTGTTTCGAAAATAAAAATAATATTCATTTGAAATGAAGCTATTTCAAATAATTGTTACTTTATTTCAAATTGGTCGCAAGAAATAATCCTGAAAATAATAATTAAGAAAAAGATTTGTTTGTTGTGTTGGTAACACTCTCTTCGTAAATAAATAATCTTGAAGACTGAAAAAAAGTTATAAATCAGAATTCACGATCACAATTTCGAAAATTTGAATATTATATTTAATTTCACGGTTATTTCAAATAATTATAAAAAGGGTTAATATGAGCATTTTTTTATTCATTTTTAATATCACGCGTACGCAGAACTTGAAAAAATACTATTTCAAATAGCAAATATTTTATTTTTAATCGTATTGAACGCAATATAACATGACCAGTTTACAATATGAAAAGAAATAGTTTCATCAAAGATTTGCAGCTGATACATTGTTACATCAGAAATAATATTCTTTAACTACATTCTACCGAAATTCCAAGGTGTGTTATCTTGTAGTGGCGTACTGTAGGTCGCCGTGACAGCTATCCTTATCAAACGGGTTTGGCACAGGGCACAAAAGGGTGGGATGATAAATCTTTAAGCAAATTCAGACGGGCTGGAGGGGATCGTCGATACGTTTCTCGCTGGGAGAAAGATTGTGGGGATGACGAGGGATGGTTGATATTCGCGTAAGGTCCCCGGGGTCGGATACAGGTCGGGAGAGGATCAAGCCAGCGCCAGAAAGGTACAGTCAATTGGTCTACGAGGTCTGACACATTTCTACGTGTTTCTCTCGGGCCTGGAACCAGCGGAGAGGTCGATTGTACGGCCGAGATTAAATTCCGACGGTTTCGTGTTATGCGCTCGTGAAATTTAGAAAGGAACGCGTTTTCGCGAATCGTCCGGCGAAATGAAAGGAAAATTCTCGCGCGGAACGGGAACACCTGACGTCGAAAATGGCGTGGCTGTTTTCTTTATGGAACGGTTACCGTTTGGACGCGGATTTAACAAATCAATTCAGTTACTCTAATTTAACGAGTACATTTACATTCCATGCTTGCAATTTTTTGCAGTTTTTATTGTTGCACTTTGTTCCCCTCGAAGTGCTCGTTAGCTTTTATTCGAAACACTTTTCTGTTGGGGCTGTGTAAATGCCTAAAACATCGGGGCAATAATTAGGATGAACATCCCTGTAAAGCGTCAAAGTAAATAACAAAATAAACGTAGAAGACATCATAAATAATAATAGTTGTTATGTTCATTAGATAGAGGATGAAATGCCCTTTAAAATGACTGTTCATTCAAGTCGATAGCGTAATTAGTTCCGGAGATCGAGGACTTCGTAAGATATACTTCTCTTTTGTGTCAAAAAATTTCTTAATTCTCATCGGATAGAAGATAAAACGCTTTTGAAAACGAATTTTGTTTCAAGTCGATACCGTAGTTAGTTCTAGAGAAAGCAATTGTTTAAGAAAAAGTGACGGTTAGTAATTACGCAAACATCCTGTATTTAAATTTAAATTAATTTTCAATTAAATGTACAATTTATGATCCAGTTTTATCGTACACTAATAGTACGATCAGTGCGAATTGCTGAAACTTCTTTGGATATGTAGCGTCAAAGTAAATTTCAAAATAAACATAGAAGATAGCAAAAATTATAGTAGATGATATGATCATCTGATAGAGAATGAAATGCCCTTTAAAATGAGCGTTCGTACGAGTCGATAGCGTAATTAGTTCCGGAGATATGAGGATTTCAGTTTCAAGTCGATGCGGTGGCTAGTTCCGGAGATATAAGCGTTCGAAGGTTTGTTTACGTTTCATTGATGACGTCGGCGCGAGGTTGAATGACCGCGCGCATAAGTAGTAAACAGTGCGTAGTAAATTCTTGGAAATACTACGTCACTCGGTCGCTCGGTCGCTCGGTCGCGTAGCACGTGCGCGCGAGAGAGAGGTCCGACGCGTCAGACGGAGACAGAGATAGTCGAATTAAAAAAATTACCCCTTTACATAAATTACGATATCTCGAAAACGGAAAGTCGGATCGACAAAAAACAAAAACCATTTTAAAGGGGAAGCCTTGCCGCTTTCAGCAGTGCCTCAATAACGAATAAAGCACCAGTAGCGTCAGAATTACAAGCGTTTAAAGTTTTAGTATTTTTAATACGCATCGTTAAGCTGTCGTAAGACGAATGTCGCGTGAGCGGGAGAAAGAGAGAGAGGGTCGACCGTAAGACGAAGACAGAGATAGTCGAATAGGAGAAATTACGCCTTTCTTTGAACGACGATATCTCCAAAACGATAAGTCGAATCGACAAAAACGAAAAAGCATTTCAAAGGGGAAGCTTCGCCCCTTCTAACGATGGTTCACTTATACAGAAAATATAAATAGTTTCGGAACTGTACGCGTGTAAAATTTGCGTTTTATTAATACGCGTTGGTAGACTGTTTATTAAAATTTTGCAACAAGTAGTAATTCATTTGGATAATTTAATTTGTAACAATTCTATTGTATGTTTATTTATATGTTCAACGATTTTAGGGAGTTCAGTAATTACTAAAGAAGCTTGTAAATAATATGTGCCAACACTTCTGTCTTGACTATTTTAGTGTTCTTATAAAATTTAAAAATCAAATAATCGATTATTGATTATATAACGTGTACATTGATCTCTCGTACATTAACAAACTGTTCCAATTTTAACGCGTAATAGTTTATTCATTTACTTCGTAAAATTTGGTAAAAGTAAATGGAAAAAATTCACAAGAACCAAGTTTCTTTTCCTACAGTATAATAAATCACTATTATAATGCATGAATCCAAATGGGGAGTATACATACTCTACGACAATTATAAATAATATTTATAATCCTGAAACATTTATAGATATAACAATCGCGATTTATAACAAGTTATTAGACGATCAAAGACAAAAATGTAATCGAAAACTTGTCAAGGATTGAAATTCCAGTTCGTGTCAAATTGATTGAAAGCACGAGAGTTAATCCAGTTTTCTTAGAATAAGCTCCCAGGGTGGAAATTTTTCCCCAGCAATTTACATCGAGTAACGAGGTCACCGGAGTTGATAATATAATCCGTGTTCTTTAAATATTGAAATATTACGTTTATTGACCCGGGGAGCCGTCCTTTATGTCCCAGCATTATTATTGCGTCTGCAACGGACGCTTTTCATGCGTGGGGGCATAATAAGCGATTAAACGCGTCAGAGGGTCGCGTTCGGCGCCTCTATGGGAAGTCGCCATTGGCGATTGTTATTTCACTACCCTCGCCCCTCGTTCGAAGTGGCCTGTTGTTTCAAGGGAAACGTCAACCGGTTATAGCTTTTCTGTCAGTTCGTATTTCAGCGAAACGCACCGTGTACTTCGTGTCCAGCGATTAAATCCGGCATGACGGATTCCGGCGCGTATCGGTGAATCGAAAATTTCGAGGAAAATAGCGTCCAATTTCGGAGCGATCGATTTTGATTATTCGTCTGAGACGCTCGTTATTTCTATTTGCCCTGATGTCTGTGAATATTAATGGAGGCTCGGTGTATTTTGTGTTGCAACTGGTACGAACTAGTAAGCAGATTATCGAATCGACGGAAAATAAATGGAGCTGTACGTGCTAACGCAAATAGAATTAATTGGGTTAGATGTAATGACTACCCATTGCTGAATCCTGGACCTGCTTGTTCACTATACATCATCATTGTATTTTCTCTCTTCGCTGTACTTCTTTTTTGTATCAGTTATTGCTTAAATAATTAATATCGAAGTTTAGCCAATTCCAAAGGCAAAATTTCGTTTGAATAACAAATTGCACGCCGATTTACGCGTGACGTTTATTGGATGAAACAGTCAAATGTCATTTTCGTTGTGAAATATTTCATTCTATAATTCGAACTCTAATTTCTGTTCTAATGAAAAGGTGTCTGTCTTTGTTATTCGAAATATAATCGTTTTATTAAATAAATTTTATCGATTGCTTTGTATCAATAATTGCAAAAGTTTTCGGAACTCTTAACGCTGATAATAAAATATTTATATAGCAGAAATAGCTTATTATGTATTTATGAAATGCATATAATTCCGAAGTTATTACCGAATCGAGGTGGTTCTGTTTATTCTGCCTCGCATAAAAATTTCATTCTAAAGTTTAAATGCGATCTATTAAATATTATATCGACAGTTGCTAACGAGCGTTCGAACCTGTGAAAATTGCAGGAAAGCAATTTCCTGGCATAAAATATGAACATGTCTTGTGAAATATTAATTTTCTCGTGTTCCTCCATCGATGTTCGTATACAGAGAACGATGGAAAACGATACTGTTCCGTCAATGCAAACAGCGACTGTGCTTTACGCGTACATTGTTGCATTTTTATGGAAAATATGACTAGAGAAATACAGATCTCATTAAACCATGCAACACGTTTCGCTATCAATCTTCGTTTAGCAAAGAGTTACAGTTTCTCCTACTTTATGGAACCATCTTGTACAATGTATGCTTATAAATTCTCATTGTAGACTAACTAAAAATATTTCTTTTTTAATTTTAAAACGAACAAATTGACGATGTCGACAGATTTAAAAACCTTGCAAAAGCGAAGCTGGAAAATTAAATCGCGCTCGTGTCACTCGTTGTAATTGCATTTTGTTGTTCAGTTGAAAGTATTTAAATTTTCGGAGCGACGTGTATTTCACAACATAATTTATCATTTTCGATTTTCTTTTACCGGTTTCGATCTCTCTTTCTCCTTCGCGAACGTATCTGGACAATTTAATTGTAATAGAAATAATACAGAAATTTTAGAAATTGTAGAATTCTTGAAAAATATAATTGACAAAATTGTAGAAGATTTAACTATTTGAAGCTTTGTAACTGTTTGAAAGAATAATTGAAACAGATCGCGATATTAATTCAGCTTTCGACCAGTTTGTTTTGCATCCTCTTAAATATACAGTTTAGCAAATATTAAATTTTTTTCTGCTACCATCCATTCGGATCAATCGTGTTGGGTATTGTCAGGAAACGTGACTTCTCGTTTACGACTTCCGGGGTGAACAGAGGGATAAGTTTATGTCGGATCGTAAATATTTTCGCGAAAGTTTCGTTCCTAGAATGGAAATGCGTCGACTGACCCTCCATTTTTTCCCGATATAAGGTGGAGTGACAGCCAATCGGAAAATTAATTTACAGGCTCCACCAATACAAAACGTGACAGGGTTTTCATTATGCTCCATTTCACCCTCTAAAAGATCGTATATAGAGAACAACATTTGCAGTCGTTGGAAATTTCGAAAGAAAATAAATTGAGACTGAATCCTAATTTTTCTTAAATAAATTTCTCGAGTAGTAACAAATTTTCCATTTCAGCGACTATTTAAAAAAAAAAAACAAATATTAATTTAACAGCCACCTGTGGTCCATAAATCAGACAATAAATATTAGCGGTTGGACAGGTGGAAAAGGAAGGCCAGAGCTTCGACCTTTTGTATGAACTCCCTTCGAAAATAGTTTTATTCGCGCCACAATGGTAAAATAAATTGTCTTATTATTAAAACTATTTTTAAAGGGGCTCCACAATGTTAAAAATCTCTATATTATTGTAGACTTCTAGATGAGAATGTTTGCTTCAAATTCTATAATATATAATTGTAATTACTATTTATTGTCGAGAGGTAAAAATAAATTATTTTTACTATTTTAAATATATTATATTATTACTATTATATAAATTATAATATAATATTATATAATATTATATAATATTAAATATATTAAATTATTACTATTTATTGTCTAGAGGTAAAAATAAATTATTAAAATAAAATCAAATAATATTAATAATGGTTCGAGCTAGGTGGTGTTTGGACTCGTTTTCGTCAGACAAAACTCACGAATTTATTGATTTTATTGATAATATATTCGCGAAGATATGAGAAATATAGAAATTGAGATTCTTATCGTGAATTTCGATTATGTATGCGTGCCCCGTCACTATCGTTTGTATAGTTCCCAGACGTGCAAGTCGATTGGTCGCTCGTGCTGAGTGAACAGAAACAGTGGAGAAGACACTGGTTCAATTATCGAGGGAAAAATTCGATCACTCATCGAGACAATACTGCATCCTCAAAAAGCTCAGAAAATAACACATTAAAGTAACTATAGAGTCTTCAACTAATTTCATATATAAACTGTGTATTTAATACATTAATAATAAATTTTACGACTTAACTGTACATAAAATGTCTTTACTATGATTTCAAAATTACTATTCCAATACTGCATCTACATTGAAAAAGCTCAGAAAATAACACATTAAAGTAACTATAGAGTCTTCAACTAATTTCATATATAAACTGTGTATTTAATACATTAATAATAAATTTTACGACTTTACTGTACATAAAATGTCTTTACTATGATTTTAAAATTACTATTCCAATACTGCATCTACATTGAAAAAGCTTAGAAAGTAACACATTAAATCAAATTAACTATAGAGTCTTTAACTAATTCCATATATAAACTGTGTATTTAATACATTAATAATAAATGTATTTCACGACTTAACTATACATAAAATGTCTTTACTATGATTTCAAAATTACTATTCCAATACTGCATCTACATTGAAACAGAAAATAGCACATTGAATCAATGTAACTATAGAGTCTCTAAATTCGTATACAAACAATGTATTTACCAATTTAATAATAGATGTATTTTACAACTCAACTGTACATAAAATGTCTTTACTATGATTTTAAAATTACTATTCCAATATTGCATCTACATTGAAAGAGCCCAGAAAATAGCACATTAAATCAAAATAACTATAGAGTCTTCAACTAATTCCATATATAAGCTGTGTATTTAATACATTAATAATAAATTTTACGACTTAACTGTACATAAAATGTCTTTACTATGATTTTAAAATTACTATTCCAATACTGCATTTCTATTTAATAGAAAACGAACAAAATTTTTGAGTTCGGGGGATTCCTGAAATTTAAAAATGAACAATTCTAAAAAATTTGAAATAAACAGATATTATGTCAAAGCTGAAAGTTTGGAATCCACACTGGCTTACAGAAATATTCTAGATTGCACGAATATTTTTTTAACCTATATTAAAACCGAACGTTGTAAGAAATGAGATACAACAATCTCCAGGCTTATTAGTGGATCAACAATTTGAAAATGCAACAATTAGTTGGTTAGTTTGCAGTTAGTTAGTCTGTTTGCAGTTAGTTAGTTTGTTTGTTAGTTAGTTAGTTAGTTTGCAGTTAATTTGTTAGTTAATTAGTTAGTTTGCAGTTAGTTAGTTGTTTGTCAGTTAGATAGTTAGTTTGCAGTTAGTTACTTAGTTTGCAGTTAGTTAGATAGTTTGCAGTTATTTAGTTAGTTTGCAGTTAAATTAGTTAGTTTGTCAGTTAGTTAGTTAGTTTGCAGTTAGTTAGTCTGTTTGCAGTTAGTTAGTTAGTTTGTCAGTTAGTTAGTTAGTTTCCATTAAATTAGTTAGTCTGTCATTTAGTTTTAATAAAAAATCAAAGAAGTTTTGTATCAACTAATAGCTTTGTCAAAGGAAATGGAGTTGTCAAACGAGCCGGTTTTTCATAAAATTCCATTATATATTTAAAATATTGCATTAAGTTGTACCACATTGAATCAAACTAACTATATAGAGATTTCAACTAAATTCGTATACAAACAATGTATTTACCAATTTAATAATAGATGTATTTTACGACTGAACTGTACATAATACGTGATTATTACGATTTAAAAATTGCTATTCCATTAGGATCGACACGCTTGTTAACGCAAGGTTAACCGAGCGTGTGATGTGCATATGATCGGGATCCACGCAACGCGAATGACAAAATGGTGCTCCGCGTCCAAGTTCGGATCATTTTCGTGATTTCAATGCGCGTGACACGCGTACGACACGAGACAAATCGTTCGAAAATGACGCCCGACGTGTACAACAACGGGGAACGTTGATCGTCGTGGAACGATAGATCACCGGCGAACGAAATGATCTTGATTCGAGGCCGATCGTTCGGGCGACGGTCAGTCGTTCATAAGGGGAGATCTAATGAATTATTTTTCCCACGATGCACTGTGCTAATTCCGATGCGATCGAAGTGACGTACGGCAAGGACATAGTAAGTTATTTTTGTACGGAGATACGATTGAGAACACGAGTGACGTTGAATAATTTCGTAATGTCCAGGAACGTCGATTTCTGAAGGTCGACCGTGTATTTCAGGTTTTCGAGCGTGATCGATGGGGATACGTAACCGTTTTCACGAAACGTTCGCGTACAATGTTGTTTTCATTTATTCAGCACTGGACGACCGGGACGAACGTTGATTTCTTGGCGTAAGTTTATAGAAACTACGAATGGAGTCATTCACTCTTTTACTTTTTCATTTAATGTTATTCTTTCGCTTTCTGTGGAAATAATCGCTCTTTTAAAGTGTCTTTATTTTACTTGTTGATTGTCGTTTCTAATTCACTTGGAACTCTTGTAACTTTGCAGGTGAATATGTACGACACATATTTATGTGCACATACGTTGTAACGGAGCAACGATCTATCTTTGTAGCTTCTCCAGTAGCAGTACATTTTTTTACTGGGAATAAAGTCAACTACACTTTCCCTTGAATTGACATCGAGTAAATATAATGGATTGTTAAGATTCTGTTACATTTTTAAATTGATCATAGTACATAAATCACAAGATAATTTGTAGGTAAATAGTAGCTTATTTTTCTTAGATTTTTACATAGTCTCGGAGCAATTTTATAGCTTTAACTGTAAATTATAAAACAAGTAAATTTTCGACGTGTCAACCTGGAAGACAAGTTGTAAAATCATCTTTTATCTTTGATCGTGTTATGGTACTCGACGTAAATTCATATTCGCGTTCGATGTGGGACAAGATGCATCGAGCCGTCTTTATTCATTCTCAGCTACGCGTACATAGACGTTTACGATCGATAAATTACACGGTCTACAGATTAAAGAAGAGTAAGGTCAGGCATAGTCATTGTCTCCTCAACAATAGTAATACCACAGACGAGGTATACATCTTATCTCAATTTGAAAAGCAATAAAACAGCTCGATTCGAGAATTATTTTCTTTCTCGACTATTAAAAAGTCTTGTCGCTCGTATTTGAGGCACCCAATAAAATTTAATACGAAACATTTAAAATAATGGAAACGTAGAATTCGCTCGCGTTCCGTCAGAGAAAAACGTTCGAATTTACTTCGTGCCTAAAAATTGATAGTTGTGTATTTTCGTATCGTTCAAACAATGCTGAATTCCGTTTGGTGCCCAACTGACAGATGTTATTTTTCAACTGGAAATATGATACGGAATGTTTGTCCTGAATGTTTCTTGCTGAAACAGAGTCCTCTGTTATTGTAGGTGAAAAACATTTCACGTTCGAATTGACAATTTTCTCCGTCACTAAAACTATACCGTGCATTTTTTTTGGAGTAACCTTTTATTGTCTGAACTTTATTGACAGAGGCACTTGTACAAAAACGAGCTTCTCTTTTAAAGTCAATATCGGAGGCTTCGATTCTTTAGTTTCATTAATAAACTCTTGTTATTCTTATTCTTATTTGAGACACACTGTAGTGAAATGAACACATTTCTAAGTTGGTGAGATATTTGTAAAACTAGTCTGTTCTTTCTAGGGGAGAATTGCACGCGAGGTGACACTTTCTATGCTCGCCGCCAGAGGGCTACGCTCTCATCTCTCTCACAAGCGCTCGATCGACTAGTGAATATCCCCAAACGCTCTCCTTTTCTTTCCTTCTTTTCTTTTGCTTACTCACTTCGACCATACAAGACTCCAAATACACCGTACGATCAAATTTAAACAAAATGAATCAGTATATAGGATTTAAAAAATTCTAAATGGTACGGTGAAGGGGTCAAGTAGTAAATCGAGGTGTACCCCTAAACTAGGATATTGTTATATATTAGAAATATCTTTAAAAGAAAACTAATTGCAGAGCCTCGTTCCGCGGCGTGTAACGATGAAATAGAGACTGGTGGCGGGGGAGTGAATCAAAGGTGGTCATTATTACCCTCGCTATACTCGAGCTTCGTGCTTCGTGGTGAAATTGGTGTAGGAGACTCCGGGCGGGTATAAAGGGGTGCTTCACACGTACGCTATAAAAGAATAATGGAAGTTCTTTCTGCGGAGAGCGTGTGGCTGTTTCGCAATAACTCGCAATCAAGATATTAGGAGATAGCAGGGCGAAGACGAGGGTATATATTTTAAGTGACTAAGAGCAAGTGCCTTCGAGACTCTCCGTCGCGGTAACCCGAGGAGGTGAATCCTGTTGACCCCGATTCCGTAGCACACACGAGGGTCCCTTAATCACCCTTGACCCGTTTCCACGCGAAATTGTGCATACCACCTTTTCCAATCTTCCGCCTCTACATCCACAATGATTCTTTAGAGAAGCCCCGTCTCCCTTGAGCCGGTTGCTCGTCGGATACAGAGGCTCCAGCAAACGATTTCGATCCAATCGTCCACCTCACCACCCCTCCTGCCTGTTTATATCCGTCTGTGCGTACACCGTTTCCGTGAAACGACCAGCGATCGAACCTTTGGGCGGCCAGGGATCGACAGATTTATTTGCGAACGCCGCGGAGGGCGGTTCGTCTAAGATCCTCTGAATTATGTATCAGCCCGTCCTATGAATAATGTGAATTTTCCATGGGGACGACGATGGCGTGATAAAGTTTACGAGTATCAACCGAGACGGCCACTTTTGTGCTGGGTACACCCCCTCTCCTGCTGCTCGAATAAGAAAGTCAGTGGTTTGTAATCGAAATGGAAATGCGGCTCTTGGCAAAAGAGTCGCCGTCGCTGATATTTATAGGAACTATTCTAAGCGAGATACTTTCGCAATTTTCTAACTGGTATAGTTTTTCGCGCGAGATTCTTGGACGAGGTGGAAGAATTACGGTGATATGAGGAAGTAAAGATTTTCTTTGTAGCGATTTTCTGTATTTTTAGTCAAATTTTTTGGTATTCCACGTTAGGAGAATAAATTCTTTCTCGTTTTAAGATTTTTAATTAGAGGTTTTGTTAAAGGTGGAAGAATAATGTTACTATAATTGATATAGTTAATACTTAGTTACTATAGTATTATAGTACTATAGTATTGTAGTATGATAGTTACTATAGTTGATATAAGGAAGTAAAGATTCTTTTTTTCTAGCGATTTTCTGAATTTTTATTCAAATTTTTTGTTATTCCACGTTTGGAGAATAAATTTTGATCTGTTTTAGGATATTCAATTAAATACAGGTTTTGATAGAGATGGAAGAATAATGTTACTATAATTGATATAGTTGATACTTAGTTACTATAGTATTATAGTATTATAGTTACTATAGTTGATATAAGGGAGTATAGATTTTTTTTTGTAGCGATTTTCTGAATTTTCATTCAATTTCTTTGGTATTCCACGTTTGGAGAATAAATTTTTTCCCGTTTTAAGATATTTAATTGAATAGAGGTTTTGTTAGCGGATTCAAAGATGCTCCCTATTGAAAATTATGAATATTATTTTTCAATGGTGTGTTTGTGTGCCAAGTTTCGTTAAAATTGAAGACTGTCTATTGTGTTTCTTGTTAGCTGTCCCTCCGGGGCCGCTGGGGGATGATCCTTGCTATACCATAGGGCAGTTATTCCCGCCATATCGCTGCGACATTGTCCCACAGTATGGTGGAGATAACCCTTTAATAGCCTCGAGCAATTTGACTTTGATCCAATTGTATTCGTATCTCTGTATATGGAGATAATTATTTAATTTTGATATATATATATTAAAAATATATTTGTTACAAATTAATACATATATATTACATCCATGAAAAAAGTATTAATATCAGTAGTATTATACAAAAAATCAATAATTTATATTCTTCAAAATAAACCAATATCATGAATAAAAATTATAAGTAGAAAATGAAACAGTCGTATGATCGATCGAAATCTATGTATAATTGTCAATAATATTCATATTTAAAATAAATAATTTAATTTTGTATTAGAAAATATTTCAATCTTTTGAATAAAATCCACATAAAGAAGGAAATCCTATTAATATAATTAAAATTAATAACAGTGATAGTATTCCTCTGTAGTGGAATAATAATTTATCTAGAAATTGTTGGACACTCAAAATTCTCAAATCTGATGGTCTCAATTTTTATTGAATATTACAACATAGCATTCGAATTGAAGTTTCCTAGACAGTCCATTATATTTCTTAATATTATTTTACCATATTACTTACAAATATGTTTTATTGAATAGATATATGTAAATTATTCTGTACAATCTATAAGAATTTTATTTATTGAAAAAATGTTCCCCCATGTCTGAATATTTTCTATGTTTTCAAGATCCTTAAATGGTCCCAGTTTTTCTTCAAGTATTATAATATATAATTAAGATTGTTTAAATAGCCGTATGATGAAATGAATTAGGAATTATTGAATTGTAAAATTTCTTTGAAATTTGTTTCACATTTTGGAACCCAACCTGAACTTCGACTTTGTCGAAACCTATCGTGGAAAGGTGAACTTCGTACCTGCTTATCATAATCCTGTTCTTTCTTTATACGGATCCACTATTTCGCTTCTCTTGAAATTACATCGCAGACGTATTCAGTTTTCCAACTAGACGTTTCCTGAACTTCGAGTCGCGCACTTTGCGAAACACGAAACGTTTCGCTTGGATACGGAGGAAAATGTTTGATCTTGTCGAACATCTTGGACGTAGAAGCGTCAAGTGATTTCTTTATAGTAAAATGAGGGCGACTATTTCAAAGAAAGGACCATTTTAAAAGAAGATACTTCGCTAGAAATGGATATAAAATAAAATGTGTGTTGCTTGTTACTAGTTTGGCAAATATTTTATTGACTCCTTGTATTTCGAAGGAAAGGTCGATATACTGTGTCTAAAATGGTTGGGACCAGACTTCTACTACGTGTTACTGAAGTCAAATGGATAAAAAGAGTTCATACAAGCTTCTAAATATATTTATAATTTATTGTGGCAATTATAAGGAATGTCGAAAATTTCAAATCGTTCTGAAAAAATTATTTCTGGTTGCGGGGCTCAATTACAATCATTTTTGGTGAATACACATATCCCTGAAATCCTACCCGCTTTCGAGATAAAAATTCGAGAAGATGTGAAATTTTTCGACAAAATTAAAAAATTTCAAATCGTTCTGGAAAAATTATTTTTGGTTGCAGGAACCAATGACAATAATTTTTGGTGAATAGACATACCCCCGAAATCTTGCGCGTTTTCCAGAAAAAAATTCCTTACCGAAAATATGTCTGACCCTACATTGACATGTTTCCCTGAAATTTCATGTGAATCTTTAAAATGTCATAACTCCTGAACGGATTGGGCGATTTTAATGTTTCAAAATGCAAACAACGCGTATTTTAGTCAAGTATATGTAGAAATTCTAAGAATATTGGAAAAGATGTTCCTCGACCCCGTAAAGTTAGAAAAACTCCATAAAAATGGTCCAAATTTTCAAACAGCCATAACTCCTATAATAGTGAATATATTTCAATGAAACTATTTTTTGAAGTAAAGCTCATCTGTACCTACAAAAAAGTATTAGACAACTTTTCTGTAGGGCGTCAAACAAAATTATTAAAAATGAAAAACGAGTTCTTAAGAAAGATCGAGAAGGGTGTAGGTGCTTAAATTTTACGGCGGAAAAAAAAAATTTCAAATCGTTATAAAAAAATTATTTTTAGCTAGTGGGGTCAATTACAATAATTTTTGGTGAATAGACACACCCCTGAAATCCTACCCACTTTCGAGAAAAAAATTCGAGAAGGTGTGAAATTTTTCTACAAAATTAAAAAATTTCAAATTGTTCTAGAAAAATTAATTTGGTTGCAGTGGTCAATTACAATTATTTTTGGTCAATAGACCTACCTCCGAAATCCTACCCACTTCTGAGAAAAAAATTCGAATATGTAGACAAATTTTTCGGCGACAAAAAAAAATTTCAAATCGTTCTAAAAAAATTATTTTCAGCTAGTGGGGTCAATTACAATAATTTTTTGTGAATAGACCTACCCCCGAAATCCTGCGCATTTTCGAGAAAAAAATTCAGTACGGTCGGAACTTCAAACGTTAATAACTTTTTAACGAAGCCTCCATCAACAAATTAGTATTCTTAATTTTCGTCTTATTTTGGCCTCCAGAATCACCCATTAAAATTTTTCCCAGGGTTGGTCGAACACCCTGCATGAAACTGGAACTAGCATCGACGATACAGGGATGAGGAAAAGGAAAAGAGATTGAACGTGTATTTAGAAATGAACTGGTACTCGAAGTCCGAACTTTGATATAGAAACGAAAGGGTTCTCTACTTAAAGGTTGAATGACGATACGGTATCGATACTGATTTGGACTTTGAATGTCGGTATAGAAAAATGAATACTGACTCGGCTATTGGATATCGATATAGAACTGACCTCGTAATGACTGATCAGTGAAAGTGCATTTGGTTTTAAGGATTTAGTGTAAAACAAGATTTATAGGGCATCGATGACTTCTTGTTTCATGAAGAGAAATTTGGAATTGAAAAATATTTTCTAAAAAAAAAAAAATACACTAATTGGGTGTTTTTTAATTCAAATACAAGCATGTCACAGTATTTGAATATTAATTCCTTATTAGTTCCTTGTCGATACGACGTATTGATTGCGAGGCAGAGATGGATTAAATGGTGTTTGAATAATGGATAAACAATAAGATTAATATACTATAGGAACTCAATCATGATGTTTATTCAATCAATTAATTTTTATCCACTCAGAATATACAGTTTTTATAGTTTTTTATTTCTTATTCGTTATTCGGTAGCTAAGTAAGAAAGTTATTCATGTCTATTATCTTTCTCAAATATATTTGAATTTTAAGTAACTTTTTCATATATATTTGAATTTTAAATATCTTTCTCATATTTATTGAAATTTTACATATCTACTTCAAATATACTTGAATTTAAATATCTCTTTCAAATGTATTTGGATTTGAAATACTTTTTTCAAATATATTTGAATTTTAAGTATCTTTTTCATATGTATTTGAATTTTAAATATTTTTCTCATATTTATTGAAATTTTACATATCTACTTCAAATATCTTTTAAATATCTCTTTCAAATGTATTTGGATTTGAAATATCTTTCTTAAATACATTTATATGTTTGAAAAAGATCGTTCTTCGTAATAGACATGTATAAATATCTCATCTACACACAAATTTCACAAATACCAAATAAAAAATAAAAAGCTGTTCACTCACAACCTTGAAAATAAGTGCAAAGCGTGCCCAGAGTCGCTGGAGAATAGAAAATTGATTTATTTAGAATTTCAATGGGCACTTCCACGTTATAACAAGTTAAGAACCAAATCTACAGATACGTGGCAATATTCATGAAGCGGTTAGCGTAACTTGGCGCGGTTTAGAGACACGCGTAACCGCTCGCGAATTACCCAAGACGATAGAAATTAGTTAAACGCGAGATTCTTGGGATTCCAGACCCGGGAAGAAGCCACGAAACGATCCAAACATTCCCGTAAAGGGTCGGTTCCCGTTCGCTCGTCAGGGAAGACGGACGGGTTAAACGAACGACGTCGCTCAATACTGACCCGACGAAACTGGGAATCGCTGATGGCGAATAAATAGCATCGGCATTGTTCAATTTGCTCGTGACGTTAGCCTCTCGTTAGTTGGCGTGGAATTTCAATCGATCTGGGGCGAATTTTGTACGTTGAACGGGCAAAGTGTGCCACCGTTAATACAGAGAAAACAAACAAAAATGTGTACACCGTGAACAACCATAGTTCGTTAATAAACGCTCTCACCAAACATTTGCGATCCATAAGTTTGCAATCGCTGGGAAAAAAAAAATTCAAGAACCAAATTACACTTTTTCGAAGCAACTGAAAAAATTTCATGAGCAACATATTTCTTTTTTTAACTAAGGAAAAGGTATTCTCTTAAAATTGTTCTTTCAGTAAAGAATCTTTCCATAAGGTTTCTAAAAAATGTGGAAATTTGAATTATTGTTAGTATTAGGCGGTTTCTTGATTTTCTATAATACTATTATTTATAAAAAGCCTCATAATATTAGTGTTTGTGGAAAGTTTTTACTGTCTAATTTCTCATCTGATTTCTCATTTTTCATTTATTTCGATATTGCATAGTATTTATTTATTATATAGATAGAAACTCATTAACACTAGAACTACCATAAAGCAGTCAAAATGACCCATTCATAATTTTCAATAAAATTTGTAAAAAATTTACTCGACCGAATTTTTGAAAATTTACCACAATTTTCTACAAAAGAATGAATAAACAGTTATTTCCATTGCATTACACATTTCTTCGCGTATCTATCGTTTTAATCTCTTTGGTACAAATAAATACACTATAATTGTCGGTAGTTCTAGTGTTAATGTGCAAAAGAAAATATAATAGCTTTATAGTCGAGCTGGAGAACAGTGCTTATAGATAAATAATATACAGAACTGATGGAATTAATATCGAGATTTGTTATTCAATTATAAATTGCAAATCTGATTTTCGAACAAGGAAATTTTAATTCTCGTAAAATTGCTAAAATTCACAAGTCTGAATTAAAGTTACATTTTTTAGTAAATATCATCTCTCATCTTCGAGTAAACTTTCATATAAAGAATAAAAACCAACGACACCAAAAATGAATGCCTACCAATTCGCTAATATCGAAACAAAAGTGTTTACCATCAATGTCACGCGTTTTGGATCGTTTGCAACGCCAAGCAAGACGTTTTAAAAGCCCTCTATTTATTTGCCCAGGCTTTCGGAATATTCCCAGGGTAAGGTCCTCCGAAAAAGGCTGAATTTCACGGGCGAAAAGTTTAGGGTTGTTCCGGAAGAACAAAGAAGCGTTCTTTCGTTTCAAATTCCGCCCCTTCGCCGGCGAAACTTTGCCAGTTTAATAAAGAGTAACGTATGCGGAGGTTAACAGGGCTGGAATTGGGCAAACGGCACGGCCAAAGGTATTTCCTTCGAGATTAAAAATTTTCGGAGCCCCGTTAGGGGGCGAGTTTTTCTCGCTACCTTTCTCCCCCCGTCTCGACGATATTAAGAACGTTCATGACGATGCTTTCGCGCAGACGGAGAGAAATCCTTGCGTTCTCGTCGCTTTTCTTTCCCGTTCTCATTGCAAAGCGTCCGGCATAAACATTTTCCCCTTTCACACTCTAGTTAGAGCGTTTCGCCTCGCTTTTATCCGCTCTCGGAGCAACGCGTGAAATGGTTTAATACAATATGTAATCGACGACTGGACTTTGCGCGAAACAACGTTCCGAGATTCTAATTCCTCCACTCGTACGTTTCCCACTGTTTTTCATTTGAAAAATTCACGAGCATCCTCGAGAGACGAACAAAAGTACAGAGCGAGACTCTCGTATCAAAAAGCGTCCTTGATTTTTATCCCATAAGGGTGAAATAGTCTTTACGTTTCGATCTAAATTCAAATTTATTTCAATTAAAATGGTTTCAGATATCAAGGCCATAAACTGTATTTAATTTAGAGAAATTGAATAAGGTTATTCGGTATTAAAAATAGAATAGTTTGAGCTAACAATAACTGCAATAAATTTTGCAAGGTTTATTCTATATTTTAACAAAAATAGTCCAAGGTGTCAGGGTCCTAAATTTTGTTTGAAAAGTATCGCTGTTTTTTCGAAAAAAATTTGCAAAGATTTTCATTTTTTTTAAGGGTGAAACAGAGTTTATGTGTCGAACTAAATTTATACAGAATAAGACGAAAATCAAGAATACCAATTTGTTGATGGAGGCTTCGTTAAAAAGTTATTAACAATTATATTTAAAAATTTCAAATCGTTTTGGAAAAATAATTTTCGGTTGCAAGGGTCAATTACAATCATTTTTTACCATTACACATACCCCCGAAATCCTACGCACTTTCGAGAAAAAAATTCGAGAAGGTGTGAATTTTTTCGACAAAATTAAAACATTTCAAATCGTTCTGGAAAAATTATGTTTAGTTACAGGGGTCAATTACAAGCATTTTTGGTCAATAGCCATACCCCCGAAATCCTGCGCATTTTCGAGAAAAAAATTCCTTACCGAAAATATTATTTCTGACCATACATTGACATGTTTCCCTGAAATTTCATGCGAATCTTTAAAATGTCATAACTCCTGAACGGATTGGGCGATTTTAATGTTTAAAAATGCAAACAACGCGTATTTTAGTGTCGAATATGTAGAAACTTTAAAAATATTCGAAAAGATGTTCCTTGACCCCGTAAAGTTAGAAAAACTCCATAAAAATGGTTCATTTTTCAAACAGCCATAACTCTCACAATAGTGAATATATTTCAATGAAACTTTTTTTTTATGTAAAACTCATGGGTACCTACAAAAAAGTATTAGGCAATTTTTCTCTAAGGCGTCAAATAAAATTACTAAAAATGAAAAACTAATTTCTAAGAAAGATCGACAGGGGGTAGTAGGTGTCTAAACTTTTCAATGCAAAAAAAAATATCAAATCGTTCTAAAAAATTATTTGCAGCTAGGGGGATCAATTACAATAATTTTCGGTGAATAGATATATCCCCGAATTCCTACCCACTTTCGAGAAAAAAATTCGAGAAGGTATGAAATTTTTCGACAAAATAAAAAAATTTCAAATCGTTCTGGAAAAATTAATTTGGTTGAGGGGGTCAATTACAATAATTTTTGGTGAATAGACATACCCCCATAATCTTGTGCATTTTTGAGAGAAAAATTCAGTACGGTCGGAACTTTAAACGTTAATAACTTTTTCACGAAGCCTCCATCAACAAATTGGTATTCTTGATTTTCGTCTTATTTTGGCCTCCAGAATCCCGCCATTAAAAATTTTCCCAGGGTTAGCCAAACACCCTGTATACAAATAAATACACTATAATTTTCGTTAGTTTCGATGTTAATATTTTCAAACATTTAAATACAGTTCCCACGAACGATTTGCAGCAATATGGAGTGTGACTGACCAGACTTTTCTCGCCTGTGATTGCAGATTTTCGAGCGTGAAAAATCAGCTTGCATGGACCTCGACTGACCGGTCTTAATGCAAGGATTGCGAGCGTCTAGCACAGCCGGAGAGGGTGAGTATATTATTCATCGATTTATCGATTTTTCCCCCGTACAGTGTAGTCGACGGAAGAATCGACTCGGGAGTTCTCTCGTCGATTGCTCTGTCGAGAGGAATTCCTCTCTTTGTAACCGTCTTAACCCGATGGCTTTGATGCTCACAGCGAGGGCAGCGTTCAATGGAATTAATAATAGAATCGAGCGTATCATAGTTTCCGCGAGTACTATTTCGACGAACCCTGGATACCGAAATCATTGGTATTCGCCAATTGTAGTAACAATGGATATTATTGACGCTCTCCTGGCCATCGGTGAACCCTCGACGCTCTGATCCATTCAAAGAAGATTGATCACTATCAACGATCACCAGGTACAACGAATGAGAATAAATAATACCTGGTCTATCTGGACTTTCGTAAATTATTAGGTCGTACCATAAGTTCGTGACTGTCGATATTCAACAATTCACGAGGATAACATTCGTAATTTAATAGAAAAGAAACAAAATTTGTCAGTTCAAGGGATTTCTAGAAACACCAACAATTCATAGAAATTTGAAAGAAATAGATATTGTGTCAAAGCTCGAAGTTTAAAATCCATACTGGTTTACTGGAACGAAATTTTCTTAATCGTGCTCGAGTCTCATTGAGCCACAAAATAAAACTGAACCTTATAAGAAATGAAATACAAAATCTCCAGGTTTATCAGTGGGTGAACAATTTGAAAATGTCAACGTTTTCATGAATAGTGTTGAATTACATTTTAGTAAGAAATCAAACAGGTTTCATAGCAACCATTAAATTTGCTAAAGGAAGGGGAGAGAGTTGTCTCTTGAAGAGGTTTACTGTTTTTCATTAAATTACATTATATGTTTAAAACATTGCTTCAAGTTGTCGTATAAAACTTGTCACGAATATGTGGGACGACCTAATATTTCAATTAAAATTGTGTATCGTGATAGAATGAAAGAATTAATCTGCCTTGGAAGGATATACAGCTCGTGTTAGGTCAGACGTTTCAGCATAGACTCACGAATTTGTTTACATGTTGAGGGGAGGATCTGTTCTTCAATTTTTCTTGTCACAAAGGTGCAACTTGGATCTGTTTAACCCCTCAACGCTCATATTTTTCGAATTAATGATCAGTTCTCTTCATTGGATTTGTTTCTAAGCTATATTAAAATACGATTTTTGTTAGTTACAATGTTGTATCTAACGTATAATTTGAAGGGAAGCAAATATTGTCATCCCTTAACACATTGACTGCCAGAATAACACCTTCAAATTGTCTATGAAAACGATACTCTTTTTTTGGACATTTGGAAACTAGCATATCCAGAATTTGTCGTAGAACTTATTTTTACAGTCTCTTTAAACTTTAAGTATCCTGTCAAGATTTATTTCCTTTAAGATCTAATCTTGAGAAATAATTGTTTCCACTCATCAGTGTAAACTCATGTCACCCATATATGGTTAGATTAAACAAATATCGTTTTTCAAAGCAGACAGACTCGGGCATGAACGTTGAGGGGTTAACTTTAATCAATTTTTTAGTCCAAGATTGTACTATGAAATATTAAGTCAGAAATTATGAGGTCGTATCGAGTCTAAATTCAGACTAAACTTAAAAATGGGTCGAATAAGGTCGTGTTTGGGGAAGCAGTGAAATGTGTGAAATGTTTTATTTTCATTGGTGGATGAATGAAACGCCCCATTGTTCGATGTAAACATTTAAAACGTTCGTCAGAATTTGAAAATCAATTTTGAAACAATCATCCGCTTGGTATTCATCAGGCAATTGGAAGATCCAAATGCACGTACGCTTCGATGCGTCAGTTAATCAGTCAGATTAGCAATCGAAGCATCTAGGCTTCATACAGCAAACAGCAAGTCAGAAGCAATCGGGTCTCTATTAATCATTATGGTCTGTTGACGTTCGTGGCGGTCGGTTATCAGTTAGGTTGTCAGGAACCGATCGGTTATACAGTTATGCTACACGTGGTAAAAAGTGGTTTAGAACTTAGATCTTCGTTAAATCGTATAAAAAATCGACCTAAGTCGAAAAATTAGTCTACTTGGAAGTGATTCTGTTGGGGTTTTGTAATGAGCTGACAAATTCGATATAACTGTTCAATATAAACGTATATTTAGAAGTAAATTAAACACGTGTGCATACAAAGGCGATACGTACTCTCAGGGAGACATATTTGGACTGAACAACAAAAGAAAAACAAAACAATATGTTCGTATAGATAACGGCCATCATCGATTCTCTAACAGATTCTTTCCAGTAATTGTTATCAGAATTGCTGAGAATTTAGAGATCAGAAAGATTAGTTCCTTGGTTTGCCAATCAATGGATTATAATCCATCAATTTGTTACGTTCAAATTGTACAGTGTAATTTTAATTCGTCCTCGAGATCAGACAAAATATAAAAACAATTTTATTTATCAAGAATTTAAAGAATTAAATAAATTCTTCAGTTTACAATAACTGATCTACTCGTCTATGATCACGATCCATATCGTTTTTATATTCTATTTTAATTAATATGCATATGTAATTTAATTTTAATTTCTTCTCGTGACCAGACAAAATATAACAAATTTTATAAATATTACGAAGAATCTAGAGAACGAAAATAGAATTATTTTCTTGGTTTACAATAACTGATCTACTCATCCATGATCATAATCCAGGTCACTTTAGTATTTCACTTTAATTGATATACGTGAGCAATTTAATTTTAACACTAGAACTACCAACGATCACGAAGCATTTATTTGCATCAAAGAAATTAAAACAAAAAATAAATTAAATATAAAAGAAATAAATATTTATTCGTTCTCTTTATAGAAAATAGCGATTTTGCAAAAATTCAGTCGAGTAAATGTGTAACAATTTTTATTAGAAATTATAAATGGGTCATTTTGACCATTTTGGTACTTCCAGTGTTAATTTGTCCCCGTGACCAGACAAAGTATAACAAATTTTATTTTCATCGTGAATTTGGAAAACGGAAAAAATTCCTCTTTGGTTTATAGTAACTGATCTACCCATTTGTGGCCATGATCCACGTAATTTTAATATTTCATTTTAATTAGAATTCGCAATCTAGCGGTGATCGACGAATAGATAGGGTGTCGCGTGTTTGCGGAAAAATGAGCGACGAGAATTGGGTCATTATTTCCGACCAGTGGCCGATGTTTGGCAATGCTAGTCGCGGAATTTTCGTCGATGGAAACGTGACATTCAGATCGTGGCTCGCATCCAGGCCAATCACGCCTCGCAGAAGAATTAGCTGGTTTCAAGAACGACCGCATGACCCCTCTTCTCTTGTCTGCCTGCTTCCTTCTTTATTTCTTTTTTTCGTTTCCTGTTTTCTGCAATCCAAGATGAATTCCCGAAAGGCGGACGAAACGAGCCCGGCTTTTCCACGAAATATTCGTTGGCAACGAGCTCCGGTCGAATTGGGACGACTCGGCCTGGTGATAATGACCCCTGCGAATTGTCTTGCTTTCGTTTCTTTCCCCTTGGCCCTACAGTCTTCGACAAAACGATATCACGTACTAGAATATCGACAATACATTACGTATAATTACCCCAGAATATTTTATTCGATCTCGATTATTTGATTCTTTTTTTTTATATACATACTCCTGGGAAAAATTTTAATGCGGAATTCTAGAGGTAAAAATAAGACGAAAATCAAGAATACCTATTTTCGGTTAAGGGGGTCAATTACAATCATTTTTGGTCATTACACATACTCCCGAAATCCTATCCATTTTTTAGAAAAAAATTCGAGAAGGTGTGAAATTTTTCGATGGTAAAAAAAATTTCAAATCGTTTTGGAAAAATTATTTTCGGTTGCGGGGGTTAATTACAATAATTTTTGGTCATTACACATACTCCCGAAATCGTACCCATTTTCTATAAAAAAAATTCGAGAAGGTGTGAAATTTATCGACAAAATTAAAAATTTCAAATCGTTTTGGAAAAATTATTTTCGGCTACGGGTCTCAATTACTATCATTTTTGGTGAATAGACTTACCCTCGAAATCTTGCGCATTTTCGAGAAAAAAAATTCATTACAGGCGGAACTTTAAACGTTAATAACTTTTAACGAAGCCTCCATCAACAAATTGGTATTCTTGATTTTCGTCTTATTTTAGCCTCCAAAATCTCCCATTAATCTCCCTGTATAGCATTGATTAGATAAATTCTACATAAAATTGCAGTATTTAATATTTTTATAAATAAATACGAGACAAATATATTTATCGTATTGTAACGAATAGTTATCATGAGTGATGACAGATTTCACAGGTTTTCTTGCTGTTCGAGACATAGATGTCTACCATTCGTTGCGTCGATCGTAATTTTCTCACGTGGAGATCATGCCGCGCTCCGAGAGCCAACGTTGCGTAATGAATTTATAAAATTAGACAGCCGAGTACGTTGGAAATGCGTCGCGGGTTGAAATGCAGGGAAACGAAGATAAACTGACCACGATCCATTCATTAGGAAACAGGAACAAACGAGTTGCCTGCATGCACAATTCGTTTCCGTAAAGGAATACATCATTGTAGATAGTTTTCCTACACCAGAATCCAATTAAGCCGTATAATGCAAAAATAATATAAAAGCAAATTAAACCCATGCTTAATCTATTTACTCTTTCGCGTTGCAACGCGCATAAATTATTCCCGTTATTTTTTAATAGGAACGCATTCAAAGAAAAAAATTACAAAAGATCTCTCTTGTAAATCCAAACTACAATTCTGACAAATAAATTTCAGTTCTAAAAACAATCGTTCGTAAAATTTACAAACTGAAAAACATTCGAAATAGATCGAAGGCTCGGACAATTTTCTAACGATATTTCGAAATATAATAAAAAGGGAAAATAAGGTTAAAGACCACTGATCTGGAAAATATATATAAACTCGTGAAAATTGTTCATTACAATTTGTTAGGATTATTGGTTTAAATTAAGTAAAACAACCTTTTATAGATAACAATTCATTCAAATTTTATGGGAGATTTTATAATTATCAGTAAACAGGTAAAATAGATAAAATTAAAATTTCAGTTCCTTTCATGGCAACAGAACTTTCAATTTCTATAGTCTCCATATTTCTTATTCGATTGTTCAAGTAAATTCGCCTAAATTTTGTTAAATTTAGTTGCCAACATTTGTTCTTCATACTATAGCGAAATTGTGTAATTACAACCTTTTAATATTCTCCAATAATAGTAGCAGAGTTTCGTATTCCCATAGCCACCACATTTATTATGTATTTATTCGAATAAAACACCCAGAATTTTCTAGTTGCCAACATCTGTTCTTCACACTATACAAAAAGATCTCCCCTGTAAATCCAAAGTATAATTTCAACAAATAAATCACAGTACTAAAAACAATCGCCCATAACATCTACAAACTGAAAAACATTCGAAATGGATCGAAGGTTGGACAATTTTTTAACGATATTCCGAAATATAATAAAAAGGTAAAATAAGGTTAAAAACCACCGACCTGGAGAATAAAATAAACCCGTGGCAACGCATCGCTGGAAATTCCGGATTGCCAAAACTCGAAAAAATTTCGTATCGAGGATTCGGAATCGAAGGTCGGGAGTTCGAAATAAAAAAAAAAAAAATTATTCCGTGATTGTTCCTGGGAATTTCTTCGACGTTGAACTTCACCGGGCGGTGGCTCTTAAATTCCGAACAGGTTCGACGAATTTTTCAGCGGGCAACGAAGTTTCGTTGAATTTTTTCAACGGTCGGTGAATTTATAGCCGTCGGGGGCGAGAGCAAACTCGCGAGAACGATTATAACAGTAATTACAAAGCGCGGTTTCCGGAGTTTTACAATCATGTAATGTCACGTTGCGGACGAGCCATTACTAACGATCGTTACCGTGTCTCGCAGGACGATTTTACGCTCGCGAACCGCGACGCCGCGGGCGTTCGTCCCTCCACGGGCGTTTTTCTGCGCAACTAAGAAATTAAGATCGACTTTGGAACGTTTAATTACTAGCTACGTTAACGTCGATTAATCCCTTGCAGACTGAGATTTTTTTTGGATCGTTCAACTACTAAAACACGTTTGTTTACTGAACGGTAATTTGGTATGGCGTTGGGAATAATTACTGTGGTCAATGCTTAATGGGTATCATGGGTGGAAAGTTCACTTGAGACTGATGTATCATTTTATTAGTTACATTTTACTGTGTTTGATTTTTCTATAGATAAACCTTGTCTCTTAAAAAGAATGTGGTTTTTCATTTTATTTGCAATATTACAACTGAAACAATAATATAATTATAGTGAGTAGGTGGAAAATTCATTAGAGAGAAATTTTTAGGTTTTATTTTATTACTTAAATTTTTCTGTATTTAATTTTGCTATAGATGAATCTTGTGTCCTAAAAAAAGTAGATTTTTCATTTTATTTCCAATATTACAACTGAAACAGTATTATTATAATTATAATTTGTAGTTGGAAAATTCACTTGAGACAAATTTCAATGTATAATTTTATTAGTTAAATTTTTTTGTATTTAATTTTTCTATGGATGAACCTTGTGTCTTAAAGAGAATACATTTTTAATTTTATTTCCAATATTACAACTGAAACAGTAATATTATAATTATAGTGCGTAGGTGGAAAATTCACTTGAGAGAATGTATAATTCTATCACTCAAATTGTTCTGTATTTAAATTTTCTATAGATGAACCTTGTGTATTAACAAGAGTACATTTTTCATTTTATTTTGAATATTACAATAGAAACAGTAATATTATAATTATAGTGTGTAGGTGGAAAATTCACTTGAGACAAATTTCAATGTATCATTTTATTAGTTAAATTTTTCTATATTTAATTTTTCTATGGATGAACCTTGTGTCTTAGAAAGAATATAGTTTTCATTTTATTTCCAATATTAAAGCTTTAACTGTATTATTATAATTATTGTAGTATATGGATGGAAAATTCACCTGTAAAAGATTTTAATGTATTATTTCATTAGTTAAATTTTACTGTGTTTAATTTTTACACAGATAAACATATGTCTTACAAAAAATACAGTTTTCATTTTATTTTCAATATTGCAATTAAAATCGTAATATTACAATTATAATGAGTAGGTGGAAAAATCTCTGGAGAGAAATTTTTCTGTATAATTTTATCACTTAAATTTTTCTGTATTTAATTGTTCTACAGATGAACCTTGTGTCTTATAAAAAGAGTACATTTTTCATTTTATTTCCAATATTACAACTAAAGCAGTAATATTACAATTATAATGTGTGGGTGGAAAATTCACTGGAGAGAAATTTTTATATATAATTTTATTACTTAAATTTTTCTGTATTTAATTTTTCCAATATTATTTCCAATATTACAACTAAAACAGTAATATTACAATTACAGTCTGTGAGTGAAAATTCACCCATGATAGCATTGGTATAACAGTAAAGTATCGTACCAATTAAGGGTTAATCAATCCTCGATCGTTCAATATTATAACCCCGTATTACCTTCGTCTTTAAAAATTCTACTTAAATTACTTATGGAATAGAAATAAAAAGTAAAATTCATTTCTATTACAAAAAGAATTATCGATAGTTTATATTATATTCACTTCCAGATAAACTGATTCTAATTCTGTGAAGTCTTGTAATATTCGTTGCTGCAGTACCACTTTTCATATGTTATTTTCCGGTGTAAATTATTACGGCGTTTTCAACCCGACAAGTGGCGTGAAAATTTCGTTTGGTCGCGTAGCGTCGACGCGTTCGTTTGATGGGAAAGTTTCGGAATAAAAATACAGCATAATTGACTGTTTAAAATATTAATTCAGCAGGTCCGGGCAAAGACCGACGAGGGTGGGTGTCTGATTAAAATTCAACGGAAATTCCGTCTGACCTTTCAGCACGGACTTGATCACGAAAACTTCTTTTCCATTCACGGGGACGCGTAATTTCACGCCCACGCTCAATTTATAACGCCTACGAGGCTTTCAGCTATATTCCATCATCCCCCCCGCGGGCGCGAGACCAAAGCCTTTCCCGTAGCCTTTTAATCCGTTGAACTGTAAGTAGATGTGCCTCGACCTTAAGTCAGACTCGGCGTTCCCCGTCAAAGAATATTTTCAAATGTAACCTTCCCTCGCGGGATAGCCTGAAAATTCTGCCCTCCACCCACGTTATTAAATAAACGGGGAAAGAAGGCGACAATAACGTTACCCTCTTAGAATCGCTTAGGGAAATGTTTCCATTTAGAAACGAAAATGAGTCATAACTAAGTAAAATAAAAATTTGTTAATTTAATCAAAATCTATCATCGAGAAAGAAGTGTATATTTAAAAAAATTTCATCCTTAGAAATAATTTTTAAAAACTATTTCTCCACTTGCGATTCTTAAAATAAAGAATTTTCACAGTAATTATGAAGGAATGATTTTTAAATTTTTCTTACACGTTCAGTTATTTCTCAAGATAATACAGTAGAATCTCCATGCAATTATCTGTATTATTACTCAAGTAACTGCATCTGTTTAAATTTTTACTTAATAAAATTCTCATAATTTTCTCTCCAAAAGAATTATGACTAAGATCACAGTACTTTACCGAGATACTTCATATTTTACTTGGATCCCATAATTATTTATACTATCGTACATGCATGAAATTAAAATTAATAAAAATTTCCTCCGTCAGTATCTTTGTTTTCTCAAAAACATCGCGTCCGTTTATATTTCCCGTTTTCTTTTTTTCTTCGATTACAAATATCGAGACAGTTATAGATTCCGGTGCAGTATTTAACAGAGTGAGAGAGCTGGAATTTTTTGTCGAAAGGCAAAGGAATTTTAATTAGCGCTCCCGGGATCGAAACATGCACTTTTCCATCTCGCCACCATTTGCATTCCCACCGTGCTGTTTCAATTCTGAACCTTTTTCCCAGCCAATGTGCCACTGGTACGCGCACGCGTGTGCAGATAATAAAGCGAGAACGCTCGCCCAACATTATTTCGCAGTACATTTGGCACGGGGTGCGTCGTCCTCTCGATACGAGTCTGAAATTCCGCAGTTTTCCTGCATCGTCGCTTTTCCCGCGACGTATCTTTTTTATTCCGGAACGCTCGAACTTCGCTTACGTTTCTTTTTCTCATCGATTCGCGCACAAACCCACTCATCCCTTCGAGAATCTTCTTTTCTATGATCGAATTCTCTCTATCTTATAAAAGACCGCGGAGACTGGGGGCCAACAGTCGTGGAAGAGAGGATTCTTCGCATATCGACAAATCGAAAACCGCGGAAATCCTTTTCGAGATTATGATCGTCACAACTCTCGCCAAACAGTCCTGGAACACATATAAATATTTTTATAGGGAGATATAACTAACATTTGAGACGAGAGAAAGCCCTGAACAAACGTTTTTAGGTTAAAATCGACGAATATCTGACTGAAACAGGTATTAAATTAGATTCTGTGGTGAGAGGGGAACGTTTCGGTCAAGGAGTGTATATATAGGAATTATTGGTCGATCGACCACTTGTGAGAGAGTCAAGAGCGTAGCCCTCTGCTGGCGAGCGCGGGAATTACGATTAATCTTCGTGGCTCACATCGATCACTAAATTGAGTCAATGGATGCTCAATATTATTTTCTGATATTGGACTTAAATTCGAACTGCCAAATTTTTACACAATTTTCTCGTACGAATTTATTAAGGACTCAATATAGAAGGAATTTAATATTTTACCAGACTCGAAAAAAATTCTACAGCCTGTCTACAGTCATTTGTAGTTTTTCCAATATTTTATAGCTTCCATTAAAATCGTCGAAAGTAGACAGAATATTCTTCAGAGACAATTTTCGTCCAAGGGATGCAAGAAATAATTCGCGTGGAGAGTTGCAGAAAATTTGGAACGAAGGGCTCCCGGATATTTCGGGAAATAACGATGAGAAGAAACTACTGACTCCTCGTGAGGGAACGTCGTCGGGAAAAACGTCTACACGGTGACAAGAACGAAATTCCGGGGAACTTGGAATCGTATTTTGTGCTCGACGGTGGGAACTGCAACGCAGGACGACGCAAGCATAAAAATCTGAACCTGGAAATAAAGTTTGGAGAGAACCCCCCGATAGAGAGTCGAGGAGGAGCTCTTTTTCCGCGATACAAGGTTCGAGAGAGACCAAACATAAGAGGAGTTTACTATCCCTTGCGAAATAACACAGTCGAAAATACAAACGCTTTGTTTTCGTTTAATTTATTAACAATTAGCGTCGCGAGAATGTTCAGTCAGCAGTGACTAGCATAGTTTTCAAATGAGGGCTTTCAATTTTGATAGTCGCGTAATTTGTTATTCACTTGATCGAGTGAAAGTGTCAGAATTTTCTAGTTGACAACATTTCTTCTTCACACTATAGCGAAATTGCGTAGGAAAATTGTTCATTACAACTTGTTAGGATTATTGGTCTAAATTAATTAAAACAACCTTTTGTAGACAATAATTTCTTCAAATTTTATGGGAAATTTTATAATTATTATTAAATAGATATTTAAAAATATTATAAAATTAAAATGTCGGTTCTTTTCATAGCAACAGAACTTTCAATTTATGTAGTCGCCATATTTCTTATTCGATTGTTCAAGTAAATTCGCCGAAATTTTGTTAAATTTAGTTGCCAACATTTGTTCTTCACACTATAGCGAAATTGTGTAGGAGTTTTGCTAGTTACAACTTTTTAATATTCTCGTTTTAAAGTAATTAAAACTTCCTTTTATAAGCAATAATTCATTCAAACTTTATGGAAGATTTAATAATTATTTCTAAACAAATATTATATAATTAAATCCTCGCTTCTTTACGTAATGACAGAACTTTCAATTACCATAGAATTTTCATAGTCATAGCCATATTTCTCATTCACTTGTCCAAGTAAATCTGTCTGAATTTTCTTAAAGCTAGTTGGCAACATCTGTTCTTGACACTATAGTGAAATTGCATAGGAATTTCGCCCATTATAATCGTGTACTATTCTTCAATAAAAACAATAGAGCTTCGTATTTTCATAGTCGTCATATTTGTTGTTTATTCATTCAAGTAAAGCTTCCAGAATTTTCTACTTGCCAACATCTGTTCTTCACACTATAGCGAAATTGCATAACAATTTTACCCGTTACAACCGCTTACTATTCTCGTTCTAAATGAACTAAAACCGCCTTTTGTAAACAGCAATCGATTCAAACTTAATGAAGCATTTAACAATTACCACTAAACAGGATATTCACAATCATTATAAAATTGAAACCTCAGTTATTTCCATAGCAACAGAACTTTCAATTTCCATAATTACCATATTTCTTATTCAATTGTTCAAAGTAAATTTGCCTAAATTTTGTTAAATTTAGTTGCCAACATTTGTTCCTCACACTATAGCGAAATTGTGTAGGAATTTTACCCATTAGAACCATTTACTATTCTCGTTCTAAATGAACTAAAACCGCTTTTTATAAACAGCAATCGATTCAAACTTTATGAAACGTTTAACAATTCACAATCATTGCAAAATTGAAACCTAAATAATTTTCAACATTTACCATTCAATCACATCTTATATTTCACCCATGTGTTTAAATTAATTATCGATGTTAATTGAATAACATTAATAATATTCGATATAAGTTTCCACGATATGTATTAAAAATTTTATTCGAGCGTTTTGGAACGGAAGAAATAACGATTATTAATTCGATCGAGCTTCGAATATTACACGGTGCAACGATATTCTAACGACGCATCAGACTCGTGCTCGAAACGAAAAGGAAGAATAAAGCTGTCGCTTCGTTTTATCATTCGGGGAATGCTGCCCTTCTTTTACCCTTTTTTTTTTTTCGTCTCTTTTATCGGTTCATCCTTTATTCCAATCACAGGCCGCCGCATACGCGTCCCAGTTCTTTTCTCCGCCATTCAGGGCTCCTTCGATTCGAGCGAAATGTTTCAGAAGCAATTTTTCCCCGATGCACGAAATCACGGTTCGTTTAAAGCATCGCGGAACGTGTAATCAGGCATTCCCGTTCGCGCCTAATTAATACTCGTTTCCACCTTCCGCGGCGCGAGTTGCACGCGCTGGAATTAAGGCTGAATTTCCACCGGGATCCTTTACTTTTATTTTCAATTCCTTTTGAGCCCTTTTTCACTCCCGTTTTGCTGGAACTTTCTCAATGATTAGGTCGAACGGATATGATAATGAAACTCGTAACGAACGGCGCAAGAATAAAATAACTGTTCGCTAATAATATTGAAAATTTAAATATTCCTCGAGCAGAAAATCATGTATCCTTTCCGAGAATTGACTGTAATTGTAAAATCAAATTAATATTGTTTTTTAATATGATTGATATAAAATTGTTTAAAAACATACCCAAAGAAGAATGATAAAAATTTCAATTTTCTTAATTCTAAATTTACTCTTAGAGAATTTCAAGACACGTGGTTTTTATTTGATTATTGCTCGTAAAGATTACTTGCCCAGCAGAACAAATAATTTACCAGCGTTTAGAGAAGCAAAATTCTCAACTTTGTTCGCAAATAGTTGTATTCTTCTATCGTGCTATTCATTTCGCGTTTCGTTATCGTAATTATTTTCCCCGTCCCCGAGATCTACCCCCGAGCGAAAGAAGGACATTTTCGTATCAACTTATCCCATTATATACAGCGAGTAATCTGCTTTTATTGTGACCCATAATAATATTGACAAGAAAGTTTCGAAACGGTTAAATAAGTTCCCAAGCGGCTAACTGGATTAAAGTACCGTGTCAGAACGGTCAGGAAATTTCAAGTTCGAAATCCTTTCGCGATGAAACTTCCCTGCAATTATTAAGGTATTAATTTACTTTTTAAGCGGCTTTGGGCTTTCGTACCTTTTGCCATCGCAAGAAGGTGGAATTAGATTCTGCGACAGTTTAACGTCATGGCGGAAGCAATTAATTTTTTTCTATTCGGGGGCCCACGTATTAAAGGACAAAACGTTGCGTCGACGTCTGGTAAACTAATCTCGTCGAAAAATTGTTGTAAATTAGATGTACAGTAGAACCTCAATTTTTCACAATTTATTTCTATTTATTTGGTTATTTCGATTACTGAGTAGACGTTTACTATGCAAGGAATAATACTGAAATTGTAAATTTATTTCGACCTTCTCATTTTTAATTAATTAATTAGATGTGTAATAGAACTTCAATTTTTCACAATGCATTCAAATCCATTTCTATTTATTTGGTTATTTCGATTACTAAGTAGACGTTTGCTATGCAAGGAATAATACTGAAATTGTAAACTTATTTCGACCTTCCACTTAATTTTTAATCGTAATGATAAAATAATAAATTTGTTAAACCCTCTTCGTATTTCGGTTCGCTTCCAAGCGTGAAATAATCTTGGAGAAAATTCAACATGAGGGTGCAAAAGTAGATGGTTCAGGCTTTAAAATGACCCCAGGAAAATGGTCGTACGACTTCTTTTCGCGAAGTTATACCACTTCAAACATCGACAACATACATACGTTCTCTGCGAGCGACTCTTTCGATCGTTCCGCCATTTTGTTTCGCGTTGTGCCGTCTAAATTCGAAATTTCCTCGATCGCCGACCAAGTTTCGACATCTCCAGTTCTTGAAGCGGTCGTGAAATTATCCCCCGGGATGGCGTTTATCGATTTCATGGAGATATTATTATTCCGGGTATTCCCGTAAATCCCCGTGCAAGCTTTCCGGTTGTAAATAGATCTGAGGTCGTCCCGAGCCGTCACGTTTGTCGAATTCAGTGCCGAAAACAAACGTTCAAGGCTGACAGCCATGAGACGGAGATACGAAGCGAACAGGGGGGTTCCCGCCCGCGCAGAAATATTAAGGTGTCCCGGAAAATATTATCGAAACCTTAATTTATCAAGCGATAACTTCCAGCAAATATAATCTCGGATGATCTATGGACCTCCGTCATCTTCCTGAAAGCAATGCCGATTCTTCCGGCGAAAAATGCTACGTTCGTTCCATGATGTCGTTGTTGGATCTCCGACTAAAAACGATTCGAAGTCTGAACTATGCACACACAGGGAACAAAAAGCGTAACTCGTTCATTTTTATTATTAAGCGTTATTCAAATGTTCTATACAATAGTCGATCGATCGTTTTTATTCTCTACGGTGGTTATATGATGTAAGGAAATTATATTTTATTCTGTTTGTACCTCAAAGAATTTAAGTAGTCTTTTTTTCAAAAGTAGTTTTCATTTTTTTGATAAAATTAAAATTTTTTATCGTTTATTGTAAAATTGATGATAAATATATAGAGTAAGGTCACTTTAATATGTTAATTGTGTTTATAATTTTGGGGGAAAATTTGTAAGGCTTATTCAATACTTTAATAAGTGGACAAATTTTATATAAAGTTTATGTAGTATGAGTAATTTATAGAATTCTTACATTTATAATGTTAGACAGAGTTTGAAACTCGTGGACTTGGCGCCATGTTTCTATTGGTCACGCGAGAACCAATCACGCGTCTCTTCCTGCGTTACCGATAACCGTTACGCGCCCTTTTGTTAGTACGACTCGGGAGCCATGTGCAGTGTGTACGCATCGCGTCGTAGTAAAATTGCGAATTAATGTGTTCTACCGTCTGTAAATAGTCTATTCTTAAGTGTTAGTGAAACTGCGGGGTGTGTTTATTTAATAATCGATACATCATCCTAATATATAATCAGAATTTTGGAGAATTTTTCAGAATTTCTTCTTCGACTCTTTGAGGTTACGTTGGTTAGAAACTGTCCCATCTTTGCTTAGCTATTTACGCATGTTTTAGCCTCAAAGAATTGATGTATATTTTATGTTAAATAATTGAAACGAACGTTCTTTTCCACTGTGTTACATTGAAAAACATTCTGTGCAACTTGAGTTCATAGAGTTAATCTGTGTGTAAAATTAACAATTTCTTCTTCATCGAGAGAATAAACAGCACGAATAGGCACACATTCCTTCATCATGGAAGCCTCTTTCGGTGAAAAAAACTATACCACGTAAGTGACAATAAGAATGTTTGTTTAATGTAGACGTCGAGAGTCGAGTTTATAATTTTGGGGGAAAAGTACAATCATTTTTGGTGAGAAATCCTACGCACTTTCGAGAAAGAAATTCGAGTAGGTGCTGAAATTTTTCGGCGAAAAAGAAAATTTCGAATCGTTCCGAAAAAATTATTTTCAGTTGAGGGGGTTAATTACAATCATTTTTGGTCAATAGACATACCCCCGAAATCCTGCGCATTTTCGAGAAAAAAATTTGAGTAGGTGTTGAAATTTTTCGGCGAAAAAGAAAATTTCGAATCGTTCAGAAAAAATTATTTTCAGTTGAGGGGGTTAATTACAATCATTTTTGGTCAATAGACATACCCTCGAAATCCTGCACATTTTCGAGAAAAAAATTCTTTACCGAAAATTTCATGTCTGACCATACATTGAGATGTTTCACTGAAATTTCATGCGAATCTTTAAAATGTCATATCTCTTGAACGGATTGAAGGATTTTAATTTTTCAAAAAGCAAATAACGCGTATTTTAGTGAAGAATATGTAGAAATTCTAAGATTACTCGAAAAGTTGTTCCTTAACACCGTAAAGTTATAAAAACCCCATAAACGTGGTCGAAATTTCAAACGACCATAACTCCTACAATAGCGAATATATTTCAATGAAATTTATTTCTCAGGTAGAGCTCATGTATACCTACAAAAAAGTATTAAACAACATTTGCGAAGGAAGTCAAACAAATTTATTAAAAATGGTAAACGAGTTTTTAAGAAAAATCGACAAGGGGCCTAAATTTTTCGTCGAAATTGAAAAGTTTCAAATCATTCTGGAAAAATTATTTTCAGTTGTGGGGGTGAATTACAATTATTTTTGGTGAATAGACGTACCCCCGAATTCCTACCCACTTTTGAGAAAAAAATTCGTTTTCCCTAAGTGGTTTCAAAATGGCGTATGTACGAAACCACGTATGTAGCTGGAAACTCGACCAAAGTACACTGTAGTTTATTTCGATAGGGGGTGCAAAAAGAGCAGGAAGCGAGGCGTACTGAATTTGCGCAATATTTTCTGGGACACCCTAATATCTAACGAGAGAGTCAGCCAGTGTAAATGTTAAAAGTTGCGCGTGAATTTGCATAAAGCCACGAAACTTCGGTTTCGTGGTTGAATGTCTACGCGTCCCTGTAACTGGGACGTGGCCGGAACGAACGCGAATGAGAACCTTGGAATACCCATTTCCCCGCGGCCGCGCGTTCTTCTTCGTGTTTCTGTTCTCAGACTTTCTTTTGTGTGTTTGCCTTTGTTGCCGATCGTACGTCGCTTTTCTGCCCGTTCGTTTGTTACGAAACGCGAAAACGAAGGGGGGAAATCCGTCGGGCGCGGACGATTTTAACCCGTTCGCCAATTTATTCCGTTCCGCGCCGCGCGGAAAGTAATTATGCGACTGACGTGGCCGAAAGGTAAGGTGGAAATTTAGTAATTTGTTATTGCAGACGGCTGAAAAATTTTATCAAATATTTCTCCATCACTGGAGTGCACGTAGGGGAAGAATTTTTTTACCTGAGTTTAAAATTTAGAAAATATCGAGTGTTTTTATCTACAAATTAGCTGATCGTAGTTTGATTCGAAGTTTTGCAATGTTGTTAATTTTTTGAATCTCAGGATCCTTTGAGCATACTGTTTTTAAAACTTTAAGGAAACGCAGAAATTATATTGAATATTTCGGTTCAGATTTTTACTCATTTTTTTTCCTTTAGAATTCTGTTTTTTAAATTTAAAGTTTGAAGAAAACGCGATGGAAATAAAAAGAGATGGAAATAAATAGGGAGAACGTTAAAATTGATTCAGGGAAGTGATGTATGTTGATCAGTCGGAGCTCCCGGATGGAATTCAGAATGTTCGGGGAAAGGTGACTGTCGGTTAAAATTTCATGTCACATAAACTACTGATTAATAGCATTGCTATCGCGGAAACGAAATTTATGGGTGAAAAGACGGATTTCTCTCATACCATAAACATGACTCAGGGGAAATCTTTATAGCCCCTTGCAGTAGTATACATACGTGCTCTGTCATTTAACAGGAACGCAATTTTTATTTGCAACTTGTAAATACAAAAACCAATACAATAGTCTTAAAAGAACTTTTCGTCTTCGATTCGTATAACAGGAAACAAATAAAAATAATAAATACAAAAATGCATTTTCAATCGAAGAAAAAATTGATGGACCATCGTAATATATTTATTTATTAGTTCGAGAATTTTCCAAGCATTTAATTCTGGTCGAATGTTTTTTAAAAATAAACTTCTCGAACGAAGGAAACACGGGAAAATAGCAACTGGTTTAAATATAATTTAAACGCGGTAGAGAACAATATACCGTACGCTTAAATAAAAATTAAGAAAGATTACACGAGTAGAAGTAAGTATAATTACACGCAAGCTAAGCTCTCCCTTAATGTCTAGCACCTCACGGCCGCAATTTCCACGCGTTTAACTTTTTTTACTGCCGACTCTTTTTCCTTGAACGGCATAGCTTTCTTTAATGCAAGCAAACATACATATCCCCGTGTCACCAAATAGAGCCATTACTGTAAAACTGAGGCTATATGCGCTAGACTAAATGCACTCTAGATTGAACATTTCTTTAAAATTAGCCACCTACGTACCACTTTGGCTATTATCGCAAGTGCCCGGCGTAATTGCACCTACACTTCTATGACTGCGTTACAAATAATTGGGATGCTTTCCGCCTTTTATTTTTTCCGGAAAATAGAAACAGGAGAAAAGTTGAACGTTGGAACGATTTTCGTCTTTAGCGGTTATCTGGAATCTGGATTCTAAAATATTAATAATATTTCTTCGTCAATTTATAATAATTTAGATTTAAAATAAGTAGAACTCCATTTACTTTGGGGAAAAAAATGATTCTTCGATATTTATTTGATGTAACGTCTCTATTGCGCATGAATGATGGTATTTCATATTTAAATAAATATTAGTTAATGTATAAAGTTCATATGGTATGAGAAATACATAGAATTCTTACATTTATAATGTTAGACAGAGTTCGAAACTCGTGGACTTGGCGCCATGTTTCTATTGGTCACGCGAGAACCAATCACGCGTCTCTTCCTGCGTTACCGTTAACCGTTACGCTTACGCGTCCTTTTGTTAGTGCGACTTGGGAGCCATGTGCCGTGTACACGCGTTGCGTCGTAGTATAATTACGAATCAATGTGTTCTACCGTCTGTAAATAGTCTATTCTTAAGTGTTCGTGAAACTGCAGAGTGTGTTTACTTAATAATCGATTCATCATCCTAATATATAATCAGAATTTTGAAGAATTTTGGAGAATTTCTTCGTCGACTCGTTGAGGTTACGTTGGTTAACAACTGTCCCATCTTTGTTTAGCTATTTACGCATGTTTTAGCCTCAAAAAGTTAATGTATATTTATGTGTGTTACGTTGAAAAACATTCTGTGCAACTTGGGCTCAAAGAGTTAATTTGTGTGTTAAATTAACAGCTTCTTCTTCATCAAGAGAATAAACAACTCGAATAGGCACGTATTCCTTCATCATGGGAGCCATTTTCGGTGAAAACAACTATACCACGTAAGTGACAATAAGAATGTTTGTTTAATTTAGACGTCAAGAGAATCGAATTTACGATACGTGGAAATTAGCGAATCCGCTCGTAAAATATAAATAAACGTGTATGCACGTGTATCGAAAGCAAACATATCCCTTTCAATATAAGAAGCGATCGTATTTGTTTTCCAATTTCAATATTTCCGGAATAAATGATTTACGGGAGAAAACAGAATTATTCGATTGTCCGAAAAATTCGATTACGCGTGCACTCGTGTACCGCGATTTGTTCGTACAATCAAGGTTCCACCGTACTTTAGCATTTTACCCCGTCGCGTTGATCGATCGGTTCGTCCGGTTTTATCCGCAAAGTTGGAAAACTTGGGGCTTAAAATCTTCTCGAAAGTTCTCCGGTAATTCATGAACTTCGACGCGAACATTTTTGCTGACCCAACCGTTCGGATAATGTATCCGTGGGAAACTGTACATTTTCGTCAAAAATTTCGCGTTCCATCTTTCCAGGAGCAGCTTTCATCAAAGTACCCCAGAGCACTCGTGAATTTTGAAAGCGGATCCCAATGACTGAATGGACGGATTCACCGGAACGCCAGACGTAACTTGAAAAATAAAGCAAATGTCTTTTTCCATTCCCAGTGGGAACAAATTACCGTGGCGCGGAACAATGGCCATTGTTATGAATATTATTGCAACAAGCACCACTCGTTCCGGCTTAACGTCCCGCATTCATCAAACCCCGACGCGAAAGCAAATCGCGAATTGATCTATTTTCTTTGTTACCACTCTTTCACTTTCCCTCGAGGATCGTTCGTTTTTCGCGTCGTGTCGGTCGTGGTTAAATGAAGCCAAGATCTCCTCGTGATCGCGTTTGCATTTCGAGACTACTTAAACAACTGAAATTTCATTCGTTCGTTATATTCGATCGGAGGGTTGCATTTAATAAATTTAAAATTAACTGTGGCTGACAACGACCTTTCAAGCTAAAGCAACCTTAATAAAAGTCGAATAAAAAAAAAAACGTTTTATAGATTATTTGTAAATGGGGGGAATTATTCGTTTTGGATTTAGAATATAAATTAAACAATTAAAAATTGCTTGTAAGAAATTATTCATACAATAGTTGAGTCACGATAATTTTATTTAGAATATTGATTTATTTTCGTCTGTTTTATCGCTTGTTCGATTTCTTTGACTTTGATAACCTAACCTCACTTGGATCCTGTTACTTTCAATTTCTATTTCTATTCTTTTTTGTGCTTGAATATTCTCCACTGACATCGTTTCTTTCCTTTCCTTTCGCAATTTCAGCTCTTTACGTTTGAGGTTAGGAACGTCGCGTTTCTCACGCGTAATTTCGCGAATGTGCGTAAAATATGAAAAATCGGGACCGCCGTCGCGCATGAATGACAAATGGGTATTAAAATGTTTCGCCAGCGAGGCGTCTCGTTGATGCACTACCTCGAGAATGGCGGCCCGTTTAAGCGTGTAAGTTGGAAACACGTACAGGCGCTTCTCCATTTTCTTGCCGGTGGAAAAAAATCGCGTGTTGCACGGCGCCAAGGAGAACACGACGCTGGCAGAGACGAAGGAGGCGCAATAACGTTACAAAACGGAAAGGGAGAAAAAAGGAGAAGCGTATCGTTGTAATTTTTTATCGGCCCTCCGCATCGGCGAAACGAGCGTTTGATAGTAAAAGTAACGCTGAGAAATGTCGAAACTTGCACGGTGAATTCCGTGCACCCTGTGGCGACCGTACACTCGAGTACAGTTAAGAAAATTAAATTTAACTCTCGACGAGTTTCATTTTTCTTTTCCCCCAAAAACTTAAATGTGCACGTTAGACCATGGTGGGCGATGGTAATTTAATTGCAAGCTTCGTCATTTAGCATAGTCAGAAATTCGAATTGCAAAGTTCAAAGTTTCGGTATGAGAGGAGTAATTTCAAATTTTCAGAATATTCGGTGTAATATAATTATAATTATTATAGTTGTTGCTTGACTACTGTAAGTTAAATTTGCTATATTTGGTGAAATATAATTATAATATAGTACAATTTACTTGAAAGCTTGCATTAACATTATAGTCGTTGCTGAGCCATTATAAGTTAAACTTGCTATATTGTGTGAAATATAATTATAATATAGTATAATTTATTTGAAAGATGCATTAACATTATAATTGTTGCTGGACCATTATAAGTTAAAGTTGCTATATTTGGCAAAATATGATTATAATGTATTACAATTTTTTCTATAGTTTGCATTAATATTATAGTCGTTGCTTGGCCATAACAAGTTGGACTCGCTATATTTGCTGAAATATAATTATAATATAGTATAATTTATTTGAAAGATGCATTAACATTATAATTGTTGCTGGACCATTATAAGTTAAAGTTGCTATATTTCGTGGAATATAATTATAATGTAGTACAATTTTTTCTATATTTTGCATTAATATTATAGTCGTTGCTTGACCATTACTAGTTGGACTCGCGATATTTGGTGAAATATAATTATAATGTTGCTTGACCATGATAATTATATTGATATATCGATCTGAAGCCTGTTGAATCAATCCATGGACACGTAAGTTGATTTTAAAAATTGTCTTTTCGAAGAGTATCGATCTAAAATGTCTCCATTATAAAAACACATTTGATTCCAATAACCGGAAGTATAGGGCCTTCCGTCGAACCCGTTCGCCAAGCAAAACACTCTCGCACGTCCACGGTTCGGCTAGTCGTTCGCTTCTTTAAACGCCGCGAACGTTTTCTCAGTTTTCGTTCCGCCTCGCCGTTTAAAAGTTTATTCAGAAATTCAATTATAACAATTGGATCGCGCATTACCAGGATCCAAATTCAATTTACGCGAAGGGTTGAAGCTGAACAGCCACTGGCAACGGACAATTAAATGGATTGCGCGCTCGGACAGAGCGCCGGGTGTATAAAACCGATGGTTTTCGTAACTCTTTTTGCTGCGCGGGGAAAACAACCGTGGTAAAAAGGGTAACTCCGAGACTCGTTGCGAAATTGAGACGCAGAAACGAGCCAGCAGTTGCATTAAAAATTTCAACAATACGTTCTCCACGCGAACGTACGATCGCCAGTTTCTCCTGCGACTCGAACTTCCGCGAAACACACGATTCTGCGAGCAAACCTTAACGTTTACAGGAAGTTCTGGATTTACGCGATTAATTTGTCTTGGGAGATTCTAACGCAAGTTGAAATTTCTACTAGAGAATAAATACGCCTTTATCGCTTGGAACTAGAGATCCATAAAATATTGAGCTTCAACTATTTTGTTCCAAATGCTAAACACACGGTATAGCTGAAAAAAATAAATAGAAAATTTTAAGTTACGCAATTTTTTTATTTAGCGAGATTTTGACTTCTTTGTAGTTCCTGCCATAAATATACCCTTCCCAATGCAGGGACTTTTATTATTATTACTATTATTTATATATTACTATTATTATTTACTATTTTTATTAACAAGCTGAAGACAAGAAAAAGATGAAAACTATAAATTCAGGAAGCCATAGATTAAACTGTTCAACATTATAATTATATTTCACTAAATATAGCAAGCCTAACTTGTAATGGTCAAGCAACGATTATAATATTAATGAATGCCATGGAATAAATTGTATTATATTATAATTGTATTCACTAAATATAGCAAGTCTAACTTGTAATGGTCAAACAACGACTGTAATATTAATGCAAACTATAGAAAAAATTGTAATACATTATAATTATATTTCACTAAATATAGCAAGTCTAACTTATAATCCTCAATGACTATAATATTAATATAAAAAAAATCACAAAACGAAACGAAAAATGACAATCTAGACCAGTAATACCCTCTCAAAACAATTAAATGACGCTTCAAATACTAAAAAACATGACTCCTTTTTAACCAAATGGGAATATTACCATGAACTGGAAGAAATCATATTTAAGAATTGAGAAAATAAAATCGAGGCCCGATGATATTGTATTAAAGACAGCACTGAAAATTGATTATAATACATAGTTTCAGATCCTATCGAATGCACCAAGAACTCGAATTGCAGAGAATATTCACGTGCAATATATCATAATAACAAATGCACGGTCTGTCAAGGAGGATTCGTGATCGGCATAACTTTTGCCCGAATCCTGTTACCGATCCAGTCGAGCGTCTAACGGGTAAGAGGAATCATAATATACGATGCATTATAGAACAAGTCAACGGTTGACCTTATACCTTTTCGCGGGTACGACGTTTTCGAGAATAAGTGCTGCATACATCAAACGTTTCGAGGCGATTTCGCATTGTGGTCGTTCGAAAGGATCGAAAACGTCGGGAGCAGCGATTGCTGGATATATCGAGAAGTCAAAGACATTTATAAACAAGCTGGTGAAGCGATGTATGAAGACAGGAATGGTCGATGATACGTCAGAGCGTGGCTCGACGAATAAAATGGAGGACGATATTCCTATGGGGGTCTCGAATGGGTTTCAGAGCGTGGAACGACGCTGAAATAAAATAAATATACCGTACACGTATCTGTGTTATTCAATACACGCGGAATAGGAATCGAAGGGGGACCAAATGTTTTCGTATCGTTGCTTGAACTTCGACTTTCGTTGTAATGTCGACAAGTGACACGACCAGCAGCGTCTAAGCTCGAGCCAGAAGTCAGTCGTTAGTCGAATCGTAATTGTCAGGTCGACTTGGATCGGACAAGTGGAACAAAGGCTAGCCAAATTGAAGGAATGCACTTGACAGACTAATTGAAGGGACCTTATACCCTTGGGTCACGTTCGACCAAAATTCAAGTTTTCTTCCTCGTCGAATGGCTCTTCGTTTCGTCTCCACTTTTCTCTTTTCATCCATTTGTGTTGAGGTCGTGGATATCTTCGTTTCTTATCGAATCGAAACACTAGAATTATTATTTAATCGTTAAATATGTGGGTGACTTTTCGCTATGGAATTGAACAAAAATTAATTCTCAAGTTGAGATTCGAATAAATTTAGATAGGATTTGTTTATATCAAATTTGGATAGTAAGACAAATTTTAGATCGTGTTTAAAAGTTGTCTAAAATCAAAGTTTTAGCCTGATAGAAAATGCTTATTGAATTCTTTTTTTTTTTATATAAACATTCTTTGATATTCACTGAAACAGGAATACAGAATTTAAAAATGAAATTTAATTGAAATACAATCATGTTATCAAATATGCATGTTAGTAACTAAATTTTTCTCAATTGCAATACTTTTCTATAAATTGAAACAGAAAAGTCACTTATAAGTTCCTGAACAGATATTAATTTATATTTAAACTTGGTACCTCTTTAAAATATTGTCAAAATTGACTTTCAATTTCCCACAGTTATCTGCCATCGTTAATTTAACAGAAGCCAAAATTGTTGTTCTTTGTCACTAACTAGATTTTTCTTTTTTGTTTCAGGTAAGTCGAATCCACAACTAAATACCAAAGAAATTCCTCACCACAGGTATCTATCACTGCTACTCATTGTTAGTAAACAAGTATTAGAGTATAATCACCATATTCAGAACGATTATTAATTTTGTAAGATGACTTTTTCAAAGCTAATTTAAACTAATACTAATAATTTAAATTCAACGATATTAGATTATTTATGTACTCGAAAAGAACTTAACTTAGGATTCAAAATATTTGTACTTGCATAAACTAAATTGCAAACTCATGTACAAAACTTTTTAGTACCTAGAAGCATGGAAACGTACGACTTTCAAGTAGAAATAGTCAGTAATGGTCAGACATGTTAGCCATACAAATATAAGAGAAAAAGTATGATATAGAAGCTCACATATAATTCTAGCTTTGTCCTAAATAATTGAGAATTAAAAACATAAAATATAACATCATTTTGTGAATGTCCTTTTTGGTTTTCAACTTTATGCCAAACGTATACGTTAAATAATAATAATAACTTCAAAATAAGCATGGAAACAAACAATTTTCCAGTAGAAATAGTCAGTAATGGTCAGACACGTTAGCCATATAAATATAAGAGAAAAAATATAACATAGAAACTCACATATAATTCTAGCTTTGTCCTAAATAATTGAAAATTAAAAACATAAAATATAACATCATTTTGAGAATGTCCTTTTTGGTTTTCAATTTTATGCCAAACGTGTACGTTAAATAATACTAACAACTTCAAAACAAATATGGAAACAAATGATTTTCGAGTAGAAATAGTCAATAATAGCCAGACACGTTAGCCATACAAATACAAGAAAAAAAATATAACAGAAGCTCAAAAATAATTTAATTTTAGGTTCGTCCTAAATAATTGAAAATTAAAAACATAAAATATATAAAACATATATGTTCAATAATAATAGTGACTTAAAATTCTAGAATTTATTTTGCACATTCATGGTTCTAACATAAAGATGACTATATATAAATTTTTATTAAATGATTCTAAAAGTGTAAAACTGTTTTTCTTTTCATATAATCTGGTATTAATAGTAAAAGTATAAAAAATATAAAAGTGAGCGTCGTATTGTCAGAGAATTACCGAATAATTATGTTTTTCGTTCAGATCAAACAATGGAGGTTCTATCGCGAGTGTAAACTATTTCATGCGAATTTAAGAAAAAGTTATTCGCAACCGATCCGCTGTCGTTCGATCTTAAAGCTTTATTTTTACATTCTCCTCGGCGTTACGATGAAGAATTCAATGGAGGATGGGCGTCTATTATTTCAGAGGACATTAATAGAGGTAGATTCTTTCAGCTCGTCCTTTTCATCACGTCAGTGTCGCGTTAATCGTTCCTACAAGTAAAACTTCTTTGGGGAACGACGAGAGAAGCTTCAGAGCCTTGAATGCCAGAGTTCGTTATCGATTTCGAGGAAGTCTGCATTCTAACGAGATCGAGGGAATTGTTAACGAAGACAAATTTATACAGAGACTGGAGAGCTATTTTTATATTTAAAATTGTAACGATCCTCGAATCAGGAAGGATCGTGATACGATTAACAGAAATTCACTGCTATTATTTCAAACACTTCACATAAAAAAAAAAAAAGTCATATTAAACTTTCTGTAAATTAAATTTGATATATTTCAAGACTCTTAAATTGTTAAAATGGGATATTAAATTTAAGGAGTGTAAGTAAATTTACAATTTTAAATATGGAGCCACATTCAAATTCTAATAGATTGTTCAACAATCTTCGAATTTCTGACTTAATAACAGTTTTTTTTCTTATTAAGTTTTTATAATACTTAAAATCAAAAGAAATTTGTATTAAATTTTTTATAAATTAAATCTGATATATTTTAAGATTTTACTTTTTTAAATTGTTGAAATAGCATATTAAATTTTAGTTGTGTAAAATAGATGAATTTACAGACCTAAATGTGAAGTCACATTCAAATTCTTTACACATTGTTTGGGTTTTCTGGTTTCTTCCCTCGCTAAGAACATTTCAATTTGTCACAATTAAAAATGATTGATGTTTCTTAGCCATATAACACGAAACATTTCTTCCATAATGATAAAATATTTAACAAGATTCGTCGACTCGAACGAAGAATGAAATTGAAATGGTATGACACGGCGTTAGGACGATTAGACAGAAGCTGATAGCCATGCAAGATTAATAACGCGACGAAACCGTGGTACAGGAAATAGAATGTCAACGTCGATTACGCGTTTAAAAAAGCAGGATAAAAAAAATGTACGGATGTCCACGCGACGACTTTAATTTCTCGCGTTAGCGAATATTCGTCGACGGATTTTGCAACGTTTCCGTAAATTCTGATTGCCGTTTGTTCAAACAAAACCCTCTGAAAAATGCACTTAATCTTCTCACATTTTTAATCGTCTTGCTTTTGTAAATTTAAATTCTATTTTTTTTTTACTTATATGTATTTTTACACATCTCTTTATACCAGAACCATGAATGTGAAAACATATAAAAGAGCTTCTAAAGCACTCTATTTTTAAATATTTCTAACTCTCGTAATTTAAAAAATGAAGTACGAATAAAATTCTACAAAAATTTAAGAAATTCAGAAAGAATAAAAGAAAGTTTCAATATTTTTTTTTTCTTTATAAAATTTTTACCTGTAGACCTCTTAATAAAATAACCTTTATTTTTACCCCAATTCCTGGGAATTTGCTTAGTTTTTATTAACTTCGTGTTCTCAGCAAATAAATATTAATGAGAACGAAAAGAAATTTTATTAAAGAGTTAACAAAGCACTCTATTTTTAAATATTTCTATCTTTCATAATTTAAAAAATGGAGTACGAAAATTTAAGAAATTCACAAGGAATAAAAAAAAGTTTCAATATTTTTTATTTCTTTATGAAATGTTTACCCGCAGACATTTGAATAAAATGCTCTTTATTTTTATCCCAATTCCTGGGAATTTGCTTAGTTTTTATTAACTTCGTGTTCTCAGCAAATAAATATTAATGAAAACGAAAAAAACTTCCGTGTTTTCGAGGTTGCAAAAAGAACTAAACAGTCGTTTTACACTACAACTGTTATGGTTGGTTACGTCAGACAACAAATTCCCCGTAGAATCTTTCGAGTCGTTATTTCAAAACTCAAAAAACTCTCGAAAGCCATTTTTTGGCGGTAAATCGTGGCAAAGTAAAAGGTCATTCGAACGAGACGAATCTCTTCGACGTTGATTCGAAAACATAGAACCTTGGTATGTTTTCGCAAGGCCACCGCGTACTTTGCGGGAATTTTCACCGGCGCATAAAACATTTTTCTTTCTATTTTCGGAGCCAAGCTAATTCTTCCCCATAACCACACGACGCGACCGTTTTTTCTTTTTTTTTTTTTCTACAATTTCCGCCGTGAATGTACATTCTTTCACGAAGCCTTTTACGTCCCCGACGTCGATTTTAATTTATACACGCGTCGAGAAATTAACGCGCTCGTGTTTGAAAAACTAGGCGTTTTTTTCCCCCCCCACCCGGGCAAAATTTCTAACTTCCGGGAAGCCGTTTTGCCGCGCGACGAAACGCGCATCTCGTTGTTTCTTCTTGACGTGAAATTAAAAGGAGTTTTCAAAGACAATCTTGAAATAAAACTGTTTGTATTTAGGTTGTTAATAGCTATTTCAAAGGAACAATATGTTTACGCCTGGAACAGATTTTAGTGTTTCATAAAAGCATCAAAAGCTTACGAATCTAGTATTCAAAATTAAAGTTTATATTTGGAAGATTTTTTATTTATATTTGCACAAAGAATAAATTCCAGTAAAAAGGCTCAAAATACTCACTGGATATATAAGACTCACTATGCAAGGAATTGCAGAATTTGAAATGAAATAGTATACTAGCAGTTAAAATTAAAATTAATAGCTGTAATATTTTCTATTTATATTTGCAGGAAGAATAAATTCCAGTATAAGGTTAAACATTCTCGATATAAGACTCACTGTGCAAGGAATTGTAGAATTTGAAATTAAATAGTATACTAGTATTTAAAATTAAAAAATTAAAAATCGCAACATTTTCTATTTATACATAATTTCCAATCCAGTATAAGGTTCAAAATTCTGACTCGATATAAGACTCAGTGTGCATAGAACTGTAGAATTCGAGCTGAAATGGCCCGAAAATGTCATCTTGGAGAAACCGAATGGGAGTCTGTGTCCATACAGACGCCTTGGTGGGGGAAGGGGCGGGGCCAACGGTGTTCTCGCCACCAAGGATCTTATTTAACTTGTCGAGCTATAGCTGACTATTGATCGGTTCGACTTCAACTGTTTGACTCTTAGGTTTGTGGACTCGAGTCGAACGGAAACTTTGTCCGCGACGTTCGAAGATGGGGCGCGCGTGAGAAACCAAATAAGTTGTTCCGTAAAAGATTTCTGATTTATAGTTGTCGGTGTATCGTTTCTATGGGGGTGGGAGAGGGGGCGGTTGCTTTTGGCGGAAAATTATTCTTGGTAGCAGGGAGCTTGGCTCCACGGCTAAACTTTCGACCGAACTTCTAACGGGACCGACCTCTCGAGTCGTAAACTCATAAAGCAAATAAATCGGAGAAGCACGTAGAAAAAGTTTGAAAATCCCTGAATAATACAGTACTATCGTAACGCCGGGAATGGTGGATGAAAAAATCTAATTTCCACAATGTGAATGACTTCGTCTGTTGGGCCCCCCGTTGGTTCTGCTTCCACTCGCAATGTGAAATATAACTCGTGTATTTTTTTATTTATTTTTGCCACTGGTATGCTGCTCTGGAAAGAATTCTTTTTAATATCTTAAAGAAAAATAGTATTTTATATCTTGGTAAATTTTTTTTTTTCTTCAAAATTGGGGAGAAGTTATATTAGTGGAAATTATTACTTTTTCAAGATGGGTAAAATACATTGTTTTAAATAAATGTACCATTATAAAAATATGGAAGTTAGTAGTTTATTACAGTGTAAATATAATTATAATACACTAGAATTAATAATAAATTCAAAAGATTTGGATTATGAATTAGCATTGAATATAGAGCCACGATTAATAAAGAAGCGTTAAGACACTCCTATTGATGAATAATAAATTTTATTCATGTTGAAAAATAGTGTTATTTCTAGAACATAACACTACAAGCTTCACTAATTCTGCGATTATGTAAAAAAATTATGTTTGATTAGAATATTCTATTTCATTATCAAATCGAATGAATTCAAACACAAAAATATATTTTGTTATTCGACCAAATAATCCAATTTATTTTCGTTAAAAATGAGTAGTCGTACAAACAATGAAGTGATATTATTATTATATTTAGCGCTGATAAATCTAACATTAAAAGAATCTGAAACGTCGTTTAGGTTTGATAAAACCGTTTATAAATGGTTTTGTACGACAACGAATTAAGCTAAAATATTTAATCTACGGGACAAGCGAGACGCCTTTGCACAGCGATCGTTATACGTCTGATAATTGCATTAATACGACTCCCTATCGTTTACGTTTAATCCGAGAATGGTTTCCAAGCGCACCAACGTCAGGAGCGCCCAACTCCTCGTACGAACGAAGTACATAGAGCGTGTTTGCATCCCTGCGAACAGGGAACCCAATTTTCCTTTGAAAGCTGGGCTGCTTTCCGCAGCCAGCAGCTTCCATCGTCGTTTGCAAACAAATTCCCCCGCGAATGTTACGATTGTCTTGCGTTAATTTCGATATTCTTCCAAGCCCCCCGGTGGATTTCTACACTGGTCTCTCTCTGTGTTATTGTACTATTGTTGGAGGAGAATTCGACGCGGGTCAAGGACCTGGTAAACGTCTTGTGAAAACACTCGGTCGCTAGACTGGTCCTTCGAAGCGACTTCCGGTCGTTCGAGACTCTTAGAAGACCGGAAGTGATGCATTTTTTCCTTCTACCTCAGTTCTGATAGGAAAATCGCCCCCAAAAATCTGGACCAACGACATAGTTTCGAATCAGTCACATTTGTTTAACGAAAAGATTTTGCAAAATTCTATATAAATTCTTATTTTTCTTTGCCATTCAAAACACTTCTTTTGTTTAAGAAATTCCTTTAATCGCGTAAGAGTGTGTTTATTATTGCTAAAAAAAGTATTAATCTATGCCAGAAGTCTCTATAGAGTAGTTTTTCAATTGTTTAGATTGTTTAAAATTTTGTACAAGCGGAAATCTAGTTCAACAGAGTGAATATCTCAAATAATTGAATATGATATCAGAATATTTTAGAAATATTTTATCTCTTTTAAAAAAAATCACGATCGATTAAATCGAGAAGATAAAGGCGGGAAATTTGAATTTCAATTATATTTAAAAAGAAATTTTTTCTATTTTCTCGATATGGTTGAACATGTTGAACGTCAAATACAGATGAAATGATATCGTACGATACACGGATAAAATAAATCAGATATTTTGAAGAATTTTTCCCAGTCCAATGGCGGTGCAAATAAACTTGAATACAAATTCATACTTCACGGAAATGAGTATTAAACTAAAAGTCCCGGGAGCCGGAAACTTGATTCTCTTTAGAAAGTAATTTTGCGATTACGGAAGCTACGGTAAAAAAAAGAAAGTGGCAGAAAAAGTTCTTTCGCCGGCTCTGATAAACTGATTAAACATTCAGCGCCCCGTCCGAAAGAGAATTTTTAGCGTCTTCGTTTCAGACGAATTTTGCCGTCTGTCCTTAAATGTTAGCCGGATTTACGATGCTTCGGTTACGTTTAAAATCTGAAGTTTTAAATCTGATCTAAAATGCAAAATTAATAACAATATCGTGCATCAACTGCCTGGAATTTGATTCGAGAAAGAATTTAGAATTAAAATTATTTATGACAATTCTATTTGGATCCATTTTCAATCACAAAATTAAATAACTACTATATATAATTAGAATTTTTGAATCCAGACTGTCTTTCGTTGCTCCAAAATTGTACGAATACTATCTTTCGTCACCTAATGTAAAATGAAAATGTGTAAAAATATCCTAGGAATTAGAATTATTTATGACAATTCTATTTGGATCCATTTTCAATCCAGTCTGTCTTTTGTTGCTCCAAAATTGTAGGAGTACTATCTTTTGGGCACCTAATATAAAATGAAAACGTGTAAAAATATCCTAGAAATCAAAATCATTTATAATTCTATTTGGATCCATTTTCAATCACAAAATTAAATAATAAATATCTAATTGGAATTTTTCAATCCAAACCGTCGTTCGATGCTCCAAAATTGTACGAATACTATATTTTGAGCACCTAATGTAAAATGAAAACATGTAAAAATATCCTAAGAATTAGACAATTCGATTTGGATTCATTTCCAATCATAAAATTAAGTAACTAATATATAATTGGAATTTTTGAATCCAGACCGTCGTTCGTTGCTCCAAGATTATACGAATACTATCTTTCGTCATCTAGTGTAAACTTAAAACGTGTAAAAATATCCTAGGAATTAGAATTATTTATGACAATTCTATTTGGATCCATTTTCAATCACAAAATTAAATGACTAACATATGAGTGGAATTTTTCATTCCAGTCTGTCTTTTGTTGCTCCAAGATTATACGAATACTATCTTTCGTCATCTAATGTAAAATTAAAGCGTGTAAAAATATCCTAAGAATTAGAATCATTTATAATTCTATTTAGATCCATTTTCAACCACGAAAATAAATGATCGAAATTTTTAAACAGACGTGAATCGCACCAAAATTATATCCTGCGATAAAATCTTATTTTTTGGGGCTCGTAATGAGAAGTAGAAACCATTGAAAATATGTAGGAGCCACGAAGCTAGAATACAATTACAGTTTATTTCGGCGGAAATGAACGTAATGGGTCCGGAGGCCAAGGACAAGTCTCAAGAGAGTGGAAAGCAGACAGTTTTCGTCTGCACAATCTGTTATTTAGCCACCATTCTCCCTATTATTCTGTACCAGTCTGCTCAGAGTTTCCTGGTTTTTACATCTCATCATAGAGATTCGTTCTATGCTTCCGAAACGTTCTGAATTAGCCATGGAAGCCTGTTTACACAGCTCCGCTACATCCTCGCGTTTTCCACGTTAAATAAAGAATCAGACTTCCTAAAATCCTGTTACTTGTAACGTATTTGTCGTCGAAAGCAACGCATTGTTGTTTTCAAAGCGTATCATTTATTGAACGTAATGTCCCGGTAAAATTGCACTCGAGGAATACTCGTTCGTCGGTTGAGAAGCTTATTTTTAGATCTTACGCGGAATCCAACCAGCACAAAACTTAAGGAGACATAATTAATGGAACAGAAATTCCTTCTGCTCGAAGTAGAAGCAAAAAGAAATGCAAAAACACAGATCCTCTTTCGTCTTTTGAGTCCAACGAGGAGGACTTCCCGTATCGACTGTTTATATAAATTATATTATTTATTTGTTATACTGACAAAACTCCATTATTGGGCAAAAAAAAATATAGAAACATTTTATAATTGAAAAAATTATTATTATTGCTCAGAAAATTATTAATTAATATATAATATACGACAGGAAAATTATTTATTCGAGCTGCTAAATAATTTCCTAAACAATAATAATTAATTTATTATACTGACAAAACTCCATTATTGTGCAAGAGACATTTTATAATAGAATAAATTGTTATTATTATTATTTAGAAAATTATTAATTTATATAATATAGTACAGTAAAGTTATTTAGACGAGCTGTTAAATAATTTCCAAAATAATAATAATTCGTTTGCAAGGAGCTCGACGAGCACATGAAAATTGCAGTGGCTCGAATTGCACCGGGGGACGCAAAAATGTTTATTACACGGTCGAAAAAACAAAGGGAGAAAAGAAACCATAACCGCGCGTTGACACTTGTGCTCGTCATTGCACAGGTTCGAGGAAAGCCTCTAAATCATCTACAGTATTTTTAAATTGAAGTGTTCTTGAAGAAAAAAAAAGAAAGAAAAAAGAACGCGGTTCCCGCGATACAAAGAGAGCCCCTTCGTTTACAAAAGTTGTTCAGCGAGGAATTACCAGTATCACTCCGCGAGACGTAACGATTATTTCCGCGTTTTTCCAGTAGCAGTTTCCTTTATCTAGGGGGAAACGCAGGTCCTTTTTCTTCCCGTTTACGCGCGTCGCGGCTCCGGTATATTTTCCATTTTTCCATCAAAAGGAAACGGCCGCGCCGCGTCTGGGAGATTTAACATCGACAGAGATTAAAAGCATGGAAATAAACGCCGCGGCAACGTCATATCTTCTGCTCCGCGTGCAATCGAAAAGCACAATTTTCCTTTGACGGGGGACGCGCGTGGTCCGACGTTGGGCGCCGTTTACGAGAACGAATGTTCGACGACCGTGTACCGGGGGATCCTAACGTTTCCCGTTCTACCGCGTTTCTGAAGAATTTTTATCAAATTGTTTGCTGACGAATGGGATTTCGAAACGCTGACGAATGGCGATTACGGTGGCTGTTATATTGGTTTATTCTCACATAGCACGGGGGACGAAGAAATATTCTAGATAGAGCTAGGAATTTATAAAGCAACGTAGTAGTGCTTAGAAAATTATATTAGGCCTCTTGTTTTAATTCAGACCCGATATGGAACAGTTTGAAACGGTTTGAAACAGATTGGAGCGGATTAAAGCAGTTTGAAATGGTTTGACAGAGCTAGGAATTTATAAAGCAACGTAACAGTGCCTAGAGAATTATATTAGGCCTCATTTTTTAAGTCAAAACCGATATGGAACAATTTGAAACGGTTTAAAGCAGTTTAAAATGGTTGGGCAGAGCTAGGAATTTATAAAGCAACGTAACAGTGCCAAAAAAATTATAGTAGTTCTCATGTTTCAATTCAAAACCGATATGTAACAATTTGAAACGGTTTGAAATAGTTTGAAATGGTTTAAAACAGTTTCAAATAGTTTAAAACAGTTTAAAATGGTTAGACAGAGCTAGTCATTTATAAATCAACATAAAATTAACTAGAAAATTATAGTAATTCCCATGTTTTAATTCAAAACCGATATGGAACAGTTTGAAACGATTTGAAACGGTTTGAGACGGTTGGAAACAGTTAGGAATGGTTAGACAGAGCTAGGAATTTATAAAGCAACGTAACAGTGCCTAAAAAATTATATTAGGCCTCATGTTTTAATTCAGACCCCATATGGAACAATTTGAAACGGTTTGAAATGGTTTGAAACGGTTTAAAGCAATTTATAATGGTTGGACAGAGCTAGGAATTTATAAATCAACATAAAATTGCCTAGAAAATTATAGTAATTCCCATGTTTTAATTCGGAACCAATATGGAACAGTTTAAAATGGCTTAACACAGCTAGGAATTTATAAATCAACGTAACAGTGCCTAAAAAATTATAGTAATTCTCATGTTTCAATTCAGAACCGATATAGAACAGTTTAAAACGGTTTGAAACGGTTTAAAACAGTTTGAAATGGTTGGACAGAGCTAGGAATTTATAAAGCAACGTAACAGTGCCTAAAAAATCATATTAGGCCTCATGTTTTAATTCAGACCCCATATGGAACAATTTGAAACGGTTTGAAATAGTTTGAAACGGTTTAAAGCAGTTTAAAATGGTTGGACAGGTGCTAGGAATTTATAAATCGACATAAAATTTGCCTAGAAAATTATAGTAATTCCCATGTTTTAATTCAGAACCGATAGGGAACAGTTTGAAACGATTTGAAACGGTTTGAAACGGTTTAAAACAGTTAGGAATGGTAGGACAGAGCTGGGAATTTATAATGCAACGTAACAGTGCCTAGAAAATTATAGTAATTCTCATGTTTTAACTCTAAACCAATATGTAACAATTTGAAATGTTTTAAAACAGTTTGAAATAGTTTAAAACAGTTTGAAATGGTTAGACAGAACTAGTAATTTATAAATCAACATAAAATTGCCTAGAAAATTATAGCATTTCCCATGTTTTAATTCAGAACATGTATGTAACAATTTGAAACGGTTTGAAACAGTTTGAAATGGCTGTACAGAGCCCTGAATGTGGAAAACGTTGACTTTTTGCAACAAAGACGCAGCTCGAAGATCTTCTATAGTCCCCAACTTTATGCCAAAACCATAAACACGCGCGTTAGATAACAATGGTGATTATACTCTAAGCTTGATCCATAAATGTTATTTATTGTACCTTTCAGCAACGCCAAAACTTTGAATTTCAAAATTTATATTATGTTCGTGATTCTGGCGTGACACTTAACAGTGGTTGATACAATTTGAACGAAAAATTTTGTAGAAAATCATGTAAATTCTGAAAAATTTTAATAATCGAATGATAAATATTGAAACGATGCGGAGAATGTTTATCAGAACTTTCTTCTCAGTTTGAAGGTAAGTTAGTAGAACTTCCTGCAGAAGGAAGCTTGTTGGGTTGCCATGTGTTGTCCACGACCCTAACTCGCAGGATATGCTTAGGTAGTTATAGGTAATCCTGGAGATCAATACGTTCGAACGTATGTTTATGCGTGCTGCAAATTATCGTCTGTTTTTACCTTTAGCCACTGTTTGTTGCAGTTTGAACGAAGATATCTCGAAATTTTGCGACGAATACGTTTCCAAAATCAATTTTCAATTATTTTTTAAATTTTACAAAATTTCTGCTATTTTTTGCAAAATATTCCTAACATTCCCCATCACTTTATACAATAATTAAATTATTCCATTATTGTGACTTTGAATAAATTTTTCATACGTTCGTTTAATCAAGTAGACAATTACTCTGAAGTTTCGAACATCCATAGAAGAATCCAATCCCTACACATAATTCAGTCTATTTTAAAAGATAAAATACTGAATTTTAAATTACCACCTTCGTTCGATCTATCCAAATTCTTTCCAGGTATTTATCCCAAACAATATTCATAACTTCACCGATCACTTTAGACAGCCGACGAGAGAAAAGGCAGACACTAATGAAAAGTGATTCGCATAATTAAATTTGCAGAGAAAAGCGTCGGGCGGTTGTACAGACGATTAGCAGTGAAATTTTAATTACTTTCGCGCCATGAATTAACGTCGATTAAGGGTCAGAGGCGCCCGGATACGTTCGTTTCTGTCGGCCGGGAGAGCTTATTCCAACGTTTGCTTTTCGATTTTACATCCGTCGCGCTTGTCTCAAAGAAAATTCCCGTCGCTGGTTAATTCGTTTCCCCCGCGACCCCTCGCGAGACTTTCCACGTAAAAACCTGTGCCGACGAGAATCACATGACCCGAGTAAAAGGCAAAGCGTTTCTGTAAATGTTTTTTCAGCGAATCGAAAGGTTAGCTCGTGTTGACAATGAAATTCAATTAACGAAGTTTCGAAACACCACCACCGATGCATACGTCTTCCTTTTTCCTCGGTATTTTTACGCGCTCGTTTTATTTCGAACGCGATGCTCCGCGAGCAAAATGCAGAATGTATATCTTTGCACGAGTCTCGAAACGTCGCAAAATCGTCCATTGTCTTTATTCGGTGTTATTTCGTCGTGTTTGGTTCATTCGTGATACGAATTTCTGCAAATAAAATATCGTTGGTATCTTTTCGCGTGCATGCGTTCCCTGTATGAGAATCGAACGTTCTTGATGGAATTCAATTTTTGGAACTTTGAAACATTTCACTGTTTTGACGCGCTTGTTTTATTCGTAATACGAAATTCTGTAAAGTAGGTATTTTATAAAGTGAACATTTTGTAAATAATATACAAGTAATAGTAGATATTTTTTTACCATGCTCAAAAAATCAGAAAATTAGTTTACAATCAGAATAAAAAATTCTGTAAATAACATACACATAATAATAGATATTTTTGTACCATTTTCTAAAATAAAAAAAATTAGCTCGAAATCAAACTAAAAATTCTCTAAATAACATACACGTAACAGTAGGTATTTCTTCACCACGTGCAAATCCTATCAGAAAATTAGCTTAAAATGAAACATTGCCAGTGCATCAGAAATTTCTTTGAATATTCACACGTGATGTAATTTTTATTTTACAATTGTTTGTCACGCACCGCGTTCTCACGTCGTTGGATCACGTCTGCCGCGAAGGAGCATGCATATCTGCCTTTATGCACTCCCCTTCCCTCCACCCACGTAACAGAAGCATAAAACGTAACACAGCGCGAGGCTCGTAACTTTTAATCTTTGAAACACATCTGATTTCGAAGGGAACGCGGGAAACGTGACCGCGTACCTTTCGAGACATTTTCGCGCACGTGCTTCCCCGCGCAAAAGGGTTCACAGTCGATTGAGTCTTTCTTGAACGGCGAGTATATTATTTATATAATCGTGGAAGTTTAGCACGAGGGAAAATCGCACGTGAATAAAGGTTAATCTGTTGACGGACGACCGTCGCCTCGACACGCGACGATATTTTTACTGGGTCGATTTACCGCATAACTCCCGTTGTAAATCGTTCATTGAGAATGGCGCCTAACTCGGAACACGAGCAGGTGATAGCGCTCGCATAAATATGTCAACGGTTGTATGAATTACGTTGCACTTTCCAGCTGATGAATCGCGTTCTTTCGTCCGTTGAAATTCTAGTTGAAATAAATTCTCACGCTTGCTTTGGCCAACGAATTATTTTCATTTGTTATTTTTTCGTGCATAAAAAATTTACAGAAAGATTAATTTTTTTCTGTTTTAAAACTTTGTGAATATGTTTTTCGTTATACGTAACTTTTTGGAAGTAGAAACAAAAAATAATCAACAATGGCCAAAGAGAAAAATAATAATGGTAATAACAATAGTAACTTTTTTAAAAATTTAAAATCTCGAGTGAACCAAACTTTGTTAACGTATATTTAGCTATACTTAATTTTTCGGCAGTGATAGCAAAAAAAGAAATTATTAATGATCAAAGAAGAAAAACAATGAAACATCGAATGATAATGCTAATAACAATAGTAACCTTTTTTAAAAATTTAAATTCTCGAGTGAACCAAACTTTATGAACATGTATTTAATTATACTTAATTTTTTAGTAGTACAAGGAAAAAAAAAATTATTAATGGCCAAAGAAGAAAAATAATGAAACATCGAATGATAATGCTAATAACAATAGTAATTCTAAAAATTTAAAGTCTCTCTTAAAATCTCGAGTGAACCAAATTTTGTGAACATGTATTTAATTATACACAATTTTTCGGTACTAAAAGCAAAAAAAAATGATTAATGCTCAAAGAAGAAAAATGATAATAACAATAGTTTGCCACTCGAGCAGTTTTTATTAGACAATTCACGTGCAAAAACACTTTCAAACGCCATCGAACCGATCCCTATGCTTGCCAATAAAAATAATCCTCAAGAAACGTGATTCTATTAATTCTAAATTAATTCTTTCCGAATAATAATCGTATTTTCGTAACAACGATAGCGCGTCGTGCATCCAGGAATTGCGCGAGTACGTATGCGAATTTTGACGATTTGTCATAAATAACACGAGGGATTGATGTGCAGAGAGCTAGAGAGAGAGACGGGGCGACAAATCTCGGGAACAGGGACATTTGTATGCATATGATTCGCACGTGATATAAACTTCCACGTAGGCCGTGGTTCCTCTGGTTTCATTTAGTTCACCGTGTTCGTTGCACCGCGACTGCGCTCGGGGCTGCATCGGTGCATAGTCTGTATCCGATTCCGCGTGAAACAGGATGGAAGACCGGGAGAGGAGGTGCCCGTGGGTTCTGCGGATATTCTGTGGCTGTACAACCACTGTAAATGACCCGTTTTATTATTTAAATGACCGTGTTCCTTTCGTTGCGCGCGGCGTCAAACAACGAACGGGAAATTTGTCAACAACTTCGTTCGAAAGTGTTCATCCTCACCGTTACTATTTGTCCAAGCCTAGAATCTATCAGACAAACGAAATCAAACTAGTCGTAGTAATGAAAATATCTTTTAAATTGATGTATGTATATCTATAATAATCTAATGTATGAAAGTATCGAAGTATAAAAGCAAAATGTTTGCAGCTGTTTGAGTGTGAATCTTTCCATTCAATATGTTGAATTTTGAACTAAAATTTGTTAGATTTAGAATTGATGTTCGAACTGGTTAATGATCTTTGATATTCGAACATACAGAAACAGATCTGTTGAGGAATGTTTGAAATTATACATAAGAACAAAAAGTTTGCATCTTTCCATTCGGTGTCTTCAATTTTAAACTAAAATTTACTAGAATTAATATTCAACAAATTAAATAACAAAAAATCATTAGCCAGTTGAAACTTATAAAAACAGATTTGTTGAGGAATGTTTAGAAGTGTGCATAAGAACAATAAGTTTGCATCTTTCCATTCAGTGTCTTGAATTTTGAACTAAAATTTGCTAGATTTAGAATTCAACAAATTAAATAACGAAAGATCGTTAGCCAGTTGAAACTTATAAAAACAGATTTGTCGAGTAGTAATGTTTAAAATTATACATAAGAACAAAAAGTTTGCATCTTTCCAGTCAGTGTCTTGAATTTTAAACTAAAATTTGCTAGAATTAACATTCAACGAATTAATGTTCGAATTGGCTAACGATCTTTGTTATTTAAACATACAAAAACTGATGCGAGGAGGAATGTTTGAAAGTATACGTGAGAGGAAAAAGTATGGAGCTGTCTGAGGTATGGGTCTCGTAATAAATGTTCAGAATGTCCGACGTCAGCGCAGATGCAACGCAAACAGATTATTAGAAAAAGAGCTCTAACAAGGAAATATAGCGTTTCCTATGTTCCTGTTACACGGTTTGATCCTCTAAGTAGGAGGAGTGTTTTTACAAAGTCTTTTTACAAATTTAGACTCTGCGAAGTAAAATTATTTGCAACTAATCAGAAGCAATGTGAACAGGTAATACCTAAGAATAATAAAAAATCTAAGTTTGCACAAACTCCAAGGGAAAATAATAATATTGATAAATTCACGAAAATTGTTGATACAGAAATTAAAAATTTATTAATTTGGAAAATTCTACAAATTTTAAATTTTTTACAAATTTAAACTCTGTGAAGAATTAAAATTATTTGCAACTAATCAGAAGTAATGTGAATAGGTAATACCTAAGAATAATAAAAATTACTACAGATTAACTTTCTAAGTTTGCACAAACTCCAAGGGACAATAATAATACTGACAAACTCACGAAAATTGTTGATACAGAAATTAAAAATTTACTAACCTGAAAAATTCTACAAATGTAAACTCTGCGAAGAATTAAAATTATTTGCAACTAATCAGAAGTAATATGAACAAGTAATACCTAAGTATAATAAAAAATAGTACTAATTAACTTTCTAAGTTTGCACAAATTCCAAGGGAAAATTATATTACTGACGAACTCAAAAAATTGAAAATTGAGAACTCGAAAAAATTGTTGATACAGGAATTAAAAATGTACTAATTTGAAAAATTCTGTTAGTCCATAAACAAGTCTTACAAAAAATGATCGACCGATGGAAATTTAAATTAAAAAATGACTCCCAAAGGACGGAGACGAGGACCAAAATTGCATAGTGCATCGAGGGGATTAAAAAGGTCAGAATATAATTTTGTATGGTCGAGTATTTTAGGATTTGTCGCGCTCGACTGAATTACTAAACATAAGTTTTCTTTTCAAAGCCTCGTCCATGGGGAGTCGCCTCGATTGCTATGTTATTTCCAGAGATACTAAAACGATTTCACGTATCAGGACGCGCGAGTAATGCTCTCCGGTTGACCTTTCGAATTTCCCACGCACGTCTCCCACGCAAAATTAATTTTCACCGAGTGGCCGAGGACGATTGGTGATCGAATAGTAACTCCGTTTAGCGCGAATCGAATCCTTGATACAATTGAAGATAATGGTTCCCGGTTGCTTTGGGCCACCAGATAATTATCGCTTTCGACACGATATTTGTACGTTTCGTAATTCTCATTTATGTTTCAAATCTAAATATCTCGAAAACAAATGTTAAATACAAAAGTTACTCGATTTCAAGGGGTGAAACCCTCATTTATTTTGTACAAAAACAAAAAAGTTTCATAAGTAAATAAATTTTGTATCATTGTAAGATAAAATTTGTCCACTTTTTACGTAGAATAAATATCTCTATAAATATTTCTTAAAAAATAACCCTTCAAATAACCTTGAAAGCGTCCAACAAATAAAAAAATAAAAATAAAAGTACAAATATTGCAACTTATTTCACAAAAATGTATTATTTTCGAGACATTCAGATTAAAAATTTTCAAACGAACATCCTCCCTAAGTGATCGTTTCACACTGACACTTAAGCGAGCGAAGCTCCACGGGCTAATTTTAATTTTAAAACGTATCTAAAAATTTGATTCGTTAATCGCGGTCCTCAAGGCGGCCATCTTCGCCAGCGACACCCCGTAGATCGCAACGGGTGCAAATTGACCGTTCAATTATTCAGACGGATGTAAAAGGGCTGTAAAGTTCGACGCGTGGTTAACCGCGCGCGCAACGGGGGTCAACCGGGGGCCTCGCGAAACCCGAAAAGCAGACAGAGCCGTTTGTTTCGGCAATTTCCGTAAGCTTTTTCCGCGGCTGTTATCGCGCTCCATTCATCCGCTCGTATTTACCTTCCGTGGCTGGCAAAGCCTTCGACAAAGACGGCTGATTTAATTCAGATACGCGGCCGCGGCGCTCTAAATTGAAGATGAAAGCCCCGGCACACGCGTAATCAGATTCTAACGCGACTGTACGAACTTAGCCTCCATTTTACATTTTAAATTGTCCGTTCGTTAGAACTCCAAGTCGACACTCGTTTAACACTCAACGAGGAGCGTCGATATTCTTCTAGCCCGTGGTTATGCCAAAATTTCAAAAAACCATGAATTCTAATAATCATGATATTTATACAATTATTTCTGGTGGAAAAGTTCGCCTAAATGTGGAGTAAATTATAAAACTAGGATGGTATCTTTCAGTTTGTTAATGTTTAATACATTGACTGGTGGTCACTGGTGACCGGCACTTTTTTTATAGAATCAGGCCTTTATTATATTTTTTTTTAAAATATCCTCCATGTCCTGTATAAAAGACAATAATATAATAAATAATTAATAGAAATATTCCTATTAGATAATTATAATTTGTATAAATATTTATATACCAATAATAATAATAGAAATTTGTCAGTTTTAGAACACGGTTTTTTGCAGGTTATTTTTGTCCTATTATCCAAAATTGGTGTTCGGTGCCAAATTCAAATCAAATTGTTCGAAACGTTCCTTCGACAAAGAGTTAACCCGATACTCTGATTCCTGTACGCCGTCGATTGGCTGTATCGCGTTTTAATCTCCGGGTCAATAGACTTCAGCAGTTGGAATTCCTTCACGCTAAAGATAATCTTGGCTTCCAGTTAATCAATCAACTTAATCAGCCTTTGGAGCAATCAGGCTTCCCGGACAATACTACCTTAGAATTAGAAGCACTCAGGCTTCAATCTCTGCAGGAGCAGTCGGGCTTCGGTGACTCCCAATCAGATTAACGAGAAATTAGGCTCAATTTGTACACTTTGTCCAAACAAAAAGGTCTGCAAAACCTGTTCTTTGTGAAAAACGTGGATAAATTCATTTTCTATAGAGTCCCAAAGTCCAAAAATTGTAAGAAATAATTCTTGTACTATTCTTTAACACTCTAAACCTACAGCAACCGGTCAAACGATCGTTTTTAAAATTTCGTTTAAAATAACACAATATTATTTTAGCGACACTTAACTTTTCGACTTTTCTTATTTTTATTTTCTTACTTTTCTTTATTATATTTTTTATTATATTTTCTATATTATAAATTCTGGTTAGCTTCCAGAATGTATAGCAAAGATGAAAGAAAAGAATATTCAGTTTCCAGTGCCTTAGAACAGTCTAACAACGCGTATTAAAAATAGTTAAAGTTTAGACGCGTGCAGTTCCGAAACTATTAGTGTTTTATTAATTATTGAGGCATTGTTAGAAGCTGCGAAGCCTCCCCTTTAAAGTGGCTTTTGGTTTTTTGTCGATCGGACTTACCGTTTTCGAGATATCGCAATTTATGTAAAAGGTAATTTTTGTTAATTCGACTGTCTCACTGTCCGCCTCGCGTATAATAGCCTATTAACGCGCATTAAAAATACGAAAACTTTGAACGCATGCAGTTCCGAAACTACTAGTATTTTATCCATTATTAAGACATTGTTAGCGGCGGCAAACCTTCCTCTTTAAAATGGTTTTTGGTTTTTGTCGATCGGACTTACCGTTTTCGAGATATCGCAATTTATGTAAAAGGGTATTTTTCTTAATTTGACTATCTCTGTCTCCGTCTGACGCGTCGCGTCGTACCTCCTTGTCGCACGTGAGTCGTGACCGAGTGACCTAGTTTCGGGCGTAGTATTTCCAAGAATTTACTACGCACTGTTTACTATTGTCGCGCGCGCGAGTTCATTGATCTCAATGAAACGTAAACAAATCTTCGAACGCTTATATCTCCGTAACTAGCCACCGCATCGACTTGAAACTAAAATCCTCATATCTCCGGAACTAATTACGCTATCGACTCGTACGAACGCTCATTTTAAAGGGCATTTCATTCTCTACCTAATGATCATATCGCCTACTATAATTTTTGCTATCTTCTATGTTTATTTTCACATTTATTTTGACGCTACATACCCAAAGTAGTTTCAACAATTCCTATTGATCATACGATTAATGTACGATAAAACTAGATTATAAATTGTTTATTTGATTGAAAATTAATTTAAATTTAAATACAGGATGTTTGTGTAATCACTAGCCAATACTTTTTCTAATACTAGAATTACCGACAATTTCTAGTGTATTTACTTGTACCAAAGAAATTAAAACTATACATACCTGGAGAAATATATAATGCAATGGAAATAAGTGTTTATTCAGTCTCTTATAGAAAATCACGGTAAATTTTCACAAATTTAATCGAGTAAATTTTGTACTAGTTTTATTAAAAATTACTAATAGGTCAATTTGACTGCCTTGATAGTTCTAGTGTCAAATAATTGTTTTCTCTAGAACTAATTACGATATCGACTTGAAACAAAATTCGTTTTCAAGACTGTTTTATCTTCTATATTTTTTTACACAAAAGAGAAGGATATCTTACGAATAAAAATCAAAACACAACTTTCTATACATATAATGAAAAAATTACGTTTCTTTGTGAAAGTGGAAAAGAAAGACTGGTCATTTGATCAGTTATGGTAGGAATGAGTATTCATGAAGTGACGGGAGGTTTAGTGTTAAAATATAGTCGAAGACTCGTCTCTCGTACGAAGGGATTGTAATAATTTTCTTAATTGAACGTTACAAGGCTACGAGTCGTATTTGTTTCGTTATCGATTTAAAATAGATTAGCCTTTCGGTGCATGAATGAATATTGCAACACAGTTGCTTATCGCGTAATATTATCGTAATTACGTGGCACTACGTGGCTATGCTCGTTGTTATATTATTCATGCGCGCGTGGGGCCGCCTGTAAAGTTCGACAAGCAGTTAATTCCGCACAAAGTAGAGTCCTCCGTCGGAAAATGACAGAGTTTCCAAAGTTATGACGTTCGATAGTTTACTCGCCACTTTGAACTTCCAACTTGGAAACGCTTATGAGCCTTAATACTTAATTGCTGACGCGAGGCTTCGCTAGTCACGATGCTACATTATATTTTACCCATTCCGATATCGTCTCCCAACCTCTTTGTGGGCGTTCATTTTCTTTGCACCAAAGAATACTATTTTACGCTTTGCAATCGGTCGAAACTGTCCTCAGATTTTTATTGCTTTTCGGAAATATTATAAAACTGAGGATTATTATCAACAAAATTGATATTAATATCTTTTAGAATGTATTTCAATACTTACTATTCAAAGAAGTTTTTGTTGAGAAAATGTTGCAATTTCACAAGTATTCAAGTGTATTATATTTACAGACGGAAATGTACATTAATTTGTAATCATACTTGGACGCGACGCGTGTACATTGTGCATGGTTTTCGAGTCACGTGAACGAAACAACGCGTGACCAATAGAAGCACGACGCCAAAACTGCGAGTATTAAACTGTGAAAGAAAATTTAAATAGTTATAAACAAAATATACTACAAACGTTGAATCAAGGAATTCTTTTCTGATTTAAAAATGTCTCTTTAAAACGATTTATTCATTACGGATGTAACGATTAGGTTTATAAAAGGACATTTCTGAAGATCAGCTGTTTTTAATGCTGTTACGCTAAAATTCTATTTTAAGTCGAGGGATCCCTGTAATTGTAGTTTGTAGAGACAATATTCCGGAAGTGGATCCAATGTGTGGTTTAATTAGGAAAATAAATTCAATTCCTTGTGTGGCTTATTAATGCCTTCCTACGTAGTTACCATCCAGTAACTGCGTGAATAAACCACGCAAGGAATTGAATACATTTTCCTAATTAAACCACACATTAGACGTACATTTGTAAGGTTGTTTCTATAAATTACAGTCATGGAGATCCCTTAACGTAACTTCGATCGATCACTTTCACGTTAAATTCAACATTATCAATGTTTCAAAAATTTATTTGGAGATAATAATATAAATTTTATGATGAGTTTTCAAACATTTTCCAGCAATTATGATTAATTCAAAGACAGTTTCAAAATAAAAAATAATGCCTTATACAGGGTGTTCGGCTACCTTTGGGAGAAATTTTAAAGAGAGATTCTAGAGGCCAAAATAAGACGAAAATCAAGAATATCAATTTCTTGTCTGAGGATTCGTTAAAAAGTTATTAACAATTAAATTACAAAATTTCAAATCATTTTGAAAAAATTATTTTCAGTTGAGGGGGTCAATTACAATCATTTTTGGTCATTTTACACGTACCCCCGAAATCCTACGCACTTTTGAGAAAAAAATTCCTTACCGAAAATATTATGTCTGACCATACATTGACATGTTTCACTGAAATTTCATGCGAATCTTTAAAATATCGTAACTCCTGAACGGATTGGCCGATTTTAATTTTTCAAAAAGCAAACAACGCGTACTTAAGTGTAAAATATGTAGGAATTCTAAGAACTTCCAAAAAGTTGTTCCTTAACCACGCAAAGTGAGAAAAACCCCATAAGAATGGTCCAATTTTCAAACAGCCATAACTCTTATAATAGTGAATATATTTCATTGAAATTTTTGTCTGTAGTAGAGTCCATGGATATCTACAAGAAAGTATTAGACAACTTTTCTGTAGGGCGTCAAACAAAATTATTAAAAATCTAAAAAGGAATTTTTAAGAAAAATCGACAGGGGGTAGGTGCCTAAATTTCTCGGCGAAAAAAAAAATTTTAAATCGTTAAAAAAAAATTATTTTTGGTTCCGGGAGTCAATTACAATCATCTTTGGTGAATATACATACCCCCGAAATCCTATCCAGTTTCGAGAAAAAAATTCGAGTAGGTGCTGAAATTTTTCGGCGAAAAAGAAAATTTCGAATCGTTCTAAAAAAATTATTTTCGGCTGTTGGGGGTAATTACAATAATTTTTGGTCATTACACATACCCCCGAAATTCTACCCGCTTTCGAAAAAAAATTCAAGTAGGTTCTGAAATTTTTCGGGGAAAAAGAAACTTTCGAATCGGTTTGAAAAAATTATTTTCAGTTGAGGGGGTCAATTACAATCATTTTCGGTGAACAGACATACCCCCGAAATCCTACGCACTTTCGAGAAAAAAATTCGAGTAGGTGCTGAAATTTTTCGACAAAATTAAAAGTTTCAAATCACTCTGGAAAAATTATTTTCGATTGCGGGGGTTAATTACAATCATTTTTGGTGAATAGACATACCCCCGAAATCCTACGCATTTTCGAGAAAAAAATTCCATACGTGCGGAACTTTAAACGTTAATAACTTTTTAACGAAGCCTCCATCAATAAATTTGTATTCTTGATTTTCGTCCTATTTTGGCCTCTAGAATCCCCCATTAAAATTTTTCCCAGGGTTGGCCGGGCACCTTGTTTATTGTTTAGTACTCTAATAAAACTCAGAGATTGTCTACCGGATGATGATTCATGCAAACAAAAATGAGTAAAAATTGTTAAAAGGAAACGTTCGTAAATCTGGTGTTAATTAGAGCTTCGTCAAGGTGTAATATCAACCGCATTAGTCGACTCTGCTTAGGGCTGTAATTTTACCGTAATTACGACAACGCCGGTGGTTCGCCATAAAGAAGGACCCGCGAACTCTTGACCTGACCTAGCGCAAAGGGCAGTTCAGCGGAGCGCGGGCTTTAACAATATTCATAAATTCATAAATGTGGCCTTTCGGACCTGGAACCGGCCAATGAATTTACTGGAAACGGACCTGCTCCGCGATGTCCACGATTTCGTTCTCTTTACCAACAATGAATATTTACTCGTTTCGGTCAGAAACTACCCCGACGACGCGGCCACCTATTTTTCTGTTACCGCCGCGAAAAGTAATTAAACTCCAGCAAAGATGCAAATATACGGCGTAATTGGTGGCTCGAGTGAATACCGCGTACGTTTCCACTTAAATATTCATCAGTTTCGTCAAATTAGCGTTGCCTTTCTAACGATCGTTATTAATTTGCTCTTATTGATTCCAACGCTCCAAAACAAGGGTTTCGTAATCAAACGATCACGAAATTACCATTCCAAGCATTTCTCCCCTTAAAAATTTTTCTACGGTCAATTACGACGATGTTTGAAGACCTCGTCAGGGTAATTAAAAATTCCAATCTGCGTTATTAATTATTAAATAACTCACATTATTACCATTGTTTATTTTTATTCATTATTTCCTAGGATTAACAGGTCTTACGATTTAATTCTTGAATTACTATAGTAGTGTGTCATTTATTTCCGTCGCCAATTTATTTGCAATAAAGTTTTTGCAATATATAAACATATCATGAAGCATGAAACAATTTGTATCATCCAGTGACAATTATTTTCATCCATTTAGTGTTTGTGTCTACTTATCATCGAGGTATATTGTTTCCCCCGGTATAATAATAACGAGAGCGAACCCAATAGCTTTTCAACGAAGTTCTATTTCTGGTCGACGTAAAGTGGGTTCTTATTTCGTTCGAAGATCCGACGATAAAAAAATTGGACGATGGTTGTGCAAACAACGAAAGGAATAACGGGATTCCTGACTCGGTAAGCAGTTGGGTGCCACTCATTCCTGTAACACGGTAGCGTATTATAGCGATTGCTGGTCAGCACGGGGTCGATTCAAGTGGATACGGAAACTGAACAATGCAGGAATTCCCGCGGGCAAGTCGTGCCCGTTAGTAGTTAATCGAATATCGACTAGGTCGAACAAGTGGAATCTCAGGTGATTATCGAGTGAGTTTCTATCGATAAGAGTCTCTCGCTTCCTCGGTATACACGTTCCCCCGCTTTACTTCAAACTTTATTTCGTCCCTTTTCTGCGTAATTGCACGCCATTTCTCCATTTACAAACGTCCCGCGACCAAACTTTTAAAACTCAACGAACACCCTTTCAAATCACTAATAAATTCGAAATCACTGTAGCAGTTATTTACATACTTCGTAGTTTTACATACAATTATTTATTTCCAGTTTTATCAATTTTAATTTTAAATTTTTATTTAATATTTACGTTTCACACGATTTTAAAACTGAAGATGAGAAAAAGCTAGAAAAAAGTAGTGTTTTTGTATTGTCTGATTGTCCAATAATTTTGTGTTATCTAGTTTTGTCTGTAATACTTAAACTGTTTCCACGCGTCTCATTTGCCAGAATTTGTTCCTTTGACGAATTACTGTCCCCGCAAATATCTGAGTAAAATCCTATAATAGCAAAAGCATACTATGTTGTGCTCTTACTCAACCGATGAAAATCATACCTGTGTGAAACGTGAAACCTGGCGGAGACGGTGTTTTCAAAGGGAATATTTGTTCGTAATAAATTCAGGGAGTTGGGTTTCAGTAGTGCAGACGTAGCATTTACAGTCCTGTGATCTGCGTCTGACATATGCACGATATTACTACGTGGAAGTAGACAACACACGGTGTGTGTAGAATACGAAGAATTCAATCCAATAAGAAGACACGTTTGCCTTTGCAGGCTCGAAACTTTTGTAATACGTAATTTCTAGGTTAAAAATGTTCCTTCGAACAACGAATAAATATTGTTATTATTAAATATCTTTATCGTGCTCGTAGATACCTCGTACGAATGATAATTTGCACGATGTCGAAGCACAGCCAGAGGCTATTTTTCACCCTTAATGTTATCACATAAACAAACAAAATGAAACGAGCAGAATAGCGTAAGGGTGGCAAATATATTCCGCGCGCTTCGATAATTACGATTGGACTTAATTTTCCGAATAAAAAGATCGTCCAATAAATCGATACAGGCGAATTCTAAACAGGCGATGTTTCGATAATTGCGTGTAAATGATTGTTTGCTTTGCAAAAGTAATATACACTTTCGAAAAGTGTTTCGATCCCGTTCAGGTTTATAAGACAGTGATACGAGCGAACATAATCGTTTACATGGAATGAAAACCGATCCTATTCAAGCTCTAGAGGCTGTCTATAAACGAGGAAGTTTAACAAGCCTATAAGTGAAATTCAAATATGTACTTTGCATACATCGGGAAGTACTTTCGCCTGACAGCAGGGAAGCTTGCATGTCAACGTACAAAGAAACGTTTTTCGAATTATAATATTATGCAAATACGTTGCACCCTGCAATTTTAAAAATCGTTTCGCTGCAAAGGAGGGAGGGGTGTTAAAGTAACGAATACGACACTGTTCTCTTTACAAATTTGGACTTGTTTCTCCTGTAGTTTGTTGCAATTTTAAAATTTTTAAATACTGTTGTAGATTACTTTTAAATAGAGAAATATATTTTGTTATTCCACCAAATAATATACCACATATATTATATAATATACCACTTATACATATAATGTATATCGAGTTTTCAATTTATGTTAAATGTAAATAAATGGGCTATTAGATTCATACCCTTAGTATATTTAATTAATATTCAAAACTCTTTAATAAAGTCCTGTAAAGTATCTTAACAGAATGTTACTTCATGTATTGTCGTTAATAACCTAACAGTTGATGTGACGTTGAACTCACAATTAAAAACAGAAAATTAGTTATGTAAATAGTGATTAAAGTAAGTGGTATTCTGATAGTTTACAGGGGTGCAGGGTGCAGGGTGCAGGGTGCAGGGTTCGTCAAATATTTGATGAAAAAAATAAATAGAAACATATATTCATATATTATTGAATAAACTAATGAAACTAAGCATCAATTAACTACACCTAACCAAACCTCGAAACAAGAAAGAGACTATACAAAGGAATGAGTGAATATATGAACAAAATATACAAATTTGTCAAGATTAAAAAATCCAGAAACAAATTAAAGTACAATGATTACGAAAAAAGGAGCAGATTTAAAACACCAAGATGAAAAAGAGGGGTAAATTGAGGGTAGTAGTCTTTCTTTCATCAATCATTTTATTTCTCCTCCATCATAGTCAATAAAATCCTCAAAACTAAAATACCCAAGCAAAGAAGAAAGAATCTTCCATATTTTAATTCGACTATTCATCGTCCTCGAAACTATACAAAGTATAAAAATTTGTCAAAATTGCAAACCCAGAAACAAATCAAATAATAATAATTTAGGGATAATAAATAGTCTTCTTTTCGTTAGTCATTCCACAAATAACAACGTTTCCCTATTATAATCGATAAACTTAAATACCCAAGCAAAAGGAAAAAGGAAGCCTTTAATTTGACTGTTATTTCTCGTCCTCGAAAAAACGAACAATCGCCGTGCAATATCTATTTCACGCGAACCGGTAGTTTGCCCCTGCTGCGCCATCCTAATCAGCTTTAAAGTAGTTCAAACGAACCAATCTACCGGGGGGGGCGCCATACCAGGCTACTTTTCCTCCGCTAAACCGTGTGTCCTCGTGCTCGCGACGGCGACGGAACGGGCCAGAGCCGTGGCCAGGACACAATTCGCAGTCTGGTAGGTCCGTTGGCGTGCGCAGACTGCACATGCACGACCGCGCACGCAGTGGCCGTGCTCTCGCGTGCATGTGTCGATGTTTGCGCTGGTTTTAAGGAGAAAAGCGAGGTCAGGTCGATTGTCAGCGCGGCGGGACCTTGACTCAGTGGCCGTAGGCGAGAACCGCGCACGCGCGATACTACGGCCGGGGTTACCCGTTTCCTGCCCCTTCGCTGCCGTCGAACGGGTCGAGAGCCACCCCTTGCACGCTACTATCGTTACTACTACTACGTCCTCCCCTCTTCCCGTATCCCCACCCCTCCAACATCATCTCTTACTCCTAACCCGGCGGATCTACCAGCCCAGGGACGACTCGTCCAGGTGTGCAAGATCCTACCTTTACCCGGGGGTGCTTAATCAACAGGGCGACGTTCCAATCGAGTTGTTTAAAAAGTTTTTTTTTGCTTGCAAGATTGGGCTCTTGGATGTTCACAATATGACTGACATACTGATAATGTAAGAGGAAGTTTGCTACCTCTTCTTGTGAACTTTGAGGGGTGGTTTCATCCCCTAAATATGGAAATGGGCTAAAATTCATTTGCTAGAGCCTGTTTGGTAGAGTTGATGCCAATATAATGAAAGGAATATATTCAAATGTGCAGATTGGCCATTTGATCGAGGGTGCCTGATCAACAAGGCGACGTTGGAATCGATCATTTAGAAATTAAATTGTTGTTATTCATCCTCTGCTTTTACAAGCAAAGTTCGACGATTAATACGCTCCAAAAAATCTGAAATATTGCACATAGCAAATACATGTGAACCTAACTGACTAATCACATTGCCATTTTTCATTTTGGTCCAAAAACTAGGCGTGTTTTCATCCCTTCAAAAGAATTCTAATTTTTCACACATTTACTAATATCTCTGAAACTACAATAGGCATTGAAAAAAAGTTAAATACAAAGCGTTATAGTCTTTGATACTCTACAGAACTGTAACAAAAGATTTCAAAAAAAAAATTTTGCAATATTAATATGTTTATAGATGATCACTAAAACAAAAGATAGTATGAATAGATCGCCATTGATCCTGAAACGAAACTTTTTTAATTTGCTCTAAGATGAAAAAAAAAGATAGCAATTAGTATTGGAACAGAAAATATTATGAAAAAAACAGTTGTACGTGAAAGTTTAGAGAGCAAATGACGATTCCAGAACCAACGATATTTAAGTAAAGAGCACCTCTGAAAGAAGCAGATTGCTGCCAGGTTCAGAGATCCAAACAGAAGGGAATTATAGTAGATTCAGCCGTGTGTCGCTCACCTTGATAAAAAAGACGATTGAAGAGCGGCGGTTGAAATGGTCGCGCGGTCGTTGGAAAACCATTACTATCGTCGGGAAAATCGTAAGAAACGAATGGAACGGCTCGAATCTCGCAAGAATTGGACTTTTGACGAATGAAAGAGCGTTCTTCGGACAGGACGAACCGAAATTTGAAGTATCCGGGTCAAGTCGTAGGATCTTCGGTCTCCCGAGGAAAATATGTTATTGCAGTGTCCATTGTTCACGATCAATAATGGCGGGAGCTCGGTTGTGGCTCGAAAATCCTTTTTACTCTCGAGAGCAGGTCCAAATAAACAGTTCAGTTAAGAAAGTAAACTGATACAATAACATTAAAAAGAACCCTTGGACTACCCCTAAATGCTATACAAACGAATAAAATTACAATTCTGCCTCATGATATTTTAAATTTAATAGAAAAGTTAAATGCAACAATTTTGAAGATAAGTTTCGCCCCGTTGAACTAAATTATCGTCAATATAAAAAATGATCCTTAATTTTTCGTCTACTATACATCTGTAAAACTGGGGAAAAAATTTCGAATTTTTTCACGCCCTATTATATTTACATAATAGCACCCTCAAATTTGAAAGCTTGAAATTCCAGCACCAGAATATAAAAATCACCCCAATTTGCTTGGCGAGAAAAATCGAGTCTCGTGTACTTAATTTCTAGTAATCAGAAATAAATAATCGTTGGTGAGGGGTGACGCGGGAGGGTTGTTCGGCACTGTCACCACCACTTTCCACGTGCATAGCTCGATCCTCCTACGCAACCGATTAATGAACGCGTCACAGTCGGAGTGCAAGGCACTGCTAGGAAGAGATGCGCGCGCACGTGGACGCCCGTCACGACTCCGGGCGTCCTTCCGCGAAGGACGCGCGGCTCGGGCGTTCAATTAAAATTTCGGATGGGTGGTTCCCCCGCTGCTTGAAATTCTGATATTCATCGATAGAGCGCGCGGCGGATACGGGGGATGAATAAAATATTCGCGGGGTCGAATACGTGGAAAGAATTGTCTTCGCCGGAAACCGGGGGTCGCGGAGTCGGTCAGGAGGGCGTCGTTCGGAATTAGGGCGGCTTCGGGGGGAAAGCAACGCTGCGTTTTAAAGCAGATTCACCCGAGACACCAGCATTCTCCATGAAACCGTTTCTAGTGTTTTTGTTATTCTAATAATTTAGTCATTTTAGTATCGCTTCTAGTAGTTTGGTACATCTTCCTTGTGGATGGATGTTTAGAACGTATTTATTATAATTGTATAACGTTGATAAAAAACTGTTTAACAAGAAATCGATACAATAACTATGATTTGTCTCACACGTCTTCTCACTCTCAATGCTCGCTTACAAGTGACCGGTTTCACACACATCACTCTTTCGTTTACTCTTCAATCATAAAGTATACAAACTATTTAGACCATTCACTCGTGTCACACTCATCTCTCATACAAAATATCACTCACTCCATATCTATGACAATCAGTACCACATTCCTCGCCCTACAAATTGTTATTTTACTTGAACAAGTACCATTTCCTTGTAGATTTCTTTATTGATATACTGGTAAACTGTGTGACACACTTTTTAATAATTTTATTACAATTTCCTTTTTCCCCACTCTTCTTATTTTTTGAGTCGGTGGATAATATTTGTGGAGGTTTGCTGTTATTCAATGGAGGAATGTGTACTATATAGAAATAGGTAGACGGTCGAGCACTTGTGAGAGAGATAAGAGCCGTAGCCCTCTGCTGGCGAGCTCGTGAACTTTAGCCACATATTATTACAGAACATCAGAATTTGACGAGGTTTAAAGACACATTAAAGACTACTGAGAAAAGAAGAAATTTAAACTACAAGTTGTAAAAGGAGATACATTTAGAGTAGTATCCTTTGTCATGTTTAATAACAGTGATAAAACTGAAAAAAAAGAATCTTGCGAATTTTCTAAACCATGTGCTAGAAAGTTTGTGAAAGTTTATAAAAAATTTTGATTTTTTTTAAATTGTGCAGGGTTGTTGAGACCTGACTTTTGTTTTTCGTTGACTTTAAGGTTGGATATAATTTTTCGTTCTCTATTTTCGCCGTCGGAGGGCTGCTTATAACAGCATTAGCTCCCTGAAAGTTTAAGCTAAGAACTGTGAAGTCAGAGTCGACGAAAATCTAATTGCGTGTAAGGCAAGGTTTACTGGGTCAGCCTTATTTTTTTGTAACATTTTTATTTGAGGTTTCCAATAGAAACAATCGTAGTTCACAATACGAATATCTCTATAACCATTAATTTTGTATTATCATCGTCAGGAATTAATTTCTTTTAATGTAAAAAAAAAACTTAATATTTTACTAATCGTAAATTTCTCCTTCCCAGATGAATTCTTAAGATTAAGTTTCCTTGTTTAATGACATTTAAGACTTTCGTGCTCCCCGTTAATTTCTTCATTTGTTATTTAAAGCGACGACGTTGCAAACTGGGGCAGCATCGGGCGAAAGCGGCGCAGCGTTTTAAAGCGGATTTAGCTTGATTTTTTTGGGGGGATATAAAGGAAACTCGAATAATTTCATGCTACTGGTAATATTATGGTAGTTTGAGTAAAATAATTCTTTAAATAATAGCACAGATTGTCGAAAACATTTTCACAACGATTGATCAACGGTTAACTATATTTTTGTACATTTTTGCATGTGTTTGATGCAAAGAAAAAATTTATTTAAAAAAAACACACAAGGTGTGTTATCCAATAAATTCATACTTTGACAATTCTCAATCACGAACTGAATAATTTAGAATAATTTATTCCACTAAAATTGTTCGTAAACAATGTTTAATAATTTCATGTTTTTTATTACTATATACTATTTTTCACAATTTAGAGTTTTGTCCTTAATTATCAACGATTATTATGAACTGGTTATTATTTTAAAATGCATTACTTAACAAATTTAACAAAGGTATTTGATCAAACATGACGAATAATATTTCCGGTGTTCCTCGCAATTATATTTTATTTATCGAAAGTCAATGGCGATCAAACGAACAAAATAATTTCTGTATTATTCCCGACGTGATCAGTAACACGCATCTAGCTTATCATATTATTCATATAACACATGAATTCTCATTTGAATTCGCCGTCGCTGATGCGTCACAGCGATAATTGATCATTTTATGTCATTTTCCATAAATAATTAAAATCTATTTTAAATTATTAACGTAGACGTATTATCGCGAAATTATTCGTATTAAATGTAACAACAAAGTAAATAATTACGGCAATCTGTACGACGGATCACTGAACATATACTTTGCGTTGCTCACGTGTAATGGAATTTATTTTAATATTTCTGGAAATTCGTTGACGTCGTAAACTAATCCGATAATGAGTTTCCTCTATTTTATATTTTTCAACCGTTTGCATTTTTAACGAGGGGAAATGTTTTTAATATATTTTCAATATTTTAGTTAAAATTGTCTCTGGTTCGTTTGAAAAATTTGGTATCTGAATAAACATTTAATTTTCGTTCTGAAAATTTTGTTCAGCACTCATACTTTTCATTTTAAAAATATCTGTATTTGTGATACTCTATGGACCAATTATAATTAGAAACTGTTTTAAAAACTGTTGATGAATATTAAAAATTACAGTCAACGATATTGAGTATTTATTATAATGAGAAATATTAAAAATTTGTTTGTATCAATGAATAAAGATTTTCAAACATTTTCTTTAACTTCATCTGGCCTCTTTGCACAAATAAAGAAAAATTAAATAAAAGTATTCCTCTTGCACAAGAATGTTATTTTTTGTAAACTCTATTCAAACTAAACTATACGTGTGTCCATTCACACAGAAACTTATAATGTGAAAATTAAAAGAAAAAAAAATTCGATTTAAAACTTTTCAGTGGAACCTGTTGGTAAAGTTCCATAACTTCTCAACTCTCGATACCTTATAGCACAACTATAAACTACCATTAACCCAACCATAAAACTATTTCTAACACAGAAAATAACACTTTGAAAGACATTCGTCTTTGAAATGGATATAACATATTTTTCTTTCAAAACTATTTTTTTAATCACACTTACTATGATACATGTGCCATTCGAACACAACACCCACAAATTGCGGACAAAGAGATAAAAATTCAACTGTTCGATCGAATAAACGTCACGAATAAATTGCTTTACGACGGTTTTATTTGTTATTTATTACTCGAATAAAATTTCATCCATCTCTGGTATAAATCAAAATGCGTACGCTCTCGTTTACATATTCGTGACAGAACCCTGTCACGGAAGTAATCAAATTCGAATAAATTCTGATACGACAGAAGAGAAAAATTCACGATTAATTAAATAAAAGTAAAAAAAAAAAAATAAAATTGTTCGTACGCATGAAACTATAAAATTATATTTTTTATACAATTATTTGTATACTAATTGTATAATAAGAGTAAAAAAAAAATAAAATTTTTCGTACGCGTGATAAGTATAAAATTATTTGTATACTAATTGTATAATAAGAGTAAAAAAAAAATAAAATTTCTCGTACACGTGAAAATATAAAATTATATTTTTTATACAATTATTTGTATACTAATTGTATAATAACAGTAAAAATAAAATAAAATTTTTGGTACGCGTGAAAGTATAAAATTATATTTTTTATAGAATTATTTGTGTACCAGCGTGTCGAATTGTATACGAAATTATTTCTGCGTATTTGTTGCAAACTATAAATTGAAATATTAATCAACGTGCATGTAGTTTTGGACAAGTAAGAAGTTTGGCCGGAGTTCTGTTATTAAATGTCAAATTTTCCCGGTTTCGTGTTGCAAAATTTAGACGCCTATGGTATTTCGACAACTTCTTCCTTAAAGTTACGGAATTACACCTCCACTGGCTGAAGTTTGACCGAACCGCGGCGCATATGAATTAATCAAATGCACCTTGTTGAAGGCATTACACTCTTGAATAATGATCTTTCGGAATACATTCATGCGCCACACTTTGCGGGGTCCCTTATTTGCATGGCAGGGCAAACATCGTATGTATGAATTAGTGGAACTTGGTTCCTCTGGAGTATCACTCTTTCCAGGGAAATGTGACGCTAGGCGTTGTCATCTTCGTTAAAAAAAATCTTCAAAGGTTTTATTAATACACTCGAATGGATCAAAGAAAAAGTTTTAACGATCGCCTTTTGGTCATCGAATAATTATATTTATCTTTGCATTTTAAGTAGAGTTTTGTAGAGCACGAAAAATAATAGAATTAGTATTGCTGCAAAATAATCTCTTTCTTGAGATTCAAATTGCATTAATAATAATAGTAATAAATAAAAAAAAAAAATAGTATTGGGAAATTCGAAAATTATAAGATTCTTACGTTGCAAATCAATGTAAATATTCAACTAAAACTGAGAAATAAACATCGAAGAAACAACGATTAAAGAATTTATAAAATCATTTAACAAAATTATCCTCCAACGGAAGGTTGGATTTTAGAACTTTTTTTTAAAGTTAAAGTAAACATAATTCAATTTTAAAATTGTGTAAAAAAGCACGAATAAATTTCTTCCGTAATTTACACATAATAGAATTTTTAAATTATCGTTCAAAAAAGCACGGATAAATTTTCCCAGAACAGTTTTTTTTCGAATTTAGAGTAGACATAATTCAATTTTTAAATTATCGTTGAAAAAAAAGGCACCGATAAATTTCTCCAGAACAGTTTTTTCGAATTTAGAGAAGACATAATTCAATTTTAAAATAATCGTTCAAAAAAAGCACGGATAAATTTCTTCAAAATTTTCTTTTGAAATGAAAGTAAACACAATTCGATTTTCAGACTTTCGAAGTTATTTCTAAGCGCTCAAAATCGTGTAGAACGGTTTTGGTAGCGTATTTGAAACTTAGAGTCGACGAGAGGATGTTTTCGCGTTGAAGATTTTGATTGCTTGAGTTTTAGTTGGCCACGATTTTTATAACCTCTGTTACAAAGCAGTTTAGCATCAGTCTAGTCTGTTTATCGCGTTTGGGCCTGGATTTCGTCGAGCTAAACATCACAGAAAGGGGTTGATATCGGTCCATTCCGAACGAATAATATTTACCGCCGACGTTCTTCCTATTTTCGAAGACAAACGAGACGTTTATGGTGTTCGTGTTAGTCGGGACACCGTGTATGCGATATTTGACTACCATGCAAATAGGGGATCGTACACTTTTATCGAAAGGATGCAACCGTTGGACTACGTTCGCTTGGTATTGAACAGATACGGCTGGAAAATAGGATATGTATAAACGATGCGTTTCATCGGAACAGAATGGCCCCGCGATTGGCTCACACGATTTGCCTGGTTATACGGGAGACTTTGTTACACGATATTCTCGTCGTCTTTTCAAAGAACTGTTTCCACCCTATAGCCACGCGCATACACTAACAGAATTACCCGACGTTGTCCAGGGTAGAAAGTGTTTCGATATAAGAATTGTTTCAGCCCGTCCTGACGTACATATATCCTTACGCGTTTTTATTCAAACGAAACTGCTCGGTTCCACTTACTGTATTTCTAAACGTATAAAATGGCAGATAGAAAATAGGACGCAATCCTATCGATGATTATCTCGGTTGAATTTATTATATTATTGTGTAATTTATTTCAGTTGAAAGTGACAAAGCAGTAAAGAATTATTTCAAATTGAAACTGCACTTAACAATATTAAAATTATTATTTTCTTTTTTGATTAACTTCCGTTGATATTATTATTGAATTTTATGTTCAGTTTTTACTGGTCCAAGGAGTTTTCTTATACATATAAATAATTTTTCCAGAACGATTTGAAATTTCTTTTTCGTCGAAAAATTTAGGCACCCTTGCCGATTTTTCTTAAAAATTCGTTTTTCATTTTTAGTCATTTTGTTTGACGCCCTACGGAAAAGTTGTTTAATACTTTTTTTGTAGGTACCCATGAGCCCTACTTAAAAAAAAAGTTTCATTGAAATATATTCACTATTGTAGGAGTTATGGCTGTTTGAAAATTGGAACATATTTATGGAGTTTTTCTAACTTTACTGGATCAAGGAACATCTTTTCGAATATTTTTAGAATTTCTACATATTCTACACTAAAATACGCGTTGTTTGCCTTTTTTAAACATTAAAATCGTCCAATCCGTTCAGAAGTTATGATATTTTAAAGATTTGCATGAAATTTCAGTGAAACATCTCAATGTATAGTCAGACATGAAATTTTTGGTAAAGAATTTTTTTTCTCGAAAATGCGCAGGATTTCGAGGGTATGTCTATTGACCAAAAATGATTGTAATTAACCCCCTCAACTAAAAATAATTTTCTTGGAGCGATTTGAAATTTTTTAATTTTGTCAAAAAATGTCACATCTACTCGAATTTTTTTCTCGAAAGTGGGTAGGATTTCGGGGGTACGTCTATTGACCAAAAATGATTGTAATTAACCCCCTCAACTAAAAATAATTTTCTTGGAGCGATTTGAAATTTTTTAATTTTGTCAAAAAATGTCACATCTACTCGAATTTTGTTCTCGAAAGTGGGTAGGATTTCGGGGGTACGTCTATTGACCAAAAATAATTGTAATTGATCCCTGCAACTAAAAATAATTTTTTTTAGAACGATTTGAAATTTTTTAATTTAATTGTTAATAACTTTTTAACGAAGCATCCATCAATACATTGATATTCTTGATTTTTGTCTTATTTTAACCTCTAGAATCTCTTCAGTAAAATTTTTCCCAGGGGTGGCCAAACACCCTGTATGTATATCTTGGCCATTATCAGTCGTATCGAAAAATATATGTAACGAAAAAGTTTGTAATTGTAATTTGCAACAATTTCGAATCAGTGCATTTTTGCTTTAAATGCAACGGTAATCGAGATATCGTATGTTTGAAATTGACACTTCGAACATCCTCTCTAGGCAAGAATTTTGTGACGTCACGCGGATTAGATTTTAAATTGGCCTGTGCTATAGATACGTTCCAATTTTCATTGCAATTGCTTCGGCCATTTTCCAGTGATGGTTTCCCACTGACAAAATTTACTTTACTATGGCTGCTTGTATAGGTATTGAAAATGCATATAATACGATATCGAAGTCACTAATAAATATTCCAAAAAGAAAAACGAAAACGACACTTTGTCTAATACTTACTGTTAATAACCAGTTTAAACCTTGAAAAGAGATTGGTATAACAACTATAATAGTTAGATCATAGAGAATTCGATAAATTTTAGGTATTTTTCAATGATCTATTAAAAACAGTCTCAAAAAAGCTTCTGAAATTATCAAAGATATACAGATTCGAAGATGCAAGAACTATAATATTTATACAGATTTATTTTTAAAATTTTCCTGTTTTTTCCCCCCCTAGTCAACGTTTGTTATTTGTAGGGAGAGTGAAAAAAGACATTCGATCCAATCAAACAAGCGCACATGAATTGCTCGTTGCACGAATAATTCCAAAAGCGTTTCTATCGAAACGATGTTTTTTGAATCGATGCCATTGTCATCTGGAAAAACTACTGGACCGATTTACTACCGTTTTTACATACGGTACATACAGGAACAAAGGGCAATCGTGCAAATTATAAACAAAAAAAAGTTAAACCCATTGTTCTCTATAAGCAGAAACAGATTTTTAAAATGTAAAAAATAGGCGGAACATTTGTCCGGAGAAATGAGTAATTTTCATGATTCTCCCCAAAAAAAAATCGTCCACCACCGGTTGCAATTGCTCGAAACGTGTTTAAAGATCGATTAATAAATCTTCGTTGCCGATTATTGACAAGAGAGAGCTCGGTATCCGTTTCACGCGAGCCCTGTCAACGCTAACAATAACGAATGCCTCGATACGAAACCGGTAATAGCATTATTCCGCGGACTGGCATCGACGTACGCGGTCCCAGAGACGCATTCACCGGCGCCTGTCAATATGCATAACCTATTTTTTCTCGTGCATCATCCTGTGCTCCCACGTGAACCGAATAATGGAAGGTCGTAGCCCTCCCACCCCCCCGAGACTGGTCTGAATCTTTTAGCCGACGTGGTTCGATGCGACGTACATACTCGATTCAGTCAACGCGTTGCGTAACACGATTCCCTCGCTCCTTGCACCAATTTGCGGTACGCCTACGTGCAACTGAATCATCCCCCCTCCCTTGGTTAGTCTTCTTTCAGCCACTCTGTCAGTGCAATTTAACACGCGTCTCCTATTTGTTATGCTCCAAGTTTCGTAACAGAGAGGATTGCCTATTTTACATTGCTATAAACAAATTAATTGATCATTGCTATATTCGAAATATGGTCTCACAGCTGGACCTATTCAATTACAGTCTTATTATTATTACAGTAATACAGTCAGTAATACAATTATTATTACACTTATAATCGTATACTACAGAAACTTTTGTTTATTATGTGACTTCTTTCTCATTATTTATCTTTATCAAATTGTTGTTTGTTACACGTCTGTATTTATTTCTATTTATTATATTCGTTATAGTCTCATAATTAGGTCTATTAAATACAGTCGTGTTCGTATACTACAGAAACTTTTGTTTATTATTAGGACTCTTTTTCCCCTATTTATCTTTATCAAATGTTGTTTATTACACCACTGTATTTATTTCTATTTCTTATATTCGTTATAGTCTCACAGTTAGATCTATTTAATACAGTCGTGTTCGTATATTACAGAAACTTTTGTTTATTATTAGGACTTTTTTTCTTTCTTATTTATCTTTATCAAATGTTGTTTATTACACGTTTGTATTTATTTCTATTTCTTATATTCGTTATAGTCTCACAGTTAGACCTATTTAATACAGTCGTGTTCGTATACTACTGAAGCTTTAACTTTTGTTTATTATACGACTATTTTTTACTTTATCTTTATCAAATGTTGTTTATTACACCACTGTATTTATTTCTATTTACAAAGTACTTTTCTTATTTAATATTAACCCGTGCATATAATGCCCAATTACCAAACCGATAGAGTGATATAATCATATATAAACCGTGTATACAACAAATCAAGAAATGCGTGTTTTTTCTCCCCGAACGGTAACCCCCCATCCTGGTACTGCACGCGGCCCAATGCAGCTGCACCTCGCTGATCGCACGAGGACCAAACGTCTCCAATGTGCCACGACCCTCCACAAGTATTACTTTTAATTTATTCATATTTAAAAAATGAATTTATATCAGTTTCGAAAATTCAATCCATAAGAAACAATTCTTTTTATTTTTTTTTTCATTTATAGTGAAATATACGAACACGAGTGGGAGTAATTGTGTATTTTATTTGCAACGAGAACGCGTAGTAGATTGCATACGATGACAACAAATACGCGGTCTGTGGTGTTCGGTTTTCCAATCGAACGCTGGCAGCTGACCCCGTTAATTTCTCATTGCAATGATGCAAAAATAATCTTGGAAATTCTGCTTACAAAGCGACACGATGATTTTTATACCGACGACTGTAAAAATTTTGTCGTACGTTTCGAATCAAATCAGAATTGAATTCCGTCGGTCTGTTTCTACGGAATTTAACAATTTGTAACAAAAATGAACGAGCACCGTACCTGGTAACGTACACCCTTAATGAACCGATACGAAAACCGTAACCAGAATCAATACGCTCGGTTTACGGTGTGTTTTAATTGAAATCTGACTTTTCGATTGCAATTGAAGTTAATTGCAATTAATCCTGCAATCGATTGATCAATTGGTCGCAAATGAAATTGATTAATATCCGACACTGGGCCGTACGTCGACTCGATTGGTTTTGTATCCCATTCACTATGTCGTGCGCTCATTTATGATGTTCCATTCACGGTAAACAAATTACAAGGCCACGCTTTTCGACATACTAAACATTTACTGATTTATGTTTGATTACTTCTTAGTTATACGTCAAATATTGAGAATTATTATTTCATAATATAAACTGGAATTAATTTCAGCGCGTGTCACAAGACAGAACCACTTTGAGAGTAATAAATAACTATTATTTTATTGTGTAATACTCGTGTAATTTTGATTAGAATTTCTAGAATCTTCAAAGAATTCATAATATTTTTTTCAAACAATTTAAATAGAAATCTAGTATTCTAGCCTCACTCTAACCAGACAATTTATTTATTATATTAAAAATATATTTTCATTACTTCTTCATAACAATCTTAATAACGAAATAGTAATATTTTTCTAATAAAAATGAGCCCAAACACTTTGGAATTTCACAACGAAATTCAATCGTTGATTCGAGGCGACTTGGAGGACCCAATTTTTCGCCTTATAGCGAGGCACTATTATGATCGTAGAAAAAGCTCGTCTAATTTTTACCCGACGCTACAAATTGTTTCGTTCGCGTACTGAACAATGCTGGTCGCGAAACTGCCGCGTCATTTAACCTTTATCCTGTCGTTTGAACGAGAAACACGGCGGCCAGGTAACGACAATATAACCTGGTGCTTCGTTCGAACAACCTTCCTCCGGGGCGCCGTTAAAATTCCTACGAATTGCTTGGATCGATGTAGAAAGCAGACTTGATAATAGCGTCTGTTATTCATTTTTATCGGAACAAACGCGACTTGGGGTTCATTAGGCGAGATTTTCAGGCGACAGGAATATTTGTTATCAGACGTGTCGATTTCAAAGAAAGTCTCGAGGAAGGAACCTCGTTGAAAAAGTCCTGTTTTTACTTATTAATCATGTGGGAACCTCAGTGTTAAATAAACTTTAATAGTTTACACGCGTCAAGTTGAACACTGATATATTGTGTAAATCAAATCATTAAAATCGGGCAGAAAATGCCCCCTCAAGTAGACATATATAAATAGTGTGTACAGCTGGAAAGTTGACACCTGATAAAATTGAGGATTTCATTAATTTTAGTATAAATTCCACTTCTATTGTTATATTATTTTTAAATTAGACAGAATATACCCTTTCAAATAGCCATATATAAATAGTGTGTAGAGCTGGAAAGTTGAAACCTGATCAAATTGAGGATTTTATTAATTTTAGTATAAATTTCACTACTATTGTTATATTATTTTTAAATCGGACAGAAAATACCTCTTAAAGGAAATATATTTAAGTAGTCTGTAGAGCTGGAAAGTTGACATCTGACAAAATTGAGGATTTTATTAATTTCAGTATAAATTCCTTTATTATTATTATATGGTTATCCTCTATTATATTATTCAAAAAGCAGACAGAAAATACCTTCTTAAACGATCATATATAAATAGTGTGTAAAGCTGGAAAGTTGACACCTGATCAAATTGAAGATTTTATTAATTTCAGTATAAATTCCTTTATTATCATTATATTGTCATTCTCTATTATACTATTTCAAAACTAGACAGAAAATACTCCGTCAAAAGAACATATATAAATAGTGTATAAAGCTGGAAAGTTGAGACTTGATCAAATTGAGGATTTTATTAATTTTAGTATAAATTTCACTACTATTGTTATATTTTTTTTAAATCAGACAAAAAATACCCCTTCAAAAAGACATATAAATAGTGTGTAAAGCTGGAAAGTTGAGACCTGACAAAATTGAGGATTCTATTATTTTTAGTATAAATTCCACTACTATCACTTTTAAAACGAGACAGAAAATACCCCTTCAAATAGACATATATAGTGTGTAAAGCTGGAAAGTTGACACCTAACAAAATTAAGTATCGCTTCACGAAAAGAGGAGTTTCGTAGTCCAAGAAAGGAAGAAACTTCGCCAGAAATATTGAAGTTACAAGGAATGGTCGTGACTCGAATGGAGTTCTGCAACGAGATCCGAATAATAGGAATCGATGAATATAAACGCGCCTCGGTGCAACTACAGACTTCGTTCGGAAGTTAAGCGCTATAGTTTCGAACAACGACAGGTTTAGGACTATCGTGGAACATTCTATCGTCGATGATAGTCCGAAATCGAGGTTCCGTCGAAGAATCGGAGTCACAAAAGGAGGATTGGGTGTGGTTAATCGGGGATCGATTATTCAAAGAAGCTGTGGGAAGGGATTATGGAAAAAGTGGTGTTGCATGCGAGAGGCAGGTCAAGGAAAGGGAAATGCAAGCAGAAGTCACGGAAAGGGATGGAAAGTATCCGAAGGAAAGAAGGCAAGGTTTCAGGGTGGTGGATCGGAGCCCCCTAATTTATGGTTGGCTGGGCCCGGTGCGAGGAAATTGTCGAATTTGAAGTGCCACTTAACACGCAATCGTCTTTCGTTCTTAAGAAAACATTCTTCTAAATGGTAACGAAGGATTACTATGCAACAACAAATTCGATTATTCAAACAAATTTCACGTGGTAAAAGAAAATAAATATTTCAGACGAATATCAGTTCATCAGTCATACGAAGTTGGAATATTTAAAAAATTGTTAAATTAATACGACTGTAGGCGACCATTTTAAACATTTCGAAAATAAAACTGTATATCCATACTTCTTTTTATAGTTAATTAAAAAAATATTAAATATGAAACATTGAAGAAGAAATTAATAATTAATAACACAGGTTGAACAAAATATATTACGTACGTACATTGTATTTACAAGTTTCCTGAATCCAGGTTAAGTAGATAGTATTAACGTATAGAAAGAGTAAGGAAAGAATAATTTTTATTATTGATCTGAAATTTGATGCGACAGCAGAATAATTTAATGGCCACGCGAAGTTTCTCCAGTCGTATTAATGCCTCAGAAAAGGTGGAACTATTTACGAGAAGATGAGAAAATTAATTTTCGTAGACGCGATTAATGCTTGTTGGAGATTGCAAAATTTTTCAATGAAATTACGGGGACGATGTTCAAGGTAATATTTAATTACGTGACAAGACTGGAGACGCGCGTCTGTCCGTTATTAAGCCCTCGCCCGGGAACCCAAAGACAATGTAATACCTAAACCGACGTAACAGTGCGAAGAAAATTACATTAGACGGGAAATTTTAATCCGTTAATTATTTCGTCGCAAATATCGTTTCGATTTTTATACTAATTTCGATCACTTTGTAAATACGATTCAAAAACTCGTTAACAATAATTTCTTAACTTTCCAGCAATTTTGTCTTCGTCTCTAACTTTTCAATTCGATAAAACTGATAATAAACTTATTTTAAATATAAAATCTCGATACAAAATAGCTTGCCTACCATTAAAACAAAAAATCGAATCGAAAAATGATAATCTAGTCAGTGGTAAAGTAATGATTCTTAAAATGAACGTGCATGATTCGTAAATTGAACATTTCTATCAACGATAGTGTAGAAATATCTGTGTCGAGTCTCAACATGCCCCTGAAAATCGAAAAATAATAATTCAGACATCAGTACCGGTGATAATTCTTAAAATGAACCTATGTGATTCTTAAATTGAATATTTCTATCGACGATAGTTCATAAATATCTGTATCGAGTCTCAATATGCCCCTAAAAATCGAAAAATAATAGTCCAAGCATCAGTACCAGTGATAATTCTTAAAATGTACCTATGTGATTCATAAATTGAACATTTCTATCAACGATAGTGTATAAATATCTGTGTCGAGTCTCAATATACCTCTGAAAATCCAAAAATAATAGTCCAGACATCAGTACCAGTGGTAATTCTTAAAATGAACCTATGTGATTCATAAATTGAACATTCCTATCAAGGATAATGTATAAATATTTATATCGAGTCTCAATATGCCCCTGAAAATCGAAAAATAATAGTCCAGACATCAGTACCGGTGATAATTCTTAAAATGAACTTATGTGATTCTTAAATTGAATATTTCTATCAACAATACCGCCGTGTATATCTGTGTCGAATTTCACCTCCGCTATACGAAAGATGAACAAGGCCACCAAAGCGATGGTGCATTTTACGAATCATTGCCTCCTCAATTGATCGCTTCGAAACCGTCCAATCGTGTCCCAAATGTACACACAGTAAAAGGACCCTCCTAAATCGTGGCTCGTGCATTCAAATAGCTATGTACTGATTTTTTATCATAGAAATATTTCACAAAAAAACGTCGAAGGGTAAATCTCCCACGGACTTCCGATCCTACGAGATATTTCTCTCTCTCCGCGTGGCACAAAGCCATCGAAGGCTCTCTCCAGGCTCGAGGAAGCGTAATCTCGAAAGAGTTAGCAAGAGTCACTTCGCGCCATTACCGAATACAGATCCATTAGCGGACGAATCGTGTCAGCCGTTTCTTCGAGCCGTTGAAAGCGCCTCCGCCGTCGCTGGTGATTGCATTCGAGGTGCTATAGAGTCGGAGGGGCGAGGACAGGGCGGAAGGAGAGACTGGAGGTGAAGAATGATGTAATCGATGCACAAGGGTAGGAGCCGTGGTCGCGACACTTGGCCTTTGCGTTGTTCGACGATGCTCAAAGCCATGGCAACCGGGGAGAGAAAAGCGGGCGGATCGCACCTCCCCCCACACAGCGTTCCTCGCGAAAAGTACTCGAGGAAAAAGGCTGAAGGAGGATCGAGTTAGCGAAGGACGTGTCCGTCCTTGAGAGAATCGGGAAACCTCAAACACCGCTTGCTCGAGATCCCGGGGATGCGTCTCTGTTGGACGTCGAGAACGCAGGCGTCGATGCGAGAACGGGCAACCGACTAAATCGCTAATTGGAAAGACAAGAAGAAGGTCAAGAACCGAATAATGAACGTAACATGTTACATCTTTCGGGACGGGGTGATACTTTAGGTGATTTTTTAACGTTTCAGTGCCCATTCCCTGTCGAAAATTCTACGATGATCATTCAGGGTCTTTCACTTTTGCTTGCAATGGGATCTAACCTAACTTGATAGAGAGAAAAATCGACAATTTAGTGGTACTTCCCTCTATAATGTTCACGACACTGAGAAGCTAGCGAACGTTATGGAGGAGGATACTACTAAATTGTCGATTTTTCAGTGTCTTTCACATTTGCTTGCAATGAGATCAAATTTAACAGAAAGAAAAATCGACTATTTAGTAGTACCTCCCTCGATAACGTTCACGACACAGAGAAGCTAGCGAACGTTATGGAGGAGGATACTAAATTGTCGATTTTTCAGTGTCTTTCACATTTGCTTGAAATGGGATCAAATTTAACAGAGAGAAAAATCGACAATTTAGTAGTACCACCCTCGATAACGATCGCATTACGAAGACGCTAGCGAACGTTATGGAGGGTGGTGCTACTAAATTGTCGATTTTTCAGTGCCTTTCACATTTTCTTGCAATGGTATCACGCGAACGTTATGGAGGAAGGTGCTACTGGATCGTCGATTTTTCTCTCTGTTAACACTTTGACGGCCGTTGTCACGTATACGTGAGTTCGCAAGCTAGAAGACGTTGGCCACTGTCACGTGTACGTGATCTACTGTATCAGCCACCATTTCGATTTATTACGTTTGTTGAGGTTACATTTATAATTCCTTATAATAATATTCCCAGCATCTTCATGTATCTCACTTTGGTCTACAATATCACAGTGGTAACGAACAACGGTCTTCGCGTGATACGTGCGGCCATTAAAGTGTTAAGTTTGATCCCATTGCAAGCAAAAGTGAAAGGCAATGAGAACGAGTGAAGTAGAAAGCAATGTTTAACGCTTCTTTATTGTACAGATTCTAAAATCGTTTAGAAATTAAAGTGCACATGTTTAGTTCAGCTCAAGTTATGTTTATGTTAGCTCAACTTAAAAATAGTGAAGGTTGATTTATTAACGACGTTACGCCTTCTAACACATTCACTAACCAATTGTCAATCTGTTGATTTTTGCATCGCATTTTTAATTCGCATTTTCTTGGTGCATTCAAAATCTGGTTCTTATGTATTTATTTTTTTTTATTTTTAAACTTTGTTTTTCACGTTTTCAAGGAATGCTTGGTCTTATGAACGAATATTTAATGACCAAGCTTGCAATGGTTTCAGAAGTTGGTGGGGATGAAGGCCTGTTTAATAATAAACAATATATATTAGATAATGTAGATCAATTTAAAGTTTCAATTATTAAATTTATTAGAGTTAACGAAATTATTGAAGATCATTAATTGTTACTAAATGAAATGGACGATTCGAATGCATCATTTAATTATTTGTTCCCGTTAAAATGTTCCTAAAATTGAAAATACAAGAAGATTAAATTGTAAATACTGAAATTTCTAGAATGAATAATAATTAATGGTATAATTAATGTTATTGGATTACTTATACACGATCCAATTAATGGCAATAGATGGCCAGCTAATATATTTGTAGTTAATTGAATACTGTTCAGAGTCTAATAATATTTTTGATACTTTCAAAACAAACAAAAATTCTAGTGAACGAATTTATCAAAGTTTCTCAAGTTATTGAAGGTCATTAATTATTTCTAAATGAAATGGACGATTCGAATGTATCATTTAATTATTTGTTCCCGTTAAAATATTCTTAAAATTGTATATACAAGAAGATTAAATTACACATACTAAAATTCCTAAGATAAATAATACATTTTGAATAACAATAATAAACCGTACAATTAATATTCTCGAATTACTTATACACGATCCAATTAATGACAATAGATGACCAAAATATATTTGTAGTTAATTGAATACTGTTCATGGTCGAATAATATTTTTAATACTTTCAAAACCAAAAAAAATTCTAGTTAACAAATTTATTAAAGTTTCTGAAGTTATTGAAGGTCATTAATTATTACTAAATGAAATGAACGATTTGAATTTATCATTTAATTATTTGGTTCGTTAAAATATTCCTAAAATTGAATATACAAGAAGATTAAATTCCTAAGATAAATAATACATTTTGAATAGCAATAATAAACGCTACAATTAATATTCTCGAATTATACACGATCCAATTAACACTAGAACTACCAAACCAGTCAAAATGACCCATTCGTAATTTCTAGACTGCGTATGTTTATGCATTTATGGGAAATTTTAATCCTCAAAAAAACTACAGAATGCATTTGATATGCAAAAATACAAGAAATACTTAAAGTAAGATACGAATTATTATATTTAGGGGTTGAGACAGCCCTCTGCGAAGCTTCCGTTTCATTAGTTCTATTAATAAAAATGTGAATTTGCATAAAGATCCGCAGTCTAGTAATTTCTAATAAAACTTGTAAGAAATTTACTCGACTGAATTTTTGAAAATTTACCACAATTTTCTACAAAAGAATGAATAAACACTTATTGCCATTGCATTATATATTTCTTCGCGTATCTATCGTTTCAATTTCTTTGGTACTAAGTGGTTCTAGTGTTAATGACAATAGATGACCAGCTAATATATTTGCAGTTAATCGAATGATGCTTGAATAATAGATTTAATACTTTCAATTACAACCCCCCGTGTGGTTGCAACCACACCAAAGAGCCATGACCCAGAATTATCAGCCCTCTCGACACTCTTCGTATCGCCGAGGATGGCCACTCGGGCGACCCATCTTGACTCCAAGTACAATTGCGTCTAAGGACATCTTCTCTTGGGTCTTTTTCCGGTCGTGTCTATAAATTAACAACAACACCTAAGTCCCAGACCCCCTTGTGTAACCCAATTTGATCACAGAGGGCCCCTGTGGTTCCCCTGACCCAAACTAGACGACTATCTTGTCCCCCATTTGGAAACGCGTTGCTCGTTGCATCAGACAATAAATTTCGACGAGTCGTTGGAGAAAGGAATTTCAAGTAGATTGTTCACGAACAGCCAGCGAAACAAAGAGGTTAATTGCAGAAGTTCAATGTCGCGTTCGAGGGCGTATTGTCTCACGGTTATCGTTTTTAAATCCGCCCGCGGCCTCGGGTTCCTGCACGACGTATGATAAATGGAGGGTGCACTCGATAATGACAATGGTGACCCCGAAAATTGTGTCAAGAATACTCGATCACGACACTGAGAGAATAAAGACGACCGCCACCTTGAAGGTGGACGCCATTTTAAGAAGCGAGAATTCGATCTCGAACTGGAGCTATTTAAACCGACGAAACAATTTCACAAAGTGCATCTACTTGCAATATAGATCAACACTTTCCTTTCGATTATAAAAATTACACAAAAAACAAATTAACAAAATTATACACAATATTCCCTCGATGTATCGATCTAATTTTAATCGAAGAAAATAATCGTTTTTTCGAAACATTTATTTATTGTAGCGATAAAAAACCAAAATTGTTTGCTAAAAATGTTCCAAGGCTAAAAACAATAACCCAGATTATATTAGATCCAGGTTACTTCGAAGAACGAAGTTGCAAACTTTTAATAATTATATCTCGAAAACCCAAGAGTGACGATCATTATTTTTTGCCCCGCACGACTTGGAGCGTCCAATTAAAATTTTTTTTTTTGAATAATTTCATAATTAAACGCTTTTTGTCCGTCAAGAAGTATCGGGAACGAAGACAGCCTCAAATTGAAAAAAACAAAGAGAATCTTACGCTCTCAAAATGAACGGTGTACACGTTCGTTTCGTTCGGAGCGTCGAAATTACGTCTCCGTGAAAACAAGAGCTTTCATTGAGAACTTTATCGCGGCCTCGAAGTTTTCCCACGTTACGATAACATTTATCCACGGGGACGTTACTTTTCAGACAAATAGCAGCTTATCTTGGTAATGCTCCTCTCCATTGATCCGTAGAATAAGTTCATCCTTCGATAAGGCATAGTAAATTTCACTTTGGTATCAAGATCCGAACTTTCCAATCGCGAGTGAACTGTAAATGATTTTTCGGGGGAATTTATTGCACAGTTTCCGGGATTTCGTTCGCATGAAACAGAACGTAACAGATCTGTCTTCTTAACACTTTACCGACCGGTAGCGGTTGATTAATCGGCTATCGGTCGGTAAGCATTGGTCGGTAAAAAAGTTGATTAATACGCTATCGGTCGGTAAATGTTGGCCGGTAAAAAAGTCGATTAATAGGCTATCGGTCGGTGATGTGTTAACACTTTGACTGCCACGTCAACCATACTTGAGTGACAGAACTTTTAACAGTGGAACTAAAACAATGAATTCTCAAGTTGAAATGTTAAAAAACATCAATTTTAATAGGCTTCGTAAATTTTAACGAGGTTAGAAAAGTAACTATTACGACAATTTTAAAGTTGTGTTGTTTACAATTGCCTGAAGTCAGAGTTTTGGTGTCGTAAACAATTTTAGGATTTTAGACTGGCAGTCAACGTGTTAATCGATAAGATAAACAGGAGAGTTTCTAGTCTTTTACATGCCGATTAATATTAATTTTGTGCAATTAATTGAATTAGAGGATCACCGTGTAATAGTAATTTTCTCAAGAACAAAGTCTCGTGTAATAAAAATAAAATGATTTTATTCCATATTCTCGATTCAGGAGGATCCATGTCGTTCCATGGGTTAGGCTACTCTGCACGGTAGCATAACTCGCTAACCATGTTTCCCAGTACGTCACACGTATTAATTTCCATTCCCACATTAATGTAATTACGTTAACATTAATACGATTATAACTGTACAAACAGCGTCCGCTTGGTTACACCGTCAAACCAACCAAACGAATTATCCATCGCCAACTATAAAACGCGATTATTACAGTGTAAGTGGCTAAAGTGGAATTAGCAAATCGCTTTCGTGCGAACGCTGTGAATACGCTAATGTGCGTGTAACGACTTTTGGAGACTATCCAGCAATTTATATTTCAAATGAAATTAAATAATTACACTTTTTATCTTTCAATAAGATTTAATTTTAATACCAATAAATATAAACATACTTGCAGGACTTACATATTCAAACTTTTTTTTATTTTAAATACAAATAGACAAAATCACTGACAATTTTATTTTTATTCTTTTTTTAGAAACCACAAGCAATAATATATTTTCTAAATGAACGAAATAATTACCCTTCTCTTTCTTTCGATAAAATTTAATTCTAATACTAGTAAAAATAAATATGCTTGCAGGAGCATATTTCAATTTTTTTTTTTTTTGTTTGAAATAAAAGTAGACAAAATCACTGACAATTTTATTTTTATTCTTTTTTGGAAACCACAAGCAATAATATATTTTCCAAATGAACGAAATAATTACCCTTCTTTTCTTTCGATAAAATTTAATTCTAACACCAATAAAAATAAATATGCTTGCTGGAGTTACGTATTTCAATTTTTAATTTTGTTTCAAATAGAAGTAGACAAAATCACTGACAATTTTATTTTTATTTTTTTTTAGAAACCGCAATAATAAATAAATTCGTGCATGTTAAATTTAAAATACTAATATTCCCGCAACTGACCATCGAATAAGAGGTTAATGGCCGCCACGTGTTCGTTCACGCGACGAAAATACAATTTATTCGGAAAGTGTGTTAGGGAATATAAGGAAAATGTAAGGGAGAGGGGATTTCTTGGTAAGTTTGAATCGCCGCGCTTGCACGGATAGGGCGCAGTTTGAAGTTTCTTCGAAATTATCGATCCAGTTCGCCGGGATCGACTGCAGATGGCAAAAGTTTCGAGAAATTTCGCGTGTTCCAGGAACATTGAACACTGAGCCTTTAAGATAGCCATTCAGACCCTGGAAAACGATCGAACCATTCTCCTCGACCTGAACTCTTTTTGATTTTGTTTCCGTGGAACCAGGTATAAAATAACTATCTTCGTAAACTCGGTGTGGTTCCACGCAAATGTAGTTTCTCGGTTTATCCGATTCAGAACGAAAATTCATGGTTGTCGAATAACTTTTGTGATATAAAAATGTAAAAACTAAACCAAGTAATATGCTTGTTTTCGCTTTTTGAGGTTCAAAAAACACATATTAGTCATAAATATGACCTATTTTCAGAGAAATTTTCTTCATAATTTATCTATTTTTTCATTTATATTGTATTCATTTGATGTAACTTGATATGTATTTTTTATTTATTATGTATTGTTTATTGTTTATATATATATATGATATTTATTATAGAGTGATTATTCTATACGAGAAAATAAGTCGAAAATGTCCTATACAAATTTTCATACAAACTTTTGTTTTCGAGAAAACTGGACATTTGTCGATCACGTCTGACCATTACTCGTTAGTTTAAGTGTAACATGGCATAATTTATTCCAAGCTGATCCTAATCAGTTAGGAGATGATAAGATCAATGAAAACAAATAATATCACACTATAATCAATTTCAAAGACCATCAGTTTAAGTAGAAATACCGAATATTGATCAGTGCAAGTAGAAATATCGAAAATATAGTCAGACCTATTTACCAAGTCATACTAAATCTTTAGAATCAATGTTCTCGAAAACGAAGCACCCTGTAAAAAAATTTATTCCACACTTTCGAATCAGTTTTCCATGTAGAATAAACCACACTACCTTTCGGTACCATTAAATGATCAGTGCAAGTAGAAATATCGAGAATATAGTCAGACCTACTTACCAAGTCGTACTAAATCTTTAAAATGAATTTTCTCGAAAACGAAGCACCCTGTAAAAAAAATTTATTCCACATTTTCGAATCAGTTTTCCATGTAGAATAAACCACACTACCTTTCGGTACCATTAAATGATCAGTGCAAGTAGAAATATCGAGAATATAGTCAGACCTATTTACCAAGTCGTACTAAATCTTTAAAATCAATTTTCTCGAAAACGAAGCATCCTATAAAAAAATTGATTTTACATTTTCGAATCAGTTTTCCATGTAGAATAAACCACACTACCTTTCGGTACCATTAAATGATCAGTGCAAGTAGAAATATCGAAAATATAGTCAGACCTATTTACCAAGTCATACTAAATCTTTAGAATCAATGTTCTCGAAAACGAAGCACCCTGTAAAAAAATTTATTCCACACTTTCGAATCAGTTTTCCATGTAGAATAAACCACACTACCTTTCGGTACCATTAAATGATCAGTGCAAGTAGAAATATCGAGAATATAGTCAGACCTACTTACCAAGTCGTACTAAATATTTAAAATGAATTTTCTCGAAAACGAAGCACCCTGTAAAAAAAATTTATTCCACATTTTCGAATCAGTTTTCCATGTAGAATAAACCACACTACCTCTTGGTACCATTAAATGATCAGTGCAAGTAGAAATATCGAGAATATAGTCAGACCTATTTACCAAGTCGTACTAAATCTTTAGAATCAATTTTCTCGAAAACGAAGCATCCTGTAAAAAAAATTTATTCCACACTTTCGAATCAGTTTTCCATGTAGAATAAACCACACTACCTTTCGGTACCATTAAATGATCAGTGCAAGTAGAAATATCGAGAATATAGTCAGACACGTTTGCCAAGTCGGACTAAATCTTTAAAATCAATTTTCTCGAAAACGAAGCACCCTGTAAAAAAAATTTATTCCACATTTTCGAATCAGTTTTCCATGTAGAATAAACCACACTACCTTTCGGTACCATTAAATGATCAGTGCAAGTAGAAATATCGAGAATATAGTCAGACACGTTTGCCAAGTCGGACTAAATCTTTAAAATCAATTTTCTCGAAAACGAAGCATCCTGTAAAAAAAATTTATTCCACACTTTCGAATCAGTTTTCCATGTAGAATAAATCACACTAACTCTTGCTGGCATTAATTACCGGACATACATATATTTTATATTAAGCTTTAATAATCGAAAGTTTGAAATGTAAATAAACATATTGTTGCCAATATTTCTTTTTACATAAATTCCACTACAGTAACGTAACATTCACTACAAATATGTAAAGTTTGCTACAATGTATTGTTAATTACACGTGCTCAGCGAATATGTTATTTCGTTTATCAAAATTCAAACGGTGAATACTTAATGCTGTTTTGGAATCGTCCATATTTATTGTGCGTAGTGCAAATGCGTTCTAATAGCGTAAACTGAATAATAAATATTGCTAATCGCTGGATTAAGCTACTGTAACTTGTTGGTAAAACACAAACATATAACTGGCTCGTGTTTGTACGCATTAATCTCGGACTTCGACGCAACTTCTCCATCTATAATTTATTCAAGGGCCTAATGTACACTCCGTGTATACAATCCAATACAAAAAGATAGGTTTCTTCTCAAATACTTGTAAAATAATATTATTTGTTCATTTGGAATGCATTCAATTTATTATTCTCAACACTCAAATAAATATGACTTCTTCAAGACTTTATAATATGACAGAAGATACATGATTTTAGTAGTTAGGCCAGTTTTAGGTGGAAATATAATTTTATTAATTTTAAAATGGGAGAGTCTTGAAAAAAAAATATACTTCTCCAGAGGACCGAAATAGAAAACTTATTTTTATATTTTTGTCAAGTAGAATAATTAGAAATAATTAAAATAAATTGATTGTAGCGATTGATTGTATTTTGTCAAGTGGAATAGTTAGAAATAATTAAAATGAATTGATTGTAGCGATGTTTGAGTAAAAATAAATTTTAATAGACTCTTAAAACGCATCATCAAGAGGCGGAGTGCCTTTGAAAACTGTCAGACTGTAGATCCTGTTTGGGTGAAGCAATTTTACTCAATTTGCTCAGTTATGCCCGTGTTGCGTCGTAACAATACATTCATAAAGCCGGACGGTAGCTATTCATGCTTCAAAAATTCGAATTTACCTTTTTGGCCAATTGCCATGAAGGCTACTAGTTAGTCAGCAATTTGTTCGCTTGTTTTTCGGATCCATGCGCTTCATGAGTTTACAACTTTCAGGATCAGCTGTAGGGTCATGCGGAAATTCTGCTAGTTTAGGACACTTGCCCAAAACCCGTACAATTTTTTTTTTTTAACCAATTAAATACGTCGTCCATTTTCCCTTCCGGGCCAATGAATTTCTAAAATTAATCACTGTTCAAAGATTTGGGTCAACCCGAGCTCGGGCACTTTTTCGAGTAAAATTTAACATTTTTCTCGAATTTGAATACATTACAGCCTTTACCAATTATTAAAATTATTTGAAAGAATTTTACTGAAGTTTAAATACATTACAGCCTTCAACGATTATTAAAATTATTTGGAAAAATCGTGTTTAATTTGGAGATTGATTTTACAAGTATTAAAAACTGTTAGAGATACTAAAAGCTCATTGTCTGATTCTATCATTACGATTTGCTAGAAAATTTCTTTTTACGTACCTTGTAACTAATTACTTTTGTTTAATATTTTTTTAAGGCCATTAATCGTTATTCCAATCTTCCAAAATATTCTAAACTTTCAAGATTTCAAACCACGGGGACTCCCCAATAATTTCAGGACGTTCAGCCACAACAGTTTTACAAAACGTCTCGAGACTCCTCGAGCATCCCTACTCGACTCAAGATGTCTTCAAATGGATTGAGTCCCGCCACTGCGTCCATTCCTCTAATAGCACCTTCCCCTTCTCGATTTCCATTTAGCTAAAACATGAACTAATAGCCACGCAGTAATCCACTACCTCACATTAAGTTGCAATCAGTAAACTGTGGATGTTTATTCATTTATGGGAAATTTTAATTCCCAAAAAGCTACAGAATGCACTCTATGTGCAAAAATATAATATATATATTGAGACAGCCCTCTACGAAGCTTCCACTTCATTAATTCTATTAATCAAAATACGAACTGCACAGAAATTAATACCAGAATGCATCATAAATATTACCATTTTTGCACAACCTTTTTATGTCGTCAGAATTCGACATCAGTGGTCAGAAATGGTGTGATGGTTGTCAGTAGTGGTTTGAATTGGTCATCAGTGGTTATCAGTGGTCAGTAGAGGCTAGAACTTGTTCATCAATGGCCAGAAATAATAGGATACTTGTCAGTAGTGGCCTTGAATTAGTCACAAGTGGTTGTCAGTGGTCAGTAGTGGCCTGAATTTTTTGCAAGTGGTCACTTGTGGTCAGAATTAGTCACCAGTGATCGTTGAAAGTCGTGAGAAGTCTCAAAGAGTCAAAATCAATTGATATACCAAACATCTAGTAAATATAAATGCAAAAATATAATATAAATTTACACTATCCTCTACGAAGCTCCCATTTTACTAATTCTATTAATAACAATACCAGACCCACAGAAATTAATACCAGAATGCATCCTAAATATTACAATTTTTGCACAATTTCTTTATATGGTCAGAATTTGCCACCAGTGGTCAGAAATGGTGTGATAGGTGTCAGTAGTGGTTTGAATTGGTCACCAGTGGTTGTCAGTGGTCACTAGTGGCTAGAATTTGTTCATTAATGGCCAGAAATAATAGGATAGTTGTCAGTAGTGGTCTGAATTAGCCACAAGTGGTTGTCAGTGGTCAGTAGTGGTCAGAATTGGTGGCAAGTGATTGTCAGTGGTCACTTGTGGTCAGAATTAGTCACCAGTGATCACCAGTTATCGTTGAAAATCGTGAGAGGTCTCAAAGGGTCAGAATAAATTGATACACCAAACTTCTAATAAATATAAATGCAAAAATGTAATATATATATGGGCAACCCTCTACGATGCTCCCATTTTACTAATTCTATTAATAAAAATACCAACCACACAGAAATTAACACCAGAATACATCATAAATATTACCATTTTTGCACAACTTTTTCATATTCTAAATTTCTTTTAATAAATTATTTCTATCTCGTTTCACCAGAAGCTTAGGAAAAAACATAATTTAAAAAAAAAAATAGAAAATCAGGAATTAAAAAATACGAACTACAAAACCTCTAAAATTCACAATATTTATCAACAAAATCCATTAAAAAGAAGAAAGAATCTATCGACTTGGGTGCGTCCTTACCTCTGCTCAAATAAAAGATACAAAAAAATTAAAACAAAACACGATTAGAATCGGGACTTTTTCCAAAAAAACATGAAAAATCTTTGACTCCATCGAGCGTTCGCGGCGCGTGTTTGCTTTTACGCTTCGTTTAAGGGAAGAAACGGATACGCAGTCGGTAGTCTATTCAATTATTCCCACAAAAGAAGTTCCGGGCGGGCGAGGCATTCGTAAAATTGCCGCGGGACCGTCGAGAAATCGCATTAGTTTCGAGAGTTGCGGAAACGAGCCGCGAGAAGTGGCGGCCCGTCGATCAAGGGCGAAACTTCACGACCAATTCCAATGCACGTTCCGTGGAAAAAAAGTTTCTTGGGGGAGTTTCACGTGCGTTGGGCGCATCGCGGTGGCGTTTAACACACTAAAAACCCGGCACAGCGCGATAAAACACGGATAACATTCTCAATTTAGGGGTTGAATAATGATACCAGAAGGGACTACTTCAAATCAAACGAAACTAGGGTTTCTCAATGATGGGGGGACTTTTTATTTTCCATTTTGTCGGTCGAGTTAATTAATTAATGATATACAACGCGTCAGATAACGGAACGCAATTTGCGGGACCGGAAGCGCGGGAAACGGGTCGTAAAAACGCTCGTCTTATCCGATCTTGTTCTCCAACCGTTTCTTTTTCGTTTCAATCGGTCTCTTGTTAAATGCAAATTCGTTCGACTCGCTTGCAAAAACATAAAAAATTGCATTCGATGTACGAGTCAAGTCGGATACAAAAAACTAAAAATATTTTCAAGTTAGTCAACGTGCTAAAAGGGGGTTAAATTATCGACGAAAGCCCACCCCGCGGAAAACTAACAATAAACCGCGGGCGTTTTGGAGAATTAATTTCGCGCGTGTAAATAAGACAGTAATAAGCGGACAGTAATCCGGGCCTCTAATTAAAACGGTTCCATTCCCGAAGAGTTGCGTTCACGCTAACGAGCTAAAGGTCAAAGCGGGAACTCTTCAATTATGCAAATTCCCGGCCATCGTGCATCCACCTTTTCTTCGACTGCCTTGGCGACTGGCGACGTTTTATATCGTTAACCTCGTCGACGATGCAATTACCGTGGGCTCGTCTGAAATCTGTCCCTTCGGCCTTGATCATCTTACCGATGCACGACACGGGATCCACGCGAGCGTGCCCTTTCGCCACGCGAAAGGAATGCCAACGAGATTAATTGCTCGTGGCTCGGATACTCCTCAAAGAAGAACGAGGAACAGTTCCGGAAGATCGATCAGCTTGCAGGAAACAATTTCCGTTGGGTTAAACCGGCCCTCTTTCCAGTACGTTGTCCTTCCCCTTGCAAATTTCGCAAACACAATCCACTGCACGGGTAAACATAGATTGATGACCGTCTTGCAACAATGAATATTGCAATAACAATCAGTTGTACCTTAGATTGTACTAGGGACTACAATTTTATCAGATCCACGTTTCTCCCAACAGTTTCTCTTTGACAACACCATTATTTACTTGTAGACTTCGTGTTTTAGCACTTTACATATCGATGACTCTTCACTGTACGTTAACAGTGGTCATAAGTTGTCAGTAATGGTCAGAATTCGTCACCAATGGTCAGAAATGGTGTGATAGTTGTCAGTAGTGGACAGAATTTGTCCATCGGTGGTCAGAAATGATAGGATAGTTGTCAGTAGTGGTCTGAATTGGTCACAAGTGGTTGTCAGTGGTCAGTAGTGGTCAGAATTGGTCACAAGTGGATATCAGTGGTCAGTACTGGAATGAATTAGTTCATCAGTGGTCAGACATGTTAGGATAGTTGTCAGTTGTGGTCTGAATCGGTCACAAGTGGTTGTCAATGGTCACTTGTCTATAGAATTTGTTAACCCCTTAACGCTCATATTTTTCGAGTCAACCAACAATGATCAGTTTTTTTTATTGGATTTGCTGCTAAAAATGCGGTTTTTGTTAATTAGAATGTTGTATCTAACGTATAATTTGAAGGCAAACAAATATTATCATCCCTTAAACCGTTGGGTAAACAAATAAAATTTTTCGAAGCAGTCAGACTCGGGCATGAAAATTAAGAGGTTAATCAGTGGCCAGAAATAATAGGATACTTGTCAGTAGTGGTCAGAATTGGTCACAAGTGGATATCAGTGGTCAGTACTGGTATGAATTAGTTCATCAGTGGTCAGAAATGATAGGATAGTTGTCAGTGGTGGCCTGAATTGGTCACAAGTCGTTGTCAATGGTAACTTGTGGATAGAACTTGTTCATGAATGGCCAGAAATAATAGCATACTTGTCAGTAGTGGTCTGAATTGGTCACAAGTGATTGTCAGTGGTCAGTAGTGGTCTGAATTAGTCACAAGTGGTTGTCAGTGACCAATAGTGGTCAGAATCATCACCAGTGGCCAGAAATGATAAGATAGTTATCCATGGTGGTCTGAATTGGTCACAAGTGGTTGTCAGTGATCACTTGTGGTCAGAATTAGTCACCAGTGATCGTTAAAAGTCGTGAGAGGTCCCAGAATCAAGAGATAGCCTAGACTTCTACTGAATACATTCCTATATTTAACATTAATCCAGAATCAAGCATAGAAACATACAGTGTAACTAAAAGCAAAGATGACTTTGTCGATCAAAAACGAAGCATCAATATATCGTCAGACTGCGAATTACTTCACATTTGCGATGTAACAAGTGAAACAGTCGAAACCTGCCTTACTTTCTCGTACGTCGCAACAAGAGAAACAAGAAGCAAGTTGTTCTCAACAATTTCAAAGGAAAGGCTCTCCTTTACGTGCATCTCGCCGACATTTATCGTAACATGAAACATACAACCGAGGTGACGAACAACGGTATTCGAAGCAACATTTGCATCGCCAAGGGCCGTACGTTCCTCGTGGTCTTTTTGCAACGGGTGAAAAAAGAAGAAGTTAAAAGGCTCGATCTGGATACGTTACGCGGAATTACAAAGTCAAAGCGGACGGCCACGCGATCGCGGGCGAACGGTCGCGCCGTGAAAAGAAACCGAAAAGGAAAAAGACGCGGGAAAAGAAATTTTCTCGAACGCGTATCGGCCGCCTCCATCTAAGGAAAGAAGGAACCCGTAATCATCCTCGGGGAAGTCAATTGATCGCGTACGAAAAAACTCGCGGCGAATGTTGCGTGTTCGCTTTGCATGTCGGGGGATCGAGGGAGCGGGGCGGTTTTAAGGCGGCGAAAAGCGACCGTGCGGGACGAGCTACTTACACGGCCTTGCGGGCGCAAGCCATTATGCAAGCGGAAGAATGTCGTGTGTTACATCGTTGGAAGCGATCGTGTACACGATTCTCTTCCACTGTGCATCATTAACCTCTCCGCCATTCGATATATCGATTTCGTTCACGCGGTCTTCCGATTATCTTCAAAGGCCTACATACGCCAGCGATTCTTGTACCTCTCGTTCTCGCCACAGTGTATATTCCAACCACAACGCCATTCTTTTTCTATCGAATTAATAAATTCTTTAATTCCTCAAATAATACCAATAAATTGAATAAATTTATATACATATACATTAACTATAATTTTTATTATTATAATTATAATTTATTTTATAAAGTTTCATATAATTAATAAATTAGATTATAAAATAAAAATAAAATTTTTATTTTTTTCAATATTCATAGTGCAAACAAAACTTCTAATTGCGCGATTGGATCTAGTATCAGACATTCTCCATTCTTTACTTGTAGACTTCGTGTTTTATCACTTCGCGTATCGATAACTCTTCACTGCACGTTAATAGTGATCAGAATGGTAGGATAGTTACCAGCAGTGGTCTAAAATAGTCACAAGTGATTGTCAGTGGTCATTAGTGGTCAGAATTTGCCCTACAGTGGTCAGAAATGGCGGACTGGTGGTGCCTAATGGTCTGAAATAGCCACTAGTGGTTGTCATTGCTCATTAGTGGTCAGAATGTACCCACCAGTGGTCAGAAATGGTGGGCTGATGGTCACTAATGGTCTGAAATAGCCAGAAGCTGTTATCAGCTCTTATTAATGGTCAGAATTTGTCCATCAGTGGTCGAAAATGGTGGGGTAGATGTACCATTCTTCTTCTATCAGTAGTCACAGTATGAACGAAACTTCTAAATACAGATCTCGAATGAAAATGTAATTTCTATAAACAGGGAAACAAATTTTCAGCACAATGTACCAACCCAGTGAGCAACATTAACATTGATAAATCGAGGTACATCCGTACCCGGATAAGTGCATTTGCTTCAAAGAAAAGTGTCGACCTTCCATCCTGCCCGTGCAATTTAAACATCGACACAGTCGAATTCGTCGGAGGAAGATTGATATACGAAGGGTTGATCGATTATAAGGTACGGGATTCGTTTTCGGAAATGGACGTGGAACCGGAAGGGAAAATCCAGGACTAAAGGCGCCGGTAAGCGATCGTCGTGTCGGCGCCGGTTTGCAAACAACGGCAACGATGATCGATAACCAGCGCAAACAACGCTCGTCAAACTTTCCCTTCCGATGCACGTATCACTGCGGAAGAATTTCTTCGCGTTTGTTTCGAAACTGTTCTTCCATTCTCCTCGGTATTGTCTCCCTGTTCCCGCATCGCGACCTCCTCGGCCATTGTTTGTCTTTTTCGAAGGTTAACGCTGCCGACGTGCAAACACTCCCGGAGGTTCCCGTTTTGGAGGTTAGCGTTACTTCTTCCACGTAACGAGACTACGGACCGCGGAACGCGATGCTGCAAAATTTAACACATTGCGGACCACTGACGTGCAGCTACGATTTTCAGAGCTCTGGCGGTTAGGCAGCATTTATATAGCGGATACACGCTGGACTGACGAGAAAAGAACCACAATCGTAACCTATTGGATTCCAGGGACTGTTCGTGGGATGGCAGAACACGTGTTTCTAACAACTTGCGTGAAATATTAGATACTTGGAAAATTTAAAAATAAACTGTGTATAATTTCTTAGTTAAATGTGTCCTTAATAATAAAAGTTTACATCGAGTGAATTGGAATTAGAAATTCCAACTCTGAAATTGATTAAGTATAAATGTTTCAAAATGATAAAATAAGTCAGGGGGCAAATTCTTGACGCGAAAAGAAATCGAAAATGTCCTTTGCCATTTCAGAATCCGTGGCTTCGTTTCCTAGATACAGGCGGTTGAAGTTTGCATCGCTTCCAGCGTCCGCCATGTTGATTCCAGCGCGCGCCAAAACTTCAACCGCGTGTATCTCCTGAACGAAGTCTCGTATCGCGAAACGGCAAAGGACTTTTCGGTTCCTTTTCGAACAAAGAATTTATATTCCCCCATCGTTCCAAAAAAATCTGTATAATACACGATAAAATGCATTAAAATGGAGACGCGAAACGAGTTATTACCTGGTTTATTATTTCAGCATCTTCGGCGCGCTACCCCGACCTGAATTCCATCGTTCGTCTCCCTCTCGTTTTCGCAGATTTCACGGCACACAACGCGATAACCGCGATGAATAGATAACGAACGAACAATGCACAGTGACGTACTCGCGTCAACGGAATTAATCGGATTTCGAGACACAGAACGAGCGAGGCACTCTCCTGGCCTGCGAAGATGCGCGTATCGATCCACGGAATTTCGTTAGCACGCGTTTTAATTCCTTTCTATATATATTTCTTTTTTTATTTTCAATCGATCGAAGGCAACCGTTAGCACGACGGAATATTTTCAGATATTTTTTGCGCCGCATAACGAATTAATTTCGATCCTCCGCCATTGATTAAACAGAGGCCACATTTTTTGCCGTGAAAATATTAATTCACGTATCCTGTATTTCTAACGTTTTATACAGTTAATTTACTTGATAATTAATACTCTTACGAAATGTGACTGAAGTCAATCTCAGTTTGTAAATAATTAAGAAATAACGTGTCTCGTTTTTCTGTATTAAATAATAACTGTACTTAAATGTATAAAACTAGAAAATATAGCGGACCAACGTAAGTCTGCTTTTCCCATCGATGGCCTCGATCGTAATTTCTTCGGTTCGTTTGAGGCTGAATAAATAATTTTATTTTCACATGGAAATTCACCTCCTCGCAAGCTTTTTTAGAACTCGGGTAATATTTTACCCTGGACAGGTCGTGGCTTCCAATGTTTTGTCGCATCTTCCATTCGTGGTTTGAAAAAAAGGAGAATCGAGAGTCGCGCGGTGAGAGGCAATATGGGTTCCGTCGAGAATCCCTTGGTTACAGGATGAAATAAGAATCTGGGTTCGTATAAAGTGCATCGCGGGGAAGACACAGAGTCGCCGGGAAAAAGAGAAAAATTAACGGAAATTTTCAGTCGCTAGGCACTCGCGGCGCCGGGGGGAAGTAGTTTGCTACATGAATTGGAAAGTTTCGCGAATATACAACATCACAGCCCTACAATGACGGTCGCGGCGGCGGGCAGCGATGCGCTTTCAACTATCCAGGAAGCCACTCGCGAGCATCAAGCAGCTGAATGAGAAAAGTTATGGGCGCCGCCGTTCTGCGTTTTCATTTTACGTTTGCAATAACGCGGCCAGACCGGCGTCAATTGTTCTTGGGAATCGTTTGATTTTTCATATCGTCGTTAGTTCGCGTCCCGAGTTCGGAATAAAAGTTAACGGGATGAGACAGAGTTCCATTCCGGTTCGTGGAAGCTCCAGGAAAACTGTATTCTACGTTTCGTGGAGAACCGACTTTAGTTTTAACAATAATCCTCGATATTCAATTTGAAACTTTTTTTCTTTTACAATTATGTTCGTAGAGTGGATGATTCAGTTTTCGATATATTTACTATTTTTCCATATTGTAGAAGCTTTATACACCAAAATATCGATTATCCAACATATTGGAGACTGGACCAATGTCGGAAAATCACATTTCTTGCCACATATTATAGTTTCGGTAAAGAATTTTTTTTCACGAAAATGCAGAGGATTTCGGGGGTATGTTTATTGATAAAAAATGATTATAATTGACACCTGCAGCTGAAAATAATTTTTTCAGGACGATTTGAAATTTTTTAATTTTGTCAAAAAATGTCACACATTCTCGAATTTTTTTCCCGAAACTGAGTAGAATTTCGGGGGTATGTCTATTCACCAAACATTATTGTGATTGACGCCCCTAGCTGGAAATAATTTTTCTAGAACGATTTGAAATTTTTTTTTTCGCCGAAAAATTTAGGCACTAGCCCCTGTCGATCTTTCTTAAAAATTCGTCCTTCATTTTTAATAATTTTGTTTGACGCCCTACAGAAAAATTGTTTAATACTTTTTTGTAGATACCCATGAGCTTTACTTTAAAAAAAAGTTTCATTGAAATATATTCACTATTGTAGTAGTTATGGCTGTTTGAAAATTGGACCATTTTTATGGAGTTTTTCTAACTTCACGGGGTCAAGGAACATCTTTTCGAATATTTTTAGAATTTCTACATATTCTACACTAAAATACGCGTCGTTTGCCTTTTTAAACATTAAAATCGTCCAATTCGTTCAGAAGTTATGATATTTTAAAGATTTGCATGAAATTTCAGTGAAACATCTCAATGTATAGTCAGATATGAAATTTTCGGTAAGGAATTTTTTTCTCGAAAGTGCGTAGGATTTCGGGGGTACGTTTATTCACCAAAAATATTTGTAATTTACCCCAGCAACTAAAAATAATTTTTTTAGAGCGTTTTGAAATTTTTTAATTTTGTTGAAAAATTTCACACCTTCTCGAATTTTTTTCTCGAAAGTGGATATGATTCCGGTAGTATGTCAATTGACCAAAAATAATTGTAATTGATCCCTGCAACTAAAAATAATTTTTTCTAAACGATTTGGAATTTTTTATTTTTGTCAAAAAATGTTACGTCTATTTGAATTTTTTTCTCGAAAGTGGATAGGATTTCGGTAGTATGTCTATTAACCAAAAATAATTGTAATTGACCCCTGCAAATAAAAATAATTTTTCCAGGACGATTTGAAATTTTTTAATTTTATCAAAAAATCACATCTACTCGAATTTTTTTCTCGAAAGTGTGTAGGATTTCGGGGGTATGTCCATTGACCAAAATTGATTATAATTGATCCCCCTAACCGAAAATAATTTTTTCAGAACGATTTGAATGTTTTTTTTTTGCCGAAAAATTTAGTTTTTGATTTGTAATAAATTTATTTGACACTCCACAGTCTGACAATAAAAATTTTACCAAAACTTCTATTAAACAATGAATGAAATTTAAAAGCAACAATCATTTCTCCATACAAAGTTGAAATATCGTTTTATAATTAAGCGAATCGTTGCTTCTTGTTGGACCAAGCGTAGGTATAGCAAAACATGCGAACGCGAGCGAATACGAACGAACACGAGCGAACCCGAATAGACGAGAGAAGACACGTTTTTTCTAATCCCTAAGCTACCGTGTTTACAGTTTACATGCGTTCAGTTCGAATGTTGTCCTCGCGAGAATCAGTCGCGTTACATTAAGCCAATTCGTTTCATAAAGCCGTTATTACAGAGTACACTGTGATTTCATTCTTTCATATCCACTTATCCACTGCATATAAGCCTCAAAATTTCTAAAAAAGATACTCTAGAATGAAATACTCAATTAATGAACGCGTATCGAAGAATTGAATTTCTTCAGAAATACAATAGAAATCATACTCCAATTAATCAAATGTTTAAATATAAAAGAACGTATCTAACAACTGATTATAAAATTTATTGGCACAAATATTGACAACGTTTCGACCTGAAACCTTCTTTTTCTGTCTGACTCGATAGATGTTAAAGAATTATTTCTCAAAGAAATTCTCGTTCCACTTTACTGTTGTATACTGTTGTTTTCGTTTATTCTTTTCACGATACTCCCTTAGAATCGTAATAAAAATACAATAAAGATAGCAATTTCTATTTTTATCGCGGAATCCCTCTTCCTCGGACTGTAAGAAACGTTTCGTAACCTTTCTTTGCTTTCTTTTTCAGAAAACTCAAGGATGTGAACAATCAAACTAGCGCAAATGCCCAACAAGGCACGGCCTCGTCGAGAGTGGTCTCCCCAGTCCCCTATAGATGTATTGTAAGTACTTCATATTCACACAATAGAACAAATAATTACTCTGACGAAGCAAACACAGCTAAATTACAATACTCGATGGCACGAAATATTTTTAATACAAGTAATTCTAATGTTTTTATTACTTTTCCTGTATACATATAAACATCAAATTAGCGATTTATTTTCTTTGTTAGTAATTATTTAATAGATTTAGGTCCCCGACAAATGCAGTAAGATTTGAATAATTGTTTCAGCACGATTAATAATTTCGTCATAGTTTCGTTCCGAAAATTTCCCTCTGCCTTTCGTGCTTCCCAATTATAATTTCCTTCGTCGCGTTTTTGCAATTTATTCGAGCATTCTCTACGAACTCTTTTTCTAGCGCAAGAATTTCGCGAATTCAACCGAGAGAATGAAATATTCGAAATAGCTTTTAATAAATTTATTTCAAGCGATAATTTTAGGAAAGCTTCGCCATTGAAATAATCATGATGTGTTCAATCAATCGTGTTTTAAAATAATCTTCGTATCTCATGAACTTTGTCCACAAAAATATCTTCAATAATGGATACTGATAATGAAATATGTAGATTTCTCCTAAATAATACGCAATAGGTCGCGTGGTTTTAAGAATCTTATTCTATCGGAATGTTAAACTTGCACAGTAAGGAAAGGGGGGATTTTAATAATAAAAAAACTAGGTTTGCATCTTGTATGATGCTCGATCTAACTTTTATCTTCTTTGCGGGCAAATTAGCTAATTAAAGTTCCCGGGGATAATCTCCGTGACGAGAAGATCGTTGCTTTCCGCAGATTCTAATTGAACTAGTTCGCGAGATAAGGTCTTCAATTTTAACGCAACGGACATGGCGAGAAGTCACGAACCGGTCGACGCAACCGGATGCAATTAGAAGGTAGAAACGGTGTACCGTGATCCACGCTGTCCTAAAACTATACTTATCATAACTGCGGCAATCTCTCCACGAATTACATCGAAAATTGTCGGGGGTAGCGGGAAAGCCGCCTGGAATTTACTCCTTCCTGGCGGATAGTGGTTTTCCTTGCAAATAAAATTCCTTCGTTACACGAAAGCTGCATTTTCTATAAAATTAGGCTTTCCTTATAGATACAAGAATAATAATGCTCCCCTAAATAAATTCTACATCATTTCTGAACTAAATAAGCGAATTGGGATTAACAATTCTAACTCTGAAGTATAAGTATTTCATAATGATAAAACAAGTTGAGGGGCAAATTCTCGATGCAAAAAGAAAGTGAAAAAGTTCTTTGCCATTTTGCAATCGGAGGCTCCGTTTTCTAGATATGAGCGGTTGAAGTTTTGTTGAATCTAGCGCGCGCCATTTTGAATGTCCTAGACTGATTCTCGCGCGTGAAAACTTCCAACGCTTGTATCTCGAAAACGAAGCCTCGAATCGCAAAACGGTAAAGGACTTTTCGCTTTCTTTTTACGCGAGGAATTTATATTCCCCGTTATAAATATGGTTTTCCATGCAAGTTAATATTTAAACGCGAATTCCACCCAAAAGGAAACAATATTAGCTTTGTCGAAAGTAAACTTGTAATTTATAACAGAGAAAAGGAAATTAATGCAATCAAGAATTGTAATAAAACAAAGAATGGACGTTCAACTGTTTAACCTGTACCATTCTGTATTTTTAAATTCCTTCGCCAGCATTGTTACGCTAACATTTTAACATTTATGCAGTGCTCTCCCGCAGTTCCAGCATATTTCCTCAAGTTTTCGTGCCTGGCCCTATGAATAGTAGAGGACAGTAACGTTGTTCGGTTGACGATCGGTCGTTCGCATGAATGTTAACCGTGGAAATTGCGATTTGTCACAATAATACGGTCGATGGGTTTCCACAGAGAGATCCTGACGATGCGAGATAAATATTTGGCGTTACGCCGAAAGCTGTCTTTCTCTCTCTCGACTTCGGTCGCCAGAATCAACCGATCGAAACCAGAGAGCAGAACGACTCTGTGGTTTTTCGACGCCGCTTGTTTCCCTCGGATTGCCTTCCAGTCGACCAATAACTTCCTTTCTTCCCCTCGAAATCGTTTGGCAGATCCTGATTTTTTGCAATCCGCGAATTAAATCGCAACTTCTTTCGTGGTTTCGCGTATACATATTACTGAAATTGTAATAAAATTAAGATTACCGTGAACAGTGGTCTCAAACGACCTCGAAAGCCCAGAATTAAATTTCTGCCATTCCCTGGAATCGTATTTGCAAGGTTATCATTTTAAATTGAATTGCATACTGTGCTCCGATGATTTTAAATTACATTGTACGCTGTGCTCTATTAATTTAAAGTAAATTCCACGCCTCGACTAGATACACGGCCAAAGGGCGAAAGTCCGTCCCGTTTCATCTCCGCGTTTCGAAACTCGCAAGTTCGATGTTAGACACTTCACGATGCCGCAATATTAAGTTCCGTTGCCGCAATTACGCATGAAATTGCAACGGTTACGATTATGATTCTGCTTAAGCGTGCCTTCCAATGTACAAGGAAGCGGGCATTACGAAGTTTATAACCTCTTCGTTGCAATCGCCAACCGCCATTATTCTCTCCTTACTTCATTATCTGTTTCGTTGCGTTGTAGGTACTTTCGTTAGCAACTGTTTTAATTGAGCAACAAGGAGTAAAGGGACGCGAGTGCTCGAAAATTTATTACTTAGCAAACGTATCTTAACAAAGAGTTTCACTGAAATTTCTCCAATTTAGAACAGAAAATTATTTCTACTATATTATTGCATGCACTTGCATAATTAGTTTATTCTATTAACGAATTTGTAACGAAATACTTCAAATTAATCCATTCGTAGCAAAAGAGAAAATTTGTTTCTGATAATGTGTATTAAAAGAGGTGAAAAGTGAAAGAACACAGATTTATTCTCTTAGAATATCGAGACACAATAATAATTGACTAAAATGTAAGCAGTGGTCTTCTAAAAGAAAATTTGATTTTGCACTTTCTATAAAAATAACGAATATGGATTAAAATTTGTTAGACAGAGTTTAAAACTCGCGGCTTGGCGCCGTGTTTCTATTGGTCGCGCGTGAACCAATCACGCGTCTCTTCCTGCGTTACCGTTACCGTTACCGTTACGCGCCCTTTTGTTAACGCGACTCGGAAACCATGTGCAACGTGCACGCGTTGCGTTGCAGTTTAATTACAAATTAATGTGTTCTACTGTCTACAAATACTATATTCTTAAGTGTTGGTGAAACCGTGGGGAGTGTTTATTTGAAATGAATCCATCGCCCAAAGAAATTATGGACCCAAAACGACTGAGATCAAAACTGTTTCACGTAACGTGGAAGCAAAGCGAGGTTATCTACACGCGTCGCATCGAGGCATGAGTGCAAACTAATTTCTATTTCCATCTGTAAAAATACTCTTAAATACTCGTAAAACCATAGGAAGTGTTTATTCAAAAACAATCAATCGTTCTAAGACTTTTATATTTGAAATAATCCTTTTCCTTTAACTCTTTGAGGTTAAGTGGGTTAGAAACTGTCTTTTGCTTAGCTTTACAAGTATTTTTTAACCCACCTCAAAAGATTGATATATTTTATGTTGAATAATTTAAATGAACGTTTCTTCTCGCTTATTTGTATTAAAAATCATTCCGTGCAACTTTTTCTTTTGAAATTACCGTTTCGTGTGAAGATTTCGATAGCAATTTCTCGCATTAGCATTAAGTGGTGGGAATATCTACCGAATTATGGTGCATCGTGCTTGAATTGTTCGTTCGATGTATATTACGAGGGGATTATCGAAGTTGATTGTTTTTCACGTGATTATCCTCCCCCGACACGGTGTATCCGACACAGTATATCGTGGTTTGTTCTTGGTGGCCCGAGGCAGAAACAGCTGATTTATCGATTACAGTAGAAGCAATGAAACTGGGGTTCCTAGAATTGCAACATCGTGCGACGTTACCCGGGAAATGTGTTCGGTTAAGTTTCTACATCACGTATGTGAAAGTTCAGTTTGTCATTCGAGCTTCCGCCGTAGTGACGTCAATGTGTCCGTGCTGTATATTAAATATTTTATTCGCGAGTTTACTGGGACACATTATGGAATTTTCTTGCGACATCACGAAATTGTTTCCTAATAATTTAGCGTCGGTATTAATAATTTACAGGCTTTAGAATTTTATTTTTAAAATCGCCAACCCTTTGTTACTATTTAACTCGTAGATTTTAATCTTTTTTTTTTATTTGGAACTAATAAATTTTCACGAGAGAAATAGTAAAGATTGTCGTATTTATATATTGTAAATTTTCAAAATGTAAATTCAAATTTGGTACCTGTTATTTATTATACACGACGTATTAATATTGTAGACCATATAGGATTTTATTTTATAATTGTTTATCTACTTTAGGTATCTGAAAAGGATTGAGAAGAAGTTACGTTGTGCGATAAAAAATTTATATTTTAGATTTTCTATGTTTTATATTAGTATGGCGATGGAACTTAGGTTAGTTTACAGTCGAAGGATTTTATCAGTGGACGACACGAAGTGTTGGGTATCGATTTTAATGAAAATTTGTACGTGGCTAGTGAACCGAAATATATTTTATTCGAATTCAGACATTTCCGTCGATGCACCATGGTTTATGAGATTTTGAACAATGAGAATTGCCATAGTCCATTAGTGTGCGAATGGTACTCAGGCAGAAAAATATTTGATCTATGCTCGGCTGTTTGCATAAACGTTCGACAAAAATGGTTTACGAGATTTTTTTAACAATGCAGTTAATAATCGCCCTTTAGCGCACAAAGGAAATAATTCATTTAATAATTAAAATGAATTGCTGCGAAATCGAAAACCATTTTTGACTAATTTGGGTATTTTTGGAGAGAACTTTTTCCCATCACTGTTTATGCTATTGATAATTCGTTAATAAATGTAAATTATTACCAAATTAACTGAATTACATTCTATTAATTCGATAATTAAAAACAGAATTTTTCGAGAAATATTTAGAATTATTTTTAAACATTAAAATTTGTCATTTATGTGTCAGTTTGTTAATATACAGGGTGTTCGGCAACCCCTGGGAAAAATTTTAAAGGGAGATTTTAGAGGCCAAAATAAGACGAAAATCAAGAATATAAATTTCTTGACCACGTTAAAAAGTTATTAAAAAATTAAATTAAAAAATTTCAAATCATTTTGAAAAAATTATTTTTGGTCGCTGAGGTCAATTACAATCATTTTTGGTGAACAGACATACCCCCGAAATCCTACCCACTTTTGAGAAAAAAATTCGAGTAGATGTGACATTTTTTGACAAAATTAAAAAATTTCAAATCATTTAAAAAAAATTATTTTTAGTTGCAGGGATCAATTACAATTATTTTTGGTCAATAGACATACACCCGAAATCCTACCCACCTTCGAAAAATAAATTCGAGTAGATGTCATTTTTTGACAAAATTCCAAAATTCCAAATCGTTCTAAAAAAAATTATTTTTAGTTGCAGGGATCAATTACAATAATATTTGGTGAATAGACATACCCCCGAAATCCTACCCACTTTCCAGAAAAAAATTCGAGAAGGTGTAACATTTTTCGACAAAATTAAAAAATTTCAAATCGTCCTGAAAAAATTATTTTCACTTCCAGGGGTCAATTATAATCAGTTTTAGTCAATAGACATATCCCCGAAATCCTATCCACTTTCGAGAAAAAAATTCGAGGAGGTGTGAAATTTTTCGACAAAATTACAAAATTCCAAATCCTTTTAAAAAAATTATTTTCAGCTAGGCGCGTCAATTACAATAATTTTTGGTCATTACACATGCCCTCGAAATTCTACCCACTTTCAAGAAAAAAATTCGTGAAGGTTCGAAATTTTTCGGCGAAATTAAAAAATTTCAAATCGTCCTGAAAAAATTATTTTCATTTGAGGAGGTTAATTACAATAATTTTTGGTCAATAGACGTACCCCCGAAATCCTACGCATTTTCGAGAAAAAAATTCAATACGTGCGGAACTTTAAATGTTAATAACTTTTTAATGAAGCCTCCATCAACAAATTTGTATTCTTGATTTTCGTCCTATTTTGGCCTCTAGAATCTCCCATTAAAATTTTTCCAAGGGTTGGCCGAACACCCTGTATAATTTAACGAATTTATGGAATTAAGAAAATCCTGTATATAAATAGTAGTATTGAGTTAAATCGTACGTAAATAAATTTGTTAACGTTAAGTTGTTATTTTTTCTCTCCTAGGACATTTCTACCAATAGTCCACCAGTGCATACGTGTTATACAGAGTGTATCGATGTTGGAAGTTAGCTAGAAACAAGTTAATAAAGTTGTCAGCGAGAAAGCACGAAAGCAATCAGGCTCACAATAGTTTGTCAGAAATCAGTCAGCACGCTGGAAGCAATTAGGTCTCCATTTAATCAATCAGTTGGGGTGCAGAAACGCTGAGGCTCCCAGTTAGCATTAGTCAGTCAATTTAGTCAGTGTTGGGCTTCGGCCAATTTAGGCCAGCAATCAGATTCTATTAGTTAGTCGTCAGCCAAATAATCAATTAATTTAGAAAGCAATCAGGATCACCGTTCCGCGGCTATTTTAATTCGAACAACTGTTTGTTATCTATCACTAGGATAGTCCACGAACTTTTTTTTTCGTTTTTTTTCTGCTATCATTTTGAATGGTATAAATGATGAAAAAATTTCTTTACAAATTCTATTTTATCTTCTACTGTTCTTAGACATTAATTGTGTACTTCAAAAATTGTTTGTAAATGTGTTATTAAAAATGTCACTGAATGATTGTAAGCATTAACATGTTTTAATTTAACTGAAGATTTCGTAATATTATTTAATATATAGACTCTTTATTTAGTTCTGTGACAAACAAATGAACAAAATTAAATTTCTACTCAAGTTTCAAGTAATATAACATTAAAAACTGAAAACAAACTCAAAATTAAACTATTCACTATCGAGTTGAAACTAAATTGAATATAAATATTAAAGTTGGAATTAAAAATGGAATAATTTATTATAAAATGATCTTATAGAAACAAAATTTTTCAAAGAATATTATATTATTATTTATAAAAAAAGATTTATTACTTGTTCCAAAATTCTCTTATCAAAATAAAATAAATTTAATATAAAGATTACAAAAGAACGTATATCAATTTAATTAAAGTGCAAAGTGAAAGTAAATAAAAATGTCTCTCGTATAATATAAAATGGAATAATATAATATAAAATGATCTTCTCATAGAAGAAAAATTTTTATTAGAAGTCGTATACAGGGTGTTCGGCCACCTCTAGCAAAAATTTTAATGAGCGATAGTAGAGGCCAAAATAAGACGAAAATCAAGAATAGCAATTTGTTGATGGAAGCTTCGTTAAAAAGTTATTAACGTTTAAAGTGCCGCCCTTACTGAATTTTTTTCTCGAAAATGCGCAAGATTTCGGGGGTATGTCTATTCATCAAAAATGACTGTAATTGAACCCTACAACCGAAAATAATTTTTCCACAACGATTTGCAATTTTTTAATTTTCTCGAATAATTTCACACCTTCTCTATTTTTTTTCTCGAAAGTGGGCAGGATTTCGTGGGTATGTCTAATGACAAAAACTGATTGTAATTGACCCCCGCAACCGAAAATAATTTTTCCACAACGATTTGCAATTTTTTTTCTCCGTTGAAAAATTTAGGCACCTAATTGGATTTTCAGTAAGGAATTTTTTTCTCGAAAGTGCGTACAATTTCGGAGGTATGTGTAATGATAAAAAATGATTGTAATTGATCCCCGCAACCGAAAATAATTTTTTTAGAACGATTTGAAAAATTTTTTTTCGCCGAAAAATTTCAGCACCTACTCGATTTTTTTTCTCGAAAGTAGATAGGATTTCGGAGGTATGTGTACTCACCAAAAATGATTGTAGTTGACCCCCGCAACCGAAAATAATTTTTCCAGAACGATTTGAAATTTTTGAATTTAATTGTTAATAACTTTTTAACGAAGCTTCCATCAACAAATTAGTATTCTTGATTTTCGTCTTATTTTGGCCTCTACTATCGCTCATTAAAATTTTTGCTAGAGGTGGCCGAACACCCTGTATAGGTTCGAATTTTTAATAAGGAAAACAACGAAAAATTTTCCCGGGATAATTCTGATATTTTTAATAACGAACACCGAGAGAATTCGTTTGGTTTCTGAATTATTTATACAACTCAAGTAATTAAATCACAGCACGTTTTCGCGCGATAACCAAAGACCTACGGATCGAGAAAAGACACGCGGGGTTATCTGAATGCCAAGCGAGTGATCTATCGATCCGCACCTTGTACGCGAAAACAGTTGTTGTGGCAAGAATCGTGATAGGTTGACCGTCGAATCCCATTACGATAAATTAATATTGTCGGAGCCGGTTGAACTAGGTTACAAACTCTATGAATGGATGGGGACGTTTTATAGTGACCATCTGAACTTTATAACAGGACCATCTATATTTAACAACGGAATATAGAACCAGCGAAATGTACGATTATAGCTAGACTGCGGATGTTCAGGCATTTATATGGAAATTTTAATTTTCAAGAAGCTTAATATGCAAAAATATAAGAAATAGTTAAAACATGATACGAATTATTATATTTAGCTCTGCAACGCTCCCATTTCATTAATTCGATTAATAAAAATATGAATTTGCATAAATAAGTAAAGATTCACAGTTTAATTATGGCTGCAGAGAATGTCCCTGAATTTTGCCTCTTTCAACAACAAATTACCTTTACACGCTGATCACGATATCGTGATCATTGATTTGTATCGTAAAAGATTCCAATTGATAGTGAAATAAACTTCTTCAGGAAACGTAATCACTAAATTCAAGGTAGACGGTCTACAGAGTCCCTATCATGAATAATTTTATTCATATGTCCAGTGTCCAAATACACCATGCAGGAGTGAGCGAGAATGTTGTCCCTTTTTAAATAAACAATCTTTGGGGAAAGCCAAAGACTGCAAAGAGGCAAGGAAGAGCTCCAAAAATTCCAAGTCCCGTGTAGAGTTGAGTTTGGTGGTTCCTTAACCCTTTGCACTCCGAATTATATTTCAATTTTGTTACCAACAGCTCCCAACATAAAACAAAGCAATTTAAACAAGTAGAGGAACAAACAAATTCAATTAAATATCTGTTTTATTTACACTATTGTAGTATTTTGTAATTTTTACGATATCTCTTTGGTTTGGACTTGAAAAAGGATCTCCTGGGATAATAACTGATGACGAGTCACACTCGACATAGGAGTGCAAAGGGTTAGTGACCCTAACGTAATTTCCAAGTAAAAATGTCTCGAAGCCCTGATCCTCAACAATAGCTGAGAAGTCACGTCCGTATCATAAACCCAGCGATGTTAAGGTTCCTTCAGAATCCTTAACACAATATTTAGAAAAGTTACTTCAAATTCGCAGCCATTAGCTCGGCGTTAGCCACGAGGAAGAACTTTTCTATCGTGGGTACACCGATTACCAGGTCTCACCACGTGGAGGTTGCTGCGAGTGGAGACCCGGAGACTTTTTAACGTTTGACTGTGACTATTTTACTACAACTATTACTAGATAGTGACCACTGGGTTACGAATATCAAACTTTGACTCTCAGACAATTCTTTTTAAACCCCGTCTTCGACTATTAGGCATTGATTATTCGACTATAACTACCGCTGACCCATTTGAAACAGAATATTTCGCTTTGACTGTTTCACTTCTATCGATTCACGACTATCTCCTCCTTGTAGCATTTTAATTTTCTAGGAGGTCGATATTAGGCGACAGTCGCGAGCATATGTGTACCCGATTTTAGTTCTACAGTTATGGTAAGCATCGATACTATGTGCATCGACGAAGGTAGGCCTTGATGTTTGCTCCCAAGAAGTGTATATTGTTACAAAATTCTGGAAACTCGACTCGAAAAAGTAATTTAGATGAATGGTGACCCCAAGCCACAAACCCAAGTATTCCAAGTTATGATATATTTCAAGTAATAAACACTTGATCATGAGCGTCAGGGACGTCGTGTTACTCGCATATTTAAGGGCTAGTAATTTTTTTTTTTTTCTTAGTATCAAAAGAATCAAAATTATTTTTTAAAACTACTTACTTTTCAAACGAAAAAGCTACCCCTTTGACCCTTTGCACTCCTATGTCGAGTGTGATTCGACGTCAATTTTTATCTCATATCATACACTTCAAAATTACAAAACACAACAACAGAGTAAATAAAACAGATATTTTAACAGGTAAATTTCAAATAAAACACTTAAAGGCGTTGGAAGCTGCTGGTAACAAAATTGAAATATAATTCGGAGTGCGAAGGGTTAAATCGATACAAACTGTTAGATTATTCCAACACTTGCTAGTATTGGAATAAAGAAGAGAAACCCAGGAAAAGTTAATTTGGAACTGGCGGATGAAACCGTGACACGAATTTTCGCTGAAAGTGACCCCGACAGTTTTCGAAAACGCGTAAGTTGACTGACAGCGGAAAGGGTTAACGTAGAAAACTTTTCCTCCACTTTGATATCGCGCATTGAATTTCAACGTATCGCGGGATTCGAAACTTTCCTTGTAAGCTGTCAGAACAATCGGAAATAGGATTATTTCAGGTGTCAAAATGAATCGAAATGAGAGAGGAAATGTTATTCCTTCAAAGCTTCGGTTCTCGAAAAGTCACTTTGAACGTCGATCGAACGCGTACCCCGCAAAAGGATTCCAACTTTATTGTCCTTGTTTGAAAACTGGTCAAAATTTTCTTATAAAACGTGATAAACAATATTTCGTTTATATTTATTTCACACTCGAAAGCTCTCGTGACGTTCAATTTTCTCGAGAAATCTCTTTGTTCTTGATTTTCATCTCATTTTAAATTATAGAATATTGGTATAATGTTCTTACCACAATAAAATAGATTTAACATGAAAATAAAAATATCTAAGAATTTACAAAGAACATATTATATTAATTTGATTAAAAAAGAGATATCGAGTAATATAATTTTAAAAACTAAAAACAAACTCAAAATTAAACTATTTACTATTAAGTTTACTATTTGAAACTAAATGGAATATAAAATGATCTCATCGAAATAAAACTTTTCAAAAAATATATTTGATTAAAATAAAAGAAAGATATATAATACTTGTTCCAAAATTCTCTTACTAAAATAAAATAGATTTAATATAAAAATCATAGAAAGAGAATTATCATATTAATTTGATTAAATAGCAAAGAAAAAAATGAATAAAAATTTCTGTCGTACGATATAAAAATGATCTCATCGAAACAAAATTCTACAAAGAATATATTTTATTAAAATAAAAGGAAGATATATTACTTGATTTAAAATTCTCTTATCAAAATAAAATAGATTTTATATAAAGATCACAGAAAGAGCATATTATATTAATTTGATTAAAAAAGAGATATCGAGTAATATAACATTAAAAATTAAAAACAAACACAAAATTAAACTGTTTACTATTGAGTTTACTATTCGAAACTAAATGGAAAATAAAATGATCTCATCAAAACAAAATTTTTCGAAGAATTAGTTTGATTAGTTTATTAGTTTGATTAAAATAAAGAAATATATATTATTTGTTCCAAAATTCTCTTATCAAAGTAAAATAGATTTTATATAAAGATCCCAGAAAGAGCATAACATATTAATTTGATTAAATAGCAAAGAAAAAACATGAATAAAAATGTCTGCACGATATAAAAATTATACAAAGAACACGATATCGTGTCAGTTCGATCAAAGTACGAAAACGAAAAGAAAAATAGAAATATCTACGGTACAATATAAAAATTACACGATGAACACGATATCACGCGAGCGTGACGTGTATCAGATTTTTTGGATGATGTTCTAATGGATAGGAAATGCTTTTTCATTTAGTTTTCACGGCTGAAAATGATTAATTAATCTTACTTAACAGATACTTATATCGCGCGGCTGATGTCAGCGTTTCCGACGTGATTACTCTTATCTGGTGTACAGTTTCTTCCTTCGGAAAGATCCCCTCGTTCCGCGAGAGTGCATGCGGGCTTACTTCCTTGATTTATTGTTTTCACCAGTATCGATAAAACACCAGCGTGTTCGAGATGCAATTTGTGCAAACGCGCGCCACTATTAATTCCGTCGCTTCGTTAATCACTGGAAAGATTTCTCGAAAGAAATTGTACCTAAATCTTTCGTTCATTCGCGTTTCGACGTTTATTTTTGTCTATTCTTACCAAGACAACCGATAGTATCATAAACAGTGCTTAGATAAACAAAGAAAAACTAAGTTTGTGACTGTTGACGTCGTTCAGTGAGTTTGAGAATTATTTTTACAGTAAGTTACAATTATTTATAATCGTTTCTTGTTGCTGATTATTCTCAAAATCTCCAATTTAAGTAAAATTTAATTCATTTTTAATATTGCTACTAAGATTCGAGTTATCTCGACTTCACTGTATCTCTAAAATAGAATTTTCTTCACTATTTTCGTATAATTTACACGTCGAAACGTAGAATATCGTTTTTCCATCCACATTTTTATCCTTTAAGTTCCAGATTAATTATACACGATCTATTTAAATTGTTAATTGCCGGTGAATTATGAATTTACAGTTTTTTGCACCGTAGCATGAATAATGTAACGGGGGAGCTTCTTCATAAATATGTAAACAATCCAACAAGAACAAAGAAATAGCTATCACTGAAATCGGAGATCCAAAAATTCATAAACTGATAATAAAAAATATAGTAAGACAAGCTCGTTTCGCGGTTTTGCAATCTTAATAATGATAAGCTTATCGTGAAAGCAACTCTGAGCTTGTATGCTGGAAACTTCCTGAAAAATTTCTATTGCTAATTAACCGTTCTGTAATCCCAAAACACTTCGCGCTTGGCCTCAGGCAAAACAGCTCTATATGCTCTTTTTCAGAAGAGGCGTTTGAAATCCTTTCCTCGCTTAAAATGCAAGAACCACTATGGGGATTTGAATGTAACAAAAGCTGTAAAATGATGAAAGTTCATTTTTGCCATTTTTTGCAAGTGTCATGTACTTCCATTGTTTAGAATCTCACTCTTTTTACATCTGGGTTTGGATTATTCACGGTTTAAGCAAGAAAGAATTTCAAACGCCTCTTCTCTTAAAATATATTCCTTTCGAGTTCTATCGCGTCTACCAAAGGTGCATACAAAGCGTATGAATGCAAATACAAACAATACTGAGAGCAGCACGTTTCCATAGTATCTTTTGCTCGAATTTAAATGACTTTTCTGAATATTCTGTTTCTATTAACAACGATTCTACGACGGTCCCGACAATTTATTAGAAGTTGTAATTCTACAGTAATCTCACAGAAACGCGTTCAGCGGTAATCTTTCGATGAAAACTCCATCGAGGAAAATTCTAATTCCAATCGTGGTCGTGAAAGGACTTAATTTGTCGCGATTCCAATACCTTAACATTCACCAGGAAAATATTTTAATAAACTGCGATTAAAAAAGTAATTCCACCGAATAAATTCGTTAAAAATCTTACTCCGCGTAGGGTAGGAGAACGGTTAATTAGCAACAGAAATTCATTCGGGATAATATTCTGTACGAGAACTACTTTCTTCTCATTGCGTATAATAACTAAAAATTAATACTAATATAATAAAAATAACTACTGTGGATTGGTAATGTGCCGTGAATATTTTTTACACACAAAATTAAGTGGAACAGGTTTTGTTAATAATGTAACTTTTACGTTTGTAGTTGAAATTTACTCTGGAAAAAATTAGCTTAAATTAAACTTGTTATAGGTCTTTATGTGTGAGTTGTATCATTTACTAAATATTTGCTTTATAAATTAAGGTTGTAACAACTCACCCCTCAGTGTGTAATATAACAAAATTAATTTGTATGACATTAAGCTTCTCATTTATATAAATGTAATTGTGGTAATTACTAGTAATAAGTATGTATACTTAAAATGAGTATTATTACTAATATTGATAATGGACTACAAAATGAATGAAAAATAAGAAACTATTAATTGTTAGTGGATTGTTTATAATCCTATATCGAGTTACATCGTATAACAATAAAAAGCTGTTACAACGACTGAATGCACCATCGGTGGCTCCGAGACTCACGCTCGTTCGACCGACGCGACGCCATATTGAATTCGCAGTTACGCAACTCGAGAACAATACTCTTCTCGCGAAGCTCAACTCCAGTTATATTCTATCGCGTTTCAATTATACACACCCCCCTCCATCCTCCTGAAACGTAAATACTTAATGGACCGAGCGTGGGCGTCGCGTTTTCCGTGGGAATGCTTATTCGCGGGGACAAGAACCGACGAAACTCCGACGGGCACGTTTCGCCAGACGAAAACCGTAATACGCGGGCGGTGCACGCCTCGCGGAGCACATGCGAACGACCGTGTAACCGGGTCTTATCAGTATGCATGCGATGATCAGTAACAACGACGGTCTTAATAATTCTTGCGGCGTGGAAAGTATAAGTTACAGCCGGCGCGTGCTGCTAATGCAGACGTTGCGTGACGCCGACACGCGTGCCGCCCGACAGAAAGGGGACATATTGTAATCCGGTAAATGCTCGCGGTCTCCGTCGAGCCCGATCGAGGGGCCGATGATAACGAGCTCGTTCCTCGAAACATTTATGCACTACCGCTTCGGCCATCGCGGAACGATTACCGGGATGCAACGGTTTGATTTACAGAGAACGACCTCCTGAAGCTGAAACCAAGCTTTGGGGACCATAAGTATAATTTCATTTAAGAGAACAAAAGGAAGGATTGAATAATATTGTTTCTTTATTATTTTTTATTGAGTTTATTTTATTCTTTCTTGATTATTAAATCAAAGTCGCTTGTTGTATCGTGGTGATGGTTCCTGTACTCGCCGCCAGAGGGAGACGCTGGACCTGTACCACTCTCACAAGCGCTCGTCTGATCCTCGACTGATTATCGAATTAGTTAGTTTTCTTCCCTCCTGCTATCTTGCTCATTTCCTTCTATAATAGAAAGTAATAGTATGAACAATTTTCTCATATGAACTCTTGTATCTCCCAATTAGTTCAATAATTATTGAACTGAATTAAATTAGGGAAATCTCATCGATTTCACAAACATTCTGAAGAAGTTCTCTTATACATATAACCTCAAAACGTATAGCTATAGTTTCCAAGCCATTTGCAGAATTCAAAAATCTAACTTGCTCTTAGCTTTAACAAAATGAATGATACCCATTATGCAAATTCTGAGGCAATGAACCAAACATGCATTTAACATTTGTTCCTGTTTATTAAAATAAAATCAAATTATTGTTTCGATTGTATTTGTATAATATCGGCACTTTCCACATTCGCCACCAGAGGGCTACGAGATCAACAGCTTTCTCACAAGTGGTCGACCAACTACCTATTTCCATACATCAAGCCACCACAATATAAAAAAAATAAAATCTCATCATTGCTGATGGTTAACTAATTTTCTGACAGTACGTTAAAATTTGTTTCCAGGTGGATGTCCCGCTCTGCTATGAGGCCGGCCGAGGGCGACACTTCGGACTGCATCCTGGTGGTTGGCATATCCAGACCGAAGATGGCCGCCGCTTTCCTCACGGTCGTCCTCCTCTCCCTCTTTCTGACCTTCCACATTCTCTACGACAGCGCCGTGTACAGCCTGCACGCGGTCTCCGCCGTCGAGGGTCGTACCGTCGAGCTCGTATCGCAAGTACGCGCCACACCGCCGTTGCTCTTCTCCAGCAAGGTACACTTCCCGCGCACCAGCCGACATCTACCTCAGGCGATCATCATCGGGGTGCGCAAGTGCGGCACCAGGGCCCTCCTGGAGATGCTCTTCCTTCATCCGCAGATCCAGAAAGCCGCCGGCGAGGTTCACTTCTTCGACCGCGACGACAACTATGGGAAAGGTCTCGAATGGTATCGACGGAAAATGCCCTACTCCTTCAGGGGCCAGATCACCATCGAGAAGAGTCCTAGCTACTTCGTCACGCCAGAGGTCAGCATCTATTCACTTCGTTCTAGTAACTTGAAAATCTAGTGACTTTTACTGCTTGAACTACTATTGGGAGACGAGATGTTGGCTATAGACTATTCACAAGCTAAACGATGCAAGGGGCAATGGGTATCATCTGTACGTTCCACCCAATTTCCACTTTCTTAGCTTATTTAAGGGCGTGGTGAATTGCAAGTTTGTATCATCAGCTCATCTCCCAATAGTAGTACCAGGGTTGAATATGTACCATAGACAGATGACTTAATGGTTAGGTATGCAAGATAGAGTAGGATATGTGGCGCCATCTAAAGCACCCACCAGTAGAGGGCTACACTCTTTCACAAGTACTCGACCAACCATTCAATGTCCCAACAACTATGACAGGACTGGTGAATCCACTATCAAACTCACTTTGCTTCCATTTTCTTTCACTCTGCTATCTCATGCAAGCCACTATAGAGACATGGGCGTAGCCAGTAAGCTCAGAATATTAACCATCTATAAAACAAAAATGCACATGTAGATACAGAGATCCTACTATCATGTAGTGTGACTGCTAAGAAGGTAAGAGTGTGGTGTTTTCTGTTGGTTAAACTAAACAATCTACACCCTTGTTCTGTTCAGTTTGCCAGGTGCCTAATCACCCAGTCATCTCTCTATGGGTACATTGCATTGTAACCCAAAATTTCATCATCTTTGAAGTAGACAAGGTCTCGCCTTGCACCATTAAGCGTCGCCAAACAATGTCAATAATTATCCTCGAAACTGAAGGAACTGGTATAAGAATTTCTGACGCTTTCCAGGTGCCCGAGAGGATCCGTGCAATGAACGCGAGCGTGAAATTGCTGCTGATAGTGCGCGAGCCCGTAACCAGAGCGATATCGGATTACACTCAGCTGCGAACGCACGCCGCGACCGCGTCCACCGTGACGAACGGGACGCCCCGGAGTGTCCAGCAGCTGCAGCAACAGCAAGCAGCCCGTAGCTTCGAGGAGCTGGTGATACGACCGGACGGCACCATCAACGAGTCCTACAGACCCGTCGCGATCTCTCTCTATCACACGTACATGCACAGATGGCTGGAGGTGTTCTCCAGGGAGCAGATCCTCGTGGTGAACGGCGACCAGCTGATCGAGGATCCTGTGCCGCAGTTGCGGAGGATCGAGAGCTTCCTCGGTCTGGATTCGCGAATCGGCAGACACAACTTCTACTTCAACCACACGAAGGGGTTCTACTGTTTGCGTAACGAGACTTCTGAGAAGTGTCTGAAGGAGAGCAAGGGCAGGCGACATCCGAGAGTCAGCCCCGTGGTGGTCACCAAGCTTAGGAGGTTCTTCAACGAGCACAACCAACGATTCTACGAGCTCGTCGGCGAGGATCTCGGCTGGCCCGAGGAATAACCGTCGTAGAGGCACCGGTTCGATCGCTGTCGCCGCCGATAACGGTTTTGCGCGCAGTCACGATGGATCGTCGAGGCGAGAATCCGTTCGAGAACACGGCTGGTCCGCTGTTCTCCCAACAAAATCAACGCGAACGAGGTTCTGGCGCTCGAGCAGGATCCAAGTGAGGCTAGCAATAGCGGGAAACTCGGAGGTATCGGGGGATTCGTTAAATCGAGGAACACCGAAGAGAACGGCATCGAAGAACTCGACGGTGAAGAAAATGCAAACGGCGGTGGAGAACATGGCGGGAATCGTCGGAACGAAGATTCGAGCGGAGAAGATCGCGTCGTGTCTGCAGCCGCGTCGCTCGGAAGCGCGTCGTTGCCGGTGCGTTCGTCGTTTCGACGATCGTCGGAAGATCCTTACGGAACGGAATGCTTCGATAGTAACTGGCACACCTCATCGTGGAGAGAATTAAGGCTGATCAGGATGAGTACCTTTTATATTTTACTGATTAGCTGTAAGATCAAAATGGGGTAGCGGCTCGATGGCGTCGGGCCTGGCGCGCCGTGCGTGTGCTCGAATATCGGAAGAAACGGTTTCTCACGGTTGAACGGAATCATCTTTTTGATACCACCATTTGCAAAACCGGAATCGTATTTCCATTTCTTGAGTTCACACGAGTTTAAATCGTACGCCTCACTGGTATCGTTGGGTCGTATATAGAAAACTATGGAGACACCTCTTGCGCTCGCCGCCAGAGGGCAACCTTTCTCGCAATTACGACCGACCACCGATTCCTATATGTACACTCCTCGACTGACTTTGAGGCGAGGCTGTTTTCACAAAAAGTGTTTCACTTAATCGATCATATAATTTCCATTAGCCTCTATTATATAGTGAAATGACAATTAGAGAGAATATCAACCGAAAACAAAAGTAATTGAAGCAGATGCATGACCCAACGGTACCAAACGAGGGTGAACGCTGGAACTCTGTTGATAAAATGCAAAAGAGCGAGGATGATGATGGGGTGGTTAGAAAATGGAAAGGTGCGATGAGGATTCCTTAAAAGTGCAACAATCCTGCGAGGATTGTAGGAAGGGCACTCGAGCACGCGAACCTGGAGTGGTCGTTGGAGAGCCCAGTGGCAACGAGCGAAGCCATTAAATCGAGTGCATGCAATTTAATGGATACATGCTCTGCCCGGAACTCTTCATTATTAGCAGAGATCCTGAGTCCCCTCTTGCGTTCGCGTTTCAGTCGCTCGTCCTTGCGTGCTAATTGCTTCGAATTGCTTTTTCAATGCGCCGCCGAGACCGATTTCTCGCGGCGAAAAAAGATTTTCATCCTCGGAACGTGACGTGCGGAGATTGATAATGATTGCCCCCGCGATCGTATGCATTGAAACGGGATAATTTGGCACTTAGCCCGTTCAGCAATTTCGACAATGTAATCCGACAAGCGTGTAACGGGCGCGCTTAACATTTCAGCGAACCCGTTGATTAAAATTTAATCAAACGTTTTATGGTATAAATTCGAACGGGGAGATTTTAGGAATTCATCGAGCGGTCGATCGACGATAAACGCGAGCCAAGAGGGTTTTAAATTTTTTAATTAATCTCCAAATTGTTATTTTCCACGTTTAGACGAAAATTGAATAGTATATTCTCGTCGTAGCGAGCAGAATCGCGTCGAAGTTTCGTACAGCGATGGCGGGGCATCCGCCACGCGGAATCGAGCCAATCTCAGGGAAGAAATCGCCTCATAATTATGTCGGACGCGTTGCGCGATCACCGACGATACGCACGTTCGAGAATCACAACATTTCCACTTGAGACAGCTTATCCCGCTCGATGACAGATGGTTTAAAAATCGAGAATAATCCGGTTACTTCCTAAATGACATGCGCACACAATATTCGCGCGTCGGTCAGGATCGCGTAACGCTGTCCTGGCAACAGCTACACATTCTCATTTTCTCGATTAACGCGTTATAGGACAAGAATATAAAGTTTGTCATCCGCATCTTCCATTTCTATTTCTCATTCGATCTGAAACTGATGATTCCGGGGAAATCGGCGAGAATAGTTTTTAGCGTTGATTCGACTTCATTTGAGGGGGTGGTCTGGTCTCTTTGGGTCTGTCAGGACTGCAATTTTTTAAAAATGGTGCATAGTGATCCTGGGCTAAAACTTAGAAGTGCTACAATATGCCTAGTTTTTTTCATTTTTTAAGTTTGTTTTTGGTACAATTTAAAGAGAAGAATCATCATTTAGATAGTGATTAACTACCCTGTTAACTGATTCTATCTAAAACTGAAAAGGGATGCAATACCAAAGCATTCATTTTTTTTAAAGTAAAGGTGATCTTGAAGTATAACACAAATTATATTGTTCACGATGTTCTATTAGGTGCCATGGGACTTTATAATTGTAATTTAAAAAAAATTACTGAATAACTAGGTGATCAGATACTGAGCATGTAAACTCAAAGAGGCTGCAACGAAAAATAGCAATTTTTTCAAAAATAGAGGTGATTCTGAATTTTAATACAAATTATATTGCTCCCTCAAGTAGGTAATGATCAAATATTTTTGAAGTATATTTACCTAAAACTCAAGGAAATGCAATAATGTTCTCAGAAATTCTGTTGTGATCCAATAAGAAGTGTTTATAATTTGAATATAAATGATATTCTTCATTATATTACATTAAGTTTCGTCGTATTTTGTTCCAAGTACAATTTGAAAAGGATAATCATCATCTAGATAGTGATTCACTTCTTTAATTCTTTCAAAAATACTAGTGCTCCTGAATTTGAACAAATTATACTATCCACTATATTGCATCCAGTCTCATTGGATTTTGTCATTGCAATTTATAAAAAACTGATGAATAACTACTCATCAGGCTAAAATTTAAGGAAATGCAACAATATATCTAGTTTTTTTCACAAATTTAGAGTGATTTCGAATTGGGACACAAATTATATTCTTTGCCATTGCAATTTATAAAATATGATTAATAACTAGGTAGTAGACAACTACTATTGAAGTGACCCTACCTAAAACTCAAAGAGGTTGCAACAAAAAATAGCAATTTTTTAAAAAATAGAGGTGATTCTGAATTTTAACACAAATTATATTGCTCTCTCAAGTATAACTAGGTAATGATCAATTATTTTTCACTTGTACCTACCTAAAACTCAAAGAAAATGCAACACCAGAACATCAATTTTCCAAACCTATTACTGATCTTAAATTTTAACACAAATTATATTGTTCCCTCAAGTATAACTTACCTAAAAGGTATATACCCAATAATATACCTAAAAGGTAATGATTAGACTGCGGATGTTTATGCATTTATGGGAAATTTTAATTTTCAAAAAACTACAGAATTTAGTTCATATGCAAGAATATAAGAAATACTTAAAGTAAGGTACAAATTATTATATCTAGGGGTTGAGACAACCCTCTACAAAGCTCCAATTTCATTAATTTTATTAATAAAAATATGAATTTGCATGAAGATCCGCAGTCTAGTAATGATCAACTATTTTTCAAGTGTACCTACCAAAAACTCAAAGAAGATGCAACACCAGAACATCAATTTCCAAACCAATTACCGATCTTAAATTTTAACACAAACTATACTATTCCATCAAGTCCCATCAGATTTCATAATACCAATTTAAAAAAAAAAATTCAATGATCAAGCTGCTTAACAGATGACCCAAATGTAAAACTCAAACGAGCCAGCGAAAGATCGATTTTTCGAAAAGTCGTAGACCAAGACCACCCCCGTCAGGGGCGACTCATTAGCCCCGGGGAGCGGGGGGGATTAACAGCGCGCGCAGAATCGCTCAAACGTTCCTCCGGGTGGGGGTAACGAGTTTACCCGATGCCGTAGAGAGCGGAGGATCAGCGCAGCGTGCAGAATCGATCCGAATCGCCGTTAGAAATATCGTGGACGGTGAAGGAGCTTCGACGGGTACGATCTTCGATATCCCACGGTCGCTGGTATCCCGCAGGAGCGTCCCGTCGATGCTGTAAACGCCGGTCGGGAGAGGGTCGTTACTCGGATGGGGCGGACGTCTGTCGGGCGATTCACGATTTCGAGCACACATCGGCGCGGCGGCGGGTATTTAGGTCGATCGATCTCCGCTCGGGAGAATGATCCATCGACGCCGTTACCCACGTTCCTCCACGTGGCTGCGCGCAAGACAGCGCGCGTCTTGTTCCGTGGGTGCACGCGCGTGGTGCAGACGAGAGGTAACTATAACCAGGTGCAACGAGGACTGGCTGGAAAGATAAACAGCTGCGCCAGGGCCGAAACCGTAATAAAATGATAGGGATGAAGCTAATATTTTGAACGATAAATTCTCATCCTCGATATTAACACTTTGACGTCATCCATATATGGGTATTTTACATTTGGAATCTTTAAAAAGCTGAAATGTTAAAGAAAATAAATTTGAATAGAATTCATGAATTTTAATATGGTTACGAGAATGATTACTGAGAGAAATTTTAATTTGTATAGTTTATCTTTGTTTCTCGATCACAGAAAAAGTCGTACAGTTTTGGTCTGGCAGTCAACGTGTTAGTATTGTTACATGATAATGTAAACGAGGAGTGAAGATACAAATTAAGGAGAACTATATTTCAACATTTAATTTATCTATTTATTACAATTGGTAGCTTTTACGTTAATTGTGTGTTTGAACTGTTAGAATTTAAATTAATTCTAAATGATTCAGTTGATGATTTGAACAACACGTTCAACTCATTTTTCCCAATCTTCAACCGTATTATTTGATGCAATATAGTTTGTAGTCGTGTTAGGGCCCTCTGTTTACATTTTCTGCCAGTCTCCGTTGCACCGTGTATAGCACGGACGCGCGTAAACAGACACACACACACACACACTACACGCAAACACACACAGAGAGACCACACGATTCACACGAAGTAACAGTAACGCCGGCCAAAATAAAATAGAGACGAGAGGGTTCGTCGAATACGAAACCGTTCGCGAGAAACGCGAGAAGACGACCGTTTCTCTGTATCGGGGATCGGGACGGTCCGTGTCGTGGATCCTCCGTCGCCATGGATCACATTGGTCCGTGAGTTTACATATCATATAGGTTAACTAGTTCATATTACAGAAGATTTAATATTTTTATAATCCACATTGGAAGTTGTTATATCGAGTCGTTAAGCTTATTGTGTATAGGAGGAGAGCCCATCCGCGGGGATCGGGTCTCAGGGGCGGACAAAGAGGGCTCCCGCGCGACCCGTGCTCTTTGATTTCGTCGCTCCCGGTCGACCAATCGGTAGCGTTCCGTTTCGCGCGCTCCACGAAAGGACGACATCTTTTATTTACGATCGATTCGCCGTACAAATTAGGACGATGATGGGTGAACGTTCCAAGCGTGTACCACTCTCGGGTTCGACGCTGTTTCTACCGGAAGTGTCGAATGGAGACGTTGAAAACTACGGTTGGTATTATTTTTCAAGCTTAATCGTTTTTACCATACTTTTCCTACGAGTGTTCTTAACTCTAGATTTACGGATGCACATATTTTTATTAACGATTTCATTTAAAAAAACAGTCTTTTGTTTAATTGGAATGTGGATTCGTTATATCAATCAAATTCGATGTAAATTGCTAGCAAGTGATATTTGTGAGCTCTGTAACTTCAAATATGGAATCTGAAGACCCGGTTAAGCTAGTGTAAAATTAATTTATTCTTTTTAAGGCACCTTTGGTCGAGATAGGTTTGAATGAAATTGAGGTAGAAACAGTGTTGGAGAGTGAGTTGAGAAAGTAGCATTCACGTGCAATTACCTATTGAGTCTGAAGAAAATATATTTATTATTCATGTTACAGCACTTTCTGTAAATAAAACTGTTTAAATAATTAGAGTATTAATACATAAATTGAGACAGAATCTGACAAGTAGACTCCAAATTTCTTTTTCTACTATTATTGCTAAATCATGAAGTGGTTACGAGGCAATACAAATTTGTTAACTATTTTTTGTATAAATATGTGATCCCCCATAAGTATAAAAGTCAAGTTTATTCTATTATATTTTATTAAACGTATGTTTATGTACGTTTAGGTCCTCTCAGATACATTATACTCGCGAATGCTACTTTCTTTACATGTTACTTAATACTTGGAGTCCTCAAAGACAGGTTGGAACGAAGCAGTCGAAGCCTCAATTATGTTTGATCGATATTCGCTACGTGGTACCATAAGCAGGATAACTATCATTGAAAGTACGAAACGAGAAAGTATTATAATAAATTAAAGATCGTCGAAGGATTTTTGCTTCGATATGGTTCAAAAATTATCGCGAATTTACATATCGTCGTGTTAAGGATTCATAATAAGGGATTCCCCGATACTTAAAGATTCTTTGCATTTGAGAAATGCTCGCCCCAGCGTCTGCTTTCGCGTAAGAATTAGGTCGTAATGGTGTAACGCATACATATCAAAAAATGTGATATAACGAAGTACAGTTTTTTATAGTCTATGTAATATACGAATTATTAAAGGAGTTAAGGCAATAATAACTTTAAACGTTTACTATGGAATAGGAACAATTATGTATTTATGGATTAAGAATTAACTCGTTGAATTGCATATTTTTGCTTGACAGGCGCGATGAGGTTAACTGTTAATATATTATTAATATATTGTTCGATCAACGTTTGCTCGAATGTCGAAATTTATTATTTACAAAAGTGAAAAATTCATAATGTATCTTAACGTAAGCTACTTCATAATTTTTACCATAAAAATTCTTCGCAATAATTATTTTTCGTCGTATCAGTTCGAACGTATCGAATCGTATCTGAAAGCGTGGAAAAATGAAATTTAATAACGTAATACAGAATGGGAGCAATTTCGTGTATATTTTTAAAACATCGCTATAAACAAGTATCATTGGATAAATTCTCTAAATAATCTGTATAAGAAGGGAAATAATTTTATTCGAAAAATGAACCAATTCTGTGGGGGTATTTTTTTTATAAACAAGTATCATTGGATAAATTCTCTAAATAATCTGTATAAAAAAAAATAAAAATTACTCGAAAAGTGAACCAATTCCGTGGGTTTATTTTTATTATAAACAAGTACCATTGGATAAATTCTCTAAATAATCTGTATAAAAAGGGAAATAATTTTATTCGAAAAATGAACCAATTCTGTGGGGGTATTTTTATTATAAACAAGCATCATTGGATAAATTTTCAAAATAATCTGTATAAAAAAAAAAAAAATTATTCGAAAAATGAACTAATTTCGTGGGTTTGTTTATTCTGAAAATTCGATGAAGAGAGACTCGAGGAGCCAAAAACTGTCCCACGGGGGCCACTCAGATTAATTTAAAAAGATCCGCCGGAGACGTCGAGAGGCGCTGTCCAGCTTGAAAGACAGAAATCCTGAAAGAATCTATCGGGATTGGTGACGTCGATTTCCCTGCTCGCCTTAACGTAAATCTACAGATAGCCCCGTCGATGTTTCCATTCGGGTCGCCGTAATGGACCTTATATCGCAGATCCTTCGATGTACGCCCATTTCGATATCCAAGGCACGAGATTGAAGTAGGGATATCAGGGATGAAAAGGAAGAAAAGGGGGGTGGTGGGGGCAACGGGGACGGGTCTCGTATATCACGCGGAGATAAAACTTCTCGATAAAATTGACCATTTGTTTCTGGACAGGGAAAAAACCGGGGGAGAGGGATCGCGACATGAGAATTCCATTGATCGGTGGAACAACGAGGACGCGTGATACCATCGATGAACGGGAATCCTGAAACGCGTATAATAGAACGGTGAAGGATCGACGCGAACCTTCTTTGCGCCGGATGTTTTCGAAATTGTGGCGTAAACGTTGGGTTTTTCATTTTTTATCTATTTTGCAGTCTGTTATTGATATTGGTAATATAATACACATTTAAATTATATACTTTCTACTTTTCATCTACTTGTCAACCATTTTGCAGTCTGTTATCAATATCAGTAATATAATACTCATTTAAAGTATATACTTTCTACTGTTATTGACCATCGTTACCGTTCACATAAGTGAGAAGCATGATTTCGAAAAAATTTAAGTGATAATAGAGGAAAATTAAAAAATGTAATAACTTATCCTTACAAGGAGTTCAAAAAAATTAATTTTCATGGTAAAGAGGAATTTATAATTTAATTGTGTCAGTTGGACATGAAAAGTGCAATAATCCCCGATTTTAAGCAACAATTTCTACCCCGTTTTTTAGCAATGGAGTCACTACTTTCTATATTTACGTGCGGGTGATTAAAATTTTAACACACGAGGCAGAGAAAGTTGAAAAATATACTTCCAAACTGTCTTAAGTCCAGATTTTTTTTTAAATATGGGGATGGCAGATGTTCAACGTGTACATCTACAATATCTCTAAATTTAAAAGAAATGCAAAACATACAACATGTTTGAACATGTTTGACTATGTTTCAACATCTATAATATCATTAGATTCTTTTAAAAATGGAGATGATACATGATGTATGAAGATCTTTAACGTGAACATCAATAATATCTCCAGATTTGTAAGGAATGGGGATCATACAAGCTGTTCGAACATGTTTGAAGATGTTTGAAGATCTTCACCGTGAACATTTATAATATCTCCAAAATCCTGTACAAATAGAGATCATACAAGATGTTTTGACGAAGATCTTTGGAAATGTTCAACGTGTACATCTATAATATTTCCAAATTTAAAGAAAAATGCAAAACATATAAGATGTTTGAACATATTTGAATATGTTTCAATATCTATAATATCTTCAGATTCTTTTAACACTTTCACTGTCGCGTCACCCATATATGGGTGACAGGATTTACCATTATAATACTAGAAAAATTAATTCTCAAGTTAAGACGATGAGAAAAATAAATTTAAATAAAATTTATGAATTTTAACAAGGTTACAAATATAAATATTGAACAAAATTTTAGGTTATGTAGCTTACAATGGCCCAAAATCAAAGTTTTACTTTTGCATTATATTATTCGGTTTTGATCTGGCAGTGAACGTGTTAAAAATGGAGATGATACATGATGTTTGACAAAGATATTTGAAGATGTTTGGAGGTCTTCGACGTGAACATCTATAATATCTCCAAATTTAAAAAAAATGCAGAACATACATCATGTTTGAACATGTTTGAAGATCTATAATATCTCCAGATTCTTTTAAAAATGGAGATGATACATGATGTTTGACGAAGATGTTTGAAAATGTTTCAAGATCTTCAATGTGAACATAAATGATATTTCCAAATTTTTAAAAAATGAGGATCATACAAGCTGTTTGAACATGTTTGAAGATCTTCACCGTAAACATTTATAATATCTCCAGAATCCTGTACAAATAGAGATCATACAAGATGTTTTGACGAAGATCTTTGGAAATGTTCAACGTGTACATCTATAATATCTCCAAATTTAAAAAAAATGCAAAACATACAAGACGTTTGAAATATATTTAAATATGTTTCAACATCTATAATATCTTTAGATTCTTTTAAAAATGGAGATGATATATAATGTTTAAAAATGTTTGAAGATCTTCAATGTGAACATCAATAATATCTCCAAATCTTTTAAAAATGAGTATCACACAAGATGTTTAAACATGTTTGAATATGTTTCAACATCTATAATATCTTCAGATTCTTTTAAAAATGGAGATGATACATGATGTTTGACGAAGATGTTTGAAAATGTTTGAGGATATTCAATGTGAACATCAATAATATCTCAAAATTTTTAAAAAATGAGGATCATACAAGCTGTTTGAACATGTTTGAAGATCTTTAACGTGAGCATCTATAATATCTCCAAATTTTTAAAAAATTAGTATCACCCAAGATGTTTGAACACGTTTGAAGATCTCTAACGTGAACATCTACAATATCTCCACTTCCTTTAAAGATAAGGAACAGAATCAAGAAAGAATGTTAACAATTTCAAAGATGCAAACGTTCCAACAAACATATTTTGTCTCTCAACATAATTTTGATCCCCTCCCACCGTCGAGAGCGTCCGATTTATCATCGAAACGTGCTTTCATCGCGTGGAGCTAATAATCCGGCCACCCATCGTGCACGAAAAATGTAATATAAATTTTAATAGCGTTATCGCGACGAATCAAAGGCCGCGAGAAATATGGATATCAGAAGTCGTATTTGTAAAAACGTATTTATGGGAGCCGTGTGCAGCCAGGCGAGGCAAAACGGGAAGAAATACGAGCTATAAAGCTCGCCATGAATTCCGGACGGACATTTTCCGCGGCTGATTATTTTCAGCGTCAGTTTAATATGACGTAAACTGTAAATCGTGACGGTCACCCGGTTTATTGCAATATCACGCGTTGACGCTTACTCGCGGTGGCATCGTTTGTAAATATCGATGGTACGTTCGCGATCGAACGCGATGATAATGAACTTCGAACTCGATTCGAGATACGCGAGTGATCATTTTACGAATATACTAGGAATTCTCGAGAAGAGTAATTTTAATATATAATATTTCTTCAAATATTGCAACTCGAATTCTGAAATTATATCTCACGGTTTGGATGCTTTGAACGTTGAAAATTATTCGTTATAAGGCGTTTCAGAACGTTCGAATTTATCGTTTATTTGTTTAAAAGATAAATTTCCTGCGCGTGACGAATATCCTTGTTAAATAAACATAAATTCTTTCCCGTCCCTTGAAAGTCGCACAAACTTGATCAATAAGGCAGAGTACATAAACCGATACAAATTCCCCGTATTTGCTCCTTCAACCGTGGCGAAATTTGTTCGTATGTAATATCGAATCGGCGTAAAAATATGTTACACAAACGAAAAATATGTATTCGTATCCTTTTTACGATCGAAGTTCGTTTATGAAGGAACGTAAAATTCCTGTCGAAGGCAAATTTTCTACCATTCCGACCGTTCAGCCACTTCGCGTCTTCTTTCTTTCTCAATTTTTGAATATTTTTCAAATATCGCGTTAAATGAAATTTGAACACAATGGAACAAAGGTATTTGTTATTTTATTTTTCTTTATAGTTCATGATCTATTAGTGTTACGTGATTTGCAATAGCCTCTTTAGTACGACGAGGGTTGCATTAGTTTCACAATTTATTTTTGAATAATTATAATTATAAATTATAAATCTGGTGTGTCTAGAATAATAGGAAAGGTAAAAATACGAGTGACCATTTTGTTCTAACACAGACAAATTGTTTAGAATATTTTATTCAAATTAAACACATTTAATTTGAATAAAATTCGAATCGAATGGCGAAGGTATTAATTTTTTATTTCCACGGTACTGTGCACTTTTGTGTAAACAATAGGGATTAATATGAAGTAGAAAGGCTCTCTGTCGTTGAATAATGTCGAGACAATGGTTATGAAATTGCATTGCTATGAATAGAGGAGGATTAAACGCGAATAATAAGAGAAATCTTCGGATTCGAGGCGGATGTTTATTCTCTTTTCGCCTTTCCTCCGTTTCGACATAACAATATCGGCTGACCCGCGATGAAAATTTAACCTCTGTCCTGCCATGGTGATATTTATCGCGCGGAACAACATGGCGGACAGAAGATGCAGTTTCTAGCCAGCCAGCGCGGATGCACGACTCAACGGCCCTATAAAGCGAATTATTTATGGCGCGACACTTTACCTGCGTCGACCAAACACTTGTTTTCTTCTTTTATCGTCCCCTTATGTCTTCGAAATTAATATTCAAAGAGCACCAACGCGATCGCGATAATGTTCGATAATTTGAGAAAAGGGTCGCTTTACTCTTTCCAAAAATGGCGTCGAAATTCATGATTTTCTTATTATGATGAATAAACTTATTATTGCGTCGTATGCTGCCCTTAAAATCGTGCAATTTTTCTTGGAAAATTACTTGGAAACATACCCTTCATTCTCGAACATTAAAAATATTTAATGAAGATTGTAGAAGTAGTTATGTCTTATAATTTTTGTATTATGATAAAAACTAATTACTATGTTGTATGCTACCCTTAAAGCCACGCAATTTTTGTTGGAAACATTTTTCAATAAAGCAAATATTTGATGAGTTATTTCATATAAAACTCATCCTCCATTCTCGAAGATTAAAAATATACAATGCAGATTATACATGCAGTTAAGTTATGATTTTCGTATTACGATAAAAAAACTAATTATTGCATTGTTTACTACCCTTAAAACCGTGCAAATTTTGTTGGAAATATTTTTCCATAGAGCAAATATTTGATGAGTTATTTTATATGAAACTCACCCTGTGTTCGTGAAGAGTAGTGATATATTTAATAAATATTATAGGTGTAGTTATGTCTTATGGTAAAAAATTGATTATGGGCTGTATACTAACCTTAAAAACATGCAACTTTTGTTGGAAACATTTTTCCATACAGCAAATATTTGATGAGTTATCTCATATGAAACTCATCCTCCATTCTCGAAGATTAATAATATTTAACGAAGATTATAGATGCAGTTAAGTTATGATTTTCGTGTTATGATAAAAAAACAGATTATTGCATTGTATACTACCCTTAAAACCGTTCAAATTTTGTTGGAAATATTTTTCCATATAGCAAATATTTGATGAGTTATTTCATATGAAACTCACCCTCCATTCTCGAACATTAAAAATATTTATTGAAGATTGTAAATGCAGTTAAGTTATGATTTTCGTGTTACGATAAAAAAACTAATTATTGCATTGTATACTACCCTTAAAACCGTGCAAATTATGTTGGAAACATTTTTCCATAGAGCAAATATTTGATGAGTTATTTCATAGGAAACTCACCCTGTGTTCGTGAAGAGTAGTGATATATTTAATAAATATTATAGGTGTAGTTATGTCTTATGGTAAAAAATTGATTATGAGCTGTATACTAACCTTAAACACATTCAACTTTTGTTGGAAACATTTTTCCATATAGCAAATATTTGATGAGTTATTTCATATAAAACTCTTCCTCCATTCTCGAAGATTAAAAATATACAATGCAGATTATACATGCAGTTAAGTTATGATTTTCGTATTACGATAAAAAAACTAATTATTGCATTGTATACTACCCTTAAAACCGTGCAAATTTTGTTGGAAACATTTTTCCATATAGCAAATATTTGATGAGTTATTTCATATGAAACTCACCCTCCATTCTCGAACATTAAAAATATTTAACGAAGATTATAGATGCAGTTAAGTTATGATTTTCGTGTTATGATAAAAAAACAGATTATTGCATTGTATACTACCCTTAAAACCGTTCAAATTTTGTTGGAAATATTTTTCCATATAGCAAATATTTGATGAGTTATTTCATATGAAACTCACCCTCCATTCTCGAACATTAAAAATATTCAATGAAGCTTGTAGGAGGAGTTATGTTCTATAATTTTCGTATTACGATCAAAACTAATTACTGTGTTGTATACTACCCTTAAAGCCATTGAACTTTTGTTTGAAATATTTTTCCATATAGCAAATATTTAATAAATTATTTTATATGAAGCTCACCCTTAATTCTCGAAGATCAGAAATATTTAATAAAGATTGTATCGTAAAAGAGAAGGATAGTCGATGCAGGATTGAAACGTCGATTTATTAGATATTTGTTTATATTTCTAGAAAATTGTTGTCCACGGTTGCTCACGGTAAATACAAATATAAGCCCCGGGGCAGACGTTAATTTAACAACTTAACTGATCCACCGCTCAACTAATCAAAGCAAGGCACAAACCTTGATCTTGACTAGTCTCTGCAGACACCGGGTAACCGGGTCTTTGATCCAACCGAGAAAATCAGCTACGTTTACTTAAGTCGACGCAATTTCGTATCATTCGAGGGATCACAGACGAAAAGTTGCCTGCCGTGCGCTTTACAAATTAAAGACGGTGACTTTTCTTGTTTACATTCGTTATACCCGGTTAATATCGCTCGTATTTACCGCGCACTGTAATTTCTCATTTTAATTAACGATTATAAGTCGCGTACTAATTTTTGGGAACCAGAAAACAATCGAAATTGTTTACATATTATTGGCATATATGTTCCTAATAATTATCGGTTTTTATTTTTAGAATTTATAGTTTATTTATTTTTTAAAGACTTGTAAATTTACACAAGATACAGCTTTTGAGAAAAAAAAACAAATTACTGAAAGTGAGAAAAATGAAAAAAATGTCTTGAATTTAAGGTAGGAATGTTCCATCGAGAATACTATTATTAAATATAATAGATTTATTTCTATTAGTAGCTTACAGTAGGGCTTTTAATAAATAAAATATAAGGATAACGTTGTCTAGCAGAAAAATATAAAATGTTTACCTTTGTTTTTGCTAGCATGAAAAATAAGAGAAATATGTGACCACGAATTATTTTTATTCCGTTGTCACGCAAATATTATTCACGAATAACGAATAAAAGTGTTGTATTAATGAGTTATTCGTGAATAAGATACAAAAAATAACAGCAGTAAATTAAATTTATTAATTCGTATCCATGGAAGTTTATATCGTGAATAGTTTTAACGAAGATGAATTATATTTTGTAATGCACGGACAACTCAAAATAGAAAGGTTGTGACAAATCGAATAGAGAGTAATTAGGTGATTGAGCGATTTATAATGTTGACATTGAAACGAACCAGCTTATTGGAAAACGATACGGTGATTGAAGGGTGACACAAAATCGTTACTGGTTACATTTATAAGTCGACGTTCGATCATAGCATCCTCGCTGGTAAGTGCTATGCCTGAAATTCATTAGTTGATCCTGTCGATTCGATCCGAAAATGTCCATATGCTCGATCGAGTTTGTCAAAGTTCGAATTTAAAATCGTTTCGGTGACGTAGACTTTAGGATAGTTGAGAATTCAAATGTCTCGCTAAAAGGTCGAGTTCGATTTAAAATAGAAAGCTATAACAAACGAAACAAATATAGCGATCAGAGTCTATAAGTAATATTAATAAATCTGAGTGGAGTTCACTTTCTTTTTTTTTTGCCACGAGAGTGTAATTTTTCATACTATTAAGGGAAATTATTTCCTCAAAAAATTTATATAACAAAATAATTTGACAAACTTAACGTGTTAGTTTGGAACCCCACTTTTGAACAATGATTCTTTCACGTGAAGACATTTTTATACTCAACATTTCAGTAATAATCCTGTAATAATTATCACAAAGATATAAACTTAGGTCAAAACCATCGAAAGTCGAATAAAGAAATTTCCGCTGGTTTTGCATTAAGCAACTAGGTGGGGATAATATGCATTATTCCTGACTATTAATTTGTAATAATATTTTATGATCATGGTGCTAGCTGGTAGCAACACCTGCTCACCATGGAGACAGTCCAGGCCCTTAAAGTTCCAATGTCCAAAGAGGATTACTCCAACCTCCTGAACTTTTGACATACTACACTCGACAGCACTATGGTCTTCGCTCCCCCACAGCTTTTACGACACTGCTATATTTGTTCCGTATACTCTACAAGGGTTGGTACATTGCACGAGAGGGGACATAAACCCTAACCCAAGGGTGTAACCCCGACGCTAATCATTTTTAAAAAATAGTGGAACCTCTATTAGTTCAGAAGAACAGGGTTGTCAAGCTCTAGGAGTATGGAAGCTTATGAAAATGGTTATAATAACAAATTGAATAATTCTCTGCATTAATTAAGTTTGGCTTCATTGCTTGAGGACTCAAGCTTGTTGCTAAACTTATTAACAGAATGCACACAGATACTAATCTTTCTTACAAAACATTGGATCCTCTTTTGATACCAAAAAACAGGGTTAATGAGTCCTAGGAGTATGGAAACTTATGAAAATGGTTATAATAACAAATTGAATAATTCTCTTCATTAATAGACTTTGCCTTCATTACATGAGGACTCAAGCTTGTTGGTAAACTTATTAACAGAATGCACACAGATACTAATCTTTCTTACAAAACATTGGATCCTCTTTTGATACCAAAAAACAGGGTTAATGAGTCCTAGGAGTATGGAGACTTATAAAAATGGTTATAATAACAAATTGAATAATTCTCTGCATTAATTAAGTTTGGCTTCATTTCCTGAAGACTCAAGCTTGTTGCTAAACCTATTAACAGAATGCACACAGATACTAATCTTTTTTACAAAACATTGGAACCTCAATTGATACCAAAAAACAGGGTTGTGGAGTCCTAGGAGTATGGAAACTTATGAAAATGGTTATAATAAAAAATTGAATAATTCTCTGCATTAATAGAGATTGGCTTCCATTACCTGAGGACTCAAGCTTGTTGCTAAATAACCATTCCTTTCAGTTATTAACAGAATGCAAGGATGAGGAAATATTATAATTTATATTTATAGAGTTCCCATACATAATTCATTCACGTTTTTGTGGTCTGTTGTACGAAAGCCTCGCTTTTTGAACGTCTTAGAAGACATTACACCTGTTGATACTGCTAATCTCAAGTAAGCAGCGCTCCCACTTACCAACACAGTAAAGTTCACATTTTTAACCTCTTGAAAGGAGACACTACAACATAGTTTGTTCAGCTGATTCCTAGCAAGCATCCACATATCACCATCATGCAACAAACATTCTTAAGCAATCACAAATGTTGCACATATTCCTACTGTATCGAACATAGTTTCTTTATGAAGATTTCTCATTTTCAAAGCCTCACAAGGAAACATCAATTACTGATGATACCAAGTGACCACTTATCGAGACAATGTAACCAAGCAGGATGGAAGGTTCCCATAGATCCATGGAAGTCACAATTATCAAGATTCTACTGTACGTAATGCCTATGGTTCTACTGTCTATGCATAATGTATTTTATATCTCACTTTCATCTTGGTTAGTTGCTTTACAAAGATTCACTATTATTTTCTTGATGATTTCCTTCTTTTCAAGCTGGTAATATTGATGCAAGTAGTCATTTTGTCTGGGATTTTGTTCAAAAGTGAATATACAATATTAGGGGTAGTTAGAGCCATCGTTTTACTTTTGAATTTGTTTAAAAAATACAGGTTTCACAAATGAATATTCTACCGTGCCATAGACAATTAACTTTCATCTCCATTGGTCAATTACTTTACAAAACCTTGCCCAAAACAACCTAAATTATCCTACAACTCTAGTTGATCTTCATCAATCAATTTCCTCAAGGATTCCCTCTTTTGATATCCTACAAGTATCTACTTTAGTTTTGTAGCATTCCTCCATCTTTCCAACACAATTCAATGATCAAGATCCAGCTGTATTTCTTATCCCTCCAACCAATTTCAATTCATCATTTTTCCAGTTTCAAACTAGTTTAAAAAATACAAATCTCAACAAATGAATATACCACTGTACCATGGATAATTAATTTTCACCCTCCTTGATCAGTTGCCTTACAAATTTCAATCAAAACAAGTGAAATTACCCTATTTATCGAGGTTTCCCCATGTTCATCTTTATCAACCAATTTCCTCAAGTTCGAGTTCCTAGAAGAAATCATCTTACAAATATGTACCCACTCTCGTTCCTTCCAACGCAACTCAAGAAGCTCCTCCACGCGATAGTCGAAGTTGTATTAGTCGGGGATTCTGTATTTCTCGTCCCTACGATCTTTCTTCGATACGAATTCTTCCTTCGTCGGTGCATACACGAGCCCCCTCCACCGCGCGTTATCAGATCCCCGGGACGATGAAGTTCCTGGACGGGCTGGATACCGCTTCTTCCTCGGGGATGATATTTCAAGGGTGAATTTCCGCGGCGGAACGCTCGGCTGCCTTATTCAGAGTCGCTCGCGGCCACCCTGTACGTGTGTGCGTCGCGTTACGAAGTACCTCGAGTGAATTATGCGTTATTATGAACCGGAAGGGCCAAGTCCTGTATACGTCACTCGCGGCCATAAATTGTATCTCCGAGCCGCGAAGTCGCCGGGGCACGGGAAGACGAGAGTCTGGGAAAAAAAAGAAGGAAAAAAAGGAAAGATTAGAAGCCGTGGGGGGGAAAAAAATGCTACTTTGTAGCGGCACGCTGTACAAGCTGCTGAATTAATTCCGCGCATAAAAGCACCCGGTGTCCCTTATCCTCGTCGCTCCCTTCGTCCGATGCGCGCCGCCTTTTTCGCCCTGTTCGTTCAAAGCGACCGAGAAAAGCATGTTGCCAGCCTTTTATCGTGTTATATTTATTTCAAAATGTCGTTTCGAGTTTTTATCTAGCAATGCCCGCTGTTTCCTCCGTTTACCCTGCCGTCTGAACGTTCGTGTTCCCGCTGTTGTGGCTCGAGTCCGGCCGCCATCTTTGTTTGTCGAATTTTTTCCGTCGCGTTCGTTCGTCCCGCGCGCCATCATCCAATTTCCAGATGTCGAGATTCCAATTTCGAAAGTGAACCGTAACGGTGCACGGAATTTTTAAGCTACGAACAATGGAATTACTGGCAGCTTCCGCTCTGAACGGAAACTGTAATTATGCGGGGAAATATGAGTTCGAGGGTGTACGTCGACGTTATCGCGATGCTGTTTCTCTGATTGGGCGCTTTTGTTAGGGACACGATTGTTTAGACAATTGGTAAACGGTAAATGGGGGTAAAGAGTATAGTAATTGAGGCCTTTTGTCACTTAAATCATGAAATATTAATTTTAATTTAGTGAATTTGAAAATAAAATCAACATGAAGGGTAGATTAAATATTAATGGATATTAGATTAGGGATTTACGATAAAAACGATACACTAATATAGAAATTGTAAAGAAAGATATTTATTGAGATCAATTCTATTACTATTATACACATCTTGTTCAATGATTTGACAGACACAAATTTAGCAATGAAGAGGGAATTAATATTATTGAAAAATATGTGTTTTATTATTTATGTGCACATGTATAACTATTTAACATTAGACAGAGATAACAAGTATTATATAACATAATCCATTACATATAAAATAATAATAAATGTTTTTCATTCTGTAACTTATACTTAGTTCATGCTTATCAATCATTATACATATCCCTGGCATGGAAAAGTATAACTTTTCTTGGACATTTTTCACATTTTATAATTACTGGTTTTTATCTCTTCATTATTCTCAGCCATTTTCTTTTTCTTCCAATTGTCCAGCTTACATTCTGTTCTTTAACTTCCACTAAATAGAAAAAAACTTCTTAAACATTAATAAATGCAACAGTGTTCTGCTAACAAGGGCAAAGCCAATTTTGTAACAGTTATGTAGTATTGCAATCATTGTTTCATTGTGAATGTAACCGCGAAGCATTCATTGGCCAGTCATTGTTCAATGTAATTTATGTGACAATTGTTGGCCATCGAATTTTCATTTATACACTTAAATAAACGTTAATGAATGTAACAATGTTCTGCAATAAAGGCAAAGTCACATCATTGTCTTATTCTGAACATAACCTCAGAGCTATAATTAACCAATCATTGTTGTTCAATGCAATTATATGACAGTTGTTGGCCATCGAATTTTTATATTAATGAATGTAACCATGTTCAGAAAGAAGAGCAAGGCCAATCAATGTCTCATTGTGAACATAACCTCAAAACTATCACTGGCCAATCATTGTTATTCAATGTATTTTATGTAACAATGTTCAGCAAGAAGAACAAGGTCCAATCAATGTCTCATTGTGAACATAACCTCAAAATTATCACTGTTCAATGTAATTTATGTAACAGTTATTGGGCCTAAAATTTTTCTTTATTTAAGCAAATGTAGACATTTGTAATACGCTCTTGACCTTTTTTTTATTGCTGCCTATGAAATAGTTAACGAGTTTTATGCTGTTAGAAATTTCTTGTACACCATCGAGAACAACAGGCGAGTGTAATAGTCGAAGAATCGATGGCTCTGGTCTGCAATTGGTGAAATTGCAATTTCTGCATTTACCGTAACACTCGGTTGAAACGTACCCTAAAGACGCTTCCATTACAAACTTAGATTCGATTAAACAATTACTGTTATTGCTACGCTATTGCTCCTTGTCCACCGAGCTCCAGGGGGTCGCTTAATGCACTGTCCGGTCGTAACACACGGTCTCCAACACAGTGTGGAATATATGAACATCGTGAAAGTACTGTAAGTCCATTTATCTTTGTTTCGAGATATAAAACGCTTTGCATTTCAGTTGACTCCAAAGATGGCGATAACCGCTAATTGTGTCGTTCTATACTCTTGTCGATCGCGGATAAGTAAACCCGTTGGGTAATGAAAAAATATAGACCAGCTATCAGATGGATACAGTCAAATTTTATTTTTTTTAATTGTCATATAACTTGGATATTTTATTTTTTTAAAATATTCCCTCTTACATCTTTATTGTACACTTTGGAAACTCCCTTGAAATTCTCGTCAATTTTTACATTTCATTTAATTAAAGTAACTTATTAAAAACGGTTTTTAATCAGAGAAATATGTGTTTGGTGACCGACAATGGACTTACACTTTCATAATTTCCAAAACTGGGGCCTTTTTCGTAATAAATACAGGTCCTATGTATGCAAGTAAACTGGATGACCATAATATTACCCCTTTGAAACTGGAAACTTTTTTATCAGAAAAATATGTTCTTTTACGCTGGTGGAAATTTTATTCCCCAGTGGATTTTTCCAACGAACGACTCGAATTATTATGTAACATTGTTCTCCTCTCAGAATTACACGAGGCTTCCAGTACGACTTTTTAACTTAATCTATTTCTTTCTTTATTCGATTCACCTCCCTCTCTATTAATTTCCTTTCTCTTTTTCTCACTTTTTTCCACCCTCGCTCGACTACTTTCCTCGACAAACTCTTCTTCGTAACCGACAAATTCCCTCCGATATTTCTGACGCTGTCTCTTCTGTCAATTCTGCAACTCTCCATTGTTTCATCCTCCCCCTTTTCTCCCGGTACACTCCTTACCTCGTTTCATTTCGTAATGTACAACCTCGCCAATCTAATCATCCTCCATTCTTCTCCATTCTTTCACAGATATCCCCCACAAAGACCCTAATCTCGTTCAATGCCCCATTGTATCTTGAATCTTTAATTCTCGCATCTCTAACCTGTGCTTGAATCCCCCATTACCCTGAATTAACCGGTTGAAATAGAAAATCAATGCGACGTTTGCTGAACGCACGAAATCAAAACCGCGGACAAAGTTCGTCCAATTTAGCGAATTAATCTAAACTGTTGCGCCTGAATAAAATTTTCCCGCACTCTGGCTCGAATTTTACGTTATCAGCTTCGTAAAATAAAATGAAACAGAAAAGAATAATAGTTTTTATTTCGATACGATTTCTGTCTTGTGTATTATTTAAATATCTTTTAACTTTGTTACTGTTGTGTTTTCCACCAAATGAGATCACTCACGAAACGTATTTTAAAATTACTACTTTATTATATTAAGTAAATACATGTATAACAGATATTTCCGCGTAACGGTTACGTCTGCCACGTGTGCACTGGAAGCATAGACTCGCGAGAGAGCCAGGAGGAAACAGATGGCGCCGTTGTCGGCAATCGCGGACCTATTTAATTTGGGCCCGGAGTTCGCCCGTTATTGACCATTTCCGACAGTTACGTATAAAATGAAATTGCATTTTCTGTCCTTGAAAATTCTATTTTTCGATTTTTTTTATGCAAAGAAGACACGTGGTTATTTTTAAAAATGAAAATCGAATTACCAAAGTAAACCTGCTACATCATAGCTTGTGTATTAAAGATCAAATGTTCCCGAGACAAAAGAAGCAGTTTTACGCCATGTTTGTTCACACAAATATATAAAATATTTTATCGTGCAAAGAATTGTCTGAGATCGTTTTTCTAATTCTGTGTGGAAACTCATCTTTGCATTTTCGTGGGACGTGAAATTTCGTTCCAATGGTATTCGAGGGGTTGAAACGAACAACCCCTCAAATCGTCGTCGTTCGTTTCATTAATCTTGTTTGCAGATCATTTTTGCATTAGTCTGGCGCGTGAATTTAATTCAATACCCTACGACCGGTAAATAGGAACGTTAAATAATTCACCGCGCTCTGCAACGTTGATATTCAATTTCTACGCTCATAATTTATTTCCTTGCTTTACATCGCCTAACCATCCACTGGGATTCCATCCAAAACCCACCGTTCTAGAATTAACCGGTCAATTTGTATCCACGGTCTCGATACTTTTCTCCGCAGAAAATTTCACGTTTTTTTAGTATTAAAAATTTCTATTCGCCATGGATAACACAAAACTATTTTACATTATTTCTGTATTGAATTTTCTTTTCAATCGACCCACCAGAGTAATCAAAGTTTAAAATTTGTTTTTAATTTCAAAATTTCATTTGTATCTAGTTTTCTATATCTGAGAATGTTCATTATAGCGATAAACATGTTTGTATTCGATATTTCAATGGCGTACTTATTTGATACCATTTCTAATAATGTATTTAAAATTTTACAGATATTAAAGTTGATAATTCTGAGCATTTTAAAAAAGCGTAAGATTAATATATTAATAATAGTAATGTCCTATTTGGGGATCGCGATAGAATACGTAGAGAAAAATGTAATATATTCGTTAGTTTCATTCTAGTAAAATAAAAGAATTCCTAGCTTCGGAACAGTCGTAATAAATATTAATCAAACTTCTATGTAATAAGGGGATTATGAAACTAACTGAATTAGTCAACCAATGTTCCTGATTCTCTAATTATTACCCTAAGAATCTGAATGTTTTAAGTAACTATACAAAATTTGAAATTACTTAAACAAAAATATTACCTTACATATACAGGGCGTTCGACCACCCTTGGGAAAAATTTTAATGGGGGATTCTAGAGATATCTGATATTTTTTGACAAAATTAAAAAATTTCAAATCGGTAAAAAAAAATTATTTTCAGTTGAGGGGGTTAATTACAATCATTTTTGGTCAATAGACATACCCCCGAAATTCTGCGCATTTTCGAGAAAAAAAATTCTTTAGAAAATTTCATGTCTGACTATACATTGAGATGTTTCACTGAAATTTCATGCAAATCTTTAAAACGTCATAACTTCTGAACGGACTGGACGATTTTAATGTTTAAAAAGGCAAACGACGCATATTTTAGTGTAGAATATGTAGAAATTCTAAAAATATTCGAAAAAATGTTCCTTGATCCCGTAAAGTTAGAAAAACTCCGTAAAAATGATCCAATTTTCAAACAGCCATAACTCCTACAATAGTGAATATATTTTAATGAAACTTTTTTTTTAAGTAAAGCTCATGGGCGCCTACAAAAAAGTATTAGACAACTTTCTTGTAGGGCGTCAAACAAAATTATTAAAAATCGAAAATGAATTTTTAAGAAAAATCGATAGAGGGTAAAGGTGCTTAAATTTTTCGGCGAAAAAAAAAATTTCAACTCGTTCTAAAAAAATTATTTTCGACTAGGGGCGTCAATTACAATCATTTTTGGTGAATAGACATCCCCTCGAAATCCTACCCATTTTCTAAAAAAAAATTCGAGAAGGTGTGAAATTTTTCGACAAAATTAAAAATTTCAAATCGTCCTGAAAAAAATTATTTTCAATTGCAGGGGTCAATTACAATCATTTTTGGTGAATAGACATACCCCCGAAATCCTATCCATTTTCTAAAAAAAAATTCGAGTTGTGAAATTTTTCGACAAAATTAAAAATTTCAAATCATCCTGAAAAAATTATTTTCAATTGCAGGGGTCAATTACAATCATTTTTGGTCAATAGACATACCCCCGAAATCCTGCGCATTTTCGAGAAAAAAAATTCAGCACAGTTGAAACTTTAAACGTTAATAACTTTTTAACGAAGCCTCCATCAACAAATTGGTATTCTTGATTTTCGTCTTATTTTGGCCTCTAGAATCCCCCATTAAAATTTTTCCCAGGTGTGGCCGAACACTCTGTATTAATCTCTAACAATACCGTTATTATTAACAAATTAATAACAAGATTGCAAATACCATCGACACATATTAACAATTTTAAATTATTAACCCCTTCCCGTGCTTTATTGAGTCTGATTCGCGATGAAAATTTTGTCCCAAAACGTAAACATCCACGAGCCAGGCTCGCGGACAGCAAATCACGATCGTGATCGAGCCTTTAGTTCTTATCAGTACGCCACAAGAGTCGGTCATGATTCTTATAATCTCTGTTGGAAAGCAGTTTAGTGTCAGTCTGGTCTGTTTACCACGCGTTGACGCCTACCGTTCGAGCCTGGATTTCGTCGAGGTAAATGCCAGGGTAAAGGGTTAATGTAAACTGTTATAAAAATAAATGTGAATGGATCCGCTGTAATAAGGAATTTGTGGGTTCAGTAGTTCGAGAGAGTTATGGTCAGCCAAGTGAAAAGGACATTTGGTATCAGCATAACACGCGACAGTCATTCTCGGGGGTTCATTTAAATGCGGAAATAAAGTAATTTCGTGCGTCAGGAGTAATAACTCGCGGCTGATGGCGTACGTCCTGCAAAGTTCACACCTTTTCTAAAATTACAGAGAGAGTTGCTGAAAAGTTCTCCGAATGAAAGTTTCGCGATTTAGTTAAACTGCATCTCTAACAACGGAAATCGAAAACATCGTTCATGTTTCGTTTACGTTCCAAGAACTGGCTAAGTTTATAAAACGTATTGCTAAATTTTAAATATATTCCATCGTTGCTGGCGAACGTTAGAAATCCTATACTTCCGGTACGGTTGAAACAAATCTAGAAGACATCCCTGGACACGGAAAACTGGCGTGGCAGTTAACGTGTTAATTAATTCTCGTCCGAAGTAATCAACCGTCTGGCCAGCCTAACAGTTCCCAACAACCGAGTAAAATTCCCAGTATTCGCGTCCATGTTGGTTTCAAGCGCTGTCCCCGAGGTGGAGGATCGTTAAAATCGTTTGTTTCAATATGGCCGCCGAGACTCTCGACGGAGGAAATTTATCGAATAAAAATGTCCGGTCTTGGTGCTGGTTTGAAACTTAAATTTCCACCCGGAAAATTCAGTCTTTATTAATCTAATTTCACGTGGAAATATTTAAATAGGTTATGTCGTGTATTTCAAGCGTATTTTCAAGTTCTAAATTCAAAATATCTAGTGAGTGGTTGGTTATTTGTTTCCTTAATGGATAGATTGTATTAAAATACAGTTAAAAAATGTTTCATTCGTGTCAAAAAAAATTTGTTTGAAAAATCAAATTTACATGTTTGTTTATTTAATTACATTATAAAGAACTGTAATATTAAAGCTTAGTAACTTATATGAGTAGTTTCGAGGATTACACATAAAATAATTATTTACAAGCTAGTCACTGGGAACCATAAAAATAACCAAAATTAATATAAGAACATGGGTATCAAGAAAATAGTAATTTGTAACGAAAAATAACAGTTTATTACCATAGTTGGTAGATTAATGTTAAATGGAATAACAACTATTCTTATTTTACTAATGTTGATTCCAGAATTTAGTTTTCTTATTCCTCTTTTCCTCGTGCATTTCAGATTTCGTTATTTGTCGTTTTGCTTCATTTTCACCCTTCCAATTTCTTTTCCCTCTGCGCTGCCGTTTCCATTTTTCATTCGTCAGCTTCTCTGTTCCTCTTTCAGTCCATCGTGGTATCGGTTGATTTTCTCTTTTAATCTGTGCAACGATAAAACGTCACTTTTGATCTTGGTTTCCCTTTTCTCGTACAGGTTATTTCTCTTCGTTTGTGCATGTTCCTTTTCCATTGGTTTTTCTCTTGTTACCCCGTTATTCCGCTCTTCGTTTTCCAGTCTTTTAAACATTTCGACGCCATTTTCCTTCCGTTCCTCGAATTATCTGCCATTTTATAAACTCATTCTCCACGATTCACCTTAACTGCATGTTGAAAGGCCTAAAAATACTGTTAATATCTCTTTTTTGAAATGAGTCATTATTTTGTTATAAATTAAAATTACCTCCAACATCTAGAATTAAATATTTTCTCAATAAACGTTATTTTCTAGTTCGTTTCAATTTTTAAATATAATGCTGAAAAATTAGCCTCAGATTACATGTTATTAAGAAATGAAAAGCCTAAAAACTATACTTAATAACGTTACACCTATACAGGGTGATCGGTCAACCCTCGGAAAAATTTTAATGGGAGATTCTAAACGCCAAAATAAGACAAAAATCAAGAACATCAATTTCTTGACTGAAACTTCGTTAAAAAGTTATTAACAATTAAATTTAAAAATTTCAAATCGTTCTGGAAAAATTATTTTTGGTTACGGGGGTCAATTACAATCATTTTTGGTCAATACGCACACCCCGGAAATCGTATCCACTTTCGAGAAAAAAATTCGAGTAGATGTGGCATTTTTTGACAAAATTAAAAAATTTCAAATCATTTAAAAAAAATTATTTTCAGTTGCAGGGGTCAATTACAATTATTTTTTATCAATACACATACCCCCGAAATCCTACCCATTTTCGAGAAAAAAATTCCAGTAGATGTGGCATTTTTTGACAAAATTAAAAAATTTCAAATCATTTAAAAAAAATTATTTTCAGTTAAGGGGTTTAATTACAATTATTTTTGGTGAATAAACATACCCCCGAAATCCTACGCATTGTCGAGAAAAAAATTCAGTACAGGCGGAACCGCAAACTTTAATAACTTTTTAACAAAGCCTCCATCAACAAATTAGTATTCTTAATTTTCGTCTCATTTTGGCCTCTAGAATCTCCCATTAGAATTTTTTCCAAGTATGACCGAACACCCTGTTCATCAAATTATTAATACCTTTTTTAAATTGAATTTTTATTTTGCCCTGAATTAAAATTACGTTCAACGTGAATATAAAACGAATGTATGTTTTTCCAATTACGTTCCACGTTATTTTCTAGTTTATTTCAATTTTTGGATAGAATGCAAACAGAAGTTCGTATTCCATAACGAATTTGTTATTACGCGCCGCGGCTTTAATATTAAATACACGGTACGCGTGTAACAATTATTGCTGCTCAGGAATTACAAACAACATAATTGAGTTTGGTAACGCCAGTCACCCCGCGCGACATTCAACACGCTGAAAGTCTCAACTAATAATACACAGGGTGCGGAAAAGTGCCGTAGAAACTGGGCGAACGCGAAAATAAACTTTCGCGGCCATTACCGTCAGCATCTATATTTAATCGGGTCGCTGCGGGTACAGTAAAATTCCGGATCGATTTTCCATTAATCGGCTATTAGTATGCGATACCTAGTTTGTCCGTGTATGGGGAAATGACTTTGGTCTCCTGAGATAGTAATAAGGCAGCAATCGTCCCGCGCGGAGGGGACGTTCTTCGATAATGTAGCTTCCGGCCGCTGGCCGACAACGTGATTTATCGAACAATGACCGACTTAATTACACGAATTTCTTTCCTTGACGTGGCTACGGAACACCTTCGTCGCAACCTTTCGAACCGTAGATAGTAAACATAACCTACATTATCGTCGAGTCAATATTTCCCCCTTAAAATTTAGCCAACATGTCCCAAACACGCGCCATTTTCTACAAAATAGTTCCTCCTCCTATTTTAGAAAACATACAATGCACTCTGCCATCAAATTTCACACCCGCCATTAAATCAATTATAAAATATACTATTTAAACAGCAAAGGTGAAAATCTCTTGAAAAACTGGAGAACTTTCACCAATTACTGGTTTTCAGTTAACCTTACTTTTAACAGAAAAATCATTGTGAGGTTATGTACCGTGTTATTTCGTTCTACGATATTTAAAGAACTTTCACCAATTACTGGCTTTAAGTTAACCTCACTTTTAACAGAAAAATCATTGTGAGGTTATGTACCGTGTTATTTCGTTCTACGATATTTAAAGAACTTTCACCAATTACTGGCTTTTAAGTTAACCTTACTCTTAACAGAAAAATCATTGTGAGGTTATGTACCGTGTTATTTCGTTCTACGATATTTAATTCGCGTGTTATTAAACATGGTCTGTCTGTCCGGAATGTTAAAAAAAAAAAAAAACGAAATCCATTCAAACCGTTGAAATGGAATCTATTAAAAAAGTTTCACAAGTGTTTCCTACCACGGGTATCCAGCGTTTGAAGGGGGCATCGTCCTTCGGAAACTTTTTTAATACCGTGAAATGCAGCGGAAATATTTATAATAACACGTTCAAGTTGAATGGAAGAAGCCCGTAGAAAGTAAACCACGGTGAACGTCCTCTAAACATTATGTATGAAATGGTAATGCATGCATAAATTCGCGTCAAAAGAACTTCGTTTACACTCCGGCAGCTTCGGAGGAACAGTTCGCAATTATTTTCCAGGCGAGATGGCGCTTTCAACGGACGGAAACGTAAAACAGCAATGACTAGTCCGGATGGGGCCGCGTGTCGGGAGAGCGGAAAAAGTACTTTCGAGGGGATCCGCGTGCCAGGGAAATAGAAAATTGAAACATTCAACTCCGCCCTAAATGCTATGTCCGCGGAAGTGTTGACATTTACTACCCACCCCTCATTGTCAGCGATAACTGTTCTCACGTTTTTGGCAATTTTCCAGTTCCCGGTTCGACCCGGCCAACTCGCTCTTCGCAAATCACTCCGCGGCCAACGTGTTAAATAGTTATGCGAGACAAATTGTTCGGCATAATACGGACGGTTATCGTCCGGAATGATAAACGAGACGGTAATTTATACGCAATACGCGATCTCTTTTCACGGGAACGAACGGAAATACCTTACGTTCTCTTGCTTATTTCATTTCACGAACGCAGGAAGGGTAGACCGTCGAAATAATCGAACACAATTCGATAGATGCGAGCACTGGTTTATTAACAAATGCACTTAACCTATACGCGCGTGGTAACGACGCGATGTGTCGTCGAGCAATTGTATAAGCAGAGATGCACCGCTAGGAAAAAAGGATAGCTGCGATGCAAGCGCCTCCAGCGGCCAATGCAGAAAGCACATCACAAAGAACGCTGATCACACACGCTGTAGCACTTTTTATTCGAGCAATTTCAATTTTTACATTATTACACATCTGTAATAAAAATGAGCTACCTAAATGCCGAGTTTCTTTGACTGTTTTCACGTGGTGGAAATCATGAGATCCGTTATGGTTTTGTCGCGGATAGAGAGATGAATAGATACAATATTCTACGTTTTATTACACGTTACAGCGTACTACGTCTGTAATCGACAGATTTTAATTTCAAAACCATAAAACGGACAAGGGCGCAGAGGTAAAGGGAGTAAATTAAATAAAGAACTTTTATGACGAGCCAGTTTTCATAAGGAGGCGCAAAATTGTGTAACGAAACGAAAAAGACGAACAAGAAAGTCAAACGCGAACGACAAAAGGGCTTCTCTTGCGGGGACTTTCGTTGGAAATGTAGCGTTTGCGGAACTTGAGACCGCGGAACGCGAATTAAAATTTTCTACGTAGTCCGTCCCCTTTGATCTAGCCGCCATTTTCGCGAAAGAAACGTCTCTTCGTTACACGTTAATTACACCAGTCGACACGAACATTTTTGTTTGCCGTTCGGGATGAGTTATAAGTCGAAAGAGCCAGTATTAATTAAACGGACTGTTAAATCCGAAATTTCTGCTCTTTTTTTGTTAAACCTAACCTCTTAGTCTTCGTATAAAATTCCTATTTCATGTACTGTTCAGAGATTTTACAAATCGAACTTGTTAGGTTATAGGTTATAGGTTATAGGTTATATAAATTTAACTGTTAGAGGGCTAGAAGAAAACCTATAATATAATACAATAGAAATTTACGATTATAATAAATGCAAGGAACTAGTACATTCATTAAAAAATTATTAAAAAGTCGTTTTGAGATACAAAGAGCTTTATATTTTTATGCTACGAGCTTGGTACACAAAGTGAACCGAGAATTACGAAAAGCAACAAAGTATGGCAAATTAACTTTTTTATACGTTCTTTTCCGAACCTGCTTCTCGGCTTTTTTACAACAAAATTCCGTCACGAGCTTCGGGACTTCTCGTTTTATTTAACGTTTCTCTATTTTCTTATCGCGCTGGGGAACTTTCTAGAAATAATCGCTGAAGGTGGTTCGATTCTCGCTTATCTCCGGCGACGTTTACAAGGTCGTTTTTTTATTACCAATCATTCTGTCCCATTTTTACCTCGTCTGTTCGTCGGCTTCGCGAGCACACACTCCGGAACAAACGAGAACCATTCGAAGAAAATTGTTCTGTAAGCAAACGCGACGCGGAGGCCCCCTAGTCTTCGCGATAACGCCGACAGATTTGCACGAACATCAATAATTTTTCAGGAGCTGAGAAACTCCCTCGTCGTAATTTTAATGGCCAATCGAGCCTCGAAAGAATGATTCGTTTCGCGTAAAAAATTACTTATTCGAAATCAATATTCACTTTTCATGAATATTAAAATTTAATATTTCCTGGGAAATTAAAAAAGCAATCTCTTTATTCTACATTTCCTTCGATTCGAAACGTTCTCAATACATTTCAGAAACATTATTATAAATTAAAAATATTGCTTGTATTTTCAAATTGATCTCGGAGATAAATATTTTCAATAATAAGTTTTCAAATTTTTGATTTTATGAAATTACAAATAATCCAAATAAGGTCGTGTTTATACTCATTTTCATTAAAAAAATCCTCATCGATTCAACAATAATACTGTCATAATTATCTAGTGGAAAATATAAAATTTTAATTGTTATTAATTAATTAATTAATGGATAAAATTCGACTCGGACTTATAATCCTCGGAAAATCCTCATCGATTCAACAATAATACTGTCATAATTATCTAGTGGAAAATATAAAATTTTAATTGTTATTAATTAATTAATTAATGGATAAAATTCGACTCGGACTTATAATAACTACAGATGAAACATTGAAAGGCGGAGAATGATTCTGTTGCTTGAATACGATATAAAAATAGTCTTGAAGGCGGGGATTATTGCATTAAATTTTGTGACGATTGAAAGCTGACAAAACGTCAACGTTGGTGAAAACTGGGGATGGAATTCCTGAAACTTTTAACAACCGTACTGCAATACGACATCGCGTTCCATAAAATCTCGAACGTGTTCTGGAACAAACTGTTCGATCAGTTCTCTTTCGGGATTAATCGACAAACGGAAAACGTCGTTCAAACTTTTCTTCGCGAAACTTTCAAATAGCGGCGTTTCACTTGGTTTCGTGATTCCTATTAGATTCTAATCAAATCCCGTCGGGAAGCATGATCGTGGAAATTTCAAGTCGAACAGTTAAAAAGCACAATTAGACTTCGATAATAAAACGTTAATTCAGCGGCGAACAAGACGTTTGCGAGAAACGTTCGACGGAGACGGTAACTAGATGGAGGGGAAATATGTTAATGAAAAATGTCCCAGCAATCCAGCGTGTATTTAATATTCGTGACAAGTTTAATCAAGAAAACGTGAAGTATTATGCTGAGAATGACGTTCAAGATTTTAATCAAAATGTAGCAGAGTGTAGGAAGAAAAATGAGAGTATAAAATGGATTACCTGAAATGAAGTTCGATTAATTCGTATTTCTTTAAAAACCAAATTATATTTAACTTCTCACAAGTAAAAATAACTTCTGTTATTTTTAATAAACTGTTTTGAAATGTCTTTAAAAATGTAGAAATTCAATTAACCTCTTCACGCCCTTGGCCACATATGTGGACGTTTAGTTTTTTTTTTTTTATAATTATAGTTACTGTCAATAATAAATACACAAAAAAAATTCGTCCCTGAAGAGGTTAAGACAGTTACGTGTGTTCGATGACTGTTAAATGGCGGACGAAAGTTATTATGTATTCCTCGTAGATACGATTCTTTTTATTTACGTATTTTAGATTAAATTACAGAAAATAAGAACCTGGAAATAAATAAACGTGCAATCGGATTGGACGGTAAAGAAAAATTTCATTCAACGTAAAGTCGGTTCGCCGTAATTTTTCCGAGATCTTACAACACAATAGACGCAGCAGGTTTACTGGTAAATCCGATCAGATCCACAATTTACGAATGGGATCCGTGCAATAATCCACTAGAAGGGAATCAATTTATGTTTACCGAGTTTCCCCAAATCCTACAGTAAACGGATGTTGCTATCAAAGGGACATTTACACAAGTGTTTTCTGAAAATATTGCTTCTGCTTTCAGTTAGAAGTGGGAGGACAAATCCTAACCTGCGATCGAACGAATTAATATACTATTTGCAATCTCCCTTGTCAGAAAGAAAGACATCTACGCGTACTGTTGAGTTAAGCATACGAAACTTTATGTTTTAGACACGAACTAAATTTGTTTATTACACTTAAAGGCATAACGAGATACATAATTGCACGAAACACACGGCACACGCAACGTGTAACGATATGTATGTATAGAGAGCGGATACTCGGGACTCTATCTTAATTTGGGCGCGTATTCAGCGCCATCTGTAGAGGCCCAACGTAAAGTGACAACATGGCGTCTGATTTGTAAATTGCGAATCGCGATTGTAATTTTAACGCGAATAGCACATATTAAAGCAGCGATTCTCGAACTGAATTTTCCTGTTTATTTGAAATTTATATAAATTTTATATAACGCTGTAGCATTGCTTTCTTTTTTATTCCAGAAATGTATCGGTACAAGTTTTCTTGGTATCTGGGGATAATTGTCTTTCAGCATTTTGATTTGTTTCCAAAAGCCTCGAAATTACACGGATTCTTGTGCCACAAGGTATTACCGAAACCACCGTTCCCTTCGAAACGATGTAACGTTTAAAAGGGACTGGTTTAATTTAAGGCAGAATGGTGCGATACCTTACGCAGATATTGTTTCGTGTCTGAAATTTCCTCGTCGAATAATATTCGCTGAATATTCAGCGTAGCTGAAGCGTTCGTGCGAGTTTACAGAGTGGCGTTGGTTGTGATTTTCGTTAAAGGTGCGTTAATATTTCAATATGAAACCATAAAGTGTAAATCGAAAATATCACGAAATTTACCACAGAAATTTAGTGTCTTGATAATAAACGCGAACGATTTTCTATTATAGAAAACAAAGCCTCTGGTGAACAAATTTAATACCTTGTTCCGTAGAATTACTTTCTGGTCGGTTGCACTATCATTTTTCATCCACTCTGTACAGTATATGTCTTCTGTATAATGAAAATTCAATCGTACACGAAAGGAATCTATTATCAAAGACGTTCGTGTTCTCTGTCGTCGCCATCTTGAAATCCCTTTAAACGGGGGCCCGATAAAGCATTCTGGGAAAGTTTTGATAACAACGTGGTGCCAGCAGCCCGATACCGGCCGGATAATCGAATTCGTTCGTCCGTTTCCTCGACAAACTCGCAAAATCGAATCGAATCGGTCCGTAAGAAGGACCGAGAAGGAAATTGACGCTACGCCTTCGGGGCACGTACCGCAAACGGTGTCGGATGGAACGAACGAAACCAAAGGCATTAACGAGCTGGAAGCTGGAACAGAAGCGACCAGCCAGGGAAACGGCCGAGTCGCGAACTTCCGTCTACCTTCCTTTTTTAACTCTTTAACTCTTTCATAGAGGGCTCCCGTTTCGTCGTTGAAACGGAATTAACATATCGCGTTGTGCGTCTGAGCCGTAGAAAGCCTCGACGCACGTATTTTTATCAGAAAAATATTTAAAAAATACCGATTCCCTTGTACTCTCTTACAATTTTATCGAATCAGAATTCAGCTTATCTCAATATTTTCTTCCGTAATCTTTTAATCGCAAAGAACGCTCTGGGGGGAAAAAAAACTTTCTTTACGAGCAGTTCTTTCCAAGTTCTTTACGTTAATTGTCAGGATTTAAAATATTCACCCTAATAAATAGTTCATTTTGTCAGAATAACTTACCTTTATTCTTAACACGTTTTCTTTTACTGCTGTTTTTTTAATGCTCATATATTTTATTGACGGTCGTCGGAATAATTTTGTTCTCGAAAGTCGCGCGAGTAACCGAGGGTTAACGAGGCACGCGATTCCTCCAGCCACACGACACTCTGTTCGTCGATAAATGACGTTACGGACACTCTTCGTGGCGAGTCGGTTTAGAATTTTCCCCCTAGATCCACTTTTCTCGGCGTTTCATTCGGGATTCCCAATCCTTTCATTTATACTTCAACCGATGCTTCTACTTAAACTAAAGCAGCCATGGTTAGAATTTTAATATAAATATTCTTTCGATACGAAATAAATTTGTTTCATTTGCTATGAATCCTTTTAAAAATTAGTCAATGAATACGAAATAATAACTCGTAATTTCCTTTAACACGTTCGCTGCCAGATCAAAACCATATACATAATATTCAGCAAAAGTACAATTTTGATTTTAGACCATTGTTAGCTACATAATCTAAAATTTGTTCTGTACTTATTTTTGTAACCTTGTTAAAATTCACAAATTCTATCCAAATTTATTCCCCTCAACGTCTTAACTTGAGAATTCATTTTTCACCCATATATGGGTGACATGGCAGTCGAAGTGTTAATGGAGCTCTACTAGACCTACACCTTACTTAAACGTTAAATTATACTGAATAAATTACTTAAAGTGGCAATTAAATGTGATTTAAAATATTGATAAGAAGTACTACGTTCTGGTACCAAGAAAATGCATAAAAAAATTTTAGTAGCCATCTCGAAGGAAAAAATTTAAGAAAGAAAAGCACAATTAATGGGGCATATTTTTTGAATACAATTAAAATCCAGCCAGCTACTTTAAAAAAAATAAACAAAATAATTGATATATTTTACAAATATTATTTACTGTTCCAGTCTCGGTTAAAAATCACATTTCTGAAATCCGGAACTGCTGCGAGCCATTAAACTTCATTACATGCCGAGGATTTTCTAATTATCGTTATGAGACGATATCAAGTCTTTTCCCGGGTTGAATAACTTCGTCTGAAATTCTTCGTTCGCGGCACGTTCCATCGAGAAATAATCGAAGTCGATGTTGAAATCCTTCGGAGTGTAAAGCTCCGTGCAAGAAAGCGGCCGCGTAATCGTTCGTTTAAATGCGAGTGATGTCTCGGTGGAAATTCCCCAGCGTGAAGCGATCGCGAGAAACGTTTCCTCGAGGTTCAAATTTACCACATGCAAGAGTTGCTGCCTGAAAACAGGACTCCGCCGAAGAAAGGGATTTACGGGTTTACGTGTATCGACCGAGGCATTTGCATAAAACATACCGAGAACGGTTCCATCGCCTCTCGAAGGCCTTCGGTGGGGATTTATAGAAACTGATTAAAAGTAATTGCACCGTCTCCCAACTGCGCTCTTCGAGCGAATTAACCGTGCCGTTCCTTGCGAGGGGAAAAAAACGGAAAACGAGAACAATAGCAATCCCCGTACACGTCCGAATCTAGCAATCGATAACGAGCACTTCGTTCCACTAAATTCTTCTGTTTCGATCCCACGGCGCCATTGCTACCCTCGCTTCTTGCATCGATCTGCGTTATGCATACTTGCAACGGAATATCATTCACCGATTTTTAGGTTTCTTTGACTGGAGTGGTTGGAAACTGTCACTAAGAAGAGTTTGATAACTGTTCAGTGACAATTTTTTAATAATACACTTAGCATTAAAAGCCTTCTTCATTTGCAGTTCACCATTACAGTACTGCCTCGCTTCTTGGATTAATCTGCGTTATGCATACTTGCAACAGAGTCCTTTCAAACGCTGTTTACGTTTCCTTGACTCGAGTGGTTGGAAACTGTGTAGTTAAGAAGAGGATACAGTAACAATTTTTTAGATAAAGAAAATGTAATGTCACATGCAAAGTATATAATAGACCTAACACTGAAAGAGTTCTTCTTTTGTGGTTCGTGGGATCCTAGGGCGCCATTACAGTACTACCTCGCTTCTTGCATCAATCTCTGCGTTATGCATACTTACTTGCAACAGAGTCCCTTTCTCCACCATTTATATTTCTTTGACTCGAATCATTAGGAACTGTGTAATTTACAAGAGAATGTACAGTAACAATCTTTTATTCCAACTAGTGTCTCGCTTCTTGCATCGATCTGCATTATGCATACTTGCAACGGAATATCCTTCACTGCTTTTTAGGTTTCTTTGACTGGTTGGAAACTGTCACTAAAAAGAGTTTGATAACTGTACGGTGACAATTTTTTAATTTAGTAACAAGAAAATGTTCTGCCTCGCTTCTTGCATCAATCTGCGTTATGCATACTTGCAACAGAGTCCCTTCCTTCACCATTTATATTTCTTTGGCTCGAATCATTAAGAACTGTGTAATTTAAAAGAGGATGTACAGTAACAATCTTTTAATCCAACTAGTGCCTCGCTTCTTGCATCAATCTCTGCGTTATGCATACATGCAAAAGACTCCCTTCCACCACTGTTTATATTTCTTTGACTCGAATGATTAGGAACTGTGTAATTTAAAAGAGAATGTACGGTAACAATCTTTTATTCCAACTAGTGTCTCGCTTCTTGCATCGATCTGCGTTATGCATACTTGCAACGGAATATCATTCACCGATTTTTAGGTTTCTTTGACTGGAGTGGTTGGAAACTGTCACTAAGAAGAGTTTGATAACTGTTCAGTGACAATTTTTTAATTTAGTAACAAGAAAATGTTCTGCCTCGCTTCTTGCATCGATCTGCGTTATGCATACTTGCAACAGAGTCCCTTTCTCCACCATTTATATTTCTTTCACTCGAATGATTAGGAACTGTGTAATTTAAAAGAGAATATACAATAACAATCTTTTAATCCATTAACTATTACAGTACTGCCTCGCTTCTTGCATCAATCTGCGTTATGCATACATGCAAAAGAGCCCCTTCCACCGTTGTTTGCATCCCTTCAGAAGACTCAGACTTGTACAGAGGGAGTTTTCCAAACCTCCCAGACAGGAATTTGAAAGTTTTCACGTTCAGATGAAACGCTAGATATTATCGAACGCACGTTAAAATTTGTTTAGGGTTAGAGGATATTTCTCGACTGAGCGGTATAAGGAGCCAAGGGGCGAGTTTCCTCCGCGAGTTCGAGAAAATTCCAAGCCTCTTTGTCACGTCGATGCAGTTAGTGGCAGTTACAAAATTAAATCAGTCCCTCTCGATCAAGACGTAAATCCCACTCTCTTCCATCGAGAGCTGTTTCGAAGGCGGGCTTTAGTTCCTTTTTATCGGCTTCCACGGGGCGCAGAGAACCGCGGTAATACCACCAGGCAGAAGTTCTTCGAGGCGCGGTGAAAGTGTGTCTCCAATCTCCACTTCGGGGACTCTTTCAAGCCGCCAGGTATCTTTCTTCTCTTCGTTTTCTGCCACCCCCTCGGGTGACTGTGTCCCGCGAGAGCGCCGCTGATTTATTTAAAAGACGACGCCACTGGCTAGATCCGAACGGGAACCGGAAGGGAAGAAAAGCTGGCTCTGGTGGGAACCAGCCGCGAAACAACATCACGCGACGCGAATAAAGGTCCGCACGATCGGGAACGTAATTTTTATTAAATGAAAATTATATACGGTATTGAAAATTTCAAAGAGTGTCCATGTTTTTATTATTAATTATTTAGTTTTATTGCTGGCGGACATTTTGGTGCACGAACGTTAAGAAAATTAACACGTGTTTAAGATTACTTTCGTGTTATAATATTTGTTAGAAATTAAAATGCACCCGTATCTCTGAACATAGATAAGAAATTTATTCGATGAAAATACCATATAGTGATTTATTAAATTGTTGAGATAATATTTGAATCCTTCGATGTGAAATATAATTTTATTTATTTATTATTTATTTTTCATGGAGCATATAACTGATCAGAGTTTATCTTTTAATCGTTATTCGAAATTGTTATCTGGGTAAGAAATTATTTATTTCTGTTCCTGAAGTGTTTCATACGTGTTTCTTTTAAAATAAAATAGTATCCAGTATTAAACCTCCTCGTCTCGAAAGGGATTTCCGTAGTGGAGGAACTAAATAAGAACAGACTAATGGCGTAGTAAGAATCACTCTTCCCTCCGCCCTTAATTTGTAAAGTTCTTATTAGCAATGCCTCTCAAAGCGGATTGCAAAAGTTTCCAGACCCCTGGCTAAGTTAACTTTTCAACTCTGCCTCGTGCGAAGAAACGCCCCCATAAATTAAAAAATATTTCACCGCCATACTTCTGCCCTCCCCTTCTTATTATCCTTTAATTCCATATTACTCGGGATCCATTTTAACCTTTCGTCTGGCGAGCCTTTTAAACGCCGTTGCAATTTTTAAAATACATACCTTACGCGTTCACTGTCCAATTTCTCAGCAACGTATCCAATAGCATGGAGATATGACCCATATACGGGTCATGGGCAGCGAACGTGATAATTGAAGTCCACTTGGACCACGCGTTCACTGTCCGGTTTCTTAGCAACGTATCCAATAGCACAGTGATATGACCCATATACGGGTCATGGACAGCGAACGTGATAATTAATGTCCACTTGGACAACGCGTTCACTGTCCGGTTTCTCAGCAATGTATCCAATAGCACAGTGATATGACCCATATACGGGTCACAGACAGCGAACATAATTGAAGCCCACTTGGACCAATATTTAATGTTATTTATCATTCGTTTGCACAGAAATTAAACAAAATTCTGAACTTTATTTCCTGTAACGTTATAGGGTCTAAAGTCTCCCCATTATTTACAATAATAGAATAGTTTACAATCGGTATAAAACAACTATTTTACAATGTCCCACATCAATATGCGCACAGACCTAACCCATGTCTGGGAATAAACTATTTACAATAATAATTTTGCATTTCAAACGTAATGTTTATTACAAAAACCATATTTTCATCGGTTATCGCGAAAGTTTGTTAAATGATCGACGATTTAATGTCGAGAAGAGGCTAGGGACTTTTTATCAATACGGTTTTAACTTTCTTTCTTGGCAAACGCTTGTTCGCGGAACAAGAAGATAGGAACGCAAGGTAAAACCAAAAGAGCCGGGTGAACTTCTTTCGTAATGAATTAATCTTCTTTCCTTTCTCGCCGTTTTTTTTGCGAAATAAAAGAAATATTGCGAATTATGGGAGTGGGGGTCCCGCCCGGAAAGTTCGACTGGCAGAAAGAAAAGTAAGATTAAACAATACCACCTTAAATCAGTAGATTGTATTGCACTTTGGTAGGAAATTGCTTCTTTTTAAAAATTCATTTCCATATTCCCGCGCCGAACTATCGAGGCAAAGTTTTGTAACGAGATGTCCGTCTTGTAATTGTCTTTTAGCAAAAGTTGCAGGAAAGATTAAAAATAATTTATTCATATATCGTAGATCTTACAATTTTTCTAAAAAACCTTACTAAACAGACGCAGATCTAAAATTTCAATATTCCCATTACTAAACAAACTTAAAAATTGCGAAAAAAAAGAACAGTTCAACTTGTCGATATTGTTGCCGAGCATTAAACCTTACAGGCTGCAAATGTAATTATAAAGTTGGACGTCGATTTCTCCGGTGGATAACTTTTCTTTGCATTTTTCAGACTCCCTCCAAAGTTTTTATTAGGTTGTTACTTTGGAGGAAAATTCGCGTCTCGATGTTAAATGAAACATAGAGAGTGAATAATTTAAAAGGGAAAGAGAACAAGAGTTCGACGAACGCATAACAATAATATCGCTTCGTCTATAAAACGACATTGTACAATATTAACGATGAACAAGGTTAATTTTAACTTTAAGAAATCGTTTCATATATTGTTCTGTTTGTCGCCATATTTATTTAAATCGAGAAGAAAATTCGCGTAGAAATGGAACTGGGAAAAATCTTCTGGAAATAATGCTTAAAAAGATATAAATAACTTATGCACGTATACTTAATCTCGTCGTTCTCCATTTTGTTTACGAGAAATGGCGGGAGACGAGACGGTGCGCCATCGACGGCCAAACGGCGAAACATTGAAAACATGAACTATTTCGTTAAAACGCAGGGAACTCGAAACGGAAACGTCGAGCAATCTATTTGGAAGACGAACAGGGAAATCACGGGTTAAAGCCAGCACTTATATTACGAATTCTCTCGATGGAACAACTTTATCGATCCGAGACGATCGTTACGGTTCTTGTCACTCGGTTAATGTTCGCAATTTTCTTCCCCCGTTGGAAGCGAGACTTTCCCAGCGTTCGTCGTTAAATCGCGGTGGGTATAAAGTTTCACCGAACAATCGATTTATTTCTGCGCGAGAACCGGTACAATATCGCTGGACAATTCCCCGACAATCCATGAGACGAAATCGAACGGAATCAATCAACATTTTCCACTTACCGCGATTTAACGAAGTTCCGCCATTTTGGGAAACCGTGGGGAGGGGAAAATCATTCTTTTGTTGCGGAGATTCGATTATCGGGGCAAAAGGACTAAAGCGATATTCCGCGAGGAGAATATCAGTTTTTAGGTATTTCGTGTAAGGTCGAGATTGTCGTTTTTATTTATGCAGATTCGACGACGTAAACGAATGTAGCTTGGAACACTGTCTGCATAGTTGAGCATTCGAATGGTTAGATCGAGTGTCTTGAGTATTCGCAGCATTTCATGATCAAATTCATTATTTATTTTTAAATGCAATTTTATTTAATATTTAACGCATCAACTGCCACATATGGGTGATATAATTTTTCACGGAGAAGTTAACAAAATTTTCATGAGGTTACAGAAAGTAAATCTAGATAGGTGAAATGAAGTAGATAATGTGGCGTCAACTCCCGTACTCGCCACCAGAGGGCTACGATCTTGTCCCTCTCGCAAGCGCTCGACCTAAACCTCCGTTGCTATATGGTTTGTACGGCCATTCCTGAGAAAAATTTTAATGAGAGATTCTAGAGGCCAAAATAAGACGCAAATCAAGAATACTAATTTGTTAATTGAGGCTTCGTTAAAAAGTTATTAACATTAAAGTAAGAGTAGACCTTACATCCAATGTATTTTTTATTAAAAATTAGAATCCTTCAATCTGTTCAGGAATTATGACGTTTTAAAAATACGCATGAAATTTCAGGGAAGCATTGCTGATCAGAAATTATATTTTTGGTAAAGAATTTTTTTTCTCGAAAATGCGCAGGATTTCGGGGGTATGTCTATTGACCAAAAATAATTATAATTGACCTTTGCAATTAAAAATAATTTTTTTAAAACGATTTGAAATTTTTCAAATTTGTCGAAAAATTTCACATCTCGAATTTTTTTCTCGAAAGTGGGTAAAATTTCGGGGGTATGTCTATTGACCAAAAATGATTATAATTGAACCCAGCAATTAAAAGTAATTTTTTTTAAACGATTTGAAATTTTTTAATTTTGTCGAAAAATTTCACATCTCGAATTTTTTTCTCGAAAGTGGGTAGAATTTCGGGGGTGTGTCTATTTACCAAAAATGATTATAATTGACCCCTGCAATTAAAAATAATTTTTTTAAAACGATTTGAAATTTTTTAATTTTGTCGAAAAATTTCACACCTTCTCGAATTTTTTTCTCGAAAATGCGCAGGATTTTGGGGGTATGTCTATTGACCAGAAATTATTGTAATTGATGCCCCTAGCTGAAAATAATTTTTTTTAAACGATTTGAAATTTTTATATTTTGTCGAAAAATTTCAGATTCTCGAATTTTTTTCTCGAAAGTTGGTAAAATTTCGGGGGTGTGTCTATTGACCAAAAATGATTATAATTGACCCCTGCAATTAAAAGTAATTTTTTTTAAACGATTTGAAATTTTTTAATTTTGTCGAAAAATTTCACACCTTCTCGAATTTTTTTCTCGATAGTGGGTAGAATTTCTGTAGTATGTCTATTGACCAAAAATGATTATAATTGATCCCTGCAATTAAAAATAATTTTTTTAAGACGATTTGAAATTTTTTTTTTCGCCCAAAAATTTCAACGAAAGTTAATTTTTTAATAACTTTTTAACGAAGCTTCGATGAGGAAATTGATATTCTTGTTTTTCGTCTTATTTTAGACTCTAGAAAAGACTCCATGAACAATTTGAAAAGTTTAGTCTGTCAATCGACATGTGAATATTTAAAATGTACGAATACTCAAATATTCCAAATTCCATTCGTACAACTCGAATACCAGCGAAATATTCAAACAGTCTCGAAGCCTCAATTTCTACCAATCGTTTTAAATTTATTCACAAGTTTCCTCAATTACGAATATTTTTCGAGACAGTTTCCAATCTATAATTAAATTACAATCGCCGAAATAAAAGTGACGCTGAAAGTAAGTCGTTGCAAACATTTACATTTGGATTTAAATCGAAAAGTGAATAATAAAAATGAAACACGTGGCGCCAATGAATAATCCATCGAAACCGGTAATTCCTCTCTGAATTATATATACAACCGTTTCACGCTCTATTAATAATTTTAAAACGCTCCTAATTTCCCCACCCGATTTCCATCAAAAGCGTGTATAATAATTATCGCGGATAATTTTCGAAATTTCGCAAAAAGTTTCGATACGAACGCGAAATACAACCTTCGAGTATCAATTTACATCGTTATCGCTGCGAATATCGATCAAACCCGATTGGCTTCCAACCTTTCCTCCATCGCGCTGAATATCCATCGACGTTTCGAGCCATCATCGTTAACGATTTTCAAACAATCGCGTGAATTCCAATGAACGATTCGATCTCTGAATCACGGTTAAATCACTTGCCGCGAATATCGATCGAGGGGTGGGCGTGTTCAGTTTCTTCAAGATCCTTCGGACCATCGACGCTTGTCCGGTAAAGTATTTAAATATTGACGATTCGCGAGGAGCACTAACGTGTAAATAGAGTTAAGGAACCTAGGTTTTAAATCGTAGCGATACGTTAAGCAATAAGCCACGCTGAAAACGATACATATCAAGAATTGCCTGTCTGGTGCTCCCGATGTTGATCCTCGATAGAGACACCAAAATATTAAGGAAACAAAAAAAACAAAATGCATCTGGTCGCGGTGGTTTTTAAACAATTATCGTCGACAACGGTCGTAGAACAATTTCGAGGCGCGATGCTTCGTCCCTGTACATAACAAACAAACAAAGTAAACCTCGAAACAGATTTTCTAAGTTCCCCCCTCTCGATTTCACTGAACTCTTGCACCTTCAACTCTAGGACCTTAATTTGCATGTACAAATGTTTCAAACATTAATAATCTTCCTTAAAGCACACTGTTTTCTCAGTTTCAACATCTCGTCTGCTTATATCGATTTCCATAGAAATTTCTATAATTGTCTGACACGATTTTACAACGAGAAACTAAAAAAATTCATTCTCAAAATTAAGATGGTCAATTTTAGATTAGAAAAATAAATACGATAGATTTTAGCTTTACTTTCAATTCTGGGCTCGTAGAAAAATATTTATATTCAGTGTGGTTTGATCGTAATAAAAAACTGATGAAATATTTATCGATCGATCTAAAATTGTTTCCAGTTTTCCTCGTCGCTCGTTATTGAATTATCGATAATTTCCTGGCTGCATCCTGGCCCAAAAGTTCTCGAATCTCCAATGGCGGAGTTTCGTGTCTTGCTGGTTCCTTTCACGACTGGTTACAAAATTTTTAATTGGATTCGTATAAAGATTCCGTGCCCGGCCACTTCATCATCGAGAACTTCCGCTTTCCGAACTAGTTTGTTACCAGTTCGGAAGTATGCTCGGATTCGTCGAGTGCTGGAATACAATTTCTTCCTCGTTATAATTCAGGCGTTGCGCGATTCGAGCTAAATTCCGCTTTGATGTGGCTAAACACTGTTACCTCCGCCTAATTTCTTCGATTCGAGTTACAGAACCAACTTCCTTGAATGTAAAATCACCCAAGTACGTCTTAGAACCAATACAGAACGTTATCTTTGCTTCTGTTTACCTATGCATACAATTGGGTAAAACCAGACTAACTATTACGCTTGAAATTAGTTGTTAAATAAATCTATTAAACGTTGATGAATCTACAAACACTGCAAACACTTTTCTCGCGTTATTAACTGTACACTAAATGATGATCAACACGTTCACTGTCCGGTCTCTCAGCTGCGTATCCAATAGCGTGGTGGTATGACCCATATACGGGCCACAGACAGCGAACGCGTTGGCGCCAGAACTATCGACAATTATGGTGTATTTATTTGTACCAAAGCAACTAAAACGATAGATACTTGAAGAAATGTATAATGTAACAGAAGGTAAATGTTTATTCTTACAAAAAAGTAGGATAAATTTTCAAAAATTCAGAGGAGTCAATTTTGTACTATTTTTATTAGAAATTATGAATCATTTTTACCGCTTCTAGCGTTAACTAAATACGACAATGTGTTTGCTTTGTTTTATAAAATCTCGAATTATGTTTGTAATTGATAGATTTCTTGAGTAACAAAGGTATTTTATTTATTAATTCTTACAAAATAGCATTGGGTGCATGCGGCACAGCCAAAAACCAAGTCGCACGCATTCGACTGTCGCGCCGCGTACCGTACAAAAACGAAAACATAAGAGCTCACGAATTCTTTTGAATGGCGCTAAATTTTGAACATTCCAACAGTAATAGAACTTTGATCAGGTGTAATAGTAGAAATGTCCCAATTTTGTCTAATTTCATCAGTCGATCTCATTCCTGCTTTCCACAATTAGGAAACGCCGCCGGGAGTGGCGATAGAAAACAACGCAACAAGAGAAAAACAAAAGAAAAACAGGAAAGCCAGGCATTGAAAATGATTTTTAAAGCCCGTGGAGGCTAAATAGAGCCGAGGATCGCAAAATGGCATCGACACGGAAGCGAGAACGAGGGGGTCGAGGTACGAGAAAGACGGGGGTAACGCAACAATGGGACATTTTATCGAGAAAGCCGAGAGAAAGAGCGCCGTGAGGCAATGCCACTTTTGTCCACCTCGCATTTTCACCAGTTCCCCCCCTCCCCTTCTCCCTCTCTCTCGAGAGAGAGACTGGCCTTTGACATGGCACAAAAGGCTATTGTGCGATGACCCGTTAAAAATCGTTGTCCGCCTAATCGCCCGAAGATTGATTCGATAAAACGCTAAAGGGCAAGCCGGCGAAATTTGCATCTCCGTGCACGCAGCCTCCGGTGCAGCGGTAAATTTCCCCGTCGATAAAATCCCCCGATCCCCCCTCCCCCCTACACACCACCCGCCCCTTCCCCATTCGGCAGTCTCAATTCGTTCACGACCCTTTTTCCACGACCTGTATCGACTCGATTAATTTACCCCGGAACGGAGATGACCGGACAATTGAAAACACAAATAATGTTCCAATTATTGCTGTCCTCTACCCCCACGGTCCACTTTGATTCCTTATTCGTTCCTTTGTCTTGTTAATTTCTGCCAGATTGGGTTGCTTCTTGCTTTCATTCTTAGCAGAGCTGTAACTCGTTGGTTAATGTACAGCTAATTTTAATCAGATACGTTGATGTTGATTGCAAATTGAACATATGTTGTTGTCCAGATTACAAGTTGAACATATGTTGATGTCTAGATTACAAGTTCAACATGTGTTGATGTCCAGATTACAAGTTGAACATGTGTGGATGTCTAGATTACAAGTTGCACACTACTGATAGAAAATTGTCAGTCCCTATCTGAGCAATTGTAGTCAACTTTGTACATTTTTAAACATTATCTGTTCACAACTCCTATAGGAAGAAAGATGATCAAGGAAAAGATCCTTCCAGAGATGGACAATTAAAATTATAAATGGTATTCCAATTATTTCTGTCTCCTGCCTCACTGTCCACTCTGATTCCTTATTCGTTCCTTTGTCCTGTTAATTTCTGCCAGATTGGGTTGCTTCTTGCTTTCATTCTTAGCAGAGCTGTAACTTGTTGGTTAATGTACAGCTAATTTTAATCAGATACGTTGATGTTGATTGCAAGTTGAACATATGTTGTTGTCCAGATTACAAGTTGAACATGTGTTGATGTCTAGATTATAAGTTCAACATATGTTGATGTCCAGATTACAAGTTGAACATGTGTGGATGTCTAGATTACAAGTTGCACACTACTGATAGAAAATTGTCAGTCCCTATCTGAGCAATTGTAGTCAACTTTGTACATTTTTAAACATTATCTGTTCACAACTCCTATAGGAAGAGAGTTGATCAAGGAAAAGATCCTCCCGGAGATGGACAATTAAAATTATAAATGGTATTCCAATTATTTCTGTCTCCTGCCTCACTGTCCACTCTGATTCCTTATTCGTTCCTTTGTCCTGTTAATTTCTGCCAGATTGGGTAGCTTCTTTTTTTTATTCTTAGCAAAGCTGTGGCTCGTGACTTAGTCTATAATTAATCCTGATCGACTACGTTGATGTTGATATCTAAATTACAAGATGAACAAGTATTACTGATAAACAGAGTAATGATTCTATAAATTTTGAAGCATTTAACTGTCCACAGCTTAAAATTGCAAATGATATTCCAATTATTTCTGTCCCCTGTTTCACCCTCCACCTTGATCCTTCATTTATTCCTTTGACTCCTTAATTGTTGCCAGATCAGTTACTTCTTCTTCTTATATTCCTGGATATCACATAGCTCAGCCTTTCTACTATCAATCTTGAAAACATATAACCATTGTAGCATTGATCAAAAAGTGAGTCTTGAATTAAATGTTTACAGCAAGTCATTATTATTCTATGACCTTGAGAAATTGAACTACTACTTTGCAATTTACTCAGAGTTGATCAGACAATTCCAATCAAAAGCAGAGTTCCAATTATTTCAATCTTCTATTTCACCTGTCCACTTTTATCCATTATTGTTGCCTCATAGCTTTCTTCTTGCTCTTATAGGATTCAGGATTCTGATTCAGTCTTTCCAAAAGAAAATCATGTAGAGACGCCATGTTTGTTTTCAAATAAAAATCAGAAAGTCGATTCATAGAAGCAATACAACATTCATCATTTGAAATCTGTATCAAGGTTGAATGAATCTGTATCAAGGTTGAACGAATCTGTATGAAATTAAATAAGTAGATATCATTTAAAGGAAACGATCCAATTCATATGCGAGCTGCAGAGCAGAATCAATTTCCAAGGTTAATCCAGAACAGGTTTCGTCGACGTCGATAATCTGATTACAAGGCACATGAGCTAACATTAATGAATAAGCATCGATCCAAAAGTGTAGGTTCCAGGATTAGTGGCGATAGGAGGTCAACCTGCAGTCTTTGCAAAATTAACCCACGAAAACAGTGATTTTTGTCCTTGGTTCGCGTTTCTTCTAATTTCCAGTAATTGGTTTACCTTCAACGTCACGCAATACTGCTTTCAACCGCGCTTTGTACTTTACACGAGGTGGTAATTTGAAGCACCGAGCGAAGTTTTAATTATTTCTGTCTTCCGCCACGCTGTCCACCTTGGATCCTTGTTGATCTTTGATCGTTAATTTGTATGCAGCCGGTTAATGTTATCCTTATTCTTAGCCTTTAACGAGGCAGCTCGTGGCTCGGGTCTATCCAAAGTTAATCCTGATCAGATTTCGTTGAAGTCGATATCCTGATAACAAGACACACGAGCAAGCATCACCGAGCAGAACCTGACTAAATTATCAGCTTGCAAACGTTCATTCGTGGTCTTTGGTTTCTCTAATTTGCTATAATTGATTTAATTTTGATGTCACTCTATGCCCCCTTGAACTTCCTGTTGCAAATGATGTTACAATTATATCTATTTTTTTTTTCTTATCTGTAACTGTCGATCCTTGATCCCTATCTCTCAAAATTGTGGATCAATAACTAAGTGGCCATAGTAAATTGCTCCCCTTAAAAAATTGCAGGAATAATACCAATCCTAATTCCTAATTTCTGATAATTGTTTCGATGATGAAATTATAATTATAATTGTTTTACACTTCTCCCGGAAGAGATATATTTATCTCGTTGATCTCTAATTTGCTATAATTGATTTAATTTTGATGTCACTCTATGCCCCCTTGAACTTCCTGTTGCAAATGATGTTACAATTATATCTATTTTTTTTTTCTTATCTGTAACTGTCGATCCTTGATCCCTATCTCTCAAAATTGTGGATCAATAACTAAGTGGCCATAGTAAATTACTCCCCTTAAAAAATTGCAGGAATAATACCAATCCTAATTCCTAATTTCTGATAATTGCTTCGATGATGAAATTATAATTATAATTGTTTTACACTTCTCCCGGAAGAGATATATTTATCTCGTTAATTTTCACGAAATCGTCGCCATTTTTTACCCTTCTTCTCGACCTTCGCCATAACGATTTTGTTTTACCAGAGTTAATCTTGATCGTTCGCTTTGATATCCTGATCACAAGACACACGAGCAAGTATTAACCCTAAAAAGACCAAGGGTCTTACCGAGCCCATATTTTCGGTCGAAAGGCGACGCTCAAAGAGGCGTATTTTAAGAGTACAGGTTTTGTACTACCGAATCAAAGCTTTTGTAGCTCGTATGCACCTTTTTGCACCTGTAAATTAACCTTTTTTGCAAATTCACCCTTTTGTCATCCCAACAGTGATAAAATCCAACAAGTTATTATTATTTCGAAACGTACTGAAAACAGAATAAAATTATTTAATTTCTCGGAACAGGGAAAAAAACATGACGGCGGAACAAAAGATTGACGTTCCTTTTACGGGCAGATTGCGCTCCGTATACGAATATCGTATCGATACTGCATTCGTCCTTGTCATCCTCGAAACTTTTTAAACCACGCTTCCATTGTGCTCACGACCATCGCGATTTATTAGAGTCCCTCGAAGAAAAGCTCGAGCTATTTCATACATCGAGTACAACGGAGGGTAGATTAAAGAAAATATTTTCCTTGGATCATCACCCCTTTGGTAATACTTCATCGCGTGCAACCGCGGACAATTTGCACTTACAAGCTCCTCGAACCCCCCTATTGGCATAATGCGGCTAACAACGAACGGTCACGAAGCAGGGAATTACGGAAAATTTTTGAACATTATGTGCAAGCATAGTTCATTTCGACGAATGAAAACACCACTTTTCGTTGGGGACGTAATTACGGTTTCGAGGTGATGAAATCAACCCTTGGAATAATGTACGTTTTCAACGTTTCAACGAGAGACGAGATACAAAATTGCATTATTCTTTGTGTGTGCAAAACTGGACAAATAATTGTGGAATAACCGTACATGGTTTTCGAGTTGTTCTTTGGTGTCAATTTTTTATTATTGTGAGAGGTTAGGGACAATATAGATACAACAGTGACAAGGAATAAAATACATTTTATTATGGAATGACCTAACCAAGACTGTTAGTCGTCTGGTGAGACATCACGTGACCGGTTTAATTTCTCCAGTAGCCTAGAGAGGTCTCCACTGGAGGATTTCGATAACCTCGCCCAATTATTTGTGGATTGAATTTAAAATAAAATAGCTCTGAGAATTCAGCCACTTCTTTATTAAATGATTCATGTTCGTACTAGCACCCAAGTAGTAATTTCTTTCTGATAATTTTCACGAAACGAGATCAGATTGAGTTCAGTGAAATTCGAGTAGAATCGTTTAGCCGATCGACTCCACGCGAACAAAGACTGCCCTATACAGCGCTAGCATCGATCGCTCGAAGATCGTTCTGGATCGTTGGCGATCGAAACCGACTACCGGTTAGGGCCGTATCAAAATAAATGCTATAGTTCAAAACGAATACATATCATTAGTTGTTAAAACGAGGCGCGACGCAAGTATAGTTGTAAAGGAGAGAAGCAGAAAGGCGAAGCAACAAGAAGATAACGGTGGGAAAAAAAAAATTTGAGGGGGAGGGGGATAAATGAACGACAACATTAACAATTAATTTATTACACCTTTACCGCATCTTATATACATAATATACATACAAAATTGATATATTGTATATACAAAATATATGTATTATATATTATATATATTATATATAACATATACACGTGCATATACAAATCGGTGAATAGGAGATAAGGTTTTGCTAAGACGAAAATCCATGCGATCGCGCGGATCGATCGATAGGAAAGGAACGATCGACGCATGGATCCGTGATCCGCGCGATCGTCGGTACAATGTGTACAGCGAACCGGTGGGAAAGAGGACGATATTCTATCGACAAAAGATCCAGACAGTATTTTAAAATGACATAGTTAGCTTAGTCGTCTACGTATTAATGTATCTACCCCTATACGCGCACGCGTGCACGCGCGGGAAATTCGAAAACAAAACGAGAAAAAACAAAACAATATCGAACGAACGATGGAAAAAATGCGTGCACGCGGATACACACGTACACGTACACGCAAACCCACACACACACGCGCGTACACGAATACAGACACACGTACACGAGAAATATTGTATCGTTGTCGATGTCTACGATTGTTAAAGCGGAGACGCCTGGCGCCGATGACCAACAAAATCCTCCCCCCCCTCTCCTCCTATCCCAACTCCGCAGCGTCGCGACGCCGCGCGTCTCCACTCGTGTAATTCACGTTTCAATAATATTTATTATTTTTTATAATAGCGTATACGGTGTATGTGTTTCCTGTCGTGATTACCCACACTTCTCCTTACCTCTCGATAGATGTTGAAGAAAAAAAATAACAAAAAAAAAAAATAAAAATAAATATAATAAGGGAGGGAGAAGAGCACGGAGAGAATGATTACGGATCAAAAGGCGAGGGATGATTTTTATCGACGAAATGCTGCTTCGTCTCCCTCCCCCTCCCTTCAGGAGTCTTAATTAATTCCCTAACTATTACGTTGTTACTTGGAACTCGTTAGATCGCGGCGAACCGCCCCGCGAGCCCGATTGTTTAACTGCATATACGATCACCGATGTAAAACCGGGTCGTTGCCTCTAACCCTTCCACTGCTGAGGGCACGCTTCTTAACTCTTTCCCAAGTCGCAGGAATTCTGTTCGTTTCCCGTACGCGGGCATCGAGCGAGACCAGTACGCCGAAACGACAAAACGATTGAAAAAAAAACAAGAAAAAAATGTAAAAGTAATCGCTGCAAACCAAAAAGAGAAAAAAAATAAATAATTATACGGAACGGTCCTTAGGACGCCCAAAAAACGACACGCGCACGAACACAAAACGGAAAACCAGAAAAAAATGAAACGTTTTCTAGGGACTACTGTACTCTAGAACAGTAATTTTCGTCGCTACGAGGAAATTAGAAACCTTTTCGATGTTCTTCATCCCCCGTAGGCTTAATCAATTATTTTTAAGTGTGTGATCGATTAAACGCTTCGAAACTAGCGAGTCCAAGAGAAGGGTTAAGAAGATCCATCAATGCGAATCAACGAACCGTAAAGTAAGCACACGAATTATATATATGTATATATTTTTTTTTTCCTCCGTTTGTAATCGATCGTTGATCGAATAACGAGAATCGAGGCGACGATAAATATTGATAGCAGTCCAAGGGTTGATGCGATGACGTGACCAACAGCAGAACATCCTCGTTTCTGAACATATTCGACTTCGAAAATCGTTGCTTGTGTCATCGATTAATTAGGAGATATCGCGTCCATTGTGACAGAGATCTTTGATACTCGCGCGAAAGATCGTTTTTTTGTGATTATTTACACGCCTCTGTTAGTATTATTATCTATTAAATTCGTGGGAAATTTAATTTCCTTTTTTTTCTGATTCGTAAATTCTGTTTTTAGAAATGAATTTTATCGAATGAGTGATCTTTGTTAACTGTTACTCGAGTAACCCAATTGTGCGGGCGCATTGTTTACGAAAACGTTCGAAAATATTTAAGTAAAATAATTTTCACGTACGGAAGCTATTTCGAAATAATTTCCCGACATTAATGTAGTCGTTATTAGGAGTGATTAACGTAAATGAAAGCAATTTCGAAATAATTTTCCTAGCTTAATAGAATAATTATTCTATTGTTATTCGCGTCGCGTATGATTATGTCCGTGGATCCGTCAACGTCGTTATTATTGTATTCGTTTTCCGTATAACAATAACGTTATTGTCCGCGAAAAAGTCGCACGTTAATTGCGTGCAAATAATTTAAACGTATAACAAAATAATTTTAATTACCTTGTTAATGGCGAATCGAGTTTGGCACTTTGTTAGCAATTCTCCTTTATGAATTTCTGATTTCGGTATTCTGTAATGAAAATTTTTATTTGCATGTGTTATATATGCGTTAGAGTATTGTCACTATATTGACGAGATCTTCCCGAGAAAAATGAGTCCAAACACGACCTAGTTCGGACTACTTTTTGTTATACGAAATTTGAATCGTTTTTGAAAAATTTTCAATTGCGTATAATTCAAAATTGAAATAATATGGTCGTGTTTGGACTCATTTTCATCGGGGAAGGCTCGCCAAGTCATTTATAATACTTTCACGAAGAAAATAATATAAAAATTTGAATTATGGTTTCCAACAATGATTCAATTATAGAGGGAGAAATTCGATCAATTAACAAGGTAAACTGTATCAGTGATTCTTAACTTGTACCACGAGCCCAAAATAATAAAAACTCGTGAGTTTAAAAAAGTTAAGAACCGCGAAGTATAAAAATGAGTAAGTATTACGACTCGAGTAACTCGAAGCGAATTGCTATACGTTTTAAAATACGTTTTATCATTGTTTTGTGATAAATTACGGTAGTCCGCAATTATCCAATGTATCCGTCACAAGTGACGCGCACATAAATTGCATAAGCAAAGAAAGATGATGTTAAGCAACAGAAAGCAATAAATTATCTTGCGTAATGCGAAACTGTAAACACACTCGACTGATAGCACGTAGTTTAAAGGCGAGCGAAGATATTTTGAAAGTGTATTATTGCGTCTCCATTGCGCCGTTCATTAAAATCTAGTTAAGACGAACCAATGATTATTTATCGATTAATTATTATTTCTCGAATGCGTACGTGGGCATCGAGATGCAATTCTGTAAACGTTGCAAAAATGCGATCGTAAAATAAACGAGCTCTTCAGACGCAGATATCTTTTACTTTCGAGCCCTAAAACTCGTCGATGATACAAAAATTTACATTTCTGAAGTTCTCCTCTTAATGGCCGAACGAAAATTATTTTCAACTGGTACGAGAGAGTCAAGGTGACCCCCACTGTTCGAAACCGAATATAAACTGGGATCAAGTTTCTTTTAAAGAGCTCAATTCGTACGATAATCTCGAACGTTGATTGAAATCTCGATTACTCGGAACATCTCGAACGTTAAAATCTCGTTTCATTCTCTTGTATCGAGAGTCTCGTACGGTGCAATCGAAATATCTTGGACTCTTTCGAGAAACGTTGTATGTGATGCTTTATGTATGTGTGTGTATGCTTTATTAATACGTAATACGGTAGCATATGATTATATCAATATTGTTTTAGTTCTCTTAAACTTTATGTATGTTATTTATTTTGTATATGATTATTTTTGTTATATATAATTGTTCTTTTCATGTTGCTATTATTATTAAATATATAAATCTTTATTTTGTTGAATGAGACGTTTTAATTTCCACCTAAAATGAAATGCATGTGATTACTGTATTTCGTTCTTGTAGCAATGTTTTTCCTTCTTCCTTTGGAATCCTAAATTATAACCAAAAGTATAAAATATCGATGTAATTGTTATACAGGGTGTTCGACCAACCCTGGGAAAAATTTTAATGGAGGATTCTAGAGGCCAAAATAAAACGAAAATCAAAAACACCAATTCTTTGATGGAGACTTTGTTAAAAAGTTATTAACGTTTAAAGTTGGGACCGTACTGAATTTTTTTCTCGAAAATGCGCAGGATTTCGAGTATATGTCTAATCACCAAAAATGATTGTAATTGGCTCCCGCAACCGAAAATAATTTTTCCAGAACGATTCGAAATTTTTTTTTATCGTCGAAAAATTTTAAACATTCTCGAATTTTTTTCTAGAAAGTGCGTAGGATTTCGGGGGAATGTCTATTCACCAAAAATGATTGTAATTGACCCCCTTAATCGAAAATAATTTTTCCAGAACGATTTGAGAATTGTCAATTTAATTGTTAATAACTTTTTAACGAAGCCTCCATCAACAAATTGGTATTCTTGATTTTCGTCTTATTTTGGCCTCCAGAATCCCTCATTAAAATTTTTCCCAAGTGTGTCCCGAGTACCCTATATAATTTTTCGGGTTGATTTACCTCGATGTTTACAATACGTTCGTTGCAATTATTATTTACCAAATGATTGTAATCATTGCTCATTAATTTTATTACATTTTCAGATCCAAAAATTCGAATTACCCCAATCTGACATTGACAGTATTTTCTCCATTCATTTTGCAGCTCACAATTGCACGCAAACTTAAATTGACGTTAACCTGAATGCAGTTGTACTGTCGATTAAACAAACCGTACGTTCTATATTTTCTTGTGGGGGCTAAATTGACTCCCACCATACCGGTCGTGTAATAGCTGTTCCGCCCTACCTGTTGGGCGTTAATTAATATTGGTTTATTCCGAGGAGGACGTTCAGCAGCCGTCAATCACGCTTGTTTTACCATCAATCGAGATCAGTTGCCCAAGACATACGTGTATCTCGCTGCCAATTAACGCCAATCATCCAACACACGCGTTCTCATTGCTGACAATTATAAGACACCAAAGTAATTTCCTTGGAGCATCCGCGATTCCTATTTTTAATCGACAAAGAAAATCCAAAAGAAAATCAACTGGCCGAGTCTCATTCTTTTTTTGTTTTTTTTTATATCGAGTTCACGGATTCAAAATGGCTGCCATTGGCGACATTACTGTCAAAGCGATCGAGCGCCATTTTCTTTTTCTCAATCGTTCCTTCGGGAAAGGCAATGGAGACGCGGTAGAAAGAAGATCCGCGTTAAATTCAACGCTTGCACGTCTCGCCGAAGGAATTTCGAGAAACCTCTTTCGTCCCTCGTCCACGCGTGAGAAAACAAACATCGAGACACGTATACAACGTTGGCGCGTCGTCAGGAACAGATTTAATCGATTTCTGACGATCTGATGCGGATGTGCATCACTAAAAACCACAATCTTGAACTTCGACTCGTTTAAAGAACGAGCTCGGGCGTCACGAGCCTCGCTGTGCAGTGGAACCCCGATTACTGCAAGAAAACGCGTGCAGTTATCGAGGTAATCGATTCAATGAAGAAATCTGTTACTTGTATATTCTTATAACGAGGTTCTCGTGTCATCGAGGTTGCATTTATCGAAGTTCTACTATATTTTGTTTTTTTTTTTTTATTCCATGCAGAAATCGCAAGAGTATAAAAATGATAGTGTTGAAATAAATTTGTAATTTTCTAAATTCGTTAAATTATTGAATACTTCGCTTGCAATGCAAAATATTTTTCCATTAGCAATTTTAAGATGTTTCGAACGAATAAGGATGCTTAAATTTAATTAATAAAAAATCAAAACGAGGACTGACTCGAAGCAACTTAATTTGACAATTTTCAGCACAACGTGGATACGAGATTTCTGCATGTAAAAATGATTAATAATAGATGTGAGTGAAAGCACAGCGAGGCTCGAAGGATCGACTTAAATTCCGATTCGAGATTTCGTACGTCCCTACGTTTATAGCGCTAATATTATTAATTAGTGGACCTATAATTACACGTTCTTTTGGTTGATGCGTAGATAATATACTTAATAGTATTTACGACAACGGAATTCTGAAAGCAATAACGTTTGTACTCGCTTACCATCGCTTAAAACGAAACGTTGTATCTTATTAATTTACCGATTCTGCGAAAGACCAGTATATATGTGGACACGAACCAAAGAGAGTGCTTATTGTTATTAATTACAATTATACAATGTGGTTACCAAATTAATTGTTTACATTCGTGTATTTCTTGCGTTCTTAACACTTTGACGGCCGCTGTCACGTATACGTGAGTTCGTGAGCTAGCAGACGTTGGCCACTGTCACGTGTACGTGATCTACTGTATCAGCCACCATTTTATCATACATTCGACTTATTACGTTTCTTGAGGTTACATTTATAATTCCTTACAATAATATTCCTAGCATCTTCGTGTATCTGTGGTGTAACAATGGTCTTTTGCGTGATACGTGCGGTCATTAAAGTGTTAATTTAATATATCAATGTTTTGTTAAGATTAAACTGGTTCTGAACTAGAGAGGTTACTTAAATTCTATACATTTGAAATATTACTAGATTGACAGTCCAAAAAGTCGAAGTTCCTTTGAAAGGAACTAAATATAGAAATGCATCGACAACTGTCGCAGGCTTGGACCGAAGATGCGACAATTAGAGAGGGATGGAGGTGTTCCAGGTGTGCAGTGATGTGAACAAGTGAAATATAGTCTTTTTAGAGATAACTGAGCGACAGTTGGCGAGTCATTGCTGAATTGTTTCACTTTTTCTATCGATAGCGTGTATATAGAATCTAAGTAAAATCGCAGAACGTGTCGATATTAAATTCCTGATCTATTTAGTTCGATTCAGCTAAGCTTGTAATAGAAATAAAATCTGCTCGAATTACAGGAAACAAAGGGGCAAACCGAGCAGCAAAATAAAATTTTCTAAAGTCAATGATAATTATGCTAACAAACGTAAAATGAAATTGCGAGGAGAGCAACGAATAATGATTACATATCATTAAATTTGTTATATGTATATTCGACGAACAGTTGTTTAATTTATATAAAATACATTCAGTTTGTTGTAATGAATCCAAAAATTCTCTTCAAAATACAATTACTCGAGAATTAAATGTTTCGATCGTAACACTTTATTAATTGAATATTGATAGCATTAACGTTGTGGCGCTGCTGGCTGAGAGGTTAGGAACTCGTGAGAATCGTAGGAGGACAGAAAAGGAAAGGAGGGGGGGGCATTTCGTCTGGGCCTGCTAGTGGACTCATGATGAGTGATGGACAATCGTGGGAATTGTGGGCATGCGCACTAGAATTTTCCCTCGTGGGATTCCTTTTTACGCATGCGTCAGCTTTCTGCCATAGATGTATCTCTGCCATGCATGTTGGGAATTCCCATGTTTTGTACAAAATTGAACTTTCTACTTCAAATGCTCGCCAATCACACAAAAATTAACTTATCAAAGATCCCCTACGTATTTCTCTAGCTATACTCATGTAGATTAAGAGGAAACTTTCTGTTTTTGTCTCTTTCCCTGTAACTTTCTTAAATTTTGTTCCTTACTGGGGATCCAACGGTACCCTAAAATTCTAGTTAAGTGTATACAGCAGTGATCCATGCGCTCCAGTGCGCATGCCCAAAATTCCTACGAATGTCCATCACTGCCTTAGACGACTGTTAGTCGAGGATTGTATAGCAACCGAGGTGAGCGCTTGTGAGAGCGCGACCCCCTCTGGTGGCCAGCATCCGAGGCGACGCCACAACATCAATATTAATACTTGCAAATTAAATTTTTATACCTAGCATTTCCTAATTAATTTTACAATAAACAAAAAGGCTACTGTCACGTGGCAGAAAGTAACGAGAAAAGAATTGAATTAAAAGATTCTATTTACCAGAAATGCTGCCTTGCCAAGAAATAACACTTAAAACTTATCTTCTGCCAATTAATTCCCGGCAAATTTCCAAGCTTGGCACAACCATTGTGCACTGTTGCTTCGCAAAAACTGATGCTACGCTGCTCGGTTTGCCTTCGTACGAAACATGCTAAGTGAAATCGGAACAAGGAAATATTTATAGTTGTCGAGTGAATTGCTCTGCGATGTAAGATCAGAATTATTTCTACACTACCTTTAGTTTTATCTATTAATGTATATTTATGGGACAACAGTGGAAATATTCCCTTGATAATTGGTCAAATTTGTCCATCGATGATTCAACGAGAATCCTCCTTATCGCTCGTAGCAACTCGTAATTAAGTTTCCTTCATTGAGGAGAATTTAAATTTTTATCTTCGCTATATTTTCGTGAAAGTATTACCAATAAATTAGTGAGACTTTGCCGATGAAAATGAGTCCAAACACGGCCTCGTTCGGACTATTTCTAATTACATGTATTATACGAAGAATGAAAGATCTTCCTTGGATAGACAATAATTAAAACTACTCCAAATGAGGTCGTGTTTGGACTCATTTTTATCGGGGAAATGTCACCGATGCATCTCCAGTGCTTTCGTGAAGATACAATGAAAAATATGAAAATTTTAATTTTTTTTTACAAGAGTACGGATGCTACGAAAAAGGTAATTTCTAGAACAAGGGAATATTACACTTACATTTCAACATCGTTCCTACAGAAATTTCCTTACTTTAAGTTATCAAAAATGTTAATTGTTTTTAATAGCAATGTCAGTTTTAAGAAAGAAATAATTCAGATTTTACTATCTCGTTTTACAAATAACGAAGATTTTTTGGTAGACTTTTTAATAGCGATTTACAACATTGGTTTTATCGATGTATTCGGACACATACGAGAAGCCCTTTGTGCAAGTTCGTGAGAAATCGAACTCGTTCGCAATCTGCGAGGACGCGACCATAAACTGTATGAGATTGTCAAAGAAACGAGAAGAGAAATACGCGTCCCTAACCTCACCCCGTAAGAAACTCCGAAAAACGATTACCAATGATTCGATTATTAGTTTTAAACCCTTTTGTACGTTTATATGCAGTTAAATGACGTGTACATAATTATGTAAATCAATGTTGTGAGATTAATCCGATTGTAATACCTACACACAAAACCCCATTAGCGGAAGGCATGTGCTTCGAATTATTATCCTTGAAATTTCGTGAGACGATTAAACGGTCCTTTCAAAATGTTTGCTTTCTCAACACTGTCGACTCGTGAAATGCCAATTTCCAATTTTTCTTCCTGTTCTTTGTTACAAGTTTCTTTTTAATTCCATTTTAGACATATTTTCAATAACACGATCTACAGAATAACGTTACCTCCACGACATGACCTAAATAAAAATTATAATACTAATGATGATGTATAAAAGAAAATGAATAAGAGGAAAATAGGATTTGTTCATAAGTCGATAATGCTGAGAATATATTTTTATTATCACCTAGCTGTACCAATAACTCCTATATATCCACCAATTTCCAACAAATAATTTCTATTTATTTACTATAATTTACTTTTTCATTCAAGTGATTATTCAAAAATATAATATTCTATTATGGTTATGTTTACGAAGGTTTGAATCGAAACGATTAAGAGTAACGAATATATTTTTAGATAAATAATCTCCATTTTGTCTGGCACGAATTCGACTAATTATGGACGATGCTGTATATTGCTTTAGAAATGCACATACCTTCGAGGAACGTTCGTTCACTATCCTGCAAGCATCTTCAAAATCAATATCTTTATAAGAAATAGTGAGTGAAAACGCCCCTAAAGTGAAAAATGAAACATGGACTTGTTTCTTCTCCTGCGAAGTCGTATTATATCGTGTTGATACTGCGTCAAATTCGATTGAACGAATATTTCGACGTGTTGCGCGTGCTCGGGAAATTTAAATAATAGGGTACATAGATGGGCGCACGGCTCTCGTTGCACCGGAATGTATTTTTATGCATCGGTGACAGATGTCGCACAAATGCAAAGGCATTATGGCTCTACTTGCATTGACGCGTTGCGCTTGTCCATCGTGAAGATTGCGATTGGCTACAACGAACAGTAGCATAGCCAACTCTAGTATGCAACAGAGATGTCAGACGGAGCACCGGGTGCACCGGCACACCTCATTCCACTCTCTCACACTATGCCAGATCACGCATACGTGAGCTCGTAGAGTTTCGGGAAGTCGACAAAGGCAAACTGACACATGCTCTCTTTCTCCATTCTCCGAAGGTACCCGAAGCAATTTCGGACCGCCTCGTGGGAGTCGAGAGAGAAAGGCTCACATTTGCCTCCTAGCTCTTGAACAACTAACATCCGACCTCCCGTCAACGCCATTCGATTTGGAATCCTGAATCGACATTCTCCACTGCACAAAACAAAATTTTGTGAAATTCTTTTTACGGGAATACACGTTTTAAAACCCCCTGATCATATTTTAAATATTGAAATAATAGAAATTTTTTTTATTATTCCTATTTATGAGCGTACATATGTATATCTTTTCAGATATCACTTCTGCAACATCTGGCAATGTATAACCATTACTGCCGGCTACTGCCAGCCTCTCACAGCCTCTGCTGGCTTCTGCTGGCCTCTGCTAACCTCTGCCAACATGTGCGGGCTTCTGCCTGCCTCTGCTGGCCCCTGCTGACCACTGCTGACCACACCTGATACATCCGACAACGTATAACGATTACTACTGCTTACTGCTAGCCTCTCCCAGCCTCTGTTGGCCTCTCCTGACCTCCGCTTATATTTCTGACGACGTATAACGATTACAACTTGCCACTGCTTGCCCCTGCTGGTCTCCGCTTGCCACTCCTTGCCACTGCTGGCATCCGCTGGCCTCCGCTTATATTTCTGACAACGTATAACGATTACTACTGACTTCTGCCAACCTTAGCTGGACTCTGCTGACCGCTGCTGACCTTTCCTGGTATTTCTGACAACGTATAACGATTACGACTGGCTACTGCTTGCCGCTGCTTGTCACTGCTTGCCACTGCTGGTCTCTGCTGTCCACGGCTAGCCTCCGCTGGCCTCTGCTGACCACCCCTGATGCTTCTGACAACGTATATGTTAGAAGAATCTTTTTACGATCCGCGTTTTACCAAGGTTCTGGGGTAAGTGCCGTGGGGTTCATCACAGTCCTCTTACCAAAAGGCAAAGCCTTCCCCACTCCGTGGCCAGATCCTTCTAGAAAATCCTTATCGTACTACACGTGTCGTACAGCACCATGACTTCGGGTCATCGGCCACACGCACGGTACCTTCCGAGAATCGACGATGGGGCTCCCTATCGCCGACATATAAACAAAACATCCGCGACTCCTAGAATTCGTCGCGCCTCGAGTGGGCCAAGTCTGATGACAGACTTATGGTTCCGGTATCGATACCTACGATACTCTTGAGAATCTGGTCATAGCCTCAAATGCATTGACCCTGACACGTGTCACCCCTTGAAAAAGGAATTGACGCTAACATATAACTATTACTACTTGTTACTGCTGGTCTCTGCATGCCTCTGCATCCCTCTGCTGGCCTCTGTTGGCCCCTGCCGACCACTGCTGACCACTGCTGACCTTTGTTATCAACTTCCGACATGATGTATAAGTATTCAATCCTTGTATAATGTAAATCTATGGCAATAAATGATATAATTTAACAGAATTCTATGTGTTCCAATCATTTTTACCTTTCTTTTCCTCTCCAAACCATTCCCTTAGTTTTAAGAGACCGTTTTTCCGGTTAAAATTGGATTCCCAAAGTGTCCAGGTCTCGTACTTGCTGCCAAAATCAAAAATTAACTTTTAAATTTTTTTTCTGTAACCGTCACTCTCGTACCTGTTGGCAAAATCGAGAATTCATTTTTTTCGTCAAAAAATTTTTGCTCGAAAATTTCGCCGATTTCCCAAAATGTCCTGAAACAACTGGGAAGTCCTGAAACAGCTGGAAAGTCCTGAAACATCTGGAAAGACCTGAAACAACTGGGAAGCCCTGAAACAGCTGGAAAGCCCTGGAATTTCTTGGAAGCGCCGAAAATTCTTTGAAACCCTGAATTTTTAGCAAAGTTCTGAGTTTCAGGACTTCCTAGTGGGTTCAGGGAAACCAAGGAGTTTCAGGGAGTCTTATAACTAAGGTAATGATTTGGAGAGGAAAGGAAAGGTAAAAAATGATGAGAACACATATAATTCTTTGTAATTATATCATTTATTGTCATAGATTTACATTATACAATGTTTTAATACATATATATCATGGAAGAAGTTATAACAAGGGTCAACAGTGGTCAGCAGTGGTCAGCAGAGGTCAGCAATGGTCAGCAGGGGTCAGTAGGGGTCAGTAGGGGACAGCAGAGGCTTGCAGAGGCAAGCAGAGATCAGCAGGGGCAAGCAGTAACATGTAGTAATCGTCACACGTTGTCGGAAGCATCGGTAGTGGTCAGCAGAGGCCAGCGGAGGCCAGCGGATGCCAGCAGTGGCAAGGAGTGGCAAGCAGAGACCAGTAGGGGCAAGCAGTGGCAAGTTGTAATCGTTATACGTCGTCAGAAATATAAGCGAAGGTCAGGAGAGGCCAACAGAGGCTGGGAGAGGCTGGCAGTAACCAGTAGTAATCGTTATACGTTGTCGGAAGTATCAGGTGTGGTCAGCAGTGGTCATCAGGGGCCAGCAGAGGCAGGCAGAAGCCCGCACATGTTGGCAGAGGTTAGCAGAGGCCAGCAGAAGCCAGCAGAGGCTGTGAGAGGCTGGCAGTAGCCGGCAGTAATGGTTATACATTGCCAGATGTAGCAGAAGTGATATCTGAAATGATATACATATGTACGCTCATAAATAGGAATAATAAAAAAAATTTCTTTTATTTCAATATTTAAAATATGATCAGGGGGTTTTAAAACGTGTATTCCCGTAAAAAGAATTTCACAAAATTTTGTTTTGTGCAGTGGAGAATGTCGATTCAGGATTTCAAATCGAATGGCGTTGACGGGAGGTCGGATGTTAGTTGTTCAAGAGCTAGGAGGCAAATGTGAGCCTTTCTCTCTCGACTCCCACGAGGCGGTCCGAAATTACTTCGGGTAGCTTCGGAGAATGGAGAAAGAGAGCATGTGTCAGTTTGCCTTTGTCGACTTCCCGAAACTCTACGAACTCACGTACGCATGATCTGGCATAGTGTAAGTAGTGCACTCGATGCTCAATCTGGCATCACTGATATGCACTAGCTATGCTGTCGAGAAACAGAAAATTGCGAGAGTCTGATTTTACACTTGATAGAAAGAATACACAGCATTTGTGCGTTTTTGTCTATCCAGTGCAAAATCGGACTCTCGCTTAGCATAACTCTTACTAGAGTCGTCTGTGACATTAGTAGTTCATAGAAATAGTATTATATATTTAAGTATAATTTATTTCACTCGGAAGAAAACGGCGCCGAATAGATAAAATTGTTATTTTATATTTTTTATTTGTCGCTCACATTTTGAATATACAGTGAACTTAAGCTTTCATAAAAATGTAGCCAAAAATTAGAATTACCCACAATGCACGCGACATTTGGCGGTTAAATGTTCAAAAAGACACAAGAGCGGTTAACCTAAAACGTGACACTCTCGTGTCTTCGATAAAATGTCAAACATGAATGGAATATCGGCGGTGCACGTTAAAAAATTAAGTAAATACATACTATCTTATCCTTTTGTCGAACACGGCGAACAAAAAATAAAAAATGCATTGAATTTTTCTTAGGTCACAATCTCGAAGAAATACGATCGAGAGCTTTAGATAATATTATTTCAAAATACAATCTTGGATTTGGTTGTGATTGCGATGCCTTGAAAAAAGAATTGATAACGAAACTATTCAACTGGTTTTCGTTTGAATCCTTGTCACAGACGCAAACGGTTTTAGATTTATTGCTTCGTCTGTTACAGGTATCTATTATGCGTTCTGAATATTTCGTATATTGCACTTGATTAGAATAAAATAAAATAAACGTTGTTGATTATGTTATATATTATAAGACGGGCGATAGAAGTTACTTAAATGCATTTGGTAAATTGAGATTTCAAAATGAACTTCATGAATTAAGGAGGAAGCTGGGTTCAGAATGGTATGAAAAATTAAATGAAATTGAAGAAGCTGTTATTAATGATGACAGATTACAAATGACAGTGGCAGATATTGAGAGTTCAAAGGTTTACAATATAAAAATATTGATACATTATATGATACATGATATATTTGTTTATGAATAAAAAATATAATTTATATTTAAGAATCCAAGCACATTAAGAATGGGATTTATTGATTATGATAAACATAGAACACGAATAAAAGACCATGAATTAGATGGCTTTAAAACGCATAGATTGGAGGATCGTAATATGTCAAGTAGTGTGCTAACTCTTCCTTCGGCTTTAGACAGGTAAATGTAATTACATAACATCTTGATACCTTTTGTGAATTCTTTGACTTAAGAGAGTGTAACAATTTTCTTCTCTTCGAACAGTTTTGAGTTTTATTTTGTTCATGTTATTGCCATCATTACTATTATTGTGTTACTGTTTCTTTTTAGAAATACAGTGAAACCTCTGTATCAAACGAAGCATTATAGAATGATTACAGAAGTATTAAAACCTTTGCAATACCGTTATACCTGGCTAAACAGCAGGAAACAACTTTCAATCGCTATATCTTTATAAAAGTTTCCTGCAAAAGAATCTTCTACCACTGGGATTCCTCAACCATCAATGTCCTCAATGAACCAGAGTCATCCAAAATAAATGATCCTTTTGATGATTAAAGTACAATAAACATTGTAAAGAGATATTCAAATAATATTATGTTAAATTATTTATTTTATTACTAATTATTTTTATTATCGATTACTTTGTTATATTTTATATAGTGTTATACATATACGTATGTAGTATAGTATATACAATAAATTACATATAGGGTTCACTGTTATCCGCGGAAAGACTTGGAACCGACCCCCTCGCGGGTATGAAGGTTTCACTGTATCATAATTAACAGTAATAAGGCATCTAAAATGAGAACACATTATTACAAAGACTGTACCAATAGATGTATTATCTTTTGCTTTAAAATATATTATGTTGATTTAAATTTTCTAAAAATAGTAATGTTTCAATGCACCACCTTGCCCCCTAATATAATAAAAATTTCACGCTACTGTGCACCTCATTTTGTGCTATTAAAGCGGATAAAAATTTGATATAAATAAGTAAAAAGCTCTAGCTTCGTCTCTGAACAAATATTTTCTAATATTTGTGGTTTACAGTTCCATACCGTTTGATTTAACATTGGAATGTGGAGATGGGACCCCAATATCCAAGGCTACCGAAGGTGGTATCAAATGGTTGGTAATGCCATGGCAGGCGCTAGTCACTTCTGACAAAGGTGTTTTAGCAGCGGTCGAAGAAGCCCTGAACAACAATTTAGACACAAATCTCATATTGCATACGTGTCAGTTTATAACGAACGTAATGATGCAAGATTTCCCAGCGGAAGTTTTCCTCCAAAGACCAGCGATAGTCTCGGTACTTGAGATTGCACATTTTTCATGTTTAAAATGAACCAGTACATAATAATACAAAATCTAATTTCAGATACTGCTCAATCTTTTGGATGCAAGTGCAAATACCTCGGATATTAATCTTAGAAACATCGTACCGATGGTTTTAAAAACACTTCACAAACTAACACGATCCTTGAGACTAAGGATTTATTACTATTGCGAACCATGTATCGCAAATAAGAAACAAAAAGTAAATGAATGTATTTACCATGTAACTATGATTCGATTTACTAACAAAAATTATACTTTTTAGTTATTAGCGGGGAAATTAAACAGCAATGCTTATTCATCTTCTGAGACCCGGGATAGCCCTGATGGAGGATTCTTAGAAGCTAATTATCAAGCATATCAATCTACCGTATGTACTACGTGAAAAATGGAAAATTATTTACGATTTTTAACATTGTATGTTCCATTCAGGGTACAAGCGAGAGGAGCCAAAGCGCAACAGATAACATCGACGATTCAATTTTACAATTGCAACAGATGCTCGTACCAACCTTTTGCGTCGAGTCTTTGAGACATGTTATATCTCAGCTAAGCATTCCCGTGAACTCGACATTTCCATTAAGAAACATAAAGTATATTACCGACTTGGCGTACGAACTGGTGCAATTACTTATTACAAGCGTTATGCCAAACATTTGGCTTTGCAATGACAACATGGCCTTAAAAGTGACCGAAGATATGAAAACGTTATTCGGCATCTTAGGAGATGTTGTACAATATTTTGAAAGTTACAGCACGATGGATCATTTTAGGATAACGTATCTGCATCTTATAACTATTACAATGAAACTTTTGAGTAACATTGTCCCTTTAGAAATAGCAGACGTTGTATTTCCTATGTCGCTTAAGACATCTATATGTATAGCTATAATGGATGCCCCTATTTATTTCTTATATCCAAACTTGCACTCTGTGTTGCAAGAATATGGCCGTGTACGTAATTTCTAATTTGTTCTAGTTTGTAAAATAATTACATGCACATGTCGTCAATCGCTTCTTTTTAACAGCAATTTCAAGGCAATGACGAAATTGGATACATAAAAATGTTCGACGAAACGAGAACGATAGCAAAATCAATGAAAGCGGCTATATTAGTGATAAAGGATTCACCAAGCTTGTCTCATTCGGACATGTTGAAAACGTTATACACGTCGAAATTAAGTTTATCTTATCATAAAAATTTTTACATTATTAAGAAGACCATCAGATTTCTACAAAACATAAATAGGTATGTACCTTTATAAATAAAGGAATCTTTGATTATTCAAAACATACCGAATGATAACGACATCGTCTGTTTAAAATATTTAAGATACTCCCCGAATAACGAAGATCGTACATTAGCCACAAAACTAGTGTTGAGCTTATTGGCAAATGGAGATACCGACGTGCAATATGCGATGTATCTGGAATGCTTTACGCTAGTTAAAAACATTCTAGGTGTAGACTATAATATTGAGAAACTATCTTGGGAAAATTTACTATTCCTATTCGAATCATCTATTTTGACTGAAATAATTTCTTATGGTGTGACGAACGATGATAAAAGGGTGAGTTAAAATTTTGCAAACGTTTAATACAACAGAATTTAACAAGGACTACTTACGTTTATGTTAGATAAAAGAAATGTCGGAAGATATGCTAGTTTATATATTAAAAGGAAGAGTTCCAATGGGAGAGAGCGGTTGGTTGACATCATTAGAAGCAATTGTACCAGTCTTGCCTCTTTTGCAATGCCATTGTCATTCTTCCACAGATTTAGGCCAGTGTGTGACAAAAATCTTTGATCCTGATATTTCTTCCAACATACAGTTACCATATATCGAGGTAATATACAGGGTGTTCGGCCACCCCTGGGAAAATTTTAATGAGAGGTTCTAGAAGCCAAAATAAGACGAAAATCAAGAATACCAATTTGTTGATGGAGGCTTCGTTAAAAAGTTATTAACAATTAAATTGAAAAATTTCAAATCGTTCTGGAAAAATTATTTTCGATTACGGGGGTCAATTACGATCATTTTTGGTGAACACACATACCTCCGAAATCCTATCCACTTTCGAGAAAAAAATTCGAGAAGGTGTGAAATTTTTCGACAGGAAAAAAAAATTTCAAATTGTTTTGAAAAAATTATTCTCGGTTGCGGGAGACATTTACAATCATTTTTGGTGAATAGACATACCCCCGAAATCCTACCCACTTTCTAGAAAAAAATTCGAGAAGGTGTGAAATTTTTCGACAGGAAAAAAAAAATTTCGAATCGTTTTGAAAAAATTATTTTCGGTTACGGGGGTCAATTGCAATCATTTTTGGTGAATAGACATACCCCCGAAATCCTGCGCATTTTCGAGAAAAAAATTCAGTACTGGCGGAACTTTAAATGTTAATAACTTTTTAACAAAGCCTCCATCACCAATTTTGTATTCTTGATTTTCGTCTTACTTTGGCGTCCAGAATTCCCTATTAAAATTTTTCCCAGGGTTGGCTGGACACCCTGTATGTACACTGCAAAAATAATAATTACGTTTTTTGTATAATTAGTTAAACATACTGAAGTACGTATTTTTATGTAAAAGGTATTGAAAGGGAATTTAAGATATCTATTCTCGCCGGATATCAATGTCAGAGAAGAAGCTGTTTGTCGATTGATCTGGCTTCTTGGAAAAGAAAAGGATTCGGTTCAAAAATTGCCACGTTTATCGTCTCTGCATGGTTTACCTCTGAGCTCACTTTGTATACTCGAATATCAAACGTCTACGAAAAAATCAGAAAGCAATTATCAGGTTGGATACTTTTAGATAAAGTGGAGACAAAGTGATCCAAAAACGGATCATCTCGATAACTCATTAACTTTTGGCGATAGACAAAAATGCTTCGCACGAATTTTGCTTGTGTTACCATCAAAAGATTGTCCCCCATTGTTCAACTTTGTCCTGTATCAATTTTTTGTATCTTCTCTTGAAAATGAGCTACACCGTGCCCCAGTTTCTAAAATCACCCAGTATTGACATTTACAAATTCATGAATATATATTACTACATTATAAAGAACTTTACACGTACAATGCATATAGGAAGTATTTTTTCACAGAGGAGTAATTTATTATCTGTACTGGAGATGCTGCGCGAGCCCAATATTGATCCAAAGATACGGAAATCTGCATTAGTTCAAATTAGCGTTATGATGTCAGATAGCTCTCTACATAAATTATTTATTAACGAGAATGGATTGCCTCTAATTTTGAAGATATTTAACAGTGCTTTGGTAAATTTCATTGTACTTAGATTACGAAGTGAAGTTAATAAATGTAATAAATAATTGGAATCAATTTTTAGTTGGAAAAAGATTATATCAATTATCCAGATTCTGTGATTCCAATAATCGCTATATTAAACTTATTAGCATCTACTGAAAGCTCTATACGCCATGATCTATCCACTCGTATAAACGTTCTTTCAAATATAATAAGAAGTACGTATAACAAAAGTACAAAAACGATTAACAGTTATTTAATTAAGTCGTTTAATAAATAAATACTTCTTAGGTCTTTTTTTATTTCCAAACAACGAATGTATTAGGACCGATGGCTCGCAACTTTTATGTTTGCTGCTTTATAACGAGTACATTATGAGACAGAGTGAAAAATATACAGAGAATTATAATCAGTTGAATATCTCGTTACCTTATATTATTTTATCCAAAATGAGATTACCGTTCTCCTGTAAATCTCATTGGAAAATAAGTACACACAGACGATCAGATATATCTGGTAAATAAATATTTAATATTTTATTTTGTTATCCTTAGACTAATGTATTATTATGAAGAATTAATTGCAACATTTCTCTTTACGTTTTATAGTTCTTCATAGTACCAATCCATTGGCGTTAACGTTCATCAAACAGTATTGGATATGGGAATGGAACGATGGTTTAAATGTACTTTGGAAAAGTTGGAACGATCTCCATGACTGTGACATATCAGAAAAGTTGAAAATTCAAGAGAACGAATTTTGGTCTCTACGTTTCAGCTTCCCTCACTATTATTGCCAACAACAATTGTACAACGTGCAAAATTCAATCACACACGACTCTGTTTCATGTGCACTTGATTATCTCACGATGTAAATATTATCTTATATTTTGTTTTTTATAAAAAAAAAATTACTTAGGATGTGTGTAATTTTTACAGGTACCTAAAATTTTACAAAATGCAACAATACGAAGAAATAAAGGACATAAATTTGCTACCATGGGAACGAACGTTCGAACGATTCTTGCTCTCCCATCCTGCAAACAAAGAAGACCGTGATCTGTTTGTTGAAGTTCTAAACTTTCTACAGATTTATGTTAACATTACTAAAAATGGTACGTATGTAGTCTACTATTTATAATACAATGAAACTATATTTATTATCCTTTTGTAATAATCAGGGAAAGGTACATGGACCAGCAAGATAATGAAGAATATAACGAAATCATTAGCAGAATTGTTTAAAACTTCCGAGCTGGATAATCAAGATGTGCATCAGTCTATATTGAAATTAGCGCGGACATGTTCAGCTGTAGAGAAAACTAAAAAGTCTTCCGACGAAGACCAAGAAATTTGGCTCCACTTTATCGAACTCGTTGTTTCTACTTTATGCTTCGGAGACCAACAGCATTTTTATAATTTAGGTGAATTTTTTTTCCACGGGATCAAAATTCTTTCCATCCAATTTTTTAGTCTCATCAAAATTCATGAATTCTTGCCAAAATATTGCTTTACACCTTGTCCTAAAGATTCATTTTCAGCTACATAGTATAAATAACGTTATGTATACGTGGATGACGTGAGAATCGACGTATTAAATATAAAATAAATTTTTATTTATCACAGCATATCTTGACTGGCTGCTGACATGCCTGACGTATTTAATCGAGAAATGTCATTGGGCAAATCATAAAAATTTATTAATATCGTTGGGGAACACGTTAATCGAATTAATCATATCATTCCACGGAGCTGGAACTGTTAGTTTCATGGGTCTATCCATAACAAGAAACTCCATAATATGCCTCAATCACTTGTTATACCAGATGCAAATAAATGTTAATAGAAATGTAAGAACATGCAATTCAGTATTTTCATCCACTATGGCGTGTAATTAATTCATACTATAAAGTTCGTAATTTGTCCACAGGCTTTTGCAGCATTTTGGTACGAGGAAGGTCGCACATTGAACTGGTTGCCCATGCTATGGCAAAATCGGGATCCTTTGGTTCGAGCATCGGCTTTGCAATTGTTAGCAGGGTTGATAAATAATTTGCACACGGCCTCTCAACTTTTAAATACCATAGTATTAGCACCTAGTGAACTTTGTCAGACTTTGCTTCAATGTATTTCTAGCAGAGAAGAGTCATGTATAGTCAGGGAACAGGCATGCATTGCGTTCAGCAATTTGGTGAAAAATTGCAATTCCATGACTTTTCAGTATGTAAGTAAACATTAAATTATTTATTTTTTTATGTACAGAGCTTGTTAAAATCGATGAACTAAATGAACTGAATTAATTTTGACAATTGTGTTGCAATGTTTATTGATTTAGGTGGACTCTTTGAGAGCAAATGCTATTTTAATTTATGTGGAGCAGAACAACACTTACTACGAAATTAGTATTTTATGTTCCAATATTTATATGTATACTACCCTGGATTGCGATCAAATGGATAGTCGAGAACAGGAAAACGAAAATGCACCGTCCGTTCATAGTATGCAGTCAGGTTGTACGTCATTAGTACCACGGACTATTTCATATTTGTATAATTGTCAGGATGAATTACAACCTAGTACGTACAATTTTCGTTAATGTTTTACTCCGTTTGTACATATCGTTAAAATTATGTTTCTTGTTAAATGAAGTGCTTCACAAGCATTATAGATATACATATTTAGTTTCAGTTAGAGGATCAGGGACCACGGATATGGATAATTATTTGCAGTTGGTCGTAACACCGCCTCTGATAACAGCTGTTTGCAGATTGCTAAATAATTTGATATTCATAGGCAAACAGGAAATTGTTCATCAAATTTATGAACACTCTATAGATAAATATTTGATTGGGTAAGTGCAAGAACAGGAAATGCAATCACAAAAATAATTGTAAAGTTGTTCTTTCTTACAAGCGTACAATTTTTCAGATGTATCAACGAGGTTCCCAAAGATACCAAAGACAGCAAAAAGGATTTTACACATTATTGCGATGTATTGGAAATGTACATCAGCATTTGTACAGTTTTAACGAATTGTGTCATGTACGGTAACGAATATACTTCCGCTATTAATTTTTCATCGGACTCGCTTTATGGTCTGCTCTACTTCCTGAACAGTGACCTATATCGTAAGTTGAAAATTAAAAAGAAAAAGGAACGGAGCGGTGATTACTGTTTTATGTACATTTTGGGAGAAAAATAATTACAATTGAATTTACGTAGGTACTGACACAGCAGAATTTGTGTCTTTGAGGAACAGACTCTGGACAGAGAGCTTCAACTTCATAGCTGTTCTCTCGTTAACCGACAATCAACATTTCGAATCGGTACAAACGGCTCTGGAATCATGTGGCCCAGAAGCAATACTTTCGTCCATTTGTATTGCAATGAGAGACTCAAACGTGGAGCTTCGTATGAGCGCTATAGGCTGTCTGGCATTTTTCCTTTCGCTGGAAATCCAGAAAGATTCTTTGGGAAAGAGTAACATCTCGCTGCAGACAGTAATGGACAACACGTTGATACGAACGTCGAGCGACAACAGAAATAACTTGAGGGAAGTTATATCGAACATTAATAAGCTCTCGCTGCGAAGCGCGAGTGCGCATTCGAGGAAATCGAACGAAAACGAGGACGTTGTTATAATTTACGACAATGCACTGGATCTTGAAGTCGAGAAAGAAGTCGCGATCGGCGAAGAACTATGCAGCGTTCTGTTGTATCTATTTATCGCCCACAATTACAACAGATCAAAAAAGAACCGTAAATTAACCGAGGACAAGGACTTGATCACAAGTGCGCTTACTAATTTGCTGTGCGTGTCCAGTGCAGCTAAGAAATTCGCGCTCGAGGAACATTTACCGGAAACAACGTTAATGATACTAAAAGAATTATACGTTAGATTAAATTTACAACCATTCGAGCTGTTCAAGAATCAAATAGATCGCGAAAGAAAGGTATATGATACGAAGTCATAATATTCCACGGTTCATTAACCTCTTCACGCCCTTGGCCACATATGTGGATGTTTAGTACTTTTTTTTTTTTATAATTATAGTTACTGTCAATAATAAATAGACCAAAACGTCCCTGGAGAGGTTAAAAGACCATAGTTCGCCAACGGTTCGAAATAAAACGGGCTGGTGACCTCTGTGTCGGCCATTTTGGTATTTCATTCTGTACTGTCACTGTACTGTTTCAATATGCAAAACTGGGAATTTCCAATGTATTAATTATCAATTGAGCTAGCGAACATCGCGCATTCGTATCAGACGGAATTTCCAATAGCATCTGTATGCTATATGGTAAAAAGTCTTCCTTATTTTTTTTTTGTAGATCCCCCCATTACTGCACGACGTAAATGGGATTTTTATATTATTGATGAATTTCATGTATGGGAGTACACAAGTGAAAGAGATATTAACGAAATACGGATTAGCAGATGTATTGCACAAATTGTGGGTCTGGATTGCATTAAATAATATTGTTGCGACGACTACCTTGAAATTACTTGCAACCTATACTACCAAATGTTCTGCAGGTATGGTAACTACGATTAATTTTTAATTGCAAGTTGTTGGATCGAGGAAATCATTAGGCTGACTATTCATATTTATTAATACGTATTTTGTAGCGGCGCAATCGTTGACATTGACTACTATCTTGCCAGGCACGGGGCTTAGAAAGACTCCTAATACTCTGGCTCTGATCCACGTTATCATACAATTAGTTTGCAAGGAAATAGACAAGGCTGGACAACTCTTTGATAATCACAAGTTACATTTCGCGTTTCATGTTCTGCGAAATGCAGTACACGTGCACGAATGTAGGGTGTCGATTTCCAAGGTAAACGTGTGCTTCTTAAACATAAAATACAACTTAATAATATTTTCTAATCAAGTGAAATTTTGTAGAGTAATCTCCTACAGTTTTTTACAAAAATACATCCTATTACCACAAAAAGGATAAAGCCCTGGCCACTAGTCGAATTGTACTGTTTGGAATTCTTAATTGACTTCACTTATTACGAGGAGGGTCAATTATGTGTACCAAAGGTAAGCACTGAATGAAATGTCTAAAGAGCACTTTAAACATTTTATTTATTACAGTACTGTAAATAATTTTTTATTATTTTAATCTCTAATAAATTCTTCAGGCTGTCGACGGTCTGGACGTTCTATTGCAATTATCGAAATGTTCTTCGTCGTCTAGCAGAATTCTTGCAATTTCTATATTGCGCAATCTGTCGTTCAATATGACGAATAGACCGAGATTGCTTAGCTCAGGTAGGAAGACACGCTTTAATATCATTATATACATAAATAATTCTGACACTATAAATGAATCTATTCCCTATGTGTATGTTTCAGTGGACTTCATTAATTTGCTGCACGATATATTTAAAAATGGTTCTATCTGCGAAATTAAAATAGCTGGTTCTATGTTATGGTCTTTGGTTGTCAACAATCAGAAAGGAAAACTAATTGCACGGAGCGCCGGTTTTTCACAAAGCATTCAAGAAGCATTAGGCAGACTTACGTTATTATCTATGGATGACAGAAAACAAGAACAGGAGTCTGTGAAAATGTTACAATATGTATTGAGAATTTTTAGCCCAATAGAGACTATAACGATCGAATAAGATAATGATTAAGTAAATCAACTATGGCGATGACTGATAAACATAATTGTACATAGAAATAGATTTTATTCTGTTATTATTCTGTGAATAATTCTAATGAAATGTGTAATACTTCTCTTACTGAAATCACAGATGAAGTAATATTAACATAAATTTACTGTAACAATATTTTAATTTTTATAGTGTAACAAAAAAAAAGAAATTTATTCTGAAAAATATACTGTATATTTTTCATAAATATCATAAGTATTTTGCAAAATATCTGATAATAAAAATGATTTAATCTACATTTCAAGGGAAGATACTTTTAGGGCTCGCATTATTTATAATTCTCAATTCCTATTGCGTAATTTATTCTTAATAAAATTTAAAATTTATAGTAAAACATGTAGAGTCAGACGTATTAAATTGCATGCTTAGGCTAAAAATTACGATGACATCTACTTCTCAAGTTTCATTCGCACGTGTCCGGCGATTGAAGACAATACGGTTTAACTTTTGTGATGGCGGAATCTTGCATTACGCGTTAATTAATTAAAACGACATTCAACAGTTGACCAAACGGCGACAAACAGTTAGAATCGAATTTCAGAAGCAGATAATCCTAGGTAGTGTTGTATCTTGCATAACAATTTGCTTTTATATTTTATAAATGATTTTCAATCACAAAGTGTGTTAACGAAATTTCCGTGGAGATTTGTCAGACACCCTGTATATTTAAACCGGACTAAGGAAGACATTTTTACAAAAAGTGATACGAGTGCGTTTCGTGTTGAACAAAGAATGGAAATCGAGAGAGCGTCTTTAGCAGACTGTTGCTCCGCACCATCTGCCTCGCGGTCGTTCGTTTTTTGTGGCTAGTGACGCACGTAGATATTTACAAAAAACTATAATTTATGCATGGGTAGTTATTACTCAAGAGTAGAAGTTTCATAATTGATGGAATGCATAAGGTTAATATTCTTCCTCTAATATTTAACTAAGAAATGCGCCTGTTTTCCTCAATTTGTTACCAAGCAGGAAATGCCGTTGATGTTCTAATTGCTCGTTGGGATAATAAGTGTCATAAACGTTAAATCGCAAAATGCTCGTAACTAATACAGCTATTGAAGACGTTTTCCCCTTGTAATTTTAATGACATTAAAAAATGTTCAATGATCTGTCTGATAAAAAATTACCTGCATGATGATCGTTCCTTTTATAGTTACAATAAAAACTGCAACAAGAAACGCAATTCAACGGCTAAACCTGCTGAAAATTGAATAATGCTGATGTAAATATTGATTTACTATTGTGAGTAAACATAAGAAAAGGAGAATACTTTATAATATCACAATTAGTGATATGATTACTTGCAATAGCCTAAATAATCAAATACAAATTAATTATCTTTGTAAAAATGTAATAAAACCTCCTAAAAAAACCTTAATTAAAATCAATGAAATCCCCAGCCATATGGATTCGCTTCAAATATTACATATTCATGAATCTGTATGATCGTTATTAATTCCCACTGTGAATTTCTTTCTGAATCGATGGGGAGAGAGAGAATTGATGTTCAGTAAAAACCAAAATAAATTAATAACTTTTGAACGGATGACATAGTTTGAGACGGAGGAGGGGGAGATTTTATCGATCTTAAATAAGAGTCTAGGCTATTTTGGAATATGAATTAAATTTCAGGTATAAAGTATAGGTATGGCTTTTGCAAAAATAAATTTAGAAAATCACCAGCTTCTGGACGGTGATGACCAGTTTCATGAACGAGAAAATACAGTTTATTAATACAGTTCCAGTAATTGAGCGCGAGTTTATGGTAAAAGTACGAATCACTGCGCATAAACCTTGCAAAGGATGTATCATTCGAGTATTGATCAAAGCGAACAGTTCTTTGGCTGTTTTCGAGAATTACGACCAGTGCAGGTGTCGCTGGGCATGACTGTGATGTCAGAGAAAATATTGCTCGGCAGAGTTACCACGCGTCTTCCTTTTACGGGACCGTGGTGGATCCGGTTTTTGCGAACCATGGCGAACTTCTGAGCGTGAGAATACGTACGTCATTCTCCGAAGCTCAGGCAGCGCGCCAAATGCTCGACATCCGAACGGAAATATTCAGATCTCGACCAAAACTTCGATAGTTAAAATGTCGATAAGCAAAATTGCATTTTGTGTGGCCTTCTGGCTGGTGGAGTCGTTGGCCCCCAATTTTTCAAAATGAAGATTTGAATTGTCTTGCATTTTATGTATAGTGACATTGAGATAAAACAGCACTACTTCGCAGTTTCCATTTTGTTCGTTCTTATTGGAAACCACGTTATTAGTTAACTTTCCAAGTGTCAATCTCAATGACAATGAATGCACCGTGGGCCCTCAGGCAGTGGAAAAGAAATATGAGCAACTTTTTCTAGACAAGGCACTCTTGTGCAACGTTCCTGCAGAGTCTGCACGAAGGACGAAAGCATCAGACTTATGGAGGTTACACGTTTCGAAAACCACCCTAACAAATCACCCTTACCTTTGTACTCTATAAGAATATTTACTTGTGGTTGAGGATACTTACCAACAAATCGACAGTGTGGCTAATCGTCATGTTTTCACACTATCTTAGTACTGAGACGTTTTTGGAGGGATAACCTTAACCCTAAAACAACTAAACGAAGAAATCAGACTTCATACAAAAGACGAAATCCATTCCCAGATTGAGAACCACTGTATCGAAGTGTTTGGTGGGCAAACTAAGCAAAAGTAAACATCAAAATAGAAAGTATTAATAATAATGCGTAATACGCCGAGAAGATGTCGGTTGAACGAACATGGCGACGGTGATACGTCTCGAATAATAGGTCTCGCGAACTCTGTGGGAGCTGGTCAAACCCGACCGAAGAACGAAACGGCTGATCTGAGACGAAAGCGTTGGTAGGAACCGATTGGTATTCGAGGGACGTTCGATCCGTTCGTGGTTAATTGGCTATTATTTGGTAGCGTGGGTGGGCCACGTTATGCATTCTGTCCTTTCGGGCCTTCTCGAGCGAACGAGCGAACTAGGCGCATACGTGCACGCACGGAAGAACGGATTTAATGAAAGGTTGCGCGCGGCGCGCGGTAGGTATTGTGTTCCAGCGCGGCGGGTCACGTGACTGTCAGATGGATTTGCGTCAATGGTGACCTCCGCGTTCGCGTATCCGCCGTTCCCGCGCCCCGCCGTTCCGCATATCCCATGGGCCCCGCCGAGGGACCCGTGGGACCAGCGCATACGGAGACGAGGTAAGAAGACCTGCCTTGTCTGCTCGACTGCCATGAAAGGCCAACGCCGAGGGAACCGAACGCCGAGCATCGGGAAACTGGGAACCGCAACGGCGCGTTATCCTACGGGGAAAAAACGCATCTAAGCCAGGGGTGCCCAAAGTTTATCGACTGCGCACCACTCTGCGCCGTCTGGCTCGACCGACGCCGCGTTCTGCCAGCGATACCTAACCCTTCGAGTGCTGCGCGCATACGCGTCCTACGAAAGCAATTTTTTCGATATTTTTACTGCAATATAATTATCAGTATTTTAAAAACAAATTTCGCGATTCAAGGATAAGGTGTGTTGTAAATTTTATCGAGTAAAGTAATTACATTATAACTTGCGCCTCGTGTATCAACAGAGTTCACACTGGCGTACAGTCACCATCTTTAGCGAGCACTTTGATCACGAGTATTCAGTACTCAAAGGGTTAACAGGGTTTTTTGGTTCTGGGGGACGAAAGAAAGCACCTTCTCAAGTTATATTTTTTTGAAGAAACCGTAAGACCTTTTCTTCGTCGAGCGTTAGAGACTGCAGTATATGCGCGGAACAATGGTTCGAATTAAAACAGTTGGCGTCGCGAAGGAAACGGCGAAGGCACGAATACGACCGTTGAGTGCGGCGGCCATGTTGGCGTTCTAGACTCGAGCCATGTCGCTTTGAAGTTACATGCCCGTGTAACAGTATTTTTTAGATCTAATCTCGCTTCTTTACTACCGTGTACTACTAGAACTTTAATGTTATAATATTGTCGACATATAGTATGAGGAAACTAATGCACTTTAAGATGCATTTTAAGACTGCTGTTGATATTCATAATAAAATTATGTTACCACATAGGGGTAACATTTTTCACTGAAGAGCTAAATTAATTCTCAAGATTAGATGTTAAAAAAAATAAATCTAGATTGATAAAAATAAGTTCTACGACAAATTGTGCTAGCATCCGATCGTCTAAGAACAAAGCTTCGTTTTCGCGGACAATTCGAGGGGTTTGGTCCGGCAGTGAAGGTATTAATATCGAAACGAGGAGGTTTCGGAGGACCGAGGCCAAGAACTACAATCGTATCCCCAATTTGCGTACGTTCTGCATAAACATGCGCAATCGTTTGCTTGTTCTATGATCCCATTAGCGTTCCTGCGGCTCTTTCTTGTTGTTTCGGCCATGGGCGCGAAGAAACTGTGACAGCAATAATACACGCGCAAACCGTGACGCACGAATTTCGTGTACCAACGAACGACGAGAACGAGGATACACGTTTCTCTTACAATTTCATTGGATTACATTGGGGTCTTTCCGTTTCTACTCTCGTGGAATCCAAGGTTGCAAGGTTTGTCACTTCTCGTTGTCTTCGTCACCGACTCCCGGTGCAATTGTTGTCTTACCTCTTGTCTCGTCGAACGCGTTAACGTGCAACACTGACAAATAAATTATTTCTTTAAAACTGAAAGTCATAAAATATTTTAATATTCGTATTTTCTATAGGCATTAGAATACTTTGGAGACACTTAGTTGTTCATTGATTTCAGGCCCAAAAATTTTCCATTCCACTGTTCTAAACAGTTCTTAACTCGAAAAAGAATCACTATATTAGCGTTTCTATAAAACTGGCTAAACAACTACGCTGGAAAAGTAAATAACTCCGAATGAGAGTAACTTTTCCTTTTCTTTAAATATTAAGAAATAAAAGAAAGTTGCTCGAAATAACAAACCGTTGAAACTCCGGATTTAGTATTTGTCCCCAGAGGATCATCAAACCGGACTAAACTGGTAGTTCGATCACTGGTATAAATAAACGTGTAACTTTATAATAAAAATAAACTCGATTCTGCTACGATAAGAAAAATATTACCGACTGAATTACTCGAGCTTTCTATGAGATTATAATGTATAGCTGATCTTACTTCCTCCTACAGACATAGGTACAAATTATAGAACAATCGACAAGGCAACAAAGGAAGTTTTTAATGGACGAAACCAAGAAAAATGCTTCTTCCTTTGTCTCTGCAAAACCTGTTCGATCTTTTCCATTTCCGATTGTTGATTTATTTTGCAGTATGACCTCAGTCATTGATGAAAACAAGCTTTTAAGATTTCTGTGAAAGCTATGAAATTTTCACGTCGGCCTCCTTCGAGGATTTAAAAAGATATTTATTATCGATTTAAGAAAATCATATCTCATATGTTCTGCATTTATTTTAAATTGCTGCATAATTTATTGGACTTGTTGAATTTTGTTCTTTCGGACACGAACCAAAAAAACATTACTTTTTCTTGTTACGAACAATGTTGTGGGAGTACAATGATGTCGCGTAAAAATTGCGATAAAATGCTCGTTTATTCATTATGCGTTTGATATGCTTTAATGAAGGAACAAGACGTCATCAACAGCATTGAACGCCGAGCAGACGAAACGATTGTATCAATCAACAATTTGAAATTTGTAAACTAGACACCTTCATCTATTATGTAAACACAGTTGCTGACGTACAGTGGGAAGGATTTTCAGTACAAAAATAATCTCCCTCTTTTCTTGAACCGAACTGCGGTTAACTAAAACACCCGCGCACCGCGTACAAACTGTTTCAAACTGTTTTGCAGTTCTTATCGTGAGATAAATATACCTAATAATTCTACATATTCCGAGCGTGCCAAACTGTGGAATACTTTTCGTGTTCAAGGTTACGTTTTGGAAGCCATTCATCGAAAATGATTACCCGAAAACGACGTTTCGCTTTCTTTACAAATTTATTTTACTTGCGTCAATCGGTGGCAAATATTTAGTCTTTGTTTCGGTATTAAACCGACGGGGATAAATATAAAAATAAAAACAGAATTTATTGCAAATAGAAATATTCCAAGTAATTTCTGTTTCGACAAATTTTTACCAAAAATGTAATTAAAGAATGTTTCGCGATCGGTTGTGGCGTTTTAAAAAACCTCGATAAAGAAAAAGAAACTCATCGGCCTTATTAATCTTCGGTCTCAACTATTACCATTGACGTCTTTTCTGGACTATTTTACCTCATTTTCGCGTAAACCTTCCTCGTAGGAATGAATTATTGTATTTATACGATAATCAGTTTATTCACAAGCCATCTCCGACAACACGTACGAAGCGATCACGCAATACTCGATTTAAATCGATTTTCAAAGCGCTCGAACGTTCCTTACGATTCATAAACAGCTGCTGAATCTGCTCCATTTGATCTTCTTGGGGACGAATTATTTTGCTCGAAACAAACAGAAATTCAAACTGCCATCCATTATGTTACTGTATTGGACCACTGAGAAATTTAATTATAAATATATCATTATAATTTTAGTAGTATCAAAAACAAATGAAATTATTCTCAAACAACGTAAACTTAATCGAGATTCAAACAGATAAAACTCTACATAAAATGATACAAAACTAGCAATTTTTCAAAAACTGTTATCTATCAATCTTTTGATTATGTTACTGTATTGGAACACAGAGACATTTAATTATAAATATATTATTATAATTTTAGTAGTATCAAAAACAAATGAAATTTTTCTCAAGCAACGTAAACTTAATCGAGATTCAAACAGATAGAACTCTACATAAAATAATAAAAAATTAGCAATTTTTCGAAAACTCCTATCTAGACCCCCTTAATATTATCATTAATTTTAGATTGCATAAAGTTAATATAAAAATAGAGTTTAAGTATATTTGCAAGCGTAAAACACGGTACACAACAAAATAGGAATGTTGGTAATACAAAACTAGCAATTTTTCAAAAACTCTTATCTAGGCACCCTTAATATTATCATTAATTTTAGATTGCTTGAAATTAGTATAAAAATAGTGTGTAAGTATGTTTCCAAGCGTAAAACACGATACACAACAAAATAGGAATGTTGGTAATACAAAACTAGCAATTTTTCAAAAACTCTTATCTATCAATCTTTCCATTATGTTACTGTATTGGAACACAGAGACAATTAATTATAAATATATTATTATAATTTTAGTAGAATCAAAAACAAATTAAATTTTTCTCAAGCAACGTAAACTTAATCGAGATTCAAACAGATAAAACTCTACATAAAATGATACAAAACTAGCAATTTTTCGAAAACTCTTATCTATCACTCTTTCCATTATGTTACTGTATTGGACCACTGAGAAAAATTATAAATATATCATTATAATTTTAGTAGTATCAAAAACAAATGAAATTTTTCTCAAGCAACGTAAACTTAATCGAGATTCAAACAGATAAAACTCTACATAAAATAATAAAAAATTAGCAATTTTTCGAAAACTCCTATCTAGACCCCCTTAATATTATCATTAATTTTAGATTGCATAAAGTTAATATAAAAATAGAGTTTAAGTATATTTGCAAGCGTAAAACACGGTACACAACAAAATAGGAATGTTGGTAATACAAAACTAGCAATTTTTCAAAAACTCTTATCTAGGCACCCTTAATATTATCATTAATTTTAGATTGCTTGAAATTAGTATAAAAATAGTGTGTAAGTATGTTTCCAAGCGTAAAACACGATACGAAACAAACAGGAACGTTGGTAATACAAAACTAGCAATTTTTCAAAAACTCTTATCTAGGCCCCCCTTAATATTATCATTAATTTTAGATTGCATAAAGTTAGTATAAAAATAGAGTTTAAGTATATTTGCAAGCGTAAAACACGGTACGCAACAAAATAGGAATGTTGGTAATTCAAAACTAGCAATTTTTCAAAAACTCTTATCTAGGCCCCCCTTAATATTATCATTAATTTTAGATTGCATAAAATTAATATAAAAATAAAGTTTAAGTATATTTGCAAGCGTAAAACACGGTACGCAACAAAATAGGAACGTTGGTTGACAACGTGTTAGGAGTATTAAACAATTAAATCAACTCTAGTTCGACTCATTAATAACCGCCGCTAATTGATGCGATAAGAAATACAATATCGTATAAAAATAAAAGAATAGATAATTTCGTATTATATCGTTTGACCTTAGCAGCCGTGAGTTTCGATATTAATTTGTCGAATGTTTGAATAATCGTACGATACATAATCGCGGCGACGCTTATTTGAAAGCATAAATAGACTCGGTACGTTCAAATGGCGAATCGTCTCGGATTTTCGGGCTGGTGATATTCCACGGTTACGTTAGTAACCGTACTAATTTAAGAAATAAACTCGATAATCCTGCACAACGCGCACGCGACGTTTGAATGTACATGGTGGAAATCGGTAAACGGCACGTGCAACCTTGTTTATGTAAGATAATTACGAAACGGGTTCGAATATCGTGATTAGAGCCGCGAATATTACATTAACCGCGAACGCCTATGATTGCCCCGCTAATTTATTTATTTCGTTCGAATTACACGTACATCTGGCACTCTAGATAGCGTATGCACGCGCTTATCGTGATCCACAATTCCTCCGCGTTCAATCTGATCAAACATTTCGTTTTAAATTTACCGAGATACTGAAATTTCATGGACGAAGAAATGGTGATTCCAAAATTCACTCTTGCAATTTTTTTTTTTTTAATTCCGTCCATTGTACAATATTCCCTCGCTTAACGACTGTATCTTTCCCTCGATAACTGAATCGAAGTCATCCCCGCTACTATTATTCTGCCCTGCTCTCGATATACATGCATCGTTCGTTTTATGAAGAAAATATTAATTACAAAAATGTTTCTTTTATAAAATAGCTAATAAATAATCTAACTTTATTTATATTTAGTTTATTAGTTCCAGGTTTGAAGTAAGTCTTCGTGGACTAAAAAATCTGTTTAATTAAAATATCTCTAATCGTTAGGATCAATATTATATTTTAACTTTCCATTCCATTGTTTGTAGTTATTAATATTACCTGAAAAGGAGGATAGAAACTTATGGTCGAACCACAGTGTTGATAGATAATAAACTCTACTATGTTCCTTGATAAAATTAAACGATATATAATTGCTTCGCTAAGGTTATCTTGAATGCTTACAAGAGCAAGAAAAAGCTAATTACCTAGATCTGTAAAATATAGTAAAGAAGCCTCCAAAGTTCTGCTGTATAAGCTAAGCTTTTAAGTCCGATTCGAAGCTGCGAACCGACCATTAAAATAATCAAGTTACAAGCCCGATGGGCTGCAATCTAGCTCAATGCGCTATTCATTAAATTATTTGATAAGTAGGTTTGTTGGAAGATCGTTATCCGACCGTTAAATTATGCACATAGGGTTAATTTGACCGAAGGCCTTCTCTGTTACTCGAGGCTCCTCGATCTACAAAATCTTCGTGCAACTAGCACGAACACGACTTTATATAATGCGCATCGGGCACAATTGTAACTGTTTGAAATTATGTTGGCTGCATATAGATCGCGTTCCACGTGAAATACACGCCGAACCAGCTGCGCGTCTGTTCGTATCTGATTTGCTCTTGTTAAGCTCGATTGATCGATCGAATTGAATTACAAATAGCTCTTCCCTTAGTGGATTATTTATAGAACGTGCAAATAAGAAAGTATTCTTTATCAAAATATAACATTTCATCGTCAATTCGAAAAGTTGAGGAACCCCTAAAAAAGGGGGTGTAGATTAAGGGGATCAAAATATCTCAAAATCAAATTCAAATTGCAACGAGCCATTTCATAACGTGTAAAAAAAAAATTTTTGACTTGAGATTTTTCTAAAGTCAACACAATTAAAAATTTAAAAACAAGGAATATGATCACAGACGAGGTTTACGAACAGACCTTACATCCAATGTATATTTTCACGCATGAAATTCCGGGGAAACATTTTTGGAAAACACAGTATATTTTCAGTAAAGAATTTTTTTCTCGAAAGTGGGTAGGATTTCGGGGGTGTGTGTATTCACAAAAAATAATTGTAATTGACCCCTGTAACTAAAAATAATTATTTTAGAACGATTTGAAATTTTTTAATTTTGTCAAAAAATGTCACATCTACCCGAATTTTTTTCTCGAAAGCGGGTAGGATTTCGGGGGTATGTCTATCGACCAAAAATAATTGTAATTAACCCCTGCAACTAAAAATAATTTTTTTAGAAAGATTTGAAATTTTTTAATTTTGTTGAAAAATTTCTCACCTACTCGAATTTTTTTCTCGGAAGTGGGTAGGATTTCGGGGGTATATCTATTGACCAAAAATAATTGTAATTGACCCCTGCAACTAAAAATAATTTTTTGAAAACCATTTGAAATTTTTTAATTTTGTCAAAAAATGTCACATCTACTCGAATTTTTTTCTCGGAAGTGGGTAGGAATTCGGGGATATGTCTGTCGACCAAAAATAATTGTAATTGACCCCTGCAACTAAAAATAATTTTTTTTAAACCATTTGAAATTTTTTAATTTTGTCAACAAATTTCACATCTACTCGAATTTTTTTCTCGAAAGTGGATAGGATTTCGAAGATATGTCTATTGATCAAAAATAATTGTAATTGACCCCTGCAACTAAAAATAATTTTTTTTAAACCATTTGAAATTTTTATTTTTGTCAAAAAATGTCACATCTACTCGAATTTTTTTCTCGAAAGTGGATAGGATTTCGAAGATATGTCTATTGACCAAAAATAATTGCAATTGACCACTGCAACTAAAAATAATTTTTTTTAAATTATTTGGAATTTTTTAATTTCGCCGAAAAATGTCTGCATCTATTTTTCTTTAAAATTTGTTTTTACCTTTAATATACACAACCATGAAGAATAATCGGCGTAAATATGCAGGTTTTTCGGATATTCCGGATAACCAAGTGCCAGATAATCGAAACTCTACTGTATAGTTTAAATTTTGGTTTTTTTTTGACTAAAATAATTCGCCCCTGAAAATGTTAATATCAAGCCTGTAACCAATACGTCTAATAAAAAAAACGTTCTGCGTGCAGATGCCGTGCAAAGATAGCATCGCAATCGCCATCGTACATCAAACGCATAAGTGCCATTTCTGCGTATGTGCAACGTGCCATTATCACTTCAAACAGAATTTATCACAGAACTGCATTATCAATGTTAAACGCATGCTACTCTTATCTAGAGAATAGAAGTGTTTCGTAGAATATTACTGAAAGTGTTTACAATCGGTAAGAGCATACACGAGGCGTAGAATATTGTAAATAAACATCCGAACGGAATTGGTACCGTCGAGCGCTTAAGTTCCATTTATCTCGAAATCTATTACGAACGTTAAACACTTAACATTTATTTACGGGTTTGCAACAAAGATTATGTTAATACCAAGCTGCTTGTAGTCGACTACAAAGTCGAACGGAACAAATATTTATACGAACGTGTTCCCTTACTTTGAAGCCGCGTCTACGTGTTTTGATTCGTTCTACGCGGTTGGCTAAATAAAAGCCAACTATGATTACTTGCACAACCGTAGTTGCGTAACTATAATGGAACACTATTTACTAAACAGCTAAATTGACACGTAAGAAAAGAACAAAGTCATAAAAACAGAGATAACTTTATAATTTCGCGTTTCATCATTGTGGCCTGGGATCAGTTCACAACAACGAGAGATTCATGACGCGGTGTTTAATTTGCAAGTGAAAGAAAAAGAAAACCGGATACTCGACAAAAGTATCCACCTTCGATACGTGATTAACGCTTGCATCCCTCGCCACCGATTCGATTTTAAGCGGCAAAAAGGAAAATGACAAATTCGTCGAAACGCACGCGAAGCGTTTCGCAACCGATAACGTTCAACGAAACAGAAAAACTGAAACGCAACGCGATTGGCACACAAATTCATTATGACGTTAATTTTCCACGCTTTGTTGGCAAATCGTACATGTGTTTAATATCTTAACCGCGATATCGGATGTAAATTCATCGTTACCGAATAACAGGTAAGTAAATAATCTTTCGAAGGAATTATTTTTCTCTCGACATATGTGTGTTGTTTTTTTAAATATTTTTTGCATTCATTATATGGAAATTCGTTGAAGGGAAATATAGCAACGTCTTTTAAAACTTTAAAACGATTTGAAATTACCAATCCTGTTTCTATTGAAATTAACATATTCAATGCTGTTAATGTGAACGTACTCAACATGGGGATTTCCTACCCTACGGCGATGACCGCCTCATGATTTATCTTCTGCTAACAACGAGAGTGCCAGTACTGATCTTCACTTTTATGAGTATAAAAACAGTTATGAAAAAAATAAGTATAAAGTTTGAGCGTCCCAAGCAATTTTAACTGTAACGTAGTGGAAAACATAGGAGAGTAACATTTTATTTTGGTAAACTTTAGTTACAGCAATGCTTGGATAACTGCAAGTCATTTTCGATCGGTTAAGTGAACGGTAGTCATCCCTGCCACTGATTGTGAGAGGAGACTCCCCTTGACACACAAAGAAGCTCAACGTCGAGTAGTGTAACCTGATCTGGGCTCGAATATAGGTAGGACAATAATATAAATATGAAACTTTTTCATTTTTGTTTTTTTTTTAATGAAACTTTTACCAGTGTATTTGTGAGGGTTTCCCGATTAAAATAAGACCAAACACGATATAATTTGTTTATAACCTACCTCTAATAAAGTAGAAAATCGTGTTAAATACGAGTAAATTCATATTTGGTCTTGAGCAGTCATCCAAGATTGACTGTTGTTTAGTCACAATGAAAACACAGTGGATGTAAATAGATGGTCACGAAGTGAGAATCTCATTGGTCTGTTATTTTAGTTAGGGTTATGTTATACGAAGAAAGAAAGATCAACGATGGGTTAAAGCAAATATGATAAGTAAGAATGCGATCGAGTAATTTTTACTAACTTGGAGCTCCCTGACGTAGAAAGTCAGTGCATTAGAAAAGTTCATGCGATGTTAATATAACATTTGGAGTCAATAAAAATCATATCGTTGTATGCACAATCACAATCTTTTATAACACATCACGCCACTTTTGTGACGTACTCCATTGACGTGTTTCGATATCGTAGAAGGAAGCAGAGACAGGAAAGAAGATAAATTTTTTGCATGATGATAGCAGTTCCTTCTATCAGAACTGCACAATCTGCACTCGATTCGGTTTCTTTCAAAATTTGCATTATGAAAAACACGAGTTTGTGCCAACGTTTAAATTGAATCTACACGTTAATCGGAAGCATAGATATCATTGAGTATCGAGTTTCGTATAAATTTCCTGAAGACACGATTTCAATAAATTTTTAATAATTCTGAAGTACAAAGTGCCTTGGTTCAACTTGTCTTGCGCGAAAATGGTGAAATGTTTCACACTGCAAACTACACGTGCGAGTCACGTGACCTTTTAATAGGTGTTTTGACCGGTTGATAATCATTGTTATTTTTTTATTGAATCGTACGTTTTTTTTTTTTTACATGATATCACGATTTTTAATGAAATGAAATAAATTAAGCCGTAGTCAGTGTTATTTTATTATAGTCGCAATCTTACTTCCTCCAGCACTCTTCCAAAAGATTAAAGTAACATTTGATAATTTACATGGAACTTCAATTGTTTGGAAAAGTACGCAGAATTTGTATTACTTCCTTACAAAGACATTCATATAGTTTGAAGAAAGTATAATAATTTTGTTCAATGTTCCTGACAACAAAAAGTGTTTTTTTAATTTGTTCAATTCTAAGAATCTTTCTAACACTTATGTTTGTTACAAAGATGCAAGTTCTAGCCCTCTTGTCTTCATTAACGAATTCAATACTTAAAATTCCGTTTACTAAGTGGATTTTATTAAAACACGTAAAATCAAGATAGACACACGTCGTAAATAAAATGTAAACTAATTTTGTTATCTATCAAACGCTATTAAGAGTCGTATTGCAATTTATTGGCAATAAAGACCATACTCACAACATCCGTTTCTAACTGCATGTGGAATCACGTGACTGGATAAATGTGTTGATAGACAGGTAAAATGCGAAATTGTAAATTAAATCCTTTACTAAATCGGTTCGTAGTAGAAACGCAAATGAGAGTGAAAAGTTTTCCTTATCGTAGTAGTATTTCCTTGTAGTAACCCTGGGAAAAATTTTAATGGGGGATTCTAGAGACCCAAATAAGACGAAAATCAAGAATACCAATTTGTTGATGGAGGATTTGTTAAAAAGTTATTAACGTTTAAAGTTCTGCTCGTACTGAATTTTTTTCTCGAAAATGCGCAGGATTTCGGGAGTGTGTCTATTCACCAAAAATAATTGTGATTGACCCCCGCATCCGAAAATAATTTTTTCAGACTGATTTGAAATTTTTTAATTTTGTCGAAAAATTTCACGCATTCTCGAATTTTTTTCTAGAAAATGGGTAGGATTTCGGGGGTATGTCTATTCACCAAAAATGATTGTAATTGACTCCCGCAAACGAAAATAATTTTTTTAGAGCGAGTTGAAATTTTTTCCCCCGTCGAATAATTTCACACCTTCTCGAATTTTTTTCTAGAAAGTGAGTAGGATTTCGGGGGTGTGTCTATTCACCAAAATTAATTGTGATTGACCCCCGCAACCGAAAATAATTTTTCCAGAACGATTCGAAATTTTTTTTCCCCGTCGAAAAATTTCACCATCTCGAATTTTTTTCTAGAAAATGGGTAGGATTTCGGGGGGATGCGTATTGACCAAAAATGATTGTAATTGACCCCCGCAACCGAAAATAATTTTTCCAGGACGATTTGAAATTTTTGAATTTAATTGTTAATAACTTTTTAAGGAAGCCTCCATCAACAAATTGGTATTCTTTATTTTCGTCTTATTTTGGCCTCTAGAATCTTCCATTAAAATTTTTCCCAAGGGTTGCCGGCCACCCTGTATATGCAAATCTTACGTTTGTTTTCAAAATATTCGTCATTGTCTTCTAAATGAATCGTTTAATTGTATATTGTTATTTTCTTATCAATGATGTTGAACTTTCCATTACAATACTAATGAATAATAATTAAGGGAACTGTGGGTTTAAAAAATGAAGAAATCAGAGTTACTCAGGTGTTCCCGTTTCTTTTGATTAATAAAATCGTATTTTTTTTTAAATAGAGAGACTCTTTTCTCCAAATTTTAAGTCGAAATTCTAAGAACGAATGTCGTGATAGGTGATAGAGGATCATTGGGCTATTTATTTAATTTATGGCTGTTATGCATAATTTATTATAACAATTTGCCTTACTATTAAAATTCTCCTTCGAGGAAAAAACAGAAACTTTATATACCTGGAATTTCAGATCAAACTTCGATAACTATAACTATCAGAAATCTTGTTTTAATTTGCAACAAAAACTTAAAGCCCGTTTTCTTCGGAAACATAATTTTCAAGGTGGTTTCTAAACATTTCTCTAGATTATTTGCCACCTTGTGTATTATTTTGCAGACAGTGAATCACATTGTATGCATAATTGCTCACATTGTTGAAAGTACATTACTGTAATTTATAACGCGTGTAACGTAATATCTAATTTATTACTTGACCGACATAGTTTACTGTGTTTGACTTCAGAGTCTGCTTTTGACTTCAGAGTGTATAGTTATTCAAGTGAAACATTAACTGCTAGTTCCCATGCTAAATACTTCGGTTCTCTAGCTGCTATTTACATTGGTGACAACACACAGTATAACGAGCAACGAACAAAAGCCAATAAATAGAAAACTAAAATTCATAGCTTATTATCTCTTAAAATACTAATAAAGAAACGGAATCTTAAATATATTTGCACTATAGAATCTCGATAATTACAGCAAATCGAGAGTAAAAATTACTGCAATAATCAAGATAACCAAAATGTCGAGGATCATTTAATTCACCCTTAATCAGAGCCAGGAAAGTTTCATTCACGAATAAGGCATAAAAATTGTAGATTCATTCTTAAACCAACTCTTCCCACGGTTTAAAAGATCCGTCAATGGATTCTAATTTCTGAATGGATCTAACATTTTTATTCGTTATTCGTGAATAAAATTTGCCCGTCTCCGCTTTTAACACAGTCAACTTTTTGCCGCGGTAATTCCGATTCGTGGGTATAAATAGAAGAGAAAAAAAATTGTGACGTCAATGGGTTAATATTCGCAATACGTCTCGTAGAAACGCGGAAACGGAATAACCTCTCCGTACAAAAAGAAAAAAGAAGAAACGGAGGTAATGCCCGGTCACGTCTCGTCATCACGTGAGTCATTCTCACGCCACGAATATGTGCATATCGAAATTAATAGCACGATTGCGAGCATCAACCTTGTACAATCGCAATCAAAGTGCGCCAGACAGAAATAGAGCGGAAATAATCAACCGCTGACCCGATCGTCACGGAGGCTCCCGAACGACAGACAGAAGAACTGCGAATGGAAACGTTCGTCGAAATAAAAAGGAAAGGAAAAAGTACAAAGTAAACATATAAAATACTTATATCGGCGATGGACTAATCAGTGCACATTGTAGTTTCCATGAATAATTCAATTCGTTTTTTGAGGTTAAAAAGGATGCGCGAGCGCGTGAACAAGAAACAATGGAACGGGAACCATGACCGCGAATCGACGTTCGATCAACGAAACAACGGAACGGGTAGCCCGAAGATTAATTAAGAATTTCAAGTTTAATTGTATAGTTCGTACGTCACACGGTATGGTACTTTTGTTTCCCATTGTATAACTATGTTTGAACAGCTCACGCGACGAGACTAGTCGAAGCACAAACGATCATCGATCATCGGCAGATAGTTTTCCACTGACAAGGACGAAAAAGTGTTCAGAGACCAGAGATAAAGATGCCCAAAGAAATTTCCTTTTTTCGTTTCCTCTTTGAAATCGTACGAAATGTGTATTTTATAATTTTTTTAAATAATGTATCGTACAGATTGACAAGTAACACCTGCGAAACGTGAAAAACAAATTAAGAAATCTTTATCCACTCTGGTGTGTCTTATCCACTCATCAGGAATTTATACTGTTTTAATTATTTTACTGTTTTTTTTAACTACGACGACATAGGTTATGAAAACTTTACCACCTGTCTATGTTTCTTTCTCTGATATTCCTTTTGTCCGTATAACTTTGCTTCTACGTTTCTCAAGCTGGCATTCCATGCAGCAATACCGGAAATAAAATTTCACGCGACGAAGGATGAAGTACCGTGATTCGATAAAAAGTGATGCAATTCTTGATAGAAGAGTTTCATAGAGTATTTATAAATACGCATAATGTTTTCTTCCATGAATCGTGTGTAAATTACGGTATAATCAGAGGCACTATGACGTGACTCGTCGTCTGCAATGTCTACTCGACGGTGTGCATTGCGAAAGTTCTTTTCCTGTTTAAGCATCGCGATCATGCCATTGTTTTCAAAAACGTTTGCGATATTCTACTTGGAACGTAAAAGTTTTGTCCCGATCAACAAAACTGAAATCTTTTCTTTTCACATTAGTCAAACGGCTCTTTCAACAAAAGATGTTCGAACGTTCTTAATTTAAAATTCGAAACTTTTAACATATTCGATGCTAAACGTTTAACAAATGAAATAAAATCAAAGTAGAATTTAAGATAAATAATAATTATAGAATATTCTAAAAACGTAACGTAATACTCTGACCGCCAATGTAAATAAAGTGTATATGTAGATACTCACGTATCTGGGATGACAAGTGACATTGAAACGTCCCTTAGAATCACACGTCTCTATCCTCGAACTGTTTTCATACTGCCAAAAGTTCACATTTTATAACCCGGTCGTGATATTTCGTCCTTGAAATGCACTCAAATAAAAGGTATTCGCTAAAATATACGATGTCTACACAAATGTGACACGTTTCTCGGAATTAACTCTACGTTTTGAAATTAACAGAAAAAATCCAGTACCATTTTGCAATCTGAGTTGTTTCAATAACCCACTACACACCACAACCGCACAAATAATGTAATCTTACGATTTTAATCACATTTATTATATAATCACATAAAGAACAGATCTCACTAACACTTCACTCAAGTTTTGAATTTAATTCCGTGGTTACAAGTTACGAGAAACATTCATTGTGGCAGACTTTAAGGCGCTATTAGCATTTACCTCGAAATGTTATGGCTTACATGCAGTTGAGAAACGCGAGAGGTCGGTCAATGATACGGGCCGTAAAGTTTCGATCTATTATGCATAAGATTTATGACGGAGGAAGACCGGAAAAACATTGTAGGTGTCGCCTCTCAACACAATTGCTTCCAATCGTCCCTTGTTTCTACATTGTTCTTGGAAATCATTTCATAGCGTTCAGTAGCAACAAAGACCAAATAAATAAACGTAATAAACAAAATATTATCTTTACCCTAAAAAAACTCCCATACAAATGACGTAAAATCGAACGACTGATCGATTTCTTACATTTCTTAACTGATTAACCTATATTTCCTATGCTTCGTAACTTTTGAGACAGCCAATAATGTTCCATAGAAGTCTATAGAGTGCAACTATTCAAATGATATTTAGAACAATATTGTAACGATGTTACTGTTATCTTATTGGGAAATGTATTTACGAATATTCATTCACGTAATATTCAAAATACGTAATTAAGAAATGAAACATACCCGCACGGGTTAGTGTTCTCGAAGAAGTTAACTTTACAAGGCGAATAAAAATATTCGTACCGTACGTATTGTATGCAAATATTATATTCCGTCAATATATAGTTTAATTTGAAATTATACGACGTAGAACATTGTTTCATAAGGAATAGTTACATATTTCACGTGATAAGTGAACGTAAAACTTCGCGAGTCATACCACTGCACTGATTCGACTGCTTCATGTATCGAAAACGAAGTCTCGATTGGAAAATGATGAACGGTCGATATAGATTATTTTCTATCGATCTTTCACGCGATAAGGTCTTTTGATCGATTAATATTAATTAATTAATAACTCATAATCTTACAAAAGCAAATGTAACGTAGAATTGCTGAAGTTAATTATTATTTGAGGGACAAAACGAACAATTGTATTAATACAATGTCAATGGAATTTGAAATGTAAATGTAACGTAGAGGGAATCGTCTTTCAATATTACGACCACGAGTGTGGAACAGATGTTAAAATAAAAGATAAAGTTTTTGGGCATAGGCATTTCTTAGAAATCATGTCATTCTTCGTACAACTTTTTAAGCGGTATACCTACGTCATACGCCAACATCCGGGACTATTGCCTCAATTGTGCATTCCTAAAACGACCCGCGCGCCACGCGTATGAGTAATTCAAGGGAACCGTTTGTTTGAAACGTCTGAAAATGTAATAGACAAGTTCAAAGCACCTGTGAGACCTATTTGATGCACACGTATCAATGGTGTGAATGTCTTCCTTCGAGAAACTGTTCTCACCCGATCTTTTCTAGCCGTGTTGTCAACTTGTATGTTAATTACAAAATTAACAAACAATGCAAATACATAATGAAAACGCAGTTGAATGTTAATGCACATATTTTGGAAGTCGATTTTATCAATACTGAAATTACGAATGTAGTAATATGGTCTCAGCCTGGTAAATGACTCATGTACGTGTGTAGAAATAAAATAATAAGTTTTCTTTCTATACTTTTCTACAAGAATATATTGTTATAAACAAATCATACTGGTCATCACATTTTTGCATTGCTGTGTATTATACGTTTATGTAACAAGGACTTGCTTCTTAGAGATTTTAATATAATAGCTCAAATACTTGCAATTCTTTTTCTTATTATTTAATGATGGCAGGGACGAATATGAAATCTTTAAAATAATATATTTATTATTAATTTTACGTTACGATTCGTATGTTTTATTTCTTCAAATTTTCCGATTGTACGAATATGACCTACATGTTACATAGAACGAAAATTGTGAAAGAGGTAAAATGGCACCTACGTGCCGCTGATCACGCGTACTGTTGATGTTTTAATTTGAATAAGTTTTGTTTCTTCCCGCGTATCGATATCATTTGCGTCATATAACAGATTCAAAATTTAAAACGATACCCATGACTACTGAATATGACGTCAATTTTGTACCGATCTGTGTTTTTGCTAATATTTGCGACAGCCGTATTAACGCACGAAAAAAACAAACTGTAAATCGTTTTTACGTGATTTTCACATGGCTCGTGGATGTCTCCGGACTGTCTTTTATCTTGTCATCGCGATTACGCGTTCGAATATTATTTTACACTGCAAAAAGGTTGCTACATACGTTCTCGCATATTAAATTAACAGACACGAACACGTCACAATACTTTCCAACGTATGACTTCAATACCGTAACAATCGACGATAATAACGATATAAACAAAACAGTATTTTCATAAATATATCGATCACTTGTCAGTCAAAACATGATCAGGTCTTAAGACGTGTGTTTCCTTATATGTACGTCGAAAAGAATAAATATGAGATCAATGACAGTGCGAATTCCGAAAGTATTTTTATCTTCGGATGATCAACCACTCTTTATCTTCAAACGACTTATGCGCGACACAGACCTTTCTTATACGTATTGACTAAAAAAATATGGATCTTTCCATCGATCCATGCGCGGACTAGGCTGATGCAACTATAAGAACATACGTATGAAACGCCTAACTTTCTGAGATTAGAATAAAGACGTTTCGTCTTCTGAATGAAATAACGGTTCTTAATCTAATCAGTAAGGGTGACAACTGGAACGAGCGTTTTTTTAAAGTAAATAAGCTCGAGTTATAGGGACTTATGTGTATAAATAGCTTGCATATTTGGGTTACTTGTAATTATCGTTTAAATTTTTAAATCTAAATTTCGTGAATTCCAAAAAATCCTTGAAGAAAACTGTGGAATTAACACGACATAGTTTTATAGATAAAGTCATTGAAGTTTCAAGTCACAGGTTCATCTTAGTATTATTTTACAAGGCGTGCAATGAAGGCAGCACTAAATAATAAATAAATAAGTAAAGTTCTGTTATATATGGTAATTCCTATATAAACAAGATAATAAAAGTTGATAATCAGGTTAATGCAAGCAAGACAAAATGGAAGAGGTCAAAGATCGCATCCTGAATACTCTTGAACTTGTTTTCAACTCTTTCTTGAAGAATAGAATATTCTAAACAATTGTCCTGTAAAAAACAATATTAAAAACTGTAGTCAAATATCACTAAGATATTAACATTAATAATTTATATAAATTCTGAGCAATAACTTACCTTGCTTAAACATCGGCCATTGTTATAAGGTTACGAGAATATGCAAAACTGAAGGCTCACGAATTAATTTAAAACAAAAATTACAAGCGTACGGAGACGATAAATATTAATTAGTCACATCATTAACGGGCAATGGTGCACAAAGTAACGTATTTTTTATTTTATTGAAATCTCAGTATTTTATCCTACATTGTGTTTTATTTACATGTGCAGCGTAGCTTATGGAGATCAATGCATAGACAGTAGCGTTGACAATTTCCAATACGAGTGAGTGTACTTTCAAATGAACACCTCATACGTCACAACCAAACGTAACACGTCACGAAGACTGATTGTAAATATACAATGAGCCCCAACAGTATTCATGCCCATACCTATTGTGACCATGTAGCACGACTTGTACTTTGAAAATAACGTGATATATTTAAAACGTTATTCACGGAATTGTCATTACAAATAATTTACTGTGCCAGATACGCTGCAGTTGCGCTCATCGGAAACGTTCGTGTGTGTTCCAGTTAGATCCTGCGCGGTTGCGGTTCGCGATATTCCTTGCAAAATGAGTTAAATGGGCCGAGACATTGTTCCATCGAAAAAGAAAACGTACCACGAGTTTCTCCCGTCGCCGAGCCGCGTTTCTAATTTCCCAAATCTCCCAGTGAATCGTAAAACTGTCGCGCACCACCGACTTTCACCGCGATAAGGCGTTTTGCGTCAGCAGAACGTCCCCCCGGGCTATGCCCGATGTTCGAGAACGGTGGAAAATGAAGTTATCGAATAGGAACGACGACGAGTATAGCTGCCCAAACGGCAGATCGAACGCTACGCGAAACACGAATGAAATAAACCGTCGCGTGTACGAAACCGTATCCACGATACGCGTATGTGTTAAATTAATCTCAGTGTTTAATTTTAATTAATATCTTCACGCGGTATCGCTCGGGGCGAAAGCAGTCTCAAGATTATGTCACGAGTAAATTAATTATTGTATTTACATAACAAACGTGAGTTTGCCTAATAGCGATATCGTTACGTTTTCGTGAAAATTCTTTTAGGAAAATGTGGTACGCCGCGTGTCTCGTTTTACACATTTAGCTACATACATATAGATCGAGACTTCTTATACATTTTTTTTCCGTTAACAATATCGATCCGATATATCATAAGATACGTGTAATACGCTAATGAATGATTCATAAATTCTCACAGGCAACCCTAGACCCTAATTGCATGGGGAAAAATGCATAACTCGGATATTGTGTAATACGAAAGATTCTAAGAACTATGAGAATCATCTCGTAGTACCGTTTCTTGTTCCTCGTGAACGGTTATTTTTAGCTAATTTGTGTTATTATGTATGCGTAAAGCAGCGAGGATAATTACTATCGATTATCTGAATTACCTATCTGTTTCTAGTTATTCTCCTTTTTACTGCGTTTTATTGTATCCGATAGGCGTGTAAATTTAATATCATTCATCGTAGAACAAGTAAATTTTCAAAAATTGTGAACACAAAGTATCAATAATTCAAAATAAAGTCTAAAGCTATTTTTAAAATAAAATAAAATAACAGCACATAATTTAAAACATGTATAAAAATTTGTGTGTACTGTAAAACTTGCACTACAATGGTCGAAAGTGCTATTTTAATTATATGTTTCTAAGATGATTCTTGAACATTTAATCTAAATGGACTTAAGGGCACAAAGTCACATTTTGAAATATTAACTATGAAACCGTTGAGTAGCGTGCCAACGGTCATCGTAAAGTTCCATTCGTGGCAGAAATTTCGAAGCATGAAAAGGTTAATAAACTAAGAGGACTAAACGACGGTCATTTCAGTGCAATCTAAATACGCGATGATAACAGTATCAACGCATGCGTCTAATTTAAACCGCATTGACGTAAGTTTAAGCGTGTATCTGCATGAATATCCACATCCCCGAGCAGAAACATTGAAGATTACAAAACCTTAAGGTCATCGGAAAAAATAATTTTCCAATCGAGTATATAACATTATTTCATTTTCAAAATATCGTTTAAAACAAATCCATTATGTTATAAGAATCATAATCCTACATTAGAGTTCAACGATACTTATAATTCATAGTCAAATGATGTAGCTAACCTCAACTATCACATCGCATCATATACTATTTTTTGTACTCTAATTATCTTCTAAGTGTATCATTTACAAAAAGATCTGATAAAAAAATCTAATTAACAGACGTATTAGAGCGATTAGTTCATTAATCGATTATTAACACAGAGTATTAGTTATTAGCATAGAATCAGATTGCAAAAGCCTACAGCAACTTTTAAGGTTACGATTTCTCTAAGATTCCAGTGGTAAAAAAAACATTTTCATAATAAAGTGCATGCTCAATATTGATCTATTTTTCTGTGCGGAACTAATCGTTCTGTTCGATTCGTTAAAGTTGAAAAATTCTCGTCTAGCTCTATTCGTGAAAAGGGGCTGCGACCCGAATAATAGCCCTACTTGCGCCTCCGGCTTCAGCGTACGCACGCATGCATACATGCGAGAACGAGAATCGGACGTCGACACGAAATGGTGGGGAGAGAGCGTCGGGATCGGGACGATAAAACTATATGTAGCTCTCTCCGCTGACCAGTGCACATTCAGTAAGCAGGAGGAGGCGTTTCGCCGCATCATTTCGAATTCGTTCACGCGGAAACGAAAACTAGGAATAATTTTTGAATCGTTGACAAAGATTCGCCCCCTCCGATCACAAAGAACACCGTAACACCCTCTACAGAGTGAACTAGTAATCACGACGCACGCGCGCATATTCGTCGAATAGTTCGCACGTTTCTAACGTTTCGGTGATATCGACTTTTCGCTGCGAATTTATTCGACTGCTGGAACTACGAATACACATTTGAAACGCCATCGTTCTCTGAACTGGACACAACAATCGAACAACCACCGAGTCTACGATTTTGGGAACTTTTGCTCGAACGTACCGCGTGAAGTGACTTCGGCATGCACGACGTGAAGACAACGGTATTCGACAGCATTTACTCGTGGTATGCGTAAGCGGTTCCGGAAATTACTGGACGAAAGGGATAACAGAAGTCTTACACGTGCAAGGAGAATTGTTTAAAAAAAAAACCGTATTCGAAATTGTCGTCGAGTAAGAAATTCGGGACCACGCCTACGGTAGACAACGATGAGCTCGTGAGCGTCGATTGAGGTTAGCTTGCGTCCACGAACGATCGTCGTGATTTAAGTGCGTGGCGGAGTGACGATTTTATTTGTATACACTGTACGTACGTGGGTGCGTGTTCCGGAGGAGTGTCAGCTCGAAGAGTGGAATAATGTCAAGCAGTATTTGCTACGCGCCCCTACCAGCACGAATGGAAGCGTTCACCGCGCGGCTCTGTCTCCGTGCTGCTGACCAATATGAGCGGCTTCTGCAAGCTCACTTCAACAAGGTACGTGTATCGAAAACTACTCGGCAGTTCCCTCGTTTCCGTAGTTTATTTAGCGACCAGAACCTGTTGGATGGATTACCCGATTTACTGGATATCGACAGTCGCTAATCGAAGTGCTAGAAGTATCGATATGCACGACCTAGGCTTCGTTGCAGGAGATACTGTTACTGAACGGTTTAATGTTTTCCGATGCGTTAGTATGGTCGATATTACACCCTGTTTATTTGCACGTTTCTCGTATTATTCTATGCGAAATATCCAAGGAAAATTTACATTTCGTTTCAATGTTTGGCAGAAGTTATTTAGAATCGCGAATAAATTTTTTTTAATAAAATTTGGATAATGCATTGCTATCGAAATTACGTGAACGAAATTTAAAGCAACGTATGTAGCAGTTGCTAGATATTGGACAGCTATGCCCTTCTTTTGCATGATTCTTGTTTCTTGATTTTTTGCACAGATTATTTTGTTTATTTTAACAAAAACTATTTCATAATTGTTTGGTACTGTGTTGGACAATTCTAATAGTTATGTTGCATTGTAAGCTTTTTGTTAGTATTATTGTTAAATATAAATTTCTCTTAATGTTTGACATTACCTTTTATGGAACACCATATTTGCGACTAAATTGTGCTCGTACTGTATGTGTGCAATGAAACCATTCATAAAGTCGATAACAGAAATGAGAATATTTTGTCCTATCTTACAACCCAGCTAATTGTGCATGTATATGTATAAAAAAAAAAAGTGTAATACGAGTGTAAATGTTACGTCACTATACAGTGAATGAGACGAAGTTGATGCGGACAAAACGAGTATTTTTTCGTATCTGTACCGGCGAAGAAGATGAGATAAGTAGACGCACTGTCTTCGATGTATCAGTCTTTATCAAAGCCAATTAATCAACTTAATTTTTATAAAATATTCCTCTGAGACAAGTTGATTTTAAAATAATTTTGAACCGACACGTGTATGCTGCGAATCAGTTAAACCTCCGATAACGGTGAAATTAAGCCTTGCAAATTGACGTTGTATCTTTAACGTGTTTTTTTCGCGCGGTTTCGATCAAAAGACTCGTTACTGATCGTACGGTGTACGTAACAAACGCGTCGTGTCACGTGCTCGCCCATAAATGTCATTAACGCGAATGGTGTCGTGTTAAACCCGATTGGAAAAGATTTAGAAGAGGCCTTTCGAAATTTTCACGGATCCGACCTTCGACGAAGACAGATGAATGAATAAATTCAAGGCGGTACTCGATGACAAACTCAAGGATCGCTTGTATCTGGAGCAGGAAACGCGTTAAGCCATTAACCTCGTGCAATTTATGTTTCGTGATAGGTGCCTGAAAAAGGAAAAAAGAAGACGCCTTTTAATCGTTATCTCGAATATGAACTTGAGCGGTTAAAGTAGTATTTATTTATCTCGCAATTATAGTCTTGCTCGTGGCAAAATTTACTGCCAGGCTTGCATTGTAACTTCATAATGCAATGAGCCAACCTCAAAATTTGTTATTGAATTAAACACAATGGAACATTTGCAACTAAGAATCAGAAATAAAAAAAGATATACAGGGTGTTCGGCCATCCCTGGGAAAAATTGTAATGGGAGATTCTAGAGGTCAAAATAGGACGAAAATCAAGAATACCAATTTGTTGATGGAGGCTTCGTTAAAAAGTTATTGACGCTTAAAGTTCCGCTCGTAATGAATTTTTTTCTCAAAAATGCGCAGGATTTCGGGGGTATGCCTATTCGTCGAAAATAATTGTGATTGACCCCCGCAACCGAAAATAATTTTTTCAGAGCGATTTGAAATTTTTTAATTTTGTCGAAAAACTTCATACATTCTCGAATTTTTTTTTCGAAAGTGGATAGGATTTCGAGGGTATGTCTAATGACCAAAAATGATTGTAATTGACCTCTGCAACTAAAAATAATTTTTCTAAGACGATTTGAAATTCTTTTTTTTACACCCAAAACTTTCACCTACTTGAATTTTTTTTTCAAAACTGAGTAGGATTTCGGAGGTATGTCAGTTGACCAAAAATGCTTGTAATTGACCCCTGCAACTAAAAATAATTTTTTCAGAACGATTTGAAATTTTTGAATTTAATTGTTAATAACTTTTTAACGAAGCCTCCATCAACAAATTGGTATTCTTGATTTTCGTCTTATTTTGGTCCCTAGAATCTCCCATTAAAATTTTTCCCAGGGATGGTCGAACACTATAAAAGTATATTTTTAGATCTGCGTCTGTATAGCTACTTCTTCGGTTTGTATCGGGATGCAATGACGCGTTCATATCGATCCCAGAAAGATGTCCATTAATCCACGGTAATTAAAAACGGATTACGTCGTAACGAACTTTCAAACGATATTACGAAGAGAAAATGTATCCGTCGTTACTCGCGCGTTTCTATACAATGGGAAATATTTCTTCCCCGTGAAATTGATTTACGCTCGGCCAGGAAGTGTAATTTATACTCGTCGTAGCGAAGGGAACTAAAAGAAAAATTCAATTGTCCGCCACGTGGTTCGATTTCAAATTGACTCTGTTAAACGACGCGGGCTCGTTTCGATCGTTTCGATTATTGTAATCGCGATGTTTGTATGCCGTTCGAAACGCAAACGAATTTTGACGCCGGCAATATTATTAAAGCGATCTATAAATAATTTAGAAGCAAACACAACGTACAAAACGCCAACACTGGATTTAGACACGAAGCATCGACCTTTTTACTTTCAAAAACAATTCTGTAATTCTTACATATAAATATACACGCAGAAGTTTTTAATAATAAAAAAAAATTTTTTAAATAAATAAGTCATATTAGTTATTGTTTTTACAACGACTATAATAGAAGCTTGATTGTTGCAGGAAATCAAGACTGAAATTATTGATATTAAATCCAGTATTCTGAAGCTGATGACAGTGAAAGTCGTCGAAAACATTAAATACTAAATTTATTATAAATACTTCATTGCTCGACCCACGACTATGGTTTTTCAAAAGCGAGCACACAATTTCCTACTGTTTACTTAAAGAAATTAATTTACTGAAGTATATAGCAGCATTTTATATAAATAAACAAGTTCTATGAGAAACTCTAACAAGCAACACGCAGAATATTTAGAAGAATGTAGCGATCCATAGCCTATGCAGTTATTGCAATTACTACATTCTCCTTGATTGACGTCGTCGGTTACGTAGTAAGAGTATGCACCTTGATTTCCTCGCCACGTTAATATTATTCGATTTAACGCGGGAAAAAAGATCAGTAGATACAGACACCAGAGATCATTTACATCTTCCTAACTTTGACTTTCCATTTAATTCCGATGAAAACTACATTTCTTTTCCCATACTGTACCCAATTGAAAAATTGATGGTCGCAACCATATTGATCACAAATTGACCAATGATCGACGAGAAATTTTTGTGCTCCACAATCTCCATTCGGTTAACTGTTAACAAAAAATTAAGTTTAAAATTGGACTTGCGATAAATATACACTATTTATAAAAATGTCATCTATATAAAAGAAAGTAGCAAACAAATATGTATATACAGGATTTGTGCTGGCTCGGTTCGACATTTAAATGACCTTCGCGTTTAGTTTTCAAGTTAAATATTTATACATAGTTGAACCCCAGCGAACCAAAATAACGCAATTAGAAGATTCATAGATGTTATAGGTTAATGGCAGTTAAAATTTTCAACTATTCCAAGTAAAACAATTTCTCCTTGAAGAGGTTAATGCAATTCTGTGTTTCTGCGAAACGATAATACGAAGCAACTAACGTTGTGTAATGTCAAGGATTATCGAACTATTCGTAAGTATTCCTTCGCGTGTAATTTCTTTCAACGAAGTAATCGTAGCGATGCACACGACTCGTTACTATTCGTTCACCCTGTAGGTACGTTCCTGGCTCGTTCGATCTCCCAGCACAGCAGACTGCACGTATTTTTCATGCCGTAAGAATTATTTGATACCATATTCACGTATCTGCGTATGGACATGCTGATGTCAACCGGTCTGCAAGTAGAAAGTATATCTGCAATCGCGAAACAAAATCTTCGAATTAAGGATTAACTCTGTTGCGCATGAAAGTGATCGCGGTGGTAAAGAATTGCCGCGCGCGATAGATTTATGGGTTCGCTCGCGAGAGGCCTCTGACGCACTTGCATTAACCGTTTCGGCGTTGAGATTTGAACGCTCGACACGCGCCATGTGCGGAAATCCGGTAGCCAAGTTCATTAAACGTACGCGTCGAACGCCTTTGGGCGTTACACGCATGAATCGCACGGTTAAATAGTATTTAAAGTCGTTTGACTTCGTACCGAAGGAAAGTCCATATTTGTCTCCATTAAAATTTCTTCCTTTGAATTGCAAAGTCTCCTCTAGGAATTTCGCCATCCTGCTTCGAAAAACATTATTGCGATAAATTTAAATAGTAAAACGTTCGAATAATGAAAGTTCTTTTGTAACTGTTTACATAAGCATTATTATCATTGAAATCAAGTTTCTACGAACGTTTCGGTTTGTCGAGACAAAGAGGTTATGTTGCAGGCTCCATGATCTCCGAGATAACGACAGATTATTGAGAATCTAGTCTGGTGTGGTCCATGGGTCACTCGTCCAACTGAAACATAGAATAATAATTAGTTGAAGACATTGGTTTGTAAGTTTCAATGATTTTTCGAAACATCGAAATACGATGATTTTTCTTTCAAACGCGTTTTAGAAACTAACGTAAAATTTTCTGGGAAGAAAAGATGCGTAATGCAAAGTGGAAAAATATTTTTGTTTACATAAGCATTACCATAAATATCATTGAAATCAAGTTTCTAGGAACGTTTTGCTTTGTCGAGACAAAGAGGTTATGTTACAGGGTCCATGATCTCCGAGATAACGACAGATTATTGAGAATCTAGTCTGGTATGATCCATGGGTCACTCGTCCAACTAAAACATAGAATAATAATAAGTTGAAGATATTGTACTGTAAGTTTCAATGATTTTTCGAAACGTCGAAATATGACGATCTTTCTTTCAAACGCGTTTTAGAAACTAACGTAAAGTTTTCTGGGAAGAAAAGATACGTAATGTAGAGTGGAAAAATATTTTTGTTTACGAAAAATCTTAGCTAACTAGACTTACGGTTGTCACGCGAAACTATATATGGAAATCAGTCGATAATTAAATACATAGAGACGCATGGATCGTCGAATATTTTTAGAACGACCTTCGTTTTACCGTTTGCTGATTCCACTGTTTGTAAACACTAATGGCGCTAGGGATTCTGTTTACGCGAGTCGAGTTGGAAAATATTTTTAAACCGTGAAACATTTTATATAGAGAACTTCTCTACTACGCTTGATATACTCCTGATGAGAAATTGATTTTCTTACATTCGACTCGTTCTAAATAAATAAATTATCAGGAATGTGAAGTCGTGCTAATAAAACGGCAAATAAAAAGAAACTTTATGAATAACTTTTTATTTGAATTCTAAAGGTAGAAATAATTAAAGAATAATATGGCAGAAAATTACGAGATAATTCTAATGAGAACGATATTAATTGCACGCGACACTGTATAATTAACTTTTTCGAATATTTTTATTTCAAAGGGTAGAAATGATCAGAGAATATGCAATGTAAATGTATACGAGAATTCTAATTAAAAAAGATATGAATTATACGTAACAGGCATTTCATAATTAACTTTTTGTTTCACAAATTTTAATTTCAAAAACGTATTAATTGTCCACGTTGGGGGAAAAAATTTACTCAAAGAGAACCGTAAGACTGTTCTTTGAAAAAAAACTGAAATAGAAGTCATGTGACGATAAAATTGCTTACTCCATATCAAAATAACATGATCTTTATCCTTAACAAAAATTTTATTCAAGAGATATTGTATTATAAAGAGTATTTCAATTAAACGAATCTCACTTATCTATATGCATCAAGTTTTGTATCTACAAGTCTGTCTTTGTCTTGACAAGAAATTCTGTTTACGTAAAGTCTTATACTACTCGAACATTTGTTATTTATGTTATCTGCTGATATCAAAATACAGGAATGTAATTTTTTAGATACACGTACTTATTAGATTCTATCAATGTGTTTTTACTGAAACGATTTTATCGTGAAATCGGAACAACGATAATTAATTTTTAGTTATTATAGTTTACTCGCAACAGAGTTACGAAACTCATAAATATATGAGTTGTTATCGGTTTACTTGTGTGGACGTTGTTTAGTCTTGCCTTTTACTAATAGATATACTGTCATTATACTAATTACTAGCGTAATTAGAAATGTATTTAATACAACGATCGCGAAATGATGAAATATTTCTCACAATGTTTCTTTTTACAAAAAGTAATCGCTTTTTGTTTGTTTTAAATATAGATCAATGGCGATTAGATTCACGCAATGAATTCAAAGCTGGTTAATCGAAACAATGGCGATTTCATTGATAAACAATTGTCAGTTCGACAAAATTAATTGAATACATATGTACAATTTTGATTCGTTATTCGCGACTCTGATCAAGAGAAAATTAGGACCAGAGATTTCGATTTTATACGTACACAGTAGAACCTCGATTGTTGCACGAGAGCTTCAATCGGGGGTGAAAAATCCTGCAATAATTGAGGTTCGACTGTGCACGAGCGACTGTCGTTGGTTATGAAACGAAACCAGAATTAACGATCAAAAAACTAGACATAATTAGAATATCTGGATAAGTCGAATACTACTTGCTTCCTAATAAGTGACTCGTCCATCGGCATTATTCACGAAAGAAACGCGAATACGTGATCGTCTCGCTTCCCATCGACGGTGACATACATTAAAGTCAAGCTTGATTTATAAATTGTTTTTTTCCTGTGGGGTAACGTTTGCGGGGGATCGTTTGCCGACATTTTAAGCCCTCGTTTGCTTAAAGCGACAACAAGTAGCTCATAATAATACTTACGTGTATGCATTGACGTTTTGGCATTTAATTTCCGTGACAGTGTCGAGAAAAACTGACTTTTTGTCGCCTTCTCGTATCGGTAACACATTTATTGGCTAGTCGAGCAATTTTGCTACGTGCACATATTTATTAACAAATTGTTAAAAACGTTATCGTGCAAATGATTCAACGTTGAAGAGAATTCCTAAGTGATCTTCTCGACCGCGAAATTTAATGCAAAATAAATATTTATTTTACGTTTTCGACTTACTCTGACACCCGGAAACCTCTTGCATAATATTCTGCGACGTCTCATATGTACATACAAGGTCTTCCGCGTTTCTCCCAGCAAACTGCACGAGTATAGTCTACAAATGAAACGAGCGGAAATAAAATATTATTTATAGGAAGATTATAAATTTTGTTAATATCTTTGTGACAAAGGTACAAGGAAATATTGAATAAAATTGATAACATAGGGTATTCCATTGCAGAATGTAGAAGGTTGATCATGTTTATCTTATCTCTCTATTTGTATAATGTTTACTATCTTGAAGCGATTCGGTATGATTAATAGTTTGTATCAGTAATAACGATGTCATAATAATTTCTCACTTTAAAATGTCATTGCACGTTGATAGAATCTTCGCAGCGACCTGGCACAACATTTATTACATTGCGTGTTTCATGACAGTTTTGCTAAATCAGAATTTACTTATTAATTCATACGAACTAGCTTTTAAAATTATTATCGGTTTCGGGGGTAAATTGCAAGCATTTTTAGTCATTACACACACCCCCGAAATCCTATTCACTTTCGAGAAAAAAAATCAAGAAGGTGTGAAATTTTTCGACGGGAAAAAAAATTTCAAACTGTTTTGGAAAAATTATTTTCGGTTGCGGGGGTCAATTACAACCATTTTTGGTCATTACGCATATCCCCGAAATCCTACGCATTTTCGAGAAAAAAATTCCTCACCGAAAATCTAATTAGGTGCCTAAGAAAAAAAAAAATTTCAAATCGTTCTGGAAAAATTATTTTCGGTTGTGGGGTTCAATTACACTCATTTTTGGTGAATAGACATACCCCTGAAAACTTGCGCATTTTCGAGAAAAAAATTCAATACTAGCGGAACTTTAAACGTTAATAAGTTTTTAACGAAGCCTCCATCAACAAATTGGTATTCTTGATTTTCGTCTTATTTTAGCCTCTAGAATCTCCCATTAAAATTTTTCCCAGGTGTGGCCGAACCATGGATCGAACAAACACAATCGACCTTTTCACATTAAAAAAAAAACCTATGAGGCCCCCTTCTTTAATTTAAAAAAGAAAATGGAGTCTATATCTTCATTGGTTTCTGAGAAAACACCTTGTACATAACAGTTTACTTCGACCACATGGTACACAAACGCCACCACAAGTAGAAATAACAAATAATAGTCTGACGCGTGAGTCAAGTCGCCTCGAGCATACGCAAACCAGAATTTTCAGAGCAATTTTCCTAAAAAACGAAGCCCCGCATGAAAATATTTTGTTCCTCGTTTTCAATTTATCTTCACGCGATAAATTACGATTTAACAAATCGCAATTTCGCACTCCCGTAAACCATTTCCAAGAATTTCAAGTAGCACGTAAATAATAAATAATTGATCACTGAAACATAATTTTGTTCACCCGCTTATTAAACGTTTCGCCAGGGACCTTAAATTTCGCACGACCCTGAGCGCACTAATGGATGCATAGTACGAAATCAAATTTCACTTCAGCGATGCAGGACGTCCGCGTATTTTCTGTCGCCGCTTCGGCATACAAATTCACTGTGAAACCTTGCACGATCGACTTTATTCGTATCGCGCAAGGATTCGTCGTGGCGTTAAAAAATGATTACGTATTTTCTTGGTTCGCGACGGTTTTAAAATCGTTTAAAATAATTCGACATTTTCGCGGCAACAATAGTAATGTAACTTATTAAATTAAGAATTTAACGTCGATAAATTCCAGAAACATTGCCTTTTCTAAATGGTGCGTATGAATGGTGACTTTTTTCTAGTTACAAGTTGTACGATTTCACTCTATAATTTGCTATTCGTTTTCTTATCTAGTAATCTTCTGGAATCCTTAGCCAGAGTTCAAATACTTTTCAGAACTACTTCTGGTACATACGTGTTTACAATTAACATGTATATTTCATTAGTTGAATGATATAAATCTAAGCGTTTGAATACTTTAGTCCACGACTGTACCTGCCTTCGCTACAATAATAAATTCCACAGTTAAATTAAACGAAAGATTGATAATTTATTGCTCCTGATTACCCACAATCTGAATACAATTGATACCCAGTTACGATCGACTGCATTAAATTTCATTCAACTATTTCGGTACCGAATACACACGTCGAACGTGCATCGAATGCTTTGCTACATGTGGCGCATCCTAGCGCCAACTATTTACTTTTTTACGTACAAAACCGCAACCGTTACCAAACTCGAGCGACCTCAACGCCGAGCACATGCTCTGTTTACATTTTAAGTTCTGAAAGTTTGCTTTATCCTTTATTCGCGTTTCGACGCCTGGACGATTGATTTTTCAGTTGAAAAGCACTTCACGGGTCGTCCAAGAATACCGTTGAAACGAATATCGTTGGCAACGATCAATTTAGAAGCTGTGCAAACACGATCCGAACGTTCCCGAAAGTGTGCCTGAAACATCGACGACATGTTCCCTTCGGGTCGAGCAATATCACACATCGTTCTCACAGAGGAGACAAGACACGATCGCATTTTTATCAAATCGTTTCGCTCGCGCATTGACGCACGCCGACCGAGGTCATTGTCGTTGGCCAGTGGAATTTAGTCCGGTTGAAAATTCTGTGATTCAGTTTATCGAGGACAACGCAGATTTTTTCGTGAAAGTGCCGCGATACCGCCATGGAGATTTCACGTTCGTATCAGAGACGAGCAAAATCTTTATCTTTGATTAGAATTTCGAATAACGATTAATGATAACATACGGATAAATTGAGTATTAATAAAATTATTTCTCATCGATTGAAAAATTAAATCCATTTATGTCTGTATTACCGAAAACACGTATGAGCGGTTTCGAGTACGATTTTCCTCCTATCAAACTGGATACAACGAGTATGCGTTATCTCGCGGCACTCGTTGTTGAGCGTTAAAACTGGAGCGGTACTCGATTGAAACTTATCTGCAACAATGCAATCTGAATACACCGGTGACGTCAATGCACCGTAAAACACGGGCTCTGCTTACGAACTGAACACAAGCTACGAGCTTATTTTTCCGCTTCTCTGGCTCCCAAGTAACCGAAGGCTGAAACCGAAGGTGTATGACTTATCTTGCCAGCAAAATCTTTGCCTAAATGGTGTTCCAAAAATTCGACGTGGCAAAAAATTCTATGTAAATTTTAAGCCATCCGGTCAACTAAAACACCTGTTCAAAATATGAGCTAAGAAAGAACATTTTTATTTAATCTGTTCATAAGTAAACGAAGAAAGGGTATTTTTTTTTCTTTTATTTTACAGAATAATTGTCAAATTTATTTTCTTATCTATCGAACAATTAATTGAAATTTGTTATCAACGAGTTACTGTCGTACTTATGTACATCAGAACGACGAATAATTTTAACATTAAAACATACTACAGAATTTCCACGCAACTTTCGATCTTCTTTCGATAACCGTTCCTCGAGAGCTGTTTTGTTGGTTATGCGGCAACATTTGCATCGAAGACAACTCGTTATACATTCCTCGCATATTTTACCCAGGGCGTGCTATGATTACTGCGTTCGAACGATCGAGATCGCACGCGGAATGCAAATGTTCACGTGTGCCCGCAAACGTGGCTTGAAATCATCAATCGACTCGCCGAAGATCGCGTGATCCGTTGAAAAATTGAAAAAGAATCATTAATAAAAACAGCAATAAAAACAAAACAAAAATTTCCTAATCAGTACAATTAGATCGAGTAAATAATTTGAAAAACTGTACAAAATTTAATATTAATAGTCTTTGTGCTATATTTAGCACTATTGAACAATTAAGCGTCGGGGGATATTTATATCTTTCACGTTTGTTTTGCATCAAACCGGATATGCGTATCTAATGGATGTGTTGAAAATACGGACAAAACAGTAATAAACTCCGGTTTCCATGTGTCGTTTCAAGGATAAAACGTAAGCAATTGTGAAATACCGCACAATGGGATTGAATAACTACCGTTTTATTGTTTGAAGCTGACGCCGCGTTTGCCACAACCTGTCCCCACTGATTTGTGCTTCCTAAAACGTGTAATTTTGTGGTTAGAAATGAAACCTTTTCGAGCAGCGAAGTATTTCAGGCGGGAAATACAGTACGTTTTCTTGTAAAATTATCTTCTAAAACGATCGTTACGAAAATTTCAGAAGTTATGTCGAAAACTATTAAATATAAAACACGGTCATCGTTCATATTTCCGAACTGGTAATTAGTTCTTACGTCTCTCACAGAGGGAACGAGCGTAGGGTTTCAGTCTTCGTTGGTCGGTGTAGAAAACGTAATCTACTTTGTTCGTGTGTGCAAAACTATTTTATATTGGTAAGTATAACGTGCATCCTGTTAAGAAATAAAGAAATCTTTAATCACGAAAAATAGTCCATTAACTTTGTTATCCCCTTTAACTACGTTTCGCTTCTAACAAACGTCATTTCATAACGTACTCGCTAATGTCGAACGAAATTGTCCGGTGTGCTTCGTTTGCAATCGTTCGAGGCCTGCCACTGCGTACGTCCAGATGACTAATTGGGCAATTGTTGCAATTATCATCGCGACAATGATTCTTGTGCCAGAGGAAGCAAGCTCGAATCCTCACCGACCGCGTACAACTATTACTGTTTTCCACGATCGATCTCCACCGACTCGTAACACTGCACGACCTTGTCTGCCCGTAATACGAGTGTCGCGAATCACAACAACGATAAAGCCGTAACCGAAATCGCCCGACGGGAAACTGCGAGCCCAATTTCACGATGTCCTCACGTGCGGACCTTGTCGGGCAGATTAAAATGAACGGCGTATCGTGAAATCGAAAACTACGTTCGAACCACCTGCCCCTATACAAATATCACTGTCGAAGCACGCACCCTACGATAATAACGTGCCAATAAGAATAATAATAATCAACCTTCGTCGCTAAGAAAGTGCAATACACCATTCAAGATGTCGAATACATTATTCAGGTACATGAAAATCCGTTGTCCATTTGAATTTCGAAACATTCGCCAGCGTGTGATCGTTTTCTCTTTGATTATTAACACATTCGCGTGTCACGAATTTTCGTAATAGATCAACGTCACGTAAAATTAAAACGTAAGTTTCGAAATTGTTGCAAAGGGTTCGATGAAGAAAATTTTGAGAAAAAAAAGAATTGTTAAGATTCTCCGAAGATAGATACGAGTTCTCGCGAATGCGCTTTTTCTTTAACCTCGCGCTCGTAGCACGTGTTCGATCATCGTATTCACAATTGCCTGAACGTTACGCGTCAACCGTCCAATTGGTCGAATCGCGTCCGTTCTCTCGATGTACAGGAGAGCATGCGACGCATCATAATTGGATCAAGTGGCAGCCGCGTCGCGTTAATTAGCACGAATCTTCATCACTAAATATATAAATTGCTAAACTCAATTAAACCTGTCGTTCCGAAGGGCGTGCATTTACGTCGAACAGTATGCAAAGATGCTCGTACTTCCTAGTTGCGTTTCTCGCGATTTAAAATCGAGGAACAGTTACCGGGCGTTTGAACTTCCAATCCGACCGCTTTGAAACTAGCACCGTTCATTTTTCAAACGTCATTTTAACGCTTGCGATGGTAAATTTGCAAAATCTTTGAAAGGAGATTAAGATTCACGAAATCGCATTTAATGTCGGCTAGATTAAATTCTTAGTAGATTTCTTTGGTTCCAGCCTTCGAAGAAGGAACAGACGCGACTGAACCATAATGCCAATCAGAAGGATCACCGAAGGCAGAAAGATGCTTCGTCGGGCAGCACCTATAGCGCCTTTCGTCAATGGCGGAGGAACGCTTCTGTGGGCACGAATCGGTCCAACAGCGTTGGGTCCAGCTCGACCCGGGCTGTCGCCAAGCTTCCCCATGATTCAGCGACGCTACAGAAAATGGAACAATTCCCTCTGGTTCTCTCCGATGCTACCATGCCGGAAGAGGACCTCTCGTTGAAGTTCCTAGCGCTGGTATTGATCTTTTCTTTGATACCTTGACGGCCGTAGTCACGTGCACGTGATTACCATATTTATTGGTAAATTCGTGTAGCTTACATTTCTTTGTACTTTCGTTGCAGAATGCTTTGGATCTGACTGCGCCAGCCAGCGACGTTCTATTGAAGAACAGATTAAAATCTTGGTTCCAATTGTCGGGCCATCCGGATGGCTTTGCGCCAGCCGGACCCGGCACAGTTTGGAAAAGAAAAATGGGAGGATCGGAGAATACAGAGAGGATCGTTTACGAGGCGCTGAGCAAAGACAAGGAATTACGTGACTGCATACCAAGGTAAATAGTCCCAACGATAGGAAATTATGCGTGCAGGTTACGCATACCGTGTACATCAGGCTTTCTTATTTTCTGCCATTCAGCCTTTTAAATTATGCTCAACATTTTCGTAGATACTACCGAGAAGTGGAGTACAAAGGCGACACGTTCATAGAACTGCAGGATCTGCTGTTTGGCTTCAACGATCCGCACGTAATGGACATCAAGATGGGCACAAGAACGTTCCTCGAGTCCGAGGTGTCGAAGACGATCGCGAGATCGGATCTTTATCAGAAGATGATCGCCGTCGATCCCGACGCGCCCACGAAGCAAGAACACGAGCAACGTGCCGTGACTAAGTTACGGTACATGCAGTTCCGTGAGCAACAGAGCTCGACGCGTAGCCACGGATTCCGAATCGAGGCTATGAAATTACCTGGAGCGCCGCCCATTACCGATCTGAAGAAAGTGAAGTCTCACCAGGAAGTACTCGACACCATGAAGCTCTTTCTAGGGGCGCGCGAGGCCACGCGAGAAAAGCTGCTCGTGCGCTTGAAGAGTCTTCGTTCGAAAATCGAAGCGTCGGAGTACTTTAAAAGTCACGAGGTGCGTATTGTTGTTGCATCAATTCGTCGTTTCTGACTGTAAAAATAATATTTAATTAATAGTATCAGTCCTAGTTCGAACACACTGAAACTTTTATCACGTACGTAATTATGTTTCAAACTAATCAAAATGCAAAATAGTTACTCGTATAAAAAACCGTTTCGCTTGGAGAGGGAAATGTACTGTTGGTCTTGAACTTTTTGCCAGATCATTGCTTTCAAAGACTTCGGTATCACCTTCATTTTTTTTTTTTTAATAGAATCGTAAACTTTTATTGCGTGCATCTCATTTGATAATAATTAAATGTGCATTTCACGTACCTTGTTAACTCGTTTAAGCAATAGGATCTTCTTACGCAACAGTTTTTATCTCTCAGTGTGTATTTTAACCAAAACAAAACACGTAAAATACTCTATCGACGAGTGAAAACAGTGACACAACTTACTTGGTACGTCGAGCAACGACGACTGGGGCCTGGAATTTTAACCTAGCCTCTTCCCGTGGCAGACTGACGCTAACCTGCATTGTAACAGAGGTTATAAGAATCGTGACCGACTCTTGCGGCGTACTAATAGGAACTAAAATTCAATCACAATCGTCATTTGCGTCTGACTCGTGACATTCATGTTTAGATCAAAATCTTCATCACGAGTCAGACTCGTTCAAGTACGGGAAGGGGTTAAAGAATGCCACGAGCCAAAGAAATTTAATTTTCTCCGGCCAACTGATAATGCTTCCGACATTCCCTTGATATACCGGGTATCGTGTCTACCCCGCTTCCTCTCGTTATATCTACGGTGATACCTTGAGAAATTGTTGTTATCTCCGCCAGTTCTTGGAATCCCCGCTTGTCCCGTCGGCCAAGTATGTTTATGTTTTTAAATTTGTGAGATATCGATGTGCCGTGTTGTGCATCTCTATCTCGGTCGCACGCTCTGAAAGAAAAAGACACTCTGGATTTCCTGGAAGATCTAACCTACCTTCGACCTTGGCCAGTTCCAGTCCCGAACGTCGACCAATGTCCAAGGCGTTGCTGATAACACGCGCGATAATTTGTTTTGCAGATTATCGGTAGCAGTATCTTTATGATCTACGACGACGACAAGGTTGGCGTGTGGTTGATCGACTTCGCTAAAACACAGAAATTGCCGAGCGGGCAAAGAGTGACGCACAGAAAGCCCTGGGAGCAAGGCAACCACGAAGAAGGTTTTCTATTTGGTCTCGATGTTCTTATCTCGACGATGGAGGAAACTGCCCTCTCGAAGGCGGCGTAGTCTTTGTCACTCGTTAATATCCCCGTTCTGGTATCATCGTAATAACTTTCAAAGTTAATCATCATTATTCACGTTTATAAATTAGCCAATGGATATTCAATTTTCGCTTAAAAATGTACCTTTATTCATTTTACAAATAGTTTTTTTTTTAACACGATTTATAATATACCTAAGACTTTGTAATACTGACAATTTAATTAATGATCGCTCTATCGTCGGTTCAGTGTTTTTCAAATGCCTTTTTCGTTCTTCCTGCGAATTCAAAGTACGAGACTGTAAACGGTATAAAAATGATTTAAAATACTTTGAAACAACTTGAAACAATTTGACAAACACTGACGGATAAGGTATTCAAAGCGAAAGACTGCTTATTACTGCATTTTTTCTATAAGCCTTTTCAATCGAGGAAGTTTCGCAAACGGTACTCCCGTCACATATTTAGTATATGTACAAAATTTATTATTAATGTACAAATATAGTTAATTAAATGTAACCGTTTAAAAATTATTTATGAAGAACAGTTAGACTATAAAATGTACACGTTTCTTAAACGAAATACTCGGTACCAGAAACAATTTCGATTTAAACGTTAAATATATTCGTATCTCTGTATTAAATTATTTTCTTCTGTAACTGCCGCAAATTTCATTCCGAAGAAAAATATTTGTAATAAAAACCATTTATAGACTATATACAAGTCTATTTAATGGCGATTTCTGTAATCTTCGCTGCAACTATCAATATAATTCGAACGAATATCCGTTTGCTGCGTTAAAAGTAACTACTATACAGAATAAACAAACTATTACAAATATTTAATAATTATGTGAAAACAATTACATAACGATGTATACAATTTTTTAAGAACTGTTAAATAATCAGAGCTATTCGAAAAGTAATTCGTATTTATATTCTCCGCGTTGTTCGTTTCCCGCTGATATTATATTTGCATCTACATAATGCTAGTAGAAAATAAATCTTAAATAAATACATGGTATACTCACTTCCTTTATAACCTCAGTTTCCATGAACGTCACTCAATAATTGATTCTATATCAACATTGAGCAATTCCTCCGCCTGTTTTGGCTTTGAATTAATTATAGACTCGTACCATCGAACTTCAGCGACTGCCAGACACCTTCGCCTGTATGTACAATTTATGCATACATAAAATGTGAAAAAAATAACATAATCACGCTAAAAATAGACCACTGCAAAATTCATTTACTAACATGTCAATTCGATCGTTCTGTGGTTTTCTCACGGGATTCCATCCGGACACTGGCTTTTCATTCGCCACCATCAGACCTCGAGTGACGAAAGATAATGTGACTTTAGTCAGATTCGAGTCCTAAAATTATTCGTTTAAAGAAACATTAGTTTCGTAAAACTTAAATTTTTGTTAAACCTTTCTTTATTAATTTTTCGTGAAACGAAATGTAACAAAAGTAACGGACGTACACGCCATTCGGTATTTAAAACGTCCGCTAAACTTAAAATGTTTGCAGCGACGTTCGCTTCCTCTATCCCTCCTATAGTATTTAAATAATTCTCCTGAATAAACTTTAGAAATATTGTCGCTTGCGATTGAAAATAAGCTGCTATGTCATCAGGATCGTGAACAAATTTCCACGAATTTCCGCTTTGAATTCCTACAATTTTATACTACTTCATTAATTACTAAGACTCGCCAATTTATATTTCGCCGTTTTTTTTTTATTTTTTTACACTCACTTTTTGGATTTATTACTCGACCAACGCCATGTAGAAGCCCTACATTCTCTTCTCGAGAAGTACATTTATTTTCAAGTTGTTTCTCAGGCACTAGCAACAACATAATAATATTGCATTTAGAAATCGAACGTCTTTTCGTCGCTAATTACGCTTACCTTTCAGTGAAATGAAAATAAGATTTAAGACAACATTTCTAATATCTCCTACACTGTTGGATAATATTTCATCTATTTTATTTTGAGAAACGTGCATCATGTGCCCAGCAATTGTATTTAAAGTATCACTTATTCGTTTTAACGCATTCTTCATTGCAGTTTGTGTAACAGAATTTATGCTGGATTGCAAAGACTTTAATAAGCGCATATATACAGTGAAATAAAACAATATATTATTAACTTACTCACTTGATCAGGTCTATATTAAACTTTTCTCTTACATCAACAGGAAACAGTGTTTGCAGCAATTTTGAATTTCCCGATTCTGAGCATACAAACACTATAGGTTCTTTTCCCATTTCAAAGTATTTTCTGAAAATATAAAAAAATCGTAAATAAATAAAAAAATATATAAGAACTAAATATAATAATTTTACTTACTCCAACAGTGAAAAGAAGCTACTTTTATCTTCGAGGTAAACATTTGGGAAATCCTTTACAAGAAGAAGACGTTTGGGGTTGTTACCCAAAATTGAATTATAACGAGTTACTCTGATTAAAAAGTCCTCGAATCTATCTCCTTGACGCATCACCCTGTCTGGAAAATAATAAATAATTAGTGTGTTTCTATTAAAGTCATTAATTTATGTTTATCAATATGATTACTATTTTCATCCATGGCTTGATCGATTGGAGTGATCCACTCTGTAACATTAAATCCGTTCTCCTTGGCAAGTAGTCTCATTGCTGCTGTCTTCCCACAGCCGGATGGACCAGACAAAATTAATGCACTAGGTCGACCCTTCTGAACTTTAAATTGTAACCATCCTGAGATATCTTTCTGTTTTTGTTTACTGACCACTAATTCAGAAGGCTTTCGTGGGTCGCAAGCTTCTAGCAAAGTGGACAGACTACTTATACTTTTCTTCCTAGGAACTATGTCATAGGTACTTGAAATATTGGGTATACTGCTTCCCATTGTTTGCGAGAGAGAATGTTTGGTTGACAATGATTTCTTAACAGATTTAGGTGGTGAATCGAATGATGGTGTCAGCCAACTGCTGTTTCTCTAAATACACGAATATATTTAATATAACATGTGTATAACGTATCATTTACGAAATATCGAAAAATATTTAATTTTTTAACATACCTTTGAATGAGCCATACTGTGAATCGTATAAATTTTTAATTCGTAAAAAACATATCACTGTAAAGATACAAAGAATATCGCGTGAAATAACTTTATGTACATAATTCGTAAACAATCACGACTTTATTTTGACAAGTTACAATTTCTCGATTAAATACATTCGTACTGCGTTTCTGTAATCAAATGTTCAGGTTAATCATTTGTCGATCATTAATAATAACAGTTATACGAAATAACGTATACATCGTACGAGTTATTCGATCTACGTATGTTTAGTCATTATTACGAAATTCTCTTCCAATTGCAATAAAGAACATTTTTACTTCGATCAACCATCGTTTGCTACTTGGAAATGCATTTAAGCTTATAGGCTTGCTGAACAATTAAATATTCATATATTATTATAATTATAATACATAAATGTTTAATAAATTGCAATATCATTTATAAGTACAATACATTGCACATTTGACATCCAAGTATTGCATATTTTTTGCATGTAATTTATGTTGTAATTATACAGTTTTCAGTTAAAAGTAGATTATATAATGTTAAAACATTTTAAACGAAGCATATTGTCCTTTACTAGATTTAAATCGACTTCGTTATAGTTCGAAGTTTATATTAAATTTTGTTCGATCTTGTATCATACGATTTTATTTTTATTGTTTACAATTTATTTACATTGTATTTGAGTCAAATTAAATACATTTGATATAACATGTTTTTTTTATCTTGCAAATGTACCGTAGTATAAATAGCTTAATACTTTTTGTAGGGAATATCGAGCTGTATCCATTAATTTGTTAAAAATTATATATTTATATTTTCCTCGAAACCGTTATAATTTTTGAATTTTCTTCGAATGATTTATATTGATAGATTGAAAACAGGTACCCTGTATACAGAGATGCCAGAAAAGCACCGCCGGGTGCACACGCACACATGCCAGATACGCGTACGTGAGCTCGTGGAGTTTCGGAAAGTCGACAAAGGCAAACTGACGCATGCCCTCTTTCTCGATTCTCCGAAGCTGCCCGAAGTAATATCGGATCGCCTCGTGGGAGTCGAGAGAGAAAGGCTCACATTTGCCTTCTCGCTCTAAACAACTGAAATCCGACCTCCCGTCAACGGCATACGATTTGGATTCTCGAGCCGAGATTCTCGACTGCCCAGGCATTTTTACTTTCCGACCTATGTAGGCGCACATAAGCAAAGTACCCATAATGAAAAAAAAATTTTGTAAAATTTATTTTACGGAAATACACGTTTTAAGACCTCCTGATCATATTTTAATTATTGAAAAAAAAGACATTTTTTTTTATTCCCATGTATGAGCGCACATATGTATATTATTAATACGATTTTTGAAAATCAAAATACTTTAAGATTGAAAATTAATAAATTAAAATGAGATTCCCCTCTTTACCAGTATTGTACACGCTGTGGTATTTTTCAATAAGAAGAGTACTTACTTTTATAACATAAACAAAACAGTAGAATTAATAATTGCAGAAATTAATTAATAATGATTTTCCTCGATTGTTTTGAGATAACCGTATCAATTGGTTATGACGAACTAAATAGAACTAACTAGAAACAAAGGAAAAGTGATCCCGTTTGCCAGTTTAATACGAAGTATGGGTTGTATCTTAAATTTTAAAAGGACATAGTCGAATATTTTTAAAGGTACAAAACATAGCGTTTCATTGTAGAACAGTAACATAAGTTAGCAGGTAATGTCATAAAACTGTTTTTCCCAGCTAATATCCCTTTTTACCTGAAGTATAAGGTAAAAAGTACGAGCTACAAGGTACGACTATCCGAAAATCGTTCACATTTTATCAATGTAAATGAAGCGGCCTTTCCATCAGAGTTAAATACAAAATTTTGTAATTTCTGTGAAAACAAAACTTTCAGTAAATGTACGTGGTGCTTGAAATTTTTATGTTTTGACTGTTTTTGTGAAAAGTACCATCCAGATTCATGTACTTCGTACATTGAAAATAACATATGTTAAATGTAATCGGTTAAATATAACTTTAAAAAAAAATATTCGAAGGTCAGACAAAAATATAATGTCACATTTAGTGTACGATTAAAATATGATTGAAAAAATAAAAGAAAAGGATTTGTTTTGGCAGGGTTTGAACCTGCAGAGCAGAAAAAGCTCGGAACTTGCAGGCAAATACCTTGTCATTCACGCCACGCTGATTGTTGAACGTATTTCTATTTTTGAAGATAAGTACCTGTAATAACTTTAATAATATCTCAAAGTAAAACCTAACCCAAAACCTGGTACCATTCCAACTTTTCCTTGTTAGAACCGAGTTTTCAATTTGTCTTAGCGAAAATCGCAATCACATTTTGCACATTATTCTAAAACATTTGTGGTATTCGTTTTCAATGCGATTTAAGTAAGCATGTAATGTATAAGATTTCATTTAATGTTTTCTTTTCTAGCGAAGATAGAGAAAAAGTTTATATAATTTTTTTCATATAAAATTTAATTCGTCCTAAGATTTATATGAAACATTTAAAAGATTTTTTATACATTATGCCTATATATCGGAACAACTATGAAACAAGAGGTATAATCTGTAAGGAGTGTATGTGTGTGGCTAGGAGAACCGTTATCGTTTGCGTCGATAGGAGTGTTTAGTCTAAGCTAGAGTAGGTATCGAGTGAGGTGTTTAGGTTTAAGCTGAAATACGTTTTAGAGACTGCGTCTCGAACGTGCGTTTTGTTTAGATCATTATTATAAGATAGGAATAAGGAAGGGTCGACTTTGACTGCAGGAACGTCACTCTGTATCGAACGTTAGTCGAGAGCAATCACAGTTTTACGTTTATGATCTTTTACGTTTACGTTTTATGTCTTTCTTTTATGTTCTTTATGTTAAATAGTTAGTAAATATTAAATAATATAATTACATCGTTACGATTAGTGTTCACGTATTTGAATCCGTCCACACGCCTTTGAAATGAGAACATAAAACTTAAATGTAAAGTTTCATTTAAATTCATTCAGCTATTTATATTCAATCGTATTAATAATATACATATGTGTGCTCATACATGGGAATAAAAAAAAATGTCTTTTTTTTCAATAATTAAAATATGATCAGGAGGTCTTAAAACGTGTATTTCCGTAAAATAAATTTTACAAAATTTGTTTTTCATTATGGGTACTTTGCTTATGTGCGCCTACATAGGTCGGAAAGTAAAAATGCCTGGGCAGTCGAGAATCTCGGCTCGAGAATCCAAATCATATGCCGTTGACGGGTGGTCGGATTTCAGTTGTTTAGAGCGAGAAGGCAAATGTGAGCCTTTCTCTCTCGACTCCCACGAGGCGATCCGAAATTACTTCGGGCAGCTTCGGAGAATCGAGAAAGAGAGCATGCGTCAGTTTGCCTTTGTCGACTTTCCGAAACTCCACGAGCTCACGTACGCGTATCTGGCATGTGTGCGTGTGCACCCGGCGGTGCTTTTCTGGCATCTCTGCCTGTATACAATGTAGAAAATTAATATTACTAGAAACATGTAATACGAGTATTGAAACGAATATTATTCTATCAAATAATGCACAAACTTCATATACATAATTTATTTTTATCGTATAGTAATTTTTTCAAAAATAAACCAAACGAACTTATGAATCTATTTTGACTAGTTTTTCACGGAGAATACGAATTCGAGGTTAGAATCTAACTGTTATTGATAGGTTAATACTATCAGTTATACGGGCGTATAACAGTTTGCAGTACTGTATAATTTTTGTATGGTAATAAGTTGAACCTATAGGTAAATACTGTGATTGTGTTTAAACGATTTTGTAAATTATGAATGTATCATGCACTTGTTAATACGAATTGTGCAATACTTTTATAAAATACGTGTACGATGTCTTAGTTCCTATTTTCATTTGAATAAATGTTAATTATGCATTATACGTTACATTTTATTATTATTTTACTTTAAATGCTAAGAAATATGAAATGTCTATAACTCGATTGTGCATTTTCTTTAAGACATTAACTAATATGGCACCGTCGTACTATGCTGTAGCCAAAGGCCATAAACCTGGAATTTACAGCACTTGGTAAACAAATTTTATTTTTCAATTTTTTCAATATATTATTTTAAATTTATCTCACGAAAATTGTATCTATTTTCGATAAGGGATGAGTGTAAAACACAGATTCACCAATATCCTGGTGCTGCATTCAAAAAGTTCAAATTACAAACAGAGGCTGAAAATTTCATAAAAGAAAAGAGAGGTCCAATTAAAGAAAGTAACAGTAACAACACAATACCCACAGAAAAGCGAAGGTACGGTAATTGTTATATAGTTTTAAGTAGAAGTATTTTAATTTATAATCTATTTCAGACGAGCGTTAAGAAGAAAAGCACCTCCAATAGTTAATAATAAACAATCTAATCCAAAAAAATGTAAAGTAATAGACTTGGAAAGCGAATGTGTTCAACGAAAAGTAAGTACTTATGTATATCTTTTAATTACTTTTAGACCTACTGGAACATTCCAAATACTTCTCTGTTTTAAGTTTTCAAGAACAATTTAATTTCTTCGATTAGAACGACCAGTTTTCTTTATTCCAGAACTTTAATCATATTGATCAAATTCATAAGATTTTTACTCTCTTTTTAGAAATTATCAGATTATATTATGGATGATAATGGATATGTGAATGTATATACAGACGGTGCCTGTAGTTCAAATGGCAGGAGAAATGCGCGAGCGGGTATAGGCGTTTGGTTTGGCGATGGTCATCCCATGTATATTTCATTATAATTACATTCAATTTTCAAGATGACATAGTTACTGTGTTTGAAGAAAGTTGATGGTTACAGGAATATATCGCAACCTGTTGTCGGTAGAGCAACCAACAATATGGCAGAAATTCAGGCGGTTACCGCGGCCGCGAAACTAGCGAAACAAGTGGGCATTAAAAAATTAAAGATCCACACAGACTCGCAATTTCTCATCAAATGTATAACGCGATGGTTGCCGAAATGGAAAAAGAACGGATGGAAAACCGTGGACAAGAAACCCGTTATAAATAAGATTGAATTGCTAGAAATGGAAGAAGCTCTCGCGTCTTTGAACGTGATCTGGGTAAGAATAATACCGCGTAATTTCGTTATTTTTTATTTTCGTCTTATTTCGAGCCATGCAATCTACCTGAAGAAATTTGGCATAAATTAATTTTTTATAAGGATCACACTGTCCATTAGTACTACATATTGGATATCCTTTACAATTGCTAACTTTTCAATGATGTTTTAGAAACATGTCAATGGCCACGTGGGAATTTATGGTAATGAAATGGCTGATAGACTGGCGAAGGCAGGCAGTTTAAAATATTAATTGTATTTTTTTATTACATGGAATATTTTTTATTTTTAGTCATGTAACTATTTATATATTTTCAGTTACATTGTACGTATTAAAACATAATTACGCGTAATATTACTTGATAAATATTTGAAACAATAAACGTAAATAAGAAAAATACAAAAATAGATGCTAATTTGTGGTTTATGTATCAGTTGCGTCTTCAACATTGTTAACATCCGGTTCTCTATCTTTCGTCTGCGGGCATATTTCTTTCAACAGAATATATATGTCCTCTGGTGATATTTGAAGTGCAAGAAGTTCCACTATAATACTAAAAAAAAAATGATTTTTTTAAATTGATAAATAATTTTAATATTGTTTTGACGCGTTGTCGCACGAGTTAATATATTAAAATATTTTCCAATATCTATTTACGTATGTACGATACGCATTTTACAATTCTATAACCTCAAAACTACTATCCTTACCACCAAATATCAAGACGTAACTAAGGCTGTTAAAAACTATTGAAAAAATTAATTTATACGTGTTGTAAATTATTACCGATAAACTCCCGGAACTGCGAAAATTCCTGCTAATTCCGCCAACGTTATTAATTCTGTTTGATGAGCTTGCGGGAACGTCATTTTATCCATCGATGAAATTCAAATAGTACGGAAATCTAATTTGCTGCGTAAGATTCTGCTTTTTTATGAACAAACTACAATTTTATTTTTGATATTTGATCTCAGAAGTCACCAAAATGATTTAATATACTTCGTTGAGTGAGTGAACTTTTATAAACATAGCTACGCAATTTCCGGTAGAATTTATATGATGGGACGCTGCACCCCAAATAAATAAATTTCATGATGGAAATAATTATTTATGCATAATGATTGCAGTTTTATAATGAAGAAATAAAAGAAACTATATAAAGATATCAAATAAAAATATATTTATAATATATTTATCGATGCAACCATGCGTCGGAATCTCTAGCTGAAAGTACCAATAATAAGTTTCTGTGTAAGCACACAGTTTTGTTTATAGAGTTTTATTATAGCTGGGCAAAGAATAAGAGTAGGAAACCTCAAATTAAAGATCGAATAATTCGATTCGATCCTTCTGTTCGACTTTCGACTGCAATCGACTTGAGATCACAAGATTAGAATGTAGAAACGGGTAGGTTATTTTTTTTTCTATGCAATGGCAAGGTTATCGGGCACGATTGCACGTAATTATACTGTACTAATCACCAATTGCTGCGAGCAATTAATTTCAGCAATAGAATAAACTAAATCACGATTAATTCCGACCATATCTTCATCCCTGTAATCGATTAATACTCCATTTTGCTTGTAAGTGTATTAAACTTTTTTATCATTTATTAAGAAACGCATGTATAACATTTATTATTCACGATCTTATTCTATTTACAAAATTTGTTCAAATTGAATTACTCATGGACTTTACCCAGTGTTATAAAGATATTAATCGATAAATTCTTCGTTCCTGTAATGTAAACACAGTTTAGAATTACGAGGATTGACGATATTTACTTTGATCGAAGTAAATAATGCTGTAAAGCTCGGCATCCTGGCATCGAAGACACCTTATATTGCAGTAAATCGTAGGAATTTATTATTCTCCTCACTTTCGTTCTGCAAGACAGATGTATGATTATTATTAGCGTATAGACACGTATCGTATAATTTCACTTAAATTCGTACCTCTGTGCGAACTTCTAGATACGGATGAAACGCGAGATTGGCAAAATATCGAAGAATTATTGAACGTCGATGTGATAGTTTCATCAGGAGAATCGAGAGGATTGTACAAATTCAGATGTGACGATTCGTCACCGTTCGAAGCAGATGCAGCGCATATTGTATTATCGAGCGAAGTAACATCGAATATACTAGTCGAATTAGCAAGATCTTTCATTGTCATGTCAGCGTCCATGTATGTGTCACTCTATCCATGCATTTAAGAAAAGTAACAAAATATTCGAACATGGATAACATGTATTATGATTACTTACATCGCTTTCGAATGTTTCATCGAATTTCCTGGCTTCCCTAAATCTCTGAAGAATTCGTTCGTGCGGTGATGTTACCGTAAATTGACGAGGATAAGAAAATTCTTTCTTGGCGGGCGTTGTTCCTGAAAATCAGCAAAGTGAACGAATATAATTTTACGCTATTTTGTGCTTTGCATACGATATTATTACCTGTTGGAACATCATGCTGTATCTCGACGTCAAAGAACTTATTAATTTCATCCGTTGCTGTACGCAATTGTTCGATATTTCTATTACAACATGTAGTTGATTCTGCAATTAAATTGTCCAATTTACAAGATATATCTTCGGAAGTATTAGAAGCTTTAACTTCATCGTATTGCAGATCGCCTACATGATTTTTATTCGCATCTAAAACTATTTTATTTGCATTCTGAAAATATAAAATGTTAATTTTTCATCAATAGGGTACAAATTTTTTTTTAAGTTTACCTCTAATAAGAAAAGTGCTTCGTTTTTATCTTCGTTTATTTTTTGTTGTATTTCCTCAGTATTGTGTTCAATAAGGTTCTTATAGTGCTTCAGTACATTACAGCTTGTATTTATGTTTGATTTCAATTCATTTACCAGACTCTTTCCTTGCTCTTTAGTACTGTTCGCTAATTCCTCGTTCTATCATGAAATATAGTGTAAAATATTATAAACGGCGTAATCAATTCGTCATAGTTGAAATTGCACCTTTACCTTTTCTGCTTCGATAACAGCATCAGTTCTAATCTCATCCAAATAATCTTGTATCTCTTCTCTGAAACTGTTTCTCATTTTCACGCTGGTATTGCAAGTGTTCGTTGTACGTTCGTAAACTTTGTTGCAAATTTCGCCGATATAGTCACATTTACCACCTACAAGGGCGCGATATTCTTCTTGGCTTTTATTTAGAAGATTGAACTGGGTCGATACGTCTTCCATCATCTAAAACACAATACGCCCCGAATATCTTTAAAACTGCACCAATGAAAACGTTAAATTTAAGCGCGACAATTTCTTGTACCTTTGCAAACGAACGCTGCGTTTCTGTCAATTCTTGCATTCTACAAACATCTTCCGCGTTTCTTTCAATGTCCTTTATACTTTTAGTTATACGCCCGCAAGCTTCCAATTCACGCTGACACACAGCATCTATCATTTCATTTAACTTGGTCGAGATTTCGTTTATTTTTGACAATAAGTTATTTTTTAAAAGCTGCAACTTCTCAGCGATTTCGTTTTCAATTATGCCGTTCAGATCTTGCGTGGATTTCACGACTACGGAATTTAAGAAGTCATTCTCATGTTCTACCGCATCAACTGTACCTTTCATTTCGCATTTTATCCAATTCTGATCATTCGAGGACTGAAATATTAAAGGCATATGTTGAGAATAAAAATATTGTTTTAGTAAGATGTATTAAATACATACGAGCTCATTTATATTTGTTACTAAATTATTGGTCATTGTTGAATATCGATCGGTAAGATTTGTTGAACATTGCTGTGCCCCTGTATTAATATTTTTGTATCTCGTAACAGTTTCCGTGCCTAATAAATACGGTAAATCGATGTAAAAATGTGAATCAATCTTCGCAAGAAATCGTATCTTACGTTAGAATTTCTATTACCTATACCAGTTTTCATGTATGTACAAAACTGTTCTACGTTTTCCCCGTATTCACAAATATCTCTTTCAGCGTTTTGCATGGATTCGCAAATATTGTTTCTGAACTGTTCGCCAAGAATTTCAAACGTCTCTTCTGCCTTGCTAAAAAAGAACGAATCGTAGGAGGGGGTGGAATTTATTTTCTCTAAATGAATCCAATAGAAAATCGAGATATATCGATTATAGTCGATGTCGATCTCCTCACAGTTCACTTACGTTTTGCGTTCAATTTTATCGTGCAATTTCTGAGAATCTGCAGTTGCTGTATCTGCAACATTCAACAGAGATTGACCTTGAGACAGTAAAGCTTGTTCTGTACTAACATGTTTCTCTAGTAAATATTTGTTTTCGTCCCGTTCTTGTGCGACTACTTTTAACTGCTGATGCGTGGATTCCAGAGCATTTGTAGTACCGTCCAACTTTACTTTTACTTCGTGCAACTCTTCCATTCGAGTAAGAATTTCTACCTTAAGGTCGTTATATATTTTCTGAAAAAAGATAACACGAAAAGTGATAATACAGTAACATCGATGAACAGCTAATAATGAAATCTACCTCCTTGTCTTCCATCACTTTTTCCAGTGCTTTTATTTGATTATTTTTCTCTTCTATCTCTTTGGTCTGCTGGGAAAGTAACGTCTGCATTTCATTGTAATTTTCGTTCGGAACATAAATGCCGGTTTTATCGCGCGTCGCTAATAAATCTCGTCGTAATCTTTCGATTTCTGCTGTATATTGATTGATAAATTCTTTCTTTGAAAGCTTTTGATTTACTTCAGGACGATTTGTAATATTTTTTGCGCGGTGTGCATAATCTAACGTCGACAGAGTTTCTTCGAGATTGATACTAGCGGGGGATACGGTTGCAATAATCGATGTTTTTGTGCGACCACCCAATGACTCTTGTAATAATCTGGTGAGTTTGGACTCTCTGCGTGTCACAAGAGATATAGAACGGTAATAGATTAGAATACTCTTTCCGCGGAGTAAGACAAGAATATTTATTTTTATTACCTATAAGGTACATGAGGTGCACCTTCAACAAGAGCTGTTATGACTCTTCCAAGAGTTAATAAAGATTGATTAACGCAACCAGCTTCCCTTGCTCTCTTATCAATGGAACCAGACCTTCCAATATTCTCACTGCCTGCAAGATCCACCAAATTTAGTTTTCCCGTTTTTAAAACCTCTTCCCCGTCAATGGTATTCTCTTTCATGTGTACAGTAATGGAAAATACTGTATGAGATCGGCTAAAATCATTTCCATAAACATTATGCTAGTAATAATAACAGTATGTTTAGATATTAGAAACATACAGTAAATGCATGAAAATTGCATTAAATCAATGAATAATTAAAATAACAACCTAGAGTTAGCATTCATCAATGTTGCAGCAGTTTGCCTCCTCAGTAATCCCATTTCGAGAAATTTATGAACTTCGCTTTTACTATTTATTGTCACTTCTTCCAATCCGTGAATAATTACTGCACCTTTTCTCGATGTATCTTCATATAATCTATTCAAGACATTCTTATTCAAATATATTTTATATAAATTTATTAAATAAAATAGTAAATCTCGTAATATACATCGTTTGTATGTTTTACACTATATACCTTATTTTAGATCCATCGTCATTGGCTGACAGAAGATCAAATAATTCTTCGTTATAAAGTTCTAAAAAGCTAACTCTGATTGTATGTTCCGGCGCTTGTAGTAATTGTAACTCGTCGAATATATGACTCAACGAACGTGGAATCATACCAGCAGTCGAATCCTGCACATTACAATGTTCCATACAAATTTTAAATCTTGTTCCCTCGACTTTACAATTGACACACCCGATAAATTAAGACCATTTTTTTATACAAACGAGAATCTTACGCTTTTCCAATGCAAAGTAGGATTTGTATTTATTCCTTCCATTGTGAAAGTTTTTCCTGTACCGGTTTGCCCATATGCGAATACCGTACAATTATAGCCAGCCAAAACTTGTTCCAATAATGGGCTAACAACAGCCTTATACACATCCACCTATCAATTAAAATTAAGAAAAAATATATAGGAGTACTTGCTTGCTTAATATACATAGTATTTACTCGCTAAAAAGGTAATACCTGCTTTGAAGAAGGTCCGAATACATTGTCAAATTTGAATTTCTTTGAATACTTTTCTTTCGGACGTTCATGTATTATTATCTCCTTATCATTGGGTACTTCTACTATAGTTGTAGATTTATTAGTTTGTTCAAGACTACTTATTGGTCTGTTAGATAGGAAAAGATCAACAATGATTTAAGGGCGGCAAATTATTAATAACAGTGGTCGCCTGCTTTTCATACAGAAGAAAAGTTCATTGTATCTATTAAATCTTTATTTATATGTAAATTAATATGTACGTATGTCATATACAAATGTACGTAACAAAATTTATAATAAATCACTTTGTGCGTTGTTAACAGTATGACAGACGAAACAAACTGGTTTAGAAAATGAAATTAATTGTTATTTACTCACCTAATACGAACAAATACTTGTATGTGTTGAGATTTACTCTTTTTCCCAGTTCGTGTAACGTTCATGTTTAACTTTATGATATTCCGACGATAAAACCTATAAATCTATTTATCGGAAACGTCTGTGTTTCTGTCAGTTAAAAACTGCTACAAAATCATCCGTTGGAATTTGAATAAAGAAAACTTTGAAATGTAGTTCTGGGAATAGCCAATAGATGCCTCATGTACGCGCAGTTTGCAATGAACGTAAATCAAGCTAGTTTGCATGAAATCATTTTGGTAACGAAAAAGCTTGTTCAGTAATTGGTAAACTGATTCTGTATTACTACAGTGACCAGTTTACATGATTTTCTGACGTTACGTTTAAAACACACCGTGTCAGTCAATGCGCATTCCGACCGCGCAGAATTCTTGTCCCGCGCAAAATTAGCCAATAGAAGACAATAAAAGGCGCGAAAATCCATGTCGATTGTGGCATCTACTACCTTTACTTTCCAACTGAAACGTGCTGATTTAACCTACTTTGGATTTGTTCGAACCAGCTACAAGTTAAAGCAGGGAAATATTAATTATACATCGTTATATCGATAATATCTGAGTCACGAATGAGGTACAGCAGTGGTTCTTAATCTGTGATCTACAGATCTCAAGAGGGCACATAGAAATGTTAGCTATTGGACTAAAACAAATCTTTTATCATTATGCTTTGTAGCTTTTTGAAGTGTAGAAGTTGACGCCTTTGGAAAGTTTTATAGGTCGCGCGTGAAAATCGGAAGTTTCTCAAGAAGTGACGGATATGAATCTGATATAGAGGTTTGCCATCTACGAACATTAACTGGGCAAATACAGAAGGTAAGATAACTAAATTTGTACTTATAGATCCTATGCTATAGGGCCTACAGTTCCCCAAATTTGATATGGGATCTAAAGCCAATCATGGTAAGATTAGGGTGTAGTCAGAATTTTGTTTAGTAAAGGACAAAAATGCTAGACTAATAATTAAATTACTAATTCCTTATTCTTTAATACAATATCAAATAATTAAACAATGATCGACATGATATCAAATGCTTACGATTCTCGTTTTCTTTTATATTACAATTACATCAAACTTTCATTTATTAGAATAAATTTACTTTCAAAGAAAGTTTAATTCAAAATTGATTTATTTACAAATAACTAGGGAAGTATCCCGTTTGCTCCACTCTAGCTACGCCATTGTTATTTATGTCCAGGCAATTTGTCGAGAGAAATACTTTCGTCCTTATTCTCTTACAATTTATGGCAGTAAAATGTGTCTGTTCGAATGTACCGTAATCGCTTTATCGTTGCACCAGGTCGTAATAATCTTTTACTACGCGCGCGTGTAACTTAACAAAATCGGACTGTCTCGTGGACCACAGGGTCAACCGTGCGATCATTCGATCGATTTCGTCCTCGTCTCGTTCCAGAGTCGCCGTTTTGTCGCGACAGTCTTCCGAATCGAAGTCACTTGGATCGCGCTCGGCTCTCTCGCAGATGAACAGCCATTTCTGAACTTGCTTGTCAGAAATCGCCTCGTTCAAAATCGTTCTCATCGCGTCCTTGATCGCGGTAATATCCGCTTTCTCGTAACTTTCTTTGCCTTGTCCTTCCCCAGCTTCTTCCTCCACCGTTGTACCGAATCCCACTAATCTTTTCCACGAATTGTAGATCTCGACCTGCGTGACGTCCGTCCAGGCCTCGCTCACCAAGTCGATGCAGTCCTTAACGTCGTAATCCGTATAAAATTCCGCCACGCCGCCCGGAAAATCCAAGATCCGACTCAGCACGCGACGACGGAAGGACACCTTCACGTTTTTTATTATCCCCTGTTGCATCGGGTGTAGATTCGACGACGTGTCCAGCGGAAGGTATATGATTTCGAAGTTGTTCTCTTCCGTGTCTCTGCCACGCGGCAAAGTGTGAGCTTTGCACTTGTCCACCAAGAGCAACACCTTACCTTGAATACCATTTTCCATCTGATATTTTCTAACCGCCGGTTTGAAGTACTCTTCCAGCCAATCGGCGAACAGGCTCTGGTCTATCCAAGCATTCTTCCGCGCCTTGAAGATTACAGGCAAACGATCCCTGCAATGCTTCAACGCTTCTGGTGTCTCGTACCTATGGATGAAGAGCGGCGGCAGCTTGTGCGTTCCAATCGCGTTTGCGCACAAGGCCACGGTGACTCGATTCTTTTTGATCCTCTTTCCGTATACTCTCCTCGCCGTGGCGTACATCACAGTTTTTCGTGGAAGTGCCTTCCACACCAGGCCCGTTTCGTCCATGCTGTATACGTTCTGCAGCTCTATGCTTTTGTCCTCGAGACGCTGCAGGAAGGAGTGGGTAAACTTTTTCGTCAATTTCGTGTCGAGTTTTGCGTCGCCGTTGTAATCGCGGAACGTGAAACCATAACGGTGCTTGAACCGACATAGCCAGCCGTAGGAGGCTTGGAACGTCGATGGGCCGCCAAATTCCTTGTGCAGTTCCATCGCCTTCTCTTGGATCATAGTACTGGAGACGCCATCGTCGACTTCTTTGTGCTCCTGGTACCATTTATAGAGTCGAGTTTCTAATTCGTCCAGGAGGGACTTCCGGAATCTCTTTTTACCTTTGTCCACCGGTTTCTGCGACCGTCTTCGTATCTGATCCTCCTGGTTCTTGATACGTCGTATGGATACAACGCTGTTGCCGTAATCCTTGGCCAATTGTCTCATCGAAACACCATCCTCCAATTGCCGCAAGACGTCCAGTCGCTGCTGCAGCGACAGGCAAACTCGCGTCCTTTTCTGTCCAGGCAACATCGCTTCAGCTACACGTGATTTTGTAGTTAATGAAAAATCGTAGCTTTGCGTGACAAAGTAGTACGAGTACTTTCAATACTAAATACACTTTAGAGTCCGGTACACGGATCCTCCGCGAATCAATACAGTGAACGTTGGATATATGCCCGAACTGATCTACAGCATAAATGCCCGATGCTCATCCCCACCACTGAGGGGAGATTCCCCTTGACACGCCGCAATGCTCGACCGCCAAGGAGGACCTCCTTCTCTTTTACTCGCTGTCCTTTTCTACGTTCGAATTAGAATCGATCCATCTGCTCCATAAACGCCTGGCTTGGGCTTCCAATTTTTCGGGCATACATCCAACCTTTGCTGCACGCGTTTCTTGCTAATCGTAAGAAAGCATCGAACGTAATCCAAGGGCCATGCACTCGTTTTACCAATCGGCCAGTAGAATTCCAGAACCACCCGGATATCTGATGGCGGATGTGTCCCCCCGCCGCTTGCTCCATTTAGTCTGCGCAGGCGGCACTTTTGTCCATGCACGGTCACCTACCGACAGGCGAGAAAGTAAACGTACCCGTTCGACCGAGGTATTCAGTGACGAAAATTTCAGTTTTTGTCGCTACAATCGTCCCTATGCACGTAAGTCCAAGGAAAGCACTACGAAGAACCCGTTATAAATACAGAGCACCGTAATTCCTCGTTTTACGATCTAATTTTTGCACTGGCTGTAAGACTCTGAATCCCCCCTCCCCCCTCCCCCTCTTCCTGTGTTACATTTATCAGCTCGAGCAACCGGTATCTTATTTGGATTATTGTTTATTATACTATTGTGTTCAGTTAAAAAGAGCGTATCTCAAGTGACTGGTTCTTTAGATTTTACATTTAAATTTTCTTTTAATTATTTGTAATGATTAAAGTAAGTTTATTTTGTTATAAAATAGAAAGGTATTTCCAGACGAGACTGAATTTCTTTCTGCTATTTTTTTTTTTAATAATATTCTATCACAAATAGTTTTAGGTACAACGCATTAAATTAGAAAAATTTCAGGGGTCTAACATTAACAGGATTCCTAAAATGGGTCTTTAAAATTGGAATTGAGGTCCTGTTTGGACTCATTTTCATTAAAATTAATTGATGTATGAACTATATAAAATAGAGCATTAAATTGTGCATACAGCAAGCGAATAACAATTCGTTTGACTTGAGCTAGTATTTATTCAGGCGATATCACCGAGCTGCCGAGTCGCCTTTATATTTTGCTGAATATCAGCAGTAGACGGTCGAAGAAAAGGACAACGAGTGAGAGGGAATGAGAGACAAACCTCGTCGGTATCTAACGTAATTCATTGTTACTTATTTCATCTTATGTCGTCTGTCATGCTTGCCTGGCTTCGAGGGGGATCTTACTCCCCCCATTCCCAGTTAGTGGGAATAGCGATAACCTTACAACGAATGGAATCTAGCTACCTAACAACGGAGACGTATTGTACATATAGTGTTTGGCACGCCCACACGCTTTCTGCATAGTTTTTAGGCTTCAACCACGAGGAATAAGATACGTAGACGGATTAAATTTCCAGTTACCGAACGTACAGTGCTCGACAAAAGTATGGGTGCAGCATGCACTCACAATCAGTCAAACGAACTTCCGTACATTGACTTTTTTCTAACTTCTTGTGAAATTCTATTATAGACTTTATATAATGATATTTCTCTGATTATTAATAGACCAGAGAAAGGCTTAAATTAGAATTAATAAAAAGAAAAAAGAAAGTATATTGTATTTTAGACAAATTTCTACAGTTGTGGAGAATCGGTTCCAAGAGACCTCTAGAGTGCACCAAAAAAATTACTGACTTTAATGTTACTAGACGTATTTAGTGACTTTACATAATTTTTCCTTAAAGTTGTGTGATATCAATTTCAATTAAATGTCTATTAAATTTCTATTAAATGAACAATAAATAAGTTATATTTTGTAATTTGCAATAATTATTAAATGGAAGCACTGCCATTGGTTTTCTGCAATACTGACCAAAGAGATACGATGGGCCAATGAGATTCTGTCGTGCTCATGTGGTTTCGTTTATTCGTGTACTCGAAAAATGTATATTTACGATTGAATTGCAATAGTCTACGTTTTATCTATATTAAGAATCCGAAAAATATTCTATGTTTAATTCATCTTATCAATCAGCTTCAGTAATTATTGTATTTGTCGTAACAACTGAATACAATATTTCAGTGCCAGTTTGGTTCCCGCGTAAAACGAAATACACACTCCGTCACGTTTGAGATCGATTCAGATTTCTATCGTTCGAATTAAGAAATTGTCGCTAGATTTGACACCGAAATAATAAGAGGACTCGCAAACCTAGAGATGTGCAACACATTCTTTCATAGAGTTTTGTATCTTTGCTGTGCCACTGCCGCTATACATATCGATAAAAACAACGTACGTATCGTTCTTCCACGAGAAGAAGGCACAGTGTGTTTACATCCCCACTCTTGCTGCAGTCCGCTGATTGGCTGTCACCGATCTTCGTCACCGTTTTCGACCAATACCTGCGAGTCAGCGGACTGCAACAGGAATGGGGATGTAAACACGCTGTGCTTTCTTCTCGTGGAAGAATAACTATTTCTTAAATTGATAAAATAGTAACAATGAATACGATGGTACTATTTTACGTATTCTGAACGAAAAAATCCGCTACTAAAGTAACCAAATGAGTCACAGTTAAGGTCTTGAAATATTTATTAGACGATAAAATTAAATGTCGCTTGTTGCATTTTTATTTTGCAGTAGTCGTACGCTTCTAGACTGAATGTTTTCGATTATCAAACACTATGCGTATCCGATTAATTCAGGTCTTGAAAAGGTTTCGAAAACAGTTGTTTTAAACCGTGATATAAGAGTTTTCTAGCCCTAGTATTTACATGCACGTGAAATAGGGATCTCTGTTAAAAATAGCTGCAGCGAGGTCGTGTTTAGACTCATTTTTATCGGGAATATCTTACTACTTCATTGATAATAATCTCATACTGATGTAACGAAAAATACAGCAAATTTTATATCGCGATGGTGGTCGACACATCGATAGACGGGCGGTATCTCTTTGATGTCTCGACCACTCGCTCGCTGTTGCTTTTTTCTCGCTCATTCTCAGTGCATCCCATTCTCTTTCTTCGTCGAACGGTTTACGCATGGCTGGGTCTCGTCTCGAAATAGAATTCGTTGTCGGACCCTACATTGGAGGTATCTGGCGTACCCGATTCTTCGCCTCGAAGCGAAGGACTACTGTAATAATAATTCTACTGCATCGTAAAACTAACATTCGAGAATCGTATATAGCTCGTTGATATTTTAAACTCGGTAATTTTAATAGAATCGCACTCTTCGCGTAACGAAACGTTCGAAAAAATCTCATTTCGTTTTAATCGTAAAAATGTTAATAACGACCTAATAATTATTATTCTGCAAAAATAGCCGTCGATTTATTATGATATGTACATATATGAATGTATACAAAATTTTTGACCGATCAGTTATTCCAACTATTAAAGGAAATTTCCATAGCTCAATCGGAGGTATTAGCATGACGGATGTTCAGCTTTATAGCGTATTCATAGTCGGTGAAGTATTTAATGAAAAGTTTCCTCACGATTAGATCGGGGATTTCTTTCTGTGAGGAGCTGATAAAGCATCCGCTTATGGCGATATTCCCATAACGCCGGATGTTATAGAATTATTAGAATCGTCAAAAACAAGTGAACCCTGGGAAAAATTTTAATGGGAGATTCTAGAGACCAAAATAAGACGAAAATCAAGAATATCAATTTGTTAATGGAGGCTTCGTTAAAAAGTTATTAACGTTTAAAGTTCCGCCCGTATTGAATTTTTTTCTCAAAAATGTGCAGGATTTCGGGGTTATGTCTGTTCACCAAAAATGATTGCAATTGACCCCCGCAACCGAAAATAATTTTTCCAGAACAATTTGAGATTTTTTAATTTCAGTGAAAAATTACACACCTTCTCGAATTTTTTTCTAGAAAGTGGGTAAGATTTCGGGGGTACGCCTATTGACCAAAAATTATTGCAATTGACCCCTGCAGTCAAAAATATTTTTTTTGGAACGATTTGAAATTTTTGAATTTAAAATTGATATTCTTGATTGTCGTCTTATTTTGGTCTCTAGAATCTCCCATTAAAATTTTTCCCATAGGTGGCCGAACACCCTGTATAGATAGAACCTGTTTATTACAGAATAAAATTATTTTTAAATAAAGGAACATAGTCGTTTTTACCTAGAAGTAAGATATAAAAATAAAAAGAAACATAAAATAGTTCATTTTTTCAATTTTGTTTGTAAGAACAGTATCTAATATAAAAGAAAATGAAAAAGAAATAATAACAAAATAAATCATTGTTGTCGATAAATTCGAAGAATTCTTTACTGCGTATATACAGGGGTTTAACGTCGCACGTTGGACCTATTTTAGCGATCAAATAATGTAAAATCATACATAAAGTTTATGTAAACATATTTGATCTCATTTTCGAGTTATACTCATTAATAATATACAGTTGTTCACTTTTACAGGAAATACTCGAAATTTTTCGGCCAAATACAAATCTGCGGATGTTGTGTCAAAGAGTTCATCCGCATAACAAATATGCCAGGTACTTATTATCTCGGATCTCTTAAAAATCTCACGATAGTCAAGTAAATTTTAACAACAGTAAACAAATATTTCTTTGAACGACGACATTGGTACTTAATAGATTAGGTACTGATTGTTCAAATTTAACACTAAAAGTTTTAATTACAAAATTCACGCCCACGACACGATTGTGCAAATGTATTTCGTTTGCTCTCGTTCTCTCATAGTTTCTATTGATAAAGTGTGTTCGTTCTAATGCATCGCGATAATTTTATCGTTGCACCAGATCGTAATAGTCTTTCACCAGACGCGCGTGCAACTTAACGAACTCGGATTGCCTTTCAGACCACAGGATCAGTTTCGAAATCGTTCGATCGATTTCGTCCTCGTCTCTATGGAGGATCGTTTTTTTATCGGGGCAGTCTTCTTCCTCGAGTTCGGAGTCGTCCGGATCGCGTTCGGCTTTCTCGCAGATCGACAGCCATTTCTCGACTTCCTTGTCGGAAACCGCCTCGTTCACGATCGTTTTTATTATATTCTTCATCACGATAATATCCGAATCGTCGGAGGGCTGTTCGCTGTCCTGCACTTCCACCGGTTCCTCTCCTATAATCGCAGTAAATCCCGCTAATTTTTTCCACGAATTGTAGATGTCGATCTGCGTCACGTCTCTCCAGGCTTCGCCGACCAGGTCTATGCAGTCCTTCACGTCGTAATCCGCGTAGAATTCCGCCACTCCGCCTGGAAAGTCCAAGATCCGACTCAGTATGCGACGACGAAAGGACAACTTCATGCTTTTTATTATTCCCTGTCTCATTGGATGCAGATTCGACGACGTGTCTGTCGGGAGATACTCAACGCTGACGTTATCGTCGTCCAATTGCGTTTGCGGTGGCAACGTGTGGGCTCTACATTGGTCTATCAGCAGCAACACCTTTCCACGAGTATCAGTTTCCAGTTGGTGTTTTCTGACTGCTGGTTTGAAGTGCTTCTCCAGCCAATCGACGAACAGGTTCCGGTCCACCCTAGCATTTTTCTGTGCCTTGAAAATTACAGGCAAACGATCCCTACAATGCCTAAGGGGTTTCGGTGTCTCGCACCTGTGGATGAAGAGCGGTGGTAGCTTGTGGGTTCCAATCGCATTTGCGCACAGCCCCACGGTGACTAGATTCTTTTTAATTCTTTTCCCGTAGACTCTCCTCGCCAGAGGATGCATCAGTGTCTTTCGAGGAAGAGCTTTCCACGCCAGGCCCGTTTCGTCCATGCTGTAGACGTTCTGCAGCTCTATGCCTTCCTCCTTCAGACGCTGCAGAAAGCAGTGGGTTATATTCTGCGCGATCCTCGAGTCAACGTTTGCGTTCTCGGTGCTGTAATCGCGGAAGCTGATGCTTCGACGTTGTTTGAACCGCCATACCCAGCCTTGCGAGGCATGGAACGTCGGTGGACCGCCAAACTCCTTGTTCAGTTCCACCGCCTTCTCCTGAAGCATAATGTTCGTGACACCATCGTCGATCGCTTTCTGCTCTTGGTACCACTCGAACAACCGATCTTCCAACTCTTTCAACGGCGGTTTACGAAACCTCTTCTTATCTTTGTCCCTCGGGGTCTGCAACCGACTGTGTATCTGGAGTTCCTGTTTCTTGATGCGCCGTATGGTCGAATCGCTGATCTTGTACTCTGTGGCCAACTGAGTCATCGAAACGCCATCGTTCAATTGTCGCAGAATGTCAAGCCGCTGCTGTAGCGACAGGCAAACGCGCGATTTTTTCCGACCAGCCAACATCGTGCAACGACGCGCGCATTTCCACGGCCACGTGACCTCGAAAGTTGTTCACAGCACCGGCAACCGATAATCAAGAATCGTAGCTTCTCAGAGATTCCGAACCCTTTTGCTATTGCGTACACCTTACAGTTTAGCACACGAATCTTCCGCGAATCCGTACACACCGAATCGTCGTAAGAAAACATCGAACGTCGTGGTTTCCGGACGACCAGAGCGCTCCGTGCACGTTTCAACAACCTGCCGGTAAGGAATCGGCCAGTAGAATTCCAGTACTACCCGGATATCTGACGGCGAAAGCATCCCCACCGCTTGTTGTGTTCAATCCGCGCAGGCTATCCTTTGCCCATGCGCGATCGGCTGCCAACTGATGAGAAACAGAACGGACACGCTTCAATGATTCCGTCCAACGACGTGAAAATAACAATTTTAACATTTCGATCGTTCGTTAGCAGGCAAATCCAAAGTAAAACGGGACGAAGAGTTCGTCGTAAACGCGCGGCGCAGTAATTCCTCGTTTCACGATTGAATTTTTGCGCTGCGTTCAGGAGCCGGAATCCCCCTCCCTCGCCGTGGATTATGTTTTATCGGCTCGAGCGGCCTGCAGCTGTGGGAATAAGAACCGCCTGGCCGAACTTCGAAGGAATGCTGCGCGCGCATCTGTGTCCAACGCAAACCGAAAACATTTCTATTTCTCAGCGCATCTTCAATGTAGTGTTATCGATAGGTTGGCGAGGTTTTCCCGCTGAAAATAAACCCGAACACAACTATATTCAGCCTATTCTTTCGGTTACGTGCTTCAAAATATTTCAGAAGTGATTCTTTGATCATTAAAGAAGGTTAATATTTTACTTATTCTTGATAGCTATGAAATAGTTATTTGTCAAGTAGTCCTTGTAATTTAAATTATTTTCTACGTCAGTATTTTTGATTATTTTGTGAAATATGTACAAAATATTATTTCACGGTCGTTCATATACTTAAGAGCGTTTGTTATCGCTTTGAAGTTTGGGCTACAAGGGATGAGACACGCGGGTCGAATTTCGAACTATCGAATGTACAGTATTGGACGAAAGTTTTAGCGTAGCATAGACTTTAGGATACGAGAATATAGACATACAGAATAATCCGAATAGAGATGCATTATCTACTAAAAATTATTTGTTTGTTTACCTGAAGAGGTGTCCATAGAGAGCCGAAACATTGTACAACATACACTTCGAATGAATAGAAAGTACCCAAGATTTTTTTATTCTAATCTCGAGGATAGAAGATTGCTCGAATATCAAATAAACTTGGATGTTATCCGGTTATTAACTGCCTCCATTAATTTTCAAACGAATCCTAGTGACCCAATTTTGAATCACGATTAAAGTCTAACAAAAAAGAAATTATATTTAATTCGAATAATTTTGGATGCAAAAGAAAATAATTTATTATTTGCTAGCGAATAGTTGTCTTGTATTGGTTATTCAAAATCAAATTTACTCGGCCATGGTAGAAAGTGGTAGCGATGGTTAAAGAGAAAATGCAACGCAAATACACTAGTCCTTCGCTTCAAGACTGGAGTTCCTCCCCGGCATCAAGGCGCAGAATCATCCCCACTATTATCTTTTTTCTTCGGCACGAGAGATATCGACTCGACTCGAACGGCTGCCCAGATCGTTCTTTGACATGCGCCTCATTGAATTTCAACCCCCAATGCAGTGTTTCTCAAACTTCACCTTTCCGTAGTCTCCCACAATAACGAAAAGGTTTTGGGCAGACCTACTGCAATAGAATTAAATTCTCATCTTTTTAATATAATTTAAACCCGCCTTTAAAAAAAATAAATGTATATTGCAAATTTTTCAATGAAAATAAATCCAAATAGGACTATTCGAATAATTATTATTTCCTCATCGAACGGTTCGCCAATGATTGGGGTCTGCCATCGATTGAGAATACGTTTTTAACACTCAACGCAGTTGTTGGATCCGATTTTTTGCCTTGAAGCGAGACACTACATACTGTATTGGAGTAGACAGGGGGATTTGAATGGGTGTGAAGGATGGATGAAGCGAGGAGGTGGAGGCAAGAGTGGAAGAACGAACGAGAGGGGGGAATAAGGCTCGCATGCGCGTCGATGTAGCACGAGGCATTGCTGTGTGTGAAACTATGGAACTACAACCGATCTCATTCGACTATTCCAGAGAATTCGATCACAGTATGCAATAGCCACAAATTCACACAAGCATATACAGATCTATGGGCACACTCGCAATTAACCAAACTCCATGTGGTGGACTGAGAATCACAGTAGTGTAAATCCATCTTACACTCTTGTTCTAAATTGGTTGCAAATAAAGTGTGTCCATGATTAAACAGATAAACCAAATACAATCCAATACAAAAGTATAGTCTGGGTGCAGGCATTCCGTTTACCGACCAAACATTTAAAGACACTTATTTAAAGAAAACTCCACAATGGACTACATGAAATAAATCTATTTAATCCTAAGATTTGGAACGCAAAAGTAAAAGTTACGCCTGCAGAGTATTTTTTTACAGAACTGAACTCGATATTACTTGATAAAGGAAGATAATGGTTATAACGGGCCGGAAGCGAAATAATTATAATACGTTGAGACTTAGCACTTCAGTATCATTCGATATACAAAATTTTACTTTCTGTAGTTTTCATGTTATTTTTCTAAAAGTGGTACCAATGCATTCTTTAGATTATTCTAATTAAAATGGGACCAAACGCGACTCTAAATGAGATTTTTAAAGTGTCTCACTGCCTTTCTCTTCCCTGTTGGGTCAGATTTCGTTGAATTCGAGAAGCTGAGTGGAAGGGATTGGAGGGGATGAATCTTGGAAAGTTAACCGTGCATTACTATAGTTCTAAAAATCACCGTTCTTAAACGCAGAAGTCGCACAACCCACTGATTTGAAAATCACTAGAATATACAGGGTGTTTGGCCAATCCTGGGAAAAATTTTAATGGGAGATTCTAGAGGCCAAAATAAGACGAAAATCAAGAATACCAATTTGTTGATGGAGGCTTCGTTAAAAAGTTATTAACGTTTAAAGTTCCGCCCGTATTGAATTTTTTTCTAGAAAGTGGGTAGGATTTCGGGGGTATGTGTAATGACCAAATATGATTGTAAATGACCTCTATAACTAACTATAATTTTTCTAGAACAATTTGAAATTTTTTAATTTTGTTGAAATATTTCACATCTTGTCGAATTTTTTTCTCGAAAATGCGCAGGATTTCGGGGGTATGTCTATTCACCAAAAATGATTGTAATTGGCCCCAGCAATAGAAAATAATTTTTCCAGAACGATTTAAAATTTCTTTTTTTCCGTCGAAAAATTTCACACCTTCTCGAATTTTTTTCTCAAAAATGCGCAAGATTTCGGGGGTATATCTGTTCACCAAAAATGATTGTAATCCACCCCCACAACCGAAAATAATTTTTCCAGAACGATTTGAAATTTTTTAATTTAATTGTTAATAACTTTTCAACGAAGCCTCAAACGAAAAATTGATATTCTTGATTTTCGTCTTATTTTGGCCTCTACAATCTCCCATTAAAATTTTTCCCAGGGGTGGCTGAATACCCTGTATAATTACGTGACCGATGTTACCATGGTCGGTACTGCAGCTTATGCGACAACTCTCGTACGATGGAACGTCTATTCTACGCCTCGTCCATGGTATAAATAAGGAATATAACAAGAGAGTGAGAAGCAAGTTAGGTGTAAGTGATACAAGTAAAGATGTGAATTGGTAACAGAAAGAAGTAATATAAAATACTAACTTGTCGTGTATGGTACAATTCAAGATGTTCTATCCATCCTCCGAGTCGAAGATAGTATCTTCAATATATAGGAATATATTCCATTTTCTGTACTTCGACCATCGAGTCGAGTACTCCTGTAAATAAAACCACGTGACTTGTGACAGAACCGAAACAACGAATGGCTGTGCCTGAATAAGTACATGTATAATAATTATAGCTCTGCGTTAAAAGAATCGATAAGAGAAAATGTATAATGCTTGCAAAGTAATACGAGCGAAAATATGTTTAAAAACTGTAATGTAAAATTTGTTTAGAAAGGAAACTTAAATAATTATTATCCATAATTTAATAATTGCTACAATAAAAATGTTAGGAAATGCGACAGGAAGATAGTAAAATTGTATATAACAGTATTTTGCAATGATTATAATAACAAATCACACCTTGTGGTCGGTAATGCTTGGATGACTATAAGTTAGAGAGCGCGAACCCTGTTTATGATTGTGATAACGCGAGTTCATATGCCTCGTTAACGGTAGCTCCCTCTGCTACTACTTTAGCTCAGTCTATGTCTACTTCCGCCCGAACGCGCCAATTTAATCTATTTCTGTTTCGGCCAAAATATTATCTACGCGAAAGGAAATAGAAACGTTATATAAAATTTGCATATACTTATTTTAATATTTAATTTACATAATATTCATGTATGGGCAAACGAAAATTCACACGTTATTCGACGAAGATCGTATCAGCACCAATTAAAATGCAACGTTTGGTTGGGCACGCACGACGAATTTTTAATTGGGCCTCATTTCTTTCCTCGACAGTTAACAGAAGTCTCTCAATATTTTTAACAAACCTCTCCCGATGTTGTTGGAAAAATACCAGTTTCCAGACTTCCTAAATCACCCAAATTAACTCCTTTAAATTTTTATTTCTGGGGCACTCTGAAATAGAAAGTTTACAATACACAAATTATGTACAAGCGGTAAAACGCGAAGAATGTTGTCCCCGTTTCATCGTTGCACCAGGTCGTAATAATCTTTTACTAAACGCGCGTGCAACTTAACAAAATCAGATTGCCCTTCGGACCACAGTATTAACTTTGCAATCGTCCGGTCGATTTCATCCTCGTCTCGATGCAGATCCGGCTTCTCGATCGGAAAGTCTTCCTCTTCCAATTCGAACTCGTCCGGATCACGCTCGACATTCTCGCAGATCGATAGCCACTTTTCAACTTGCTTGTCGGAAACAGTCTCGTTTATAATCGCTTTTAACGTATCTTTGATCGAGCTGATATCCGTCGGGTTATAAGGGTGCTCGTTGTTCTGTCCTTCCCTCGCCCCTTTCAACAACGTTGCATCGTACCCCACCAACTTTTTCCACGAATTGTAGATGTCGACCTGCGTGACGTCCGTCCAGGCCTCGCTAACCAAGTCTATGCAGTCTTTCACGTCGTAATCGGTATAGAATTCCGCCACACCGCCTGGAAAATCCAAAATCCGATTCAGTATACGTCGACGAAACGATACCTTCACGCTTTTCATTATTCCCTGCTGCATTGGATGCAGATACAACGACGTGTCGGTGGGAAGGTATACAACTTCGACGTTGTCGTTCTGCAATTGCAGTTGCGGCGACAACATATGAGCCCTGCACTTGTCCACCAGCAACAGCACCTTTCCGTAAATACCAGCCTCGAGATGGTATTTTCTGACGGCCGGTTTGAAATGCTTCTCCAGCCAGTCGGTGAACACAGTCTGATCCAAGCAAGCATTTTTTTGGGCTTTGAAAACGACTGACAAACGGTCCTTGCAATGCTTCAACGCTTTAGGCGTCTCGCACCTGTGGATGAAAAGAGGCGGTAGCTTGTGCGTTCCAATGGCGTTTGCACACAGTCCCACGGTGACACGGTTTTGTTTAATCCTTTTCCCGTAGACTCTCCTTGCTGTAGCGTCGATCAGCGTTTTTCGAGGAAAAGCCTTCCACATCAGACCCGTTTCATCCATGCTGTAAACATTTTGCATCTCTACACCTTTCTCTTCCAGGCATTGTAAAAAGCATTGGATAAACTTCTCCGTCTCCCTCGTGTCAACGTTTACGTTCTCGCTGTTAAGTTCGCGGAAGCTGATGCCATGGCGATGTTTAAACCGCCATATCCAACCTTTGCTGGCCGTGAACGTCGACGGACCGCCTAACTCCTTGTTGAGTTCTATCGCCTTCTCTTTAAGTATAGCATCGGTGATGCAATCATCGAGTACACGTTGATCTTGGTACCACGCGTGTAGACTAGCGTCTAACTTCTCTAATTTCGGTTTCGAAAATTTCTTTCTATCTTTAATTCCTGGGGTCTGCGATTGTTTTCGTATCTGGTCTGCCTGGCTCCTGATGCGACGTATCGTTGCGTCGCTGATCTCGTACTCCTTGGCCAACTGAGTCATCGAAACACCATCTTCCAATTGCCTTAAGATGTCGAGCCGTTGCTTCAACGAGAGGTAAACCCGCGACTTGGTCTGTCCAGCCAACATCGTGTAACGAGGAGCACGCTTTCACGACACGCGGCCTCGAAAGTTGCTCGTAGCGCTGAGAACTGTTGCCAAGTTTCGTATACCTGCATCACATAGTTTTTTCAATAATTTTCCTAGCCATTAACGCCAGAGCGTATATCTAGTCAGTCAAAGGGTTAAATACATCCTACAGTCTAGTATACACACCGAACCTTTGCAGGTGAACATCAAATATAATCGAAGAAGCGAGTTTCAAGGTTTATAGATGGTCCGCGATCCGGACTCGTTCTTCCAACCAGCCGAGAATGGTTCGGCCAGTAGAATTTCAGCGCTACCCGGATATCTGATGATGGATGCATCCCCACTAATTGCTCTGTTTAGTCGGCTCAGACGATCCTTTGTCCATACGCGGTCACCTGCTAACAGAAATGATAACCGTACGTATTAGAGTGAATCACCACAATCTTACAATCCTTTGTAAGTATAGTAGAGGATCCAATCACTGGACATATAGTGACAACGAGCTGATTTTCGAATTTTTGTGGGGTGTATCTAAGGTGTATATGTATACTATATTTAACAAAAATGTTAAGGTGAAAGTAATAAGTAGAACCAATGACCAAAAATTTGGTTTTAAGTAATATTAGCATTTTATACGAACAACCGCGTTTCTCAGGAACAAATAAAATTTGTCTTCTATGCTTCTGAATAATAATTAAATAAAAAAATCAACAAATAAGAAGCTTTCGTGGGCCCCTTCTATGAGGGGGCCCAAAGATGGAACTTCATCAGTTTCATGGTAGATCCGCCCCTGGGTAAGACGCATACCACCACACAAAAATTAATAAATAAATTTAAAATCTCTCTCATAAATGTTAATGCTGTCTCTGCTAGTTATTAACAATTCTATGTTGTAATTAACTTCTTATAACACGAACGAAATAAAAAATAAATATTAAAATACTTCTAGTAATTTTTCCCCGGTCTAGAGAGATTAATTGTGTCGTAATTAAAATTTATCATTCAAACACCAAATTTTCCCGTCCAAAATACTCCGCAAATCACTGTTTTTATAATGGAAAAACAATTAAGCGTTAGTGCGACAATTTTACACTACGTTTTTGAAGATTCGTACCACTCTTTGTCGGCCGCAGGTAAACCGTGGTTTCCAGACTGTTGTTCTATTTATCTCGCTCACTTGCAATGTATCCTGTTCACTCTCGCCACTGAACAATTTGTATAAGACTCAGCCACAGCTTGTATAGAAAATGTCGATTCTTGGAATAAAAACTGTCTCAACTATTTAATTACCGGCAGACTTAATTTAACTACCATATAACCGAAATTTTCTGTACTTAATTTCCGTTTAAATAACACTAATATTACCACGGACAAGGTATAGAATAGACGATGCAGCTAATGCTATTTCGTGATACGCGAATCGGGAACTCGCTAGCGCCATAGGTAAGGTATAGAATAGATGTTGTATGCAATGCTTTTTTCCATCACAGGAAATGGGGGTTCTCAACCTATCATTTCCATGTTACTTCGAACGTTATCGGTTCACACTGGAATTCGAATTTAGCACTCTTAGTGTTTGGAATTAAGACTAATTGGAAGAATATAATTATTTCGGAAGCAATCAAAATCAAATCTCAGGAGCGGTAAATTCAATTCGGTGACTCGAACATTCAAAGAAACTGGACGTCAATATAAGTTGAATATATAAAATAAGTTGAATTTACGTTTCCCGCTATCTAGTAATAACAGGCCCCTTGAACATTTCTAGGGAGAATGCATGATGCTTTTGTTTTTGCACCATATTACACTTCGGAAGTAGTAAAACACGATGCGACGCGACGTTCGTGCTGACATTTATATTTAGCCTTGAAACGTGAAAAATGCGAATATCCAAGTGCATAAGTCGATGCAGTATATTAGATCCATATCACCGATAAACGGTTATTCCAAATAACTGTACTTTTGTGAACAGCGTGTCTGAAAATTCGATCTAGTATTCGTTTGTGTGATTCTGTGTTTAGATCGAAGTGCTATAGTAACTGTACAGTTTGTAATATATGCGTGTTTCATTTTTCTGTTCTTACAATTTTTGTGGATTTGGTGTGTAACGTTTCTTTAAAATTTGTTGGATATTGGTTGATACATGTTACGAAAAGCTGTGATACATGGTTTATTTACATAGTACAATGTAGGTAAAAATAAAAGTAGCAGAGATGTGAATGAAACCGGATGTATACATTTCGTAGGCATGCGTATTAACCGTATTGTGTCTTTTTTTCGCTTCCCGTTGACGTCATTTTTCTATACACTTATATAAAAAAAAAAAAGCGTTACACGAGTTCTTAAATCTTGTATTTAATTATTTTGAATACGGGAATATGATTATTTTGTATTATATTCGTTGAAATTACGAGTTTATAGTGAAATATATAACTTTTTGTATGTGGCGTCTGGTTTGTTAAACTCCGTCGCGAGATTCGCGAGTTTAACACATAAATATGCAAGTACAAGAAGCAGAAGGAGCTGACGGTAGGTAAACGTATATTTCATTTGTTATGAATATTTTATTCTTTGTCTTCGTGACGCTTAATGCCGAAGAGGGAAAATACTTTACTGGCAGTACGATTTTTTTTTAATACACTTAACCTCTACAAGCCAATCATATGGGATTGGTGTTATATATGGTGTTTGAATATTTATTTAAATTAAATATTCTTGCACAGGTTCACCATGGAACAATTCCAGCGGTTGCGACGAGGAACGTCGTCCAACTCAAAAGGAGGGTAAAAAATCAAATATACTACCTCTATGGGGAAACGAAAGGACTATGAATTTAAATCCACTGATTTTGACAAATATACAGTCGTCGCATTATTTTAAAGTGAACTTATACGAATTGAAAACATACCATGAGGTTATTGATGAAATTTATTATAAAGTATCTCATCTGGAACCATGGGAAAAGGGAAGCAGGAAAACAGCGGGTCAAACGGGCATGTGTGGAGGCGTGAGTATGTTTTCTAATACATTGTTACTTTTTATCTGTTAATTTATGTGTTGATTTAAAAGTGAGACAATCACAGAGCCATTATTGTACGCACAGAAAGACTCTTAAGTTTGTAGCACTTTAAAAGGACACAGGCAGTCTGCAAGACAGAAACTGCAGATAGAAATAGAGAAAGTGTAATTATTTAAAATAAATTGAACAGAGCAACACTTTCAAACGTAGACATTCACTAGTAATGTGCAATCAGGCATCAATAGAAACATATTGGCCATGCACCAGTCTGAATCAGGCACTGAGCAGACAGTTTCACTTAACACCATATGTATTTATTGCAGAGTAGCATGTTCTCGGTCAATATATTTTAATATAATATGACTACGAATAATTGACATAGGGGGGTGTAAATTTAGCGGTTCATGCAGGTTCGTGGTGTCGGTGCTGGTGGAATTGTATCAACGGCTTATTGCCTGCTGTACAAGCTCTTCACCTTGAGGTTAACACGGAAACAATTAAACGGTCTTATCAATCATCCTGACTCACCATACATTCGGGCATTAGGGTTTATGTATATTAGGTAAGAATTATGATAATTTCTTTTAAAAGATAGCTCCATTGAAACAATTGTATCCTAATTGATGATATTAATAGATACACACAACCACCAGCTGACTTATTTAGTTGGTATAGCGATTACTTAGAGGACGAGGAAGAGTTAGATGTAAAAGCTGGAGGAGGTCAAGTTATGAAAATGGGTGATATCCTCAAACAATTTCTTACTAAATTAGAGTGGTTTTCAACTCTATTTCCAAGAATACCAGTGCCTATACAAAAAGAACTTGAACATCGATTAGCAGAAAGGTTCCCTCAGCAGTCTATGAATGCTCGGAATGCAAAACCACCTATCACGTTAAATAATCATGGAAAATATAGTAACAGCGGTAACAGGAAAGATAATGGCAACATTGTCCCGCGAAATCAACCACGACATATCCCAGATAGCGAAGCTCAATGGGGCGAGGCTGAGAAAACAAGCCACTGGCGAGCCAGGTGCGTCTACGTGGTATGAGTACAATCACGTTACTAATTTATATAAGTTAATAATATTCATTGAACTTGTTAGGGAAATGGGGTGAAGATTAAAGACGTACCATCTCCAGGAAACTCTTGATCTCAGTGTATCATCGTTCAGTTTTCTTTAGTACACGTGTATGTTCTTACTTGATTCTTGTACAGTTATTTGCTTGCTTTACAAACTTAGTGCAATAAATCTATCTTTCTATACATGGTGAGGCATTTAAAGCGGACCACTTGAATAACTCGATCGCTTCCGACGATAGAAAACAAAGCACTTGACTAATCTTTTTCCCGTTTCAAGGGGGCATAATCTGTGATCAATAATTTTTTTATGGACGGAGATTTTTTTAATAGAATAATTATGCTGTTCTTTAATACATTGGCAAGATCGATATTCTGAACAACCATTTCCTATGCATATAACCCTCGTTTGATATTAGTTTGCGATTATCTCGAAGCGACTATCGATATCTGATCGCCGAAAACTGCAAACGACTATTATATAGAATCTGTACAAAATGACGGTCATCGGGACCTATATAGAAGCTGATACAAGAACCTTAATTAAATTGATGTAATTCGAAATTTACATTCTTCATAATAGCTTTCGAATTCTGATTTATATTCATCGTAAAAAGAAGGTATCCTATTTTCTATCTCTAAAAATAGACAAGTTATACAAATGGGTCGGTTTAAATGCCTCATCCTGTATGCAGGGTGATCCTAGCAATTGGGACAACGATTCGACTCTTTTTTAAACAAAAATACAAAAAAATGATATAGGATAAAATTTAATACCGCATTGGAGATTATTTTTTGATAATAGAATTTTCTTTTTTTACAACAACGCAAATACAATGTGCACTTGCACTTGTTTTTTTAGACGGTATTATGCGTTTTTTTACGCGGTGGAAGGAATCGTTTTATGTACAAAAAACGAAATTAGTACAATTGCACATTACATTAGCATTGTCGTGAAAGGAAAAGATTATATCATCAAAAGATAGTCCCGATTGCAGAATTGACAATTGTTCCTGTATCAGTTTGTTGTGTCTGCGCTTAGAAAAGGGCTACAGCTTATTCCAGATTCTAGAACCATTTTGCATATTTTAGACTCGCTCTTATCTATCTTGAACTGCATCGAGTTTATTGGATTTTTTGCACCAATAAAGTTACAGGTCAAAAATCATTTGTATTCTTGAAAAGTCATCTAAATACTCACGATAACTGTACACTGATCTCTAACTTTATCCATTGGATATCAAGAAATGAGTAATTCTCTTGTATAGTTACGATTATCAAGAACCACTCGAATATAAAACGTCCATGTATTTATAGCAGATAATTTCTTGGTATCTTGCATTAAAAATAAATCCATCGTGTCTATGCATCTTGCATAAGTTTATATCTTTGAAAGGTTATTCGTTATTCAGCGGTACTTCCCTTCGTACAATTTTTTTTTCTAGATCTGACGAGGATCGTAAGGATAAATACAGGGACCGTGAACGCGAACGGGATCGAACCAGAGAACGAGAACGCGAACGAGCACGTGAAAGGGATCGAGAAAGGGACAGGCATTTCAAACGATCGTCCAGCCGCGATCGAAGTCGAAGACAGAGAGAATATAGGAGTCGTAGTAGGGACAGATCACACAGAGATCGGAGTAGAGACCGTTACCGTGACAAGGATCGTCACCGAGATAGGTAACGTGTTTCCTCACTGTCCCGTTGCTAACAGTTTTTCTAAGTTTTTGCCAATTATAGAAGAGGATCGCCTTACGACTATGCCACAGAGCTTGCACGGGAAAGAGAGAGACAACGAAGGGAATGAAAATGTATGCTACATGTATATATCAATATAAATGTTTGTACGAGTGTAACTATGGAGATAAAAACGATTTAGAGCCGAGCCATCCGAACACCACCGCGTTTTAAGAGAGAACTTACTTCATTTGAAGTAATAGCCTAAATTTAATTCTACTATATTCACCTTGTAGTTTACATGTTTTTATAAAATAAATCCATGATTATAATTGCTGTGTTTTGCTGTTCTTTATTGTGTATAGACGCGGAAGTTCTATATACATATAGTAACCTCTTTTTTTATGAAAATTAAAGACAATTTTGAAAAGGTATAATACGAAATTACAGACAATGTTTTTAGTGTCCCCACTGTTAGAAAAATAATATTTTTTTATTTTTCACAATCGATAGTATTGGTAGTTTATAGATAATGCTAATCGAATTTTGTTGAAAACTTTCATTCATCAATGTTTATTTATGGTTCCGATTCAACGCTTTACGGCGCGTGAGTATTTTGGATTGAAGTTAAAAATGGCGACGGATACCTGCTGTTTGATCACTGTCGGACGCGACTGAGCAGCAGTTTAACCGAAACATGAAAGAAATATTTGTTACCAGGTGACATTACCCAGCGTGGCCAATTTTTCAAAGGTGATAGCGATTGATGTTTCTTTCTAAACAAATATTTCCTCGATATTGCTTGAGTACGCTTTTAACGATTTCTATGCATTTTCGTCGTGACAGTGCTGCCATGTTGTACGCTTACGATATTCAGACTCGTTTCACGGAGTTTCTGACTTCGTCAGGTATTATTCTAACGATACGCGTTGAAGTATTTATCGTCCTGCAATTTAAGATGAAAACGCGCCTCAGAAAAATACATAAAGAACGAAAATGGCGCAAGTTAACGTCATTCGATGCTACAGTCTCTCGATGTTATGTCTCTCTCGGGGAAAATAATAGCGCGCCATCTATTTAACGTACGCACGATTGAAACTTAAAATTTTTGTTCGCAGATGATTGGCCGACGCTTTGCTCTCGTCGTTCTGGGCGGTCTTTTGATTCTCGTCCTCAGCGTAAATATATATTTCATCCGATTGATCGTAGAGAGCTCGTCGCAAAAGACTTCTCCCAAAGGCGTGCCTATTTCTCAATTAAAGCTCGAACAGGAACAATTAATCGCGCGGGTAGAACAAAACATGGAACTTCCGCAAAAATCGATCGCGAAAGATATGGCGGAGAAAATTAAAACGGAGATCGAGATATTACCGTCGAAATATTTTAAACAGAATACCAGCTATTCGGTAGTCCTGGAACGACTGTTGGCCGAATTAAGGATAACGCCGAATGTTCGTGAAAATATATGGAACATTGCTAATAACAATGTTGGTACTACGTCGGAATATGAAATAATAAAACTAATGCACGAAAGAAATGAAAGGGATATGTTATGCTTCCAGTGGCCGGATGCTCACCAGTTAATACCACCTGTCGCGCCCGAGTTGGGAACAATACTGGACACTTTGCGTAAATCGAAAGTGATGCGAGCCGACAACGCAGCGCTTGGTACGCAACTGAAGTTGATGTTAACTTTGGAACACGGGGTCAAAGCGATGTTCAAGCCTCAATGGTATTCCAGAGACGCGGTTATTCGAGGGCCCGTTTACCACGGAAAAGACAGGCACAATGCCGAGGTTGTAGCCTTTCATTTATCATCGTTGCTGGCTTTGAGAAGAGTACCGGTAACCGTTGCAAGAAAACGTATGTTTCACTTCTGCGTGCAATTAAACAATTTAGATTCGAAACGTATTACGCTTGCTCCGACGATAAATCTGTAGCTTCTTAACCTCTTCCCGTGTTATTTAGCTCGACGAAATCCGAGTCCAAACGCGGTAAACAGATCAGACCGATGCTACACTGTTTTGTAACAGAGGTTATAAGAATCGTGACCGACTCTTACGACATACCGATAAGAACTAAAACTCAATCACGATCGTCGTTTGCTGTCCGCGAGCCTGGCTCGTGGATGTTTACGTTTAGGCCAAAATTTTCATCGCGAGTCAGGCTCGTTAAAGTACGGGGAGGGGTTAAACACGTATTATAAAGAGGATCTTTATTAAGTATAAACTTGCTTGTGAAGCTACAAATTTATATGTAATTGAGACGTTCGAAAATACATGATGTCGAATGGTGTCTGCAGTCGATTTAGGGAACGAAGTTCGGCGACTAGCGACCCCTGAACTTTACACGACTATGTATCAAGATGGTAACGATACTTGTCTCTATGGAGTTTGTCATTACTGTTCTCCCGCGGACCCAGTTTGCGCGACTGGAGATATTCTGGAGGGTGCATTAATTTCTTGGTTACCGCGATATTTAAGACTCGTGAAGCACCGTCATCCGTGGCAAAGGACTTACAAAAAGAACAAACTCGCAGCATGGGAGATCGATGATAATTATTGCGAAAAAGTACGTTTGTACTTGGTTATCTCTTCGACGGGTGAAGAGTATTCGAACACAAACTTTGCTCGTTCTTTTAGGTGAAAGATTCCAAAGCGTATTCACCGCAATCGTCGAGCAGACTTTTGGATCTGGTAGACACTGCGATCTTTGACTTTTTAATGGACAATGGCGATCGTCATCATTACGAGTTAGCGCAGAATAACTTTCATAATCCTGCTGTTTTGTTGATCGACAATGGGAAGAGCCTTGGGAATCCTGACGTCGATCATTTTGATATATTGGCGCCACTGTATCAGTGTTGCATGTATGTATTTGAGCAAACATAAAGTTTGTCTCCTTCGTTGTCGTAGGATCGTGTTACTCGTTTTAATCGAGACTATGTTTCTTTTAGGATTCACAAAACTACTTGGGATCGTTTAAAGTTACTTAGTGGAGGTTCCTTGAGCATTGCTCTTGGAAAGCTTGTCGCACACGAGTCGATGATGGCCGGCGTTGAGCATCTTATTACAGATTCTCATTTAAGTGCCATGGATAGGAGATTACTTACTATATACGCTGTTGTAGAATATTGTTTGAAAAGTAAAAAGTATGCTTCTAACGTTATTCTAGATCATCGGTAGCCTATATTTTATAGAATATTTAGCGGATTTAAGTCGTTTTATATATAGAGAGTATTGGGAAAATATTCGTATTTTATATGGCCTAGTGACGAGCAATATTTTTTAGCATTATTCCAAAGAATCACGTCAATTCTAGAATTATTGAAATTTTGTTGGATTGTTTTTAGAATGAATGAATATTTAAATATAAGCATCATGTGTATCCTTGATTTAAATAAATCAGCTTTGTAAATAGTTACTGTTCTGAAATTATGTTGCAAGCCGAAGTATTCCTTGTAGAGTGGTTTATTATTTCATGTTTCACTCCATATACAGGATGTTCGCCCACCCCTGGGAAAAATTTTAAAGTTTAAATTTTAAATTTTAACTTTTCGTTAAAAAGTTATTAACGTTTAAAGTTCCGCTCGTACTGAATTTTTTTTCTCGAAAATGCGCAGGATTTCGGGGGTATGTCTATTCACCAAAAATGATTGTAATTGGCCCCAGCAATAGAAAATAATTTTTCCAGAACGATTTAAAATTTCTTTTTTTCCGTCGAAAAATTTCACACCTTCTCGAATTTTTTTCTAGAAAGTGGGTAGGATTTCGGGGGTATGTCTATTCACTAAAAATGATTGTAATTAACCTCCGCAACCGAAAACAATTTTTCCAGAACGATTAGAAGTTTTTGAATTTAATTGTTAATAATTTTTTAACGAAGCCTCCATCAACAAATTGGTATTCTTGATTTTCGTCTTATTTTGGCCTCTAGAAGCCGTTCGAAGCGAACACCCTGTATAGAAGATGTATCATTTTTAGAAACACGCGTAATTTGTCGCTAGTCATTATACGTGTTAAAACAGAATTAGCTCCACGTTTAACGTGTTAAATTTCATGTAAAAACGAAACATTTTTAACTTGTAACCTAATTGTTGCTCTGATTCTATGTTGTTCACTTTTTTTTTTAAGACAGACAAATAAAATCGATTCCTGAAACATAAACGATGCGTTGTTATATCTGAATGATTTAACGATTAATTTAGTTACTTACCTGTAGCAGATGTGATTCCTATTAACGTATGTACGACTGATGTTACACCACCTGAAATGTTTGACGTTATAGTGAATGTAGAACTTGTCCCGATATCGTTTTCTACTCATTACGATCGTAAATCAATTCAATTCAAGTGTCCATTTATCGTAACACAAACTGAATTAACGAAATAAAAATTATAAGTGTTGATAAGTTTTTGTGAAAAACAAAAACATTTTCAATTTTCTTTACTTCACGGTACAGAGCAGTATAGGCAGACGAAAGTTCACGAAGAAGATGCGGATGGAATGACAAGGACCGCATAAAGTTTAGTGTGATTTATTTGATGACACAATAATTATCGTCATTTGAGTAAAGATCGAGTGCAGTGTCGTACAGCGTATAAATACGGTACAAACGTAGAAAACCTGTAAATGCGACTGTATAATTGTTACGTTACATGCACATCGTATTCAGGACATCGTGCCATCGATCGGAATCTGAAATCGGCCGTAAAGGCCTGTTAAACATGTACAATATGTATAGTCTGTGTAGCCTGTATTATCTTCTCTCTTTTTGGCAGTTGAAACTAACACGTCGCGAATCGATGAACTGCACATAAACCGATTTCAATTTTATTGCTTTTCATCTCTTCTTACACTTTACACGCGCCATTGTCGGAAAAGATCTCGCAGGCTACCATGGGACTTCGAATCAAATCTGCATCTAGCGTCATCGTACATCCCAATCGTATTTTGTATTTACAATGTTACATGACCAGAATTACTCACATATCTTACTGGCTAATTATAAACTTTATCCGTAACATACACTTAGCGCCGTCATCGTTAGGTTGTGTGTATATATATATATATACATATATGTGTATACATTTATATTTGCGTATATAATATATGTGGCGACACCATCGCGGCCGCGGAGCCGGAAGCAGGAGCTACGGTCGCGCCCTCTTTTCGCGCTGGCGATGAAGCGAACGTTTGCAAACAGAAGCCGCGTCCGTTAGTTTTGCAATTGTTAATCGAATTATTCCGAGTACGTCACGTGTCGCGAAACACTGTTTCACTGTTTTCCGTTTATCCGTTATTGTTATTCGTTGTTCGTGATTTGTTGCACGTTCAATTGTTGTTCGTTACTCGTTAGGCATTGTTGTGTTTGTAAAAATAAACCTTTCGTTATCTGTTATCTGTTATCTGTTATCTGGCGTCTGTGCGTTCATACCTCCCGCCTTTTGCTTCCGTTCTCACGCGACCTAGAGAAAAATAGTCGCAGTCTAGGGACGCGACATACATACGTATACACACATATCTATATATTATTATATTAACATTCTTTAATTAAATAGAGCTTTCGTAGCAAAGTATGTATAAATAGACTATTTTCGCACGCACACCCATCATCAGTGCTCACTTCGAACTGCGCTGCATTCCTGAAGGCGAGACAATACACTCTGTTGAGCTGTTCGTCCATGAGATCTGTCTATCGAGTAAGATAAGCTATTACCTGAAAGTAGTGGACGAGAGGAATGGCGGTTCCCCGATCCTAAACCGTGGCTCAGTTCGAAGCCGTTTGTTTTAACGCCCTACGTTAATACTGTATATTTCATCCAAATATTTTCTCGAGTAGATTCGTATTAAGCTACACTTACAGTTGGATCGTACTTGATTTGATCGTAGAAATTGCATTTGTTTAAAATAGACTCGTACTTCCGTAACGGCAGCGTGGATTATTGCATCGCGTGGTGACGTACGCGTTTACGTCGTTATATACGAATAACGTATGTAGCATTAATGCTTACTTGTCCCTTACTTATTTAATTACATATCACACCGAAGTGCTTCACGCACGTAAAAGTCTAGAATAAATATAGGCCAGTTGTAGGCGTTGAAAATTTTTTTCCTTGACGTTTCTAATCTCTAATTGTTTTTTTTTCTTTCACTTTTAATGCACATCATTGCCTCACCGTAAGAACAAATGGAAGGACGCGTTTTGTAAAGAGTATCGTATCACGTATTATATCGAGAACATCGTGGTTTTCATCGACACTTCGATCGTTTACCAACACCTCTTTGATATATTTCGTCGTAAAAAGTTAGAAGGAGAAATATCTGTACTCGTATCCTAAATGTATTAAAACGTTTACTTTTGATTCGTTCCCCGTACTTAAATTTTGTTTCGTATGCATCTAATTCGGTTGTACGTTTCAAATAGTCATAAATTGCTACCTCTTTAAGTGGATGTTACAAACTGGCCTGACGCACGATCGATGTTACTGACAAGACTGTTTTGTTTGCATCGACGGATGGAATTGTCGAATTAAAGCGCCGATTCTACACCCCTGGACGACGACGTCGACGAACTCAAATCTTCCGAGTGCCGTGTGTGCGACGAGTCGAGGGAGGTCACCGAGTCGCTGTCGTTACTGTGAGGGCTCGAATAATTAGCTGCTTCCTGTAGTCTCATTAACATGTTCAGCTGCAACAACGGGAAACGTTAATTAATTATCGTGTTGCGATACATCACTCACGTGTGTGTACTTCTTTCACGTTACTACTTTCTGTTATAAAAGAATATTTTTACTAACTATAAAGGGGTCATTTAAGATTTTCGTGTTTCGAATAAGAACTACTTTAACGCAATTTAGATTTTCCTCGTGTAACGGTGAAGTCACGTACACGCGACAGTGGCGCCAAAGTGTTAATTTGTCCTTGCGGACTGCAAACAGAAAGTGACACTGACTAGTGGGTCTCCTTCGGTGTCGCTGTGCGTGCTGCCAAGGCTTTTCACACTCGATGCACCGACTCCGGATGTGTGCCCGGACGTAACAACGTCGTAACCGACGTCCTCGGGTCGTAAACGAAGAAGAGCGTCGCTGCCACCGTGAACAGCGTGAGTAGAAATCCACGGATAACTCGAAACGATAAACTGGGCCGGGTCTTCCCATGAGGAATCACCGTTACCATTTCCACTGACGCGTCTGCCGTAAAGCGTTAATCCTTCTCTGACCGCCTCGACCAGATACGGTATCACCGAGTAGTTCCACAAGTCGGTGAACCATACTTGAGAACCCGTCACCTCCATTGGACAGGACAGGAACAGTCGTGGTCCTGAAAACGCGAACATTTATCACCTTGCAGTTGCAATTTTAAACAAACAATCATCCACGTTCGTTTTACCTATGGTCACGTCGGAGCTACTGTGAGTTTCTAGGAACTTGTTGAGATGTAACCAAATCCGTGGCAGCCACTCGACGACGGCCGCCATTTCTGCATTCCTGGTCCCGCCGCACTCCCGTAGTTCGTGTTCCAGCAGTTTCCGCCTGAGATAACGGCCTAAGAACCCTTTAACCGGTTCCATGTGGTTAGCACATAGCACCCACCTAAAAATAGACAGTATTAGAGGAAATTGATATGTGCAAAAGGTAGTCCGGGGAGTCCCCGTTATCCATATTAAATAGAAATGCAAAGCTGTACGGGTGAGGGAATTTTCGAATAATAGAACACGCATTTTTCTGAGATCGATCATTCTGTATTTCAGGTAAAATATTATAAGAAAAGTTAGGGATAGCGGAGACAAAATGAGGTTGGAGAATTCTGGGCAGGGTTGTTCCCGCTTCATCGTACAATGGCGAAGCGCTCAAAACACTCTCTATCGGTTATGGAACAATCTGTTTACAACTACTGAATTATACTACTAGTTATTACCAGGTTAGATACAGTTGGAAGTTTGTGTTTATTAAAGTTTACCTTACAATGTCTATCCCATTATTATTGTTTAAAGATATAATATAGAGGACAGGGTTAATAATAAATACGCTTGGTAAAATACTATAAATATCAATAATATAAGGGGATGATTTTTTTCAGCTCTTTTTCATCGTTTGCTTCATGCATTGAAGGTAGTGACTTCAAGCTTTAAAACGAATCCAAACTAATTGTACGACGTCTCTTTAAGTGGTTACAGCAGTTCAAAGACCGACAATCTTTCCATCAAACTTGATCCCTTAATTTTGCTCAGAGTACTTAGATTCGATAAAAATAAATTTGACGATAATATTTGTCAGTCTTCCGTACGATGCAAATGGGTTAAAATGGGCTCGAGTTACAGCAATGATTCTTAAAATGAATGTTTATACACAGCGATGTCGATGAGCCTTGGACTCTGTATCATTTTTCGTCCGTTCTGTCCATTTAACAAATTAATCACTTTTTGGGCATGAGCTGTTATTTATAAATTATATAACGTTGAAACAATTTTATTGCCATTACTTCTTTTAATTTAGCTGTGATCTTCAAATACGGTTCACTGAGCTCTAAGAAGGATCTCCCAAGTTGGGAGGGATAGAAACGTTCAATTTACGAATCTGGGGGTTCATTTTAAGAATCATTACCGTAGTTTATGTGCCAACGAATGTTCATTTGCAAGCACGAACCGTCATCGTTCTTAAAGTAAAAAGTACCTGAAGTTATGATGTAACTGAAGATTCGTTGTGCTACAAGTAGCCTGACTCATTGTGCCGATAATAGCCGGGCAAGACGAGTGCCTAGTACCGAGGAGGCCACTGAACAATTCTCCCAACGACGCAGCGTGTTGCAAATTTTCGAGAATGATTACCCTCGGTAGCTCGTCGGCTGCGTTCGAGTCGCATCTTTCGGCGATGTGCGCGAGATACTGCCTGAGTTCTTTGCTGGATTTGTGATCGACATTGAACGTGGCCACCGCCGCCGCGTCCTTCGTGTCGTTATCCGTGTCTACCAAAGCGTGAGCCAATTTTCCAGCCAGATAGCTCTTGCCGGTACCGCTCGGTCCGCAAAGGATCACCCTGCGATGCTCGGTGAGGAGTGAAATCAGTCGCTGGACGATGGATCGCGGTATCAGAGTGTCCACGGCGAGCCACGAGTAACCGGAAAGCACCAGATAAATAGTTTTCACGTGGCCTATTAAGTATCCACAGGGTAACAACTCTGGATGCTGGGAATCCGTGGTACACCTATGGCAAAAACAGATTCATGAGAGTATATCCCAACGAAGCTCACCGAAGTTTCTTTGTACCTAAAAATACGTACCTAGAAGATTCACCAAGGTGATAAGCGGCGACACATTCGACACCCAAGCCCAAGTTCGTTACAGGATCCACTCTCGTGACGTACTCTTTGAAGCAACGTCTCACGGTGGAGTCTAGGGAGTCCCAGGTGGTCTTGTTGCTGATGCAGACGTTCGCGATGATACAGTGGGGCGGCTCGCCGATGCTGCCATCGGAAGTGCTTCCGGTCACGAGATTATAGTTGAAGTTCTTCTCGCTGCCCAGGTAGATAGCCACGTTGATTCGTTTCCCGTCCGTGTCTTGCTCCATTGCTGGCTCCCCCGTGGTCGAGTTGGCGGATGGCACCACCGAGTGTTCCGGCACGTTCAGATTCTCTAATTGATCCGCCGTTGAGTTGGTGTCGCCGTTCGAAAGCGCAGCAACCGTGGACGCCACTTCCGTCATGCTGAATCGTCTGTCCGGATCGCTGGGCAGCGACGATTGGGAGGATGTCAACGATTTCGATGTTACCAATCTCTGGAGACGCTCGTTATTCTGTTTCAGATTGAGCATCTCGTTCTGCAAACGAAGAATTTTATTTGGAGAAATCTTTGTGGAGGCTACAGACTAATGATTCTTAAAATGAATACGCTCAGAAATTGGGCATGTTCATTTTACGCACAATTGGGCTCTAAAGGGGGATAGAAACGTTCAATTTACGAATCATGTCAGGAGTTCATTTTACGAATCATTGCTGAATTTGACTTTGTAACGAGCATTCGATTGCTGACGAAGCAAATACGTACCCTCATCTTGATAACCGTGTCTTTGAGAGACTCCAGCTGATGCGCTGAAGAAAGAGCCTCGAGTCTGATGTCCGTCAACACGAGGTCCTTTTCCCTGAGTTGTTTCTTCAGCTCGACCACATCCTCGTCTTCCTTTTTGTAGAGAGCAGAGCTGCTCTTGCTCCCGGTCAGAGAGTTCTCGACCTCCGGAGACTTTTGCCCGTTGCTTCTGGTGCCCTGGCCTCTGGAGGACTCGTGTTTAGAGGCGGTGGGCAGTCTAGGGCTGTTTGGGGCGCTCAGATCCCCGCCGGTGCTCTCCTTGCAATCCTCAGCGTCGGAGACCGAGCCGTGTCTGTTCTTCCGCGACCTGGAGAACGCTTTCGAGAACGAGCTGCGAAGCCAACCCTTCTTCTTGTGGTGGCTGCTGGCCGAGCAGGCGCTGCTCAGTGAATTCAACGAGGTGACGCTGTCCGCGGACAACTGCCTCGCCATCGAGGCACCTTGGTGGTAATTGCTGTTCCCGGTGCATCCCGTCGTCCCAGAATCGGAGTCCCCGAGAGTGTGGCGGCGACCGTTGTTCGCTGTTGGAGCGCTGTTTAGGCCAGCCTCGGCGCTTTGTTTGCGGAGTCTTTCGATCGTTTCTCGTAGCTCCTGAAGCTCGGAATCCTGAAAATTTTATGAATTTTATGGTCGTTCTTCGCGAGGACAAGCGTGGTTTGAGTAATACCGAAGAAACTCTTGGGTGTCAACGATTTTAACCCTCTGAGGATTGGGTGATTCACTATAAATGAAAAAAAAAACTTGTTTCCTATGAATTAAATTGTTTTTGAAATTGGTACGAGTCTCCTTAAAAATGGTCCAATTTTCAAACTGCCATAACTCCTACAATAGTGAATATGTTTCATTGAAATATATTTTCGAAATAGAGTTAAATGTATTAAACAACTTCCTGTAGAGCGTCAAACAAATTTGTTAAAAATCAAAAACATATTTTTAAGAAAAATCAACAGGAGAGCCCTAAATTTTTCGATGAAAAAAAAAATTTCAAATCGTTCTACAAAAATTATTTTTAGTTGCGAGGGTCAATTACAATCATTTTTGGTGAATAGACATATCCTCGAAATCCTACACACTTCCGAGAAAAAAATTCGTAAGTGCAACAATTTTTCGACGAAATTAAAAAATTTCAAATCATTTTAAAAAAATTATTTTTAGCTAGAGGGGTCAATTACAATAATTTTTGGTGAATAGACATATCCTCGAAATCCTATACACTTCCGAGAAAAAAATTGAGTACATGGAAAAATTTTTCAGCGAAATTGAAAAATTTCGAATCATTCTAAAAAAATTATTTTTAGCTTGAGAAGTCAATTACAATCATTTCTGTTGAATAAACATATCCTCGAAATCCTATACACTTCCGAGAAAAAAATTGAGTACATGGAAAAATTTTTCAGCGAAATTGAAAAGTTTCAAATCACTCTGGAAAAATTATTTTCGTTTGCAGGGGTCGAGTACAATCATTTTTGGTGAATACACATACCCCCGAATTCCGACGCACTTTCGAGAAAAAAATTCCAATAGATACACAAATTTTTCGGCAAAAAAAAAAATTTCAAATCGTTCTGGAAAAATTATTTTTAGTTGCAAGGGTCAATAACAACCATTTTTGGTCAATAGACATACCCCCGAATTCCGACGCACTTTCGAGAAAAAAATTCCAATAGGTAAACAAATTTTTTGGCGAAATTGAAATACTTCAAATCGTTCTGGAAAAATTAGTTTTAGTTGCAGAGGTCAATTATAATCATTTTTGGTCAATAGACATACCCCGGAAATCCTACGCACTTTCGAGAAAAAAATTCAGTACGGGCGGAACTTTAAATGTTAATAAATGGTTCCCCGAAATTTCATGCAAATATTTAAAACGTCATAACTTCTGAACGGATTGGAGAATTTTAATGTTTCAATATGCAAATAACGCGTATTTTAGTCAAGAATATGTAGAAATTCTAACAATAATGAAAAAGTTGTTCTTTGACCCCGTAAAATGAGAAAAACTCCATAAAAGTGGTCCAATTTTCAAACAGCCATAAATCCTACAATAGTGAATATATTCCAATGGAACTTTTCTCTGAAGTAGAGCTTATGAGTGTCTACAAAAAAGTATTAAACAACTTTCCTGTAGGGAAATACAGATAAGAATACAATACAGATTTGCTTCCTTTTCATATATTTCAGCTAATACATTCTGGAGCAAAATTAATCAGTTACTGCCAAAAAAGTCATCAACGCTGTATCAATGTTTCTCATACAAAATAAATTGATTTCTTCCTTCTTCTTGTCAGACAATCAATATCGACTCCAATCTGCTGTAACACCTGCCCGTTTCAACTTCCAATATCGTGCTGTCGCAGAAACGTTCGAAAGATTTTTCAATTATCCACGGAGCGATATTATCCGCGCCAATTCGTCCCCGGGTCCGTCGAACCGTGATCCTCCACGGAAGTTCGCGTTTCCTCGACGCGGTCGGTTCCGTGGAAAGGACAGGGCTCTCGATTGTAGCAGCAAGCACAGTTATCCGAGTGACTGATCATCGAGTCGCTGCTCCACGAGTCAGCCATGCTGAACAATTGTCTCATGGACTTCGAGCTCGGGTCTGCTCGAATCTTGTCCGACTTGTCCTGGCAGGACGATGGACTCCCCGACGAACGATCAACTCTATCCAACGGTGGACTCAATTTAGACGAACGATCGGACGCTTTCGAGGTCTCCGAACCGTCCTTGCGACGTGTCTTCGTCCTGTAGGAGATACTCTTCAATCCTCTTTCAAGTTTCGCGTGAAAGTTGCTCAGCCTCTCCGAGGCGACGGTTCGCTGAGTCTTCCGTTCCTCTTTCGGATCCTGGGGCTTCTTCGTCGCTTTCGTGTCCGTGTTTCGGGGCTGCTTCAGCTCTTTGCTCGATCTCTTAACGTCGTTGGACAATTTACGAACGGCCCTCGAGCCCGACGGACGAGCAGAATTCCTCGAGGTGGTCGAGTTCGAGCCCACGGAGGAGTTTCTCGACTCTGGTATCCGTAGACCAAGGGCTTTCGCGTCTTCCGGGGGCACTGGGATCATCACCGTACCGTTCACGAACTGAATGTTATGATTGGGAAAGGCGGACAACAGTTGCATGGTTTTCGGGTCGGTTGGTCGCTCCAGTTTTCGATTTCGGGGCGGTCTCGCGTGCGGTTGCTGATCGACAGCTTCGTTGGAACGTTGGGCAACGTGCATGGCGGATTCAATTTGGATTCGAGGAGGAGGGTTATGGAGAGGTTATATGCAACTTAGAAACGTGGAAAATGCGCGGAGGAACGCGTGGTCATCTCCGCGGTGGTTATTGTTGCGGGCTGCGCGACTCGCGGCATTCTTAATCGTCCCGGAAATCAGCTGCGTCGACTCATTCCAACAATTTTCTCACTATCATCTCGGTTAACCTACCCCGCGATTTCGTAATTTCTGTCGTCGCGAAACCTGCCGTCGAAACGTTATCGGTTCGATAGAATATCAGATTTGATATTGTTTCTATCGGGGGTTTCATATTTTCGTAATCTGGTAATATGACTTACTTTCTTTTCAGCCGTTGCTGTGAGCTGTTGCAGCCGTTGCGTCATGTTGGACAGCGATTGCTCGAAAGCTGACACCACGTGGGCCTGGAACAGAAAGAAAATCAACACTGTAAGCTTGATTGTTAATTAGAATCTTTTATTAATTAATTTATTTCAAGTCATGGCGCTGTAATGGCGCTTCACTGTAATAAATGGAAAGAAACTTGGCTTTTTTTCTTATGAATTCTTTTACCATTTATATTTTTACCAAACGTTGTTTTATTATGAATTTTTTTTTGTTTAAATGGCAGACAAGTAATGATTAATTATACAATCGATAGGAAAGTATTTATTAATAATATAAACAGTATATAAATCAATAATAAGTGTTTTTTTTCCGAGCGGTCACCCATCCCAAACTACTGTACTCGATCGCGTGCAATGCAGCTGCACTTTGGTGGTCATATGAGGACCGGTGTTTCTAATGTGCCACGATGGTTCACAAGTTTTTTTTTTAATTGAAACCTTTATACAGCGTGTTCAGCCACACCTGGGAAAAATTTTAATGAGAGATTCCAGAGGCCAAAATAAGACGAAAATCAAGAATATTAATTTCTTGACTGAAGCTTCATTAAAAAGTTATTAAAAAATTAAATTAAAAAATTTCAAATCATTCTGAAAAAATTATTTTTGGTTGCGGGGGCAATTACTATCACTTTTGGTCATTAGACGTACCCTCGAAATTCTACTCATTTTCGAGAAAAAAATTTTAGAAGGTGTGAAATTTTTCGACAAAATTAGAAAATTTTAAATCGTTCTAGAAAAATTATATTTAGTCACAGGGGTCAATTACAATCATTTTTCGTCATTACACATACTCCCAAAATCCTACCCAATTTCGAGAAAAAAATTCGAGAAGTAGTGAAATTTTTCGTCAAAATTAAAAATTTCAAATCGTTCTAGAAAAATTATATTTAGTTACAGGGATCAATTACAATCATTTTTGGTCATTACACATACTCCCAAAATCCTACCCAATTTCGAGAAAAAAATTCGAGAAGTAGTGAAATTTTTCGTCAAAATTAAAAATTTCAAATCGTTCTAGAAAAATTATATTTAGTTACAGGGATCAATTACAATCATTTTTGGTCATTACACATACCCCCGAAATCCTACCCAATTTCGAGAAAAAAATTAGAGAAGGAGTGAAATTTTTAGACGAAATTAAAAAATTTCAAACCATACTAAAAACTTATATTTAGCCACAGGGGTCAATTACAATCATTTTTTGTCATTACACATACCCCCGAAATCCTACGCATTTTCGAGAAAAAAAATCTTTACTGAAAATCTAATGTGAGGTCTGAATGTGAGGTCACTCCAAAATTTCAAGCATATCTTTAAAACGTCGTAACTTCTGAACGGATTGGATGATTTTAATAATTCAAAAGGCAATCAACGCGTATTTTAGAGGAGAATATGTAGAAATTCCAAGAATATTCGAAAACTTGTTCCTTGACCCCGTAAAATGAGAAAAACCCCATAAAAATGACCGAATCTTCAATCGTCCATAATTTCTACAATAATGAACGTATCTGAATGAAATTTAGCATGGAAGTGGAGCTCATGGATACCTACAAAAAAGTATTAAACAACTTTTCTATAGGGCGTCAAACAAAATTACTATAAATAAAAAACGAATTTCTAAGAAAAATCGACGGTAGGTGCCTAAATTTTTCGGCGAAAAATAAAACTTTTAAATCGTTCTGGAAAAATTATTTTCGGTTGCGGGGGATAATTATAATCATTTTTGGTCATTAGTGATACCTTTGAATTCCTACCCACTTTCGAGAAAAAAATTCGAGGTGTGAAATTTTTCGACAAAATTAAAAAATTTCAAATCGTTCTAAAAAAATTATATTTAGTTACAGGGGTCAATTACAATCATTTTTGGTCATTACATATACCCCCGAAATCCTACCCAATTTCGAGAAAAAAATTCGAGAAGGAGTGAAATTTTTCGACAAAATTAGAAAATTTCAAATCGTTCTAGAAAAATTATATTTAGTTACAGAGGTCAATTACAATCATTTTTGGTGGATAGACCTATCCCCGAAATCCTACCCATTTTCTAGAAAAAAATTCAGTACGGGCGGAACTTTAAACGTTAATAACTTTTTAACGAAGCCTCCATCAACAAATTAATATTCTTGATTTTAGTCTTATTTTGACCTCTAGAATCTCCCATTAAAATTTTTCCCAGGGTTGACCGAACACCCTGTATATCAAAATGTATAAAGTCTTTTTCATTTATAGTGCCTATGTATAGTATGCGAAGTACAGTGATTTTATTTATAATTTAAAAATTCATAGTCTGTATCATTAATTTGGTATTTTATGTACACCAGTTTGGACAATTTTTATTTACTTTAAAGCCAGTCAAGATTTTTAAATACATTTAAAAAACCCAAAAATATTTGTTTGTATCAAACCGTGGTGTACGGTTCAGAGATATTTTCTAATAAAATTCTTAGAGCCAAGAATGAAATAAAAATATTGTCGACGAAGGGACTCGAGCAAAATTAAAATGGTACATTCTGTAGATACAAGGATAGAATAATTGCAGGTCGACGCGTCGTTAGTAGAATAAGATCGATTAAAATGGAAAAGGAGTTTAGCGACGCGTTGTTTCTGCGTTCCCCGATTGCATCGTACCGAACAAACGCGATTACGTCCAATCTGTGCTACACGAGTCTGCGAGATAATCAGTTTCCGTCGGTTCAGCGATCCCAGGTAGAAAGAAAACCACTCACGGGACGGAATCTGGTGATCTAAACTGCACCGACGCGAACGATTCTTATCTGTCCTTCCGCTTGTTTCCCGCCCTTTCTTTGCAGCCCGTTACTGCTGTTACGAAATCAGCCTCGCTTTGAAGATCCCAGTGACGATAAAAAAACACAATTAAATCATTATCAACGACCGAGATGATTTTAATGCACGTACGAAATCGATTAAAAACCTTTTTGAGTTACATTATTGATGCCTACGTGCACTTTTATAATTACATTGCCACGTGACATTGGGTCACAACAAAAAGAAACTTTAGGGTAAATAAACCCGTATAACATTTTATATTTTAATTATGAGTCAAATGTGTTTGGTGTGTAAATTTATTTAAGATTATTTAAATATTGGTACACATAATAGTACCCAATATCAACCCTTAACGATCCAGAAGTATTTCACTTCCGACTGGGGCAAGTTATTTTTCATACAGAGAAAAATTATGTACCAAATATTTTCATATCAAGTGCAGAGTAAAAGATATTTACTTTTTTTTAGTGAAAATTCATTGATATATTTTCAGAGTAATTTTGTAATAATAAACAGTTAAGGGTTAAAGCTATGAATAATTATTAGACTAAGGATGTTTGTGCGTTTGTGGACAATTTTAATTTATAAGAATATATAAGAAATACTTAAAGTATGATGCAACCCTCTACAGAGCTCCAATTTCATTAATTCTATTTCATTCGTTAGTAATAATGGAAAAATAAAAATCGAACGTTCACCCGGTTTTTTTTTATAAGGGAACACCCTGTACTTTTATCAAAAGGTTCTTGAAGTAGGATATGGTAGCTGGATAACGTCGAGTGGAGACACGAGGGAGCTATCTTCCGCGTATCGATCCCAGCTACCCAATTTTCGGTCCTGCACTCAATGTCGAGCGATAATTCATTTTTTTTTCTTCTCCTCTCGAGTGGCCACTAGTGGCTTGTAGAGCAATGGCGATTTGAGGAACGATCCCGACCGAAAATAGAAAGGGTTAGAGTCGTACTCGTGGTACGACGACCTTCTCGACCACGAGTACATATCTATATTCCCGGTGCAGAATGGGTGTCTGGTTTCGTTAGCACAGATTTGATGGACAGACCCATCGAATCGTGACTGGCGATCCTATAGAATTCGCGATCTCACCGTTTCTATGGGAAATACTTAACCCAACAATTTTCACAAATATCGATTATTAAATTTATATTCATTTTTTAAATCGATAGTATTAGAATAAAAATTTCACTAATTAAATTTAATGACAATGGTGCGGATATATTAGAAGAACATAATAAAAATCATAATAACGTTATTTTAGGAATAATTCTTATTATTGGATTGTTAAACAAATTTTTCGAAGTAACATGTCAAATCTATATTGTAAAATTCTAAAATAGAAATTTCTGCGAATGGGTTCAAATGTTTCGCGCCAAAAATTATCGTCCCCATAGAGGTCGCCACATTGTAACTTTCGTAGAATATTAACTATAGATCGAAGACGAATTTTATGAAAAGAATCGATTTAAGATCTGCAAAAAGTATTTAAATAATCTTTCAAGATATATTTGACAATTTTTAATTTTTAAAATAGAATCAAATCAAACTTGTGGATCTTGGAAAAACGAATTTCTCGACCAGTCTTGCGTAATAAATTACATCAGACAAGTTCGTATCGAGCACCATTAAAATTTTACGATAAATTACCATTGTTATCGCGTGGAATGTAATTAGATTTCTTTTTATCTGCGCAACACAACGGGCTCGTGTCCTATCGCTACGCAATTCTTCATCAATCATTCGGGTGTATTGGACACCTCTGGTGAGAAAATGTCGGACGAACGTTCCACTTAATCTCGACCCAAACGTCGTTCAATTCCTCTCCTTGTTTTCCGTAAATATAATTCAACAAATAATCAGTATATTATTTGCTATCGTTTATTTATTTCTTTTAAGGCTGAACTTCGTTTCGATAATAATTCGATCTTAATACTTTCAATTTATTTCGTTTAAAATGGAAAATAAAATTACTGTTGTCAGAAAATGATTGTTCAAAAACTGTGCTGCAAATTTCGAGCAGAATCTTCCAAAAAATCTAGAGGATTAAGAAACAGTATACTGTCCCATTAAAGATATAAGGAATTTAAAAAAAATGGATTTTTAGGTTATGAACGTAAGAAAATTGGTCACAATGGTTCTCAATTATAATAAATCTGTGTTCGACGATGTTTCTACATATTTCGAACGAATTTACGAATATTCTAAAAAATCTATAGGGAATTTTTACAAAATGGCGAATAGTACGATTTTTAGGTTATGAACGTAAGAAAATGGACCACAGTGGTTCTCAATTATAATAAATCTGTGTTCCACGATGTTTCTAAATATTTCGAACGAATTTACGAATATTCTGAAAAATCTATAGGATTGAAAAACAGTATATAGTCCCATTAACACTTTGACTGCCACGTCACCCATATATGGGCGACAGGATTTACCTCTATGGTTCTAGAAAAATGAATTCTCAAGTTAAGACGTACAGGGAAATAAATGTGAATTTCAACAAGGTTAAAATCAAAATTTTACTTTTGCAGAATATTACACGGTTTTGATTTGTCAGTGAACGTGCCAAAGAGATAGGGAACTTTTACAAAATGGCGAACAGTACCATTTTTAGGTTATGAACGTAAGAAAATGGACCACTGTGGTTCTCAATCATAATAAATCTGTGTTTCACAATGTCTCTAAATATTTCGAGCGAATTTACGAATATTCTAAAAAATCTATAGGAAATTTTTACAAAATGGCGAATAGTACGATTGTTAGGTTATGAACGTAAGAAAAAGGGCCACAGTGGTTCTCAACTATAATAAATCTGTGTTCGACGATGTTTCTAAATATTTCGATCGAACTTACGAATATTCTAAAAAATCTATAGAATTTAAAAACAGTATACAGTCTCATTAAAGATATAGGGAATTTTTACAAAATGGCGAACAATACAATTTTTAGGTTATGAACGTAAGAAAAAGGGCCACAGTGGTTCTCAATTATAATAAATCTGTGTTATTTCTAAACATTTCGAGCGAATTTATGGACGTTGGTCGAACTGAGACGTTTCGAAATTTTTTCTATTGAGATTTCAGGGTCTCCGCGGTTCCCGCGGGACCGACAAAGCGAGGGAGAAAATTGAGAAGGACAAAGGTTAAAGGACGCGTGGGTGAGCCACGTTTCCACGCGTAATACCAGAGAAATTATTCCGCTCGTAAAACGCGAACGGTAATTTTCTCGAACCTATCTCATGACTCCCTCATTGTACCTTTTCGCTTCGCGTCGCAAGGCATGGAACCTTCACGCTTGCGATGATGATGATTGTGGTCGCGGGACACGCGATGTATTCCCCCCCCCTTTTGCCGGAATGTCAACTTCAAATCGCATTATGTGCACCGTCTGTCGCAAAAAATGACCCAACTTGTTAAGGACGATGAAAAACCGGTGGCGATATACATTACCGGTCGAAAGCACGAGGTTTGATTGATAGCCAAGGCCCCCGACGACGCCATTACGCCTGTTACGAGGGTACAAATTCTACATTGCGTTTGGTAAACCTAAAACGTGCAAACTTCAGTTCCCTCTGTCATTCGTCACGAGTTTTTGATAGAATTTTTTGAATGAACATTTTTTCATTTAAAATATTCTTTGATACTAGAGTTACACAGCCGCCATCTTGGTGGTTGCAGTAAGATATGGTTTTCCTTTCAATACTAGAACTACCAACAATTACAGTATGTATTTATTTGTATGAAGATTATTTGTAGTAGAAATAAATGTTTATTCATTACCTTATAGAAAACTATAGTTTTTCAAAAATCCAAAATTTACGAATGAGTCATTTTTACCACTTTGGTAGTTCTAGCGTTAATGACAAATTTTTTATTTGATACTCTTTGACGCTAGATCTTTATCGACGGCCACCATCTTGGTGGTCGCAGTAAAATACGGTTTTCCTTTCAATTATAATACAAGTATCGTTACGTTAATTGAATTCGATATAAATTGTTGACAAATAATACTTCTGTGAGCCTGAGATATTTGTCAAGTTATGAAAATTGTTCACAATGGGGGGAATATTTGTTAGAGAAGAGAAATGTCGAACAGTTCGTAGGGGCCCAGTAAATCCCTCGAAGGATCTCGGTCGATCGTAAATATGAGATGCGCTCCCACGCGTGACTCTAATGCGATTGCTATATTGCTTCACCTACCGCCGAATGTGTCGACCATGCCCGTAGAAATACATTTCTTTATTGTGCCGGACGTACACGATATGCTCGTAAACGCTGCCCACCTACGTGTCGACTTTACACTTCCCTTCGAGCATCCTACCGAACTCGTCCCTTTTGGCCCAAACTGTGGGCCTTATCCAATAGACCACGACGATAGGTCATTCTCCAGAGATTACAAAAATTTTAGTCAATTTTTATTTTTATATCAAAATACACGTAAATATTAGGTGCTCGTACATTTATTTTTTATTGCATGTATTCACGATTTTTGCACGAAGTATTCTATGCTTCCATTTGGTAGATCAATTATATGAATATATTCATTCTTCATATTTTCTACTTTGTTTACTGTCGTTATATAATACTGCAAACTCGTTTCGAAATACGGATTTATTTATATATTCTAGACACTCGTTATATTTTCTACTATGTTTCCTGTGTGTTGTATAATACTCCAAACTGGTTTTAAAATACTGAGTATTAATTATATATTTCTAAAAAATATTAGTATTATATATTTCTAAAAATGGCTGACTTGCGGGTCATTACAGTTCTCGTAACCTAGAAACGCCATTTTCTTACGAACCATCCGACGATAAAACAGAATATGAGTAAAAATTGATCTACTTTGAATTTAATATATCATTTTGCAGAGATGATGAAGAAGATTTAGAATATTTTAATAATATTCTATAAATATATAAATATATGAATAAGACTACGAAAATCCATCAAACTTTCCCTCAATGTTTGTGGATAGATTTCTTTTCACGTATGTATTTGGATTAAAATGTTGGATCTATAATAGCAATATATAAACAATTCTCATAATATTCTAATATGACCAAATTGGAAGAAACGAGCTATTTCTAATAAACTAGTCAAAATCTTTATAAGTTCGTGTAGTTTTCTAGACAATTTAGTTTTCAAACAACTCTGATAGATCTACAATCTAGTACAAATAGCATTATTATCACAAACACCTATTTCACAGACAGAAAGACAAATTTCTTCCTCACTATCAAATTCCCCAACTTCACGAACTAATATCGACGATTTGTAGTTTCAAAAAACATCGAAACAACTAATTACTAACAGCATTGCTATTACGAAAACGCATTCCATACCTGGAAAGACGGATTTCATACACACACGTAACATTATTCAGTGTCGAATATTTACAACTTCGTGCAGCAATTGTACTATGCTGGCGCTATAGCGAACTAATATCGACAATTTAGGTCACTAATAACGTCAATGTATCTGCACCTGAGTGACTAATAGCATCACTATTATAAAAACGCATAATACGAACGAAAAGACTGATTTCTCTCGCGTCGCGAACGTAACTCAGCCTCGAGTTCTTACTGTTCCCGGTATCCAGGCAGCGATGGCGGACTAATATCGACTGTTTAAGTCCCAAACACCTTGCATGAATCTGCAACTAACGACTGGATGGCATTAACATCGTGAAAATGCATTTTACAAGCGTAAAGACGGATTTCTTTAGCAGTAGCGAACATCATTTAGCGTCAATATTTATAGCTTCGCGCTGTGGTTCATTTAGGTTTTAAACGACTTCGATGCACTTGCAAATAATGATTGACTTTAATATCGTGGAAACATGTGTTGGAGGCGGGAAGATTGACTTGTTCCACATTGTGGACGTCACTGAGGACCTTTGAGAATCTTTATACGTCTAATTTGATGATCTTTAGGTTTTCTACCACTATAGTTTTATTTACACTAGCCAAGTAGTGTTTCTCTGACTATTGCATTTGGATCATACAAAAAATAGTGCAACTATCTTCTGCTGAATCTTCTAAAATGAAATAACCTCAATGCTGAAGAGGAACTGCAGGTCATTCTTCAAAAAGATTTATGATCCACTAACTGATTAAACAACTCATGACTCAATGCCATCGTTTTGAGTTCGAAGGATCGAAGCAACAAGTGTACAGCCAAGCAATGTCGCTCTGACTCCTCCATTTCAATCACAGAAAAAGTTGTACAACTATCTTCTGCTGAATCCTCTAAAATGAAATAACCTCAACGCTGAAGAAGAACTGCAGGTCATTCTTCAAAAAGGTTTATGATCCACTAACTGATTAAATAACTCATGACTCAATACCATCGTTTTGAGAAGCAACAAGTGTGCAGCCAAGTAATGCCGCTCTGACTCCTCCAGAAAAAGTTGTACAACTATCTTCTGCTGAATCCTCTAAAATAAAAGAAGCTGAACGACGAGGATTGCATGACGTTTGGAATACACCAAAAAGTTTGTAATCCAACCAGAACCAACGACTTTATGACTCAACCCAGTAATATCGTTTCGAGCTTGAGGGATCGTGGCAACAAGTGTAAAGCAATAATGTCGCCTAGTGCTTTAATTTCGCGTCCTCGCGATCGTTACGACTCCTACGTGTAATAAGCGTCCCACGGTCGATCGTCGATTCCGCTGGTAGCGATTTACGAGCTTGAGTTCGATCGCCGCGCGATGCCCACGCGCCCCGACGCATCCACCATCGATAAATCCCGTGGGTGGGCTCACGTCTCGATCGATTTGGAAAGTGTCGCGTTCTCGATGCTCTACCAACGAACCGTTAAACGTTCCCACAGCCATTGGAAATAAACCTTGTCCAAACATTCCTTAATTAGACCATCCACGGATCTATTTTATTCGTTCGATATCAAATATAGCGTTTCGATACAAATTCGTGGCCTCATTGGGAGCCAAAATGGCGGTCAAGAAATCATGTGCCCGAATGGAGAACGTGCAATATTATGTTTCTTTCATCTATTTACTTAATTTTCGTTTAATTATTAAATGTCTATTCAAGTCGAAAATTAAAATGAATTCTATGCTTAACTCGATGTACAGAGTACTTTGTGAGACGAAAATTAAATTGATATGTGAAAATAGTATTCATTGTGTTTTTAGGTGTATCTAATTAGGTCGTAAATGAATCACTATGAAAAAAGAAAAAAGAGAAACTTTAATATTCTATGATAGATACGATTTTTTTTATGAAAAGCCTCAATGAGATTTGTAACAGTGTTAAAGACTGACGAGGTTGTGTACGAATGATTTGCAATTATAATATCATTTTCTTTCTTTTTTTTACATACTGACTCAATTTTCATCCTATTAAGTGCGATTTATTGCATTTACGAGCCATGTTTTGGTTCGAACACGCGAGTTTCTTAACCTGATTTACACCCCTGAGGAGGGTCCGAATATGGCCCGAATCGTTGAGGTTCTTGTATAATATCGGACGAATAGAACGGCTCTGGATAGTAAGATTAACACTAGAACTACCAAACCAGTCAAAATGACTTTGGGAATGAATTTTTGGAAATTTACTGTAATTTTCTATAAGAGAATGAATAAACACTTATTTCCATTGCATTGTACATTTCTTCACGCACCTATCGTTTCAATTTCCTTGGTACAAATAAACACACTAAGTGTTAAGAAATATTTATCAATGAGATTCATAACGAGGCTACGAAAATACACTCTTGCTATTCGAATATTATTTTGTGACTTTCGTGATGCCAAAAATGGCGTGTCTGAACTATTGGGTGGCGATAAATTAATAACACAAGCTGTACTGAAATTCATTCCATCGATTCTCAAGTATAATAATTAGTACAAATTTCGTACAAATATAAACGAAAAATATCTATCGATTTATTGCATATTAAGAATACTAACATGAGAGCATTACACGTTCAAAAAAAAATGTTTCTGTAAGAATTATTTAAGTCACAATAATGAATATTTTAAAGCTAACAAAAAATAAATATTTAATTCTGTCAATAGTTGTTTTGAAGCACAATTTGGAGCTTGAGACAATTTTCTATCAAACATACAGAGGGGCACCATAGTCTGGCGAGTATTCGAAATAATAAAATACACTTTCAACGATGTGTACCTAATCGACGAACCAGAAGAAACGTCCGCGACATCCACGCTCTGTCCCGTATCGCTTCTGCAGACCAACTATCTAAAAAACAGTAATTTATCGCTCTCGAAACGCTGATCGTACTTAACTTCCCACCGTCTCGTCTTCCTCGATATAACACACTCTTGCGAACGGAGCGAACTCGTAGATCATCTTTCACCGTTCTCTTTTGCGGTTTTATTTCGATTCGTTCCGATCCAGAGCGAATCTCCGCACTCCTCTCCCTTAATTCTATGACGTAAATCAGGATCGCGTACTAATCTGAATTTATCGCGTGAAATTTCGCGACGCGTTCGTTTACTCGCGGGGACACTCAATTACGGGAACACGAGCATCAGTTACGTCGCAAAACCGGCGACGTTGGTCCATTATTATTGTTATTATTTGTTGTATCGAGAGGTGTCAACAGCAAAGGTTATTATTTAACTTTCTGTCAATTTTTAAAAATTATAATGGGGGGTAGAAGATTGTGTTGAGTTTGAATTAAGTTGGGAAAATTTTGTGAATAGAGGCACTGTATTATTATTATTATTATTTGGTATATTGAGTAGTGTCAATAAAAAATTTGTGATTTTATATCAACTTTTAAAGTGGACAATTATTATTATTATTTACTGTGGGGTGGAAAACTATGGAGTGTCTAGATTTGATCAGGAAAATTTCATTCTTAATATTATTATTATTATTTGTTATTTTTAGGTTATTATTGACTTTCTATCAATTTTTAAAGATGACAATATAGATTTCCATAAAGACTGTTGAGTTTGTAATATTCTACAATTAGAGGGACTGTTTATGATTATTATTTATTATTTTTAGTCACATTGACATCAAAGTTTATTATTTATTTTCCATCAAATTTTAAAGAAGATAACATGGAGCAGAAAATTGTGTTGAGTTTGAATTAAGTTGGGAAAATTTTGTGAATAGAGGCACTGTATTATTATTATTATTATTATTTGGTATTTTGAGTAGTGTCAATAAGAAATTTGTGATTTTATATCAACTTTCAAAGAGAACAATTATTATTATTTATTTATTTATTATTTATTGTGGGGTGGAAAACTGTGGAGTGTCTAGATTCGATCAGGAAAATTTCATTATTATTATTACTATTATTATTTGTTATTTTTGGGCTATTGTTTACTTTCTATCAATTTTTAAAAATTACAATATGGAGTACAAAAAAGAGTGTTGAGTTCGAATTAAGTTGGGAAAATTTTGTGAATAGAGGCACTGTATTATTATTATTATTATTATTATTATTATTTGGTATTTTTATTAGTGTCAATAGAAAATTTGTGATTTTTGTCAACTTTTATAGGGGACAATTATTATTATTTATTTATTTATTATTTACTGTGGAGTGTCTACATTCGATCAGGAAAATTTAATTATTATTATTATTATTATTATTATTATTATTTGTTACTTTTAGGCTATAATTATTTACTTTTTATCAATTTTTAAAGATGACAATATGGAGTACAAAAAAGAGTGTTGAGTTCGAATTAAGTTGAGAAAATTTTGTGAATAGAGGCACTGTATTATTATAATTTGTTATTTTAAGTCAAATTAATATCAAAGGTTATTATTTATTTTCCATTAAATTTTAAAGAAGATACCATGGAAAATTGTGTTAAGTTTGAATTAAGTTGGGAAAATTATGTGAATAGAGACACTGTATCATTATTATTAGTTATTTTAAGTCACATCAATAGCAAAGGTTATTATTCACTTTCTCTCAAATCTGAAAAGAAATACTGTGAAATAGAAAATTGTGCTGGGGCTAGGAAAATTCTATGAATAGTATCAACCGCCCCCATCGTTATTATTATTAACGTGGGAATGAAAATCAAACTCCATTATGGCTTTTAGAGTGATCTGAAACGTATTTACCCCAACGATCAATTACCGTCTCATAACAAAAATATAAGTAATTAGTAATTATTGCTCTTTAACAAGAGGAAGCGTACAGGAAACTCTCGCTAATTATCAATGTAGTTTCTATTGTATTTAATTCGAAGACAATTAATCTCCAAGTTCCTCGTTAGGGAAAATTGCGATTTTTTGTTCAATTCTAATCACTAGACAGATTCTGTCGTTGGAAATCGTACGTTTAAAACAGTTAATTGGTGATTGAATTGTGAAAGGTTAAACGCCTGATTTAATATTATTTTACGTTATATATTGTTGTGTTAGAGTTTCAATGGCGGTGGAAATGGGAAATATACGTTTCTCCAAAGAGTCGAATATTTGATCGATTACGATGCAAGCATGAATCATCGTACAGACACGTTTTCTTTTCTAACAATAGTCCGTTGGATTGCATTGGACGAATTTTAATTAGACGGAAAGCAGCTATTACACGCGTGCGTCCTTCCAACGCGTCAGTGAATTAAGTGTCATTCACCGTGTATGCATCCTGATGCATCAAACTTTTCCGAGTGCGGCGACATTTCGCGCGATTTTCTGCTATTCGCGATCCACAAATTCTCTATTAAACGTTTCACACAGAAATTCCAAAGCCAACGTCGATCAAATTCTAACAATTTTCAAATTTTTTTTAAAAAGAAACTTTCTACTCTGATAAATTTTAAAAAAAGTACTTGAATAGTTAACGTATCAATATAAATCAATTTTAAATTAAATTTGGCGGTAATTTTGCTAGCTTTAAAATTTAATTCTGAATATTTATTTACTGAATAATTTCTACTCTGATAAATTTTTAAAAAAGTACTTCAATAGTTAACGTGTAAATATAAATCAATTTTAAATTTTTGGCAGCAATTTTGCTTGCTTTAAAATTTAATTCTGAATATTTATTTACTGAATAATTTCTACTCTGATAAATTTTTTAAAAAGTACTTCAATAGTTAACGTATTAATATAAATCAATTTTAAATTAAATTTGGCGGTAATTTTGCTAGCTTTAAAATTTAATTCTGAATATTTATTTACTGAATAATTTCTACTCTGTTAAATTTAAAAAAAAAGTGCTTCAATAGTTAACGTATTAATATAAATCAATTTTAAATTAAATTTGGCGGTAATTTTGCTAGCTTTAAAATTTAATTCTGAATACTTATTTACTGAATAATTTCAACTCTGATAGGTTTAAGAAAAAGATACTCGAACAGTTATTAACATAAATCAATTTTCGAATTTGGCAGTAATTTTGCTTGCTCTACAATTTAATTCTGAATACTCATTTAATATCGTAATCATTTCTACTCTGATAGGTTTAAGAAAAAACTACTCCAACAGTTAACGTACGAATATGAATCAATTTTTGATGTTAAATTGGCAGTAATTTTGCTCGCTTTAAAATCTAATTCCGAATAGTTATTTAATATCGCTCGTAATTTACTTGTTTTACTCGTTGAATAAATACCTCCGTTTCTAAAGTTTCATTCGCAGGGTGATTAAAAAAAACTGGACCAATGTTTTCTAAGCTACTAAAAGAAATTGATACGTGAAACGGTGGAATCCGGAAATGGAAACCATCCTCTCGTATCATTGTTTCGTTTCATTTTAGAAACGAGTCAGCGTTGTGGAAAAACCGTGTCCCTCGAGTCGAATTACAAAAGCGATGGAACGAAACTTATGCAAATAATTACACGGTTAATGATCGCGAAATCTCTGTTAAGAGAAGAGAGAATCGCGTTAGCTGTTTCGATCCGTGTTTATGTTTTCTAGTTTCGTGGAATCCGTGACGCTCGAAAAATTAAAGTTCATCGATCCCCTGGTGCTCTGGCTAAATGCATCGAATACCGCGATAATCGAACGCGACGTTTCAGTTCACTGGTCTATCTATCGTTCACGGGTGAAAAAAGAATTCGAATAAATCTGTCGACGACTCTTTGACGAGTTTTTATCGCGAAAGATTAATCGTCCACTTCTGGTATTTCTCAACTTGGTTTGGGCATTTTTATTAATAACGATTCAAATTTGTTATATTTGCAACCAATACTGAGTTCTATTATAGTTTTTTAATTCACTTCTATTGAATTAGGAGCACTTGGTTATTAAATATATTTCTGTCTTTAAATTAATTTAGAATGGTATATTTTAAGTGAATAATAGAATATATCTTTGTGTTCAAATTAATTTACAATGATATATGTTAGTTGAATAACAAAGTATGTTTTTATGTTTAAATTAATTTACAATTATATTTTTATTAATTTACAAATATATATTTTATTATTCAAGTAAAATATTATATTTTTATTTAAATTTAATGAACTCTGCAAGAAATTTGGGTGCTTTTTATTATTCAATAGCATATGTTTTGGACCATACCCAAATTCCTTGCAGAGTTCGTTAAATTTAAATAAAAAATATATATTTTATTATTCAAGTAAAAATATATATTTTATTATTCAAGTAAAAATATATATTTTATTATTCAACTAAAATATTATATTTTTATTTAAATTTAACGAACTCTGCAAGGAATTTGGGTGCTTTTTATTATTCAATAGCATATGTTTTGAACTATACACAAATTCCTTGCAGAGTTCGTTAAATTTAAATAAAAATATAATATTTTAGTTGAATAATAAAATGTATATTTTTAAGTAAATTTAACGAACTCTGCAAGGAATTTGGGTGCTTTTATTATTTAACTAAAATATTATATTTTTATTTCAATTTAACGAACTCTGTAAGGAATTTGGGTGCTTTTTATTATTAAAAAGCATATGTTTTGGATTATAAAAATGCTCCATTGCGAATATATGATACCAAGAGAGGGTTAAAATTGTGTAAATTTCACGTAACGAATTAATCACTGTCACGGTACGTTGCAATACATTTTTAAGCAATCATTAACGCGTTCGTTGGAGGAATTTGGGCTCACCTCGATGTGCATCTGGCTTAACGAAAAGTCGAGGCGGTTCGAGATGAAGCTAGTGTCTAAAAACTGGACCGGAAGCTGTTGCGGCAAAAACGTACGTGCCGACGATGCGCGTAAAACGCACCGTTCTGCACACTGACGCGCCTTGTCTTCTCTAAAAGGGTTGCGTTGGCGTTGCAACGAGACTTTCCGCGCTACGCGGGGTGATTTTACACGCGCAATTCTAGAAAGCCACCTTTCAGAGAAAAACCTTCTTGTTCACAGCGTGACTATCCCCTTTTCAAAAATTATGAAATTTTTCAGTCTTTCGCGAGCTAAATGTGATTTATTTAAGAAATTGGAGGAAAAAAACTACAAAGGCGCGTAATATCGACTAGTTTTATTCTGAAAAAAAATAATTTGCAAAAGGAAATTGACAATATGTGATAAAAATTTGATTAAAAAGTAGCTTTTGTCAATCTTCTTTCGAATTTAACCACCTGTAGAAATGTTTTTTTTTTCCAAAATTATATTGACAATATTAATTAAGAGAGTGCCCTTTTCTCAACGTGTTTCTCAATTTTTTTTTCAAATTATTGTTGAAAACATTGTTTCTGGCGAGATAAAATACACTACAAATATAAATAATTGCCATACTACTACACGATTTGGATCACATAATTACAGACTCTGAGTTTAATTAATAAAATACATCAAATTATTATATCAATTTTCAGATTCTTTACTTCCTTCCATCATCGAGTCTTTATCATGTCATTTCACTTAAAATCGAAGCACTCGACAAATAAAAAATAAACACAATTGTCGTTTTCCCCATCGAAACTGAGAAAGAACCAGTCATCCTTCAAAATATTAAGATTTAAATTTCCCAAACGACCATTCCAAAAATCCCCAATTTATTTTCACCTTTTCTACGCTTACCAACCAGAGAATTCAATATTAAGTGTCTTTTAAGCACATTGACTGCCAGACCAAACGCCTCAAATTGTCTACGAAAACGATACTCTTTTTGGACAATTGAAAACTAGAAACAATCTGTCGTGGAACTTATCTTTACAGGCTCTTTAAAATTTAATTGTCCAATCAAGATTTATTTTCGTTTTAACATCTAATCTTGAAAAATCATTTCTTTACCTCATCAGTGAAAATTTGTGGTGACGTGGCAGTCAGTGCGTTAAGTGTCAGCCATTGTGACAAGCACCAAAGGCGTAGAAATTGTGGAAAGGAATATAACAATATTCCACCGTGGATTATCGTTGTTAACACAGTTTTTGGGTCATCGTACGTGGTTTCTAACGTTTCAGGAAACATACAGGATTCGTGTAACCGTTGCACACACGTGGCCCCGCCGGAAGAGTCTCGCGTGTCATAAATTTACTTTGTGATCACCGGCACAGATTCGCCCCGGTAACTAAACGCGCGTTGTCTAAGCGAACCGCGTCTAAATTATCATCGGGAGGATTGGAAGAAACCGGGGAAAAATGAAAGCACCTTCGATCCGACAGAAACACGGAATACGGAAAAAGAGGCTCGACGAGCAACGACCCGTGGAAAAGATATCCTCGCGTTTTTGCGGATCGTTACGGCCAACTTATCGTTCGTTCGGTTAATATAAATTATACAGCGCCGCGAAAAGTCTACAAAGTACGGTTATAATCATTCACGCGCTCTTCCAATCCTCCATCCACGGGATTTCCAACTTCCTTATTTTCATTCAACGCTTCTATTATTAAACGATTACTTGGTTCTTGATTCCTCTTCCATTTGTTAGATACTTTCATACAGTCTTTCGCTTCTTACGGGGCTATTTTTCTTTGTGTAACTTAATTTGCAACGATAGTTTAGCTTCTGATGCTTTTAATTTATTTTATCAAGCATTTAACATCCTGTATAATACATAAAACTATTATTTCCAATATAGAGATGGAATATTCGAAAGTCTGCATTCTTGCAAAGAAATTTTTCAACATAATTGCAATGAATCATATATGTATTCTAAGGCTTGTATCTTTTGAACAAAGCATTTTCAGACATAAATTTATATAAACTTTTTTCATTTATAGTTATCCAATGAAAATTAACTATAGCGATGATTTTAAATTGACTACAATGAAATAGTTTTAATGCGTAAAAAAAAATTATTTGATAATAAGAAAAAATAAAATTATAATTAATTTTTAGTTATCCAATGAAAATTAACTATAACGATGATTTTAAATTGACTACAATGAAATAGGTTTAATGCGTAAGAAAAATTATTTAATAATAGGAAAAAATAAAATTATGAAATCAAAATTTTAATTAATTTTTAGTTATTCAATGAAAATTAACTATAACGATGATTTTGAATTGACTACAATGAAATTCTTATGAAATAGGTAAACTAATAATCCAGTGTGACCCAAAAAAATAAGTATTCGATTGCATTTTCCAAAAGTTCTGAAGAATTCTTTTTCAATTCTACAAACGAAGAAGCAGTCATCGCGTTTTTCTCGTGCAGCCATACAACCATAATCCAAACAGCGAAGCTGCCTTCGGTTTCACGATAATTACGCGTGTCCCCGCGGTGCTCTTCCGAAACTCGTGCTCGCAAGGTATTCTTTACGCTCGAACAATAGGGTTGTTCGAATTACCGCTCTTATCGCGAGTTCTCCGGCGAAAGTAAAACCGCGCTACCCCTCGGAATTTCTACGGCGAGCTTTTCCACGCGGTCCTCGTGGAAATGTCGAAGAGAGACAGAGAGAGAAAGGGAGAGAAAAAGAGGAGAGGATCGAACGTATCGTACTTTCCTTTCCGTACGAGTGGCTCGCTGGGAATACGAGACCAGATAACACACGATGTGAACGTAGCATAATCCCCCAAGCGTTACGACCCGAGCAAACTGGGCTAACAGTTCCCAGGCCGCAGAAGAGCGATCCTCCATCGCGAAACAGTACACTCCAGTGCATATGGGAGCGTGTATCGGCACATGTGTGAGACTCTGCTAAAGATACGTCCATTTTTTCACCGGCCACGTTCCACGAATCTTTCGTGCCTCGTCACAAGAGCATCCGTGTACCTTTACCTTACCCCCTTTCGAGATAAATATCATTCTAAGTACTATTATTATTTTTTTTATTTTAATCTTTTCCCTGGATCTTGATATATTTCAAGATAAACTCGATTTCCAAGTGATATTACATTTTTTTTTTAAATTTGAGTCATTTCTCTGGGCTTTGATAGATTTCAAGATATATTCGATTTCCAAGTGATATTATATTTTTTTTTTAGGTTGAATCAGTTAACTGGGCATTGATACATTTCAAGATAAATTCGATTTCAAAGTGATATTATATTTTTTTTTTAATTTGAATGTTTTCCCTGGGCCATGATACTTTTCAAGATAAATTCAACTTCAAAGTGTTATTATTGCTTCTTTTTAGTTTGAATCATTTTCCTGGACTTTGACACTTTTCAAGATAAATTCGACTTTAAAGTGATATTATTATAAATTTTTTAAATTTGAATTTTTTCCCTATGCCTTGACACTTTTTAAGTTAAATTCGACTTCCAAGTGGTATTATATTTTTTTTTAAATTTGAATCATTGTTCTGTGCCTTAACACTTTTAAAGATAAATTCGATTTCCAAGTGATATTATTATTTTTTTTTAAATTTGAATGATTTCTCTGAACCTTGATATTTTTCAAGATAAATACGACTTCCAAGTGATATTATATATTTTTCTTAATTTGAATCATTTAACTGAACCTTGATTCTTTTCAAAATAAATATCATTCCACGTGATATTATTGCTTTTTTTTTAATTTGAATCATTTCCCTGGACCTTGATATTTTTCAAGATAAATATTCCAAGTAATATTAGTGGTTTTCGTTTATCTTGAATAATTTTCCTGGACCTTGATATTTTTCAAGATAAATATTCCAAGTAATATTAGTATTTTTCTTTTAATTTGAATCATTTTCCTGGACTTTGACACTTTTCAAGATAAATTCGACTTTAAAGTGATATTATTATAAATTTTTTAAATTTGAATCTTTTCCCTATGCCTTGACACTTTTTAAGTTAAATTCGACTTCCAAGTGGTATTATATTTTTTTTTAAATTTGAATCATTGTTCTGTGCCTTAACACTTTTCAAGATAAATTCGATTTCCAAGTGATATTATTATTTTTTTTTAAATTTGAATGATTTCTCTGAACCTTGATATTTTTCAAGATAAATACGACTTCCAAGTGATATTATATATTTTTCTTAATTTGAATCATTTAACTGAACCTTGATTCTTTTCAAAATAAATATCATTCCACGTGATATTATTGCTTTTTTTTTAATTTGAATCATTTCCCTGGACCTTGATATTTTTCAAGATAAATATTCCAAGTAATATTAGTGGTTTTCGTTTATCTTGAATAATTTTCCTGGACCTTGATATTTTTCAAGATAAATATTCCAAGTAATATTAGTATTTTTCTTTTAATTTGAATCATTTTCCTGGACTTTGACACTTTTCAAGATAAATTCGACTTTAAAGTGATATTATTATAAATTTTTTAAATTTGAATCTTTTCCCTATGCCTTAACACTTTTTAAGTTAAATTCGACTTCCAAGTGGTATTATATTTTTTTTTAAATTTGAATCATTGTTCTGTGCCTTAACACTTTTCAAGATAAATTCGATTTCCAAGTGATATTATTATTTTTTTTTAAATTTGAATGATTTCTCTGAACCTTGATATTTTTCAAGATAAATTCGACTTCCAAGTGATATTATATATTTTTCTTAATTTGAATCATTTAACTGAACCTTGATACTTTTCAAGATAAATATCATTCCAAGTGATATTATTGCTTTTTTTTAAATTTGAATCATTTCCCTGGACCTTGATATTTTTCAAGATAAATATTCCAAGTAATATTAGTGGTTTTCGTTTATCTTGAATAATTTCCCTGGACCTTGATATTTTTCAAGATAAATATTCCAAGTAATATTAGTGTTTTTCTTTTATCTTGAATCATTTTCCTGGACCTTGATATTTTTCAAGATAAATATTCCAAGTAATATTAGTATTTTTCTTTTACTTTGAATCATTTTCCTGGACCTTGACACTTTTCAAGATAAATACGACTTTAAAGTGATATTATTATTATTCTTTAAGTTTGAATCTTTTCCCTGGGCCTTGACACCTTTCAAGATAAATTCGACTTCCATCTAATATTATTATTTTTTTTTTAAATTTGAATTTTTCCCTACGCCTTGATACTTTTTCAAGATAATTTTGACTTCAAAGTGATATTATATATATTTTAAAAATTTTAGTAATTTTCTTGAGCCTTGTCGCGAGCAAGAAAAGAAAGGAATTTAATGCAATGGACGATTGGGTCCACGTTCTGTTACCCAATAGGCACAGTTAATCCTCTTATGAGCTTTTTGCCAATCCGTAGCGACTTTCTCTGTGCATGCAAATACGCTCCATTTAATTTCTAATGTATCCGCGAGATTGCCCCCTAGGTGGTCTAAGATGCAATTAAATGACTCGTTAAAACGAATTGTGGAAGAATTCTGAGCCGTGACCGTTGTTTTCACTCGGTTTAATGGGATTTCAATACCAGATTCCGCGATACGTCGAGTCTCTCTTAAGGCTTGTAAATGTTTTGTTGATATCAATGGCCGAGAATGAGTTTCAAAATAGAATCTTTTGTTGAGAAACTTGTGTCAGAGTTTTATTCAGGAATTGAGTACGAAAAACGTATCGAGATCTCGACAAGTGAGATTGACTTTTGAACAACTGGGATTCAAAAACTAAAGTTTCTATTTGCTTTTCTTGGATCTATAAAATGGATTCAAATAAATTAAGAAGAAATGACCAAATCAAAATACCAAGAATATTAATAGAACATGTTAAATTAATTCTTTCACATTTGCAAAACAAAGTACTCCAAAAATGTCCAAATTGTAAATCTCAGTATGAAATATGTTTTACTTGCAATCATTTCCATCATAGAAGAGGATAATACAAAATTAAAAAATACATAATGAAACTTATCAGTTTTTAAGAGGACACTAATGTATATAATATGATTTAAAATAAGAATGGTCAAAATAACACGAATAATAATGGAACATATTAAATTAACTCTTTCACATTTGACAACAAACTACTCCAAAATTATACTTGCAATGATTTTCATCATGCTAGAGGACACAAAATTAAAAAAAAAAACATACTGAAACTTACTAGTTTTTAAAAGGATATCAATGTATATAACACGATTTAAAATAAGAACACACATATACATAGTAATACAATTTTAAAATTGCAATTTAAATGTTATTTTTTTAACTAATATCCAATAAAATTTCCAAGTTATTGATTAATTTTAGTAAATTAATATCTACATTATCGATGGTTCATGACCATGAATAAAATAAAAAAGAAAAAGCTTCGATCCAATTCGTGAAATCGATTTTCTAAAAATTTTTTAAACTTGTTAAAAAAGCTTCGATCCAATTTGTGATGTTTTGGTTCTCGGATTAAAAATTTGTCATTCATCACACGTAAATAAAATTTGACTTTGACCGGTGTTTTTTGTCAGTTCGTGGAAGCCCCCGACGTTTTCGTCCCGGTTTCCAGTCCCTTATAACACGGTTTCGCGTTACGTGAAATTTTATGGTAACCTAACTACCATTTTGCGCGAGAATTACGCCGGCATTCGCTTATGACACGCACGACTTCCGGCTATTGGCAAAGTAGCAGGGAAAAAAGGCGGTTTAAAATCGTTGAAAAAGTACGAAAACCACCTAGTGTTGCAACGTGGGGCGACAAGAATAAAAAGAGGGTAAAAAGATGGTACCGTACGCAATAATGGCTGGAATACGCGTAACTATGATTTTATCATTCAAGAACGATTCAACGTGGTAGCAGCCCGGGCACAGTAGGAAGAAACAAATGAGCGTTTATTATCGTTTACACGGTCGGTAAATGTACACCGCAAACTTCTTGATTGGCACTAGATTATGGCAACGTTACGTTTTCATGTAGTTTCAAGCACCGGTAATGATTATAGCTTCTCCCTGGACGTCTCGGTATCGCCAGGAAAACTAAAATGTATCATTCCCTGTAATTATCAACATTATTGCATCGCGTCGAGTGGCGAGCAGGAAGATCATTCGATTAAATTATTCAGATTTTTAACGAGCCTTGCAATCAGATATCGAGATTACGTTTTTACAGAAAATTTAAAGCCTTTGTTTGGTCTCGTGATTTTTAGTAAGTGGAGGATAGAAGAGAATTATACAGTTTGTTTTCTTGATGGAATTATTTAACGATTTTTATAGTAAAATGATTTTTTTTGTGGTTTAGGAAATACTTCGTGCTTTGGGATTTTCTAAAATCGAACTGGCGAATGAGTATCTATATTTCGTGATTAAAAACCTATTTTTAATTTTAATTACAGTGTAATATTATACACTTTGTTTTTTCGATGGAATTATTTAACGATTTTTATAGTAAAATGATTTTTTTGAGGTTTAGGAAATACTTTGTGCTTTGAGATTTTTTAAAATTGAACTGGCGAATGAGTATCTATATTTCGTGCTTAAAAACCTATTTTTAATTTTAATTACAGTGTAATATTATACACTTTGTTTTTTCGATGGAATTATTTAACGATTTTTATAGTAAAATGATTTTTTTGAGGTTTAGGAAATACTTTGTGCTTTGAGATTTTTTAAAATTGAACTGGCGAATGAGTATCTATATTTCGTGCTTACAAACCTATTTTTAATTTTAATTACAGTGTATTATTATACACTTTGTTTTTTCGATGGAATTATTTAACGATATTTATAGTAAAATGATTTTTTTGAGGTTTAGGAAATACTTCGTGCTTTGGGATTTTCTAAAATCGAACTGGCGAATGAGTATCTATATTTCGTGATTAAAAACCTATTTTTAATTTTAATTACAGTGTAATATTATACACTTTGTTTTTTCGATGGAATTATTTAACGATTTTTATAGTAAAATGATTTTTTTGAGGTTTAGGAAATACTTTGTGCTTTGAGATTTTTTAAAATTGAACTGGCGAATGAGTATCTATATTTCGTGCTTAAAAACCTATTTTTAATTTTAATTACAGTGTAATATTATACACTTTGTTTTCTTGATGGAATTATTTAACGATTTTTATAGTAAAATGATTTTTTTGAGGTTTAGGAAATACTTTGTGCTTTGAGATTTTCTAAAATCGAACTGGCGAATGAGTATCTATATTTCGTGATTAAAAACCTATTTTTAATTTTATTTACAGTGGAATATTATATACTTTGTTTTCTTGATGGAATTATTTAACGATTTTTATAGTAAAATGATTTTTTTGAGGTTTAGGAAATACTTTGTGCTTTGAGATTTTTTAAAATTGAACTGGCGAATGAGTATCTATATTTCGTGATTAAAAACCTATTTATAATTTTAATTACAGTGGAATATTATACACTTTGTTTTCTTGATGGAATTATTTAACGATTTTTATAGTAAAATGATTTTTTTGAGGTTTAGGAAATACTTTGTGCTTTGAGATTTTCTAAAATCGAACTGGCGAATGAGTATCTATATTTCGTGATTAAAAACCTATTTTTAATTTTAATTACAGTGTAATATTATACACTTTGTTTTTTCGATGGAATTATTTAACGATTTTTATAGTAAAATGATTTTTTTGAGGTTTAGGAAATACTTTGTGCTTTGAGATTTTTTAAAATTGAACTGGCGAATGAGTATCTATATTTCGTGCTTAAAAACCTATTTTTAATTTTAATTACAGTGTAATATTATACACTTTGTTTTCTTGATGGAATTATTTAACGATTTTTATAGTAAAATGATTTTTTTGAGGTTTAGGAAATACTTTGTGCTTTGAGATTTTCTAAAATCGAACTGGCGAATGAGTATCTATATTTCGTGATTAAAAACCTATTTTTAATTTTATTTACAGTGGAATATTATATACTTTGTTTTCTTGATGGAATTATTTAACGATTTTTATAGTAAAATGATTTTTTTGAGGTTTAGGAAATACTTTGTGCTTTGAGATTTTTTAAAATTGAACTGGCGAATGAGTATCTATATTTCGTGATTAAAAACCTATTTATAATTTTAATTACAGTGGAATATTATACACTTTGTTTTCTTGATGGAATTATTTAACGATTTTTATAGTAAAATGATTTTTTTGAGGTTTAGGAAATACTTTGTGCTTTGAGATTTTCTAAAATCGAACTGGCGAATGAGTATCTATATTTCGTGATTAAAAACCTATTTATAATTTTAATTACAGTGGAATATTATACACTTTGTTTTCTTGATGGAATTATTTAACGATTTTTATAGTAAAATGATTTTTTTGTGGTTTAGGAAATACTTCGTGCTTTGGGATTTTCTAAAATTGAACTGGCGAATGAGTATCTATATTTCGTGATTAAAAACCTATTTTTAATTTTAATTACAGTGTAATATTATACACTTTGTTTTTTCGATGGAATTATTTAACGATTTTTATAGTAAAATAATTTTTTTTGTAGTTTAGGAAATTTTTCTTGCTTTCCAAGTGGGATTTTCTAAACTCGAACTGATGAATAAATATCTATATTTTGTAATTAAAAAGCAATTTTCAATTTTAATTTTAGTGGAAAATTGTGCATTTTGTTTTTTTACTAGAATTATTTGCCAATTTTTATGGTAAAATTGACTGACGAAAATTTATATTTTGTAATGAAAAATCCATTTATAACTGATAATCCACGTTTCCAAGATTCCGTGCCCCGACGTTCGATTTCGTTGAATAATCTGACAGTTTCTAATCTATAAAGACGAATGACTCCGTGGCTCGAGTCGATGCATATTAGCGAAAGACGTTCATACGCGAATCGGCAAGTAGGTCAAATGTGAAATGGACCTCGATAACGAGAGTTTCTGATATTTTTTTCGTGCAAAGATATGCATACTTATATTTAACATTTACAATATAAATAAACCAAGTTTCGATGCGCGTCTACGCAATCTTGACACGTTCCATGTAAAATTCAGGTAAACTCAACTGGAACAGAGACCTATTAAATATTTCTAATTTACACTAACCAAAAGCAAACAAAATGAAATTTTGAGCCAAAGTACTTGAAACAATTTACTTTTATTTCATTATTCCTGATTTATTTACTTTTCGAAAAAATATCCGTACGAATGAATTCGAATGAATTATGTTTCTAAACAGTGTCAATAAACATTTCCATACCGAAGAGAACTCGAGCTCTTTGCACATATGGACGTGTCATGAGCCAACAAACTTAAATCCTTTTTTGAAAACTTCTCGATTTCAATACATTAACATATTATGCTAATAGAGAAATTTAAAAGATTTATTATGGTAATATATTGAAATTATGAAATTTTCAAATAGTGGAGCTTTCTGGCTCGTAACACGCAACCTCCGAATTAAAATTCTAATCATAGTTACGCAAACAAGAATTAACTAAATATACGAATAGAAGAAGAAGAAGTCAAAATTATAATATTAATATTATGTTATATTCGTGGTTGCCAGAAATTTAAAAAATTCCCAAGCTTTGATAAATTAAGGGTCTAATTATATTTACCACTTTAGAATTAATTTCAAAAAGTCAAAGAAGTCACTAACAATTAAATTTATATTGACGAAGAAAAAGAAGAAGTCGAAATCATAATATTACTATTACTTCGATGTCAAAAATTTAAAAAATTCTCAAGCTGTGATAAATTAGGGGTCAAATTATATTTACCTCTTTAGAATTAATTTCGACACACCAGAAGTCACTAACAATTAAATTTACATCGAAGAAGAGAAGAAGAAGAAGTTCAAATCATAATACTAATATTACTTCGAGGTTGTCAGAAATTTAAAAAATTCTTAAATTTTGTTATAAGTTAAGGGTCCAATAATATTTACTACTTTAAAATTAATTTTGAGAAACCAGAAAAGTCACTAAAAATTAAATTTAAATCGACGAAGAGAAAGAAGAAGTCAAAATCAAAATATTAATATTACTTCGATGCCAGAAATTAAAAAAATTCTCGAACATTGACAAATTGAGTCGAATGATACTTGTCACTTTAAAATTAATATCGACACGCTAAAAATGACTAAAAATTCAATTTACATTCGATCGAATTAGTCAGATGGTCTACGGGGTCTCGTAAATAAATCGCGATAATAATAGTAAAAAGAATTCGCTCCAGAAGTAGCACACGTTCCCTCGATTTGTCACACCCTGTAGGTGCACGAGAGGCGAACACGTGATAGCCATCTTGGCTCCCCTCGAAGCGAGGGACTGGCGTAATAAACATAACGACAACCTTAAGGAAAAGGGAGGTTGACTGAAGAATTCGAGTTCAACGCGATGAACTTCGGCCGCGTAGTGTTGTTGCACCGATGCAACGCGATTCGAACAATTTATGCGAGCCTTTTTCGCTGGCGTGCGATCCGCGAGCGAAAACATTTGCATGCAAGCGCAGCTGCGCTATGACGATCACCGTTAAGACTATAGTGGCACGGCCAGGTCAGAAAAGGGGGCAGCGAGGAACTAATTAACCCTCTGGCGACGTACGCCATTTTAATTCGTTTCGCAGGACTCGCTTTTCTCAGCCCGTATGCAGATTTAGTTTTCTTAATTCCTTCACTCGCGTGTAACTTTGTACCATCATTCGTAATTATCATCATTTAATCATCGTTGAGAAAGTTTTTTTTATTATTATTATTTATTACGATCAAATTTGTTTTCATACTTGTGCTTATAAATTTGAGAAGTTGATGGTGTAACTTTGTACTGTGTTCATAATTATCATCGTTTAATCGTCGTTGAGAAAGTTTTTTTTATTATTAATATTTATGACTAACAAATTTGTCTCTCTCCAAATTTTATTTATTATATTTATAGTTAACATCGTTCAATCGTCGTGAAGAAAGTTTTCGATATTATTGTTATTAATTACGATCAAATTTGTTTTCATATTTTTGTTTATAAATGTGAGAAATTGATGGAAGTTTGTGTCTCTTATATTATTCAGACTTTGTTAAGCATATAAATTATAAATATCACAAAGAATACTAACAAAATTTTTTAGAGGTTAGATAACGTGAATGCAATATAAAAGTGTTGACTAAAATTCTTTTGTGAAGCGTGTAAAAAAGTAATTTTATTATGCACGAGGGTTTAAATTACTCAATTAATAAGAATTTTTATCGAATTTATTGGGGGAGCACATTTTCAATATGGCGGCTCGATACACACACATAAGATAACTAAGTATTTAAAAACAGAAACATAACTATTATTATTTTGTTTCTAATTAAAAAAATAACGTTTATTTATTTTTATGCAACGTTAAAAGTAAAACAAAGCGTCCACATATGAAAGCAACTAACAATGATCGAATACCGGTTACAAAATGGCAGACTATGTCCCCGTGGCGTCAGTGATTATAAAACGAAGTGTTTATTTTTCGAGCCCGTAAAACGAAGTGCATTACGAAAAAAGACAGTCGTAATTAAGAGAACGTGCAACTACTTTCTGCAGGTGTATCTCTGTAAGAAACACAGTTACGAGGTCTAAATAAATCACGTCAGATATTCGCGAGTCGAACGGATATATCAATCCGAGTGTATTGCGCAACAGATCTCTGTCAAGGAACAGGTATTCAAAGAGTGAAATGAAAAACGAAACGTAAGAAGTCTCCGCCGACTGTTTCTAATTTCGAAATTATTGTTTGAACGTCGGTTTTTTCTGCTTGAAATCGATGCTCGATCCGGGGGATAATCGTTTTTGCTTTCGAGGCACGAAAGACCAGTTGACCAAGTGTTTTCTAATATCCACTGATTATAGCTTCACGTTCTAGGCTCTAATTAAAGGATAGCTTAACGCCACGGCCAACGGAGCGTGGATTTTAAAGCACAGATACCTATCATTTCCCATTCGCGTTTTAGTTTTAACCTTTTAATTGCTGAAAGATCTTGCCTCCCTATCTCTCATTTCATCTCTCGTTCGTTTAAATTTCAAATACTTCCGTTTAGTATGTATTTAGAGGAGGGGGAGGGGGTAAGAAATATCTTATCTTTTCGCGTGTAATTAACGTTTCCAAAGAAATGTGTGTTACTAACGAGGATACTCGGTTAAGGCCACCTTGTTTCGACGAAACACGGAGAGGCAATGGGTGGAAAAAATTAGCTTAATTGCTTCGAGTGTTTCTAGCCTCGTAAATAGTCGAGCCACGGCCATAGTGCTAGAACGAATGTCAATGTTATTTCCTATCAGCGAATGTATATCGCAGGAAACCCTGAAAACATTAATTTCTTTGAGATTTCTAGACGTGCTGCAATTTGTAATTGTATTTTATTAATCGTTAATTACACTCGCGTACAAATTACCTGTTAAATTTAATGGCTGAAATGTTTCAGCTGGCAAACCGTCAATGAGATTAGGTTTTAAAATGGTATTTCTCACTGCGTTTTAGATGTATTTTATTTTTATACGAAAGGCCAGTCACTTGACTCGATCACTATAAATTATACTGTACGCTATTTGTTAGAAAAATTAGATACGTGTCAATCGAGAGTCGAACATATAGTATAGTGATTAAATTTTTGTTGTTTTTCTTGTTTATTGAGATATAAGCGCTGAAAAATTGGTCAAACTTTTTATTGAATAAAAAATAAATATAGTATCTATTATTTTGATATTATTTTGTTATTTCTGGCACTTGGCATGTTAATTTTATCAGAAATTATTTAACAAATATTACAGTAATTTCGAATTGCAACGTTGCACATTGCGTTGAGGATACTCAAAGATAGCCTTCGTGTTTCGATAAAAAAATGTAACAGTCTATCAGTAATTCAAGGCGATCGAGTGCGTCTTATCCTGTACGTCGATAATAGCAATATTCTACGAAGGTTGATGGACAAATTACGGTTTTAATCGTTCAAGAAACGTTTACCAAGCATACAGAATACGCTAACGATAACGAAGACGTATTGAAATAATAATAACGGACAAAATGGCTGTACAACGAGCATAATTAACTTTCTACAGGGCAGATCTGCGGCAAGAAATCTTTCCTCATTCAGTAACCGTGCGATTTGAATCGGAATACAGAATCACTATATAAAGACTGAGAAAGCATTCGAGAAAGTGAATCGAGCGATTCGCTTAAAAAAAACTACCCCAAGATAGATACTCATGGTAGTAAGTACGTTCAAGTGGTTTCATAGTTATCTAGAAGGCCGTACTCAAGTAGTTGCATTCAATGGCTGCCCCACTAAAAACTACGCCATGCTACGCGTCTGGTACTCCTCAGAGCTTACAATATCTTGTTCTACATCTCGCCTCGTCGTTGTTTCGTTTAAATATTTCCAGAGCAGTCTGTACCGTAAATGTAAATTAGAAAACTCATCTCGCTCAAAAATTTAAAATTCCAGGACTGTACCACCCCAAAATTCAGTATAATAAACTACCCTTGCATTAATTATACATTGTATTTAATTATTTTACTAAATTTCTGTAAGTCGTAATATTTTGTACAATTTTTATTTTGTCCTTTTCTATTAAAAAGATTTTTCTCCCGATGAATAAATAAATAATAATAATAATTATAAATAGAAATGTTACTTCAGTTAAAAATGTTTGAAGCAACGGAAAATAAAAATAAAAATATGTGTTTTACTATTTTGAGATGTCAGAGCAAAAGCAAATTGTTCAAAGAATTAAATTTAATTTAAAACTGGCCAAAAATATTATAAATTTATAAAATAAATTTTTGTCAGGCAACAGATGATCCAAATTAAAATTGAAACGTTCCCATTTGATTTGATTTGCTCTTGCAGGGCCTCTGTGAAGTAAACAAATATTTTATTGTTGTTAACAGAAGAAAAATTCGGTATCGTGTTTCAGTGAAGGCAAAAGGTTGGTCGTTGGGGTTGTAAAGAATATTTCTACGCCATTGCGCGCGCTTACATACAATAACCAGCCGAAAACGTTTAAGCGAGGCACGAAACGATAAATCTTCGTCCTGCGGGGGAGTTAAGGACATTTACAACAGGACCCGGTGTCCAACGAATCCTAAACGAGTGAAACGGCTTACCACAAATCCCAGCGACAGTTTTATGCATTTCCGACTTTCCCTCGCCCCACGTGGGGAACATTTCGACCTGCAGGACGATAGAAAAATATGGAATCGACCCTCAAGGGTGGATGAAACTACCTGCAGGACCATCGAGGGGCGTTCGTTTAATCCTACAACGACGAAAACTATCGACAGATCCGGTCAGAAACGATAAATTACTGTTAAAACAAACCTGGACACGTTTTTTTCAAAGTATAAAAATAATGAATTATTTTAAAATATTTTACTATTTTTATTTTACAAATTTAATTAAATTATCAATGTCTAAAGATAAATCTGGGTATATTTTCTTCGAAACATACAAATAATGAATTATTGGAAATATTTTACGAATTTAATTGAATTATCAAAAATTAAAAACAAACCTGGGTACATTTTCTTCAAACTATAAAAATAATGAATTATTATAAACACTTTACTATTTTTATTTCACAAATTTAATTAAATTATCAATGTCTGAAGACAAACCTGGATATATTTTCTTCGAAACATAAAAATAATGAATTATTAAAAATATTTTACGAATTTAATTGAATTATCAACGTTTAAAAACAAACCTGGGTATATTTTCTTCAAACTATAAAAATAATGAATTATTATAAACACTTTACTATTTTTATTTTACGAATTTAATTGAATTATCAACGTTTATAAACAAAGTTGGGTATGTATTTCTTCGAAACACGAAACTAATGAATTATTTGAAATATTTTACTATTATTATTTCACAAATTTAATTAAATTATCAACGTTTATAAACAAACCTGGGTATATTTTCTTCGAAACACGAAACTAATGAATTATTTGAAATATTTTACTATTTTTATTTTACAAATTCAATTTAATTGTCAACGTTTAAAAACAGACCTGGGTATATTTTCTTCGAAACACGAAACTAATGAATTATTTGAAATATTTTACTATTTTTATTTTACAAATTCAATTTAATTGTCAACGTTTAAAAACAGACCTGGGTACATTTTCTTCAAACTATAAAAATAATGAATTATTTTAAATACTTAATTATTTTCATTTTACAAAAAATAATCGTAACTTTATTTCATTATTTTCGATAATTTTACAAGCTTCCACTATTCCTCCTTTCACTATTATGCTTGCTTTATGAAACGTGGTTTCACCATTTATAAGTATTTTCTTATTTTTTTTTCACAAACAACAAACGTAATTTTATTCCATTATTTTCAATGGAATAAATGGATAATTTGAAAAGCTTCCAATATTCCTCCTTTCACTATTACGTTTGCTTTATGAAACTAGGTAACAAACAATCAGATTAATTTTATCTTGCTCGATAAACACTATAGGATTTTCTCTCGAGTTTATCACGTGTAATTCCACAAAACGATTAAGAAGGAAACGATTAAACGTAAATAAACAATTTATCGCAATCTTTCACCGATCTTTTATCTTAACAATTGGAAAATCGAGCCAAAGATCGCGATCTCCGTTCGAAGACGCAAAGAACGGCGCGCCAGAAGTTGCCCGGGGAAAAGAAAAATGGACGAAAGGTCATTTCACGAAGAAGAAGCTCGAGTGGCCAGGAAAATGCACTCCGCGGTAGAGTTACAAGTGGAAGCAAAGAGGTTTCGAGTGTACGTGGATAATTGAATAGGTTGTTTTAGCAGGAGCTTCGTGCTCGAGATCATTCTCAATATGGTGGCTCGAACGAAAGATTTATTTACACGAGCCGCGACCGGCTGCAATTAATTACTGTTAGCTTCGTACGTTCTGCGGCGACCTTGCTGAAAATTTACTAGAAACTCCTCATTCCCCGATAAATGACGTACGATGCGTCGATGCTTATCTGCGTAGAAATTTCACGCGAGTACAAAATAAATAGAAACGACAATTTCGAATGGTGGAACGGAATATTTCGCGAAATTTAATTCAACGATCAAATAAGCTTTTTACCAGATCTGAATCTTCTTTATCGTTGAAAAGCGATCCCCATGATTTACGACGTAATTTATATTGCTCATTTTATTTAAATTTATTGACAAATTTTATTTACAGTTACTAGAACGATTGGTCTATTTTTTGGATCAGTGACGATTACTGGAAAATTATTTTTAATAGAATTTTGTTGCTTTAGAAATATTTATTTATTTAAGGTGAGGTTTGATAAAATATTTAATAGATTACTTCTAAAGGTGGATAGAGAGCTAAAAAAAAAATATATAATATATAAATAAAACATAGGAGCTATTTGAAGAAAAGTTTCTCAAGAGGTCAATTTTTGATAATTTTATCTGATAACATAAATAAAAAATAAACTGTCTATTTCTTACTAGTTAAATAAAAATAAAAATTTCAATTATAGTCATTCAATGTAAAAATTCAAAACAAATACCATATTACCTTTTGTAATTATTTCTTCTGCATCCAATGGCGTTTACATTCATCATTAATTTTATAAATTAAAATTCTGTTCGATCGAATGAAAAATCAAAATTGACCACTAAACTATTCTGTATTAGATCCAGAATTCAGTGAACAATAAAATAAAAAATAAACGAAATTTTGATTAAAAAATAAAATGGCTAATTTCTTCACTCGAATGTCTTTTTTTAATATTCTGTTCTATTTGGTGACAAACCAAGTTGTGCACCACTGCGTCAGAGGGTTAAATAACATTGTTAAGAAACGTCCAGAGAACGGGTACGCGTATCATATACACTGTCAGCTGTCGCCTGGCCATTCGACAGCTGTAAAAGAGAAGAAAATGGAAATACTCGCGGGACAAAGGCATTCCAGCAACAATCTGTCGCAAAGAAGTTGTTGGTTCCGCGGCACCGTATTAATTTATACTGTCACTGTAATTAACACCCGCGCAATTGCAACGATAGCTGTCTGTTAACGGGTGTCACGACTATTTTTACGAATACTCGTCGCCCGATAGACGGTCCAGCTTGGAAGCTTAAAACAACTGGGTCATCGAGAAATTAATTTCGACGAACCAAACACGGAATCTATTTCACGTTTCCTACAGCCGTAAAAAGCCATTTATGAACTTCCTCAACGAGCATGGACAAACAATCTGCGGAATGTGTTTCACGATAAAACTGTAGATATTTTTTGTACAGAGAATTTTCTACGTATGCCTTATCTACGAACGTGTTTATATCTGATATTAATTATCGCGCCTACTTACGGTCTGTCGAGCTTATTTTATATTAGTTTTAATTTATCTTTTATTTTAATACCTCGAAAAATATCAGAAATATTCTTGAAAATGTACATTGTTCTCTATTTTCAATATCCAGAAATTAATAGGAGTTTTATTCTTTCATTTTAGAGAGAATATTTATTACATTTCATAGTTTTCTGTATTTCTTTCTCTGATCGAAGGTTGAAATCGTTGCAATAATAAATTGTTTGATACGACAGTTTATTGTACAAGCTTTCGCCCTGATAACCAAAAGTTGAATCTGACACGATTTATTATTCGATAAGAGTAGCATTAGAGACCGCTGCTCTTTTAATAAATCATAAATTTAAATGATTTTGAATACCATTTTTTATCGGGTTATACTAGTATGCTGGGAGAATTTTAATACAGAAATCAGAGAGCACAATCATGCTTACGATAAATTACTCAGGCAAGCTTTGCTGAGTCAACCTCGCTGACGAGTCTCACCTGTAAAATATGGACGAAACGCCAATTTCTATTCGTGAGACTTTTTTAGTTCGATTTTCCCAACTTGGAGCGAATTGTGTAATTTATTGTTGACGTTCTATTACAGAAGTCGACGAATAAAAATGCACTTCGAGACGGTTTCTCTTATTTTTTTATTTATAATATATTGCGTTTATCCGTGTCGAGCATCGAATCTATCAGGAACAAAATTTACAAAAAGTGTTTATTGCAAAGTTAATCAAAGTTCCGCATTTATGAAATATTTAAGACTTTGTATTGAAAAAAAATATATACAAATTATATGATGAAGAATGAAAACAATTTTCATATTTAGATAAGTTGAAAATGAATTTGTAATTATTAGGAATGAAGCTTTTAATGTAAAAATTACGTTTGGAGCAGTTGTAATACTTATTCTGAAACGTTTTCGACCCCCAATTAAATAAAAAAATATATGAAAATTATATGATGAAGAACGAAAACAATTTTTATATTTAGATAAGTTGAAAATGAATTTGTAATTATTAGGAATTAAGCTTTTAATGTAAAAATTACGTTTGGAGCAGTTGTAATAAATCATTTATTATGAAACGTTCTCGATCTCTAATTGAATAAAAAAATATATACAAATTATATAATTAGGTATTATCAAATGATAGGAATAATGTTTAGTCGAATTAAAAATAATATGAAGAATTTCTGATCGTTAAAAATTAAGCATGTAGTGGAAAATTCTTATCGTCCGATGTGGTAGCAATAATCCCTCGATTATTGAACGTTTCTGACCCCGAATCGACCAGTGAAATATAAGCAAAGTATAAGAAAAGACATATTAACCCTTTGCACTCCTATGTCGAGTGTGGCTCGACAACAGTTTTTATCTCAGGAGCTCTTTTGTCAACAATAATTACATAAAACAGATATTTAATTGAATTTGTTTGTTTCTCTATTTGTTTCAATTACCCTATTTTTTACTTAACGTGAATTTCAAATAAGACACTTAGAAGCGTTGGGAGCTATTAGCAACAAAATTGAAATATAATTCGGGGTGCAAAGGGTTAAGAATAAAATCGAATGTTACTTAAAAAAATGGAATAAAAATAAAACGTGATCCAGATAGAATGAGTTTAAAAACTATCGTTTCTTAAATTGTGTGTGTTCCAATGTGTTTGAAAAATATTTGGGTAGAATGAAAGTTGCCTAAAAAAAATGAAATAAAAATAAAACGTGATCCAGGGAAAATAAGCTTGGAAACCATTTCCTCGAGTTTCGTGTTTCGAATATTTGAAAAATACGGAACTGCCTCCGGTGTGGGTCTATTATCGAGGGTACAGGTTATCGATAGTTGCACTAGGAGACTATTTAGTGACTCAATGTTTTCTTAGGACCGGCTACCTGGGCTCAGACATACGATATTTCTCTTCGATGAGAAAATTTGAGAACGGTCAGCTACCGGGCGAGCCACTGTTATGCGAGGCCATGATTTACCGCCTCTGTCCCGCCCCAGGAAAGCGTTGAAATATTCTCGCGGACGAGCAACAATCTTACGAACACGATTTCCCAACGCGAAAGTCACGTTTCAAAGATACCGCCGTGACGTGAATTCTAACCGCCATATTTAGGTTTCCCTAAACGGTTAACAGATGTTCCAGGCGCGTCTGTTATGATATTGTTCCTAGACCATTACCATCCCCGTCCATAAAATTTACAAAACGCGATTTTACCCTCGTTGCAACGTTCGATGTTCGATCGTAGGTTAACCGTTTATTTTTACGAAAATAATCGCTTTTTGTTCCCAGTTTTTCCGACGGCGAGATCGCGATAAGATTGGCGTTTGTTGAAATATAGATTAGACGACAGTTAGGTAACCGTCGCGTATGCAACAGCTGGATACGAGCTTAATCGCTTCTGTCCCCGAACAGCGTTATCAGAAACGATTGCAGCATCTACGCGTCACGTTAAACCCGAATGTTCACTGAAATGTACCAAAATAGAAACACCCGCCGCCTTGCTATTATTCGTGACACCGATTTTTCGGGGCAAGTTAACACTTAAACGAATATTATTACACGTGTGGATTGCGATACGCGAGCTCCAGCCATCTCTGACTCATCGATGGTATAACCAACTTCTTTGTCAGCCTTTGAAAAGCCACCATAATGCCTTAGGTTTTTAGTTTTATTGCTATCTGGGATTTACAAAACATTCATCCATCTTTGGCGTTGAATTTTCACGATTTATAAAATGATATATGTTTAGAAACTTCTTCTTTTGGGGGGTTGCAAAGTTTACGAGATCTAATTTAAACAGAGGCCCTCCAAAGATTCTAATGTATACAGGGTGTTCGGCTACCCCTGGGAAAAATTTTAATGAGAGATTTTAGAGGTCAAAATAAGACGAAAATCAAGAATACTAACTTGTTGATGGAGGCTTCGTTAAAAAGTTATTAACGTTTAAAGTTCTGCTCGTACTGAATTTTTTTTTGGAAAGTGGATAGGATTTCGGGGGTATGTCTAATGACCAAAATTAATTGTAATTGATCCCCGCAACCGAAAATAATTTTTCCAGAAAGATTTGAAATTTTTTTAATTTCGCGGAAAAATTAAGCATCTTTTCGAATTTTTTTCTGGAAAGTAGGTAGGATTTCAAGGGCATGCCCAATGACCAAATATGATCGTAATTGAGCCCCAAAACCGAAAATAATTTTTTCAGAATAATTTGATACTTTTCAATTTCGCCGAAAAATTTCAGCAGCTCCCCTTGTCGATTTTTCTTAAAAATTCCTTTTTCATTTTTAATAAATGTGTTTGACGCTGTACAGAAATGTTGTCTAATACTTTTTTATAGGTACCTACGAGCTCTACTTTAGAAACAAATTTCAATCAGATACGTTTACTATTGTAGGAGTTATGGCTGTTTGAAAATTGAATCACTTTTATGGGTTTTTTCTCATTTTACGTGGTCAGGGAGTAATTTTTCCAATATTTTTGGAATTTCTACATATTCTTCACTAAAATACGCGTTGATTGCTTTTTGAATTATTAAAATCGTCCAATCCGTTCAGAAGTAATGGCGTTTTAAAGATATGCATGAAATTTTGGAGAGACATTTCTGGCCTCACATTAGATTTTCGGTAAAGAATTTTTTTCTCGTAACTGGGTAGGATTTTGGGGATATGTGTAATGACCAAAAATGCTTATAATTGACCCCTGTAACTAAATATAATTTTTTTAGTATGATTTGAATTTTTTTAATTTCGTCTAAAACTTTCAGTACCTACTCGAATTTTTTTCTCGAAACTGAGTAGGATTTCGGGGGTATGTGTATTCACCAAAAATGATTGTAATTGAGCCCTGCAACCAAAAATAATTTTTTCAGAATGATTTGAAATTTTTTAATTTAATTTTTTAATAACTTTTTAATGAAGCCTCAGTCAAGAAATTAATATTCTTCATTTTCGTCTTATTTTGGCCTCTAGAATCTCCCATTAAAATTATTCTCAGGGGTGGCCGAAGATAATTACTTCCAAACGTGTTCGTACACTATAATGATGTTTCGTTGCAAATAATTTAAAAAATACATTGTTATATATATATGTTAATTAGAAAGGTATTTAAGAGTTTGTATATGAATAAATTAAAAATAAAATTTGTCTTCGGTTGTGACTTGTTCACGTCCGATCACCAAAGTGAAGGTGCATTGGGTGCGGTCAAGTTTGGGATGGGGGTGACCGCTCGGAAAAAAACACGTTATTATTGACTTTAATATACTGTGTTTATATCATCAATAAATACTTCGCTATCGATTGTGTAATTAAGTATTACATGCTCGTTAATATTTAAAAAGAAAAAACAAAAAAGACTACTTTTAAATAGAAGAGTAATAATAAAACAATATTTGGTAAAAATAAATAGAAAAGGATATATTCATAACAAGTGTTCATTAATAGTGAATCATCATTATAGTGCACGAATAGGAGTCGAGAGTAATTGGTGTAATAATATACCATTCAAAACACAGTGTAATAAATAACAATTATTATAAAAATAAATGGAAGTCGTGGTAAATAACAACTGTATATAAATAAAATAGTAAACAAAGAAGAAAAATCCCTAGAAAGACGATGAGGCTTTGTAGTACTATTTATCCCTTTACTCGTTCAATAAAAATTGAAGATTAAATTTGAACATACTGGATTTGAAACAAAATACAAACAATTTAGATACCGAATTATTTAAAATACTGTGTCATCTTTAATCTACAAATAACACACAAAAAATAGCTCTATTTCGTTCAAGAAGCAAGTAAATCGTTTCCAAATAATTTCCTAAAAAAATAACTTGACATAAGAGGCTGAGAACCAGACTATAGATTATTAAAATTAAAATTCAGAAATCTTTTTAGCTATTCGAAAATCAAATAACGAAACAAAACGTAGAGAAACTTTATTTCCCTGTCAACATCTAGCTAAATAATATATTATTTTTACTTCGTGTGCTTGGGGGATAGATCCGATACTTTGTGTAATTGTTGAAAATGTATCTGCACGGGCGAGAAAAGGGCACGTTTCAGCGGAGGATCGAGTTTAAAGAGGATACTGAAGAGGTTCGGTGTACGGAGGACATAATTATTCAATCGGGACCACGAGTGGCATTGTCGACCTACGCTTTATTACACATCGTCTTTCTAATGGTTCAATGGTATGCGCTTGCTTTAATTTCGTTTGACGGCTCCACCCGTGACGTCTCATTATCGAATTTATTGTTCGAGTGCCTCCACCTACCCGCAGCAGTTTAAGCAGTGACATAAGTTGAAATAAATCACGTAGACCGCCTTGACGACCGAGAGTGGCCGCGTTCGAATTTATTCATTACCTTTTACTTCTATCCATCCCTGGACCAAATATATTTCTTTCATTTCAACAAAACAAAAAGCAATCCTTCCATTCACGACATTAAATTTACAAAAGTAAACTTTCGAAGCCAGAACAATAATATACAATTCAAAAATAATAAGTGCAAAATTAAATGTACTATTTTTTAAACACAAATAATTTATACTATATTTCTTTCCATTAGAAATATAGAAATATAATACAGAAGAAGAAATGAAAAGTATGTAATACTTCTAAAATCGAATAAAAAATGTAAAATTAAACTTACTATTTTTTAAACACTATGGACAAATAATTTTTACTATATGTATTTCCCTTAGAAATGTAGAAATATAATACAGAGGAAGAAATGAAAAGTATATAATACTTCTGACATCGAATAAAAAATGTAAAATTAAATGTGCTATTTCCTAAACACTATGGACAACTATTTTTTATTATATTTATTCCCTTTCGAAAAAATATGTTTGTAAAACAGAAAATGCAGAAATATTGACAAGAGAAAGAAATTGATATAATTGAGAAGACGAGCACGTATGAATGAAAATAGATTCTAAAATATTATAATGGCCCTATCAATCGTTGTTGAGTTTTCGTTGGATTGTTCTTGAAGAAATCGTGAAGTCAGTTATTTAAAATCAACAAAGTTGTGAATTTATTGCAACTTCTTCCGCTGGAATTCGTCCGTTAAAATGCATAAATATATGTTATAAATTGCCGTATCGCGCGGATCCAGCAGCTTTCACCGTGGCCAGATTAAGATCGCAATTAAAATAATTTGCGACGATTGCGTTCTTTTTTGCAACGTTAATGGCGCACCGCCGAGTCGGAAAGATACAATCACGCAACGTTAGTTTTTTAGGCCCGCGATCTTCGTAATTCATCAAAGGCGTTCCTATAATTAGCCGGAGATGTATGCTGACGCGTGAAAGGCGCGAAGAAAGATCGATGAACCTGATCGAGCCCGGGCATAAGTGGCGTGGCGAATCGAACGAATCGGCCGATGCATTCGGGTATTAGTCAAATACGAAATGATTCTAGCGACCCAACACAATGGGAAGCAATTAAATCTCGCCGATTGGAAATTAGAAAGTGTTTCAGATTTGTATCGCCCTGTCCAAGAAGAGACAGGCCTAGTTTTCTAGCCTAACAATCGAATTATACACTTTGCACGAACAGAAACGATTAAATTATTACTCTTGAATCGCATTCTGTACGAGTGAGATGAACGTGTTCATCGTGAACGTAAAATCAAATAAATATAAAGCGTAATAACATAAAAATTAGAATTTGTATAAAGGATTATAAAAATATAAGAGAAGAGATTATTTTACTTTGTGTTATTTAATTTGTTTGACTTTCAAGGATGAACATGTTCGCCTAAGCGTTACAGAATGCGATTTAAGAGCAATCGTGTCTTTAATTAAAGATCCCGCATCTCGAGTATCGTAAAAAAAAAAAAGAAGGAATCCTCGACTGCTTTACTTGATGTTTCATCGACGAATAAAAGAGGCTTTTCAAGTAATTCTAAGAAAATCATTGCTCGCCATACGTGTCAAAGAATCACTTTATATCGAATCGCGTGTCTTCGGCTATATACAGCCTTGTACGTATCATGATTCGACGCGATTGCGTACGATTGTTCAATAAAAAGCTTCATTCACCTCGTGGTCGTCTAATTGCATCTGTTTGTAAAAAAAATTAATTTATTTACAACTAACTAAACGGAAGTATTGTTTCTTGCATTTTAAAAATATAGACAAGATTCATAAATTCAATATTCTACAAATTGCAATAATTAAAATCTGTTTAGGTACATTTTTCTTTATTGCAATATCAAGGGTGAAATTTTATTTTTTTAATGTGGTACCAACTGTTTGCATTCTGAACAAAATATTTAAAAAAATAAAATAATAATAAATTCTTGTAATTTTAATTTTATTTTACCATTTCGTCGATTCAATTTGTGCCACCATAAATGAATGGTGCACTTTATTAAGTTACAGATTGAAAAGTGTTAATAAATTGAATTGAAAAACTATATTTTATTGTTAAAATGTTAATAAAAATAATTCTATGGATTATCATTGAACTCACAATACAAAGAAAGATAAATAGTACCATTTTAAACAGTCAATATGTGACTTTATACTGGAAACAATAATTCTGTATGTAACTTCCGTAATTCTTTTTATTTAAACAATTAACCGTTATATCACTGACACACTTTATAAAACTACCTTTTAGAAAGTTAATATTTACTTGTCAAATATTGATCTCGATAAGTGAAATGGACCGTAATAAGTTATAACAATCGATGACCGATAAGTTAGTTACGTTCGTGTACGAAGTGACTCGATCATTCGACGTGTTCTTAAGACATTCTACTTTCTATCTTTATATTAATTTAAATAGAAAAATGAAATAAATGTTTCTTGTTTCGAAGACCACAATGAATAAAAAGTTAGTCACTGTAAGCATTCATCTAATTTTAGATTTAGGTCTCTTGGTATAAATTAATGCCTATCTAAAAGAAAAATATTCTAAAATTATATGTATGTCATAGTAAAAATTACTTCCGAAAAAATGGATAAGGTTGCAGTCAAAATATATAAATATATTATAATAACTTTCAAGAAAAAGAAATAAATTTTGCATAATTTTCCTACTATTAATGCGTTGCATTATTTTCAATTATTATTAATATTAATTATTCCAGTAATCATGATTTATTTTACGTGAAAAAGCAAGTCAAAAATGTAGAATAACATTTGTTCATAGGAGGTTTCGTTTTCGAAAAAATCGACTTAGAAAATTCATTGAGTACGTGCGAATCTAATTCGAACAGATTAAGTAGAAATAGCTGATAATGGACAGACGCGCCAGGCAAATCTTCAAACTCAAGTATCTTCAAATCTAAGCATTGTACGAACAAATTCTATTCTACATTTTTTAATTATTTTTCCACGTACAATAATCTACTTTTCGATTGTACCATGATTATTGGGACATTTTACATATTTTAACTACGAATCGGGCTCTCGAAATCTAAGTAAATAATAATTTATGTAAATTTGAATTTTTATAATTTACTTCTATCATTTTATTTTTGATATAATCCCCAAGAAAGTTTTTCATTTCTCCTAAGATTACTACTTCAGCAAATAATAACAAAAATTCAACCAAAAAAATGTTCTACATTCTAAATTCAAAGTGGACACTAACACTAGAACTACTAAAGTGGTCAAAGTGATTCATAATTTCTAATAAAGATTGTAAAAATTTTACTCGACTGGATTTTTGTAAATTTAACGCAATTTTCTATAAAAAGCACGGATAAATATTTTCTATCCTTTTAATTTCTTTGATACAAATAAACCATAATTCTAGGTACTTCTATTCACAAACTCATTGTTCAAAAAAATATAAAAATTAAAACTACATTAAAGCATATAATTAAAAATCAAATAAAAAACAAAGATTTTACAAAAAATTCCTCAATCAGGATTCGAACCCACGACCACCGAATTACAAAGTACCCTACCAATTTCCCTAAATTCTCTTTCACCATACGTTTCATATTTCATCAAATAATCATCAACAATAACTTCAACCTTAAATATCTCAAAAACTATAAACCATTTGTCCCCAAAACCAAAACCAAAACCAAGTATCCTCAGTTTCAGTTTTCCAAGCTCTACCACTCAAGAAAACCTCATAAAGAACTCAGCGTCAGATCTCGTGGACCTCTCTTCGCGATAGATCGTTCGCATTCTCGAGGCTGTTTATCGCCAGTAAACAAAATCCTCACGTTACCTGCAAAGACGGGCAACTGCGGTGCCTGTACTTCCTAGTCGCCAGTTCCCACCAAGGAATGACGTTCTCCGCGCTCCTGGGTTTAACTGGATCGCTGACCGCGTGCTCGTAGAGCGGCTCGAGGATCGGCACGTTGCCCGAGAGTCGTCTAAGAGGATCGTTAGGGGCCTGATCTTTCGAGAGATTCCCCCTCCTTGGCAAAGTGGCGAAGCCGTTCTGTCGACAATTATCATCGTTGCCTTTGTCCTCCGGCTCCGATTCCAGAGAATTGTGCCTGGTTCTGCCGTACGACGACCTGGGGAACCTCTCTTGCATCTGAAACCCGCGGCTAGTCCTGTCCAACTGACCGTGCAGTATAATATCCGTCGCGTCCATCAAGTACAGAGGAATCTTGCTGCTGTCGAATAAGTTTTTCCGATTGTAGGAATCCTCGCTGGTGACGTCGATGCTGCTGGCGCAGGGTCTGTTCAAGGACGACGATCTGCTGCGAATGGGTCGTTCGCCATCGAGCACGTCTTCGCTGGACTTGTGAAGAGGCCTCGAGGCTACCCGGGACCTTCTGTAAGGCAACGTATCGTATCTCCTTTTTGGATAATCTTCAAAAGACTTGGCCTCCAATTGTATATTATCCAAGTTCCTTCTCTCGATGAAACCATTCTGATCGTATTTGGATAGGATCCTGTTCTTCAAGTACGACTTGCCAACATTGTCGACTCTAGAACGATTCTTTCGAATCGTGCTGGTGATCAGTAGCTCGTCTTCGTGACCAGTCGCTGTGGATCTGTCCTCGTCCGTCGAGGACACGTCGTCCTTGGACTCCAGGTCGTCGGAAACCTCTGTGTCTAGTTTGCAGTTTAGGGAGCTCTTCGAGACGTCGTTCTGTTGAGTCTCGCTGGATAAGGACTCGCTGATCGCGTACAGGGACTCGGTGGACCTGGTGGAGGACGTCGTGGTGGACCCAGTCGAGTGTCTCGAGGTGTTCTCGATCGAGGAGGATCGCGGCAGCAGCTTTGGCGGCTGCTTTCCGAAGCAGTTGGGTCTGCTTTTGGGAAAGCACCTTGGAATCTCAGCTTTCTCGATCTCTGGCTGCTTTTCAGATTTTTCCACCAGGTTCTCGCCGAAATCCGAGGCTATGGGAGGCATGGGGGCCATGTCCCGCTTCCTCACGTACCCATAGAGATTGCACTGATCCAGGAGCTCCCCTTTGGCGATTTTATTGATCACTCCGTAGGCAGAGTTCTTGGAGTTCGATGAAGATTTTAGCTCTTCGTAGCTCTTGTCGATCTCCGCGATGTTCCTGTTGATGTCCTCGATGTACTTGGCGGTGGTTCGATAGAGATCCCCGCTGGGCACGTAGTTGCCATCTACGACCACCACTCGACGATCTCGCCTGGGTTTGAGCAACATTTTTGGAACAGCGTAGATCGGTTGTCTGTCTTTGGTGCCATTGATCCTTCTATTTCCAACGATTTTCTCGCTTCGTTTTATCAGATCGGAGTTCCCCAAAAGGCACTCGATGTCCTTCAGCCTCCTCGAGCTGGGATCGAGGACGATGGTGGCTCTTTTCGGGGACTCTATGAGCTGCTCCTTGTCGTCGAAAACGTTGTTCTTCGATCGAAAGGAACGCAAGGTGGCTCGATCGTTCTGCTGGTAGTCTTCCACGGCCACTGTGTCGTAATCACAGTCCTCCATGGCACCGTTTCCTGTGTAAAAGTCCTGTTTCTTGTCGTTCGCTTCGTTTCCACCGGAGAACGTGTTGAGTCGTTGGACGTTCGATCGACCATCGTCATTTTCCTCGAAGCAACAGTTCTGCAGGCTGCCTCTTCTTTGATCCACCCTGCTGAACGTGTTCAAGGTGATTGGCTTTCGATCCTCCAGTAAATTCGTTTTCTTCGAGCCTCTCAGTGTCCCGTAGTTCTCGATCAGGAGACAGTCGTTGGTGAAGTCTGACCATCTTGGCACCTGGTGCAGATCGTTCGAGACTATCGGGAAATTCGAGAGTCTGGGAAGGGCGTAAGGGCCACCAGCTTCTTTTAGAAGCTCCTCGGAGTCGGATCTGTACACGGCTCGAGGTCTGCTGCGACCTCTCGACCTTATGGTCGCGTAGCCGTCGTGGACGCGACGCGAACACACGTTCAGATCCATCATCGACGGCTCAGGACGTTACGTTTGTCATTCTTGCCTCGAACACTGTCGTTAATCACCGCGTACACTTTGCAAAATGTTCTGTGACTGGTACACCGTGGTCCATCTTTGTTTTATCGTTTTTTTTATAGCACCAGCTGCTGTGGAATTAATTCTGTGGGAAATAATTTACTGTTCGTTAGTTTCTGGAGTCGTTTGATCGATGGAAATCCTGGATCTTACGCGATTACGTTCGTGACACTTCCATAAGTTATTGGCTTATAAGTGAGAAATGTGGTACCATTGAATTTGGCGGAGATTTGATATTTTGTTTTATTTTTATTTGGGGGGGAAAGATAAACTTGGTGAAATGGCAGAAGTTATTTTATTAAATGTTTAAATCATGAGAAAATACTATTTACTGATTGAAAATAGTGAACGAAAAATAAGAGTTCATTTTGTTGGTATTTTAGAGATTTTTTTTAGAAAAAATATATGTTTCTCAATTTCAACATTTTGTATATATATTTATCTATGCTTTGTGCATGTTCACAAATTTATTCGAGCGAAAATAATCAAAACTGTTCCTTTGAAAAAAAGCATCCTACTAGCTGACACTAGCTTATTTGAAATGAGAAAATCTTGAAAAAGTAAGTTTGAAGGAATAAAAAAATTTGTGCTCAGTAAAACCAGCCCACGATCAATTAATCCATTAATAAGAGTATTCTAATTAATTTAATCCAGTCAACGAGTTATTAACTAAATAATGAGGCCCCTGATGAACCCTCCGCGCTCGTCCAAAGATTATTAATAGCACGCTTGAATTAATAATGTCTAACTTTTTTTAACGAAGACTTATTTTTTAAAAAAAATTGCAGTCGAATGTTTCGACGTCTCTCGCGAGAGCTCGATCAGTATTGCCGCGGTATAGTTTAGAGGGACGTTTTGTTTATCGTTTAACGAATAAACGAGAACGTGTCGCACGAGTCGTTTTATGTAACGAAGATGAGGTACGTTGCGAAACCGAACAGTAATAGTGTCACTGTCGCAACGTAATTATTATCGCGTATGGTATTCACAGACACATAGTTCAACCAACATTACAAATAGCAGGTCGTGATTGGAAGCAGCTGTTGGGACGGTATCATTGATAATGTAACTGGGTCTCGTGCCACATGACGTAACAACGAGTGCACAGCTTCTGGTTTCAATTCGTTATTGTATAACAACAATCATCGAATAGAATCAAACCAATCATGAAACATCGAGAAATATCAAACTTCTTCGAACATACAAACAAAATTAAAAACACGCGACTGTGGACTACGAAAATCTCATTCGAAATCATTCGAATGCTATGTTATCGTCGTTTCTGGTGAATTAACAAATATATAAATGTAGTTATTGACTTTGTTCAACGGTTAGAGGCATGTATAAACAATGTTTATAAGTATTGCATTGTTATATGAGGGTTGGATTTGTTCGAGATGGGGTGGGTATGTGTTTATGTTTTGTAGTTTGGAGCAACGAATTAGAGACTTGTTTCAATTTTAATTGTATCTGTATAAACGTTCCAAATGAATGAAAACTAATAAAAAATATTAATAAACACCAAACGACTCTTCTTTGAAAATTGAATAGAGAAATTAAGATTTGAATGCTATGTTTGAGATGGTGTGGACATACGTTTGTGTTTTGTAGTTTGGAGCAATGCAATAGAGACTTGTTTCAATTTTAATTGTGTCTGTATAAACGTTTTAAATGAATAAAAACTAATAAAAAATATTAATAAATACCAAACGACTATTCTTTGAAAATTAAATAGAGAAATTAAGATTTGAATGCTATGTTTGAGATGGTTTAGATATACAATTTGTGTTTCATAATTTGGAGCAACGAATATAAGAATTGTATCCGTATACACGTTCAAAAATAAATAAAAACCGAATAAAAAATATCGAGAAATATCAAACGACTCTTCTTTAAAAATTGAACAAACAAATTAAGATTTGAATGCCATGAGATGGTATGAATGTACTGTTTATGTTTTGTAGTTTCGAGCAATCATTTCACTTCAATTGTATTCGAATAAATAATTATATTGCCTTTTCATTGGTCGTCTACTGTTCGAATAAAGTTTTTCCCTCGTCGAATCGGTTTCACGAATTTACCGTTGCGCCAACAGCTGTCCCCCGTAATTAAAACTGGCGCTCTTAACGAATTGTTCACGCACCTGCTTTCGCGTGCACGGTTCGATTTCAGCGCGAGTTAGGGCTGAATTTAGAGAGACTTTAATGCCGGGTAAGAACGCGCCGCGGGTTCGAGACCACTTTTCTGTCGCGCACGTTTTGCAATTTAATGCGACTACCTGGAGAGAACGACTGGTAGTCGGGTATTTAAGCGGATGAAAATGAATTCTTGACGCGCATCGACTTGAATTTAAACGGTTCCTGATTACGACGAGCACCGCCATAAAAGAATCATCCGATCAAATTCACCCGTATTCTCCCTTCGTATATGTTCACCGATGGCGGACTAATGCTAGAATTTTTACTTCCATGGACACATAATAACATGAATAATTCAGAAACGTGCATAGAAAACGCTTGTTTATTCACGGAAATTAGGCTTTACCGAATCCTCGACATTCGATCAACATATTCCTCGAGTGTAAATTAGGTAAATGAATGGACATATGCAATGGGAAAAATTCATGATACTGATGCACCATTTTACACGTGGTTCTTTAATGTAAATATTATTTTAATAGCCTTTTTTTTTATTTAAGTGTTTTGGACCAGAATTATTTCGTAAAATAACAATTTTCCTAATTGCATAGTTTGAAATGTCGATTCTAATTTTGCAGAACCAAATAATAAAAGAGTAAAGAAATAGTATATTTAATATTGAATTTATTTTGTTTCCATTTTTTATCTTTTTCAGGAATTATATTGCAGGTTGGGAGATTATATGTTCAAAAATGATAGAAATTGTAAATAAATAAGAAACAAACTATTGTATAGCATCAGTCACAGAAAATATTACAGAAAATATTAGAGAGAAAATTTTTCATGCTCTTCATAGCCATGACTGTTGCTAACATTTATTTAAATTGTTGAAGTTGGAAAAAGTCTACAGATTTATACCGAGTAAATCTATTAGAAATTAAATATTTCCAACAATAATATTCAATTTGAAATAGATTTTGCACCACTATTTAATTTTATTTATAAAATCACTTCACACAAAAAAAAAATTTATTTCATAAAAAAAAAAAAAATGTATAAGAATCTATATACTGGAGTAATATTTTCAGGGCAACTTGGACTACTCAAGAACTCAAAAAAAAATATTTATTCGACAACAACAACTTATATGCCTCCCCATGTATCACGATTATGCCACCGTGTTAATTTAACTGTCTGCAGTGCTCGACATTTATAATCATCGACCGGTATTAAATAAAACGTTCCGTATTAGAAGGCGTTTCCTGGCCAGCTACAAAGTCGACGGTTTTATATATTCGTAAACCCTTGAAACGACGTACTAGATGTCCACGATTAATTCCTTTACACCGCGAACATACTTCCATTCTGTCCGCGTGCATCAAGACTAACTTATGCACGCCGTGAAATTTATATCCCCCATAAATTTGTAACCGTTTTAACGCGTAAGATAAACCAGTTTACCCTGGCATTAGAAGCAACGATTCTACAACTATTTCTGCAACCGTGGCGCTGTTGAGCCCATCCTAAGTTCTTCCCGTTACATCACGGGTTACCAATCCGACCTATCGAATCCAACGAATTATACCAACCGATTTACATTATATGCTACGAATCCACGCCGCGTAGTCACGTTACGATAATTCACCTCTTTAAATGGTAACGATTAGCATAATGCGCTGCCTATGCGGCCACGAGCGTAGAACTCGACGAACTATAGTCCCCTGCACGACGCAATAAACGTAATTTTTTTTTTGCTCGACCAACGGCAGAAGTCGACCTCGATTTATTTAATCAATGTTTCCTGATACTTCTCGACGCCCAGGGATTTAATTAACCTGGACAATTAAGCGGAATAACAATAGCGTGATTCGTGCAAGAAGAACCGAGATATGAAAATAATTATGGTCGCTGTGAACAATATTGTAAAAGAAATTTATTAAAATTGAATCTGTGTAAGAAATTATCTTTGACAAAGAGAATTATAAATGTGGAAGAGAAAAATTTTCTTAATTTGGGGAACAGTTTTTAAAATAGTTGAAGAATTATGTAATTTTGATGGATTAATATGAGTAGTAGACGCTCGAATTCTGAACTGTGATTGACTAAGCGCGAAAATAAACATTACGTATCGTAAATGCAATTTGTATTCGTCAAAACTAGTGGAGTTGCATAAAAACTGGTGAAGAATGTAATTGGAAAAAAAACATGCAGTCAAGGTTGGACGATACTGTGAATCGAGATGACTTCACACACTGCATCATCGCGTAAGACTGGGCATTTAAAATGCCTCCATTTTGGTAACGCGAGACGAATTCGAGAATCTTGATATAAAAATTACAATTTTCGAGTCTTCAAAGAAATTTAAGGAAAAATTCTTTTCTTGCATTTTTTGTAGCTTGAGGTCTTAAAAAATAGCTGAATAAAAATACGTATGTATGTGTACTTAGAAGATTCTGATAAAATTCGGAAAATAAATTGGAGTTCTAAACAGTTTCGTTTCGATATAATACGAAATCGTTTAATAGTTAAATAAATCAGTGTTAACAATACGAGCATTTGAAGAAACAAATCAACGATCTAGAAATCAGTGGAAATATCTATTTGTGAATATCCCTGTTGGAACGATTTGTTAGACAGATCTTTCCATGTGGATATGTATAGTAACGAACAAGACATTAATGCGATTTTACGAACCTTGACAGTGATGGGAGTGAAAATCAGGTCGCAATTGAATTTTGCTCGTCTAAAAAAACGAGTAATGCGTCTAACGGTTACAGCGGTGATTATTCGACGCGACAAAAGAGGCCATCGCAGCTTTCAGAAATGAAATCGTTCAGCTATAGAACAATTCGAACAGGAATGCGCACTGTACGGCCTCGGTATAATTAACTAAACGTGAATATTCAGTTTTTCACTTTTTCTGATTTTTATAGCTCCCCTCTGTGAATTTTTTAATTTCAAGTTTGTATTTTCAATGTATTTTATGACCACAATTCTTGGGTGTACAGTAGTCCCTCGATTAATGACTTAAAATGGGTCCTCAATAATGACCTTATAAACTGATCTTACTACTGAACTTCATAATTAACTAAACGTGAATATTCAGTTTTACACTTTTTTTTATTTTTATAGCTCCCCTTCGTGAATTTTTGTTAATTTTAAGTTTGTATTTTCAGTGTATTTTATGATCACAATTCTTGGGTGTACAGTAGTCCCTCGATTAATGACGTAAAATAGGTCCTCAATAATGACCTCATAAACTGATCTCAAAACTGAACTCCATGATTAACTAAACGTGAATATTCAGTTTTTCACTTTTTCTGATTTTTATAGCTCCTCTTCGTGAATTTTTTAATTTCAAGTTTGTATTTTCAGTGTATTTTATGACCACAATTCTTGGGTGTACAGTAGTCCCTCGATAAATGACGTAAAATGGGTCCTCAATAATGACCTTATAAACTGATCTTACTACTGAACTTCATAATTAACTAAACGTGAATATTCAGTTTTACAATTTTTTTGATTTTTATAGCTCCCCTTCGTGAATTTTTTAATTTCAAGTTTGTATTTTCAATGTATTTTATGACCACAATTCTTGGGTGTACAGTAGTCCTTCGATTAATGACGTAAAATGGGTCCTCATAAACTGATCTCACTATTAAGTGGGTTTGTTGCATAATCGAGGGAATTGAGAGACTTTATTTTATATCTTAAGCTTAGGATAATTAGTGGATTATATATGTATATTAATAAACAATTTGAAATTTGTGTGTTTGTGATTTTATAACTTTTAGTATTTTCGTTCAATGTAGATAAAATTTTGTATAGTTTATTATACTAGACAATGTAAAATTAATAATCTTAAACATATAGTCTGAGAACTGTGTAAAGTGTAGTTTCGTTCAAAATGATTTTGTGTAAATAAAACAGACGTCTAGAAAAAATTTATCTAATTTTCTGAAATTATTTTATTATTTTCAAAGACACTAATATTAATTATGTAATTTCTGAATGTATAAGTTAATTACGAGCCATCAAACATAATTTAGTTACTATACAATTGCTTCCCCTACAAAATATATTCTTGTATTTTATTTAGAATGGCCTGATAATTTCAAGAAAATGGTTTCCAAAATTGGGTGAAGACTCCTGGAATTATTTTATTATTTCCACAGATACCATAATATTAATTATGCAATTTGTAAATGTATAAATGAACTATAATCCCTCAAATATAATTCAGTTACTATATAATTGCTTCCCCTATAAAATATACTCTTGTATTTTATTTAAAAAGTCCCTGTTCTAATTTTTAAAAAATGACGTCCAAAATCCAAATATACCATAACATTAATTATGTAATTTCTGAACGTGTGAATAAATTACGAGCTTCCAAACATAGTTTAGTTACTATACAATTGCTAACCTTATAAAATATACTGTAGTATTTTATTTAAAAAGCCCCTGTGCTAATTTAAAAAAATGGCGTCCAAAATCCAAATATACCATAACATTAATTATGTAATTTCTGGACGTATAAATAAACTACGAGCTCCCAAACATAATTTAGTTACTATACAATTGCTTCCCCTATAAAATATACTCTAGTATTTTATTTATAAAGCCCTTCTAATTTCATGAAAATGGCGTCTAAAATCCAAAGATATCACAATATTAATTATGTAATTCCTGAACGTATAAATGAACTACAACCCCTCAAACATAATTCAATTACTATCAATACCCTCATATAATATTCTTCCACCGTATTTAGAAACTCCCTGTCAATTTCAACAAAATGGCGCCCAGAATCGAGCGAAGAGTTTTCGAAAGGTCGAATAAATCAGGGTGCGTTGCCCCCGTGATTCGCGGGGCGCGAAATCGCGAAACACCCGGTATTAAAAGGCAGCAAAAAGTGCGACGGGATACTCCGTAACTCGTTTACGGAACTTCCTGCGAGGATATAATAGTTGAGACACGTCTCGAGATAGCGCGCGGGTCCCAAGCCAATTTCCATGGCATTATAAATAATCCAAACAGACTTTTCCCTGCCCGCGGATATTCCTACGGGCTATTCAGCGCACCGTGGCGCAGGAGGCAAGGACAGAAGGGCAAACAAACGTTGCGCCGTGTGCGTCGAGAGAAAAAAAAATCTCGTGCGTGTTCCTTCGACGCCGCGGCTTTGTCGCGTACGCGCAGACGCAGGTGCATTCTCTTTTGCAGGAAGAGGCTCATAAATATTAATATTTCAAAGACGTCGATACGTCACGGCCGTCCGTGCGTAACTTCGTATCGTTAGGGAGTTTTCTTCCGTCCTAGGGGCCTTCGTTTAACAGCGCGAGTGCCTACTCGCTGTTTTTCCTTTTTCACCAGATCCAGCTCGGGACTTCTCGTTAGCGGCTTTAAGGGTTGTTGCGCGAAGTTCTAGTAACTCTCATTCTGGACGAGAAATAACATTTATTTCCCTGTTATTTACTTATTTTAATGCGTTGAGAATTCAGAAAATTTAATGTATTTTACGAATATTAAGAAATGCCAATTAACCCTCTGTGCTCCAAGAATTGGTTTCAATATGGGCCTACAAATGTGATATTTTTTTTGCTTGGACCTTTTAGAGATACTCTGAGTAATATATTTTGAATTTTGATACATTGAAAATTCAAAAAATTTAATGTAATGTACCAATATTAAGAAATATCAATTAACTCTCTGTGTTTCAAGAATTGGTTTCAATATGAGTCTACAAATGTGACATTTTTTTTACTTGGATCTCTTAGAGATACTCTGAGTAATATATTATGAATTTTGATACATTGAAAATTCAAAAAATTGTATGTAATGTATGAATATTAAGAAATGACAATTAACCCTCTGTGCTCCAAAAGTTGATGTCAATATCAGTCTACAAATGTGATATTTTTTTTTGCTTGGACCTTTTAGGGATACTCTGAGTAATATATTTTGAATTTTGATACATTGAAAATTCACAAAATTTTATGTAATGTATGAATATTAAGAAATGACAATTAACCCTCTGTGCTCCAAAAGTTGATAACAATATGAGTCTACAAATGTGACATTTTTTTTACTTGGATCTTTTAGAGATACTCTGAGTAATATATTATGAATTTTGATACATTGAAAATTCAAAAAATTGTATGTAATGTATGAATATTAAGAAATGACAATTAACCCTCTGTGCTCCAAAAGTTGATAACAATATGAGTCTACAAATGTGACATTTTTTTTACTTGGATCTTTTAGAGATACTCTGAGTAATATATTATGAATTTTGATACATTGAAAATTCAAAAAATTGTATGTAATATATGAATATTAAGAAATGACAATTAACCCTCTGTGCTCCAAATGTTGATTTCAATATGAGTCTACAAATGTGATATTTCTTTTGCTTGGACCTTTTAGAGATACTCTGAGTAATATATTATGAATTTTGATACATTGAAAATTCAAAAAATTGTATGTAATGTATGAATATTAAGAAATGACAATTAACCCTCTGTGCTCCAAAAGTTGATGTCAATATCAGTCTACAAATGTGATATTTTTTTTTGCTTGGACCTTTTAGAGATACTCTGAGTAATATATTTTGAATTTTGATACATTGAAAATTCAAAAAATTTAATGTAATGTACCAATATTAAGAAATATCAATTAACTCTCTGTGTTTCAAGAATTGGTTTCAATATGAGTCTACAAATGTGACATTTTTTTTACTTGGATCTCTTAAAGATACTCTGAGTAATATATTATAAATTTTGATACATTGAAAATTCAAAAAATTGTATGTAATGTATGAATATTAAGAAATGACAATTAACCCTCTGTGCTCCAAAAGTTGATGTCAATATCAGTCTACAAATGTGATATTTTTTTTTGCTTGGACCTTTTAGGGATACTCTGAGTAATATATTTTGAATTTTGATACATTGAAAATTCACAAAATTTTATGTAATGTATGAATATTAAGAAATGACAATTAACCCTCTGTGCTCCAAAAGTTGATAACAATATGAGTCTACAAATGTGACATTTTTTTTACTTGGATCTTTTAGAGATACTCTGAGTAATATATTATGAATTTTGATACATTGAAAATTCAAAAAATTGTATGTAATGTATGAATATTAAGAAATGACAATTAACCCTCTGTGCTCCAAAAGTTGATAACAATATGAGTCTACAAATGTGATATTTTTTTTTGCTTGGACCTTTTAGGGATACTCTGAGTAATATATTTTGAATTTTGATACATTGAAAATTCACAAAATTTTATGTAATGTATGAATATTAAGAAATGACAATTAACCCTCTGTGCTCCAAAAGTTGATAACAATATGAGTCTACAAATGTGACATTTTTTTTGCTTGGACCTTTTAGGGATACTCTGAGTAATATATTTTGAATTTTGATACATTGAAAATTCACAAAATTTTATGTAATGTATGAATATTAAGAAATGACAATTAACCCTCTGTGCTCCAAAAGTTGATAACAATATGAGTCTACAAATGTGACATTTTTTTTACTTGGATCTTTTAGAGATACTCTGAGTAATATATTATGAATTTTGATACATTGAAAATTAAAAAAATTGTATGTAATGTATGAATATTAAGAAATGACAATTAACCCTCTGTGCTCCAAAAGTTGATGTCAATATCAGTCTACAAATGTGATATTTTTTTTTGCTTGGATCTTTTAGAGATACTCTGAGTAATATATTATGAATTTTGATACATTGAAAATTAAAAAAATTGTATGTAATGTATGAATATTAAGAAATGACAATTAACCCTCTGTGCTCAAAAAGTTGATGTCAATATCAGTCTACAAATGTGATATTTATTTTTGCTTGGACCTTTTAGGGATACTCTGAGTAATATATTTTGAATTTTGATACATTGAAAATTCAAAAAATTTAATGTATTGTACCAATATTGTACTAATATCAATTAGCCCTCTGTGCTTCAAGAATTGATTTCAACATGAACCTAAAAATGCAATATATTTTTCTAATTTTTGGAGTATGTTTCGAAACTATATTTAAACGTTTGTAGTCTGCACACTATATTCGTGCCCTTATTTTACACTTTATTATTTTAATCGCTAAGCGTGGTTTTGTTTGATTATCTGGCACGAGTTATCTCGTGCATGGTCGTTAAGTGGTCGAGATAAAAACAGAAAAAATCTTGTACTACAGCGAACGTAAATTGTAAATAATATATGTAAGAAGAGTACTTCCTGCAAAGTAGTGACTCTATGTGAAAAATTGAGTGTGTTGTTAGCTATATTATTTATTTATTTACGAGGGGAAAAACTCTCTAGTATATAAAGATAAAAAGATAGTAAATGAATTAATTGAATTAAAATTGAAGAAAAAGGGAGACCAAGAATATTCTATTTTCTTATACCTCAATTTTTCTTTTTAAATTTAGTTCAAAATCCTATCCAAAACAACGATAAGAATTTTAACTAAAATTAAAGGGAACTCAAACCACCTATTATGACTATTTCAATTTTTGAAAAAAAAAAATAAAGAAAATAAATAATATTTTATTTTCTTGCACTCCAATTTTTCTTTCTAGATTTAGTCCAAAATCCTATCCAAAACAACGATAAGAATTTTAATTAAAATTAAAGAGGACTCAAACCACCTATTATCACTATTTTAATTTTCGAAAAAAAAAATAAAGAAAACAAAGAATATTTTATTTTCTTGCACTCCAATTTTTCTTTCTAGATTTAGTCCAAAATTCAATCCAAAATAACGATAAGAATTTTAACTAAAATTAAAGGGGACTCAAACCACCTATTATCGCTATTTTAATATTTAAAAAAAAATTAGAAAACAAAGAATATTTTACTTTCTTGCACTCCAATTTTTCTTTCTACATATAGTCCAACATTCTATCCAAAACAACAATAAGAATTTTAATTAAAATTAGAGGAGACTCAAACTAAGTATTGCCTTTATTTTAACTTCCAAAAAAAAAGAAAAGAAAACAAAGAATATTCCATTTCTCACACTCCAATGTTTCTTTCTATATTTACTCCAAAATTCCTGTCCAATGCATTTAAATCCCCACGTTAGTTATATCTTTCTCTCGTATCTATTCACTTCAGAAAGTATTCAACCCATAATCTGATCTAGAAGTAACTCGAATTTAAAGTAACAGGTGTTTACATATTCATAACTTTCAAGAATTCCCTTACTCGAGTATTTCGCTGTACTACTTTGATCTTGTAATTTGTTTTGAACATTCTGTTGACGTTAAAACAAGAACAATTCTATTTCTTTGTCGTTAATGTTGCCAGTTAATAGTTCCGACAGTCTCCGTTCGCCGACGGAAACGTCCTCTCGCATTCTTGCTCGCGTTTACGCAGCGAATTCCAGTTGCTGGTCGCAGCTGCCTCCGAGGATCTTTCCCTGAGTTAATAACGGCTCTCAAGAACAAGAGAAAGAAAAAAAGTCGCGCGACAAATCGTTATCTTATCGCGACAACGATAGGTGAAAAGAGACCGAACGAAATAAACACAAATTAAACGCGTTCGCGACGCGTAGGGCGCGCTTGGTTAATTGCAATTTAAATCACAAAACCGGAAGTGGCGTTCGCGACGAGCACGTGTCCGCGAACTTCCGTCGTGTCAACACTAAAAGTAAAAGCCGGTCAGTGTCTCATTTTCATTGGGAATCAAATGCTCAATATTAACATTGAAACAATTCTAAAAACTGATTAAATAGATAAAAATTTGAATTCAATAAAAATGAGATATATAAAAATATTTCACAATCGACAAATTAAAATTGAACTGCTCGATCAAATAAATAGTTACATGTTGGTTTCGTTTTTGCTATTGTTTGAACAAAATTCTAGACTCAAGTTAAAATGTTAAAAATTTGAATTGGATTCGTGAATTTTAATTTACGAAAATAAGTACTGAGACAGATTTTACGATATGGAGTTTACAATTATTTTGAAATCAATGTTTTGGTATTGTAAAAAATGGTATTTTGGTGTGACAGTCAATGTGTTGATAATTTATGTAATTTTTATTGAACGAAACAAGTCGTTTATTTTTTGCTTTTTACTCCTAACCCAGACCATGGAAAGTGAATAAACAAATAAAAATTTGAATTCAATAAAAATGAGATATATAAAAATATTTCACAATCGACAAATTAAAATTGAACTGCTCGATCAAATAAATAGTTACATGTTGGTTTCGTTTTTGCTATTGTTCGAGTAAAATTCTACACTCAAGTTAAAATGTTAAAAATTTGAATAGGATTCGTGAATTTTAATTTATGAAAATAAGTACTGAGACAAATTTTAAGATATGGAGTTTACAATTATTTTGAAATTAAAAATGGTATTTTAGTGTGACAGTTAATGTGTTGATAATTTATGTAATTTTTATTGAACGAAACAAAAGTTTATTTTTTGCTTTTTACCCGAGAATTTTATTCGCATTTGGTTTCAAATAATGGAGACCATCGAAAACTGAATAAACAAATAAAAATTTGAATTCAATATAAATTAGATACATTGAAATATTTCACAGTGAATAAATTAAAATTGAATTACACGATTGAATAAATCGTTGCACGTTATAGTGCAAAAATGATTTTACAATGATTTATGAGTTTATAAGCGACGAAGGTTTTCCATGAAAATGATGTATACTCGTAAGAAGTTTAATAAGAGCCTCGAGGTAGCCAACGAGTGGCAGGGATAAGGCCAGACGATTAGACTATCGCCTAGGGTCTAGGTCTATAACCCTAGTTAGCAAGTGTCATCCAATACTAATTCAAACAGAGTAGGGGAGAAGCTTACTCGAACAATAAATGACGATTATGGCGAATGCCAATTCTACGTAGCGATTTCTTCGATCGAACATTAAAATAACCCATAATTTCACCTTGTAATTTTTATTTAACGAAACAAAAGTTGTTTATCTTCTATGTTTTACTCAACGAGAAAAATGATTAAATAGATAGAAATTTGAATTCGATAAAAATGTGATATATTGAAATATTGCATAATCAACAAATTAAAATTGAATTGTTCGATTAAATAAATCGTTGCATGTTGGGTTTCGTTTGCTATTGTCTATTATTCGAATAGAATTTCTGGACCAAGGATCTCATATAATTTACAGAATTAAAATAAACTGGCGAAACTTTCTACTGGAACTCTAAAATTAATTATAATACACATCCAAGATTAATAAGAAATACGTCTGATTACATGAGACGTTCAATTACGATTATTTGCAAATCTATAAAATATTAAACAGATTATTAGAACGTGTATTAAACCATGTAGATGTGATTTCATTTTGCGAGCGAATTAGTTTAGTTCTCTGATATTATTTTCCTTTCACGTGTAACAATTTCTTTTGGAACTATATTCCATGATTCTGCGTGTCTAAATATTTCCAATACATTTTTACGAATTACTCGATGAAGATTCTGCACAGTTAAATACCGAACATTGTGTTAATGACGAACGCATAACTGGACTCGTGCAGATGTTCTGTCGTTATATTCCTATTGAGTAATCAATGGTCGTGGAATTACACGGAATTACAATTCTCGTGGATTTAACAGGAAGAATGCAATCGTTGCTGGAACACGGAAGGATGCGAAGATATTTCAAGACTATGAGTAACCTTCCTAGCGTTTTTCAAAGAATTTTAATTACGACGTCGGATCGAAGAAGTGTCGCAAAAAGAACGATACTCCAGCCACGAATTGCACTTCTTCTAAATAATGCAGAGCATTCACAGTTTAAGTATTCATCTTCTAGAATCAAGTTCAAATGCTGTTTGCTTCGAGAGCAGCCAACTGTTGGTCATCGTCCGTTACATTGGGGATGGCCTAAATCGTCCAATTATTAATTGAACCTCGGCAATTGAAACGTGTGTTTTTATTTCGATGCCATTACCAAGTCCTTTCGATTTAAAAGGTTTCGAGAAATCGAAATTGTTTCACAGGGTATATTTTACGAGATCCCCTTTACTCGAAATATAATACTTTCAACGATTCTACGCTTTGGTCTCATACTTTTACATATGATCTTACAAATTTAATCAATTTTAGTATGTTTGTTTTCCCCATTCCTTAACGACACATTTTTGTTTATATTTTTATTTTTCTTCATATAGATAGATTTATTTATTTCAGTTTGCAATGCCCAGGAAATGGTCTTGATATTATTTTATTATCTCTCATCATTTTTCTATCAAAGGCAGTCTTTACAACTGTAAATACTGTCTATATTACTGTTTTTCAAACACTTATTGTTCCTTTTCTTATATTTCTTTTCCTCCTTTGCTAGAATTTTACCGTTTTATTCATATACAGTTACTCCCTACACCCACTCCATTATATTTTTACCAAATGTTATTTATTTTACACTTGTGTTTTGAATAATATTATTACCAATTTTACTCCCCACTCATATTCGTACACTATAATGATAATTCACTGCAAATGAAAACTTGTTTCTTATGTACAGATCCTCTCCTTATTTATTTCTACCAAATGTTGTTTATTTTGTTTGTTTGCTTTTAATATTAATGAACAAGTAATGTTCAGTCACAAAATCGATACAGAAGAATTTATTAATAACATAAAGTGTAGAAAATCAATAATATGTGGGAGTGTTTTTCCCAAGCGGTCACCCATCCCAAAGTGCCGTACACGACCAATGCAGCTGAACGTCGGTGATCGGACTACAACATGTGTTTCCAACGTGCTACAACCATGCACAAATTTTATTTCTAATTTATTCATATACAAAGTCTCAGATATCTCAATATACAACAAAATGAACTCCATATCAGTTTCAAAAATTCAATCCATAAGAAATAAATTTTTTTTCATTTATCACCACTATAATATACATACATATAGAACAATTATCATCAATTTTTCTTTTTAATTTATCCATACACAAACTCTTATATATTTCAACATACAAAAAAATGTACACCATACCATATCAAAAACTGAATTCATAAGAAACAAATTTTTTTTCATTCACAGCTAATTATCATTATAATATACGAACACGAGGAATAACTGTATGACGTAATATTTATTATGAACGATACGCAAAAACCGAAAAGTCGGTGCACGAAATGGAGCAAAGTGGCGCAGAAGAAACAGCTGAAAGACCAAGTTATGAAACGGAGGTGGATATTTCGTCCAATCCTCGTCGGAGTATCGTCTTGATATGGATCTTCGCGAGGCCGGGGATCATCGATTCGCCGCGGAGAACGCGCGCGGAATCCACGCGAAACAAAATCCGAACAAAGACTCGACATCCCGCCTCTGGTTCCCTCTCGTTCTTTCTCTTGGCCGGTCGCCTACCACTTTTTCCCGCGACGATAGCTATCTAACAGCCGAGGAACAGCACGCGGGTTGCGCCGACCGAAGAACGCTACCATCCACGAGCCTAGAAGAAGAGGAGCACGAGCGGCCTCTCTTATTCGCGGTACTGCTGTCCTAATCGATCAAGACGGAGGGGAAACACTTTTATTAATCGCTACAGGGTCAACAGCCGCCTGGCGTAATCGCTCGCGACTTCATTAAGCCGTTCTCGATGACAACCGAGGTACGAGCAAGAAGAGGACGTCGATGCAATCAGCCTTACGCGAGTTTCCGGCTACCCGATATCGCTAATTATGCGCGTTAGTAATGACCTCGTCGTTCAGACGGCCGTGAACTATGCTGGGAAGGTCAACCTACGACTAAACGTTGCTTCTGGGTTCATTATTTCGCGAGACAATGGCAAAATTGTCGCTTTCTTTGCTGTTTATTTCGAGATTTGCATTTGTTGTTATTGGCTCAAGGTCTAATTTAAACTTGGACTTGATATTGACGTGAATTTTAAAGTATCATCGAGGTTTTATGCACACTTAAATTGTTTCAGTATCAATTTTTGTAAAATTATTTTTTTTCTCAAAGAATGTAAATTACAAATTTTATCTTTCACCATTGTAAAGCATTTAAACCTGTATGTATGGTTGCAAATGCTTAACACTAGAATTACCAAAGTGGTCAATTAATCAGTAATTTTTAACAAAAATTGTAAAAAATTGACTCGACTAAGTTTTTGAAAATTGATCGTAATTTTTTATAAGAGAATGAATATATGTATTTCCATTGCATTGTATATTTCTTCACGCAAGTGTGAATAAAAAAATAATTTTTGAAGTATTACAGTTTGATATTTTGTAGTATATCTAAGTGCAAGAGTTTAGATTTGGGGTGCCCTTTTCACCAGGGATGAAAAGTTTTATTGGTGCTCGCGATGGGAGAGAGAAATTATGAACCTTCGCTTAGACGATGGACACTTAAATTTCTGTGTTTCAAGAGGACCATAAATGGTAATTATTTACAATACCGAGGACCTCGACCATTTCAATGGCCCCTGGAGTACGTTGGAGTGGAAAGGTCGCAGAGTATCCTCAACCTACAATTAAGGGAGGCCCCTAATTTGAACTTGCAGGCACAAGAACGTAAGAAGCAAATAATATGCAATTACAATCATTTTAAAGTGGAAATTGTTTATTCGTCCTGATTGCCTTCCGACGTAAACTTTTAAACAGCTTGGATAATGACTCGTGTACATTTCTATGAATCTTAATAAAATTTGGCAGATTTGTTCATTACATTCTCCATTTTTAGGATATTTTCAAAAGAATCCTACTCAAAGGGCCGTGGAATATTTTCATAAATTTGTTATCTAACCTACGGTGCAACATACACATTTTTACAAGAAAATTTATGCAATGCATTAACCTTGACATGATCATAAATAATTTTAAATCCACAGAGAATAGAAATCATTCACATAGTCACAGAAAAGGCAGCCATTTTGAAAAATAAAAATATTTTTGCACTCTACGAACAACGAATACTCGTGCTCTATTAATACTAATTTCTCAAACATATTTCGATAACCCCTTCAGCTCGAAATGCCAACAAAGATTAAAAAATGATAAAACACGAAATTTGACAAATTTGATAAATTGGTTTCTATTAGAGTACCAGCGTGTCGCAACGAATCACGGTGTAATTGAATTAGCGTCAGTTTGTGCATAATTCGTCAGAGCAATGGCGCGTCAAACGTGGTGGTCTCCGTCATCGACGAAAAGAATATGTATTGCGCAACTTGGAAAATATTTACGCGGATTCAGGTTCATATTTATGCCTCCCGCGCGCTTCCAATGCACTGGATAATGCGCTATTTGCATAACGTAAATCTATTACTATGCAGATTCGATAGGATCACGACTGTCTTTGCTACGTCTCCCACAGAATTCGCGTCGTTAATATTCCTCGGGCGACATTTTTAAAACACCTCTCATGATTTTTGATAACACAGCCGTGGCGTCGCGCATACGAATCGGCGCTTGTTTTTATCCGGAATTTAAATATTAATTTCTGCCACGGCATAATGAAGCAGTCTCCATCTTCCAGGAAGGAAATATTGTTTTTAGCGCCTTTAAAGTCTGTTCTAAAACTGTAGCAAACTATGGGGTTCCAATTACGGCTGTTAATAATTGATAAAATAGATATCAGTAAATTATATTTAGGAATTATTTGATAAAGATTGGTTAAGAATTGGGATGTTGGAGCTAAAGTCATAAAGACATATTAATGTGTCGATCACTCTATGGATCCTTTTCGAGACACAAATAATTTCTTAAATGTATAAACACGTATACTTTAGTTGGAATATATTTTTCTAATCACTGGTAAAAGTTAATAAAGTAGAATAGATATTCACATGAAAATTATATTTAAGAATTGTTTGCAAAAGATTGAGGATGTGTCGATCACTCTGTGGGTTCTTTTCGATACACAAATAATTTTTTAAATCTGCAAACACGTATACTTTAGATGGAATATATTTTTTTAACCACTAATAAAAGTTAATAAAATGGATTAGATATTCGAATAAAAATTGTATTTAAGAATTGTTTCAAAAAGATTAAGAATTGGAACTTGTAAAGAAATCAGCTCTTTACTGGCGGCCATTTTGGAGCAATAGTCCAGAGCAAGGGTCCCTTTCAAAATGAAAATAATCTTTAACCATTGATGAAAGAGAATAAATTTATATTACACATGTTTCTTAAAAAAATTGTTGAAATATGGGACAGAAAAAATGGCGGATCCTAACCTATATCTTTCCCCACATAAAAATGAACAAAACCTCAAAAATTCGATCGAAACTAGTCTAATAGAAAATTGGGAAAATTCTCATTCGAATAATTTGCTCAACAATTTACTGAAATTACAATCTGTTGATATCTTCACTTCACACAGGAAATTTCTGTTCCTATCAAACGAGTAAAAAATTAACGTTCAGAGTTATAGTTTATTGGGCTTGAAATTGTTATCTGGAGGATTTTGTCGATCCGTGGATCCAATACGCCACGCAACAGTACGCGGTCGACTGTATAATCTGCGAACGATCGAGCCACGACCGATGTTTCTTGCCTCTTTTCAGCGCCGGGACAAAAAGGTAAGAAGCAGAGGGAAGAGAGCCGAAGGGAGGTCGAAAGAAATGGTTACAAAGACGAACGTGCGGGTTCGAGGCGGCTAGTTAATGCCGGGCATTAAAAGAAGAGACAAAAGACAAAACAACGGTACGAGTTTTAATAAGGCGGAGTACGGGATTGGCCGGCCAGTTGGCTTCAATCAAGTCCCGGGGTCTTCTTCCCTGCGTCTCCACGGAGCCTTTGCCCATTCCTAGCGTGTGCACGCGCAACTTGATGAATTAAACCCACGGACGACGGGGACGATGAATTATTATTATTGTCACACTTATTGTTACCCGTGCCCGTCGTCGACGTCGACGACACCGATGGTCCACCTATTTCAATCCCATTTCGTCCATTTTGGACATCGCGCGGAGGAAAATTCGTCACAGTTTTCCACCCGTCGAATTGGACTGGAAAATTCAATCTACCGAACCGTGGACAGCATATAAATAAAATTTATATTTGGATGGGCAGATTTACTTTGAAAATCGTGAGTATTAGATTCCTTCAGTTCCCTCCATTTTGTTTTGTAAAAATTGTAAGCAACGGAAGAATATGTATCACGATTCGTTTATATTCAAAGTAGTCAATTTTTATTTGTTATTTGTGGAATACTTTATTCTGTAATTTATTTTTAATTTTTATTCAAGTAACAATTTTTTGTTCGAAATTTTTATTTGGATATTGACAACCTCGTTGACGAAGTATAGAATAATTACGAGATGTCCATGAAGAATTAGGACAGGTTTGGTTTGGATGAAAAATCAATTTTGACTGACTGTTTGAAAATATCTATAGGTCTGTTAATTTTTTGAGTTTTAATAAATATTGTACCAGGGAAATGGAACTGTTTATTCCCCCCCCAAAAATCACCACAGAAACCGGCTCGTTTGCTCGGAATAATAAAAAAAATGAAATATTACTTGGTGATCGTAGTTTAGTGATCTGAGAGTTTCTCGAGTATATTTGTTGTTACACCACATAATTCTATTTGGGACTAAACGATACTGTATAGAAGAGTTCCAATCGAAAGTTGCCACCGATTAAAGGTTGCGAAAGATAATTTTCTTTTATAAGAATTGACCTAAATAATTATTGCACACGCACTCTTTTTAACAGGACGAAGAGTTTAAGCATTCATTAAAGTAGTTGTACCTCGGTGCGCGCAAACGGGTCAGCTAATTTATCATAAAAGATTAATTAACTCTTGCGTAATTCACGGGCTCATTTATTTATTTCAACGTCAATTAACGCTGCGTCAGCTTTTGGAGAGAACGTTGGCGAATATGTATTCGGTATAAACTTTCAAAAATCAATTTTCTCTATAGAACATTCAAACTTTAAATCGAAAACATTTAATCCTGTTAATATTTTTGAAACTTAACACTTTTTAACTATAGTATTATATTAAACAAAATTATATTATCAAAATTAATTTAATTAATTACAATTATTTTAAAGAAAAGCTCCATTTTACTAACAAACTGTTTCACAAATTTGTATCAAGGAATACAAAATTATTTTCTTATTAATTTTATTATTAATGTACCTTATGAATTTGTATTAAGGAAATAAAGATTATTGTTTTCGATTTAAAAAATATAATTGAATTCTATAAAAATCACTTCTAATGAATTCTTGAATAATAATCAGATTTGGTAACAAACTAAATATGCTTCGTGAATCTATCAATTTATTTATTCCTCTCGATTTAGGAACTGCTTTTAAATGTTGAAATAAAATATTAATAGACTCTACGTGAACGGTACGTAATCGTGTTAAAGTCTGAAATTTTAGATCGAGAAAGGTTAAAGTGTACATTCGAAAATGCCCACGCGCGTGTTCTCGCCACGACAGTTAAAATGTCAACAATCCTTCGTCGATAATTTATTATGTAGCTTCGTTGTATTTATTAAACCATCAATTTCAACCACATCATTCGTTTCCCGCGCGCGTTTCTCGATGCCATAAACCCAAATTGCGATTCAAGCAACGTCAAATACACATTTTTATCGCCTCCTTCGCGAGCGATCGCTTTTAAGTTATTTCACTATACGATTCAACGAATGATTTCAAATCGAACACCCAGACGAATGCTAGTTTATTGTTCAACAAAATTCCACCATCTAGTCGAAAAATAATTTAAAATACGTCGTTTTCCAAAATAACAATCCAATAAAAATTCACTTTTCAATTTACACGAAATCCCATCGAAAAATTCGTTTTATCGTTTAATTTCTCACGAAAGAATTCTGATATTTAAATTCAATTTTCTGAAAAACGAAGCATCAAATACAAAATGATATAATAATCCAACCAAAATTCACTTTTCAATTTACACGAAATCCCATCGAAAAATTCGTTTAATCGTTTAATTCTCACGAAAGAATTCTGATATTTAAATTCAATGTTCTGAAAAACGAAGCATCAAATATAAAATAATATAACAATCCAATAAAAATTCACTTTTCAATTTACACGAAATCCCATCGAAAAATTCGTTTAATCGTTCAATTTCTCGCGGATGAATTTTGATATTTAAATTCAATTTTCTGAAAAACGAAGAATCAAATACAAAATGATGTAACAATCCAATCAAAATTTACTTTTTAATTTGCAATATTTGAATTCAATTCAAAACGAAGCATCTCACGAAATTTTTCTATTCTCGATTTTCTTATTCCGTGTAATACCACGAATAACGATTCACCCCGTATATAAATTGGGTTGCAGAGAGTTCGATGCGCGGTACGGGGCTAAGAAATCGCGTTTTGACTCCTGGATCCTCGGGTTGACGAAGCGCCTCTCTGTCCAGGACACGTCACGAATCGCAGCTTCTCGTTTATCATCGTTTGTACGACGCCAAAGCAACCTTCTGTCCCCAAGACATTTTCTTTTACCGACGATTTATCGCATAGCTCGCGTATGATCGAAGACAATGCGTGTTTACCGAGGCACCGAAGCCCCGTTCGTGAAACGACGCGAGATCTATTCGCAGAGCAAAGTAAACTGACAAGAATTTGCATCGTCTGGACGCACTATCCATCGCATTATGCGCGGTATTGACAGATTATTTATTCGATAACTCTTTTCCAAATGATGCCTCGAGTCGCTACGAACGCAAAGGTTAAGAATAAGATACTCCACTCGCGATAAATCGTAGCATTTAACCCTTCAACTATTTTAACATTTCAGAGACCATTTCTCATTTTAAATAATGCATTTATAATTATTTGGCGCATTATTTTAATTTTATAGTGGCAGATGTGATGGTGGAATTATCTTGTAAAATATAAGCAGGAATTCAGGGGTGCAAAATGGGAGGAATATACTATTACTACTGTCATTAATTTTATGATTGACACGACAGTGGTTTTAATTCAGCAAACAATATGCAGAAGAATATCAAGTTATGTATTCTTAATAAATGTCTCCAAATATTATAGTTAAATGTATGTAACATTTAAATTCTGGAAATTCAATAATAAACTAGTACACTATTCTGGCATCTCAGAGACTATTTCTTGTTTTAAATAATCTATTTAGAATTATTATATGCATTCTTCTAACTTCATAGTGGCAGATGTGAATTATTTGCAAAAAAATATCCTGTTACTACTGCCATTAATTTCACGATTCATAATAAATTTTTATTTCGTACGTGATTGATAGATTTCTGAAGCACGATCTTTTTAACACTAGAACTAGCGACAATTATAGTGTGTTTATTTGTACCAAGGAAATTGAAACGATAGATGAGAGAAGACATGTATAATGCAATGGAAATAAGTGTTTATTCATTCTCTTATAGAAAATTACGATAAATTTTCAAAAATTCAATTGAGTAAACTTTTTACAGGTTTTATTAGAAATTATGAATGGTCCATTTTGACTGGTTTGGTAGTTCTAGTGATTAAATATAGTTGAAATCAGTATGTTAAGAAATATTTTCTAAAAATCTTTTACCCTGAATTCTGAATTCTGAGTCTCGATGTCTCTCTAAAGGAGGAATAATAGTGAAAAAAACGATTTATCTTGCGTTTCATGTAACGTAACTTTTGCAAGGGAACGTTTTCGATGGAACAGCTGATTCAAAAGCCCCCCAATGTGGGAAAGTTAGGTGGTTCACCCTGTACGTTGACCCTGCACATTGTCGCGAACAGAAAAATAAAACGCGTGGCACGGCCATCTGGCACAACGTCGCAGAAAAACGATTTTCGTTGTCCAAACGAGCACCGAAAATTCGAAGAATGCCCATCGGACAACGATTTAATACCGATTAACATCCCGTTCGCGTTCGTCGAATGTCCTCGAACGTTTCTTCGCCGTTTTCGCGACTTCGCGAAGAATAATCGCGCGACGAAATAACGACGGAGTTCTTCCGTCGAGATTTCTCTTTTTCCTCCGTGGATCCAGCCTCGCGAGAGAAAAAGTTACGAACTGGAGACTTGGTCGAAACGTCGAGATCAAATGCTGGAAACGGAGCTCGATTTTATTTGACCATTTCACAGTCGAGTCTATCAAAGAGACTGGCAAAGAGATACGCTCGAACTGTTTAGTCTGCCACGAGTACCGGAATGGCTTACGTTACAAGCACCATTTTGCTTTTTTTTTGCTACTCTCTGTTATTGTTTGTTTAATGCCTCGAGAGCTTAGGCTTCTGTCTCTGGGAAATCTGCATCGATTCACGCGATATAAATCTCTTTTACTATTTTTATTTCGATGTTAAGAGCAACGATCGGAGCTTCATTATTATTAACATCAAAATTTAGACACGTGTTAAAAATATTATTATTATTCAATTATTAGTAGGGGGGAAAATACAAAAGGAAGTATGTAATATGTAAAGAAAAATAAAATAAAAATTATATGGAGAAAATTGAAAATATATTGCTCATAAAATTTTGTAAAATAATTAATGTAAGGATAATTTTAGACTTCTCAAGGATTGTTCAGTTTTTCTATTTATACAATTTTGAGATCCATATGGTAATATATAAAATAAAATAAAAAATATTTTCATGATACATATAATTGAATAATAATTTTGATTGATACACGGATCGATCAATAAAATTCGACAGTTTTAAGATCGTTTCACGTGGGTAATTTTACTCCGCCTCGAAATGGCTAATTTGGCGACGATTTCGTTTGGTCAGAAAGTAAGAAATGAATTGGAGCCAGCCCAATGTGGGCGACCAGAGGGAAAAGAAGAAATTCAGGCTGCCTTGACGGAAGGAAAACATCGATAAAAGCCGAGCTGATACATTCTTGTCAGAAGAGAGCCTGCAGGATCCGGGCCAGACCCTTCAGAACCCATTGGCGCAGACCTTCCTTTCTTTTTACTCCTCTCTGATCATTTTTCGTTCCATCGAACATCAATTTTAACCTTCCTTCTGGTTTTTCAACACCCAAGAAACGTTCAATTTTATCAATAGTTCTAACTTAATCTCGCGTATTATAAATTTAACGAAATTAAGAGCAGAAAGAAATATTTGAAAACCTGAGAATAATTGCAATATTACAAATTGGAGTTCTAACACTTTTACAGATATATGGAATTTTAAATAATAAAATTTAAATTTAATCCTTCATAGAATTTTCTTTTTGTTTGGAACTAGAGATTAATGTAGTATTTCATTTGTATATTGTGAACATTTTTATTATGAACGATCTATAATAGCAATAATTGCAAGATTCTGAACTAAATAAAAGTTGATTAAGTGTTCGATTTTATTTTATATATTTATTAGCTTGAATTTAATATTTTCTCACGATACTTCAGTGAAGATACAACGACGATGTTTAGATTGTATTGATTCGTGTTATTGTCGCTGTAAGTATTTTATCTTCGTCCAACAACACGAAGGAATTTTATCTTTCACGGAAAGTGATGTTTCTCGAGGGACACTTACCAAGCGGAAATGGCAAAGTAGTCAATAGGGAACTTTGTCGAGCTAAAGAATCATTCTGCTGTTCTTTTTATCTCGTTTTAAGATTCTATGAACAATGTTTCGTAAATATCTCGACAACGAAACTTACGGGTGCTGTCAAAATCGTACCAAACTGTGTCTAATTAATTTCGACAAACAAATGTTGCAAAACTGTTATTAAATAACACAAGTTACGATTTTTTGACTGTTTCGAAAAATATTAAATTATATCCTCCAATCGTAAATTATAAAATAAACTCTATCGAGTATTCTCAAGGATACTCAAGGATTCAATTTTAATTTATTTCAAATTTTTGTTACGTTGAATTCGAGAGAAATATTTTTAAAATTTTAGATCATCGCTCAAAAACTATTATATAAACTAAGCTTTCCAAAAAAACAAATATAATTGTAGTAACTAAAAATTTAAATGTAATAATGACTGTTTTTTTTATTATTAGAATCACATATTTTTCACACAAATTGATTCTTTTTATTATCCTACGTACAGAAATACTAAGAAAATGCTCGTTAAACACAAGTGATATCGTACGATATATTTCATATTCCATTGTTAGAAAATTACTTTATTTTAACAGGTGTTTGAACATTTTACTTTTAACGTTATTTCATTACCAGTTTTCGTGATAAATTATTTAACACACGTGCTGAAGCAATTAGTTTATACGCTGAATCGAAAGGCTCGCGAACGCACTGCGTCTTTTGCAGAACCTCCCAGCGAGATGGGCCACCATAACATCCGGATCGTGGCACAATACATAACGGAAACGCATCGAGAAAAATGGCTCGATACACGAAGTCCCACACCTTGGTCGCCTTGTTCTCTCCGTTTCAACCCACTCGATTTTTTCTCCTCAATTTTTTTTTTAAACAACACTGTGTGTTCGCAGCCTTTCGTTTCGATTGATGACTGGAATATTAAAATCAGAACTAATTGTTCCCACGTAACTGTTATGAAACTTAAAAAAGTGTAAAAAAACCAGTAAGAAAACATTATTGAACTCTATTACAAAATTTTATTTACGGAAATTAAATAGTTTAAAATGGAGAAATAAAAATTTGTTCGATCGAATTAACGTCATGAATAAATTATTATATGGTTATTTGTAGTTCGAATAAAATTTTGCCTATTTTTGATTATAATTAGTAGCAGTGAATCTGCAAAATTTGATGGATATAACTTGATGAGAAGATAAAATAAAAAAAGTAAAATACTAAAATTCTACGAATTAAATTTATAATTATAATTTGTAATTACATAGAATTAAATACACTTGTCCATTAATTGTACAGTTTTAAAATTTGAGAAAAATTCTGTTTAATATTATTATGTGACTAATGAAAAACTATGTTGATCAATGATCCTCAAATTTCCCAAAATCTCTATGGTACATATGTGTAATTATGTTCATTATAAAAATGAGCAATAATGAGCTTATTGTTTATCACCGAGTTCGACTGTATTTGGATCGCGTAGGGAGACTCTGTTCGAACACCTGCAGGAACAAAGTGATATTCTAACATAAAATATTTACTACCTCGTAAAGTACTACGGTTTTCAATGGCCATACCTTACTAATTTTATCTGAGGAATGATAAGGACCAATTTATGTAAACGAGCAACGTTAGGTGCCCACTTAAGAAGCAGGTGTAAACGCGTGCTAAAAATTTGCAAACAAAATGTTTCTTAAGACTATTTCATAAGAATTTTATTGTAGTTAATTTGGAATCATTATTAAAATTAATTTTCACTGCCCAATTGAAAACTAATTACAATTTTGATTTCGAGATCCTATTAATTCCTCGTACGTACTATAGTACTCCATTTGCACCGATTAGTATTATAAACCAACATTGGTTTGGCAGAGATATTTATCGAAGATATTTCAATGATTTTTAAAATTTTTATATAAGGTGCTAGAATAAAATTATGAAAAAATTGTAGATTAATTCTTAAGAGGGTAGCTATGAAGGGGAGGTTTTAATATTAAATTTTGCGGTAGTTGTAGACGCGTGATGAATTTTTAAAAAATATAGAGAGAAAATAGAGGACTCAATATTTAAATTCAATATTCATTTCTTTAATATTTGTATTATTTCCTAAATATAAGATAGTAAAATAAAATGACGAACAAAATGTTAGATTAATTCTCTAGGGGTTTTGCTATGAAAGGGAGGTTTTAATATTAAATTTATGGTAGTTTCAATCGCGTGATGAATTTTAAAAAAATACAGGGAGAAAATAGAGGACCCAATATTTAAATTCAACATTCATTCCTTTAAAATTGTTAACATTTCTTGAAAATTTAGACGCTAGAATAAAATGACGAAATTAATGTAATTAATTCTTAAGGGGGTGGCTATGAAAAGGAGGATTTAATTTTAAAATGGTACTTGAGTCGCGTGACAAATATTTAAAAACTATAGGGTTGCAACAATAGAGGATTCAATATTCAATTCTTTAAAATATTTAATATTCCCTAAAAATCAGATACTGGAATAAAATGACTAAAAAATTCTGGATTTAATTCTGAAGGAGCTCTGCTATGAAAGAGAGGTTTTAACATTACATTTATGGTAGCTTCAATCACCATAACAAATATAAACAAAATATAGGTTACAAAAATAGAGGATTCATTCCTTTAAAATTTCTACCATTTTCTGAAAATGAAATACTAGAATAAAATGACTAAAAAATTGTGGATTTAATTCCCAAGGAGCTTTGTTATGAAAGGGAGGTTTTAATATTACATTTATGGTAGCTTCAATCACCATAACAAATATAAACAAAATATAGGTTGCAAAAATAGAGGATTCATTCCTTTAAAATTTCTACTATTTTCTAAAAATAAAATACTAGAATAAACCCACAACAAAATTATAGATTCCTATGGGGGTGGCTATAAAACAGACGTTTTAATCTCAAAATACTAATTTCAGTCGCCCGAAAAATTTTTTAAATCAACTCTCGAGAACTAAAACTGTATAAAAAGCTTCTATTTTCACAAAATTTAAATACCCCACAAAACTAATATTTCCCAATCGTCCAAAGACAAACCTGGAGAACTAATAGAGTCGCAATTTTCGCGATTCAAGGATCGAAGGCGTGGTTGTTGAAAAAACCGTCGAAGGATTAGCAGCCATCCGCACGATAAAGAACAATGGTAACAATTAGAGTTTATGACTTCCTGCGCCAGTGGAGGCTCTTGCTCGGTTCCTACGGATTAACGGAACTCCCACGCGGTCTCCGTGCAGGCTGTCTTTCCGTGGCAAGTTCATGAAGTCGTGCCTCGCGATGCCGTACGCCCCTGGGTGCCAATGGCTTGTCAATGGAATATCAATAAAACGTATGGAAACGCTCATTATTCCTGGCGCCGCTCGCGGTGCACCAACGACGGAGCTCTTCGCTTTGGCATTAACGGACGCTTCGTGTAACACAATCGACTACGGGGCCCCTTTCATAAATAACGCGCGTGTGTTTCGTAGTTGCCATCGGAATGACGGACGTACCAAGGATGCTGTACAACGTTATTTGTTCCTTTTTCTAACGGCCGTAGACCGATAGGAGCGATTACGAACAACTCGTGTACAGGGAACCCCGGGTACTTTTCGAGCAACGGTATTTCAAACGAGCTTGTCACCTTTCCAACAGCCGGAAACAAGTTATTAAATTAATAATCGAAGCCTCGACTCGCGTGAAAAATATTGTGGACGTTGATCGGCCTCGAAACTGGGACCAGAAATAACTCCTTCAGGGGTTGAATAAAATTGACATTCACTAAAAATTTTGAAAATTTATTCTCGAGATTAGATGCCCAAGAGAATAAACCTAGGTCTCTGGAATTTTAATTTACAATATACACTCGTTCTTTAAAAAATTGATCTATGCATATTTTGCTTCACACCTTTAAAAACGTGGTGTTTACGTAACATTTCATCCACCGTGTCGGAAACTATATTCCAGCAGGTGTTCAAACATCACCCATTGCAACGCGTCGTTTTCTTGGTCGCTCCATTTTCCATTTTTTTACCCAACGTAATGTTTATATTCCAACGATTACCAACCCTCTTGGAACGAATTAAATTTTCTAACGCGAAATAAATGGACGAAAATAACATGTTCCTGTTTCAGGGAGACTTTCCCCGCGAAGCTGGATAAGCAAAATGGACGACGGGAGCGAGATTACGCGAAATGTAAATAAAGGACGCGGCGAAACGAGGCCGTAAAGCGAGCCACAACTCGTGTAGAAATTGTGTTTCATAGAGCCACGGAGCTTAATGATATTTGCTCGCGAGGAGAGGCGTTTAATTTATTTCCGCGCTCGCGTACGTGAAAAAATAACAGAGCCCGCTCTCGGTGCCCCGCGACCGCGACAAACGACTTCCCATTAATTTTTAATGAAGACTAATGATTTTTAATAAGACGCAATAATGGTAATAAATATTAATTGCTTCGAAAGTATCGAGCCCCATCGGGGGCGTCGGGGGGAATAATCGTTGCACAATGGACGACGCGAGGGTATGAAATTTTAATTATGACAAAAGAACACAAGCGTCTGGCGAGGTACCATAATATAAGAAGCGAGATAACCCTGTCGCAACAGATGTTCCGAAGACGTCGGAAACGTGTGGCGTATTTCGCTGCGTCGCGTAACGGGTGTGGTTAATAACTGCAAATGTATGCGTCATACGTAATTAACCGTGCAAAAACGGGGTTAGGAATAATTATGGGACACCTAACCGGGATTACGAGTTAACACCGTTCGCGAATACGACGACAGGAGTTTCTTCTGTCTGGCTGATGGCACCGACGTGTATAAAACGACAGTGATCTAACCGGGCAGAAATGTTACTCCGGCGTTAATGAAAACGATCGTTAAGTCGCTCTTTCCTGGTTCTAGAATGGATAAATCTGTTGTTTCTTTTACGATTCGCGAGGCCACCGGGGAATTGTTTGTCGACTTTTATATCTGCGACGTTTTTGTCATCGAATTATTTTTTTAATATTTTATATAGTTATTTACAATACTCGTGCTCTTGTACTATAATGGTGATTTGTTGTAAATGAAAACAAAATTTATGCATGAAATCTACGAGATCTAATTTTGAATTGGCCCTCCAAAGATTGAAATTATGTGTAATTACTGCTACTCGTGTTCGTACACTGTAATGGTGGTTATAAATGGGGAGAAAAATTGCTTCCTATGAATTGAGTTATTTTTAAAACTGATGCAAGTTCATTTTTTCATAGATTGAGATATTTGAAAAGATTGGCCCTCTAAAGATTAAAATTATGTATAATTACTGCCACTCTTGTTCGTACACTGTAATGGTGGTTATAAATGGTGAGAAAAATTGCTTCCTATGAATTGAGTTATTTTTAGAACTGGTGCAAGTTCATTTTTTCATAGATTGAGATATTTGAAAACATTGGTCCTCTAAAGATTAAAATTATGTATAATTACTGCCACTCGTGTTCGTACTCTGTAATGGTGGTTATAAATGGGGAGAAAAATTGTTTGCTATGAATTGAGTTATTTTTGAAACTGATGCAAGTTCATTTTTGCATAGATTGAGATATTTGAGGGTTTAAATTAGCAAGAAAAATGGTTGATGACTGTACAATATTGGAGATGATGGTCCCACGTGTGATCAACAAAGTGCAGCTGCATTAATCGAGGTCGAGTTAGGGATGGGTGACCGCCAAGGAAAACACTACTTATTGTTGAATTTATATACTGTTTATATTATTAATAAATACTTCTCTATCGATCTTGTAATTAAGTATTACTTGCTTGTTAATATTTAAAAATAAAAAAACAAAAAAAAAGACTACTTTTAAATAGAAGAAAAACAACATTTGGTAGAAATAAATCGAAAAAATTTGTACAGCACCAGTTTCATTTATAGTGTACGAATACTAGTGGAAGTAACTGTGTAAAATACTATTCAAAACACAGTATAGTAAACAATAACATTTGGTATAAAAATAAATAGAAAGAAATTCATAAGAAACAAAGTTGTTTCATTTGTAGTGAATCACCCTTATAGTGTACGAATACTAGTAAAAATAACTGTAATACTATTCAAACTACAGTGTAATAAATAACATTTGGTAAAAATAAATTAAGTGGGTAGGGAAAAGTAACTGTATATGAATAAAATATAGTAAAATTAGCGAAGGAAAAAAATCCCTAGAAAGAAAATGCAATAAAACTAGAAGTGAAGATATAGTAAATTACCCCATTATAGCATATGTATTATTATACTAGTGTAATAAACAGTGTAATAAACAACATTTAGTAAAACTAATCACAGTGTAATAAACAACATTTAGTAAAACTAAAAGAGGTAGATGGGGGAGTAATTGTATATGAATAAAATATAGTAAAATTAGCGAAGGAAAAAATCCCTAGAAAGAGAATGCAATAAAACCAGACGTGAAGATATAGTAAATCACCCCATTATAGTATATACTATTCAAACCACAGTGCAAAAAATAACATTTGGTAAAAATAAATAAAGTGGTTGGGGAAAAATAACTGTATATGAATAAAATATAGTAAAATTAACGAAAAAAAAAAATCCCTAGAAAGAGAATGCAATAAAATCAGAACGGGAGATAAAATTCTGTTTATTTAGATATAAATTTCGAACTAGTGGGTGTAACTCTATATAGAAATTTTACTATTACTGTCTTGGAAAAATATTGAGTATTCCAAGTATTTCTAACGATGTTGAAAGGCTAGGATGTTGCTCTAGTGTTAACGAAAAGATACTAAACTTCAGATCTTGGTAAAAATTGTATCACTTTCGTAATTAAGAATTTTCAATGTACAAAAATGGTCATAACTCGAGAACAAGGACAGTCGTGGTGTGTGTAATATTTATACACAAATTTTTAGTTATTTTCGTGTTCAAGTGGGTTCTATATGTTGGGGATACACCCTACACATTTAATGACGGCGCAACGTTGCTGCTTATCGAACATCTAGAAACTCTTCTTGTAATTAATGAGCCCAGATAACAGATTTTCCATCACTATCGCGATAGAAGCACACGCATGGTCAGAATGAGCGCTATGGTTTCGAGTCGATCGTAAATTACAAGAACCCTTTAATTGCTCGCGTTATTCATAGAAAACAAGAGCCATCCGCGAGTAGGTCACATTCCAGTAGCAAAAAGCAGACACGAAAATCCAATAATTCAAAGCAAATTTATTCTATTAATATTTTCAGAAACGAATCGAAAAAGAAATAAAAATACTGAGAAGAGTATATTAGCTGTGCAGAATTTTGCTCAATAATTTAAATAACCTGTTTCCTTCCATTTCTCAATGGGGGAAAAATGAAAAAATCGTGCAAAAATATTTAAACAATATCTGTCTTTTCACAAACAGTTTCTTCTTTAAATCGCCTTGAAAATGGCGGCTAAAACCAAAATAGACCTTCATAGGCGTTTACAACGTGTCGCACAATTCCTGACACGATGTAAACATCCGTCAAGACACGTCACTCGGGTGTAATAATCATTTTCATAAAATTTTTATCGTTCGATGACTCACTGATACCAACTCTCGAGGCACGTTCTAAAACGATTCGAATAATCGCGGAAATTATTGTCGATAAAAAATTAACTCGAAGACCTTGAACTTTTCAGTTAAAAAAAAGAATGATTGGTATATAGAAATAAAAAGTCTAACATTTCTTGAATTTTGACCCGTTAAAAAAATTAATACGATCCACCTTGTATATAGAGAAAAGTATAAATTGGTCGAATAATTTACGATAGTAAACATACGGTACACGCACGGTAATTACAGGGTTTAATTACTATTACAGGGTGATCGTTAAATCATTGATCAGATTACATTGTGTACGAGTTTAATGCAAACGCGTCCATTCTACAACACGTACGATTTAAACGACAGATTAAAATTTCCAATCGATCGGGTTCTTAATTGAAAAAGTTGCACGAGCCTGTATCTATCTCAACATCGCCAAATGACGCCATAAATGACGCATTTCCGACGAGTCCTACGCCAGCTGTAAAAGCGTTTGCTTCGTGCTACCTGTTGCCTGGCTTCCGGCTAAAAGTGTCTGCTGGAATTTTGATTACGAATAAAGGGCTGTCAATGGTGAAACATCGAGCCCGCGAACGATATAATTAATCCTTTTCCCACGTAACGCAGCTGCCAGCGATATTTCTTAATAACGCGTGTCACAACCGTCGATTGTTCCGACATTTTTCGCAAATACAATACACTAAGGGGTCATATTCTGTAATAGAACGTTCGAACTCGCGAAATATCCACGAATTTTCTCCAAAGAAACTTAGCAAACGTGTGAATATAAGGGAGGGCATGTTTATCTAATAACTTGTGGTGTGCACGTGTAATATAATAAGTTATATGAACTTTTTTTGTGTGATTTCTATGAGGTATTTGGAGGCAATTTTATTTTTAAAATAAAAAGTGACAACCTAGGATCTAATCTCTAAGCATGATAGTCAAGACGAATTTTAAAGCAATGATTTTTGGCCAAGAAAACTATTTTCCAAATCTCTTCATCACGATTTGACTATCAAAACTTATTTTAAATTATGGATGCATTTAATTCAAGCTTTATATTCCCACTTCGAGATTTGATTAGATTTTAAACAAAATTGATTCATGGATAATCATGGTTACCTCTTGTAGTTTTTGTTTTTTTATATGTATGTTTAAATATCTAAAAATTGTTTTAAATAAATCTTGAAAGGGATTAAAATGACCATGAAATATGTTACAAAAATATTCCACTTTCTGCAATAAAGGAAAAATTAAGTGAAATTTTATGTTTGTCCTGTATTTTCAGAATTTGATAACTGACACACTAATTTAACTATTCCTGATTTTTGTCTTATTTTGCTGTATAGAATCACCTACTTTCTGCTTGTAGTTTTTTTGTAAATGAATATAATTTTTACAACTATTGCTTTTCTCATCATTCTGCATATAAAAGAGCTAAGACCATTGAAAACGTAACGCTTTGAGAGACGTTCCATATTTTACCATTGGGGATATTGCTTTATAGCAGCAGGTGTTCGAGCGATTCATAGCTTGTCTCACAGCCTGTCCTAGTTTCTAGAATTACCCTGTATATTCTATTAGAGAACACGTTTCATTACTCGCGATGTTAACGTTCTGACTTTATAATTGTTGCACTTGTTTCAAGAATGACCCCGAAGGGTCAGAAACCTCATATGAAGCACAATCTGGACGTTCTATTATCATTAGACTGCGGATTTTCATTAATAGAATTAAAGAAATGGGAACTTTGTAAAGCATTTCTTATATTTCTGAATATTAAGTTTTAAAATTTCCCATAAATACGTAAACATCCACAGTCTAATTATCACACAGAAATTCATTTTAAAATTCACTATGAAGTCTGAAAATTTGACTCTCACATAAAGGTGGTTCCTCGACTAAAAAAAGTTATTAAAATCAGATTCTATACTTCACGAAACCCCAAAAAATCATCTATAACAGAGTCTCTATAAATAATGACACTATCAACATGTCGACTGTTAGACTAAAACCCCAAAGTTTTCGTTCGAGACCAAAATTTTGATTTTATTTAATTTCCGTCCCCCCATTATTTTCACAATCTCACTGAGATTCATAAATCCTATTAAAATTTATTTCCCTTGAAATTTCGACTCGAGGATCGTTCCATATCGAAAAATTCAGTCACCCCCATACATCGCGACGATCGAAGCTTTGGAAGATCCGGGGGGGGGCAGTGGATCGGGTCGATCGACGGCGTGCATTCATATTTCAAGCGGATAGAGCGTATCCTAGCGATTCACACGACGATCGACATAACGAGGGCCCCCGTACATGGCGTCAATAACTATACATGGACATAGTGGAAGGAAAGATCGGCGAGTTCCGAGTCGGCGGGGTTCTTTCCCGTCCGCGAGTGTTTATCCTCGTTGCACGGGGCCACGTCGTATCGTCGACCGGTCGCGCGAGTGACGAACGGTCGACCTGGCCTCGCCAGCAGCCGATGACAGAAACGGAAACGCGAGAAAAAGACAAAGTGGAGAAAATAAGGCAGGACGATAGTGGACGAAGGTGTACGCGCCGGGAATGCAGCACGCTCGTCGCATATAGTAGCGCAAAAATGATCGGGTCCCCGGTAGATCCCTCGTTTCCTAGGAACGATCCAACGACGCGCTTCTTTCCTTCCATATACGCGTCCAACCCCCACCCGCCCCTCGTCGTACAACGATCCAGGTGCGATTCACGCTATATCGAAAATTTTATGCCCGAGGACGGACCGTTTTGTCGTCCAAGCGCGACGCGAATGGCCTTTTTCTTTTTTAAAACGTATTCGAAACACGACGTCGAAAGGGGCCGATCTGCCTCGTGTCGAGCAACGAGAGTAGTGTAAACTTTGCTCGTTCGCGTCCGGTGGCTATGGTCAAACGTGATCACTGTTTTCAATGAGCTCCAAATATCCGGGCGATCGAATTGGGAAAAGAAAATTGATGTCTAGGGACTTTTGGTGTAAGAATGAAAACAAGGGTATGAATTCCTTTTTTTCGATTAAAATGGGTTTAGATACTGATAATTGGAATTCGAGTAGATTAATGTTGGATTTGAATTAATTAGGATTCAGTGTATTGGATTTGCTTATATGTAATTCGAATCAAAATTAAAAATTGTAATTTTGAGATTAATTTGTGGACTTTTGTTGTACAGCGAAAAGAAAATTTATGTCTAAGGACTTTTGGCCTAAAAATGAGAAGGATATGGATTCTTTTTTTCGATTAAAATGGTTTTAGATACTGATAATTGGGATTCGAGTAGATTATTGTTGGATTTGAATTAATTAGGATTCTGTGTATTGGATTTGGCTATGTGTAATTTTAATTAAAATTTAAGAGATTTGTGGACTTTTCTGGACTTAACTAGATTGGTGGACTTTTGTTGTAAAGTGAAGAGAAAATTTATGTCTAGGGACTTTTGGCCTAAAAATGAGAACAAGAGTATGGATTCTTTTTTTCGATTAAAATGGGTTTAGATACTGATAATTGGGATTTGAGTAGATCATTGTTGGATCTGAATTAATTAGGATTCAGTTTATTGGATTTGGTTATATGTAATTGTAATCAAAATTTAAAATTGTGATTTTGAGATTAATTTGTGGAATTTTGTTGTAAAGTGAAAAGAAAATTTATGTCTAGGGACTATTGGCCTAAACATGAGAACCAGAGTATGGATTCTTTTTTTCGATTAAAATGGGTTTAAATACTGATAATTGGAATTCAATGTATTGGATTTGGTTATATGTAATTTTAATAAAAATCTAAAATTGTGATTTTGAGACTAATTTGTGGACTTTTGTTGTAAAATTAAAAGAAGCTGTTGGGTGTTGGTTCTTTTCTAGATTAACCCTTAAGTGGATTATTTAAAGCAATAATTATTTAATATATGTCAATGTGATTATTCGAAAATTGATGTAATCTTCTATCAGTTCATTATTTTTTAAATGCCCGAAGGAAAGTTGATTTCCATTTACCAATTTGGTGAAAATCAACATTAAAATAATTCAGTTGAGACTGTGAGTCCACTTAAGGGTTAAAATAGATTTAGCTACTTATAATTATAAGTGAAACTTGTTATCTCGTTATTCATTCTACTCTACTTTTCTCTACAATGATTCAGGATCCAGTTTATCGATCTCGCCTATCTGCAATTTTAACCAAAATATGAAACTGTAATTTTAAGAAAAATTTGGAGCCTTTTGTTCTAAAAATGAAAAGAAGTATGGATACTTTTCTTGATAAAAATGGTTTTAGCTGCTAATAATTATAAATGAAACTTCTCATCTTGCTATCCATTTTACTATGAAAATTTAACACTGTAATTTTTAAAAAAATATTTCTGTGGTCGATGAGTCTTACGAAACAGTAAGTCAGTATTATTTAATTTCCCCACGATTTTTATCTGTGTTTTCCTGGTTTTTAAGAACGAAACTAACATTACTCTTGTTTGTAATTTTTGCATCTATTTTTAAGATTCTTTTTACATTAATATGAAACGTATGAATCTGTTAGTGGAAGACTAGGTTCTTGAAACGATGTTTTCAGGGTCCTTTCTATCTATTTCCCCGCGTTTAGAGCCCAGGACGATCAATTAAAGGTTATCTCGCGAGAAACAGGCATTCGTGGGTAGCTACGCGGATCTTTGCTCGGAAACTTGATCGATTCGCGATGCACTTTCAGATATCGTATCGCGATTATGCGTCCCGATAGCATGGGAGCCGAGAGCCGGCTCAAACGAGTCGATTTGACCGTAATATCTGTCTTCTCAGCGTGTCCACCTCATTATTCCTCAGAGATCCACGATTCTGTTGCATAGACGTACAAAAGTCTCATAAAAATACAACTTGTTGAATGAAAACTAGGATTTGAATCATAGAATGAAATATTTCCTACCGAACAGATGAAAATTAAAACTCTGAATCAGTCGTAAATGAATTAACTATGCGTTACTTGTTATTCGAATAAAATTTCGCCCACCTGTCTTCCTTTTTTTAAATCATTAAATATTAAATTTTCCTCAAGATTTCAAACAACTTTTTCCCTCGAAAAATTCATAAACCGTACATATGTTTTCAAAACCTTCTATTTCTAATAAATTTCTAATAAAACTTGTAAAAAATGTACTACACTGAATTTTTGAAAATTTATCTCAACTTCTATAAGAGAATGAATGAAACACTTATTTTCATTGCATAGAAATAAATATACTAATATAATTGTCGGTAGTTCTGGCGTTAATTCCAGAATTCGACCAAAATGGAGACAACTCTGAAGAAGGGTTGCAACATTTATCAAAAGTTACACTAAAAATTTAGGTGCTGAATATATCGATACCATTGAATAAATTGCTAGGGTAAAAATATAAAAAGAAAAAGGACTGCTTCAAAAATAAATAGGAATTATTAAAGATTTCAGTCGCTACAAGTGCAACGACCGTAAAGTCATGTCCGCTTTTAAGATTTTTTTCGAGACCTGGCTCCGAAATTCAACTCCAAAGAGCAGATTAAATGGATTGCCTTCCCTCGAGTTATTAAGCACAGTGACGCGTTATGCCTTCATAGGGCCCAAGGCAAAGCGAAATTTAGGGAGCCTCGTCTAAAGAAAAAACCGAATGACGAACATTCATAACAGAAATCCCATTTTGTAAGACGATGAAACAAATTACATAATACGAGAAAGAAATCTAACGTTATAAATATTTTTAATATCTGAGAAATTAATGTCTGCGGCATGGTCTGTCAATTTATTATAATCAATTTTGTTCGTTACACTATTTTCGACACAAAGTATTACCAAAATAATTTCTTCTTGCCCTTTTGGAATTTTTTTATGTAATTACTCAGTGAATTGATTAAAAATATTTTGTTATGCTTCAAAAATTAATTTCTAGCGACAGTTTGTTGCAAATGCCATTTAAACAATTTATAACAAATCTGTTTCTTCGCCAATAAACAAACTGTGACACTGATTAAAAAATAATAAATATACTAGAAAAGGAGAATTTAAATTTCACATAAATAAAATTATTTTCATAATAGCCTCGGTCGGTAAGAACCAATCTCAACAATAAAAAAAATATAACGAACATATCTATATTTTTGCAACACTGTTTCATTAAAAACTATTATCTAATTATTCCTATACCTTTGCACTGCAATTCAATTCAAGCATTCGACGTTTGTCAATTCTTCATCTCTCACCCCCCTTTGCTGAATCATTCACAAAATCATTCCACAGGGTAAATTTGATAAACATCGTTGTAGGGTTAGGTCCTTTTCTCTGTCTGCTTTCTATTTTGTCACGTAGAAGATAACCGACATAATGGTAAACAAACCCAGGAAGTATTACGAACGTAACGCGTAATCCACGATAAAACGTTTACAAAGAGAAAGGTCGCCCGACGATAAGTTATCGACGTAAAGCGATCGAGTCGACCGCTCGGGATCGATAAAAATCAAACCAGACAAACGACTCCATTTCAATTACTTTTCTTTCAGCCAGTCCGCCGCATCGGAAGATCACGTTTCGGGCTCATCGATCGCGCGATCGATTCGGACGATCATCACTGACTACGCGTACCACGACGAACAATCGATTTTACCGCGGTGAACAACTCGTCCTCGCACTTTTGTCACACTGGGTACGCGGTAGATCGCGATCGTTGCCCGCCAAAACATCGACGGATAAACACAACGAAGCGTACGTACGTCTCGCGTGCACGAAACGACGATTAGGGGACGCGCGATGTTCGAAGTAGCGCGTCTCGGCACAAACTGAACGTAAACCGAGTACCGATCCACGCCACGGCGATCCAAGATGCCAGAGTGGCGGCGTCGCGTCTGATTGGCTCGCGCCGCAGATCTTCCTTGTTGAACAGCCAATCAGCTGCACGGACGCTAACCGCGGCCTCGGAGCAACGCGGGTCGTTCGAAATTTCATTAACGCGTCCCTCGATCTTTTTAACACCTTTCTAGACGTTCGAAATACTGGGTTAGCTCGAATGAAACTTTTCCACGTTACTTCAGCTTCGTGAAAATGCATGTTCACGTTGAAAAATAGTGAAATAAAATGTACTGTTGGTTGTTATAATAAAACTATTAGTCAGTATATAAAATACATGATTGTTTTGAGAATAATTATTTCAGGTTATTTCAATTTTATGTAAATGTTCGTACACGTTGAAAAATAATGAAATTTGGTACTTTGTTAGACACTGTAATAAAACTATTAAATATTGTGTAAGATATAGGATTGTTTTGAGAATAGCTTTTCCACGTTATTTAAATTTCATGAGAATGCATGTTCACGTTAAAAATAACATGTTATAATAACAAATAGCATGTTAAGAATAACGAAATAAAATACATTGTTTGTTGTTATAATAAAACTATTACTGTATAAAATATAGGATTGTTTTGAGAATAATTTTTTCACGTTATTTCAATTTTATGTAAATGCATGCTCACGTCGAAAAATAACGAAATAAAATACATTGTTAGTTGTTATAATAAAACTATTACTGTATAAAATATAGGATTATTTTGAGAATAATTTTTTTTATGTTATTTCAATTTTATGTAACTGTTTATACACGTTGAAAAATAATGAAATTTGGAATTTTGTTAGACACTAATAAAATTATTAAATACTGTATAAAATATAGGATTGTTTTGAGAAAAACTGTTCCACGTTATTTCAATTTTATGTAAATGTTTATACACGTTGAAAAATAATAATATAAAGTACATTGTTAACCACTATACTCACAGATACTGTTTTTGAATAGAAAAGAAATTATTGAATTCTCTACCAGAATCAAATATGGCGTCGCCAAGATGGCTACCAGTTCTCAATAACCAAAATATAGTATTATCTCGATAAAAACTTCTCCACGTTGCTACAATTTCCCATAAACGTTCATAGACGTTGAAAAACAATAAAATAAAGTGCATTGTTAACCACTATACTCACAAATATTGTTATTTTTGAATAGAAAAGAAATTATTGAACTTTCTATCAGAATCAAATATGGCGTCACCAAGATGGCTACCAGCTTTCAATAAACAAAATATAATATTGTCTCGATAAAAACTTGTCCACGTTGCTACAATTTCGCATAAATGTTCATACACGTTGAAAAATAATAAAATAAAGTACATTGTTAACCACTATACTTACAGATATTGTTATTTTTGGATAGAAAATAAATTATTAAATTCTCTACCAGAATCAAATATGGCATCGTCAAGATGGCTACCAGTTCTCAATAACCAAAATATAGTATTATCTCGATAAAAACTCCTCCACGTTGCTACAATTTCCCATAAATGTTCATACACGTTGAAAAATAATAAAATAAAGTACATTATTAACCACTATACTCACAGATATTGTTATTTTTGGATAGAAAATAAATTATTGAATTCTCTACCAGAATCAAATATGGTGTCGCCAAGATGGCTACCAGTTTTCTATTTTTTGTATGACATACTCGATATTATTCTTCCTACTGGTTACTATAATACGAGGAAAAGGGAAACAAATAACGGTGGTATATTTTTACTAGAATTAGGCGAGGTATTATGTTTCCCAACCATTGAGAAATGTTACCCAAGCGTAGAATTAACATGCTCGAAGGCCACTTACAATAATCGATGCTTTTTAAAATTGCTACGAGATGCGTGAACAAAGTTTGTAAATAATTTATAATAATTCTGAGCTTCGAGAAAATTCTGAAAATCAAAATAAAAATTCTAAAAACAAAACATTGAGAACAAAATCTTAATTTTTAATTAATTAATCCGAATGCTGCTTTATTGTTCATTTTTTACCGGTGAATAACCTGCACATCTGCGCGAGGCGGTCCTATCCTCAACGATGTTGGTCTTGTATAGATAAAAATGATGGAAATTTTGATTTCGAGTATCAATAGTATGATTGATAGACGTTTACACCGATCGCTATCAACTATCTCTAAAAGTAAACACAGTTTTCCTAAATATACTAGATAAATATTGTCCATCTATTTTTATCCCGTACTCTAATAAAGACAATTATTATTATTTTTATTATAATCGTTTACGGAAGCATTTGTGGGTCCATAAGATTTATGTGTACATAAGATTTATTATTATTTTTAATCGTAGAAAATAGTGGCATAATTTTGGGAAAAAATTTCTGGGGCAAATTTTAATTTTGTTTAAATTATTGCCCGTATCTATAATAATATAGTAATCCATCATAAGACAAATGATTAAATTTTATGAAACAGTTAAACTTGTCTCGACACGTTCTCATACAATTTTTACAGTGTACACAATTTTAATTTGTACTCTCGAACAGGTGTTCCACGAGTATTTTATTATATTTGTTTTACTGCTTATAAACAGATCGATAATACATTTATAACTTTCATTCGAGACCATTAAACTCTTTATCTCTCGTACAAGAATTATTATCGTTCGTATTGCTTTACGTACTGTTACGTTAAATAAATAGGATCCAAATTACCGTACGTTAATTCCATAACTCAGCTAGAAATTACAATGGAAATTACGAACGTTATTTACCAGTGCAAATAACAACTGTAAACACTGTAAAATCATAAACAAAAGAAAAGAGATTCAATGCTCAAAAAACACGTGTTTACTGCAAGAAAAGAATTGATGAATTAAGAAATTAAAAAATTGCTAAAAGTCAAATATTTTATATTCACGAATCGAGAATATAATCACTGTAAAATCAGAAACAGAAAAAAAGGGATTCAACGGTAAAAAAAAACACGTGTTTAGTGCAAGAAATGAAATGACAATTCTGAAATTAAAAAATTACAGTATTGCTAAAAGTCAACAATATTTTATATTCACGAATCGAGAATATAATCACTGTAAAATCAGAAACAGAAAAAAAGGGATTCAACGGTTAAAAAAAACACGTGTTTAGTGCAAGAAATGAAATGACAATTCTGAAATTAAAAAATTACAGTATTGCTAAAAGTCAACAATATTTTATATTCACGAATCGAGAATATAATCACTGTATAATCAGAAACAGAAGAAAGGGATTCAATGCTCAAAAAACACGTGTTTACTGCAAGAAATGAAATGATGAATTCTGAAATTAAAAACTTACAGTATTGCTAAAAGTCAACATTTTATCTTCACGATATAAAATCACCGTAAAATCAGAAACAGAAAAAAAGGGTTTCAGCGGTCAAAAAACACGTGTTTATTGCTAGAAATGAAATGATGAATTCTGAAATTTAAAAAATACAGTATTGCTAAAAGTCAACAATATTTTATATTCACGAATCGAGAATATAATCACTGTAAAATCAGAAACAGAAGAAAAGAGGTTCAATGCTCAAAAAACACGAGTTTACTGCAAGAAATGAAATGATGAATTCTGAAATTAAAAAATTCCAGTATTGCTAAAAGTCAACATTTTAACTTCACGATATAAAATCACCGTAAAATCAGAAACAGAAAAAAGGGATTCAATGCTCAAAAAACACGTGTTTACTTCAAGAAATGAAATGATAAATCCTGAAATTAAAAAATTCCAGTATTGCTAAAAGTCAACATTTTAACTTCACGATATAAAATCACTGTAAAATCAGAAACAGAAAAAAGGGGATTCTACGGTCAAAAAACACGTGTTTACTGCAAGAAATGAAATGATGAATTCTGAAATTAAAAAATTCCAGTATTGCTAAAAGTCAACATTTTATCTTCACGATATAAAATCAGAAACAGAAAAAAAGGGATTGAACGGTCAAAAAGCACATGTTTACTGTAAAAAATGAAAGTTGTCGCATTCGTGGTTCTGACATAATGGGGACGGTATGTCGGGTGTTCTATAGAAAATTGTCGCAACAGGTTTGGCCGGATCAAGCTCGTTAGAAGAGCACGACCTGCAACGAGCAGCTTGTAAGTACGCTAATTGTCGTCCCGTTCGATTAATTATGATTAATCATTTGCACCAATTCCCTTGTCGCGGCACGGATAACTCGACCTATCTCCCGCGACAGGATAGATCCGTGTCGAGGAATTGTGTATCAACGTGACGTCAGTTTAACAGACCGGTACATAAATTACGAAATACGTATGACTCGGTCCCGAACGGTAGCAAGTTCGTAATATACGACCCGGCAATGCTTTATCGGTAAAGTTAATCGACGCAACATGTACTCACGTTTGTCGATAGCTGGCTAGTCAACGAATGGACTTTTTCTTGGGCGTCCAGGAGCTCGCGTCGTAATTTCCTCAGCTCGTGCGCTTGTTTCTCCTCGGCTGAACTGTACAGACTGCTCGCCGTCGATACCAAAGATACCGAAGAACCATGAACTGAAAGCAGAAGAGAAAGATTCCTCTTTTTTCCCCCCGTCCATCAAGTGAAATCTCGAGTAATTTCTCGATTATGCAAATAAACTGTCTATTAATAATAAAAGAACGCGATTCTCGTATCGAAGAGTCCTGCATCGTTTCACTGACGAGATAAAAGAATGCTCGAGCATTCCACGCGAATCTGAAAAGAAATTAACCATAGAAAAGTGAGCAATTATTTGTTCGTTTTAATGAAGAAAAGTCTGCCTTTTGATGGGTTGAATATTTTAGAATCTATAAAACATTTTTCAAACGTGATTTTTCAAACGTGATTTTTCAAACTAAAATGCATGTACAGACACAAATTCAATAGTTAATTCCAAATTATCTGAACTAATCTGTTACGATGAACTTAGTCTAATATTTCTGTCTCACACTGTACAATTAATAGTTGGTCATATTTATAAAAATTGCTCACTTCCTTCGAGTTTTCTTTCTCAGATTCGCGAGGGAACTCTCAAATTTCCACTTTTGTCGCCATTAAATGGCCCTTTTAAAATCCTCGTTTCTAAAGTTTTATATTTTCTTCGCCGTGGAGACTATGTCGTTTAGACGTGCTTCAGCCACCAGATGGCTGTTATTTAGATTTTTCTCGTTGTGTTTGACCTAAAAGCTTCACATATAGGAGACTGCTTTCACCTGGTAGGCGCGTCTAAGGCAGGATCCGCTAGGAAAGCCTTGCTGAAAAATCCTCCAGCGGATCTAGGACGAAACGCCGTAATACTTTGGCTCTTTCGAACCAAGAATATTATTTTTATTAAATACATAGAAATCACAAAGGTTCCCTTTTTTATCAATCATAAGTAACAAATAAAATAACAAAAAATGAAAGAATAAAACCATATTAAATCTTCGTTAATATACATATTGTAATAAGAAAGGAAACGTTTCTGATTTCGTTATTCCAAGCAATTAAATTAAATTTTGTTATTTAAAACGCAACGAAACGAAAACTTACTGTCGTCGTCCTTGTGCACGTGTTGGTAAAGATTAGGCGGTTGTCGCGAAGTGTGCGTGGGCGTTGGAGACGTTGGCTGAGACCAGTGCTGTCCCGTACACCCGGTAGATCCAACAGGAACGCTATAATAGGGTTCGACACCGACACCCATTCCTATCCCGACTCCGACCTCCTCGCCGACGGAAGACGAGGCCCCGCTTCCTCTAGCTAACATTGACGGATACATTTTTTCGCTTTTCGTGGATCTGCGAAAACAGAGGTACAACCATCTAAATCATCGGTAGAGAATATTTGGCTACTACATCGTAAGTCACTTCGAAGATCAGCAAAGAGTTCCCTGATCGAGTCACAAGTTCGCGTGAATATCCATTGTTATCGTTGATTGATATTCCACGCACGACCACGATCGCTGATAGAACTGTTTGCATCTTCGAAGAATTAAAAAGCGCGTAACGTGCACGGATAGAAGATGGCCGTCGTCGAACACTTAAGGAGGCATTCCCTCTTTTCGAGTCGTTACAAACCATTTTTTGGGAATATTTATATCAAAAACTATGAAATATCAACTTTTGCACGGTTATTTGTTAATATTCTAGCTAGGGGAAAAGTCTTCTCTCGATTATTATTGATAATAAAGCGAATCAAATTTTGAAGCGACGAAAAATGGGGATAGTTGGACGCCATGTTGGATTAAAATCAAACTTAGATTTCAACTACTGTGACTATCGTTTTTTGAGAATATTTTTACCAAAAACTATGAAAGATCAACTTTTGCACGGTTATTTGTTAATACTGGGGAAAAAATCTTTTCTCGATTATTATTGATAATAGAGTAAATCAAATCTTGAAGCGACGAAAAATGGGGACAATGGTCGCCATGTTGGATTTAAATCAAACTTAGATTTCAACTACTGTGGCTATCGTTTTTTGAGAATATTTTTACCAAAAACTATGAAAGATCAACTTTTGCACGGCTATTTCTTAATATTCTAGCTCGGAAAAAATTCTTCTCTCGATTATTATTAATAATATAGCGAATCAAATTTTGAAGCGGTGAAAAATGGGGACAGTGGTCACCATGTTGGATTTAAATCAAACTCAGATTTCAACTGCATGAACGTGGCTATCGTTTGTTAATTTAAACAGCATAATTTCTAGAAAGCTAACGTTCTAGAACATTATCTAGCCTTCACACTTTTAATAATCATTTAAAAAATCGATTTTTTCGTCCTGAAAAACGGGAATATCTCCTTAAGAAATCTCGTCGAAACGTCAGAGAATTTGCCCAAGTATCTCGCTCGAAACGATAGAAAGCACAGACATCGTTGTAGCATGTCGCGCCTGATTGCGTTCGGGAAAGGAAGAACGAATCGGACAATTACAAGTTAATTCCCGAACGCAATCACGCGTTTCCGCGAAACGGAAATCTTGAGATGCGAAGAAATCGGAATCGTCGTTGGTTTTTTTTCATTTCTTTATTCCATAAAACTGGAGTCCGTCGCGTTCGATTCACGGGAGAAACGGACGGACGACTCGACCGGGACGAGTGCTCTTCGCATCCGAGTGTTCAGTTTGTTTAGGACATCGACGAGAACACGTCTATCTACTTGGCCGAGTGTATACGTAATTAGTCGATCTGGAAGGGGCTCCTAATTAAAAGATAAATTCCGTTCCGTCTGAAAGCCGAGTACCACTTCTCGATCGTGTATACACTCGTGCAGTTCTATAATAGCACAACGAAGGGAAACGAGTCTAACGAACGATTCGCAAGAGTACTTCCATGGAACAAAAAAATGTAAGCCAAGAACGGTCTAAGTCAGAAACGATCTTAATTACGTACGTTTCGTATCGCGAAAAACTAAGTTCATAGAAGAAAGTAAAAAAAAGAAAAAAAGAAAGAAACGAAAACCGAAGAAGCGACAGAGCATGCGTTCGCACAATAAGCACACAGACCAGTCACAAAGTAGAAAAAATACAAAATACGAAATACGATGAAAATCGAAGTCGTTCCAATTACTGGTAAACTAAAACATCGCTATTGAGTAAAATCGATACACGTGTAAATAAGACTTGGAAATATATAAATACACAGGGATGTGTGTGTGTAAAGTGCGTACAACGGTCACTCGTGTGTACATGTAGGGTATTAATACCACCCCGGAGGGTATTGTTCGTTTTAATACTTATGCATTGAAAACAGGCTCGACGAATGTGTATTCTAGATTTTGCTCACTACCTTGGGAATGTCCTGTCCCGCAGATGGCTAGAACGGTATCAAATGATCTGCGTTATTTCACCGTAAACGAGCAATCGATGTCATTGCAGTGGTTAATTATAAAGAATCAGAAAGAAGCTGAAACTGATCGATTCAACGAATATGATGAGACATTTGCATCCTCTAGTCATGCATCTATACATATAGACGTATGCAAATGACTTTCTAAGGATCTCGTATGAGGTTGTGAAAGTAACTAGTGCAAGAAAAAATATATATATCGTTTACGCTACGGGCTCACCTAATGGAATTGCTTCTGTTCAGTCGCGGCGGGGCTGGCGATCCGGTCGAGTCCCTTTGATGCATCAACAAACGAGCATGAGTTAAGCTCGCACGATGGGAACCCAGCGACTCCACGCTGTCCGCCTCGCATAAACCCATTCCTGAAATTACGAAACTCGAGTAAATACATTGTCCAATACCCACGAACTTCATCGAATTAACTCGAAAATAGGCGTCCATGTTTCACGTATGTTTATCTAGTTTCAGGACTATCGTGTGCTCTGGTTTTTGTATATGCAATTTCCAACAGGGATTTGATGAAACAGAGAACTTTCAAATTATTCCTTTCCTGCTTTTAAGTTAAATTTATACACCAACACTTTAATTTATTTTATATTGGATTAATGAAAGTTTTGGAGAGTGTATTTTAGTAGCATTGTATACGAAATTGGTAGCAGGATAAATATGGATGTGAACTTTGGGAGGAAAATTGAACGAAATGGAAACTCATTATTTATGTGTACTTTCAGTATCTGGAGTTCAATTTTAGAATATATTTCCCAAATTCTTGTTATTAACACTAAACCTACCGGCACTTCATGTGTACCCATTCTTAGTAACACTGGTCAAATGACTTTCTTTTTCACTTTTACGAGGCAACGTACTTCTAATTTTTGCATTATATATATAGAAAGTTGTGTTTTGAAGTTTATTCGTAAGATTATAAGAACCTGTACAAAAATATTCAATACTTTTCCTCTAAACATGCGTTAGTACTTTAATAGTATTAATAAATTAGTAATTTTCATCGGATAGAAGATAAAACGCTCTTGAAAACAAATTTTCTTTCGATACTGTAGTTAATTCCAGAGAAAACAATTATTTACGAAAAAATGGCACAGTAATTATGCAAATATCCTGTATACAAATTTAAATTCATTTCCAATTAAATAAACAATTTATGATCTATTTTTATCGCACACCAGTCGTATGGTCAATAGGAAGTGCTGAAGCTACTTTGGGTATGTAGCGTCAAAGTAAATGTGAAAATAAACATAGAAGATAGCAAAAATTATAGTAGGTGATATGATCATTAGGAAGAGGATGGAATGCCCTTTAAAACGAGCGTTCGAACAAGTCGATAGCGTAATTAGTTCCGGAGATATAAGGATTTTAGTTTCAAGTCGATGCGGTGGCTAGTTGCGAAGATATAACGCTCCAAAGCGTTTGTTTACATCGCGAGGTCATTCACCTCACGTGATCGTAGTACGTCACTCGGTCACGACTCACGTGCATCGAGAGAGAAAGAGGTCCGATGCGTCAGACGGAGACAGAGATAGTCAAATTCAGAAAAATACCCTTCTACATAAATTACGATATCTCGAAAACGGAAAGTCCGATCGACAAAAACCAAAAACCATTTTCAAAGAGGAAGCTTTGCCGCTTCCAACGATGCCTCATTTATAAATAAAACACTAGTAGTTTCGAAACTGCACGCGTCTAAAGTTTCAGTATTTTTAATGTGCGTAGATAGCCTTTTCTAGTTGAAATACTAGAAATGTACCTTGAGAACGTCCACTGGGTGTATAGGTATTGCTGTGTCTCATCCAGGACGTAGTGTACGGACTATTGGGAGTGTAATATCCTTGAAGATCGGGCGCTGCATAGTTGCTGCACGTGTCGCTCAGACTTCCATCCGACGGTTTGAGTACTCGCGGGGAGAAGGAGGTGCTGGTTGGTCCAGCGCCGGGTCCTCTTTCTCGATGATGGGCAGATGCAAACAACGCTGTGAATTCCGGGCTACCAGGCTTCGGCAAGCTCTGCGATCCGAGCATAAGGCGATCTCGTACCGACTGTGACAGTTGACTGGCACTAGGACCCGTGAGACTGTAGCTCTTGTAATGGTGCCCTTGACTCGACGAGGAGGAATTGGCCTGGAGCTCTGTGGTGCATGTCTGAGTACCACCTGACACTTTAACCTGTAACAGAGAATTGAAGAAAGTAAGCAACCTTACTTGATAACTGTCAAAAATTATGGAAGTCAAATTCAAGGAAATAACACTGCTCCTCTTCTTGCGTGTCCATGAGAGTGATTCTGTTTCATGTATCCCTAACGTTAGTGCAAGAAGCGAGGTAGTACTGTAGCTCATAAATATCAAGGTAATGGTTATTTATACACGAGAATTGTTAATACTTTTTTGATAAGAAAATCTCCATTGATACTTTATATAATTTTGTATTGTGTATCTTAATAATTTAATCAAACTTAACCCTTTGAAGTGGAAATATTTTCTCATATTCAGTACCCATGTCTTTGTAGAGTCAATAGAAAAGAATATTTGTACTATGAAATATTAATAATATACAAATATTTGAATGTAATAATTATAATAATTATAATTATTCACTTTAAACTGTATAATTTTCTTATACATTCTCTAGGCTTAAAATTATGTTTCTTTTTTGAAGACTTCAAGATTCAAAAAAATTATGTCTTTGACGATATTAAAGAATAATAATTACCTTGATATTTAAAATTGTAAAATAAATATCTCGATTCAATGACGTTAAGGGAATGGAGTTGTATGGTCAATTAAAAGGTGAACGTATGCTTGCCTTTGTTCTTGGGACAGCGCTGACTTGTGCCGTTCTCGTAGCATCTTTGCCTCCATTTTGGACCCCGTTGGGGCTGGGACTGGTCCCCGCGCTGTGTCTCTTCACGTATCCAAAACTCTGCGGCACTCCCCTAACTTTGCTGCTGCCGCTGGTCGACGTTCCCGATGACACTTTCTGAGGTTTTTCCCCGTTCGCATATTCGGCCATGGCCTGTTTCCGATGTTTATCCTGCGACAACCCAAACAAATATATTTTAAACCTACGACCATTTTGTTTTCACATGTACAGATTACCCAAATTAAAAAAATAATTTTATAATAAACGAAATATTAAATGAGTAAGGTATGTAGAGCTTTTTTTGCTTTTGGACATCTCCATCAAACTACAAAATGGAGGACTAATTTATAAAACCATTGCTCACAAAGAGCATCAGATTAGAAGTTTCAAAAATTGAAAAAGAAAAAATTGACAGGTTAGAGTCTTAAAATTAACCGACAGTATATAATAATCCCCCTTAATCCCAGACGTAGACGTTAAAATTGAATAAAGTACAGTTTTCAAGAAAGTTTTAATTGGTTTTAATTGGTCAGAATTTCGTTTCACATAAATCATGCACAACTACTATGAAAACGTAATCTATGGGGGGAAAGACGTAGCGAGCACCACATGCAAGGGCATTCTTTATAGCTTCTTGCAGTATTAAAATGTCGCGGGGCACATGCGCCAGTTAGGGGGAAAAGCGGATTTTCGTCGGTGCAGAATTTAGCTCCTCTAATTGGATATTATAAAGGGAAGATTACATTGGTCTGGAAGCAAAATCACAGTATTATGAAGAATATGAATAGATTGAGGGAGTGACAATGCCAAAGAAAACTTCTGAAGTAAATTGCTTGACAAGCTTAGTATTTTCTATGAACTGGCAAGGAAAGCATTATGGGTAACAGATTTTCATAAATGCTATTTTAATAGTCTGCAATAGAAGACGTAGGAGCAATGAAAAATTGTTATTTTGAGAGCAGAAATCATCTACACTGACAAAATATGAGAAGACACTATACAAAAAAATATATGTAATTTTATAATAATACATTTCAGTGCATATACTAAATAACTACGTTTCCTAACTATTTCCAGGTCATCATGAGATTCAACCACCATTTTCTTCTCTTTTAATTAATTTTTTTAGAGCAATATTTATATTCCTTAAAATAATAAGTACATTTCCTAATGTAAATATATATTTTTTGAGGTTTAAATTTTTAGAATTTCCGGGAAAAAAGAATAATATAAAAGTTCAACGACTCTCGTGTATTATAAAATGAAAATGGGGACCTATGGGCCTTGCTAGCGCAAGACAGGTCCCAAATTGAAATTCTTGCGCCACGAAAGAGTGGAGCTAGCTAAACAGCCCATCTGAAAGATCAATATTGCCCAGAAGACCGACGACTCTCAAGAAGGGACGAAACTATAATGTTTACCTGGGATCGCCTGGAGGGACTAGGACTCGGGGGTGCACCCTCCTTGTCTCTCTCCCGATCCCTCGCAGCTCCAGCCTCGATGTATTTCTTCCATTGCTGGCTGTTCGAGCTGCTGTTCGCCGAGCTGTTCGAGCCCTGCTGTTGCTGTTGCTGATGCTTGAACGCCGAGTTGTCCGTCTGCTGCGAGCTGTCCGACTTCTTCACGTGCGGATGATGACCGCCGCCAGGATGCCTCGAGCTCACCACGCGGTACACCAGGTTGCTGGCCTGTTGTGCACCTTGGGGGGTGGCCGAACTACCGCCACCCCCCACAATCACGCCGCCACCACCCGGCACCCTCTGTTTTGGCAGACAATTCAATTCCAACGCGTTAAAAAAAAACATTTATAAAAATTTAAAAAGTGTGATTATCAAAACTCAATGGTCTACTAAAAGGGTTAAATTTCAATATTTTTATATGATTTTAGAACACACTGTAGGACCTTAAAAAACAGAGTCTATTTGAACTGTCCTGGTCGAGTTATGATATTAATAACTAACAATGATAAATGCAATTTTGGGATGTGACTTCTAAAAATAGAAAAAAATTGTTTTAAATACCTAGAATTTAAATTTCATTCGTATATTTGTTAAATTCAATTTGTGTTATCATAAATGAAACTTGAATATGCCATATATTATGTTCGTGGCCATAGCTGTGCCAATGGAATGCAAAGGGTTGAGAATAAAATGGAATATATTCTAAAATAAGAAAACCTTGATTTTTCAGTCTTCCATAAGCAAAAAACTATTATTTAATAAACGTTTCGACTGAGAGTTCGAGTCATCTTCGCTAAGACAGTACGAAGGTATTAAGAAAAATTATCAGAGAAATGGATCAATTAGTTTTACCCTAAAAAATTATAAAAGGAACATCAGTCTATTAAGAATATTCAATTTTGATGAAATCTGACACTGAGATAGAGCACTAAAAAATTACTGTTAAAATTACTGCACATTCAATGAGTGAAAACTACCCTCAAAGTTTTGAATCGAATATCGGTTAACTTGTTTGGATAATGGCACGTGATGGTAAAAAGTTACATGTTTAAGGTACACTGTGTCCATAAGTATAATTGCACCTATGGACGTAAGTCTCCTACAATGTCAACAACTTTTCGAACAGATTAAAATGGTAATGTTGTTTGAAAGTCTCAAAAGTAAATTACAGTCCAGTAGACAGTTTCAAGATAATCAAAGTGACAATTTTCTATTTGATATTATTACTTTTGGTCCTTCCATTTCTCTCGAATTTTTAAAACTTTATATATTCTATGTTTCATAAAATAATTCATAATTTACTCTGTAGATAGAATCGAAACGTTGACAAAGGTAGCTTGTTAATGAACAATATTTTATATTAATAATTAATTATTACCTACAAGCTCCTGTACAACTAAGAATATTCTATGAATCATAATATTAAAAAATACGAATATATACTTGTGACGACCAGCGTTATTTCGGTGAGATTGAACTTTTGGATGGTAGTGTAATAGCTATGAGTCACGCAGGGTTATTGCAGAGGGTTTATCATCTCAAAAATTAATAGAGACAGCGAAAAACTTGAAGTATGCTTCCCAAAGAACAACCATAAGGACTCTATAAAATTGTCACTATATCACCGGTACTCTATGTCACTGTAACTAATCAGATATTTATAAAAATTAGACATTTAAAAAAGATTTCAATTTTTATGCACCATAAAAACTAATCATATTTATTTTTCTATTTCCACTAGTTTTTTGTAACTAAATAAATGTTACGTCCACAACTTTGAGGGTAGTTCTCACCCCTAAAATTTTAATACGAACCCATGAAAATAGTACCAAGTTTACAGAGTAATCGACGATCGTTAATTACAATTTAACATAATTATAATTGCTGACGAATCACGTAATGTGGAATAAATCTTTGGGAAATTCTTGCTCATGATCCATTAGGCGCTTAATGGGTGTATCGATATCGGTGTACTCGAACGCGTGACCTAGGTCAAGGACTTCCGGCGAGGTTGATTTCACTGTTATCGATTCTCGAGCATGAGGTTCGCTGAAGTCAGAACCCTGATGGCATGAGTCAGAAAACAGACGCCACGGTGGCGGCTGCACGACAGAGAACAGAATCTCTGTACTCGTTGCCCAGTGGAACTTTTCCAACCGAAGGCTCTCGTACTTTTTTATAAACTTTCAGTTTCTGATTTCGTAATTACAGACCAGCCGGCGAAGTTTGATATCAGTGTTGATAATTGCAGGAACTCGCTAATTAACGCGACTTCTTTCCCTTTGGTAAACTATTTTTATTTACCGAGCTAATTCTGTTCCTTTGTTAAATCAAAATACTCTGTTTAGTTAAGGGGGTGATTTGAAGACAATGAAAATACAAGTTTGTATATTAATTTTAACAAAAGTATTAGACTCATAAATTTTAAAATTTGTACACATGTTTATGTATATTTTGATATATTTTTCAAGCAGATATATTATTTATTATTGTGTCCAAAGATACAGAAAAGAAATTACTTTAAAATTCTGATTTACGAATAAACTTTATTTATAAAGGGATCTAAAATTTGTGTTCGTTATTGGTGAATAAAATTTCCCCAAATCTGTCCTTGAAATCCCACGATAAAACTTCGCGAGGGCGGAGTCCTGATTTGGGCCACGGGGTAGGTGTTCGATCGGGTGATAACAATTGGCGTTTACGATTAGGGTCGTTGCGTAAAACCCACCTTTCGTCGCCAGTACCGGAACCCTTTATACAACGGAAGTATAGGTTACTTGATTTGCACGTGGAAGTATTTTTCAATATATTAATATTTATGTCCTAATTCAAAAAAATCGAAACAAATATTGGAGTGTTTAAAAGACGAACTTTCACTCAAAATCCAGCTTGAGAGGAAATTCTTTATTAACAGTTTAAAAAGAAAAATATCTTTTCAACCCTTAGCTGTCCATAATTCTTGATAGGAAAATATATACTATTATAATTAATAATTCGTTTTTTACACTGTAACGTGAGTCCAAAAGGGTTAAGAATTTTGTACGATGGTTTAAGGGGTATTAAAATTAACGAAAAAAAAAGATATTTGAAGCAAACCGCCCTCCAACCGTTTCATCCAATTATTTTAAACGACTGTAAATCGAGAGAACGGAAAACTGCTCCACTTTTCCTCAATTTCTCCCGATCCCTCCCCCTACTATTCAGATACGTAGAATTACCGCGTAAGAAGTGACTCATGGGGGAGGGTAGAAAATGCTCTTTCACGTTTTCGCCGTCTGGGTCGTAAAGGTACGGTGAAAAGGCCATAAGTCGGACAAAAGATCCCCGTGGGTTAAGCGCGACTTTTTCTCCCGTTGCTCTTTAAAAGCGTGTTCGTACCGATCGAAACGGGTCGACGGTAATCCCCGAGATGCGACAACAGAAGTGAAACGATCGAGAAACAATAAACAGACGACTTCTTTGCTTTAAACGACACTACTACCGCGAAAATTCAAATAAACGGGGCCCTCCTTCCGAGTACGGAGTCACGCCGCCGTCCCGTACCCTTTGTTCTTTCTTTTCCTTCTCGGTTTGTTATCCGAAATGGAGGCCTGCGAACGTCCCTTTTTTCCACGGAATAAATATTATCGTTCAGGCCGGAAAAAATGCCCCAAACACGCAGACGACAAATGTTAACCCTTAACAGGCAAGATCTTCTAATTCGTTGGCTTGTTTGATTATTCTAAATTTAGCACATTGTGAGAAAATGGTGGAATTTTTTTTAATACAGTGAAAGGTCAATTACTGTAAATAATAGGCAGACAAGACTGGTTAATTATTAGGATTTAGAGAAATTTTTTGAAATTCTTTTTTTTAATTGAAATATTTATATAATATGTTTTTACTGTAGCAAATTTATAAATATTGAGAAATTGGAATTGTGTGAGAGAAGTACATTTTTCAGGAGATTCTAGAGGTCAAAATAGGATGAAAATCAAGAATATTAATTTCTTGACTAAGGCTTCATTAAAAAGTTAATAAAAAATTAAATTAAAAAATTTCAAATCATTCTAAGAAAATTATTTTTGGTTGGGGGGCTGAATTACAATCATTTTTGGTGAATACACATACCCCCGAAATCCTATCCAGTTTCGAGAAAAAAATTAGAGTAGGTACTGAAATTTTTAGACGAAATTAAAAAAATTTCGAATCATACTAAAAAAATTATATTTAGTTACAGGGTTCAATTACAATCATTTTTGGTTATTATACATACCCTCGAAATCCCATCCTCTTTCTAGAAAAAAATTCGAGTAAGTACTGAAATTTTTAGACGAAATTGAAAAGTTTCAAATTATTCTGAAAAAATTATTTTCGGTTATGGGGGTCAATTACAGTCATATTTGGTCATTAGACATACCCTCGAAATCCTACCCACTTTCGAGAAAAAAATTAGAGTAGGTACTGAAATTTTTAGACGAAATTAAAAAATTTCGAATCATACTAAAAAAATTATATTTGGTTACAGGGGTCAATTACAATCCTTTTTGGTTATTATACATACCCTCGAAATCCTACCCACTTTCGAGAAAAAAATTCAGTACCGGCAGAACTTTAAAGGTTAATAACTTTTTAACGAAGCCTCCATCAACAAGTTAGTATTCTTGATTTTCGTCTTATTTTGGCCTCTAGAATCTTCCATTAAAATTTTTTCCAGTGGTAACACGAGAATTTTTCCTATAGAAAGTCGCCATATTGAAGACATTAAAATTCTTTTTTTTTATAAATACTAAGAAATTGAAATTATGTGAGAGAAGTACAATTTTTAATACAGTGGGAACTTCATTACAGTATACTATAATAGGCAGACAAGGTTAATTATAGATTTAGGGAATTTTTTAAAAATTCTTTCCCTTAATTGGAATATTTATATAATACGTATTCATTTAAACTTATAAAAATTAAAAAATTGAAATTCTGTGAAAGAAGTACAGTCATATATTATCATCAACCTCAGTTTTGAATAAAAAAAAAAAGAATTTACGTTCCACAGAAGAAAATTCGAGATACTCCAATGCAATATTAAACCAATTAATTAATGCTTCAAAACTTTGAATATTCCACCAAAACTGGTTGAAACTCGTTAAGCTTGAAATTTGGGAATTAATCGTCGATATAATTCCCAAAAGCGTAGAATTTAAAAGCAGACTCACCATTTTTCACTTCGCCGATCGAAGTGTTCCGTATTTTCGCCGTCGTTAAAATTCGTTTTCCAATAATTTAATACGGTCCCGAACATCCGAACGAAACCAACCGCGAAACTATATTTCGTCCAGTTTGGATTATGGCTATTATTATCGCGCGAGACTTGTTATCGCGGCTCGTTTCCACGAATCACTCACTTCGCCGCCGAGTGCCGAATCCCGGAATTATTATCGTCGATCACACTTTGTCCCGTTTCGCCAAATCGTACGAACTTTTCCCGGGGATCGAGCACGCCGGGGATAATTTAATTGGCGCGATGAAGTGGCCCTAATCGTCGAAACTACGAAAGTTCGCTGGTTCCCGCGCACGTGTCCACGGCTTTCCGAGGGATCGATAGCGACGAAATACCTGTGTGAACGTCGAATGCGTCATTGCACAGGATAATTAAGGGATAGCCCTCGAACCAGAACCACCCCTGTTACCCGCCAGTGTCTAGTGCAATTTAACAGGGGTGTCTATTTGCTTCAGACACTCCTCATCCGACGATTCAAACGAGTCTCGATGCTCATTCGATCAAAGCAAATTACCATTCTCGTTCTCCGATTTTCATTATCGAATCTTTCTCAGTAAACAAAAATAAAATGTCAAACGACGAGATTTTGATAGATCGACCCCTTGGTGTATCTTTTCCCCCCATTTCAGAGATATACTAATCGTGCTCAGATCGATATTTTTAGTATAATCCTTATTTTCATTCTCTCATATACGATGTTAAAATAACAAGTTATTTTGTATTTTGTGAATATTCTATCAATCTTAATCTTTTCTCAAAATTTATTTTATACACTATATTCCATAGGATCTAAAATAAAATTTGAACTTCGACGAAAGTTCCTCAAAATTTATTTCACGTATCTCGTGCCGCGGAAACCGTTGAACAAACAACTGTAGTAATCTCTGGAACCGTGCAAATAATTATCCCGCTGAAGCCACGTTCCCCTCCATCCTTTAAAAACTGAATAATGTACGTTACACCTAGGCTCCAAACGACTTGGACCTCTTTCAACGAATTAGCCCCTTTCGCGCGGTTCAGCGTCGCCAGCAACGTTCATTACTCTTGCACGCGGGTGGAAACGGAACAAATTAGCACGAGCACAGTTTGCCGCAAAACACGTACCCATTCTTCCCCGGTAGTTTCAAAACGCGAGGCAACCAGCGTAAATTGAACTTTGAGAACAGCCCTTCTGCGTAGAAAAGATAACGCGCGGAACACGGAACACGGATCCGTAGCACTGGACACCATAAATATTCGTTGGGGGTCCGCGATTTCAACCCTCGAGAAAGACGCGGGGAATTGCTTTTCACGGATTGGACCGGTTCCTTCGGGTTTTTCCAACGGGATCACAGCGCGGTCAAGGAAAACGCTACGCGGACACGCCGTGGCAACGAAGGAGTTTTCATCCCCTTTTTCTTTCTTTGGAGAAAATTAAGGGAATGGCTTTCCATCAACGTGCACCCACCGCCATCGTCGACGGAATTATACCGCGCCACCTTCGACGAGAACCGTTCGCGTTTTCACCAGGCGGACGAACGTTAACTGCCCGACTGCGAGGGTCGACGATCCATTGCTCACCAGGCCTCCCCACTTTATGCGACGATACTGCTTACTAACGCTTGGTTACCGAATACTCCACCGGTCGTACAGCCAGTCACAAAAAATATCATCGACTGAACGCGTTAACGGGTCATTCATTTGCGTTCAATCTACTAAAAATTGTACGGTAAAATTCCGATTAACCGGCGTACTCGAGACGGGGGCAATGCTGGAAAATCACATATGCCGGATAATTGGAGTATACCTACGTACGAAGTGACACGAACGAGGAACTGAACCATTTTTATGGTATTTTTTTCAATTCACAGGGTTAAGCAATAATTTTTCCACCATACTTAGAATTTTTAAATATTCTTCACTAAAATACGCGTTGTTTGCATTTGAAACATTAAAATCCTCCAATCTGTTCAGCAGATATGATTTTTTATATAACGCATGAAATTTCGGGGAAACGAAATTAAACAATTTTTTTTCTTGAAACTTCGTAGGAATTCGGGGGTAAGTGTAATGACCAAAAATGATTGTAATTGACACCTGTAACTAAATATAATTTTTTTAGTATGATTTGACATTTTTAAATTTCGTCTAAAAATTTCAGTACATACTCGAATTTTTTTCTCGAAATTGGGTAGGATTTCGGGGGTATTCGTAATGACCAAAAATGATTGTAATTGACCCCTGTAACTAAATATAATTTTTTTAATATGATTTGAAATTTTTTAATTTCGACTAAAAATTTCAGTACCTACTCGAATTTTTTTCTTGAAAGTGGGTAGGATTTCGCGGGTATGTTTTATGACTAAATATACTTGTAATTGGCCCCCACAACCGAAAATAATTTTTCCAGAATGGCTAGAAATATTTTAATTTCGCCAAAAAATTTGTATATCTATTGGAATTTTTTTCTCGAAAGTGCGTCGGAATTCGGGGGTATGTGTATTCACCAAAAGTGATTGTAATTGACCCCTGCAACTAAAACTAATTTTTACAGAACGATTTGAAATATTTTAATTTCGCCAAAAAATTTGTTTACCTATTGGAATTTTTTTCTCGAAATTGCGTCGGAATTCGGGGGTATATCTATTGACCAAAAATGATTGCGATTGACCCTCGCAATTGAAAATAATTTTTCCAGAATAATTTCAAACTTTTTAATTTCGTTGAGAAATTTTAGCAGCTACCCTGTTGATTTTTCTTAAAAATTCGTTTTTCATTTTTAATAATTTTGTTTGACGCCCTACAGGAAAGTTGTTTAATACTTTTTTGTAGACACTCATAAGCTCTACTTCAGAGAAAAGTTCCATTGGAATATATTCACTATTGTAGGATTTATGGCTGTTTGAAAATTGGACCACTTTTATGGAGTTTTTCTCATTTTACGGGGTCAAAGAACAACTTTTTCATTATTGTTAGAATTTCTACATATTCTTGACTAAAATACGCGTTATTTGCATATTGAAACATTAAAATTCTCCAATCCGTTCAGAAGTTATGACGTTTTAAATATTTGCATGAAATTTCGGGGAACCATTTATTAACATTTAAAGTTCCGCCCGTACTGAATTTTTTTCTCGAAAGTGCGTAGGATTTCCGGGGTATGTCTATTGACCAAAAATGATTATAATTGACCTCTGCAACTAAAACTAATTTTTCCAGAACGATTTGAAGTATTTCAATTTCGCCAAAAAATTTGTTTACCTATTGGAATTTTTTTCTCGAAAGTGCGTCGGAATTCGGGGGTATGTCTATTGACCAAAAATGGTTGTTATTGACCCTTGCAACTAAAAATAATTTTTCCAGAACGATTTGAAATTTTTTTTTTTGCCGAAAAATTTGTGTATCTATTGGAATTTTTTTCTCGAAAGTGCGTCGGAATTCGGGGGTATGTGTATTCACCAAAAATGATTGTAATTGTCCCTTGCAATCGAAAATAATTTTTCCAGAACAATTTGAAATTTTTTTTTCGCTGAAAAATATGCCCACCTACCTTCTGTCGATTTTTCTTTAAAATTTGTTTTTCCAAGATTGAAATTGTTAAAATTTAGTATAGAAATCCTTATTTGAATAAGGCATCGCGACAATTCGATCTTTACGGTCAACAGAATTTAAAGTTTGTTCTTCAATAAAAGAATTCTGAGGCTTTGTTGTTGATCAACACGTTTCAATATGTCAATGTAGGGTAAAAAGTGAAGATAATATAGTCCTTATAAGATTTTCTTAACACACCCTTTGCCACATTAAAACTGTACAATATTTTGAAAAACTAAAATTTCGATTTCACCTAACCCAGACCATTGTAAACTACATTACCTAAAATTTATTTCAGTATACTTATTTTCTGCAACCTAAAATGAATCTCATCCAAATTTATTATGACCAAATACTGATCTATTTGCATCACAGTATTACTCGATATAAGAAAATTCTTATGACGAACTGGACTTAAGACTTAACGGATCGAAGTAGGATATTGAGTCTGCCTCGACTGGCGATGATTAAAATAATTAAAAATTCGTTTTGTTCCGCGACGCGGTGCTGATAAAAGCGTCCGGCAGTGGTCGTTTAATAAAGTTGATTCACATTCGAAAGAGAAGAAAAGAGGGAACCGCCGCTGTGCAAACGATGAAGCGTTATGGGAGTCAAACCCCCTTCGCTATTCACCCTTCTAATTTTATCTGGTCGGAGGAGGGCTGGATTCGAAAAGTAATGTTACTTGAAAACTGATTACTTTCCTGGGTCGGTCAGGGATTCTCAATTCGACGAGGCTGAATCGAGGATTATCCTAGGCGGATTATCGGCTAAGGGCAGACGTAATTTTCTCCAAGAAGGCGAGAGTCCAACGCCAAAGAATTTCTCCTTAACATGATTTTTACGATCGGTTGAAATTGCTGGATAACGTTCGAAGATAGGCGAAAATTTAATAACAATCCCCGTTGGACTATCTTTCTTACTGCTTTCCTCAGAAATTCGAGATATTTAATATGTTTCTCAAAATTTATTATTACGCGAAACACCCGTAAATTATTATTTTAATGTATTTAAAAACTATTTTGCTGAAAAAATCTTTGTGTGGTTTGTAGAGGTCTGCTTGTGGACTTATTCAATAGTCAATTAAGAAGTGTATATGCAGAAATAGGTGGTCGATCGAGTACTTGTGAGAGAGGTGAAAGTTAAGCGTGGCCCTCTGTCGGCGAGTGCAGGAAGTATCGCCACAGTTTATAATTTAAAGTTCTTATACGTTGTCTACTAAAATATATACCGATTATTAATTTTTATCAATACAACCCCAATTAATATACAATAAATTTAATATAACTCAAATTTTGTAGCTCCCATAGATCTGCACCGAATTTATATATTATTTAATAATAAATTTAATTCAATAGCATTAAAGAAGCCTTCATATCCCCATTTTCGTGTAAAATTCTATCACCTTATTATTAAATATGTTTAATTGGGAACTCTGAGAAATTGTCTAGAATTCTGTCTTAGGAAAAATTATTATTACAATGTAGTTAATATAATTACTATTTTGAATTTTTGAATTCCACATTGTATGAACATTGTAGAAATAATGTGTTTATGTATTGTCAAGAGTCACTAATTAGAAAGTCAAGGTTGTTAAACTGAAGAAGGCACGAGTAATATTTTTGTTAGTTCGTCGATCGTTTCTCTCATTTTCAATATTTAATAAATCATTTCGTCGGGCAGAAATCTAAAACCAATAGTCTTTGTGCAATGATCGTTAATGGAACCGCTAGTACGTCCAGATTATCATCTGGAAAGAGCAATAAGCTGTTTGCAGTCGAGGGCATAACATTTTCTCCGTTTCAGTGAAAATTACTGCTCGTTAGCGACGATTAGAGTTCGAGTAATGAGCAGAAATTATTTGTTCGTGGGCTGATATTACCACGCAAAATGTTTCGAAAGAAGTAAACGAGATACGTACTGAATAGCTGCGCATAGAAAGGCGGAGTAATTGCGAAAAAGAGAAATACATACCATTTTTTCCCCCATTTAATTGGATAAAGGAGTAACGTGAAAGAGATAAATGAAACGAGGAAGAAACAGCGTTACGTAGAAATCGGGGAACTTAAAAAGCAGTAGAATTTCATTACAATTTTTAATAAGCAGAATCCATTGAGGGGGAACAAAGGATTATTCCTTCATTTATATTGTTAATCATTTGAAGTTTCTTCGCTTAAAAATTGATGCAGGAAAGAAGTTGGCTTTTTCAAACGATGAAAGTTTCAAATGCATGTTATTATACTGCTTCTATTGTTATTTACAGTTATTGTGAAATTATAATTGCAAGAGTCTGAGGCTGATTATTGGTCAAATTATGTTTAAAAGATACAAATTTCTAACTGTATCCACCCTAGTGTCAGATATTGTAAAATAACTGTATATTGATTGTTTATAGTTTATAATATTCTTTCAAGAGACCTTAAAAGAGGTATAATGTGTTGTTAAACTATATTTTTCTTGTATTATTCTGTAACAATTAAACAGGATAAATAAAACTACCCCAATCATAGCTACTATACAGAAAAAGCTTTTTAACAGACCATAGGAAGAAATTAATAACTTAATCAAAATCTAATTACTTTCTGGAAATACTAATGTATGTGTGTGTTAAACTTCAAATGTTTTGGACAATTCGTTATGTTAAATTCTAATCATTGATCGAAAAATGGCGTTTTCAATGAGAATACCCCCTGAATTTAAGTATTATACCACACAATGGTATTCTAACATTTGTATGAAACTCCTGTTAGTCAGGATAAGAGTATCGAGTTTAACTTTTAGAATTACGAGGACAATGGTATAAACAACGAAAGCCAGGAACCCCATTGTGGATCATAATCAACTAGCGCGTGTTATCAATGAAAAGCAGAGACAAGGTGGCTCCAAACAAGGGCGAATCCCTTCTACACACGTAGCAACCAGTCCTGCACGCTTTAAAAACAGTATTATTTAAAATACCATCGTCTAGGATGAAAATTTTTGCAATTTTACTTGCAGTTAATTGTGAATTCAATGTAGAAATATTCCACTGTCTTCGTCTTTTACAAAATGTTCAGAATAATTATTTCATACCCTATTGTTATTCTCAATTTTGTACAAATTTTTAAACTATATTTAGTGACCAAATTTCCATGATCAATTCTTTTGTTACTGTGTATATACCTGCGCTGATAATTTTGGTACTTACTGAACAGTAATGATTCTTAAAATGAACCTCAGACAGTGATTCGTAAATTGAACATTTTTAACAGTGCATTCTTTTGTGACTGTATATCTGTGTCAATAATTTTGGGACTCGCTGTAATGATTCTTAAAATGAACCTCAAACGTGATTCGTAAGTTGAACATTTCTAACATTGCATTCTTTTGTGTCTGTATACCTGTGCTAATAATTTTGGGACTCACACCGTAATGATTCTTAAAATGAACCTCAGACGTGATTCGTAAGTTGAACATCTCCAATGATGTATTCTTTTGTTACTATGCATATACTTTTGCGAATAATTTTGGCAGCCATCGTTCAGTAATTATTCTAAAAATGAACCTCAGACGTGATTCGTAAGTTGAACATTTCTAATGACGTATTCTTTTGTTACTATGCATATACTTGTGCAAATAATTTTGGGATCCACTGTACAGTAATTATTCTTAAAATGAACCTCACACGTGATTCGTAAATTGAACATTTCCAACAGTGCATTCTTTTGTGACTATATACTCGTGCCAATAATTTTAGAACTCGCTGTAATAATTCTTAAAATGAACCTCAGACGTGATTCGTAAGTTGAACATTTTTATTCCTCCCAACTGGGAGTATCCTCCTATATCGATGTGTATAAATATCAGCTGGTGTCGAATTTCGCCTCCGCTGTACGAAAGATGAATATACCAGCGAGCGACGTTCATTTTAAGAATCATTATTGTATACCAAAGATAGGTTAGGTGAACGGAATAATTTTGAGAACAATATTGAGTTAAATTCAACCGACAAAAATTGACTAATAATAATAATAATAAATAATATTATAATATTTCTCTGTCGATTTCAAAATGGAGGTCGTCGAGGTCTGGTCCCCGTGACTTTGCCCGCGGTAACCGTTGCCCGCGAGGAACGGAGACGGTCAAAGGGCGCAACGAGACGGGAGAAAGAGAACGGTTATTATTTCACCCGGCAGATATCGATTCCATTCGACGACCTGCCGTGACCCGCCTGCATAACTCACGGCGACGCGTACACTAATCCTTCCTCTCTTTCTTCCCAATCCGGGGCGAAACACGCGCGTCTGTCTTCGTTCCCCGGCGACGATGCCGCCCAGGGACTCCTAGCGCGTCTCGTCGACGCGACGGTACCGCGGGGAACGTTGTTTACGTCCTCCCCGGGAAATTTGACAAATCCTTCGTCTCGGGAGATCGAGCGGGAACGCCGAAGAAAAAGCGAAGAAGCGTCGACGATGCGGGAGCACAACGATAAAATATGGACGAACGCGTCCGAGGGGAGATTGGGAATTGATATACCGATCCCGGAGCCTTCTTCGATAGTGACTTCCGGGTGAACGGGCCGAAAACTTTCAAAGGCGACCGAATTTTCTCTACATAGATCTTGTTTCGAATCGATACCGTAGTTAATTCTGGAGAAAATAATTATTTACGGAAAAGTGGAGGCATAGTAATCACGTGAACACCCTGCACACAAATTTAAATTCATTTTCAATTAAATAAACAATTTATGATTCAGTTTTATCGCAAACCAGTCGTATGATCAATAGGAAGTGCTGAAACTACTTTGTCAAAGTAAATGTGAAAATAAACTTAGAAGACAGCAAAAATTACAGTAGCTGGTATAGTCATTGGATAGAGGATGAAATGCCCTTTAAAATGACTGTTCATTTAAGTCGATAGCGTTATTAGTTCCAGAGATATGACGATTTTAATTTCAAGTCGATGCGGTGGCTAGTTATGGAGATATAACGCTTCGAAGCGTTTGTTTACGTTTCATTGACGCGAGGTCAACGACCGTACGTGCTCGTAGTAAACAGTAAACATGCAAAAATTACCCCTTTACATAAATTACGATATCTTCAAAACGGAAAGTCCGATCGACAAAAACCAAAAACCATTTTAAAGGGGAGGCCTTCCCGCTTCTATCAGTTGCTCAATAATGGATAAAACACTAGTAGTTTCTGAACTGCATGTATGTAAAGTTTTACTATTTTTGATACACGTTGTTAGACTGTTCTAAGACAGTGAAAACTGAAGATTCTCTCCTTTCATGATTGCTATATTTTTCCTACTTACATTGGAAGCTAACTAGAATTTGATACCAAATTTTGTCCGATTTTTTAGTGGTAGGTTCAGTCTTAATTGAAAACATGTAATTTTAAATAAACTTTCTACTGTAAGCGAATTTAAAATTTTACATGGAATAATATTTTCATTTGAAAATCCAAATTCACCATTTTGGTTCCAATAAATAATTTTTTATGCAACTGAAATTAAGTAATATGTAATTCGAGCAATTTTGTTTGTTCCCCATTATCCTACAAATATAAGAATATTGAGACTGTAGGAACCAGATATGTTTTGCCAACAAAAAACGTTTCCTTGTACGTCTGACAGTTCACCGGAAGCGCCGTCTCGTCGGAAGTACAGCAGAAGAAACTGAGACTATCCCAGGGGAGTATTGTTTCCGCCGTCAGAGCATTTGATAAATCCGTCTAGTTTTAAGGCGGCTAGAGAGGAAAACGACGAGTATCAGGAATATCGACGAGTCCCTCAGAGGAGGATAAGGATTCGAAAAAGAAAAGAAAATAAAGCGACGCGGGAGGAGGATGGGGGGTGACTCGGAAAAGCTCTGAGAAACGACGACCACGGAATCGAAAGACGATGCCAGGCGTAGTCGGTCGGTTGTTTTTTTTCTTTTTGTTTTCTGCTCTTTCTTTGATACGACGACAGCGACTTGGAAAGTTGGTCCGAGACATCTCAGGTGTTCTTTAAGTCTCTCATTCATCGGCTGGCGCGTACGAGACATCCGAACTCTCGACAGCGTGGAACACAATGCGCCAAAGAATCGAAAAGAGTTTCTTTCAGCGAGAGAAAATTTACAATTTTTATGGTTTTTCGTTGCGTCTTCGCGATGTTGCTGTCAATCGATTCGTGACGTTTCTACGGTGAAAATGAGCCCAAACATGGTCTTGTTTTAGTTAATATTAATTATGGTTGAGATAAATACCCCCTCCTAAAGAAGGAAAATTCTATTTTCATAAGTTCTAGTTATAATTCTAGGCTAATCCATGATGATACTGTGAGAAATAAAAAGTAGTATATTAGGACTGTATAGTCCTCTGCAAACTTGAAAACAATTATGAATTAATCAGAATGTCAAAAGTAAGAACGTTAGGAAATTGTAAAAAAGACATGGAAAATTATTTTTCACGTATCTGAGATGTACTTTAATTTTTTGATATTGTATAGACTTTTACAGATGTAGTACTATCTTGAAAGCAATTATGAACCAATTATAGCATCAAAAGATGATCGTTAAAAAATAGTAAAAAATTTAGAATCGATGGATGACGCCAGATCGATATGTTCTTTTTATTCTTTCCAGGATAGGCGACTAGTAAAATTGGCACCGTGTATCCGAGGTGTGCTCTAAGCCTCTCATTCATCGTGTGGGTGGCGCGTACGAGACATTCGAACTCTCGACAGCATAGAGCGTCGCACGATGCGCCGAAGCAACAGAGAAAAAGGGAGGACACGGTGAATGGGGCTGTTAGGGAAAAGGGGGTCAAACGCGTACGATGCAACATGCAGCGCTACATCGGCGCGGCGTACACGTCGTATATTAAAGGGGAATAAAAGGGGAGAAAATGAACGGGCGAGATGCACGAGGAGCGAAATTGGAACAGAGAGAGGAGACGGAGGACCGATCTAGTGAACGAAAAAAAATTAGAAGCGGGGGAATAGCCTGGGGGGAAAAGTCGCGGCTTGAAAGGGCACAGATCATCCCCCCTACCCCCACCACCACGGAAGATTGCCTCTTCGATCAAAGAAACTCTGATTTGCTCCAGGCGTAGACGCACAGTGTGCACTTCGGTTTTAATAATTTCGTGTTTTGTTCTTCGTTAACACCAGAACTACCAAAGTAGTCAAAATAACCCATTCGTAGTTTCTAATTAAAATTGTAAAAAGTTATTCAACTGGATTTTTATAAGAGAATGAATAAACAATTATTTCCATTATACATTTCTTCAAGTATATGTATACCGTCTTAATTTCTTTGACACTATAATTGTCGGTAGTTCTAGTGTCAAAAGGGGTGTTGATGTAGGTAGATTAATTTTTAACAGAGAGTATGTTGCAGATTGAAAAGGGAATTTTTGTACGAAATTAATAGTGGTTTTTAACATTTTTTTCCCAGCTGTTTCCAACCCCCAATGAAGTACCCTTTTCATACCATGTTTTTTAAACTGATATTCACAACCCTTAACACATTAACTGCTAAGCTATAGAGCTATAACTGATGAGCTATAGAAATTATTTCTCAAGATTATATGTTAAATAAAATAAATCTAGATAGAGTTTTGAATTTTAACAAAGCTGTATTAATAAGTCCTATGGCAAATTCTAGGTATGTTAGTTTCCAATTATCTAAAAACGAAGTTTTGCTTTCGTGGACATATTTGAGGGGTTTGGTATAACAGTCAATGTATTAAAATAAAATAATTTCAAAATAATAGAACGACACTCTTGAATAGTATTTTAAATTGTTATCTTTATTCCTTTGCCAAAATATTCGTTTCCTAAAATCGTGGGGCATAAAATAAAGACAATCGAGCAAGGAAGATGGCTGCTTTCTATTTTTTACTAGTACATTTTGGGGTATAAAAATGCCCCATTACTGTGAACACACAATAATAAAGGTCAAATTTTTATTTTAAAAAATTCTATACATTCCTTTTGCGTTTTCTATGATTCTCAAATTATTTCTCAGCACTTCTTTGATAATATCATCAAAGTTCTCGCCATTATTGTACCAAAATGGCGAATCAAATGAATTCTAGATGAAGAACACGACTCGAGTCGACCAACTGGCCTTTAATTCGATTCCTACGGTAACTGAATTTTCGGGGAGGGGTAGGGGGGGCAGTCAGGGAAACATTTAAAAACGCACCACCCAGTACGTGACGGCAGCTGCTCGATGCAACAGCTGACGCACACGTACGAAAGAGACTCTTTGTAATTTCATTGTTTGCGCTCCGACTCACGTTCGCGTTTTGTGCCTGGTCGATGTACGTTTCGGTTGGAGTGCACACGGTTATTGAATAATTACGCGGGCCGCACGTAATGCGTCTTGAATAATTATTACATGCCGGGGTTGATCCCATCAACGGGTCGTTCGGACGCCGCCCGACTGTTCCCGCAATTATCGGTATTCGGATTCAAGAATACACGGTGAATCCGTCGATCGATCCCCCCACTCTGCTCCCCCCTGTCGGTGTACGCGCGTGTAATTCGCATTGTTTCACCTCGTTACCGTTTGTTTCGAGCGGATGGTTTCACCGCAATTGGGATTTAAGCTTAATTAATTTTACCCGATGTTTATCGCGCAATTCGATGTCAACTGACGTTCAAATAAAACCTAATTGGTACGCCGACCGAACTGGCACGTGGTGTTTATCGTCCAATGATAATGAACAGCCGACGGATTACTTTGATTAAGAATGATGGAGCGCGAGAATAACCGGCGAAGTGCGCGGTTCGAGGCTCGTTCGAATACGCGGGGGTTTCTCATTTACGTTTGAAAATTGTTTTAGGTACTACGGGGCGATGATTCTTAAAATGAATGGTGTTTCGGGGTTGATGTGTTCATTTTTCGTATAGGTGGATGGGGATTTCGACGCTGAAGGATGTTTAACACAAATGATTCGTTAAATGAACATCGTTTCGAGGCGAATTTCGACATTGAGGGATGTTTAACAGGAATGATTCGTAAAATGAACATCGTTTCGAGGCGAATTTAGACATTGGGGGATGTTTAACAGGAATGATTCGCAAAATGAACATCGTTTCGGGGCAAAATTCGGCATTGGGGGATGTTTAACAGGAATGATTCGTAAAATGAACATCGTTTCGAGGCGAATTTCGAGACTGGGGGATGTTTAACAGGAATTATTCGTAAAATGAACATCATTTCGAGGCGAATTTCGACACTGGAGGATGTTTGACAGGAATGATTCGTAAAATGAACATCGTTTCGAGGCGAATTTCGACATTGGGGGGCGTTTAACAGGAATGATTCGTAAAATGAACGCCGTTTCGAGGCGAATTTCGACATTGGGGGGCGTTCAACAGGATTGATTCGTAAAATGAACGTCGTTTCGAGGCGAATTTCGAGACTAGAAGATGTTTATACAGTACTGATTCGCAAAATGAACATCATTTCGAGGCGAATTTTGAGACTCGAAGATGTTTATACAGTACTGATTCGTAAAATGATCTATTCAACTAATATCACAACAGGAACCACCGTTCATACGTTCCTTCCTAAAAGGATTAAAACAATATTTTTTTCTGGAAAATCTATAAATATATGGAAGTAAAAATTTATAAATTATATAACATTCAAGCAACTTTATTGTAATTATTTCTTTTAATTTGGTCAGAATTTAATGCATCTGATTATATACATTCATGTTATATGATTATATTATTAAATTACTAAATAATTTAACGTGATAAATAGTATATTTTTAAGAATATCTTTCTAGAGTTTCTAAGCTATGATTTCTAAATGCCAGTTGGCAAGATTTGACACACGAAGCATTGTCTTTGGATCTTCCAAGTTGGGAGTGATAGAAATGTTCAATTTACGAATCACGTCTGGGACTCATTTTAAGAATCATTACTCTAATTTGAGATTTGACAGAAATGTTGCTTCTCTGAGTGTCAAACACCCTGATGTTGATATTCCCAAATTTTAATCCTAAAACACCCCTTTTTTTATAATTTAAATCATTATTTTCCTGCACTATTTGACTCTAAGCAATCTTTTCACACAAAAACTAAGTACGATTTTAATTTTGCCCATGCAAAACCTCTTTCCAGAGTACACAGAGTACATTTAAACCAGCGTTGCTCAACCTATGGTCCGCGAAATGATAATTGCTTAAGTAGCCTTTGTTACAAACAGAAATTCTTTTAAACCATTCTTGATAGACACGAGACAATATTATACTTTTCAAATAATTTTTTCATTTCTATGGTATGATTCCCGAGTGGAGTCTTGGAGGGCAACAAAAAATAATTCAAGGGTCAGGCAACAGGTTAAGTACCGCTGGTTTAAACGATGCACACCAACGAAATATCGATTTAGCCAAGTTCACTGACCTTATGATGAGAGGAATGGCCCGTGTGATTGGCGGAGGTGTGATTTCCGGCGGGAAGAGATGCCAGGTCCTCGATGGTTAACTCTGCTAAGGCGTCGTTGCCACCACTGCAACCGCCTAGCAAGCCGCCTGCAATGACGCCGCCGCTTCCTGGACTGCCCCCGATGCAACCTCCATCCGACCTTACAACGTTCGCGGAGGGTCTCTTCTGCACCCTCCTCGAGGTCACCAGTTCCTTCACCCCTGACAACTCTCGCCTCGAACCGCCCACGTATCTAAAAAAAAAAAAAGCACGTGCGATTCTCGTTACTGTTTACCTTCGACGCGAGGGTGACATGAAAGAATATTAAATAAAAAGTTAGTACAAAGCCTCGCGTTATCGTAACGCTCTAACGACTTTGCTTTGACGCAAATAGCGTACAATATCCTGCAAGACTGAAATTTTAATTTCAAATAGCTATAAAATATATTTAAAATTTGTTTCGCTACTTATTTTTGTAACCTTGTTGAAATAAATATTATTCAAATTTATTTAACATCACAAATTTGAGAATTTTTTTAGTGGAAAACTACGTAGTGGCAGACTCGTTCTTCGACCCTCAGACGACGCGTCGGGGTTCATTATGGATCCCTCGTTATTTCGTTAAACCCTCCGCAGACATGCATATATGCATAGTAAAAGTCGTGTTACTTTGCTTCACGATGTTGCAAATAAATAATAATAAATGTTCGAGTCATTTAACAGGGCGAAAAATAAGGAAAATAGCGGCCACGAGCTTGGAGAAGGAAATGCAGTGTGTGGATGCGCCAGTAGAGGGCTACGCTCTCTCGCAAGTGCTCGATCTACCATTGACTGTCATGGCGTCTAAACAGGCTCATTTCTTCCTTCTGTTATCTCACAGATATTTCTCATATAATTAATCAAAGTATTAAGAATATTACATGGACGTCAAGAAAAATAAATATACATGGTTGAGTATAAAAAAAAACTCTATAAATTATTGCACAAATAATTACTCGAGTAAATAATTCCTTCCATTAATACCCTCAATGCTCAGACATCGGATTAAAACTAAAAAATAGAATTAAAACTAAAAATGAATTCTCAAGGCTCAGACATGGGATTCACGAATTTCAATAAGATTGCAAAAATTAATACCGTGTGGCAAATGTTAAATAAAATTAATTTCACAGCTTCCAATCGCCCAGAAAGAAAATGTCGACCTCGTAGAACATTTCAAGGATTTTATCTGACCTCTTTGGTAAAAGGCCATTCTCTTTCTAGAGGTCATGGTCTCCGAGAAGAAACCTAGAATACAATCTGGAGCAGCAGTTTTCCATTTGGGTGGACACGGATAAGATAAAGGGAAGAACACCAAGAATCGGATGTGCTAAACAATGGCGGCCATGTAGCTTCTTTTGTAAGGTGACTCTGACAAAATGGACGCTTCGAGAGGCATCGTGACCGACTCCAGGACCGTGGAACGTGCCAAATGAGGGTGGATTTGAATCGTATAGAAATCGCTCTATTAGCGAGATTAGATCCACGAGCCAATCCACTCGACGAACAGTGTGTCTGTTAAGCTGTTCGAAATCGATGAGTTGCTGTTCGACTGTCCTATCCTTTCTCTTTGTCCGGCGGGCTTCTCCTGCCCCGTTGTCAATTAAAATTGGACTAAAGTTATCGGGTTGTCGTCCTTTCGTTGACCGTACGACGTCCGGGACACAAAGTGACTACGTACGCCTGTTTCTGTCTCGCTTGACTCTTTTAAAGTTGTCCTGGACGTTGTGTCGTACGTTTGAAAGGTGATTCGAAACTTTGCAGGCTCGTTAACGCCTTATTTATGGGGTTTTGGGACCACCGATTCGGAGTAAAAAATGTCGAGGGGAATGTTCACTTCATCCCCCATTTACAATCACTTGGAGGAATTTATTAAGTTTTATCGAGGCTATTTTGTTGTAATAAATGGCTTAAAAATTGTAGGAAGATGAGTGTTTACTACGTTTTCAAAATGCAATGTAAAAGAAAATAGTATGAATCGAGATAGGTGGAAAATTTGTGCAAAATAAAAAGCTAGATAGGCAGATTTACGAGATGCCAAACAAAGCAAGAGCATGAGGAAAATATTGAATTATTAAAATAAATTATTTACTAATAAATGTGAATATCTCTTGTTATAATTTGAACAGTTGAAAATTATTGAATAGTTTTTGTCTTTGTAGAAATAAATCCCCAAAACCATTTAACTTTAGACGATCGAAATAGGAAGGACCCATTGCATTGCGAAACGAAAGTATCGAGTCGAATGGTTTCCGATAATCCTAACTTAATCTTTTGTTTACCTATCGTAAGCAACGAATAGACGTGGGTGGAGAATGTATAGAGGCTGAAAATAAAATGTCACACGTAGTAGCGATATTTTTGCAACCAATATAAAAATGTATCAGAGGGAATTACTATTAAATATTAAATCTAGATTTACTTTAGTTCGTACCAAAATTTTTAAATCATATCAATGCTTGTTAGAAAATTGTTTTATAGATCAAAATGTGTAATTGTATGTATTGTACGGAGAAAATAAGATCGATTTCGGTCGACCTTCGAAGGAATTTCAACCAGTATTAGGTCAGACGTTTCAATCTGGTATCCTAAGCTCGACTAATAAAAATTGCTTGTCTGCTTGCATAATATCACATTCCACTTAACCCAGGATTGATCTTTCTACAATACGTAATCGAAATAGAAATGATCGATTCGCGGATCTGTGTCGAGCGATCATTTTTTATTCAGCTAAGCGATTGCAACGTTTCCAACCACCTTTCAAAAGCACTTTGGATAACGAGAAAATGAAACTTCGATCCAGTTAACGTTTCACGAGAAGAGTTCAAACGCCTTCAAGATCCTCTATTAATAAATTTGTAGTTTTTCAAAATGTTTTTTATCTTTTGAGCAAAGTCAGAATATGTCCTACGAGCTTTGTAGAACTCTAGAAACAGTCTAATTCATAAGTACAGTTTTAGATATAACTTTAATAGTTTACAGTGTCCTATGATAACATCCATTAAGTCAGACGGTCCTAAACTAACACTTGAATTGCAGATGGGATACTTTATTTTATAACATTATTAGCACCGGAAATTTTAATTGCAAATAATGAACAGAAAGTTTAGATTCATTCTAAAATTCTCGTTTACGTAAAATTCGTATATTAATTTGTTAATTGGAATTAGCTGCGGGGCTAACTTACAAACGAATCTACAATTTTGATTTGTTATTCATTTTATATTATACAGGGTGTTCGGCCATTGGATGATTCTAGAGGCCAAAATAAGACGAAAATGGAGAATATCAATTTCTTGACTGAGGCTTCATTAAAAAGTTATTAAAAAATTAAATTAAAAAATTTCAAATCATTCTGAAAAAAATATCTTTGGTTGTGGGGCTCAATTACAATCATTTTTGGTGAATACACATACCCCTGAAATCCTACCCAGTTTTGAGAAAAAAATTCGAGTAGGTACTGACATTTTTAAATGAAATTAAAAAATTTAAAATCATACTGAAAAAATTATATTTAGTTACATGGGTCAATTACAAGCATTTTTGGTGAATACACATACCCCTGAAATCCTACCCAGTTTCGAAAAAAAAATTCGAGTACATACCGACATTTTTAAACAAAACTAAAAAATTTCAAAATCATACTAAAAAAATTATATTTAGTTACAGGGATCAATTACAAGCATTTTTGGTGAATAAACATACCCTGAAATCCTACGCACTTTCGAGAAAAAAATTCTTTACCGAAAATATAATTTCTGACCAGAAATGCTTCCTCGAAATTTCATGCAAATGTTTAAAATATCATAACTTCTAAACGGATTGAAGGATTTTAATGTTTCAAAAAGCAATCAACGCGTATTTTGGGGAAGAATATGTAGAAATTCAAAAAATATTAGAAAAGTTACTCCTTAATCCCGTAAAGTGAGAAAAACCCCATAAAAATGGTCCAATTTTCAAAGAGCCATAAGTCCTACAATAGTAAATATATTTGAATGAAACTTTTTTCTGATGTAGAGTTCGTGGGTACCTACAAAAAAGTATTAAACATCTTTTCTGTAGGACGTCAAACAAATCAAAAACGAATTTTTAAGAAAAATCGACAGGGGATAGGTGCTGAAATTTTTCGGCGAAGAAAAAAAATTTCAAATCATTTTAGAAAAATTATTTTCGGTTGCAGGAGTCAATTACAATCATTTTTGGTCATTAGACATACCCTTGAAATCCTACTCGCTTTTGAGAAAAAAATTCAGTACGGGCGGAACTTTGAACGTTAATAACTTTTTAACGAAGCCTCCATCAACAAATTAGTATTCTTGATTTTCGTCTTATTTTGGCCTCTAGAATCTCCCATTAAAATTTTGTACATGTTGTATTAAAATGTGTTGCAAAATCGAAGTCGATCTTGTCGAAAAGTGTTTGTTTTCTGAGAATCGTTAAGAATCTCTAATAACAATAGTTACGAAAATTAGTGTTACATTTAAGTTGTTTTCCAATGTGTAAAAAAATTAAATACTATTCACATCTTTTTCTACGTTTAAACGTTCGATGTCACTTTCTTTGCGAACTTAAAATATCCTCTCTGAATAATTTAATTAATTGTCAGGTTGATACTACTTAAATATTTATAAAACCTGGTTCTTCTCAGATATTAAAAAACGTTGACATTTAACTCAAGCAAGACAGTATAGGTGACAGAAATTTTAACCAAGATACTAAAAGAATTAATTTCCAAAGTGTTCATAAAAACTACATCTAAACAGGATTCCCAAATTTCGAGATTAGAAAAATAAATGTACTGCTACAAATATCAGTTAATAATTTTTACCCGAACCAAAAGAATTAAATTCAAATGTGTTCAAAAAAAAAATAAATCTAAACAGAGCGTACAAATTTCAAGATTACAAAAATGAGTACTCCTACAAATATTACACAGATTTTAATTGCCTCGAAAAATAAATTTTTTACCTCGTAGATTTTTACAAGCGTTCGCTTGACATTGAACGTGCTAAAATAAGAAGGAAGAAAATGCAAGGCACGTGGAAAAAAGGGGTTCAGCGAAACGAAGTGAAATTAGATTATGATTCGAGTGGTGGATTGGGATTGTTAGGCTGACGGGACAGATTTTGCATGCCTAGGACGTCGGCTAATTAACTTGTAAGTAGTATAAGTCAGCGCTCGAACGACCGATGGCTGGCGGATGCGTTCGCGCGACTATTTCGATCTGCTGACGCAAATCCTAGGAAGTCTCGCGGTGTCGTGAGATTAATAATTCACGAATCACGCGCGCAGGATTAGGATTACCGCGCTTACGTGAACGCCTCGTAGCTGCGAAGACTTTACTACAAACCCAACGCGATTGCCGCGTCCAGCTTCTTGTAAAGCTTTCACGACGATTCTTCACGGGTCCCTTGGCGTCTTACATAATCGTAACACAGTTATTATTCAACGTTTCCGACCGTGTATTCGAGGCCATACCTTTGGAACAAAATATCTAAATAATCTACAGATACCAGAATTTCTCAGAAAATATATTTTATTATTTAATCTTATAAAAAAACGAAATTTTGATCACCAAATGAAGTTGTTTTTTATATCTTTTGCCATTTATGATTTGGTAGCCTTTAAATAGAGGTAGGTTGAATAAAAGGGTGGATTTCTCCCTTAAAATTGAAAAGTGGTATAAATGGGTTGCACTTGTTTATTTTTACAGAATTTAATTTCAATCTTTTAGTTCTGTTTTCTTTTATATTTTTTGTCATTTATGATTTGGAAGCATTTAAGTAGAAGAGGCTCGAATAAAAGGGTGGATTTCTCCCTTAAAGTTGAAAAATGGAACAAATCAGTTTATTTATTTTTATAAAATTTAGTTTGAATTTTTCATTCTTGGTTTCTTTTATATCTTATATCCTTTATTACTTGGAAGCATTTAAATAGAGGTAGGTTAAATAAAAGGGTGAATTTCTCCCTTAAATTTGAAAAGTGGTATAAATGGTTTGCACTTGTTTATTTTTACAAAATTTAATCTCAATCTTTTGGTTCTGTTTTCTTTTATATCTTTTGTTATCTATGACTTACAAGCATTTAATACTAGAACTACCGACAATTATAGTGTGTTTATTTGTACCAAGGAAATTGAAACGATATGTGCATGAAGAAATGTATAATGCAATGGAAATAAGTGTTTATTCATTCTCATATAGAAAATTACGGTAAATTTCCAAAAATTCAGTCGAGTAAATTTTTTACAGATTATATTTGAAATTACAAATGGGTAATTTTGACTGGTTTGGTAGTTCTAGTGTTAAATAGAAGAGACTCGAATAAAAGGGTGGATTTCCCCCTCAAATTTAAAAAGTATCACAAATCTATTACACTTCTTCATTTTAACAAAATTTAATTTGAATCTTTCATCATCCTTGGAAGCATTTAACACTAGATTTACGGAAATCGTCAATTTGACGGATGTCTGATTCCATATTTAAAATTGCAGAACGCGTAAATATTATTTTTTAACAACTTATGTTGAATTTGATTGATGCAATGGCATGAATACATATTCTAATTAAAAGAAAAATCGTATTGTAAGGCAATCGTCAACATGAAAGGTATCAATAAATATACGTGCGATCAATGCCCGTAAATATAGTGTTAAATAAAAACAACTCAAATAAAACAAAAAACACCCTGAAATTAAAAAAAAAACAAATCGATCACACTTGTTTAATTAAAAAAAATCTAACCTGGATCTCATTTTGATCCGTAATTTAGTTCGAATAAAACGAATTGGTAAATCCGTCGAAGAATTCGAAGGATGGAGACGAAATAAAATTTCGAGTGTTCGTTTCGTTCAACGGGGATGCCAAAGTAATTTCGAAACGGGGGAGCTGCCGAGCATGCAAACCGTTCGGCGAAGAAAGATTGTTCCGCGAGCAACGTTTAATTTAATGAACATCTCCGTTACCGTTGGAAAAACTTTTCAATTTCGTTAAGGACGCCCGAACGCCAATTTCATACATCGCGCAAAAAGAAGAAGGAAACTCGCTGGGCGAAGTTGCACTCCTATTTTCCGTTTCGTTAGATGGGAATTCGCAAGACGCGATCAACTTTTCCTTTGCCACGGGGTCGATCGTATTTCGCAACAATCCCGTTTCAATATTTTTATTCCGCGGCGGTTCCGGCCGGAATCAGTTTCCTTTTCTTGTTATTGGAAAATGTTCTATTACTCGGTTATCTTTACAGGGCCACGCGGATTTCCTCGGGCAGTGTACATTGTTAGCGAAACGAACAAGGATGTAAATCTGTCCCGTTCGTAAAGGTATCGAGAAAAATTTTATTTCAGTAAATATTGAAGATAATTTCTAAAAAAGGAAGCCTTTGATCCTGACAATTTTTAATCGTAAAAGAATAATAAATGATGGCTGAAATTAAGTTTCAATTTTTGTCGAACTTCGATTACTTGTTTTTCATCTTGTAGGACTATAAAAACTGGTACTGATGATACATTTAATTATTAAGGGGTGCTCGAGGGGTCAGTCGGTTCGAGCATTTTAATTTGTAATACAGTGGTCGGCAACCTATGACCTGTGGGTCGAGCAGTGAACCGCGATGCGATAGCTGACCTCATCAATGAAATGCAAGATCAAAAAGATCATTAAGTGGGATCGAGAAAGATTCTTTTTCTGTTATTTTTAATTCGGTGATCAATCTTTGTTTTCTTAATCCTTTGACGTTCGTACCAAATAACATCGACTTTAGTAATAAATTTAAAAATATCAAACTAACTTAAAAAATACTGTTTATCGTATCTGAGAGGGCAGAGAAGTCTTTTTAAAAATTTTTTAAATATTTGCAATTGATACATATAATAGAAACAGGGATTCGTATGTGATTAAAAAGCTATTGAGGAACATTTACATTTGCACGAGAATTAATTATAGTGAAACAATAATATACTGGTTTGAAGGATTTAAACAACTCAAAAGCAAAATAATAATTACAAAAAAATTGTGTGAAGAGTATGTAACGTATAGCGAAAATGAAATGTAAAAAGAAACGCGAATAAAAAAATTGATAAGAATATGAAATGTCCACGAAGATTTCATAATTCAGAAAATAATAATTGGGTACCATGCATACATTGATTCGTTAACACAATAAGTATAACATTCGTTGTTACGGCGGTGGAAAGAAAATAACTCGGAGGTATCTACACACTTCTATTTCGGGAGAATTCTAAAGAAAACTTGCAGACATTGTTTGAATTTTCTGTTTATTCTGGTGGAAGCCAGACAAAAAAAGAGAGAACCTTTCCAAGTTTTGAATGCGTGCGAACCATAGGGTCTCGTGTCCTTAGTTTAAATTTCGACCGTTAGAATTAAAAATCAAAGCAACCTGATTATAAAAAAACATTCATTCTTATCGTATCTAATTTTTCTGAATGGTTTCTTCAATTTTTCAAGCTGTTGCCAAACAATAGAAATCAAGATTTGAATATACATATTTTTAAATAAATTTAATTTATTTTACTATTTTCCTTGCTATGAACTTGGCCTATAGAATATATTATTGTATTTTTTTGGTGAATTGAAATGAAAACAATAAGAAATTCGACAGTGTGGTTTTTAAGAAAACACTTGAGGTGCTTGTGAATCGACTAAACTGCCAAGAAACCTTTGTTTTAACAAAAACATTCATTCTTATCGTATCTAATTTTTCTGAAACGTTTCTTCAATTTTTCAAGCTGTTGCCAAACAATAGAAATCAAGAACCATTAATCGAGTCTTTGAATATACATATTTCTAAATGAATTTGATTTATTTTACTATTTTCCTTGCTATGAAATTGGTCTATAGAATATATTATTCTATTTTTTTAGTGAATTGAAATGAAAACAATAAGAAATTCGACAGTTTGGTTTTTGAGAAAACACTTGAGGTGCTTGAACCGACCAAAACTGCCAAGAAACCTTTGCTTTAACAAAAATATTAATTCCTCTAGTAGACACATAAATAAAATAACTTGGCAGTAGCTTTGTAATTTTATTTCTACGTATAATTGTGTCCATTATGGTTCGACCATCATCCCTGGCCCTTTTCCAATGTCAATGTTATACAAAATCTAATCTAATATTAATATAATATATATAATATAATATATAATATTTATGTCTTCTTGACTATTATAGTCGATTTTATTTACTCAGATTTTTTATTGTGTAAATTAAATTATTGTTGAAAAATACGAGTTCACTTCGAAAAAACTGTTTTTTTGATATATTTAATATCTTTTTTAATTGTAATCATATCTAACTTTGAGTCGCAAATTTAAGTGAGAATAGATTTTGTAACGTAGTTTATAACGTAGTGAAGCTTAAAATATCATCAGTAGACAAATTTATTTACTGTGCTTATAGTTACTCAAACTTTGTATGTGCTTCAAAGTTATATCCCGATGGGATTGGCGTCAATTTTCAAGTTTTAACAAAGCTACACAATATTCATCGTGTTGCGAATACTCAACAGTCTCTTACGTTTCCAATTTCGATTTTAGTTCTGTTAAAAAACACTACAAATTACACGATATAATAATTTAAAATAAAAAGAAGAAATATACTTATCGTTCCCTAAATCGTCGACTATAGTTTCGTATCGTTATATTAACATGAACATTAATTCTAATCACATCCAACTTTTCATTATTCTTTTCTTAATCCTAATCCTGCAACGTGACTTTGAGTCACGCACCAAGTTTGTGCAACCTTGGGCTCTATAAATAAATGTGTATATTTATGAGAAATTATGTAAATGTGTTTTATGATTTAATACATAAATTATCATCAGTGTACAAAGTTACTTTCAGGTCCTATAGTTACTTGACCTTGGTATGCGATCCAATGTCACATCCCGGTAGGATTAGAGGTAATTATCATTTACAAGGTCATCGACATTAATCGTTTCAAAAATATTTTCTACCCTTTAAAATTGGAATGATCAAATTCATTAATCACGTCTAATTTGTTTATTGTTTTCGTAACACATTTACTGCCAGGTTTCTATTTTTTAAAAATATTTTCAACATTTTTTCAAATGTTTGTAGTATTCCTACTGTCAGTGACGGTATTAACAAATTTAAAAATACTAAATTTCATTTATTCTAAGCATTTCAAAGCGTCGGTCACCGGTGACCACCATGTCAGTCAACGCGATAATTCCATAGTTTTCACAAGACTCCATTATGTAATTATTCTTTTACAAGGCTAGAATGAATAGTTTGTTTCAACTTGTCAAAAAACATTTACCACAATTCAGTGATACACAACCTTCTATAAGTACAAATAAAAATAAAATAAAACTAAAATAACGTTTAAACGACAATAATTTTCAGTCGTGATAATTCTACAGAATAAATAGCATTTAAACACATCTAAAATCAATATTTTACAAACGATAACAATTCTTAATTTAAAAATCGCAAAATCGCAAGAATTTCTTCTACCAACAAAAAAAGAACACATAACCTCATGTAACTCTATCGTGACAATAGTCTTACACGACGATAAAATCGCCAAAGAAACTTCGTGCCTCGAATTATTCAACCGACTAACAACTATTAAAAAATACTTCCGCAGGTTGAGCACCGCTGTCACGACACGAAAATTCGGAATTCCCGAGAATTCGAAAGAATTCCGCGATCGTACGCGATAACATTCGTCGGTGTCGCGAGTGCTCAACTGTCGTTACAAACAACCGTGTACCAACCTGTGGCAAAAATAAACTATCCGGTGTTATCCTTTCCAAACTTCTAACCTTGTCAACGGGCTCCTGCGTAGGGATCGCGTGAGCGTGACTCGTCGGCCAAACGAAGCGAAAGTTTACTCTTTGCTTCACCCGACGACGTTCTTAACGCGTACACTCCTCGCGCGAGTCGGCATCGCGATGTCCCGTCGACGACTGGGGAGAGGGAGGAAGGTTAAAAAGAGGCTGGAGGACTCACTGTTTCGCGTAAATCCGTAGAATCACCGATCGTGGAAAACTGCAAGAGTGGACAGCGTCGCGATGAAGAGCAGCCGGCTCCTCCGTCCCCGGAGAACTATCGCAAACCACGACGTTCCCGTCGTTCGTGCACGTAACCGTACGTTTCGTTCGTTCCCCGACTCAGCTCCCCACCCTCGTCCACTACGCGCCACGGACGGGTCTCCCGTCGAACAACCCCCCGAGAACAGCACCCCGCGCACTCCGCCAACCGTCGCGCAAGAACCTCCCTCGGTGGCGCCTTAAGCCGCCCTGATGGTTGGTCCAAGTCGCCGCCAGATCGCGCCACCGTAACCGACTACGACGGATCGATCGACGTGACGTCACGCTGGTCGACGCAAGCGTCGTGCCAATCTCGCCTCGTATCGTCCACCGGCGACACGCGTCCTCGTCTTCGTCCAGATAACGGCTAACCGAAATCTTTTTTCTTCTCCTATGAATAGAGAACCCGGAACATTCCAAAGATTCGACTCTCGGGGAACGGACTCGATACTTGGATGTTCCGATCGAGACGGGTCGATTCGTTCGAGAATCTATCGAACGCGTATCGACGATGTCTAGTAACTATCGTCTCGTGACATGGCTTGGTTATGCATCGTGTATACCGTGTTCTCTTGCTTCCAGTGATTGAAACGGTTATAGAAATAACTGTTTCGATATTACGGATCACGTTTTTCTATTTGAGACTTTGTTTTTGAGATTATTGAGCTTAATTTGTTGGATATACGTGTGGATGAACACGAGTGGATCTGGTATGTCTGTTCGCTACCCACTGTTTCTACTTAAAATCGAATCGTATTCTACGATGGAAATAGGAACTTATTAATTATTGAGATCGGTCAAACGAATAATCAAATTTAGCTCTTCATTGATCTAAACGAACGTGACTTTATTTTTGATACTCTAGACGACATTATTTAAATAAAAATCTAATGTAATAAATAGCGGAAAGTACTTTTATTTATATGTGTAAAAGGGAAAATATGGGAAAAATTAACGTCTAAAAGTTCAAATAATATGACCGTAAATAAATATAAGAAAATAGTTATATCCAGATGGCAGTAAATTAAATTAAGTGTGAAATTTGATGATCTGCTTTCATCCCCAATCTAAGAACGAAATTATAGACGCGACGAAAATTACAATCGCCTTTCTTTTACATATTTTTAGAGTTTGTTCGAGTTGGATGATATAAGAAAATACGATCATGGACTTCCCTATCCGAAGACTTTGAGAGTAACCCTAACACGAGTAAGCAGGTGTCTCGAAGTTCACGGTATCTATTACTTAATCGATAATCGACCGGTGGAGTGTTTCAAATTCCTGGAAATAATCGGCCGAATTATCCAGGAATACAATGTGGAATAGGAACTCGATACGATCGAGTCAATTAACTGTCAATTCTAAACACGCAACTAGAAAAAGTTCAAAGCAATACAAAATGGAGACATCTATAGCACATAGACGATTAAACCAAATATATTTAACCAACATGTTTGATGCAATACAAAATATTTTTTGTTATTCGAATTAATTAAATATTTTACTTTATAATTTCTTTAAATAACTACGTTAAAAATCTATTAAAAAATAAACTAACATATTTGAGATTGTGAATTGAAATTTCGTATAAAGAATAAATATAAATAAAATAAAATATTTTAAATAGTATTAATGGACCTTCCACATTGTATCAATGCCAAATTATTTGTAACATTTATTATTTTAAGTATTTACTTCTCTCGTGCTAGGAATTGTAAAATCCACGCGAATGGCTATATTCAGGAGTCACGAAGAGCTTAAAGCACGAGGCGTGGGCGAGTCATAAACGTTTAAGATTTTATGCATATTCTATTCCAACAACTGGCTAAATCTGTTGCAAAAATTAACGATCGTATTACGACAATTTGTGGGATACAACATTCTCAAGAGATTACCATTTAAACGCACTGGCCACGGAAAGCTGCCGTTTATGCCGCGGTGATTTATGAAACAATTAAAAGGATTGAGTGTGCCATTACAACCCGTCAAAGACTTATGGCACTTCCGTGAGAAGTAATTTCGCGTGGCAACCAGGACAACTGCATCGAACACATGGTTCGCACGCGTGAAATTCAAAGTCCAAATTATCCGATGATATTTTTGACATCGCATAATTCTCAGCGTTTCTCGAATTAAAACCTTTGCCAGACACCCTATAGTAGAATCAAAGTGCTGTTTTTCTAATATACTTGAAAATTGTAAGAAAGGTGAAAAATCGTTTTCAATTTTCTAAGAAGCAAGTACAGCAATGCTTGGATAACTGCGAGTCATTTTCTATTGGATAAGTGAAAGGTAGCCATCCCTACTACCGAGAGGGGACTCCCCTTGACACAGTAAAAAGCTCAACGTCGAGTAATCTGATTGGGGCTCGAATATCGAGGCAATATACGATGCAAAAATGGAACTTTTTTATTTTTGCTTTTTTTTGAATGAAACTTTCACCAATGTGTTTGTGAGAGCTTCCCGATTAGAATGAGACCAAACACGATATAATTTGTTTCTAATCTAGTTACAATAAAGTGGAAATACTCATTAAATATGGAAATATGTAAAATCTTACAAATGTACTAGTAAAGGCCCCATTAGCAGAAAATAAGAAATAAATAAGATTCACGTTGTGTTTCTCGTAGTTACCTACATCTATCAATAGTGTTGTTCATTCAAGATTGGAAAATCACTTTGATCCTTTGCGTTCGACATTTTTATAAAATCCTAGAGGTTTGCATTCGACGAATTTAAGTAAAATACGTACTCTTTTTTACTTAACGTTACATGTTCCTTTCTTTCGAGAGTGGGTCGAGGGTTTGATAGACTCTGGGCACAAATGATCAGTCACGGAAACGTTTCCTTCGGGATATTTCACAAATAGGCAAGGCGCGAGTTCTCTGGTCTTCTGGTTACCATCACGGTGAATGGAAAGGACAATACCGAACGTCGCTGACAAAGGACAAAGACGCTTATCTTCCTGCGTACGGCTACGTCCAATGCGACGTCTCCCTAGCTTAAATTGATTTCTCGCTCTGTTGCTTGCTCATTCACGATTGTTCGACGCTGAGGGAGAACGCGCGATGTGCTCCAATTCTGCGGAGCTGCCGGGAATTGTCTTGAAAATTCAGCATCAATCGTATTTACACGACGATCGGCCAATATTTCTCGAACGTCCGAGTTACCCCTAACAGCCATCGCCGAAAAGTTACGGGCCACTTACTTTGGACGACTGGAACGACTAATTGACCGGTTATCGAACTAGCGTTTAAAAACTTTTTAAGTCCACTTGCTCGGGATTTGGACTTTTTAATGGATCGAATACGAATGGGTGTTTGAACTTTTATACGATTTAAATTAACCCTCCATTGCACGATACTATCGATTGGGAAATTCAAGTTAATTCTGTGCCTTTCGGAGTGTTCGTTAATATTTAAATTGGAAATAAGTATTCGTTGAACGCAACAATAACGATTCTTTTTAATTTCTCTGGCAGTTATGATACATTTTATAATTGAGAGTTTCTTATAAATAAAAAAAATTGCTATTAAAGGTACAGATTCGTAGGAACGGCGCAGAGAGGGGAGGCAAGGAAAAGAAAAGGTGGCATTTTCCAAATGCTCGGAAATTCATAATTACGGGATACGTGTGCGGTTTAATGTCTACCCCGTCGACCCGAAATTCCATGTACGTAGTTTCTGTTCACCGTGTAATTAAATAGAACTCGGATACGGCTCGTGTGCGCCTGCTCATTAAAGCAGTAATCAAATTTATAAATTGTCTTGAAATTGTCGAATTAATCAAATTCCCGTTGAACGCGATCTCGCTGAAATTCCAGACTGCCCCCTTCCATTTTTATTTGTGTCTATTAAATAAAATGATTAGTCTTCTAGAGATCAAGATTATGTGGAATTTGATTTTTTAAAAATCTATTTTAACACTAAAACTGCCAAAGTGGTCAAAATAATCCGTTCATAATTTCTAATAAAAATTGTAACAAATTTTTACAAATCTTCTTCTTTTTAATAAATACACCATAATTGTTAATCTATTTTCACAAGATGAATTCTCACGTTTTGAACAATTTCGTGTATTTATTTGAAACTGGGATTCAAACAGCTTATCTTGATCGTCGGCCATTGCCTCGTCGATCGAGGACCCAAACAGTTTGGCAGCTTTCGTCTCGATCGTTTCGACTAAACTGCGAAAGGGTTAAACGGGCGAAACGAAGGAGCAAGAGAGAGGCAATGTTTTCAAACGTTGCCCGAGGATTCGTAATCGTCGGAATATGCTCCACGGGGCTGGCCTTCTTTGTTGTGCCCTCACCTCGTTTCGTGGGGTTCCCAACGATGCCAGTAGGATGCGAGAGGGTCGACCCAAGAGACGGGGGCGAGTATATTGAATTTCCGAAAAGCGCGTCGGGTTTCAAGCGGATGATACGCAGCTTGGTTATGCCAAAAGAGTTAGAGCTACCGAAGAGGGGCCAGATTACGCCTCCGGCTGTTTCGTGCCCCGCGAAAACCACGACGTTCGGGCGCTCTGGGACAAAACTCCTCCAACTATGTGTCGCGATCCTTCGAGGGTCGAAAAAAAAAATGTAAACCATGTTATTTCGAAATATTCAAATATTTTTTTGGTAAATAGCAAGTGGAGTAACTGGAAAAATGGTCTGACCCCCAAACATGAATTTAAATAATCGGTATTATTAATTTATTATTCTGTTATTTTTGTTGCACCCCATTTCTATAATCAGTTGGTTAATATAAGTGAAATTAATGTCCTTCTACTTTTAAAAAATCAGTTTTGTTAAAGAATATCAAGATGTCTCAGAAAGTGAGTTGAGGAAAAGTGAAATGTTTTAATTTCTCAAACATGAATTAAAATAATTGATTTTATTATTGATTTCTTTTTCTGTTATTTCTATTATGACCCATTTCTATAATTAATTGGTTAAAATAAGTGAATTTAATGTTTTTCTACTTTAAAAAGATCAATCTTTCTAGGGAATATCAAGACGTCAAGAAAAAGAGTTGATGAAAAGTGAAATGTTCTAATTCCCCAAACATGAATTAAAATAATTGAGTTTATTATTGATTTCTGTTTTTGTTATGTCTAGTACATCCCACTTCTATAATCAGTTGGTTAAAATAAGTGAATTTAATGTCCTTCTACTTTAAAAAGATCAATCTTTCTAGGGAATAACAAGATGTTCTAAAACAAGAGTTGATGAAAAGTGAAATGTTCTAATTCTCCAAACATGAATTAAAATAATCGAGTTTATTGTTGATTTCTGTTCTTGTTATATCTAGTACACCCCATTTCTATAATCAGTTGGTTAAAATAAGTGAATTTAATGTCCTTCTACTATTAAAAAATCAATATTTCTAAGGAATATCAAGATTTCCCAGAAAAAGAGTTGATGAAAAGTGAAATGTTCTAATTCCCCAAACATGAATTAAAATAATTGAGTTTATTATTGATTTCTGTTTTTGTTATGTCTAGTACATCCCACTTCTATAATCAGTTGGTTAAAATGAGTGAAATTAAGGTCCTTCTATTTTTAAAAGATTAATTTTAGTAGGGAATACCAAGAATGTCCCAGAAAAAGAGTTGATGAAAAGTGAAGTGTTCTAACCTCCAAACATGAATTAAAATAATCGAGTTTATCATTAATTTCTTATTCTGTTATTCTTACTACACCCCATTTCTATTATCAATTGAAATTAATATCCTTCTACTTAAAAAAAATCCAATCACCTCAGAGAATATTTATATTTAAGAAAGTTAAATTAAAAGACCTTGAATGACCTTAGAAGACCTAAGTATTCAACAAATTCAACTGAGAAATATACTAGTTACTAACTAAATAAAATCATGCAGTTCCATTTAATAATACGAAAAACACAACAGTTTATAATCAAAATGGTCTCCTTGAAACAAAGTGAATTCTACTTAAAATAGTTTTTTAAAAAATTGAATACGAAGGGGAGTGTATACAGATAATTAAACTACATAAATGTTAACTATAAATGTATACATATTGATTGGCAAATAATTTAACGATACAATGAATATTTAAACAGTTTTGAATTTAAACTTTTCTGTTATTGGAACATTTAATGGTATTCCTCCATCATGGGGTGTAATGTTTCTGATACTTTGCTCGACTCTTGCGCTTGTGCCCTATTTTTATTATTAGAAAATTAATTAAAAGGTTACACGCGATACGTTTCTCACTTACATCATACCTATCGTATAGCCATACAAGTGTCTGCGTCGTGTCGAGGTTTCGGATATCGCTATACAGGGATTGGGGTATTCGGGTATAGGGAACAAACCGTCTCGGAGCAATGTTCTGCTCACGTAAGAAGCCACGAACACTAGAACCAAGACGTTCTTCGACATGGACAAATTTAACGATTTCTAAATTTAAACAATTTTTTATCGTCTCCTTTTACCAAGCATTCCTTATCTCAGAACATCACTTCTACGAAGAAATTCAAAATTTACTTGCATATTTGTTAAATTAGTTATGGCAATTCGAACAATTCGATATCATTTTTATAATATTCAATCTTCAATATTATTTTTAGGTTCTCATCTTAAGTAAATTTGGATCAAGTATGGTTATTTTAAAAAATTGTTAAAATACGTTCATATCATCCAACTTAAAAAATTTTTTAAAAAAGTGTCATCTCTAAATAAATTTGACCAAAATTTTTTGTAAAATCACACAATCTCAGAATTTTCATTGGAAACAAATGAAACATTTTTCACAAATAAATCTCACTTTATATTTATTATTTAATTTGGCTATGCACTAATAATATTCATAATCCCCAGCTTAGAAGTAAAGCAAGAGAAACCATACCAAAATTGTTATTTTTTAATACAAACCTGATACCTAGATTATTTTATAGAGATCACATTTATATTTCTGAAACAATTTGAAAGCTCGCTGCAGCCATTATTGGAAGAACGCACGAAAGGTTAACGTCGCAGAAATAGTTCGTTTAAAACGTCGTCGTCGGTTCTATCCGGCCTCGTTAGATTTATTCCTTTCGCCGGGAATATATTAGAATCGTTAACTTTCCATCCCCCTTCAGAGTTATTGTCAATGGTACAATCAAAGCTTCCCGACGAGCGTGTCCTATATTCCGCCGAACATTACGGTACACTTTCTTATCTGGGCTGGCTCGTAATATAGGACATTTGCGAGAAATTATTGTCGTACGTCCAATACACTTTTACATGCGCGACACGTTCGAAGGAAATCAAATGAGATTGAATAGTCGAACGTAGAGCTTGGATGGGACAGCCTACGCTTCAACGAGATTCTATTCGACCGAGACGAATCCAAATTCAATGCGGTGAATCTAATCGAGATGATCACCACTGACCCACTTCCGTTCCTTTCCAACACCGGTAACTGATTTTCTTTTCCTTCCGCGGGCCTTTTAATCTACCATATTGTCAGGCTGTACTGTATCGATATTAAATCTTTAGACTTCATTACCAGGGGCTGGATTTTAATCGAACTCGTACAACGAACACTTGATTCAATCCTGTGGTCGCTCTGTTTATAGTGCCGTTAAATAATGATCGCGTTACGTTAACCAGTCTGTGCTCGTAAACTATCGAGAATCTATTAATTGGTAAACAATTTGTTTAATATGTTATAACTGTATAAAATAAATGTAGGTAAATAGGCAGATGTAGAAAGAAAAAATTGGAAAAATATATTAATAATTGCAATTGATTGTTTCTAGGTTCTAATTTTGATCTTCCTCACTAAACAATTTATTTAATATATGTACATATTATAACTGAATAAAATAAATGTAGATAAATTGATAGAGGTAGAAAGAAAAAGCTAGAAAAATATACTAACATTTGCAATTGATAATAAAATCTAATTATTCTAATTTCTAATTTTGATCTTTCTCAGTAAACAATTTCCTTAATATATTATAACTGAATAAAATAAGTGTAGACAAATAGATAAGGGTAGAAAGAAAAAGCTAGAAGAATATACTAACATTTGCAAATGATAGTAACATCTAATTATTCTAATTTCTAATTTTGATTTTTCCCAGTAAATAATTCTTTAAATCTATTATTACTGAATAAAATAAACGTTGATAAATAGATAGGTGTAGAAAGAAAAAATTGAAAAAATACAATAATAATTGCAATTGATTATTTCTAAGTTCTAATTTTTATCTTCCTTAGTAAATAAATTCTTTAATATATTATGACTGGATAAAATAAATGTAGATAAATAGGTAGGGATAGAAAGAAAAAGCTAGAAAAATATACTAACATTTGCAATTGATAATAACATCTAATTATTCTAATTTCTAATTTTGATCTTCCTCAGTGAAGAATTTTTTAAATCTATTATTACTGAATAAAATAAACGTTGATAAATAGATAGGTGTAGGAAGACAAAATTGAAAAAATATATTAGTAATTGAGATTGATTATTTTTAGGTTCTAATTTTGATCTTCCTCAGTAAACAATTTCTTTAATATAATATATAATATTATTATAACTGAATAAAATAAATGTAGATAAATAGGTAGGGACAAAAAGAGAAACCTAGGATAAAATACCAATAATTATAATTGATAATTTCATTCAATCATAGATGGATGCAAGGATCTAAAATTTGTGTCAAAATTTCAGATGTCAAATAATGAAAATTTTGTTTAAAAATTATACTATTTTAGTATTGAAATTAGCACAAGAAATTGAATTTTCTTTAATCTCGAATTTTATTTGTTAATTTGTAGCTAACAAAGAATACCCGATTCGCTGTGTGACTCATTTTGGCGGGTGTCTAATCGATGCCAGACATCGATTAGGACCGTGGCCCGTTCTACGCAGTTTGGAAAATTGGGGGAACAGGACCGGAAGACTCGCGACGACTACAAAGTATTAGAAATGGGGCAAAGTTAAAAATTTTTGAACCGAGAAAATTGATACGAGTTTATCGGAACAAGGGTTAATTAAATCAATGTAACTCGAGCAGCAAGAGGTAATCGAGCTAAATTAAGTGGGGCTGAGTAATTGCAGGGCCCGTACAAAATTAGGTCGCAAAATTTCGTCTAAATAATGGCCGTTAGTACTTGGCGACGCGACTACTCTCCGGTGCATATCACATTAAGTCTAATTCAGACGTCGCGGCGCAACTTCGCCAAGTGATTCACGCTAGGATAACTTAATATTAACCGCGGGCGTACACGTAGCCCCCACCATCGTCAAATAATGCTTTCAAATAATGCTTTCTTCCCGTACCGGAAGCAAATTGAAGCTGAACAGAAAATAGTGGAGGTGCGTTGAAATGGAACTTCATTAGACATTTACAATAAATAAATATGCAATTCGATATATAGTCTGACCAAATATAGCTTATTTAACTCTGTAAAACGACGTGATTTTTAAATCACTCATCATCTATTTTTCTAAGTCTGATTTTATTATTAACATGTATCGATTATTGTTTCAAGTTTGTGTATATCAAAATTTTGAGTGAATAAGTTTCTATACTTTTTCTGAATCCATATTGAAATTAAAATTTCTTTTCGACACTTGGAATGTTTATGTATAATTAGAAATGTCTAGCCTAACCAAATATAGTTTATTTAACTCTGTAAAACCACGTGACTTTTAAATCACTCATCATCTATTTTTCTAAGTCTGATATAATTTTATTATTATTGTTTCAAGTTTGTGTATATCAATATTTTGAATGAATAAATTTCTATACTTTTTCTAAGTCCATATTTGAAATTAAAATTGGCATTAAAATTTCTTTCCAATACTTTAAATATTAATGTATAATTACAAATGTGTAAATACAATAATCGAGTAATTTTGACAATAGTTTATTTTTACAAACAGTTAAATTATATTTTTCCAAACTTCATTTTGTTATTTTGACTCAGTGTACATCTTAGGACCAGACTTTTAAGCATTTTAAATATTTTACCTACTCTAAGTGTTATATTTCTTACAAAATAGCATTTTATTTTTCTTGTACAATTTATTTCAGATATTAATAACGAACTTTCCATATACTAAACATGTCCCGAATTAAGAAAATGGAGATGTTCATATTGAATAAACTATGCTTGTTCAGATTATATTCTGTGAGACATGTTGAATATTTCTTTGGAGTAAATATTCGATAACGGAGTAATATTTTGCAGGACATGAATAGAACATATCACGTTACTTGATATTTTTTGTATGCTCGTGCAAGAAGGCTCCTATACTACCTTATGCAAAAAGCTTTTTCCACGAGCTGTTACTGGTCTGCTTTGTAGAATATTCATTTTACATTGGAGAAGAGTGCTGTGCTATACTCTTACAAATTACTTTAATAGAACACATACTTCCTGTTTCTAAAATATAACTGCATCTCAAGCTAATTTCGAAACCTTAACGTATATAAATAATAAATTTCCTTACTCCGTGTTACCTAAAATATATTATGAAGATATAAAACTTTTCTTTTTAACTTGAATCAAAAAGAACTTTTATTTCTTTTTAAATAAAAAAACAATTATAGAGAATTAAAATATTCCCTGTCGAGTCCACACGAGTCGACGAATTTTACGATGTGTATTTTACGCTTACGTGGAGGCCATGACTCATTCGACTTGTCACTGTCAGTGGAGCACGTGTTTTGTGGCAAGATACCGAAAAAATAAATGGCCATACCACCTTCCAAATGTTTACAAATCGGTTAAATTAATTACCTTTCATATGGAAGGTGATTCAATCATCAACTTGACAACCGTAAATATTTCACTTCTTTTTCAGGATAAGAAAATTTGTCAAATATTAAAATTAATCTATCTATTGTGCACTCGTCTGTATTTAGAAATTTTCATAGTCAAAGTTACATATTAAATGGGTCTCAATTATCACACCACGATAATAAAAATATGTAGCCTTTTTATAAAAAAAAATATAGTTACTTTAAATTCTGTTTTCTTTTAATACTTTTCCCCAAATATTAAAAGCAACTGAGATATTTAAGTTGGTAAGATAATAATAACTTTGTGTATTGTTTGTCGATGTATAATAATTTTTCATTAAACTTTCATGAAATAAACGCAATTTAGAAAATTATTATATTTCAATGTAATTAATAATGCGGATCTATCATAATTTACGTAAGGAAGACGCAAATAAATCATCGCCTGGAAGACAGATGAGAGGGACGAAGTATTGATCAGTGAAGCTTACACTTAAAGCTTGTAAGCTCCTCAACGGGGATACACAGTGACTAGTAAAATTCATTTAGGCCATTATGCAATATTTTTTAGATTTTTACGTAAGAATATAAGCTTCCAGGAAACATTATTATGACGGTACATGGTTAAATTAACAAAGAGAATTTTAAAAAACTTTTATATTACTGTTTTTCAAAATATTCAAATATTCTGATATTCTCTTTTGTTTATCATTGCTATTTATTTAAATCAAAGGATTCAAATTAAAAAATGGCCCAAGTATTCTTCAATTTTTGACTTCAGTATTACACGAGTAATTTTTCAAACTATTCATCATATTTTATGAGGCTATTTTCGAAAATATTCTAATAATCATTGATATTTATTAAGACCAAAGGATTCGAACTAAAAAATGGTCCAACTATTCCTCAATTTTTGACTTCACTATCATAGTAATAATTTTTAAAACTATCCATCGTATTTTATAAGACTATTTTTTGTAATATTCCAATATTTTAAGATTCGTTTCATTTTATCATTGGTGTTTATTTAGACCAATGGACTGAAATTAAAAAATGGTCCAAGTATTCTTCAATTTTTGACCTCAGTATCATACTAGTAATTTTTAAAACTATCCATCATATTTCATCAGGCTATTTTCTAAAATATTCTAATATTCTGAGAATCCTTTTCATTTATCATTGGTATATATTGAGACCAATGGATCCAAACTAAAAAATGGTCCAACTATTCCTCAACTTTTGACCTCACTATCATTGTAATAATTTTTAAAACTATCCACCATATTTTATCAGGCCAGTTTCTAAAATATTCTAATATTCTGAGAATCCTTTTCATTTATCATTGATATTTATTAAGACCAAAGGATTCGAACTAAAAAATGGTCCAACTATTCCTCAATTTTTGACTTCACTATCATTGTAATAATTTTTAAAACTATCCATCATATTTTATCAGGCCAGTTTCTAAAATATTCTAATATTTTGGCATTTCTTTCCATTTATCATTGATATTTATTAAGACCAAAGAATTCGAACTAAAAAATGGTCCGAGTATTCCTCAATTTTTAACTTCACTGTCATAGTAATAATTTTTAAAATTATCCATCATATTTTATAAGATTATTTCTTGTAATATTCCAATATTTTAAAATTCGTTTTAATTTATCATTAGTGTTTATTGAGACCAATGGATCCAAATTAAAAAATGGCCCAAGCATTCTTCAATTTTTGACTTCAGTATCATAGTAGTAATTTTTAAAATTATCCATCATATTTTATCATTTTATTTTCTAAAATCTAATATTTTTACATTTCTTTCCATTTATCACTGATATTTATTAAGACCAAAGTATTCAAACTAAAAAAAGTTTCCAAGAATTTTTTAATTTTGACTTTACTATAACAGTAGTAATTTTTAAAACTATCCACCGTATTTTATAATGCTACTCTTTATAATATTCCAATATCCTGAAATTCCTTTCCATTTATCACAGACTATAGTAATTCTCGAAACTGTTCATCCTATAAAACCAATAACCAAACTTCTCCATCCCTTTCGCCCAACCCTGATTCGACATCTTCAAAATTAGACTATCAAAAATAATTTTGTATAATATTCCAATATTCCTTTTTCATCCCGCTCCATATTTTGAAATTCCACAAAAAATCGCTCTACCCAGTCGCCGTATCTCTGCGTTCTGAGAAGCCTTGTCCCCGGTAGCCGTGCCCCTCCCCCTCGCCCCTGTCCCGAATATTAATACTTCGTCAAACTTACCTCTCGTGATCGTGGCCGTAAGAAGGATTGATTCTGCGCGCGTATAAGGAAGCACCGCCCTCGGACATGTAACCGTCGCACAAGTCGGACAGTGTTCTGCTACCGACGCTCATGCCGCCGCGAAGAACCTCTCCGTCGCTTAGGTAGCCGGAGGCGACGTCGATGTCCGCGTAATCGTGACCGACATGATGATGGGAAGAAGAATGAAGGATCGTGTACTGTCTCGCGGTCGTCCTGCTTGGCAAGGTTTGCAGGCCCCTTGCACCGGGCGTGTACCCGCGGAGCAGAGGTTGCATAGGCTTCACTGTCATTTCAGCCTCGTCGTCGGCTATGGAACCCCCAGCGCAAGTTGAACTTTCAGACAGGACCTGCGAGGGAGCGCGAGTTAATACTTGATTCGATGCCAAGCGGAAAGTTATTACCTGGCTGCGGATTTTATGCATTCGCTAGTATTTAAGCCTGTCTCGAACGTTTCGCAAACTATGTTAATATACGTATGTAAAGAACTGGACCTGGTCGAGAAAATGGGACATCGATCGAAGGGAGATTTTTTTGTGTGCATACCTCTTATGCTGACGATAGGAATAGGGATTTTTGTGAGGGCATTGGGGTTTCATTTAACTTGAAAACAGTAGCTAAGAGTCTTAGATTGATAGAGGGGCTAGGAAATGAAATTTAAAAATTTTGTATAAAATTTTGGGTTGATTTTCACTGGTTCTGGTCGAGAAAATGGGACATCGATCGAGGGGAGATTTTTTTGTGTGCTTAGCTCTTATACTGACGATAGGAATAGGGATTTTTTTGAGGGCATTGGGGTTTCATTTAACTTGAAAACAGTAGCTGAGAGTCTTAGATTGATAGAGTGAGGGGGCTAGTAAATGAAATTTCAAAATTTTGTATAAAACTTGGGTTGATTTTCACTGGACCTGGTCGAGGAAATGGGACATCGATAGAGCGGAGATTTTTTTGTGTGCTTAGCTCTTATACTGACGATAGGAATAGGGATTTTTTTTTAGGGCATTGGGGTTTCATTTAGCTTGAAAACAGTAGCTGAGAGTCTTAGATTGATAGAGTGAGGGGGTTAGTAAATGAAATTTCAAAATTTTGTATAAAATCTTGGGTTGATTTTCACTGGTCCTGGTCGAGGAAATTGGGACATCGATCGAGCGGAGATTTTTTTGTGTGCTTAGCTCTTATACTGACGATAGGAATAGGGATTTTTTTGAGGGCATTGGGGTTTTATTTAACTTGGAAACAGTAGCTAAGAGTCTTAGATTGATGGAGTGAGGGGGCTAGTAAATGAAATTTCAAAATTTTGTATAAAATATTGGATTGATTTTCACTGGTCCTGGTCGAGGAAATGGGACATCGATCGAGCGGAGATTTTTTTGTGTGCTTAGCTCTTATACTGACGATAGGAATAGGGATTTTTTTGAGGGCATTGGGGTTTTATTTAACTTGGAAACAGTAGCTAAGAGTCTTAGATTGATGGAGTGAGGGGGCTAGTAAATGAAATTTCAAAATTTTGTATAAAATATTGGATTGATTTTCACTGGTCCTGGTCGAGGAAATGGGACATCGATCGAGCGGAGATTTTTTTGTGTGCTTAGCTCTTATACTAACGATAGGAATAGGGATTTTTTTGAGGGCATTGGGGTTTTATTTAACTTGGAAACAGTAGCTAAGAGTCTTAGATTGATGGAGTGAGGGGGCTAGTAAATGAAATTTCAAAATTTTGTATAAAATATTGGATTGATTTTCACTGGTCCTGGTCGAGGAAATGGGACATCGATCGAGCGGAGATTTTTTTGTGTGCTTAGCTCTTATACTGACGATAGGAATAGGGATTTTTTTGAGGGCATTGGGGTTTTATTTAACTTGGAAACAGTAGCTAAGAGTCTTAGATTGATGGAGTGAGGGGGCTAGTAAATGAAATTTCAAAATTTTGTATAAAATATTGGATTGATTTTCACTGGTCCTGGTCGAGGAAATGGGACATCGATCGAGCGGAGATTTTTTTGTGTGCTTAGCTCTTATACTAACGATAGGAATAGGGATTTTTTTGAGGGCATTGGGGTTTTATTTAACTTGAAAACAGTAGCTGAGAGTCTTAGATTGATAGAGGAGGCTAGTAAATGAAATTTCAAAATTTTGTATAAAATCTTTGGTTGATTTTCAGTTTTGTGGAAAATCCTGGACCTGGTCAAGGAAATGGGACATCGATCGAGCGGAGATTTTTTGTGTACTTAGCTCTTATGCTGACAGTAGGATGCTGATGAATTTTGTTGAAGTTATTGGATTGATAGAGTGAGGGGGCTAAATTTCAAAATTTGGTATAAAATCTTGAATTGATTTTCAGTTTTGTAGAAAGTGTTTCGAAGAAACTGTTCACTTTTCGTGGTAAATTATATACTAATGAATGAGTGAAAGAGAATATTTCTGGATGCTATTGGTCGGTAGAGTTTTAGAGAACTTAGAGAATTGAAAAACTTGTAAATGTTGGCATTGATTGGAGGCAAGTTAAAATAGCTATGGGGAGAAATTTCACAACCAATTGTCTTGTGCAAATTATAATTAAGGACAATTGTAATTTAATTCCTCAACTAAGATCAATAAGATATGTTTATGAGGGCCATGCATTATTTGATCTGTGAAGAGCGTAATGATTATGAAAATAAATTGGCATTTCCTGAACATGTCAGTAAGATCGACCCAGCATTCCTTTAAACGCAAGTTACATTCAGAAACATCCGATTCTTGATAGATCAAACTAGGTCTCATACCTATGTCTTACTGATTTTACAAGAGCATATAAAGTAAAAGTTTCCTTCACTTAAATTACAATTCTGCTAATACTTTTGCAATATATCATACATTTTCTAAAATATATACTATAAATGCATAAAATCCGCAATCCAGTTTTTACTAAACATCCTTTCTCACAATTAAAAAATGTAGTATTATTATTCTGCATAAATATTACAGAAGCTTCTCATACCACCATACACCATAAATACATAAAATCCATAGTCTACATCCAGCCATACTCGCACAACTAATATACTTATGAGATAAATATAATTAAATATAAGAACATTTCTCTCGACGAAATTAAAAAATTTCAAATCATTCTGCAAAAATTATTTTCGGTTGCAGGGGACAATTACAACCATTTTTTATCAATACACACATCCTCAAAATCCTACGCACTTTCGAGAAAAAAATTCGAGTAGGTGGACAAATTTTTCGAAAATTAAAAAATTTCAAATCGTTTTAGAAAAATTATTTTCGGATGCGGGGGTCAATTGCAACCATTTTTGGTGAATAGGCACACCCCGAAAATCCTACGCACTTTCGAGAAAAAAGTTCGAGAAGATGGACAAATTTTTCGAAAATTAAAAAATTACAAATCGTTCTGGAAAAATTATTTTCGGTTGCGAGGGTCAATTACAACCATTTTTGGTGAATACACATACCCCCGAAATCCTACTTACTTTCGAGAAAAAAATTCGTATAGGTGCAGAAACTTTTCGGCGAAATTGTAAAACAATGTAAAACAGTCAAAAGTTTGTCTCAATTTTTAAACAGAACCTCAAAGTACATTAAGATTCTGAGTTTTACTTTTGACATAGTTACATTACGAGGCAAAGTATACTATAAAAAAAGAATTCGAGTATGATTGGGTGTAGCCCCTAAAGATTTTTGAATCGCTCAAACTACTCAGAGCCATGTTTTCTGCCCAGCTATGCCTATTAATACTGACCTTCTCCATTTGTTCGAAGGTCGTGTCAATTTTTCTATTGGGTATAGTTTTGATCTCACTGCCACTCTCACTGCTCGGCCTATAAATAACGCTACTGTCGCTGGAGTTGCTCTGACCGGTGCTGTTCGAATTGCTGTGCGAGCTCTCGGACATCAGATCCGAAATACTTGGCATCGGTGACACCATTGCAACCGTGCTGGGATCGAGCTTGCGATGCAAAACGTCTGCCTTCAATTTCGTGGGCGTCGGTACGCCCGGTATGTTGTTTTCCTTCGGTGGTTTCGAAGTGCCTTTCACCAAGGCCGTGGGCTTCGGAATGCTGGAACCAGGACTGATCCCGGAAGCGGCGATCGTCGAGCCTTGCAACGGGCTGTTGATCCCTGGAAGTTGTTGCTTGCACTGTCCGAAATTCACCCCGTTCGAGATCTGACTCTGCGGAGAAACAGAGTTCCCATAACTCGTCATGGAGCCATCCTGAAGGACGTTCATCTTCCCATCCATCGCTTCGGGACTGTTCACGGAAGACCCAGGCGTTTGCTTCTCGTTCAAGCTTCCCATCTCCTGCAGTTCGTTCGAAACCTTGGCTTTCGCGACATTTTTATTCTTGGACGCAGCTTCCCCCAACTGATTGTTCGACTGTACATTCTCGACGATCGTCTTCTGCCTACCAATCGACGACTTCTCCTCCAACAGATTCGCCTGGTTCATACACAACGTGTGATCGATGTTGTGCTCATGAGCCTCTTCCTGATCCGACTTGATCATCCCGTTCGTGTTACCAGCCAGTCCTTTCTGAGCCAGCAGGTCCTTGTTCAGCCCGTTCGGTAGAATCTTCATGTTCTGCAGGTGGATCTTCGCGTCCGTCATCTTCCCCGGCAGCTCCATCTTCGGTCTGGGCGACTGCTGCATCGACTCGCTCTTCGGACCAGCCACGTTCTTCGTCTCGATCTGCTTGGAAGGCGTCAGCGACGGCGGATTCGGCTTCTGCAGCTGGCCCACCGGCTGTTGCTTCAGCAGATCCTGCAGATTCCCGGCCTTCTTGTCCGCAGCCAGCTTCGTAACCACGCCGCCGACTTTGCTGGCTGACTTGACATCTTCCAAGGGCGGATTGTAGCAAACCAACTTGTCGGTGGCGGTCTTCGTTCGGGCGATTTTGCTTTGCGCCTTGCTCTGCTCCTTCCTCACGGTCTTCGGGCTCGCCTGTTTCGCCGGCTTGGTCGACTGCAGCTTCGACTTCAATGCGCGGCTCTTCGGCGACTCCACCTGAACTCTGCTCTGGTCGCACAACGACGTCGAACTGTCCGAGTGCTCCGACTTGGCCGACGAGAACCCGGAGGAGCTGGACGTGCGTTTCGATACGCCCGACGACGCTTTGCCGCGGTCCTGGTTCTTCTCTTTGTTGTTGAATAGCTTGAATTTGTCCAGGACAGAGTTCTTGTTCTGCTGGATCGGCGGTCCCGCGGCCGTGTACGGCGAAGGTTGCGTGGCTCTCGTCCCGCCGGATTTTCCCACCGTCGACGCCCGGGGGCTGAAACCGTTTCACGTGCATTGATTAATCCGACCTTCGTCAAAATCAACCGTCCGTAATCCACCAAGGTAAAACTACCGATAGTTGACCGTTTATAGCTCGACCAGTTGGATAAGATCCTTGGCTGGGGTTCAATGTTGGGGTTTTTACTTTGTTTCAACGATATTTTGCTGACGCTCCAGTGACTAGCCTTCGAGCAAAACTGGGTGAAATACTGTTCTAATTAGCAAATAGTGGATATTGATTTTATATTGTATGTTTAGTTTTGAAAATATTTTGCAACCGTGATACTAGAATAACTACAGTAATAATTAGACTGCGAATCTTTATGCAAATTCACATTTTTATTAATAGAATTAATGAAACGGAAGCTTCGCAGAGGGCTGTCTCAACCCCTAAATATAATAATTCGTATCTTACTTTAAGTATTTCTTATATTTTTGCTTATTAAATGCATTCTGTAGTTTTTTGAGGATTAAAATCTCCCATAAATGCATAAACATCCGCAGTCTAGTAATAATCCTTGATCTGAACATCAACAGAAACGTTCAATTTAAGAATCATGCTTGAGGTTCATTTCAAGTTCTAAAATAGTTATCACAGGTATCACCAAAACAAGACAGTCTAGTCAAAGCATATTAGACTTGCAATTTACTAATGTTTTCGTTTCGATTTAATATCATGCTCCTCGTTTAAAATTATTTTGAAAATTTTTGAAAAATTTAAGAAAATTTTAAATTGTGGAATTTATTTTCTATTTTTAATTTTCATTATAGTGTAACCCCTTGAAGTAAAATCCTATATAATTTGTAGATTTAATCAATATTGTGGGATTTATTTTATATATTTAGTTTTATTTTCAATTTTCATTATGTCTGAGGTTCATTTTAAGTGAGTTCTAAAATAGTTATCACAGGTATCACTAAAACAAGACAGTCTAGTCAAAGAATATTAGATTTTCAAAATTTTAATCTACAATTGCAAAAAACGGATTAAATTAATTTACGTTTGCTGGGTATCGTCGAGCAATTCCCTTATTAAAATATGAAACTGGGTGAAATATTGTTCTAATTAGTAAATAATGGATATATATTTGATTTTATATCGTATCTGTAGTTTTGAAAATATTTTGGTCCCTGGAATAATTTTTTCAAACGGTATTCTGTTTTTCGGGTTTTTTGACACTTTTGTTTTAATTGTTTGTTGTTCTGAAAATATTTGGGTTTCTGGTGAATTGTTTCTAAATAGTATTTTAGTTTCAGAGTGCTGAGAGATTTTTGTTTTAATTATTTGTAATTCTGAAAATATTCCAGTTTTTGGAAAAAAATCATTCAAACAGATTTTTATTTTAAGGATATTGCGATTTTTCTTTTAATTATTTGTGATTCTGAAAGTATTTTGATTTTTGGAAAAATTCTTTCAAATAGTATTTAATTTTAAGGGTATTGAGACTTTTGTTTTATTATATTTGTAGTTTTGAATATGTTTTAGTTTTTGGAAAAGTTCTTTCGAATAATATTTTATTCTTAGTTCATTGATTGTGAGATTTTTCTTTTAATTATTTGTGATTCTCAAAGTATTTTGATTTTTGGAAGATTTCTTTCAAATAGTATTCAATTTTAAGGGTACTCAAATTTTTGTCTTAATTATTTTATAGTTTTGAAAATGTTTTGGTTTTTGGAAAAATTCTTTCAAATAGTATTTAATTTTAAGGGTATTGAGATTTTTGTTATATTATTTTTGTGGTTTTGAAAATGTTTTAGTTTTTGGAAAAGTTCTTTCAAATAATATTTTATTCTTAGAGTACTGATTGTGAGATTTTTGTTTTAATTATTTACGTGTTTTTGATGAATTAACTATAACCATATGGGCCAACTATTAAATAAACAATATATTTTTTCCTACTTTAAAAATCATACCACCTGGTAAATTCTATTAGTAAGAGATTACTGATATGAAAAATTCAACAAATTTCGGGAAGCATAAAAACACTTATTCCCAAATCTGAAGTGAATTTACTCGAAAATTTAAGTAACTTTTCTATAGTTGCAAAATGCTGATCACGAAATTAACCGATGAAACAAAAGTACTAAAATTTATAACACTGCTAGATGTCAACTACTTACTGAAAAATATTATCGAAAAGAATTAAAATAAAATGAAGAAACATTTTACTTGCAATTTAAAATAGAGCAGGTATTTGAAGAAAAGTTTCTACAAACAAGTGGTCAACTATTGGTACATTTATCCTGGACAGAGATGGGCAAAATTATAATCAAGATAACAATCTAGATCAACGAATAAAAATTATAAATATAGAACGAAAGATTCCACACGTGAACAAACTGTTATATGTTGATTTTATTGGTTGTTTATTGCTCGAATACAATTTGCACCATCTCCGGCCTTAACGGGCCGTAATTAAATTGATATTGCGTGGGATGTGCAGATTATTTACCTCGGAGTAGTGGCTGCAGGCTGTCTGTTAGTTGAATTCTGATTTCTGGGCTGAGGTATGAAGGACAGCCCGCCTTGGAGCGTCTGTTGTTGACTTGGACTGGTGCTTCTGGAACTGTTAGCACTTCCGATGCCACCGTTTCCGTGTTTCAGACCGCCTGGAACAGTGAAAGATTGGTACGTTTTAATTTCTGAACAATTCAAATTAAAATTCGTTACTAGAGAACTGACAATCTCAGCAAACTCTACAGAAAAAAAAATAAAAAAGATTTAAACCAGTTTTCAGTATATGATTAAACATGATAAATTCTATTATAATAAAATATCTCATAATTTATCATATTATGGTAAATATATTATAATAAAATGTCCTGGTATAATCTCTGGGGAAAGAATGAGAAAGTTCAAACCATGATCTAATGAGTTATACTAAATTGGTGAATCATATTAAATTGGATCACTGTCAAACAATGAAATAGAAGAATATTCAACAAACAATACTTAATACATTCATTAAGAAAGAATAAATCTATGTCATATAATGAAACAAATTGATCAGATAGAATATAATCAATAATAATGAATTAAATCACTGGCATACAATGGAATAGAAAAATACAGAACAAATAATCCCAATATATTCTCTAAGAAATAATAAAATTAGGATATAGAACAAATAGTCCTGGTATAATCTCTGGAGAAAGAATAAGAAAGTTCAAACCATGATCTAATGAATTATACTAAATTGGTCAATCATCACTGGATCACTGTGAAACAATGAAAAAATAGAAGAATACATAAATTCTCTGTGAAGGAATGAGAAAGTTCAAACAATGGCCTAGTGAATTATAGTACATTATAATTAATTGAATCATTGTCAAACAATGAAATAGAAAAATATACAGCAAATGATATTTAATACATTCATTAAGAAAGAATAAATCTGTGTCATATAATGAAACAAAAGAATTCTACCAAATTGATGGAAACTTCAAAGAAGTAACTAGGACTGCAGATTTTTGCTCAAGAGTACTAAAATTTCTTAAACATACTTCATTTAATTTAACTTGATCTCTGTGTCTAGCGTTACATTTCTATGTTAAGCGTATAAAATTTGTTTATTTTATATAACCTGATGCTATATCAAACGATTGTAAGGTATTGTGGTTGCTGATGACCCTAATGGGTTGATACAACAGTAAAAATTAAATAGAAAATGAAACAAATGATCAGATAGAATAGATGGAATAGAAAAATACAGAACAAATAATCCCAATGAATTCTCTGAGAAATAATAAAATCGTGCAACAAGAGAAAGGCTTGCTATTGCAAAAGTTAATTACGATTCACTAAATCTAGCTTTCAATCTATAATTTTCCAATTTCTCCAACGTTTCCATAACAACGCTACATTTTTCTTTCCAATTATTTAGAGATACATCGTACCCAAAGAGTAGAAATTTGCAAATGCAACTATCGAAAATAAAAATAACTGATCAACTAAAAATCAAGGAGGAACAAAGGTAAGAGAAAGGATGATAAATTGTTCGCACGAATAACGATAATAATAGTATAATAGGACTGATTGGATCTCCGTGCAGAGGACCGTCGTATGGTTATTTACTACATTTAATTAAACGGTCGACGATAAACGCTCATAAATAATCCCCCGTCGTTTCCTATTACGTTTTCGCTGTCATTGGCCGCGACTCAATAAAACGATGATCTGTTGGCTCATTAAGCAAATACAGTCGTAACGTCTGTGCCCAGCTTAAGCCTCTTTAGCAGTGTCTGGTAAGTATACGCTGTTTGTAGACAAAATAAACCACAGTACATGCACGTGATAGCGTGCATTTACCACGCAAGGAGATTAATTCCCTGCCCCTCGTTGCTCAATCTGTCACTACTCCGATCGTAGACGTTGTTTCCACCGAGCAATTTACGTTATCGTGGGACAAACTTGTAACGCATTCTCGTCGCTTTAATAGATAATCCAAAGGTACCAGCATTCTACGATTACGACGAACACAAATCGTACAGAGCATTAAAAATGCTTATTTTATTTTTATTTCTACCCAATGAATGAACACAATATTTTTATTAATCATTACAATTATCGATGGATTGTTTGTATACAGATATTAGATGGATCATTGCACGAGAAAATCACAGATCGTACGGAGCATTAAAAATACTTATTTTATTTTTATTTCTACCCAACGAATAAATACAATATTTTTATTAATGATTAGAATTATCGATGGGTCGTTTGTACGTACATAGATATTAATAGATGGATTATTGCAAAGAGAAAATCACAGATCGTACGGAGCACTAAAGATACCTCTTTTATTTTTATTTTTATTTTTACTCAACGAATAAATATAATATTTGTATTAATGCTTAGAATTATCGATGGATCGTTTGTAATAGATGGATTATTGCAAAGAGAAAATTGCTGACTGGACTGTACCGGGTATCTAAATTGCTGCAATGAAGATCCCTTGATAAGTCCTAAGCTAGATCATGGAACAGCTGTCCTATCACGATTTGTGCTACTGCCGGCTGGCTAAAATTATGCAATTTATCGCTCGCCTCGATGCTGTTGCAGGCCAGTAATTAGCGAATTACTGGAATTAGTGGAAAACATGTGATTTATTTTTGTCGAATTCCAAAAGAAACGAATATTTTTTTCAAGTGATAGATTTGTTTTTGGAGTTCGTAAAAATTTGTATGAAAGTGTCAGTTCTACGAGTCTTCGTTAATTGTTATTTATAGAGTTGTGTTTCCATGAAGCTCTATTTCTATTTTTAAATTTGTGTTCACAAATGAAAAGTTGATTTAAATTTTTATGAGTCTTCATTAATTCGTATTTATAGAGTTCTGTTTCCATGAAGCCCCATTCTATTTCTAAATTTGTGTTCATAAATAAAAAGTTGATTTAAATTTTTATGAGTCTTCATTAATTGTTGTTTATAGAGTTGTGTTTCCATGAAGCTCTATTTCTACTTCTAAATTAGTGTTCATAAATGAAAAGTTGATTATAGTGGTGCAACGTTCAACGAGATAGCGTTTATATTGTCCAAAAAGGTCACACGTAGGATATCATTGTTTACAAACAGTCGTATCGGTCGTAACTTGGTCTGCCAGAAGAGTTGCGACACGGAAACTCGCAATAATTCCGTAACAAGGTCAAACGGGACACACGGTACGTCCAAACTTTATTATTCTCGCCTCTGGAAATGAGTTTCGCGCGTTGCTGTTTCGCCCCAAGTACCAAAGTGTGAAACAAGCCGCGGACTTATCTAGAAACCCCGTTGGAAACTTTCAACACGTCTCTCTCGAAACCACGATTGTCAAAGTGGCGCCAAGAAAAACGAAAAAATTAATCAGCTTCAAAGCTCATTTCAGACGTTGCAAGAAAATTTATTCGAAATTAAATATTTTCACCTACGATATTCAATTAAAAATACATTCTTTCTATTTGGTAATTCCTTTGCGAATATCAAATCATTTGATAGTAATTTAAGTATTTAAATTAAATGGATATTTAATTCATATTAAATTCTATGTAATGCAAATCTCTCGTATAAAGTTTAAAAAAATTGCTAATTTTTCCTTCCCAATTAGATTGTTACGAGATGTTTAATGAAGGTTAATAATAAAATTCTACATCAATAAAAACCATTTGATAGTGATTTAACTATTTAAATAAAATAGACGTTTAATCTATATTAAATTCAAACTTTTCATATAAACTTCTAAAAAATTGTTAATTCAAATCAGATTGCTACGAAATGCCTAATGAAGATTAATAATAAAATTCTACATGAATAATAAAAACCATTTTATAGTGATTTATCTATTTAAATAAAATAGACATTTAATCCACATTAAATTCTATGTAATGCAAACCCCTCGTAAAAACTTTAAAAAAATTGCTAATTTTTCCTTCCCAATTAGATTGTCACAAGATGTCTGATGATGGTTAATAATAAAATTTTACATCAATAAAAACATTTGATAGTAATTTAACTATTTAAATAAAAAGACATTTAATTCACATTAAATTTTATGTAATGCAAACCCCTCGCATAAACTTTTAAAAAATTCCTCATTTTTCCCCCTCAATCAGATTGTCACGAGATGCCTAATGAAGATTAATAATACAATTCTACATCAATAAAAACCATTTGTATAGTAATTTAACAATTTAAATAAAACAGACTTTTAATCCATATTAAATTCTATGTAATGCAAACCCCTCGTATAAACTTTTAAAAAATTGCTAATTTCCCTCCCCCTCCCAATCAGATTGTAACGAGATGTCTAATGAAGGTTACAAATAAAATTCCATATCAATAATAAAAAGAATCGACCATAAAAAACTTTTTTCCCACCAATTGAAAGATGTCCTCTCATATAAAGAATCTCCCCCTTCCAAATAATCGACGATTCCTCATAAAAAGAAAAAAAAATTGATGCAGTTACTCGCGGGGAAGTTTGCAGTGGCCCCTCGAGCGATCTACCGTGGAGATTCGATCGCGCTCGATCCATAATTCAGAGGCCCCGCGCATATTATTTGTTGCCGTTTCGAGGACGATCCAGATCCATGAATCGCGTAGCGTAATCGCGGGCTGGATCGTTTTCCCGCGGCAAATTGTATCAGGGCCGTAAATCAATTCCTCTGTCTTCTTAAATTAATTCGGCCACGCTGGTCTCACGTTCGATCGCGCGCGCTTGCCGGTGTAATCTCACCAGCGACGATCGTTCTTCATTGGCACCGATGCTGACAGTGATTCGCCCTAACAACGGAGCCTAATTCGCTCGTACGGTTCAATTGTCAGCGTACGTGACACAAATCAGCCAAATACGAGATAAACGGTCGGCTGAGAGAAATCTTACGACGCTGGCGCGGACCTGGCCGCGAAGAGGGGCGGGCTTTATTAGTTTAAACCCTTCATCGATCGTTGGTAGGCATCGTGGCGGTTACAACAGCGCGTACCAGCATTCATAATCGAATGCCACGCGTGCCGGGATGCCGGCATGTTGGCGAATTGCATTCTTCCGGCGTGTTGCTAACGGAATTCGAACACGTTCGACGGAAAGAAGAAGGCACAATCGAAACGGGATTTTAAATTCCAATAATTTCGTCGAGAATTACGCGACGATCGACGTGTTTTTACGTCTCGATATTTGTTTTAACGATATCGAAATCGTAACTGCTTGGGTAAACTAATTTTAACGCGAGACTTTTCATTTTGGAAATAATTGATTCTCAAGCTGAAATTTCAAGGGAAATAAAAATACGATTCTTGAATCTTAGAGTGGTTATGAAAAAGAAATAGTAGGATAAATTTTGATTTACAGTAATGATTCTCAAGATGAACGTCGTCTGGGGTTGGGCATGTTCATCTTTCGTACAGTGGAGGTGAAATTTTATACTCGGCATGTATCGTTTTTTAAATGTCTTTCACGCTATACTAGGTCATTAGGAGGAATATAAATGTTCAACTTAAGAATCATGTCCGAGGTTCATTTTAAGAATCATCATTCCTACAGTGAGGTTCAAAATGGTCAGGACAGGTATATAATTGTAAAAGAATAAATCATTAGAGACGTTCATCTTGTGAATCACGTTTGAGGTTCATTTTAAGAATCATTACTGTTTCAGTGGAATTGTTATGTAGATAGATACTTATTTCAATTCATTTTAATAATGTGCAACCGTGATACTAGACCAACTAGAGTAATAATCCTTAATCTGAACATCAACAGAGACGTTCAACTTAAGAATCATATCTGAAGTTCATTTTAAGAATCATCATTCCTACAGTGAGTTTCAAAATGGTCAGTACAGGTATATAATTGTAAAAGAATAAATCATTAGAGACGTTCAACTTGTGAATCACGTTTGAGGTTCATTTTAAGAATCATTACTGTTTTAGTGGAATTGTTATGTAGATAGACACTTATTTCAATTGATTTTAATAATGTGCAACCGTGATACTAGACCAACTGCAGTAATAATCCTTGATCTGAACATCGACAGAAACGTTCAACTTAAGAATCATGTCTGAGGTTCATTTTAAGAATCATCATTCCTACAGTGAGTTTCGAAATGGTCAGGACAGGTATATAATTGTAAAAGAATAAATCATTAGAGACGTTCATCTTGTAGATCATGTTTGAGGTTCCTTTTAAGAATCATTACTGTTTTAGTGGAATTATTATGTAGATAGACACTTATTTCAGTTGATTTTAATAATGTGCAATCGTGATACTAGACCAACTACAGTAATAATCCTTGATCTGAACATCGACAGAAACGTTCAACTTAAGAATCATGTCTGAGGTTCATTTTAAGAATCATCATTCCTACAGTGAGGTTCAAAATGGTCAGGACAGGTATATAATTGTAAAAGAATAAATCATTAGAGACGTTCATCTTGTAGATCATGTTTGAGGTTCCTTTTAAGAATCATTACTGTTTTAGTGGAATTATTATGTAGATAGACACTTATTTCAGTTGATTTTAATAATGTGCAATCGTGATACTAGACCAACTACAGTAATAATCCTGAATCTGAACATCAACAGAAACGTTCAACTTAAGAATCATGTCTGAGGTTCATTTTAAGTGAGTTCTAAAATATCACAGGTATCACCAAAATAAGACAGTCTAGTCAAAGCATATTAGACTTGCAATTTACTTATGTTATTATGTTTTTTTTCGACTTAAAATCATGCTCGTTGTTTAAAATTATTTTCAAAATTTTGGAAAAATTTAAGAAAATTTTAAATTGTGGAATTTATTTTTATTTTTAATTTTGATTATAGTGTAGCCCCTTGAAGGAAAATCCTATATAATTTGTAGATTTAATCAATATTGTGAGATTTATTTTATATATTTAGTTTTATTTTCAATTTTCATTATGTCTGAGGTTCATTTTAAGTTCTAAAATAGTTATCACAGGTATTACCAAAACAAGACAGTCTAGTCAAAGCATGTTAGACTTGCAATTTACTAATGTTTTTTCAAAATTTTAATCTGCAATTGCAAGAAAAGGATTAAATTAATATACGTTTTCTAGGTATCGTCGAGCAATTCCCTTATTAAAATATGAATCGATTCCACGTTACGAATGCTCGAGATTTCGTCCGCGTCGTGACGATTCGAGGAAGATTGATCAGAACGTTCGCGCCCCTATGGAAAGCACGAGTCACGAGGTGTCGTAATAAATTCGATTTCTTTTTTATCAGCGAATTCTGCGGGGCATCGCTGACAAAGAAGAGGAGACGAGGGGGGACGAGGGAGGGGGGAGTTAAAACGTGACCAGGCATTAGGGTTTGCCAGTCATGAGAATGATTCATCGTAAGTCGAAGCAGCGTCGATCGATCTTCCGGAGATATTAACCGCATCTCTGTGCCTTGAATTCTCAAAGGATAACCACCGTGCACCGGTGGAAACCACCTGCAACTACGTTCTTCCTTTTTTTCATTACACCGAAAACGCCAGGTGTTTTTCACCTCCCGGACGACACAAATAAAACAGTATTACCCGTCATAACGGTTATCGCCATTTTTCAAACACTTTGAACAATTCGACAGAAATTAATCGACGACAATGTGAATATTAAAAATTATAAAAATACTTTTTTTCTTCTCAGTTTTTAAATGACACTATGTATATAAGGATGGAATTTTTTTTTTTTTTTTAAATACTAAATTAAACCCTTATTGTAAAATGGAGTCTGATGGATTGAAATCCACGCATTTTTATATTTTCGAATTATTCAATTTTGAATTACAAAAAAAATGAAATATTGTACATTTGAAGAATTATGTATAATTAAATCGTACGATGAGGAATTAACAGGTACCTCGTTGAAACTTGTGAAATTTTCCACGAAATAGAAAACTATGTAATCTGAAATGTCTGGTATTCGAATTTATTTTATTAACATTTTACTTTGAGAATTAACTTTTGAATTACAAAAAAATAAAATATTGTACGCTTCAAGAATTACGTATAATTAAATCATACAATGAGGGATGAACAGATACCTCGTTGAAACTTGTGAAATTTTCCACGAAATAGAAAACTATGTAATCTGGAATGCCTGGTATTCGAATTTATTTTATTAACATTTTACTTTGAGAATTAACTTTTGAATTACAAAAAAATAAAATATTGTACGCTTCAAGAATTACGTATAATTAAATCGTACAATGAGGGATGAACAGATACCTCGTTGAAACTTGTGAAATTTTCCACAAAATAGGAAACTATGTAATTTGAAATGTCTGGTATTCGAATTTATTTTATTATCATTTTACTTTGAGAATTAACTTTTGAATTATAAAAAAATGAAATATTGTACGCTTCAAGAATTACGTATAATTAAATCGTACAATGAGAGATGAACGGGTACGTCTGGTAATCGAATTTATGTTATTACCATTTTACTTTGAGAATTAAATTTTTAATTTTCTCTCCTGTATTTAATTCATGTCACTGCATTGATAATCATCCAGGGACGTTAAACTTTATTTAACATGAAAGTGGCTTATTTTATTTGAAATATTCACAGATTTTTAAATTTAGATAATAGCGAATATTTCACTCGATGATTCTGAATATGTAACAATATGCAATGGGAATGGGTCAAGGAAGTTCTGCAACTATTCCGATCCCTTGTCTGGGAGGCTTGATTCATGAAACTGTAATTAAGCAGTGTACACCACAACTAGGCTAACTATGCATACGATTCCCTGACTAATGTTTGGGAAGCACTCGATAACGGGACTGATCGATGGCTGGACATCAGTACACTTCAAAGATGAAGCACAATCGTTCGTACTGAAAATCATCCATCACTCTCGTATACTCATCTTCGTAAAATATATGCTCCAATAAAACACGTTCATAATCAACGGAAAAGCATTCCACTCCTACTATCGCAATTAAAAAATACAACTCGAACGAAAAGATTGAATAAAAAGACGCGAAACCATTAATTTATATTCGCTCCAGAAATTTTTACGAATAAGTGCACAAACAGTACTCGATATTTTATAGAATTTCTTTGACTGTTTTAATCCCATTTTTAATTGCTTCAATTAAATGTTCTGTACAGTGAACATTTGTATCCGTTTCTCTTAATTGTTCTTTCTTTAAAATATAGTATTTCATATAAAAAAATATAGCTGAGTATAGTGTTTAATCCCAGTTTTAATTGCTTCAATTAAATTTTAATTGTTCTTTCTTTAAAATATGATAACACCAATCTCAGATGTTAGATTTGACAATAAACACAAATCAACGTTATTTAACACTGGGAGTTACAAGTTACAGAATTCATAAATATTAATATACATAAATATCTCAAATGGTTATGTTTCATTGTTTTCTTTTGCGTCTTTTTCCATTGTGCACCTCGTAATTTGCTCGACCTACGAAAGTTCCATCGTTCTTCGTGCAAAACTCGTTCAACTTATCTTCTTACCCGAGATATCAATAAACGGTCTACTTGTTCGTCCGTAACGCGACAAGAAGTTCACGCAACGGGTGTACAGCACGAAATAGACACATCCGCGAGGAGATGTGTTAGCTGCATAGACGCTCAAATGGGAAAATAGACGCGCAAAAACAATTGCAGCTCTTCCTTCTGCTTCTTAATAAGCGAACCTCGACCGTAACAACATTCTACATGAGCGCGCCACTTCATTAAATTACTTCTTCCACTCTTCCCCCACCATTCGTCATACTCTTGGTTTTATTTTTTCGTGCCAGGAACAAATTGAGAACATTGTTCTTTCGAGAATCAACCGACGAATTTAATATCCAGTGATAATTATAAAAATATATAGAAAAGTTAACATTCAAGCCAGTGTGTCGACTCAATTAAATTCCATATTATTTTGTACAAACAAATACTCCAAACGACAGCAATTCAAATTTGATATAATTTGGATTCAAACTATGAATGTTAACTAAACAAATTTTTCAAGCTACTATTGTAAAGGGTGTGGAGTGGAAGCTTATAAAAAAAAAATAGAATAGATATTGCTAGTGGTTAAATTTGTGTAGAAAATAAGAAATTTTCCATTTTCCATTAACATTCATGTTTTTCTCCAGATATCACACAATTTGATCATAAATGTCCATCGAATTAAGACCACTGAAATATTCGAACGAAACTTGTCCATTTTATAAGTATTTTCTGCATTAATGATGTATCAATTTCGTTCAGATCAAATTATGTAAAATTTTGAAAAACAATACGCCAGTTGTGAAATTTTGCTAAAAAAAATTCGATTACCAACGAAAAAGCTGTGCAACCGAGGTTAAAGAAAATAAAAATAATTAAAAGAAATCACGGTTGCAAGCAGCTAGGTAATTCCGTAGCACGCGTGTTAGGCAAGACTTGTTGCGTGTTCACACGGTGGCTAACACGTGTGAAATCGTACTTGCGTTTCCTCCGAGCATAGGTGCTTCGAGCCCCACTTTATTCTAATTTCCCCTCCCCCTTTTGTAACGGTGCTCGAGATACGAGGATAATTAAAAAAAGAACTCTGTTTCGACGACGTCGATATTCGGTGCACAGGCCAAGTGCAACGAACTGCGATGGCCGCTCGATTCGTCGGTTATCGAGTGACGCTAATTAATCGCGACCTACGATTGCACATCGAACACTTTGCAGCTACTTGCGTCGACGTTCCAACGGTGGAAACGTTCTGCTTCCAATTTAGGGGCTGAGAATCATGGTTGCGCAAGCGTGCACAAAAATTAACCCTATAAATCGATGCATGGATATAGTGAATAAACTTTTGAAAATTTTTACGAAAAGAACATCGACATATTTGATTATTACTGGTTATTCTGCCTCATCGATTAACGAGAGTATTTATTACAGTTATATTTTTAAAAATGTTGTAAATTATACTATGTTAAGAAAACTGGTATACAGGGGAAAAAATTTAATGGGGTATTTTAGAAGCCAAAATACGATGAAAATCAAGAATACCAGTTTGTTGATGGAGGCTTCCTTAAAAAGTTATTAACGTTAAAAGTTCCACCCGTTATGAATTTTTTTCTCGAAAATGCGCAGGATTTCGGGGGCAAGTCTCTTCACAAAAAATAATTGTAATTAACTCCCGCAACCGAAAATAATTTTTTTAGAACGATTTGAAATTTTTTTTTTTCTTCGAAAGGCACCTAATTAGATTTTCGGTAAGGAATTTTTTTCTCAAAAGTGTTTAGGATTTCGGGGTTATGTATAATGACCAAAAATGATTATAATTGACCCCCGCAACTGAAAATAATTTTTTCAGAACGATTTGATATTTTTTAATTTAATTGTTAATAACTTTTTAACGAAGCCTCAGTCAAGAAATTGATATTCTTGATTTTCGTCTTATTTTGGCCTCTAGAATCACCCATTAAAATTTTTCCCAGGGTTCTTTCAGAAATTAAATATATCAAATGAATTGTTAGTTTCATGAAGAAAGTCAAAAAAATACTGTTTGTGCATCCTATGAAATTTTTTGTCTTCAAAATGTGAGCAAAAAGTAGCTCCTGTAATTTTTTATTGTAATTTGAAACGACAGCTTTTAGGGAAATGTGTCGATGAGAATAGTAATCTTTTCTTTTTGTTGAAGGTTCTCAATGGAGTAATGTGAAATTAATTAATTATTTAAACAAAAACATTGGGTCTTCATGGAAATAGAATCTTAAACCAAATTATAGCAATGAAAGCTGATAACCTAGGGATATTGTAACAGCTTTGTGATTTGAAAAGGTTAAAAGTGAAAAGCTTATTTACTTGGAAATAGCGAAACATGAATTTCGCCCGCGTGTTTTGTACAAAGCAATTTCTTGGTAAATCTAATCAGCGTATACAGATCAGTGAAATAATCGAGTTACATAATCTGGAAAGAAGCCATGCTCGAGATACGATCGGCAGTAAAATTACAAATTTAAATTGAAATTTAAGAATAATGTTCTGAATTTCATATTTTACTACGGATAATATCTCGACCATGGTTTATTTTTAGAAGACTTTACCAAGAAATTGTCTCGTATATTCGAGCAAATTTTATATTCCAATATTAGCAAGAAAATTGAGATCTATACACCTAATCTGATTACAATATTTTAAAAACAATAATATAATTTATTATAAAGTTTATAAATTTAGAAAATCCTCTGCATAAAAAACAAAATAACGCTTGTACTTTATGCAATAATTACCACAAAGTAAAGTAACAGTGCCTACCATAAAATCAGTGCCAAAGTGTTTCAAAATTAAAAATGCAATACATACACAGAAAGAAGTAATTTTAATCAGTACACTTTGTCTTCCATCGTGCTTCAAAATGTCCGTCAGCAAAGGATCACGAAAAATCGTTCCACACTTCGACACACTCCTTATTTAATACGAGACAAAAAAAAACTAAAAATACAATTTAAAGTCTATGGGACATCGAAAAAAAAAAAACACTAAAAGAAAGAAAATTAAAAAATTGGAATATCTCGTGCACACAGACTCGATAGTATTATTTTTGCAACACACTTGGCACCGCGGATCTCAGTTCCTCGATCGTGCACCGATTTATTCGTCGATCGCGACAACGCGTCCGTCTCTGTCCTCGTTCTAACGTAAACTCGTACTTGCATTTTGCGCGAATGCATCGCTGCTCCATACTGCTCCACACCAGGCTCTCCTCCCACCCTTTGTTTCATTCGTACGGTACGCGACGAGTGTGCATCGATGCACGAGGGAGCAACGGGCAAACGGTCGCATTAGTGCAGTCTTTAACGGTGCACGGACTCATAAGGGCATTGCATCGAGCAATCGTCGTGCACGCGTGTGCAACCGACTCGTCGTTGCACACGTGCGCGTCCACGGCTCACGATTGACAGGACAAGGAGATTAACTTCAACGGTGACTCCAGATACGACTTCTTTCTTTCGTCGTTTGTTCTCCTTTAAAACTCTCGCGACTGTTATTGAGTACTAGTGCCAAGGCCATTCCTCGAGCACTCAGGCTGTTTTACACGGACGCTGAATAAGAAGAAATTCGATTTATTTTCAATTTTCATCGTGGTGTAAACGTTTAGAAAAATTCCATATAATTGTAAATAATTGTAATAAATTGTGGAATTTATTTTCCATTTTATTTATTTTTTTTTTTTATTTTCATCATAGTGTAATCCCTTAAAAGAAAATTCTATATAATTGTAATAAATTGTGGAATTTATTTTCCATTTTATTTATTTTTATTTTTAATTTTCATCATAGTGTAATCCCTTAAAAGAAAATTCTATATAATTGTAATAAATTGTGGAATTTATTTTCCATTTTATTTATTTTTATTTTTAATTTTCATTATAGTGTAATCCCTTAAAAGAAAATCCTATATAATTTGTAGATTTAATCAATATTGTGGGATTTATTTTACATATTTATTTTTATTTTCAATTTTCATTATAGTGCAATCCTTTAAAGAAAAATCCTATATAATTCCAATAAATTGTAGAATTTATTTTCAATTTTATTTATTTTATACATTTGTTTTTATTTTCAATTTTCATTATAGTGTAATCCCTTCAAAGAAAATCCTATGTAATTGCAAAATAATTCTAATAAATTGTGGGATTCATTTTATATATTTAGTTTCATTTTCAACTTGTATTATAATGTAACCACTTAAAGAAAAATTCTATATAATTGTAATAAATTGTGGAATTTATAGATTAAATCTACAATTATACAGGGTGTTCGGCCACCTCTAGCAAAAATTTTAATGAGCGATAGTAGAGGCCAAAATAAGACGAAAATCAAGAATACTAATTTGTTGATGGAAGCTTCGTTAAAAAGTTATTAACAATTAAATTCAAAAATTTCAAATCGTTCTGGAAAAATTATTTTCGGTTGCGGGGGTCAACTACAATCATTTTTGGTGAGTACACATACCTCCGAAATCCTATCTACTTTCGAGAAAAAAAATCGAGTAGGTGCTGAAATTTTTCGGCGCAAAAAAATTTTTCAAATCGTTTTAAAAAAATTATTTTCGGTTGCGGGGATCAATTACAATCATTTTTTATCATTATACATACCTCCGAAATCGTACGCACTTTCGAGAAAAAAATTCTTTAATGAAAATCCAATTAGGTGCCTAAATTTTTCAACGGAGAAAAAAAATTGCAAATCGTTGTGGAAAAATTATTTTCGGTTGCGGGGGTCAATTACAATCAGTTTTTGTCATTAGACATACCCACGAAATCCCGCCCACTTTCGAGAAAAAAAATAGAGAATGTGTGAAATTATTCGAGAAAATTAAAAAATTGCAAATCGTTGTGGAAAAATTATTTTCGGTTGTAGGGTTCAATTACAGTCATTTTTGGTGAATAGACATACCCCCGAAATCTTGCGCATTTTCGAGAAAAAAATTCAGTAAGAGCGGCACTTTAAACGTTAATAACTTTTTAACGAAGCTTCCACCAACAAATTAGTATTCTTGATTTTTGTCTTATTTTGGCCTCTACTATCGCTCATTAAAATTTTTGCTAGAGTTGGCCGAACACCCTGTATAAGATTTTTCTTCAATTGGTTATACCACAATAAAAATAAATAATAAAACCAGATATATAAAATAGATAAAATTAAGAATAGATTCCACAATTATTTGATGAAATCTACCATTTAAAAATCGTTGGATTTAGAAGATCTGGACGAAAACTCGTGAAAAATGTCACATATGTAGGGAACCGTCTAAAGAATATTAGGGTTAAGTGTATACGCGTAGATCGTCGCTTAAAACAAATAGTCTGGAAGTCGGGACAGTGGAAAAGGTACACTTAACCGTTTGCATAGCAAATGTCAACCGTGTAAACGTTTTGGGGGTACGTTTACACTGTTGTAACATCATGTTGCAGGATACAACTGAAACCGTCGACAAGGGTTGATTTTAATGGGACAAAGCTCATGCAGCCAACCTTTGTGCACGTATTAACGTTTGCTTAGCGCTGTCGTAAATAATACAAAGGAAACTTAGGCGCTATTCCGTCCATGGTCGACTAAAAATAAAAATTATTCGTTTTAGCAAAACCATGTTTTCACCACTTTTATCTATATCTTTCTCTTATCATTGTTATTATTTAATAGACAGACAAGAGTGATACAAATTTATTTACTTTTTTATTTAAACACTTCAATTCTTGTCGTGGGTCATTTTCAAAAAGAAATCTGAATTTATAATTTAGAGTAAATATCAAGTAAATCAAGTTTAGCTTCTAATATAAATAAAAAATCGTGTGTGCCTATATGGCTTTGTCTATGTATTATTTAATTTCACTACCATGGATCCAAATTGCAATTTTAATTATTCTGATCCTTTATTATAGCAACATTATTAAAAATAAAAATATTCCACTAATGGCTCAGACCAGGGCGATGTATTTTTCTTTTTTATTGCAATTCTTTCCAAATATATTTATCTAATATAAACGTTTAAATAGTCTTTTACTGATATTTTCAAATATTTATAATTTTGCATCTGCTATGAAATACATTTTTATTTTTCTAAATTAGAAATGAAACAATTTTTCTCCTTTAATTAAATCCCATCCCATATTATAAATTTTAAAAAATTTCGTTTTTATGGACTCAAGTTACAAAGCTTAGAGTGGTGCTAGGAGACCGTCCCCTAATTTTCACTTCAAAGTGAACCAGAAGATTTTGTAATTCAAGAGCAGAAATTACTGTACCTACTTAATAATATATCCGCAGTGTCAGCCCAATAAGGAAATACGTTTCGCTCGTCGTCGAATCATAGCGTTCGCAAAAACGGTAAAACGAAGTCAGCGATTCTCGCGGTTTACTTTCCTTCGAAATTTCGTAATCAGTGACATAAAAAAAATTGTGTATTGATAATATTTAAAATTCGATTGCGAATCTAATATTTTCATTTGTTATTCGCGAGTAAAATTTGCAAATCTTGCTTAATGGAAAATGCCAATCAGTCTCAAGGAGTTACTATACGAGACTGTTTACTCTCCTCACGAAGATTATGTCTGGGTAATTTAGTACTTACTTTCTCACCTCCGGTGTATTGAGTTTCGTTCGAGACAATGCATCGAGATACATTCCGCGATTAGGCGATCGGTCACGCAGCACGATAAAGACTTTCATTGCACCTAACGGTCTATCAACTTACAGTTAATATTTATTTCTTACTCGCCTGACATTTATACTCGTGCAAAATATTCGAGGGAATTAAAATTTAAATTTAAATAACGAAAATAAAATTTAGAACGAGTCCAAAAATTTTGTAAATTTCATAAAAAAAAATTGTAGAAACATAACTGACTAAATACTTTCAGTTAATGATTCTTGAATTTTCAAATTGATTAAAAAAATTTCCACGTATTTTTGACTAACAAATTCACAAAAATTTCAGTTAATAATTCTTGAATTTTCAAATTGATTAAAAAAATTTCCACATATTTCTGACTAACAAATTCACAAAAATACAAATTAAAATTCGTTGACCTTTGTTACGACGATGGGCGTTTTTAATCAACCAGATTAATACGAAATTATTCCATTAACAGATTACCGATAAATGCAACCGGTTTCACGACTTTTGATCTTCGTGGTACTTTGATGTGCCAGGGCGTTTTAATCAGCCGTTTATCGGTTGATACGAGGAATAAAATCTGTCTGTTGGCAAGCAGGAATTTCGGGGGTCAAAGGCAGCCTTTGAAATCGACAGAATGGAAGAACGCGACGCGAACGAGAAGCTTAAAATGATTAGCCAAGGAGTCGGGTTACGAGTTAGGCCAGCGGGGGTGTTTAGAGATTAGGAGAGCCCTTAGAATTTTCTTCGGGGGTCAACTTCCGCACGAGCTGCTCGATTAGGCTCATCCAAGATGACTGAGCCACCCTTTTCCCGAGGAGAAAAAGTTTATTATCGAAGGGCTGTCAAAGGGACGCACAAAGAGCTTCGATCTAACGTCTGTTCCGACGCCTGGTGGCATCGCCACGGTTCTTATCCAGCTTCTTTGAGCTTTTACGCGATTGGCACGAACGATGGCGGGGGGGTTCCCGGGCAATAGCTCGAATCTCTATTAGGAGATTAGATTGCAATTAGTCTCCTCTGTCGGTTGACCGCATTGCGGTGACTAACGAGCGCTGGGCGCGATCCAAAATGCATTAATTTTACATTTCACCAAGATGCACACTCTGGACCGTTGAATAAAAGATTTCTCATTAAATGAAAAACAACAAATTTTTTTTATTAAATTCTAAACTAGAAATAGTAGGACGTTCCATTACTGGTACAATTTATCGAAGACTATAGTGGTATTTGGAGTGACAATTCTGAAAAGGGGAGTTTTTGAGAAATTATAGTTCTATATAAACCAATTGGATTTGTTAATTGCATTACAAAAAGATTAAGATTTTCAAAATCTATTCATTGTTGAGATTTAGACGTTTTTTGATCGACTATAATTTAAATTAATTTATAAATAATGTGATTTGAGTTCGAGATAAATCTTCAGACTTGTTATTGGCAATAGCATTAAAAAAAAATTAAATCTTTTCAAATTCTATTCACTGTTGGGATTTAGACATTTTTTGATCGACTACAACTTATATTAATTTATAAATAATGTGATTTGAGTTTGAATAAAATACGTAAGGGGAAGAACGACTGAGATTGCAAGAAGATGATCTAAAATATGTGGTTGAAAAGTCACGAATATACAGAAATTAAATTAAAAAAGAAATATTTCGAATCAGTTTAGTTTTATTTGACCGAAACGATGGAACTTAAATTATAATTCTAGATAAACCAAATCTTCAGACTTGTCATTGGCAATTGCATTAAAAAAAAAATTAAATCTTTTTAAATTCTATTCACTATTGGGGATTTAGACATTTTTTGATCGACTTCAATTTAAATTAATTTATAAATAATGTGATTTGAGTTTAAATAAAATTCGTAAGAGGAACGACTGAGATTGCAAAAAAATGATCTAAAAAATGTGGTAAAAAAAGTCACGAATATTTAGAAATTAAATTAAAAAAGAAATATTTCGAATCAGTTTATTTTTATTTAACGGAAACGAAGAAGCTTAAATTATAATTCTAGATAAACCAAATCTCCAAACTTGTTAATTGCATTAAAAATGAATGTAACCTCTCCAAATTTTATTTCCAATTGGTTTAAAAATATTGTCAATCATTTACAATTTGAATCAAGTAATATAATTTAAATTTGAATAAAATTGAACCAAAAAATGTGATTGAGAAGTAACTAATATTCAGAAACTAAATTAAAAAAGAAATATTTCGAATCAGTTTATTTTTATTTAACGGAAACGAAGAAGCTTAAATTATAATTCTAGATAAACCAAATCTCCAAACTTGTTAATTGCATTAAAAATGAATGTAACCTCTCCAAATTCTATTTCCAATTGGTTTAAAAATATTGTCAATCATTTACAATTTGAATCAAGTAATATAATTTAAATTTAAATAAAATTGAACCAAAAAATGTGATTGAGAAGTAACTAATATTCAGAAACTAAATTAAAAGAGAAATATTTCGAATCAGTTTATTTTTATTTAACGGAAACGAAGAAGCTTAAATTATAATTCTAGATAAACCAAATCTCCAAACTTGTTAATTGCATTAAAAATGAATGTAACCTCTCCAAATTCTATTTCCAATTGGTTTAAAAATATTGTCAATCATTTACAATTTGAATCAAGTAATATAATTTAAATTTAAATAAAATTGAACCAAAAAATGTGATTGAGAAGTAACTAATATTCAGAAACTAAATTAAAAGAGAAATATTTCGAATCAGTTTATTTTTATTTGAACGAAACGAAGAAACTTAAATTATAATTATAGATAAACCAAATCTTCAGACTTGTTATTGGCAATTGCATTAAAAAAAAATTAAATCTTTTCAAATTCTATTCACTACTGGGATTTAGACATTTTTGGATCGACTACAATTTATAACTAATGTGATTTGAGTTCGAATAAAATTCGTAAGAGGAATGACTGAGATTGCAAGAAGATGATCTAAAAAACGTGGTCGAAAAGTCACGAGTATTCAGAAACTAAATTTAAAGAAATACGTTTCGAATTAATTTTTCTTTATTTGACCGAAACGAAGAAACTTAAATTAGAATTCTAAATAAACCAAATCTTCAGGCTTGTTATTGGCAATTGCATAAAAAAAAAATGTACCCTCTCCAAATTCTATTTCCAAGTGGTTTAAAAATATTGTGAATCATTTACGATTTGAATTAAGTACTATAATTTAAATTTGGATAAAACTGAACCAAAAACTGTGGTCAAAAAGTCACGAGTATTCAGAAACTAAATTTAAAGAAATACGTTTCGAATCAATTTTTCTTCGTTTGCACGAAACGAAGAAACTTAGGGTAATAACGACGAAATACGGCGATTCGAAGCTCGTAAACGCGTTTTCAATCGTACGTAGGATCGGGAATTTCCCACTCGTTTCAATTTCGCTATCGGGTCCGGCGATTTCGCGCACGTGTTTTTTCTCCTTCGGGGAGTTCACGCACGTGTGGCCGTCGATACGAATTAGAATCGGGGGTGGATTCAACAAAGCGGAGACTCTTCTAGCAACGTCCCGTGGGATCGGCTTAAGTCCCGAAGGCTGTCAGGGTGGTTGACTCATAAGCCCCATCGTGAATTTTGATCTATCTCCCATCACTGTCGTTTTACTCTTCTTCTGCTAATTATTTCACTTGACAACGAAATTTGCAACACCGACACTGTACTAAAAACTGTGCTTAATTAATCGTGAACACAAAGACTTTTCCTTAAGAAACTACAGAATAAAGCTACGTGCAATTAAATATGAATAAAAAGACTTTTAATCAGTCATTTTTTATCCAGATTTATAATACTTCCAATGACAAATATCAGAATTACTATTCCTTATAAAATATTATAAATCTTATTATACAGATAAGTGACTTTTTAAATTCCCAACTGTGGTCGCTTGTTCCTCATCTCGGGTCAGATATGACCCTAACGAATGTAATTAAGAGATCAATTTTTTTTTTATTTTATATTATTATTAAACAGTTCAACATCAACTGCTTTCAGCTATAAGAGAAATATCAAAATTTTCAACCAAATTGAATTCCAAAAAAGATTTAACAAAATGTATAATCTGATTTTAATTGCTACATTCAGTTTCACCGAGGTTTCCAGAAAATTAGAAAAAAATCAACGAACAATACCTGTGTTTTGAGTCATTCAATCCTAAAGAAAGAATCGATAAAATAATCACCAAAAAAAAAATTGAAAATACGAATCGTTTGAACGATGTTATAACGAATATTCGTAGATAAATCTCGATGGCTCTCCGTGGCCGTGGTCTGTTTGAGGGGTGTTTCGTCGTAACAAGATCACGAGCACCGATATCTGATGCACATTATATTTTCAATTCCCTCGTGGGCATCGCAAAGAAATTGCATTCTGACGCCGGCGCGTCGAGGATCGAGGCGTTTTCTATTCACCGCGAAATTCATTTGCAGGAAGCACATATACATCCTGCCTCGCGATCCAGTGGAATTAATTCGACGGGGAATCGCGGTGGGCGTGGCGCAAAAATGCTGTAACGGCAGACGCGTGATAAGACTTTCAAGAACGCGTCTTTTTCGTTCGTATCGGGCTCGATATTTTAATCAGCGACACGCGAACGAGATAAGAAACTGCTCTCGAAGAAACTTACGATTGTTAGACGTTATCGTTAAAACCGGTTGCAACACTATACGAAAGAAAAATATCTATTACATATACTAAAAACTGATGCAAAAATAAATTTAAAAGAAATTCAATGCAGTTTAATTAACTTCGAATATTCTCTCGTGTCAATTTATGATTCATTTTTAAGTATTCTAGCCCATAATTTTACCTATTTTTTGCAATACTTATTATTTTATATCACAGTAATATTATCTTATTATTCTATACTTGTGAATGTTGTTTTAGTCAATATTATATAAAGATACATAATATCAGAAAATTACATAAAATAAACTGATGCAAAAAGAAATTTAAAATAAATTTATTGCAATTTAATTAACTTCGAAAATTCTCCCGTGTCAATTTATGAATCATTCCTAAGTATTCTAGTCCATAATTTTACCCATTTTTTTTTGCAATACTTATTATTTTATATCACAGTAATATTATCTTATTATTCTATACTGGTGAATTTTGTTTTAGTCAATATTATATAAAGATACATAATATCAGAAAATTACATAAAATAAACTGATGCAAAAAGAAATTTAAAATAAATTTATTGCAATTTAATTAACTTCGAAAATTCTCCCGTGTCAATTTATGATTCATTTCTAAGAATTCTAGCTCATAATTTTGCCTATTTTTTGCAATACTTATTATTTTATATCACACTAACACTATCTTATTATTCTATACTTGTGAATTTTGTTTTCGACGATATCATACAACGATAAATGATATCAATTATAAAAATTACGTAATTGTAATTAATTGTGTATTTAAAAAAGGAGAATTTATCTTGTAAATAAATGAAAAATTCTTTGCATATGCATGGTGGTCATCGAGTCATCGATAATGGAAGCACCATGAGCCGATGGCGCGAGATCGTTGATTGTTTGTCGAACATTTTATTTCGCTGAAACGTTCCGCCAAGTAAATATTGTGACGCAGGTACCGGTCGAATTTATTCGCGGCTCGAAATCGCACGGATCGACGATAAATCAGACTTTCATAGCGCTATCGGTGGAGGAACAAGAGAAATCCTAATGGCTCGTATGTACATACAGGCTGACGTGCACGCGACTATTTCTTACCCGCTCGGGAGGCGAAATATTCGCGTAAACGTTCCCAACATTACATCCGAACAGCGTACACGCACGCGCTACTTCCATAGTGCTCGTTCGACGGTCAAACGGTAGCATAATCTCAACGATCATCTTTCGTGTTTCTAGCAAATATATAAATAAAATTGTGACTCGGTAATCTTAAGATTTTTCGGCTGATTTTGACGAAATTGATGACAGGAGGATTTTGAAAAAATATTTCACCGCTCTCTTAACATTTATACGATGTATATGAAAATGAGAAAAGAAAATTATTGGTAAATGTTCGAAAACTCGATTTGGAATTTTTAAAATTGCTTATTTTATTCTGGGACAATTTTATTGTTTATACCGTGTTTCTAACGAGAGACGAACAAGATTATAATCTAGATAAATATTTCGAATCTATCTATAAAAATAGAATAGTAATTTTGGCTGTGATTGTTCAATTTTTAGGCGAAGTTATATTCTCTCTTAGAAAAGTGTAATAAAGCGTATTAAAAATAGTTAAACTTTAGACGCGTGCAGTTCCGAAACTATCAGTGTTTTATTAATTATTGAGCCATTGTTAGAAGCGGCGAACCTTCCCCTTTAAAATGGCTTTTGGTTTTTGGCGATCCGACTTTCCGTTTTCGAGATATCGCAATTTATGTAAAAGGGTATTTTTCTTAATTTGACTATCTCTGTCTCCGTCTGACGCGTCGCATCGTACCTCCTTGTCGCACGTGAGTCGTGACCGAGTGACCTAGTTTCGGCGTAGTATTTCCAAGAATTTACTACGCACTGTTTACTATTTTCGCGCGCGCGAGTTGATTGATATGAATGAACGTAAACAAACGCTTCGGACCCTCGTACCACCGAAACTAGACACCGCATCGACTTGAAATTAAAATCGCTATATCTCCGGAACTAATAAAGCTATCGACTCGTACGAACGCTCATTTTAAAGGGCATTTCATCCCCTATCCTATGACTATACTAACTACTATATTTTATGCCGTCTTCTATGTTTATTTTGACATTTACTTTGACGCTCGACTTGAAACTAAAATTGTCATAACTCCGGAACTAATAAAGCTATCGACTCGTACAAACGCTCATTTTAAAGGGCATTCCATCCCCTATCCTATGACTATACCAACTAATATATTTTATGCTCTCTTCTATGTTTATTTTGACATTTACTTTGACGCTCGACTTGAAACAAAAATTGTCATAACTCCGGAACTAATTACGCTATCGGCTCGTACGAACGCTCATTTTAAAGGGCATTCCATCCCCTATCCTATGACTATACCAACTACTATATTTTATGCTGTCTTCTATGTTTATTTTTGAATTTACTTTGGCATTATATTCCTAAACAAATTTCAGCAATTTCTATTGATTATACGACTGGTGTGCGATAAAAATAAATTGAAAATTAATTAAAAGTATGCAGGTTGTTCGCGTAATTACTATACCAGCATTTTTTCGTAAATAATTGTTTCCTCCAAAATTAACTACGATATATAATTTTGGTATATTTGATACTTTACGGTATATAACTTTCCTCCCTGATAAGTGTAACAAATATTGTATTATTATTATAAATTATAACGCAGGGGTCGTTCATAATAATTGTAGCAATTAAATTTTGATGCAATTAAAGTTCCGGTATAACACGTGTCCCGCGATATGTACCATGATGTTTGTATTGGTTGTACTCCACCGTATTACATGAGTTTCAATGTTCATCAGCGTCTGCCCGCAGTCCCGATACCATCGTTTCGACAAAATCAGAGCCGACGAAATGAATTTTATTTAAATAAACACACGAAGCTTCATCCTTTCAATTTGACGTACACCGACACGAACTCGAACCATCGTTAATCCTCATAAAAATCCCAAAATCCGTCGTTTTCCACGCGTTGGCGCTATTCAATTTCTCGTTTACCGGATACGCGTATGGTCGAATCGTACTCGAAAATCAATCCGGGCAGCGCGAAAGCTAATTTTACGCCGTGCATTAAACTCTGGGAATCGTTGGAGAAGGTGGACACGGCAATTTGTTAATCTACGTTTACGCTGCTGTCTCGTAATTTTTGAAAAATAAATGATACATCCGACTAACATTATGTTTTCAATTTACGTGATTGATACGAATACACCTGATTTCGATATTGCCAATTTATTTCGTTGATGCAACTATTAGCTGTTCGATTATTCTTTATGTTTTATGCACCTACGCCCTGACAAGGCGTTCCAAATTTATTTTTGATTAAATGTCGCGGTTGAAAGTATTTCATTTCACATAAATTTTCTATGGAATGAATTTAAATGCGGAAATATTATTCAACCAAATGAAATCTCTGCAAATGATGTGTAACTGTTAAACATTTTATTTTCCATCAACTCGTTAATCTTAATGATGGATGTTGATAATAGAAACGAGCACAATTCTATCCCGATGATATTAAATTTTTATTTATCCATTATGAAATATCTCAGTCTACAGGATGTTCGGCCACCCCTAGGAAAAATTTTAAAGGGGGATTCTACAGGTCAAAATACGACGAAAATCAAGAATACCAGTTTGTTGATGGAAGCTTCGTTAAAAAGTTATTAACGTTTAAAGTTCCACCCTACTTGATTTTTTTTCTCAAAAGTGCCTACGATTTCGAGGGTATCTGTAATGACCAAAAATGAATGTAATTGACCCCCGCAACCGAAAATAATTTTTCCAGGACGATTTGAAATTTTGGAATTTTGTCGAAAAATTTCACACCTTCTCGAATTTTTTTCTTGAAACTGGGTAGGATTTCGAGGGTATGTCTAATGACCAAAAATGATTGTAAATGACCCCCGCGACCGAAAATAATTTTTCCAGAACGATTTGAAATTTTTAAATTTAATTGCTAATAACTTTAACGAAGCCTCTATTAACAAATTGGTATTCTTGATTTTCGTCTTATTTTGGCCTCTAGAATCCCTCATTGAAATTTTTCCCAGGGTTGGCTGAACACCCTGTATAATAATTCGAGTCCGTCTCGCACTGTCCACGGATAATCTTGTATTATAGTTCGAACATAGAAGTGCACTCCTCTTCATTTTTCTTTTCTAAATTTACACCGCGTGTAAGGAGCTCGAGGATCGTGCATCTGAGGCTCGCCCGAATGAGGAAATATGATTCGAGGAACAGGAGTATCCCCGTGATTGGAGTACACACACGCACACGTTCATCAGTACCATTATACCGTTTCATCATCATCGTTTATCATCGTGCCTCATCATCTTCCTGAACCGTTATACGTTCCCTCCCCTCGCATCCCCCTTTCTCAATAATCTTTCTTCCTTTCTCTCTCTTGCACTTCCTTTGTTCATTCTCTTTTGTATTTTCTACGATTTCCTCCTCCTTCTATAATTATCCTTCCCGCTTTCTTTTCAATTAATTCTTCAGCTCTGTTTCCAAAACTGGCAAGCATTTTCACTACAATTTTTCCTTACTCAGGATTTAACCGTCAATTTGACGGATGTCTGGTTCCATATTTAACATTGTAGAACGCGTAAATATTATTTTTTAACAACTTATGTTGAATTTGATTGATGCAATGGCACGAATACATATTCTAATTAAAAGAAAAATCGTATTTGAAGGTAATCGTCAACATGAAAGGTAGCAATAAATATACGTGCGATCAATGCCCGTAAATCTAGCGTTAAAGAAGTATGATTGTATTTTCCTCCTCTCTCTGTAATTATCTGTTCTGTTTTCTTTTTAAGTAATTCTTTGGTAACTCTGTTTCCATAATTGTTAAGAATTTTCTATACCTTTTTCTTACTCAGGCTTCGAAGAATCTTAAAGAAGTATAATTATATTTTCTTCCTTTTTCTATAACTATTTTTTCTGTTTTCTTTTTAACACTAGAGCTACTAAAGTGGTCAAAATGACCCATTCGTAGTTTCTAACAAAAATTGTAAAAGAATTATTCAAGTGGATTTTTGAAAATTTATCGTAGCTTTTTATAAGAAAATGAATAAACATTTATTTCCATTGCATTATACGTTTCTTCAAGACCATATTGTTTTAATTTCTTTTGGTGCAAATACACTATAATTGTCGGTAGTTCTAGTATTAAGTATTAACTGTTAATTGTTAAGAATTTTCTACACCTTTTTCTTATTTACTCCAATTCCGTTTACACAATTTTTTAGAAAGATTCTAAATCGTAAAACAGTCAAGAATATAAGCTTGCTCGTAAGACGTTTATTTTGATTCTTGTTAAACATTCGTCTCTAAGATTTAACGATATTAATTTGATAAGTTATTACATTTTATTGCGCTATATTTTATATTATCTCGCAGAACGGAGCAGTCTTCGGAGGAGTCTGCCGGTAAGATTTCTCTAAATTGATTTTCACCCTCGAATTCTGTCGACGAACGAGAATCCAATATCAAGACGAAGAAACATCCCCTAATTTTTTATTTCGACCCACTGATCGCCTTTCACCGAAAGGACAATGGAAGGGAAGCGAACTTGCAAGGAAACAAACTGGAGTTAACGTCGATGGCAGCTGTCGGTACCCGCGGTGTAAATAAATGGGACCACTCCACCAGGATTGTTCACCCTCTTCTAAACGAATTGACAAGTCGCCTGGTGTTACTTCAGATGCACTTGGTCACGCAAACATTCGCGTACGCCGTGCATTAATCGTGCTCGAAGTGCTCGAAAAACACGATTTAGACGCGACAATTGACCGGTAAATACGCCTAAGAGTACACAGGCCGTGAGTCGTTTAATTTCGTACCCTTGAATTACTCGTTAATTGAGCCGTTTATTTTCAAAGTGGAGTAAGTCCATTTTCCAAAAAAAATCGAGTTAGCTATCTTAACAGTTACATTTTTACATGATCTTTTCATTCTGAAGCAATTTCTTACTAATATGTTTAAAATCATTAAAATTTTGCGAAAAAATTTGCGAAAATTTACTGGATAATGAAGCGATGAAAAAGTTTATTTTGAAAGTGGCGCAAGCCCAATTGCAAGAGTTTCAAATGGATATGGAAAATATTATGGAATTAAATTTTATGAGATCCCAACTTTTTTATTTTGTTGCATAGAAACGTGAGGAGTTCAGTTCAACTAAACCTCTAAAAAACGCGACTTCTAAAAGGCTAAAAAATACTGACGGTGAAAGAGTAAATTGGTTTAAAATATGTTGGATGAGATTTTTGAGAAGCGATTCATACAAGTTATTCTACAAAACGACAACAAACGAGGATGCACCATTCAAAATATTGGATTTACTACTGCATCGGGGAAGACTGAAAAACTTTAATAATGGTTGGCACCACTATACAAAAAAATGAGACCACTCACAAACCTAAAATACAAGGAAGTAATGGATTTACTACATTATAGAGGGTGTTTGGCCACCCTTGGGAAAAATTCTAATGGGAGATTCTAGAGGCCTAAATAAGACGAAAATCATCAATACTAATTTGTTGATGGAGCCTTTGTTAAAAAGTTATTAACGTTTAAAGTTCCACTCGTGTTGAATTTTTTTCTAGAAAGTGAGTAGGATTTCGGGGGTAGGCCTGTTCACCAAAAATGATTGTAATTGACCCCTGTAACTAAATATAATTTTTTTAGTATGACTTGAAATTTTTTTTTTCCGTCGAAAAATTTCATACCTTCTCGAATTTTTTTCTAGCAAGTGGATAGGATTTCGGGATTATGTGTAATGACCAAAAATAATTGTAATTGACCCCTGTAACTAAATATAATTGTTTTAGTATGATTTGAAATTTTTTAATTTTGTCTAAATATTTCAATACCTACTCGAATTTTTTTTTCGAAAGTGGGTAGGAATTCGAGAGTACGTCTTATGACCAAATATGAGTGTAATTGACCCCTATAACCGGAAATAATTTTTTCAGAATAATTTGAAACTTTTCAATTTCGCAAAAAAATAATTAATTTTCCCAGATGTGGCCGAGCACCCTGTATACCACCTGCACACCATAATTATTTTGAATTCCTCCCTTATACTGAAACTGGAGGAGACTGAATAATAATTAATAAAACAATATCAATTTTAATGTAAAAATTATTTAACAAAGAATAAAAGATTTTATAACATAAAAGTGTATACATTTATTTTTATTTTAAGAGAAATTTATTTCTCCCATGGACTTGTGCTTTCTTAAGAATTGAAAACGTCATTTCATTGATTTTGAAAGTGACGTAATTCCAATCATAGCCATCAAAAACATATTATTTCTTAAATAATGTTAATTATTTGGGATGATAAATTCGACACCCTTAGAAACCCAAAAACATTATTCTACTATGTCATCTGTTAGCCCATGTTTTTAAATTTAATTCAACGCAAACCCCTTCAATATCTCGATTCGAACATAAATGGACTTACGCCACTTTAAAAATAAACGGCTGAATTGTTTGCTGCGTGAGAGAAATTTTTAAACAATATAATCCGACTCAAAATACAAATTTATAAATTTGATATCCTTCCAACAAGCCTGGAGAAAATTCTTTATAAATGTATATATTTAAGAATTTTTTTTATAAACATTTCTATTTAAGTAAATTTCCATGCAGGCAAATTCATATTTAAATAAACTTTTATCTGTAACAGAGAGTAAAGAATACCATTAATTCATCACTGTAAGAGTTTTGCATTTAATTCGGAGACTTTTTCAAAAATAATTCCTGATATTTAACGAGCGTCAATAAAAATAATTTTAACGACTTCCAAAAAGGATAGCCACGTGCAACAGTTTATTTGTAACGTTTATTCGTTCTAACAATTAATTTTGTATTTATTTATCACAAAATATTTCAAATTTACAATCATTATTGCGAAGTATTTCTAATCTAACAAACAACGAGTAGAGTATCACGAAATTGTCAGTAACTTTGGAACATCGGGTGACAAATTACAAATTCTTTTTTACGACATATGAAATCCGATATTGAGAAACGTCCACGTAAAAATGGCTCCAACGTTCTTTAACCCAGATCGACCTTCGTGTTCGACGCAACCGAGACTTTTTTTTATATGGTCTCGTAAATTTCCATGAAATCCGGAACTTCGCGCCTCGTTTATCCGCCGTCTAGAAAATCCTGCATAAATATTCCGAAAACTACGGGCGCAAGAATGCGCATAAAGGAAGTCCATATGCGAACGTTCGACGCTGGGGATGCCGAAAAAGCTCCTGGACCACCCTTGTGTCGTTGCTTAGACGCAGATTATACGGTTAGGGGAGAGAGCGGTTCTGGCTACTAACCGTATCGGAAATATCGTTCTGTGGATTTTCAAGCTCATCCTCTCGCGTTTCCCCTAAATTCGACTGCGTGCAGGAGTAATGGGAGTCGGAGGAAATACTCGGCTGAGGGCGGAAATCGGAAAATCCGGATTAAAGCTTCGCCTATCTCCTCGCTCGCGCCGTGCTCGTACTATTCGATTAGGTCAAATAAATATTATCGACGTTAATGTGCCTTTCGACTTGGAGATCTGTCCATCTCTGAGAAAGTAAATTATATAATTCATAGGGATGAAAAACAAAAATTATTTGCGAACAAAATCCGAAGTTTATAATTTTTTAATGAAAATGTATCTTCTTTTTATTCAGACGAATAAATATTGAATAAAAGAAATGCATTAAATCTCTGAAGACTGGCTTTGATATTGTTGCAACAGTTCCCGTACTCGCCAGTAGAGGGCTACGCTCTCTCACAAGTGCTCGATCGACTATCTATTCTTACATATACACTCCTCGACTGACCATTGAACATTGAAAAATTTAACCAGAAGAAATACATTAATATAAATAAGATATCAATTTCTAGTTATTTAAATCTCCAAAGACTTGGCCTTGATATCTTCTAGAATGTAGCACAAAATAATAGAGAATAGATAAAACGATCGAGTATCTGAATAATTTCCTTTCCCTTAACTGCTCTTTGCATAGCAAAGAGAAATAGTTTAATGGACCATGTACAACACGGAGTCGATTGTACCGTTGCTTTTCTGAACGTCGTTAATTGCAGATACCTCGCGAGGTATGCGAAAATTGACTTGCAAATAAATTCAAGTAAACGATCCCCGGGAGTCTCCCATGGCATCCGTCGCATAATCTTTCCCTATAAAAGCTACAAAAGACGCGAATCATTATCGTTTATTCTGCGGCTTGGCGAAGAAAACCCTGGAATCGATAAGTCGAAGAAAGGAATATCCGTCTTTGGCGTTGGCGACTTGAAAGGAAGCGCGAGGAACGAAGGATCGCATTGAAATCAGGAATGAATGTCCAGGATACGTCGGTTGGGCTTAAAAAAAAAAAAAAAAATAAAAAAGAAAAAATCTCCCTCCTCATCGAGAGGCCCTCTTTATCGGAAGTTTTATTTTCACCGTCGCGGAACTTCGATTCGGAAGAAAGGAAACTCGGTCACCGAATGGGGGAACGAAAAAACGAAGTTTGAAAAGCGGCGGCCAGAGGGGAGCACCGACGAATCCGAGACTCTCGAAACTACCGGAAGAGAACGACGATTAAAAAGACGCGGACTCGTGGGCCGATCAAAGAGAACCAAAATGAATTCGAGCCTCGAGAGCCGTAGAAAGTAGGTCCTCCGCGAGGATATTCCACCTTTTGTTAATATCGGCTTTGAAAATCAAATGAATTCGAGTCACGAGGTTATTAACATACGTCCTTTACTCCTTACCTCTCGAGTTACGAACATAATATCGCTTGTTATTATTCATTCATTCACTGGAAACATACTTCGGTGCGAAAATAAGTAATATGTAAGGAAACACGCCATAAAAATTATACAAGACAAAGTACCGTTTAGAAAGGGCAATAAAATAATTAATGTACAATGTGCTGCAAGGTTAGGTTTTTTTCATTCCTTAGATATTTTTATGGTACATACAAGGGGGACAATTATAACCTCTCATTCACTCATAATTTTCCTTCTATTACGCAACGTTCGAAGATTTGTATTATTAACACATTGACTGCCACGTCACCCATATATGGGCGACAGGATTTACCAATACGATACTAGAAACAATTAATTCTCAATTTAAGATGCTGAAAAAAATAAATTTGGATGTAATTTATGAATTTTAACAAGGTTACAAAAATAAGTACTGAGACAAATATTAGGTTATGTAGCTTACAATGGTCTGAAATCAAAATTTTACCTTTGCAGAATATTATACGATTTTGGTCTGGCAGTGAATGTGTTAACCGAGTAAAGATTTATCATAGGATGTATCGATAATCCAAATTCACGGTAAAATAGTATCCTAACCTAAATGAACAATGTCTAAGATCTACGATAAAGGGTATGAAACGGATTGGAGACTATTTAAGGAACACCAGACATTTTCATTTATCATAGGATGTATCGATAATCGAAATTCACGGTAAAATAGTATCCTAACCTAAATGAACGATGTCTAAGATCTACGATGAAGGATACGAAACGGATTGGAGACTATTTAAGGAACACCAGACCATTTTCATTTATCATAGGATGTATCGATAATCGAAATTCACGGTAAAATAATATCCTAACCTAAATGAACAATGTCTAAAGGGTACGAAACGGATTGGAGACTATTTAAGAAACACCAGACATTTTCATTTATCATAAGATGTATCGATAATCTAAATTCACGATAAAATAGTGTCCTAACCTAAATGAACGATGTCTAAGATCTACGATGAAGGATACGAAACGGATTGGAGGCTGTTTAAGGAACACCGGACCTTTTTCAGCGAGTCGACATTTTAATATCTGCGTTACCAAAGTAATATTCATAAATTAAACGAACTTCTGGTGTTTCTTTCGAAACTTCGTCCAGCGTGCGTCGTTTCATTGCACTTGTCCCAAGTTTAGGAAAAATGCACTTGTCAGGGCGATGGATTGATTTCAAATAAACACTTCGTACGGATTCACGAGTATTTAAGAGGATTTACAGACGGAAATATACGTTAGTTTGTAGTCGTACTGCGACGCGACGCGTGGTACATTGCATATGGTTTACGAGTGGCGTTAAGAAAAGAACGCGTACGGGTAACGCGGGAAGAAACGCGTGATTGGCTCGCGCGTGGCCAATAGGAGCACCGCGCCAATACCGCGAGTTTTAAACTCCGTCTAACAGCACTGTTACCAGTTTTCCGTACGTAGACGCGTGTGTGTGGTGTTGCAGGGTTAATAAAAAAAAAAGGAAAACAACGAGCGTGCAACGTCGCTGGGAAAAGAAGGAAAAAAACAGAGCGCACTTTCATCAGGGTGACGAAACACAGACACGCGATTTTTGTTCAACCTCGGTCGAGGTCCGCCGTCACTCGGCTGTCTCGTTTCGCAGCAAGGTTCAGCAAATTGCGATCTCTCCCTCTTTTATTCCTAGATTCCCTTATTTGTCCTCTCTTCGCTCGACCCTCTCCCAGCTACCCTCCTGGAAACTCCTGCTTTTCAACGCCAACCCCTCCCCCTCTTCTCTGTCACGTACACGTGTCGACGACGTGTCCTTTTCAGGACGTCTTGACGCACAGGCGACATACGTAAGTACTCACGTGTTTCCACGTGCGAGTACAGATGAGGAGAAAAAAAAAGAAAAAGATAAATACATAGGGGCTCGCGGATGAAATTCCGGCGACTGTGATTCGAACGAAGATCGACGTTTCCATTCAAATTTTCACGATTCGAACTTCAAGACGAATGTAGAATTTGCAAAATGTAAGAGAAGGAAATTGGATATTTCCTTAAATTTCTATTTTTGTCGAGGAAATAACGTATTTTGGAAGTCTTGATTCTCGAGAATTATTGAAAAGGACTATTTTATTTTCGTCCCTCAAAAAAACAGAATATTAGTGGTTTTTGTTATAAGATTTGCCCAAGCCTATTATCGAGACAGAGTTTAAGTATAATTTTTTAATAAAATCAAAAAAATTGTAGCTAAATTGTTCTTCCACGAGCCGCTCGAATAGAACGCCTGCAAAAGGTTGCAACAATGGCTGGCGAAGATGGACGGGGAAAACAAAGGAAAAGAATGGAATAATTCAATAATACGAAACAAAATTATGCGGTTTTTTCTGTGAATAATAAAATGGAGAATATCATTACAACGGCGAACGGAGGCGCGAGGGCAGAAGCATATTTGTATTTCTGGGGTGAGATCGCGAAGACGACGTAAAAAGGAACAAGAAAGCGTGACAAGCCAGGACCAAGAGAAATAAACCTTGGCGCCAGTTTCCATTTCTTCTCGTTCGCCAACGCAGCGGAAGCATCTTTTCCCCCAGGAAAATAGAAACGGTGAACCGTGATCAGAAATGCAAACGCGTTTTGCACGCCGAATACTCGGAATTTTAACCTTTAACCCTTTTACCGCGACACCCTCTAACTCTGATAAAAAAGTTGGAAGAACTTTACCGATATTATTTTTGAACGTTTCAAATTTGCTCGCTTTTAAATTCGAGAAATTCGAGAAATTCTTGGAAAATATCAGAATCACCCCTGGGAGATCGTGCCAAATTTGAAGTAATATTTTAAACGTACCACTGAATTTGATGAAAAAATTCTTTTTTAGTTTAATTATTATGGAAGTTATTAAACCAAAAAAAAAGAATTACAATTTTTCATAAAATTCAATGGTACATTTAAAATATTCCTTAAAATTCTAGTACAAAATATAATATATATAACTGTCACTATAAAACTTCGATTTTCCAATCAAATATTATTAAATATTGTTTTTGGGGGGTTGATAATTTCAAATCTATATCTGTAGAATGTGATAAAATTTTCATTCTCCAGAAGACAACAGGAAACGCATAAATTCGCTTGAATTCAACCCCTCGCGCGTATCAACATATGGTAACTCTCTGTTTATCAACGATGGACGATAATCTGTATCGAATTCCCCGCAGTCTCTTTAATTGGTAATTCAAGAAGCGTAATTAATTCGAATGTAACAATCAGAAGCACATATCATGGGGGAATAAGTCATATTTCGGATTGTCTGCCTCCAACTGTTGAACATGGGGGATGGTTGACGATTCGGAAGGCCGTATCTTGGTATTCGAACGCTCCATTATTGCCCTAAACGGTCATATTACTACCATCGAGTATTTGGACTAGATCACTGATTCCCAACCAGTGGTTCACGACCCTCAAGGGGGTGCAAAATATTTTCTAAGGGGTCGCGAAGGTCACTTTTACTTGCAATTATTTCCACAGAAAATTTCACTCACTTCGATGCAACTTTTTACTAAACGAAAAGACAAAATTATTTTGATGGAATATTAAAAGTCGTGTTCATTGTGACAAACACTCAACTATAAATAATAAACATCAATATTTGGAATATATATTTTTTTTATTATACTAAAATTGCTTATTTATGACATTTTTTTTTTTGAAGATGGACGTCATACGTTACTTGGCTATTCTGAGAAATTTACTTTAATGTATTTAATTTACTCTACTAAAAATACTCATTTATGATATATAATAATTTTTTCTTCCATAAAATTTCTCTAGAAACTATTGAAAAATTGTCAAAGTCTTAAGAAAAATGAAAATATTGAAGGCAAAGTGGTCCAACACCATATTGATGAAACAATATCGCGTATTTCACAGGTATTAACATTATTTCACTCCATCTTCCATAGTAAGAATATTCAAAATTCTTTTTCAATGTTAAAAAATGTTTCAAATTATAGCACGTCTGTAAAGAGCGAAGATCTAGTCTAAAATTACAAAAATATTTTAACATTCCGAATTAATAGAATTTAAACAATTGGGGAACACCAGGAATACGTGTGCCTTTTCTCCCCCAAAGCCCATCTCCGAATGAATCACTATTTCTCAACGAAAAAAAATAGACGTCTTCCCAAAACATGTACAAACAACTCCACAAAGTTTAAAAGATCTATTCCCCAATACTTTTCGATAAAAAAATTCTTTTATCGTCAAAAGCAGATCTCCGACTAACAAAACTCTTTAACGCAGTCTGATGGCGTCTATGGTAAAAGAAATGTGGGTCGAATTTCGCAGCTAACGACCAACCGAAGCCCGCGTGAAACAGCGAACTATATTGGAAAAAGAAATACCCCCGGGGAACAAAAGCGTTCGAACGGTCTGAGTGGACAGCAGCCGCGCGACGAAAGGAAAACAAAGGATAAAGGATGGCAGAAGTAGAGTTTGAATGGGGGAGGAGTGGAAAAAAAGAAAAAAGTCCGACGAACAACGAAGATAAACCGACCAACGCGAAACGATCGAAATAAATGGAAGTATCGGCGCGGCGGGACGGGTGGAAATAAAGGAACCACTCGAACAAGCCCCCTACCTTCGATCTCTGGCCGATGACAAGCGCAGCTTTCCTCGTGGCTCTTCTCGCGGATAAATCTTACGCAGAACATGTCACCCTCTCTCGCGCGACCATAAACGACCGTGGGCGACGAACGACTGCGAGGAATTCGATAATGGAAATGCAGCACGACGGCGTCGTTGGCTCCTGGTATAACCAGTAAAACCGTAGACGCTCGAGAGGTACCAGAGAAGAGCACCAGCGGGAAAAGCAAGAAAGAGAGAGCGCGACAGAGCCAGAGGGACACGGAAGAAGCAGGAAAAAAGAGTTCCAGGGAAAATACAGAGAGAGGGTTCAAAGAGTTCTGGCCCCTCGGCCTGTTCAGTATTTTCTCTATGTGTCTACCTTTTCATCCGCTGCCGTCGTGGCTCGCCCGGCCTGGCCAGTTTGTGTACGTGTTCCTACGCGAGCGCGTACATACGCGCCCGCATTGACACGCAGCCTTCTCTGTTTCGATTTTGTGTAAACGTTACGGTTACTGGGAGTCACTGGCACAACGCGCGCCCGACGACTATCGGGGAGCCTGGAAAAACTTTCCGGCGGGGGTATCGAGCGTTTCTTTCGCGGCGATAATGGCGATTGGAAACGGTTTGAAATGGTTTGAAATGGTTTGAAATGGTTTGAAGTGGTTTGAAACGGTTTGAAACGGTTTGGAAATTACTGCTTCGAATCGGATACCAAAAATTGATTCGGGGTTTTATTTGGCAGGTTCGTGCAATCTTTGTTTGTTCGAGAAAGTTTGTATTTGTTCTTTTAAATTTCACTGTACAGTGGTAAATATAAAGAGACCATAGTCGTCAATTTGACGTATGTCAGATTCCATATTTAAAATTCCAAAAAGTAAATATTATTTTTCAACAACTTATGTTGAATTTGTTTGATGCAATGAATACATATTCTAATTAAAAGAAAAATCGTATTTTAAGGTAATCGTCAACATGAAAGGTATCAATAAATATACGTGCGATCAGTGCCCGTAAATCTAGTGTTAAATATTAAAGTTAATTTTCTTTCAAGTATAAATTAAGATCCAGAAAGTGGTCGCTTTTTTTTTGTCATACATGAAAGTGCTTGATTTGTTAAAATGAAATTATAAGTTCTTGTTATTGCAAATGCTCGTTTAATTTTTGTAACAAACTGACGCGACAATAAATCTTAAGAAAAGATCCAATAATAGGATCTTCTTTCATTAAAATCACTAGTTTTAAGATATTCTACGCTACGATATAGGATGATCACTTTTTTATACCGATCACTGTAGGTAGTACTTTTGTTCGACCGAGATTCATAAATACCCGGTATATTTACCTATATTTATTGGTAATGCTTTCGATTTTTTTATTGCATTACGATTTTCAAGATTTTTCTTGGGCAGAGACTAAAAGTCGGTATTAATTTTTTATTGTTATTTCAGACTTACTCATAATTGTATAATTAACTAAAGACTCGTCAGTATAATCGTTAATTACTTTATCTTATTTTTACCCAAATAATACCAGTGTTTAATTCGGTATTCGGTAATATATTGGTTTCGATATAGAGCAATGATTCGTAAGATGAGCATTGATTCATCTTTCATATAGAGGAGGTGAAATTCGACACTATTGATATTTATACATATGCTATATAGGGAGACTCCCACAGTTAGGAGAGGTAGAAATGTTCAACTTACGAATCACGTCTGAGGTTCATTTTAAAAATCATTACTGTACAGTGGATCCCAAAATTATTCGCACAAGTATATAGTATGCATAGTAACAAAAGAATACGTCATTAGAGATGTTCAACTTACGAATCACATCTGAGATTCATTTTAAGAATAATTACTGTACAGTGAATCCCAAAATTATTCGCAAAAGTATATGTATATTAACGAAAGAATACATCATTAGAAATGTTCAACTTACGAATCACGTCTAAGATTCATTTTAAGAATAATTACTGTACAGTGAATCCCAAAATTATTCGCAAAAGTATATGCATAGTAACAAAAAAATACATCATTAGAGATGTTCAACTTACGAATCACGTCTGAGATTCATTTTAAAAACCATTACTGTACAGAGAATCCCAAAATTATTCGCACAAGTATATACATAGTAACAAAGAATACATTATTAGAGATGTTCAACTTACGAATCACATCTGAGGTTCATTTCAAAAATCATTACTGTACAGTGGATCCCAAAATTATTCGCGCAAGTATATGCATAGTAACAAAGAATACATCATTAGAAATGTTCAACTTACGAATCACGTCTGAGGTTCATTTTAAGAATCATTGCTCTACAGTTAGTATAAATTATGCCAATGTTATTATTACGCCAGAGAAGCACATATTCTGTCACTGACTGTTTCTTTATTTAGTGACAATAAATATTTCTATTTATTTATATCATTCCATTACAGTATAAAGTATATATTACAAGAAAAAAAGTACTAAAAATGTTTCTGCAAACCACACATTTGATGCATTTTATTGTGACTATATACCCGTGCAAATAATTTTGTGACTCACTGTAGACATTGCGTGGATAAATAATTTGAAAATGTCAACATGTTAGAGAACAGCGTCGAACAAAATTTTAATGAAAAGTCATAGTTTCACAGCGTCGATACAAGCGAGTGGTTAAGCGAGAAGGGGTTTAATGATTTTCGTAAAATTCCATGCCATGGTTGAAACGTTCCTTCAAGTTCTATTAGAAACCTAGTGTACCGTTGTTTAAACGCAACAACTTTGGTCGACATGGACAATAATATTGCTGGCGGCGGAGTTGAAGGTACGCGTGCTCCGAATCGCGAAAAGTTTATAGAAACATCGTTACGCGGAACAGAAACAATTCTATTCACGGCCATAAAATCGAGTTTGTTATCCGATAAAGGGGGACGCGTGTTTCCAGTGTACGACACCTTCCCTATCGGTTTCCCCAAAGAGGCGCTGATTTTTATTTCCGACATTTCGTTCCATGTCATATTCCGAACGACAATACGCGGCTCGGGCCGTATTGTGCAAGAAACGCGAACGGCTGGTATCTAGTGAATTGCAACAAACAAACGTCCGTGCGTGTCGCAGCGATCGTACCTTTGCATTCGGTGTGCACGAACGAGTTTCATAAACTCGCTGTCACGGGAATATTGAAAAAGGCGGAGATATTCCCGTACATAAATAAAACACCTGTGCATCTACGCTAGGAAAACGTAAACATAAAAAAAAAAGTATCTCTTAAATCTGAAATTAAAAATATTGAATATTTTGAGGTAAACAATTTTTTTATGATGGCTCGTATACTATTATACTACTTTTGTAACTATATATCTGTATCTACAAATTTGGGACTCGATGTATAGCAGTGATTCTTAAAATGAACTCCTGATGTGATTCGTAAGTTGAACATTTCTAACGATGCATTCTTGTGTAATTATATGTATACGTGTGCTAATAATTTTGGGACTCACTGGACTGGTGATTCTTAAAATGAACTTGAGATGTGATTCGTAAGTTGAACATCGATGTTCATTTTAAGGATTGTTACTGTAGTTGGTCTAGTGTCACGGTTAGACGTTATTAAAATATATTCGAATTAGTGTCTATCTACATAATAATTTTAGTAAAACAGTAATAATTCTTTAAATGAACCATAGACGTGATTCGTAAGTTGAACATTTCTAACGATGCATTTTTGCGTAATTATATGCATACGTGTGCTAATAATTTTGGGACTCACTTGGCAGTGATGATTCTTAAAATGAACCTCAGACGTGATTCATAAGTTGAACATCGATGTTCATTTTAAGGATTGTTACTATAGTTGGTCTAGTATCACGATTAGACATTATTAAAATATATTCGAATAAGTATCTATCTACATAATAATTTTAGTAAAACAGTAATAATTCTTGAAATGAACATTAGACGTGATTCGTAAGTTGAACATTTCAACGACATTTACAAAACGATAGGAATATTCTTTCTTGTATGATCATTTACACTAACTTTGTTTTGGTTATTCTTAGAATATTTCAGTTTCTCGTACTATATGTAATTTTTAATTTTTATTGAACCAGAGGAACACTCGTTTTGAATGAAATTTAAATTGTAAATTTCATTTCCTATCTGCTCGTGGCCCGAACGAACTAATTTCATCTCGACCGCGAGCTTTCGTACGGAATAAGCAAAAGAGTGCGAGATTAAATTGATAGCGTGCTTTATGATAATTGGAATTCGTAATCATCGTGGTCCGAGCAAGCTTTATTGTGGTTTTGGATTGTTTTCAGCAAACGTGGTGTTGAAAACAAAGATTCTGAGTCTTTAAGAGGTGAGTTTATCTATAAAGAAATTGTCTATCATTCTCTGACAATTATTTATTCACACCACTGCAATAGTCGAAGACATCAATAATGTAATAGAAATGTATTTTAATTCAAATCCAAAATATAGTGATATATTTGGAATCGAAAAGTTTATCGAACGTTGACAAACAGTAATATTTGGGAAAGGAAATTGTATATGCCCCTGAATAAATGTTTATTTAAAAAAAAAATAGAACTCTATTTTCTATCGAGTAAAACACAAGGTTTTCGCATTCGAATCAATATTTCACTGACCATTTATTATCTCCCAAAAAAAGAGGAAAACTAAAATCCATCTGTCGAAAGGTCAGAGCGTCTGGTTGTGTCAATTTTATGAATGCCAAACGCCCGCATATAAACAATTCATTTATCACCATCCCGATATTCCCGATGCTTCGTTCAACAAGTTCTGGATCAAATAAAAGAGCCCAAAATGTCCAAAACGGGAGTATTTCGTATAAAAATAAACGATCTCAAATAATTTGATGCTCAATAAAATTAAATTTTAAAACACTGTTACACAATTTAAAAAAAATTGAGATATTTAATTTTTTGTAATTCGGACTATAATTGTATTGTTACTGAACAGAATAAATTTTGATTCCTTCGTTTCAGATGAGCAGAACAGTTCCTATGATGTCGGCTGTCTGGATCTATATTTCGAAAATTTCAAATCGTTCTAAAAAAATTATTTTTGATTTCAGACGTCAATTACAATCATATTACGTGAATAGACATACCCTGAAATCCTACGCATTTTCGAGAAAAAAATTCGAGTAGGTGCTGAAATTTTTCGGGGAAATTAAAAAATTTCAAACTGTTCTAAAAAAATTATTTTTGATTGCAGAGGTCAATTACAATCATTTTTCGTGAATAGACATATCCCCGAATTTCTACGCATTTTCGAGAAAAAAATTCGAGTAGATGCTTAAATTTGTCGGGATAATTAAAAAATTTTAAAACATTCTAAAAAAATTATTTTTGATTGCAGAAGTCAATTACAATCATTTTTCGTGAATAGACATACCCCCGAAATCCTATGCAATTTCGAGAAAAAAATTCTTTACCAACGATACAATGTCTGACCCTGAAATTCCGATTCCCCTGAAATCCGTTTGCAGATTGTCGTTCTACAGACGGAACTTTAAACGCTAATAACTGTTTAACAAAACCTCAATCAACAAATTGGTATTCTTGATTTTCGTCTTATTTTGGCCTTTAGAATCTCCCATTAAAATTTTTTTTATTATTTTGTATCAAAAAAAATTTGTGTGTATCCTCGAAAAATGAATAAAAAAATGACTAAAATACTAATATCGAAAGGTCTCATGGTTTCTTCGTAAAAAATTCACAAAGAATACCTACTTTTCTACTTTAATAGATCACCCCTTCAACGGTTGGCCCAAAGAAAACATACTTAAAATTCACCTGTTTTTCTAAGTCGTCCGGATGCAATCCCTTAATCACGATCGAAGAGCAACACTGACGTCGGAACGTGGCCAAGGTAAACATTTCGTACACACCTCGCCTCGTGGCTCGCGCGTCGACAACTATCGGTTATACCTGTCTATTAATTTGCTCGATATCCCCGGAAGTCGTGTTCGAGAAATAAGAAGCTTGGTCCCGTTTATCGTCGAATCGCGTATCGGCGCGAGCTGCGCCGACGTAAAACTGATTTTCACTTCCGTCGTTTCATTTGCCTTCGAATCCCCCTACCTCCGATCCCCCTCCCAGCCCTCCTTCACCCGCGACGAATCTGAATCAGAACTTCTGATTCGCGTCGCGTCTTTGTGAAGATGCAATAAATGCATGCGGGACTGCGCACTGCTACGAAGGGGCGCGAGAGTTTCGCGGCGGGGTTGCACCAACGCAACACGCATTCCGTGCAGGTGCAAATCCAATACAAACGTACCGGGACACCCGGGGCAGACGCGAGCTGCGTGTTAACGTTAAAAGGAAAACCGCGGAAATTCGTATCCACGCTCCCTGAAAAGCGATGCTCAACGTTTAACCCCTGCAATTACCACCGACCGTCTATTTCGTAATAATACGATTTTATTGCGCCTATTAATGGAGGGAAAACTGCCAAAATTGTGGGTGAAGATTCCTCTATTTACGTAAAAATATTTTCAAATGGACGTTAATACACGTTGAATTTACTGAAAATTTCTGTGTTCTTTTTAAATGGAAAATCCTTTATGGCCCTTGACAGAGATTCTTAAATTTTTTGCGATTCAAACATATACTACTATTCTGAAGTTTAAAAGCAGGTATATTTTTTAATAAAAACATTAATGATTTATGCGAGTAGGAAAAGTTTTAGGAAAATTCATTTTGTGCGATCGTTTCTGAAAAATGGGTTTGTGACTGGAGTAGTGATTCTTAAAATGAACTCCCGATGTGATTCGTAAGTTGAACATGTCCTAGGGATGCATTCATTTCTGTATACCTGTGTCAATGATTTTGGGATTCACTGTACAGTAGTGATTCTTAAAATGAACTCCAGATGTGATTCGTAAATTGAACATGTCTTTTGATGCATTCTCTTGTAACTACATACCTGTGCCAATAATTTTGGGCCCCACTGAACAGTAATGATCCTTACAATGAACCCCATACATGATTCGTAAATTGAACATTTCTATCGATGTTCATTTTGAGGATTATTAGTTGGTCTAGTATCACGGTTGGACATTATTAAAATAAATTCCAATAAGTTTGTAGCTACATAATAATTCCACTAAAACAGCAATGATTCTTAAAATGAACCTCAGATGTGATTCGTAAGTTGAACATGTCCTAGGGATGCATTCATTTCTGTATACCTGTGTCAATGATTTTGGGATTCACTGTACAGTAGTGATTCTTAAAATAGACCTCAGATGTGATTCGTAAGTTGAACATTTCTTATTATGCATTTTTTTGTAACTACATACCCGTGCTAATAATTTTGGGGTCCACTGAACAGTAATAATCTTTATAACGAACCCCATACATGATTCGTAAATTGAACATTTCTATCGATGCTCATTTGGAGGATTATTAGTTGGTCTAGTATCACGGTTGGGCATTATTAGAATAAGTTCGAAGAAGTGTCTAGCTACATAATAATTCCATTAAAACAGTAATGATTCTTAAAATAGACCTCAGATGTGATTCGTAAGTTGAACATTTCTTATTATGCATTTTTTTGTAACTACATACCCGTGCTAATAATTTTGGGGTCCACTGAACAGTAATGATCTTTATAACGAACCCCATACATGATTCGTAAATTGAACATTTCTATCGATGCTCATTTGGAGGATTATTAGTTGGTCTAGTATCACGGTTGGACATTATGAAATAAATTCGAATAAGTGTCCAGCTACATAATAATTCCACTGAAACAGTAATGATTCTTAAAATGAACCTCAGATGTGATTTACAAATTGAACAATTTTTAACGATGTTCTTCGAACTCCATATTTTGATTAAGACTAGATTTACGGGGGCTCGTCAATCTGACACGTTTCTATATAAATACTATAAATTACAGAACTCACAAATATCATTTGTTAGCAATTTACACTAAATTTCATCGATGTAACGGTACGAACACACAACCTAATAAAAAGAAAAGCCACATTTTAACCGCCAATATAAACTGTCAATAAAAATGTGAGCAATTAATGTCAGTTAATCTAATGTTAACATTTAAACAGAAAAGATCGTATAGTTGGTTAAAAATGTTAACGGATCGAGCAAGGTGGTTTTGGTCCCCAGTTTTGTGAACACCCTGTACGGGGAATTTATGCAAACGCGAGCTCGCGTTTTCAGGAGAGGAGGAGCGCGCCTCCAATACGGTTTGTGCCTTTCGAGAGACGCTCGTATTCCCTCCTGGTGATATTCTAAGTTCGGCCACACACCTGAGCGCCAGCAGTCGCGATACGCATTCAGAGGACGGAGGAAGAGGTTGCAAAAGGTTAAGGGCCGCGAAACCAGGGGGTTCGAAATTGCCGAGGGTGGAAACCGCGGCGAATCTCCAGCATGGAAGACACCGCAGGCTTTCCTGCGAGCTTTCCATCGGAAACAAAGAGACGCGTCGAGGCGGGAACAGATTTCATACACTCGTCGATCCTTGTCTTTCGCTCCTTTGACGCAGTCAGCTTTCTCCCATTGATGCTCCCGGTTATTTGTTAAATTCTGCTCAGACTCGTTTTCAGGGAAGTTTAATTTAAACGCGCGACAGGGTTGCTGCAGAATTACGAATCGAATCGAGCGATTGTAATCGTATATCGTAATTCAACTACATTGTAATTCGCTATTCGAATGTTTCGTTCAATTTAATCAGAGTGTAATTCATAATTGCAATTATAATTTATATTGATTATATATTACGAGGTAATTGGATTATAAGAACTTCAAACGTAAAGCAATTATTGTGTCTGGAATATAAGATTCAGATAGAAAACTGTTGTCTTCGAACAAAAAAATAAAAAAGTAAAAAAATGACTGTCATATAAGAATCAATTGAAAATTTCATTTCATTTTAACCTTGTTAGATACGTTCGTAATTTTGGTTTTCCAATTTTCGACATTTTTGGATTCTGATTCGTGTTTTAAACAAAAGTTGATCAGCTTTTTTTCATGTGTTTTTTTTTTAAATAATTAATTTCAAGTTGCATGGTGAATTTGAAAATCAACGACCATATTTGTGTATTGTTTATTTGATGAGTTGTCATGGATTTTATTTAATAATTATAATTGCATCGATAGCTATGTTTTTAAAATTTGACACGAAATTTTTTACTATTTCTGTGCTAAAAAATAGTAATTGATTTTATTCGTTCGAAATATTTTTAAAATATTTGACCCGTGTAACGATGTGCTAACTTTCGAGCAACATTTGCACAGTGTCATCAGAGTGTCCATTTTAGAACAAAGAGACTTACTTCCTGGACGAAGAAAGGAAGGAGGACGATCGAAGACCTGACTTTCGCGAAGAAACTGTGCTAATTATAAGCGCAAACTTCTTCACGGTTTAGCGCTCGTTATTTATACGTTTTGAATCATCGCATGGAACCAGGCATAGAATGAAACATCCATTATCCGAACTTTGTACAACTTCTTGTCCTAATCCTTGGCTATTTGACTATTTTATTATCTCGAGAGGGAATATTCAGTACCGTCTTCTTGAGAACCATTTCGAATAGAAAGAAATATTTCCCAACGAATCGAAATTTAACTATTGATTTTATACTCAATTTTGGTAATCAAAATTACGATATTTTCTAATATGATATATTAAAAAAACATATTCTTCAGATAATGGAGCATCCTTTCTAACAGATTTCATAATTCACACACAAATTCAATGACTTTATTTCTCCTTTTACAAAAAATATTAATCGCGAATTAAATATTAAATAATGAGAAGAATTTATACTGTCCATCACTGAATAAAATTCGTAACTAACAGCAGCGACTCCTCAGGTATATATTTTAAAAAATTTTTCTAAATAAAATTAAATATTTAGTAAGTGTAATTAAACAGTAAATAATAATAATAAAATAAAATTTATATATTTTGCAAAATTTTTTCAAATAAAATGCTAGAGTAAGATACCAAAATAAACTTCGTTTCTTGTTACAAATGTAACATTTGTACGTTAGTATCTAATATGAACAGCTATTAAGACAAGCATGAAGTACAATTATTCCATTAACGTGACGTTGATGGACGTCGAAGGCGATTGCAAATTTCTGTTCGAACACCTTTCGTAGAAACGAAAGACTATACTTCGCATACCGATCAGACAGGCAATTAAATCTTTACGGTTCATTCGAAAAGTTTGACCTCGAATCTGACACTGTTTCAGCCCTTTCGAACCACGCGATCATCGAGGGACACTATTCGAACCGTTCGAGGAACCGGTATAAGAACGAAAAAGTATAGTATTTTTAACTCGAACGCACAGGAAAGCGGGGGACTTGAAAACGAGAGAGAAAGATAAAGATTTAGGGGTTAGAGTATCCCAAGTCAGTGGTTCTCTGTTTAAGGAATCTCGACACGCGTGAGGTGAGTTGTATTACCTTTTTCGTATTCACGTGGCGTGCTTATAATAAATGTACGCAACTAAGGCGCCTGGTAAAGGGGGAAACGGTGACTGTGGGACGAAAAGGGAAGAGAAACGCGAAAAAATGGTCTCTGAGCGAAAGATTTCTCTAATTGCGTGTTCCTAACCGAGAAAAACTTCTCGAGGGCACGAAATATATCTCGAGAAGACCTCTATTGATATCCAAAATGATATCGAATACGAATTGCATCACAGATTTGGGAATTTTATATTAATAATTATTGAGCTATCCAAAATGATCGTGGAGTATCAGTCACTGTCATTTTTAAGAATTTTTTTTAGAAACTGCACAAGCTCGATCTTTCTCAAATTTAATATATGGATTTGCTAATTACATAACAAGATTTAGGAATTTTTATAACTAAAAAATCGACTTTAGGAAGGAGGGAGAAATTATGCAATGAAACGTGACAGAGTCTAAGATGGTCGTGAAGTATCAGTCACTGTCATCTTTAAGAATTTTTTTTGGAAACTGCACAAGCTCGATCTTTCTCAAATTTAATATATGGTTTTGCTAATTACATAACAAGATTTAGGAATTTTTATAGCTAAAAAATCGACTTTGGGAAGGAGGAAGAAATTATGCAATGAAAGGTGTCAGAGTCTAAGATGGTCGTGGAGTATCAGTCACTGTCATCTTTAAGAATTTTTTTTGGAAACTGTACAAGCTCGATCTTTCTCAAATTTAATATATGGTTTTGCTAATTACATAACAAGATATAGGAATTTTTATAGCTAAAAAATCGACTTCGGAGAGTACGAAGAAATTATGCAACGAAACGTGTCAGAGTCTAACTGTAAGTCACTGTAATTTTTAAGAATTTTTTTTGAAAACTGCACAAGCTCGATCTTTCTCAAATTTAACATATGGTTTTGCTAATTACATAACAAGATATAGGAATTTTTATAGCTAAAAAATCGACTTTGCGAAGGAGGAAGAAATTATGCAATGAAAGGTGTCATCGTCCAAAGATCAACGTAACAAAGATGGAGGGCGTACTGAGCTACTTTCCGTGGCAATTCTGGCGATTACCAGAACTAGGTGAGAGAGCCCGGAGTTTTCAGAAGAACGTACCAATTAGAAGACGAGTGTGCCGGAGTATTAATTGGAATGCAAGTGAGGGCAAGAGTGTTGAAATAGCTACATTCTAAACCGGAACACATCGCGATACCAACGGGAACACTGTTCGTTGAATCACGAAACACGTTTCGGTAGAGATGGGATCGCTGCTGCGATAGACTCATCAATGCGTATCAATTTCAATGCACAGCGTTGAGCTATCAAACTGGGTATCAAAGCGAGTAATCACTGGGATTGGAAAGATACACTTGTTGATGATCCATAGAATTCAAACATCGAAGATTGAAGAGGATAGAATTTTTCATTCAGGAGATGGAGAATTAAATTTATCAGTTCAGGGAATGCTTGATACTTTTAAAATAGTAATATTAACGATTACAAGTGTAGTATCGAAGGTCGAAATCTGTATTTCAAGCACTATATAAATATTTGCTTATATACAATAAGAAACAACTTTTTATAAGAATTTTGGTAACTGAGGATGAGAAATGTATTTTACGATATTCCAAGTTAGTTTAACGTCATTGTGCTTGAGAATTTGTGAATTGAGATTAAATAGTGAAACTTTGATCAATTAACGAATTTGACAGAATAGGAACGTGCAAAACTTCTAAGATTATTAATCAAGAATAAAGTGATGTTTCAACGTGAAAAGGTTCATTATATACAGGAATGATTCTTAAAGTGAACTCCAGATGTGATTCGTAAGTTGAACATTTCTAGTGATACATTTTTTTTGTATCTGTGTCAACAATTTTGTGACTTACTGAACAGTAATGATTTTTGAAATGAACTCCTACACGTGATTCGTAAGTTGAACATTTCTATCGATGTTCATTTTAAGAATCATTGCTGTAGTTGGTTTAGTATCACTGTTGGAAATTACTAAAATAAATTCGAATGAGAGTCTATCTACATAATAATTCCACTAAAACAATTTTATTCAAATGATTTGAAATAATCTGATGCCAGATTTGTTTCGTCACCAAGTTCCAGTATTATTTCCCACTTTCGTAGGGAAGTGAATCATTCTAGAAATATGTCTACGCGGAGGATGAGGTCCTCGAGTTCCTTGTCGAGGGAATTTCTGACATTCATACATGGACCCGGGCCAGTATTGGCCGTTTCAGAGCTAAACCCCCCTTCCTACAGGCTTTCGTGAAGATGACGCTATGAAAGAGAACGCCAACGGACACTTTCCAGGGAGAGGAGAACCCGGAGAAGAATTGCAGAAGCCCAGGTACCCGAGTGGAGTGAAAAAAAAGGAATCATCGAGGAACGAAGGGCGATTCTGTTTCAGCTGCAGAGACTATATGACCATGTACATTGCGGCGGAATATTCCACGGAAAAGGTAGGTCCAAAGTGCTTCGAGCACCGAGACCGAGGAACTGTTGGACACAGTTTCATTTCGAGAACGGATTCAATTCAATCAAGAATGAATAAGTTCTTGGAACAAAAGCTCGTTCAAAAAATTCGATAACAGTCGTCCTTATTCGTTAACGATATTTCTAACATCTCTGTTAAGAGTTCTCACTGGTCATCTACGATCTGGCAATCTTTAAAAGTATCTTAAATTTAAATTTGAAGGGATGTTCATCCAAATTAATTCAAATTTAAGTTTGGAGTGGTATTAGAGTTTCTAGAGATATTTTTATAAATCCAAAAAATTTCTGCAGGTAGGAAAAACGTGCACAAGTATGCATGCAAAGTGTAAAATTGATATATCCAGTAGTTCCTTAAATAAAAATATAAAACTTCAAACGTGTTTCTTCTGAACTGACATTCGAGCTGACATCCTTAGAAACAAAAATTTTCATACAATCTGGTACACGTGTAAAATAAATTTCAAAAAATTCTTATAGATAGACAGAACATGCACAAATATACATGCAATGTATAAAATTGATATATCCAGTAGTTCCTTAAATAAAAATATAAAACTTCAAACGTGTTTCTTCTGAACACAACCTCATTCGAGCTGACATCCCTACAAACAAAAATCTTCCCAAAATCTGGTATACGCAACAAATAAATTTCAAAAAATTCCTACAGGTAGACAAAGCATAGACGAATATACGTGCAAAGTGCAACATCGATATACCCAGTAGTTTCGTTAAAAAAAAATACAGAAAAAAGGACAAAATTTTTTTGTTCGAATATCACGCAATTTTTTGGGTTCCAAAGCAGTTGTACTGTTTAAAATACTGAGAACCACTGGTTCCTCGGATGCTTCGGGGTTAAAGACCGGGTGCAGGTCTTACGTGTGCTGTGCGACTTCAATTTTCTCTTGTTGTCTTTCTCGCCGCTTCTCTCCTGTTTCTCCACTCCTGCTTCTTTTCCCGACCTTCCTGCCATCTTTGTTCGCCTTTAACCCTTCCTACATCCCTTCGCCTTTTACTTTCTCTCTTTCCAACGCTACGTGGACGAAAGAGACGGTTCACATCGGCGCTGACGAATACGGGTACCATTTTTTTCCTTCTCTCGCGCTCCAAGGTGTCTCTTAGGGAGATTCCTGCAGGATTACAAAGCTTATGGTAAGCTTACACAGAGCCAGAGAGTCGTTTGCTGGTTTATCCGGAAACGGTTTATCCTGCGTAAACCCAACGTAATGAAATAAATAGACGCGTGTATTTCTACCCCGTATTTGTCAGGGGATTTTATTTATTTCTTTCGTTCGCCATCTTGCAACCATAAAAAAAAAAAATATTTTGCATTTTATTCTTCCAAATATATTAAAACAAGTTTCGTTTATTAGTGCAGCAATTTATTTTAAAGCTACGGAAAAATTTGTACGTTTACAAAATTTTGTTTTTAATCGTTTAGTTAATAATTTTTAAATAGAAATTTAACGCGCGACTTTGTAGTTGCAAACGTGATTAAATATCTTAGAGTTCGCGGGATACGTTTTCCGTTTAAATATGTCAAGTTGCCTCCTACGTAATAATTACTTCCTATTTGCAGCGAGGGTTCTTAATTATTACTTGATAAATTAGGGGAGAAGTTATAAGCGCACTCCGGCCCGTTGACGCGTGCGGTCGTTTTCCTTTACTTCCTTTTTTAGCCGAGTTCTAATGAGATTCCTGAGGGATTACCAGTCACGGGATGAGATCACACCGCGGTGGAGGATCGTGCAACGACCGATCTTTCTGCCAAACCGTGACCCTTCGCGCGATTTCACGTTGCAACATTTAATATACACGAAAATAGAGCACTATTTTAAAATAAATACCAAATTTTAATCAATCCACGTGACCTCGAATTAACTTTCACGTATAAATATGTTGGAAACACTGATACACGATCTTCAAATTTTCGATTCGATTCGTGACTTGTTTTCAAAATTAAAAGAAAATTAAAAAGTACAAGACTGTGTTAAAAAATAATTGCAATAAGTTTCAACGTTAATTTCTTCTTTTTGACGAGAAATTGACTCCTGAGAGACGCTTTGTTCGTAAAGCTAAAGATAATGGAGATTGACATCCGTTAACAGACGTCCAGCAGCGAGTAAATTCCAAGAAAATTCAATCTACTTTATTCTAATGAAAGAAAATTTTTCCTCCTTTGGCTCGAGAGATCTATGAATGGGTAAGGTCTTTAGGGATCAGGGGATTTAAGGTAAGCTTGGGAGCGAGGTCAATAAGAGTCTATGTGCGGTAACATTTCATCCAAAGTCTCGGTAATAATCCGCCGTAACACCCTTAGTAATTGAAGCAAATACCGCGGTACACTAAACGCGAATCTGATACATACTCTTGAATGCAAATAATCTGTAATGTATACAGTAATGTATATGGCTCGTAAATGTGTGGACGTAAGCTCGCGTATGATGTAGGGTTATATGCGCGTACAGATCTGTTATACCAGGAACATACGCGAATGATATACAGTTAACACATTCGTAAACGGTGATTCACTATAAACGAAGAGAAACTTGTTTCCCTATGAATATATATCCTTTACCATTTATTTTCAACCAAGTGTTGTTTATTATACTGTGTGTTGTTTACTTCTATTTACGAAGTAGTTTTATTTAATAATACATTTTATTTAACAATATTATTTTACAATTTTAATTAGCAATTTTATTTAACAATAATTGTGGTACCATTCTAGTACTGACCACGGTCCAACGTTGTTTTATTTATACCTTGGTGATTGAAAGAGAATCGGTGTTTCCAACGTGGTATCGGTGTTTCCAACTTTGCCAAATTTTGTATTTAATTTATGGGTAAAGAGTGGTTTTTCACTTTTTTTAATATTGATACGGAAGTACGTAAAATCCAATTATAAAATCGATAAAGGGATATAGATAATATAGATATTATATAAAACCGATAATACGTGATTTTTTTCCGAGCGGTCACCCATCCCAAAGTACTGTAATGCAGCTGCACTTCGGTGATCACCCGAGAAGCGACGGTTTCAACGTGCAATATCCGTTGACAAGTATTACTTTTAATTTATTCATATTTATACCCTCAAATGCCACAATGTATGACAAAATGAACTTATACCAGTTTCAATTTAATTTAATTTATAATTAATAAAGTAAAGTATAATTTAATAAAATAAAGTATAATTCGTTTTTAATTTTATTCAATACACAAACCCTTAAAATATCTCAATGTACGTAAAACTGGACTTATATCAGTTTCAAATTCTCAATTCATAAGAAACAAATTTTTTTCTTCATTTATAACGAATCACCGTTATAATAAACGAATACGAATAGGAGTAATTGTATTTTAGGAGCTAATGAGAGTATTTGAGCATCGATCGAGAAATTTCTTAGAGATATATAGAGAAATTGTTTAAGAAAATGGCCACTTTTGGTGTTCCTTGACTGAATAGTATAAAATATTGTAATATTCTTCGATTCGTCTAGAAGAAAATTTATTCTTGGCTCGTTAGTTCTTAATTATGCAATTCATATATTTTTTTTCTTGAACGCAGAGTGTCCTGCATTAATAATTCTGAAGATTGCTATAAATGGTTGGTCAGAGACGTTTAACGTTAAACGATAAATAGGTCGTTGCTATTAGATCCGTCACCGAGTTTAACGGTACGAGCTTCGTTCGCTACGATTATAGTATTCGACTAATCTAGCTGATAATTTTAATAATAAATTGCCTCTATAACTATCGTGCAATTATTTCCGTTACCATAAATACATCTCGGTCGCTCTCACTGTTTCTCATTTGCCATTCGCGTCTCTCAGACGTACTCGGTGACCAGCGAGCTGGAGATAAATAACAGCGGTGAATTTCTGGAACACCTATGCTCCTCTCATAACTGCACTCGGAAATTGGAGAGAAAAAATTGTGACAACGGGACGATGCTCGACAAAAAATCTTGACTCAAAAACTGTACCCTTTTGGGAATTTTGAAAAATCAAATTGAAAATTAGGTGTCAAGAAAGTATTGATTCCTTAAATAAAGATACAAATTAAAAATAAAGACGAAGAATTTAATTGAATTTATAGAAAATTATATCAAGCACGTTTTGGATTTTTAATAAATATTTAAAAATGTCCTCCACAGTTATAGCACGAAACACGGAAATATTCGACGATTCAACCCCTACTTATTTGACAAAATTTTTAATTAAAGCGTTATTTACAATTTTAAGAGTTTTATAAGTACACTGCGGATCTTCATGCAAATTCATATTTTTATTTATAGATCAATGAAATGGGAGATTTGTAGAAGGTTGTTTCAACCCCTAAACACAATAATTCGTATTAAGTGCATACTGCAGTTTATTGAAAATTAAAATTCCCCATAAATGCATAAACATTAGCAGTCTATTTATAAGGTTCTTTTATTGTAAAATATATTGCAAGGAATTGTGAGTTTACAGTGCCGGTCACCGGTGACCACCACTCGCGAGGACTGTATCCCGGATAATCGTTTCCGTTCGAAGCATAAAAAATTAAGAATACTTTCTGTAGCAAAAGGGAGCAGCAGCTGCAACTCTCTACCCCTGGCGAAGACGGAAGAGGGTTGCAGAAGTCGGTGGGGGTTCCGGTACTCGGATACAGAGCAGCCATAAAATTTATCGAGCTTACGGGGTGGCGGAAGTTAAGCTGTCGCTGCATGCGACTGCGTTACCGCGGTCCGCTTTATGAAAACGATGATTTCTAGGGAAAGATTTCCCCGAGGGGCCGTACTGAATAATTCGGCCCTAATTCAAAAGGACCGGTCACACCAGTGAATCGATTCGCAATCGCTCCAACTGCCAACTAAAACTAAACGTTCCTCCACCACCTTTGCATTCGTTAAATGAGAGATCAAAACACTTCTGCCAGAAATTCTAGATGAAATAAAAGAACATTTCAAAGCGTTATGGTTAACTCTTCGATAATGATAATTATGCTTTCATAAAAATAATTTATTAGGTGAGAACCATTTTCTTTTTTATAGTGAAATTATACAGGGTGTTCCGGCGACCTCTGCGAAAATTTTAATGGGAGATTCTAGAGCCCAAAATAAGACGAAAATCAAGAATACTAACTTGTAGATGGAGGCTTCGTTAAAAAGTTATTAATGTTTAAAGGTCTACCCGTACTGAATTTTTTTCTAGAAAGTGGATAGGATTTCGGGGGTATGTGTAATGACCAAAAATGATTGTAATTGACCCCTGTAATTAAATATAATTTTTTTAATATGATTTAAAATTTTTTAATTTTGTCTAAAAATTTCAGTACCTACTCGAATTTTTTTCTCGAAAATGGGTAGGATTTAGAAGGTATGTGTAATGACAAAAAATGATTGTAATTGACCCCTGTAACTAAGTATAATTTTTTTAGTACGATTTGAAATTTTCTAATTTCGTCCAAAAATTTCAATACCTACTCGAATTTTTTTCTCGAAACTCGGTAGGAATTCGAGGGTATGTCTTATGACCAAAAATGATTATAATTGACCCTTGTAACTATGTATAATTTTTTTAGTATGATTTGAAATTTTTTATTTCGTCTAAAAATTTCAGTACCTACTCGAATTTTTTTCTCAAAAGTGGGTAGGAATTCGGAGTTATGTGTAATAACCAAAAATGATTGTAATTGACCTCTGTAAATAAATATAATTTTTTAAGTATGATTTGAAATTTTTTAATTTTGTCTAAAAATATCATACCTTCTCGAATTTTTTTCTAGAAAGTGGATCGGATATCGGAGGTATGTCTTATAACCAAATATGATTGTAATTGACCCCCACAACCGAAAATAATTTTTCAGAAGAATTTGAAACTTTTCAATTTCGCCGAAAAATTTCAGCAGCTACTACCCCCGTCGATTTTTCTTAAAAATTCGTTTCTCATTTTTAATCAATTTGTTTGACGCTGTACGGAAAAGTTGTCTAATACTTTTTTATAGGTACCCATGAGCTCTACTTTAGAGAAAAATTTCAATGAGATACGTTCACTATTGTGGAAGTTGTGAACGTTTGAAAATTGGACCACTTTTATGGGGTTTTTCTCATTTTACGGGGTCAAGGAGCAACTTTCCCAATATTTTTAGAATTTCTACATATTTTTCACTAAAATACGCGTTGATTGCTTTTTGAATTATTAAAATCGTCCAATCCGTTCAGAAGTTATGACGTTTTAAAGATATGCATGAAATTTTGGAGTGAATTTCTAGCCTCACATTAGATTTTCGGTAAAGAATTTTTTTCTCGAAAATACGTAGGATTTCGGGGGTATGTGTAATGGCCAAAAATGATTGTAATTGACTCCTATAACTAGATATAATTTTTTCAGTATGATTTGAAATTTTTTAATTTTGTCTAAAAATTTCAGTACCTACTCGAATTTTTTTCTTAAAAGTGGGTAGGATTTTGAGAATATGTCTAATGCCCAAATATGATTGTAATTGAGCCCCGCAATCAAAAATAATTTTTTCAGAATGATTTGAAATTTTTTAATTTAATTTTTTAATAACTTTTTATTGAAGCCGCAATCAAAAAATTGGTATTCTTGATTTTCGTTTTATTTTAAGCTCTGGAATCTCCTATTAAAATTTTTCATAATTGTCCCACTCTAATTATTTATATCTTAAAAACTGTTGAGTATCTACACCTAATACTTTGTGTACATCAGAAGGGATAACTCTATTATCATTCTACAAAAGTACATTAAAATCGAAATTATCCAGAGCAAACTCATAATTGTCCCTCTCTAATTATTTACATCTGAAAAACTGTTGAGTATCCACACCTAATATTCTACAAACATCACAAGGGACCATTCTACTATCATTCTGAAATAAAATAAAATCGAAGATATACAGTTCGTGCCCCCCTGTCAGATTTTAGCAATTTCAAAATAAAAATGGATGTATCATCTTTAATTAACAAAATTTGGCTAACATAAAAATACGCCTATGGTTAAGCATCGACAACCAATGGTTTTGGTACACAACGGAAAGAGTAAACTAAAAAACAAGAGGGAAGGGTGCAAATGTACAACTCGGGGAAACACGAAGAACAAGTAAAGCTTCGCTGGCGATTAAATCCTGCCCAGAACAAACTACCCCTCCCGAATAAAAGCTTTGTTTTCCGGGGGGGTCGTAGGGAAATCCTACCGAAGTTTGAACGCGAAAGGATTCGTATTAGAGGTGGGAGACAAATTTCGAACGCGTCGCAAGTTTGCCCCGGCTTGTTTACACGATTGAGAGCCACTGTTACAGTTTCAGGGGGATGCAGTTCTCTCATATATATCGTGACTGTATCAAAGCCAGCGTGTTGCGAGCGGCTGGATACAGAATGTGTTTCGGTTCGAAATAGACTTCCACGTCCTATAACGTGTTCATAATATATGTACGAGCACGCATAAGCGTGCGTGCGCGCGTAGACAAGACGCATCGTCGTTCGTGGTTTACGATATTATTTTAGGAGCCCTTCGTTCCCTTTTTTTTCTTTTATTTCTCCCCCTCTTTTTCGTCGTTCGTCTCGCATCGGAGCGGACGGTCTAAACGACAGGCCCTATGCGTCTAGGTCATGGTCCTGATTTATATCGCTATTGCGACGTCGATGTCTTTCCACAGATAAGAGACCAGAGGCAAAACTCTTATCTAGATACAAAGTTACAACGACAAGTAAACGACATCTTTTTGTTCGTTGAATACAAATCAGAAGGAGAAATTGAATTAAGTATTTTTTCAGTGAACGAGTGAAAACATAAATAAAGAATTAAATGGAAGGGTCAGGTGTAGTCAGATATTATAATTCTTGGAAAACATGGCTATTTTAACTTTATTAATGAATATATTTTTTGATAAATGGTGATATATCAGAGTGATCATTTTTTTTATATAAAAAATAACTGATTGAATAAATATACTTTTGTTCCGTGGTACTCGTTGTACTATAATTTATTAATTTAGTAATTTCATTCACAAATTATTAAAAAGTTACATGAAAAGATATTAATCTTGAATTTTTGCATATTAGATCACAAATAATCGAGTTCTGGAAATAATTTAGTGTGTTTGTAAACTTTTAAACACATCTTTCGTGTTGTAATTATTATTGCAAACAATATAATTAAATAAAAATAAATAAGTCCACCTGTTAATATTTTAAGAATATTTCTAGACTTATATTTATTATTATATACATTCTATTTTATCGTGTAACTTTCAAATATACATTAAAATTTATTTTACCATAACTCGTACAAAACGACACTAATATTATATTAATAATCTATATTTTTGGACTTTGAGGCTTGAAAAGGAACCAGGGGGGCAAAAAGTCCCCACGAATTGATTCATTATCGCGACTTTTTACTTGTTTCCAGATTACCGGACGCCCGCGTGAGTTTTTAGTGATAGAAAATGGCTCGTGCGGCCATTTTCCGTTGACTAAGTCCGTTCTAAAAGATTCACTCTAGTCATGCTCAAGGCACAAGTTAAATTTACTATTTACGACTTTCCACGATTTTAATTTTGATCTTAGCTTCGAGAAACTCGGGGAAAAGTGGAGTAGAATTTTGTATGGTAAAACGAACACTTAAATACGAGTTTATATCGAAACCATTCTCGAGACAACTGGGAATCATTAATATAAAATTTGAAATCTGTGTGTTTGTGATTTTCATGCAGCTCCTGTTGTTTTTGTCCAACATGGATAAAATTTTGTACAGTTGTTCTTTATGTTACGACGAAAAATATAGACTATTGAATTTGTAAAAATATTAGATATGAAATAGATTATCGGATTTTAAACACGTGGAGGCTCCTCTGTTGGCTGTTTTAAAAATTGAAACTGAACAGATTTTACACGTCTACAACATTTCTGTTTATATTTAACGTGGAAATCTCCTTCAGATTTTCCTCCGGTTTTCTTATCTCCGACTATTCCGTAACTCCGGAGATAAAAAGAAAACAAAGTGCGCATCTCGTATTCGTATCTACGCCTCTGTTCACCCTTTCACGTAACTTTCGACAAGACAGTTCCATAATTTATACGACAACGCGAATGCATATTTCATCGCCGTCAAAATGCATTTCGGTTACGTCATCGCACGCATGCATAGTGCAAGAAGCTATAAAGAATGTGTTTCCACCACAGTAGTGCTATTAGTTACTTTATGAGACATCCTCGTCAGTATTGAAAACCTTCGAACATTTTATAATTTAAACAAATTTAGAGCATTAAAGGAAGTCAACAAATCTTGTGTCATTAACCTCTTCAGGGACGAATTTTTTTTCTTTTTTTTTTGTCTTTTTATTATTGGCAGTAATTATAATTATAAAAAAAAAAAACTAAACGTTCACATATGTGGCCAAGGGCGTGAAGAGGTTAAAGATGAAAGAAAATTTTAAATATTTTTAGATCTACAAAATACAGGGTGTTCGACCAGTCCTGGGAAAAATTTTAATGGGAGATTCTAGAGCCCAAAATAAGACGAAAATCAAGAATACCAATTTGTTGATGGAGACTTCTTTAAAAAATTATTAACGTTTAATGTTTCGACCGTACTGAATTTTTTTCTCGAAATTGGACAGAATTTCGGGGGTATGCCTATTGACCAAAAATGACTGTAATTGACTCCTGCAATCGAAAATAATTTTTCCAGAACGATTTGAAATTTTTTAATTTTGTCGAAAAATTTCACACCTCGAATTTTTTTTTCAAAAGTGGGTAGGATTTCGAGGGTATGTCTAATGACCAAAAATGATTGTAATTGGCCCCTGCAACCGAAAATAATTTTTCCAAAACGATTTGAAATTTTTTTTTCGCCGAAAAATTTCAGTATCTTCATGAATTTTTTTCTTTATAGTGAATAGGATTTCAGGGATATGTCTATTGACCAAAAATGATTGTAATTGGCCCCTGCAACCGAAAATAATTTTTCCAAAACGATTTGAAATTTTTTTTTCGCCGAAAAATTTCAGTATCTTCATGAATTTTTTTCTTTATAGTGAATAGGATTTCGGTGATATGTCTATTGACCAAAAATGATTGTAATTGATCCCTGCAACCGAAAATAATTTTTCCAGAACGATTTGAAATTTTTTAATTTAATTGTTAATAACTTTTTAACGAAGCCTCGGTCAAGAAATTGATATTCTTGATTTTCGTCCTATTTTGGCCTCTAGAATCCCCCCGTTCACATTTTTCCCAGGGTTGTATATAAAAATAAAAAGAATCCTATTTTTATATTTTTATTACTACTGATCCTCTATTAAATTATTGAATGATTCACATTATTGCAAATTTAAATTCAGTTTTCAATATTCTGTTCCTAATATAGGATTAAAACAAATATTAGTTTTAACGAGTCCTAAATAATTTAAGATACACTATTTCAAATGCATATTTTTTTTAAATTCTAAAACAATTTGAAATAAATAAATCAAAGTCTAAGAACGCATTTTCTGCGATATCTACAAAGAATTTTCGATTAGTTTCAGCATAAAAAATCCGTCCATTTTCTGTTGACGCTACGATTATCAGGGACACCCAGTATATACATAAATCACGCGAGAACCCGAATCGTTCTTTCACTTTCGTTGGAGTACGGTCATTGTTCGTGATTCGCAGTACGTATTGTTTACGCATGGTCAGTGTCTGCATGTTATGCAACGTTAAATAACATACGAGAACGTAAAAAAGTTATAAATTATATTTCAAATAAAACTGTAGGTACTTAATGTTTTATTCTCGCGTGACTATTTTTGCCACCAAATGTTTCAAACACGAAGGATGCTATTAATAAATATTTCGTACAGTTTCAAACAAAATTAAATGTCGTTCGTAGAATCTCTTTTTACAGTTTGATTCGAGATATAAAATTTGAATTCGTTTATTATTATAGTGTTTCTTAATTTTCTGAAAGTTCGTTTCACGCCTTGTGTTTCAAGTTTACTACAAGTTGGCAACCACTGTAAATCGGCGTGCACATCTGGAGGTGGCCGCCCTGGAAACGTGGGAGTTGAGAGTAAAGTATAAACTATGGGGTGCCACCCCATCTCGTAGCGGACTAGCTACCCCCTCGTGCCCATCGTGGATGTAGGTAATATCGTCGTCTGTACGCGATAGGCGTGTGTTCGTGCACGTTTGCTATCAGCCGTGCTTGTCGCCCAGCCTAACAGAGTTTCGCGCATGGACGAGGGTTGGTTCAAACATAAGCCTCCATTTTTTATAAATTTAGCCAACGAATATTTCAGCAAACCAGTCACGATAACGATTTCGACCGTTGTAGGGTGGAAAATTAGCCCTTGAGTGTATCGTTGCATCGGAACCATTTTATTTTAAACGTTTCAACCTCTAATTTTTCGTGATTCTTTTCAGTGATATATTCTATGCTGAGAAATGAGTGGTTCGAATATGAGCAAAGATAACGATTTGGTGGATCGTTGCAGGGTGGAACATTACTATTCACGAGTGTCCTTCCATTACTTTGAAATTATTTTAATTTAATACGTTGACTATCAGGCCCCCCCAAATTGGCCACAGAAATGAAACTTTGTTTTTGGACAATTGGAAACTAGAACTCACGATTTGTCATAAAACTTATTTTTACAACGTTAAAATTCAGGAGTCCTATCTAGATTTATTTCTTTTAACGTCCAATCTTGAGAATTTTTAATTTGTTTAGCTTCTTAATGAAAAGTCATATTCTACGAGAAATAAGTGATTCGAATATGAGCTTCCATTTTTCATAATTTTAAGGAACGAATATTTAGGCAAAGCAATAAAAGTAATTATTAGAAAAAATTACTATGCTATATGCTTGATGGAAAATTACTACATATTCAGAAGTGTCGTTCCAAGCATTGTTTCGAAATTATTTTAAAAGAATTTCTAACGCGATTTATTTTTGTCTAAAATATTAGTGATGGTTCAAATCACCTTATTTTTTGGAAACCAAAAAATCTGAATTTTCCCCCCTTTCACTGTAGGTTTTGTGACACGAGCTCACGAAAGGGGGGTAATCGAGGCTCGGATACACGCATATGGGCCCCCGGAATAGAACGCACTTTCGTCAAACGATGTTGCGTATATCTACGCGAAATAGAATGAGCGATGGATGCATGCGTAGAGAGGATGGGGAGGGTGTAATAATGTACGAGTACGCGTAACAGAGGGTGAGTTAGTGTGAGGGGTGGAAAGAGAGAACAAGGTCGACGCACGGACAAGAGAGCCCATATATTTAAAAGGGACACGTTCGCGTACCCCCATGGAAGCCAGTTTCCATGGTGGTGGTCCAGGATCCTCGCGGCAGCCAGAAATGCGCAAAGGGTTGTTAAAAGCCATTCACGGCGCTAATGGCTAATGGGGTGTTCTTAACGTGCCACCGAATCTACTATGCCGCTTGACACCCTCGTCGAATCTTTGTGTCTTAAAGAGTAAGCTCGGGGTGCTAAGAACGTCACCAAGCTACGAAACGCGTTCAAGATGAGGGTTTAGGTCGTTTCGAAGGAGAATTGATTTTTTTTTAAGGGTGTGTTCTAGTCCAGAACCTTAAAAAAATCGAATCTTTGTTTTCTGTGTGTACATACCCTCGAAAATATTTTTAATATTCACAAAATTTATATTAACTGTGGGGTGGTTTCTGTTTCAGGAATGTCTATTTATTGAAACGATGATAATTTTTGGGTGTGTTCTAGTCAAGAACATTCGAAAAAGCGAATCTTTGTTTTCTGTGTGTATATACCCTCGAAAATATTTTTAATATTCGCAAAATTTATATTAACTGTGCGGTAGTTTCTGTTCCAGAAAAGTCTAGTTATTGAAACGATGGTAATTTTTGAGCTTGTTAGAATATTGTGATATACACAATGAACGTGACAGAATTTATATTTCAGTTTAGAAACGGATTAAGTTCTATTCTAGAAAAGTGTAAAAATCAATTTTTATTTCGGTTTAAAAAATAATTGGAGATAATAATGCGGAATTACTCTTGTCCTAGAAAAGTGTATCTACTAAGACAATGATAATTACATGAGCTTCTCGGTGTACCATAATACGATGAACAATGTTATTCGTTAAATAAATATAAAAATGGAAACATTCTACAACCAACGGAGCAAAATTGCTCTATCAAATAAACCTAGAAAAATTGAGTTTGTTCCCGTCACGAACATTATTTAAAAGCTATTTTACAACAAATCGACTAAAAAATGGGGTTCGTTCGTTCCACAAGCATTGTTTGATTCGAGCGTTTGTAGAGGTTCTCCGAGACGAGAATATAATTCAGAAATGCTTTGGCAAAATGAGAAGTGATAAGCCAAGGAAGGGTCTGTCGGCAGAAGCAGCGGTATTGTTTTGTAACTTCCCTTTGTTTCCTTCGGACAACTTGGTTTTAATGGAAAGTCATTTTCCATTAGCTGCTAGGATACCGCGAACAGCCGTCACGAAATAATATCCAGACATAATCTTTTAATGCGTGCAGTATCTGTTTCTGACATTTGCTTTCATTTTCTCGTGTTAAGCTCTGGTTTCCCCTTTCGCGATGCAACGCGCGTCGCACTCGCAATTTTATTCCGGGGAGTTTATTAATTTTCCAGGGACCTCCATCGCGTTTTTCCCGCGGAGCCTCGAGATTTATTCAAAAATTCTGTTTCAATCGATATTTCAATCAGCAGCGATTGGATAGATCAAATAGCAGACTCATTATTAACACTGAAATATTATACAAGATTTCAACCCTTCTTTAAGGGAGTAGTTTGGTCAAATTTTTCATGTGTTCTTTAGAATAAAAAACGAAAACTATAACACTTTTGTAACGGATTTTAAAAAACATAATGATAGTATACAAGATTATACAAGATTTTATTCCCTCTTGATGAAGTATTCTAGTTTGGCCAATTTGTCGTGTGTTCTTTAGGATGAAAACGAAAACTAGACTGCGGATGTTTATGCATTTATGGGAAATTTTAATTTTCAAAAAAGTACAGAGTGCACTTAATACGCAAAAATATTAGGAATACTTAAAGCAAGATACGAATTAATATATTTAGGGATTGAAACAACCCTCTACAAAGCTCTCATTCCGTTAATTCTATTAATCAAAATATGAATTTGCATAAAAATCCGCAGTCTAATTATGACACTTTTGTAATGAATTTTGTCACATATTTCTGATCTATATTTAACCCTTAACGGGTGAGAATGGTACCATTTATTTTTTACTTCTTTCACTCTCTAGACAACTCACATGAGTGAGCAATATTTTACCAAAATGTTTGAAAAACAAATTCAAGGGGTGGAAGTCTCGAAAGCTAAAAGATTGTAATTATTTTAATAAATAGACTCCTCTAGGACAAAAACTACCCCACATTAACATTCCCCATTCTTTACTAAATCCAAATAAAAATGTTTTTGCAGTGGTTGAGGTCCATGACTGATTAATATTGTATGAAAATATTTGAAAAACAAATTTAGGGGTTCAAAGTTTTAAAAGCTCAAGAATTTTCATTATTTTAATAAAGAAACTTCTGTAGGACAAATCTACCCCACATTAAATCCTGTAATTCTTTACTAAATCCAAATAAAAATGTTTTTGTAGTCGCAGGATGCCATGACTGAATTTAATATTACATCAAAATGTTTGAAAAATAAATTTAAGAGGTCAAAATTTAAAAAGCTAAAAAATTATCATTATTTCAATAAATAGACTTCTCTAGGACAAAAACTACCCCACATTAAATCCTCTAATCCATTACTAAATCTAAATAACAATGTTTTTGCAGTGATTGAGTACCATGACTAAATAATATTATACCAAAATATTTGAAAAACAAATTCAAGGGGTGGAAATCTCAAAAGCTAAAAGATTGTAATTATTTTAATAAATAGACTCCTCTAGGACAAAAACTACCCCACATTAACATTCCCCATTCTTTACTAAATCCAAATAAAAATGTTTTTGCAGTGGTTGAGGTTCATGACTGATTAATATTGTATCAAAATATTTGAAAAACAAATTTAAGTGTTCAAAGTTTTAATAGCTCAAGAATTTACATTATTTTAATAAAGAAACTTCTGTAGGACAAATCTATCCCACATTAAATCCTCTAATTCTTTACTAAATCCAAATAAAAATATGTCTGCAGTCGTTATATACCATGACTAAATAATATTATACCAAAACATTTGGAAAACAAATTCAGGGGGTGAAAGTTTCAAAAGCTAAAAGATTGTCATTATTTTAATAAATAGATTCCTCTAGGACAAAAACTACCCCACATTAACGTTCTTAATTCTTTACTAAATCCAAATAAAAATGTTTTTGCAGTGGTTATATACCATGACTAAATAATATTATACCCAAATATTTGAAAAACAAATTCATGGGAGGTGAAAGTCTCAAAAGCTAAAAGATTGTAATTATTTTAATAAATAGACTCCTCTAGGACAAAAACTACCCCACATTAACATTCCCCATTCTTTACTAAATCCAAATAAAAATGTTTTTGCAGTGGTTGAGGTCCATGACTGAGTAATATTGTATCAAAATATTTGAAAAACAAATTTAAGGGTTCAAAGTTTAAAAAGCTTAAGAATTTTCATTATTTTAATAAAGAAACTTCTGTAGGACAAATCTACCCCACATTAAATCCTGTAATTCTTTACTAAATCCAAATAAAAATGTTTTTGTAGTCGCAGGATGCCATGACTGAATTTAATATTACATCAAAATGTTTGAAAAATAAATTTAAGAGGTCAAAATTTAAAAAGCTAAAAAATTATCATTATTTCAATAAATAGACTTCTCTAGGACAAAAACTACCCCACATTAAATCCTCTAATCCATTACTAAATCTAAATAACAATGTTTTTGCAGTGATTGAGTACCATGACTAAATAATATTATACCAAAATATTTGAAAAATAAATTCGGAGGGTGAAAGTCTCAAAAGCTAAAAGATTGTCATTATTTTAATAAATAGACTCCTCTAGGACAAAAACTACCCCACATTAACATTCCCCATTCTTTACTAAATCCAAATAAAAATGTTTTTGCAGTGGTTGAGGTCCATGACTGAGTAATATTGTATCAAAATATTTGAAAAACAAATTTAAGGGTTCAAAGTTTAAAAAGCTTAAGAATTTTCATTATTTTAATAAAGAAACTTCTGTAGGACAAATCTATCCCACATTAAATCCTCTAATTCTTTACTAAATCCAAATAAAAATATGTCTGCAGTCGTTATATACCATGACTAAATAATATTATACCAAAACATTTGGAAAACAAATTCAGGGGGTGAAAGTTTCAAAAGCTAAAAGATTGTCATTATTTTAATAAATAGATTCCTCTAGGACAAAAACTACCCCACATTAACGTTCTTAATTCTTTACTAAATCCAAATAAAAATGTTTTTGCAGTGGTTATATACCATGACTAAATAATATTATACCCAAATATTTGAAAAACAAATTCATGGGAGGTGAAAGTCTCAAAAGCTAAAAGATTGTCATTATTTTAATAAATAGACTTCTCTAGAAGAAAAACTACTCCACATAAAAGTCCCTAATCCTATACTAAACCCAAATAAAAATATTTCTGCAGTCGTTATGTATCATGACTAAATAATATTACACCAAAATCTTTGAAAAACAAATTTAGGGGCTCAAAGTTTAGAAAGCTCAAGAATTTTCATTATTTCAATAAATAGACTGCTCTAGAACAAAAACTACTCCACATTAAAGTCCCTAATCCTTTCCTACTCCAAATAAAAATATTTCTTCAGTCGTTATGTATCATGACTAAATAATATTGTACCAAAATAATTAGAAAAGAAATTCACGAGGAAGGAGGGTTGAAGACAACAATGTTATTTAGAGAACCGTGTCTGCGTTCTGATCGATCCTTTCCAAAGTTTCTCACGGCGGTTAAAACGATAGTGGACTTACCGAGCTGCGATTGATGGGTCGGTGTTGGTGCTGGCCTAACTTTATCCGGGGGACACCTCCTGGTGGCAGCTACGGTGGCAGGTAAAGGTATACTGGTTCCACCGCCGGGTCCGCCACCTGCCCCACCGACGGCCGACTGCTTATTGTACGGAGACGGCAATCTGGAACAAAGAGATCAATTTAGAAAACAACGTCTCGATGGAGTCGTTAGTGTCATTCAGACTGAAATCGTTTCCCGGCTCGTTTGAACGATACCTCCGACTATGATTACGCTGGCTATTAGGTTCCACAAATTGACCAGCATCGTTCTCAGCATTCCTTTCGCTAAGGAACGGTGCAAAAGTTGCGTTCTAATTTATTCTTCTCATTACTTTGTCCAATTATAACTGACAATTAATTTGGGGTAGGAAGGAAGGTCTATTCTTGAAGTTATTTATTACTATGTAGGGGAATATGTTTAACACGTTGACTGCCAGACCAAATCCCTCAAATTGTCTACGAAAAGGATACTCTTTTTTGGATAATTGGAAACTGGCATATCCACGATTTGTCATAGAACTTATTTTTACAGCCTCGTTAAAATTTAAGTGTCCCATCAAAATTTATTTCCTTTGACATGTAATCTTGAGAAATAATTTGTTTAGCTGATCGATGAAAATTCATGTCACCCATATATGGATGACGTGGCAGTCAATGTGTTAAAATGATAAACGGGATGCGACGATGTAGGGAAATATAATAGTTATTTGGAGAACTGATTTGGCAAATAAAGTGTAGACTTCTGCGCGGTCTGTAAGCGTTTGTTATTTGTAGAGACCTTGTCAATAGCTCGGAACGTTCACAACTGCCGGTCGCTCACCAAAATTCGGGAGCTGTTATCAATGTCCTTTCTATTCAGAGAGAGAGGGATCTTGTATACATCACAGCGACACACCAAACACATCAAAATACAGATTTGAAACGACGATTTAACGCTTACAACTATTCACTTTTTTTAATTAAATTGATGGGTGGGTACACTCTGTTTTGGTCACACAAATGGGCTCTTTTAATCACATTTATATAACAATCGTTTGAAGAGTATTGATTCTAATGGTATAATTAAACAATTCAAACTTGTCTTTTTATTCTTTACTAGAAATAATTTTCAACCAACACTAAGTACCTGATGGATTGAAATGAAAAAAGGAGTTATAATAATTAATTTCAATTTGTACCATCTTAGATACCTACAGTATTCCGAAAGTCAAAAACTTGAAATAAATATTTCATTCAGAACCAAAAAAAATTGAGTCTCATGATGAAACGTTAAGTGAAATAAATCTTACAAAAATAGTTACGACAAATTTTTAATTAAGCAGTATTCAATTTTCTGAAAATAAAAGTAGCCTCGTCGAAAATTTTATGAATTTTAAATTCAACGTGTTAGAATGACGCGTACCATGAGTACGACGATCGATAACGACGACGTGAGTAATTTAAACAAAGATAGTACGTGTAACGAGAAGTATTCGTCATTTCCAACGAACGAGTGCTGAAACATGAGGTTACTATCTCGTCACGGCCATCGGCCGACTATGTTATTGTTCCACGATCTGGGCGAAACACTCTTTCTGAGAACTGTTTGTTTTGAAAAGTTTCTCTGTACCGCCACTTCTTCCGTGCGCGGCGAATCAAAACGAAAACTACGGAGAATAGAAAGCGTTCCGTGTTTTCGACTCGAGATACACCAATACAACAGCCGGTAATTATAACTGTGTTATCTAAATTAGGAAAGGGCAACTGGAAATCTTTTCCACAATGTATATTTACGAAAGGACATAATATACGAGTTCCTGGGATCATCAAAATCGATTCCTGTTTCAAATACCGTATAAAATTATTTATTTATTAATTCTAGAATTATACAAGGTGTTCGACCTGGGAAAAATTTTAATGGGAGATTCTTGAGGCCAAAATAAAACGAAAATCAAGAATATCAATTTCTTGACTGAGGCTTCGTTAAAAAGTTATTAACAATTAAATTCAAAAATTTCAAATCCTTCTGGAAAAATTATTTTCGGCTCTGGTAGTCAATTATAATCATTTTTGGTGAATACACATATCTTCGAAATCCTACCCAGTTTTGAGAAAAAAATTCGAGTAGGTACTGAAATTTTTAGACGAAATTAAAAAATTTCAAATCATACTAAAAAAATTATATTTAATTACACAGGTCAATTACAATCATTTTTGGTTATTACACATAACTCCGAAATCCTACCCAGTTTCGAGAAAAAAATTCGAGTACGTACTGAAATTTTTAGACGAAATTAAAAAATTTCAAATCGTTCTAAAAAAATTATATTTAATTACGGAGGTCAATTACAATCATTTTTGGTGAATACACATATGTACCTCCGAATTCCTACCCAGTTTCGAGAAAAAAATTCGAGTAGGTATTGAAATTTTTAGACGAAATTAAAAAATTTCAAATCATACTAAAAAAATTATATTTAATTACAAAGGTTAATTACAATCATTTTTGGTCATTACATATACCTCCGAAATCCTATTCAGTTTCGAGAAAAAAATTCCTTATCGAAAATATAATTTCTGACCAAAAATGTTACCCCAAAATGTCTTGTGAATCTTTAAAACGTCATAACTCCTGAACGGATTGGACGATTTTAAGGTTTCAAAAAGCAATCAACGCGTATTTTAGTGAAGAATATGTAGAAGTTGCAAAAATATTCGAAAACTTGTTCCTTGACGCCGCAAAATAAGAAAGACCCCATAAAAATGGTCCAATTTTTAAACGTCCACAACTTCTACAATAGTGAATATATTTCAATGAAACTTTTTTCTGACGTAGAGCTCATGGGTAGCTACAAAAAAGTATTAGACAACTTTTCTGTAGGGTATCAAACAAATTTATTAAAAATGAAAAACGAATTTTTAAGAAATATCGATTTGTTCATTGAGGCTTCGTTAAAAAATTATTAAAAAATTTTAAAACATTATATTTTACTTTTGCATTCAGTTAATTAATATTAATTTTGTTTATACCGTGAAAATAAAGATTATTCTCTAATGCACCACCACAAATTTATTACGTAGTCTACGTCCAACTTTCTCCTTCGGTTTCCAATATAAATATTGGCTAAAATTATAAAAATGTGTTTCCTAGCGTGGCCGCGCGAACGTTTGGAAATTAAACGGGAAACGATTCGGGGCATCTTATTAGCGGGTCGTCAAAATTCCAAACGGGAATTCCATCGCGTAGTTTTCGTAAGCATGCAACCGGATCGCGTGCCAAAAACGCGTACTTTCGCTGGAAAACGAGAGTGAAAAGGGTGGAGAGCGGGAGGGCAACAAGAGAGAGGGGACCGTGAACGGGAAAAAGAAAGAAAACTTCACGAGGGCGTTAACGTTGCCCAAAGAAAACGCTGGTAAACGAGAACTCGACGGGGGTGGGAGCAAGAAAGACTCGTTGGTGGTCGTCTCGTGCTCGTGTCGCGCACCGTTCCCTTCGACGGATATATTTTTTCGTTTTTTTTTTTCTTTCTTTCCAAGCGTCGTCGTACTCTTCTTTCCGTCGTGACGAAGGGTGCCGCGAATTCGGCGAGCACAGGATTCTCTTTGAATAACGCAGTCGGAGATAGAAGGGTGATACAAACTTCGCTAACTAGGCTCCCTCTCGACTGCACGGAAAAAATAATTTTCTGCCCCGACGCCTTTCAAATTTTCAATTCGTTGGGTCAATATTCAGTCGACTGTTCCTTCGAACACGATCAAATTGAATTCTTGGTACGACTGATTAGGCTTGACGATGTTTGACGGTGTGAAACAAAATGGTTTCTATACAGTTATTTTACTGTCCACAATCTGTGTTTTATTTATACTTATATCTTGTTGGTGTACGTAGTACTTGATATAGAATTTGTATTTTAATTTATAGCTTGTATTTATAAGTTGTATTTACAATTTATATTTGTAAGCTGCACTTATGACTTTTATTTGTGAGCTGTGTTTACAAATTTTATTTATATGTATTTAATTGTAATTTAATATGTTTGTTATTTATATGTAGTAACTTTCAAATATAAATTATAAATGCTAGTTATAAGTACAACTTATAAATTCAAATTGTAAATGCAAGGTATAAGGTATAAGTACAACTTAAAGTACATGTAACTATACAATATAAATAACTATATAAATTACAAATATATATAATTATTTGTACTTTAAGTTACAATTATCCCTTGCATTTATAAGTATATGTACTTTAAGTTGTACCTATACCTTGCATTTATAACTTTAGAAATTGTACTTATATCTTGCATATAATTATACGTATTTTAAGTTGTGCTTATAGCCTGCATTTACAACTTGAATTTATAACTGATACTTATAACTTGTCTTTACAATTTATATTTGTAAGTTAATACGTACAATTAACATACATATTAAGGTACAACTAAATCTACATATAAATACAATTTGTAAATACAACTGACGAATAGAAGTTATTAGTGCAACTAACAAATACAATTTATAAATATAACTCATAAATACAATATATAAATATAACTTGTAAATACAATATATAAATATAACTTATAAATACAATTTATAAATACAAGTTACAAATGCAAGATATACAATTCAAAGTACAAATTGTACAGATACTCCATACACGAACGAGGGTATAAATGCAAATTTTAAGTGGAAATAATTGGCTTTAAAAATATTTTTGATCGTTGTAAAATAGTTAGACAGCTGCAACCAGCGCGTGGTAGCAAAACGTAAAATGGCGACCGTGTAAAAACGAGTATGACGTGCTTGTCTTTCGCGCCCCACTATTTAACTACGCTTTCCATCCCCTTTGTTGACGAATCAGCCGATGAAAGCGTCGCGTTTCCAAGAAATATCACGCTTCGCGGAGGCTGGAGCTAGGAGAACTCGCGTGTTCTTGCTTTGGAATATTTTTATGGTAACGTCACTGGATACCTGGAAACTGGCTACGTTGGCGACTGGAGAATATCGAATTTGAAATACCGAATTCGCAAAATAACGTTCCAAAGAATCAGTTTTATAGTTCTGTTCCGTAATTTAACACGATCTTGTAAAAATATATTTAACGAAGGATCGTTAAGTGTTTCGATTGTTAATAAATAACAGTAATAATATTCGTACTAAACGACCTCGTAAAATCAACGACATGATAACTAAAAAATTCATAAATACAACGCAAAAATCAGAATATTTGTATTGGAACACGAAATAATAAAATTCAGATTTCAATCGAAATGGCGGAAAGTCATTCGAGGGTGAAACAAATAATACTACAATTATTTACACAAACTGTCCCAGTAAAAATATAAACAAAATTTTATTTTCGAGTCGAATTCATTTTACGAGTTGCTGCCAGTTTCATTATATTTTAATTTTCTTTTAATTTCCAATAAAAAATGGGAAACCGTAGTTAGGTTGGTCGAGGCTCCCCTCAGTGTTCGACATAACAGCTCGGTGGCACGGTCTTCCTACAATTAATACTATGCCATACCTTAACGAGCAAAGCAAGGCTCTAACGTAAGATTTTTAACGAAGTCTCACTTTTGCGAACTAAGTATTCACAGCACTTCTGCGGACACTTAGGCGCCTGGCAACACATGCTCGCGTCCTCGAATATCCATTTCATTTGATGAAAGTCTGGTTCGCATCCAGGCCTAAGGGCAGAATGTTTCAGAGAGACGCGTTAATGGTCGAGGCCCTTTTAAGTCTTGAATAAAAATTTTGAAACGCGAGGTTACACGCGTATTATAACGCGCAAAGGATGGTGAGACGTTTATAGCGGGTGTACTTGCACTGATAAGGAGGATGTGTCCTAAGGGGACCCCTTAAGATACGCGAGGATACGAGAGTCGTGTCGAGCCAACGATATTGCTCGTAAGGATCGATACGGGACCGGTTATTCCCCTTAAAAAGGAAAGATCTACCTACGCATTATAGGGTGGTGGACGCGTTCCAGGGAAACACGGACCCCGTGAATTTGTCATTTATCTTTTAACTCTAAATTGGGTGACTTTATTTCGCTACCAAGTCTGTTATAAAATATAACGTACCACAAATAACGCGATAATTATTTGTACCAAACGTTTAATATTTATTGGGAGGTTCGAAAAATTTATTTGTTCAACCCTATGTCGTACGATTCTAATTACAAGCGATTTTGCAAATGTATACGATTTAATTTTGTTTATATTCATAAAAAAGAACTGATTTCTTTCACTTTTGATTTTAATATATCAGACTTCATGACGAACACTCGTTATTGTGAAACTTACAGTAATGATTCTTAAAATGAACCTCGAATATGATTCGTAAATTGAACGTTTCTAATGAAGCTTTATTTGTAACTATAGACCTGTGGCAATAATTTTGAGACTCACTCTACAGTAATGATTCTTAAAATGAACCTTAAATATGATTCGTAAATTGGACGTTTCTAATGAAGCATTCTTTAGTAACTATAGACCTGTGAAAATAATTTTGAGACTCACTGTACAGTAATGATTCTTAAAATGAACCTTAAATATGATTCGTAAATTGAACGTTTCTAATGAAGCATTCTTTAGTAACTATAGACCTGTGAAAATAATTTTGAGACTCACTGTACAGTAATGATTCTTAAAATGAACCTTAAATATGATTCGTAAATTGAACGTTTCTAATGAAGCTTTCCTTTGTAACTATAGATCTGTGACAATAATTTTGAGACTCACTGTACAGTAATGATTCTTAAAATGAACTTCAGATGTGATTCGTAAATTGAACATTTCTATTTTTCCCAACTAGGGGGGATGCTCAAGATAAATTATGATCCAATCCCACAGAACAAATGAAATGAAAATGTTCATTAATGCAATGTATTTTTATAAAATCGTATTTTGAAAATATGTGTTCAAAACAAATTAAATTTCAACCCCATACAACGTTTCAAGGCTAACAGTATGGAAAATATTAATTAGTCTAGCACAATGTATTTTTATAAAATGATGCACGATTTAATTAGGTCACGTCTATCTATTACACAAAGAAAAAAAATCGCACAGGGTTGGTACTTGGAAAAAATTGCACGAAACGGCAGAAAAAGTAATCCAGGAACGTTTAGCTGTGCAGGTTATAAAATTCCCTACGTCGAGTTTATTAGGGGTCGCGTAGTTAACTGTCTCCTTTAATCCCTTGTCCGAGACTTCCTCAGACTCTTTATTTACAATGCTTTTGTCCGTAATAAAGTTCCGGGGGCAGCATGCTGCCTAATAGAACGATCGAGGCAATTCAGAACGAAGTCTTGCTTATTATTAATGCTAGAAAGATTAGGAAGTGGATGGAGACAGGGAGTGCAATATGACATAAATTAATAAATTTCTCCTGTACAATATTATTTACAAAATATCGTTTGTTGCTATGTCTTTAAAATTGGTGGTTAAGTCAGTTTTCACGTATTAGAAACTCTGAGAAAAAAAGAAAGCGACTTTTTATTTCAGTTCGAAACGCCTTCAACTTTCGATGGTCTTCTTCAGATGTGAATGTAAGTTCTATATAAATTTAAATAATGAAATAATATAAGGTATAAGAAATTAAAGAAAACGAATCCAAATAATAAATAAAAAATTAATTATATACGTACAGTTACTCTCACTCGTATTCGTACACTATAATTGTGATTCATTATAAATAAAGAAAATAAGTCCATTTTGTCAAACATTGAGATTTTTAAGGGTTTATATTTGAATAAATGAAAAGTAATAATTGTCAACAAACATGGAACGATGGAAACATTGGACCTCGTTCGATCAGTGAGGTGCAGCTGCATTATATTGGGCGCGGTCAAGTTTGGGATGGGTGACCGCTCGAGAAAAAAAAGTGTATTTGTTTGTGTGATTTCTATAGTATTTATTATTATTAATAAATACTTTTCTACCAGTTTCGTTAATTAGGCATTACCTGCTCGGTTAATATTAAAGAAAAAAACTACAATTGTAAATAAAAATAAAAACGCAAAAAACATTTGGTAAAAATAAAATGGAAAAAAATTCGTAACAAACAAGTTTACGAATACGAGTGTAACTGTATGTAAGAGGGATGTTTTCGTCCTGCAAAAACAAATAATATCGTGGTCTCCACATTCTATACACACTTTGTGAAAGAGAAATAGTGTCCATTCGAGATTTATGGGTGTTTGCACCGCCCAGAAAACATTCCTATGCGTCACAATAGAAGACACGGGCAATGATACATCGCGTAAAATTGTTCGACGAAAAAATTGAAACCCCTTTTCACGGTTCCCGGACGCGCGCGTCGAATAAAAAAAAGGAAAAACGTTTCAATCTCGCGAAGAAAACCTCGGGAATAGTGCGTTTCGGGGGGAATATTTACGAGGGCAATATCGAAAATTAATGTTCCCGGTTGGGTATCGCGGGGCCCGGCTACGCGTTTCACAATTTCCGTCGGCTGCAAATCGGCTGACGTATTAATATTGCAAGATATGACGTGCTTCGGTTGTAAACATGGTCCTTACCTTGCTTTGTTTGTCGTTTGTAAGCGAAAAACGTTTCCTCGAGTGGTTGGTACACCCGTTAACAATATTATTAACGGCGTAGAACTTTCTAACCGACGCCATCGAATCGCGTTCTTGTTTCACTGTGCCTAGATGCAAACTTAACGAGATACGATCCTTACACGAGATCTTTAAATATCTACAAGAATTTTAACCGAGATAAATAAGTATGAAAGAACAAAGTGAAGAAGAAATGGACTTTGCTTTAAAAACAGTGAAATTAATAAGTTTCTACCTTAAATGCTAAACAATCTATTATTTAATCATGTCAGAATAAATATTCTCTATTTTCGCTAATATTAAATTTACCACTTTGCAACGAACTATCTTCGAGTCTTTGTTTCTATAGTTCTGCAGATTTTCATTAAAAAAAAAAAAAAATGATACACGAAACGATAGAACGGAACAATGGGAATTTAGCACTAGATTTATGGAAGTCGTCAATTTCAGGAATTTCAGATTCCGTATTTAAGGTTACAGAACTCATAAATATTATTTGTTACCAATTTATGTTGAATTTGATAATTAAAAGAAAAATCGAATTTCAATTTAACCGTCAACATGAGTTTTAATAAAAGTCAAGTATGTTTGTGATAGTTTGTATACACTTTTTGCAATACTAAAAATTAATAAAAGAAACGAAACGCAGAAGGCTTAGTAACACCGTGTTATCGTGTTTATCGAACAAAAAGCATTTTTTGTTCCACAAGTGCCATTCACGCGGGCAAGTATCAAGAAAATTCATACGCAATGCACGTGTGCTAACTATGCATGTACCGTTCTGATTGTAAGTAAAGTACTCGTGCGATATGGACACGTCCTGGCGAACAATTAATGCAGATACATGCATATACCGTACGGCTACGTATGCTATGGCTGCGGTAAAAGGGGGAAGGAGGTACTGTTAATTACTCGAGCCTCTGGCTTCCACATCCAATGAGACCCCCGAGGATCAATATCCGATTTCTCATCCCTGCTGTTTCGAGCATCCCCTTTTGCACCTCCGTGCACCCCAGCATCCCTGTCTTATGTCAGTTCACGCTTTATCCATCTACCGTGTCCCTCTCCTTAAAACCAATATGGGGACGAGCAAATCAAATATAAAAAAATACTTCAAAGATTCCCAAAATAAAATATCGAGGATGAACTCTGCAATCCCTGAATTTTTTACTAAAATTTAGCGAGATAAGGGGGAGCTTGAGGAAGGAGGAAATTTGTCTATTGTTATTGGGAATTTTTAGATTTTATTACTTAGTTTTATGTAAAAATTCTAGCAAATAAAATTAGATTTTACATAAGTATTCAGACTTGCTCAATCTTTACCCTATTTTTTGCTGAATGATTATCTCAGTATAGAAATGGTAGAACTAAAAAATGTGATTATCTGAAACGTCCCAAAAATAAATGCTTTTTAATTTTTACGAGACTCAAACCAACAAACTCAAAATAACTGTTGTTCACGAAGATTAGATTTTAGTTTATTTTTTCTACCCTTATTTACAGCTTCCTGTTTCATGGAAACAGCAAACTCAGTGCATCGAAATCACCAAGCCTCTGGACAGAATTACAAGCATGGAACTTCAAAGTCCAAAGTTAAAAATGGCAAGAATCGATAATAAGTAAAAAAAGATATTCTCGTAGTTTTTTAACGTTATATTCTTTGGTATTTTCAAACCAATATTACATTTACGAGCCTACGTACGGTCGAACGAAGTTTTCACTCTTACCAATGCAAGAAATAGCAATAAATTACAGAACAATAGGAATTCATAGTTGCCTGCAATGAGTATCGTATTTCAATTTCATACTGCGAGCGGTACTGTCGTCTGGTTTCCCTCGCGAAAGTGTTTTAAACTTCGTAAAAACTTTCAACGCGAATAAAATTAGTTATTCCTGTCAGTTTTTCTAGTATATACGTACTTTCGGCAGATTTACGAGCGGAAACAGAACCGTTTGAGGCCAACTGCAAAAGTGCCTGGAAAACTTTTCAAAACTTCTACTCGCTTCTACAGCTTTCTATCTTTGAAATAGTAATTACTTAAAAAACCAATTCTAATCATTAACGAACGTTTCGATCAAATACATATTTGTTCTCTAACAATGATTAGTTTTCTAAAATATGTTGCAAAAGAGGTTTTGAGAAATGTAAACAATATTCGCAGAAATATTGAAAAGAATGTAAAGGACGAAAATATCCACGAAAGAAAAAACGAAAACAGTGGTTAGAATGTTCACGACTATGTACAGAATAATTTGATTAAAATAGAAATAATTGGAAACTCGATTAGAGAGTATTTGTCGTTTTATAAATAATTCCTTGTTCTCTGAAAGAATGAGCACGAAGGAAAAGGTTAACTGTAATTAGCGGGATAATTATAGTATTGCTTAGAACATGAAAATAACTGTAAAGTTCCTGAAACGTATACCTGAGAGAATTACATACAGGAAATAATAATAAACTGAGATGAGAGCATATTAAATTCAGACAGCAATTTTATAACTTCCGATGAAACTACGTGATATGAAAAGTGGAGCGTGATAAATATTGATCAGTGCATACTAATACATTAATTATGGTCGTTTGTTAGATAGTATATATGATATGTGTACATTTAACGGGACATACTTAGGCGACATGTTCGCAAACTCGATCCTTAAAGAGACGAAGCAAATTTAAACAAACATAAAATCGTTAAAAAATGTATAAAGCATGTACAATCCAAGTATCATTACTAATTTAGAGCAGGAAATGGTGGTATGGGAAAAATAATTAATTAATGAGAGCAAGAGTTCAATTCAACGTCTAAAGAAAATTATAATTCGTTTCTAACTATAATACATTCTATCGCACGACGTGAAATTTCTTCATAAATTATTTACTTTCTTTAAGATTTCACAACTCATTTTTATTCGAATAATGTATAATCAAAATTGTCGCAAAATATTTAATCCTACGATTGAAATTTCAGTTTCTATTCAAGGAGGACCGTATGAACTTTTATCTTTAGTTCGTTGTTTGAGATTTTTATCCAGATAAGAATCTGCCCTGTTGGATTTCGATCTGTAACTTTTTTTTGTGAATTTGATTAAATTTCACAGCACTGAACTGCATGGGAGCAACAAAGATTGCATTGGAATAACGATCGCGATAGAAATCTATTTGTTCGCCTATAAAATTCATCTTAACGATACCGAGGCTGTTAGTCGTTGGTTTATGCGATACGAAATCACGATCAACGGTGAAATAACCTTCTTCAAAAGTCCCGATCGGTGAATCTAAATTCCATCCGGTGGCAATCTCTCCAGCTTCTTAGCATACCGCGGCTCTCACGGTAAATTAATGTCGTGAGGGCTATTCGAGGACTTCAGGGTGTGGAAATGGCAATGAATACGTCGTGATGTAACGCCAACTTTGTAGAAATTTCTAACGCGAAACCGACCACCGAGCAAACACGCTTCACGCGACGTAAAATATAAACCCTCGAGTCGGGTCTATCCTTGTTGGCGTTAGAATCTATTTTCTCGAGACGTGTCGGATTTAATCTCACGTTAACGTTTACATTTTTTTATCGATTGTTCCTTGAATGTTAATGTGTACGTGAATGTGCAGAATTGGCAAGCGAGTTTGTGTAAATGTATCTTCAAATGGAAGGAGAAGGTCTATTGCTGGCAGATACACGTTAAGAAAATTATCACTGAACTTAATAAATAATTCAAATTCAAATGACCGTTTTTTAAATTTCTAACACACAATATTGTTTTATTTATTGTTATTGTTATTGTTTTTAGCGTCATTTAACTCCACAACTTTTCATATAGTATTATATATGTATGTACAACGAATTTTACAATATTCACTTATATTCTTATTGTTTGTTTTTAGAGGAAAATATGTAGTCAAGAAACAAAATTTGGTATCAGATTTTGGTTAGCTTCCGATGTAAATAGGGAATATATGTATAGCAAAGACGAAAGTAGAGAATTTTTAATTTCCACTGCTTAGAAGAGTCTAACAACGCGAATTAAAAATAGTTAAACTTTACACACGTGCAGTTCTAGAACTACTAGTATTTTATTAATAATTAAGCCACTGTTACAAGCAGCAAGGCCTCCCCTTTAAAATGGTTTTTGGTTTTTGTCGATCGGACGTTCCGTTTTCGAGATATCGTAATTTATGTAAAAGGTAATTTCTTTTAATTCGACTGTCTCACTGTCCGGCTCGCGTATAATAGCCTATTCACGCGTATTAAAAATACTAAAACTTTAGACGCGCGCAGTTTCGAAACTACTAGTATTTTATCTATAAATGAGGCATCGTTGGAAGCGGCAAAGCTTCCTCTTTAAAATGGCTTTTGGTTTTTGTCGATCGGACTTTCCGTTTTCGAGATATCGTAATTTATGTAAAGGGGTAATTTTTTTAATTCGACTATCTCTGTCTCCGTCTAGCGCGTCGCGTCGGACCTCTCTTTCTCGCACGTGAATCACGTAGTATTTACTATTTGCTACGAGCACGTGCGGTCAACGACCTTGATAAGGTCGTAGTGGGAGTTCATTGATCTCGCGACGTAAACAAACGCTTCGAACCCTCGTATCTCCCGAACTAGCCACCGCATCGAGTTGAAACAAAAATCGCTATATCTCCGGAACTAATTACGCTATCGACTCGTACGAACGCTCATTTTAAAGGGCATTTCATCCCCTATCCAATGCATATAATTACTTTTATAATTTATGCTGTCTTCTATGTTTATTTTGACATTTACCTTGACGCTCGACTTGAAACAAAAATTGTCATATCTCCGGAACTAATTATGCTATCGACTCGAACGAACGCTCATTTTAAAGGGCATTTCATCCCCTATCCAATGCATATAACTACTACTATATTTTATGCTGTCTTCTATGTTTATTTTGACATTTACCTTGACGCTCGACTTGAAACCAAAATTGTCATAACTCCGGAACTAATTACGCTATCGACTTGAATGAACAGTCATTTTAACACTAGATTTACGAAAGCCGTCAATTTCACGGATGTTAAATTCCATATTTAAAATTGCAGAACACGTAAATATTATTTTTTAACAACTTATGTTGAATTTGATTGATGTAATGGCATGAATACATATTCTAATTAAAATAAAAATCGTATTTTAAGGTAATCGTCAACATGAAAGGTATTAATAAATATACGTGCGATCAATGCCCGTAAATCTAGTGTTAAAGGGCATTTCATCCTCTATCCAATGAATATAACTACTGTTATAATTTATGCTGTCTTCTACATTTATTTTAATATTTACTTCCACGATATATACTCAAAGAATTTTCAACAATTCCTATTGATTATACGACTGAATGTGCAATAAAACTGGATTATAAATTGTTTATTTAATTGAAAATGAATTTAAATTTATATGCAGGATGTCATAATAGAATATACATGAAGCATCAGTAGGTTTAATGTTAAGAACGAGATCCTCCATCAGCTAATTTCTCGAGGCGATAGAATTTATGAACGAAATTATTCTCGACTATTAAGCATGTATAATTATAGTTCAATAGATAGAAAAAGTGGACATGTAAACTGGAAGTAATCCCAAGCATACTAGGCCAAGAATTAAATAAATAAATAATGCTAAAGCACGCTAAAATTAATACTGTTCGAGTACTTTTATTCCTCCACTGTGCATAGCATGTACGGTCGACGTTCGTCCAGACAAAAAATCGCGAGAGGTCAGTCTCGATGCTCGAAGACTGGCATGCAAACGTTACTCGAAACCCTTCTTGCCGGTAGGATTTTCAGTCTTCGGCTCGCGATCGTTGAAAAGCTTTCATCGTCGATCGTCGATAGCCTGTGAAAAAAATTCAGCATCGCTAACGAGCTAACGGTGATAAATGACAGGCTTCACCGGCGAAGCAACGTGCAAAATTACGGTTTTACCTTAACGAGAGGAGCACGTAGTCTCGAGAGGCGTAGCTGCTGCTGGCTTCGTGAAAGAGCGAGCATAGAACCCCGCGATACCGTTCGCGTCTTTGTGGCCAGATTTAATTGGTCGATCGATTCGAAAAATCGCGTGAACCCCCCCGTGTAGTCGCCAAACAATACCAAAGAACGAATAAACAAAAGAAACGCGGGATCTTAAGAAGCATTCCATTCCGAGATTCTATTAAAAGAGCAACGCGTTTTTTTCATCCCCCAAATTTGTGATCTCTCATTATGTTGCAATACCAAAACATTGTTATTGAATAAACTCTATTCTATATAAAAATTAAAATTCTATGACTGTGTAATAAACGAAATTTTCCTTCCTTCTTTTGGATCAGGTCTGCAAAAATTTCTGACAAAACAATTTTTGAGGGGGCACAGAAATATTGAAACTTCATTTCTTCGCACTTTAAAACACATTTTTAAAGTATTTTATGTGTCAAATTTTTTATAGTCTTGAGGTCAGAAAAAATCCTTCCTTATAAAAATGGAGCTTGCCATAAGTGGTAAATCTACTGACTAGGGGTTCATTTAAAAATCTTGAAACAGTTCTTAATAAAAAATTTCAGAAGATAACAAAATTATAAAAATTTAACAGGTGTGCTACAGTAAGCAGACACCTCCACTGTTTATTATATTTCTGGCGAAAATATTTCGAGATGCACGTTCAGCAAAAAAAAATAAAAATAAAAAATATATTTTTTTTAAGGTTCCAGAGTAGAATACTCCCTTAATTAGAAGGAATGTCGCCGGGCGCGGCGTGGTCGATAGGCATCCGGCCGTTGCTTTTACCTGCCTTAATCACAGCCTAACCCCGTGCACTTAGGCAGAAGTGTAAAGAGTACGTTGGCCGTTGCAAACTCTCTTCCCTGGTGCTTAATGGACTATAGCTCGATGGTTACGTGCATAGTTCTCCGCCTCGCATAGATAACCGTAGATAGAGGCCGGTCAAACGATCCCAAAGACAGATTCTACTAATTGCCGTACTTTCAAGCTTACTCCTTTGACCCTTCGCGAACCTGTGTACCGTTTGCCCGAACGCCATTGCAGTTCACCGTACTCCGTTTTACTTTAACTCGCTACAGACTATTCTACCGTGCCACAGCTAAATGTTCGTTTCGAATCTGTTGGTGCTTCCTACGAAACGCACGGCACTGCAAATCGACCCACAGATTGCTACAACTCCGTTTCTAGTTATAAGCAGTGCTGTAACGAAACAGGTATACCTGGGGCGCCATTTCATAAAAACACAGACGAATATGTACTTTACTGCATTTGTAAAATAATATTGCCTTTTTTAGTCATTGTTAACGTTTTTATCTTAATAAAAAAAAAGGTAGAATTTCAAAGTTTTATAAATTTCTATAGTTTCTATTGTTTAATATTTTCACCACGTTTAATAGTATTTTTTGTGGCACTATAAAAGCTGTAGTTTATTTTTTTCTCACGTTTTTATCCCAATAATAAATATTGAAACTAGAGTTTTTGAGATTTATACTATAGTTTCAATTTTTATTTACTTTCTTTACATTAAAAGTATTTTTTGTGCCCCAATAAGAATTTGTAACATATTTTTTTCTACATTTTCATCCTAATAATTAATATTGAACCTAGAGTATTGAGATTCATAAATTTCTATAGTTTCAATTTTTTAATATCTTCACCACGTTTAATAGTATTTTTTGTGGCACTATAAAAGCTGTAGTTTATTTTTTTCTCACGTTTTTATCCCAATGATAAATATTGAAACTAGAGTTTTTGAGATTCATATTATAGTTTCAATTTTTATTTACTTTCTTTACATTACAAGAATTTTTTGTGCCCCAATAAGAAATTGTAACATATTTTTTCCTACATTTTCATCCTAATAATTAATATTGAACCTAGAGTTTTGAGATTTATAAATTTCTACAGCTTCAATATTTATTTAATTTCTCCACCTTATAGATTTTTCCTGACCCAATAAGAAACTGTTCCCAATTTTTTTCCCCCCCTACTCGTGATCCACTGGAGTGTCATAAGCACCCCGTTGAGAGTGCTCGATAGTTTGAACTCGATAAACATTTGTTATCAGGCGAGAACCGCATATGTGGAAACGCCTTTACGTTCACCTCGCTGATTTGCTGGAATATTTTATGCGAACGAGTTCGGTAGTTTATCCGTGGCACTAGGAGTAATTGCACGCTGAGTCCAGTTCTTTAGAGGACCAGTTTGCAACGACAGAGAAACCACCGTAGGAAACCGCGGCGCGAGTTTGCCACGGTCTTCGTACGGACAATTTTTCACCGGGACAGGAACGATAATTCGCATACAGGTACAAATTGTTACAATGCGCCGAGAAAATCCTCGAACGAAGAGGAACGGCTCCTCCGGGCGCATTGCTATAAGTCCCTACCGATCGTTAGAAATCGTAAAGCAAACTAATCTAACGCCTTCGCGTAGAGACGATGTATACAGGTAGTCGTAATGGCCCTCCTACGCCTTATTGGAATTTATTTTACGTTGCATAATATCGACGGGGGAAATGATAAGTAAATAATATTTGCACGATAATTGAAATACCGACTTCTATGTGGAAAGTACGATTTATCAAACATTGTCAAACGAAAATGATTTTGTTGGCCTCTTTGGGGTATCTGCGATGTTAGTGAAATCATTAAATGTAATGGCGAAGACGAATACTAATTTATGTGATAGTTGATAAATAGTAGATTAACTTCTGTGTGGAAGATATGCTTTGTTAAACTTCATCAAACGAAACGGAATAAGTTTGATTAATTCTTTAGGGTATCTACAATGTTAATTGAATGATGAAATATAATAGTGGAGAGGAATACTAATTTGTGTGATAATTGATAAATTCTAGCTTCTATGTGGAAAATATGATTTATCAAGCTTCATCAAACGAAACACAACGATTTTGGTTAATCTTCTGTTGCTTTCTTTGGGATATCTACACTTTTAATTAAACAAAGAAATATAAAAGCGAAGAGGAATACTAATTTATGTGATAATTGATAAATAGTAGCTTCTATGTAAAAAATATGATTCATCAAACGAAACACGACGAGCTCAGAGACTGGAAATATAGTAAAATATTTAGACGTTTGTCGGAATATTTGAGAGGATTGTCACAGAATGGACGCGTTGTTCGAATGCTTCGCATGAATGGCTAATTCATTCGTGGTATTAGACGATATTGTGTGTCACCCGTGGATGCGAGCCAATTCTAGGGCTGTCCAGCGCCGCGAAGGAGGCATAAATCTCGGCACAGAGAATTATGCGTTATTTCGGTTAGAAAGGATAGCCCAAACTATCTCTAAAATTGTCCAGTTGTTTCTCATAGTGTTGTTTACGCCACGAGACTTCTGATTTCAGTCTCAATTTAACGCCAACGAATTCCATCTACTTTCCACGATTACTGGAAACGTTTTATTTCAGTTTCTATTCTTCAAATGAATTTTAAATTATACTACGATTCGATCTTCGGAATGGAGTCACGAAATTACTGAATATTATAATACTACAGCATTAACTTTGCAATTTTTTGATAAACTTGGATCTCGAAACAAATAAATAAATCATATACGAAATAAAATTATTTTTACTTCTGTTTTACAAATTTTACTTTTAGACGAACAAATTTTAAATTATATTAAGTTTCAATCTCTAAATTGGAGTCTCGAAATTACTGAAAATTCTAATATTTCAGCATTAACATTGCAATTTTTTGATAAACTTGGATCTCGAAACGAATAAATAAATTATGTACGAAACAATATTATTTTTATTTCCGTTTTTCAAAGTTTATTTCAAGATAAACAAATTTTAAATTATACAGGGTGTTCGACCACACCTGGGAAAAATTGTAATGGGAGATTCTAGAGGCCAAAATAAGACGAAAATCAAGAATACTAATTTGTTGATGGAGGCTTCGTTAAAAAGTTATTAACGTTTAAAGTTCCACCCCTACTGAATTTTTTTCTAGAAAGTCGATAGGATTTCAGGGGTATGTGTAATGACCAAAAATGATTGTAATTGACCCCTGTAACTAAATATAATTTTTTTAGTATGATTTGAAATTTTTTAATTTCGCCTAAAAATTTCACACCTTCTCGAATTTTTTTCTCGAAACTGGGTAGGATTTCGAAGGTATGTCTAATGACCAAAAATGATTGTAATTGACCCCCACAATCGAAAATAATTTTTCCAGAACGATTTGAAATTTTTTAATTTTGTCGAAAAATGTCACACCTTCTCGAATTTTTTTCTCGAAAGTGGGTAGGATTTCGAGGTTATGTCTTATAACTAAACGTGATTGTAATTGACCCCTGCAACCGAAAATATTTTTTCCAAAACGATTTGAAATTTTTTTTTTCGTCGAAAAATTTCAGCACCTACTCGAATTTTTTTCTCGAAACTGGGTAGGATTTCAGGGGTATGTGTATTCACCAAAAATGATTGTACTTGACCCCTGCAACCAAAAATAATTTTTTCAGAATGATTAGAAATTTTTTAATTTAATTTTTTAATAACTTTTTAATGAAGCCTAAGTCAAGAAATTGACTCTAGAATCTCCCATTAAAATTTTTCCCAGGGGTGGCTGAACACCCTGTATTACGTTTCAATCTCGAAATTGGAGACTCGAAATTACTGAAAATTATAATACTATAGCATTAACTTGACAATTTTTTGATAAACTTTAATAATGAAACGAATAAATAACTCATACACAAAACAAACTTACTACCTCAGAAGGGTAAGTAAACGTAACTATTAAGGGTTGAAAATTCAATACTATTGCCTCAAATAAAATTCCCTTAATTAATGATATAAAAACAAATATATCAATACCAATAGTCCAAAGCTAAAAAGAACGTACTAAGTTTGAATCAAACTTATAAAACTCTAAAAAATAATTTATTCCTCTCTTTGTAACGAAAACTGCTGCTCCGTGTCGATCAGAAAAACAAATACGAAACGCCGGTAGAGTCAAACACTGAGTGGAATTCAATTCCGCGTAACGCGATAGGCTCTCGCCGCAATAACGAAACGATAAATCAAGAAAGTAAGAGCACACCGCCGAATAAAAACGACGATAAGAGCAGTGGCATGGCGCGTAAATAGAAATTAACTTCGACAGATGTCGGCGAACAGTTTCTAGAAACCGTTTAGCCCCGGGTAAAAGATACATGGACGGCTCTCGATAATTTATACGAAAAGGGCCGATAATTAATCCGAGCCGGTGCAATTACTCTTCGCGCGAAGGCCATAAAAGATCGATTCGCGAGCAGTTGAAAGGGGCACACGGGAGAGAAAGCACAAACCGTACCAGAAGGAACGGTCGCGCGTTGTTCCAGCGACGCGAGATAAATTTAGATAATCTCGAGAAAAAGGACGGTCCTCTACCAGGAAGAGCGACGTGTACCATTTTACGCGGACGATATTATTATCGCGACTGGTCCGGACCATCGATTAGCACAACCGCGCGCAGAAACGCAAGGACGCGGGACAAGCGTTTATTATGCGCGGGTGTATTAACCCTTTCATTCCCACTAACCACATGGCCACTTATTCAGAATTACAGAATGAAATATTACCGTTATCTAGATTTTTTAAACCGGCGAATGTCCATTAATTTCTTCTAGTTTTGCATAAATCGTGCTGTAATAGTGCGCATTTGCATTCCCCTCTAGCCACGTATTTAGAATTACCGGGGAAAAATATTAACCCGTCGTCTAGATCTCTAGATCAGTAAATTGGTTTCTTTTGCTTTAGTACTAATGGTGGTAATGTACATAAACATTCCTACTCCTTGTAAATATGTATTAGATTTGTATAAATTGTAGATTTTTAAATCTATAAATTAGTTTCTTTTAGTTTTGTACTAATGGTGGAAGTGTACATAAACATTCCAATTCCTTGTAAATATGCATTAGATTTGTACAAATTGTGGTAGATTTTTAAATCTGTAAATTAGTTTCTTTCAGTCTTGTACCAATGCTGGGCTTCTATATGAATATTCTCACTCCATATAAATCTGCATTAGTCCTTTTTAGATTTATATAAATTCTAGTAGATTTCTAAACTTGTAAATTAGTTTCTTTTGGTTTTGTACTAATGGTGGAAGTGTACATAAACATTCCAATTCCTTTGTAAATATGCATTAGATTTGTACAAATTGTGGTAGATTTTTAAATCTGTAAATTAGTTTCTTTCAGTCTTCTACCAATGGTGGACTTCTATATGAATATTCTCACTCCATATAAATCTGCATTAGTCCCTTTTAGATTTATATAAATTCTAGTAGATTTTTAAATCTGTAGATTGAATTCTTTCAGTTTCATACCAATTGAGGAACTGTATATAAACACTCCACATATTTAGAAATCTGTAAATATGTAGTAGCTCCTTTCAGATGAGTATAAATTGTGGTACTGGCTTAGGTCTGGGTTAGGATACCCACTGACATCTGTGCTAGGAATTCTATTTGCTATCACTATTTTTCCCAGATCTTTCTAAAAATTGGGAAGTAATTTTGATCCAGTTATATCTTTTCAATGAACGTTTCCTGTATATCACGGGGTCCATATAAAGTATTATACTTTCTCAGAAGCCAACGAACATATCAACTTTATTTTGGTTTAATTAAATGGCCCAGGAAGGCTACTCTTTTCACGTATAACAAAGTCTTTTTTATAGTCATCATTAGAAGGGAAAAAACGGGCTACCTAAATTTTTTTAAACGAAAGATCGTCTTCTCATATTGTTATTTTGATAGTTCTCATTAAACTATACAATTACAAAAGTTATTCAGCCTATGTTTATAAACGAAATCAAAATAGTTAATAATACTTGTCCCTAAATGTGTTCAAAGAAATGTAGAACCAATTTTAATTTTTCACCTTAATTTTGTAACTGTATCCAATACAGAAAACTGATTCTAATAAACAATAGAATATTACCCTTTTATTTGAAAAAAGACACCTTTTTCCTCCTAATAGTTGATCCATAAGAATTTTAACCCCTCGGATCATTCAATTAAAAATAAAAAATTGCTCTCTGATGGAAAACAAAAAACAGTAAGAAACTCCTGTAAAATGCAAAGAGTTTACAAAATAGAAAGCAAAGTCCTGGATCTAAAATTTACGATGACTTACAATAAATAAAGAACTATGCTTGGACATCTTCCAAAATGTCTGAAGTAGAATGACTCGGTCAACAAACGAAAAAATCGGTTGCACCACAGGCTTTTGTTTAACGTATAAGGGGGGCCCCTAAGAGGTAAACGGTTCTGGTCTCTTTCGATCTCTGAGAACTTCTGAGAAGACGCTTTGCACAAGTGGCTGCTGTAGAAGAAGAATCTCAGAATTTCAATACCTCCTTTCGGAGACTCTTCAACCGTTCTACCATATTATTTTTCTCCTCGTCGATCTATTGTACGAAAACATATATCAGAAACCATTTCCTATGATATTTTCAATTCTCTCGCATTTTCCTGGAATCGTTGGCAATAAAATTGAAAAATTAACTTCGATTTAACGAATAGGAAGTTTATGGATAGAAAGGCTGGACGACCGTGTGTTCTCAGGGCACGACCGGATCTTCGCTTCGAAACGATTGAACGTTACTCTTTGTTCTCGACGAGCAACCATCGAAAGGTTACGCTTAATTATGACGTTCGACCAGAAACAAATTCCAGACACGGGAACCAACTTTTCGACCACCGAAGAAGTATAAAAATTGCATTTTTCCTAATCAACTTCTTATTTCTTTTACTTTCTATCATAGTTTAGGTATATATCGATCTATTTCGAAAGCAGTTTTATAGAATAACATGGTTTATTTAAAATTTATTAAATTATTTAAATTTATATTTTAATATTTTATATTCTTATTTATTTGCTAATTGGAAAATATTTCATTATATAATTGCAATTTTTACGAGTAACGGACGAGCAGTCGAATACCTTTTATTCGTTATCAAACATCCAGATAAGAATTCCAACTATGCATTTCCATCGAAGACATTTTGAAAAATGTTATCTTCGAACTAGGGGATTAATTTACTTGGACACGGGGAAAAAACAAATGGTACGGAGAGAAAAAGAAACACTGAATACCAGAAAGGTAATATCTGCTCGACAGTGAAACATCGAGGAGGACCAGCCATGTTATGGGGGCTGCATAGGGGCAAACGACATAGGAAACGTGAAATTCATCGAGGGGGACTATGGATAAACTATTTAAATATTTCGATAAGAAGAATATTAAATCATCTACAGAAAAATAGTTTACATTTTACTATCTAAAACTTAGAATTATTTCTATGTTATGACTTTTGCAACTTTTTTAATTTTCATTAAGTAACCAGTTACTATTTATATTTATGTAAATTACTTTATTAAATATAATCTAGTAAATAAATATGCTTCAAAATGTTCACTACATTACAACAAGACATATTTGATAGAAATTTTTTTTTCGTTATCATTAAGAATTTTACATTATAAAAGTTTATTAATTTCTCCATAATATGCAATTTTTGTTTCCCCATTCTCTGTCCTAATTTTTTTTAAACAAACTGGCTTATTCGCTAGAAATGTATAAATTTTATTGATGACACGAATATACAGGGTGTCCAAAAAGTTTGGGACCAAACTTGTACTACGTATGATTGACATCAAATAGATGAAAAAAGTTCACATAAAGTTCGAGAATGCTTTATTAAAGTAAAAATAAAAATCTTTGAACGCTCATATCTTTTCGATAAAGCATTTTCGAACACAAGTTTATTCCTTTTTTTCATGTATTTAACCTCAATAACACACAGTTTAAATTTCGTCCCAGTCTTTTTGGACACCCTGTATATCCCAATTAAAAGAAAACAACGCGCACAGTTGGTATCAACGGGCCACAGCTTTCTTAATAATGCGAATTTCGACGCGGAACCACTTGCACGTTATTTTTAACATTTCAAACCACCGATTTATGGGGGAGGAGGGGGAGTTCCCTAGAGCCTTACGGCCCATTAAGATCAGAAAACGCGATTTGCCCAAGGCGATCGCGAACAGGAGCGGAGTGCGTGCTCGAGGATCTATTTCTGCGACCATTCACATCGAAAACATTGACTCACACTCGTCTCTGGGATGTCTTTGAACTCGTTCGCTAAATAAAGAGAGTTTCGGGCGAGCGAACGAAGGGAGGGGCGAAGAAACGAAGGGAGAAACGGTGGTCCGCGTGAAATAATCGCGCGAGTCGCGAATAATAAATCAAACAGCGTCGACTCGGAGTAGCGGTGGGTGCAAAAAGGAGCGAGAGAGAAAAGGAGTCGCCCGAAAAAGGAAGGGCACAAGGAAGGAAGAGAAAGTATCTCTTCAAGAAGTCGCGTCCCGTGCGGACCCGCCACATGCTTCGCGAATACCGGCCCGCGGAATGTTTTCTTTCGTCCCTTCGTCGATTTTTCAACGCCGCGCCACGTCGAAACGATCGAAACGATCGCTAATTACCCGCGAGTGATCGATGGCGAAACGTTTTCGGGGAATGAACGATGAGATTCGGATTGTAGCGACCCCTCGGCAACGCCAAGTGTTATTTGATTGCATTTGTCACGATTCGATTACGCTTAACCACACGGTATCCCGATAATTGGTCAATTGTCACGATCTTTTATTTTACTGATATATTGATGGTCTTCGGGGGAAAATAAATATGTCGCGAGGAAGGAAAAACATATAAATTTCATTATAGTTTCGTTCATGATTAGTGCCTAAATAAATAAAAAGAGACCCGAAGAAAGCCTGAGGATTAACGATTTTCGATTAGGGATTATGCATCGTAATTAAATTATAATTATTATGTGATTAAGTGCAACTTTGTTTAGTGTCAACTTTGTATAATATAAATAGTTAATTATTTAGATTGGGAGGAGTGATGATCTTGACCTTCGTGTATATTCTCAAATGCGCCATTTTGGATAACTTTTTCCTGTAAAACAATTGATGGTCGTCTTTAGTTTACGAGATATACTCTAGATTTTGAATTTCGACTTGCTCTTTTAATATCGTGCAATATTAATTTTTAATTTTATTTTATCTTTGAAAGATTGGATTGTATAAATAAATTTTTATTTGAATATTAGTGACTCTAAATTTTTAGGTTATTTTATTATTTTCATACATTGATTGCCTTTAAATATTATATTTTTAAATTTAGATTTGATAATTTTAATAAAAGAATTATACTAAATAATTGCTGCAATTAGTTTTTGGCAAGTATCTCCTAAACTAGAGACGATTAGTAATTGTTCTATAGAAAGAAATTGTTAAAAATGGTGTCCTTGAGAACGTGTGGTAATTTTAAAAATTACCAAAAACACGGCCATTTGTTAAATTTATTTCTTCGGTCAACATCATGGCAGGGTTATAAGAAACACTTACATAAATTAGAAATCTGCATTTATGTTCTATTTCAAATACCTACAGCGGCTGTAAAGTTGTCAGCCATGTTTACGAGACGCCATTACTTTATGACAGACATATAAAATGATAACTTCAATGAATTTACGTAACGCGTTTTAACACGTACAGATATACTAAAATATTGAAAATTATTCGATAATTAGATGTTCCAAAAATAAATCTTTGCACTTTTAATTTTATAATCACTTGAAAACACAGTTCCTTAGAAAGTAATTTCCGTAATTCGTTTATATAATTCTCTCAGAATTATTTGCAGTGCTAGAAATTAATTACTGAATATAATACGAATTTCAGAATGAAACTAAGAAAGCAACAAATAGATCTTGATAAATATGCTTCCAAAACTACTCAGCTTATTAATTTCTATTGCAATAGATAGTGCTTCAGACCCCACAAAATCTACTCGAAACAATGCCTATACTTATTAAAATTCAAGCTTTCTCTGAATTTTAAAAATTGTATTTCAAAAATAGGAAAGAAATACACAAGTTAAATAGCACTTAAATTATCATTATTTTTTTTTAAATTTCTATCAATGTCCAAAGTGTCTACTAAATCACTACATTAAAAATATATAATTTTAATTCTGTATTTTTAAAACTCCTCAATACTCACATCAACGTCCATCGTGTCTCTTAAGTTTCTTTCAACCTTTCCGTGTCTCCATATTTTCCATCTAATGCTTTCTAAAGTGAAGAAATTTTTTTCCCCCGTTGCACCGTGTAACTCCAACAATGAACAAAAACCTCTTGCAGCACAATTTCTAGAAATTTATATTTCACGTTTCATTTCAGGGTCTCGTTGCATACAAAATATCTTCGCACATTTTTCGTCGTACACGAATCCAACGGGTGGCCCCGTTAATTAACGATCGCGCATCACTGTTCACGGCGATGTAACGTTATTTATCCGCGTCTGTATTCGCGTCACACGGGTCGTTAAAGAGCGCCGATAAAACGGCAAACAAACGGCGTAAATAAGAGTCGTCGGAACGGAACAACGCAAACCAGAACGGCTCGAAACGGGCGTCGTAGTTAAAAACGAAAATACTGAACTTCGTGGGAGGCACATTAAATTTCCACGTTTACTGTATCGTTCGCTATTATCGCGTTGCGTCTGGCCGATAACAAACGCCCGCGTCACGGAATACGAAACTCGCGTCGATTACCCCGGGTACCAGAAACGAAACGCGAACCAGAACAAAGGTGGCCATTTAATAGAAACTTGATGCATTTGAATTGTGCAGAAATGGAGTCAATCTACGTCGAGCAGAAGTTTATTCGAAAGGCGTCGTGCCGAGAGAGACCGGTTCACCCACGGAATAGACAGGACTCCGTTTACGACAGAATTTCGCAAAACATTTTTTATCTTCATTGTGATACGCCGCTGGATCGTTTCGACTTCGCCTTCAGACGAGTCTGAAGCAAAGACGAACTCAACTTCGTTCGAATAAACGTACGAAAACATCTACAGTCGTTCGTATTCGAAATTCATGCAATTTCATAATTTTATTTATTCATTTGTCGTACATGAATTATAAAATTATAAAAGATTTTGTCTACGATGAAGGACGAAATGTTTGACAAATATATTATTAAGACACCCTGTACGTAACATTGTTTATCACCTTACTGTAACTAAATCAGCATTGAATTTAAACAATTTTGAATGTTTGAAATTTTTCGAAGATGGAAAATACATCGATGATTGAAAGCAATGATCGAAAGTATTAATTTCTGAATAATATAATATAAAATCAACATTGAATTTTAAAGATTTTGAATATTTGAAATTTTTCGAAGATGGAAAATATATCGATGATTGAAACTAACGATCGAAAGTATTAATTTCTGAATTACCTAATACATTAAAGCGTCAAATTAATTGTAATTTTTTTTTGTTCGTCTTCTGTTTGTGATTTGAAATTTTTGTGAGGATAGAAATTTTGTTTCCGACTAGAATAATATAAAATGTATCATCGAACGTCTACGTTTTCTGACTCTTTAAAAGGAAACTTCTGTTCTCGTGAATCGAACGCCAGGTGCGTAGGAATCGAGGGTCGTGGAGTTGCTGGACCCTAGAAATTATTAGAGGGTTCCAGAGTTCGCCCCTCCTAATACAGCCTAAGCTTTTTTCGCGTCGAATTCGGTTAGCGTTAAGCCGGGTCTACGCTATACGGGGTGTTCCTCTTAACTCGAGAGCATTGAATACTCTGCTACTCTTAGTGGAAGCAATATCAAAGAAAAAAATGAATTGAAAAATTAAATTTTAATCGGCACAAATTCTCAACTGATATTATAAAATAATTTTAAAAAAGCTATATTGCTTCAATATCACAATTGATAATATATTAATGATACAATTAAATCACACTTAGAAAAAATAAACAAATAATATATAATTTCAGAGTTATTTGGGGTTGTAGAGGGTTGAAGGTCACAAGATATACAGGGTGTTTGGCCACCCCTGGAAACAATTTTAATGAGAGATTCTAGAGGCCAAAATAAGACGAAAATTAAGAATATCAATTTCTTGACTGAGGTTTCATTAAAAAGTTATTAAAAAATTAAATTAAAAAATTTCAAATCGTTTTGGAAAAATTATTTTCGGTTGTGAAGGTTAATTACAATCATTTTTGGTCATTAAACATACCCCTGAAATCTTATCCACTTTCAAGAAAAAAATTCAAGTAGGTATTGAAATTTTTCGGTGAAATTAAAAAGTTTCAAATCGTTCTAAAAAAAATATTTTTAGTTGCAAGGGTCAACTACAATCATTTTTGGTCATTAGACATACTCCCGAAATCCTACGCACTTTCGAGAAAAAAATTCGAGTAGATATGACATTTTTCGACAAAATTAAAAGATTTTAAATCATTCTAAAAAAATTATTTTGGACTGCAGGGGTCAATTACAATAATTTTTGGTGAATAGACCTACCCCCGAAATCCTATCCAATTTCTAGAAAAAAATTCAGTATGGGCGGAACTTTAAACGTTAATAACTTTTTAACAAAGCCTCCAACAACAAATTAGCATTCTTGATTTTTGTCTTATTTTAGCCTCTAGAATCTCTCATTAAAATTTTTCCCAGGGGTGACTAAACACCCTGTATATAAAAAAAATCTACATATTATAATAATTAAAATTACCTTATAATAGATGCTATGCTTTAATTTACCCAATGAAACTATCACAGTAATTAGTGATATTTATTTTAGCTTCCCTGGATTCGTTAGAAACGATGTCCATTGACGTCAAAGGATTTTTCTAAAATTCCCTGATCATGCTTATAATTTTTTAGCTTATATTAGCACAAATACAGTTCTAATACGTTCCTTCATATTTGCTGACGCTATTGGAATATCACTATAAACGATTGCTTTCACTGTTCGTCGCAGACAAAAGTCCAGCGACGTAGGACCAGGTGAGCGAGCAGGTCATCGAGTATTTGCACGTTAAAGAAACTTTTGATTAAGCTTTCACAAGCTATAAAAAGCATTATGGGTTGGAACACCCATGGTGTGAATATTACATCCGATTTCTCTAATAACGCTGGTAATTCAGCAGTCGATGCCACTTTGGATTTTTAACGATCCACTAATGCATCTACTAGTAAGAATTGAGTCAGTGAAAACGTTATTTAAAAATTACTTAATTTCTATATAATTATTGCAAAATTTACAAAATATCATTGGTATCACTGAGTTCCTGATGCAAATCTATAAAATTTTCGTTTTGCAATAATTGTCACATTTTTACTCGGTTTTACTCAACGTCCGTATACAATTCACTACAAATATTTTATAGTGTATCGTTGATGAATTATTTTATTTTTTGTATCAGTATCTTTATTTTATTTTTTTCCCAGTCATTATACGAAAATAATTTTTAATTTGTTGGATCTCAGATTAACATCAAAGTCTTGCACAGTGCCGTGCCAACAGTGAGCGCAATTCCATCAACGTCCATAGCTCGATGAATAATGCATAATTCAATATTATATCGCGAAGGAATAAATAATGGCCTCTGATAGTGCATTATTCATCGAATAATGAACTGTCAGTGATCTATTTATTTTGGTATTTTATCGCCTCTGGCCATTTCTTATATACTCCAGCAGATGGTCGTTGCTAACACCGTTAGCTTGATACTAAAAGCTCGACGCAAAAACTCTAACGACACAGTCGGTTAGAAACTAGCTGGGTTTAATGGAGAGCCCGGGTTAACTCTGGGTCAGCCATACCAACGATTCCACCATCGCTATTTCAACTAAACAGAAAATCGAAAAAAACCCCCTTATTTCTGGCCTTTGAACGTTCCTCTAAATCGCAGCCCACTTTGAGAATTAATTTCAAGGAAACTAATGCAAGCACAGACTTTTCCTCTCACGAAGTGTTTATGTGCATCTCAAACAGTAAGAACATTTTTTTTCAATCGCGTATGTGTATACAAAATGGCACTATCCGTGGTTGATTGAAGATCCATTTTTGGAAAGTTAAATAAAGTAAAATAAAAATAGTTTCAAAGATTCTGCAAAATTTGTTAAAAATTCTTACTTTGAGGCACAAATAAACAGTGTGGGAAAAGAGAAATCTGGTCTAGAATTAATTCCTAAAGAAGAGGAGGAAGTTGACTGTTGCCTTGAAAGGAGTAGTTAATTTTGAGGAAATTTATTCGTTACAATCGACATGTAATATTATAATAATCACGACGACAAGAAACACTATATAAAATAAAATTTCTAACTCGTCGATTGTACCAAATAAATTCACCCAAAATTAACCACCCCTTTCGAGAAAACAGTTAACTTCCTTCTCTTCTTTAGGAATTAATTCCAGACCAGATTTCTCTCTTCACGCTGTTTATTCATACCCCCGAAGCGTAAGAAAATTGTATCGCATAATTATTATAACCGTAAGTACAATTTTTATCAAATTTTGTAATCTCAGTCGGAAATTATTTGTTCGACTTTTTGATCAAAATTGAGGTCGTTTTCTCTTCAAAATAAGCTCGTGTTGCCTTCGAGAATCGAGTATGGACGTCGGAAAATTACGTTATCGGGCATCAGGGGGATCGTTAACACGGTTTTTCGCGCGTTCATCGACACCGTCGATCGACGGTTCGAAGGATCCACGTAGTGGATGTTCCCCGATCGAATCGCATGTTCGCGTCGGATGTTCGAGCGCAGAAGGTGTCGAGATGCGACCTGCAGTCAACGTCTAACCGGTCTTCGGGGCCCCGTGGCGATGGCCAGTCGGGGCACGAAGCGAGAGGATCTGGTTTTGAATTTTTCCTTTCTCAATATAGATCGTGACCGAGCATGTCTTATTCGTCCGCGCTGTGTAATTATACACGCTGCACGATTCCCACTTTTACGGCTCGTCCTCCGTGGTTGCATTTCTTCAACGAAATCGAACGACTCCAAACACTTTTTCGTGCACCCTCCAATTCCATGCTTTGATAGCCTTCGTGAGAAACGGAGTTGTTTTTACGAATTTGGGAAAAACGGTTCCATCGATTAACGAAGGAATTAATTCGGGGACAAGTGAGAGAAAAATAATAGAATTCGGTGAAGAAGATGAGAAAATTCTGATAGATTTTATGGTTACGACTTTAGAGACACCCGGTAAATACAGTCTAGGGAGAAGATGGGCTCGTTCGATTTGATCTCCCGTTACTTAAAACACGATAAAAGCTTCTAAACGAGCGACGCTAACTATTAACTTTGTATTCATAGCTAATTTCGAAAACATGGGTAGGACATAAAGATGTGCTAATGATATGTCTATGAATAGCTGAGACAAAGCTTCAAGTCTTTGCAGCATGAATTTCGTTTTGGATTTGAAAAAAGAAATTGCTCACTGATTACTCGTACACGTCTGTGTATTAGTATTCGGGTTAATATCACTTCTATGCTATTCTAGAAGAAGGGGAGCAAAAAGTTAGTCTTCGTTGATAGTAATTGATAGAAAAAGTAGATATAAATAATATCTTTCGACTGATTTCTTATTCGTTTTAATCTTTCAATGTGCAAACATTATCTTGATATTTCCAATCTTTCTGAACTGTGTTACATGCCTACGCTACTCCCACTCCTATTTCAAAACTATCAATCTATTGCATGGTAAGAAGATGAAGGTATAAAACGAATACTGACGATTTAATTTAATTTTGTTAATAAAATTTTCTTGGTTGTTAATTCTTACAAAGAAATGGAAACACCGCCATTTTGTATATTTCTGAGCTTTTCAATTTGTTCCAATTTAGTATCGAAGGATGTTTTTTTTTCAAAATACAACAGTTTAGAAAATAGTTTATACCTTTGAAACTATTACGTATCTTTGTACGAAAAAATTCATGCAACTCGGTGAGATGTGTATAAATAATTGCTTAAAGCGTCGAACTAATATTTGAAATAGATTTCCTTTTATAATATTCCAAAATACTTGTTTATCCATGCTCAGATAACTAAAATACCTCTACATTGGTTTACAGTAGAATTCTTGGATACTGTTACACTATTTGTAAGTAAATATTGATTCACAAAAATCGAACCTCCGTGATCGAGTTAAACGATGGAAAATTGAAAACAATGTTGTAAAGATAATTTTACAAAATTCTAAACATCCCCAAAAATTTTAAAATCACGAGTCCCAAAAGACAAAAAGATAGGAATTTTAAAAAACACAATTATTGATTTCGCTGTCCACGAGCTGGACCGTGATTTTACCGAATAAAAATGGATCTCTTTTCTGTGGTAATATTATTTTCCCTGCATTTGTAAGGGAATAGTTGGTAAGAATCGTTGGATGTTCGAAGATAGCGGGCAATCGGAGCTCGAACCATAGAGCATGTTCGATTTCACGATACGTGGATCGTAAAATCCGGGACCACCGAAGGAACAGAGAACACGCTTTAACTCTGAAGGCAGGTCACCGTAAAAGTTCAATCCGCAAAGACGAGGCCGATGTGTCTGCGCGTTCCAGGGACTATGCAGCGTGTTAAATCAAACGGAACCAACGAACGAGTAAGTTATACGGTGGCTCGCACTCAAAATCGTTCACGATCATTGCCTTTCTATTGTCCCTCGTAAACTGCGATATATAAGTAGGATACTTAACACGGAAACGTTAGAATAAATTTAACATTACTCGAACGTCGTTTTGTTTCGCACGAAATCGTCGAAATAAATTGCAGATAAACCATTGCAATTCATTTTACTCTGTACGTATCAAATAATATCGAAATAAATTGCAGGCGAATTATAAAAATTTATTTTACCGTGCACGTATAAAATATTATTAAAATATGTTACAAATTATAGAGATTTATTTTGATAATGGAGAAAATATTATCAGAATTAACTGCAGGTAAATTTTTGAAATTTATTATACTCTGTACTTATGAAATGTCCGTATTTATGTTTTGATCATAACGTTATATAAATAAATAAAATAAGAACAATGAAATGTCGGGAGTAAATTGTACCTCCTTTTTAATAATTAAAATTTGGATCGAAGAAAGACTACAAAAGCTCCATTTTTATTTTTGTACATATTTGGTATATATTTATATATTCACACGTGAAATACGTTTGTATGTTTCATTTTAATTCATACTGAAAGGAGCGTCAGCCATACTGGGTCAGACATTACAGTCAGGCCTATAACTAAACATTACTCGACGCTAAATTCAGGCACAAATATCTAGTTTTCTTCGAGTAATAGAAACCCAAAAACAATCTTTCAAAACTGGAACAAAATTCAAGTATTAATAATACAATATTAATGTTAAAACAATTTTCTAAAAATAGTAAACTTGGTTTCCCTAATTTCTCCCTCTCTTGGATAGTTTTGTTATGTTTTAAATCCTTGTACGATCCTTTACATATAAAAGGTCAATATTACAAAATGTTAACACGATCACCAGAATGTTTATTGTTAAAAATAATTTCCAAGTCGCCCATTGAAGCCAACGGAAGAAACAGGCGTTGGTTTTCGACTGAAATATATCGACTATCTGGCTCAAAATCCTTTTTACACGTTGGCGAAAGTACGAATGTAACGAAATTTATGGATGGTTCGCGATTCGAACAGGTAGGACTATATTTATGCATGACCGCTTCGTAACAGAAGTTTGCACGGTGAAATGCGCGGACTTATGAAATGACCTGTTGATACAGATAAGATCTACAATGATTATAAACGTGTTTCGTTTACGCGTGTAGCATAATTCACGTGGACCAACGTGTAGCGAAAGCGGTGGACGATTTTCAGCGCGAAAGATTCATAGATACTGGTTCAACTACTACTTCGAAGTCGTACGCGAGCGAAATTCTTATCTAATCGAAAGTATCGAATAACGAAGATAAGAGAAACAATTATTATTCGTCACAGTGTGAAGAAAAATTAGAATTTAAATTACAGAATGAAAAATTTCACAATAAATGAATGAACTGAATAAAATTTTTCTAAAAAATATTATCAAAGTATAATGAGAATTCAAATATAAAAATGATCGAGGCAACAAAAGATTTCTATACGAATATAGAAAACTGGAAATAATGAAATTATCAGACTTTTTAATTAACCGTTTTTATGAATTGATTGGAATCTGTGAAGCTTGAATTATTTCGTGGAAAGATTTTCCCTGCAGACTTATGGAAAAATTGATAACGAGAATTTACGACTGCCACATATGTACATATACGAATATATAAAATTCGAAGTGAATCCATATGGGAGGTGGGGGAGGGGATTTCATCGATTTTGAATGAGGTTCTTTGTATGGAGAAGACCTAACACAGAGTTGCATTTGAATAATCTTCGACCGTCAGTGAAACGTGGGCGATGGGGATGTTGCAGTGTGGGGAATATTGCATTTATTGAAGAGGCAACGAATGCTGTAAAATTATGGTCGCGTTGCATAGAAACCAAATTTCAAATTATCCAGAGAACGTTGAGTTAAACAAAATTTAATCTCTGTAATTTATAGGAAAAACATTCAATTATAATTTAATATTTAAAATTGTCTTGCTTTTGATGATTAAATATTTTTGACAAAAATACAAATTAATTTTTCTTTACAAAAACTTAATTGCATTAATTCTTCATGTACAGTCTGCTTATTAATTTAATAGATATTCTGATATAACACTCTTAAGATACACAGTAGAACAAACATTTTTGGTTGTAAATTTAAAATGTCATAACTTCTGAACGGATTGGCAAATTTTAATGTTTCAAAAGGCAAACGACGCTTATTTTGGTAGAGAATATGTAGAAATTCTAACAATACTGAAAAAATTGTTCCTTGATTCCGTAAAGTGAAAAAAAAACCCCATAAAAATGATCCAATTTTCAAACAGCCATAACTCCTATAATAGTGAACGTATCTCATTGAAACTTTTTTTTGAAGTAGAGCTCATGGATACCTACAAAAAAGTATTAAACAATTTTTCTATAGGGTGTCAAACAAAATTACTAAAAATCGAAAACGAAAATCTAAGAAAAATCGACAAGGGGGGTAGGTGCCTAAATTTTTCTGCGAAAAAAACAATTTAAAATCGTACTGGAAAAAATATTTTCAGTCGGAGGGGTCAATTACAAGCATTTTTGGTTATTAGACATACCCCCGAAATCCTTCGCAGTTTCGAGAAAAAAATTCGAGTATGTGTTGAAAGTTTTGGATGAAAAAAAGAATTTCGAATCGTCTTCGAAAAATTATTTTTAGTTGCAAGGGTCAATCACAAGCATTTTTGGTCAACAGAAATACCCCCGAAATTCTACGCACTTGTGAGAAAAAAATTCGTGTAAGTGGACAAATTTTATAAATAACTTTGTTAATAACTTTTTAACAAAGCCTCTATCAACAAATTGGTATTCTTGACTTTCGTCCTATTTTGGCCTCTAGAATCGCCTAATAAAATTTTTCCCAGGGGTGGCCGAACACCCTGTCTATTTTCATGTATAGCCACTATAGTTCATTATACCTTCGCGTCATTATTTTAAGGTAATTTAGTTTTTAAATATGTTAAGCAAAAATCATGTTATCCAGTGCTGTAGAAGTACAGTGTTGTACAAAGGTTTTCGTAATTTTCTTATCGTGTTAAAGCGAAACCGTGTTGTAGGAGGGCTACCTGTATTTTACTATCGAGCATAGCAGTACATCCTCTTTGTTGTAGTCTACGACTGCCAGAAAATAATATTTGAAAAATCTTAATCTGAAAGGTTACTAATTACATAAATCTATGGCAGTTATAAATCTATATTATAAATAATAAATCGCGAAGTAATCGTTACGGAACGAACCTGAGGAATTGTATCAGGAGTAAACGAGGTTACCTGTGTGCTTCCGGCGAATTCGGCAGGCTCCTTGCTTTTCTGCCGGCCCCGCTGCTGCTCCCGTTGTTTCCCATTTTGCAGCGAATTCGGCTCTCGCTTCCTGTTTCCACGCGCAAACCGGAATAGCACCACTTCTTGCGAGCACTGACACTTCTGACGGTCAAAAGTGTCCCGATGAATCAACCGGTCGGCGCGATGCGCTCGCGCGTGTAAACAAACAAATAGGTGAACAAGCACCAGGCGTTTAAACTTCGTCAAAGAGAGAGCTTCTCGCTTTTTGTGGTGCCCCCTCTAGACAAAATTCTGTCGCGTATCTCGATCGACGGACACGCCGAAATAAAAAGAGGGCTAATCGTTCCCGGCAGCGTGATTCATTCGACTATGGCTATTCGCGATACACGATCTTAACCTCAATCCTGGTCGATGCGAGAACAATCTATGTACACGGGCTCCTTCATTGTTCCACGATATGTTTCCTCCCCCGTACGGTTTCGATCCGTGCTATCGAACTCGAGCGTAGCACGCTGAGACGTTAGACGACGAAAACCATCCTTCCTACGGATAAATCTCATCGAAACGGGATATTTACGATCGCACGTCTCCGCTTCGACTGTTTTCCCATTCGTCGTTCCTCGTTCGATTTACCCGAGTAGCCGTATTATTTCTTGAACGGTGGAAACCGTCGGGTTACAAACTCCTCCGTAACAGGATCCTATTATCTTTATCACTTCCTACGGATCGCGGTGTTCACGTCGTCTCGATCCGCACGCGGGAATCGCGATTGAATTTTAACGCGTATCGACATACGGTCCGCGTAACGTATCGGTCTCAGAGAAAGCATATTTTCCAACGGTCTCGGTCCTTTGTTTTCAGGGACCAGTTCTCGATTCGCATACTACGAGGATAAACAGCAAAGGACAACGGGAAGGAAAAAGAAAGTAAACAGAGAGGCTCGAGTGGCCGTTAAAAGCGAAACCTTTTCACAACACTGCACGTCCACCGACGCGATGATGCCTTATGGCGAGCAATTCCACGGTCATTGTGTGGCCATGGTGTGTAGGCATCGCTGATGGCCCGTTTCGAACTGAGGCCTGCCGAGAGAGATCCATTCCCGTTCCCATAGCACGTGGCTTCTCTCTTTCGCTCTCTCCCTCTCTCGTCCCACGCCGCCCCCCCACCACTCGCTCGACCAAACTCTCCTGTCGCTTCTCGCTCGCGCGTCCAGTCGCCCTAACCTTACTCTCTCTTTCTCCCTTTCTCTCCCGCACGACCATGCAGATGCAGCGCGTTGTACCGTCCCTTCGACAGGGTCCTCGCCCGTTTCGTCCTTTCCTTCGCAACATTCGTGTACATCGGTCCTTTTCGCTCGCCATCTTCGGCTCCTCTCGCGAGCCGTTCTTTTCTCCGTTCCACTCGCTGTCGAACCCCAACGGTTCATCCCTCCTCGTCCTGTTCACGTTCACCCCCGTGTACCCCTCGTTCGTTCGCGTTCTCGAATCTCCCAATCGCGTTCACTCGTGTTCGTCCTTTCTCCTTTCAACCCTCCGCTGGTTCTCTTGTCGTCTATCTTCTCCCTCCACGCGTAACCGTTTCGCCGTCACTCTCGCTCTGTTTCGCTCGTCTCTTCGCGCGCGTCGCCACCGTGCTCGCACAGCCTCCGCGCACTGGGCTCCCACCGCGTTCGTTCCGCCAATAGGATCGCCCGGTTTCCCCAGGAGCCGGCCAATCGCGTGCGTACGCTCGCCAGCGTGGATTTTTAAATCATTTTTATGGTAATGCGTGCATTCCTCGTGCACGTGCACGCGCGAGGTATTGTACCGGAGATGTAACAATACACTACGCGCACGCGTATGAGTCTCGAGCGTAGAGAAGCTGGCGTGTGTCTAGTCTGTTTGCGCGTAAACTTGTGTATAAATTGTATAAACGGTACGCGGGTATGGGCTTCCTACAGGGTGGCGTCCAAACGCTTGATCGATCCTCCAATGTTACCTTCTCTGGTGTACGATTAAATTATTATTTTTGGAACGTGTTTTAAAATTGAGCTCTGAACAAAAAGTTATTCGAGTATTTTAATTTTATTTATATTTGTATCCTTTAATTTATACTTTACACAAAAAGTATTAAAATTGAGAATTATTTTATTGAATAGTATTAGTAAATTCTTGTTATTTGGTTTTCAAGAAAAGTTGTCTCATTGTTAATTTTACATTACTGTACTGTTTCTCAGGAATGGACGATTCTGTTTTCATCAAACGTTTTTAATAAGAAAAGAGTACTTGGAGAGGTATAATCTTTTTCTTTAGGAGCGCTTGAAGACCCCCATCAACACGTCCTGGAACCCCAGGGGTCCGCAGACCACGGTATAAACACTGCAATAAACTGTCGAAGAATTTCACGGTTCCATGGATCTCGCTAACGGTTAATGCAGTTAACGTCAGAATTCAGCGTTATTCCATTAACATCAAGTAAATATTTATATTGATAATTATTCGCAGTTGATTATTCCACCCACGCAATTCGTATCATTTTGTACCGAAATTTCTTTATAAATTGCCCAACGAAGTATCTTAACGTTAAAAATTATATTGAGTTCGGCGTTATTCCAGTAACCTCAAATAAATATTCATGCAATAATTTTATTCAGAGACGAGCAGAATTTTACCCAAAAAATTATTTGAATAATATTATTACGAATCGTAATTTGATTTTGTAAGTAAAAATTGTAACTTTATCGAACAAGCCAAAAATTGTACGTGAAATATAAATTAAATAATTAATTTTAACTATTAATATGTTAGATAGCAAAATACACTATTTTATGAGTGTTGTGAAAGAGTATGTGATACGGAGCGCTTAAATTCCCCTCGTCGTTGTGTGTTACGTGGACTCTGTGACAGTTCACGAGATTCTGCTGAAGTCTAGAGTATTTCACATTGTAAGTGACACGTACTCGAGTAGAGTACAACTTAAACATGAAGTGCAAGTAAACAAAACCACGTGACTGCGACAGAGTCGTGTTGGCAGAGTGCCATTCCTCAAATAGATAGTGTTACAATACAATTTATACGAGCTACATACTATTCGCGAGTATAGGCTGCTTAGAAAATGCAGATTACGTCACAAACATAATTTTCTGAAACGATCCCATTACTTTGCTTCATTATATGTTTTATTGTAAAATTTATAGTGTTAAGGGTGTTACAATAATACTATAATTAAAATAAAATTTTATTTTTCTTCCATGTTCTTTTATTTTTCCCTGAAAGAATCGTCCTGTACTCTGTACAGTTATAGCAACCCTGTAGAATAAAATTCCTAGGAAAACAACTTTGGAGATCTTAACTAATTGTAAGTCTTGATATAGCGGTTTCCAGTATAAACTTTGATTAGGATGGTTTTGTAAATAAAGATAAGACAGTTACCTTATGAAGCTGTTTCTATTAGAGCAGTGTTTCTCAACTTCCACCCTTTCACAGTATCCTCAATAAAAGAGAAACTTTGAAGGACCTTTTTCTTCCTTTTTTTAAATACGCTTAAACCCTTATTTTGAATCAAATGTATATAGTAAATTTTGTATTGAAATGCGTCCACGAAAAATAAAAATTCTCCGACGTACGAGAGTTCTCTTGAAATTTATTTAATACTATTTAATAGTAATTTGATTCCTTCAATATTTAATTTCCTTTATGTTTTGATACCTTCTAATTAAAATACAAAGAACACGAATTCTATTCATTTTAATTAATTGAAGAAAATAGATGAAAAAATGAATTTTAAAAAAATCAATGGTCCAATTTTTATTTAACGTTGAATTAAATTGCAGAAGTTGAGGGACGCTGGCGAAGATTTTTGGACTACCCGGTATATTCTCGTTATAAGAGCCAGAGCCATAATACACCCACGCTGATTTGTTTGTGTTGCGGACGGTCGTTCGGTGTGTGAGTGTGGTTATATTGTGTGGCGAGCGCAACACCACGGTCTACACTCGGTCGTGGGCATAATGGAGCATTGTTAATATGTTAATGTCGAGCGTTCCTGGCTGTTCCGACGGTTTACGTTCCACCTTCCCAACGAAGAGTCTTTACACGTTTCATTAGTCGACGGACCTTGAATTTCACTCACGCACGCGTTTCCCTGAAGGATTTCTGTTCCCTTTGATCGCCGCCATTTTTGGTTATTTAGTTTGCCCTGATTTCGACCAAATTTTACGGAAGAAAACGGATAAATCTCGAGCGCCATTTTGTACGCTACCGTGAAAATAAAATTATTTTAGAAAAGTCAAAAATATTTAGGTAAATTATAAAGAAACTGTCATTGAAATTTCTGTAGCTATCGATTGAAACAACTTTGAAATCGAAAATTAAAAACAAACATCTGGAAATCATATAATTACATTAATCTATTCATAAGTTTAAACATTTGGTTGTTAAAGAATTCCTGTTTATGTTTTTATGAATCATCAAAGCTTGGTTTGCACGACAAGAAACTATGGTTTTTGTTAGATCAATAAACTAAATCTTTCGATCCAGAATTTTAATAATTATAGATAACTAATTAAATATCTCTTTCCACTAACGATCTTCTTTCACACAATTATAACAGGAGAACTATTGAACCCAATAAACAATAGTATCAATTGTACTCTAATATCTCTGCTAGTAACGAGAACCTCATAAACAGTATTATTATAAAGATTGTGGCCTAGATAAATTAGACTCAGTTTCCAATTCGAATAACTCCAATTTAGATTCCAATCTTGTCTCGCTGAAATTTCTGAAGAGGAAACGTAGATTATACCATCAGAATACATTACTGTTTAATTGAAGAAGCCATTATATTTTCTGTTCTCGTTAAAGATTTTATCTTCACAATGACTAAACATTTTTCAATTGCACTAACACCAATTATTACACAGTAATATGAGAAGCAAAAAAAAAATCAGTAATTTCTCAGAAAATAAGCAAAAGGGTATTTACAAAAATACGTAGATAAATCAAAAAGGAAATTTACTCAATTTTTAATTTCTGAAAAAAATGATACAATGGGGGAATAGCAAAAACAAAATAAAAATTATAGGAGAGAAAATATTATCGCTTATTTTGTCAATTGCTGGAGAGAGTGTGGAGTCGTTGAGCGAATAGCGCCGAGAGGCATGGCGCGAAATCCCTCGGGTTTAAAAATAACGACCTTGACAGTCGTCGTTCACGAGGGATGCGAATTAAGAAAAACACCGAGTCAGTGGGGCTCCTTGGCGGTCGCGAGAGCAATTAACCGCGTATCGTGCGGGAGTAAATGAAAATGTTTGAAGCTGCTGGCCCGCGGTTCCATTACAGTAACGAAATACGGGGAACCACGCGTGGCCCGCGCGCATGCGTACACGCGCGTCGTTATATTCACGGAACGTTCCGTGGTGTGAGCGCGCGTACAGCTTGATTAACACGGACGTTAATGAGCACGCCGCCAGGTCGTTCATCTGACGGGACGTCGGTATCGATTCGTGCTTCGCGAAGAATGAAAATATTACGACCAGACGACCAAGTGCTCGAAAATTTCGCGGAAATCGAGCCGGGGGAATGGCCGCATTTATCCACGGACCGATGCGTATCGATCAACGTCGATGAAACCAGAAAGAGGTTGAAAGGATCGGGATAGCTTCCCGTTAGGCGAACGCTCCTCCCACGAGACAAACGTTTGCGAGTGAACCCCCTGGAAAGCTGAGAGGGTTTGTCCATCGATCAGATCTTAAGTATATTTCCAAAATACACCGCCAAAAGTTTCGAAGCAGATTCAAAACTGATCTATAAAATAATTGTCTTTGAATAAATCAGTGTTTGTTCCTGGTTGTTAGAATTCTGTTCTTTAGCGACAGTTCCTGCGCTCGCCAGCAGAGGGCTACGCTCTTGTCTCTCTCACAAGTGCTCGACCGATTATTCGTATATCTTGTTAAAGAGTTTTTGAATGTTTTCCTCTAACACTAACCATGAAATACAGGTTAAGAAACTCAAGGAATTTTGCACTCATCCAGTGAGAAACCTTCCAAAAAAAAAAAGAAACATTGAATAGCAGGTAAACTCACTTCCTTCATATAGCAAGCCACTACACATCTATTGTGAGTAATACTGTATTGAGAAGGCCTGATTGGAAGTTCGTTAATGAAGCGTTGTAATTGAACAAGACACTACTTTTCAAGAAGCTTCCAGAGGGGAAGGCAGGTTGTGAAATAGGATTATCGAACGTCATCGTGTTGCACTCTTGGCAACTTTCGATTGGGATCGTTCCTTTCGCTCGTGATTCTATTAGCACGCTTGCTGTAATAGCTTTTTCTCGTGGATTATTGATTTGACAATAGTTGTGGAACATATGGACTTTGAACTTTCGTACATAGTGATATGAGGCAAATTAGATTATTAAAAAAATTTTAGAAGATTTGTGCAAAATGATATAGTCTGATTTAAAAAAAAAAGCCCAAGAGAGAACGTCCTTGTAATCGAATATACATGAGTAAATAATTATCTATGATGAAGTTGTATTCATGTTCATATTTTTTACAGTTCAACGTTATCTCTTTACGCTAATTTAGTTCAAATGCATTTCAGAGGATAAGAATTTGCAAATGAATATTCTGTTTTTTTAACTTTTGTGAGTGAGTGTATATGAGACTTTGGGAACAAAATTAACCTTGAGAAAGGCTTCTTCACGACTCGTGTATGACAATTAGAGCATTATTCCGAGTTAAAAACCTCCTTGGTATTGTAAGGTTCCCAGAAGAAAAGTCCTGGTACTCTGCAAGTCCTTTTTTTCCACGAAGCATAATAATAGTGTTGGAATAAAGGTGGTATAGACAAAATGGTACTCCTGAGTTCTATAACGTGGAACGCACAACCGCCGTAGACTTTTCACTTGCACTTCGTGCTTGATATTCATATCTGATAATACTAGAAAAATAGACTTTTTTCTGGAGAAGTTATGCACATACTTCGGACGTAAAATACCGTCTCAGCACGAAACGAAGGTTGAATAAAATATGACTTGCACGGAGAGAAGGTATAATGGAGAGCATACATGTTCCGTATCGCGGTGAACGTCTTGAAGTATAATTAATCAAGAAATAATTGTTGTAGTTTCTGTTCTGCTAATAAATCAGACGATACGTTAAATATAAAGAACAACTCAAAAAATAATCCATTATGGAACTCTCAATTGACATTTCGATCACCTTGTATAAAATCGAATGAAACGAAACTTTTAATGATCGCAAGATACACGAATTCGAATCGTAAAAGTTAATTTTAAAAAACGTACTGATAGTTTAAAAATTGTGTATGCTCCGTAACATAGCTTCTTCTTACACTCGTTCATAGTATTCACACTTATTTGATTTATATTGCGTACCTATTACTCCACACACACACATACGTGTTTTCGTTCGATAATGCAGCAGCTGTGATTCCCCGCTTAACTACGGTCGAATCAAAACTACGTTACCAACTGCTAGCACAGAGAAATCTGACTTACCAGCAGCCAATTCGATCGGTAAGAACGTTTTCTGCATGACCGACTGCTGTAAAGAAGAAAACTGCATTTTAACTTACCTAGGCATATCTTGAAGCTGTTTTGCTCTTTGCTTGTATCGCGAGAGGGCGAAAAGAAGGGCGAGAACCGGCCACAGGGTTGATCCCGCTGCCAATTCGCCGGGATTTACGGAGCCCACGTCCGCCCCCAGAGCCCGGAGTGCTCCTACGCACAGGCTCACGTTCTCGACCTGCGCAACACAGAAACATCGATCATGCCATAAACTAGTATCTATTTGTTGCAGGAAAGAGGAATCTACAATTATTCGAGATGTCTGGCAGAAAAAATCACATATTTGGTCCTTTAATCCGCCAAAAATCATTGGTTTTCTTTATGGAATTTGTTTCTAGGCTACATAAAAATGTGCTCTTTGATAATTACAATGTTGTATCCTACGTTTTTAACATGATGAAGAGAATACCAAACGACAGAATGCTAAAGAAAATTATTACTTTCGCATTAAATTCGGGCGTTGAGGGGTTGACCTTTGTGAAATCCTTGAAAAAAATATTTGGAACTGTGTCGTTCCTCTTTCTCTCTAACTTTTAGACATTTACGCGTTGGTAAGAGATAGTTCCGAGAGCAGATCGACGCAAACAGGGCACAGAGTGCATCGTAGGTCCACGCAAAGGATGTTGCAGCGGTACACACACACGCCACACAACATTCTGCGAAACGTGATCACCGTGATCGTGGCTACCTTGTGCTAGTACGCGTGCCAGGTTAGTTAGCGTGGCCCATCGAGCCTAATAAGATCCCTGACAGAGTAACTTGACCGTGGAAGAGTGACTGGTGGGATCGAAACCAGACGATTAGAGTATTGCTTAGGCTCATAGGCTAGTTGGTGTCATCAGATACTGTTCAAACGAAACAGGAGGAGACGAGTCGAGTTCAGGGATCTTATTTGACTTGTTGCACTATGTCTTGCATGGTAGTAAAATGGTAAAGAGATAGGGTTCAAGAAAGTGGGGAGACAAAAATTATTTTTGGAAATAATTATTGCTACTTTTATATTTTCTTTATTTTTGTTCTCATTACTTTGGTCGCTAAGCATGGTCTAGTCACAGACTGGGTGTTTTGTTGCAACTTAGAAATTGTAATTTTGATGATGTAATATATGGTGATTGGCCATTTTATTGACTGTAGATATAAACACTGGACGTATTTACGTCCTTTGTTAATTTATTTAAAAAATTGGTTGAAATCGGAGACACATCTGAGACTTTTCTAACAAGTTAGCGTGCAGAGACGCTATCGTCGAGCCAACAGACCCCAAGTTCTTTCTTTCGGGAACCTTACGTAAGTATCAATAGGAAGCATTGATTTTTGGTCTTCCAAAGGGAGTCCCGTTTGCTCTTGTACATCTATCGTGTCCGAGGTATCGAACATCAAAGCAAATTAAAGCGTAAGAAGGGCAAGAGTACGTCGAGTCCCTCGGAAAGGAGTCAAAGGACAGGCAGAAAGAACTCTGTGACAAGCGTGACGAAGGACTATTACATTTACAAATAAAATCTGCTAAAAAGAAATTGCTGAAATTGTGTAACTTTAATTGTAAGTTGAAATTGATCGAAAGAGAAGATTGAAAAATCAGTATTAATTCTACCCAGTAGAGTTTTGCAACCACATCGATATTCAAGCGAGCAAGTTGGCCTCATGAGAGGCTAACATAGACAACTACCCCATTGATACAGACATCCGCGAAACGAAAACTGAGGGTCGTAGAAAATTGTCTGTAACTGCCTTCTATCCTCTTTCTCGCCAACTTTCCCTCTTGTTGTCCAGAATCCCGTGCACGGTGGACGCATCGAGGTGACTGTTACATATCGGTATACATGGTACCGAGGGTAGAACAACGCGAAGGAGGCAGAGAGTACGGTATAAGGTGTACATAAAAGACACGGCACGGGTGTACATATACGACACAACATTCTACGAAACGTGACCGCCGTGACCATGGCTACCTTGTGCTAGCACGCGTGCCGGCGTGCCACTTTTGTTTCCATTGTTCTTAAGAGCCACGGCGGCTCCGGCTTTTACCCAGAAAACAAACCGTGCTGTACTTACTGCACACGTTGCACACAGGGTGGTGAGAGGTACACAAGGAACGGAAGAGAGAGATGACTCACCCGACAATACCCCGGGTGCCCACGCGTAGGTAACAGCTAGATGGCTAGTGTGTTCGATGTAAATACCTACTGGGTGATTCACAAATGCATGCCCATGCTTACGAGGGTGTATCTACGCGCTAAAAGAAACGAAACTCTTCGTCTGCTCTATTGGGTCCTGGAAAGATGACGAGTTGGACGTCTGGCCCTACTTTTTGACCCTTCTTTCTTCCTTATTATTAATACCTTCTTCTTTCTAGCTCTTAATAGTGTGTGTTCTATTAGATCCCTTAATTTTGGCGATATTAATGATTAAAAGAAACGTACTACTGTGCAGAGCTGGAAAGATGACAAGTTGGACGACTGTCCCTACTTTTTGACCCTTTTTTCTTCCTTATTATTGATACCTTCTTCTTCTTCCTAGTTCTTATTAATCTGTATTCTATTAGATCCCTTAATTTTGGCGATATTAATGATTAAAAGAAACGTACTACTGTGCGGAGCTGGAAAGATGGCAAGTGAAAGATACACAAGTATGGCCACAGTGGATTGGTCACGTCTCTAGCCAGACGTATATTCTGTCATTCGTTATTGGTCGAAGAGGTCACGTCTACTAAACTTAAACCCAATTTTAAGGATTGGTTCTGATACCAGTGACTTACAATTAGTCGAGAGTAGCTACTTATTACCAAAGGGTTTAATGTTTAATAATCCACGAAATGATACTTGCTTGAAAAGACTCAGCAATTAGAATCTTTATCACAAATAAAAATTCGTCTGAATCGCTCTCAATAAAAATGCACTCAATGTTACTTTTCACACGTAGATATTTCTTTTCTACTAAATAAATTTTTTCATTCACATCATACAATTCATAACACTCATTTAAAATTTTGAGTTGAGTTTTGGTGGACTTGTGACAAAACAAAAAATTGTTTAAAGGGGATAGACAAAAGGCTAAGAACCACTAGTCTGGATATAGACTATACACTTAACACTGTTGTCAAAAATATTGTTTTTTACTAAAGGAAACTTTACTAAAGAACTTAACTAAAGGAAAGAAATAAGTAGTAGAAATTTGTTGGAAGCTATAAATGGAAGATTTAGGGTGTGAATTCATCCCTTGCAGCATGGGCATGTATTCATGAACCACCTTGTATACGTCAGTCTCCGATAGGGCGTATGGACGACGTAGGAACAGAATCGTGGAAACGAGAAAAATCCCCTCGACTTTCCCGTAAATGGATCCGATGTTGCTCGGTTCTTGCTTTCATATCGAGCAGCGGCTTCCAAAGTGAGAGGCACCATATCTACCAGAGGGAGGAAAGGGTGTTTTATGATTCAGGGGAATCTCCAGTGAATATTTTTAAATACAAAAATATATTATTAAAAATATTATACCCGTTCCTCTCAATATTTATAATTCATATCATCATCGCGAGTCTCACTTTGGTCTATAGTATCAACACAAAAATTTCTCTCCAGCTGTTTGTACAAAATCGATGGACGAATCATCTTCAAAAGCAGTTCATTCATCCACCTAAATTTAAATTCACTTCCCAGAAATAAAAAAAATAATTTATAACGAATGATTCTAGGGGTAAAAAAAATATACCATGCTACAGTCTTAGATATTTACATGATTTCAATTTAAAAATATCGAGTCAAGAACCAGTTAAGGATCTTCGTTCGTTCAGCTATGCAGTTATTAAAATGTTTAAAACAGCTTGGACATTTTTTTAACCCACCACGTCTAACCCAACCAATAGTGTTTCTCTACGTTTTCGGATTGAACAGAGGTTCTACGGTTTTCCAGTTATCGAGAAAGTTACGTCTCCTGAAATAAGCGGAGAATCGAGCGGAAAGAATTGTCGTAGAAAACAGACGGAGCAACGTCGCGAATAGAACAACCTGTTGGATGTTCGGCCCTTTATTAGGAAGCACAATGTCTCCCTTAGGTCCAAGGTCTTCTTTTTCGCGCTGGGAGACGCTCATAGGTACACGCGGGACGTTCGACAAGGTGGACGGAAGAATGCATTAAAAAGCACCAACACCATTTACGGCTGTCATCTCGCGTGGATAACTGGTGAGTGCTCGCTCGGATGCGTCGCGATGCATCTTGTGGACCTGCCCCTGGCCGAAGAGCTGCGTCAACATCGATAAAAGCTCGCGACGTTTTAATAGCTTCGCGTCTTTCCTCGGCGAAGATGTTATTTCGAAGCTTTTGTCGCCGATGGATAAGACCCGGGACCCATTCAAATAACTGACACAGATTTCACCCACCATTAGTTTTAAAATTGCTCCGATGTCAGTGATATAACGAATGGGCAAGATTCCAGCATATAGAGTAATGATTCTTAAAATGAACCCTTAGAGGTGATTCACAAATTGAACGTTTCTAATAATGCATTGTTTTGAAACTATACAATATCTGTGCTAATTATTTTGAGACTCGATGTACAGTAATGATTCTTAAATTGAGTCCTTAGAGGTGATTCACAAATTGAACGTTTCTAATGATGCATTGTTTTGAAACTATACAATATCTGTGCTAATTATTTTGAGACTCGATGTACAGTAATGATTCTTTAATTGAATCTTAGAAGTGATTCGTAAGTTGAACATTTCTATTCTATTATATAAAAATTTCATTTATATCAAATTTAAAATCATTTCTATTATATTAAAAATTGTTTTTAAAATCTAAATTGATTCGACAATATTTTTTACTATCCTCTATAATTACTGGGAAACCCTAAAAGTTTCAGGTCTATTTTTTTAACAGCCTATGCATCAGATATTAATTATTAAAACCATTGAAAATTAAAGTAGCCTTTGCAGGAGAATTTTCTTTGACATTTCACATTGAGATTTCTTTAACTTCCTAAAACCTAGATTAATAAATTAATTTCAATAACTATTATTACCTATTTCTGGTGAAAAAATATTATCAACGATGGATACATTGAAATTCAACGAGGAATAATTTAAGTCTTATGGAAAAAGAATTCTATACTTCTCACCATTTGCTTACGCGAAATTATGTTATATAAAAAATTTTATAAAGTCTGTTCTTCATCTTATAATTATGAAGATAATTTCCTTGATATTACTTTTAACGCGACGGAGTCCAAAATTCAGAAAAGTTTGCCTTTCGTTATACTAAACGCCAGAGTTTATTCCCATCGTTCACTCTTTTACGATCGAGCCACTTTTCAGGGATCTTATTAAACTTAAGCTATACTTTCTCACTGCACAGTTTGCCGAGTAACATAAATCAGTAATTCAAAAATTTATTAGAAGACGTTTTCTCTAAAAGGAAAAAAACTTAGATGATAAGTGGCAAGTTTTTGATAATGTAAGAAAAGTATACTTTAACAATTACACTTTGATGAACAATATAAGAATATGAGGAAAATACACAGACTTCTATATTCAAAATTTTCTTTTACACCCCTCTTGGCTCGCTAAACGTCAACTTCTTAATCCTATGAAGTCTAATGAAGGTTTAAAGTTTTTGAAAAATTCAGATATTATCTCTGACACTTCAGAAATATATTACAACGAGAATATAGTACTTTTCTGCATGCAAATGTAAACAAAAAGCGCGAAGAATAAAATAAACTTTTAAAGACTCATTACGTCCCCTTAGATTTGAAAATCTCGTTCATCATTGTGGAAAATACTATGCCAAAAAATCGAAAAATACATACTATTCAATTTCCATAAAAATCTCGTCCCAAATTTTCATTTAAAAAAAAGAAAATCAACTGTTGGGAATTTCGAAATGACAAAAATCACGTCATCCATTATTTCTTCTCACATTCGATGAACCAACTATGAATAACTATAATGGTACAATAAACGACTAGAAATGTACTTTTATATTGCACCAATTAACAATGGAATTATCAGTTATATAATGAAAAGAATGCAGTCGTAGAATTACTATTCAATTTCCATAAAAATCTCGTCCCAAATTTTCATTTAAAAAAAAGAAAATCAACTGTTGTGAATTTCGAAATGACAAAAATCACATAATCCATTATTTCTTCTCACATTCGATGAACCAACTATGAATAACTATAATGGTACAAGAAGCGACTAGAAATGTACTTTCATACTGTACCAATTAACAATGGAATTATCAGTTATATAATGGAAAGAATGCAGTCGTAGAATTATTTTGCACGGCACGTTGACTTTTTTCCCCCGCGTCGATCACGCATCGACGAAAACTGAAACGGTAAAAATTAACGAAATCAAAATTCCCGTCGCGTCACGGGCGTGCAATTAACCGGGCCCATTTGTAGATGCGATCAACCGATCCAAGGGTACCTGTCCCTCGAACTGCACGTTGGTCCAGGTTTCAGAGACGGAGGTCGAGGAAGGAGAACGGCTGAGAGCCAAAGATGCCAAGAGATGTCCTCTTATGGTAGCGTCCTCGCTCCTCTGCTGCATAACGAGGAAAACGAAAAAGAAGAAGCGTAAGAAGCTCCTCTTGGATCCCAGACCATCTCTCTTCAACCTCTGATTCCGCCTGCACAAGCATCTCGAGCGCGCGACGAGCACAGATTAATGCACTAATTGAAAACAGACATTGTGACGATCATGATTAACCATAGAGGCTTCTTTTTGGTCTCCGATCGATTCAATTTGTCAAATAAGGTGTAATATCTGCTGATTTTTTAAACGTATCTTTTGAGAAATTGAGAAGGTAGAATAAACAATTTGTAATTTTGTAATTTGTTCAAGATAAATTAATCATTTTTGTTAATCAAGAGTTCCTTTTGCCATGTAAATAAATGAAATTGTTTGCAAGAATGGGGGAAATTAAAATATTTTATTCTTTGCGAGGAATATTTTGTATAGAGTCTCGCTTAAATATCTCTATTAATTTTGAGAATACAACAAATATTTTATGTGTAATTTAAATGTTATCAAGGAAGGAATGTATTGTAGAGAATATTTTTTCTTCATTTTCAAGATGGATTTGAAATTTTTTAAATGATAATGGACCTAAAACAATTTTCACTTTCAGCATCCGCCATTTTGCCAATTTTCGATATAAATTATCTATTTTAGCACAAACAATAACGACAAATATATTAATTAAGAATTTTTTCAAGTTTTTGGTTTTAAACTATCAAGAGTGCTCCAATAATTTGCGCCAAAGAGACGTGATTTTAAAATACGCATTTATTGCAATCGAGATAACAGTAACAAATAATTATTTAAAAGTGTATAAAAAATATGAATGTACCCCTAAAATGTAGCTAAATAACGTACAAAAAAGAATCACAACATCAGACTTAGCAGTTGCATTAAAAAAATTCGTGAAAATTGCTAAATTTCGCAACTTCCACACAGAAATATCTCTCTAAAATGAATATAAAATTATAATATTATTTACCAAAAAAGAAACCCCAATAAAAGTGGAAATGACCTGGGAAACGAATATAAATTTTCCCCCAATACTGAAATTAAAATATTACTTAATCGACCTGTACCTAAAAATTATTTTATTTTCCTTCATAAAATTGTAATATTATTTACCTAAACAGAAATTCTGATAAAAGTGGAAAAAACCTGGAAAAGGAATATAAATTTCCCCCCAATACTAAAAGTAAAATATTACTTAATCGACCTGTACCTAAAAATTATTTTATTTTCCTTTATAAAATTGTAATATTATTTACCTAAAAAGAAACCCTGATAAAAGAGGAGAAAACTTGGGAAACGAATATAAATTTTCCTTCAATACTAAAAGTAAAATATTACTTAATTTACCTGTACCTAAAAATTATTTTGTTTTCATTTATAAAATTGCAATATTATTTACCTAAAAAGAAACCCTGATAAAAGAGGAGAAAACTTGGGAAACGAATATAAATTTTCCTTCAATACTAAAAGTAAAATATTACTTAATTTACCTGTACCTAAAAATTATTTTGTTTTCATTTATAAAATTGCAATATTATTTACCTAAAAAGAAACCCTGTTCAAAGTGGAAAAAACCTGGAAAAGGAATATAAATTTTCCTTCAATACTAAAAGTAAAATATTACTTAATTTACCTGTACCTAAAAATTATTTTGTTTTCATTTATAAAATTGCAATATTATTTACCTAAAAAGAAACCCTGTTCAAAGTGGAAAAAACCTGGAAAAGGAATATAAATTTCCCCCCAATACTAAAAGTAAAATATTACTTAATCGACCTGTACCTAAAAATTATTTTATTTTCGTTTATAAAATTGTAATATTATTTACCTAAAAAGAAATCCTGATAAAAGTGGAAAAAACCTGGGAAACGAATATAAATTTTCCCCCAATATTGAAATTAAAATATTACTTAATCGACCTGTACCTAAAAATTATTTTCCTTTATAAAATTGTAATATTATTTACCTAAAAAGAAACTCTGATAAAAGTGGAAAAACCTGGGAAATGAATATAAATTTTTCCCCAATACTAAAATTAAAATATTACTTAATCGACCTGTACCTAAAAATTATTTTATTTTCCTTTATAAAATTGCAATATTATTTACCTAAAAAGAAACCCTGATAAAAGTGGAAAAAACCTGGAAAAGCAATATAAATTTTCCCCCAATACTAAAATTAAAATATTACTTAATAACATTACCTAAAAATAATTTTATTTTATTCCCCTTTACAGAGGTACTTTTGAGAAACGGGTTAACGACCGTCGTGTAAATAATAATCGATCCCTGTAACGATGGATGACCACGATTTAAACTTATCGAGCAATAAGTAATCGATTCAGTCGACGCTGGAACCCGTTTCTTCGGTTTTCCAGAAGGCGCTCGTTACGTGCGTCAAATATGGTTTCGCCGGCGCATCGTGGTGCGTTAGTGGACTGCATGATTGTTGCATGTACCGCGAGTGCAAGTATCCGAGACAAAAGTCGCACGGAGACGATTGCACAACAAGAAGAGGAGGATCTTGTATCCGTCGTGGAACCGGTATCGTCGCCTACCGGAATCGGATCTTTAGAAATCGAAACTCGTAAAGCAACAATTTCATTTTCCGCTTTTCCTGGCACCGGACACCGGAAACATTCTCATCCATACAAATACAGACATCACCTCAACATTATTCGAATTAATATTTAATCTATCGGTGATGAATTAAGTTTGTGTTGGATTTCAAACAATTTATAATGACTAGATCAAAAGACAAATTTAAAAAATAAATTAAATATTGGAGAGTGATAATATTGTGTTCATATACCTACATATGATTTAATTCAATTGTATAAATTGTAATATACTGGTATAGTTATGTATTGTTAGGTACAATTCTACAATATAAGATAAAAGATAGATTTTAAAAATAAATTAAATATTGGAGAAAAATAATACTAAATATTATTTAATTTCTGTATGAATTACTATATAATACAGAATTGCATGAAACACAATATACTTATGGTTGTAAATACAAGCACAGTGTAGTTTTCGATTGCAAGACAACTAATTTGTTTTCAATATTAAATAAAATGAACGATTAATCTGATGTTTCTAATTACTAATTAAGTGCCATTGAATGTACGTGAATTTTTTAATGAATAACTTCCTTGACGTTGAATCGATGGCGGCGGATCAATCGTTTTACTTCCTGGGTCACCGGATGTAACACCTCTTGACTTTTATTTGTGCTACCACGCAAAACAATTTATAAAAATACGAATGAATATTTAGAGTCCACCGAAAAAAACATTTGAAACGATTTGGATTTTTGACTGAATAAAAAATGATTTGCTAATTGTTACTATTGCAATTTCATGTCGACAAATTACTGACAAACTATTGTTCAAAAAGGTTTTCATTGGTTTAGCGGAAATGCCTGAAATATCGTAGTGGATATTCATAAACGACAAAATTCATAACTTTGCATCTGTATAACATTTTGTAAAAATAAAATACAAAATATGTAAAAAAACAAATTCTTATTTCTTGAATATATTTAAAAAAAAACATTGTTTATTACATTATTTCTGACGCTTTAATATTGATTTTGACTTTGATTTTCAATTTTCGATTTTGATGATCAAATTAAATTTTAATATTCACAAAACCACGGAGCTAACACAATTCGAAGTTGATAAACATTTAACATAAAAAACTTGAAATAAATTAACAGGTGCTAGATATCAAACATAACTTATAAAAAAATCAAACTAAAAACTCGAACATTCATCAAATGGCAATTCAAAAAACTGCACCGAAAATTACAACAAATTTCCAGTATCATTTTCTACAACAAATAAACAACCCCCAATAAAAATAATGGTAATAAAATTTACGTTCCTTTGCTAGTGTTTTCGTTATAAAAATTTACAAAACATAGACTCGAGTTTTGACTTGTAATGGCACCGTTGTCATATAAAAGACAGTTGATGAACCAACTTCCATCGTTAGCCCTGACCAGCAGAGAGATAATTGCTGGGCCTGCGATGCCGCGAAAGAGTCAGAATTTCACGCGTTGTAAAAGGCCAGGCGTGTCTTGAACAAATACGTCGAACCACGGATCGTGCAATTATAGATTCGTCGCGCGTAGCGTGATTGGGCCGTGCATATTACCATTTACTTAATAATCTCTGGCAGCGACCGGTGTTCCGATTCGAAGCTCGCGAGGCCTCGAAAGTGACGTACACCTTCGGGCGATATCGCAACAAGAGAGATCAGCTGACGGTAAACGAGCATTGTCGGCTCTTTTCATTGTTGGAACACTGTTCCAGTAGAAGGTGTTGAAATTATTAAGTGTGGTTCGTGCGAAAAATTCATAGTTAAACGACTCGACCCACGGTCCTTTCAACGTGATCGATTCAAACGTTCTTACATCAGTTTCAATCAAGACTTTTTAATTTATAAAAATCGTCAATTCGATTCGTGAATATTATTTGCTTACAATTTATCTTGAATTTAAATATGCTCTGATTAAAAGAAAAATCGCATATTGACGTAATTTTGATAAAAATTTGAGAAAAATCAGTAGTCGTAAATCTAGCGTTAAATTTCTTTCGATCGTGATATTTTTTTTACGAGATAGAGTAAAATTAATTCTTCGTTAACGTTCTTCGGGACATTGCAATAAAGAAAAATTGCAAAATTATGAGAACACTCGATTCTAGTGGTCCTATAATTTTACGATTTTCTGATAAGCCAGTATGAATTTGTTAAAAATTATTTTTCTCTCGAGTTCGAGGAACAATACGAGACCCAGTCTGAAACTTTATAAAAGAAAACTGTTCAAATGCCTGTTGCTTATGTGCGTTTATTTAAATGTTTGTCCCGTTGGTCTTAATTAGAAAATCTTTTCTCGTTTTCGCCAGATTAAGCACATCCTTTCGTCGCTGACAGAACGCATTACCTCGTTACTCTGCTTGAGTCATGATAAAGTGAAATATAAAACTCGCTTCGCTTTTTGCGATCGGAAGACCGAGTTACACGTACATACTTATTCGAAACCAGAGACAACATTTTCTTCGTATAATAGACGACGAATTGAATGATTCAAAAATTAAATAAAATCAATCGAATGTCTTACGAATTAATAAAACCTAGAATTATTTCTAATTCAGTGCAATTCTGCTTTACATTAGTTTCACTAAATAGAAAACCCAACCTTTCTATTTGATTTATATTAATCAAATTGTCATAAAATTTACGAATAACTACAATTATTTGGATAAAAGCTCATGCTGCCCATTTAAAAAGCTGCGACGCAGAGGATCAATTAAAAAGTATATCTCGAAAGAGACAACTGAAGAAAGGCAGGGAACGTCAAGATTAACCATACCACGAATTTTTTGCCCTACGCGAAGAATGTGCGAAAGGCTCGCGATGAATCCTGAGAAGAATAACCCAGTGGAACGCTTGAACGACTCTAATCTCAAAACTGGATAAATTACAAGCGACTCTGCAGAAGAAGTGGTCATCGTTCGTGTTTAAAATGTTGTTCTTCGTCGCAATAACCAACAAATTGCTTCTTACAATTTTCAAAAAATTCAACATTATTTAATAAGTAATAAGAAGAGTCGACTCCTAGAAACGTTCGATCCAAGTTAACGATGGTATTTGCAAAAATAGTTCATAAAAATCGTAAGTTACTTTTCCAGGTAAACAGAAAATAAAAACAGACTTCGGTTACGCGGCGATATAATTTATTTGCGATAAATTTCGAAAGTTGGTTCCGCAAAGGTGGCGTAACCTTCTCGATTCGATCGTTTCCGTTCTATCGGGACCGTAAATGGGACACAAAGTTCAGCGGCGTCCGAGGACAGCCTCTAATCTCGGTTTCTCGTGGTACAAAAAGTCGATGGACCGATTAATTTTAGAGATGGCTCGTGCCTACGGGGCTTTCCTCGGTGTTAAACAGCCATCGCATTTATCTGTCGGATATAGACCGGCTTTTCTTGTCACGGGCCATGTGCTCCTTCAACTCGCTGTTGCATCCAGGCCTTGCTTCATAATTATCGTGAGAGTACGGAAGTGAAAAGGGGAGAAGGACACGCGAGAAGAACGGAGTGATCGCATTTACTTTTTCTTTTTCTAAAAATAAGAGCCTCAAGTAGCGACGAATCGAGCTACTAAAACGTTCTCCAAAATGTTCTCAACCTTGTGCCCGTTAAAAGAAATAATCGAAGGACACAAACTATTCAACTTCGATTTTAATGTGCTTTTGCAGAATAATAGTAGCGAGACAATTATAAGTTTAAACCCATCTATTCACAAGATGACTCGTCAAATTTAATATTAGAATTTTGAAGAATATGGGATTTTAATATAAATCTAACAAGGTATTCGTATTAAACAAAGTTTGAAACTCGCGGTCTTGGCGCCGCGTTTCTATTGGTCATGCGCGAGCCAATCACGCGTTTTTTCCCGCGTTGACCGTGCGCGTTCTTTTGTTAACGCGCCTCGAAAACCATGTGCAATGTTAAGCGATCGCGTCGTACTTTGACTACAAATTAATGCCCATTTCCATCCGCAAACACAATACTCTTAAATACTCGTGAAACCGTGGAAAGTGTTTGCTCGAAATCAATCCATCGCCCTAACAATTCGTTACTGACAAATTCGTTATTAACAAAAAGTTACTTTTATTTTTGTGACACGTGATTGTTTTCTACCGGACAACCGAGTTCTCGAAATAGTTCTGCAGCTCGTACGGAATAATAATTCTGCCAATCAAGGAGAATATTGTCGTTTAGAAGGAATGTGAAACAACGACGTATGGAATTCATGATTTCATTAAAAGGTACAAAGCGAAGATAATTACGTTTCGTCTAATGACTCGTGAGTTCCTAGTGAGTTGGAATTCAGACTAAGTTTCCTCGAAGCCACTGCCAAACGATTACACGTGAGTTGCATACAAGTATTAAGTGAATTCCTTGCATTTCTAACCTGATTTTTCAACGCGACTACTCGGTTTAAATAACACAAAGAACGACGTTTCGACGCAGAAATTTATTTAGTCTTAATAGTGTATTTATGATTATAAGTAAAATAGAAAATGCTTTGTGTCATTATATTAATCAAATAATTTATTCTAACCATGAAAAGTAGATTAGATATTGATGTGCAGAAAATTCTTACGTCAAACATCAAAAGTTTCAAGCTTATTTAACGGAAGTAGAAACGTTGATTCGTCTTCTTATAATTCATTAATTAATTACAGCGAACGATATCGAGGTAAAAGCTTAATTGTTTCGATTTACCAATTTAATAGACGCATCGAACTTCCATTGCCTCTGGCTCGCTAATTCGCGTTCGAAATTAAACGTTTTCGGCAATGAAAGTTTCACGAGTGTTGTTTTAGCGTGTAATTTCGAACGATCGTATATTTTCGTCGCGTCGTAGCGAGTAATTGCGCGAATTACCGACGCGTTAACTAATTGATTTGATACAGACGTAATTAAAGTCCAATTAAATTCCTAAAACTACACAATCTGGAATGTTTCGTGTCCACTCGTATACTTCGATCGACAACGATAACCAGAGTTCGGAAAGTCACGAAATAATTAAGCAGTTTCTGGTGATTTCTTTTCGCGCGTTAATCAACAAATAAATAACTTTCTCTTTCCCTTGTTTTTATCGAACGAATTTAATACCAAATGTGAAAAATTAATTTTTTCTTGTACCGTAAATATTTTCATTTTTTTTTTAATTGAACATAACTTTTTGAGTACATGGAACATTTTTATTATTTTAAATTATATTTACACGCGATTATCTGTTAAAAAATATATTTTTACCGTTTCTTTTCACCGAAGAATTTAATTTCTTTTTCTGTACGTAAACCTTTTGCATTACAGCCATGTTACTGTTGCTTTAAGCGAGCTTCTTTTCTGCTTCATCATTTCTAAACAAATTTTATAAATATTCATTGAATTTCGAGTACGATTTCACAATGTTTCTATCACGTGTAGTCTAGCAGCCCGGATATGCACGATATTGGATATCGTTTACTAGTAATATGTATCATGTTTCTCGATATGAACATGTTCATGTTCCGTCTGTCCAGGTAATTTTTTTGCAATCCAAACGAATGTTTTAAGCGTATATTAAATAGCAAAACTGTCGTTATTGCGTAGAATTCGAACATTTGTTATTTTAATCCCTTTTATTTATCCAGAAAAAATATTTTAATTCCAAGTCATCGTTCCGGTGCAGTTAAAAAATTGTCATAAATAATGCGACATTTTTCTAACTTTTTTTATTCCATTGTGTGCCTCATTAAGATTAAAATTTCGAATTGTCGTCTATTATTTAAATAATCTATCCATGTAGTCGATTATGATTTCCGTAATATTATTTTAATTGATCGTAATGTCTCGGATCACGCGTTCTATCGACACTTAATGTCGTCGAAAGTATTAATATATTATATTCAGTTTTCTCTTTCTGAATATTTCTGCCGTCGTTGCAGTTTCATGTTCTTCTCACAGATCAATATACTGATGCAATACTATGCTTGCGAAACTTGTATCTTGCATTAAATTACTACCGACCGATTTTTCTGTTATTACAACCGCGAGTATTACTGTAATAAGTTACAAGGTTTACCACTTCGTTCAATTGACCACTGTAACTTAAATCAATGCGAGTGCTTTGAATAGCAGAGGTAGAGCAGTATGCAGACGCTTAGGTCAACGAAAGGACCGTGGCTCGTTGACACAGTTATAAAGTTTTCCTTAATTTAACTGTTACTAATCAAATATTTTAGCTTAGATATATTGAAATGAAACTATTTTAGTTGCATTTATGTCAGTTACATTAATTTTTATTTTATTTCCACGCTTTGTAGACAAGAATTGATTGTAGTATGTAGATGTCAAACTAAACAAAATGGCGGTGGCTCGCTGACATAGTTACAAAGTTTCATTAATTTAGGTTAGATATTTTAGGTTAGATATATTGAAATGAAACTATTTAAGTTGCATCTATGTTAGTTTCATTAATTTCTATTTTATTTCCACACTTTGTAGACAAGAATTGATTATAGTATGAAGATATTAAAGTAAACAAAATGGCGGTGGCTCACTGACATAGTTAGAAAGTTTCTTTAATTTAATTACTACTAATCAAATATTTTAGGTTAAATATATTGAAATGAAACTATTTTAGTTGCATCTATGTTAGTTTTATTAATTTTTATTTTATTTCCACGCTTTATAGACAAGAATTGATTGGTAGTATGTAGATGTTAAAGTAAACAAAATGGCGGTGGCTCGCTGATATAGTTACAAAGTTTCTTTAATTTAACTGCTACTGATCAAATATTTTAGGTTAGATATATTGAAATGAAACTATTTTAGTTGCCTCTATAATAGTTTCATTATTTTCTATTTTATTTTCACACTTTGTAGACAAGAATTGATTGTAGTATTTAGATTTTAAAGTAAACAAAATGGCGGTGGCTCGCTGATATAGTTACAAAGTTTCTTTAATTTAGGTTAGATATATTGAAATGAAACTATTTTAGTTGCATTTATGTCAGTTTCATTAATTTTTATTTTATTTCCACGCTTTGTAGACAAGAATTGATTGTAGTATGTAGATGTTAAAGTAAACAAAATGGCGGTGGCTCGCTGACATAGAAAGTTTCTTTAATTTAATTGCTACTAATCAAATATTTTAGGTTAGATATATTGAAATGGAATTATATTAGTTGCTTCTGTATTAGTTTCATTATTTTCTATTTTATTTTTACACTTTGTAGACAAGAATTGATTGTAGCATGTAGATGTCAAAGTGAACAAAATGGCGGTGGCTCGCTGATATAGTTACAAAGTTTCTTTAATTTAACTGCTACTGATCAAATATTTTAGGTTAGATATATTGAAATGAAACTATTTTAGTTGCCTCTATAATAGTTTCATTATTTTCTATTTTATTTTCACACTTTGTAGACAAGAATTGATTGTAGTATTTAGATTTTAAAGTAAACAAAATGGCGGTGGCTCGCTGATATAGTTACAAAGTTTCTTTAATTTAGGTTAGATATATTGAAATGAAACTATTTTAGTTGCATTTATGTCAGTTTCATTAATTTTTATTTTATTTCCACGCTTTGTAGACAAGAATTGATTGTAGTATGTAGATGTTAAAGTAAACAAAATGGCGGTGGCTCGCTGACATAGAAAGTTTCTTTAATTTAATTGCTACTAATCAAATATTTTAGGTTAGATATATTGAAATGGAATTATATTAGTTGCTTCTGTATTAGTTTCATTATTTTCTATTTTATTTTCACACTTTGTAAACAAGAATTGATTGTAGCATGTAGATGTCAAAGTGAACAAAATGGCGGTGGCTCGCTGACATAGTTAGAAAGTTTCTTTAATTTAATTGCTACTAATCAAATATTTTAGGTTAGATATACTGAAATGGAATTATATTAGTTGCTTCTGTATTAGTTTCATTATTTTCTATTTTATTTCCACACTTTGTACACAAAAATTGATTGTAGTATGTAGATGTTAAAGTAAACAAAATGGCGGTGGCTCGCAGACATAGAAAGTTTCTTTAATTTAATTACTAATCAAATATTTTAGGTTAGATATATTGAAATGAAATTATTTTAGTTGCCTCTATAATAGTTTCATTGTTTTCTATTTTATTTTCACACTTTTTAATGAAAAATTGGTACGATTTTGAACGATACTCGTGGTATGTGCAACGAAACGCGAAACAAAAATTATCCCCGAACCCCATAACCGCCCACGTTCGCGCGAGGTGTATTGCAAAGGATTATTGTGTCAACATTAGCATGTAAGAATGACAATCGCTTTGGCGATTTATATGGGCTATTGTGTCTCCCAATATAATAAGGACTTCGTTAGCGACGCGACTATCTTTTGACAGTTATGCGTCGAAGACAAATGGATCGAAAATTAATGCCCGTGTTAAATAACAGCGGATCACCGTTTGTATAAAAGCTAACGAGTCCACAATGAAAACGCAATATTTCTTCGTTGTCCCCCGTACGTTTTAAATACCGCGTTGTAAATTCCACGAAACATAATAACTCAATAATTGTAAAATATTAACATTGGTCTACGTTATTGGTATACGTTTGGTAATATTCCAGCTATTTGTTAAACGTTTCGACTTCTAAGTTCTTTTTAAAAATTGTTAACGAATTATACAGTAAAAATAAAATTTAGTTATAAATAATAGATTAATTGATTATATTTCTCGATGACAAGAGTTCCTACTAAAGTCAATTTTAATTACTATACGAGAAGAAAATACCCCTAAAACGAAACATAAAAAAAGGTTCAAAGGGAAGGAATAGAGTAACAGAATTTTAATTTAATTCTATAAATCACTATTAAATTCAATTTTGATTACTATACGAGAAGAAAATACCCCTTAAAACGAAACATAAATAAAGATTCAAAGGGAAGGAAGAAAGTAACAAAATTTTAATGTAATTTTATGTCACTACTGAATTCAATTTTAATTATTATATGACTGAAAAAATACCTTTTAAAATGAAATATAAAAGAACTTTTGAAGAGAATTTAATTTAAATTTACAATTAATTCGCTACTAAATTGAATTTTAATTGCAGTACATTAAATACCTTTTAAAATAAAATATAAAAGAAGTTACGAAGGGTTGAAAACGTCTTGATCGAGAGGAGAAGGGAACTAAAAATAAAATTTTAGCGTAATCTGCAAGGTCGCCACCGTAATCTAATTTTCTCGAAAGCGTTCGACGATTCTCGGTTCGAATCGAATCGGCATGCTTTCGAGTGCCCCGGTCGTTCCGGAGAAACCTCGATAAAGCGACACGCGGGCCGCTCGAGGAGGCCCGAAACCGGGGTCCCAAGGCAATTATTAGCCGTCGTTCGATATTCTTTTTTCCATCGGGGCCGCCAATTTTTTCCCGCAGATTACACCATCACCGTTATGCACATTCCGTAAATTCCCCGAGGTCGTTGGGACCATTAAAGACGCCTTCCCTTCGCTTCCATCTCGTAGATTGATTCGCTGGCTTTTGTACTCGCTGGGCGGGTCGGCAACGGGAAGGTAAAGCCCGCTGATGCATACACGGAAACCAACTATAGAAACTCGTTGAACACGCAATACGTCCTTTATTCGTCGGTGCTCGGAACAAGGCGCGATTTATGGCGCAGTCGAAAAGAAACCATCGTAAAAAAAAAAACAGCTCGTAAACGGACATAATAAATATTTTTACGAAATTTTAAGCACACTTTGTACACGAAACTTCCTTCTTGTTCATATCCATGCTTCTCCATTTACTTTTTCGTGATGAAAAGATACTAAGGGGTCAGAGTGGAGCAATAATTAATTCAAAATTTTCTCGTTGAAAAATCAGGTTTCCAATTAAGTCTCAATATCAATTCTATATTATATACGATATATTGTTTGTCTATAAGCACTGTTTTTTACTTCGAAAAAAAATATTTTCTCTGGTACACTAATGGATTTTTATACTTATAATAATGAATATTTTTACGAAATTTTAAGCACACTTTATACGCGAAACTTCCTTCTTCCTTTTTCATATCCAACCTTCTCCATTTTCTTTTTCGTGATAGAAATCTATTTTCTATTATATTGAGCAATAATTAATTTAACGTTAAAATTTTCTCATTGAAAAATCAGGCTTCCAATTAAGTCTCAATATCAATTTTATTTTGTTCTATATTATATACGATATATTGCTTGTCTATAAGCACTGTTTTTTACCTTGAAAAAAAATATTATATTTTCTCTGGTACACTAATGGATTTAGTTTTTTATCCGTATAATAATGAATATTTTTCCAAAATTTTAAGCACACTTTATACGAAACTTCCTTCTCCGTTGTTCATATCCAACCATCTCCATTTTCTCTTTCGTGATAGAAATCTAGTTGGGGGCCAAGTGGAGCAGTAATTAATTTAACGTTAAAATTTTCTCGTTGAAAAACCACGTTTCCAATTAAGTCTCAATTTTATTTTGTTCTATATTATATACGATATATTTGTCTATAAGCACTGTTTTTGACCTCAACTGTAATAATATTACATTTTCTCTAGTACACTAATGGATTTTTATCCATATAATAAATAAATTAATAAATAATCAACTTTTAATTACCCTTTGGTGAAATGATCATAATCCTAAAAAAGAATTTGTTCTAATCTGCCTGGAAATATTAACACTACTAATTTATAAAAATTGAAAGTATAATTTTTATTCATAATTCTTGCAACTCTTGAGTTTCTTAGAAATTTATATTATAATATCTAATGCATTCTTTTTACTAATTAGTCCCTTAGATCGGAGCCAAGACTCGTTGAAAGCATTCGTCGTTCCCATATCGTTTCGTAATAGCTTATCGAAGGTATCTGCGAATTTCTACTCCTATATCTTGAAATTTATGTCATCTATGTGTGTGGATCAAATACCATCGATTCAATGCCCAACAATCGCATTCTGTTCTATCGGCTTTAATCTCGTCTTATCTCCTGTTGGCTCTTCGATATATACCAGACTAAAACCAACAAGTTGCAAGCGTGTTGCCAAACAGAGATTTTACGATCAGCGTCGCGTTGTTTTACGTGAAGTCATTTCCAAGATTAAAACACCACTCGTACTTTCTAGGAATTGTTCGTAATTACAATTTATACGGAATCAAATCTCTTAATGAAGTTTCTTTGCACTCCTTTTCCAATTCAAACTCATTCAAACTTATTCAAACTTATTCATTCATGGCCTTGTTTGGTATCGTTTTCCCTGGAACCTTATTTTAAATAAACTCCACAAAATTTGGAAAGAAATGTCTATAGTTAAAAATTTTATATTATATTGAAACTTAAACTTTAATTTTTGACAACGAAATAAGCACGAGATTATTAACACGGTTGATGGCCATTTTTCCCACGTCTAAAAGAGCATTTGTTCAAATTTTAATGAGAAAAGAACAAATATTAAAGTTTGGAAGATAGCAAGTTCGAATCGCCGGTCACCGGTGACCACCGTAAAAATCCACGCGTTAAATAGCAATATTGTAAATCTATTTGCACCTAATGCCATGCAGCCTTCTTACCCAATCGTTATTCATTTGTCAAACACGACAATCATCGCGTTCCCGTATTTGGAACAAGTTTGGCGCTCGGTAAAACGTACCGTTACTAATAAACGAAACCAATTGTCCGTATTTCGCGAGTAATGAATCGCGAACGATGAAATCTCGATGCAGACGAAATTATTGTGACTCATTTGATCGTTCGGCATTGAGGTTTGCGCATATCGTCCGACCCTGTTAACGTTGGCTGCGGTGCAGGCAACAGAGGCTGGAAACCGCTTGATTCGCGCGAGATATGCACACGTATTACCACCGTTACGATTGTTCGTACACCCGAAATTACGTAACCAGTCGTTGAATCATATCGAATGCGTTTCGAGCAGATTAAACTTTCACATTTCCATCGGGGGGAAAAAATACCGAATTCTTCAAATTAAACGCGACGCGTCATCTTAAAATCAAAGTTTCTTTCATCTATGCCATGTCAAAAAAAAATTATTAATAAGAAGAATAGAATTATTCAAGCAAAATATAAGTGTACATATTTATATTATACAAACCAAAAATATAGTTACTCCTGTTCCTACAAAGTTATAATTTAATAGCAAGGCAATAATTTTTTTTTGAATATTTATATAGAATATAAATGATATTCATTTCTGATCCCATGCATCTTAATAATTTTTTAGATTGAATGCTGCAAATTATAGTTGACAAGATTTAAGGTGATCTTGATATTTTGATGAAATAGGAAAATAGCAAAAAAATTAGTTTTTTATGCCAAACAACTTTCATTAGAAATATTTTTTTATACAATATGTAATTGACGAAAAAAATAAAGGTGAAAGAGTTCAAAGCTTGCATAAAATGGAGTCTATTTTCTTCCAGCGGAAGACGTTTTAAATAAAAGAGAAAATAATTGTTAAACAAGCATGTACCTCGAATCGATGTATTTAAAATCGAACATTGGTCCGCGTAACCAAAAATGATTGCTTAATTATTTTCTCTCGCAACGAGGGAAACTAAAAGTCAACGACAAAGTGACGTAACTGGCTGCTTTAAGTGATTTCAACGCGTGTACCTCAGCGTGGCGCGACACCGCATAAAATGTGTAATAACGTCAGTGTAATTTAATAATTTTATGTTGACCCCAGCAGGAGAATGAATTTTATATACTCGACTCTTGAAACTCTGACTTTCGCTTAATCCATAATTTCGTGGACGTGCATGTAGGTAACCGTGTCCCCGCGGGAGCTACTAAAACGTCCATTTATTAACCCTCTATTACATAATGTACACGACGGGGAACCTAATAAATAAATTCCCGTAAGCTCGAGACGAGACATTTTGTAGTTTCTTTCGAACTGGTTAATTTTAGCGTTGGTTAAGTTTCATATTCGATAAGGGGAGATTAATAAGGAAATAAAATCCCTTGGAATATTTAAAGTTTAAAGAATATTAAAAATATTTGATTAATAATATTGTTGAATTTTACAATACTCAATGAATATCAAAAAGTTTTGGCAAAAATTTAATAACATTCTATTGCTGAATCTCACCTTTTATATTAAATATACATTTGTTCTATATTATTGTACCCCCTTAAAAAGGAAAGAAATTTAAGGGTTGTTCTGGTTCCTCCAGCCTTAAAATAATTTGTTGAAAAGATTAGGCTTCCTGGAAGTCGAGATTCTAGTTTATATAATAAATTAAAAATACTGGTGGTTCGATCCTTATTTAGGGATGTTTCTCCGAGGGATTCGAAATATTACAAAGTCGATGGTATACTAAACGAGGTAGGATGTAGGAAAATACCGTCGAGCCGAGACTAATTGGAAAGAATTTCTGTTTGCGACAAGATAATGATTCCAAACATTCTCCGAGACTCTGTACAGAATATTTATAATAAAACCAAGAGGAAGGGATATTATGCACCATAGTTAGGCTGCTTTAATCGCCCAATCTGAATCCCATGGAGCTACTATGGGATGCATTAGAAATTGCAAACCAACGTCTACTCCATATTTACTGGAAATTATAAGATAGTTGCAGGAATATTTGATAAAGGAAATTTCAAGAATTCGCTACATTGTAATTAAAAAGAACGGAAGATATTTCGATGGAAGGGACGTAGAAAATTATGAAACAATTATTGCAAAATTAATATAGGAAATCGTCGTCTTATCATTCTTCTGATAGATTAAAATGAAGCGTACAAATTTTTACAGTAAATAAAATAGATTTTATTTTCTATTGCTAAACACCAAACTATTAATATTTTTAATCAATTTATTTTCCAAGAATTTTCAACGAATTTCAAATATTTCTTTTTGATATTATAATTGTCGACACCTGAATATCTATGATTAGAACACATGAAACGACTTTTAAAAATTATCCTGCGAAAACGAATCGACATAATTGAAAATGAAACAACAGAAACTGAAGATGAACAGGATAGATTTTTTATTTTCTATTGCTATACCAAACTACTAATATTTTTTGTTAATTTTCCAAGAATTTTCAACCAATTTGAAATATTTTTTTTGGTATTATAATTGTCGACACCTAAATATCTATAATTAGAACACATGAAACGAATTTGAAAAAATCATTCTGCGAAAACGAATCGACATAATTGAAAATGAAACAACAGAAACTGAAAATTAATAGGATAGCTTTTATTTTCTATTGCAAAAAAACCAAACTACTAATATTTTTTGTTAATTTTCCAAGAATTTTCAACGAACTTGAAATATTTCTTTTTGGTATTATAATTGTTGATACCTAAATATCTATAATTAGAACACATGAAACGACTTTTAAAAATCGTCCTGTGAAAAGGAATCGATATAATTGAAAATGAAACAACAGAAACTGAAGATGAACAAGATTAAATGATATTCAAAATTAAGTTTGACTTTTCTTCTTTGCTTAAATATTTTTGCGCAATTCGACTGTACTAAAGTGTTCGATATTTGCATAGAATTGTTCCTGGTAGCTTGAATGGCGGAACAGTATTGCACACATTCCGAACTCGCTTTTTTCCCCGGTCTCCATCGACACTTAAAATACTCGGTATTCGGTGACAAATGTAGCAGAGAAACGTATTCGTGCCGCTTTGACTTCTTTTTCTAAAGGCCGCGTTTCCCGTCAGGGACTTCCTACGGCCTTTCTTTCCCATTCGTCAAACACGGTGCCGTGTTTTTTGCTGCAACTCTTTCAGAACGGGTCGACGACGAAACGCGTAAAAAACACGCGCGCCTATTGTTGCCGCACATCGAGTTTTTCCACGAAACAACGCAATTGTAGCTTGACGCACGGATTCCTAATCACGGCGCCACTAAGAACGGGCGAAATTTGATTCGAATAACAGATAACCAACAAACACAACGTACAATTTATTCACGACGCGAAGATATTCCATTTTATACGTAATTGAAAATTTTATTTCCGGTTGAACGAGTTGGGGATAAATTTTTTATTTTGTTTTTATTTACGAACAAAGTGTGTAAATGAAATTTGTCAAAATACTTTTGAATCAATGAATTAATTTTTTGTTATCTATTTATATAAACGATAGTTCTTAGTATTATAATGTTGAAATTGTATACTTCGATTTAAAAGAAATAAGGAACGCTAACGTAGTCAATAGAATGAATTTCCTCGTCGGGTCGTGTCTCTTTTATCACGGTCAATCAACGTCTCCTGTTTGAAGAAAAGATTTTGGTTGCTCAAGGCCATTCCTCTAACAGTAAATTGCGTCAGGCTCTTAGGTGTACAAACTCTCATGCTTGCCACTCTGTTTGAAAGATGAAGCACGTTGTGCCTGCAGGGTTGCGCCTTTTGTCTCTGAAATACAACGATGGAGAGTGGCAAAGAGACCAAAGATGGGGTTCGGTGGTCTCCAAGAGCCAAAACCTTTTGTCCCCATCTCGTGGTTCCTTTATACTTATCGGCTCTCGCATCTTCAACGTGATCTAATTTACCTGTGATCTCGGAATCATTTTAACATCGAAATGTACGATTCGAAATTAGGGGTTCGTCAAATGTAATTTTAAGAAGATAATAAAGTAATACTAAGACCACGAAGCTAGTAGATATACCGGAAGATAATATATTTTAGTATTTTCGATATTTATTGTACTGCCCCTTATACCAGAATATTATTTAACTCTATTCTGAATCCATAAATTTTAGGTAACAATAGTGATTATACAGGGTGTTCAGTCACCCCTTTTCGGCGAAATTGAAAAGTTTTAAATTATTCTGAAAAAATTATTTTCAGTCGCGTGGTTCAATTACAATCATTTTTGGTGAATAGACATACCCCCGAAATCCTACGCAGTTTCGAGAAAAAAATTCGAGTATGTGTTGAAAGTTTTGGGTGAAAAAAAAGAATTTCGAATCATCTTGGAAAAATTATTTTTAGTTACAGGGGTCAATTACAAGCATTTTTGGTCAACAGACATACCCCCGAAATCCTATTCAGTTTCGAGAAAAAAATTCCTTACCGAAAATATAATTCCTGACCACTAATTTCTGCCTGAATTTTCATGCGAATCTTTAAAATGTTGTAACTTCTGAACAGATTGAAGGATTTTAATGTTTCAAAAAGCAAACAATGAGTATTTTAGTGGAGAATATGTAGAGAGTATGAAAATGTTGGAAAAGTTGTTTCGTAACCACGTAAAGTGAGAAAAACCCCATAAAAATGGTTCAATATTCAAACATCTACAACTCCTACAATAGCGAATATATTTCAATGAAACTTTTTTCAGAAATAGAGCTCATGGGTACTTACAAAAAAATATTAGACAACTTTTCTGTAGAGCATCAAACAAAATTACTAAAAATAAAAAACGAATGTCTAAGAAAAATCGACGGGGGTTGCCTAAATTTTTCGACGAAAAAAAAAAATTTCAAATTGTTCTGGAAAAAATATTTCCAGTTGAAGGGGTCAATTACAAGCATTTTTGGCCATTAGACATACCCTCGTAATCCTACCCAATTTCGAGAAAAAAATTCGAGTAGGTGCTGAAATTTGTCGGTGAAATTAAAAAATTTCAAATCGATTTGGAAAAAATATATTCAGTTGGAGGGGTCAATTATAAGCATTTTTGGTCGAAAGACATACTCCCGAAATCCTACGCAGTTTCGAGAAAAAAATTCGATTAGGTGCTGAAATTTTTCGGTGAAATTAAAAAATCACAAATCGTTTTGGAAAAAATATATTCAGTTGGAAGGGTCAATTACAATCATTTTTGGTCATTAGACATACCCTCGAAATCCTATGCACCTTCGAGAAAAAAATTCGTGTAGGTGGACAAATTTTATTAATAATTTTGTTAATAACTTTTCAACGAAGCCTCAATCGACAAATTGGTATTCTTGATTTTCGTCTTATTTTGGCTTCTAGAATCGCTCATTAAAGTTTTTCCCAGGGGTGGCCGGACACCCTGTATACTAAGCTTGATTCATGAATTTCTCCAGTTTAATATTTTTATAATTCACCAAATTGCACATTCATAGTTTTTGATATAAGAAGAGAACAATACAGTACAGTAATTTTTGCAATATACTAACAAGAAAATCTTTAAATTTAATAAACAAGTCACTTGTGCACTTCAATTGGATTTAAGTATTATTTTCATCTTCGATTAATTTTTAATATATTTTAACAAGGTACACATTATAATATTACACAAATAGAATATAATATTCCAATACTTCTATGAGTAGTTTATGTCAAAATTTAAACAAAAAGATTTGCGGTACACTCGTGATAAAAGTGCAGTTGCGAGTCTCGGGTTAGAAAGCATCGATGCGAAAAATTAATTTCAGATATTAAGAAGCAGAGTACTGCAACTTTCAACACTTATTTGTTTTTTTAAATAATTGGTCATCCGGGTAAATTCCCCAAGGGTCCCAGGACCGTCACGATCGTCCTCTGCTATCCGTTAATTAACAATATTTCAACGCGAGGCCCTCCGTTGCTCTCTCAACAGCTGTATTGAAACGATAATTTTGCCCCGGGGCAATGGCGATCCCGCGCCAACGGTATTTCTTTTTCCGCGTTTCGGGACAAACGTTGCGACTGTCAACGATATATCAGCCGCAACTACGCAACGTTGCGAACACGATGCGCTGTGTTAACGAGATACTAATTCGCCCGTGACACAGCACGCGAGTGAGATCTCGCTGAAAGCTCGGCGTCCAGAGAAAGAGGGACGATTCGACGATCGCGCGTCGCTGCACGCGGCTGCGGTAATTCCGCGTACGCTCGCGCGCGTGTAAAACGCCCGCGAGTCGATGAGCCATACTCTGATTAATTACACACGAGGCCACCAGTTCCTCGCCGCGATCTGAAAAATTCGCGAGCCGGCGAATTTTAATGAAATTACGCCATCGCGACGTACGCCATACAAGCATAGTTTCTCCATGCGTAAAATATATTTTCAAAATATAGTTTTTCAATAAGAGCCATAGAAAACAGGAATGATCACAGATGCCATATTCGTTCTTCATTTGTTAACCTATCATGGTTGTTTAGCAAGTCGAGTATCCTCAGGATATTTTATAGAAGTCTCAAATATATTTTAAAAATATAGTTTTTCATTAAGAGTAATTTTCAAACGACTATAACTTCTACAATAGTGAGTGTATTTCATTGAAATTTAGTCTGGAAGTAGAGTTCGTGGATATCTACAGAAAAGTATTAAACAAAATTGCAGTAGAGCGTCAAACAAAGTTATTAAAAATCAAAGCAAATTTTAAAGAATAATCGACAAGGTGTAGGTGGACAAAATTTTCAGCAAAATTGAAAAATTTCAAATCGTTCTAAAAAAATTATTTTTCGTTGTAGGAATCAATTACAATCATTTTTTGTGAACAGAGATATACCCGAAATCCTATGCATTTTCGAGAAAAAAATTCAGGAAGGTGAATAAATTTTTCGACAAAATTAAGAAATTTCTAATCGTTCTAGAAAAATTATTTGAAGCTAGAGGGATCAATAACAATCATTTTTGGTGATTAGACATATACCCGAAATCCTACGCACTTTCGAGAAAAAAATTCAAAAAGGTGGACAAATTTTTGACAAAATTAAGAAATTTCAAATCGTTCTAGAAAAATTATTTTAAGCTAGAGGGATCAATAACAATCATTTTTGGTGAATAGACATGCCTCCAAAATGCTACGCATTTTCGAGAAAAAAATTCAGGAAGGTGAACAAATTTTTCGACAAAATTGAAAAATTTCGAATTGGTCTAAAAAAATTATTTTTGATTGCCAGGGTCAATTATAATAATTTTTGGTGAGTACGCATACCCCCGAAATCCTACGCGTTTTCGAGAAAAAAATTCGAGTAGATGCTGAAATTTTTCGTCGAAATTAAAAAATTTCAAATCATTGTAAAAAAATTATTGTCGCTTGAGGGGGTAAATTACAATCATTTTTGGTTAGTACACATACCCCAAAATTCCTACTCATTTTCGAGAAAAAAATTCCTTACCGAAAATATAAGATCTGACCAGGAATGTTCTATCAAAATTTCATGCGTATGTTAAAAAATTCATAATTTCCAAACGGATTGGAGGATTTTAATGTTTCAAAATGCAAACAACGCGTATTTTAGTACAGAATATTTAGAAATTCTAAGAAGATATTTAGAAATACAGTTCGATGAGAAATCAGTGCTTGTAGTTGACAGTCTACGCGTTTAAGTTTATTGTTATTATCGAGTTCGATGTACGATTGTCAAAAGACACACCGTTCCCACATAATATTTCCCAGGTGAATCTTACACGGTATCGAATCCTTGGAAGGACGGAAGTGGTACCATTATGTAAGGTCATATAAGTGCGACAGGTATGCGAGTCCTTCGACGAGAAACACGAACACAGTGGATTAACCTGCGTCCGTGGTCGGACTCCGCGACACCCGGTGCAGCGTGACTGACGTGTGTGTACGTATCGCGAGCCAGGCGGTTATGCAACTCATTTTATGTTCATTTCAAGAGACAATACGCTGGCACGAGATACCGATCAAACATTCCATCAACAGATACCAATGTCAAATTACGCGGTGTCAGGATTGTCCAGCGAAACCTCAAATAGTAATAACAGAACTGTCAAATAGTAATACGGTAGATCCTCCGTTATTCGAACGTCCGATCATCCGACCATTCTCCTATTCGAACGTTTTGTTATCCGAGAGTAAAACCCACGTTGCATCCATATTTTACAAATTCCGAGTTATTAAATATTTTATAGTTAAGGCAATTAATTTTATTCAACAGTTTGACAATGTTTTCTCTCCCCAACTTGTCGGCTTAAATTCTCTCGTAATATTAAAAATTGATTCTTAGGAAAATTTAGAATAATAATGACACCAAAATGATACGAGATTAGTGCATTGAAAAATAAAAATTGCACGATAGTGAAACTGTTTTCTTCGAGCACAGTGATAGAAATAGAGCAAACCGATCTGGAATTCATAAATCTTTAATTTATTTGTATCGTTTCTAAATTCCAGGAGGCACAATAAGAAAACTATTTCATCGCTATTTTAAACGAGAAGAAATTTTTACCCAACGATGCAGAATTTATTCTTTGCGTTTCTATTCCTCGATGGTTTCGTTCACCGAGAGTTTCTCGCGACGGTCGTCCGAGCTCGCAACACACAGAGATTTAAATTGAAATTATAGTCTCGACGACGCTAATTATTTCTATCACGAGTGGAATTAAAACTGAACCAACGGCTCAATGACGCGGAGCATGCACTTTCTTAACTGTCGTCTGTTGCACATGTGATCGTGTCAGATCTGACTAAGGTCGAGGCAGAAGCAGCGTATGTACTTCGTTAAGAATTACCCTCTGGCGTGTTCGCCATCATTGTCGCGAGCGTTTCATTCGATACGATCCTATCTTTCTTAATATCGTTCAAAATTTTTACAAATCTAAAACGCAAATTGGCACTCGTGTTCCATGCTTCGAAATTGACAAATTGTCTGCCTTGTTATTTGATTTGCCATTTTATGTGACATAATCGGGTCGTTGAATTTATCTGTGAATATCATCAATCTGTCGTTCGAGCGACTAGAAGAAGACAAATCGTTCCTACATGGTTTGAAAAAGAAATTATTTCATCTATTATTTTTTAGAATTAATTCTATTTTATAATAGTTTAATTTACTAAAAACTTTAGGGGTGAGAAAACTTATAGACATTATTAAGATCAACAAACGCATCAATTTTTGTAATAAAATAATTTTTTAAATGTATGTAAGGAATACAAAAGACATCCATATAAATGTACAAATGCAACAAAATTAAGAAAAATTACCTCTTATATTCTAGAGTTCTACTATTTTTTAGAATTAATTTTATTTTATAATAGTTTAATTTACTAAAAAGTTTAGGGGTGAGAAAACTTATAGACACTATTAAGATCAACAAACGCATCAATTTTTGTAATAAAATAATTTTTTAAATGTATCTAAGGGATACAAAAGCCATCCATATAAATGTACAAATGCAACAAAATTAAGAAAAATAACCTCTTATATTCTAGAGTTCTACTATTTTTTAGAATTTATTTTATTCTATGGTATTTTAATTTACTTAAAACTTTGGGGGTGAGAAAACTTATAGGTATTATTACGACCAACAAATATATGAATTTTTATGATAAAAAAATTTTTCAAATACATCGTAAGGGTGCAAAATTAAGAAAATCAAAATGAAGAAAAATTAGTTCCTACGTTCTACTATTTTTTAGAATTAATCCTATTTTATAGGTACTTTCTTGAAATTTGAAGAGCCAAAACTTGAGGGTAGAAAATATATAAATATTATTAAGACCACGAAATATATTAATTTTTATGATAAAATAATTTTTCAAATGTATCTAAATAAGACCCTAAATTTAAGAGTAGTAAATATATAGATATTATTGAGCTCAACAATCATATGAATTTTTGTAATAAAATAATTTCTTGAATATATCTAAGGGGTGCAAAATTTATAGAAATAAATGTACAGATGAATCAAGATTAAGAAAAATGACCTCCCATATTTTATAATTCTATTATTTTTGAAAATTAATTTTATTCTACAATGCTTTAATTGAAAAATTGATGACTTTAGACAACCTTCCTCAAATTTGAAGAGGATCCAAAAGTTAAAGACAGAAAATGTATAGGTATTGTTAAGATCAGCAAAAATTAATTTTTGCGATAAAATGATTTTTCAAATACATCTAAAGGGTGCAAAATTTATACAAATAAATGTACAAAATTACGAAACATGACTTACATTTTATAATTCTATTACTTTCTAGAATTGATTGTATTCCATAATATTCTAATTGAAAAATTGATCACTAGACGACCTTCCTCAAATTTAAAAAGGACCCAAAACATAAGGGTGAGAAAACTCATAGCTATCATTGAGCCCAACAAATACAATAATTTTTCTACTAAAATAATTTTTCACCCGTATCTAAAGGGTACAAAATTTATACAAATAAATGTACAAAATTAAGAAAAATTATCTATATTTTATAATTCTATTACTTTGTAGAATTGATTGTATTCCATAATACTCTAATTGAAAAATTGATCATTTTAGACGACCTTTCTCAAATTTAAAAAGGACCCAAAACATAAGGGTGTGAGAACTCATAGCTATCATTGAACCCAACAAATATATTAATTTTTGTGATGAAATAATTTTTCAAATGCATCTAAAGGGTACAAAATTCATACAAATAAATGTACAAAATTACGAAAAATGACTTACATTTTATAATTCTATTACTATGTAGAATTGATTGTATTCCATAATACTCCAATTGAAAAATTGATCACTTGAGACGACCTTCCTCAAATTTAAAAAGGACCCAAAACATAAGGATGAGAGAACTCATAGCTGTCATTGAGCCCACCAAATACATTAAAAATCCATCCGTACGAACGCACAAGTAGACAAAACTAAATAAATTTACCTGCTACGCGGACGATCCGTATTCTTCGTCACGTTCGTATCGCTTGTCGACTTTTCGAAAACTGCTCCAGTTCCGCATCGCGACAACAAGGACGGCACATGGCGAGGATCAAAGTTTATTTCGATCTAGTTCCACGGAAACGGTTCTTGAATCACCGACGTATATAATTGGCGAATGACAACAGTTCGAGAATTTACGTACCCGCGGTGTCAAAACAAATTGCAACCGGTATCACTTTATTTTCGCCGGTCACGAATTTTCGGCCGCCCACGTGCGCGATTATCCGTCGACGGGGGGAGACTTTGTTCGAAAACAAAAAGAAAAACGTTTTCCACGATTATCGGAGACGATTGCGAGCGAATCTCGTTAAAGAGTAGCCACGGAGGGCATTTGTCGTCGTCTTGGTCGTGACCAATTCATTGTCGCTTCACCCGAGAGAGCGAAAATATCGCTTCGACTGGCCATGCCTATTTATAAACCTTCTTAAGGAGATTCTCGGACGTTTTGCTTCCTCCTGTCTTTCTCTTTTATAGCAATAACGCCCCCTCTTTGTTCTTGGATAACGCCGGACACTTAAAAGAGGAGTCCCTGGTGAACGTAGCAAGGTGGCCAAGCCACCAGGATCCCGAACACAACGTCACGACGAACGGGACGATTGAGTGTCGTATCGTTTTCAAAGTATCCTTTACACCGCAGAAGGTCGTACCAAATCCCACGACCGGTATCCGATCGCGCTTTCCTCTTCGATTTTCGTCCTGATTGGCCACCATGAATTTTTAATGCAATTGTTTCGACGCTACGAACCTCTGGACGAACAGAAAAAAGACTTCTACTTTCATTTTTCGTTTATTGCACTTTGTCTGTGGGTTGTCTGCTTTTGACAAAAGTTTAGACGAGCTAAAATCTTCTTGAGAATTATTAATATCCCGAGGGACTTCTTCATTCTAGAGGCGTACGACTTGGGGAAGGTTTCATTCATCTCTGGGAAAAATTAGGGTCGCGAGTCCTAGATCCTACGATTACAGAGATACTCTTTCTGATACGGAGAGATTTTTAACTACCATAGTTTTATCTTTCATTCAACCCCGGAATAGTATAGCCACGCGCTGCATTTTCTATTCATTTTTGTCACAGGGAAGATAATTTTTTGTGGACGTAGAAAAATTGTGTTATTCTTATTAAAAAATTCAACTTTCCTCCTCGTTGAATAAATGATCTTAAGGGATACATAAATTGTCCATTTATTATTTCTGTTGTCAATGAACTTGAATTAAAATATTAAAATAAAATTGAGTTCCAATCCTTTTTCTGTTATACATTATTCAATATTCTCTTTTGCATAGTGTTTTCACCAGATAATTACTACAATTTCATATAAGCTAACATACATTTCTAATTCCTTAAATTACGACTGTAGAAGATATACAGGATAACTAAATACAATCTAAAGATTATTTATTCAATTTTCAAGCTTCGTTGAATTCTTCAACCTGAAATACTCTTTCGATTATTTTCACCAAATAATTACCACAATTTCAGATAAGCTAACATACATTTCCAATTAAATTCATCTAACATGGCACCAAAACTTTTTCTTTAATTTTAAGGTAAATCTTGAAATTTTTCTCAGAGAGTTTGAAAATGGAGACACCAGGTGTGGTATCGCAGAGTTGAATTTACAAGACAATTTTTCTGTCGCTTCCGGCGATCGAGCACGCGTATCATTTTCAAGATGCAAGATTTCGTTCGGTTTACATTCAAGTCATCCATTTGTTTAATCCTGAGATAGTGGAGCCAGCAGGACATCTGTATCGCGTGTTTAACCGTCACCAGCGCGAAAATATAACACGGGAAACTGTTACTGCATCCGTAGTAACAGACCCACCACTCGTCGTACACTAACCGCTGATAGATAGAGGCCAGGCGCACACGCAATATCGAAACTGAGTTTCGTCCATTTTCCCACGTTTCGTCGATCAAATCATCCAAGTTTGCAGTATTTTTACAACGAACGGCTTTTAAACTGCCGTTCTCGAGTCAATTGTTGTCACACCAATGAATGAAATGATAGAGGAGCACGAAATGAAGGGCAGAAAGTAAAATTAACTGTTAAAATTATTTATTATCTATTGAAACAAAATTTTAGGGCCTCACAAACAGTTTCATGAGTGTTTATATGGAGGTTACCAGTGACCTCAAACTTTTAATATATTTCAAAATTATTCACGATGAAAAAACTCTAATACTTGTAAAATTTTAATATATCATTAAGTTATTTATACACGAGTGATAGGATCGTTTTACTAGAAAGTTGAGAAGATTAATTGTCAAGAGATGTTAAAGAAAATAAGTCTAAATAGTACTCATATATTTTGATGAAAGATGAATTTTAGATTGTTTCCAATCGTATTAAAATAAAATTTTGTGACCTCATAGACAATTTTACTAGTATCGATATGGGGGTCACCGGTGACCACCACGTCAAATTCCAATATATTTCAAAACTATTCACAGTGGAAGAATTTTAACTGAGAGGCTACAAAAATTTCTAAACGTTAAAAAAGATGCATGGGATTATATTTCGATAAAAGTAGAAAAATAAATACTAAATGGTAGATTATATAGTTTCCAATTGTCTTGAAACGAAATGTTGTCCTCGTAGACGATTTCACGAGTACTGGTCCGGAATTAACACGGTTGAGTACCGTGGCGGGCACCGGTGACCAGTTTTTTTGTTCGAGCCGCGTTGTCGGTCACCCGTGACCGACACTTTGACATACACCGCTTCCTCAAATCGCGAACCGTAAATAAATTCTAATAGTTGTGAACTTGTCGGATTAATATCGTTTGAAATACCATGCAATAATGAGACCACTATCGAAGCGACATTTCCAGCTTTTGCGCGATAATTTGAACAAATCTTGAGGATAAAAATGCTCAGGGTCGTTTCGCGTGAGTAGAAAGGCATGAAAAACTTCCTGGTTACACAACGTGGTAAACGACACTATTGTTATTAAGAGTGCTATGAAATAACATCGTTAATTGTCGAGTATTTCGAATTTTTAGCGATTATTATCGTAAAAAACTAAATATTCGACGAGTTATTCTGGACTGGATAAATATTTCTGTTTGTACGCTGTTCGTTGAATAAAAACTGAGGTTTCCAATCGTGGAATTAAATATTTCACGAGGAGCAGATAAAAATGTTCGATCGATCAAACGTTACGAATAAATTGCTATGCGTTGGTTTTATTGGCCATCAATTATTAATAAAATCGTGTCAGTCACGCTATAATTTGAACAAATGCGAAGGATACTTTTGCACGTGGAAAACAGCAGTCAATGTATTACGTATATTTTCGTAACTTTAAATATTTTTATAATCATATTTTGATGCACAGCAACAATGATCTATTTTCTTTTATCTAATCTATGCGTTTTACTGTCATTTTGATCTAATTTGAAACGTTATTTTATTCGAATTTCTCAAGTTCAAAAATTACCACTCACTCGAAATCGTTGCAATTTCTGAAGATCTCTTCTCAATGATTTTATTCGCGACTAAATTATTCTTCATTTAAACTGAACTGATTTGATAATTCCGAAAATCTTGCATGAAATGACAAAGTCCTCCCAAGCCTTCATCCCTAATCGTCAAATCAACAAACGTTTGTCACAAAATTAAGAAAAGATTACACTCGAAATAGTCTCATCGTCGACACCGGATGAACGTCATAATAAATTTAAAAAACGAAAAATAAAATCTCCAATCACCTATTCTTAATTCAGTAAAGTCACCGTTTGTCACAAAATGAAAAAAAAGTTTCACTCGAAATCGTATCCTCGACACTGGACGAACGATAATTAAAGAAACGAAAAATAAAATCTCCGATCGACTATACTTGACTTAATAAAGTCACCGCGCGTGATTAATTATTTTTTACGAAATTGAGAAACGACAAACGATAATTCCGGGTCGGATTCCCGCCGAATCTTTCGCGGCACGAAGATCCAGGAGCGCGATCGTCGCAGCATCCACACTACCGGGTCACTCGTGAGACACTAACCGACGAGAGACAGAGAACGCAGACACGAGGTAGAGGTAAGCTACACCGCAATTGGTCGGGTCGAGAGGTGGTGGAGAGTGTGTTAGCAGGGTGCAGAGAAAGAAAGAGACGGCGGTATAAAAGTGGAGAGGGTGGGAAGTAGGAACAAGCAGGTAGTGGGAGTCGAGTAGTGGCTGCATATACGGACCTTAAAAGCAGGTATCCCACGTGGCCGGTGCTCATACCATGGGGTCAGTTTCGTACTATAAAGCAGTCCCCATAAAAATAACCACCGAACCTCTGTGTTCCTGATCCAATTCCTCTTTTACCATCGCCAGGTTGTTACAACGGCCGCGATTCAACGCGCATGTTACGATCCCTATCGTGTTAACTCGCTTGCGAACGAAATGAGCTATTTTTACGATTTAAATTTCCCGCTTTCGTAACTTGATTTCCATTATACGAGGGTCGACGAGGTTATATCCGTTTAAATGTTGATGGGAATCGATTAAATGTGCTTTTGGATGGTGGGCTTCGTATGCTGTCTGAAATTGAATAATTAATATTGTTTCATTCTTTCGAAATGGTGATTTCACCATTGCCAAGTTGTTACGTTCGAAATGGGCTATTTTTACGATTCAAATTTCCCGCCTTTCGTAACTTGATTTCCATTATACGAGGGTCGACGAGGTTATATCCGTTTAAATGTTGATGGGAATCGATTAAATGTGCTTTTGGATGGTGGGCTTCGTATGTTGCCTTAAATTGAATAATTAATATTGTTTCGTTCTATCGAAATGGCGATTTCACCATTGCCAAGTTGTTACGTTCGAAATGGGCTATTTTTACGATTTAAATTTCCCGCCTTTTTAACTTGATCTCCATTATACGAGGGTCGAGGTGATTATGTGCGTTTCAGTGTGAATGTAAGACAATTAAATGTACTTAGGGATGGTAGCTTCGTATGTTGTCTTAAATTGAATAATTAACATTATTTCATGCTTTCAAAATGGCGACGAGTACTCAGTTGTACGATTTCTGAATGGTGAAAACGTTACTGCAAAAGAGATTCGTACTTTCAAAATGGCGATAAAAATTGAGTCACTGCAAAAGACATGTACAATTGTAGTACACAAAACAGTGCAGAATCTATTTGAAGCTACTCAAAACAAACAATGGCTGATAATCTGAAAGTGTACACCTACAATATGAATCTAGTGTGATTACCATCTTTTTGCAAAGTTTAAAGAATTTTTAGAAAAAAGATCCATCATAAAAAATAGTATTTATTTCAAAAGCCAGATTCTGTCCTAAAAAATGGAATTAATGGAAGTTTACTCTATTTCGAATTATTTCATGAAAAATTAGATTCATTGATCTATGACAGTAAAATCTCTACGTGATTTCGAGTAAGCAGAAATCCAAAGTATTCTGTTAAACTTGAACATCTTCGAACATCTCGAAAATTTTGCAGTTTAATAAATTCACTTTCCGCGACGATTCTCGAAACGGTCTAAAAAATTAGCATAAATTCTAACAAGAGGCTTCCGGTTTGCTTGTCCGTATCCACGTATAATGCACGACCGATTTGGAAAGGTAATGAGGTCTCCTTTCTGGCCGATACGCAACTACATTGTCGAACGAGTTCTCGTTCCTGAAAGATTCACTAATTCGATGTCGTACTTCACGGAGAGAAGAGAACGCAGGGAGGGGGCGGGGGGAAAAAAGACGCCACCCTCTCGCGGGCTCCTGCAAAGAGTAACTTCCAGGATACACAATGACCGAGTAAATTGGATGGAAATTCACGAGCCCGGGAACGGTCAGCGCATTTTCTACCCCGCATGCATTTTATATGAACGACCGAAAACTAAGCTCGAACTCGCTGGTAATTATTTCAATTTTAAACTCTCGAATAACTCGTTAAATCCGCGCTTATAGTAAACCCCTATAATCTATAATAATCTATAATATATCGAGATTCACCAAATAATATGCGTTCGATTAATTCGAAAGCCTCGATATAATGGATTTATCAATTATGTATTCGATTAGAATGGTTTGGAGTAGGCTCCATGTCCTACAAATTTTTAATAATTGCAAAATCACGTTTCTCTCCTTCACTGACGTTCGATTCTTTTGATTTTTCATTGCACCAAAAAATATCTAAACTTTGCAATTCAATGAAATAATACAGATGAAGTAATTTAATTTTTACGAATTTTAGTTCAGGGAATCGACTTTTGGTGCGGAGAATTTTTCAGATATGTTATTTATATGTTTTATATGAATTTTCGACAATAGCCTTTTCAGTGAAACCTCGTTCTTTCACCCTGTTTGGTTTTCTCATTTTATGTACATTTTGATGAATGAAACGATTGAATACAGAAAAAGTATACGTACACGTTCGTTGATATTGCAACAAATTTTGCATTATTCTTTAGAATCGTGGACAACGAAAGGAATAGTCGGCTATTTTCAATGTGATCTGCTGTATTTAAACTGTGTAAAATACGCGTCTTGAAACCACTAAAAATTACGACAAATTTCAATTTCCGTGGGAGGAATGGAGATTTATGGACGTCCACGCAACAGCCAATTAGAGTTGCACACCGCCTATGAATGAGAATCTCCTTCCACTGGACAATAATTAACGAAAGAATGAAATACAGAATTGGTCGTTTCAATTGAGTAAATTCAAAATTACAATAAGTTTGTTATAAAAATAGTAAATATTGTGAATACTATTTTTATTTGGAGCAGTGACTTAATTCCAGGAAAAAATAAGACAAAACTGAATACACAAAATACACAAATTATAAAGACAAGAGACATTTATGTATGTTTACAAAAAAAAATATTGTTTTCTCTTTTGCTATAAGAACAAGTATTTCTAATAAATTTCATTCGTGTCCATCGTTTCCACGAAAAAAATTACGTATTTCAGGAGTTTCGACATAGTGGCCTTTCAATCATGTGCTCACAATGTGCTAAATTTAGCATAACTCGAAGCCACTAAACGAACCAACGCAGTAACTTGAACCCAACGTTCAAGAAACTTCAAACAATTTGATACGTTTGTGTTCCCGAAAAAAAGAAAAAAAAAAAAAAAAAATATGAGCGAAGGAATTGAAATCGATCACTTTTGCCTAAATTGTAACAATATGAAGATTTCTATTTCAAATATTTTTTTTCTCTGAAAAGTTCTGAATCGAATACTTTTCACGACGATAGATTACCAGGAAAACCACACCCAGGTTTCCCGGGAGGGATTTTCCGAATCCCTCTTACAACCTGCTGCGTAAACATCCCACCTATATTTAGGACACCTGTAGCGAACATTTTCGTCAACGAAACGACGGTGATCGAATGTTTGCGCTCGCTCATGCTCTTTCACGACTTCGTGTTCTCGCTTCGACGAACAAATAGTTACACTATCGGGTCAAACATTCGATTATAAAACGCCTTCGACTCTGATTCTGAATCATCTTTGGGTAAATAAAATTCCACAGACGCGTAAAGTTAATTACACGAATCGAAGAAATAACTTGTTGAGGGTAAAATCAAATTAGAAAACAAAACATTTCGTAATGAATAAATAAGAATTTAACGTTGGTCTCGATGGTTATCCTCCTATTGATAATATAAAAAGGAAAAATTCGAAATTTAAGAAAAAACAAATAAACCTTGATTGATATAAATACTGTTGTATACAAGAGATTTTTTTTGGGCGCGATTATGGCTATAGAAATGAGATTATGGTCTACGAAAGTGACAGATATCATCGAATGTAATCTGTTTTCGATAACTAGAGCATGCATTACTCGGACAGTTAGGCGTACGCGTAATTCGATGACGAGCCCTCTCCTGACTGCGTCAATAGTTCTCTGTTCGTTGTGTGTATTCGTTCGCGAGGCTTTGCTTTTATTTATAATTGATTACCGTGAACTCGTTAGAAGCTGGTCGGTTGACTAATAACGTATACACCGTATGAGTCACTCCCACGGGAGTGGACTCTCCGTGAAATAGAAATAGATCGCGATGGACCGACTCGGACGGTCAGAGATGCGACGCAGGCGACCAGTTCCGGTTTGGTCGATGACTCTTTTAAAAACAACACACACCTGATACGAGAAACGTTACAGACACGGCGGAACTTCATTTATTTTCCCTACGTTTGTTAAAACAATCAGAAGTTAATCACTAATCTGTCGCTAACCATCGTAAAGTCGAGGGAACTGTTAGTAAATTCATAATAAATATTTTGTGAATTTTTCTTTTGCTATTCATCGTTTGCTAAAACACTTCATTAGAAATTTTTATTGTATAAATGGATGATTAATGACAAAACAAAAATTCATAAAGAACAAGTGAGAATTTAACGTTGGTTATTAATTTTCTTCTATTGATAATAAAGTATTTATTACGAATTTTTATTGTATAAATGGACGATTAATGTCAAAACAAAAATTCATAAAGAACAAGAATTTAACGTTGGTTTCGTTGGTTATTCATTTTCTCCTATTGATAATAAAGTATTACGAATTTTTATTGTATAAATGGACGATAAATAGCAAAATAAAAGTTCGGGACTGGATAAATTAAAAGGAAGTACATATTTAAAAATGTGTTGTTTGGTGAGGTACAATTGCATTTATTTTTAACCGTGAGACAGTGATCATTGACAAAATTCTATAAATGGAAAATCGTTCAAAAATATCGAAGAAATAGATATACACGTATCTGAATTTTTGTGATAAAGAAAGTGAACGTTTAACGAAATTTTCTCGTAACGGAGTGTTTAAAAAATGTATAAAGAGACGTTGAAGATATCTGTCGATAATTACATCTCCCGTAGGATTGGGAGAACATTCTATTTTACACACGGTAAATCCTCCACGATTTACAGTTTCCACGCAATCGACAGTTTCCTGTTTAATGTGGAGTAAGCCTAAAGGGCGCGTTTCCTCTGGTTTACGAGTTAACCCTCTGCGGTCGACAGGCACCGCGTACTGGTGACATAAGTTCCCTTTGTGCACTAACATCAAAGAAACTCCCCCACACTACCATAAATGTAAAGGCGTGCTTCGACTTCCGATTGGTCCAAATCCCTAGTCTCAACACCTATTAATGTCTTGCACCTATGATGTCCACTTTGCTCTCGAGAGCCACTATTATGGTCGAGGTGCTCTGCCACAGTAATTCTCAACGACCCCCCAGTGAGTCACACTATATTTCTTGGGAGGGTCACGAATGAAAAATGGAAAATCACATTTCCTCGTCCCACTTTTCACCTACTCCTTCCCTCAAATCCACTCGAATCTACGATTCCTCAAACAGAGAAAACGTAAACAGTAGTGGGGATTACTCTGTTGCACGTATCCATAACCCAGATTCGTGCATATAGCGAGGTAATACTGCACACGCAACGCAATTTCATTTTCTAGGTCAAGTTGCAATTTTCTTCGAACAAATAGGGAATTTAGTATCTAAATTTCACTCTTGAAAATTTTTATTTAGGCAATAATTTTACCCATTTGTACAAATTATGAGGTAACTCTCAGTATGGAGATTCTTCGAAATTTTTATTTATATAATAATTTCCCCCATTTCTATAAATCTTTTCCACAATTTTCTTCGAACAAATAACAAATATAAAATTGTCTGTGTTACACTTGTTTGAAATTTCAATCCAGATAATTTTGCTCATTTCTAGAAATTACGAGGCTCAGCACGAAGGCTTTCCTGCTCGCGCGGGGGAGTTTTTGTTGGAAAAGTAAAAGTTTCAAGTGGACAGCAGGCATAAGTCGCGTGTTGCGCGGGCGAGCCTTGACGGGGAACACGTGATTCGAGTTTCGCGCTTTACCGTACGCGTTTGGTGTTCGCGTGCTATCGGGGCACTGTTTCGTGCGTACGCACACTCGGGCAGAGCCACGGGCACAAATGCAACAGCGTTGCTTTAATTATAGACCGGAGCCCTTCTCCTTTCCATCGTCTACCCTCGGCACCGCGAAATTGGAAAGCGTCTACGATGGACCACGCTCGTTTCTCGTGGCTGAGGGTAGGGACGGCTATTATACGTACACTGAAACTTTCCAGGAACTTCGAAAAAGTTCCCCAAACTTTTTACTAAATTGGTATCGTAAAGCAATCTTGCAGAAATGGCGCGAAAAAAACATTCTTCACAACCGTGTTTTCGAATTTCCTTAACTTTTAACGAACCTTTTAAAAGTACAAAATGTAGTACCCTTCGAATTAAAATTAATTCACAAGATTAAGTACTCTTCAAATTAAAATTAATTCACTAAAATCAGTACTTATCAAATTAAAATTAATTCACAAAAATCAATACTCTTCAAATTAAAATTAATTTACGAAAATCAGCCTCTTCAAATTAAAATTAATTCACAAAAATCAGCACTCTTCAAATTAAAATTAATTCACGAAAATCAGTACTCTCCAAATTAAAATTAATTCACAAAAATTAACACTCTTAAAATTAAAATTAATTTACGAAAATCAGTACTCTTAAAATTCAAATTAATTTGGAAAACCTAGTACTCTTTAAATTGAAATTAATTCAGAAAAAGTAATACTCTTCAAATTCAAATTAATTAAGAAGAAATAGTAATACTCTTCATATTCAAATTAATTTAGAAAAACTAGTGCTTTTCAAATCAAAATTAATTCAGAAAAAATAGTACCCTTGAAATGAAAAATTAATTCACTAAAATCAGCACTCTTCAAATTAAAATTAATTTACGAAAATCAGTACTCTTCAAATTCAAATTAATTTGGTAAAACTAGTACTCTTAAAATTAAAATTAATTCAGAAAAGGTAATACTCTTCAAATTCAAATTAATTAAGAAAAAATTGTACTCTTCAAATCAAAATTAATTCAGAAAAAGTATTACCCTTCGAATTAAAATTAATTTACAAAAATCAGTATTCTTCAAATTCAAATTAATTCAGAAAAAGCAGTGCCATTCTATATTTTTTTTCCGTTCCTTTCGCGATAAAATAAAAGTTTCACGGTGCTTCGGAATGCTTTCGAGCAATTTTACGAAATTACTTTTCCCAGTTAAGTGCCGTGCATTCGATTTAATTTTAAGACAAACACATTTTAGGACAATGGTTTGCAAGTACCTATAATAAGTTCGCGTCGCCATGAATATTGGGAAAGTTTTAGAGACCACTCGAAGAATCTTTGCTCCAGACTGTTTAAAGGAACTTTTCGATAAGTTTAGTAGGTCGACAAGTTAAATAATACACTTGACATCCGACATCCAACGTGAACCTTAATTTATGGTAGTAACTTTTAATACCGCTCAGAGAGGAACACTTAAGCGAAGCAAACTTTGTTTTCGAAGCTTTTGCTTCTTTCACTAATTTCCATGAATCTATTCTCTCTGTTAATAAAAAGTACGTAAACTAAATTCTATCAAATTTGCATTATTTCTCGATTGATTACTTAGTCATTGAGTCTTTTAAATGGTCATTGCAAAATACGAGTACAATTTTAACAATTTCACGCTGAGAAATCCACTAAATATTACAAATAAAACCCAGTTCCCAATTCTATAAATTTCTGATACTCCCTGAAAATATTAAACGAGATTATCCGAGGCCAAAGTATTCATTTTTCTCGGATAGTAAAATATATAAAATACAAAATTAAAAATTTTGACCTAAATAAAAACAACGAATCTATTTTAGAAGAGTATTAATATATCCCTTGAACTCTAAAATAATCACACGTGAACCTTCTAATACGTTCTCAAATGAAAAATGCAGTTTAGTGCGAAATATTGTGAAAACTAAAATGGCGAAGGAAAAACGAGACACGTGTTTCGTTTATAGAAAGCACCAATTACGATCTTAAGTGGTTAACGTTTCGTTAGAAAAGAATAGTAATTGCTCGAATTAGAATCATGTTTGAAGTAACGCGTATCACAGCCGTTGTCTTTACTAGGTACAATTGCAAAGAGAAGTAATTAACGATCTATAATGGTTCTACGCGATGCAGCTGCACAGAAGAGCTCGTTCAGATTTTATCTACGTATCCTAAATGCAGTTATGGGCTTTCTATTTTTAAAAGACAACTCGTAAACCGCTGCAAGCCACGGTGATCGACTCTCGTCACCATAAGCTGGAAGTTCTTAAATTTACTCTGTATATATTGTACTTGTAAATTTCGTGTAAACGATCTGAACCTTTCTAAGTAATCACAAACACGCCTTTTGATTGATAGATATGGTTTACTTTTTATATTATTAACACCGATCCATCGTATACTAGTTTCATCAGTCGAAAATAGATTCTACGTCCCAATTATACAGGATGTTTGGCCATCCCTGGGAAAAATTTTAATGGGAGATTCTAGAGGCCAAAATAAGACGAAAATCAAGAATACTAATTTGTTGATGGATGCTTCGTTAAAAAGTTATTAAGATTTAAAGTTCCATCCGTGCTGAATTTTTTTCTAGAAAGTAGGTAGCATTTCGGGGGTACGTCCATTTACCAAAAATTATTGTTATTGACCCCTGCAACTAAAAATATTTTTTTTAGAACAATTTGAAACTTTTGAATTTTGCCGAAAAATTTCAGTACCTTCTTGAATTTTTTTCTTGAAAGTGGATAGGATTTTAAGGGTATGTGTATTGACCAAAAATGATTGTAATTGAGCCGCGCAATGGAAGATAATTTTTTCAGAACGATTTGAAATTTCTTTTTTTCGTCGTAAAATTTAGACACATTTCTGAATTTTTTTCTCGAAAATACGTAAAATTTCGGAAATACATCTGTTCACCAAACATTATTGTAATCGACCCCCGCAACTAAAAGTAATTTTTCCAGAACGATTTGAAATATTTTAATTTTGTCACAAACTTTTTCGACTTATCCGAATTTTTTTCTCGAAATTGCGTAGGATTTCGGGGGCATGTCTATTGACCAAAATTGATTGTAATTGATTCCCGTAACCGAAAATAATTTTTTCAGAACGATTCGAAATTTTTTTTTTCGTCGAGAGGTATCTTGTCGATTCTTCTTGAAAATTCGTTTTTGATTTTTAGTAATTTTGTTTGATGCTCTACAGAAAAGTTATTTAATACTATTCTGTAGGTACCCAAGAGCTCTACTTCCGAAAAAGGTTTCATTGAAATATATTCACTATTGTAGGAGTTATGGCTGTTTGGAAATTGGATCATTTTTATGGGGTTTTTCTCATTTTACGGGGTCAAGGAGCAATTTGTCCAATATTTTTAGAGTTTCTACATATTCTCCGCCAAAATACGCGTCGTTTGCCTTTTGAAACATTAAAATCGTCAAATCTGTTCAGCAGTTACAACATTTTAAAGATTCGCATGAAAATTCAGGCAGACATTTCTTGGTCAGGAATTATATTTTCGGTAAGGAATTTTTTTCTTGAAACTGAGTAGGATTTCGGGGGTATGTCTATTGACCAAAAATGCTTGTAATTGACCCCTGAAACTAAAAGTAATTTTTCCAAGGCGATTCAAAATTCTTTTTTTTCACCCAAAACTTTCAACACATACTCGAATTTTTTGCTCGAAACTGCGTAGGATTTCGGGGGTATGTTTATTGACCAAAAATGATTGTAATTGACCCCTGTAACTAAATATAATTTTTGTAGTATGATTTGAAATTTTTTAATTTCGTCTAAAAATTTCAGTACCCACTTGAATTTTTTTCTCGAAAGTGGATAGGATTTCAGGGGTATGTGTATTCACCAAAAATGATTGTAATTGAGCCCCGCAACCAAAACTAATTTTTTCAGAACGATTTGAAATTTTTTAATTTAATTTTTTAATAACTTTTCAACGAAGCTTTCATCAACAAATTGATATTCTTGATTTTCGTCTTATTTTAACCTCTAGAATCTCGCATTAAAATTTTTCACACCCTGTATAATATTAAAATATGGCAAAGTATTGTTTATAAAACGAAGCTTTTAAAAAATAATATAAAATGAATATAATAATATTCGATGCTATTTAAATTAAGAGTAACTGTATTACTCGAAATGGTTTCCGATTTATTCGTGATTTTTTTTTTTAATATCATTTCGAATAGTTATTAGGTCCTCTGCAATTATAACATGGCGAGTTTCGTTAAATTTTCGTTATTGGAATATTAATGACAAGTTTATCGTTAACCAATTCCGACAGAAATAAGTTCGAAGGCGTAATATCAGGTGAACGGAGGAAGTCACGCGATAGACTCACCGCGTCCTATCCACCTATTATTAAATTTGCTATTTAGACGTTTATTTCGGGCAAAGGGTGACGTACAGTTTTCTTCGAGCCACGCCATTGTTCTTTTATCGAGAAATTTTCCGACAGTCTCGGAAATACATTTTCTAAAAGAAACTGCAACAACCTGTACCGCTTAAGAGATCATTAAAACTATATAAAAGCAACAATAATATATTCTTTAGTAAAAATGATCCACCATTGCTTCTATACAAAATCATTTCTCAGCATTTTTAAGCGTTTCTTATTTTTTAGAAATCTTCAAAAGAAAAATCTGAAAATGCTCCAAACAGTAAAATTAATTTACATACAAACATTTAACGTACAAATTAATTAAAATAAATTTTTTTACGAAGATTGAATCCAGATCTAAGCAAGCATACTACAGTTTTAATTTTCTAATAAAGTATTCTATTGTTCTTTTATTAAGCAAAACGTATCGTTTGTTTCGAGAACTAAGTGTAAACGTTTAAACAAAAACTCACCATTTGTTGGGCGTTTCTGGGCTTTCGGTTAACGTCAATCACCTTCTGATTGGCTGCAACGAGGAACGAACGATAATTAATACAAAGATGCCCTTTCGCTGGCTAACGGGGAAATCGTGAATTTATCAATGCTCATCGCATATGGCGTGCGCATACGACACGTGACCACGTTACCCCATCTACTAACGACTTCACTGTCAATTTAGGTATTATGGGTAACTGTCCAATACCATAAACGATTCGACCATTCAGTACTGTTATTTGCCACTTGATTATTGGCACCTCTTTCATTCATTGCAAAATCAACAACCGTTCGACAATCGTAAAAATTCTTTTTATCGCAATAACAATTTAAAAATCGAATATATTATTGAAAGTATTCGATCACACGCTAAGTACGAAAGAAATTAATTTTTATTCGTTAATGAATCTAACAAAATTACTTTTGCCTAATATTACGTGAAGAGAAAATAATAATTCCTTGTAATTTCATAAAACTTTCAAAAAATTTAGTAGTTGAAATTTTTTTATCCGTGACAATGTTTTGGGTCTCTTCATGGATTCTTTAGGCTTAATACATTGAAAAAATTGCTCTAAAATATCAACACAGAAGTTCTTATAAAAGCAAATGAGTTTATGGTATATATTTAGTTATTCTTTCTTGTTTTGAATATATCTATTTTTCCATTCACTATGTTTGGTCTATTTGCTTACTAAAATAGAGGAAAATTTTACTATTGATTTACTTACTGACTGCCTCGACCAGGTCAGCGAGAAGAACTCCGTCGCACAGATCAGATTGAAGATCCGCCACTCTTCTTTTGCAACCACCTTTTTCTAAGTAATAATTCGCCCAATCCGTGTAGATCTGCACAGAAAAAAGCACAATTAGTGATTAATAAATAGACTTACGCCTAGAAAAACATCAGGCTAATGTAATTAACTCAATAATAAATATAATATCAGAAACGACATTACTATTAATGAATTATCCATGATTTTTCGATCGAAAATCTTTATTTAATATTCAATTGCATTGATATCGTTGAAACATAATAAGAAACAATCATACTCTCGTGTGATGAATATTAAAAAAGAGAAAATTATTTTAGAATTTTACAAATTTTATTTTTAAAAATAGAATTAAATAATGTTAAAATAAACAAGAAGGGAAATTATAATCATTATTTATTTTAATAAAATTGACTTTAAAGTCAGTATTAATCAGATATTTTTTAGAAACAATTTATCGATTTGACGTTTAATAAGTCTCTATATTTAGACACAAGCATCTCAGAGACAGTGAAATTCTTTCATTATGTTATATGGAAAATAACATTTCTTTCAACATTTCTAAATTTAAAGCTATTTCACTCGTTCTCTCATAAATATTTATTTCCACGGTCATCGTTCGAGACTCATTCCCGACAGGTATTTTTATCTGCCATAGATCTGTAAAATAAATTATACCAGCGCTCATATATGATGCAGTATATTTTCTAAAATTCAGAAAATTGCAAACAGTTGTAAATTCCAAAAGATTTCAAAATTGCTCTCCCATGAAACACGAGTAGAAATTTCCTTGAAGGATCTCCTGACACACCTGATCAATCTGCAAATTGTCGATGATGACTAGAAACAACGGTTCGAGCATGATAAATTAAGGTATACTAAACGCGTCGCGACACGGTGAAAACGGTAATGGTCGATGGATCGATTATTTTCAAGGGGCGTCGATTATGACTTCTAGGTTGCGTGTCCCCTAGAAATGAACGTTTCATTTGTCTACACCAGAGATAAGGATCTATCGATCGATCGAGAAACGAGTTACCATGCTCGACGCTTGTCGCCCGAAGTCTATAAACCGCACATGCCTCGAGTCACCGTCGACCGGGGAACTGCATAAACTATTTAACTTAATTGTACGTTACAAGCTTCATGAATAATTAATTGCATTTGTATGCTAATACGATCAAGTTTGATTAAAACGACCGAGAAAACGAACGGAAAATTTTTATATTCGATAGATTAGAAATTTAATGGACCAAGATTGACACAATACGAATAGAAAACTACAAAAGTTTTAAATATTAAGTTAATTAGAGTCGAGAAGATTAGAGTAGAGAAGATATATAAAAGTTAGTATTATTTATAGCTTAAGAATATTTTTTAAACTGAAAATTATTCTTTTATATTTTCGTGAATATTGGATGACGTATAATGTATAAAAATAATTTAACATTTTGAGAAAGTTTAAATAAACTTCAAATGTAGCTTATGTTAAACTTTAAATATAGAGATTCGATAAAATTCTGTTTTTTTTTTTTCTTTTAAAGAATATAATTTTGAGACAAAATATATTCGAAAGAGTAAAATTCTTTTTTAAGAGGAATAAAATGTTAAACTGTTGTTTTTATGATTTTACTCGTTAGCTATTGGGAAAGTATTCCGTAAAGAACCGTACGCATTAGAAAGTCATCGGAGTCGTTACGATACATCTTGAATTCAATTTGCAACGCAGTGCCAGGTGCTCGACGCCCAAATTGGACGTTTCTACGCAAGAACTCCATACGGTTCTGTCATTATCATTCACAAAAAGAGCGTGACATTTTTGGTCTGCAAGCTAATCGAAGCTAACAACCATCGCAGGCATATTTATCAATCCCCGAATTTTTTCATCGAGCTAGAAAATAGTCTTCGATAGATTTTTTTTTATAAAAAACATTCTAAAATTACACTATTTTGAAATATTATTTCAAATTACATGTTACTTTATTTTGTAATTATTTTCATGCTGTGATCACTTTTGAAATATTTCTTTTTCAGAATATTATATTATATCTATTTTTCAATTATTCGGGAAGAGAGCTTTAAATAAATTATTATATAAATTTCATAAAATAAATATTTTTGTTAATTATTATTTCCAAGATTGCTTATTTTGGTCAATTTGAAGTAAAGAAATAACAAAGTAACTCGTTATTTAACCCTTAAGTGGACTGTCAATCTGAAATGAATTATTTTACTTAATGTTGATTTTTACCAAATTGGTCAATCAGCTTTCCTTTGAAGCATTTAAAAAATAATGAACTAATGGAGAATTACATAAATTTTCAAATAATTACATTTACATATATTATACAACATTAGTTTAAGGTTAAACCACCATAGCTATTATTTTAAAATAAGTTATTTTCTATTTCTATTTCAAATGGAACTTGTCCCAAAATCCAGGTCACATTTTACTCTGTAAATTGAAAATAAACGAAGAAATTAAGGTGCCTCAAAAGACAATTCGTAGCAAAGTTCTATTTTTACTTTTTCAATTATCCGTCTATTATTTCGCTACCCTTAACGAAGGCCACGCGTCGAGAAAGCGCCGTGCAGTCAATTAAGACTTTCTACGGTCAACCGGTGCGCTACCAAGAAGTCCTCCCAACCACCTCCAAGCGACCGGAAGTCGCCAGGGCGCGCTCGTTTCTTCCCGGCGAACGAAACTTCGCCTCCGTCGCCGGTATAAAGACAAAACTCGTTCTCCTCGCGGTGCTTCTTTCCGCGCAAAAGAAAAGCCAAGTCGCGAAAAGGCGTCAGCTCATCGCGGCACGGAACCACCGAGTTTATTGTTTTGGCCGAGTGCCAATATATTTCGCGCGTCGGATCTCGCGAGTGGTTAAAGGTATACAGGCTGTTCGACTACTAATGGTTACCCTTTAAAATTTGTTTACTGGCCTACTTACGAAAAAGAAGTAACAAAGAAAAATTTTCATGAATAGTAAATATCGAATTATGTAAATAATAAGAAAAAACTTACCAATAGTCTGAAGAATATACCATATTGATATATTTCAAAAATGAAAGTCAAATTAGGTTTGACAAATTTTGAGAACATTATTTTTATGTAAATAAATAACACGACAAGGTGTACTAATACTTCGTGAATAGTTCGAATTATGTAAATGGTAAGAAAAATGAAATTGTGTTTGAGATTTTTTTGAGTTTGTAAGAATTTTGTCTACGTAATGAGGAACAAAATTAACAAATTAATGTATAGTTTTCGAGTAATAAAAGACTTTTTGCTTAAGCTACTAGTATCTAGGTTGAAATTCTTTTAAAGACAGTGAAATGAAAAAATGAATTCCGCGACTTTTGTTTTGGATCTTTTCCCCAACTTTCCTGAATTTTGTGGTGGAAGAAGAGGGCCAGGAGAATAGAAACGACCAGACAAACGGTTCGAGCGAGGATGGGGCTCGATAGAGAAAAGGACTTAGTCACCGTGCGTACCGAATCATACACGATGCTCACACACTTTTGTTCGTTCCTCCCGCCCGTGTAAATGAACGTGCGCGCGCACATCGACACCGTGCTTCTCTATTTGTCATACGAGTGTGTCGCGCGCATTCGTATTCCACCGGAGACACGCGAGTATTTACATAGGCGATTCATCTACCCAAGCGTTTCCCAAACCGTGCTCGAACCGTACGAAAAATACTAATTAATAATCAAAAAGATACCATAAAACAATTAAACGTTGCATTGTATTGTTTCTAACTTTACTGATGGGATCTACAAAAAAAACTGTTACACTAAAATCTTTTTTTTTTTATTTTTGATCTACCTGTCATTTTTCTACTATTCTCTACGATTAATAATATCATAATAACTTAGACTAATTATCGACTAGGCCTCTTTGCATGAACTCTATATCTTCCAATGTAATCTATGAAAAACTGATGCACTAAATTTCTTTTTTTTTTTAATCTTAATCTACGAGTCATTTTTCTACTATTTTTTACGATTAATAAAATTATAATAGCTCGAGCTGATAATCGAATAGACCTCTTTGCATGAACTATCTTCCGATGTAATCTATGAAAATATAGCAATGTACTAATGAAAACTTGATGCACTCAATTTTTTTTTTTTTAACTCTGATCTGCCAGTCACTTTTCTACTGTTCTCTACGATTAATAAAATTATAATAACTTGAGCTAATAATCGAATAGACCACTTTGCACGAGTTCTGTATCTTCCAATGTAATCTATGAAAATACAGCAATGTACTAATGAAAACTTGATGCACTAAATTTTTTTTTTTTAACTCTGATCTGCCAGTCGCTTTTCTACTATTCTCTACGATTAATAAAATTATAATAACTCGAGCTAATAATCGAATAGACCACTTTGCACGAGTTCTGTATCTTCCAATGTAATCTATGAAAATACAGCAACGTACTGATGGGATCGACGAAAGAAAAATGTTTCTTTTCAAACGTTGATCTACCCGTTCGAGCACACGTACGCACTAAAACGAAGCCTGAGCGTATGTGTGGAGGCGCGCGGGAACGCACACGCGTCGGTTACGGGCCAGTCGAGACACCCGTACTATTTTTGAGTGTGGCAAAGAGAGAAGCAGGATGAACTTCCTTCATAATTTCGGGTCATCACGCGGATTATAAGTTTCATTACTGCACGGACGCCACTGCGTGGAGTTTTCGACCGTGATTTTGAGCGGCAATTTCGATACGCGCGAATCGAGACCACCCCTCGTTTGCAAAGTCACTGTGTATATCATGGATCATCGTAGGCGATACATTTACTGCAATATTACGATACAATATCGAGGTGAAGATATTTTAATCCCCATTTTGGATTTTTCTCTTCAGGGATATTTTTAATTTTAATAATCACTATTTATCGTAAATGTGTAATAAGGATTACTGGTTTATTTCTAGCGTGAAATCTCGTACAAATGTAACCTAAGATAACAAGATTTTTTATAAATCATTTATAATATCCATTGGCATATGATAATAATTGTCACGAAATAGAATTAAATAGAAACGAATTCTGAGCGACATTTCTTATTCTAAGGAATTAATTTTGCTGCACCAACACAAATATTAAAGTTCATTTATAGTATGATCTATAACAGAAATGTAATTTTTATATGAATAAGAAATTTCTGTTCATTGCTTGAAAGACAGAGTATAAAAATACGTTCGTTTTTACGCTTTGGAAAAAGTTGCTTCAGGTAGGCACTAAAAAAAGTAAATAAAAAGTGACACCTTGCTAAAACGAGCGTGCTCAGTTCGAACGAAGTCATGTTTGCACTTTTCTTCCATAACAACCCCATAAAAAGAAACCTAACGGAGTAAGGTCGGAAGAAGTGGCCAATTTACCGTACTACCAAGGCCGATCCGACGTCCAGGAAATTTTCTGTCAAGTACCTGACGTGCTGTGATAGCATAATGCGCCGGGCCGCGTTGATACCATAACTAATTACGATATTCAACCGACGTGTCATCAAAGAGGAATCAAACTTCATTTTCTATAGATACTATGTACTTTTGTTCGTTCAAGATAACCTTCAGTTATCTAATTCCTCCTCACAGTGCACCATAATTATTCGAACTTTCTACAAACCAAATGATGCAAACTTTCGATTTGTTAATTTATCATCGTTTATTCTCAATTTGTCTATCAATCTTTATTTTTTTCTGGTTAAGTCACGTAGTTAGTTTCAAATGTTTCTATCATTTTTTGTTTCGAATACTAATTTCAAACTGCTGTAACATGTAATATGCACGTAACATATGTCTTTTCCCCCCAATTATTCAAATCAAACATTTCATGTCAAAGTTAAACAGTATCAAACGGTGCACAAACTCGATACAATTGTGTGAAAAGATTCAAACTGAAAAATAAACGAATAGGAGCTCTCAAGCTTCAAAATTATTGTTTGCTACTTTTATAAAAATTAGTTTCAAAATTACTAGTGCCATATGTCCCCAAATCTCTTGGTCCAACAAACACTACAAAATTACACTTCATCAACGACTCTACAATTTCATGATTATTGTTTCTTTTTAATACTGTTTGCACAAACGACTCGTACAAAATTACACTCTATCAACGACTCTACAATTTCCTAATTGTTATTTTCGTTAATACTGTTTGCACAAACGACTCGTACAGCGTCGAACAGTGATACCTGTTTGCAACATCAAATGCTTTGGGGGCTTCGATCGCAGGGGGATTCCCCCTAGCTCTAAAATCGTTAACACAATGGACCCACGGATCTGTGACTCGACCAGGAACGGTCAGGGATATTTGTATGCTACGACGGATACGCCCGTACCTGTATGACATTGCGGGTTGAATCAGCCTTGACGTCGTCGTTGGATTCGCAGACGGACCTTGGTGCCCTGATGCACGCCATGACGTCCACGCTACCAGCCGTTAACATCATCCAAATCGCATCAATTCACGCACGACGCATCAAGCTTCGCGGTAGAATCACTAATTACCGTTTCCAATTGGGCCACGAATACAATCGCAGCCTCGCGGTACCGACGGCGTAATTACACTTAACATTCGTCATCCGAGCGACGATCTGTGTCGCGTACCGAGCTTACGCTTTCTCGGTGATCAACGGAATATTTGCCACGATCCACCAGCCTGGGATCGATCCCTCCAGGCGGCTAAATAGTCCCAGCAATTACGATTACTCGCAGGAGTAGGTGTACTTATTGTTCCGCACCTCCCACGAAATTGGTCTTCGAATTACACCTGGTCTTTCGTACGATTGAGCTATATATATTCTAGCTATATTATATTCTTAGATATGTGCATATATCATTTGCGAAATATTGATGACAAAATAATTGTAACAATCTTCAGTGATTTAATCCTCGGGGTAGATGTTCTCTTATTTTTCGATTCCAGTTGCACTTTGTCTTTTGAATGGTTGTTTTAGCTATGGTATATTTTGGCTATATTGTATTTTTAGATACGTGAATATATTAGCTGTATAAAAGCGTAATATTTCCTTGAGGTGGTAAAGTAACTGTCACGATCTTCAGTGATTTAACTGTTGAGGGGTGTTCTTTTATTCTTCGACTCCAGTTGCACTGTGACTTTCGTACAATTATATATGGTAGCTATATTATATTCTCAGATACATGAATATATTAGCTCTATAAAGGCGTAATATTTCCTTGAGGTGATAAAATAATTGTAACAATCTTCTGGAGTGTCCTTTTATTCTTCGACTCCAGTTGCACTTTGTCTTTCGTACAATTATATATTCTAGCTATATTATATTCTTAAATACATGAATATATTAGCTCTAAAGAAGCGTAGTATTCTTCATTTCACTTATACGATTAAATCGTCCCTGTTTGCACTTTGCAATCTTCTATTCTTCGTTCCCAGTTGCACTTTGTCTCTCATACAACAACGTATTTTATCCGTAGCATATTCTTGCACGCATATATTTATTTAATAAAACGTAATAACGAATTCCCAATGGTTATTAAACAGCACCGATCGCGATAAGCGTGCGGAAGCGTCTCGTCTTTCTCGAAACGAAGAGAAACGAGGCGCGTAGCGAGTATCCACGAACGTTTATCATCGTTCCGCAAAGGCTAACCGAGCGTAGGACGAACGATGCTGGATCACGATCGCCAGCAGACGATCGATAGACCGTGTTCCCCGGTTTATTACCGGGCCGATCTTGTTATCCTCGATGCACGTGCTCTCGCGGAGCGTGTCATCACGTTCCTTTTAACCGGGTGTACTCGGAAGCGCGTCGGGGCGGCGCGTCATACGTGCATCGAGGCAAACGTGCAACAACCGTGCGAACAATAAAAAGTTCGTCGCGGCGTTGACATTCGCGGAAAACGCTCTCGATACGTTCTCACGTTCTTCTTTCGCAGCGAAAGGAAAAGGAGCACGATCTCTGTTTCGACGAACCCGATAGAATCGACCCTGAGTCCAATGTTAATTAGGAAAGCGACGATGTTTACATTTTTAATGGGACAAACGCACGGGGAAACTGAATCGTTTTATATTTTACAAGCTCGATATATTCGACACTGGGGAATCTCAAAGTCTGGCCATTGGGATTTTTGTTATTTTAATTGGGGAATATTATAACGTCAGTTTTAGAGTTTACATTTTTAATGGGACAATCACTAGAGGAAACTGAATCTCGATATATATTCGACACTGGGAATTTCAAAGTCTTCTGGTTTTAATTGGAGAATATTATAACGTCAAATATAAACACATTAATGTTATGAACACACGGGGAAGGTGAATCGTTTTATCGATTATTTTATAATATATATAATCAGTGATGATAAAACTCGATATATTCGGCACTGGGGGATTTTAAACTATCCTGGTTATTAGATTTTTGTTGTTTTAATTTGGAGAATATTATAAGGTCAGTTTTAGAGTTTACATTTTTAATGGGATAAACACACGGGGAAATCGATTATTTTATAATATGAATGAGTCAGTAATTATAATAGAACTCGATATATTCAACACTGGGTAGTCTCAAAGTCCGGTCATTCAATATTTGTTGTTTTAACTTGGGAATATTATAACGTCTATTTATTTGCAATTACCATAGAGTGCTTCGACGATAATGTCACGTTTGGAGTATACGTAGATTCCCGATACAGCGTTAAGGAGGCTGTGCAAAGGCGTAGCGAAGATGGAACAGGAAACTTTGTAACTACCTGCTCCTCGAAGAACGAGATTGATTAAACGGTTCGACGTTACCAGCTTTTTATTAGCGAATCGACGAACTTGCACCGAATCGAGAGAACGAGAGGTGCTTCGAAAGCACCAAAGTTGCGCGCTAATTTAAGAAGAACCAGATACTTCCAGCCCCCCAGAATCTCTCGCTCGATATTATCCAATTATTCAATTTCGCAGTCAACAGTCGCCACCCCGTGTAAACACAAACAACGTTCCACTCGTGTCTTTTTCTCTGCTGTATTATTATCCAATCACTATGGAAGGTGACGAAGGGAGACTCATTCTGTGTCTTCAGGCAATTGTTTTCGAACGATGTTTCGAGAGACTCGTCGAACGTCGATGGACGATGTTCCGCGAAGCAAAGACTGTGATCGTTGAACGGTCGTTGATTTTTTATGGATTTTGGAGGCATCGTCGTGGGGGGACACGTGGAGGCAGATCGCGAGGCGCACGTTGACGAAACTTGTTGCCGAAACGGCGCGTCTCGACGGCGCGGCGCACCGGACGTAACTGAATACGCGCGTCGCGCACGCTTCTCTATGCGTTCCCTCGCTCTTTCTCCTTCCATCGTCCTCTTTCGCACCCTTTTTCCGTCTCTGGCGCGTTTCTTTTTTCTCAATAATAGCTCGTTGCGCCGTTTCATTCTTCGAGTTTTCATCAAACCGTTGTCACTGCGGCGAGCCACGCGCGAAACGTTACTCCCCGTCGCTCCCAACTTCCAACCCCATCGTCCACGATTTTTACCGATTCCGCCATTTTACTTGATCCAGCGTTCGCGACGGTCTGCATTTTCGACTCTCGTTCGACTTTCAAATTTGTCAATTTTTTAGCCCAATAGCGAAAGTTAATATTCTATTCTGTTCTATGGAATACTTTAAAAATTAAAAGAAGAATTAAGTAAACGTTTATACTCAAAATTAAATTTAATTAAGCTATAAGTTTCGATGTCTATTCTATTTTGTTCTATGCAAAACTTTAAAAATTAAATGGAGAATTAAGATTCAATTGAATTAAATTATAAGTGCTAATATCTATTCTATTTTGTTCTATGCAAAACTTTAAAAATTATAAAAGGAGAATTAAGCAAAAATTTAGAATTAAAATTAAATTACACTATAAGTCTCAGTGTCAATTTTATTTTATTCTAGGTAAAACTTTAGAAATTGAAAGGAAAATTAAGGGAAAAATTAGAATTAAAATTCAATTTAATTAAATTATAAGTCTCAATATCTATTCTATTTTGTTCTATGCAAAGCTTTAAAAATTAAACGGAAAATTAAGCAAAAATGTAGAATTAAAATTGAATTAAATTGGACTATAAGTCTCAGTATCAATTCTATTTTATTTTACACAAAACTTTAAAAATTAAAAGGAGAATTGAGCAAAAATTTATAATTTAAATTACACTATAAGTCTCAGTATCAATTTTATTTTGTTCTATGCAAAACTTTAAAAATTAAAAGGAGAATTAAGTAAAAATTTAGAATTAAAATTCAATTGAATTAAATTATAAGTCTCAACATGTGTTCTATTTTGTTCTATGCAAAGTTTTAAAAATTAAACGGAAAATTAAGCAAAAATGTAGAATTAAAATTCAATTGAATTAGATTATAAGTCTCAATATCTGTTCTACTTTGTTCTATGCAAAGCTTTACAAATTAAACGGAGAATTAAGCAAAAATTTAGAATTAAAATTGAATTAAATTAGACTATAACTCTCAGTATCAGTTCTATTTTATTCTACACAAAACTTCAAAAATTAAAAGGAGAATTGAGCAAAAATTTATAATTGAAATTAAATACAATTATAAGTGCTATTATCAATTCTATTTCATTCTATGTAAAACTTTAAAAATTAATACCAAAAATTAAGCATAAATTTATTAGTAAATTGAATTAAATTATAAGTCTCAGTATCAATTTCATTTTGTACTATGCAAAACTTTAAAAATTAAAAGGAGAATTAACCAAAAGCATATAACTACAATTAAATTAAATTAAATTATAAGTATCATTGTCAATTCTATTTCATTCTATCTAAAACTTTAAAAATTAAAACCAAAAGTTAAGCAAAAATTTATAATTAAATTGAATTAAATTATAAGTCTCAGTATCAATTCTATTTTGTTTTCTGAGTATTTCTATATTATATATATATATATATATATTGTTCATTTATAAGCACTGTGCTCTACCTTAATTATAAAAATATAAAGACAGTATTTTCAATAAATCGTTTTGTAAATATACAGTAAAAGGTTTCATTTGTTTCGAAGATCGTGCTCCAAACCAGAAGAAGATTTAATTTGACTATCAGATAACCACTAAAACCACAGTATAGCAGGTTATTCATGACGTTTATTAGACGAAATAGTTCAATTTTTACTTGGATAGTTTTATTATTCGAATTTTAATCTGGACAGAAATTTTGCTCATCTCTGCTTCAATCTTTTGAATAATAATATACATACATATAATATGTATGTATTATAAGTAGGTATAATAACAGTTACTCATAATAAATTATCCGTTACAATTGTTAACCGTTACAAAGAGTAAATCAGGTCACAGAAAATCAAATGTAAGTCAAATGTTGTAGCTACGAATAATTTTGTTTGCTTTTATTTTCAAAGAGCGAACGAAATACACATTTTTCATATAAAATATAATTTGATACGACAAAAATTATCCCTTTTCTAATTTTCACCCATAATATTCTGTCGGATATAAACAAAGTCTACATCTTTTCAATCTCTCTACAATTCTTCAATACATTCTCCTTCTCTCCTTTATAGTTTCTTTGTATTTTACAATTTGCTTTTTCTTAAAGAGACTACAATATTCAATACCAAGACAGAAGATTCTCGAACGCGTGTTAAAATTAATTGCTTAGACGCGGAAAGAAGAAACCGAAGTTATAGAGAATGTTAATTAAATTTAAAAAATTGCTCAATTAATCGTACGCAATTAGGGGATAGAAGGACGGAGGAGAACATAAGGAGGGCATAATAAAAATTGCTGCGGGTCCCATCGTCTTCTAAGAAGATAGCGTCGCTTCCCTTTGGGCGAAAATAACGCGACGACGACCGAGGGATGAAAATAGGAACGAAAGTGGCTAGAGAGAAAGAGGGAGAGGAGTGGATCTTGAGACGAGTGCTCGATTATAAGTCGTTTTAATTCAGCTTAACTGGAAACGGAGCGCGATGAATGGACGCTGATGCCAGGGGCATTGTTCGACAAATTAACAGAATCGAGGAAAGGCTATAAATTCGTCAATAAACGATTTTAGATCGTCGATTAGCCCGTTCCTTCGCGATGTTTTATCGAAAGCAGCTTTACTTTCTGTGCTTCGACTATACTGTCTCCTTCAGTGTCTCTTCTTGCTTTACGATCACATTTTTATATATTAATATCGTTCGTTTTTATGTTTGTTTTAGAGACGTACCAAACTTGATAATTAAATTGTTATCGAAGATGTATTAAAAAATCATGAGTATATAATTTATTCAAAAAATATAACGGAGGCTGCTTTTCCCGTTTAATTCTATTTTTATATACCGTATTCCCTATTTACATAATTTACATTTAAATTACACTTTCCAATTTTTGATTTTAGCACCCCTAAAATAAATATAATTTTTAGACAATTTTAAAAGCATCGAGTAATAATTGTAAATCCCTAAAATCGTTTTTTTTTTATTATTCACTGTATTCAGTATACTTTTTCTAATTGCAAAGCAAAGGGACCTTTAACCTTTTTCGAACATTTCAATTTCAAACGTTTCAAAGTATTTTTGCGAATTTTCTACGCGTGCAAAGTGTGCAAAAATCAAATAAATATCACAAATAGAAACCACTCCAGGGTTAATATCGATGATTCTAGTTTCGACGTAGTTTACGCAGCGCTCGTGTCCGATTTTAATTCCCAAACCAACGAGGCCCATTAAATGCGAACGATCGTTTTGTTGACTGCCCGATTCGAAAGAGGACTACTCGTAGAGAATTCCACGCGCGGACAATGACAAGCACGAGGGTAACGATGAGCATTCTTGACAGGTGCTGGGACTATCGATTGCTATTCCGAACGATTCACATAGGAGCACCATGATTAATTGTAATGCCGGCTATCGAGTTGCCTTTTAACGCACCTGTACGCGCCTACCCGTAGCAACCTGCACGATAATCGACGCCAAGTCGAATATCGATCAGTGCTACGTGTGTACATTTCCCAGTCTTGCTCCACAATCGCTCCAACATTAAAACATTCCTTAACGAACGACAAAGACTCGTTAACCATAGTCAAATCTTGTTTCAAATTCGTATATATAATCTTGGGTCCCTTACGACCCTCAAAGTTGAGCAAATTTTGATCCTCGATCGGCAAATAAAAATTTCATAGTCAAAAACACATTTACGACTGTTCAAACTTACAATTTATTTCTATTTTTTTTTTTGGGTTGCGATACTGGCACTATCGACTTCGTAGTAACACCATTTATCTTCTATTTTTTAATTTTTACATTCTCTATTTCCTACTTCTGCCTGTCTACAATTTATTTAATTCATTCGACGCAAAAGAAATGATTTTACAGTGTTCCCTCGGATAATAAGCGAGTGTTATTCTTGATTTTCGTCTTATTTTGGCCTCTAGAATCTCCCATTAAAATTTTTCCCAGGGGTGGCACGAAAAATACATATTTCTTTGTGATTTTTTTTTGGCGGGCTATTAAAGAGCGATTAATTCCGTGTTTTGTAGATACATTTATTATATATTTAGCTATATTTACGAATTTTTGCAACCCATAATATCTATTGATTACGCTGTTATTGTTGATCAACAAACAAAAATTTTTACGAACGGCGCCTGACTGCGTATGTGATATCTTGCGAACAAGTTATCCGAAATCCAAAAACCAACGATATTCTTAATGTAGATGAGTGTTGTTATAGCATGAGCTAGGATCCTTTCAAAAAAACAAAAAATGGCAAAAGGGCAACTATTTTACGAAAAAATACTGAATATTTTCATATATTCGGTTGCTTTTTTGTTAATAAAAGAAAAAGTATTGCAGATATCGCGATTATCCTAGTTCATGCTATAGGGAGACCAGTTCTAAAGATACTGTATAAATTTCATGTTGATATTTTGAATAGTTTTTTCGTTATCACATACGCAGTGCCGAAAAATGTTATACCTGCGCGTGGTACATTACAGTGGACTATAACTTCGTTAGTTTTCCGAATTTCAATTCAATATTTGCTAGATATATTTTCGAGACTACATACTAAAAGACAATGTAAAAGAAAATTCGATTTTTTTAGTCCCACAAAGTAGAAAGGCAACTTAAACTTGTACGCCCAGTTATACCTGCGCGTGGTACATCACAGTGGGCTATAACTTTGTTAGTTTTCCGAATTTCAATTCAATATTTGGTAGATATATTTTCGAGGCTACATACTAAAAGAAGACGCAACAAAAAATTCAATTTTTTAAATCCCACAAGGTAGAAAGGCCCTTTAATCACCAGGTGTGTAACGTTCACCAGGTGAACGCGGTTCTAAAAATCGGTGATTATGTATCCACGAACAATATCGAGGGAAGTAGCGAACATTAACACGTTCACTGCCAGATCAAAACCGTATAATATTCTGCACAAGTAAAATTTTGATTTCAGACCATTGTAAGCTACATAACCTAAAATTTGTTTCGTTACTTATTTTCGTAACCTTGTTAAAATTCACAAACTCTATTCAAAATTTCCCTCGACGTCTTAACTTGAGAATTAATTTTTCTAGTATCATAATGGTAAATCCTGTCACCCATATATGGGTGACGTGGCAGTCAAAGTCTTAACAAGCAAATCATTTACTGTAAATATTTTTAAGAATTCTTAACCAACGAACGAACCTCTTCTCGAGTCTTTCTAGAATTCGTGCGTTAAAAAAGTTATCGATAACTGAACAAATTTCGCCCAACGAACGCGTCAGGTTTAATAGGTTTATCGGACTCGAGGTTAAAACGGCAATTTACGTTTCGACCGATGGTGGTTCCTCTACGAGGATCCGTTCGCCCCCTTTGTAACAATTCAACCGGAATTTCCGCGGAGTTTCCACTTTGAAACGTCAGCCTGGCGATACAAACAGATTCTGCTGCGCGAGCGGTCTAATCGGAGTGCATGAAATCGAGAGTCCGTTTTCCCGTCTCTTCTGCCCCGTGTCACGGCGAAACGAAGTCGTTTAAAGGCAGCAATTAATTTACCCGGTTGGATATTTGACGTGACGACGGGGGTGTACGTTAGTCGGGCGAGTTTCAGTTTTCCCTGGTCCCGTCGAAATTTCGTTGATACGACAGTTTCGTGAGATGGACGCGAGAGGGGGAGGGGGGTAGAAATTTAACCAGAGGGTTGCAAATGAACATCAACAGAGACGCGTACGTACCGTTACTTTTCGATAATTTAAGAAATTTTGTTTAACGTTAGTTCCATAAACAGTTGCTCGTATTCGTGCACTATAATTGGTAATACGCTTCACTAAATGAAAAAAATTGTTTCTCATGAATTGAGCTTCCGAAACTGCTGTAAGTACATTGAGATATTCAAAGGTTTGTGTTTGAATAAATTAAAAAATGAATTATACTTTATTAATTATAAATTAAATTCAATTGAAACTGGTATACTTTCATTTTGTTATACATTGAGATATTTAAGGGTTTATGTTTGAATGAATTATAAAAAAAATTTGTCGAGAATCGTGTCACGGTTGAAAACGTCCTTTCTCGTTCGATTATTGAAGTAAAGCGTTGGCCGTGACCAGACTAGGATGGGTGACTGCTTGGAGAAATACTGTGTGTATAATATTAAATAGAAACTATATTTTTAAATAAAATTGCATGTATTATTAAATAAAACCACTTCGTAAATGTATTGTACACAGTATAATAAACAACATTTAATAAAAATAAATGGATAAAAATAAGAAAACAGAAGTTCCTTTTCATTTGTATCGCTGTTATAATGTACGAATACGAATGTATAAACTGTATTAATATAAATCAAAGATTAAATTGTGAAGCCCCTAATTGAAGACAGAAACAATAAAAATATTATAATAGTGATGACTGAATTTGAATTTCAATATATTCGAAGCGTCTGGCTAAAAAAGAAAGTCAAGAAGTTAATAATATTATCTAAAAAAAAAAGTATGCCAAGTGAGTTATAATTGGAGAGAGCTACTTTAAGTGGAAAATTGAAGATTTTAAATGGTTGAAAAATGGATATTCGTGCAATTGCACCTCCCATCAACTGCGCCATTGGACACGAGCGAGAGCAAGAGAGACGACCCAGCAGAGGAGGGAGAGCAGAGAGAGAAAGAGAGAGAGTGAAAAGGGGTGGCTCTGGCTTTGTCGTCTGATTACGAAGGGGCTACTCGATGGGCACCAAGAGAATGGAACGATGAAATTAGGTTTGCCTTGGCCACGATATCGAGACGGGCCAGTCAGTCAATATGAAAAAGATGTGGAAAGGAGGCAGAAGGAAGAGAAGGGTGGAGGTGTAACGATTGTGAGCAAATAATCCTCTGATCGGGATCAAATTATTCCCTCCACCCCAACACGGTATATAATTTTACTCGAGCAAAGTTTACTCGTCATATTATCGATAATAAATTCTAAATTTGAAAGAGTTTTATTTTTAATATAATAAGCAAAGATTGTAATGGCTTAACGAGTGCAAGGAAATTGAAATATCAATCCTCTTCAGAAGAATTTATTTTAAAGATTTTGTGTGTATTTGGTAAAAATAAATAATATTTACTATTCTCCATCATCTTTTAAACTGAAGCAAAAAATGTACAACTAAAAATTTGAACGTCTACCTTATTGTTGCTCTGGCAATTTATCAGACGCTTATTGCTTTAATAATCGAAGGTTTTTGCGTATACTTGCACGATAAATATGCAGATTCTGGCAACGGACGTAAAAATTTATGCACATACGAGATATGCACTTATGGCTGTCCGTTCTCATTGTTTTTCGACGGTCATCGCCCCGAGTTTTTCTTTCTCCCTCGTTCAACTGCTCGTTGCAAATGAACCACGTGCTGACCCACCCTCCGACAGCGAACGTTTCTCCCTTTCGACGAATCTTTTATTCCTGCGTTTGCCGTTTCTCGCGCTCGTACACGTCGCATGTAAATATCCATAGGAAATTCTCACTCTCTTTGCAAATACCAGGGAAAGAAATCAAGGAGATAGGTAAACGATAATGACTTCGCAATAACGACGGCCACTATATTATTTTTCAACTTCTAACCCTCTGGAATCATTAGAAACGAAATAAAAATATAATCCTTTTGCTAAATTGAATTCCTTGATTCGTATCATTTGTCTAATAAGAATTTAATAAGACCACTTTTATGCAAATTAAACAATTTTAGAAAAGTCATCAGGAAAATTAGAAATAATGAAACTTCTTATTCGTGATGATTTTCCAATTCATAAACATCATCTTAATTTTTCTTCCTAAGCTTAATTCCGTAGAAATTAATTTAATTCCTATCGCTGACATCTTGTTTTCAAAATGTAACGAATTTATATTTTTGTACATTTTTCTGATAAATTAAATATTAATAACCGAATCACTCGTTAAAATCTTAAATTTGTACAGGATTGATTAATTTTATATACTCGTTATTTTGGAGGAATAATAATAAATCGCAGGAGGAATGTAATATATTGCGAATCCGCGACAGTTGAAATTCCTCGCAGAATTTCTTTTTCGCTGTACAAATATGGACCACGCTCGAGTTGAGAACCCCTCTAACCGAGTTATCTTCCCCCAAGAACGAGCGGAGAATGCACCCACTTCCCTCAGGATGAGAAGCGTACGTGTCCTGCAGCTAGGCACAAAACGTATCGTACCCTCTCGAGATTCGAGGAAACTCGTTGTCATGACTACGAAAATCCGGAAGGAACAAGTTATTTTTACGTCCTTTGTCCCCGTGAAACTCCCCGTCCGAGTCAGTAGCTTTTAACCAGTACCAAAGCTTCGCTGATCTTACGAACCATCAAAATTATATCCCGTATTATAAATAAATCCACCATCTTCTTTCTACCGCACACTGGTCCTCGAAATAACGGGAATTTTATGGAAGAAATCTCCACGGTTGCTTTAGCGAGTTCACTTCTCCAGTTTGGAAATCTTCATAAAAAATGAAAGAAGTTTCTAAGTAGACTTAATTTTGATATATGAAAAGATAGTTTAAATAATTATTATGAAGTCACATCATTTTTCAGATTTACAGAAGAAAAGTTCACGCAATTGTTAAAATATATTTTAGAGAAATCATTACTGCAAACAATAAATTCAAATTCAAATTAGAAGATATTTACTAACCATTTAAATAAAAATTCAAATGTAGATATATTTCAGAAAATTTAATATTAAAACTTCCAAACACAATTTACTCAATTCACAATTTTACTTTAGTGAGTTCCATTAAAATTAACTTCTTTCCATCTTAATGACATATAAAAATGAAAGAAGTTTCTAAGTAGATCTAATTTTTATATATGAAAAGATAGTTTAAAGAATTATTATCAAGTCACATCATTTTTCAGATTTACAGAAGAAGAGTTCATACAGTTGTTGAAATATATTTATTTTAGAAAAATCATTACTGTAAACAATAAATTCAAATTCAAATTAGAAGATGTTTACTAACCATTTAAATCGTAAGTCAAATGTAGATATATTTCAAGAAAATTAATATTAAAACTTCCAAACACAATTTACTTCAGTGAGTTTCATTAAAATTAACTTCTTTTCATCTTGATAGTACACAAAAATAAAAATATCAAATTTTATATATGGAAAAATAGTTTAAATAATTATTATCAAGTCACACAACTTTGCAGATTTACCTATAGACCTAATTTTATATATGGAAAGATAGTTCATATACAACAGTTAACAGTTTATTTTATAAACACCATTACTGTAAATAAAAATAAAATAAAATAAAATTACAAATTTAAATTCAAATTAAATCTTTAAATCAATTAGAAAGTAAATATATTAAAACAAAATTAATATCAAAACTTCCAAACACAATTTACTTCAGTGAGTTGCATTAAAATTAACTTCTTTTCATCTAGATAGTACACACAAATAGAAAGATCAAATTTTATATATGGAGAAATAGTTTAATTAATTATTATCAAGTCACACCACTTTGCAGATTTACCTATAGACCTAATTTTATATATGGAAAGATAAGTTCATATACAACAGTTAACAGTTTATTTTATAAATACCATTACTGTAAATAAAATAAAATTGCAAATTTAAATTCAAATTAAATCTTTGAATCAAGAAGAAGGTAAATTTATTAAAACAAAATTAATATCAAAGCTTCCAAAGCACAATTTGCTCAATGATCACTCACATATAAAAATTCTCCCCATTTATTTTAAGCATAAAAAATTATTATATGCATTTCTGCGGCGTCGTTTTGCCCAACACGAGATACTCATCGGCTCGTCCGCGATTTAGATGAACAGAAGCAGAGACTATACGCTTCTCTCTTTCTAGGCGGCTCGAGCTCTCTGCCACGTGGGTTATGTTTTATGAATGAGTTACACCTACGTGTCATTACAATGTGTGCAAGCTAAGTGTACCTGGGATCTCAGGCTGCAAAGGCGACGCAACCGAGCCCTACCCTGCCATTGTATATTGTGAAGCGTCGTGTGGGCATCCTGTACGAGAACTAGCCCACACGGGGTCCTCCTAACGATCCTTAAGCCCCGTCGCTGTTCGCGAAAACGACGATACTTTCGCTCGTGGGACGACTTCTTCTTGGTTGGTCCGACGCGTGCCCGTAACTCGAGAATGTGCAAACTTTATCGTTGCTTCTGTTAGTAGATCCTGTTCCTATTATTTATGTCCAGTCGTCTCTTGCGGAATGATGGGAGCGTTAAGTGCCTTGGCGCTCGCTAACAATGGCTCATGCAAATATAGCGAAAATTACCGGGCATAGAAAGACCATAGAATACGTGTTATTACATAACGATCTATGAAATCACGATCAATTTGTACGGGCGAGATTGATGGTATCGTAATCGTTCGAGAAAGTGCTTTTCAATTTTCAACGACCATAATAACTAAGCTGCTGGGGTTCATAGGTCTTTGGAGTTTGAAATTGTGTGAACAATTACTTTACCATGCAGCATAACAATTATAGTCTAATAGTTACGTTTAATATCTTTAGGCATAGAATTATAGCTGATTAAATATATTACAATGCATTAACTTCTGTAACAATAGAAGATCGAGGTTTTAATTTTGTTGTCGAGAGTCTGACTTTGCTATACAGGATATTTCATCAAAAATGTATCACTGTTTTATCTAAATTTTTCTTTTGTTTATATTTATGGCAAGACTATAAAAAGCAATCAAATTTTACGCTTAAAACTACCTAAACAATGTACTCTTATAATAGTTAAATTCCAACAATAAAATAGATATTTAAATAATTTATATTTTTTCTCTAGTAGCTTCTGATTCGTGCAATTTATGTACACTTATAAATTGATATAAATTCCCGTGGAGTAGTCGCGAGACCGCCTACTATTCAGCTCGAACCCAGGGAGGACCCGTTCGCAGAAGAGAGCCCGCGTCCCGCATTAGAGATTCGACAGGCGTCACGTCGAAATTGCAATAATTCTTTCCTCTCACGTATCGTGATTCGTATGGAAGACGAAACGGACACGGTTGCTAACTTACTCCAAAAAGCTTTAACGAGCTTTGACGTTTGTCGAGGGTGGCCACGAAGCCGGGAACGGGATCCCAATGCTCGTGTCTGATTCGATGTAGCCCGGGCGCCGGCACTTTCCTTGCGTCTCTTTGCCTCGGGGACAGACCAGAAGAGGAGGGTCCGTTTCTCGACATCGTCGTTTACGAAAACGACGGGTCGTTCTTTAATTGTCGATTGACGAGACAGGCTTCCATGATCGTCTGTATCGGTACAGTTCTGCATAATCTGACCAATCGATACGCGGAGAGACAAATATTTGCGAAGCTTGTTGAGGAAATTTTAATATTAGAACACTGTCTTAAATTTGACAAAAAAGTTGCTTACTGTACAGTTAGAAAAATCGACCAACTCAATTGATATTTAAATGAAGTATATATTTTTTTATGACGACGTTTCTTAGGCGTATTTTCTGTTTAGTACCAATTGATACTCAGTAAATAAAATAATATTCAGAAAGGAGGGTGTTAAGAAATGCCCATTTTTGGCATCGCCTGGAAATGAAAAATTCATGCAGGATCTTTTAGAGTGTTTCTCAATGAACAAAAAATGTCTTTATCACTTTCCCGTAAAACGATGGGAAAGTTGTCAAAAATACGTTCAAAGTATGAATGTGATGATAATGGAACTAACGTATATTTTACATTTCGTCGTCTTCTTCTTCGGATATCGAACTGCCCTCGAAATATTTAACGACTTTTTATACGTCCTGCGATTACTTCAACAGTATATTGATATTTTGTAATGAATTTCGATTCATTAACTTGTTCAACTGTTAGTGGTTTCCGAGTTTCCACTACAGAGTATCGAAAGCCACGATCCGCAAGGAAATTATCACCCGGTTCAAAGTATCTTAATCCAAATGAAGCAAGCACCTGGTTATTACGCCGACCATATAAATGACAGCGGAGATTTTGAATTTCAAGTTGCAGTACCATCATATAATATTGATTTTCAAAAATACCAGATTGATGTGGAACCAATTAACGCCATTTTACTTAAAACGAAACTGCATTCACGACACTCAAATAGTTTAAAATACTCTGTATATGTGCTAATTGATAAAAGTAAAACCGCACTGGAAGCCATACTTGCACATTCATGTGGATGCAAAGTCGGAGCACGCGTTGTTGGGTGCTGTTCCCATGTAGCCATGATTATATGGTACTTTGGATTTGCTCGATTTCATGCTTCTATTCATCTGCCTGCTGAGTTCCTTACTACGTATTTCAAAGACGGTTCGATATCCGAAGAAGAAGACGACGGAATGTAAAATATACGTAAGTTCCGTTATCATAACATTCATACTTTGAACGTATTTTTGTCAACTTTCCCATCGTTTCTCGGGAAAGTGATAAAGACATTTTTTGTTCCTTGGGAGACACTCTAAAAGATCCTGCATGAATTTTTCATTTCCGGGCGATGCCAAAAATGGGCATTTCTTAACACCCTCCTTTGTCAAGGAACGAAAAAATTAGGTCAACTTTTAATGAAAGGAAATGATCTTCAGCTTCCATTGTCTTAGAACGGTCTAAGAACGCGTATTAAAAATAGTTAAAGTTTACATACATGCAGTTCCGAAATTAGTAGTGTTTTATTAATAATTGAGCCACTGTTAGAAACACCAAGACCTCCCCTTTAAAATGCTTTTTGGTTTTTGTCGATCCGACTTTCCGTTTCGGAGATATCGTAATTTATGTAAAAGGTAATTTTTTTTAATTCGACTGTCTCACTGTCCGGCTCGCGTATAATAGCCTATTCACGCGTATTAAAAATACTAAAACTTTAGATGCGTGCAGTTTCGAAACTACTAGTATTTTATCTATAAATGAGGCATCGTTGGAAGCGGCAAAGCTTGCTCTTTAAAATGGCTTTTGGTTTTTGACAATCGGACTTTCCGTTTTCGAGATATCGTAATTTATGTAAAGGGGTAATTTTTTTAATTCGACTATCTTTGTCTCCGTCTAGCGCGTCGCGTCGGACCTCTCTTTCTCGCACGTGAGTGGCGTAGTATTTACTATTTACTACGCGCACGTGCGGTCAACGACCTTGACAAGGCCGTAGTGAAAGTTCATTCACCTCGCGACGTAAACAAACGCTTCGGAACCTTATGCCTCCGAAACTAGCCACCGCATCGACTTGAAACTAAAATCGCTATATCTCCGGAACTAATTATGCTATCGACTTGTACGAACGCTCATTTTAAAGGGCATTTCATCCCCTATCCACTGAATATAACTACTGTTATAATTTATGCTGTCTTCTATGTTTATTTTGACATTTACTTTGACACTCGACTCGAAACAAAAATTGTCATAACTCCGGAACTGATTACGCTATTGACTTAAATAAACAACCATTTTAAAGGGCATGTTATCCTCTATTCAATGAATACAACTACTTTTATAATTTATGCTGTCTTTTATGTTTATTTTGACATTTACTTTGACACTCGACTCGAAACAAAAATTGTCATAACTCCGGAACTAATTACGCTATTGACTTAAATAAACAACCATTTTAAAGGGCATGTTATCCTCTATTCAATGAATACAACTACTTTTATAATTTATGCTGTCTTTTATGTTTATTTTGACATTTACTTTGACACTCGACTCGAAACAAAAATTGTCATAACTCCGGAACTCATGACGCTATTGACTTAAATAAACAACCATTTTAAAGGGCATGTTATCCTCTATTCAATGAATACAACTACTTTTATAATTTATGCTGTCTTCTATGTTTATTTTGATATTTATTTTGACACTATATACCTAAACAAGTTTCAACAATTCCTATTGATTATTGATCATTTGATCAATCTTTGTAGGAATGGGTATACATGAAGTGTCAGTAGGTTTAGCATGAATGTCCTATACGTTTAAAATACGCTTGTTTCCCCATAGAAACGTGAAAAATATAGTTCCAGTTCTATTTAATTTGGGAAGCCAGAATAGTGAAGTAACTTTTTCCAGAAATTCTGATCACTGAATTTGAATTTCATTCAAGGCTAATCTCTGCAATCCTGGGTATATAGACTTATGTTGCACTAACCCTGAGGAAGTTAAGGGAAATGGACGCACTCCTTTCTTACTAATTCACTCAGAAGCTTTGCTAGAGCTTTCAGCGAGTTTTATGGTTATTACAAAACGAGAAAGACGTCTCGGCGGGGATCTGAGTAGTTTTATGTTGTCAAGGCGTTTTCCTACCCCAAGGAAAGAGGAAAATGGCCCCCTCTTCCGCCTTGCCACGCAAATGAAGGGCGTACTATGACGCGTAACGAGCACCGTGTTCTCATCGCGCGACACGTCACGATATTCCTAAAGTACGTGCTTTCGGTTTTTCCGCCAACGCGCTGTGACGTCAGAGGACCACCCCAAAAGGTACAAAATGACAACGATGTGATGGAAAACGAGAAAATAATCGCGTAAACTGCAACGCTTCGAAACTTTTAAATTTTGGGCTCAGAGTCAAACTATAGTAATGTTTCTTAAAATGGACCCCCCAGACGTGATTCGTAAATTGAATATTTCTACCCCTCCCAACTTGAAGAATCTCTCTTTCATTAAAAGTCATAGAGTTGATACGTTTTGGCAATACAGTAATGATTCTTAAAATGAACTCTCAGACTTGATTCGTAAATTGAACATTTCTATCCCTCCCAACTTGAGGAATCTCTCTTTCATTAAAAGTCATAGAGCTGATACGTTTTGGCAATACAGTAATGATTCTTAAAACGAACTCTCAGACTTGATTCGTAAATTGAACATTTCTATCCTTCCCAACTTGAAGAATCCCCTTTAAAGCCCAGTGAATCATCAAAGACTTTTGATCGAAAAATGAACACGCCAATCTCGGGGCGATGTTCATTTTAAGAATCATTACTGTATTCCTTACAATGGTTGGGCAGACACTTAGTATCTCTGAATCTGTTGCGCATTTTTGTTTGGAAAAATTTATGTAACTTGATAAAACTCGTGTCAAAGACGGAAGAAAGTTTCAAACTGATAGGTTAAATAGTTTTCATTTTATAAAATTTCAAAAATGTCCTACTTTCTTCGTTGCTGGACTATACTCCTAACGGATCGTCCGTTTAGGAAGGTCGAATTTCAGAGAATTTCGGGCGAGAAATACGATCGTGTTGGTCTTTTCCATCGAGCGTAAGCCAACCCTTTACCCTTCGATGTGGGAGGAGAAGGGAGGGGGAACAGAGCGACGAAAAATCAGCATACGAAACGAACGAGATACGGTGGCTCAAAGGGGCATTCGATGTCAATACGAAAGTCATTATTATTTACACGACAAGGACGGAGTAGAGAGGAGAGATTAGATGAAAAACATTTTTGTTTGTGGAACAAAATGTTGAAAAAATTCAAACGTCAAATTTTAAGGGGATCCTCATAATAAAACTGTCATCTTCGATTTTGTGATGACTTTAATCGGTCTTCTAGTAATCTACGTTAAAAAAAATTTTTTTTTGACATCTTTTTAAAATTTAGAACCTTGAAAATATTTGTACAAAGTCGTTCGACGAAATTCGTAAATAAAACAAAGTTTCGTATTATTATTGTACATATTATTATAGAATTCCTATATTTTTTATTATTTTTTATTAAAAAAATTCGTGTGTATCCTCGAAAGGTAAGTAACAAATGAGTGAAACTCTCGTATCGAAAAGTCTCATGGGTTTTACGTAAAAAATTTACGAAAATGCTTATTATTCCTACTTTAACCCCTTAAGGTTCATGCCCGAATCTGACTGCTTTGAAAAATAATATTTGTTTAATCCTACGGTTTAAGGGATGATAATATTTGTTTTCCTTCAAATTATACGTTAGGTACAACATTGTAATTAACAAAAACCGTATTTTTAGAAACAGATCCAATAAAGAAAACTGATCATTGTTGGTTGACCCGAAAAATATGAGCGTTAAGGGGTTAATAGAAGACCCTCCTTAAGTACATTATGGAACTGTATGTTTGAATGTTTCCAGAAACCGAGTCTATCTGCGACGTATTTATTTTATCAGGACATTCTCTGGTGCAAACCTTTCCCGATTATTTTTCCGCGCTCCTTTGTCCGTTTCTGGAGTCACAGAAACGCATCACAGATTGCCAGGATTAGGAATATTTGTGTGTTCAACATGATAACGTTAAGGTCGAACGAAACGAGAAACATTACATTTTCCTACATTCTAGAAACTATATCCTCGAGACAAACATTCGTAAAAATAATAAGAGGTTTGTTTACGAGACATTTTCTCCGGAATTTTAAAAAGTATACCACGATATAAATTTTACAAATTTTATTTGAATTATTACACGTGTATTCGATCGAATTTTTATTTATTCTTTGTAAAATATTTAATAATTGAAATTTTTGTTTGGAAACTTTTATATTGAACAAACTGTTAATTAAAAAATATATATATGTATATATAGCGCGAGCGCCGTGATTGGTCAGTGTTTTTCGTTAATAATTCAAAAACGAAGCCCCATCCGACATTTTTGCAAAGGAAATTGTTGTTCAGAATCGTCTCAGCTACCCCCCATTTCCGGTTCTTACACTATTTACGGGACACCCTGTATATATTTTGTTTTATTGAAAAATGTAACTCTTCTTGTATGGTATTGGAAATGGTTGGATGTTGCCTTAGGGAATAATATTATTTAATTGGTTAATTAAACTATTTTCGATCGATCGACGAATCTTTGAAAGATCGACAGGGGACAATGTGTGGAACCTCCCTATAAGGGAAAGAAGTGTAGAAGGAACGCAGGAAGCAGGAAGAGGGTGAATACACTGACGACGGAGCAATTTTCCTGGGGCTGCAAATTGGCAATTGGACGATAAATGATTTAGGTCGCGTAAGCGCGTACCTACATGTAACTTCCCTGAACCCGACAGGGGCGAACCTACCCCAAGGCGAGGCGCCTATCTCTGCCTGTACGACTATCTTACAGACAAAATAGATCTTTAATTCAATCGCTGGCTCTCCGTGACTCACGAATCTTCGCACTTACATCGATTTCTCGATGTTAAACGTACGCTGAGCCAATAACAATTGCAACTTGTAACTACAGAAATGTGTAAAATATATTTTCAACTACAAAGACGAACAAATTTTTACCAATTCACGACATTAGTATATTCCAGTTTCTATTACGTTCAATTGAATATTAAAAGAATTGAGGATCCACCTGCCTAATTTGTCTTTCGATATATTTAAAAGAAAAACGTTGAGATCATTTTAAAGTCAAAATTATTACACAAAAGTAATCATATGATTCTGCAACAGAATTATACTATTATTATAGAAATTTTCCTTTTTGTTGTATAAAATGAAATTCATAGGACGTTTATATGTAATTATACATAAATAGAAATTTAATTTTAATTCGTTTAAATTTAAATTTTCTTTCCTTCGAATAAATGTCCTATGAATTTAATTTTACACAACAAAAAGGAAAATAGTTTCTATAATAATAGTACAAGACTTGAACGAAATTCATAGGACATTTATATATAATTATACATAAATTGAAATGTAATTTTAATTCGTTCAAATTGAAATTTTCTTTCCTTCGAATAAATGTCCTATGAATTTAATTTTACACAGCAAAAAGGAAAATAGTTTCTATAATAATAGTACACGACTTTCGTAAAATCATATGATTACTTATCTAATAATTTTATCCTTAAAATAATCTCAATGTTATCCTTTTTGTATTACAGAATCGTGTTACTAAAGATTAGAACAAAATTAGTGATCGAAACGTTTGAAATAAAATACTTCCAAAATAATACTTAGGGCAACAGTTGTGAATACTAATTTTCCAGCAAGCAACAATACAAATTACCGTTTTTCTTCCCCAAAGAAGACAAAAGAAGTTGCTAGTAAAAATAAAGTAATTTCGAAGCAATGCTTGGGGCAATGAGAATACTAATTTTCCAAGCAACATGAATACATGTTACCAAAGAAGACAAAAGAAATTGTAAGTAAAAATGTATAAAATAAAGTAATTTCAAATCAATGTTTGGGACGACAAGAATACTAATTTTCCAGCAAGCAGCGATATAAATTATTACTTTTCTTTTCGTATATAAAAGGATAAATGCACAATGGGCACTTTTCGAGTGTATATCGCATCACGTCGTCGTAAACAGCTGCAGCGATCAAATTGATGCAGAAGTCGACATATTGTCGAATGTAATCGGCCGGAAGAGGCACGTATACACAGTTCTATTCCCTACAAATTCTTCGTTCCCTCTTCTCCCGCCGATGAAATACGTTTCGACGATCTGGCTCTCCGCCAACATTGTATGCACACGTTTTTTTTCTCTATTCTCTTTATTCCACCCCCGCCGGTGACGCCATTTCGTACTGAGGCGTGTACAACGAACACCTGTGTACTTTTATTATGGCGTATACGTGTCCAAACAACCACTATTTATTTATTTGACGAATCCCTCGACCTTGGGTCCTATTCAAATATTCCACAGAAATTGATGGTGCATAAAAATATAAATACAATTTTCTCTGAATGATTTCTGACTTGAAATTTGCCCAGATATATAAATAATAAAAATGGAGAATTGCACGTTGCTTTTTTACCATTGTTTGATAAATAATTATAGCAAGTTTTTTATTTTAATACGGATCACAGCCACCCATAGTCATAAAATTAAATTATATTTAATTCGTAATTCACAGACAATTTTTAAAGAATCAACGTTAAATAACAAACAGCTTTGTGAATTTACGTTTGTGTACTGAAAGAGTAAACACAGAATTGTGCAAAAGTTTAACTTAGTATGTGTCATAGTTTCTCGTAAAAAAATTCTCAAAGATATACAACTTGATCCTTAGTAAGGGATCGATTTTAACACGTTAACTGCCAGTCTAAAATCCTAAAATTGTTCACGAGACCAAAACTTTCATTTTAGGCAATTGTAAACTACACAACTTAAAAGTTGTCGTAGCAGTTACTTTTGTAACCTCATTAAAATTTACGAAGCCTATTAAAATTTATTTTTTTTATCATTTCAACTTGAGAATTCGTTGCTATAGTTCTACTGTTAAAAGTTCTGTCACCCATATATGGGTGACGTGGCAGTCAAAGTGTTAATTTCCCCAATCTGAAAAATATTTTATCTTCAGCTTTGTGAATCTACATTTGTGTATTGAAAGAAGTAAACACAGAATTGTGCAAAAGTTTAACATCGTATGTGTCATAGTTTTTCGTAGAAAAATTTTCAAAAATATACAACTTGATCCTTAGAAAGGGATCGATTTTAATTTCCCCAATCTAAAAAATATTTTATCTTCAACTGTGGGAATTTACGTTTGTGTATTGAAAGAGTAAACACGCAATTGTGTAAAAGTTTAACTTCGTATGTGTCATAGTTTCTCGTAGAAAAATTCTCAAAGATATACAACTTGATCCTTAGTAATGGATCGATTTTAATTTCCCTAAATTAAAAAATATTTGTGTGGATCTACATTTGTGTAATGAAAGAGTAAACACACAACTGTACAAAAATTTAACTTCGTACGTGTTATACTTTCTCCCAGAAAAATTGACCCTTAACGATTTTAATTTCCCCCCAAAAAATGTCTCATCCTCAAGAAATATTTCCAAAGCAAGCACGACGACGTTTTAAATTAAAGTTAACATTTCTACCAGCCAGAATTAGAGGTCTCTAATAGATTAATCTAAACTTAATTCTCGCTGAGCCAGTTTAAGCGTACACGGGAGGCAATCATGCGCAAAGTACCATAGTGCGCGGATATTATATCGAGCCATTGTGCACTAAAGGTGTTACGAGATGTCTGCTTTTATCCCGCATTCCTTTGTCGTCGAAATTACCGCGCGATTTCGCCGACGTATTTCACGCATCCTCGGCTAATTACTTTAACGGACGGGGTTGCGTCGGCTAATAAACAAAGTCAATTTCTCCTTTGATCGTGGCAACGATCACGGGGCACGGAACTCCTCGGTAATGAAAGCGACTTCTCGTCCTCGTCGGAGGAACAAAGAAACCGTGCCCTTGTAATATGTATAAGGAAGAGAAATGCAAGTCCTTCCTACGAGCTGGAAGATGCTGGTAGCATCCCTTAAAGTAAACATCGCCAGAGAGCGAATCCGGGAAGAGAAACGCAACCTTCTTGGGGTTGATCAAAGTACCTTCACACCCTCGGGCAGCATATTTGATAACCTCGCGAATCCACCCTCTTTCGAAGAATCCTTAAGAGTACTTTGCCCCGAAAAAAATCGCTCGGTTTTAACGGAAAAGGAACGAAGAACGCGTGCAAAATTGATTTTCTTGATCGAATCAATATTACGCAACGTTGCATGGAGATGCAATATAGGGATAGGGATTTAATATTTGAACGTTACGGAACTTTGGTATTCGAATATTCTATTGTTTGAACTGGCGAAGAAAGTTGAATGTTCGAAGTTGTCTAACATTGGAATTACCAAACTTTGTTCCCAGACACTTGGAAACTAGTCCACCCACAATTTCTCAGAACTTATTTTGATATCAATGTTACATCGAACGTTCGGTTCTCCATGATCGTTTCAAGACCCAAATCTGCTAGTTTTCGACTGTTTTCAACCCCTGCAACGAAGTATCTACTTAACCCTAAGCGCCTCGTGCTCGAGTCGCGAAGCCTTTCGAGGCTCTTCGCGAACGCAGAATGTACGCGGTTACGCGGTCGCTCGAATTCGAAATCAGCTGTCAGGAACACGCGTCGCCGTTTGTCTCTTCGCTGGGCCAGCGTGTGTAGCCGTAGGTCCGGAGATCGTGTTCGCGTTCGCGTTTCGAATTAATTGAAAAACGGAAGCAATTTCGCCGAAGCTCGCCGTCAGTCGAGTACGAACGCCAACTCGAATACGTTTAACGCGTGTCCCACCTCTCTTTCTCTCCACAGTTCGCGTTCCGTACGGTTGGTTACCTGTATTTACTCGCGTCCACGTTCGTGTTTCGAACCCGGTTCTATGCGTCACGCGTTTCCCCGTTCCTCGTCTGTTTTTCTTTTTTTTTTATTTTTTGCATTGTACCTTTCACTTCTTTCTTCTTCCCGGCTATATTTCATTGCTTTCCACGTAGTCCTCGTCCTTCCCTCTCGCTCCTTCCTGTCCCTCGGCTTCTACGCGCTTCGGCCCTCGAGGCGGATTCGAGCGAGAGCCGATTTTCGCGTCCCTCATCGAGCTAATTTCGGAAACCGAGCTGCAAATTTGCGGCACGACGATATCGAGTTTTACTTCATTTCGTTCGTTCCCGCGGGCAGTTCCCGGCCACGGGTACTTTGCGCCCGTCATTTTCCGCCGGAAATTGAAAAACAAAAAAAACGACCATGCTTTGCGAGGATTTCGTTTCGCGCCGCCCATTTGCAACGGACCTTGAATCTGACCTGAGATAAAATTCTGAAAATCTCGTCAGAAATACGAGACGAACAACAAATACCACTTTAGTACTTCTAAATAGAAATTTGTTATTATATCAATATTTGACGCATTGAATGCCACGTGACCCATATATGGGTCACATGATTTTTGACCGAGGAAGATTTAAAAAAAATGATTTCTCAAAATTAGATGTTAAAGAAAATAAATCTAGATAGGGCTCGATATAATGGTTATATTGTTTATAAAATTTACTGCACGTAATATCAAAGTGGTGACAATCTCATTATTAGACTGTGGATCTTTAGGCAAATTCATGTTTTTATTAATATAATGGTATTAATGAAATAGGAGCTTTGTAGAGGGTTGTTTCAACCCCTAAATATAACAATTCGTAGAAATACTTTTTCACTCAAAATTTGATATTCCTTCATATTTTCGTATAAAAACACAAAATTAACCTTCAAATCTCCAAAACATCATCAACTATAAAAAAAAATCAAATGCACTGCATAGTGTACCCTCTCCAAATTATGCAACCTTCCCGTACAAAATTTTTTTGAGCCCACTTGAATTTCTAGAGGTGCATAAGTTGCATGGGCCACCCCGTATAAGTAATCTAAGTATCTTATATTTTTATCCAGTACGTCTTCACCTTTAAAAAGTCCCAAATGCACTACATATCCCCATCAAATTATACAACCTTCTCGATACAAAATTATCATTACCATACTTTGGAATTTATAGAGATGCACAAATTGCATAAACCACCCTGTACAAGTAATCTAAGTGTCTTATATTTTTATCCAGTACGTCTTCACCTTTAAAAAGTCCCAAATGCACTACATATCCCCATCAAATTATACAACCTTCGCGATACAAAATTATCTTTACCATACTTTGGAATTTATAGAGATGCACAAATTGCACAAAGCACCCTGTACAAGTAATCTAAGTGTCTTATATTTTTATCCAGTACGTCTTCACCTTTAAAAAGTCCCAAATGCACTGCATATACCCCATCAAATTATACAACCTCTTCGATACAAAATTATCTCTACTATACTTTGGAAGTTACAGAGGTGCGCAAATTGCACAAACCACCCTGTACAAGTAACCCAAGCATATCATATTCTTATCCACTATTATACTGTGGTTGGATATCCTTTCATGCCAACGTCCATCGCGAACCAATCGATTTGAGAAAGTGTCGATACCTGCTGCGTGGTCTTGCCCCGATGCTGCCACTGATAGAAGTGCTCCACGTTCAGAGACCACCCTGGCGCGAAGCTGAATCCCTCCATCGGTATCTGCGACGGTGCAGCGGCTGCAGCGTTCGCTTGCTGGTACATCGGATCAGGTAATTCCGTGTACAAACCGCGTCTGCCCATCCAACCACCGACGCATTTCTCGTCCAACTGACCCGCATCCTGCCGTTGCATCAGCTCCTTCTCCAGCGTGTACAGCGACTCGAACTCCAGAAAGGACATTTCCGGCTCGTCCCCGCAGCTCGTCGACACCCTCAGCCCCAAACCCATCTCGATCTGCAGATCCTCCTCGAAGATCGACACGTATCTCCGCGGTGAACGTTTCGGGGACGCCTGTTGTCGATCCTCCAGCTGAGAATACTTTCTCGGGGACCTCTTGGTCGACTCTGCGCCCGGGGGAATTCGTCGAGGGGACGTCGAGGACACGGAGGAGTGAGACTTGGCGGGACTCGAGGCGGGGGAGTCGGAATTCGATTTCTGCGACTTCTTTGAGCTCGCTGTTACGGGGGACGTGGAGGCTTTGGTGGAAGTCAGCTTGCAGATCTTGCTTTTCGGCTTCGTACCGTTGTCCATCCGAGGAAATATCGCGGACAGTTTGGGACTCGAGCCACCGGACATCGTGGACACATTTTTCGCCCAGTCACCGACGAATCCTGCACCGGGTGGCCAAGTTTCTTGCGGGGGTTGGAAGCAACGGCGACATCTGATCGAGTCTTCTTTGCCTTGGTGGAGAATCACGAGTCTCTAATGTTTATTGAAGTAACGCCTTGCGTTGATCAGCACTGAACTATCACTGTAGTTTTATATTTGGAAATTATCACTGGGGGTTTTGATAGAGTCACTATGAACACTTTCACTGTTTCTCTGTGTGAGCACATGATAACTCGTTTGGAGAGGAAGTAACACTTTCAGTGACTGTGCAATCTTCGTGCAGGGGTCTTCAAGGAACATGTGAAGAATTTAGTTTAAAAAACACTGTTACCGTGAGTAGGAGGATGAAGGTTGTTATGGGAATGTGAAACCTTCGGTGGCCTCTGTAACTTCCTTCAACAAACACGAGAAAATCTGTTCTCCACTTCCAATGAATAAAATTAAATTACTTTAAAAGCCACTACTCGGACACGTAGAATGTAACTAATTCATACAAAGCAAAAGTATTATTACGGAAGAATAAAATCTCTGGCGTTGTTTAATAAATTTTAAAAAATTATTTTTAAAATCACTGTTTGCTCCAAGCAGTGTAAAATAAAACCAATTTATGCAAAATACCAACTATGAAAACTCTCCTCTCAGAGCATCGAATAAAATTGTTTTAAGAGTCACTGTTTGCTCCAAGTAGCATAAGAATCGTAACCAATTAATGCAGAATGAAACTCGTGACTGTCGACAGAGGATTTTTTCGTCGAACGTGTGAAGGTCTGCTCCTTTTTCAAGGTTAAATTTTCTTTTTTTTAATCACTGTGGAAATATTTTGACGCGCCACGGGATTAAAGAGGAAAACCGCGGACCGATTTCCAGAGAGAAGTCGAAGGATCCTCGGGGGGTGAATGGAGCGAGCACCCTTAGAAGGATCCTCGACAGGACTGACGGTGTTTCAAAGCGTCCGATGCGCCACAGGACGACGGTAGACCGTGGTGCAACTGTGCGCTGGCGCACATCGGCTACGTCGAACCGTACAACGTTTGCACGTCCACGCGCGTCGAAATGAGAAGCGCCAGAGTGGCCGCAATTATTTCGCCCGCGGCAACGCCTGTAAATTTCGAGCACCCGAGCGGTTACTTTAAATCGCGCTCCGAGAGTTTTTACCCGGGGATTCCATCGCGCGATTATCCCGGCGACTCCGAACGAGAAACGAAACGGGGCTTCCCAAACGCCAGCGAGCATGGAGAAACATTTTTGGGGGAACCATTACAGGGAACATGCTAATTTTTGTGAAATTTAGCTGGTTAGTTCGATTCTAAATTTAATTTTAGTACTACGACAATTGTAACTATAAATATATGATGTCACAAATTTTATTGTATGTGCATTAATACCTAGATTTTGACTTAATTTTATGATTGACTTGATTCTACTGGGTTTCGAGTTACTTTTATTGACTTGGTTGAGTCATCTTGGCTTTGACTTGACTCGACTTCACTTGGATTTAATTTAATTGACGGCTTGACGCGTCGTGGCTACAATTTGACTTGACTCGGCTCGACTTTAACTTGATTTAATTGGCTTGGCTTGGCTCGCCTTGACTTGACTCGACTTGATTTGACTTTAACTTAATTTAATTGCCTTGGCTCGTCTTGACTTGACTCGACTTGATTTGAGTTGATTAACTTGGCTTAACTCGCCTTCACTTTGACTTGATTTTAACTTAATTTAGTTGACTAGCCTTGATTTTAACTTTGACTCTACTCGACTCGACTTTAACTTGATTTAATAGGCTTGGCTAGACTCGTTTTGACTTCGATTTGACTCGCCTTGATTTGAATTCAACTTAATTTAATTGCCTTGGCTCGTCTTGACTTGAATTTTATTTAATTAACTTCACTTAACTCGCCTTTACTTTGACTTGATTTTAACTTAATTTAGTTGACTAGTCTTCATTTTAACTTTGACTCTACTCGACTCGACTTTAACTTGATTTAATAGGCTTGGCTTGACTCGTTTTGACTTTGACTTGACTCGTCTTGACTTTGACTTTACTCATCTCTGATTTGACTTTACCTTAATTGAATTGCCTTGGCTCGTTTTGACTTGAATTTGATTTGATTGACTTAACTTAACTTGCCTTGACTTTGACTTGATTTTAACTTAATTTAATTGACTAGTCCTGATTTTAACTTTGACTCTACTCGACTCGACTTTAACTTACTTTTAATTTCATCATTTTCTATTACGTTTTCTCATTCCCTCTTATTCTATTTTATATTCATCTAAATATTGAACAATACTTTCGAAGCCATTTAAACTTCCATTACCTTTGTGCAATTACTTGCATATTAGAATGCCTTCATTGAACAGGTTTTATATGCTCAAAAATTTAAGGAATCCTCTTGTAAACGATAAAATATGCTTCATAAAGAAGAGTAACCACTATAAAACAATTATGAAACCCTATTGTCAGTAACTTCTACATCCACTATATCACTCTGACCTTCCTAAAGACACCGAAAAGAGTCACTTAAACGCGTGTCAGATCGTCGATTCTAGCGACAGATCGATCAGTCACTCGTGAAGGAGCTCGTGGCGTGGGTGGTCCCGATTATTTTTTCAGATTCTCGACGCGGAAAACGGAGCAGTGAAGACGACAGGGAAGACGACAAAAGCTTCGAAGGAGCTGTCGCCCGATCTCCGATCGTCCGGGGGTTGTTGCACGAGGGGGTGGCAGGAAAAATCACGGAACGAGTGTGTACACGAGCGTCGAGGGATGAGAGAGCGAATATAATAAAAGCATTCGAGAAAAGGGAGGAAACTGGTGTCCTTCTGGTAATGACTGTGGAATGCATTGGCTGGGAAAAAGGTACCCGAAAACGATTTCACCCTCGAGAAAGAAGCCCTCTTATTACGATGTGGGCGAGTATCGTCACGACAGGCACGCCGTGGCTACTGATCTACATATTTATAGCGAATGCTCAGCGCGCTAGAAGATTTTGGATGCATGCTAAATAAGCCACGAGTAACGCGCCCTAACGAGATTTTGGACCTCCGTAAACAGGGCTAACTGGGTGACGCGTAACGATTTACAGGCTTGAATAATGTTGTTCCAACGCATATGTAAACAGGTGCCGCTCGCATCGGTATTAATATGCATACTGGTTAACCCCGTATTGCATACTGTGGCCGAGTCAGAACTTAATTAAAACAATTCTACCGAAATTCGTTGGAAAAATTTTACCATTAAATCCCCTTATTACTTTGCTCGAGCATTCATTTATTCGCGGACGTATAAATAACGGGGGAATTTATTTATTTGAACGTGGAAACAAGTTTCGTGAATATGGGATCGAATGTAGTTGTAATATGTCTTCTGGTTGTTGGAAGAATTATAAAGTTCTCTGTCTTTGGTACAGATTTTGTAGAGATTGGAATTTTATTAAATGTTTGTATAGTATTATTTTTTTATCTGTATATGTAGTTTATAGATTTGTTAAAAAGGACCTGTTAAACTGTAGAGCATTTAGTGTATATTCTTATTAAATGATGTTTTTTTAACGTCTTCGATTTTTCTCGATATAATTCTGTGTAAGGAAAATTAATTTAAAAAACATTTTTATGTCACATATAATACCTTAATTATTTTATTTTATATTAAACATATAAGTAAAATTTTCTTTAGACAAAACTATTCTTTATATGTATACAGGGTGTTCGGTCGCCCCTGGGAAAAATTTTAATGCAGGATTCTAGAGGACAAAATAAGACGAAAAACAAGGATACTAATTTGTTGATTGAGGCTTCGTTAAAAAGTTATTAAAAAATTAAATTAAACAATTTCAAATTATTTTGAAAAAATTATTTTTAGCTGCGGGGATTAATTACAATCATTTTTGGTGAAGGGATATACCCCCAAAATCCTACGCATTTTCGAGAAAAAAATTCGAATAGATGCTGATATTTTTGGGCGAAATTAAAAAATTTCAAATCGTTCTAAAAAAAATATTTTTAGTTGCAGGGGTCAATCATAATCATTTTTGGTCAATAAACATATCCCTGAAATCCAACGCACTTTCGAGAAAAAAATTCCTTACCGAAAATACAATTTGAGGCCTTGAAATCGTTCCCCGAAATTACACGTGAATCTTTGAAAAATCATAACTCCTGAACGGATTGGACGATTTTAATGTTTCAAGATGCAAACAACGCGTATTTCGGTGAAGAATACGCAGAAATTCCAAAAATATTCAAAAAGTTGTTATTTGACCTCTCAAAGTGAGAAAAACTCCATAAAACTGGCCCAATTTTCAAACAGCCATAACTCCGACAATAGTGAATATATTTCAAAGATACTTTTTTCTGAAGTAGAGCTCAGAAGTACCTAGAAAAAAGTATTAGACAACTTTTCTGTAGGGCGTCAAATAAAATTACTAAAAATCATAAACGAATTTCTAAGAAAAATCGACAGAGGGTAAAAGGTGCCTAAATTATTCGACGAAAAAAAAATTTCAAATCATTCTAAAAAAATTATTTTCTGTCATGGGGGTTAATTACAATCATTTTTGGCGAATGGTCATACCCTCGAAATACTACCCATTTTCGAGAAAAAAATTCGAGTAAGTATGACATTTTTGGACGAAATTAAAAAATTTCAAATCGTTCTAAAAAAATATATTATTGGTTGCGGGGGTCTATTATAAACATTTTTGGTTAATAGACATACCCTCGAAATCCTACTCACTTTCGAGAAAAAAATTCAAGTAGTTGGACAAATTGCCATTCTACAGGCAAAACTTTGAACGTTAATAACTTTCTAACAAAGCCTCAATCAACAAATTAGTATTCTTGATTTTCGTCTTATTTTGGCCTCTAGAATCTCACCCTGATGAATGAACACCCTGTTTATATCCCTATTAAATAATTTGTTGATCGTTTTCTCAATATAATTCTGTGTAAGGAAAATTAATTTCAAAAATATTTTCATTTTACACACGCCAATACTTAGCGTCATTAAAATTTTATTTTATACTACACAGGTATAGTTTACCTTACACACAAAAATCCTGAAGAGGAGCAAAAAAATTAAGGGTCGAAAAATCGAAAAATAAAATCGTAAATATATACAGAATGCTCTGCAATATTCAACAAATACTTTCTGTTTAACAAATCGGTAAAGAATATATTATTCTTTTAAAATAAACAATTCAAGTAATATCAATAACTATAAAATTCTTCCACAGAACAGATACTTTTCCACTTACGACAATTGTATAATAAATATTAATCTTTATAACTGATTCTGAGCTGAATAAATTTCATTTGTATTATTATCAGCAACAATTTGCCAATCTTTATTGCGCGTTTCGATTCCTGGTAATCGAGACGCGTGCAAGGGTGGGAACGGGGCAACGATATTATCGAGTTTCGGGTAGTTAACGAAATTCTCGGAGTTTCTCGCGAAACTTAGCAAAACATTAAAAAGGAAGAACGCATCCATCATTGCGTGAACACGCACATGTCAGTAAAATCGTACGCCTGACAGGCCAGTTACTCGTATTATACCCACGGGGTTTTAATTTGATCCCATTCAACAGATACGCGGGCACTTTTACCCGTTCGTTTCTACGTCGACGATTTTGCGCAAAAAAGATTTCGTACACACACACAAACGTGTTACGGTTCCCCTTGTTAACAGTAAAAAATAAAATACTAAATTACTCGGACAGTATCTTCAAATTACAAGATTTACAGTTACTCGTATTCGTGTGATTCACTATAAATGGAAAAAAAAATTTAATTAAATTGGTATAAGTACATTTGTGTTGTATTATTTTACAGTTATTAATTTCAGATTTGGATTGTGATTTTGAAAGGGCTGTGTCGTTTCTCTGGCTGACCATCGATGCCATGTTATTATTGTTAATTAATACTGTTCTCGCGATCAAGCTCGACACTGAAATATTTATTGAATATATGTATGTATACCAGTTACTCTCAACTTGTATTCGTACACTATATTGAGATATTTAAAGATTTGTGTTTTAATAAATTAAAAAATAAATGGAATAGTATAACGTATAAGAAATTAAAGAAAACGATAAATATGAACATAAACTATATTGAGATATTTAAGGATTTGTGTTTTAATAAATTAAAAAATAAATGAAATAATATAACGTATAAGAAATTAAAGAAAACGATAAATATGAAAACAAACTATAAAAAATATACAGTTTGTATAAGAATAATAGGTAAATGATTATTCATATACAGTTACTTTCACTCGTATTCGTACACCATAATGGTAATTTACTACTTAAGAATTTGTACTTGAATAAATCAGAAAATTAATTATACTTTATTTTATTAAATTCTTTACTTCATTAATTAGAAACTAAATTAAGTTGAAACTGGTATACGTTCATTTTTACGTATATTAAGATACGTAAAGGTTTGTATTTAAATAAATTAAAAATAATACTTGTCAACGGTCGTGGCACTTTGGAAAAATTGGTCCTCGTGTGATCACTGAAGTGAAGCTGCATTTGGTCGCGACCCAGACTAGGATGGGTGACCGCTTTGAGACTACTACGTTATTGTTAACATAAAAACTATTTTTAAATAAAATTTCGTGTACTATTAAATAAAATTACTTAAATAGAAGCAATACAGTGTAATAAACAGTATATAAACAAGATTCTTATCATTTATAATAAATCACCATTATAGTGTACGAATACAAGTTTGGGTGTAACTGGTATATAAATAATAAATATTTCATAGTATCAATTATAACAATAATAAGACATCGACGTGTTCAGCTAGAGAAAAAGACACACATTCTAAATCTAAAATTAATAATTGGCAACACAACACGATAATTGTAGAATAAATACAACACAAGATTGAGAACCTCAATATCAAAGAAAATTTGTCTAATAAAATGAAACAAATGTTCTAGTATTGTCAAGAAATGGTAAATAATTAATGCAATGCGATAAATCAAATTTCCACGTCTAAAAACGAAAAGGGGGGAGAGGGTTAACAAACGAACGGAATCGATACGTTGTTCCAGGGCTATGCACACACACGTGACGCAAATGACGAAGGGGGCGGCTGGGGAAGGTCGTCACAATAATTAATAAAGCCACACCGAGCTTATGCCCGTCTGCTTCCCGATTTCGTCGTTTCAGATGCGTCCCGGGCCTTCCCGGCGACTTACTTTTCCGTTTCCACGAATTCAATATAATAATACGACGACGACCCCGGGGGCTTAGCCCTTTGGGTCAGTGACTCCCAATTATTCCGACCGGGGAAGCAGCCCCGACGAGTGTTCCAGGAACGTAGAAATTGCGGAGGAACCCGATGACAACCGCTTTGGAATTCGTCCTACGCAAAGGGTGGCTTACGGAAAGCGGTATTGCCGTGTCACTGGCTTCGGGATTATTACGAATCATTTTTTCCGCATAAAAATGAACCCCTCTGTACGCAAAAGGACCTTTCTCGTGTACCTCTTTCATACTCGTCTGATCGAAACCGTAGCTGAAAAGGACGCCGACGATTAGAACGGTTTCGTTGGTACAAGCAATCGCGCTAAGTCGATCAGCCGCGATAAAAACTTTCCTAATTCGATCCATCGACGAACTTGGCCGATTTATCGCCGCCCCGAATGGAACTGTTGTTGGACGGGGAAAAGTAAATCTATAAGTTGGAGTTATCGACTTTGTCGTGATCTAGGATTACATCACAGGCTCTATTTTCGCAGTTTAATCAATTTCTATTTGTTCTATGTGTTTTCCTTTTATTCCTAAATTGTTGAAAAAGGTTTATTTGTATTTTAAATGGATAAAAATAATTCACATAAAATTGTGTCTGAAAATGCTTTATCAAAAGGTTAGATGAAAAAAGTTCCTATAATCTTAATTTATAATATGATATAATATGTACAAAAAAGTTTTTCAAGCTATTTATTATATGATTTGTTGTGACAGCTATAAGAAATGTTCAATTGGAAATGTATTCTTTATTATTATTTTCAATATAGATGGAATATTTGAAACAGTTCGAAGTCTATTTTTGCAGAGGGAGGAATTTTCGAACATTTTTTACAACTGCAATAAATCATAAATATTAAACTAAATTTATACGAATTTTTTTTGATCCATTAGACTTCAGTAACACATAGTACATATAACTTTTGTCCCTTGCATAATGGATTTTAAAAAATAATTTAACGCTTTTCGCAGTACAAAAGTCAAACAAAAGTGTCTCTAAAATCTTCGAGCTGTGGCGGTATTTACGATCAGGTTGAAAATGCAAGAACAAAAAGAGGTATTCCCTTACACAGGAAGTTCCCATGACTCGTCGATGGTGCTTGTTTTTACTTGGCGACGCGATGGCTTCGATATAAGTCGGTCTTCGACGAAAGAAGCGAATTCACCTACGATGGCGGTCGTTCTCAGGGAACAGAGAGCCTCGAAACATTAGAACGTTGCAAGTATAACCGTGTTACGACCCCCAAACGCGTGGTTTCGCGATGAAGGGTGGCGAACCACGTGGAATAAGTGGTCGATGAGCTCGGTTCGAGAAGGATATTCGAATTCCTCGCGAGTACGGAAACATTTTTTCCAAGGGTACTTCTTTCCTTAGTCTGCAAAAAAAAAAGAAAGCAATCTCCCTGTTCGAAGCCCCGTACGCGATTTTCGAGATATTAATTTCGCTGGAAACCGTAGAAGAATCGGATTTAATACTCCTTTGGCCACGGAAAGAATAATTTTCTTCGACTTAAGCAGTGCCTTCCATATTACTCTCTTTATTTGCAAATCCAACAATTTTACAATTTTTATTAGAAATTACGACCCATTTTTTACCACTTTAGTAGTTCTAGTGTAAAGAGTAATATTTATTTCTAAAATACTGCTAATTGTGTCGCAGTAAATGAGAAATTGAAAAAAAATTTTTTTTTTTTAAGAAATTGAAAACGTATCATTCGAAGGGTTAAGAAAATAAATGACAAGTGTTCGTCCAAAGTCAAAGATTTAACCTGTAACAAAATATGTTTCGAGATACACTCTATTTTATTTAAAATAGAGCTCCAATAAACGATACTTTTATGAAAAATTTCATACATTTCCGGTGAGTGAATCTTTGGAGCCGAAGAATACGGAATTGAGAACCTCTATCGTACAGTGTGACGTGTCGCCATCCCACGGTAAAACGCAAGAACACGCTAGGATACGGCGTAGGTGGTACGTACGATCCCTAAGAAGTTGTAGCAATGGCGGAAACTGGAGTTCGCGGTTCGCGTCGGCCATGATGCGCCCTCATGAATGAGGAAACGCACGCGCGCGGCTGTGTCATGCTGTGTAGAGCAACGCGCCACCGAAAGAGGGTGAACGTAATTCCTTTGCACCACGTGGTTGCACACCCACGGGCTTGCGTTGCCCCCCAGAATGTGACTCACAAGATTTATAGCCTTCTCTACACTCCTAGCCCGTCCAATCTTCCGTCAACGTTCAATGCTCGGGGCTCTCATCGATTTTCCAGGACATGACAAATACAATATACAATTGTGGATTCTTAATTATTTTAGCTGTTATTTTTCAATAAAATATCTCATTTTTCACCCTTCAGATAGTTTCTTTTAAGAGACCCTTATGAGGTACAATTCTGCTTTTGCTAAAGGACTCATATTATTTTTGTTTGATAAACACTCCATTGGAGTTTCGACTTTCAAGAGGTGAAATTTGTAAAAATAAACTTCTTAGTGTTTTAAATAATATTGATGTATATAACATGATCTAAAATAAAAATATACAGGGTGTTCGGCCACCCCTGGGGAAAAATTTTAATTGGAGATTCTAGAAGCCAAGATAAAACGAAAATCAAGAATATCAATATTTCGTTTGAGGCTTCGTTAAAAAGTTATTAAAAAATTAAATTAAAAAATTTCAAATCGTTCACGGCAAAATTATTTTCGGTTGCAGAGGTCGATTACAATCATTTTTGGTCATTACACATACTCCCGAAATCCTACGCATTTTCGAGAAAAAAATTCGAGTAGGTTCACAAATTTCTTGACAAAATTTAAATATTTCAAATTGTTCTGGAAAAATTATTTTCGGTTGCAGAGGTCGATTACAATCATTTTTGGTCATTACACATAACTCCGAAATCCTACCCACTTTCGAGAAAAAAATTCCTTAATGAAAATCTAATGTGAGGCCAGAAATGCTTGCTTGAAATTTCATGCGAATCTTTAAAATGTTATAACTTCTGAACGGATTGGACGATTTTAATGTTTAAAAGGGCAAACGACGCGTATTTTAGTGTAGAATATGTCGAAATTCTAAAAACATCCGAAAAGTTGATCTTTCACCCCGGAAAATGAGAAGAACCTCATAAAAATGGTCCAATTTACAAACAGTTATAACTCCTGCAATAGTGAATATATTTTACTGAAACTTTTGTCTGGTGTAGACCTCATAGGTACCTACAAAAAAGTGTTAGACAAATTTTCTGTAGGGCGTCGAACAAAATTACGAAAAATCAAAAACGAATTTTTAAGAAAAATCGTGCCGAAATTTTTTCGGCGAAAAAAAAATTTCAAATCGTTCTGGAAAAAATACTTTTAGCTGCAGGGGACAATTATAATCATTTTTGGTGAATAGACATATCCCCGAAATCCTACGCATTTTCGAGAAAAAAATTCAGAAACGTGTCTAAATTTTTTGGCGCAAACAAAATGTTTCAAATCGGTCTAAAAAAATTATTTTCGCTTGCAGAGGTCGACTATAATCATTTTTGGTGAATAGACATACCCTCGAAATCCTACGTATTTTCGAGAAAAAAATTCAGTACGGTCGGAACTTTAAAACGTTAATAATTTTTTAACGAAGTCTCTATCAACAAATTGGTATTCTTGACTTTCGTCCTATTTTGACCTCTAGAATCTACTATATTCATGGTAAATCCGCCAAAAAATATTATACTCATCTATGTATCCTTCGAATTAACGAGTGAATCGTTCCAAAAAATAAAAAAATATTCCAACATCGATATTAAAGATTCTTCTTCTATTCTCATTAAAAATTTTTTACCTGAGCCTGTCGTTTCTCGCAGGGGCAGTTTCTCAGTTTCTCCAGCTGTTCCTCGATCAAATAAAACGCCGCGAACTTCTGACTTTCCGGTGACAACGGTGAATCTGGCGATCCAAGACCCGAACTCTTGCTACCACTGGTCCTCAACAAATTCCCTGACGCATCTTTTTCAGCTTCTTTCTGTGGCGACAACGGCGACAACGGTGACCCAATACCCGAACTCTCCGAACTAGAATTCACCAAACCACGTCCATGCTTCCTTTTCTTCAATTTCGGAATCGAACTCTTAATTTTAACTTCCTTGCCCTGGGAACATCCCGGAGTCCTCGCGACGCTCGACACCTTCGATCTCCATTCGAAGGGTTCTCGAAACAACTTCAAACCAAAGTCGCGTTTCGCGTTGTCCTTCCTCTTCGATTTTCCTTCTTCAGCCAGGAGAACAACAGTATCCTCGATCTTATCCTCGTCTGTATTTCCACTATTTTGGCTGGAAGCTTGCAGGACGTTAATAGATTCGACACCTTCGTCGGTGGAATCCTTTGGAACGCGGGATGATCCAGCGATCGGGTCAGAGATTGAAATTCGTTTCTCGACGGTGGACAAATCCTCGAGTTTCTCCGCGTCTTCGTTCCCGCGTTGGTTCTTTTTACGAGGGGACCGGGGCTGCTCTAAACCGTTTCCATTATCCTTAACGTCGCCACCTTCCATTTCGTTCGCTGCAAGTTTGCTCGCGAGGAACTCCGGAACGTCGTTTCGATATCGCTCGAATCGGCCGTCGAACGATTTCAGAGGCCTTAAACCGTAACCACCAATACGAGCCCTCACCTCGTAATACTCCACGTTCTCGAAGCAATTATTCGAAATGGACGCGTTCATGGAAGCTGGCCTTCTTTTCACTGTTCCGGTCGCGTGACTGGGAGAGTCCCAATCCACGTGGAACGTCCTTCTCTTGGAAGACATTGGAAATTATTTTACAAGCATCGTATAGAAACGACCGATACTATCTACAACCCTTAATCAATTGAAAAGGTGCATCTTCCGCACCAATGTGGCATTCGAGGAAGGAAAGTTTACTTTTCGAACGCAAATGCTTCATCTCGTCCAGATAGATCACCTTTGCCCTCGACTTGGCCCAACGTAAATAGTTGCATATTCGATCTTTGGTCGACGAAAAATAACGGCTCAGTATTCTCATTGCCATTGTTGGTCCTTCAGATCTACCACATTTCTAACGAAAGTAAAACTGGAGATCGTGTACCCTCAAAACACATCGGTTTTTATTTTATATCAGTGTCGAAACGAAAGTTTTGTTGACACTGACCCATTGCACGATCGAAACAGAATTGCAGTAGCATTAAATAAAGCACTTTCCAGGTCTCACTTCACAATAACGATTGAAACAACATTGCAGTGGTATTAAATAAATCACTTTTCAGGTCTCACTTCACAATAACGATTGAAACAAAATTGTAGTGGTATTAAATAAATCACTTTCCAGGTTTCACTTCACAATAATTTTTGTGTAAAAAATTAACGAATCACTTTTATGGGGTTCGATGAATAACAAGAATGCACGTGGAGGAATTATGACGGAATGTTGAAGTTTTCTCGAGTAAGAAATCAGGAATTTTCGTGGCTCCGTGGTCGATGATACCGATAAGCGTATTTTCGGGTCCTTGCACTCAGACAATAGATGCACTTGCCGAGGGTGCCTCGGGCAAACTGAAACCACCCCCAGGCGCTGAACTACCCTCCGGCGTTAGATCGCACTAGGAGTAAGTGTGTGCATACAGTAAAGTCCATGGGACCCTAGGCGCGTAGGGCCACGGCCCCCCTATCATAGCTCTAGGGCTAAAAACTAATTACATTCGGCCACGGGGTTGGTGTATGATCGTACCATATTGCAACGTGCAACACTTGCTCTGGCCAATGTGGTATTATGAATTCCGCAAGACATCGATAAACGAACTCGGAAACTTTGCTCGGTCAACACTGTCATTTGCCCTCAAAAGGTCGAAAAATATCGTTTTTAGATTGAAGTATCTTCAGAATTAAGAATTTATACAATAAAAGTTAAATATAGACCATGATTTTCCATATTTTTTGTTTTTTTTGCATTCAAAAAACAGATAAAAATCGTTTTTTTTCAGGGTATCTTCAGAATGAAAAATTTATAGAATAAAAGTTAAGTATAGACCATGATTTACTATATCTGATTTTTGCACTCAAAAAACAGATAAAAATCGGTTTTTCAAAGTATCTTCAGAATGAAAAATTTATACAATAATAGTTAAGTATAGAACATGATTTTCTATATCTGTTTTTTTGCACTCAAAAAACAGGTGAAAGTCATTTTTCCAAAGTACAATCTCCAGAATGAAAAAATTTATACAATATAAGTTAAATATAGATCAGGATTTTCCATATTTTTTTTTTTGGCATTCAAAAAACAGATAAAAATCGTTTTTTTTCAGGGTATCTTCAGAATTAAAAATTTATACAATAAAAGTTAAGTATACAACATAATTTTCTATATTTTTTAATTTTGCATTCACAAAACAGAAAAGAATGGTGTTTTCAAAGTATCCCCAGAATGAAAAATTTATACAATAAAAGTTAAGCATAGAACATGATTTTCTATATCTGATTTTTGCACACAAAAAACAGATAAAAATGGTGTTTTCAAAATATCTCCAGAATGAAAAAATTATACAATAAAAGTTAAGTATAGAACATGATTTTCTATATCTGTTTTTTTGCCCTCAAAAAGTCGAAAGAAATCGTTTTTTTTTCGAGATATCTTCAGAATGAAAAATTTATATAATAAAAGTTAAATATAGACCACGATTTTCTATATCTGTTTTTTGCACTCAAAAAAACATATAAAAATCGTTTTTTTTTTCAATGTATCTTCAGAATGTAAAATTTATACAATAAAAGTTAAGTATAGACCATGATTTTCCATATTTTTTTTGCACTCAAAAAACAGATAAAAATGATTTTTTCTAAGTATCTACAGAATGAAAAATGTTTACATTAAAAGTCAAGTAAACCTATAATAAGCATGATTTTCTATGTTTTTTATTTACTATTTCTTCATTGTTATTACAACTACAGAGCTTCAAAATGGTGTATCCCCAAAAAATCCGAAATTTATATCGTTATTTATTATTATTTTGTTTATTTTTTTTTTTTTATTTGAACGACTGACGAAATTTAATATACCCAGTATGTATTTACATTATGCCAGAACACATGTTTATATTGCACGTATTTTTTGAATTATTTGTTTATCGTGAATATATTTACATATTCCTATATCGTACTAAAATATCATTTTTTTATTCGAACGATGAAACAAGAAAATATATTTTATTCCTAGAAATTCGAGCAGATTATTTCCCCATGTAAAAATATATCTAAAATTTCGCTGATGGGATCAAGTATTTCGTATCTCAAAAATAAAAATTGAACCCCCGAAGCGAACGAACGCTCGAATTACGAGTAAATGGTATTGGGCGTTATAGGTTGCCCATCGTTTCGAGTAAAATTTTGATCCCTGGATACGAAGGGGAGAAAGATCGACCGAAGAGAGATTTTTTAATTTTTGGAAAATGCTTTCAGTGACGCGTTATTAGTCGTTCCCGGCGATAATAGAAATTTCGCCTTATCCGACAGGCCTCATCTTGCTACTCCGATATTGGAATGCGCGTTGCTCATGAATAGCATTTGGATAAAATCTCATCGGTTCAGCCAGCAGCCAGAACGGGGTCTTGAAACCCCATGCCACGAACCAGTCACCACAGGGCATATCCAACCCCTGCTTTTCGTCTGGACCGTGAAAATGGAAGGGTAGTGCGAGTACGCCTCCGTGTTTCCTGTAGGTGTATTTTTCGAACATGTACAAACAGCAGGTTTTTGTTTGGAGATATTTTTACGCCGATTTCGCAGGAGATTGCGTGGCGTATAATCACGGTCGCATTTCTGCTCGTTACGTGTCAGGGACGTAACATCTTCTTTTTTTTTTTAACCCTAATCACATCGTGATATGACTCTTGAATCGCATGAAACGCTTGCGTGAGTCTATGAATAAATTTCTTAAATTGATTTCTTTGGTTATCCAAACTTTGTGTTTCATCTAAAGTCACGCCTCTGTCAGGGTTAAAATTGCTTTAAAATTTCTGGGCATTATCATTCGATGTTTATTTTCAATAATTAAGCTATTAATTGTGTTACACAGTTGTGATTGTCTTTTGATTTGAGATTTATTTTCAAGTTTACCTCGATGCTTCCTAATAAATGGAATATATTTCTTTGGGAGAAAATAAATTCTTTGTTTTCTTAAGAGAAAATGTAATGTAATTTATCTAAGTTAGAAAGATCTACTCGTGTTGGAAATTTTGTCGAAATATCAAATTACAATAGAAGAAATATTAAAACACACAAATAAAAAAACATTCTTGGAATCTTTAATGTAAAAATATTGATAGATTCTGGGCTTTCGAATCGTTAAATAAACTGAAAAATATCGAAAAATTATTAATATTCTTGGAGATTTACTTGCGCGTATAGTTTTCGTTTAAATGGTTTTGAAAGGGCGAATAAAAAACGGCGCCAACGAATTCGCTTCCGACAGGTGAAAAATATTTGCCATCCGTGTATGCACGTGTGTGCACGAGCTTTGAAAACGAGGGGGCTCTCGTGGTACAACCTCGACGAATTTTGACGGGGATTCGCGGTAGCATAATGGACCCTCATCGCCATCATATCGCGGTCTCCTCTATACCTACCAACGCCGATTGCCATTCTCCGATGACTCCACACAGAAAATACCCGTAAAATGTAATCCACGACCGTCGAAAACCACACCGCACCGCGAACGGATTTATAAACATGAAAACGCTACGCCAAAGGCTTTTCACGCGAAATATATAAAGTGGTCGTAGAGAAACACATACTCCTTTTAAATATTATTAACGATGTGGTCCATTTTTCTGACTGAAAAGTAAGCATTCTCGTTTTTTGTAAAGTTTAGGTTTAACGCTAAACCTACTGACATTTCATGTATACCCATTCCTACCAAGACTGATCAAATGATCAATCATTTAGTCAATAGGAATTGTTGAAATTTGTTTAGGTATATAGTGTCAAAATAAATATCAAAATAAACATAGAAGACAGTATAAATTATAAAAGTAGTTATATTCATTGGATAGAGGATGAAATTCCCTTTAAAATGGTTGTTTATTTAAGTCAATAGCGTAATTAGTTCCGGAGTTATGACAATTTTTGTTTCGAGTCGAGTGTCAAAGTAAATGTCAAAATAAACATAAAGACAGCATAAATTATAAAAGTAGTTGTATTCATTGAATAGAGGATAACATGCCCTTTAAGATGGTTGTTTATTTAAGTCAATAGCGTAATTAGTTCCGGAGTTATGACAATTTTTGTTTCGAGTCGAGTGTCAAAGTAAATATCAAAATAAACATAGAAGACAGCATAAATTATAACAGTAGTTGTATTCAGTGGATAGAGAATAAAATGCCCTTTAAAATGAGCGTTCGTACGAGTCGATAGCGTAATTAGTTCCGAAGATATAGCGATTTTAGTTTCAAGTCGATGCGGTGGCTAGTTTCGGAGATATAAGGGTCCGAAGCGTTTGTTTACGTCGCGAGTTGAATGAACTTTCACAACGGCCTTGTCAAGGTCGTTGACCGCACGTGCGCGTAGTAAATAGTAAATACTACGCCACTCGCGTGCGAGAAAGAGAGGTCCGACGCGACGCGCTAGACGGAGACAGCGATAGTCGAATTAAAAAAATTACCTTTTACATAAATTACGATATCTCGAAAACGGAAAGTCCGATCGTCAAAAACCAAAAGCCATTTTAAAGAGGAAGCTTTGCTGCTTCCAACGATGCTTCATTTATAGATAAAGCACTAGTAGTTTCGAAACTGCACGCATCTAAAGTTTTAGTATTTTTAATACGCGTGAATAGGCTATTATACGCGAGCCGGGCAGCGAGACAGTCGAATTAATAAAAATTACCTTTTACATAAATTACGATATCTCCGAAATGGAAAGTCGGATCGACAAAAACCAAAAACCATTTTAAAGGGGAGTCTTTGCCGCTGTTAATGATGCCTCAATAATTAATAAAACACTAATGGTTTTGGAACTGTAGCCGTCTAAAATTTTATGATGTTTAATACGCGTTCTAAGACAGTGAAAGCTGAAGATTATTCCCTTTCATTAAAAATAAATGTAATTTTTTCATTTTTGAACATTTTCTGAACATTAATTTACTTACTGAGTATCAATTGGTTCCAAACAGAAAATACGCGAAAGAAACATCGTCATAAAAAAATATGCTTCTTTTAAATATTATTGAGTTGGTTGATTTTTCTAACTGGAAAGTAAGCAATTTTTTTGTAAAATTGGAGTTTAAAAATAGACGTAGTTTTTGTGTTTCTAGAGAAACTTGTGCGTATTAATTTATTTCGCGTCTTAACACTTGCGTTACTGAAGAGGAAATTTTATAAATAATATTGTACTGCTTATGAATATCACTTTTTGATTTGTTCATTTCTACGGTGTTGAGGCAATAATTTTTAATTGAGGAACATGAGTCACGGTAGTCGTGCTCGAGAGAAAAACTACCCCTCTGGAATCGACTCCTTTTCAACCCTGCGCCCTCGGGAATCGAACAATTCATACTGAATAGGTCTTAAGTCATTGCTTCTTACAAAATGCAAAACTTGCATCATGCTGTTCATTCGTTACAACAATTCTATTCGCAAAAATGTACTTAAATTTACCAAAATGGCTGCTAATGACAAGACCAATCAAATTAGATACGCATTTTGTATTTAAATTTGTTTGCAATGATATATGAACAACAAAATATATTTTTGCATGACAAGACTTCTCCCCAAGACTTGAATTTACATGTAAACTTTTATAAATATGAATTATTTAGTAAACTTTAAATTCTGAATTATTTCTCTTTCTGTTTCAAGTTAACTTTTACATTGACACTTTGATTCCGCTATAAAAGTTCGATTTGAACAATTATTATGTATTTTATTAATAAAAATTCTGAAGCAACATTTAATTTTTAACAAACATTTTAAAGTAACATATAAAAATGTATACTATTTCTCATTTGCTTAGCATTCTTTTAAAAATTAAAAACAGAATAAATATAAAGTACCCTTACGTTAAAAACACCTGAAGAAATTAGCTAATTTCCAATCGTTCCATGCATTATACTAATTTCTCTCGTTTAAAACAAAATGGAAACAAGCGATGTAATGGTAGACTGAACGTGAACGAGTCGTTCCATTTACTCTTTCGAGTTTTTGATACTTTCAATAGCGCCTTGGGGAGGCCCCGGCGAGCCACAGAAAAAATTCAAATGCGCCGTCCAACCGCAAGCCCGCGTATTAACGAATGGGATTTCTCGGGTCGGAGCTTACAACTTATAATCCCGGACACATCCCGTCATAGGTTACCCGCCCAACTCGTCCGAAGATTAAGCTTGCACCCCCGTGTTGCACACAGGAACAACCATCCCCGATGATACTCTGCACCATCTCCCTTCCTCCCGCTCCCCTTTCGAATCAGCTTAAGCTTTGCGCGCGTGCACGCGTCATTTAGTCCACGCTTTGCGCGCGTAAACGCATAGAACGTTATGCAATTCCTCCTACAATATTGCCGCGATCGGCTTAGCAAATTGAATCCGAGCGAGGAACCAGTTTTGACAGGACTCGATTGTCCATTCTGGCCAACACCCCCCTACTGCGTGATTGGAATACGTCACGGACGAGAAATAGACTAATCAGGGATGGTGGAGTACCGACCAACCGAGAACGTGAAACTAGGGAGAACAGAAGACGCTTGCTAAGATTACGTTTGACAATGCACGACCGGTGTCTATTAATTTCTATCGAGTTGTCGCTGATTTGGGGATGACAATATTAGGGTTGGTGAAAATTTCTGTAGTAATATTTTTTGAGGCATGAGGGTGGTCTTTAATTTTCTGTTCATTGGAGTAAGTATTTTTTAAATAATTCGTGAATGTAAATTCGTAAATTTATAATGAATGCATAACTTGTCGAATTTTATAAGTGTATGAAATGATTATTATATTCATAATGTAACAATTCTGTAAACAAATTCTGGTAATTATTTATGGTAAATATACAGACAATTTAAATTTTCTGATTATTTTCTATGTCAATTTTCTGATGTTTGCAATATTTTTCAAGAAACACAATCTTTAATATTATATTCATCGGAGTAATATTTTTTAAATAATTCCTAAACGTAAATTTGCAAATTTTATAAGTTTTTTAAATGATTTATAAACGTATATGCACAAAATTTATAAATTTATAATGAATGTATAATTTGTCGAATTTTATAAGCTTATAAAATGATTATTAAATTGTATAAGATATTAATTGTAATTACTTAGGCACAATTACAAATTCTGGTAATTATTTATGGTAAATATATAGATAAATTCAAATTTCTGATGTTTGCAATATTTTTTAAATAATTCCTAAACGTAAATTTGCAAACTTTATAAGTTTTTTAAATGATTTATAAACGTGCATTCACGAAATTTATAAATTTATAATGAATGTATAACTTGTCGAATTTTATAAGTGTATAAAATGATTATTGAAATGTATAAGATATTAATTGCAATTGCTTGGACACAATTACAAATTGTTATTGGGGGGATTAACATTTACAAAATAGAAGACCCCTCGTGCGAGTTATACTTGGTCAGACATTATAGTCAGCCGTCCTAAGGTTAAATCGTTCGACGCTGTCCCTATTCTACTTACGCGTAACGACACATTCTACTTATTTCACAATTGCCTTTTCTTTCTTCGTGCAATAGGCTTAACTAAAGAATACTATAACATATGAAACATGGTATAAATTATAAACAAATAATTATTATAAATTAGAAGCAAAAGAATTGTCACGAAACAATCATGATTTTATGTCAATAAAGAAACAAATATCCACTTAAATATTACCATGTATTGGTCACATTGAACTAAAAGATCCCTTCTTCTTCTCTCATTAAAAAAATGATAATAGCAATATATTAAACTTTATAAGTTACTAGATTGACAAAACGTTAAATTATTGCTAATAATATATAAAAATCTGCATTATAAAACGTATATTAATTCAATGACTTGTGGTGCTGTTATTGGAATAAATAATTGGTGACGATTAAGATCAACGTCAAACGATTTATTCCTCAGGTTTATTTACACAATAAATAAAATTCATCTTCTGTTTTTTATAAAAAAATTTATGTAGATTATAAAAATGACTGTTATCAATAACAGTAACACAAGTCATTGAATTAATATACTTTTTATAATGCAGATTTTTATATATTATTACCAACAATTTAACGTTTTTTCGATCTAGTAACTTATAAGTTTAATATATATAGTAATATATTAAACTAGTAACTTATAATTTAATATATATAGTAATATATTAAACTTATAAGTTACTAAACCGAAAAAACATTAAATTATTGGTAATAATATATAAAAATCTGCATTATAAAAAGTATATCAATTCAATGACTTTTAATTGGCCAATAATTTAATAATTGGTGACGATTAAGATCAACGTCAAACCATTTATTCCTGAGGTTTACTTACACAATAAATAAAATTTATCTTCTGTTTATTATAAAAAATTTTATATAGATTACAATTTAGATAATAATTTTGCCTATGTCGGTTTGCCAGAGTGAATTTACCGACAGTCGTTACAGTAGAAGCTCTTTCGACGAAGCTCCGTGGATAAACTGTGCTCGAATAAGAACAGCGCGAAATCCCTCGATGTAATTTACCCGTGCGTTTCGAGAGATGGAGCTTTCGAAACGTGGAACAGGGAGCAGACAGAGGGTTGCGCCGGCGAGGGTAGTTTCGAGCGGAGCTTACGCGCGCTTGTGCTCTCACTATGGATTTGCCATTAATTCGAAACCCCGAGAAACTTTTGACCTGCACGCGCGCACCCTCCGTCAGTTCAAACTACCTGCGGCTTTCCGAAAAAAAAGGAGGACATCACAGGACACCATCTGGCGAAAGCAATTCTATTTCCAGGGTGTACTTTCTTTATCGATAAAGAAACGGTGATCGTCCCATGCGCGTTACGCCGAACACTGGAGGCTGCTGGGAATGGGCAACGATCCCGACTCATAACTTTCAATTTACAGCATCGAACACTCGCGCGTAACAAAAATAACAAATTTTACTTTGGGCGTCGCGGTGATTTTCTATGTTTTTTATTTTTTATTTGCTATTTCTTCGCTGTTATTATAACTATACAGCTTCAAAATGGTCTATTACTGTTCTTTTTTATTTTAATTGAACGAATGATGGAATTTGATGCACCCAGTATTTAAATTATACCAGAACACATATTTTGATATTTCAAGTATTTTTTTTGAATTATACCGAATTTAATATGTTTAATTTTTATTACTATATGAAATATCGTTAGCATGTATAGTTTTCAAATAACAAATTTTACTTTCGTCAGCACGAAGTGTATCGTAAAAATATATTTATTTATTATCGTTATTTGTAACTAAAATTTCAGTCGAAGATTTTATTATGTCGTATAAGTTTTTTTTTTACAGTTAGGGTTCGAGTCATGATTTTCACTGATATTCTAATATAACAATTATGAGGTCTAGGTTAAGTTGAAAATTATAGGAGTATTATGACATAGTTTCCATTTTTGAATGTGAGTTTCGATAATTTAACAAAGGGAAGCTATAAATTTCAATATAACGAAACATTTGTATATGTATTTAGATATATTTGGAATATCAGTGTTTTTCGAGCAATTTTATTTGAAAATACACAAAGTTAAAACTGATAAGGTAAATCAATTTAAAAAAGAAGATTCTTGACGATCGTGCTGCTAGCGGCCGTCTCAGTCATCTGAAATGAGAAAAATCAAAGCTTATTTTTATCGCTATGAATGTTGCTACGGCTGGAACTAAAATCACCAAGAAAAACAAAATGCAATTTTCATCAAAATCGCGACCTGAATTCGACCTGGAAAACTAACTTATCGTTAACATAAATACAGGATCGTAATTCAGACGATAGCAACATTCATAACTGAAAAAAATGAACTTTGATTTTCTCCTTTCTTCCTTTCGAAAGTTTTCTTTAACAATATTTATCGATTATAACTTTCTAAATTTACGATAAAATTGCTTAAAAATATTTCGAGCATACTTGTGGTCCTGTTAAAAAATAACTGAAAAAAATGAGCTTTGGTTTCCTCGTTTCTTCCTTTCGAAAGTTTTCTTTAACAATATTTATCGATTATAACTCTCTAAATTAACGATAAAATTGCTTAAAAATATTTCGAGCATACTTGTGGTCCTGTTAAAAAATAACTGAAAAAAATGAGCTTTGGTTTCCTCGTTTCTTCGATTCAAAACTCTATTTAACAATATTTATCGATAACAACTTTCTAAATTAAGAATAAAATTGCTTAAAAATATTTCGAGCATACTTGTGGTCCTGTTAAAAAATAACTGAAAAAAATGAGCTGTGGTTTCCTCGTTTCTTCGTTTCGAAACTTTTCTTTAACAATATTTATCGATTATAACTTTCTAAATTTACAATAAAATTGCTTAAAAATATTTCGAGCATACTTGTGGTCCTGTTCAAAACTAATAAAATTCCAAATAACCCTATTTTAATCATGCTGCGAAATAACACAATATTTTCCTAATAATTCCTATTTTTATTTAATACCGAAACTTCCAAAATTAACAATAAAATTGCTTAAAAATATTTCGAGCATAGTTGTGGTCCTGTTCAAAACTAATAAAATTCCAAATAACCCTATTTTAATCATGCTGAAAAATAACACAATATTTTCCTAATAATTCCTATTTTTATTTGATACCGAACCCCCCTGCTTTCCTCCAGCGTAACGATTATTAAAAGATAATTAGTATATGATCCAAAAAATTCGTAAAGTCGAGTCTTCTTTCAAGATGTCCAGCTGTAACCCCTTAAAGTCCCGACACAATGCAAACAAACACCTCGACTGTGAGGTTTCAACGACGAGAGGAAAAAGAGGAAACGGCCCTGTTCCTGCGATACGCCAGGAAACAGTACGCCGCCTCTCGTCCTCCCCCCCCTCCAACCCCCAATCGTGTTATAACGTTTTCGTTTCGACGAAACGGCACGACGAGGGAGCGGAGGGGGAGGATTTTCCCACGTGGCCGTTAGATCATGCGCATCCCGAGCCGGGGTAAGTTTTGTCCGTGAGCCGCGTTTATTGCGACCGAGTATTACCTTGACTCCTGGAGATAGAGGGAACGGAGAACGGTACATCGAGGAGGAGGGCACTACCATGCGTATTCGAGGCTGGGAAAAGCGAAAGTTGACTTTAAACTTTCAAGGGGATCGCTCCGGCGTGCCCGGTTTTCCCTTTTATTCGCCGCGGCTCTGCTTTTTCCCGACAGATATCGTTCCGCGTTTCGCTTTCCCCCCAATTTCCCGGGCACAGGAAATCGCATTAAGTCCGGTGTTGACGAGTTTCGTCCACTTCCATGCCGCGACGTTTAATCTGTCTTCCGCCGACTTGCGCCTCCCGCGATGTTTAACAGGTGAGAAGGAAATTGACTGGGACGTGTTTAATGGGGGGTGGCAGTTCAATGTTTTTTTGACAAAAAATAATCCTTCAGAAGTTACTTTCTATCTTGAGTGGTAGTTTGATTAAAATTTTAATGACTTTTTAAAGAGTTATGATACGGGAAAGATGGTAACAAAATTTGTTAAGTTTCATAATTATGAGACTTGTCATCGAGTCTTATGTATATTAAAATCAACACATTTTTGCAATCACGAGGTACACGGGAGAAATCTATTCTTTTTTGTTGTTATTATTTGTACGAACAAATTTAAACGAAATTATTTGATGAAATTGTTTGAAAAGTTAAATGTCAAAGGATCAATGGTCCTTCGTTATTTTCGTAATAATTGAATCAGAATGAAAATTAATTGCCACAAGGTAGCTGTCTGTGTAATTTTATATGTCGGATAATTGAACTGTATCTACATATGGAGTGATGAAAACGAGGAATGTAATCACAGATCTCTGGCCACACATTATATTTGCGGTAAAGAATTTTTTTCTCAAAAGTGCGTGGGATTTTGGGGGTATGTGTATTCACCAAAAATGATTAAAATTGACTCCTGCAATCGAAAATAATTTTTCCAGAGTGATTTGAAACTTTTCATTTTCGCCGAAATATTTAGGCAGCTTTCTGAATTTTTTTCTTTAAAATGCGTAGGATTTCGGAGGTATGTGTATTCACCAAAAATGATTAAAATTGACTCCTGCAATCGAAAATAATTTTTCCAGAGTGATTTGAAACTTTTCAATTTCGTCGAAACATTTAGGCAGTTTCCTGAATTTTTTTCTTTAAAATGCGTAGGATTTTGGAGGTATGTGTATTCACCAAAAATGATTAAAATTGACTCCTGCAATCGAAAATAATTTTTCCAGAGTGATTTGAAACTTTTCAATTTCGTCGAAACATTTAGGCAGTTTCCTGAATTTTTTTCTTTAAAATGCGTAGGATTTTGGAGGTATGTGTATTCACCAAAAATGATTAAAATTGACTCCTGCAATCGAAAATAATTTTTCCAGAGTGATTTGAAACTTTTCATTTTCGCCGAAATATTTAGGCAGCTTTCTGAATTTTTTTCTTTAAAATGCGTAGGATTTCGGAGGTATGTGTATTCACCAAAAATGATTAAAATTGACTCCTGCAATCGAAAATAATTTTTCCAGAGTGATTTGAAACTTTTCAATTTCGTCGAAACATTTAGGCAGTTTCCTGAATTTTTTTCTTTAAAATGCGTAGGATTTTGGAGGTATGTGTATTCACCAAAAATGATTAAAATTGACTCCTGCAATCGAAAATAATTTTTCCAGAGTGATTTGAAACTTTTCAATTTCGTCGAAACATTTAGGCAGTTTCCTGAATTTTTTTCTTTAAAATGCGTAGGATTTTGGAGGTATGTGTATTCACCAAAAATGATTAAAATTGACTCCTGCAATCGAAAATAATTTTTCCAGAGTGATTTGAAACTTTTCATTTTCGCCGAAATATTTAGGCAGCTTTCTGAATTTTTTTCTTTAAAATGCGTAGGATTTCGGAGGTATGTGTATTCACCAAAAATGATTAAAATTGACTCCTGCAATCGAAAATAATTTTTCCAGAGTGATTTGAAACTTTTCAATTTCGTCGAAACATTTAGGCAGTTTCCTGAATTTTTTTCTTTAAAATGCGTAGGATTTTGGAGGTATGTGTATTCACCAAAAATGATTAAAATTGACTCCTGCAATCGAAAATAATTTTTCCAGAGTGATTTGAAACTTTTCAATTTCGTCAACAAACTATCCCTGTCGATTTTTCTTAGAAATTCGTTTCTGATTTTTAGTAATTTTGTTCGACGCCCTATAGAAAAGTTATTTAATACTTTTTTGTAGGTATCTATGAGCTCTACTTCAGAAAAAAGTTTCATTGAAATATATTCACTATTGTAGGAGTTATGACTGTTTGAATATTGTACCACTTTTATGGGGTTTTTCTAACTTTACGGTGTCAAGTAACAACTTTTTCAATATTGTTAGAATTTCTACATATTCTACACTAAAATACGCGTTGTTTGCCTTTTTAAACATTAAAATCGTCCAATCCGTTCAGAAGTTATAACATTTTAAAGATTCACATGAAATTTCAGTGAAACATGTCAGTGTATGGTCAGACATGAAATTTTCGGTTGGGAATTTTTTTCTCGAAAATGTTTAGGATTTCGGGGATAAGTGTATTCACCAAAAATGATTGTAATTGACCCTTGCAACTAAAAATAATTTTTCCAGAATGATTTAAAATTTTTTAATTTCGTCGAAAAATTTGTCCACCTTTCTGAATTTTTTTCTTCAAAATGCGTAGGATTTTGAGGGTGTGTGTATTCACCAAAAGTGATTCTAATTGACCCCTGCAACTAACAATAATTTTTCCAGAATGATTTGAAATATTCCATTTTCACCGAAAAATTTGTCCACATTCCTGAATTTTTTTCTCGAAAATGCTTAGGATTTCGGGGGTATATCTGTTTACACAAAATGATTGTAATTGACCCCTGCAACTAAAAATAATTTTTTCAGATTGGTCTAAAATTTTTTAATTTCGCCGAGATATTTATCCACATTTCTCAATTATTTTCTTGAAAATGCGTGGGATTTCGAGAGTAAGTATATTCACCAAAAATGATTGCAATTGACCCCCGCAACTGACAATAATTTTTCCAGAATGATTTGAAACTTTACATTTTCGCCGAAAAATTTGGGCACCTGTTATGTTTAAAAATATTGAGCAATACGAAACATCGAAGGGGGTGAGATAAATTTGCATTGGAGAGACTGCCGTTCTACAGGCGAAGCTTTGCACTTTAATAACTTTTTAACGAAGCCTCGATTAACAAATTCTTAATTTTCGTCTTATTTTGACCTCTAGAATTTCCCATTAAAATTTTTTCCCAGAGGTGACGGAACACCCTGTATGTATTCCTCGACCGTATCTAAGGCAGGGCCTGTTATGGTTGTCTTACTGATGAGCCCACTAACAAGTAGCCACAACACACTCTGTAGACATTGGCATAATTAATCAGAATAATTAAATCTGTCTAAAATCTATCCAATAACGATATGCTCCAGAAAATTTGCAACAGCCTAGAAAAAGAATTTCTCTCTTACTATCCTCGATTTTCGTCTTATTTGAGCTTGAAGAATCATCCCTTAACGCGTTAATCGCCACGGTGTTGCAATATTACTCACAATATAAAAACCCTAATACTTATAAAACTGTAAATAAGTTGAAACACTCTAAAATAACAAATTTACCATTGAATCATAGAATATTTCTAAGTTTCACGCTATAATTTGAACAAAACTGACGCAGTTAACATGCTAAAACAATTCCAAATTTAATAACAGCCAAACACAACCCTGTGTAGATGCACGATGACACAATTTATCGAATATCCGTTAAAAAAAATATCGAGTAACGATATATGTACCGATCCAGTCCAAAGTAAGAGATCTACGAAAAGAGATTGCGTCCAGAAACCGGAACACTCGCGATAAGAAAAGATTTACAACGTCGATGATACTCTTGCGTAGTCATCTGTTGCCTAAATGTCATGCGGAATAAAATTAAGCCGACGAAAGCTCGGGATGATCAATCTAAACTCGCGTGCTCGGTTTGCTGGCGCCACGTGTGCTGCAAGGGATACCACGTGGGTTCGATGCACGGCAAAAAGACTAATTGTTTGAACAAGATTTCGCCTGCACGCACGCGCGTACTCGAAGTGGTCGTCGGTGGAAAAGAGAATTAATTAATCTTGATTCCCGATCACGCGTGGCGTGTTTATACGCTGCTCTGTGATATTCAATTTTTCATTTCGCGTTCTCCGTCGTGATCGTTGCACACGCGAGCAGAGGTAAAACGAGAAGTCTATCGGTGACTGGTTACGATACGGAAACGCAGGACAGGATCATTGCTGGTTTTATAGTCGGCCACTATCTTTCCATTCCCTGTTTCCGTCAGACCTTACGTCGCATAACATCACGCATGCCTCCGCTAATTCTGCCCCCCCGTCCCTTCGACAGACTTTCGAGAGAACGCACGCAGACTGCTTTTTGCCCGTCGTTTCGTTAAAGGCGATTCGATAAACCGTGCGTGGATCCGTAATTAGGGACACGGCGCGACGAGCGAGCTTTTCATTCGTTTCGAACGATGTTTATTACGAGGATTTCAAAAAACATTCGTGTAATGATTTTCAAGTATATTAAGTGGACTCTTTTTTATACGAAATTCAAACGATTTATTCAAACAAAAATCTGTATATATTACTCTATATATTACTATATTAAATACTTTCTGAAGAATTGCTTTTTTAAGAAATTTGATTGCTTAAAGAATAGCTAACTTTGTTGATCGAATATGGCTATTTTTATGTATTCAAACAGATTGAATTTTAAAAATTTGTAGGAAAAGATATTTATTTCGCCTTTGGAAGTTATAAAAAATTAAAATTTCGATACTTTTAAGTGATGTTTTGTCGATTTTATTTCTATTTTCAATAAATAGCCTCATTATCAATCTTTTAGATCACTCATTTAATGAATCACCTATCAAAAAACATTCATGTACTGATTTCTAACTATATTAAGTGCACTGCTTTTTATACAAAATTCCAACGATTTGTTAAAGCAATAATCTGACATTAGAATTATAAATAGTGATCTCAAAGTTCATGTATAGTATAAATACTTTCTGAAGAATTGCTTTTTTAAGAAATTTGATTCCTTAAAAAATAGCTAACTTTGTTGATCGAATGTGGCTATTTTTATGTATTCAAACAGATTGAATTTTAAAAATTTGTAGGAAAAGATATTTATTTCGCCTTTGGAAGTTATAAAAAATTAAAATTTCGATACTTTTAAGTGATGTTTTGTCGATTTTATTTCTATTTTCAAAAAATAGTATCATTATCCTGAGAATATTGTACGCATTATAAAGCAGGTTCAATTTTTTAGATCATTAATTTAATGAATTACCTAGAATTATAAAAAACTAATATTAATTTAACAGAAAAGTGCAATGAATTTAAGATTCTTGAATAAAATATAGAATTTGTATTGATAATTTCCATTTCAAGATCCAAATTCTCCATTTTCTAATAATTTCAAATAAAAAGTCTGAATCCTTCTTAAAAAGTCAGAAAAACCATGTGTAAAATTTGAATGTGCTCTAACTTACATTTTATCTATAAAAAAAAAAAAGAATTTTCAAAATGGTTCCAGTTTTCAAAACATTAAATTAAAAAGACTCCTTAATTTTTCATTTTCCATTTGATAAACGTAAGCATTGATATAAATTAAGTATAATGATTCATTGGATATATTCTAAAAGACATTTTGGAAATAATATCATCAATTATTTATTAATTTATATCCTCCTTCATCGGTACGGGCAATGAAAAATTGATTCCGTAACAAGTGATGAAAGCGATATGCCTGACTATGCGTTTACCTATTCTACTTACACTCCATATATTACTATATTTCTTTTGCATTCTTATTTGAGCTAATTTTTATATATTCAACTTTGATTTTTTATAGCAAATATTAAAGTGATATACTGATCTAGAATGTCCAAACATTCATTAAATTAAATTAAATCCTTTGAGTCTTGTAAATAGTGAAATTGATAAAAGTTTGAAAGTTTAGTGACTACAAATAAATTTTACAGGACTTTATTCGTAACCTTTTCCTATTTCCCTGGCTATCTCTAGACGTATTCTTTAAAAACTATATTTAAAACTCCGATAAACGATTCTTTTATTACATATATTAATTTAAAATATTTTTTTAAACAAAAATTAACTTCAATTCTCTGGATTGAAATCATATAAAGAATTTCTAATGTGAATAAGTTACTGGATCATACAAGCGTTAAATTTTGAAGAAAAAAAACAAAGTATATAATTGAGAATATTATTAAGAACGAAATTAAAAATTGGACCCTTCGTCACAGACATTTCAAGCTATTTTCTCGTAACACCTTCGCATTTTCCTACAGACATACCCTACTCTGTCGCAATACATGCTTTCCCCATTACCGTGCCTATTATTTTTAATTAGAAATTATGTACCGTCAGTATATGTCTGAATCGTGGAATCGAAAAGTAGGGAACTTACAGAAACAAATAAATTCTCATATGGTGTATACGTACACATTGTATTATAATTTGAAATTGTATGATTATGATTGTTATTTGTTTCGTAAACACACGGTTATTATAAAATTACACGCTTCATTTACATTATGATTTTCAAAAAAAAAAAAAAAAAATGAAATGGTATTCAGATTAGAAAAGAAGCTCCAAAAACATTGTTTTGTATAATATTGAAAAATTCATCGTTGTTGAAATTAAAAATAGTAAATCAAAACTATTGGAATTTAGAAACAAGATGAATAATTAAACAGCCACACTAACGATCAATTAAGTTAGACAATAATAATAGATTCTTTTTGAATATTCATTTTACAAGAAATATTTAACTCAACTAAATTCAAGAATTATTCATGTACTTTTTAAATGTGTATCTTTTAGAATTATTTTATTTTTTATTGTTTTATTATATATTTGCAACTTCTATCAGAACGAATTTATCTCCCAAATCAAAACTATCAGAATTTAGAAACAAGATGAATAATTAAACAACCACACTAACGATCAATTAAGTTAGACAATAATAATAAATTCTTTTTGAATATTCATTTTACAAGAAATATTTAACTCAACTATATTCAAGAATTATTCATGTACTTTTTAAATATGTGTCTGTTAGAAATTTATTTTAGCGATCCGCGTTTTACCAAGGTTATGGGGTAAGTGCCGTGGGGTTCATCACAGTCCTCTTACCAAAAAGGCAAAGCCTTCCCCACTGGCCAGATCCTTCTAGAAAATCCCTATCTTACTACACGTGTCGTACTGCACCATGACTTTGGATCATCGGCCACACGCATGGCACCTTTTGAAGATCGGCGATGGGGCTCCCTATCGCCGACATATAAACAAAACATCCGCGTCTCAAGTATCGACTACTTCGGCCCAAGTCTGATGACAGACTTATGGTTCCGGTATCGATACCTACGATACTCTTGAGAATCTGGTCAAAGCCCCAAATGCATTGACCCCGACACGTGTCACCCCTTAAAAAGTGATTGACGCTAACATGTCGTTTAGAATTATTTTATTTTTTGTTGTTTTATTATATATTTGCAACTTCTATCAGAACGAATGTATCTCCCGATTCGAATAATCGACTTCACTTCTACTTTCGACGTCGATTTAGTAACAGGAAGGAATCGTGCAAGAAGATGGCCATTCCACGGACGATTAGAATTCCCGCGCGATGTGTGCATATTTTCCACGACCATAATTCACGTAACCCAGTACTAACGGCAGTGAATTACCAACAGCGCCCTAAAAGACGAAAGAATTTAAGATTCGGCCATACATTCTTGAGAAAATGATGGTGCTGGGGAGAGTTTAGAGCCCGCGCGGAATCTTCTTTCCTCTTTGGCCCGTAATATTTCCCGGGTTTGGGCCAAACAAACGGCACCCGGGGCTTAGAATTTGAAACAGCCTGAGCCAACCCCGGGGGTTGAAACGTTACAGTCGCTGTCACATAAATATCCTGAAACCCCCTGAATTCTAGAGGCACGGATGGTTCCGCCATCCTCCCCCCTCTCGAAGTCCTTGCGTCAAGTTGCAGAAACTCCACCGGTATCGATTCTCAATTCTTACGACAACGAGAGCGAGAACGTGAACGGGAGGGGGACGGGAACAGGGGCGAAGAAAACTTTGGATGTTCCACGCACCGATATTTACGTCCAAGTTCCAAATCGACCGAAACTGACGAAATTGCGGCGATAAATGCAGACCTAACCGCTCGTGCGCCAAACGGATCGACTTCGCGCGGTCCAAACTTCGGGGGAGGATCGAAACGATTAGTTACACGCGCTAAAAGTGTATTAACAAATTGGTAAAATTAGCATTCTCGAAGGGGGTGAAATTATAATATTTTTGTAAGGCAAAAAAAATGTGTTCTTTGCCAAGAAGTCTTCAGGTTCTTTGGAACCTCTAAAATTCCAATTTAATGATAAAATGTATTGCATAGAAGCAAGGGCAAAGATTTAGTGATTAGAGTTGTTAGTTTGCTCGATAGTTCAATACGACCCAAATTGCTCAGAATTATGATCCAACAGAGCTATAAAAATTAAAGTAAATTCACTTCTAAAATATTCAGTATTAAAGCCTGAAACTAATTCAGATTCACCTTCGATTAAATCAAAAGGAGTTCGATTTAATTCAATTAATATTGTTAATAAAAAAAAAAATTTAACATATTTTTGATGTAAAATAAATTTACATAATGAGAATCCATCAATTAAAATAATTGAAACTAATAATATTAAAAATAAACTAATTTCATATGAAATTGATCGTGCAATAGATCGAATTGTAATGCATTGACCTTTGTCACGAACATAAAGGGGTCTTAAACCAAACGAAAATTAATTTTATTATTATTATTATTTTTTTTATAAAAGACCTCAGATTTCAGTCTCTTTATGGCTTCTAAAGTATCAGTTTAATAATAAACCAATCACAGACAAAATAAATTTTACAAAAACAATGAAAATTTAATATGCAGAAAAGGATTAGAGTTCGCTCGATAATTCATTACGACCAAAATTGCTCAGAATTATGATCCAACAGAGGCTATAAAAATTAAAGTAAATTCACTTCGAAAATATTCAGTATTAAATCCTGAAACTAATTCAGATTCACCTTTAATTAAATCAAAAGGAGTTCAATTCAATTAATATTCTTAATAAAAATATTAAATACAAAGGAAATAAAAAAAAATAAATTTAACATATTTTTGATGTAAAATAAATTTACATAATGAGAATCCTTCAATTAAAACAATTAAAACTAATAATATTAAAAATAAACTAATTTCATGTGAAATTGATCATGCAATAGAAAATTAATTTTATTATTGTTACATTTTATAAAAGACCTCAGATTTTAGCCTTTTTGTGGCTTCTGAAGTATCAGTTTAATAATAAACCAATCACAGACAAAATCAATTTTATAAAAGCAATGAAAATTTAATATACAGAAAAGGATTAGAGTTTGCTCGATAATTCATTACGACCAAAATTGCTCAGAATGATGATCCAACAGGCAAAGAATAATGAATCGACCTTCGTCACGAACATGAAAGGGTCTTAAATCAAACGGATATTAATTTTTCTATTATTGGAATTTAGAAAAATCGAAAAAAGGTAATTTACTTTAAAAATCGAAGAATACGTGGGGTAATGAATTTCGTTATCGAAGAGGGCTGTAGGGGATATTCGTGGCACTTGGCCATAAATTGACGACTAAATCGATTAGTTCAATTTCCTCTTTGTGCCTTTGACGTTCGAGAAGGAAATAGGATAACGAGCGACGGGATCATTAGAAACACGAAAAGCCTTCGATGGAGACGTCGAAGGGTTAACAGTTTAATAATACATTAGCCTATTCACCCTACGGGCGTAAAAACGTTCTAAGTATTATGTGCATTTATTATGAATATCTATTACGTATATTGCGTCTTCGTTGGTTACGGATTTCACGCGAATATGACTTATAATTACGTTTTTACCACTAATTGGAATGATTTATGCGGCACTTAAAGGGGGGAATAATTAATACGATTCCTGGGGTGCATATGTAAACTTTTCTCCCTAGTGTTGATACAGCAATTAATAGTGACTTTTGATTTATGAGCGTCTTTATTCCCCTAATGCGATACCGGAACTTCCTTATTTATCTTTCGTTCGAACGAGCAAACGACGAATATTCTAGGCACAAAAAAATTTCTAATTATTACCAGATATTATAGTATACATTTTTATTTAAATGATTATTAAGTGATTTAATATTCATCTATATGGATGTTTATCCAGATAGAAATTTAAGAAGTAGAAATCCTGGTTCAAATATTTTCCAATTCAGAAGAACTTGAGAAAATGACAAGAAAGGAAGATATTGAAAGTTAGAATATTGAATAAAAATTTGAATCACTATGCACAAAAAATATAATTCCAAGTGTCGACCAATTTATTTTGGTCCTCAGGATTGAAATCCAAATATAAGGGAAAGAAAGATACATAAAAAATGTCTAAACACGTTTATAGAAAGGTGAATAAATAAATTGATTGCAATGTTTAAAAATTACTTCTTCGCCCTACAAGGGATCGCGAAGTCACGTTCGCGATATGGAAAAGAGGGTGCAATGTCTACGAAAAGGAACGCCGGTGGATAAATGAAGAGAAAGTTGAAAATTTATGATGTACTAAGAGAACAACGAAGCGAGGCAACATCTACGGAAAGAAACGCGAAGAAGAAGGAAAGACTGAGGAGAAGGAGTTGCCCACGGCACGTAAGGTCCACCCTTAATCGCGATGCGTGACAGGGGGGTAGGCTCTGCCAAACAACCCTGGTAATATTAATCTTCGATTAAAGGCTTATCGTGCCGCGTGGCCACGGACGCGGAAAATTCGGGAACGTGAAAAACTGGGGAGCACCTTATCTCGGCGTTCCTCGACTTCGAGGGTGGCGTAAAAAACAGATCGAAATATTTGGGGTTGCATCGTATGCAAAAGAAAAAGAGATACAGAAATATTCTCATGAGAAACATCGTTTGATCGAAAACCATTACTCGAGTATATTTTTTTTATTTGATATTCATATTAGAGGGGTGAAAACTATCCTGGAAGTTATAAGTTATGGATGATACGAATTTACATTTAGTTGAGTTTTTAAATTTAAATTGAACTAGCATTTTTCTATAAAATTGTAGTATCATCAATTGATAATAATGTGAGGCTTTTTAAAAGATATTGAAGACCCTCGAAACATCTCTGATTCGAGTTCATTGAAATGGTGTAAAAGTAAAAAAAGAAAATAGTGGAAACAATTTCAATGCTTGAAATCGTGTCAGATAATTTTAATTGTGATTAAAGAAGTAAAAGGCGGTCGTAGGGAGATGGATCAGGCAAATTTCATTAGTTGCCAAGCGCTGCACCTTTCGAGGTCAAAAAGTAGCACAGACACCCCGATGTGCTCAGCTTTTTGCTTCTTCGCCAATTTCTTAACGAGCGTCGAAAAGGTATTAGAATTTGTAGCACCACGATTAACGGACACTGAGAGCACAGTTATAAGCGATACTTCGTTAAAAATAATACGAGTTCACTTCGACAAATAATTTCACTAGTACCTTTTGAACAAGATAAATTTGACTATTTTGAGGAAAAAGCAGGTACAAGATAAAGGTGATACATTATAACTGAAAAAAATGATATTTGTTTTATTTTACCAGACAAATTATCTTTAATGTTGGTTTTCAATTTTGTGTTGTATTTATTTTACAATTATCGTGTTGTGTTGTCAATTATTAATTTCAGATTTAAATGTGTCTTTTTCACTGGCTGAACATCGATGTCGTTATTATTGTTAATTAATATTGTTCTCGCGACCAAGATCGACTCTGAAATATTTATTAAATATATACCAGTTACACCTACTTGTATTTGTACACTATAAAGGTGATTCATTACAAATGAAAAAAAATGTATTTTTCATGGATTGAGTTTTTGGAACTGATAGAAGTACATTGAGTTATTCAAGGGTTTGTATTTGAATAAATTTAAAAAAATTAATAAATTTTATTGTTACTATTTTTGCTTGTATGTACATCGTGCATATTATCATATATATTATTTCTATTAAAAATTAAAAATATGCGGTTTTAAGGGTGTACACGTTGACACTGCTATGGTGGTCACCGATGACCGGCGTGTCGAACTCACAACGTGTTGTAAAATCGTTTACTATGGGAGATCCTTAACGCTTGTAAAATTCTATACAACGATACCGTCGTTGAGAATGGTGTGAAGTACCGAACTATCGAATATTTCTTCACACTGTAATTTATTTATTTATCCATTAGTCTACAAGAGAAAATGTAATGATATTTTTACAGTTATTATGATTTAATTATAAATTTAATATTAATTTGAACAAATGTCAAGGGTATCTCTAAATGTGAAAAACTGGCTCGCCAAGCAAACGTGTTATGAATTTAACAACGGAAGCTTGAATTCTTAAAAATCGAAGAGTCTATTGGCGACCATTATAGTTGGAAAGCCACTTATTTTTACGAGTTTTACTATCCTTCCAAAGGAGTTCAGTCTTCCGTTTGGGGATTTATTTATTCATTAGTCTACAAGAGAAAATGTAATCATATTTTTACAGTTATTATGATTTAATTATAAATTTAATATTAATTTGAACAAATGTCAAGGGTATCTCTAAATATGAAAAACTGGCGCGCCAAGCGAACGTATTATGAATTTAACAACGGAAGCTTGAATTCTTAAAAATCGAAGCGTCTATTGGCGACCATTATAGTTGGAAAGTCACTTATTTTTACGAGTTTTACTATCCTTCCAAAGGAGTTCAGTCTTCCGTTTGGGGATTTATTTATTCATTAGTCTACAAGAGAAAATGTAATGATATTTTTACAGTTATTATGATTTAATTATAAATTTAATATTAATTTGAACAAATGTCAAGGGTATCTCTAAATATGAAAAACTGGCGCGCCAAGCGAACGTATTATGAATTTAACAACGGAAGCTTGAATTCTTAAAAATCGAAGCGTCTATTGGCGACCATTATAGTTGGAAAGTCACTTATTTTTACGAGTTTTACTATCCTTCCAACGGAGTTCAGTCTTCCGTTAGGGGATCGAAGCAAATCTCTGAGAGCAGCCTGTAATGTTATCCAATCGATTATCTATCGCGCGGCGTGCTTCACTCGTTTCCACGTTGCACATCACGGAAGAACGGTTCGCGAAGAGTTAGAGCAACGCTCGGTACGATCTCGCGGGTGTCAACCTGAAAGTTATTGCACGGGGAAAAGGAGCATAGGGTGGAAAGCCGAGCGGAGGGTGTGTAACTCGCGTAAATGCCCTTCGTGCGTATTTGCGCGGTCAGGCATCGATTAGCCATTCGAGGATCGATCTAACCATTGTATCAGAATTGCCTCGGTATCTCCGGGTAAATGCCTCTCTCAGACTCTCTCTACCCTCTCCATACGCGTTTCTCGAAACATATTGAGCATATACGAGAAGCAGAAGGGAAGGTTATCGGTGTATTATCGATATCTCGAACGCGTTACGAGATATCGTCGCGAGATTTCGTACGCACGACACACGCCATCTTGTTTCCATTCGAATAGAAATTACTGTTTTATTTATTTTCCCTGTTATTGACCATTTGCACTCGAAAGCTTTTATTATATTGTATTAAATCAATTAGATATACCATTACTCTCACTTGTATTCGTACACTATAATGGTAATTTATTATAGATGAAAAGAAACATTTGTTTCTTACTTTGAACAAATATTGTTTATTTTACTACGTTACTTCCATTTACGAAGTAATTTTATTTGAAAATAGTTTTTCTATTTTTCTATCTCAGTCAGGCGAGAACCTCTCTCTCTTAAGATTGTTTATTTACAGAAATAACAGTTATTAGAAGATGTATATAACTAGATAACAAGTTTTTATAGTGTATAAATACAAGTAGGAGTAACTGTACCTGCTTTTTTCTCAAAGTAATCAAATCTATCTCGTTCAAAAGGTATTAGTGAAATTATTTGTTGAAGTAAACTCGTATTATTTTTAACGAAGCATTATATATTCTGGAAAACATAAAGTACGATCAATGGAACAAAAAGAAATTATTTATTATTTCTTCACGATTAAAAAGTTAATATTTACGTATAATTGTTATTCATTGTGGTACGCATAAAAACAGTTTTCAGTTTTGCTAGCGAAATAAAATTACTTGTAATAGTATAAACAGCTATTGTCTATGGTTAACACGTTCACTGCTAGATCAAAATCGTGTAATATTCTGCAAAAGTAAAATTTTGATTTTAGACCATTGTAAGCTACATAACTTACAATTTGTTTCAGTATTTATTTTCGTAAACTTGTTAAAATTCACAAATTCCATCCAAATTTATTTTCCTCGACATCGTAACTCGAGAATTAATTTTTCTAGCATCGCAATGGTAGATCCTGTCACCCATATGTGGGTGACGTGGGCAGTGAAAGTGTTGAAATGGTTAAAAAACTAAAAGTAGTCACGAAATTTGAACGCATTTTGTTTTAGCGCTGTTTTAAAGCAACGATGCGAGTTCAAGGGTTGAACTGATTCGATAAAATTGAGACTGAAGAAGACAAACGATAGCAGTTTGGCGTATCGAGATGGGCCCTGACCGCTCGTTTCTCCCTGCAAATCCATCGAAAGAAGTTTCCCTGGAGCGAAAACTCGAGAGGGGTTTCGTGAACGTTACGGAAACGTTGGCCCAGAAGAAACTATCGCGGCGAAGACGCGTTGTACGGGGCACGCGGTAAGATTCTGCACGCGTAATCCAATTTGGCGCTCTCTCGCCCCAAACCGTGTCGGTGGATTCTGCAACGGAGGAATACCCCCGCCGCGAAAGGTAGGCGTTGTATCTTTAATTATCTACGCAACGGAGGGCCGGAGAGAGGTGGGCTCGAGGGATTTTGGCAGCTACCAAGAGGGTTGCAAAATGGTATCATCTCGTTCTCATGACCGGGGCGTGGCTCTACCCGGCACCCAAAGTCCCTTCGTCTTCGTCTATCCGAGTCAACGTCCGAACGAGGAGGGAAGGAAACCGTTGCCGGAAAATCTCGGCCATTTAGCGGCAGCTTTGCCAAAGATACCCTTGGACGGGGGAAAATACTCGTGAAACGCTCCCAATTAAAATCTATCGTCGCGTTTTAAAAAGTTTCGTGCAACAACGATATGAGTACAACAGTGTGTTCACTGTGTTCACGATGTGGTACGTTGATTTGTGGACGAAAATTCTCGTACGATCTATCTACCTTTTCGTTGGATGCTTTTTTTCTAATTGGGGTTATCAGAGATTCTTAATTTTTTTGATACTTTTACTGCTACATCTTCCACATACAAGTGGAAGGACTTTTCATTATGGAAATGATTCTCAAGTTGAGGTGTTGAGGGAAATGACTGGAAATTGATTGGAAAATAGGAATTAAGACAATTTTTAAGATGTGTAGTTTATGATTGTTAGAATGAGACCTGTGCACTTGTAAAGTGACATTATTTGAAATATTATTTCAAACATTTGATTTTATTTTGTAATTATTTTCATGTTGTGATAAGTTTGAAATAACATTGTTTGTAATGTTATTTAAAATAATTGTGAAATTAATAGTAATATACGGATTTTCGAAATTGTGTTTTGATGAAAATTGCATTCATAACATTTGCTTGCAGTCTTTCAAATTATTTCTTTATGAAGAATAACACTAAACCTACCACGATTTATATTTTTTTGTAAAAACCGGTTTTGGTTAGTAAATAGTGGATGTAAATAGGAAATACAAATATATATCGCAAAAATGAAAAAAGAGAATCTTCAGTTTCCACTACCTTAGAACAGTCTAACAACACGTATTCAAGATAGTTAAAGTTTACATTCATGCGGTTCCGAAATTAGTAGTGTTTTATTAATAATTGACCCACTGTTAGAAGTGTCAAGGCCTCCCCTTTAAAATGATTTTTGAATTTTGTCGATCCGACTTCCCGTTCCGGAGATATCGTAATTTATGTAAAAAATAATTTTTTTAATTCGGCTGTCTCACTGCCCGGCTCGCGTATAATAGCCTATTCACGCGTATTAAAAATAGTAAAACTTTAGATGCGTGCAGTTTCGAAACTACTAGTGTTTTATTTATAAATGAGGCATCGTTGGAAGCGGCAAAGCTTCCTCTTTAAAATGGCTTTTGGTTTTTGACGATCGGACTTTCCGTTTTCGAGATATCGTAATTTATGTAAAAGCTAATTTTTTTAATTCGACTATCTCTGTTTCCGTCTAGCGCGTCGCGTCGGACCTCTCTTTCTCGCAAGTGAGTGGCGTAGTATTTACTATCTACTACGCGCACGGGCGGTCAACGACCTTGGCAAGGCCGTAGTGAAAGTTCATTCACCTCGCGACGTAAACAAACGCATCGGACCCTCGTATCTCCGGAAGTAGCCACCGCATCGACTTGAAACTAAAATCGCTATATCTCCGGAACTAATTATGCTATCGACTCGTACGAACGCCCATTTTAAAGGGCATTTCATCCTCTATCCACTGAATATAACTACTTTTATAATTTATACTGTCTTTTATGTTTATTTTGACATTTACATTGACACTGTATACATAAACAAGTTTCAACAATTCCTATTGATTATACGACTGCCTATGCAATAAAACTGAATTATAAATTGTTTATTTAATTGAAAATGGATTTAAATTTGTATACAGGATTTTTGCTATATACATGAAGTGTCAGGTAGGTTCAGTGTTAAGTAAAGTAGGTTCAGTGTTATTGTAAAGATTTCATAGAATAAATCATTTTGTCAATTATCATTAATAACGAAATAACTCATTATCTGATGTCGTTATTATTTTTATCTTCAGATAACGGTAGAAAATAAATTACTTCCAACAGTTACTTTTTATCTATATTTCAAATAAAATTTGCCCAGTCTAGAATCAAAATTTTAGTCTCGTAAACAATTTCACTACAATCAAAAAATCTACAAAACCAATAAAGGGGCAATATATTGAAAAATGTATTCACATAATCATTAGCTAGAATATACATTGCTAGAAAATAATTATTAGTGATTTTTGTAACTTTGAGCACGAGATCTGAAATCCACCAAACAAAAATCAATAATTTCCAATTAAAACTATAGAAAACGTCGCTGGGTTCCACGAAATTATCCTTCTCGCTCTCTCAAGATTACTCTCGGTGTTTCTAGAGTTAAGGAAGGGTTCGCGTTAGATTTTGAATAATAATCGACTTCGATTAAACTTTCCTTTTCTCGCGTTGCCCGCGCGGAATCTGTAATCGTAGCCACGGGAAATCGTAATAACGCGTCGAAAGGCGTTTGGTCGTTCCTAAAATTTTGTCATCCACACGACGGCCACTTCAGCCGCGATGATGGCCCTCGTCGACGTTGATGTCGGAACCAGGAGCACGGGGAAAGAGCAACGAACGACCGGCGAGAGCTTGTCGACGACGAGCGAGAGCGAAGTCCGTGCACTCGCGCGGAAAATTATCCTTGAAACGGGCGAGGAAGAGGGGCCCGATAAGGTCGTGTTCGTGCACAGGTCGTGTATACGTAACCGCGCCTATTCGCGGGATATTAATTAAGACAGTCGTTAGGAAAAAGCGACGAGCCGACAGTGCATTCATGTGGAAAATTATATCCGATACCTCGACATCGTTCCTGGGAATTCCCTCGTTTTATCCCCCACTCGTACAATATGTGTCCCTTTTTTTATTCACGGTTGGGAAACACAAACTCTCGTAAAACCAGAGATTTCAGTCCACTCGTGAATCGTAAATTTAAAAAATGGAATCATAACAATTGTGTACACCGTTATTGATGGACAGATGTTACGTAAGAATATTTTGGAAACTTTGAATGCCAAAAAGAAAGCTCCAGAAACCGAAAGTTGTGAAGATTTAAGTGGATATTTAATGTATATTATATCCTACGTGCTGAAAAAAATAATTTGAAATTAAGTTGGGATAGAAAATTTACTTGAAATGAAATGTTTTCAACCATAATATTTGATTAATACTATGCTTGAAAAAGGAATGGATTGCAAATTCTTTTAATATTAATTTTTGTAATTTGAAAGAAAATATTTTTAAGGAATTGTTTGAAGGTTTTGTTTGAAAATTTTGAAATTTTTGAATGAGAATATGGTGTCAAATGTAGAGGTTTCAATTTTAATCTGGCTTGATAGCAATTGTAGAGATATGTTAATACCAGAAAAAGTACATGGATAGATATGTAAATGAAGCGATAAAACCCGTTAAAAAAGTATACGTTCCTTATCAAGAATACATAAACACGCTTATTTTCGCGGAGGATTAAAATGGTCGCTCGGTGATAGCCGCGTAAAGATCGGATTAACATTAAAGGAGGGGATGAATTGTAGTTAACGGCCTGACATTATCACGGAACAATATCCCTCTGTTAAATACGTTACGGCTGCAGAAAAGCTGAAACGTAATTCCGGCGAATTCTACTTTCTCCGTGTACACAAAAAATTCAGCGAGAAATTTTAGGCTTCCAAATTAAATGAACCGCTTCAGGTGTAATCTTAACGACGAAAGTTTGGATAATTATCGTCCAACGTAGATAAAATAAAATATCTCGAAATAGAGAAGACCATAAATAAAAATTCAGGCTAATTATTCTAATACTTAATATTAATTCTGGCGTAGAATATTTAGTTATATTTTAAATTACATTTACTTTTACATTTTTAATGTTTCAATGGGGCCACGAAGGTTGTTCAAAATACAATAATCTACTGAAAAATATCATATTATTTCTCCTAAACTATTTTGTATTCAAAAGACCGCTTATATGAGTTGTTTGCATAAAAAGCATATTTTTTTATTGCAGATTCTAATATTTTCGTTATTTTTGCTGATACAAGAAAATGTAAGAGGACAACTCTATTCAAAGCAAAGAATATTACGATTTTGATTTTTTTCTTAAGGTCATTCTTTCCAAGTTTTGAAGGTCATTGCTATTTTTTCATACTGCTATAAAAATAAGTATACAGGGTGTTCGGCCAAGACGAAATAAGACGAAAATCAAGAATATCAATTTCTTGACTAAGGCTTCGTTAGTAAGTTATTAAAAAATTAAATTAAACAATATCAAATCATTCTGAAAAAATTATTTTCGATTGCTGGGGTCAATTGCAATCATTTTTGGTGAATACACATACCCCCGAAATCCTACCCATTTTCGAGAGAAAAATTCAGGTATGTGATGAAATTTTTTGGCGAAAACAAAATTTTTCAAATCATTCTAAAAAAAATATTTTCGGTTGCAGGGCTCGATTACAATCATTTTTGGCTATCACGCATACCCCCGAAATCCTACGCATTTTCCAGAAAGAAATTCGAGAAGATGCCTAAATTTTTCGACGAAAAAGAAAAATTTCAAACCGTTCTGGAAAAATTATGCTCGGTTGCGAGGGTCAATTATAATCATTTTTGGTCAATAGAGATACCCCCGAAATCCTGCGCATTTTCGAGAAAAAAATTCAGTATGGGCGGAACTTTAAATGTTAATAACTTGTTAACGAAGCCTCCATCAACAAATTGGTATTCTTGATTTTCGTTCTATTTTGACCCCCAGAATCTCCTATTACAATTTTTTTCCAGTGGCCGAACACCCTGTATGTACGTCGACACTTTTATTCGTTAAATATTTATCGATCGCGGTCGCAATCGCAATGTACAGTATAATGGAAATTCCATTTTCGCGTTTACAACTATAAACGGGGAATTTGTGTGCTCTTTTCCCCTAATTCTCTCCCGAACTGGAATTCAGAGTACGCAGGAAGTAATACAAGGTCGCGTACACTCGAACACGTATGGGATTAACCCCAATGATGAACGAGATGAGGAGTGAAACGTAGAGAACGTAGTGACGATATCAACCGGAGGAGAGTGCTCGTGTTAATTGCATGCCCGCCAAGTAAAACGAATGCAATTTTCATTAGACGCATTGCTTCCAATTTCAAGCAACAGACTCGCGACAGTGTTTCAACGGCGATCCTGATCTCCAAAATATTGACTGACAAACGAAACTACAGCTAAAATACCAAAGTTTCCATTCTTCTTAATATCTGATTTTGAATATATTTATTTACGAGGTATATATTTTAATGCAGAGATATTAAACGATAAAAAATAGAAAAGAAAGAGTTTCTTTAAGCAAACTTAAATGGTATCTAAAGTGAACCGAAAAGTGAAATAAAATTATGAAATAAAAATTAAAATATTAAATACACGTGTCCATGGGTTTAAAGGAGGTACACCTAACTGCATAGAACGTTTAACAAAAGGCTGAAAACAAGTATAGTGAAATATTAATTAAATTGTTACAATGGTAGGATTTTTCCTTAAAATTAAATTTCAAATTTTATAAGAAAAAAAAAATTAAGAATATAGGAATTTAGAACACCCTTCGTGGAACCATTTTTGACATTGTAGATTATACGAAATATTGATTAAACTGTTACGCTAGAAGTTTTTTTGCTTGAAGTTAAATTTCCAACTTTTATAATAGAAAAAAATCGAGAAAAAATATTCCGCATAAATGAAGGAATTTAGAACGCCCTTCGTGGAACCATTTTCTACATTTTATGCATTGAATGTATGTTTGTGAAATAATTGACTACCATTTATTCGATGCATAATAAATTATTTATATAATTTATTGATATAATTTTTACTGATAGTAAATGTAGAAATCGATTAAAAAATAGCTTCTTACCTTGACGGTCTCCTGAGGCGAGTACCTGGCAGGGCGCTGAGCTTGAGCCTGGGCCTGCAGGCTCATCGCTGTATCATAACTGCTCCACCAAAAATTCTAAAAACAAACGAAATTCATATAAATATTTAACAGTGATCGTGTAAACGTTATGGGAAAACAAAGACTCCAAAATGAAACTTAATATTTCCTAAATTATTTTGTGAGACTATAAGGGCGAGTTTCAACGCATAAAATTATTTTGAAAGGCATGTTATAAAACTGTGATTATTTTTCGAAATTAACATATATTCAGCTGACACATTTTTGGTTGAATATAAGCAACTCTAACAAAATTTATAAACTATAAAAGAAATTATAACTTCGAGGTTGGGTTCCTTAACAGAATTTCTTCCCGCCATTTTGGTACCATTGCATTTTGATGCAAATAGTCGTAGAATTGTTTAAAAAAATATTTTACAGGCAAAGGATACTGTTAAATTAATTTAATATTATAAGAAAAATACAAAAGTCAATGGAGGAAAAATGATAGAACTTAAAAAATAATTTCAAGGAAAAATTGTATTTTTTGGTAGAAGCAGTGTTACTTACACTATTATATATTGTATTTTGATGCAAATAACCGTGGAATTGTTTAAAAAAATATTTTACAGGCAAAGGATACTGTTAAATTAATTTAATATTATAAGAAAAATATAAAAGTCAATGGAGGAAAAGTGATGGAACTTAAAAAATAATTTCAAGTTAAAATTGTATTTCTTGGTAGAAACAGTGTTACTTACACTATTATATATTGTATTTTGATGCAAATAACCGTGGAATTGTTTAAAAAAATATTTGACAGACAAAGGATACTGTTAAATTAATTTAATATTATAAGAAAAATACAAAAGTCAATGGAGGAAAAATGATGGAACTTAAAAAATAATTTCAAGTTAAAATTGTATTTCTTGGTAAAAGCAGTGTTACTTACACTATTATATATTGTATTTTGATGCAAATAACTGTGGAATTGTTAAGAAAAATATTTGGTGAAAGAAAAAAGCTAGAATAAAATAGTAAAAGTATAAAAATCAATGGAGGAAGAGTGATATAATTTAGAAAATTATTTCAAGCTGAGATTGTATTTCTTAGTGGAAGTGGTGTGAAGTATGAATATATCGACCAATTTAAATGGTCGATTATACGACCCTAAATTGACTAAGTTTCGGGGCTATATTAAAGATCTCGATTAATGGCGTTGATAATTTTTCCCTGTGTTGCGGAGTAACACGAAAAAGCCACGATGGTTCCACGGGGAACCGGATAAAGCTAAACTTGGAACAAGAGCTGACGTAGACGAGAGAAGAGCAGAGGGTGCCTGGTTGGCTGGTTGGCCTGTCAATACGAAGAGCTACGTGACCCAGGTACCAAATGACATATTCGATCGAAGGGACGAAGTTCCACGTCCCTTTCGAGAACCATCTTTTCCCCGACCTTCTTCCAGAACAAGAAAGTGAAAAATATCGCGTTATTTTCCCGACTCGACCAACCATGCTCCACAAATTCTACATTCAACACAAGATTCCGGCGCTTTTTAAAAGAAAAAATCAACTGTTTTTCATCAATTGCGTTTCTTAAAATCCTACAATTATTTAACTTACAATTTTAAGACGATATTCGAACATTTCTAAAAGTTCTCACCTTTCCAAGAGGACACTATACATGTAAAAGAATGTAATTTGTACATTTTTATTCAAAAAATCGACTTTCTTTCATCAATTGCGTTTCTTAAAATCCTACAATTATTTAACTTACAATTGTATGACGATATTCGTAGATTTCTAAAAGTTGTCACCTTTCGAAGAGGACACTATACATGTAAAAGAATGTAATTTGTACATTTTTATTCAAAAAATCGACTTTCTTTCATGAATTGCATTTCTTAAAATCCTACAATTGTTTAACTTGCAATTTTATGACGATATTCGAAGATTTCTAAAAGTTGTCACCTTTCGAAGAGGACACTATACATGTAAAAGAGTGTAATTTGTACATTTTTATTTAAAAAATCGACTTTCTTTCATAAATTGCATTTCTTAAAATCCTACAATTGTTTAACTTGCAATTTTATGACGATATTCGAAGATTTCTAAAACTTGCCACCTTTCGAAGAGGACACTATACATGTAAAAGAGTATAACTTGTACATTTTTATTTAAAAAATCGACTTTCTTTCATCAATTGCATTTCCTGCTATCCTACACTTATTTAATTTACAATTTTATGACGATATTCGAAGATTTCTAAAAGTTGTCACCTTTCGACGAGGACACTATACATGTAAATAGTATAACTTGAACCTTCTTAAACTGTCTTCCTTGGTGAATGACTTCCCTCAAATTGTACATTTTTATTTAAAATAATTTATTTTAGCAAGTCAAATTTCGACTGGTTTTTGGTTTTCTTTTTATTGATATTCATAATTGAGAGGCTCTGAGAATCATATTTCTGAAGTTTGGAGTGAAATTCACTGTTGGATTTTGACTTCGAAGGGACACAAAAAATAATACATTCTCAGGAATGGTTTATTACCATCTCTTTTTTAAAAACCCAAGAATGATGTTTACATTTCAATCCAAGACAAAATCAAAGACACTGGCAGAGATTCACGTAGAAGTATGCTTCCAACAAACCGACAATTTCAAGCCCACGAGAATGCGTTGAATAACGAAAGCAATTGTCTTCCAAGCAATCGTTTACAGACGCTCAAAGGGAGCCGCACTTGTTACAATGCTTCAAGCCCCGTTCAAGAGGTAAATCGCGTACTCTTTCAACTCGAATAAAACAGAGGTGAAACACGAGCAGGGAAGGGTCTGATCATTCGTCGGCAAAACGAGTGATTTGTCAATTATTCGTTGACAAAAGAGGGAAATCAAGAACTGGGGAGAGGAACAGAGAGACGGAAGAAAGAGAAAACAAGGTAACCCGTAGAAAGTAGGGACGAGATTACCTATTTATGAGGTAAAACTTTCAAACTTCGTTGAACCTGCTAACTCCAATATTCAGACGAACTCAATAACAATGAGACACCGCCAGGGCTTAGAAAATATTGTTATTCCAAATTATATAAAAGATTTATGCATAGAAACTCTGTAAAGTGTGTGAATGTAAATTTTAATAGATTAGAATTTGAATCTGTTTGAGAGACGTTTCATCCCAAAAGTCGATTTTGGTCGTTTGGAAAGATTTATTCATAGAAACTCTGTGAAATGTGTAAATATAAATTTTAATTGATTAGAATTTCAATCTGTTTGAGAGACGTTTGATCCCAAAAGTCGATTTTAGTCGTTTAGAAAGATTTATTCATAGAAATTCTGTGAAATGTGTAAATATAAATTTTAATAGATTAGAATTTGAATCTGTTTGATAGACGTTTGATCCCATCGCTATTGACGCACGTTTTGGATTACTCGACGAGCAAAAGTGACAGAAGGTCTAACGACACTGGGCAGCTAATCGAGCGAAAAGCATAATTAATCACAGCGAATTCATCGTGATTATCGACGATCGTATTGTTCCTAGCGACAGCGAGTGCAAACATTACTAATGCGTGACAAATGGTCTCACATTCAAACCTATCACATATTACTCGCGCGTATGAACATGATGCTCTCTCTCGTTGACAGCCATTATTATGTGTAACGTTATCCCCGGATACGGGTCGCCCTTTGGAAATTCCTTGCAGAAACATAATAGTGTAACATAGAATTACAATTATCCCTCCAATTAATATTATTCTGTAATACCTAATTCGTGGACAAAATTAATTAAACTGTTTACAAACTTTAAGCGTTACACTGATACACGATACTCGTTTTTATGTAAATCACAATTAAATGAATTGATAAATTAAGATGAAAATTAATAGTAATGTATGTGAAGGATGATAGTTTTTTTTTCGACTTTTATCTTAGATTTATAGATATTCCTGATATATTCATATTCGTATTTTTGCACTATAATCGTGATTTACTATGAACAAGAAAAAACTTATTTCTTATGAATTGAGTATTTGAAACTGGTATAAGTACTTTGAGATATTTAAGATATGAATTATACTTTATTAAATGTGAAATTAAATTAAATTGGAACTGGTATAAGTCCATTTTTTCGTACATTGAGATATTCAAGATTTTATATTTGAATAAATTAAAAGTAATACTTGTCAGTGGTTATGAGATGTTGAAAACATGGATTCTCTAAAAACTATTTTTAAATCAAATTTCGTGTACTGTTAAATAAAATTACTTCAAAAATAAATGGGGGAAAAAAATAAGAAACCAGTTTCTTTTCATTTATAGTGAATCATCATTGTAGTGTGCGAATACGAGTGGGAGTAACTGTATATACAAAATAATCAACGTCCAGAGTCTGACCATTTGGAACATCTCAAATTATTTACAACTTTACATAGATTCAGGACCTTGGATAAAAGAAAACCTAAAAAATAATAGTTATGAAACCTATATAGAGTGTTCGATCACACTTGGAAAAAATTTTAATGAGAAATTCTAGAACTCAAAATAAGATTAAAATTATTAATAAAATTTGCCCACCTACTTGAATTTTTTTCTCGAAAACGCGTAGGATTTCGGGGGTATGTCGATTCGTAAAAAATGATTGTAATTAACTCCCGCAACTAAAAATAATTTTTTGAGAACGATTTCAAATTTTGTTTTTTCGTCGAAAAATTCAGGCACCTATGTAATTAAATTTTCGGTAAGGAATTTTTTTCTCGAAAGTGTGTAGGATTTCGGGGGTATGCGTAATAACCAAAAATGATTGTAATTGACCCATGCAACTCAAAATAATTTTTCTCGAACGATTTGAAACTTTTCAATTTCGACGACAAAGTCCACCTTCTTGAATTTTTTTCTCGAAAATGCGCAGGAATTCGATGGTGTGTCTATTCACGAAAAATTATTGTAATTGATCCCCGCAACCAAAAATAATTTTTTCAGAATGATTTGAAATTTTTTTTTTCGCTGAAAAATTTCACACCAACTCGAATTTTTCCCCCGAAAATGGTTAGGATTTCGAGGGTATGTCCATTCACCAAAAATGATTGTAATTAACCCCCATGATTGGAAATAATTTTTTTAGAACGATTTGGAATTTTCTTTTTCGCCGAATAATTTAGGCACCTACCCCCTGTCGATTTTTCTTAAAAATTCGTTTTTAATTTTTAATAATTGTTTTTGACGCCCTACAGAAAAGTTGTTTAATACTTTTTTTAAGGTATCCATGACCTCTACTTTAGAAAAAAGTTTCATGGGAATATTCACTATTGTAGGCGTTATGACTGTTTGAAAATTGGGCCATTTTTATGGAGTTTTTCTCACTTTGAGAGGTCGATTTAACATTTTTTCAAACGTTAATAACTTTTTAACGAAGCCACAATCAACAAATTGGTATTCTTGATTTTCGTTTCATTTTGGCCTTCAGAATCTCCTATTCAAATTTTTCCCAGAGGTGGCTGAACACCCTGCATAGTAACTGCTACAAAAACTTGAACCAATCTTACATAGTTCTCGACTTTTAGGTTCTTCGTAGTAGATAGTCGGAATAGAAGTTCTTCAGACTATTGGGAAAATTCTGAAGGAGATAGAGAAGAGGAAGAAAAGCACCAAGGATATGGGGCAATAGAGAAAACATTGAATCAGAAATGGAAAACCAAAGAATAAAAATAGATTGTAGAACCAAATAATGCTCCCTATAAGAAGGCAATTTAATACACTTTTAACACTAGATTTACGGAAGCCGTCAATTTGACGGATGTCTGATTCCATATTTAAAATTGCAGAACGCGTAAATATTATTTTTTAACTTATGTTGAATTTAATTGATGCAATGGCAAGAATACATATTCTGATTGAAAGAAAAATCGTATTTTAAGGCAAATTGTCAACATGAAAGGTATCAATAAATATACGTGCGATCAATACTCGTAAATCTACTGTTAAGCAATTTAACCTTTTTTGAATCAAAGTTTGATATTCAATTTGTGATACAAATAAACAATAAAATCGGTAGTTCAAAGTGTCAAGTTTAAAGTTCTGAGTCGATGTTTCTAAGTTCAAAATACAATATTGAGTTTCCTATATTTGAATGTACAAGTGAACTTAAATTAGTTTAGGTAAAACTTCCGACCAGAGTTTTCCATAACTGTTTGAAACAATTCCGAAACCTTTTCAAGTCCCCCCCCCCCAGGTACATATGGTGATTGAGAGGATCGACTAAACGTAAACGCAAAAGAAAAGTCGACGCGTTGGGGTAACGTTGGTTTTCGGTTCGTCGTGTGCACTTCCATCGAGTCCCAAGCGACGAACCCTCGCCGTGCCATGGGGTCCCATTCTGTCTAATGAGGCTCGACACCCGCCTACCCTACCGCCCATGATACTCCACACCATAAAGTCCGATGTTCAAATTGTTGAACGCACATACACGCTGCCAGCATCGAAGCTCACTCGTATTTTAACGCGTTCCATCCCTCTCTGATCTTTGGATCTCTCGTGCGCGCGGATATGCGCTCTCTGCGCGAGTATCTTCCCTCCTCGTTCGTCCCGGCAATACCACAAACCACCCCCTAAACCGTTTCACGGGTCCGGATGCATATTACAACGCTATAAATGGATTAATGGCATGCCGAACGATTAGTTACGGCATCGGTTTTACGGTCCCGTGGGACGATGGCTAAAAGACGAACCTCGGATAACAGCGATTCTAAGATTACAATAAGACACCTTATTTCTCAGTCGTTATAGAGCTATTGATTTGTGGTACTGGTTGTTATAGATATGAAATGAGTGATATTTTCTAAATAGTTTGTACACTTTATGATTGAAGAGTGAACGAAAGAGTGACGTGTGTGAAACTGGTCACTTGTAAGCGAGCATTGAGAGTGAGAAGACGTGTGAGGCAAATCATTGTTTTTGTATCGATTTTTTGTAAAATAGTTTTTACCAACGTTATACAATTATAATAAATACGTTCTATTCATCCGCCCACATGATTAGTATTTCTAATTCTGTGAAGGTATTTTTCGATTTCAGTAACAGGATGGAACGATATTTCACTTGGCAGAATTAAGTAGAGTGGAACAACATTCTCTAAACAAATTCATTATTATAATAAAACATCGCTTTTTTGTTTATTTAATTAACTCTGGACAATATATAGATTTTGGTAATTTTTCCAAATCGAATACAATATGTGTATAATAAATTGAATAATTTTATTATTCGATCGTAATTTAAAATACGAAATATCTTGATAATTCCACCAAACACACAGAAATATTTTCTTTTTGACTATTTAATAATTCTAGACAATACACACTTACAGATTTTGGTAGTTTTTCCAATCGAATAAAGTATATAATAAATTGAATAATTTCATTATTTAATCATAATTTAAAATACAAAATGTCTAAACACACAAGAATTTTACGAAGTTATAAACTTGAGATATATTGTTACAGGTGGATTTCAAACATCCCTTGGACCGAATTTCGTTTCCCTCCTCTAAATAATAAATTATAAATGTTATACTCGCCAGTCTAGACAGAATAAACGTCACGAATTTATAGTATGAGTTAATATAAACCAAATCTAATAAAATCGTATAAACCACGCGTAGCAAACAGTAAAATGCACGCAGTTTAAGTGCGAAATGGAGTAAAAAAAAAATTATGAATAACTGTATTACCGAAAGGGTTTCATATATTTTAATGGCGACCACCTTGCGACAACATTATACAAGACGACATCGTTACGCTTAATTTACCAGCGAAATAATAAAACGTCAGGAAATAAAATATTCCGTCTCGAGTGCTATTCTCATTAACCAAGGTGATCAAGGTCCCAGTACGTTTAATTGCTCGTACGCCAACATCATTGCACCATGTACGCTCGCCTCTGTTCGCCTCTGCATTTGCGTTATTACGTCAAAGCTCAATAACAGAGCAATTAGGAATTTCTATAAAATCGTACGATTCCACGTTTTCCATATAGGAACAGTCGAATCCGCGTATTTGATGCGTTTAATTTTCTCGTTGGGAAATTAATAACGCCAAAGCGGTGCGAACCGGGATTCGATTACGTTGGCATCGAATGAAAATTTCGCAAATAAATCGAACGGATCATTTCGAAATATTACTTGGATTTTAATTGTTACGAAGCAATATTGCAAATATAAATTCTGTTTCTGTTTCTACTGATTTTATGAAAGGTAAATTCAAATATATCATAACTAGACTGCGGATGTGTATGCATTTATGGGGAATTTTAATTATCAAGAAACTACAGAATGCACTTAATATGCAAAAATATAAGAAATATTTAAAGTAAGATACGAATTATTATATTTAAGGGTTGAGACAATTATCTACAAAACACCCATTTCATTAATTCTATTAATAAAAATATGAATTTGCATAAAGATCCGCAGTCTAATCATAACAGAAATTGTATAAGAGTTAATTTTATAAATTATTTCATTTTCAAAGAAATATTTTTTGGGCACACTAATACAATTGTATAGAAAACAGTCGAATTTAACGACGAAAAATAAATATACCCACTAAAGTATTACTGAATACATATTTTTAGAATCACCAGGAATGTAATGTACAATTTGAAGAAACCTCAGCCTTGAATAATTCCATAGGGACACAAAGAGTATTATTTCAATATTTCATGCTATGAATCCCCATATTATAAGAGTTATAGGAGTTTGAGTTAGACCATGTTATAGAATAGTCTTGTTAACAATAAAAAATAAATATACCCACTAAAGTATTACTGAATACATATTTTTAGAATCACCAGGAATGTAATGTACAATTTCAAGAAACCTGAGCCTTGAATAATTCCATGGGGACACATAGAGTATTATTTCAATATTTCAGACTATGAATCCCCATATTATAAGAGTTATAGGAGTTTGAGTTAGACCATGTTATAGAATAGTCTTGTTAACAATAAAAAATAAATATACCCACTAAAGTATTACTGAATACATATTTTTAGAATCACCAGGAATGTAATGTACAATTTCAAGAAACCTGAGCCTTGAATAATTCCATGGGGACACATAGAGTATTATTTCAATATTTCAGACTATGAATCCCCATATTATAAGAGTTATAGGAGTTTGAGTTAGACCATGTTATAGAATAGTCTTGTTAACAATAAAAAATAAATATACCCACTAAAATATTACTGAATACATATTTTTAGAATCATCATACATGTAATGTACAATTTCAAGGAACTTCAGCCTTGAATAATTCCATGGGGACGCAAAGAGTATTATTTCACTATTTCAGACTATGAATCCCCATATTATAAGAGTTATAGGAGTTTGAGTTATGCTATTGCATGCAGTTTAGGAAGTGTAGTTGACAGAGTGTTAAGAAATGAAGAGGATAGAATATTTTAAGGAGATTGTATTTGCGTTTAATTAGGAAGACGACCAAGAAGGAAGCACCATGGTAAAGGAGACAAGGCTGAAACTCGCGATACCTCCCCATAGCAATAGTATACATCGGTATGGCGTTTTCTGGTATGGTGTCGAGGGTTCGCGCCCTGACAGTGATCGAGAACCGCGATGCTATCTTCGCGGCTCGATAACGACCAGCGGAAGTATCGCTTTAATCACTATATCCGAACCCCGTTCCCTTGACACGCCATTGGATACGAGATCGTTTCTCATGTAACCTCAGAGAAACCCTACGAATCGGTTATTCCATTTCTAAACATTGGTTAAACAATGATCATTGACACTCATACAGCTAGCTAAGAATAACAAAAACTAACATAAACGTCCTCGATATACAATTGAGGCATTTGGAAGATTGAGGGAAATTTTAATAAAGATATTTGAACATTTTTTATGGGGACAAACTCGACCAAAAGTTCCTGCAACTAAATTATCAATAATTGAATATAATTTTTAATTAAATACTATAAATTGACCACAGCAATATTTTAAAATGGTATACAATGAAATTATTATGAAATAGTTTTGTATGATCCAAAAATCCTATTTAATAATAGAGAGATTTTCATATATCTAGTGAAAATTATCAATAATTGAATATGATTTTTAATTAAATACTATAAATTGACTATAGCAATATTTTAAAATGGTATACAATGAAATTATTATGAAATAGTTTTGTATGATCCAAAAATCCTATTTAATAATAGAGAAATTTTCTATTTGTTGAAGATTAAGACATTAGTTAAACAATGATCATTGACACTCATACAGCTAGCTAAGAATAACAAAAACTAACATAAGTGTCCTCGATATGCAATTGTGGCATTTGGGAGACTGAGGGAAATTTAATAAAGTCATTTAAATATTTTTTATGGGGACAAACTCGAAGTAAAATTCTTGCAACTAAATTGGTGAGTTGAAGATTAAGACATTGGTTAAACTATGATCATTGACACTCATACAGATAGCTAAGAATAACAAAAACTAACACAAACGTCCTCGATATGCAATTGTGACATTTGGAAGATTGAGGGAAATTTTAATAAAGACATTTAAACACTTTTTATGAAGACAAATTTGACCAAAAGTTCTTGCAACTAAATTGGTGAGTTGAAGATCAAGACATTGGTTAAACAATGATCATTGGCCCCCACACAGGTAGCTAAGGGTAACAAAATTAATCAAAATATCCTCGATACACAATTGAAGCATTTGGAAGAATGAGGAAAATTTTAATAAAGACATTTAAAAAAATTTTATGTGGATAAATTCGACCAAAAATTCTTGCATCTAAATTAGTGAATTAAAGATTAAAATAGCTGTGGATAAGAAAAATTAACAAAAGTATATCCTAAATCTACAAGATTTAGTCATTTGGATGAATAAAGGCAAACTCAATTCAACTAAAAAGTAGGAAAAAAACAAGGCAAAACAATGAACGTTGTAACAATTTTTTAAACCACATTCTTTAATACAAACATAATTGTAACGATTATTTTTAACATATCATCGTTTAAATTTGTGTTTTACATTTTATTTTTGTTTTTTGGGTAGAAATTAATTTTGCTAATCTTTCCCACGAAATTGAAACCGAATCTATAAAACTTGTATCGATTTGTAGTAAATTTGATACTTCGCTATATGGGATTTCATTTTTATGACTTTCCCCCCCGGAAAATATCTCGCCCATAAAGGAAGGTATTAGTGTATTGCATCATGTCCCTATTTTACGAACAAATACAAAATCTAATCTCTGTAAAAACGAAGAAAAAAAATGCAACAATGCTTCATCGATGATTAACTAAATCTCAAGTACAAAATCTGATAATAAACGCTGGTTATTTAGCTAGACTTTAACTACGAAAATAAAAGTTACATTAAAATATGAGCTCTAATTTTTTGTTTAAATGAAAATTTTTAATACCTGAAAAAGAGTCATTTTTTCCAATTTTTACATTTTATTTTATATTCAATTATAAAAACTACAAAAAGAACTTAAAACGTTTAATAAAGTTCAAAAACTAATTTTAAGTACTGCAAACATAGTCTTCCACCTCCATTACATTTCAGTATGATTTAATAATCCCTGAGGGATTAAGAAAGTCATAAAAATATAGTTTCATTAACCATCATGAAAACTCCACGTTACAATTATATCTGTTAACGATGCTTCTAAACATATGTCGTAGCAATGTTTTTACAGAACAAATGAATAACTTTCGATTCGTTATTCGTTCGATAAAAATTGCAATCCGAACTGCAAAATAAAATTACATTTCGAAACACGATCCTACAATGTTTCTGTTTCGCTAAAACTGCACCGATCACTGCGTTCGAGGAATCTGGACAATTTTCATTGAAACGAAACCTGAAACTGCGGAGCATTTTCGGCGCCAAAACGAAGATTGCGTTTCCAGCCCAACGTGAAAACAAATGAAACGCGAACACGAGGATCGAAATTGTTCGAAATTTTCAAATTAAATAAGGGAAACAGATCGTTGAGGAATAAATTCCCCACAAGCTCGAAGGGAAAATCAGTCAACGTTCGCGCGAAACGTTTCAACGTGTTCGCGGAAAGGGGTTAAGCATCGGTGCAAAAAGTAGAATGCAAACGCGTGTTAATTTCGTAGAACGGAATAAGGTAGAGGGAGCACGGAAGGGAAGGAGAAATACGAGGCGTAGGAGGCACCATAAGGTCTGGAAGGCCCCTTATGCTATCGATCTGTCCCCACCTCGACTATACCACGCACCGTGCCACACCATGTACCCCCATGGAACACTATATTGTTCCCACTCGGTCGCTCGTTTGCGCGTGATAGTGTACGCGTACGTGTTTCTCTGTGTCCAAGCGACATGTGCACATATACGTTCTACCCCCTGGCGACCATGTGGTTGTGCGTACGTACATATTAACGCACTGCATTTATTTCCATAGGTAGACCATGGACCTCCTCACACCTGCCCTCAACGACATCGTTGCGTCACGAACCACGCAACACCCAACGCCACCACAATAACCACCCAGTGGATGGCGTTTGCCAAACGATTCGCAAAGGTGCGTTTGTTTTTTTAAAGTTTTTCAACCCCCCATCGATAAAACGGAAATTTAAATTTCATTGTAGAGTGAAAATAAGGAAATAGATGGGAACAAAAGTAAATGGGCAGGAAGTGGAAATCAATGGAGGTTAATTAAAAGGTGCATTTGTTTTTTTAAAGTTTTTGCTCATCTATGAAACGAAAATGTAATTTTTACTATTGAGGGAAAATAAGGAAGTAAGATGGGATCAAAGGTAACTGGACATAGTGGAAATTAATCAAAATAGTAGTAACGATATATAAGTAAACTTTATTTATTATGTATCTGTATGATGGATACATTATTTGACAAAGAATTAAAAGAAATATTTTCATTTTTGTACAAATAAATTGCATCCACTTTTGTCCTACAATTGGCTGTGTTTCTCATTGAATGTAATTTTATTTGTATGAAAATGAGAATATTTCTTTTATTATTTCGATTAATTTCCACTACCTGTACACTTATTTTTGTCCCCGACTGTACATGCACCGATAACTGACCAGAACAATAATGCCCCATTACCTGGCCCTTTTTGCAAATATTAATTATACTGGTTAACAAAAAATATATGCACTCTTCGTCCAAGTAATTTTCTGTTATAGCTTTAACTACGAAACTAAAAGTTACATTAAATTATTAGCTCCAATTTTGTTTAAAACTGGAAATTTTGCAATATCTAAAAAGGGCCATTTTTGTCGTTTTTTACATTTTATATACGTCAGTCTTTTACCTGATGCAATTTTAAAATCAATACAAAATCAATAAAAGGGCCATTTTTGTCGATTTTTACATTTTATATACGTCAGTCTTTTACCTGATGCAATTTTAAAATCAATACAAAATCAATAAAAGGGCCATTTTTGTCGATTTTAACATTTTATATACGTCAGTCTTTTACTTACCACAATTTTAAAATCAATACAAAATCGTGAAACATTTAAAATAGTTTAAAAACTAATTTTAAAGACTACAAAAACATAGTTTTCAGCTCTGTTATTTCAGTATGATTTTATTTATAATAAAAAACTATAATTTCATTAGTTTTAATATTATGAAAACTCCATAGAATAAATTCTAAAATAAAATAGTGATTTATTTTGAGATACTTCAATTTACTGCACTCGAATTAAATAAATCATGCTTTATATTTTTCAAACTAAAAAACTCTTTTTTCTGTTATAATAGAATAAAAACACGATTGTTTACAATTTGTTGACCACTGTTATTATTAAGCAAAAAACAGGTACAATATTTTTATTAATTTGTATTATTCAGTCGTACATCTATGATGTAACATTATTTTAGAATAATTCTACCTGACAAGTAGAATTTCTTGCGTTCCTTTCAGCGAAATTAAAACTTTATTTTTTCATTGCAATATCCGTCGTCCACCCACTAAAGGGACAAAAAGTTTGAAATTAAAGTGAAACGTTAAATGAAATTATTCTCTTGTTACGTTTCCGTAACTTTGTTTCAAATTGAACAATACCGTCTGCCTTAATTTCTAATTGCGAAATTGAATGGGAACAGGACATACTAGTGTACACAAAATACATTATACAAGTTTATAACGATAGAATGTTTGAAATAATTATAATTTTCACCCCAGATTTAAGTATCACTTGACAAATGTTTAAAAATTTACTTTAAAGATCTACAGTGTAAACTAAAAAAAACTCCTTCGGTAATGAGACATATTTATTTCTCTATTTAACGACTTCATTGCACAAATTATTCGAAGAGACGAAACAGAGCTAAGTGCCGCTGCAAACCTGAAGAATTACGAGCAGTTAAATTTTTCACGCGTGTAGACGTCACGGACACGTGTTTCTGGTGCGCGAACGAGTGTTTGTGTTGACACGCAATCAGCTGACTGGAGTATAAATAGCTCGTACCGCGGGATTCGTCGGTAAACATTAACTGTTTACATTTCTCGGTAACGAAACGGATTGCAAAATGATTTTTCAATCTGTTTTAAATTTTTCCAACTTCCATAAAGGAACTTCTAGTACGAAGCACAAGAAACTATTCATCCATACAAATAACAATCCATCGACAATTTATAATGAATCGAAAGGCTCAAAACAAAGTAAAATTTTTCTCTGAAATCTTAAAATACGTACAAACATGTAAATACACGATTATTCTTTATGAAAACCTCATACAACTACGTTCAAACACAACTGTCGTCGCTTCTGTTGAACTAAAAGCATATAAATTCTGTTATTGACTTTGTAAACACATAGAAACATATGCAAACACAGATCATAACACTTGTAATGTCATATCAGGTTAGTCACTCATTGACATAAAAATGTGAATTGATACGATAACTGCAACGTGTAAATGCATACAAACACGACCATACGACGACGTTCGAACGCAATTCTTGTTCTATCGAATTAAAAAGAGATTGTAACTTCCAAGTTTCATGACTATACGAACGAATAACATTTTGTCTACTCCGTAACAAGCACTCCATCGAACTATGAACTATTACTATTCGTACGCGTTAAAGAAATGTTTGAATAACAAGCACAAGTGCATATCTCACCAAATAAAAAATGATATCGAAAGATGGGGAGATCCAACTTTGTACCACATCAGTTTTTCGCATATTCGCGTTGGAAAAGAGCTCCCAGTCTCTGAAACCACCCTGTACACGATATTCCCCTTTTCGAACACGTTCTCGAAAGTTACTTCGGCGCAACAATTATTCACGCCGCTGTACGTCGACTAACTAGGCGTAACACACGGTAAACAAAAGTTATTTCCACGATCGAGAACTTGGAGGACCGACTTCCAGGAACCAGGTTGCTCGATCCCGTCTGTCGTGTCCCGGGTTGCTCCCCTCTGACGCAGACATATGGTATTCCACTTTTCATAGCTCGTGAGAAACAGAGGGAGACGAGCTGCAGAAAATCAGGATATCAACGTGGGAGCGTTAGAGGAAAATCCGCGAACCGGAACAGGACGGAAAACGATAAACGAACGCGTTAGGGAAGGATAAGAAGATCGGTCAACGCTGAAGGACGCCAAGCAAGATAGCCGTGGAGAGGAGAGGAGAGCCCGTGAGAAAGATTAATATCTCTATCAGAGAAGTTCAGCGGAGCAGGCCATTTATCTACGAACGAGCCTACAACACGCCCCACCCATTCCAAACTCCTCTCTCTCTTCCTCTTGCTTCCTCCTCTTCTTCACGGGCTACTTTCTCAACAAATCTTGCGAGGAGTTCGCCCTTTGAAGGAGTTTATTTAACCCTCCATCCCTCCCGGTGGCAGCGGTAGGAAAGCAAATCAACGGAGATAGAAAAAGAAGGGCGAATCGGGCGAACGAACTCTGCTGTCCAGAGATGGCGATTCGCAAACCGGATGCGACCAGGGAAATTCAATTTGACACCCCGCGCGGATTGGGAACAGCGGGGTGGAGGACGCCTAATGAGTTCTGAGCGATCTAGCCCATACGCCGCGCCATGCTGTTCTGATAGAAAGGATTTCGAATGACATGAAGCGTTTCGTGGACAACGAAATGGGGCAAATTGGTGAATTACTTGGATTTGTCTTTGTTTGGAATGAAGTTTCAGAAGCATTGTCGACTATAATTTTTAGTAGCAATGGCAATCTTAGGTGCTTACAATCAGAACAAGGGAATTAGAAAATGGAACAAATTGATGAACTACTTGTATATGTTTCTGTTTGTAATGAAGTTTGAGAAGCACTGTTGACTATAATTTTCATTACCATGCCAAAATCTTAAATACTTACAATTAGGACAAAGAAATTAGAAAATGGGACAAATTGATGAACTACTTGTGTATGTCTTTGTTTGTAGTGAAGTTTGAGAAGAACTGACGCCTATAATTTTTAATAGGAATGACAATCTTATAATGTTTACAAGTAGAATAAAGGGACTATGAAATAGGACAAATTGGTAAACTACTTGTGTATGTATCTGCTTGTAGTGAAGTTTGGGAGGCAATGTCAACTATAATTTTTAATAGCAATGGCAATCTTAAATGCTCACAATTAGGAAAAAGGAATTGAGAAACAGGACAAATTGACGAACTACTTGTGTATATCTCTGTTTATAGTGAAATTTGAGAAGTAATGTGAACTATAATTTTTAGTAGCAATGGCAATCTTAAGTGCTTACAATCAGGACAAGGGAATTAAAAAATGAGACAAATTGATGAACTACTTGTGTATGTTGCTGTTTGTAATGAAATTTGAGAAGCACTGTCGACTATAATTTTCAATAACAATGGCAATCTTAAATGCTTACAATTAGGACAAAGAGATTATGAAATAGTACTTATGTATGTCTCTCTTTGTAGTGAAGTTTGAGAAGCTCTGGAGTCGATTATAATTTTGAATAACAATGGCAATCTTAAATGCTCACAATTAGGAAAAAGGAATTGAGAAACAGGACAAATTGACGAACTACTTGTGTATATCTCTGTTTATAGTGAAATTTGAGAAGTAATGTGAACTATAATTTTTAGTAGCAATGGCAATCTTAAGTGCTTACAATCAGGACAAGGGAATTAGAAAATGGGACAAATTGATGAACTACTTGTGTATGTCTCTGTTTGTAATGAAATTTGAGAAGCACTGTCGACTATAATTTTCAATAACAATGGCAATCTTAAATGCTTACAATTAGGACAAAGAGATTATGAAATAGTACTTATGTATGTCTCTCTTTGTAGTGAAGTTTGAGAAGCTCTGGAGTCGATTATAATTTTGAATAACAATGGCAATCTTAAATGCTCACAATTAGGAAAAAGGAATTGAGAAACAGGACAAATTGACGAACTACTTGTGTATATCTCTGTTTATAGTGAAATTTGAGAAGTAATGTGAACTATAATTTTTAGTAGCAATGGCAATCTTAAGTGCTTACAATCAGGACAAGGGAATTAGAAAATGGGACAAATTGATGAACTACTTGTGTATGTCTCTGTTTGTAATGAAATTTGAGAAGCACTGTCGACTATAATTTTCAATAACAATGGTCATCTTAAATGCTCACAATTAGAACAAAGAAATTATGAAATAGTACTTATGTATGTCTCCCTTTGTAATGAAGTTTGAGAAGCTCTGGTGTCGATTATAATTTTGAATAACAATGGCAATCTCAACCCCTTGACTGCCGCGTCACCCATATTCGGGCGACTGGATTTTCCACTGTGAAACTAGCAAAATTCATTCTCAAGTTCGGATGTCGAGAGAAATAAATTTGGGTAGAATTTATGAATTTTAGCAAACTTACAAAATAAGTACCGAATCAAATTTTATGTTATGCAGTTCACGATGGTTTGAAATCGAAATTGTAGTCTTGCAAAAAATTGCACGGTTTTCACGTGGCAGTGAACGTGTTAAATGCTCACAATTGGGAAAAAGGAATTGAGAAATAGAACAAATTGACGAACTACTTATGTATGTCTCTGTAGTAAAGTTTGAGAAGTACTGTCGACTATAATTTTGAATAACAATGGCAATCTTAAATGCTTACAATTAGGACAAAGAGATTATGAAATAGTACTTATGTATGTGTCTCTTTCTAGTGAAGTTTGAGAAGCTCTGGTGTCGATTATAATTTTGAATAACAATGGCAATCTCAACCCCTTGACTGCCGCGTCACCCATATTCGGGCGACAGGATTTTCCACTGTGAAACTAGAGAAATTCATTCTCAAGGTCGGATGTCGAGGGAAATAAATTTGTGTAGAATTTATGAATTTTAGCAAACTTACAAAATAAGTACCGAATCAAATTTTATGTTATGCAGTTCACGATGGTTTGAAATCGAAATTGTAGTCTTGCAAAAAATTGCACGGTTTTCACGTGGCAGTGAACGTGTTAAATGCTCACAATTAGGAAAAAGGAATTGAGAAATAGAACAAATTGACAAACTACTTGTGTATGTCTCTGTTTGTAGTGAAATTTGAGAAGTAATATCAACTGTAATTTTTAGTAGCAATGGCTATCTTAAATGCTTGCGATTAAGAACTATTAACAAATCCCCGTTGGACGTAGTCGGAGTAAATTAAATTCTATCTCCAGTTTCGCTATCTTTCGTTATCGAGGCGGTCTGCGATTATGTCGCGACACACGCAATGTCCCGCGCAATGGTCCCACAAACCATGCTACACCCCGCTGAGACACTCGGAAATGCAAAACATCGGCAGTAAATCGCGTCGCGCGAAATTACATCAATTTTCAAGTAATAACCGACGCGCGGTGAAATTACGATGACAATTATTTTCGCCGCCACGCCGCGAAATTTCGTTCCAACAAATAATTTTTATTATGACGTTTCGGAATCAGCATGCGCGATCAAATTAGCGGATCGCGTGTACTTCAACGATATAGATTGTTATTTCACTTACCATACGTTATAATAATAAAAGTAATATTTTCGACCTTTGTTAACGATTCTCTGCAGACATAATTTTTGAAAAAAATTTTTTTTAAATTGTTCTAAAAATCGAAATTTAAATCAAATTTTATATGTGGAAAAAAACTAATTTTAAATTAATTTACAATAGAATATTAAACATTTTCAATCATGGTATTTAATTAAAAATAAATTTGTTCTGTTATTTAATCATTTTTATACGAACATAAAACCAAGTTCTCTTTTATAATCGCTAATATTTTTTATATATGTATTTATTTATTCAAATTGAACATTTTCGTAAAATAATAACGACTACGGACGAAAGATTTCTATAAATAATTGAATAATAATTATAACTACGAAAGGAGTTTTTTTAGGGATCGTTTTAAAGATCATTAATAACTCTAAACGATAAGACCACCAACGAAGAATTCTTCTCTCATATGATTTAATAGCGAGGTCGAGCGAGCCAAGCTCGTTGGCTGTACACGAAAAATCCCTTTCTCTGACTACAGTTTCAAATATTTTTCGTTCAAATTTTATTTTAACACTCCGACTATGTTTTCATTATTACGTTTCTTTCTTCGAACCTCCCTTTCTGTTTAATTAAAATGTCTGTGGGTATCGTCGTTTCTAGAAAATGAAAATTTATGAAAATTTATGAAAATATTTGAAATTGCAAAGAAACTCGCGATATCATCGAATGATTGCAAAAGATTGATTTTACTTTATTATAAATTTTTTTTCTTTAAAATCCGGAATCTCAACAAAGTTTCACAGTTCATATTTTTGTTATAACTTCTTAACAAAGTGTTGGAAATCCTATAAATACAATACAAAACTGAAACGACTAATGTAAAATAGGCGTTATTGTACCTGTGGATGTATAAAAGAATTCACCCGATAGGAATTCAGGAATATCCAGAATCTAGATACGTATGTATGTATATGTTTAAAACAATAGACAGTGTCCTAACAACCGCTATAACGAGGTGTGATTACTAATAAATGTTTATCGTTATAAAAATGTCGTATTGAATATATCCCATAATATCCAATACAAAGCATTTATGGATTTTTTGTTTTATAACATTTTTAGTTTTACTTGTAGAACACACTGCTGAAGTGTGTACGAAAAAATGAGGAACACCTCGTATAACGAGTTGGAGTAATTATTTTTAAAACCTTTTCGAGCCCCGATCTCTATTAAAAGACGCGACCACCGGTCTCAATACATGAAACGCACTTTCCTGTCCCGCAAGAACATTTCTCAGGCGAGATAGTGCGGAAATGCACGGTGTGTTACACGGTATCCGATGCGTGTACATTTGTACGGATGTCTTTATCGCTTTATGAGCCCCATAAAGTGCCGTTGTCGGTCGTGCTGCCCTTGTATCTCCACCGTGAAGTACCGACCGTGAAAAGGGAGCGACAAGGAAGGACCGTTTGGCCATTGTTTATGCGCCTTATTATGTATACCGTTGTCGTCGATTCCGACTCTTAATGCGAGTACACACGTAGAACACGGTGACGTTGAAAAAGGAACGAAAGGTGATTTATGAAGAAGGTGTGCGCGGCGAAAAGGTTTGATAACGAGACCGATTTAAGTCGATTCCTGCACGCCCGCTTTTCTTGCCAGCTCCCGGGAGACGGTATTAACGATAGACCTGGTACGATGACCGATCATAATGGACCTATCGATCAATATCGACGTGTTTCAGCAACTATCCTGACAAGGAGGACCTGTAAAGTATAGTACACCGAACGTACTGTAAGATATTGTGTAAAATAAGTTCCCAGAATTTCTCACTTTCAAGCCCCACAGTGCATGTATTGAAACAAATTTTTGTGTGTAAGTAGGCAACATTGTACTCAGTTGTTACGCTAAATTTGATCGCCATATGACAACCAGTGTGTTCACGGCAGTTATTTACAATAATCGATCTCAAGTGTGCTCTGCGATTTTTGCGATGGAAAGTATTGGATATTATAATTGATGTTTTTTTTCTCGAAAGAGCGTGGGATTTCGAGGGTATATCTGTTCACCAAAAATGATTCTAATTGACACCCGCAAACGAAAAGAATTTTTCCAGAACGATTTGAAATTTTTTTTTTTCGTCGAAAAATTCAGGCACCTAATTAGATTTTCGGTACGGAATTTTTTTCTCGAAAGTGCGTAGGATTTCGAGGGTATGCGTAATGACCAAAAATGATTGTAATTGACCCCCGCAACCGACAATAATTTTTCCAAAACGATTTGAAATTTTTTTCCCCGTCGAAAAATTTCACATTTTCTCGAATTTTTTTCTCGAAAGTGGATAGGAATTCGAAGATATGTGTATTCACCAAAAATAATTGTAATTAACCCCCGCAACTGAACATAATTTTTCCAAAACGATTTAAAATGTTTCTTTTTCGTCGAAAAATTTCACACCTTCTCGAATTTTTTTCTAGAAAGTGGGTAGGATTTCGGGGGTGTGTCTATTCACCAAAAATGATTGTAATTGACCCCCGCAACCGAACATAATTTTTCCAAAACGATTTAAAATGTTTCTTTTTCGTCAAAAAATTTAGGCATTTTCTCGAATTTTTTTCTCGAAAGTGCGTAGGATTTCGAGGGTATATCTGGTCACCAAAAATGATTGTAATTGAACCCCGCAACAGAAAATAATTTTTTCAGAACGATTTGAAATTTTTGAATTGATTGAATTGATTGTTAATAACTTTTTAACGAAGCCTCCATCAACAAATTGATATTCTTGATTTTCGTCTTATTTTGGCCTCTAAAATCCCCCATTAAATTTCCAAACACTGACAAAAATACTGATAGAATAATTGTTCGATAATTACTGCCATGGTGCAATCTCCTTTTTCAAAAGTTGTAACAATTGCACTGTCATTGAAATCTAAATATCTACCGATTAATACAATGAAAATACCGAACAATTGTTCGATAATTACCGCCAACGCAAATGCAATATCCCAAAGATCGATATCTCCTTTTTCAAAAGTTGGCTAATATCATACATAAACTTTCAATCCCAATTGCACTATCATTGAAATCCGAATGGACTCGACCCTCCTTTAGTCAATAAAATAGTACAGTGAAAACTCGATAAATGTCGCTACTCCGGGTCCGGTCAGCAACACTTACGGAATAGGAGAATCGTCTTTCGAATTTGATTGTAGTTTGCCGACGCTTCGAACGTAGAAAGAGTCAGTAGCTAAAGAAGAAAGAGGGACTGAAACTCGGATTTATCGCCCCAGTTTAAATATCCGCGTCAGTGTGACCACACTACTGCACAGAAGAAAGTTTTTTATTTTTTACTTTTTGTTAATAAAAATTTCACTATCATGTTGGGTAGATTTCTCTGATTAAAATGAGGCTAAACACGATATAAATCGGTCAATATTTGGTAGCATAATATTGAATTAAATATTGTACTTGCGAGTCTTTCTCTCTTTATTTATCCTTCTTGTGCTGTCCTTTTCTATGCTCGGAAATATCAAAGAACGACGCATCGAGGTGCTGGCTACATTTATCGAACGGGAGGTAGCTATTTTCAAACGGAACGGTTCCACCGTTTCGTAAGTGATCAAAAACTGCAACACTTATGAAATAGGGGGTTTCGTTAGCTACCACTGTTCGATAAATGTACCAATCCACTGACCTTGCGAAGATACGAGTACACAATATTTAATTCAATATTATGGTAACAAATATTGCCCGATTTATATCGTGTTTAGTCTCATTTTAATTAGAAAAATCTTCCCCACATGATAGTAAAATTTTTATTAAAAAAAAGTAAAAAATAAAAAACTTTCTTCTTGTACAGTAGTGTGGTCACACTGACAGGGACATTTAAACTAAGATGACGAAGGCAATAAAGATTTTTAAAGAAAGCCGCTACGTCTCCGGTTACACTTCGCCTCACTGGTTCAAGGGGGATCCCCCTAGTGGTGGGGATAAAAATGTATCATTTATGGAACAGCTCTTGAGGACATTTATCGAGTTTTCACTGTACCTCCATTGGTAATGACAGATCATGTTTCCGAGTGTGTACGTTTCATGCACGCCGGATACGTTCGTGCTTCGCGAATACACTTTTGAACCATCCGACACAATATCGTACGAGCAGAAATCCCACGTTTCTGTAACGAAACCACGGCACGATCAAAGATAGAAAACTTGAATCTGCACGTTCCTGAGCATAACTCAGCGCCGTTTTACCAGCTCGACCGGCCTAACGATGTTATTGGCCATGTTCTTCCGCTATCAGCGGCATTGATCGTTAGCACGACAGTTTCTGTGCGCTCTCCATTATGCCGTTTAGGCGTCCAGGCATCGTAATTTTTACGGATATTGAAAAGATAACCGAGAATATGGCCCGGAACAATGAATACGAGCACGGGGGTGCTGGTCTCCAAGATCCCTGGCTAGATAAATCATCATAACCTTTAGTCATCTGTATCGCGAATCTTGTAAAGCAGGAATACCGTTACTCGTACTGTATCGCACTTCGTGGTTACACGCGTGAAACTCCCTTAGAAATAATAAACTACTTTCGCGGACTGCCCCTCGCGTCTTATCAAACTGCTATCTTTGGGAACAAAAGCCAACGGATACTTTCCAGACGAAGATGAAGGGAATCGATAGACCTGGACTCGATAAGAACTGTATGTATTATTTATATTTATAGTGGTTGATACATTTAACTGAAAGCCGATGTATATTAATGTAATCCTTTAAAATAATGTATTTCCCTATCAAAAGGACTTAAAAAGGACTTGTTTATGTTTAAATGTTTTTAAAACCTTCACATAATACGCAAACAAATCATTTTAAATTGATCGTCTCTGTTGAACAGATAAGATGACGAACGAAAGGCAGATGTTGAAGGGGAGTGAGGAGGTCAGTCCTCGTGGAAAAAGCGAAAGCAAGGGCGGAGAGAAGTTACTTTGGCAATTATGCTGCAGACGAATGCCGACGCATCCATCACTTCCACTATGCTTTATGTATGTGCGTTAAATACGCACGGCAAGCATGCTAGCCGGACCAGACAAACAGTCGAGCTAACAAATTAACGCTGATGCGTTAAACGTCTTCGTCGAGTGCCAAACCGGAAGATCGTGCAGACCAAGGGACGTCCAAATAGACAATGTCTAGATCGATGCTTTCGTTTCTTAGTACATGTACATGGTGTTCGGCCACCCCCGGGAAAAACTTTAATGAGCGATTCTGGTGGCTAAAATAAGACGGAAATCAAGAATATCAATTTGTTGATTGAGGCTTCGTTAAAAAGTTATTAAAAAATTAAATTAAGAAATTTCAAATCATTCACGGAAAAATTATTTTCGATTGCAGGGGTCAATTACAATCATTTTTGGTGAATAGACATACCCCCGAAATCCTACGCAATTTTGAGAAAAAAATTCAATTAAAGCAGTTTTTCGGCGAAATTAAAAAATTTGAAATCGTTTTAAAAAAATTATTTTTGGTTTCGGGGGTCAATTACAAGCATTTTTGGTCAATAGACATACCCTCGAAATCCTATACACTTTCGAGAAAAAAATTCAATAAATGCAGTTTTACAGCGAAATTAAAAAATTTGAAATCATTCTAAAAAATATTGTTTTTGGTTGCAGGGGTCAGTTACAAGCATTTTTGGACAACAGACATACCCCCGAAATCCTACTCAGTTTTGAGAAAAAAATTCCTTACCGAAAATATAAATTCTGTCCAGAAATATCTGCAGGAATTTTCATGCAAATCTTTGAAACATCATAATTTCTGAACGGATTGGACGATTTGAATGTTTCAAAATGCAAACAACGCGTATTTTAGTGAAGAATATGAAGAAATTCCAAGAATATTCGAAAAGTTGTTCCTTAACACCGTAAAATGAAAAAAACCCCATAAAAGTTGCTTAATTTTCAAACGTCCATAACTTCGACAATAGTGAACGTATCTCAATGAAATTTAGTATGGAAGTAGAGCTCATGAATACCTACAAAAAAAGTACTAGAAAAAATTTCCGAAGGACGTCAAACAAATTTATTAAAAATGAATAACAAATTTTTAAGAGAAATCAGATGGTAAGTGCCTAAATTTTTCGGCGAAATAGAAAAGTTTCAAATTATTCTGAAAAAAGTATTTTCGTTTGTGGGAGTCAATTACAATCATATTTGATCATTAGACATACCCTCGAAATCCTACCCATTTTCGAGAAAAAAATTCGAGTAGATACTGAAATTTTTAGACAAAATTAAAAAATTTCAAATCATACTAAAAAAATTATATGTGGTTACAGAGGTCAATTACAATCATTTTTGGTCATTACACATACCCTCGAAATCCTACCCATTTTCGAGAAAAAAATTCAGTACGGGCAGAACTTTAAAAGTTAATAACTTTTTAACAAAGCCTCAATCAACAAATTAGTATCCTTGATTATCGTCTTATTTTGGCCTCTAGAATCTCCCATTACAATTTTTCCCATGGATGACCAAATAAAATCTTGTGTCTAATTTATAATAATTTATTATATCGAGTGATTTCTTTTTCATGCATCTTTGTTTGAAAATTTATACTTATAAATTAGTCTGCACGATCTTTAAAATAATTATAGGATTCTCTTTAACAATGAATCTAGAAAAATTATATCATTCATGATGACAGATTTTATTTTATTCTTTGAGAAAAGTTTTTGTAAATTGATAGTGACTGTTGTTTGAGCAACTCGATTATCCATTATATTACTGAATAAAATTTTCTATTGCTTCTAATAGTAAGTCATTGTGATTATTGTTTGCATTTAATCTGTATAGGGCAAGTCGAAGATAGAAGAATGAAGAATTATGAATGGTTTTGTTTGTGGATAAACGAGGTCACTGCGCACTTGAAAACGTAGAAGGATGGTAATATCGTTCATTTTCTGAACTTCCAATGGGAGCAACGGAAGCAAGGTCTGGTCAACATCATATTTACGTTCGATGAACGTGCAAAAACAAACGTGACCCGCATTCAGACCCTTATATTACTGACAAGTGAAAGGCATTACGCGACCATTATAATATTTGTTTACTCTTTGAAAGTTCAACAGATACGCAGTTTTCCTATTATACAAAGCAGACTTTACAATTTCACGAAAACCTCGTAATTTCAATAGTTATGCTATAATACTCAACACATTGTCGGATCAATAACCGTGAAGTTTTCTACGATCCCAAAATTGTATTCCTAAACGATTACAAATTACGTAACCAATAGCTTATCATAGTATTAATTTTTATAAAATTAAACAAAATTATAAAATTAACGAATCCTGTTCTAAATTTATTTTCATTAACATTTCACCTCGACGTCTCAGTGAAAACCTTAATTCCACATTTTTTAAACCATCGTCAATTTTCTATATTCTTTATTTCGTGGAATTATGCCAGTCGATGTATCGACAGTGTTTGCAAGTTTTACGATAGCTTTATATCACGCGTTTTTATAAGGATAATAAAATTTTGGAAACGGCGCCAAGGAAATTGTTTAATTATATAAGCTTGGAACAGACCCGATGAAAAATTGCAAGATAAACATCGACGAGGTTGTCGAGTGGAAACATGGAAAAATACCTTATACGGTACTGTATACCGAATTCCAACGTGAAGATTTAAATGCGTGCGTATATTCTTTCGCGTTACGATGGCGCCGATGACGCGAAAAACTCGTACGTCGCGTAAGAGTCGCCAAATTTGGTAAAATTGATCGCCTCCGACGTTTAATAAAGACAAAGATATCGGACGAGACGATAATATCTCGGTCAGCGAACGCCACGTAATGTGCACACAGACTCACTTTCCAGCTCGCCTATAAAGAAAGCTAAGTTCCGCACGATGACGGTAATTTCGTAAGTCTACGTGCTATAAAACTTCGAAACAGTTGATTCGACACGGAACGAGTATCCTGTTGCAGTTCGTGATCGAACTCCCCCGCTCTTTCGAGCACCTCGACAAAACACATTTTGCTGGATGTATCGCGTTTAAATTGTTAAAATATTCCGTTCTATTCAGATTTTTGCGCATAAAATGCTACGGGCGAGAAACTACAAACATAAGTATTCATTTCTTATTCAAACGATAATAGCACCATCATTGACAACAAAATATTGAACGTTTTCATCAAGAGAAATATAATCAGAAATAATACAGTTTTATTACTGTTATAAAAGTATATTATACAGGATGCTCGGCCAACCTTGGGAAAAATTTTAATGGGAGATTCTAGAGGCCAAAATAAGTCGAAAATCAAGAATACCAATTTGTTGATGGAGGCTTCGTTAAAAAGTTATTAACATTTAAAGTTCCGCCTGTACTGAATTTTTTTCTCGAAAATGCGCAAGATTTCGGGGGTATGTCTATTCACCAAAAATGATTATAATTGAACCCCACAACCGAAAATAATTTTCCCAAAACGATTTGAAATTTTTCTTTCCCATCGAAAAATTTCACATCTTCTCGAATTTTTTTCTCGAAAGTGGGTAGGATTTCGGGGGTATGTCTACTCACAAAAAGTAATTGTAATTGACCCCCGCAACCGAATATAATTTTTCCAAAACGATTTGAAATTTTTCTTTTCCATCCAAAAATTTCACACCTTCTCGAAAGTTGGTAGGATTTCGGGGGTATGTCTACTCACAAAAAGTAATTGTGATTAACCCCCGCAACCGAATATAATTTTTCCAAAGCGATTTGAAATTTTTCTTTTCCAACAAAAAATTTCACACCTTCTCGAATTTTTTTCTAAGAAGTGGGTAGGATTTCGGAGATATGTCTATTCACCAAACATGGTTATAATTGACCCCTGTAACCGAAAATAATTTTTCCAAAACGATTTGAAATTTTTCTTTTCCATCAAAAAATTTCACACCTTCTCGAATTTTTTTCTAGAAAGTGGGTAGGATTTCGGGGGTATGTCTATTCACCAAAAATGATTGTAATTGCCCCCCGTAACGAAAAATAATTTTTCCAGACCGATTTGAAATTTTTGAATTTAATTGTTAATAACTTTTTAACGAAGCCTCCATCAACAAATTGGTATTCTTGATTTTCGTCTTATTTTGGCCTCTAAAATCACCCATTAAAATTTTTCCCTAGGCTGGTTGAACACCCTGTACATTTATTTTTATAGCAGCGTGAAAAAATAGCAATGACCTTCAAAACTTGGAACGGATGACCTTGAGAAAAAAATCAAAATCGTAATATTCTTAGCTTCGAATAGATTTGTCCTGATACATTTTCTTGTATCAGCAAAAATAACGAAAATATTGAAATGTGCAAAATAAAAAATTTCTCTGTATACATATATGTTTTCATTAACTTTGAAAATATACTAGAAAGCAATACGCAAAACTAACCAAAAACGCTTTGTAAAAAAATTGATTAAATTATATTCTATTTATTTTATAAAAATAATTTTTAACTTACTATTTTAACTCTTCTAACATTTCAATTGGTACACCACATTCTTCGAATAATCTACTAAACAAATATCCACCTTGGAAAGACCAATATTTATCGAGCCAAGTTTCCTTATTATGAATACCACATGCTCCTGAGATTTAGCAAGAATATTTTAACATGTTCTGTATAAATACGTTTGCGATAATTAATTTCGCGAGGAACAGAAAAAATATAAAATCTAACTTTACGTATTCTTGTAAGAAACTTAACCCTCACGTATGCGATTATGTTTCTAAATATTCAGTTGGTCAGATAACTTCACACTCTTTCTCAGGATAGATTTCATACCGTAATCACTAACCACTAATATTAATCGAATCATAACTGTGTTTTTAAGACAGCAAATATTCCCTAACACAAAACAAATAGTTTCTCGTTAAATATGGTCAAATAATAATGTCAAACGAAAAATTACAAATTATAGCTAAGCACATGTTCCGATTCTCGTTAATCGTAATACGATTAACACATCACAGGATTATATTCATAAACGAGCATTAAAATTGAATTTCAATCTGTTGAAAACCAGTCAAATCGTCACTGATCAGCTTATAACCCTATGGACTAGTAATTCTTATTAAAAATTTTAATTCGTCACCAAATTCAAAAAGTTCTTAATTACATTATATTCTTATGACAAAAACAACATAACCTTTCTCTTATAATCGTTACACTATATTCAAATAACAATATAGAAAAGAAAGGATCGACTAAAATTCTCTGTGATAAATAACGATTTAAGAAACTTCGAAAATTAATTCGTCTTACCTGATCAAAGCAGCGACTATCGAATTTGCATCACGCGCTGGTCCTCGTGTTGACAGTTACAATTGATATGTGTCAATTTCCCTGCACGCACGCACACACACACACACAAGCTCGCGTATGCACACCCGCACCTATTACGATATGTATTGTTTTCAATTTGATAAGACACTTTGTCCGTCGAGTGAACGCGGCAGCTTGTGCCAAGAACGGTTCGTATTAAAGGAAAGGAGCGAGCGAGAATGATGTTGAAGGAAAGCGCGAAAATAGGCGAGCTGCTAGGCTGCGTGCCGTGCAGCCACCCTCACGGTAGGCGCGCGAGCCTACTACTGAGCTCACGAACTCGTTGTCGCGCTCACGACGCGCAACTGCCACCGGCCAGCACGCGTTCCTTCGAACCAATTCGCCCTTTGCTCGCACAACACGCAAACATTGCCGAAACATTTTTGAAACATTGCTCGATATTGAACATTTTCGACAAGCACTTCGAAAACATTACATTTTCATCAACGTTTCTTCTCCATTTACAACATTTCTGAAACATTTCAGCAATACTTCGTTTGCTCCGTGCGTATACACATACAACGCTATGAACGGTTGGAAAAACAAGATGAAAGTGAGATGGAAAAAGAAACAAAGAAGTTAATGTGTTTTGTCCGAGACCTGGTGTTCTGTGACCGTCAAAAAAACGGCTCGAACACACAGGCTTAACGCGGTTGGTTTTTATTCGTGGATTTGAATAAATTCTCCTTGAATCTTTCTCGTAAATCTTTTAAACGAGCATAATCGCTAATCTGAGGATGAACTTCAGCAAGACATTTTATATTTTTGAACGACTATAAACAAAATACAAATATTAGTAAGGCTGCGTAATTCGAATACTTTTTGAATTGGTTTTTACTCGTGCCTAAATATATGTTATTAATATATATTTCAAAATCATAATTGCTTTGTAATATTGGTGAAATATTTTGGAGGCAATAAAGCAAATATATTGTTATGATATCGCTGAAATTTTGTTAAAACATTTTCGATATTGCACATAGATATTATTTTAATATTGTTGGAATGTTTACATAATATTTTAAATAATGCAGCATTGCACATGCATATTGCTGTAATGTTGTAGATATAACTATGTACCGTATGAGCACACACATCCGACACGACCTACTCACTGTTAGCAGTGTGAAATCTTTGCAAATTTACCGTTCCGTCAATTTCACGATTCATCTGGCTCGTTAACGACTGAGCTGAGCACTTAAGAAACGACATTACTTGCAGTATTTCAGATAATATGCTTTCTCATCTCACGGTTGTAATGTTCTTGCAATACAATTACGTAATTTCATTTAAAAAAATAATTTTATTTATTTACAGTTCTTTATTTCTTTTTGTTTAATTATAAGAAGCAATAACGAACATTTGTGTTTGTTAAAATCTTCTCGACTATACTTACGTCTGTAAGCTCCTCTAAATCTGATCGGATGCTCCCATTGTCGACCATTTTTTATCGTTCCACTATCCGAACGTTAAGAAATAATTATACCAAGATAAATAAAAAATATTCAAAGTAACTAGATCGTTATTTTTTTATCAATATTTCAAATGAAATTTTAATAAAACGATATTATTGGAAATTGTGATTATGCTGTGGCGGCCAAGGCACCACATACGCCTTAGCCGTTCGAAGCCGCTACAATGTATGGTTGCACACGAGACGACCAGAGCCGCGTGAGCCGAAAAGCCGTTGTCGTCGTCTCTGACCGTCTTTTGTTTTTGAAGGCCTCTTGGTACGGTGGTGATGATCGTACCAGAGAGTCGAGCGTAACCCGCACCACGAGTCACGTCGTTGTACGACAGCAACAATACAATTGTGCGGAACGGAACAGAGCGGAGTCATTATCTTCCCGATCCCACAATGCAAATGTTTCGTTCGTTTTTGCCTAATAGACAATATCGTGTCAAAACAATAATAAATAAATATACAACCGAACGATTAAAAAAAAATACAGAATAATAATAAAAAAAACTTCACACATTAGCAAGGGTAAAATTTGTAAACAAACGTTAAAAAATGGTTGTTGAGGGAAATTATAAATCAAGACATCGCCAACAGTTATTGCCGTATTTGTCTTTTAATCAATATTTTGAAAGAAATTTAATGATTACAGATAATTTACAGCCAACTGGAAAGTGTACGCGTACGTATCAACATGATTACACCAAATTTAATTAGAAAAGAAAAAAAAAAATAAATAAAGGCAAATAAAATAGCATCGAAGATGATTGGGAATTTCGTGTAGTAAATACATATACACATAATAATATAAATAGTCGATTTCAATATTTGGCGTAAATCACTTTAAAATTTCTATAAACTACGATAATGCCGTACACGCGTTTGCGAAGTAATTATGCTTACCATAAAAATCTTAACCTTCATTAGAAACGAATTCATTCTAGTACGAAATTTTGCGATAAAGTACATTTTCGCACGCGGGTTACAAATTACAAAAACGAATAGCAATGATAATACTTAAACAACTTTGTATGAATCTCTTACTCGTTATATATATATACATCATTATAGTAAATAGTAAATATTAATGATTGCATTAAAAAATATGGAAATTGTAGCGAGGGGGGGAGGGGGGCATAACCTCAAAAGTACATTTCAAGCGACAAAGGGAGAAAGACGCCTATGTAAGTATTATGTACGATACGTAATTTCTACAAAAATAATCTCATACGAGAAGCATCATACATTATTGAATCAATTCTTTCCTTGTCCCGATATTCAACTTTACGTTCCCTAAGGTTCCTTGATCTAATTATCACCAGTCTGCTTGTATTGCTCTCATAACATCCACGTACAATATTTTACAAAAATATTTACTCTAATATTAGTCGAATTACTTTTGAGCAAGTGTATGCAACAAGCTACGCAAATATTACGCATAATTGTTCGCGCTGTCGCCCTCTGTCACTTGCCACAAGGAATTGTGCATCGTCAAATACAGTTTTTTTTTGTTCGGCTACAATCGGTACTTCGCTATTTGCTTACGTCCGGTTGAAAACGAAGCGCAGTATTTTTTTTTTTTTTTTGTTACCTAGTTTAGTCTGATACTTGTACTACGTACAACAATCAAATATAGATATCAAATATAGAATAAACTACTTAAATGCATTTGGCATGTCTCGTTTACGTGCGAAGCCCACATGTTCTAATCCGAATGATCGATTTACATCGATGTATTCAAAGTCTAAAAACAAATGGCATCGCGTCCTTGGTTAAATCGACTTTTGCGCTTACATTAAAATAATTATTACAACTTTGGACTCTGTCGGCGGATCTGTTCCGCGTCGATAGTTACTTCTCAATGTATAAATATAACTAATTACGATCATTTTGTTCTACTGGTCATTACAGTTGGATTTACAATACTGGACCTGACATGAACACTCTGCTTGCTAAATTTACTTCTCGCGGCAGCTGTTGTACATTCTACAACTGACCTCCGACTTTTCACGATGTCCTTGTCATCGGGCTCCGATACGTCGTCTTTCTTTCTGTTTACGTCCGGTGTTCTTCCATTGCTTTGCCGGTCATTACGATTCGTTGACACACTTTTGCACGTATTTTTCCCAGCCTTCGTATCGCCCTCGTAATATTTTCGCAACGGTTGCGGGGTATAATACAAACTGAATCTTTTCGATTTCACGCTTTGCTTTTGTTTCTCCTCGCGTAATTCGTCGGTGGAACTAAACTTCCGACCTATTCTGGTATTAACAGAAATCACTTTGTCACTAACTATAACAGACTCGGAAACCTTTTTCGCAGAAGATGGTAAAAAGCAACTGAACCTTTTATTCTTCGTCGGTATCCTCGAATCTGTATCGTGCTTCGGTGTACACTTTTCACGTCTAAGTTTTACTACCTCGTTCTTCGTGCATTTAGATTCATCCGGCGTTTTCAATGAATTTTTCTTGTTATTCGGCAAGTTGTTCGATTTCGAAGGTTTCGAAGCGTTTACGTTCAACGTCGTTGGCGTTTGCAATATCTTTGTCGCCGACTTTTCCTGATTTATCAACGGAGAATTTTTTGCAGAATTTCGTTTAAAATTATCAGTCTTTGGTTCTTGGTTATAAGAAAAGCGAATATTCTCAAAGCTGTCGGTCGACTCCATACTTTGAGTCGAATTCGATCTTTGATCCAGTGTTAATTGTGCAAATTGAATATTCACGAAGCTATCCGATGTCTGGATGTCGTTGCTAGAACTACCGGTTAAGCTGTCGGTTGACGACAAAAGCACATTACAATTTTTCATGTCGTCGCTCGCTAATTTGGAAGAAATCTGCTCAGAAAATATTAAATTGTCGTAAAGATGTTTCCGCCTGTATCTTTCTTTATTTACCCTTGAATTAGTGGATCTAGGTGTTTCAAAACCATGTACATTGCTATTGGTTGACATGTCTGACACAATAGGCGTAGAATTGATCTCGCTGGAATTTCGTTTATTGTGATGGGACATATTTTCATCAACTTGATTGCTGTCACAAGTTATATCGGTTTCGATCGAAGCAGCATTTTGATACCTACTTAACAATATTGAATTCTTAGGAACACTGTTCGTAAACGAAGACTCACTACTCGACGAATTTGAACGATACTCGTGTAGCTGTTTCTCGTTTAAATTGTTTATAAGATTGTGCATAGACTGACTAAGGGTATGTATATCTTGTAAACAATCTGCACTAAAAGACGCAGGTTCCTCGTCGCTAGGATTCCCGTTATTAAAAACAGTTTCGTCCTGACTCAAATTTTCTTGTTCCTGATCGATATTATGAAGTATGTCAATATTTCCTGGTTCTAACGACAACAAAACTTCGCTCCACTTGCTCCTGATATTCGTTCTGTTGTCAGGTGTACCGTCAATTTCGTCTCGCGGACTGTCACATCGTATTTGATTCTTGTAATCAAACTCGAAAGTCGCCAATCTTATCGGCTTACACTGCTGATCCCAGTGTTGCTCCGATGGGTAGGTAGATGTTGTTGCTGTGGTCTGCTCGCCTCCTAGAAAGCTCTGCTGATATACAGAGGCGGAACAAAAGAAAAAAAAAAGCACTGCTACAGATACAGCAAACCACTACTAAAGCCTGCCTAGCACCGTGTTCAAATAGCCAAGGATAAAGCTGTTTAACAGGTAAGCATTAGGGGTGGACAGGTAGCTTGAAACGCAAGTTCGAACAAATACCGGGTTCTGCTCTGAACTAGCCGATTTCTTGACGATTTTCACCCGAATTTCAAACTACCGACCACACTCCTAGTAAGCATTTGATTCTATACTAATTCATAATAAACAATTGTAGAGAACTAATGAGCAAATTAATAAAAAAATATACCTAATCAAAATTGAATATCTATGATGAAATAAATAATAAAAAAAAAAAGAAAAGAACAGATCCACCATACCTACTGCAAAGATAATATTTTGTGTTACTCTCAGTGAAAAGGTAAGCCATGCAAAGGAACAGAAGTGGGGTTTCTATAAGAAACTAATAATTAATGACAGTTACCGCTAGCCACGGATGGTCAAGCACATCCTCCGCGCTGAACCTTAAGTCAGGTTGCGTTTGCAGCATGTTTGAGATCAACTCTTTGGCAGAATCTGATATGTTATCCCAATACGGAGATGTGAATATGTACTGACCGCTTAAAATACGTTCAAATAATTCTTCTTGGCTGTGATCGAGCGAAACGAACGGCGGAAAACCGCAAAGCAAGATATACAATATTACGCCAGCTGCCCATACGTCGATCTGAAAAAATTTTTTTTATTTCGCCTTTTGACATATCGGCTTGTTATGTATCTTCATATCGTATCGCCGTTGCGTATTATTCAGTGATACGATACGGTGCAATTTTCCTATTACGTCGCTACATAATCCATATCGAAACGGAAGATACGATCTACAGAAATGTGAAAACCCAGAGTGTCATCAATTCCTTCTGCGACTGTCTACAATAGCAGTCATCTCATACGATTTGATTCATTATATGCTCCAAAGAAAGGAATACATTTATTTTGCTATTCTATCATTTTCATTAGCTGAACCGAATACCATGTAGATCCTTAATTATACAAAAGAGTGTCGATTCCATTTTTGTACCAAATTTTGATACGTGGCGGGAATACGATACGAGAATACGCAACAGGTAGATAAGTGTCCACCTCCATGCTTAGGAAAATACTTTTTGATAATTAATATACCTTCAACCCATATCCAGTCTCTGCTAGAATTTCTGGTGCAACATACGTGGGTGTACCACAAACCACGTATAAAGGTTTCCTTACGACTTGAGCAAGTCCAAAGTCGCCTAGTTTTAAACATCTAACATGGCTTCCATCCATCTCCACTAAAAGATTCTCGGGTTTAACGTCACGGTGAACTATGTTAAGCGAATGCAAATAAGCTAATGCGGACGTTAAATGTCGTATCATCAAACTAGCATCCGCCTCTGAGAATTTTGTTGCAGCAGTAATTGCATCGAATAAATCTCCCCCCTAAGGTAATCCACACACATAATATTCTATTATTTAAATAAAACTTCTAGTAGTTAAATTAAACAGTTTCGTTGTGGGGATGTACCTTCACGAGCTCCAGGACTAAAAACAATTGGTCGGGAGTGTCTTGTTCGGCGATTAAACTAATAATATTCGGGTGACAAAGTTCTCGTAAAATCGCTACTTCGTTAACCAGTATTGCCTTTTTACCCTTATATTTGTACTTAGTCACAATTTTCATTGCATACTCTGCACCTGTTGATCTAAAAAGCACTTCCTTGTAAAGTCTCTGGCGTCCTCCGCGTGAGACGAATTGTATAAATATCAGAGTTAGACAGAATTTCATTCAAATAATAGATAATAAATAAAAACTTTGCGAAACACAATTTAACTGTAAAATTCAGATTATAATTTGTACTCGACAAAACGAATCAAAATTTATTTATCTTTTCTTCGCTATTCGTTATGTAGATGAGAATTTTGCCAATCTCATATTGTAGACAGAAAAAAGATTTAATTTGAAGTTAATAAATGTCGTGATATTATCGGTAAAAGTAATGTAAATTAAGTACTTACTTATGAATACAATGCCTAACAACTGCAAAATTTCCATTTCCGATTTCATGGCCAACCGTGTAGTGTAAACGTAATGGTTGCGGCAATATCAATGAAGAAGAACTTGGTGTGCGCACTTGTGGCGTATTAAGCGTCTTTTTTCCAAATTTGTTTGGCATTCTAGGCATTGGACCACTTTGTCTTTTCGACGACCACGGGCATCTTCGAAAGCTTTGAATGATCTTAGACTCTTCAAAGTCTAACTCAAAATCTTCTTGATTTGATTTTTCAGGGCCATAGGCCAGAAATATATCATCGCTTCCAAAGAATTGCTCCAAAGAGTTAATTTGTTGCCCTGAGAGCGTAAACACTTTTCTCACTGCTCCGGAATCTAATTTTACTGCTTCTGTAATTGCCTCCATAGCATGTTCGTAACTCGGAGCATTTCTCTTGTTCAGTAAAAGCTGCACAACTTTGCGTGGTTTTGTACCGTGTCGAATTAAAGTAATTATTCTTGCTTTTACGCACAATGGTATTGCGCTTATTTGTCTACCTGTACCAGCTGGAGATTGTGGTAAACCGGACAGGGAACTGCCTCTTCTTACTTTCATAGATGAATATTCCACCTTTTTAAAAATCTCTCCTTGCCCGGAAACTACATACCATTTACCATCTTCTAAATCATCGATACTTTGAACTTTCCTTCCATCCATAGTATAAATTGCCCTAACGCCATTCGGTAAAGTGACGCTTGATATTAAAGCTCTTGTTAAATCCGAGGCTAGACTATCAAAACTCCGATACTTTTCTGGAGTCACAGCCATCACGATACCAGTATAAAATTTATCTCCATTTCTAAAAAATCTCACTCTCTTTGCTTTTTTAGTCGGCGGTGTTCTAAATGCATTCAAAGCATGCCGTGCATTAATGTCTAATGTTCTTTCGTCTAAACTCAATATAGTGGTTGAATTTATTTCTCCACTTCCAGAAAAATTACTATCGCCGGATGGTGATGCAGCTTGACTCAATGGTTCCTCCATCATCCTGGATACAAAATATATTCAATGTGCACACAACACGATTACCGGCGGTATTTTGGGCCATAAAATCACAAAATTACACGTAAAAAAATCTAAACACAGCTGTTTTGAAAAACTTTAAGCAAAACTTGTTATGATTGTTATACATTGATTAAGAACACAGAATATATTAAGATGGCATTACAGTAAAGGCATTTTCAACATATTATTGTTAAAATTTGTATCAATTTAAAACTTAAGTAATAAAATAACAAATAAATCAATGATGCTTTTTAAAATTTAACGTAGTTTTAAAATTTCCAAGCGTTTATTGTACATTTTAAAATTCGTACATGCAACAACCCGGCGACAAGAGTATTTATTCACCTTCCTAACCTACTTAACCTTCATTAATTCGTTGGATACGTATACAAATAAAGTGTATAAATGAACATTATTAACCATAGCCATTATTAATAATCTAAATTTATCAACAATCAACGAATGCATATATACTTACCTGCTCGTCGAGCAGAATGCAGTACTAAAAAACAGATGAAAAGCCAACTAATGAACGAATGAATCACCACTGAGCTGACATTTTCATAGCAACCATGACGCGAATGCCAGATAATAAAAGCGAGAAATTTCACTTTCGAATTATCCTTAAATAATTTCCCTTTTTATTGCACCTAAATAGTATGTAACTGTTACACTTCACGGTTTCTATCGCAACACACTGATTTTTGTTTTCTACACACAGAATAGTTTGACCTGCCAAACTCTATAAATAAAGTAGCTTGTCAAAGAGAAACTGGGAGACCGGAACCGGAAACGTAAAGAAATTAGAAGGGTGGAACATGAAAATGAATAACTGAATAAGATAGTCGTTATTAATTAAACCGTAATTAATTGCTATCTATTCTATTTATGATTACGTGTATTCTGTATGTCGTAATGAATTATCTTGTTTATTGCCTGTCACTCGCGTAGATAACTGAATTTGCTTATATTACATATCATAAAATCCAATTAAAAGCTTAGTAGATTTTGTATTTAAATATTTCAAAAGTTATTAACGAAGTGTTATCATAAACTGATTACATAACCGAATTTAAAAAGTTGTGAAATTTATGAAGAAGGAAGTAATTAATTTAATCGAGTAGTTATTATAACAGCTTTTTAAATGTTGCAAGTGACAGAATAGGATTACGTAGAATTGATAAGAAATTTAAAAATCTGTCGGTAAAACAAAACAACTGTTAATAACAACAGAGGGCAGTATGATCGCTAAAATCGTTTATCATTTATCGCAGTACACATATTGCATTGCTTGTTATTATAAAATATCTCTCACATAATAATACAATAAATATACGTATCAAATAATTAGTACTATGACGTATTTAAAAGGTCATAAAAAATTACAATCTTATATTTTGTTGAAAAATAAAAAGAAGAATACGTTTCATAATTCCTCTAATAGCCGTGATCGTCTAGTGGTTAGGACCCTACGTTGTGGCCGTAGTAACCCAGGTTCGAATCCTGGTCACGGCAATGTTCGACACATTGTCACGGAAGAGGGATTTTTTTTTTTTATTTTCGTTGTTTTCATAGTTATTAAAACATTATATTTACATTTAATAAATTAGAATCACACAGCTACACGAGATTTAGTTTATAATACATATAATTTTACCTAAACAATGCCGTATAAATGCACACAGTGTTACAATATTTTATTATTCTCCTGTGATGGGAAAATATATTATTAATATTTTTTTTTTGTTTATTTTATTAGAAAACTGATTGTTACTTTAGATGACATTTGTGAAATTTAAAGAGGACACAAACTTAAGGGATGAAAACATGTATTGTTTAACTCGAAACAAACATGAGACCATCATATTATAAAGTATAATGTTTTCTGAAATTCTTGAGATATCCAACGATTTTCTATGGAAATTGCTAATTTCAAAATATATGAAAATTGTTTTCTCGAGAAATGAGAATGGATGAAAAATCCCGAGAATTCTCGACACGAGATTCCCGAGCACAATCGGTATTCGAAACTACCTGAGTTTTATTTTTAATAAAAATAAGAAATAATTGTTTGTTTTAAAGGTATTTCGTTATATTCGAAGCTATTTCGAAAATAGAACAATGCAATTGTATTTTGAAAAAGCTAATAACGTTGCCATAAAACTTTCCCAGCTTAAGAAATGTTAAGATCAGAAATTTGTGTATATGCGAGCATACTTTTTTATTCTAAAATTCATTTTTCAATTTTTGTTATTAATGTAATGATACACACAGAGTGTCCCAGTATTAATGATACAATTAAGAAGGGTATGTTTTAAAATTTTTTCGTTTGACGCTTCATTTTTTAGATAATTGAAATGCTTTAATATGTCTGTCCATTACCCACTGTTTCTACTTATGCAAATCGTACTCTATTGTACCCATACGCAATTAATTTTTAAAATCGATTCCCTGGAAAATGTATTAATACCTTACGCATAGAATTCACTGTATAAATATTATTATTTTCTAATAAACTACTGTTGTTCTTTTAAATACTGAGAGAAGAATGGACAACACACATAAACGTACATGATAAAGAAAATCTGTGTACATAAAAAATAAAAAAATTTATAGAAATGTAATTAAAAGAAGTAAGTATAAATATTGAGCGCAAATATTTATTCATATTGATTGTTACATATGTAACTTCCAGCGGTCGCTAATGGATTTTAAGCTGATGAGACATTAAATAAATTACGAAAAGAAAAGCATCGAGAAATACAAAACACCGTGGGGCGGGAGCAAGATTTGATCGATAGCAATACATCCCCTCTGTTATATCCGATAACAGCCGGCGAATTAAAACAGAACTACAGAAATAAAATAGGTAACATAAAATTAGTAAAAATCTGTTATATAACCAATCAACACCTGTAGCCATTATTCAACGACAGTGATGGATGAAAGCGTTATATAACATACGATTCAATATACAATCATTTGTATCTGTGATTCAATAACTATCGAAAACAACTATTTCTATATATCGTTTCCTGTACGGACCTTTATTCGTGATATCTCACTTGTTTATATATCAAAGTAAAACTACACGAGCAAAATAAATACTGCTACGGATCCAGTTTCCGATCTTTTTTAACTTGCAATTGAAAATATTCAAAACAAATAATTAAATATAAAAAACTTTTCACTACAATTTTATGGTATTAGTTTTTTTTTAAATCTTTTTAAATTTAAATCTTTTTAAGATTTTCTTGTCCTCTTTCTCTCTTAGATTTTAGTATTTGTATTTTCAACTTCTTTTTCGATTAGAACTAGAAATTAAAATTCCTAATTTACTTTTGTCAAAGTTGCTTTCATCAAAACTGAATAAAATGATAAAATAATTTTTTCTTCTGTTCGATGTCTTTTGATCTGTTTAGCTCTTCCATTGCCTTCTTGATTCTTAGTTTTTGTAACTTGAAATTCTTTAAAATCGCTTGTGTCAATACTGAATAAAATAAAATAATTTCTTCTTCTGTTCAATGTCTTTTGATCTGTTTAGCTCTTCCATTGCGTTCTTAATTCTTAGTTTTTGTTACTTGAAATTCATTTTTTTTTCTTGAAGCAATAGTTCGAGCAATGTTATTTGAAAACCGGGCAGGTACGATTCGGAATACCTGGTGTACGATCTCGTTGATCCGCACCTGGCACCGCGATCGAGAGAAAGATAGGCATAGGAGCGATCCAGCCGGTGTTGGTAACGAGACAGGGCCGTAGCACGGGCAGCGTCGCGACGGAGCGATGGTGCCTGGAGTCGGTGGGGGGAGACACCACAATAGCGGGGCGACGTTCTCCAGAAGAGCCGCCAGTCTCGTTCGGTGTGTGTTTATCGACGGTTGCAATAGCGCGGGTGGATTTGTGGCGTTGAACGAGCGACCCGTACCACAGCCGTTCTGCAGTGCGTGGAAAGGAAAAGCGTGCGTTTTTTTTTTTCCTGTTCGTGCGTAAAGGAACACAGAAACGGGGGCAAATGCGGTGACCGAGGATGCCACGCGAGTGAACGTGCAAGAAGAGACGCCGTGCGTGTGCGGGTGTCCTCGAGAGTTCGACTGCAGATCTCCACAGACCGGTCGACGAAAATGCGGGCGCGATACGTCGTGGCAGGTGAGTAAGGCCCCGGGCATGTTCGCCATTCGTGCGTCGTTCTCGCTTCGTGCACCTTTTTGCTACGTTCGCCGCGGGCCTCGCGATCCAGGGATCCGTGGTTCGCCGCGATCCTCGAAATATTAAGCGTTACCGCCTATCGATACAAAAATATCGATCGTCGTGACCGTGCTCCTCGATCGTCGTTAATCCCCCGTGGCGCGTAATCCACGTTACGTCGACGTTCAAATATCAACGCGAACGATGTACTCGGTAGCGTCGAATTCGTGACAGGTGGGGAGGCCGTCTTGCCAAACCGTTCCGCACACCTGATCGCCTACCTGAAGTACTGTTATGCGTCCGTGTACACTTAGGATCGTCTAAAATAAACGTCGTTCTGCTCCATGGATGCCCCCCGGTAATATTCACGCGCGACTTTCTGTTAACGTTCAAACGACTGTGCGCCTCTCGTTCCTTCCATTTTCTAACTGTACGAGTTTTCGTAACGGAGAAGTTTCTGTTGGTCGTACTGACCGTTCCCTGCGCGGATTCCCGACCGTTCGCGCGGCTTGTGACTCCACTTTGCGTGCAAGTGTAAAACTGTTAAACGGAAACGTACGAAGCGTTCTGCGATCGAACGTTCCGAACCAATCTTTGCTTTTGGTCCCACTTAACAACGGAATGTAATATTTGTACACGGTGAAGTTTTGTATAAAAAAATTACGTGTTTGACGGGGAGAAATTTAATTCGTGCAAGGACGATAGGTGTGTAGAAATATGGAGCATTGTTTTATAACTTCTTTTACGACAAAATTTTTATGGGAGAAAAGAAGTAAACATAAACTACAACTCATATTCTTAAAAATAGACCGAGAGATTCCAGTGCAAACTAGTTCTGTTTAGCAAGAGACATAAAATGGTGTATAAAAGGAAAACTTGTCGTTAACCTGAAAACATGTACACCTGGGAGTCGGAATAATTGAAATAGTAGAGAATTCATTGGATGAAAGTTAAGAGAACAATAATAAATAACAAAGACTATTGTTTAGTAGGAGGAATAAGTATCCAAAAAATAATTTTTGGATCAACAATTTGTGCTTTTAACTAAATTCAAACGATGTACATATTACTACTATATAATTATTATTCAGTGGTACTCAAATTCACTTACGGATGTTTAATCAAATATTTTGTTTGATAAATCCATTTGATGTGTGGAGCAACAGTTTATGGTTCTAACTAAATGCAAAAGAAATATTAGGTAGGAAACGCAATTTCAATTTAAATCTTAAAAGCAGATGATTGTTTGACAGCTAATACGTAATCCGTATATTCTCACGAAAAAGAAAATTGGATTTGTTTCATAATTTCACAAACGGAGCATTTCAACATATTTTTAAAAGGGAAACAACGAGGCGCGAATTAGAAACTGAATAATATTTTTATTTCATATCATTGCAAGCAACCATAACTTAAAATTTGTTTGGTCCTATTCAAATTTATTTCCCTCGGTATCTAAATTTGAGAATCAATTTCTCTGGTCCCATAGTGGTAAATGCTGTCGTTAGAGTGTAAAATTGAGTTACTCGATCTTGGCACGAGTTGAAATCTTCCAGCGTTCGAGTGACCGACAATTCTTGAACCTCGAGCATCGCGAACGATCTAAGTAGTGGCGTAGTGGCGCGTTTCACAGGCAAAGGAATTAAACTCAGGAATCGCGAAGGTCTGATCGATAATGTTGGTGCAATGACCCGCGTAAGCTCTTAAAATGTAAAGTAATCGCGAGAAGGTACGACGCCCTGGCCTGGTAAAAGGCAAGGGCCGAACTGTTGATAGAAAACTTACAGTTGCGCAAACAAAGTTTGAGCGCGCGTGAAAAATTAACGCGACAGCGTAAAGTGTCGGGCCACGATAGCCAACGTTATAATACTTGCATTCGTGAAACAGACCGGCGGAATATCGATCGTTTTAAATCTTGCATCTTGCGTTACTCGACGATCATTTCCACTTTGCTGCTCCCTCCCCCCCAACGCGAGGTAGATAATCCTCTGTTGCGTGAATTGTATTTTCCATTCCAGCAAGAAATTATTGATTATTCAATAACTGTATAAATTAACGAATAGTTTGGTTAAACGATAGTCAAAGATCGACACTTTGCAGCCTCGTAAACGAGCATTTATTTCTAAGAAATTTTTTGTATTATTTTGTTTCAGGCAAATTCTTTTGAAAGAACTGAATGTTACAATATTTATAGAAATAAATGTTTGCTTATGAAACTGACAAGTGTTGGTCTTTATTTATGCGTGCAAGTCTTTGTAGTGATAGAATGAATAAATTGGCTAACTTTGTACAGCTACTTGTAGATGGCTCCATAAGAAAATGCGCACAAATCCCGTAAAATTTCCTCGACAAACTCGAGGGGAATTGTATTCATTGGGTTCCCGAATCGGGCACATTGTGCAATGCATGAATAAAAGTGTGTGCCAGTGGTGGCCAACTTTATCGCGATTAGGAGCCATATACGTATAGTTTATCAGAAATACTCGAGGGATCCTCTATTGGAACGGTGTTTCATATACATAAAAATAGATATATTAGTTTAACAGAGTGTATATTTAGACAGATATGCAAATAGATGCTATCTAAATAATATTAATATTCTCCTTCCGCTATTAAAAGATTTGACTTGCAGTTGAGACTAATTACTTTGAACATTAATGCCCTGAATATTTATCAAAGTTGTACCTACTGTGAGAATTACACTTATTTTTCGAACTCTATTTTTAAAAATAATGTAATTGATTTTTTCAAATGTTTGTAGTAAAATAAATAATTCCAAGCTTATAAAAAATGATTTAAGTTAGAAAGAATTAACATATGAAGCGTCTAAATGTCTTTAAATTTATTTTACTTAATATTAATGCCCTGAATATTTATCAAAGTTGTACCTACTGTGAAAATTAGGAATAATTTTTCAAACTGTATTTTTTAAAAAAATGTAACTGATTTTTTAAAATGTTTCTAGTAGAATAAACAATACTTCAAGCTTATAAAAAATGATTTAAGTTAGAAAGAATTAACATATGAAGTATCTAAATGTCTTTACATTTATTTTATTTAACATTAATGCTCTGAATATTTATCAAAGTTGTACCTACTGTGAAAATTAGGAATAATTTTTCACACTGTATTTTTTAAAAAAATCTAATTGAATTTTTTAAATGTTTCTAGTAGAATAAATAATACTTCAAGCTTATAAAATATGATCCAAGTTAGAAAGAATTAACATATGAAGTATCTAAATGTCTTTACATTTATTTTACTTAACATTAATGCCCTGAATATTTATCAAAGTTATATCTACTGTGAAAATTAGGAATAATTTTTCAAACTGTATTTAAAAAAAAAATGGAATTGATTTTTTAAAATGTTTGTAGTAGAATAAATAATACTTCAAGCTTATAAAAAATGATCTAAGTTAGGAAGAATTAACATATGACGTATCTAAATGTCTTTACATTTATTTTACTTAACATTAATGCCCTGAATATTTATCAAAGTTGTACGTGCTGTGAAAATTAGGAAAAATTTTTCACACTGTATTTTTTAAAAAAATTTAATTGAATTTTTTAAATGTTTCTAGTAGAATAAATAATACTTCAAGCTTATAAAAAATGATTTAAGTTAGAAAGAATTAACATATGAAGCGTTTAAATGTCTTTACATTTATTTTACTTAACATTAATGCCCTGAATATTTATCAAAGTTATATCTACTGTGAAAATTAGGAATAATTTTTTAAAATGTTTGTAGTAGAATAAATAATACTTAAAGCTTATAAAAAATGATTTAAGTTAGGAAGAGTTAACATATGAAGCGTCTAAATGTCTTTACATTTATTTTACTTAACATTAATGCCCTGAATATTTATCAAAGTTGTACCTACTGCGAAAATTAGGAATAATTTTTCAAACTGTATTTTAAAAAAAATGTAATTGATTTTTTAAAATGTTTCTAGTAGAATAAATAATACTTAAAGCTTATAAAAAATGATCCAAGTTAGAAAGAATAAATGTCTTTATTTTGACAATGATCAATAAGTGGATACTTTTTGGTTAATAAAAGGACCAAGGTGCAAAAAGTAGCTGCAATAAAATACAACTTGCCCGGTTTACTAAATTATAGAAATATACGGGAAGCGTAGTAAGGGCTGTAATGTTGCCAGTTGAAAATTCACCTTTGTAGTAAATATTCGCGAGCATCTCGTGTTACTTTCCATTCGTATCGTCACCTGTGCGCGTAATTTCATTCGTGAAAGCATCCCAAGAGGTAAGCGTCCGGCGAGCGTCAGCCGCGTCCAGATGCCGGGGATAGAATCAGTTTCGAAACTCCTCGCTCTCGATTATTGCTAATTAACCTAAGTGATTCTCGAGATTAACGAGACCCGTTAGAAGCACTTTTCTTCGCGCGGCGGTTTTATCCCTGATGATATTACGCGGTCGGGGATTCTTGGGCGAAAATCTACGCCGAGAAATCGCGCCACCGAGCGTGAAACTGAAAAAGTACGGCGCACGAATTTCTAGGCAAAGGAAAACCATATTTCGACTCGTCTAGCGCAGGTGGAAGCCACGTCGGTGCATTAACGTTGATCCCTCGCTTCACGCTCAGGTGCGTGCCTTGAACGGCACACGCACGTACATGCTCACACAAACTACGACGAAACAGGGCCCAACGTATTCCCCGTTCTACCTGCTGGACGACGAACGTCAAGGATTCTTGAAACCCGACGGAAAAATCGACTCCTTTGTTAATTGCATCTCCTAAGAATTTCCACTTTTCATTTCGGCCAGAAAATAATTTTAAAGGCCGTCTGGGTCGTTACGAGAAATCTTATTTAAACGTTTTCAATTTTGCTTCCCGTATTTATGATTGGGAACTGATATACAGGATGTTCAAAAAATTTCTGACCAAACTTATATTACGTGTTATCAAGATCAAATAGACGAAAAAATGCTTTATTGAAAAGATATAAGCGTTCAAAGATTTACATTTTAGAAAGCTTATATCTTTTCAATAAACCATTTTCGGACATAAGTTTATATGAACTTTTTTCATCTATTTGTCTACAGTAACACGTAGTATAACTTTGTCCCGAAACTTTTTACACACCCTGTATATAGAAATTTACATTTTTGGAAGCTTATATCTTTTCAATAAACCATTTTCGGACATAAGTTTATACGAACTTCGTTCATCTATTTGTCTACAGTAATATGTAGCGTAAGTTTGGTCCCAATCTTTTTCGACTGTATTTTAATTTCTTAGCTTGTAAGTATAATAAATAAAGAACAATATGATTCTAGATACAGCCTAAAAATGTGTTCCCCGCCATCTTGTATTTTCAGGCTTCCAGACGAGGCCTTTTATAATTATTTTAGTCTTTTAGATAGTTATGATAAATTACGATGCCAAATTTGAATTTTTTGCGATAATTTGTTTCCGTAATGCACGTTCTTGGTAATGATTAATTTTACCGTCCAGCAAACCAGAACCTCGCCTTAATCGTTTTCCGCTTCTTCTTATCGTCAGCGAAAAAGGAGTCGACTAGATTCCGTGACAGGTGCTCCACTTTATTCGACGTATACGAAATTTTACCGCCATAACGGGAGACTGCTGGCAACTCTCCGACAGTCAGGATTCAGTTCGAATTCGTAGAACGGTGCACGTCGTCGTTTCTTCGTTTTTCCATAAAGAAGATTCTTTATGTATATTTCCATCCAGGGTTTATTGAACCGACGCGACGCTGCGTTATCCTGAAAGGCAAAAAAGGACATTTGTCAATGGCGCTTGATCAAACGGGGGTCTCCTAAAATTAATATTTCAAAAACTCATTACATACCGTCGATATTAACGTCGCTAAATTTAAATCACCGATGTTCGATTACTCTGTACCAAAACTCCAGCAAGGATTAAATAAATTATACGATATTAATATTTCATTCTGCATAAACGCAGATATTCTAAATAACTACTTAATATTAAGTGGGTTAAATACGTTTAGATTATGTATACGTATTATTTCGAAGTTACTATCGAGAAAATTTCTTATCTGGATAAAAATTTCAAATAATGAATGGATGATAAAAATTAATTTAATGAAGATTGAAATCTGAATTTTCAAATAAAATTGTTTCATTGACTGTTCAACGGAATAAAGATTGAGAATAAATCGATATACGATATTTCAGTATTATTGAAATGAAACATTGCCAATCTCTGAATATTGATTTAGATTAGATATTTCTCGTGTATCGTCTCAGTAAAATGAGATTAAATTCTTTTCTAATGGAAGTAAAATGAGATTAAATTCTTTTCTAATGAAACTTTTCATATGAAAATATCCTTGGCGGGGCGTAGGGTTCGTGCATCAAATTGTGTTTTAAATGCAGTCGAACTTGCTTATAACAAGCATGGATATAACGAGATCGCAGCTATAACGGGCAAATGGCCATGATGATTTTAATTTACGCGAATCCCCATACAATTATTCACTTTGACAAATATAAAAATAACATTCTTTAAACTACCGTCAGTTTTACGATTCGTTCGAAACGTTCTACCAGAAAGTTTTTAATATTTATTTATATCCGACAAACACTGTCCAAGTTTAATTATAAACTACTGGATCACGATTTAGGCTTTCATACTTCGTTACATTATTCCTGTTCGTCGTTTCACTTTGTTGCAAGTCTGAACTCGTTTTCAGTTTTCTATAATTTGGCGATTTTCCGACACAACGTTCTCAAGGAAATATATTTTGTATGTATTTGAAATAAAAAAGGAATTTATTCGCCACGTTTGCGAGGAAGATTTACGTGTCAGAATTTGAACTAAATGCAGTCGATTCTGTATGTTCGATGTCTTTTGTAACGTTACATGCTTTCGACGAATGCGCAACGTCATCATTCCAGAAGATTGCATTTTTTCGAGATCATCGAGGCGCGACGGGCGCGGAACGAACACGGTTCTGTTTGTTTTATTTCGTCGGGCGAATTTATTTCGCGGCTTTGTCGCGACGACGTCGATAACAATTGCTCGTAAATAAAATACGGTAAAACCAATGACACGACACGATAGTAAAACTGACAGAAAAGATATAAATATGTACTACTTTTCGCGTCAACGATCGACGGAAACGCCGCGCCTCGCTTCGACGGTCGCGTTAAGTTTCATTGGCATCTTTAATTTATTTTTAAAACATTACACCAGGGCTGTTTTTGCCTCGCTTCTCTCGATTTTTACGTTTTCTAAAAATTTACACGAGAACGATTTCTCGTTTGCGATTATTACGTTGGTCTCGCGGCAGTTAAAAAACCGCGAAAATATTTTTTTCGACGATTTAACGAATAAATTATCGTGACACTTTTACATCAAATACCCATAAACGCTCGCATTAATCAAACGACTGCCTTTACTATTATGGATAACGATGCTTATAGTATTATCATAACTATCGTAATGTGTAGAATGTTGTAGAACAGCGAAGTTACATTCCTCTAACGGTAGGTTTGATTAACTTTACTATACTTAACTGTATTAGCCATTACTTCCTGGATTCTCTGGCTTCCTTATGCGCTTTGTATGAGGTAAACCGTTTCCTCGTTATTATGCTCCAAACAACTCGTATTATTTTGCATTATGCGCGTTTCATTCGGTTTTACGAAAATTGACATTGGCGACAGGAATTGTCGATCCTTAAACAACATTGCGTGTTTCTATGCTTTCTGTTTATTCAATTCCCCCTTGATTCAACGAATTTTCAATAGCTTTATTTTAAAAAATTAATTCAGTGGACCTGTTATTCGATAAAAACTTGGCTTCGATGTTTCGATATAGACGAAAAAATTAATTATAAATTTATTTTACCTATCTACCCCATGTAATTATAATAATAAAACATAAACAAAATAAAGTAATACAAAAAATTGTATAACGACGCACACTATGAATTGACGGCTTGTTCAATCAAATTGAGTCTTTTGAAATCAGTTGGTGCAGCATAACAAAGGCGGAATTTTTCACGAGATCTTTTATCCAAGCATAGTTTCAAGTTTCGAGATTTCCAGTTTTTCAGTCCCTGACACTCCCAGGAAATTGAATGACACAAAATCGATTTTTCCTTAAAAGAGTTTGCCTCTCGCGATGGTAAAAGGAGTTGGGAAAAATCGCGAAGAATAAAGGATCTGGTCAGCACGATTGCATCTCGTTATTATTTATTTTACAGCTTTATTAGACGCGTGCTCGAAACGAAGAAAAAAAATATATAGCGAAGAAAATTGTAAATTATTTCTGGATTATCGTGATTTCAAGGTGAAACGCGAAGAGAAAACCTGCACAATTAATCGTAGATATCGTATCGTGTGCAGAACATTGTCTCTACGCCCTTAAGAACGACAGCAACGATTAGAAACTGGTTTATCAGTTCGCTGCTGCTTTCTACGCTCTCGCGTCGTTGACTTTGTGATTCATAAAGTAGATGACATAGTCATCGATTGGAACGCGTGCAACGGGAATTTTCTTGAAACTTCTTTTAATAAACATTCCCTGTTACTCGATGCAATTTTCTCGGCGCGTCGTTGGCGAGTAAACAAAAAACTCTGTTATATAAATCAAAACGTGCAAGATAAGTGGTATCAGTAAAGTCCCATAAAATGGAAAAGAAAATTTCTGTACCCGAGATAAATAGTAGGTTTAAAATGATAAAAGAAAGACACGTTTCTACAATTAAATTCTAATACTTAATGCACTGACCGAACAAATTCTTAATTATTTATACAGGGTGTTCGGCCACCTCTAGCAAAAATTTTAATGAGCGATAGTAGAGGCCAAAATAAGACAAAAATCAAGAATACCAATTTGTTGATGGAAGCTTCGTTAAAAAGTTATTAACGTTTAAAGTGCCGCCCTTACTGAATTTTTTTCTGGAAAATGCGCAAGATTTCGGGGGTATGTCTATTCACCAAAAATGACTGTAATTGAACCCTACAACCGAAAATAATTTTTCCACAACGATTTGCAATTTTTTAATTTTCTCGAATAATTTCACACCTTCTCTATTTTTTTTCTCGAAAGTGGGCAGAATTTCGTGGGTATGTCTAATGACAAAAACTGATTGTAATTGACCCCCGCAACCGAAAATAATTTTTCCACAACGATTTGCAATTTTTTTTCTCCGTTGAAAAATTTAGGCACCTAATTGGATTTTCAGTAAGGAATTTTTTTCTCGAAAGTGCGTACGATTTTGGAGGTATGTGTAATGATAAAAAATGATTGTAATTGATCCCCGCAACCGAAAATAATTTTTTTAGAACGATTTGAAAAATTTTTTTTCGCCGAAAAATTTCAGCACCTACTCGATTTTTTTTCTCGAAAGTAGATAGGATTTCGGAGGTATGTGTACTCACCAAAAATGATTGTAGTTGACCCCCGCAACCGAAAATAATTTTTCCAGAACGATTTGAAATTTTTGAATTTAATTGTTAATAACTTTTTAACGAAGCTTCCATCACCAAATTAGTATTCTTGATTTTCGTCTTATTTTGGCCTCTACTATCGCTCATTAAAATTTTTGCTAGAGGTGGCCGAACACCCTGTATATTACTGGTGAAAAAAATTTGTTAGCGCACCACTTAAATTGTAAGTCGTACTCTGGGGTTTGCACCCTCCATTTTGGAAGACGTCAGTCTGAAAGTCTCTTAAATCACACTGGAAAACGCACCACATACCGAGAGTCTGGTTATTATCAGCATCAAGTAGTAGAAAATCCTTCGATGGCTCTCGAGTCCTTTGAAAGGTTTTCTTTTAAAGAAACCATGGGGAGCACAGGACACTCGTGTAAAGCGGGTTCCCAAGAGCCATATGCCACGTTTAACGTTATTGTCTACTCTACTTTCTTGCGTCTGCTTAACGTTACTCGCTTCATTTTCTTTTTTTTTTACCCCAAAGACAGAAACCAGATTTCCGATCACGTGGAAATTTGATCACTGGTACGAAACGATGTTATATCCGTATTATAAATAGGTATAAAACGACTTAAATGATCAATAAATTGATAGAAAGATTCATTTAAATTATTTTTAATATTCTAAATTTTCTACTGCTGGTAATCAAATATTTTCGTTGCGTCATGGTTACGTTTACTTTCCTTTTACGGTGTGCAATTTAATCATAATAATCGCGCATTTGTTATCATTAATGGAAGGATTTCATGCCCGATAGCCACCCGTGTCGTTGTAGTTGGCCACGTAGCCAGAATCCATACGTTAGTCTGATCCGAGTAATTAAATAATTTACTCGCAACAGTAATTATTTGCGCCTCGTAAAACTTCTAGCCATCGACATGCATATCCAAACAAGCTTCGTTAAATAAGTTTCTCACTGGCTGCATGAATAAATAATTTTTTATATTCTAATGTGTTATTAGGATTCGTGAACGACTATGAAATGTGTTTAACATTAATCTTTATGCAAACGTGTGAGATCATTGTAATTTTTTTTAATTTTACGTATTTCCTATTGTCGTAAAATCTCGAAAGAAAAATGGTAAACGGTACTTTAAATCTGGTAAGATATTTTTAAAATGGTTCAATTAATGCAAACTATATTTATCTTTGACTATCTTTCTTTTTTCTTTTACCCCAGAAACAGTTTTATTGAATGTTTTATCATTAAAATTGTATCGAATAGAAATATTGTAAGCGCGTAGAAATGTTATTTAATTTCTTAAAATTCATTCAACGTTATAATGTTTTTATATCGTTGATAGACGAGGAACTAGAAATGGAGTTTGTACTTTGGTGCATGTCGATTCTTAAAAATGTAAATGCGAGTATTTACATTCATGCAACTGTTCATGCAAGTTGCTTTTACACGTGCCACACATCAAATTATATTCCCGGATGAACGGTATAGAGAGAAGAACGTCTCGTAGCAAACAAATCCTATTGAGGTGGACTGTTGAACCTGGACGTTATCGGGCCCAAGGAATTTCTGTGGCCTTTACAATTACCTTAAAATACACTTTTGACATGTAAATGCGTTTCGCGTGCATTTAGATAAGCTGCACGATACCAAGCCTTGCATCTCGTATCGTGAGTCATTGTGGCTTCAATTTTTCCAGCCATAGGAAAACTGGTTTTAAGGTTTAACCGTATTAAACCGGGGCTCCTTTCCTGCCGGCCAAAAGGACGACCGTGAATGGGAAAATCAAATAGTTTCAAAACGAACCGCGCAAAAGCTTCAAAAGAGGGAACAATTTTCCAATGGACATATTCGTTTGGCGCTCTTTTTGGATAAAAGGAGCAACGAATTAATAGAAATTGGACACATACAGACTAACTTTATTTAAAATTATATTTTTATATATCTCGTTAATGACAGTAAACACAAATACGATAAAAACCTATCGTCAAAATTAACTAAATAAATTTACATATGCTACGAAGACGATATTTTGTAAAAACGTAATCATCTTTGGGACATATTTTAAATAAAATAATTCACAATTTATAAGCAGCTGTCATATCCAACGTTTGCGTGATTTCGTTCAGAATAAACTCAAAAATTATAAGATTGAAACATCGATCGATATTAGATGATTTAGTAAAAAGTTGGTTTTTTGGTATAATTGAAAGAAAAACAATGTTCCGCGTAACCTTGAACCACTTATAGACGCACACAACCCTGTGCCAGATTTTATCAAGTAGGATTACGGCTAGTAGAAGAAAAAAGCGATACGTGCGTGAATTACGTAAACCTTGGCGCGGATCACGTGATTATTTAAATACTTTGAACTTCTCTCTCGTTTTTTTTTTAATATGTATATACATTTTTTTTACTCTTAAACTACCTACCAAGGCAGTACCGTCCTACTGTCCGGTTGAACGGCTCCCATTCAAACCGAAGCCCTAAGCGAACTTTCCGCGACGTTTGTAGAGCAGCTTTGATACGTTTCACTCGGAAAACCAATAGTTCCGCGAGCAGACTTCCTTTGCAAATACCATTCAACGAAACTTCACGTCAAGGTGGATGTATAAAACGCTCGTCGTAGATTCTATTTACAATGCGACATACTTTGAATCGAAACTACAGCACACGCTTAGGCGTTTCATTAATTTATCATCGACTAGCCTATTTTTTCAGCTGCTCTGTTCTCGCGAATGTCGACTTAAAAAAAAAAAAAAAGAATCCATTCTCTTTCGAGCACGCTCGGACAGTCGTAAGCAAATTTTTTGCATGTATTTACGAACGTTGTTTTCATTTTAAAGTTTACTTTTAAATTCCCTTTGGTGCTTCCCGGTTTTTCTCCAAAGTATAAGAAAGAAATCCTTGCAGCCGCTCGCCTGAGAAAGCCGGTGGCCTTAGTTCAGTGAGTTTATAAGATGCCCATAAAAAATTCTCTTTCCGTATGATTTTAAAAAAGTAATCACGATTATAGAGATCGCAGCCTTGCGTAGGTTACTGTGGATCATCTTTTTATCAGGTTGAGACTCTCGTGAAAATCACTGGCGGCCATTAAAGCGTTAATGTGACCGTACATCTTAACGTCTCAATGCTGATCTCTACCTTACCGGTACCTGACTTACGAGGGGGTCTTTCAGTCATGGAAATTGCTTTTGAAAAGATAGCAGGTGCAAGTTATAGTGTATACCTAGTATAAAAAAACCCCTAATAGGTTTCCTCGTAATCGGTCTTCGTTTTCAAGATATTTTGTTTTAAAGTTTGGTAACCATGACGATCCTGCACTCGAGACGATTCTCTTTTCCGCTTAGTTTTCGCGTCATCCTTTGCTTGGAGTGTCACACTCGTTGTCAGACACCAGAGTACGTCCCCTTTTCTCTAGAGTATCCTTCTTCCTGCGACCGACACGCCTGTCCTACGAAGGCGTCGGCACTCGCGTCACCCGAAACACAAAAGAATCGCTATGGCGGCTCTCGTCGTCGGTATTCTTTTTTTTCTTTTTCCTTTTGGAACGCGTCATTGTCAAAGGTAAGCCGGAAAACAATGGCGGGCGACACGTACATGTAAACGTGCATTTATTTCAATACGCTCGCAATTTACACACTACGACGACCGATACAAATCTCAGGCGTCATTATACTTGGTCCGTCCACGGCGCACTTCGTTAAAATATTTGGCACGCTACCAGGTCCGCATCTGTAGCGCATGATCAAAAAATGGGCGCCCGTGGAAGAGAGGCTTTTTGCATTTCGGCCCATTTTCCCTCCCAAATGGATTTTTTTATCGAATTTCCCAGCGACGGAAGCGCGCCGCGGCGGACATCGATTTTTCTCCTCGTATTAGGTTTACTCAAAAGTCATTTTAAGAGCGGAAGAGCAATGACGAAATTACTCTCGGCGGGCCATCGAAGTGATTCTGATGAAATTTCTTTTAAAATATCGTAAATAAAAGGACGGAAAGGAACATTCGTTTCGTTCAATTGTAGATATTAAATTTGTTCTTCTTTGAAACGGGAAGAAAGATGAAAAGAGTTTTCCAAACATCCAGACTAGGATATCCTATTAAGAAATCTTTACTGCTGTCTCGTGTTTTCAAAATGGCAGTCGATCGAGATGCATATACCATTTGCTCTTGAGGACTCCGTCGACTGTGAAAAGGGGGATGAACATTTCTCTCGTTCAACCGTAAATATTAAATCTGTTCTTCTTTGAAACGAGAGGAAAGAACAAAAGACTTTTCCAAACTATTGAACCAGGATACCCTGTTAAGAAATCTACTGCTGTCTTCTGTTTTTAAAATGACAATCCGTCTGCTCTCGAGAGTTCCGTCGATTTGTGAAAAGGAAGAAAACGTTTGTCTCGTTCAATCGTGGATATTAAATCTGGTTTTCTTTCGAACGAGAATAGCGATCTTGCGTTTTCAAAATGGTGGTCGATCGAGATGCAACAATCGAAAAAGGAGTATGTGTAGCTTCATGGTCACGACCCCGACAGTGTTCTCGCGGAGGCTTCGGTCGGGTAGCGATTTCACGGGTCGTTGTCGTGGCTTCGGGTCGGTCACTGATCCACAACGATGATCCTGAGAAGCCGTGGTAAAAGTTTATACCGTTACGAGAGGGAGATGTCGTGCGGCGAATATACGCAGTGCTGGCCGAAACGTGCTCTCGAGACATCGCGCAGAACCGGAAGCTCTAGCAACGCGAGTCTCCTTTGGTATTACACCGATGGACAGTAAATTATTCCTAGGCCTTTGTCCGAGCCTTTTTTTTCGATGACAGCGATGGTTCCTGTCGGGACTTGGGTCGTTCCTATTCCCGAGCACGTTTCCCCAGCCTTTTCTTTTACCATTATTGTGCAAAATGCCCCGGACGAAGGTTAAGAACGATAAAGTTACCGCAGGATGGGTCAGAAATTCGTTACGCGATGAAAATAATTGACCAATTTCACTGAGAACCATCCCTAAGGAAACGTTCAATATTTAGTATACGTATATTATTTTATAGCATTCATTATTTACAATTTTACAAGTATTATGTGATTTTTTTTAGATTTAAAAAAAAGTTTTCAACAAAATTATAAAATTTCAAATCGTTCTAAAAAAAATTATTTTCAATTACAGGGGTCAGTTACAATCATTTTTGGTCGATAGACATACCACCGAAATCCTACCCACTTTCGAGAAAAAAATTCCTTACCGAAAATATAATATGCGGAGAGAAATGTTTTGTTTAATTTCATTTTCTGTGTCACTTTCTCTTGTGTTTATTTCTATAATCTGCTGGTAATGTTACGAGTGACACGAAAAAACAGTAGATGTAGGTATAGTCTAATTATCCGACATTGCCTCAATCCTAAGTATGTCGGATAATCGGAATTTAATTGTATTATGTAATTTTTTTTTTGGGATTGAAACTCAGTACAAGTTTAAAATGTCGGTCATCGGTGATCATCATCGTAATAAACGTGCCAAGCAATTATCAGATTTAAGTACCTATATTTATTTACGCTATTAATAAGCGATATTTTACGGAGTGCACCGGCGACAGAGTTAAAAGGAAAAGTTTCGTTAAAAATGGCGCCCGTGGTCAGCGTGCGAAAGTTATTTTCAATTGTATTATAAAAACTTCCGCCGCTGGATCGCGTCTGACTTTTACTGGAATTTCATAAATCATAAACGCAATTCACAAGCCAGTGAAAACGAAAGAGGTTTCGCGCATATATCCTGAAGTTTGCATTTCGAAAATCAAGATTATTTCTGCGCATCGAGCTCGCCCTTACGACGATCGATTACATCGTTAACATTGTTAATACTGTTACCTTCACCGACGTCATCCTTCGAAGGACTTCATGGCACAGTTGCCAGTACATGTAACGCGCTACACGAATAAAAGTTGCGTATTTCCTGCAATTACCGTTTCTCCTAATTAACTACTACCTTAACGTGCAATTTCGAGGAGTGTATGTCGATTTACATCCTGCAGCCATTTATTGCGCTTCAACTAGAAACCTATAAAGTAGCATCAGATATTTCCATAACCTTGTATTCATAAAACTTCATTCGCACGATTCGATCGATACTTGTATCGTCAGTTTATTCCAAAATTTTGTTAACACTTCCTTCGTTTTTGGAATAATTCTTTCGTAACTTCGTATAATTTTCTCAGAGTAAAGAATGCACAAAAAGGTTGCACGCGTTAAGAATAATAAGAAAAGGACCTTTTGTTCGTCGTAAATCGCCAGCGAATCGCGACGGGGAGAGACTAGCGCAATTTGCTCGCAATTATTTTTTCCCAGGATTAAATGTCGCGTCGTCGTGCCGCTTTCCATGCATAATTCTCTTTTTTCCCCCCCCCTTCATTCGCGGAATCTCTCTTGCACACGTCGATACGCGTCCATCCAGCGTATTATGCAATCGATGCATGTCAATCGAGGCGCGTCCACTCGCGATAAATCCCGCACGCACAATAAAGTTGCGGTATTCTCTTGACCTGACCTACCGGATGCTAAGCCCTTCGCTTCTCTTTCACCCTTTTCTCCATTTGTGCCTAACCGCCTCGCGTTTTGCCGTCTCCGATTGCTCCGCCCCCTTTTTCCATTTCGAGTTTCACCCTTCGTGGAGCGTATATACTATATACCAACGTGTATACCGTCTTTCTGTCCCGAGGACGACGGTTTTGCTTTATCCTGGCCATCGCGTTTATGGTCGGGGAATGTTGACGACGCCGTGAGAACCACTGTTGAAATGAATGAGACCCATTCACCGATCCGTGGAGCCGATCGCGGCAGCCGGTCTGCGCGACGTAATTCGATAGGAATGCATTTTCCTACGAGAAAACAGGACTGGCCCGAAGGGTGGAATTAACGTTTGGATACTTTCCTTGAAAATTAGCGACGCCAACGGTCGCTGAGACGAGCAACATTTTTGTCTGGATGGTCAGGAGCGAATATTCTGCTAATCAACGAGTTCTTTTTCGGGCTCATATTTTACGAGCCTTCAAAAGTAACAATATTTTATCAACCCTTCTATAAATGACTTCAAAAATTGTGTTTTAAAATAATAAGAATCTTGATAATATAAGATTATTTTTTAGGGGGAAAAAATTATACAGGGTGTTCGGCCGCCCCTGGGAAAAATTTTAAGACGAAAATCAAGAATATCAATTTTTTGACTGAGGTTTCGTTAAAAAGTTACTAAAAAATTTCAAATCATTCTGAAAAAATTATTTTTGGTTGCGGAAGACAGTTAGAATCATTTTTTATGAATACATATACCCCCAAAATCCTACTCAGTTTCGAAAAAAAATTCAAGTAGGTGTTGAAAGTTTTAGGTAAAAAAAAAAGAATTTCGAATCGTCTTGAAAAAATTATTTATAGTTGCAGGGGTTAATGACAAGCATTTTTGGTCAACAGACATATCCCCGCAATCCTACTCAGTTTCGAGAAAAAAATTCCTATCCCTGCTGAAATTTTTTGGCGAAATTGAAAAGTTTCAAATCGTTCTAAAAAAATTATTTCCTGTCATGGGGGTTAATCACAATCATTTTTGGTGAATGGATATAACCTCGAAATCCTACCCACTGTCGAGAAAAAAATTCGAGTAGGTATGAAATTTTTCGTCGAAATTAAAAAATTTCAAATCGTTGTAAAAAAATTATTTTTGGTTGAGGGGGTCAATTATAATCATTTTTGGTCAATATACATACTCTCGAAATCCTACTCAGTTTCGAGAAAAAAATTCCCGACCGAAAATATAATTTCTGGCCAGAAATATCTGCAGGAATTTTCATGCGAATCTTTAAAACGTCATAACTTCTGAACGGATTGAACGATTTTAATGTTCCACAAAGCAAACAACGCGTATTTTAGTGGAGAATATGTAGAGATTATGAAAATGTTGGAAAAGTTGTTCCTTAACCCCGTAAAGTGAGAAAAACCCCATATAACTCGTCCAATTTTCAAACAGCCATAAATCCTGCAATAGTGAATATATTTCAATGAAACTTTTTTTGGAAGTAAAGCTCATGAGTACCTACAAAAAAGTATTAAACAACTTTTTTGTCGGGCGACAAACAAAATTATTAAAAATCAAAAACGAATTTTTAGGGAAAATCGATAGGTGCCTAAATTTTTCGGTGCAAAAAAAAAATTTTAAATCGTTCGGGAAAAATTATTTTCGGTTGCGGGGGTCAATTACAATCATTTTTGGTCATTACACATACCCTCCAAATCCTACCCACTTTCGAGAAAAAAATTCGAGAAGTTGTGAAATTTTTCGACAAAATTAAAAAATTTCAGATCGTTCTGAAAGAATTATTTTCAATTGCAAGGGTTGATTACAATTATTTTTGGTTATTACACATACCCCCGAAATCCTGCGCATTTTCGAGAAAAAAATTCAATACTGACGGAACTTTAAACGTCAATAACTTTTTAACGAAGCCTCCATCAACAAATTGGTATTCTTGATTTTCGTCCTATTTTGACCTCTAGAATCTCCCATTACAATTTTTCCCAGGGGTGGCTGAACACCCTGTATAAGTATATTTACGTACAAAGAATTAAATTTATCGTTTATTCTGTGTTAACGATTCACAAAACACAAATATAGAATACAAGAGATATTAAAAATAATTTTCTTGGGCCACTTTTATAATCGCCAACACAAATGTATATATTAGGATTGCTTTATATCGAAGCACAGTAGAAAAGTGGGGTTTATATTAGAGGAAATAGGAAAGAATAAAACAACCAATTGCACGAATAAAAAGAGTGTAGGAATCTATGGAGCGTATATTGACTGAGAGGAAATTAAAATAGGAGACGGATAATATATACAGGGTGACGTAAATTTAATCTGGTTTTGACAATTTAACAAAAAAATGTGAAAAAGGATACTTTCGCAAGCTTTATATACAGTACTAAATTCTTCACTGGATACCAATGAGCTTTTGTTTCAAACATTTTTTCGTCAAACTGTCAGTCCCAGCTCAAATATCGTGGCGATCGATTCACGGCTCTCCTTGTATAATAGAGTATCACTTACGTATACGTTGCTTCCGTATTATAGTGCACAAATAGTATATACATTTGTTTGTTCTACATATTTCATTCGATGTATTTGCACAGTGTAGTTTACCCATCTCAGAATGTTAAAGTCTCTTAAATAAGCAATGGTAATAAAATTACCAATGGTAGTAAAACTTGAGCAATAAAATTGTTTATCGTTTTCTTGTATTATAAATTTAAGATTTACCTAAAAATAGCCAACATACTTATGGATGAAACGTAATCAATATTTACATCGATAAATTGTTTAATCGAATGCTCTTCCAAGAGTAAAACAAATTTTGTTATTTTAATTTCCCATATTAAATGCAATTCCACAAGGTTTTAAAAGCACAATTACTAGCAAAATGCTTCTCTTCTATAGCATGAAATTTTTCTATGTTCTGGACTTACGTGTCCGACATTTTAGATTTGGATCAAAGAAATCATGTCGATACTGTCTACACTAATTTCACGAAGACATTGTATAGAGTTGATCAATACAGTACTTACAGGGCCGCATCGTGCAAGTGTGCAGGTTGTTCACCGCACAAGGGTGGCTGATAAACAGTGGGAGGTGCATTCAGATCGATTAGCTGAAAGTTAAAATTTTATTTTCAACTTGACCATCTCTCTTCAGTCTTTAATATTTATAAAATTAAATTTAATAATTTACACCCATTCGTGCTATAAGATCTCTATTTTATTGTACTCTAAAATCATTCTTTTTGCTTTTTTTCTGCTGTTTTCTGCTTTTTGTTATTCCTGGATCGTTTCTCAGAAGTTCTTATAGAAGTTTCGTCCACTGTATGTGAAAGGACCAAAACTAGCATGGTTCTGGTTGGCAGCAATGTCAACATTTGCACTCGCGTGGCAAACCCTAACGTAGCCTTTTGAGTTACCAAGCCACACAGAGTACATTTGAAGATAATATTAGTCGGAGAATTCTATTCAGATATTAAAAAAATGCAGATGAATATGATCTAGTCGACTGATGTCTTGTTTCGATCTACTATTGTGCGTCGACATGTGACAGAAATTAAAACATCGATCGAGATCTTAGATAACGCATGTTCACCTGTGGGGCCAATTAAAATTGCAGTCAACGACGTTGGAGCCAAACTATCTTGCAATAAATAGACACAAATTGATGCTGTGTTATAAGACAGTCGTAATTTTAATTTTGCAACTTACAAAATAAATTTACCCAAAATTTACGCAAAGATGATCGATTTGGCGCGTACGTGGAGGAGGAGGGCGCATAAAGGGAAGAAGGAGAGGGCGAACGAAAATTCGTAGCAGCAAGGGGAGCATTCATAACTGCTCGACGGATCAGCGATTTTGCCGCGAAAGAGCCTAAAGGCGAGGATCGGCGTGGGAACCGTTTGCGTTCAGCCGGCAGAACGGACTCCGATTTCCATCGCAACGATCTTCCCAGCCCGTACCGCGCGCCTTTCAATTTTGTTTACATGTAAATAATCACATAATCGCTCCGCGGGCTGAAAAATGCTCGCTCTTTGCGTCTGAAAGCACGTTTTACCGTCCGTCCCATTCCGCGTCTGACATTTCTGCGTCGTTTATGGAAACCGAGCACCGCCCGAGCACTAGGTCGGGATCGTTAAGTTGGTCAGCTGTGGCCCTAAAATTCCGGTGAATTGAAATTCCACGGTGTAGCGACTCAAGCTCCAGGCAACGATCGAGGCAAACAACAGTATACATATGCGGGAAGTGGGCGTAAATGGTCGCGACCGTACCGAGATACGTGTATGCAACGTGGACACGGCTCAGCGAAGATAGAACAATTGCTATAGTCTTGGAAAATATCGAGAATTATGTTTCGTATAAGAAGTAGAAAATGTTTCTATTTGCAAAGTTCAATTGTCTCGGATTAAGATTTAGCGACCCCTTTCTCAGGATGCTTTAGTTTTTTTAAATAAAGGTTCGACGCTGCGAATTGTTTCGAATCTTTATTCTGGATTTAAGTTCCCATGTTCATTAAGGTACTCGTGTACCGAGCCTAGTTATTCGAGAGTTATAACACTTTGAACTATTAAAGGAATTTATTGAAGACAGTCAAGTAATAATATCGCAATGGTTTGTAATGTAACGTGAGAATTTTCTGTTCGAACCGATATCAACTTTCAAACGAAATGTATTCTTAATAGGAATCAATGCTTGTATTGAATTTGTTAAAAACAGTCAAGTAATAACATTGCAAACTTATGATTTTTAATGTAACATGAGAACTTTCTATTCGAACCAATGCAAACTTTCAAACGAAACATATTCTTGATGAGAATTAATGCTCGTATTAATATAATTTTATATAATCGCTAGCTCGAACACTATTATATAACGTTTCAAAATTATTTTCGATATGAACAAACTTCCAGTATTTTTCTTCTAAAAACTTTACCAGTACTACGTTATATCGAACAAAATTCAGTAAAATACATTTGAGGAGGATTTTTAATCAATAATGAATGAACCAACTAGCAATTGAACTACCAGTTTTAGTTCCAGATTTTGCTGCACATTTAGTTTCACAAAGGAGTGGAATGTAAATTTGAAAACAGAAGGGATATTCAAAATATATACATTTGCGTGTAAATGGATCGAGTAAAGACTATTAGGATTACAATAGGATACGCAAAGCGTACAGATACTAACAGCTATTGTTGAATATCATAAGCATCGGTTGTTCTACATGCAATCAAAAGCTAGCAGTCGAACAATTTTCGCCTGCAGAAACACTTTGCCTGCGCCATTAAATACCAGTGGCGCAAGTAGCAATTCTGCGGCCAGCATGCTAAAATGCTGAGACACCTTTTAGAGGAAAGTTAATCTTTCCTTTTAAATCTCGCATAATATTAGCCAAAAGTGGTGTTTAATTTTTGAGAGAAAATATCTAACAGCGCTTGCGAAGCTATAGTAATATATTCCGCAAAATTTCAGCATAAAATATTTCTGCTAACACAGTTGAATGACTTCGTAACATTAATAAGTTCGGTTGCAAGTATAAACTGAATATATTTATTAATTTAAAGATTTTAAACGGCCTTATTTTTTATTTTATAATGTATACTGTATCTTGTATCGACGAAAGTGAGGGAAAAAGATTGTTTGAAGAAAATCAGGTCATGTTTACCGTGTTTCTTAGTACCAACGGTTTACGATGTACTAATTTAGTGCACTCGTTTCGAGATAAGAAACGAAACACAACACTTCAAAAACTGAATGTCGGTCAATTGCTATCGCCAGAGTACACGTTTTGTCACACAAAAAGAATTTTAATCGCGCATACAACAGGCATGTCAAACACGTGATCCAATCTATTCGATTCTACGTTCCCTTTGACATTTTTATTAATTTTCATTTTCCCTTGTTACGCGTGGTTTTGTCATTTACAATGAAATCTGTGGCTGGATCCTACTGCGTTTACGCAAACAATTTTTCTTCAATTTTAATAATGAAAATCAGTTTCGATTATCGCTATAAATATTGCAATATAAAAAAAATCAAAACTCAGGAATGTAATCACGATGCCTAATTTTTTTTGATTGCACGAAAATTTTATTTGGACCGACTAAAATTGTCAGGTGACACGAGTACATTTTTATTTGCAGCCCTGATGGAGTGTTGCGTGTTTGTGACATCTGGTTGCGTCAAAATACAAGTGATTTCGAAAGGAGAAATCATTTTTAAAACAGGAATCGTGTATAGAAAAGTCCGTTTTAATTAATGGAATTGTGAGAAAACAACTATTGGGCAAACAAAAGTATGATCTTCTGTATCTCAAGTTTATTGTACTTTTTCAATTATAATTCTTGTCTTTTCAATAAACTTCCATTATTTATTCGTAAGTGGACTTTTAAAATTAATTTATCATATGGTAAAGATTTTTTATTTTTTTTTAATGTATTGTGTATTTTGATGTGTTTGAAAGTATTGGCAGAAACATGACGGAAGTTGTACCATATTGGTAAAATTCCCAAGCTCGGTCTTGGAAAAGTGTAATTAACGATAAATGATACAACGAACAACTTTCTACGAGTAACCGACTGGTATGTCAATTATGCGAAGGAAATCTGACCGTAACGTTTCTGTTTCATTCTTATACAAGTAATTGTACATTTATAAACATGAGAACAGCGTTATTTTCACGCAGTTACGAACATGCACGAGTTTCTCTATGTTTACTATTACGCACATAAATTTTTCTTCTTCTTCCGCGGCCTACGTTCCGCCATTTGCAACTGAGTCACAAGGTTAACCTCCTCGATCCTGAATTGTTTTCGCGGTAGTAACCGTAATGGGAATGTCATCGTAAGTATAACGGCGATAGCAAATAGTAACGATCGACGATGAAAGAAGAATTATTATAAGTCTTCGTAAATACGAAACGTTTACGGGATTTCAAGGAGTCATTTATAGATACGAAAATCGAAACACATTTTATCAGTTTGTATCCTGGACGCTAAACGTACCGCCTTGACATAATAACTTGCAGCCGTAGGGAGTGCTTTTCGGTCCACTGGCACGTGGGAATTCAAGGATTACATTATTGAGACTACAACTGGCTGATACACGTTACAAGCGTTCTTTGCATCTATTGCAAAACTGAATACATGAGTCATCATGGCTATAACTCGTTTCTCGATGATAACTACACACGACGTTTTCTACGGGCGATCAACGCACGAGAGATTACTAAAAACACTCCAAAGTTCGTTTAATTGACTCTCCAATCATCGTATGTAATTCTAAAATATATTTTTTATTCCAAACTAACGTGTTAAATTTAACGAGTTTTCTACTGATTGGCTTGCCTATTTCTTTTTATTGTAAATTATTTATGTACCTAAAATGAATTCAACTTAGAGTAAAAAAATTTGAGGAAGTTGGATTCTCGTGCCATCGTCTAACGATTATGTCATTTTAAAATAGTTACGTTATATAACTGTTGAGTTTAAGCATCCTGGTAGAAATTCTTCGCTTTCACGATGATAAAGAAAAACGTTCAGAATTAAATTTTGATTCGTCTGGAGAGATTAATTTTTCCCACGTTTCTTCGGTTTGGTTCAACATGCTCTCGTTCTAATTGTGAACGAGCTTTCGTCCTGTTCCTTTTTTTTTTATCATAAGTGGTTTTTCCTAAGCCTTCTGGCATTTAGACTGAACGAGCCCATTTTTTACGACTCAACCGCACACCCGACCAGACTTCTATCCGGTGACAATTAAAAAATAATTTCTCGAACATTTAAATGATTATAAAAGTGGCTAAGAGAGGTTCAAATGGTTTCAAAACAATACCTACGAGGAATAACAAATAGAAAAAGAAATAACGAAGCTTTGATTGTTTAACGTTCGTAAAATTTTTATTTTAAATAAATAATTAAAATGCTTCTTTTATTTTGTTGGACAATGATTCCCAATCCTCCACTAAAAACGGTAAAATTCCCACTAAGAAACGGTGTTTTCGGCGGATCTGGAACGAAACGCCATATTTGTCTCGTTAATATCAATTAATTTTTATTCTCTCTTATCAGATTCGTTTTTTTCGTCAATGTGAAGGTCCCAAGGCTCGGTAATCTCCCATTGTACCCACCGCTGTTTCCATTTCTTTTCTTTTTTAAGATGACTTAAATTACAAGCGTAATCATTCATTCGTAATGCGTCCTATCATACCGTGTCGTTATAGGAACAATGTGAGAACCCAGAATTCAAACAACGACACGTACAAAAAAATATACAAAAGATGTAACCGACGATTAAATCACGACAGAATTATTCGTGCTCGGAATCTGAGGAAACAGCGGTAAGGTATCCTTAATTAAGATACTTATCGTGCTGAATCCTAAAGTTTTTTCACGATGCTCTCGCATAAGCGCACGCGACACGTTCCGGGATAAACCGTGCGGCAGGAACTCGCAAGTTTCTGTGTCTAGCATATCAAATACGCTCGCAGAAGGCGATAGAACTTCGAGCCAGAGATGGACAGAATTTCATTCGATTAACAGATGTCTAATAAAACCTCCCTAACGTATTCTTCGTCTAAACAAACGATTCTGATTACGAAAACGAAAGTTAAATTGAAATATTGGTTCTTCTAAAACACGAACAAAAGTAAAATTTGTACAATATTTAAAATTCTCTTCCTTTATTGTAAATTGTACAAAATCAACTACTTAAAATAATTCTTTAGGTGACACGATTACTATGTTTACTTGTCAAGCTGTATTATGTACTTGTCAATGATTATGAAGTTAATATATTCAAGCGTGTGCATTTGAAAAGTGAAGACAGCATTTTTAAACAGGAATAATCAGCATGTTTCGCAATTGTAATGTCAAATAAATTTACATATTGTTTTGTACATATCTTTGTTATTCTTTTTCGTGCAATATTGAAAGGAAATTCAAACTTTATTTTTGACGTATTTTATATTTTTTAAAAGATGAAAAGAAGAGAAAGATTTTGTCTTCGAATAGAAAATAATCTTGACATTATATCAAACTGCAATTTCACGGTATTTATTGCATAAAAGAAGTGTACATAAATTTTAGAAAAGTCTTCACCGCAGGAAACTCTTTAAGTACATTAAACGAAGGACTTCCCTTTGCAACTTCATAATATACTGAGAAAAGTGATTACGAAAGGTACTTTAAAGGAAATTATTCCTTAAAAGGAATATTACTGCGATTAAATCGGAATAATGTAAAGAGAAACGGTTTGTGGAAGGTCGTATTGAGACAATATAGAGAACAACCGGAAGTTACTAACCCCCTACTCCTTCGGGTCGACGAGACGCAACGGACGAATATGGTGACGTGTCTCTGGTTTAGCTGGCTCGGTTCAACGATGAGTCGGATAGAAAGACATCCTGTTTCGTAGCTTCGCCGGCATCGAAGTCTCCACTTCGCGCAGAAGTGTGGATGAACGTTTCTTAAAAGTTTACAAAGTTCTCGAAACTCACTGACTCAGTATAGACAAAGCAATGGAAATAAGGAAAATGGTTCTGACAAGAATCGAAGCGAACGAAGGTGATCCACGGAACAGTATTAATTTTTTTCTAACTATTAATAACGATTAAAAATCTATTTCTCCGTCTATAAAATGTAATATATCGATAAAAAGCTTACATTTCTTTCTATAATAAATCTTGGCTTCGATCTTCAAATTCATCGTGACTTTACTGATGGGACAAAATTTGGAATTAAGATATTTTAATTTAACTTTCATTTTGTTGAACGTTTTAGAGTCGTTCGAACGTTTATCGTACTTTTCTCCAAGCGTAAAGGAGGGATTTGAGAAAATTGAATTTAAGAGCGTGGAAGTATAGGGTTTAAATGTTGTTTACGAAGCGATAGCAGTTGAAATAAGTGTCGGTGGCGTTTAAGTTTTATTTGTATCCTTGTGTTACAAAACATGCGGTATTTAGTATCAAATTTTGAGCACGAAGGGCGTGTATGAAGTACGGAGAAGATGTCGAGCGAAACGTAAGGCCAGATAAGACACTGGTTTGTTAGTCAAACAACGCACGCGACTACCGTGTGCATTGCAGGAGGATCGAGTGTGCCGGGCGATAAACCGTGTTTGTTAGAATTCTCGGCAGCGCGTTCGTGCCTTTTAATATAATTAACAACAGTGTTATGCGACGATAACGATAGCTATTCTTTACCGACCCGTAAACGCGCTAAATACGAATGAAATATGCAACTGCTCAGAAATCGGGAAATTGGATTAACAAAACTATGAAAATAAAATGGAGCAAGAAATATCTCAGATTTCTTTGTAAATCTTGTATCTTTATGATAGCTTAGATAATATAAATTAGAATTCATAAACGAATGTTTCAAACGGTCATCCAGATTAGAGCTAGGTTTGAAACGAATTTAAAATTTTGATTCGTTGGTCGGGAACAAAATTTTCCTAACTCTGATATCGCCCATGGGCACGGTCCTGAACCTATTCTTCTTGCGTTAGCTGCTATCGTCGTACGTATCACCCACCTCACAAATGCTATGCATACATATAGTGCAGAGAGTATCTCGAGTGAACAGCTTCTCGCGGTACAACAAAGAAAATTATACCCAGCCAGGTAAGGCGTGGCAGCACTCGTCAGGCTCACGAAGCAGTTGAGTCATAATTTTAACTCATAGGTGAATACCGTCGGATGCACATCACGTAAAGAAACACATCTTCCTAAGTCCGACCTAATATACATATTACATGCGTCTATCTTTGTCCCCGGTGCATCCTTTGTGAGAGACTCGGCAGAAGCTTCAGATATTTTTTAAAAATTAAGAATTCTTACTGTTTTTTAATGTAATTTAACACGAAAATACATTCAACTTACATTTACTTTCATCAATTTTTGTATAAAAATAACGAGTTTATAAAATAAAAAAAGGAAAAGATATTCGACCCAATTACATAGATTCATGAATCAGAGTAAGAATATTTAATTTTTATTGCAAAGCACACCAAGAACACAGCCAAGAAAAGGAAGATGTTCAAGAATGACTAATAGTAGAAATCACTTTACCGCGATAAGACCTTAATACTTTACAGATATAAGAATACTATGCTACGAGTAATAATTACAAGCAGCAATTATGGTGTTATCTGATTACTTAATCGCAAGACTTGCTTGAAAGACACGTACCATTAGCAAATTTATTACAAAGATGGAAAGTTGTGAGTAACCTATTCAAAAACTATGGCTATTCAAAGCAGGAATAATAAAGAAGGCAAATTACAAAATAATAAAAAAAGATTTGTTCTGCCAAAGTTAATGCATATAAACTATATATTTCACGAATGAACTCTTTATAATTGAAAAAAGGCACTAGGGTTGGATTATTCACACGGAACACCAGTTTCGTTCCACCCCACCATTGCAAGCATAATAATGGGAAAGTATTCATTGTTAAAGTAGGAATTAAACTCGATATAGAAATGGAAAATTATGAATTAAAGCAACTTTCGCTGGCAGGGAAAATACAGTCCGTTTCGATCAACTTAAAAGCGTAAACTGAAATGTGATTTTCATAAAAAAAATTAGAAGCATTCATCCTTGAGTACGCTACTTTCCTGCAAATTCCTTCCAGAACGAAAGACATTCCACGCAATGAATTACAATTTCGCTGTTACTGTTTCCTTTTCATCGTGGTCTATAATTTACGACATGCTTTTGCAAGTTGTCACTGACGACTTACGTGCAACGGATTCTTCTTGTTAACGAGAATTCTCTTCTTCTGGTGGAATTCCGTCGTTATACTTTCTAACAGTAAACTCCTTTCTAACGTGCCGTGCAGACTCGTATTTTTCTCCTTTGTCTCATTGATCTCTCGTACGAGTCAAAGTCGTAAACTAATAAAAATGATTACAAAGACTTTTGCACCAGGAAGTAATTTCATCGATATGTTTACGCGAAGAACAACGTTCCAACCGGTTCCGCTTATAAGTTGAGTCAAGTTCAACTTTCTTATCTGCTTTTCTCGCGCCTTAAAACCTCCGAGACTTCTGTGGCTTCCGCTCCAATTTTTTTTTTTTCGAACGTTAAAAATAATGTTTCAGGATTTCTAATTGGTCACGGTACAAAGACGAGTGTTATAAATCATGCATCGTTTTTTCATAAACTGCAGAATGAAAATTCTGCTCTTTCTTTTTCGATGATCCATAATTTATTTTTATTCTAATCGTCGCGGAATCGTTGCAGCCATTTTTTCCGCCAGCTCGATACGCTCGGAGGGTAGACTAGACGTCTTGAATTATTTCAGAACGTAATCGAACGAGGCCAGACACGCGACGTTGACACTATCGAATTATAATGTCGTCTCTTGTGTTCCATATAGAGGCACAGAGTGGAACGAAATTATTAGACAAAAATGTTAACTAATAAGGTGGAGATAAGTAATTCGTTGAATGAAAATAAAAATTTGAATCGTAGAATGAAATATTTCGCGACGAATGGATAACAATTTAATTCGTTACAAATAAATTGCTCTGCATTGGTTTTATTGGTTATTGGTTATTTGAACAAATTCTTGTCCCTTTTCTGAATATCAATTTATCAAACGAGTATCGTTATTTCTCTTATAAAACTGCTATTTAAAATGATAGCTTATTTGACATTTTTCAATATATTCGTACACTAAATTTTTAAATACTGTTATAACACCTTACACGGTAGTCTCCATTGACCACAGTCTTACGCGAGCGTTTAAATACTCTCATGCATTATTTATTAGTCAGCATCGATCCTGCTGTGGATTCAGTGGACTTCATCGGCTACCATAAAAGTCCCCAATATTGTTATATTTCTGACACGCTCGTCTTCCATAAAAAAAGAAAAACTGCAAAAAATATTTCTTCGCGAGATTTTCATTATATTTGTTTTTGAAATTGCATATCACGCGCAAAAAGATTCATGAAATTAAAAAAAAAATAAATAAACGTATTTAGCATATCGAAAATTGTTCGAGCAAACAAACTAATCGTAAAAATTCGGTATTTATGGCATCTAAATTGGTGTTATGGCACAGTTTATAAAAAATAAGAGTAAAAAGAAAACCAACATCGATTGTACGAATACAAATATAAAATATGATCGGTCACCGGATAAATTAATTGCAGGCCGGGTAAATACGAACAACCTCTCGGATAATTGGTTGTTTATTTTATTAATAGCCATTCTCGCTTTATTGCAAACAAAATATTTTCACACGCGTATATCGATTTTAATCAATTGAAATGCAACGCTGTCGTACGTTATCTTGACCGAAACAGGAAACAACAACTGATAACTAAAATTGAAACAGACGTGAATCGATTGAAAACGTTAATGAATGTAAGATAAAGAAAACTTCGACTTCGAAAATTGTTTGTGACGTATAGAATTCTATTCGACTCGATGTAAATTCCACAGACGTCGTCAAATTATTTCGATCGTGCTACGAAATAGTTTATTATTTAATAAACATGCGTTACAAAAATCTAATTAATACTTTGCATGCTTGTTCTTTGCCTTAATTAAGTATTTAATGAAATTAGTTATACTTATTTACTAATCCAAGAGATCTATTTGTAATTTCTACAGCTTGTTGCCACGATTTTAATTAATTCTTGCCAGTTCAGCTTTCGTAATTGTCCATAAATTTTCTGTGAGGATCGTATCAAGATTTTCCACAGAAGTACATTCGTATCTTTTTTTATCTAAAAGCTTTCTTCAAATTCATTTAAAATATTTGGATATTTCCGTTTCCACGATAAAAGTTTTGATTTTATAGGAAGCAAAATTTTAGCGTGATTTACGATACTTGCAATGAAATTTGAGAGCATGCAATACATGGTAGCCACTTATTAGATGAACTTCCGTTATCCGAATGTTCAGCCATCCGAGCATTCTACTGTTCGAATGTTCTATTTTCTGAACAGAATATCCTTATAGAGAATCCTGTTCCTTATTGAAACATTCTTTCGTAACGGTAAAAATGAATTATTACAAAAATTTAGTATGGATAATAATGGCACACGAGTTGCATAATAACAGTACAATCGAACAACAAAAATTTCTTGCTTCTCTATTTGGAATCTTTCAAGCATTCGTGTTATTTAAAAAAAGATTTACAATTGAATGATTTGAACCGCAAATGCGTACAATTTGAAGTATCTTATGAAACCCAGGAACTAAAAAGCCTAAAATTCCTGAATATTAGATTTAGATTTTATAGAGCATACTGTTTCGTATTCCAAAGAATTTATCTCGCTCAGAGAAATAATTAGTCCATTATTCAAACATTTCTTTAACCGAAATCGATCAATTTTAAAAAGATTTATGCATAAATTATTGTCCATAATTTTTTTATGAACAAACGACTGTGCAAACATCGTTAAAATTCGAGCGCGATTAAGCATTCAAATTAAATGAAATTAAAATAGCCAACGGGGGCTGTATATTTGCATAATAAAAAATATGAAAATATTTGCAGAAAGTATGCAAAGTAAAAAGATGGATTTTTAAATCGCCTTAACGACGAAATAAATTCCGCAGTCCCGCTTTCCAATTTGTTTGCTTTAAAGCTGCCAGGATTTGCATGAACATCCGGTAATAGCGTGGTCGCGAGGTGTGTTAAAATGTTATAAAAATTTTATTTCAGTACTGACTAGCTTATTAGTGGTCACGGACGAGGCGCCGCAAGACATTAGGCACAAAAACTACGACGAGCATCCTCGGGAAGCATACTTCAACGGCTCGTCTTTTCTCAAGCTCGGCTCCTTCGTCTCGGTGCATAGGCATAGCGGCCTGAGCTTTCGAACCTGCGATGGCGGCCGACTTTTCATGCAGAAATACAAGGACGATTCCGTCAGTCTCGAAGTCACTCCGGACGGGCTCCTCTTTGTGGCCGTCGTCGATCAACAACGTTACAAAGCGAGGCTGAACGCCAGGTTGCTGAATAATGCCTGGCATAACGTGAATCTATTTTTTAGACTTGGAAATCTCACTTTAAACGCAGCTGGTCACACACAGGTAATCACGAACTCCTTGAAAATTTACAAGATCGGCCATCTTGATTTTTACTCGCAATCAGAGTGTTCCAAAAGTACACGTACAGTGACGGCCATTATTAATATTAAATTCTCTCGTTGGTAATATCGTATGAAAAAGGACATAAATCTATTGCAATTTTTTAATGTATATTCTATTGCAAATGTATAAGACCAGCCATCTTGATTTTTACTCACAATCAAAGTGTTCCAAAAGTACACGTACAGTGGCGGCCATTATTAATATTAAACTCTCTCATTTGTAATATCGTATAAAAAGAGCAATTTTTTAATGCATTTTCTATTGCAAATTTATAAGACCAGCCATCTTGATTTTTACTCACAATCAAAGTGTTCGAAAAGTACACGTACAGTGGCGGCCATTATTAACATTAGATCCTCTCGTTGATAGTATCGTATAAAAAGGATATAAATGAATTTCTATTACAGTTTAAGAACAAATGCAGAGTAACTTTTACTTAAATTAAATTTCGATATCCACAATTATATCATACATTATTTTAAGAAATAACATTTAGATCTTGTTAAGGAGTTATTCGTTTATAATTTGAATTGTTCCCGTTTTTGGTGCACCATTGATCGAAAAATTGTTTGCGTAGGTAATTGCTAATGCGACTTATAATGCTGCGATTCTCACGCTGCCCGACTACGACATGAATGATTCTCTCATTGTGGGAGAAGGATTCAGGGGATGCATCCTGCAAGGACCTGGTATACTTTTTAATGGTTCTATCAATAACGGAGCTGTCTTTGGACCCTGTCCCACGGATAGCAAAGGATGTAAGGATTTCAATATTAATCTAACGAAAATCCTAATACACTATGTATCTTAGGGAAAAAATGAACGTATTTACGATCAGTCAAGAAAGTCTCCATTCATTACACTTCAAAAATCTCGTACGATACGAACGATAGAAATGTTAACAAATCATATATAAATTATTTTCGATCGTCTGTATACATGTACTATCGTGTTTAATTTACCAAATAATGTTCTCAGACACTTATCGTTAAGAAAAATGAGTTTCGACTGGTTTCGAGTGTCCTGTCCCCCCAATAAAATTACAATCTACGTAGTGTATGGACGCAGGTTAAGCAAAAATTAATCGATGCTATCGAATATTTGTAATATGCAGCTGGATAGCCCTCCTTCTCAGTAGCGTTGAGTAAGAGCAATACTTCCAAATTGATACGATCATCTCCGGAATATCTCTTGTATCGTAGCCAGTGATGGCTTTAAAACGGTTCGAAGCTCTCGAGACTACGAACATTCGAATCGTCTCGAATATGATTCGAAGCTTTCAGAACTCTCGAAAGTCTCGAGTCTTGAAGAATAAATTTATTTATTTGTATTTTAATTTAATGCAATGCTATATTATCAATTAAATAATCAAATTTTATTCGATGTTGTATCTTTTAAAAATTTCTTTCATAATATTTTCTGCTTTAGAGAGTCTTGTTAGACTCAAGATTTTCAATAGTTCGAAACTTGGGATCGTATTGTAATCGATACGAATTTCTCGCCACGTAAATTCGAACCGAATCCCCATCACTGATCGTAGCCGCTTGTAAAACCGACCGAGAATTCGAGTCACTGCACACTTTCGGAGTGAATATCACGCATATTTACCTCGTTCCTTTTGTAGATTCGCAGTCACACGTGTGATTCGTGTGTACCCACTTACATAAATAGTAGATTGCATGCCAGATATCTTTACGAAACTTCCAGGTGGTACGAGCGGACTCGGAGGTGGTATAGGATCAAGCCCAATTACCACCATGGATTTCTGCCACCACGAGCCATGCATGATGCATGGCAAATGCGTGTCAAGGCAGGATCGTTATGAGTGCCACTGTTACGCCCGATATTCCGGCAACAACTGTCAAATTGACAATGGTAGACCTCGATGTCGAATACGGGGTTTTCTGCACAAATTCGAGACTAGAAATAGATTCATGGCCCTGACAATGTAGACCTCACAGCCTCGAACTGCTATCAAGGTAAATGCACCAGTAGTGAAACACGTTCGATCATTTCTAGCAAATCGCTGGAGTAACATAAAAATTATTTAAAATTAAAAAGACAAAAGTTACAGTAATTGGCAGTTTTTGTTAAAACAGTAAATACTTGGAGAAAGCACTGGGAAAGTGCTATTTAATGGAATAAAATCTTGGATTCGAATAAAACTTGAGCAATAAGCAGCAAGCTACCATTTTTAGTCAGAAGCTTCTAATTAGTGGTAGAACCAGTCTGCGAACATTTCGTTAAAAGAATCGCGATTACTAATGCTAATTTCATAAATGTATCCACTGCTGGTGCAATTACCTTGAATCGCGTTATAATCGTTTCTCGTTATTTTTCCTTTCGCCTAAGTAAAATAGTAATCGTTTAATAACGAGCAGGAACGAACGATCGCTCGGCCATGAATTCTGTCTTTAGTCCTCGTGGATGTTGTACGACATTTTCTTTCGTTAATCTCTCTTTTCTATCAGCTTGTGGAATCCTATGAAAACGCTCGTAGTTGTTATTGAATAAAATTACTTTAGCCTGCAATTAAGAGTAGATGTTGCATGCATAATTATGCGGTCGACCTTTCGGAACGTTTGCAAATGTCCGTACGCACGGCATACCGTGCTAGTGCTCGATCGCATTGAACGTATAATTTTAAATCATGGGAGCCTGGGCGCTATGGATAACGGGACACCATATAACTTCGCACAGATTTCATCGTTCCATAATTTTCCATGGCGACGCGCATTCTGCTAATCTTTCTGTTGGCTGCTTTTCTCGACCCTCTGCACTCGGTAAATCGTTCCGACGCGTCGGTCCAACAACTCGACGATTAAAAAACAATTTAAACCGAGTGGAAGGGGTCAAACGTTGGTTTAATATGGACACTATAATTTTGCATTCCCAGAGTCGGGCAAACTTTTCTGTCTCGTTGCGAGATTAATTTACGGTCCCGTTCGTGAAACTCGTAAATTAGAATTCGTCGAGTTGCACAAAAATTCGCCCAATTCTGACCTTTCCCGATGGCTCGTTTCTTCTTTTAACCGGCAAATAGGTGTCTGGATGTTGGGATCACTGGCGTCGCACATGGTTTTGCACTATCATTTGGTTTTTAAGACACTCTTTTCGCTGAATTTTATCGCAACCGTAGCTGGGCCATCTAAAACCTCTAATTTCATCAGGTCCACCGTGCCTGAACGGGCCGTGTCGAAACGGCGGCACGTGCAACGAGGACCAAAAAGGAGATTTCAGTTGCACTTGCAAGCCTGGATTTACCGGAACTTTCTGCGAATCGCAGCTAGGCGTGCGACTTTGCGAACAAAGTCCGTGCAGAAACGACGGTGTCTGCCTGGCGCTCACCGACACCGAATACAAGTGCGAGTGCTTACCCGGATGGACAGGAAAGAATTGCGAGACCAATTTCAACGAGTGCTCCTCGAATCCTTGCAGGCATGGCGGAATGTGCATCGACGGTATCAATAATTATACCTGCTTATGCGATAGAACCGGGTACGTCTACTAAGCTCATCGTTATTCTTACTTTTTTCAAATAAAAACCTTCTCACGAACACACAGACACGCATAATGAGTAGTTTTATCGTTCGCTCAAGAAGTATTCAATCGTTTTGGATATTCGAACAAACTTTTGTCGAGATAACAAAATCACTGGCAAAGATATTAGTAAACAAATCTTACAGGATCATAGATTATACAGTAAATAATGAATAGAGTTAAGAAAATGTAAATTATAGCTCATCAGAAATCATCCTAAGCCTATTAACAAACGGACATTACAGTCGTGGAAATTGCTTTTGAAAAGATAGCAGGTGCAAGTTATAGTGTATACCTAATATCAAAGAACCCTTATTCTTCACAATAGGTCTTCGTTTTCGAGATATTTATTTAAAATTAAGTTTATTTTGTAGAACATTTTCCTGGGACTTTAGAGCCACATTAATGTACATTGTTTGCATTTTCAATCATTAAAATCCTTCAATCCGTCCAAAAGTTATGATTTTTTAAACATACGTATGAAATTTCGAGGAAACATTTCTGGCCACACAGTATATTTTCGGTAAATAATTTTTTTTCTCGAAAGTGAGTAGGAATTCAGGGTTATGTCTATTGACCAAAAATGATTGCAATTAACTCCTGCACCAAAAAATAATTTTTTTAGAACGATTTAAAATTTTTTTTTCGCTGAAAAATTTCACACCTACTCGAATTTTTTTCTTGAAAATGGGGAGGATTTCTGAGATATGTCTATTCACCAAAAATGATTATAATTGACCCCTGCAACTGAAAATAATTTTTTTAGAACGATTTGAAATTTTGTAATTTTATTTTTTAATAACTTTTTAGTGAAGCCTCAATCAATAAATTGATAAAAATCTATCAACGTTTTTTGATACTAGACATATACTATAACTTGCACCTATCTTTTCAAAAGTAATTTCCACGACTGTAAGGTCCCCTCGTAAACAAAGATCAACCAAAAAAATAACGAAGAAATCTCGGACCTATCACGATCGTTTGAAATCAAAATTTTGGTCCTTGTGGGCGATCGTACCGTGTTAAAATTAATATTGCTCCCGTTGCAGATACGAAGGTATAAATTGCGACATCGATATCGACGAGTGCTTAGCGAATCCCTGTCTCAATAATGGAGTGTGCTTCGATAATTACGGCGGCTACATTTGCCATTGCCCGAACGGTTTCGAGGGTCAAAACTGCGAGCTGAACTTGAACGAGTGCCTGTCAAACCCATGCATGCACGGCGGGGATTGCGTGGACGACGTCGGTTCCTATCATTGCACCTGTCCGCCCGGATACGCCGGACGACACTGCGACCTCAGAAGCTTATGCGAAAACGCAGCTTGTCCGCCGAACAGTATATGCGTGGAGGACGCCCACGGGCCGCAGTGCGTCTGCAACCCGGGATTCATGGGCAATCCCCCGAATTGCACTATCAATTACTGCGCCAGCAATCCGTGCGTTAATGGAGGGACTTGCACGAGCAACAAGGACGGATATAATTGTACTTGCCCGCCAGAATGGAAAGGTAAGCGAGGAGCAAAGTACGTTTAGCCCAAGTACATAGTCAAAGTGTCGACAATTTTCGAAAACGATATGAACGCGGTAAAGAGGAACGTTGGAACGACTGTCGTGTCTGCTGGGAGCTAATAGATATGAGAACTTACTCTGGAAGGCACTCGAGACGCGTTTGTGTATTATGTACGTCTAAGATTTTGAACAGGGACCCTGTAAACGACCTAGTTAATTAGCAAATTCTCTGTGAGAACGTGTTCCCACACCAAAGCCTTATCGATCAGTCTTGAGACCAACTTTGTCCAAGTACATATAGGTACTACCCAATCCTCGTATATACCATATACTGTTAAATAATACAGGAACGATAAAGAAATATGCTAGGCCAATTCACGTGGTCAGTAAATTTAGATATAAGAACTTCAAACCTTGAATGTTTGAGATCATACCCTTAACGAATTTCTTCATTGTAACTAACTCCATTCGAGCCTTCTCTGTTCTCCGAGCTACGCTATTAATTTCTGTTGTTGAGTGTCCTCTGTGTATCCTGTGTTTCTTGTTAAATGTCGTCTATCACCTCTCTAATTGGTGTTCCGCCTGTTAAAATGGCAACACTTATCTGGAGATGCGTTTGTATACCAACGTCCTCTAAACAACCTAATTAACAAATTCTCTGTGGGAACACGTTTCTCCACCAAAGCTTTAACGATCAGTCTTGAAACTGTGGCGCTGATTCGCTGTCATGGAAAACGAGAAAGATCGTAGGAGGGTAGGAAAGGGAAAAAGAGGGGAGCGTTTGCAGGCCCTGTCTTTGATACTGAGATTGGTCAGTCAAGCGCTTGCGAGAGACTTAAGAGCGTGGCCCTCTGGTGGCGAGTACGGGAGGTGACGCCACAAGACCAACTTCATCCATATGTACCATATTGTTAGTCAATGCATAATACAGAAACGATAGAGAAATTAGACCAATCCTCGTGGTCAGTTAGCTGGCATAGACATAAGAAGGAACTGTTGCTTCCAAGCAGACCCCGAACGTACGAGATCACCGCTGTAATTAACTTCACGTGACGTTAATGTTAAGTGTTTGTCTGATGTTTTGTGCACCGTGTGCCGTCTGTCAGGGGCTACCTGTCAATCGTCCGCCTCGGATTGGTGTCCCGCCTGTTACAACGGTGGCAGTTGTATCGAAACGCGTTTCGGTATCATGTGTCAGTGCCCGAGATTTTGGACGGGACCCCAATGCAAGGATCCGATCACCTGTCGCGATCTGCCCTGTAAGCAAGCTTCCGCTTGCCACGACTACGTGAGTGAGATCTTCGCACACGGATATTGCATGCAACGTTCGGTCGATTAATCGACCATATCACGTCGAATGTATCTCTATGTGGCATCTTGCTTTGTTTGTTGCGTCTCGCTCCGTACAGCCCGGCGGCTATTATTGCACCTGCGAGCCAGGATGGACGGGCCCCGAGTGCTCCATCGACGTGGACGAGTGCTCCAGCGATCCCTGTCGTAACGGCGGCATCTGCATCGATCAACTAAATACCTACTACTGTCAATGTTTCCCGGGATACACTGGTAATCACTCCGACTTCGCGATCACTTTTATTCTTGCACGAAGCTTTGCTTTTTTCCTCTATGCTATACTCATGTCGCTACGGTCAGATACGTGTTTGCGCCTGATCGATCGCCAAATTGTCTACTATTGGGGGACCAGATGTTGACACACAAGCTGAAGGACGCAAATCCCCTCCACTGTTTAAGTCCTTGTCAAGAACCTGACAAGTAGAGGGAATTACGTAGATCGTGTGTGCTGCTATCTCGTCTCCTAATAGCTCTGTCTACTGTTCGTCCACGAGAAGTTGACAAGTGAAAGGAATGCGAATTTGATTGGTTCCCCACTCTAGCTTAGCATTTGACGAGAGTGGAGAAGCACTCCCCTCTGCCTCCTGTAGCGTCTCACTAACCAACTTCTCGCTGACGCACGATACGTTCGAACGTGAAATTGGATATTCTTATTACGTCGTTCATTAAGTCCTGACGTATCATAAATGACGTTGACGTAAAATGCGTTTATATTTTAGCTTGTTAGAAGAAAACGTTCTGACATTCTCGCTCTCTCGAATGAAAACTCCTGGCCTATAACTTGAAAAGAACGACGACTCTTATTATTATTAACCTTTTCCTATTCTTCTCGATTACGAAGATACGTAAATGTTTTTCTCGATCGATTTAACAAGACGAGCGTTAATGCAAACAGGGAAGAACTGCCAGATCAACGTGGACGAGTGTTTGTCGCAGCCTTGTCAGAACGGCGGCACGTGCATCGATCGAATCAATGGGTACACTTGCAACTGCACCAAGGATTTCATGGACGAGAATTGCGAGCGCGAGTATAACGCGTGCGCGATAAATCCTTGCCAGAACAACGGAAACTGCACGCTGATATCGAGGTCTCGACGCGAGTTCGTTTGCGAGTGTCCGCGAGGTTTCGAAGGCAAGACTTGCGACATCAACGTGGACGACTGCGTGGACGTGATATGCCCGGACGGGAAGGTCTGCGTCGACGGAATCGCCGGTTACGAGTGCAAGTGCCGCGAGGGTTACAGAGACCCTAATTGCACCCTTATCGTTGACCATTGCGCGACGAAACCTTGCAACAACGGCAATTGTATCGATCGCGGAGAACTCGGTTTTGACTGCAACTGCACCGACGGCTACGAAGGTAAGAAAACATTTACGCGATTAAACAAACACGTTTTAAACGACGCGTTTATAGTTAAATCAACGATTCTTAACCTGGTGTTAAAAAATGACAACCTTCACTCTAAATACTAATGCATTATTCCTATTACTATCGACAGAATATAATTCGTGGTTGATAACCCACTGGTAAAAGTTTTCGTACTCCCTGTACGCTGCTGAAATTTTTCCTACAGTTTCGCGAGAAACATCTTGCATTTTTAATGCGGTCTGTCTCGCCCAGAGATCTGGATTTTCCTCGACGCCTCTAAGTGCATCTTCGACCCCAGGGATTCGAACGCGTACGTCCTGAGTTTATCCTATCAGACGAGGAAGATCCAGTTTCTCTAAGCCGACGACGCATTGAAGAAAATGGACTTTCAGAAGGACATCGTCTCCGAGAAAATGTCTCCCGATAGAGAGATTGTTTATGAAACTTACGAAACTCTTTTATAAAGTATGAAAGAACCTTTTGCAGACAACTTTTCATTACCATTCCGTCATGTAGATTACTGTTTACAATTGCTTCCAATATGTTTCAACTTCATATAGAAAACGTGTTTATACTGCCAAAAATAAGATAGCGACCCCTACAATAGCATTGAGTACCCCGTCTTGTCCAAAAAACTATTTCTTTACTTTCAATGAGAGGTAATTCTTATATCTCATAAATGAATTTGCGTGCTACAGTAATGATGTTTTAAATGAACGTGATTCGTAAGTTGAACATTTCTAATGATGCATCCGTTTGTAATTATATACCTGTGTCAATCATTTTGGGACTCACTGGATAGCAATGATTCTTAAAATGAACCTAAGAAGTTGATTCGTAAATTGATCATTTTTATCCCTCCCAACTGAAGGGATCTTCCTTGTGCATAAATATCTGCTCAAAAACCCCGGAACGATGTTCATTTTAAGAATCATTACTGTAGTCGCCCAATTTTGACACTACCCAGGTACCCTGACGAGCATCATCGGCACAGAGATTAATTTCTAGCGCCAAATTCCACGCCAACCATTCGCGTTACTATAAAATCGATCCGGTGAGTTCCAAAGCGACTAATTATCGAAATTCGTAGGCAAATTTTGCGACAAGGACGTGGACGAGTGCGAGGAAAAAGGCAGCTCGCTGTGCAACAACGGAATCTGCGTGAACAAGGACGGCAGTTACAATTGTTATTGCCGGCCCGGTTTCTCCGGGGACCATTGCGATATCAACATCGACGAGTGCTTGTGCGGACCGTGCAAGAACAACGCCACGTGCATCGACGGAATTAACACCTTCGAGTGCCAGTGTCCGCCCGGTTACTCGGGCAAAACCTGCGACGTGGACGTGAACGAATGCGAGAGCAACCCGTGTTTGAACGGGGCGACCTGCGTCGACGAGATCGCCAGCTACGCGTGCATCTGTTCCCTGGGATTCCGGGGGCTGAACTGCGAGATAAACATCGACGATTGCGAGCCCCAGCCGTGCTTGAATCACGGCCGTTGCATCGACGGTATAAACAACTACACCTGCGACTGCAGCGACACCGGTTTCGAGGGGGCGCGTTGCGAGAAAAACATCGACGATTGCCGGTCGGAGCCGTGCAAGAACGGCGCGCTCTGCATAGACGATATAAAAAATTACAAGTGCCAATGTTACGCCGGTTACACCGGCAAAAATTGCGAGACCGACATAAACGAATGCGAGAGCTCGCCGTGCCAATACAACGGCACTTGTTTGGAGAGATCAAACAGAGAATTATATAAGAGCGACGCGTTGACGTTGCCGTCGATATTCAATCAAGAGTTCAGCTACGCGAACGCGAGCGGGTGAGTGGTTGAATTTAACTCTCCGTTGCATAATGCGGATCGGGAGAACGCGATTAGAAAAATGTGAAACTCTATTAGGAAATTGCAGACTACGTTAAACGTTTCGATTTTCTTTTTTAATAAAAAAAAAAAAAAAAACGTTAATTGCAACAGAGGGTTAGAAACGAAGAGACGAGAGGGACGTCGTTCGATCGAAAGGTTTTGATTTGTTTCGCAGGTACGAGTGTTTGTGCGTGCAAGGCGTCACGGGGAAGAATTGCGAGTTAAATATTAACGAGTGCGATAGCAATCCATGCCAGGCGGGTACCTGTGTGGATCGTATCGGGGGCTACACCTGCGAATGCGACGAGGGTTACGAGGGCGATCATTGTCAGCACGACATCGACGAATGCAAAAGATACACGCCGTGCGAGCACGGTGTGTGCACCGACGGGAGAGCCGATTACACGTGCACTTGCGAGCCGGAGTATGGCGGGAAGAATTGTTCGGTGGAGCTGATTGGTTGTCAAGGAAATGCCTGTCAAAATGGCGGCACTTGTTGGCCGTACCTCGTCGACGAGACTATACACAAGTTCAACTGTACGTGTCCGAATGGATATCACGGGGAGATCTGTGATTACGTAAGTTTCCATAGTACGTACTGTGCTCACGCGAAAAGAAGGCTACGTTGTGTTGACAACCCCACTACCGCGCGGTTTGGTCAATATTGGTCGATGTCTGACCAATAGGGGACGCAGTGGGCAGGTACTAGAGTGGGGATGTCAACACAGCTTCTTTACACTTTCAACTATAATCGATATGATTTCTGTTTCTATCGATAATTTTCTTTTTGTTTCAGGTAACGACAATGTCCCTGAGCGGGAGTTCGTACGTCCTGGTAAACACTACTCGCGACGAAGGATACGACATACAGTTCCGGTTTCGAACAACCCTGCCGAACGGATTGCTAGCGATCGGGAAGGGATCGACGTTTTATATTCTCGAACTGGTGAACGGGAAATTAAACCTACACTCGAGCCTCCTGAACAAATGGGAAGGAGTATTCATTGGTAGCGGTTTGAACGATTCCACCTGGCAGAAAGTATTCGTGGCGATCAATGCCACGCACTTGGTGCTCTCGGCCAACGAAGAACAGACGATTTACCCTATAAGCTTGAACGAGGGTTCCAATTCCAATCACACGTCTTTCCCAATGACCTACGTCGGTGGTACCACTAGCTACCTACGACGATTGACCCACGGCCCTTCCTTCTTCGTGGGTTGCACCGAGGATGTCGTTATTAACGGAGAATGGGTATGTTATAGTCTAGAAATTAATGTAGCCAAGGAGTACCAACGTAACGCTCTGAACACTGCAACCGACATAGCTTCGAAAAACAGTAGTGAGTTTGAAAATTAACCGTGCAGTAGTACATTGAAACTATTTAAATAAAAAGTCGAATGATTTTTCTAGATAATTATTAAATCACGAGGAAATGTATGTTTAGGTATACTCTGGCACCTCGTTAAAGACCGTGTCCATGGAGGACGTTGAACCAGGCTGCCCCCGAGAGGCTCAGTGCTCGCCAAATCCTTGTAAAAATGGCGGCCACTGCACGGACAGATGGCGCGATTTTTCCTGCAAATGCGAACGACCGTACCTTGGCCACACTTGCCAATACAACATGACAGCGGCCACGTTCGGATACGAAAATATTACGAACGGATACGTGACCGTGAAGGTGTCCGACGTAGCGAGAAGATCGGTCAGATCGATCGTCGATATCTCCATGTTCATTCGCACGAGACAAGACAGAGGCGACATATTCTATTTAGGCTCGGAACCGAGTCAACAGACGGACTTCAAGCCTCAAGAGAAAACTTATATAGCGGCACAGTTGGAAAGCGGCGAATTGCTCGTTAGGATTCAGTTCAACGGCACGGAAGCATACACGGTCGGTGGCGTGAAGCTGAACGACGGAAACAACCATCTGATACAAGTGATCAGAAACGTCACGTTGGTGCAAGTGAAAATTAACGGCACCGAGTACTTCCGGAAAACTATCAGCGCGTCCGGCCAATTGAACGTGACCGTTCTGTATTTGGGAGGTTTGCCACAAGCGTCTAGGTACATACGACAAGTCGATAATCGTCAAATAGACGTACCGCAAGCTCCTCAAGTTAACTTCAAAGGCATCATTCAGGATGTTCAGATATCGAACGGTATTGAAACTATGGTCGTCGAATTCTTCCCTCTGAAGGTACAAATTAATTAAACCTAACAGGGAACTTTAAAATTTTTATATGGAATCACCGCACATTGTCATCTAGATTTATATCATTATTATGAAGTCATTAGCTATCTTGTAGGTGGATCTATAGGTGTTTTAAAAGGAATCATATATTTTTCATTACATCAATCGATGTTCCTGATATTATTTACAAAAAAGTATTAATCTAATTATATTACATGACACTTTCTACATCGATAATACTTGCCCTCTTACTTAATGCTAGCTTTGTTGTTCAATGGAATTGTGAATATTTGAGAACGATCCAACTAGAAAAATAAGGTCTACGCTGAGTCTCAGACTACAATGGCCAATATGACAAATCGTGTCATCATCGACTATAATAAAATATCACCAGATTCATTATACAATGTGAGTGAATCGTTAATCTATCTAAATGGTCGTGAGATTGAATCTTTTCTGTAAATAAAATCATTACAACGTTAACAAACGCTAACAACTTGAAAATTAAAATATCTCCTAAATTAATGATGTTTTAACATAAATGGGTTAATACTTTTTTGTAAAGAATATGAAGATGCGCCAACTGATGCAATAAAAAATATTAATAACCTCTACAAGAAAATTAGTATCGTCAAAATGTGCCCCTCTCGAAACTATATACTAAATCTAGATGACAATATGTGGTGATCCACCCAGTACATCGAAATAAACATTCTTCGTTTCCTGTTACAGGCAAATGACATTCCGCCACCGATACAATTTGGTAACGTAACATTCGATTACGACAAGGTGCTCGAAGGCGTAGTGTCCGACAACGTCTGCGTGAGCAGTCCGTGCAACCATAACGGAACCTGCCACGTCACGTGGAACGACTTCTGGTGCCAGTGTCCGCGCGGATACACCGGGAAGACATGCCAGGAGATGGAGTTTTGCCAGCTGCAAGATTGCCCAGCCGGATCCAAGTGCCAGAACCTCGACGACGGCTACGAGTGCATCGCTAACGCCACTTTCGACGGGGTGTCTACGTCCTTCACCTACGTTTACAATCAGGTGGAGGAGAAGAACGTGACCGACTCGACGATCGACACCATACAGATCACCTATCGATCGAACACTGGCGGCACCCTGATGCACATCGTGCCCCACGTGGGCGACCAACACTTCACGGTTTCCGTTTACAAAGACAAGATCACGGTATCCTGGCGCTTGGATATGCAAAATCAAGGGATACTGACGTTCGCCAAAGCGGAAGCCGACGGAAACTGGACGTCCATAGTACTGAGATTGAACAACAACTCCATGGAGTGCGGATACGCCAACTCCAACGAGGAGGGTGCGTCCCACGTCAGTCCAAATTTCAGTTTCTCTTTGTGGTACGATTTACTGGTCACTGGGACCGTCACGTTGGGCGGGCTTGGTTCCACCTTCTCCGACAGGCACAATTACGTGACCGTCGGTTCCAGTAAACAGATACTGGAAAATCGAAGCGGCATACAAGACAATTCGATAGAATTCACCGAACGTGTATTGACTACAGTCTCGCCGCCCCATAACATAATGTCAGGTAGCGTTGCAATCGAATTCTATTACTTTTAATTTTAGCATCGTTCTATTTTCTCTATTTTTTACATTTTTCCTCGCCTTGTTCCCTAGATACTGGCACTTCTTTTTTTTTATTTTTTATTTTAACGCAATTTCAACTACTGAAAATTGATTTCAAAGGTTTCTCAAATCAGTATTCCTTCAGTTGCTCAATATTATTTGTTGTGCATCTCCTGTTCGCATAATTGGATATACAGATAATATAATAATCACGTTCAAGGTACTGTCCTCCGCTCACTTAAAGTTCCGCGGAAGGAATGCGGGAGAAGTAGAAGGGGCACACGTATTCCCACGCACACATTGGTCTCTAGCTCGCTATTCGTCGCGGCAGTTACACACACATGTGGGCTGCCTGAGAGCAAGGGAGCGAGACAGATAAATGGGCGGTCCGACTCCCCTTGCCCCTGTGCCGTCTCGCGGGACTTCAAGTCAGCGGACCACTGTACTAAGAATTACAAATCTAAGCATTGGTCGATTTTAATTTCCAGGGGAAGCTTTCAAGGGATGTTTGGGGGAAGTACGAATCGGCAGCATGCTGTTGCATTACTTCACGTACGAGGAGGTTTATCAAAACGCGAATTTCACGCCCCTCGAGTATCTGTCGCTGAAAGAGAATAATTCAACGCACCACGAGAGCATCGGTTGCCAACTTTGCTTCGACGTGGACTGCAAAAACGACGGTTACTGTCTCGACAAAGCGAACAGCTACGTTTGCGAGTGCCCTCCGGGCTACACGGAGGACGATTGTTTTTTCAACATCGACGAGTGCGTCGGCAACAAGTGTGAAAACGAAGCCACCTGCATAGACGGAATTGCTAATTACACATGCGTGTGCAACAGCGGATGGCAAGGATGGCTGTGAGTATATAAAACACTATTTAACAAACTTATATGCCTGTTTGCTTATATAACATATTGAAGATTATTAACGCTAGAACTACCGACGATTATAGTATAGTTATTTGTACCAAAGAAATTAAAACAATTGATACGCGAAGAAATGTACAATGCAATGAAGATAAGTGTTTACTCGTACTCGTGCAGAAAATTATGGTAAATCTTTTACAAGTTTTATTAGAAATTATCAATGGGTCATTTTGACTGCTTCGGTAGTTCTAGTGTTAAACCATTGCAAAATTTATTCTAACGCGATTTGTATTTCATTTGCCAATTTTTAGTTTAAACGACCACAATATCCGCCTTATTTCTTTATTTATCGATCTTATCTTTACGCTAGATGCGACAGCGACATCAACGAGTGCGTGCCTCTCAATCCTTGTCAGCACGATGGAGTATGCTTAAATCTACCCGGATATTTCCGATGCGAGTGTCCGGATCAATTTACTGGCGAGCTGTGTCAGAATTTACGTTTGATCACCTGCGAGAACGAACCGTGCAAAAACGGTGATTGCACGAACGTCGTGAATCCTCAAACTGGGGATAATTTTACGTGTACCTGTGCGACAGGCTACGAAGGTTCGCTTTGCGATGTTCCTTACTGTGTCGGGCGAAAGTGTCAAAATGGCGGCAGATGCGATTCCACGTACCAGGTTCGTATACTATTAATTTCTTACCAAGTATTATTTTTAACAAACTTTGTTCCTGTTTAATAGCAACAAATAACTTTATAGTCGTCATCGTATTGATCATAAATAGTTCGTTAAAAGGTTAAAGCCACTAATAAAATTTGGTCGAAAATTATACAGAAATTAGCAGACGAACTCGGTCATAGTTCACAGTGTAGAGGCATATCCGTGAAATTGGAAAGGTCGAACAATGCATACGGATTTCGCGGCAATTGTCGAATTCAATCGCAGAACAGCGATTCACAATTTGCATTTCATTGCTAACAAAGCTGTGGGGTGTTCTATTTGTTACCAGAGCGATTACGAGGGATAGAAAATGATTTCGATCGAACTAAAATTATCTCCGTCCAATACTACGAGTATATGTAATCGGAAAATGCAATACGGCAAATCTTGGATAACTGCAAGAAACTGCAATTGCATTATCCGCTACGAGTTGTTAAAGCATCGAAAAACAATTACTGCAGAGACAATCATTTCCAAGCAATTAAACCGATTATATCTTAAAATATCGAAGAAAGAAACTAACGAATCGGAAACGCTGATTCTTCGAACAATCAAAATTATTCGATAATTGTTTATTCGCTATTCTGTAAGAATTTGATACGATTTAGGACAGGATTGTTCGTAATGTATTGCTTTGAATTGATAGACACCTCGTTGCGTCTGTCCACCTGGTTACTCCGGACTTTATTGCGAAATTAATATCGACGACTGCGCCCCGGATGCTGAGGGGAATGTACCGTGCAAGAACGATGGGAAATGTTACGACGGTGTAAACAATTTCACCTGCGACTGCACCGATACTGGTTACACAGCGGCAGATTGTTCTTACGACATAGACGAATGTCAAGATCCATCTACGGACTGTGGTCACGGACGATGCGAAAATTTACCAGGCACCTATCAGTGCATTTGTGATCCGGGTTATTGCGGTTATAAATGCGGAATGGTGGATCCCTGTAGAGGGGTATTATTCTTTATCGAATCTTTCTATCGTATAATAAGTCAGTTCGTGTCGTACTTAATGCCATGTTACAAACATTAAGTACGTAATATGTTAACACTTCACCTACCTATAGCTGTTGACCCCTACAGGGTAATTAAATCTACTACCATTTTAAGTGTTGACAACAGAACGCCGTCTAATAGCACAGACGAAGTATACGAGTAGACCCTTCACTTTATGGACTTTCGTGGACCAATCTGACTGCCATACCGGCCTGAATATTCGTTGAAAATTCAGTTGAGAAACTATTCACTGAATTAGTATTAATGGGCATGTAGCTGTGGGTAAATACATGTGAGTTGACTAAGGAAGGGATTAAAAAACGCAATTTTCAAACGACCATAACTTCTACAATAGTGAATGTATTTCATTGAACTTTATTTCTGAAGTAGAGTTCATGGGTACCTGCAAAAAAGTATCAGACAATTTTTCTATAGGGCATCAAACAAAATTACTAAAAATGAAAGACGAATTTTTAAGAAAAATCGACAGGGGGTAGGTGCCTAAATTTTTCGACGAATAACAAAATTTCAAATCGTTGTGGAAAAATTATTTTCGGTTGCGGGGGTCAATTACAATCATTTTTGGTCACAAGACATACCTCCGAAATCCTACCCACTTTCGAGAAAAAAATTCGAGAAGATGCCTAAATTTTTCGACGAAATTGAAAAGTTTCAAATCACTCTAGAAAAATTATTTTCGATTGCAGGGGTTAATTACAATCATTTATGGTCAATAGACATACCCTCGAAATCCTAACCATTTTCGGGAAAAAAATTCGAGTAGGTGTGAAATTTTTCGACGAAAACAAAAATTTCAAATCATTTTGAAAAAATTATTTTTGGTTGCGGGGATCAATTACAATAATTTTTCGTGAATAGACACACCCCCGAAATCCTACGCATTTTCGAGAAAAAAAATTCAAGAATGTGGAATTTATCGTCGAAATTGAAAAATTTCAAATCGTTTTAGAAAAATTATTTTTAGTTACAGGTGCCAATTACAATCATTTTTGGTCAATAAACATACCCCCGAAATCCCACGCACTTTCGAGAAAAAAAATTCTTTATCGAAAATATAATCTGTGGCCAAGAATATTTCTGCAATTTCATTTTTTGTCTCATTTTCTCTTATGTTCATTTGTGTAATTTGTTGGTAATGTTGTGAGTGACGCGAACATGGTAATGGGGCTTAAAGCCCCATAATAATGGGCCTAAAAAATACATATATGGGGTCCACTCGTATACCTCGTCTATGATTAACAGGCTACCCGTCGATAAAGTGCTAACTGTCAAACCGTAAATTTTTTTTACGAGATCAAAACTTTGATTTCAGACAATTGTACGCTAGAGTACTTAAAATTTGTCTTGGTACTTATTTTCGTAATCTGGAATTCATGAATCCTATTCAAAAGTTTCTTTAACATCTCGACTTGAGAACGAGCTATTTTATTTCCAGTATGAAAAGTCCTGTCACCCATATTTGGATATGGATAACCAGACGATTAACCCTTTAACAATTTAGTACAATACCATATTGTTTATATAAATTATTAAGAAACGCGAACGGACTTGTTAAACGACCTAATATAATATGTTATTCGTTTTGTTATGTAAAACGTTACCCCTTTCAGCAGGATTACTGTCAAAATGGCGGCACGTGTAAATGTGGCGACGACGGTGGTTACAAATGTCACTGCACACCGGAATATACCGGACAAAATTGTACAGAGGTATGTTCTGATTATGGCTGAGACTTTTCCAACTTTTATATATTCGAATTGAGACCTTCTTGATAATGAAAATAGAGGATGGTCTGAACTCGTAGATATTCTAATTCGATTAAAATCATGCATATTAATACGAAATTGGAAGTTGCATGAAAGAGCACTCGGAAATCTGTGACAAAAACTATACCGATCTCTAATTACAATTACTACGAAGCAAACTATCGACCTAATTTTGAATTTTTCTTATTCAGACGGAGAACTTTTTGGGGAGTCAAGCGCTGGATATAGCTGTGATCGTTGGCCCTATCGTCGGGTGTCTCTTTCTCATTGCAGCAAGCTCTTTGATCGCGCTGTTCATGATGGCTAGAAAGAAACGCGCGACCCGTGGAACGTACAGCCCGAGCGCTCAAGAGTTCAGTAATCCGCGCGTAGAAATGGACAACGTGATGAAGCCGCCGCCGGAAGAGAGATTAATCTAAAAGAAGAAAAATTTGTTCCGCGACGATGGGACACGGTATGGTCGGTTCCTCGTCGACGAATCCTAGTCTTTTCAGAATACGCATACTTGCTGCAGTGCTCGTCGATCGGAGTAATAGGATCTGCAGAATTATCCTCTCGATAGAGCTGCTTTCGAACGGCGAGCAAGACAAATAATAAGGTTTCATCGCGACTTTCTAGTCCACGCTTCTTATTATCGTGTTATCGGGCCGACCCTAAGGAATCGAACGAACAGACCGTCGGATATGATAACGAGAGCGACGCTGAAGAGGAAACACGATTAGGGCTGCTATCGTAATTATGGGTTCGATTAACAGACGAAAACGAAAATCATCGAACCGCGCGTTAAAATTACGAACGATCGTAAAAGGACGATTTCGCGTGAAAAAGAAGAATGTGTTATATATATATATATATCACGTGTTTGCATATCGCGTAAGAGTGATATGGACGAATTGTGCAACTACACAAAGTGTACTTAAAGCTCCATTAAGTGTCCTTAACATACAAGCAATACTCGAAAGAAGCTCCTAAGCAACGAGACCCGTCCATTTTAGTGCCTAATTTACCCTACTTAAAAAGAGATTTTATTTATAAGCAGTGAATACGAAGAATTTGAAGGTACGCATTCCAGAAACGCGTTAAAACTATCGAGTGCGTATATTTCGGATCTCTCGAGCATAATAGTATTCATTACTCTTATTCTGCTCACTAGGTTCAAGGCAGCTGACGCAGATACGTTACGAATTATTAATAGCGTAGTTACATTACGATTTATTGCGAAGATATCGGAATCTTATTTGTAAAAAATGTCTAAAGGTTGTCTGTTACAACTTAAACGGTACTTATTGTCGGTGCGTTTCCACGTTTCGCATTATCGCCGCGCTTGTTAATTTTGTACATAAACTAGGCTATAAGTTGAAGAAATTATTAACGACTCTACCACTAGCATTTTATATAAATATAGTATTTAATAACGAATATTATTTGGTACGTAATTATTTACTACCACGACCAAAGTAATAGCGAGAATTTTTCTCGTCTGTTAATATAATTGATATAGAGCCGTAAAAAAAAAAATCATCTTTCAAATAGGATTTAGCATGTTAATAATTATAGCATGAATTCTGATTCTTTGTGGAAATAAAGACCTGTATTATTATTATTATTATTATTATTATTAGTTTTAAATACATCAACCTGGGTGTACTATTTTTCCGATGTATAAAATCTAAATTAATAAGAACCGTAATATCGTAGAAACAAAATTTTTAATCGAAAAATATTTCCGGTTACCGTCGTCGTGTATCGAGCATGCTTATTTCGCGCATGTTAATATTTAATAAATATAATGTACTCGACGCGTTGACCTCATATTTGATGTAGTAAATGCTGTATAGTGTAATGTGGTGTCGATAAAAAATATGGAAAAAATTTATTATGCGAATAATTTAAATTCAAAAAGTTAGGAATAACCATATTACACTATCGAGCTATAAACAGTAATATTCGTTCAACGTATACTGTAAAGTGAATATCATCAATGTTTTCTTCAAGACTGAAATTTTGGGTACTAAGAAGAATACATATATACGTGTGCATGCAATTTTCACGTACATATTTTGTGACAAAATGTGACAACATGCAATATATGTGGATCAATAATTATAATACTTTCAACAATTGAATGTACAAAAAACAATAAAAATTAAAATACTTAAAATGTTTCGTTTGAAATTTTCATAACGTTTATGTACGCGTAATAACATAGAAACATTGCTTTTGAATTATATACAAAAACATTTATTATTTTTCAATAACATGACTAGAAAGATTAGAATAATATTTACATATATATTTTATTATTACAAGATCATTTGCTTCTATTTTTTCGTTGAGTTGTGTAAAATCAACATCAACAAATTTTCTTTCCATTTATTTTGATTAATTTATCACGCGATAGTTTGTCAAAAAATAAAAGTCCAGCAGCACGTTCTATGCTCTCTGGTGGTACCTATTGAAATGTTTATATCAATATCAATGAACTTATAATATTCAATGAATAATAATGTACCTGAAAATTTGTTAGAGGAGTATCATCAGCTATACGAGTATTTGGCATTACAAATGCTTCCATTTCTAATGTCGAGTCGTGTGTTTCTACAACAACTATTTTATAAAAATGAGTAGGTACCGCCACGTGATTTGCACCAATAACTTCGTAACGTACATACTTCTTTCCATCTGCTTCTCTCCTGTAATGATAATGTATTTACACTATTTATTTAATCACCAAAAGAAATAAATAAGAAATTGAGACCTTTGCTTACTTTGGCAAATATAAAGGCCCTGTGCAAACATACACATTCTTATGAATGTTAGTTAAATTTCTAATATATTTTTCTAAACTATTCCAAGAATCCCTATTAAATCCTACACCCACTTGCGGTGCCATATTTGATAGAAAGAAAGTTTGTTCTATATGACGTTGATCGATTTTATGATTTCCTGCTGCTGCTAAATGCCCGCGATCGTATCCACTACGCTTATAATCGCTGTTCTCTGATCTGATCCCCCAAAAATTTATCAGAATATTAATTTTTAAATACTTACCTTTAGTAATTATAAATACTTACCTGAAATATGGATGTATACTTGGATCAGGTTTAAATTCACATTTATGACGTGATACTTCACTGTTGTGTTTTAATCTGTCTTTAGTTAAATGTTCAAACACCCAATGAGCCACCCTATTCCTTCTATCATAAGAAAGTACAAAATCATCGAAAGATTTAACATTGTCTAACCCAGGAAAACCATACTTCATAATCTATTGAAATATGAAAATATATTCTAATTTCCGATACATTTGAACTTCATATTATAAAAGGATATACATGTAATATTAAAATATCCATATAGGATAACTTATATGGTGTCCATCAATTTTAAATAGTTATTAGCATTCACGTAACGTTGAGGTTACGTATAATTAACGTTAACTTACTTCAGACACTCTTGTAGTTGACAATTTTGAACCCATATTTGTTTCGGTTTCCGCGGGAACGAATGCAGTGGCTGCAGAAACTGTTCCAAACAAAGGTAATCCAGGCATGTTTCTAATGTTTCTACCACGAAAAATACTCTTTTCGTTGTCATCTTTTTCTCTATTACACTGTTGTTTTTCTTCCAAATATGTATTATAATACCAATAACCGAATCCTACGTTGGCTAGACAACTCAGATTTAAAATATATTTCATAGAACCCTTCATTTTTCACTCATTAAAACTACTCAGTAATTACAACTTCGTACACGTTATTGATTGTTTATTATACATTACACAAGTGTACAAGCCCCTTGTGACTCTCAGTGGCATTTTATGGGACACGGATTCGCATGCGCAAAAAATCTGGCCCGTTTGTCAACAAGGTTAGGTATTAAATGACTGCTCTTTCGCTCCCCGGATAAAAAATTATTGATTCACTATTGAATTCGCACTTCAATACATTTTTTCGCGTAAATTCCGAAATTACGATTTAAATATGTGTTATCGATATTAGGCAACGTTGATGCCATTATAATTTTCGTGTCGAAAACGATCATAGCGCTTATTATGTTAGGAAATGAAACCATTTTCATGATTCATCATAACACGGACCGATTATAAAATTATGTAACAACAAATAACTTAATAAATAGATAAAAATATATAAATATTAATATGTATGTTAATTTTTGTTATAATAGGTTAAACGTTACCAATATTCTCTTTGAAAGTCGAGTTGTCTGCCATCTACCATGGTGTCGTTTAGGCGCCAATATTCCATGGCACCGTATTTCAATCAGAGACTGCCACAGAAATAAAATACAAATTAAAGTCAAATGCATTGCAGTAAGCATATCTAATCATAATTAAACAATAATTGATGTACAAGATACATAATTTCGTTTAGGGAGATATAATAAATTGACGCCGGTTAGATATCGAAGAAAACGCGCGAAACCCGATTCAGTTTTTGCTACAATCCCGACTCAATTTATAGTAGAAACGTATTAATATTACACGGAAGCACCGTTAAGGAGTGCAAGTAGTATTGACGACGAAATATGAACAGGTTAAAAATACGTACCTCGTTGGTCGCGAAACACCGACACGTCTTGACATGTCTGAACAAGTCTGAACATGTCTTACTAATGGCGCCCCCTCGCTGTACCCAGCATCGCTCGCGAATTAGCTCGGGGGGGTGAGGGAGGCTCCGATGTTTTCCGAAGCTTCTATTTCGAAAAGGAATTCCTTGACTTCGAATTCCAATAAAGTAGACTGTAACAGAAACAAAATAAAAATGCATTAAAGTACATGAACGATTATTATGATTGAGTAATGATTAAATCCTAACCGTATTGCAAGAGATTGAAATTAAATTCAGAGAGACGCGTTAATAGTTAACACCGGTCAAATGTCAGAGGAAAAGTACGAAACCGATTCTATATTTGTCATGATGTCAATTGAATTTAGAATAAAAAATGTATTAATATTATGCGAAAGCATCGATAGAAAGTAAACGAGAGTAGTAATGATGAAATATCAACAGGTTAAAATGCGCACCTCGTTGGTAGCGAAACGCCGACAAGTCTCGATACGTCCTACAACGTTGACTTTCAGATTACGAATGACGACCCCTCGCGGTACCCAGCAACGCTCGCGAAATAGGTGGGAGGAGAGCTGCGATATCTCGCGAAGCTTGGCTCGAGAAGGAAGGTTCAACGGTTCAACTTAAACCTTGTTTTCGAAACTTTGTTAATTCACGGGACTGAGGATGCTTTAGGTAGAAACCGCGAATATAACAAAACATTCCACGTACGTATACCTCGTCTGTATTGTAAAGAACAACATTAATGAATTTGTAGTTCATTTTACTGCCTGTTCGATCCTCCGAAAAATCGATGAAAGAATGAAAATGTATCCAAATTTAAACATGTCTTACTTTTATAGTCTTTATTAAAAATGTGTTTCATTCAAAAATTCTCAACCAAAAACAAATTAAAATATTTTATATTCTTCATTACATTATAATAACAGTTCCATAGTATTGTCATCTGTGTAATATCTAATAAATATAAAAATATAAACATGATTGTACTTAAAATGTTACTATTTCAACAATTTAAGTTTTATTTTTTTTTTTTTTTTTTGTTAAAAATGGTATTATAAGATTAAATAAAATAAAATTGATATATAACAATAAATTGTAATCCTTAAAAATTAATGTAGAAAATTAATGTGATCGTTTATTTAAATACTTTTATTCGCTACAACACTCGTCTGAATCTTCGGCTAAAATTATGTCGTATCCAGGTAATGTTCTTGGATCAAATGTTTTTTGAAAACATTTCTGAAATATTAAACGGGCTTTTTTAGTTGGTGGAGGTGGTGAATCTGGTACTTCGTCTTCTAATAGAACAGATACATCGTTGTCTTGTCTTTGTTCCGTGTCCGTTTTATCGTTACTAGACTTTCTTTTTATTACTGTAGAAAATACAGAATTCACTAATTTCTTTCTACTTGTGGATGTTTTACCGAGACTTGTATTTATATTGTAGCTACACGATGGCGCATTGCGAGATTCCTCTCGCGTATTTTGTTCTGCTGGCAAGTAGTTGTCTTCATTCTTATTTCGATCATTTCTTAAACCTCTGTTAGGTACACTCGGTTGTTCGTTAACTTTCTCTTTAGAAATACCTCGATTTAAGTCGTTTGTTTGTTCTATTAAATGTGGGTGTATATTTTTAGCATTAGCATTTTCTAATGTTTTATTGATATTCGGTGACTTATTCTTTATTTTACTTGTAGATTTGTTGTTTGGTTTTCTAGAAACTTGCTTTTTCTCTGTTCTTCGTTTTCTAGATTTGTCCTGCTTACTATTTAGCGTTGTTTCGGTTTGACTTTCGGTATCAGAACTTAACGTGGACAATATTAAATTTGCCTCAAATGATGAGGTTTTTAATGAAAATATAACTGGTCTGAAAAATATTAGTGTACATTTATTTGTATATAATCGAAAGAATATTGGTATTTAAATTATTTAGTTCTTACTTTCCAGCTTCTGTAAAATGTATACCAATTGGAACAGCTACGAATTCTGCAAAACCCAAAATAGCTTTAAATTCTTTCATACAAAATGTAATTGATGTATCACAAGCAATATTATATTGGTCAAATTCCCCTTTGCCAAGAGCAAGTTGTGTCCTTGTTGTATTTGACAAGCCTGGAACGAATATAAAATTGTATCTAACAAGAAAAAGAAATAACAATGTAACATATTGTTTACATAACAATTTACCCGAAGTATCATCTACATAATTTCTAAGTAAAAGTTTTTGCAACGAAACTTCCAATGTTATTTCAATCAAATTTTGATGAAAATTATGCATAGCACCTCCCAATACCCGTGGCTGAGAAGACAGTTGATTTGATGCAGAATCTTTATCATATGCAGTCTAAAAAATACAAGTAATAATGAAAATTAAGAAATAATTCAAAACTATTAAAGATATGTAAGACATACTTGCAGCATTTCACAATCTAATATGGGTAACAAATGCGTTTTGGTAACACCATTCTTGTATTTTAAAATAAATAATATTTCAGATGCATCTGGTTCTAATCTTATGTGACATGTTTCCACCTGTTTATCTATTAAATTAGTTGCTTTAAATACTGTCATGGCACTCTGTAAAATATATTTATTGGCTCATTTATAATTTTGTATAAGAATATATTAATTATTATTACCCTCATTGAAATTTTACATTTCAATGCATCGTCCTCTTGTAGATCACCAAAAACATAACATGAGAAATAGTTTTCAAACACTGTAAAGTCAGCGTATGCTGAATTTGCCATGTTAACAGTACGAAATGACAGAGTATTCCTTTGTGGTTCTATATACATTTCATCTCCAACTTTTGCCAATGCATGTATAGCTTTTGCCAAAACTATTGAAGATATATAAAAACGTTTCTTATTATTGTAAATAATTTTTGAGGTAGAGATTGATAAAATATAACCTAAATAAAGACATATAGAACATACTTTTCACATTTACTCCCGGTACAACACATTTCATGTTGAACTTGGTTTATTAAGCTATTTATTGTTGAGTAAGCATCAAGTATTATTTAATTTAAGATGCGATTGGTAAAGGGAAGTAAAAGATTTCATAATATTACGCGCGTTTAGAAATAAACCAGCGACACCTTTACGGAGAACCAATCGTAACTCAGAAATGTACGTATAAACATTTGTAACGTACGATTATAAATAAATAATATAAATGACGTATAATCATGAATGAAAATCTTATAAAATAATTCGTTTTATAAAATAAATATAAACTGGAAATAAGAACACGAAATTCATATTTTAGCGCATTGAATGAAAAGAGTATATCGATAAGCACACATTCTCTCGAATCTCGAGAATCGAAGGCCGTGTATGTATAACTGTGTGTATACTTTCTAGTATCGTGTTTGACGTTTTAATGGTATTCAAATTTTGCTGTTAGCAAATGCAATAAATTGAATATCAACGGTCCAAAATATATAACGGCTATAGAAATATTATTAAATAAATCATGGTGAGCAGATAAAGTCGAATGTTGCTGATAAAAATTAAATTATTACAATTACCACCTTACCCTTGTAAATTAACCTCAAGAAAGATCAATGCTTCATAATGAAGCCATTCATTTCTTGTAATTATATGCTATTATTAATAAATTCATATTACATATTTTGAGAGTATTCCCATATAATTTTGGTGATGATTCAAACATTTATTGTACCTACCAAGGAAAGAAAATTATTTTAAACTAATTTCATAATTATAGCTTGTTTTAGTATTGGGAGATTTGCACATTCCACATAGATGTAGTAGCCTTCCAAGTAAATTTAAGAAATTATTGGTGCCTGGTAGAATACAGCATATTTTATGTACAGGCAATTTGTGTACAAAAGAATCGTATGATTATTTAAAAACATTGGCTAGTGATGTACACGTTGTTAGAGGAGATTTTGACGAGGTATATATTATTTAAAATATTCAGATAATTATTCAGAAGCACTAAACGTTTTTTTAATCTTTCTTGTAGAACTTAAATTATCCAGAACAAAAAGTTGTCACTGTTGGTCAATTTAGAATAGGATTATCACATGGACATCAAGTTGTACCTTGGGGAGATCCAGAATCGCTAGCCTCAATTCAAAGACAGTTAGATGTTGATATCTTAATATCAGGCCATACACACAAATTTGAGGCATATGAACATGAAAATAAATTTTATATTAATCCTGGCTCTGCAACAGGAGCATATAGCCCTCTTGATACGTAAGATTTTTTTAAATTAATAATGTATCATTTATATATTTGCAAATATTATATCTAATATGTTTATTAAATATTTGAAAAATTTATTCTATTTAATTTTAAAGTGAATATTTATACTTTATAGATCAGTCATCCCATCTTTTGTTCTAATGGATATTCAAAGTTCAACAGTAGTAACTTATGTATATCAGCTTGTTGGCGATGAAGTGAAAGTTGAAAGAATTGAATACAAAAAAAGTTAAAATTGTATAAAAAATTCAAAAATATACATACATGTTACATGATATGATACATATAATTGATATACATAAAACTGAATACTACTCTACCTCTATGATTCATATGAGGTTACAGGTGCATTTGAATTAGCATTAGCACTTATATAAGAATTTTAATTGTATGATACGTTTATTGTAAATAAAATTACAACATCGGCTATGAATTTCATTCATACTTCATTTAATACTTTTTTGCAATTTAGTTTATATAATTATATGTTATTTATCAAAAATGTTTATTTTCCGTCGTTTATTCAGTTACACGTATGTATACTTAAGGATTCTGGTGTACCGCCGCCAAAATGACAATTTTATTATTGGTACATAAATAAATGAAAATCAGACGTCTATAATGTCGTTATGTCGATAAGATATAATTTTGGTTTCTATTGTCACTCATATTTGCATATTTCAATAAAGTCATCATTGAAGTAGACATAGTGTCTTATTTATCGTGAACACGTTAATTATCTTTCTTGCTATTAACGATATGACAAAATAATTAATTGTAAAATAAAGTTGTACGTTTTAAAATGGCGAATGTTGTGATAACAAAATACTTTTTTTCCAAAGGTTACCAAAGATTTTTCATATATCGCATATTTTTTATCATGTGGATTTATAACTGTTATTAAAACAAGTTCGGTAACCTGACATGTTATCCTTGAGAGTCGAGAAACATGTTTCAGCAAAAAAAATAAAAATAAAAATAGAACAAGAGGAAAATAAGTTGACTTTCTTTACTAAATGTCCCCACTCCTCTTAAGATACAATTTTCCTTTAGACAATATTTCGTATCTTCAGTAGCAACAGAGTCAATTAAGAGCTAACGATAAATGGAACATCCTTTATATATTTATTTCCAGTTTGTTCCAATCGTGTAAAATCATGTCTGTAGTCACGTACGCGTATTTACGTTAAAATGTCACGTTTAACGTAACCTAGTTCTGCGATTCATCGAAATTTCTTTGTATGTAAAATATATTTACGTCTGACTATTACGCATTTCAAAGTAATCTGTATCTTTGTGCCGCAACTATATTTGTCTTCAATATACGTCAATTAGCCATCAAATTGTTTCCTATCAGTGCCTAATGATAAGACTGGATATAAGTGTAGTACATAAACAAAGTGCAGTACCCTAATTATTGATTAGATAATTAGACTTTTGTAGAATGAATGTTTGTTTATAAATATACAAAGTTTTCGAATATATGTATGTATACATTTGATAAATTAACCGGAATATTATTTTGAAATCATATTAAATTTAAAAATGATCGAAGATTCTATCGCATACAAATACTCGTTAATACAAAAGTTATAGGATACAAATTGTTTACAGATCTTTCTATTTTGTTGTAAAAAGATGGTATATTAATAAAATTAATTGATAAATTGTTAGTTAACTCATTTATTTTATATAACTATTTTATAGGTTTACATATGGTGTATACATATGTATTTGTAATTAAACGTATTATTTTATTTTTATCAGTCTTTACCAATTTCTTCGTAGTCTTTTATCACCATATACGTTTATGGTTTTTATCTGCGAAAAGCAGGGAACGTGTACAACCACTCGTAATCGAGGGAAAGCAAGAAGAAGGAGAGCAAAACGTTCTTGCGCATGCGTGATAGCTAAAGAGGGGGAATTATTAGCCGAAGCCGACCCATCAAAAGGGGCCCAGTATTCTTTATTTAGAATTCAGTTTCAAACAAGCCTTGGTGGTTGTAGGACCAATGTATTGGCATTCACTTCTGTGGTAATATTATTGAAAAAAGAACAACATACTTTCACATTTCGTGTTAAAATGGCAACGTTATTACGAATGGGTCTGCGATATGGAATATCGAACCGAATCCTCGAGAAAAGGGCTATTTCATTTGTGTGCAATGGAGTAACGCAGGGAGAGCAAAACATCGATCAACCAAGTACGAAATTACAGGTAAATTTTGCTACTCGTATTATAAGAAATAAAGATTTTTAAATTGTTATCATTATAGTATTAATAATTAAATTATCATGTATCGGTTAATTTAGTTTAATTCAATTGGTATTAAACAGACTTGCATTTTATATATTCCATTGTCCGATGCAAATGCTTAAATTCTTTATGTAAAGGTAAATGGCACAAATTAGATCAGAATTATAGGATTCGAAAATAATGACTTTCATCAGTCACGTATACATGTACCACTTTTATCTCATGAACGTGATCTCAATTCATAAAATTTATTTTTAATTTGTACAATCAATGTTCCGTAAAAATAAATAAGAAAACCACCTTAAATAAATAATGAAAATAAATTCACCTTGTTCGAGGATAAATTCAATTTGATTTACCATATTGTCGATATTTTAGGTTTATAAACGTATAATAAGTTCACAGTGAATGTTTATAATTTAGTAACTAAATGCATGTATACAGGCTTTATTGATAATTGTTATTTTCTTTAAATTTCTTTATCGCTTGGTTCGCTTTATTGCAAAATATGTTTGACCTTGAAAGATTCCAGAACACTTTCATTTGTAGTATTTACACCCTTTATAAATATTCTTATTAGTATCCTATATTTAGACTTTCTACTGCATAAATCTCGTATGGCACTGAATTAGCTATTACGGTAAAAGAAACTGCTTGTCATAACAGAGTTCATTAAACCGATGTGACCTAACACGAGCCGGTATCTTTATTTACGTTGTTGCAATTATGTAATTACTATAAACTGATATATCAGCCTGATATCGTAGTTGAATTGTGTAATTTGTAAAATAATTTGTTATCCGCTGTACACGTAAATTTGTTTCGTTTGTAGTACCATGAAATTGCACGACGAATGTATAGCAAGAGAAGCGTACATCACACGGGACTCTCGGCGTCCATAGACCACCAAGAAGAAAGCGATAGTGACTCGGACAATGAACAAGACAGAGTAAGTAAGGCCCTTTTCTTTCAAAACATTCTTATTTCTTATCGTATTTCGAGAGTTTATCTGTATTAGCTAATTTTTGTGGGGGGTTAGTCTCTGTGTGCTTGTAACGATAAAAAGGACGATCTTTTATGTGGAATACCACCACTGAGAAAAATTTTAATGCGAGATTGTAGAGGCCAAAATAAGGCAAAAATCAAGAATATCAATTTCTTGACTGAGGCTTCGTTAAAAAGTTATTAACAATTAAATTAAATAATTCCAAATCGTTCTGGAAAAATTATTTTTGGTTGCAGGGGTCGATTAAAATCATTTTTGGTCATTACACATATCCCCGAAATCCTACGCATTTTCGAGAAAAAAATTCGAAGAGGTGTGAAATTTTTCGATGAAAAAAAAACATTTCAAATCGTTCTGGAAAAATTATTTTCGGTTGTGGGGGTCAATTACAATCATTTTTGGTGAATAGACATACTCTCGAAATCCTGCGCATTTTCGAGAAAAAAATTCAGTACGGGTGGAACTTTAAATGTTAATAACTTTTTAACGAAGCCTCCATCAACAAATTGGTATTCTTGACTTTCGTCATATTTTGGCACCTAGAATACCCCATTAAAATTTTTCCCAGGAGTGACCGAACACCCTGTATGTATAATATTTAATTAATAATTAAAATTCTCTAATCTTTACATTACATAAGAGCGAAATGAAAATTATATATATGGTAACAGGATCAAGTAATAACTGTTAGATCACTCTACATATTGATTTTAGTACTAGATTCCCTTGTTTTTTTGTTTCTGACCTTGTGTGACCTCGACCATTATATTGCGTCGTAATCGTTGAACTCGTTCAACGTCCGCTTTCATTCAATATTAAAAAGTTTAGCGTTTCGTTAGGGATAATTCATCATTATATTTCGACAGTTATTGCGAATTTTGAAAATAATTTTGAATGTATCGTGTTTCCTACAAAACGTAATGAAACCCTAACTTTTACCATTTTTTCTTTTTCGTTATTATTTTATAAGAAAACTGTTACACAACAACAACACAACCACCATATACACAGATCCCATGGAACAAGTTTTCTACCGAATACATTACGCAAGATACGTGAACCTACATATGTTACATTCTTTTATTATTCAAATATCTTACATTTGAACTCACCTAAAAGTTTCATAATACCAAGCCAAACATTGCACAAACACTGTTAGACAGTGTTGTTTAACGAATTAGTAAATATGTTAAGACAAGTGCCGCTTTCACAAAGGAAAGCGATCAAGTATTTTCTTAGAAGTTGTTGCGTGGTTATTCTCCTTCTCGTCTACGATATTATAATTTATAAGTTAAATAAACGAGTGGTTTATCGTGATCATCAAATTTTACTCGTAATATGTTTTCCTTTAAAAGAAACTGCGTTTCTGGGACCATTTTTTTAAACATACAACACAATGGAAATATATTTAAAGCTGTCGCGTCAACTGTGACATCCTGTATATTCAAATGGATCGATAATGCATAAATTTTGATTTAGTCACCGCATAGCAATCGAATACGATTTTCGAAACATGAAAATTTATTGTCCTTCGCATCGGAAAACATGTTTTATATTTAGTCAGCACTTGTTCCTTTTCTTTATTTAATTGCATGCTCGAACGATGTCTTGTATAGAGAATGTTACAATAGTGGGGGTCACCAAGTTTAATCAACTGTATACTGTAAGTCCAAAATGAAAATAACGGTACGCGTAAAGGCGCTTACGCCAATGCATATTAATTAAAAAGAGAGGACCATATCTCTTTTAGATATTTCTAGTATATTCAAACAAAATTTTTGATATCCTAAGTCGAAGCCCTTGTGAACATTAAACGCTGGTCCAGATGGCCCGACTGAACCCTATTTCTCCCCTCGCTATAATAGGGCGTGCATAAGACCTTAATTATTCAAGTATGACGTGCGTACTACGTATCAATCCACAAGCCTTCGGTTGGTCAACGACACTGAATCGTGTATTCTTATGTTAACTGATCAAATTTGATCACCTAAAGACCGTGTAGGAGACGTCATATCTATAATTTCTTTTTGCTAAAACGAGACCAAGAATACAAATTTTAATAAAGTAATGTATCGCGTCTATCCATTTTAATAAAATTATATAAATACTTTAGGGGCAATCAAATTTCTGGAGACGAAAAATGCGAACCTTGCACAGTCATTTGGATGTTAATAAAGACGGGGTTATCAGCTATGACGATTTTATGTTACTTGGAGACCGATTTTCTGAGTTAGGACATTTAACCCCAGAATCTAAAGCTGAATTTAAAGAAGTATTAAACGTAAGTATTTTACATACATATTTTATGTTCATTCTTCGACAAAACGTGTCACGTTCATTTTCTTTAAATATAACAAGATATTATGTAAAAAATGAACACATTTATACATCATTTCATCTAATAAAAATAAGGAACGTTTAGCGGTTTCGAAAAAAAAAAAAAAAAAAAATAAAAAAAGAACAAGAATCATTCGATATATGTACATGTCTGTATATACATATATATTCATCTAGGAAATGTGGGAGGAACAGTGGGGTGAAATCAGTCCATATAATCTCATTTGTATTGAAAAATATCTGGAAGAAATGCACCATGTTCTTAATGATTCATCATTAAAGAAAAAATGTCATCACTTCTTACCTTTCTTATTCAAAGTATGTATTTAAAATGTATATATTTAGATAAATTAATATCTATTAGAAAATACATATTTTATGTACACTTGCAGGCAGTGGACAAAGATCAAAGCGGCGAAATTTCTGTAGAAGAATATAAATTATTCTTCCAATGCTTAGATCTCACGCACGATGTAAGTAAAATATTATTTATTCTATCGTGATATTGAACGTAAAACTAAAGTAAAAGAGTTAATTGAAACTCTTATTACAGCATGCAGTTGTTTCCTTCAGTCACATTGATACTAATGATGATGGGAAAATCAGTTTTGAAGAATTTATATCACTAGGTCGTGACTTTCTCTTGACGGAAGATCCTACAAGACCCAGTAAACACTTTTGGGGCCCATTAGTGGATTAAACATTTATTTTGTTTACCCTGCAACTTGTGATATTACGATACTGTTCGTTATCAATTTTTACAATTACATATAAATTTTAAGCTTGTAGAATGTTTAGGTTACTGATCATCACTTTTTATAGGATTAGTCAACATTAACACGTCCACTACGGTAATTTTTCTCATAGTCAACTACGTTCATTACTGCATTTTCATCTTTGACAATACGGAAAAAATGTATCCCGTAACTTTTCATTTACGCCCCTATAAAGTTACCTATAAATGAAATGTACAGTAGTGTCCGTTTATATGTAATCGTGTCGGGACCGTATTATGTCATATACATATCTGGGGAGGTGAATTTCTAGGCATTATCGGACCTTGGCTTCTCGTGTTACCGTCGCATCGTGCGTGCGAGATAGATAAGAGTGCGAAGCAGGGGAAGGAGGGAAAGCGAGCGAGAAATACAAAGATAGATAACTTCGAGACTTGCCACGAACGAACAGTTCCAGGAAATGATGGAGATAACTCGATGTCACATAAGCGGACAAATTTTGTGTCACATAAACGGGCACTACTATAACTCGTATGAAACAAAGGTACTACGATAGAGGCTTACATACTCCGTAACGCAGTGAACGTGTTAAATATAGAATATAAATTTTTTTATTTACATTAGAAAAAAAAAAATATATATTTCAAAAAAATCTTATATACAAAGAAAAAGAATATTTTTTATGGAAATGTTTCTAAATATTTTAATGGTTTAGGAACTCCTATAACAATTTTATATTAAAAAGTACAACAGTTTAATAAGAAATACAAATACTCACTTTTACAAATGTACGTAATTATAAGAAAATAAATGGACTGAGAATTGTTCAGTCACATGCTTGAATTTCTGAGAGAGAAACCTTCACCAGTGAAAGCTTTAAATTCATCCGGGCCCTTTACCTACAACAATGTTTTTTAACTCAATGATATTGTGTAAAATAATGTGTTCCGTTTTTATATACAAGGATTCGTTAAAATTGGAGCACAACATATTACAGTAGTGCCTACTTAAGTGTCCACGCTCGGGACCGGCCGCGGACGTTTATGCGGGCATGGTTACTTCTCAGAATTCTGACTTCTAAGACTTGGCGGGAATAATCGCGGACATTTAAGTGAGCAAAAATGCGATCACTTATGTGGGCACTACTGGTATATGGTGTGAAAATAATTTGTACCATACCTCCTTATTGTTAACAGGTTTAATACTGCGCAAAAACGTAAGAGTTCCTATTTCATACCCGTAATCTGGTATTCCCCTAATATATGTTGGTTTACTTGTAGTTGTTTCTGATTGTGCAGAATCTTTGCGTTTCTTGCCATCCAGTCTGTTACCTTGACCTTTGAATGGTACAAAACCAGCTGGTGCTGGCATTAAATCTGCAAGATCCACTTCATTTTCATCTTTTTTAATTGCTGTCTTGGGTTCTACATAGCCAACTGGTGGAGCAAATTCGACATTCATATCACATTCTATAATAGTGACTGCTGGATCAGGTTTTGTTTCGAGAACACACATTTCGTATATTCTTTGATTGTATTTTATGGCTATAACATCGCCCGTTGTAAGACAAGCAAAGCTTCTTAATCCATTTTCTAAAACAGCTTTAGGATTTGTAATATCTAGAAAATCTTCAGATTGCGGTTGAAAGCGTGAGAATGTTGCAACTGGTAAAGAAACACTTTCAACATTTATTAATTCTGCTTCTTCCAATAAAAGATTATGCATCATCTGCAATCACATCATGACAAATATATATAGTGTGATTCCACAAAGGATGATTTCTTTATATTAACACTCCAAGTAATTATTTTCCATATGGTTAACAATACTTTTTCAGCGGATAATAATATATTCATAAATATTATTTACCCAATAAGGTAAATAAACTTTTCCTTCGTCCGCAACAAATTCCAAAACACCACAGTGGGTTATTCTATTGGTCTTCTTATTAGTTAATTTGAATATCATTGGGTAATTAATATTCAATCTTGTAAGCTGTTCCAAAGCTGACGGTGGCATAATTACTATAAAAAATATAAATAACATGTAATTTCTTGCTTATTCGATGGATAAGTTATAAGGTAACACAAATACATTTACAGACTTTTTCCACCGCGTTCGACATCTTGTCGGTATGTACCAGGTAACATTGACACGGAGAAACATTTATACTGGGTGTTGAAAGGTCGTGGAATCTCCGGAAACATGTTAAACCCAAACTGAAAGCGGAAAGCCATTTTTGATAAACAACTTAACCTCACTTTAATATAGCTTTATATTATAAAGCCCGTTGAACGGACGTATCCCTTCGTTATTTTTCGTCTTGTTTTCACTATTTTTTTACCATGTTTACGTTATTTCTCTCAGCACTCCTTCAACGTTTAAGGACAACAATTTCGTTTTAGAAACGTGTAAATTTGGATCAAGGTATAGCTCTGACATGCACAGTCATACACACAATGTGTTACACGGATTTCTGCCATTTAAGGGGAGTATGACAAGCAAAACTTGGCGCCCTCTCCTTCCAAAGTAGGAATGAATAATCATTTGGCACAAAGTGCCAAAATTTTAGACAAAAAAAGGTGTTCTATCTTGACAGTATTTAATCAGTTAATAATAATTGCAAAACATATTTTAGTGGTAGGAATGTTAGATACCAAAACATTCTTCTTCAATTATTGAATTTAGAAGGAAAAATAGATAATTTTGAAAACTGAAGCATATTTGTCTTAAATTAAAAATATTGAATAATAACAAATAAACCTATGCTTCTGATAAACAAATACGAAAATAGAAATGCAATATTGGTAAACTTGGTTGTTCAAACGACCATAATTGGATATTTTATCCTACACCAGGGGTAGTGAACTGACGGTTCGTGAGCTACCCCTACTTTCCTGTGCTACTCAAGCGCAGAAGAACTTCCTCCCCTATACCTGTTGTGCAGAGTCTGAGTGGGACGAATGGGCTCGCTTGGCGTTTAATAATAAATAACTAGTATGGATTCCAAATTGCTACTAACAATACATTTAAAATTAACATCATTTCCTTATGACATACTGCAAAATGATCTTTTCAATAGCCATGTAAAATTATTGTGCTTACGCGAAAAGAAGGCTAGATTTTGTTGACATCCCCACTCCAGTCTCTAGTATGTATCTAAAGTACCTTAAATCTATACGCTGATCGCTGGGGAGCATAACCTAGACAACTGTTCTTTGTATGCGTCGTCAGAATCGAAAAATCAAAACTCTGAACTTGTTTACTTTTAGTGATCTCAATAATTGACCATGACTGATGGTGTATCACGTGCTATAGAGCACTATTACAAAGTGTCACTGTGTGTTATCTGTGGTGTTGTTTAACAACAGACATCGCGTGTCCGTCTTTGGTAACAGAGCGTAGCAGTTTGAAATCGACATTAGTTTGTTTAATTTTTTATGTTTATTAGAGAAATTATATATAAAGTAATTTACACAAAATGGTGTCTTGTTGCGTGCCAACTTGTGGAAATTCGTCGAGAAAATTTAAGTTACATGTTTTACCAAAAGACAGGGAGGTAAGCTCCGTGCCTAATATAATTCGCAATTTTATTTATAATGGTATATTGCAGTTGTCTTATGTTGAGTTAATAACGAATGGTAAGTAAAATTGATAAGAAACATAATGAAAAATGTTGTTTCAGCTTAGGATAATATGGTGTTTAGCCATATGTAGGAAAGATTTAATTGACATAGATTTACAAACAAGAAATCGATACAGAGTGTGCGAAATACATTTTGATGAACAAGAAAAAATTGGAGGACCTTCCAATCGAAGGCATTTAAAATGTACTTCGTGTCCAACTTTGAAACTTCCAGGTTTGCTTAAATAAAACTAATGATTAACGAATAACAAAAATAAAGCCACAATAGGTATAAAAAAAAAATAAATATCAGAGTAAACATTTCTATGTCATAAAATTGATGAAATAACTGTTTTGATTTTTATTGTTATGTGCATGTTTGCTTGAACAATAATTTCTTTGATTGATTTGTACTTTTTATTTTGTTTGTTTGTTTATTAAAATATCTTATTTTTTATTTATTAATTCTTACATTGTGATTATTATTTTGTATAAGTTATTTATCCTATTATAGCTAACAGGGTTGATTACATTTTTATCTAGATAACAAATAAATGTTTTTTCTATGCTTTGCAAATAAAAATTTATTCGAATAATGTAAAACGGCGAATGTATTCCGTATGTGAATAATAAAACTATCTATTATACATTAGAGACTTTTGTATTATATTGGTCCTGTAATCGTATAAATATTGGACTGTCTCAAATTACCCGAACTCTTACATTTTACGGACGTTTGACGTTAGGATCAATATGAAATAAATTCAACTCATTATATAATTAAATCGTAACAGTTTTTACTGTGGTATTTAATACATATCATATTTTTTTACATGATAATTGAGTAAATTTTCCTTTATAAAAACTTATAATGTGGCAACAATAAGTATCATATTTCTTTACATCGGAATAGAATATATGGCAAAGAACGTTAATAATGTAAATATTATTAACTTTGCTAAGAGATCACTATAATTATGCTAAGCAATTGATACCAATTATAATTCATATATATATGAATTAAAAACAATATTGTCTTTGATTTTGATATTGGTAGCTACACTGCCAGCAGTGCTTTTATAAAAATAGCATGCAAGATTAAATGCATCATATATAAAGTTCATATTTGTATTCTAGTATTGTTTGTGTACTGGAGTGTATATTTGAACATTACAAGGCAAAAGGTGGTTCAACTCTTTAACCATTGGTAGAAATACGAAATTATTTTGTAACATCATGTATAGCATTTGCAAGGTATTCTACATTCTTTGATGTTACTCCAGCCATGGATATTCTGCCATCTTTTGTCAAGTAAATACTATAATTTTTCGTAAGTTTTTCTACCTGTAAATCGAATATTACTGTTAATGATTTTCAACACATATTATTAGTATTACACGCAAAAGGCAGTAACAAAGGAAATTGTTTGTACCTCATTGGGTTTAAGACCAGTATAACAAAACATTCCAATTTGATCTGTAATGTGTGTCCAGTTACGAGAGCTACCAAGGTTTTTAAGATTATCGCTCAATTTTTGGCGTACAGAAATAATACGGTCGGCCATTCCCTTTACATCATGAAGCCACTGTTCTCTTAACTGGGGATCTCCTAATATTTCATTAACAATTCTAGCACCGTTAATAGGCGGATTAGAATACATTGGCCTAACCAAAATCTTTAATTGCGAAAGTGTCCTATCTCTTTCTTCCTGATTCAAATTGACCAATGTAAATGCTCCAACGCGTTCACCTATTTAAAACTATATTAAAAATTTCCATTTCTCATAAACATTATCATTAAATGTTACATTTACATATTTACCATATAAACCCATATTTTTGGCATAAGATTGGGCTAAAGCAATTCTATGCCCGTCTTTAAGAAATAATTTAACTGCCAAAGAGTCTTTTTCTATGGATCCTAAAATTTTACATGAATGTTTTTAAACATATTAATTTAATTATTCCATCATTCACTTTTTGTTTCATCCTACCTGAAGCAAATCCTTGATATGCCATATCAAAGAAAGGGAAAAGATTTTTTTTCTTTACTATTGTTGACAATTCTTTCCATTGTTCAGGTTTAGGATCAACTCCAGTAGGATTATGTGCACATGCATGGAGGAGAATAATGGATTTCTCTGGAATTTTCTATAAAAAATAATATTATAAATAGAACTTAGTATGTAACATTTTTTATATCAATTATTATACTACTTACAGATATGTCTTCTAGTGCACCCTGAAAATCTAATCCACAAGTTTTTGGATCATAGTAACGGTAGAATTTTACTGGAAGCCTGGCTAACTTAAATATAGGAGCATGGTTTCCCCATGTAGGTGTTGGCAAATATACTTCTTTATTGCCGGGGAAAAAATGTGATAAAAAGGTTGCTCCTATACAAAGTGAACCTGTACCAGAAATCCCTTGAATGGTAGCATTCTAAAAAATATTAGTTATGATTAACAAAAATAATTTTTCTGTGTCATTGGCAGATATATAATACATACCAAACCATTTGAAACTACATCATTACCATCTCCAAGTGCCAAATTAATACTATGTTTACAAAATTCAGCATTTCCTGCTATTGGTGAATATTCTTTATCCATTTCCTTATTTCTAATTTTATCTTCTGCCTACAATGAATTTGATAACATTACACAGACAATTCATTTATATTATATCATTGCTGAACATAACTTTCTTTAAGTTACATATATTTTAATTAAACATAAATTTAACAATACCTTTCGAACACTTGGTAAAACAAATGGTTTGCCATTATCATCTCTATAAGCACCAACTCCCAAATTAACTTTCTTAGGATTCTGATCTTTCTTAAATGCTTCAGTAATACCCAAAATTGCATCAGGTGGTCCCATTTCTACATGAGACCACCATGAACTATAATAAAATAGCTGTTTTAACATAATTATTGTATGATTTCCAAACAACTGTATCAAAATTTCTATGTATGAAAAGCTTTCATTGTTTAGAGAAAATACCTTTATTTAACAAATTATTTGAACATATATACAATTATACACAGTAATGAAACGATACATATATGTATATATACTAAAAAGTATTATATACATACAATAAACAGTATCAGAAGTAAAATGCATATATGGAAAGATACTGCACAGGTCAATGATAAAATACCATGTGTATATTGATTGTCTTCATAAAAGTATATTAATTTATTTTTTAATTAACAAATTGCTATAAGGTTTTTAACACGTTGTGTTTTAGTTTAACTGTACAATGAAATCACTCGTACTTTAATAATATATATACCCCGTTTTTAAATAATTGATAATTTATAGCAATGCAAAGGTTAAAAGGTCGCTTAATTACTTTTGAATATGAACCTTACCTCATTGATCTAATGGTATGTAAGCTAACATTGCAATTGTTTTTATACAAGTTGCATACAGATAAAAGTGAAGTGAGTCTTGTGCTCTGTGACATTTTGTTAATAATGTGATAAAATATAGATCCAACGTTTCAATTCACTCTATCCAGCACTGGACGCAACTGCTGACGTTTGCTTCATCTATATATGGTATAGTTACAATACGCTCATGCGCACATATAAAACTGTGCCGTGATGGCGATTTACTGTTTTGCCACATTTATCGCAAATTATACATCTCATAATTGATACGTGTCTTATACTTTATTTTATATAATCATGACGCATCCCCTTCGTTCGTATAAGTTACGTAAATTCATGTGAAATGTACACAATTCATTAGTGTGCGATTATAGCAAACAGTCGTTATCATGTCGCATTTATTACATAAAAGTATTTATATATTATCAAATTAACCTTATCTATAATCTACTGTATATAGTAATACTTAGTATGTAATCATGCATGAACTCTCTCGATTACTACCTCCGCCTTATACGTACAAAGATTAATATCTACAGATACACATCCAGCAAAAACAAGTCTTACAGTAAATATATCATATATTCGTATTATTATTTTATACGTCTTTTTTTACGTATTTAGTTTATTATTATGTATATAGCACGTGCAGGTTTATAATTGTTAATAACAAATACGTATTAAGTTTTTGCACGAATGCGACTAATCGTATGGTGATAATCGAAAGTCGTCTTTGAAGAACGCGATTCCTGACGTAATAGACATCTATGTAGACCCGACGCTGTAAAATATAGATTCCATCTTATATCGTGATAGAATTGCACTGATCGTACTTGCAAGCGCTCCATAAGATACAGATATACAGGGTGTTCGGTCACCAAAGGGAAAAATTTTAATGGGAGATTCTAGGAGCCAAAATAAGAAGAAAATCAAGATACTAATTTGTTGATCGAGGCTTCGTTAAAAAGTTATTAACGTTTAAAGTTCCGCCTGTAGAATGGCAATCTGCGATAGTGGTTCTCATTCAGCATGAGAAACTCTACTTACTGACGTATCGACAGCCTTACAGTTTTGTGAGTGAGAACCACTATCACGCGTGCGCAGTTGTTCGCAGATCGTCGTTCTACAGGCGGAACTCAAAACATTAATAACTTTTTAACGAAGCCTCGATCAACAAATTGGTATTCTTGATTTTTGTCTTATTTTGACCTCCAGAATCTCCCATTAAAATTTTTTCCAGGTGTGGCCGAACACCCTGTATGTATTTAATGAGCCAACGATATAATTTGTGTAATAGGGTAAATATCCAATTACTGTCATCTGACCGACCAATTCTAACAATAAACAAATTTAAAAGACTATGTAGAATGCTTTTGTTTAATAGATTATTTCCTGCGACCTGTTGCTGTTACAGACAATTTAAGTTAAAGATAAAATGTAGGTACGTAAAATTGTGTACATGTAACTGCAACAGGAACTTATTGGTAGATGATATTCAACATATATTAATAAATACGATCAAATATTGTTAGTTACTTTTAAAGGCTTTAATTCGTGAAATAATCTTTTAACGGATATTCTTTTGTCAGGTTCTCGACCATTTATAACATTTTGTTTTATTTCGGTTTATTTGGTGGTTAACGAACAAGAAGTTTGATCATGTGATGAACTGTTTATTTACGTCCACTGTATCTTTATTTTGAACGAATAATATGTTTATTTTGAACAAATCGTACAATGTCATAACGAATATAATAGCCTGTTTCAGAAATTATTCAAATTTAAATGAATTTCACCTATACATGCTTGTATGTACGATGTAAGAACATGTACTTACATGTGTGTCGTATTTTTTGTCTATTGACATTTAACACTTAATGTAAGATTTCATATTACTTATATCTTAAAAACGAATTTAGTTTGCAAATTAGTAAAAGATTCTTTAATTTGTTTTGGCACAAAGAATTTTCATGTTTCAGTCTGTCCTATCTTTTAAGAATCTTGTACATACATACATCACCGTAGAGGCAACTTCATGCTATTCACTATGAGTCTTCTCTAAAGTTTCCGAATTATGGATCTTTATTGCAATTGTATGTAGAAAAAATGAGATTAATAATCGAGTGACCCGAATTATATTACATTCGAGGGAATAAAGCAGATATACGGTTGAATATAATATGGCACTTAAAATGAATTTAACAGTCAATTGTGTTTGTTTAATTCATGATGATACAATACACTTTCGCAAAGTCATTGACAAACATACGAACGCAGTTTGTTATAAACAATTTGTTGAAATTATTGATGATTCGAATTTGTAAATTCATAGTAGCGCGGAAAATCCGCGACAATCAAGATTATAGCATATGACTTTTGATATAATTTTGTATTAATCGTTACTAATTAACAACTTTAAGACTAACATATTTCAAACACATGGAAACAGTGATAATTTTTTACGAACGTAACAACACGACGAGAAATGCAAATGCAAATACCTTTAGGTTTAATGCAAAATGAGAAAACCAATTCATCTTGGTCAAGGTAATTATTGTATGCTAACAAATTATGTATAATTTACGAAAGAATTCTCCAGTGCTATATAAAAGATTGAATAATATAGATAAGAAATGTAAAATATGTTTCAGGAAGGAAAGGCAGAAATGGTTCTTATCTTTATTATGTGGCACTTGTCTAATATATGCTACAAGAACATGTGTTCCTTTATTGATGCCAATTATAAGTAAAGAGAAACAATGGTCCAAACCAGATTCCGGAGTAATATTATCTAGTTTTTTCTGGGGTTATGCGCTAACACAAGTTGCTAGTGGTTATATTAGCGATAGGATCGGAGGACAAAAAGTATTATTGATATCAGCCTTTGGATGGTCTATGACGACATTCTTTATGCCAGAAATTATAGAGCTCTTTTCAAACAGTGATACGTCTCTATTATTAGTAGCCACAGTAAGAACAATAAATGGAGCATTTCAAGGTAGTTTTATGAAATTAGTCAATTAAATAATCTAAGGTAAATATGTGAAAAAATGTTTTTCATATGCATAAAATTTATATATTACAGGAATGCATTTTCCTAGTATGATTAGTTTGATAAGTCAACGATTGCATGAAACAGAAAGAGCCTCATTCTTTAGTTTATTGACATCAGGATCTGCTCTTGGTACATTACTCACAGGATCTTTAGGTTCCTACCTATTGGAAAATTATAATTGGATGACAGTTTTTCAAACTTTAGGTAATTAAATATACAGTTAAATATCTTATTTATGTTACTATTAACATAATATCTAATATACAAAATTTAGGATAATGTAGTAAATTAAATAACATACACAGAGTAATTATTTTATCATGATCTCTTTAAATCTGTGTATTGCTTTTGACAATAAGAAAAGGTCTTGCTATATCAATGAATACCAGTGATGTCCCTGGATGAAGCTCTTTATGTAGGACTATACAATAACATGTTACTAACTCTTTCTTCTCTAATGGTTCCATATGACATCCTATAATATTTATTCTTCTTCAATTAATTTTTTCTAATTGTATTTCACAATCCTATTGTATTAACATTTTTCAGTAAAATATCTTTTTTTTATTCAAATAAATAATTCAGACTATATTTTACAAGTTATAATAAATTTAAAACAATACTTAGAGTACATTTTATGGACTGTCTTTTGTTATAATACACATTACAGTATGTTTTGATGGCTACTCTGCAATTTGCTAGAAAGTATCAAGTTTTGTTTGAATAATTTCCAATCTATTGTGTATTTCTTTTTATACGGATGTTGAAAGTCATTGTATTGCATATTTAATCCATGATACATGTTTCTAAAAGTAAGTATACGACAGGTTTAAGTCAAAAGACCGTTAACTCGCGTAAACTACTTGGCGCGATCGTAAAACTGGATGTAGTGGTAGATAAAATCTAAATCCAATGTTAAGTTTTGATGTATGTACATACATACAGACCATTGTCAATTTTCTTCAGTCGTACCGATGTCGCGTCGTTTAGATCGAAGAATGGCCTGAGTGATTTATATTTATATGACATATTTTTTCGTTTCGAGCCCTAATTAACTTTCTGAAGAATTGACGTATAATTAAATATTAAGTTCTATATAGTAACGGGAAATAAGAGTGTTTAACGAGGCTCTTTTAACCTTACGTACATCAGGTAAGGTAAGAACGCAACTATAAACAACATTGTTGATATTTTTTCAATCATTCTTAACTACTTTATTACGTACTTTCAATTTTTCATCCAGAGAAGTGCTTCTTTTGCATTTTAGATATATTTCCATTTTAACTATTTTTTTCTAAACATTATGAAATGAAAATGCAGGATATGTATTCGGGGAAAAGTTCGAGGAATTACTAAAGTTGTCCCGTTTCGAAAAATTAATGTTTTATTAAATCTTAGTTAGAGGGAACCGTCAGTTGCAATAAAACAGCGTTAAACTTATCAGGCGCGATATTATTGTATAGAAAATATACAGGCATCGCGTTTAGACTGTCAACCAGGTGAAAATCTTAAAAGCGAACCTAAGGTTCGTAATTTCGATACCTGGCGACGAAATGGTTATAGAAAACTTCTGAAAGGACTATTGTAAGATACTTATAATACACTTATTGTCAGATGGGAAAGCGTGATAGCCGCGAGGATACAAACTACCTAAAACCTACCCTCAATAGTTGTTACCGTTACTATACAGGGTGTCCGGTCATTCTTGGGAAAAATTTTAATGGGAGATTCTAGAGGCCAAAATAGGACGAAAATCAAGAATATCAATTTCGTGACAGGCTTCGTTAAAAAGTTATTACAAAATTTCAAATCGTTCTGGAAAAATTATTTTCGGTTGCAAGGGTCGATTACAATCATTTTTGGCCAATAGACATACCACCGAAATTCTACGCATTTACGAGAAAAAAATTCGAAGAAGTGTGAAATTTTTCGACGAAAAAAAAAATTTCAAATCGATCTGGAAAAATTATTTTCGGTTGCAAGGGTCGATTACAATCATTTTTGGTCAATAGACATACCACCGAAATTCTACGCATTTACGAGAAAAAAATTCGAAGAAGTGTGAAATTTTTCGACGAAAAAAAAAATTTCAAATAGTTCTGGAAAAATTATTTTCGGTTGCAAGGGTCGATTACAATCATTTTTGGCCAATAGACATACCACCGAAATTCTACGCATTTACGAGAAAAAAATTCGAAGAAGTGTGAAATTTTTCGACGAAAAAAAAAATTTCAAATCGATCTGGAAAAATTATTTTCGGTTGCAAGGATCGATTACAATCATTTTTGGTCAATAGACATACCACCGAAATTCTACGCATTTACGAGAAAAAAATTCGAAGAAGTGTGAAATTTTTCGACGAAAAAAAAAATTTCAAATCGTTCTGGAAAAATTATTTTCGGTTGCAAGGATCGATTACAATCATTTTTGGTCAATAGACATACCACCGAAATTCTACGCATTTACGAGAAAAAAATTCGAAGAAGTGTGAAATTTTTCGACGAAAAAAAAAATTTCAAATCGATCTGGAAAAATTATTTTCGGTTGCAAGGGTCGATTACAATCATTTTTGGTCAATAGACATACCACCGAAATTCTACGCATTTACGAGAAAAAAATTCGAAGAAGTGTGAGATTTTTCGACGAAAAAAAAAATTTCAAATCGTTCTGGAAAAATTATTTTCGTTTGCAAGGGTCGATTACAATCATTTTTGGTCAATAGACATACCACCGAAATTCTGCGCATTTTCGAGAAAAAAATTCAGTACGGGCGGAACTGTAAACGTTAATAACTTTTTAACGAAGCTTCCATCAACAAATTGGTATTTTCGATTTTCGTCCTATTTTGGCGTCTAGAATTTCTTATTAAAATTTTTCCCTGTATAGTGTGTCCGTTTTGTCTGGAAACATGTAAATATCCTAAAACCTATGCATGATACGGAAAAATGTTTCAAACAAATATTGCATGGTATAATCACATAACGTAATTATAGATATGTGACAACAGAATTATACAAAAATATGACTGACCTCTTGATTCCTAACACTCGAGTGTGCTATTCGTATTCATAATTTCCTTGTTGACAGATGCTGAATTACGAATTTTAAATCTAGCTTTAAGAGTGTTCATATCTGGTTACATGTACCAATCCTGCACTTTGTTTTAATTTTAATACATGAATCATTAAAGAGTCCATGTATATCGTAAAAAAACGGTGTCGGAGACTGATCATCGTTTAAAATCGCCGCAGTATCTCTTCAAAGGTCGGGATAAACGAGTACGGTCGCTTTAATGAAATATAATCGTCGATTATCATGAGCGATTAATTTCAATTAGCAACTGATCAAGTATTTACCAAATTATTTTAATCGTGGAACACTTTTCGTTTCGCAATATTTTTACAAAACACTTATATTCTTTTATGACTATTTGGATTTTTAGCGATTAATTATTAATACTAAAATGCATTTTATTTTTAAAACAAAATCAAAATAAATATCTGTGCATAAAAATGATAAAAATCAGTTAAAAATTTAAGCAATTTTTCAAAAAAGTTTGTAAATCACTGTTATAAAAATTAATATCGTACGACGATATATTCGTGGGACTTACAGTCAAGGCTCACGCACGCATCAACGCTCTAAAAAACTTCAGTCCAATGCATAATCCATTTCTTTGTCTCCGAATCTTCACCTTTGCTCAAAATATTGTATTTTGTTCCCTTTCTTCGTTCAATAACATCACTTACGTCAGAAATGTTACGAAGTCCACTTTCATTTGAACAGTTACTCGATACATCATCGAGTTTGTCTTCATTTTCACTTTTTGTATTTGTAAAATACATTATTTTATTTGTTTGTGAAAAAATCTATTGACTAACTCATAAACTGACACAATTATTGCTTTAGAAACGTAAAAACCTAGCTTTGATATAATAAAATGACTTGGACGGTGCACGATGAAGCACGGACGTTCCTTCATGCAATAATACTGACCGATCCGTGTCCCCTCCTTTTACACTTCGATATGCATTTGTTTCGGAACTTTTTTGCTCTGGGTCATTATAAGACTTTGTCACCTTGACAACGTCACGATTACCATAATTATTTTAAATTCACTGAGTCATCGAACTGCAAAAACGAAATATCTCGTGACTCGTACGCCAATGTGTTAACAGTAGCATATGACAGAATAGTACAAAAATAAATATACGTCTTTTCGCATTTGTTGCATATGAGATCGATCAGTGTTTCTCAAACATAGTTCTACACATCCTATTAATTTTCGAATGATCTTTCATATCGAAACAAGCATGACTGTATTTTTTAAACCCTTCCCAGGAAACTAGACTAATCTCTCATTATTTATTTTTTTAATTAAATACATATTTCTTTCCATATGCAATGTTACAAATAATTTTAATGCATTATAATGTGATTAACTATTAATGTACAATTTGTAAGTGCCTCAAGTTATGCACATATTTTTATTATTAACAAGTTTATTGATATAGGCGGTTTGAGTTTGATGTGGACACTCTTCTTAAGCTACCATACTCTCCCATTTAAGGAAAGAGCAGCCTCTACTAAATTAACTACTAACTATACTTTACCTTGGTTGAAGCTCCTGAAAAAGCCTCCATTCTGGTAATCATTATGCATGGTGTTAACTTGAATTAATTGTCAATAAATCACAACATTTCTTATATTAACATTGCAATGCCTAATATACATGTATTTCATTTATAACTATAAATTTCAGGTCATGTGTAATAGGCCATGCTTGTCAAAATAATTGTTTTTTTGTATTGTTATCATGGATGCCAACATATTTTCATGATACATTTCCTGAAGTAAAGGTAAATGATTCATTAATAATTGTTCTAATATTTCAGTAAGGATTCTATTTAATCATACAAACTATGATATGTGTTTATATTATTTAGAGCTGGGTTGTAAATATGTTACCATGGTTGTCAATGTTACCTTGTACAGTTCTGGGCAAAGCTCTTTCTGAGAAAATAATAAAAGCAGGGTATTCTGTCACAGTGACACGTAAAATAATTGAAACAATATGTTTTGTTACTGAAATAATAAGTCTACTATTCCTAGGTATGCATATAATAATGTAAAAATATTTCATTTATTATTATTTAAAAAATTAATTTAAAATCATTTCAGCAAAAGTGGAAACATTTCAAAGTGCAATAATTTGCCTTGCATTTATAATTGGCGGATCAGGTTTCCATAATAATGCAATTGCTGTAAATCCTTCAGACCTTGCACCAAAACATTCTGGCAGTGTATTTGGATTAATGAATACTGTTGGTGCTATACCTGGTATGCATACAGTATTGATATAATTTTTTTTCCAGAAAAAAAAAATATTGTTATGCCATTTTAGGATTCCTTGGAGTGTACTTTGCAGGGCATATTCTACATGTAACACACAGCTGGCCTGTTATTTTTATATTTATTGCTGTAATTGACACAATAGGATGCATAATATATTTACTATTTGGTTCTGGTCAAGCAATTATATAAAATATCAGATTAAATTTGTTGTATAATATATTTATTATTTGGTTCTGTTCAATTATATAAAATGATATTGAATAAATTTGTTGTTGTTTTCAGTTTCCTGTAAGTAAATTTTCGCTCTACGATCCATTGTGTAGGTTACATAAATTTTAATAGCAGACAAAAGCATCGAATCATTGCGTCAACACTGCGAGAAGTTTCGAGAATAATCAGTCTCGTCGTTTCCTCATATCTCGAATAGTTCGTTAACGAAATTTCTAAAACTCTGAGTATCAATGATGCATTTGTTCACTTAATTGGTTATTTTTAATCACAAAAGTTTTAAAAATAATATCGATAAAGCGAATAGAAAAATATTAACATCGATTCAAAGCAAAGTTATATTTAACAATGAAGTTAATAGTTGATTTTCATAAACGTGATATCTCTGCAGCCATCTACTGTACGTGACAGTGGAAGATAATTGGTTGGAAAAGCTTTAAATGATTATTCTCTACCAATCATTATGTAGTATCATCGGATGCAACTTCAAGTATATACGATAAATATTAAGAGTGCTCTTTCCATTGATAGCGAATTAAAGAATAGCCAATACGGATGCTGGTACTCTACGATCGTCGCCCACATGAGATAGCTGCCTTATCGTAGATCGGAGCGAATACCCGATGCCTTTTTTAACGCGAGCATGTGAACGTACCTCGAGACTCGAATTTTCGATTCGGAGCATCTAGTGAGAGTTAACATACGCAGCAGGGATAATTACGGAGGTGGAATTTTAGTTTCGACTGAAAGATCGTGTGCTTGTTTACGCGAGATTTTTTATGAACGCGTGGTTCGTTCGTCAGCGCTCGTCGTTTCACCGATCGTTCGGTCGCGCCTGCCTTTCTTGCCTGCTGCCGCGAATGTGGATACTTCACGGTGCGCTGTGCTGCTGCTGCCGCCGCCGCTGTGCGTTTAATGTGCTCAACACGGCTGATCATCCTCGGATTTTGACGAGATCTGCACATTCGTAAACGGTTTGGAATTGGTTCGTTATTGTGCCAGGCCCCGCAGTGATTGTCACTTGATAGCAACACCCGAGGCGCCAAAGCTGTCCGCATCGGCGCTTTCTTCAGCCCAAGTGGTATCAATGTTGTCTGGCAATGGTGTGTAAGGAGAACGTGGTATCATGGTTTGGGAATCTGTCCAGGTAATAGAAATATCATCAGTTCCTTTCCTGATTATTGCCACACATTACTTTCCGCGTGATAAAATATCTAAAAATTCTAACATTCCCGACTCGCTGTTACGTTTTTCACCGTGACCTCCTCATCCTCCTTACCAAATTTCGAACTAACCAAAAAGAACATCCCATTACGATCTTATCTTAACTTTTTGTGTCAGAAACAGCCGTGTGCGTATTAATAATTTGAAAATTACACGGATACTGATTTATATTGATATTTACTTTAGTTTATCGCTGACACGTAATTATTTTATTTGTTGTACGGGAATACCATGTATGGTAGCAAGTATGTTTGCAAATTCTTATATATTTGAAATACAACAGTGAATTGATAAACGTATTTGTATAATTTTTGTTCAGAGATAAGAAAATATTACATACACATTAGTGTTATTTAAAGTAATATCATTGCTATTCACAGTTCTTGTTTTAGATTTATTTTATTAAAATGTTAATAAATACATTTTTGAAAATTTTGGAAATGAGTATTCGTGTTCTTTGTAAACTGTTATATTTTTCATTGTGACTGTCTTATCCTTCTTACAAATTTTGATCTAACCAAAAAGAACATTCCACTATAATATTATCTGAACTCCTTTTGTCAGAAATAATTCTACATATGTTCATAATTTTGAATCTATATAGATATACATGTTGATATTTAATTTACCTTATCACGGTTGCATAATTACTTTATTTATTATATGTGAGTACCACGTATGGTAGCCAAGCATGTTTGATCATAAGTCCTTATATATTTGAAGTACACCTGTGAATTGATAAACATATTTATATGTTTCTTTAAAGGTATTAAAGAACTGTGAGATATACACCGTTGTTATATATGGCAATATCAGTGCTGTTTACTATTTTTAATATAAATTCATTTTATCAGAACAATAAGTGTATCTTTAAAGATTTTTAAAATAGTTACAATTGGAGTAAGATGTACATATGTTTTAATGACTATAATGATTTTAATAATTCTATCATATTCCTGAAATAAGTGACACAACTAAAAATTTGTCAATATGGACCATATATTTTTATTATACCCACTATGTTTCTAAATATGTTTTATGGGATATGCAAACTTCAATTTTGATTAATTATTTATCAGATATTTCCATAAATATTGGTAATAAATGTGAAGTCACTGATTCTAATTTATGATGGAAGGAGAACCAAGTTAACTTATAGAGCTATATTTATGTTTATTTCCATATTTTTAGTAGCTATCAAATTGGTTATAAAACAAGTCATTTTCTGTACAATAGTACAAGACTTTATCATACTAAATACAAGGATTTAGGATATAGTATATAAGTCAGGAATAAGAAAAATCTTGAATTGTATCAAGAGCCACTTTTGTTGAATATATTGAAGAACAGATCAAATATAAGATTTATGAACTTGATATATTATTTTATTTTGTGTCTCTTATATTATGTGCCTTGTATATTTAGTTATAAATATAGTTTATTTAGTCTCACTAATTGCAACAATGTGTAATGATCCTATTCAGAACACATAAAGAAAATTTTATAGATCAATTCTGTTGTTTCTCCATCTTAACCCATTTATAACTTGCATTCGAAATATAGTCCATCTTTAAAAAATATTCATAGAAAATTACTCGGTATTGCATTTGTACATAAAAGAGTCTGTGGGTAAAGTAATCTGTATTATCTATGTCATTTTAGTTACCATATATTGTACTTTTATAATATCTTAAGTTTTTGCTTGAATCATAAATGGGTTAAATAAAAAATGATGCTTAAATTTAACATTTATCACTGATATATATGGGTTTAATTGATATATAATTGATAAAAATTTTCCTTCATTTATTTTATATCTTTGAGTGCATAATAAATTGAACATAACAAATGTATAGGGAAATTTTAAATGATGAAGGTGACATTGAGATTTTTACAAGTAATTGAAGAAACTTGCAAAACATGGCATTTTAAATGCACATATTATTAGCAATATATGTGAAACTCTTATATAAAATGATATTAATACAAGATCTTAGAAATATTGCGTCAGTGTTTATATAGAAAATTGATTGAATTCAACTTCATATAATTATTATTGTTGGTATTGAATATAATCATAAGCATCATTAAACAAAAATATTAATTTTAGTCGTATTGCTTTATCATTATTTTTTGTAAAAATATATGTTTATTTCATGCTAGAGACATTTGTTTACAGCTTTCAGTATTTAATCTCTAATGTTCCTAATGTAACATTTTTACATTAATAATATACAAGTTTATTTTTCACATTCAATAAAAATTTGTTATTTTTGTTAAAAGTTTGTACAATAAAAAAGAATATTTTTATAATGTATTCTGTATATATGATATAAATTTTTTATGTATGTGCAGTTATAAACGTATCGATGTCATGTGCACGTTATTAAATATGTGCCTGCCATTTGAAATTCGATACCTTGGCACTTGTGTTGAGGATATTGGTAAGCGGGATTACAATGACCTTCGTGATACGGAACATCATGCAAATAGTGCCTCTGATCTTGCTGAGCTGACAACCTTAGGGGTGGCAGATAAACGCACACGAAAGAAACTTGCTCTCTATATGGCATTATTAGATTCTTGTAATTATGCATGTGCTGTAATCTTGTACAAGAATCTGTCAAATTTTGACTATCAAGAGATCTCAAACCTATTAAATGGGACCACCTTCACTCCGGATGACCAACTTTTAGAAGAGCTACTCTTATTGTACACAATGGCTTTAAATCACCCGGCGTTTACATATGAGCAGAAAAGTGTCTTTGGTAACATTTATATAAAACTTCAAGAAGAGGAAGCTCGTTTGAATCTCTCAAAGTCAAATTCATCCTACAAACAGGCACAAGTATATACAAATTCTTATGTTAATTGTACTTATTCTATGCAATGAATGACACAGTTCTTTAATTATTTTTAATTAAAAATGATTATAAATGAAATATATTACCATTACTTTAGTTAAACATTATAATTTATTTCATTAATATATCTACATACAGGGTTGCACGCCATGTATGAATACAAATGAAAGGTTAATGGATAACGAAATGCAGGGTAGTTGTTTGATGGCACCTCCTACGATGCAGTCTTACCATGGTAATTTATGTTTTACATACAATACACACATCTTATATATTAGATGTATGTATAGATTAATATGTGTTAATATATTTCTTTTATATTATTTACAGGAGAAATGGCTATGAGAAATAATACCATGATAACTGGAGTTCCCCCTGGTCTTTCCATGCCTCCACCTGGATTATGTTTATCAGCACCCGAGCAAATGCCAATAGGATCAGGCGGCGGAACGCCCTACCTTCATCTTGGATTCTCATCAGTAAATCACATGCCACCATGGACAGGTCAGGTTATGATGGGGAATCAACTGATGTATCACACTAGCGATATGTTGGCTTATCCACCTTCCCCCTTAGTCAGCCGTCAATCGTCGCCATCCCAGTCTCGATCTCCTAGCCGCAGCAATTCCCCAATGGGTCGCCGGAATAACACAATGCCGCGTACTTCGTCACAAGTGACTCAATCTACTTCAAACACCTTAACAACGTCAACGAGTGCCTCTAACAGTCAGACAAGCATCGCCAGTTCAAATGCCAATTCTCTTCCACCACTTCCTGCACTTGGTACGAGCAGGAGTCATCCTGGTCAACCTCCATTGCTTCCATCACGCTCTGTTCCTTTACCTATCAGCAGTTCCACAACTTTCTCGCGGCATAATAGCATAGAGAATACTCCTTCTACCTTAATTCCGGCAGCACCACAATCTAAACAACCACCACCACCACCACGATTGCGGTCTTCAACTTCTGGTGACTCTTTACGAGAAACACTAGGGAAGGAGATGCCAAATTTCAAAGGCAATTTGCAGAATTTCTCACTCGACGAGGTAAGATAGTAATATCATATAATACATAATGAAAATAATTACATCATATATTGCATGCCGAGTACAGATTCGAAGGATGAGCGATGAAGATTTAAGGGAAATAGGATTAACACCAAATGCAGTGGGGCAACTACGAAGTATAGTTAAGAGTCAAACAACTAATGGTTTAAATCAAATTAGTAATGACAAAAAATTGGACAATACTACTAGCACGACTCATGCAGTTGTTGATTCGCTTGAAAACGAGGTAATTATGCGCAATGTATTTTTAAAATCAGTGTTTCTCAAACTTCATTTTTTCACTGATCCTCTAGATAAAGGAAAATTTTTGGTGGACCTTTTAATAGAATTAAATTCTTACTTTTAGTATAATATAAAACTGTTTGTTTTAACAAATGTATTTGTTTTAACTAATTTTATTCAATTTAAATAATTCCATAGGTTTCACCTTAAACGTTGTTTATTAAAACAGCGCAGAAAAATAAATATACCTCTGATGGATCTCCTTAGAATTTATTTAAAGCTATAAAATAATAAATTTTGTTTTAATCAAAGAATTTTCATTATTTGACTTGCAGGTTAACATATCACATTATAAATAAGAAATTCAATCAAATTTATGTATTACTTTTTACAGAAGCAGAATGAAACGGTATGGTTGATAATGATATGAATGATGTTATTTTTCGTAGATTAAGCGGGGGGTTGTGCTCATTAAACACGAAACTATGTCAGTTTTTTGTTTTGCACCAACAGAATGTGAAAAATCAGTGTGTCGTGAAGCTATCATTAATAGTATTTGAGTAAAATTTCAGAAAGAAAACTTTTTTGTGCTCTAAAAGTCTCCGCGTTAATAAGAACAAAATATTACGGGAAGCATTTTTCTCATATCGCGATATAATACATTTTTTTTTTGCCCGTGAGCTTGCAGAGTTCAGTTTGAGAAATGCTGCTCTGAGTATTACAAAGTTAAAGAATTGTACGTTAAACAATTATTATGTAGGCTATACCGGGGATGGAGATGTTAAATGATAATGGAAATCAAAGCAGTAAGTCAATGCCATTACAGGAACAGCATCCAGCGATGCATCATCATCATAATCATGCAGCTACTCCTAATTTACGGCGATATCCTAATATGCCACCATTAGATCCTGCACAAATACAAATGTATCCTGCACCGCCACCGATGTATGCTGCACAGAACGCACCGTGTTATGCCTGTCTTACGTTACCAGTTGCTGGGGTACAAAATCGATATCCAAGGTAAGAAAAAAACAAGTGAACACTTAAGGGTGTAGTTAACCCTCAGAATTTTAAATATCGATTTCCCTTTAACCTTACCTTTCTAGGAAATGAATAACTGTAACCACTTGAACTTTTCACAATTTACTAGTTGTCCGGAAAACGTCTTACTAAAATTTCATTAAAAAATACTTAGTGCATACTTTGTCTGATAAAGTTACATTGGTCAAAAGTAAAACCGTATTTACTTCGAGCGAAAGGAATGGACACTTCATATGTTGCAGTATCTAGCATGCTGTTCAAAATTCGAGAGCCATTTCATTAATATTTGGAATTTTTCTTATTCTCATAGGAATATGGAAATATTTGAAAAACATTTTTATTTTTTTTGTTAATTTTGAGGCTTGACTACCTTTTCAACACGATCCGAGCTAATCAATTTACGGTGATTTTCCGTTTACGTGGATCGTGTGCGCCCTACGTTCTGATAATTGTATTGTCCACTACGTGATTTTATAAAATATTTTATGAAAGTATTAAGTTCAATAACAAAAATATTAAACGGCGTGAACAGCAAGTTCAGAGTGGGGAGTATACGACCCACACAGTATTGAAAGTGTTAATATTTGTTAAAGTGTAATTAATATATAATTTTGAAACATTGCAGGTGCAATGCTCAACATGTATATTGTTTGACGCAATTTCAAGCCTTGAGGTTAGACCCTGAGAGCAGTAGGCATTGTTCACAAAGCAGTAGTTCCGACAGTACTGGTAGCAGATCTCCGCCAGAAACACCTCCAGCTGCACCGTGGGTGAGCGGAAACGAGAGCAACGCACCGCCAGTTACTGATCATCTTAACTCTGCATCGGTACATTCTACGAGCGCAGTGTCGCATCCAGCACCTCAACAGCCTATACAGTCGGTCCCGGAAAGGCAACGTACCAGAAGAAATCAGGCGCACGTAATGCGTCATAAAAATCAAATGGTGAACGGCGGCGGAGCACCGAATTTATCGCAGTGTGTTTCTTTTCCTGCACCACCAACGCAGTCGCAGGTCACGTATCTGCCGCACGGTCATTTTTCAACTCTGAGACCGAGCAGTGGTATTTATTCTAACTTCTCACATGGACCGTATGCAAGGCCAGCTTATCCGACCACGTATCAACCGAACGGTGAAATGATGTACCAGTATCCTGGGCATCCATCTTCAGGGGGAACACCCCCACCGCCGCCAAATGCTGCCGCAACACCCGTACAAGCACCATACATGCCACCAACTCCGGTTGTTACGTACGCACCAGCTGCCGTCCCACCAACGAAAATTTCGTGTTATAACTGTGGCAGTAGCAATCACCTAGCAGTCGATTGTAAAGATCAAACAATGGAGGACCTTACCAAAAAAGGTAATTTCTTACTTTTATCTTTCATTTGCAACGACCCGATTGCACTTTTATCCTAAGCTTCATTTTTCATTGCATATTAGGCCAAGAATTGCGTGTACAGACATTTAAGACGTTCACTCTGAATTTAACTATGTGTTGTGTGAGAAATTTTTATATACAGGAATTGCTGGATTTCAAGAGAAGCATCGGCTAGTGTATATACTTTTTTTCGTTTGTAGAGCCAACCTTTCATCAAAAATCATATAATTTTTATATATAACAATTTGCATAATTTACAAGTTATTCAAGGTGATCGTGTAAAGTGTCTCGCCAGGTATTTAATAGAAAATATTTTGTTTCGAATTACTTCCATAATATCCTCATCAAGTAAGGTAAGTGTACCCAGTAGTTGACTATTCAAGATAGCATTATCACGAAGAGTTATGTTATCTTTTTCAGATATTATGAAATGATCACATTACAATTTGTAGAATCACGTGTCAACTGTTCCCTTATCATCTAACGAGGCTAAAAACTTGTTAAAATCAAAAATTGAGCTCTTACACTGTTAGAAAAAAAGTAAAAGTAGTAAGCAATATTGAAGCACTGAAAAACAAATTGTTTATTTCGATATGTAAGATTATAAATAGTACTACATGCTTAACTGTTTAAATGATGTTTTTTTATTACAAATACGATCGTTGGAGTTTTTATTTTAATCTTTTTTTTTTTCTAAAAGTGTCAATTAATACATGGTCAACTATTAGTACTTTTACCTTAATTGATTTTATGAAGTGTTCGCTTATATACTTATGTAATTAATACAGTTTAAATTAATTTTGTCTGTAGAGTATTGCTAAAAGAAGGTAGTTTGTTAATGTTTCTAATCGATTATTTTACGCCATTTTAAAAATAATTTTCTTCTTTGGAAATGATTAACTTGCAAATTTTTACATACTTGTATATATGTACAATTATAGAAAAAATATTGATACATTATATAACATATGCCTGCATGCGAACAAACGGTGAACGTTTTTCGTTTGCGATTGGAATCAAATGAGAATATTTCAATTTATATCCCTTTTGTTTGAATAATAAATACTTTGAATTACAGCTCAGTATCGCCTAGACTACAGCATAATGAAACAACCTGGAGAGTGCCCAAGTTCTGACAAGTGATCCCCTGCCACGGACCACCCAGCAATTTACCATTATCATCACTACCATAATTACTGTTATCATCACTGTCATTATCATTCCCATTGCCACTATTACCATGACCCCACTACAGCAATACAACCTAAGGACCGTTCAAAAGATGACTGCTATCGCTCCTTGTGCAAGTTTTCGGTGATTTTTTTAGACATCCCTTATATTCAGGACGACGATTTTTTAACAGAGGATGTTTCGCGATTCACGGTACCAGGTATACTTTTTACAAGATCTTATTTATGATAGTAATTATTCTTAATTATGATTGTAAAAAGATGTAGCGTCGTGTACAAAGGGAAAAGAACTAAAAGAAGCATAACGCAGAATCCACTGTTCTCATCTATCTGATGTTAGAATACGTTTTGAACGATTTGTGTTAGGCATTGACTCGCGTCTTTCCAACGATACCTAATGGGCTACTTACCCCCTACGCCATTTCTCTCTATTTCTCTAATAACTAGCCATAAATGAAATGCAAAGAAAATGAAAACAACGCATTGTGCTCTGATTAGGTAAAAACTACCACGTTTGACTATATTTATCATTGATACCTTTACTTCTACTAGTATGTCTACTACCACTATTACTACTATTACTATTAAACTATTACTATTACTTCTATTATCGCTACTGCGCCACGACGTTTTTATGTATATATATTTTCTCAATTCTTACGTGCGCGATGTTTGAGCGAATGTAAACAACAAAAAAAAGAAAAAAAAATATGGTGAGGACGATTTAAATGAAAAATATAGCGTGGAAGAATGAAGAGTGAATGCACACACGAAAGTTAGAGTGAGAGAGAGAAAGAAAGGAAGGAAGGAAGGAAGAAAGAATGAGAGAACAACAAACCATAAGTGTTCGATCATCTAGCTGCCGTTGCGCTCCTGTGTGTATAAAACTACGAATATACGCCGCTCACCACTCATTTATTAATTTATGGATAGTTAGCTAAGTAACAATAACTCTCATCCTATTTATATAAATAGTCACGCAATCACGTGCAACTTAAGCAATTTTATACGACTTTTATTGATCGCCCGTCTTTTTTAAGTGTAAGCAGTACGTTATATGCGTTTAGAATCTTCTTAGTGGGTTAATGAAAAAAAAAAAAAATACGAGAATAATAATTCTTCGAATATGTGCTAGCGTTTAGGTGTGAGTGAAGTGGCAATCTACGTTACGCGCTCGCCTTGTCAACAAGTCGTTAACTACATTTAAATCAGTTTTTGATTAAAACCACCATTAGCGAGTGTTAATATTATTCTATTAGAGTGCATAATTTGGCAAATTTTTGACTAGCCCCTGTAACTACGATGGTTTGTACTTTTTACTTGTAAGGCTCTCATACTATGCACCTGATCTATGTGAAGTAGGTCTTAGATACCTAATAGTAAGGAATGAAAAGCTATAAAAGTGGACGAGAGTGAATATGTGTGACTTTGAATACGTATGCATTTAAAAACTTCCCTTCGATAATTTCTTGATATAAAGAGTTTCTCAGGTGTTTCTTTTGGGTTGGTATTGAGTTTTGGCAGCTAGTCAGTAGCCACAAGAGAAATTTTTTGGAGTAAATTAATGCGTTAGTGTCAGTGTCTTGCAAGGATGAAAGTTTGACTTTTAAGATTTAAAATCAGACTCGCTGATTTTCTTATACCTACGATATAAATTCGCTACAATGATATTATTTTTCATAGATTATTTTTTATACGCGAGAGACGTTTCTTAAATGTTTTCTAAACAACGTTTTATCTTTCAAACTCCAAAGAAAGCCAAAAAAGTAATTATTTATCAATTAATCACCAAATCATGTATAAAAAGTCGTAGATCAGTTTTAAATTGTTACAATTTAAGGCTCTATTGGTATATGTTAGTCAAACTTTTGTCAACGTTTTGTAAGAAATGTAGTATCGTAATTGCATTAGCCTGGTTCAGTATCTAGGTAACATTTAGTGAAAGTGCCATTTTTATGTCAATAATTAGTGTCTTTGTACCGGTCTACGAAAAAAGAAAAGAAGCAAAGGTTGACATTTATCTTGCTGTTACCGTTAGTGAATAATAATCTTTTTATTTTTTCTTTTCAAACTACCTGAGAAAAGTTTCGATGTGGCTGTGACCGATGAGAAGTTCGTGAAATTTATATTAAAGTTCTGCAAACGAGAACACCTATTTAACTTCATGATAAAAATAAATTTGTTGGCATTCGCGAGCACTCTGTCTTCGAATTAGTGTTCGTAATAAGTGGCAGAGTTCGCCTAAATAAAGTTTACAAAATAATAATAATAATAATAATAATAATAATGAGGAAGCCTCGTTTGTAACGCGTCAGGAATGTAGATGTGTTGCTTGACAAGAGCGTAAAAATAACAATGGTTTAATGAATTTGTACGTGCTTCAATTATGAAACAAAGGAGTCTGACTTTATGGCATGTATGACATAATAAAAATATTATAATTGCTTCGATCGTATTATTCATGGTAAAAAAAGCTAAATTCCGAGGCAAAACATTGAGATTTTGGTTTGCGGGTAAATTTGCTTTTCGATGTTTAAAAATATTGTTCGGTTATTTCTCGATGTAATTTTCGATAATTTTATATATATTATACAAAAGAAATACACTATCTTGCCAAGCAGTAACAAATCATTGTTGACCAAGTAATATCGTGATATTTTAATCACGGTTAATCGTGTTACCAAAAGCAATAGTAATTATTAAAACGCGCCACTTTATTGCTGTTTACTAACTTGTTGACACTGACGGTGAAAAGAGGACTATATTTCGCTATAGTATCATTGGCAATAAAATAAACGCGATGTTTCTTGTCTTAACTATTAAGCAATATTTTCTAGAGTAACTTCAATATAGAATTTTTCAGCGGAATATTATTGTATAGTATTAATGTTATTAGCAGCAATAAGGCAGTTCTATATTTTCGTTGCTGATTAGCAATTGTACATAAATGAAAGTCGTGTAATATGGCTTTAGCAATAATGTCATATCTAATGACATAATACCTTATAGGAATGTTATTTAACGAATAATTCTGTTCTAACGAATTTGAAGTGACGAATTATGGTTTTTATCGCATCAATTAACAGTCATTTCATTGCATTTCATGAATTCAATTACTTTCCTAAACCCGATTCGATATTTAGTGGGAATGTACTTTTCAAATTTCTGATCTTGTCGTGTTCTCTTAATAATTTTATTATCAACATGTTTTTTTTTTAACTATCGTTATACAAAACACATGAGAAATCTATTTTCATTGATTGGCAGCATTGGAAAAGTGCTTTCAGCTGGAATTGAGACTCCTTTGTTTAGCAAATACAGTGCGCATTTAAGCTACCGAAAATAAATTGACGACAGAGAAGAAAGAACAGCGATAAGAAAATTGTGTTTTATGCAATCGATACGTTGCGTTATTATAAAGTTCGAAAAGAAGTTCAAAATGCTCTTGATCAAATCAGTATTATACCTAAAAGAATCAAAAAGTCAAAGAACCATATCACTTGAACGGAAGCCGTAGAACAGGAATGTGAGAGATTAATAGTAGTAAAATAATTATAATGAAATGATAATATTGATATTAATTATAGTAATAATGGTAACAATAATATTATATATTCGTCATAAAATAGAGATGTAAAATTTCCAGAAAGATTGAAGATCGTGTGAATAAAATACATTCGGAAAATGTTAGCCATTGGTAAAAAAAAAAAAATGAAAAAGAAAAAGAAAAGAAAAGAAAAGAGATCGGTGTTATCATAGACACATTTTTAACGCGTAACCTTGGTTGTTTTCATAATTGTTATTTCATAATGCAATTATTAGTTCTAGTAATAATTGTTTCTGTTTCTAATCCCCATTAGCACTAGTAGCTACTGCTCTTTAAGTGTTCCTATTCTCGCTTTAATTAGAACCGATTGTCCGCGTCACTGTTTACGTCTCTGTACGAATCTATCGAGATATCAAATTCAAACAAAAATAATGATGAAATTTTCAAGATTTGATTATTAAAACAAATTCAATTCTTTTCGACATGTTCGAGTCCGATACGAAGTGTAATCGGTGTCGCGATGAAACTGAACGATGCTGTTATATAAAACTTTCTCGATATTTTTACATCTCTAACTCTAACGATCGAGATCGATTCTCGAGAGAAAGAAAAGAAAAGTAAAAAAAACGAAATAATAAAATCGCGATGAAAGCACAGGAATGTAAGAGAGGGAGAAAGAAGGAAAGAGAGAGGGAGAGGGCTAGAGCTACGGTGTATCTCCTTTTTCCCCAAAACGTTTTTGGACATACAGGGGTGTAATTGGGCAGCGATTAGGATTGTACAGAAAACGTTAACAGTAAACAACGGAACGAAATGTCTTAACGAAATACACGCATACAGACGCATACGATGTGCGAAATGGAACACGCCAGATATACATACATGCATACGCAGCCACTTATCGAGATACCGTCGGCATAGTGACTTAAAAGCGCTTACAATTACGATATACATTTGCCGCGTTTCGCGAGTTGAGCTCGCTTTACAGTAATGAACGTTTGCACGAGGCGACCGTCAATTCGGAAGAGGCTTGCCCGATAAATTGCGACTCACGAGGACAATACCTGCTTTGGGGGTGAGAAGGAATATACTATATAAAAATGATAAAAAAAAGAAAAAAAAAACAAGGTAACATGGAACGCAAGGCGCGAATAGACTACGGGGGCGAGTTGCCATTTCGAACGAAACAGAAAACGGAAGAGAGTATATCGTTTCTAGATGGAAATTTTCAATGGCGAATCAAGTGTGGGAGTGCGTGCGAAAAGACGGTTGAGATGTACGAGTGTCGCTGAGGTTATTCACAAGTAAGGATAGAAAGAAAAAAAAATCCCAAAAAAAATTTTTAGAATGCATTTTCTGCGAAACGAAATTCATTCGATTTTTTGTAGACGGTCACTTGTGGCGAGAGTATTCGGGATCTTTCGTCGCGACGGCGAAATAGCGTGTTATATCGTGACACGGAAAATGTAACAGGACAAAACAAATGAAAAAGAAAAAATGCGAAAACGACAAAATATGAAATATGTACGACAGTTTGTGCTACTTTATGTCATGTACATACATACGAGACGGTGCGCAAGGAAAACGTATGCATGGTACACGAGTATGTGTGAGTGACAGCGTGGTAGGGGAAAGAAGAAAGATTTACATACAAATATGTGATGTGTATATACACACTATATATATATAAATATATTATATATTATATATATATATTGTATATTATATATCATATTATATACATAATATATATATCATATATACATATATATTTATATCATATATATATATATATATATTATACGAAAATATTGAGATATATTTGTAAATTCTGTTATCTGAATGCATTATAAATATTTTAACCTCCTGTAATGAAATATTTAATAAAAAACGTTACCAACCAAATCGTCTACAGTTTTCGTCGGTGTGTTTAGGACATGTGCGTTTTACGGGAATGTACTATTTTTTTTTTTTTCTCTTACGTGCGATAGTACGAACAAAAAAGCTGCAAATGCACACATCTTTCCAGAGTAATTGTGATTACTTTAAGATATTGTTGATGTTGTTATCAGGGTTTACGGATCTGTAAATTTTATGTACAGTGACATTTTGTCCTATTTTTGTTAAAGTATTGTGTATGCTATTCTTTTATATAAATTTATATATATATATATACGTCGCAGAAATTCTATGTAGTATTAAGAAGCTCTATGGAGGAGTTTAAAGGGACTGAAACTTTTTCATAGACTTAACGGGAAGGTCTAGTAGGTTGCATCTGCCGGGCCATCGATAGATATGATATATTATTTGCTGTAAACAAAAATTATAATAATTTTGTATTAGCAAACACGAATTGTATTGTACGAAATAAGTTAAATGTATTTTCTGATGTGGATTAAACTAATCGAATTCTCCGTATAGTAATTGCCAATGAACGAACAACTCCACTTTTTATAAATCACTGTCCGCTGCTTTGTAAAAACTCTTTTCTCGCATTTTCTTCCGTGCACATTATTCGTGGTGGTAGGATCAGCATCATTATGATTTTTTCAAACTCGTATTTCTTTATTTTGTACACTGTTTCGAGTAGCATTAGAACATTAGCAGGAAACAGCGCAAACGTATCAATTTTTACCATAAAATTTCATTAATAAGTATTATCGAATCGGGTATAGTGAGTGCAATCGATCCACAAGACTTCCGTTATGTAAGACCGTGCATGTATGGTACAAAGTAAAGCAACACAGATACCGCATTATGGGTCCATATGGAATAGATTCTCCTATCTTATGCACACATTTTTATAATTGGATACGATGCATGCATGTCTGCTCTCTTTAATTAACGACGTTAACAAAATGTTACGAAAATTCCTAAATATTTTTAGCGAACAATTTTGTGGAAGGAATACGAATTTTGTCATACAGATTTCAGTTTATCGATCTAAATATACGCATTTAGATTAAATTTAACGCATTTCATACTTTGAATTTGTTGCGACTATCAGTAGCTAAGATCATAATGAAAATAATTTGTTTCAGCTGTACGCCTTATCGACATCTGTACGGATGTGGTATGGTGTATTCGAGGAAGTTCGTTAAGTTATAATTATACAAGGCGCTGTACACAACCGTAAAGTGCAAGATACAATACTAAGAAAAAGGCTGGAATGCAAGGGTAATCAATTTATTTTATTTCAAGGCATATGCAAAATTAATCGAAGATAAATTGCTATTTGCAATTTGCAAACACAAATGAAACTGTTCATGTGTTTCTCGAACTGTAAGTTTCAGAATTAGGCGCATTCTTGGATCGTGATAGGAAATGGGACAGTAATCGCTACAATGCAGTGGAGCGTACGATTTAACTATAATATCGTCGAGTCTGGAATCGTTCTATCCGTTATCGAAGTAAAATTTATTTCTCGAGGAATAGTCTTCGTTTCCAGGTGCTTTTACGTTTTCTTTTCGAATGATATGTATTTACAAACGCACGTGCTTAGAAACTAAATATAAAAATTGTTCAATTCTCCACCGTCGTTACATAACAGCGATTGTAACGCATACAATTCACGGTGTATTAACCCTTTATAACTCCGAGTGTCTCTGAAGTCACATACCTATAATCTACACTTTCAAAAGTATAATGTAATCCTTATCAATATGTATCGATTTTCGTTTTAATGCAATAGCGTAGTCAACGATCTGTTTGTAATTACAATTTTAATATTTCACATCAGGATAGATACATTCGAAAGGTTGTATTTATTAAAATTTCAATTTATAAATTATTACGTAAACCGTAAATATTTACGTTATCGAGTAATAATAATCTCGATCCTAAAGTTTTATTCTCCGATATTTAATTTAGTGATTCTTAGCTGTTTTAAGCAGAATTCGAAATAGTTGTAGAACTTTTTCAATAAGTACCGTTGAAGCAATCGGAATGGAACTTTTACATTAAAAGTTCTTACATTATAAGTAACGATGAGAACAGATAAAAAGTTCTTGAAAATAATAGTTTTAGTGTGAATAAAATTTATTAAAAAGAAAAATAAAAGATTTTCTTCATTGATCGAGCGTGTAAATCGTGTAGTGAGTTGCAAATTAAAGTTATAAAGTATCTCATAAAAATGGGAGTTACGAAGTGATAACCGCAGGACGGAAGTTGTACGGAAGGTCTCCTCTTTGAGTCATTCTCTCTCGGGATTCCGAGGCAGTCAGACGCGTATCGAGACGTTTGACCTATCTTTTCCTCGGTTTTGCTCTATTTGTTCCTTTCTCTGCTTCCATTCGTCCATTCTTTTATTGTCCGCACTATACTAATTTATAGATTGAAACTAGAGACTACCAAGTTATCTTTAACCTTTCGAACTCCGAATTCCGAGTTCATTTTGACCCAAATTCGAATTCGTCGATCGAATTATTTAATTTTCGCTTTTGTGGAAATCTTTTAGCTTGACCGGGCGACTACCTTTTTAATAGGTTTCAGATTGTAAGGGTCAGATACAGTTTATCTCGAAAGATTAAATCAGTTAATCAATGTTCTTCGAAGCTCCAATTTCACAATTTCTATTATTGACCTTGTTGACAACCTGGACAATGTTAAACATTTACTCTATGTTGGTGACATTGAACTATTTCTTAAAATTAAGTGTCGTCACATTTATTAATATAAATAAAAAATTTTAAAAAAATTTTTAAATTCAAGTAATTTCAAAATCATGAAATCATGAAATCCTGAAGCCTGAAATGTGTAATCACTAGTGTTCTTTATCTGGAGTGAATAATCTCTTGACGTCAATTTTCCATGTTTAGAGTTGTCCTTGACATTTGTTCAAACTATAGTACGTAAAACAAAAATATTTGATAGTTTCTTGGTGTACTTCTTATTTTATAGCATTCCTAATTTTATTCAGTAGTGTTACCGTAAAGTTTTCAAGTATTTGGGTTTATTTATAAATATATGCATACGTATACGTTTGAAGCACCGGTTATCAGTGACCAATGTGGCACTCAACGTGTTAAGTACTATGGCTTCGTATTAGGTTGGAGCATATGAAATGTTGGATTTTGTGTATGTACATACAGGGTGTCCCTGAAAGTTATGCACAAGGGCATTAGACGATTTCTTATGAAAAAATATGATACAAACGCAGACTAAATTTTTGTCGAATTTTTTCGAATAAATCTAAAGAATAACAGTAGTTTCTCATACTTGAAGTAAATACAATAATGCTGGACTAATGACCTGCGCAAAAAAGCACCGTCCATGCAGACGAAACTGCGGGCAAAAGCTAGTAAAGAAATAAATAATAATGAAAAATATAAAAGCCTCTCGTAAGCGAAAGGTTCATAGCGACCAGCATTTCTTCTTTAAAGAAGGATTTAAAGAAGTATTTTTAATGAGAAAGAATGGTTTCCAGTAGAAAAATTGCGTTTCGTTCGAGGCTGTTGGTGAACTCATCAGTAAGGCTGATCTTTTTCAAATGCACCATAATTGCATTTAAGGAAATAGGACGAAAGTCTATTTTTATCGAAAGTCATCCTTTTCCATTAAAAATATTTCTTTTAAATGTTCCCAAAAGATTTCCATTCATTATTAAAGAAGTATCTATGACCCAAATTTATTTATAAAAGTTTTCTGTTTGTAATTGGTGTTTGTCACTTATCGATTAAACCTGTCGTCGATTCGAAGCTCGACCAGTGAAAAAGCTATATCGAAACCGATTATTATCGAAATACCGGTATTATTTCGATATTTCGATTATGGAAATTGTTAGTCTGAGTCTTTACATTCTCGTCACTGAACTGGAGAACCACATCCCCTTTATAACCAAATCTGGTATTCCATTCTATTAAACGATAAATTAAACGTAGAAACGTTTTAGAGTACAATGTTTTCATCGTCAGAAGGTAGAAAAAGAAATATAAATAAAAAATAACTATTTGAAATAATTTATTTTCAATATCGTTATCTGAAAGTAAAAATAATAACGATTTCAAATAATGAGCTATTTCGTTGTTTCTTCATTTCAAATTGGCCAAGAGAGATAATAATTAACAAACAGATTTATTTTATGAAATGTTTGTAACAATTTGTCTGAAATGATAGATTGTAAACAAAAGTTGTAAACCAGGCCCAGAATTCACGAATATTATATTTAATTTCACAATTATGAAATAAATGTTATTTTAGAAGTGGCCAGGCCTGGTACCAACTAGTTGTAATTATGTTGGTTTCAGTCTGAGAGACTGGTAACATAATTAGATAAGGAAATAGCGCCGGTTACAGGTCTCCAAAAATGTTGAGAATTGCAACGAACCAGAGAAATCTAAAAAATCGTTAATCATAGGTAAATGTAACGGTATTTCTGTATTTCGATTTCCCTAAGATGTAGTCGAAAAATAACGGTGTAAAATACCGGCGTTAAGTCCGTTGTCCGCGATACGTGAACTTCTCCTCCGATTCTCTCGCGGAGCGTGCTCGAAGGGTTGAGAAAGGAAAGTAGGTGGGTTCGTTCGGAGTGGATCGTTTTCTCTCGTGTCTGTCGCGCGGTTCGAATAAGCTCCGCCGCGAGGAGTCGTCGCGTTTCGCGCAGCGGGGTCGATCGAATCCCGCGGAAAGAAGAGAAGGGAAGACACGGTCAACGAGCGTGTAATCGGAGCGAGAAGGATCGAGCCAGTCGGTCGTCATTGCCGTTAACGCCATCTGGTCGCGATAGCGGGAGTAAGTACCCTTGGCGAGGGGGGTTATGGGTGGCAAGGGGAGGGGAAAGGAGGAGGCGCGCGCGTATCGACGCGGCTGCGCGATTACGTCGATGCGGTAGGGTAGAAAAGGGTAGCGATTCTCCAGTGGCGGGGAAGCACCAGCGGCGAGACAGAGAGAGGGAGTCGCGTAGAGAACGAGCGAAGGAGGGGACGGCCTGAAAAGCTCGGGCCAGGCTGGGTTCGATCGCTCAATATCCATCCCTTGGCCGGACGAGAGCGCCTGAGAACAGCGGCTCCAGACGAGGGCACGAATCAACCCTTCCTTCTTTTGCGTCCTCGCCCGCGCCACTGTTCCATCGGGAGACGAACAAGATTAACTTGGAGGAACCAGAGGACCCGGAGAAAGGGATTTGCACGCCGATCGTTCGTGGTGGTACGCGAGAGAGCCAACCGATCGCTCTCTGCAGTTTTCGTCTGAACCATCGGAATGGAGGGCAAGAAAGTCGAACAGTATTACTCGCCGCCGCCGAAGCTTGGCAAATGGGAAGGTTTCAGGATCTTTGTATGGAACTCCGAGACTGGACAATTCCTCGGCCGTACGGGCGCCAGTTGGGGTAAGTTTTACCGATCGACGGATGTACAATTTCACCGTACGTTTTTCCAGACGAGATTCCGAGTAGACTCGACCGAAAGGTACAGCGAAATCGAATCGAAGTTCGCGCGTGAGGTCGTTCCCGTTAACGTCCGTTCCATCAACCAGTGGGTTACCCGGCGACTTTTGGGAGTTTATTCATTGGGATACGGTAAAAAGTGTTCGATCGATCCGGGGGTCGCGTAACAAATTGTCGTGGACGATCTTCTCTCGAAGCGTCGAACCATCGAGCAACGTTCGTACCGCGACAGATTTCCTCTGTTTGACATTTAATCGTAACTTCGTGTCGTTTCTGACGTAAAGTGTCGCAATCTACGCGCGCACTGCAGTTCATTAGCGATGCCGTATACATACGAAGATCTCGCGTTACGTTACGAGTACGCGATTATAGTGGAGCGACCAAGACGAAGACGTAGACGGATAAAAAGGAGAAAGCATTTTGGTTTCTGCACCACTGTTACGGACAACCATAAACACTTACATTCGTTTAATTTTGTCGCGACGTTCACCTTGCCGCTATCCTCGTTCCTCCTCCGCTATAATCGTACCCTAATTCCGATTGTAGTTAAATCGATCTCGTCTGTTTAACGTCGATACCATAAAGACGGGGTGGGGACTCGCAGACAGATTTTTCCATACAGTCTCCTCGGTCGAAACCTCGAAACCCTGGAGTCGAATATCTTTCGAACGAAATTCAAAATTCAGTGATCAGAATTTTTCGAAAAGTTCATTTCCCATCGCTGATCGTTTCTGTCTTCGAACACGAAGAATATACGGGCCATATATCGTAAATACATTTTGCATGTACCATAAAATGTCTGCTGTCGTAAAGTCACAATTTATGGACGAAATGATTTTTCTCGGGTCGTGAACAGTCGAGGCGATCGTTAGAGTATATAAAATTTGTTCCAGGAGTGTTTGTGTTTATAAAATCACGTTCGAACGCGTGGAAAGAATGTGTCCCGAAGTAGAAACTGCCTTTATCTAACGTCACGCATATCCTGTTACGATAAAGTCCGTTTTCTCGGTATTTCTTTCGGCAACGTATGTTTTTACACGTTGGAATTTCAAGGTTCGAGCCTACGAAAGAAACATACAGAGGGGCGGCAACCCTGGCGATTTCCATTGCCCTATTTCTGTGTCTCAGGATACGAGGGACCATAAGAGGAAAGGAGCGTAGAAGTATTTCTAGTTCTTGACTCTCTGAACGCCGTCGATCGGAGATTCTTTTACAAGGGAGAAATATGACAGACACGAAACTAGTCGAACGAGTTACGTGTTAAATTTTCTATTTTTACGGACAGTTTTTAACGATTAAATTGGAAGAAGAACGTATTTAACGATTCGCGATGTCGTGGTTGGCTCTTTCGTAATGATTTCTGGCGTTTCTGTGCGACACTGCCCGATGACGTTTACAAACGAATTCTCCATACTGTTCCGTGTTATGTAATACAATTGCGGTAAGATTCGACCGACGAGGACCCGTTATTGCGGGTACACTCGGTAAAATCAATCGCAACCCGAAATATGGTAATTACAATTACGTGACGCTGTTTGATTATTTATCGTTAATCGACCCGATGGGCGATTCTTGCGTTTACTTTTAATTTGTCGCGAGTGTAAATTCGATTCCGTTGTAAATACTGCTCGGCCTTTTCATTCGTGCAACGGTTATGAAATGATCGTCGGACGGACAGGAATTACATAATGTTTTACTCCGATAGACTGCTTGGACAATCAAATCGATCATATCGTACGCGATTCTATCGTTAATTATTGAACTACAAAATATCTCATTTGTCCTTGCATTTCCTTAGTAGCAATTTTATTTCGTAATTTTTAAAAATCTTCACTGGATATGGACATTAATATTCTACTTGTAGTCGTCGATCTGTAATATAATTGTTGCACAGATCATCGGATCATTTATTTTCATTTACAAAAATTACACGAACATCGTGCCTTATAATACATTCACAATACCCTAGATATTTAGCGGTTCTTAAATTTGATTTTTGAGGTACGATTTTCAAAAACAGGCAAAACTTTGCGTGAACAATCGATCAAATTTTTATTTAAATTTTATAGCTGTAATTTTTCTCTAGATAATAATTATAATTATCCAAGTTTCCGCGATTTTAACGAATCGAACACGGTGTGCGTTCTTTTGTTAAAATTTGTGAGTTCAAGATCGCTTGAAAAATCCGTTCTTATCGCTTATCAACGACGTAGGATCCGAAAATCTGTTCTGTAAACTCGTTGATAGTCGCGAGTCCACAATTTTCTCGCCAACGATAACGAAACGATTCGTTCGATCTCGAAGCATATTGTGTTAGTATTCTTAAAACAGTTTAGTCTCTGTCGTGCTAGCTACATTCCTCGTGCGTTCTGCCGTCTTTCTGCAACTCTTGAGGTTCATCGATTTTCACCAAATCAATAGAATCCAACGGTCTTACCGTCTCGCAGAAATAGCTTACTCTGATTTCAAACGGTTGACTTATTTGTTATTCGATTTCCCGACGAATTCTGTTATCCATTGTGCCTACCGCCGGGGAAAGCGTTTCCTTGCAAATTCGTTCGAAATTGGAACGTTCGATCGCATTTTACAATTAACGGTTTTTCCTCGAATGAATGAACGAACTTTCTTTTCGTCACGATCAGCACACGCAGTTTTTAGTCGAACTTTCAAATAAAATTGATAGGCTGGCGAGAAGAATACGATTATTTTAACGAATTTAATAGTATGGGCGTCAACTCTTTATTACATAACCTAACTCGACTGGGCGCACAATGAAAACAATTTCTGTTACGTCGATTGTAGACATTTTGTAGAATTTAGACACGATGGTTTTGTACGAGAACATTTAATAACTCTACAGATCGTTGTTTATTGTTTAATTCGAATATTAATTCATGAATGTATAAATAACCAGTAGAGGGATAATAATAATAATTGCGTGAAACTTACAATCGAAATTGAAGTTAAAATCGATGAAATTCAAACGATATTTTACTTAATTAGTGTTTTATAATTAATTACCAATATTGACTCTGATTAAGTGAGAATAATTTTATAATTATTCTTGTCCGTAGCCTGTTTTCTTGATACGTAGACTTACAAAATTTTGTTGTATTAATTAAATAATGCTCGTTTATATTTTAAGTATGACAAGCATCGCATTATTACATATTTATGTTTCACGCGTTCGCGAAATTTTTGTAATATTGACATACATCGTTCCAAACACAAAACAGGAAGTGCTGAGTCTAGACGCAACGATTAATATTTTGTGATTAATAAATTATACATTTGAAAAGTTGCTGACAGACGGCACTTTGTTAGTTCCTAAAAATAGGTCAGTTTTTTTATTCAGATCACTCGCTGAAACAGGAGTTTCTATTTATAAATATATCGATCTTGTATAAATAGCTTGATTCCAAATATTAAATATAAAAAGGAAATTCTCAACTTCAATTTGGTTAACCTCATCGGGCCTGATATACAGGGTGTTCGGCAACCCTGGGAAAAATTTTAATAACAAATTCTAGAGGCCAAAATAAGACAAAAATCAAGAATATCAATTTCTTGACTGAGGCTTCGTTAAAAAGTTATTAACAATTAAATTAAAAAATTTCAAATCGTTCTGGAAAAATTATTTTCGGTTGCGGGGTCAATTACAATCATTTTTGGTCATTACACATACCTTCGAATTCCTACCCACTTTCGAAAAAAAAATTCGAGTAGGTACTAAAATTTTGAGACGAAATTAAAAAATTTCAAATCATACTGAAAAAATTATATTTAGTTACAGGGGACAATTACAAGCATTTTTGGTGAATAGACGTACCCCGAAATCATTTGCACTTTCGAGAAAAAAAATTCTTTACCGAAAATCTAATATGAGGCCAGAAATGCTTCCCTGCAATTTCATGGGAATCTTTAAAAAGTCATAACTCTTGAACGGATTGGAGGATTTTAATGTTTCAAAAAGCAAACAACGCGTATTTTAGTGGAGAATATGTAGGGATTATGAAAATATTGGAAAAGTTGCTCCTTGACCCCGTAAAATGAGAAAAACCCCATAAAAGTGGTCCAATTTTCAGACGGCCATAACTCCTACAATAGTAAAGGTATCTCATTGAAATTTTTCTCTAAAGCAGAGCCCATGGGTAGGTACAAAAAAGTATTAGACAACTTTTCTGTAGAGCGTCAAACAAATTTATTAAAAATGAAAAACAAATTTTTAAGAAAAATCGACAGGGCGGTGGTGCCTAAATTATTCGATGAAAAAAAAATTTTCAAATCGTTCTGAAAAAATTATTTCTAGGTTCTGGGGTCAAATACAACCAATTTTGGTCATTAGACATACCCCTGAAATCCTGCGCATTTTCGAGAAAAAAATTCAGTATTGGCGGAACTTTAAACGTTAATAACTTTTTAACGAAACCTTCATCAACAAATTAGTATTCTTGATTTTCGTCGTACTTTGGCCTCTAGAATACCCCATTGAAATTTTTCCCAGGGGTGGCTGAACAATATGTATAGATACTGCCATGCACATGGATTTTGTTATTATTTTTTTATTACAGAATAATTATTTTCTTAAGCTAATAAATGTTACCAACGATGGGTCTTTGTTTATGTGTTTTTGTGACATACAATGAGATTGGTAAAAAAAATATTAGGGTTACTAAGAGCTTTTAAATAATATTTTTTCGTTAAGAAATGTAAGATTTTATATAAAAAATCATATTTATTCTTTACACGAAATTTTAATTCATAATTTGAAATGTGTTAATTTACATTTATACGAAATTTTACATTGAAAATAAGCCGATACATTATTGCACATTATCAATAAATATCATTGCAATTATCAATATTCATTATAATTTGCTCATTCAGTATTTATACAATTGCAAATAATTTAAGCTGTACAAGGAATATAAATAAACTTTTTATTCCAAACAATAGATTCAGCATCGAGAAGGTTGAATAGACTTACTACTGTCGAATAATATAAAATATAAGTATGTAAAATACCATTTTATTGGATAAATTATCAGAAATATATCTTTCTAGTTTATAGCTGACACAGAATTATAATTGTAAAAACGATTATTAAATTCATAAAATTAAAATACACGTATAAATGTGAAGTTTATCCGTTTCAAGTAGTAATATTTGAAATAAACCAGACTGGAGGACGCAATGGTACGTAATCGTGCCAATAACTATCAAAGTGGCCTAAATCAATAGTTTTTACTTCTCTTTTCTCTTCATTCTCCTACCATAGATCAACGTATCACAGAATAAGCGATAATCTTTTCTTTTTTTTTTTTAATTTTCAACATATAATGAAAGAAAGTATTGGAAAAAATTTTTGTTACAAACAAAAACACGTTTCAGATAAAGCCTGTGCACATTTTCATTTAAAAACAAAACTTTTTCTCTTAATGTGCGTATCTCATAATTTTTTTATCTGTCTGATAATTAATTGTAAAAATTCTAAAGAATGTTTTAACCGAATTCTAGAGGGAATCAAAGTTACCACAAGTATAAAAATATTAATTTAAACTTTATTTATTCTGCATTTGAGGCATATTGTTAAACCCAAAATGTTGCAATTAATATTTTTACAAAACGTTTCAAATGGATTCTAGAGGGAATCAAAGTTACCACAAGTATAAAAAAATTCAATCAAATCTTATTTATTCTGTACTTGAGGCATATTGTTAAACCGAAAATGTTCCAATTAATAGCTTTACAAAGATTTTTTACAAAAATTCTAAAAAATGTTTCGTATGGAGTCTAGAGGGAATTGAAGTTACTACAAGTACAGAAAAATTGAATTAAATTTTATTTATTCCGTACTCAAAGCACGTTAATAAAATGTTACGATTAATATTTTTATGAAAACACTGTTTTATTCAAATAACTATTATCTTCGATGGAGATAGTATTCGATTCTGTGAATTCCAATTTTGTAATTGACGAACAAGATGGAGTAAATAAATGGCAAATTTGATTTTACTTTCGTTCGGATACAACGCGTCATTGCGGTTGCTGTAGTAACGTAACATTTTCACGGTTTTTTCGAGATATCGATCACTCGGCGCGCGAAACGCGACGGCGCCACAAACTTAGACGCCGACGCGGTTCTTTTATGAAGTAGGTCGTTGATATTGTTACATTCCACCTTCGAATCTCCGTACAGGAAATGGCATCCCTTGTGGCGTTCTATCGTCGTTGCTTTTATCTCGGATGTTAGGCGCCCGGCGATGGACACGATGTCCTTGTAAAAGTTTCGACGTCGAGGAATCGAGCCGCAATAGGGACATATCGTGGCAACCACGTTTTAGGGTCACCTAAATTCTCTAGGTTCACTTCACGTGCACGCGAATCGATTTTCAAACGTAATGGTAGTTGCCTGCTAAAAAAGCACCGAACACCAACGACTAAATTTATTTAGAATACTAGAACTACCGACAATTATGATGTATTTGTTTGTACCAAAGATATTAAAACGATAGATTCAATGGAAAGATAGAAATAAAACACGATGCAGAAATTCAGTCGATTATATCTTTTGTAATTTTTATTAGAAACTACGAACAAGCCATTTTGGCCATTTCGATAAAATAAAAACGAAGTTTGTTTTTTGATTTCCAGTAAATATATTTTGGAGCACTATCAATTTTTAATTTGTATCCTTGTATATAATTCATCGCCAAATTATACATTTTCTGCGGAAAGATGTTTTGGCCGGAATAATTCCGATTGGCCTCGGCCATCAGTGGAATTTGAATATTATGCATTCCCAGCGTATGCATATTTGAAACTCATATTCGAAACGTGCGCAGAATATATGCACTCGTGCAAAATGGAATATCAATGATGAATTTATTTATGAAATGTATTCTCTATACATTTTGCAGGGTTTCTACGCCTCATTAAAAACGAATCCAATCAAATTTTCATATACAAGGTATTAATCACACTTGGGCAAAATTTTAATGGGGTATTAAAGAGGCCAAGATAAGACGAAAATCAAGAATACCAATTTGTTGATGGAGGCTTCGTTAAAAAGTTATTAACGTTTAAAGTTCCACCCATACTGAATTTTTTTCTCGAAAATGCGCAGGATTTCGGAGATATGTCTATTCACCAAAAATAATTGTAATTGACCCCCGCAACCGGAAATAATTTTTCTAGAACGATTTGAAATTTTTTTTTTCGTTGTAAAATTTCACACCTTCTCGAATTTTTTTCTAGAAAGTGGGTACGATTTCAGAGGTATGTGTAATGACCAAAAATGATTGTAATTGACCCCTGTAACTAAATATAATTTTTTTAGTATGATTTTAAATATTTTAATTTCGTCTAAAAATTTCAATACCTACTTGAATTTTTTCTCGAAAATGCGCAGGATTTCGGGGGTAGGTCTATTCACCAAAAATAATTGTAATTGACCCCCGCAACTGAAAATAATTTTTTCAGAACGATTTGAAATTTTTTAATTTAATTGTTAATAACTTTTTAACGAAGCCTCAGTCAAGAAATTGATATTCTTGATTTCCATCTTATTTTGGCCTCTAGAATTTACTATTAAAATTTTTCCCAGGGTTGGTTGAACACCGATAATCGAAATTTCATTACTTTATTTGTTTGCTCGATGAACAAATAAAAGTTTGAACTGTCATTAATGTAAGATTATATTTTACACTTTTTATTATATAAAATTTTATGATTAACTCTCAAGAATAAATTCCTATACATCGTAATATATCGTATAAAATTATTTCAGAAAAAGCTGCGAAATATACATGGGTTGTATATTTGTTTAAAGGCAAGAAATTGTTACTGTGTATATCAAATTATGCATACGTATATTATGGAAGAAATTATGTTGGGAAGAATAGGTAGAATGGAAGTTAAAATTAACACGCGACGTTAAAATGGCCGACACACAGTCGGAGGAAGTCTGATATCGTACAAGTCTTCCTCGAACAAGGGTAAGACGTGTATGGTTGGTTCAGACGGAGCAATACGTAATCCAACAGTGCGGATATGTATCTGTATGTGCAATGTAGCGAACCTCACACACAGGGATCAATAACCTACTTTGGTTTCCTCGTACTAAAGATCGTTGGTTGGGTCGTAGCATCAATACTGGCGTATACGTTTTTCTCTCAGCTATCTTGTCTTTCCTATGCATATCCGCTATAGTCGACCGTAGACATTTTTCTTTTTTTATACAATGGCGCACACGAAGGTTTGCAAGGGAACAGTTGTGCACCCCCATTCGCTACAAACATCTATTTCTCTATATTAATTGTTTCGGTATTAAACTTATAATAAAATAAAAAGTCTAGTAACTTTGTTTAATTTTTTTGTTTGTTTAGTTTGTTGTTTAATATAAAAATATACTTAAATATAAATTTAAGTTTCTTCTTTTCATGTCAATAAAAGAGTCGTAATATTTGAAAACATTCTTTTAAATATATGCTCGAGTCTGATAATTATTCTCGCAATTTTTTGGATCTGAATTTGACAAAAATAATCGAATATTTAATTTTACGATACGACGAACAGCTGTTTACATTCCGTGCATATCTCACACGTGACAATTTGACGACGAACTTATCCATTTTATAGAGGCGTTCGCAGTAACAATTGTATTACGGAATAAAATAATAACTTTTACAGTGAATCATGAATGCTCGAACAAATGCAGAATCTATGATATATCGTTATTTAAAATAAGGTCAACATCCTGCTTGAAGAATTGTCTTCGCGTGAACATCGTTTTATAAATAAAAGTTATTTCCTATCCAGAAGTGATAGTGATAGAAATGTTATGTCACGTTAAAATTGTAACAAATGTTGCTTCTCCGTAGCAATAATTTATTACGTTTTACAAGGAAATTTTCCGCACTGCTAAAATATATTTTTTAAATCCAGCAACGTTGTTTCCAAACGATGTAAAAAATAGGTACGTTGACCAGACAGTTACGCAACGAGTCTAACAAGCTTTGGAGACGATTCAAGTCCTTGAAATCGATTTCATTAGTGTGGGTATTTTAATAATCAACCCAGAACGCTGCTTATTAAAATTCATTACGTCAATGTATTATATTTTTAGATCTTATTTGATATTTGCAAATACCAATAAAAGCTTTTATTAAAAAATATAATCTTAGATTAATAATATATCGCTGTACATAATCTATACACATTTTTAACGTTATAAAGTTTAATATTTTTCCTTTCACTCGGCTCTCGGTTTCTTAATGTATATTTTTCTACAATAAAGACGGTGTATTGTTTGATATTAACTATCGAACAGTACCAAGTGTAAATTGATAAAGAACGGAACATCAGGTTTAAATTAGTATTCTATTGATCGCATCTCGCGCACGGTATATTGCAATACGGATGACAATAACAAATGACGCGATTCTTCGAGGACAGATTGTCCGTGGCAAACAAGTATCAACGAATCTTATAACAAACGCGTTGCATTGCTTACTCAATACCAATTCAGGCCAATTAGACCTCGGATCATAATTGCTACAATGTCCTGGAGTTTGGTTAGTACGAATGCCCATGAGACAAATTATTCCTATGAAACGAATGTACGTTTCATCGAAGAGTCTTTTTTCTTATTATCTAAACTCGAAGAGTAACGATAAGTATATACAAATTTGTCAAATGCCTCCAAACTGTGCCTCGTGAGAGTCTCTCGAAGTTAGTAATTTATTTTCCATCAATTGTGCGAGATTTTCAAAAAATTAACAATTTGTCGTTTTTTGATTGCAGGGAAGATCTTATTATTCTACGTTATTTTCTACGCGGTACTGGCTGGCTTCTTCGGGGCAATGTTGACCGTTTTCTATCAGACGTTAGACCCAAACGCGCCGAAATGGCAAATGAATAATTCCTTGATCGGAAACAATCCTGGACTCGGTTTCAGACCAATGCCGCCACCAAGTAACGTCGACAGTACCTTGATTTGGTACAAAGCCAGCGACGAAGGTAACTTCTTGCACTGGACCAGGGAATTGGACAAGTTCCTCGAAGGTAATTCACTTTTATTGTATCGTAAAAGATTCGAGCCAGACAACTTCCGTCCGCCATCTTGCAATCAAGCATCGGGTTTACGCGACCCGTCCATTCTTTACGTGTCTTATCAACGCCATTGAAATAGATAGAAATTGTCCCCCATTTTCTGTAACCACAAAATTATAATCAAAAACACCTTGTTAACATAATAGGATTTTGTAATAGGATATTGTAATAGGATATGTTCGACTACGTGTTTTTAATCGTAATCTTATAAGGGGAATTACAGAAAACAAGGAACAGTTTCTACACATTTCCATTTATATTGGAAGTAATTCATATTATTGTCACTAAATAATTAATTTTCATTCATCCTGTATATTAGTTTCCCTTACTATTTATATAATTTGAACTAATCACTAAATATTAATACTTCTCTTACCATTACATGTATAAAAAAAATTATTCTCGAGTTTCAATTGAATTATGTTATTCTTGATTTTCATCTTATTTTGGCCAGCACGATCATCCTCTAAAATGATTACTATTAACAGCTAGCTGAATATTTCTTCATCATTAATTACTAATATTATGTTCGAAAGAGTTATATGTTTTTTAGTTTGATCTTAACGTTCTAGGGTATCTTGAGAAGATCACGTTATAATAGTTTAAACAATTTATTACAACGATGCTCCTCGTTGTTAACACTAGAACTACCAATTATAGTGTAATCGAAACCACGATTTTGCAAAAATCCAGTCGAGCAAATGTGTAACAATTTTTATTAGAAATGATGAATGGTTCATTTTGACCAATTTGGTAGTTCTGGTGTTAAAAGTTCAAACGGTAGGTATAAATATGTCGAACGAAATTATTGGCACAGATATATTAAGATGCTAATATTAACCGATAAGCGAGAAAACCTTCCTTGTTCTAACCAGCCAGTTATGTCAGGAGCTCGTTAAATCTGGTCAAGGTGACGCCAATCTTCGGATCGGAGTTTTAAAATGTCCGTTCGCTCGGTATACGCGTTCGCGACGAAATATTTTTCCCGCGAATTATTCAAAAATATTTGCGTTCGTTGGAAACTATCGCGATTAAACACGATACGACGTTGAACTAATCCGATGGCTTAAAGAGCTCGCTTGGGGTTTCTTCAGAGTACCAAAAATCGTCCGCGTCCGCGAACGACGCCCAGAAGAGGATGATTTGCGACTACGACAAACGACCAACGCCTGGCAAAGTCTGCGACGTGGACATGACGCTGTGGGGACAATGCACGAAGGAAAACAAATACGGCTTCAATAGATCCGCTCCTTGCATTTTCTTGAAGCTGAACAAGGTACGTGGCCTTTTTAGCGAAGAACAGTGAGTTCCAACTGACGACTATCGGTCGATTGCTTTTTATAAATTTTATTTATCAACATTGATCCAACAACGAAATCTTCCAAGCAAATAAATTTCATGCAAGTTTAAAATTTTCAAGATGTACGTATTAATCTATTTTTATTTAGAAGCCTTTGGAAGATATCTTAATTTTAGCGTTAAATCGTTAAAAAATTCTGATACTCTTGTCAATGTTATGAATATTTTTCCAAGGCATTTTCAAGGCAACGTTTTGCACGTGCGATATTGTAAATACAACATTGACGTTGAAATATTGCCGCCATAATTATGGAATTACTAAATGTTGCACGGAGGAACATTTGTATTCTCGTTGAAATTAGTATTGTTATTGAATGGAAATTTATTATTCCATTTGAAGAAAGAAGCAAGTAGCGGATCCTGGTAATTTCAATTGCAGATCTTCGGCTGGAAGCCTGAATATTATACCAACTCGAGCAACCTGCCGAGCAGCATGCCCTCCGATCTGAAAAAGCACATCAAGCAAGAAGAGCAGGGCAACAGGTTGGACACCGTTTGGGTATCGTGTGCCGGTGAAAATCCAGCCGATGTTGAGAACATGGGGGCGATTCAGTACATTCCACGTCGTGGTTTCCCTGGCTACTATTTCCCCTTCACAAATACTCCAGGATACCTTAGCCCTCTCGTGGCTGTTTTCTTCGAGAGGCCTAAATGTAAGAATTCAACGCATAAACATTTTTCCCCATTATTATGATGCCGCTAGTTTGAGGGAAACTCCATTTTACGCAGGCTTCATGGAGGAATTGTGCATTAAATTTTACGTATAGTTTCAATTCTATCATTTATATACTACAAAAGAGTGTCCCACGTAACTAAGAATAGCTGCATCTCTAAAACAGAGATACAATAAAATTAAATGACATCGATGTATTGTGTGTCCGCGAGAAGTTGGTCAGCGAAAGGAATTCGAGTCTGATTGGTTTAGAGTTTGGCGAGTCCATGGTCCCATTGGTCGAAACAACGAGAGTGGAGATAGGTGGCGCCAGTAAAGTACATACTTATTTAGCCGTTATGCTCGTCAATAAGCACGGATATTAATAGAGTTGGTAGAATCCAATACGTTTACCAAGAACTTTATTACAACGATTAACTATTTAATAACTTGTGTATCTTGTTAACTTAGTAACAAACGAATCAACGTTAATTTAAATTTAACTGAAACCCCGGGAACTAAATCCCGAGCTCTCCGGTCGGTAAAGAAGAGCAGCGCTGTCGCCACACTCCCCTAGTCAACTTCTCGCGAAGACACAGTACACACTGAACGTAATTTTATTCATTTTTATGCGTTTATAACTGCAACTCTGTAATTTTGATTGCACCGGTCAATGCAGTTTTTCAATCTCTACAAAAAAGTATTACGATACTTACGCCTTAAATTTAATAATTCAAGAGTTAATTTGAGGGCTGTTTTGTTAATTTTTAGCGGCGTACGATATAAAAATCCTTTGAATAATCGAAGGATTTCAGATTGATAGGACCGTAACGAGAGTAAATTTTTCAGATGGTGTTCTGATCAATATCGAATGCAAGGCCTGGGCGCACAACATCATTCACGACAGATTCGAGAGGCGCGGCTCGGTACACTTCGAGCTAATGGTGGATTAAGCGCAGCACTTGCCACCTTTTGTAAGACCACTACCAACTGCGTCCAAGAAAAAGTAGGAAGAAGGAGAATAAGACAAATTTCTTTTTTAATCAATCTCGCTGGCGGATCGTGACCACTCCTTCTTTCCTCCGGTTTCTCTCTGCCGACGATACCGCCCTAGCCGCGTTTTATTATCGTAGATCCGTCAGAAGCTCACGCTCATTCTATCACCATACTCATCTTCGAAGTGGATTCTCTTCATTGTGATCTTTACCGTCGTTTCTCATCGTCGCGCTTCTTACTACCATTAAAAAAAAAAAGGAATCGTTCTTCGAAAGATCGTTGTTCGTGTTCGTTTCATTTGTCACACACACACACATACACACATATATACACGGTACTCACATAAACGACACACGATGCGTAGGGCCGCCGCGCGATCACCGCCGTCGCTTCCACGGGCAAACAAAAAAGAAAAAAAAAAAAAGAAAAATGTAAAAAAAAAAACGGTTTATCACAGAACGGTAGAACGGACCAGTGAAATTGGCTATATATATATACCAAGCTGTACACACAGGATGATACATGAACTGTTATGTATCGTGATGCACAAAAAAAAAAAAAAAAAACACAAGTTCAGCGGAAAATTTCTGCACAAAACGAACGGCGGTATATCCTTTCTTTCTATCGGGGGCGAAGGGGAGTGGTCGGTACTGTCAGGATCTAAGTATCGTTATCGGGGGTATTCGTTGGAACGCGTAAGAAGTTTTCCCTCACTTGTTTCGCCCCGTTTTTGCGAGTTTTTTCGCTTTTCGTCGTGGTTCTTCTGTTTCCGTTCACGGTCTCGTTGCGGGCTTTGGGGGCGCGTCAGTAACACGTTCATTTCGTTACTTTTGTCCTCGGACTCGTTGGTACTCGCCTGGTCGACGAGACCGCTAACGTGTAGGGTACACTGAGGATAACTGATACTCTTAGTTCGTGCCACGTAGACGTATTAATGAAAATGGAAAAAAAATACTTAGTGTCTTTACGCCCGTCGGTACGGTGCACCCGGCACGGTGGAACTTTTGATTTCGAATTCCACGAAGAAGCTCTCGGACGCGGCTCTCGGGCGAATCTCGATCGAAAGTTCCGCCGTTTCGGGGCTGAATGGCGAGGGAACGTCCGCAAAATCGAAATTCACACGCAACGATAATGGGATCGTCGAAACGAACGCGACGACGACGACCATTCGTCCATTTTGAGGCGTTTCGCGCGGTGGAACTTTTGATTGAATATGTCCCATAACATTCCCCCGCCAGTGTTCCTAATATATTTCTGTCTTGGATCGTTGGATCTCACGTTCGACGCAGAGTTAGGTTATGGACACTGCTTGCGTGTACAGCGAACGTGCTTTAATGGCGGTAACGTTGCTATTTATTTATTTATCGTAAATACAATGGATGGTATCGAGGACGTAGGAAATTCTAAATTAAAGATTTGACGAAAGAGAACGTATTACGTTTTTTCAATTGGCGATTGTAAATTCGGTGAATGTAACGGCTTCCGTGTCGTTGCCGCCATTAGCGTGAACGTAGACGCCAAGAGTGCGCGCATGCGCCGTACGCCATATTCGAAAAGAAGCGAAAGTAGCGAAAGGGTGCGAACATTTCGTTGGATTTCGATTTGTCGAGAGAAGAGCGCGCGCAGATCGCAGGGGAAAAGTTTAATCAGCCTAGTGATAACCGTACGACACCGTATGGAATATGTATTTATGATTATATTGTACCGCATGATAATATCTAGCGCTAGTCCACGCAATCGTATAGTCGATAGGTTGTATCATACAGTCTGGAGATCAGAGGAATTATGTTCTATTTCGGCGGACTTAACTATCGAATCGCAAAAGGTTCGTTCATACTTTGATTCCGATCGCGTTTCTCGTGATTACACGCGTTCGATAGAGCGAGCGCTGCTTTAGATTTATTTGCTTATCGTTGGAGCATCGTTCATCGTCATTGTTTTCCATTCGTTCGAGACTCGAGTCGCGTAAAATACAAAAAAAAAAAAAAAGAAGACAAACATGGCGTCGAATCATCTGCGTTTCATTCCTTCCTGTTTTTACGGCGATCAATCGCGTCACGTATACTTAAAGCGAAACATAGAATGTTTGGCACCTCTGATCTCCCGTCTTTGTGGCTTGTACTTAGAAACAAAACTGGTTGTCCCGAGAGCTTGTTCGTTTCTTCGAATGACAGCGTTTGCGCGGTGGTCGTCGCCCCTTTGCATCTGGATCCTTGGCTCGCGGTTTATACTCGATGGACATTCGACGGGGGTACGAAATATTATAACGCTGATCGACTAAACGAGGATCCGTTTACTCCTCAATTATTTCCAGATTACGCTTATACGTTCACTACCAAAGAAAGAGAAAAAAAAAAAATAAGAAAAAGAAAAATCATACTGCCAAATATAATACGTTCCCTAATGAATATAATCTGTTACCTGTTACGCGAGTAATTGTTCGTTCTCAGATAATTTATTGGGAATTTTAAAGTTCGTTGCACTCTACGTTGATTTTTAACCGCCATGTTGTACGCTGCGAAATATAGTATTTACGTGTTACGATTAATCTTTCGTTTGTGGGATTGGTGTTTCGAAAAAGGCAAATCGATTCTGATAGTATGAACGATCTCGGTACTTAAAAAAGATAAAAAAAAAAAAAGAAACAATAAAAAAAGACATCAAAAGAATTTACATTAAATTCTCGGTGAAAGCGTAGCGAAGGATCATTCTCGCTTACGGTTTAAGTGGACAAAACGATAGTACAAAGATTATTGATCGAGCGATCCGAAACGGGCGGCGACTTCGACCTGTGAGCGCTGCCAAAAACAAATCATAATTTGATTGCTGTTTATTAATCGTCGTAACGAGCGATTATTATTATTATCGTTATTATTATTATTTTCTTGGGTCCTCGCCCGGAGCCATGTTGAAATAAGACAAAAAAAAAAAAACTTACCATAGATTAATCGTCAATGATACTATTAACTTTTAAGAAAAAAAAAAAAAAAAACACGGAAAGAGAGAAAGAAAGGGAGAAGCAGAGTGCATCAGATGATACGAAAACGATGGCATTGATGGGGTGATGATGACGATGATGGTAATGATGAATCTCACATTGACGGTTGTAATGTACTATTTAGGAATTATTACACGTGTATAGCGCATCGTTCGAGATCGACTATATGTATGTATATTCATCATTATGAACGAGTTGTTTCTAATAATAACATCTGTTGTTGGGAGTCACGGTTTCGCACGAGCGTGAAAATGAGGAAAAAAAAGAAAATATGAATAAAACGAGAAAGACGTGGAAAGGACAGGGAAGGCAAATACTAGTCACGAATCAGATTCAGTCGAGTAATCATGCTTAAAGTTTCTTCGATCGTCGGCATGGTGCGTTCGCGTTTCGAAACCGAGCTGGGCGATAATCCAAAGAATCAGGGTAGAAAGCTGGTAAAAAAAAATAAATTATTAAACTTACACGTTGTTTGCGTCGGTCGAATGTACTGTCGGAAGTACGCGCGATCTACCTGCAAACTTCACTTTTATTTTCCAGATTCTACGTGGAACGTGTTTCCGGTGTGATAATTGTTATCTCGATTAGCGCGTTGAGTATGAACGTGAGACGTATGCGTATGAGCGTAGATGAAAAAAAAAATTTGTGTTGAAAACAAAGAAAAAAAGAGGGGGAAAAAAGTAAACAAAACATCGCGAGGCTGCAAGCTGTAAAGATATATTTAAAGATTAAATATCAGGTATATATGGCATTATACGTATAGTTAAAAAAGTCGTCGACGATACGTAAGTACGCGTGTCGTCGTATCTAATTATATGTTATCGATACGTCTTAAGATATTGCTACCACCGACGATGGAATTCCCGAACGACCTTTAATATTAGCAGAATTTCGACAGAACTCACGAATAACATGACATGTGAACGCTAAATAAACAGCAAAGAATAACGGAATATTGTTCTAATTAAGATAATTAATCTCATTAAGTAAGTTTAAGCGAGATTCGTATATTGTAAAGCATATATGCATGCATACTCGTTATATACTTATCCGTTAAAGGAATACCAAACGATAATACGTGTGTATAAAATATTTAAGGATCGTCTTATATTGTATACATGCGTTGGAAACCGCTCATTTCAGCACGAGAATTAATCCTATATCGATACATGCGTAGGTCACATCACAAATCGAAATGGGAACCGACGACGACGAGCCGATATGTATTATTGCGTCGGGAGAACAGCCGATGAAACGAGAAATATTCGATACACGGAACTTGTGGTCACCGGAAGCGATATCAGATTTCCTTTTTCAAGACACCTTGTCCGCCCGGATGAACCATGGATTCGTCTCGATGGCCCAAATTAACGATCGTCCCCAAACGAAACGGACGTACATTTCTCAATTCGATATGCTCGGTTAAATGATCAAAGGAAGATGTCTATGATTTCTGTTTGACAAAACTAAGAGGACTCGGTGTACTGAAAAAGGAAAGCAGTGGATACCGATAGAGATTGAAAGATTCATAAACGCATACGGCCGCATCTACTTTTCATACCCTTGTAACTTTCTATGTATAGGAAAGAGGTTCATCAAAGGAAGCTAACCGAACGTGATATTAAGACATAAAAAGAAATTATATACGTGAGTAGCGAAAGTAAAAGCGCCTTGCAAACTGAAAGGGGTGCTTTGCTCTGAAACTGCAAGACGAATTATAAACGTTTTATTGTCGCAAAAACACACACACACACACACACACACACACACACAGGACAACTCCTGCGTCTAACGAAGGGATTTTGCCAGATTACGAGGACTCGAACTTTAGCGTAGTTCAAGAAAAGAAAAAAAAAAAATCACCGCGAACCGCTGATGTTCCGAGGTATCGCTTTTTTGGGTCTTCGTGCACCTACGATTGTTGTTATCGAGTAAGAAAAAAAATTATGATGTACTTAAAAATCTATTACGATGACATTAATTATTAGATCTTCAAAGTGTTACCGTTAATAACGTACGATCTGCGTCAATATATAGCTGTCAAGAGGCCTGTTGATATATCATAGAACGAGATCGAGAGCGAACACGATCCGTAGATCGCTTCGCACTCGTACGGCTCGCGATCCACGAATAACGATTAATTAATTAGTCGGGACGAGACAGTTCGTCGATGAACTCGAGCTTTGTCTAGCTTCTTTTGCTGACTCCTTGCATTTGACTAATTGTAAGAATTAAGATCATCGAAGGCTTTTAATTTATTATCGAAGCGATCGTAAAAAGAAAATAATAATTAAGGAGTGTCGAATGCTCTTAGCACGAGGTTGCCCGCAGCTTAATAACGTTCACGGGGCGTGTTTATCTGTGTAAAAATACCGTGAATAAAATCCTCTGCGTGAAATACGACGTGATCGACGTCGATACTATGTTATTTGTCTCTGATGACTTTTAATACCGACAAGCTTTCGATCTGATTTCATTGCGATGTCGCCTTCGATTTCGAAGCTCGGACGTCAATTTTGGGGGTAAGATATTTAGGCATGGACACCTGATACCGACTCAAAGCAAAATGGTATGGCTGTTGATATCATTATGCTTGAAATGTGTTATGAAAAATAAACAGAATGTACAAAAAAAAAAGATTTTGCTGTTTCAGTTTTATTCTTACCGTCTGCACGTAATTGAACAGAGCAGGACTAAAAGAATAATAGCTAGGATAAGTAGAAGCGAACAAACTATAATCCGGTTAATGATTAACGATAATAATTGATTTTTCCGTATAGAAACAACAGGATCATTCGCTGCTACCAATCCCTTTCAGAAATTCCCGCCTTTAGATTTTCAAAGACGACACTTGCCCATTCTGAAACCAAGAAGTCGCTTTAAAAATATTAGCACAAACGAGGTATAGATTAGATTATGCAGGGTGACCTATTTGTTTAAAGCTGTGGTCAATTGAACCACAGACAAGGTACACAAGTAGACCTTTCACCTAATGTATTTTTTCGACCCATTTCTCTGGGGTCCCGGGACCCCATTAGTATTTTCGTGATTCAGAAATGAATTTTAATCCCTTCCATAGTCAATTCACATGGATTTACGCAAAACTACAGCTGTTTGCCTATCAATACTAATTTAGTGAATAGAGTTTCTCAACTGACCACCATCCCTTAGAAGAGGACGCTAAAATCACCTCCGAATTTTTCGCTCGGTATGGCAATTGTTCGAACTGACGTACAAAAAGACAAAAATTAACGAGATACACTCTTCCAAAGTGGAACAAAATGTTAAAAAGATCGTGCATCAAATTGTAAGGGGATCCTCGTAAGAAGGCTTTAATCTTCGTAATGGTTTTAATGGGTTGATGATCAACAATGACTTATGGTCACTGGTGGTCAACAGTGAGGTTGACATCAAGGTCAGCGGTCCAGTGAAGATCCAGAAATGGTCAAGAGGTGGGACCAATCGAAATAGTTTCTTTGTAGACAGGGCAGTCTTAACTGTTAACTTCAACTTTGGCTCTGACTGGTCTCCCCACCCTTTCCTCACCTTAGACATATAAGCAGGGTCACTGCGAAGAATTCTTCAGTCTCGTCGCGGATTCGGGAGTGGGCAAATAGCCAGAAGTGAACCGGGGACCACTGCTGACCGCTGATGGCCGCTGCTGACCATGGCTGACCATGGCTGACCAATACTGACCACTACTGACCACTACTGACCAGTGCTGACTCGCGTTCCTGCCACTACTGACCACTACTGACCAGTGCCGGACGGTGATGACCAACGGTAAGAACTGTTTAAAAATTCTCTCCCCTCTTCTATTCTATCGTTTGATGCTAATTTTGCTTCAATGAACTGATTTTGCCTTGCTTGCCTAACTGACGTTGCTATAATATGAATATTTTCTTACTTTACAGCTGGCCCAGTGGTAACTACCCTATGTACTGACAACAAGTAGTAAGTCCACTCCACTTATTTATATTTTATTATTTTTATGTGTTTGTTTGATGTGAATTCAAGCTTCGATATGTATAATATTGCAGGATATAATAATGTAATATCGTTTTCTTGCTCGAATTCTCGTAATATTCTACGGAGGTACTTTGTTGATTCCTCCATTTCGTTTGATTGTTTGGTGTTGATTCAACTTAGTGTCTCGATCCAAGTTCCTTTCATTACAATTACGAATGTTCGTTTTGATATGTATAACATTGTGTCGATGCATACACCATATTTGTTTCAACGACACTGATTGATATAAGATTTTTATTTTTACGTTTCAGCTTAAATTCTTGTAACATTTTGCTAATATACTCTGTTCAATTCCCTTTAGCTAGGTGATAGATCATTTTTAAGTGTTTGACGTCTCAGGGACGTGATGAGTCTACCTGGCCAAACATGAATAAGACTTCTCAGAGACGTGATAAGTCTACCGAGCCAAACCTTGGTGACGCTTTTGGCACGCACAGTTGGAAATTAAATCGTAAGGCAAGGGGGTAAAACGACTGGTTGTATACGTGCTTTCTTTGGCAAGTGTAGTTAGTACCTTTCGCTTAAAATTATAATCTTCTTGCACACCGCGATTTTTAAGATGACGAATGTCATAGTAGATTCATTTTTAATTTGACACTGATTTTAAAATGAATATATAATGAGTACATATACATATATGAATAGTACAACTTCCTCTCGTTCGCTTGTTCTCTGGTTCTCGCTTTCCGAGATTATGTCTCGACCGAAAGGATCGGAGAGTTTTGCTCGATCACCTCTGTTTGATAGAATGAAACATGTGACGCCTGTGTAGTAGGTGTGATAGCTCTTACCGCTTCAACCCCGGTGCAGCTTGGTTCAGCTTAAGTGGGGCCTCGCCGAGCGCATATATTCTCCTCTTTATACGGAAAAGAGAATGACCTCCGGCGAGAGTTCCTGACCCATATCCGTTCTCGAGTACTAAGCGGGTCCTGTTGTGACCGTGTGTCCTCCAGGGCCCGGCGGTTGTACGTAGAGAGGTCCGATAGACGTGGGTCAGGGGCGCGACTTGCTTTTCTGATAATCAAGGCCGGGGGGGATCAATCTGATACCCACACTCACTGCACGCTATGAGCACGTGTCGCGTCGCGTTTTATTTAAGCGTGCGATGTTTTTACACGCCGCAATTTTTAATATGACAAATATCGTAATATCAATCGAAAGTAGAGTCATGATTTTAATATCTTTTATAACACTTATAATTATATTCATTTTAGAATGAGTGTCAAATTAGTAGCTTCCGATATTCGTTGTTCTTTACATTCTTCAATAATTAAATTCACTTTCATAATTGAGTCGACGATTTTGGGTATCTTCGATATCGAGGATACCCAAAGTCTTTCTTTACTTATTAAAATATATCATTAGATTTACGTGCAAGAAGATATTTCGCGATAAATATATTTTAGAGTCAAAGTAACCTCGTATATTATGTACTATTTTTACTTTCTCACTGCACTTGCCTGTAGTTGTAGTATTTGTAGTTTTAATTTTTATTTGTTTTCTTACTAATCTATTAAACAAGTTTCTGTTACAGAGCATACTCCTATGGAAGTTTCAGGTTTATAGAAGTAACAATTAAGAATTGTTACAATTTTGTTTGATATTGCTTTGTTTGTGTTTCAGGAAATCATCGTGGGATAAACAGAAGATAGAAGAAAGAAGAATGTATTTCATGTATTTCGTTTCAGATTGCTTAGTTTATGTTTTAATAATTTAGATTTATAGTTAGGTAGAATGTAACAGAATGTTTCAGGAAATATCTTCGCCGAAGGATCAACAAGGAAGAATATATTTTCTATGCATTTTGTTAGATGATTAGATAGGTAGGATGTAAGTGAATTTAGATTTATAGTTAGGCAGGGGTTTGGTTCTCTATATTCATCATTATATCAGGCAGGCAATATTTTGGTCTATTTCTCTGTTTTGTTCAAATTCTTTCTCAAAAAACTCTTTCGTTGGTTGTTTCCTTCGTTGGTTGCACTTTCGTTTATTGCTTCTTCGACCAACGATCGCTGGTCACAATAGATTTTTACTAATGGAGGGTGGTTGGGAATCGGTTAGGGCGGGTCTCCATTCGCAGCAACCTCCACGTGGTGAGACCTGGGTAATATTATTTAGCGTTTAATTAATAATCGTATCACTCTTAGCTTGTAATGCAATTATTAATTAAAAACTAATTAATATTAGCAAATTGGCTGCGATCCGCTTTGCATAGGTCATCATAAATATAGAGCTTCTTCGCTAGGTTAGTTTTGATTCTCATTGATTCATCAAAGATTCTAGAGTATTGTCACGGATGTGTTATATGTAGAAGTAGATCCTTCATCCAATGTATTTTTGCGGCCTATTTTTATGGAGTCTCGAAACCCCATTACCATTTTCGTGTCATTAGCAACGTTACCGACAGATTCAGAAATGAATCTACAGCTGTTTGCCTATCAATACTAATTCGGTGCATAGTTTCTCAACTGACCGCCATCCATTGAACTTTATTTCTCAAGTAGAGATCATGGAAGTGAGACAGAAAATGAAATTACAGAAACATTCCTGGCCACACATAGTATTTTCGATTAGAAATTTTTTTCTCGAAAGTACGTAGGATTTCGGAGGTATGTTTATTCACCAAAAATGATTGTAATTGACCCCTGCTAGCGAAAATAATTTTTGTAGAGCGATTTGAAATTTTTTAATTTTGTCGAAAAATTTCACACCTTCTCGAATTTTTTTCTAGAAAGTGGGTAGGATTTCGGGGGTATGTCTATTCACCAAAAATGATTGTAATTGACCCTTGCAACCGAAAATAATTTTTCCAGAACGATTTTTCTTAAAAATTCGTTTTTGATTTATAATAAAGTATGGCGACCTACAGAAATGTCTTATACTTTTTTGTAGGTATCCATGATCTCTATTTCAGAAATAAAGTTCAATGAAATACATTCACTATTGTAGGAGTTATGGTCGTCTGAAAATTGCGTTTTTTAATCCCTTCCATAGTCAACTCAAATGTATTTATCCACGCACTACGCCAATGCAGTGCATAGTTTCTCAACTGACCGCCATCCATGAGAAGAGGGCGCTAAAATCACCTCCGAATTTTCAGGTCGGTATGGCAGTCAGATTGGGCCACGAAAGTCTACTCGTATGTGAAAGGTTTACTCGTATATCTCGTCTGTGGTGAAAGGCCTACTCATATACCTCGTCTCCGTTAAAATATCTACTCGTATATTTCGTCTGTGCTGATACAAGTTTTCAATAATCGGTTGAAAAGATATCTTCATGATGATGTATTGACTGACGGTACTATTCAAACTTATCAAGGTAGCAAATAATTTTATCAACAAACAAAAAGATCAAATCTGATACTTGAATTAAAACATCTTATATATTACAAATAAATTTTAATTTAGCAGACTAATTTCGGTGTGGGGATTAAGTGTCTAGTAAAATCAGAATCAAACACAGTCCATCTTTTTATTATTTAAAAAATTACAAAGTTATATGGAATTTCAGTACAGATATTAAAAATACATTAGAATAGATCATTCACAAATTTAGTCTTTGTTTATTAGCAAAATAAATACATATTTATTTCATTCGTTAAAGAAATTTCTCGTCAAACTATCCTTCACGATTATCTTAATACTTACATTGACATTATTTATTAAGTTTGTAGAAAGACTCTTTTCGAGAATTCATTCAATTACTAAGTAACATTTAAGAACTATACTATAATTGCATCGTCTTTCGATATCTCTGTATTTGTTGATACGAATTATTTTATTATTACTATTATGTTACAAAAGAAGAATGATTACACGTAGAAAATAATTTCAGGTTAAACTTTTAAAAGTAACGATCTCGAAACAAATTCGTAATTGTTCGCTAGCAAATGTTCTAAAAGCATGTTCGAAAAGATTTATTTTAGTTTTCCTAAGAACAGTAAAAGTTAGAGACAATCTGGCTAATGAGTCGAATGCGTCACGTCGTTTACAGGCGGACATATTATAATTTCTGTTTTTAAGAGGAAATGGTCGTACGAGGTCGAGACATTTAAGACGATTCTTCCGTCTATTTTGCCCGATCCTCTCAGTCCGACGGCAATGACATTAATGTCACACGACACAGTGGACAGGATGCGGTTAATTCAGATCGGTCGTCGTGTGTGACTCCATTATATATGCGCGCGCGCGACTCATCTCGATGTGACGAAAAGAGGGAGGAGGTAACTGCTAATGGTCCAGTGCTGTGAATCGCATACACGAGTCGCCTCCAGCCACTAAGGTCACACACACGAGGTTTGACCTTAGCCCCCAATTTGTTTCACGACGATCAAGCCGAGGAAATCGTTTTCGTAGCCATCTTCGTCGGGATAGCTAACCAATGACTACGCTATGCAGGTGAATTAACAATGATTATTACGGCTATCATCGTCCATTAAAATTCTCACAGATATTGAAAATATTTGTTTTACCAGAACAAGGAAAAGATTAATTAAACTCAGTTCCTCGAAGTCAATTACAATTGATTTAACGTTAGCTTACAGCGCGCATATTTTGTCCCCACTCTTTGTTAAATCCCATGATTTTATATGCTACAAATCCTTTCAGATATTTTTTTATGCTGTATAAATACTTTCATGAATTGCATAAATTTGTTGCAGTTAATATTTTTGTTTGCTTAGCCAGTTTTTCAGTAAATATAATATTGGTTGAATTAGAAATGTTATTATTCAATTTTGTCTTCGTTGTACAACATTATTTAGTACACCATTGTCCTCTTTTGTAATTGATTAACTATTGCATATCCGTTTTGCTAAGAATTTTTATTAAATTATTATTATAATTTTAGAGGATCTAACTTATACATATCATTACTTAATAAATACCTTAAGTTATAGTTGTGGTAAATATATAAGATAATAATATAGTGCCACAATTATTTATTCAATTATAGAATATCATTGAATTTTCAGGCTTGTTTCTTCAAAATTGTTAAAAATATAGTATGCATAAAGGCAAGTTTTTCACCAATGCATTCGGATACTACGTTTTATACGAGTTTATTTAATAACATAATAGTATGTAATGAGATTAGTAAATGAATTAAATTCATTCGATATTGGATTTGTTTATGTTCCATTAGATATCGTGAATCTGAATGAATTAACATCTTTCACTATTTCCATTGGGGCTTGATCATTTAGTTAGCAATTATTGTAACAATTTGCTTTTAAACGAGTTACACTTAAAGGATTTATAGGTATCTGAAAACAAGGCTGAAGTAGAATTTAAGCTGCAAAATTGAATTTAGTTAACTGCATGTGAAGCACTAGTCGTAAGTGGAATATTGGGTTAATAAACCAAATAGAACCACCTGTTCTTAGAGGTCAACTGTAATAACCGCATATACTGAAAACGAACGATAAATCGAATCACGAAACTTTGGTTATTTTTATTGCAAAATGTACGGTAACTATGTGTAATATATATACATGAGAATAATTTCTGTTCGATAGGTAAAAATGAACGAAATTTTAATTTAATAATTTAGTTGATCCTTGGTTTTATTGCTGTAAAAATATATTATACTTTTTTGTAATAATGTGCCTTCAAGTGCGATCTGCATGGCATAATAATGGATAGCACATGTTGCCATTTTCAATTTTAAAATAACACTAATAATTTATTTGTGATTTAATAACTATAATTGTCTTTACAAATAACATATACAGGAGTTTTAATAACAACAATGATACGTATTCAATCGCCTAACTGGCATCCATGTTACAATGAACGTCGCTTCCCAAGATTACGTACAGTTATCTTCCCACATGAATGGTACAATATATGTATTTCCATTATTATGTCGCGCCCTAATCGTCTAAATGCAACACACGCGCGTCGCGAAAACAACGGTACTTTCTTCTCTTAAAAATCGAGCCCAGAAAGTGATCGTATACACGTTGAATCCAAAGGCAACATTGCTTCCAAGCATTGAAATCTTCGTACCCGATCGTTCCCAACAACTAAAAACCAGTTCAATCCAATCCACGCCGAATAGAACGCAAGGAACCTGTAGTATAGGCGTGGCATACGCCGGACAACGAGCGTCGTCGTGTGTCACCATAGCATTTCGAAATATCAAAAACATCGAGAAACTCTCGTCGAATACGAATGCCGTGCAGAATATTTTTAACGGATTGTCACGTTAGACACCATCGGAAGAATCCCCGTGAAAGTGATTTCTGTGTTTTCCGACGCAGCGGCACCATGAGTCGAACACAACGAAAAGAACGGGTAAACCACTACCGCTATGCCGTGCACGTGCACGGTGGACACGTCACGGGCAGTGGTCGGTTCACGACAATGGTGGGGGGCGATGGGGTTAAGGAGGGGCAGAGAGAAAGAGAAAGCTAGAAGAAAATGGCAGAACGGAACGAGACGGAGAGGCAGCCTGAACGAACGAAGCGTGCTTAGTCAACCTGGTGGCGCTGAACAACCATCTGTCGGAGCGGAGAAGCTGCCAGCCGACCTCGAGGAACTCACGGTTTCGGTGCGGCGAACCTGCGGTGCCGTTGCTCGCGTTGTATTGTGTATCGTGTTCGTCGTGGTTTAATTTTCGTGCGTTGGGCCACGTTCCGACACCTTCGACCGAATACGTGAACCAGTGCGTAGACTAATTAAATACGAGAACCGTTGAACCCGACGGGGCACGATGGTCAGCAAGGATCCGAAGATTATCGCCCAGGAGGCAAACCCTTACCTGAAACCGCCTAGCATGTCGACCAGCCAGTCTCTCAAGACTTTTATTTACAATCGTGAAACCGGCGCCTTTATGGGCAGAACGGCCAGTAGCTGGGGTAAGTCGCGTTATTATACGATGTAAACAGAAAGAAAGCGGAATGGAATGTTAACGATGGCCGTTTCGGGTTACACCTTCGATTACCGTTCCCCGTAAACGCGCGATGATTTCGATTGAAGCTATCGATCGATTCGACCTTCCGTGGCAGTGGTTCTTAACCTTTTCTCCTCGTTGTGAATCCTTTACGAATTACATACGCTTCGTGGCGCGTTGCTCTTTAGCTGATAGAGTTTTATCACCGTGTTTATTCGCGTGGTATCCGAATAAGAATCTTCGGCCACGAAGTGTTTAATATTTTCATTTTTAACTGTGTTGGGAGAAAATGAAGAGGCTCAACGGTCGAATGTTTTTGATCAAAATGGTTCCTTTTCCTTGATCTTAAACTTCACTTGGTAAATAATTTAGACTAATAATTTTCTTGATTTTCGTCCATCGGATTAATAACTTATTAGATGTTTCCGATCTACAATCGATAAAATTCCATCTTCCGTGGCAGTGGTTCTTAGCGTTTTCACTTTGTTGTGAACCCTTTACGAATTACGTATGTACGCTTCGTGGCGCGTTGTTTTTTTTACCGATAGAATCATTTTTCGAATTAACGTTTCGATTTCCGTGGCGGTTCTTTTCCAAATATAAAGAATTAGTTTAAATTTCTAGAAACATGTACGTTATTAGGTCGAGTACGTTCCTTTTAGTCACCAATACAAGGAAGGTTAACCAATTTCGTTGATCATCACATGGCAGTCAACGAAATGGAGGTTATTATCTATCTTTTTTATTATTTCAATTTTGTTCCGCTCACGGTACAGTTTAAACCTCGGTTGCATAGATTTTATTCGAGTTTTTAAAAGTTGTAGAACGAAATTATTTCTAGGTTATTTATACGTCAATGATTTAGGTTAATATTCGAGTGAAATATTCTTGCAAATTGAATAGTTATTATTCTTAGAAGATATTTTCAGAGATTTATTACATAAATATGAAATGTCATGAACCCAAGCATTGTTTAGTTTTAATTTACTTTTTAATTAATAATATTACCTTACCCAATTCTTTCGAAGTCCTTCGAAGAATAGACAATTTTAAATACAATTTCGTGCCCTCCATTTAATTGATCTTTCGTGCATTGTTTTGTTTATAATTTCAGTTTTTTTTTTTAATTTTATAAATAACAAACTAGTACTTCGGAACTAGTATTTGCGATGCACCTTGAAATTATTCAAGTCTAACGTTGGAATTACTATGAATGTACGTAGGAAGGGATAGGTAATTTTATGATACAATTACACGGTAACTTTCCTAAAGCGAGTACATGCATCGTGTGCGTGAGAATAACTTGAAGCGAAACTCTTGTCATCGTGTTGCTTTAAATAGTTTTAGTCGAAGAACGGTTAAGCCTCTTACTGCCGGTCGACAGATTTCCATAAACTGAAAATTGTTGCTCCAGGTCGTCGAGTTTATGCATCTTCGATAGTGTTCTAGACACTTAGGCGCGTCCATTTTTAACAATGGTACTACAAAGTCCAAATTTGATGATACAATTTTCCTCGTTTTTTATTTTTGATGATTTATGGTTAGATTGTCCATAACTTGTACATAAATAAAAATGTTTTAATAACATTTAGTGAGTCTGTTGTAAATATAAAAAAAAAAACATTCAGTCGATTTATAGTTTCATATTTTATATCGTCAAGTCTTTTAAACGACGTTGATTAAGATAAACCGCGAAGTTTAGAGGGTTCTATTGTTTCCATCAACATAGTCCAGTAACTATAGCTGATGTACCGTTATCTGTGCACTTTACACGTAAACATAACACGGCATGGCGAAAAGGAACCTCGCTCATGGACAGCTTGTTTCCTTGCTTGCATTCGAGCGTTATCTGTACTAATATAATTTAAAAATCTTTCATTAGACTATCAAACAAGATTGTCATTAAATTAGCGCTGCACGAGGACTCTTTCAATATTTTTTAAAGTTTTTCGTGAACCGTGCTTAATCCAGCATTTAAATATTTTGAAACTTTTTATCTCAAAGCGTTAAATGTTTACGTAGTTTCTAGGAAGCTATTGTTTCCATAAAAAAATTGTAAGATGCGGTTAAAGTGGACAAGAGTTCTTTGTATTGATAAATTCAAATTCTAAGTATTTAGTTCGCATGAAAGATCTTTTTATTTAAATTTATCAGCCGTTCTGAAGAATCAAGAATATTTTCAGAGTATTTAGTTGTGACGTCGGAATGTTTCCCAACAGTTGGAGTAGGAGAACCGATAAAAATAGAAAATATAATGAAAATGGAAGACTATAAGTAGATACTCGAACAACGTGTCATACCATCGCGTTAGTTGGCGGGCAGACATTTTATTATAACGATCCGAAGCACTCGTTTAAATTGTGTAAAGGGTTCTTATTGCAAAAGAAAACAAAGGGGAGCACGAGGATCGTGATGGGTTGAACCTAGTTGAGCTCTTATAGAAAAAGCTTGATTGGAATATCGGGAATGGAGAACAATGAAGGATGGACGTAACAATAATAAATAACAGTAATCTTCAACGACTTTTTTTGAGCAGATTAAACATTTTTTGTAAAAATTCTTCAATGTTTTCAGAAAGTACGTTTCGTGGACCACTTGCTTCTAAAATTTCATCCGAAAATATTAATTATTGTAGCCGTAATAGTAATCAACGTGAGAGGATTCCACAAGTTTATAGGCAACAGGTAGACCTGTAATTTTCCACTGTGATATCTGAAATAAAAAATTATACCATTTTCTTAAACTATGAGACAATAGCTGAAAATACTTTAACATTCTGTTTGTGATATGTATAAGAAAAATAGAAATAATTTTACATCGTTCTTAGTGGTACATGATGTACATCAGAATATTGAAAACTAAACAGAAAAGGAAAATAATAGAATGCTTAACATCAGTTTTATTCGTATGTTTCATAGTTGTCTTAGTTTTTGCTTTCTTAAATTTAACTTGAAACTACTATATAGGGTGTTCGGCAACCCCTAAGAAACATTTTAATGGGAGATTCTAAAGGCCAAAATAAGACAAAAATCAAGAATACCAATTTGTTGATGGAGGCTTTGTTAAAAAGTTATTAATGTTTAAAGTTCCGCCCCTTACTGAATTTTTTTCTCGAAGATGCGCAAGATTTCGGGGGTATGTCTATTCACCAAAAATTATTGTAATTGACCCCCGCAACCAAAAATAATTTTTCGAAAACGATTTGAAATTTTTTTTCCGTCGAAAAATTTCACACCTTCTCGAATTTTTTTCTCGAAAATGGATAGGATTTCGGAGGTATGTGTAATGACCAAAAGTGATTATAATTGACCCCCGTAATCGAAAATAATTTTTCCAGAACAATTTCAAATTGTTGAATTTAATTGTTAATAACTATTTAACGAAGCCTCCATCAACAAATTGGTATTCTTGATTTTCGTCTTATTTTGGCCTCTAGAATCGCTCATGTAAATTTTTCCCAGGGTTCTCAATATTCAATTTCAATTTTTGCATCACGTGTTTTCTATTTACAAAAACTTCATTTTATTATCTAGTAATAATCTTTTTGTAATACGAATTGCTTTACTATTTAGGTTTAAAAAATTTAATTTATTCACTTTGTTTTTATTATCCGCGTATCTATTATTTTAAAAATTAAGCACATGCTTATATTATAGACTGAAATTGTTTTTTAAGTGTTTGTTTTATGTTGTTATAGTCAGTTGTTTAGATAATTCTCGTTTCACGATGTTTAGTAATATTTTTCGCTGGTTTTACGGTTTCAGCTAAGATCAGTTTACTTCTAGTAACGAAGTCAGCAAGATTCATGTGGGCGCCCACGAGAAAACGGAACCCTCTTTGTATAACTTGATTTTATACAAAAAAATTTCCAACGAGCAGTTCCCAAATGCACGATACACTGATATAATACTCACTGAAATTTTTTTTAGCTCGTGCCCGTGTAAACGAGAGAGGGGGCCCACAAGGGTTAGAGTCCCCCTTTTATCGATAAAACAGTCTATTACCTGAATTTCAATCGCTGTGAACAATTTATTTAATCGTTAACAAATGTGAAATTAATATTTCTATTTCTATTAATATTTTCAAGAGATGTTTTTCTAAATCCGTCATTACTTAATATTTTATGTATTTTCAAATTATAAAATACATTAAGTTACAAAATACGTAAAATTTCATTGATATGTTCATTCACCAACAGACGTTACAGTTAGTCATACTTGGTACGTGACCCAAAGTCACATTCTCGGTAGAATTATGATTAAGCGATTAGATCATTACAATGGCCGACAAAAATGCAAAGATTGTGAGCTTTTTTGTGAAATAAATATACGCCAGTGTTGACAAAAAATGGAATTAACCTCTTCACGCCCTTGGCCACATATATGGACGTTTAGTTTTTTTTTTTTTTATAATTATAGTTACTGTCAATAATAAATAGACAAAAAAGAAAGAAAAAAAAATTCGTCCCTGAAGAGGTTAAGTAAAAGAAGCTTCTTGTGAAATTTCAAATGCATTATTCGTAAACCACGTTTCTCAAAATTATCAAAATATTATAAAAATTTCAAATAGTTTTATCAAGTTTTGTGGAAACAATGATAAAGAAAATTACCTTTGAAAATTATTACAAACGTCTCGTAATTATTTAAAATCTGTATATATTTATTTTTATTGTCAACAAATTGTGTTTTAAATCGTCCTTTTTTAATGAGTATGGAAGAAAACATTCTCTTAATAAATACGAACGAACGAAACACTATGATCGTGCGTAAAACTATCACCCAGGCAATCAAGCCTTATTCTGTTGGCAAGGCGACGATTGGAAACACACCCTGGGGTGTGTTGGGTGTAAGACAACTTGGTAAAATAGCAATATTCTGTACACTATACGAAACCACGAAAAATGTAATAATTTTAAACAAGGTAATTACATTTAAGCAAATTAAACAGTACAAAATTGTCAACTATTTAAAATCATCTTGCATTCAGAAAATTACATAGAACTGTATTATACTTAAAACTAAAACTAGGATTATTTGTAATATTTTCCTGTATTCGAATGGTCGAAATTATTTCTGTGATTTAAATGTTCGATAAACGTAAACATCTTCCGAATTATCGATCATGCAATTGATCAACGAATAAATATTATTATTTGTATAATAATATGCGTGATATAATATAAATTCGTCTATAATAATAAAAATAGAAATATTTTAATAATATAAAAATTCGTATTATTCGAATACCTAGGAAATATTTAAATATTGAATTATTCGAAGAGGCAGCCATCTTTGACGTTGCTTCGCGTTAAAACGATTTATTTTTTATGATCCCCTGCTCTTTGATTTACGGTTCTTCTCGCGGAGCAATTAAACATTTTATTATAACCATTCAGACGATTCGAGTGTTTTATTTGTTCCGTTGATCAAATATAAATTTAATCGCGTGATATTCCGACGATGTTATTCCGATTTTTTTACGACTTCTGCCCAGAACGTTTCTAATGAAATGCAAATACATAATATTTGTTCAAGGTTTTTATAGAGTTTGTTTCGAAAAGTGTATTTTGAAATATTCTTCGGTTTCTATTACTCGTTGTCTCGTTTAATATGCTTTCTTATCTTGGAAGCTGATTAATCAAGCATTATACCGTGATAGCTGTTTGCAACTGTTTCGATGGTTCATTGAAGACCCACAGAAACTCACAGTTGTAGAGAGTATTTCGAGATTACGTTTTCCTTCGCTTAATTAGCTCAGAAGCCTGTCATTGGTTTGCAGTTTCTTGCAAATTGCATTCAGTGTCAAAACGTGACCCATGATTTATCCTTGGCTGAGGGCTAACCTCGACGTTATTGCATTGGTATGTAAAATATCATCTGTCGTGATATAAATTTGACAGAAACAAGTTTCAGTTGATCAATAATTTTCACAAGAAGTACCAAATTGTAATTTTTATGATTTGGTTTTGGTTTTAAGATATATATTGTATTGGTCTCTAAATTTGATTTGATATTTGTTACATTGCATTTGTATTTATATCTTTTTTACATTACATTTATATTTAATGTTATGACCTAAGAAGCTAGAGTACCTAATTGCAACAAGGTAACAGAGGCTTAAGACACTTAGGGGCTTTTTCTCCATTAGGTATATCTTTGTTTTCAATGTCGATAGTTTCTTTTTGTTGATCGTTGATAGAAATATTCATTTTTTGGTTATCAATGCTTATAACATTGTTCTATTTCTCTCATCGTGGAAATGAAAAGCACGAATATAAATTACAGGTATCTGGAATGCATAATTTAACTATTACAAAGCAATGCAAGAAGTACATTAAAAAAAACGAGTGGATCATCGTTCAAAAATGCAAAGAAAAATTACTGTTACAAATTTAGCGGAAAAGTTTATTCAAGATTTATTCTTTTATTCGTGAGTAGAAAACAATAATTAGAAAAGATCAGAAAATCTATAAAAAATCTCATTTTATGAAGCGAGGAAATAAAAAAATCCGTTCGAAAAGATTTTGCTCGCGTAAGAGGAGCGTGAGAAAATTTCAAACTTGATTTTCTGCCTCCATTGTGCGCGCGCAACTCGAGAATCGAAGGAAGCAGAGTTCTCTATCGATACGGAGCGATCGATCGCGCACACCCTAAGTCGATTTGGTCGATTTGGTCGGTCCAAATGCCCGATGAACAAAAATAAAAGTGAGATAGAAAAAGACGGAAGCGCGAAGCGCGGTTAATTCGCGGTCCACACAACGGTTTGCCCAGCTGAATGGCAATTGTTAAACTTCCTTTAGCGCAAACGTGTACAACGAGGTCAATTGGCGTTAAATGGAGGCATTACGACATTATGTAACTTAGGGCCATTCCGAAGGGTACACCCACGCGACCATACCGATGCTTTCGTACAGCATCAACCCCATGGAAATATCCGAAGTTCATTTCAAATTCGAAACGCTAGGGTGATTTAACGATTGTGTTGTCTTTATTATTTAACAATTTTATCGTTTATCGATGAAAGAATCGTACGTTTCAAATTTATCGTCTCTCGAGTGGAAAATCAGTTACCCTTTTATTCTCAAGATTTTTGGCTAAATGTTGCTTTGCAAACTCGATGATTTTAATAAAAATTTAAAGATTTTAACTATTGTAAAATCACAGAAACTTTTGGTCGGATTTTTACGTTACATTTACATTAACGATAAAGATTATTCAATTTTTTTTTTCTACTAAAAAATTACTTTTCTGCAAGGATTTTTCTTTGGAAAAATTATGTTTTATAAACTTGTATTAATAAATAATAGTTTGGAAATTAAAAGATAAGATAAAATGAATACTACTTAAAAAATTTCATGTTATTAATTTTCATGTACATAGTTTATAAAAAGTGTTAACAACAATAGAATTTCTATTAATAAGAGATGGTTTGATTATTTGTCCACTAGATTATATTTGTACAGTTATTTAGCAATAATTTATGCAGTACTTATAAGTCTATAAATTGTTTATATAGATTTTTAAAAAAAAGGGAACATATGACCAAATTTGATTTAAACTATAAGACTAACAATTCCTTACTGTAAGTAAAAAAGAAAGCTACCGAGGTTATGTGACATTCATAATTGTTGGAATTGATTATACCAATAAATAAGTAAGAGATTCATTGATTAAATCGTATTAAAACAATCTTCGTTTGCCTATTAGCTTATCGAATGACCCTCGTAATTCTTATGTACTGCAATATCTTCAAGATATCGCAAGTGATATGGATATAAGAAACATAATACTTCTTCGTAATACCATTTATCGCGTCTCTTCGTGACTCTACGAGACAATTCCTCCATGATATTCGGATCGAAACGTGTAAGTACAAATATTTTTCTCAAACAGCGAATGTAAATACACTCTAATTAATAAAGAGCAAAAAAGATTTTATATTCATTCGATAAACATTTCAACAAGATCGTTTTCTTAAAGACTTCAACATAATCGACTTCCTCCTTTATTACAAATGAAATTTTAAATTCATTTTCAATTCATTCAATGTATTTTCAACCACAATATTTAATCAAAACAATAAATCTAATAATTAATTGAGGTTATACTGTTATAAATCAATTATTAATATCTTCTATGCTTTTTTAAGGGCAAAAGAAACGAATATCAATGTTTTGTTCCGATGTACCATTCCAATCTTAATTCTTGAAGGAATTGGAACCTTGTAAACGGCTTACTGAAACTCGATACGCGGATTCGTCTGGACTGTAATACGATACTCGTAGGATAATGGCAATTCTCGAAAGACATTGTGAAAGAGACGTATTCTGGTCATCTAATTTCAAAATATTTACGTTTTACTAACGTATCCTCGAAGCTGCAGAGTGATTGGCATTGGCATCGATACAAAACCGACGTATTTCCACCTCAAATAAATTACATGTTCGAGTATTCTACTTCCTGCAGCGTAATTGCTTCGTATGCCGCGGTAATTCGTTACATTACATTCACTTACGATGTACGTTTCCCATTTTAAAATAGTTATTTTAACTGTCTCGTTAGATAAAAATTTACTACAGCGCGATAACCACGCGAAAGTTTACTGTTAGCTGAATACTGCTGTTTAACTGTGCCCGCCAAACAATATCTTTCTTGCGTAAATACTTAAAATTGTACATATAATACATTGGTACTGCACGAAGCTATAAAGATTGACCCTGACAAGGAAAGTGCTAAACCTGTCCCCCTTCAATTTTAACCTACGTGTATAATATAATAGATTAACCTCTTCAGGGACGAATTTTTTTTTGTCTATTTATTATTGACAGTAACTATAATTATAAAAAAAAAACTAAACGTCCACATATGTGGCCAAGGGCGTGAAGAGGTTAAAAGTCCCTGTTGCAGTGAGTAAAATATTAGGTGTTGGTAACTAAATAATTTTAGAGATATAAATAATTAAAGTTACATACTATTTAATATCAATGAAGATCTCTTCTATTCAATCGACTCAATTTCATTTTTTGGGTTTCAAATTAAATGGTCTAGTGGGGGGACCAATCTTTTTTATCAACAATGAATTCTTTTTATAGGTTATGTATCTGAGAACAAGATAGGCTATTTATCATCGTGCGTTAAATTAACGGGGTGTGTAATAAACAATTATAAATAAGTAAAAGACTCGTTAGGAATTTTGGAATATTTTCAAATATTGTCAATGAGTTTATTTGAAACAATCCATTCTCGATACTGGCGTACACGTGTTCTCGTCCTTCCACATAGTTCGCGTGACGTCGCGAATATTATTTTACACTCGGAAACGTCAGTAATACAATACAGCAGTTAACTATCACGATTCCATATATCGTGTTTCATCGTGATTTTACAAATGAATCGTAACACACAAAGCAGACATACGGGTTAGCACCGACGCGACAATTTCATTCGATTATAAGAATAGGTCGACGCATAGAGGTAGCAAGTACTATCATTGGGCACATGTCTGGTACTAGCATTGATAAAATTCTATTTCACACGGAGCATGTAACATTTTTTGACGATCGTCACATTGAACGATATTCGACAATTTTTAGTATTATTTTTTGTCCATTCAGAGAATTTTATAGGGTGAAAATATAGTATTTTTTTACTTTCTTTTATTTATTTATTATACGGTTAAAACCCCATGTACGAGAAAAAACATAATGATATTTTTACAGTCGAGTTAGAGAACAGTACTTATAGATAAACATTATATAGAATAGAATTTAATTATACATTTTATAAAAAGAATACTATATTTAATATTTAAATTCTTTATAAAGAAATTACTTATTGTTTGAAATTATATTTTAATTGAATAGATGCGTTTGAAGTATAATAAATTTTCTCTCAGATAAATTTCATTGATTCCTCCTCAGTTATGGATTGACACTCGTATATTATTGTAAATTGAGTCTCCATTGTTACAATAAGGAAGTACACATAAGAGGAAACAGTTCTGAAACTAAATATCAAAAATGTCTCGAACAGTCGTGTTTCCTTATTAATTCGAGTATAGGTGATCCCAGTGCACTTCGAATGATCTGTAGAAAATCTTTGCAACGGGTCAAACGTAGCGAGCAAATCGCCACAATTTTTACGAGACCCAGACATCTGGCACAGTGGTGGAATTAATCAGCGCGTGGTGGTATTCCGTATAATATAGGTTAATTGCATTAATCGTTGGTTCAATTTGAAGGAAGATCAAAGCGTGTGGTCAAGTGGAGCAATTCAATTAAGAACCGATTCAATGTCTCGCAAGGTCGCCTCTCGGATTCTATTCTTCGCTAAAATGACCTTCGCCGCCATTGCTCTCGTAATAAGAATTTTAAGTCGTCGCGTTCGCACCGAATTTATGCTTTCGGGAATTTTCATACAGTTCTATTAAAAAAGTAATTTAAAATGTTCTCGTTGGTGTTTGGAATGGAAATTAAATTTTATTTAGAAAATACAAGATGGCGATAATTTTTGGTAATAAAGAAAAATAATTGAAAATTAATTTACAGTAGCAATTTATTATTAAAAATTGACAAGCTTCCGTTTATAAATCCTTCTTGTCGAGCGTGGAACAAATAATGAGATTATATTCAGATATTTATTTATTATCAAACAATGATAAACAGTAAATCGCATTCATAATGCTCGTTAGAATGCTGTGCATGATATATGGTACTATTAAACTGCTTAAAAGTCAAACGGAAATGTACGAATTGAAAACGGAAATATGAAAAATGAACCCCGGATGTAGCAACATTGAGTCCTACTGTGATATTCCGTATTGCAATCACGGAAACTATTCCAGTGTATTGTATTTTTTACGAGAGCATGAAATACCGTGAATAAATATCAACTGGCATTGTTCGTTGAGGAAATGATCAATATAAATAAAAAATAAAACCGATAAAATTACATTTTTATTTTTATATACTAAATTTTATTAGCATAGTTAATAATAGATAATTATATTGTGTTTTTTCGAGACCATGAAATACCGTGAATAAATATCAACTGGCATTGTTCGTTGAGGAAATGATCGATATAAATAAAAAATAAAACCAATAAAATTACACTTTTAATTTTATATACTAAATTTCATTAGCATAGTTAATAATAGATAATTGTATTGTGTTTTTTATGAGATCACGAAATACTGTTAATAAATATCAAGTGGCATTGTTCGTTAAGGAAATGATCGATATAAATAAAAAATAAAACTGATACAATTACATTTTTATTTTTATATACTAAATTTCTTTGGCATAATTAATAATAGAATTTATTAAAGATAGTTTGTTTGATTAAATACTTAAAAATGTATGTAGTAGCCAACGAAACTTTCTTTTATAGGTAAAATCGGACTGTTTTATTTGATATTCTACGGCGTACTGGCTGCATTGGTTGCAATTTGCTTCTGGGGCTTCTTCCAAACGTTGGATCCAAGGATACCGAGGTGGCAGTTGGAACGTTCGATAATTGGAACAAGTCCTGGTAAAATCATACAAACGAAATAATCATGTACAAATGTCTGATAGTTTTCCTGATCCAATATCGTCCTTGCAGGTTTAGGATTCAGGCCTAGACCACCATTGGAAAATGTGGAAAGCACATTGATTTGGTATAGGGGAACAGACAGCGAGAACTTCAAATACTGGATTGATTCCTTACAGGCCTTTCTTAAAGGTAAATTGAATTTTTTTCAAAACGATTGAATAATTAAAATTTTTAAAGAATTAGGCTCAGCTTTTGGGACAATATTAAGTTGTTAATGTAAAAATTGCGAAGCTATTATCAAAAAAAGAAATTAAGTAATCGACAACTGTAATTTTAATGGTGTGCAAACTATTAATGTTTCAGATTATATAACGCCAGGTTCTGTTCCTGGCGTTGGTGCAAACCTTAATAAATGCGACTACAATCAACCTCCACCCCCTGGTAAGGTCTGTGACGTCGATGTTAAGAACTGGCAACCTTGTACGAAGGAGAACAAATATAATTATCACAGAAATGCTCCATGCATTTTTCTCAAGCTTAACAAGGTATATTTACTCAGTAAGAAACAAGAAACCTGCTATGTATACAATTGGGATATTTCTTCACTTCGTGTCGAATTTTGTATTAAGACTAAAAGCGATACTTTCATGAAACTTCTTTGACTTTCCATTGAAGTGTTGTTCAACACTCTTCTTTAGTATGTTAATACTGTCAAATTCCTTACCCATTAAAAAGTGTTACAATAGACAAAATAGATGATAATTGAATAGGGCAACACCTGCAGAATAAGCTACGTGTGATAGAGTTTCCCAACCAACTAACTGGTTTACATAATCTTTTCTTCTTTTCTTTACATTTCTTACCACACATATGGTCTAGGGTTGTCACTATGAAATATCACTTTGTTTCCAATTCAGTATTCCCGGACGTTTAACACATTAACTCTCATAGTTTTTCTGATTAGTTACAGTATACAGAAAAATTTTAATGGGAGATTAGAGGCTTCGTTAAAAAGTTATTAACAATTAAATTTAAAAATTTCAAATCGTTCTAAAAAAATTATTTTCGGTTGCGGGGGTCAATTACAATCATTTTTGGTCATTACACATACCCCCGAAATCCTAGGCACTTTTGAGAAAAAAATTCTTTACCGAAAATCTAATTAGGTGTCTTTCGACGAAAAAGAAAAATTTCAAATCGTTCTGGAAAAATTATTTTCAGTTGCGGGGGTCAATTACAATCATTTTTGGTGAATAGACATACCTCCAAAATTCTACCCACTTTCTAGAAAAAAATTCGAGAAGGTGTGAAATTTTTCGACGAAATTAAAAAATTTCTAATCATACTAAAAAAATTATATTTAGTTACAGGGTTCAATTACAATTATTTTTGGTCATTACACATAACCCCGAATTCCTACGCACTTTCGAGAAAAAAATTCCTTACCAAAAATCTAATTAGCTACCTAAATTTTTCGACAAGAAAAAAAACTTTCAAATCGTTCTGGAAAAATTATTTTCGGTTGCGGGGGTCAATTACAATCATTTTTGGTGAATAGACATACCCCCGAAATCCTGCGCATATTCGAGAAAAAAATTCAGTACTTGTGGAACTTTAAACGATAATAACTTTTTAACAAAGCCTCCATTAGCAAATTGGTATTCTTGATTTTCGTCTTATTTTGGCCCCTAGAATCCCCCATTAAAATTTTTCCCATGGGTTACCGAACACCCTATATACTAATGGTAATAATTTTATTGTTTAACTACAATTTAAAATAAAAAATGAAAGGTGAAACGACACGATCTTAAGGGATGATCTAATATAATAGCTTCAGCAATGGATTCTGTGCATGAAAACAATAAAAAAAGTTCTAATCAGTTTTATATTAAGGTCATCTTTAACATCCCCTGTGAATATAAACAGATTTTTATATGAAGCTTTTTTTATTTGTTCCATGTCGAAATGATTTTGTTATTAATGGAGAAATAAATTCTTTGTAGATATATGGCTGGAAACCAGAGTTCTACAACGATACAGAATCGTTACCAGAAAAAATGCCTCTCGATCTCAAGGAGCATATTGCCTTTGTAAAGACAAACAATTCTTTGCATCTTAACACAGTGTGGGTGTCTTGCGAAGGAGAGAATCCCGCCGATCAAGAAAACATAGGACCAATTGATTATATACCGCGGAGGGGTTTCCCTGGTTATTTCTATCCATTCCAAAACTCTGAGGGATATCTCAGCCCCCTGGTCGCCATTCATTTCGTACGTCCTCGCAGTAAGTAGCAGAATACTTAACCTTTGATATAGTAAAATTATGTTACGGACGAAAGTCAATTGTTCGCGTCTTCGACCAGCTCTGTTCCTGGAATTGCTCTGTGCCAATACTTAGTCATCAAGGATACAAATGGGAACGTCGGCTCGCTTAACCAAAATCAAATATTTGTTACAGCTGGAATTTTAATAAACGTAGAGTGCAAGGCGTGGGCGAAAAACATAAAACACAGCCGCCACGACGAAATGGGCGCAGTCCATTTGGAGTTGATGATAGATTAACAGGGTCTACATATTTTTTCTGGCCTATCCCTTGTTAGCGTACAGAGGCTAAACGCGAATCTCATATTTTCTGACTCTTCGACATACCTGTATGCTTCTGAATAAAGTCGCGAAGCCGTCAGAAACCGATGACCGCTGGCAAAGTGGATAAAATTTTTGTCAAGTACAAAAGTAAAAGAATTTTTTTTTTTATGTTCGTATTACCAGAAGTCCGTTCTACAGAAGTTCCTTGCGTGGCGAGACAAATTTTAGGTCTTGTACGATCCGTATACAGTGTTCAACTTCTTATACGATTTCTTATCCGGTTGAAGTTTATAAACAAAATGTACCATTTAAGTAGTTCTTAATCGATATAACATACTATAGGAACCGAACGTTTGGAAAAAGCTTGTAGAAAGGATATATATGTTTACAGTGTGTTAATACGAACATATTTTAACGATAAATATAATCGTGTTATATTTGAAAATGATATTTTCATGATAAATTGTAATAATAAAAGTGAGTATATTCCTTCTACTCTTATAATTAATCGACACGAATGATAGTTTATTCTAGTTCGATCCGTAAATCATCGTAGATCCCTATGTGAAAATATCAAAATCTTTTACTTAAAATGTATTAATTTTATCCAAAAAATAGGAATAATTATTGAAAGTCGAATCTTATCAAAGATCTGATTTTAACATTTAAGGAGTTAATAATAGTTCTTCGTCTTAACAAATATTTAACCATATCTTGTGAAAAATAGAGATCATCGAAACATTGAAAAAAAAAAAGAAACAAAGCAAACGCTTAGAGAACTATTTAAACTAGTAATTACTGTAATTTTCGAATCTTGTTTTATTGTGAAAATGTGTAAATTAATGGCCGATACGAATAGATCTCTTAAACGTGACAAAGATAATATATATATTTTGCTTCTGAAGTATGTAAATGTATCGTATGTGTACACATATATTTTTATAGATAAGATTTTCTTCTATTGAATCACAGATTGTTGTCATCTATTTCTACTACATTTAATTGTGAAATATTAAATGCCTATTGAAAACGATCCTTACCAAGGGTTATCTCTTATATTTATTTGATCGATCGGTTGTTATTTAACAAGTTATTTTTAGATATGATAGTATTATTATAGAGCTCACTCTTCGTTTCTGTCTTGATAAACTTTCTGCTTTTCTAATCGAACTTATAAATGGTGTGAAAAAAAATCAATATTTTTTCCAGTTGTTACAACTATTTTAATTGATCAGTACATTTATCCTACATTGTCAAAATAAGATAAGAAAATGTCGTTCTTGTAGAAAATTGACCACCGAAAGTTATTAACACATGTATGCGGATAGTAATAATTCCCCAGGATATCACAGTAAAAATTGTAGATTAATAAAGAAACCGACTGCCTTACAACTCTTCCTAAATTTCATATAATTTTTGTAAAACCATATAAACTTTTTGATTACAATCAAATATACACGACATAATCAATGAATATTTAAAAAACATGTAATTTCGATACATACAATTTTATAAAATTATTATACAAGTAGTACTACTAGAAACATTCCAACATAATATTTTCCTTATTTTAAACAATAGAAGTCTTTTCTACAAACATTTTTTAGTTTTGTTGCGAATAAAGGAGACTCGAAGATCGACTTCGAATTCGAGAATTGAATAAAAGTCAGAATTTGATCTAATAATACATTTTGACAATAAAGATACATCTATTCTGAAAATAAGAATTTTTTAAATATTTAACTAATAAAGTATCAGAATTTTAATCTCTGGAGTACTGTCTTATGTAATTAAATGCAGTTGAACAATTTAAATACAATCTCTGCTATGTTTTTACGATATTGAAAAACCTTTAAAAAGATTAGTATAATAAAAAAAAAAGAACAATCGTTTTAGTAGTAAAATTCTGGTCTGCTGGAACAGTCTTCTTCTACTAGGTGTCCTCATCTTTAATTTACAATGTTCATAATGTCAAAAAAGTAAATACCAGTCTTCTAATTTAAACAATTTTTCTACGCATCAAATGTTAAATTGTATGTTTCACCCCTTCCATTTATTTAATTATGCTTAGGCCACTTTTTCAAGGGACTTTTCTAAATTGTTCAACCATACATTTAATCGTGTTAGATGTACTCAAATGAACAATAAACAATATTTCAATGCTACTTTAAAATCTGAATATTTAGAAAACTATCAGTTTTGAAATAATTTTATTACAATATCTTTATTTTCAATATCTAATAGTCTTCCGTGACAATAGAATTTTGCTATAAAAATATCTAATATTTGAACTATCGTTGCTTTGTTATGTTCGCAACGAAATCACACAATTATTACAAGCAACACTGTTTTCTATTAAATAAAATAACGAATGAAGATATTCTTATTTTATAAGAATGCAATCAAAATGAATACATATTATGAATTAATTTGACATATAAAATTACGGAAATGCATGATCGTTTCAATCGCGAATGTTCTGGTGCTTGTAAACGAATTTAAGAAATCAACAACCTGCTGGCCGAATCAATTTAAAATTGGATTCTTTGTTTTGTTTTTTTTCATTATTGCTTGTTATATTATTTGAAAGCATGTTTCTTATAAGAGAGCAAATTTACAATAATGATGTGTACAATCATTGTCTAGAAGTTGTTTATTTCTGAGAGTTGTGTGTATATTTATTAAACAGAATACATCGTTATCGTTAGCGGCATAAAGTACAACAACCTTCTACGGGAAACGCTATAAACGATATAAGTACATACATTTAATAAGTACCTACACCTAAGTATACTTCTTAAAATTATTGGCATCTGTGTTTAACGTTGCAACACTGAGATCCTGGTGTCCCTTTTTTTCACAATGGTTTCGTATCGCAAATCGGGCTATTTCGATTTTACTACGCTAAAATGTATTGCTTAGATGACACAATAGCAGCCAAACACGGAGTTGGGCAAATTTTATTCACAAATAACGAATAAACATATGTTTAGATTTGTCTCGAAAACTAATTTCTGTTTACATTTCGTTCGTAAATTAGAATTCATTCACAACGGCATTTAGAAGAATGAATTTATGGGCAGAAGTTAGCTTACGACTAAATCTAACATTTTTATTTGTTATTCGTGAATAAAATTTGTCTAATTCTGTTCCAGTCACTTAATACCGCTTTATACCTTACAAAACAAACGTAACTAACGTTTATGATGATACGAGAGTAAAAATTAGCGATAAAATTAGTTTGCGTTAAATTAGGTTATTTTGGGAAAACTTAGATTTAACGATGTGTTATCGAAAAATTATTTCAAAATGTGTAGTCGATTGGTAAGTTCCAGGAGGATTCTTAAACGTTTGGTAAGTAGTGAAACTGCAATATTTTTGCCTTATTATGCATATATTACATAAAATTTTGTTTATATTTACAGGTAACGAACAACCAGAGGACTGTGGATTCTACAAACAATTATTTTCGACACACCAATCGTAGGATTAATCAATTTTCAAGTGAATGAGATGGAGGTAAGGACTTTTTATGTATTATTTAAGAAATGTAGAATAATAATAAAGAAGTCGTTTAATCGACTTAATGCAGCACTCTTTTGAGCAAGGATATCATTAAAAAAGCAGAGCAACATACTACTAATACCTCTCTAATTTAATTTGTATTAATTGGACTTAGCCTTTAGTAGTTGCCAGCCATTACAATGACTAGGTATAACAAAATATTAGAAATATTAGCAATGTATGAATTGAAATTGAAATTAGGTTGCTATTATATTACACAAGATTCACCATGTATAACTCATAAGTTTAACATGTGAAAAATTATAATTAATAAAATGTAAGTCACGTTTGTTTCTTAAACTATGCAGCGGTTTTAAGTAGCTAGCTGCCATCTTATGTATGTATGTATGCATATAACGTATACATATAATCAGAAAGGATAGCAATTATTCATAGATGAGATTTTGAAAAAATTCTTAAAACCTTTGTTCTCAAATGTTTAACTATTCGATACACTGCCGTTTCGTCGACTAATGGCAATATTTATGTATAAACTGTAACTGATGGTGAAATCAAATTAAATATGCTAAAAACAATTTCATTTCCCCTTTACTCGGCCCGAGTAAAACACTTAAGAGTTATTTAGTTACAGTATATACGAAATTCACATGGACGATACAGTATAAATAAACGACCGTAGAACGGCAACGAGGTAATATGTTTTTTAACATGTTTCGGTATATCGCAGTAGATCATGAGAAAACGATGAAAGGAATCGACGCTGCTACAAATGTGTTTTCTCTTCTTTTACAATTTTTCTTCGCGTATCTTCATCCATATTATAAAATGTAGAGCATAATTTCGTTCGTTGTAAAATTTATGTATTTCAAATACACGGTCAATTGTTAATTATCCGTGTATCGTTAACGTCTCGATGAAAACAATTTTTTGAAAACTGCCAATGTTGATTTATGTAATAAGTACAGTTCATGTATATTCCTTTCTTTTCTGCATCGGTGAAATTATTTCGTAACATTTTATCCGTTTGATTGTTAGATCCTGATATGGCCGATAATTAACGATTATTTTATTTGACAGGAATATAAATAATTCGTCGCTGGATCGAAGCGAATGTACGAATTCTGGGGTCCGATCGTTAGAAACTTTCGATACTTACACATCTATCGTATTTTTCCTAATACTAATCGTTACTTGTATCTTAATTTCCCCTAGGCTAGCGTAGATAAATGTTCCCCGGTCGTCGACTAAGGTTCAACATTCGAGTTTATCTGTTCCCTTTTCTTGGTCATCGTAGCCTGGAATTTTAAGCGATTTTCTCGGTTTTACAATGTGTGAGCATCCCCCATGGCAGATATCCGCATTATTCCGCAGATAATTTTGCGTTGATGTTTCCCTTGCAGAGATGAACACGGTCATTCGTCGATCATAAGTTCGAAATGCACAGTTCCAGTTTTTTCGCCTCTCACGTCTATATGCAATATGTTCCTCGCCCACGCTAGACACTTGACGTTGATTACTATATTCCCTAGAGGATAATTAAAAGTTTTCTATTATAATAAATACAAAGTAAATATAATAATTATAATTATCTTAATTCTCAAACTAACTCAATAATAAATTGTAGAATGCATGGTTATAAGCGGAAATTATAATAACAGATGAAACAAACGATAAGAACTCTGTCATTTCTAGCCTCGAAACGAAAATTTCTTTTTTAAATACTGTTTGAATTTCATTGCGTTGACTTACTTGCTGGTCGAAGAAAATGCACAGCAACGACGGGGCTTAAGTAACCAGGAATGTTTTTGTAGGGATAGTAATAACCTGGAAACCCCTGACTCTTGGGGTAATAGTTCAGCTCACCGATATTTTCGGTATCGTGAGGATTTTCACCTACGCAGGATACCCACACGGTATTCAGCTGCAATCAGAAAAAAATACACACATGATAAAATATAATAAACAAACCAACTTATAAAATCTGAGGATGAAATTGTGTCTGTTACGGTCGCTATCGAATTTCGGTCAGAATTTTTGTTGCAAAATGTGCAATCGTCCAAACCAGACTTGGGTAAATTTGATTGGAGAAAAAACAGATAACTGTTTGAACTAATATTTAAACCTTTGATCGAGGAAATATTAATTGTTTTAAATAATTGCCATTTCAAATATGCTTTGATTAAATGTTAATTCACTTGTTTAAAGTAGCAATTCAAATAACGTTATTTCAAACGTGCCCAAGTTTGATACAGACGATTAAAACTTATTATTACATGTTAATTTTGTAAAATCGGTATTGGTGGAATTTCCTGGTAACTTAAAATACTGGCTGACGTTATTAACTGACCGACTAACTAACCCATGAACTGTTGGTGGATTTGATATGTTGAACGAGATTGTTTGGCATTTCTTTCGGCAGATTTTTGGTGTCATTGTAGAATTCCGGTTCCCAATCGTATATCTGAAAATGGAATATTTGTTAATCAATCAGATCACATAGTACAAAAAGGAGTAAAAATAAAAGCTGAATCACTTTTATATTTAATCTACGATTAAATCTAATAATTTTATGTTTCTTCGATGCTCGAAACAATCAGAAAGCGTAATTAATTCGGGGATTTACAAATGTTATTTATTAGAAGGCACCCTTAATAGAAATTCATTGTCAATTGCGTTAGCTATTGATGACCTACTCTATTTAATTTAATAAAGATACAAGGCGCTGAATTATTGAAACCATATTGTTCTTTAGGCGAGCAAGGTCCCCAGTTGTTCACATCAACCGCACAAACATGTCCGGGCTTCACTGGCGTATTGTAATTGCAAATCTGTTGATTTCTACCGCCGTTTGGTAAAAGAGTCGAATTGGTGTAGTCTGCGGAGAATCGACAATGTCGGCATACAAAAATATTACAAGTTATGCTCTTATAATTAATGAAAAATTGTGTCGTTTTTTCAAATTCATTCTTTACAGCGTTATTAATAAAAAAGAAAAAAAATAATGCAATCAATTTATATCATACAACGTCCATCATCATCTAGGACCGTTATTTTTAGGCAGTTTATTTATTTTGTTTGCATAAAACTGCAAATATTTAGCGACAACCTGAATTTATGTAATATACAGCACTGTTATGCACATAATCATACATCGTGATAATTTACCTTGTAAAAACTTATCCAACAGTTTGGTCCACTTTTGCACCGACGCTGGATCCGACGAACTGTACCAAATTAACGCTTTTTCTGCGGTGTTATCGGAGTTCGGTCGAAATCCTAGACCTAATCACGCAGAAAATGATTATTAATCAGTGAGAATGTATATAATTAATAGTTACTTAGTGTATTATTAAACATTTATTGAACTTATAAAACTTATAAAAAAAGAAATCTTTTCGTTTTGCATTTTCTTAAAGTTTGAAGTTATTAAAAACACAATTCGGGATTATGATGAAATTCGAAATATTGGCAACGCGATGCGGCCTTGAACTGAATACACAGGGTTGAGGCGTTTAACTAAAATCAGTTAAATCACTGTGCAAATAATAACTTTGGAGAAAATTGATTCGAATGAATATTTAAAATTTTTAACTTCCTCGAAATCGATTGTTTATATTTGAAAAAATACAAATAAACGCAAACACAAAAGATTACAATTGATAAAAGAGAATTTTTAGAATCGGAAAATTATAGAGATTTTAAAACGATCGAGGTTATTAATAAAGATAATAAATTAGCGAAAAATGCGTTCGCGGATACGGGGGGGAGGGGGAGGAGGGATTTGTGTTTACGAAACGATCGATTCGTTGTAAACAAAATTTCGAATTTGATACTATTCTTATCCATTGATTTTACGTGTCTATTTTTAATCCACTTCGCTTCATTCTGTTGAGCGAACCGAAAGGTCGTTCCGTAGGCAAGCGTTCCATTTTATTAACGGCGGGAGTTCGAAGTTCGCTGATCAGCTGCTTTATTTCATTACTATGTCACGGCACTGTTGCAGACTGATAAACAACGCGATACGCTCGAGCAATTGATACGGGAACTGTTAAGCACCTCGTTCTCGATAAGAAAATTCAGCTGTGCAAGAACAGCTACATAAAACTTAATCTATTAATATCTCTAATAAAATTTCGTAATCTGTACAGTTTTTAATACTGTACTTATCGTATTAGTTGCATACAATTAAGCTAAACGTGTGGAATTCTCTGGCCAAAGTTTTATTTTTGTATGTAAATTCTTCTTAACATTTTCTTTTGAAAATTAATTTTCTTAACCGCTTAGTGAAAAGATCATTCCATATATGGCTGACACGGTAGTGAACGCGTTAATTGTATTCTCTTCTCAGAAATTCTCTTGTTGAATTCCCTAACCGTCTCGCGATGATACAAAAATCGTCTCCAGTAACGATGTACGCGTCTAGAGTTTCGTTTCTGTTTTGACCATGGGTTCTAGGAACTCATGGTGTTTATCATACAAAGATAAGGATTCGCCACCAAGGCGAACCGACCTTCACTCTCGCCATTCTTCGACGGGTGAGTCGTACGATCTCTGAGATAAGTCTTCACGCTTAGACTCGTACGTTTAACACTAGAACTACCAAACCAGTCAAAATGACCCATTCGTAATTTCTAATAAAACTTGTAAAAAATTTACTCGACTGAATTTTTGAAAAATCGTAATTTTCTGTAAGAGAATATATAAACACTTAATTCCATTGCATTATATATTTCTTCGCGTTTCAATTTCTTTGGTACAAATAAACACACTATAATTGTCGGTTGTTCTAGTGTTAAATATTGAAGTTTGATTTAATTATACAACCCATAACCCTACAATTCTAACATTCCTTTTATCACAGAGAAATAACAGTAAATACGAATTACGATTTTCTATTTTGATCATACTGACCTCTAATCATCCGAGTGTAGTATTATAATTTTCATGACTAATCATGTTTCTAGGAAATGGCCAGCACAATGGAAAACGAATACTTTAATATATTTAATACTATCATTTTTTATTTTAAATTTTTTAAACTTATTGTATTTATTGCGTTACCTGGATTGGTCCCTATCAAGCTCTCATCCAGCGTCCATCTTGGTTTTTCAGGATTTATCGTGGCCAACAGCCCCTTCATGCAAATGGCGAAGAGGAGGGCCAAAACGGTTAAAAAGCAGGTATAAAAGGCTCCAGTGATAGCTGAAAAACAAGAAAAAACAAAATAAAGATTAGGTAACAATTTAATAAAGTCTCCATGAGATTGTCTTTTATAGATGCAAGCTTAAACGATCGACTAATTTTCTAGCTACTGTTTAAAATTATTTTTATTTAATATTGATTTTAACACGCGTTTGCTAATTGGAAAGCCACATAGCCTCGAAAATCTTCAACGTTTGAACGATTGAGCGGAAAATATTTAACGCCTGGGCATTATGCCAAAGTCCGATCTAAATATAGTTCCCTTTTCAAGAGTACCGTACGCTATGATGGCCACCCGCTTCTATCCCTTTATCGCGATTAGCTTTCGACTGCAGATTAATATCCGATATAAAGCGATACCTTTATTCGATCGTAACGCAGCTATTGCTTAACCGATTACACGTTACAACTCGATAAAGCCGTTGTGAAGAAAATGGAAATTATGACCGATGAAAATTGTTCAATAACATAATTTTATTATTTACATTCCTTCTATTTTCAGTTTTCAACGTGACTTAACAATTACAATTAAATTAAACGAAAGTTAATGTTTAAAGAAAGCACCACAGTGATCTATAAATAACCTAAAAAGGCGCAAGGTCAGTCAGTCTTTTAAAAGGAAAAATATATTTCCAACTTCGATTTCAATTGGAGATGAATCACGTATCCTTGAAATTATCACATATTTGAAAATTTAACAAGGTATTACCGGGTTACATGTTATCGAGATGCATTATTCAGTTCAATAAGTGATAAAAATTATTTCCTCCGTCGATGATACATGATCATAAATGCACGATAGTTGTTCCTTTTAATATTAAAATTTAAAAATCTTTATTAGGAACATGACACTGACGTCATGACGAATATGACATTCGAAAAACAAAAATGTTTTGTATTGTAATTGTGTCCAATGGCATTTCTTTGTTTGCGCCATTAAAAGTAATGGAGATATCGCTTTGTAACAGAGTTACCGAGACACCCTGTGCATTACATAATTAACTTTGGGTTAAAGAAAATGACAAAAGGCCGCTACCAACAAATGAAAGGGTCGTATTATTCAATTTATAAGAATACAATGCGGAAACATGCGCGTAAATCTCGCCGACAACGTTTGCTTCTATTTAAGTAATTATTTATATTTATGTAGAACTTATATAATTGAAGTCACAACTCTATCTAATTTACGATTACGACGCACCAGCATAAATACATCCGTTCCGTGCGAGACTTATATTTCAAAAGTATAGGGATAATGTCGGGAAAAACAGAACTAATAATATACTTATATTGCGATACGTTGATTGTGCAAAAACACTAACATCAGCCAGGTAAACCAGTTTTCCAGGCTTTTAAAACGTATGTATCGTCGAAACGTTTCCGTTTACTGGTCTCGGCGACGATGTAGAGTTCTTTTACAAGCGTGCATACTATTTTAACGACGGATCGACAGTAATTTCAGTAGTTACTGCGGTTTCCTAGTTTTTCTTCCCTCATAATTGCAATTTATCATCGCACGAGGATCTAATGTCATCTAAAACTCGTAAAGTTACTCGTCGACGCAATGTATGTTTCGATTCGATTAAAATTTCTAGTTTCACTAAATTTTTTATACAGGTTGTTCGGCCACACCTGGGAAAAATTTTAATGGGGGATTCTAGTGGCCAAAATAAGACGAAAATCAAGAATACCAGTTTGTTGATGGAGGCTTTGTTAAAAAGTTATTAAACTTTAAAGTTCCGTCCGTATCGAATTTTTTTCTCGAAAATGTGCAGGATTTCGGGGGTAGGTCTATTCACTAAAAATTATTGTAATTGAACCTCGCAACCGAAAATAATTTTTTCAGAACGATTTGAAATTTTTTTTTTCCCGTCGAAAAATTTTGCACCTTCTCGAATTTTTTTCTAGAAAGTGAGTAGGATTTCGGGGGTATGGGTAATGACCAAAAATGTTTGTAATTGACCCCCGCAACCGAAAATAATTTTTTTAGAGCGATTTGAAAAATTTTTTTTTGTCGAAAAATTTCTTTACCTACCGAATTTTTTTTCTCGACAGTGGGTAGGATTTCGGAGGTATGTGTATACACCAAAAATTATTGTAATTGACCCCTGCAACTAAAAATAATTTTTCCAGATGAATTTGAAATTTTTTAATTTTGTCGAAAAATTTGTCCACCTTCATGAATTTTTTTCTCGAAAATGGATAGGATTTCGGGGATATGTCTATTCACCAAAAATGATTGGAATTGACCCCTGCAGCTAAAAATAATTTTTCTAGAAGGATTTGAAATTTTTTAATTTTGTCGAAAAATGTCGTTACCTACCCAATTTTTTTTCTCGAAAGTGGGTAGGAATTCGGAGGTATGTGTATTCATAAAAAATGATTGTAATTCACCCCCGCAACTGAAAATAATTTTTCCAGATCGATTTGAAATGTTTGCATTTAATTGTTAATAACTTTTTAACGAAGCCTCCATCAACAAATTGATATCTTGACTTTCGTCTTATTTTAGCCTCTAGAATCCTCCATTAAAATTTTTCCCATGGATGGCCGAACACCCTGTATTTTTGTCGCGTCGAATTTATTTATATGTCCATTACAATAATAGAAATCGAATATTTTCGATTTGTCACGTCGACGATATTAAATAAATAAAACTCAAAGTATTATCACTACTCGATTATATAAGATTGCTTCTTTTATAAATGAAACTTTCATTATTAATTATACATTTAATATTAGTAATTAGAAAATGTCACGAGCAAAAGAAATTATTTAAATACGAAAGATCGAACGAGATATTAAGATTAAGATAATTCACGTGATAAAAGGAATTAAATTACCTGAGTCGTTTGCTTCACACGCCACCAAATGTGTGATAATGATTATCGTGGACGAAAGTTGACGGAATACTTGTCTTGCTTATATAATACATTAACGTAAGATAACATAAAGAAGTCACATTACGAGTGTATTCGTTTGTTGTGTTTCGCGAGTTAAATTTTATTCTGCAATAGAAATAATTTTTAGAAATTTATTTATTTATTAATTTTCTATTTTCAACGTATCGCTCCGATATCTTTTGCATAGTACAATAATACGTATTAATGTATTATAGTAGTTGAACATAATATTGACATAATTTAGTAACATCGGCCGCGTGCCAATATACATACGTAGGCACAGTATTTTATAACACATTTTATAACTGCGTCGAATTTAATCTCACCGTATTAAGAGATATTAGAAGCATTAATATCAATAAATTGTGACAGAGGTTACTTCCGCTCTAATAAATCTCGTTCTTTTCTTCTCTCCCTTCCTCTCTCATTCCTTCACTTTCTCCCCCCTTCTCTGTCCTTGTCCCTTTCGTTCAAGAAAGATACAAACATCGTTCTGAAGATTAGCCTATTCGGATTACACGCTTTTCTCGCATTACTTATAATTAAATAATACAATCGAATATAATTTTGCAATATGTTCTTATTATTAAAAGATAGACATCAATGCAACGTAATTATAAAATCATTATTATTATTATTAGCGTATTTTTACTGTAAAAAATTAAGTAAACCTATATCTCTGAAACAATTAGAGCTACAAAGAAATGTTATATGGCAAAATTAAACAGCATCGAATGATGCACAAAAAATGCAATTGCAACCATTTTTCAACGAAAGATGTGTGATCGAGAATAAATGATTCAAATGTATACTATTTAAATTTCGTTCAAATTTGCATGACCACAGAAAACAACAGATTTAGAAGTTCCATGAATATTTCACGAATGTGAAAATGTATTTTAATACATGAGAACGAGATGTATTTTCAGTCTCTTGGTCAATTTTTGGAAAATAAATAAAAAGTGTTCGGTGCTTTTGCTTTCACGGCTTAACATGTGCAAAACGATCATTGCATGACCTCATTAAAACTCAATTTACATATTCATGCCCGGTTGAAAGTAAGAGCAGATTTATCAATCTTGTTCAGCCTATGGTCGAGCGAAATTATCACGTTCCATTTGATTTTCTTCTTTTCTTTTTTTTCTCTGTATTTCTAAGCTTCAAAATATTACTATTAATGCATATTTCTCCCCCCTATGGTTTTAGTTAATTTGTATTTTATCGTATGTTGTGATATTGCTTGCAATAATACTTCGACGAAACGAATATCTTCATTAAAATTTCTCTTGTCATACTGTGTCTTGTTTACTTTCGGTAGATGAAATTGTTTATCAGATTCTGACTTACACTGAATTATACTACTCGAGTGACCAAATGCGATAAGACACGTTTGCCAGATTATATTTCAGACAGTAATGATAATAATCATTTTTATAGTTGCAAATATCTCGTAAATGGTTGAAGGTACAAAGAAGTTAAATTGAAGAAATTTACGAATTTGAGTCAGTTACAAGGTGTACGTAAATTATTTTTATTTTATTTGTGAAGGTCAACTTAGTTCTTTTAAATTACCTCTACTAACTAAACATGCAAACAAAATTTTATGTATCCATTAAAAAAAAACTGAGTTCTCCTTAAAAACAAAAAAATAATTTACATGCATCTTGTAGCTGACTTAGAGCGGTGTAAATTTCTTCTATTAAACTTTTTTTATACCTTCAACTATTTATGAAATATTTATATTGATACCTTGTATATTAACACTGTTATCAATGTATCGGTGAGCTTTGAAAATGAAAAATTACCTCTAATATTTTAAATACTTACCATGTTACAGGAACGTGGAGGCAATTAGCAATATGGACACGTGGACGTGCAGTAATGGATTCGAGGAAATATAGCAAATGGAACGATACTCTGTAGCACTTACCGTGGAAATGAAATGGATGGAAGGATGAAGAAGAGAGTAAGGTATTTTATATGATTTACATAAAATTTTCACGACATATTAGCTCTGTACCTTACTAGTAAATAATTCATTTATTATAAAAATGTTTAATCGAAAGATTCAATCGATATGGCACATCTGGTTTTCAAATAGGTTCGTCTAATCTCATAATCCATATACAATGTAAAGTTGTCGACAGAACTGAGTTTGATATTTGATAAATTTATACATTATAGTATACTTGAACCCTGAGTTTCTTTGATATAGAATAATTAATTTTTTTATATTAAAAAGGGTTAAGGGAATAAGAAATATTATACAGGGTGTTCGGCCAGCCCTGGGAAAAATTTTAATGAAGATTCTAGAGGCCAAAATAATACGAAAATCAAGAATATCACATTCTTGAGTGAGGCTTCGTTAAAAAGTTATTAAAAAATTTCAAATCATTCTGAAAAAATTATTTTTGGTTGCGGGGCTCAATTACAATCATTTTTGGTGAATACACATACCTCTGAATTCCTACCCATTTTCGAGAAAAAAATTCGAAAATGTGAAATTTTTCGACTAAATTAAAAAATTTCAAATCGTTCTGGGAAAATTATTTTCGGTTGCGGGGCTCAATTACAATCATTTTTGGTGAATACACATACCTCTGAATTCCTACCCATTTTCGAGAAAAAAATTCGAGAATGTTGTGAAATTTTTCGACAAAATTAAAAAATTTCAAATCGTTCTGGAAAAATTATTTTTGATTGCGGGAATCAATTACAATAATTTTTTGTGAATAGACCTACCCCCGAAATCCTAACCACTTTCTAGGAAAAAATTCAGTTCGAGCGAAACTTTAAACGTTAATAATTTTTTAACGAAGCCTCCATCAACAAATTAGTATTCTTAATTTTCGTCTTATTTTAGCCTCTAGAATCTCCCATTAAAATTTTTCCCAGGGGTAGCCGAACACCCTGTATAAAATCGTATAATATAAGAAATTAAATTTCTTATAAAATTATATTATTATTAGACTGCGGATGTTTATGCATTTTTGGGGAATTTTAATTCTCAATAAACTACAGAATGCACTTAATATGCAAAGATCTAAGAAATACTTAAAGTAAGATACGAATTATTATATTTAAGGGTTGAGACAATCATCTACAAAGCTCCCATTTTATTAATTCTATTAATAAAAATATGAATTTGCATAAAGATAATTATTATAGACTTGCATTGAATTTCTGCTTGCTTCTAAATGTCGTTTTATAATTTTTACGTTCCCATATTATATTTAACCTCCACTTGTTACTAAATAATTTTTACATTTTAAATATCGTTTAATACTTTTTTTAGTTGCCTAAAGTATATAAATGCAAGTAACTTCCATTGCTTTCGAAGGGAATAAAGAAAATGTTAAAACGTTTAAAATACCTCGCCGATCATTCTGAAGTAAATTATTTTATTAAATTGACCGTTCTCATCGTCAGTCGCGGACTCTTGCATTACATGAATATCATTGTGTTCCTTGGCTAGCGGAAGTTTTAATTACATTTCATTCACAGAGGAGCAGTACTGTAAAAACGTGGACTACAAAAAGTAGGCGTTGAAACTGTCGCTATCAATAATGCAGTTGTGGTTACATATTCAGATAAACGTGTACATAATGACGATCCATATTGCTCTCGTGAATTGTCTCTTTTCGGTATTGAGACGGTAAAAAAGAGGTCATTTATTCGCTATTGCGTCGATGAAAATAGCTTCCATGTTTTCTAGCATTTTGCAATGAATATCAAAGAACTTTTTGTCAATAACTCTAACATATGGAAAACATCTTCTCTTCAGTTATCGAAGTCATAGTAAACAGTTAATAAAATAAAGAACAGAATAAAAAGAAAAAATAACAAATACGTGCAATTTTTATTCTTATTATTCTTTCGTATTTTCGGAGTTATTTCGAAAGAATAATAAGAATAAAAATTGCACGTATTTGTTATTTTCTAATCGGCTATTTATTCTATTTTTATTATTTCGTGATATACAGGGTGTTCGAGTATCCCTGGGAAAAATTTTAATAAGAGATTCTACAGGCCAAAATAAGACGAAAATCAAGAATACCAATTTGTTGATTGAGGCTTCTTTAAAAAGTTATTAACATTTAAAGTTCCGCCCGTACTGAATTTTTTTCTAGAAAGTGGGTAGGATTTCGGGGGTAGGTCTATTCACCAAAAATTATTGTAATTGACCCCCGCAACCGAAAATAATTTTTCCAGAACGATTTGAAATTTTTTTTCACCGCAAAGTTTCAGCACCTTGTCGATTTTTCTTAAAAATTTGTTTTTCATTTTTAATAAATATATGTATTTGACGCTCTACAGAAAAGTTGGCTAATACTTTTTTGTAGCTACCTATGGGCTCTGCGTCAGAAAAAAATTTCAATGAGATACCTTTACTATTGTAGGAGTTATGACAGTTTGAAAATTGGATCAGTTTTAGGGGGTTTTTCACACTTTACGATGTCAAGGAACAACTTTTCCAACATTCTCATAATCTCCACATATTCTCCACTAAAATTCGCGTTGTTTGCTTTTTGAAACATTAAAATCGTCCAATCCGTTCAGAAATTATTACGTTTTAAAAATTCGCATGAAATTTCAAGACCTCACATTAGATTTTCGGTAAAGAATTTTTTTCTCGAAAATGCATAGAAATTCAGGGGTATGTGCAATGACCAAAAATGATTGTAATTGACCCCTGTAACTGAGTATAATTTTTTCAGTATGATTTGTAATATTTTAATTTCGTCTAAGAATGTCAGTATCTACTCGAATTTTTTTCTCAAAACTGGGTAGGATTTCAAGGGTTTGTGTATTCACCAAAAATGATTGTAATTGAGCCCCGCAAACAAAAATAATTTTTTCAGTATGATTTTAAATTTTTAATATTTTTTTAACGAAGCCTCGATTAACAAATTGATATTCTTGATTTTCGTCTTATTTTACCCTCTAAAATTTCCCATTAAAATTTTTCTCAGGGGTGACTGAACACCCTGTATACAATATGATCAATGTCAGAAAAGTATCTAACAGTCGTGTCTGACTATAAATCGAATAAGGGAAATTCTACTGTATTTAAGGAGCTCATGGTTAATCGGAAGAGTTGGGCAGATTTTATTCCCGAATAACGAATACAAATTTAGATTCACTCGTTAATTAGCTTTTGCCTGCGATCGTCGGTTTAAAAAGTCCGTCGATAGAGTCGAATTTACAAACGAAAAACAAACAGAAATCAGTTTACGATTTAATCTAAAATTTGTATTTATTCGTTTCGATTAAAATTGTCCACACTCTGGCCAGAAAAATTAGTCGAATTATCTACATAGACTAACAAATATTCATTTTGTAAGTTAATAGATTTTCTATTAAAAGAAATACCGATTTTTAAATAGAGTCAAAATATAACCCATTTTAGTAAAAATTTACCTGGTTTGATAATTAAAGTAATCGATAATTATTGGTATACCAGAAGTTGAAAGTTTTAGAAGAGAATCTTGAAAATTTCAGTTTTTAATAGTCCATTCCATTTGTCATAAATTAAACTTTCTGTCTTCCACAAAAATTTATATTTGATACGAAGTTTTTTTATACCTCGATAAAAAGTGCTTATAATTAAATGATTATATCCTAACACGTTCGGTAATGAGACCACTTACCTTAAATTTCTGACTAAGTGACCGTTACTGGTCGATTCTGGTTTACGCGAGAAAAGAAACGACGAAAATAAAGAAAAAAAAAAGAACCAACTTTGTACAGCGATCAAAAATTATTTTCTATAAGCTTTGACCGTCTCCGTGGCGCATGCGAAAAGTCATTGTGGAAAGTTTCCACATTTGAGAACCAGTGCTTTACGCACCAAAGCCATTGACCTTTCTTCGTCACTTTTCTTTTATATTGAGGACGACAAAAGTATGCGAACAGGATGATAAATAAATGATAATCTCGTGCTTCCCGCCTCTTTTTATGAATTTATAAAACAGCGTCGTTTCGAGTTGTGCAATTATAGCAATTACGTGGAAGGTACAATGAAGATTATACATCTAGACCTTGAACGATTACGATCTTCCGGTGGTAAAATTTTAACTGAATTGAAATCACGGTTGCTGTCCCGTTTTACACTATCTTCAACAAAATGATCACAGTACATATCTTTAAACTTGAGAGAGAGATAAGGAGAGTTTTATCAGGAAAATAGATTCTTAAATTCTTGTTTACACTCGAATAGTGGTTATTTGATAATACGATAGTATTTATGAACAGTAACAACATAGATGGAAATAAAACTCATCGATTATATTGTTTTCTTAAATCAGCTTACGATTGTTTGGATGTCGCATTACAGGAATTTCTAAACTTAATTCGAATTCAAATAATCGTAACATTACACCTCGAACTAAATAGAACAACTAAATTAAATAGATGAAAATAAAAAATTTATTGATTATTTATAACCGCCTGGGATGTTATCGGTATCAATGAAACCCGTCGCTGACGAAGGTAAAATTCACGTTCGTTCTATTATTCCGAGCAACTGATGCTAAAAGTTACATTAAATTTTGACATCTAAACGAAAGTTCACACGAATATAGATCTCGTTACTACAAACTAAAATAGTACGATAACAGTGATCCGGCACTTAATTCCTTATCGTTGCGGAGTATTTGGTGGCTCCAGTTACTGTTAGATGGTTTCCAGTACCATTGATAACAACTAAACGTCGCCAGAACCGTATCGTTTTACATTTACCGAATCGAAGCACGATCCATCGCGCGGGGATTCCATCGTCTTTGCCGCCGTCTAACGCCATCGAAACTTATCACGGATCCTCTTTCGTTCCGCCGTTGCCAAAACCAAGAGCTTCCCGGTCGTTTTCGATTCACTTCACGACCGACAAATCTACGCGTATTTTGGTCGTCACGTTGAATCTCGGTTAACCGGTTGGACGAAGCAAACGGGGCAGCGAGAACTCGTAAGAAAAAACTGTACGCTACAAGCTCGTCCCGTTGTCATATGGCGAAGCCAAGGAAGCCCTAATTCACGGCACTTGATTTAGGCATTCAACTCCGTCTCACGCCTACCGCGATGACACAAAGGGTAACTATTTTGAACGAGGCCTTTGAAAAAAGACAGAAGTCAAACGGCGGAAAGGTACCGAAAGCGATTCCCACTCGAGCTGTACGCGATCGTCACGTCCAGGGCAGCGATCCTAATTCTAGTCAAATAACCGAGAAATAACAGAGAAATTTACCCCATTTTTTCCCGGTGTGACCGCAGTAGGTCCCCTCGGCGGGGTCGTGAATATAATGCTGAATGGCTTTCCACTTCGTCTTCGCTTCGGGCATCCGATTGTAATCGAGGTTGTGGGAATTATTTTGTAGTCTGTTGCCGGTCGTGGTCATCGTGACGAACGCGAGAAACCGTTACTACTCGCGACGAACTATCGCACGGCACTGGCGTCCCGTCGGAGGCGTTTTTAACGCGCGCGTGAAGTCGGAGGACAAGTGCACAAAGAAACGTACGCAATGTATATACGCAGACGCGCGCGAGCAACTGAAGGAGCACGGTTTCGCGACGCTGAGCGATAGTTGCACACACTCCTTTCGCTGCCCGTGGCCGCCGAGGATGACCGAACGATACCGCGAATAGTCGGACGAGACTACGACCTGTTGGCCCTACGGTTACCGATCGAGTAGCAGGAAATATGTTCCGCGAGATACGTGCATATCGAAGCCTACATATCGCTGTTTTATTCTCGACTCGCGACTACAGTACGGGGCAAAATTGGAAACCTCGAAGCAGGAAGGATGGTAATTCATTTTGTAGCTAATATGCATCGTTCGGTGCAAGTTTTCAACTTGAAGAATTCATTAAAAACACAAACGAAAGCTTATCCAAAAAGTTACCTAACCCCAATGGCTACTAGCTATTGCGAATATGTACTTTTCTTGTCGAAACCGCGTCTACGATTCGAATTCCAATTTTTATTTAGCGCATAGCCTGGCGCTTTATTCAATGAGAATTATGTTCTTTCATAGTCGTTAGCTATCACCGATCAATCACGTGATAGAACCGCTTATCAAACTTATCTCACGGAACAAACCGGAGACTACTAGCACAGACGATATTGTATACGTCGAGTACACCTTTCACCCAATGTATTTTTTTGGCCCATTTTTCTGGGGCTCTGGAGCCCCCATTACAATTTTCGTGTCGCTCGCAACGTTATCAACAAATTTAAAAATAAACACAAGAGGAAGTGAGACAGAAAATGAAGTTACAGAAATTTAGTATTTTTTAACGGAATGAAAACTGTACGATTAATTTCATTACAGTCATCGATCGAAAATATAAACATATAAGATTATTTAAAGATTAAGATAGAATAATAAGATTATTTAAAGATTTGAAAATTATTAAAAAAATACGTAAGGATGTGCCTCATTGATAAGTACACCGAAAATCCTCTATTTTTTATTTTAAATTGTAATACGTCATTTATTTAAAAAATAACTCGGTAGAACGTATTTGCGATTCGAAATCAGTGTTATCAGACTACGCATCGGGGGCTCCAGGAACTCCTCATGCCACTTTCTCACACTATACTCAATAGCGTGTACTTACGTGAGCTCGTAAAGTTTCCAGTGTCCAGTTTCTAATCTAGTGAAGAATAGTTTCTCAACTAACCGCCATCCATGAAAAGAGGACGCTGAAATCACCTTCGAATTTTCAGGTCGGTATGGCAGTCAGATTGAGCCACGAAATACATATACCATAAGGTGAAAGGTCTACTCGTATGTGTACTTCGTCTGTGCTACTAGAGGATGGTAGATGGATGTCATTTTATTACAGTAGGACCTTCAACGTTAGAACGTATAAACAGAAAAGCGTAGTATAATAAATAGTATTTAAAAAATATTAGCAAATCGAAAGGTATCGCGGATTATAAAAGGTACTTGGATATTTTTAGGCATAAAAAGAATACGATTCGTACGGTTATGTAGGTTAGAAAATCTTATGAGATTTGACAATCCCAGTGAGTCCGATATGGTTTGTTTATATTACACTTTTATTACCGGTGGTGTTATTTTACCTCAAGTATGAAACGAACGCCGACAAAAAAAAGTAAGCGTTCTTATATCCGAAAATTATCTTAACTGAACGATCTCCCTATTAGTTCGAGTAATGGAGGTCCTGCTGTACCGTGTATTCGCTATGTAGTCAATACTTATTCCACCGTTACTTATTCACTCAAGGTTCGTTCGAAATACACCGTGTAAAAATTATATTGGCTCGTATCGTGCTAAATGATCCTCACTTTTGAGTAATCTTTCGAAATATGTAGGTATTATGCAAATTGCCGAACTAAATAATTTGTGCAGCGATAAGCACATCTACCATTACTCCAACATACCAAGTAACTTACAATAGTAATTGTAATAATAATTAAAATAAAATGGATATTTCTTTTAGTAATTTAAATAAAATGTATCCCTACTATTTTATATTATGATATGTTATATTATGTAAAATAAAGAGACTGTCTAAAATATAAGTTGACGAACGCGAAAATGAAGTTAGAAAATAAACCTTAGAAACAAATAATATTTGGTTACGTTTCTATTTAAATAATAATTTATTAATTTCTTTAACGTTCCGTTTGGTAAGGCAAAACCAAGCACTATATCGCGGAATAGATCAACTTGAATCCATAGACGTATTAGATGTTATCTCTAAAAGTGTACAGCGGCAGTATAAATCGGAAACGCTCAAGGTCACATTATTTCGCATGTTTCTTGTCACGAGGTACAAACGTAACTAAGATGACGCTTTGCCGTGAATTGGATTTCACATATTCGATGAAGGACAATTATTTGTGGAAGACCATCGACGACTAATTTTATCCTCGAAATTAGATCCTTTAACATTGACTCGCAGGAGTGGAAATGTACAAAAGAACAACATTTTTTTTTAACTTTTGAGATACTCTTGAGAACAGAAATAAATAAAAAGAATTTTTTTAGTCCATTACTACAGACACGTTAACACATAAAGATGAAGATTTACAATTTAGTATGACCATATTCGAGTAGAGGTTTTTTTTTTAATCTCAAGTGGGCATGTTACTTGTTATACTTTTATTTTTGAATTACCAACGTCATTCCTGAAAAAGATCTACAGCTGGGGTCGAAACGTAATTGAATAAACAAATTATTTTTTGACCAAAATAGTATTTAAAATAAACTCAAATATATTTTGAATTCGATAGGACTGACAGTATCTTTGATTTACGTATCATTTTCGTATGTACTTTGGTGTAAGGTTCTTTATTGTTTATAGTAAATTATCCAAATCATGTTCAAAATCCTAGTTACTAAGAAGAAATAGAAGATTACTACTGGCCTTCCTTAATTTTAATTTATTCGATTGAAAATTAATTTAACAATCAATTCGTCTTTTTTTTAAGAAAAACCTTAATTTTCTTGAAATTTACCTATTATTATTTGAAAGTCTAACGAGTGAGAAGTACGTTGCTTGATGTTGGAGGCCCACAAATTGCATTCCACGGTGACCAGTCTGTTTGCTGTAATAAATATAAAAACGGTGTCCGTAGTGTTTTCGATATTTAACAACGTAACTCTATCTTACGTGTTAAATTCTTGAACTGCAACGCAACAATGGGGGACAAATAATATGGTTGCCCGGAAAATGGAAAATATTCAACTGGAAATCCTGGACTGGGTATATATTCTATTTCGCCGATGTGCTCTTTGTCGACGTTGTTCGCTCCGTCGCATGACAACCAAACATAAAACTACAATAGAATAAATTTCAGTATTTCTTGCTACCTCTCGACGCAAAGTCTAAAACTTGCTACGAAAAAATTCTTTCAGTAGGTTGTGCAATAAGTCCATTCGCGTTTCTTTACGAGAATATTAATCCTCGAACAGCTGCTACCCGGAGTCCATTTTGTTTCAACACTAAATTTTCTTATTTCACATTCTTGTATTTAAATTTTAATATTATTAAGATAAGATTATTATATTTGTAAATTCTTTACTCGCCATTATTGTTTATTTTTAGAAGATCATTTATAATAATTATTATCGTTATACAGGGTGTTTGACCACCCTTAGACTTCGGACTCCATTTTGATTCGTGCAAACTGTTCGTTCCAGAATCGAAAAATTCTAATGGGAGATTCTAGAGACCAAAATAAGACGAAAATCAAGAATACCAATATATTGATGGAGGTTTCGTTAAAATGTTATTAACATTTAAAGTTTCAACCGTACTGAATTTTTTTCTCGAAAATGAGCAGGATTTCGGGGGTATGTCTATTTACCAAAAATGCTTGTAATTGACCTCTGTAACTAAATATGATTTTTTCAGCATAATTTTAAATTTTTGAATTTCGTCTAAAAATTTCAGTACCTTCTCGAATTTGTTTCTAGAAAGTGGGTAGGATTTCGGGGGTATGTCTATTCACCAAAAATGATTGTAATCGACCTCCGCACCCGAAAATAATTTTTCCAGAACGATTTGAAATTTTTTTTTTCGTCGTAAAATTTCACAACTTCTCGAATTTTTTTCTAGAATGTGGATAGGATTTCGGAGGTATGTCTATTCACATAAAATGATTGTAATTGACCCCCGCAACCGAAAATAATTTTTCCAGAACGATTTGTAATTTGTTTTTCGTCACCTAATTAGATTTTCGGTAAGGAATTTTTTTTTCGAAAATGCGTAGGATTTCGGGGGTTTGTGTAATGACCAAAAATGATTGTAATTGATCCTCGCAACCGAAAATAATTTTTTTAGAACGATTTGAAAATTTTATTTTTATCGAAAAATTTCTGTACCTACCCAATTTTTTTTCTCGAAAGTGGGTAGGATTTCGGAGGTATGTGTATTCACCAAAAATGACTATAATTGACGCCCGCAACCAAAAATAATTTTTCTAGAACGATTTGAAATTTTTTGATTTAATTGTTAATAACTTTTTAACGAAGTCTCAGTGGAGAAATCGATATTTTTGATTTTCGTCTTATTTTGGCCTCTAGAATCTCCCATTACAATTTTTCCGAACACCCTGTATATCAAAAATTAGAATTTTTCGATTCTGGAATGAACATTTTCCACGAGTCAAAATGGAGTCCGGAGTCTAACCTAGAATTTCTACACAGCAAACCTTTTTCGACTCTTGTATCATTCTCTTTAAATTAGCTGGCATGTTCTCTGGCAAATTCGACGATTGGTTGTAATAATTTGGTACCCAATCGAACCTCTGCATTTCATGCAAATAAATATCGAAAATTATTACATAATAATTTACATCAGCTCTCGTAGAAAATAATAGAATCTGACACTGATATTACTTTGTTGAATTTGATAAGAACGCAAGGTTGCATAGGATACGTGTATCCATATGGAGATTTGCTACATACACCGAGGCTTTTGATATCGAAAAAGCACGGTTTGGTGTTACGATCCGATCGAAACGTTTCACCTTGACAACTATCATCGTAGTTCGATATACTTTTATTATACTCTAAAATGAAAATAGCGTTTGTTCATATTTGTATTCAATTGTGTTAAAAAAAAATTATAATCAATTATTAAAAGTAAATTATTTTATCGAGGAACAATGTATAATGTAAATACGAACATCTAATATAGAAATCTTGAATACCTTGCAGAAAATCAGTCAAGGAATGTATGTATCGTTTTGGTCTGGCATTGGTGCTTGAGTTAAATACCGATATGATGGGCGATGCAGCTGATATACTATTCGGTTTGAAAACTATCCCTTGAAAAGAATTTTATTTAATACAGCTTTTGATATTTCTGATTTATAATTAATTTGTATTACTTTGCTATTTTAATTGTAAATTTTCAATTTTAATTATCGTTAAATATTGGTATGGATAAAGTATGTCCACCTGGACTGCCAAAATGTCTGGCTGAACGGGAGAGCAGCAAGTTTCGTCCAGGATGGGATTTTGAAGATAAGCCAACATATTGGAAGAACGGTTTGTCTAATCGAGAAACATAGTCTATACTGATCTTCAGTTGCACCGCGAATATTGTTCCCAGAACGGCGTAGAAACATAGGTAGAATATTCCTAGTTGACCTAAATTTCAAAAACATACGTTCAACGTCGACACAATTGCAGCATGTTCCTCCGCGATGATAAAAAGAATGGACAAAAAACCGGACGGTGTTAAATTGATAGAATGTATTGTTTAGAGTTACACGTCTAGTCTGTACTCGTTCCGTGCGTTTAAATTTTTTCCAAGGACGTTTATCAATTTTTATAAACTCGACACTTTAGCAAAACCGGTTACGGAATCACTGTCATTTAATCTAACGTGAAAACGCAGAAACGAATTCGAAAATTGTTCACGCGAATGGTTATTTGCGTTACCCCATTCTTTTGCTGTTCTATCGAGAAATGCTTTTCGTTCGTTGTCCCAAACGAATCGTGAGAAATTTCCAAGTAGTCCTAAATCGGGCCGGGGCTTTCGACTTTCATAATATTGATCATCGTGTAATATGACCATGTTGAAAGTTTATTAATATCAAACACAACACAAGTTTATTAATACCAAACACAAGATTATTGGGAGAAGGTTAATGGGAAATATTCTGTATTTTGAAGGTAGCTACATATTTCTTATTGTCTGAATATACAGGGTTACATTAAAATAAGTGATCGCATTTTGGTGGTGTATTCTACTTTTCCTAAAAATAAAAAAGATATCGTATAATCATCGTTTTAAATAATCGTAAAATAGTGACTTAAATCCTGTTTAATTTCACGTTGATTATATTCGACTTTAATGTCCACAAAATCCCTAATCAGATCAACGTTTTATTACGTAATGATTTATTGCCATTATATCTTTTTAGTACCATCTATTTTATGTATTTATCTATCCACATATATGGTACAATATACAAGTATCATTTGATCTAAGTTTTCATTAATACTTACCGTGATAGAAACACAGACGAAGTAGTATAGTATAGACTATGCACTTTATGGAAGAAGGTGACTCACAACTGAAATAGCAATCTGGTAAAAAACTAGTAGTTTTCGAGCGATCTCTTCGTGTAAAGAATGGTGATCTTGGAAACTATACAGGGTGTTCGGCCACCTCTAGCAAAAATTTTAATGAGCCATAGTAGAGGCCAAAATAAGACAAAAATCAAGAATACTAATTTGTTGGTGGAAGCTTCGTTAAAAAGTTATTAACGTTTAAAGTGCCGCTCTTACTGAATTTTTTTCTCGAAAATGCGAAAGATTTCGGGGGTATGTCTATTCACCAAAAATGACTGTAATTGAACCCTACAACCGAAAATAATTTTTCCACAACGATTTGCAATTTTTTAATTTTCTCGAATAATTTCACACCTTCTCCATTTTTTTTCTTGAAAGTGGGCAGGATTTCGTGGGTATGTCTAATGACAAAAACTGATTGTAATTGACCCCCGCAACCGAAAATAATTTTTCCACAACGATTTGCAATTTTTTTTCTCCGTTGAAAAATTTAGGCACCTAATTGGATTTTCAGTAAGGAATTTTTTTCTCGAAAGTGCGTACGATTTCGGAGGTATGTGTAATGATAAAAAATGATTGTAATTGATCCCCGCAACCGAAAATAATTTTTTTAAAACGATTTGAAAAATTTTTTTTCGCAGAAAAATTTCAGCACCTACTCGATTTTTTTTCTCGAAAGTAGATAGGATTTCGGAGGTATGTGTACTCACCAAAAATGATTGTAGTTGACCCCCGCAACCGAAAATAATTTTTCCAGAACGATTTGAAATTTTTGAATTTAATTGTTAATAACTTTTTAACGAAGCTTCCATCAACAAATTAGTATTCTTGATTTTCGTCTTATTTTGGCCTCTACTATCGCTCATTAAAATTTTTGCTAGAGGTGGCCGAACACCCTGTATAAGTATTTCAATTTGCAGGACAAACAACCCATTGAATATCTAATCTATCACATTCATGATTTGTAGTAAAATGCTCATTATAATTGTTCTGAAAATACAACAGTAAACAAGAAAATACTATCAACAAATTGGTATTCTTGATTTTCGTCTTATTTTGGCCTCTAGAATCCCTCATTAAAATTTTTCATTTAAATTTTTCATTAAAATTTTTCAATTTAATTTCATTAATTTGAAACTCTACGAGCTCACGTACGCGGTACGCGTGATCTGGCATAAAGTAATAAAGTGGAATGAGGTGTCACCGGTACACCCGGTGCTCCGTCTGGCATCTCTGCCAGTGATGCCAGATTGAGCACCGGGTGCACTACTCACCCTATGCCAGATCACGCGTACGTGAGCTCGTGGAGTTTCGGAGAGTCGACAAAGGCAAACTGACACATGCCCCCTTTCTCGATTCTCCGAAGCTGCCCGAAGTAATTTCGGACCGTCTCGTGGGAGTCGAGAGAGGAAGGCTCATTTGCCTTCTCGCACTTGAACAACTGAAATTCGACCTCACGTCGACGGCATACGATTTCAAGTCTCGACTGGCCAAGTATTTTTTATTTTCCGACCTATGTATGTAAACGAACATAAGCAAGATACTATAATGAAAAAAATTTTGTAAAATTTTTCTTACGGAAATACACGTTTTAAGGCCCCCTGATCATATTTGAATTATTGAAAAAAAAATAAATTCATTTTTATTATTTCTATACATGAGCGTACATATGTATATCATTTCAGATATCACTTCTGATACATCTGGCAACTTATAACCATTACTACTGGCTACTGCCAGCCTCTCGCAGCCTCTGCTGGATTCTGCTGGCCTCTGCTAACCTCTGCCAGCATGTGCGGGCTTCTGCCTGCCTCTGCTGGCCCCTGCTGACCACTGTTGACCACACCTGATACTTCCGACAACGTATAACGATTACTACTGGTTACTGCCAGCCTCTCCCAGCCTCTGTTGGCCTCTCCTGACCTCCGCTTATATTTCTGACGACGTATAACAATTACGACTGACTTCTGCCAACCTCCGCTGGCTTCCGCTGACCACTGCTGATCTTTCCTGGTATTTCTGACAACGTATAACGATTACGACTGGCTACTGTTTGCCACTGCTGGACTCTGCTGTCCACGGCTAGCCTCCGCTGGCCTCTGCTGACCACCTCTGATGCTTCTGACAACGTATAACTATTACTACTTGTTACTGCTGGTCTCTGCATGCCTCTGCATCCCTCTGCTGGCCTCTGTTGGCCCCTGCCGACCACTGCTGACCACTGCTGACCTTTGTTATCAACTTCTGACATGATGTATAAGTATTCAAGCCTTGTATAATGTAAATCTATGGCAATAAATGATATAATTTAACAGAATTCTATGTGTTCTCATCATTTTTACCTTTCTTTTCCTCTCCAAATCATTGCCTTAGTTTTAAGAGACCGTTTTTCCTGTTAAAATTGGATTCCCAAAGTGTCCAGCTCTCGTACTTGCTGCCAAAATCAAAAATTAACTTTAAATTTTTTTTCTGTAACCGTCACTCTCGGACCTGTTGGCAATATCGAGAATTCATTTTTTTCGTCAAAAAATTTCTGCTCGAAAATTTCGCCGATTTCCCAAGAAGTCCTGAAACAACTGGGAAGTCCTGAAACAGCTGGAAATGCCTGAAACAGCTGGAAAGTCCTGAAACAACGAAAAAGCCCCGGAACAGCGAGAAATCCCTGAAACAGCTGGAAAGTCCTGAAACAACTGGGAATCACTGAAACCGCTGGAAAGCCCTGAAACAGCTGGAAAGCCCTGGAATTTCTTGGAAACGCCGAAAATTCTTGGAAACCCTGAATTTTTAGCACAGTTCTGAGTTTCAGGACTTCCTAGTGGGTTCAGGGAAACCAAGGAGTTTCAGGGAGTCTTATAACTAAGGTAATGATTTGGAAAGGAAAAGAAAGGTAAAAAATGATGAGAACACATAGAATTCTTTGTAATTATATCATTTATTGCCATAGATTTACATTATACAATGTTTTAATACATATATATCATGGCAGAAGTTGATAACAATCAGCAGTGGTCGGCAGGGGCCAACAGAGGTCGGCAGAGGGATGCAGAGACATGCAGAGACCAGCAGTAACAAGTAGTAATAGTTATACGTTGTCAGAAGCATCAGGGGTGATCAGCAGAGGGCAGCGGAGGCTAGCCGTGAACAGCAGAGACCAGCAGTGGCAAGCAGTGACAAGCAGCGGCAAGCAGTACCCAGTCGTAATAGTTATACGTTGTCAGAAATACCAGGAAAGGTCAGCAGCGGTCAGCAGAGGCCAGCGAAGGTTGGCAGAAGTCAGTCGTAATTGTTATACGTCGTCAGAAATATAAGCGGAGGTCAGGAGAGGCCAACAGAGGCTGGGAGAGGCTGGCAGTAATCAGTAGTAATCGTTATACGTTGTCAGAAGTATGAGGTGTGGTCAGCAGTGGTCAGCAGGTGCCAGCAGAGGCAGGCAGAAGCCCGCACATGTTGGCAGGGGTTAGCAGAGGCCAGCAGAATCCAGCAGAGGCTGCGAGAGGCTGGCAGTAGCCAGCAGTAATGGTTATAAGTTGCCAGATGTATCAGAAGTGATATCTGAAATGATATACATATGCACGCTCATATATAGGAATAATAAAAATGAATTTATTTTTTTTCAATAATTCAGATACTATCAGGGGGTCTTAAAACGTGTATTTCCGTAAGAATAATTTCACAAAATTTTTTTCATTATAGTATCTTGCTTATGTTCGTCTACGTACATAGGTCGGAAAATAAAAAATACCTTCCCAGTCGTGACTTGGAATCGTATGCCGTCGACGTGAGGTCGAATTTCAGTTGTTCAAGTGCGAGAAGGCAAATGAGCCTTCCTCTCTCGACTCCCACGAGACGGTCCGAAATTACTTCGGGCAGCTTCGGAGAATCGAGAAAGGGGGCATGTGTCAGTTTGCCTTTGTCGACTCTCCGAAACTCCACGAGCTCACGTACGCGTGATCTGGCATAGGGTGAGTAGTGCACCCGGTGCTCAATCTGGCATCACTGATCTCTTGCTGTAATTTTGGTTTCATGAATCGCGTCTGTTTCGGGTAGTCGAATTATTACGGTATGGCTGATGTGGGTCTAAGTTTAGATGACATAATTAAAAAATCGCAATCGCCAGGAATGAGAAGCAAAGGTGGAGGGTGAGGCAGTTTAAAAAAATCACTAATAAAATTGACTCTGCAATGACTACTATATTATCGATTACCTTATAACCTTAAAGAATTAAGCCTCCAGTCATTAAAGAAGTTTGCCTTCTGATGTATCTGGCAATACCTTCAAGAAATCGTTATTTCGGCCGCAGTGTTACTTTCTCGAATCATTTTCTTATTACGCTAATTTGGCGATTTTAATTAACAATTTAATACAAAAAAGTAGAAGTTCCTCAAAATCTTTTGGTTTTACTTAACGCAAAGTGTCATAAAAAATATTTCAAAGATCGGATCTTTTTTCCCTGAAAACGTTTCTCGAATATCGGTCAAAAAATTTCTATTGTCATAAATTTCACAGTTATTTAATAAAAAATTTTACAACTATCAATTATACTCCAAATGATATTTATTTACTGTTGTCTAACCCTGCTCTGTATTACTAATAATATTTAAATGTAACATTGTATGAGGTAAACATTTACATTTATATATAATATAGTATAATTAAATAGATCTGTCGATATTAATTATTCTTCTGTTATTTGTTGTACAGTGTTCGTAAACGAATTAATAGGGGAGCACGTGCTAATGGTTCTTTAAGGGGACGCGGTGGTACGCAAGTAATTACCGATGCAAGATTTAAAATTATACAAAAAAATAGAGAGAAACTTACGGATGCAAGAGACAAACTAGCTGAAATTGCAAAGCAAAGCGATGCTAGATTAAAATTAGACAAGATACGTGCGTCCCAATTGAAAAAAGTAGAATCACAGTTGCCTGGAATTTCTCGAAAAACTGGTCGCAATGGAAGGTTGTCTTTATCGACTAATAAAATGCCACCGATAATACCGCATTCTATACCTCCTAATATTCCAAACAACTATATGCCTCCGTCAACAAGAGCAGTAGGTTATAGGCCTCCGCTGCTTACAGAACCTCATTATATGGGAGACATGAACGTGGATTACAATGATGGTGTGAAAAATTTGTACTAAATATTTGAAACAACGTATTATTCGTAAAATCATTTGAGATGTTTATGTTTCAGATTATTTAATGGAAACAGCACCTTTAAGACGAACCGTGAGTAATGAATATGCACCTACACCACCACCACCGCCTCCTGTGTTCAGTATTAAGCCTTCTGCATCTCCTTACACATGGGTAAAACCAGCAAATACTAACATAACAAGAATTGTACCTTCTCGGAAACCGGACGTAGACAGAGAGCGGGATAGAGCAAGGGACTATAAAGTTATCGCGCGTTCCACGATGGTGAATATTTTCATAATTGCTGTTTCATTAATATGGAATATTAACGTTTATATTTGTGCTTGATACTTGTAGACAAAACCCGCCTCCCCATTGTACAAAGAAGATTGGAGTTTTGGCACAAAATCACGGTATACATTTGTATTAGTTTGTTTAATTGGTCTATTACACGACATTAAATTTGTTGTAATCGGTGCTTAACAGTAATGCTATTCCATAGTACTATATTAGCAGAAGATCCAATAGAATCAAAGTATTACGATTCGAGAAGTCATAGAGACGTGGGTGTAAAATCAAGATTAGATTCGATACCAACTAAATCACGAACCATGAGTGTTTTATCCCGCTCGAAAACGAGCTCTAGTTCGTTATCTCCGTCAACTGGTTATAGAATCGTAGTGTCAAATTTACAAGCAAATGTTACTCAAGAAGATATTAAGGTACGATTCGTTAAATCAATAGAATTAGTATTAACTTAATCATGAGAACCACCAATGTCTTTGTATTTCAGGAATTGTTCGAGGATGTTGGGGAATTATTAGTGTCCAGATTAGTACGGCCGGGCACCGCGGAAGTAATTTATAAAACACTAAAGGATGCTACTAAAGCTGTTGAAACTTATCATAATAGGCAGTTAGATGGACATCCGATGAAATGTCTTCTCGTAAATCCGCGACCAAAAAATAATCCAACAGGTCCCGCTGTTAGGTCTCTTACAGAGTAAGTATATAAGTTTATAATTATTTAACCGTGAAATACGTGTTGTATAAAAATATGTTTGCATCCTTTTTACAGAACTAGAAGAAGCGTAAGTTCAAGTTACGTACAACCGAGTTTAGAAGCCGTGCATCGCGCATTGTTCGACGATTCTTAAGTAAATATATCACTTTTAATCAGAAAATGCCATGTATAATGGTAACGAATTTTATTCCAAATATGTCTAAAACGGAATAAAAGTGGGGAATAGGGATGGAATGAAGAATATAAAAAAATCGTAACTTGTAGAAAGGGGAATTCTAAGTGGAATTTCTATTAATGAAACATCACTTAGTTTACTTTTACTTTGTATAAAACAAGTATGACTTCGACAATTATCGAGAAGAATACGATAGCAATGAATTTAATTTGTAAACAACAGATACAAGATGCTTCTTGTACATTTATTACACTCAAATAAAACAAAGCATTTAGGAATTTTTAATATTTCGTTTTTAATGAAATTTTGACACGGGAAGAAAATAAATGCCTCTGTGTTGGAATTAAAGCGAAGAACCCAATATACCTGTTACTCGAAGTTCAATAAATTTCGTGGCTTTCGACAAGATCTACAATAGATACGAGGATTAGGCGTCGTTACGATAGAATCTATTACAGGTTTTATTTGCTCGGTACAAAATGGTTATAATAATGTAATTCAAATCTACAAGTTATAAAATCTAATATATCGTGTGTACTATTAATGACATGCACAGAGTCCTTTCAAAAGTAGACACTGTTCAACAGATACAAACCTTTTTCCTATTTTGCACTGTCCAGTAGACAATCATGAGAATTCTCATTCCACCGAGTTCGATTATAATCGAACGTGTTATTTTGTGTAAAGGCGGGGCAACATGCACGAATTAAAAACACTAGACAGTTTAATGTAATTCTCAAACGATAGATTCCTTAATTGTTCGGTATGTATTTTTATTAAATTTCCAAGGCGTTGAGTGAAAGGAATATTTGGGGGGGGGGGGGATGAATTACGAAGATTCGAATGAAAGTTAACCGTGCTGTAACCGTTATTGTAAGATGCGTGGCCGAAGGGAAGTACGGGGCAAGTATTTGGAATCAGTCGACGATTGTAATCCGACGTAATAAATGGCACATAAATAATTTTATTCTTTCGTCACAACTACAATTTCTAAGGGAGAACAAATTTACGAGACACGATTCAATTTTCTTCGAGTCATTAACCACGTGTTTCGTCGACAATTATATATTAACGTTGTGTACCTTTGTTACCCTCATACATCCACGTGAAAAGAAGATATACAATTAAGATACAAAATATAATAAAAAAATTAATGTAAAATAGTTTAGTACCTAGACGCTACGGCGCGATCGCTTCTCTGTGATATTTACAAAATGTCATTAATTAGCACTGATCATCAATACTGAATCTTATCTGAATCTATTATTCGCTGGTACGTTAAAACATAGGAAATTTTGAACTTCGGTTTCCTGGAATTGTTCTCACCGTCGAATAATATTAATTTAACTTTTGCGATTGCTCGCTTTGGATTTGTTTGGCAACCGTAGAACCTCCGCGTACGACATCTCTAACCGTTTCAATCGCGCTACCTCTTCCGACGCCGTGCTAGGTTTGTAGTCCTTGTACTCGAAACTATTGTTATGTTGATTGTTACCGTTGCTGCTTGTGTACATGTTCGATTGCCTTACAGCGTTCGGCGATCCTTTCGTCCTGTTCGCGTAACCGTAACCGTTCCGCGTGCCACCATTTTGATCGGCCACGGTGAACGGTCTGAACTTCTTCTTACCGCCGCTGTTCAATTTCGGCGGCACCACTTTCGGATTCGTCGTCGGGATCACGTCCGCGGCGTTGGTGGTGGTCGTGGTGGCCGTCAGTTTGTCGTTGTACGATAACTTTCTGCTAGCGTACTTCTTTGGCGTTTTCTTCGAGCCGTGGAAGTTGATCGACACATAGTCCAAACGATTTCCGTTCCGTTGGCTCGCTACCTTTCCGTGTTTAACGTGCGCGTTGGTTGATTCGTTCGTTTGCCGTTCGTGCGCTGCGTTCGCTGGAACCGGCGTTTGCACTCTGTACAACGGTTCGGACACAACGGACGAGACGATAGAAGAAACAACGCTCTGATTGTCGTCTGTGGTTTCGCTGGGGAAATACTCTTGCGTCAACGCCGACGACTGCGGCTGGAAAACCAGCGTGTTGGACGAGTCGTCCAACAGTGGCAGCATTTCACCTTCGTCTTTCGCTTCGGCCGCGCGTTTCAAAATGCTGAATATTTCACTGAACACTAGCCTGTACTCCGGCGTCTTGCGGAATCTACTTTCGAACGGGCTCTTGTCGTCGTAGATGCTGAACTTGCAATCCTCACCGTCGGCGATGGAACATAGGAACGAACCGGGTCTTCCTTCGGTCTGCGTCGCTTTGTTGCTCGTCTCGTCCAAGAATCCGGAAGACGACGTCTCCGCTTCGGAGAAGTCTGTGGGGGTGGCGGAGAATGGTTTCTTACCGCAGATCTCCGTCTTGGTGCGCGTACCGTTTGCATTCGTGGATTTCGTCGACTCTTGCTGCAACTCCGTCTCCAGTGACCGATAGTTGAAGCTACCGAATTCGCCCGACATCTCGAGCTCTTCTTGCAGGGACATGCAGGCCGCGGGCACATTGTCTTTTTGTCGAGGCGCCGAACGTCTTTGGACTTCCAACAAGGCTTGATACTTCTCTACGAGTACTCTATACGGATTGTACGGGTCGTTGGTCGTTCCGTCTTTATTGCCACCGTCCTGCAAGCAACGTATTTTTACATTGTACGTATCAGCTGTACAGGCTAATTCTGTAATTTGTACGCGAATCCTATGGCGAGTCACAAAATTATTGGCGCAGGTAATAATTTGTATAGAACTATGAGAAACGAAAAGACGACAAACGAATTTTAATAGTTTCTATTAAAGAGCAGCTTGTCGTTACTATTTATAGTATAGGAAAATATTACAATTTTAAAGCAATTTCAAGACATGATTTCACTGTTATATTTTGTAGTTTCATTCGTTAAAGAACTATTCGTTTCTTAACCTAAAAGATGTATTAAAACCCCTTTATCGTCTTCTTATTTTACTCGATGCAGTCACATTTCTTGTACGCAATCATTTTGCGACTCTTTATGCGTGGAACAGGCGAGAATTTGTTAGTATAGTTTAAATGATTTCGCGAATGATTACTGTTAAAAATTACCTTTGACGTATTGTCGGGCTGCGTCTCGTTAAAAGTTTCTTGCTACCGATCAAACATAAATTTTGTTAGTGAACTAGTTCGTAATTTTCAAAAGCGTGTTGTGCGTTTGGAGTTCAAAGATCGAATGGAATCGGTGATGCAGCTACGGTTACGTGAGTTTTATTGTTAGAAACGCTAGCTTTGCGAATAGAGTAGGAGTTCAAGCACGGTACTATACTGCCTCGCTTCTTGCATCATTCTACGTTAGGGATACGTGCAACGAAATCGTCCCCACCACAGTTTACTGAACTACGCTGAATATTTTTAATACGGTATCGTGTAAAAATGATCACAATTAAAAGAAGTGAAATATTTTAGTATGATTGCAAGAAGAGGAGCGGTACTTGCATGAAACCGAACGAATTAATAAAATGTAATTCGATCGTTTCGAGAGCATTCAGAAAACGAGGATGGCTGGGTAAGAGGCAAAGGAACAGCCAGATTTATAGGATATTAAATAAAAGAAGCAACATCGGTTATTGGAAAAATACATTTTATTTAAGATCATATAAATCTGGCACTTACATCGTACAACACAATTTTAACAAATACATCGACTAGATATACTAACAACATTCGGTCATGCTCAAAAGTCGAACGAACAAAAAAAAAAACTAAAAAAAGGTAGACGATACAGCAACTTAATTCTAAAAAGTAAGCAGCATCGCTAGATATCCGATCTACTTAAATTTTAAGTATCAGTCTCGAACGATTACACGAAACGATAACTTATTTGCTAAGTTCGATAATTTAACGCAGTCTTATTATTCTTTGAAAACGAATCTTTTCTCTACACGCTATATAATATTTACAAATTGTAAACGTTACGCTAATTTCCTTATTTTAGCAATACTCGGAACGTGCAAAAGAACATTTTCTGTCATTTCATCCGAATGAATTTAATTCTATTGTCGTTCACTTATCGTATTAAATTCGTTACGAACTCTTAATAATGTAAGTGCTCAGTTATAAGTTTCGTTTTGATTTACCTACACCGTACCTTAGCCAAGCTTATCGAAAAAGTCATGACGCGTCTAACACTGTATTCGTAATTTTGATATACCTCAAAACTATATTTGGTTAAACTAGTAAAACAATGGAATGACACTAGGAACAGTCTAAGCTTAAAAAAAATCTTCGATATATGTAGAAACGATTATCCATCTAGCGTGAACGCCAAAATACAAACTTGAAATTTTAATGCTCAAGAAAGACAAGAACCTATTTGAAGATCAATTAGAAGAGATCCTTTTTTTTTATATTAATAATAATTCCAATTATTATTAAGAATAGAAAACGAAACGAATGGAAAAAGGAATACTCAATTCGTTGACATAGCTCGTCGTTACGGATATTCGTTCTACGCATGCGTCGAGTGAATCCTATCGATATCAACGATTTACTTTAGATTTTAATTATGGACACGAGTAATTAGCGTTGTCTATATACATGCGATGCTCTAAAGCAATTTTTTGCGATTATTCAGCGGCAAGACCTTTTTTAGAATAAAAATCGGTATTCGAAATGGTTTCATCAACAACGGTATGATGCATTCGTTTTTTATGTAACATATCGTATGGAAAAAGACAACGATCAACGACGGTGCTTTCCATATATACGCGAAAGCTGTCCACAACGGGAAACGAAATTCTTTAGTCTCTGTTTTTGCCTTGGATTTCTTAATCTTTGTTGCAAATGTTTCCTAAAGCAAATAAAATTCAAATTACTTTCCAAGCGGGGCTCGTTGAAAAACTTCGAGCCCGTAACATGTATCATCGACGGACGAATGCGAACGAAGCAAAGATCAAAGAGGGGAAAAAACGCGGGAAAACTTTTCATGCGGGTATATACAGTTCAACGAAACAAGCCTTGGCAAATATAGAAAGAAAATAATAATTTACCTGAGTAAGCGTTTCGGTTTCGTGTTGATTATCATTCATCATTGATTCGGCCATACTAATGTCATATTCTTCCTGATCCAATATTACCGTGAGTTCGTCGTGCGTTTTCGTCTCCATACCGCGCAAACATCGACCGCATAATTGTCCACGTCTGAAAATATTCAAATGTTTCTTCACTGAAACCTGTTTCTGTGCAACAAATTGTCGATTTGACGAATATTAACATTTTTCACGGCTTAATGTGCTCTGATAATGTTATGATCGTTTGTGACAGTTTACCCTATCTTTCTAGGTTATGGGAGAAGTAGGACATTTGCACGCCAAACGCGGTAAAAATATATTGTGACTAAGATATTATACCTATCTATCTTTAATTTTAATTCATACACAGTTCTATTAACTTTACATGTTGCAAATGATCTAGATGACGCTACAGCCTCGTAGAAAACTTAGGTGTACATTTTACCCTTTGTACATTATACATTATTATAGAATACAATATTTTAGCATTTTAGTGCGAGTGTGCAGATATATATGTTGTACTAAAGTAGCTTACTGGTTTTTTTTTATTAAGTTATGAAAGAAGTTACTTTTGGATCAGTCTTCATCGTTGGTAAGGCATTTAAAGGATTCTGACTCCTATTAATTTTTGTTTCAATCTGAAATCTTCAGAAATCTCCCTACATGTTTCGTCAGCTTTATAAAACAATTGACATTGTTCTGAGGTAAGTTTTCTGCCTCTACTCATTGTGGTTCCTTACAATAAACTTTTAACTATTTTACCTAATTGACGGATACCGACAACAGATGCTTTCAATATTGATATTTCAACAAAAAACTAAACGTAATAGAAGGTTTAAATTCTACAATTATAAAGTTTAGATATTTTTTGGAGCTTCTCAAGGCAATATAGACAGTTTATAAATTAAGATGTGGTTTGTATGAAAATAAATGGCTGCCACTGTGAATGACAAGACTTTTTACAATGGAATTAATTGAATGAATTTAAGCAAAGGAAGTTAAGTAAAACAAGGTTACCAAAGATACGTACCTCACTTCCTCGAGCGCGTTTATTTCTTCTTGAAGATTTTTTACGTCTTGCGCTTTACTACGCCAAACGTTTAACAGTTCCTCCAAAGTACTGTTCTCTTGCATTAGAGTTGCCAATTGTTGTCCAAGTTCCGTCGCTTTCTTTTGTTCCCTTGCTCTTTGGCTTCGTACCTCTTGCAACTGTCTTAGCAATTCGGTCATTTCTTCTTCCGACGGGGCAGCGTTCTGTAAAACGTTTCAATGATATTCTTCTTTACAAAACAATAATCGCTTCTGAATACTACATCAATCAGTAAATTGGTAACTACAAATTCATAATGAAGGGCTCAAAGGGGAGGGTGCTAAAAGAAAGTCTGTTGATTGTTCAACATTTATAAAAGAAAATAATGAGGGAGGATAATGACATCCGCCATTGTGTGGAAAAACGTTCTTTTAAAACAATCATTGTATTTATTAATTCAAATCATTTATCTCTAAGTGGAATAAAATAAAAAATTTTGTACTGATTGATTATACTCGTCAAAAAGAAAGTAGAATTAAAAATAGATCTCTTAAAAACGCATTAAATGTGTAAAAATAAGGAAAACCAACCGGATTGGACTAAATCATGTTCGAAATCAACACGATCGTAATCTGGTTAGAATGTTACACTCATGTACGATCCATAATTTACTGTAATTTCAAATGCAGATCGCGAACGTGAAGATGTTACTTTTCCACGCCATGTTAGGCGATACGAAAATATAAGCAACATCGATAGAATAACGATCAAGGAAGTATTGACCCGCGAACTATGATATAAAATTTCGCTAGTCCGCGATTATAAATTATTTCTCAAATGTAACAAAAGGAGATTGTTAGGAAGTTGTTCGAACCGCACGGAATAGAAATTCCGCAGTGAAATTGTAAGTTTTTATGCTGAAATCGAGATTCAACGTTTTATGTTCGGTATCAAACGGTATAGTCCGATTATTATCGAACTTATCTAAGATCGGGGCAAAATGAATTCTATGAATATTTATACCTGTTGTGTGCTGCCACCCTGCGTGACCGATGCTTTCCATAGACTGGTCTGTGTTTGCGTGGTTTTCATCGATTGACTCGTCCACTGTTGCCGAAGCACATTTCTATGTCGTTCGTTTATCTCCTCGTTTTTCTTCTGTAAATCCTCGCACCGAGATTCGAGATTCTCGATCGTTAAACATTGACTGTTGACAAATCAGAAAGAAATACTTTTACAAACACGAAACATATGAATTGAATAGAGTTTGAATATTAACCATAAAGAATATATTTAAAGGAAAGTGTTTCTCCAACGATTCCCCGTGCGTGTATGGGCGGAGTATCGACACGGCGTGAGTGGGGGGAACCGACTTCGAGCCTTTTATCGAGGTAGAGATTCGGTCTTATAACGAGTAGCTACCATAAAATTGTCAATATTCGTACCTTTTGATAAGTTTCTTGTCAGTAGTGTTCTCCATCACGAGGCGGTGGTTGGCACGTTCCAAGTCCTGTATACTGACTTCGAGTTGCTCATAAATTTTTAGTCTTGAATCGTTCACTTCCCTCAAGGCAGCCGTCTGTTTTTTCATATACTAGAAGAAAAACACCACGTAACGTTAAACTAATAGTTCCTTACGATCAACGAAAGAATTTTGAAGCGTAATTATCGACAAATTACCTCTATCTCTTGTGCTTGTTCCTCGATCGTGGTGTGGTGAAGTTTGATGATGTTCTCCAATTCTTTATTCCGTTCCAGGAGGGTCTTGCCGAGTTCTGCCGCCAACTGTAGGTCTGTAATAGAGTTACGAGCCGATTAGATAAATTTAGATTCAACAAACAATGTATTTAGTTGTAATTACTGTTTGATGAATTTTTGAAAATGTCTAAACAAATTGCAAGAAGATTGTATCGGTGCTGTTTACGCAATACAAAGTTATCAACGTGTAAGGTCTTACATCATTACATCGAGTAAAGATTATGATCATATATGAGGAAGCATTTTGAAAAGCGAGGCTCAGTTTAATTATTATCGAACCTAATTTAATTTAATGTGCTGGTTGTAACGAACTACATATTTGGTTTTAGAATGCACTTATTAAACTGTCCAATACAAATTTCTACGATGCCAATCGGTAGTTTTAATTAATCCAATGAATAATGAATAATTTTTTAGAATTGAATGGATATATACCCGAACGTATAATTATTATTTAACAATGTTTATGATAAATAATGTTTATGATAAATAACGTATCTTTATAATTTTCTTTAATCAAAATTTACAATAATAATAATACATGTATAATTATTTTAAAGATTCTGGTTTTTAGTTATTTTGGATATCACAATTACGAATAAATATTCATAATTAAATTATCTAATGATCAGTATCTCGGGTACATAGTTTTGGATATAAAATGGCTGATAAAGTGTGAATATATTCAAGAAAATTATTTAACTAAATTGTTATCTCGTATCTATTCATTTTAGTTATTGCAAAGTAACTATAAATATTTAAATTTCCATTGAGACTTAGTACACTTGCGATATGATTGTTACACCTTGTAGGTTTTTATTTTTCTATTACATTTGTTATTTTTAATATTTTTTTATTTAACTTCTGAAACGAAGAAAAAATAAAATTGTACTTCGTGCCTTTACTTATATCGAGTATATTATTATATTTTATATAAATGTATTGATTTTCAGTAGCTGCTGTAATCATAAGTTGCTGGATAGTTACAAAAGTCAAAGTTGTTTGATAGTTACATTCATCCATTTTAATGAAATTTGGTACCATTATGTCAAAAATATTCCACAGGTATTTTTTTTGTCGGCCATATTTCGCGTTGAGGGGGTGAAAACCGCCCTCAAAACAAGGGTGGTGAGACATGGTTGATTAAATATCAATAATTAGTATTTTTTTAACGATGAATTTGACTGTATAAATAAACTTACAAAAAGAGTGAATAATTTTTAAAATCTGAAATCTATCTGCCTAAATACGAAATATGGAAACTCTTGTCTGTAGATGTTAATACTGATTAAGCTTGAGTTTGATCAACTCTTAATAGCCAACACGCTCTCAAAGTGTTCCCCGTTTTGCATTACATGCTAGATTTAAAGATTTCTTATCGAATGTGCACGAAACGTTGTTCGAACTAAGAATTATAATAATAAATTTTAGTATTTCGAACGCGTCGAGCAACTGTGTTTCTTTCCACGACGACTTGTAAAGCACCACTGAATACAAACGCCACGCGACACGAATAACCGAATAGCGAATATAGCGGCTATGACGAGTTCTATCGCTCTTGTTGGACAATTCTTCTGTGCACGATGTGACTTTTAATCTCAAACGATAGGGTACAACTTTCTGCCCAATTTTTACATATTCTTAGAGCAGTTATAAAAAAAAAAGATGTTGCAAAAGAAGGCAAAGTTAAAATAAATAAGGTTAAAATTTGATGGACAAATAAAAAAATATATTAGAAACTAGATTGTCTAATTTTTATACATTCTTAGAGGAGTCACTTCATAAAAAAAAGACGTTGCAAAAGAAGGCAAAGTTAAAATAAGTGAGGTTAAAGTTTGATCGAGAAATAAAAAAGTAAATTAGAAACTAGATTGACTAATTTTTACACATTCTTAGAGGAGTCACTACATAAAAAAAAGTTGTAAAAGAAGGCAAAGTTAAAATAAGTGAGGTTAAAGTTTAATGGACAAATAAAAAAATATATTAGAAACTAGATTGTCTAATTTTGACACATTCTTAGAGGAGTCACTTCATAAAAAAAAGATGTAAAAGAAGGCAAAGTTAAAATAAGTGAGGTTAAAGTTTGATGGACAAATAAAAAAATATATTAGAAACTAGATTGACTAATTTTTACATATTCTAAGAGGAGTCACATCATAAAAAAAAGACGTTGCAAAAGAAGGCAAAGTTAAAATAAGTGAGGATAAAGTTTGATCGAGAAATAAAAATATAAATTAGAAACTAGATCGGTGGATTGTACGGGCATGGGAGTCGTAGGGTTAATTGCGTTTAGTTTTGTAGAACTTTCTTATTAGCGACGATGATCGCTCGTCAGCGTCTCGAATGATTCGAAACGATCGCGAATCGGAACGATAACGCCGGATGTTCCAGGCAGGTGAACTTGACGGTGAGCGGTCTGATTCGCAGCAGTCCGTCGTCCTGAAACTGACGACCTCCAGCGATTCCACAAGCAACGAACGTGCAACCATACTCCAGCTAGGGCCAAGGACCTTCGCGCTGAGCAAACGACCCAACTACCGTTTCTCCTTACTATCCCCTTACTGTCATTAATGTTACCAGACTCGTGTTAAGGGGTTATTATTCGTTTCCTTCGACCAAAAAAAATCCATTTTTCATACATTTTTTTTTTACGAATATATCAAACTTAATCTCGTCTGGAATGTCTCGTTTATTTTTAACGGTGGGGAATTCACGAGGGAACTAATATTTCTTTACGAGCAAACAATCTTTCAGAAGGCCACATTTTTCGAGATTTAAGGATCATCCAAGTTTTTTTTTCTTTTTTTTTTTTTAGTGAAATAATGTATTTCCCTTATTCTGAAATGCAAATTCCAGCTGTGTGTAATATGTTGATCTCTAGATGACCTTGAATGATAGAAGTCACGTTTAAACGAGTTTTAATGGATACATGTAGCCATTTTATATCAGACGGTATTCAAAATAATTATTGTTAACTATATATTGATTTATCATATTCGAAAGCGTATAGATAGTTGCCTATAGGGTATTTGACCCCAGTCAGTAATTTTAATCTTCTTTTACATAATGCGACTAATTAGAAATTAAAGCTCGCCAAGAACATTTTGCAGGATTTATGCATGGCTTCTTTTATGGGAACTTGCTATGTAGTTTCCAGTATTAATTAATTTATAAATATATAAAGATTCAAGAAATATTTTTCGTCACATCCCTTAAAATTCCTCATATTAGTAATTGAACATTATATTGTTCAGAATATACTTGTTAAACATTCTAATGAAATTCGAAATATGGACATAGTTACAGAGGATTTAAGTAGGCTGCGTTCGAGCAGAAGATGATCTGAAATGAAACTTTAAACACGTTTGTGTCGAAACTATGTTATGCTCAAACTGGTTGACATGATTTCACACAAGCTAATAAACCGATTAAATTCAAGTTATACATACACATTTATATAGAAAATATTTAATATTAATTCTACCTCTATATAAGATAATTGGAATTATTCCAGAGTATTACAGTTATTAAAATTATTTAATCAATAATCCCTACTGACCCGCTAATGATCCATCATTAATTGAAGAAAAATTCTGTCTATCTCTGATAGAAAGAATATATCAAGAAGAATAAGGAAAAATTGATCAAATATTTATTTTAGATATTGGTATTACAAAAATTACCAGAGTGAGTAAACATTGTATCCTGTGCCTATTTTGTTTAATACTTTTTATTTCGTTATTGATATAAAATTTTTATCTTGTAATTTCAACGATTTTTCTCGTTTTATTCAATACCAAAAATTTACAGTAATTATTGCTTCGTTTCGAAAAAATTGCATCGTTTACACATTTTTTTTTATTATATGCATCTTGTGGCCTAATTCGCGACAGATGTTTTGCAAACATCGATATTGTATAAACAACTGTAGGATACAATAAGAAATACTAAGAAATTGTTCTTTTGTGGAAAATGAAGAAACAATACATACGAAAAGAAGAATTAATTTTTGAATTCTTTATGCTTTAGCTGTGAATGTTTTAACATAACGTTCGTCGATTTTCTATATCATTTCTAACATCTAAATACGATCAGTTAGCTACGTAAGAAAGTAAACATAATTACATGCAGTATTAAGTTCAAATGCGTGTAACGTACTTCGAAGCACGAAGTAAAAGTGTTCTCGTGTCATTTCTATCATAGAATGTCGATTCGATAATTACAAGCATAGATCGATGTGTTTATTAAACGTTTCTCACAATTTATGTTTTGGTTTCTTTCGGTGTACACAGCTCAGTTAGATTTTATATTATATTGTGACTTGTCAGGTCTGTCATGCAATCTCGGTCTTTGTCTGAAATGTCATTATAGTTTCTGTAAAAAAATTTAGTTAATTTTCTTTTATACTTCGATCACTATTGTAAATTTAATTATTGCATTTCTAATGATGATCCTATATTGTTCGTTTTTGTTAACTCTTTGTAAATAATTTACTTATTTCTAGGAAAAATAAAACATTTTTATCACCGGTCCGTTTACCTGTTAATGCATAACATTCAGAAAAAATTCATATTTTATAGATCCGTACAATGTTAGCACAAGAAAAGCACGTCGAGTAAAAAGACTTAATTATGCGAAGTAATTAAATTTTGTACACCGGGACTAAGATATAAATCGAAGAGTTTAATAAACACAGTAAACTATGTTCGTATAATTATGAACTATTCCATTAATTTCGTAGCGCGACAACCGATATGTGTTATGAATTCTGTCGTAGAATATTTCTTCGTCGCGATACTTGTCTCCGTAAACCGTTCACCATTATGCAGGAATTTCTGTCACTCGTCGCTAACCTGCGGGTTTTACGGAACACGTTCAAAACATATGTAAATAAATCCTTCGTACAATTCAACATAATACTATTAATACCTTATTCTGCATAAGTATACACTTTGCATGCGTTTTCCATATGTTTTTTCACACCGTAAGTCTGTTCCTTCCTAAGGTTCGAAGATCAACCAATTGTCGACGGATCCGTCTCAAAAATGGGCAAACTTTTGTTTAAATTTTTATAATAAAACCACCGCACGAACGTTCGTGAAAATTCGATCAGTTTACAATAGACGAATTTTTATTTCGTCGACGTAAGATATAACTTGGTTCCAAAATTAAAAAAGCTTAATATTCATTCTTTATTAGAAAGTAGCGTTTAGATAAGAATATCACTCGCGTCTGATCTCTGATCTTTGATCTCTGATACTGTTTTGAATACGCACGCGTTTCCCGGCGACGCTTGATCGATCAAATTCGTTCGAACAAATTTTTACTTCGTCGATGCAAGATAACGAATTTTAATATTCATTAAATTCGTAATACCTGTTTTGTATTTTTTTATTGGAAAGTAGAGTCCAGACAAGAACGTTGCCAATCTCTGATCGACATTTAATCCGTAAAGCTCGTTTGCACGAATTTTTGCTTCGTCGATGCGAGATACAACTTCGTTACCAGGTGAAAAATGTTAATGTTCATTCAACGTGCGGATACTTCGTTTTTTTTTATTCTTTGTTGGAAAGTAAAGTCCAGACAAGAACGTTGCCCATCTCTGATCGGCACCGTGTCGAAAAGGCGCGTATTTTCAAGCGCACACGTTCACTACAGAAATTTTATTGCACGGTTCGCCTTGTCGATCGATCGAAGATATTCCGTATCGATATATGTACCTTCCGGACCTTGGAGACAGGAGAGCTCGATGGAGTAATCCCAACATTCCAACGAATTCATCTGCGCCTGCGGGTCCCATACCACGTCCACGCTAGGCCCGTTCATCTTCCTCGAGTGTCGGCGACAGTAGTCGCAAAATATATATAAAAAAAAAAAAAAACTTCGAAGTTCTATAAAACGATATTTGTTCACTTTAAACTTCTGTCACACGACGCCTCGTACAAAAGGACTAGCTCTCGCGAACAAACGCGAAAACCACCGGTCCCGCGAGCTCGAGTTCCCGGTTAAAACCACTCTAACGTCGGATGGCAGATTTCGGGCTCCTCCGGAGCGTCCATCCAGATGATACGATTCGCGTACGACCGTTCCACGCGGAGAAGTCGGGTTATCGACCACAACCGGTTCCACCAAAGGTAGCCGGTCTTCTGTGATTCACTAGGTAGCCGTGGAACGCGTGTGCAGCCCAAACGTCGAATGCCCATCCACTGCTAACGTAACTCCCTCTCTTCTCCTTCTTTTTCCCCTACCCCTCCCCGCTCCTACATTCTTCCAGTCTCTATTCCCCTACCCCCTCCTTTCCCCCTACTACCGACGGGAATGCCTCTCCTTTCTCACCTCGTGTAATTCCCTTCCGACGGACGATGAGCATCTTTCCTCGGGTAGAGATACTCTCACTCCGCGCGGTCACCTCTTCTTCCTTTCCCTTCTTTCCCACTTCTGTAAACGCGTATCTGTTTCCACGGGGTATACACACCGCCGATGCACGTGCAAAACACTGTCCCACTTCTAGCTACTTTTATTTCGTGCGTATGCCCCGGCGCATGGGAACCCGTCGCACCGTCGGCTATTTCCACCCAAAAAGACCGAAAAGAAAACACGTAACCGCTAAAACCTTTGTCACAATTTTTTTTTTTAATCATATACACGGTGACTCGAATTAATATTACGACGCTAAATTTTTACTTCGTCGCGGTGCAATCTTGTTCGTAAGAAAATATATTAATATTGTGTAAGACTGAGACTGGAAGTTGGAATATTTTCGAAACTCCTGGTTGTATTGAAAAAGTTTTGGATAAAAAATGAATGGTTTCGAGGCGGTCGTTGTTCGATGGAATTAGTATTTTTATACGCGGTCCAGTAGATGACATTTGGAGGTTAAGTTTGTTTTTTAAACGAAGTCATGTAGTTTTTGATACACTAATCGATTCAGCTCGTCATTCTCTGTAAGAAAGTGTAAAGTTGTATCGAAAAACCTTTACTTTAGGAGATACTTTAATATTGCAGACATTGTTAGGTTATGTATTATGTTTTATATGAATTATTTCACAAAAGGATATCTATAATAAACAAAATAATACATAAAATACTACCGATAAATCCTACTCCTTAGTGTCTGTCGTTTCGTAGAGAAAAATACCACGTGTAATGAAAACAAAAAACATGGCTGCCGTTGTACCCGTACCCCGCCATATTTAAATTAAAATATCTCCTAAAGTAAAGGTTTTTCGGTACAACTAGCTTTATACTTTTTTGTAGAGAATGTCGAGCTGAACCGATTAAAAAAAAAAATCTTGACCTACAAAACAAAACTACTAAAACGGATTAAGAAAGCCAGTAGAAATTAAGCATTTGTACGATTCGTGTTATTATATAAAATTCTAAATTGAAAAAATATATCACTTACAGTGACTTACAGTAAACCAACGTTTTTAATTGTACCCATTACAAAGCAGCAACACATTTTCTTACGTTCAACACGCGTGTTGTGAAACCTCGTAAGTGTAACTCATCACTTTATCCATCCACCCCTTCGTTTACTTAGTTACGAGACTTACGAGCGATGTTAGCACGTATTTCTAACAGTCTGACATTTTCTTGGACAACCAAGTGTAATAAAAATTTTTGTACCCAATAAATAATTCACTGAAAATAAAAAGCTTAATGGTTTAAAATGAACTGCTGATCGTTACCAACGAAATAGATCGAATATCAGCGTAGAAATTAATTGCACTTGCCTAAGCCGTTTCAGGGTTAACTGTTTACCGATGAAATTATTTCACGGCAAATAAATTTATATACCCGTTCGTTCCCATTTATTCCACATCGTTCTTCTACAAAAGTAATACCCGTTACGATCCGTAACTTTCTATTATTTTCCATTATCGTTTGCATTTTCATTTGCAATTTAAAACGGTACGCATTGAGATGAATTTTTGCAGACGTAAAACGTGTACGGTAACGATAGCAAAATGTTCATTGAATGCGACAACGCAACTGAAATATTCATCGGGTGGCTGTGAACGCAAGACGAGGACGATTTTTATTATACGAAACTCTGGCGATCGGCAGGATACGTTACTGTTTCCGCGTCGACAATCATTTTCGATCGTACGAGAACAACTTTCTCGCATGTATGCGGGTCTGCTATAACCAGGAAACGATTTATTGCTCGATTCGGGAGCGCGAGCGGGAGACTAAGCGGACGGAAATCTCACGTTGCGCAGGTGATTATCTGTGAAACGTATCAATATGTTTGTTTGTTTGCACACATCATTAGCATAAATCTGTCTCGTAAAATGTCCGGTTACTAACTTACTTGCTCTAAACGATTAAAATAACTTCCGCTCCGCAACCTTGCTCGCGTCCTACCAACCCTAACATTTTCACGACAGGCCACATATTTAGAATTATTTACTATACCAAAAATATAACAAAAATAGCTTCCACTTTTCGAACTTCAAATTCGATGTTTCGAAAGAATTTTATCTATTTAAGAAATTGATTTTTACAATCTGCTTGCGCGAAGTTGCATTTCGTTTAAATACAATATCGGACTCATCCTCGTTTCTATTATTTTCCACGGACGAATCGATTTGTGTATCAAGGCTCGAAAGTCACGCTGCATAATGAATTTAATGATAATATCGATGGCGTGTTGGCTCTTCGACGACGCCGTGACCTCGCGAACCCGATTCACGCAGGTGTACTTAATTTTGTATGTCTTCGTTCGTGCAACTCTGCCCCAACCGACATAATATCGCCGTTGCATCTGTCAACGAGAAACCATTATAGTGGAAACGGTCTGGCGTGAAACTGGAACGAGAGCTCCAACGAAGAGTTATGACTCAAGCTACGATAACACCAGACCAAGATTAATTCACGATTTCTTAAAAGACTGATAAGGATTAAATACAAAATTTATTTTTTGGAATTAAATACTGCAATTAAGTACTTTCAGACTCCTTCCGGTTTTAATATTTGGAGAAATTGATCTATGAAAGCTCGAAAAAAATAAAATAAAATTTAATGCAAAATTGACAAAAGATAACTTTCGTGAAATTTAAAATTAATAATTTAACTATGAGAACGTTTCCAGTCGAAGACTAATTTACAAATGTTTAAAAACCTTATAAGAATTAAAAACAAAAATTATTTTTCAGTCGTACACTCCCTCCAATGTTAATATTTGGAGAAATTAATGAACGTTCGAAAATAACAAAAACGAAATTGACAAATTTAAGATAACCTTAGTGAAATTTAAAATTAATGGTACAATATGAGTAAAATTTATTGAAAAGTAGATAAGATCTTATCGTCCGGTACAGCGTAACACTGTGCGTGTTATGATCGCTAAATCGAAAATGACGAATAGCGTGTTTTCACGAGCGATTTCTATGCTCAGTCATCGAGATAACGTTAGAAAAATGTTTCAACGGTTCCCGTTTCTTATTGGTTCCGTTATGAAATTTAATCAAGTTGTTTCGATAAGATATACCTGCATTTCTCGACGCAGGTAAACGGGGTTTATTGCGCCGTTAATTGGTGTCCATACAATTATCCAGCGCGCGAGTACGTCTTCGCGATCAGCTTTGGTAACTCGATCAAATTATTTCCCCGTGTTTTAATCGTCTCTCTACGTCGCGGGACAACTATAAACACGCACTGAAAAACAAAGTTTACGACACGTTAACGATTGTTTAAGAAAACACCATCGAAAACACGTTCTCGTTGTGTCGTTACGCTTTTTTACGATTTTTTTATTTTACTGTACCTTCCAAAGCGTGTGAGTCCGTTTTTCTTTATCACGATCGCGACTCCATTTAAATCGTAAGTTATGCTTTAGCCTAGAAATATACGCCGTAACGCATCGTGTGTTGAGAATAAATGATTGTAACATCGTTACTTGGTCGGTGGAAAGAAATTAGCTTCGTACAGTTAATTTTTACTTCAATTAAAATCTGGCAGAACAGGTAAAAAAGTGTTAAAAGATTTTGCAAATTGTTATACCGATTCTGTGACTGAAAATTCCAGGACAAAGTTTAAATTATATTTGTTTATAATTCTAATGTTTGAGAATCTATTTGGGAATTTATTTTATGTTTTTATATTGGGATTTATGTATATTAAATTATAAAAGATTTGCAATATTTGTCGAGAAAGAATGAATTTTAATTGTGCAGAATGAATGTTGAAATGGAATAATGGATCGAAGGATTTCAATCCTTTCTGTTGTTCCGAGTTTTAAATTTTAATTGTTTTATTAAAAATGTGCAACGAAGGGAAATATTCTTCAGAGCATGGTCGTTCGACTTTTAAGTTCATTCTTTCAAAGTTCATCACCTGGTGAGACAGTTGTAGGGCTTCCTTGCGAGCAAAAGACTCGCATGTTAAGAGCAAATTACACGCTACATGATCACAGAACCATGAACACCATGCTGAGGGCCGTGACAAAGCAAGGGCAGAAGGGCACGTGCCCATAGGCGCCATGTTACGGGGGAACCGACGAACGCCCTTTAAAGTAAAAAATTAAGCAGGTGATTTTAAAATAAAATACGTAAAAGCTCCACAAAACTCTTCAAATAACTCTTAAATTATTAAATTTCTTCTATTAAAAAGAAATTTTTAAGCATCATTCTATATAAAGAAATCTGACCCTTTTGTAATTTGAAATAGTTTTATAAAATGGGACACTGAATATAAATATTGAATTAAAACATTTTTGAACATGTTGGATTTATATTTTTACACAATTGTGAATGTAGTAAATTGAAATGTATTAAAATTTATTTCAAATTAATCGAGAGCAACTTTAAAATTTAGCAATATTGTCAAGACAGGAGGATAAAATTTCAAAAATTATTAATCTTGACGAAGATATAAGAGATTTTGCAAAAATTGAAAAAACTACCCTAAAATACACTCTTTTTGGATTCTTCTTTCACGTTCTCATACAGGCAATAAAATTTCTATTTACAATTATTGGATTTTAGAAATCTTCGAGGACCCATGTCTATTTTTGTAAAATCTATTCGTGGTTAATTCTAAGAAAACTAGGGGTGCGTGGAGCCCACCGGTGAGAAACATTTAAAAATATACTATCCCTCCTATGTTATCTAAGGCCAGTTTAAGTAAAAGTCGTTAAAGGGCAGGAAACGTTTTGAAGGGTGAACAGAGAGGGTGGTTTATGATTCCATTCCAGGCCATCGAACACCATTTTTAAGCTATTTTAACGTACACTGTGGAAAAAATGTGGCTATTCTAAGATTATAAGATAATCTGATTAAAAAGTTACACTTTAGGAGATTCTTAACACTAGAACTACCGACAATTATAGTGTATTTATTTGTATCAAAGGAATTAAGACGACAGATACTCGAAGAAATGTATAATGCAATGGAAATAAATGTTTATTCATTCTCTTATAGAAAAGTACAGCTTACAATTTTTATTAGAAATTACAAATGGGTCATTTTGACTGCTGTGATTAGCCTGTTGGCCCTCGTCAGTCCTTCTCAAAGACGAATTCACGACCTCCAATTAACGCATGAGGGTAGTCGACTGCACCCTCGGAAAACTAATTGCTCGGTTTACGATACGTCAATTTCTATTCGCAAGGCGGTAAGAGGCTAGGAATAAACATGGTCGCCAGATGTGCATAAATTTCACATCAATAAAGCAAACCTCCAGAATTTTATGAGGGGACCTAAATAAAAATAGGACCGGGGAGATCCTATTATAAATTCAAGTTTGGAAATCCAAAACGGGAGAAAGGTAAAAGTTTTCGCATTTATGGTTTTGACATGAGGGTAGTTATGTATCGGAGCCCTTAAAAAATGATGCACAAATTCTATCGTCAAAAGATGGCCTTGCATAGGGGTTGAGCTTTTTCCTTCATGAATTTTTTGTACCTTCGCTTGCGAGAGACGGCTTGCCCCAATTTCCAGAATCACCCTGTATATGAAAATTTAATACGCAGCGTAAGCGACTCGAGGCGTCGAATGTGAAGGTTCAGAAAAAAACTGCAGTGAACGCAGTGTTAGTTTCAACGTGAGACTTCTTCCAAGGCTATGTTTCTCAACGGAGGGTGCACACCCCAAAATTTTAAATACTTTTGGGGGCAATTGGAAAATTATTTTTCATCGATGTAGTCAAACGAATCGCCATTTTTATTTCAATTATTTTAAGGTTGGAAATACAAAAAGAATAATTTTACATTTTGATTCCCATGTATATAAGGGTGACAGGACTTTTAATTATGGAAAAAAAATAATTCTCAAGTTGAGACGTTGAAGAAAATAAATTTGGATAGAAATAAGTAGTAACATAAATTTCTAGTCTTGTATACTCAGGGTCGTTTCGACATACAATAAACTTTCATCATTGCACCGGTCAAAAAACCACCCCAAACAGTAACTTCGTCCGGGTAGAGAAAATAATTATGTAGAAATAGAATTCCCTAAAATTCAACAATTTTTAAAATAAAGAAGATGACTTTTTAGAACAATCAGCATCAGTTTATATCTGCTCTAGTGCCCAATTAGCCTTCAATTTTGGGTCTTGTAAGGACAAAAACCTGGTCAAATCTTTACGCAAAAGTCTATGATCGTTATTAAAAATTGTTCTTAAGGCGGGGTGAAAACGAGCACCCGTTGATCGAAACGCCGGTTGCGCAACGATCGACGCGGGGATTCTAAATCGTTGCCTCGTTTACCGCGAAACACGAAACACGAAACGCTAAATCCCTTCTCCCGGTTAGCCGTGGAACCGACTTCCTAGTGGTATTTCGATTTGAATAACCTGGCACGACCCCGGCTACGCCGTTGCTTCTCCTCCCGAATACTTTCTCCCGTGGAACGCTTCGCGAAACGTTATTAATCTCTTCATCGGTCGAATTAAAAGAGAGGAGGCCATTGTTGGCGTGGACAGAGCTCCGCGCGGCCGCACAGGTGCGACGTGTACACGTTTCGTACCGTTCCTGACCTTTTCGAGAGCGAAACGAACCACGGCGTGAAACCGTTTCGAAGATATTACCGATATTAACTGGAGTGTGTACGTCGGGCTAAAACGGTACCATTATCGCTCCTACCACGCCCTCCGTTCGCGTCCCCGGTGAACAACAATAAAGCACGTACCGTAACTTGGCTCTAAAATGCAATTTCACACTTTGCTTTTGCGCGGGGCAACGAGTGTGGGAATTCGCTGGCAGATACGGGTCAAAGTGTGTACCAACAATCTCGCGATTTCCATACTTTCTATCGTTGTTATTGTATCGCGGTACGCTCCTAACCGCGCCGTTATTCATCGTGCTTCGATCTATCTTTTGTTTAACGATTCGAGGAATTTTATGTCGATGTCGAAGAAACGAAATATTTCATGTATTCGATCGTCTTCGAAATTGTAGCCCTCTGTAATTCAGCGTACGTCAGCCGAAGTCAGGTGTTCATTATTTGCATACGTCTTTCAAGTTTGATTTTATAGGAATGATTCTTAAAATGAACATCGTTCCGAGGTTGGTACGTTCAGTTTTACGATCATGTCTGAGGCTCGTTTTAAGAATCATTACTGTATCGTCAATATGCATCAACTCTGTGATTTTTAATGAAAAGGGTGTTCCTCAAGTTGGGAGGGATAGAAGTGTTCAACTTACGAATCATGTCTGGAGCTTGTTTTAAGAATCATTACTGAATTACCAATACGTATCAATTCAATGCTTTTTAATGAAAAGGGGAATCTTATAAGTTGGATAGGATAGAAATGTTCAATTTACGAATCACGTCTGGGGATCGTTTTAAGAATCATTACTATATTGCCAATACGTATCAACTTCATGATTTTTAATGAAAGGGGTGTTCGTCAAGTTGGGAGGGATAGAAGTGTTCAAGTTACGAATCATGTCTGGAGCTTGTTTTAAGAATCATTACTGTATTACCAATACGTATCAATTCCATGCTTTTTAATGAAAAGGGGAATCTTACAAGTTGGATGAGACAGAAATGTTCAACTTGCGAATCACGTCTGGGGATCGTTTTAAGAATCATTACTATATTGCCAATACGTATCAACTTCATGATTGTTAATGATCAATTTCATGATTTTTAATGAAAAGGGGCATCTTACAAGTTGGATGAGACAGAAATGTTCAAGTTACGAACCATGTCTGGAGCTTGTTTTAAGAATCATTACTGTATTACCAATACGTATCAATTCCATGCTTTTTAATGAAAAGGGGAATCTTCCAAGTTGGATGGGATAGAAATGTTCAATTTACGAATCACGTCTGGGGATCGTTTTAAGAATCATTACTATATTGCCAATACGTATCGACTACATTATTTTTAACAAAAGATTGATCCTCCAAGTTGGATGGGATAGAAATGTTCAATTTACGAATCACGCATGAAGCTCATTTTAAGAATCATTACTATATTGCCAATACCAACTTCATGATTTTTAATGAAAGGGAAGTTTTCCAAGTTGGAAGGGCTAGAAATGTTCAATTTACGAATCACAACTGTAGTTTTACAGCAATAGCATCATTGACGAACAATCACTATACAAGTATTTTACACCACGTTCCACCAAAGTGGGAACAGTTGGTATTTATTTTACCTTTCAATTCATATCATATTATTAATATCTACCAATACTTATATCGTACAATTGTTTCCAGAAGCATAATCCGGGCTACAAAGGGTTAAAATATATTTTCTTTCAATTTTTATCCTCATTCAATTTTATTTACCCAGACAATAATGGGAGCAAAATGCAGGTGGAGCATCCTTAGCCTCGTTGCGTTTATACCAAGGTGAAAGGGCGAGTTTCAGCGAATGAGACTGTTGTACAAACCGAAACCAACTGTATTCTAATTTGGAAACTAATCTGAATATAGGATTACAGGTAGATGCTGTATCTGACTTATCAGTGTCGATCGAGAACACAAGAACAAGGAAGAAAGTTCACCTAAACATGCCCTATTCCAGATTCCTCTGGAATTATAGCCATTTGTCTCCCATAATTCTCAATCACGAACCGAGCTAGTGTAACAGATTCCAGTTTACTGTTCGTAAATAGTATTCAATAATTCTTGATTTGCCTTAATGGGAGAACGACAAGTCAATCTTACGTCAATTCCTCGAGTAATCAACCGCATGAATTATAGGAAGAAGTTTCATTGCACGCTTGTACGTCTCGTGTGATTTATGCACGATGATACACCGACACATTTCAGTCGAGTAGCTAGACACTTCTCGAACGAATCTATTTTATACGAGATCGATAAATCATGGGGGGGGGCATTGTCTGGTCTGCCCCGTTCCACAGATTTAAATCTGCTCAATGTTTATTTTTTGGGTCACCTAGAAACATTTGTTTGTTCAAGACCCCCACTGTCGGTTTTAAAATACTTTATATTCACCTTTTTAAAAATTAAATTCAACCTTTTGCAAATCTGGGTTTCTTAGAAATCTGTTTTCTTACATCGTAATTAAAATAGGATCTGATGGGAAGTTATTAATTTACTTAACAATAAGAGTATCGATTGTTCGCTATATTAAATATTGTGAAACTCTATGAACCTAAGCAACTGTGAATGTTCACAACTTTCGAAAACACTAATTTGATCTTTTATGTTACAAACTTGTGTACCAAATTGGATTTTTTGAAGCTTTGGTAATTTTTCAGACGGCTGGTAACGAATCCAAAATCACAATTTTAATAATAAAATGCTTAAAATATATTTGAAAGATTGAGGAATTCTCCAATATGGCGTCTGCAGACTTTGGACTAATGGCGACCATCTTGGTTAATTCCTACCAAGTTAAATAACTGCACGTTATTGGAATTAAAAATGATTAAAAATAGAATCAAATATATTGGGTTGTTCGGAAAGTCATTTCGTTTTTTTTGGGGAACATGAAAGACAGTTTTCGTATAATGAATAAATATTTTATTAAATTATATATTGGCCATTCTGGTCCAACACCTTTTGCCATCTTTCTGGCAGTAACATAATTCCCCTCTCATAAAAGTTTTGGTCCTTGCTGGCAAAAAACTGGTTCAGGTGGTTTTTGACATCTTCATTTGAGGTAAAGGTTTTGCCATCCAAAAAATTTTGCAGGGACCGGAACAAATAGTAGTCGGAAGGCGCCAGATCTGGAGAATATGGTGGATGTTGCAGTACGTCCCATTCAAGCTGTAAAAGTTTTTGGCGAGTGACCAAACTTGTGTGAGGTCTCGCATTATCCTGGTGGAACACTACACCCTTCCTGTTGATTAATTCGGGCCTCTTCTCTTTAAGTGAATCATTCAATTTGTCCAGCTGATGACAATAGACTTCTGAATTAATCGTTGTATTGTCCGGCAAAAGCTCAAAAAAAACGATTCCTTTGACATCCCACCAAACGGAGAGCATCACCTTTTTTTGGTGAATGTTGGCTTTTGACACGCTTTGAGCCGGTTCATCTTTTCTGCTCCATGACCTCTTGCGTTTAACATTGTTGTATACAACCCATTTTTCGTCCCCAGTAATAATCCGCTTCAAAAATGGATCATTTTCTTGACGTTTGAGGAGCGAATCACACGCGTCAACGCGACGACACAAATTTCGCTCCGTAAGGACATGGGGCACCCACACATCGAGCTTCGAGGTTAAGTCCATGCCTTTCAAATGGCCATAAACAGTTGAATTCGACAAATTTAACCTCTCACCGATCTCTCGTGTGGTTATTCGCCGATTTGCATCAACTAATGCCTTTATCGCATCTTTGTCAGCTTCGACCGGCCTTCCAGACCGTGGTGCATCTTCGACATCAAAATTGCCGGATCGAAATTTTGCAAACCAGTTCTGGCACTGGCGTACTGTTAACACGCCTTCTCCATACACATCCGTCAATTTTTTTCTCGCTTGGACAGCATTTTTACCTTTTCTGAAGTAAAAAAGTAAAATATGACGAAAATGCTGCTTATTGCTCTCCATATTTAAAAGGGCACCAACCAAAAACTACTGTGTAGAATTAATAGAACTTTTTCACACACAAGCCTTGCAATATCAGCTCTCAAGACATATAATGGTTATGCGGCTTAAGTGTGAAGTTGGTTTCGAAAAAACGTAATTAAGTCCTCTGACGGGAAAAAACGAAATGACTTTCCGAACAACCCAATAGTAAAGTCACAATTTTAATATTAATATACTTAAAATATATTTGAAAATATATTTGAAATTGAGAAATTCTCCAATATGGCGTCTGTAGACTTTGGACCAAAGGCGACCATATTGATTATTTCCTGCCAAGTTAAATAACTATACGTTAGTGGAATTAAAAATGATTATATACATATAACTCGAAAATAGAATCAAATAAAGTCACAATTTTAATATTAAAATGCTTAAAATATATTTGAAAGATTGAGAAATTCTCCAATATGGCGCCTGCAGACTTTGGACCAAAGGCGACCATATTGATTATTTCCTGCCAAGTTAAATAACTATACGTTAGTGGAATTAAAAATGATTATATATAACTCGAAAATAGAATCAAATAAAGTCATAATTTTAATATTAAAATGCTTAAAATATATTTGAAAGATTGAGAAATTCTCCAATATGGCGCCTGCAGACTTTGGACCAAAGGCGACCATATTGATTATTTCCTGCCAAGTTAAATAACTATACGTTAGTGGAATTAAAAATGATTATATATAACTCGAAAATAGAATCAAATAAAGTAACAATTTTAATATTAAAATGCTTAAAATATATTTGAAATTGAGAAATTCTCCAATATGGCGCCTGCAGACTTTGGACCAAAGGCGACCATATTGATTATTTCCTGCCAAGTTAAATAACTATACGTTTGTGGAATTAAAAATGATTATATATAACTCGAAAATAGAATCAAATAAAGTCATAATTTTAATATTAAAATCCTTAAAATATATTTGAAAGATTGAGAAATTCTCCAATATGGCGCCTGCAGACTTTGGACCAAAGGCGACCATATTGATTATTTCCTGCCAAGTTAAATAACTATGCGTTAGTGGAATTAAAAATGATTATATATAACTCGAAAATAGAATCAAATAAAGTAACAATTTTAATATTAAAATGCTTAAAATATATTTGAAATTGAGAAATTCTCCAATATGGCGCCTGCAGACTTTGGACCAAAGGCGGCCATATTGATTATTTCCTGCCAAGTTAAATAACTGAACGTTACTGGAATTAAAAATGATTATATATAACTCGAAAATAGAATCAAATAAAGTCACAATTTTAATATTAAAATGCTTAAAATATATTTGAAATTCTCCAATATTGCGTCTGCAGACTTTGGACCAAAGTCGGCCATCTTGGTTATTTCCTGACAGGCCGAACAACTGCACGTTACTGGAGTTAAAAATGATTATGACTCGGAAACAGGATCAAATGGGGCACGGTGTTTATGTGAATTTTTTTCCATTGTTTCTGTGTCCTCGATGAACCGTTGTAGTTGCTCTCCCACATGTCAGGATGCACCTTGTATACACTCTATTGCATATATTATCGCAGTGAGCTCAATTAGCGAGTTGTAGCTGATGCGCTAATCCGCGAGACATCTACCACGGGTAAGACGTATAGCAGGTATAATAATGAATGAGCCAACGAACCTGGTGTGTAACTTTGATTGATGTAACCTCGTCTACGGTGGACAACATTCGAAAGGTGACAAGTTCCAGCTGAGAGGAAATAGGCAGTCGTCCAGGGGATTCACTTTCGCGGTCGTAAATTTATGCAAATCGCTAGAACACGACTGTCAAACATTTCTACGTTCGCGAAACCACGCATACATTAGAGTTTCGCGTCCGAATACGCTGTAGTAACAATAACATTATGCAGATGTTATCAGAATAACGGAGAAATTGTTCTACGAGCAACTTGTCCACCACGATTATTATTATTGTCACCAAAGTGGTCTAAATTTCTTTTACACTTCATATAATCTGATTCAACTGGTTTTTTTTACATTTCTAAACTCGCTTTCCATCTTTTTATACCATTATCTTTTCGCCTATCTCTTACTGGACATTTATTGTTAAAATCCAGTAAAATAGTTACTCGTTTTGTTACGTAGCAATTTTCGCGATGTGAGAATATTCAAAGAGAAACGTGGGAACTGAACGTTCTAATTTTTTATTCAAAATTAAATTATTCGAAAATGTCAGAAAATCATAAATCGCTCACGGTTCTAAAAATAACTCTTCCAGATCCATCGAACCGTTCGAGTCTCTTTTGTACTCAGCATAATTTAATTCAATTGTTCCTTTTAAGTTTCTAATCGTTTCCAGCGTCTCGTAGTGGACGCTGAAATTTACAATTTGTAACGCAAAGTTTTACCGTGCACGAACGCCACATTTTCCTCCTATTATCGGCGAACAACGCTTTCATTGTGATCGTTGTCATTGTTCGAAATTGTCAGTAGGTTAACCTCGTAAACTGTAATTTGTAAACTAGTCGTTACGGGGAACTAGAAATGAAATGTTCTATCGGCGCACCCAGGTTACGCATTGCAAAATACCTGTCCTCGTTCAGAGACGGTAATGCAACGCCATTCATACGCGTACGTTTTTCTCTCTGAAAACGGTGACAGATTTGCGCCCGATTTAAATCGACAAGTGGTAGCTCCCGGCGCGCTCAAACCAGTTACGAATATTATTTCTGTTTTTACTTTCGTCTCTCACGAAGGCTCCCGCCAATTAATTTCTTCCCGCTCGACGTTAACTTCGAAAACACTTCTTATTCGTCTAGAGATCCCAAGGACGTCGCTTTGAACTCATAATAAAATAACAGATACTTTTTCCACTCTTCGTCTTCTTCTCTTTCGCTAAGATAGTCGAATGGTACATAGTCAGTTTGTTAAAAGCTTCCCTCAACAAATAAAACTATTAATCATCAACAAATTAAGAGAGTATTTATATTCACATAATAAGCAATTTATGACGTATTCTATTTTTTTCAAAATGGCGGCCAGTATAAGTCCTCCAACAGTGTTCCAAACGAATTTAATTTAAATCTTTTGATCTTGGTCGATTTAATTTAAAAAATTCTCTAAAGCTTCCTGGGTTGCTCAAATAAAAAAACTTATTATCTGAAATTCAATGAAATTCATATAATTCAATAATAATTCAATTTTTGAAATTCAATAATAATGAAATTCAAATTGAATTTTTTATTATCCATTATTAACACCTTTTGAGGCACTGGCTCTCAAACGTTGTATTTAAAAATGCATATATACGGCCAAGCATGCGAACCTGGCGTTCGACTTACGGCTTTAAACGTACGTTTCGCTGTTACTCGAAGAAACGAATATAACGACAGACCATTCTATTCTCACTTGGGGCAGAATCTCGCGTAAAAAATTTGCCATTGGCTCACATAAACGAACACGCTTCCGTGAGCCGTAGAAATACGTGGGTTTGGTTCCCATCATTGTGTCGGCCGGTGCATAAAACATACGAGCGACGTTCTAGGAGCATTTCTCCCGAAGATGCTCGCACCATAAATTCCGCGAGCCTTCGCTGGCCTGGATATTATTGTTTATTTTCGCGTGCCTTTTCCAAGCGCCCATCGAGCGAGGATTGCGGCAGTTTCGCTGAAAAATGATATAGAATCTTTCCGAAATTACAACATAACTAATTTATAATATCGAGTATTCTACTATTTAATTGCAAGTTATTCTTCAAACGCATAGTATTTAATTTTTAAAATATTTAAAACACAAAAAAAGAATTTGCTTCAAATTTTTCGTCCAACGTTTCTTCGTATCATCAAGTATGATATTTGAGGCAGTCCTGTTCTAGATTTTTCATGCTCAAGGTCATTTCAAGGTCACCTTATTATAAATTAATAAATACAACCTCTTAATTAAGAAATGTTTCTTGTAGAAATTTATTTCCAAGAGAATACACGCAAAATGACTACTTAAAAGTTATTTATTATTAATATAGTATTGTTTCTCTTGACGTTCGTTCGGTAAGTGAGAACTTCGCGCGGCGCCATTAGCGCTGCGCCGTTATCATAAACCGCGATCTGCGCACGCGTCGATTTCGCGCGCGATTTGAGTATAATCGTCGACTTCCGAAGTAATAACAATTATCATACCGAATCAATTAATTTTTAAACCGTGCATACAAAAACAAAGTATGAAATAACGTGGCATTAACGTCGAGAAAAAAACATTTTTATTACGCAGCAATAAAATGTCACATAAAACTGTATCTGATCGATTGAAATTATGCCCGTGTCTATTATATCGCGAACGCGATTATAGTTTCACGTTTCGTACATTTTTCATTATCGTACGTTTTTTAAAGAAACGAAAGCAGTAAACCGATACACACAATCCTTTCTAATTACAAGCGCAAACTTAACACGCCCGTTGCCTCGCGGAATCGTTCAAACTCTTTCGACATCCTTTTCTTTTTTCTAATAACGAGCCGGGAAGAAAACCTGGCAGGTCCATTCATAAACGCCAGATACGAGAGTGTTATACTTGCCGAGAAATCTAGTTCTTCTCACGAACCAGAAATTGTAAAAACAATGCGTGTAACGACGGCCGATCTCATCCGTGCTGGTGTCGTCAAATACCTGAAGAATATTTAGAAGCGAGTAGACGAGCATTCGCAGCTTCCAAATTTTTTAACAGATGCCAATAATTCTGCCATAATAGGATTCAAAAATAAGTTTCTTCTTGAAAGAAGAACTTCTGAAAAATTTAATCCCCATATAAAGAAACGTATTTTACAATAATATTTGTAAAACATTCTTTGGAACATATTATAGAAAGGAATAAACAAGAAGGTTCTAGTGTATGAAATAATGCGATGATTATAGTAAAAATAAGTCTATTATGTGCAATTTCCATCTCAATATGAAATTGTGGCGACGGTTCCCGCACTTGTCAGCAGAGGGCCATGCTCTTATCTCTCTCACAAGTGCTCGACCCATCATCTATTCTTATACAGGGTGTTCGGTCAAATCGTTCTGGAAAAATTATTTTTGGTTGCAGGGGTTAATTACAATCCTTTTTGGTGAACAGACATACCCACGAAATCCTACCCATTTTCGAGAAAAAAATTCGAGGTGGTATGAAATTTTTCGGCGAAAAAAAAATTATAAATCGTTCTGAAAAAATTATTTTTAGCTGCGAGGGTCAATTACAATCATTCTTGGTGAATAGACATACCCCCTACATCCTACCCACTTTCGAGAAAAAAATTCGAGTAGGTACTGAAAGTTTTAGACGAAATTAAAAAATTTCAAATCATATTAAAAAAATTATATTCAGTTACAGGGATCAATTAAAATCATTTTTGGCCATTACACACACCCCCGAAATCCTACGCATTTTCGAGAAAAAAAATCCTTACCGAAAATCTAATGTGAGGCCCAGAAATGCTTCCCTAAAATTTCATACATATCTTTAAACCGTCATAACTTCTGAACAGATTGGACGATTTTAATATTTCAAAAAGCAATCAACGCGTATTTTAGTGAAGAATATGTAGACATTCTAAAAATATTGGAAAAGTTGCTCCTTGACCCCATAAAATGAGAAAAACTCCATAAAAGTGGTCCAATTTTCAAACGGCCATAACTCCTACAATAGTGAATATATTTCAATGAAACTTTTTTCGGAAGTAGTGCTCATGGGTACCTATAAAAAAGTATTAAACAATTTTTCCATACAGCGCTAACCAACTTTATTAAAAATCAAAAACGAATTTTTAAGAAAAATCTTTTTCGACTAAAAAAAAAATTTCAAATCGATTTTCGATTCCGGGGGTAAATTACAATTATTTTTTATCATTAGACATACCCTCGAAATTCTATCCACTTTCGAGAAAAAAATTCGAGAGTGTATGAAATTTTTCGACAAAATTAAAAAATTCAGATCATTCTGGAAAAATTATTTTCGGTTGCTGGGGTCAATTGCAATCATTTTTGGTGAATAGACCTATCCCCGAAATCCTACCCCCATTCTAGAAAAAAATTCAGTACAGGCGGAACTTTAAACGTTAATAACTTTTTAACGAAGCGTCCATCAACAAATTAGTATTCTCGATTTTCGTCTTATTTTGACCTCTAGAGTCTCCCATTAAAATTTTCTCCTGCTATTTCGTTCACTTCTTCCCACAAACCGCCACCAGTCTCAATATAGTCTTTGATCAATTAAACAAATTTCTAGAATCGAAATAAAGTGATATTTCATCACGACTCATGATCGACAATCAAAGTGAAAAGGGTTCATAATGTACTACCGCATGTACCCACCACATAAATACCGGGTACAATTTTCGAAGCCTACCCACGTGTAGAGCCTAATTGCGCCGAGGAGGAGGTCTCCCGGCGAATTGTCTTCTTCCAAGCTTAATTGCATAGGTGTAAGTCGCGGCTTATCGTTATCTACGGAGTCATCGTCGATGTATTCGCAGACGTAATCGTCTAACGTAACGCTAACGGAAGGAACGGGATAAAAAGATTTCATTTTCTAATGAGATACAACGACGTAATTACACACCTTCGAAAGCATCCTTCTTCATGTCCGTCTCCCTGGGGTTCACCGTTGGACGTTCACATGCGGGATGGCAATTTACGAAGAAGCGCCTAGTACCTTATGCACCGAACGTACACGTCGTTACGTGAAAATTGCTGTCCCGGTGATAAATACTGAATGGCTAGTTTCACATCCTTAGGGCTCCGTCCCCCCCTCCCCCCTTCCTCCGACGCCGGGAAGTTTCCGTGCCAGAAACGAATGTTATGCTCGTCGCTGAATTTCGTGCGAATTTAATTAGGAGACAATGGGACGGTTCGCGTGTAGTTACTTTCGTCGGGCGTGTAATTGGAAGAAATCAACGTTCTACGCAAGACTAATCTACGGCTGTGGGCCCGTCGGCTGAAATTGGCCCGTGGAAACAATCGCTGTTCGCACAGAAGGGCAGAGGCGAACAGTTGAAGTGGAAATAACAACTAATAACGCGTTTGCGCCGGGTACGCGACGTTAATGGATATTCATAAGCGTTGCTGTTTGTTTATGATAACCCTGGAATTAAAATTTTCAACGGGAAACGACCGGAAGCTCGACTTCTAGGTCAGCCATTTTCAACCTCTTCGGATTCTCGTGACCCCTTACGAGTTTCATTCGTAGTATAATTACTGTTTGTTGGTATAAATAATAATAGAAACACGAAATATTTAATAAAATATAATAGTATAATAAAACTCGAATCGTTGCAGAAAAACAATAATTCTTAAGAAAGAGCACGTGTTTCAATATTCAATTAAAAATATTTTACCTTTCTTGCACAAAGACACTGCAGAATGAGATTCAATTATACTCAATTTCGCGTTACTTTCATTTTCGTTGGCATTAATTTGGATCGTGTCAAAGAAGACGGTAGAAAACAATTATGCTTTCACTGATGACTTTCGGAATCAGCGTCCAAACGCAGGCAGCGAGTTCTGCTTAGACAGCGCCAGTCATTGTTAGACGTACAAAAAGTCTGGCAAAGACATTATGGCCTAAAACGATAGAACAATGCGACGGGAGGAAACACTTACGTTGGTTTAGAAAGGAAAACGCAAATAATTGTGCCAGACTACTTTACTTCAACAGGTTGCAACGTTTAAGGAGATCCTCTACTACAGACGCCCAAAGAAATTTATTCCATTTCTGCGCATTCTTACGTAGTTTAAACTGTTTTTCATTCGGTTCTTTTCGTCGACGAAGCAGACAACGTATTTATTCAGTATATTAATACTTTCTCGCAGGAATAAATACAGCAATGCTTGAATAACTGCGAGTCATTTTTGGTAGACATTACTACTATCGAGAAGGGACATAGTGCAAAGATGAAACTTTTTTATTTTCGTTTTTTTCTTAATGAAACTTTTACCTATGTATTTGCGAGAGTTTTCTGATTAAAATAACACCAAACACGGTATAATTTGCTTTTAATGTGCGTCTAATACAGTAAAAAGTCATGTTAAATACGATTAAATACGCAAATAACTAAAACTTGATAAATATATTAGTAAAGGTCTCATTAACAAAAAGTAGAAATTAAATGTGTTTCACGTTGTGTTATTTTTATTTATAGCGTCGTAGCTCGGCCAGTGTCTTTCTGAGAACTGAAAATGAATCCTGCTTTTATCTGCGAGACTTCGGTGTCATGTTTCTCACAGTGTTTCTTTGAAATATCTATAAATAGCTTACGCAAAGTTTGATATCGTCGATTTAAATGTGGGTTCCAATTTCCCTCGAGCAGATATTTCGTTCGCGTGCAGGACGACGTGTCGTTGCTCCTCGAGCCTCTGCACGGCGAACTGCAGAGGGTTATTCCAACCCCACGTGCGCCATTACGAGGCGATTTTCAGTTTCCACGGCGACAAGTGTCGTCACATTCACTGTCACGGCCATAAAACTCGTGACTTCACGCTAACGCGTATCTTTAAGGAATTACTTTTACTTCTTAGTGACATTAAGTCACTTTTATTGCCGTGACAGTGAATGTGACGACATTTGTCATCCCGGTAACTGAAAGTCGCGTCGTCATCGCACGTAGAAGTTTTTTCAACAAAAAACAAACAGAAAATTTGCCCCACTCCGCGGTGATCTAACAGTATAGCTACCAGGTTAAGAGCCACTATTGTTTAACAGATTGATTTCGACATCAAACCTCTCCAATCGATCACGGAAACGAAACATTGTTTTTAGACAATTGGAAACTAGCCACAATTTGTCATATAACTTATTTCTATTTATTTTAATTATACGTTAAGTATGTGAATTTCTTTTTTTTTATCAGGTTACCTGCCCATACCAAATCCCTCAAATTGTCCATGAAAACGATACTTTGTTTTTAGACAATTGGAAACTAGCCACAATTTGTCATATAACTTATTTCTATTTATTTTAGTTATACGTTAAATGTGTGAATTTCTTTTTTCTTATCAGATTAACTGCCATACCAAACCCCTCAAATTGTCCACGAACACAAAACTTTCAAAAAAACTACAATTTCTCATAGAAATTATTCGTACAGTCTCGTTAAAATTCAACAGTCCTATTTAGATTTATTTTCTTCGATATCTAATCTTGAAAATTAATTTTTTTACGTTCTCAGTGAAGTCACGTAACTGTGACGCGACAGTGAACGTGTTAAAAAATTCTTTCAAACCGCTAAGGGTTGATCGATAGAATAGGAAGCGATAAAAAGAATTCGAATTCTGATTTCAGTCACGCAGAGTCTCGATCGCGGTGAATATCAATGGTTTGCATATAGATCGTCGAACGGAATACGAAACGAACCGATCGTGCCGTTCATCGCCGATGCGAGTACGGTAAAGATGTTACGCCAAATATTTGCAGAATCATCGGTTCGGTCGGCCCGCGACGAACCTGTTGCAAGTTTGAACGGTAATGATGATTTACTAACAGTAATAGTTCTGTGTTTGCACTCGACCGATTACGGCCATTTCTCATCCGACCAACGATTTCTGTATTACTATTGCGCACCTGTCGTCTGTCGTCGTCGCTATCTTTCTCCGTCGCGCCATACGTACCGCGACTTACCTTTCTCACCCTTCGCCGATCAATCAGTCGCTTGAATTTTCTTTGCCTCGCTCCGGAGCCGCGCGCTATCATTTGCCTCGGCCACTTTCCCTCGTTCTTTCTCTTGCTTTCGATCTCCTTCCACGTCTACACACGCGACCAACAAACCGTTCGTTTGCTGATAAAAAAAAAACCGGCAACCTTGGTACAGAACTTTCCCGGTATTCGTTCGGAACAGCCGTGTCAAACTTCATTTTTGCCCAACGCCCGTAGGCACCGTTGGCCATCGTTTAACGCTTCGCCAATCGCGCGCTTTTTGCACGCTGCACGCAGAAACAACATGGCGTCGCCTCAGACTTCTGTAAGTCCTGGAATTCCGGGGGATCAACGCGTCGACCAAAACTTTGATTCTAGACAATTGTGAACTGCTTAAAATTTGACTTGGGGCATATTTTGTTAATTAAAATTCAAAATAGTAATAAATATGTGTTCATAACCTCTTAATAATGTGAAATCTTTGAAATAGTAACCATCTTGAATCATGGAATTTCTTGAAATATGAAATTATAATTAGCTCCTGATAAATATAAAAGTATTTAGTAATATAGTTATATAAAATTGAACACTTGTTTTTGTAATAATTGTTTTTGCTTAATGCAATAGTTCATAAAATGAGTTTTTTTTTTTAAATGCAAGCAGGGAATTTTAAAACATACGTTTAGCAGATAAGTTATCTTATATTTCGTCTAGAGAAACAAAGTTAATTCATGAGACCAAACATGAGACATTTACGAGACCAAAACTTTGATTCTAGACAATTGTGAACTGCTTGAAATGTGACTTGATGCGTATTTTGTTAACTAAAATTCAAAATGGTAATAAATATGTGTTCATAACCCCTTAATAACGTGAAATCTTTGAAATAGTAACCATCTTGAATCATAGAATTTCTTGAAATATGAAATTATAATTAGCTCCTGATGAATATAAAAGTATTTAGTAATATAGTTATATAAAATTGAACACTTGTTTTTGTAATAATTGTTTTTGCTTAATGCAATAGTTCATAAAATGAGTTTTTTTTTTTAAATGCAAGCAGGGAATTTTAAAACATACGTTTATCAGATAAGTTATCTTATATTTCGTCTAGAGAGACAAAATTAATTAATAACAAAAGTACTTAAGCATCCTAATACCAGCAAGACGTAAATAAGAGAATAAAAATGTACCCATCGTCAATCAGCAAAAGCTGTTGAGTTCATGCTTGATCAAAGTTCGCTAACATTATCATGCATTATGTCGACATTCTAAAATGGAACAGGAAATCCGCCTGATAAATGTTGCAAAGCCAAAGGTCGCAACGAAAATTTCCGTTTTCTTTCTATTTTTATCCAGTTTCATAATTCGAATAAGAATAAAAAATGAAAAAAAATTCAAACAATTTACATTTTTCGATCGAGTTTCGCTATTTTTGAAAGGGCTAAGATAGCGAAATGCTTGTTAGTGAAATTCTATCGTGTATAATGAGTATATTGTTTATTTTGTATTATATAACCGTAACGAGTACTACTGTAATACAAAATAATGCACGGCCAATTTATCCAACGTGACTGAAAGTTTCTTCTCGACGGTGGCTCGCATCTATGTGCACATTTTTCTAATAAGAATCCCGTCATGTTGGTTATATAATCATGTAATTGTACAGTTTCTATCATTCGCGCCATCACTTCGAAACGTATTTATTAGTTCTATTTCCGTTCCACTGTATTACGAAATTATATTCATCGTCGTTAAGGTTTCCACTTCGTTTATAATTTTTCATTGGTTACCTCGTAGATTACATAGATTATCTGTAACTACTGTTATATAAACGTCAGTAAATGGAAGTTTTTATTGTTACACTATTCGATCAATCATTTCTAATTAGGTGTATCCGTAAATATATGTTTCGTTAACTAATTGTCGACCGGAGAAATTCTCCAGATCTAAATGTCACGCATAACTTCATTCGTGCATGCTACATAAAAAATATGAAAAATAAAAGAAGCTCTTTAAAATTCTCTCTAATAATATTGGAAATTACATTGTGAATTAAATACTAATAATAAGTATAGAATTCCTATATATTTCCAAAACACCCTGTACATCGCGATAGCAGTGGTTCCAGACGCTTTTATTGTCACAGCAATCGTAGGGCGTCGAAACACCCCATCATGGGGCAATAAACCATCGAAACCCGACTGGGCCCATAAACAAGATAGCAGGCAAAACAGAGGCACAGGGTAAGGCAATTCATCAGCTGCGTCCCCCCCAAAGGTGCACAACAACGCTTGGGGTAATCTAAATCCTAATTGTCACGGGGTGGATTAGTCCGAAACCAAACGACAAAAAAATCCCAATAGTAATTTCAGGGCACAAGGATGGTAAATAACAATAACTACGGGTCGATCCTCGGCCATGCCAAATCTTTATTCGCGTCTTTGCTATTGACTACCAGATGGCCTCGACTAGAAGGGAGGACCTGGGTTTACCGTTACTCTCAGCGTTAGTGCAGCCATTGCCTGGAACTGCGGAATGCAAATCGCTTGTACCATTTTCGATACCGGTAGTTGTTCCATCAATCCCTCATCGTTCCTCCTTGCCCAGCGTATTCGCCGCGCGCGCGAAGAACTCATCGCAGTAACGATTCTTAAAATGAACTCCAGACGCCATTCGTGACGGGGGAAGTTACTCAGAGTTAATTTAAAAAGAAACAGAAATTATAGTGTTACTAATAAATGAAATGTGTGCTATTTAAAATTAAATTAAATTATTTCCATTCGTTTAATTGCAATGCCACAAAAAATACTTCTTGAAAACCAGTTTCTGAACAGATTCTGATGAAGATACTGCTGTTATACAGCAATGATTCGTAAAATGAACCCCAGACAAGAAAACTTCTTAGATTATACTTCCCACGGAATGATTAATCTCTAGATTAATTGTAACTAATAAATCATTTTTTTTTATCACGATGTGGATTTTTTTTTGTAAAAGCAATTGCTCTATCACTCGTTTAGGTAAAAGACTAGGCGCGTAAAATGAAGAAATCTCGAGTTTCTAACAACGAGAATGAAAGCAATTGGCTCGTTTGACGATATTTAAAATAAATATTAACACGAGAGACACACAGTGGAAACGTTTTATTATCGTAGGAAATTTCAAGTTATCCACTTGTTATACTTCGCTTTTAACGACGCCGTTTGTACCGCGATTCTGTTCCAGTAATTTTATTGTGTTTAGCGTAGGAGTCTCCTTTATGCAAATTCACGGGCGCAGGTGTACCCATTTGGTATCTCGTATACCTGTTGTAGAATCTTTTCTGCGAAACAGGTGCTATTCGCAGGAAGATTGCATACAATTGAACTGAATTTTTACGAACGGTGATAAGTTTTCCGACGAATAGAGAGAAATGGGGGATTAATTTAAATTCATGTTGTAGACAACGAACAAATAGAGTTTTACAGAGTTAAGAATCACTTGCGTTTGTATTTGTTCAAAGCAAATAAGTCCTTTAACAATTGAACAAGTGTACATTGGACATTGATCAAGTGATTCTTAATGCAAGAAACACTTTGGATTCATATTATAATTCGAGTCTATTTTTAATAAATATTTATGTATGGAAATTTTGTATAATGTCAATAAATATAAATACGTCAGGTGAGACATATAATCCTTGGATTTTAATGTAATTCTTATTTTATCTATTTCTTAGTATCACCTATATTTATAGTAAAAACTTGATGAAAACGTTCAGAATGTTTACTACAACTCGTTAAACAAATTCAGATGTTATAAGAGTCCATAAATATCGATGACTGAAAATTTCAATAATTGCATAATTACCTGTTGCATAAATGTTTTAGAATGAAAATCTCCCATCCTATCAGTAGTTGACGCAATCAGTATAATTCTTATCGTATTTACTTACTCGAATAAACTTAATACTTTGGAATTTGTTGACACTGGGATATTTTCAAAGGAAGAACTGTTTTATTTCTCGTTTCAATTATGTCTTCTATAGGTTTTGCACTCCAAATTCACCCTTTTGCAAACTCTGAAAAATCGTTTTCTTAAGCTTTGATCAAGATTGCGTGTTTCGAAGCAAAAGAATCGATTTACAGAAATTTGAATTTCGAGTGCAAAACCTGCATTAATATTTCTACTATATCAGGTATTACTGATACTTTATCGAGACAATGAGCTAATCTATTATCAACGATGTGCCCACAGGCACTCACCGAACACAATGCACTAATCGATCGAGTACTCATAGCACAGACGATCGTCTGTGCTCATAGATGCCAATAGCGCACGATAAGCAATTTTATCGAGTGCCTATAAGCGCCAACAGCAGTTTAATTCTTTCCAGCTGAATCATATCAATGGCTTTTGCGATAAATTAATTTCGTAACTTGTTTTCTAATAACTATATTTACAAATATACGCAAAAACTCGACGAAGAAGTAAAGAATCTTGCACAATTGCCTCAAACTCCTTATTTCTTTCATATTAAACTTCAAAAAACCATTTTTTAAATCATTTACATTCTTTTTCATTTCAGTACTTAGCCAAATTTGTTTAAATTTAACATAGCCAAATTTACTCCAAATAAATATCTCTTTCCATTCAAACATGTAAACTGACTGAATTTTTATACTCAAAAAAAATTCTCTGTATTTCATAAATATCAACAAACGTATGTGAGAAATTCTCGACAAAAAGAAACGAATTAATAAAATTAAATTAATGTTAAACAATAGTTAAGTTACTCTTAAGCAATGTTTGTTCAGTTTGTTTATAAATGCAATTTTGTCACGCGTTTTGCAAAAAAACGCTACCATTTTCTAAATCATCCACATTCTTTTTCATTTCAGTACTTAGCCAAACTTGTTTAAATTTAACATGGCCAGGTTTACACCGAGTAAAAATCTCCTACCATCCAAACGTGTAAACTGACTGAATTTTTATACTCAAAAAAAAATTCACTGTATTTCATAAATATCAATAAACGTATATGAGAAATTCTCGACAAAAAGAAACGAATTAATAAAATAATAGTTAAGTTACTCTTAAGCAAGGTTTGTTCAGTTTGTTTATAAATGCAATTTTGTCACGCGTTTTGTAGCAGAGTAACCTAGCTGAATAGAATCTCGAGGAAACCAGGCCGCCATTTATTTCCACCACGTCGTGTGTGTATTTGTTGGGGCTGGCAGGCATCTTCGATTACAAAATGTGAAATTGAGCGATACACATTCCATCGTGACGCGTCTTTAACGCTCGCGCGATGGGTGTCTCGCGAATAAGGACGAACACGGACACGGACACGTCTTGTCCGTTCGTTGAAGTCACTCGCGGAGCCCCATTAGAATATCGCGACGGGCGTGACCTTAAAACCAAGAAAGTCCCGATAGAAAATAATATCCCGAGGGCAGTACGTTCCGTGGCGTCGTTAACGCCGGGAAAAATCGACCGGGCACGACACGAGCATTAATTACAGGACGAAAAAGAGGCGAAGTTAATGGACATTAGGGACCAACCTTTGTTCCGATCTATCACGAGCACCGGAGTCAGCTCGAGGCTAGCCACTGGAAAGCGTACATTGTTCCTCGTTCTTCCTGATCGTTCCTCATTGTTTCGTTCATGTTACGTTCACACCTAAATCCTCCGGGCGATGTTAATCGTCGTTCATCGACGAGGAACAAATTACTCGGTTTCGAAGGTGGGTCATTTACTTAACAGGAAAGTAGTCGTAATGGTCGAACTGATTTCGAACCCGACTCTTCCTCTGACCCACTGCGACCACCAGCCATCGAGCTATTTATTTAAACGCTTTTGCGAACACCGTTAAGGCGCGTGGGAACGAAAAATATTCAAAGCGATAGCGATACACACGTGGCACGATTTTCAGTTAAATTCTTCGTTGGTGGTTTCGTATAGTTTTATTTTGGCAATCAGTGAAGCAGAGAGAATTTATTAATACTAGTTTCTATTATCTACTTTTCTTCCCCATTTGGGAATTTATTTTGATTCGATTATATTTTACACAAAAAAAGAAGTCACGACAGCATGCATCCAGCATTGACGAATAAAGCGTAAGAATTTTATATATTTTATTTTTTACTATTAAATTGTGTTACTACATTATCCACGGTTGGGTTTATCAAAAATCAAAAACGAAGTTTTAAGAAAAATCGACAGGAGATAGATGCCTAAATTTTTCAAATTATTTTCACTTACAGGAGGCAATTACATTTTTTGTCAATAAAATTGATAAATTATTTTTATTTACCCCAGCCCCGAGTATGCAGGATAATCAGAATTTTATTGTAGTATCATTTCACGAATTGAAAATTAAAGTGGCGAATTCGTGGTTTGATTCGAATGCAAAACATAAAGGAGACATCGAAAGAAGTTTCGAAGAGAATGGTCGAGTGTTTCGCCAACGATACAAATTATTCATGCCCGTTTTCTAAATCTATTTAATGGAAGAAGCATCAAACAGCAGCAGCTTTAATCCCGTGAAATTCTCCGCTCGCCGCGAATCGAACGCTGAATAACTGTCTACGTTTATAATTCTCGTAAGTGAAAGTATAAATCGCCATATGCGAGATGGCTTGACGCGATAATTAGATACGCGTTTAAACGAACCGTTTTGTCCGCAACACTCGCCGACTATAGTTAAACGAGAGTGCGTTACGTTTTGATGCGCGATCGATTCGCACGACGCCCACCCGTTTTACCGTAAACATTATTATCAAAAACGAGCGTCGATAATAACTCGGCCAAATCCGCGTTCATTCAGCAAACAATTTCGATCTTACATTATTGCCTTTTGTTTTCCATCGCGTAGGCCGGTCCAAGACGTTCACATTTACTTCGCCCGTTTTATTACGGACTACACTTCCTGATATACCCTGAGAACTATCGTTCAGAATAATGGCTGACATTCTAAATCGTTCAATTCGAAGAATGGAATGATCAATTTGAGCGTAATACGTTTGCAACAAACACGAAATTCCGTAGACTTTCACGATCGAAAGGTTAATTTCCGCGTTCCGTAATGGGGAGAACAAACAATAATTGGGTGAAATGTTTGTGTTCGATAGTGCCGTCGACGATTGATCCTTGGGAAAAAGCTGGTCGAAGGGAATTGTGTTTATTTTCAATAACGAGTTATATGTAAAAAAACGAATCGGTGGATTAAGTTTGAAGTACTTCCTCTATTTTTTTTAAAACGTTGTAGTAGCCGCTTGACAATGCTACCCACACTGGAAGGTGTATGACTCACGGTTCTTGTTCAGAAGTCAAGCGTGTGCAGCATTCACTTCCGTCACAGCAATTTATTGCATCACCGGCGTTATTTGATAGAAAATTGTCCCGAAGTATCTGGACGAGACTCCCACTCGACTTTTGGGAGCGACGGACTGTTTAATCTTGACAGAGTGTCGGTTCGAATCGTATTTCAGAGATATCGCGGACATTCGGCGACCAGCGAACACTTAACGTTCTATAGAATTCCATATAAAAACTTATGGCGCTGGAAAAACATTCGAATTTTCATTCGGGATTTACGCAAGCAAACCAGAACAAATGTGAAGTTAAATTTATTATATTACAAAACATTCTGTTTGATATTCTATTTAATTTCAGGTACGTTTGTTTCTGTTTGTGCAAAAACTGAAGAATAGTTCAATTTTGTTCCTCATATCACAAAATAAAATTATAATTCAAAGCATAGATGCTTGGTTTGATATTCAATTTAATTTCACATAGGTTTGTTTCTGTTTGATTGTGTAAAAACTGAAGAATAGTTCAATTTTGTTCTCCATACCACAAAGTAAAATTATAATTCAAAGCATAGATGTTTTGTTTGATATTCAATTTAATTTCAGGTACGTTTGTTTCTGTTTGTTTGTGTAAAAACTGAAGAATAGTTCAATTTTGTCTCCCATACCACAAATTAAAATTATAATTCAAAGCATACATGTTTTGTTTTATATTGAATCTAATTTCAGGTACGTTTGTTTCTGTTTGTTTGTGTGAAAACTGAAGAATAATTCAATTTTGTCCCCCATATCACAAAATAAAATTATAATTCAAAGCATAGATGTTTTGTTTGATATTCAATTTAATTTCAAGTATGTTTGTTTCTGTTTGTTTGTGTAAAAACTGAAGAATAATTCAATTTTGTTCCTCATATCACAAACTAAAATTATAATTCAATGCATAGATGTTTTGTTTGATATTCAATTTAATTCCAGGTACGTTTGTTTCTGTTTGTTTGTGTAAAAACTGAAGAATAGTTCAATTTTGTCCTCCATACCAGAAACTAAATTTATTATAATTCAAAGCATAGATGTTTTGTTTGATATTCAATTTAATTTCTGGTACTTACGTTTGTTTCTGTTTGTATTTTCGTAATTCGGAACGAACATGCACGGAATTTTATCGTAGTAAAACGGAAATTACAAGAGAGCCGGAGAACTCTCGTTGATCATTGCAAACGGAGGAAACTCAATCGGCGAGAGTTTATCCATCGGTTGCTCGTTAACCACAACACTTTCCAGCCCTCTCTGCTACTTGTATTTCAGACAGGAGGAATGAAATAGTCGACCACGAAAATGATTCGAATACGATCGGTGTACGTGCAACGTTGGTTTCCTATGAAAATTACATTGTGTCCTCGCAATTTGGTTACATCGACTTTTAAACACACCAAAAACCTTGATTATTCGATAATTTACGCTATAGACAGTACCTTTAGAAATGATGAAATTTTAATTGTCTTTCAATTTGTCATTTAACTCCATAGCCTTATAATTTAATAAGTTAAATTTTCAACAATAATTTCTATTCCTTAGAAATTATTTAAACATTATTTAACTCTAGTTTCAAACGTATAAAATACGATTTATTTAATTTTAATAATGAAGCAAATTCTTTCAAAATTATCAAAATTATCAATAAATAAAATATTAAATTTAATAACTGGACTTCACCACGTCTTGTTAAAACTTGAATCAAGGATAAAACTTGAAACTCTTAAAATATTTTACAAGACTGTTGTAATTTATGATACAAGAGGAAATATAATAAGATATTTTTACTGTTAAGATAAAGAACAGAGTTTATAGTTAAAAAATATGTATAGTATATGATATAAAACAATATAGAATTTATATAGAGACTTATAATTTAATTATAAACTTTAAACCTAATTTTTGAACGAGGAAATTTTACTAATAAAAAATTCGATAAGAATGGCTGGGAAACTTATATTTTTGAATTGTTTGACAATTGGCAAACAATGGTACAAACACCGCCAGCCCGAGGGATCTCTAGCTATAATACACTTTCCGTTGTTACTTGTACCGTTCATATCATACAGTCGCATCATTTATCTAACCGAAACGAAAAATCTCAACCTCGTGAATTTCTATTATTTTCCCAACGTCTTGTTCGCGTACATAATGCATTCATAGACAGATATTACTATCGTTGCTGGGATCAATGCGTAATCAGTCATTGTCTCTTTATAAATATGCTGTCAATGTGCTGTGGATAGCTTGTTACGTGAAAACTTTATGATTGACCGTCTTATTGTTGGAACTGTTAAGGGTCAGGTGTAATTTGTTCTGATAGAGTCAGTCGTCAGTGACGTATGGATACTCGAATACACTTCGAACGATCCATACATTTATTATGCAAACAACACGCACCTACATTCAAGAGATAGATTTGCAACTTGATAAAATTATAAACTTCTTTATTTTCTCAAATAAAACTTCTTCATTTTTTAATACACAAACCAGTTTTAACGGGTCGAATAAAATTCTAGAAAAGTAAACTGAGATATTAGTTCTGAAAAATATAGTTCTCCATTCTGAAATATTTCTTTCTATAAATTTTTATTTACATTCAAAAAAAAATACATATGTAGAAACTTTTGCATAGACGAAAGGTAGAGATTGGTAGGAACGAATCGCGGTGATTGCACGCTAATCTCGTGAATCGTTTTTGCCGATAAATGTGTCGTTCGAACGCGAGGAAGAAAAATGGCGGATAATTATGGTATCCGATAATTTGATAGCGTCTCTATTCGCCCGTGAAACCGACCACCGGGGCGTAACGAAATGACACGACGCTATTCAAGAAAACGCTTTTAATTGTCAGCACAAAGAACGACGGTCGCTATCCATAAGCATGAATATCGTAGCATGCGGGAGCAAAAAAAACGTCACTCCTTTAGAGAGTAGCGGCGATTTACTTCCTGTCCGGGGAGAAATTTACGTTAACCGATCGCTAGCGATTGCCATTGATCGTTTCAACGGTGACCTCCGTGCAATTTTCGAAAGTCATAATAACGATCGTGCGGCTGATCATCGGGGATCTCTTCTTCGTCGATTTGGACACGTCGGTAATCGAAGACTAATGTTACCTTGGGAGCTCGAACAATGAAATGGCGACACGGCAAAGAGTTACCCAAGATGGCGGACATTTCGATATTCTTTACGACAAACGAGAAAGAAGCTAACAAAATTAAATTAATGCTAAATAATAATTAAATTACTGGAGGACTCTTAAGTAAGGTCTATTCAGATTGTTTATAAATGCAATTTTATTATAATTTTTCTTAATTATCGATATTAGTGTTCCACGTTGATAATAAGTTGTATCATTATTAAATAATTTCAACAGATTATTAGATTGACACACTGAACTGGATGTTCGTTAAAAATGAAAATCGTATATCGCGACAAAGTAGTAATTTTCTCAAAAAAGCAAGGAAGCACTAGATTTTTATGTTAATTTGTGATAGGCAAACGTGGTGGTAGATTTTATCAAATACAGATACTTAGCGTAATTGCAGATAGCTGTCCGTGGAGTAATTATTGCACCTTGCCAGTCTTCATCATCACGGGCGATCCAATCATTCGTTTCCATTAACCGCGATTTTTTCCCTTTCTACCAATTACGTTTATTTTCCACGTTCCTAATCAAAGGAACGCGTAAAATAAAATAATTGGCGAACGTTCCAATCGTCCACGCGGAAATAAATTAGTTATCGATAGCCATATTCCGATGATAATAAGACTAAAAACTGTTTAAAAGGTTGCGCGTCGACTACAGGTTTCGCGTTTCCAGGTGTGCTGGACAACTTTTGCCTTTTATTGATTAAGCTTGGAGTGGGTTATGCACGGAGAAAATTATACTATTTAAAAGGAACTATCGAACGAGTAATCGACACAGGTACGCCACAATTAGGTTCGATACCCCTAATAGCATTGACTCGAAATTGGAAAAATCACGTTTAATTGTCGCAAATAGAATAAGACAGATCAGAGAAAACCCAATGACTTAACGTACTATTTACTTCACTTTCTCGGTAACACCAGGAACAACGTACAAACATTTTTTTGAACGTCCAGGCGAGGCAATATGGCCGCGAGGCTTGCCAACTTCTTTGCAGTATTAGAATTCCTTTCCTTTTTCTCGTCGCTCGTACGACGCTTCGAGAGGATTTCTAGCTAAATAAATACTTGAGTTTTCGACATACGTCTTCCTTGAAACGGTGAAATTAATCTCAGAATTTAATATGCGATACGAAATGGGAAATGTCAATTTTTAGTCATTCATTTTAAATCATTGGAATTAAGAGACACGAAAGAAATATGTGAATATTGTTCTTCGTAAGAAAAATTTAGACGATGCAAATAAATATGCAGTGGTCCCGATCATAGCTATTTTTACATCAAATTATGTCATCGTTTTAGCCTCGAATAAACAGAATTGAAAAAAACGAGGACGCCAAGATGGCTTATTTTGTTCGCCCCAATTCGATTCGTATATTTATTCAACGAATTAACGTTTCTTTCTGGTAAAAAATTATACGTTTCCTCGAAATATGTTTGACGAAGGTGTTATCGATATAGTTCGAGAATAAAAATTCGACTGGAAACGTTTCGATTCATCGTTCTGTGAGAGGAACTAGAAAATCCCGTGAATCGGGGAAAGGTCGACAAGGCGAACTAAATAGCTCCAACTTTCCTTGTATTTTAATTAGGGAAAAAGTTGTCTCGTACTTTGTACCAACGCAACCGCGATAAACACAGGAAAAGTAACTTCTTCGCCTCGATGGGCAGAACTTTCGAGCTTTTTCTGCGGATGCTTCGCGATTTCGTAGACGGTTCTTCTATTTTTTTTTCGGGCGTATCGTCGCTTTGGGAACAAACGCGCTTCCGGAAGTTCTCTCGTTCGCGCGATACGACGTAAAAACAGGACCAATGTAACTCGGTATAATTAACGAGGCAACCGCGGTATCCCGTGAGAACCATGAATTTTATTCATGAATTTTCATTCTGAACCGAGAATTATGAATAAATCGGTTACCACGGTTGAAATGGTTACGGACGACGGCATTTTTCTGTTTTTCGCACCGTATATTTACGCGATACGACACGGCATTTCTTCTGTTCTAGTTTTTAAGGCGGCGCCGTTGTTAAACGAGTCTCTTTCATTCTTTCCCCCTCGTAATTCGCCTATCACTTCTAACAGGGATGGGAAAATTGATTCGAGATAATAGAAGCAGGAGAAAATCAATTTTTTTAAACGATAAAGAATTTAATATAATTCATAAAATTAACCGGAGTTATAACTGTTTTAAGAATAACTTTAAATGAGTTTCTAAAAACGTGTTCTAAAAATATTAAAAAATATCCAGAGAGAAAACAAAGTAATCAGTAACATGTAAGGACCAAGTGGAAGTGTCTGAAGAGAGAAAATTTGATTTCAGTTCGTTCTTTGTTTTAATTTTCAACGTCTCCAACTACAGGAAGGAGGATAACTTCGATGATAAATAAAATACGTAAAATTTGGAGAAATTGTTCGATTGAAAAGTAGAATAGTGGGGATAATGAACAACAGGGAAGTTTATAGGAAGAGTTATGGTACCACACAAAATGACACTCTCTATTGCCACGATATAGCCATATCATTGTAAGAGTAACTTTAAATGAGTTTCTAAAAACGTGTTCCAAAAATATTAAAAAATATCCAGAGGGGAAACAAAGCAATTAATAACATGTAAGGGTCAAGTGGAAGTGTTTGAAGAGAGAAAACTTAATTTCAGTTCGTTCTTTGTTTTAATTTTCAACGTCTCCAACTACAGGAAGGAGGATAACTTCGATGATAAATAAAATACGTAATATTTGGAGAAATTGTTCGATTGAAAATTAGAATAGTGGAGATAATGAACAACAAAGGAGGTTATAGGAAGAGTTATGGTACCACACAAAATGACACTCTCTATTGCCACGATATAGCCATATCATTGTAAGAGTAACTTTAAATGAGTTTCTAAAAACGTGTTTTAAAAATATTATAAAATATCCAGAGGGGAAACAAAGCAATTAATAACATGTAAGGGTCAAGTGGAAGTGTTTGAAGAGAGAAAACTTGATTTCGGTTCGTCCTTTGTTTTAATTTTCAACGTCTCCAACTACAGGAAGGAGGATAATTTCGATGATAAATAAAATACGTAATATTTGGAGAAATTGTTCCATTGAAAATTAGAATAGTGGAGATAATGAACAACAGAGAAGTTTATAGGAAGAGTTATGGTACCACAAAAAATGACACTCTCTATTGCCACGATATAGCCATATCATTTTAACAGTAACTTTAAATGAGTTTCTAAAAACGTGTTCTAAAAATATTAAAAAATATCCAGGGAGAAAATAAAGCAATTAATAACATGTAAGGGTCAAGTGGAAGTGTCTGAAGAGAGAAAACTTAATTTCAGTTCGTTCTTTGTCTCAATTTTCAACGTCTCCAACTACAGGAAGGAGGATAACTTCGATGATAAATAAAATACGTAATATTTGGTGAAATTGTTCGATTGAAAATTAGAATAGTGGAGATAATGAACAACAAAGGAGGTTATAGGAAGAGTTATGGTACCACACAAAATGACACTCTCTATTGCCACGATATAGCCATATCATTGTAAGAGTAACTTTAAATGAGTTTCTAAAAACGTGTTTTAAAAATATTATAAAATATCCAGAGGGGAAACAAAGCAATTAATAACATGTAAGGGTCAAGTGGAAGTGTTTGAAGAGAGAAAACTTAATTTCAGTTCGTTCTTTGTTTTAATTTTCAACGTCTCCAACTACAGGAAGGAGGATAACTTCGATGATAAATAAAATACGTAATATTTGGAGAAATTGTTCGATTGGAAATTAGAATAGTGGGGATAATGGACAACAGGGAAGTTTATAGGAAGAGTTATGATACCACAAAAAACGAAATTCTCTATTAGCACGGAATAGCCATATCATTGATAAAAATAACTATCTTGTACTTTCCGTGCTCTCGATATAAACGAGATTGGTTTTAGTACATATCGGTAACTTAATGCACCGGAAAATAAGAACGGATCATTACAGTACACAAAAAGTTAAACGTGTATGCATTATTCTTTGGATAGAACCATCGCGGAATGAGCACGATTGCTATTACTTTGAGCCACGAGACACGAGAATCCGGTTGAGATAAAAAACACCGATCGTAAGAAATGTGTAATTTGTATTTTGCTTAAAGTAAGCGCGCCTAATTCCGACACTGGCCCCGATTAACGCCAGTTTGCACATTTTCTATTAAAATTGTTGCCTCGTACGGAATTACATTGTCCGCGGAAGTAAAATTGTAAAATAAAATAAAAAGTTTTCCTAAATGACTAATTAGTTTTGCATACATTTGGCAAATTACTTGTAAATAAATCGTACGACAAAGAGTTTGAGAGCCTAGAATTTTGAACAGTTGACACAGAAGAAGAAGAAGAAGAAGAAGAGGAATGGTACATTTATTTACCGGTGATCTGACACATTTACACGTATCCTATTTACAAACTAGTTTCTTAATTTCACTGTCGAAGATGTAGAAACGTCTTCGATCGATTTGTCGTGCAGCTTTTCCTGCGTCAAGTAACGAGTGAAGCGACAGTCAATCAAACGAAAGTCGCTCATGGCGAGATCTAACGAGTAGTAACGAGATCGCGCGCCTTAGAAGCAGAGGTTGGACTATTTAAAACGCTTACGGTGTCGTAAAATGGTGTGAAACAACAACTGAGATGAAGGCAAAATTTTACACGCAAATAAATTCTTCTTTTAAAAAATTTTCTTCAAGAAATATCATTTTTATATATTTCGAATTATTTTAGGGAAAAATTCTGATTTGTTTCGACGAAAAATATTTTTTGAAAGAAGCAGATTTGAAAAGCACATCCTTAAAATATTTCAGGTTTAGAGTTAAGAAAAAATTCTTAATCTCTACTGGTTAGTATAATTTAACCGTTTGGTAACGTTCATCCAAAATGGCGTAACATCTGCAAGGACAGTAAGTACTTTCAATCGATGGATGAGATCGATTAGATGAGACGAAACAAGTTGTACAACAATGAAGAGAAGAGACTCCTTTCTAGATCAACGAGGATGTAATTGAAAATCTAGTTTATAGGTCAACTATACGAGCCAACGTGAAGTTGTAATCTTCTTTTGAAGAAAGGAAAATTTCTATAATTATTTGTATCAGATTCCTCGATTTCAATTAAAGTATAAAGCTTTTTACTTTTTATAATATAATCAACATGATTTTATAACAATCTGAAATACAGAACCGTTTCCATGTTAATTCTAAACAAACTAAACCTATGAAGCTGTTAACAGAAAAAATCTGGTTAAAACAAAAAAAATATTTTTAAAAAACCTTTTTATAACCAACATGATTTCTTTATGGTTTGAGAGTATAAACATATAAAGTTAATAATAGAAAAAATAGTATATCTGGTGGAAAATAATAATTCCCAAAGATTACGAACAAATGTAATTCTCAAAGTCAATTTTCTTTAGTAAAAAAAAAAGTTGGTAAATTTCTGCGTCAACGTAAACGGGACATTAGTATTCATGGGGATTAAATCGGTAGGAAAATTCTGAAATCCAAACAATAAAAGAGAAGGCAGTTCTGGTATGAGAATCACGATCCTCTCTTAATTTACCGCCTCACTGACAATATCCGCAAATTTTCGAAGATGCTAATCGAGTGTGTCCATTGTTTACTCTACACTAACAACCCATTGTGCGAATCTTATCGTTTGGGAGCACGCTGGATGTGAACTTATTACGGTGGACAGTATCGGAAGGAAACGCGGAAGATATTTCCGGACAGTTGATCGCGCGTGCGATGGCGTGTAAAACCGAGTCAGTGTGCCAGACGGATATTCTACGCGCAGCATCGTTAAGATGAACTTTCATAAAGATACATAAATCTCAATTAATGAATGGGACTGTAGGGCACGCCACCATTCAATGTCAAAGCTTAATAAATTCTAAACATTTCAGTAATTTTCATAAAACTTTCCAGAAATATTCTTAACGATAGCAATTTGAATAATTCGATATTTCGACCTTATTTTTAATTTGGGTCGTAGTCAGGAATCCTGTTCATTCGAAGAATAAATTAAGGTTACGTAATTATTGATTTTTAAGCTTAATTGAATTCCTAATGGGGGGGCCTATAAATAAACACAAATCAATACTTCTTTTATAGGGGAGCATCATTTGCAATATATAATAACGATAAAAATAAAAAAATTTTCATTCGAATGCGAGGTAAAACATTCTAAATTCAAATAGTAAATATGCAGTCAAAAAATACTATAACTGAATGTAATTTAAGTCTAAAAAGTAATATAGTAATAATTAATCTTATAAATATAATTCTTCAATATTCAGCTGTAAATATTAAAATAAATTGACTTCTAAAATATTTCGTATTAAATTCAGATATTAGTTCCACACATTTGTAATACAATCTTAATAAAAATATTAAATATAATGGAGAAACAGAATAAATAAATTTCATATATTTTTGATATAAACTACTTTCTACTAATATAGTTGATACTAATGATATTAAAAATAATCTAATTTCATGATTCTCGAGTTTGATTTAACATTACACAAACTAACGATAGAAAAATATATTAAATATGAAAAACATTGATGAGCAGTCGCGAGGTCCAAATAAAAATATCGCCATTTTTTTTCATTTTTAGTTATTAAATTAATCTCGTACCTATATGATGAGGAGGGCTCAAATATACAACACAATGGAATATTTAATAAATATATCAAACTATACCTATGCAGATATAAATTTTGCAGATTAATTTTTCATATAAGAGACGTTGTATATTTCTATTTTGAAGGAAACATAGTTTCCATATGAAACTGAATCCGGTTTGGCCGATTCCATACCACCAGGGAAGCATTTCTATTCCACAAATCGATGTTTATTTATCTCAGATCGAAGCCAAGCCTCGTTACAGCGAACTAACTGCATCATGTCATTGATTTCGGATAAGCGTTATTTTATGTGAAAAAAGAACTGAACGTTCGAAAGGATCGTGAATTAACAAGTCGAACAGGCGCTCACGAATCCGAGGCAGTGTGTCAAGTACACATTTTTGCAGGCCGTTCACTCGTTTCCGACGATCGATTCTTCGGTCGAACATAAGGAAATGACACTGGCGCGTCCCAGAAGTAACAAGAATGTTCCGTAACACGGATCAGGTAGCTAAAAAACAAGCGATCTCTTGGAACTACGGGTAAATAAAATTATCAATAATTCTTAAACGATTTATCATTTGACACGAAAACGTCCATTTTCTAAAAATTCCAATTTTCAAATTTTCAAATTTATAAATAATAATGCATCACAACAAATTTTCTGAAAATGGTAGCGATTTAAGTCATCAGAAAATTGTAATTTCCAATTTTCTAATTTATAAAAAATAAGGTATCACACAAAATTTTCTGAAAATGGTAGCGATCCAAGTCATCAGAAAATTTCAATTTCCAATTTTTCCATTTATAAATAATAATGTGCAACAGAGAATTTTCTGAAAATGGTAGCAATTCAAGTCATCGAAAAAATTTCAATTTCCAATTTTCCAATTTATAAATAATAATGCATCACAACAAATTTTCTGAAAATGGTAGCGATTTAAGTCGTCAGAAAATTGTAATTTCCTATTTTCTAATTTATAAAAAATAAGGTATCACACAAAATTTTCTGAAAATGGTAGCGATCCAAATCATCAAAAAATTACAATTTCCAATTTTCCCATTTATAAATAATAATGTACAACAGAGAATTTTCTGAAAATGGTAGCAATTCAAGTCATCGAAAAAATTTCAATTTCCAATTTTCCAATTTCCCAATTTATAAATAATAATGCATCACAACAAATTTTCTCAAAATGGTAGCGATTTAAGTCATCAGAAAATTGTAATTTCCAATTTTCTCATTTATAAAAAATAAGGTATGACACAAAATTTTTTGAAAATGGCAGCGATCCAAATCATCAAAAAATTACAATTTCCAATTTTCCCATTTATAAATAATAATGTACAACAGAGAATTTTCTGAAAATGGTAGCAATTCAAGTCATCAGAAAATTTTAATTTCCAATTTTCCAATTTATAAATAATAATGCATCACAAAAAAATTTCTGAAAATGGTAGCGATCCAACTTATCAGAAAATTGTAATTTCCAATTTTCCGTTTTATAAAAAATAAGGTACCAGAAAAAATTTTCTGAAAATGGTTGCGCTCCAAGTCATCAGAAAATTTCAATTTCCAATTTTTCCATTTATAAATAATAATGTGCAACAGAGAATTTTCTGAAAATAGCAGCGATCCAAGTCATCAGAAAATTTCAATTTCCAATTTTCCAATTTAAAAATAATAACATATTAAAGAAAATGGAACGAAAAAGAATTCGTATAGAAATGGATAAAATTGTTTCTGAAAGGCATGAAAAATTGAATTTGACTTACGGGGGTTAAAGGTCATCGGGTGTACGAGTTCGCCGACGGTACGAATACGTTTCCGGAAGGACGAGAGATCGTTGTGGGCGATTTATGCTCTGAAAGGCCTGTCACGGGAAGAACGGATAAAAATGCGAAGAGGGTACAATTCATAATGAAGTCTGATCGACGAATAACGCTTTGACGTCCGCGCGTGTCACGCAGACAGCTGCCGCCGGCGACTTTCGCGAGAGTTCCAATGTAATGAAAGCCTCTAAACTGTCTTTTGATCGGACATATTTTTCAGTACGGCATTGTATAAATATTCAAATATTACCGCCACGTATCCATTATTATTCATCCTTTCTCTCGCGAGGTGTTAAATTTAGCACGTTTCATGTGTTTTCAAACAGAATGAGAAACAAGTTTGCCCGTTACTTCGCGTTTTCCTGCGTTTCGTGTATGTGTACCGAGGGTCGACAACCTTTCAGCCGGAAAAAATCGAAATACCTCGTTAAATTATCAGAGACAAACACATTACCATATTTTCCAATATACTATATATGTTCTCATACAGTTTTTTAAATATATTTACAATTTTACGGTATTAATTTGGTATAATTATTTATTATTAAACCGTTATTAATTATATGCAATTAATACAATTTCGTTTAATTGCCTTTATTAGAAAAGATAAAAAAATGTTTATATAACGTTCTTTGTATAAAATTTAATTTTCTCTAAAATCTATTTATACACGTGTATTAATAATTGCATGAAAGATCTAGAATTGCATCGATTCCAATCTCGCTTACCATTTCTGGTTTCCAAAAATTAAAACGCGTCTGAAAGGTCACCACTTTCACATGATTGAAAATGTTCAGAGGGCCGTGACCGACCAGGTGAACACTATGAGAGATGAAGACTTTCAGCGCCGATTCGAGGAGTGGAAGTAACGTTTTTATCGATGAATTGTTTCCCAGGAGAACCCTTTCGAAAAGGATCATCTTGATTAATAAAAATGTAATGCAGAAAATCTTGCGTGAAAGTTAAAATATTCTTAAAAAAAGGTACTAGACAAATTGACTGCTTGCAAAACAATCGAATTAATATAGACATTATATTTACTACAATATGAAGTTGTTCGTTAAATGGAGTGGAAAATTAAAATGGTAGAGGAAACATATATTTTTACAATTGTTGCATTCTAATAATAAATGTATTGATGTAGAAAATTATATTTAGCAATACTAAATACAAGGGGTTCAGCCACCCCCCTTAACCAAAAATATATTAATTGAATTTTCCAAATATGGTAACACTGACAAATTTATTTGCCAATCCACGCTCGAGCGTCGCAAGAGCAAACGTGTTTCTCTCCTATTCAGGCTCTTTGAATGGTTCTGCTTCGTTAGAAGGCACTTTGTAATCATCTGACATTGAAAACACTAGTTTCGTACACTTGCAATTAGAATGACGGCCTGCTTGAAAATTATTTTCCTAGTTTGGCGGTTAACTAATTTGCAGTTGCGTGTCGTGATAATTGCCGACAATGATTGTGCTAAACGAGCGTTAAACGGTGCAATTAGGTCAGCCGTAGCCGCGATACCTGAGCAACTTGACACGTAACTTCGTTTTCGTTTGCGACCGTCGTCGCGTCGATTAGACTTTTCAATTTTCGCAATAAACGCCGCCAACTCCGCAAAGGCACTACCATTAGGAGGTTTCGGTTTAAATTATAAAGTACGCGAACACCATACAATAAATAAAAAGGCAAATGTCTGTAGCTAAAAAAAGCATCCAAATGATGCAACTTAAAACAGATGTTCGATAATAATTTTTATCACTCGTTCAACAAAAGCAAGTCTTCTCAAAAAATATAGATTTGAAGAACAACGTTCAGTGATAAGATTTTTTTATTTTTGAGGATGCAAAATCGTCTGGAATTTAATCTCAAACTTTTCCAAACGAATTGATTAATTATTAGTGAAAATACTGATTATAGGAACACCGTAAAAGATCTGAAGTTTTCAGTATGTCATTTTATTAAATCGTACAGTGTTTGCTTTATTTGAAAATTAAAAATGAGACCTCCCGACGGCTGACCTTGTATTATTCCTATGCACCATAACCTAGAAAATCGCATTGTCTTATGCATTAAAGAGAAAAGGAAAAAATTAAATTTCGTTCTCATAGAGTGAAACAATTGAAACGTCGATAGACACCGGTAATGCAATGATCCTATTCTATGACCATCGACATTTGTCTCCGTAAATACAGTAATTCCGATTGAAAGAAAGGTAATCTTTCTGAACCTGCGTATTATCGTGACTCGGGGTACTATAGAAATGCTAGCTGAACACGCGCGTGATACGTATTACCTACATTTTCTTGTACTGAATCGAGTCCCACGTTTCTAATCTCATTAAAGTCGCATCCAATTACATCGATATCGTACTTCTTTCTCAATCTATTTCTGACCTCTCGCTCTTCCTCTTTCCAGACTCGACAGCAAACGTTCCTTGCAATTGTTCTCCGATTTCCAATCATAGAATGATAGAACGATTCCATTAACTTCATTTTCTTCGTTTACCAAATTAGTGGCGATACTTCGAAACAGACGTTACCAGAATTCTTGTCTAAATAAAACCACGAATTGCAATCGTATAATAAAATATTTCATAATGAAGAAATAAATATTTAACCGTTCGGTTTATTGAATACTTAAAATATTGCATAACTTTGTTTAAAAATACGTTTCACTGTAGAGTACCAAGTCGAGAATGTAAATTGTTGAATCACTCTAAGACTGTTGTAAGATAAAAATAGCTTCGAAAGCGTCGAATATTTAAAAAATGTTGACAGTCTTAACTGCACGGAAAACATGCAAATTGTTGCCAATATTGACACTGCTCGTAGCTACGTTACTGCAGTTAGGTTTCTCCTGTTTATCTTGCACATCTGTGTTATCATAGAGATCACGAGTTTCGACGTGCGGAAGTTTGAAAGGCGAGGGAACATTTTGCAAGAAATGTTTAAAAATTGAATTTCAAACGAGTATCGCGGTTGCTTTAAAATTGCAGAAACAGTATGTAAGAAATTACTCGAAACGTCTACGATATTTAACTGAAATTGTAAATAGAATCCAGTTACACGAAGTTTCTAGGAGGAAGATTCGCTAGAAGATAACGGAGAAAAGGAATTTTATGAAACAGCAACGATATCAATTGCCTCGTGATACGAGTTTTATTCTCGTGATAGCGATCACCATTGATGCATCTACAAGTAACTGAAATCGAGGACACTCGAGCCGTTCGACCGACTTGCCAATAGGCGACGTGGAACACGAAATCTCTTGCAAAGGAAATCCCACACTCTGCTTTCAATCGGATCGCATTCATTCGTGGAAACGACCGAAGAAGAGCGCGCCATTTCAAGCTTAGCGATTCCTCGACGAAGGAAAATTTATCTCTGCTTGTAAAAGGAACGAGGTTGCTTTAAAATCGTATTTATAAAATAAAAAACTACTATAGAAGTGCAATTCGTCTACAAAATAATTAGATAGCGTTGAATTACCATTTCGTTGTAAATAAAAATTTTTAATGTTGAATTATTAACCATAGATTTTTCACATATGATTGTAATTGCAGTGCTGGAGGATTATTAGTACCAGATATTTATATAAGTAACGGTGTTTTTATAGAAATTAAAACCACTATAAGACTGGTTAAGTATACCTAACCTATACCGTAACGATTCTTAAAATAAACCCCAGACGTTAAAGCCAGTGGTGCGTGAAAGACGACATTGAAAAAACGATACGAACTGGGGTGCTAGCGACGATCTGTATAAAAGAGACAATGCTTTTTTTCTTTGTTCTCACTCTCTGTCTTTTTCTTCGTTCGTCGACTAACGGCCGTCTGCCAAAGATATAGACGACTCCGATTCCGACTCCGACTCCGAGGCTCAAGGACATCGTTGTGTACAAATATCTGCTGGTATCGAATTTCGTCTCGAGAACCGTTACTGGATTTCTGAGACAGCCAGTATTTTCACGAGGAATGGTATAACTGGAAAGACGAATGAAGAATACAGCAGGCGTGAGACTCGAAGCATTGCAGCGGCCTGTCAAACCGTAAACTAGAGGTATGCAAGTGCACGCTACTTTTCTATTAAAGGATACGCCCGTATACGTCCAACTTGTACCCACCCAGGATGTGGAGATACGAACCAGTATATGTATATAAGAGGAGATCAAATGCGAGTTATCTAGTTACATAATACGCGTGACTACCTATTGCACAGGTATATCCACCGGGGGAGCAACACGCGACAAAATCTGCGTATGAAATAAGCGTACGAGAACGCATCTGTAATCGCGGACGTGGGAAAATTAATACGATCGCCGGCGAAACCGAAGAAATCGTACAGGATGCTCCCACGTTAAACGGCCGAACTTGAAATATCAATCTAAGGCCTAGAATCTCACAATCCGCCGTTTCAAGTTCTAAATATAGGTAATAAACGAGATTAGGTCTTATTCTTTCTGCTCAGAAATGTCTATAAATAATCGTGAGAGTTTACAGGATTGTTTAACCATGGGAGCAATCGACGATAAGTTCATTTAAATGTTTTTCTACGTTTAAATAGAACGCGCACGATCCAAACATAGAAACGTCTGAATAAGCTTATCGGTGATTGCTCTTATGGTCGCACGATTGTACAAGTTTTCCCAACTGGGTATTATAAGTTCTAAGTAACGAAGTTTCTAGATAAGGAGGCAATTGTACAGCAAAGGGGAACAATTCTGACACGAATCTCGCAATAAAGTGGGCGATAAGTTTGTCGAAGAATTACGTTAATTGATACGTTCTGATGTTAACGCAAAATACGCTTAGCGTTTTAACATAGACATTAAATTAATATCTTCGCCCGCTTCGTTAAAGCGTCGTGGCATTTTTCGAATTGTATACGAGCATCGAATGTTTCGATACTTGACTGCTAATGGGACAAACCTGTTGCACGACAGTAGAAGAAACGAAAGTATGAAAGAAATTCATCCGAGAATGTTACTAATCGACATACTTATCTTCGTTATGCGGACACGTTCAGAAACGTCGGCATCCGTGACATTTATCGTTTGATAACGAACCCGCGTGGGATGGAATCTTCATTTAATTTCGCGTTCGTATTTTGTAGAATTTGTTTAGATTCGACGATTCATTGTTTATTAAACTATTTTTTCATACCTTGATATATTTAATACTATTTAACGATATTCAAAACTAGTAAAGGGTTGTGCCACGTTGGAAACATTGATTCTCGTATGATCACTGAGGTGCAGCTGCATGGGCGCGGTCAAGTTTGGGATGGGTGGACCGCTTGGGAAAAAATAGCACATATTTGTTGATTTATATACTGTTTATGTTATTAATAAATATTTCTCTATCGGTTCTGTAATTGTACATTACATGCTTGTTAATATTAAAAAAAAATAAACAAAAAAAACTACTTTGTAAACAAAGTAATATAGTGCAATAAACAACACTAAAAATAAATGGAGAAAGAATTCAATAAGGAACAAAGTCTGTGTTTCCCTTCCATTTATATTGAATCACCATTATAGTGTACGAATATGAATACTGTCTAATATACAGGGTGTTCGTTCGACCACCCCTGGGAAAAATTATAGTGGGAGATTCTAGAGGACAAAATAGGACGAAAATCAAGAATACCAATTTGTTGATAAAAGCTTCGTTAAAAAGTTATTCACGTTTAAAGTTCCGCCCGTACTGAATTTTTTTCTCGAAAATGCGCAGGATTTCGGGGATATGTCTATTCACCGAAAATAATTGTAACTGACCCCCGCAACCGAAAATAATTTTTTCAAAACGATTTGAAATTTTTTAATTTGGACGAAAAATTTGTCCACATTCTGGAATTTTTTCCTCAAAATTGGGTAGGATATCGAGGGTATATGTATTGACCTAAAATGATTGCAATTGATCCCTACAACTAAAAATAATTTTTTCAGAATGATTCGAATCTTTTCATTTTCGTCGAAAAATTTTAGCGACCCCCGTCGATTTTACTTAAAAATACGCTTTTTATTTTTAGTAATTTTATTCGACACCCTACAAAAAATTTGTCTAATACTTTTTTGTAGGTATCCATGAGCTCTACTTCCGAAAAAAGTTTCACTGGAATATATTCACTATTGTAGGAGTTATGGCTGTTTGAAAATTGGACCATTTTTATGGAGTTTTTCTAACTTTACGGGGTCATGGAACAACTTTTCGAATATTTTTAGAATGTCTACATATTCTACACTAAAGTACGCGTCGTTTGCCTTTTTTAAACATTAAAATCGTCTAATCGGTTCAGAAGTTATGATGTTTTAAAGATTCGCATGAAAATTCCTGCAGATATTTATGGCCAGAAATTATTTTTTGCGGTAAGGAATTTTTTTCTCGAAACTAAGTAAGATTTCGGGGGTATGTCTATTGACCAAAAATGTTTATAATTGACCCCTGCAACTAAATATAATTTTTTTAGAACGATTTGAAAATTTTTTTTCACCCAAAACTTTCAACACATACTTGAATTTTTTTTTCGAAACTGAGTAGGATTTCGTGGTTATGTGTATTCATAAAAAATGATTCTAACTGACCTCTGCAACCAAAAATAATTTTTTCAGAATGATTTGAAATTTGTTAATTTAATTTTTTAATAACTTTTTAACGAAACCTCAGTCAAGAAATTGATCGGGCCCTCCTACACGAAATTTCGAAGTTAAATAAAGTAAACTGATATTTTTATAACTCGAGTGATGCGTATTAAACACCTTTGACCGTCCTATTTTCTCACATTATAATTTAAACGAACTATACCATAAATATTGTATTAACAATGAAAACAGCGATCGTAAAAAATTTTGTCAATTATTGGGATAGTTTATAAAACATTTACCTTCGAATAAAAATTGAGTGACAGTAGTTGTACGCGGCGAAGTGCATGGTAAATTGTGTGTACGTCGCTGTATAGCTACCTTGTCATTAACCGTGTTACTCTTTATTACGTGACATGATAAACGATCAGAAATTGGTTGCTCGAAGACATTAGCGGGGAAAGAAGGTGATTTCGGCGCGCGATTCCGAGCGCCGAGAATGCAAGAGAACGAAACGAACTGCGAGGAATTTCCATTTACATAGCCGCGAGTAGGAAAAAAGAATGGCATACGCACGCTAAGAGATAGTTTCGCGGCAACGAGTGAATGGAGTGTATACTTTACGACGCGTGTATCACATTTGCGCGTCGGAAGATGAAGGATCCGTGGATGTGCATCAACGCGGAATGTACAACGCGATATTTATGGCGAATTTGAAATATTCAACGGCTTGTGTCGCCGGAAGTGCACACTCAACGAGAACTCCAGCTCGTTTCAAAGACATTGCACAGGATGTCCCACGCGGCTAGGAAAACCGTATCTTTGAAACGGTTGCAGAAAGATAAAATTTAAACGGTATCGAATATTGCATACTTCCTTTAACGGAACTCTATAATTTTTACTATTCGATGCATTTTTATAACCTTTATGCCCTCGACCTAATAATTCGAAACGTATTATAGTTAAAAGCTTATTAATTATTGAGATAGGCTCCATTACAGTCTGAACATCTTTTCATTCTTTTCTTTGTGTTAGATAATAGTTTTGTAATGAATAGATTTAAGGAGGTATTCTGGCCAAGAACTCGTTCAAAATGCGATAAGATGAGCGTGAAATTTATGTTAACAATTAAATTAAACTTGAATTCAAGTTCAGTAGATTATAGACTGTACTAGAGTTAAGAAAGCATGGGCAATTATAGCTCACTAGAGTGAAGTAAACGTAAAAAGTAAACGTGTAAACTGGAAATGATCCTAAGCCTACTAGGCAAGGATTAAGTAAATAATAATAATAAATTAAGCTTAAACCCTCTGTTGCATAATGTTTCTGATCGACGATGAATATTAATAACGTAGTCTATCTCAGGAGATTAAAGAAAATTTAAGTACAGGGTTAATACTACTATTTCAAGGGAGACAGAAGAGTTTACCTTTCGCGCGATTTACTATAAATCTTGCATCACGTCAAGGCACTCTGAGTAATTGACACGACACGCCAGAGGGGAGGGAACGATTAGCAAAAATAAAAGTCCGATGCAACCATGTACGCGGTATTCCTGGCCGCTCCACCCTAAACGCATACCAATCATTATACGTCGATACACGTCCAACCGAGTTCCAACGCGGAAGTTTCCGACGAAAAACGCTGGAAATTGCGTAACATTTTCATAAGCGAGTTGGCTGAAACGCAAAGAGAGAAATCCAAAATGCTTTCCGTCTGTACAACGTTACCTGCGTCGAAACGCCTAACCTCGTACCACTCTCATTACGCTCGAGTAACCGACGAACGTCTACGACGAACACCTTCCTCGTAGAGTTCTCTTCCTTCTTGTAATACCATCTACCGTGCACTGGATACAGATTTTTACGTCCGTATGGTATCCGGGCAGAGTATCCCTTAACGCTCTAAGGTCGGTTCTCGGTTTCATATGTTAACACGCTATTGTGGGCTCCTGTGTGCATTTTGCAATCGTTCGAGCTAATGGAATTTTTATCGTTCCAGGAGGCAAAGTCTCAAGTCTAGAGATGCTTTGTAAGATCCAGTTAAGCCAACAATCTGAAGTGGAATGGACTGGATTATTGAATATGCTTCGTGAATTTGATTGAATGAGACGAGAACTGATCCTGATTTTGCCAGAAATCTTCAGCATGAAATGATAATTCTAAGTAAATTACACCTCCCTTTTGTATCTGTACATTTGTAGTGGAGAAACTACTTCTTTCTTGTGGAATTCTTTTTCATTTATTTTTATCCAATATTTATTAATTACACCTCTGTGTTACTTCCATTTATAGAGCAGCTTCTTTCTTTTTTTAATATTAGTGAACAAGTAATTTCTAATTACGAAACTGATAGAGAGGTATAGATGATAATTAAATAAATACGTATTTTTTCCCCCCTAGCGGTCACCCATCCCAAAGTGCTGTACTCGAGACCGCGCCCAATGGCAGCTGCACTTCGGCGATCGAACGAGAAGCGACGTTTCCAACGCGATACAACCGTTTACAAGTTTACTTTCTAATTAAAACCCTTAAATATCTTAATGTTTCGTGAGAAACAAGCTTTCTTTTTATTCATAGTGAATTATTATTATAGTGTATAAATACGAGTGAAAGTAACTGTATATTATAATAAATCTACAATAGAATAAATCAAATCTTATCTACTAAATAAAATATCAGTCCCAATGTGTAACTGATCATCTGATCTTGTTCATCGTAACAAATATAAACTTAGACCCACAAGTATGTTAACACTAGATTTACGGAAGCCGTCAATTTGACGGATGTTTGATTCCATATTTAAAATTGCAGAACGCGTAAATATTATTTTTTAACAACTTATGTTGAATTTGATTGATGCAATGGCATGAATACATATTCTAATTAAAAAAAAAATCGTATTGTAAGGTAATCTTCAACATGAAAGGTATCAATATACATATATACGTGCGATCAATGCCCGTAAATCTAGTGTGAAAAAATCCAAGACTCTCACAACCAAATGCTGCAATTTAACGACCCTGTTGACACGACATTATTAAAAAGAAATCAATCCTGTAAACTGCATCTGTGTTCCAATAATGGTTCTATTTAAGCTATCCAATGACTTACACAAAAGAGTGTCAGAGTTGGGCAAATTTTACACACAATTAACGAATGAAAATTTTAGATCCATTCGTGAACTAATTTCCACTTATGTTTTATTTGTAAATACATTCATAAATTAGAATCTGTGAACAAATGTTTTAAAGTAGGACTAAATCTAGTCTTAGAATGAATCTAAAAGTTTTAATCGTGAATTTGCCTAACTTTGTAGAGTGTGTGTCGGTGATTCGAACGGGAACTCGTTGCTGATCAAGAGCGTCGAGGCGCGCGTCGATCCCATCGCTAGGTATTAACGAGTATGTGATCAGATTGGTCCCCATCGCTAACTGGCTGTTTTTCCAAGCGTCTCGCGATCATTTCAGATTCGTGAAACCATAGTGTTCCGTGTACCGTTAATCCCCAAGTTAGCCGGGACGAATTCGATCGGACATCAAGTCGTCCCTGAAGCCTCGTCTTGGTAAGCTCGGGCAACGAGCGATTATATGCCCACTAACGGTACAAAGTGCAGCGCGCATGGTGCATTTACGATAACCGAGCGAGGCCGTTGCGCAGTGCCTTCATAGATGCCTATCCAGGTAGAGATAGAGCCGAGACTTTGTGACCTGGAACGAAACGACGGTCTCGTCGTCCCATGTGCACGTACGTTCTATACAATATGGAGACTATATTATGTATATGCATCCGTGACTATGTACTGCGTATGTATCCGATCCGCGTGTACGGTACTGGACGGATCACGGTCCAAATACACTTGTTCAGAAAAATTACGTTCTCGATAGGGGAGTGTACCGGTGCTATGGGATTATCGTTTATTATTGCATAGACACATCGGCGTTGCAAAACCTAAAAATATTGGGTTCACAATGAGAAACGAATTTTATCGAATAAAAAATCGAAAACGTATTGTCTGTTTTAAAAAGCTCTTATCTGTATCGATAAAAAATGATTCCAAGGACAATTTGATCGACAATCCACTTCAGAAACGAAGGTTGTAACGCGTTTTGCAAAGAACAGAAAAACATCTATTTGTTATTTATTCTGTTAATATTTTGGAATGTTTTTTGCGACGATTTTGACTTGGTTATAAAGGGGAAAATTATTTTCTTAATTATGACAACGTTAAAGATGAAACACGACATAAAGAGACACGATCATTAATTAATAAATTGTTATCTGAATCGATTACTATCGCCTTTGTGCCACTTGTTACATCTGTTCCTCTGTAGAGAGATACTACAAACGACTACAGATAATTATCAGATTCTGTCAATTTGTCAGATTCTGAGAACTTATTGCTTATGTTCGATGTTCTAACCGATCACCGAACCATTACCGTCGCTTCTGTCATTTCTGACGAACTGTGAATGTAATCAAACGAGTATCAATCTTGATGGAATTGATAGTCATCGATACGATGGTCGCGTGTCTCAATAAATCTGAATACGTTTGTAAACATTCCGTGAAATCATTCGATACACGAGTGTCGGATTTCAAACGTAAATGTATATCGATGGTATCAAAACACATTTCAGTTCCATCATTAACGACAAACATTGATCGTTACATGAAATTAATTGCTTATGGTGATTGACGATACTATTTATTATCGAGTTAATCGCGACTTCAGATTGATCTAATCGCGATAACATTATTATGTAATAATCGTAAAACAATTTCTTAAATTTCTTCACTGCAAATACAAGTATAATATCGCGTAACTGCACTTTACCTTTTTAATGTTTACAAGTTTGATACTATAAAAACGTATTATTATTATTATTACTATTATTATCGAAGCACAATTTATTTCTGATCAGCAAAACTCAACAATAATAATTATAAAATACAGTTTATACAAAGTATGGTTCATACTTCAATAATTTTCAGAAATTAGTGAAAATGTATAATGTAACTTGCTATTAACAGTTTTAATACAAAGTGTTAGGCCAACCCTGGGAAAAATTTTAATGAGGGACTCTAGAGGCCAAAATAAGACGAAAATCAAGAATACCAATTTGTTGATGGAGGCTTCGTTAAAAAGTTATTAACAATTAAATTCAAAAATTTCAAATCGTTCTGGAAAAATTATTTTCGGTTGCGGGGGTCAGTTACAATCATTTTTGGTGAATACACATACCTCCGAAATCCTATCCACTTTCGAGAAAAAAAATCGGATAGGTACTTTTTTCAGCGAAAAAAAATTTTTCAAATTGTTCTAAAAAAATTATTTTCGGTTGCGGGGGTCAATTACAAACATTTTTGGTGAATAGACATACCCCCGAAATACTACCCACTTTCTAGAAAAAAATTCGAGAAGGTGTGAAATTTTTTGACGGAAAAAAATTTCAAATCGTTCTGGAAAAATTATTTTCGGTTGCGGGGGTAAATTACAAGCATTTTTTGTGAATAGACATACTCCCGAAATCTTGCGCATTTTCGAGAAAAAAATTCAGTACAGGCGGAACTTTAAACGTTAATAACTTTTTAACAAAGCCTCCATCAATAAATTGGTATTCTTGATTTTCGTTTTATTTTGGCGTCTAGAATCCCCCATTAAAATTTTTCCAACGGGTGGCCGAACACCCTGTATATTTCAAAACGAATAAAAATTAGACGTAAATGGATACTGAAATTTAAATGCCAACACTTGTGACAGAATTCTGATTTATTGGGTGATAAAATAAGTCGAGTACAGAAACGTGTGTCTTGGAAACAAATTGTCACACGTAATTCGAATTGGGCGGTACGATTTGTTAATATTTAAGCTATAAATGCACATAATCTCGACGAAAGTACGCTAAAAGGTATTAATTGTAAGCTTTCAAAAAAAAAGAAAATTAGAAAAGCAAGAAAACAGCGATTTTCAAACGCGGAGAGTTTCTAAAATTTGCAACGCAAATTTCAAGAATCTTAAAATTGTATAAATTGCAACGAACAAACGCGACGATTTTCCACCCAAACAAACCGGAACCCAAGCGCGCCACAACTGGCGCGATTACGAAGTATCACACGATACCCGTTCCGCGGGAAATTTTTATTTCGTTCCAAGTCTAGAGGTCAAGAACATTATTACGATGGAATTCAAGCCAGGCAGGGTCAAGGAGAACCATAGATTTCTAGAATACATACATACGTAATTTCGTCGAGCAGACGGATTATTTAAGAACAAGCGTCGTGCATACGAATTACGACGCGAGAACATCCCGTAGTTCGTTCACGTTTGTACTTTGGATCCCGTATAACAGAACTTCGGCGAACCCTTGTTCGCCAATCTACAAGATTACTCGGATTTTCCTAAGGCGTGCGCATTTAGGCTCTTGCCATGAAATTTACAGTTTTCCTCGAGCGTTACCAGCTCTCCTCGTAAACCGAAACTCCTAATTCAGTGTGCTTAGGATAGAAATCCCGGTATCACAGCCCTCATACAATCTAATACGAGGGTAGTTTTTGGATTAGAAAACAATAGCACGCGTTCTTTCCAATATTGTTATCATACAATACGAGAAACGTTCAGCTGGTTAGAAAATAGATTAGAAAATTTAGATAACAGTAATATCGCATTAAAGTAGTTTTTGGATTAGAAAACAATGGCACGTGTTATTTCCAATATTGTTATACTACAATACGAGAAACGTTCAGCTGGTTAGAAAATAGATTAGAAAATTTAGATAACAGTAATATCGCATTAAAGTAGTTTTTGGATTAGAAAACAACAGCACACGTTATTTCCAATATTGTTATCATACAATACGAGAAACGTTCAGCTGGTTAGAAAATAGATTAGAAAATTTAGATAACAGTAATATCGCATTAAAGTAGTTTTTGGATTAGAAAACAATGGCACGTGTTATTTCCAATATTGTTATACTACAATACGAGAAACGTTCAGCTGGTTAGAAAATAGATTAGAAAATTTAGATAACAGTAATATCGCATTAAAGTAGTTTTTGGATTAGAAAACAACAGCACACGTTATTTCCAATGTTGTTATACTACAATTCGAGAAACGTTCAGCTGGTTAGAAAATAGATTAGAAAATTTAGATAAGAGTAATATCGCATTAAAGTAGTTTTTGGATTAGAAAACAATGGCACGCGTTATTTCCAATATTGTTATACTACAATACGAGAAACGTTCAGCTGGTTAGAAAATAGATTAGAAAATTTAGATAACAGTAATATCGCATTAAAGTAGTTTTTGGATTAGAAAACAATGGCACGCGTTATTTCCAATATTGTTATACTACAATACGAGAAACGTTCAGCTGGTTAGAAAATAGATTAGAAAATTTAGATAACAGTAATATCGCATTAAATAATTTTAAATATGTAATCACACGTTACCGTGGGTACGGAAAGGTTAATAGCCCGATAATGTATGGCGGTCTGAATCGACCATAAACACGCGAATTACACGGGCACTCAAATCTATTTAACCGTAATGATGATGATGATTATGATTATTGTACGAGTAACCCCGTTTGAGTATAATGGAGTACAGAAAAATAAATCAGTAAGAATTAGAAATAGTATGGTTTTATAATAAAGTTAACAAAAAAGACAGTCGAGACTTACGTTTGTACCATTTTACTGTTTATTTAAAGTATTAGATTGGAAAAATTTGCGATGTTAAAAACGTTTTAAAAATATTGTTAATATATTAAATGAAAAATGTAGGAGATAACAGTAAAAACTAATAGTTGAATTTTTAAAAAAGATACATAAAATTAAACAGTGAAAGAATAGTAGAAACTTGTTAAACCTCTAAAAAGATTGATAAAATCGAATAATAAACAATTCTCTTATGAAATCGCGAAGAAACAGTAAAAACTGATAATTGAAGTCCTAAAAAAATTGATAAAATCGAATAATAAACATGTCTCTTACGAAATCGCGAAGAAACAGTAAAAACTGATAATTGAAGCCCTAAAAAAATTGATAAAATCAAATAACGTACACTCGCTTACTTAATAATAGGAACTAAGTAGTTAAATCTCTAAAAAACAATGTATGAAATCGAATAGTGTACATTTCGCTTACGAAATAGCGACAAAACAGTAGAAACTAGTGGGACCGCCGAAAAAATTGTTGAAAGCGTGCAGTACGCGAATCAAATATGCATTCGCGTAGCTCTGTTTCGAGACACTTGCATAGCGATCTTGCAAAAACAATGCCCTTGTACGTCCGCCGGAAATCTGCGTCGGCAACGGTGAAATAGAAACTAACGAATAACGGGATGCATCATTGCGGAATGTTATTTCCTTCGTATGCAGAATAAAAGTACCTGCTAAAACAGCCCCGCGGGAAAGTGAAACGTTTCACACATTTTTTCGTAAACTATTTACGTTACAAAGCGATTCTTTTTTCCCATTCATGTCCCCTTTAAGGCTAAAGGAAAGCAAACGTCAATTATTCGGGCACGAAAATAGCTTCGCCAATTTATATAATTGCAAGGCACTTAAAGGGACTAGAAAAAAGTATTTATTCATAGACTCGGTAACATTCTCAAATGGAAATGAAATTTCTATGAAGAACGTTATATTAATAATCGAACGATATCTACATTAAATGACAATAAAGTTGTTTACGGAACAAGTTTAAATATATACATTAAATGGCATTGAATTTGTTTACTAAAGATTAAAGACGTCGTTAGAATGCAAATAGGTTTCATTCCACATCAGCTACATGTTAGAAAAAGCTGCATAGTTAAAAGATAGTACTTCTCTGTCGACAATGAGTAATTATGATAAATACCTGCGATGGAAAATTTCGTTGATAATTAGCCGTGGATTCGACTGTGTAAAATTTTCAGAACTCACCTGAAATAAAAAGGAAACAAAAATTGAATTAGTAACGAAAAACAACCAAGAACAGTCCTTTTCATGTTACTAATAACTCCCCTTCTATTGAAGCTAATTACATGAAAAAATTCATGAAATATCCTCATGAATACATTAATTGGCAAATAAAAATTCAACGTAATATATCACATACATTTCTAAAAAAAAAAAAAAAAAAATCTCGTATACTGGCCGTCTTTCGTCCCGAGACACGAACGCCATTAGCCCCCTCGACCATGTTGTTGCGCACAGTTTACGGTTAAATATAAAATCGACAAAGTGTTAATATCGCGTGAAAATAGCATAACGCGTTAAAATGCGCATAACCTTAATTTCACGTGTACGCGCGAAACAAGAGGCTCTAATAGAAACCTCCTACGTAAGTATCCACAGTTGAATTGCGATGTGCAGATAGTAACATCCGAATGATGAATTCCGGGATAACATTGCGCCGTGAGTTTTCTTACTGTCGAACGTTAATCACGAGAAAGTGAAAACGTGTTTTCTGCAACTTGCATCCCATCCACGTTAGAAATTTTTTGCTCATTTCAACAGGAACGAACGCATCCTCCGAATGCCTACAGCGATAAGGAAGTCTTCATCGTCAGCGTAAGATCGAAATGGAGAAAACAGTTCGAGTAATGCTGGACGATCGTTCGATCGACTTTAATGACCGTACGTGAGATTTTAAAATGTAAAAACACTGTATATACGATACGAAGTTTATACGCTGTGATATTCCTCGAGCAAATATAACCTTTAAAATCGTTTTTTATTATTCACTGTAATTCTTTTACGAGCCTATCGAAGGACTGACGTTAGATGGAAGATGATGTAAGATACAGTATACCAAACGTACGGAGACGACCGAAAACGGACGACAACGAACGAAGCGAAAACAAAGAATCAGATCGAAGGACAAGAAAGCGTGAACACGTGCAAAAATCGGGTGCATTATATTACATTTCAGTTACTAAAGGTGTTACTGTACTTTCGTTACGTAAATTTGTGTGTGTTTGTGATTAATAGCCATTCTGTTTCTCAAACTACAATAGTGTTCAGTTTAGTACAAAATTGCAAGAAACTAACGTTGCAATAGATATAAGTTAAAGGTTTAAAAGTGTCTCGATACGCTGTCGTTAATTTTTAACGTGAGCTGAGAAAGTGTAGAGTTCGAGTCATTAGATTTATGCGAGCATAGAATACGTTTCAGCCATGTTATTATTAGAAATGCTCGCGCGATGGTTTTAGGCAATCTTTAATTTTTATCCTTTCCCTAATTTCCGTGAGAAGGCAGTCCATGATAAATTCGAACGATTTCTCGCGATAAATCAGAATGCAACTTTGCCACACTGCTTGCAATGTAATTCCACATCCACGCACAAATAGTCGTAAGTCATCGTAAGAACGGTACGAGTACTGTTTCAAACACGATTATACGATGTTTTTTGCAAAACTTACGACAAATACCGTGCAGTTTAGCGAAACGATGTATGATTCAGCTATTATGCCGCGCCAGGGCGATAATTTCTTCTGATTTATTATTTACGACTCTTGTGTCGTCAACCACGAATAAGTGGACACAAACCATGTGAAAAATAAACTCATTTGAGAACGTTTCCAAATATACATATACACGAACGATAATACTAGACAGAAAAATGGGTGTTTTGAAATACCTGAATTACTTAAACTTAAATATATAATTTTAAATAATTTAAAACTATCAAAAAACACATATTATATGTTTTAAACAATTCTGTGGAATTAATTAACCCTTTTAGCGCCGAGCGAAAAACGGGTGCCTATGCGAAGAATACCGAGCCAATTTGACGAGTTTGTTATGGTTAGAGAAAAAGCTCATAAAAACCAAACTAAGAATGATATTTATAAAATTCAAAAAGCAGCATATTACGAAATAAAGAAAGAATAAAGTAATGGCAATTGCATTTCAATATTTATTGCAAATCATATAAATAACATAATTATAAAATATGATAAAAAACATAGAAACAAGTTTCTCTTCTACAAACAATATTTACACATAAGAATAATCATTGTTTGATCACAGTTTTATGTAGGTCACGTAGCATAAAGTATAAGTATTTGATTTTCAATGATTTTTTAATAAATAATCAATTCAAAATATGATGAGGCTTTGTTAAAGAGTTATTATCGTTTAAAGTGGAGCCCGTACTGAATTTTTTTCTCGAAAACGCGCAGGATTTCGAGGGTATGTCTATTCACCAAAAATGATTGTGATTGACTCCCACAACCGAAAATAATTTTTCCAGAACAATTTGAAATTTTTTTTCCCCGTTGAAAAATTTCACAACTTCTCGAATTTTTTTCTCAAAAGTGGGTAGGATTCCGGAGATATGTGTATTCACCAAAAATGATTGTAATTGGCCCCCGCAACCGAATATAATTTTTCCAGAGCGGTTTGAAATTTTTTAATTTAATTGTTAATAACTTTTTAACGAGGCCTCAGTCAAGAAACTAATATTCTTCATTTTCATCTTATTTTGGCCTTTAGAATCTCCTATTAAAATTTTTTCCCAGTGTTGGCCGAACACCCTGTATAATATGACGACTCCAGAATACATACGTTTCCACCACAAAGTAGTGTTGAGTTGCTGGTTCGCCCGAGCGAAAAAGGCTTCTAGGGCAAAGGGTTAAACTCAAAAATAATTTTTTAAATGCTTTTGCAATAAAATTAGACCCTTTATAATGTTTTACAAATTTTTTTTGAGACAGAGCTTTCTCCTAATGCAAAGAATAAGACACCATCGCATACGCAACGATATATCGTTGTTGGCACTTTTGGCAAGTGTAGCGAACGACGATATATCGTCGTTCGGCACTAAAAGGCAACTAAAGTAGTTAAATGTAATATCTTCTAAAATTGAATGGTATGTATTGAAAAATTCTTACTTGACTTTCAGATAAAAGTTATAGACACAATTCTACCAGTCCAAATTTAAATTTAACTAATCTTCTGGCCTAATTATTTTGTACTTCTCGACATTAATCCACCAAATGAATTGTGTTAGAATTTTCGATCAGATTATTAAAAAATTAAATACGATTTTATCTTTTGTTTTACATCCCAAGACCCAAAACGAAAAGTTAAAAATATATAAATAGCAGCAACAATTAAGCCTTCGTTAAACTTGGAAACTGTAAAAGCGACATATAAATTGCCTTCTTTATCGCGCCTACGATCGCAACGTCGATTAAAGCGACGCGTTGATTTCTATGAAACTAAATAAAAAAAAAAATAGGTCGAGCACAATTAGTCTACGGTATTAACGCGTTATTTAGTAAATTCGATCGGCGTTCGATCGACATTCAATCGATAAGTAGCTTGCACGTGGGCTGATGAATCGATGCCTTCGGTGAGAGCTAAACGAAACAAAAAAGAAAAAAAAGATCTCGACTCTTGTTTGAAAGCTTGTCCATTCTAATTACCATTCCAGAGTGCAACGGTGGACATGAACTTGGAAAGTCAGTGGTCCATTTGCCGAAGGTGATATACAGTTGAACATTATGCACATTGGCGGTGAGCATTTTTCAGAATCGAACTCTCTCCGATTTCATATAAGAGCCCATCGGAATTCCGGTTTAACTAGTTCCGAGTTGTCACCAATTGATCAGAGTAACACTTTTTTTTCTTCTTATAACGTTTGCGCTTCTCAACACCGTTACTACGGACACGTATAAAATAACACGTTTTCATTATGTAGAACATTATTTAATTAAAGTACCTGCAGTCCAGACATAGATTTTTCCAAAAAGAATCATAAAACATAGTGATTTAAATATTTGAAATAAATTTTGAAAAAATTTGTGATGTTAATAATAATCGTAAATAATAGTCAAGGATGCTAATAATAGTCGTAAATAAACTTTTTAAACCGTTACTACAACACGTATAAAATAACAAGTTTTTAAACAATTTACAGGATCCTAATAATAATCATAAATAAACTTTTTAAACCGTTACTACGACACGTATAAAATAATAAGTTTCCATTATGTAGGACATTATTTAAAGAGGAATTAAATTTTTTACGTAAGATGAAAGTACCTACGCAACCCAGACTTAGATTTTTTCAAGAAGGTAGAATCATAAAACATAGTGATTGAAATATTTGAAATAAATTTTGAAAAAATGTGTAGGCCGTTAATAATAGTCGTAAATGAACTTTCACGATATCGAAATTGCCTGCTTCCGAAATAATAACCCGAATTATATGTCCTCCTTAAGAATTCTACCTTTCTTTAAACTAGAGCACTTTATCCTTTCACCAAAGAAAGTACGGTAAACATTAATCAATATTAAAGACGTTTACCATTAGTCGATTATAATTTATATATTCCGACAGTGAAAGGACCTGTGGTATGTAATTAATTCACGGATAAATAAATGAAGTAACTCGCTCTCTATAAGATGTATCAAGAAATTATAAAAAGTCGCTAACAATTTTAAACATTGTACTCAATATTTCTTTATGTGACGTGGGCAAGTTTGCCTTACAAGGTCCTGGTCTTAACGATAGGTGTAATTTACGAATCGTGCATACTCATTTTCTCGCGATAATATTCACGACCTCTATCTTCCAGCCAAGTTCCATTGTTACGTACAATTGTTGTTACTCGACAATTCTTTCTGCGTTTCCCTACTCCTATGTAATTTAATCACGTAAATTTTTAATTGTCTGAAAATCTAATTCTTTCTTTTTTCTTGCAATATTAAAAAAATTTCTGAATAAATCGATATACATTTCGAACTTTTAGCCGTAAAGATTATTTGTTGATTAATTATTGTTTGGCATAAATAAATTTTTGAAAATGCTTCGTTATAATTGACGTTAACAATTTAAATTATAGGGGGGTTAAGCGCGCCACAACTTTTTTGAACGAGGAGGTTATGTTTTCCGTCGAAACTTCTTCTCCGCCTCGTCGAACGATTTAAAAAATTCTGACGCGCCCACTTAATGCGATAAAGTTCTAAAAACGTCGAGCAACTCAACAGGAAGTAAAAAAGTCGGATATGAAAATTTTGATACTTCTAGAACACCTTATCGTTCCTCTGATTAGAAGAAGTTGCACGATAAACGCGAGTTTCACATTTGGGAGATTTACAATTATGAACTCTCCTTGAAAGTGCTTATATAATAATACTAATAATAACGCTGTACTAACAATAAGTTTCACTTAGAAAGGAGTATTTAATCGATTTTCAATGAGGTCGTCAAATTTAATTAACTGTGTTAAACTGAACGAAAACCTAAACAATAGAAATCTAAAAAGCAACGACTTCCTTGTACAATTGCCTTTATTTTATGCAGTTGATTATACAATATTAATTATAAATAAAATAAATGTAGCCAAAAGTAAAAATTCAAAGCTAAAAAGTAAAGAACGAACATGTTAGTATCGAGAAATTTCTAAGAATGAAGACATTAGCCAAGTCGAAGTGAAACAGGTAAGGACTTATTTCGACAATTGTGAGGCTAATTAGAAAAAGCCAGAGGTTTCTCACATTTTCATTGAAGCAGTGGCAGAGCACCTGCTAAATTATAACTCTGTGTGCTGTTACGCAACGAACGAAGCCAAGGGAAGAACAGTGCACAATGCCATTGTACCTTCCCATTACATCTTCTCATGCCTCTGAAGTAAACTTCCATGATTTATTACCGTACATGGTCAATGATTTTGTCTATTACATTGCACAATAGATTGTGCACTAATAGTCGAACGTGAACGACAAAGTTAAGGTGTCGCAATTTGAAACACTTTCAACGACTTGAAGTCGCGACGAACAATTATCGAATGAACAATATTCTTCTCTTTATTGTAATTTAGGAGCAGGATGATTAATAATTACGCACGTACAAATTAACGTAACGAAAGTATAGTAACATCTTTAGTAACTGAAATATGTAATGCACCCGATTCTTACATACATACGTGTTCACGCTTTCTTCTTGTCGTTCGATCTGATGCTTCGTTTTCGCGTTCGTCCATCGTCGTCCGTTTTCGGTCGTTTCCGTACGTTTGGTATACTATATCTTACATGATCTTCCATCTAACGTCAGTCCTTCGATAGGCTCGTAGAAATGCAGTGAGTAATAAAAAACGATTTTAAAGGTTATGTTCGCTCGAGGAATATCACAAAGTATAAATGTATAGCAAAAACTTGTTGCTCCAAGAATAAACGTAAAAATTATTCTGTCGAGCATCGATACTCTCGTTTCCTTCGTCAATTTTCCTTTTCAGACATGCACATTGTACGGAGTTAAAATGGAGGATCCACGCGAAGCAACTTATCCCAGCTTTCTAGAAAATAAATCGTTCCGAGCCGATTAAATTCACGCAAAATATAGTTGGGAGGACATTCCATATTTTCAACAAAGCTCGTAACTTATCGTACGACGTGCTCTTTCGACGCCCACTCGTTTCCTTGCACAAACTGGACGCAATGCTATATAGGTGTGCGCGGTTTGCATAGTATCGTATAACAAAAGCCCCCGTAATATGACTCGAGATGAAAATGCTTAACGCTTTTGACGCTAAGCGTAGAGCCTTTTCAGCGAAGCCTCGATGCGTTGAACTAACGCTCAACTACACAATGCAGAAAGTAAAGCACATTTACATGGTGTTCGTGTTGGCCACGACGCAGTATTCAATGTAGAGAGATATTGTATTACTCGTATTCATTGCGGTTGGAAATAGGCATGTATAATATTTTGATTGTACGTCGTCCTCCCGCGAGAAAGTTTCATTTCCTTTCTCCCTTTCGACGAACCGTTTGTTCGAGCAATTTTTCCCTCTATCGTCGAGGTAAATATTGCATTTCGAAAATTAGTTGCACGACTTATGGTTGAGGTTGACTGTGCTTCCAACAGCACGGTGGCTGGCTCGGGTAATCGCCTAAACAGCCATTTACCAGCCTGTCAACCATTTTAGTTACGCATCGTTAATGTCATATTTTTTATTTTTTACCAGGCATAATAACAGTTATCCTAAGATATAAACGAATCAATAAAAAGTAATTTGGAGAAGTCTGAAAAGCAATTTTGTTGAAAAACAGCATGACTAGTAAAAGAATAAGTATTTCCTGTAATAGAATAACGTTCTAAGAATTGCTTTGAAGTACAAAATTTTAGATGTGTTCTCTAAATTAAATCTTGAATATGGATAAGCTTGTGGTAAGAGGAAACTTGATATAAGATTCATATTTCACAGATAAAACACCACATTTCCTACTTAATATACATATGTATATTTAATCATTGTTTCTTACTCGCACGATTTGCACAATGTTATTTGTAATCTCAATCTGTAAACCATGTTTTTCTTTCATATTGTTAATGTACCATTCCATTAAACTAGGGAAGAGGAAACGTTAAAAGAGAAGCATAATGAATAATTAAATTCATAGAGTTTTATAAATATTCTTATATATTCTAAACAAAAACACTATTCTCTATCGTTTTTAACATATTGTATTTTTGTATAAAAACATATTTTAGATAGTTTTCTTTTACCACGAGCTTCTTCATATTTATAATTTATTGTTTTAAACAACACATTCAAGTTTTACTAACGAGTTCAAAATGTAAAAATCGAAAATATTCTAAGTAAATATTTTCTATAAAAATCACGAATATCTACATAATTATTTGTCCTGAACAATTAAACAAATGCCCTTAATTGTTATTATTCTTTGAACTTTATACTTCAACGAGTCATTCATCTTTTCGTATCGATCGAAAATCAATATACAAAGGTTGAAAATGTCTAATAACGTAAATATATTGTTATTCATTCAATAAGTAATATTATAACACGCTAAACGGCATCAATTAACAAAGAAATAAAATAATTTGTTTGGTTAGAAAGAAATGCAATGATTTTTTTCTTTACGGTATCGTACATGGTGAGAAACATTTTATTGCAATTGATATACACACCGTTATTTCTCTCACAACAGGTTGATTTTGTTTCTTTGGAATAACTTTGCAATCGTTTCAGGCGTTATTTATCTTTAACTATAATTAGTGTATGAATTTTAATGTTAGGTATAATAGCGCAGAGACGCCATTGTATGCGAGAAGAAATGAAGAGGTTGTCTAGTGGCGTCTGACAGGAAGGGTTTCACTTCCTCGAGAACCAATTTCCTGTAACTGTAACGATCAACGCAACAACGAATTGTTCTGAAACAGTTTTACAGAAAAGGAATATCGTTTGCACGAAATTTATTCTACCGTTACACTGGAGATGTATTATTAATTCAACGTGATGCATATAACGATCCCAATACAAGAAGTCAAAGAAAGTAAAAAAATTCGTTGATTTTATCCTGTTGGTCGAATACACTCAAAAAACAAAAGGCAAATTTAATACCTGAAAACACGCGTGTAGAATCTGATACGAGTATTCTTTTACTTTACCAATCGATGCATGAATGTTTGCGTTACAAGAAAGAAAAATTGTCACGTTCTTGTAAACTTAACTTCGTGAGACTTCGAAAATTTACTGGAAGGTTACACGCGTTACATCCAACTATACAGCTGAAATTATCGACCCTCGCACTTTTAGGGAAACAGCAAATAGGGTGTCTCGTAGCAACACAGTCGAGAGGGCTGCACCCTTCGTATTGCACGCACGCTTCTTCTTAAGAAGGTGCATCCAAGTTAAAATACTGTGAACGTTTATCTTCTTCGTTACGAATCGTATTTAAAAAAAAAAATGAAGTGCACCGATTTATTTTCAATGAACTCCCGAAACTACAATTTGTAGTAAGAGAAACTCGATCAATTTTAATTTTTTAATCAAATTACTGAATCGTTTAACTGATTTCAGACAGTGTTAAGCTGCCCCCTGATGAGGATATTACGCATTAAGTGTGCGTATTACTTCTGCCCCACATACTTACGATTTTTATAACTAAGAGTTGTCTAAAAGTATGCTAAGACCCTCGAGCAAAGGTAATAAATATGCATGGCCACTTCCTTCGAATGCCACGTAACATTAGGTATGCCCGGTCTTGAAAGGAAGGAGCAAAACGCAGTCGGTAATGGTGCGAGCCATTTGCATAAATCATGCGGTGCTTTTATTTATTTCATCCGCGCGCCATCGTGCTTTATTTACTGCGTAAGTTACAACGTAATGCTTCAAAAACGAATCCACGAACAAAAGATCCGAGTTCGAACGAACGATCGTGGAAAGTTTCATTGAAATTTTCATTTTCTATCGACTAATCGTAAAAAAAAAAATTAAATAATAGTTGCTTTACGTAACATATCATTGCCACAAGGTATTCCATTTCAATAAAAGTGCAATTGCATTTTTCGAGGAGGTCGACGTACTTGAAAAATGTATTAAAAAATAATAGAGGTCACTGAACCGTATTTTGGTTCATCTTCGTTTAAATTTTATTAATAACAATGTGAAGGGTTGATGGATGGGAAGAGTAATGTTAAAAGAAAGTACACGTGTAATTACGAACGGTAATGACTTTCAGCCGTCGAATTAACTACCAGTACATATCAGTCACAATATCCATGTCAAGAGCAAATGTTCAAATGTTCGCGTGCACGTTCAAAGGTTACGTCGTTCGATTGCAACAATTTGCTGCGGTACCACAAAGCTGTAATTACGCAGGAAATTCTTACACGTAACCTTCCTTGTTCTAACCGAGGGATTCATTAAGACTAATACGTATTACTACGTAATCCTATGACCTGGGTTCAAGTCGCTCTGGATTTACACAGAAAATAAACCATTCGTGTTTATTGAAACTTCCTTTCGAGCAGAAACATAATATATGTTTCCTTTCACACCCAGAGATTCGTATTTATTAAAATCGTTTTTAAAAAGCAAACAAAAATATTGCAATTTGTTATGTGCTTTGATAAATATTTTTATATTTGCAAACGCTAGTTTGGTAATTTATTTCTTACAAGGAGAAAGAACATTCACGAAGCTCTGAAACTCGTCGATTCGCCTAACGCGCAGACTCCCGGTTGCTTCGATCAAAATTCGTTCCACCGACGGCGAAGGAAACGTATTTAATAATTTCTGCCCGCAACGATCGCCACGAATATATTTACGTTAAATTATGTAGCGAGTCGAACAGCGCTGGTGGATTTTTTTTTTTTTGCAAAGAACAGGTTCGTTATTATCACTCGTGAAAGAGCTTATCGCGTACGTCTGTGTTCAAGCCACGCGGATTGATCGTAGGTTCAAGAGTCAATAAGAAACCAGATAATACATTTTTTTATCAAATGTGGGTCTTAGAGAGAAAAAAAAATACGTACACATTTTTACGCAGCAATGTCGAAGTTTAACTCGACCGTTACTAAAAATTAATTTCCAAAGTTGAGTGGCATCTTTGAAAAAATAAAACTGCCAATAAATGTCGGTTGTCTCGCGTATCGTTGATAATATAAGGGATTATAAATTTCAATCAAGGTTTCTGTAATAGAAATTTCCAGCTAATTTAACGAGCAACGGATAGAGAGTTCTTAACAATTTATTTGTTATTTAAAATTGTTGCGTAGATAAGAAGTTTGCTCGTTTATGGTAACCGGTTATTCACGCGAAGCTTAACAGAAGCAGGACACGTAGAGCATTGCGTGCACTCAAGGATCCCGCATAGCTGCAGTAAGTATTCGATTCGGAAGCCGTGTGGATGAGTCAATACCTCCAGGACTATCAGTCGTTCGCGTGGAACTACGACGGGGACTGAACGGGGCGCAGATCGTACATAAAAAATGAAAAAGAATTCTCCGTGCACATTTTCTAGATCGAAGGAAAACGAAACGGAAACGGAAACACAGACGTGTCAACGTACACGAGCACGCTCTCGGGACGTGATCGATCGCGTCTCGAGGTCAGCGACGAAAACTCGCTCGTTTCCGAGGACTCGCGAGGTTGCAACTGCACCGACCTTGAGCGTGAACCTGAAATAAGTGTACAGTAACTCCTTGCTCTAAGACAGTATTTTAACACCGGATTAAAGAAATTAATCCTCCCTCCGTCGTCGTTTACGTGTAGCCGCGCGTTATGGAATCGGAAGCACGATAACTTCGAAGCGACCATTCTCGCGTATCGGCGTGGCAAACGGAATTCAATAGACAAATCGTTTTGGACTCGTATCAAGAAATTGTTTAAACACCGCCCACGAATTGACAAAAATTCTTTTCCCTTGATACGCTTCGAGATATTTGTCCGCGAATAGGAACGTTAAAAAAGAAAATTTATATTTTTCGTTGTACCATCGCGATGCAAAATTATTAATCGTCGATGAGGTTTAGTCGATGACAACGGATTAACATGGCTAAAAATAGTCCGAGCGAGGTCGTCGTGTTTAGACTGATTCTTATCGCGTAAACCTCGCCGATCGATCGATACTACATACTCTCGGTATAACGAAAGATATAAAAATACTGAACTCGCTCTAGCATTGACGCCATCGATCTGCTTTGGTTAGGCGTTGCTTCGGACTCGTCCTTTCTCGCAGCATCCCATTGTCGCGAGAAAAATTCTGAACCCACCCTCTCCCGGTTAAAGAAACCATACGGTCTGGCAAAACGATATTTTCAGTGAAATTTACCCTGAAGCATATTGTCGTCGGTCTCCATGTTGTCATTGGCCTGCTCCTGCACTTGACAGCGTACACTGTTGCTGGGTATCGAGGACGATAGCAGTAGATTCATGTTCCCTTCTTGGAGGTCCGGTGGTCCTCCTCGTGTCTCGTCGAGCCGGGTAGCCGTATCGAAAGTCGATTGTCGACGGGGTTCTGAATCAGCCGCCTGGACCATGCACGTACGCGATTGGTCGAGCGATGGTCGGGGCCCGCGGTCGAACCAATCGTTACGAAGTATCGGTCTGCGCACCGGACTGTCTACGAACGCACCTGTCGGCCGTGCATATCCGGCCGACGCGAGAACGGTCGGTTCACTTTCACTCGACGTGAAAAGAACGATCGCGAGTGTGTATATCGTTCGGGAACCACCTGCCCAGCAGCGTATTCTCGCCCGAGGATCCTTTCGATTTCGAGCGGATGGACCAGCCGGCTGTCCGCGCCCGCACTGTTCTCGCTGTGTCTCTCGATCTCGTCCCCGTTGATGTTCGATGGATCGATACACCGTTGGTCGACGCGAGAACTACGCGCACTGTGGATCGAATTAGCGGACGCGTTCGCCGTCACTGACACCGTCGTCGTTCGGTACCTCGTACTCGGGAACGGAAAAAACCGCGAGAGACAGAGAGACCTCGTTGTGTCCAGCAACGTCGCTACGTCGCGAAAGACGACGACGCATGACGCGTGCAGGGACAACCGAGCACCGCCGAGCCGCGATCAATAAACGCTGGCACGGCGTCTGCGCCGACAATGCGATGCCACGCCGGACGAGAGGCGAGAGACAGGGGCCGAGCGATTGTGTGAGTGTGTCCGTGCGCTCGCGCTATCGACGCGACGCGTATCGACGATTTAGGGTGTTCCCCCGGCTAGACTGCCCGCCAACTATACAGCTACGCGGGAGGAACGAGTGCCGTTAATTGGTCCTTCGATCTTTTCACCCCTTGCGGTCCTACGGCCGGGCTCGACGTCGTGTTTCGTTATGGCCGGTTCTACCTACGGTTCGACATTAAATCTTTTCTATCACCGTTACATCGGTAACTGCCGTCTTTTCCAAACAACTTCGCTTCTCTTTTAACGTGTCCACTGACAGAACAAATTTTGTTTTTGAGCGACTGGGTTAGTCGTGCATACTTATATTTGTAATCACATTGAAGTTCATCGATCCTGCCCAGATTCATTTTCCTTGTAGGAATTAAATTTTTTTTTAGCTCCTGAGTGTTCTCTATTAATACATGCAGTGAGTTGCGCAGGTATAGAACCAACCATATTTTCGTGTATTTTGAACCATTAAATATAAAGTTTAAAAAATTAATGATGCAAGCTGAAGGAGTATGATGGACAACGAATTTCAAGAAAATTTCGTTAATTTCTTGCGTAAATACAAATAGATATGTTAAAAAGAAACAATTTTTTAGTGTTACACAAGTGTACAGAATACTAAAAAACATTAATAGTTAGGACCACCTTCTTTTTTATAATAAAATCAAAAATATTATTTGTTATAGTATCAATTATTTGTTCAAAACATTTTTCACTAGTTATTTGTCGTTTTTACTAATAAATTCGTGTTTCTATATCATTCCTTTCAAGTTTCATATTCTTGGTATCCTTCCTGACAAACCAGATTAATTTATTAATCAGAAAATGTGTCAGCGCAGACGTCTTACGTACAGAATCGGAACGATGCACTTTTCCGAGGATTTATTCCTTTGAACTGCTGTCACTTTCGCGCCTAAACTGGTTGGTTCGTGTAACTTTCGTTAAGGTGAGTTTGATCGAATTGCCTCTCACCGCAACGTACAAGTATGTAGGACGACTTAATTGCCTGACTTCTGTTAAATTACTAGGAACTGGATGTTTTTTAACCTTTCGTAACGCTGTTCTCTTCCACGTTGAACGCATCACGCACTTTTTCGATCTTTCAAGTTTATTCGAATATTGAAACGATTCAATTGATTACAGTAAAAAATATATTAGAGGCTACCTATTCCACAGACCATGTTAATGTCTCCTTTTTTTAGAGTAAAATTAATACTTAGATCTCTACAATAATTTCCATAAATATTCCTTGCTAAATGGCAGTATGAAACCTTTAAATTGATTATAGCAAAAAAATATATTAAAGTGTAATTTGAAAGTGAAACTTCTATGATGAGTTTTATAAATATTTCTTTCCATAGCACCGAAGAAGACTCGAGCATGGAACCGTTCAAATTGATTATATAAATTTGCTTGTGTAATGAAGACCCTGGAACGTTTTGTTGTTCGATCGATCGCGTTTGATTTATATTTTTTGCCGTTCTAAAATAATTGTAGCGACACGGTAGCAATGCGTATGTCGGGCTCCGGGCCAAAATGAATTCCACGTGGTCGTCGCAAAGGGTAAAACGGAAGCGAGCCGATATTCCATAGTTCCTTTGCACGGGATGTGTCACGTTGCTCGCGACGCGTGCGGGTGTCGTAACGTTTAACGTAACTGTTCACGATTGAATCATATTTATAGCTATGTACGTACTGTTAAAGCTGCCAATCACCTGGAAGAATCGAAGGTCACCGAGAGGCATTACTACAGAAGGCAATACCACTTGCAGTGCATTCACCAATAGCAGCAACGTCCAACGGTATTCCAGCATAGAAACTTTCCCAAACTTACCAGCTGTACTCTTCGATTGCTTAAACAACACAGTTTCACACTGGCTGATTAGGCATACACAGTTTGGAAATTAATTTAAATAAAATATTTCGTATCTTCAATGGCAGAAACTATGCACTAAGAATTGTTCCTGATCTTTCTGGTTTTATATATTTTATAACAATACAATTTTAAAAGTATCTGCAACCCTTAACACGTGGCTATACTTAACCTTGCGTCAGCCATCTTTGAATAGATATCTTTCGTAAGGTAATAATAGAATTTTGTTTTTAGTAATTAGCTTGGAATATTTTTGAATCTTCATGTGTAAAATAATAAAAATCGTAAAGAATTGTGACGAAGAATTTGTTAGAATTTATTTAGCTTTGTATAATAAATAATACTGTCATTGTTCTATAATACTTACAAAATCGACTTTTATTATCAAATTCGATGTAATTTCTGAAACAAAATAGTAAATTTTGGTTTGCTCTTTGATTATTTTTTTTGTCTGGGTGAAAACAACAATAGACGCGATGGATACCAAATAACAAAGCTTATTCGGTTTTACGTTTTGACCTTGTAGAACCCCTTCAGGAAATTGTATCAATTGGCAGCCGTCTATATCGTATCGATCTGGATCTACACGTTTATGCACCGTTGTCGGAATGTATGCACAACGATCTTACGTGTTAAAGAAAATCTAATGCTCTTAAAGCGACCATGAATAATATATTTTGAAATGTAATTTTATCTATGCACAGCGATTCGAATAAGGCGGGTCGATGAACAGTGTTGAAATTAGGAACAGAAATGGCAACGAGCGCAGAAGCGTGATATGGTAACGGGAATAAAGATGGTAAAATGAAGATTAAGAATTAAAGTAAATCAGAGCATTTACTCGACCCACTCAAGAATAACAAAGAACAAAATGACGTTATCGACAAGAAGAATTTCTTCTTCCGTAGATGAAAACTGTCTCACAGTGGTTTTCAAACTTCTCGAAAGGTGCCTTCTTGAAAAACATTTAATGTTACAATGAAAATTTAATATTATGTCGAGTTTCGTTATAATTTAATATTGAGTTGATTTTGTTCATTTTAATAAAAATGAAAAAAATTTCTATTTTCATAGATTTCTGGATTTTTCGTATTTTTCATAAGTCATTTTACGAGAGATCATTAGAATGATCTTGACCTCAACTATTACGCCACGATGATAAGAATTAATCTCGAGAAATATGAAAACAATTTTTTACTCGTATTTATCTTCAATTAGAAGTATTCAATCTTGAAGATAACTGCTTTTCACACAGAGATTTTGTAACATGTGCGTAATATCAAACAATCGAGTCTTCACGATCACATTTTTGGCATTTCATCCCTTGTTCGTTATAATATATATTTTTTTTTCTAATCGTACTTTTTTCTGTAAAAATATTCACCGATAACTGAATAAAGAAGAGGCTTCTTATTCGTGGTTACCAAATATCCTATTACATAATTCAAATTACGTTACATGAAGAAACTGTCGACGACACAATGAATGTACTAAGTATGGCGTATTTGTGCTCCGTTCAGGAGCTATTATACGCGAAGGATATTACGCGCACACGACGAAGGAAATTACGTATGATAATTCGTGTGATCTCGCGTGTCACCTACTTTCATACTGGTTTTCTGCATTCCTATTGGTCGCTATATTTGCACGCAGCATTTGCATAGCTGACGGAAAGGTTGTCAGTTTTACAGTAAATCTACATTGACTTAGTACATACATGGAGAACGTAAAAAAACAACCAACTTCTATCGGTATTTACTTTCAATTTTTCAGAAATAATCACGATACGACTCGAATTTTATTCCGTTTTATTATCACTCTCTTTCGAGTAATTATGCATTATTTGAACAAGTGATGACTCAACAACAATGGCGACAACGTACTTTGCATTCAAAGAACCAACATGGTATTACAGATGAATACAATTGCTTTCGAAACGGTGCCAGGAGACTATAGACCGTACTTGAAATTATTTTTTTCTTGCAACTATGATTTAACAAGCTAAAGTTGTGAAATATAATCATATTAAGTGAGAGAAACAAAAGGTTCAGAGACATTCTTTGACAAGGAGAAAATTGAAAATTATTTAGAATAAATTAATAATCACTAAATTTTATTATATATTCATTTGTATGTTTAAACATTTCCATTTAAGAGATCCAGAAGGGATGAAAAATGTTTCAATAGTTAAAGTGAACTTTACGTATTTCTGAAAGAGGCATTTAAAACGTCGTCGATTAATTTGAAATGGCAAATAAAACGCATCGTTACGTCGTAGGTCAACGTGTCTCGAATGTTGATTTCCTGAATTCCTTGTCGTTTTCTTGGGAAAATATTTACTCGTTTGGTATCAACTATACTTATACATATGTATGCCCCCTCGATGAGGCAAGACATACGAATTCCAATGGATTTTCTCACAAACCAGGTTACTGGTAATAAGAATCGTAGACCAGGAAAATTTATCTCTTTGGGCTACTTTCGCCCGTCTATTTGCAACGTTGTCGTCGCTGCTTGATACGCGAGTGATTACGTTGCCATTCTGCGTGTGCAAATTTTTAGGAACAATTAGTTGCGCGTCGACAATTGCTTTCACGTCGCGGAACATTTCTGATGAAAGTCAATTAGCGTCTCCATTCTCATTATCGTCTGTAAACTCTACTCCTTGCAATATATCCGCAATAACATAAATTCTATGGAAGATGCAAGCCTAGAATGGTTGATCTCGTTGATTTTGGAATGAAAGCTTTGCTAGAATCGGAGTTTAATTTTGAATGAAATATAATATATCTGCAATTCTTTTTTATCTAATATAAATTCATCTTCATTAACAACTATAAATTCTGCGTCTTACAAATGTATCTGTGATTCTCTTCTAATATAAATTCTATGGAAAATGCAAGCCTAGAAGGGTTGAACTCGTTGATTTTGGAATGAAAGCTTTGCTAGAATCGGAGTTTAATTTTGAATGAAATATAATATATCTGCAATTCTTTTTTATCTAATATAAATTCATCTTCATTAACAACTATAAATTCTGCGTCTTACAAATGTATCTGTGATTCTCTTCTAATATAAATTCTATGGAAGATGCAAGCCTAGAAGGGTTGAAATCGATGATTTTGGAATGAAAGCTTTGCTAGAATTGGAGTTTAATTTTTAATGAAATATAATGTATCTGCAATTATTTTTTATCTAATATAAATTCATCTTCATTATCAACTATAAATTCTGCGTCTTACAAATGTATCTGTGATTCTCTTCTAATATAAATTCTATGGAAGATGCAAGCCTAGAAGGGTTGAACTCGTTGATTTTGGAACGAAAGCTTCGCTAGAATTGGAGTTTAATTTTGAATGAAATATAATGTATCTGCAATTCTTTTTTATCTAATATAAATTCATCTTCATTATCAACTATAAATTCTACTTCTTACAAATGTATCTGTGATTCTCTTCTAATATAAATTCTATGGAAAATGCAAGCCTAGAAGGGTTGAAATCGATGATTTTGGAATGAAAGCTTTGCTAGAATTGGAGTTTAATTTTAAATACATCTGCAATTCTTTTCTATCTAACATAAATTCTGTTACGTCTATTAGATGCAAGCCTAGTCAGTCAAAAAATAATAAAAAAAGCCGCTTGATGATGCTAGAATACTTAAAACTTTTGAAGAAACACCAGATCAATATCAAAATTATGAGTCTCTTGAAAATTTGAATTTCCAAGAAACTACAGAATGCACTTAATATGCAAAAATATAAGAAACACTTCGAGATATGAATTATTATATTCAGGGAATGAGACAACCCTCTACGAAGTTCTATTAATTAAAGACTTTATTTATAATTTACCGGGGCTGGTATCTGTAATACTGGTCATCATTCCCATCACTACTTTCTACACTTTGCTATCCAAGGGTCAAAGGCAATGCAAACAAAGGCAAGATGGTATTCCCCGGGTCATTCATCATTTTCCCGTACCATCGCGGATTACACCCCCCGCATAAATGTTTAAGCGAGACTAACGGTTATTCTAACGCCCAGCTGTCAGCGTGGATCGTAAACATAAACTTATCGTCATGGATCAACACGTAAACCACTCAACCATAAATTCGACGATATCCATGGTATATTCTCTTCGGTAATGAGCGGTCAGTTATTCAAGGTTCGCTGGTACAGTGTAAAGGAACCGTGAATGGCCGATGTTATCGCGAATGCATTCTTATAAGAATTATTACGTGTAATTTTCAAAAGCAGGATCGACTTTCGACTGACTTTCCTTCGACGTTTAATTCTATACGCTCCACAACATATTTTGATATTTTACTTTATACCCTGGCGATAAGACTTACGCGTATTTCCTTATTGCGGTGATGAACATTTATAGAAACATATATAAACGAAGAGATAACTTATAAAAATATATTTTACCATTATTCATATGGTATCTTTTAAAATAGGTTTCATACTTCTTTTTCAACTCTCGTTTTAACTGTATTGTATACAAAATATTACGAGAAGGTGGATTAACAATAATAGAATCGGCTGGAGTTAAATATTATTTAGAGAATATAGAGTACATTTCAACTTGGATCGAAACATTGAATTGAAACGATACTTATTGCTCCGAAAACCTGACAGAAGTCCACATACATTATACCCGATTTATTAAGAGGTACTACAGTTTTAGACTATAAAAAATGGATTTTCTTAATGTTTCAAGTCTTAAAAACATGTTTCTAAAGTATTAGATTGAAATTCGATGAATTAGCATAGCTATTGGAATTGAAAGGTAATCGAATGCAGATAAAAATTGAAGTGGTCAGTGAATGCAAGATACCTGCTCAAAGCCTTGAATAGAGATACGATTTTTTTAGTTATAAACAGTACCCGTTTCTAGATAATTGAGTTTATTGAATCCAGGGGCGAACACTGGATTTATTTAATTCGAAAGTAACACGGTAAAAAGGAAAATATATGGAGAACCATAGCAAATAAGAAACTGTATATCAAATAACCAATGACTTATACAAACTAAATAAAGAGATAAATTATGAAGAGAAGGCATATGTGTATAAATGTGCAACGTTTGAGGAAAGTATAAAAGACAAGACCATGTAAGATTCTTAAGAAAGAAGAATAAAAAAGGAATGGAACTATGGACCACGACCAACAGAACAAATATCCATAACTCCATTCAACTCCACACGATGAACAGAAAAGAACATATTATAATGGCTGGGCTGAGATTTAGACACCGAAATTTATCAAGGAAACGAATCCACCCCTTTTGTGAGCGATGCCAAAGCCAAACAATTCTAACGACCGTATATTACACAAATGCAGAACAATAGAACAGTCAAGAAGAAAATACAGTAAAATTCGGGACTGGGATAATGTTAGAAGATCAAATATGCCGGATAATTGGAATATACCTACATACGAAGTTATAAAACGAGGAATTGGACCATTTTTATGGAGGTTTTTTCCATTTTACGGGGTTAAGGAACACTTTCCGAATATTTTTGGAATTTCTTCATGTTCTTCATCAAAATACGCGTAGTTTGTATTTTGAAACATTAAAATCCTTCAATCCGTTCGGGAGTTATGATATTTTAAACGTAGGCACGAAATTTCGAGGAACCATTTTTGGCCACACATTATATTTTCGGTAATTAATTTTTTTCTCAAATGTAAGTAGAATTTCGGGGTTATGTCTATTGTCAAAATGTCAAAAATGATCGTAATTGGCTCCCGTAACCAAAAATAAGTACTGAAACCAATTTCAGATTATGTAGTTTACAATGGTCTAAACTCAATATTTTAGCCTTGCAGAATATTGTATAGTTTTTGTCTGGCTGTGAATGTGCTAAGAAAGAAGAAGTTCAGAAGCAAATGTAGCACAAACCAATATGGCCGCCATGACCAAGCAGTCGGCGCGACATAAAAATGTTTAAAGAAGAAGAAGAAGAAGTTAAGAAGCAAATGTATCACTGAAGAGGTTAAAGGGAAAAGCATGTTTATTTCCGCCTGCAAGAATCGAAGTCGATGTCCCGAAGAGAACTGTCCGATTGCAGGTACAAGATTATACAACTTCGCAGCCGCAGGAATTCAAACGATGTTCTCCATTTCCTTCCACTTCCATCCTCGCTTTTCCTTCTGCGTTTAGCTTGGTGATCGATACCGGCGATCGTCGAACACGCTCGCCAATTGGATAAATCACGACAAACTATAAACGATCCAACATCGACGCGATACATATTAGATTCCAACGAGTTTTACCAATTTTTCCCGTGTCTCGATTAAACCGGAGTCTCGTAAATGCTAGCGCGCCGATATCCTCGCGCATCTCAGTTAAAGGATTAGAAACTCCGTGGATTTTCTCTCGTTAAGCGAGGGGTATCCGCCAACGTAAAAAAGACATATTTCTTCTTGATAAAACTTGTTTATCGCGCGGTTAAATATTCCGCGCGGAAATACAGTTACACGAATGATTAATTACCTGGAATGATCCTCCCGGGATTGAGTAATTGCACTTTAATGGTGCATTAACATTGTTCCAAATTAATCATAAACTGTTCTATGCAACATACCGCATTTTTAGACGCCACGATTATTTTCTAGCCCACCCCTTCGCTTCGAATTTTGAAAATTCAAATTTCAATTCCAAACTAAATTTCTTATGTACATTTTTCCCTCTGAAAATTAAAGTTACTATATTTTATTATACGTCGTCAAATAAATGGCACATAGTATAATATTTTACACGACAACAATCTTATCATTTGTTGTATTATAATATTACTATTTTTCATCTCAAGAGATACTACTTATCCCTACTCAAAATTCATGGAATCACAGTCTTCTTAATTTAAAATACAAATAATTAATTTTTCATGTCTTCATAGATAACTTAAAAAAAAAATAGTTGTTTCTTTTAGCTACGAGGGCGACACTGTGTTTATCCATTTATTATACATGTATTATATGTATAATAAATTATTTAATTATTTATACATTTATTATATGTATGTAAAACCATGAAACAGAAACATCAATTTTAATAATAAATAATACACTTGAATTAATGCTCAGAGATTCGATCAAAGTGTCTGAAACGGGGATCAGGATCACAATTGTTTCGCGACACGGCAGGGTAAAAGTTCGACGATCGACTGAACAGCGCCGAAGAGGTCAGATCGAAATGTGTTCGCGCGATCTTAGAGGTAAACATTTAATACGTATTAGATCAGGTGATAGATTGAATTGAAGTGGCAGCGTGAAATCGGGGCGATCGTTCTTAATCGCAGATACGAAAGAGGAATTTATTTTGCAACTCTCCCTTCAGCTGTACCGATCGATTCTGTATCGCGCTGCATAATGAAATCGGCGCAAGCTCTCCTCTACAACGAAACACACTTAAATGTTATCCGATAAGAAATCTGTTACGTACGATTATTTAAAGTACAAACTCCGTACGCGATTCCATAAAACACTGTACGGTTCATAATTTTTCAGTATTTAAGCCACTTCCTTCTTTTATCATACGCTCATGTATGTAAAATACAGATCGAACGAGAACTGTAACCAATGTATGATAAAATACTTGAATAATAAGAACGACGATATCACGTTTGCAGTGATTTAAAATAGAAAATAAGATTTCATAAAAATATAAAGCTCGACGCCGCGTTTGTTATTGATTTTCTTATCGGCAGAGGTTATTTTGAAACAGCAGTTCCTCTCATTTGGAGTATTTTTTATAGATAATTCACTGCTCCGTTATATCGCGCGAAGCGAATTTGTCGAAGGATTCGTTAAAATAAACGAACGACGATCGTTGCAAATTATTCCCCCGCGTCTACGGAGAGAAACCGAAGGCTTTTCACCCACTTAAAATTATTAATAGTCGCTCGACGCTATCAGAATCGGTGATTTTTCCGCCGGAGCCACGGGTATTTATTATGATGAGCTATCGAGTGCTAAAACTGAAAACGTGATGGAAGTGGAAAGTGCAAGTCGTATGTCATTAATTTTCTGACGGTTAATGAAGACAAGCAGATTTTCAAAACCACGCGGTTAAAAGTGATTCGCGAGGGTACTTGCTTTTAATTACACCGCTTACAGTAGGCCACGAAAGTACTCGAACGCTTTCGAACGTTTTACTGCTGCAAATTTCCATGTGTGAGCTCAACCTTATCCTCGAAATACTATATTTGTCGATTATTTACGATTGTTATCTGTTACGAAATATTCATAATATTCTGTTTACAGTAAGTAGTATATTATTAATTTCTAACGATACAAAATATTCATTTTGTATTTCACAATGGCTATATTCTATACTTGCCTTTCGAACGTTTTACTGCTGAAAAGTGTGAGCTCAACCTTATCCTCGAAATACTATATTTGCCGATTATTTACGATTGTTATCTGTTACGAAATATTCATAATATTCTGTTTACAGTAAGTAGTATATTATTAATTTCTAACGATACAAAATATTCATTTTGTATTTCACAATGGCTATATTCTATACTTGCCTTTCGAACGTTTTACTGCTGCAAAGTGTGAGCTCAACCTTATCCTCGAAATACTATATTTGTCGATTATTTACGATTGTTATCTGTTACGAAATATTCATAATATTCTGTTTACAGTAAGTAGTATATTATTAATTTCTAACGATACAAAATATTCATTTTGTATTTCACAATGGCTATATTCTATACTTGCCTTTCGAACGTTTTACTGCTGAAAAGTGTGAGCTCAACCTTATCCTCGAAATACTATATTTGCCGATTATTTACGATTGTTATCTGTTACGAAATATTCATAATATTCTGTTTACAGTACGTAGTATATTATTAATTTCTAACGATACAAAATATTCATTTTGTATTTCACAATGGCTATATTCTATACTTGCCTTTCGAACGTTTTACTGCTGCAAAGTGTGAGCTCAACCTTATCCTCGAAATACTATATTTGTCGATTATTTACGATTGTTATCTGTTACGAAATATTCATAATATTCTGTTTACAGTAAGTAGTATATTATTAATTTCTAACGATACAAAATATTCATTTTGTATTTCACAATGGCTATATTCTATACTTGCCTTTCGAACGTTTTACTGCTGAAAAGTGTGAGCTCAACCTTATCCTCGAAATACTATATTTGCCGATTATTTACGATTGTTATCTGTTACGAAATATTCATAATATTCTGTTTACAGTACGTAGTATATTATTCATTTTTAATGATACAAAATATTCATTTTGTATTTCACAATGGCTATATTCTATACTTGCCTTTTGAGGGAATGAGTTTTATTTATTAGGAAATATTTATAATATTCTAATCTGTTTTCAGGTACAGTACATAGTATATTATTTATTTTTAATGATACTCAATATCATTATATACTGAAATGTAAATATTTTTAAAAATTTTCTTTTTATTTCTTGTAATTAATTTAGTATCTCACATTGTTATATTCTATACTTGCCTTTTGAGGGAACGAATTTTATTTATTAGGAAATATTTATAATATTCTAATCTGTTTTCAGTTACAGTACATAGTATATTATTAATTTTTAATGATACCCAATATCATTGTATACTAAAATATAAGCATATATTTAAAAAAATTTTTTTTATTTCTTGTAATTAATTTCGTATTTCACATTGGTACATTCTGTTTTGAGTGAGCTTTATATAGTTCTTAAAAACTATATGTTATGACATATTTAAATAGATTTTAAGAATATATCACGGTGGATAAAACGAAATCAAAATTACAAGTTTCCATCGATCACGCAAGAGTGACGTAGTGCAGCGCGGAGTGAAATTAGGCTACTATAATAATTTGGACTTTCAAAGAAGTCAATGTACTGTGATGGGCGGGTGGCCACGCTTATGAATCTGTTCTACCAAAGCTGTGCGTAATTACATGCATTTGCCTTTCTCCTTGGCGTGAAAAGAAACACGCTTAAACGATATTTGCCAATTGCGTGTGCTTTTGTAATAAACTCGATTGGAAGATGAAATCATTGACATTGGAAAAGCGGGTTAAGTTGTTCTCATTATCTACGAGTTTATATTTAAAACGTGTTAAAATCAAAATCACTCGAACTTCTCGAGTATGATGATTTTTCTCTGTCAAGTGTATTCACGGGAGACACTTTACATACAATTTAACGTAAGTTGTTTAGAAATTTACTCCCATTATATTCTTGACGCAGTTTCTAACAACATTTTACGAGCTTCTAATTTCAAGATTCACCGTCGAACAACTCTCGTTTTTTTGTTGTTTTTTGTCCGCTGTTATCGTTAAGATAAGCTTCTCTAAATCGTCTGTTTATTATTTCCGTCGTTCTTGCACCATTCAAAGACTCCAATTACGCGCGACGTCCAGTAGGAAATATTGAACGAGCTGAAAATTATTTTCAAGCGCTGTCAAACGCGTACTATAAGACTCTTTTCCTGTGAGAACTTCCTGTATAGCGTTGTCTATAAAGCCATGAATCGAAATACCAGAAAACCTGTATTTTATATGTTTCAAAGTAATAGCGTTCCTATTATATCAATTAATAAAACTAAAGCAATTACCTACTGTTTAATTTGCATTAAAAAAATTGGTAAATATACTAAACAACATTTTGAATAATCGATTTCGTTGTTAGTATGTACATTCTTTTACTTTCTTTTACAACGTATACTACATTTCTCGAATGTTGTTTACAAAGTATCGAAATATAAATCGTAAGCTTAATCGCGGAAATAATTTACCAACGTAAATAACATTCGACATTTCAGTGGTTGGGTCTAATTTAATTAATGAAGATAGACGCGGAGGAAAGTCGTATAGCGAAATCTGTCTAGACTTAATTGGAAACCAATTATCCATAGTGTATCGTGCATCAAACGATGTTATTTGTACGTAATTCTCACAGGCGATGACTGTTTCACGTTCGTGCAAGTTATTCAAAAAAAAAAAAGAACAATACAATACATAATAATGTGAAAACTATGATTAGAAAATTTAAAACGCAAAACGAACTTCATTTTTTGTTGTTGCAATGGAATTGTCATTTTTTTTCAAAGATATTAACCTTCTATCGAATATATCGAATGATCAACGTCAGAAAATGTTTTGTTATCTGAACGGTTCCCTTGTTGGATTAACGGAGGTTCGATTAAATCCATAGTATCGTTGCAGCGCGTTTCATTACGAGGCGAAAATAATGTCGCGTATCTTTTGACCATTCGTTACGAACTATCGTCGGTTGTTCGTCGATTTTGTGCATCATTAGCACGCGAAACACAAACAAGAAAAGCACCAGTAGCTCACGACCGCCAATTTCTTTTCCAATTAACGACAGCCCCGAGGAAATCACGAGCGGCTACGCCGTACGCATTGGTCACCGGTTGCGCGTGGATCGATCGTGTAGATCGACTCGTGGTATCGATTCAAAGGAGAGAGCAGACTCACAGTGCCGAGAGTGTAATTGAATAAATATCTAACGCTACCTCGTTCGGATTGCGAGTATTGGTTGCAATCAAGCACACCGATGTGTGTCACACGTGCACGCCTAGGGGCAACGTTGCTCGCTCTAAATCTGTTAATGTAAATAAAAACGAGACGCACGGTTCGTTAAAATTTCGACGTAACGCGTAACACTTTTAATTATACAGTGTGTTCGGCCACCCCTGGGAAAAATATTAATGGGAGATTCTAGAGGCCAAAATAAAACGAAGATCAAGTATATCAATTTCTTGAATGAGACTTTGTTAAAAAGTTATTAAAAAATTAAATTAAAAAATTTCAAATAATTCTGAAAAAATTATTTTCGGTTGCGGGGGTCAATTACAATCATTTTTAGTGAATAGACATACCTCCGTAATCCTTTGCACTTTCGAGAAAAACATTCAGGAAGGTGGACTTATTCGACAAAATTAAAAAATTTCGAATCGGTCTAACAAAATTATTTTCGGTTGCGGGGATCAATTACAATCATTTTTGGTGAATAGACACACCTCCGAATTCCTACGCACTTGCGAGAAAAAAATTCGAGTATGTGGACAAAGTCGACAAAAATCAAAAATTTCAAATCGTTCTGGAAAAATTATTTTCGGTTACGGAGGTCAAGTACAATAATTTTTGGTGAATACATATACCCCTCTAGTCCTACTCGCTTTCGAGAAAAAAATTCGGGTAGATGCTGTTTTTCGACAAAAACAAAATTTTCAAATCCTTCTCAAAAAATTATTTTCGGTTGCAAGGGTCGATTGCAATCGTTTTTGGTCATTACACATAACCCCGAAATCCTATCTATTTTCGAGAAAAAAATTTCTTAGTGAAAATCTAATGTGAGGCCAGAAATGCTTCCCTGACTTTAAAATGGCATAACTTCTGAACGGATTGGACGATTTTAATGTTTCAAACGGCAAACAACGCGTATTTTGGCGAAGAATATGTAGGAATTCTAAAAACATCCGAAAAGTTGATCTTTAACCCCAGAAATTTAAAAAAACCCCATAAAAATGATCCAATTTTCAAACAGCCATAACTTCTACAATAGTGAATATCTTTCAATGAAACTTTTTTCTGAAGTAGACCTCATAGGTACCTACAAAAAAGTATTATACAAATTTTTTGTAGAGCGTCGAACAAAATTACTAAAAATCAAAAACGAATTTTTAAGCAAAATCGACAAGGGGAAAATTTTTCGAAGAAAATGAAAAGATTCAAATCATTTTGAAAAAATTATTTTTAGTTGTTGGGATCGATTGCAATCATTTTAGGTCAATACATATACCCCCGACATCCTACCCAGTTTTGAGGAAAAAATTCCAGAAGGTGAACTTTTTCGACGAAATTGAAAAATTTCGAATCGTTCTAAAAAAATTATTTTCGGTTGCAAGGGTCGATTACAATCATTGTTGGTGAATAGACATACCCTCAAAATCCTACGCACTTTCGAGAAAAAAATTCAGTACGGGTGGAACTTTAAACATTAATAACTTTTTAACGAAGCCTCCATCAACAAATTGGTATTCTTGATTTTCGTCTTATTTTGGCCTCTAGAAGCCTCCATTAAAATTTTTCCCGGGGGTAACCGAACACCCTGTATAACTGTATTTCTGGACTTCCCTAACTTAATTTATTTATATTGTTGGTATATGGCGTGGATTACGAAATTTCCTTTTATAGTCTGCTTTCGATTAATTGCTCGCCCGTTTGCCCTAGTAAAATTGGAAATCAAAGTACGTTTGCGCCACCGACGGGAACGGTGTACCGAAGCAATAAAAACGCCCGTGGAAAATATGCAAAGTGGAAGGTGAAGGGACTGGCTCGATTTATATAGCGTATGAAAAGTGAAATTCCAAAAGAAATAATTAATATGTATAACGACCTTATAACAGTCTTGAACAGATATATTTATTGTATTGAACTCCGTAAAGATAATCTGAATATGCAAGTATCGAACCCGGAAATGGCAAAAGAAAGACTTTTCAAACTTTGTTGAAAATAAGATTACCTAACAAAGATATCGTCGATATTACGAAATAGTAACGTGAGAAGTATATCGAATAAATGCAAAAATGCCACAAAATAGTAGGAATTCTGATACGTCTACTCGATACTTCAAACTCCTTTTTCTCGATACCATGTTTCCCGATAAGGTTGACGTGATTTAGTAGAAACTTCGTGTACGCGCGAAGTAGACGTCTCTTAATCCTGAAACCGCGATAAACAAGATATCTTAAAAGTAATTTATTTTTCAGAGCGTTAATGTGCCAGATTTGCACCAAAAAAATCGATACAATCTATTTCAAAAATTAATTCAAATTTAGTTCATACAGAATATTTAAAAATAAATTGTATCGATTTTTTTTTTACAAATTTGCCATTTTGCTACTCTGAAGAATAATTTAATAGAAATATTACATATTTAAATTTAATTAATAAAAATGACCGTCTAATCTAAGGGGACACGAATGAAATTGTGGACCATGTTTATTTCTATTAATTGGTCGTCTATTTGTAATATCGATCATCTAAATTTACAACGGTCGCGATATATTATTTTTCGTATAATTTTACAACTGGCTCGAAATTTCTGTTTAAGGGTAGCGCCGTCGAAAAAGTTTGGAATCGCTGTTGTTAAGTCGTTGCGCGGACGTTCCACTTTTCCACGAAGCTCGGCGGCCGTGTGATAAATCTGTGGCAGCTGTAATTCGAGTCCTTTATAGTTGCGCGGCGTGTCTATAATTGGCAGCTTTTACAATTTGTAATTGGCAGTCGGTTGAAAGGCTGGAACGCGATCGAGTTTCGATGCACCACCGATGTCGCGGGAACAGTAACGTGAGAGTGTTACCTCGCAGTTCGATCAAAATGTGCACTCGATTGGTACTTTCTAATCAGCGAACATCGCCTTTTACGATTCGTATTGCTGGAACATTGTTCCGTGGAAGCTGATCCTCAGCTTTCGAAAGCATCGTTCCACTTAAAAAGGTTGCGCCGAGATACGAGCGACACTTCCTGATACAAAACCCGCGGTAAACAGTTTTCCGGGGGAGGGGCCTTCGATTCGTAACACGCTCCTTCCTATAACAGGGACCAAACGGACCAGCTGCAACCAGCAAACCGTTATTAGAAGCTCAGAACAATGTCAAAAGATTAAAATTACTTGGAGAAAAAAAGAAGTGTTCTGTATGGACCAATACAAATTTCAAGCGTTCGATTCTAACAGATAAATTGATAAAAATGGCATTTTAAAGAAAGAAGGATATACAAAGATTCTAGAAGGATACATGATACTATCCTAAATTTGACTCATTGCCGTATTGTGTAGAAAGTATCAAAAAAAAAGCAAGGAGGAAGGTGTGTTAGAATCAACATGGCCGCCACAGTTGCCAGATTGAAAAAAAAGAAACGCGAATATTTCAAATAAAAAAGTTTTACATAACAAAGAGTAGGCAAGAATGGAAATCTTGCCTCAAAAAAACTTACCTTGCGATAAGGAGAAACTGTTCGCGTGGAATCGTACTTCCTGTTCGACTCTGAGACACTGTCCTTTCATTTTGTAACGGCGTGTACGCGGACAGCGCCGTAGGAAAACATTTTTCGATCGTCCGAGAACAATTGAATGAATATCTTGTCTAAATAATAGATTCTCTCTGTTTGTACGGCACTGGTACGTACCTAACATTACATGAATCTCTTTCATTGTTCGATGTAATTATATCGATGCGTTACGCATACTACATACTCATACACTGTAAACAGAAAGCAGAGAAAGCCATAGCCGTCCCGTTTTTCCTTACGATTTCCTACTCTCCTACATTTTATACAAACTGTACGCGCGCACGGTGTTACGTGTAATGCTTTATGCCACGAGTGATCTTAAACGAGCATTTTTTTCGTAATTGCATAAGGCTGCGCGAAATGGACGGTGAGCGACGCGCGCGTAGAAAGAACTAGGTCTGTCGGGTTACATGTTACGAAGCATTTAATATAACGGCACGGATACAGTTACTCCCACTCTTATTCCTACACTATAATTGGTGATTTACTATAAATGAAAAAAAAAATGTTGCATTCCTTACCCATTCGTTGTCTATTAATTCATTTTATCATATATTTAAGTAGTTAAGGGCTGTGACTCGTTGGACACGACGGTTCTCGTTCGATCACCAAAGTAAAGCTTCATTGGGCGGGGTGCACTTTTGGGATGGGTGACCGCTTGAGAAAAAAACGCGTATTGTTGACTTTATACTGTTTATATTATTACTATAACCTCTCTGTGAGTTTTGTAATTAAGCATTTACACTTGTTCTTTGATATTAAAAAAGAAAAAAAAACTATTTCGTAAATAAAAGTAACTGAGAGAGTGTAATAATAATAAACAACATTTGGGTAAAAATAAATGGGAAAGAATTTCGTTGCAAAAAAAACAGAAACTACCTTTGTAAATAGAGAAGTAGTTTTAAATATAACACACAGTTGTTCACAAACAAGATTTGGTAAAAATAAATTAAACAATAACTAACTTGCCCGTGTTAATATTATAAACAAAAAGCAACTTCGCAAATAGAAAAGTAACACAGTTGGTAAAATAATAAATACATAAGAAACAAGCTTCTTTTCATTCATAGTGTACGAATACGAAGGGAGTAAATTATATGTATGGTTCTCGAAACATTATCTCGGTTCGGTTGAGCAGTTGAGCAGTTGAGCAGTTGCATAAAAATAATAATAATAGTATAACCTTAATAAAAAAATTGAAAAATCTTACAATAATTTTTGAATCAATAATATTAGTATTTACATTGTATCGTTGCGCTGAAAAAAATTATTGCTCATTTTCTTGAATCGATATTCTGTATTTTCGTTTAAGAAAGGGCAACAACCTGTCCCAGTTCCTAGAATCAACCTGTACCGTAAAATACTCAACACGTTACTTTCGCCCCCTGTTACTTTTGTCCACGGTCTACCCTATAGTATTTCATTCACATGACCGTTCGAAAGTTGTTCCACAGGAAATGTACTTTTATTTTATTTGGTCCCCTAACAAAAACAGAACGTACACCGTTAGACTGGACTATAATAGGCTCTTAAATGCACATGCGAGTACTATTTATCTCCACACGAAAAGAACATAAATAAAGATCAGCGAGGTATAGAGGGAATCGTAGGTATAAATCACCTACCATATTGAACTATTCAACGTATTCAAAGTGCAATTTGCGTTCGTCTAATTCGAAAATTAAAGTTACGTGTATCCCTGTTGAGATTCCGGCGTTATTCGGTAAGCTTTGACGTGGATTAATTGGAGTTGATTGCCTCTTGGGAACCAATGCCCGTGACGACTTTATAACGCGACTAATTTAATAGTTAATACTATCGAACTGGATAGCATAATCCGATCGATGATTTCCCGGGGTATCGACTCTGAATCGCGTATCGATTGAATCCCAGTGCCCCGAGGAGCGCGCATGAAATACGCAGTGAACGCGTAGGTACAACTTCTCAAGCTGATAAGAAAGAAGCACTCCTGCAGGCACGATGGTTTACGCGGTAACGGGATCCACCAGAGCGTGGTCGAGATAACCTGAGGTATTACGGCTTTTCTGGCTGATTAACTATGCGCGCTATAAATAATTGAAAATGCACCAGCCGACGCGCGCGGCGTTCCTTCAATTTGCATCGCTCAACCACCGATTATCCTCTTTCGTCTTGATTACAATTTCGAATCGATGAGAACTAATAAATTATTGTCTGGGAAAACGTCTTGTCTTGGACCTGAATCGCTGAAATAATACAGAAAAAATTTATTTTTCGATCAAATATCATGGCTAGAAATATTTAATTTTGAATTAATTTTCCATTGTAAGTTAATTTGAAATAAAAATTCCTTCTTAAGACGTTCGAAGAAACATGTATATTTTAAAAGTGTAATTAATTATAATTAATAGCGAAGATTATAATAGTTAGTGATGCAATTATGATTTAGAGTGATATTTGTGATCGATTAAAAGCGAATGTGATTCAAGATCATCCTGCTCATAAAATTTGTGATTTATTTCGTGTAGCTGCAGACACGCTAAGCGTCGCAGAACAACACTCGATGTCTAGGAAAACGGGTTAAAAGCGACGTCAGCGATGCTGTTACGCCTTTCGACTTTCCCGTAAACATTAATCAAACCGTGAACGCGGAAGACGCTTTTAAATTCAACATAACTAGCCGCGGATGCGGTAAGTTGCCGCGCAATGTTTTACGCAGATGCAAATAAGGGAGAAAAGCTTTAAGAAAAATTGAAAGTGTAATGGGAAATACATTGAGAACTGGAACAATGCTAAACACAGATAGTACACGGCAAGTAAATCATCGTTACAAAATATTTCGATTCAGAAAAAATACTAAACTCCTAACTGAGAATTTTATAACATCGATCAATTATTTAGAATCTTTTCCAGAAGTCTGTAAAAATACCAATAATATAAAAATGTGCTTAAGTTCAAATAAGCATGTACCTCGTGTTTTTGTAGTTTTAAATGTTTAAATGCATAAAAATTCATCAAAATGTAACTTTAGTTTAAATCGCAAATTTTAGTAATATTAATTTATTAAGAGTTTATTTCTATGGGATATTATAACACACATAGTACAAGACGTACATGCAAGGAAAATATTAAGGGATGAAATGGTAATTCTAGAAATTCCGAGTTTCAACACGATAAATTTCAAATATCTCGCAAATAAAGTATCGTTTAGATAAGATACAGATTACGAATCGAGTGAATTATTATTAATGTCACAAATGACGAAAGGAAAGGAGGAAGTGGGCCATCCGAGAAAGCAGAGGGCGTTGGAAGGGGTGGAAATGATAATGAATCCGGTTAATGTTGGGCGACTTTCGCTAATACCTGTAAATAATTCGTATCTTTGAACAAATTAAATAATATTATTTAATTGTTAAGTACTCGTGTGAAAAAATGACAAAACAGTTCTTCGAAACTAATAAAGCAATGCGAGACTCTCGAACAGCATTTTCTTCATATACAAACTTTTACCAAATCTCGTTCGAAGAACAAAATTTCGATATATGTAAAGAAGTTAGAATGCTTGAAATGCGACGATGATGTCAGACGTGCTAAACATCGATAGCCACGAGTTTTATTTTGCATTCGTGTATTAAAGTATACACGTGACACGGTCGTTTAATTTTACATTTATCGTTATATTACTGGACACGTGAGATCCTTGTGAATAAATAAACGTTTATATTTATAATAAACTCATATTGTAAACTGTTTTTACAACGCTAGCTTTAGATTAGAGATACTAAAAGATTCTCTATGGTATCTATACCTACGATCGAAGCTGCCTTTGCTCGTGGTGACTCGTTAGTGCTCGTAGGAAAACTGAAGATCGAAATTCCGGGACGATTGCATCGTGGGATAGATCGCGAATCGGTGGGGATTTCTCGAACTTGATTGGACATTTATTTCTCGAATGAAAAGGGCGATGCCTTCTTCGAGACAAAATGTACGTAGAAAGGTTCCCGCTAATTAAGAGGTAACGGTTTACGATCATATTGTTCCACGAGTCAATGTACAAAGGTATACCGAAATCGTTATTGGCACTCGAATTGTACCTCACGACCGTATCGATCACTGAACAATACACGGTCCTTTCGAAGTTCAAAATAACTGATCTCCGTTATAAAGTCCATTGTTTCGCGTACAATCAAAATTCTAGCAGTACGTGTCACGCGCGAAATTTGAAAAAACTGTAGACTTTATATCGTTTTCCGTTCGTGGTTAAATAACGAAAACATATTAGAAAGTCTTATAATCGTGTAGGAATAAGAGCCTACTGGTGATTTTAAAAAGGATCGATCCGTTTCCTGGAAAATAATTCCCAAAGGTATAATTCTTTTTGTCCCGTGAAAGCGAAAATGCGAAGATAATTCTATAGTTTCAGATATCTTATATGCATTAGAAATGGATTCGTACATTATCCTGTTTAATTAACCTTGCAAATACTGTACAAACCGTGTTAAGAATAATTGCAACATTAATCTCACGTCGTGGCGCATAGATATTCGCGTCAAGTTCGTTATCGCGAACATAAGACACAGTGCAAATCGAACGTTTAAATCTCGCCAAGTATATATTACACCGATATGCCCCTTATGTCATCGGAAAGAACATCGAACAAAGTATAAACGACGTAGCTTTCAATTAAACAGTTTCACCGGTATCACTTTCCCGACTGTTATCGAATACAACGAAATTTTTTAAACTCCATTTAAATATTAAAAATCTCTAAGGACCAGCGTATCCCACGTTTCAGGAGAATTCTAAATGTTGCTCGGAAAAAGTGACCGAGTTGGCATTGAATAACTCGATTGCAATCTGCATTGCGACAGTGTGGTATACCACATTTCATTTGAAATTAGATATCGTTTGACAGTGAAAAAAAAATATTGCTCCCGGTATCTATCTTGCGCCGGTGGCTCGGATCTACTTCCGCGCGACTTCTTTCCTTTTTCGAAAATAAATAATTAACTAAAAGATAATCGCCGCGGAATGACACGGAACGTTTAGAAAGCTGCAACGCTGGTTTAAATATTCTGACACAGCGGGGCAGAAAGTCCGGCGACCGGGACAGGGTTAACTCGAACCGCGGATCCTGCACGGTTCTCAACCTGTCAATTATTATATTCATTGGTCGATTTGTTTGCGCGTGAAGATCTATTAGCGGATACCGACGTCGTAAGGTGGCGAGTAACGCGTTGTCTTTGCTCGAAACACAGAGCACGAGACTCGTGTTCCGAGGTACACGAGGAACAAGATACATATGAGATAGACAAATTACCACGTACGTGTTAACAGTACGTTTAACAGCCGGGGATATTCAGATTATCATCGGGCACGCCGATTAATTTCCTCGCTTCCGATAATCGTCGGCGGGGATCGATCGATCGCGCGATATCTCACGCGGTGACCGCCGTCGCAGTATTTTCATCCGCGAGTTAATAATTGCGAAACGCTAACCGGTTAATTGGCCTCGCCGCGTTCGTAAGCGCGCCACCTACCCGTAGGTCGTGAAACCTCGCGATCGAGATAACGATCGCGGCGATGCCGGAGCATCGAGAGCTCGTAAAAAATGACGAGGGTTCAACAAGAGTAGAAAGCGTCTGGATTTTCGTCTACGGGATATCGTAGCTCAACCTCGAACCTCGTCAATCTTATTACATACTGGCGATAGGAATTCACAGTCAACGTCGTCGATCACGGGCGAAGATTTAAAAGGAGAAATTTATTTTACGGCCGACAAGAGAGAACGATCAATTTTATACCGGCTGAAATCTATATGATACGTATAGTTACTCGTATTCGCTATAATGGTGCTTCGTTATAAAAAGAAAATTGATTCTTGTGAATTGAATTTTTCAAACTGGTACACGTCCACTTAGGACGACGTTCAAGAAACGATACGAGATATACTTTCTTTCTCACTCGTTGACCGTCCGCAGAAGACAATGGCGACTTCGAGGCTCAAGGGTATCCCTGTGTATATATGTATATCTGCTGGTGTCAAATATCGCCTCCGGAATCATGTAAACAGTAGCTTCTTACAAGGATCTGCTAGGACAACCTTTATCGACAAACTCACTAACAGATGACGAGACACCAAAAATAATTTATGAGAAGACCAACGATTATACTGTAACTTTATATCGTACAATGCTTTTTGTCTGTTCACACCTTATACACACAAGTAATTTCATCATCCCGCAGAGTGGAATACATTACTAGACTCGAAAACGTTTAACACAGTTTCTCGCAGTTCGTTGCGTACAGACTGGATTACTATTATGGATAGAATCGATCGTTACGCTTCTATTCTGAATCGTCTTAAACCGCTGACTATTCATGATCGTACTGTGCTCAACGATTTTATTTTTCTATTTAAGGTTTTCAACCATCGTGTCAACAATGCTCGAGTTTAATTGGTTTTAATTATCGACCGAGGCTGTTATATAGCATTCCGTTTTATCGTGACCTATCTTTTAAAAGTGATCTAATTAATTCGGACCCTATTGCAAGAATTTCTAAGTAAATACATTCTGTGTGCTGTACCATTATCGATTTAATCTTTCGAACGTTCTGTAATCTTGATACCACTTTCATCGTAAAACTTCAAACATGTTATTCTCTATCTTTTCGTTTCTTTTATCATTTTCTTTTGCTCTGACGTTATTAAGTTTTAATAGTTTTTTTTTTATAATTTTGGTAATATATGGTGTATTTACGTAAAATTATCATAACTTGTTTTCTACTCGAATATGTATACGGCACATGGCTATAAATAAATATACAGATTCAGAGCCGGCTTCGCGTGGATGCAAATGGCGCACCACATTGGGGCACTTTCTAGCAGCATGAGTGCAACAAAAGGAACAAAAATTTGTTAATTATTAAAGAATTAAGGACAATTATATTTGAATGTAGCTTTCCATACAGACTGATAAATTAATGATAATATTATTAATTTTCCGGTTTAAAAGCAAGGAAAGACAATCTGTATAATAATTTTTATTAGACTAAGTGCTATTGTATCTTGTTCGATATATGCTATTAAGAACTCAGGTTCTATTTAATGTGTAATTTGAAACACGAGACAGAAGAGGGAGCCTAAATTGAAAGTGGTATCGGGGCGCCAATAACTCTATCGTCGGCCTTGTTCAGATCAATAATTTGTCAACTTCTACGGTGTCTGCAGTAAGTACAAGCTGAAACACGCGCCATTATTACAATCTCTCTTCGCTAAGCTGCTGATATGAAAGAGAAGTGCAGAGGGTAACATTTTTAGAAACTTTCAAACGTCGACAGTACTTCACTATTTTTTTCTTTTTTAACACGATATTTTGTATACTCGTACGAACAACGAAACATTTATTTCTTTGATAAATATAACTGTACAGTAGACTGGATCTTGTTCAGGTTCGTTATAATTGAAATCCTGCGAAGCTTTCAGGGTCTACAAATTGTTTTATTTAATTAATATTTATACCATTAAGATATCACAGAGGCGCGGACGCGATTCCTACAAGAGCGTAGTTTCTAATTGCAACCCGAGGCGATCCGAGAATCCAAAGATCCAAGCACACAGAAATTAATCACGGATGATCGCGAACGCGTCTTCTAACAGTGAAAGAACGATCAATCTTGCGTCGAGCGAGAAGACTCACCTTGTAGAGGAAACGAAGTCTCTTTGGTAAAAGTCCCTTATAAAAGATCGAGATCACGTGCACGGTTCGCGAATAGGAAAGCATTAAAACGTGGACAACTGCACGGGGTTTATCGATCAACGGATCAAATATCGGTAAATGCGCGAAAGTCGACACCGTTTAAAAAAAACACAAAACATGAGTACATGAAACATCTCCTTGAATAAAAGCTAAAATATATACTACAATAAACAAATAAAAATTTCACTCTTCGATGATATAAATAGCTTTGCAAATATAATTAAAATATTTATATGTTAATTTTATTTGTTATTACAGAAATAAAATCTCGTCCATTTTGTTTATAAAATAAACAATAAATTTGGTTACGTTGAAAAACAACTGTTTGTCCTCTTTGAATAAAAGCTAGAATTTATATTGCAGAATAAAATATACCACAATAAACAAATAAAAATTTCACTGTTCGATGGTATAAATAGCTTTGCAAATATAATTAAAATATCTATATGTTGATTTTATTTGTTATTGCAGGAATAAAGTCTCGTCCATTTTGTTTTTAAAATAAAAAATTAATTTGGTTAGATTGAAAAACAACTGTAAATTACCTAATCTTTGAATAAAAGCTAGAATTTATATTGCAGAATAAAATATACCACAATAAACAAATGAAAATTTCACTGTTCGATGGTATAAATAGCTTTGCAAATATAATTAAAATATCTATATGTTGATTTTATTTGTTATTGCAGGAATAAAGTCTCGTCCATTTTGTTTTTAAAATAAAAAATTAATTTGGTTAGATTGAAAAACAACTGTAAATTACCTAATCTTTGAATAAAAGCTAGAATTTATATTGCAGAATAAAATGTATCGCAATGAAATAACAGTCATCTGTTATTGGAATAAAATTTCGTCCATTACTAACGGGAACCATAAAACACGTTAATATAATCAAATAAGGAAACCATTTAGGATCGAGAGCGTATCAGTATACATATAGTTGACGCGTGCACGCGAAATTCCACTTGTTACATAACCAACAAACTCCCGTGTTCGTTGATTCATTTTTTTTTTCCGTGCAATTTTACTTCAGAAACGTTTCACGGACTGCTGCCTGATAAATGCATCCTTAAAACCGCCTTGGGGGGATATATCGATTGTAGAATAAGATAATACGAAACGAGTGAAACTGTTGCTTTCCACGGAAATTGGATTCCTGATATTTCTGGAGTTTAAATCCCCCCGGAGTTTAACACAATAACCGTTCGAGCGTTTACCTTGACATAACTTTTAGTACTCGTTTTATTTATATCCCGATAAACGAGTTTCTCTTCGTTTTTAATTTAACATCAGAAATTAATTAACTGCCGAACGTTTTACGGAAATGTTCGAGACCCGTGCAACTTTGTCTATTAAATGCCGCTAATTGAAAATTAGTTCCATCTCGATGAACGTCGCAACGCTTTTAAACCTTATGAAAACGATCCGTGTAAAAATTTTATAATATTCTAAGATAAATTTTCGCTTCCTCGAAAAATATTTTTATCCCATCTTATCAATTTTTATTACAAATGTATTCAGATTTGTTAAAAAGTTATGATTATTTTAATTTTATCTACATAAAGCGATTAACTTTTGTGTATTGAAGGTGACCAAAAATAAGGGTTCAAACGTTCTCATTAAATAGACCATGTTTGTTCAGAGAACATATGCTATAACGTGTACATATACTTGTACTTTGATACTTTTTTATCTAGTATCACTTTATGGAACTAATTTCCGATGTAAATGTTAGAACTGATTAATGCAAAGAGTTAAGCTGTTCGAGAATCATGTCATTACTCAAAGCAAAGGTTTGCAGGGTTAGTCCGCTTCGGCTCTCATGACCTCGATAATATATCAAGTGTTTAGTGATGTAATCAGGAAGAATTTTTTAAATACTATGGGAGCCGAACTCGATTTAACGGGGTTTTCGTCGCTGTAATATGTTCGACAGCTATAATTACTAACCACGATTACTAAACAGCTATGTTCCGAATAGAAAATTAGAATACGCGAAAAATAATTAATTTTGTAACAACATTTTTCTTGTCCAACCAACGAAAACATTGTTATCTTACTCGTATCTTCTCAAACATTTGTAACGAGGTATTTAGAGCACATTAAAAATTTTCGTAGTTATAAAATTTATTCCGAAGAACGGATAATATCAAAAAATATCTAACATGTAACATTTCTTTTTTTCTTCGATATCATTAGACCATTTGTTGTTTTGTTATTTTTTCCTTCTGCACCATTACAAACAATTTCAAATTTATACAGGGAAACATTTTAATGGAAGATTCTGGGGGCCAAAATAAAACGAAAATCAAGAATACTAATTTGTTGATCGAGACTCATCTCATTCACAAAACTGTAAGACTGTCGATAAGTCAGTAAGTAAAGTTTCTCATGCTGAATGAGAACCACTATCATGCGCACGCAGCTGTTCGAGATCGCCGTTCTACAAGCGGAATTGTAAACGTTAATAACTTTTTAACAAAGCCTCAATCAACAAATTGGTATTCTTGATTTTCGTTTTATTTTGGCCCCAAGAATCCCCCATTAAAATTTTTCCCAGGGGTGGTCAAACACCCTGTATACTTAATTTCTTAATTAAAATCATAATGTTCGTGTAAAATCAATTATTGTGAAACAGTATACATATAAATTAAGAAAAAAATGCAATTCTATAAAACAGTAAAATATATGTCGTGATTGTAATATGCAATTATTTATCGATTGTCAAAGAAAAAAATAAAGAAACTAGAGAACGTTAAAGAAGAATCACACTAACATTCTGAACGCGAGAAATGGTATTGCTTTCTCGTATAATGTTGCAGAATTGAGAATTACCGATGCGAGAAAGTATTCGCATAACTAATATAGCATTGATTGCGTCATTGCGTGTTAGATATTTACATTAAAATAGAAAATAGCACGTGCTACGCGTGTAAAACGTAGTTCAAGTTTTTTTAGTTGTTTTTAAGTCACAATAATTATCATTTCAAGTTACGAATTCTATTTGGTTACTTTATTATCGTTCACCATCATATCGTTTACTCGATCCAACCATCAAACGTTTAAATTATAAATTTAAACGCAACGGGAGAATATACATTTCGTTCTGCCATTTACCAATCTCATTTAGCGTTAATTTCGACTATTAATTACGAAAAGATTACAATTCCTCCAAATTATTTGCCAAGGAAAACAATTTTGCCGATAATTGAAGAACCTCGCGAGAGTAAATGCCAAGAAATTACACCTATGAACTACCCGTAATTAAACGAACATTTTATACATAACTATTAAAGTTGTGAAACGAACGTAAGATTTAATTAAAGAGAAGTTAAGAAAATTTACTTCGATAATTACAGTTACATCAAAGTAGTCTAAAGTCTAAAGCGTATGAAATTTGAGTTTATCGTTTATTTTATGTTACACTATATTTTAATAATATTAAATATATTATACATATACAAGGTGTTCGACCACCCATGGGAAAAATTTTAATAGGAGATCTGGAGGCCAAAATAAGACGAAAATCAAGGATACTAATTTGTTGATTGAGACTTCGTTAAAAAGTTATAGAAACACTTCCGGCCACACGGTATATTTTCGGTAAAGAATTTTTTTCTCGTAAGTACGTAGGATTTCGGGAGTATGTGTATTCATAAAAAATGATTGTAATTGACCCCCGCAACCGAAAATAATTTTTCCAGAACGATTTGAAATTTTTTAATTTTGTCGAAAAATTTGTCCACCTTCCTGAATTTTTGTCTCAAAAGTACGTAGGATTTCGGGAGTATGTGTATTCATAAAAAATGATTGTAATGGACCCCCGCAACCGAAAATAATTTTTCTAAAACGATTTGAAATTTTTTAATTTTGTCGACTTTGTCCACCTTCCTGAATTTTTTTCTCGAAAATGCGTAGGATTTCGGGAGTATATGTATTCACTAAAAATGATTGCAATTGATCCCCGCAACAGAAAATAATTTTTCCAAAACGATTTGAAATTTTTTAATTTTGTCGACTTTGTCCACCTACTCGAATTTTTTTCTCGAAAATGCAAAGGAATTCTGAAATTCGTCTATTCACCAAAAATGACTGTAATTGACCCCCGAAACCGAAAATAATTTTTCCAGAACGATTTGAAACTTTTTAATTTAATTTTTTAATAACTTTTTAACGAAGCTTCAATCAACAAATTGATATTCTTGACTTTCGTCTTATTTTGGCCTCTAGAATCTCCCATTAAAATTTTTCCCAGGGATGGTCGAACACCCCGTATATGATTTAAGTCAGATTAAATTAGATTATTATTTATTTAATATACTTCAAAATAACATAATAATATTGAAAAAATTATAGAAAAACATTAGCTGTTCTAAATTTTCAAATTTCAAAGCGCCAAACTGCCCTTTTACTTCATAAACAATAAATTTCTGTTCACTTTATGTAGGTAATAATATTTCATTGAAAATTTATTAGTCCCCTTAACGGTCGCGAGCACGGTGCAAAATTGAATAACTACGTTACTGTCGACCGGTTAATAGTCGATTAGAACCGATACAAGAAAAATCTAACGCCTACTATTTATGGATACCCGTATACGTATGTACTTAATAACTCGACTTAAATTACGTAGACACTCAAACAAAATATTAGACAACAATTTCGAATAACAAATAAAAGATGATGAGGTTTCATTCCGTTATTTATTCATTAAAAATTACTATCTTGATTATTAGGTGACAGTATATGTATTTCACATGCACTGTATCAGAGCACCACGGTAAGTAGTAATGAAAAAAAATTACAAAAATTAATACTGATAAAACATGTATTATATCTAAATGCAGCTTTCCACACAAACTGATAACACAGAAATTGATAAATTTATTAACGAGTCTTCCTAGTTTAATAATTTACAGACCTGTCCCGTGCTGATGCGTGATTGGAGCGCGTTAGTAGATTGTCGACGAAACCTTTCTAACTTCTAAAATATGATACAAGTCATGAATACGTATCCATAAACAAACTGGTATAACCACATTGCAATCGCAATGTTGCTTAAAGATTAAATTACAAAGGCTTTGCCGACAGCCTATAATAGAAAACAGGAGAATATCCCTGAAAGGAATTTAGATTTAACGAATTTGAGTACTTAGAGGTTAGAATTTTTAAAGGTTATTTCATAAATTTTTTTACTTACTGATTATCACAAAGAACTGAAAATCATAAACAATAAATAAGCAAAATTTAATCTGTAATCACAAACACATATATTGCGAATGCGAATAGGTATTTGCAGTATCTGTATACAGAATTTGATGGCGCTATCTGGTGTCAAGAATGGAAACAGCATGTCTACAAACTTAGACGTTTCGTAGTTTAAAACTTCGACCGTAGGTTTAATTTTATGTTCAAGCGTTGAAAGTAAAGAGTATAAAAACTATTACTTTCCCGATTGTTATTAAATACATACGAGATGCATATTAATTTAAATTTAAGATCTTTTGTTTCATTTATTTTTAATTTACGTAAGTAGAATAAGGCTGATGCCAACCTTGTTAGAAACACAAACAGAAATTCGATTAATAATAACGATCTTCGTGCTGACCCTGCTGCGACCTCTCTCGCGAAACAGATTATTTACGACTTATTACCATAATACGTTACGGCTAATACGAGTATACACTTGTCGAAGTAATATTATAACCGTATATTATTTAATACATTCCCATACATTTTATTTCCTTCCCCTGTTCTTTAACGCGTTATAAACATGATCGATGTATGCACAGCGGATTATATGTACACATTGTGTTGTACGATACATGTAATTATAACACGAGAAGATTTGTACGTCTCGCGTGCTTCGTACGTATCTAGAAACCACCTGTTCGTATAAAGGGATCGTTCACCGCGAAAGGAAAGAAATTCTTCCGATGTTTTTCTTTTATCAAATTAATATTCTTACTCTCGATACTTTGCAAAATGAATTTTCGAATTTTAATTTCACTTACTATAAATTACCGTATCGAGCAGACGTGTGTATATCGAAAAGCAAAAGACTCACCAGAATGTGTCCAATACTCGGTAGAATTCTGACACAAGACCGACCAGTCGTTTTTTAAATCCTTAAAAGACGCCATGTCGATTGACAGGACCCGTTCCTTCGACACCGGTTAATCCGTTGACTCCACAAGGAAGAAATCAAGTTTTCCACCTTGTCACAACAAGGTTGTGTTGTACTTTCTGTGTCACATCCGAAACACAACCACACTTCCCGGTTAACGTTGAACGGAACACACGGTTGACACGAAACTTCACACAACATACGCGAGCAACGTTCCGAGAAGAGATAAGAAATAAAGTCAGAAACACGGACGAACACTCAAAGCAGTCAACGATTACCTTACGACACCCAGTTCTGGTTTGCTGTCCTTTCCATCCTTGTCCTTTCTTTTACCTATACAACAGTATCTCCCGCTCTTTTACGAGTCTGACATATGTACAGCTATCCTTGTTTCTCTACTTTCATTTCCCGCCAATATGTATCACTTTTCATCAGAGGTCGATATCGTCTACACTCATATTAGCTTGTTATGGATCAACGTATCACAACCTAGCTATCATTTAAACCGGCCATTTTGAACTAATTACGTTGTAACAACTGGTTCGAAAGAATTTAAAATATTTGTCAACCGTACATGTTACGACACCACGCATGCTCAACTTTTAATTCTTTTCCAACCAAGTTTCTATTGCAAACGGAAACTCGCAATCGATACTATCGAAATAATCGAACGCAGAAAATAAAAATTTCTCTTTTCTTTGGATTTCAAGTAAGTAAACGACTTTATCATTAGTTGAAAAGTATATTTTTTGGAAGTTTTAATTAGCTGTATACGCTTATATTGACATTATTGTTTTACATTGTTATTAATGATATAACGAATATCGATCTATATAAATAACGTACGTACTTGATGTATATTATAAAATACGTAAAATTAAATTCGTGTAATAATTAATATTCGACAATATGAATTATTTACAGTCTTTTTAAATTTTTTTTACTTTCAAAAAGCCAGCTGTATTTGAAAAATATTTCGCGTTAGCTTCATTTATTTTCTTTTCTGCTGCTTGCGGATTTACAATTTCCAACCCCTATAAATGAATAGACATTTATTTTAATTTCGAAAGTTCTACCTAGGATTTAGGAACTTAATAATAATGATGCTATAGTTGGAATTAAAAACTACTAATAATATTAACAAATATTTCGAAGTATCGATTAAAATCGGCACTCTGTGTATATTATTAATATTACTTTACCTGCAGTGGAGTAAACGCGACACTAGATGCTGTACCAGATACTTGTTTTTTGACTGTCGTACTACCACCCCATTGCTGTTGCTTTTGTAAATTTTTCTGAAGCGTTTTCGATATCCGTACTTTTGTTTTTTCATCGATTTGAGGTAATCTAATACGACCCGTTCCCGCCTTACCAATTGTACCACGCGTATAGCCTAAATCTTCTTGATAGGCATCGTTCTCAATCTAAGTATACAAATGGATAAATAAATAAAATAATAGTATAAATAGTACAAAATACAAACTCGAGAAACTTACATCAGCAAAATTCATTCTGTTCGCGTGTTTTCTGAATTCAGTAATCGCATAACGTTCTTTCATTTTTCTGACACGTTTGCCACCTCGCTTCTTACGACCTGGATCAATAGGTTTTGGTAAAGGTTTCACAAATTTTACAGGCGGCGGTTCTTGTAGCTTATCTAGTTTTTTCTCAATTTCTTCGCGGAGCATTTGACCAATATGACCATCCGTACTTTCGTGACAAGCATCTACCCGGGCAGCTAACATACTTTTCGCCCCTACGAGTCTCGCTGCTTTTCTTCGTAAATCCTAAAGCGACGAATGAGAAACAATAACGAAACGATACTACACTTAAAAGACATTTAAACTATAAACACATGTTATTATAGATCAACTTACAGGCGGAGTATCTTGTACGATATCGGAATAATATATAAAACCAGTATGAGGTAAAGTCGCTACTTGCGAAAATCCGGACAGTGTAGCTTTTTGAGATCCTAAAACTAGAACATTGCAAGCTGGCATTTTCGAAAGTTTTGTCAAACCTCCAGCAACACCTAGAGTACAATGTACAATATATAATAAACTAAGTAACCGAATTTTGAAGTTTTAAAGAAAGTACATGTGAGCAAATACCCATAATTTTGGCTGCTGTGGACGCGCCGACTATTACAGATAGATTTGGAGCAATGAATGCCATTCTACTTTCAACATATTCAAATATTTTCAGTTTACAATTGTTTAATTCTACCGCCATATCACAAGCCTCGCAAATAGCTTCTTTTTCATCTTCCGTTAATAACTGTCTGTAAATAAGGTAATTTTATTTTCAAAAATAATTTAGTTACACATACTCTATAAATTTTTAATTTGTTATAAAATATAATACCCTTGTGTGGTTGATGCGGTAACCGAAACAACCATTATTGTTGCCTGAGTAAGAAACTGTTGTAACGTTTCATTATTCTTTGCTCTGTCTAAGTCATTTCCCAATTCCCTAACAGTCATTACGTATTCTAACGGACCGACAACTAAAGACTCTAATTCTGGGAATCTTTTAGAATATTTATCCCTAGTAAACCGATGTATGGTAGCTGGAAAATATAATGTATGTTATGTATAAATATAAAAACATTGCGCAAATGTTTATATATAACTTTAGTTACATACTTATTTCATCATCGATATCTACGGCCATGTTATTAGCTTCAACGATAAGCTGATATTCTGGATCAGACTCGACAGGTCCAATAATATCTACAGACCTCCTGAGAACTTTACTGTATTTTTCTATCAAACACATTACTCTTTTTAACTGATCGGAATCACGCAGTTTTGCTAATTCTCTTACAGAAGCTACTTTTACTTCTGAAAGTATAATATAATATAATATTATTGCTTTGTTTGTATCTTCTTTGATATAAATTAGACGGAACATAACCTTATTTTACAACAAAAAAAAAAGCAATGAAACATTTTTTTTAAGTAAAACTTGAGTCGAGAATCCACTGAATGTTTGAATCAGGTTACATTATTCTTTAATTTGAACATACATCCTACATGTACATTTAATCCAAGAAAGTAAATAATATAAAAAATAATTAACCTTCTTCGATGTGTTTGGAAACCGAAGCCGGAATAAAATCCGGCTCCGGTTCTTCCATGACATGATCGGAATCATCGTTTTCCTCAAGATCTGCTAAAAGTTCATCCGCTAACGACATGATTTCCTTAGAAAAAAAGAGTTTGTTAAAAGTGCAAATACACTTTTAACCTCTACCGCTTGACAACTTCGACCATCTACGGCAGCGTCATCTATGCGATGCAGCAAGTTCCGAAACTTCTATGGAAAATCTCGCGGCGTTCTCAAAAGCAAATAGTTGGGATTGGCCAGCATCGATATTTGTCGCATTCACCAATCTTCCGCCTCGTTGTCGCTTCTTGGAAGCACAATTGAAAAACCGGTTTTTGGTAACAGAAATCGGAAGTAAAACGATACGCCGCGCGACGAGAAAGAAGAATGGAAAAATGAATCATATCCTCCCTACCTCATAACCAAAACCGTCGTTGACGCACGATGTTCAAGAGGGTTCGTCGTAGCGCGCGTTGCAGTATCGACAAGGATAAAGAAAAAAAAAGAAAGGTCTTCCGACGAATGACAGCGCGCAAAACCGATCACGCGGCCGAACCAAGAGGTGCGCTTTCGGTCGGTGTCAGGGACCGTTCGCGTGTGCGTGTCCACGTATGTGTGCGCCAGTATCTCACAACAAATATGTCGTCGTGATGGGGAGTACGTTTTCCCGTTTGCCGTTTCGCATATTTCTTCCCCCGCGTTATTATCATGTAGTTCGACATAGGTGAACTCTTGCGTGTGTCTCGTCGAACACGTTAAAAGTACAGGTGTGTACGCTCGTGTACGTGTGCGTGTACATGTTGATACGACTGTTAACCGAGGAAGAAGTTTTCTGTATCGAACGCTACGAGGGTCGTTTCATACTCGAAGATAAAGCCCGATGAGAACGATGCGCGAGTTAGTTCTCTTCCTCGGTAATTAGAACGATTATTTAATCATGTCCAATTCGCGAGGAACCAGAGAGGATCGTGGGCAGCCAACGGCGTGAGTCTCGCGATTAACGGTAGGTGTGGAGTTTCTCGTACAGAGTCGAAGCGACGACGTGTGTAACGTTGGGTTCAGCGGTCGCGTTCCCCGGCTACGCCTAGGTGAGAAATGCGGTTCTGAATCGCGACGTGCGCCGATCCTGTGTAATCGCGAACAGGTTGTTTACGGAAGGGGTGGTCCCTTTGTTACGTGCATCACGTTACGATACGATACGTGCTCGTGAACACGGACTCGTGTACGGGTACGCGCGCGCGTGTGTGTGTATGCGTGCACGGTGTTTAACAATCAAGGATATATTCCTTTGGAAGGACGGCCTGACACGGAAAGACGGAAGGAAGGAAGGAAGGAAGAGGAGGGTAGCAGGGTAGCAAGATGGCGGGGTCCTTAACGTGGTCGTGTACTTGTTGCCTGCGGTTCAAGTTCAGCCCCGAGGAGATCGAGCAGCGTTACAAAAGTCAGGAGATCGATCGGATGCTGGAGAAGGATCGTCAAGCTCTTCGACGACAGGTCAAGCTGCTGCTCCTCGGGGCGGGCGAGAGCGGAAAGTCGACATTCCTTAAACAGATGCGAATTATTCACGGAATTAAATTCGAGGTAGGACATCCTCGATTTCTGGACGAGATGGGTTTCGTTTCTGGCTTCGTTTCCCTTCGACGTGTCTCGCCGAACGTGCTCGTTATTCTGGCTAACGATTCTACGTCGATGCCGTGACTCCGTTCACGCTCAGAAAATTCCAATTTTGATTTCTAGGTTCTGTCACTGTTGTTGTAGGTGTTTGTCTAAATGCATACCTGCAAGAAAATGATTGACTTGAACATGCTATTTAAACGCATATGAGAAAGTAGGTCTGAAGTCCGAATGAGTAATCTTTGTAATTTTTAGCTACCTGTTACATATTTTCATTTATGTAGAAACATGGTAGTGTTCAGTTTTACATAAATCACTGATATACAATTTGGTTTCCTCAAAACTATGTTCATGTAAATAACACATTTAAATAAAAGAAATACATATTTAAATGTAAATTACAGTATTTACAACGTACAGTTTGGTGTGGACTAAGGATGAAGAACTTGCAGTCTTTTCATGCATTTTGTTAATTACAAGTCCTTGTTATTCATTGAACAAAATACAGACAAAAAATAAACTACTAAATTGTTGGCTCGTTTATGAGTTTCCAAAGAAACATTAATTTATATCTAAGTATCAAAATTCATTGTATATGAATTATGTGGCCTTATGAAGTGATGTAACATGGTCTTCTAATGCCAAGAGATTCCCTATTCTTGGTATAGACCGTTAAGTATACATATTTCTTATTAGTCTGTTTGTTTTACGACTTATCATGCTTCTACTTACCAAATATAGATGTTGCACAAGAAATAGATTGTAAGCTATATATAAGAAGGTTATAGAACGAACATATGAATCTCTTTAAATTGTTATTTATAATTGTTTAATAAATTACACTTCTAAGTAATTACATACCATTTATAAATATGGTACTTTTATTATTCATAGTATTCCTTTTCCTTTCAGCCTGAGTTAATAAAAGAATATCAACATGTAATTTATCAAAACATAATTAAAGGAATGAAGGTGTTGGTGGATGCTCGTGATAAATTAAATATTCCTTGGGAAAATTCTAAAAACTATGATATCGGTTACCAGTTGCTGAAATTTGAAAATACTATGGTACTAGATGCTAGATTGTTTCTCCATTATGTACCAGCTTTGCAAAGCTTATGGAAAGATGCATCTATCAGAAGGGCCTTTGATAGACGAAGAGAATTTCAATTAGTAAGATATTTTGTACTAATTTTAATGTTTTGTATTACTTTTACAGTGATTGTTGTTAGCCTGTTTGCTGTTCGCATAAATATATAAGATACACACATTTAAGTATAGAGATAGATACAAACTATATTGAATCTGTTTTTATATGTTATACTTTAAGAATATATTTTCCATTTCAGAGTGATTCAGTTCAATATTTTTTGGACAATCTTGACAGGATTGCTAGAATGGTAAAGTTCAATTTGCTTATAAATATCTTGGAAATTGGAAAAATGTATTCGTATTATGAAATATTATCAAATTTCTTTACAGGATTATGTACCCACGCATCAAGATATTTTGCATTGTAGGAAAGCTACAAAAGGGATTTCAGAATTTGTTATACAAATTAATAATATACCGTTTTTGTTTGTCGATGTTGGGGGACAAAGGTCTCAAAGACAAAAGTGGTATCAATGTTTTGATTGTGTTACTTCGATACTTTTTCTTGTGTCATCATCCGAATTTGATCAAGTGTTGTTAGAAGATAGGTGTGTTTTAATTACACTGACATTTTCGCATTTAAAACGTGATAAAATTGTTATACAATATGTCTCATTTACAGAAGAACCAATCGATTGGAAGAATCAAGAAATATATTTGACACGATAGTCAACAATATGATATTTGGTGGAGTGTCTATCATTTTGTTTTTAAATAAAACTGATCTGTTAGACAAAAAAGTGAGATCACCCGATACAAACGTTCGTTGGTATTTTCCGCAATTCACAGGGGATTCGCATTCCATGAAGGACGTGCAAAATTTTATATTGGATATGTTTATATCTGTTAAAAGGGACCCAAGAAAGCCACTTTTTCATCACTTTACTACTGCCGTGGACACAGAAAACATAAAAGTTGTGTTCAATGCTGTCAAAGATACAATTTTGCATAGAAATTTGGAATCGCTGATGCTCCAATAATGATAAGTGTATATAAAAAATGAAACGACTTCCGATTTGAAGGTATGCATTCAACATTTAGCGTTTGGTACATAGTAAAGTGAAATTGTAGTTGAAATAAGTATTAGGACATTGATTAGAGAAGAATGTTCTGGTAAGACAATACCATTGTGTGTGTACCTATGTAAATCACGTGATTACTTCTGTTTATAACGGTAAATTAACGTTTTCATGATAGTTTTATACAAACAAGTAAAAACTGCCTAATGAAAACATACGTTGAAAATTTTTACTATGTACATACATATATATACATGAATATACGTATATTTATATACATGTATATATATTATATACGTACCAATAAGACATTTCCATCCTTTTTTATAAATATTAAAGGGTTGTAAGAAGACTAGACACTATTGTATATAGTAACTTGTATTCTATACATTGTCCATAATAATGGTTTTACATATTTGTATAAAAAAGGATCAGTTTGCTAATAGTTTAGCTAAGATTTTCTATTTTGTACAGATATTTAATCCAACGCTTCTTTTTTATATTAAAATGTGTAATGAAAACACTGGTCATATAACCAGTCTTCGCAAACATAAGAGTAACTTATTTTTTACTTAAGATTAATTATCTTTGTTAACATTGAATTATTAAGTAACAAGGAAACCAAATACTAGATCCATGCCATATAAACCAAATGAAACTAACCAGTTTGTGTTCAAATTGCTGTGTGCAAAAATTGTAAATTTTTAGTTACTGTTTTCTTCTTTAATTTGAGTTCAGAATTGCACACAGGGTTTCGATATTTCTCTATAATAACATGACTTTTTGTACTTTCATGTTCGTTATATTTTTGATTCGTCGTTTTTGTACCTTTAAATTGATGTTCTGTTCTTTTCAGTTCACAATAAATTACATTTTGTAAGCAGTTATAATTAAAATTAATATAATTCCGATAGTGAAATATTGTTCTTTTGCGTACACGCGTGTTTCGTTTACGATATAAACATCCAGTATTTCGCACGACAAATTATACAGAAAAATTTATGACAAAATATAATAACCAATGTTTCAGTTTGTATTAAACGATTAAGTCGTAGCTGTTCTGCTAAACTTCGATTTCGATAACTGGTTCTTATTTCAACATTACTATTTCTTTAAGAAAATTTACATTAATCAGTATTATTATTTCTTGTATACAAAGATTCAAACAAAGTTGGTTTTTCATTTTGTATGTAATAGCAGTTCAACAGAATTATGTTTAATTTCTTATTTTATAAACGTACGATTAACCTCTTCCCGTGGTATATTTACCTCGACAAAATCCTGGCCCAAACGTTAGGCGTCAACACGCGGTAAACAGACCAGACTGATGCTATACTGCTTTGTAACAGAGATTATAAGAATCGTGACCGACTCTTGTGGCGTACCGATAGGAACTAAAACTCAATCACGAACGTGATTTGTTGCCGGCGAGCCTGGCTCGTGATGTTTACGTTTGGGCCGACTTTCTGTTCGCGAGTCTGGCTCGCGATATTCTGCTTTGGGCCAAAATCTTCATCACGAGTCAGACTCGTTAAAGTACGGGAAGGGGTTAACATTAAATAGTTGCAAATATTTCTTTATATACATTGTTGTTCTCATGTTTCGTAAATGTTTGGCAGCCAGCATTATCTAATATAATCAAAATAGAACTACTTGATTGTAACAAGGATAAACTATTAAGATACTTGTTTTGTTTAATACTAAAAGGTCATACATTTCGAAATTTTCTAATATCAGGAAAGATCGTCTTAAATTGAAATCACAAGCATCGCTATAATCAAGATTTTATGTAATAATGTTTATGATGAAACCAAAGAGTTCTTTTCTACAAAATGTAACGTTATAAATATTTTTAAAAGTGTAATCATACTTGTGCATGTAACTACTTCAATTTGCCGTTTCGATCATTTATTACATAAAATCTTTGTTTCCCTTTTTCTTTGTATTAAAAGATAAGAAGAATCCAACATATTTAAAGTAACTTTATTCTGGATCGCTTATTTCTAAAATTAATAAAAATCAATATTTTGTTGTGTTTGTATATAAGAAGTTTTAGATGTAGTATAATAATACAAAATGTTAGGAAGTTGAAATTTTTGCATGGTTTATATTATGCAAAGACAATGAAAAACTTTGACAATTGGTGTATTTTCTTAACTGATATTTTTACATTCCTATAAAGTTAATCAGGTTCACTTTAATTGATATTCTTAGAATATATTTAAATTGTACCACATTTTTTATAATGTAGGTACATTTATTAATATCTCCAATGGAGTTATTTGCTTGAAAAGTAAATGATACAAAATTTTATACAATTTACACGTCCTGCATATACAGAAATTATCTATCGATTATACTGTTGATTTAACTAGTTTTATCCGAATATTCGATCGAAACAATTCTTCGTACAATGCAACTAGGAACACAGAAATATAAAATTACAGGAAAATATTAGCTAATAATGGTACTGTTAGTCATATTTAACGCGAAAATTCGAGTATACCGACATTAAATTGTTTCATAACAATTCGTATAAATTTCATTACGTATTTTATATTGCAACTACTGTATTTCCTTTTCCATTATTAACTGAATATAATTTACATATACTATTACAATTAGATTGAGTTTTATTAGCTTTTTGTACGAAATCGCGTTCAATTTATTGAAGTAATTTATTATACCATTAAATATTTACAAATATATTTCAAATTCACATTTTATCGTGCTAAAGTGGTACACGATTTTTGATTTTAAAAAGTTTCTTGTTTATGAAAGTAATTATATCAAATTTAATATTGTACATTTGCCACTACTATTTTTGCATTTCTATAATGCTCGATGAAAAGTTAATGTCGGTGTACTTGATTTTTGATTAGGGTGTCAGACCTGGACACTTTTAAAGTGACGTTATTTGAAATATCATTTCAAAGAACACGTTAGTCTATTTTACATAAACATTGAAAATAATAAATTCTGTATTTTAAATTCTTTCTCTTTGTGTCATCAATATATTGAAACGATAACGAATACACTTAATTGACATTATTCATATTAGTTTCATTTCAAATAAAATTTGTCCAGGTCTGTAGTACGTACAACGTTGCTAGTTCTATTGCGTAAAAAGTTGTTTTGATCAGATAATTATCATTATCATATTATTGATAATGTGTGTGTATTCGGTTCACAGTAATCATAGTATCCGCATATTCGGATACTAATCGGTTAATAGCCCGGTTATATCCGGGTTTCAAGGCCTCTACTACCAGTACTCATTGCGAGTAACATTTGAAACTTTTATAGAAATATTTTAAAGGAAAGTATACTCTTGATAGACCAGCAATCTGGGAGTCCATGTAGATAGAATGTGTACGTAAAATTTCTCTATCTTATACAAAATTTTCATAATATTTATGAGAGGTCGGAAATATGAACGTGCTCTTTTAACGTGTCATACCTCGGATTGTAGGTTTCGATGAACTGTTTAAGAAACACCAACCACCTTTTGAGCGTAAATGATTAGAGATAACTGGAGTTGAAAGATGAAGATTACGATATTTTGGGACGATGGATGATACAAATATTGCAATAGTACGGTGGTACCGTCCATAGAGCGTTGGTTCATACAGTACTGTTCACATGACTTATTAAAAATGTTTATATTCAATAGTTTTAAACAAGTCATGCATTTATATAATTCGTGTTGCATAAATAACCTCTCTCAAAAGCATTTTGTGTTTATTAATACTTAAAAAAGTCATACAGGAAATATAAATATGTTTATGTGATGCAAAATCAGTCAAATTAGTTTTATAATATTTAATCGTCCCACATGTTTACAATAATTCAGTCAAAAGATAACGGGCCAGGTAAGGAGTTCAATATTTTCTTTTTTTTTTGTTTTTAACTTAATCTGCCCTTTAGAAATTTGTGTAAAATAAATTTCCTTTCCTGGTATGTAGCTCTTTTTGTACATCCTTTATACTTTTTATATTTGAATATCTACGAATATTTAAGCGAACAGTACTGTAAATCAGAAGACATTTCACGTCTTCGACCATTTTCCTTGAACATTTCTGTCCGTCATTATTGAATTTTTAGAATCGTTTATCTTGTCCAGAAAGGAGTGTTTCTTAAACAGCATGTTTTTACTTCCGATTCTCTCCTCGGATCTTTTTCTATGCGTACAATTTATTTTATAAAGATTTAAACGTGACATATTTTTAACCAGTTCGGGGAAAAAAGTATCGCGGACATGTTTCACGAGCAGTTTTATTTGGGACACGAAGGAAATTGTTATTAAAATTTAGTCGTACACCGATTTACATCACACCATGTATCATGCAAGTTTTCCGTCATGCTGTTGTAGAGTAACGAAAGAGAAAAAAAAAGAAGGAAAAAGAAAAAAATGATAAAATGCCGCAAGTCATAACGCGCAACATGTTCAAACGTTTTATTGTAATGCGAACTGTGAAGGCATAGTAACTTTGTGATAGGATCTCGCGAAAAGTAAAGAGGAAATGATTTTTATATTTTTAGAGGCGTCAAAATTTATTTTAATCCGTTCAATCTAATCGATTTTTATGCATTTCAGTCTACGTGAAAAGTAAAAAAAAAAAAAAAAAAAAAAAAATGGAATTTATATATTCTATGATTACGATATCGTTGACGATGATACATCAGTGTTTTATATATAAATATATATACATGCGTTTAAAACGATTTTATTATGATTTGTATTATATTTACATTAGGTACTTTTATATGCATACCTACATTCTCAAATCATGGGAGACAGACATTTGTAAACGGTCGATTCTCTTGTAATACGATCGTAAAAGGAAAAAAAGAAAAGAAATTGTAATTACAACGAACAATAGCTGAGGGGTAGCACTGTGTGAAATTATGTTTAAATATTTGTTACTTAAACTTTCCCAATGATCGATTTATTAACTTTGGCTTTAAATCTGAAAAACGAACTTTGTTTACAATTTACATTTTATTCCCATTCTCTCTTTTTCATTCTTCTACAACACTTATCCGTAAAGACATCGTAAAAATAAAATAGCCTCTAGATTAAACTATCTTAATGCTACCCCACATATTGCAGCCTGCCAACAAGTCATTAACCGTGTTAAGTAAAATATTTATACAGTATATAATAAAAAAAAAAAATGCATCTTAATAAGTTAATAGCAACGAACAATATTTTTACTATTTCTATCGTTGGATAATTATTTATTAACAAACACCTGCGAAACGAAATATTTTCTTGTAAGCTCGTATATAGTGCAGTAAAAAATATAATAAAATGGATAGAGCAGTCTTTTGACCTGCACACGGCGAAGCAAATTGTTTGAATACGATTTTCAGATGTTTTTTACACAAAGCGCAATTCTTATACAATTTCGAAGTTTTTACTATTTCCATCTCGCAATATGTACGAAACGGAACTTAGTCTGTCTGTTAGCGACAGTCATTTGTATATCCGAATTATATTTTATTTGCATTTTGCTATACATGATCTAAAGAATGTAGATATATTGTGCCTTTTGTATATTGTATATTTGTATATAAACATATTTTACATGAAATATTGTAATAATGTAATCTATTCACATAAACAATAAATAAAACTTTAGAAAATTGTTGTTTTAGTCCATAACTTTCCCATTATAATCGCGTGTGTCGTTTTATTGGAAATGTAACTCGTTAGGAAATTACCCATGCGAAGCATTAGTTGAATAAAATGGCACTCAAATACGGAAAATAATGCATCAATAAAGTCTATGTATATATGCGTATCTATATGGTACATTGGTATCACTTTTATTGTAATAAATTTTATACAAAGTAAAGCACATGCCTATTTCGCATAACTTACTTAATAAAATGCACAATATTTACACTTTTGCAAAAAAATACATAAGATACGTTTTATTTTTTTGTTGCAATTGATTGAAATCGTTTCTTCACGGTTCAGCAACGAGCAATATTATTATTTACGTAATATTTATAACACATAGATGTTATACTTATCTAAACATCACATTGGCAATTCGTCTACAATTAGTAGTAATTACATATTTTTTTTTTTATAACTACTAGCGCATTTTATATATTACAGTAATATTTACAATCTTATGTTATCGTATATTAATACAGGGTGAGGCGTATAACGTTATCGCACAAAAAGGGTTTCCGTTTCTTCAAACGATACAAACAAATATCCAAGTATCAAAATAATTCCCAGAGTTCGAAAAGTTACGTCTGATACTAGAAATTCCCACACTTAAGGTAATTTGCAGGTCATGTTATTACAAGTCATTAAATTTGCCTTGACGTCAGATACAACATAGTACACAAAAAATATAGTCTCGTTTAAAAAAACATTGATAATTTCCATGTCTAGATAGAATGATCGACCAAACAATTTCTTTGATTCTTTTTCATATTGTCTAGAGAAACGGAGATTTTTATAGACGATAACATTAGGTGTCACGCCCCGTATAATATCAAAAACGTACAAAAGTGAAAATATAATTTTATTATTTTCCAAAAAACTTGGGATATGTAACCACCCAGAAAAACGCGTATAAAAAATTTATGCGTAACTTCACCAAAACTTTGTTTCGCAATACCCTTCAAAATCACTTCAGAAAGATGAATCGCATTAGCCATTTTGTGGTATATATTGTTTGTGTTACACGGCAATAGACAATGCGAAAGACTGATGTTCCAGTCGGCCCAACTATAACGCATGGTTCGATATGCGATCCTTGTGTAACTAAGAATTCAGGATATCAAAGAATAATAAATTATTTTCTATTGTTGCGTGAATCGACTTAAATTTGTATCATACCGTCATGTTTATGTTACTGTGAATGTCCTTGCACTATAAACGTTCGAAAAATATGTTTGTCGCGTATGTTATATAGAAATTTTAACTAGGTTATCCTGAATAATTGAACACATTCTATTCTTATAGTTCTATTTTACTCTATGTTATTCTACTCTGTTTGTATAAAGTCCAGTTGAAATATTGCGTTGTATGCGTTATAGTAGAAACGACTGTGCTAAATTCTAGTGTGCATTTATCGTTATATTGAGCGTATCCTTGAGGTCCTGACGGAATGTACCAAGTTGTGCTAACTCTATGCGTTACATGTTACAAAATAAGAAATTCTTTAAAAACTGTCTTGTCAAATCCAACTTGTTTTTGCGTTCGTTTGGTTACTTAATTATACTTCCTTTTTTTAAATGGAAACCCACGGAGAGAATTGACTTTCAGACTTACAGAAAAATATGCTGCAAAATTTGCATTCTAGAACTTCCATATTATTCATGTAAATACATACAATTTTATTACTTTCTGCGCAAAATAGTTGTTTTGTCGTTTGAAAAATGCATGAGGTGTTTTGGTTTCTTACATCCATGGAATGTTACGTTTAGTTAGTACCTGTAACTGGTCAGAAGTTGTTTGATAAACACTTTTGATTAATGTTTGAATTTCGTTTAAAAATTATCTTCATACCGTTTACGATTCATATTATTAACGAACTTCAAAATTATGTAATATCTCACTGTTGTTTCCCTTAGAAATTTTCTCGGAACAAATCAACTTATATTGATTAAATTAGAAAATTATAAATATCTCAAGCGCACATAACAATCAACAATATTTAAATGGAAACAATTTTCAAGTCTAATTGCTTAAAGATAGTAATTATAGAGAGCAATGCAAAAATAATCGTACAACTTTTTTTTTCCCTTAATGCGCGTCCTTAAGTTTGATTTTAACTAATGCTTTGTACAACAAAGAGAAAACACATTAAACAATTTATAGAACTTCGACGATTTGTTAACGCTGTCACTAGAAATGTCACTGAGACAGTTCACCTTCTGCATTTAAAATTCTTCGGCTATCGGCGAATTTATAGCACCGCATAAGTGACTTACAGTGAGTCACAGCCAAAATCGTACACCACATATGAAAATATGTTTCATTCGAAAAAAGAAGTTTGAAGATGATTTAGAAAAAAAAAAATAAGGCAGACATATATTTACAATAATATGTCTGCCTTATTTTTTTTCCAAATCATTCCTAAACTTCTTTTTTTCAAATGAAACATATTTTCGTACGCGGTGTACGATTTTGATTGTGACTCACTGTATATGCGTAATATTAAATTCGAAAATTCCTCTTCTACATCGCCGTGTCTACTGACACTACATTTAGCGTTTGTAAAACCTTCTCGAAAATGTACGAGTACAAATAAGTCTTTCATGTTGGCTAGTTAAAAGTTTGAATGGTGCCGAGCTCGAACAATTACGACTTTGGGATAAAAACTATGTCGATACTGTTTCGTTAATGAATAGGATTGATTCGACTTAGGCATATAGTAAATGTACAACCTATCTGTTCAATATCCTGTTGCATTTTAACCCTCAGAAACTAAAAATAATTTGGTTTATAGAAGGTTAATTGTTACGCGATAACAGACCTGGGCAAATTTTATTTGAAATGAAAGTAAGAAATATTTTAATCATTCATAACTTACAGTGTTATTCGGAAATAACTGAAATATCGATGTCTTTAAAAGAATAAGTATTTCAAATAATGAAGTTATTTCATTATTTAAATTATTGAATACTTTAAATGATGAAGTCATTTCATTATTTAGAATATACTTCAAAGTAACAAATACTTATATTTCAAACAAGTGTTATCATCAACGTCACGAATAAATATTTATTAGCCTTCGTGAACACTTGTTTGTTATTTGTATCCATAGAATATATCGTCAGTCTGTGTTGGAACCCATTGGATATTTGTAATTAATAAATAACTATTTTGTTTGATTCATTATCATTTCAATATTTCAATAATGCTAAGCGCTCTGAATACGTTGATATTTCCAAAAGTATTTCATTACTTTAAACATAACGTAGTTGTATTTAATTATGAAATAATAGCAAAATAGGATAACGTGTTATTTGAAATAATATTTGAAAAGCGCCCAGGTCTGTACGATATGGATCAAACTATCGCGGAGGACATAATTAATGTTTCTTTTCGTTGGAAAGGTGTCGTATTTTTGTTTAAAACGAGATTCGAACAAAATACCACCTAAAGTTCCAGTTCCTCGGCTGTACGAGAAAGTCTATGATTATCGATACGTCTACGTTGACTTCGCCTAACTGCATCCGCTCGTCGATACGGTTCCGATCTTAACCCAAGAAGAATGTCTTCCAGAGCACCATTGTAAACTTCGTCCTGCTGCATCAGCTTCTTCTCTTGAACCAATCTCGTTTTGTTCTTCAACTCGTTTATCACAGCGTCCTGCGAACGTGTAAAATTACGAATCGTCTGTTAATCTTTTGTCCTAACCTCAACGGCACGACGATATTTCATAAAACTTATTCAAACGACAAGGATGAATTATCTGAAAACAATAAGTATCGTTCGCCGATACTCGTCACACCAAATCATTATGCTTAATATGTAATAAATACTATCTTCTGTTGACCCCAATTAATTTAAGTAATTCGTTAATTGACATTGTAGTTTTTCGTACAGTGGTACAGATTTTGCACTCCAAATTAACACTTTTGCAAATCGAATTCACCTTGTAGGCGAAACGGTTAATTTGGAGTGCAGAACTTGTATGTAGATGGTGAAATTAAGAAAGAGAATAAAGGTTCTAGGTTTCTGTTCAGAGATAGCATTTGTAAGATCAGTTCTTATAATATTAAAAGTAAAAATTAAAGTTCCACTTGAGAGCACTTTACTATGAGCCTAAAAGATTTATGATTGACAACAGCAAATCTACTTTTTTTTAAATTATTGCTATTATCATAAAATTATGATTCTCTATAATTGTAATTTTAAACTATCCATTTGATTAAAAAATAATTTACTACTTTATTCGATTTAAATTGCTATGTATAATGTTTCTACATATAATTATAGAAGATAAGAATAATTATGAAGTCTAACTTTGAATATTTATCATCTTGTAAAATGAGTATCATTCAAAACTATTTATCTTTTCTACGTAGAAAGAAATTATCGTATATAAAGCATGTTTAATTAAAAAAAAGGAGGAACTAAGTAATCGTACCTCAAAAATAAAACTAAGTTTCTAATTAGTATGCATCTTGCTATAAAAGTTTTATTCGTGCCTAGATTTTCGTGTTATTAATTATTAATAGTAAGTACAGCTAATATAACTTTAAATTCAACCGTTGTATATCGTTAATTCGTATGCGTCTAATCTATGAGACTTTTGGCAGTAGCATAGGAAAGTGATAATAGAGGACTTCTCTCAGGCAACATCAATGCAAGCTAGAACACATGCCAATGCATCTTTTGATTCTCTGTTAATGATATAAATCGAGTGAATATGTATCTTTACCACGAGTATCAGAAAACAGTTCTTCAGAAAATTAATTCGAAACAGTAACAAAAAAAAATGAACATTCACGATTTTACAATTTTACGAAACGGGATATTAATTAAAAAGTAATGTAATTTATTTAAATATAGATAATTAAAATCAAACGTTCTTTAATCTCCGGATAACTGACACGAAAGTGTTACAGATAGATCGGCGAGATTTAACCGATGAAAAAGAATACAAATACGTTATTTTTTTTTTTTATTATAAATAAATAATATTTTTCATAAACAAATGGTATATTGGTTAAAAGTAAACGGAAATAGAGAACTGTTTTCGAACGTGACGTACGGTATATGTACTTCGTACGATAATAAAAGCTGAACCTACACATGTGTTGTCTTAGTGCAGTGTATGTGGCGAGTGCAATCATTAAAAATATGTTATTAGGAGGAAGTGAGTGAGCACAGACTTACATGTTGTGAATTGTTACGTTCACTTATATTGTTACGTTCTGAGCTCCAGTTCATTAAGATGTCGGTGTAACAGACTCTTGTTCGTGTTACAGCAAAATTTCGGTGACTTTAAATCCAAATAAATATGTAACAAATAAGAAAAATAGATGTTCGTGAGATACCTTAATAGACATTACGTCTGTTCAAGAAACGGAAAGAAAAGTGCTGAACAGCACTCTCGAAATAATCATAATCATCATAATTATGTAATAATCCCTGTAAAGTATCATGCTATCTCACAACATGCAGCGAAACGAAATTCCATCAAAATTAATTTCCGCGTGAGCATCGTATTTTGCAAAAACAATTACTGCTTCTTTTGTTCACACTTACAAGGAGAGGTCGTTGCAATTAAATTCGTCGATTTCAATCAAATTGTGTCGTGTACTTGCAACACAATTGAGCAGATAAATATCTAAAGATATTTGCAAATTTATATTATTTTTAATTAAATTTAAAATGTCAGTAAACTGAAGGAATGGTTGTCGCTATTGTTTAAAGTAAAGAACGAATAATGTAATTCTGAAATTTAATTTGTAACGTTTCTAATCAATCTTGTGTTGCTTATGGGGTTCTGCAATTTAAGAATTTTAGTAAAGAAACTACAAGATTCTATTAATGTTTTACAACAAGATCGTCCACTTTTAGGTGTAGAATACATTAGAAATATTCACTCAATTGTTTGCTCATTTAAACTTTAAGTATACTAGACAAAATTTGGTTGAAGCAAGTAACTCCATTGCTGAGACTCTTCTTTGTGTTAGTAAAGCTGATCAACATCTTGGTACAAAATTGTATTTCGTATTTAATATCGACGGTTTCATTAAAAAGAATTTTAATAGTAAGATTATCAATATATCATATAACCAGTCAAGACAAATCAAATTAAAACGTGTTATTCAATGATGGTAGATGATTCTTCCCCGAATTGCATTGTATAAACAATTAGAAAATGTTATAAGTGTCAAGGTATGCAAGATTTACTCACAAAGCATAAATCATGCGTTGTTATAGGTAAACGTATTTGAAAAGCGCAAACACGTTTAAAATTGCACCATTATACATCGAAGTATAAGGTTCTAGCTTTACGTCATATATGTAAGTACATACAAGCATCAAACAGAAATCGAACGGTAGATTTGTTTCACAAAATTGTACTATTATTTTTGTTTCAAGAAATATATCCATTAAAGATGATTTAAAAATGTGAATCTGTTTGATGCCTCCTAATTTATCATATTATGTCGTGTTCCTTAATTTATGTAGCCAACATTAATTTGAAACGCTAATGTTTCTGTTATAACGCCATGCTTGCTTTCTAGGCTTCCAATATTCGTTCGTAAAATTGTCAGCGATTCTAAATATTTTTCTTACGTTCACAAAAAACTGAAATTTGAACAGTTGATTGTGATATTGATAAAAAAAATAAATCGGACTTTCATAGCATTGATGTTGAGAGAGGGGGGAGGAAAGGAAATTGTGTGTTTGGATGTGGTTAGAAATGGTTGGTAAAATGCCATAGTGTTGATTATACCATACCAGACAGTATGATTAAAATTATAAGAAATTAATTTGAAGCGATAAGCATAGCTTTTTGTGTGCATACAATTATACAGGGTTCGAAATAGGTCAACTTTACGAGCATGTTCCGATCATCGTTAAGATAAAAGAGTTAGACCACAGAATTTCTTAATAGCAACAATTTAGATTTAGAAATCAAGAAATTTTGGATGTTAGAAAAACCACACTACCAATATCATTATATCTTATTTTCTGAGCAATATATACATTATGTACAACGATTGGTTAGGCAATGGTTTTCTGGTCCAATATTTGTTTTTTAAAGTGGGTTAAACAAAAACATGATGTAACATACATAATTTACACATGGTGCACGAACATGGCTCATCTTTTATCTTTACAATGAACAGAATATGCTGCCAAAGTTTGGCCTTGTGCTTCATAAACACCCCGTATATGTTACCACAAAATACAGAATTATATTAATGCATTCAAGCCCAATATTAATAAGGTGATTATATATAAAGAAATTATAATTCTTGCTTAAAACATTGCATACGACAGCTTAAAACTAGTAATGTCTAAATTACAGGGATAAATATATTAAAATAAGCAAAATGTTAATAAACATGAAAAAAGAAAAATAGATCACACACATTAGATGCAACTAAATTATTTCTAAGTTTCAACATGGTGTACGTTAATAGGGACAAATTTGTCTTAGATACGAGATAATAGATGCGTAACGTGCACAAGATGATCATGATAACGATGGTAGACATTTACAATTTTATGTTGCTTAAATGAATAGATAAAGAGTAAGTAAATGGTAAAATATACCTGTTGTTTCTTTTGATTTAATTTATTTCGTTTAATGACTTCCTCTGACGTGTTCAAAGCTTCCGCAGCGGCAGCCTCCAATCTACGACGCTGTTCGTTTTCTTGATCCGCAGCCTGAAAAAACACTTTGCTTTGCACTACCTTTTTCCTATGATCGTCGATGTCAGTACTAAATACACTTTACTTCTTCATGTGGTCGAACAAAAACCACAATGTAATCTGTCGATGTGCGCGCAGATTATGTTTGATAGAAAAGATTTACCTTAAATGCCCTTGCGAATCTAACGAGAAGGGAGAAGAATGTATTAGCATCGGCTTGTCTGGGACTTTCGCCAAAAAATTCAACGCATTCTCGAAACACTTCACCGGCGGTACGGGCATCAGATTTCAGACGACGCAACTTTTCCTCGGAATTATTTAAGAAATCCCGCAGTACCGTATTGTGTTTCTCTTTACCACGAAGTTCGAATTCTTTCCTTACAAGGTCCATACCCTTTTCTAACTCGTGCACGTCCGTTGTTATGTTCTCTAGCGAGACTGAAATTAGCGGATGAAAGGAAATTATATATATACGAAAGACGAAACAAGTTAAGAAAAAGACTAGTATGTGGACAAGGATAATTAGAATATTCTTAAGAAATGTATAGTATAGGTGTTAATACTCTGTAGGCATATGTGTCACAAGAGAATTCTTGTCACAAAAGAGACAAAATAACGATATACAAACCTGTCGCAGCTTTATCGATATACATAAGTTCCGATTCAAAATTAATAAGTTCTGGAAACTTGACTCGTATAGTTGCCACGATGTAATGTAAGAGGCACATTCTTTTATCCGTTGACTTTGTATCGAGCAACGTATCTAAACTCTGCAGCTTGAATCCATACGCCGGCCCCCGTTTGCTACTGTTCAGATAATTTCCGAAGGCGAGGATAATTTCTAATACTGCTCTTAACTTCTTTGAACTCTTAACCGAACTCGATGCAGATATCACAGCGTGTATTTGCGGGGTAATAAGATGCAAATTGTCAAAAAAGTTTCCGATATAATTCATGATGGACAGCTTCGTCGATATCCTTTCCACTTTACCCAGCTGCATTAAAAATTTGTCCTCCTCCGTTAGAAGGTTGACATTTTTCTTTTCGATGATATACTCTCTGTATGCTTTTATCTGTAACATCGTAAAGCGCGTCGTATTTCATTACCAGCAGCGGTTCTCCCGAACGGTAGCAGAATGAATCGTACCTCTTGATCCGTAGGCACCATACGTTGCAGCAACTCTACATTTTCCAGCGAAAGTACTTTCAAGTCGAGAGCGTTTACGGCCGAAATTACTTTCTCTACCGGCATTTCCATTTTTCTTCGCGAAATGGCTACAGAAACGTTAATATTGGTAATTATGCACTTGGCGTACGTTCCAAAAGAGTCAGTAATAAGTGTAGAAGAACATCGTTTTGTATATACGTACCAATATTTCGTAATCTAGTGTGTTCCAGGAGCGACACGTTTTCTGGTTTCTTGAATCTTTTACTCGGAAAGCTATGGAGACCGTCGATTTCGCTGTTACCATTAGCTATATGCCCACCCAAGCCAATTTTGAATCGTTCTTCAAAATCCGAGAAATCTATGTAATTGTGCAATCGATCGTCATCCAATTCGTTGAAGATAGTGCCTCGCACTTGGTTAGGCTTTAAGGCGATCCAATTCAACGTAGGGAGTTTGTACTTCGTTTGAACCTGCGATACAGAAGTACAAACACGTTATTAACGGGATTAAATACATGAAACTTATCAAGAACCAATGTTTGCGCTATAAACAAGCCATAGATAAACAAGGGCCTGGCGTTACTACCATGGAAACGAATTTCTCTCGTATCTTGAATATTACTTAAGGACAATCTTTACAGCGCTTGCGTATCGATGAATATTTAATGTCACGTGATCGAAGTATTCCAAATTTGCGAACACACCTTTCGTTTAATAGTCATTGCTCCGTCCGGTGCTTGCATCATGCCAGCAGGTGGTGGAGGTATAGGTACAGGTGGTGGTAATTTTTGATCCCCGGGAGAAAGAGATGCCATAGGAGGCGGAGGTGGACACGGAGGTGGAGGCGGTGGAGGTGGCGCAGGGGCCGCTGGAACCGATGTTGGTTGCTCCAACGTTGGCGACGGTGTCGAATTAAACGTGGAAGACGTCACGTTGTCCGAATTACTCATTGGACTCGTTGCGGATCCATTACGGTGACTCGCTGTTAAAATAAAAAACATTGCTTATTAAGATACTGAGTTATTTAAAGGTAGTGTTTCTCAACATGAACGATATGGATCTTTATACTCTGATTTTAAATATAAAGAGACGTAAAACGTACCTGTGGAACCTTTGGTGAGGGTACCCGTAAGAGTTTCTAATTCAATAATTTTGTTTTCTAAAACGCTTTGCCTTCGAGCGGAGTCTTGTTTCTGTCTCTTTAAAGCTGTAAGCTCCTCTTCCGCCAGTCGTCGAGCGTCCACGGCGTCGGCATACTCCACTTTTAATGCACCTAGTTCAGTCTCTAACTCCGCTAATTTCGCGAGCGATTCTCTCTCCAATTCTGTCATTCTTTCGTGCGCCTGTTTTCAGAGCAAAAAACATCCGTGAAATAATTATTGTTCACGCGTTGACTGTCACACCATGTTTCCATATCTAGTAGTGTTCTCCATATTTGTTTAAATTATAGTTTAGAAAACAGAAACGTTTTGCAAATGTGTTATAAGTAGACTGCGGATGTTTATGCATTTATGGGGAATTTTAATTCTCAAGAAACTACAGAATGCACTTAATATGCAAAAATATAAGAAATACTTAAAGTAAGATACGAATTATTATATTTAAGGGTTGAGACAATCATCTACAAAGCTCCCATTTCATTAATTCTATTAATAAAAATATGAATTTGCATAAAGATCCGCAGTCTAGTTATAAGTTTGTAGCTTCATTCATCAGTGACTATTGTGACAGCCAATGAATTAATATTACTCGAGTAACGTGTAAAAATTGCCACTTGAAAGCGGGAATTAATTACTGAATCTATATAAAGGTATACACTTACGTGACCAAGTTCGTCTTCCAATTCAGCTACTTTTTCTAACGCGGCAGTCTTAGTTTCACTGTCTTCCATTAAGGCAGCTACATCGAATACATTATCTAGATACGCAGAGATTTGAACCTGAAGAGAAATTGTTATATATAAACACAGTACTTCAAACAAGTTATTGCATAGACTCTTAATTCTGGAAACATTCTATATTTTTAATTTTTACCAAGACTGACCTGCAAATCCTCACTCTCGGTGTGCCTAAGTTTCTCCAGATACTCGTCCAACCCGAGTTTCGTAAATTCATATTGCAGGTGTACCCTGAAATTCATGTCTTCCACCGAATGAACAACGATATTCACGAACTGCATACAAGCGACCATGAACTCTATGTGAAAACTGTCGTATTGGGTGAAATATGCCATGAGCGTTGTAAATCTTCGCCTTTCCGTGCACACTACCTTGAAATTGTCAAACGCGGAGAGGATAATCTCGTGGCCACCCTTAACTAGGCAAATTGCAGCAAGAAGTTCCAGCACTAGAGCCTTCGTTCTGAAAGAACAATATTCTTTGTATTGATCGGTAAAACAAACGTTACTTTCGAGAAAACAATTATACTCTTACCTTAAACTTTTGTGCATTAAGCTAAGCGCAATGCAATTGATTGCTTCTCGATGTTGTATAACCATGTTGAAACCGTACTGTAAAAATGAGATTTTATGTATCAGAGTGCTAGAGATTCGGAAGTAAATTTCTTTGATCTCGTTTACACACATGAAAATTAAATTATTTTTTATGATTATGCTTAACTCATATTTTGGTATCTATTAGCTATTAAACATTGATTTTGTAATCTCGAAGAAGGCTGGCAAATTTGGTTTAAACGAATCTTTAAGGAGTTACTTTGTTTCGTCTTAATTATTAGATGATCTTTAAAAGTTCTGAATTTCATTTAGGGAAATTATCTCTGGCTCTTCATTATACCTGCCAATTATAAGAGTATTAACTTGACCATAATTACTACGGTCTCTTAACCATTTATTGTACAAAAAATGTTTCTGATGATAACGTTCACGCTTATCTGAAGGCAATCCCGTAAACACTAGAGATCATGAGTTTCAACGTCCATTAAAAAGACACCTGCACACGGGATACGCATATTAAAGGAATTAAAATACATATTCTTAATATGTACGTAATTTATTAGGCATAACTGGGTATTTTATTCTTCATATATACAGATATGCATGCATTTATATTGAAATCTCAACTTTCTCAACTGATTATTAACATCTTCAATACTGCTGATGATTTAAATGTACAAAAAGTAGGATCTCATAAATAATTCCTTTATCTATAATTTACAATTTTAACGTTAATTACACAGCTACCAGCCTACTCGAGCCTCTACGTTTGCTCAAACTGAAGAAACATAAAGAGTGGTAGTGGTATTTGCATGTATCCGCAACCCAGATCGATGCAAGAAGCGAGGTACTATAAAATGGACCAAAAAATAGTTATTCGAGAAATTTTTCCATTGTGCAGAATTACTATTCAATGCTGAAATACAATTCTGACCATCTCTGTCTCTGGTAAACCTGGTAAAAATTTGTCAAGGAAAATGGGAACCAGAAGACAGAAAGCGTGAACAGCTGATAAACTTTTCGCAATCTCGAGATGACGTCCTTGTACCAATTCTTCTACAGGCAGTTTTTATACCTTGTTATTCATGATGGCACGCATGCAGAGTATGCAAACGTGAATGTCATCTTTCGCTTCGCCCATGTTCAGGCGCGCCACGTGCCGAGATCTCCTTTTAACACCGGGGCTATCCTTGAGCTCGTGGAGAGGAGGCCTAAGGCAGCCGTTATTTAAGGGCGAAGTGTCCCCAGGACCACCTGGAAAATAATTGCGGACAGTTTGCATTTACCAATTAAATCTCTTTCCAGGACTTCGCCGTAACAGAGATGGATGCTGGCGCGTGAGCCAGCGCACAGACTTACCGGTTTGTAATTTTTCTTCGGAACTCGTGTGGGATTCTAAAAGACGTTGCTCGTGCCTCATCATGAGTAACCTGAAGCTGAGGTAGTCTATAAGTGCGTCCAGGCCTTGGTTCTCCTCGTCTAGGAACTCCCTCACCCATCTAGATCATTGTTCAAATAGTAACTTTTTTTTCACAGAAATTGTTAGAAAATGGCCGACAACTGAAACTGATTCCAGCGATACAAAACACAATTTTTCCAGATTAGGATTTTTACGAGATCAAGGTGGTATTTCTAACCTAGCAGTTTTGAGAAATTAATTTCTTTTTATAATTTAGAGGGATTCCCTGATTGTATATTAGCTTCCCAAGCGTTTTTAAATATAGTATTCGAGCTTACTCTATGTGATTCGTGCGTAAGGAGATCTCCAAATCCCGGAGTACTTGGGTGGACGTCGACTCCCCAACTATTTTTCTTTTCTGGAAGAACGTAAGGAAACGATACGACTGTATAATCGTTAGTATCCGTCGTCAGACTTTTACCAGCGGAAAACGAACCGAAAATAAACGAACATTTTGCAGCACAAGAACTAAATTTATCAAACATTTTCAAGGGGAAGTATAATTCGTGGTACAACCGAAAAAGAAACGATTCCTCGTGAATAAAATATATTCATAATTTTCATTCTCCATTGCATATATTTTATTTCATCGGATAATTCGAACCAGGCTTGTTTAAGTATTTTCTAATCTTATTAATACTCGACCTAAATATTGAGTGAACACATTAGGCTATTAGATGTTTCCATAAGCATCGTGTGAAAGCCCCGTAAAGTATCTTAAACGAATTTTACACAGATTGGTTTTATTAGGTTCCCTGTCGGGCACATTATGCAATAGAGGGTTAAGAAAATCGAGTTAGAAAGTTCGTGAAGCGTATACATGTGTGTTCTACTGAATCAACCCTTTGCGGACGACCATTTTGAGATTCGAACGTCAGCCATGACAGTTCTTTTGGTGCAGTTGACAGTCTATTTTAAGAAAAATATATATATTCTACACTTTGTAGGAAACTAATATTAGTCTCATACTAAAAAGATATATTTCTTTTTCTTCAGACATTTTTTACATTTGCTTAATTATGTTTTTATTCACTTATATACTTCCAAGTATCAACAATCAACTTTTGCATGCTGTAGAAGATCCAATTAAACAGTTGGGCATTGATGTTAAATAAATTAACCATTTTTAAACTAAATATGCTATAATAACTGTTACATTTCACTTAACCGGGGACTAATTTCTAACTATACCACCTTTAATCTTTTTACAAGCACAAACAGAAACAACCGTCGATTACATGGATAGATTACAACGAATGGAGTATACGAGAAGATTTCATGTCGCGTTTCAGATATATTTTTTCCACAATGAGTCAGCTCCCCTTCGGTTGTACCGTGGATTATACCCACCCTGGCAAATGCTTTTAAGTCTCGAGTCGTTAGTTTAAATCCAATTCACGTTGCAACGTAAGACAGACGAACGTACGAACACAAAGAAAACAGAAAAAAAAAAAACAAATTGCAACATACTCGATGGCTTCGCGATGCTTTTGGATCCAGGTAGGTGCGTAACTTTGCTAAATAATAGGATGGCGGATCCTTTGCTTGTACTCTTTCCTGAAAATATCAATAAACAATACATTATTTACTGATTTGAATATTGATTTAACGAAGTTTCTTTCACTTTCAAAAACTCCTGTTCCTGTGAGTCGTTTTTAAAAATAATTGCATGGGCAAAGCCATTTCAAATGGAAAATAAAAATGAAATCTTACAAGAATTATTAAAATTATTCGTTTAATTTTCATGTCAATATCAATATTTCTGAAATACAATTTTTCTGAAAAGACAAATATAATTTACAAGGAGTTAAAATTATTTATGTTGATACGTTATTCAATACTGTATGGATTTTCATTAATATTTAAGATGAATGGATTATCCAGTATATTTTCTTTCCTACTGGATTTATTGTTGCTTCTAATATCGATACACGGTAATTAAACAGCGAAAAAAAATAAAAAAAGAATATATTTTTGGTCTATTGTTCCAATAAAAAGTCCACTTATAGGGGGTACGCAGAGTGTTGAAATTTTGAAAGGGATATACGGCGCGAAAGATTTTAATCCATTGAAACGACGCGTTTCAGCGGGGTTTAACGAGTGGCTTCGTAATCAACGTGTGTGCAATTCCACACTCGGTGGCTTTAATGGGCGAGGCTTCTGCAATTTTCTCTGTAGAACAATATCTCACGGTTTCCTAAATGCGCACATGCTTGCGTGCTTGCGTGCACGCACGAGTGTGTGCCTGTGGCACTAATTTGGATAATTTCACGCGTGTGGGCACATTCTTCGTGTACACTTTCATCTTGCGATTATACTTACACGCCGATGTAAAAGGATATTCATTATCTCGCGCTTAAAAAATTGCCCCTTTTGTTTCCCGACAATAATTTATTCGTCAAATTTGTTCTACTTAACAGTTAAACGATTTCCACTGTTCAAATTCTAATCTTTATTTAAAGGGTATAAGAATTTTCGAGAAAAAGTATTTTCAGAAAGGTTTTGAAGAAGGTTCGATGCACAGAGATTTTGTAGAAAGGCCCTTGATGTATAATGGCGAGTCTACACTCGCCATGAAGTCTAATATATGAAAATCAACGCTCATAAATCATAAATAGAGTACAAGTGTATGATTGTAAGGCCAACTGTTCGCTATGTCGCATCTATAATATTGTGCGATTATCTGTCAAAAAGTTAGTCAATTTACAAGTTAAAGAAAGCTCTAGGTTGTGTAAGAAAATGCATGTACAGAGCATTCTATGTGCTATAAATTTTTAATCCAATTAAAAATTTAGGTGACGTACGAGTAACCTTTGTGATATAACAAAATAGAGGAGAGTGATGAAAGTTGTTATAAAGCATTTAGAAATTTGTCTATTTGATTAACGTAGCTTCCTAGTTATTCAATATTTTGTAATTTCAATAAGAAAAAATAATTTCCCTACAGTTATTTTAACTTATTCTGACAAAAAATCCAATCAAGGTACGTAAACTAAAATTATCATACTTGAATCAACACTTTTTTATAAATACGTAACAATTGATTCAGAATACCCTAAGCTGGCATGAACTTGCAACAATTTTTAGGTTATGGTGTCAATTGGGGTTACATATAAGAAGAGACAGAATATTATATATTCTATCATTTCATTTATTCAATAATTTATTAATGCAATATATGCATGCTTCTTAGATAAATATAATTGTGGTCATTAATAGTAAAAAGTATACATTTTAAACGAGTATCATTACCAATATTAAAAATAGATTACAAAATGAATGAAACGTAACCTCATTTTCTGGTGCCAATGCTTACCAACTGTATTAATCCTTTATCATTCAAATAAAAAATGTTATTAGATTTAATTATCCTATAATAACAGAAAACGAACAATGTATTGTAGTAAGCAGTTTGACAAAGTTTGATTTATCATTTCTATAGGTATAAGACAAAAATAGCCTAGAGTCAACCGCTACCGGTTGGTAAAGTGTTAAGGAAAGAAATAAATAGAAGAATTCGAACGGAGGCGTCGAATTCGTGCAAACGGGCACACGTGTGTGCATCTGTGCATCCGCGCCGGTGAACGAGGGATGCTGTACATTTTTTTTTTGCGGCCCATTTTCTTGTATCGTATAATAGCACGGCTTGCATTACATCCGTGTCGAGTTACCCACATGCCCTACAGGCCAGTTCAAAAACCAAGACGGTCCACCCGATGACCCCGAACGGGGCAACCCTGTCGCTTCAAGAATATCCTATTTCACGAATAGATTCTGAGCTACGGCGTCGAAGGCACTTCGTGCCATCGAACCAACGACGACTATTTGTGCCGGTTATTACGAAAGTGACCCGAGTCACGTATTTCCCGCTTCGTGACATTTAAACTTGCCTCTTCACCGTATTCAAAAATACTTTTCCCATCGCGATGAAAAACTTATCAAAAATTAACTGCTTTACCAACGTAAACCTTATCCAAGATTATTAGATCTTAGAAGTCTTATAATTTACGTTTTGTTAAAATTGTAAAATCGATGACAAAAATATGTGGAAAATGCAGTGTAACGTTGTAATATTCCAGGGGTAAATATTATTATAGAAATAATTCTTCGATACTTCGATGGATAACCTATTTTAAGCTTTCAATATGGGGAAGCAGTTCGTCAGAACAATGTCTCGATTTATTTTATTTATTCGACCTCTCGCGTGTAGATTAGATATATCGACTTCATTCACAAAATTCAATGATGCATGTTCAATACTGATTAATCTCTGGATTGATAACCTGTTTTAAACTTTAAATATCGCGAAGCAATGTTCGGAACATTGTCCTCTCTCGATTCATGCGACCTATTTATAGGTTAAGTACATCTGTACAGTTATCGAAGTATAGTTATGGGTAGTTTCGAGGTTATTATTATTCAATATACAATTTCGATTCAAGAATCTTTTTATCGTTATATTGGCTTGTTTTGAAATTTAGGGGGTCAGACTATTCTTTGAAGTTAAAAAAAAGTGGCAATAAAAAAATGTTTATTATATTGTTAGCTACAAGATCATTTAATAAAGTCGGGCAAATTTTATTAATAAATAAATACAGCCTAGGCTAGTCTACATATCAGTTTAAAAAATTCGTAGACTCTAATTTTCATATAAATTTTCAAAAAAAATTATTACAATTATTAAAATTTGTCAAACTCCGTTGTTCAGACAGCCTTATAATAATTTCAATAAACAAAAACATTGGTGCAAGTAACCAAACAGATACAACGAACATAATACATTTGCAAATTGAAGAGGAAGGGAAAAGTATCAGATCCTATTAAAATTTTCGCTTCCTCCGTTCGTTAATTTCGTTTGCGCGCGGAAGTTCATTATTCCGGAGTTTTTAACGTCCGAAATAATCTGAAAGACGAGACCCGCTTAATTTCCGCGCATCTCGTTCCCTTCGATCCAGACGACTCGTCAAATCCATTTTGTACTTTCTACTGTGCTAGCAGAGCTCGCGAAAGAGAAGAGAGTAATTTCCACTCGAGACGAATTTCACCCTAGCTGCTTGGCTCTTGTCGGTTTAACGAGGCGAATGGTCCACCTAAACCGCAAAAAACCTTTCATGGACTCTTTAGAGGAGTCCTTTGTAGCTTTTTCTTCCGTGGATTCGGGATACAAAACCAACTAATGTGTGCGTAAAACCGTCCCGTTCTTCCATAGAAATGCTTTAAAGGCTCCCTGGCACGAATAAGGAAAGGCATCTGACTTTTACTACAAGATTACGAAACACGTTTGAATCTCTTACGTTAACGCGGAATATTTTCTCCTTCGTGCAAGCTAGGAAATCGCGAGCGCTTAGATCAACGCTCGGCATGGCTATCGTTGAAATATTAGGTCATCAAGTGTCTTAATTTTATATTAGAATTTAAAGCAGTATTTCAATATTAACTGTAAATCTATTTTTCATTTAACAACTCCCCACTCACTTTTTGGACAAAGCAAATATCGTCCCAGAAAGTTTCTGCGGTTTTTGTAATGCATGAGTTTAAACTATAATGGTGATTCACTATAAACGAAATGAAACTTTGTTTTTCTTATGAATTTTTTCCATTTATTTTGACCAATTTATTGCACTATATTATTTTCTATTTATGAAGTAGTTAATTTGTATTATTTTTTAATATTAAATAGTAAATAATACCCAATTACAAACCCCATAGATATAACAATAGTATAAACAGTATAAAATCAACGATACGTGGTTGGTTATTTTTTCTCGAGCCGGTCACCCCATCCTATACTGCACGCGCCAACGCAGCTTCACTTCAGTGATCGGACGAGAAGCAGTATTTTTAATGCACCAACGTTGACCGTTGATAAACTTTGTTTTTAATTTATTCATATAAAAATCTTAAATGTATGTATGTATAAAAAAATGGATTACACAAACAATGAATGGATAAAAGGTTCTTATTTAATTTATAATGAATCAATATTATACTATAGGAATACAAATGGATAACTGTATTTGTATTTTCAAATAGAATTGAATACGAAGAGACGTGATTTTACGAAATATCAAAACAACAAAGCAAAAGTATCATTTCTATTCTATCAAATTTTTATATAGAGAGTAAAAAACAATACTCTGTCTTGCTATCTCGTAAGATCAATAGTTTAGGCGTTATTTCAAGTATTCTGAAGGAGTCTGCATGGGTCGTGAACCCGCATTCATTGGCCGACATGGAATTAGGGGGGTATGAAGGGCAAAGATCTCAGAATGCGCCGATTAACAATACGTTCGTCAAGTTAAAGGCCGATTACGTCATTCTTATAATTCATCGCAACGACAGCCCAGCGGTGCATCAATTTCGCGAGGAGCGTTCACGGACGCCATCTTAAAGAGGCGAATATCGTTGTCCAAACACGTTTTCATTTAGAGTTCAATACAATCGTACAGTAGAAGATACCGAAATGACTGAATGGCAAATAATAGTTTCCTAATTATGAAAAGAAAACATTTGATTGAAATTGCAGAAGGGGCAAAAAAAAATATTTAACGTGCTGTTATTAGACACTACTAATGGATTGATAAATTGTATTTTAGTTTACCATGGACAAATGAAAATTTATTAAGTAAAATTAGGAATTACGCAATTTCCTACAATTTTCATATTTTGAACATTTTTACATTGAGTAATTTTAGAAAATAGTTTGTATAGCTCCATTTATTAATATGTTTATGCTAGTAATAATTAATTTCTATGTATTTTTAGAATTGTCCAGAATAACAACGCTGTTATATAAAGTAAAAAAAACTATTAAACGGAGGCTGTATACTTACTTGATCACATATGATGTCCCATTTCTTCTCGTTATCGTACTGCTTCAAAAGCTTTGCCTTGTCCGGCGGCAAATCCATTGAAGCCTGAAACACGCAAAAAGATGATGGTTTTACAGTGCACTTTCCAAAAACACTCGTAATAACGTATAAATTATTATTAAGTGGTTTTATATTCGTAAAAGAATTACTAAATGACAGAAAAAATTTATTTTTTATTAATATATATATATATATATCAAGGTTTAAAAAACTCATGATAATTAATAATTATTCCTTTTTTAAACAAAGTATTTTACTGACAATGAGTAAAATACTATGTTAGAACATAAATAATGTACTGTACGTGTTTGCTATAAGTATTTTGCATTGCAAACGAAGCTAAAGTTTTACAAATGCAACCTTGAGTCACTGCAATTTGTAGATAACAATTATCTGCTATTTTCAGTATGGCATGATTCACGTATTAGCAGCATAAAACTTTTTCATAAGGATAACTTCATAATACAAAAAGAATTCTAAAACAGAAATACTACAAATTAGTTGACTTATAAATTCAATTGTCTAAATTATATTACTTTGTAATAATAAATGCTTTAAATTTTAGTATTCTTCTTTAAAATTATTTTTGTATTACGAACTTGCATTTGGAATTTTTGTTCTAAAGAGAACCTGAACAAAGGAGGTTGAAAAATTTACGTTTAATACACGTCGTGAACCATGCTTTTGAAATTATGAATTATAAATTTGTCTTTAATAATGGATTCATTAAGAATAACAAATATTTTTGCAATCAGTAATTCGAGTTGCTTTATGTACCAAAGCAAATAAATAATTAAATTCCATTCTTCGAGGGTCGTTTGCTAATTATTAAAACACGCAGCCCTTGAAGTTTCCTAACACTCGTTCCTGCCTGAGCTATTCTCGTTGGAGTAATGAAGTCATCGGCAAGGGTCGGATGAAAAAGAACCGAGGAACGAGCATCGCGAAGGGCTGACTTTATCGAGAGCCGCTCATTCTCGTCGCGCCGAGATGTTTTTAACCGGGGACCAAAAATAACAGTTCTAAAAATTTTTATGAGAAAAATCATTAACGGAACGTTGTTCATTACTCGCATCATTCAGAAACAATGGTATTTGATCTTAAAAAATTTATGTAAATATTCAAAGTATACCAACATAAATTGGACTAATAAAAAATATTAAATTTGGTAGTAGTTAGAGTATAGATTACAATAGCATTTCAAAACCACCAAGTAACTATTTTTCTAACTGTGCTATTTAAGAGGCGATAACGATATGAAATATACATGCTTAAGAATTTAAAGAAAAAAATGATTCATTTGCGATAAAGCGTGTGACAACATTTCCGTCGACTTTTTTAACGAAACACAAACCGCAACTGCAGGAAACGAACGTTAAATTATAATACTGTAATATACGAACATTTATGTAACCATAATCCATTGAAAAAGCGATAATGATATTATATGATATGATATCACGGATTTGATAAAATGTGCAATAATATTTTCAACGATTTATAACTTAGTATAAAAAACTTTTAATAAAGTTTAAGTATAAAACTTTAAGTTATTTTAAATAGCTTAACATATAAGCAATTTTAAATAAATATTCAAAATAAAATATTTCATATAATATACGGCAATCTTAACAAAATTAATTAGAATTTTAATTTATTTTTTACAAATCAATTCTCATTTTTGAGGGGTTAATATAATTGGAGAATTTATGTAAATCTCCATAGTTGTTAAATTCTCCACATATCAATTGTCTTCAAAATTTCCTTTTTTAAGGGACGTGGACTTTACTTTGGAAAACACTGGTTTAAATTAAATATTCATTAAAGAATATTAATGTCAAGATAAAAATAAAAATAATGCTACTAAGAATAAGAAGAGAATATAATATAAATAGCTTTCAGAAATGCTCCCATTTCAAATTTATCCGAGACGGACGTAATATTGACATTATCGAATGAATTTTATTGCAATGTCGTCACATTTCTTCAAACAACGATAAGATAACAAAAATTGACTTACTTCTGACTCCTGTCGTACTAACAGCCCTGTTATCGTTTCGTACTTACGTTACATCTTTTTATATCTATCGATATAAATATTTCAAAAAGTATATTTCTTGGATCGATACAGTGATACTTTCGTATATTTCTTTCTATAATTTGCGTGCATGAAAATTAATCGAAAATCGATGGAAACGTAAACAGGATAAATAAATAATACCGCAAGAATGCGAGGATAGACGCGAGTATAACGTTCAGTCGTAAACGCGTATGTCGTCATGGCTAGCGGCGAGTACAGTCGACGAATAATTATCAACGAGCGGATGCGGAAGACGCGAGTGCATGACATCACTTGCAATACAGATACAGAGTGACCCATTCTAATCTATTTATTTGGATATTTCGCCGACTCGTATCTGCTTCGACGATTTTTAAAGTTATCGATAACTCTGAAATAACGTAAGCTTGTCTAGTGACTTCTGAAACCATAACAGGACGTATTCGTTTCAGTAAAACGGGTTAAATAGAAACAAAACTTCATATAGAAATAAATATACTAGTTGAATATAATGTTGTGTCGATGTGCATTACTAAATACCTATTGTACTATTACACGTTAACTCTGTTGTTTTTAATGAGTTAAATAGGAACAAAACTTTCTATAGAAATGAATGTTAAATTGTTGATGCGTACGATTAAATACGTATTGTATTACTACGCATTACGATATGTTGTTTTTACTTTATCGCGTGTATACTGAATCGCGATACAAAAAGTACTTATTACAATTGGTCGCGGTTGGAAAAGCTTGGAAAACACTGGTCTGTAGTAATAGTAAAGTAACTATAGTACAGTTCTGCGGAGGTAACAATCTCGCTGTTAGTTTCTTTTCCTAAGCAACGATTTTTCGTGCGATTCTCTGCTCGACAGAGAAAGCTAACGCGCGTTCCCCTTCGGCGATCAGAGTGAATTATAATTTTCAGCGACGTAACGCTAGTTCCGTGAAAATCGTTTCCGTTTTGCAACGAATAAGGGGAAATTGCAATTCTCTGGCGACGAGACGATATTTGCACGGTTATGGGTCTCCGATCGTACGAAGCAAGTCGCGTCTCGGCTTTCTGAATCTCTGGGAAAGTCGTGGTTATACCCTTGGATAACTGCAAGACATTTTCGATCGGATAAGTGAACAGCAGTCATCCCTACTACCGAGAGGGGAGTCCCCTTGATACACCAAAGAATTTCAACGTCGAGTGAACCGCGTAGTGTAACCTGACCTGAGCTCAAATATCGGCGAAACAATATACATATACATAGTATCATATCACTCAATAAGTCCCCGGTCTGGCGCATATATGGCAACATTGTTGACAAACCTACGTGATGTCCGGGTAGTATGAACCTTCAAACAGTACGTGTCCAAATTTCGTGGCATTCTGACCGTTAGTTTAGAGGTTGCAGTCGTTTTAGTGATCCCAGTTTTGTCATTTTCAAGACAATGGATAGAAAGGAATTTCGTGTGTTGACTAAACACTGTTTTTTGATGGGGAAAAATACTGTTGAAGCCAAACAGTGGCTTGATAAGCATTATGGGGACTCTGCACCAGGGAAATCAACTATTATTGACTGGTATGCTGATTTTAAACGCGGTCGTACAAGCACCGATGATGCTGAACGGTCTGGTCGCCCAAAATCGGCAGTTGTTCCGGAAAATATAAAAAATGTCCACAAAATAGTTTTAAAAGACCGTAAAATGAAGTTGCGGGAGATAGCTGACACCTTGAAGATATCAGAAGGTAGTGTCTTTACAATTTTACATGAAAATTTGGGCATGCGCAAGCTGCTTTCGAGGTGGGTGCCGCGTTTGCTCACACCGGACCAGAAACAACAACGCGTCAACGATTCCGAGCGCTGTTTGGAGCTGTTCAAACGAAATAAAAAGGATTTCTTGCGTCGGTATGTGACAATGGATGAAACATGGATCCACCATTACACGCCTGAATCAAAAAGATCGTCAGCTGAGTGGACAGCTGCCGGTGAAAGTCGTCCAAAGCGACCAAAAACTCAAAAGTCGGCTGGCAAGATTATGGCATCCGTATTTTGGGACGCGCATGGAATTTTATTCATCGACTATCTTCAGAAAGGCAAAACTATCAACAGTGAATATTACATGGCATTATTGGATCGATTGAGTGCAGAAATTAAGAAAAAACGGCCCCACATGCAAAAGAAAAAAGTGCTGTTTCACCAGGACAATGCCCCGTGTCACAAGTCGATGAAAACAATGGTTAAATTGAATGAATTACGCTTTGAATTGCTTCCCCACCCACCTTATTCTCCTGATTTGGCCCCCAGCGACTACTGGCTTTTTGCAGAGATGAAAAAGATGCTCCAGGGAAAGAAATTTCGCTCAAATGAAGATGTGATTGCCGAAACTGAGGCTTATTTTGAGAGCAAAGACAAATCGTTTTACACAAAGGGCATCGAAAAGTTAGAGGAGCGTTGGAATGAATGTATCACTCTTGAAGGAGAGTATGTTGATGAATAAAGTGGAATTCCTAAAAAAAAATTTGTTTTTCTTAGTTAGACCGGAGACTTATTGAGTGATGTGTTACATAATACAAAGATGAAACTTTTTTAATTTTATTTTTTTTTAAATGAAACTTTTACCAACGTATTTGTGAGAGTCTTCCAATTAAAATAAGACCAAACACGATATAATTTGCTTTTAATCTACTTCTAATAGATTGAAATATAGAGTTAAATACGTAAATATGAAAAACCTAACAAATATATTAGTAACAGCCCCCATTAGCAAACAATTCAAAATAAATAAGTTTCACTTTGTGTTATTCTTATTTATCCTTAGTTCCCTGTCCTTTTCTACGTTCTTTTTCGAAAACTAACCATTCTTATAACTGTAAGACAACAAAAATTCTAAAAGATAAAATCTTAGTTATTTTGTAAAATAATTTTCCACGAGTTGATTTTATTGATTATCATTCGAATCAAATTTTGCTCGTCACTGATCGTCTAAACATGGTTAGCTTCGACGAACGTACGGAGTTTTAGACCGATCGCCTCGGTCGTTTGACCTCAACCCGATTGAACATTTGCGGAGCGAGTTAAAACGCCAAGTATGAAGCCTATATTTCCAAACGAGGATCAATTATTCCACGCGTTGCAAAAAACGAACCAGATTCATATCTCGCTATTATGCGATTGATATTAATATACGCGAAGACATGAAATTTCACATTTGTGTCGCATAAAATAAAGACACTCGAATAGTTTTTTTACAAACTTCGTTAAAATAATACAAATTTTAAACCTTACTGCTTAACATATTAAAATTATCGAATTTATAATTAGAGAAACGCGATGGAATATTTATTCATATTTAAATTTAACTTCGTTAAAATAATGAAAACCTTACTGCTTAAAATTATTGAATTTATAATTAGAGAAACGTGATGGAATATTTAGGGTAAAAGTTTGGAATCCCTCGATTAAACCTCAGTGTGATTTTTCTTTGTGTATATTTCAGAAGTCAGGAAGCCACAAAGTTGTTTTACAAAGCTAAGCAAACTTGCTAGCAATTTCTCCGCGGTGACAGAGTTAAAAGCGTCTTTTAGGACCGACGGTTCCCTTAAATTCCTACCAAAGTGCACTTAAAGAAGCAAACAACTTATTATGGGCAAACGTTGCTCGCGCCCGGAGACCAGCAATCGATAATCGAGAACGACGCGTCGGAAGATACTTTTTATCTGCAAACTATCGATATATGCGTCGATCAGTTAATTTCAACGTCATTGGAACGACAACCGTGACATACACGCGGGATTGTAATCTCCGCTTGTTCGCGGGAAGAATAATAGTCAGAGATTAATAACCGGAACGAGATATGGAAATACGAAAGAAAATAATGAATATTAATCTAAAGGGGTTAGGATGAAACCTAATCTAGCAGTCCATACGAAAGTAACGAGCATTAAAGCATTTAATTGAGACATGTAATAGGACGCAATGATTAGTCTGTGTTATGGAGATGATTTTAGAAGGAAGACTGACAGAATAATCAAATGGTTAAGAATGATAGACAAGAAAAGAAAAGCAATAAAGGAGGAAAATTTATAGTCGTTGGAAGAAGGAGTGTGAGAAGCAACGTTGAAACGTGATAGATACGTAAGAATGGAGGAACGAGTGTTCGAATCAAATATTTGTATTACATTATTTTTTTGTTTGCTTTTTGCTACGAATATTTTCGATTTCGTCAAACGTACATTTCCTCGTTTTAAGATTCACCGGTAATATAAATCCGCAAGAATGGCTATTTGTACACCAAACATCAGATTTGCTTCTTAGCGCGAGGCAATACTATTCATCATGTCAGCTACGTAGCAGACGTTCTGGGAAACGCGACATTCTGATCATTAATCCTTTCTAAGCGTCGTGTATGCAACAATACGTCACACATTTGCTCGCTTCTAGGGCGACATTCCGATGATTTATTACCACTTTGAAAGTTTGCTGGCCGTTTCCTCGATCGGTGGATCCATTAATCCAGGTGCACGAGCACGTGCGTAGGTGATCAAAACAAAGTTTCAGATTTCGAGGTTAAGACGACCCTCGATGTCTGCTGCTTCTTTTTAAATAAAATCTGTTTAATACGCGAGTTTTCTTTTTAATTTTTTCATTCAAATTGATTAGAATAAACACGTGTAATATTATTTCTATTTACAGAACCAACTTAATCAATCTACACAGAAAACAATTATTTGGGACTTACAACTAATCCAGTAAGTAGATTTTGAAAGTTATTTTTCTTCATAGCAGAGGCCCATGCAAAAGAATTTTATTTTATATTTTTAATTCGTTCGTGCATGAAAATCACCCTGTACGTGCGGCCACAAAATGATCGAGGCGGGAAAAATTCAATTTGCACGGAGAACGAATAATACCAAAACAGCTGAACTAACACTTTAGGTAAATAAACAGGGAACCACGAACGTTAGGGCAATATTTTTCTACGAATACTACCTCCGCTGGGGGAAGATGAGAAGGGGGATTACAATTGTAACAATTCAAAGGGCGTAAAAATAATATCTCTAATATCTCCCAAGTATTTAATTCGACCAGCTTGCAACAAATAATTTATCGCAATCGAGTAACAGAAAGTAATAAAATTTCAATTTTACGTGAATTAAAATAGCCATAAAAAATGTTTTACGCAAATATTCTTTCCCCCGAGGGGAGGAGGGGTTGGGAAGTTTGGAAACGACTGATTTAGGGTGAAAACCGTTGGAAACGATCTTTTTGCCATTAATTATTGATAAAAGCATCGGATGGGCTAGGATAGTGGCGCCGGGGATATAGGGTCGACGCCACAAAATGGATTCGCAAGGCGATCAATCGCGGAAAGTCCCCTTCAGAAGGATCATACAGTTAGCCAGTTTCATGTTCTTCTATGCGGTTGTTTCCCGTTCAACAATGGATGCCAGGGGCGAGGGTTGAGTCTCTCTTTTGTGACGTACCAACACTCGTGCGTGTCGTTTATTCCGACGTGCATACTCGCTCGGACGATTATGTGGATTCGCTATCGTACGTAGAATACTACTACCGGAAACACAATCGAGAATCAGTTGAAAGTACTTGAAGCAATGATAGAAACCTTCTAGCCTCTCATGCTACACGCCCACTCTCGGTCCTTCTCCCTACTGCATCTAATCACATCTTATCTTCCAATCTCTCGTATTATTAACGTGCTCTATGAATGGCTGACACGCCATAAATATTCTCCAACTTGACCGTGTTACGTTAATCGCGAACATTTGTTTATTGCAACTTAACCTTCGTCGTCATTTGTTTTCTCCATGACTAAATTAGCGATACATCGAAGCAATGTCCTCGTATATTATAGTTTGATCATTAATTTTAACTATTTGCAGGCATAAAAAAAAATTATTGTGTCTATTAATTTACAATGTGCTTAATGGCAATAAGTAAATCCTCTGACTGTATTAATTGCTTTCTTTGTATTTTATTTTCACGATACTTTTATTAATACCGCAAATCAATATGGTACGATGGATATAATCAATGATTCACAGGCAATACGTTATTGTAGAGGATGAGTCATCTAACGCTGGAATCTAAGTATGCATATCCGTTACTTTCAGTGATATGAAAAACACTTGACGGAGGAAATGTTTGACTCGAACGTCGCATACGATATTAATAATAATAATAAACGTGTGCCTTCAAGGTCATAGTTTTTTAGATTCTAAGTATTACACGTTTGAAGGTTTTAAATTAGACAATTTGAAGTCATTGTAAAAGAGTGGGAAAAGTAAATTAATTATGTCTTATGACAAATTATCTCAAGCTTAATTTAACCTGATCTTAATTTTATATATTATATAACTCTGTCTGAAAAATGTTTTTTTTTATGTTTGAAGAAGCTAAAGTCTGCGAATCGTAACGAATCTTTTATTAAAATGGCCTCTGAATGTCACTTTCTAAACGGTCGGGACCAAGACAATTTGGCCCAATTAAGCTGTCTCGTTTGTGCGAGAAAAAAAAATATAAAAAAGACAAATATTTCACTAAGCAAGAAATTATGTATTCAAATTAACATTTCCTACGCGTTTAAATATTCTGCATACCGAGTGGAATCTTCTCTTGTTAATATCAACCTTATTAATGGCTCATTCTTAAATTACTTCCTAATTACATTAAAATAATCGTTTCGTTTAAAGAGACAAGTAATTTCTCTCAGACTACCGAAATATTTATGTTATTACGCTTAATTTAATTTCCAATTTAATTATATTTCATTTCCCAAAATATCAGGACAGAATGAGGCATATTTTAAATTATCATTACTGTAACAACGCCTCGTCCACGCTTCGCGCACAACGAACACGCGTTTAATTATATGCACGATCATAATGTACTTTCGCACTCGCATCAGGTTTCCTTGTTACCAACAAAAAGACGTTAAGTCCCACGCGCTCGACGTACCTACTCTTTAGCGTTTTCCCTCCTGCCTCTCTGAAACTCTGATTCCTCTTCGTCTTAGCAAACCATCCAGGTCTCAAACAACGGTACTTTAATCCATTCAGTAAATAGATTGCATATATGTTCCATTCCAACAATACAACTACACTTCTATCAAACTATCCTTCGATTCATATAATCATAACGTTCCCTCTGTTGAATTAATTTATTTCATTAGCGAGAAATTTTTTAATTAAATATAATTGAGATTAATAAAAAGAGTATTTTCTCAAATAAACATTTTGGTCTTTATAATTTTAAAACCACTTCAGGTTTTTGAAATATATTAGATCTTTAAAAAAAAAAGAAGAAAATATGTAAGAGACAAAAATAACCTAAAAGCAAGAAAGAGAAAAATTATTATTATAAATATTTACTTGACTCGGTATATGTGTAAATAGACTTGTTCTTGAGTTGTTATATTATTCGAACAGATAGTTATGGAAAGTGTTTTTCTATTTATACACTGAATCGATTAATTTCTATTAATGTTATTTCATAATAAAAGAATCCTAGAAATGTTGTAATATAGACTGTAATGTAGATATTATTCGAGCATGCATCGAAAGCAGACCGATTATTTGCATGTACATCTTCGTCACTTTCACTCAACTCTCTCTTAGCATGCACGGAGATATTTAATAATCGTCGATTTCCGTTTTGCAAAAATTCGTATAAAAGCAATCGACTTCGTTCTGAACGAAGAAGCAAAAATATTTATGTACTTTCGACGAGTTCGTGAATATATATACATATACTTTTTGTGAAAACAGTACAATCGAATTTATTTAGAATAGGAATTTTTATTCGATCCAATGGAATGTGAATTTTAATTATTATAAAATTTCATAGTTTAAACGAGCGAAGAAGATTAATGCTTTTCGTGGTTTTATTAGATTGGTCATGGAAACGGGAACGAATGATTATTCGAAGGCGACGTTACGTGTACCTGGTACTGGCTCATCGATCGTGACGTGGTCACTGGTAAAGATCGTATCCTTTTGTGGCAATACGGTATCAGCCCGTACGCAATTACGCAGTAAAAGGTAAGTTCAACAAACCTAACTAAATTAAGTGCATGTGTGCACGGTTGCGTTCGCCCCTCTCCCATATTATTGCCTTCTATTAATATTGCATAGGGAGAGGGACGAAAATAGAACGGTGAAACCGTACAGGATGTTACAAAAAAAGCGGGAGAAACCGAAATGCGCGAATACCTCGAGCGAATAGAAATCGAAATGTCTCGTGCCGTTTTGCAATTGGTAGCTTTGTTTTCGAGATACGAGCGTTTAAATTTTACGAGCTCGACTTCCGGGGCGGGCTATTTAAATCCCAATCAGCTGAGCAGGCTGCCGTGCATTCGCACGCGTGAAACACGCGAGATGCACTTTCACACACGGTCTATTATTGGTGCTGCTAATCACACTCGTGAATTAGGAATTTACTTTTATACTAGGTTTAATAGTCAATAAAATATTACTCGTATATTCCATGAAATAAGAAATTCCTTTCTGTTCTGTTACGTGCATAGTTCGTATTATATTATTCGAAATTTTGCTTTTTGGATAAACAATTGCACAGGTGACAATTAATAAACAGAGAACTTACAAATAAAATTTGGATTCGAATCAAAATGGACCCGTGGAGTGAGTCGATCATCGTCCAAGAATTAACTGTGAAACTATGATTCATATTTGGCATAAACGAATCGTACAAGCGGAATACGTTAGCACCATACGGAACGTGAGTTGTTTGTATTACAACGGATAAAAAGGAAACTAACAGTGAAATGGTTCCTCGGCAAATTATTCTTGGAAGTTGGGTCACAAAAAAGGAAACGCCGCTTCCGTACATTCCGGATGTACGTTTTTCATCGAGAATAGAATGTTGTTCCGTTCCCAAGCGGGAGAATAATTAATACAGATATTCGAAATGCCCGGGGATCTGGAATTCTCTGATCTTGTAGTATCAACAATGGCGTTGTACTTGCAGCTATTACTACTGTAAATTCACTATACGAACACGAATGTCTATAGAATGTACGTTGTTCCAGTTACAAGAGTATTAACTATATTCTCCTTGGAGTGCAGAACAATTACACTAATAAATTCGTTCTTTCTTTCGTAATTACTAAAAATAGTACGCAATTTCTCCAATTTATTTGAATGAAATTATCGAGAGAAAGAAAGCCATGAGATCGCGACGAAGCAGCTTCCCACACTATCACGACCTACTTTTGCAATTAATCGTACTAATTAATACATTTATAAAAAGAAAGAAACGATTCAATGTCTACATTGATAATTCAACATAATCTCTGATATATGAGTTCAAATATAGGTACTTGCTGTTTATCATATTCGAAATAAACATTCTACAGGGGAAAATTTGAATGGGAGATTCTAGAGGCCAAAACAAGACGAAAATCAAGAATATCATTTTCTTGAATGAGGCTTCGTTAAAAAGTTATTAAGAAATTAAATTAAAAAATTTCAAATCATTCTGAAAAAATTATTTTTGGTTACAGAGGTCAATTACAATAATTTTCGGTGAATACATATACCACCGCAATCCTACTCGCTTTCGAGAAAAAAATTCGGATAGATGCTGAAATTTTCCGGTGAAAAAAATTTTTCAAATCGTTCTAAAAAAATTATTTTCGGTTGCAAGGGTCGATTACAATCATTTTTGGTCATTACACATAACCCCGAAATCCTACCCATTTTCGAGAAAAAAATTCCTTAGCGAAAATCTAATGTGAGGCCAAAAATGCTTCCTTGAAATTGCATGTGAATCTTTAAAATGTCATAACTTCTGAACGGATTGGGCGATTTTAATGTTTAAAACGGCAAACAACGCGTATTTTGGGGAAGAACGTGTAGGAATTCTAAAAACATTCGAAAAATTGATCCTTAACCCCGAAAAATGAGAAAAACTCCAAAAAAATGGTCCAATTTTCAAACAGCCATAACTCCTGCAATAGTGAATATATTTCAATGAAACTTTTTTCTGAAGTAGAGCTCATAGGTGTCTACAAAAAAGTATTAGACAACTTTTCTGTAGGGCGGCAAACAAAATTACTAAAAATCAAAAACGAATTTTTAAGAAAAATCGGCAGGGGGTTGCTAAAATTTTTCGGCGAAAATGAAAAGATTCAAATCATTCTGAAAAAATTATTTTTAGTTGTAGGGATCAATTGCAATCATTTTTGGTCAATACATATACCCCCGATTTCCTACCCAATTTTAAGAAAAAAATTCCAAAAGGTGAACAAATTTTTCGATGAAATTAAAAAATTTCGAAACGGTCTAAAAAAATTATTTTTGTTTTCAGGGATCAATGAAAATCATTTTTGGTGAATAGACATACCCTCAAAATCCTACGCACTTTCGAGAAAAAAATTCAGTACGGGCGGAACTCTAAACGTTAATAATTTTTTAACGAAGCCTTCATCAACAAAGTGATATTCTTGATTTTCGTCTTATTTTGACCTCTGGAATCGCTCATGTAAATTTTTTCCAGGGTTGGCCGAAGAGTCTGTATAATATGGTAGTCTGAACAAGTATGATTTATTTAATATAAATGTTATAGTTTTTAATTTGGTTCATCTTCGATATAGAAAATTTTATTTGTTAGTATCTAAATTTGTACAAGTAAATAAATTGATCGAAATGTAATTGAAGAAATATTAAAATGAAATATCATTTAGTAAAATGTGTAAAGCGTTGAAAAGTCAAGAAAAGTGGAATTTTAAGGCCGCGAATAAATGAAACATGGTTGAACATGTTCAAAAACCGTAGACATTCTTTAAATTTCAAGGAATTAGCTGTCGTCAAGCACTTAAGCTTCGACGAATCGTCGTCGAGGAGTCATTTGAGGTCTGATGCAGTACTCGTTTAAGGCTATTATAAACACATGTTCTTAACTATACATCTATACGCGTTTCATGTGTGTAGACGAATATGCTGCTTGATGGGAATTAAAATTATAACTTGTTTAACAAGAATTATTCGTAATCACAGGGACACGTTACACGATTCTCTTTTCCAAAATTAAATTGGAAATTCCGAGCAATTATACCAACTACATATAACGAACAGCAATTGTGTACTTTATTTTTTATATAAAATACAACGTATGTTAGTGCCTCGAATAACTATTACTAACGTCGAGACACGATTCGTTTAGAATTGTACATCCTGCAACAAGATCTGTGACATTCTTGCTAACATACCTTCGTACTGTAAACTTCCTATTGAAATACTTCCTAAAGTATGAGTGTTTCACGACTTCCATATTCCATGGGAGAAATACCTAGCAAGTTTGAGATTTCTAAGAGTAGAGGAAGTGCATCCAGAGATGGACAAAATTGTTATCTAAATGTAATAAAAATTAGAATTTGATCTATAGAATGAATTATTGCACGTCTTTGTCAAAAAAATATTGTAGATTTTAAGATGTTTTTTCCAGCCTTCTATTTTCAAATAGAATTCTCTTTTTTGTAAATATTATCTTTATTATGCATTTATTACAATTTTTCAACTTTTATTTTATTTATGCATTTGTCTATAGAGATTCTTTTGTCCATTCACTTTATTTAGTTTTTGTATACGAAATGGGTTTTACCCGTATAGTGAATAAAGAAATAGAAAAGTTACACGTAAAAAGTGAATCAGGGATCCGATTGTGGGGCACTTCTTCAATGGTTAGGAATATTCCTAAGAAAAAGGCAGTCAGAAACAGCGTGGCGAACTGTTTCCAGTCAGACCGAAAGAAACCAACAACGAAGCAAGAGGACAAGCTTATCAAGATCACCAGCAAGCGAAACAGATGGCTCGCAGAGCCCGAGATTGCCCGGGAATTGAACACGCAGAAGGATAAACGTTAGTCCGAACCGTGAAACGGCGATCGAAGACAGAGCTAGTCTTACGAAAAGAATAGAAGTTATTTCCGCGAAGAAAACAGAGAAAAACGACTACTTTCACCCAAAAAAGCAAACATGAAACGTGGATAAAAGAAAATTGGTATAGATTCAAGACCGCAGTTGACATCTAGGCAGACATTTTGCTTCGATTCGTAAGAAAACTTAAAAAATCGTTTTCTAGGTTAGAATATCTCCCGCCCGTTTTAAATTTATTTCCAATAAAAAATTTATTCAAAATTAAATATTCTCGACCGCGAGATTTAATTAAAAATAAATTTTGTCTATTCTCCTTAAGTATTATACTATATTTTATACATGTACGGGACTTTTCGTAAAATTCCGTCGTTCGAATGTTTCTAAGATGTTACCGAGTATAAAATTTTCCATCTTCTGTACTAAACGGTGGACAATTCGACGTTATTGCAAGATTATATAGTTAACTGGCCCCGAGGGCATCGAAACACTCGTAAACCTGAATGAGAGAGCGTCGTCTAAAATTAAGTGATAACGTCACGTGCACTCGTGTCGACTGAGCACAGTGACATCATCTTGCGAACTCACGCACGATTACCCGCGTCTTTCCCTCTCTCACTGCCACGCCCCTCCTTTCTCTCTCTCATTTTCTTCGCCGTTTTTAGTTTTATTCCGCCTCCCGTTTAATCTTGTTGTTTTTTTTCAGCTTCTTTCGTCTCCATCTCATCAACGTTCACGCCCGTCTCTTCTCTGCTTGCATTTCTACGTGCAAATGCGTGCAAAACCTGTGGCCTGCAGTAATTCAGTCGGTTTACTCGGAATACCGTATGAATATAACAATGGTGGTCAAACCCCTCCACATACTTCGTCTTTTATACACATACAATTTATTAAATCTAAATAACATTCAAATATCAAATGCTCATAGATTAGTTTTATATTATTTAATATAACAATAATTGTACCAGATATTTTCATAAATTAAGTAGCTTATACTTTCCAGTAAAAAATTAGGAGTAATTAAAAAAAAATTCATATACATGGGACAAAAATAGTAGGAGTTATAGGGAAATCACAAACACAGATAAACAACGAGGTTATCGAGCATATGTGATAAACTATATACGTCAGAACTCTTGCAACATATAAATTTCAATAACAAAATATTCCTCAGTGAACTTTAGAAATAAATTGTTACGCGTTGGTCTTATTAGTTGTACGAATCAAATTTTGTCTATCTTTGGTTCCTATTCTTACAGGATTTGGCCACCACTGAAATATAACAAACTTATGTCCTTTTGATGCGTTTCTGCACCGCCCGCGGTGAGTAATTTGCGACACGAGAATTCAGCGATGATCGAACTTCACGTAAAAATTGTTGTTAGTAAATAAATGGAAATGTGATGCACGTCGAAGACAACTACTGAACTAATAAGTATATTTTTACATCAAGCAAACAATTAACTATGTTAATTTTAAACAAATTGTAGTGAAGAGGAGGCATTCCATCGCTCTAATAAGATTGTCGCTTGTAGACACGATAAGGAAATAATCGTTTCTACGAATTCAGTTTTCAATTTGCAATTTATCTTCGAGCCGCGATTACACTGCAAGCGATTTCGCGCGAATGCACGGGTGGTTTGTTCCAGCGACTGCTATGAGGGACGCAGATCGCTAGAACAACACAGTACCCAAGTGGTCGCGCGACCTGAATAGCGATTGCCAGTTCGTGCGAAATCGCTTGCAGTGTGACCGCGGCCATACACGCAAGCAGTCATCAATCATAGATTGCAGTTATTAATGTTTACACGGATGGGAAGTCCAAACACTTCGACGAGTTTTACATCCACCTTCCTAACCTCAAAATCTTCGAATGCCTTGCCTTAATAGGCAAATTGAGGTTGCACTTCGACCTAACCTCTTTGCACGCTTGAGAAGTCGGGCCCGTTTTCATTTAATCCTTACTGTGACCGTCTTACTGTTTGTTCCTTTTTAATAATATCTTTTTTTGCTTTTACATATAATACACTAGACTGAGAAATTTTTAACATGTAAATTTATAAATTTCATATCGTTCTAACGACTATAGAATGAAAGTTCTTCACATGTGTATGTTCGTAAATTTTAGATTTCTATGATAAATGCAGGAAAAGTTTAAAAAATAATACTAATCTTTTTCTACTAAAATGTGTGCGATAAAGACGCGAAATAAAATAAATAAAAAATCCTGGCGAAATTACACAATACGTAACAGAGGGGGGTCTTGATTGTGAATACAGAATAAATAATCACAGAGTGGGTTCGAACGTTTCCACTTGGGATTGCTTCAAGGATAGTCGAAGGTTAGGGGAGGTTATGGCCCCTGACGATGTCGATGGATACGAGGGGATGTGAAAACGCATATACACAGCCGAACGCGGCTAGACGAGGGTGAGACGAGGGTGAAACGAGGGTAAAACAAGGGTGCATAGAATGCGTGGAGCCAGGCTCGTTACCAGGGATGCAACCCTGGATACAAAACATTGCTTTCATGTCGGTCCATGAACCGTGTAACTGATTAAATCCTCGTGTACATAAAATATGTAATGTATTAGGGTTTCCCGGACAATATTGCGTAATCAAAAATTTATTACGCGATAACTACGACCAAACAGAATTTCGAACAGGATCACCTACATCATTTTTAACACAACGGCATTCCTGTGGAATATGATGCTGATTTATTTAATATATTACATTCTCTGCATTTATATAATGAAATAAATATCACCTGTTCCTTAAAGCAAGAATTTTGCAAGCATTTAAATTAATCGGAGGCTTCCGTTAAAATAACTTAATTTTGGATTAATTCAACTGAACGTTTTCTAGCCGTTAGAAAAAGTTTTAAAATCACTGTTCCGCGTATTCTGTCTCGTCGAAGACGCGTAACGGTGCGTATAGAGGATTCTGCTCTCGATGACAATGAGCGACGCGCGCAGAAAGAGAAAGATAAGAAACGAAGGACAAACGAAAGAGAACTCGATATAGAGAAGAAACTGCGAGTAATGTAACACGACAAACGAATTACGCAAAGCGTGCGTTCGACGTACGCATTTACAGGTTTGAAACCAGTTTGAAGAATCCGGATTATCCCGGAGAATCGATGAAGGGATAGACCTGTATATAATCGTGGAACGTTTACAACCGTCGTGGCGGCGATCGCGAGAGCCAGCGAATCCACTATTTTCTTAGCACTTCGACGAGACGTGACCAAGATCGTCGCGTGCTACATCGTATATCCCTTTATAACGGGAGAATACAGAGGAGTTCGACGACGATAAAAACCAGGAATAACTGTGGTAGTAGGGATTGTGCCGCGATATACCACACCGGCTAGTGACACACCTAGGATTCTCTCTGTTGTGGCAGTCGTCGAACTACCGGGCCGACACCCTCACCCACGTTACGGCTGAACAAACCTGTGTATATAGCCGATGGAAAGACTGGAGGGAAATAGAAAATGAGGATAGAAGGAGGGGAAACAAGAGGCGACGGTGTACACATCGAACGAAGAGGAAAGAAGAAACGAGGAGATACCGTGCATCTCGGGCTTCCATGTTTGCACAAAGGACGGGGGCACTGACGATCGAGCAAGAGAGTGAAATGTAAAGCGTAGAAAAAGTATTACAAAACTGTAAATCCATAATTGTCTCGTATGCGAATCTCTTTTTTTTTTTTACAAAATTATAATTTAAATTAGAATTTTACGTATTCTCAGAAATGTATTATAGAATATTATATAAATACGGCGGAAGAGATTTGCAGCTGCAGAATGTAATAAAGCCTCTCGGGCTAAAAAAATTGTGTCAACTTAATCTTGAAAAAGGATCGAGGAAACTTTGAACGGATGAAACGAACAGATAAGTGTGAAGAGCGTATAAAAAAAAATGTGGCTAATGGATAAAAACGAAACGAAAAAAATTGAGGATTAAACGAATGACGGAGGAGTTTATGCTCGATACGGGGGAAAAGAAAAAAATGAGTATAGAAAAGGGAGGAGAGTGATATTGGAGGAAATGAACGAGAAAAAGGAGGAATAAAAAGCGAAGGAACGAAAGGGACAACGATAAATGGGGAGTTTTCAAAGCAATGCACGTATATGTACAGGGTGGTCCACCAAACGCGTAGCAGTTAAATAACTCTTAATTTTGAAAGGACTAAAATTTAAATTTAAATTAAAAAGAAAAAGAAAATAGTTTCTCCAAGGGTTTAAATATCAATAACGATATTATTCAATGCATATTAACACAAACATATATGCTATCAGTTCATTACTCTATGTATCAAAGAAATCTTCTTGCTATCAGTTCGTAATTTTAATTGTCGATAAATCTTATCATTTTATCATTTCTCAGAAGAAATAAGAATCAATGTGATTTTTAACTATGGTCAAAAGGGACATACATTGATTTTAAAATGTTATGTAATAAAGTAAAATCTGTGACGCTCAAGACTAATACGATTAACATTTTGGCAACAGTTACACAAAATTCTCACATTAGCGCGTCTCGAACGAGAAAGAGAAACCAGCGACTCCTCGTCAGCATAAATTCTACCCTTTTCGTATTTCGCTTCATCAAGAGCCATAGACGTTTTTAAAACCCGTACACGTTCGTATCGACGAATAATGCACTAGAGATTAAGGAAATATGAAAATGATGTTTTTCTAGAATTATTATTCATCCGCGAGACATTGTATCCTCGCAACCTATGGCCTATACTTGACCTCTCACATATTCAGCTTTTTCTTCAAACGAATAACTGTCCATTTTACTTATCGCTGGCCGACCGTTCGTTCCATTTGTCAATGCAATGCAACGAATGACGTTTGCATGCGAGTATCGAGGATACATTTATCAAGATTTTAGTTGAACGCTGTCCTCAAGATTGACCATTAGTCAACGCGAATGGCTATTATGTTATTATAAAAGTATTAATACTTTAGTCACAATTAAATTAAAAAGGATCGAACCATGCTGAATCAGATTGAATTTTTTGTTCGTATTTTCGATGGTTATTTAGAGGTTCTGTTTTTTGAAGATCACCCGGTATATGTATATTCGTGACTGTGTCTTCACATTTATATGTATGCACGCATACATATACATAAGCACGATTATACGAATGAGGGAGAAGAGTTGAACCCTCCAAGTCCTGTTTCCATGACGGCGCCAGTGTATGAAAATTTAACTCGAACATCGATTTTCCTCTTCCTTCGTTTCGCTTACCTTTTTCTATATTTCTTCGTTTCCTACCCTTCCTTGAAACTATAACCTCTTTAAGACGTAACACTTATCACGGAAAAGATCAATGAACATTAATTTAATTAATATTCTTTTCCTAATTATTATATAACGATTTCACGAACAATCAAAGCAAATAAGGAAGTGTAGAATAGAAAGGAAGAATTATTAATTCTTACCTTGTAAACCACTCGAAAATTATTTTGAGTTTCATTCTTTTACATTTTCGTTATTTACATAAATTATTAGAAACACGGTGACAAATGAAATATGCATATGCGTGAGAAATAAAATTACATCGCGATAAGATAAGAGGTGCATTTTAAAGAGGAGATTAGGATTATGACGACCAATCTTATCTGCATGTATACACAGATGAGAAGAAACAAAAAAAGAAATTTAAAAAATCATGTGGCAAGCAAGTGGATAAGGTTAAGCACTCGAAACCTACAATTTAAAATTTGTGTTAAGCAAGCATAAAGTCAAAGATTAAAAAAAAAATGTACAGAAGATTCCTAATTTAATTATTCTAAAATAATTATATTGCAACAGATTATATACAATCACTAATCTAGCCCCTGAATGGTATTGAATTTTTTTTGTTATAATGTACAAATTTAATCTGAATTTTCTATTCGTACTGAAACTTTTATCTGTTTTGTGAACTTCGTTCGAAAAAATTCCATTCAAAACTGTTTCAATGGAATTTATTAAAAAAGTTCCATAACCGTTTCGACAGCTATTTAAAACTATTTATTAGAGTTCTGAGTAATTTCAAATTTCTGGTGGGTAGTGCACGTGCTTTTCACAGTTTATTTCCAACTTTCCCTTTCCTCTCGCCTCTCTATTAAATTTCCATCTGTCTTTCTCACTGTCTCTCTTATGTCCTTTTTTATGTTCACGCCCACCTCCCATCATTCTGTTCACATATTCATCGTTCTTTTTCTTCTCCCCCGGACGATCCCCTTCATTTCTCTCCATAAACAAATTATTCAAACGCCACATGATCACGTACGTTTGCTACCACCAAAGTTTGCTAGGGATGTCTTCGAAATTTGTTAAAAACATTTCTATAATCTACCGAACGCACTACACAATTTGCAATTTTACTGCCTCGTGGACAATTACAATATGACTCAGTGTAAAACAATGAATCATCCAAAACCGATAAACGTTGAAAAAAATAATGCATAAGTATTGTTGTAAAATTTGAATTTCGTAGAACAGCTTTCCCAAGTAAATTATTATTATTTATTTCTGGATTATTAATATGCTACGTGTAATGTTTTACAATTTATAATACCTGGAAAATATTTCGTTAAAAATTTTATTTCCGTTTCTTGTGTTAAATAAAACGTGCCTGATTTATTCACACAAATTATCCGAGCAACGAGTGTCATCATCACCGGAATCATACACAGTGAATCATAGAATTTAATGGCGAAACAATTGAAAGTCGGATGTGGAAAGGTTACGTGTCACGAGAACGATAGAACTTACAGTCTTCGATTTTAAATGCTACCTATGATCGATTCTCCGTGTATCGATATATGCTTTTTGGCTAGATATAATAGATCTTTTATTATTCCAACTATCAGAGAGATAAAATTGTTTACGTATCTACTCGTATTGCAAATAGTGGTCGAGGACACGTTGGCTATTTATTCAATTTACGGCTATTATCTGTAGTTTATTACAGCTATTAGATTAATTGTTGTAAATCTTCAAGAATGAGGAGAGCACTTTATAGGTCTAGGATATCAAATTATATTTATATAACTGATAACATCCGATATTTTGTTTCAAGTATCTGAGATTTCTTTAATTTGGAGTCTTAAGAATTAGGTGATATTTTAAATCACTTTTTTTAAATAATTCGACATATCAATTACTATGTCTATATTTTTATATTTATTAGTACAAATTAATGCTTCATGGTTCACATTATAATTCTTGTTGTGGCCATCTTAACCCCTTAACGCTCATGCCCGAGTCTGACTGCTTTGAAAAATGATATTTGTTTAATGGATCGATTTAAAGGATGACAATATTTGTTTTCCTTGAAATTATACGCCAGATACAACATTGTAATTAACAAAAATCGCATTTTGATACAGCTTAGAAACAAGTCCAATAAAGGATACTGATCATTGTTGGTCCACCCGAAAAATGTGAGCGTTAAAGGGTTAAAGAGACAAAAACATTAAAAAGGGATCGTTACTGGAACACGAACGTGGATATCGTTCGATGAAAAAACAAATTTCAGAATTTACTTGAAACGTTTAGGATTCGAGGCGTGAAGATTGCTGGGGTCGTTAGCATAGCGCGATGAAATTCAATGTGTAAATACACGAGACACCTACGCGACATACGCAAGCATTGCAAGAAGTTCAAAGAGCAATTGTTCTTCGTCAAGATTGCAAATGCACAGAGCCCTTCTAACAACGATCGTCTTCCTGCGATTATGATGCACATCTGCCGGTTCTGCAGCGTTTTTTATGATACCTCGTACGCGTATGCAATAACACCTACACGTGTGCACCAGTCCATCCGTTCTCGATAAATCTTTGCTCGAAATAAAAATCCTACGGTCGTTGTCGGCCCACTTAATAGGAATTCAACGTCTTGTAATACGCTCCTGACGATAAAACGTTCCCTGCTTGAAATTCCGTTCTATTTTCGAATGTATATTTCTTTGTAATATTCAACAAATACTGGCCAATTTACGAGTACTTCTTTCACCGTTAGCACGTCTCCCATAAAATGTTTCACATTCACACTTTCTCGTATGCATTATCGTTCTAGAAATTATTCTTTTTAATGGTAACATTATGTAAGTATTTTCCTAATAGTATAGACTGCAATATCATTATTATTTTGATATACAAAATGCAGTGTATACAATTTGGAAAATACTTCACTATTTATATAATACTATAATAATGATATTATTAATGAGTATTTTAATATACAAATGCAATATCATTATTATTTTAATATACAAATATTAAGTTGATATTTTTTTTTTATTTGAAGAAACAAATATTATTGAGAAAAAAATGACTGTGACCCTAGTTTGATTTGGTGGATCAATGACTTTTATATAGTTCACGGTCAAGCAAAAGCGTTAGGCGCCACCAACAGCATGAGTCTCATACGTGTAGAGGGGCCCTCATTTATGATGCAGAAATAGCTCTATTCGCACGTGCATGCCATTTGGCCATAGGCCATTTCGCGCCGTGTTTTCCGCTGCACTCCTTTGTTCTCTTTTGTAAAGACGATAGATAGATAGGCGATGTTAATGGTCCCTGTTTTACCTGAGATTCCATGCACGTGATGTCATAAACGCGCTTCGAAATAAGGCGGTGGCTCTTAAAAATTTGAATAATTTACCGCCCAAGATATATTCTCATAATATGATATTTAAAAAGCGATTCAAAGTAAATCTCTTTGTTCGGCCCTACTTTTCCCAGTCATTTCATTCAGACTGTTCACTTTGTAAAACGTGTAAATCTCAAATAAAAATATTGTACCGTTTAAATAATTACTATTTCAATTAAAATAGTATCAAGCGTCATGACGTATTTATGTCTGTTAATATTTAATTACTAATTGCGGAACGAAAGTAGAAAGTCATGTCTACTCGTCGCCGTGTCTAAATTTGCGACTGATCGGTCCGGGTTAGGTTGTATAAATGTACATAGTTCCAATTTGAAATGTATCGCTATGATACTATAACATTAAAGCTTGTATATTATGAAAAAAAAAATTAAAAACAAAGTAAAATAATGTCCTTACAGTTTGTGGTAACCATATAATATTTATAATTTTTTGTTTAAAAATGTTAACCGAGACCTCACATATAATTTTAAATAAAACGGTCGTTTCATTTTATAGGAAACTTCGTGTCACGTTGGAGTTGTATAAGACCTCAAAAAACGGGTTGCGTGTAATAAAGGATTAAACGCGCGTGGTGCACGATTTTCCGTGACTCGTATGAATTACAGCGTTCGTCCCTAACGCGTGGTAAAAATTTCTATCGAACGAATCCAGCGGTAGACAGTTGAAGGTTCGCTTAACGACGAAATTGCAACGTAGCGGTATCGTTCGGGCATCCTGTTGGCATTGATGAAATCAGAATTCGAAGGACATTTGGTCCGCTATGCGAGACGCGGTGTCGAGAACCAGCAGACAGGCGCGAACGTTTTCCATTGTCGTGTCGAGAGGTGTGCACGCGTCGTTTGCGAATATGTAAATGCGCACACGCGTAAGCGCATGCGGCTGCATGCTCACAAACAGCCGACTGAATTCATCCGTACAAATTGTACAAAGCTGTCTGCCGGCAAACCGCGTTAAAAATACCCAGTTACCGACACACGTTTTCCAGTCTGTCGATAGTGAAAGCATTTCTGCGTCGCTTTCGTATCGTCCGACGTCAGCTTACGCAATCCTAAAAATCATTCTGCTTCCAGTTTTCCTTCCTATTTTAATCAATCCTAATGCTTTGCTAACGCGTGCATCCAGCAGCGACGTCAATACTAAACAGTTGACGAATAAAGCGTACGAATTTTATATATTTTATTTTGATATTAATAAATTGTGTTACTACATTACCCATGGTAGAGTTTATTAAAAATCAAAAACGGATTTGTAAGAAAAACTGACAGCGGGTAGGTGTTTAAAAAAAAAAAAATTAAAATTGTTCTGAAAAAATTATTTTCAGTTGAGGAGGTCAATTACAATCATTTTTGGTGAATACACATACCCTCGAAATCCTACGCACTTTCGAGAAAAAAATTCGAATAAGTAGACTTTTTCGACAAAATTAAAAAATTTCAAATCGGTCTGGAAATATTATTTTCGGTTGCGAGGGTCGATTACAATAACTTTTGATGAATGGACCTACTCCCGAAATCCTACTCACTTTCGAGAAAAAAATTCAAGAAGGTATGAAATTTTTCGACGAAATTAAAAAATTTCAAATCGTTTTGAGAAAATTATTTTCAGTTGCAAGAGTCGATTACAATTATTTTTGGTCATTACACATAACCTCGAAATCCTATTCAGTTTCTAAAAAAAAATTCCTTACCGAAAATATAATTTCTGTCCAGAAATATCTGCAGGAATTTTCATGCGAATCTTTAAAACATCATAACTTCTGAACGGACTGGACGATTTTAATGTTTAAAAAGGCAAACGACGCGTATTTTAGTGTAGAATATGCAGAAATTCTAAAAGTATTCGAAAAGTTGTTCCATGATCCCGTAAAGTTAGAAAAACTACATAACAATTGTCCAATTTTCAAACAGCCATAACTCCTACAATAGTGAATATATTTCAATGAAACTTTTTCCCAAAGTAAAGCTCATGGGTACCTACAAAAAAGTATTAAACAACTTTTTTGTTGGGGTACAAACAAAATTATTAAAAATCAAAAACGAATTTTTAAGAAAAATCGAAGGGGGTAAGGTGCCCAAATTTCAAATCATTCTGAAAAAATTATTTTTAGTTGTAGGGATCAATTGCAATCATTTTTGGTCATTATGCCTACCCCTAATATCCTACTCACTTTCGAGAAAAAAATTCAAGAAGGTATGAAATTTTACAACGAAATTAAAAAAATTTCAAATCGTTCTAAAAAAATTATTTTCGGTTGCGGGGGTCAATTACAATTATTTTTAGTGAATACACATACCCCTAATATCCTACGCGTTTTCGAGAAAAAAATTCGAATACATAGGTGAACAAATCCGACGAAATTAAAAAATTTCAAATCGTTCTAGAAAAATTATTTTTAGTTGTTGTGGTCGATTACAATCATTTTTGGTGAATACACATACCCTCGAAATCCTACGCACTTTCGAGAAAAAAATTCGAATAGGTGAACAAATTTTTCGACGAAATTAAAAAATTTAAAATCGTTCTGGAAAAATTATTTTCAGTTGAGAGAGTTAATTACAATCATATTTGGTGAATAGACCTACTCCCGAAATCCTACGCATTTTTGAGAAAAAAATTCTCGTATACCTCGTCTTTAATTAATTCCTCGATTTTATCACTTCATATGAAGATATAGCCCAATTATCCGGCACATTTGATTTTCTGGCACTGCCCCAATCCCGAGTATCCCGAATAATTGGAATTTTACTGTACGTTTAATTGATCGAATTGTTATATTTTTTGCCCGTTTATCGGGAAAATATTTTGTTGTATAATTCATATTTTGAAACGTCATCAATTTTCTCTACTTCTTATTTTGTGATATTTTAACTCTTTCGGCTTACGACACGTTCAATTGATAGCGAAAGCATTAATGCCCAGTTTCACAGTTTCTGACGCATTCAGAACCCCTCTTAAGCTTACGCAAGAGCGAAGCGTTCGACCATTAATTTGATTTATATCTTCTTGAAATATTACAGTTCTCCTTTACGCACGGCGTTTTCGAGCAGAATAAAAGGAAACGCAATTGAAAAGAAACAGTCACGATAAAAGTAAGCCGTTTTGTAACATTGCGTGGCTTTCTGTTTGGTAACGAGAAGCGTGTCTTCGCGTTATAGATATTCCGGCGGAAGGATTGTTTTTGTAAATGTATTACTTTTCAAAGTGAAAATGTTGTCATAATACTTTCGCGTTTAGAAATCAGAAAGTCAAGACGGAAACAGTGTTACTATCGTGTTTTAAAATATTATTCGTCTAAGATTTTTTTATCACAATTATGATGAAATTTTGAACGTTTACAATTATTTGTAACGAAGTCTACTACTTTTTAAATACAATTAATTAACATTTTATTCAAACACTTATAATTTCCTATTCGAAGAAAAGGATTAAGGGACCCGTAGAGGTCAACCGTGTGGTCGATGGACCGAAATGAGAGGCACTGTTCGAAGACCCGTCTATATATAGAAACGCTGGGTTTTATCTTTTCCTGTGGATATTTTCAGACGGGCCTTGGTCCTTGAACAGTATTGTTTAGCCACGGAAAGACACATTGTCGACATCGAGTTTTTCCCATTCTCGAATTGATTCCTTACTGGCCGTGTATTTCGACAATTGTATCCAAACGCGGTTGGCTGCGTATTACGGGATTTTGTCGATCGCCAATCGTGATCGGCGATAAGTGACGTTTATAGACCGAAACGAGAACGATTTATCCATTGTTGGCCGTTGTTCGAAAATGGTCACGCCTTGGAAATATCAAGAAAGGGCTTTTTAATAATTGCATTGACTTGGTACATATTTGATAGAGGATCTCAAGTTATTTAATTTCCAATATTATCCCATAGCACTGTACGCTCCCACAGAGAATATTACTTTCTAATTTCTTGTTTCCTGCGAAATTTCGTCACCACCGCGCCCTTTTCTTTCAAGGCTAAACTTCCATTTGCACTTTTAATTCTGACTACCATAAAATTCCTTCAATCCTTCGAGGCATTTTTAACACATGAAAAATTTTAATAACTAAAAATAAATAATAGTTGTCAGAAAAAAATATGCGTAATGTGTAATAATAATATCCTATATTTTTATTCAATGTGGTTTTTGTTTAAAATTTTTGCTTCGAATAATTAATCCTAACCTAACAAAAATGTAACTTTGAATCTCGTACTAAATTTGAACGACTATAGAGCCTGCAAGTAAAATTACATATTGTTACAATTGTATGAATATAATAGTTTAATAATAAATGTACATCACAACGTAGAAATACTTCAAACGCAATTAGTATATAAATTTACAATTTCTCAAACTTAGTATGCAATCATGCTTCTTGAAAGCGCAAACAACCTCGTCATTCATTCGAATCAATTTCCAAGAATTCCCTTTTCAAAGAAGCAATTGAATTATATCAGTAGCGGAGAATTTTCGCGAAGACCTGATCGAAGATCGTCCCATACTCGATGGGAAGACGAAATTTTCAGTTCGAACGATCGAACATTTTGTTTGGCAGAGGTCCAGACATATTGTCACAGACGAACGTTGAAAGTAAAAGACAGAGAAACGCACTGTTGTCGCGCGAGAGAAAAGAACGAGAAAGCAAGCAAAGGAGCGGTGGGCGTCAGTCTGTGAGGTTTCGCTTCTGTTGTGTGAGAATGTTGAGGATTCTCGTGTTCGGCGAGAACCCTCGAGGAGGATCGTGCTTCTGCTATGAAGCAAGCAGGCACGTATCTCTCCTATAAGCTGGTAAGCCTATCCTTGTCCAGGCAATCCTTCGCGAATGCGGCAGGATCGAGTGCAGGTCTGTAAGTTGAGCTCGCGACTTCTAAAAGCCAACCTAACAGATCGCCTATGGTCGCGTTCACCTAAATAACATTGAATAATTAGGAGTTTCAATGTATGGTCGTCGAAAAACTTAGTATTCGGTTACAAAGTTATTATATTTATCACAAAACCCATGCTCGGTCCAAACAAGCTATATTTCATAGCAATTTTTTTTCTTTTTTTTTTTGGTAAAATTGTCTTCTTTGCTAAAATTTTTGTATGAATTTATTCCTATTCTTTGAAGCTTCATTGTTTTTAGATTTATGTTGTCCGTTCATTTTTATTACAATTTATTCATATTCATATTTATTACAATTTATTCATATTCTTTAAAGCTTCATTGTTTTTAAGTTTAGATTGTTCGTTCGTTTTTATAGCAAATATGCAAGCTAGTTTTATGTGCAAAAGAAGAGACTTATATAAACACACATAAATTTAGAAATATCGAATAATCTATTATTTATTACAATTTATTCATATTCATTGAAACTTCATTGTTTTTAAATTTATGTTATTCGTTCGTTTTTATAGTAAATATGCAAGCTAATTATATGTGCAATGGAAGGTACTTGTATAAACTCACATGAATTTAGGAATATCGAATAATCTATTATTTATTACAATTTATTCATATTCTTTAAAGCTTTATTATTTTTAAATTTATGTTGTTCGTTCCTTTTTATAGTAAATATGCAGGCTAGTTGTATGTGCATTGGAAGATACATACTTGTATAAACACACATGAATTTAGAAGGATAATCTACTATTTATTACAATTTATTCATATTCATTGAAGCTTCATTGTTTTGAAGATTATGTTGTTTGTTCGTTTTTATACTAAATATGCAAGCTAGTTATATGTGCAATGGAAGATACTTGTATAAACACACATAAATTTAGGAATATCGAATAATCTATTTCTTACAATTTATTCATATTCATTGAAACTTCATTGTTTTTAAATTTATGTTATTCGTTCGTTTTTATAGTAAATATGCAAGCTAATTATATGTGCCATGGAAGGTACTTGTATAAACTCACATGAATTTAGGAATATCGAATAATCTATTTATTACAATTTATTCATATTCATTGAAGCTTCATTGTTTTGAAGATTATGTTGTTTGTTCGTTTTTATAGTAAATATGCAAGCTAGTTGCATGTGCAAAAGAAGATACTTGTATAAATTCACAAGAATTTAGGAATATCGAATAATCTATTATTTATTACAATTTATTCATATTCATTGAAGTTTCATTATTTTTAAATTTATGTTGTTCGTTCGTTTTTATACTAAATATGCAAGCTAGTTATATGTGCAAAGGAAGATACTATTACAAACTCACATGAATTTAGGAATATTGAATAATTTATTATTTATTAAAATTTATTCACATTCTTTAAAGCTTCATTGTTTTTAAGTATATGTTGTCCGTTCGTTTTTATAGTAAATATGCAAGCTAATTACATGTGCAAAAGATACTTGTATAAACACACATAAATTTAGGAATATCGAATAATCCATTATTTATTACAATTAGTTAAACGCAAAGCTGTATTTTTGTAGGATGGTTTTGCTTTTCTGGTAGAATAACACGGTTAGACCAGAGGCAAGGTAAAAAGACGACTAAAAAATTAAAGTGTAGCAATTTGTACGTTATGATAGTTAATTTCCCTTTCACTTTGCTAACTCGAAGCTAGTTGCTGAACAAATCCGTATAACAGAAACGAGTCGAAGTATCCCAAATAATAACTACCAAAAGTATATATATTCCTCATCGAAATATTATATACTTATTTTAAAAAATTTACATACTCGTTCACTTTTCTAGATTCCTTATGCAAAACATTGTTTTCTAGAAAATAATATATAATAATTAAAAAAATGTAAGAAGAATCTTATTTAAAATTTCCAACATTCTATTCAGTTTCTTGTAAAATATTTCTTCATAATTAGCTTGCATATCGCTATGAACAAAAGTATTGAACGAAATAAATGATAATTGGTCTAGTAATATCAGAGATGATTAAGGTAACAAAGGTATTTTGTTCGCCCCGTATAAATGGAGACACAATCAGAAAAAAAACTAGCATGGCCCTGGAACGATCACGTGAGTCAAACCGTGGTTTCTACACGATACACGACTAACTTACCCATGACTCATCGACAGGCATCTATAATGAAACAAAATCCCACGATTGTTTCTAGAGAGACCTCCAAACTACGAAAACATTATTAAAGTATCGCGTATTTTAATATTTGCAAAATATGGAATATTCTATATTAAAAGTATACAACGCATTTATGCTTCTTGCACTACAGCTTATAAAAAATTTTGAAATGTGGTAATTAATATTTCAATCTATAATCTGTATATTCATGTGTTATTATAAAAGTTTTGTAGAAAATATTTTTATCAAAAGGTCTAGAAAATTAAGTGTTATGTGAAAGATTCCTTGAACCAATAATCATTTAATTTTAATTAGTATCTTTAGTCACGCGCTTCACACGAAAATTAACGGTCTTCCGGTTGGTTGATTGTGAGCTACTAAAATAACTGTGATTACGCGTTTATTTAAGGAACACCCCTTTCTGGCACAGGAACATGATGTGTGATAACATTTGTAATCAGTGTCCATGTCCAAGAATTATCACGCTGAAGAGGGTGCTGATAAGTCATCAGAAGAAACTGTGCCATCGAGTTTTGACTATTATCAAAAGCAATTTAATTAATTCTAAACGTTAAACGAAACTGTTATAAACGAATCGGCATGCGAATATTAATTTCAACTCGTGACTGTATTGTTTCTAGCGGTTAATTTCATTCTTCATTACACACACCCATAGAAGTATGATTTACGAAGCTACTTACAACGATGCACTATACATACTTTGCTATCGAGCGTCAAGTGTAACGCAACAACAGTTAGCCGCGCCTTTAGGTCAAACGTGTGTAAAAATACAAGCAGAAATAACTGTTGCACTGTATCAAATTATTTACTGCTTTAATGTAAGCAAGATTGCCTCTGTTTCTTATGTATGAACGTAATTTGATAATCTACAAGAAAGAGAAACATTGGTAAAACGTCGAAGAAAAATTTAGCACTAAAAAAAAATTAATTTGAAACCTTTTGATAAGCAAATTTCGTATTGGTTACAAGTGGCCAAAGCCTCGAGGCGAATTCGCAGTATCCATCAGGCAACCGTTCATCAAGATATTCTTCAATGGGACCGCCAGACGAGATGGTGATGGACAGTATGAATACCTCCGTGTAAAACTCTCCTTGAAGAACGTTACAACGGACGAGTTACCTGATGTATAGCATAAATCTGCCTTTAAACGTTCGCGATTTGCCATTCAAAAGTTAAACCATTATACTTTCAGACATAATCTACCTTATTAGATTAAAAACAATTGTATAAAATATAGGTACTAATGCGGTTCATTTTCCCCAAACCAATACTGAACAAATGAACAGTATTCTTAACAAAACAGTTTTATATTATTTTTGGAATTGTCACTGGCTAAAGCAGCCATTAACTATGTGTTCAGATCCTTTTCTTTCAAATATTTTTTATGTTTAATTTCAGTCTTCAAACATAACCTTAAATTATTTTTTTTTTTAATTTTCCAATGGCTGTCTTATTGGTCCAAAGACCAAATAAACACTAAAAGATTCGAGAACAAAAATTTCGATCGAATAAACGTCACGAATAAATTGTTATTCGTTGGTTTTATTGGTTATTTATTATTCGAATGAAATTTTGCTCGTCTCTGGCCAACGGTGGCTCGTGATAAGCACAATGGTTCACATTCATGATATCGGAATCGTCGAAATTATCGATGTTAACAAGATCGCTCAGAGGTTAAAAGTTCCGCCAGATGAAAGACAGAGAGCAAAAGCAACAGAGATAGCGAATCGAATGACTGCAAGTTAATGCGAGCCGTAAAGGGGTCTCTTTGTTTACGATATGTTCGTAGTTACAGCGATGGTCGTTTCGATGCGCAATCGAATCTTATTTGGTGAGAGAGGCCTCTACGTAGGCGTACACTTTTCTACTCTTTCTCGTTCCCTGTCTCTCTCTTTGGCACTGCATGGGTTCTCGCTTTCGACCTCTCGACATTTCATCCTGAGGAAAAAAATTACTGACCCTCGAGCGGTCGTTGGCCTCCGACGAAGATACGTAAAATACCCTAAAAAATTATAGCACATTCGTTTAACCGAAATTCTGTAATCTTTTATTCGAAACGATTTATTTTACGTCTGGAAATTTTTATTTCCTAATGTGTCTTATAAAAAGAACATCGGAAATAATAGCCATATGCATATCGATTACCAGGAACTATTTCCTTTATATTTTCATTCAAGTTTAACTGCGATACAGATATCGATATAACAGAGAACCTCTATCGTGAGTTCACTCGGGTACAGGTATTAGTAGCTATAAGATACGGACCACATGTGTTGATACTGATCAGCTTGTTACTTACATTATACCTTCAGGGTATTCAAGATAAATATGCTCCCTTGCAGTTACGTTACGTACGTGAAAGTGCAAGACACGTCAAACACACCGTCGTAGTGTATATTTTCAATTCTGACCGCAAGATCGATGGGAATCGTTGCTCTCTGTTATTTTCATCACGATCATTTTCGTTAGTCGTGCGTCGATGCATTAACAAAATGAATATCAAAGTCCCAATAACGTAAACTGAATCGTCCAAAAGACGATGCGCCACGTGACTTACGGTCGACCACAGCAAATAAATAAATACCCTATCTATTAGTTTTTATAATACATTCGCGTGCGTCGTTGCGAATGGTTTCTATCTAAGCATATGTCTATATTTCTTCGAAACGACGATCGGTATATTTTAACGGAGAAAAGAAAACACTGCCTCGATACGCGAAAGAAAAATAAACGCAGTCTTCCAAGAATTGTCGCGCGAACCTTCGCCGACAGTCGTTTCCTCTAATAGCATAATTAACTAGAAACGGACCTTAAAACAGCGAACGAATTCGGCGGCATTGATGTTCGATTCTAGGAAACCAATCCCATCCCGTGGCACTGACAGTTCCCCGATTTTGTCTCGGTACATATCAAAGAACGGTTTGTCTTAAGCAAAACGGCACGTCTAATCCATGGGGGCATGCCGGATCTACGCGTTAGGGGCTACGTGAATCTGACGGGAACGAGTCGAGCAAAAAGTGTCGGGAACTCACCAGGACTTTTGTGAAACGCCTCTCGAGTTCCACTGTGTCGGGCATCGGTTGCCTTGGCGCGCTACGGACGCTGCCGCTCCGTGCGTGTGGTCCACCCAAACTTCCCATGCCGAGGCTAGGTTGACAGGATTGATGAGGCGCGCCGCCCTTGACACCACCAATGAACACTTCACGCACACCGCCATCGCTCTCGCCGGCCCGGCTCTGCACGATCCCCATTATTTCAATTGCGGCTAACGTATCCTGCGTTGTGTTCGCGCGGAAAAATTGTGACACACGGCAGCGGTGGCTGCCACCACTGTCACACCACGAGAAACGTCAACAATGACGATCGCGACAGTTCATCCTCGCCGGAATACAGATCACTTTTCTATTACGACAAACGTCGATAACCGAACGACTGGGACCGGTACGCGCCGAGCCGTGCAACAGGTACCAAGCCGTCCATTGTGGACGCAAACTCTCGCAAACGTGCGCGACCAAAGCACGATGTAAACTCCACTACCCACACTAGACGAAGCGTTCGTTGCATCTGCGATAGCCTCGCTACTCTGCAACGCACCAGCGCCATTACACATGCGTGGTCAATATCTAACTTAACGCCACCTGTATGACCGAGTGAAAGTTTCAAATAGAACTGTATTATGCGAGGTTGGCAGCCATGAAACTGTTGCATCGCAGATGGAAGCACATTCTTTGCATAGTGCGGTGTGAAACTATCGTCGAAATGATCGCGGCTCAAAATAAAAATTTGATGGGCAAATTTTATTCACGAGTCTATAGAGGTATAGTTTATGGATTATCTAAACCAAACTACACATTTTTAGAATTTCTGTCTATGCGTTTATTTGTTTCCTTGTGTGTTTGTACGAAGTAAATTCAAAATCTACTGAATAGATTTTAATTAAACTGTCACTATACTGTTCCGCATATATATCACGCGAATCTCGACGATAATTCGTTTTGTGGACGATGAAGAAAATTCAAACAAAATCATGTGACATTGACAGGGCCGTGTGTAGAAGAGGCTGTTTCTCGAAACATGCAAGTACAATTGAATTTATACAAGTTCATTCCCAAATTCATTACATAGAGATAATTTTATCTGAAAACGAAGTAACAAAGACATTTGAGGTATAGTTTTATACTCGAAAGAAAGTTAGTTATATTTAAATGCTAAGAGTCGCGTCTATATCGAGTTTAGAAACATCGACATATCGATATACGATGGACGCCACTGTTTCGAGATATCGAGTGGTCGTGTTAAGATAAATAATATGGCGTCATTTTAGTATTTTGTTTTATAGGCAACATTACTTGTAAATATCTGTACAACATATTAAGAAAAAAGTAGTGTAAACAACAATTTTAAAATGAAAAAGTCTCCTTTAAGTACGCCAAGCGGTAGCAGGGGAAAACAAAGTTATAATTGGAAGTCACGCGATCATAAAAATAGGACAGGTTATAACTACGTTACAAGTGATAGTTATCAGTGTATTTCAACAAATGGAAATCAAGTAAATTCTGGAAACGACTTTATTCCTTTGGGTATGACTACACCAGAGCCGGAACAAAAGAGGCTCAATGGTAATTGGCATGGTTCCGGAGGTAGTCGTAATCATCGTAGTTCAGGTAGCGGTGGATTTAACCATTACAGGAACAATTATCATGCAACCCCAAAATCAAATTTCAATAATTCGTACTCTCCTTATAAGAATTTTGGTAAACAATTTTATGGTCAAAAAAAGGTAATTTTAAACAGAATTTGCAATAGTTTAATCGTACCCTTAGCTCTGATACCTTGTCTTAATGGGTGGTGTCGAATGTGTTTCTTCATATCCAGGGTTACCAAAAGGATGCGCGCAAACAGATTGACATATCGAGGTACATAGATATGAAATCATTTTTGGAAGATCCTTGGGCAGAATTAATAAAAAAGTTAAATAAATCTGAAGAAACAAATGGGGAAAAATTGCCTAAAATTGAACAGTCGCTTTCCCCGCAATCTATTTACAGAGATTCTAACACTGATTCTGAAAATAAATCTGTAACAGATTTAAATGATTCTTGTCTTAGTCAAGAATCCAAAAATGAATCCTCCTTAGATCTAACATTGGGGTTGGATGATACAGATATTAGTGATATATCACGAACAGAAAGCTCAATAAATTCAAAATTTGGTAATGTAAGGTTCAGTCAAGATTCAAAAAATGAAAGCATTTGCAGTAATGATGACAGTGCTTGCAATGACAGTTACGAGGAAAGTAATATCCATCAGTTTTGTGGTTCACAGACAAGCTTGATTCAAGAACTTATATAACAGTGACAAAGAACTAAGTTCACTGTTTAGAAACATAATTACTTCCCAAATATGATACACCAGTATATTATACGTTGTACATATAGATTCTCACTTGTACATAGGTATTGCGAAAAATTAATTAAACGTTTATGTTAGATTTTTTTGGAGTAATGTTCTAGCATATGGATGAAAGAGGTAATGAAATTTTTAGCAATGCAGTTTTCCTTTACGAAGGTGGCTCTATTGCAGAAGCATATCTAATACATATGCAAGATACAATGTATTAAAATTATCTTTCAAATTATATTTTCACAATGAGGCTGTGAGAAGTAAACGTAGTTTACATGGAAGGAGTTGTATATGTGCAATTCGTTAATATGTACTAAAAAAAAAAAGTATGTATGTCAGAATACAAGGGAACAGTGAACACCAATTTCTCACCAATAGATATTAAGCGTTCCAGATCTAGCTAAAATGCTGTAGGCGGAATAAAATTTAAATTTGCTTCATCCAAGTCCTTAGTAATTATGTAAGGCAAGGTTTATAAACATTATTGAACGTCCATTATTAATTTTAGCCCCTTAATCTATATGTCTATATACAGTAGTGCCCACATAAGTGATCGCATTTTTGCCCACTTAAATGTCCGCGGTTATCCCCGCTAATTCTTAGAAGCCAAGCGGCTTTGAACATCGAGCGTGTCGAGCGTAATATGTATATGGTTTCGGGTGCCAACTATTGTATCTCACTCGCACTTATCCTATTTCCTTATCTCCGTTGAATTCTGAGAAGTAACCATGTCCACATAAATGACCGCAGCCGGTCCCGAGCGTGGTCACTTATGTGGGGACTACTGTATATAGAGGAGTGTATATATATGTATATATATATACTCCTTTTATCATGACAGCATAAAAATATATGGAAAATCAACAATTATGTATTAATATTGTATCACATGTATATGTAAATACGTGGCATAATCATCAATTCTAAGGCCTGCATAGTAAAGTTGATAGTTGGGCCTTAGTTATGCCTCTGGTATCACATATATGAATGTAGAATTAAGTAATTATTACTCAAGTGCAAATGTATATGATTTTAATTGCAAATTTGAGTTAACTGTATGAAGCAATATCTATTTTTATGTCAATGTTATATCTCATTTTAACAATAATTAATTGTACGTTGTTCTTTGATTTCTTCACACAGTAGTTTCAACTGTAATAATAAAAGTATGGTAAATTCATAAAACTAAAATATCAAAATAATTCGTACTAGCTTTATATAATTGTCATAGAAACAATACAGCAAGGGATGCTTGTTTCCAGTCTTTACACATTTTTATAGTATGTTTTAGCGAGCAATGGATGTAGAAAGTGATAAAAGTGTCCTACATGTTCGATTAACATGCTAACTTAATGTACAAATGACGATCTGGTACAAAAATTCATATAATTTATGAAATTCAGATTTCTTTCTAAGTTACAATTTTACATAATAGTGTAAAGCATGTTATTGATGTCTAAAACAGCAACTGTATAAACAATCTGTACAAGAAAAAATTGTATATAAATATATATAAATTAATAGTAATATTTATTCAAAAATTTTTAATATGAATGTTATTGATCTTTTTACATTTGCATTTTTTACGATTTCTTTTAAATATACAGAAAATAAATTGAAGCTTTCAAAACATTTTATGTATATTCCTCATAATTAAATGTACTTTTTACATACAATCACAGAGAAATTATGTTAACAAATTGTATACAGAGATAAAAAAGAAATAGTTCGATAATTAATCGAATCGTACGACCTTAGATTCCTAACCTTGCGTTGCTAAAGGTAACGCTGTAATACAATGACAAGTAAAATCGTGTAGTTGCGTAAATAATTTATTATCTATCGAAGTAATCAATATGAGCTATATATTCCTTGGCATTGAAGTTCTTTTCTCCCTCTTGAAAGTTTGTTTCTTACTCTGTCGCGTAACAAAATTACGCATCTTTACGGAAATGTACAACTAATCTGTAGAAAAGCTTGGTTGTGTGTAGCCTTTTTATATGAACTGCTAACCTTATTAATGAGCTTCCTAGCTTAAAGGCAATTCAAGTGAATCTTTAAAAAGACAACGCTTTGGTTTATCAAATAATTTGTGTAATATTTTTATGCAATAAAATGTCATTATATTATGTTCATTATTGTTTAATTCGTATAATTTTAGTTAGAAAATTGCGCCTAAATTAATTCAAAGTTCCAGGAGGGTTAATAACCTTAGCTCGGCTTTGCTTACATTGATGTTAATTATACATACATTTCTGGGTAGTCTTTATAGAATAGAGGTATTAATGTATCAGTTTGCGAAAGTACTAGTATATGTAAAGGTATTATTAGCAATTTCTTTCACACGATTTGTACACGTAAATGAATAAATTTACCACTATTACAATGAACATCCCCTAAGTATTCGACGATGATTTTAATTAAATTCTACAGATCTAGAACGTAGTAAAAAATAAGGGAGAAGTATTTTTTAAAGTTCACACGATCACAAATACGATTCTTAGGAGTAAAATTTTGAAGTGGATACTAGGTCATTGCCTGTGTAATATACATATATGTATATGTAACAATGATTAACCCTTTATAACCCCGTGTTACTCTGAGGTCGTATACACAGATACTTGTATTTTTGAAGATTGATTTCATCCTTTTATAAATACATACCGTTATATGTATCTTTAAAACACATACGTAGGGTAAATTCCGTAGATTAAAAAAAATGGAATAATTAAAAGTAGACATTTTATTGCATTCATGAGAATATTTAGATGTGAATTTAATGTCGGAAATATTTCGAGCGAGTGAGAAGAGTGAATGTGAAATAATTCCTCTTTTATTATTATTTCACTTCTTTTGCGAAATTATGCATAGTTTCCACAAGTGTATTCTTTTCAGCTTTTTTTTTTTATATTTCCTTCGTAATTTGTTCCTGCAAAATGAAATACATTAAAGACATATCTAAATATACTAATTAATAAATTCAAATGTTTACTACATTTTTATTTGATTCTTGGTTCTGGATGTGATCTGTGACAATTTATGTGGCACGTGTAATTTGTAAATAGTTTATGCAAAAATATTATACAGTTTTAACTTAGAAAGATAATTTTATACTATTATGTAACCGTACGTCAAATAAATGATATAATTATCCTAATCCATGTATATTAATTATTTTGATCACTTTGCGGACGATGAAACAATAATTGAAATGTTTATGTAATAATTATACTTACAGAGTCTGATGGTATTCTAAAAACAAGCATAAGGACATGAATAAGAACAATTGAGATTGATATTTATAAATATATTTATATTTTCTTTAATTTTTTATTTTCGATTACCATAAATCAAATAATTACAATATGCAAGACAGAATTTATTGGATAAAAAGAGTGGTTTCGTCGGAGCTGTTTACAAGAGGAGAAATTAATTACAAAGATTTAAAGGGTGAATAGATTTTTTGCCTTCTGTGTGTTTGTATATACTTCAATGCAGTAATGTTCGTGTAATATTCTCTCCTTTTTACGTACGAGGTTATGTCACAATTGGCTGTAGTATGTTTTTTAATTTATTCGTCGTCCAAATGTGAATTGGACTGGATATGTTTTCAGATTAAAAGCCTTCGAACAACGCGAAGAACTATCTTCCATTAATATTTGAAATATTCATCATTTGGTCTGAATAAATTGCAGAATAATATATTCTTCAAGCTGTTGTAACCCTTTCAATGTTTTTCTTTTACATCTACGTGATATCAATTGTATAAATTTTATATTCTTCAAACATGTTTTTCAAAATTATTTAAATAATGATATGATAACATGAATTTTGTCATCTTTTTAAATTGCTTATTAAAATTATATTAGAATCTTGGTGTTTTCGTTTTAACCATAGCAAGAATGTTCATTATGATAATATTACAGAATTTGGTTAAAAAAATAATAGCACTGCAAATATCTTTACTTGGCTACTAATTGAAAACGTATGAAAGGGTCGAAGCTTGTTTAATTTGATTCGTTTATGCAAACTTATTTTTATCTTTTTTAATCTAATTTGAGAAACGAAAGCTTTCTTTATCGTTTTATTAAAGATGTTCATCTTGCCATAACATATTAAAGATTATCTTCGATTTCTACAGACCTTTTTATAATATAATTATTATGTTTGTTTCGTCGCTTCTTAATAAATAGTAAATGATATATTAAGTTCTGTAAAAAGTTCTGATCTTTTCGAATGGCATTTTAAAATTTGTACACAAAATTTATAACATATTTTAAGTGTCTTTAAAGAATCTGATCCACTTTAAACTTGTCATTCAAATATTAAAATGATCTAAACATGAAAGTAGATAAATTTTACTGAGGAAATAACAAATGATTGTAAACTTTATTTAAAATTAATTCCACAATGATACAGGTGCCATTTATTGGCGCTCGAGCGAAACGATAGAACTTTTTTCAGTATCTTAATATTTACTTGCATTAATACAACCGAAACAGGTAAATTTTACTGATGCATATTTCGCAACAAAGATTTGTTTTTTTGATTAGCGATCTTCTAGATCATCGCCGTACGTATAAACATTCGCAAACATCTTTCGCGCTAACACGTTGTTCATACACTTTATCTCTGGTTCATTGTCCCACGTGAATTTGCAAATAACAAATAGAAAATTTTCTCAACCCGTTACGAGTGTCGTCGATCAAATAATGGTTTAATACAGCACTGATCTGTCTCAAATCAACATGATTAAAATTGTAATTAGTACACGTACATATGTATATGTATATACAGGAGTACTACAGTCGCTTTGAATCACGTCTCTGCCATGTTTCCTTGCAAAAATTGCATAATTCGATCTCGCTCAAGACTGGGCCCCTTCTATGAGAATACGAATTCTTTACATATTTGGTCTCTTTATTAAAGCTATGATTATTAAAACATTGCAGCTAAAATTTTGCCTCGATTTTTTACAAGCCTCATGCTGCTATCTATTTTTAACCCAAGAATCGTGTGCTCGTTATTTACAGTTGGCGAATGTTTGACCGTTAACCGTTATTTGTAGAGGTTGCAATGCATATTTTCGTTGTATAAGTTTTTTGGACATGTTGTGCGCGAGATATTACGTTAATTTGTACAATTAAAGATGGATATAAAATACAACAATGATTGCTCGCTATTGATTCGAATTTTACGTGAAAATAATAGCGGACGAGTATCATTTTATAAAAAGCTAATGCCAATTGTTTAGCGGTGATATAGTTTCAAAGCACTCCTGAATTTATTCTCCTTCGTTATAAGAACTATATTTTTAAATTACTTTTATTAAAACGTCGATAATAGTGTATATGATATATCAATTGAATTAAATATCGGATACAAAAGATGCTCTTTGGCAAATAACGTCCGTTAAAATACGAATTGAAATTGCAATTTTCGACATATTGTATAATATTAAACGATATGTAATATAATCTTACGCAATCGCTGTATAATTAATTAATTACTAATCATTTTAAAATGCATGTAACCTTGATAGAATTTTACATAAAATTACCAAAAATCGAATTATGATACATCGTTGCCTCTTCGTGATTCGTTGTATCTACGAATTAATCAAAGTGATTAATTAAATAAGGTTCTTGGCCTGTCGGCAAATGGATTTCAGCATGAGCCTCGCATTACTATACAGGGTCTTCCGTTAAAAAGAAACCATCTCGATACTTTCTCTATCTTACGTAACAAAAATAAACGTTGCTCGCAAAAATTATATTTCTATATTTGCATAAATAAAATTGTAACTTTTAGACAATTTCGTCTTTGACGTATAGTTTATAGAATACCTAAATTCGAACTACAGAGTATTTAAGGACGTAATTTATTTAAGATTAAATTTGAAAATTGTAATTTTACTTCTTTTTTTCTCGAAGCTGTGGAACTTTTGCAAGCAACGTAAGCTTTATATTATAATAAAATAGCAAATATAGTAAGGTGGTCTGTTTTCAGCGTGATACCCTGCACAATAACACAACACGCGTTTAAGCATTCCTTCGCAGAGATTTGATGTTTCTGTACAATCTGAGAATAAAAATAATATTATCGCATATTACTTTATTGATTAAACCTTCACTACGATTTTACGTACGAGTATAAGGGATGCTTATAGGTACATACATATATGCATATAAGTCTTCATTGACCGTTACTCGCTACTTTCCAAAATTTTATACATGCTGCTTAATTTTCTGCTCGATAGCTCTTAAACCTCGTATCCATTCTCCAACTTCGGCGATTTTATGATCCCTTAATCGAACGTCGGAAATAAGATATTAAACGTTTCAACGATAGTTTGTATAATTAAAATGTACGCTCTCTAACATTTACCCTGTTATTATAACAAATTACCCTACGTAAATTTAAGCAACACCCATTTCTCTTACATTATCGACGGTACAGCTAAGCACGTGTCTGAATAAATGTATTTTATTTCGTTTCTTCGTAATATATAATTAATAACTGTACTACTAAAAATAGATGTGTATTTTTTTTTTCTTATTAAACTCCTTCTATCCTTCTTTCGTAATCTTAATTCGTCTATTATCGCTTTAAATTGATATAATCGGTCGCACGAACATCATACTCGAAGGATTGAACATATATCTCAAGACTCTCTACCGAGCAAATAATTAAGCCAGTGCCGTTGTCGTTAAACCCCGTTAAAATTACAATAAAATTGGGAAAATTGTTCGCGCTCTGATTTTTTATCGTCACTTGACACGTTTTCTTTATGAATATTTACACAAATGCCTCGGGAGGAACGTATAGTTATGCACGAGCATAGCGTCGAAGCTCGCGAATAGATCAATGAGCGAAACAATGTGAATGTACATACGAGAATCATGGTGATCGTAAGAGCTAAGGTTTACATTATCGATTTGCTTTTATAGATACTATAATGTGATTTCTATAGATACGTACGTCGTGTAAGTACTAGTATATACTTAGGTTGGAATAATACGTGCGACAGTATTCGTGGTTGGACACTTTGTAACAGAGAAGCTGAACGAATTTTTTAAATGCACGATTTTATTAACAATACGGAATTGAAATTATCGTTGTGAACGTAAAGTGGAAATAGGAATCGATGAAAATAAAAAGGTACACACAACCTGACGCGTCTTCTATTCGGTTTATAATTGTTTAGTTTAATGAAATATGTAGACGATCATTTTTAGTTTCACGTTCAAAATATTTACAGAAGATTTGACGGCTAAGAATTTATACGTATCGTAGTCCTTCCTATTTTCACTTGACAAGCATTACAATCGTTAACAGTCACACGTTTTCAGAAGGAATTAAGAATTTAATTGAACGTTAATGGTATTATTACTAATTAAATACATTGTACGTAATATACAATTTATGACATTTTAGTATATATGTATGTAAGCTGTTTGAGAGTGCATTTACGTAATTTATCGTTTAAGCAAAATAGCGTATAAATAAAGGCGTGAATGCAATCGATTTTATGATACCAATATCGTTCCTTTTATATATCGTTCTAATTACGAGTGTGGTAATGAAATTTTACAAGGAAGAGTATTTCGGATGATTACTCTAGAATGGTTTAAAAAATATTCAGGAATGAGACTAATTAAATTCATCTCTGTATCTTTATAATTATTTATTTGGTCCCCAAAATTTGAGAGTTGTCGTACTGTTTTCTGGAAATGGAACGAAACGGAATTAATTAATTGATAAACTGTACATGAAATTATAGTTTGCGTGTAAACAACGTATAATAGAATTAAACTGAATTTCCGATAGGTCTGAAGAAAGTATAAAGCACGCTAGTTTATCATCGATGTAACAAAATTCTATTCTGATTACACATATGTATATATGTATATCTATGAACGCATACATATGTACATATATATAATTATGATTATATATATTATATATATATGTTATATACATACTTATAAATGTTTCAATATTGGAAAGATTCAATGTAGGGACGACGAAGTCATGGCCCCTGTTTTATCATACTGATTGGTCCAAAAACACGTCACAGAATTGATGATGAATAATAAAATATTCCGTGTTAAATAATATCGATAAATTGAGTCGACCTTGAAACTTTCAATGTCCAATCTAACACGGTTAAGTAATTGAATCTGTCGCACATATTTCACAATCTATTGTTCCCACGTAATAATGAGCCCTGATAAGTGACAATGATCACACGAATCCCAAACTCTCTCTTCGTTCTTAGATATAATCTTAGACATCAATAAAATAATGCTGTAAATTTTTGAACGAAGTTAGAGAGAAAATACGTTTAAAGTTTATGGAAGTTTAATGAACGCGTAACTGCACGTGCTTAAAAAGATTAATACAACGAAAATCGTTAATAAAGTTTGTACATTAAGATAAATTTCTTGATTAAGAAATTAAATGTAATAGAAAAAATGTATTATAAATGTAACGATCAGAGATTTCGGAAAAGAGAGTTTGAGAATTAGCACGTTTAATGTACAGGTAGCCCTCCTACAACACGGCATCCTATAACACTGCACTTCTACAGCACTGGATAACATGATTTTTGCTTAACATATTTAAAAACTGAATTACCTTACACTAATGACACGAAGGAATAATGAACTATAGTGGCTTTAAATTTTAACGGTAGATTCTAGAGACCAAAATAAGACGAAAATCAAGAATGTCAATTTCTTGACTGAGGCTTCGTTAAAAAGTTATTAAAAAATTAAATTAAAAAATTTCAAACCATTCTAAAAAAATTATTTTCGGTTGCAAGGGTTGGCTACAATCATTTTTGGTCATTACACACAACCCCGAAATCCTACCCATTTTCGAGAAAAAAATTCCTTAGCGAAAATCTAATGTGAGGCCAAAAATGCTTCCCTGAAATTTCATGTGAATCTATAAAATGTCATAACTCTTGAACGGATTGGAGGATTTTAATTTTTCAAAATGCAAACAACGCGTATTTTAGTGGAGAATATGCAGAAATTCTAATAATATTGAAAAAATTGTTCCTTGACACCGTCAAGTTAGAAAAACTCTATAAAAATGGTCCAATTTTCAAACAGCCATAACTCCTACAATAGTGAATATATCTCAATGAAACTTTTGTCGGAAGTAGAGCTCATGGGTATCTACAAAAAAGTATTAGACAATTTTTCTGTAGAGCGTCAAACAAATATATTAAAAATGAAAAATGAATTTTTTTTTTTCGACAAAAAGAAAAATTTCAAATCGTTCTGGAAAAATTATTTTTAGCTAAGGTGGTCAATTACAATCATTTTTGGTGAATAGACATACCCCCGAAATCCTATACAGTTTCGAGGAAAAAATTCGAATAGATGCCCAAATTTTTCGGCGGAAAAAAAATTTTAAATCGTTTTGGAAAAATTATTTTCGGTTGCAGGGGTCAACTATAATCATTTTTGGTCATTAAACATACTCTCGAAATCCTACCCACTTTTGAGAAAAAAATTCAGTACGGGTGGAACTTTAAACGTTAATAACTTTTTAACGAAGCCTCCATCAACAAATTACTATTCTTGATTTTCGTTTTATTTTGGCCTCTAAAATCTCCCATTAAAATTTTTTCCAGGCGTGGCCGAGCACCCTGTATAAACAAATTATAGTTTATTAAATTAAGATTGCTTTAAATTAAAATAATATTTTTTGTTTTGTGTTATACGTACATTTATATTTTTCATAAAAATTAAGTTGCTTACGTAGAATTAAAAAAAAAATTTGTTTTTAATAAGTTTTCGGATCGTAACTCCCCTTTGTATATTGGCTCTGGATCTCATATAACACGGTTTCACACAACACGACATTTTCTAGGAACCCATCTACCGTGTTATAGGAGGGTTACTTTCGTTGCTAAAAATTTATCAAACGGAAGGACGATTCACATAAGAATTTATTCGAAGTCGTTACTGCGTCGTCTAACAGGATGTGTAATATTGACTTTGGTCGATCTTTGCGTTTGAGCATCGATAAAAAACAGTTTCCTTAAACTACACGACTGGGTATAATATGGAGTGTCATGTTTGATAGGGAACGTGTTTTAATTTACGCATTATTTCAAATTTCCTGTTCAAACTGTCCACGCTGTGTTCGCAGAATTCGATACTAATTCTTCAAAACGTAATTCAGTGATTATAGAAATATTTAAATAATTTGGCTGAAATCATCGAATTAAACGCAACGGTGAATTTCTCACAGTCTAGTAATTGATATTCTTCTCGATAATGTTTATTTCTTGGCGTTAATTGATCTGCAAAGTAAGCAGAGAGATATTAAAAGCGTTTCTTTTACCAAACTAGTCCTCAAATGATATATTTCCTTTTATTATAAAAATTGAGAGAATGAAACGTTCTCTTTCATTTTCTAATTTTAATATACTCTTTCAATAAACTAAAAAATATATTATTTGATAGTATTCTTTGTCTATCTTTTATATACACTGCGCTTAAATCAGTCCCTGGTCACGCGTAAAGCTTTCATCGTGATTCTTTTCTATTAGTCGCGTCATCTACTATCCAGAGTTGACTTGTTGGCTAGGCACCCACAAACTAAACGGGGCAAGGGCAAGGAGAGGTTTACGCGCCGTCTTATTCCCACATAGTAGTAGGATCTCCATAACCACGAGAGATACACATTTGTTCTATTCATGGCTAGTATATCGAGCGTACGGTTACGCCAATTCCTCTCAGTCTTGTCCTATCCGACTCTGCCCCTATACGTTTCGTTCGCGTCATTTGTCACGCGATGGAATTGCAGTCGTGAGCGACTCAGCCAATAATGACAATGCGTGTGAGAGCAAACGTCGCTATTACGCTACGGCCAATCGGCGTGCCTAGCCATCAAGTCATCATTGTGTAGTATGCCCGACGACCAACACGACGTCGCGTTATAGCGTTTCGCGTGTTGCCAAATTGTCCGTGTCTTCGATAAGCCACTTTTCTCTTATAATCCCACCTATCGTTGAAAACTAGCTCTTTAGCGATACGTAATGTTATTTAAATAATAATCCCGCGAACGTAAACAATTCTAACAGCTTTGATCGAGTACGGAACACGCGACGAATACAAAATGGACGCGTAATTTCGTTCGGTAGAAAGTTAACGCAAAGTCTGATCGCAAAGATATTTACGATCGCGTTAAAAATGCCTGTTACAGTGATTACAGTATCCAACAGTGTTTTCGCGCTGTATTTGAGTAGTTTTCCATCGATTGCCGGTTAACAATGTCGCACGGAAGCATGAAAAGGAAAAGGAGAGACACAGAACAGCGTACACCGGGACACACGTGGTCTTTACAAATCACACGAAACATCCATTACATCGTAGAACGGGATATTTTGGAATAAATATAACCTGCTCGAGTCAAAGGAGACGAAGGATATTTAGAGCGTCCTCTTTAAACCGGAACTTCGTACGTTAAACGTCTGCACAATTGACATTACACGATTAATCGTATCACGTCACTCGTGGTATTTTCAATCGTTATTCGTCGTAAGTAGTTTCTTCTAATCTGTCGATTCGAAGCGGGATTGTAATTTTTCGTATGCATTTATTTGGTGATCTTTGTAATATTTATCTCTCGAACGAGATTTTGGATATGTCACAATTCGTACAAAATGAAATTTTACGTTCGTGGCGTAATTACACACTGTTTGCGGGTCGATCAATCTCGCTTCGAATTTGTACACAAGATATGAATATTATCGGTGGCAATCGATAGCGCCGCGAATACACGTTACACAATCGACAACTTTACTATCGATTTTGATCGATGTTACAGCGCGTTATAACAGAAAGTTTCCGTTCACAAACGCACCATCGTACGACCGGGGATATCTTCTACGTGTACGTACAAATGTAAAATTAAAAATCTTTCCTCAAAGTCGTCCACAGTGAGTTTCACGAAGTATGTAAACGCCGTGCATGACGGTGAATTTCTTCCCGCGCACTCGTCGCGATCAGACAAGGGAATCACCGCCCCGAAACAACGAGATCGCGTCACCGAGAACGTTGCGTTTTCCTTGCCGACACGATCGAAAGAGTCCTTGCTTCGAGAGTTTACCTTAAAACTGCGGCGTATACGCGAAGCTTCGGGATCACGCGAAGTAACAGAGTGATCATGTTGGGTCACACGAGGAGCTCCTTCAGGGAGTCCTCGGCAGGCAAGTCCTACAAATAATCGTCCACCCGGTTGTTTTCGTCCGACGGGCTGGGCTCGCTGATGCTGAGAATGGGCAGACCAAAATGTTGAACGTCGGTGCTCGACTCGGGCGTGCGTCTCGCGTAGTCGCAGCTTTTCGAGTGTCGTTCGATCCCGGCGCGTCGATGATAGTGGAAATAACGGGGTAGACGAGCGTCGATATCGTAAGATCGCCGATAACACCTGCGGATTTCAGTAAATACTATGACTTAATGATCAATCAAATCAATATCCTTAAACGGAATCACGGATTATCCCTAACACCGGAGTGCCGTGGCAGCATGTTACTTAATCCTAACCTTCCTTAAAAACAGGAAAGAGGAGGCGCCATCACATTTCGTCCTGGGCCTACTAGTGGGCTCATTAGTAAGGCATTAGTGGCCCTACCTTATCACCATGCAGGGGAGGTGAACCCCTACGTGGCGCGTCCCCAGGTGGCGGATAGGAGCAGCCGCTGGGATGAGTTCATCAACCTGAGAAGGCTGGTGGTCGGAGTGAAAGCTTTCGCGGATCAAACACCGGTATGAATGTGTGTGTGAGTGGACTGAGGCATGGGATATTTGTCGTAGGTTTTAGCTAAGGCAGCAGGTTGGCCAGTTGGCTGCGGATGAGTCCTGCAGCCAACGTGATCACGCAGCTTAGTCCCATGTTACGGGGCCGTGGTTGAGTGGGAATGCGGTGGGAGGAGTGCCTCCCACCGGGAGGGGCCTGAAAAGGCAGGGCGCAGCGGGGGACTCTGTGATGGCTCACTAGAGTTCCTGGTCCCTCGCCAGGCGTCTGAGGATGGTCACCATGGGGTTTTAGTCGGTAAGAGTCCGGCACTACCCGCCAGCCCTTCCTTCGGGTGGGCCTGTGGGTGTTCATGAGGATTTCCCCACGTAAAAAAAAAGAAAAAAGGCCCTACCTTATCAACTTGTGAGATAAAGGAAGTGTTTGAGTGATATGTACGAGGCTGGAGTAGGACTTCCTGGCTTTCGACAGGTCTAACACCCCTTATCAATCTGATGTTTTCTTACACCGGAAATTGGAGGGCTCATTCTGGTCAAATTTACTCAGCCTTAGCCTTCTGGATCCTGAATGAGATCGGTACAGGGTACGAAAGAGTGGGAAAAACTGGTCAAAGACCTGATAGTGTTGCAAAAATCTGACCACGATAAAGAGATACAAGAGGAAATATTAGCACAGGCAAATTGTACCCAACCTCGGTGATATGGGGAACCTTGAGAGGGCTGATAATTCTGAGTCGTGGCACCCGGTGTGGAGCACCAGGGGGTAGATAACCCGCTTATGGGATTTTCGGATCATTCTCGTTATAGGCCAACAGCCTCGTTACGCGAAGCCCATTGCTACCAAGTCTTTAGAACAGCACTTAACACGTTCACTGCCAGGTGAAGACCGTACAATTTTCTGCAAGACTATAATTTCGATTCTAGATCATTGTAAACTACATAACTTAAAATTTGTTTCTTGTAACCTTGCTGAAATTCACAAATCCTATCCTTTATTTGCCTCAACATGTTAACTTGAGACTTAATTTTTCTAGTTCCATAGTGGAAGTCAATTTTACATACTTTCGAACTTATATGGAAAATAAATAAGCAGAAACAAGAGAAACAACTGGTTTTCCCTATCGAATCAGTGGTTTTTCTTAAAAAAAATTAACGAATATTTAAAACAGTTAGCATCTATTTTTTCTTGAGTTTCTTACTGTTGCAATCTGTGTATACAAGATGGCGACTGAGTCCTGATAGGAAAAAGAGTAATATTTTAGTTATTTGCTGTTTAGAAAATATGGTTTGATCGAGGCAGAAAAGCAAAATTAACGAAGAGTTTGTTTTTAGTTATTTATGTTTGCGTCACAAGCGAACTGGTTTGTATGCAGGCAACAGGTTGCAGTTCAAATTAAGCAATTTTGCCAATTAACTGAGAACACGTGACACTCCCTTAATTATGAATACAAATTTTAAAACGAATTTTGAAATAGCTTTTTGTAGCTGAAAAAATAAACTTTTAATTATTTATTGTTGCCATAAGCTTCGTATAGTTTTCTAAAAAAAAAAAAACCAATGTGTTGTTTATCTTTCGACTCTCAAGGGAACTCTATATTTATCGTTGCAGGATATAACAGACTACGTAATTATAAAGTTGCTAATTGCATATCCCTAGACACGTGCATATTGACATGAGAATTTTATTTAGCCGAAAGAATCGAGAAAACTTATTTTTTACCAACTTCTAATTATTCTTCCCCTCGACCTCGATACTTTTCATTACACCAATCGATGCAGATATTTATTCTCTATAAAAAGGTATTCAGATAATCGTCCATAGAAACTAAAAAGCATCTGAAGTGGTACGGTGATTATCAACATAATCGCGCGTAATTACCCTTTCAAACGTGTCGTGAACTGAAAATTTAAATACTTAACATTTTCTACATTCGTTTTATACATTTTTCGTATCGTATATTTTCTTGCACAGAGTGCAGAACTGCGTCGGTTGGTGGTAATGGAAAATATGGAAATCCTTGCAAGGAAACGAGTGCAATTGCACTTTCCAAATATCGGGCGTGCACGTACTTGGAGAATAGTAACGTAGGAGTACGAAGCATCGGAAACGATTTACTTTTGTCACGTAATTTTTCTCTTTATCTTCGACGGTTTCAAAGACACAGTCTGTCCCAGTTGCGCGGTACACTTTGTATAGTATTTATGTAGGTCAACAAGTTCTTTTTTACATGGCAATGGACGCAATCCTCTGCAACCCAATTTTCTTTACCGCTTTAGAACAAGATTGATTTTCTAAGCTTAACTGGGACATTACCGTTAAATAGAGAAGAACATGAATCTGTACAAGCAAATATTTAATATTAAAATATTCGAATGTCTCGATAAATGTATTCACTGTTTGACGGTTGCATACAATTACCCGTGTAATACTTGCGTTAACGTTTGGTCGTAAACAGAGATTCGTTAAATTACGGTGGGTGATCAAAGTTTTATGGTCACTTTGAATTTTAAGTGCACTTGCAAACCTTTTCATTAAAAAAAAGTTACAGTTATATTCTTAATATGCAATAACGCATCTTAGAACTTGTACGAATTACTTAAAATTTTTTAAAATATAATCGCATAACTACAAAACTACTCTACTCGACATAATCGAGAAAAACAAATTAATAGATCACTAACGCTACGCAACATCGAAAATATAAAATGTAATAATAATTTGATCATCCACTGTAGCGTGTTTCTCCCAGAAAAGTCGCGGGAGGGAACGGAAATCGAAGATAAAGGTATCGAAATAATGGCCAACGAAACATCGACGATCATATAGTGCATAAATTTGCATTAACGACTTCGAATGATCATAATTATGTGTTTGTTCGAACGGCACGAAACTCATTTGGGAAAGTGTAATAGGAAGAAGATTAAACAAGCGATAACGAGTCTAGAGGGAACTGTTACGATGGTTCGAATGATAATATGCGATAATAAACGGCTGGTGTGCACAATGTTTTTGGTATCGTGGACTATTTTTCGTTTCGTGCAACATTGCTTTTAAACGGTTAAATTTGTGCCGTAGTGATCGGTGATAAAACGTTAATGGAAAATTATATTTCCGTTACGTTCGAGTTCGACGACTTTTAAAGAAGCAAAATTCTTTCTCTCGATCGTTTCGTCGGAATGATGTCACTCTACCTGCGCGGAATAATTCATGTATTCGGAGCAAAGCGTAAAAGGATTTCCTTACCGCTCGTCCATGGAAGCTGGTTGTCGTACAGGACATCGAACATATTCGTGACTTCCGCCGGCTCGCCATCCTCCGAAACGTCGACCAACGAACGACGACGACGACGCCATTGGGGAATCCCTGGAACATCGACAGGAATTTTCTCTAACAACTGTCCTCGAATTATCAGAGAAAATCTTGAAATCTTTACCTCTTGTCGCCTCGAATCCCTATACGACGGAGGGGGGCGAGTGGTACGATCGACCATATGGCGATTCTTCGTACAAAAATAAATCGAAAACGAAGAATAAATTTTTGAAAACGTCAATGTGGAAAATTCGTCGGGCGTCTGACCATCACTGACTATTTCTACTTAAGGGGGTCTTCTACAGTGTCGGATCGAAAAAATTCATTTTTTTTTTTTTACATGAATTACATCTAAAACTCATGTAGAATACGAGGCTAAATGGATTTTTTGAGATTCGATACCGTTCAGAAGTTGTAGGCGTAGAACGAAATAGGTGTTCGGAGCGCGCTGGTGGCGGGTGCTGTCGCGCTTTCCTCCTCAATATTATGTCATTCTTCGGGCATGTACTAGTGTCTATTATGATTTCTGCTTATGAACGACCGAGTCTTTTTTCATATCAGACGCAATTGTGACAATTGATAATTACATATGTGAACAATCACGAACTTTCTAAGAACGTTCGCTTAGTCGGTGCAGTACGCGACAATTGTTGATATTTCGAGAAACTGAAAACTCCAAAACTCCAATTCCACGAAGAATGGTTATCGAACCACAAGGATTGTTCCATAAATCATATTGGCAGCTCTGGTAAAATGGAAATTGACGCTATTATTGAAATGTTTTTACGTTCTATGGAGAAACATGGCGTAAAGTACCTAACATACGTTGGAGACGGAGATAGCAAAACATTCAAAGGTATTTTGAATGCTAATCCGTATACAGATGAAAAACAAGTTGTGAAAAAGGAGTGCGTAGGTCATGTGGAAAAGAGGATGGGCACGAGACTTCGCAACATTAAAAAAAATCACAAGGGAGTCGGTGGAAAAGGACACGGTAAACTAACTGAAAAAGTCATTGGTGAATTTACGAAATTCTATGGCTTAGCCATACGACGGCATCCTGATTCAATAGATGATATGAAGAGAGAGATTTGGGCTTCTTTTTATCACTGCAGTTCTTCTGATGATAATCCGCTGCACGATTATTGTCCGAAGGGTGAAATCAGCTGGTGCAAGTGGCGTAAAGCAGAAGCTTTAGGACTCCTCAAGAATTTTAACCACTATAGAGTTTCTTTAAAAAGTCAAGTTTTAGAAACAATTAAGCCGGTTTACGAAGATTTATCAAAACATGATTTATTAATCAGATGCTTGGGAGCTGAGACCCAAAATAATAACGAATCATTGAATTCCCTAATTTGGACATTCGCCCCAAAACACATTCATTCTGGGCCTAAGGTGGTTGAAATAGCTACTTTTTTGCAGTTATTATTTTTAACGACGGATTTGAAGGAGTATTAAAAATTATGGAAACAATGGGATTGAAAATTGGCACCAATTCTTGCACATATTCTACGCACCGTGACAACGCTCGCCTGTACCGCTTCGAACGAAAATCGTCTGACTTCGCCAAAAAATCTCGGATTCAAAACCGAGAAGAAAATTCACTTCTGCATGACTTCCAGGAAGAAACTGAAGGTGTACTGTATGGTCCAGGCATTGCAGATTAACGGTAAGTAAAATTATCTTTGTGTCATACGTACTTGAACTTCCAACGCGTTTTTCTCGAAACGCATTTTTTTGAAGCGGCGTCCACGATATCTCAAAAAGTCTTCAACCGATTTCGCTATAATTTCGTACACATCTTTCATACACCTCTAGTTTTCGTGTGAACTAGGATAATTGAAATATTTTACTAATTACTTGTTCTTTAGCTTGAAAGGTTGAAAAAAAATACGAAGAATTGACTTTTTTCCTTAAAAGCTTTGTCAAATGTTCAAATTTGAATATTTTTATTTAATTCTAGTTCACACGATAGCCATAGATCTACATATTAAAATGCTATTTGATTTTTCAATTTCAGATGAATAAAAAATCGTGAATCATGGGTGCCATCCGCCAACATTTTTTATACATGGTCACCATTCTAGTGCTATAAAGCTAATTATTGTTATTATTATGCTTTACAAAAATTTGTAGACAAAGTTCAATAAACAATACACTCGATATAAAAGTTATATCTTTGTGTGTTTCTATTATTCCTCAAAAAAAATTCCGAAAGTAAGCTGAAAAAAACAGCCTTCACAGTAGAAGACCCCCTTAAGTTTATATTTTATCCCTAAAATAGTCCATCATAAACAAAATGTGTTTATATTTTCGAGAGGAAGAATTTCTAGACCAATACGACCTTTTCCAATCCAATGCAGGACCATTTATTTCGGTATTACTCTGTTAATCGAGATATGTCTATTAGACAGAGTTTGAAACTTGGGGTCTTGGCGCTGCGCTTCTATTGGTCACGCGCGAGCCAATCGCGCGCTTCTTCCTGCGTCGCCGGAACCGCGTTTCGAAAAGCCATGCGCAACGTCACGCGTCGCGTCGTAGTATGATTACAAACTAGTGTATATTACTCTTAAATCCTTGTGAAACCATAGAGAGTGTTTATTTGAAATCGACCCATCGTTCTAACAATATCTTATGTGTCACTGTCATTTGAAAATCTTAGTATTTGGTGTAAATTGTGAATGTTGAACACGTGTTTAACCCTTTGACTACGAAGCACTCTTGAAGAGAACTGTCAATACGAACGGCGCGATACTCGCATACCATAAGTACTTTTCTAACCTATTTTTAATTTACTCAACTTGTACATTCCTCCAATAATAATAATTGGTAATATAATACGTGTTTCGTATATATTGATAGACTTGCGTTGTTAAGGTCTTAAAGTTAGTTAGTCTCATAATTTAGTGACCTTTAATTAAGTTTCTTGTTCGAAATCTTCACGGTATTCCGATGCTTAGTACTCTTAAGTCGCTAAGATTGCGAAAACCCAGTCAGTATTCTGTTTCAACGACAATGAAATAATTCAGATTTGGCGATGGGAATTTAGAAACAGATTATTTCACTTCCAGGATGTCGTATCGCACGAGCTAACGATTAATGGTATTAGTATCATAAAACCGCAATTTATGGACAAAAAGGGGAATTTCTCGCGCGTCGTGAACAGCACTCAGGGGCATTCTTTATAGCTCCTTCTAATAGGAAATGAAAGACCCTTTCCCGCGGCTGGGTTAATTTGTACAAAAATTAGGTCGCAATTAAGGGATCATATTCTCGACAAATTACGTTTTTTACGCCTCTGTTTTTTGTAAAGACCTCGAGCATAAAATCTCTCGCATTTTCGAAACAAAAGAATTGTTCTGCATCCTTTCGTATTTATATTTAGAGTAAAACTTTATATGTATATTTTTTGCAACGCTGTATTTATTATTAATTTAAACTAAGATCGATAAAAGCGGTATGCAAAGCATAAATTTACGAATCAGAAGGATTATCCATTTGAAACATTTTGTAATTTATAACTCCAAATTTATATTTTATTTAACGAACTGTGAAAATCATTCGATTCAGAGGTTTCATGTTTTCACGGAAAGCATAAATTAAAACGTTTCTGTCTCGCTCGACGAACCGAAAGAATACTTGCGAATTTTCGAGCAAATGAATTTACTGTTATAAAGTATAAAACTTATCTATAGATGAAGATGGTTCCTCGAGGAGCACTGACTGGAAAATTGCGAGGATAAGAATGAATGACAGAAGCTTTTCGAGGGAGGTAAAAATAAATTTAAATAGCTGTATACAGGGTGTACGGCCACCCCTGGGAAAAATTTTAGTGGGAGATTTTAGAGGCCAAAATAAGACGAAAATCAAGAATAGCAATTTGTTGATTAAGGCTTCGTTAAAGAGTTATTAATGTTTAAAGTTGTCCCTGTAGATCGGCAATCTACGTGCAGTTGCGTGCGCACGATAGTGGTTCTCATCCAGCATGAGAAACTCTACTTCGTGACGTATCTACAGCCTTATAGTTTTTTGAGTGAGGATCACTATTATGCGCACGCAGCTGCTCGCAGATTGCCGTTCTACAGGCGGCACTTTAAACATTAATAACTTTTTAACGAAGCCTCAATCAACAAATTGGTATTCTTGATTTTCGCCTTATTTTAGCCTCTAGAATCTCCCATTAAAATTGTTCTCAGGGGTGTTCGAACACCCTGTATAATGAAATTATAGGTGACCTTGAGAACTTAATTGTCGCGGAGATTTTTGTCGACACGAATTATATCATCCATGGTTATACAATTTTAATCTGTTCATTAATGGCAATCCGTGCGATTCATCTGATATTTTTCATGAAATATTCGCGTTCCGTGAAATGCGTATTGAAGTACCAATTAGGAATTAATATTTTTTTTTTAATTGGGAGACAGGCTAATTTATATAAGTATTACTTCATTTAAGTGTTGCGTTAATATTTGTGCGAATAAACTTCATAATGTTATTACAAACGAATGTTAAGATCATTTTCTCATGCAAATTAGTTTTACAAAGTACATGACACGAGCAATATATTTCTGATCTTCATGCATCACGCAAGCGGTACGTAATACTTGCAACGGTATCATGTTAATCTGCGATACAAAATTACGTAAGAAACTTAATTTAATATAAGGGAATTGCGTAACGGTTGCATCTATAAATATATATATATGTTGGTTTGCAATATGATTATACAACAGACTTCTCAACCGATGTTTTTTTTTTAAAGCACAAGAATACTTCAAATCGTGCAGAAATTTTTCGGTGAAATTCAAAAATTTCAAATCATTCTGAAAAAATTATTTTTGGTTACGAGGGTCAATTACAATCATTTTTTATGAAGAAACATACCCTTAAATTCCTACGCATTTTCGAGAAAAAAATTCAGGAAGGTGACAAATTTTTCAAAAATTTCAAATCGTTCTAAAAAAATTATATTTAGTTACAGGGGTCAATTACAAGCATTTTAGGTGAAGAGACATACCTTCGAATTCCTACGCAGTTTTGAGGAAAAAATTCCAGAAGGTGAACAAATTTTTCGACGAAATTAAAAAATTTCGAATCGGTTTAAAAAAATTATTTTCGGTTGCAAGCGTCGATTAAAATCATTTTTGGTAATTACACATAACCCCGAAATCCTACCCATTTTCGAAAAAAAAATGTGAGGCCAGAAATGCTTCCCCGAAATTTCATGTGAATCTTTATAATGTCATAATTTCCGAACGGATTGGACGATTTTAATGTTTCAAACGGCAAACAACGCGTATTTTGGTGCAGAATATGTAGAAATTCTAAAAACATCCGCAAAGTTGATCTTTAATTCCGGAAAATGAGAAAAACCCCATAAAAATGGTCCAATTTTCAAACAGCCATAACTTCTGCAATAGTGAATATATTTCAATGAAGCTTTTTTCTAAAGTAGAGCTCATAGGTACCTACAAAAAAGTATTTGACAAATTTTCTGTAGGGCGTCAAATAAGATTACTAAGAATAAAAAACGAATTTTTAAGCAAAATCGACAGGGGTAGTGATAAAATTTTTCCGCAAAAATGAAAAGATTCAAATCATTCTGAAAAAATTATTTTTAGTTGTAGGGATCAATTGCAATCATTTTTGGTCAATACATATACCCCCGATATCCTACCCAGTTTTGAGGAAAAAATTCCAGAAAGTGAACACATTTTTCAACGAAATTAAAAAGTTTCGAATCGGTCTAAAAAAATTATTTTTGATTGCAAGTGTCGATTACAATCATTTTTGGTCAATACATATGCCCCCGACATCCTACCCAGTTTTGAGGAAAAAATTCCAGAAGGTAAACACATTTTTCAACGAAATTAAAAAATTTCGAATCGGTCTAAAAAAATTATTTTCGGTTGTTGGGGTCAATTACAATCATCTTTGATGAAGAAACATACCCCCGAAATCCTATACATTTTCGAGAAAAAAATTCTAGAGTAAAATAGAACATTGATCCAAGGATTAAACTGTCTTTCACTAAATACGTATTATCGTATTTGGAGAATAAACTTCCATGGCTGTACGTAATCTAGACACGACGTGATGTGTGACACGAGACAGGGACTGTCAGAAACTCTTGTAACTTGTAACTTTGTTATCAGTGCATTAATCCGATGAACAAAGTTTCACGAAACGCGTACCATTGCATATCGAGAATGAAGTCTCACGCACGTAAACAATATTTTATTATAAATTAGAACAGAAGTATATTTAAAAGCAGTGATAAGTATTTACCAAGTAATAAGCTGTTCGATTGATCTTTGCTTCTCAGAAATAACGATATCTAAAGAAATAAAACAGTGATCATAATTGACATATTTACATTCGATAATGTATTACTGTGTTTAATTGCTTAAAAAAATAATTTTTTTTTAAACGAAAGAAGGAATGAAATATTATATTTTAATTATATTTCAGATAACATTCGTATAACACAGGTTCACTTCACCTTTGTTAGAGAATTGCAGCAAAGTGGAAATCAAGCTTTTGTGTTTGAAGTAGATTTCCACCATTTTCATCCTGTTTTTCTGGATCTCCAATATTAAATAAACCAGAAAAATAGAATTGTCAGCTGAACGAACAGTTGTTTTTTATTTGGTAACAATGTGGAACAGAATTACCCGTTAAATGCCCGCTGGAAGATCGTACGATCATAGTTCATTCAGTTTGAATGAAATAGAATTAATAAAAATAAAATAGAAAAAGAAAATAAAATTCAACAACTCAACAAGAGGAATTTTAACTGGTGGATATTACCACCGAAGACGTTCAAGAATTAGTGATAGAAAAAGAGAAAAAAAAACTGTTGGGTAATTAAAACTTGATTTCTTCTGTACACCAGATTCTTCTGAAAGCCCTTAATGTTTTCGCGCGATGAAAATTAAAAAGATTCATCAAGCTAGAGCAAACAAATGCGGGTCACTGAGTTTTTTAAAAAGAGCAACAGATATACGAAACCTATTGCTGCGGAAAGTTCAGAAGGTGAAGATATTGCCCAGCAGAGAAAACGTTCTCGTTTTACTGCTTTCAGCAGCGATACGATCTTTGACACAAATATGGCGCACTTTACGTTTCACAGAAACGCAGTAATTTTTTAATGGCCGGGGTTAAATTTAAAAATCTGTAGAAAATCGAGAACATTGACCTACTTGGCCTCTTTAGAGATCTATAATCGAGGGAAGCGAGACTTTAAATATTTTATAAAGCCTCGGGGGCTACTTTGAAATGTCACCGAAGACTATAACGTCCCTTGATTCGAGGTGAATCCGAAACGGTACTCCAAAAAGTGTTCGGTAAAGAAAAGTTCGTTGTCAGCATGTACCCAACAAAAGGACCGCCATGACAGATCGCTCTGTAGGGGTTTAAAGAAAGCCATTAGATTTATTTCACGTACTGTGTATGCCCTACTCCACCAGGGGTTTGAAGAAGGTCGTCGACGAACCTAAACAGCAAGTCAATGAGTCAGTGAAAATGGTCAGTTGAAGTATTTTCTTGGGGAGAAGATTTTTGTAAGGATTACACGCCAGAAATGGACAAAATTTCAAAGTAGAATGGAAGGTTAACAATTTTTGATCCGTTAGTTCGTTGAATATTAATTACAACCTAAATTTTAAACTAGAATTATCAGATTAAATTATTGCCAAAAATGGGCGAAACTTCGACCTGGAATGAAAGGTACAAATTTTATATTCAACCAAACAGTTCTGGAAACAAGTTTCTATTCATGACAGAAATTCGAATTTTTATTCAACGAGCAACGGATAAAAATGTTATTTATCTTTTATTCGAAATTCATATTTAAACATTTTGCCCATTCCTACTGAATGGACAATAATTTGAGTTTGCAATTAAACCCGTTAAGGAAATTTACACCGAGTAGTAGGTGGATGGTTAAGTTTAAAATATTCGTACGCGTTATAAGTTACTTGACTATGGTAAGTAGGACATTGCGGTTTCCACGTGTAAAGGTAACAAGGGAACAAGAACTTTGGGATCAAATTCTCTTGGGGAACATTACAGAGAACAGCGAAACACTGGTAAAATCGTGTTTCGAAACTATCCGTGTAAAAAGATTTGTGGGAACATAGGGGGAGAGTTGAACGTTTGTGACGTATGACCTTATCACGCGCAGCCTCTTTTTGTCGATCGTGAATACGTGGAATTGTTCAAATATCACCTGGAATGTGACTTTCTGACGCGCGAGTACCTCCGACGCAATAATTAGTACAGACAAAGCTTTCTAAATTGAATGGATCGGGGAAATATGATTCAATTGGATGTAGAAATGAAATTGAATATTAGTACTGTTGGACGTCTATGCTATTGAGTTTAAGTAATTCAAATATAAATCAAACTGAACGTAGAAATTGAAATTTAATATTACTTAAGTTGGACATCCAAGAGTTTAGTAAGTGAAAGATAATCTTAGCCACGTTGGGCATCCAAGTCATTAAGTTTAAATAACTAACACTGCAATTCAAATTGAATGTAAAAATTGGAAGATAATCTTAGTTATGTTAGATATCCAAGTTATTGAGTTTAAATGACTCAAACTACAATTAAAATTTAATGTAAAAATTGGAAGATAATCATAGCCATGTTAGACATACAAGTTACTGAATGTAAATGACTCAAACTACAATTCAAATTTAATGTAAAAATTGGAAGATAATCTTAGTCATGTTAGACATCCAAGTTATTTAGTTTAACAAACTGAAATTATAATTCAAATTGGATGTAGAAATTCAAATTCAATATTAGTCACGTTGGACATCCAAGCCATCAAGTTTAAATAACTAACACTAAAATTCTAATTGAATATAAAAATTGGAAGATAATCTTAGTCATATTAGACATTCAAGTTACTGAATGTAAATGACTCAAATTATAATTCAAATTGAATATAAAATTTGGAAGATAATCTTAGTCATGTTAGACATCTAAGTTATTTAGTTTAACAAACTGAAATTATAATTCAAATTGGATGTAGAAATTGAAATTCAATATTAGTCACGTTGGACATCCAAGCCATCAAGTTTAAATAACTACCACTAAAATTCAAATTGAATATAAAAATTGGAAGATAATCGTAGTCATATCAGACATCCAAGTTATTGAGTTTAAATGACTCAAACTATAATTCAAATTGAATATAAAAATTGGAAGATAATCTTAGTAATGTTAGACATCCAAGTTATTTAATTTAACAAACTCAAATTATAATTCAAATTGAATGTAGAAATTGAAATTCAATATTAGTCACGTTGGACATCCAAGCCATCAAGTTTAAATAACTAACACTATAATTCAAATTGAATATAAAAATTGGAAGATAATCTTAGTCATATTAGGCATCCAAGTTATTCAGTTTAAATGACTCAAACTATAATTCAAATTGAATATAAAAATTGGAAGATAATCTTAGTCCTGTTAGACATCCAAGTTATTTAGTTTAACAAACTGAAATTATAATTCAAATTGGATGTAGAAATTAAAATTCAATATTAGTCACGTTGGACATCCAAGCCATCAAGTTTAAATAACTACCACTAAAATTCAAATTGAATATAAAAATTGGAAGATAATCGTAGTCATATCAGACATCCAAGTTATTGAGTTTAAATGACTCAAACTATAATTCAAATTGAATATAAAAATTGGAAGATAATCTTAGTAATGTTAGACATCCAAGTTATTTAATTTAACAAACTCAAATTATAATTCAAATTGAATGTAGAAATTGAAATTCAATATTAGTCACGTTGGACATCCAAGCCATCAAGTTTAAATAACTACCACTAAAATTCAAATTGAATATAAAAATTGGAAGATAATCTTAGTCATATTAGGCATCCAAGTTATTCAGTTTAAATGACTCAAATTATAATTCAAATTGAATATAAAAATTGGAAGATAATCTTAGTCCTGTTAGACATCCAAGTTATTTAGTTTAACAAACTGAAATTATAATTCAAATTGGATGTAGAAATTGAAATTCAATATTAGTCACGTTGGACACCCAAGTTATTGAAACTAACAAACTTAAAATACAATTCAAACTGAACGTAAAAATTGAAATTCAATACTAGTCACGTTGGATATCCTAGTTATCAAGTTTACCAAACTTTGTTATCGAACTCGTAGTTTATTAATCTTCTGTCAATTATAGTTCGATCGATCACACGACCAGGTGGAAATGGCAGCTACGCCAATTTGTCATTCGTTACTGTTCCCACAGACTTAACGACCCCATTATTCATAAAAATCTTCAATCGTTTAAGAAGGATAAACACAAATTAGGGCAGAAAAGTGGTCGATTTTTAGGAAACTCCGGAGTAGTTTCCTTTGCGTTTGAATTTCGAAAAAAACCCTAGCAAATGCATTCGTATATTTAACAATAACTTTGCAAATATTAAGTTCTAAATAAAATTGGGTTATTTGCTCGTACCATTTGTTTTTCATGAACAACAAAAGGCTTCTGTGTTTCTGAGTAGTAGGTAAATTAAAAGATCAACGAACAAAAGCTCTTCGTGGCCCGAAGCTGGGGCTTAATTAACTTCGTGGTAAATCCGGCTTTGCTTAGGATTATATGTATACTCAACGTTAGACGAGCAACGATTAATTAATTCGATATCGTTAAATATATATGTATATATTAATATATGATTCGTTCGAGACGAAATTACCTTGAAGACTGTTGTTGATTGTTTGGATCGAGCAACGAGACTTCCGGCGTATCCTTCGATATGCTCTCGACGCAATTCTGTTTCTTCGACTCTGGATCTTCGCATTTCTCTTCTTGCGTTGGTTTCAGGAAGGACTCTTTGTCGCCATCGATGCCGTCTTCTTTCGAAGTCCGTTGATCTTGTTGTCGATTCGTCGACGCCAGTGGCAAGTTATCTGCACTGCGAACCTTTCGGCACAATTTTGACGTTGAACCATGACGCCGTAAAAATTCCTGAAAATTACAACGGGACTGCATTGTAGACGGAGAAGAGCCAAGCATTTAAACACAGGTTTCCAGTCGTTTCCTGCAGTTTTCATTTTCATCAGAATTTTTCGAGGCTCTTTTCCTTTCAGAATTTGCCTAAAAAATCCTCTGAAGCTCCGTTAGTTTTGCTAATATTTTTATATACTTACAATAGTTTACTTGACGATTAGAGAAATAAGTAATTGAAAATGCAAATAACAGGTATTAAATTGTTTAATCGGGAATTATAAATAAATGAACTTTGTACAGTCTTGGAATTAATCAACCAATGATTAGTATTACAGAAAAATAAATATTTCTGATTTTTTTTTTGTAAACATTTAGAAGTCAAATTTTATTTGCGAATAACGAATGAAAATTTCAGAATCATTCGTGAATCAACACACGTAAAGTAGAATACAAAATTAATTTACGAACGACTATAAAATTTTTATTTGTTATTTACGAATAAAATTTGCCCAACTCTGGTATATTCTTTATTACAAAAAAGTGTGATCAGTTTCATTTAAAATACAGGGAGATTCTAAACCTAGTAAGAAAAGTTATCTTCTAGTTAAGGTATAATTATCTAATTACTAAATCGTATTATGCAGCACAAAAAATAAGTTATTAAAATATATCTGACAAAATTTGAAATCATTTGACGAGCAAATATAGCAATACCAAGTATAGTTCTATGGTATAGTTTCTAAAGAACCGTGAATATTTTACATCTCCAACCCCTGTGTAACCCCTTAAGGGAATTTAAAAACTTCTCTTCCGTCTGCGATAGTACGTGTAGATCTTCAACCCCCATCACAACTTAAGGGGTTACGTCAGAGCTGACGGGCTGAAAAACAAGCTAACTTTCATAAATTTTGCCAGAAGAATTCTACGTATTTCGTATATTAAAAATAAAAATTCTTTGCATACAACCCGAAGAATTTATTATTTGATGAAATTTAAAATAGGGGAAGTTATTTTGTGTGGCAAATACAAATAATATTTTTTCATTTTTTCTTAATCATTTACGCAATTCTAATTAGGCTGTACACATGTGAGGCAATTAGCAATTAATGGCCACCTGATGTAAGGGAGAAAAACACCCCCTTTTCTCTTCTACAAATTTCCATTTTTTAACTATTAAAACGTGTACGTAAGAAGAACACTTTCTCCACCACGACACATTCCTTAAAACGAAAAATGTTAATTTTATTTTCGTCTACGAAAATGACATCATTCACTCTTTTCCACATTGAAAACGCTTTGGAACACCGTGTATTGTTGTTGAAATTATTATATACTGTTTGTATTATACATCTCTATTGTAATTGAGCATTACTTGCCTGTTAAAAAAAAAAAAAAATAAAAATAAAAATCTGTGGGTTTGTAATTTCCCTATAATTGCTACTATTGTTATCCGATCGAGATGAAATTTTGTCTGGTTGCTCTTTATGCTCCGAGGGAAAGTATAGGCTGCTTAATCTGCGAAAATATTAACTATAAAGCAGGCTACGAGGCTTTAAACGAGTGAAGGATTCTCTATCGAATGACACCTGTGCTGTGCAACCTATGTGCTAGAAAGCTCTCTAATCTAATATAAAATTTTTAAAATCTAAGTACGTACAATTCAGCTTCGTTTCAGCTATATAGTAAATACCTACGTAAAATTTAAAAAAAAAAGCTTTTATTTGTCTAAGAAAATTTCTTAATGCAAACCTTAGCCGTCCGCCATGCTTGATGGTAGAATTTACTAATCACAAATAACATCCTGTAAAGTTCAGTCATTCAAACGAAATACAATTGGAAGTTGGAAAATTAGCTTTTCATCGTTGGTATTATATACAAAATGTTAATTATATTTATCGAAAATTGCACCTAAAATCCAGAACCGGAAACGGTCAGTTTTTAGTTGCATTCTGTGTGCTCCTCTCATTGTCGTAGACGTAACGGGTATACCTTTAAAATTGTCGTAAAAAAAAAAGAACGATACGCTGCGATTATCAACGATGGTCCATCCTAGAAGAAAATGAATTTAACGACTTCCGTAGAAGTAAATTACGAGCTTATTGATCAGACTGTAAACTACACTTTACCTCTGACTACCTTGAACTTTAACGTTTAACGTATCAATTTTGCACGGTCTCTTTCCCGTTCGTTACTTATTTAAATATCCATTCATCGTGTCTGGAGTTTAGCGTCTTCGAAATTTTGTTACACACGAGCAAAACCGATCCCGGATCGTTCGGGCTCGAAACGAACGTTGGGAACCCCGTTTTCCGTTTTCGTCGCGCGGCTATCGATCATCGCCGCGACGAAAACCATTCCGCGCGATCAATCGATAAAATAAAATTAACGTCGATTGCTATTAGCTTTTTTTTTACCGTGTCGTTCTACGTGCACGCGTGCCGACGAGGTTAATTACCATTGCAAAAAGGGAAAAATGTTATAAATACGCCACGACCTCGTCCTGTCCATTTGCAAATTGCACAAACATCGTGGGATCATTACGAAGCTGACAGACGTTTATAATCGAAAAGTTAAAAATACGAGGCGATATTAATCTCCGATGTTTGCGAAATATATTTTGTATTATAGACGCTTTCCAAGGATTATGTTGTTTTATTCTCATCTGAACGCAAACATAAATATCGTCGGTCATGAAATATACGAAAGTATACGACTTTCCTGTCGTATATATTTATTATTTCGCGAGTGCGCGATATTGGGAACTGCTGCAGGAATTATTGCGGGAATTATTGCTCGAACGTACGGTTCAAACGATCGCCATTTCGTGAAAGATTCGATCTTCCGAATTTGAAATAATAAAATGTGTAATGAGTTTTAGAAAAGGCTGAGAAATAAAACAGAAAATTCTACGTGTTCTATAAATGGGATTATTTGTTTTTAATAATTTTACCTTGCATTTGAAATTAGTTTAAACAATAGATTCTTTTGTTAATTCTACTGTGACAATGACTGATGCACAAACATAGTGAAGGAAAACTAATGTAAGAAATTGCTGTATTTAATTATTTTCAATTTAAATGTAAACAGTAATTTGTGAAATTTTTAGTGCAATATCAGTTATTATACTTGTGAATTTACGATTGTAATTATAATTGTGAACAATTGCAGCTATCAATTTTGATAGAATAATTCGTTTGAAACTAGTTTGGAAGAATAAATAAATAAATATATTTGTGTATTCTTGAAGAGATACTATAATTCTATTAAAGGAAAACTACTAATAATGTAAGAAATTACTATATTTAATTATTTTCAATTTAAATGCAATCAGTAATTTGTGAAATTTTTAGTGCAATATCAGTTATTATACTTGTGAACTTTGCAGATTGTGAACAGTTGCAGTTATCAATTTTTGTTGAATAATTAGATGGAAGAACAAATAAATAAATATACTTGTGTATTTTTGAAGAGATAGTACAATACTATTAAAGGAAAGTTACTAATAATGTAAGTAATTGCTACATTTAATTATTTTCAATTTAAATGAAAATAGTAATTTATAAAATTTTTAGTGCAATATACTTGTGAATTTACAATTGTAATTATAATTGTGAACAGTTGCAGTTATGTGTTCTTGTTGAATAATTCTCTTTGAAACTAGTTTGGAAGAATAAATAAATAAATATACTTGTGTATTCTTGAGGAGATAGCACAATACTATTAAAGGAAAGTTACTAATAATGTAAGAAATTGCTGTATTTAATTATTTTTAATTTAAATGTAAACAGTAATTTGTGAAATTTTTAGTGCAATATCAGTTATTATACTTGTGAATTTACGACTGTAATTATAATTGTGAACAATTGTAGCTATCAATTTTGATCGAATAATTCGTTTGAAACTAGTTTGGAAGAATAAATAAATAAATATATTTGTGTATTCTTGAAGAGATACTATAATTCTATTAAAGGAAAACTACTAATAATGTAAGAAATTACTATATTTAATTATTTTCAATTTAAATGCAATCAGTAATTTGTGAAATTTTTAGTGCAATATCAGTTATTATACTTGTGAATTTACAATTGTGATTATAATTGTGAACAGTTGCAGTTATCAATTTTTGTTTGAATTTTGTTTCTCTTTGAAACTAGTTTGGAAGAATAAATAACTAAATATATTTGTGTATCCTTGAAGAGATAGCACAAACTTAGTAAAGGAAAACTATTAATAATGTAACAAGTTACTGCATCGAATTATTCTCAATTTAATTGCAAATAAAAATTTTGTAAAATTTGTAACGCAATATCAGTCGTTATATTTGTGAACTTATAATTGTGATCAGTCGCAGTTATCAATTTTATTTATTACCAAATACCAATTATTTTAATTTTATATTAGCAATAAATAAATATATTTGTCCTCGAAGAGATGGGGCGAGATCTCTGACAGCAATCGTGCGAATTTTTCCAAGCTTCCAAACGACCGGTTGCTTTTCCCATTGTCGTGACTGCGAATTGACGGGAAGGTTGCTACGAAGTTAGGGTTCGATCGAAAGTTTCAAGGACGCGGATCACCGGAACGGTTAATACGTCCAGTGCCACGACAAAATTGGTCGAGTTATAGCTTTCTCGTCTTATACGATTACGTTACCTGGGATAGGAAGCCGGCTACGTCGATGGCGCTGTTCACTCGCGGCCTCGAGGTTCTCGGCCACCCCAATCCTCCCCCGCTATCCAACGAGTCCACGTGATGGTTCGACCAGTGCAGATGCTGGAAATTGTAGCAATGCAATTAGATCGTCGCACCGAGAGCCAAGCCGAAAGGAAATTGCCTTTGAATGCGACTCTTTCAAGCGTGATATCCGACAAGACATACAAAGACAATAAACTTCACTACCCACCAAAAATAGAATCAGTCCATACCACCTCTTTCAAAACCCATAAAACAATTGTTCCATAACGGGAATATCGATTTTTTAATATAAAACACATTTATTATACACTCTAATATATTTATTAAGTTTATTATGCATATTTATTGCACTGGTCTCGTTGATAAAGTGTTTTATAATTGTAACTGAGGATAAAAGGTAGCTCGAGAATATTCAGAAATTATTTAAAAATAATTGTTTTGTTTATTTTGCTCTGATAACTTATTGAATTTTGAAATGTTCTTTTGTAAATTAATTACAAAATTCTGGGACTCATTTCGACGCACGTGTTATTTAAAATGTAAATCTGATAACATATTACAAAATCAAGATTTTGTGGCGGAGAAATAACACTATTTCTGGTGAGTATGCTTTTGAGCTGAAACAGTAGGATAATGCCAACGTCAGGTTTTGTCATCTTCAAGAACACTTCTCGTTTAAACATCTCAAATCTTCATAAACATTTCAACTTACTTCGTTGTGAGGTATTGTTACTAGTTGCATCTGTAGTGTGTGTTTTAAAATTATATATATATGTATATTAATTGAACTAGCAATTCTATTTTGGGCTCCAACAGTCATCGTAAATTACCTATTGCATTAAATATTAGACTTGGCTAAAAGCGCAACGACAAATTTGTTCAAAACTTGCGTTCTAGTATTAAACATTGTCGAATTATAACGTCAGTGGAGAATGCAATAGAAAATAGGATTTTCAAATACTGATTTAGTTGATTAAAAATTTCAACATTGTCCACTTCTCGTTCCCAAATTTACTATATTTTAAAACTATAAATTTGATCCAATGTTGTGTTTCGTGTTTCGTACAGAATCAGTAGCAGTAACGTAAAATATTTTCCCCATTTTATTTTACGTTACATCCGATTCCTTTTATTCTTAAGCAAATTCGTAAGCGTTTATGGTGTTTCAAGCGTTCTACTATTTCAGTGCTGGTGACGTGTAATAATTTTTACGTAAAAGCGTCGGGTGTGTTTGCTGTGCAATATTTTCTCTCTCGATGCGTGTCGATTCTCCGTGCTAAAAATTCTGTGCGTATTGTTGCTACCACTGTGCGAAAATTGTGCATGTTATTCATAGGTACGATCGCGTTAGAAGGAACCGAAGCGAATAGATTGATACTTTCCAAGCAAAACAAATACGTTTGCGAGTCAGCGAAACGATCGACGCCGATACATTACGAAACGAACAAGATCTCATATTTAAAAAAAAAAGAAAAAACTTTTCTTTCATTATACCTGTCGAAATTACGACTATGTTCCTGTATTTTATTTCACTGACGGTACAAGCTTGATATTTCGACGAAAGGCGCGAGGAAAAAATTTCGAGGTATATTGTGTTACTTTATCTTCGTAGAGAAATTGGTTTGGCTCAACAAGTTTAATAAGAATCCTAAGTTAATGGTCTGAGCGTGGTGGATTGAGTGTTGGGGGATAAGAACAGGCGATTACATTATCGTTTAGATCAGGCAGAGGCCCTTCTAATAGAATCCGTGTTACCTAGATTCGCCCTAAAAAGACTTAATATCAAATAAGGAAGTCGCACGAAGGCGATTACAGCAAGCAATAAGATCATCATGGACAGTTTTCTCGCCATAAACACTTTCATGAAATTATATATTCGTTTGTATTCTATTTTATTAATTTAATCGTTTTAGAATTATTTTCAATTCACAATACTTGATCTCTGTAAAAAGACAAAGGCAGTGAAATAGAGGTTCATAGTATTTCTAACAATTCTATGAAAACATTTGTATTTCGAATTTGATAAAAGACAAATAAAAACTGTACAGGAAAAGGTTGAAGGGTACAACAACGACTATTTTTCTACGACTTCAGTTTTTTCAAAAATGCAATCACGGGCGCAAAAAAATGGCCATCGTAGTATCCATTCGATTTTTACACACTGGAGCTTTTTTTAAACGTTTATTTTTCTACGTTCGAAAATAGTCATTTCTGTACCGTTCAATTTTTCTATCTTTCACCAAATTCGAGATACAATCGCGTGGTTCGTGAGGTGTGACTCATCAGGCGTGTCACGGATCGTTTACGATAACACGTTAACTGCCAGTCTAAAATCCTAAAATTGTTTACGAGACCAAAACTTTCATTTTAGGCAATTGTACACAACTTAAAAGTTGTAGCAGTTACTTTTGTAACCTCATTAAAATTTATTTTCTTTAACACTTCAACTTGAGAATTCGTTGTTATAGTTCTACTGTTAAAAGTTCTGTCACCCATATATGGGTGACGTGGCAGTCAAAGTGTTAATTTTCATCGATCAACGGACCACGTTCGATCGATTTCAAGACGTCGATATCGCGATGTTCACATCCGAATTGCCTGTCTCTGGCAGATTCGTAATCTCGTTGAGATTTGGGTCAGGAAGCCATTACTCTGGGAACTTTAAGACAAGATATATTTAGCGGAAGCATCCCTCTTCGAAGGTAATATTCTTCCTATAAACGTCAGATTAGTGCTCACGTAGGATTTTATGGTGTCTCTGATAGCGATCTTCCGCCTTTATAATGCCTAGCATCACCGTGGATATTACAAATAAATTCTTTATTGCTGGCAGTTATCGTGCGTTATCGCGACGCGAAGCGTATTCTCCTTTTGTTTTATTAGAATTAGCGCTTAAAATTCCCCGTTGCATTTCCCTCGCTAAACTATGCTCGGATTTCAGAATTCCATTTCACAAAGCAAAAGGAAGGAATAATTTCATTCCTGCTGTTTCTTTCGTCTCGAATATCTTGGAATCAAAAATAAAAGAAATACGCTTCCGGAACCGAAAGCAATAACAAACTAAAATGTTTGTTCTTTGACATTTCAATTCAATATACTTTCTCGGGAAGTTTAAGTACACGCTCTGGACTCGAGTTTCCGAAATAATGAAATAACTAAAGCGAGTTGCAAGTTTTAAGAATACATTACAATAATTTATTTTATAAGAATAAATAAAGCTAGAAAGAATTCTAATTATAGAAATAATTTTAAAAAAAAGTTGTTTAACAAAATGATTTTGTATGTTAAAAATAATCTGGGATTTATATTTATATACGAAAATATAGAATTTTTTCGTACTTCGATTTCGAGATAATTGAGTTTGAAATTTTGTCGGATTCGCGTGAGATACGGTTCGCCTGGCGTGTCTGACCATAACTTGCTGTTTCTACTTAGAAGTCATACTCTACTGCACGCGAACCCGATGAATTTTCGAAGTCGATTATTTCGAAAACAGGTTTCTATCTGCCTCGAAAACTTCCTTCAATCTCGAAACTATAAGATTATTATATTAATTCTTTTCAACAACATTATTATATGGCGTATATTTCTTTGTGTAACAGTTTCTTTATAGACAGCCAACCCCAATAATGCTAAAATTAAATATTTAAATATTTTGAAGCCAACAATTTTACGATCATATAATATTTGCATATACGTATTTACATATACTATTATTAATGTAACGATCGATCTTGAATATATTTTACATCTACAACGTTTATTCAAAATTGTTTGAAAATATAAATAACGAAAATCGACTGTGAATTTTGGATCCCAGAGATTTAAAATGAAGTTCACTTTCAATATACAGCTCCATTTGGCAAAGTTGCGTAAATTGTATATTCAGAAAATAAAAAGCACGGAAAATAAAATGAATGAATTAAATACATATTACCCTTAAACGAATTAAAGTAATCAAAACGCTTTATTCGAGATCGATCAATCACCTGTATCTTCCCTATAGATTTAACTGTTGCACATTCGTAAGTCAAAGTGGCTCTAATCAATTTCTGTTGCCAATTTCCAATTAGCCTGCACGAAACTGAGTAACCAGAGTGTGAAAGTGTCGTGCCATAGCAATCGATGTCAATGCATAACTTTCGAACCTTTTTAAACCAACGCGATTTTTTAAAATAATAACAGGCTGCTGCTTTCGGTCGATATACGAGGTTTACAATTTTTTCAAAGTTTATTTTTTAAAATTTAATTTCTCGTTAGAATAAATTCGTGAAAACAGCTTCGAATCGTGAAATTTCGCTATTGAACGTTTTATAATTTTGTTCCTCAAAGCAATTTTGAGTCCGTTAAAAAGTATGAAATATATTGGAACAAAGAGTGAAAAGCGTTTTTAAATGTGCTGCATGTTTCAAAGTTTCAAGTGCAGTTCTTTGTGACACGTAAATATTTGAGATGTTCCTTTTTTAAATTTAGTTACTTTATTTTCCGAATAAAAGAAAATAATGTATATACGGGGAAACGTGTACCAAGCAGAGTGAGAGCATTCATTTATTTTATTTATCTACTTTATTCACGAAATAAAATAGAGTTATGTACGTAGAAGAAAAAGTGCACAAGGCAGATTAAAAGGACGTTATTTGTATTATTTTGTAATGTGAGTGTAAGAAATATTTCAATATGTGTTATCTACACAAATAGTTATGACACTTGTTAATGGTTTTGGATAATACACTTTCTATTCTGTATTTGTCTGCAATTGTTTCAAATCAGTTTGGTAAACTCGACCGAAAACCGCGCTTAAAATCCAGGTCTGAAAGTGTTAGGAAGTGGATATCGAACTGTAAACACGGTCACCCTGTACACGACACGTGTCTGCAAACGTAAATCAATATTGAGAACAACCAGCACGAGACTAGTTGCAAGTGAAAACATTTTACTTATTTTTAATAATAATAAAAATACATCAATTTTATTCCCCAATGTTCTATAACACACGTAAAAATACAGAAAATAAACCATATTTGACACGACTAATGCTAATTTGAAAATTTTAAAAGATTTTCAATCGATAATGCAATGCTGTAAACGAAATTTGAAAAAATTCATACTCTATGTATCAGAATATTATTTTATCTCTACGAGGATCATAATTCCGCATAACTCCGCAATGTCGAGTCTTGCCAACCCTGAAGCGTGCAGATCCTAAATATTTACCACTCGTGTCGAACAGTTCGAACTATTTTCCCAGTAAAGCTCTTGGTGTTTACATGCAACGTGAAAGTATTTAATTAAAAGCATTCGTTTGTTGTTACGTCATTTACGAAATGCACGTGAACTCTATAAAAGCTAACCGAAGCCACAAACGTTAACAATGGAACGTATTGAGTACCTGTTTCAGTTCACAATTTACATATATTTCTACAGTCCCTCATAATTTTCTCTTATTCATTTACACAAGCTCCAAAATTTGAGTACTTTGAGAGAATCTATATTTTGAAATATTCAAAACAATTTGTGCACAAATATATTCAATAATATTTTCCTTTCTCCTTTTTAGAAATATATTACAAAAATTTATTACGCATATTTTCCTTCATATTTTGTTTAACTCTTGAAATAGTAATAAATTTTTATTTTCGTTGTATACTATCAAAAATTTATGAATTCTATACTGTGGACTGTCTATTGTTTTTTGTTATTTATAATTATATTTTTAATACTCGTGAGTAGACACAGTGAAATATTTTCTGTAAAGAATGTTTCAGTGAAATATTGCAGAAAGTTAGAGAAATTTGCAAGTAAATCACGTTCCACAGGAACGGATAAGATAAAAGTTCAGCTGTTTCGTGTCTCTGGCAGCGAACAGAACTTCGTCCCTACTCAATAACGGTCCGCATCCTTAATCGACCAAAAACTAAATACAGTCTATGTCAATTGCAACGAAGTTCGTTTCCTTTGACACGACAACAATTTCTTGCAAACAGAAACTTTGTTCTGCAAACGTGCTCAGCTAGAAAGGGTCGACACATACTTTTTTGTCTCGCCTTCGACATTATTCGATAATTGAATCAAGAGGCGTTCGTTTTATTCGATCGTATGGAACAACCAACGAGCATTTTCCAAACGAAATAAAATCCAGCTGTCAGTGGTTTACGTATTTTCCTAAAATACGTTGTCGTTATAAAAGAATAATTCACGTGAAATATGAGCCGCATCGGATTACGGGGAAACGTGCTTCGCGAGCCTTGAAATTTTACATTTAAAACGATATCACGCGCGAATCCACAGCTGCTACCAATGCTGTGCCAAAATTGTTCAGCCACCTGATCGTTACATTTTTTATTTACCGATTTTTAAAATCTCTCTTCGAATCAAAGGGAAAATTCAACTACGACACCTTTTACTATTCTTTTCTTCGATGTTTTTCTGAACGTGATTCGTAAATTGAACATTTCTTTCTTTTTCTTCGATCGTCGGCTACTTAAATATTTCTTGGTGTCGAAATTTACCTCCACTGTACGAAAAATGAACACACCAACCCTGGAACGATGTTCATTTTACGAATCATTGCTGTATAAATGACTCCTGGTGTTGAAATTTGCCTCCACTGTACGAAAAATGAACACACCAACCCCGGAGCGATGTTCATTTTAAGAATCATTGCTGTAAGTGCTGACATACATCGATTTTCGATTGTATTCTGTCTGGTAACTAGTCCAAGTGTAAAACACGGTGTACTGTGCTGTATTTTTCTTCACTGTGTTATTTTTCAGTTATTGAAACGTTATAATAAATTGTTAAAAATACACTGTGTATTAAGATTCTCAACAGAGGGTTTGTGTATGAGTTACTGATTACTAAAACGTACGAATTATTATACATTTAGGGGTTGAGACAATAAAGCATTGATTTAATTAATTCTATTACAAAAATATGAAACGTTACAATGCATTATTAAAAATACACGTACGAATTATTATATTTAGGGATTGATACTAAGCTCTCGTTTCGTCAATGTTATCAATAAAAATGGCGAGTCACGTTTCCCCGCTGTTCGATCGAGTCCACGTTTTACCAGAATTATTTCTTTGCGTATTAGGATCGTTCCGAGGGTTTGGATCGATAAAACCCCGAGACAGGGAAATAAAGAGCCCCTAATGAACACGTATCTACCGTCGAAGACCCGAAAGGAGCTCGGTAGGGGCTGGGGCGAAGTATAGACACGGGGGAGGAAAAAAACAACCACAGAGGCCACATAAACGAACAGAGGCGACGCGCACGAGTACAGAAACAAAGACACATCGTGAGTACACTGGACAAGAAAACGAGACAGAGCTGGTGAACAAAAGACAAGAGTGAGCTGACGATCGGTGGAAGAAAACAGCTTATCAGCACGTACAGAGTGGAAGAATATAAAAAGGCGAAAAGAAAGTAGAGGTAGAAGAAGAAGAAGAAGAAGAAGAAGAAGAGAACAGAGAGACTGTTGACAAGTACCGATGGTCACGCGATGTCGGCCCTGTGGAGTAGAGCGAATTGGCAGCCGCATTCTCGGGGCTCTCGAGATCTCCTTGGGTACTGAAAGCACTGCTCCAAGACGCAACAGCCCCCGCCCCCGCACTGCATCACCATATCCGACAATGTGGTCATTACCTTCGAGATTTTTTTTGCGGTCGGTATTTGTACGTTCCCGGCGAGAACCCGTCATTTTTCGATTTTTCGATTATTCGAGTCGAGAAGCGGCGATTTCGCGATGGGTCGGCACAGTTGAAAGAGGCACAAAGAAATTCACACCATTAGATTCTCATTCGTCGAATCGAGCAACGATTGAGCCAGTAACCTATCGTTACCGTGTCGTGTCACTGGTCGCCATTTTTGTATTTTTTTTTTTTTAGTTTTCTTGCACCAGCGGTCGTAATAAAAACTCGAAATTGCTATTTATTTAATATTCACTATATTTAAAATAAAAATATTTATTTTTTGAGAAGTTATTCGTGGTCCAAATTTAATTTTGAATAAATTTTGCAAATGAATTTAAAATGAGTTTTTTTTCATCACGTAAGATTTGGGTTGGTTCGAACATTTCTTTACATAGTTAAATTATTGTATTCGTAAAAAGATTGAGTATTAGTACGGTGATCAAAAGTATACCTTTGTGGTGTGATTTTTTGTTTTGTGGATCTTACAGGTGTACGATAAAATTTAATTCATTTACGAAAAATTCAGTCATAAATTCTTTATGTCGAGTTTCACAACAAAATGTGTTAAATTAGTGCTAAACTATTTCTAATATTGTTTGATAGATTACATTAATGCTTGAACATAAGTCAATAGTACATATAACATTTATTATATTAAGAAATGAATAATTTAATTTAGATTAATTTAGTAATTTGTTGTAATTACTCATAAAAAAGGTCTAACTAAATTAGGAAACAGATTATCGATCAAATTTGTAATAATACATGAATTTGCGTCACTATAAGGTGTCTCATGTATTTGTGCATCATCTGAATAATTGTAACAATAACTGTAAAAATTACAGAAATAAAAATGCCATTTAAATAACAAGTTCTTAACCTTCTTTGTCCGTGACACAAAATTGCAAAATAAATAAATAGAAAATTTTTCATGTAAATATTTAGATACCATTTAAAATATCACACCCATAAGCACCATGTAAATGAAGATCAGTTTGTTAAAAATAAACGTTTTGATCAAATTTCGTTTCAAGTCAAGAGTTACTATATTTTTTTCTTAACTGCAACTTTAATCTCTCGGCGACTGAACTTAAATTGGAAAATGTTCTTTGTTTTGTCTTTCGGTACAGAGACACTGAAATTAAGAGAAGAGGAAAATGGACCGAGAGAGACGCGGATGGCGTTAATTCCTTGAGAATAAAAAGGAAGCTAATTAAATGCAGATAAAGGAAAAGTTGAAGAAACGAGAGATAATAAGAAGGGGAAATAAAAGCTAACGGACAATTAAAGATGAGGGGAAAGGACAAAAAAGGAAAGAGGTAAGTAAATAATATAAATGGAAGGTGTGATGTAATAACACATAAAAAATTAAACGTTAATGGAGTAATCATTGAGTGAATCGTTTAATGCAAATTAAGTGCAGTGTAAACATTAATTATCAAAGTGATCGGTTCGACCACTTTTGTAAGAATCGTTTCCTAATTTTTCTTATCTGTTTATCAGCCTTTTTCGTAACTTTTACATTTAATAAAAAAACTTTTCCTACCCCCGAGGGAAACTTTCGACGACGGTTACGAAATTCATCAGTTAATATTGTTTTTGGAGGATATATACTTTCCTAATACAATTTGATTTATGTTACTTACGCTCTTTCGCCTAAAATATTAATATTACCCAACGCGGGCAATCCCCTTTGGGAGTAGCTAGAATCTTCACGGGGGCGTTTTAAAGTAGCAACGAGCTTAGAGTATATTAGGCAGCATCAACACTGCGGATGAAAACGCTAAATAATTTAAATTTCATTCCAGCAAATGGAATATATTTTAAATAAAATTTTCAGAGTTTATTAATATTAAATGGAAGCAACCCAAGAAAAAGCTAATGAACTAACTCATGGTCTAAACTATATAAACTTTCGTTTACCGAAAAATCTCGTAAAAAGTGAGAAACTTGCAGATTTCGAGTTTTTATTGCGAAAAATATACTATTGTGCACAGCCATAATAAATGCTACATTGAAACTGTTGTAATTAATTTAACATCGTCTATTTCACGGTAAAAATATTAATTAAATACTCTTAACTGCAACTTTTGTTAAATTTAGTGTCAAGCTGAATAATATTTTTTTATAAATGTCGCTAATTGACGAACAGTGGGTATGTAACATTTATTCGTTTAATTAAATAATTATTTTATCGATCCCAGACCATACAAATAACGAATATTAAGACTCATCATTGTACAAGCAATAAATGTTAAAGTTGGATATATTCCTGTAAAATATTATGCCTCTTGGCGTTTCATTAAATTAATATCGTTCACACGTCCAAACTATGTTTGCTATATCTGACACACGAATGATTTAGAATTAACGTTCGACAGATTCGTGTGTGGATAAGGAATCGTCGATACGTTTCATATTTGTTTGACGACAAGCTTTCAGAGGCCTGTGAAACTTCCAATTGCATTCGAACGATGCATCTAAATGTGAAATACAACTATTAACACGTTGTTTGTCACGCCAGTTTTCCTTATCTAGGGATATTCTCGACATTTCTCAAATTATAGCGTGACAAATAGAAATATTCAATAGTTCAATAGATATTTGATACGAATGACGAACAGAGAGTCAATTTCATTTAAAACAAATAGAAATGTCCTTTTGTTATGGCAGAATTTTATGGAGAAATAAATTCAAAATTTCATAGATGATTGTGCGTGGGATGAGAATCCAATTTGAATCCGAAATATGATAGAAGCGTTCGTTTGATTTTGTTTATTAAACGTTTCGATCTCGCGTTCGGGTAGTTTTTAATAAATAGTTGTATTATACTAAACGTAACACCGACATACAAAAATTAAAGACGCAAGAAGGAAAAAAAAATTGGTTTCTAGAAAGTAAATAATAGAAAAACGAATTCTCATTTTACGTGATTTTAAAAAACGATTAGTGGGAACATTGTCATTTAGTTGTCTGACTATAAGTTTGACGCGATGGAAAATTTTCTTGTACACTGTTAAATATTCCAATGTATTAGCCTGAAATGTTTACGTATTCGTATCACGAGTTTCCTACGAGAAATTAATGGATAAACTTTAAAATGTGATTTTTAGAAGTTCAATTCTGAGTTTGATGCGATAAACAAAATTGTTGCACGCTATTAAATACTCGAAGGTATTCTTCTAAAGTATAGTCTTTTACGTGGGTTCTATCACGAGTTTGCTATGAGAAATTAATCGCTAAAGTTTGAAAGGTGGTTTTAAAGAAGCAATTTATGGGGGAATCGTTATGGTGAAGTTGTCCAGCTATAAGTTTGAAACGATGAAACAATTGCTGGTACCTATTAAATATTTCAATGTATTAGTTTGAAATATTTAGTTGTACTACGAGTTTGAGAAATTATTCCATAAATTATTTTATATTGGATGCACAATGTGGTGCGTTTCGATTGTGAGATATAAATTCATAACAGTGTGTAAGAGAATTTTTAATAATTGATGAGGATCCTGATGGTAAATGTTTAGAAATTCCTTTCATAAAACTGTGATTTGTTTAAAATTTAGTTAACAATTCAACGGTAGGTAGTGTGTTTATGATTTTATACCTCGTATGCACTTCAATTAAAAAAATATTTGTCACGATCAATAGCATACACTGTATCTGTAAAAAATAAAACGAGGTATTTATTAACATTCGTCCGTTCAATTGCAAGGTGTTATCACACGAGGATTTAACGTTAGTATTGAAATTAAATTTAAATATACGAGAAACCAAAAAAAAAGAATCAGTATCGATGTAGTTCGAACTATTGCAATTCATTTCAGCAATAGTTATTGCAAGTAGAAGATAAATTAAAATAAATTAAGAATTAATTCGAATTGCAAATGTATTATTGTATCGATTTCAAACTCCTACGTAAATAAGTGACACCACTTTCGATAAATTACAAAAGGATCAATTTTTTCTTGTAAAAGTAGACGTTTAGAAAAAATTGAACGAATTCGAATTTATTTCCAATACGAATGTTTACCTAATCTTGCTTCAAATTTTGTTATGAGTATATTGGACTATTGCTAATAGAAGAAATAAGAAACATTATCATTTTTATTTAATCAGACTTTAGTTGTAGAGACAGTAATATTGAAAATGTTCAAAAGTTTCTAATCTAGCGGATATAAATGAATGTACTTGTGTGGTAACAAATAAAATTCAAACCAGACGATGCAATAATATTGTGTAAAAATATGACTCCGAGCTCTTATTTAAATATTTTGGATAATATATTTATTTCTACCTGGCAAAAGCTAATACATTAATATATTTTTGAGTAAATATGTATATATATTTTCATATGATTTTATTTTACTTGGCCTGGTAAACTATTTTAAATAAATATGTATAAAATGATTTATCGTAGCATGAAATTTTGTAAATCATAGAGAATTTACAGACTTTTATAACCGAACTTGTTTTTTATGTCTATTTATTGTATTCAATAGTAATGTAACTTTTGTTTTTTTATTTTCGAATTATAATTATTTTAATCACTTCGTCATAAATTACTAAATATTTCCTAGACGACTAATATTACAAGAAGACCTGATTTTGATGGTTAAGTTTGGTATTGTAAAAGTTAAATAACAAATTAAATTGCCTTTTTTTCTGTCATCTTTTTGTGAATTTTCAAACTTATATTTTTAAAATTCTATAATCAAAAACATTATATTAGGTCTACCAGAAAGTTCTGATTAGTTCTTAAATTTAAATAAATAATAAATTTATACAGGGTGTTCCACCACCCCTGGGAAAAATTTTAATGGGAGATTCTAGAGGCCAAAATGAGACGAAAACCAAGAATACCAATTTGTTGATTGAGGCTTCATTAAAAAGTTATTAAAAAATTAAATTAAAAAATTTCAAATCATTTTGAAAAAATTATTTTTGGTTGCGGGACTCAATTACAATCATTTTTGGTGAATACACATATCTTTGAAATCCTACCCACTTTCGAGAAAAAAATTCCAGTAGGTACTGAAATTTATCGGCGAAAAAAAAATTTCAAATCGCTTTGAAAAAATTATTTTCAACTATGAGGGTCAATTACAATTATTTTTGGTCATTACACATATCCTTGAATTCCTACCCACTTTCGAGAAAAAAATTCGAGAAGGTGTGAAATTTTTCGACAAAATTAAAAAATTTCAAATCGTTCTGAAAAAATTATTTTCAGTTGCAAGAGTCGATTACAATTATTTTTGGTCATTATACATAACCCCGAAATCCTACTTAGTTTCGAGAAAAAAATTCCTTACCATAAATATAATTTCAGGCCAGAAATGTCACTCGAAAATTTCATGCGAATCTTTAAAATGTCATAACTCCTGAACGGATTGGACGATTTTAATGTTTCAAACGGCAAACAACGCGTATTTTAGTGAAGAATATGAGGACATTCCAAAAACATTCGAAGAGTTATTCCTTGACATCGCAAAATGAGAAAAAACCCATAAAAATGGTTCAATTTTCAAACAGTCATAACTCTTGCAAAAGTGAATATATTTCAATGATACTTTTTTCTGAAGTAGACCTCATAGGTACCTACAAAAAAGTATTAGACAAATTTTCTGTAGGGCGTCAACCAAATTTATTAAAAATGAAAGACGAATTTTTAAGAAAAATCGACAAAAAAAAATATGAAATCGTTCTAGAAAAATTATTTTCGGTTGGGAGGGTCAATTACAATCATTTTTTATCATTATGCCTACCCCTGAATTCCTACTCACTTTCGAGAAAAAAATTCAAGAAGGTATGAAATTTTTCGACGAAATTAAAAAATTTTCAAATCGTTCTAAAAAAATTATTTTCGGTTGCAGGGGTCAATTACAATAATTTTTGGTGAATAGATCTATTCCCGAAATCCGACCCATTTTCTAGAAAAAAATTCAGTACTTGCGGAACTTTAAACGTTAATAACTTTTTAACAAAGCCTCCATCAACAAATTAGTATTCTTGATTTTCGTCTCATTTTGGACTCTAGAATCTATCATTAAAATTTTTCCCAGGGTATGTATCATGAAAAAAGATACTAATAATACAACACCAAATTAAAAATGTTTACGCCGATTTCAGAATACTTTGTTTTGTTGCAATTATCGAATCAACGTCGATCAAATTTCCCTAGCAAGCACTGTACCGCATTATTTAATAACGATAATGTTTCTTGTTTCTTTTGCGACAACTAGTACACGTGAACAATAGACAAATACTTGTAACGTGACCCGCTGCAAGATTAGGCGTTCGCTTGATTCGCCTGTGAGAGATTAATGGAACAAGGATTGCAGTGTAAGTATGTATTACCTGAGAGCATGTGTGTTGAGTCGGGTGTTGCGTGTATGGGACGTTCGCCGCTGCGCATACCCCAGTGCCAGGAACCTTTAATTGTTCCTTGTAGTCAGGCTGATATGGCAGCAACATGCGAATCTTGCCCCAACGATTGAAGAACAGCGCTATCGCGCCCGCCCAAAAGATCAACACCAACACCACTATACCCACTTCTACGCCACGGACCTGCAATTTACCCAGTCATTCATGTATATCTATATCTATACTCTAAGTGTAACAGCATCGTTCACACATTCTTTCAAATGCACCAAAACCCTCCACTCACAACGATTAATAGAGGATTATGAGTAGACTGCGGATCTTCATGCAAATTCATATTTTTATTAATAGAATCAAGGCAACCAGAGCTTCGTAGAGGGTTGCCCCGACAACTAAAATAATGATGCTTTAAGTATTTCTTATATTTTTGCATATCGAGTGCATTCTGTTGTTTTTTGAAAATTAAAATTTCCCACAAATGCATAAACATCCACTGTCTAATTACGAGGTAGGATAGAAATATGAGACACTAAGGTTTTGAGCCACACGCAGTACTGACATAGTCGCAATTCACGATTAATAGTAGTAATTTAATTGTAAAAAAAAGTAATTCATCAACTATTGAAATTCGTTTTTTATTAGAATTTCATGTAAATGTTTTTCAAACGATGTAATAAATATTCTGTTAAGAATTGTATACCAATTCCATTTAAAAATTAACTATCAACTAACTTTTTCAATCGACATATATTGTTTTATAAATTTTCACAACCACCTTCAATTTTGCGGATACGGATCCTATAGTTTTGTAGCTTTATCATTCGTTACGCATGAAACGATACAATATCGATGTGTTTGGCAAAGTGTCCTATATTCTGTTTTACACGTCAATAAAACCTGCAATACGTGTCGCATCACAAGCTGCACGTGTGTGCAATAACAGTACCGATGCTTTTATCCGAATGGTCTCGTCACAGTGAAAAGAAACACGCGAATTTCCGCGATCTATACAACGAAAAAATCAAGTTAATGCCCGGTGAAGCGAAAAATCAAAACGAATAAGAAATTAGTCGAGCTTGTTAGCATTTATGAAAAATATTTCCATTTTCGATTTGTTCCTTGGAGTTACAAATCTAGTAAACAAACATTTCACACAATGAAACAGACAAAAAGAATTACATAAAATGAGAACGATTAATTAAATGTTAAAAAGTAAAAGATATTTTTTCTAATATCAAACTTCGTCAAACACAGTGCATGGTCAAAGTTTGAGAAAACATTTTGCAAAATTCCAGAGTGGAAAATAAATTTCTGTACACTTCTACGCGTTGAATAAATGGTTTTAAATACTATAGTACAATAGTAATAAAAACATTAACTCAAAATAAATTAATGTGTTTATATACACTTAGAAATTGACAAAGAAGAAAGTAATTAATAATAAAACAAATAATGGCCAGGAAAAAAATTAATTTTGAATACGTTAGAATTACAAAATCTTGAAGAACCTGTTCCTGGCTCGAATAAAACATTCGGGTTGCAAAGAGCAGAGGGGCTCTGAAGAATATTGCAAAAGTTAGGATTCTTCGTCCAAGTTCCAATCTCAGTAACGTCGATCGTCTCAGAGTCGAAGTTAGAGGAACGTTTTTCTCGAGAAATGTTTCACGCGTTACAAAAAATTGTCACAAAATTAATTAACGTCAAACGAATCCATACATATATAGAGATTAATTTTTTGTATAACTTTTTCTTAAATTTGAAGATTTTATCGAATGGTATTTAAATATTGAATTTATATTTTTCAAATATTGGATTCACATTTTTTAAATATTTACTTTATATTTTTTAAATATCTAGTTTATATCCCCTGAATATTTAGCTTATATTTTTTAAACATTCAATTTATACTTTTTGTACATGCATACAATATTCAGATCCAATATTTTTCTCATGTGAACAAATGTGGCTTAAAAAATATTTTTCCAATATTTGACAAAAATATTTATCCGATAGTTTTGTGCTACTAGGGTCGTAGACGAAAGTTTCATTATTGGACAGAGACGTGATTATTGAGACATAAATTGTCAAGTTAATTGAGCAGAGAAGATTTGACGTTGATTAATTTCATATTAAGAAGGTTAAACATAACGGAGGGAGAAATTATTATTCGGCCAGACGGACTAATAACGCGACAGAATGGTTTACAAAGAGACTGCGATGAGCGAACGAGCCATTATAGTCTTTCAAACAAAAGAAAACTGATGGAACGGAAGGGAATCGATTCTGACATCTTTGATCGCGAAATGGACTTTTGCTGGCATCGTGGAACGTTTTGAAACTAAGTTTTATCCATAATTAATATTGTGCTTTGTTATTTAATGTGAATAAAGACAATTACACGAGGACAATTTGTCGAGGACAATTCTGACTGAGATTTCTTGCAAAAAAAATGAAGATAATTGATACAATAAAATGAAAAATATACCCCCGTGATTTTGATCGGATTTCAGAACAAATATTTTAAAGAGTATCACAAATTTAATATTTTAGTGATTTATTAAAAAGTTTCCTATATTTAAAAAACACTACTACAATTCGTTACTGAAAATTTTTAAATTATTGTTTGATCAATCCAACATATTTTGGAATAAGGTTTAAATATTTTTCGTGACGAAGAATATTAAGCACCTTGGAGAATCTGAGAAGATTTAATGTTGACCTTTGACGATATATTGGTCGTTGATAAACCATATAGGGTATCGTATTTCAGGATGTGACAACTTCGCGATCCAATTAATGACTTAATGGAAGCCGATGTTGTCGAGACAGTAATTCAGCTTAAACAAGATCACTTAGAGCGACGACTGATTAGGTCGCGGCGACGCTTCGAGGTGATCTAGAAATCCAACGTGTGCACGACTCGTTAAGGGAAGGTGGACAAAAATATTTTCATTATTTCAGTTTGCACAACAATTTTTCGATCATAAACTTTTAAAACGGAACTTTCATTCATTGTACATAAACGCGACAATCTATAAAGACTCCATTCGACCGAATTTTACTAAAATTGTCACATGCCCCTAATATTTTAAAATGTAATTATCTCGAAAAGGAGTGCTCCTAGAGAAAAATTTTGTTACACATTTTCGATTCATTTTTTCACAAGGAATCACACTATTTTCGATGGTGCACGAGTTTGCTACGTATTAATTAGTATTGTTTAAAAAATGGAAAACGTGCAAATCTCGTCTGCGCGGAGAGATCGAAGAGTCCTTTGCCATTTTGCGATATGAGGCTTCGTCTTCGAGATATATGTAAGTAGGACATTTTATAAAGAAAGTAGGACGTACGACACAAACGTGCGGTTCTAGAACTGTCCTACCGAAAGTAGGGCACGTGGCAGCCCTGGCTGTGCACCGAATTACGGAACACCGTGTATAAATCGCTGTATAAAGGCAATAGGTTATCCCAGTCTATCCACATGGATCATTCGTGGCTTCTTACAGATATCGTAACCAACAAGATGGCCGTGTCACGGAAAATCTATGGATTCGTCAAACACGTTGCAAGCATTAATTCGCCTCGACAGGGTCCATTTTGACCCCAATCTCAATTTAATCGTTTCCTATTCCTATGTACTTTTTATTTCTATCAGCTTACGATTTTCAAATGACTGTTGTCGTGGGTCAGAATGGGCCCGTAGTCTTCTAGAATTAAAGTAAACAAATTTAGAGACTTTCCCTTTTTACCGACAAAATTAATCTCCTGGAGAATTTAATTAATGCAAAAAAATGTAATCGATGTAAATCTTCGTAGATTTCTTACGAAAAATATACAGGGTGAACCACGTTGAACTATTCTAACGCAGCAAAAACTTTTTATTTTTTTAAATAATAAAATAGACGAATTATTCGAGCGACCTGTCTCAAACGTCTCACTTGATATGCAATAACAGCACGTAATACACAAGATATCATAGTTTGTAGGTACAATGTACGCATTGTCGAATTGGGGAAACGGTTCATACATATTCGATTTGTACGATATGTGGCACGTGCTACCAATAGCTGATACGTATGCGTGTCTTTAGTAACTCGACGAGGCCGTCGAGATGCACGTGTTGACCGAAATTGCGATAGACGCATTGTTATGCATGTGTCTCTACATCTGAGAACCGAGCAGGTGCGAAATGGCGCTCCTACAATCTAGTTCCAATGGTCAATAAATAATATGGCGCTAAAGCGTTTAAAAAGTACAGAGCAAGATATGGGGCCGTTCACAAATTACGTCAAGTTCTTAGGGAGGGGTTTAGGGATGAAAAATATGACAATTTGGTGACTCGGGAAGTAGGGGGATTTAATTAACTGTGACGTAATTTTGTCGAAGAAATTTTTCTTTTCATTTAGTTGTTTGAAATTTCTTTTGTCAGATATCTTGGAAAATTATAGTGTAAATGAAGTCATTTAAGTTAGATTATATTTTGTAAACATTGTCGAGTGTGTACTCGTTTAAATAAATAATTATTGTGTTTGAATAATTAAAATCTCAATATCTGAATTATAAAAAAAAATTGTACAAAAGAAGGTTCAAAAATATGTAATCATCCCCCTCCACAATGTGTCTTACATGTTATGGAACACCCTGAATATATTGATTGTCAGCAGAAAAGTTTAAACAGCAGTTACTTGCAAAATGGTGGAGTTACAATAGTTTCACAAGAGCTATAAAAGTTATAAGAGTTGCAATGGGAGTTGTAATAGTTTCACTTGGTGGTTCTCTGACATTATTAATTTAGAGCAACTTGATGTTAAGACACTCATTGAACTGCAAATTTAACGTTGTGTTTGAGAAACAGAGTTCATGTAATAAATTGTATTTTATCCTGGTATTATTTACAAACGATTATATATATTCTTCTTCTTTAAAATGATTAATAATACGAGTCAATGAACATTCACAAAATTTAATTTGTAGATAGTCTTTGCAATTTTAAATTAGTTTGTATCAAAATGTAATATTTGTCGATTTAATCTTTAGCAAACAAAAGAAGGTTTCTGAAGACTAGATTGATAAATATTATTTAAATAAAAATATAATCAAGTGAGATTTTTAACCCCTTTGAACCTGTATTTTGGGGCATTATTTTTAGTTGAATTTTGTTAAACTTATTGCTTCTTAAATGCTTTTGAATAAAAGTTTAGAATACATTGGATGATTGCATTGCTTCATTATTATGTTCAGTTTGAAAAGATTAATTTAAAAAAGAATTGCAAATGTTTGAAAATTAAATATGTGGGGAATTTAAACGGTGTGTTAATTCTCTCTAATTTAGTTTTACTGACATATGCATTGTGAGCTTACTTGTATGTAGGGTTGAGGTTGTTGTGAAGAAGGTGGAGGAGGAGGAAGAGGGCCTCCAGTTACCGCTGCATCCTGTTGAGGGGATGTTCGTGGCGGCTCTGAAAGATTCAACCCAGCATTTCCTAATTAACATATTGCAAAGTTCATAATAACCTCTACTTTGCACCGTATTACTCGTATTCGCATTATTCTCTTCTCAACAATTTCTATTAATCGTTGCAAATTACCCCAGTATTTATTTATAATATTAACGCAAAGCATAGAACCCTTTTAAAGCAATTTGGTGTATTATAAATAAAGAAAGGATACACGCCTCCATAAACGTAGGAATAATGGAATTTTTGATTAATAAATTAAAAACTATCTTTAAATCATGATACTTTATGAAAACATTAAGGAAAGCGATTTAATCATCCTTACGTTGCATTTCTTCTCATGCAACATTAAGATAGTAATATTTAATGAAATTCTGTTCCAATACTTTTCCACCATAAATTTAAGTCTCTTAGAACAGTCTAACAACGCGTATTAAATATAGTTAAACTTTACATACATGCAGTTCCGAAACTATTAATGTTTTACTAATAATTGATCTACTGTTAGCAGTGGCAAGGCCTCCCCTTCAAAATGGCTTTTGGTTTTTGTCGATCCGACTTTCCGTTTTCGAGATATCGTAATTTATGTAAAAGATAATTTTTTAAATTCCGCTCTCTGCCTTAGAAAGCTATTAATGTGTATTAAAAATAGTTAAACTTTAGACGTGTGCAGTTCCGAAACTACTAAGGTTTTATTAATTATTGAGGTATTGTTAGAAGCGGTAAACCTTCCTCTTTGAAATGGCTTTTGGTTTTTGTCGATCTGACTTTCCATTTTCGAGATATCGTAGTTTATGTAAAAGGTAATTTTTTTAATTCGACTGTCTCACTGTCCGGCTCGCGTATAATAGCCTATTAACGCGTATTAAAAATACTAAAAGTTTAGATGCGTGCAGTTTCGAAACTACTAGTGTTTTATTTATAAATGAGGCATCGTTGGCAGCGGTAAACCTTCCTCTTTGAAATGGCTTTTGGTTTTTGTCGATCGGACTTTCGGTTTTCGAGATATCGTAATTTATGTAAAAGGGTATTTTTCTTAATTTGACTATCTCTGTCTCCGTCTGACGCGTCAGACGGGACCTCTCTCTCGCACGTGAGTCGAGACAGTCACGTGACCAGGAAGTCGTAGTATTTCCAAGAATTTACTACGCACTGTTTACTATTGTCACGTGCGCGAGTTCATTGGTCCATGAAACGTAAACAAACTCGTATCTCCGTAACTAGCCACCGCGTCGACTTGAAACTAAAATCCTCATATCTCCGGAACTAATTGAGCTATCGACTGGTACGAACGGTCATTTTAAAGGGCATTTCATCCTCTACTTAATGATCATATCACCTACTATAATTTTTGCTATCTTCTATGTTTATTTTGTCATTTACTTTGACGCTACATACCCAAAGAAGTTTCAGCAATTCCTACTGATCGTACAACTAGTGTACGATAAAACTGAACCATAAATTGTTTATTTAATTGAAAATTAATTTAAATTTGTATACAGTCATGGTAAGAGACGGGTATACATGAAGTGTCTGTAGGTTTAGTGTTAACAAGATCAACATGATTTCGAGGACCGGTTAAAGAGCCGTCGAAACTTGGATATAGAAAAAATAAAAATAGAAATGGAAGACTTACCGAGTGTACGGAAGACGATGGGTCGACTTCGAAATTTTTTGCCTGCTCTGACTGCAGTGACGATGAGTTGGTATTGCGTGTCAGCCCTGAGACCGCTCAAGGTTACAGCTTCGCTATTCCCTGCGACCTCCGCCACCACCCTGTAACTAACCATCTTGCCATTGTGTTTCGATTTTTGTATCCGTTTCATCGACATATTTATTCTGAACCTTTCTTACGACGTTTATTTTACGATTAGTGTGAACACACATAGATAATATTTCGTATTTAACTAATTACACGTCGATATTTACAAGGTGTACATGTATATTAACGATTACAAGAATGTCCATACATAATAAAATAGATTTTTGTGATACGACGATAAACAAAAGAGGGGATAAACTAGTTTTAAATTGCATCTAAAATTTATTATGCAATGGAGTAAGTGCTATTCAGACTTTGTTCGATAAAAGGTTTCATCGTAGAATTGTTTTACATGCGTGAATTTCTAACTACTGTGGGTTGATTCGTTGTGGAAGAATATTCGAAAGTCATATAAATGCATTGAATTTTTTCCACTATTATGTTCTTTTTTGATGATAATTTTTCGATCTCTTATCGATTATCCTCAAGTATCAAAATAATATTTATAGATGAAAATGTAATTCTCTTTATTTGTATTTATATATTTTATCTTTTAATTTTACTTTTTCCATGCTTTCTGAAATTATATAGACGAATATACAGTATGAATAACCAAATATATAAGTTAGTCAATGTTCGCGATGGTCGTTGAAAATAACTTGTATTTAATTCCCTCTTATTTCTCCATTTTAAACTTTGTATTATCGGTACAATGTTTGTACGAGATTATGTAAATTTTTAGAGGATAATGTGTGTTAATTAATTACACTTATCTACTCGTTATTCACCCATTTGTAATATGGGAAATTTTGTTGTCATTTAGATAATTACAACTCTGCTTTGTTTGGATAAAAATTAACAAAACCAATATATTCTAACTATCTATGCGTTGAGATATTTTCGAGACTGGTTCCTGCTTGCAAATATTCATTTAAAGGAATGGCCAGCCTGACGCAAACCCCACAGAGAATTTACGGGGTATAATGACGGGGAAAATGTATGCAAATGGCCACCGTTTCAGGAATATTTAGGACCCTAAAGGAGAAATTAAGAAGTCTCGGGACGAAATTGGGGTAGATATTATTAGAAAACTTCTACATTAAATGTAAATTAGTTTCATAATTTGCAAACAACGACGAAAGAATTTATATGTTTCACGAAAAGCATATCCCACATAGATCGAATTTTTATTAAAGTTAGCCTTTAGAACTAGAAAACAAAATGTGATTAAAAAGATAATTAAAGTTACAGGTAAAATAAAATAATAAAAATAGAAATATCAAAGTTTCCAAGATAATATCACCATTATCTCTAGAAACAAAATTCCCGATTCCTCGAAATCTAAAATCTGATTCGCGATTTATGAAATCCATTACTGGTCTCTACATTCTATTCCACGCGTTAAGATCTGTACAATCGATATTATTTAACACGTAATTATTAAATGTATTGCTTGTAGTAGGTTGTAGTAATTAATTACGTAGCAAGTGACACGAGCAGGCTGTTATCTTTTCTGTGCAGTTTGTCATAAGCGTAGCTTCATTGTGTCCTTTGTACCGTGTGTGACTATAGTTCCTGATAGAGATGGATACGTTTGGGAAGAAAGATAAGAGCGAGAAGAATCGAAAGATTCGAGCCAAAGAACAAGATGGATGGTATAATGTTCGGATGTCTTATCTGTATTCAAAGTTTAAGAAAGTATCTCAAACATTTAAGGATATATTCATAGTTCTGTATATGTTGTGATCTAGATTCGGTAGTAATGTCAATCTCTGAATATATTGTGCGTTATATATTCTCGTTTTATCGGCTTTAGATGCTGTTCTATCTCTGGCGGCGATCGAGGAAAATATTCCATCGTGTGCTCGGTTCCCCCACGAAATCACAGATTTCGATCTCTCGGAATAATTAACTCGCGCTATATTTCATTTTAATTCTCGTCACTAATGGTATTTCGTGATCTCTCGATAAACCAGTAAAAAAGACGTAACGTTCCGTGGAAAGCAAAGTTTTATTTTAGTTATTTTTTTAAGTATCCCATTTTGTGCAAGGAAATTCCAATATCCTTGAATATTTAAAGAAGGAAATTTTATTTTATTTACTATTCTAAGAATTCCATAAATTTGTGTTAGAAAATTCCAATATTTTTGAATATTTAGACAGGGAAATTTTATTTTATTTATTCTTTTAAGAATTCCATTTTGTGCAAGGAAATTCCAATAGTTTTCAATATTCAGATAAGAAAATTTAATATTATTAAACTTTTATAGGAATTCCATAAATTTGTGTGAGAGAGAAGTGTATTGTTCCTTAAGAACATACTGTTAAAAATTAAAAATTATTGGTGTTAATTTCGTTATTAAAGCTGTTTTCAATATTTATAGATGCTTTTATACAAAATTCGAAACGTGTGTCCAAGTTCAGTTAGGAAATTTGTGTTAGGAAATTTCAATACTTTTGAATATTTAGATAGGGAAATTTTATTTTATTTATTCTTTTAAGTATCCCATTTTGTGCAAGGAAATCCCAATATTCTTGAATATTTAAAGAAGGAAATTTTATTTTATTTAGTATTCCAAGAATGCCATAAATTTGTGTTAGGAAATTCCAGTACTTTTGAATATTTAGATACGGAAATTTTATTTTATTTATTCTTTTAAGAATTCCACTAGTTTTCAATATTCAGATAAGAAAATTTAATATTATTTATTTTTATAAGAATTCCATTTTGTGTGAGAGAGAAGCGTATTGATCCTTAAGAACATACTGTTAAAAATTTAAAATTATTGGTGCTAATTTCGTTATTAAAGCTGTTTTTAATATTTATAGATGCTTTTATAAAAAATTCGAAACGTCTGTGTCCAAGTTCAGTTAAGAAATTCCAATACTTTTGAATATTTAGATAGGGAAATTTGATTTTTATTTATTCTTTTAAGAATTCCAATAGTTTTCAATATTCAGATAAGAAAATTTAATATTATTTATTTGAGGCGATGGAGAGGAGAGGGGTGAGGGAAGGGTTGAGGGAGAGGGTGAGGGAAATTTATAGGGAGACGAAGAGCAGGGTGAAGGTGGGGGGGGAGGTAGGGTAGGGTTTTTGGACGGCGAAGGGGTTGAGGCAAGGGTGTCCCCTGAGTCCGACGCTCTTCAATCTCCTGATAGCGGATGTGGAGGAGGAGATGAGGAAAGGAAGATGGGGCGGGGTGGAGGTAGGGGGGAGGAGAGTATGTACGTTGGCGTATGCGGACGACCTGGTGATGGTGGCGAAGGACGAGGAAGAGATGGGGAGTATGATTAGGCGGCTCGAAGGGTATCTGGATAGAAAGAGGTTGGAGGTGAATGTGGAGAAAACGAAGGTGGTAAGGTTTAGGAAGGGGGGAGGAAGGGAAAGGAAGGTGGAGTGGAGGTGGAAGGGGAAAAGGATAGAGGAGGTGAAGGAGTTTAAGTACCTGGGGTACGTGTTCAAGAGGAACGGGGGTCAGGAAGCGCAGGTTAGGGATAGAGTGAGAAAGGCGGGGGTGGTAATGAGGCAGGTGTGGGGAATCGGGAAAAGGAAGTTTGAGAGGGACTGGGGAAGGAGGATGTGGCTGTTCGACGCGTTGGTCTGGCCGGTGGCGGGATATGGGGCAGAGATTTGGGGGTGGAGAGAGAGGGAAGAGATGGCGAGGATGCAGGAGAGGTTTATAAGGTGGTCATTGGGGGTGGACTGGAGGACGCCAGGGTATATGGTAAGGGAGGAGACGAAGAGGAAGAAGTTGAGGACGTGGGCGGGGGGAAGGGCAGGGAGATATGAGGTGAAACTGAGTAGGGGAGAGGGAGGGGAGTTGGCTAGGTGGTGCCTGGAAGAGATAAGGGAAAGGGAAGGGGAAGGGGGAGAGGAATTGTCGGCATGGGAGAGAGACAGGTTGGGGTGTAGAGGGTTGGGTGGGCGGAGGGAAGGAGGGGGAGGGGCAAGTGGGCGAGGGGGCTGGGAGGGATGGGAGGAGGAAGATGGGAGGAGGCAGAAAGAGGAGAGATGGGGAAAAGTGGTGCAGTCGAGGTACAATAGGTGGTATAGGGAGTTGGTGGTACGGGAGTTGCCGTGGTACCTGAGGGCAGGGTGGGGAGAGGTGAGGTATGGGAGGCTAGCTAGGTATAGGATGGGGAACGAGATGAGGGGGGGGGGGGGATACTGGGGGGATGAGGAAGAGAGGAGATGCAGGGTATATGGAGGGGAGGAGCAGACGTGGGAGCACGTTTTGGTGAGGTGTACAGGGGATGAGGCAGAGGGGAAGGGGATCGGGGAGAAGATAAGGGAGATTTTAGACGAGGGAGGGGGATTGGAGGGGTGGATAAAGAGGCTGGAGGGTAGGAGGAGAGAGAAAGAGGCGGCAAGGGGGGAAGGGGGGAATGAAGGAGGGGGGTAAAAGGAAGGAAGGAGTGAAAGAAGGAATGGAGTGTAAGGGCGGAAATGGAAGTCGTGGGCGGGGAGAGCGAGCGGGGGTAGAGGAGTAGGAGAGAGTGGAGGAGGGAGAGAGAGAGAGCGAGTAGCGTAAGAGTAGGCTAAGAGCGTGCGGCGTGCGGAATGAGAAAGAGGGGGAAAGCGGCGGAGCGATGATGTGAGAGTAGTGTAAGAGTAGGATAAGTAGGATAAGTAGGATAAGTTAGGTTAAGGAAGAGCTGTAAGTGTGAGGCGAGGAGGATGTGTAACCCTAAGGGGAAACAGTAGAATAAATCTATCTATCTATCTAATATTATTTATTTTTATAAGAATTCCATTTTGTGTGAGAGAGAAGTGTATTGATTCTTAAGAACATACTGTTAAAAATTTAAAATTTTTGGTGCTAATTTCGTTATTAAAGCTGTTTTCAATATTTATAGATGCTTTTATAAAAAATTCGGAACGTCTGTGTCCAAGTTCAGTTATGAAATTCCAATACTTTTGAATATTTAGATACGGAAATTTTATTTTATTTATTCTTTTAAGAATTCCAATAGTTTTCAATATTCAGATAAGAAAATGTAATATTATTTATTTTTATAAGAATTCCATTTTGTGTGAGAGAGAAGCGTATTGATCCTTAAGAACATACTGTTAAAAATTTAAAATTATTGATGCTAATTTCGTTATTAAAGCTGTTTTTAATATTTATAGATGCTTTTATAAAAAATTTGAAACGTCTGTGTCCAAGTTCAGTTATGAAATTGCAATACTTTTGAATATTTAGATAGGGAAATTTGATTTTATTTATTCTTTTAAGAATTCCAATAGTTTTCAATATTCAGATAAGAAAATTTAATATTATTTATTTTTATAAGAATTCCATTTTGTGTGAGAGAGAAGTGTATTGATTCTTAAGAACATACTGTTAAAAATTAAAGATTATTGGTGCTAATTTCGTTATTAAAGCTGTTTTCAATATTTATAGATGCTTTTATAAAAAATTTGAAACGTCTGTGTCCAAGCTCAGCAATCTCAATAATCTAATCGTTAGATTAAAGCGCTACACGAAGTGGAAAATTTAAAAAAATCTTGAAAGTAACGGACAGTAACTTTTTAATAGGTACATACATAATGCTTCTTAATCCTCAGCGAGCGCAGTACGTATTAACAAGCCGCACGAACACAGTCAGCAATTAGTAGAAAAAAAGCATTTTCAACGCTGTAGGATTCAGCTTATCTAATTAGATATGGCACTGGGCAAATTGGTGACCTGGTTGTGAAATTTTCACGTTGCAAAACATGTGGATATTGGCAAATTAACTCATATACTTTCTACGGTACCCAAAAATAAAAATTTCCATGAAGATTGAAAAAAAAATTGTTTGTCATTCAAGTCGAGGATAATAATCATGAGGATTAAGAAGCAAATTTTTCAGAAAACAATATGACTAAAAGATATCGATTTCTAAATATTTTGGTTACACAATAATCATTGTTTATGATCGAAATTCTGTTTAAATTGTTTCTAATAATTAATTCCACCAGCCATTGCCACTGCTTCCCCAGTGATACTTTTGGTTCAAATTTGGTAAAACGAATCGTTGTAAAAAAAAAAGTAGACCAAAATGGATAACATTCTACACTTATTCTGTTTATAATCTGTTTATTATTCTGATTATAATCGTTTAAAAATACTTTAGGACGAGAAAATAATTATTATTCTACAATCTTTATGTCGATTATAAGAGGGTTTTTAGTGTTCCGTGAGTCGACAATTAAAAATTGTGACAGTGTATTCGACACGAAGGAAAAGATATTAGCGACATATTTACACGAACGTTTGACTGATAAAAAGCCAAAGCATGAGAATTATTTTCTTAGGAGAATCTAGCTAACGTGGTGAATGGAGGAAAGCTGCAGCAAGTGGCACACTAGTGTTAGCATGATCCAGGTTTGTATCTTTGTGTCGCAGTACCACGGTATATGAAAATTTAACACGTTCACTGCGGTACGAGACGTATACTTCGTACGTTCGTTTCGTGCAAGTCATATTTCATTCAACCCGCGTTACGTGCTAAGACGATATTCTGCGTCCAAAGTATAATTTCGCCAGAAAAAAGTTTACGGATTTATTCTTCCGGTTCCGCCCGATACGAACGAGTACGAAAAGGATAACTGAAAATACTACACGCCTATTTACCGAGCACCGCCAGACACGGAAATGCAATATTGATGCATTAAATAAAACATAAATCATTTTTAAATGGTCATTGGTTATTGGTTGTTAATGGCTATATTCGTGAAAAAATTACTGAATAATAAAAGAAATTTAATTTTAAAATCGGAAATCCAACAAAGAAAATGCAACTTAAAAAACAGAGATGAAAGTAATTTTTTAATATTCTGTGAAATATTATTGGAGAGAAGGTGTGTTTAATATTGATATTCTACTTGAGTAACTCCTATTTATGTTTAAAAGTCCAAGAAATTCTCATGAGATTTTTTATTTTACTGTACATTACATAATCCATAAATTGTGATTTCTAAAATTTCGAACTGTGGCTTCTAATATTTTAAAATTTCTAAAATATTATTCAACTCGTTATGTTACTCCTATTTATGTTTAAAAATCTAACAAATTCTTATGAGATTTTTTATTTTACTGTACATTACATAATCCATAAATTGTGATTTCTAAAATTTCGAACTGTGGCTTCTAATATTTTAAAATTTCTAAAATATTATTCAACTCGTTATGTTACTCCTATTTATGTTTAAAAATCTAACAAATTCTCATGAGATTTTTTATTTTACTGAACATTATTCATAAATTGTGTCTTCTCCATGTTTTAAAGTTTCTAAAATACTATTTAACTCATTATATTACTCCTATTCGCATTTAAAAATCCAAGAAATTCTAACGAGATTTTTTTATTTAACTGAACATTACATAATCCATAAATTGTGTCTTAGAAATGTTATTGCAATATATTATATACGTTTGAAGAAGACTTTTTTTTATTATAGTAGATCAAATCTCAATTTATGATGTTTTGCAGGTAATAAAATGATTTCTAAAGCACGATAGCTGCTTATTTTAAAATACCAGTTAAATAATTTTCCTAATATTCTCTGTACTTACATAAATATCGTTACATTTATGGAGTAATTTCATCGATACAAAAATGTAAAAAAATCACTGAATAAATATTAGTTATTTTTTCATTTAAAAGTTCCAACAGTTTACACAGAGACCCGACGAATGGAAGTGAAATGTGCAAATTACTGAAAATCCTGTGCCTATTTGAGGGATCGAGGACTCAATATTTATCATTCTACATGTGTAAATTATTATTCGTTTCACTAAGTACTTATCGATGACTCTTTGCTAGACTATGGTGTGCAGGATATTTATTATTTTGTAACTACAACATTTGCCACAATCTCGAAACAACATGGTGTCTGCAAAGGTGCACAATTTTTAAAAAAAAGAAAATACTTAGAAAGTGCTATGTACCTGTCGTTGTGTTTCCTGTGCCGCAATAGAAGTGAAAGTATGAGTTAATATCGAGCTTTATTTAACAGTTGACACCGATAGACTGATACTAGTTAACAAATAAATCGAAACAATCGTTTTTACTTGAATCATTATCAGTGTTCCTGTGTCTCGTGTAATTTTGTTTTTGTATAAACAAAGCGAAATCGTTGAAGAGTACATCCATATGATTATAAAACAAAAATGATACGTGATACGAGAAAGGGCCTGGCGGGATATGCATATGAAAAATGCCCCCAAACAGATTAGTTTGATTTTTAGCTAGATATTACTTCTAGATATGTATATAACTTTCCTTAATTTTGAACCCGAAATATGCATTAATTTTTAAGTTATTTAACGATAAAGAATTTTACAAAATATTTTTTAATTGAAAAACTACCTGTCCAAAAATTCTGAAAAAAATATATGTTGTACATACATCTGCCGCCCATCTAAAAAAAAATTGTTTTCTTTAATTTGTTTATTGCAAATGTTATAAAAAAGGTAATATTTATTTTAATCATTTTTTTAAGTGCTTTATCGTTTTGGTACCACAAACATATTTTGTACATATATGTATTAGACATTTCTGTGTAACATATATTTTTTTCAAGTCGATTGTTGTAGTAGAATGTATTCAAATATACTAAAAATGGGTGTAGCACGCGGAGCGCAAGGAGGCTGCATAGTCGCGCGGCGCGGCGTAACTCAGACTCGATCGCTACATAGCAATTAATTATGATATTAAGCAGAATAATAATATGCAATGTTATGAATCTCAAGTTGCGCTATGATCGTATGCGCATTACGCCAACACTGGCTGCGGATATCGTACATTAAACAATAGACAACAGCCTTCCATTCTTGCATTTGTTTGCCCAAACAAAAGTGAAAGCTATTTGATACGTAGTAGATGCTATTGAGCTGTACGTTTATTTTTATTAGTTATATATAATCTTGTTATATCTTGTTAGAAATATGTCAAACGCTGAGAAATGTGCTTCCTGCAATAAATATGTCATCAAAGTATCGCCGCGCAAAACGATCGTGACATCCCAAAAAATGGCGGAATTCTTGACGCAATATCTAAAATCTCAAATTGTGTTACATGATGTTTTATGCAACAATTGCCGAATAAAAGCATATAAAAATAAGAAAACCGACAGTGCTTGTGATAATAATAATGAAAATGATGTGATTGTGGAAAGCTCAGTCTCATCTTCATTTGATGATCCAGATTTTAATATTTCACTTATGGAATCAGCTAAAGATGACGTTATAAAGATTGAAGTCCCCATAAAAAGAACTGTTGCAACACACAAATATTGTTTTATTTGTAATGATACAAAAAATATTCATGTTATTCCGTTTGAAGCAAGATTACAAATATATATTAAGATAAAAATCTATGTTCCTAAAGGGAATCGATGTTGTCGAAAACATTTAATTAAAAATAAATTGTATAATGACGAATTGAAACATATATCCATTTATTCACATTTTAGTTCCATTGAGCCTGTAGAATTACAACAATTATTAAATAGTTTAGCAATTACTTGTGATTCAACATTGTTTGACAAAATTGGTGATTTTAATATGCCAGAAGAACAATTATTCATATTTACTGGCTTAACGTGGGAGAATATTATAGAATTGAAGACAATGTTAATATCAATGAAGAATTCAGCATCTCGAAATGTTACACAGGCTATTATTATTTTTTTATTTAAATTACGAAGTGGTAACGCAAATGAAACAATTGCTTCTATTTTTCAGTTAGAACATAAACAATTAGTTTCAGATTATTCAAATGCAGTCATGAATGCGTTTGATAAAGATGTTCTTCCCTTAAAGTTTGGTTTAAAATCTGCGACTAGGGAATATCTAATTAATAATCACACTAGTAATGTAGCTAAATCGTTGTACGACATTGATAACAAATTACTATTAATTTGTGATGGCACTTACATACGACACCAAAAAAGTTCTAATAACGAGTATCAACGAAAGTCATTTTCTGGACAAAAAAAAGTGCCTCTGTGTAAACCATTTACCATATGTACAACAGATGGTTATATTGTAGACATTCTAGGCCCATATTACGCTACTCAAAATGATGCGTCAATAATGAAAGAAATAATGACCGAATCAAATGGATTATGTAATTTAATGAAAAAGGGGGATATTTTTATACTCGACCGTGGTTTCAGAGACGTTAAAAATATGTTAACTGAACAAGGTTATGGTGTACTATTGCCAGCTTTAAAAGGGAAACGACCTCAGTTGTCAACTATTGAATCAAATGATTCACGATTTGTAACAAAACTACGATGGGTGGTTGAAGCCATCCATGGAATACTTAAACAAAAATATCGCCTTCTGGACAGAAAATTAGACAATAAAATGTTACCTAAAATTGGGATTTATTGTAAAATTGCATCATTTTTACAAAATCGTTATGGCAAACGTTTAAACTCCGATGCGGGACGATTGGATATTATTGCCCAAATGAAAGAAAAAAAGAATCAAGAAAACTCATTGTCGGAAGAAATAGAAAAGCACGGATGGAGCAGAAAAAAATTAATATTTAGCGATATATCTACTTCAGATATTTTCGATTTTCCGGAAATGACGGAAAATGATTTACATATTTTATTCACAGGCTCATACCAATTCTCCCAAGCTATCTCGTATTTGGCAGAAATATTGAACGCGGATGGTTCAATTACTGCAAAATATGTCAAAGAAAGAAGTAATATTTTAAAATTATCTGTAAAATCTCGACATATAAACAAAAAAACATATCGCTGTTATATAGAATATTTGCCAAATACTATAGGACATTCAGGAGTGACACGATATGCTTGCGAATGTGCAAGTGGCAAAAGAACAGTTGGTTGCTGTTCGCATGTAGCTGCATTAATTTATTATTTAGCTCATGGCAGATATTTATCAAAAATTCTCAAACCAGCTGAAATTTTGACGAATTTATTTACTAAAAATGAAATACATCCAATAATAAATGAAAATAGAGATATTGACGATTAAGTATTTTGTACTAATAAATAATAAAATTATTGCTTGCAACAATTAATTTTACTACGTGTGCTACTGCTTCTTACTACCATTCGTACAATTATTATTCTGCTTAATATCTTCATTAATTGCTAGTGTAGCGATCGAGTTTGAGTTACGCCGCGCCGCGCGACTATGGCAGCCTCCTTGCGCTCCGCGTGCTACACCCATTTTTAGTATATTTAAATACCTTCTACTACAACAATCGACTTGAAAAAAATATATCTTACACAGAAATGTCTAATACATATATGTACAAAATATGTTTGTGGTACCAAAACGATAAAGCACTTAAAAAAATGATTAAAATAAATATTACCTTTTTTATAACATTTGCAATAAACAAATTAAAGAAAACAATTTTTTTTTAGATGGGCGGCAGATGTATGTACAACATATATTTTTTTCAGAATTTTTGAACAGATAGTTTTTCAATTAAAAAATATTTTGTAAAATTCTTTATCGTTAAATAACTTAAAAATTAATGCATATTTCGGGTTCAAAATTAAGGAAAGTTATATACATATCTAGAAGTAATATCTAGCCAAAAATCAAACTAATCCGTTTGGGGGCATTTTTCATATGCATATCCCGCCAGGCCCTTTTTGGTAGGAAACTTCACGATATTTTTGTGATGGAAATGTGTGGTTGAAACACTTTTCACAGGCAACGTTTCACGCTTAAGCAATGAAAAAAGTAATTTTAACGTGTACTTACCATTGTGGAATCATGTGGTAGTATTTTAAGCAGTAGAATGTGTTTTTGTGTAATTTCACAGTGCATAAAAAGTAAATAGTATAATAGTTACAGACATGGCCAAATTGAAGGGATCGTATAGGCAAAATTTCTTTGATGAAATATTTTAGCATCTCATAAATACGCATTGTAACAATTTAACTGTTATTTAAATTCATTGTCCTTTGGTCTTTAAGGAAAATTCCCATTAGAAACGTGATTATTTAGGTAATTATGGAAATGTCTAATAAAAAGTTTGAGTGATGTACGTGTGAGCTTTTGATTTAAAAAATCTTGTTTCGACTGGAAAATACTGTTCAATGGTCACAGATATTTTCGTCTATTAATTATATAAACTATCTGAATACCATCTGAAACACCAACCATTACATCTGTTGCTTAATTAGCAATTCGAGGTTCTATTACGAAAACATGGTTTGGTGTGGTCTTTAATCGATATTAACTATAATATTATTGTTATCATACCAAAGTTTAACGATCAATTAAATTCATTTAACCAAGTAAATATGCAAAGTAAACATCACACTTTTGCAACCTTCTAATCACATGATAAATATATTATATATCTAAGTGTTTTATTTCTCTATTCTCATTTTATAAAAATATGCATTTGCATAAATATTCGGAATTTTTTTAAAAATCTTATTGAAATTATTCTTTGATGCAACATATTAAATATTTTGAGAATTTTTGTGAAATTCGGTCTACATATGGATTTACGAACTTAAAATCTCACCAACGATCGTGTCAATCTAGCCACGTCTGTACCCTTTGTGTTTGTTTGCAAAGTGAACGATTGGAAAATAGATTAAAAGACATTGAAATCGGGGAAACGCACCTGGCATCGGTTGGTTTGTACGTGACGTCGTATTTCTCGACTTGTTCGACTTGACTGGTGCTCCAAGATACGCGGACAGACGTCGGGTTCAGAAACATCACTGTGATATTTTCTGGAACGCCAGGAATACCCGTCACCGATCCTGGAAAAGAAACCAAACGCGAACTGATGCGTAAAGTGACAATTAAAAATTAAACAAAAGGAAAAAGAATAATATCGACACATATTTTTGTACAGTTTTGTGATAAAATGCAACTCTGAACATAGTTCTCGTTACTTTTAACATTTACAAGATATATAGAAAATGGAGATCGATAAATATTCCTCTTAAGACTGTATTACAATTAATAGTTTTCATTATTTTTAACATTTACAAGAAATATAAAAAAAAAAGGATTGATTAATATTCCTCTTAACATTAAAGCAATCACAACCGGTCAAATGACAGGTTGAACGATTTATATTCATTGTAAAAAACCGGACAAAATTTGGTATTAAACTCTGGTTAGCTTCTGATGTAAATAGGAAATATACAGCAAAGATGAAAAGAGAGAATCTTTAGTTTCCAGTGTCTTAGAACAGTCTAACAACGCGTATTAAAAATAGTTAAACTTTGAATACGTGCAGTCCCAAAACTACTAGTGTTTTATCTATAATTGAGGCACTGTTAGCAGCAGTAAACCTTCCTCTTTAAAATGGTTTTTGGTTTTCGTCGATCCGACTTTCCGTTTCGGAGATATCGTAATTTATGTAAAGGGGTAATTTTTTTACGAGCACGTACGGTCATTGGCCTCGCGCCGATGTCAACAATGAAACGTAAACAAACTCTTCGAACCCTTCTATCTCCGTAACTAGCTACCGCATCGACTTGAAACTAAAATCGTCATATCTCCGAAACTAATTACACTATCGACTTGTTCGAACGCTCATTTTAAAGGGCATTTCATCCTCTATTTTATAAACGTAACAAATATTATAATTTATGCTATCTTCTATGTTTATTTTGACATTTACTTTGACGCTCGACTTGAAACTAAAATCGTCATATCTCCGAAACTAATTATGCTATCGACTTGTACGAACGCTCATTTTAAAAGGCATTTCATCCTCTACCTAATGATCATATCACCTACTATAATTTTTGCTATCTTCTATATTTATTTTGATATTTACTTTGACACTATACACCTAAATAAGCTTCAACAATTCCTATTGATTATACAACTGGTGTGCGATAAAACTGAACTGTAAATTGTTTATTTTATACATGAAGTGTTCGTAAATTTAGTGCTAATTGTAAGATTGTATTAGCATTAATTTTCAGAACCACGCGTGGTAAATAATGGTAAATGGTTTCGTGTTCGAGAGAAATGAATCCCGAACGTGAACTAGGAACGATTATAACGTATAGGACGTTCTGTCGTGTGGAATTTTCAACAGGCCCCGGTTAAATTTGTTCTGTTATTATTACGTGAATATAGGTTGCAAAACTCGTACACGGGGCGGATAATTCAATTCGTGATGCCGTATCGGGGAATCGCGTAGAACGAAGTTAGATGTCACGCGAGGTAAAATTAGCAGTTAATTATTGCTTGCGGGCTTCCTACGAATTGCAAATGGAAACCACGATTACACAACGAGATTTACGATCTGTTTGCATTTTCAATTTCATTTTTACGTGTCGAAGAAACGAACTAGAAGAATTCAACCCTTTCGTCAAAATTGATTAACAGTTTATTTGCTTGAAATTAGAATTGCAATTAAATAATAATGCAAGAGGCCTTTATAAAAGCCAAACTTCCTTTCAGTTTATTTTTAATCAATTTTGATCTTTATTTTTTACAGTAGATTAAAGATGAATTTGTAGCTTTGCTAAAATAGTTTAGTTTATTAGTAAATATTTCGACTTTATTATAATAAGATGCATAATTTACTTACAATAATTATATACGTAATTTACACAATTTCATTTTAATTTTATTTATCAGTCGAGAGTCTCATTATAGCCATTGAACTATAAAAACGATCTATTTGAAGAAAAAAGATCTGGTTACAAATTCGTCCTTAAATTAATTTAATTTATCCTTAGTTTTCAATTTCTTTCATGTATAGAAACGGTGCACAACATTTTGCATGCGATATAAATATTTAAACGTGCAAAATTAAATTGCTAAATATCTAGAAAAATTGTGTAATTCGAATTGAATTGTGAAACCGAATTTTATGTTAATATTATTTTCTCGATACGAACAAGTTTGTGGAAGTGTATCTTACCGACGAAACCAGCTCCTTGAAGGAATAATACAGTGGCCCAAAGGACCATGCCGCTAAAATGGCGGGCCAAGGTTGGACCGCGTATTCTTTCACACATGTGCTTGTTTTCACTTTCCCTCCGGCGATTTGCGTTCCCGTACTTTTTAGTATTCTACACACACACCAGTCTGCTCATCTAGCCTCCTCTGCCGTTCTGCATTCTCCTCCTTTCATTACGCAATAACCACTGCAACGAAAAACGAACGCGTCCGTATTAATAATAATTCTAGCGCCACGCACGTTTTTGATATCTGATATTAAATACTGAAGCTTGGCGCTATAGATACAAAACAACGAATACCGTTGTTATATCTCACTTTTTTATAATAACAGTGAATGGAATATTTTTACCAGACATCATAAGTACAAATAAATTTCTAAAAGAAACGTTCTTTTATTTTATTATTTAATTCTTTAATTTTTCTTATGAAAAATCGCTGAAGTTAAAATAATAATTTTTCAGAAGCTACTGTAATTGACTGTTATATGAAAATTGATTTTAAGTACAAACAAATTTCTAAAAGAAACATTCTTTTACTTTATTATTTAATTCTTTAATTTTTCTTATGAAAAATCGTTGAAGTTAAAATAATAATTTTTCAGAAGCTACTGTAATAGATATATGAAAATTGATAGTGTTGTCTGAAAAATACCTTTCAAACAAATAAAGAAAGAATAAATCAAGGCTGACCTTCAAACTATATTTACAAAAGATGGATTTGAAACTATCAATATTAAAACAAATGGGGCAAGAACAATTGATGTACTTTTTCAAGGCAAAAAACGAGAAAAAGAGTAAGATATGATATATTTGCTGGAATATATGGTCGATACGATTTCTATAAAAAACTGGAAACGAACAAGAAAACTCGTAAATTTCTAAGCAAAGATATTGTGTATTTCAATAATAAAATTCTCGTATAAATTTAATGCTATTTTTACGTTCGTGTGTTTATCTGTCTTCCGATAAAACAATATTTTTTTCCGCCAGAATGATCAGCAGTTTTATTTTTACTACAGTTAACATTACGATGCTTTCATAAAATTCACTTGTGAAACCGATTAACCGATTTTATGGACTTTTTTCTACCTGTATGTTTTTCCTTATTCCTGATAAAACAGTATTTTCACGCGAAAATAACCAGCAATTCTGTTTCCATCAAAGTTAACACGAAAATGTACCTCGTAAAGTTCAGCAGACAAAACGTTCAATCAATTTAATTTTATCTTTATGCTTGGGAGTTTATTTGTTCATAAACTAATGTTTTTCGAATGAAAATGATCGACAGTTTTACTTTGATCTATGTTGAAACATGGTGTGTCTTGAGAAGTTCGAATACGAATAAAAGAAAATATCACAATCAACAGTAATTTATTCGATATTTCTAGTCCCAAATGTGCTCAAAATTTTATTAATAAAACTAGCTGCTTCATTATGATTGCTCGACAAAAAAAATGTTTGTAGAAGCAATTAACAAAACAATTAACTACTTTTTTTTAAAACACGTAACTTAAGAGAAAAAAAAGTTTCTCAGTAAAATAAATATCAATTTTGAGAGAGTAATATTTTGGTGCTTAATGAGCGGTTGTTATTTCAGAGAATTTTACGATTAATTTCAATTCGTTCGTTTGAAAAGGGCACGGCCGTCAGAGTTTGTAGTATTTCGTGTTTGAAGCGACAATGACAAGTTATTTTAAACGAGAAATGGCAGACATTCATCCGATGTATGGGGCTTGCCAAATATGACGGAGCCGAAACAAAACGTCCGTGTGCAGAACATTTTCCCAATAGACGTCTGCCAAATACACAATAGGATGACTTGTCATTACCAGTTCATACACAAAATACTACAGGGCTCTGACACGTAAAGCTCCTGTCAAAAGAACGAACTGAAATGATTCATAGAACGTTGTTAGATATTATTTACAAAATCGTTGTAAACAGTCGAATGTAATTAAATTACGTGGAAAAAAATTACCACGAAACAAAGTTTTTTGTAAGTCGGAAAAAAGATTGAATTGTATATTTTATATGCACATGATTGTTCTTCTAAGATTTGCCTAGTTTGAAGACCTAGAAATTAGTGATACTTCGAACCTTGTATATTTATTAATAATTCCTGTTTTGGACATTCCGAATAAATTAAACAGATTTATATTTTGTATAAATGTGGCTATAGTCTGAACTGCAAGAACTGATGAAGTCGTTAATTAAAAATATTATAGCATCAGAATAACAAAATTCTCAAGATATTACATCGACTTTTCAAGCTTGAAAAATGTTATTTTAATAAAAAGAATTTAAATTTTCGATGTACAGTGTTGAAATATACAGGATGTTCGGCCACAATATTTTTCTCGAAAATGAACAGGATTTCGGGGGTATGTCTATTCACAGAAAATAATTGTAATTGACCCCCGTAACCGAAAATAATTTTTCCAAAACGATATCAAATTTTTTTTTCCGCCGAAAAATTTGCCCACCTTCTCGAATTTTTTTCTCGAAAGTGGATAGGATTTCAGAGGTATGTCTATTCACCAAAAATGGTTGTATTTGACCCCAGAACCTAGAATTAATTTTTTTAGAACGATTCGAAATTTTTTTTTTCGCCGAGAAAAAGCTCCCTGATTTTTCTTAAAAATTTGTTTTCGCTTTTTAGTAATTTTGTTTGATGCCCTACAGAAAAGTTGTCTAATACTTTTTTGTAGGCCCCCAAGAGCTCTACTTCTGAAAAAAGTTTCATTGAAATATATTCACTATTGCAGGAGTTATGGCTGTTTGAAAATTGGACCATTTTTATGGGGTTTTTCTCATTTTTCAGGGTTAAAGATCAACTTTTCGGATGTTTTTAGAATGTCTACATATTCTATAGTAAAATACGCGTCGTTTGCCTTTTTAAACATTAAAATCGTCCAATCCGTTCAGAAGTTATGATGTTTTAAAGATTCGCATGAAAATTCCTGCAGATATTTCTGGCCAGAATCGATATTTTCGGTAATGAATTTTTTTCTCGAAACTGAGTAGGATTTCGGGGTTATGTGTAATGACCAAAAATAATTGTAATCGACTTTTGCAACTGAAAATAATTTTTTCAGAACGATTTGAAATTTTTTAATTTTGTCGAAAAATTTCACACCTTCTCGAATTTTTTTCTCGAATGTGGATAGGAATTCAGAGGTATGTCTATTCACCAAAAATGCCTGTAATTAACCCCTGTAACTAAATATAATTTTTGTCAGAATGATTTGAAATTTGTTAATCTAATTTTTTAATAACTTTTTAACGAAACCTCAGTGAAGAAATTGATATTCTTGATTTTTGTCTTATTTTGGCTTCTAGAATCTCCCATTACAATTTTTCCCAAGGGTGGCTGAACACCCTGTATAAAGAATTGCAGGGTTTAGCAATTTTTTGAATTTAATAATATTTTCCAGGATTGGAATCTTTGAGAAAATGTGAAAAATCTCGATTTCTGTTTATCTCCAAACTAGGCTTCCCTAAGTGGCATCCCTAAAGTAGGCCAAACGTATTTCTGGGCCTATATATTAGCCCCAAGTGATCTTCGATATCGAGTAGCATTTCAGATAATCTAATGCTCATGTACAGTATACACGATTATGCTGGATTCATACAAAATTATTGCGTACAGTAAACGATTCTATAACAGAACATAATTCACTGTTCAAATCTTCTTCAATTTCCACAAGAATTAAAAAAGTAACAATCAATAAAATAAAGATAAAAATAATAAAAAAAATAAAATTAATAAAATTTTTTTAGTAAAATTATTCTTCCACTATATTATGAGACACCATTCTCAACATTTACCCCAAAAACTTTACGAATCAAATTTTATAAAATACACTTCAAAAATATTTCTTTTTCAAAGCTAAGAAAATCCTTGAATTTATGCTAACACAAAATTTGTCTACCAGAACTTTTGAAACAGAAATCGTATCGTAAATGAGGCTTCGCAATTGTTTGCAGCATTCTGATAGTTATAAAAAATATTCGAGAAATATGTCACGTTAAAATACGTACTGATAATTGAAAACATAAAATGAGTGATTGTAGAAATCTCCTAAGGGTCTCTGGGGAAATTGTATCACACTAGAGCGGTAAGAATGATCCACGAGGAAACTTCTTTACGCCAACTAGAGTCCGGACCCGTTTCTTTATGACTCTGATAACGATGAGAGGGCTAGTTATTTCGACTCCAACACCCCTGGGTGAGCCAGTGGGTGGATCATGTTCGGATCAAGGAGATTATAGGCTCAATGGCTTGGGGTACTCCTCGCCAGATACGGGAAAAATTCTTATCCGGATAAAATCTAATCTATTTTCTTATTTATTTCTGCCAGACTGAATTTAACACCTGCACAAAATTTGAAGCACGAATTTACTTGGAAAATCAGAATTGTACAAATACATTTTCAAGAAGAAATTAAAAAAGAAAAATTTAATACATATTTTGAATAAAAAATGCCACTAAATATTAAATATAAATTATTTTTGTGGCAATCGTCCATTATTTCGTTCAATGGTTATCAGATAAATAAGTTGTATGGTTTTGTTAACTGCATTAAAGAAATTAAATTATTTAAATAAATATAAAACTGTGCCATAAGTTCTATGACATAGTACTTAGGTGAATTTATATGCAAAGGGTGGCATAGAAGTATCGTCTGAAAAGAAAAACTAGAAAAAAAATGAAGTCTAAAGGTGTTTTTAAAATACAGCATATTTCTTTGGATTCTGCTAGCTTGTGATAAGTGGAGTTGATGAAAATTTTCTGCATCGCGAAGATTGATCGTCTTCTAGCTACACAACCACTAGATAAAGCCTTCTCATAGCAGAGTTTGATCTAAACAGTCTTTGTGTTGGAAAACTATCTCATGTCAGTCGACACCATCTCGAATCCCCTATCCTCTTTTATGAAACAGACTTCTAAATCGATGGCCCTGGCAATTCACTTTCCAATTTCACGTTAAGGGCGAACCCTCGAAGACGGGAGTCGATTTCATATATTTTCCAAAAGATAAACCTCGACTATTTCCACGAAACTGATCCTCAAAATTCTCTTACAAGAAAGCCAAGCAAAAAGAATGATACGTAATCGATAAACTCGTTGATTATCTCAGTACTAGAAATTGGGAACCTCTGTCTTAATGCTTGTATACTTTCTTTTTACGTGGTGGATGAGAATCGTGTAAAAAGAAATAGAAAATGTTCCGTGTAAAAAAAGGTGTACGTTTTATTCTGGTAAAACGTGTTTAAAAAACCGTGAAAACTGAAACGTGTTAAATAAATGCGTGTAAAAAGAGATTCGAGTGTATTTAAATTTATGGACTTGTAAAGAGATTATTAAGAAATTTTAAAAAATTAAAAACAGAGGCTTGTTTCGATAGTTTGAAGAATTATGAAGGAAAAATAGACATTATTATGCTACCGATAAATCATGTTTCACGAAAGACGATCCGCTGGAAATGGAACTGGGATTCCCGTTATATGAAAAGGGAACAAAAGATTTTCTCGACGAATCCTTTCACACTTTGATGGGAAACACGTTACATTTCCAATGCAATCTATCGCGTGGTAAGTCTTGGATTTCTTTTGACAAGGATAATTACTTTCTCTTCGATTGTAGATATACGAATTTATTTGACTCGTCTCTAATTAATCATATTATGGGCAAGAATGAACCAATTCCACTATGGATCGACAGTGGGCCGAGCTTAATGTGCTTTTGGACATCGTCTTTGAGAATAGGTTTCTCGATGGAAACTACCAGCTTCTCTGCAGAATCCATTAAGCTTGTCACTGGCTGTAGTGGATACCACTCAATATTAGAATGAATTATGGCTTAGACAGAAATTGATAATTTTAAAGGTTGGCAAAATGTTCGAAAAATCTCGATAAAGTGCATATTCGTGTTAAAATCTTTTGTAAGAAGCACTTGCAAAGTTTTTGGTAAAGGTACCATTAATTATATCTATTTATTGGCACTGATCAAAATTAAGGAAAATTAAAGGTTGGCAAAATGTTCGAAAAATCTCGATAAAATGCATATTCGTGTTAAAATCTTTTGCAAGAAACATTTGCAAAGTTTTTGGTAAAGGTACAGTGAAAACTCGATAAATGTCCTCAAGAGCTGTTCCATTAATGATACATTTTTATCCCCACCACTAGGGGGATCCCCCTTGAACCAGTGAGGCGAAGTGTAACCGGAGACGTAGCGGCTTTCTTTAAAAATCTTTATTGCCTTCGTCAACTTAGTTTAAATGTCCCTGTCAGTGTGACCATACTACTGTACAAGAAGAAAGTTTTTTATTTTTTACTTTTTTTTAATAAAAATTTTACTATCATGTGGGGAAGATTTTTCTAATTAAAATGAGACTAAACACGATATAAATCGGCCAATATTTGTTACCATAATATTGAATTAAATATTGTGTACTCGTATCTTCGCAAGGTCAGTGGATTGGTACATTTATCGAACAGTGGTAGTTAACGAAACCCCCTATTTCATAAGTGTTGCAGTTTTTGATCACTTACGAAACGGTGGAACCGTTCCGTTTGAAAATAGCTACCTCCCGTTCGATAAATGTAGCCAGCATCTCGATGCGTCGTTCTTTGATATTTCCGAACATAGAAAAGGACAGCACAAGAAGGATAAATAAAGAGAGAAAGACTCGCAAGCACAATATTTAATTCAATATTATGCTACCAAATATTGACCGATTTATATCGTGTTTAGCCTCATTTTAATCAGAGAAATCTCCCCAACATGATAGTGAAATTTTTATTAACAAAAAGTAAAAAATAAAAAACTTTCTTCTGTGCAGTAGTGTGGTCACACTGACGCGGATATTTAAACTGGGGCGATAAATCCGAGTTTCAGTCCCTCTTTCTTCTTTAGCTACTGACTCTTTCTACGTTCGAAGCGTCGGCAAACTACAATCAAATTCGAAAGACGATTCTCCTATTCCGTAAGTGTTGCTGACTGGACCCGGAGTAGCGACATTTATCGAGTTTTCACTGTACCATTAATTATATCTATTTATTGGCACTGATAAAAATTAAGGAAAATTAAAGGTTGGCAAAATGTTCGAAAAATCTCGATAAAGTGCATATTCGCGTTAAAATCTATTGTAAGAAGCACTTGCAAAGTTTTTGGTAATGGTACCATTAATTATATCTATTTATTGGCACTGATCAAAATTAAGGAAAATTAAAGGTTGGCAAAATGTTCGAAAAATCTCGATAAAGTGCATATTCGCGTTAAAATCTATTGTAAGAAGCACTTGCAAAGTTTTTGGTAATGGTACCATTAATTATATCTATTTATTGGCACTGATCAAAATTAAGGAATTTAAATAACGTACCATATTTCTCAGACTTGACACCTTTCGACTATTATTTATTTCGGATCACAGTAAAACCATTCGTACAGAAAAATATTTCGATATTTGTGCAAGTGAATTTTTATTCGTTGTCAAATTTCAAAAGTTTTTTTTTAAGTGTCCAGCCCTATTTATTATAAAATTTTTCGTTCTAGCCAATAAAAAATACGACGTGGGTGTGCCGAATGTCAGTACCTATCGTTGCAAATCGACGTACGACTTATCGTACGATAAATCGTTACGTCGATGACCCATATTATATACGTGAAGGTTGTCTGGCATGTAAAAACGGAAATAGAGAAATTCCAATCACCAGCTTCTCAATTATCTATTAATATTATTTTTAGCAACATTCAATACTTCGATGGCACTATATTATATTATCAGGTTATATATGTATACAAAGGGATTTTCTATAATTTTGTTATTTTTTAATGTAATTTATTTTGATTATATTTGCTTTATAATTATCAAGGTTGGAACACACCTGAAGAAGATCATATACAACTTCCATTCTAACTAAAAGAATTAAATTAATTCTACAGTGTTAATAAAATAGAACAAAATAATATACAGTTATTATCTTAATAATTTACACTCAATTTATGGACATTTACTTTGTTGATATTAATGTTTTTTTAAATAGAGATAAGGTGAAAACTTCTATGACTCCAGTTTTACAAATAACAGGTAAAAAAATATGATCAAAAATTGATTTTACAGAATACTTCTTTATATTAATATTATTTAAATATGTAAATTAATGTGATTTACCATTAAAGCAGGATGATCCTGACGGTTCTCCAAGCGGCACATCGTACCTGCATGTCGCTGTCCAGGCAACGTAAGAACAGATTCATCCTAATCTGTAACAAAAATTCATTTCTAAAATTAATTACTTCAGTTTCCAGAAGTAGTGTTGTTTTAATTAAGTCTGAATTCGAAACATTATGATTTTTAATCTATTTAATTTTGCCCCTAGCTAAATAGTCAGCCACGTTAGTGGGACTTTCTCTCAAAATTATGTATATTATTAAATCAATAAAATCTACATTTATTTTTTAAGTAGGAATAGAATTAATAATATTTTATTTGTGACACCACTACTTCCAAGGAACTATACAATATGTCTATCCACCAAAAATTATTGTAATTGACCCCTGCAACCGCAAATAATTTTTCCAGAACGATTTGAAATTTTTTTTCTCGTCGAAAAAAGGTAGCTAATTAGATTTTCGGTAAGGAATTTTTTTCTCGAAAGTGCGTAGGATTTCGGGGGTATGTGTAATGACAAAAAATGATTGTAATTGGCCCCTGTAACTAAATATAATTTCTTTAATATGATTTTAAATATTTTAATTTCGTCTAAAAATTTCGGTAGCTACTTGAATTTTTTTCTCGAAAGTGAGTAAGATTTCGGGGGTATGTGTATTCACCGAAAATGCTTGTAATTGACCCCTGTAACTAAATATAATTTTTTCAGAACGATTTGAAATTTTTGAATTTAATTGTTAATAACTTTTTAACGAAGGCTCAGTCAAGAAATTGATATTCTTGATTTTCGTCTTATTTTGGCCTCTAGAATCTCCCATTAAAATTTTTCCCAGGAGTGGCCGAACACCCTGTATATTATTAAATCATTAAAATCTACATGAAGTTTATTTTTTAAGTAGGAATAGAATTAATAATATTTTATTTGTGACGCCATTAATTCCAAGGAACTATACAATAAATTAAATTTAAGTTTCCAGAAGTAGCGTTGTTTTAATTAAATCTGAATCTTAATCATTTCTAGTCTGAAAATGTCTGCGAAGTTTGCACGTATTAATAATTCAATCGATGCTACATATGTCCAGGCGAAAGTTACACGTAGTTTACGAGTCCTTTGGCGTTATCATTCTTTTCGTTCGCGCGTTTATCGAAGTACAATGGAATTCGCAACGCTCGTGGGAAACGTAGATACCGTATCCCACCGCGGGCGCTGTAATTAATCCGTAGCACGCTGTGTAATTTTAATGAGATAACTTCCACGAGGTGTTGCAAAATGAATACACCACGGGTAGTCGACGCTGCGTTTCTCGCGTACATTTAATCGCGTCAAAACGCGTGTGATTGATAGAAACCGCTTTATCAGTCGCAGCTGTTTCTATATTCGTAATCTGTACGCAACGCGCCAAAAAAGGAAAACGCATTCCCAGTCGATCCATCGTGGAAATAGATACAACTAAAACCAATACATTACGAGCAAAATGAAGTAATCGATAAATAAAAATAGTCAACGACATTCGATGCAGTCGTAAATAGCCATTTATTATTCCTCTATAGTCATTTTCGAAATAAAATTTGGGTGATTACTATTAAGGAAAAAAATACATGTAAATACGTGTAACTACCAAGTTTTTTGTTCGTGGTCATCTTCGAAGCAATAAAATTAGGGTGATTTAAAAAAGAAAGATATAAGTTACAGGAAAATATATGAACGTGTAAAATTCGTAGTAATTTTTGGTAAGTTGTTAATTAAATTTAGGAAATTATATGTACTACTGTATGCTCCAGAAATAATTTCTATACCAAAATTCTATGTTACTATACCACTAACGATTGTCAGTAAAAACAATACTGAAACAGATAATTTAAAAAAGGCAACGAATGGAAAGAAATTAATATTTGACATACAAAATATTGTGATCTCTTATTTTACAAATATATATTCTATGTAATTTTACATTTGATTTGAATAAGTGAATTGAGTATTATATTTGGTTGTGCATAAATATTGTTTTATATTCAACAGAAAATGTCACCAATTTTTCTCGTATCTTTTATCCATATCCCTAAATATCAGAAATTATAATTCTGCTTTAGAAAACACGAGGATCGAAAGACTATGTCAAACGTTAATTGACGAAGAGTTTGCACGGTGCTTTTTAAGAGAAGCTTTAAAAATATTGTTTGCTTTCGACGTTTCTCTAATTTACCAGGCGCTAGTCAGAAAGGGACACATCTTAAACGAAAAAAATTGTTGTTGCAGCGGAAAATACGCTTCCCTGTGAAAGTTTTCTCTGAGAGCCAGTGTTTTGGTGCACTTAACCCGCGCGGGACTAATTCTTCATCCAATTACGCGGCGCCCGTGGTTAGAAGTTTCGGTCATGCTACTCTTCTTCGAATCTTGCCGCGCTCGTAGCTCCAACAAGTTGTTTAAAAATGCTATAAAAGGGAAGTGGAACTTACGCGAGAGAAATTACCACGAATTGTCCCGTGTTTCCTGCCTCGACATTCCCCATGAAAACTAAATTAACCAACTATCGATCAAAAATAACTTTGAAATCTTATTAGGTCTATTTTTATAATATTCGTTAATATTTAATTCGCTATGTAAGTTTTGTTGATGTTGTCAATAATACTATGTTACGTAAAAGACTTTTTTTGTGGACCTAATTATATGATATTGTAATTATATGGTAAAAGGTCAGAAATTTTCTAGTAAATTTAATATTAATCTCCTGGTGATTATTTTTGCTCAAAATTATATGATTGCTCTAAAGGGCTTCTGTTCGTCCTTAAATTTAAATTAGATAAATATAAGTAATATATTTTTTTTTTTTTTAAATTTTCAGCTTGATATATGGCTCTTACTAAATTAATAAAAAATACTGGTTTTGAAACTTCAGTTTATGGTGAAATGTAGAATTAAAATTAATCAAATGATATCAAATGATTTTCGAAAAAGAATAGAAATATTTATGTATGTATATAATCTGTTTATTGATATTTTTTTGAAAGCACCCTGTTTTAAAAATGAGAGAAAATTTCTGCGCTCCACAGTTTTCTTAACTATTCCTATGGTTTTGTTTTCTTTTTAGAATTACTTTCTTGTTGTCGCGTGGTGACAAGTTGATACACTATCTCTGACAATGAGTATCGTGTTACAGTATACTAACTAGCCTCGTTAATTTCAATTAGATTTCCTTTGTTTCTGCACTGGAGAATGGTCAAACATTATTTTTAAAAAAACAAAACACGTTGAAATGCCCTAAAATATTTTTGAAAATATCCACGTTGTGGATTTAAACTGCAAATACGATACAAAATTGATAAAATAACTCTATGATGTATCGATCAAAGAAATAGGGCCAGACAAAATTACAATTTAAACATGATCGAATTAACATTCTTAAATTTACAATGTATCGTATTTGTTCAATGTTTGATTTGTAATATACAATATCAAGTGACCAAAGTATACATCAGCATATTTGGAGTTGATTCACTCGAATAAAGAATTGAAAACTGAAGAACGTATCAAAATACACCTATTTGGTATTAAAACAATTAATTCTCAAATTGAAAATTATAAATCACTCGAATAAAGAATTGAAAACTGAAAAACGTATCAAAATACCCCTATTTGGTATTAAAACAATTAATTCTCAAATTAAAAATTACAAATCACTCGAATAAAGAATTGAAAACTGAGGAACGTATCAAAATACCCCTATTTGGTATTAAAACAATTAATTCTCAAATTGAAAATTGCAACTTAAACATGATCGAATTAACATTCTTAAATTTACAATGTATCGTATTTGTTCAATGTTTGATTTGTAATATGCAATATGAAGGGATCAAAGTATACATTAGCATATTTAGAATTAATTCGCTCGAATAAAGAATTGAAAACTGAAGAACGTATCAAAATACACCTCTTTGGTATTAAAACAATTAATTCTCAAATTGAAAATTACAGATCACTCGAATAAAGAATTGAAAACTGAAGAACGAATCAAAATACCCGTATTTGGTATTAAAACAGTTAAATCTCAAATAGAAAATTACAAATCACTCGAATAAAGAATTGAAAACTGAAGAACGTATCAAAATACCCCTATTTGGTATTAAAACAATTAATTCTCAAATTGAAAATTGCAACTTAAACATGATCGAATTAACATTCTTAAATTTACAATGTATCGTATTTGTTCAATGTTTGATTTGTAATATGCAATATGAAGGGATCAAAGTATACATTAGCATATTTAGAATTAATTCGCTCGAATAAAGAATTGAAAACTGAAGAACGTATCAAAATACTCCTATTTGGTATTAAAACAATTAATTCTCAAATTGAAAATTACAGATCACTCGAATAAAGAATTGAAAACTGAAGAACGAATCAAAACACCCGTATTTGGTATTAAAACAGTTTAATCTCAAATAGAAAATTACAAATCACTCGAATAAAGAATTGAAAACTGAAGAACGAATCAAAATACCCCTATTTGGTATTAAAACAGTTAAATCTCAAATAGAAAATTACAAATCACTCGAATAAAGAATTGAAAACTGAAGAACGTATCAAAATATCCCTATTTGGTATTAAAACAATTAATTCTCAAATTGAAAATTGCAACTTAAACATGATCGAATTAACATTCTTAAATTTACAATGTATCGTATTTGTTCAATGTTTGATTTGTAATATGCAATATGAAGGGATCAAAGTATACATTAGCATATTTAGAATTAATTCGCTCGAATAAAGAATTGAAAACTGAAGAACGTATCAAAATACCCCTATTTGGTATTAAAACAATTAATTCTCAAATTAAAAATTACAAATCACTCGAATAAAGAATTGAAAACTGAGGAACGTATCAAAATACTCCTATTTGGTATTAAAAAAATTAATTCTCAAATAGAAAATTACAAATCACTCGAATAAAGAATTGAAAACTGAAAAACGTATCAAAATACCCCTATTTGGTATTAAAACAATTAATTCTCAAATTGAAAATTGCAACTTAAACATGATTGAATTAACATTCTTAAATTTACAATGTATCGTATTTGTTCAATGTTTGATTTGTAATATGCAATATGAAGGGATCAAAGTATACATTAGCATATTTAGAATTAATTCGCACGAATAAAGAATTGAAAACTGAAGAACGTATCAAAATACTCCTATTTGGTATTAAAACAATTAATTCTCAAATAGAAAATTACAAATCACTCGAATAAAGAATTGAAAACTGAAGAACGTATCAAAATACCCCTATTTGGTATTAAAACAATTAATTCTCAAATTAAAAATTACAAATCACTCGAATAAAGAATTGAAAACTGAGGAACGTATCAAAATACTCCTATTTGGTATTAAAACAATTAATTCTCAAATAGAAAATTACAAATCACTCGAATAAAGAATTGAAAACTGAAGAACGTATCAAAATACCCCTATTTGGTATTAAAACAATTAATTCTCAAATTGAAAATTGCAACTTAAACATGATCGAATTAACATTCTTAAATTTACAATGTATCGTATTTGTTCAATGTTTGATTTGTAATATGCAATATGAAGGGATCAAAGTATACATTAGCATATTTAGAATTAATTCGCTCGAATAAAGAATTGAAAACTGAAGAACGAATCAAAATACCCGTATTTGGTATTAAAACAGTTAAATCTCAAATAGAAAATTACAAATCACTCGAATAAAGAATTGAAAACTGAAGAACGAATCAAAATACCCCTATTTGGTATTAAAACAGTTAAATCTCAAATAGAAAATTACAAATCACTCGAATAAAGAATTGAAAACTGAAGAACGTATCAAAATACCCCTATTTGGTATTAAAACAATTAATTCTCAAATTGAAAATTGCAACTTAAACATGATCGAATTAACATTCTTAAATTTACAATGTATCGTATTTGTTCAATGTTTGATTTGTAATATGCAATATGAAGGGATCAAAGTATACATTAGCATATTTAGAATTAATTCGCTCGAATAAAGAATTGAAAACTGAAGAACGTATCAATATACCCCTATTTGGTATTGAAACAATTAATTCTCAAATAGAAAATTACAAATCACTCGAATAAAGAATTGAAAACTGAAGAACGAATCAAAATACCCCTATTTGGTATTAAAACAGTTAAATCTCAAATAGAAAATTACAAATCACTCGAATAAAGAATTGAAAACTGAAGAACGTATCAAAATACCCCTATTTGGTATTAAAACAATTAATTCTCAAATTGAAAATTGCAACTTAAACATGATCGAATTAACATTCTTAAATTTACAATGTATCGTATTTGTTCAATGTTTGATTTGTAATATGCAATATGAAGGGATCAAAGTATACATTAGCATATTTAGAATTAATTCGCTCGAATAAAGAATTGAAAACTGAAGAACGTATCAATATACCCCTATTTGGTATTGAAACAATTAATTCTCAAATTGAAAATTACAAATCACTCGAATAAAGAATTGAAAACTGAAGAACGAATCAAAATACCCCTATTTGGTATTAAAACAGTTAAATCTCAAATAGAAAATTACAAATCACTCGAATAAAGAATTGAAAACTGAAGAACGTATCAAAATACCCCTATTTGGTATTAAAACAATTAATTCTCAAATTGAAAATTGCAACTTAAACATGATCGAATTAACATTCTTAAATTTACAATGTATCGTATTTGTTCAATGTTTGATTTGTAATATGCAATATGAAGGGATCAAAGTATACATTAGCATATTTAGAATTAATTCGCTCGAATAAAGAATTGAAAACTGAAGAACGTATCAATATACCCCTATTTGGTATTGAAACAATTAATTCTCAAATTAAAAATTACAAATCACTCGAATAAAGAATTGAATACTGAAGAACGTATCAAAATACTCCTATTTGGTATTAAAACAATTAATTCTCAAATAGAAAATTACAAATCACTCGAATAAAGAATTGAAAACTGAAAAACGAATCCAAATACCCGTATTTGGTATTAAAACAATTAATTCTCAAATTGAAAATTACAATTTAAACATGATCGAATTAACATTCTTAAATTTACAATGTATCGTATTTGTTCAAAGTTTGATTTGTAATATGCAATATCGAGGGACCAAAGTATACATCAACATATTTGAAATTAATTCACTTGAATAAAGAATTGAAAACTGTAGAACGTATCAAAATACCCCCATTTAAAACTAATACAATTAATTCAGAAATTGAAATGTTAAAGGAGATAAATTTGAATTCATGAATTTTAATTTACAAAAATAAGTATCAAGACAAATTTTGAATTACATAGTTTACTATTGTATAAAATCAAATTGTTCTGGCCTCATAACAAAATTATACAATTTTGGTTTGGCAGTAAACGCGTTGAAATGTTAAAACGGGACAAAATCACCTAGCTTGAAGATAATTTCTTTCACCCGGAAGTTCCTGGGTCACGGTTTAGGAAACACGGAGTGAAGGAAGTTGAAATACGGGAGTGTGATGTCGTGCAGAACACCGGCCACTTCCGAAAGAAACATGCTATTGCCCTGACCGATAACAATCGTTCGATCCATGTAGCGCGTATCAATGGCAATTTGCGCGTGAACGCGATATGAATCGCTAATGTCGAGAGCTGTAGATGGCTGCTGACTGCTGACCTTTCCGGTTTGCGTGCCGCACAAACTCGTGTGCCCGTTCTATGCCAACGAAAACATCGAACAAAGCGCCGCTGACAGCCAGCTGGCCGAAAGCCTTCGAGCAACAAATGAAGATTGCGGTTTACATTGGCTCGCCTTTATAAGCAGCCTCCAGAAACCCTGGTACCATGATCCCAGGAAACAAATGTCGTTTCAACCCTCTATTTACAATGGAAGCATTGTCCCCCCTCCTCGATTTAATCTCTTTTTGCCGTATGGTGGATCACAGATTCAAATATCTCTGTTTTCGTAAAGTATTAAGCGTGATAAGTCCACTTATTTGCAAACGTAAGTAGTGACAATTTTTCGAAAGATAACTAAATCTTTGACTAAACTATAATTTTACAGGACTTTTTAAAAATTTATATTGTGAATTTTCTATTTTGAGGATATTATATGCGATTTGATCGAAAAGTTTGCAAAATTTTGTTAATTAACAGATTTACACATCCTTGTTTTTATCAAATGTTAAGTGTAATAACTCGACTTTTTTACAAATAAAAATAATAACAATTATTTTTTGGTAGGTAGATGAGTCTCTGACCAAACTACTATTTTAAAGTATTCTTTTTAAATTTATATTTTCAATTTCCTATTCTGCAAATATTATATAAAAGGAGATTTGATCGGGAAATTTTGTAAAATTTTGCAATCTTCCATGATCAAAGCGTCGTTTCAACCCCCTCTTTACAATGTTAGCATTGCCTTCCTTCGATTTTAATCTTTTTGCAGTATGGTGGATCACAGATTCAAATATCTCTGTTTTCGTAAAGTATTAGGCGTGATAAGTCCACTTATTTGCAAACGTAAGTAGTGACAATTATTTTTCGAAAGGTAGCTAAATCTTTGATGAAACTATAATTTTACAGGATTTTTTCAAAATATACTGAATTTTCTATTTTGTGAATGTTATATGAGATTTGATTGAAAAGTTTGTAAAATTTTGTCAATTAACAGATTTACACATCCTTGTTTTTGTCAAATGTTAAGTGTAACAACTCGACTTTTTTACAAATAAAAATAATAACAATTATTTTTAGGTAGGTATGTAAGTCTTTGACCAAACTATAATTGTATAGGATTTAAAAAAAATTTATATACTGAATTTTCTATTTTGTGCATATTATACAAAATAAAATCGAAAAGTATATAAAATTTTGTAACTTCATAAATTTACTTGAAACTTGACTTCTTTACAAATATAAATAATAATAATTATATTTCGATAGGTAGATGAGTCTTTGAGCAAACTACAATTTTAAAGTATTCTTTTTAAATTTATATTTTCAATTTTTTATTCTGCGAATATTATATAAAAGAAGATTTGATCGAAAAGTTTTGTAAAATTTTGCAATTTTCCATCATCAAAGCGTCGTTTCAACCCCCTCTTTACAATGTTAGCCTTCCTTCGATTTTAATCTTTTTGCAGTATGATGGATCACGGATTTAAATATCCCCATTTTTGTAAAATATTAAACATGATAACTCGACTTCTTTGCAAATATAAATAATGACTAGACTACGGATCTTCCTATAAATTCGTATTTTTATTACTAGAATTAATGAAATTGGAACTTTGTGGAGGGTTGTCTCAACCCCTAAATATAATAATTCGTATGATGTTTTGAGTATTTCTTATATTTTTTAAGTTCAATCTGTAGTTTTCTGAAAATTAAAATTTCTCATAAATGCATAAACATCCACTGTCCAATAATGACAATTATTTTTCAATAGGTGAATCAGTAACTCCAAACTATTATTTTAAAATATCTTTCTTAAATTTTTCAAAATTCCCAACTCTATCAATATTCTACGAAATTCAATCGAGAAGTTTAATAAAATTTTGTAATTTTCCGTGATGGAAACATTCCATCAAAAAATTTTATCCTGATGTTGGTATACCTGTTGACCCCCATATTTGAAAACTTAGATTTGACAGATAATCGAACAACTTTTGATATTTAAAAAATAAGGCAAAATGATACAAACGCGAAATAAAGAGAAAATACTAATTATTTTAATTAAATTTCCACTAAGGCGTATAACAAATTGTAAAAATGAAATATTTTGTCGAGATTTTATCGAGATCGTTCGTTTCACGGAACTATTCCATTCCGTTGCACGTGTAATTATTTTGGGTTCAATATTTATTCGATCACGACTGCTTGGAAAAACACAAGTAACATTTGTGTATTTTTCGACGCTTGGAATTTCTGGCGGAGGATGATTTTCATGGAAAGTAACACGAAGATTGAACCACAACACGTTGGAGGCCTGACAATTTTCCACCGTATTTCACGTCGCGTCGCTGAGCGTTTGAAGAAACAAATGGCTTTCAATATACAGCTTCTGTAACGAACGACAAGCAAACCGCAATTAATTCCGCGTTTTAACGGCCCCGACATTGCAATAACTGGCCAGAAAGCCGATTTAGCAAACCGAATAATTCGTAAAATTATTTTTGGTTCTTCCCATCGCGAGATAAACCACAGAAATGACCACAGTTGGGTTACCTAGTGGAACTGATCATATTTAGAGCAATTGGTATACTTTAATGAATCCTCTTCATGAAATACTATATTTGGATTATATCCAACAGTCAAATAGAAACAGTTCAATGTGTGTTTGCATAATCGTTTAACTTTACAAATTACACCCTTGATATTTTAATAATATACTTGGCTGGAGAGCAAGAATCACGCAAATTATAAATAAATTATAAGAACTAAAGTTCAGGCTAATTCTTAATATCTACAGGTACATAGTCACGACGAAAACAGCAATGGAATCTCCGCATTGCAGTGAATTTCTCCGCACGCGTTTTCACGATCGAATTACCCTAACATTTAGCAAGAAAATTTACGAATTTATTAGCAAATTTATTACGTTTCTTGCATTCTTCTTTTTTACAAATGAAACAATTTCTTGATGAGGAAGATAACGATTTTTACAACGTTCTTAAATAAGTGTCTATTTTTAAAATATTTATATATGTTTGTAAGACGTTTATAAAATACATTTTCATATATTTAAACACGTAACAATTTTATTTAATTTTAATTTTAACGCTCGATTGGAATATTTGACATTAATGTCTATCATTATGTATTTTTATTACTTTTTAATTGCCTATCAATGTTATATTTGTAATTAACATGTATTACTTTTGACGACTATTGTCATTCTTGTATATTTTTTTATTTTTGAGCTCGAAAACAAAATTAAAATTGAATTCGACGATTCCACGCTTGAATAAAATATAGTTTTACGTTTTTAGCAAACAACTACAAAATCTATGAATGATTTATTTGTATGTATTTTGTAATTCCTTGTATTCACTGTAATTATACAGAGTGTTCGGCCAACCCTGGGAAAAATTTTAATGGGAGATTCTAGAAGCCAAAATAAGACGAAAATCAAGAATACCAATTTGTTGATGGAGGCTCCGTTAAAAAGTTATTAAAAATTACTAATCATTTTGGAAAAATTATTTTTGGTTGCGGGGCTTAATTACAATCATTTTTGGTCATTAGACATACCCTTGAAATCCGACCCACTTTCGAGAAAAAAATTCGTGAAGGTGTGAAATTCAACAAAATTAAAAAAATTCAAATCGTTCTGAAAAAATTATTGTCAGTTGCAACAGTCGATTACAATTATTTTTGGTCATTACACATACCCCCGAAATCCTACTCATTTTCGAGAAAAAAATTCCTTACCGAAAATATAGTTTCTGGCCAGAAATATCTGCAGGAATTTTCATGCGAATCTTTAAAACATCATAACTTCTGAACGGATTGGACGATTTTAATGTTTAAAAAGGCAAACGACGCGTATTTTACTATAGAATATGTAGACATTCTAAAAACATCCGAAAAGTTGATCTTTAACCCTGAAAAATGAGAAAAACCCCATAAAAATGGTCCAATTTTCAAACAGCCATAACTCCTGCAATAGTGAATATATTTCAATGAAACTTTTTTCAGAAGTAGAGCTCTTGGGGACCTACAAAAGAGTATTAGACAACTTTTCTGTAGGGCATCAAACAAAATTATTAAAAAGCGAAAACAAATTTTTAAGAAAAATCAGGGAGCTTTTTTCTCGGCGAAAAAAAAATTTCGAATCGTTTTAAAAAAATTAATTCTAGGTTCTGGGGTCAAATACAACCATTTTTGGTGAATAGACATACCTCTGAAATCCTATCCACTTTCGAGAAAAAAATTCGAGAAGGTGGGCAAATTTTTCGGCGGAAAAAAAAATTTGATATCGTTTTGGAAAAATTATTTTCGGTTACGGGGGTCAATTACAATTATTTTCTGTGAATAGACATACCCCCGAAATCCTGTTCATTTTCGAGAAAAATATTGTGAATCTTTAAAACATCATAACTTCTGAACGGATTGGACGATTTTAATGTTTAAAAAGGCAAACGACGCGAATTTTACTGGAGAATATGTAGAAATTCTAAAAATATCCGAAAAGTTGATCTTTAACACTGGAAAATGAGAAAAACCCCATAAAAATGGTCCAATTTTCAAATAGCTATAACTTCTACAATAGTGAATATATTTCAATGAAACTTTTTTCTGAAGTTTAGCTCATAGGTACCTACAAAAAAGTATTAAACAAATTTTCTGTAGGGCGTCAAACAAAATTATTAAAAATCACAAACGAATTTTTAAGAGAAATCATAGAAGTTAGGGTACCTCGGTGAAAAAGAAAAATTTTGAATCGTTCCAAAAAAATTATTTCTAGGTTCTGGGGTAAAATACAACCATTTTTGGTGAATACACATGCTCCCGAAATCCTACACACTTTCGAGAAAAAAATTCAGGAAGGTGGCCAAATTTTTCGGTGGAAAAAAAAATTCGAAATCGGTTTGGAAAAATTATTTTCGTTTGCGGGGGTCAATTACAATTATTTTCGGTGAATAGACATACCTCCGAAATCCTGCGCATTTTCGAGAAAAAAATTCAGTACGAGCGGAACTTTAAACGTCAATAATTTGTTAATGAAGCCTCCATTAACAAATTGGTATTCTTGATTTTCGTCTTATTTTGATCTCTAGAATCTCCCATTACAATTTTTCCCAGGGTTAACTGAACGTCCTGTATACAGGGTGTTCGGCCACCTCTAGCAAAAATTTTAATGAGCGATAGTAGAGGCCAAAATAAGACGAAAATCAAGAATACTAATTTGTTGATGGAAGCTTCGTTAAAAAGTTATTAACAATTAAATTCAAAAATTTCAAATCGTTCTGGAAAAATTATTTTCGGTTGCGGGGGTCAACTACAATCATTTTTGGTGAGTACACATACCTCCGAAATCCTATCTACTTTCGAGAAAAAAAATCGAGTAGGTGCTGAAATTTTTCGGCGAAAAAAAATTTTTCAAATCGTTCTAAAAAAATTATTTTCGGTTGCGGGGATCAATTACAATCATTTTTTATCATTACACATACCTCCGAAATTGTACGCACTTTCGAGAAAAAAATTCCTTACTGAAAATCCAATTAGGTGCCTAAATTTTTCAACGGAGAAAAAAAAATTGCAAATCGTTGTGGAAAAATTATTTTCGGTTGTGGGGGTCAATTACAATCAGTTTTTGTCATTAGACATACCCACGAAATCCTGCCCACTTTCGAGAAAAAAAATAGAGAAGGTGTGAAATTATTCGAGAAAATTAAAAAATTGCAAATCGTTGTGGAAAAATTATTTTCGTTTGCGGGGGTCAATTACAGACATTTTTGGTGAATAGACATACCCCCGAAATCTTGCGCATTTTCGAGAAAAAAATTCAGTAAGGGCGGCACTTTAAACGTTAATAACTTTTTAACGAAGCTTCCATCAACAAATTAGTATTCTTGATTTTCGTCTTATTTTGGCCTCTACTATCGCTCATTAAAGTTTTTGCTAGAGGTGGCCGAACACCCTGTATAGCTAAATTAATTTTAATTCTAAAATTGATTTTACTTTTACTTTTAATTTTAAAATTGATTTTATTATTTTTAGAGGTACGGAAATCGGTTATTTAATGGACTGTGTTTCGTAAAAGTACTGTTTTACGGAGATTTAACGAACGTTCCGATTTAATGGATGACCCCTTCCACCAGTTACGTAGTCCGTTAAATCCAGATTTCAGTATATTTACGTTCACGTGATTAAAACCTCATGCTCCAATGACAGCTGGACCCAGAAAGATGGAGAATTTAATTGTGATCACATTACAATCCCTAAATATATTCACTTTCCAATTATTATTTTTTGTTTAAATATTCAAACAATTCTAACCAAGAAACTGCACATTTTTCAATAATTATATTTATGAAAAATGTTGAATAAAGACTATCTATGAGTCTAGTATACTCAAGCTCTTGATAAGCACTTAATTAATTTATAAACTGTATTGTTATAGACAACTCGAAATTCGATTCGTGAATAACTTTTAACGTTAAAATTGTTTGTTAAAATATTTTCTACATGCTTCTCAAAATTGTGTCACTCTTTGTTATCTCATTCTTTATTAAAAATTCCAGGTAAACTGCTCCAAATAATCAACATTCATGTCTCTGAGCAAACCAGCTACTTGTTTTAAAGTATATATTAATATACATTAAAAATGTATATTAAAATTCAATTTTAAATAGTGATCTATGAATTTTCATTTCTTCTGATTTTATTTAGTATTTATCACCTTCTGTTGATCTTGATTTTCAAACTCTGCTATTTTTGGCGTTTTCAATTTCCATCTACTTACTTCGTGTAAGTTACTTTATCTTTCTTTTTTTTATAATTTATTCTCAAGAAGACTTTCGACCTGTTACAATGCCTCATGCTCTCGTATCAATCCGATAACAGTACCAGCATTGGTAGATGAAGCACGATAAGATTCACCAGTAGTAGAGGTTATATTCAAATATTCACTGAATAACACAGCTCTCATCGATCTACGCGATTCGTGATTTAAGGATATTTATAGATTCCACCTTAAGCTTCGCAAACCATTTTAACACGTTGATTACCATCATAGTCGCTAGTAATCTTCGAATTCACGTTTTTTTAAAACGCTTAGAATGCACGAACTCTCTAAAGCTTCGAATTTCTCTAATCGACATAAGGGATTCTATTAAAATAACATGTATCAAGTATTACTTTTATTCATGGAATCACACTAAATTAAAATTTGACGAAATTGCAAAGGTAATTTAAATCCTTTTTCAAAAAAGAAAACAAAACAATTTAACGTTTTATAAATGAAAACAGCAAAATTTAGATAGAATTGAGCAAAATAATTACTATAGTTTCCTCGAGTAACAATCACAATTTTGATGCATCGCAGTAACATTTACAAATCAATAATATATTTCCTTTCTGAGTTATTTTCACAATTATTTCTCGTATATTTCCCTCTCCCACTACCCACAAGTTTTTTTTTTCAATTCATCGTTTACTTTTTCTCCCATTTCCATTGTTTTCTGTTCTACATTAATTCCGCTATTACTCCCACGATAACTGCCCAAGTTTTTACTCTACTTAACCTTTCGTGTTTCGTTTCTAATCTCTTTGATCTCCTCCGTAATTCTGCTATTACAGTAGCTCTTCGATTATCGGAACGCTTAGCATTTATAGGTCAGATTCCCATTAGTGAAGCTGCATAGATCACGGTGTCGGTGAAACGAAAACAGCGTTGTACGATCCTTTATTACTTTGTCTCAATAAAATAAATAAAATCTCTGTAATCGTACAATTTTCAAACATCTACGGAGCATCTGAACGAAATTACACCTTTTTAAAATGTTCCTACGTCCGTTTATTCGTTCGTGTCGAATCTACTCAAAATCCAACGAACGAAAAGTAGATCGAAAATGTGAAACGACGGTCATCGAAGCTCGGGGCTTCGATTTCGAGCAAATCGACAAGTTTCCAAGTAGGCGTGCATTAGCGAGGAAATGGAACTCGGTGGAATATGTGTTTTCGTACTTAGCGAGGACCTCTGACCTTTTTGGTCGATCAAGCCAGTTTTATTTGCTGATTATTTCCGACCTCGCTAGTCAAGACGTCCCGGTACATTTCCGTCGTCGTACTTATTCCGAAATGCCCTTTGTCATTGTTCAAACGAACCCGTTTGTTGGTATTCGCGAACAATGAACACACGCTGTTCGACCGGGCACACGTTTGTGGCATGCACACGATCTGCTCTGTGTCAAACGACTGCTTTGCAGCCGCGTGTATAGTTCGCTGCATTCAACAGTACGATTTCATAAACGTAAACTTCATCGATATCAGTTTTCCCAAGAAATTATACGAAAATTTATTGCGGTATGTTTGAAGTTCCAACGAGAGATTTACACTGAATTACATTGTATTATAAAACATATATTGAAATACATAGATTGATTTAGTTTTTTCCCCATGAGAAATTAACTTTACATTATGTAAGTTTCAGTTACTTAAAACTCAAAATTAAATTTGTTGTTTACTGTTTTAATTATTTTATATTCAGTACATTATGTACACCTGTCTGTCTTAAATTGATATGAAAATAGTCGATAAATAATACTGACTCGATTGGACAAAAAGTTGGAAAACACTTTTTAAAATTGTAAGATTTTTAAGAAGAACTTAATTGTTATATCATGTGTAAGTTCTTCAAGAATCTTAAATTTAAAGCTAATTTCTTTCTATATTCCTATTAAGACTATCCAGCTCACAATATTCTATAACATGGGGAATAATAAACAAACTAAAACTAGAAGAATCGTTCAACAGGGGCTTGTAAGAAACTGAAAATTATAAACGAAGACTGAACGAGATCGCCAAATGCTAGTTAAAAAATTTGTTTCCCTTTTCTACGACATAAAAATTTTTCGAAACACGATGAACGATCGCCTGTCGCGCGAGAACAGAGTTGATCAATTATCAGAGTATCGTTTGCCACGATTAATTCGGAAAATGGGGGTTCTACCATATTTCATCTTTCGCGTTTCTTATTTCTTCTACGATCGATCACGCACATCCTCACGCGTTTCGTTCTTTCTTCGTAAATTGCGTGTTACGTACTCACGTTTCTTTTTTTTTTTAATCTGGTACGGGGTAATTAATTCTACGTATAAAAGTAAGTCGAAAATGTGGAATAAATTTTTTTCGTACGGTAGTTCGTTTTTGAGATAATTAAATTTGTTTTGAATACGACTTGGTTGGCGCGTCGGTGCAATACTTACTATTTCTACTTGCGCCGGAGCCCAAATCGTACTCTATTGAGCAGGGGTGAAGGACTGGTGGCTCGCGAGCCAGGCATGGCTGCTACCCCTACTTCTCTGCGTCGCGCAGACGCAGAAGTACTGCCCCCACTATGCCTACTGTGCAGAGTTGGGACCAGGGAGGCCAGGTAGCGTCGCGCGCACCTTCCTCCACTCCTCAACGTTCCTCACGTTACGACTAATACGAGAAATATTAAAAATTGAGGAAGATTTGAATCTTTACCTTGTCTCAATGAACATTTAACACTTTGATATTTAATTATAATATGACAAATAGAAATATTTGATAATTAAATAGGGCTCCAAAATTCTATTGCATTCCTAACGACAGTAGTGTTATTTAAAATTCTACGAGTAATAGAATTCTTTCGTTATAAATAATTTTGAAACACTAAAATGACCACTGTTGCAATCGACATATTAATTGTTATGATATGGTGAAGAATGAAGAAAACTTGATTACAGTGAGTTTTGTTATTCTGCATTCAATGGCCACAGTTGGAAATTACCTTTACGTTTCTATTATTTATTAATACACCTGATGCATTTTCAAATTCAATTGTCTCGAAAACGAAGCGTTGTACGAACAAATTTTTGAGAGCACAAGAATTCAAAAATTCAATAGTCATCATGTTCCACATTTCATACGTCGTTTATAGTGTCACAATAATTGAAAATTAGAGGTAGTATCTTACAAATGTGCTATATTGACGAGTCTCACAACCAGACAGCTGGACGTCTACGCACATTACTAACGAAAACCATTGTGACCACTCATTTTTCAGTTACGTCAATGCCCCATCAGCCTTATGTTTAAGAAAACACCTTACATCCGCATTGAACACAAATTTAGACCGTGGACGTAGGTTTGGATTTGTCTAGACACGATGACACGTAGACACATTGTTACTCCTCGTTTCAGAGCGTTAAATACTTCGTTTTCATTCACTAGTTTTTTTTATGGTTAGTTTCATTCATCGTTATAGAATTATAGCAAAATGCAAATAAATCTATAAATATATTTCAACCCTTAAGATATTTTAATTGAACTTAAACCACGCAATATCAGTGTCATTCAACTCTTAATGAAGCTAGTTGTAAAGATGGTGAAATATTGGAACTGTCAAATCTAAAAATATAGATAGTTGTTCTGTTTCTCGATTTTTAGTTTGCTAAAGTTGTTGGACTTTGAACGAAACTCTCTATATACTCTAACGCTGTACACTGTAACTTTAAATCCGTTTTTCTCGAAATAACATTTTCCGAACTTGTAAATACGATACCTTCAGGTGCAACCGATTGCATTGAAGTTCTGCACGTGTGTAAAGTACATATTCCCCTGAAGTAACAAATTTATACACTTAATATTATAATATTACAATTTGAAATTAATTTAGCAATTTTTATTATTATTTTCTTCTAATTCTAGTTTATACTGCATCCAGAGCTATATGGAATACAGACTATATAAACTATGTAAACTATATGAACTATATATCAACTGTATACACTTTATAAAATACTCGTGTTTACTGATAATTCGAGACGCTATTTTTAAAGCAAACGTCCCAAGATTTTGCAATTGATGCAAATATTAATTACTATTCTTGTGCAAAAGCAATTTATGACCAGACGATCGTCCTGACATATATATCCGCGATAGTGCAATTCTCTCGCGAGAAAGCGCTCGAGAAGCTTCGCCACTTGGCGGTAACATCGCAGTACTGCTACGGGCGAGGTATCGTGCGGGCCGAATACGCGCATGCGCGCGGAAGTAGACTGTCGTATACAGGGGTCACGCGGTCTGCCAAACAGTCGTACACATGAAATCTTTGCACATAAATTACATGTTAATAACGCGCTTCTGAGACATGCTACATAGCCTATGTCCGTCCTAGAGTATGCAGGAATAACGTGTCAAAATTTGAGGAAGATCGATTCAATAGGTCCTGAGTTTTGCGCGAACATAAAAATCGGCTCTCTCTTTATACTTTAGTATTATAATAGTATAGATGTAAACTATATAAACTACATGAACTATATAAAATCTGTTTGGTTTTCTTGATTCAAGTAACGACAACTTGAATTGTACACATTGTCCCAATAAATTTTTTTAATTTTTCCGATCATAGAATCTAATTTTTGTGCTCAGAAACGATCTACAAGCTTCAGTTTTACGAAAAATTTACAATGCCTAGTGATCGTTAAAATTGCAATCGAGTCAAACTCGATCAGACTCAGGATTCTGCAACGTTACTTACAGTAAGATTTTTTTGCTTCTAATTATTGTCGTCGACCGAACTACGTTCACACTGGTCAGCAGTAATTCGTTCTATTTGAAGGGCTTATGGTTCAGTCCACGCTAATCCTCCTTCACGGTAAGCTTTCAGTTCTCGCACGACCAAAGAGCCAGAGAGTGTAAACGCGTATGGGTTCCATTCATTGAAATTCATTTCCCAAGTACAAATACACACATTTAACTGTAGTATCCCTCGGTTACCATTTACTTAAAACAATAATCCTACTTAAAAAATTGTAAATAAGGAAGACACAATTCCATTTCATCATTCCCTTAAAACAATAATATTACTTTAAAAATGATAAATAAGGCATTAACGTAGTTAATTAAATTTTTTCTAAAATAAAAATGCTACTTTAAAAATGGTAAATAAAGCATTAACGTAGTTAATTAAATTTTTTCTAAAATAAAAATGCTACTTTAAAAATGATAAATAAAGCATTAACGTAGATAATTAAATTTTTTCTAAAACAATAATACTACTTTAAAAATGATAAATAAAGCATTAACGTAGACAATTAAATTTTTTCTAAAATAAAAATGCTACTTTAGAAATTATAAATAAAGAAGTTATAGTTCCATTTCATCATTCTCTTAAAACAATAATGCTACTTTAAAAATGATAAATACAGCATTAACGTAGATAATTAAATTTTTTCCGAAGTTGGATAATACTTATATTTAAAAAAATTATATCTTGCAGTCGAATATTTTATTCTATTTTTACGACGATGATAATTATATACCCTTACTTATTAATCTTAGACTTAGAGTATTTTTATAAACGTTTCCAAACCAATATAGAAACAATTTATACATCAAATAAAAAATTTAAAGAATGCAAATTCGAGTGCACACGTTTCGAGTCGAACTTTGAAGAAGCACAGATCAATGGAAATCAAGACTAATTCGATAAATGTGATCCCAGTCATACGTAATCGTTATCATAAACAACTTTCCTAAAAAAAACAACAGGTAATTGTACTGCGTTCATTCGACGAAACACTAATTACATGTTACGTAACAGTTATAAGTAAAATAACAGGATCGGGCACAATCAGATTTATTTCACGAACGTCAAACGAACGAGCATGTATTGTAATGTATTCCCACGTATCCGTTTGTTGAAACGAAAGATGGAAATGAGCCTGGCGCTTATCTAATCATAAATGCCATCGCGGAGGTCGCATCGCTTGATTCTACTTGAAAACGGGGCTGTGACTTTTTTTTCGAATTATTTGCTCGACGAATGTCTGAACACTTCAGCGATTTAAATATTCAAATAGTAATACGAAAGTCCAAAATACTAGTTAATCAATTTAAAGGTATAATAAATTATTTTTAACGTTTTCGACCTTGAAATAGGGTCTTTTTAGGGATATTCAGCAAGAAAGATTTATTGTTATGCTATTTTTATTATTTTGTCTCAATTATGATATGAATTATAAGACTGAATTACACGGTGAAAAAAAAATTTTTTGGCGATATTTACTAAATTGTAAAAAAGAAATAGTTCAATTTATTCTTCAGACGACGAATAAAACACTGTAAAGAATTATTTAGATAAGACTTTATTCATAGAATCTAAAATATAATTTTATTTTATAATTAAATTTCTAATTTTGCTGGAATAAATTAAGGATCAGTGATTGTTTTTATCTAGATTAAAGAAAATTTGCATTGATACCTTTAACTTTTTTACGTTACAATTCGAATAAATAATTAAGTGATTTAAGTTGGATATTCTGTATAATACAAGCTGATCATAATTTCAGTAGGGATATTTTCTACGACAGATAACAGTGTTAAAGATATTAATACAAATTTTCTTTAATCTAGATAAAAACTCCTTAATTTACTCTATCAAAATTAAAATTTGAATTATAAAATTATATTTTCTATTGTATGAATAAAATCTTATTCAAACAATTCTTTAGCGGAATAAATGTGGCGATGAAATAATTAAACAGTGTTTCATTAGTCTGTTATTGGAATGATATTTTGCTCGTCTCGGATATCACAATAGTGTCAGTGTTGGTCAAAACATTCTTCGATCTACCCCCCTGGAAATTGTGCTAATTTCACATACCGTACTCAGTAGGCTTCCGGCCACACAGATTTCTACCACTCCGCATTCACATTCAGAAATCGATACCTGTCGTGTCTCATTTCGTTGCGCCAACGATAACCTTCGTGCCTCTTACTTTCCGCTTTAATTGTAATTTCACAGTTCGCCGCTGATTTAAATTCATTGCTTTGGAATCTTCAATTAATATCTAAGTCTGAACAAAGCAACACTTTAGGCCTAACGACCCCATCGCTTAAAACTCGCAAATGGAAGATGTTTTGGACCATAAAAAATCTATTAGAATCTAGTTTCATTTAACACTAAAACTACCAAAGCAGTCAAAATGACCCATTCGTAATTTCTAATAGGACTTGTAAAAAATTTATTCGACTGAATTTTTGAAAGTTTACTGTAATTTTCTATAAGAGAATGAATATATATTTATTTCCATTGCATCGTATATTTTGTCATGTATCTATCGTTTTAATTTCTTTGGTACAAATAAATTCACTATAATTGTTGGTAGTTCTAGTGTTAATCATTCGAGCCCTGACAATTTTTTCTTCACAAATTATTCATTTTAATTCCAGTTATTTTCAATGACATTACTATCAATAATTTACCTCTACTTTGGTCTATTTTTTTTTAATTCGCCCTTAACACAAAAGAGAACAAATTTTAATTTAATAAGTGATAGTTTTAATAGTGCTATATAAGTTATAGTTGCAACTTTTGGAAATTTATTTGATTCTACATCTTTTCACTCAGTTTTATATTTACTATCAACAATTTACCTCTACTTTGGTCTATTTTTTTTCAACCCATCCTTCACACAAAAGAGAACAAATTTTAATTTAATAAATAATAGTTTTAATAGTGCTATATAAGTTATAGTAGCAACTTTTGAAAATTTACTTGATTCTACATTTTTTCCACTCAGTTTTATATTTATATTTTTATGATCAATGAGGGGGGGTCCTGAGTCCCCATAAAATGTAGTTTCAAAAATATCTACAGACAGATATGCTTCAGGGAATACGCGAATTCATAAGCATTTCGAATCGTAGACCGTCACTGTGCACGAAATAAATTGACACTTTGATCGACGGGCACGGAAATTTCGAACGTTTCACCGACAGTGTCTCCCGTAACCTGTGAACTAGTAAATCAATTATGACTCGTGTTCGAAGGGCGCGCAGGTGAAATTTGGAAATAGTAACAGAGTTACGGAGTGAAAAATTTCATTTCCAAAGCTGGGGAGCGTAAACGGATACGAATACGATTAATTAACAGCAGAACTTGTATAGATTCGCTCGATGTCCTGGAAATTTACTACCAGCGGACAGCTTCGTAACCGTGTGTTTTTATGGTTACCGCCAGTAGCTGCGACGCAGAGATTTTATGCCCCACAGTGGTCTTATGATTTCACAAGCAACGGAAGCAAAGTTCAAGGTGAAACCTTAAACGTACCAGGAAAGCATTTGTGCTATTATAGTAGCGGTAATTGAGGCAGAAAATTGTAATCTCTGAAGGTTACCGAGTGTGAGTGACCGTTTCCACCGTGTCGTTTGGCCACTGTGCTCGATCGACTGTTTCTTTCAGAGGCAAAAAGGGCAACGCTGCTAGAAAGCAATGTCAAACTTACTTTGAAGTAGATTTATAGCGAGGGAACGTGGAAGGCAAAGGTAATGATACTTGACCTAGCATATTCTCGAAACAAATGTAGGTTCCAATAGTCCTCGAGAAACTAATTTTATCTAAAACTTTGAATAATCGATTCACAAATTAATTATGGGGTTCACTGACCTCCAGGTTTTCCTAAAAACATTTAACTGTACCTAACACTTTCTTTTCTTTTAAAAATTTTATTTGTGACTTTAAATTAATTTATCCATGAGGTTCATTGACCTCCAGCTTTTCTTAAAAATATTTAATTATATCTAAATTTATTCTTTCCTTTTGAAAATACCAGTATTATTTGTGAATTTAAATTTATTTATGTGGTTAACTAACTTCCAGCTTTTTCCAAAAATATTTAATTATAGCTAACTTGTTTTAAAAATATTGTTTGTGACTACGTCGAAATAAAGTATTTTTTAATGGCGAGAATATTGTTTATATCTCTGTTTATACCTTTCCTCCAGCATTGCGTTTGGTAAATGTTCCGGAAATAAATGCTGATGTGGAATGCAGTTTATTCCCGATATTTAAATCCGAATAATATCGAAGTTTACCACATTTTTGATTATACTCGCAAGACTATTTCGGGGCACGTGGAAATAGAAACGCCCTGGCGGAATGGCTACTGGGTCAACGCATATAGATTCAAAACCAGTCTTCTATATTCAAATAGGCATCCATTTTCCCAAGCAAGTTCTACGCTATTGCAGCCGTTGATTCACTTGGTCGCTCATCTCAGAACTGCATACGAAAGTAAGCGTTGCAGGAGTTCGAATATTATCGAGAGAGGGGGAGTTTCCCTGTCGATGGAACAAGCAATCTTTGGCTTCGATCCAGACTACCGGACGATTCTGGGCCCTACACGAGTGGGGGAAGAGCACAGATCATCAGTAATAATGGGACTGGTACGATTAGGTATCGATAATATTCCAACAATTCGATACCAAAGTAATGGAGAAGATAAAATGATAATACTAGATGAGTAGTTGGATTCGATGTAATGAATATTTAATGAACACATGAATCGAAAGTAATGAATACTTGATCGATATTCAATATCGTACGATGTAAAGTATCATCAGTAACTTCAACGAGGAGAAAAACCATTATAATCAAAATATAGAAGTGTTCTTGAAGATTACTTTTTACTATAATATGTATTATAACAAAAAAAATCTTCACTGTTTACAACTTCTTGATCTTCAATTCTAGGTGCGCACTATTCTATTACCCAACTAAATAGAATAATTATAATATTTACTGAAAATTATAAATATTATTGAATATTTTTGTCGAATATAAATTAAGACAAGAACGAATAATCAAGAAAGTATATATTTAACCTCAAAAATTGACCTCAAAAAGTGAAAATAAGTTATTGTTTTTGAAATATTTAATAAGGAGCGGCCACTCAGAAAGCCCCACTTCCCAGGCCCCTCGCACTAAGTACAAGGGGTGAACGATCATCGATGACTGAGAAATTGAACGAAGTCAACTTCTCGAATCTTCCTCACGCTCAGGGAAAGGAGCGATCTATCCTCATCGTGGTTGCATCAACTCTGCGTTTAGGCACAGAGCAAATTAGATCTACTACAGAAATGATCCTGTGAAGTATGATCTTAGTTTTCTCAGTCGCAACGACGGCTATATCAAGTAACGTGTCGTTATTTCTCATGCGAGAATCGAATGAGACGCGTGGCCATCTAGCGGAAAAACCTCGAAGCAACTCCGGTCGATGACTATAGCCATGCGTTACTGAAATCTTGCAGGATGATTCTACGTGTAAAAATAAGTTGAAAATCAAGAATAACAAAATTGCGTTCGAGGCTCCGTTTTCGTGCTATTAATTGTTAAACATACGCGATAAAAACTACTTCATTTGATATTTAGTTTACTATACAGGGTGTTCGGCCACCTCTAGCAAAAATTTTAATGAGCGATAGTAGAGGCCAAAATAAGACAAAAATCAAGAATACCAATTTGTTGATGGAAGCCTCGTTAAAAAGTTATTAACGTTTAAAGTGCCGCCCTTACTGAATTTTTTTCTCGAAAATGCGCAAGATTTCGGGGGTATGTCTATTCACCAAAAATGACTGTAATTGAACCCTACAACCGAAAATAATTTTTCCACAACGATATGCAATTTTTTAATTTTCTCGAATAATTTCACACCTTCTCTATTTTTTTTCTCGAAAGTGGGCAGGATTTCATGGGTATGTCTAATGACAAAAACTGATTGTAATTGACCCCCGCAACCGAAAATAATTTTTCCACAACGATTTGCAATTTTTTTTCTCCGTTGAAAAATTTAGGCACCTAATTGGATTTTCAGTAAGGAATTTTTTTCTCGAAAGTGCGTACGATTTTGGAGGTATGTGTAATGATAAAAAATGATTGTAATTGATCCCCGCAACCGAAAATAATTTTTTTAGAACGATTTGAAAAATTTTTTTTCGCCGAAAAATTTCAGCACCTACTCGATTTTTTTTCTCGAAAGTAGATAGGATTTCGGAGGTATGTGTACTCACCAAAAATGATTGTAGTTGACCCCCGCAACCGAAAATAATTTTTCCAGAACGATTTGAAATTTTTGAATTTAATTGTTAATAACTTTTTAACGAAGCTTCCATCAACAAATTAGTATTCTTGATTTTCGTCTTATTTTGGCCTCTACTATCGCTCATTAAAATTTTTGCTAGAGGTGGCCGAACACCCTGTATAACATTTGCATTTACAGAGAAAATATCGAATTATCGATAATTTATTTCTATTTTAGATTTTATTTTTTATTAATCACAATTAATCATATCCCTGAGAAACTCTCAAGTAACTACGGTCAATATTCCTCACACGCATCGTTGTAAATATGTATTCTATGATTCTACAGAAGGTCGTTACAATCGAAGAAGTACGGTTTTTTTATAAAATTCTCTAAAACAAAACAAACACATTTTTTTTTAATTCCATCTATAATATTTATAACTTTCCAGTATACAATACCTCACGCGTGAAAAATTTCTGTGGTATTCTGTGTATTTACTTCAAAGCTACTGGTCTGAGAAAAGATAAGAAAAAGTGGGATAGAGCATTCTTGAACCAGACCATCTCCGGTTAACATCATTGTCTTCGTGCACTTCGAAACGGTGTCCAGTTTCACTTTCGACCGGACGTCGTTCGACGTACCTCGGGCAGAAACGCGAATAAAAGATTTCGCGTACTTTCTCCGATTCTTATCCGGCTCCTACCTTTTCAGCTTAGATTGCACCATCGACCAAACATTCGGGCAATCGTAAATGGCCGACTTTCGCTTTCCCCGGAGTGTGTAAGCTCGGCGTAAGTACGTATTGTCACGAGAACTCGAGTCGCGTTGCATCGTACGGTCGCCAGCAAAGTACAGATACGCTTTGAAAGCCTGTCACCAAGGAGATGGCACGTGCTACCACTCGTCTGCAGTACAATTACGGAAGCCTCGTTTCGCCATCATGCTTCGAGATTCATTTCCATGCGCTGATTATTCCACGGCCGATATACTTTTTACTCCAACGGTTTACGATTCTCCTGTTACAAAGGGTTTCGGTAATTGGCGGTACGTTCGATGGAGGGTGATTCCACGTGGGATGATAAATCGAAAATGTGGAATAAAATTTTTTCGTACGAGGTTTAGTTTCTGAGAAAATAAAATTTTAATATTTCTGGTCTGTGACAATTTTTGTAATTTGTTTAATTGGGGATAGTTTCACTTCTAGCCTACGGTATGTACACTATATTCTAGTATCGATGATAAATTCGAGAAGGAGTGATTTCTACGTGAAGTAATGATTCAAAAATATAGAATAACATTTTTTCGTACAAAGTATATTTTTCGAAAAAATTGACTTTGAAAATTCATTATGAATGCATAGAATGGAGTACGACTTGGACGTCAGTGTAAGTAGAAACAGTTAGTTTAGTTTTTGAGAAAATCAAATTTTAATATTTCTGGTTTGTGTCAATCTTTGTAATTTGCTCAATTGGGATAGTTTCACTTCTAGCCTACGGTATGTACACTATATCCTAGTATCGATGATAAGTTCGAGAAGAAGTGAATAATGATTCAAAAACATAGAATAAATTTAGAATTCTTAACATAGAATAATTTTCGAAAAAATCGAGTTTGAAAATTCATTATGAATGCATAGAATGGTGTACGACTTGAACATCAGTGTAAGTAGAAACAGTGGATAGTGGACAGACATACCGAATCGCTCTCGTATTCCACTTTCTTCTCCTATTTTACTAATAAAACAGTTCCCAATAATAATATATTTAATATGAACGAATCGTTCACAAGGATACACAATTATTTATAATTTTTAATCAAAGTATGGTATTCTTTTTAACCACTCGCAAAATTAAATCCAGAAATTTTATAATATTTTATTTTGACAATTAAATTACTAATTTCCAAAAGAATAAGATTTTTAATTAAATATCTAATTATAAAAATATATTCTTCCAGTAAATAAAAATTGATTTTTGTTGTACAATGATATACAAGTTTTTGAACTTCTTTTACGGATGTATGATAAAAGAAGATAGCTGAAATAGTGATCAGAACTGTTGTATAATCTTCCCACTGTTTTTATAAGTCAAATATGCTATAAAAAACTTTACGCCCCTCGTAAAAACTTTCACGACTCGTTCGATAACTAATTTCACGAGCCTCGATCGAAATTTACTATTGTTTTAAAATGGGCTTTTTTAAAATACGGTTTTTATTATTAGGAATCGCTTCTGCAACGACAAAGCAAAAAACAATAATTTTGTTCGCGAATACGGGTTAAAATATTTCCTCGTTTTACGTTTCAAGTTATATTTCCTGATTGTATATAATCCGTAAATTGCAGGTAGCGATTAGGCAACTGTTCGGTTATAATTATCGCGCTTTTCCAATCGCGCTGAAATTGACAAGCTTATGATTGTTCAAGCTTCAGCTGTGGGAAATACAGTTACGTATTCATGAATCTGACGTCAAATGAACGTGGATGAATCCTCTTAGATTATATCTCATAAAAAATATGAGAAAGAGAAAGAATAAAACATAAATAATAATTCTGTATCTTACAGCTGCATTTAGTTCGAACATTGAATTTAATAGAATTTTGAATCTAAAATGAAAATTAAAAATAACAGTGATTCGAGCAATTGATGCTTATTAATTTCTAATTTATAACAAAAGGAAAATCCGAATGATAAATTTCGATATTTGATATGGTTCTCGACAGGGGATTATAATAATTGAAGAATATTAAAAATGATATTACTTTTTCAAGCACGTATAGAATCTTTGACACGTTTTGAGCTGGCACTTTGTGTTAGTAATTAAAAATATTACACAAATCTTGTTCCACTCGAATATTAGCTCTGATTAAAATTAATCATAAGTAATACAAAAAGACAATTTTGAATCTAAAATGAAAATTAAAAATAACAGTTATTTGAGCAATCTATGCTTATTAATTACTAATTTATAAAAAAGGACAAATTTCGATATTTTATACGGTTCTCGACAGGGAATTATAATAATTAAAGAATGTGTGGCGGCCAAGGCACCACATACGCCTTAGCCGTTCGAAGCCGCTACAATGTATGGTTGCACACGAGACGATGGTTGCACACGAGACGACCAGAGCCGCGTGAGCCGAAAAGCCGTTGTCGTCGTCTCTGACCGTCTTTTGTTTTTGAAGGCCTCTTGGTACGGTGGCGATGATCGTACCAGAGAGTCGAGCGTAACCCGCACCACGAGTCACGTCGTTGTACGACAGCAACAATACAATTGTGCGGAACGGAACAGAGCGGAGTCATTATCTTCCCGATCCCACATTGGTGACCCCGACGTGATCTCGCCGCGCAAGTAAAGTTTTTTTAAGAAAATTTGGACATTTTTTGTATACGGACAATATTAGTTAGTGTAGAGAAATAAGTGTATAGTGTTAAGAACATAAGGAAAGGACACGGTCTGACAAATAGTAGGCGCGGTGTGTGTGTGCGGTGAAATTAATCTTTTGTGACCAAGACTGGTAAAATGACTGACCCTACCGTTAACGCGGGACATCCGGGAGTGTGCCGTTGGCAGTTGATCGCGTCGCTGTACGAATACCCGAGTTTTGTCCGGGAGACCCGGAGATGTGGTTTTCGATGGTAGAGAGAAGTTTTGAGGTATCCAATGTAACGTCGGAGACCACGAAATTCGGGTACATTCTCGGCGCGTTAAGTGCGCGACACGCCACGGAAGTAAGAGACATTATCATGAATCCTCCGGCCACGGATCCGTACACGACGCTCAAAAATGAGTTTATTCGCCGGCTTAGTGCTTCGCAGGAACAGAAAACGCGACGGTTATTGGAACACGAGGAAATCGGGGACAGAAAACCGTCCCAATTTCTTCGTCACCTGCGCGGATTGGCCGGTACGGCTTTTTCGGACGGTGTATTGCGGACGCTTTGGATGGGCCGACTACCTGCTAATATGCAGGTGATTTTATCCACGCAGCGGGACACCCCGCTGGATAAGGTAGCAGAGTTGGCAGACGCTGTCGCGGATACGATGACACCGCGGGTACACGTCACGGAGGCCGCGATTACGAGCGTATCTGCATCCTGCCAAATACCCCCGCCGGGCCCGAGCATCGAGGCCATGTTAAACATTAAGATGTCACAATTGGCTCTTTCCTTGAGGCAGGAAATTTCTGCCATCCGTGAATCCTTGGTGGACCAGGGGCAATCTTCCCGTCGCAGGTGGACCCACCGAAATCATCCAAACTCGCGCTACCGCAGACGATCTCTATCGCGATCGCGAGAGCGGCCCGCGGGAGGACAAATGGACCATCAAGGGAAATGCTGGTACCATTGGCGGTTCGGTCCGGCCGCGCAGAGGTGCGTTGCACCGTGCAATTGGAACGCCACGGATCAGGGAAACGACCTGGGGAGTCGTTGATGGCGGCCAGCGACACAAATCCAGCATCACGCCGCCTCTTCATCTTAGACAACAGCTCGAAGACGGAATTTTTAGTGGATACCGGGGCCGATTTGTGCGTTTTTCCGCGCCGCCTGCTAGGCGGATTGCGAGAAAGATCGGAGTACCAGCTGGCGGCGGCGAATGGGAGTGTAATTAACACCTACGGGACAGTGTCGTTAAACCTGCACCTCGGCCTACGACGGGATTTCGTGTGGCGATTCGTGGTTGCGGATGTTACAAAACCCATAATCGGGGTAGACTTTCTCGATCACTTCGATCTTATGGTGGACATCCGCAATCGTCGCCTCGTCGATCGGACCACGTCGTTAACGGTCCGCGGAACACGAGCCGAGGATGAAACGCCGTCGGTGAAGACAGTAGCAGGGACTACCGTTTACCACCAGCTCCTGATGCAGATGCCGGAACTTACACGGCCTAGCGGCACCCCGATGAGGACTACGCACCAAACGGTGCATTACATCGAGACAACCCCTGGACCACCCGTTTCCAGCAAGCCGCGGCGGCTTGCACCGGACCGGCTCAGGGCTGCCCAGAAGGAGTTCGACGCGATGGTGAAGATGGGCATCGCTTGTCCTTCGAAGAGCGCGTGGTCAGCACCCCTTCATATGGTTCCGAAGAAGGGCGAAGAAGCTTGGAGGCCTTGCGGTGACTATAGAGCGTTAAACGCACGGACAATTCCCGACCGATACCCCGTGCGTCACATTGAGGATTTTGCGCAACAACTGAGTGGCAAAAAGGTATTTTCCACAATAGATCTCGTCCGAGCTTATAATCAGATTCCGGTTGCGTCGGAAGACGTCGGAAAAACGGCCATTACAACGCCGTTTGGGCTTTTTGAATTCCCGTACATGTCGTTCGGGTTACGAAATGCCGCGCAAACATTTCAGCGCTTTATCGACGAAATTTTACGCGGTTTCGATTTTTGTTACGCGTATATAGACGACATTTTGGTCGCCTCAGAATCCCAAGCCGATCACCTGCGCCATTTAGAATTATTATTTAAACGATTAAAAGATTATGGCATTGTTGTTAATCCGAATAAATGCACGTTCGGACAGGAAGAAGTTAAATTTCTAGGCTATCGGGTAAATGAAAGCGGCACTCAACCTTTGCCCGGCAAGGTACAAGCCATAAAGTCATTTCCCCTTCCGAAAAACGCGAAGGATTTGAGGCAGTACTTGGGAATGCTTAATTTTTACCGCCGTTTTATCCCAGATGCCGCTCGCTTTCAAGCACCCTTGAACGACCTTCTAGCCGGCAATTTAAAGGGCAAGACCCCGATAGCCTGGACTTCGGAAGCGCGTCAGGCTTTCGAAAATACCAAAAATAGTTTAGCAAACGCAACCCTGCTTTCTCATCCTGCGGTCAACGCTCCATTGTCGGTTACCTGCGATGCTTCTGATTACACCGTAGGAGCTGTTTTACATCAGTGCGTCGGCAACGAACGACAACCATTAGCATTCTTTTCTAAGAAATTAGGATCTGCCGAAAAGAAGTATTCAGCTTACGACCGGGAACTACTTTCTATCTATTTAGCAATAAAACATTTCAAACATATGCTCGAAGGCAGACATTTCACGATTTTTACAGACCATAAACCCATAACTTTCGCTTTCAAACAGAAATTAGATAAATGCTCTCCTCGACAATTCCGATACCTAGATTACATTGCGCAATTCTCTACAGATATTCAACATATTTCCGGTAAAGACAACGTCGTTGCCGATGCACTGTCCAGAGTGGAAACGGTTAACCACTCGATTAATTTCGAAGAATTGGCAAAATCGCAAGCCCAGGATGAGGAGTTGCAGCGGTTGTTGAATAGCGAATCTAGCCTGCAATTACGCAAAGTCTCGTTGCCTGGCACGTCTTCCGAAATTTTTTGCGATATTTCGACTAAGAATGTAAGACCTTATGTCACCCCTCCTTTCCGACGTGCAGTTTTTAATATGTTACATGTATTATCACATCCAGGTATTAACGCGACGATCAAGCTCATAACGCAACGTTATGTTTGGCCGTCGATTAAAAGAGATGTTCGCACGTGGACACGTTGCTGTATACCGTGCCAAAGATCAAAAATTTCCCGTCATGTGACTGCACCATTGGCTACATTTGTTAAACCTTCTGCGCGATTCGAACACATTCATTTAGACATAGTAATTTTACCGGTGTCCGAAGGTTTCAGGTATTGTCTGACCTGTGTAGACAGATATACGCGGTGGCCGGAAGCCTTCCCCATGGTCGATCAGGAGGCCCAAACCGTAGCTCGAACCTTTTATGACGGTTGGGTAGCGCGGTTTGGTGCTCCCGTACGGATTACCACCGATCAGGGTAGGCAGTTCGAATCCAAATTATTTTTTGCGCTGAACAATTTAATTGGATCCACACGCCTTCGCACAACGGCGTATCACCCAGCGGCCAATGGGATGGTAGAGCGTTTTCACCGACAGCTCAAGTCGGCTATAAGGTGCCACGGATCCGACAGGTGGACAGAAATACTTCCGACGGTTCTACTCGGTATTCGTTCCGCCTGGAAAGAAGACCTCGGCGCTACCTCAGCGGAATTAGTTTATGGCGAGCCATTAAGATTACCGGGAGAGTTCTTGTCTTCGCATTCAGCGGAAGGCACAGAAAATGCTTCCGATTTTACTAATAGACTACGCAACCATTTTTCTAAATTGAGTCCCTCTAATGCATCACGCCATTCCGTTAATCGTACATTCGTTTTCAAAGATCTTAGCAGTTCAACACATGTTTTCATCCGAACAGATTCAGCCAAAACTATTTTACAACCCGCTTATGAAGGTCCATACGCCGTAGTGCGCCGAGGCGAAAAAAACATTTACAATAAACATTAGAGGTAAGGAAATAAATATATCAATTGAAAGGCTAAAGCCTGCTTATATGCTAGCAGAAAACAGACCGGATCCCGTGAGCATAGAAAATCAGCCGGTCACACAAACAAACGTACCTGACAATGCGCCGGTTATACAGCAACGTGTCACGCGTTCAGGTAGACGCGTACGTTTTCCCGAGCGATTTCAAATTACGCGGTAGTACTTAAGGCTTGCGCATTATTATAATAAGTATCATATACCATTTATTTTTATCCATCACTTTTATGTACTTTCATGTATTTTTAGGTATTACGTATTATATATTAAACTCCATGTAAATTCCTTTTTTTTTTTTTTTCAACTCTGTTCAAATACTGTAATGTAAATCTTAGTTAGGATAACGTATTTTATATAGTAGAGTAAATGGTAGTGGTAATGTAGTCGGTCAATTTTTCGTAATTGTGCCAATTACTGGCAGGGGGGTAGTGTGGCGGCCAAGGCACCACATACGCCTTAGCCGTTCGAAGCCGCTACAATGTATGGTTGCACACGAGACGATGGTTGCACACGAGACGACCAGAGCCGCGTGAGCCGAAAAGCCGTTGTCGTCGTCTCTGACCGTCTTTTGTTTTTGAAGGCCTCTTGGTACGGTGGCGATGATCGTACCAGAGAGTCGAGCGTAACCCGCACCACGAGTCACGTCGTTGTACGACAGCAACAATACAATTGTGCGGAACGGAACAGAGCGGAGTCATTATCTTCCCGATCCCACAAATGTTAAAAATGATATTACTTTTTCAAGCACGTATAGAATCTTTGACACATTTTGAGCTGACACTTTGTATTAGTGATTAAAAATATTACACAAATCTTTTTCCACTTGAATATTAGCTCTCATTTAAATTAATCATAAGTAGACTGCGGATGTTTATGCATTTATGGAAAATTTTAATTTTCAAAAAACTACAGAATTCAGTTAATATGTAAGAATATAAGAAATACCTAAAGTAAGGTACGAATTATTATATCTAGGGGTTGAGACAACCTTCTACAAATCTCCAATTTCATTAATTTTATTAATAAAAATATGAATTTGCATGAAGATCCGCAGTCTAATCATAAGTAATACAAAAAGATAATTTCAACAGCTTCAAGTCTTTAATGTAGCCATAAAAAAGAAATATCAAAAATGTTACTTAATTCTTAAAAATATGCTTCTCGAACAATTTTGTCTACTGATTTTGACTCTTAGATTATTCAAAAATTGCATATTCCACAGTAATAAAGGAAGCAGAAAATAACTGAAATCAATTCAGCCAGTAAGTAACAATTTTAATAAAGAAGAATAAATACTTTAATGTTGTATAGAATAAATATTTTAAACTTTTCAAAAATATGATATACGCGAGCAAGTATACGTTATCTAGCTAGATAATTGTCGTTTCAAATATTAAATAATGTACACACCTGTTTCTAATTCTGCTCGAACACGAGATTCAAGAGTCTGGCGAAAACGGGAAATCGAAAATACGTCGCCACAGCATAAACGTAAATATCGCGGAGCAGAGTTGCCCGATATATGCTGACGCTTAGGCGGTGCAATATTCACTGGCTTCTGCGACTCAGAATCCCCTTCAACGCGCGTTTTTTTTTTTCATTCGCCGGCGAAGAAAGTGCTATTTCTGCTTTGGGGAAGACCTCTTCTCTGGAAGATGTGCACGGTAACGGGAGCCCGAGGAAGTCGTACGCCTCGGCGTTACAATCCATCGCACTTGCATAACCGATTTTCGAAGAGAAAAGAAATAAACCACGCGATCGGGAGACCTGTTGCATTAATAATTTTCCCTAAATCGAAATACTCATTCCTATTTTCGCACAAACGATCCTGGCTGGATACTTCGAAACTAGCGTCACCATTTTATAATACTCGTTCGACCACTAATTTAAACAAAGAAAACTTTTTGGATGGTACAATTCACGAACAAAAATGAAGATTAGAAAATAATTGATGGGTGTATTTAGAAACAGAAAATTAAATAAATATCGAGTATATTAATATCCTTACTAGTATGTACTAATTTAAAAAAAGAAAATTCTTTTACTCTAAAGGAAAGTACAGTTCACGAACAAGTTAAACAAAAGATTAAGAAATAATTCAGCAATCATGATGCATGTAGAAACAAGGAATTAAATAAATATCAAATATATTAATATCCTTACTATGTACTATATACTAATTTAAAAAATAAAATTCTTTTACTCTAAAGGAAAGTACAGTTCACGAACAAATTAAAAAAGGGATTGAAAAATAATTAAGCTAGCAACTATGATGCATTTAAAAATAAAAAATCAAGTAAATATCAAGTATATTAGTATCGTTACTGTGTAGCATTTTTTTTTAATTATAAAGTGTGAAAGTGGTTTTGTACCGCTTTTGAAGATCGCCATTTTGTTTTAAAGCAAAAAATGCGATTTTTACGTCACATATTAAACATTTATTTGATTTTTGTTTGTAGGCCTGATTATTTTCCAATATTCGTTGACATTTTTTTATTTGTTTATAAACTGACCATTCCCACGGAGCCCATATAACAATTTTATTTCAAAATAGTAATTTTAGATTTATTCCAATATTGTAGAAATAAAATTTGCCCAACTTTGGCCATTTTCAATCGTTCGCTATTCTACATTACGTGATGCAGTGCTATTATCTAGTTCGTTCGATACTCTTTGACCTCTAACCCTGAAATTTTATCGATGTGTAGCTTTGTAATACAGTAACGTGGCAGACTGCCCCTAATTCTTTGAGTTCATCCGTTTAGTACGAGATTCTTGGCTCATTATTCTCCTAAACACATGTAACGAATATCGATTGCAAAGCATTAGAACTGAAATAAACTGATTAGAAACGGAATCATTGTGTTCAGAAGCATACGTTTGTTGAAATTTAGAGTAAGTACGAAGAATAATATATTTTTAATCAAAATACCTCGATAGATCATATGTTATAGTTGTTCAACTCTAAATAATTTCTATTGTTATTAGAACAAACAAAATTATTCAAAAATGTATTATTCCTTTTTCTTGAAATAATTTTACTTTGTTGAAATTTAAAGTAAGTACGAAGAATAATATATTTTTAATCAAAAAACCTCGACAGATCATATGTTATAAGATTGTTCTACTCTAAATAATTTCTATTGTTATTAGAACAAACAAAATTATTCAAAAATGTATTATTCCTTTTTCTTGAAATAATTTTACTAGTGCACGATACGCTGACTGAACGAAAAGCTATTTTTTCGCTGTGTATAGAGTCTGTCTTACACAAATTGCAAATGAAAGTTTGCACAGTATGATTTGGCCAGTGTCCAAACGATATTTTATCGTCGATGTATCTTATTGAAGCTGTGGTCGAGGAAGGTATCAATGAACACGGTAAAGTATGTCGAAAACGACAAATAAATTCTTTGGAAAATCCTGGCATAATGCCAAGATGGAATAATACCAGAGTTACAATAAAAAAAAATGTATTTCTTAAAAATTAAAAGATAGGAATTACAATTATTCAGTACTATTCTGAGTCTTTTTATTCGTATTTTTCAGGTATTTTTCATCGTTCCCTGGTATCTTACTTCAAATATAAATATTTTGAAAAGAACTGAAACTTTTTCGAAATAACTCCAACGAAAATAAAGCATCGGAGATGAAGTTTTGTTTACACATTGTTCGAGATATATTGAATGTATTTTTCAGATTCGATTTCTTATTCAAATATTTGTAGAACGTTGCAGAACAAAATTTGTTGCAACTTTGATTTTGTATCAATAAATTCACCAGTAGATTAATTCTAACTAGACTCTTATTTTATTTTGTTATTTAATAAACAATTACCAGAATTAAAAAATATAAATTTTAAGTAAATATGAATTCCTAATTTTACGAAACATGAATTTAATTTTATTTGAAAATCAGACACCAAGCATCGATATGCAAATGTAGATAATTGTCACGTTATGGAACGAGTTATACTGTTTCAGAAATGTTTATGCATCACGAATAAATCTATAGAATCATATTAATTTAAATCGTTCCTGTAGATAATCCAGAGCAAAATAAGGTTCGTGTATGGGCGTACATTTCCAAAGAATTATTATTCATGACACAATTGTTAAACAACGATCCGATTTATATCCATTCTATCTTTTCTCTTATCGACGTATGATTTTGTCGTGTTAATTTAATAAGTTACTGTTCACTGCGTTAAACGATTTTCAATATTCTATGTAAAATATTGCAATATGCATCGTTAATCTCCGTCGATAACGTAGGAAGTATAATTTATCTCCGTGTGTTTAAATAATTAGGTTATGCAACAATAAATCCAAGTGTGTTAAATCCTAGCGTTTAAATATTTTTGTTACCGTATTTAGTAATGAAATTAAAAAGTATAGATAATAAAAATTGTCTATGTTTCACTTCGTATGTTAATATTGTATCGACGTAATATTTCGTATATTAATATCAGATAAACTCGTTCTCTATATTTTCTAATAAAGTTTTGTGAAACGTACTGTGACGTTTTCGTTTTTGTTAATTTTTAACTGTCCTGGTTGCACAGGTGGTCTTATGCTCTGACGTAAATGTGCATTAATATTATTCGTACCATAATAAAATTAAGAAATAAATTAAGGAACCTGTCCCTCAAAAACACGTATGTAATTCTGTAAGCAGAGGTTTTTCGATCGATGTCTCATGAATTTTTTAAATCACACGTATATATTTTCGATACTAAATATTTGTCACAAGCACTCAGAAAACTCGATAATTTATTCTAATGAAAGAATGCAGAAATAAATTTTTTATCCTGGAGAAAACTGAAGAAAGGACAGAGTCGAGAATATTTAATTAAATTTCTTTTTAAAAAAAAACGTAAATAAATTCCAATTGAAATGAAAGCGATAAAATATGAAGAAATAGGAATGTCTTGTTGCTTAAAAATAAATTGTGATTATTTATGACGATAAACCATTATTGATTGTAGCCTGGCGCCATTTTGGTATACTTTCTACGAGATTCGTAACGTAACAAGTTGTACGTGACAGCCATATTTTACGAATTTAGCGTGTTAACGTATTATCGCGCGAACACGTCCTCCCCGAAGCTTCTGTTTCGTAAAGACACATACATTTTTAATTAAATTACCATCACGCAACCGAGGCAGCTGCTCCGACGAAGTAACGTAATTTTTCTGTTTCCATTAGCGGCAGAACCGGATTCAATGTTCCAGATCTTTATCCTCTGGAAGTATCCAATACAATCAGGGTGGCAAACCATTTTTCTACAGAGGGTAACAGGCCCCTTTCGTACAAATAAATTATTTATAGAACGCTTAAAATGTCAGTCAACGTGCAGGAATTTAAACAACCCCCGAACACGATCGATTGATAAAGGAGAAATCTATAATCTGGGCGTCGAGGGTGAAATTTTTCACGTTTTAGTTGGTTATAAATCACAACGTCGGTTATTTCCTGGCGATTTGCAAACTAATAACGGACGTTTAACCTTTTTACTGTCTCCGTTCTACTCGTAAACTTTTATTGAGTGTCTCACGGTTCCCTGAATCACTGCATTTTCGCAGTATAAAAATTTCTGTCTAGCAAGCAACTCTTCGAAAAATAATCATCCATAAAAACGACATCTCTCTTGTTACGATCGATTTTATTTTAAGTCCACGACGTTCATTTTACAACGAAAACTGCTAATTTTTTCGGATAATCAACGATTTGAGAAGGTAAAGTTAATTCTGTTTCAATTTTGAAAATTTCTTTAAAAATAGTTCCTATATTTAATTGTTTGGTATTGTCTGGATATATAAACAATGTCTACGTTGATATTTATATACGAAATCTTTGACTTTTAATTCTTTAGACTCGATACATTTTTGGATATATTTTTTCTGATAAATTAAAAAGTATTTTGCTCGAGAAAAATAAACAAAAATGTTCGATATAATTTTGAATAAAATATTTGGCAAGCTTTGTAAAGTAACGATACATAATATTTGAATTTCGCGTTTCGCGCAATTATTTACAGTATAATATTTGCAAAAGTGATTTTGTATTTTGGAATTTTCGCGATATATCGGAATAAAAGATAGTTATAGCGTCATGTTTAATAACGGATATCGATGTCCTTCGCATGTAGTAACTGTATTAAAGTCAAATAAATTATAAATGTACCGAGTAATACTTCATGAAGTTAATAGCAGTTTTTCTTGACCTAATTGCGTATTGATCGATACATTCGCTCCTAGATCTCCGTTGATCTATTTCAAACAATGTTGTTCCGTGATTTATATTAAAAAATAATTAAATTGAAATTATTCGGACGATTCTACTAATATTTATTTCAATAATTCCTTCGTTAAAAATGGTTTATTTTATATTATGAAATATGAAGTCCAACATTGTTTGCAAATAAATTTATCATCAACGATATCGAAGATATGTATATTCTGAATCTTGAAATTATTAAATGTGACTCGCATCGTCGTTTAATAAGGGTTGTAGCACAGATACCGAGGGTTCTTGTATTGTTAAAGCTACCAGTCGAGTACAAAGGGTTAAAGAGAAAAAGTCAGACGAAATACCGTGACTCGAATTGCAAATAAATTTCCAGAGAAAACAGTTACGATTTTCGTAATGGCAAAAAATAATAATAGCACTTTTTCAAACGGAACGTCGATCGATATTTGTCAAACTAGGATAATCCTCAGCACACATATAACGAGCTATTTTATTTATATCATGCAATTTATAGTAGAAGGATCGCATCGTTATTATTATCAATCCATTAACGTCGTTAATTTATTTAATTAAGATATTCAGTAGAGAGAATTGGGTGAATCCAAAACATATGGGAAATTAAAGAATTATAAGTCATTAATAATCTTTGTGTTTTAGAATCGTGAATTCCAAATTTTTATGTTAAATCTTCTTTTAGTATAAGCAATTAGGAATTGAGTTACGAATCTTTTTGTTTCCACGTCATTAGACAAAAGGAATGTGAATCCCTTCGTTTCCACGTCATTAAATATTATAAAACGTGAGAAATCCAATGGAATGTTAAAAGAAAGGAATTTCTAATTCCTTAAATAATGTAAAATCTGAAAGGGAAATACGAGGGAGGAATTTATGGGCAATAAATTAAAAGTAATCCGGTGAAATTATTGGCCAATAAATTAAATTTACAACTTCCAACGTGGTTTATTTTTGTATACTAATTTATCTAAATTCAGAGTTAGAGGAATCAAATTTCTCTTATGAGACGTTTAACTCGATAACATTGACAATCATGAGTTAATATTAATTGCGATATGTGAACGAATAAATAAACAGTTTTATTCTTCAAATTAACATTAATTGGATAAAATTTTTATTATAAAAAGAAATATACTCATTTAACATCAAGGCGTTAAAGTTTCGAATATAATTCAATATAATGTCAAAATTTTATATTTACTTATATATATTAAAATAAGTCGTCATTTTATTATTATACATATACTGATAATTCTAAATAATATATAACACATTAAATTCTAAAAAATTAAAACTGTTTTTACTCCTTTTTTCGTGTCGCGTATGTCAATTTTTTTTTACTCTAAAACTAATAACAGAAAAAGGTTTAATTTGCAATACGATACAGTCAGTGGTGAAAAGTTAAGAATACTAAATTTAACATAAAAAACAATCTGTTCCCGACTATTCGAGCCTGAAAAAAATATTTAAATATGTTTATTCGTATTTTTACTCCACTCTTATTGTTGTATATATCAATTTCTTATAACAATAAAATTCAGAAGAAAGTTTAATTTGCAATACGATACAGTCAGTGATGAAAAGTTAAGAATACTAAATTTAACATAAAAAACAATTTGTTCCCGACTATTCGAGCCTGAAGAAAATATTTAAATATGTTTAATCGTATTTTTACTCCACTCTTGTTGTTGTATATATCAATTTTTTATAACTATAAAATTCAAAAAAAAGTTTAATTTGCAATACAGTCAGTGATGAAAAGTTAAGAATATTAAATTTAACATAAAAAATAACGTGTTTCTGACTATTCAAGCCCGAAGAAAATATTTAAATATTTTTAATATGGCTGCCAGTGTGCACCCAAGCCTTGAAGTAGAACTTATTTCCGTTTCTTCCACTTTTAGTCCGAGATGAGGCTGATTCCGTCACGCGTACAGTTTGTTCAACCTACTCCCGCGATAGAGAACCTACACGCAGATCCAGCCACAGACGTATCGCACTTTGCAACACAATATTTCAGGATCTTATCGAGAACAATTTCAACCCGTAAGGGGGAGAAACAACAAGTACGCGGCACGGGTTACTTTTCATAATAAAATCACTATCGTAGAATCTCTTGAAAATGAGCACGAGGTCGAAGGACTTCGACGAATACTTTTCGCGCAAAGATTTCGTACTTTCTCGAAGCACCCTCGACTCTTTCTACACAAGTGGCAATTCTAAGGTACAGTTTATTGTTCGAACGTGAGAACAAAGTAGATACGCGCGTACGTGGGCTCTTGGGGACGCTATTATTTCACCAGTTTATTGCACACGACTGGATCTCGCCTAGGGAAGCTTACCTCCCACCCTCCACAAATAGAGTGGCTTTTTATAAATTTTATTTTCATACGTTTCTTACTTGCTACGCTGACTGGATCGTCAGATTCGAGATTAGGCATTGCAACGTTTATTTACACCTTCGTTTTGTTTTTTCTCTTTTATATTACGTGTCTATTTTTATTTGCTAGGTCCTCATTTCCTTCGTCTTCAGACTCCAAAATAAGAAAATTATTTTAATAAAGATAGGGGATGTAATAAGTTTTTTTTATAGGAAATCTTGTGGCTCCCCTCTTATTGATTAGCCAAAGATGTTTTTCTGTTATATTACGTATTTATTTTTATTTGCTAGGTCCCCATTTCCTTCGTCTTTAGACTCCAAAATAAGAAAATTATTTTAATAAAGATAGGGGATATAATAAGTTTCTATTTTAAAGAAAACCTGTGGCTCCACTCTTTTTGATTAACCAAAGATATTTTTATTTTATTTTAATAAGATAGGGGATGTAATAAGTTTTTTTTAGAGGAAAACTTGTGGCTCCCCTCTTATTGATTAGCCAAAGATATTTTTCTTTTATATAACGTGTCCATATTTGTTCGTTAGGTCCTCATTTCGTTCGTCTTTTTCCTCAAAAATAAAAAAATTATTTTAATAAAGATAGGGGATGTAATAAGTTTCTTTTTAGAGGAAAACCTGTGGCTCCACTCTTATTGATTAGCCAAAGATATTTTTCTTTTATATAACGTGTCTATATTTGTTCGTTAGGTCCCCATTTCCTTCGTCTTTTTCCTCCAAAATAAGAAAATTATTTTAATAAAGATAAGGGATGTAATAAGTTTCTATTATAAAGAAAACCTGTGGCTCCCCTCCTTTTGATTAGCCAAAGGTATTTTTCTTTTATATTACGTGTTTATTTTTATTTGCTAGGTCCCTATTTCCTTCGTCTTTTTCCTCCAAAATAAGAAAATTATTTTAATAAAGATAGGGGATGTAATAATTTTGTATTTTAAAGAAAACCTGTGGCTCCGCTCTTTTTGATTAGCCAAAGGTATTTTTCTTTTATATTACGTGTTTATTTTTATTTGCTAGGTCCCTATTTCCTTCGTCTTTTTCCTCCAAAATAAGAAAATTATTTTAATAAAGATGGGGGATGTAATAATTTTGTATTTTAAAGAAAAACCTGTGGCTTCCCCTCTTTTTGGTTAACCAAAGGTTTTCAAAATGTTTGTTCAGTCTTTCTTTTCTTTTTACAATGTAAAATTCCTCTTAATTCCAGATGTTACCAGGATTTTACCAGAACGCGTGTAATTAACTATTTCAACGCGTTAATTCACCGATCGAGCGTTAGATTCGTTGGGTGATCGATTAATCTTATACTTCCCTCGGACAGGGATGGTCGGTAGAAAATCAACTAATCGCTCAACGCAGCGGAAGGGCTTTTCCCCCGGAACATGCAGCCACGTGCTTTCTGTAACTCAAACAGAGAGGGAGGCTGACATGGCGCAAACATAGCAGTCGCAGCTGGTGTGATTCATAGTCGTCGTTGAAGCGTAATTCGACATGGAATTTGTAGGGGATTTGTCTGGTAAATGCCTTCCAGCATTTCGTAGCCTATCTCCACCCAGAAAAGACGAAACAACAGTCCTGATCGAAATTTTGCTCCAAATACTCCATACGTCAGAAAGCCAGAAACATTTTTACCCTTTATTTAATCGTTGCATTGCTTATATAATCTCGATATTAATATAATAACATTCAATAACTCAAATTGTAACGTCTTCGTCCAAGTACATATATGTAGCTCTTCTGTAAAAATTTCAACTGAAACTCGAATCACTAAACGACAATATAAAAGTGAATTTTGAGAAACAATAATGTTTCACGTAGTATATTAAATTTATTGTAACAATTGTTCTGTTTACAACCTAAATGCAAACTTAAAGCTTGTATCTATGAATATCTGAAAAATTAAACAATATATAGATTTAATGTTGATTTATAATATTATCAAATCTGATTACCAAAAATCTATTTCGAAGACAGTTTTTTATAGTTATATTATTAATATATTTCTACAAATTTCTAAGGAGGAAAGTTGCAATATGTTGCAAGGTTCTCAATTATAACTTCGCCCTGGAAAGTCTACGAAAATGAATAATTCATTAGCGGTTGTAAAGATAGAATGTAATTACATCGTTTAATGGCGGAAACCCAATCCTAAATCACAAACTAAAAGGTAACCGTTATTTCATTAATTTTAAATAGGGGGGAGTCGCGTAGAAGTTTATGATCGTGTTTGTGTGGCTAATTAATTCTGTTCCAATAGAAGCTCGGTTTTCTCTAATAAGGAAATAGGTAATTGCTCTGACAGCTTCGTAACAGGACAGAACCAACAAATATTTGATCTACGTTTCGCCTCGAGCGTAGATGGCCAATAAACCTATCTACTTACATACTTGCATCGCCAAAGAAACAAATCTGCTTTCGTCAAATTAGTTACACAGGATATTGGAAAACTAGTCTCCCATGTTATCTACAGTAGTTCATTCGATCGACATTATTGCAATCTTCGTCAGGAAATAATAACAAAACCTTACAATCAATACGGTATACATATATGCACATTAAAATATATTGTAGAGAAACAAATTTTTTAAATAGGATACAGTTCAAATTATTACGAGTAATATTGTGTAATTTTGAAACTGAGTGAGATGTGTACACTTGCACAGTACACTCGTATTTGTACACTATAATGGTCATTTGCTACAAATCAACAAAAATATTTCTCATGAATTTAATTTTTAAAACTGATATTTTACTTTGTCATTCATTGAGATAACTAAAGGTTTAAGTTTGAATAAATTAAAAGTGAAACTAGTTAAGGGACGTGTCACGTTGGAGACATTTCTTCTCGTTCGATCATCGAGGTGCAGCTGCATTGGGCGCGGTCAAATACAGTATGTTAGGATGGGTGACCGCTCGGAAAAAAACATCACGTGTGTTTGTTGATTTGTATAGTGTTTGTTATTGTTATACTGTTTTATATTATTTATTGTACCTCTATCAATTTTATAATTAAGCATTAGTAGAGCTCCTTAATATATTAAAAAAAAGACTACTTTGTAAATAGAAATATAATAACAGAGTAATAAACAGAATTTGGTAAAAATAAATGGAAAAAGTAATTCATAAGAAAACAAAACAAGATTCCCATTCAGTAATATAGTTCATTATAGTGTATGAATACGAATAGAAAAATAACTATATATAATTGAAAATAATGGAAACAAAACTGCTTTGTAAATAGAAATATAACACAAGTGTAATAAAAAGAACAATTATAAAAAAAATAAACAAAATTCATCAGAAACCTCACTTACAGTGAATCACTATAGTGTACCAATACGAGATGACTGTATATCATTAAAAATAACATTAATAATAATTCTATCATTCTACAAAAGACGGTTAAACTAGAAATCCAGGTAAACCCAGCACAGAACCGGTGTCTTTAAACGAATCAATCTGCACCAATGACTATAAAATGACTATCAATGTTTACCTCCTGGGTACAATTAAATGATTAAGCTATACAATGGGAGGACGTGTCCACATTGTTGATATTAAAAATGAAAACCTTCTTGAAATTTTATCGTCGCGCCTCGTATGCACACGAAGGATCCTATTTCTGGAGAAGTTTTACGAGACTAGCGATAAAAATGACCCAAGAGAGAACTTCCTTTCGCCGACTAGAATCCGATGGATCCGTTGTTTTATGACTGGAATAACGATGAGAGCGTCAGTCGTTCGGAGCCCAATACCCTCTGAAAACGGTGTGTCGCGGGAGTAGATCATGTTCTCGATCTTTGAATCAAGAACATAAATAAATGGATAATCCTGAACGCTGAGAAATTCGCGCGGAACTTACGGGGGAAGCATATGTCCATTTCTGATTTTGATCTACGTAGGATGGTTGATTACAGATCGTGTAAAATAGTAGGCGTGATAATTTCATAATTGAGTGAAACTAATTAAAGCAACATACCTTGCTACACATGCTGCGAATATCAATCTTATCGAAATAGTAATGGTGCAGGTGGTGCAAGTGGAATATTTCATTTTATTTTTCCAATTGCTTTCATTTATAATTGGTATTTATTTCAATTTATTCCAATTAATTTCATTTATGAACAATATGGTTAACGTTATGAAATATGTTTTCCAGGACGTAATTAATTTTGTAGAAAATTTTATAATGGAGCAGGTGACGATTAAAGGGAAGTATGAGATATAAAAACAGTATAGTTTACAACAAATTTTGATACAGATATTGCTATTAATATTGATCAGATGTCAAACGACTGTTTTTAGTGAATTTTAATAAATCAAAATGAAAAATTGATAGAAGACCATGGTAAAAATAAAAAATAACATATTCTTGTATATTATTTATTGTACAATATAGCATCTGGAAAATTGTTGCTAAGGTTATTCCTCCAATCGCAAAAAATTAATGTTGTGGATAATTTGAACCAGTGTTTCTCAACCTATGATAAATTTGTCTCAATTATTTTATTAATAGAAATGTACTGAATGTTTCTTTTCAGATGTAGAAATTACTTTCAAACGTATATAATTTCCTGTATATCGTGTGACTCAAATGTAAGGCGTTCACTTTAAATCTTGAGTTAAGTCGTGGAGGATCACGACAACAAAGAATTATTTAAAATGTTAAGATTAATTACTGGTACCTTATTTCTGTAAAATTATCGAATTATTACACCTAATATTTTATAAATACCAACAGAAACTGTTATCTACCATCCTGCAAAAGTGGGTTACAGTCGAATGGGGAGAAGTCGAGGATTTTGGTTTGTTAGGACAGTGTGAGCTGCTTGACCCTACCTTTTCTCCCTAGCTGCTTCAAGATTTCAAATACTAAGGCGCTTGTGATGACTATCCAAATACAACAGTGTTTTTTTTAGGTGTCACCTGTATCTTAACAGCATTTCGTAAAACTACTACAATAGGTTTTATTTCTCACTTTCTCCCATTTTTCCACCCCCATCTGACACGTTTAAGGGCGAGTGAACAGAGTATAGATAACAAGATTCAATTTCGATGCATTAAAAATAAACAATGTGCATCGAGATCCATTTTTAAAATATAATATAGCAATTATTTACTATGTCAACATCACTAATATCGATGTTGAGTCTCAATCAACAATTAAAATTCTACTCCCAATATTCGTAATGATTAACTTAACTTTCAACCTGAAGTTTCACTCGAAATTTTGTATTTTCTTTCAATATTATTTATATTTTCTCTGGTTGACTACTCTCAACCAACAATTAAAATTCTTTTGTATTCCCAGTATTCATAATAATTAACTTAAATTTCAACCTGAAGTTTCACTCGAAATTTTATATTTTCTCTCAATATTATTTATATTTTCCCTGGTTGACTACTCCCAACCAACAATTAAAATTCTTTTATGCTTCCAGTATTTGTAATAATTAACTTAAATTTCAACCTGAAGTTTCACACGAAATTTTATATTTTTTCTGCTTGAATACTCTCAACCAACAATTAAAATTCTTTTGTACTCCCAATACTTGTAATAATTAAATTAAATTTCAACCTGTAGTTCCACACGCAATTTTATATTTTCCTGTTTTGAGAAATTCCAATAACAAATACATTTCAACCTGGAGTTTTATACAAATTTATCTGTTGTTGGAATTTCACAAAATAATAAAAATAACAAACTGTTTGTAATACCGCATAGTTTGCGCGGTGATTTGAAACTTTTGACCGTCAGGGAGCCCACCAGAGACAGACGACTGCATAATGCACTCGGTTAGAAAGTAAATAATGTACAACCGGCGTCATTAATTTCTGTCGTTTGAGGAGTATGACATGGTAAACGCATCCCTTTCGCCGCCCTGACACGATTCCCAGTTATAGTCCAACGATACGTGGCGTTACTGCAGCGACGCAGTTGCGCAGAATTACTATACCGCCGATCGCATGATAGAGCGATTCTAACCTTACGAAACATTTAACCTGGACGGGGCTGACCTATGTGCGACGCGTCCCACGAATCGGTATGAAATAACAATGCTCTGCAAATAGCTACGGGATATTTAACCCTGGAATACTATATCGAGATATTGCATCCACCAACGACGGATTACATATATGACAAACATAAAATAGACAATAATGATCTGGCGTCCATTATATTCCAGGATCGTTAATATTGGAAGCAGTGAACAGAGTTTTTACGAAATAATCAATAACTGCGGTCTTTTGTTCAAATTTGCTATTAAAATATTTATTTTAACCTCGATGAGACTTTAATAACCTTGGAAAACTAAATACGTATTTAACAATCTTATTTTAAACGGTGGATCTAGATATTAAGTTTTACGAGAAAAATAACAAATATTATTACTAGACTGTGGATCTTTATGCAAATTCATATTTTTATTAATAGAATTAGTGGCATGGAAGCTTTGTAGAGGGTTGTCTCAACCCCTAAATATTTATTATTTCTTATATTTTTGCATATTAAGTGCATTTTATAGTTTTTTGAAAATTTACACAGTTTAGTAATGAGTACTGTGATGTCCCCGATTGGAGGGTAATTTTCACCCCCCTTTTCCACTGGAATATTTACTCGATAATTCTCCCGAAAAATCCCTTGAAAGATATCGCTTTGATTCTGTTTCCAAATGATAAAACACTCTTTCGAAAATCTAAATAGCCGCGAAAAGATGCATCGTAACGATAACCGGGGTGAAACTCTGGTGGTGGTCCAAAGAAAACGAGGGCAGAAGATCAGAGTAGCGAAGGGTTGGTGATGACACAGTGGTAAACGCGGTTAGCCAGCAATCAGAACTCCAGAAGATCTCTTTTGCAGCGTCGGTGTGGCCTCTTTTGCCTCGATACCCACGTGCACACAGAATTTGTACAAACGTTTGTACGTTGGCAGTGTCGTACTAAGCTGGAGCAAGACGAGGAAAATACAAACACATAAGGAAACTGTTACAATCGAACGACTCGATAGCCACTCGCGCGAATACTCGACCTGCAAGTTAAAGTGGCAAAAACGAAACCAGCTCAACGAGGTTGTTAGGTTCAAACTCAACATTTGTATTGTACTACTTTTCGTACGTCCAATACACGTATACAAGCACGGTGCAAACTGTCACTTGCTAAAAGAAAATGATGTGTAACTAGGTGTTTAAAGAATATAAACAACGATAAAGTCATACATGTGATATTCGAGCGTTATAAAAATGAAATTAACTAGTGTGCTTGGCGACTATATACGTTATAAAGAAATGGTAATATTTTGTGTCATGATGACTATATCCATCATTGTGTAAAATTAGTTATCATTTGCTATTTAAATTGTAATTTTAACGAAAGCTAAAATATATTCGTAAGTTTCAATATGTTTAGAATCTTTGGAGGTAAAAAGGCTTTGAAAAGAGGTCGCCACAGCTGACTGGTTAAAGAAACATTTCTGGTCACACGGTATATTTCTGGTAAAGAATTTTTTTCTCGAAAGTACGTAGAAATTCGGAGGTATGTGTATCAACAAAAAAAGTTTGTAATTAACCCCTGCAATTAAAAATAATTTTTTCAGAATGATTTGAAATTTTTTAACTTTGTCCACCTACCCCCTGTCGATTTATCTTAAAAATTCGTTTTTCATTTTTAATAAGTTTGTTAATTTTTTAATATTATGTCTAATAGTCGGTGAAATTAATAACTGTTATTATACTGTGCCTTCACACATAATAATCCAGCTATACAAAAATTAGATTTTTAGAAATACCTACAACCACCATCTATTATTTACTCCTAATAATTATACGGCCCTATACAAATTAATTTTTAAAAATTAGTCCTTGCAAACAATTAAATTAATTTCTCAACCAATGCCCAAAAGTCGACAAAATAATTGTTTTATTATACCGTAACTTCAATTGATTAGAAAATCTATCGAACGTTCACCGAACTCGACAAAATTAACAAAGATTACTAAAAATGAAGTGTCCCTTGAAAAAATTGTTTTTTCCAATCTTTTTCTTTTGCAGTATCGCTCACAGCTTGCACACATTTCGAAAACGACACTCTGCAGGTAAAGATCCAACGGGGAAAAGTGAAATGGGTCACACTATACGTGTACACAGTGCTTACGATCTTCGCGACCTTTTCTAAGGACCCAAGCGTTAAAAGAATTTCTCGGAAGCGGTGAAATTAATTTTATCGCGCCGCGAAACGCGAAGCGTTGTTTCGAAACGTATTCCTGTAAAGCTAATCGTTGAATCTGAGAAATTAGCTCTGTTATTATTCCGCGAACAGAATTTCTCGCGTATGCAAACTATTTAATTTCCGCGTTGCGTTCAAAGATTCCTTGCCGCGCGAATTTTTAGCGGCAACTTTAATCCAACGTGATTACTTTTTAATTAGTTTCACGTCAAGTGGCTGCCGTCTTTTGCAGTAGCCACCAACCCCTGAGCAAAAAGTTGTTGATCAGATACAGTAACGCGAAGCTAACTGAAAGTATTTATATCCCAGGGATGCAAAATATTGTTATACACGGGGTGTCTCAACGTAAACATCTGAATTACAACGAAAGAGTCAAAGAAGATCTTTTTTAGTTTGATATTTTATAAAATTCCAAGATCATATATTTTCAGTAATACTGTATAAAAACATATAGAAATGAAGCATACAAAAACTAATATTAAATATTTAAAAATAAATTTTTAAACGATTGTTATCTCAAGTTTAGTGTGTAATTTACCTTCGTATTGCACGTAATATCAGCATACTCGATTCTTACCTTACTCACTTTACAAAGAACGTTATTTAAATTTGAATCTACGCCAACTCGAAGCAAATCAAGCTTAATTGTTCAATGCCATTTACCAGACTCTGAATACGCCAGACACTCCTGTTTCTACGCCATGACAGCTTGCTTTTCTGTCGGGGTAGCGAAATGGTATGCTAAAGACAACCCGTCAGTTGCCTTGAGTGGCCAATTGATTTTGATCCTACTGTAATGGGTATTCGATTAATTATAACAGAGCTTAATTAAGGATGAAGTACGACGGGGTAAATAGAGTAAATTTATCTAATCCCCTCGTTCGTGTATTCGCACAATTAATTTTCACCTTCGCTATGAAAAGGTTTCGCAGAAATGATTAGTGCAATATTAGTAGCGTTATTACGGTAACAACGAGCACAGTTGCATTTGGATAATCGCATACAATCATCGGAAGAAAATAACAAAAAAGAAAAATAGAAAAATTATTCCAAAACTGATTATAGCTTATCTACAAAAAAGAAAAATATGAATGAATTTGAGAAAAGCGAAACTTGATTAAACACTCATCGGTAGACTGCGGATGTTTATGCATTCATGGGAAATTTTAATTCACAAAATACTACAGAATACACTTGATATGCAAAAATATAAGAAATACTTCAAGTAAGATACGAATTATTATATTTAGGGGTTCAGACAATCCTTTACAAAGCTCTCATTTCATTAATTCTATTAATAATAATATGAATTTGCATAAAGGTCCGCAGTCTACTCATCAGTATTCGATACAGATATATTATGCAAATGTTAAATGGGTATTGAAGTTGTTTATCAGGACATTTCCGTGCGAGAATATGCTTGTTAAAGTCAATATAGATGGTTCTATATTACTGGTGCTGTGAAAGCAGAATTCATGGTAGAATCCATTTACACTATTAGGGCCATCATTCAGTATGTAAGCCCACAAATTCTATCCGACAGAGTAGCGTATGTCCACAATTTCTACTTAATTACTCAGTTATTTCAGACTATCCGCGGAACTAAAATTTCATTACCAATGAAATTAAAAAAGATCACGAAATAAATGACATATTTCAGTTTGGAATTGGAATAATTAATTCTCAAGGTGAAATGTTGAAGGAAATAAATTCGAATATGACCCATGAATTTTAATTTATGTAATTTATAATTGCTTGAAATCAAAGTTTCAAACAAAAACATCAATATTATTCCAGCCTTCGAAGAGATAAATATAGCGATGCAAAGAATTTTCCCACAAGATCATTATTATATTTTTATATCAAGTCTATATACATATATAGGGCAAGTGACGCAACTGGAACGTGTAATAACTATGTCATTTTTTTAGTTTGAGGGCTAGCAGTACACCTAGTATAAAAACAACGTTGCAATAAACTTGCATGGGAAAATAATAAATTACTTAAATAAAATAATTCCAGAGACTTGACAAATTCAAACCAGTTCTATTGGATAATGTAATTTTTCCAATTTTTAAATTATCTTATTTATTTCCTGTTAGATAATGTAATTTTTTCAATTTTTAAACTGCCCCATTTATTTTCTGTTAGATAATGTAATTTTTTCAATTTTTAAACTGTCCCATTTATTTTCTGTTAGATAATGTAATTTTCTCAATTTTTATACTGTCTTATTTATTTTTTGATTTAGGCGTAACATTGATTGGTAATAAGTAGACTGCGCATGTTTATGCATTTATGGGAAATTTTAATCGTCAAAAAACTACAAAATGCATTTAATATGCAAAAATATAAGAAATACTTAAAGTAAGATACTAATTATTATATTTAAGGGTTGAGACAGAGTTCTATAAAGCTCTGATTTCATTAATTCTATTAATAAAAATGTGAATTTGCATAAAGATCCGCAGTCTGGTAATAAGAATCTCGAACATTTTTTAATTTAAGATAGCTAGTGAAGCAATTATTATTCAAACCACGAACATTTTCTCCCACGAATCAATTATTCATATTTGAATAAATTCTTATAACTCGGAAACGTATAATGACATGTAAGCAGAAAATTCGAAATTGTTCGATAGTTTGATAGATTTGCAATACTGAGTTTGTAGAGTTTCGAAAGTAAGCAGACCTTTTAAGGGATGGGTTAGGGATAATTGCGATGGAATCGCCCTCACCAATGTTTATGTTTCTTCAACTCGAACGACTATCGACTCGAGTGGTCGGCAGCTGTGTAATTAAAAGTTTCAGCAGACTGTTTGAGTTCGACCAGTCTCGAGAACAAAGTCTCAAACAAACCTTTCCATATGAAATCTGGCGAACCCGATTTAATTGCAAGAAAAGAGACAATACTGCATCCAGCTCTAAAAGATCCACAAATTCGACTTTCTTTTTATTATTCTCTCTACTTTGGAGGGTCTTTCAAATTCATCGAAATTTCCAAAAATACACAATTTTGAATATTTAGTATCTAGAAAAGAAATAGTTTAACATACAACATATTTATATTAACTAAAACTTATATCAGATAGCAGGAATACTTTTTTTGAAAATCGAATTTTACATATGATATATCAGTTTCAAATTATAATCACACTCATATAAATTAGAAACATTCGTATCAATTAATTTGGATAATTAGAAAACGCTCGATCACGAATATTGAAGTGGTTATAATTTTGTCATTTGAATATATTTACTGAATCTTTTTTTATCGTTCAATTTTCAGAGACCATCTTAAAAGTAACTATCAAGACCTCCTCAACTTCGAAGGGTTAGTATATTTTTTATAGCCCTAACTCTTTAGAATTTCACCTAGTTGGTCAACTTATGGTCGTCTTAATAGGCTTTCGATGCGTCGTAAAGTAAGATCAGCAGCTTTGCGCAACGATGGACCGAACGGGTGTAAAAACGAGGAAACTTTTTTCCACTCGGGGGGTGGGTGGTAATAACAATTGCATTACGTTAAGAAAGCTACGATCCTACTATTTTTATAGAGAAGCTCGCTTACAATCGTTCGTGATTTTCATTCGCCTAGCATTGCATACATTGTTCAATTGGACCGTACAAAAGCGTTCGAAACGATTCATCACAACCTGTTGATTGCTAAATTACACAATTTTCGCCTCCATCAGAGCGCTATAACCTTCCTGCAATCTTACTTTTCTCGGCCCACTCGACAGATTGTGTCAAATCATGGCTAAACCTATCCAGCATTTGATTGTGACTCAAGGATATCTTCTCCATCCTTTTTTATTTAATATTCATATAATTGTGATGATTGTTAGGTATACAAAGTGTTTTATAATATTTACTTTAGTGATAGATGGGGAAAATAAAAATTAAAAAGTTCCTGCAAACATGTGCCCCATTTAATTTTGATTCTAATAAATGAGACTCAATTTTAGCATTTTTATAATACTCACATTCGTTATTGGAAGCAATGTTTATATAGAAAATTTTACAAATAATTTTGCGACGTTTTCAAAGGATATTTTGTAAAAATGTTCTATGCCATCTACTTTAGTGATGAATGGGGGGAAATAAAAATAAAAAAGTTCTTCTACTTCATTTAATTTTGTTCCCAATAAACAAGTTAAAAGAGACTCAATTATAGTATTATTAGAAGCAATGTGTATCTAATATTTTACAAATAATTTTGTGAAATTTCCAAAAGAAAATTTTGCAAAAACTGTTCACGCAGGATTTACTTTAACTCGAATACGTCTACTGCTGGAATGTAAAATATTTTTAAAATCATAATGCAACTCCGTCGTTTTCAGCTAGAAAGGGAACAAGAAAACTGTCTTGTTTTCGTCTCAGGTACCTTCATCTTTTCTATTCCGAGAAGGAGTTACGTGCACCCCGTAGATTGCGAGGAAATAAATTATTCCGCCACTGCGTTTCCCTCCAAAGGGGATACATAGCCGTCTTTCAAGACCTACGATCGCACGGGACGAACTCCGTTCGTTATTTACGCAGACTTCGATTGTTTCCTGATGGACATCAAACCGGAAGAACAAGATCCTAGACGCATTGGTAGCCGTTTCTATGCGTTTCGACATTATAGCGTAGCGCGAGTTCTCGTGGGAACGTGATACCAGCGGAGAACCATAATTTGTCGGATTACGATGTGTGATTCAGGGAAAAAGTTACGTTCTTACGAAGAGAAAATCTCACGAAATTATAAAAATCTCATTCTATTTATATATTTATTTGAAATTGATTGTATCAACACTTTAACTTACAAGACTTTTCATTTTCGAACTAAAACAATTAGTTCTCAAGCTGAAATGTTAAAGGAAATAAACTTGAGAAAATAATTACTAAAACAAATTTTAATTGATGTAGTTTACAAATGTTTAAAATCAAAATTTTAGCCCCCATAGATAATTGTACAATTTTAGTGTGACTAAAAATTCTAAGAAATGTCTCCGAACAAATTAATATTCTAATAACTAATTTTAATATTTCATTACATTGAAAAACTATCAGAATAAAAATATCTTTTTATTTTCAATTGACCTCTATCCAGGTGGAAAATTACAATTGTACGGGGAAGTATAAAATAAAGATATCTGAATTTGTTCCAGCGTATAATTTTATTCCAGTCACGAAGGGTGAGCCCTCGCGATAGGGTTGCGATAATTTGGCAATTTTTCACGGGCGACAGATCGACTTCAAAATAACTCGTAATTCATACGACTTCGATCGCGCCCAATTAATCGTTTTGCCTTACGATTTCGATTGATTTGAATCGCGCGTCTCTCGTGTGTAACGCATTTAGCTTCTGTTTGAAACATCGCTAGTTTGTAATTTATTCAATTAAGTTGTCGATAGACTGTCGTGGATCGATTGGTTTATCGACCCTCGCTGAAACTTATTGACTCTTGGAGAGAAGAATTGTGGCCAATACGGAAGTTACGTGGACGCAACACTTGCGTGTAACGAACTAACTCGAAATTGCCTTTAGAGTGTCTCCTGAATTCCAGTTGAAAATGTTGGGACTTTTGAACGGAACCTTTTTGGTACGAACTTTATTTACCATTTATATTATTCATTTTGTACGGAATTGAAGCCTACTAAGCAGAAATTGCTTGTGAATATTAACGAGTTTGGGTAAATAAAAAGGAAAGTAATTTAACGTTGAAACGAAAGATCTGAATGTCAAGTTAAGCAGAGAGTAAAGACTGTAATAATATATATTTCATGGGTGATCTAATTCTTCTATTTTTACCACAAGTTCCAGAATTATTTATAAACGTTATAAATAAGAAGCATGAATATTCTATGGACACAGAATACACATTCGAAGGTCTTAATCGGCATTTGAAACATTAAGTCTTCAGTTTCTTTTTAAATTCGAACTATTTTCGGAATTTTATAAAATATAGGAACAATATAAATTGAACTTACATCACCGTTGTGTTATAATCGTGTATATTCGAAATCTGAGTTTAATTATTTATGAATCGAATAATGTAACATTGTGAATAATAAATAAATCTATAGTAGCCTCAGTATGGCCAATACGTATTATTCAGTTAGATTTTCTTCGTACATAGGGTCAGAAATGTATGATAAAAAATTCATGGTTTTAACAAGTTAAAAATAGAAACTGTCTTATCATCGTGGCTCGAATATTCAAAATTAAACAAGTAAGAAAACATAATTAATTACATCATAAATACTGAATAGAAATGAACCATAATTTGTGCCCTATTTATAACAATTTTTATTCCCAATTACAAACTCAGCTAGTACAAATTCTACCAAACTATTCGTTCGAAAAGGTCTTGTTATTTCTCAACCTCGTTGACTATTCCATTTCGCGAGCCAGTCCCAGGTCATTCTTTCGATAAAAGCACTCGATAATTCACTATTTCATCCAGCGTTAGAAGAAGTAATGAATAAATATTGGACCAAGAAACGACGAGCATGAAAATGTAATTCAGACGAAGCAAGATGTCTGTATGCGATTTCTTTCTCCGATAGACGTTAGCCAGACAAAAGAATGTTACAGAGAATTCAGAGAAGACGCAGGTTCGTTTAAAAAACGAACGTCAGACGATGGTAGACCATGCACTATCAGAACTGTTAATATAGAGGAGAAAATCCTGAATGATGGCATCAGTGCCTCGAAAAATAACAGCAATGGAGAATACGACAGACCGATTGCTTTATTTTTACTATGTTCAGAGAGCACAGCCACTCGCGAAGATGATTTTTCTCCAGAAGTGTCAACGTACAATTTCTACACAAACAAATTTTCAAATGCATACTATTTAATTTTGTTTAAATTTGTTCGTACGTACCCTTTAATATATTAGTCTTATATCGAAACATGGCATAGGAACTTATAACGAATCTTTGCTATGGGTGTCCACCATTGGTAAAAAATGAAATAGTCACAGAGAAAATGAGATATTTCTGTTTATGTTTTTCAGAATTGAAGATCATCGTGTCAATATTATGTAGATTTTTTAAATTGTTAATTGAACTATTGAAAGATGTACCACTTGGTAGTTTAAGTAAAATTCAATCGATACTAGATTTTTATTTTTAGAGCTATTTGAAAACAATTCAAGATTGACAGTGTTAAAATACAAACATCTAGAATTTTTTAATGATTAGGAAACTATGACATGATATCTACAAGCTTGTTTTCAAACGGAAGCTATTTCGAGCACATTCTATAAACCTGAGTTACATATACATACATTAACATACCAAAACACAGAAATGGCTACGACTCGAAAACAGGGTCAAACAGGGTACAACAAGTTTCTAGAAACTTATTTCATTGTTTTTGTGTCACCCACACCCCCACTTGACACCATATATTATGAAACACCCTGTACGCAATTACGACTTCAGTTCTACTTTCGTTTCGTTTTAGTGCCGAACATGTTCAAACCGATTTAATTTTCCTCGTCAAACGTCGCCGTTATAGTTTCCCCGTAATTTATTATTTCCCGAAGAAGAGAAAAAAGTGAATGAATTTACAAGCACGTTTCCGTGACACGGATTATGGCTCGTTCGAACGGTCAATAGTATTGATTCGAGAAGGCAAAACGAGCGTAAGCAGCGTGGTCGCCACTGTGGCGTATGAGAACGTTTCTGCACACATTCGTACTGAAAGTGTACGGCCTCGCGTATCTCCGTGCGATTACAGGGTAACATGATGCGCCATGCGACAACTAGGCCGATTCTACGTCGGATTTATGTTCAATTGTCCTCGGCGAAGCAGAACAAATTCCACTTCTGTCGATCGTGCAATCATTCCTCCTAATCGAATGGGTGTTATATCTTTATATTTTCTAATATTCTCTGACAATCCAGAAACCATTAAATGTTTAATTGCATTGACGAGGGACCGTTGCAAATTGCTGGAAACCAATTTTATTGAAATCTTGATCCTAGAATTTTTTGACTTTAGGGGGGGGGGGCCTTTATATTTACACAAACAAAATTTTTGCAATAAAAAATAGTTCATTTTCTCTATGTAGAAAATGAAAATGTTTTAAATATGAAAAAGGTGAAAATTAAACTAAGAAAATAAAATTACCACTGATATACAAACTTTCAAAAATAGGGCGATGGTTGTTTAAAACATTCTTCGATATTTTGTGTAATTTTAGAGCTACATAGATATAAATAAATTTGTTCCGATCAGTACAGACCATTGAACACTTTTGCAAAGTTTCACCAAGGGATCAGCAATTTCTTTGCGAGCATCGAAAGGATTTGGAACAATATTTCTAGCGGCACACGACTTTTTGCAACACTCGCGTATTTTATCGGAATAAAACTTTCTAAATTGTTGATACGGAATAATCTAACGGTCTACGAAGTTCGATTTTATTTCTCTGACGAATAATGTATGTGATCGATGCCATGCAGGGGTGAGTCACGTAAAGTGTCACTAACTGCTTTCGCAAAACTTGCTGGTAACGGCGACGCGATACTTTTTATTTTTACATTTCGAGGACCAGCAGGTCATTTTACGCGATATATTTCTTGTCACTGCTGATCCAACCTCCTTTTTTTCATGCGTCCAACACCGCCCTATCGCTCATCTGGGACTGCTTTCCACATTATTTCTCTGAAATCCGCATTACTTCGCGGGAATCCCTATTGCTTCGCGGGAATAAATTATTCCCACGGGTAAACGACCACCTTGCCAATTCATCGTTCTACATCGTTCTACACAACGTTTTCGTGTTTTTCAACAATCCTTTACAAAAATAAACAACTTTTGTTCCGATTAAAATTGTCAAAGGTAAAAATAAAATTTTAAAAATGAGTGTTCGTCTGTTCTTTCAATTTTTTTTATAAAAAAAATGGTTTAAGCCATCTTGAATGGTTCAATGGCTTTGGAGCCTAATATTCTCAAAGAATTTTGTTTAAATTTTAAATTATTAACCTAAACTTAACTCATTGATGATATTTATTTTTAATATAGTTTAACACTAGATTTACAGAAAATTGCAGAACGCGTAAATATTATTTTTTAACAACTTATGTTGAATTAGTAAAGTAATCGTCAACATTAAAGGTATCAATAAATATACGTGCGATCAATGCCCGTAAATCTAGTGTTAAACTAAGATATAATTGTCTAAATTATAAAATCTATAAATATTTATTAGTAAAATTATTATGTGGGATTAAATCTGAAACCTAATTAAAGCTTAATGATGTTCAATAAAATTCAAAATCCAAGACTAAAAGATAGTTGTTCGTATATTTTTAAACATATTTTCCTCTGTACCTTCTAAACTAAAAATGGACGATTTATATTTCGGGATGTTTTATATGTTTTCTGAAAAGAATTCCCAATAACCTAAATTCTGCCCCAAAAAGCAAGAACATTTCAGATACGAAAAGTAAATTGCAGTATTGGGGGAGAAATGAAGGAGGAAAAGGGTGGTAGAAAGCCACGCAAACAAAATCAGGAAATGAGTTAAATTTCTGGAAGGGAAGAAATGGAAAAGCTAAATAAACGCGAGCTAGAGGCATGAAGTCATACGGAAGGAAATTCAATCATCAAGAAAGGATAGAAGAAACGCAGAAATTATTAGAAAAATATGGGTGGTCAGAAAACGAGGATCGTTATAGAAATGCAATAAAATAGCTGTTGTAAAAGAAACTCGAATCGAAGATTGAACTACGTAAAATTAAAAGATTGAAAAGAGAAAAAGGACAACGATGATACAGAAAAATAAAGTAAATGCAAATTAAATATTATTCATCGATAATGAAACGTAGAAAAATGTATGTTTTCTAATGGTAGCAAGGAAAACATTTCTGAAGGAGGTAAACTTTCAGAAATGAATGAATTGTGGATTCACACAACAGGTCAAGACTCGAGAATTCGTCGATTTTTGCTTCTGGAAATAGTGGAGGTCTCATCGAAGAAGAAAAGAAAGAATGATAGTTTCAGAACAGACAATTAATGCTCGATATAGGACTCTGAGTGTGATCGAACTGTTTAGTTCTCTATCGAGACTTGTTTACGTATCACCCTATAGTAAACCCTCGAGTGTTTGCATTGGGAGTACGAACTACTAGCATGATCTTGACATTCTAGAGAACATTCTAAACCTCTACTCTTTCAACAAGATAGCGAGTGAGACGACTAGCCCTTAACTGCACCAGGTGGAAATTTTGTTTCTAGTGAAAAAGATAAAGTTTAACGAAATAGAAAAATGATAAAATTTTATTCGAATAATAGATAACATTGGTGAACAGAAAATATTCTTGCCGTAAGTAAAGTTCAGTGAAAACGAAAAGTTTCATACGACTTGCAATATTTTACTACTCTTAATAAAAATAAAATAAAAAGTGATGAATAAATTGCAAGTACAAAACAACGTCGATGAAAGAATAGAAAAACTCGAGTCGTTCCAGACTTTCAAGCTTTTCAGTTTCCGATTTCTTTGATGATTTTTATTACAGCGGAAAAATTTTGTAATAAGAGATTGTAAGAATAATTAAATATCACGAGAAGTATTATGTTTCTTTTCTCTTTCGAGTGTTTAAGGATAAACACAGTTTGAGAAACACTGATCTATAATAAAAAGTAAAATACAGAATTTTAGAACGTCGTCGTTATCGAAAGTAAAAATACGGAGTTTTAAAAATACATTAAATCATGAGAGATGATTAGAGTGGTGGGAATCTAGGTAATGGGAACAGGATGAGACTGAAGGAAAATATGCTGGATAAATGCAGATGGAAACACCGCTTTGAGAGACCAAGGAAAATTAAAAGCAAATGCAATGGAAGATTATATGAGGATAAAACAAAATAGAACAAAACTAATTAATGAAGTTTGAAAGATAATCATATGTATAAACAACTCTTGATTCACCACAAAAAATATTGAACAAATTCGTATAAACATGTGCTCTGTTTAATCATGTTTTCAAATTATAATTTTTGTACTCTACTAAGTTTTAATTACACACTCTTAATTACAAGCTATTTGCCTATAACAGATTCTACTAAACTATACACGACGCTAAAGAGCTTAAAACTTTCTCTATTCTTCACTCGAGAACAATTAGGCGTGAATCTATGGGCAGGAATAATTAACGATAATGTAATCGAACCTGTTTTCCTCGAGGGGATATTAACACGTCGATATAATGTCAATTTCTTGAATTATTGGGAGAAGTTTCATTACATGTTGCATGCGTGTTGTGGTCTCAAGCTTGCATTTAGGTCAAATGTAGCCAATTTAACGGTAATGACGCTCCATTAAATTAAATAAACAATTTATAATCCAGTTTAATCAATAAGAATTGTTGAAACTTCTTTAGGTACACAGCGTCAAAGTAAGTATAAAAATAAACACAGAAGACAGTATAAATAATAATAGTTGATATATTCGTTGAATAGAGGATGAAATACCCTTTAAAATGAGTGTTCATTTAAGTCGATAGCGTAATTAGTTCCAGAGATATAACGATTTTTGTTTCAAGTCGATGCGGTGGCTAGTTCCGGAGATATTAGGGTTCGAAGCGTTTGTTTACATTTCAATGTTTACGTCGCGAGGTCACTGACCTCACGTGATGACTCACGACTCACGTGCGTAGAAAAAGAAAGGTCCGACGCGTTAGACGAAGACAGAGACAGTCGAATTAAAAAAATCACCTTTTACATAAATTGCGATATCTCCAAAACGGGAAGTCGGATCGACAAAATCCAAAGATCATTTTAAAGGGGAGGCTTTGTCACTTCTAACAGTGGGTCAATTATTACTAAAATATTAGTAACTTCGGAACTGCACGTGTGTAAAGTTTAACTATTTTTAATACGCGTTGTTAGACTGTTCTAAGACAATGGAAACTGAAGATTCTCTCCTTTAGCTAACCATTAATACATAAATAATTGAGATAATACAGAGTGTCTCTAGAGTCCCCATCTATTTTAAAAAATAATAGGAATTTTAGAAACGTCAAAATATGCGTTAGAAATTTGCGGCATTCTGGAAAGAATTATACTTATCCTGAACATTTTGATCAACGATACCGAATAGAGCGCGGAAAAGGAATTGAAGTTTTATTATGATGAATCGTTCCAATCGTTGAATACGCTTCGCCAATTGTGCGGAACTCGCTTCCCTCGTCTCTCGAGACTTTTCCAATTCTTTATAAGCGTCGATATATAGCGTAACCGATGGAATTCGATCTCTGTGTTATTTCTTATACCCGAAATTTTAGTTCGATGATCAAATTCTGCACTCAGAAAAATCCATTAATATACCGGTATTACGATGGAAAGCTATTAAATATCAGCGTAATAATTCTTCTATAATTTGCATCACTATGGCGTTATCCATTTTCTGTTGATAAATCAGATATTCACCCTGTATAATTGCGTAACTGTAATATTATTAATAACATAGCAATTGATATTCGTATGCATAACAATACTGACGATAAATATCACTGAAATTAATTTTCTATTTTTATTATATTTTCTCTATGCTTAATCCAAACGTTTAATATTTATAATAATATATATAGATTTAACAGGAGAAATTATGGAAGCAAAGTATGAATTACAATTAGTATTAATATGCAATAACGACAAATATATTTTCTAATTAAACGTTAATGTTTAATATTGTTATAATTAAGCATTTAACGTTCTAACTACCATATTTACTGTATAAATTTGATAACACTTATTCATGTGGTTTGGTTTTCTTCGAATTTTGTTTATCATAATACAGTTAGTTATCGTTTAGTTTATAGATACTAACGTTTGGAAATTTTAATTTAACGTATATATATGTACTTGTGTATTTTCACAGTCCACCGAACATAACCATGAGAAGTACGAAATATGATACCCCCGTTCATCTTCGATCCTTCTTGATGAAACTAGAGACAGATATCTATCTGATATCGAGATTGGACTTCCATAAGCTTCGAAAAGTAGCTCAAGTCTTATGGAGGTTCGATGGTACTCTTGAATTCAATCGTTCTTACTTTCGTGGATATAGGTGCACATAAGATATCCAGTGCAAGTACCAATAATCGTGAAAAATTCAAGGTCTAAATCAAATTTAAACTTAATAACTCAACGAGTTAAACACGAAACGTACAGTATGTCTTTCGACCAAATTTGTAACGAAGAATTTTGTTTTAAACAGCTTCGTACAAACGATATTTAAAAATGAGAGAAATTTAAAAAAATGATCGATAGATGCACATGAATATTTTCGTAAACCACGGATGGATTAAAAAACAGTTACAGACTAAAATTTCATAGTTATCAATATATTTCGTGATGTGTTCACGGACAGAAAAAAAGATTAATGAACGCCGTGTTCGTTAACAAAGTTGTATTGAATTTCGCAATTTTCGCGTAACTGATATAATGAGATTAAATATTTTTCCCCTGGAACTAAAAACAGCGCACAAACGAACAACTTCGACGGAAATTTAAACTCGCTGGCTCGAACGTAGGGTACGTGTTGCGTGCAATGCTCAAACGCAAACAAAAAAACGTAGCTTTAACAAACATCGTTTATTTCTTCGTGCGCCTTTCGAATTGCAGTTTCGGGTCTGTTTTGGAACGAGTAAAACGAAAGAGAATGTTATTTTCACTTAAAATAAAAAGACAGGTGTACTTGTAAACGTAATGAAAGCAATGCATAATTGATACGAATACGTTGCAATATTTTCCGACTCGCGAAAAGAATAATTATTCAAACAAAATTATATTTCATGCAAACGTAGAAATTAAATGGTTTGTGTTATTGAGCTTGCAACGAATGAGATTTAATTTTGTCTTTATTAGAGAAAGTAGAGAAAAAATATATTAGACTCTCTTTTTATGAAATTGGAAATATAAGAGATATAAAATAGAATATTAATTCTCGAAATAAATATGTATTACTTTAAAAGTTATATATAATTTTTATAGCAATTTTTCCATTAATGTTAACAACTCTTCTAAAATATAATTGTATGGCAAACGATCAAAACATTCAGGTAGACTTAATATTTTTAAAACTGGTAAAATAGAAGTCCACATAATTCCCTAGTTATTACCAACTACTGCAGAAAAATGACTACAGATTGTTTTAAAAAATTTTAACGCTGAAAGAACGTCGAAAGCGAGTATCTGAGAAATATTGGAACAACTCGAATGTGCTACTACGGTACTCTTATTCGTCTCATCTGTCACGTCGCGGGTTCTTTTTGTTCCCGCGGTTGAAATTGAAGATCAAAGGCAATCATTCTGAAACTGTCGACGGTGTTCAAAGGCTGTAATCGACACCGTGGAAAACCCCACAGAAGGTGATTCTCGATTCTCCAACGAAATACGAAAATCTCTTTAACGTTAGCGGAATGTATTTGAAAATTTTTAATTTACAAATTCTTCAATTTTACATCGACAGGACCTTCGAACATTTCTCGGTTCTTAATTCGACCCTGGTCTCAGCTTGGAAGTACGTAATATCTTTTCGTATACAGTTACTCTCACTTCTTCCGTACTGTATGATAGTGACTCGCTATAAGTGAAAAAGAAACTTCTTTCTTATGAATTGAATTTTTGAAACCGATATGAGATTTTTTTTTCATACATTAAAATATCAAAGGGTTTATATTTAAATAAATTAGAAATAGAAATTTATTCACGGTTGTGGCACGTTGAAAACGCAGCTTCTCGTCTGATGACCAAAGTGCAGCTGCATTGGGCGCGGTCATTACAAGGATGGGTGACCGCTTAGAAAAGAAACACGTATTTGTTGATTTGTATTACTGTTTTTAATATTATTATATATCTCTCTAGTTTTATAATTGAGCATTAATATTTAAAAAAGTATTAATTGTTTCGTATATTAATGTTAAATTGCCCGGTTGATATTAAGGTTAATAATTAAAAAAAAAACTATTTCATAAATAGAAGTAAAACAATTGTAATAAAAATAATATTGTAATGTAATAAAATTGTACATGTATACCTAATAAAAAGACAACAATCACCATATTATAGTGTGCAAATACGAGTGGGAGTAACTGTATAAAGAAAAGTGGTTCCATTAAGTTTTCCATGGCAATCTCACACGTTTAATATCGGATTGAACATTTCCAGAACTACATTTAATCACGGTCAGTTATGTGTTAAATAAAGTACGTTAATAATTCAAGGATTAAATTCAATTAACGGCAATTTTGGTCGAAATGGTAGAAACAGTGCAGTGTTGGCAGGAGCAGAGAACAAAACACAACATCCTGCACTAAGCTGGTGCATTTCCGGGTAGAATACTAAAGCGAGCCCCTCGAGTCTTGTTTATTTAAGGAACATACAGTCAACGTTTGTCGAAAGTTTGGGTATATTGTACCATACCTAAATATTTTCATCGATCTAGAACGCCGTACCAAAGTTCTCTACAGAGCCAAAAGCCAGTGTTTCGAGTAATAATTAAAATGAATAATTATGCAACGATATTTTGCAGTCTAGTAAAATATTTTCAGGATGCAGAGTGAATATAAAAGTAGGCGAACAAACGAAACACACACGATGTCTTTTTGTGTCAGTATATTTAAGAATAAATGAGCATTAATTGAGTTGTATGGCGAAAGCGTACACGCGTCGCGGCAAAGATATATTTCGAATTCGAGCGTCGACGAATTCCGACCACGTGTTCCGCACAGTACTAAAATAACAACTCACTCTTTTCTACGCTTGTCCTCTGGGTGATTATACCGGAAAAAAGTTCTTTTATATATTGTCGCCGAGGGACACAAAAAATTACGGATTTTGCGATCGATCCGATCATCGATCTGGAGCTGTGACGCGACGCAGCGCGCGCACTCGCGCGTGCGTGCGAGATAATTGTCACGATATTCTTCAAGACCGTACCTAGCGAAAGACGAGCGGCGCCTGAGCCGCTGCATACTGCTCGTCTTTTTTCCGTTCCGGAACAATCAATAATTTATTTTAACATTTCGTCTCTTAAATTTGAATAATCTTTAGCATCTGTAAATATAATAATTGAATATTATTAAAAGAATCTTTGATAAAACATTTCTTCATTTCAATATAAATATTGAGAATTTTAAACGTGGACTATAAATACTATTCTCGACGAAACTAGGCGACACTTTCGATACTCTAACTGTAATATTTAGACCGCCCAAATCGTCCGGACTTGGATTAATCGATAACGTATTCCTCTTTTAAATTGGCGAGCACTGATCTCAGACCTGAAAATTATCGAGAACATCTGTGTCTGGTTCCGAAACGCTTTTTCGAATGGAAAACAATTCCATGATTATCGTTGATTTCGGCAATTAAGACAATTTAGAGTTAAAACTGTACTTGCTTGGTTATTACGTTTTTAAGAACAATTTCCAAGGAAAGAAGTAACTAAAGATGATTGCAAAAACACGTTAAATATCGAATGAAAAGTTTTACAAATTTTCTTAATAAACCTCATTGCACTTTGAGAACTTTCAGTATGTACAATTTACTATAATTGATGGATCGCGTGAATGATCATTAAACGACGTCACTAAAGTTACAGTAGGTTGTCGACCCAAAACTGGAGGTGTTATTTATTACATAAATAACGTTCCGAAATATTGAATAAAATTTTCTTAATAAAATGAAAAATGAGGCATTCAAAAAATATAAATCTGATATATTTATGAAAAAGTAATCTGTCTTATATGTATTGTATTTCTGATTCCAAGCAATTTGATTATTTTGAGTGATTTCGTTTGGATTTCAACTCGATTTCCCGATACTTCGCGTCATTTCGAGAGATTTAATAAAATGAAAAATGAGGCATTCAAAAAATATAAATCTGATATATTTATGAAAAAGCAATCTGTCTTATATGTATTGTATTTCTGATTTCAAGCAATTTGATTATTTTGAGTGATCTCGTTTGGATTTCAACTCGATTTCCCGATACTTCGCGTCATTTCGAGAGATTTCGTATTGATTTCAAGAAGTGGGTTCGTGATTTCTGAGAGTGAATAAACCCTTGAGATGTTCCTTCCCCTACATCCTTCGTCGTCTACAGGGGATGCTTTTCACCCTTGGTCGCTAAGGCGATTGACAGCTGCGCGACATGCTGCGCAGAATCGCTATGCAACCGAGAGAGGAAACTTCAATCTTCCGGAAAAATTTCACCCAGACGTTCGTTTCGTGCCAAATCTGGCACTATTTCGAGTAATATAATTTGAATTTGTTTGCGAATCGACTTTGAAAACGCATCGAGCACGCGTGCAGTAGAGAACGACGTGTGCATCGATACAAGTAGAAACAGAGATTAATGGACAGACACGCGTCAGGTAAATCGTATTCGATTGCACGCGTATCCGGCAAATTTCGAATTCAATTATATCGAAAACGAATCCTCAAACCAGGAAATGTTATTCTTCCCTTTCGACTTGAATTTCCGTATAAAATCACACCCTGGCCCGGTTGCATCACCCATCCCACCCTTGTATATAATATTATTGATTTTAAACTATTATGCACGCATATGTTACCAGGTTTAAAAGAATTAAGAAATAATTTTTATAAATCTCTAAAAACTAGGATATATTTAATTTGCAGCAAACTTTGAAACGTTACTTCAAACATGAATTGACCTAAACAATTTATAAACTCTATTAAATGTCATTCGATTTTTAAACTCTGAAGTAGGTTATGATCCCTAGGATTAAAATTTATTGAATAAACCTCATTGCACTTTGAGAACTTTCCATACGTGCAATTTACTATAATTGATGGATCGCGTGAAGTATCATTAAACGACGACACTAAAGTTACAGTAGGTTGTCGACCCAAAACTGGAAGTGTTATTTATTACATAAATATCGTTTCGAAATATTGAACAAAATCTACCTAATTTATTTAAACATAATTTTATTTGGCATAACATATTTTTCCTATATAATCCAAAATGATATACAAAATATTGTCTAACGTGCCAGGATTTATTCTGAGTCATTTCTATATGACTCGTTGATATGGATTATTTAATCGCGTTTGGGTTAGGTGTTGCAGAGTATTAAACGCGCCCCAGTCATGCGATCGATTGCACCATAATTCCAACTAGCATTTGCAAAGAAATAGCAGTCGTTTGTATGTTACTACGATAAACATTCCCCCAAGTTTATGTATTAATCACAAGGGCAGTATTAATTAAATACAGTGACGTCAATGAAACTAATTTTATAATTTCGATGCAAGAGATAGAATATTAATGCAACAAAGAAAGCTATGCAAAGAGAAACTTTTAAAAAAAATTCCAGTTTCTATTTTTATCGTAAAATAATTGTTAGAAGACTATAAAAAAAATTACGCAAAATAAATTTAGAATAAATACAACATATGCATTTATAGAATTAAACGTACTGATCTGAGAACGTGACTGAGCTATAGCTATAGTGTAGAACCTCGATTACTTCATGACAGTCTCGTTTCTTGTACGGTGACAAGGTTAAGTATATTAGAGAAACCATACTGTGTAGGGCTGCTTGTAAAATTGGTCACTTCGATTATTGTAGTAATTTTCAGCTCCAATTTCCTACGATAATCGAGGTTCTATTGTATAAGGATGATTTTCGATATGTCAATACGAAAGTTTCTTTGACACTATTAGAAGAGATAAGTGCCTTAGGCAGTACAGTGACCCCTCGTTAATGTTCGAGGTGTACTATTCTTGAAATTGCTAACTGTTATTTGCGTTAGGCTCGATTGCATTACAGGCAAAAATAGAAAACTCTGAAAATTGGTGGGGATGATTTCGCGAACAATATCGAGGGGAAAAGTAGCGTCAATAAACGAGGGACTACTGTACTACGAAAAAACATGGTAAAACTAGTGATAGGTACTATTTTAACTAACATTTACAGTATTTACGCTTAACATATCGACTATCACATCACCCACATATGGATAACATGACTTTTCACTGAGGAGCTAAAATAATTAATTCTCAAAATTAAATATTAAAGAAAATAAATCTAGATAGGACTCTTGAATTTAAACGAGCCTGTAAAAGTAAGTTTTATAACAAATTCTGTTGTTAAAAATTAGGAATTATAAGTAATATTATTATTATTGGATGTTTGTTTTTACAATTGACTCACATAGTTTACTGTAAGTATAGTAGAATTATTACAGCGTAATTATTAGATTGAACCAGTCTTTGGTCTTTGAACCGAACTAGGGATTGCACAATAGTGGAGTTACGACTTCAAAGCTGTGTAGTTATTGAAGTTAAACATTCAGTACGAGCTTATTTCGAGCCAGTTATGTGCAACGGGTCATTCTTGGCAAGCAAGCCTTATATTCACGACGGTACGCCCTCAATTGCCAACCAAAGTCGTAATTCAAAAGACAAACGTGCGTCTAGTATTTAACGTTAAACATTGCGTGTACAATTAGCCCTCGAAACCTCGAAACCTATTACCCTCAGAACCATATATCATTGGCTTCGGAGTTTGAAACACTATCGGTAACCAGCAGCTCGTTAAAAAGTAAGTGTTACAGCGGGGTGAAGTTTCCCTTGTTGGACGAATATACAGTTACATAGTACACAGTGTCCTAGAAATACCGTTCCACCATTACGAAAGGGATGAAACTTGTGTTTGCAATGAACTTCTTAGGTTTCTGCCTGGGTAAAATTATTATCTAGGCAAAAACATTTAGTATTATAATATTCCATTTAAAAAGATTGTTCTAGAAATTTTCAAAATTAAATCAATAAAAAAAAAATGCATCATAAATATGTGTAATAAATTTTATATATTTTCCCAATGGTGGCCGAATTCTCTATGTATATATAAAATAATTCTAATTTTTTATACATTGCCGGAATAAACGCCCATGAATGGATTAAAATCACTTTGATAGCGATTCAAGGGAAGTTTGAGGGAAAACATGTTTCAGTTATGCAAGTTCAATAGTTCTCCATCGAAGTTCGATGAATTTAGCATTTCATCGATTGGTTGGGGGAATATTGGCATGTTTGCAGTTAATTAATCCCCGCGTCGAAGGTGTTTTTTCCGATTTCGGAGAATAGGCTGGAAGACACGCGGTTCTGCGTCGATTTTAAAGGACAGTGTAAGAGCTTTCACGTCGCTGGTCGGTTTCAGTTTTTCAAAGAGCTTTACGCACATACGAGCCTCGAACAATCCCTCTTTGTAAAGTTCGCAAGGTCTCACGCGCCGGGTATTATACGACGGGGTTTATATTTATCCGGATAATAAGGACAGAATACATGTTCCTATCTCCGTACACGGCATCGGATACATTATATGAACAAAAACTACATCATAATCTTTCCGTGCATCACGCAAGAATCATCGAGCACGCGGTGTTTGTTGATAGCGACTGATACTCGTATAGTAAGCGAAAATTATCGGTAAAAATTATCCGGTCGCGGTAGATTGTGGACACGTAACGATTTTTTATATTTTTGTTGCGCTTAGATACTTTTCAAAATTCTTTTCTTCTTGTTCCTCGAAGTTTATAATTATACGTACATTTATCAAACCTAGTCTTTGGAAAAAACATTTTCGGGTAATCAGGTATATCATGGTGAAAGGAATAATAATTTATTATGATTTTTATTATGATAAAAAATAAATATATATTTCATTCAATCTTGCAACTATAATAAAAAGAATCGTTTTACGATTACATTATCATTTCTTTGCAACACAAATTAATATACTAAATTATTATTTTCATAGAATTGTTTTAGTCTCTAATTTTTTATACAGATACTTTGGACCAAAAATTAAGAGTTCTTTAAAATAAATATACGAATACCTTATATGTATAGGTTAGTTTAAGGATATATGATTTTACGTTCCAATGAAAAGTATATGTTACTTAATTTGAAAAAATACTAACAATTTAATCTGTTAATATTTAAAAAAAACCAATGTAATCTTATTAAAAATGTAGTTTGTAAAAAATTCTATAAATAAAGATTTTAATATAAATAATAGAAGTAAAATATTTTGTTAGTTTTTACTTGTGACGTCGTCCATTTGGATGTTTCAATTGTTACGAGCGGGAGCGCGAGATCCTGGATTCGGTCGAGGGGCAGTACTCGACCGGTGGTTTTGGGTATGGTTAGGAAAAGAAAGGAGGTCCGGACGAACCAGGGGCTCTATACCCTGGGAGCCGTAGGTGGAGGTTACGTGGACGAACCAGGGGCTCTATACCCTGGGAGCCACGGGGTTAAATTTATAGGGAAAATGAATGGTTTCACGGACGAACCAGGGGCTCTATACCCTGGGAGCCGCTAGTAGGAGTGGACGAACCAGGGGCTTTATACCCTGGGAGCCACGTAGGTTTTTAGGATGTTTTAGGATCTTGCTCTCTGTCGTAATGGTACACCTCGAGCGGTAAAGGTGTACCGGGTTCGTGAGATACCCCTAGCCTTACGGTTAATATGGTTCAGGGTTGCTTTGAGTGAATAACACACGTAAGGAATAATAACTTGAATATATATTTTTGACAATGCTCAAGTACAGCTATGGATTTACAAGAAGTTGTACAATTGCTAAATTGCCTCGAAGGCGAAAGATTTGTTATCGGCTTTTACGCGGCGCGTTCGCGGGAGCTCTACTCGATTAATGGGCACTCACTGATAAACCGCTAAGGTAGATAGTCGTAGATAGTTGCTTGAAGGGGATTATAGCCCGATCTTGCCCTGAGTGTCACGGTAACGTCGTGCCAAGAGTTTAGGTAAAACTGAGCTCCCCGAGTAAGAAACCGCGGCCCTTATATAGTTGAAAATGCTCAGTACTAAGGCGGGGCATTACCATAAAAGGCAATGAAAATTGGGCCGGGTGTGCGCATACGGCATGAGTCAACCCCGTTCAAAGGGTTGCTCGCTAGATGCTCGAGCCAACGCCCAAGTCACCAAACGTTTCAGCCCCATGCATGAATGATATGTAACACAATGTAATTTTTTTCATCTGCAAGGAATTGTTCTCGTACGAACTTCTTAATATCTGACGTTCTCTTATTAACTTCTAAAAGTGCTTCGTTTCCCCCATCTTCCAACTTTCTCCTGGCATTTCATTTCTTTGCCTCTCAAATTGTCCTAGCACGAATACAGCATCGAACAACTAACTTTGCAAACTCTACAAAACGAAGATGTTTCAATTTCTCACGGATTATCAAGTTCTGTATCGTCGATTTTGTAACTCGAAGCATTTTCATTTTCAGTTATAACATCGATGTCGTATAACTTCGATCGTGAAATAACGTTTACACGACTTCAAGCAAGAAAAATATACTTCGATAGATGTTAAACTTTGGCGATCAACGTATCGATTGGAAAGATGTTTTGTAACTGCACCTTTCCACGTTCAAAATTGCTTCGCGTTTTTCTTGGGACTGTGAAAAATCCGTTAAAAAAGCACCTTTGCAAAGGTGGTCAAAAATGAGGAACACGTTTTCGTTTTTAGATACAGTGACTCAAGTTTGAGGATAGAAAACCACTCTGCAAAGTTTCAACCTTCTGAAGCTATCTTGAAAATTGCAGGGGATTGAAAGTAGGAAGTTTTTGAAACATAAGTTTGAAGAAAGGCACCTGATAACAAAATTTAAGGACTCGAAAACACTATCGATACTTGCAATTAATTATTTATGTTTTAGAATTCGAATTTTAAATAAAAATAGTTTTATGTACCTTCTTTTTTTAAAAATATTTCAAATGAGATGAAAGAGACTTCTTATTTTCTATCATAATACCACAATGAATTTATTATGAAAACTTAGGAATGAAAAATTGTATAAATAACTAACAAGGAACCATCGCGAACGGTCCGGCTTCGATTTTGATGAAACTTTGTACACTTATAAAGCAGCCAAAAATAATCGACACGTATTTTTTTTTAGCTGCGGTAACTCGAGTTTAAGGGGTGAAACCACCCCTTGAAGTTTTGGCTCGAAACGGCTATCTCGAAAACGGAAAGACATACAAAAAAATTGTTAATGGGCGTGGTTGATGGTTTCTTATGTACAATAACACGGTGTTAAAAAATTTAAAAAAATACAATTTGTTTATAACAAAAAAAAATTTATTAACTTAATTTTTCATTTTATTGAAATTTTCATAATGACAAAAAATGACGAGCATTTTATTCCAAATCCACTGGAATGCGATTTTTTAAAATTGCCTCCTACAGTTTTGCAGATTTTGATGATTTACATCTTGCGCGCACATCCATTATGGTAGTAGCCGTTCTAACTTTGATTTTAATGAAGCACTGTAGGCTTGCACTACTTCTAGAGGACAAAATCGGGAAAAATACAAGAATACCAATTTGTTGATGGAGGCTTCGTTAAAAAGTTATTAAAAAATAAAATTAAAAAATTTCAAATCCTCCAGGAAAAAATTATTTTCGGTTGCGGGGGCCAATTGGAATCATTTTTGGTCAATACATATACCCACGAAATCCTACGCACTTTCGAGAAAAAAATTCCTAATCGAAAATGTAATTTATGGCCAGAAATGTTGTCCGAAAATTTCATGCGGATCTTTAAAATGTCATAACTTCTGAACGGATTGAAGGATTTTAATTTTCAAAAATGCAAACGACGCGTATTTTAATCAAGAATACGTAGATATCGCAAAAATATGCAAAAAGTTGATCCTTGACCCCGCAAAATGAGAAAAACCCCATTAAAATGCTCCAATCTTCAAACAGCCATAATTCCTACAATAGTGAATATATTTCAATGAAACTGTTTTCTGAAGTAGAGCTCATAGGTACCTACAAAAAAGTATTGGCCAACTTTTTTGTAGGGCGTCAAACAAAATTATTAAAAATGAAAAACGAATTTTTAAGAAAAATCGACAGGGCGTAAAGTGCCTAAATTTTTCAGCGAAAAAAAAAAATTTCAAATCGTTCTAAAAAAATTATTTTCAGTTGCGGGAGTCAATTTCAATCATTTTTGGTCAATATATATACCCCCGAAATCCTACGCACTTTTGAGAAAAAAATTCGAGAATGTGTGAAATTTTTCAACAAAATTAAAAAATTTCAAACCATTCTGAAAAAATTATTTTCGGTTGCAGGGGTCGATTACAATCATTTTTGGTCATTACACATTCCCCCGAAATCTTGGGCATTTCGGAGAAAAAAATTCAGTACGGGCGGAACTTTAAACGTTAATAATTTCTTAACGAAGCCTCCATCAACAAATTGGTATTCTTGTATTTTTCCCGATTTTGTCCTCTAGAAGTAGTGCAATCCTACAGTGCTTCATTAAAATCAAAGTTTGAACGGCTACTACCATAATGGATGTGCGCGCAAGATGTAAATCATCAAAATCTGCAAAACTGTAGGAGGCAATTTTAAAAAATCGCATTCCAGTGGATTTGGAATAAAATGCTCGTCATTTTTTGTCATTATGAAAATTTCAATAAAATGAAAAATTAAGTTAATAAATTTTTTTTTGTTATAAACAAATTGTATTTTTTAAATTTTTTAACACCATGTTATTGTACATAAGAAACCATCAACCACGCCCATTAACAATTTTTTTGTATGTCTTTCCGTTTTCGAGATAGCCGTTTGGAGCCAAAACTTCAAGGGGTGGTTTCACCCCTTAAACTCGAGTTACCACAGCTAAAAAAAAATACGTGTCGATTATTTTTGGCTGCTTTATAAGTGTACAAAGTTTCATCAAAATCGAAGCCGGACCGTTCGCGATGGTTCCTTGTAAGAAATACTTTCTTTATTGAAGGGTAAAATAAAATTCTTTGTTTCTCGATACAAACGAATGTTCTTTGTTAAAAAGAAAGATGGAGAGAAAATAATAAACAGATCCTCAGGGCATCTCGTGGAAAAGGAGCTGTTTTCCAAAAGAAATATATAAAGTTCGTTCCAATTATAAAACGTATTAGATTTGATTAATTTCTTCAATGTCGAGATCGATATACGTTTAAAAAACTAAATACAAATTCAGTAGAAGAAGCTGTGTTTATTAGTAGTAAAACTTTTCGCGAACAGAACTGTATCGACTTCTCGTTGAAACTTGCTAGGGATCTGATAGAGTGGGCAGAAAGTTCCTATACTCGAGGAACACTCGATCAGGTACGCGTCTCGATCAAAGTCTCATTCGAGGGAAAATCGATAGTGTATTCGAAGTATAAATCACCACTTTGCTCCAGGGCAACACGGAACACACCAATTTTTTCAAACCAAACTAATATGCATGAAGATTAACGTAGTTCCTCGTCCCTTTTCATCCATATTTCTCGATATAAATGCAACAGAAGAGTTCCGAGTTCAATTTCAGAAAAGAGTAAAACGATATGCAGGATCGAGTTTCACGATCGAACAATTTCATAAAGCGCAGAAAGTTATTGTTAGTCCAGATAACACGCTTTAGAAATACCTCCAGATTATATGGTGCGTCGAAACTGATCAGGTTTTGTTCCCTTGTGGGATTCGAACAGAGGATATCTTTACATAGTTTTTATAACAATGCCGCACGTTCGATCGAAACGAATTTTTCACTATGAATAAAACATGCAGAGGTATTTAAAACAGGTCACCTGGATGCCTCGTTCGTTTCTAAAGATAGACGTTTCAAGTTGAAGCTGCTCGACTCATGGGAGCACATAGTTACGTCTTTTCATTACCAAGTGGAAGAGTCAAGGACGTATTAACGAATTAGTTCTTTTTTTCTCAACAAAACGGTACATTTTTAGTATTAATGAGTATAATATTTTACACAGAGATACGGATGTAACAGTTCGGAAAATGGAGTCTTTACATTCCAAGTTCTATTTTAAGTCTTCGATTATATGCTCTAAAGTCGTTATATTGATTTCCAGTTCCCTCTTGTAGAGTATTATAAAAGCTCAAAAACATTATGATAAATGTAATTAGACACAGTGTTGTTTATCTGTGTTTTCTGGAGTGTTGACAAACATAGTGTTAGACTGCAATACAACAATGATAGTAAAAGAAGATGGTAACAATTAAGAAAGAGCGTTTGAAAAGAAAACCTGAAATGCAGTAATGTTTATATCAAACTGCTTCAAAGTGTGTATTACTGTTTAAGATCACTATTCGAACATTTAAACTAGAACAAACGTGAAGACTCCAAATTCCTGAACTATAACATTTGCCTTTTAAAAAAAACTTCCACTTGGAAATAAAGAAACAACACCACAAGTATGCTCCCATGAAACAAAAAAATTTATATCTCAAACGTTCTTTTCTATTTTTAAAAATTCATGAATTATTTCAAATACTTTCGTTAAATCTCTATGAAACTACAAAGAAATGGATTAAATTTGTAACTGTTTAATTATGTATGAAGACAAACTTACTCCAAACTTTCTTTTCCATCTTTGAAAATTAATGAATTACTTCAAATACTTTCATAAAATATCTACAAAATTACGAAGAAATGGACTGAAGATGAAATTTGTGATTGTTTGATTATGTATGAAAACAAACTTACTCCAAGCTTTCTTTACCATCTCTGAAAATTAATGAATTGCTTCAAATACTTTCCCAAAATTTTTACGAAACTACAAATAAATGGATCGAAAATTAAATTTCCAACTGTTTGATTATGTATAAAAACAAATAAAAGATTGTAATCTATATGTAAAATAAAAGGTCAACGCAGAGTAGTTGAACTGTAAAAAAGGTTGTGCACCACACCCAGCATTGTTAGATGCTATAGGGTATTTAACTGTCATTAAATCGATCACGATCGAGACAGATGGGCGGCACGAACAATACAGAAACATCTACGTAGTGGTAATATTTTGCATTGCTTGTACATATTATTAATTTTAAAAAGTTGTTGTGCACCAAAATAATATTTAACTGTCGAAGAAGATACACCATTTCGACGCTTGTAAAAGCAAAAAGTGGAAAAGAAATTTGAATTTTTACGAGACTGCAAGGACTATGTAAGAACCGAGACCAGAAGCTTTCCATTAAAATGTTAAGTGTCTCCGCCAAATGTTTTACATTTTACGTAATTGCTAAGCGAATTGAAAATTGTTGAGAAGTCATGTTTTATAATCGCGTTCAAGATTGCATCGTCTAGTGGATTGTTTCACAATTTCCTCGTAGACGCGCTTGCATTTAGAACATCGTCTGCTCCCGTTGTATATTTTCGAACTTTTCGATTAACACTTAATCGCCTTATGTTGAAATATCAACAAAACTTTAACGAACTTCGTCTGTGCTGAATAATACGTATCCAGTATTATTCAACGAGGATATTTCAGATGTCGTTTAATAACTTCTACGTGGAGCATCAAGCCATCCAGCCTTCAATTAAATCCGTCCTGTATTGCATATTTATAAATGGATGAAGATTTTACAAATCAGAAGGGATGTCTGAAGCTCGAGACTTATCAATACTTGATAAAGAATATCGGTTCGAGCGTCATATTTCTGTCATTGACGCAATCTTTTCAATGGGTGACGTTCTATATTATTTTGAAAGATAGAAACTATCGTTTTTTAAATACAAATATTTAAATTTTCTCCTTTACAAAGGCACTTGCAATCTCTTTACTATTTTCAAAATTAAAACACGAGCATAATTATACCAAATATTTGCAATATTCTGATGTGACTTAACATATACTATGAGTTTAAATAATTTTCGAAAAATCATAAATTCTAAATTTTCTTTATGGGAATTCTAGTCCTTAATGTTCACTCCATTCCCATATTGTCAATAATAAATTTTTTTATTTTAAATGTATTATTTGTCTTCTATTTTATAAATGATCCATCAGGACTCAAAAGTGATAAAATTATTTCGAATAAAAATTCTACCAAAATGAATATCGTTAAAAATACTAAAGACAAAGTAGTTATTTCTCGTCTACTTTTTCTATTATGTATACGTGTAGTAATGGAAGCGAAAGACTATGTTAAATCTGGGTGTGTCGAGTGCATTATTTCCCAAAGGATATATTCAGTTATCTTCCCTGCAAGTTTCGCTTGAAATTAAAACTTCGTCAAACTCGTTATTGTATTAGCATTTGCTTTTGTTCTTTAACGGATGAAAATATTAATTTACTTAGAATAACTAGACGAAGAACTTTACAATCACCATTTCCAAGACTTTGAAATTTATCGCATCCTAACAAAAGTTATTGTTGCTAAAGAGATGAGAATTTATTTTCTTGGTAAATATTCGAATTGAAATGGTATAAATATCCCTTGATATTAAAATGGTAAAATTACTTTATATACTTCTACGTATTAATCACAAAATATTTCATAATGTATTTACATGTATTATTTAAGCAGCTTGAAATTTACAGATGCGTAAAAAGCCCTCGATATTAAAATATTAAAATTATTTTATATACTTCTACGTATTAATTTTAAATATGTGTGATGAAATGTATCATTTGAACGGCTTAAAATTTACAAATGTATAAACAGCTCTCGATATAAAAATGTTGAAATTATTTGATATGCTTCTACGTATTAATTTTTAAATATTTGATAATACATTTACAAGTACATATATGTACATGTATATTATTAAATGTATTATTTAAGCAGCTTGCAATTTACCAACAAAATTGTACTCTTCACGCGTGAATATTATAATTTAATATTTGAAAAAGAAAGAATCATAAGAAAGCTTCGTTAACACCATAATTCGTCAGTTTTAGAAAAAAGAACTTTCCAACGAAATTAGTGAAGTTAAAAGTAGGTTTCAAAGCGAGCACATATTCGGTTACTACAATTTTCTACTGTAGAAGTAATTTATTGCAGCGTTTGATAATCTGAGCGAGACGAGACAGAATCGATGAAATTGTTAGTTTCGCGGGATAAAAAAAAAAAGAAAAAATTAGTTTCGCTATCTCGGTTTTTTATCGAGATACGAAGGTCATAATTTTATTAATGCTACCTGTAACATTTCACTCTGGAATTCGAGAGAGTATCGAGTATCGATTTATTACACTCCGATTTGTCAGAAGCTGATATTCGTTAATAATAAATCGATTAATTTGTCTTAGTGCGCGTTACGAGTGTATAAACATAAGTATAAAGTCGTTACCGAGTCTCTAAAATCAATAATTCAATTATTTCTCTGTTTCGTTTGGTATCGTTCATTAAATTATAATTATTGGATATAAACTATATGTGTCACGCGTGATGAAATGTATTTATTAAGTTATAATATTATTTCACGACTTCTCCATTTTCTTTGGGACTTATTCAGAAGTAAAATTATTAATATAAAATATTCATATTAGTGTATGCTACTGTTATAAAATGTATTGTAAATTCGTTAAAGGAAATATTGATAAAAGTTAATAGTATTGCACTAATTATTCACTGAATTATTTGAAAAATTGTAGAAATATTCATATCAGCTTATACTTCTGTTATAAAATATATTGATTAATATTTTTGTATATCTTGTAAACTCGAGAAAGAGAAAATTAATAAAAGTTAGTAATATTTAATTCGTTAAATATTGAATTATTTGAAAAATTGTAGATCACGTATTCCTATACATATTGGAAAGTATACATTCATGAAACTCTTCATTTTGGTCCGATTTTAATGATGCAGATATCCGATGACGATGAAAAAGGAAGATAATGAAAGTAAATTAAGTAATTTCCGCGTTCAAGTGACAAAATCAGGATTACCAATTAACTTGAATAGGTAGCGATTTTAATCTCGATCTATGACCCAACCACTCGTGAACCGAACGACAAAGAAAGTGAACAGGATACATCGAAAATGAGCTAGATAGAGTTTATAATTATTGGTGCGTCATCCACAAGTGCAAAATAAAATTGAAACAATTTTTTATTTTGTATGTAAGTGATTATTATCGGTGGATTACAAAAACTGTCGATGAAAATACGAAACTGCATTCAGATTATTTTTAATTATACGTGCAATTAAACAAATTACATTTTGTCCTTTGTATGCATTGGAATATATGTCACGAAGGATAATTAACGATATTTTACGAAAAATAACAAAAGCTGTTATTCATATTACGAAAATTGAAAGAGATTTAAAATTGTACAGTTGTTAAATCATTTATAAAAATCACTAAATTCAGAGAAAAAATAGTTTTCAGAACACTCGTCTATTAATTTTTCTAGAACAAATAATTAAATTGAATAGTCTCGAAACAGAGAAATATACAAATTTTAAATAATAAAAATAGTAAAGATACTATTGAAAATAAAATAATAAATTATCCTTGGTACAAATTTAAAAATTTTTCAAAGGAAAAACTTCTATCATCTAATAAGTAAATATTGATTAATTGCCAGTTCACTGCAATAACGACATCGATTTCGAGATAATTTAAAAAACATAATGAAAATTTACTAGCCCTGTGATTCGATCGTGTTCGCTTGACTGATGTATTACGTGCACCGTATTGTATCGTAATTATAAACAATCTGTTCCACCTCATCTGTTACTAATCGTTAATTGGATTCCCGTCAGTCTTTGTTTTTTTTAACTTTATACGAGCTTAAAAATCCAAAACATAAAATATACGAGCCATTTAACGAAACAAAAGCTTAATTATTTTATGACTTTGTTCCATATAATTAATAATTATGTTACCTATCATACAAAAATATTGTTTATTATTACGTGAATAACTTTTGAAATTCATTTAATTTAGAATACTCAAAAAATAATTCTTCGCTTTATTACGCAAGAGAACTATTATAAATTATAAAAAGTGAATATAAAATTAAATTTTTCAATTCTACAAAGATCTAAAGAATAATAAATTCTTTAATTCATATTTCAATAAAATGCATATATTATATTTTTCTTAAACACCTCGATACCGTACCTGTGATCTAGATTAAGTATATGTATGTAAATTTGACTTATAATATGCTGTTCACCCGTGTTTTATATTCATAAACTCCTTTGCATTCAATTTATATGGAATCGCTCATATACTCCGTCCTTATTTGTATGCGAGGTAAACGTTTATTTCTTATTTCCTCGCTGTTAATTTAAATTGCTTTTAAATCACCTGTAAGACATCGTCAGATTGTAAATATACATGTTCCATTAAACGATTACAATCAGAATTGAAATTACCAAACAGAATTTATTTTTATCAAACTCCCATGTAATTCGAGGCACGTTGTTACAGATTACAAAATATTTCTATTACATAAATATTCAAAGATTTTACATAGACGATATATTATTTTATTTGTATTTTATTCGTCCATTGCGAATTCTATAATTTTTCTAATTTTTATTTAAAGAGAAGTGAACAAAGGTTTGTTCGTCTTTTATTTGTTATTAAAAATGATCGTTCAGATCCCTGAAGAGGATCGATTTCGAAGTCTTTAATTTCCGATTTCTTAAAATTCCACTGTAATTATAAATGGCGAACAAGCGTGTAACGAACCTGAAACTACGTTTTGTTTACCTCGAATGTGATCGAATTATGGTTGCGCAAGAAAGAAGCTTTTCCCGTTATACGTAACCCGCGTAAATCGATTAGCTACGTTAACCTAATATGGAGTGCAAATGACGATATGTATTCTGTTTCACGTCCAAAGTGCGTAAACAATGACAGGGTATGATTTAGGGGAGATATTTCATCGAAGTTATCCAACCGAAACTCGAACACGGCCGTTCGAGAAGTCCAGGAATACCTTCCAGATTCGTAGAAAATTTCATTATTTTTTAACACAGACACACTCCGTATTATCTAATTAAACTTTTCGAGTTATCTTTAAAATAAACATATTAAAACATCTGCAAAATATTCGAAAGAACTAGTTGGAGCAAAAGCAATAATATTAAACACCAACAAAAATTAAATATGGATAACGTAGGAACTGTACAAATTAAATAACATATAATATAAAATGTGTATACGAATTAATCATTAATTAAGAAAAAGAAATATTTTTTCAAAATTTGCATTCACTGTTTTGCTCCAATAACTATAAGAAAATATAAATTGGACATAATTTATATATACTTAACGAGGAAAATATACAAATGGGGAACATGTAGAACGATAAATTTAATATATTTTATGATGGAAAATAATCAACCATGTTTGCAAAACTTTTGTGTTTTAAACAATTAAATTAACCAAAATTAATTAATTTCGTCTGTATAAGTGAAGGAATATTTCGATGTTCATTTTTCTTATTTCGTATATCGAGAAAGATTATGCTGTATAACTGTATAGGAGGAAGCGTGGAAACGGTGACTCGCATTTATAAATTTTATCGACCGTAGAAATGGGGAAAGTGTGCCGTATACATTTATCCAGCGAATTTAAATATCAGTTTCATCTGAAAAAAATATTCGCAGCGATAATAGTGATACCAACGCGAAGGAAGCTAAAAACGTAGCACGTATACATATTAATTTGCTATTTCTGTACCGGCTTTACGTTGATGTACTGCATAAATTAGCTTTCATTTAGCGTACTTTGCCCAGACAAATCGTTCAAGCAACTGTTTCTTATCAAGATACTTGGACAAACTAAATACTACTAAAATTTTTACACCTGACGTTTACAATCTTTTTAATTGCTATTACGAAGCAAATCAACATTCTCTAACGTAAATAAAAAGGAAAAGATTGATTTCTTCGACCCTTTCATGCACACTATTTTTTTTCTGAAGATAATGAAAATAAATTCTACTAGAAACATTCCCTCGTTTCATTTTAAATTATGGCTACCATGAAATTTGGTAAATGGAGACAAGTGAAACGTGATACTGATTGAATATCGACTACTAACTCAAAGAAATGCAAAATCTCTGTGTTAATATAGAAATGAATATTATATCGACAGGATGGAAGGGAAGAAATACTGCACGGGAAGGAAAAGGCAAATCTGAAATTGTCACAAATGGAGAGAATTGGATTTTATGCGTAGTACGGACCGAAATACATGCTCGAAACTCTGTGGTGCGTATCAGTTGTGACGTTTATCAGGCGTACACCGTAAAACATATGCGCCGCCATCTGGCAGTTATGTTATAAATAAAGGAAATTGATTCTGTCCAAACAAACTCCATTTCACAGCAGTGTATTTTTATTGCTTCCCCTGTACCAATATTACAATTTTTTATTTCAATTATTTATTCCAAATTAAGACTGGAATTTTGTATTTAAATTGCAAAATTATGATATTCTTTGACGTTGAAAGATATTGGACATTCATTTCGCGAATATATACGATTCTAATTTGTTTCTGCACAAGTTAGTAAATCTGAAAACTCATTTTTATTGTACATTTTTATTTTGACAGTTTTCAAAATGTCAAAAGGAAATCGATCTGCATATAAATGTTTACAGATTCAAAATTACCTCTTACTTTGTGAATTTTTAATAATTTGCGTTGCTGCTTGATGTGAAAAAAATTGTTATAGAAGAAGCTTTCCCAAAACTTTTCATTATTGAATGTTTTAAGTGATTTATTTTGGTCCTTCTCAGCAACAAAATATAATATTGATTTAAGAATTTTAAAGGCAGATTCTAGAGGCCAAAATAAGACGAAAATCAAGAATACCAATTTGTTGATGGAGGCTTCGTTAAGAAGTTATTAACGTTTAAAGTTCCGCTCGTAATGAATTTTTTTCTCGAAAATGCGTAGGATTTCGGGGATATGTCCATTCACCAAAAATGGTTGTATTAGACCCAAGAACCTAGAAATAATTTTTTTAGAACGATTCGAAATTTTTTTTTTCGCTGAGAAATTTCGACACTACACCCTGTCGATTTTTCTTCAAAATTAGTTTTTCATTTTTAATAAATTTTTTTGACGCTCTACAGAAAAGTTGTCTAATACTTTTTTGTAGATACCCATAGGCTCTACTTCAGAAAAAAATTTCATTACAATATGTGTACTATTGTAGAAGTTACGACCGTTTGATAATTGGACCGGTTTTAGGGGGTTTTTCTCACTTTACGGTGTCAAGAAACAACTTTTTCAATATTGTTAGAATTTCTACATATTCTCCACTAAAATACGCGTTGTTTGCTTTTTGAAACATTAAAATCGTCCAATCCGTTCAGGAGTTATGACATTTTAAAGATTCGCATTTCGGGGTAACATTTCTGGCCAGAAATTATATTTTCGGAAAGGAATTTTTTCCTCGAAAATGGTTAGGAATTCAGAGGTATGTCTATTCACCAAACCTGATTGTAATTGACCCCTGTAGCCAAAAATAATTTTTTTAGAATGATTTGAAATTTTTTAATTTCGCCCACTTACTCAATTTTTTTCTCGAAAATGCGTAAGATTTCTGGGGTATGTGTAATGACAAAAAATGATTGTAATCGACCCTTGCAGTCGAAAATAATTTTTTTAGAACGATTTAAAATTTTTTAATTTAATTTTTTAATAACTTTTTAACGAAGCCTCGGTCAACAAATTGATATTCTTGATTTTCGTCCTATTTTGGTCTCTAGAATCTCCCATTAAAATTTTTCCCCGAGGTGGCCGAACACCCTGTATATGAGTCAAAATTGTAAAAATAGAAAAATTGAAACTTAAAAATTCTAATACTAAAAATAATACTAAAACTATAATAATGATACTAAAAATAAGATGTCATAAATGTTACAAATGAAATTGTATAAATAAATTCGACTTTAAATAATTTTCATCGTTTAATCCCCCTTAGCCATATATTTATTTTCATGTAGTTTATAAATTTTTGATAATAATTTTACTGCAATATTTTTCAACCTTTTCACTTGCATATTATATTTTATTTCAAGAAATAGAAATCGATGCTAATTATAGAAATAAATACTACACATTATATATATTAAGTTAGCTTTTTCTTAAATTTGTTAACTGACTAACGTTGACTTATATTAATAATTAACAGAATTTCATTATTCGTGATCAGAATTGGGTAAATTCTAATTCCTAGTAACGAAAAAATAAGCTAGTAAATATACTAACGTCAAAGTTTGTGTCGAAAGCTTCGAAAGAAAAAAGACTATCCTGCACCGACTAATAACGCCTCCACCGATTATTATTAATACACCCTAGCGACTATTGCAGAAAATGTACAATGGTTTATAGATTAACGAAACGACTAAAAAAGGCGGTATCGATCACGTAGTTCGTGGAAATTCGATTCCACGTCGAACGAGTTCGATTCCAACTTAAAACATTCAGGAAGAAGAAAGCGCAGTCAAAAAAGGAGGAACTTCTTAGAAAGTAAAAAGAAACTCACCGTTGACGAATCGAAGTGTCCGTAGAGATGGCTTCCTCTCCCTCGAAAGGTTCTTGCGGCGATCAAAACAAGGCCAACAGTCCAGAAAAATAAAAACCAGCTTACGAACACCGTATCGATCTTTTATCGAATCGTTCTTCCAAACAACTGTTCCATTCACTAACGATTATTCCGTACGATCGTCCTCCATCGCGAAGCTTTCGACTCGTTTAGCACTGACGACGATAGAACATCATTGTTCTCAACGAATTAGAACAAACGCTAAAAGCAAACGATATTATCATTGGTCGCGTTATTATCACCGGTTTTAACACAACATAGAATATTTCCATAAATCCGTCGAATCTGAATAAAATAAAGTACGATAAATAAAACCGTACCGATCAAATGAAAATAAATAAAACTGTTATTTGCTTTTTATATCGAAACGTACGTTTAATTTTCAATATTATGGAAAATCGACCTATACCGAGGCTTTCAGGGTTTCGAAGCAAAATCGAACGAAATCGTCGAACAGAAAAGTTTCAGCGAACTTTCCAGCAGATTCGATTACGCGAATTAAACGATAATGGCTTAACCGCCTCGCGTTCGGGTGTTCCGTTCCTGTTTTGCGGTTTGGCGGAATTTCAACCGTTGGAGAATAAAACGCGTACAGCCCGCAATCAACGGCTATTATTAAACGAAACGATCGAATGTGCAAGAACGGACGAAACGGTTTCCCACGCGCGGTGCACCGGACAAAAACAAAAGCGAACGAATATCGAAGATGCGTACAACGATTTTCGCGTGGCGTCGCGCGTTGCACGCGATCGAAACATTTAAGCGCGAAGTGACCATCCGGAAGGCCAGTTTCCGCGAAACGAAGAAAAATTAGTTATCAGGAGGCTCGAAGTGTGAAACTCTACGGTCGAAACGGGAATATTATTGTCCTCAAACGTACGTCGTAAAATAATTATAATATCTATTTGTTCCTTTACTGTAGACTGGAATGTCTCCAAAAAATAAACCTAGATATTTGAGAATGCTTCAGACACCCGATAAGTGAAAATAAATAAAGGTAATTTCCAGAGGATAAAAGTTCGATCGAGAAATGAAAAGCAGTGCACGATTACAAATGTTATCAGTTATCCGGGTCAAGTATCAGAAAAATTTATTTCCGTGCACACGATACATCGGCAAGATCTCGAAAAAGAATATTTAATAAATTGCTCGAAGGTACCAAGAATAATTCGAAACACTGTCGAACTAAACCGTACACGGAGAGACGAGTCCGTGGTTGTTTTCGAGACGGCGGTAGAAGTCACAGTGGATATTTACATCCTAGGACGCCGGTTCTCCGGAAACTAGAAGCCGTACAACCGATAATCCGCGAACGACGCAACGCAGGTGATCGAAAACAACACTGGTAGTTGGCGAGAAACGGGGAAAACTCAGTTCGCGAACGCGACCGTGGAACTCGAGGCGATCGAGTATCGGTACGACGCGAGGCGTCGAGATAGTGGATCGGTCGACGGTTCGGCGTAGAACGTGATACGACGACACTCTACGAAGGGTAGAAAATCCATGGAGAACCGTGGCCGCAGACCGGAGGAAACACGCGCGTGACGCTTGCTACGAAGGAAGCGGTACCACTGAACGCTGGGGGGTTGCCGCTCGGTAGGCGGCCTGGACTCGCTAGGGGCTGCTAACCGTAGGCCAGCCAGGGTTGCTGCTGACGAAACGATGCTTACGCCGTTCCTAGTGGTGGTGGAACTGGTGTTCGAGGTAGACGGGACCGGAGTATCGAAAGATCTCACCGCACGGAGCCACCTGTCGAGGCGAACTTTTACGAAACTTGTTCCCGGAGCCCTTAACAATCGGATTACGGACGGGCGAACGTCGGGGACGGGTCATCTTTGACCCTGTTTGTTTATTCGATCTTCCTACGAGGAACGATACTAGTTTTATTTTTAAATATACAGGGTAAACTGTATAACTTGAACAGTTTAAGGGTCTATTTTAGCGTGAAATGCGTTTTTTTAGACTTTCTTGAGCAATTTTTTGCGGATAAACTATACTATCTTTTGCGGTGAAATTTACAGGGTTTATTTGTACATGTTTTGATGAGGTTTTGAAATTTTTTGGATGAAAAGAAGTTAAAATTGGTGGCACTGCATACTCTCAAATATAGTCGCTTTTAACCCCTTACTGTACTATTGTACAGTTTGACACGTCACAAGTTCTTGATGTCAAATTTCATAATCATAAAGCTATTCATTTCTCATCAAGTCTCATACATTATTATGTATATTAAAACCAACATATTTTTACGTTCACGAGGTATTTGTAAAACAAATCTATTCTTTTTCGTGGCCATTCTTTGTACGAACAAAAACAAAATTAAATAATATACGTTTAAAAAATTATTTAGAATCTTCAATTATAATCAATTTATAATCAAGTTTTATCGCACATCAGTCGTATAATCAATAAGAATTGTTGGAACTTCTTTAGGTAAACATATCTTTAGAATCGTCTTTGGGGTCCATTTTTACCCGGAATTGAATTTTATCGTATTTGTACAATTCTTTATTTATTAATCATTGAGTTCAGCTACCAGGATACCCTTTTCCATATTTCATTAAAAAATTTGTAACGTTCTTGTCGTAACGTCCCAAAATCTTTGAACGGTTCTATATTATTTGAGTAGTCATAATAAAAATTCATGGAGAAACTATTGTGTGAGGAACACGTGTAAGAAATAACATTTTTGATACAAAGAGCAACATAATCGCGGTTTGTTTTGAATCTGTTAGTTGAACTCAATTACTAAAGCTTACTCGAGCAGATCCTGCCTTGGACGCGATGCTATTAATTGTTTGAACAGTTTCCAATTACTGGATAGTGTCGTAGTAGGTACATAATTAGTTTGAACAGATTGCTCAAAAGGCTAATAGTGTCATGGCAGGATATTCTAGATAAGCCTTACCGATGTGTCGAACTGAAATACAGTGATATTGAGCTGCAGAACAAAATTGTTGGTATTGCCAAATTATGAAAATATAAATTTCTAACAACTAAATATTTGAATTTAAATACAAGTGTTAGTTAAATTTATATAAATTTGAAATCCCCACAGTTGCTTGGTTGTAAACATAGTCGTATCAAGCGCATTAAAAATGATAATAAAGACAAATATGTATTACGTGATAGGAGTAACGAAATGAAAAATTTTGTCGATTGAATAAAACTGAAGGAACGTTCAAAATACAAATTTTTCTATGTTAAAAATTTTCTTTTGCCTTCCTCCTACACGTTGCACTCTTGTTGCACACTTATTTAAATATTAAAGTACGTTTATAGAACATTTAGACTGTTATAAAGTTATATATTTGTATTCGTCATTTGCTAACTAAATAGGGATTGTATTCAATATTGAAATCAAGCGTAGTATTTTGGATTTACACAGTTATTGAATATGAAATGGCGTTTAATATATTTGCCATTCCCTGACCAGGCAATTACAAGGTATATGTATTCTGTGCATTCGACGATGTAACGGTATGAAAGTACCTTGTAATTGAACAGAAATCAAGTACAGCGTGCTGGCATTTGTAAGCATTCGATTACGCACAGGGCATAAATTAATACATAGATCGCTGATAGTTTACTATTCAAACGATCGATCCACCGTCTGGCACAATTAATAAATCAAAATTATTCCTGTAATATTACACTTATACGTAATCTCGTTAACGATAAAATGAAAAAATATACACCTTGACCATGAGAGTAAGCAAAAGTAAAGTTTAAATAATCGTACGATTTATTTATTAACGTGATTCGTTGTTCTGGAAATTGTAAAACACTTTCGAGCTTTTCTCTCTGAAATGAAATTTTCTCTATAAATGGAACATATGTTTCGAGCAACTTGGCACGCGGTACAACCTCGATAGAGTAACCTATGATGCCGGAAGTGTTCGTGTTTATCATCTTGGCACACCATAGTCTTAAATTGAAAACAAAATGATTGATAGATCAAATAAAGAAAAATCGAACTTTAATGAAATAGGGAAATTTACAGATCTCACGATGATATTTACTATCCATGAAATTTATCGAATAACTCAATAATTAATTCATTGATTCATTCCATAGTTCCAAACCTCGAATGATAAAATTACAAAATTTTCTATGTATTAATTATGATTGAAAAAATATATTTAGAGATTAAACACATGATGCCGCAAGACACTAAGTACTTGTATAATACTATCACTATGCTTGGAGCAATATGGTGGTTATGTGACCCAGAAATTCTGTTAACCATACACAAATCCTCAGCCAGATTCGAATCAGAATATTACATTAGTAATTGGGCTTAGAACATGCTCATCTACTAATGTAGTAGCTATAGCGGTAATACTTAGTTTGCAGGGGAAAGCTACATCTCTGGGAAGTGAATTTCTTAGTAAAATTATGTCAAATCAAAATCGTCAAAAAGTTCAAATAACTGTCAGTCTGAAAGGTTAAGCATCTACGATAAATTTACAACTATTTTACAATTTTTTAAACCAATATGAGTACAGTTGGAAGTTCGTGTTTATGAAAATTTACCTTTCAATTTATATTTTATTATTATTCTTAATTAATAATCATATAATTTGGGCTACAAAGCGTTAATATATAGTTATGAAGAAATTTCTGTACCGATGGTTGTTCGTTTCGAGGTAAAATGACTTTCTCTTCATAAAGAAACTTACCCACGCGAGATATTACGGGAAATCAAATTTTATCCTTTGCCTTTGATGCAATGAGCTTTTAAATTATTATATAGTCTGCGACAAAAAGATAACACCTAGCTGTTTTTATTTTCTTGACATTAAATCTGGAGTGATAAATTTTTTACATTCTATTGCAATTGCGATTCTTTTGTCAGTTGTGTTTCAAGGCGTTAGACTCCAAAGTCTTCTAAAATTATATAATACTCACTGTCCTAAAATTTAATACAGTGGAATTGTCTTTCACGATACAGGAGTATACAAATATTTTTATTACGATCAGAAATTATTATCTATAGTCCTCTTTTCCAACATTTTCAAAGGCGTCTTCCTCTCTTAAGAAAGAGGTAGTTTCTGTCCCCTAGGAAATTTGCTTACGCGAAACGGACGATTTTATTTTATTCGCTAGCCGCTCTTCTGCTAAAAAAAGTTAGGATATTCGTAGTTTAATATATCCATTCTCGAATAGCAGATAACCGTTCCACGAAATTACAAATCTGTTTAGGAAAGAGGCTTCTAAAAGTTACCCTACTCGTCGGCCTATAATCCTGGTCGAAACGCTTCAACCCTTTGTGCTGGCGTTTAAATGGTGGCCACGTGGGACAGACTCGTCCAGTTAAACGAAGTGGTTCGTACCCAAACGTGTTCAGGGACGAGAGAGCCCGTTCTCCAAATTACATTTTAGTGAATCTCGAAGAGGATAAAATTATATTATCCGTAGGCGGATAAATAACATTATACAAGTTGAATTGGAGAAAACTTCTCGATAGAAACTTTACTTAAGACGATAAATATATATCTCTCGATTTATAAATATTCTAAAAAAAGTTAAATAAGTTTCTTCTCAGAGACTCTTTTTCTATTACATTTAATAATATTATTATTATTCATTTATTAACGGGAATAAACCCTTTAGTACAATAGATGTAATAGTGAGACATGATCGCTTATAAAATTTTAACAAAATAAATTAATTTACAATAGTTGCAAGGATAATTTTAGACTTTCTAATATGATTGTTCAATTATATCAGTTTTAGTGCGTACAAAATTTACATGACTGATCATTCTACTTACACAATTCTGAGATCCAAACTTTAGACACAAAGTCTCTAATTTTAAGAAGATTACTATTAATAGTAATACTTTTAACATTAATAAAAGATAAATTATTTAATTTGGTTTAAAGGTAAGTGTATTAAAATTTTTTAAATCTCCCTACATTTAAGTTACAAAATTCTTGTAAAAGCTATCAGATCTCACAGCAGCCAACTTATTAAAAAAAGCATCAAATATATGAATCGTTGTTAGGATAACCCATCAGCCGCTATTTGAGAAACTATGTTGATATCCTTTTCATAAACGTCGAGTTCTTTGGATCTAAAATACACCTTCTGCGCCGCTGGAAGTTCTCCACTATTTTTTAAACGACGCCCACGCGAGAAGTTCTTCACAGACCGGAAAACGTGGTAATCCGTTGGAACTGCGTCTGGGCTGCATTGGGGATGGTCGATGATTTCCCAGCCGAGCGTTCCTTGGACCTGGTGCGTCGTTTGTCTTGATTTATGCGACTTGGCTTTATCATGAAGAAGGTATTACAGGTCATCGCCACTCTCCAGTGGCTTCCATTCGTCGTAAAACTCCTCGAACTTGATCCAGGTGTCTGCACCGAATACAATACTTCCCTTTTCTCATCACTGTTTCAGACCTCATTCTCATCACTTAACTCTCTTCTTGAAATTGCACGAATAAGATCGTCTGTGTGTTTGTGAAAAATTCTTTCGATTTTTTATGATCTCAGAATGATTATTAGATTCCTGTGTCCACAACACTGTCCCTTTTCTCATCACTGTTTCAGATCTCATTCTCATCACTTAACTCTCTTCTTGAAATTGCACGAATAAGATCGTCTGTGTGTTTGTGAAAAATCTTTCGATTTTTTATGATCTCAGAATGATTATTAGATTCCTGTGTCCACAACACTGTCCCTTTTCTCATCACTGTTTCAGATCTCATTCTCATCACTTAACTCTCTTCTTGAAATTGCACGAATAAAATCGTCTGTATGTTTGTGAAAAATTCTTTGGATTTTTTGTGATCTAAGATTGATTATTAGATTTCTGTGCTCATTTAAAATACCACTGATACTTCCAAAGAAGATGATTTCGATATTTTTTAACGATTTAATTATTATAAAATCACGTTTACCAATTGGCCTAATTTTCTCGCCTGTGAGCGATTGAAAACGTCTCAGAAGCGTTCGTAGAATTTATGGTTGGAGAAAAGTTCGACGTCTGGGACGCGTCAATCCAACACAAGGGATTAATCACTTAACCGCCGCGACCAAGTAAACTCGGGCAATATGGCCGCCAAATAAACAAGCGAAACCACGTTGACTAGGATAACAGAGATTAGCATAAAAGGAGAAAGATAACATTCAAAGTAGACGTTTTTAAACGTGTTTTTAGAATTTTTGAATATTTAAAGAATTACAGCAATATCGTGATTTCAAATCGGCTGCTGGAAAATGGCGGCGCACCCTGGGGCGAATACAAGGACGAACAATTTTGAAATATGTTCGACTTTTTAATTGAACATTGACGCCGCTAACGAGGAAAGTTTGGGAACGTAGGAATTCAGAAAATTTAGAAACATCGCGCGCAAATAGAGTAGCTCGTCCGTAGAACTATTGTTCGTCGGTACAATTACGGTTTAAAGAGGCAATGTCACTGAAAAAATGTAGAATTTTTCAGCAGCTGCAGAACTGCCAGGAATTATCGAAACGAAATCTAAACGAAAATTGCATCCTTTTTTATGTTTACTTAAACTAAGTATAATTAGTTATCTAAAAGTTCAGTTTTTGTATTTTGTAAATGTTAAAAATATTTGAAAAATCAATACATAAATAAATTATAAGTTCCAATATCAATTCTATTTTGTTTTACACCTATTTCTACCTCGACTGTAAAAATATTATATTTGTACACTAATCGAGTTTTAACCGTATAATTAATAAATATTCAATTTATGTGTCTCATTTTTTGTTTAAATTAGTAAATCCTCGATACACAATAATGTGTTTTATTTATAACCTTGTACATATTTTATTCATATATGAAATAAAATTGTCTACTAGATGTATAGTAAGAAGAAAGGAAGATTAGCCATTTATAATTGCTATCGAGATAAATACTGTAATGTATAAGAATATTTTAAGTACCGAAATTAATTACTGGGAATCTGAATAATTGTTGAATTGCAATGTTTCGATGAAAGCGTTCATATGGTTGCACCGAAGCTTCCATTGCTATTTGCGCGAGTCCTCCGAGATATCTTTCCAATAAATCATTCGCTGACAAATCTTCATATATGGGTCGGATTACCTCTTGTAGCTTATCATTAAGAGGTGGTTCGTGACAGAGCTCGCGAAGCTTTGCGACGTCCATTTAAGCCAGCTATCCTTTGCGATAGGACAGTTGCCATACTGCAGTCTCACTGGGTGGAGCACTTATGATAACAACTTCTCCAACCGATTTTTTTGCGTATGTATTTCCGATAGAGTTCGGGTTCGCATTGGCGATCCAAAGTGGAGCCTCGATTATCCATGGTAATGGGGGTAAAATTACCAGGTATAAAAAGGTACTCTTTCACACATTATCCACCTATGTCTCTCAATTTTCCCTTCTCATTACAGTCTCAATTTCCTTTCTTGTCCTTCCAACCGCTTCCAACCATTTCCCCACTATTTCCCTATCATCTTATGTTAACGGTGGATTCAAGGAGGTACAGGGGACTTCAAATCCTCTTGAAATTTCTCATTCTATTTATAGTATAATTCCTGAGAAAGAGAATTCTCGTATCCTCGATATCTCAAATTTTTCAGTCTCTCCCTTCAAACCCAGATTCGTCACTGTCTGATATTTTCTTTGTTCTCCACCCTAATGTCCTCCTACATTCTACTAGAGACACTTCAACAGTTGAAGAAAAGAAAACTGAATGGAGATGAGCAGATCATTGTATCTGGAGTATAGTTTCACTTATAAACTGATAGTGTACAGATTGATTCTTATTTAAAAGCAAGAGAATTTGCTGGGAAACTTTATTTAAGATTGTCAAGGAACACGTGGATGAATATTATCATATAGAGATATTCTATGTAAAATTCTATAAAATTTTAATTTTAGTTATTTTATCTAACGTCTTTATTATACTAAGCCTGTTGCATTGTAAACGTTAAATAAAGCATACACGGAGCTATTTTTAAACCTAACCTTATTTGATATGTATGGTCGTTCCAGTCAGGTTTTTAATATATTTACATACGGTATATCGCATGAATAAATGAAAACACGATTCGTGTCAGTTAAATAAATTTAAAAATAAACATTTCTCTATCGATGTGCTTGGTACCTTAATTATTCTACTATTATAAAGTCGTGAAGGAAATGTAGTCCCTTTGGCGCAGAGGATAGCGCGTTGGACTTCTAATCCAAAGGTCGCGGGTTCGATCCCCGCAAGGGATGATTGTGTGTTTTGCTTTCCATAAACAATTGTGTGGCATATACATATTTTTTGTTAAAAAAAAGAAAATTACCATTTGCCAAAGAATCGAAAGAAAGTAAATTATATTTTTGTAACGACAAAATATTCCACAAAGTAATTAAATCAAGTCAACATGATTTTAATTGTGAAATATATCACATTTGTTGTCAATGTCAAATATATGGCATAAAAAAAATCTTCATATTAAATCAACATGTTTTATTCCTAAAAATTCTTTCCTCGTGTCTGAATGAAAAATATTCTATACCTTTGTTTCTTCCAAATGATAAATCTAAAACAAACGCGTAACAGACAACAGTAATTAAACAAAATATTTATACTTTTAAGAAAATTCAATGTAAATTTCATTAAATGATTATTTTTTAAACTTAGTTGAGAGTTTAAACCTTAGATTAAATCTAGAAAAAACAGAAAATAAATATCGTTGACTCCACAACGGTTTTAGCAGATTTCATAAATTTTCCAGAGAGTAAACAACCATTTCAAACTTTGCTCCAGCCACTTGGGGGTCTTTTAGTCTAGACTGCCTTAGGCAAAGTGAAAGTTTGTATTTGTTTTTTAAATATGTCGAGGGTGTCGTTTAACTGAAATTTAAATTCGTATACAAGGTGTCCCACACAACAGGGGATGCAAATATTTAATATAAAATTTCTTCTAAACAATTCTAGAATGTACAAATTGTTTGTGTTGTGTTAATAAATATTTTTACTAATACTAATGACGCTCACTGTATATCGTAACATTGACAGATTCGTATCTTATCTATCGTGCAGGTTTATACAGAGCTGAAACGAGCACTTAATATGTGCATACCTTATTGTGTGTTAGAAGTCATAACGAGTCGGTATTCAAATTAGAAAATGGCATTTAATTCGCTCGTCGAATATAGTCGAAGCAAATCGTCTATATTTAGATCGTTTCTCCAATGGCCGTTTGCCAAATGAGAAAACATTAAAAAAATTACACGAACGCTTTTCAGATACAGGTTCGTTTAAAATGTTGATTGCCATGTCACCCGCATGTGGGTGGTTCGTAAAATCCTCTGGGAAACGTATACGGTCGAATGCGGGTGACGTTCATGCTATATCATTGTCTCTAGTTCTGCACAAAATTCAATTTCGAATTCGTTTTATTGATTTTGGCACGTCCATCGAAAGAACAATTTTAACTCATTTTTTCAGACGATTTTACACAGAAAAAAGCTGCGCAATTTCAATTCTATTCAAAGTGTCATTACTTTGTTCGAACAATTTTTTTCCAATGTAAAAATGGGTTCAAAATTCAAGTAATTTTTCGTCAATTTAATCTATATTTAGTGGTTCCTTTAGAAATAATTTATTTTGGAACTTGAAATTTGATTGTTTGATTCATAAACCCCCAAAGTCGTAGTCCCCTTTTTGCAACACTCTGTACAGGTAAAAAGAAAAATAAAACAAGTATGTTTTTGTTCGTTCGACTGTTCCAACATACGAGCCTTTGGTCCGTACGAATAAAAGTAACGGAAATGCTCATTAGCACATGGTAGAAGTAAAAGCAAACGCTTCGAGCAAAAGGTAAAAGTGAAAGCATTTCCTCCGTTTGGTATGAATAACGATTATTCCTATTATTTCGTTTTTTTTCCTCGTCGAATTGTTTGTCGCGGAAATACTGCTTTATCCGGGAACTACGGCCATTGCTCGTCCCTTGTTATTGAAGACTTGGAGTTCCACGAAACTGACTCGTTTTCAAAGAATATAAATCTAATAAATACAAAATCATTTTTCATATGGTCTTTAGATACAAATCTAAAGACCATTATTATTGCTTTGAAATATCCGTCAACCTTTAACATACTTTAAAGCCATTGAAATTGACGATGTCGTTACCAACCTAAAGAATTATTATTATTGTTAAGCAAAAGGTTTACAAGATCTCGTAAAGGCTTTTAATAATTCAATCTTGAAGACTACGAGCGAGCAACCATTGTTTTCCATTCAGAAACGTTCGTGAATGATATATACAGTGAATTTATAAACATTGTAAACAATTACAAACATTTTCTCTAATTAAATCTCTATTTGCAGCGTACTGCCATTTTAGCATTTTTTTTCTTTAACGTACATAAAGTGAGTATACATAAAACAAAAAGATTATTACTGCATGGAAATTACTACCAAGAAATTGTTTATTAAAATAAAGAACGAGATCTATCCAATTTTCCCCCAGTAATGAGTTCGTCGGAAAAACAAGCTGGTTATACAATACACGTGCCTGAACTTCATATTGACTAATAAAAAATACAAAAGAGATCATAATAGTCTGATACACCAGTTTGTAGTCGCGCGGAATTATGGTTGTTTTCCCTCACGATCGAAGCTCGATAGACTATCGTGATTTAGAAGCTGAAGAAAAATTATTGACTCGTTGACAAGTGGTTGGTGATGGAATAATAAACAGAGCAGAACGCGTTTTTATTATTCAATTTTTAAACGCGATCGGCTAAATCGATAACCGAAAATAATAGTGATTATTCTTAACCACAGACTGGAAACGATTTTTTGATGTAATCGGGAACTTTTAGAAAATCTAAACCAGATCTAAACTAACACGTTATTTACGAAATTAAAACTTCGTAAAAATTCTTAACAAAAAAGCTGTTAAAAACGAAAAATATGACGAACGAAATATTTCATTATATAATCAAGGAAAATTATTCGAACTTTTATTTCGTCGACTCTACGTTTCGAGTGACGATTGTAAATGTTAATTAAATTGTTCGTTTTCTTTTGCGTGAAATATATACAACTTTTACGTTTTTGAGAATATTGACGGGTCTGTGTAAGTTAATTAAATAAATTATAATGAAAATAGTGTTAATGCATGGTGTGCGTTTGTGTTTTTGTCACGGACTGTAGTATAAGAGGTATTATAGTCGCATCAAACTCAATTGGTCGCTCAAGGCCACTTCTCTGACTGTAAATTACGGTAGTTACAACTTCTATTTTTACAACTTGCCTCCCCGACAATGATAAATAGAGAGCGTGTGCCTGCAATTTCGCACGAAGAAATAAGAGATAGAACGAAGTGACTGCCAGGCTGCATGGTGGGAATAAATGTTGAAAAAGGGACCACATGATGTGTTAGGTATTGATTTAAATAACGCTTCCTTGGAACACTCGATAGTTTCGATTTTAAGCAATGAAGATCGTATCGTACTCTTTGAAGCATGATGGTGGCCCTAATATCTATATTGAAACTTTACAAAATAGTGCATTGTTCTTATTCCATGAACAATATTAATAGAATAAATTGAAGTAATTCTAAATTTTTGTGTTAAATATTTCTTTAATTTTAAGTTAATAATTTACATGGCAATGACTAACATTAACGTGTTTACTTATTTACTGTTAATCATGAATTTCTATCCTGATAGTGCATACAGTGAGTCAAAATTATATACCATAAAAACGTTCAGAGATGGTAGAAAAAGTATGATTAATAAATATCATAAAAGTATCTATATTTACTATATAATAATATTGATAGAGTTTTTTTAAATCTAATAAAAATTAAGTGGCTCAGTCTGGAAGCCATCTTGTATTTTGTATTGTTTCTTGTATAAAATAATATTAGACAATCTAAATTAATTTCTCTCTTTAATCACTTGCAAGAAAAATGCAAGAATATTTAAAGACTAATCTCTACATAGGTAAGGAATTAAAAAAAAATAAATTATCAGTGTGAAATTTCCTGTAATGTTTACTTTCTTAATTTCTTAAAACGTAAGTCTTCAATTGTGGGAATGAATTGAAATGGAAGCAATAGGAATGGAGCATGAAGAGAACAGCGAGGGAAATTAAACTTAGGCCAGGTGGAAATGAAGAATAAGTAATGAAGGTCCAATGTAGAAATGTGACTACGTATGTATAAAGCGAACAAAAGGTTACCTTATAAATTCAAAGAAGAATTATATCAATTATTATTTCTGTTATCCAAAAATTATCTAATATGTCCCCCAAACAAAAAAGTATCTTCGATAAAATATAAAACAGATCGATGCATAAATCGACGTTGATTGGGCTCTTCTTAATTTTTGAGTTAATTGAATCAAGCTATTTTTAATTTTCATAAGCTCAGCGATGCACCACAATAAATAACATAGTGCCATCTGAAGATATAAATATCATTTTAGTAATGCATTCATAAATATTGGATCACACGATAGAAAGGCATTTATTTTAAATCTCATCCACCAGTAGATTTAGAAAAATAAATAAAACCAAAGTTTATAAGCTTAACTAATATACATATATTAAACGATGTTCAATATTATACCACATATTGCTTACCATGAGGTTAATAGAAGGTTAATGTCTGTACTTCACCGGTATATGAAAAGTTACACCCCAGATATGGTAATAGTGTTCTTTTTCATTAATTATTCTCTTTTTTCCATCGCGTTGATGAGCCCCTAGCCAGAGAGTCTCGACGTGGTGCAACGTTTACTTCCGTGTAACGCTGATCTTGAGAGCAGAGGTATGTTGGAGAGAATATGATACACGGGTAGCGTGAGTTGGAAAGACAGAGTATGGAAGAACATCAGAGTAGAGGACAAAGGAAATATCAGACGACAGAGGAATAGCGACGAAATAGATGAAACAAGTGAAAAAAGAAAGAAAGAAAATGGAGATTCTTTTCTTATTATGAATTACTTTCATTCAACAGCTTTGAGAATGAATCACAACAATAAACGGTTGAGAGGAAAAAAACATCATCATTAATTTATCTCAATAATTGTGTAATCTTTCAAAAAGAAACGCAAAAATTAACAATCATAACGTTGGAAACAAAAATGTATTATTGTTCTACAGTACATATTAAATTTGTTCGTTATCATTTTTAAAAATAGTTTAATTTGGAAAACGTTAATTTTGGAGACTTTCTTTTGAAAATCAAAGAAAATCTAATTTAAAAATTTGTGTTAATGTTAATTTACAAAATTAAATAGCCGGAACTAGTGTTTGCATAGTGTAGCTCCATTTCTTTTATGTGTTTCAAGAATTTTCTGCGCCGCTTATTGGAGCAGCGTAATCGTATCCTGATGGAATAATTTCCACTTTCAAGCAGGAATTTTTATACTCGATTCAAATAACGGAATCACCCTCCCCATTATTATATTTCTTATGCGCGAGCGATCGTGGACTCCGTATGGTCGATATATTATACAATAACTAAGTATAAAAATCTAGGTGAACAAAATTATGAAACAACGAGGAATAATATAATCATTATTCTGCAATTTTGTAAAAGATTCCTATACGATAGAATTGCAAATAACATATATACATACATCGTACGAAACAAATAAATTAACAATTTTATATTATTTATGTCAACTAGATCTGTCAACAACAAAATTACAGTCATTAAAAAATGCTCAAAAAGGCGTACAAAAAAAATGTTATTACTTTAAAGAACCCTTTTAAACATGTTATGTGTTTGCATGATTTCCAGCCACAAATTCTTACAATAATCGAGGTTCTACTTTACGAAGCATAGTTTTTAAAGCATTGATTATTAGAGCTCTTATAGACATGTTGCTCATAAAATAACGTTTACAAAGGTGTTACACGAATTCTATATTTTTATTAATTGCATTTAATAATAAATTTGTAGTTAAATTATGAAACGGTAACTCCAAAAGCAGCCTGTTGTCCGAATATCTTACTGAGCATGTAAATAGCATCGTAGGTGTAGGGAAAGTGGATCACAACAGAAGACGAAGGCCTAATCGTTCATTTCCGTGAGCAGTCTTTCCGCGCTACAATTGCAAATTACCGTACGTCGCGAAGTACTCGAATTACAGAAATTGTTTTCAACTTCGGAAAATTCGGCGAATATATCAGGCAACGATAAATAATTTGTTTTGTTTGAAGTATGATTTTGATATACAGGGTGTTCGGCCACCTCTAGCAAAAATTTTAATGAGCGATAGTAGAGGCCAAAATAAGACGAAAATCAAGAATACCAATTTGTTGATGGAAGCTTCGTTAAAAAGTTATTAACGTTTGAAGTGCCGCCCTTACTGAATTTTTTTCTCGAAAATGCGCAAGATTTCGGGGGTATGTCTATTCACCAAAAATGACTGTAATTGAACCCTACAACCGAAAATAATTTTTCCACAACGATTTGCAATTTTTTAATTTTCTCGAATAATTTCACACCTTCTCTATTTTTTTTCTCGAAAGTGGGCAGGATTTCGTGGGTATGTCTAATGACAAAAACTGATTGTAATTGACCCCCGCAACCGAAAATAATTTTTCCACAACGATTTGCAATTTTTTTTCTCCGTTGAAAAATTTAGGCACCTTATTGGATTTTCAGTAAGGAATTTTTTTCTCGAAAGTGCGTACAATTTCGGAGGTATGTGTAATGATAAAAAATGATTGTAATTGATCCCCGCAACCGAAAATAATTTTTTTAGAACGATTTGAAAAATTTTTTTTCGCCGAAAAATTTCAGCACCTACTCGATTTTTTTTCTCGAAAGTAGATAGGATTTCGGAGGTATGTGTACTCACCAAAAATGATTGTAGTTGACCCCCGCAACCGAAAATAATTTTTCCAGAACGATTTGAAATTTTTGAATTTAATTGTTAATAACTTTTTAACGAAGCTTCCATCAACAAATTAGTATTCTTGATTTTCGTCTTATTTTGGCCTCTACTATCGCTCATTAAAATTTTTGCTAGAGGTGGCCGAACACCCTGTATAACTTCACTGCTGTTCAAAAACTGTTGAAATCGCCCCTCGTCAAACCGCTGCAATGTTCAACGAAGTTCATTATCCCATATTAAAGGTAATGAAAATGATGGGCATCGTGATTGGACGACAATGTAGGGAAGCAGTGATTTATTGAATTGTCGAGGACAAGAGGGATTGTGGATTTTGGTCATCGAGTCTGCGTTTCGAGTTTTCATTAAGAACTAACATTGATATGATATATAAAAATACAACACTAATATAATAAGAGAATAAAAAATATATTTACAATATAAAATAACGCGAGAGTTTGCGACGAGGACTCAGTGAATTATTATTACTTTAGACATTTATTTTTAATTTTATTTTTTGATCATTTAAAGTGATTGTTAATTTCCATAATAAAAAAATTGCTAATGAGAGCTTCATTGTTCCGAGAATATTGAAAATACTAGGATTCACAAAATAGAAAAACGACCTGAAAAGTCTATTTCAAAGAAAAAGCGTACAGTACGGACTAGAAATAGCGTATCAAATGTTCAGATCCATTTTTCACGGTATAACAATCGTGAAACTTCATCAAAAACTTCAAACGGTTTCGCTTTTTTTTCAAATTGGTCTGCAGGCACGCTTCAAAACTAATAGACCAATCAACTTCATTCAAAGTCGAGTCGATCCGTTATAGCTTCGTCTGGGGATTGTATTTGTTAGTTTAATTAATAAAATTTTGATCGGAGCTCGGTCCCTTCGTAATTCAAAATATACGGCGTCGAAGTTAAGCGTGCTGGAATATTTCTGTTACTGCATTTAGGTCAATTTTACGTTATTGAAGATGACGCAGATGGAGGTCAAAACATTTAAGGTATTAAATAAGTTAAAATTATATACAGTTATTAATGTTATAGCTGTTTATGAGCAAACAAGCAAAGTTTTCAAATATTTCTGTTACTCTATTTGGGACAATTATATGTTATTGAAGATTATGACGTTAAATAAAGATCGAAACGTTTAATGGATTCAATAAGTTAAATTGTTTATACAGTTATTGATGTTGTCTCTGTTTGTTTGTAAACAAGCAAACTGTTTACATATTTCTGTTACTATATTTACGTTAATTACGCGTTTTTAAGGATGATGACAAATAAAAGACGAAACGTTCAATGGATCCAATAAGTTAAATTGTTTATAGAGTTATTAGTCTTGTATCTGTTTATAAGTAAACAAGCAAACTGTTTCAATATTTCTGTTACTGCACCCAGACCAATTTTACATTACTGAAGATAACAAAAATGGCAGTTTAAATGTCTAGTGTCACGAATAAGTCAAAAAGTAGTTTATACAAATATTAACGTTGAATTTCTTCATTTATAAACAAGCAAACTATAATATTTGTATATCTGTAAATAAATATAGAAATATAATTATAAGGTTGTCAAAGATACGTATATGGAACCAGAAGCCATCCGAGGCTGGAAGGACTAACTATGGATTGGATCATATAAAGAAATAAAAAGATAAGCAAACTGCCCAAATATTTCTATTGCTACATTTAAGTCAGTTTAGTAGCCTAATAAGTAATAAGTGTCAATTTTATGTTATTGAAGATGGCGTAGATGGAGGTCAAAACATTCAAGGTATTAAATAAGTTAAAATGATATACAGTTATTAATGTTATAGCTGTTTATGAGCAAACAAGCAAAGTTTTCAAATATTTCTGTTACTGTATTTGGGACAATTATATGTTACTGAAGATTATGACTTTAAATAAAGATCGAAAAGTTTAATGTATTAAATAGGTTAAACTGCTTATACGGTAATTATTGTTATGTCTGCTGTTAATTACGCGTTTTTAAGGATGATGACAAATAAAAGACGAAACGTTCAATGGAATCAATAAGTTAAATTGTTTATAGAGTTATTAGTCTTGTATCTGTTTATAAGTAAACAAACAAACTGTTTCAATATTTCTGTTACTGTACCCAGATCAATTTTACATTACTGAAGATGACAAAAATGGCAGTTTAAACGTCTAGTGCCACGTTTAAGTCAAAAAGTAGTTTATACAAATATTAATGTTGAATTTCTTCATTTATAAACAAGCAAACTATAATATTTGCATATCTGTAAATAAATAAGTTTAAACGTCTAGAGCCATGAATAAGTCAAAAAGTAGTTTATACAAATATTAACGTTGAATTTCTTCATTTATAAACAAGCAAACTAATATTTGCATATCTGTAAATAAATAAGATTAAACGTCTAGAGCCACGAATAAGTCAAAAAGTAGTTTATACAAATATTAACGTTGAATTTCTTCATTTATAAACAAACAAACTATAATATTTATATATCTGTAAATAAATAAGTTTAAACGTCTAGAGCCACGAATAAGTCTAAAAGTAGTTTATATAAATATTAACGTTGAATTTCTTCATTTATAAACGAGCAAACTATAATATTTGTATATCTGTAAATAAATATAGAAATATAATTATAAGGTTGTCAAAGATACGTATATGGAACCGGAAGCCATCCGAGGCTGAAAGGACTAACTATGGATTGGATCAAATAAAGAAATAAAAAGATGTGAAAAAAAATAAGCAAACTGCCCAAATATTTCTGTTACTACATTTAGGTCAGTTTAGTAACCTAAAAAGTAGACTGCGGATGTTTATGCATTTATAGAAAATTTTAATCCTCAAAAAACTACAGAATGCATTTAATATGCAAAGATATAAATAATACCTAAAGTAAGATACGAATTATTATATTTAGAGGTTGAGGCAGCCCTCTGCGAAGCTTCCGTTTCATTAATTCTATAAAAATTGAATTTGCATAAAGATCCGCAGTCTGCTAATAAGTAATACGTGTCAATTTTATAACACAAATGAATGTCCAAAGATTGAACGCCATAAGTAAATGAAAGAATTCTTTCGAAGGTGATCGATGGTAAATGCGTTCGTCTGCAAATAAGGAAATCTCGTTGTCAAACTAATTTTCGTCGTCGCGAGGCACGAAATTTCGTTCGAAATGGATGGGTATAGCAATCGCGATCACATGCTTTCACGTTCGAGGCAGGGTCGCGAGGAACTCACCTGGTGGGTTCCGCGCGAGCCTATCAGAGGGATGAGTTTAAAGAGGCCGCGCGGTGGAGGTTCGGTTCGCGTGTGCCCTGATGTGGAAAGCCGGTTAGTCGGTCTGAATCCTCCGTGCCGGCTGCATTTACTGGAACGCCTCCAGTCCCTTTCGAGGTGTACGCGTTTTCTACGTTCCGGCCAGGGAACCTTTCCACGAATTCGATCGGAAGGAATCGCCGTTCGGAGGATTTTTACGCTCGCGCGAAAACGACGGACATCGGCCGTGACAATTTGCGATGTGAACGAATGGTTTTGTCCCGGTGTACGTATTTGCGATGTGAAGTGCACGTGGCTGGGGATTTATAGCGATCGAGACCGGGGCCTGCGCGCGAGAAAAGTACGTTGATTTTTGTTTTCATTATAACGCGTCCAATTACGCGCGCGCGCGATACGATTTCCAAAGGTCGTTTCGAAATTTACTTTGTATATATTTACAGGGAATTACAGTACACGGTATCACGCCGTTATCGGGGATAATTAAGATAACAGTAAGTCCGCTATTTATTCGGTTAATTGCTCCCGAAGGTTTTCGCTTAATTATAGAAATTATACACATGGAGGGACTTTCAATATAGAATTTATCATTTAAAAATTTCGTGGAAAGTAAACAGGGATATATTCTGAAAAAAAGTTTTGCGATTTGCGAAAGTGAAAAGTTTATTTTTATTTTTAAATTAGTGAACTGGTTCGAAGTAATAAATGTGAGCTGGATTTTTTCATCATCGAAGTCTGAATTATTCAATATTTAAATATATGAGGATTACATATACGGTCAATTTTTAAATTTTGTGGAAATTAAACAAGAACAATCAGTGAAAAGTTTATTTTATAAATGGAAAAAATTCTTATCTAGTTATGAATGTCAAATAACGAATAAAAGATAAACAACTTTTTGTTCGTTATTCGTAAAGTGAAAAGTTTGAATTACAGAATGAAAATTGAACTGGTTCGAACTATTAAATGTGAGCTGGGTTTTTTCATCATCGAATGGAACTTTGCACGTCTCTGAATTATTTAATATGTAAATATACCAGGATCTAAGTGGGGATACAACCGCGTCTCTACGAGTGTCTGGCTCTCTCGATCCTTTTTTCGTACTCGAGACTCCCGGGAGTAAAAAGATCCGGGAAATTCCCGGAAGCCAGGATTCTTGCTCGTCATGTATTTATTTATATTAAAAATGAATCATATTTCTGGTTAACTTGATCTCATTGTATTTGACAAGACACTGTATAATTAATCGCTGAATCTCTATTTCTCAAAATGGGTATTTATGTTCCAAACAAGTGCATTTTTGATTAAAATTTCAATTTTTTAATTTTAAATAAAACATTTTTACCCTCATCAGTCAATTTTACACTTATCGAATATGCAAAGCCAAGATTTCCCAATCTATGAAAAGTGTAAATAAAATATTAATTATCTCTATGTTCGATAAAATCATAATCAAGATTTACACTGATATTATATATCTAAAATAAACATTGAAAGTATTCTAAATACGTAGCTCGGAAACCCCATGAGTCCCTAGGAATTTAATAATTAAAAAAAACGTCAAACGTATAGAAATCTCGATATTATTTTGCTCGGTAATGTTAAAATTACAAAAAAATTAGATTATTCCGATGAGAGAATTTTTTGTCGCCCGGCTTGGACAAAACGTTCTGGTCTTTAAACTTACAGCAGTAACCGTTGAGAGTGCAATTAATGCCTTATATGTATCTGATAAAATAAAATTACAAATGCTGGTTTCCACGCTCGTAGTATGAATATAAATCGCGTATCCGTTATATTCATGAAATCCAGGAGAAAAGATTAATCGCGAAGGTAAAGCAATTACCAGCTCGTAAGGCGAACGATGAAACCCCATCATCTTGGACTAGGATATTAGAAATAAATATTTCGAGGCAGATTTAATGCAAGTGTAACGTAACCCTGGCTTGTGTTGTCCTTCACGGTTTCGAGGATATGCCTCGGTGATATATATACGTCAGTGATGTATAAATTGCCATCGTTAACCGTAACTGGATCTGCGCCGCGTACGAACTTCGTGGGGTTATATAAACCGCGATATTAGATTGTTAATACTTAGTATTAAATAGCAAGTTCGTTAACGAGTCTCATTTACGTTTCTATAAATTATTCATTAAATTTTAAATATCTGATAACACAATAATGGCGTAAACCTTCAAGTTCGAACTGTAAAGTGTAGCCTTCCGCATTACAATCTCATTTTCGTCGAAGATTTAAATTTAAAAAATATAAGTTTTAGTCTAGAAAATTTATCTACTAGTCTTTGGTAAATATTTCACAAATTTAATCAATTTAGAATTATTAAGACTGTTTTAATTAAATCTGTTCCGAATTAAAGAGTATGTAAATAGCAAACATTAAGATTTAAATTTAAAAAATATAATTTTTAGTCTAGAAAGTTTATCTACTAGTCTTTGGTAAATATTTCACAAATTTAATCAATTTAGAATTATTAAAACTGTTTTAATTAAATCTGTTCCGAATTAAAGAGTATGTAAATAGCAAACATTAAAATTTAAATTTAAAAAATATAATTTTTAGTCTAGAAAGTTTATCTACTAGTCTTTGGTAAATATTTCTCAAATTTAATCAATTTACAATTATTGAGACTGTTTTAATTAAATCTGGTCCGAATTAAAAAGTATGTAAATGGCAAACATTAAGATTTAAATTTAAAAAATATAATTTTTGGTCTAGAAAGTTTATCTACTAGTCTTTAGTAAATATTTCACAAATTTAATCAATTTAGAATTATTAAAACTGTTTTAATTAAATCTGTTCTGAGTTAAGAAGTATGCAAATAGCAAACATAAAGATTTAAATTTAAAAAAATATAATTTTTTGTCTAGAAAGTTTGTGTACTAGTCTTTGGTAAATATTTCTTTTCGATCAATTTACAATTGGTGAGAGTGTTCGAATGTTATTAGAAATGATAAATTATTTTTGAATCACGTCTGATCGATCGAACGTTTCGACGATTTTTGAAAGTGTTCGTGAAATTTGGATGTTGTTGTTTATTTACTATCGTCTGATAATAGGTGTCTGGCACGAATGCCCAGTATACGTTGCAGCTTACTGCATTTGAAAGAACATCTGTTTCCTGGGAACAAGAACGCTGTAATTGAGGATCGCATATATCAAAGTCAGTCGAGGCGTGCGTGAGTTAGATCTCACATCTTTTCAGAATGTACGGAAGACGGATTGGACGCAATTATTTTCTCGAACTTGATATTTCCACGCCGAACAAAAATAATTTCAATATTAAATAATTTTTATAGCCTTATGGTTTTATTTTATTTTCTTCCTTCGTAATAAGACACTTTCATAAGTTTCTGTTTTCTACTTTTCAGTCAAACTTTGGTCTTACGGAGGTTCAAAATCCTCGTGAATATCGTATTTTTCTATTTAAAAAAACTAAAGAAGCTTATGTGCATTCTTTACAAAATTTTTTTCTGTGACTCTTAAAGATTGTCAATGAAAAGGATTCGAAACTCTTTGAGAGGAACTTTTGGTAGTTTGGTGTCCCCTTACTTATTGCATTTTTGGATCTTTCCTTTGTCTGCTGCAATAAAATACACCTTGGTAAAAAGGATCTCTTTGGTGTTTTATCTAGTTATTTGTTAATCGATCTTTTTGGGACTTTCACACTGTTTCAAATTATTCTTGAAATCGGTTCATTTCATTATAAGTTTGATCTAGCTCTATCATTTGTTTAAAGATGTTTTTAATTGGTCTAAACCATATATTACACCTGAGAAGGTTCATAAATTTTTGTGAAATATAGTGAATAAGGAATGAAATTAATTTTAGTTTCAATCGATATAATTAAATAATATAAAAATTTATCTTAAAATAACTATTGCAATGGTTTGTTTTAATTACACTGTTAAATTATAAAATACTAAAAATAATAAACAATGTAATTAGCCTCGAAAAATGTTTAATTCTAGAATATGTTTAAAGAATATTTTTCTACTCGAAAAAAATTAATATTAATGTTATTCATAAAAACTTAAGAAACATCCTGAATACAGAATTAAATTAATTCTAGTTTCAATCAATATAACCAAATACATAGTATACAAATTTTCCTGCAAATTAATCTCAAAACAACTTTGCTTAATAATTTATTTAATATCTTTGTATCATAATCTTAACAAAACCGTCTAGTTGTAGGTCCTAAAAATTCAATATTGACAAGATTGAGATTTTTCTTACAAAGAAAACTACTAAAGGCATAAATTAATTTTTTTTTTAAATGCCTGTACAAAATTGCCAATTCCTGTGTACTATGAGCGATAACTTAACCTATTGTCTAAATTATACGGTTAAACCGTGTACGTTAATTACCATGATTTTTACAATTTTATGAGGAACAACCCATTCACCAGAAGAAATTTGAACTAATCCAATCGACCGTGCGAATGTTCCCAAAGTGCAATTAAGAACCCGCAAGAAAAAGTGAATCGAACGTACCGTTAATCCAACGTTAATTCCGCGCCAAATGCGGAGCAATTAACAAAAGCAAATACATCGCAAAAATCTAATTTGAAGAACTAATTATCCACTCAAATTCATCAAATTTTCTTTTCACTCCCTAAGATTAACATAAACATTGTTCTCTGATCAAACTGTGATATTAAAATTAACACATAAACTCTAAATATACAGGGTGCTCGGTCACCCCCTGGAAAAAATTTTAATAGGAGATTCGTTGATTTGATGGGAGATTTTAATGGGCAATTTGTTGATTGAGGCTTCGTTAAAAAATTATTAAAAAATTAAATTAAAAAATGTCAAATCGTTCTGGAAAAATTATTTTCGATTTCGGGCGCCAATTACAATCATTTTAGGTCATTTGACATACTCTCGAAATCCTATCCACTTTCGAGAAAAAAATTCAGGAAGGTCGACAAAATTAAAAAATTTCAAATCGTTCTGGAAAAATTATTTTTGGTTTTGGGGGCCAATTACAATTATTTTTGGTGAATAGACATACCACCGAAATCCTTCGCACTTTCGAGAAAAAAATTCAAGAAGGTCGACAAAATTAAAAAATTTCAAATCGTTCTGGAAAAATTATTTTCGGTTTCGGGGGCCAATTACAATCATTTTTGGTGAATACACATACCTCCGAAATTCTTCGCACTTTCGAGGAAAAAATTCAGGAAAGTTGACAAAATTAAAAAATTTCAAATCGTTCTGGAAAAATTATTTTCGCTTTTGAGGACCAATTACAATTATTTTTGGTGAATACACATACCCCCGAAATGCTACGCACTTTCGAGAAAAAAATTCTTTACCGAAAATATACTGTGTGGCCGGAAATGTTTCTACAACTTTTTAACGAAGCCTCAATCAACAAATTAGTATCCTTGATTCTCGTCTTATTTTGTCCGAATGGCCGAACACCCTGTATAAATTTTGTAAAATTCATCGAACGGATGTAAAAATTGATCTAAAATTCTCTTTCTATAGCTCGGTTTATCTCGACAACCCACGTTATTTGTACTCATAAATCATCAATAACAATCTTTTTGCGAGGCGCCACGTTCGTAAAGAGTACTCACGAGAGATCCGCGGCTATAACTTCGACGAAGATGGAGGACGAGCGGCGGGAAGCACGTTTACAGTCGGAAACTACCAAAATGACGGGCGATCGTATCGCGAGGCTGAGACGTAGCGGTCGCAATCGAGAATCTCACGACGAGATCGTGGAACTCGAGGCTGAACTGCGACGGGCGTACATCGCGAAGGAACTTCGAGCGCAGTTCGTGGAAAGGGAGACCGTGAAGTACATCGAGGACGTACGAAAACAACACGCTGCGAAACTGACGCGGCTCGAACAGCGGGCGGCCATCGCGAGCGACGATCGTCGAAGAGCCGAGGACCTTAAAAAGTCCGAGGATTACAGAAGACAGCTCGCCGAGCAGATCGCACGGAAAGAAGAGGAGAGAAGTATAATGGCGCAGGAAGAGCGCAAGGAAAGGGAAATTTTAACTGAGGTCGATCGGATAAGGGAACAGTGGGAAAAGTCCAAAGCTCGAGAGTCAAAGGAAGAGCTGATGGAGTGCGCGAGAAGGGAACGTTTGATTCTCGAGGAAATGAGGGAGGTCCGTCGCGACGAAGAGCAGGAAACAGAGGCGAGAAAAGTTCGCGAGGACGAGGAGTATTGGAGGGAAGTCGATCGACGGAACCTGGAGGCGGAGAGGCTTCGTGAACAACGAACGGAAAGCAGGGAACGAATAATAAGCAAAATTGCGGGCGCGTTGATGAATATCGAGACGCGCAGGCAAGAAAAGGAGACGCTGATTGGCGAATTGATAGCCGAAGACGTAAAATATGAACTGCTGGCCAGAGAGAAAGAAGAGATCGTTAAGAGGAGGAAGATGATGGAGGAACTGGCAGCTAATTTGGAGGAACAGATCGTTTTCACGGAACAATGTAAATTGCGCTACGTCGAGCAGGATAGAACTTTCGCGGAAGAAATCATGAGAAAGATTATGGAGGACGAGAGAACCGCCAGACTGACGGCGGAGGCTAAACGAAGAATGCAGTTGCAGTACAAGGAGGACTTGGTTCGGTTGATCGAGAAACGACGAAAGATACGCGAGGAGGAAATCGTCAATATGAAGATGGCTGCTGAGGCTGAAAGAGTACAAGAAAGGATTAATATGGAGCGCATTAAGGAAGAGAGGAGGCTATTGTTGGAGAAACACGCGCCGAACGTTGTTGATTATCTCGATAAAAGCGTTTTTACCGAGGAGGAGAGAGAAATCATTGCTAGATCGTTGCAACGACGCAATAACGTCTCGGAATAATTTGAAAAATATTTTATCGTCAGACTTCCCGAGGGATTCGTGACGAGAGCATCGCGATCGTCGGATAATAGTAATGCACGCACGGGCATTTTCGAAAAGTGCTCGAGGCACGGCACTGATTAATCGGTAATTTCACGCCGGCGACGAGAATTAATGACCAAGTTAAATAAAACTTCGTCTTGCAGTTACGACTCGCGCTACATGGCAAAACAAATTTATTACTGTCGTCGGGGGCCACCGACTCGCATTGTGTCGTATTATCAAAGACAATGCGCGTCGCGAAAATAATGTTCGCGCGGACGAGCCGCGTCCGACGCGTTGGCGAAAAGTGTAATTATTGAAATCAACGGTAAAAGAGAGTCCAGTTATATTTTAATTAAAAAGTTGATCGCGTACGCGTATTAACATAACCGAACTTGTAACGAATTTTTACTTTATTTGCTAAATATCGTTTTCTGCATTGACACGGCCATTAATTAAAGCGTCGTACGTCGAACTAGTAATTAGAGGAGAGATGCTGAGTTGAGGAAACACGATTGGAATTTAATCGAGAAATGTATCGAGTCGTTTAATCAAGGGTTATGGAACATTTATAATGTAAAAGGTTATGAATTTTTTTGAATTTGTATTTTAGTATCAGAGACGATTTTTTATTTTATTATAATTTTGTTGCATCGAACAAATACAAGTTTTAATTACGTGTTTTCGACTACCGTATTTCAGACGTTTTATCTTTCCTGTATTACTTGTAATTGCTTCCTAATAAATTGTCCGTATTCTATCATGCGTTACTTTAATCCATTATTCATACAATGACTCCAAGCTCGCAAAAAACTTAATAATCTTGTCGACAGAGAAATTTCAACTTCACGTTGCGTCGTCGAAGACAGAATAAGTTATACCCTCGGCATCTGTCGGCAGGTGTTACTAATTATTAGCATGTTCTACAATATATCCTCCGCGAGCTTTCGTTCGAAAGATTTACGAGAAGTTTAGCAGCCTTTAGCTTCGAAGTATGTGGAACGCAACATTTAAATGGAAATATGTAAATGGCTACGTTGTACATGGGTACATAAAACAAAACTGTTCAAAGAGAAGTTAAACTATCCAAGACAAAGTAATATTCACGCGTGTAACCCGGTATAAGGAGCAACCATAAATTTAGGCAGAAAAATATAATATTCGTTATAATCTTGTGAAAAGTAATATGAAAAATATAAAGGTATATATTAAATAGAAATACTTAGAAAATTGGATTAATATGACTATTAGATCATATAACGTTCGTGAGTAAAATCTAATAGTGTTAAAAATTATATTAATTTTACTACTTTTTTCTATATCGTTACAGAAAATAAAAATATAAAGGATTTTCTCGAAGGATTTTTATTAGTTTTTATTTAATATCTCTGTCGTAAAAGAATTGAAATTTGAAGAATTACTATTTTATGATTTAACTTAGAATTTCATGAAGTTAACGGAAACGTGAGTTAATACAGTCGTGCCTAGATATAAACATCGCATCATGCTTATTTTGATGTGCGCTTAAACCTGTTTTATTCAGAAAATTCTCACAGGGCTAGAGTATGCTGCGTTTCTCTTGCGGCAAACTCCACCGGAAGTTGTGGAAGACATTCCACAGAATATTAGAGAATGTGTGTGGCTTCAATAACGGGTGCCCCGCACATTACTCTAGAATTGCAAGAGCAATATCAGATGTCAATTTCATTCGCGACTGTGGGAATAATCTACGATAATTGAATCGACAGTTGCAACAAAGAATTAATATTTTAATTATTGTTCAGCGCCGTTTCCTCGATTGTGAGTTGAATCGAAAAATGTGTATTTGTTGGAAAAACTAGAAGTACTGTTTGTCAGGTGAAAGCTGTAATACCAGAGGACCTAAAGCAAATAATTATTGCAATATATGCATCAATTACGCCGCAGGAAGTAGAATATCTAAACACGTGATTCATTATGATGCGTTGGTTTTGCAATGATGCCAATGGCGATCATTTTGGATGCCTGTTATAGCCTCAAGTTATGTTAATAAAATTTATACAGGACAAACTGCGTAAATTATTACAAGCTCGTTGTTGGAGAGCAATTAATTATAAGGAAAAAATTCTTTTTTAACCGCTGGAGGGTGTTTTTAAAAATAAATATAAATATATATAATGATCTTTAAATCTCGAAAAAAGGTAACTGAACGTTATTTATATGAAATAGATTTTCAGATATCCATAATTAATGAAAATATTTACATGTTTCCATTTAGAAGGGAATGATATATATTTGAATAATTTATCCTTGAAAACTTCCAATTGGTTGCATATTTGCTAATTTACATGAAATAAATATTAATTTAATAACTGACGCTTTGGACCGTTCTTACTTACTGAAGCGAGTTAAATGATTGTAACAAAGTACCGTCTTCACAGTAACTAAACGCGAGCGTGACATTTAATTAACGCGAAATTAAACGTTGAAGTAAATAACTTTATGCTGGATTTAACTGTATGCATCTTACCCAGCATGAAAAATGTTACATTAAATATCAGGAAAATAAGAAACATTAAAATTATTATATCTAAAAAATTACTATTTGAAAATAATAATCTATCGCAATAAATATTGCTCTGAAATGAGAGCTCGTGAAATTCCTAGATTAAAAAATAGCGTCCAATACTTATTACACTATAAAATATTACAAATACTAAAGAATTATTTACGTTCTATCATCTATAATAAACACATTAACGCAATATAAAGTAGCTGAACAAATGATTTAATAATTTGCAAATATATAAATGGATAAAATTAAAGTATTCGAATATCGAAGTGCCGTAGGTTAATCGCGTTTAGGTTAAATGTTTGAGACCGTTGATGATGCTCGACCATGCGATCGGCTGTATAATGATTATGTGCATCTGTGTCACGCAACCGTCAAGCGTCGAGACTGAAACTTATGCCAAGAAAAAGAAGGGATAACGTGAACTTGGCCATTTGTCCCTTGGCTGGCAAGGTCCGTGTGACCTGATGTACTTATGGCATGATTCGACGAATCTCGCCGTGAATTGTTACTTGTGTTCGTAAACACCGATCGTGTCATGGTATTATCTATTTTATTAGCGTGTCCTAGAAAGTACTGTGCAGCTTGGTCGTTTTGCTTCCTGGTTATTTCTAAACCGTCCATCATAAGTGTCAGACACGGATTAAGGGGGAAACTAAGTAGATTGCAACCCCCATATTTTCCAATATTAAAATATTTACGAGCAACGAAAAAATTATTTTCGATTTGCAAACACTCTTCCAACTAGTGAAATAATTTTTAAAATTTTCCAGTCTCTTTTTGAAACGTTGGTTAATTTTAATATAATTCGGACCAAAACAAACTGAATTTTGAACAAATATATTTTCTATTGAAAATAAATTTCGAGGAAGACGAACTTAGCAAAAATTGCAATGATTAATTTTGCTTTGGAGCAGCAATTACTCTAAAAATTAGTGCCCGAATTATGGAATGTAATATTTCGAAATGACGGAATTAAAATTTGACTGTTGAATCGAATAAATTTCGTTGGTTACCTATTGTTTGAGTTAAATTTTGCCCAGCTTTGTTATCGTGACAAATAGCAGTAAATAATTGGAAGCATTAAGGCCGCAGTTTATCAGAGGACCCGATCCTTTGAATTTGTGTGATTGTTACTAACGCGTCTCGACATTCATAGAATTCCACACTAATTAAATCCAGCTATAAAGCAGGCATTTAATCTCTACATTGGCATTTGTAATTAAACGGGACCATTATACAGGACGGTATCAATGCTGCTCGTAATAGATTCAACTTTTAAACTCGAACTCTGATAGCTTGAGGTCGAATTTATTTTGAAAACGGTATCACAATATATTTGATAGCAAAGTAGAGTATACATATACGTCTGTACAGTACGATTAATAAAATTGTTTGTGTGATCTTTATAATTTTTAAAATTTTTACTATGATGCAAGCAATATCTATTATATCCATAAAAAAAACTCACATGGAAATTATTGTGTGTGTTGAGCATTTGTTTCAGTAACCAAATAATTTCCATATTTATTTCATTATATTCATAGGATACGTCGAGCAAACAGGAAGAACATTCTATTAAAAAATAGCTAATTATTCTTGGAAATCAATAAATATGCAAAAGGATAGGATAAAGCTATTTTAATTTCATCAAGCTTCGTAGGAAGCCTCATATTAAACATGAATAATGTCGTATACGTGTACGTTACAACGCAACTTCTTGCTAATTCTCTATTCAGGATGTATTTTTAAAATAGAGGGATGTACTTTCCAACGGTTTCGTGAATTCGAAACTGCAGCCATAATGCTTTTAGTTTACCATATTACGTGAACGCACAGCGTGTAGTAGTTTTTTTACATCTTTCCTTCAAATTGAAATGCATCATTTATAAGCAGAACGCAATAGCACACATAACAGCAGAAGCTGCTACATCAAATGCAGACTGTTATTATGGCAGTGAATACGAAATGTTGCTTTCTCAAAGTTTTAATTTCCCTGTATTATTATGCACGAGTCAAACGATGTTTTTGGGGCAGATTGTATATCAAAGAGAAGAATTATCTTATTCTATCTTTTTTTTAAATAAAAAATACTATATTTATAGAAAACATTATAAAAAAATTTTCTTAAAATATTTGATTTCATTATATAAATACCAGTAAATAAAAATGAAATATGGTATAAACGAGGAAAGTGTTGAACCAGTGTTTTTGAAATAACTTTTGCTTTTCTAAATATCACTGACATTCTAAATATTCACGTTTAATCTGTCTCATCGCCCAGGGTTGACCTATTCCATCAGGATGGTCCTTCTACACAGGAAGTACTTGTAGGGACCATTTCCTTTCCTCGAGTTGCAGTCTACCTTCGATATTATAACGATTATGGTCTTCCTCTTTTAACAATCAAGAACCTTTCTCCCATGACGCGTACAACCTTCTTTCTTCCTTCCAAATTCTATCCTCGTCATTCCTAGATTGTATGCTTTCATTTTCTAATGGTTCTACCGAAAGCACATAGTCAGGATCTTGTATCCTTCATAAATTCTTATGAATTTCAAATTTTAAGACACTTTGGAACAGTCTTGAAATTAAATTGAAATTATTTGAAGTCTTCAGAATCTTTAAAACATTTAAATGTTTCAAAATTTCAATATTGCTCATTAATATTATTATGATACTGCAGAATTTGCTCACGTTTATATTATAGAACCATTGTCAATAAAATCTTATATTTAAATTCAAATGTTTCAAAATCTCAATATTGCTCATTAATATTATTATGAAACTGCAGAATTTGCTCACGTTTATATTAAACTATTATACTATATACTATATCATGTATAAATCTTATTTTGACATTCCTTGTGAACATTTGCACCATTCGTTATAATTATTATATATAAACAATCTTCAACAAACTGGTAAAAATCTTGTTGTTCTCTTGCATCAATATTGACGATAAAATTAGCAAATTAAGACATGAAATTTCACCACATCCTTTCTCACGCGTTTCAGCTACCAGCTGTAGATATTTGCGTGGAGATTTTGGAGAATTTGCCAGGAATTTGTCGAAGGTCGAAAGGAAATGAGAAAAAGGAAGGAGCAGGTGAGGAGGCGTGCGTCTCAATATGGGTCAGCTGACTCAACTAATTATAAGTGGACTCGTCAGGAAGGCTACCTGGCAGACCCTCTTCCAAGCCCCTAAACATTCGATGGTCGATCGAAAGATGCGTACTGGGTGTTCGCAAAAATGTAGGACCTTCTTCGTGGATCGAATCCTTCTGGCCATATAAATCGAAAATTTTTATTTTGCACGCGTCAAAGAATGATCAAAAGATTGGATCGAATCGATTACTCCAAAGACTTCGTGCAAACTGTTCGAGGGGAACGAAACTTCCTGAAATCAATTGTTACTGGCGAAGAAACGCGGAATTTCAGGAAACAAAGCGAAAGAACCATGAAAGGGAAACGTTATGACAACATTCCAGTCGTACGAAAGGCCGTGACGAGTATCCTCAAAGGGATTCCACGAAAGGACACAGAACAGACATTTTGATGCATTAGTTGACAGTGCAAATCGTCGTGTCACTGTGGAGGAAATATATTTCGAATCGAATAAAACGTTTCCTTTCCACGCAAATTGTTTCGTTATTTTTAAAAAGTACGAAACGTTTCTTTGAAAGTTCTTCGTATTTTAAATACACTGCATCAAGATACGTATTTTTAGATTAGAAAGATGGAGAATCATTTTCCTTTATGAATTTAACATAGCTTTTAGAGATGTTCCAATGAACTTATTCGTCGATGGTTTTCGAAATTTTCTATCGATAAGCCTCGATAAGAGTAAAGAGGAAGAACGAAGATTCGAGGACCTTAATTGACACAGATTCGTACAGGAATCTGCCAGAGAATCTGCAGAATATCTCAATACAAGTGCCATGAGAATATATAGACGATTGAGAAATATTACCAGAGTTTAAAAGTTCGAGAAGCAGATCCTTCGTGAGCTGGAGGAGAATCAGAAAAGTCAGGCGACCGAATTATGCAGATCACAGCCTCAACATTCTTCTAACGAACCGTTTCTGCATCGAATACTAACTTGCAATGAGAAATGGAATCCTTACAATGATTTATAAAAATATTTTGAAATGTTGGATGCTGATGAACCAATCGAAGACGATAACAGTTTGCAGGTATATAACTTTTTACGAGGAAAATAAATTACTGATAAAATAAATAAAGCTTGTGGACTTAAGATTATGTTAAATTGTCAAGCATTGTATGTAAACAGATTAGTAGAACAGTCACACTAAACAGCTCAGTTTGCGATTAGGAATCTCCAGAATACAGAACTTATTACAACTTGAGAATGAGATCGAATGAGGCACATGTTTACACAAACTTTTTCCATTGTTTTGATGTTCCCAATCCGTTAAAGTGGGTCTCGCTATGCTATAACCACTGTATATGGCAAACTAAACTTTTCTCCGAGACTTTAGATATGGATTACAAATTTCGAAAAGAAAATTACGAAATTCTTTGTATTGTGTTTATTAAAAATATTCTAATACTGTGTTTAATACTACCAAATTGTTATATGAAATATTATTAACAAAGGAGCTTGAGGAATATGTAGAATTATAATTTTTTCGTTTATTCTTTCCATCGAAAATCCTCCTTTTTTATTTCAAGCAATTTTAATCTATCTTGAGATTATCAAGAAGTTCTAATTGTTTTAGAGAGATAATTTGCAGCTTTTCAGGAACAAGTGGGATAATTACAATTTTGATTAAACAAAACAAGAAATGTATGTATATAGACCAATTGATTAAAGAAACATAAGAACAGTATTTCTAGTTCCAACCACTGTGTTATTAAAGAACATTCAACTGGGTCATGGTTTAGATTCTCAGCATGATTTTTACGAAAGACTGATATCAAAGGCGTTTCACACGTGCTCGGAAAAATTGCTATTAACACACAACTGGAAACTAGAGAACTCGAGTCTATTCAGCGCGTAAAGTTGACACCATACAATCCTAGCTCATTAATCTACTCTTATAGTTAATTACTCTTTGTGTTGTGTCGTCCTGTTTTCGTTGCTTCTAGATCTAAATCAATTTTTATAGAGTTTGTGTATCGTACATACTACTAATATAGAAAGTAAAAAATAAATAAATTAGCTAAACTAATCGTAAATAATTTTAATAACTCGAAAACGAAATTTATGATCTCCCTACAGGCTACGAATTCTGATGGAATTTCTCTTTTATTTTCTCTGTGGTACATTGGAGTTATTTATTCCCCGCCATAAACATTCAGCAAAACAGGTGATAGTTTTCACTGGACCAATCGATTGGTCGGTGCAGTAAACTCATAGTAACGACTGTCGATGAAACTATTTAACTGACTTATCCGGTTTATTTTATGGGGGAAAGGTTGTTCTAGGAACAGTAATAAAAGATAAGTAGATTGGTTCTTCGAGAAAAAAGATTGTTTACTAGTTGAACAGTTCATTCGTGAGCATATAAATAATCAAGAAATAATTACAAGATAAATACGAACTTCAACAAAAATTGACGCTATTGTTTAATAGAAATTCAAGGCAATGTAAACAAATGGAGAATATAGACATATTGTTTGACCATTTTGTATATTTTATCTGTCTATCAAAACTATGAGTTTTATGACAACGAATGAATATTAAAGTGTTATTATGTTTTCTTGTTACTGGCTTGTCGTTGACGTAATTTTCATTGCTCCTAAGGTAGAATTAAGGTTGGGTCAACGAAACAATCGACTTGGTTAGTGGGAGTTCCAGGGACGAGAACCCCACTCTAACTCCTACCAACATGATTGCTTCTAGCGAAGTATTTGAAGCACTTTATGATTTCATGCTTGATAAACAGTATTACCAGTTACTAAGTATGATCCTACATACTTGGAAACCTATTAAAAATATTTATACTCGAACACATATTCGTTGGAATTGAACTAGTAATATTTAATTCTCTTTTACACAAATTTTTATGTTTAGTGTAATTTATATACTTATATAGAGTTTCTTTTTTTTAGGTAATAAATTGAACCTCTGATTGTAGGATTCAATATTCTTTTTTATTTTAAGGTTTTTGACTTTTCTCTTTATATCTCTCTTTTCTCTAGATATTGATTAAATTTCATATATTATACACGATTTAAATAATACTCGATTTTAATATTTCAACATTGTATAGAACACAAAAATAAAAATATCCTAATAACAGTTTCATCAGGGGTACCTAAAACCTATATAACAAATGTTTATTCACTATAGATTACATTAAAAGTTATCAAATTAGAAAAGAAAAATTTCTTTTTATGTCTACATCAGACAGACCCTATAAAAGCAAAGAAAATGATTTAATTTTAGATTAATTTAAATTAAAGAAGGCATTATTAATTGCATGCGTAGTACATATACAAATAACTTGTTGTGCAGTATAATGAGTCACAATCAGTCGCGCCCAGCTCAATTTCACCCCATCCTAACTTTGTATGTACATCTTGTTATCTATTCAGTCGCCTTATGACAAATAGTATGATGACAGCGATCATCTATCGCGACGTTATAGTCCTATTGTGCGCCATTGTATCGCAGCTATAGAATACCGAGTGTTGCTACTGTAAGCTATACAGTTATTTTATCGTTCGTTCGACCGCCTTTGCAGCAGATTGCCTTACGATACCATAATCTCCTGCACTACGTATCCCAGGTTTCTTATATCTTCTTAAAGCTGTACAACACGCCCTTTTTTAGGGATACATGGAGATTTACATACCTCATATATATTCGCAATTACAGTCCAACGTAAGATGCAAGATTTCCATCAGAAATTTATAGATACGTTCTGGACAATAGCCAATTATAATTAAAACTTTGCAAGCTTTGACGACAATGCTTTTAGATAATCCATGCGTTCAGTATAATAATAATTTATTGTGACCCTATTAGAGTAGATATGATACAGAAAAATAAATCAATAAGAATTACAAATAGTTTGTAATATGGTAAATATGTATTTTTTATATTGTCTCTGTGAATTTGAAAAAAAGAATGGAAGAAAGAATTTACTGCTATGTAGATTCTGGTTATTGGATCGAAATTTACATATTCAGAAGTATAGGTCGGTGGCAGAAAAATGAAACGAAAAGATCTCCCAGGTGCATGGCAGTTTAATTATTCTAAGAGACTCTGATTAAATTACAAAGAAAAATTGCTTGAAAATTAAAAATCTCTGGAATAATAAATTGCAATATCCTGCTTTAAATGCAATGAAATGGAGGAATTTATATTGTACGCTTTCTACCATTTGTTTATGTTTAATTATGGTTGATTTATGCATTTATGGGAAAATTATATTTTCAAAAAACTACAGAAAGCAATTAGTTATGCAAAAATTTAAGAAATACTTATAGATAGGAATTATTATATTTAGGGGTTGAGACAACCCTCTGTAAAACTCCCATTTCATTAATTCTATTAATAAAAGTATGAATTTGCATAAAGATATCTAATAATAAAAGATAAACAGTAGCATAGTCAAAACCAGTTTCACGTTCAACGATACAAAAAAACTGTTTAAAATTCAAAATGTCCCGGAAATTTTGTGCAAATCGTCGCGAGATATACATTGCAACGGAAGGAGATCATTTCCAGCAATTTCTGTAATGGCGTGTTCTCACAAAGCTCTGCAGCAAACAGAAAGTAGTTGAAACTCGGGGAGGAAGCGTTTCCGGGGCCCATAATAATACATCTGCTCTTTTTCGTCTTCGTGGAAAGTAAAACACACTTCTAAAGTTGGACCACCTTCTGCAGGCACATCCTGTTTATTTACGCGTATTTATTTCGATCGAGAACTGGTACTGCTACTTTACCATTTCTACCTGTGCATTTTGCTTGAGCTTCGAGCCTGCACCACTGATAACTATCTGCAATGTATACACATATTCGAATATCTAAACGTGACAGTATCGTACAGGAGAACACTTTAAGGATACTTTCTGACAAAGAGATACAAAGTGGAGGCACTCGCTGTCGCGAAAAAAGGAAAACAGATGCGCTTTGTTCGTGAGTTCCAACATGGTAGAAGGATCCTATAGCACAGCTGACAGACAGCTGTCCTTGTCACGGCTTCGTCATGGTTCTTGGCCACGTATAACGCACTCCTCCCCATCATTCTTTGGCATATTGTGCCGTATATCAAGCTATACACGCCATAGTAAATATTCAATTTGCTAACCTTACTTCAAGGGGCTCGGAATTGATACGACGGTTAAACGTTTGCAGGCTATAGACTACCGAGGTTACAATATGTAATACGTCAATCATGAAAGCACTCGAACACACTGTGCTTTCGATATTTCAATGCAGCATAATTTTAGTAGCAATAATCGTGTATATTAAATTCAAACGTTTTGCAAAGTTAGCTTGAGTGCGACTTTGATTCGAGGGTTTTGTCCATAAATATGCTTTCGCTGCTAAACTTGGCAATATTATGGCTCGATAAATTTCTATATGCTGCCTAAGAATTCCACGGAGTGTTACGAAGTTCAGAAAATACACCAGGGGCCGGTTCGAGTTTATTCCTCGCAGCAGAAACGTCGTATGTTTGAAATACTATTCGTGAAGTGGATATACCGATTGCAAATGGCGAGCGAAGTATGAAATCACACATGCTTGGTGTAATAAATTATAGAGGATAGTCTGCTGAGTGTTTAAAATTTTTGGAAAAGTTGCAAACTTAAAATTTCAGAAATTAACCCAAACATTTAATATCCTCTGATTGTCAAACCTCTCTCGACCTCTGTGTATCGCTTTTTATTCCAGGAATGATTTATCGGGAAATTAAGAAAACTGGTTCAGTAGTATTCGGCTTATCCGGCACCCGGTTATTTGAATAACTATAATAGAAGGTGTGAAATTTTTCGACAAAATTAAAAAATTTCAAATCATTCTGGAAAAATTATTTTTAGTTGCAGGGGTCAATAGCAATCATTTTTGGTGAATAGACCTATCCCCGAAATCCTATCCACTTTCGAGAAAAAAAATCGTGTAGGTGCTGAAATTTTTCGGGGAAAAAAAAAATTTTCAAATCGTTTAAAAAAATTATTTTCGATTGCGGGGATCAATTACAATCAGTTTTGGTCATTACACATATCCCCGAAATCCTACGCATTTTCGAGAAAAAAATTCCTTACCGAAAACATAATTTCAGGCCACAAATGTCTCTCCGAAATTTCATGCGAATCTTTAAAATGTCATAACTCCTGGACGGATTGAACGATTTTAATGTTTCAAAAAGCAAACAACGCGTATTTTAGTGTAGAATATGTAGAAATTCTAACAATATTGAAAAAGTTGTTCCTTGACACCGTAAAGTGAGAAAAACACCCTAAAACTGGTCCTATTTTCTAACGATCATAATTCCTAGAATAGTGTACATATTTCAATGAAATTTTTTTCTGAAGTAGAGCCCATGGGTACCTACAAAAAAGTATTAGACAAGTTTTCTGTCGGGTGACAAACAGAATTACTGAAAATAGAAAACGAATTTTTAAGCAAAATCGACAGGGGCTGCTAAAATTTTTCGGCGAAAATGAAAAGATTCAAATCTTTCTGAAAAAATTATTTTTAGTTGTAGGATTCAATTGCAATCATTTTTGGTCAATACATATACCCCCGACATCCTACCCAGTTTTGAGGAAAAAATTCCAGAAAGTGAACAAATTTTTCGATGAAATTAAAAAACTTCAAATCGTTCTAAAAAAATTATTTTCGCTTGCAAGGGTCGATTACAATTATTTTTAGTCATTACACATACCCCCGAAATCCTGCGCATTTTCAAGAAAAAAATTATTTACTGAAAATGTAATGTGTGGCCAAAGATTTGTGATTATATTCCTCATTTTTATCACTTTATGTAGATGTAGTCCAGTTATCCAACATATAAAATTAAGATATACTTGTATAATTGTTAAACTTCGGTGACTAATTTATTAAGTGGTGTTTTGTTGTCAATATTTCTCTACGTTCGAAAGTTTCTTTTTCCACGGTTTTATTTCATAGATACAAACTTGGCGATTCTGTCGCATTATGCGCAATGCGGAAAAATTAATTCTTAAAGCGACATATGCCTTTGAACAAGATAACGACCCAAAGCACGTGGCAAAGAGAGTAAAACAGAGGTTCTGAAACACGTGCACGTACAATGGCGCCAAACAATTTCATACGCCCCCAAATTAGGGTTGCTGTGTCGAGTATTTATGAGATAAAAAGACTTAAGCGTGGAAGAATATTAAACAGGTTTTTATTTAAAAAAAAACTCAAGGAATTATTATTAAAACGAAAACAAGAACGACTACTAATTATAAAAATATTCCTAATCTGGTTTTCGATATATTATTCATTTTCTTTAATTTCCTTGTTACGAACATAAATTATTTTAAAATATAAAGATTGCTGATAGTTTATTATTCGAATGAACTAATTTTCCATGTTCTATATTTGTTCAAATTATAGTGCAAAACATAGAAATATTCGACACTTGATGAATTTGTTATTTTACAATATTTTAAATTAAAGTAGCATTGTTTACAATTTCACAAGTATTAGGGTTCTATTGTAAACAATATTGCAACACGTTGTGAGTCCAAAGAGCCGGTCACCGGTGACCACCGCGGCAATTAACGTATTAATGACAGATCAAAATTAAGAAACATCATTACTGAACATATTTGAATATACGTACATATACGTTTACGACTAACCTGGTTTCGAGATTGCTGAGATTCTGTCCCTCGAGTATGCACGACGGTTTGTTGCCAATAGGTCAAGGTTGACATACTAGGTAATTCTAATTAATAATTGCAAATATCCGCCTAACTCAGATTCTCGTACAATAACGACTGAATTGGGTAAATAACGAGTAAAATTTAATAGATTCAATATATCCGTTAATAAATTAAAAATTGCTTCACGAACGAATCTGCAATTTTCCATTCGTCAATAAATGTTCAACTTCGATGGCTGACGTGTTCTTTTCCTCAATTTCCACGGGTAAATAGAATCGAAGGGAAGAAAGCAACGATCGATTATGCGGAAAAAGAGAATTAATAATCAGGAATAGCGTCGACGAACGAGAGAGCCATGAAACGTAATCCCGCCTGTCTAATTCTAATCGATCATTCTTACTTTCCAATCTCTCTTACACGTACAATATTCTGCACCCGCCGGACACTTACTGCATCGTACGTTCGATTATCCCGATGTCTACGAGCCCGATAATTTACGTAGACGCATACACTCCTCTGCGTGCGGCCAGATATAGATGTACAAAGATATCGCAATGGGCGAAGGAATGAACTTTCTCGCGCATAACTTATGCAGATCAACCGGTCGATGTGTAGGGTTACTTAATATACATTTACGTATATTACTCGTAACGCTGCACGGTCGATTGTGTCGGGCTGGTTCCGAGACGAAGAACGTCCTGGCGCCTCTCGAACACCTCTGCAAACAACAAACTCACGACCAACTCCGAGTGCGAACTCGTGTTTGATTTTAAGCGCAGTGTAAACGACCCACGTTCATTTTTCATCGTTTTCTAATTTAATTGTAAATGGGCTGTTTGTTTGTTCCGTAATTTCGATGGCTAGTTAATTCCATGCATCGTCACTCAAATTGACTTTTCGTCCTTTTCTTAAAGACACGTTGGCTCATTGGTTTTGCCTACGTTAGACTTAATTTTTATTTCGTATATTATATTATATTGTTTCAGATATTCAGTTTCACTCGATATTACAATTTTATGGAAGAAACATTCTGCAGGGTTGCATGACTGCATTAGGTGTAGATTTCACTCGTAAATAATTAAAAATAGGGAAACCCTATCACAAATTTTTGGAATCAATTATACATATAAGAAAGACCTACCAACTTCAACAAAATATAAAATATTAAAATACTAAAACTGATGTTGAGTCTTTTGTGCAAAGTCCAATCTTCCAACTTATCGTTTGATTATTTTTCTGATATTCTTTAGGATATATTCCTTAAATAATTATACGTTCGTTTTCAAAGATTTATACGTAGCGAATTTCGTCGAAGGAAAAATACAGGGAAGAATTTGATCGATTTCGTGAGTGGCTATGTTTCCCGCGGGGCGGCCATTTTGGAAATTGATGGTTGTTGGAGTTTAACATCCCCGAGGAACCCGAGGCGTTAGTCGACCAGCACATACTGAGAATCGCAAGATAACTTGACTAGAAGCAATGCCGATGGTATCACGAAGGCCTCACCGTGGCTTACATGGTACAACAGGGGCCAACGTAAGAGGTTAACAGGGTTCAGTACAGCGATCTCTGTCAAGTTGCAATCATTTTTGCCCGTCGACGCGCAGAAAGACCGTCCCCACCACTTGGTGAAATTTCCGGCACGGAACAAGCCGCGGAATTATTTACGAGTCGCGGTCAACGATGACTCCGGTTATTAACGAGTCAGAATTTTATCCCCGTAATAAATTCTTTTGTAAATTAAAATACGTTGACCAATTTGTAGTTTGAAAAATGATTCTCGAGCATAAATGTTCGATCCGTTGCTCGAATGTAAAATTTGCTTTGTAACGAGTTTTAGGGACAGGAAGCTTAGAGACAGAAGTTTAAAGACGAGCACGAAAATTTTTAATAGCGTCGAAAATGTTTGTAGATTGTAGGTTGTAAATAATTGGTTATTTTCTGGAAAAGCATTTTAAAGCAAATATGTAACAAAGTTATTTGGGGGAAGAAAGATTATTGCTACCTTATAAAATCGCAGAGATTTAATTAAATTTATTCTTATGCAAGCAAAACACAAAATTTGAAATTGTTTCTTTGTGAATTCTCGTGCCCAGAATTTTCGCCGCGAGTTTCAAGAAGTATAAATTTGTAACTGACAATCCAATGAAAAGAATAATGGTTTCTAAGCTTCTTAGTCTCGAAACCTCTGAGCTGACCGATGAGGGTTGGATTATCGTGGACATTGTTCCATGTCGCGGGGCAGAGTTTTTCAGCTTGCTAAATGAGATGTGGTTAATCGTCTTGGGGTACTGTTCAGCGTTCATGCAGAGAGGTTTAAACCGACTTCGTAGCGACCAGCGTGGTACACGGGGCTGGCAACCCAATATTGCACTGGAAATTCATGCTACAACGCGCGGATACGCTATTCCCAAAGGGAAGAGAAGGATACACGCTGGTTACAAGCTGAAGCCTTGGAACAGCAGAGTCGCATTCGATGTAAGAAGCACGGCTTACATCGCAAACGTAATGATACAACGTTGAAAAGAAATTCAGAATAGAAAAATGGACATAGAAAAAATTTATTCGATAGGACAGATGTATTTGCTTGTTCATAAATTGATTCTACAAAGAAGAAAGACTTTAATGTAATGATTGATTACATTTTAGTTCTTTGTATTTGTTTCAGACAGGACCTCGATATGAAAGTTTTTAATAATTACTTTTGTAAAGGAATCAACCTCTTTGCAATACTGCAATATACGTATACGACTGATGTGTTTGCTTGTTCATAAATTGATTCTACAAAGAAGAAAGACTTTAATGTAATGATTGATTACATTTTAGTTCTTCGTATTTGTTTCAGACACGACCTCGATATGAAAATTTTTAATAATTACTTTTGTAAAGGAATCAACCTCTTTGCAATACTGAATTTATAATTAATATCAGATCCGATATTGCAATCGTAACTAGTGTCGATACGCTAAACTAATTTCGATTCTGCATAGCAATTATTCGACGCGACAGTTCTGTGAAACTGCTTCTATTATGAAGCCCGTGTCGTATCAGTTTTCAATTATTGTATGAATCTGGGCGTGCGTAAAATTGCAGGGAAAAATATATCCCCGGATTACTCAGAAAATTGTAAATGGTGGACAGTTACTCTCGCAATTAATATAATTAAAAAAAGAATACATTAGATATATGTATCTGATAAAAATAAAAAATCAATGTATCTCTATTTACATAGAATTTATTTCTAAAAATAGATAAATCTTTTGAAAAATTTAATTTAAAGGTAAAAAAAAGGTCTTTTTTCAATCATATTATATGAATGAACCTAATATTATCAATGTATTATTATCATTTAAGTCAAACTAATATTATTAGTTACTGTAAAATACTGACAAACGTAATTTGTATCACACTATAAATACCACTAAACAATAAAAAAGAGAAAGATACCAGGTTCCGTGGTGTAGCGGTTATCACGTCTGCTTTACACGCAGAAGGTCGCCAGTTCGATCCCGGCCGGAACCATTTTTTTTTCATTCCAAATATATATAATATTGAAATTAATAATTATTATATACATACATACTATTACATATTTTATATTACATAATTTTATATCGTGCATATATTACATCGAACTTTAAGTTTCTCGTCGTCCAATCATGTTTATAAAATGAAATAAAATTCGAAGAAAGAATAAATCGTTCTATTCAACGATTCTAATTGATTTTGAGTATCGTGAACTTTCGTTGTATGATAATTTGACCAGCTGATCGTTTACCGTTAGAAACAGGCTGTTCTTTAATCATATGGCAATTAAACTCATTCCACGAACTGAAATCACAGCCCGAATAAAAATAAGTAACCTAACGAGCAACTATTATTTTCTGTTTCAGATGTCAGCGCAGCGAGCAAATTAACATAGGTTGCAATGTTGCTGTCTTCGCTATGAACGAGATCCGTTGCTACGCTGATTCGCCCGTGCTTGCTGTACATCAGTCATTCAACCGGAATGGGAAGGCACTTAGGTGTGATTATTATAAACGTACTCCATATTGCCGCATCATACAGGGTGTTCCGCTTAATTTTACCGCCTTAAATATCCAATTTCCATTCGATAAAACGACAAAATGCAAAAAGGAAACATTCATTCGCAAAAGACAAATATTATGATAAAAAAAGCATTTCAAAGTCACATTTTTCTAGATTCTAAAATCATCGATATTTTTTTTTAGGATGAGGACCTTTAGTCAAAAATGTCTTTAATATTCTATTCTGATATTTAAGAATTGAATTGTTCACTATACCAACAAACTTCTCATTCGATCGACTATATTTGTGAACGTCAAGAATTTATTTATTTTTTTAATTCATAAAATATTTTCCTCCAACATTTTCTTCGAATATGAGAAATAAGCGAGATATTTGAGGTGATCGAGTTAAGTAGGACACCCTGTACGTTAGGTTTCTTTAAACGTTGGTTAACACTATCCGTCAGGCAACCGCCCGCCCTTTAATGGGTTTTGCGTAGTGGTATTCACGCTATCCGTCACCGTTGGTCTGGCGGTTTCTTTGAAGAATGCTTTAACGGACGGTTGCCTGGCGGATAATGTGAATCAGCCGTAATTCAGTGATGTCTAACATATGTAAATTCCAGAGCTTAGGAAGCTTCCCCTCGTTTCTAACTCCGTTAGTATAGTACAAGAACGCTGCCCGATACATTATAGTGTGCTAGATTCCCAGGCAAACATAACATGCTTAAAGCTGGAACCATTTGCCGAATTCTTACGCGTTTGAGTGCTCCTCAAATATTCGGCGTGGTTGGTCAAGAAGTAATTGCGTTTTATCACAATTCTTAGCAATATTTGGCAATATAATTAATTTTATTTTAAATTATGGTTCAAGCTTTGGAAAGAAATGTACACGAATCGAAATTTTGTATTATGTTTAGAAAATGCCTAACTGATACAGTGCAATATACAGGGTGTTCGGCCACCTCTAGCAAAAATTTTAATGAGCGATAGTAGAGGCCAAAATAAGACGAAAATCAAGTATACTAATTTGTTGATGGAGGCTTCGTTACAAAGTTATTAACATTTAAAGTTCCGCCTGAATCATGGCAACCATCGAGCATATGCGTAAGCGTGGGAGGTCAGGAAACGATGTATTACAGGAACCGAGCTTACCGACTTATCGATCGCCTTTCGTGTCTGCGTCAACTCTCAGGACGGCGAACGTGGTACGTTGAATGAAATCCGACAGCCCCTCGTTTTTGCGTCAACTCCCAGGAAGGTAAACGCATATCGTCGAATAGGATTCAACCTGTCTTATGAACATCCAGAGGGGCATATCAATACTCGCCCGACAAGATGTTCACAGAGAGAGGGTGAATGCCTCTTTTAACACACACATTTTTTTCTGTATAAAAATCACCCACACGCGAGCATACACGCATCGCGATTGTCCCGTCCGCGAGTGTCCACGTGTACGCGCACCATGATTGTCCCGACCGCGAGTGTCCACAAGTAAATACTTTTCGACGAGCACCACTATTCAATTAAATAATACACGCGCACCGCGATTGTCCCGTCCGCGAGTGTCCACGTGTACGCGTACCACGATTGTCCCGACCGCGAGTGTCCACAAGTAAATACTTTTCGACGAGCACCACTATTCAATTAAATAATACACGCGCACCGCAATTGTCCCGTCCACGAGTGTCCACATACTCAGAGAGAACTGCCTCACAAAAGATGTTCCACGCGGCCACCATTTTCTTGTAGGCACAGCTGCATTCTTCTCTGGAAATTTCGTCGCATATTTTCTAAATGAGCCCCTTCTCGTGACTCAATAATACCAGCTGAAAACGTAATCCGGCAATTGAGTTCGTCGAGCGAGTTTACTGGTGTTGAGTAAACTAAATCCTTTAAGTGGCCCCAGTAGAAAAAATCAAGGGGGTTCAAATCAGGTGAACGAGCAGGCCACAGCTGAGGTCCTCCTCGTCCAATCCACTTGTTTTTAAAGTACGCGTTTAAATGCCCGCGTACTGCCAGTGTGGAATGGGGCGGTGCACCGTCGTGCATGTACCACATGTTTCTGCGTACATGTAGTGGTACATCCTCCAGAAGGCTTGGCAACTGCGTTTCCAAAAATTCCAGGTACAATTGTCCTGTTAATCGTTGTGGCAAGACCACAGGACCAATAATTTTACTGCCAAGTATGCCTGCCCAAATATTGACAGAAAACTGGCGTTGTGTATTTATTGCGTAAACCGCATGTAGGTTTTCTTCTGCCCAAATATGGGCATTGTGTGTGTTTATGTTGCATTTTTTCTCGTTCCGCGCATTGATATGCCCCTCTGGATGTTCATAAGACAGGTTGAATCCTATTCGACGATATGCGTTTACCTTCCTGGGAGTTGACGCAAAAACGAGGGGCTTTGTCGGATTTCATTCAACGTACCACGTTCGCCGTCCTAAGAGTTGACGCAGACACGAAAGGCGATCGATAAGTCGGTAAGCTCGGTTCCTGTAATACATCGTTTCCTGACCTCCCACGCTTACGCATATGCTCGATGGTTGCCATGATTCAGGCGGAACTTTAAATGTTAATAACTTTGTAACGAAACCTCCATCAACAAATTAGTATACTTGATTTTCGTCTTATTTTGGCCTCTACTATCGCCCATTAAAATTTTTGCTAGAGATGGCCGAACACCCTGTATAATAAAGAGGGTTCGTTTCAGGGGATCGAAGAAAAGTGTGCTATTCTATACAACCGACTGCGGCGACGAGAAAGAAGATTTGGGATTTAAGCTTCAACAACGATCGGTATCTCTGGTGAGTGTCACGAATTTTTAAAATCGTTATGATATTATAACGTACCATGACCCCGACACACGCGGCATTCCAACGCCAAAAGGGGTTCCCCATTAGATTAGATTAGGATTAGACGCCAACGTGTGTCAGCTTTCAAACAACTCGAGTGAGTTATCAAGCGCCCATCGGTAACTATCAACAGCGATAAGCGAATCCTCGATTGCCAGACGCATCCGGGGATATTGCCGAAAGGAAAGTCGTCCTTTTATGTCGCGTCTCAGATTTCTTAACAGACGGAGAGAATCTTACTCTGGCGATAAGAATCTCTTCCAAGCAAGTCGTTTCGCGCGAACGTTGCTGACTAATCCCGAGTTAGAAATTGGCGTATCCAGTATCTCTTCGAGACCGTCTTCCGGGTCGCCACGGTTGATGGAAGCTTCTCTATCCGTCGCCAACTATTACACGATTTCCTAAAGCGCGGTGTCTCTTCGCGAGCTCATACCCACGTCCTCCGAATGATTAAGAGGGCAGTCTCATGTGTACGTTGCAAAATTTAACCATATTCATTCATTTTTTTAAACTAAGTGCTACATCTAACGCTATAATTTATACATATTATATTTATATATTTATACGGAATAAAAAATAAATTTTTCATTTTTATTGACTTTTCAAGTATTTATTACGTCCACAGTAAACATTTGTTTAATCACTGGCGTAGGTGATTGTAGCTCTCAAGCTTGACGAAATCAAATAATTCATATAATTCTAATAAATTCAAATAATCAAAATAATTAATTTAGGGCTATACAAAAAATGTTTTACAATCCACAATACTTAACATCTATCTCTCAAAATTTAGCAGTATATTCTTAATCAGTATATTCTTTCAAGAAATGAAATAAAACAACAAAATTGACTTTTTTGAGGTCTCATATGAGACTACCCCCTAAACACTAAACCTACGGGCACTTCATGCATACCTATTCCTATCATGACCAGTCAAATGTCTTTCTTTTTCTCTTTTACGAGGCAACGTACTTCTAATTTTTGCATTATATGTATAGAAAGTTGTGTTTTGATGTTTATTCGTAAGATATCCTTCTCTTTTATGTTAAAACATTGTTTAATTTTCATCGGATAGAAGATAAAACGCCCTTGAAAACGAAGAAAAATTGCTGGCTAGTAATTACGCAAACATCTTGTATTTAAAATAATTTTCAATTAAATAAACAATTTATGGTCAAGTTTTATCGTAAACTAGCCGTACCATCAATAGGAATCGCTGAAACTTCTTTGACTATGTAGCGTCAAAGTAAATTTCGAAATAAACATAGAAGATAGCAAATAGTATAGTAAATGATATGATCATTAGATAGAGGATGAAATGCCCTTTAAAACGAGCGTTCGAACAAGTCGACAGCTTTATTAGTTCCGGAGATATAGCGATTTTAATTTCAAGTCGATGCGGTGGCTAGTTTCGGAGATAGGGTTTCTTTACGTTTCGTTGTGCGCTCGCGAGTTCATTGCTCTCGCGCGCGTGACAATAGTAAACAGTGAGTAGTAAATTCTTGGAAATACTACGCCGCAACTGGGTCACGACAGTCACGTACACGGGTTAGGTCAGCACCACGCACGTGCGACAAAGAGGTCCGACGCCTAAGACGAAGACAGAGATAAAAAAAATTACCATTTACATAAATTACGATATCTCCGAAACGGATAGTCCGATCGCCAAAAACCAAAAGCCATTTCAAAGAGGAAGGTTTACCGCTGCCAACGATACCTCATTTATAAATAAAACACTAGTAGTTTCCAAACTGCACGCATCTAAACTTTTAGTATTTTTAATACGCGTTAATAGGCTATTGTACGCGAGTCGGACAATGAGACAGTCGAATTAAAAAAAATTACCTTTTACATAAATTACGATATCTCAGAAACGAAAAGCCGGATCGACAAAAACCAAAAGCCATTTTAAAGGGGAGGCTTTGCCGTTTCTAACAATGCCTTAATAATTAATAAAACCCTAGTAGTTTCGGAACTGCACACGTCTAAAGTTTAACTATTTTTAATACACGTTAATAACATTTTCTGAGACGGGGAAGCGAGAAACAGTGGAATTTAAAAAATTACCTTTTACATAAATTACGATATCTCGAAAACGGAAAGTCCGATTGACAAAAACCAAAAACCATTTTAAAGGGGAAGGTTTACTGCTTCCAACGATGCCTCAGTTATGAAGAAAACATGAATAGTTTCGAAACTGCATGTGTGTAAAGTTTAACTATTTTTAATACGCGTTGTTAGACTGTTCTAAGACAGTGGAAACTGTAGATTCTCTCCTTTCGTCTTTGTTCTACATATATTTTCTACATCAAAGTTAACCAGAATTTGGTACCAATTTTTGTCCAGTTTTTTACAAAAAAATATAAATCATTCAACCGGTCAGGAGACCGATCGTGGCAGGCAAGACAGATTACATATTTTTCTCAGAAAACAAACAATGAGAATAGAAGTGAATATTGTAAAATTCATTGTACGTGTACTATAAGAAAAGTTATGAAGTTAAATGGCGCTAAAATAATATTGTGCGTTAGAAATTCTAAACGAAATTTTAAAAACGGTCATTTGGCCGGTCGCGGTAGATTTAGTGTTAACGAACTCGCAGGTAATACGAGGATGCTTTTAATCGCTTCGATTAAACACGGGGTCCGGCAAGCAGGAGGCTTCATCGTGCATCAATGACAAAGCATACGCCTTCGTAATAACTCGCGGATTCTTTGTTTAGCGATGACTCGAAGGATACATTCTATACCGCCTTGTATCCTATCGGTCATGCGTGCCGTTTAAAACTTCATCAACCGTGCATATCGCGTTCGCGTTACATCGAACGACGAGTCAATTATGCTTCGCGAAAGACAGTTGTAATTACGAGGAGACGTAGCCGGATTATCCGTGAATCGTTGAGTGGTTGCTTTCGCGCGAACAGTCGACGTAAATCGGTGATATACTTGCCTGAGCAGAAGATGATTCATGGACGCATGAAATTGATTTCATAGTCGTGTAATTTAGATGGATCGAACGGATTATGCGTAAGCCCCTCGGAGTTCATTAGTCCGATTTGTGCAAAGATTTCATCGATGTATCGAAATGTAATTATTGTTGGAAAGTAACTAGGTCGATCGTGTATCAATGATTACTACCTGCGATGTAATGCAATGTTTAAAATTACGTCGCACTATTTATTAAATTGCTCCACCGTTGTAACGTTGAGACTTAATTTTTTCTCCCACGATATTGACTACGAGCAAATTTTAGCCTTTAGGGTTAAACCTTTTAACGTTCACGGAAGCGGAAGGGTCGTTGAAGATTATAATATCAAGCCTCGTCGGAATAAATTTGTCAAGAGGGTCCTCTCGTTCGATATCGAGATAATTATTCCGAGTCATTCGCGTTGTACTAAAATTTTAACAAGGTATTATGTGGCAAAGTACTCCTCGTAGTCTGACGTGCTCGAAGCGACCCACATCCGAAAATAGAACCAAAAGTTTACTCGGTTTCTATTGTAGCATTAATTCCACGGATCTTGTTCCAACACTGGTCACCGTATTGACAAGGGTCGTCGTCGGGTCAAGTAGATTTCGTAGTTTCGGTCTCTGTGCTTTAACAGGGTCGACGTACTCGCACATGATCGCCTCGCGTACACGCCGGATGATGCCGCGGTATTGTCGTGAGAATTTCTGAACACGCCGAGAAATCGTAATTCTCACGAGCCCTACAATCGGACCTTTCATGCAATTTCTTCGCCGAGCTGCAGTTACACGCCATTTGCCTTGAGCGAGTCGAAAAACAGACGTTCATCCTTCGGGGTATAGAAAATCGCTCCTCTCCTAGTCATTGAATAAATTTCGTACGATCTTTCCTAGATCTCTACAACGTTCCTATTATTTTTATTACTGAACATAGTAAATGAAATCTCTAATTAATATATTTAAAAAATATTTATAACGAATACTATTCTTGTTAGAAATTAATCTCTCATTACAAAAACTTAAGAAACTGCATTTCTTAATTTATTTTATATTGCCTGTAAACTACTGTCAAGGTTGTTTTAATAAAGCTTTACATCTTGAGTCTCGCGTTTTAACGTAATAATGATACTTATTGCTCGTAATTTGTTACAAAATGGTCTCTAAAATGTTTCTACTATTTTTATTACTAGACATAATAAATGAAATCTCTGATTTATGACGAGTACTATCTTTATTAGAAATTAATCTTTCATTGCAAAAACTTAAGAAACTACATTTCTTAATTTATTTAATTTATCTTATATTGCCTGTAAACTATTGTCAAGGTTTTTTGAATAAAGCTTTACATCTTGAGTCTCGCGTTTTAACATAATAATGATACTTATTGCTCGTAATTTGTTACAAAATGGACTCTAAAATGTTTCTACTATTTGTATCACTAGGCATAATAAATGAAATCTCTGATTTATGACGAGTGCTATCTTTATTAGAAATTGATCTTTCATTGCAAAAACTTAAGAAAATGCATTTCTTAATTTACTTTATTTCAAAAGTATATTCCAATATACTTGTAAACTACTGTCAAGGTTTTTTGAATAAAGCTTTACATCTTGAGTCTCGCGTTTTAACATAATAGTGATGCTTATTGCTCGTAATTTGTTGTGAAATGAACAGGCGCGCAATAATCGTCAGATTCGAAGGAATGGTAGCTACCGATAAAGAGAATATACAATAAGAGAAAACCGAGTTCTATCTGTTAGGAGGCTGCTCGGTAATTTCGAATACAACTTCGACCCGTAGAACCGGGAAATTAGTATGTACTTCCATAGGTGGTCAGATACATAAAGATTACGAAAGAACCCGCTGGAACCTCCTGACTGGCGATAAAATGCGCATGTAACATGTTTGGCTATAAAAAAAATATCGTTCTATTCCTTCATCAAATAAAACTATGAGACGCTTAGAGACAGAGTATGTAGATGCAATAAAGATATCCAACACTATTACCATTACCATTCTACGATTGCGAGGAAATTGCTTTTCCCCAATATTTCAGTCTGTTTCGTTGTAAAGCGCGTTGAACTGTAAAAGTGCACGATTTTTTATATTTGTTTATCGACGCACGAGTCGTAAGGTAGAATTGGATAGACTCGGAACGAGTATTTGATTATCATGAAAGCGTTTGACACGTTGAATTATTCTGTGCTAAATTACATAAAGTTGGAATAACTGGTTTAGCCCCTCGAGTACGCTCGTATCTTATAAATTACACGTAACAAGTAATGTTAACGACTTTCAAGCACGTACTTTCATTACCACAACAGGCCTCGCATAGTGTTCGGCAACTATATCGCGTAATTTAGCATGTAAACGCATATATGGTTACGATCTTTCTAATTTGAAATTTTTTTAAATATGATTTATTCGAAATAATAACATTTATTATTATTACAACATACTCAATGTTATTATTTCAAATATACAATATTTTATTTTTAAAAATCTCAAATTAGGAAGCTTGTTTATATTAACGTAACAGTTAACAGTCAACATCAGCTTGTTGAATAAAAAATATTATTTATTATCCTTGACGATATACTGTACAGCAAAAATGGTGTAATTTGATCAAAACTTACGTTGACATCGCTTTCGTCAAAAAACCAAATTTATCAGAATGTAAATACCGTTACATAATAATTCGGGTTTTCTATTCGTTTCAGACTGCTTTACATACTGGGCCTGGTTCACAACAGCAACTTCTGGAACCCAGAATGGCGCAACTGGAAACCTTGGAAGCGAAGGTAATGAAACAATCCAGACATTCTTTACCACGAAATGAAAACGAAACTTTCTTACGTTTAGAATTCTTTGCGATAGAACCGACACTTTGTTTACAATGACTCCTCTTATATTGCACGATCGATGTTATCCCTAGCTAAACGAAAACCATTTCGTACACATTGCAATTTAGTTGAAAACTATCTCTATTTCGTATCAACTTGGAAATTATTTATGTTTGTTCTTGCAATCACTTTTAAAATGTAACAACATAGTAATATTTATTTTTTAAAAAAGACGATGTTTCACCCATGAAGTGAATTATTTATTTTTATTTCATTAGCTATGTTCTTATTTTAGATCGTGTTATATACATTAATGTCCTTTAAAAAACCGATAAGTCTCATTTTATTTTTAACTGACTGGTATGGACACTTTTAAATGGAAAACAAAATCAATCAAGTCCGTATAACTTCAACTAAAAAATAAAATTTCAAATAAATAAAATAACAAGTAAATTTAAATTTAAATAAAAGTTCCAATTATTGAATACAGTATTCCATAACGAACAAATAAATTGGATACCCATTATTCGAATAAAATTTTGCCGATCTTTGTCGAAACGTGGATCAAAATAAACGAAACGTGCAATCGTTGTTGCGAGCCTCAAAAAAAGGTTTACATTATTTCCAAGTTAATAAGCTACGGGGGCCTAACGTTCACGATCGTTCTTCCGTTCGACTTTATTTTTCCAAATGTTGGCAAAAAGACGAAAACGATATGTAGGATGCTGTTTTTAACCGCGCCATCGGAAGAAACCGAAGGCAATGTTTCACGGTTATTGGCGGGTCCGCGATAGCCCCCGGCTTCTTAAGGCTGTCCAGCCAGTGATTTATATGCAGATGCATGGGCCGAACTGTGTTTCGTTTGGGTCCCTTCAACTCGCACTCGGGCCCCTGGGACCGTGCCCGTGCGGGTGCTATTAAAACTGCCCCACGTCCACACACGGACAACCATTGGCGCAGCATTCTCGAGAATTGTTTTTTTAACGTCAAATACCTCCCAGAAATTCTGAACCCTTTGTTTCATGAAAACCACCAAATTACTCTTTACCAATCCATTCTTAAGGAATTCTAACTAAATAAAAACTCTACTAGTAATTAGTAAACTTGGAAGTCATCCTAAGCCTACTGAGCAAGGATTGAATAAATAATTTTCACATATATGTATTTTCAGGAATTGTAAAATAAATAGCTGTTTGATTTAACTCTAGTAAACTTTACCAGAATATAAATTGCACAGTAAATAATGTATAGGGTTAACAATTATAGCCCACTATTTAGAAAAAGCAATTAATAAACTTAGAAGTCATCCTAAATTTGCTAAGCAAGGATTGAATAAATAATTTTCACAAATATGTATTTTCAGGAATTGTAAAATAAATAGCTGTTTGATTTAATTCTAGCAAACTTTACCAGATTATAAATTGCACAGTAAATAATGTATAGAGTTAACAATTATAGCTCACTATTTAGAGAAAGGAATTAGTAAACTTGGAAGTCATCCTCAATTTGCTAAACAAGGATTGAATATATAATTTTCACAAATATGTATTTTCAGGAATTGTAAAATAAATAGCTCTTTAATTTAATTGTAATAAACTTTACCAGATTATAAATTGCACAGTAAATAATGTATAAAGTTAACAATTATAGCTCACTATTTAGAAAAAGCAATTAATAAACTTAGAAGTCATCCTAAATTTGCTAAGCAAGGATTGAATAAATAATTTTCACAACTATGTATTTTCAGAAATTCTAAAATAAACAGCTCTTTGACAGATTTCAATTTCCAAGCATTATTTCTAATTGAATTGTTAGACTAGCGTGTAGATATAACGTAGCATTATTAACGGCCACTCGACTATCAGAATGAATATCAAATTATCGTGCTATTACGTGCGTTAATGCGACAATAATAGTTGCGGTTCACGCGAGAAAATAGTCACGAGCAACATTGGTTATTACATCTTATTGGAATGTGTTTAGCTCTCGAAAGATGGTATCAACGGAAGATATATTTACTGGGACTCGTTATATATTGATGACCGTGAAATGCTAGTTCTTGAATACCAATAGATAAGGGGAGAGCGACAACGATAACGAAATGAACGTTAAAACGACATACTCACGAAAGTCTAATTGTCCAGTACTATCATAAACCAACGCGGTTTATCAATTATGAAGCCTAAATTTATTTCTGCCCTGAATTGATAAGAGATAAAGACAAAAATAACAGCGCTAGAAATAGAAATAAAAATACAGTGACAATTTCCGAGGGTGGGTGGGTGTAATTCACTCGTTTTCGTTAACAAAGAAACACGCGCGTATTTCATTTTAAGTACACTGACTCCGTAATCTTTTATCGCGCTCTTCACCGGTCGTGGCTATATTTCCTAAGCTTTTTCCAGCCGCGATTAATGTGCGTTGTCAGACTCGTTGAAGCGGTTTTGACTTCTCCGAGCGCGCCGCAAAAATCCGTCCCGATGTTTACGCTCGAGCGGGCATCCGCGAAGTCGTGTTTTGCCATCGCGGAGGAAAAAGCAGGAGCAAAAGAAGCCGAGGACAGAGGGAGAAGCGTGCTGTGTACATGCAGGGGTCCCGATATGAATAATGAAGAAGAACGTCGACACAGAGAAGTTACATCAACGTCGATAGGATATCCCCTTTGCCAGGAGCCAAGAATGTTCCGCGAGTGGATGATCCTTGGCTGCCAAAAGGATATTTTTCGTTCGTATTCCGCGTGTTACTGCGAACTTTCCGCGCCAGCTTTCGGTTTCAATGAACATTCCATCAGAGGGAAGGGGGAGGGGGGCGGAAGAGCATTATATGGGGAAGAAAATCCCTTGTAAGCGTTATAAAAAGCACGGACCGTAATAAAATCAACATCTACTGCGTAAAGCATTTTTGAAAATGGAATATTTTTTTTGCAAAACGATAGTTAATATTTATCGACGTTACAAAATTTTCAATCAGAATATTTAAAGAACAATGATAGATTTTTTAATAATATATAAACGAGTAATAAAATCGACATCTACTGAGTAAACCACTTTTGAAAATCGAGTATTTCTTTTGCAAGACGATAGTTAATATTTATTGACGTTAAAAAAATATTTGTACATAACGTTTTCAATTAGAATATTTAAAGAACAATGATGGATTTTTTAATAATATATGAACAACATTGGGAATAAATTGACGATGTCGAAAAAAAAAATAATAATATTAATGATAGGCATATGTTCTGAACGATAAAAATAAATTCCAAAAACGAAAACAATTGAATCCCTAGTTTTTAAATATTCTACTAATAGTATATAGTCTTTTAAAAATACTATCTACGTTCAGGTGATTCGTCAGATTTCTTCAAAAATTAAGAATTATATCAAAGATAGGGAAAAACTAATGGACACGATTGATGATAAATTTAGACACCTGTGTATTTAAAATTTATATATAAGGATATGTGAAGATGTCAAAAAAAAATAATAATATTAATGATAAAAATAAATCCCAAAAACGAAAACAATTGAATCCCTAGTTTTTGAAATATTTTACTAATATTATATAGCCTTTTAGAAATACTAACTACGTTCAGGTGATTCGTTAGATTTCTTCAAAAACTAAGAATTATATCAAAGACATGGAGAAACTAATGGGGATTCGATCGATAATAAATTTAAATACCAGTGTATTTAGAATTTTAAAAGGTATCGACTTTTGAAGTTAATTGTGTCGCGATCAATTTCGAAATGTTTGGACGAAATTTCGGTTGCAGTACGCCCTTGGGTCCAAAGGCTCAGACAGATCGGGTCGGCGAGATTGCAGATCCAGGAGTCAGTGCCCTTTACTGTCTGAACAGCAGCACCTAAGGCAGAGGTTTCGTTCCCTTAACGTGTCGAAACATTGCCCTTCGAAAGTTTCGTGTCCGAGAAAATATTTTCGGGATTAATAGTTACCGAGAAACAACACGGTTCGCGGAATTACACGCGAATATAGACGGATTATTCAGAGCGAATTTGTACCTTTAATTCGCTTGGCCTCGAGTTTAAATTATTGTACAATTTTACTACGTGTTAGTAAAAATATATAAAAAAAATCCAAACGTATAAAAATATCGTAACTAAGAATTGTAGTCACTTTTGAAAATATTCATGGTGCATCCTTCAATAATTTTACTATTTCCTTATGTGGAATGTATTTTATTAGATTTATTAGATATAAAATCAGTGACAGTTTTTAGTTACGACGTTTTAAAATTATTTTAACCCTTAAGTGGATTATTGGAAGTTTAATCTAACAATTATCTAATAGTTGTACATGTAATTATTTGAAATCTTATGTAATCCTCCATTAGTTTATTATTTTTTAAATGCTTTAAAGGAAAGTTGATTTCCATTTATCAATTTGATAAAAATCAACATTAAGTAAAATAATTCAGTTGAGATCGAGAGTCCACTTAAGGGTTAAATATTTTGTACTTGAGAGGGTTGAAAACGATGTACGAATTATATTAGATATTTCATTTAGCGTGCAAAGATTAAATAATATTTTACTTGGAAGAAAATTGTCCTAAAGCATGCAATTATTTTTATCGAAAATTCTAAAAACTATCCTCAATCTATTTACTGACATTTATAAAACTCTTGGGTGGAATGAAAAATTTACACCATACTAACGGGGGGAAAAACGCTGTAGTTCCAACGAAATTGCACGTTTGGATCGAACAGTTTCTTCCCAGAGATACCATCGATCGCGATATAGTTCGTCGAATTCGTCGATACTTGAAAACAGGCCAAGGCACATAAACGCGAAGCCTTTGTTCTCTTCGTACAACTATCGCCTCCTGCAAACGCAGAGGGACGGTGGGGGTGGTACGTTTATCTCAGAAATAAGGGTCTTCTCCATGCAAATTCCGCAATAAATTTCCACTTCCTGCGTGCACGCAGCGACTATCGTCCTTTTTGCACCGTACTTACACGACGACGAGAAGAAATTCGCGGAATGCACGTGTCGATATCGCCACCCATCCGTTCCCACTTCTGCTCTCTGTTCGAGGGGAAGAAGTGTTAAATCCAATCTAGTCCTCCGACTTCCAACGCCTCTCTATTATCTCGTTATTCGACCCATTGTATACCGGACAAATTTTTCTACGAGTTGAAACAGATTTTGTATTCTTGTATTCAAAGTACAGTAGTACCTCGATTATTGCAGAAATTCGGTCCTGCAATGAACGATGTAGTCGATGCAATGAGTAAATATCAACGACATTATCGATACATACTGTATCTATGTGAAATTTTATATTCTCATAATGAACGTACAGTAGTACCTCGATTATTGCAGAAATTCGAACCTACAATAAACGAGGTAGCCAATGAAATGAATATAGTACAACAGAGCAGATTATGTAACTCACAATCAGTAACATGAAAGAAGTATAATGAAGAGAAAACGATGAATTTTTGAATTGCTCACATTTGAGTAAATGTCAACGATATTGTTAATACATACTATATTTATGTGAAATTTTGTATTCTAATAATCAACGTATAGTAGAACCTCGATTATTGCAAGAATTTGGACATGCAATAAACGAGGTAGCCAATGCAATGAATAGTACAAGAGGGCAAATTATGTAACTCAGTAATGTGATAGAAGTATAATGAAGAGAAAACGATGAGATTTTCTCCCACGAGCACGACAACAAAAAAATGACTACTTGCTAAACAAGAGGATGAGCAACAACCGTTTACCGTAGTCATACTCGAGGGCTCGTTGATGGATTTGCAGCAAAACGCTGCAACATCTCATCTTTGAACTCGAGAATGATTGGCTTTCTTGCTGTATACGTCTTTAGCGTCGTGCCATAACGACGCGTCGCGTCGGTTTATTGGTAAAAAACGTCGCCCACGAGTCCTCGTATTTTGGACACCCGAGTTCTTGCACACATTGAATATGTATGAGAAAATCACGTAATTTTCTGTACACGGTAGTATCGATGGTATTTAAATGGAGAATTAAATTTTTGTTATTGTTATTTCGAAAAAATTCAGCACGTTTGAAATTTATGCGCTGAAAAATATAAACGTCGAGTACCTCTGTTTTTGTTTTCAATTATTAACGGTTGAAATTTATCTACGAGTTCGCCAGACCTCGAGTGCTTCTCCGGGTTCGAGCGAAATAGGATTGTACGACTATTACTGTCCGAAGTTTTATTCTATAGCCATGAATCTTCGCGCCATAAATCTTAGTTGGAGATAATCCCATGACCAGACGTCGAATAATAGGCATGGAAGGGCTCGGAAGCACGAAGAACGTGCACGGCGGAGAGAAGGTGTCGCCAAGAAATCGCTTATCTTAAACGCGGTTGTATGTGGTCTTACCGGATTCTAAATCAACGCGTTGACAAACTTTGTAACGTAACATTTTGTAAACAAACAAATTAATCGATTAAACTGATCCTTAGAAAGATAATGCATGCTTGTTGAAGTCAGATAATTATTTTAACGATTGAATTTCACGTTTGAAACCGAAAAATAAAATTACACATATGTATTTCAAAGTAGATATACGCGTTACTCTATCAGAAGAGGTTAAAAATATTAACGATATTATAATGTTTTGTTCGATTAAATATTAAATTTCGCTCTGAACTCGACGACTAAGATAATTCCTATGGGGGCAAATTTTATAAATATTGCAAGTTCCCACGAGATAAAAACAAAATGGTTAACCTTCGTAGCCTCGTACGGAACAGTGTCATGATACTTTGATCCTCGAGGAGAGTTACTATCCCTTCCGACAATGCAAAGTACTGGTCAGTGCTTCCTTCCTTCGATACTGTGCCACGATGAAGGAGGATCTGATATGGGACTATTGTGAGCACAGTATATCTCAGATGAAGCAACAGACCACCAACCGGGTAAGAAGGAATCATGAACCGGATATCCCTTAAGCCCGATATTGTTACATCCTTGATGTAGGGGCTCGATATTTTTTAGGAAGAACCTCTCAAATACATTTGCATAATTTTATGAGAATTGATGATGCTTGTTACGGGCGACACTATAATAAGAGGACGAAAGATAAAGTGGCATGCAACGCCTTAGAATTTAAAGAGTACGACAAAAATAAATATTCGCAATATTTTTTCTCAGTCTGAGCAAAAATTTTTAGTAATCAAATAAGTACATATTTTCTGCAATCTTGAAATTTCATTCTTTGAACTATTCAATAACGATTATTCTGATCAAAAATATTGATAGAAATGTCAATTTAAAATGGAGGAATTTAAACTCCCATAACAATAAATATGGTCACTGCACATTATAAACAATATCAGAATATTCATAACATTTTCTAAATAAGCTCTTCGAATATCTGAAACATTTCCTATGAACATTAATTCAAAATGGAGAAATTTGAACTCCCACAAAAATAAATTTGACCTTATAAACATGGCCACCTCCCATTATAAACATCAGAATATTTATAGCAGCCTTTCAAGGATTAAAATATTTTTTAAATAGTTTCTTTCTTTTCCAATAAAGCTAAACAGTTTTCTAGATCCAAGAGAAAGAAATCAGCAGAAATACTGTACACTATAACTTAAAGTAAGTTATAGTGTACAGTAAACCTGCAGAATGAAGGACCATGGTATTTGGATGTACGATAAATGGTAAAAGATAGGTCGTTGTCGCGTCTGGTGGAAAAGGATTCATCGCGGCGATGATCATGATTTGTAAGGAGGATCTCGTATAAATAGCGTTGCCGCGGAGAGGATTTTGTATATCAGATAACAAAGATTTCTCTCTGGTTTAACCGACCGGATCGCTCGAAGGTGAAACACGATCGAATTTACGTGCTCGACAGGCAAACATAAAATGGGAATTTCGTCCTAGTTTCGACAAGTTGGTTTAACGACGCTCGTAGAATCTTTGTAGGCTAAGAAGAGACATCCGGTTGGGTGCAAATTTTCTGCGAGCGAATCTATGTAGTCGATGGTCTCGTGTGGGACGAGCAAGGTCTCGGATCCGATCCTCCTCTCTGGTTGCTGTGCAGTCAAGGCCAGCGTTGACCTTCCCCGCTCTGTAAGCCAGCGAGAGGGACGGCGTATTGCTTTCTCGAGGATCATGGAGCATCGTGTACAGTACCGAGTCCATGGTGTCGATACTACCGACGTGCATGTCCATTAAGGTCGAGACATCTCGTCCCAACGATCATCACAAATCATAGGTTTAATGGAACGATAAATTCATATTTATACCGCGTGCCGTTTTGCCACCCCCCCTAGTTTCGAATATTTTTAAATCGCGTCCATAAAGTAAACATCCTCGAGAACAAAACCAGTAGGTTCGGAAGGACTACGGTACCTCCAGCTGAGCCTACCGCGATATAGGAGTCAAACAACTTGCACTTTCAGCTATAACGTCCAGAAGGGATGTAACGGCGAGAAACATCTTCCTTCTATCGTAACCATGATGATTTATATTTCTCGATAACAGAGAAAGTATTTGGTACACCAAATAGAGATGATATTTTATCGTACGTTTCTGCACGAATTTTAGTCGGTTAAAATTTTGACCAAAATTATATATTCGTGTTGTGGCATTGCGTTGTATTGGGCAATTCCAAACTCATCTCTTATTTAAGTTAATGTTTGGTCGCTAAAATCGTTCTGGAAATACATGCGATACCATCGAAAGAGCTATAAGATCTGCCAATTTAGATTGTAGACGTCGTTAAAACAGCATAACACGAGCGTCTATGGTCTGCTGACCATAGCAGCCGAGCGCATAGGATTCGCCAACTTTAACAGCCCATTGAAGTACTAACTATGAACTGTACGCAATTTACTAATTTTATAGAGATCGTATGCTTCTTATTCTTTAATTTATAATATCATTTGTATCTCATAAATATGAAAGATCTCATTCTACCAACTTATTCGTTTAAGTAGATCCTGCACAAAATTAGAATCGTATTTATAGGTACTTACTCTTTCTGCAGATGGCCAGCATCGAAGTATCCTTGTCGACGACCCCGAGGCGAAAAAAGGGCGGAAGCATTTCTGGCGGAGTCACATCGCCCGCTGGACATCGTAACAGGGACCATTATAAGGAGCTGGACGCTCTTCGAGTCGCTCTGCGTGACAAAGAGAATATTATTCAAACGTGAGAGGTTTCATCATTTTGTGCACGTGTCTCTTAAGTGGGCGTAATAAAAACGTGAAAAGTCAATAAGAATTATTGAAAAATTTATTTTGTATTCCCAAAGGATAGTTGAATAAATTGCGAAAATAAATTATAGCGTTGGATGTAACATTTAGGTAAATAAAATTAATAAAGATGGTTCAATTTTGCAACATACACCCACCTTTAAGAGACTACCCCCTTAAAATAAAAAAAAATATCCAAACCAGACAAACTGATTTTATAATTAGTGTTTCATCTTGAACTTTATTTCGATAAAAATATTGTAAATATCCAGCTATATATTGCTACATTTCAGATTGAAAGGGCAATTGTGTAACACCCTGAGCAACCGATTAGCACTGCGTAACGGTGCACCACCTTTGACCGAGGCGGACAGGAAAGTCACCGAGGAAAGGCTCCAGAGGTTACGACGCGACGCAGACAATAAGCGTCTGGCGATTAAAAACTTGAAACTAGCACTAGAGCGTTTAGACATTACCGAGTGAGTAAATAGAAATTGGATGTTTATCGTCTACTCTAAATAATACAGTTCTTTGCTCGACAAGCTAGATGTTTATCTAGTTCTTTAACACATAAATTAAACATTTATAAAATAATTACGTAATTATATTAGTTTAAGTGGTTCCTTTATTTTTTAACATTCGTTTGTTCCAGCAACATCGATGTTCGAATTCAACAAGCCGAGTTGGAGTACAGACTCGGACGAGAAGAACTTGAACTTCTGACTCTACGCGAAGAAAGTAGAGCTCTTCAAGCTGCTTTAGAATTAGCGGAGACTCAGGAGAAACAAAAGAATGATACGATATTTAGGTACCTTATTAAATAATGATAACCTTGCAAAAGACAATTTCTTGTATCAAGAGTATATTTTGTCTCCCTAGTGTGTATTTATTGCGTTATTAAGAGAGCGTAATTATCTATCTAATTATTTTGCTCGTTAACACAGACTAAGAGAAAAATAACTCTCTTTTTTATTGATAACAACAATTTCTACGAATTCTTTAAAAGATCGTTCGCTCAGAAATTGCGCTTTACCCTCGATATACAGTTTGATTTAATTTTTTATTTTGAATAATAGTAACACGTACGGCGTTTGATAATTTTTTATTTCTTTCCGCAGTTGTATCTCTGGTTCTATGCAAGTTACGATCCATGCAGTGGAGGTTAGCGCGGATCCCAAGAGCCCTCGTTTTGGTGCAGGGCCGAGGGAAGACACACCTGGCCTTTACGTCGATTGGGCAGTCGAAGACTCCGGGCTCTGCAAGGGAGATAGGTTCGAATTATACTATTCTGCCGCATAACATTTTACCCATTCAACGAACATCGGCGCAAAATATACGATTTCGAAGTTTCCATATTCGCGTCACGTATTATTCGTGTTATGAATGTTGCATCCGTTTCTACCTCCTCTTTTATTCGTTACGACTATTTCGTGCCAGGTTTGTGTGAAAACTATATCACGGCCAACAGTCGATATTTTAAGCTAAAGATATCGATGGTTGACCATGTAGTGGCGGGGACTTTCAAAGAAAAATCTCAGAACTGATCTCCCTTCCCTTTTTTTCTGAAAATGACACTAAAAGCAGTCGTAAAGACCGCCGTGATATTTTGCTTGGAACGCAATCATCACCTAACAGGAAAGAGAACGGTGTTTTTCTTTCGATGGGAAACTGTAGACCAGTGGTTCTCAACATTTTCTGCTCTATTCTCTCACTTTGTCATAAATAAAAATATCCTCGTTCTCAAGACTGACTCAAAACGTGCATTTCAATAATATGTGTATAATATTAAAAATTTATTATTTAATCGATATTAATACCCTTCACGTGGATTATTTTTATATCAAAATAATCTAAAAAATTCTATCAATAAAAAACAAGTATAGGTCAAAAAGAATTATAAATAAAATATTTCCACAAACAAAACTAAGCAATATTTATGAATTTTTGTATGAATATACTTTGCTATGCTTGATAAAAATTAAGGATTTAAAATATTTAGACTTCTCTGGTTTTCGACTTTACTTTAATATTCTAAAAAATTTTGAAACTCTTGGTTGAGAACCCCGGTCGACCATACCTTGTTATGGATTTACTCAAGTCCTTGTTTGATCTACGTCTCGGCACATTGATCGGCATGTAACGGATCCGCGGTATTTGTCGAGACAAACAAGAAAAAAGTAAAACAAGAAAGAGAGGGAAATAGTAAAGAGACGTTCGCGGATAAGAAAGTAAATAAGAAACGGGAGACAAGAGAAAAGAAAAAGATTGTTAAAAGAGAACAGAGTAAATACACAGTGTGTAACGTCGTGTGGTTTATAGTACGTAACCTGGCTATCGGTGTAGAACAATAATGCAATCTTGGCATTTGGTTCCCAACAGTTCACCGTAGCGTGAAGCAGCACCGGAAGTTCGCCGTGTGCCCCCGCTAATTGCACCTACGACTTCACATGACCCCATCGTCTTTCCTCCTACTCATGGATATCCTCCGGGAATAGTCGTTAAAACTCGACGCACCTGTATTCCATATTTCCTTTACTTTTCATAAACAGCAAACAAAATGAATATACGTCAAATTTCATCCATAGAATTTCCGTATCTTTCCGTGGAACTTTATACATTAATAATGAAACAAATTCGACCATGTTTTCATAATTTCGTTCAACAATTTAAAATTACTGTTAGGAAACGAAGAATACAAATGCTGGCAGAGTCGCAACGCCAACGTTGTTAGACGAATCGTTGAACCTGTTTCCGTGAACGTGAGAGAATAGTGATTTTTATCATAATATATGACTCCTCGCGTCGCGAATTTCCATTCCCTTCCTCGAACATTTTTCGTGCCGTTAAATACAATGAAGATATTTTAGTTAGTGTAATTGACTATACAAAAACGTAATGTAAAGAAGAAATAGATATTATACAAGTAAAATGAATCTTAAAACTATTTTTAAAAGTACTATTAATATATATGAATAGCTCACACCAATTTGTAGGAAGAGTGGAAACTGTTCTGAGCGTCGCCAGCCGCTTTAATTAACTGGTATCGACATTGTAAGCCGTATAAGTGGCGTTAAAAAAAAATTTCAACCAATTAAGTGTAGCAATGCTCGTGGCGTTCGGACGTATCAGTCAGTATTGTTTCCAGGATCTTGGAAGTAAACGGGAAACTTGTGGTGGGGGCAGGCAGGAGCGACTTAGCGAGGCTACTGGCCGTCGCGCCCGATGCAGCACAAATCGTGGTCCTTCGAAAAGGTGAATCCCTTGCAGCACTCCGCACGCTGCGATCAGATAACCTTAGGTTGACTCACAGAATCGGATATCTCGAGGAACAGGTTAGGGATCTTCTGGCACCAAGTAGAGCCGAGGTCCCCGCGGATCCTCCGCCGACTCGTCAAGAACAAGTTCAGGTACGAGACGGAAATAATACATCGCCGATCTTAAGTGTCTTCTACAAATTCGACGAAATGGTACATTTTTTACACATAAATTTTTTTAATGCAAGGTAATAAAATTTAAATAAGTTATTCAACAATACGTTCGAGCTACCTCAAAAAACCGAATGGCTGCCATCTTGATTCAGCTTATCTGAAACGAACAAATAAAAAAACATTTTTTTTTAAATGACGTTACATGCATCAAACTGAAATATTTAAAACTACCTCGATTAAATATACCTTTGTGTCAGCCAAGTATTTTATTCTAAAATTTGCCTTTTCCTAATTATACAGGTTTTTCAAAAGGGGCCACAAGTAACTGCGTTAGTTGCGAACCTTCCTGGTCTCAATGTGAGAAATTCAATGGAGCTACGTCAGAGTCTACCTACAGTGAGGAACAGACACAGCGATCATTCGAAACGTTTGATAGAACCGAAAACTCTGAAGGACGTTAATTTGTCGTTGGACGCTGTATCAAACAATCATCATAAATCGCGGACTAGGCAAAAGCACCAAGGATTTCAATTGACCGGATCGACCGCGAGCCTGGATTGCAAACAAATACAAATACAATCGCAATTACAACGCAGAAGACCACCCCGGGTTGAATCAGCTATGGAACATTTGTCTAAAAATCGCAAAGACTCGTCGCAAACTCAAGCTTTAGACTTTGACTCTGAACCAACGTATTATCGATTTCAGGTACATTGCGAATATTAACATAACCCCTACTGCGTCGTATTATTAGTATACTCTATAAAAAGTACCTATTTATTTCCAATTAAACTTTTAAACAAGATACATGATAAAAATTCGAATATTTCAAGGTTTCCTACTGTTTCAGGACATACAATCACGAGCGTCAGAGAACTCCGACACATCGATGGTATATTGTTCTCAAGAGACGAAATCTCGTCCAGCTCCACCGAAAAAACCGTTACGACTGTCTTTGCATCGTGCAGCTAGCCTACAATCTGTGGAAAGCGCGCCACCTGTTGCCCATCATGATATAGCTAAGAAACCAACAAAGAGGAACCATAAAGGCGATCCACCGATCGAGAAGAACACACGAGGGGATATAAATGAAGAAACGTGCAATCAAATTCAGGAATTGCAATATAATTCGCCTCAACCACCACCAAGGACTCCGTCCAGGGCAGAATCCTGCCAGAGTGCACTACGTTGGCCATCTCCTAAACCAAGACCACATTTAGCACCCGTTACGATGGAAAAGTGGTGCTAATCGAAGAAAATGTTATTGTGTGGATAATGTTCGCGAATTCAATTCTATTCGATGACGCACATTCTTTCTATAAACATTTTATTTTTACGAGAAGCAAATCTTTTAGCATCTCTATGGCTAGTAGTGTTGCGACGAAAATCTCAAACGTAATTTGGCAAAATTTCATTAAAACTAATGAAAGATATCAGGTTCCGCAGAACAAACGATAGAACTTCCCACGGGACAAAAAGATAGAGAACCGTCTTGCATTGGAGAAGCAGAAAGCTTTGTTTCTTAATTTAGTATTGAATAATAATAATTGAAGATCTCCACTATTAAAGAAGAAATTTCATGTAACTTAGAAAGATTTTAGATAATAAGTATGTAAATAAAGTTTGATACTTTGATACTTGATACATGTATTTGAAGACTGAATTACTTCGAACGAAATTTGTTCACAGACTATTTTTTATAGGTTAATCCTCGAATAATAATTTTAGCGACCGCACGGCGGACTCTGGGTTCATTTTGACACGAATTGAAATTTTATTATTTCGCATTCCAGCACAGTGGTTATGATTGATTGTTCACAAGCTCTATTAGTATTGATATTATTATTTATTAAAAATAAAAACTTCAGGACTCTGGATGAATAATTTGCATGAGTCCAAATGGACCCGGAGACCTCTGGGCAAGAATTAAGTAAGCTAGAGTAAGTATATATTGTTTTCTTTCTGCTTACATCCGCCCTTTATAAAAATATTTCGTTGTACGTGTGTGTTCTAATGAAAACATTATCGAATAAGACGAACAACTTGATCAATTAAAGTGCAAATTTGATTACTCATCAAAATAATTAAAGCATAAGATTATCAATATAAATATTATCATAAACGTTTCATACGAAATACGCGAAAGATGCCTTTCAAAAACATACTCAACCATTTAAAGTATTTAGTATTATTATAAGTCTAAGAAGGATTCTATTTTATTTTTGTGCGACAAAAATTAGTTTAATAATTGAATTTTTTCTAATTGCTAGTCGAAGTTGATGAAATATAATGTTAAAAATATTACGAAATTCGAAGAAATATTTAGAGATACATGTAATGTAATAAGTACAATAAAATGCACTTATGCATTTAAAATGACCACCACCTTTCCTATTCAAACAACTATTTTTTAATAAAGAATTCTGTAAGACAAATATATAAAAAGTTTTATTTTTAATAAACATAACCATTATTGATACAATGATCAAACATGCTGCACAGCTGCATTACAGAGCCGAGCTAAAAGACTATTCATTTGCAACAAACTGTTAATTCCATCTACTATTCCAAGATGAGTTATTCCAATTTCCTAAAATCAAAACATACGAACACGCGACTTTATTAATTTCATGAACAAGTAATAATTCCGTGTGCAATACATCGAAAAATAAACAAAATTTGCTACAACTTACTTTTACAAATTCTAATTTTAATTTTTCATCAATCGGTAAGTTTTTACAAACTCTGAATATATTACTAATTAAATCTTCTGCAGAATATCCCATTGCCCATAAATGTTCCATTACCTGTTCAAGTTTATTAAATGTACATTTCAAGTGTATATTATACGTTAGAATTTATTAAATAGTAACAAAATGTCGTACCCCATATGCTTTACAAATTCTACCCTCTGAACAAAAGTCAAGCATTTCTTTAACGAGTAATGGATGTGGTTCATCGCAAACTTTAAACACATTTTCGCTATTTACATGACCAAAACCATTATACGTTGACTGTAAATTATTTAATGCTTGTCTCATGTCACCTTGAGCAGTAAACACTATTGCTTCTAAGCCATCGTCAGTGTATGAAATCTGCCCAAATATAATTCAAACATGTTATTTCGCACGTTACGAATATTATTAAACTTAAATTGGTATATAGTAATACAATCTTTTTATCTACATTTTCCTTCCCACAAACTTCGATAACTTTTGTTAAAACTTGCGCATCTGATAATTTTCCATATCGTAACATAGCACAACGTGACTGTATTGGTTCAATAATTTTTTCACTATTATTACAAGCTAATGCAAATCTAGTCGTATTACTATATATTTCCATGGTTCTGCGCAATGCCTGTTGTGCACCATCTGTCATGCTATCAGCTTCGTCTAAAATTACTATTTTATGTTTTCCCTTTGGAAGGTTGACCTAGTTTTAAGTAATTACAAAATAGTTATTGCAGCAGTGTGTACAGTAGAACACAGCCTGAAATGTATCAAATATATGTACCCTCTTTTGGGCAAACATCTTAATTTTATTTCTAACAACATCTATTCCTCTGTCATTTGAAGCATTTAGCTCCAGCACCGATTCCTTAAAAGCTTGCCCTAAAAGAATACGTGCTAAGCACAAAATTGTTGTAGTTTTACCAACTCCTGGAGGTCCAGCAATGATTATATTTGGACAATTTCCATGTTGAGCAAAGACAGAAAGTCTGGATACTGTGTCTTCGTTACCAACAATATCCGAAAAAACGTGTGGTCTGTACTTTTCAATCCTAAAAAAAATGTTCATTTTTACGATAAATTGCCTTTTCAAAAATTTAACCTCAACAACTTGATACCTAATCATTCATAGCTTGTAGCGCCTTAAATGATAACGTACCATGGTAAATTTAACTTGGCATCTTTTTCCTTATTTTTTACATTAAAACTACTTGTAGATGGTACAATTTCTATATCCATTGATTCTTCGCCGGTTTTAACACCTGCCATCTTCAAAATTTAAGTTTGGAATGCGGGAAAAATTTAGAGACAGTCTACACAAGCATAGAATATATAACATAAAGAGACACAACAACATTTGATAGCTTTTTTGTTAATGTTGAAAGTAAAATTGTATTATCGATTGATCTAATAAATAATCAGTATTATAAAACATCCGATACTGCATATCGAGATGTGTATAAAAAATTATTATACTTTACCTGTGCAAATATTTTGTCTGTGTAATACTGAAATCTTGAAAAGAATATCTTTTGATTACTTGATAGTAATTGAATAAATATAACAGCATAAAATTAAAGTAATTAGTGTACTGCAGAATATATAAAAAAGGAATGGGATACATGTTTAATTTTTAATGATATAGAAAAAATAATTACAAGTTAGTCTTAGACATAATGGATATTTTTACATTTGCACAATTTACATTCGATGTATTATTTAAGTTAGTTACATCATAGACGAGGTATGGAATAGACTGAACATTCGATACAACATTCTCTTAGAGACAATTCTGGAGAAGGGAACTTTATAGTCACTGTGCCATTCAATATCATGTTCAACGTTATCGACTGAAAGTTGAATAAGATTTCAACGCTCTTAGCGGTAGGAATTAAAATTAAATATCAAATTAAAATGTCAAATCTATGTTTTGTGTTACAAAAATTCGTTTAATGGATTAGCAAACATTCAAGCTAAAATCTGGCAGCTAAACAGAATCATTTCTTAGTACACGTACTCAAAAGTTATACAGTGTAAAGATATACGTATATTCTTCATCAATCATAGTGAAACTGAAATCAGTCAAGTAATTATACCTTTGTTATTCAAAAATTAAAATTACGAGGGAGGAAAATTACAAACTAAAATTGTAATATTTATTGTCTCTTTTCAGATTCTTTGCATCCTATAAGTGCATGCTTGGATTCAGCAGAACTATTTCGATAATTTTGCTGATGACTTCCACAGAGCAAAAACATTATTCATTCACCACCGAGGAACTACTCGATCGCATTCTATAGACGGTCAGTTGTATGTTATTTTGTATTTGTCTGGCAATTAACTTGATTTGGATAATTAATTTGCATGTGCTGCTATAATTAATTTGATTTACATTATGTTTGGGCTCATTTTAATCGGAAAAATTTTAGTAGCCCGTCAATATTTTTTTTCATAAACGTATGACAAAGGTTACAGAAAATGAAAGTTTCTTTATTACTTGGTAATTTTTTTTTACTCGCGACTTTCCTTTGAATAGGAATAGGAAATAATTCTATACAAACTTATACGAACATAGTGGGGACACTTTATTTAAATTTAAGGGAACAAATTTTGTTAAATTAAAGGGGGCAGTACTGCATCGAATACGTTCAATCGTTTATGCCACCCTTATATAAATGCAAACATAAATTCCAAACATACGTTATTATTTCTTATCATTGTCAGTTAATTGTAACTTTGTTTCGATGATTTGCAATTATTTCATTTTACATAATGCGTAATTCTTTATGTTTATTGATTCATTATTGAATAACCACAATGGTATGACGTGATGTTTCAAAATACTGTAGTGTTCTTAAAGATGTCGCTAGCGTCGGATACATTTTTCGTGAAATCTCGTAAGATTGTCTTTCTTCATAAGCACCTTGTCGGTGGTTTGCGAAATGAGAATCCAATATGGCAGCCGTCGTGATATCTGCACAAGTGAGTGTCGCGGAAATGTTTTGAACTCGTCAAGTAATCGTGACAACCGGTCGACGTACAACGCATAGGTTAGTAAGGGAGAATTACGGTTTGTTCGTGTATTCGTTTCTTTTAATTCGATCGATCAATTTGTGTCAGGAAACCGGGCTTTTGTAAGAATCGTTTTTCTCATACGATTGGACCGTTAAAGTATATACGTTCGGCCGCAGTATCGTTTCAATGCAGGCATAGGTTACCTCGTTTTCCTATCCTCGAATCGAACGTGTCGCGTTTAATAAAAATCGGGTGCGCGTTTCGTTCACTCAAGCATTGTATGTTTAATACCATGCTTTCCAATTGAATGTTTGATGCGTATACATTTTTGCTAGCGAGGGTGTGTGCATGTGCGTGTCAGGTGTGTGGATGCAGTCTTCGATGTATGAACGTGCGTGCCCGTCATTTGTTTTTTAAATTGTCGCTTGTCTTTTCTTTTCCAACGAACAATGGTTGAGTGTCGCGCGTGTTTGAACATCAAGAAAGAAGATTCGTTAAGTGCTACTTCGGCACATCACGCCATGCTGTACGACAGCATGGTATCTCGACCTACCACCTATCGAACAATGCTGTTGCGGACAACATTTGGTAAGTTGTAACCATTTATTCCACAACTTTCTTCTTTGCAATGCCTCTGTCATTGCTTGTTTAATAAAATCCTCTTAACAACAGTTTTCGAATATTTCGAATTTCTATACTATTTAACGATACACAATTTGAAAGATCGAAAGACAGCGAATGCAGTATTCGGTTTATTACTTTTGAGAACGGGGGCCATTAGTAATTAATTATTTTAAAGATTATTTCGGATAGTTATGTAAATACGTATGTGCGGAAATGTCGTATCATTTGTTGTAGTATACTGATAATTATTTCCGCTTGGCCCTGAAAAATATTTGATTGCTAGCAGGACATGATTCTTCGTACCAGTGTTTCTCAAACTGCGATTCGCGGCCCCCTGGGGTTTGCGAAATATTTAAGGAAAAATTGGAAATATATTATACTGTAGATTTAAAAACATGCTTCTTGTAGTATTTTATTATATAATTAAATTTTAAGAAGAGTCATGGGAACTCAATAATTATTTTAAAATCTATTTTTTGCATTGAAAAGTATAAAACTGTTTAAACTATATTATGATTTTTTAAATGTAAATCATTTATATAAAAAAACACATTTAAAATATATTGAAAAACTGAAAATTTAGTTGTACTCTAGGGGGTTCGTTACAGATTTGCTATTATTGGCAGGTTTCGCAAAGAAATAAAGTTTAAAAAACACTGCTTTATAGATATTTGTAGACAAAAAGAGAATATACATGTGTTACATCTAATTCTTCAATCATATAATCCAATGTCTTTTTTAATTGTAACAAATAATGTGAAATTATTATAGGTGAAGAATTTATAACTGCTTTTAGTTCGATAGTTAATTAAATTTCTTATAATGCCAACCTTTAAATTAATTAAATATGCCTTTAACATAAAACATAGCTAGAAAGAATATAAGTTAATTTGGTTTTCGCAATCTGTGGAACTTCCTATTATTTCAGTTAATCATAGTGATAGCGAACTATTCTATTCTGTTGCAATGCAGTATTTCAACTGATATATATTTTTAAGTTATTCCCTTTATGCATATACTGGTCTTGAGAGATTTTTCAAATTATCTATTATATTTAAATTCAAGGAATGAGGAGGCTATTGCGAAAGAGGAATTTTTTTGTATAAAAAGTATATATCTATGACTTCTGTAGCATGTGAACAACAATCTCAGATAATGAATTTTGTCCTTGCAATATATTTTAAACACTTAGTGTGCTCTGTTTTTAAATTCAGATAACCGATCTCTACTTTCTAAAATGTTAATGTCTATCTTAAAATTATAGCTGATGTGACCATAAATCATTATATTTAGTCCACCCATCAATCATAAAAGTTTAATAATTGTTTAATTATATTTTCATTGTATCATTATAAACCTACCACTTGGATGTAGAATTTTTTTTTTAGTTATGATATTCTGCGGATTATTCATTCCAATGGGCATTTTTTATGCAAACAATTGAGGTTTTTACCTGGCGTGTAACTACATAACATTTCTAAAATTTTCATTTTATAAGATCTTATCTACCTAGATTAATCAGAAACTTTTGGGACACCCTGTATGCTACATATTATGGGCGCACCATTTAATTATTGAATGTCGAGAATTATTCATCTTGTATGCAATCACGATGGATGGCTATGTTTATGTGTGCAGTTCATTTCTAGACACGATGAATAATTTGACGATGTATACTTAACAAATTGTGATAAGTTTTATTATTAACTTAATTATTCATAATTGAATAATCTGAAAAGGGGACGTTACGTTTCCGTAGCCATATTATTTACATAAATCTATCATATCGAGCAATATGTGGAATGCTTCGGTTAAGCCTCGCGTGGCGGTGCCTGGTCTAATTTCCTCTACTCGACATACGATATGCGCGCTATGTTTATGGTATATAGCGATAAAAAAAAAAGAACGAGTCTCGAAGCAATGCATTTTCTAGTAGTGTTCATTACGATCACGAGAAAAATTTATATATCCATTGTTTCATCGAAATACGAAACGAGAAATCGTAATAGATCGTAACGTTTTGGATCAGAGGCGTTGAAACCAACGAGAATTGAACAAATATTTGACCTTTACTCAGCAGTTTCTATCAAATTTTAACAGTTGATCAGATATTAAGCAATAAAGGTTCTTCAAATGTACGATAATTGTTTGTTTTATTGAAATAAGTCGAGGGGTATGTCCATAATTAAAACTCTCTGTGAATTTTGGCTCAACATCAGCTTAAATTTGATTCCGTCAAAAGTACGTTTATGGTTGCTGTTCTTTGAAGTGTACTTAGGTAATCGACATCAGAATATTTCGACAAGCGAATGTTTAGTGCCAGTTAAGATCTTCAAAGTGTTCTGGCGCTGTACAAAGTCTGGGAAAGCTTAGGGTCTACTCTCGAGCTCTTGAGGATTTTATCAGACAATAAATTTACACCCATCGGCAACGACCATGCGTCCGCGAATTAATTGCAGAGGCACAAGAGAAGTCTAGAGGATGCTTAGAGTTACCCGGGACTCCTTGAATTTCTGTTTGTATTCACTATGAGTTGTACCGTCACATCTCCATTTAGATACGACCGTTCGGTTCTTTAGCTTGTTTACTAACAGTGCTCAAAATATTGGCTTACGCCAGAATAATTCTTTGAAGAGGTTCGATGAGTTTCGTATTTTCTTTGCTTCGATATAAAGCAGTAATAATATTTTTATTTAATTCGCGGAACGAATATTTTTTATCGTATCAACAACCTTGTTAGTTTCTTCCATCGGTGCATGCATAATTTCTCCAATTTCTCCCGTTGAAATCTCATTTAAAAGTTGGAAGGGCGAAGGTGCTTGTCTCTGTAAAGAAAAGTAATTTTTATTTCTTGGACAGCTGTGAAATAATCTACCGCAAGGTTTAGTAAATAATAGTGAGATTGTTTGCAAATTATAAGGATTACTTTTCTGAATTTGAATTTTAGGGGCGGATGAACCCATTTGAAAACATGATGAAATGCCACTTATTCGATGTTGGGTAATAGCTATTTTCCAACTGTACGATCTTTTACGATCCACTTCTTATCGACATCAGTGTCTCGAGCCACTTGAATCTTCTCTCCTTCGATCTCTCGTTTATTCTGAATCCTACGGCCATTGCGTTGGCGTTGACATTTGGTTATTTTCTTCGAGTAGGGTTTTTTCTCGCGGCTCTCGCCAAAGGCGGGTCTCTCAATTTGAAAAACCAAATAAAATCACCATCTCGATCGCGTACTTTCGAAAAAAGTAGACCTCTGTATTATTTATTTGTCATTTATGTGTGCACGTTGTAACGAATATACAGGGTGGCCCACGGAGTATGAATAAAAGAAGGTTAATAGTTTTAGACAGCAACATTTTTTTGAAGAAACAGATTTTCACGAGTTTTAAGTTTAGGAAACTTAATCCAATAATTTTTTTATAACTCTCGTTAGTCCTCTGCAACTGCAGACCGTACGAATCGTCTTGCAGCCGTGCCAATTTGTTATAGGACTCCCGATAGGTAGCAGCAGAAACTGCAATGCAGTTCTCCAGGGACGTCTTCTAAATTCTGCGTCGAGAATATATTTAAATTTAATCAAATATACTATAATATAAATTAATAAATCTAACAGACTCATAAAGAATATCGAGTGTAAAAAAAGAGGGGAACAATATTTTGTCTACTAAGATGTTATTTATTTAACAAAATATATAAAAATTATATAATTATATATTATTATTTTATACAATTTTACAAAATTTCGTTACAATATTTCAAAGATCAGAAAATGTATATCTTACTAAATACTACAAGATGGAATGATCTAAGCAGATTTATCTGGATTATTGAATTCACCACCTCGTCTTCTAATTTTATGTTGCGTTATTTTTATAAAATTTTTTTTAAATATACAGTGTGTTCGGCCACTCTTAGGGAAAATTGTAATGGGAGATTCTAGAGGCAAAAATAAGACGAAGATCAGGAATATCAATTTCTTGACCGAGGCTTCATTAAGAAATTATTAAAAAATTAAATTAAAAAATTGCAAATCATTTTGAAAAAATTATTATTGGTTGCGGGGGTCAAATACAATCGTTTTTGGTCATTAGACCTACCCTCGAGATCCTATCCACTTTCGAGAAAAAAATTCGAGAATATATGAAATTTTTCGACGAAATTAAAAAATTTCAATTCGTTTTGGAAAAATTATGTTTAGTTACGGGGGCCAATTACAACCAGTTTTGGTCAATAGACATACCCCCGAAATCCTACTCACTTGCGAGCAAAAAATTCGAGAATATATGAATTTTTCGACGAAATTAAAAAATTTCAAATCGTTCTGAAAAAATTATTTTCGTGTTTGAGGGTCAATTGCAATCAGTTTTGGTCAATAGACATACCCCCGAAATCGTACTCATTTGCGAGCAAAAAATTCAAAAAGGTATGAATTTTTCGGCGGAAATTAAAAAATTTCAAATCGTTCTGGAAAAATTATTTTCGGTTGTGGGGGTCAGTTACAATCATTTTTGGTGAACAGACCTACCCTCAAAATCCTACCCACTTTCTAGAAAGAAATTCAGTACGGGCGGAATTTTAAACGTTAATAACTTTTTAACGAAGTCTCCATCAATAAATTAGTATTTTTGATTTTTGCCTTATTTTTGCCTCTAGAATCTCCCATTCAAATTTTTCCCAGGGATAGCCAAACACCCTGTGTAAAAACCTATTTATTACTGCTTTATACAATTTTACAAAATTTCACTTCAATATTTCAAAGATCAGAAAATGTTTATCTTACTAAATACTATAAGATGGAATGATTTAGGCAGATTTATTTAAATTATTAAATTTACCACCTTGTCTTCTAATTTTATCCGACATCATGCGTCACTTTGCGTTATTTTTCGGCTCGCGAATGGTACAGATAAGTGTCAATAACTTCCGTAAATAAAACTTGGATGAATCTTTTAAAAGGGGTGTTGCAGCAGCGTATATATCGATTGGACTGAAAATTTATTTTCTGGATCCCTTAGAACGTACATATTAACCGTAGTAAGCGGTAAATTGATTTGTTAGTATTGTTCGTTAAAAAAAAAAATTCCGAAAATATATCTATTTGTCAAATCGTAACTGTGTTGCCCCCCTTAACGCGTAGCAGCTGGGAAAACAGTTCTTACGTAAAAGGCATCGACGACTGCTCTTAGAATAATGTATTTCCTCTCCGAAAGATCGAGGTCGAAGTACAATGCTAATGCTTGAGCTGGTGTTAGGCATTTACTTTTATTCTTAACATCCAATCCTGAAAAGCGTATAGATACGATTGTAGTAAAAAAGAATCTCTGGCGATTCAGCCATTCTGCTAATTTTCTCTTTGTTTTCCGCGAACAATATTCGAATAATTTTGACGAACGTCCGTGAGGAGTGTCTTTGGCATTGATTGAACTTCGTGGGAAGAATCTTCCTACTCGTAACAAAGTTTGAATATACTTTCTCTGAATCACCTGAAAGAAAACAACTTTTGTTTCGTTGGCAAATAATGTACCAAAAATTTTCGTCCCGATTTACACGCTTTTCTTTATGAATTCCGAGTGTTCGAAATACGTGTATCGTTTCGTTCGAGCGATTCTTATCACGCAAAGCCCAGCGAATTGTTTCCGTTGATACAGTCGCGTTCTCGACGCAATGTTAATTGCGACACAAAAATTTTCGGACTAATTTTAATTCGTCTTGCTACGTAGTGTACCTTCGCACTTGAATTTATTTATAATTATATTCTAAATGAAAATAGTATTAATACGGCAGAAAAGTTTTAGTATCGTCAAATTGTAACAAGTATTTTAAAGTGTATCATACTAAATAATAAATAATAATTTATAAGGTACATGAGTGTACAAAAAAAGAAATATAAGTTGAAATCCACACGATTGTAAACTATAGAGGATAAAGTGTAATGAAATTAATATTATAAATTACTATGAATCATAAAAAAAAATAAATGTTACCGTATAGATCAAAACAAATAAAAAAGAATCTAGTAACTTCTATTTTTATCACCAATGAAACAAATACAAAAATAACTTTACCAACAAAAGCATTGTAATTTTATGGTTACCAATAATTTCAAAATTTTTCTATTAATATAATATCTTTATTCGACATTAGAATCGGAAGAATGTAGAAATTATCGAAACGTAGAATTCCTGCGGTCTAAAAATACAAATTTATTGCGGTTCAGGTGTCTTGAGAGTGTCTAGACACCGTATCTAAAATAATAATCACGTGCACTGTCCGGCTGTGAGAAGGGAGAAACACTTAATAAATTTGGATCTCTTTGTATGCTAATTTTGTGAATCGCGTATATAGGGAGTCCCGTAATAACGTGGGATCCACGTCCCTCGTGAATTTAACATTTAAAAATAGTTGAATTTGTTTACCGCGACATTATTAGTCGAGTCAAATAACCTCCTAACTCTTAATCGTTGCTCGTTGTTTGTTAGAACATTATTCACGAAAGAAGTTCGAAAAATGTTACACTTGTTTATAGTGATACGATAGTACACGATATCTAACCTAATCCAACTTAAACTAACCTGAATTAGTATTGGCTGGGGCAGATAAAAATGCGGCCGCCTACGTCAGAACGGAACTATAACGTAACCTAAATCAAACCCAATACTTTAATCTATACATTGTTGGTGCACGTATTAATGAAACTTTCTTTTTGTTAATAACATTGCAACAACCAGTGCGTGACGGCTAGAATCTCCCGTAGGTTAATTAGGAGAATATTCTCTATAGTATGTGTCAAGGTCAAGGTCATTGAAGCTGCATCCTCATTGCTATACAAAGTGTTCGGCCATTGATGGGAAAAATTTTAATAAGAGATTCTAGAGGCTAAAATAAGACGAAAATCAAGAATACCAATTTGTTGATGGAGGTATCGTTAAAAAATTATTAACGTTTAAAGTTCCGCGCGTTCTGAAATTTTTTTCTAGAAAGTAGGTAGGATTTCGGGGATAGGTCTATTCACCAAAAATGATTGTTATTGACCCCCGCAACTGAAAATAATTTTTCTGGAACGATTTGAAATTTTTTAATTTCGACGAAAAATTTGTCCACCTTCCTGAATTTTTTTCTCAAAACTGGGTAGGATGTCGGGGGTATATATATTCACCAAAAATGATTGCAATTTATCCCTACAACTAAAAATAATTTTTTCAGAATGATTTGAATCTTTTCATTTTCGCCGAAAATACCCCCTGCCGATTTTTCTTAAAAATTTATTTTTGATTTTTAGTAATTTCGTTTGACGTCCTACAGAAAATTTGTCTAATACTTTTATGTAGGTAACCATGAGCACTACTTTAGAAAAAAATTTTATTGAAATATATTCATTATTGTAGGAGTTATGGCCGTTTGACAAATTTTATAGGGTTCTTCTCATTTTACGGGGTCAAGGAACAACTTTTCGAATATTTTTGGAATTTCCATATATTCTCCATCAAAATATGCGTAGTTTGCCTTTTTAAACATTAAAATCGTCCAATCCTTTCAGAAGTTATGATGTTTTAAAGATTTGCATGAAATTTTAGGGTGACATTTCTGGCCTCAAATTATATTTTCGGTGAGGAATTTTTTTCTCGAAAGTGTATTGGATTTCGGGGGTATGTGTATTGACTAAAAATGATTGCAATTGATCCCTACAACTAAAAATAATTTTTTCAGAATGATTTGAAATTTTTTAATTTTGTCGAAAAATTTATCCATTTATTGAATTTTTTTCTCGGAAGTGGATAGAATTTCGAAGGTATGTTTATTAACAAAAAATGATTATAATTGACCCCTGTAACCAAAAATAATTTTTCCAGAACGATTTGAAATTTTTTAATTTAATTTTTTAATAACTTTTTAACGAGACTCAATCAACAAATTGATATTCTTGATTTTCGTCTTATTTTGGCCTCCAGAATACCCCATTAAAATTTTTCCCAGTGGTGGCCGAAACCCTGTATAATTACCAACGTTTTTGTTGATAACTTTGCAACGAAACAATGAACAACAGTTGAACCTTTTAAAGGATAGTTGAGAGGATGTCCTCTAACGTGTGTCAAGGGCTTTGGAGTCGTTTCCCCTATATTCTGTATAATTAGCTGGACAAATAATATCTGAAATCATTGGAATAACTCAAACACTAACACTTATTGCACGTCTGGTTTGTCCTTGTTTTCGAGTACGAGTTTCGCGTCTCAGGAAAGTTTTCGATGAATTAAGTTAGTATAGTTAATTTCACTAGACTGTTTACAAACAGAATTGGATTTCTTACGTACGGCCTTGTTGACTATTCAGTAAACACCAAATACGTCACGTTTTTATGAGTCATTTCAGTTTATTCTATTGATAAGAGTATTAAGTGTCAAGAGCTTTCGTAGCACTTGGCGTTTTAAGTGATAACGACAAGTTATTCTAATCGAGAAATGGTCAACAGGGATTGTCATCTACAAGTTTGACTATCGTCTGAAAATTTTTGTGTAGATAAAAGACTATTGGGAATATCGAATTTTGTTTTGTTAATATATAATTCAATTTTGTCATCTTAATAGTAGCGTATTAAATTAATAAAAGTGATTAAGTTTACATTTCGAAGTTTGTTTTGAAAATTATTATTTGTACAGTGTCAACGAGATTCGAACCATAAAAAATAGAAGAAACATTATGGGAAAAAATAGGAAGAATATTTTTACATTTATAATACATTTCTTATTTTTAAGGCCAGTCGTCTTTTCAAGATTTTTTCAAATAAAATCTTCTCGAATAATCGAACGTTAACAATATATGCTGCGTGCAATATTTTCCGTAAAAGTATTCGTTCGATGCAAGAAATTGCACGATTGCTTACGTTCATCAGTTTTCATCACACTTTAGGAAAAAAACGACCAGATCGAAAGTAACGAGTGTTTTGTCCAGACCGAAGACGATCAGCCTTCGAGTACACAAAATCAATAAAGAAACTCTGTTACTCGAAACTACGCTTGGATAATTTTTTCGTCACGTAAAATGCGTAAAATGGAATTAATACGATTTTCGAAAGCGTCACGTTGGTTCTAGAATTTCTGTGACCCAGTTGCACTTTTGCAAATATACGTTTAACAGTGGTTGTGTTGCAGATTGCGGTGAATACGAATCTCTTAGAAACGGTCTTTCTGCACTTTGCACTTTCTAAAAGCTCAAGGTATAGAAAGATGGTAACGATCCAACGGACGATATATTGTGCAGCGATTGCTAAATAGTTACACAATCCTCTCCACGAAATCTGTGAATCAACCATTTTGGCACTACGTATTTCGCACCGCGACATCGCTGCAGACCTTGTTTTGATTGTTCTTAGTTTTTACGTTAATTAACCCATTTACGTCCAAAGTGAAAATTTAAGATCTCGTGTAAAGGACGAATTCCAAACGATAAACCTAAAAAGATCGTCTCCGAGGCCATAAACAATAGTACTTACTGATTATTACCTTATCAACGAGGACTGCAATTTACAAACGCATATCTACCAAGTTGTTCTTTTAGATATACGAAACATGGATGAATATTTTTTTAAGACAGAATACAAGGTGTTTGACCATCCATAGGAAAAATATTAATGGAAGATTCTAGAGAATATCAATTTGTTGATGGAGGCTTCGTTAAAAAGTTATTAAAAAATTAAGTTAAAAAATTTTAAATCATTCGCGGAAAAATTATTTTCGGTTGCGGGGGTCAATTACAATTATTTTTTATGAATAGACATACCCCCGAAATCCTACTCACTTTCGAGAGAAAAATTCAAAAGGTTATGAAATTTTTCGACGAAATTAAAAAATTTCAAATAGTTCTGGAAAAATTATTTTCGGTTGAGGGGTTCAATTATAATCATTTTTGGTGAATAGACATACCCTTGATATCCTACCCATTTTCGAGAGAAAAATTCAAAAGGTTATGAAATTTTCCGACGAAATTAAAAAATTTCAAATAGTTCTGGAAAAATTATTTTCGGTTGAGGGGTTCAATTATAATCATTTTTGGTGAACAAACGTACCCCGAATTCCTACTCAGTTTCGAGAAAAAAATTCCTTACCGAAAATATAATTTCTGACCAGTAATATCTGTAGGAATTTTCATGTGAATCTTTAAAACATCATAATTTCTGAACGGATTGGACGATTTTAATCTTTCAAAAAGCAAACAACGCGTATTTTGATGAAGAATATGTAGGAATTCTAAAAACATCCGAAAAGTTGATCTTTAATCCCGGAAAATAAGAAAAAACCCATATAACTGGTCCAATTTTCAAACAGCCATAACTCCTACAACAATGAATATATTTCAGTCAAACTTTTTTCAGAAGTAGAACTCTTGGGTGCCTACAAAAAAGTGTTAAACAACTTTTTTGTCGAGCGACAAGTAAAATGACTTAAAATGAAAAACTTATTTTTAAGAAAAATTGACTTAAATTTTTCGACGACAAAAAAAAAATATCAAATCGTTCTAGAAAAATTATTTTCGGTTGCGAGGGTTAATTACAATCATTTTTGGTCATTAGACCTACCCTCGAGATCCTACCCATTTTCGAGAAAAAAATTCGAGGTATGAAATTTTTCGACAAAATTAAAAAATTCCAAATCGTTCTAGAAAAATTATTTTCGTTTGCGAGGGTTAATTACAATCATTTTTGGTCATTAGACCTACCCTCGAGATCCTACCCATTTTCGAGAAAAAAATTCGAGGTATGAAATTTTTCGACAAAATTAAAAAATTCCAAATCGTTCTAGAAAAATTATTTTCGGTTGCGAGGGTTAATTACAATCATTTTTGGTCATTAGACCTACCCTCGAGATCCTACCCATTTTCGAGAAAAAAATTCGAGGTATGAAATTTTTCGACAAAATTAAAAAATTCCAAATCGTTCTAGAAAAATTATTTTCGGTTGCGAGGGTTAATTACAATCATTTTTGGTCATTAGACCTACCCCCAAAATCCTACCCACTTTCTAGACAAAAATTCGGAACGGGCGGAACTTTAAGCGTTAATAACTTTTTAACGAAGCCTCCATCAAGAAATTAATATTCTTGATTTTCGTCTTATTTTGGCTTCTAGAATTTCCCATTAAAATTTTTCCCAGGGTTGTCTGAACACCCTGTACACATATAGAACAATGCATAAATGGGTTAATGGATCGAAATCAAACATTTTATAATACTATTCCTTTCGCTCCACTCACGGTGGATTAAAGAATGGATTAAAAGACTGGAACATATGCAAATTTATTGAAAGACGTTACCCTAAGTGATAACATCGATTATTCAAATTACTCTCGGTACGAAGAATCCAGTTCTCGAGCACCTTGAATATCTCCGTTGTTTTTGATGACCTTTTTACACGGAGAAACGTTAAGGGAGGAAAATGTTATACGGAAAAAAACATTTTTCATAATTTAAAAAATTGTTTTCCTTCGACCTTTCGTACTTCTATCGTAAAAACGTAGAAACGAAATTAATAACTGAAAACATTGTTATGATATAACGGATCCGTGCAGACGAGTGCCAAACCGGGGCGTTCGTGGTTCCTCAATATTTATGCGATTATTTTGTACGGATCCTCGGAAATAAAACTACCCGAACAACGGTTTTAGTTCCGTCATGTTGGTTTTTCCGCATTGCGCCTCGATTCGAGGCGGTCGTATTTTTCCTTTCAATTTCACCGTTCGCGCGTCGAATTATATACGAAATATTTTCCAAAAATAACAAAAAAACGGTTCGAACGAACTGGAAACGTCACTTGTTTCGAGTTTAGTCGACGATTACCGTATCTGAGGTGCATCCCGTTTTCAGTTAAAATCATTTTCGCCAAGAGTTAACGAATCCGAGCGACCTGATTCGTCTCTTTGTTGCTCGAATCCTCTTTGTCGACATTATCACGAGACATAGTTTCCTCGTAATTATACTCCTGTTCGGAGAGATTCCCGTGAAACACGTTGCGTGTGCGCTCACGCAGAGAGCAAGGCACCTGCGTCCCCATCTATCAATTTTCTTTAAGCCCATTTGCAATAAAAATCCATGTGTATTCGCGCGAATCGTCAAACGGAAAAGAAACGGATTTCATGTGAAAAATACAGAGGTCTCGTATTTATAAAAACATGGTTAATTGTCGGTTCTCAGAAAGGCACAGGCCTAATGCTTTGTATCTTACCGAATGCAGAAAAGATAAATAAAAATAATACGAGAAATTTATTTATTTTGTATTTTTTGTTAATGGAACATTTACTAATATATTTGTCAGGGTTTTCTGATTATTTGTTAGGTTTTTTATATTTACGTATTTAACGAGTGACAATCACTCTGTTAATAGTAGGTTAAAACTAACTATATCGTGTTTGGTCTTATTTTAATCGGGAAATTTTCAAAAGTACATTGGCAAAAGTTTCATTTAAAAAAGAAACAAAAATAAAAAAGTTTCATTTTTGCATTATAGTATGTACTATGCCGATATTCGAGCTCAAATTAGGTTACACTGCTCTACGTTGAGTTTTTTTAGTGTGTCAGAAGTGTTTTTCATATTTGCATATTTAATGTGTGACAATCATTCTGTTAATAGTAGGTTAAAACTAACTATATCGTGTTTGGTCTTATTTTGATCGAAAAACTTTCACAAGTACATTGGCAAAAGTTTCATTTAAAAAAGAAACAAAAATAAAAAAGTTTCATTTTTGCATTATAGTAAGTACTATAGATTTTCTCGCCGATATTCGAGCCCAGATTAGGTTACGCTGCTCTACGTAGAGCTTCTTTAGTGTGTCAAGTCCCCTCTCAGTAGTGGGGATACCCTTCACTTATCCAATCGAAAATGACTTACAGTTATCCAAGCATTACTGTACATCAATTCAAAAAATACAACTTCGACTGTTTCATGAAATAAATTTTAAGCGTTTTTAAAGTCTAAAGTTTCAAGAATAATTTAAAACCTCGTGGATTGTTTATTTCTTCATCATTTTTATTAACTATGTCTCTTTGTCAGACCTCGTTTCGAAATAGAGAGGAAACCTTATCTGTCGTCGTAGTCTCCGTTAAGCTCTGAACAAATTGACCAGATTTATAACAGAGCATTGGTGTAATTAACTATACAAAGTCATTATCGTCGTATCGAGCAACTGCATAAACCTGGCACCGTCCGAATTCGCGGGAAAAGAGAAAAGGCTGCTCTCGAGTGAATGTAAACGCAAAAATACTTTGCATGAAAAGCAGCAATTAAGCCTGTTGATTAGGCTTGGAGATTCGAGCGCGGACAATTTATTGAAGCGGTGCCAAAATAATGAGTGGATTAAGGGGTAAAACCACTCTAGAGGCAGAAAAAAAGACCTAAATTTGACAATTTATTTTGGGAGTGTGACAAACGGAATAGAATTTCTTTTCAGAGGGTTTATTTAACACATATTGAAGTACGAAAAACAATTTTTTTACTTTCATTTTCATACAAAATGGCGGCGACAGAGCCCGTCATCGAAAACAGCTTTTTTAAAAACACCGCCATGGGAGGACGAATTTCTCGCCATGTATGAGTCCTGGAACAAAAAACCAAAAAAATTTATAATCTATATACAATTGGCTTTGGAAGTACGTAGGGGTTTTTCTTTTAATCGATTTTTGTGGAAGTAGTGCACTTTTTAAGAAATGAATCGGTTTTTTGCCCTAAAAATGAGCATTGAATTGCTTATAAAAAAAAAAGTTTACATTCAATCAAAAAACGGCTACGTACTTCCAAAGAGAATATTGTTGTGAAGCTACTGTAAAAATTTCAAATCGATCCATGCAATAGTCACCGAGAAATCTGTCCTCCCAATTTGAAAAAAGTGGTTGCGAGAAAAACGCGTTTAAAGTTTTATGAAGACTTTAATCCTTGAAATTTTCGTTTACCTCTAATCTGCAATGCCTGCACCATACATTTGGCCATCCAGGTCGATGTTCGCCTCCTCCTCTGCCTTCCTAGATTCTTTTATGGATGTTCGGGCCTTTTTTGCGGCATCGCTAAGCGATCTCTCGGAAAAGTCGATGCGGCGCATGTCGGTTTCCACGCAGAAGTTATAACAGTTCGGCCCAATTGTCATATCCAAATTCTTCATAAGCCTCATGATAGCTGATAGGCCGTCATTATATATGCCTACACTAATATAAACTGCCGTGTCAAGAACGTGTTTGCCGCTGGAAGTCGATTTCGGAGCCATTGACCAGACTGTGGCGTTGAAGCTCTCGTTGCTATTTTGCGTAAAGCCGCCGATACAACGACAAAGCAGTTTGTCACCGCTTAATTCGCCATAAATTGGAGAAATCGCTTCGTAAACTTCTTGAGATAGAGGTGGTTTATGCGTATGGTCTGATCCAGTAGCCTGTGCCTTCTGCCATGAACACCATGAGTTTTCTCCGCGCGGGCATTTGTCGTGTTTCGGTTCATCGTCAGTCGACAATTTGTGGTCTAGCGTCGCGTAGATTTCATTACGCATTTTTTCAACGGAATGATGATTTCGACGTATTGCTAGACCATAATAAATTGACAACTCGTCAATTAATTTGCCTGTTAGCTTGCCTTTTCCTCCAAGGCCTTTTGTCTTTTTTTTTAAATTGCGAAGGCGAGTACCCATTCGCTTTTGCACATGATCAATGCATTCTTTCTTATTAATTGTAAACTTTCCATAGGCCTGTGAATCTAAGATGGCTTTAAACTTATTATTTCAAAAGGTAAAAGAAGTACAAAAGCGATGAATCACAGCGCGCCCTGTGAGTGCTCAACGCGCGCTCTGAGACGCTGCGGCAAAATCGATAATTGAACCTTTTGAAATTTGTTTTCCACTATAAATCAAATGGCATACTGTTTCTATGCCCCTAAAGTATCGTTTAAGCCAAAAAAAAAAAAATCGATTTTTTGAAAATCCTAGAGTGGTTTTACCCCTTAATTCTGCGGTTTGTTTGAGGGCTCGGTGAAGAACCAGTTCAAGTCTAATTCTTGGCCTCCTCGCCGGATAAGGCTCCAGTAGTACAGAGCCGTTGATACGTAATAAGAATAATAAGCTGGCAGGTTGAAAAACGTGTTCAGTCGGGACAGGTCAATGATTTCGACTCGCGCGTAATAGTTTCTCACGTACACACGGTCTGTTTGACGGTACATTGTTGAAAAGTCTGAGCATTCGCGGACGCTCGTGGTGATTACCAATATGGCCGACCAATGACGTCAACGGGACGACGATCAAGCGACAGATTAGGCGCGAAAAGGCAGCTCGACTCGCCTCGTTCGAGCAACTGCCATTATTCTACATCAGCAGGATCCCAAGATATTTGTCAGTAAAATGGAAAAGAATCTTTTTGTATCATTTCTATAGTTTTCCTTGCAGAATTGAGCGTGCTTAAAATTATAATCTGCAACTGATCGGTAACAAATCTTCTCCATTTTCAAGTTTTCGTCCATACAGGGCATTTTGCTTTTAAATAGTTAATGAAAAATAGTTACGCGGATTAATTGATTATGCCAGTCCCATATAAGGTGTCTTTGAGTGTTATTTTTCATTTTCTCTAGCTTTGAGGCACTTACACTGAAACTTTTCGTATTTTTTTGTGTGCCTCATTTTAAGTGAGGGGGCACATGAGTTGCAATCCTTAAAATATATATTTTTTGGCGCCAGATACCAGAGATATTTTTCTAATACAATTTTCTTTTTTTTATTTGATTTTTATTAAGGTTGCTTCAACTTGGAACGTCATTTACAACTTCAGTTACTATTTACATTTATATAAATACAATCTAGTAGATTAATATGCTTTAAAAAGTTTGCTACATTACAATATGACTCGTTATCTTGTTATTCTTCTTGTTTCTTAACATTCTTCGAAACCAGATGGTGATGGCTTCAATGCAACGAATACTGTAATTTTAATAATGTTAGAATATTTAAAAATACACAACATATAATTTATCAACTTACTGTTTGAATTTAAAATGATTCACATTGTATTAGATTAATTATTATTTTCAATTCTATCAGTAATATCATAATGCTATAGTAACACAAGATGGTATATAATTATTTTCTTAACCATTTGAATAATTGTAACAGTGAAACTTAGAAATTATTTGAATTTCCGAAAATCTTGGCGAAATTCGAGTCGAATAATAGGGATTCTAAAATCTGAGGTTGATTTTCGTATCTCGTCCGGCGAAGATAAAGCACACAAAGAAAATGTCAGAGATCACGCCCTGTCGGAAAAGGAGGAGGGGTCCTATTTGTTCTTATTAACTGAAGAATTGCGAGGCGAATAGATATATCTAACTCTCTAATTAAGAACGGATAATATTAGGTGAGGTCTGTGTTTGAGGAAAGCGAAGTGGTTTCACACGAATGCTACGTACTTACGTATCTATTCAATTCGTCCTTAATATGCATCTTTTGAAACGATTCCGCGACCTCGGGACATATTCGTAATCGCACAATAGAATCGAAAAATTATATGAAACGCGCTGCACATTTTACCGATGAATGTATCACCTATCGTATGTATCTTTTTCTCGACGAGAAATCAGAATAAACTGGAGAAAGATCTGCGCGCAAATACGACGTTGACCATAAAAGTTTACACTTATTAATATCAGGATACGTTCTTCCCAAATTTTTCAATAAATTAAAACTGTACGTAATATGCAAAGAATTTTGTTATGAAAATGTGTTATTTGGAATCCTTTTCTATACACATAAGATTGCAATGAACAACGATTGAAAACTAATTACCCGAACAAGACATTAAAAAAGTAATAAAGAAGAAAGATTATTTTTATTTTTCGAAACGCGTGGGACTAAATATAAATTACTGAACATTTCAATTAATGTGAAATTGAAGTTTCAAGGTCTTCGTCGGGTACCGTGGTAACATAAATAATTTAATTTCATTGCTATAAGCTGTGCTACCCTTTACCTAACGCCTGCTGCACGTGTTCCGTTAAATAAGGCAGCGTGTAATTATTTTTATAATTATTTATACTTACTACCTTGACCTTTTTCTTCAATGGGAAGGCGATACAGCGGAGGAAGACTGCTTTATCCCTTGTGTTACAAGGTTGTTTATTAGGTAAACATGTAACATATATGCAGTCTTATACGCACAGGATCGTACAAATTTAATGAGCAGATCAATAACAGAAATTATAAATCACTCGAGAAAACGATGAATTAAATGAATTAATATTTAAAGATAATAAAATATAGATCAATTATTTTATTACTCTATTATTCTCTGGAATGAATAATTTCGCTGTCAATACAATCTTGTATATACAGCGATGCTTCGCTAACTGCGAGTCGTGTTCGATTGGATAAGTGAAAGGTAGTCATCCCCGCTACTGAGAGGGGGCTCCCCTTGACACACACGAACCTTAACGTCGAGTAGTGTAACCTGATCTGGGCCCGAAAGGTGAAACTTTTACCAATTTATTTGCGAGAGTTTTCCGATTAAAATAAGACCAAACACGATATAATTTGTTTTCAACCTACTTCTAATAAAACATAAAATCGTGTCAAATACGATTAAATACGCAAGTACGATCCAAATTATATCGTGTTTGGTCTTATTTTAATCAGAAAAATCTCACGAATATATTAGTAAATGTTCCATTAACAAAGAATAAAAAATGAAATAAATTTTACGTTGTGTTATTCTTATTTATCCTTCGTTCGTTGTTCTTTTCTACGTTTCCTTTCTACGTGTGATACAAAGCCAAAGTAGCTCGCTTTGTGCCTTTCTGGGAACTGAAAATTAACCGTGCATTTATAACTGCAAGACTTCGATCTCGTGTTTCTTTTCACTATACATGTACATATATATTTTCACAAATAATTCATTTTCATTGTTAAAACATATTTAAATTCAGTATGTTTACTTTTTGTTAGTTAAGAATGACGAGAAACAAGCTGATCAGAATGTTCAGCCACTTAGGTCGCTATAAGCTCGCACGATACGGTGCAGAATGAATCGTTGGTTAATCCGGAAACGTCTTGGTCTACATACAAGTAATTAATCGCGTGTTTACCTGAGATATCATTAATCCTAAATAGATATCGTAACGTATCTAAAGGATGGCGCGTTTAATACGAGAACAATTGCGTACTGTCGCTTGGAACAAACGAGAAGCAAGTATAATGCAAACGAGCCCCTACTCTTTAGTTTTCGAATTCTTAAACCAGAAACTTATTTCTTTACAGTTATTTGGGTCATCGCTGAAGATGGTACAGAGTTAGGACCGAAACCTATTTACGGTCGTAAATACGCATACCCATTCTGAATGTTGCATACTGACATATTCTTCAACCAGTCTCTCCGTCGAAATCAATACTACCAGGAAGGTACTTGGGTACTTTCTTGGCTAAGTTTATTTTACCTCGTGCATAAAATACAAGTTGCCTTTAGATATAAATTATTGTCCTTGCACGGATTAAAAAAGCCACCCAGGGAAATACTATTTTCAAATCTGTTGGCTCGTCCGTTACATCATTAGCATGCTTTTTCTTTGAGATTCTGGCTTCTTTTGAAGCGAAAAGCTCATCCACTCGGTGCTCGTGTCAATGGCGCGAAGTTCAACTTCAATTTGCAACACTCTCGTCAAATCGAGCTACCGTGTTCTTTCGCCATTTTCATTTTTCTAGTCCGTTTCTTTATCATAGAGGATAATGTAAAATATTTGAAAATAATTTTTTGCTCTTTCCAGAGTCGATTAACATTGTTTCTACCACGTATCAATGTTGACTAAATGCACGTAACTGTGGAAACAATTGTTAACCGTTAATTACGTTATTTTTAATTTTATATTATAATTTTAAAAAGTGTCTTTCTACGATTCGTTAAGATGTTAACATGTTAAATTAAACACACGCTTAACGTATTCTTTTGGGACAATGCAATCCATAGTGCAACGTACCAAGAAATTTCTTTGTGATAACGTCGCTGAATAAGTACCGTCCTTCTTATTCGATAAGATTGTTCTGAGAATGTTATATTTTTACCGATAGCAGAAACAGGCTTTCCTGCTTTCACTTTTGTTACAGCATTAACCAATGTCTCTCCTGTATGTTTCGATTTTATAATAAGTTTCGTATCCTGGAATTTAATTTAATAAAATCCATAGTGACACTTCGTGCAATTGTTTTCTCTTTTGATATAACGCGGATGCTTAACTGATCAACTTCCTCCTTTCCTGGATTGCGTTATCACGCCGAACGTATGATTTAGTTCGATTGGATTCGCGCACGGTTTCGTTCCCAGTTATCTGTAACAATAATAAACATTTCGCGAAGTTTTCTGTGTATCTTTGCCGGATGTTGTATAGATCGGTAGCGTTTTTAAGAAGTAGTGTATTCAGTTCTGACTTGGCCAGAGACAATTGATTACGTTATGATTTCCGGCACACACGATGACGCACGAAAACTGATTTGTAGTACGGAGAGTATCCGTCAACGGACAGTCCATTAAAACTGCGTTCTTTCGTTGTTGAAAACGATAACAAAAATACAAACGTGGCGAAATAAATACGGCTAGTAAAGAGACGGAATTAATTTTACGCTCATAATATAATTTAATTATTGCACGAATTTAATGTAGGTTCTTACGGTGCATAATATGGCGCAAAAAAAAGATTTCACTATAGTCATTTTTATATTTACTTTGACGTTTATATGTCTTAATTAATTAGAGGGGTATATCTTATGGTTGATTTTCCATTTATTATTATGATTTTTTCAAATAAATTTTGTTTATTTATTGTTTTACGAAACTATATGCGGGAGAGTATAACTACTTTTTTCTCTATTAATTCAAAAAGGCGTCTGGAGATCTCTTTAAGTCAATTTACAATAGAAAATTTATTCGAAACTACAGTATTTAATTACAAATAAATTTTCTCTATTATTTAGCAATTCTTTTTACGAATATAAAATCATTTAATAATAATTTAACTATACGATTAAAATATTAAGTCCTGTGTGTTGAGAATAACTTATTTTAAATTAATTTGCAATAGAAAATTTATTCGAATTTAAATATTTCCAACCACAGTATTTAATTACAAATATATTTTCTCTATTATCTAGTAATGTTTTGATGAATATAAAACCATTTAATTTAATTTCAAATTTTATTTCATTACACGATTAAATTATGGCTTCTTTGAAAAGTGCTTGAAAATCGTCACAATGTCCCACAGATTTTTTATCGAATTTTGAGTATGCTGGCCACTTCAATAAATTAACATTAAATGTTTGGAACCGTGTTTGCTCGATTTTTATGTATCGGAGTATTATCTCGTTGGCACCTGGCTATCTAATCTTATTAAACCCTTTATTTAGACTTTTGTTTGGGCACCATTCAGAATCAAGATAGAATATATCACGGAATTATGAATGATAGAAACCGAGCCACCTTGCCAATTCGTCGAGTGCTACGTATTCAGATTGTTGTGATCGTGTAAATTGTTTAGGACCCTGTCGTGAAATCTGGAACGGTGCCATAATTTCGACGGCAATAATGTCCGTCTGGCAGGCTTCTAAAACTTCCAGTGATTTACTTCGCTCTTCTTAGCGACGATTTATCCACCGTTGAATTGATATCTTGTCGATAAATTGCCAATCGGGGATGATGCCACGGTTCCGACGCATTATTTCCGGTGTGGACTTCAAATAGTCTCGTCGCTACGTACGTTGTAACCTTAACTCGACCGACATTTTACGTTCATCATATTTATCAGTTCATGGTTCGATCATTTTTAATAAATAAAATTTCTATTACACACACGTCACGTGTGCAAAACATTTATTTTATTCGCCCAAATTCGGTCCAACAAGCAAGTATTTAAAAGGATAGTCGTTCCTTTCCATCTTTGCATTTGATCTGCGAAATATTCCGAGGAAAAGAAAATCAATTAGTGGTAATTTTAAATAAAATAGGTCACGACAAACATTACATGAAATATGTCCAACCATGTTAAATACTTTAAATATCTGGAACTAAAGTTAAGTGTACTAAAAACCGTGGAAACTTTCAAGGATGACCCAACGTTCCGCCAACTTAGGAAATTTGGTTCCGGTTAACGTTGGAGGGTTGGACTTTCTGGAAATCGGCTCGCTAGGGACTTGGTTTATATATAGAATCTTTAATCGATGAAAGAACATTCGTCAACGGGGAACAACTAAACGAAAGCGCCAAGAAATACTTGATACCAACTCAGCTTCTTAACAATGCGCCTTTAGTATGCAGAGTCTCGCTCGATTTCTCATTCTCTATCTTGATCGCTACCGTGGCGCGTTGCTTGATGAAGATTTTCTGTGATACGAGGCGTGGGGTTTACACCAAATCGATAAGGATCGCGAACTGCTGGCTCGAACAGCTCGCGAAATGTCTTTCATAGGCGTAGGATCGGTTTATTATTAATTCAAAAAATCCCTAGGGTAGTTTAACTTTGTTTCCTAAAAGAGAGCGGCCTACAGTTTGTCAGAGTTAAGTTTGGGGCTTCAGTTATCATTTCTTTCCTTAATTCTGGGCATTCACAAATGATACTCGTCTTAGGTGTCTCACATGCAGATACAATGTACATATTCCCTATTTTACCAGTGACTTTAGAGCCTATATATTTGTCGGTTCCTACCTTATCGACCTCCTCCCTTTCCCCTAGGCTAGTTATAAAGACGAGACCTACCTTATCTGCAGATAGGAACTTGCTTATTTTCATTTGTTCTGTTTTATCGATTGTATTAGTATGTTGTGCCTTTTAGATGATTTTTTCTTTAGTTATTAATCCTTTCTTGCCTTTTTCAGTATACATCTTCTCCCTGACCAGCTTATTAATAACATAAGTAGGGGTTAAGAGTCTAACTAGGATGTTCTTGTCCCATATACTTTTCTTGATTAATACATTATTTGATATTAATAGCACGACGAATTAATTATACGAGTAGACCTTTCACCTTATGGAATTTTGTGGCCCAATCTGACTGCCATACCGATCTAAAAATTCAGAGGTGATTTTAGCGTCCTCTTCAAATGGATGGCGGTCAGTTGAGAAACTATTCACTGAATTAGTATTGATAGGCAAACAGTTGTAGTATTACGTAAATGCATGTGAGTTGACTATGGAAGAGATTAAAATTCATTTCTGAATCTGTCGGTAACGTTGTGAATGACACGAAAATGGTAATGGGGTTTCGAGACCCCATAAAAATGGGCCGAAAAAATACGTTGGGTGAAAGGTGTACTCGTATACCTCGCCTGTGACAATACTCTAGAATCTTTGATGAATCAATGAGAATCAAATCTAACCTAGTGAAGAAGCTCTATATTTATGTTGACTAGACTGCGGATGTTTATGCATTTATGGGAAATTTTAATCCTCAAAAAACTACAGAATGCATTTAATATGCAAAAATATAAGAAATACTTAAAGTAAGATACGAATTATTATATTTAGGGGTTGTGACAGCCCTCTGCGAAGCTTCCGTTTCATTAATTTTATTAATAAAAATGTGAATTTGCATAAAGATCCGCAGTCTAATGATGACCTATGCAAGGCGGATGGCAGCCAATTTGCTAATATTATTTAGTTTTTAATTAATAATTGCATTACCCAGCTAAGATTGATACGATTATTAATTAAATGCTAAATAATATTACCCAGGTCTCACCACGTGGAGGTTGCTGCGAATGGAGACCCACCCTCACTGATTCCCAACCACCCTCCATTAATAAAAACCTTCTGTGATTAACGATCGTTGGTCGAAGAAGAAACAAACAAAAGTGCTAGCAATGAAAGATGCACAACCAACGGAGAGAGTTGAAAGAGTTTTCAAAAGAATTTGTCTTCAAACAAAAATAACCTGCCTAACATAGTGCCTAACCAAACACCTGCCTAATTATAAATCTAAATTCGTTTATTATATCAAGTAACAATTCTAAATTCGCAGCCATTAGCTCGGTGTTACCCACGATAGAAAAGATTTTTTATCATGGGTAACACCGATTACCAGGTCTCACCACGTGGAGGTTGCTGCGAGTGGAGACCCGAAGGAAGATAGATGGAATCAATGTTCCATCGATCTCCCTTTTACCTTCCAAGTAATTATTTCGTTTAAAAAGGGGTGAAGCTATATTGTGGGATACGCGACGCGATGCTGAACCGTACAGCAGATCTTCGGATCGAATCGAGACTGCCCTTGGTAGATAGATTTCTATTTCTAGAAATCGATCTATCATGGGCAGACAATTAGATCTTTCGGACAAATTGGACGGCCGACCACATGTTTCAATCGATGAAACAGCGGTGATCGAAGCGAAAAACGAGAGAACGAGTCGAGAGAAGCAATTTGTTAAATAATTACTTGGCAATATTGGGAGACGTATACAATAGAGACTTAAGATTAACGTCGAAGCTCAAGTTTAGTCAAGTTAAAGCTAAAATTCGGACGATAGAAGGAAACAAAGTTCCCCTTGGATGTTCTGATTTAGTTGTACCAAGCAATTATTTGGTTAAAAAGAGGGACGAAGCTAATTTGAGGGACACGCGACGCTGAACCGTGCAGCGAATCCGAGGATCGAACCTACTGCCCTTGCTAAACTAGATCTCTATAATATAACGGACGTTATCTGCGACTCCGAATCGAAGGTCTCCATTTCTCCAATGCAACCCGCCGGGAGCCCGAAGGACTCGACTTAAGTTGTCTGACATAGAGAGAGTACCTGAAACAGTGTCGACTTCCGCTGGAACGTATGCGTTTCCGCAGAATACGGAAACTCCACACCTTCCAGCAGAGTACCATTTTCCCTCGATCGAGCTATCAAGGGAAGGCGATTCGATCTTTCGGACCAGATACACGGCCGATCACATGTTTCAATCGATGAAACAGTGGCGATCGAAGCTAGGAACGAGGGAACGAGCGAGAGAAAAGCTACTTATTGAATAATTGCTTGGTAGGACGCGGAGACACGTATAATAAAGAAATCTTCGACGTTAATTTTAAAACTCACGACGAAGCTTAAATCTAATAGACTAAGAATTATATGTCCCTTGGCGGTTGTGACATCTTCCCTCGATGTCTTTGCAATTGATCTGTAATAGATCTTAAAACAAAAACACAGACCTATATTAGTGTCATATTAAAGAAACTAAGCAATTAGTGGACTGATGTATCGAAGAATGTAGTGGAGTAGATGCGAATTTATAAGTTGGAGAAGCTATGAAATTTAGAAATATTCATACCTAAAGAAACGTTATCTTCCCAGATAACGATTCAACACATTTTATGCAACAAGTAGTTTCTTATTAGGTAAAATTCTATTATCACATATGTAGCTAAAACGTCGAAACAATTTCACAGATAACGTCAAAAAGAAAGTATCAAACAATTGAACAAAGAATCTCTGTGAAATGTTACAAGAATTCGAGTAATAACACAAAATTGAAAATCATATTCCCATCGATGTCATCAAAATTCACGAAATATTGTAGGAAAAAAGATGAAAATGAACCAACACGGTAGTTCATTACCATTTTCACTTGATGCTGATGTCAAAAGTCGAAAAAGACGAAAGAAACGTCCATAATAATGAATAGAATCGAAACAATTTCACAGATAACGTCAAAAAGAAAGTATCAAACAATTGGACAAAGTATCTCAGTGAAATTTTACGGGAATTCGAGTAATAACTCAAAATTGAAAATCATATTTCCATCGATGTCATCAAAATTCACGGAATATTGTAGGAACAAATATGAAAATGAACCAACACGGTAGTTCATTACCATTTTCACTTGATGCTGATGTCAAAAGTCGAAAAAGACGAAAGAAACGTCCATAATAATGAATAGAATCGAAACAATTTCACAGATAACGTCAAAAAGAAAGTATCAAACAATTGGACAAAGTATCTCAGTGAAATTTTACGGGAATTCGAGTAATAACTCAAAATTGAAAATCATATTTCCATCGATGTCATCAAAATTCACGGAATATTGTAGGAACAAATATGAAAATGAACCAACACGGTAGTTCATTACCATTTTCACTTGATGCTGATGTCAAAAGTCGAAAAAGACGAAAGAAACGTCCATAATAATGAATAGAATCGAAACAATTTCACAGATAACGTCAAAAAGAAAGTATCAAACAATTGGACAAAGTATCTCAGTGAAATTTTACGGGAATTCGAGTAATAACTCAAAATTGAAAATCATATTTCCATCGATGTCATCAAAATTCACGGAATATTGTAGGAACAAATATGAAAATGAACCAACACGGTAGTTCATTACCATTTTCACTTGATGCTGATGTCAAAAGTCGAAAAAGACGAAAGAAACGTCCATAATAATGAATAGAATCGAAACAATTTCACAGATAACGTCAAAAAGAAAGTATCAAACAATTGAACACAGTATTTCAGTGAAATTTTACGGGAATTCGAGTAATAACACAAAATTTAAAATCATATTCCCATCGATGTCATTAAAATTCACGGAATATTGTAGTAACAAATATGAAAATGAACCAACACGGTAGTTCATTACCATTTTCATTTGATGTTGATGTCAAAAGTCAAAAAAGATGAAAGAAACATCCATAATAATGAATAGAATCGTAACAATTTCACAGATAACGTCAAAAAGAAAGTACCAAACAATTGACCAAAGTATCTCAGTGTAATTTTACGAGAATTTGAGTAATAATACAAAATTGAAAATCATATTCCCATCGATGTCATTAAAATTTACGAAATATTGTAGGAACAAATATGAAAATGAACCAACACGGTAGTTCATTACCATTTTCACTTGATGTTGATGTCAAAAGTCGAAAAACACGAAAGAAACATCCATAATAATGAATAGACAGACAAAATCCAATTGACACAGTACAATCAAATAAAAAAAACAAACAAATTTTGTACTAATACATATAAATGAGTGGAATGGACTTACTACTTGTTGACACATAGTTACACGCGGTATTTCAGCACTGGTCAGTAGTGGTCAGTAGTGGTCAACAGTTCCCTCGAGTCCTCACGAGTGGTCAGTCTTGGTCACTAGTGGTCACTACTGGTCAGTATTGGTCCCCAGAGCTCGCCAGTAGTCAGTAGTGGTCAGTAGAAGTGGAACGCAGACCTCCGACGTTCCGCCACGTCCGCCAGCCCAGAGGAGAAAGAGAGGGAGAGAGAGTTTGTCACCGGCAGTGAGCCTCAGGCAGAAGAGGTAAAGGGGTGGGGATGACCGTCCTTGGCGTGTTCACCAATCAATTAACAGTTAACCGTGCCTTTGACCGAAAAATGAATATTCTACGCAAAATGGTATTAAAAACAATTATTTATACAACCCAAGCTATCGAGCATTATTTTAACTATTGACAGATGTTAATTAATAATTATTGCAAACAATAGGTATGAAAATATGGACAAATTCGAGGAGACTGAAAGTTTCTTTGAATTTCTGTCGAGAACCAAGGTCGTACATCACATATTCATTTCTTCGACCTTCTGTCTTTTATACGATACTTTCTTTTGTATAAGTTTCCATTTTTCATTTCTTATCAGTAAATTGTACATGCATCACTAAAATCGCAAAACGATATGTTGCAACGCCCAACAAAACGCATATTAATGCATACGAAGAGAAGTTGTGTATTTTGGATCGTAAATTTGGAAAATATTCAAGCATCGAGGGGTTTAATCTCGAAACATGCGAGAACAATTGTCGTGTCGGTCAATTGGAACGTTTTAAAAATATTAAAACAATATTAATCGTTCTGAAAAAATTATTTTTAGCTGCGGGGGTCAATTACAATGATTTTTGGTGAATAGACATACCCCTGAAATCCTACGCATTTTCGAGAAAAAAATTCGAATAAGTGGGCAAATTTTTCGACAAAAATTAAAAAATTTCAAATCGTTCTAAAAAAATTATTTTTAGTTGCAAGGGTCAATTATAATCATTTTTGGTTAATAAACATACCCTCGAAACCCTATTCACTTCCGAGAAAAAAATTCAATAAATGGATAAATTTTTCGACAAAATTAAAAAATTTCAAATCGTTCTAAAAAAATTATATTTAGTTGCAAGGGTCAATTACAATTATATTTTGTCAATACACATACCCCTGAAATCCTATGCACTTTCGAGAAAAAAATTCTTTGGTGAAAATATAATGTCAGGCCAGGAATGGTTCTCCGAAATTTCATAACTTCTGAACGGATTGAACGATTTTAATGTTTAAAAATGCAAGCGACGCGTATTTTGGTGAAGAATATATAGAAATTCTAAGAATGTTTGAAGAGTTGTTTCTTAACCCCATACAGAGAGAAAACCTCCATAAAATTGGTCCGATAAAATACATTAGATGTAAGGTCTCTACTCGTAAACTTCGTCTGTGCTATTAGAAAGAATCTGCATCTTTACACGATTTTTTTATAAAAGGGTGCACCAGGATTGTTCTATATAAGCATAAAGTCTACCCACTGAAAATCCACGATGACAAATTTGAGGGGTTGTTTGCGGAGAAAGGGTTACCGTGAACATTATCAGCATAATTACCCACGCATTCATGTTCACAGACTCTTTTATGTCTAGACCACCATGATCCGGGGATCACGAGCATGTTAATTTAACCCCTGGTCATCCAACACCAAGGGGTAAATTCTGGTAATCCCAGAATTACCAACCCTCTCAACATTTCACTGGGGGAAGGGCATTTAAACGACCCGATCTTGACTTCAAGTACTATTGCATGCAAGGACGCATTCTTTTGGATCTTTTCTACTTGGCTAAAGCCTATATTATTCCAGAAACTAGATCTATGGGGAGGGGGAAAGAATTGACTTTCAAAATGACTCGTTTTAGTTCATTTTTTCCCTCTCTTTTTCAACATTTTTGTGTTTCCACTTCGCAATTATTCTTTCCTCTTTGAAACTTTTCAGCCTTTCTTTACTCGTTTTCTCTTTTCTCTTTCTAGATATCGTTGCTTGGCGCACGATGCTCACGATACCGTCGCTCGAAGCACGCAAGCTATGCGCGGATTGTTTTCATAGTAAGTAACAATTTAACGTTGAATATATCTCGAATATCTGGCTACATAGTTTCGAGTACAAAATATGTGTCGCGTAAATATACTCTGTAGCAATAAAGTTCTTGTAGTAATGGAATAGTAATGATATCCTTGACGATATTTGGTAATAGATTATTCTGATCTGTTAGAACAGCTCCGATAACACTGGAAATAACACATGATTAATTTTCTAATTCAGGAATCGATCGTTAAATATTGAATAACTTTTTTCACACAACTCTGCAAAAACTTGCTAGAACCGTTCACTCTCACTTAGCAGACTTTATTCTTTTTTACCCCTGCAAACTTTTTATTTCAGTATCATGATGTTCTGATTTAATAATAACAATATTAAGTGACAATGATAATACACGAACTCGTAAAAATAAAGAATGACAGTAAGCAAAGAGTTTAGAGACGCAAAAACGAAAACGTTCGATCAGAAACTTTACGCTGGAAGGTAAAATAACGAAATTCAGATTTGGGTCAAAATGGACGCGGGCGTCCGCCATTCGGTCGCCAAGACGGTCCGTCGCCCGAAGGTTAAAAACGAATGAACATTAGATACGTGAAGCTCCAATCTGGAACCCACGTCCCTCTTCAAACTCTAGATTCTTGGCAAATTATTAAAGTCTTAAAAATCTTGAGAAGATCCGAGTAAATGTAATTTGAATTAAGGAAATATTAGATTATGCGTTCGATCGTTACACAATCTTAGATCCACTTAGCATCCCCTTCGTTGCAAGACAACATGGCGACCTAATTCCCTGGTTGCCAACTTAATGACCAAAATAGATACACTTTAAATTATCTAAAATGCGTTCAATTGTTAGGCACTGTCTGGCAATGACGCTTAACGAAGGATTAATCATCCTGTGTTCTTCCATGTAATTTATCGAGTACTCTTTTAATCTAATCGTTGGATGTTTCTAGTAGTGTTTCAGATCAGTTGGCATCTTTTCTTCTGCGTGGGCCATTCCGCGCCAAATCGATCACTCTTGCATCTCGAAATCAGGAATTTTCACACTAAAACATGTTACAGTCCATTTGAAATTTAACAATCCCTTCAGGTTTACAATCTTTATCAATTTGTACAGAATGTTTTTCTTTCTAATTAAGAAATCTTTCAGAGGGGGGCCTTTACGAAGCTTTAACGAAGTCTTCCTTTTCTATTTCAATCACTTTAAATGGATTCTGTGGCCTACTTTTTCGAATTAATTCAGCCCACTTCAATGGAGAGTACGCAGCTTCATTTTTTTAATTAAACAGAAATCTTTATTGCGCGGCATAAACGCGCGCCATGGAAATAGAAATTCATATTTAACGAAACCAAAGTGTCTTCCTTTACTTGTACAAATTGCTGGTTTAACCGCAGGTTAAGAAGCCAGAGTGGACCAGCTTTCCTTTAAGCATTTGTTTGCCTGCGATGTTATGGAATTTTAATATGTTTCTGCTTTAGACGGGATAAATTCCACAGCGCTACAAAGTGGTAAAACAAAGTGGATGCTGCATTGCAGGAGCAATTTCATGGTGTAACAAACAGAAATAGATGTACCCCTTTATCACCGAGCTCATAAAACCAAATAACCGTCCAAATGGTTGCGCTGAAGGCATGATAAAATAACGCATAGTTGAATTTATTGTTAAAGCAAATAGAACTGTGGATAAGTTTTCGGTTTATTGCAAGAAGCTGTTCTATTTGGAACCCTTTTGGTTTCTTACATGGGAATTACAAGTTCTGTGTTTTAGTTAAATAAGATTTTCCATATTGACCAGTTACATATTGAATAGTAAGGATAGTTTTAATTAGGAAGATCAAATTTTCTCAAATAATCAATATTATTTGACATTAATGTCTGCAAGTACTTGCAGCAATTTTAGAACAATTTTAGAGATAGACAACAAATTATAGGTCTTTCGCCTGAAGATGACCAACCTTGACGATATTGAATATTTTCATGGTAAAATAGCTATTGCTTCGATGCTTTAAATTTTCACTGAGGGGTACAATAAATTTTACAATTTAAAAAAACGCTTTTCGTCAGCCTTTTTGGAATTTCCGACCAACACGATGGGATCGACGATTGAAGCTAGAACATTGCAATCCCGTTGTACTATTGCCAGGTTATTAAGTTCGAATGTCATCGGATGCAACCTGAACGACTTCATCGAATTGCTATTGCAACAGTCGATGACTCGAGCAATCGACGGAAAAGGGTAATGCAGTGGTATTGGGATATAACTACACCTTTCGTCATTCTTGACGCAAGCAACATACGTCATCGCAATTTATTTTTCCCATTAGGTTATTTTCCCAACCAAACGTCGGGACTGTGATACCACAGACGAGGTATACGAGTAGACCTTTCACCTTCTGGACTCTCGTGGCCCAATCTGGGCGGTCAGTTGAGAAACTACTCACTGAATTAGTTGAGTTGACTATGGAAGGAATTGAAATTCATTTCTAAATCTGAAAATGATAACAGAGCTCTAGAGCCCCATAAAAATGGGCCGAGAAAATACATTGGGTGAAAGGTGTACTCGTATACCTCGCCTGTGACAATACTCTAGAATCTTTGATGAATCAATGAGAATCAAAATTAACCTAGCGAAGAAGCTCTATATTTACGATGATATATACAAAGCGGATCGTAGTCAATTTGCTAATATTATTTAGTTTTTAATTAATAATTGCATTACCCAGCTAAGAGTGATACGATTATTAATTGAACGGTAAATAATATTACCCAGGTCTCACCACGTGGAGGTTGCTGCGAGTGGAGACTCAAATCAAAGTTCCATCGATTTCCCTTTTACATTCTTACAAGCTAGATTACTAAACTAAAGAGATAGAAGGAAGCAATGTTCCTTCGATCTTCTAGTTTAGTTGTACCAAGTAATTATTTCGTTTAAAAAGGGATGAAGCTAAATTGAGGGAGACGCGATGTCGATCAGCAGTGATCGACGCAAGGAACGAGATTTGACCTGTTTTTTTTTAAATAATACTTCTACGTAAAATCCACCCTCAAAGTAAGGCTAACATTTAATCGAGTATCTCGCAAACTATTAGAAATATATGACTGACGTAAACGGATGAATTTTGTATTTTTTTTTTTTCTGCCAAATTTAACTATACAGTTTGATGATTGGTAGAAAAGCGGTCATACATTTTTTTTAGAACTCGGGATAAATCCGCGGGAGGAATATAACCGATGGTTCCTTTTTACCTAGGGATATTTTCGTCGCTTCTCCGTCGGTAAATTCGTTCCCTTCCATATCTGACGCGCTTAGACTGCCATCTGTGAATCGAAATGTGCAGCGCGACGATCGAAGATCAGCTGACGGCGATTCGAGACGACGGGTTTACCCGTTATACATTTATTCTGACAAGCACGGTTAGATGGCACGGCTTACTCTAAACGCGCGTGGAATTCACTGAAGCTACATGACACAATATGTCACAAACGTCACAATATCTCATATGCCTTCGTAGACGGCAGTTGAAGTCAATTTGGCACGGGGAACTGCTGTCATCGATCAAAATAATACTGTTAAGTGTGGTTTCAATCCCATTGAAAGTTGTAGTGGTCGATTCGATACTTGGAGGTATCGATAACCATCGAAATCTTTGATACTTAGTGTCGATTTTCGATATCAATATTTTGAAATGAATTCCGAAATACTTTACAACAGCGACATTTATTATAATTGTATATTATTATTGAAACAATGTAATAAAGTTTTGTAATTATTGTTAATACGTCACTAATATATTTTATTCGCTTGTTACAATAGTATCGATGGGGAATTTATTTATTCGTTATTAATCCATCTGTAATATTTATGGTTTAAATATTCATACAGATTGAACTGATAAGCACAAGTCATTATAGATAGGATTAGATCAGGACACGCCAAACTGACTCGTATATTTCGAATAATAGTCCTCCTATTATGCGTGACGTCTGCTACTCAAGCCTATCAATGAACCATTTAATTAACGAATGCCAGAAATACGCTCGAGAAAGAAGAAAACTCGATATCGAGGGCAAACTCATTGATTTATCACATCGATGACATATCGGGAAAATATAATTAATGTCATATATTTTCGTGCTTATTAATGAGAAAACAAATTGATATTTGTGTGTGTTTACGTGCGTTGCAGCCATGCATTAACAAATTTTTATATACGTAACAACAAATATTTGTTCGTATAATAATTCTTCTGTTATTCCAAATATTTTGTTTTCGACCTATTTCTCCAGTTTCAAAGCTCTTTTTCGTTTCTTTTTTTTTTATGACGATATCGTTACGTCTTTTGATGCGATTATGAACATAATTATACACTTCCTCGTCGATCGTTATGCCCATAATTATTTACAAAGTTGACTGAAAACGCAGGAAGTCAAAAAGGTTCCATTGTTTTCTTGAACGATTATCTGAGACATGTTTTGCGTAAATCATTTACCGTGAGATCGTCATAAATAGATTTAATTACCTTGTTTAAACGTGAACTCAACGATAAGTTTAAATGCGTCTGTAAAGTGATTTTAACTTTCAATATTTACATGGTGAAAATTTACCAAGCTTAAACATTACGTGATTTACGTTGCTTTTATTGGAGTAGGGCGAAAGTGATTGTGTTCACATGCTAATTACTAACGTAATAATGAATTTACTTTGTTTATCACGGGATCGAATTCTACGGATCTATTATGTAATATAATTTCATTCTATAAATGATTTTTTGAACTGCCATCAACAGTCAAAAAGTTTCATTTTATTTTTCCAAACAAGTAATTCAACATAAACGAATATTATAAAATGTCAACTAATTCATTGCCTCCTTGTTTCGTTCGATAATTCCCCGAGTTTTAACATCTGTTTGTAGTGCTTGGAAGAGGCTCCCTTTGACCAGTTAATCAAAGGCAGAGCAATTAGCTCTATTGAATGCACGCAATACATTTTCGGTACACAGTCAACCAACACAGATATAACTATCGTCTAGTCAGACACCTATTCACGTAGGTCATACTTCGTTTGAAAAAATGCTATAAAAACCGAGTAGCGCATGAAAGAAAGAATCGCTGAGCATTTCGTGCGGAAAATATCCTTTGGAATGGAAAAAGACTAATGAATAGGGTCTTCCTGATGAAAATATCAAAGACAGCTATACAATAATTATTCTTTCAGGATTTTCCCCGTTTCTTGAGGATTCAGTTGATCATTATATTCAGTGAGGATTAAAAAATTTCAAATCGTTCTGAAAATATTATTTTTGGTCACAGGGGTCAATTAGAATCATTTTTGGCGAATAATAGACATACCCTCGAAATCCTACGTATTTTTGAGAAAAAAATTCGAATAGGTGGACAAATTTTTCGGCGAAATTAGAAAATTTCAAATCGTTCTAAAAAAATTATTTTTCGTCGCAGGGGTCGATTACAATCATTTTTGGTGAATAGACATACCCTCGAAATCCTACGTATTTCTGAGAAAAAAAATCGAATAGATGGACAAATTTTTCGGCGAAATTAGAAAATTTCAAATCGTTCTAAAAAAATTATTTTTCGTCGCAGGGGTCAATTAGAATCATTTTTGGTGAATAATAGACATACCCTCGAAATCCTACGTAGTTTTGAGAAAAAAATTCTTTACCGAAAATATAATCTGTGGCCAGAAATGGTTCCCCGAAATTTCATGCGTATGTTTAAAAAATCATAACTTCTGGAGGGATTGAAGGATTTTAATGTTTTAAAATGCAAACAATGTATATTAATGGAGCTCTAGGGGAATTTGGACGTTAATAACTCATTAACGAAGCCTCAGTTAACAAATTACAGTCTTCGACCGATCACTAGTGGGCCCCAGAACGCTCCTATCTCGTTTCCACTTCTTTTCCCCTGCTATCCCCCTCAATTTCTACCTACAACAGCAAGTCCCGTCCCACAAAGACTTTTCGTTCAATCTACATCAGAATTTACTTAGTCTTAAGTACTTCAAACTGGGATATGTCCTGATAATCAGTGAGTTTCTCCGCACACTGTAGTGCAAAGTTCTCAATGGCGATTATATTCTAACTTGCAAGCTCCGTGTATGCCAGACTGGTCGGTGCAAAGCCTTTCGAAAGCTTTCCACTATCTCAGGCGGGGCAGTGCGCAAGTTGACATATTCAAATCGCAACTCACGCAGCAAACCTTAGCTGCACGATATGGTAGCTACCCATTGCGGGCACGATATGATCCAATCTCATCGACTGGCTCAGAGGACTAGGAACTAAGCACTCCTGTCACCCAAGGGCTTGGGGAAGGACTGGGGAATACTCATCCCTGTCACGTTCTCTGCCCATCCCCATGATGCCATTTAAACCCTAGCGAGACACTCGTGGCACCATCAGTGTACCATTTTCAGGCGAGTTATCTTACAGTTCTTAGTATTCAACTAGCATTTCAAGTGCGTGAGGGGCTCAACTTCCCCAACAGCTACCTGGTTTCCAATATGTAAGAGTTTATCTCTTCTAACGGGAGGAGAGAACCCCTCGATGATGTTTCTCTTTGAGATTGTGCTCTTTCGGTAAGTCGTCGACTTAGGCGGCAAATTTCCTTCCAAAGCTTTCTGCTACAAGTCAAATTGGAAAAATATATTACAATTACAAAATTACAAAAGATTGTCTGACCTCGACATTTCTCAAAAGACACGTTTTAAAAAGATCAACGGATACAGAATATTTATAATCAGCAGTGAGTACTAATGCGAGCAATAGTGGCTGTAGTGATCTTCAAGGAGCCTAAGAATTTATAAACGATTAGACCATTAATAATTTTGTACAAGAAATTTTAGTTCGTAGCATTCATAGGTGTGTAGCACTCTCGTTTTTCAAGTTGCGACCTAATGAGAGCCTTATAAGCCTCGTTTACAATATTATAAATATGTAGAATGAAGTTCGATAAAGATGCAAAAATTTATGCGAAAACAGCTATAGAAGGACTGCTTTAATTAAAATTAATATTCCTCCACGTTTCCGTCGCGTTTGTGCACATCCGTGCCACGAGTTTTGGCATTGTACCAATTAATTCTCTAATTAAGTCTGGACCGCCATTTGCCCGACTCCGTTCCACTGCCTTTTTCGATTCCTTTGTACCGCCTACCATGTACGTAAATTTCGTCGATTCGCCAGATATTTTCAATCGGATTCCTATCTGCAGAAATCGCTGGCTATTCGGGGAATTTCAGCCTCTCCGAGCCATAGTCAGCCCACGTTTCCGTGCGTGCAAACACGATTTACAAAGTCGTACCGTCGGAAGTACAGTGTTAGCAACGTTCCTAGTATTGATGCGTAGTTCTTGCTGTTTATATCATGCCAATATTGAGGCGAGGCTCGTCAAGGCCGTCGAAACGAAATTTCGAATTATCGTACCAGACAATCCGAACGTAAACAAATTGATGGAAGTCGCGTCGAGTTTGGTTCTCGAGGCTGTTGGCCAATAACCTTCTAATTCCTGGATCACGAACGCTGCTTTTACCCTCTGGCTTCTTCCCGCCACTACCTGGGGGTTATTGAACTCGAAATAAACTGGCTTGCTCTTCGTTATCCGAGTCATAAAAGGAACAGGTACTCGGAAGACTCGCTTGACCCAAGTATTGTAATGTTTGTGAGGGTGTTTCCTCTTGGGTCATTCTTTCTGACAGTGTCTATTTACTCAGCGACTCCCCCAGGGACGAGACCCTTTAATAGAGCCAACAATTGGACTAAATTCAACAAAGACCGGAGAAAAACCCTGGTTTTATTCGCGCGTCCAAGCGTTACGTTTTTTCATGGCACTTGTTTTGGCAACTTGGCCATTTTTGCACCATTCTTTGACACCTTGACTGTTGTTTACGATAAAAGTGCTATGATACTTGTAAAATTGTGAAGGAAGATTTTGTGTATATTTTTATTCTAATAATAACAAATTGCCTTTGGTGTGCTGACATTATTCTAACTTTAACGTGAAATTCTCTTCGACATTTTAGGATAATTTTGCATCGTTGTAAACTGTATAATATAGAACTTGCATATATCTGTATCTCTCAAACATCCTGTATATAAATTTAAACTCATTTTCAATTAAATAAACAATTTACAATCCTGTTTTATCGTGCACCAGTCGTATAATCAATAGGAATTGTTGAAACTTTTTTAGGTATATAGCGTCAAAGTAAATATCAAAATAAATATAGAAGACAGCATAAATGATAAAAGTAGTTATATTCATTGGATAGTGGATGAAATACTCTTTAAAATGACTTTTGTTTCAAGTCGATCGCGTGGTTAGTTTTGGAGATATAAGGGTTTGAAGCGTTTGTTTACGTTTCATTGTTTAAGTTGTGAGGTCATTGACCGCACGTGCTCGTAGTAAACAGTGCGTAGTAAATTCTTAGAAATACTACGATTTCCTGGTCACGACTGTCTCGTCGTGAAGATGAAGATTCAGATTCTCTCTTTTTATCTTTGAATTTTGTCCGGTTTTTTTTTACAAAAAAATATAAATAGTTCAACTGATCGGTCGTGGTAGGTAAGACAAACTATATATTTTTTTCATTGTACGTATACTATAAGAAAAATCATAAAATTAAATGGCGCTAACATAACATCGTATGGTAGAAATTCGAAACGAAATTTTGAAAACGGTCTGGTGTTAATGGTCCGTCAATGAAAGATGGTAGAATTATCCAATAGCAATACTACGCCAGAATAGATTTACACACTCCACTGTCTCAGATGCTCGACTCGGAGGAGTCAATGAGAATTCTCAACAGATCAATGACGCATGTTTCATGTATTTACATTTCAGTGACTCGCGGGAATTGCTTCATTTCCTGGTCAATTAGAGCAGTAATATACGCTTATCCGCTTCAGTATATCTCGTGAATCCGGTCCCTCTTCAAGAGTAAGAAATTTCTTTAAAAATACAAATTGAAATACGTCTAATAATATACGAGAAATAATAAAGAAAATGGGGCAAATATAGCATGATAAAAGGAATTCATTTAATTATATTATTTTATTTATATTTAACGTCTTTATTACTGGAGACTCAATACGTAAATTTTACCAGAATGGAGTGCTTGTTTTCTTTTTTTTTCCTCAAAGAAAATTGTACACAAATGCACCAGAAATTAGATACGTAAAGATTTGAAAGAAATGTTAGTAGATGACAAAGTTTCGTTAACAATACTGTGGAAAATGTAGAAAAAGAATTCTCTTATATGTAAAAAATGTATTTAATCCTTGGGTAACTTATGGCCGCTATTGTGCCCGTCTAAAAAACTACCCCTATTTACGAATGGCCACTGAAGCGACCAACTGCGAAATTGTACTCGTATAAAAATCTCTGTTGTTGCTGGGCAATTTAAAATCACCCAGCTCGTTACGTAAAAACGACAGCCATTTATCTCTTACCACAACGACGAAAACAAAATCGAAACGAAACGTTGGTCGTTATTTTCATTACTTACAGTCGACCGGAGATTGCTTTGCAAATTTAATAACATTTTTCATTTATATAGACACGCATAAATAGGTAGTTACAGTTATTCTCTGTATTACTCCATTCTTCTAGTCACTTTTTTTTTCGAAAATTTTTATTTGAAATAGTTTAAGAATAAGAATTATAATTTGCCACTTTGCTACAAAGAATAGTGATAAAAAAGAAGCTTGTAAAAAGTTGTGGTCCCTTTGACGTTTCTATTCTAATTTATTTTAAAACGATTTGAAATTAATGGAAATTCGAAAACGAAACGCAATAAGACAAATGTTTATGTACGATTTATCGTTGTTTACAAGTCGAAGTCACGTTTTTTAGTACATCTTATACCAAATAGGTTGTGTTCATTAATAATTTAAAGGATAGTTAATATGCAAGGCTGATCGATCCGGACAGGCTGGAAGTTTTAAAACGATAGGTTAATGCATTCGAGCAAGATAAGACTGAAACAAGAGTGACTCTGGTTTCAAACAGTGATTAAAGGATAGCTTTGAATCTGGGCGTGGTTAAAACGAACGTGAAATATTCTTTTGTGGTCGATTCGAAATTACACCGAGGAAAGAGAAAGAATTTGTAACATGGTAGACTGGTTCTCAACATTTATTTAAATTTTAACAAAATCACGTGGCCTTAATAATTATTTTTTCATCCTCAATTTATTATTCACGAAAGGTAAAATTTCCAAGTATTAATAATCATTGAAGAAATCAATAATTCATGCCTGTTTCAGACTATACATGTGGCAATTTAAAAGAATATAATTCCAAAGGAACAATTTACGATAATAAATTCGACAGTATGTTTAATTTAAAATTCTTTCTCTGGTTCCCTCTTCTTTCTTTCAATTTCACTCTACATTATTCATAATTATGTTTTTCAAGAAAATCTTCATGAATGAATGATTAATTTTGCTTAATCTAGCTTTATGCTAATCAAAATGCAAGGAAAGAAACGAGCAGTCGTCATAGTATAGTTATCCATTGCACGTTCCGAACTTTTATAAAGGGCGGTTGGGATCGCAGCAGAAGGCTTTATTGAATTTAGATGGGATTCATTTATATGTTAATTGACGAGGAATTCTCTGCGCTGAAAGTGAACTCGTTCGAATTTTTAGTATCCAGAAAACCTTTTACGTGATTATTGAACCGATAAAAAACTTGAGATGCACGGAGGCTAACACAAGTATCCATAATTCGCCGCCATTTTGTATGGATGTTTCCCTTAATTCTCGTCGAATAAAAACATGGAACGATAATATAATAAAATAGCACGTTAAATTTGAGCAACAGCCAATCTCTTATCAAAGAACTTTGAAATAAATTTCCTTTTCTTGTACAATATATTATTTATTTATATGTTTCAGGTGTTTTGTTCGGTGCTGGATTCGAGATGTATGGATTCAAGAAGTCTACTAAGGTGAGCAGAAAATTCTCTGTTTCGAAATTAAATAGTGAAAAGACCGTGTAAAAGAAGGAAAATAGAAACCTGCTAAGTGTTTTTACGTTGGATGATTTCATTAGTGAAACTAGTATAAAAACATGGCCATATCGAAACATATGTTACTGCAATGGATGGTAAAACAAATATAGCGATATACTTGAGGCACACTCGAGTGGTCTGTTAAGCTGCGTCCCCACTGGGTCGGCACGGCTCGGCATTTGCCGATCGGCACTGCCGATCGGCACAGCGTTCGGCAAAAGGCGGCACAAGGCGGCACGGCCGTGCCACTGCTATGCACCGCGGAAAAGCCATTTCAGTACACAAAAAATGTACAGTGACGACGAAATAATAACTGGTGCTGCTGCAGTTATAGTAATAGCAAATGCAAAAAAAATGCCTAAAAAACGAAGATTTTGGATGCGTCCGAGTTTACGTAGCAGAAGAATATATAGTGCCAGTGATATGATGAAAGATTTAATTTTGGACGACGTAAACGCAATCAATCTGGAATACAGGTGTAACGGTGGCTTTAAAAATTTTTTCCGCATGTCCTCTACTGAATTTGAACAATTGCTAAATTTAATCGGGTCAAAAATTGCTGCGAAGGACACAAATTTTAGGGAAGCAATCCCTGCAAAAGTGCGTCTTGGTGTGACATTACGATTTTTGGCAACAGGGGATTCATATCACTCCCTTATGTACTTATTTAAAATTTCAAAACAAACAATTTCAAAAATCATTCCAAAAGTATGTGAAGCTCTCATTGATGTACTTCAAGATTATATAAAAGTAAGTATTGCTGGATCACGTTAGTTATAATATTAAATAATTAATCCTATTTTTTATATTAGATTTATTACTATTATTTACAATACAATACATAATTTATTTTACTAGATTCTATCCTATATTTATGAAGTGTCAAAATTATGTTCTATATTTTGTGCAGGTGTATGAGTGGAGGTGTATGCGGGTGTATGAATGGAGGTGTATGTGGGTGTATGAGTGGAGGGGTATGTGGGTGTATGAATGGAGGTGTATGTGGGTGTATGAGTGGAGGTGTATGTGGGTGTATGAATGGAGGTGTATGGGGGTGTATGAGTGGAGGGGTATGTGGGTGTATGAATGGAGGGGTATGTGGGTGTAAAAACAATTAATCTTTTCATTGCCGTTAAGAAACTTGTTACTGTTATTGTTACTTATTACTTGTTAAGATCACCTTAATTTTTTTTGTAAAATTGTATTTTTTTGGTCATAAATCGATGCATCTTTGTATCCTCTTAAAAAAAGTATAGAGGCCTTAAGTCGAAAATTGAATAGTTTAGGAGTTATTAATTTTGTCCCGAACTCCCATATACTTGTCACACTGTGCGACGTTTGGCCTTGAAGACCGTACCACCCGCGGAACAATATAGCCCTTCGCTGGTCAACTCGGGCCTAGCGCTTTCGTTTCGACAAAGCACTAAATTATTTTACAACAAAATTTGCCAGATGCGGAATATTCGAGGACTTTCGCGACGAAGTAACGGTTCCACATCTGGCAACATAAAAAAGCGTAAAAACCTGAGCTAATCAAACGGAACACTGACTTCGTCGACTAGTGCAGGGGATGAACAGTTAGTGGGGGTTGCGGAAAATTCCGTCGTTGAATGGAACGAAAGGCTATCGACTATGCAAAAATATGGGCACGAGGAAAAAATCTTTCGCCTATGACCATATTTGGTTACAAGACGGGGCTTTATGGCCCTGCCTGGGCCTTTCAGAACTGGAGGTAGCAATCGTCGCGCTGTGAAATTTTCCGTTCGATCGCGAAAGAATACCAATTTGTTGATGGAGGCTTTGTTAAAAAGTTATTAATGTTTAAAGTTCCTGTATCTTTGTATCTCGATGATGGTTTTGGAACGAAATTGACATGAAACTTTCGTGCTCTCGTGTCTTGGCACGATCTCTTTTGATGGTTACCGACATCGTGCCGATCGACTCGTCGGCATGCCGTTCGGCTTTTCAAGCCATGCTATCCAAGACGATGCAGTGTTTGGCTTTGCCGAGAAGTACTTAGGGTGCCGATCGGCCGTGCTAGATGACAGATGCGGACGCAGTGTAGACGCAATTCTCGGCTTTTGCCGATCGGCCGTGCCGAACGGCAAATGCCGACCCAGTGGGGACGCGGCTTTAGGCGATACGCTTACTGGGATACCAGACCTGGCCACTTTTGAAATATCATTTCGAATAAACTGCTATCTCGTTTCACGGTTCTTTCATCTCTCGAACACAATGCAATATTATTTAAAAACAGTATTCAGAGATCAGGAAGTAATCTCACAGTGCAGGTTTCTCGATGTAGATTTTACAGTAAACGTTTATTCTCGTTTGAAATTTCCATTACTTTTTCTGCCGTACAAAGACGATATTATATTGCAAACGAGACGCTTCTGATGGAACTTTTTATCTTGAAATTTTTTCGAAAACCGACTTGTACCGGTCTACGTCGTCGCGGATCAATCAGCGGCCGTCCGCTTTTGCCCGCAGCTTTTTCTATCGAAGTTGAAACCGATCCATTTATCACTTCTTCGCGAAATTGTCTTCGAAAGACTTTTTTTCCTCCGGTTTGTAACAAACCTAACATTTCGATTTCGTAACAAAATTAATCGATCGTTTTATTTTGTTATCACGATGCAAGGAACAGTTCTCTAAAATATTGTTTAATTTTTTTTAGTTATTGGAAACGGAGAGAATAATACGAATATCGCGCGTGGGCGTTGTTTTTGCTCGTTTGCATAAATCTGAATATCGCACCTGAAGGGTAAAAATCATCGCCCGGGTCAAATAGTCTTTCTCCGCGAGTCGAAAACGATTTTTGAAAACGACCAAAACCGATTAATCATTGTTCCAACGCGTATAACGTAATTCTTTTTTTCTTTTTGATTTCACGGTATCGTAAATCCCGTTTACCCGCAGACGCGATGATACACGGTCGAATGCCTTGCGGCAAATCACTGTCTAGTGATTATTTTGATAAAAGAATTAAATTGCGTGGAAAGGCAAAGTTTTTAACCAGCAAACAACAAAGGAATACAATTTGTACGATGATACAAACTGGAAATATTAATTCAAATCTTGAACAAGATCACACGATTTTACTATTTAAAACTAGTAATAGAATAAATAGTATCTTCATCATAATTGGGCAATTTTTTATTTCCGTTATAAAGTAACATTTATGAGATTCTATTTATTTTCTTTTGTTTGAAATAAAAGACAGTTTTGCTTTTCTACGAATTTATTTCGCGAACTATAAGAACCATTATAAATGTTATTTCTATCGAGGAAAGCTCTAAACATCGTACTGGCGGAACGGAATAAAAGTGAAACTTCGAAACACTCGATGAACGTAAAAAAAGTTTAATTTTGAGCAAGTACCGGGTGAAAAGTTCAATCTCGCGCGCGATAAGAACTTCCCCCGCTTTGATCCGCCACACACTGGTACGAATCTCGCAAATCGCGATAAAAAAAAAGTTGTCGCATTAACACTTTATCGTTTTTCATTATGATAACGATGAGCACGGAGGATTTTGTGTCGCATAACTTTATTTTCAGGATGAAATTTGTATTACGGTAAAATTAGTCCGACCGGACGTGGAAGAGGTTAGTAAAAGCACTTTAAAATTTAATTAACGTTGCTTCTTAATTTTTTTACATGAAAGTTAATTACACCATAAAATTGTCAGGAGCTAGTTTGGGATAACGTTTGCATGGTGGAAATAAGTTTTAGAGTACCTCATATAAGATATTTTACTTGGGCGCAAAAGATAAAATAATAAACATTTTACTATATTAAATTTTATATTTTTATTTTACGTAACGTGTTTGAATTCGTTGCACGACCATAATTCTGCAACTTAGCGTACAGTAAATCGTTAGATACGTCTGCGAACTCTGTAAGTGTTCTCTAAGTGTTTTAAAAGTGCTTCCTCGGCCGAATGAAGGGAAAAGTTTTCCTAGACGATGGGTACTCCAAAATAATTAAATTGTCATCATTCAGGTGGTTCAAGGATGCACGGGTTCAACTGGTACTTAAATTTCTCGTTTAATAGGGCTATTATATAATACAAGTTTCATGGATTTCAATCAGTTCAGGGAAACGATATAAGGGGATTAGGAGTGGAATTAGGAGTTTTGGTATCCCCGATTTACCTTTAATTTTAGGAAAATGTGGATTATCACGATAAAGGTTCTGAGAAAGGAGAAAAGAGAAAACAATTACGATTATTTTACTTTAATTCGATTTTTCTTACATTAGAATTAATCGATGCAGCTTTTAACTTATTTGAATCTTCAATAGTGACAATGAATGTTGGGTTTTGTTCAGTAAAACTGTCAACAGTATGAAATAATTTTATACAAGAACGAAACAAAATTTTACATATTATTTCAAACTTAAATGATCAAAAAGGGGGAAATAAAGTATCTTTTTCTGAATCTAATAATTTTACGCTAGAACAACAAAATTTTATATATTATTTCAAATTCTAAGAACCAAAACAGGGAAAATGAAGTATCTTTTTCTGAATCTAATAATTTTGAACGATCTAATAATTTCTTTATGTCATTTTTTGCAGTGTGAATCAGTTCTAATTACTATTTTAGGGGGCACGAATAGCTTTGTGATGTATTATATCTGTCTGTGGCTCTCGAAATAATCCTGATTTTCAATTTGCAAAACTAGTGCACCTGAGGTCTCTCATCCCCCTAGTAGTTGCTATAGAACCATTGTAGCAAAACTAGTACAGGCGATTCGGATACTAAACAATCGATTACCTTACAACCGACAATGATTTAACTTTTACTAGACCATATTAAATACCATCACTTAAGAGAGTATTTTAATTTAGAGTTTCATTTTTCTAAACTTCTAAGTTTCATAATTTCGAAATTTTGCATACACATTTACTTATGTTTCACGAATGTTCCCAATTTTGTTCAAATGAAAACAAAATTAACTGAATTATATAACATGTAAACAAAGTTCCTTTAAGTGTCCTACCGCCTTACACGACTTCAATCATCCAGGCTTTCTAATTTCAATTTCCCAATTTAATTAATGATATTTACTCCAAAGATCGTTCGAGGTTCGTATGCCTCGAACAGCCACGGATAGAATGTAAAAATACACATGAAAATTTAGAAACAATATCCAACGAACACGAATGCTTGCAGAAATATTTAACCAAGAATAGAGTCCATACCGGATCCAAAGTTTTAACGATGATATCGTGTATATCCTACTTCATGTTAAGCGTTAAGCCCGGCGAGAGGTCAAGCAGTGCAATTTTTCGATTAATCGCTCTTAACGATCTAATTTATAGGTCCTTAGTTACCTTGGCAGCGAGTACGTCATAACGTTCGCTACGTGCAGACACGTCGTAGAGACGTAGAAGGATATTGATTTCTTAGTTCCCTTACCCGAAGCGTGCCCCAAGTCCAAATGTTATAATAAATCTACCCGCGTAATTATTCTCCGCAACTCTTTCCTACGCGAATCATCACGTATCCGGAATCGAAGACCTGATTTCCGGAGACGTTCCCACCCCGACGACTACGAGGCTGAGGAAATCACGATTTTCCGATAATTACTGAATCTTGCTGTTCTCCTCAGATTTATATCACCCCGAAACGATATTTAAATTTTACGTAAATGTCGTGGCCCCCGACACCTTCGTTCACAAATTATCAAAAGGTCAAACGGCAACTAAAATTTGATCGCAGTGTCGGTTTAAATTTACTTTTTATTCGAAATCTTTGCTAGCATTCCTTTGATTATAGAAGCTATAATTTAATTTATTTCAAACATTTTCTGATAATCTCGCGTAAATTTGCTATTTTTTCTAGGTAACAATTAGCAATTGCTATAATCGTAATAGAGACAAGGTCAAACGGCAACAAAAACTTGATCGTAGTGTCGATTTGAATTTACTTTTTATTCGAAATCTTTGCTAGCATTCCTTTGATTATAGAAGCTCTAATTTAATTTATTTCAAACATTTTCTGTTAATCTCGCGTAAATTTGCTATTTTTTCTAGGTAACAATTAGCAATTGCTATAATCGTAATAGAGACAAGGTCAAACGGCAACAAAAACTTGATCGTAGTGTCGATTTGAATTTACTTTTTATTCGAAATCTTTGTTAGCTTCCCTTTAATTATACAAGCTCAATTTTAATTTATTTTAAACATTCTATGATAATCTCGCGTAAATTATCTATTTTTTCTAGTTAACAATTAGCAACTGCTATAATTGTAATAGAGACAAGATCAAACAATAACAAACATTTGACCGCAGTGTCGATTTGAATTTACTTTTTATTCGAAATCTTTGTTAGCTTCCCTTTAATTATACAAGCTCAATTTTATTTTATTTCAAACATTGTCTGATAATTTCGCGTAAATTTTCTATATTTTCTAGTAAACAATTAGCAACTGCTATAATCGTAATAGAGACAAGGTCAAACAACAACAAAAATTTGATCGCAGTGTCGGTCATATTTGAATTTACTTTTTATTCGAAATCTTTGCTAGTTTCCCTTTAATTATACAATCCCAATTTTATTTTATTTCAAACATTGTCTGATAATTTCGCGTAAATTTTCTACTTTTTCTAGTAAAAAATTAGTAACTGCTATAATTGTAATAGAGACACGGACTGTATTCATCCTAAGCTGGTCTGTTTTCCTCTTTTATATTTTGCATTCCAAGCTAATGGGACATAACAGTCGACGTAAATGCAGAGCTTATTTCCAATCCGTCTTAAATTCGCATTTCCAGAGACTGGGGAACGTTTTTACCAGAGCCCTCGATGCTTTGTTTTGTAATATCGAGAGCGTTTCTCCGAGCGAAAAAAGGAACACGAGTATTATTAAAATCTATTTTTAAGTCGTACCGGAATAACTCTTCCTTTTTTTCAAAATTGTATTGTCGAACGATTCCATTACCGAACGATTGGCCCATTTGTCGCGCCGAACAATCGTCTCTTTAATCGTTAGACTCGTTTCCTGGCTCAGCAAAATTTTTCAATCATCTCCCTCTCGCACTCAAGATATGCAGAATCTCTCCATTAAGAATTTATACAAAAATCTTTGTACCTGATATTTTCTTTTCGCTCTAGGATTTTTTAATCCAAGCTTCGTATTGAAACGTTAAAAAAAAAAAATACTCTGGGGTGTTAAAAATTTTCCTCCGCGGATGTAGAATTAACATTAAAAAATAACTCAAGGTAATTTGAGCGTAGAACGTTTCACAGAACGGGTAATCGTGTTTGTTTAATAGATACAAATGGATCAATCTTGCGTGAGTGGTTCTGATTCTTGAGGCAGCAATTAATCTTGCCCCAAGAAATTATGTGAAAAGTTCCCTTCGTAAAATTTGTCTGATATTGCTGGAGGTGTGGCGGGTCTGTGGATATCCCCATTCGTTATTCCAGTCGTCTCGTATTTGCAGCTTCGTGAGAGAGGTCGGCCGTTAAAAATTTATCACAAGACGTGGCAACGTTCTTTGCGAATAACGGATTCGAAAGTTAATAAGGAATATTGTGTTCTAATTATTCTCCTGTCGCAATCAGAAGGTTTTATTTTCGCGTTTGCTCGTCTCGTTGCATCGTTGATGCCTGTCTCGCGTTTGCGTAATTACATGTGATGATTCACTGGGTACACTCCTTAATAATAATAACGTGCTTCGTGCTAACGACAGGGAAAACTCGATTAACTTCTAGCCATGGTTAATTCTGTAATTTGAACGAAGAATTAAGTAATATCAGCGTACTTTCAAGTACAACTTTTGTTGCAATTAGTCAACAGAAGTATCAGTTTACGCTGATGTAATTTCGCGATAGCCTTGTGCAGCGTGAAAATATTATCCACGTTTGTTTCGTTAGTTGCCTAGTTTTCGTGAAGCTATGGACGCGCTGGGATAATGTAAGTAACATTTCGTTTCTTTACTGTAAAACATTTAATGGGAGATTCTAGAAGCCAAAATAAGACGAAAATCAAGAATATCAATTTGTCGATTGAACCTTCCTTAACAAATTATAGAAACATTTCTGGCAACACCCTGTATTTGTCTGTCGATGGTGTTTTAGTCTAGAAAATTCGACTTATTATTGCATACATGATAACTAGTTTGTTTCAGTACGAGTGACAATTACAATAACCTAAACAAAAGCGTAGAAATATGTATTTATTTTATTTTATTATTTTTTCGAGAAAAATTGCATGATTTTCTTGGGGTCGTAATATTATTCGAGGTTCTCATAGACGTCTTAAATAATTGTCGGGGGATCGTGATTTTCTCGGCTTCGTGTTCGCCGGGGTTCAAGATTTTCTCCAAATAAGCTTTTGAAATGAGGCAAGAACTTGCGTATACATCGAGGGTACAATGGCTTTCTCGTGCTCCACCGTAGATTTGCAGACGCCCAGTGTAGTCGAATCGAGTAGAATATCCTCTCAATTACCTCGAATCCACTCGTTCGCATCTGTTAAAGAAGATATACCTACGTTCCACTTGTTCAGCCAATATCACGGTCTTGTAAAACGTCAAGTGTAAAATATACGGAACCAGGATGGCGATATTAGCAAATGACTGGGGGTAATAATGATAGTAGTAATAGCGTCGATAGTGATTTATTAATTGCTCGTTCGGTTCGAGCATATAAATCTGCGGAAACTAATTTGTCCCTGCATCCTGTGTAAATATTTATATTCGTAATTGTGTAACTTCTCTAATCATTTCTTAGTTTTCTATTTATATTCCTTCAGAACACAATAAAAATTCAAACGAGTTAAGACATAATTAAAAAGAAGTTAAAAAATATGAGATGCTTTAATGGATTTTATTTTTCTTTTAATTTTCTCATAGTGAGAAGACACGAATGTTTTTATATACTTGGAATAAAATTTTTAAAAAATATGGTTCTTTTTTGTGTCTTGACTGAGAATTATAATCTTTTTCTGTGTTTTAACTCAGAGTTTAAAATAATTTATAATTGTATATTGTTCACCACAATATAATTTATATTAATTACTGAAACCTAACTCTAAAATAATCGTTTCAGTTTACAGTTTATTACAATTAGTATTTACTCATATAATTAAACATATTTGTTCGACCATTTTGAATAAAAGGGTCATAAATTTTAGCCTCTACATATTTATATAACCTCAAGAAATCACCAGAAAGCTTTACATAATTTTCTCGATAAATTTTGTACCGTGTTAAATTGAAACATATCATTTTACTCGAAATTTGGCCCTCGGAATATGTTATTTGATTTTATCTGGCCCGCTGGAGAGAAAGATTATGCAACACTGCTTCAGATAATACATTTATGTATTACTTCTCCCTTTCTTCCATAACTATTCATCGTATCGTGTCTCGTTCAGATTTAGTTCAGTTTCTTTTATCATAATCCTTTTTCTCGCCGAGATACGACGCGGAAGTGTACAGGCTGTATCAAAAGAAAGTTGCACATTTATTTTACCACTGTCAAGGCCAATAACCGTGAATTTTCATATACAAAATCATAATTTTCTTTTTTCCAGATAATTCGAATTTAGTTGACCCAAAATTATATCGCGTTACTTATTTTTGTAATCTCATAATAATTTACGAATCCTATCCAGACTGATTTTCTTAAATTTTGAGAATTATTTTTTTATGGTTTCTTAATTATCATGAAACCTTTTTATCGTGTATGGGTGTCGTACCAAGTGATGGAGAGTGTTCCATAATCCGCGTCTTTACATATTCGCGTAATAAAAATACGAAATAAAAGAATCTCGGGGAGAAGTCGTAGTTGAAATGTTTTGCATATTTCTTGCGAACCACTGCAGGTAATTGGAAGATCACCATCCATTCAGGAATCTTCTCCCCTTCTGAGATGCAATCTCATTCCCGTTTTCGATCGATCGCGATGGAAAGAGAAGAAAAAAAAATGGACAGATTTTGCACTGTCAATTAACCCATCTGCAAATCAAGTTTCTCCACAAATTTGTTTTCTCGAGTAATAAAAATAGAGTTTGATGTTATTTCGAAATAAAAATTTTACTACGTATGCATAATAATTATTAATCAAGTAATGACATAAAATATTTACATATACAGGGTAAAAAATGTACAGATTTTGCACTATAAATTAACCCTTCTGTATATCAATTTTCTCCTCAAACTTGTTTTCTTAAATTATACAAATTTTAATGTATGTGTAATAATCTTTAAATACAAAATAACATAAAAGACTTATACATACAGGGTGGTCCAAGCAACTTGTGCACCTCTATAACTTTCAAAATATTACTCAATAAAATTTTGCATAAAAAAGTTGGTTTGAAGGGGTACAACTTCGTTTTTTATAATGAAATATTCTACTTTTTATACCAAAATAGGGTAGAATATCAAATTCTGAATAAGAGAGTGTTGATCTTTGTTAGCCTTAAATTTAATAACTAACGAGTAATTTCACTGTATTTCTTGAAAATTTTCTTCGCGTAATAGGAAGATGCACAATTAATAATCATGCAGACACACCTAATGTAACTTCAATACTGAATCGCGAACATGATAGAAAATTGCAAATCATGATAGACGTTGTGCTGGTAAACATTGCCTGTGACAAGATTGAATTTCCATCTTGATATTACGTGAAGAAAATTTTCAACAAATAAAGTGAAATTCCTCGTCAGCTATCAGGTTTGGAACTACGTTTGAGAGTATGTAGTGCCATCAATTTTAACTTTTGTTCTCCAAAAAAATTTTAAAATGTCTCTGGAACGTGCAAAAATAAATCTTGAAAATTTGGTTGCAAAATGTGTTGTAGTTCAGTTGCAAAAAATTCCCTAAGAAAGTCTTAAAAAAGCGCACTTCGTACTAGAAGACTCCTTTAAAAAACTGAAGTTGACCTACAAATCGCCTAACGCCTTCACCTATCGCTTTTTTATAGAAAATTCGATATTTTTTCATATTTTGGTACACAAAATATAATATTCTATTTAAAATAGACAAAATTAATCAACAAATTTACAAAACGCCTTCACCTATAAAAAAACAAATGCAGTACATAGTATAGTCCTTCAAATCAACTCTTTTATACAAAATATTTTTGAGTAACTCATATTATTTTACTAAGAATTTGATATTGTTCTATAATTTGGTATAAAAAATATAATATTCCATCTAAAAAACCAAATGCATGTGTACTCCTTCAGACCAACTCTTTTATACATAATATTTTTGAGTAACTCATATCATTTTACTAAGAATTTGATATTGTTCTATAATTTGGTATAAAAAATATAATATTCCATGTAAAAAACTAAATGCATGTGTACTCCTTCAGACCAACTCTTTTATACAAAATATTTTTAAGTAACTCATATTATTTTACTGAGAATTTGATATTGTTCCATAATTTGTTATAAAAAAATATAATATACCATCTAAAAAACCAAATGCATGTGTACTCCTTCAGACCAACTCTTTTATAACAAATTTTTTTCAAAGTAACACTTCCTTTGAAAATTATAAGGGTACACAAGGGGACCATCTTGTATAACATTAAAACTACCAGTCGTCTTTCGAGCCAGCTTATCGCGAATAAAATCCCCCTCCTCCCCCCAAAAATCCTGAGAAAATACCCCATGTCCGAAAACTCAATTTGCAAGGGTTGTTTGTTTGGATGAATGTTAGCATTTATTTGAAGCACCCTGTAGCCATAGTAATAGAAAATTCGATCTCGAGCACGGCAAAGAGCCGCCGTAAAGGTTAGGAAGAAAGGTCTCACGGGCGTCCCCCCGGTGAGATACGATGCTCGGCATGAAGTTTGCCATCTCGTTTCGCCTCGTTTTTTACCATTGTACACGCGTCACTTTCCTCGACTTTCCAAGGGAACGCTCATTGTTGTCGGTGCTTTTGCTCGTAACCTTTGTGGAGGATGGCCGATGACAAACATGTAGCGCCAGGGATATAATACGCGCAATCTTTCTGCTACGTACCTCTCCCTTTTCTATCTCCCTTTATATATCCTGCCACCTCTGCCAGCCCCCTCTATCCTTCTTCTAGGCTCAACGTTCATCCTGCAAACCAATCGAGTACGATCAGGGGTAGAGAGAGGTCTCCAGGTAGGCGAAGATCGATAGTACCGCGACCCAGCTTTACCCAACCAGGCCGGGGAACCCCGCTGTTGCTAGTTTCCATCAACTATATATACACGCGAACACCTAGCTTGTAAGAACCCTGAGCTACGAAAAGTAATTAGCGCCCCTTACGCGGTATACGTGCAACCGCTGTTCAATTATGCTCGGAATTAGGGGTCGTTGTTCGATGGCTATTCAGCTTTTATCTTTTACCCGATGATAGTATTGTCGTTCGTTTGTTTACCCTGTTCGATTTACCCGCTTCCTCGTCGTTTCGATCGATTGCTCCCTCATATTTTAGGGAAGAACGCTTTCACAAACGTTCCAATTATCCACGCGTCTTCCCTCCAAATAATAATCGAACCTATTGGTTTCTTACGTTGTAGAATATTTTCTTTTTCATAAACAGGATTATTTATCTTGATTCAAAGGTTCTGTTTTGGACGATCGAAAAATGGGCGTTCTTTGCATATTTCTTTTTTCAACCCCCAAGCAAAAAGGTTCGATTCTATCCAAAACGTTTTTATTTACTTTGAAACGAACGCAGTAGACGAAACTATTGTAAAATTTCTGTCAGTTTGTTTTTCTTTTCTTGGCAACATATTTTTTTGTTTATATATTTATATCACTTTTGTGTACAGTAAAATATCGCCCGAGGATTGAGAAGTGCAAAATAAATTTTGTTTGGAACGAATTTATTAACGTTTCTAGTATTCAGTCATATTTTTATGAAAATGAATTTAATATACGCCATTTGGATGAAGTGCACAGAAATGAATTTCGTTTGTACCGAATTTATTAATATTTCTTAGGAAGGCATATTTTTACCAGAACAAGTTAATTTGAGCCATTTTGGTGAAGTTTATGAATTACTTTTTCGTGCATATAAATAACCTTTCGGTGTTGATAAAATTTCTTTGTAAAATTTAAATTTAGCAAGTGTATGAAAAATTATGAATTTATACTAAGTTGGGCTTACGTTAGCAGACTTGCGTGCAAATATCTTCATCGAATTTCGAAACATTGGAGAATATAGCAATACGGTACAATTTCGGTAATCCGACACATATGGGATTGCGAAGCATTGTCGGATTGAGGGGATTACGGGATTACCAAAAATAATGAGAATTAAAGGGGCTGCGCAATTAGAAGAACGACATTTTTATTTATACGATATTACTGTTGATAAAGGACACCTAAAAGCTGTTTCTCGTATTTGGAAATGAATGGACAGTGTGGTTCGAATGTACAAAATTAAACATTCAACGAAAAAATAACACCGTACACAATATTTTATAGCAAATTAATTTTCACTTTTTATTTTGGAAAAATATAATCAAAATACATTACAAAAAATATTTCTATTGATGAAGTTTACGGTAAAGGCTGTTTTTTCGAACGTACAAAATTAAACATTCAACGAAAAAAATAGTGTCGTACACAATATTTTACAGTGCACTAATTTCCACTTTGATTTTTTAAAAATATAATAAAAATATATTACAAAAAATATTTCTAATGATGAGAGGTACTTAAAAGCAATTTTTCGTATTTAAAAATGAATGGACAATGTGTGTTTCGAACGTACAAAATTAAACATTCAACGAAGAAATAGTATCGTACGCAATATTTTGCATTAAATTAATTTTCGTTTTCGTTTTTTAAAATCGTGATCTATCGAGACGAAGAAAACAGCATTTTTTTTACGACGAAAGCAAAGAATTTGCATTGTTTCATACTGGAAAGTTGAAACATGAAAACAGCTACCGAGTGCCGGATTACCGGACGTGTCAGAACAGCGAACGGTCGGATTATAGAGACTGTACTGTATTCTAAAAAGTGCATGAAAAACGTAACATGAGCTAGCGTAAGACAGAAAGGGCGATCTGGTAACTGAGAAGAACTTTATCATTTTATCTATTGGATGATATTCTTCCCAAGCAATTTCTTCTTTTTCCAATTTTCTAAAAAAATTTTACCATTTGTTGTTCTTTCTATTCTGATCATTTATTTCTTCCACATTGGATAAGAAAATTCTGTTCCAAGTTACTTGATATTTGAATTTGAATTTTTACATGTATGTATAATTTTATTTTCTCGTTATTATTTTAACAGTTTAATAATTGAACGTTTTGGTTTTTTCTCTAATTTGTAACAAATTTCAATAATCATATTCTTACAGTAGAAAGTTCAGTTTTCAATGTAACTGCTATTTTTCCACATCGTACAATTTTTATAATATCATATGTCAGACTGAACATGACTCGAAAAAAGAAACGTTCACATTTTAAATGAAATTTTATATTAAATTTAATTTAATTTGCATATGTAAAGACCTGAACAGGGCCAAATTTTTCCTCATACCTGAGGCTTTATCTCGTAAATAATCATTATTTTAATTAGAAAGTTCTTTTACAATTTTCCGCGTACGTTTTAAGCTGTTATTTTCTTGCAGCGTAAAAGTGTCTTGAATGGCCGTCTTTTCAGCGGATTCTGGTGGGTTTTGTTCTGGAATGTTTATGTATACTTGTTTCTCCAATGTGCCTTCACTGAAGTGTAGATTGCCTGAGCCGGATAACGGGAAACAACCCCAAAGTAATACAGACCCACCATCGTGCTTGACGATTGGAATAATCATGGCGGGTTTAAAACATTCACCGTGTTGTCTTCAGACGTATTTTCTTCTATTCCGCGAACGAAATTCTAATTTTCAACTTGTAACCGAATAATGACATAGACTGCGAATGTTTATGCATAGAAAATGTGCGGGGAACGTGCGACATTTATGCGCCCAAAATATGCACGCGTGAACGAAAATTATGCAAAATATTACAATTCCTAGGATATGCATTTACCACATAGAACATTATCAGAACCATAGTAAAATTTTAAAAATATTTTATTCAATGTACCATCTTCACTTTCTTATATTACAGAATTATCATATATTTTTTTATTTTGGACACAGTTGATTTTAAGAAAAATGAATTTTCTCCAGTATTTCGTTAACATTTGCATTCATAAAATAATAAAGAATTTGATTTATATTGTCATTGTAATACACGTTAAATAGCAGACATGGTATCTGATTTCTTTCAGAATTTTTAAAACACATTAAACGAGGAATCTTTCTAAATTTGAAGTAGACTGTAACTGGCATTTATATATTAATATCAATTTGCACGCTGGAAACAAACGCTTTAAATGTAATACACGCCATAAATTCCCCCCGTAAAATAATTACGGCTGGCAATGTTTGTAAATCTGCTTTAATGAAAACAATTTAATTTCGGATGATCTCTGCTTGCTGGAATAATTCCTGTGCTTGAAACTTTCAATTTATAAATATTACTGCAAGACAAAATGCATTACGTATGCACGTAACGTTTGATATATTTGTTTGGTTGACGTTTGGTCAGAATATGCAACTCACGTCCATTATTCAAAATAAAAAAATAACTTTTTTAAGCCACGCAATGAATTAAATTTCACCTTGCGTAAAAAAATTAATTTGTTCATCTATTTTTATAAAAATATGCATTTGCACAAACATCTGCAATCTAATAATGACGTTCTTTTCCCAAAAATGATTTATTTACATTAGTTGCAAATTTAATTTTAATTGTTTCAAAATTGTTTTAATGCTTCATTATACAGGGTGTTCGGCCACCCCTGGGAAAAATTTACATGATCGCTTCCAGAGGTCAAAATGAGACGAAAATCAAGAATACCATTTTGTTGATGAAGGCTTCGTTAAGAAGTTATTAAAAAATTAAATTAAAAAATGTTTAATTTCGTCGAAAAATTCATACCTTCTCGAATTTTTTTCTCGAAAGTGCGTAGGATTTTGAGGGTATGTCTATTCACCAAAAATGATTGTAATTGATCTCTGCAACCAAAAATAATTTTTTTAGACCGATTCGAAATTTTTTAATTTCATCGAAAAATTTGTTCACCTTCTGGAATTTTTTTCTCAAAACTGAGTAGGATGTCGGGGGTATATGTATTGACCAAAAATGATTGCAATTGATCCCTACAACTAAAAATAATTTTTTCTGAATGATTTGAATCTTTTCATTTTCGCCGAAAAATTTTAGCAGTACCCCCTGTTGATTTTGCTTAAAAGTTCGTTTTTCATTTATAGTAATTTTGTTTGACGCCCTACAGAAAATTTGTCTAATACTTTTTTGTAGATACCTATGAGCTCTACTTCAGAAAAAAGTTTCATTGAAATATATTCACTATTGCAGGAGTTATGGCTGTTTGAAAATTGGGCCAGTTATATGGGTTTTTTTTCACTTTACGGGGTTAAAGATCAACTTTTTGGATTTTTTTTAGAATTTCTACGTATTCTTCATCAAAATACGCGTTGTTTGCCGTTTGAAACATTCAAATCGTCCAATCCGTTCAGAAGTTATGACATTTTAAAGATTCACATGAAATTCAGGGAAGCATTTCTGGCCTCACATTAAGATTTTTGCTAAGGAATTTTTTTCTCGAAAATGTATAGGATTTCGGGGTTATGTATAATGACCAAAAATGATTGTAATCGACCCTTGCAATCGAAAATAATTTTTTTAGAACGATTTGAACAATTTTTTTTTCGTTGAAAAATTTCAGTATCTACTCGAATTTTTTTCTCGAAAATGAATAGGATTACGGGGGTATATGTATTCACCAAAAATTATTATAATTGACCTCCATAACCAAAAATAATTTTTTCAGAATGATTTGAAATTTTTTAATTTAATTTTTTAATAACTTTTTAACGAAACCTCATTCAAGAAATTGATTTCGTTTTATTTTGGCCTCTAGAATCTTCCATTAAAATTCTTCCCAGGGCTGGTCAAACACCCTGTATAAAATCTTTCGTGACAAATGTTTCGCAGTTCCAATGTTTTTCGTAACTCGATCTCACAGAAATATTAAAATCCAATGTAATTTTTCCCAGGGAATTTCATTTTACCTCGTGACCTTTCTACAGAGTAAAGTTCACATATTTTTGGTGTTATAAAAATTATCGATCCATAAAGACAAATATAGAAAAATTGCACTACACCATGAATGTTATGAAATACAAAAATCGTAACTTAAATACAGTGTGAATAAAATCAAATTTATTTAATTATCTAAATTCTTTAGTTAATCATTTTATAAATCAAAAAATAAGTCAAAAATTTATTTGTAATTTCCATAAATTATGTTTATACTCCGATCAATACGAAATTTGTAACAATTTCGTATTATTGGAGTGATTTTTTTGCATGAATATAAGCTGCAGTCTTACTCATTTCCATAGTTGATATACAGTTGCCCAATGTCGTGTTAATCAAGTTGTTGAAATTGTATAATTTGTATAATTGTGTAGACGTAGTATTGCTGGGTTATGGTTTCTCATTATACGTTTAACTGCTAGGTCAATGACTTTCGTTGTCCAGATCCATATACTGACTTAATTTACTACATATGTATGCGATATCTGGCCTGTGGTACTCGTTATAGCATACATCAGGCAACCAATAGCTTCCGTGCATTGAAATTTTGATTGTTCGTTCATAGTCAGTTTACGCAGGCTTAGCTCTACGTTAACAAATACTGTTTTGCATTTCTGCATATTCAATCTGGCAATCATTCTTCTTAAACATGACTTCTGGTCGCTGTTTAATTGCGATTCAATTGCAAGTACTCCATTTGCACTTCTAATTTTTGAAATTATATTATATACATTGAGTAATAGACTAGAATAGAATTACTCTACTCTCTACTCTCTTTTTTACAATATTTTCTCGTGTCGTATCCTACCAAAATTTCTGACAAAAACGTTGAAATATGTGTTTAAACTTGCTGCATTTATTTTGATATTTTTAAATAGTCAAGCTTTTACAGGAATTCAATTCTAATACTATTTTACAGGATCAGAATTAAGGAAAGCAAAGAATTAATAAATACTTCTTCTTAATATCAAACTTACGAATTCGAACTTAAATTAAATGCACAATAAAATTAATGTAAATTTGGAAGAGATTTGGCAAAAAGAACGTTAGGTTAAAAAGGGTTGGTTGGTTGAACCGATTCGAAAAAAAGAGATTAATCTCCCGCATCTGGTGGGTTTTCTATTCCAACTGGCAGTATTTCAACGTCGACGTATTTTGGGAATGTTTTGTAAGCGGATAGCCGTTATTTGACCTTCGAAAGGTTTATGGTTTGGTCAAAGACTGAATGGAACCGTGATATAAACCATGCACCCTCGAGCGCGATCGTTTGACGATGGCTAGCGGCTCAAAGTCTAACTATCGTGTATCTACGACTGACTTGTGTGTACAGTAGGCTTAGGTGTATTCGGAGAAGCAAGCAAACGGGCGTTGCACTGCATAAAGAATGAAGATATTGTCCCGAAGGATTTGACCACGGAGTGGGAAGAAACATTTCGATGCTTTTTCATAAAAGGACTGCTGGGAACAGTTCCTTAAAAAATAAAATGTATGCTCTTCCAAATAAAATTCTCACTAGTAAATATTCGAGTCATTTTTATCTATTATTTTAAGCATAAAATGCAGTAATTATTGTTGAATTGTTTTTATGTAGTTTATTTAAGTACTGAATTAATTCTTCAAATTAAATTTCTCTTTCACCATGTAAATATACTGAATACTTTTACGTACGTTATCATTCTTTTTCATTAATAAAGGACAATATTTAATTTTTTGTGCGAATTATTACAAAGTATTAGTCTGTTGAATAATAATTATTTTTTTCAACCAAATTTCTTATGTTGTTATATCAAAACAGTACATCTCATGATAAAACTTGTACGATTTAAATGTTTTCAAAAATTCGTGAAATACAAAAATATTCAAACGTCCTGATATTTTCAAAGTGTTATCGCCCAAGAAATTTTAAACAAAATTACAGTTCTTACGAATCACAGTAACATATTTAATATATTTATTTCATTTTTGAACGATTTACACCAATATACGATGTGATAAGCATGTACCCCACTTTTATGGTATCGTCAAAATAATTTATTCCTACTGCAGATTTTATAGTTTTTAATGCCAACCGATTTGCACATACAGATATTTATTACTTTGGGAAATAAAACACTGTAAAAGAAAAGCGATTTACCAACAGTTAAAACTTGAATTAATGCATAAATAAAAGTACTGATAAAAGTTAAACATGAATACATGGTGGGAGCTTGCATAAATTGTAATATGTATATCAACGAGATTTAAAGAAAGAATCTAATTGACGCAGCCAATCGAGTCGCGAAATCACGCAGCGAAGCTTCCGATTGGCGGAACCGGGCGCCACCAATCGCGAGTCGCCCGTGTCATTGCACCAATCAGACACGACTTTACGTCTTGCGACAGCTTTTATACCGACCGACGTACATTTGGCAGAGCCATTAATAGCGAGTGTCGCGCCCGTGGGTTTACGATACGTCAGTCGCTATTGAGGACGAGGCAGTAAAACGCTAGAAGTGGTCACACGTTGTCGTCAGAAACGCAGAAATTGCGTCGAAATAAAACAGCTTCTGGTGCCTCGGTTTCTCGTATAATTAGGCTACTAGAGCGTCGATATTCCAGGGAGCCGTTCCTTCGAAACACTTAGCTTTTAACGCCTCGACGCTTAGCTTTCGCCAACAAACCAAAAACGTGCAATCTTTTACGAGACCAAAACATTTAGACAATCTCAACTTGAGAATTAAAAGTCACATCGATCGAAAGATTTTTATTAATTTGAAAACAAATTGTACAAGATAAGGCAAAGTAAATTGTTGGTCTTCGTTTCTTTTTACGAATGGAGAGTATAAATAAATTTTGGGTTCGATTCTTATTGAATTTTGCCGTCGATACGCGGCGTTCACTATACTCGCCTAAAAACGAGATCGCCAGACGGGCGCCATGAGAACTCGTTGCAGAATAGAAATAAAAGAATCGAAGAAATTCGTAAAACTTATCCGACTGTGGCTTTATCTATTATTGTTGAGAAATGTTTTTTCGCGCGCGTAAAAGAACCATATGGAAAAGCGTTGCACAGTCATCGAGATAAGTTTTCTATAATAAGTTATGATCACGTAGAATTGTAGTACAAGTGGTCCCTCGCTAACATTCACTACTTTTCCCTCGATATTGTTCGTTGAATCATCCCCAACAATTCCTAAAACTGCTTCGATAAGCATTTATCTTATCCATAACACGCGTAATGACGCAACTACAAACGGAATCACCGAGAAAACAAAAATAAAATTTTATATTTTCCAGTTCATAACTATGAAATTGGTTCAATCTCGTTGCTGAGCTTTTTCTAATGAAAATGATACCAAACATAATCATGTTTGCTCTCACAAATACAATACAAAAATCATGTGATTTATGTAACAAAAGTTGCATACTGTAACATTGTTTTCTATTTCATTCGGTCTCACTGTTTCTTCGATAATTAGGAAATTTAGTAGTATAAAGAAGCCTAATTTAAGCGATTTTTATCGCGATATCTCGTATTCGTTCAAAAAATTCATAAGAATGACGGTATTTTTCAATTAACCGTAGTTCGTGATTTTCTGAAGCCATATGTAGGGTGTTTTAACATCCTATTTGATTTTGTTTTTGTGTTACAGTCATTTTAGTACTCCATTAATGTATAATTGCTTATCTTTAGAGGAAGTGCTTGATACGATCACGTTCAGTCCGAATGCAATAGTACTTCAGAAGTTATTGTATTTGTCAACAAAATATTTCAACACTGGCTATGTTTGTCGAACCAATAATCGTCGTTTTAACGATTAGGTTGATAGAACTCAATTTTAACGACTGGTTAGACTTAAACTGTGTAAAGCTCTAATGGACGTTGTTTAATCTATAGAATCCTCAGAAACGAACATGTATTTGTAAAAAGTATCAACACTAGAACTACAATTTTAGTATATTTGTTTGTACTAATGGAATCAATGGAAACAAATATCGATCACCTTATATAAAATTACAGTAAATTTTTTACAATTTTTATTTTGTTCACTTCGATAGTTCTAGTGTTGAGAAATACATGTACGCTAAAAGATGTACTCAGAACACCTCGTGCATAGTCATAAGTGTACCAATCATGCTCGTGAATTTTACCAGACATTTCACCGGATGAAAATTTCCATTTTGCTAGCGATCAGAAACAGGCTCGAAGCCTCGAATATGCTCGAAAACACATATTCCACGCGCAGCTTTCGAAATCGATTAATAGCTTAGTATACATTTGGTAGGTGTACCAAGTACTTTGCACCTTATTGATACCAAACGCTCGGTGTAAACGATGGCGAACCAAGCTGGGTACGGTTTGACTAAGGAAGGCGTATCGAACCGAAATAGTACGCTCGCCAAACGCCCCTGCAGCGCTGTAAACACTTCGTGTACAGAAAGTAGCTGAAGGGAAGCTAGGATTGTGTACACATGTCTTTTACAAGCTTCGCAGCCGAGTGTCATTCGCTATAAACACAATCAAACTGAACGATCCGGACTATTTTGATTGGTGAAAAACGTCTAGAGTTTCGTTTTCTTTGGCCTTTTCAGAGAGTTATAAGTTTCTTAATTTCGACATTTTGGGTGAAAATGTTTTCCTTTAAATTTCTATATTAGTATATTGTTTTTATTGCAAATCTTCAATTTTTCTAAATTATATTAATTTTTAGTTTCTTACACTTTTTTAGAACTCTTTATGTTGATTTTATTCTCAAATTTACTAAAATAAGATTAATATTTCATGATTGAAGTGTCACTTTTCCTCAAAGGGCCAATCACTATACTGTTTAACTCTAATCACATTTGGTAACAGTGAAAGGTCCACGTTTCTCGCGACTCTGAAAATTGACACATTCTTGCTGGCCTTTGTGACGTTGGGTCAAAGGAGCTATAAATTAGGGTGTTCCTACGCGACCACCTTGACCCTATCTGCTTTTCTTGGCTCTCCATCCCTTTTCGTGACTTCCAGCTTGCATTTCTCTTTCTTTGACCCGCACCTCAACCTTGTCACGATCCCTTCCTACAGTTTTGCTATGTAACCAATCCTTCACCAACCACACCCAATCCTTGTTATTCCGATTTCTCTCCGCCTATTGAACCCTTACTTTTTAGAATAGCAACTAGACTAGTTACATACTCAACGTAAGGCTACTTTCTTATACTTCACACTCGTTTAAATCCTTGTCAAAAGTAATTTTTATTTTATTAACATAGATTGATTTAATTTCAGTAATATAATTCTTCTTTTATTACTCCAATTTCTTCACTCATCAAAATCTTATTTTATAAAACAGCAACTAGTTATATACTCACCAATACTCAAGTAATAGTTTTTTATACACGTTTAAATCCTGCCTCCATTAAAATAAATCTAATTTGTACGTCGTATACAAAAGCATTAATCTTTGTTCATTGTACCAAATACGGTATGAACTAAGTTAATGGTGCATTGTTGGCCGGCCTGAAGCGAATTGCAAATCAGTCCATCGTGTCCGGAGAGTATCGATTGATTCGTAATAGAGCTACATGGATCCGTGTCGAAGTTAGGATTGTAATGCACGGAAGGATTTCGAGGAGATCCAACAATGCGGCATGTCGGCAGCCTTTATGATCGTGCAGGTGCGTGCAGATTGACTTGAGTGACGTACGTGGCCAGAGTGGAATAAGTAACAGCGCGTGTCTCAGGACCCCTTATTGTGCGGAGGAGTCATATTGTAGCTCGTTACTATATTCGTGTATTCCAGCTGGCTCACAGATTCCCTTTTCGAAGGTTCCACGTTCTCTTCTCGGTTTTTAGCTGCCTGTTCTATTTAATAAATCTTTTGGTGCCGTTTGAGAATTATTTACGTTCAAATTAAAAATCAAGCTCTTGGAAAAGTCATATCTTAAATTCGTTAATAGTGTATTTTGATATCATTTCGAAAATAATTGCGTACTCTACGTACTATCGAGAAAAAGACAAATTTTTCGATGAAATTCAAAAATTTCAAATCGTTCTGGAAAAATTATTTTTAGTTGCTGGGGTCGATTACAATCATTTTTGGTTATTACACATACTCCTGAAATCCCACGTACTTTCGAGAAAAAAATTCGAGTAGGTGCAGACATTTACCGGGGAAATTAAAAAATTTCAAATTAATCTGAAAAAATTGTTTTTGGTTGCAAGGGTCAATTACAATCATGTTTGGTAAATACACATACTCACGAACTCCTACGCATTTTCGAGGGAAAAATTTTGTACCAATAATATAATGGGTGGCGAGAAATGTTTCCGCAAAATTTTGTAGGTATGTTTAAAAAATCGTAACTTGTGAACGGATTGGAGGGTTTTAATGTTTCAAAATGCAAGCAACGCGTATTTTGGTGAAGAATATTTAGAAATTCTATGAATGTTGGTGCAGTTGTCCTTATCCCCGTGAAGAAAGAAAAACTCGATAAAAGTGGTTCAATTTCTCGTTTTTATCACTTCATATGTAGGTGTGTAGTCTAATTATCCGATATTGCTCCAGGTCTGAGTATGCTGGATAATCGGAATTTTACTATACTTTAGATTCTACGTTGTGCATGAAAATAAAAATGTTTTTTTTGGTAGAAATTCTTTAGAAAGGGCCTATTTCAAGGATTTGTTAATAATATGTAGTCTGTTGGGGCTATCGATTAAATGTAATGACGAGTATTTTAAGTTCATATTGTTGTTAAAATAAATTATGTTAAATAATGGGGACTTTGAGTTATTTTTCTAGCTTGGAATTTGTTTAAAAAATACAGGATGCCAGAGTTTGCGATTTCTGCCCAATTTCATACGATCACTATTAAAGTATCAGTATTGTTTTAACTTCGTCAGCAATAGAAGGTACAGAACTATATTTTTACTTTGGTTTTTAATTTTTCAAGTTCCCATTTTGGGATTTTTCTAAATCTTTACAAACTTATAAAACTGTCAAAAACAGGGTTTATTTATTTTCGTTTAACTATGACAACTCAATTTCAAACTAAAACTACTATTTTTATTTTCAAAATTATTGCGTACAATATAAACTCTTTTCATCAAATTCTGTATAATTTTTAATAAAAAGAAAGGCTTCTATAATTAAAAAATAGCATTGATAGACAATTACAAAAACTGTAATTATAAACAATTCATACGAAATTTAAGTAACTTTTATTTAATACTCCCACGATTTCGGTAGAAGCACTCGAAAGTAATAATTAATTTAAAAACATTTAACAGTCGGTGGAATCGTAAATTTTTAAAATTCCTAAATAGTCACGTTCGAATATCACTTCGAACCACCATGTCCAAATTGCTCAAAAATTCGAAATGTTCTAAAAAGTGCCCGATTACGCACGGAATAATCCGCGTATACATTCAGTTATTTATCAGATGAGATATAAAATAGTTACACACACGCGTGGTATACGCGTCTCGTTCGACTGCTAAAGGTTAATGGTTTTTCGACCTCAAAGTAGTTAAACGTTATTACGCGTCGACGTCCGCAACGTTTGCGACATTTCGCGTAAGTGGCGTGAAGCGAACCTGATTACACGTGACGTATTGTATCCGTTCGTAAAATATAAACAACGCAGCGCGACACGATGCATTTTAATTGCCCGGTATCGTCGAATTAATTAACGCTACGACAAAAGATTAAAGCCGCAACTTTCGTAACGGCGACTACGGCATTTAATTTACTTTAACGATTGATCAAAATAATTGGACCTCGTCGGATGCATCGTTATTCCGAGCCCTCGACGCTTTCTCTAAATCGCCGTTGGATGTTTCAGCCTCCTCCAATTTGTATACCCGCGATGGAATACCGCCATTCCCATTGTCTTTATTTCAAATAATTTACCGTTGAAAATTCCGCGAAATAGATCTTTGTTGCGAGAAGTGCATTCGTTAGCCTCGCTCCGGGAATACAGGTTATCGAATACAATTTGGAAACTATTTACACCAAAAGCGTGTAACCGTTTTACGGAAACGTTGTATCGAAATGATTTTGTATGCAAATTCGTATCGGGCCACGAAATGATTTCGGTGATACTTTGTACATAGACGTCACTGCTGTCCGCAGTAATCGATAATTCCGGGTGTCGAGCTATGTCGCGTGAGATGCAGTCGTTATACCCTATCATCCTTCTTTCTCGCTCTCACCCCCTTCGATTCGAGCACGCATTATTCGAAAATGACAAATTAACCACGCAATCCGTTGTTTCGGAACTCTGCGTCGGGCTATGAATTTTTTTACGATCGAAAGGACAGGTAAATATCCTTGGAATCGCTGGGCGCCCGTTTTCGATTCGTTTGCTTCTGGCAAGAAATACCTTCGAAGTATAACCTTACGAATAAATCTTGTTTGAATAATTGCTTGAACGGATGCCAGTAGCAAATAGATCGCTCTGTATGGTATTTCTCTTCGTGATCTATTATTCGAATAAAATTTAACTTATCTCTCGTACGAAGTAGTTGCGAATTCAAAGTAAAAGTATATCTTTACAGAATTAAAATTAAAATATAAGTGTTTTTTTTTACCTTTTATTGTTTTTGTATAACGTGTTGTTTTTCGTTAGAAATCATGAAGAATTTCAATTATTTTTATGATCACATCAGGGGGTGAAACTTCGAAGGGTAGTTTCTTTAAAATTCAGTTATCGTGGTTGAAAGAAATGTGTATCTTTTATGTTTTCAAATTCCCTCGTCTGTGGTATCAAGTAAAGACACTTGTCAAATTAAAATAAAGATACTGTATCCTTACAGAATTAAAAATAAAGGTAATATAAGTGACTTGTTTACCTTTCCATTATTTTTCGTCCGGAGACCATAAAAAATTTGTTTGAAAACTTCTTTGTACTTTCAATAGTTTTCAAAATCACATTAAAAGATGAAACTCTTTTATCTCTTATTTATTAAAATTCTCTAATCTCTCATACAAGTTAAATAAAAATAGAAGTACTATGTCTTTACAAAATTAAAAATGAATAATATAAGTTATTTTTTTTATCTTTCTATTAACTTTTGTAAAACTTTGGGAGTCACAAAGAATTTGTTCGAAAACTTTATGGTACCTTCAATAATTTTCAAAATCACATGAAAGAATGAAACTCTCTTATCTCTAATTTATTAAAATTCTCTAATTTCTCATACAAATTAAATAAAAATAGAAGTACTATATCTTTACAGAATTAAAAATGAATGTAAGTTATTTTTTTTACCTTTCTATTAACTTTTGAAAACTTTGGGAGTCATAAAGAATTTGTTCGAAAACTTTTTGGTACCTTCAATAATTTTAAAAATCACGTTAAAAGATGAAACTTTTGAGGGTAGCTTCTCCCCTAAAAATTGAGTTACCGTGGCCGAAAGGGATATGTGTCTCTTATTTCTGGCTGATCGACAAACTTGCAAAGTTGGGAGCTAGCGGACTTCTCGAACGTTCCTTCTGAGTACATTTAGGGCAGAATACCGGAGACAAGCGTGACGGAGTTGAAAGTTCACAAAGGACCGGTCTCTGAGCACAAGTACGGTCAGTGTGATTTTGCACGGAATGACAGAGCTTGGAATACTGAAGCTAGTGATTATGGTTTTGTGGGCATACGGTTAACAATTTACGAGATATTTAATGATAAAGTTTTGCCAACAGAGATAACTACGTAATAGTCAGAGTGGTAGACACTAATACACCTAAAGAGCGACAGTAGATATTAATCTCCTCGTACTCCCGGTCGATTTATCTCGGGATCCGATATCGTTCGACGCTTAGAAACAATTAATCTCCAACGTTTATCAACGCTTCATATATTTAGATAAATACGAAGTTAAATATGTCAAATTATTTTCATTAGCCATCAAAATACCGTAAAAGGTTTCATAAGATCAATTTTTCTACGAGTGAATTATAATTAATCGTGGCTCACCTATAAATATAAAAGTTCAAACAATTTACAGTAATTTCTGTTATAAAAATATATTTTAGCTGTCAAAAATTCTATATTCTATGCATAGTCAGAAAATTCGTTTTATTTATTTATTATTAATAAAATTAAATTCTTACATCAATTTCGATCATTTGTTTCTTCTTCCACATTTTATGGACAGAAATCGTCTTTGAAACGTAAATAATAATTGTAATTCTCATTCAGAAAAAAAGTAGAAATATTTCTCTTCGATCATTCGAAGAATGATATCAAAACGATGGCAAAATAATCATATCTATTCGCGTTGCACATTTTCCTTACGTATTACGCAAAGTTCCGTCGAATACTTTTTCTTTCGTGCACTGAGGTATCGAAGGAAAATATCGAGACTTCAAACGATGAGGTAATCTACGTTCAGATTTTCTTCCTACATCGGAACGATTTGTATTCAATGTATGATATTCCTCCAATTTACGACGGTCTTCTTCTTCTTTCATGTCGAAATAACTTTTTTTCATCTGAACGATTGCCAAGGCACACGGGAATATTAGATTGTAATATCGATCTAATGCTCGAGGTATTTGTTATATCATTTATAGCGTTACGTGCGATCGGTATCCTAGAATAATTTTATTTGCTCGAGTCTATACCTGCCACGTATCAATCGACGCATACTATTGTCTAAAACGATTAGAAACTTTATATTGTTTTTTTGTAATATTGGAAATTCTAACACACTGCCAATCATTAGAATTGCAATAAATATTGCAACACGTAAAAAAAAAATTCAAAGTGAAATTTATTCGTACTAAGCTTTGTTGAGAAAATTAATTTTAAAAATTCTCGAGGTGCTAGTGAAATTCAGTACGATTTGGCGAACGCGTCTGTCCATTGCTTGGTATTTCTACTTGCTTTAGGTTCGATAACATTGATACGATATTATACGGTCCTAGTTGAAATTAAATTTTGTTAGATTATATTTGTATTATATATATTATTATTTAAGAATACATTTTCGAAAATTTATATTAAAATTCGAATTTGGTACGAATATTGAAAATATTCTAAGAGGTTCTTTTAAATTTTGTTTGCGCTGATTTTATTTTCAATGCTCGTGCATTACTTAGAGTTTCTTACGAACGGGCTGGAAAATGTAAATTTATGCGACGGGAATCTATGGTTCCGTTTAAAAAAAAGACTGTCCGTGCACTTTTGAAAAGGAGCAGCGATGGGACCATACAAAGTTACACCACCTTAAGCCATTCAACGGTTTCCTGCACCATTTGTTCAGCCTGAAACCCGAAAGAGATACGACGTCCCAGTTTCCAGAATCACCTTGTATAATTTGTAACATTCTTTGTGAAATTTTCTTTGCCCTATTCCGAATTTGCATAGTACCGGAAATTTCTGGGATTCAGATTGCTTCGAGCGTTTTCTATCGTGCATAAAAAAGTAAATATTTTTAAAGAAGGATGAGAAGAAAAGTAATTAAAAAAAAAACCGTCGCACGAATAAAATTTTATTCAAACAAACGATATCCATTAAGATAAACGTATGGAAATTTATCGGTGGCGCTAATTAAAACGGTTAAATTTATAAAAACAGACTTTATCGAGAGTTTTTTATTTCTATTGTACGTATTGACCTAAATAGAGGTAACAGGTTGGGGTTCAAGCTAAGTAACTTTACCGAATACTAGCAGAGACGTGGCCAGCCGTAATTTTGGACTAAAATTTTAAAACAAACATTTTGTACCTGAAGAAGTGGACTTTCTAAAGAAACAGCAGATCTAACGATCCACTGGTCAAATATTTGGCCATTAACTAACACAATTGAAAAGTTGTATCATCCACTTAAATACTTCTGTTACCAACTAAAGAAAGCTTAGTTTCTCTAAATTTAAAATATCACTGGCGAGTTCAATTAAAACAAGCTTTCCATACTTATTAACTTACATTTAAAATGTATGCTGTGGAATATTAAATAAATTTTTGAAAAGGAACCCATCATCGTGTATAAAAAAAATACTTGTTTTATTTATTTCATTATATTGGGTAAATAGCAATTTTCTACAATTATATTACCATATTCTGAGAATAAATTTATTTTATAATTGCTTCAAATACCATAAAGAAATTTATTTTTATTTTTAAATTTTCGATATATTTTATATGCAATCTTTTGTTAGTCAAACTCGAACGTGTATTAATTTTAAAGAAATATACGATCAAATTGGAATTTATAGCAAACCCTATTTAGCGTTCAATTAAATTGTAATGCGATTTAAACAATCCACGACAAACTTTTAAAGAATGTACAGCTATTACGACTAATTTAAACACGCTCGTTGATGAAAGAAAGCGTGTTTCAATTGAATTCATACATTTATTAACAAGCTCGCGTGTTTTGGCTACGAGTTGGAAATTTTCCGCGACGGAAATTGCGCACTGCGTCTGTTGCAGGAAAAATTACTGGATCGATAAATCTTTCCGTGTGCGTTTCCAAAGATACCCTAAAAGAATCTTTCGAACAGTCTCAGAATGCAGCTAGAACCGTGATACGTTTATGAAGTCTAATATCCACAAAATTGTACGTATAATAATATACCTAGACACCAATTAGGATGTCAGGACAGCTGTGAATTTTGATATAATTGCATTTTGATTAATAATTTTGCACGAAACTGTTCGAATTTTGAACGACGTCGTTGTTTTCTAATATTCGTTTTAAAACGCGATATTGCAAACGTTAATAAATATCACTTTTTTCGTCTTCGAAAAGCACGCTCCAAGAATACTTAGGAAGTTCTGGAAGCAGGGATATTGGACTAGTTTTCAGAAGTTTAGAATTAGTTTTAGAATTATTAGACGTCCGTTTTATGTCTTTATTTTCTTCGAGTGAAATTTGGTATTGAGTTTTCTATTTATCTAGCATGAACAATCGTGCGGAAAAGTACGCATTCTGGTGTATAGTTCGACAACGTTCTATTTTTGAAACTATAAGTCGTACCTTCGTGTACGTTTTCTAACGTTCTTTATTTATTTATTTTATCTTGATCGTTCTACTTCGATAATCTCTTACCGAACGAAATAATTTAAAAGAACTCATAAAGCTTCTGATTACTTTTGTAATAAACTATGTTTACTATGCAAGCTTATTACGTTTATAATGTTAAATGTGTTTCAATTAGCAGAAATTCACATTTTTCCAGTCGTTACGTTTTTACGAATTTCACAGAATACGTCGTGCAGTTTGATTCGCCATTTTTCAGCGAGAAAAAATGAGACCCTCTACGGAAAATATGACCGGGAATACGTCGTTTCGAAGTTTGACTGAAAAAGTGCAAAAATCGCGTAAAAATGCCTCATTTTTATATGCTGCCTCGTTAAACGTGATTTTTTCACTTTTTTGTTTCGAAATCTCAAACGCTGTAACCGCCGGTTCTATTTATCGCAGAGAGTTCCGGCGGAGTCATTTTTTCCTCTAAAAAATTATTTCACTTGTTTATGCGAAATTCTGCGCAGTTTCAAAGATAAAAACTCAGTCTCGTTTTTTTCTATTTCCCTTCTGAACAATGAAATTAAATTTACCTTTAAACTGACCCATTAATGGAATACAATGCTCATATCTATTTCTATAATAGCGCTATAAAATAAAAACACGTGACACACAGTAAATAAATTGAAAATAAATGGTTTCTATTTTTTTGGGAGAATTAGTGTTTCGAGCCACGAGAGCTTCGTCGAATTTAAATTTTACTACATTTTCGCTCTAGCAATAACTTCGTAGTTAACGACTGGCTAATTGTTGGAAACCTTAGCACTTTGGAAACTAATTAATTATACTGCCAGTTCCTTTCAACTGTCTAACTATCAAATTCCGCCGAAGACATTAACTTCCCTTCTATCGCGGCCTTAACGCTCCTTTACTTCAAAATGGCTGAAGTGATAACTGTTCTATGTTCAGTGACGAATGAAACTTCGTTAGGATCGTAGAATTTGCTCCAGGACCGGGATCGTCTGTTGGAATGATCCTCCAAAATTGTTAACTCAAACTTGGAGTCAGATTCCTGGTTCTGTGATATGTTTGCTTTCCGTCTGAACGACAAATGGCGTACAAAGGGTGGCGGAAAAACAGGCCTAACGTTTCGTTAGAAATTCATTTTTTTTTACATTTTTTTATCAAGGTGATTTGCTGTCAATATTAATAACTAGGAATCATTAGTGTACTAAGGTGCTTTCAATGATTTGAAATTTCACAAAAACAACTATAAAGTCACCAGTTTGAGTCACTGTGACATTGTAAAAGAAACACATGCAAAATGAACTCCACCATAATTGTTATTAAAAATATTACTGCCAAGAAAGCAGCAAGTATTATCAAATTAATTTGGACGATGTTTTCGTTATTGCTTAAGTAAAATATTGTTGTGTTCCTGTAATTCTCGTTACGAAGAAAGAGATTTGACGTTAAAGAAGTGGACTTCCGGTAGGAAGGAGAACCACCCACGCGTTTCGAGACTATTGCTTGCGGTTGAAACTGTCACAGCCAGGATTCCCGAGGCGTTGACATCGGCTTGTTATGTTGACGCGATTCAGACATTTTTCAAGTATGAAATTGAATTTCCCGTCGCTATTCGGTTTCGACAAAATGGCGTCGAAATTTCCGCAAGGTCAAAATTTGGGATGAAATTATCAGCGTGTCTCAATTGTTTTTACCTTAATTTTCAGTCAACTTTTTCGCTGTTTGAAGGAGCTCCGGTTTGCTCTAAAAATTCGAACGAAAGCAGTCCTTTGCAGTTAAATTACTTTCCACAAAGGGTCGAATGTCGACGGTGAAGAGCGTCGGTGGAGGATAAAATAATCTTTTTATCTTTGTCCGATAGAAAATGTAACGGATCAAGATATTTCCATTTCTCGCTCCGGTTGTATTTTATTCCCAACCTCCGGTTGTCTTTTATTCCCAATCAATAAGTTACAGGTGCTTCAAAGGTCGATATAAACCATTTAAATTCCATTGAATAATTTAGAGCGGCGTAAGGCATGAGGCACGGCTCAAAGATTATTTAAGATCACTTTCTGAAACACTGAATATCGCTATCCGATTCGGAAAATTAATTCGACGAGCCTTTAGAAGGGAATGCCTCGTATTGATTTGCTCTGGTTTCTTCGTTAGACCTTTGCTTAATTCCTTAGTCGGTGTAATCTCGTTTATACGCTTCGATCATTAAGTAAAATATATTTGTAATATAAATTATAAAACCTCTATGACGTAGTCCAGAACAGAATCAATTCAGTTTTCTATTTTGTATGAATTGTCTTAATTATTTTTATCATTTTCCTGATATGAAAATTTTAAAAATCTCAGAAACGTGACCCTTGAATACCAAATTAAAATTCGTAAGAATAACGAAAGTCTCCAGAGAATTCTCTAAGCTTTTCTAAAAATAAATCAAAGATGTGGGTATATCGAAGTAACGGATGGGATCGTGACTCCAAAATGGAAGGAAAATTCGTGAAATCAGCGGGGGCAACCTTATGAATATCTGAGAATGATTCACTGTGGACCTGATTGCAATTTAGAAGAATCTTACTTTGAAAGTGGGAACGAATCGAATAGTGGTGAAAACTTTTTCTACAGAAGAAGTTCCTGTTCGATGGTTACATTTTAGCGATTCCGAGGAAAGTAACGTGGGAGTAGATTTAGAAGAATGGTTGGAGCGGCCAATCCACCAGATATTAAACCCTTCTTGGTCGATTCAGCTGTACGCGTTTCTTTATGTAGCCCAGAAAGATTGATTTGAAACGATGCATTACGGTTTGTGGTCGATGAAAGTGATCTGTATCATGATTAAAATAGAGGATTAGAATTTCTGGAGTTGATCCCTTCGATTGTTAAAGGTAAAAAAAATTACCAAGAATGAATTGATAGATGGAATAAATAATATATTAATTTAAAAAAAAATACAGAATTACAATTAAATGACTACTGATATAATTACTTATATAAAATTAGATTACTGTTGAATGTTGAAACTGTGAAAATTACTGTTGAATTTTTTGAATTATTAAATACAAAATCCTAGTTCGTGTGATTTAGGAACCAACAAAATATATTATACAAATTAAAAATAATTTTTTTTACGAATATACAGTCATTTAATAATAATTTAACAATACCATTATTAATAATTTAACAATACCAATAATAGAAAAAAGAAATTTTAAATTAAATATCAAGGTTGAAAGTATATAATTTCGAATAAATTTTCTACTCTACATTAATTTAAACACGAAAATTGTTTGCTACATAAATAGTATAGTGTAGGGGTTTTTTTTTACTTGCAGTACCAGATTGTTTAAAATCTGAGACCAGATCACGTTTTTTGCCGACAAAATGTCACACTTTAAAAAAATCCTGGCGTCGAATGAAAGAGGCGCGATATCGACCACACGCGTTTGCCTGAAGTGGTTGAAAGCCACAACATTTACTGAAAAATGGGAAAAAAAATACATTTGGAAACCACTTTGCGTCGCCCAATGCGATAGATCGATCCTGGAATTTTAGTTTTCATATTATTTTTACGATTGACGTTATCATCGTTATACCGGGGCTGTTTATGCGTTTTTTTAATGTCGATATCTCAATCAAAAGTTTCTTTATGAGAAGGCTTTCGCGTTATTACGTCCATGTAACAACTTGGTCGTAAAGTAACGTTTACAAGGTACCTAACGTCGCGGTGGTTATACGTTTCTTTTGTAGAGTAGGTCGTGAGAAGAAATCATGAGTCTCTGGGGAATTTTTAATTTCGGTCGGTAAGACAATCGGAATTAAAAACTCATGGGGTGTGGTTTGACTCTTGTGTCAATTAGGACACGCTGGAACAATTATCAGGCTTCCAATTAGAGTACAGTGTCAATCGGAATATGCAGAAGCAATTAGGCTTTAATATTTGCTTAAAGAGAGCACAGTTGTACTGTACTGACAGCAGTTCAAGTATAGTCATATCTGTTTTTAATTAATATCGTTGAAACCAGCAATAATTTTGTTACTACGAACAACGACACCATTTTCATTTCAATTCGATGTTAACTTTTAAGGGTATAAATATTAGTTTAATTAGTTTTTTTTTTTAAATATAGACAAATATAGTCAATGAGAACGTTAAATTCATGAACAATACCAGACAAAACTATAATTGTTTGTTATTTAATTCTGTCGTATTCTGCGTAAAGAAAATTGAACAATTTTTTCCAATAACATTGTTCCATGAAATCAGTACTTTGCAGCCACCACGTGTAAACGAGTCTTTAGGGAAATAACTTCGGTCCTGGATCGAAAAATAAGGTCAACTTTGCAATTTTTTCTGCTTAACCTCGGTAATATTTTTTTTATTAATATAAGTCCTAGAGTTACGTGAATTTTTTTTTTTCATAAAGCAGTTTATGTGAGTTTGTTTAAGTTTCATTAACGTTTCTAGAGGAAATTGTATTGTACCAAATGTAGTGTATGAAAAAAGGAAGATGAGTCCTAGCAAGAATTCCTGATATTGAGTCAGGTTTCTAGGTAAATTTTATTTTTATAATTTAGAATAGTATTGCAAAATAATATTTTATAACGAACTGGTTGTTTTTTAAAGTTAAAGATTCCACTTCTCGCGTAGAATTTAAAAAAATGTTGAGCGTAAAATAAAAATAAACGGAACATCCAATTTAATAGGTTCGTTATATTTGGTGAAATTTTAATAACCAGTATAGAAAAAGTGGTTTCGAGGCAAACGTGTTGAAACTTTTAAATTTGCGAGATGCTACGCCCGAGAAATCTGATACACTCGAAAATATTCCACAACTTAGTTATTTGTACGAATTTCAAAATAAAACGTTGGGAATATATTTTTAGTTAGTCGATTGTTTCGAAAATGTGCAAAGGAAACTTTCGATTTTTCTGGTTCGCTCGAAAGTGTTTTATAACTTGGTTATTTGTTCGAATTCCAAAATAAAACTTAAAGAAAGAAATATATTTTTAGTTAGTCGATCGTTTCATAAAAATGCGAAAAACATTCGATTTTTTCAACTTTGCAAGTTATTCTTCGGAGACGTGCAAAGTTTAATTCGAATAATAGATGGCGTAGAATTCAAAATTTTCATTTTATGTCAATAAATAAGTTTCACCAAATATAACGAAACTATTAAATTGGATATAATTATGATCTCAGACATAATAATATGAATGTAACATGAATAGAAACGTTGATGAAATTTAAACAGATTCGTACAAATTGTTTTATGAAAAGGACAAATCCACGTAATTTCAGGACTTATATTAATAAAAACAAATTAGATATGGGGAATTTTAATATAGATAAGAATTTTATCCATCTCAGTACCTTTTTGAACAATGCTGATAACGCACCTATCTTGTCAGTGCGCTTTCCAGCTGCGCAGGATTATGGGTTACGTTGAGGATTAACGAATAGCGAGGCAGCTTTGGAAGAAGAGTGGAAAAGCGTCTCTTGAATAGTGACGTCCAAGCATTATTCTCGTTATAAGCCCGTTTCTGCCTTGTTTGCAAGATTTCTGTTCTACCAAAATTTTGATACTACTCGTAAATGTTAACAAACAAATATAAACAGTTCGATATAATTGTCGTAAAAAGAAATAATTGAAAAAAAAAAAGAATTGTTACGATTTACATTTTGATTCTGATAGAGTCCTCTTCTTTATTAGTTACTAAAAAATAATAATAAATTATACAGGCACGAAAATTAATTTCTAAATTTATTTAAATGTCGAGAAGTTGAAAGAAAATTTTTAAAAGACGTAATTTGGATTATGTCAAAATATGGAGAAAAGAGATTTCACATATTGGTGTGTATTATTCGGGGATTATAAAAATTGTTTGCATTTTTCAAAATTGATCCAAAATATGTAGAGTGTATGCGATATGTGTTTCATTCCATAAGAAAATATATTCTGTTTAGTCTGATTTCCTGTTGATAGAATATTGTTGAATGTATAAAGTAATTATATCATAAAATTTGGGAATGTAGTTAAATTGTATTTTGTGTTTAAATTGTTTGTAATGCTCGTTAAGTGTAAATTCCTTTCCTGTTTCCGTTCTACGCTCTCATCCTTTGGGTGGGTTTTGTTATACTTGGTAATTTCCTACAATTTCAAATGGCATTTAATCTTGTACCACGAATGCTCCGCGTAATGCATGTTAATTATTCAAAGCCAATGCACAAAATATTACACAGTGTAAATGCAAATAAATTACACAATATTGTTTTTTTTTTTTTTACAAAAATTACTGATTTGTTTACATAATCTCTTTGGATTTGTTATATACAACTTTCCTTCAATTACATATTTTTGCAATATTAAAAAATCTAAAAATAAATAAAGAAAAATAATTCTTTAAGTATTCATTCTTCTGTTAATTTCTCATTCTTTAATATTGAAAAATATGTAGTTAAAAGAGAATTTTGAAATTTAAAAAATTACTAATATTATAATCACTTAAATACACTTTTTATAATTTATACAAACCGAACCAAAGAATTACTGTATAAAAAGAAAAGTCGTTTCATCAAAACAAGGAAGCACTTTAATAATTGCACTTTGCAACCGTACCAGTGGATCTGTGAAAACAATTTCACAGTGGTACGATAAAACGTGTGAAACGGTGAAAAATTGTTCTGCATAATTTTTTTCTAGGTTTATTTGGAATAGAGTTGTAGCCTGACCCAGTTAGTAGGTGCATCCTGTGTACATATTTAGCAGGATCATATTAGTCTTACTAAAAAAAAAAAGGGTCTAAATAAAGCTACGCGGTTCATTTTGAAGCGCGTATTTTAAAGGAGACTACGAGTACGAATGCATTGTGATGGTACCGTTTGTGTCGACGTCAAAACTGTCCAGTCAAGGAATAAGGCCAGTGTATTCTACGGGGGGAAAAAGACCTTCTGTTCGAGTCCCATTGAGTCAGGCATTATAGTCAGCCTGAATAAGGCAAAATCACTTGCCGCTGTCCATATTCTTCTTACTCGTGTACCACATTCCTCTTAAATCGGGACAGTTCTTTCTTTCTCTCTGCAATGCCAGTATTTGTCCATTTGAAAGAACTCTGCTTATCGAAATATCTGTATTGTTTTTATTTCTTACGAAATTATGGTATTTGTAAAATTTAGTTGCTCTATCATCTTAGAAAGCTAAAATTTACCAGTCAGGCGATATCTAATTACAAAGTATTCAGTTATTTATAATAAAAAGTTATTAGTTCAGAGAATATTTGTACACGTTTCCTCAGTTTCTTTAAAACATTTTCAAAATCCATTTTGGTTACATTAATGTTTCAGGGTTAAATAATTCACGCTTTTATCGTTAAAATGCAAGAGATAGACAGTTGTTTATTTTTTATTCGTTACTGGCAGTTATTTGCAGAGCTTCGCTCCTGTTAAAGTCGTTTCTGCCAACAGTTTTATTTTTAGTTGTATTTGTGTATCGAAAATTGATATAGAAACAAAAAAGTTTTTAATTTTAACTTCCGATAAATTATGCCATAAATGCTTTCACCGTGAAAGCAAGCATAAGCGAGATATACATTTTACAGTCCCTAACAACCCCTCTGGCGGCAGGAATTTTGTGATGTTTTATAGCCGATATTTCAAGTTGGTCTAATTTAGGGTCACGTTGTATATTTCATCACGTAACCCGGTAGCGAACACCTAAATTTTATTTATAATTTTTAGTCACCCCTGTTGGGTACAATTGCTATGATAAATAGTCTGGTCATTGCTATGTATGGAACATGTGGAAGATGTGGTGGTAATTATAATTGGTTTTGAACAAATAAGCAGACAAATAAAAATTCTTAAAACGAGTAATTCATGTATGTCTAAAAATGATACAATCACAAAGTTACTATTTTATACATATTTGAGATTTTTATTTGAATAACAATTCTGTCCACGTCTCAATAAACTTTGAATTAATTGGAAACAAACAGACTATAAAATGAAATCCAGACGTGATTCGTAAGTTGAATATTTCTATACTAAAGTGTACACACGATTCAATAGATTTTGAATTGACCGAGTTCAAACAAATAGATAAAAATATTTAAAAATGCGTACAGTAATGATTCTTAAAATGAACCCCAGACTTGATTCGTAAATTGAACATTTCTATTCTTTTCAACTTGGGGGATTTCCTTTAGAAGCCACTGAGGATATATTTGAAATTTTTTTTTACCAACTTTTGTTAGACATTCGCACGCATGTATAGCAAACGAGTGAACATACCCGTGAACGTATATTCGCAACAAGAACCATACTCGCGATGTCCGTGGCCACGGTGCACGCGAAGTGTTTCTAGCTGCCCTCAGGCTAAAATGCCGGGGGTCGTAGCAGATGTTATCCGGCCATCTTAATTTCTTCTTGCGACGACCACGTCAAGGCTCCTACGAGTTACATTTATTTTGGCCCGCATAGCGATTCCCGCGCAGCACGCGACCTAAACCACGCGCACTATGACGATAAATAGAAAACAACGAGATCGTATAGTACCCCACGCCTGATATGCATTTTTGTCAACGTCACGAAAAATCGAACCCCCGTGACTTTCTAACTGTACTCTTAATTGGCCTTGAAATGGTGAAAACAGGTAGAAATTAACAGAGTCGTTAGCGTTGCACGCGTTTCTACTTGATCTCGTGCACCACTTGTTCGCCAAAAACAATTATTTTTCATTTCTGCAACCTTATTCTTAAATGTATTTTACTTCATAAAAAAATTTAAATTTGTTATTTCTATTTATAACACATTTATAGTATTAATTAGTGTATACACACAGACAGAACGTTTTCGATCCCTCTGATTGAATCCTTTTCATATATTCATTTATATTTTTTCCATCATTTTTAGTAGTTCTAAATAACAGTCTTATCTGTTTCTTAAATATATTCAAATTTATTTTTTCTATTTATAATACATTTATAATATTAATTAGTGTATACACACAGACAGAACGTTTTCGATCCCTGTGGCTGGGTCCTTTTCATATATTTATTTATATTTTTTCCATAATTTTGAGTAGTTCTAATAGTCTTACCTGTTTCTTAAATACATTCAAATTTTTTATTTCTATTTATAATATATTTATAGTAGTTTTAAGTAATTATTGATAACTTTTGTGAATTTTTTGTATCAAATATCCCTCTCTCGTAGATCTTATTCTTCCAATTTTTTCAAAATTAAACAACATTCCACCCATAATAGTGATAATAATACTAATGTATTGTATTTTTCCCCCTGTACGACTGTTACGTCAAATAATATTTTTCAATAAATATTTCTTCGTACAGAAAGAACCTGAAAAGTACGAAGATTAAATACTTTTAAGATCATACTCCATCGAAGTAGAATATCAAATGTTTTTCTAACCGTGTTCTACGTTCCCATTAATTCGAACGAGGCGCCTAACTGGGATTTTCCAGTCCCATTTACCGGTTTCGTTCTTCTTCCGGTGGTCGTAATGCGCGATACTTATGCGCGACAGAGACGAAAGTCTTTTCGTTGATATTGCGAGCACGATTCGGCTTTTTCTCTGTTTGGAAGACGTGAAAGTGTCTGAAACGCAATACTTGATGCGGATATTGCGGCAGTTCTATGAGTTTATGCTTCGATAATAACACGCTTCAGTGTTTCGAAATGCGTACGCACGGATGTATGCATTGTCGAAACGGAATCTACGACTTTGCTTTATACGACCTTCTGTCGTACCATTTTTGGGCTGGATTAAAAAAGTAGCGTGCGTCTTTTATCGTTATAGCTTCGTTTTCAAAAATAATTATATCATCAAGCATCTACCTAACACAATTGAACACAATTTTTTAAAAACTGTATCTTGTGATTATGATCAAATAATATTTTTCTACAACAACTAAGCTCTGCATTAAAACATTTTCTTAGATAAATTAGGATTTTTAAAAAAATTTACTTTGTCGTAGCTGGAACGAAATTAAATTATGTACGTGCATTACTCAGATTTAGAAATAAAATTTGTTTGTGTTGTCTACTTTGTAGCTAACATTTCCAAACGATTAATCTGCGTAAAAAATAATTGAAGATTGTTTAACTCTTGCAGGTACTACGATCCGTTGAAAAACGAGAAAGAAAGATAAGTTTAATGCGGCATTAGCGTCTCCGGGTGAAATTTATGAAAAGCACATTTGCAAAGATTATTTCAAGTAATTTGTACGAGATAGTTCATTCTGTTGGGAAGTTAAACGATCATTCCCGAGAGTCACCATGAGATAAGAGGAACGCTTCTGGACTCAGGTCCTGAATTTAGTTCCCATGACAATACGAGCAAACCCGAGACAATGGCTGTGTCATTAGTGGTGTAATTGTTTATGTGTATATATTGAATGCCTACCAATAGTACCGTTGGGAGCCGAAGAGATTGGACACGAAGAAAATTATGTGTTTCCTATCAGTCAAAAAATCTTATCTCCTTCATAACGCGCGTAACGAATTTTATCTATCGATCAGCTTTCAACATTTATGAACAATTTCACTAGGAGTTGCTTCATCATTGTCTTTCGAATTTATTCACAATCTGAATTTGTTCAGTTACAACTGATGCACGATAAATTGATTTATTCTTTGATTCTATTAATCTTCGATCATCTACGATTAAAAATAGTTTCGAAAAGGCTTTTGTACCGCGCTGACGTTTAAAATTAATTTTGTGATCGAAATATTTTTAGAATCTTTTATAAAGTTCGTTTCGATAACGCCTTGGAAACGAAATAATACAGCCGATAGGAAGGAAAATATTCGGAATATTGACTAATCGAATCAAAGCGTTAAATTTGTTTCCACTCGCGCGCCTCGGTGAAACTTTTTAATTATTTCGTAATACGAACGGGGGACATCGAAAGAAATCGTATTAGATGCAGGTATCCGGGAAAGCTTTCACACTCGAATAATAAATCACGCGTGCAGCTGCTATCTTGACGTACACTTTGAACGTCGCTTATCGCGAGAGTTCCTCTTTTCGCTGTCCTATTGTATTTTATTTCCCGTTCGCGCGAGCTAAATAAAATAAGGGTAAAGCTCAGAAGCAATAGCCGGGGCGTTGAAAAGATCGTAGATACCGATGTGTGTCAAAGTATCGTTGTACTATATTTATTATGAATACATTGCTATACAATAGGTGTCACCGTACTTTCACCGTCCGACTATATTCCAGCTTCGATTGCGTTATATGCTCCTCAGACACGATGGAATTACTAAACGCATTCGTTTTAACAGATCGCTATATTCCTTCGTCAATAAAACTCCGATGAAAGAAATTACGCTTCTTCTGGGTTTTTTTTAGCAGCTTCTCCCGTTTACTTAAAGAGAAAAGACGGAGTTACACTTTGTTTCGTTACGCTCGAGGAACGAACAGTTTGGATATTACATTTCTTCGAAAACTGAACTTCAAACCTCGCGAAAACAAATGAGTTTGAAATGTATCTTGCTACGTCCCGCTTTAATATTTTTAATTTATACAGGGTGTTCGGCTATCTCTGGGAAAAATTTTAATGGGAGATTTTAAAAGCCAAAATAAGAGAAAAATGAAGAATATAAACTCGACTGAGGTTTCGTTAATATGTTATTCAAAAATTAAATTAAAAAATTTTAAATCATTCTGAAAAAATTATATTTAGTTACAGGGGTCAATTACAAGCATTTTTGGTGAATACACATATCCTTGAAATCCTACCTACTTTCGAGAAAAAAATTCGAGTGTGATGAAAGTTTTGGGCCAAAAAAAAAATTTCGAATCGTCTTGGAAAAATTATTTTCAGTTGCAGGGATCAATTACAAGCATTTTTGGTTAATAGACATACCCCCGAAATCCTACTCAGTTTCGAGAAAAAAATTCAAATAGTTGTTGAAAGTTTTGGGCGAAAAAAAAAAATTTCGAATCGTCTTGAAAAAATTATTTTTTGTTGCAGGGGTCAATTACAAGCATTTTTGGTTAATAGACATACCCCCGAAATCCCATTCTGGTTCGAAAAAAAAATTCCTTACCGAAAATATGATTTCTGGCTAGTAATATCTGTAGAAATTTTCATGCGAATATTTAAAACGTTATAACTCCTGAACGGATTGGAGGATTTTAACGTTTCAAAAAGCAAACAACGCGCATTTTAGTGGAGAATATGTAGAGCTTATGAAAATGTTGGAAAAGTTAGTCCTTGACCCCGTATAATGAAAAAAAAACCCATACAAATGGTACAATTTTCAAACAGCCATAACTTCTACAATAGTGAATATATTTGAATTAAACTTTTTTCTGAAGTGGAGCTCATAGGTACCTACAAAAAAGTATTAAACAACTTTTTTGTCGAGCGACAAACAAAATTACTAAAAATGAAAAACTAATTTTCAAGAAAATTTGAGGGGTAGGTGCTGAAATTTTTCGGCGAAAAAAAGAAATTTCAAATTATTCTGGAAAAATTATTTCCGGTTGCAGGGGTCAATTTCAATCATTTTTGGTGAATAGCCATACCACCGAAATCCTACGCATTTTCGAAAAAAAAATTCAGGAATGTGTACAAATTTTTCGTAGAAATTAAAAAATTCCAAATCGTTCTGGAAAAATTATTTTCTGTTGCGGGGGTCAGTTACAATTATTTTCGGTAAATAGACATATCCTCGAAATCCTGCGCATTTTCGAGAAATAAATTCAGTACGTGCGGGGCTTTAAACGTGAATAACTTTTTAACGAAGCCTCCATTATCAAATTGGTATTCTTGATTTTCGTCCTATTTTGGCCTCCAGAATCTCCCATTATAATTTTTCTCAGGGGTGGCTGAACACCCTGTATGTACAGAGACGAAAAAATTTTTCGTGTTGAAACTTATTCAAATATTAAATCGTGTCATATTTAATATTGCAACTTTTCTCCCCTTCTTTCTACAAAACTTGACATTTTCATTAAAACATAGTTCGACGCTGTTCTTCGGTCGACATTTTCAAATTATCCGATAAAAAGCCCCGCAAATTGTTGCATAAAATTCATTTCTCAACTTTAGTTAAATTAAAAAACGAAGAAATACTTAGATTGCAACGATTTTTGTTTCTCGTATTAATTCACAAGCTTAATCCCCGTCAATTTAACGATTTTTTCCCCAGTTTTAAACATCAATTTCAGAAACTATAATTCGATGCTTAATCGAACTTTACGTCGTTAAATTGCACGATGGCCATATGCAGTTTCCAATGAATTATGCAACAAGACTAAAATCTAGCTCGTTGTATAAATTCGTGGCAATATCGAAGACAGTAAATTATAGTGGCAGTAGTAAGTAAAATAATATTGTCCTTGGACGGAAGAGTTACGCGATACACGCGTTATTAGAATATCTTGCTCGACGGAACCGGAGAATTAATCTCGCGGGTTCGACGAGGTTTCTACCTCTGCTTGTAGATCGTTCCGACGGAGTTACAGGACAATGCAAAAATTCACGCTTGTCGGAAGAGTTTCTATTTACGAGTACGCAGGGGAAACGTGCGTGCGAAGCTGGGTTAACGTAACGAGCGCGATTATTATCGTTTCCTTTTTCAATACGTAACTTGCAAAACGTACGGGGGCACCACGTATATATTTCTAGTCGATGCTTTCGAAACCGCGCTTACATAGACGTCCACAGATAAAACGCACGGCTTTCTCCTGTGTTTTTCCAGAGAATACAAACGAGGGGAACAATAGGCAGCGGCCCTGTCCTAGTCGATTTCAGTATCTGTGACCCGATTATTCGACGTACCCCGTTATTGACCCGTTACCCACGGATTTCTGTACCAAGTCGTTAATCGATATTTACCACTATTTTATCTTTTTTAAATTCATCGCCGTGCGAATAAGCGACTCTCGCCGATTCAAAGGTGACCGGTTTTCGCGGCTGCGATATTTTAAAATACGGCTCAGAGCCGCCCAGAGGTTTTCACGATTTACTTAAGGGGGATAGTTGTTTTTCCCCCCCGGCGACTGAAACCCAAGCTGAAATGTAAATTCAAGAGATTGTGGTCGAACAATACAACAATCCAGTTCGCGTGAGAATGTGTATTTTTCTGGTCCAAGTTGAAGTAGCATTATGGAGACGAAAAAATTAGTTTTGCTCTGAGAAAACGGGGAATATCGTGATGATAATTAATCAAATGAGAGAGAGAAGGTTAAGAATTTTTTGTTATGGTGAAAGATTAAATTTTTGCCCTATTAAGCTGGATTAAATTATAATTTTGTAGAGTAAAACTGTATTTAATGAATGGTGTTTTATACTTGGAAAATATTAAAACTGATAATAAATGAATTTCATATCGTATAGTCTTTAATACCAGTTAGTTTAACTCCATTCTTGCGTTTATTTCGTACAGATTTTCTCTCAAATATTATAAATCAATACAGCTTAATATAAAGTAAAAAGTCTATTCATTTCTTATATTTTTAACATCCATAATCAGTATTTATATTATTAATTTCGAGTAAACTTTTCCAATATTGCTAGTTAGTAAAAAAATACATCTTTATTTTCGAAAGAATATCTCCGTTTCAAATTGAATTAGCTCTGAACATCAACGTTTTCTGTAATCGTCGCATGGTCATTAATTTCATGAATTAGAATGATTTAGAAATTTGCAAATTTAACAAAATATAGCGACGTTTTAAAGAAACACTCCACTTTGAAGAAAACCTTGAAAAGGTAAAAGTATTATTACAATTCTAGTTATCTCTAAAGATGAAATCGAATAAGTGTCCAAATTAGTCCTCACAGTAATTTTGAAAAATGTTGTTTCGAGAAAACTGCGTTTACAATTCGACCAGCATCTATTCGAACCGTATATTTCATGCTCCATTTATGCATCGTACACTTCAGACCTTCGTAATTTTCACGAGTTTTCGAACTCAATAGAAATCAAATAATGCCTCAAACTATTGATGTGTAGAGGGAAAACTTGAACTATCGATGTGTAGAGGAAAAATTTGTTCGATGTTTTAACCGAAAAAACGATTACTCTTTTAAAGAGATTTCGTCATATCTCGAGTTAAAAAATCTTGTATTATATTTAGAATTTTTTTTTTTTGTTAAATCTGATATATTGAACTAAAATTTTGTGTTTAATATTCATACGAAGAATAATTAATTATATCTTCACACTGTACCAAAAACACCAAAAATTTAATTCCAAATAGAGAAATTTCAAATATTAATGTTAGAAATATTAGAAATCGTGTTTTAAGCCCATTTTTTAACATTGTAAATTCATTACACTATTCATCGAAATTTCTTCGCAAGATTTTCACACGGTGATGAGAATTCGAGCTTTAAGGAATGAAAATATGTATTTTATTCGCTGCATAAAATGGTTCAGGCTGAAATTTCATCGAGTATATTTGAATATTTGTTTTCCAAATATTATCCACCCGCATTATGTAACGTTGCCTTGCAATTTTGTTGCATGTTGTGAGCTGAGTGATTGTGACAAGAAAGCACGACAGAGTATATATCTTCGTTAAAACGAAGTTGCTGCAAATTTATTACCCGATACTTTTACTGGATTATTATGCTCGGGAATATATGTCGTTACAAAATGTCCACGAGTCATAGAAGTAGAAACGTAATCATGAAATTACATACATTTCACTTTCAAACACTTCGCCCTTAATTAAACCAACAATTGTTACAAAATGCTAATACGTTAATGGGTTAATAAATGTCGTTGTTACCGTGATGTGTAGATTGCTTGATATTTATGTAATTAATGCACGAGGGATCCCGGTAATTATGCTGGAAATTCTACGCGAACAAACAACTTGAAAATGTAGAACAAAATTTGCACGAAACCTTGTTTTTGAAAAAATCTACATTGAAAATTCATCGATTACGTGTAGAGTGGAGTACGATTTGAACATCGGCACGATTGAAAAGACACGTCATGCGATATCGTTTTCCATTGTACGCGTATTTTAAAATTCAATTAACTTTGAAATTCGAAACGGAACATCGTAGGTATTATATTCTACATTTTCGAGTTATTTTTTCACGTAGAATCATCCCCTTTCCGGTTGTATCATGATTGGTATTTTAAACTATTGTGAACTACGTAGTCTAAAATTTGTTTCTAATTTTTTTGACCGCATCCGAATAACTATAATAGAAAGTGTTGAAATTTTTCGGTTTAAAAAAAAATTTCAAATCGTTCTGGAAAAATTATTTTCGTCTGTGGGGGTCTATTACAATCATTTTTGGTGAATACGCATACCCTCGAAATCCTAACCAATTTCAAGAAAAAAATTCTTTGCTGCAAATATAATGTCAGGCCAGAAATGGTTCTCCGAAATTTCATGGTAATCGTTAAAACATCATAACTCCTGAACGGATTGGAGGATTTTAATGTTTCAAAAAGCAAATAACGCGTATTTTAGTGGAGAATATGTAGAGATTATGAAAATGTTGGAAAAGTTGTTCCTTGACCCCGTAAAGTGAGAAAAACTCCATAAAACTGGCCCAATTTTCAAACGGCCATAACTCCTATAATAGTGAATATATTTCAATGAAATTTTTTTCTGAAGTAGAGTTCATGGGTACCTACAAAAAAGTATTAGACAACTTTTCTGTAGAGCGTCAAACAAATTGATTAAAAATGAAAACGAATTTTTAAGAAAAATCGGTGCTGAAATTTTTCGACGAAAAAAAAAATTTGAAATCGTTCTGAAAAAAATATTTTCGTTTGTGAGGATCAATTACAATCATTTTTGGTGAATAGACATATCCCCGAAATCCTACGCACTGTTAAAAAAAAAATTCATTACCGCAAATATAATGTGTGGTTAGAGATCTGTGATTATATTCCTCGTTTTTATCACTTCGTATGTAGATACCGTGTAATTATCCGGCATATAAAATTTTAATGGAAGATTTTAGAGGCAAAAATCAAGAATACCAATTTGTTGATTGGGGCTTCGTTAAAAAGTTATTAACATTTAAAATTCCGCCTGTAGTAGTGGTTCTCACTCAGCATGAGAAACTCTATTTACTGACGTATCGACATCCTTCCAGTTTTTCGAGTGAGATCCACTAGCAGCTGTTCGCAGATTGCCGTTCTAAATCGGTCGAGTAGATCTTGAGATATCATGGAAGCCAATTCAGAAATGATAGTTTCGAGTAAAAAGCATCTAAACAGAAGGATCAGATCGTTCAAGCCGGTATAACTCGACCGAACAATACCTTCGTTAATTTTAGAAGTCCAATGATATACTTTTGCACATATATTTCTAAGACTATATCCTTTAAGAAAATGCAAACAAAAAAAAAATTTTTTTTTTACGGTTTACAGCAAAAGACCCCCTTAACCACTTTAGTCAATCAAACTAACCCATCGAATGCCAACTACGAGATATATCATAGTGTTTTCTCTTCAATAAAAATGACTGTAAATGCCATTTCAATACTAAATCTGTAACTTAGTATTATAATATTTTGGAGAATTTCATATTTTCCTTAAAATAAACTCTTGGCTTCCAGGGCAAGACGCTATAAATTTGCCTGGCAGTCATGGGGTTAAACGTGCACTGTTGTATCCGTCCGTTTCTTACCCTTCCCGCTTTCCCGCCAAAAAATGATACGTACAGTAGTTACGGGATAGTCGCGGGAAGCGTACGCGCAGCAGCTGGAACGTCGATTCGTGCATTAGTGGAAGCGCTAGTGAAGGAGTAGTAGGAGGGGGGTGGCGTTGAGGGAGAAAGAGGAGGACGAGGAGGAGGAGAAGAAGGAGAAGGAGGTGGAGGAGGAGGAGGAGGAGTAGAGGAAAACCGGAGAAAGCAAGAAAACGGTTAAGGTAGCGGATAGCGGCCGCCGTCGTTGGTGGTGGATGCGATGGGAGGATGGAACAGCGGCGGCGGTAGTAGCGACGGTGGAAGCGGCGCAAAGCAGACAGTGAGTGCCATCGGCGAATGGTGGGGAATCGGAGGGGGTTGTGGAGGGGAAGGTGGGGGAGGGAACGAGTGGCAGTACAGCGGCTCGTTTAGCACGCAGGATCAGCTTGGGGGAGAGCCTCGCTCCGTCGCTTTTACCTCGCGCTGGCTAGTAGCTCTGCCGCATTCGTACGTGATACGAAAGAGACACGCGTCCACGACACAATTGCGTATAACAGCCTCCTAGAAACCGTTCTTGAGTCGTCTATGTGGGTGTGTTCCTCCTTCTCAGCGTTTCTTTTTCCGCGTATTTTCCTACCCCGATCACTCCGCACCCCTCCCCGTTCGCGGTTCGCCCTTCGATCCCTACGATTTTCAAACGCTCGTCCGCATCGTGCTTCTACATTCTTCCTCCCCCCTTGGTCGGCCCTGTTTTCTCTCTCTTTTTCTCTGTCTTCTCAAGATCCGATACAGCCACAGGGTCTCTCTCTCCTTTTCTTCGTTCTACGAACGTCCATCGATCTCTTCGGCGCGCGTGAACACACACGGCTCCCGGCCCGAAAGACCCGCGGACACGAACGCGAAAAAGGAGACGAAGGGGTTGCCCTGCCGTGTGCGTTCCCCGTCGTCGTCGTCGCCTCGAGTCACCGCCGAGTACGCACGCTCGTTGACGAGGAACAGAGAAGTGAAATCGCCAGGCGTCGTCTTTAGCGACGTTAACGTTCCTCTCGCGAACGGTCTTCGGAAGAGAGAGAAGAGAGAGGGAGCGTCAACCGACGAGAGAAAGAGCTTACACGCAGAGTGTGCCTAAGCCGCGGCGTATCACGGTTTTAGAAGCTTAAAGAGCCCACGGATACCAGCGGATCTCGGTGGGCGTTCGGGCGCGGGGCTAATTGGTGGTGGGACATTTGTTCCGGCGACAGGGGACGGAGTGAACGAACCGAGAAAATTACTCGCGGGTGGTAAGAAGAGCCTGGAAAAGAGAGAGATTAAAAGAGAAGTCTTTTCTCGAGCGTGTTGTTCATCGTTCGGTTAAGAATCTTTTCTTTCTCCCCGGTTTAACGATTCGCCCGCGGCTTGCCAGCGATACTCTTCTAAGCTCTATTTCTTGTCCCAAAACGCGATTGACGTCGTCGCGTGTTCCCCCCGCACCGTACATACACGCCACATATATGTAATATGGTCTCTGTTACGAGAATATTGTAATCGCGTTTTTTAGTTCGGCGTACAAAGGACGCGTGGGTGCATTACGCTGCCTGGACCATCGATGAATTGTGCGTGCACCTAAAGGATAGACGGGGAGAGTGTAGATCAAGTGTTTACGCAGCTAAGTTTGCTCGTGTGTTGTGAAACGAAGAAGGTGGATGTCTTCGGAAATAGCGGGGAAATTCTGCGAGCGGATTTCTACTGGCTGGGTCACGTCGGTCCGACTACTGAACTTTCGACGAGTCAGTTCGACCTCGCGCTCCAGTGCACGCGTTTAAGTACCCAGTTTTAAAGGGGTTACTACGTGTGATTTTTCGAAAGGTTTCAAAGTGACACCACGGAACAGAGACCGCTATTTACAACACGAAGCAACGTCGTTAAAGCGTGGCCTCGTCGCGTCCTAGGATTCGCTACGTTGATCAGCCGGTAAGACGAATTTTAGTGCTTCGCCAACCCGACGGCCTGTGGTATTTTGTCTCTGATTTTTTTTAGAATATTGACTATTTTCAGAATAGAATTATTATTGAAATCTACAGTAAATTTTTTAGTATCATTTTCTAGGAAAAATTGGAGAATTTAATGAAAATGATTAAAATCTGTATTCCTTTACTAGTATTTTAGGGAGTAAAAATTTGTAAAGCATTGGAAAATTGGAAAAGTTGGTAAAATTGATGTATTAAAATCTGCATTCCCTTATTAGTATTTTAAGAAATTTGCAAAACATAGACTTGAGTTTCTTGACTTCTTTTATATTATTATTAATTTATTAACCCGGAAAAAACCCCTTTAGTAGACAGAGAAGTGATATATAAGAAGAAACAAATTTATATAATTTTGTTAAATAATTCATATTTACTTGCAAGGATATTTTTGAATTCTCAAGGATTGTCCAATTATATCTATTTTTATGAGTACAATCATTCTATTTATACAATTTTTAAATAACAAATTACAAAGAAACGGCTCTGTTCAGTAATATTTCGCGAAAGTCTTCTCGAGCAACATCGGTTTATTTATTAAAATGTTTGGTATTAACTTGCTGACAATATCTTATGTAAATACTTGATACAAATGTGAAAAACCTACATTAAATACTGTTCACTTTCTTGTGTGCATATCTGTATTATTTTATTTCATTTGACTAAGAAATATTTTTTCCCCTTTTTTATGTATGATTTTTTTTATAATTTCTATTAATTTGTACGATACACATCGTTTACCAAACTCATGTTCTAAAAATTAGCGTATCTTATCACAACTTTTTTACGTTCTTAGTTAATCATTATTATTGAAAAGCACCTGAAACAAATTGCTGCAAATATCTCAATAAATAAATCGGAGAAGTTGGGAAAGATATTCTCGATTTTTCAAATTATTTTTATTCAGTATTTAACATTCTCGATGTTCTCAGAATATAATGTAACAGATTTGTGTTTTTTTTTTCTTATTATAAGCCTCCAAAAAAATAATATAAGATTCAATATAAACAGTTGCAAGTATCTCAATAAATTCTCCATTTTTGGAATTATTTTTATTTAATATTTACCATTTTTCATATTCTCAGAACATAATGAAACAGATTCGTATTTTTACCGGATATAAGCATTGCAACAAAATAAAAAAATATTCTTTCCCCCCACAAAAATGTATAAATACATACCTATAATATAAATTTTATTCATATATTTCCTCTAAATTCAAATTGTGTTATCATAAATGCAATTAGAATCTAGCTATGGTACGTATTATGTTTGTCGCCATAAATGAAGCGCAAAGGGTTGAAAATGAGCACTAAGAATACAAAAATTAATTGCATTTTGAACCACAAAATAATCTTACAAAATACAGTATAAGAACATAAATATATTTAATTTAATTCTACAAACTAGTACAAGAGATAAAACCAAAAAAATTATTACAATATATAAATAATAAAGTCCAATACTTTTACCAATTTTTCCAATCTATAATCTAAATAACATTTTAAATATTGTAATTTAAAATTCGTTACGTTTAAATTCTATTTCAAATTTCTATTAAAATAAATTCTCCAAAGACAAATTGTAACTGCTACAAAATGCAGCAGGCTCGAAGTTCGTATTATCGTTGGCAAAACACGAGTAAGAAAATTCCTTGTTAGCTTTAATAAGTCATTTAGAAGGATTCGATATTCCGATGTATTGTATATTCCGGTAGCGATGCCACGAAATTTTGAAGTGCCTGCATAATTCATGGCGGCTCTCTATTTCCCTCTCGTCCATCATTTCGAATCTCTTTACCACCCTCCCGTCCCTAATCTCCTTTCGCTTCGGCGGTAGCTTCTTCGAAATCAACGTAATAAGAAAAGGAGGACTATTTCTTGTCGATGTAATTGCACATTTAAGCAATTATTACGGTTCCAATTGAACAATCGATCCAACTCTGTCCGAATCGGATGAACGTGGCTACCGCGATTTTAATGGGAATTATTATATAGCGTCGAATCCCATCGGGCAAAAATTCATTTTCGATAATTTAATGCAGCTGCATCGAGATTGGCTTACCGAGAAGAAAATTGTTGGAATAAATTGCTTGACATTCGACGACTGTTCTTATTACAAGCGTATCGATTCAACTTACGATCGGAGCGAAACGTTTCAAGCAGTTTACCTTATTCTTCCTTTTTAACTCGGCGTCGGTGAACATTCCAACATTACGAAGACGAGTTTAATATAAGCAAATATTAGTCTTTTTTACTTCAAGATCCATCGGAGATTTTTGTTTTTCCCCGAACATATGATTTATATTTAAAACCACAAGCTTCTCTAATTTATATTTATACTGTCTTTATTTTTAGACGCAAAATTTCCGTCTCGTTTCGAGATAGTGATTCACTCACGGAACAACATTTCAATAACGATTGTAGTTTTCAGAATTTTTTAATATGCGTATTTTTAAAATCGAATTATTTAAGAACGTAAATTGTTTGCAGTACACAAATTCTAGCTTAATATATAATCTCTTCCAAAATTATCGAGATACCGAAATATTTCGAAAAACGTATTTTTCTTCGGGAACCGAAATAGAAATTTCTCAGGAGAATCACGAGAATTCTCGGGGGCGCAATCATCGATAAACAGCGGTGAATTACAGGTTGTAAATCATTGTTGCTCTGCATATCCTCCGACGAAATTCGCGCGTGTTTTCTGCGGCGTGTACTTTTGTTTATCATTGTTTACCATGCAAATCGTCGCGTGATTATGCATAATGATACCTTTTACGAAAGAGTGCCAACGAAAATACATGTTTTCTCGGCGAACCAGCAATTTCAGCTCGATATTTTGATTGTACGCGAATCGCACGGGTTTATTAACTTTGTCGATTTTTATCAGACGTTTCGTTAGGGTCGTAACCGTAACGGAGTCTTTGAAATTGTTGCAACGATGCCCGGAACAAAAGCTGTTAAGCTGAAATTACCGTGTCGTAATAGTATCGGTAAATCAATAGCAGGAGAAAATTAGAATTTAGTGCAGCCTTGAGCCCCAGGAGTCGATTTGAAAACATTCGTTCGGATAGACCTGCGTGAGCATCGAGTTACTCTGCCTCACCCTTGACATTCTGACCAGTTATTCCTCCCAGGATAATGTATCTTCGATACAAATCATTTTGTCAGTGGCCAGTCGATTCTAAATCAATCGAGAAGCAAAGTTCGTTTCGCTTGATTTACAAAAGGAAATATTTCTTTTTAGTATCTTGGTGGGAAATTCAATCGTAGCTGTTTATTCAGTCACGATTGGAAGCCTTCGATAATAATAAAAATGTCCTTATTTTAAATCGAGGAAATATAATTTTCATTTCGAATTGAATCGTAGGAAAAACATTTGTAATTAAATTATGTAACTTGCAAGAAGACAAAGTATCATTATTATTCATTTATTAACGAGAAAGACACTTTAGCGTAAAAATAAAATAGAAATTATACAGAGAAAATATCCCTTATAAAATTTTTTTGTATCGAACAATTAATTTTTTATTAGTTCAGCGACTGCACTTCGATCGAGAAAAAAGTCACGTGAGTGTTTTGCTGGCGTTAAACGTCTCTTTACTTTTCGACATGCTGACTCAGGAGGCTTTTATAGTGTGCTAATAAGTGCATAGTGAGTTACTCGTAATGTACACAATAGCTCGTGCGTTAGGCTCTGTTTTCGTACTAGTTATAAAGCAATATTTGTCGATTGGGATCTGCCAGATCCCCCCGCCCCCACCAGACTACTCCCAGGATTAATTAAGTTTGTGGCCTTTGAAGCAACTAAAGTAGAAAATCACTGTTTGACGAGCAAACACATCAGGCAATAAAGTATCGGTTATCTGCTCGACGTGTTAGCCTTTTGTTATTATTGGGCGTTATTAAACTATTTAAATAGGATGCAAACAGAATTTTCAAACATTATACTTATTCAAATTCATAGGAAAAACTATTTGATAAAATAACTCGTACAGAAAATACTTTCGAGAAGTCGTTAATAATCTTCTTGTCGATAGTTAAACATCTACGAAAGAAGATTTATTTCTCAAGAAATCAAATGATAAACGAGCAATTTCTGTTTTTTTTTTTTTTTTTCTTATAATGTGTCGAGTATTCAAAGGAAGAATAAGATACCAACTTTGTGATCAATTTTATTTAAAATTTCGTTACAATTATAGTGTAATTAAATTTTGATCTGTTGTACAATATTTTGTTGCACGAAATTTTTCTCTCTGTTCATAGAAAAATGCCACCCATCTTCGAGAATTTAATAGTTCCGTCGTTTTACGTCAAAGTCGAATTGTTTGTCGTCCGGGAACTCCCGCGAAAGGTGATCAATCTCGAATCACATTGAATCTATTTAAATTGCTCAGTCATGTGGTGACGAATTTTACGGATAATTATGCAGCGTCTGAAAACGAGTCTGAATACATTTGTCTGAAAGACGTCACTGGAATACTGGTTTTACAAGTATTTCTTTAAACTGCAATTTTGTACATTGAATATAACAATAGCAGCAACGAGGAAACTTCAGCCATTTCTACTATACGCGAAACAATAAGTGGAAAGGTCAATATATGCAAAGTAAATTCAAATTCAAATTTATTCCTCATTTATTACAGAGGTGTGCACAGTACTTAGCAATTACGTAGTCAGAAATTTAGCAAGAGGGTTCCACTAAAAATTAGCTGAGATAACTTTATTATAAAAGATGGAGAAAAAATATGTTTAATCTGTGGTACATGAAAGAAAATGTCGACGAGAATATATTTTAAATTTTCTGACCTGACTTCACTTTTTGATTTGAATATTAAATATTAAGAATTTTCTATCGAGAGATGTTTTTAAAAATACCGTAGAAATTCTTAGATACTTATTTTTACACGTGTATACCGCTATTATACACAAAACTACACATTAGAATCGTCAATTGAGGTAGAATTACGTAATTAATTACATTGCACCGAAGGCCATTTGGAAGTCATTGTTGATATAGCTCGTTGATTTTACCTGCAGGCTCGTACATACGAAAATTTATAAAATGGTTTTAAAAATTTACAAAAAAAGCACAGAAAATTTAATATTACCAACTCGAAATACTTTTTCACCAACCAGTAATAAAAATACTAAGGGTCAATTAAATATTGCAAGGCCGTGACAGCAAAATTGTGGTTAATTTAGTATGCAAATTCACAGACCTTTAAATTATTGATACATAATTGCAGGACAAAGCGGGAATCAATATGTTCTAGATTTTTAAATGTAATATTGTTATGGTCAGCATCACATATTGGTGGGTGAGAAACAAATTACACAAAATATGAAAATTATATCATAATTAAACGACGATCTTTGAGATGAGGGTTTTGATTTTTTGTAAATAAAAATAAAACCAATTTTAAGTCAAGGCTAGTAGTTTCAAACTAAAATTTGCACATATTGTTTACATAGTTAAATCTCATATAAAATATAAATATTCTGATAATTCAGATTTAATTACCAATCCTCATTTTCCTCACTCTTTACTTAATTTTTATAAAAAAAAATATCCAAAAACCTGCGATACAATTTAATCTCCGTAATCCCGTTTCGATTCGTCGAATATTTCCACGCATCGTTTTGAAGTTTGGAACATAATTTTACTGCATAATTCTGCACCATATTGTTCTATTTGCGTTTACGTACGTTGTTTTGAAGTTCGACGCAAAATTCGATGGCGCAACTCTGCTAAATATTTCGTTGTTTCGTTTGCACTGCAACTTACACAACTCACGCGTGAAATCGCGTTAAAACATTGTCGAACCAATATTCGTGAAACCTCCCAAAATTTTGTTTCCAACTTCGTCGAAATATCCTATCTAGATTAATTTTCTTCGTCGTTCGCGGAGAATTCTGTTCTTTAAGTTGTTGTGTTTACACAATATTCTGTGCGAGCCGCAAAAACAATTTCGCGTTTTGTTCTCTCGACAGGTCTAATGGAAAGGTACATTACAGTTACACCGTTTTCGAGTGGTACCTGACAGATTTGGCAGAACACGAAATAACTCACGCAAATTGCTCGAGACATACCGCGTTCTGCATAATGCAACGAAGCTCTCGCGAAGTTGCAGCGATTTTTGCCTCTAGGGCTCTAACCATTTCTCATAGTTTCCAATTCGGATTCCTAGGTAATTCCCCATTCGGTTTGCTACATAGTTTCCTACAAAGATGGTCGCCTGGCATGCATTAGGTGTGCTCTTTCCATTATACGATGGAATATACGATTGGGGACATTGGTACAGAAAGTTCAGATCATCTTTCATAAGTCCACATCGCATGAAATTGTCTCCGTAGATACGAAAACTCTGACACGCGATGAAATGTAAATTTTATTCCGTCGAAATACGCATTATTAACAGGAATAGTTTTCTTCCAAATTAGTAGTAAATTATTAGATGAATCACTTAAGCGGGGTTGCTTAAGTATCTACTGTTGTTTGTGGTTGTTTGAAAGGACTTCTTAGGACTAAATTATACTAGACTGAGAGATAGAATAGTTTCTTCTCGAATTAATAGTAAATTATTCAAGATAAACCACTTAAGTGGAATTGCTTAAATGTCTATCGTTGTTTGTAGTTGTTCGAAAGGACTTCTTAGGATTAAATTATACTAGAGTGAGAGATAGAATAGCTTTCTCCCAAATTAATAGTAAATTATTCAAGATAAACCACTTAAGTGGAATTACTTAAATGTCTATCGTTGTTTGTGGTTTGCTCGAAAGGACTTCTTAGGACTAAATTATACTAGCGTGAGCAATAGAAGAATTCACTTTTATGAAATGAGTAGTTGTTTGAAAAGAGATAGAAGAATTTTCTTTTAGGAGGTCTTGAGGTCATCGATATTTTTTGGCCTAATAAATCCCAGTGAATATTCCAATACAGTTCTCATAGATAAGTATATGTGTCCATCAATCAATACGAGTTATTTTTAGATCAATTTCTGATGCATACCTTCAACTTGTTGATCAATACAAAACTGTTGTTATTGTTCGACTTGTGTTTAAAAGGAAGCAGTAAAATATGCCTTTCACCATATTAAATACCAAACAGTTACCACAACCTCTTTTGGTCACAATGATGGTTTCATTGTTAAATATAATTAATTGTCCATTCTCTAAAAATGGACTTCTGCTGCTTCGAATTTTAAACAAGTCTGCCTCCAATAATTTCAATCATTAATCATTCGTCGATCAATGTTGCATCCATTTGTCCAATTTTTCCCTATTGTTCCCAAATGTCAAGAAATCATGATAACAATTATAATAAAAATCATAATAACAAGTAAATCTGCTGCAAAACTTTAAATAGTTTTTTGTGGATTTTTCTATATTTATCTAGTTTGCATTTCTTTTACAAAAAAATTCATACACGCAAAAATTAAAACAACAATACCCCATTATAAACAGTCTTATTATTTTATGTTTGCATAATTAATAGAGGACAATCACGAACTGATCGATTATCGACAATTTGACTGTGCTTCAATTTTATAGCTCCACTGGTTTGAGTTTCGTCGTCGAAAAAGCTGTTCAAATTCAAAACGTCGCGTTTAAATGTTTTTCAATCGAATTCAGCTCTGGTTCTTAGAGACGTTTCTTTGGTTTCGAAAGCCAAATGGGGCCACCATAGCGAAAAAAGTTGGGAAACACTGTACCGTGACGTTATCAAGTACAACTTGTGCCCAAGATGGAACGCTTGAATATGTATAAATGTCACCGGCATCGTTTCTGTCTTTCGCGTTCTAGAATACCTTTAACGTTTCGTCCCCGATGCACACGATATCGTCGAATAAAATAAATTAACAGCTTCGATCGTTAAATTATTTAATTCTCTACTAGAATTTACACGGTGATTTTGACTGTGCTCGTTTAAGTTTCGTTAAAGAATTTTCATTTTTTTTCTGAAAGATATTTCCCACGAAAGAAACCGTGGAGACGTTCCATAAAATAATGGTAATGCTTCAAACACGGAAATTACTAAGGAAGCAGTATACTGGAAACTGTCGGTGAAATATAAAGGGGATGCAATTTATCTCGTATCAGGCACAAAGTTCGTTTCGCCTTCCTCGAACGAATTTCTTTCGCCATTTATATATTCCCATAGTTATTACCTAGTGTATCTCCGCGCACAGAGTCCTAAGCACTGTTTAGAGTGAATGTTTGTGAAAGGAAATAGTTGCTTCGCGCGATCGAAATCGTAAAACGCTCGACAAACACGCGGATCGGTTTGGTATTTGCATTGTGCTGGCCAACGACCAAAAATTGTGTATTTACTTTCTCGATAAACGTTTGCCCTTCCAAAAAAAATGATTTCCTTTTGCAAGTAACAAATACATAGCCAGAAATATCAAACGCGGAATTGTTTTTCACTTTTTAATTTTTCTGAGCTCACGAATGTCTGCTGACGCGTGGAAAATTTTTAATCTGGCGAAGTATATCGTTTGTTAATTTCGCAACACACTGTATGTGGGACAGAATGGAAGAGCTAACGACGCCTCTTGTTCCTCGACATTTTTCGCCTTTCTTGACATTTTCAGATAGCTTCTAGGGGAGTTATATAAAACACAATCGTCCTTGTGGCAAGATAAATCTGATTTCTTTACGAGCAATAAAACACTCGTCTAATGTCTTCCTGGAGACGATTCATAAGTTTCTTTCGAGTTTACGCGCTATTAAAAAAAAAAAGAAATTTTTCAGATTTATCAAGTACTCTTTTTCTATAGAAAAGATTCGTTTTCTTTGAAAACAGTGGCTAAAATAAATAAGTAAATATAAAAATTGAGTATGTTACAGAATCCTGAAAGATTATTTCGTAGATTCTCGATGAAAAGAGAACGGATTTGTCGATGAAACAACACTTTTTTATCCTTGGCAGTCCGTGTTGCCAAACAGAAACCATCTGGCGGATCGTTTTGTAAATTAACTTGTTTCCAGAAAGCGATGTTTGCGTCGATTTAAGCGCTGTGTGGAAAATTGGGAAACTGGTAAAACGCCCTTCGATACAAAATTCTCTCGTTATTCCGCAAGATTCGGGGTACAATTATTCGGTCACCCACGAAGCAACACCGGGCGTTAATGGACCATTGGTCGTTGGCATTAAATTTCTCCCCAACCAGCGTGTGGATTTTTGTAGAACCCGTCCATATTATGCAAACTAATGTTTCCATTACTGGCGTGGCGGTTTCGATCGCTCGCGTTATCGGTAAATGATATTAAAGAACGCGTAGAAGGGGGATTAATTAGCAATTTCTGTTAAGTACACTGTGTTAATTCTTGATAGAGACTGATATAGCACGGATGAAATTAATATCGCGCTAGAGTTCGCGGAACACTCTTTCTGCTGATTTCCAAGCTCTGTTTGCCATGAACTAACGAAGCGGTTACGAGCAATGCTGCGACGACGTTAATTTCTTCCTCTTCGTTACTTACAGTCGTTTAAACGTTCGGATTTTTGTGGAGTCAAGCGTTTCAGTTTGCCGTCGTTTTTACATAACTTACTACTTAATATCGTACGAAATGGATTATTACGAAGCGTCATTAACGCGTGCCTTGGGAGGACGAAAATATGATTCTTGAAGAGGTTCCAAAAAGTGTCAGGGACGAAAGTCACGTGCAATATCCTAGAATGTATTCCGCGATGATGAATGAGATTGCTCTGGAAAGGGAATAAAGTGTTTACGATGCATAACGGGAGAAAATATTATCGATAATTTTAAAAAGAAAGGTATAGAATTTTTAACAATTTTTAAAGAATTCGTTTGCGTATGGAAATTACAAGATGTGCATGCAATGTTCTGGTTTACGTATTCTCGAATCATATGTACTCTTGTTTTTTTTTCGGTTAAAAAATTTCTTTTCGAACTCGTATACTTTCGTGCACTTTTTATATTAGAATCTAATGATCTTATAACAGTTCAAAGGGATTTTCCAATCAGGTAATATAATGATCATTTAAGGGGTTACACCACGATGAACGTCTTAAAATAGTATCAATTTTTTGCAATTTTTTCTTGGGAAAATATAAAAGAAAAATTTCACGATAGACTCCTATTTTTCTTTTTTTTTTTTTAATACAAAATGGGTATGCTAGATAATTTTTAAGTAAGCTACCAGAAACTAACATTTTTTCGATTCTACATAAAATTTTTGCTAGCCAAGTACGTAGAATTTTATTAAAATATCAATTTTTCTGAAAATGGTACACTCAAGAAAAAGAAATGTCGATTTTTGACAAAAAATTGCAACAGACCTCTATGTACTTGGCTAGACAATCTAATGAGACAAATTTTATAAAAGTCAATTGTATTAAAATCAACGCTAGCAATTTGAAAAATGTCATTTCAAGAAAAACAAGTTTCAAATTGTAGATCCATGATTTTTACCATACAACACGGCTTTAAATTCACGAAAGAATGAGAAATGTATATAAATTTATCAAATAATAACAAAGTTCGATTTTTCTTGTAACTTTCATCCCTGCTAAATATTCGATAGTTAATTGATCTGAAATAGGAGAGTCTTAATTCTAACTTGGAATATTTAAACGGTAACATCTCGTAGCCGTGCAAAGGGACTTTCCAAGTGCTTTGTTGCTTACAGGGGAGTTGCTTCCAAGTTTTCGATCTGTTATTTAAATATTTGAGCGTTAAGTAACACACAACTTTGTCGTTAACTCCCAGCAGCGAATAATGGCTGCCGGAACGAATTGAATAGTTTCGCCCCATGTACTTACCAGCGTAGGAAACTTGCATTGCCAATGAAACAAGATAAATTTTCCTTGAATTTGAAATTACTACGGCGGTCCAACGTACCTGGCGGTCCAATTAATGAAACTTTCCCTTACTTGTTACAAACTTGCAGAGCTGTCATTTATTCCATAACGACCGGCATATTACGTTCTATTGCACTTTCGGTTGTATAAATTGCATTCGTAACAACGGTAACTTACATTACGATGATACAAGCTCGTTTCTTTTATCGCCACAGGCATTTAAATGATTAGCTCACGAATTGTTTCTTCTTTTTTTCATTTTGTATACGTCAGAAATAATTGACAGGAGGTTGTTGTTCGTTATTTGGTAGCCTCGAGCAACAGTAATAGCTGAAAATTATTACTTATTATTAAAAAGGACTAGTATGTAAGTGTTTATCAATTTTTTAATTTAAAAAGTAAACGAATTAATTTATATTGAAGTATTGTACATGAGACAAGGGACATTTAACGTAAGAAAATTACTCTTTTTCTTCCTATTTTCCGATATAAACTTCTCCACTTACGTAGTTAATTAATTCCGGAACTCTATAAATACGATGTATTGCAGGGAGAAAGAAAGATCGAACCCGAGTCGAGAATAATGTGGTACCATCAATAAGGGGAGTGTGGATAGCGTCAGGCAAGTTTTGTTCAGTTACAGGTTTTCTAGTAAGCTGACTAAAACGTTCGATACCAATACGAGCATCAGTTACTACAGAGTTTAATTTTTCTTTCTCCGTACAGTACATTTTGTACACAATCTTCGTTACAAGAGTCAATTAAAGTTGTATGAGTCTATATGTACTCGTTTCTAGGGGTGAAAATTTGAAAGGGAGACGCTATTTAATTATGCAAACATGTACAGTCATGATTCTTAAAATGAACTCCAGATTCGTATGTTGAACATTTCTATGTTCGTGGAAGTATATATCCGACTCCATAGATAGATAAACATTTTTTAAACGTGTACAGTAATGATTCTTAAATTGAACTCCAGACGTGATTCGTAAATTGAACGTTTCTATCCCTTCCAACTGGGAGTCAGTGTTTCCCAATTTTGTCAATCTCTCACAGATGATGATACCCTCTAACATAATAGTCAAATTGGGAAAATTTGTAATATACAGTAATGATTCCTAAAATGAACACCAGATGTAATTCGTAAATTGAATATTTCTATCTCTCCCAACTGGAAATCAATGTTTCCCAATCTTTCCAATCTCTCAAAGATGTTGACACCCTCTAACATAATACTCAAATTGGGAAAATTTGTAATATACAGTAATGATTCTTAAAATGATCTCCAGGCGTGATTCGTAAATTAAATATCCAATCCATAGATAGATAAACATTTTTTAAACGTGTACAGTAATGATTCTTAAAATGATCTCCAGACGTGATTCGTAAATTGAACATTTCTATCCCTCCCAACTGGGAGCCAATGTTTCCCAATTTTCTCAATCTCTCAAAGATGCTGACACCCTCTAACATAATACTCAAGTTGAGAAAATTTATAATATACAGTAATGATTCTTAAAATGAACACTACATGTGATTAGTAAGTTGAACAATTTCTATGCATTCATATATCCATCCCAAAGACGACATTTAAAAAACAATACAACCTATACGAAAGATGAAAATGCCCTGGAGTGATGTTCATTTTAAGAATCATTAATGTATATGTTCGAAGGCATAAATACTTTCCTAAATGAATACTTCCAGCCAAAGAGTGCTTGCAACGTCGTTATGGCCTCTCAGCGATGCGATTCGTCGAGATTTCTTCGTTCGATGAAAATTCGTACCGAGCCAAGAATTTTTTAGTTTGGGGAACGGCCAGAAGTCGGAATATGGGGCGCGTTACCAAACTAAAAACCAATTTCGCGAATTTTTGGCCACCGCGTCCACCGATGTGTGAATTATCGCGACGAAACGACACTTTCTTTCCTGCCTTTGCTTCGCACGGTTGCCAGAAAAAAAGAACGAGCCACGGATCATTTTAGTAATTAACGTGTTTTCACGAAACAGTCGAATGTTTACAATGGCGTCCGATTTACGAGCCACGCTTCCGTTCGGATACCCTGGTCAGGCTGTCTCGTGAGTCACACACAAGAAACACGCCCGATGACGCTTACACACGATGGCCCTGCTCCAAATGCACCTTCGTAAACTTCAACGTAATTTTATACTGCTTGCAAGAATCCTTCCAACACTTCAAATCTCTCTGCTATTGTACTTTATCATTTTCAAGATATTCTAAAAAAATATTTTGTTGCATAGAAAATCTTACGTGCCATGCAATCTCACAATTTCACAATGGAAATGATTAAATTTCTTATGCAAACGAAAATTTCGAGCAACGAATGGAAGAGACAATATATTCGAATTGGATATAATCTTTGGGAGTGAATTAAAATTCTTTTTATCTGCAAAATTAAAACACGTGGTCGATCTCTAATAGTCGAGTATCAATCTAGTATCGAAATTTATTTATTTATCAATTAATGTAGAATCAAGTGGTGCAGGGGAATAAAGCACGATTCGTACAATTAATTTAGTAGTTTGTTTCCAAATATTGGCTCCCATACGCGAAAGAATTTTATAGTAAATGAACTTTGTTTCGCAAACTCTTGGAGCTTTGCTTTGAGATCGATATAGCGATAACTAAACGAAACAAATAAACCTTAACCTTTTCCCTCATGGCGTGCTTTCAGCACATTGAATCCCACTGTAGCCTGAAACAGATTGGAAAGCAATTCTGTGCCCATTATATCGCATTTTCCTATATTCTGTACGTGTGTGCCGTTTATGTTAAATGCATGCAGTCATATGGCTTTCGATAGAAAAATCGAAATCAAATTACAGGCTCACGTTGCTAAATCAATCAACTAATGCATACTTATTTGTGAAAAAGAATTCAAAATATCTTCGTTGCTCGATAAGTTTTCAGACCTTCTTTTAAACTTTCTTGTCTGTTTGACAAAAGGTGTACTTCGATAATAGCAATCGATCTAGATTTAGGTGCCAATGACTCCAAATGCAAATAAAACAATTTTTTATATATATTTAAAAATCGACGTTAATTTTCAGTAAAGTTTTAAAGATTTTACGATTTCTTGGAGCTCTTATTATCCTCTTCTTCGAAGTTTTCATAACTCTATTTCGCGATACACTTTGTTCCGGTTCATGGGGCTAGTTAAACAGTGTATTCGCGTTTGTACCAGCATAAATTACATATGTGTGTTTCCTACGTCTTTCCACGAATTTCCATAAGTGCCGTATTAGTTATGCAAATTACTTTTCTAGCTAGAACTTTCCCAACTTTTGCTACTTAAATGCACGGCGGACAACTTCAAACTTCTTGAACACACATAGAAGAGAGTAATGGCTTACATCCAAAGAATTTAAACTCCTTTCGCGAGTAATTGCATCGCTAACTCACACCTAGTATAAACAGTAAGTTCGTTGAGCGTAAGTTAAAAACAGATTAAATCAGTATTTCAAAGAAGTCTAAGAAAGTCTACCCTAGTTAAAAAACACGCTTACGTGCTTAAAAATTCTCCTCGATTTCGCGTTCGTCTATTTTCAAATTCAAATTATTCTCACGAAATGATATTTTTCGTGTTAAATATTATATAATCTCAATACAAGTAAGTAAAAATTTTTCCCTGTAAATTAATAATCAATTTTTCAACCCTTCTATTTTTATATTCCTTAGCAATTTATAAGCGTTTAAAAACAGTACAGTTTCTATACAAAACATTGTTCAAAATTTTCAGTAATATAAGTGTCACATAAGCATGAATAAAAAATCATCGTAGGGGTTGTTTCTTCCCTCAATACTTATCAATTAATTTTCAAGTTGAAATGTTCAATAAATTTCTATAAAATAATATAATGCAATAAAAACGACAAATTCTAAATCATCTAGTTTACCATTGTCTAAAATCGAAGTTTTGGCTTCGTAAAAAATTGTATGATTTTAATTTGCCAGTGAACGTGTTAAAATCGAAAAAGTTTCGAAACGAAATATCTGTTCTACCAGTATTCGTGTCGTTGATATTTGCGTTCGTTCCCTCGCTGGTACCTTTAATAAAAGTAAAAAGTGCGATAAGTATGAGCGATTACAACGCATCGATTTTGTGGAATTTTCTTGAAACGAAAAACGTGCTGTCGCCCGTAAGTGCGGTATTAAAATTGCCAAGCGGGGGATGGGCGATTAATTTTCCCGGCGAGCTGTTTTTTGTCGATTTCCTCGGGAGATTTATCTGGGGGGGGTTCGTTAGATCGGTAAGGTATTATTTTCCACGTGACGACTAAAACTTCGTGCACGCGTCCTATTTCTCCATCGTTGTATCGATCTCCCCGGCCGCCGCGGACACTACGGAGTTCCGATAGCAAACTAACGAGTTTATTTTTAACGCATTTGAGGAACAACTTGCGGAGTGGCTGTGTGCATGCAGCGTAATGGCAAGTTACAGCGACTCCAATGACTCTTAATTGGTTGAAACGAGTCGGTTCTGCTGGCTATCGATCGAGGGGTGGGAGCAAAATAGTTCGACTTCGATTTTCATCGAGGACCAACGTTCCTCGTCCTTCGTGCTTCCGGTTTCGTATATCGAATTTCTAATTGCAATAAATTGAAACACGCGAACGATATTAAAATTCTTGACGATAAAAAGATATTTCAAATTCTTCGATTCTACCTTTTAATCGAGACAAACGATGGGGGTAAACAATTTGAAAAGTATAAACTCTTTGATTTTTTAATGGGACCAAAACAGATTATTGGATATTATAAATATATATTCAAAGCGACATTCGTATAACGATAAACATTTATTAGTAGACTGCGGATGTTTATGCATTTATGGAAAATTTTAATCCTCAAAAAACTACAGAATGCATTTAATATGCAAAAATATAAGAAATACTTAAAGTAAGATACGAATTATTACATTTAGGAGTTGAGACAACCCTCTAGAAAGCTCCGATTTCATTAATTTTATTAATAAAAATGTGAATTTGCATAAAGATCCGCAGTCTATTTATTAGTAATCACACCTCGCTGTAGCGGTTGTTAGGACACTGTCTGTTTTTTTTAAACATACACGTATCTAGATTCTGAATATTCCTGAATCTATCGGGTGAATTCTTTTATACATCCACAGGTACAATAACGCCTATTTAACATTAGTCGTTTCAGTTTTGTATTGTATTTATAGGATTTCCAACACAGATTATGCCAAAATAATCATTGATGTATCGAATTTGTAACTTTAACGAATTAAAAGCAACATGAAAATTTTCTTTTCGCTCAAAATAAATTACTGGCTATTCGAATGCATCGGTACAGAAGTATTATAGATCCTGTCAAGAATTTCATATCCGTGTTTACCCTGTCATAAATAATCTCGTCGTGGATAGAGACGCAACAGGATAAGAGTCTATCATAAATTATTTCATTTGACGCGAGGCACATTGATGCAGAACGCGGTATTATTTGGTCCTTTTCACTACGAAACGTAGCCTTCGTAGCGGTTAATTAAGTTAAAAGATCTCCATAATTGTGATTTATGGCGACAACCTCCTAGATGTGGATCCATTTGTGGTACAATTAGGAAAATTTATTCGACTCTTTCCGCGACTCGTTCGCGTGGTTAACGAATGACAACTATGCGGGAACAAATTCACTGTTTGATGTTATGCACTCCGTTTAACATCTTCGATCTGAATGTTTTACAATATTTATGCATATGCATACGTGGCGTGTTTCCATTTCGCGTGTTCTACGCAGGTTGTCGCGATGGACGTAGATTATCCAACTTGAACATTGTTTTTGAATCGCGTGTAATCTGATCGGGCATCGCGCTGCATTTTTTTGCAATTAGCAAAAAATGATGCATGCAAAGTGCCCCAGCAGTTTGCCAGAAAAATAGAAAAATTTACCGAAGCTAGCGATCATGATCGTAACGAGAATATAAACATGTTTTTCCATAGTAACAATTTAAACGGGCATTTTTATTGTAATAATTTATATTTCAACGCCTTTTTAAAATGTTGACAAAATGAACTTTACTCAAAGTGTGCAGTGTAACTCGTGGACTTTTTAAGGATCTTTGAATGTCAAAGTACCCCGATTTAAACGAAGCCAAAATTGCTTTTCTTTCCCGCTAACTCGATTTTTTCTTTTTGTTTCAGGTGAGTCACGAAAATTTAGTCGAATGCTAACTACCAAAGATACTTCTTACAGGTATTTAGTACGGAATAATTACTCATTGTTGACAAATAAATATTAAGTTATTTCATAAGTATGCAGATTTTTTTGATAGGTGTGATGAGATGAAGAGTATATCAATTTTCAAAAAATACTGAATATAACAAAATTTATGTTGTTAAATTGTTAGTTAATTCAAATTATGTCAGAGAAACGTTATTTCTTTGCTTAACTTATATTACAAACTGAAAACACTGATGTATTTTTCCAGTTAGTGCAGTTCTTTCAATTAGATTTTCTCATTTTTAATAAGTTTAAAATCCTAATGATATTTACTAGATACCCCAGAGTATTAGTTTTGGTTATTTATTACAAGAATGTTAAAATATCGAAATCTCAGGCACCAGATACCTGAAATTTCGTCACGTTTCGATACTTGCTGTTAAGTATTTCGATTTGGAACTGCTCACGTATCGTCGATGTCTAATCGCGTCAGGGCCATTGCTGATTGTAGTTTCGTCGTGTTTAGTCTTCCAATGGAAACTAGTCCTGGTATTGTTTCTAAAGTTAAGATCGAGTCCAACCATAACTCGCTAAGTCTCCAGCTGTGGATACCCAGCCACGGTATATGTCACTCGGTAACAGTGGGTTTATAAAGGGTTAAAGGTCGAGAGCGAAGAAACTTATCTGTTCATCCGTCGTGCTAGGAAACCAGAGTATGAAGCAGAGTTACGGCTTCCAAAGAGGATATCCTGTAGGTGCAGTTGGAAGAGATTTTCCAAAATAGTCGTGTCTCTTGGTTGTTCCCATCCGTGCTTGATACGTATCGTAGTACTAGTTGATGAGAAACGTACAAGGGGTTGTTCATTGAAATATCAAAGGGTGAAATAACAGGGAAAGTGACGCCTCTCTAATTAATTTTTATCGAGATTTCTGCATTATTGATATTTTCTTCAACGAAATATATATTTACACAGGGTGTTCGGCCAACCCTGGGGAAAATTTTAATGAGGAATTCTAGAGACCAAAATAAGACGAAAATCAAGAATACCAATTTGTTGATGGCTTCGTTAAAAAGTTATTACCAATTAATTCAAATTTTTCAAATCGTTCTGGAAAAATTATTTTCGGTTGCGTGGGTCAATCACAGTCATTTTTGGTGAATACACATACCTTCGAAATCCTACTCAGTTTCGAAAAAAAAATTCAAGTTGGTGTTGAAAGTTTTGGGTGAAAACAAAGAATTTCGAATCGTTTTGGAAAAATCATTTTTAGTTGCAGGGGCCAATTACAAGAATTTTTAGTGAATAGACATACCCCCGAAATCCCACTCAGTTTCGAAAAAAAAATTCAAGTTGGTGTTGAAAGTTTTGGGTGAAAACAAAGAATTTCGAATCGTCTTGGAAAAATTATTTTTAATTGCAAGGGTCAATTACAAGTATTTTTGGTGAATAGACATATACCCGAAATCCTATTCAGTTTCGAGAAAAAAATTCCTTACCGAAAATATAATTTCTGGCCAGTAATACCTGCAGGAATTTTCATGCGAATCTTTAAAACATCATAACTCCTGAACGGATTGGAGGATTTTAATGTTTCAAAAAGCAAACTACGCGGATTTTAGTGGAGAATATGTAGAGATTATGAAAATGTTGGATAAGTTGTTCCTTGACCCCGTAAAGTCAGGAAAAACCCATATAACTGGTCCAATTTTCAAACGGCCATAACTCTTACAATAGTGAATATATTTCAATGAAACTTTTTTCTGAAGTGGAGCTCATAGGTACCTACAACAAAGCATTAGACAAATTTTTTGTGGGGCGACAAACAAAATTACTAAAAATGAAAAACGAATTTTTAAGATAAATCGACAGTGCCTACATTTCGTGGCGGGGAAAAAATTTCGAATCGTTCTAAAAAAATTATTTCTAGGTTCTTGAGTTAAATAGAACCATTTTTGTTGAATACATATGCTCCCGAAATCGTACACACTTTCGAGAAAAAAATTCGAGGAGGTGCCTAATTTTCTGGCGAAATTAAAAAATTTCAAATCTTTCTGGAAAAATTATTTTCATTTGTGGGGTTTAATTGCAATCATTTTTGGTCATTAGACATATCCCCGAAATCCTAACCAATTCCGAGAAAAAAATTCAGGAAGGTGGACAAATTTTTCGTCGAAATTAAAAAATTTCAAATCGTTCTATAAAAATTATTTTTCGTTGCAGAGGTCAATTGCAATCTTTTTTGGTGGATAGACATACCCTCGAAACCCTGCGCATTTTCGAGAAAAAAATTCAGTACGGGCGGAACTTCAAACGTTAATAACTTTTTAACGAAGCCTCCATCAACTAATTGGTATTCTTGATTTTCGTCTTATTTTGGCCTCTAAAATCCCCCATTAAAATTTTTCTCAGGGTTGGCTGAACACCCTGTATATAACTTGATTAAGAGATAATAATTTTCCTATTATCGTAGAAAATTCATTAGACAATTTTATTTTGCCCTTAGTAAGGTTTTATATATTTTTTTATATTATGTACACTTCTTTAAAACAGGTCGATTCTTCCTATCATTTTGCATCTAAAATTATAAAGGAAAAGTGTTCGTAAAATATACCAGATATTTGAAATTTATTGATAAACTTTGCACAAGGAAATGTTTAAACATCACTATGCAAGAAGTGTATTTTTTAATATATTCTCTACATTTCTCATTTGAAATATTTAGTGAGAGAAATTGAAAACAATGGAATTCAAATACGGCTTTAATTTGAACAGAAAACAAAACTTGTGTTTTATATAATTTATTCAAAATAAATTTTTCCTATTATTTAGTCATTTTTTTATGAATATAAAACCCATTTAATAATAATTTAATAAAGTAAAACAAGAATTTGAAGAATTTTTTTTATTTTATGTGGAGAACTTTTTTCGTAATATTTCGTCATTGTGTCAAACACTTTTTTCGTATTTGTGGCCCAGTCTGCTCGGGACAGAATATCGACACGAAATTAATGCACGTTTTCTGACCTGGCTACATATTTTTAAATATTTTCCGTGTGCAATAACACCTGGTTACTTGTGCATCGATCGAGCCGTAGACATTACAGCGGGTCGTAGAGTTATCTTTCCGAGCATCGACCTCTTTTATCTCGAACTCGGTCTACAGTTGGCTATAATCAATTACAATGTAATTAGTTAGTCCATTAATTTGATTGCAGTTACAAATTACTTTCTGCATACGCCTGTTTCTGCTAACAGCAATTACAAGTGTAATTATCAAATATAATTTCCACCGAATACAATCATAAGTGACAAATGTAATCGTAGAACAATTACAATTACAAAAACACAAATTCTTCATGCATTTATTATACGTTTCTAAAAAATGTACGAATTCACGACAAATTTCTAAATATTATAAATTTATATAGAATGAAATAGCAAGATTATCAATTGTATGTGAATTATCAATTGTAATTACTTAATCGCAGATACGATTACACAATTACAATCAAATATTATTTTCTTTAGCCCGCGAAACGCGACCTCGTTCGAACTCTTTAATTATACTTAATCTGGATCACTCCTGAATTCTGCAAATACGGTACACCAAATATGTATAATTAAAAACGGTTCGAATGAGGTCGCATTAGGACTTATTTTAGTCGGAAAAATCTCACCCGTCCATTGATGTACGTGTTGCTTGTCAAATTAGAATGTATTATATTTATTCGTATTCATGAACGTAGCAACTCATTAAGATTAACAGTCAACTCAGTGCATACTTTTTCTTTGCAACTCTGCTGCACCTCCACGCGCTTTTAACATAATTTCCACGCGATATTCATCTCTGTCGAATAACTCTTATTTTATACAGAATAAAAAGGTTGTACACAAAGTTTTTCGGTCCCCTTTTATGTTACACTTTTAACAATGAAAAATCGTATCTGTGAATGTGTTACATTTGTAATCTAAAAGCTGTCACACCGTACAATAATATTTCCACGCATCCATCTTACGTTAGGGAAACAAATACGATTATTCATCCGGAAGTATCTTTTATTTCTATACACGTTTTATCACCGTGTTTTATATTTTCTTACAGTAGAGAAAACAATAATTTTTAATGCTACGTTTCCAACTTTATTATGATATTATATAGAAATAATTTTTATTAGTAATTTCTTGATGAAAATAATGAGCACTGCTTCGCTTCGGGCTATTTTTAATTACACTTTATTCGAATAATTTCTATAAAACATTCAACGATGATAAAACGTGGCCGGTTCCTTTGCGGAGATTTGGATATAAAATATCTCGAATGGCCGGCACAGATTAAAATCCAATCAAGAATTTGTGCAACGTATTAAATTTGGAAATTTCATTCTCCAGCAACTTGCAATTAGAATTTGAAAATATCAATACAGAGCAGACTGAGAAATTAATAAATAATGCAACACGACATTTCGGAGCATTGATTAACGAAATGTGGTAGCACTAAATATTAATTACATCAATTACTTATAATATGTCCTCTACGAGACTACATAATTTTGTCCCATTCCCATCTGTCGCTACGTTCATTAAGCAAAATTAGCTCGCACAGTAATGCCTATATTGGAGCCAATTATTCATTATTAAATATACCATGTACTATGAGGATGTAAAATAAATACAAATTTTTAAATATTTAAGTAGATTTAGATATGGATCATTTTGGAATCGCCTAAAAATTGCACAATTACAATGTTACAATTTTATTTATACAGGGTGTTCGGCCTCCCCTGGGTAAAAATGTAATGGGAGATTCTTGAGGCCAAAATAAGACGAAAATCAGCAATACCAATTTGTTGATGGAGGTTTCGTTAAAAAGTTATTAACGTTTAAAGTTTTACCCGTACTGAATTTTTTTCTCGAAAATGCGCAAGATTTCGAGGGTATGTCTATTCACCAAAAATAATTGTAATTGACACCCGCAACCAAAAATAATTTTTCCAAAACGATTTGAAATTTTTTTTTCCCCGTCGAAAAATTTCACACCTCGAATTTTTTTCTAGAAAGTGAGTAGGATTTCGGGGGTATGTCTATTCACCAAAAATGATTGTAATTGACCCCTGCAACCGAAAATAATTTTTCCAGAACTATTTGAAATTTTTTATTTTAATTGTTAATAACTTTTTAACGAAGCCTCCATCAACAAATTGGTATTCTTGATTTTCGTCTTATTTTGGCCTCTAGAATTCGCCATTAAAATTTTTCCCTGGGGTGGCCGAACACCCTGTATAAATACCTTTTTTATACAGCGTAATAGAACGTAGAATGCTTTAACACTAAACCTATTACGATTATTAACGTTTAATTTCACGACTTTTCTTATAGTATACGTAGAATGAATTTTTCAATATTCAATTCTATTCTTATTGCCTGTTTTTTTTTTTGAGAAAAATATGAGACCGGTTAACTAATTGCTAGAAAAATTTATATTTTTGTTATAAAAAACGGGGGAAAATTTGGTAGAAAATTTTAGTTAGCTTCCGGTGTAAATAGGAAGTGTATAGCAAAGATGAAAGAAAAGAATCTTCAGTTTCTACGGTCTTAGAACAGTCTAACAACGCGTATTGGAAATAGTTAAACTTTAAATACGTGCAGTTCCGAAACTATTAGTGTTTTATTAATTATTAAGCCGTTGTTAGAAGCAGCAAAGCTTCCTCTTTAAAATGGTTTTTGGTTTTTGACGATCGGACTTTCCGTTTCGGAGATATCGTAATTTATGTAAAAGGTAATTTTTTTAATTCGATTGTCTCTGTCTCTGTCTAACGCGTCGGACCTCGTTCTCGCACGTTGACCCATTGACCGAGTGACCGAGTGACGTCACGTTTACTATTTACTACGATCACGTGCGGTCAACGACCTTGACAAGGCCGCAGTGAGAAAGTAAACAAACGCTTCGGACCCTTATATCTCCGGAACTAGCCACCGCATCGACTTGAAATTAAAATCGCTATATCTTCGGAACTAATAAAGCTATCGACTCGTACAAACGCTCATTTTAAAGGGCTTTTCATCCTCTATCTAATGAATATAACTGCTGTTATAATTTAGGCTGTCTTCTATGTTTATTTTCACATTTACTTTGACGCTACATACCCAAAGAAGTTTCAGCACTTCCTATTGATCATACGACTGGTGTTCGATTAATTCTCGAGATTAGATGTCAAGGAAAATAAATCTAGGGACCCCTACATTTTAACAAAAGTATAAAAATAAATTACATGACAAATTGTGGATACGCTAATTTTCAATTGTCTAAAAACAGACTATCGTGTCAGTCAACGCATTAATAGTGACTCGCTGGCGATTTCTTTTTCTTTATTTCGGCGCTAAAGACGGTTTTATGTAGAATAAATCGAGACAAAGAAACAATCAGATATTTTGCAATGGAGGTCGACACACCGATACGGGCGCGACTCTGCTTTATCGTGCATCAGTAGACGTCACACCAATGCGAGCAGGTATCGCTTTGAAGTTCTCAGCCGCCAGGCACAAGCAACCGATGGATTCCATTGATTCGTGCTTAGGTTCGTGAAAGGCTCGTGACAAGTCCTTGGGAACAATGGTAAATCTTGAAATGGTTAATAAAGCAACGGAGAACAGTGGGGCACACCGAAAACGACAAAGGTTAAAACGTCAATTGGAGAATGGAATTCCAACAACAACGAAATTGGCTCCTAAAACTGAAGCTTATAATGGTGCTTTGTATCGAGAACGAAATAAATTTAAAGTAACCGGATTGTACTCTGATTAAATTCTATACTTACATTTCGAAGCAGGATAAAATTTGGAACATATCCACAGAGTACAAAGGTCTCGGTCGAAAGTTATTGCAAATTAAATTTCAAAATTCATTTCTCAAATGGAGAGTTGAATTTAATTTGTTTTATATAAATTTTAAATAGACTCTAAATAAACAGTGAAAACATCTATGGGGCAATCTAACTTAAAATACGAGCTCTGTTATAGCAACACTTCAAATGGAAGGAGGAGGGGGTGTACTAGGAAAGTTACTGTATACAATTGCTTTCACAATAAAAGTGTATATGACTAAAGTTATTGCAAATTAAAGTTGGAAACGTATATGCTCGATACGTATTCTAGATAGGATTGATCGAAACAGAGATATTGGCCCGACTTTCTGCGGGCGATATATGCCCCATAAAGGGTAGATAGTATATTTTACCAATTTGAAATAAAATAAAGCAAACCGCGTTGTGTATACGAGCTCTAAAAAATCATTAACTCTTTCGTATCTCAGAACTATATCGCGATTTATGGATCTTGGTAACTGGTTATTTTTGCCCAAGCAATTTTGAACAGATTATAAATATGTAAAATATATTGTGAAAAATATGCCAAAAACATCGTCGGTTAATTTAAGGAATAAAATATATAATCACCAACGACTAAATTTTATTTAAAAATGTAGATACGTTTCTATCGATAAACCCAGAAATATTTAATTGGCAATTTTATATACACCGTATTGTAACCTTAATTGGCTCTCATTCGATTCACGTCGCTGAGTAACTTTTTCTTTTTCGTTTGGACCGAAATTTATCTGTGTCACCAACGTTATTAACTGCCTCGATATCTGTTTCTCTTTTCAATTCGTTTACAGTAGACATCGATGGCCTTATTTAAAGCAAAATCCGATAAAGCGTCTTTTTCTGTTTCGATTCGCTTCCTTATGAATTTCATCAATGAAAATGTGTTTGAAAATATCCTGGTAAATCGAGACCCCCGTCGACATTAAATCTTTTAGCATTCATCCGACCGTGTTAACCACTTGACCTGGCAAATTGATCAGCAATCCGTTCGAAAAACTTCACAGCCAACCCTCGAAAGCGATACGAAAAGTAATTATTAACGGAGTTAGACGCGTACGCAAATTTTCTAATCGACGGCCGCGATAACCCGAGTTTGCATCACGCTCGCAGAATGAGCTCAGACTGTTGATCTGCTGCTGAGCGAAATTACACGATGTTCGTGGCACGTCGTTGTCAGTTCTGGAGCAGAAAGCAAGCAACACACTATGCACGTCATTCCAAGTCGAGTAGGTAAACGGAAATCGCGCAATTTGAACACCGTGTAAATCAACTACATTAACCCTAATCCTGTCAGGATGCGATTTGGATCGCGTACCGTGCTTAAATAATTGTATAGTTGCGAATAAATTTTCACAGTGACGACATTCTATTTATTTTACAACTTAACACTAGAACTATGGCGTATTTGTTTGCGTCAAAGAAATTAAATGTATAATGCGATGGAAATGTATTAATTTTCTCATAGAAAATCGCGATTAATTTGCAAAAATTTAATCGAGTATATTTGTAACCATTTTTATTACAAATTACGAATTAGTTCATTCGCCAAACGCAAATCTAGGATTAAGGAATATCTATTTTGCCAGGAAGTATAATGTTAATCAATTTTCTTCAGAAAATCAAATTATTTACCGAACATAATAAGTATGGAATGTTTTTAGTATGTAAATTTGCTTACAGACCTTACAATTACAGCTTGGATAATTGTGAGTCATTTTCGATCGGATAAGTGAACGGTAATTATCCCCACTACTGAAAGGGGACTACCCTCGACACACCACGCGAAACTCAACGTCAAGTAGTCTAACCTGATCTGGGCTCGAATATCGATGAAACAATACATAGATAGTACATAATACAAAGATGAAACTTTTTTATTATTGTTTTTTTTTGCAATGAAAATTTTACTAACGCATTTATGAGAATTTTCTGATTAAAATAAAACCAAATAATTAGTTTCTAACCTACTTTTATCATCTAAATTATATCGTGTTTGATCTTATTTTAGTCAGAAAAACCTCACAAATATATTAGTAAAGGTCCTATTAAAAAAAAAAATAAATATGTCCTAAGAACTGAAAAGTAACCATGCTTTTACCAATATATCCAAAATTTGGTGTAAATATATGTGTATAAATTCATACATAATAGTTTATAGCATTTTTATTAAATTTGAAACCCTGAATTTGTTCAATATTCAAGAAATATCGTCCTCTGGATATATTGGAAACTAATGGCAAGCTCTTGGATAGAAATTAACGGTAACCGGTGTAGAAACTAATATATTTAAAAAATAATATAGAAAATTATATTATATTACAAAGTTTCTATATATTTTTCGTATTTTTATTCCTTTTTTTTCACGCTATTAGGATTTTCTCTCCCAATTTGATAAATTATACGTGATACTGTTTAATAATTTCTGTTACTTTAAACGCTTCACGGTATAAATAGATTTCAAGCATAAATGCATGAAAATTTCGCGTCTCTCGAATTATCAAAGGCCTCAACAAAAGCCCCTTAGCGAGTTTCGGTCACCCGTAAAAAGTTGCGAATGCTCGTTATATTCTGCAGCTGCGACAAATTTAACGCGCACTTTTTTTTCAATATTAATAATTTTTCTCGTTATTTGATTCGACGTATAACAGCAGCATCGTATGCCTCGACGCAGCGGTATCGTCGCTTAATTTTCACATGGCTAATTTTAAACCGTCGCTTTTGTGATAATTACTCTGCAAAGAGGGCAAACATGAAAATATTCGCGACTTTCACGGATTTGTAAATTCTCTTCGGATATTAAAAACGAATATTCCTTGAAAACAACTGGGATACCTGTTTTCAGACCGAAATAATTTTTGTGTGCCAATACAACGTTTATAAAGTATTTTGAATATTATAAAATCCTTCGAAGCACGTTCGAATATTACTAAAGGACAGAATTTATTCGTATCACGGGCAAATTTAAAATGTCACTCCATAAACTGTCCGATTTGGAATGGAACGAAAACCGTCGTGTCGAAACGGGGCAAGAATTGTTGTTACTGTGCTCACGTACTATGGATAATTGCACACCTGCGGAATTACACGTTATACAGGTAATTGTACACGTCTAGAATTTTTATACCTTCGTTTGACCCATACAACACCCATCGTAGAAAATTCAGCTAAACTTCGAAAACAAGTGAAACTACACATTAAAGTGAGAACTTCAAAACAATTCTACAGTTCGATTTATCCGAAAACACTTCTACTTTTAACAAAGCTTCGAAAGACTATTATATTTTAAGTCATAAACGAATTCAAATAAAAAAATATATTTTGTTTTTCATATTTTATTTAAATATTCAATGCTTTAAATTATTTTAAATATCGACGAAATTAGAACTACCAAACCAGTCAAAGTGATCCATTCGTAATTTCTAATAAAACTTGTAAAAAATTTACTCGAATGAATTTTTGAAAATTTATCGTAATTTTCTATAAGAGAATATATAAACACTTATTTCCATTGAATTATATGTATATTTCTTCGCGTATCTATCGTTTCAATTTCTTTGGTACAAATAAACACACTATAATTGTCGGTACTTCTAGTGTTAAGTAGTAAACGAATTAAAATACAAAAATCTATTTTATTTTTCATATTTTTATAAAATATTCAATACTTTAAATTATTTTAAATATCGACGAATCTTTCAATAATTATTATATTTTAAGTAGTAAACGAATTAAAATACAAAAATCTATTTTTTTTTAATATGTCATGCTTTAAATTATTTTAAATATCGTTGTATGAAATTAACCACGAAAAAATTAATTTTTCAATGATTTAACGTATTTGGGCGATTGTTATTCAGTGTTGGTCGATAGTTTGAAGTTTTGTTTATATCGAACAGTATAATCGTTTCTCGAGAGGTCGACAGTAGACAATAACTCGTACTCGTTGTGATCAAATAAGAGGAAAGGTAAAAGGCGAAAGCGGAAGGAAAAACAATATCCGTTGTACGATCAACCTTTATGAACTTTCTCTTCGTAAAACTCTAGTGTAAACGAAAAGTTGTTTATGACTCGGAAAAAGAAGCGTTTCTGGACTTCTAACTGTATAACCTTCTTTCATCCGTCGATGGAATAAGTTCTCAAAGTTTGGCTACTCGTTGAACGTTCTCTGTATAATACAGAATTTATTGTGAATTCTGGAATAATTAATTTCAGTTTCATTATTCTAAATAGACAAAAAAAATTTCACCCCATTTTTTTTTAAATGAGATATTTTTGTATAAATAAATAATTCACGAGTTTTTATTTTATTTTAATTATTCGATGGTATTCGATGTTATGTAAATTTTATTTTGGTTATTCAAAAATTATATTATAAATTATATTATTGTAGTTCTTATGATATTTAATAGACCATCAGTAACGTTTGAATGCACTTGAAGATGACGTTAGTTTGTAGTACTTTTAATACCTTTAGCTTTGTTTAGCGTCTTCGTTTCAGCTACAGATCCACAATTTTCAATGCAAACATGTACCATTTATTCACAGTAGATGGTTTCCTGTTGGTTCGATAAATATACTTCATCGCTGTTAATTGATCAAGCCGGGTCCGTTCCTCATCGTGAAACGATACGTCATTGCCGACAAACACACATGTAAAATACTCATAAATAGAACGCGTCGCTTACGAAGTGCATTAACAGCACACATAAAAATTTATGGTCTTGATATAATACGATTGCTTCATAATAGGTTGCAATTACAAACCATCCGGCAATTTCAACAGAATATGTAGTAAACAGAGGGACAATGTTTGGAAAATAATTTGAATTATCGACACTTAACCGTCCCGAATGTTCAACTGTTTACAGAACGAAACGTAAAAATTTCAAATATCACAATTTTCCCAAACCTGATCTGCATTGAAAATAACTCCTAGTCGAAATTTAAAACATTTAGGTAGAAAAGGTGTTGAAAAAATATTTGTTATTAAATTTACAATTTACAATTTTCTCAAAACTGTTGAATTCTATACCTTTGCATTGGGATACAACTTTGGAATTGTTGAAATAAATGTTTTTTACAAACTCGATTCAGGTAAATGGATTTGAACATAGAAAATAATTCCTAATCAAAATTTGAAATATTTAGGTAGAAATGGTGTTGAAAAATATATGTTATTAAATTTACAATTTACAATTTTCTCAAAACTGTTGAATTCTATACCTTTGCATTGGGATGCAACTTTGGAATTGTTGAAATAAATGTTTTTTACAAACTCGATTCAGGTAAATGGATTTGAACATAGAAAATAATTCCTAATCAAAATTTAAAATATTTAGGTAGAAATGGTGTTGAAAAATATCTGTTATTAAATTTACAATTTACAATTTTCTCAAACCTGTTGAATACTATTTCTATACCTTTGCATTGGGATGCAACTGTGGAATTGTTGAAATAAATTTCTTAAACAAACTCGATTCAGGTAAATGGATTTGAACATAGAAAATAATCCCTAGTAAAAATTTTGAGAAAAAATGGTGTTTCATTAAAATCAGAATCGAGTTGAAATTTGACAGGGAAGTTTAATTTTCCAAAACTCTTTAAATTTAAATGCCTGAAACGAGTTTCCTCGGGGAACCTTTATTAATATGAAGAGCACAGGCTTTTGCAGAAGTATTGTTCGATAATGAACGATGATTCATCGGCGGTCTAAATGAATTTCTAGGTATTCAATGAACGTTCATTACACGCTGTCATGTGGCTTGAAATAATGCTAATGTTAAACGGTACCGAGGGTTGGCATGTGCAACGTGGCTCAAGGTATTATCCGAGGTTGGATCTAGTGTGCATTACGAAGGATTAATGGCCCTGACAATGGAGATTCGGCAAGTATATCACTGCAGAACCGTCCGTCTCCCCAATTGTATTGATATCTGCACGGCTGCGGCTCCTTAAACTCACTGCAGAACGATGTGTTATCATTGCACGAACGTGTCATTCGTAAGCAAACGTAACGTTGTAATATGTCATCGAAGACAAACAGTCATGGACGACCTGCGACGCACTGTCACTGATGCACACGTGCCCATAATCCACGAATGTTGAGCCTTTGTAACACTTCCACTAGTCCGCATTTTTAATTTCATTTTCCAACAATGTCACGGAAACGTTTCTACAAGGATAAACGAGATACAGTTACTCCCACTGGTATTCCTATACTGTAATATCGTATAAATGGAAAGAAACTTCGTTTTCTTATGAATTTTTCCCCATTTTATAATTGTACCAAATATTCCTTTTGTTATACAACTAAGTTACTCATATTTACGAAGTAGTTTTTTCTTTTTTTTTAATATTAACTGGGCAAATTAATATTTATATATTAATATTTTTTTAACAGTGATATCCAATTATAAAATTGATAGGGAGGTATAATTAGATTAAACACTATATAAAATCAACAATACATGCTTTTACACCAACTGGGCAAATTAATATTTTTTTAACAGTGATATCCAATTATAAAATTGATAGGGAGGTATAATAAGATTGAACACTATATAAAATCAACAATACATGTTTTTACATCGACTGGGCAAATTAATATTGATATATTAATATTTTTTTAACAGTGATATCCAATTATAAAATTGATAGGGAGGTATAATTAGATTAAACACTATATAAAATCAACAATACATGTTTTTACACCAACTGGGCAAATTAATATTTTTTTAATAGTGATATCCAATTATAAAATTGATAGGGAGGTATAATAAGATTGAACACTATATAAAATCAACAATACATGTTTTTACATCGACTGGGCAAATTAATATTGATATATTAATATTTTTTTAACAGTGATATCCAATTATAAAATTGATAGGGAGGTATAATTAGATTAAACACTATATAAAATCAACAATACATGTTTTTACACCAACTGGGCAAATTAATATTTTTTTAACAGTGATATCCAATTATAAAATTGATAGGGAGGTATAATTAGATTAAACACTATATAAAATCAACAATACATGTTTTTCCCCCCTAAGCGGTCACCCATTCTGTATTAAAAGCGACCAATGCAGCTTCCAACGCGGCACTGTCGTTGAGAAGTATTACTTTTAATTTATTCAAATTATAAAGTCTAAAATATTTCAATGGACTTATTTCAAAAAATCAATTCATAAGAAACGCGGCTTTTTTTCGAATAAAATTTAAATTTAAGATCGACTAAAGAACCCCTATTTTGCATCCACAAGTTTTCATACAGAATTTATTTGTTCTCGAGTTTATTAATTTTTCATAGACCCCGTTATTCTGTATCGTATGAAATACCGACGTGTCTCCGGAGCACAGTTTGGAAAACATTAGCGAAGAATCAAAGTGAAGAACAATGGGCAACCGGCGCCGTTAAGAGTATCGAGTATCGACAATTGCATTTACGTTTGCATTGCATTACCGTCACCATATAATACAAAGTGTGCCTTTGGTAGTATCGCGACGTGCAAGGGCGCGGAGAAAGCGACACAGTTTATATTAGTTGGTCAAGAAAAAAGAAACAAAGAAAAATCGAATCGGACAGACGAGAGAGAAGAGGATCGTTAAAGAACACTTTTTGTTTCCCCGCTGTTATCGCCGTTTACATCGTTCCCGTATTAATTTTATGCTCCTTTCGGTCTCGAAAGTGGCGTTAAACTGAATAGATTAAGTGGGATCCAAAATCAATCGCGTTCATGATTCGAGCCATCGATTAACATGCAAATTCGCGAGTAACGCGTTTGATTAATTTGATGGTATAATATACGCAATTACACAATACACGCGTGAAGTTTAATTCACTTTTCGACCTCGATGTCAGGGATTTCGATATAACTGAAATCTGATAACCGTGTGATAATTGAAGGGTGTCGTCGTTAGGTTTAAATTGATTAATTACATGTTTTGCCCATTTTCGTAAAAACGGAGTCACGAAACGTTTTCACTTCACGTTTCAGAATCAGTTTTTGTCTGTAAAATGTGATATATTTTTATAACAGAAAATACTATAAATTGTTTGCATTTTTCTATTTATAAATAAGCCATAATCAATTTTAAAATCTTCAGTCGTCAAAAGACGGATTTTATTACTAAACATTTATCTCGAAAAGCTTCTCTAGAATTTTCTTATTTGTAGTATTGCAGGCATAATACAACATTTTAGGGCAGTATTATAATAGTTTGCTGCGTGCAATGGTTCCAATCGTTGTCGATGCAAAACTATACTAAAATATACATGAAATTCCTGTTTCGATAATAATTACTACAGAGATTATCTTTTACTGTTTCTGGATAGATAAAAGGTACCATCGAATATATTCAGTTCGCTCTATTTGGAGAAATTTTTCGGCAAAAATAAAATGTTTCAAATCGTTCTGAAAAAATTATTTTCAGTTGTGGGGTTTAATTTCAATCATTTTTGGTGAATAGACATACCCCCGAAATTCTACGCAGTTTCGAGAAAAAAATTCGAGTAGCTGCTGAGATTTTTCAGCGAAAAAAAATTTCAAATCGTTCTGAAAAAATTGTTTTCAGTTATGGGCTTTAATTACAATCATTTTTGTCAAATAGACATACCTCCGAAATCCTACCCATTTTCGAGAAAAAAAATTCTCAAAATATTCATTGGATGCAATGTTTACTCGTATACGTCGTCTGTGAAAAAATCATCTGTCCATTTTATCGTCGACAAATACAAAATTTTGAACGTAGAAGGCTGCTATACCTGCGCCATTTGCCATCCGCTTTTGAATTTTACCGTGGAACAATGATATTTAATATTCATTGGTATTTTCAGGTTTTTCCGCCTATAGAAATACCAGACAAATTGAATATGGACCCGAAAAATCGATCCCCGTTTGCTGCAGCTGTTTCTGATTCCTTTCATTGTTTACTCTCATAATTGTGAAATGTTAGCATTACGGTACAGTTAGACGTGTTTATTATTATTGCTGTTTTATTATCCGCGCCACAATGCTCGCGATATATCATCGTTATTGGAATTTCAGAGTTTTTACTGTCCGCCGTATTGTTCCCAGGAAAAAGGGGTAGTAAGACGAGTCTAAAAAGGAAATTATTAACCTCGTTGCTTTAACTCCGTTGCTTGTTCGCGCTGTCTCTTACTTCTACCACCCTTAAAGCTCCTCTTCGTAGTAATGATCTCTTGAAACCTGGAATTCGAAATTTTTACGTGGAACGGGAAACAAATTTTGAAAATTGCGATCAGTATATTTATAATTTTTTCTATTTTTCTCAAAATAAAAAACTTTTTTTAAAACACAGCTTATAGCAATTAATCACAGGTCAATTTTAGTATGATAACAGCTGTGCCCTCTCTTTATTTATATGATTATTTAACTGATTAATTTATAGAAATAATATCAATGAATTTGACGGTTTGTCCACTACGAGTGCACTTGATTTCGGGTTTACTGTACTAATAAGTCATGAGAATGCTAATGTCATGATAAGTACTGATAATGCATTTATCCACGACCTTATTAATTTAAATTTACATTATCGAATTGTTGAACGTGACGTCGTTATTGATACATATAAAGTTCCGTACACTTCTCTTCGAAATTAACCCCATAATTAAATTTTTAAACATCGTTTGTCGCAGTAAATTTAAAAAAATGACCACACATTCGTACATTGAAATAAACCTCAAAGGATCCAGGCAGAGAAGCAAATTGTAAATTTCTGTTGGCCAAAATACTCGTTTATTTGAGCTGCGAAATTTTTTCTGCAAAAAATTTAATGGAAAAGTGATTAAAATAATTTGACTCGAATTAAAAGATCGTGATAATTTAGTCGAAGCGATGCTAGAAACTGGGACAAGCTACAGCTCTTTTTTAAACGAAGATTAAATTACTTTATTTCAGCAGGTGTTCAAACGTTCTATCATTACAGCCTAAACAATTTTTCACTCGCCAGATTACAGTTTTAAATTGCGCGGCAGTTAGTTTTAATTTCACCTTTCATCTTATCAATTGGAGCACAAGTCTGGTAAATTAACTTTCTCTTGTAAATAAACCCAAAAGGAATAATTGAACGTGTTAGATAATTGTACTTCACACATACACTGGAACATATCGTTTTATTATTAGTAAAACACCATTAAATAATATTTGAAATGTATTTACAAATTTCAATATGAAGATTTAGTTCTGGATTTTAAATATGAATTACTTTATAAGTAATCATCAGTAGTCTTTGAAGTTTTTATTTTAACATAAATGGTTCCATTTATAAACTAAATGCATCTGCACTAAAGAAAGAAGACTTATTAAATTATCGTTGCAGAATTGAATTTTTTTTTTTATTTGCTTCTTGTTAGACATGAACTATAGTTTGTCCTAGTTTCTCGAATCAGCTCGTATAAAGCATGGTCGAAACTGATACGTTCCGACGCAGCGTCAACTTCAATTAATTTCCATACGGCCAATTTTAAAGTACCCATAGTCTGCACTTTTTCACGTTTTTCAATTTTCCTCGACTAATGAAAAATCGTATTTGTTTTAGACAGTTGCAGAAAATGGCTGGGAAAAAATTTCCTTCAAAACTATTTTTATTCGCTACTTTCTTTGCAGAACAAACTAGGAGACACATTCTAAATAGTTGCAATTTATTCGAGAAAACTAATCACCGTTTATTATACAGCTGGTAAAAATTTCTAAATTTTAATATTACGTCAGAAAAATGTTTTTGTTTTTGTTCCATTTGTTATTGCTCGGAGTGCCAAGCGCGTATGTTGTTATACTTTATTTTTTTTAACAATTTCTCATCGGTTTGCTAAAAATATTATCCATCCTGTAACGTCTCTGGCGAAACGTCGAGTTCGTAGGAAACGTTTCGTCACAATGGATTATCGCGGATGAACGAAAAATAAAGCTCGCGGTTTAATAAAAATTACTTTTTCCCCGGCAAATATGTGCGCTCACCTTTGTGCCGTCTATGTGCTCTTTCAATAATTAAAAATATGCCTGTTTGGCGGATGCGTCACGAATCCCTTGAGCCGTGGTTTAATTCTGTAAATAGCTAAGTAAACAGGCGCAATTCCATTAACATAGATCGGTGTCGTCTTTTCAGAAACGGGGTCCTCTCGATGTGTGTGTTGTGTTAATTACGTCCTACATTTACGCGGCGTTTCACGAAGTCTCGTCGTGTCCGTTACTGCACAAAGGAATGTTTTCTGATGCGACCCATTAAATTTTTCCACTGTAATACACTCACATTGTTACCGAGCACTGTCTATTTTTAACAGTTCAAATGTCCATCTTCATTACCTGTGATTCGTTTCGTACACACACGCCGGAACGAGAAGTTAACAGCAATCGATAATCGTATTCGCTACACCGTCCATCGTATTAATTGCAACATGAAACTTTCCAAGTATTTTTAATGTAATTTATTAATTCTTTTTATTTCGCAAATTCAATTTATCTTAATACTTTCAATGTTACACTTTCCAATCGAATTATTTAAATTAAAATCATAAAGATATAATTGTTATACAAAATAATAAAATACAAAATTTCATTACGATAATAACATTTTATTTATTACAAATATTACTTTTATCAGACTTGAAAAATAAATATATTTTATATTTTCATCGTATCCATTCCTCGACGTTGACAGAAATAACAATAGAATGGTAATTTAAATAGCTTTGCAGTTCCCTTTCGTTGAAAAAACATACTACTCCAACACGGTTGAAGAAACATTGTAGCTTGCACGCTTTTCGATCGAGTATATGATAACACTTCCCACTTAATATAATACTATATTTATACACGGAGAAATGTGACAAATATTATAAAGTTTTCTATTTGAATAACTATGTTTAAATATTCTGAAATTCAACAAATTTTGTTTATCCTCTGTCATCATGGATGAATTACAATATTCGTGAAACTTTGTTTACATTTTTAATATGTGTGATATAAACAGAAATTAAATCAAGCCTGAGCCTATAAAAATATTGCAACTAAAAATTATCGTCAATGATTTAGAGTTATTATACATATTATTCTCAACATTCGACGAAACCATACTATAAATTAGCTTTTTTACATTTAATTGTTCATGCTTAATTTAAATCTTTAATATTTTCACATGCAGGTAATTTAATTCATTTTATAAGATATTCGTAATTATGGTGATATATTGATAATTTTGTCCTTTAAAAAGTTTCATTTTAATTCATGAATTAACTATATTGATAGAATTTCCTTTTTTATGTGGATTTTATTCAAAAGATTTAATTAGTGAAATAGAACAAATTTTCACGATGTCAATTATATACCAAAATAATAATAATAATGAAAACAAGATTGATCGATCAAGAAAAACATAACGATACATGTCAGTTATACTTTTTTTTAAATTAAAAATTAAATAAAAATTCCAAAAAAATTGTTTTGCTTCCATGTCACCATATTATACGGTGTTCAGAAGGTAGGAACGCGTTAGGCAACTGTCTTCTAATACTTTAAGGATGCATGTTGCGCAACCGTAACGTCGCGTTATTCCTTCGATGCAAAACCAGAATAGCGTCTTGTGTTGCAATTTACGGTGTAAAATAAAGGCACTGACTGACTGTTGATTCTATACCATTACACAGCGGCGATCTAATCGTTAGTCCAGTCACGAACTATTCAGCTACCTTCGTTGGAACGTGGAAAATGAAACTCCAACCTGGCGAAGGAACTCGTCGTCGGCGGGCCGCCTCCTTTCTCGAAACTCTCTTCATTCCAACCGCGTATCGACCGCTCGTTACGACATTATTTTACGTCTCTGTGTCTGGTTGCGCGTCTCTGCGCGTGCTTGCGCTTTCGATGTCTTTCGATCTTCCACATTTCACGGAGTTTGTGGCTTTTCGCGAGTTTGGTCCACATTTATACGGGCAAATTCAATTTCAACCCAGGATCTGCGAAATCCCTTCATTTTCAACTATCTTAAAGCAAAAAAACGTCCATTTTAAGGTTATTCGTGGTACACACAGTCACAGAGTGGTTCTTCGTGGAAAAATATGTTAGAAATGTAAGAAGAATTTTTGTCTTACGATGCTTCGTTTTCGAGATATAGGAATGATTCGTAAAATGAACGTCGCTACGGTGTTGGCGCGTTCATCTTTCGTACAGCGTTAACAAATGTCATCTTTCGCGTTTGAATGGATACAAGAGGGATCCCACCAGGTAGGAGGGATAGAAACGTTCAATTTACGAATCATGGAGTTCATTTTAAGAATCATTACTGCATACGTTTAAAGAATTGTTATCTATCTATTAAATCGCGTATATACTTCTACGAGTATAGAAACGTGTTCAACTTACGAAACACATCTGGAGTTCATTTTAAGAATCATTACTGCACACGTTTAAAAAATTGTTATTTATCTATTAAATCGCTTATGTACTTCTGCGAGTATAGAAACGTGTTCAACTTACGAATCACATCTGGAGTTCATTTTAAGAATCATTACTGCACACGTTTAAAGCATTGTTATCTATCTATTAAATCGCGTATATACTTCTACGAGTATAGAAACGTGTTCAACTTACGAATCACATTTGGAGTTCATTTTAAGAATCATTATTGTCCACGTTTAAAAAATTGTTATCTATTTATTAAATCGCGTACATATTTCTACGATTATAGAAACTTATCGTAACTTACGAATCATGTCTGAAGTTCATTTTAAGAATCGTTACTGCACACGTTTAAAGAATTGTTATCTATCTATTAAATCACGTATATACTTCTACGAGTATAGAAACATGTTCAACTTACGAATCACGTCTGGAATTCATTTTAAGAATCATCACTGTAAACGTATTTGTCCCGTCCATTATTAATATTTAACTCGAACTTCGTTTCACGCAGGGTTGGACAAATTTCATTCACGGACAGGAATTTTAGACTCGTTTGTAAATTATCTCCCGGTCGCGTTTCGTTCGAAAATTCGTTCGTAAATTAGAATCCACCAGTGAGTTCCCCTAAACGTTCAGATGAACGAAACCGCGGGCAAAAGTTACTTTTCGAACTAAATTAAATAGTTTATTCATTATTCGCGAATAAAATTTGCCCAACTCGTCGAATTTGCAAACTCGATTTCCTCGAGATCGAAGTGTCGTTTGGAAAAATATTCTTCTTCCTTTTCGACTTATCATATACAAAATAGATTTTAGAAAATCCTGATTTCTTTCGAATACTGAAAATCTGGAAATAGTTTCGAGAACTCATTTCGTAAAATATAGTTTTCATTTTTATATATCAGTTTACAAAACAACAAATCACGTAACCTTTCTATTATTTCACTTTTGAACAACTTAATTTGCATTTCGAATGCTTTAATCTCTGAAAAAGCCTCGCCTATTAGTTTACCTTTGCTTCGAGCTTTCAAATTCAATCTATTTAATGGAGATGGAATATGTCCAAAATATGCTAACTTAAGGAGCTACGCCGAATGCATCGAATCATACATATTTTACCTTTATCGGCTATAAACGTATACATGTCGTTTCTCGATCAAAAAACCACTTAACGTTACCTTTTTACTACGCCCAACGTAATTTATTACGCGCATCCTTATAGTAAATAATATCCCTGTATTCTGCAACGATTTTTAAAAATTGGTGTTGATTCAAGCAGCTGTTCCTTTTGATGAAATTTATTATCGGTACCGCATGATCTATAATTGGATCCGGTTTAAACATTTTCGTACACAAAGTTTGTTCATGAATAATGCAGTGAAAAAATCATTGCTGGTGGATAACCCAATTCCATTATTTTTCGTGATATTCTTGCAGATAGGCCAGATTTATGACCGCCAATATTCAAATCACCGCCATTTTCAATTTAATCCCAACGAGATTACCAGTTTCTGGTACATTACAAATATATTTCTAATCTTTCATTTTTAACAAAATGATCGAGATAATTAAAAACAATCCGAATAAGGTTGTGTTTGGATTTAATTTCAAGGGAAAAATTTGACCAATCTAATGGTAATGCTGTCATAAAGATACAATGGAAAATGATCATTTTCATTATTACTGTTATATTTTGGTCTATAAACGGTCATTATTGTTACGTATTTCTGTATTTTTGGTCAGTGGACATGGATACAATTTTTGTTCGGTTTCCTGTCAACGTCGTCAACATTGCAGGTGATTTTCTTATCAGGCTATACGTATCTACTCAAGTAACGTCAATCCTCGATCACCTCCTTGTCGTAAGGCAGCTTAATCAGATTCTAAGGCAGCTTAACCAACCCCTTGACACCTCTCCGAGGCAACTCAATCAGCTTATTTTTCTGAGGCAGGTCAATCATCTCCTGAGGCAGCTTAACCAGCTCCTTAACACCTCCCCGGTATCAGCTTAATCAGCCCCTTTTTTTCGTTCGGTGACTTAATCAGCTCCTTTTCGTGAGCTGAATTAATTTTTTGAGACTGTTCAAACCTGCTCTTTAGCAGCTTACGTCCAATCATGCCACGTGTAACATCTGACAAAGTCTCAAACTAGAATTGAAATAGAAATTTACAGAATCGTAAAGAAGCTGAAATCGAAGAATATTTTTTTAAACAAAAACTGAAGTTTAGGTTCTTCAATTTCAACGACTTTAAAAATCTGATTTTACTATTATCAAAGGTACAAGATAATTTTCTGTAGAAACGTTTCATCATTTTTAACGTAATTTTTAAATAAGTGTACTGTATATAATAATAAAGAATAATAATTTTAAACGGTGTAATAAAATCATAATAAATAGATTAATAGTTTATCGACGATGTAAAGATTGATTTATTAACTCGAAACAATCAATTCGATTCGATGTAAGGGTCCGAAAACATGGAATAGCAATAATAAACAAGATTAATGTAACGTGTACGGGGTGTGTCGGAGGAGATATCATTTTTTAAAAATCGTGTATTCGATTAATCATCGAGAACGACACGACCCCCTTAAAAATAACACTTTTGACACACCCTTCGTCTCAAGACCGGAAGTCAGCTTGTACGAGACTCCTCGTAGCGTCAGTCACAGCCTCTCGAACGTGGTCAACAGTTTTAGAATGATTGCTTGTCATCTTGAGTTTCAGTTTCGAAAACAAGAAGAATTTACAGAGCGATAGATTTTTTCAAACACTCATGACAGTGGATATATTTTCACATTTCGAGGATCTAAGATTTATTATGATTTCAACCTTGATTTAGCTCCTCTTCAAAAACAATAACATTACTAAGATAATTATATTTAATATAAATATTTATTAGTATATAAATATTAAATTTATTATTATTTAATCTATGAATTGTATACTAATAAATATTATATTAATTGTATAAAATCATAGATATTTATATACTATCAAACTCTAGATATATATTTATAGATAACTATAAATTTCAATGTGATATAAATTAAAACAGACAAAAATTTATGGGGCAAAGCATAAGTAAATCTTCGAAACACGAAAATACTCTGTTTTAAAATATACTTTCGTTAAATAATATTATTAGTTATATCTATACAGCAAAAGAGAAATTTAATTTCATTATAAATTTTTTCAAACGCTTCGTTTCGACGTATTCTTTATTAACGTGCAAATTTTTGAGCTGTGTCTTTACTCAAATTGTCTCTGACGATCTTGGATCACGATTTAAATCGAGATCCGATGTTATTCGCACTATGAAGGATTGATATCGACAGGTGAAATCCTTCGGACGTTTGACGTTAATCCCCGATCTCGTGGCAATTTTATATCAAAAGCTCGTTCTGGATTATACTTCGACCTTTGAGAAATATCATAGGCCAACAGTCTTGGGCACAAAATATGAAAGCATTATTAAATGTAATTTTAATTTTGTTAAAGCTCGATCATTCTACTTTCGTGACGTGTTACTTATATTATAATTACAAATTAAATTTTCAATTCTTCTAGTCTTCTTCGAAACAAAAAACAGAAACTAATATTTTGAAATTATATTTATAAAAACTCTTGTCTGGATAGTTTGCACTAATTTGAAAGGTTTAAAATATTTATTACCCGTTTAAAAAATTCAAATACTATGCTGGAAGGTCAATAAATACATCTACAAAAGTTTCCCGTATTTATTCCCGAACCTTTTCGTTAAAACTTTCAATAATTGCTTAAATAATCACGTTTCCGATGGGAATCCACCCTTAAACCAAAAGCTTTTGGTCGCCTTTCATCGTGGCCACCGATATTGGATTGGGTCCACTATTATTAAATTCTACACGAGTTTGCTGTCTGCCATCCGTTCCGCTTGCAAATTCTATTTATTCCCATATTTTCAGCCATCAACGTGATTCCGGAGTCTTCTTGATGCGGTTTGTCTTCGAAACCACCCGTAAAACGTTTCATCGTGTCCCAAGGACGCTCTTATACGATACAACATTCCACAAAAGATTGTTTTAATTATCGTCCTTGGTCATTTCGTCGTCAATTGTGCCAAATAATAATTCTCGATAAACGCAGTTTCGTTCGTGCGCTGTTCTCAGTCCGGGAAAATATTATTTAGTCGCGCTATTTATCTGACACACTTTGTGCAACATTGTGAATCAAACCTGGACAAACCGGGGCTTCTTGGTAGGCTCAGGCTCTCGTCATTGCCCGCGAGGCAAAGCTCGGGGCGCCCCCGCGGGCAACAGACGTCACAGCAAGAAACGACGAGCAGAAGATTAACTCCTGCAATAGGAATTCAACGTCACACGCTTGCACTGACCTCTATCGTGCGTGTGTGTGCGTGATTTCGAGGCTACCAACAATTATTGACCGCTAGTTATGCCCTTACATGCTTCACATTTGCAAAGGAATGTACAGTAATGATTCGTAAAATGAACGTCGTTTCGGGGTTGGTCATGTCCATCTTTCGTATGGCTCGTATCGTGTTTTAAATATCGTCTTTCATAGTTCATTGGCACAGTCAAGAATAGAAATGTTCAATTTACGAATCATAATCAACTTACGAAAAGTTTGGTGTTTCGTACAGCTCGTATCGTTTTTTAAATGTCGTCTTTGGCAGGGATATATGAATGCATAGAAATGTTCAACTTACGAATCTGGTGTTCATTTTAAGAATCATTATTGTGTATTGCAAATGTTTCTAACTCGAGATGTCAAATAAGATTGGGAAACGCTGGTTTCAGTTTGAAATGGATAGAAACATTCAACTTATAAATCAGGGTTGGGGTTCATTTTAAGAATAATTACTGTATATTACAATTTCCCCAAACTTGACTATTATATTAGTGTTAATATCGTTGAGATGTGAAAAAAGATTGGGAAATACTGACCCCCAGTTTGGAAGGAATAGAAACATTCAACTTACGAATCACGTCTGAGGTTCAATTTAAAAGTCATGATTGTATATTGGAAATTTTTTCAAGTTGACTATTATGTTAGTGTCGATATTTTTGAGGTGCGAATAAAGATCAGGAAACGTTCAACTTATGAATCATGGGTTCATTTTAAGAATCATCACTGTATCAAAAAAAGTAATTTTCACTAGATTTTTGTTTAAGAATGTATATAACAAAAATACGTAATTGTTAATAGTGGAATGCACGTTTATTGTTACAGATTGCAAAATGGGGTGTTTTGGGAGCAAAGACAAGTTGAGCAAAGAGGATATGGATTTCCTAAAGTCGCACACGAGATATGATGAAGCGACTATAAAAGAATGGTACAAGGGATTCAAAGTGAGTACAATTTTACCATATTTGCACCTTGTAGTAATTATATTTCATTAAATTTGTTCGCTACTATACTTTGTTCATCAGATTCGATGCAACTGTCGATTTCAAGTGACTGAATAAAGCTTGTCGTTAAAATTTCAGTGATTAGTTTTAAAAATTTTCTTTAGTCCTTAACAGCAACAAGAACAGAGGGCCTCGTTTTTTATTATCACTAAATTCTCTATCGTCGCTATGACGTTCTACGTTCACTTGAACGATAAAACTAATATTAGCTCAGACAGTAATATAACTTCAGTCATTCTAGACATGTTTATCAACACATTGGTGTTTGGATTTGGGGATCAGTTAGACAAGTGTTGTACGGATTCTTCGTTCACAGAAGTTTCGACCCTGTCGCCTTTCGCTGAAGAATATTTCAGTAATTGTGGATTCAATTAATCGATTTAATACTGTGAAAAATTTAATCACCGGTATTATACGTTCCTCTCGATATCTCGCCACTTTTATTTCAAACGTTTAAACACCGTAGACGTATTTACGCAGTGCGTAACGCGTACTATAAAAGGCGTTAGTCTAACTCAGGCCTTCGCACGGGAACCGTAGGAGCGCCATCACGCTCGTTAGCAGTATTCGCATGAGTTCCGAACAGTTAATCATGCTCACACCGAGGGACAAGTTCTGTAAACAAGAAATTTCAATCAACCGATACACACTCTACGCGAGCTCGTGTAGGGTGAAGCACCTAACATCCTCGCGTTGAACAGCTTGTAAATTATGCGTTGTACAAAGAATTATAAAGTGGAAGCATTGAAACAGCTAACGGTTTTCTTCTTCTTTTAACACTTCAATCGATGGATATTTTTGAATACTGTTAAAGGAAACGCGGAAAATTTTATTTTTAATCCAATGATTTTTCACGCATCCGTTAAAGAATTATATTATGAAACAAAAGAATCCAAGAGACATTATTGTTTTATAACAATGCACACACTCTTCATTTTAAGGGTTGGAACAACCCCTCAAAGATAAAAAATCGTGAAATATTTCGTAAATAAATTCTACTTTGAGCAGAGTACGAATTACAAAATAAACTGTTGTTAAAATTAATTCGATGTCTTTGCATTAAATATATTCGTAATTCTAGCTTAAGTGTATTCTAAATTCAATATTAAACTATTAGAAAACAAACTATTGGGCGTTAAAATTAATTCTGTGTCTTTGCATTAAATAATTCGTAACTCTGGTTTGAAATGCATTATAAATTTAATATTAATATTTTGTTTGCACGTGATTCTTCATACGTTACTTTTTTGGCAAAATAGCAATTTGTGACTTTGAAAAATCTTAAATATTTTATCAACCGTACAGAAGGAATCGAAGAAATTGAATTTTGATTATAACTGAAAGTGTTTTCGGTGAATTTGGAGCAGAATTATTTCGAGTTCGTACAAAATGGATCGGGATTTTATTACATTACCACGGAAACAGATAGCCTCTAGTAATTGAACCTTAAAGTCCAGCAATTGCGGCAGGAATTGGCGACGCCGCGAAAAACTGGGTCGCTTCGAGTTGCTCAGATAATTTAGACGGTTCAAGTTAAACCCTGCTTTCCCCCAAACTAATTAAACCAAACAAACCGTCGTTACCGTCCACGATTTTGTAGTTCGTCCTGCGTTTCCCGCGGACGGTTCGGTCGGCTCGCGACCCAGTCCAGCGAGTTTTTCAATTAATTTTGTTTAATGGAAGCAACATTGTCCATTTCAAAAGCCCAAGATAAACGACATCGCGTAAAATTTAATCTGATGGAATGCATGGGCGTGGCGGGTCTGTAAAGTTTCGATTCACTCGATGCCGAATTACAGTCCCCTCGATAAAGGTTAGAATACCTCTGAATCTACCGCGTGTGTAAATGGTTTCCGATTAATCCACTAGAAAGTATCTCGTTTTCTCACTGTTCGATATATTTCAGTTCAAATTACTACAAAGAAACAGAATGATTCTAGAAACTGGTGTTTTTCATACAAGAATATAAAAAATTCATCAAGAAAAATGTTGAATCTTTCACAGTGGGCTAGAATTTTGATATTTTCTTTTGTTGGCTGCAATCTGCAGTTACATTTGTTTTTCAGATTGAACTGTGCATTTTTTACACTTCTATCTTCTCCCCCCTCTTTAATAAAATTCTTATTAAAGCGAACAATTTGAGTAGAAATAAAATAAAAAATTTCAGTTGTAAAATGAAGTATTCCAAATATATCTAAACATCTATTATTAGAATAAAATTTCGTTTTTTGCCTTCGCCATTCTACTCAAACCCATTGTTTACCTATTCCTTTCCTCCCCTAGCTGTGTCTTTTTATGTCTGTTGCTTTTCCCTTCTCTCCACCCTGTCAATTCCTTTCTTTACTTCCACCACATTTTCCTTCCACGCTATGCATCATGCATATGTTCCCATATTTCAACCCCCCACAATCTACATTTTCTGCACGTCGTATACCCCAATACTTTTTTCCACTTCTTGCTTCGTTTTCCACTCCTAAATCTTGCTACTGTCCTCCATATGCTCCTTCCCCCTCGTCGTTTTTTTTTTTAAATATTCGAACACCCCGTCTCTCTTCGCCATTTATTGTACTGCTCCACGCTACTTCATCTTTCCTCTTTTGTTTCTCTCAATTTTTACGAACTCTGCCTCTCGTATCTCCAACCCTCCTTCCCTAAAGAAACCCCTTCTTTCTTCCTCTCGTTTCATCGCCGCCCCCCCCCCCAGCCCTTCCCCCTGATTTCCTCCGAGTACTTTCGTGCCAGCTCCTCTCCCTCGTCTCAATTTCCTCTCAAAGTTCCACGCTCTTTTGCCTGCCCTTACTCTCAACTTTTCTCTCCGCGACTCTTCCTTCGCCAAGTACCCTGGCGTCTTCCACTCCATCCGCAAAGTCCACCAAGATTGTACAGAGCGTTTCATAACTGTGGTATTCATTGCAGGAAGCTGGAAAATTGGCACTCTGAGTGCCTCAAAGGAGGGTAGTTTCAAACACACGCGTTCATAAGCCGCTGGAACGCTCAACGAGCGTGGAATAAAAATAACAGAGATAAATAATAAACTAACATTTATTTACTTAAATTTGTTCATTGATATTAACACGTTGACTGCCAGACCAAACCACTCAAATTAAAAGGAAAATTAAATTTTGTTTTTAGACAATTGGAAACTAGCATACCAAGAATTTGTCATGGAATTTATTTTCACAGACTCGTTAAAATTCAAGGGCCCTACCTAGCTTTATTTTCTTTTATATCTAATATTGAGAATTAATTGTTTTAACTCCTTGGTGAAGAGTCGTGTCACCCATATGTGGGTGACGTGGCAGTCAATGTGTCAATAAAAGAAATTTTATTCGTATCGTATGTCATGAATTTTACCGAAATATTAACAATTTAATATTTTCGTTTTATGAGTGTATGAGCAAATTAATAGTGAAATTCTCTAGTCAATTGTGTGTTATTATTATTTTAATTAATTTAATTCGAACACCTTCCTGTAATGTTTTCTACCAGATGCCTTTATCTTCAAAATTTGTTTTCTTACTCGTTGCATATTTATTTTGATTTTATACGTATAAAATTTATAGCAAGGTAGCAAATCAAAATAAATAAATCTGTACCTTGATTTACATTTTCCAAGACTAGCAAGATGGTGATTTATGAACAGTAGTGTATGTTTTCCATTTCTTGATTTGAATATTTCTTTTTTCTAATATATACGAATGAAGTGCTCCTCTCAAAAGGATGAATTGGCTCATAGAATAAAATAGTCGACAAAGAAGAATTTGTAAATTTATTAGCTATGGTACGTACGTTATGAAACACGCTGTACATCGTTTCGTGCACTCTATTTTACCTCTTCCACACTTTCCATCTCCACACTCACGCCCCGTATTTCATCATCGCTCATACTAACGTGGAAAATAACCACAGCCTTCTTCTCCAGCCTTTCCTGAATCTTCTCATCCCAATTCCCCAGCCCTCCCTCACCATTCCCGCTTTCAACTCTATTACACGTGGTTCTTGTTCCTCCTGCCTTTGCATCGTACATCCTAAATCAGCGTTTAAACTTTAGTCACTCGCTAGGTGTTCTCGTTAGACAACATTATTAACGATCCAAAGTTTTATAACATGTGAATTCTGAGTTAACAAACATACAGCGACGCTGAGAGAACGTTTGCAAAGATACGTCTAAAATGCTTCTAAACTTATTAGTGAGTTTCTTGTTATATTCAGTTTATTAGCCAAAATGTGAAGATAGTTTTCAAATAAATATTCTTTGTTATTAAAAGTACCAAAAATGACAATTTATGTGACATTCTATTTTTGGAAATGGGGATTGACTCTGATGTGGTAATAAATTCTACACATAAGGTACCTTTTAAAGATATTTATTAAACTAAAAAATTCAACACAAAATTAAGAAAAATGACGTGGTGCATAAATATTAAATAAAGTTTATTTTTGTTGAATTTATAATACATGAATAATTTGTTCTTTCTAATTTATGATTTCTTCCACAAATTTGTGAACATTGACAGAAACATAATCTTGGACGTATTGAAATTTAGCATATTTGATTTTTTTTTATTTATATTCCTAATATATATATATTTTTATTCCTAATGAAGGATTTGTTAACGATTATCAACGTCTAATAATCGAAATAAATTTAATTTATTTATATCTTTGATTATATATGATTCAGAATTTGTATTTTTAAATTCTGAATATACACATATTCAATATCATTAACGTCCAACTGATTTAAGAGTAAAAAATGTAGGGTTTCACATTTCATCAATAAAATGTTTTTAATAATGGAAATGCAGTAGTTATTAAAATTAATATATTAGGTAAAATTGTTTTAAGAAAAATCGATTTATAACAGTATTGTTTCAAATATCTATAATAATAAATATTGTAAATGATTGCAATTCTTATAATTATAATGAACGTGAGGAAGATAAATTATTTCAACAATAATATGAATCTGAATAATCAGAATATCGAGGTGGTATTTCTATTAATCCTAAAAAATATGAAGGGAAAAAGGTTAAACTAACTTTAATGAATAACAACATAAATTGAATGTTTAATAATTTTTTATTCAATGTTAAACTGGCACAAAATTGAATATCAATAGAAAACTCCAGCAATAATAAAAATAACTGCACCTATAAATAAAACATAATGAAAATGAATCACCACATAATATGTATCGTGTAAAATAATATCAATTGATGAATTAGGTATATAATTTCATTTAATCCACCAATAACAACAACAAAAGTTCATTTTCAAATAAACTACTAGATAATTAAATAAAAAATAAATCATAATCCTTTTTCTATTTTGACGAATGTGTGATCAGTTCTCGTCTCAGTCTGAGTCTGTCCTCTACCACAATACTAACTAAAATTATGTTGATATTTCAGTAGTTTCCGAGAAAACAGATTGTGTCAATTTACATGGTTCACCCTGTGTACCTTACCCTCGCCTAATCTTGCTCTACCCGATCTTCTCCTTTCTCACCTCTTCTATGTATATCCGCTATATTGCATAGATAAGGGCTTATTGGGCACCCTTGCCTCGTCTCTAACCGCCCAAAAAGCTTTCACCTATCTCCCACCCTTTCACCTTTACTCTATTTCATCCCCCTCATACGCTTTCTATCCTCGGAGACGCGATACACGAGCGTTTGCGTTGGCACTTTGCTGCTGACTAGCAAGATTATTCTAGATGAATAGGAATTTTCGCAACTGTAATTGTCGTAATTAGACTTTGGATGTTTATGCATTTGTGAAAATATAGAAATAATAAAAATATAAGAGATACTTAAAGTAAGATACGAATTATTATATTTGAGGGTTGAGACAACCCTGCACAAAGCTCCCATTTCATTAATTCTATTAATAAAAATATGTATTCACATATAGTAGTATCAAACGAACGCAAATTCTATCCACTTTCAAGAAAAAATTCGAGTAGATGGATAAATTTTCCAACAAAATTAAAAAATTTCAAATCGTTCTGGAAAAATTATTTTTGTTTCCAGGGATCAATTACAATCATTTTTTGTCATTACACATACCCCCGAAATCCTACGCATTTTCGAGAAAAAAATTCCTTACCGAAAATCTAATGTGAGGCCAAGAAATGCTTCCCTAAAATTTTATGCGTATCTTTAAAACGTCATAACTCCTGAACGGATTGAAGGATTTTAATGTTTCAAAAAGCAAACAACGCGTATTTTAGTGGAGATTATGTGGATATTATGAAAATGTTGGAAAAGTTGTTCCCTGACCCTGTAAAGTGAAAAAAAACCCATAAAAATGGTCCAATTTTCAAACAGCCATAATTCCTACAATAGTGAATATATTTCATTGAAATTTTGGGGAGAACTAGAGTTCATGGATACCTACAAAAAAGTATTAAACAATTTTTCTGTACAACGCCAATCAAATTTATTAAAAATGAAAAATGAATTTTTAAGAAAAATCGATACGAGTGCCTAAATTTTTCGCCGAAAATGAAAATTTCAAATCGTTTTAAAAAAATTATTTCTAGGTGCGGGGTCAAATACAACCATTTTTGGTGAATAGACATACCCCCGAAATTCTACTCAGTTTTGAAAAAAAAATTCAAGTAGGTATTGAAAGTTTTAGGTGAAAACAAAGAATTTCGAAACGTCTTGGAAAAATTATTTTTAGTTGCAGGGGTCAATTGCAATCATTTTTGGTGAATAGACATACCCCCGAAATTCTGCGCATTTTCGAGAAAAAAATTCAGTACGGGCGGAATTTGAAACGTTAATAACTTTTTAACGAAGCCTCCATCAACAAATTGGTATTCTTGATTTTCGTACTATTTTGACCTCTAGAATCTCCCATTACAATTTTAACGAAATTAATCATTTCCATTTAATCACTGGAAAAATTTTATTTTTGTGAATGAAAACATCTTCGAGCAGTACCAGTTTTAAGTGGTGTCCTTTAATACGTTTTCGTGATCTTTATGACGTGTACACTTCGTCGTCTATGTTCTCCATCAGCCGCTTTGCTAGCACGATCGTGTACATCCTGTACAGAGTGGGCATTATCGTTACATCCCTCTATTCCCCCATGCACTTACTCTCCCTCTTCGCTGCCGGAGCTATCAGACCCTGTTTCCACGGATGGCAGTAAATGAGAGGGTTGCAAGCGATGATCTGGAAAGATATTTAGGCAGCAAGAATTCGGGATTAACACGAGCTCAAAACATGACAAATTTAATTTCGAAACTTCATTAAGTATTCTATCTATAATCTTCGTATATTTATATTTACTAGATCATTCCGCCTAACGAGAATTAAACATTTACATCCAGGCAATTTGTCTCGAATAAAAAGAGAACTAATTTTATATTTTTAAATCTGTTATATTCCAGCAACTTTTCGTTATCCAAAAAGAACCCAGTGAGCCTTGAATTTTTGTAAATTTATTACTATTGGGAAACGTCAACTTTGAACTCTGTAGAGAAAGAGTAATCTTTATATTTTCCTCAACATTGTAGTATGAGAATATTTGTTAGCTTCTGAAGGAAAAATCCTGTCAGCCAAAAAGAACCAGTGGGTCCTGAATTTTTGTAAATTGATCATTGGTTGGGAAACATCAATTTTGAACTCGGAAGAGGAAAAATAATCTTTACATTTTCCTCAACATTTTAGTATGAGAATATTGTTTAGCTTCTAAAGGAAAAATTCTGTCAGCCAAAAAGAGCCCAGTGGGCCTTGAATTTTTGTAAATTGATTGGGAAACATCAATTTTGAACTCTGAAGAGGAAAAATAATCTTTACATTTTCCTCAACATTTTAGTATGAGAATATTCTTTAGCTTCTGAAGGAAAAATTCTGTCAGCCAAAAAGAACCAGTGGGCCTTGAATTTTTGTAAATTGGTTGGGAAACATCAATTTTGAACTCTGAAGAGGAAAAATAATCTTTACATTTTCCTCAACATTTTAGTATGAGAATTGTTTTTATCTCCTGAGTGAAAAGTGCTGTCGGCCATAAACGGGTGATCGACGCGTTAAAGAAGAGAAACGTTAAAAATAAAAAAAGGAAGCAACTAATCTGCATCCTTCTCGAGCAGTTAACAATCAAATTAAAATTTCATGTTGCTGGCATCTCGCGCACAGAGGCGGCTGGGCGTGAGATCCCAAACGGCGTGGCCACCGGAGGGTGAAAGCGAACAGGCTATGCGACCCCACCCCCCAACCCCCATAAACTCAGCGTACCGGTCGTTTCACGCCAGCACTTTAAAATGTATGACAGTAAACGTAGTTTGTGGCAGATAAGGAGTCGAGGCGCGGCTGTTTCCCTCGATGGGGATTTCTACTTTAAAAACCCCAATAAAAAGGCGTTTCTTTCGGAATTTTCTACTCAAACACTATCAACAATAACAAACTTGCTATATTTACTTCCACGCACTTCAAGAAGGCGTGTATTTTTTTTCATACGGAAATATTAGCTTCTTGAATAAACACGATATCCGAAGTGCATCGATGAAAAGAAAAATTAACACTTCCAATAATTCGAGAAAAAACATTTTAAACGAAAGTCCATCAGTTTTGGTTAAAAATCAAGATCACTTTAATTTTTTTTAAATTTTCACTACGTCGTGAACTATCTATTATCATCTTAAAATCTTATTTAAGATGAATTTATTATAAATAAATAAATAAAATAATTTTCCACAAAAGTCAAATTTAAAATGGTGACATTTAAATAATTCATAATGACACTGATTTTGTAGCAAAAAAATTCTTTTTCAAGAATTCTTGCACCAAGTTGTCATGATTAAAGAGATTTTGGATGTTCCTAATAATTTGTTTAAAAAATTTACCGTAAATGTTTCTACGCAATTTCATGAACGTTTTTATTTTTTAATGTTACAGCAAGACTGCCCGAACGGTCGGTTAACGCCAGCAAAGTTTGTCGACATGTACAAAATGTTCTTCCCGTCTGGCAACGCGGAGGAATTCTGCGATCATGTCTTCCGTACATTCGACATGGACAAAAATGGCTACATCGACTTCAAGGTAAGACAAATTCCTTTCGGTTAACTCGTGCGCGATCCAGAGACACGGCGAAACTTTACTCGATTTTAGATAGCGAGTGAAAATATCCGGTTGCAATTTATTCTGAACGTTTCGCGCGATTGCGTTTTGTATCGCGTTTATTGTCGCGACGGAGTAGCTTTTTGACTTCGTCTTGAAGTTTGATGCTCGAAGTTTGGACTGTTATTACTTCGAAGCACATTCTTGTCTTGGAGAAACTACTTTCCTGAATCGATGTAGCAGAAAATCGAAATTCGATTAGTTTATTAAAACTTCTATTAAAAGCTTAATATACTATCTATCGAAATATTAATGGGTTTTTTCATATAAACGTTGAGATTTTTAAATCGAATCTGCACATTTATAACTTATATTTCAAACGTGACAAAGAAAACAAATAATAATTTTGAAAGTTTGCTACCAGCACTAGAAATGCAAATTGTTTGTAAAATTATTAAAGCAATGTGAAACAGAAACAGAATCTTTATCAATTAATATCAAAATTTCTAATTTGAGGACCATATTAATGCTTCTTTCGAAGTTAACGTTAACTTTTGTTTTCTTATTGTTTGTAAGTTTCGTAGAAAGATATGAACAAATCTATGAATTATGCAATAACAAGGACAGAATGCGAAAAATCTACCATAAAAGTTTGTTTAGTAGGCTTTGAACGAATATTCTGCTTTCTCGGGGATTTCCGTAAAGTCTCGGTTGACCGAACTTTCGGTACCCGAGATCTCGCGAACTCGCCCGAATCCAAGATTTCGTTGTTAGTGCAGCTTGAGCCAGCCTATCGTACACATCTCTTACATTTCACCCCACCAAAGTTCTGGTAGGACATTTTACGATCAAAGTAAGTATGGTTGCTTACATTTTTACAACTATACTCCATCTAGCCATAAAAATAATCGTATTTTTCGAGTTTATATTATATTTATATTTCTAATTTTTTCTGTAAAATTAAATATATTATTGATTTAATATTCTTGAATATTCCACAAAATATTCTTGTACAAAAGATGAATGTGGTTGTTAACATTTTCATTACTGTACTACATCTGGTCATAAAAACACTCGCTAAACGATTTTATATTATAGTTTCATTTCTTATTTTTTTGTGTGAAATATTCGCCCATATTTACAGTTTAAAAAGAAATTAAATATATTATTAATTTAACATTTCTGAGTATTCTACTATACTTGTACAAGAGGCATTGAATAATAAATATAGATCGTTTAATTTTAACTTTGAAAGTATAATTGGTATATTGTAATTTACAATCTAAATGAAATAATATATCATTAATTTAACATTTCTGAGTATTCTAATATTATTGTACAAGGGATATTGAATAACAAATTTCTATCAAACGTTTAATTCTAAGTTTGAAAGTGTGGTTGGTCCATTGCAAACAGATTCATGTAACAATAATGTATCGTCGTGGTTAACAACAAAATAGAAACAGCGCTATTATTCGAAGTGGCTATCTTTTGCAGCGATGCAGGCCGGCAAACGACGTGACTAATTGGCTGTCGCGGTGCACACGGTCGCCACGTTTATTTCAGAAACTGTTTTTGCCGAGTTGTCTTCAGGCCATCCATATTCCTATGTTAATTTTTACAGGACATATTCTCCGACTCTGACCACGGTCTGCATTATTTCAAAAGCCAGCCATTTGGAATGATAACGATATTATGTGTCGTTGTAAAATGTGCAAATTAAATTCTGTCTAATTAAACGTGATAATGTTCCTCAAATCGTTCACTTTGACCGAACTCCAACAATTGTAAAATTTTAAATAACGTCACGGTTTTTAGGAACATACGTGAATATGTCTCTAGATGTGAAAATATTAATATTAATACTTTACCGACCGGTAGCGGCTGATTAATCGGCTATCGGTCGGTAAGCGTTGGTCGGTAAAAAAGTCGATTAATAGGCTATCGGTCGGTAAAGTGTTAACAATAACTCACAAGGAACCATCGCGAACGGTCCGGCTTCGATTTTGATGAAACTTTGTACACTTATAAAGCAGCCAAAAATAATCGACACGTATTTTTTTTTAGCTGCGGTAACTCGAGTTTAAGGGGTGAAACCACCCCTTGAAGTTTTGGCTCGAAACGGCTATCTCGAAAACGGAAAGACATACACAAAATTTTTGTTAATGGGCGAGGTTGATGGTTTCTTATGTACAATAACATGGTGTTAAAAAATTTTAAAAAATACAATTTGTTTATAACAAAAAAAAATTTATTAACTTAATTTTTCATTTTATTGAAATTTTCATAATGACAAAAAATGACGAGCATTTTATTCCAAATCCATTGGTATGCGATTTTTTTAAATTGCTTCCTACAGTTTTGCAGATTTTGATGATTTACATCATGCGCGCACATCCATTATGGTAGTAGCTGTTCTAACTTTGATTTTAATGAAGCACTGTAGGCTTGCACTACTTCTAGAGGACAAAATCGGGAAAAATACAAGAATACCAATTTGTTGATGGAGGCTTCGTTAAGAAATTATTAACGTTTAAAGTTTCGCCCGTACTGAATTTTTTTCTCCGAAATGTCCAAGATTTGGGGGGAATGTGTAATGACCAAAAATGATTGTAATCGACCCCTGCAACCGAAAATAATTTTTTCAGAATGGTTTGAAATTTTTTAATTTTGTTGAAAAATTTCACACATTTTCGAATTTTTTTCTCAAAAGTGCGTAGGATTTCGGGGGTATATATATTGACCAAAAATGATTTAAATTGACTCCCGCAACTGAAAATAATTTTTTTAGAACGATTTGAAATTTTTTTTTTTCGCTGAAAAATTTAGGCACTACGCCCTGTCGATTTTTCTTAAAAATTCGTTTTTCATTTTTAATCATTTTGTTTGACGCCCTACAAAAAAGTTGGCCAATACTTTTTTGTAGGTACCTATGAGCTCTACTTCAGAAAACAGTTTCATTGAAATATATTCACTATTGTAGGAATTATGGCTGTTTGAAGATTGGAGCATTTTAATGGGGTTTTTCTCATTTTGCGGGGTCAAGGATCAACTTTTTGCATATTTTTGCGATATCTACGTATTCTTGATTAAAATTCGCGTCGTTTGCATTTTTGAAAATTAAAATCCTTCAATCCGTTCAGAAGTTATGACATTTTAAAGATCCGCATGAAATTTTCGGACAACATTTCTGGCCATAAATTACATTTTCGATTAGGAATTTTTTTCTCGAAAGTGCGTAGGATTTCGTGGGTATATGTATTGACCAAAAATGATTCCAATTGGCCCCCGCAACCGAAAATAATTTTTTCCTGGAGGATTTGAAATTTTTTAATTTAATTTTTTAATAACTTTTTAACGAAGCCTCCTACAACAAATTGGTATTCTTGTATTTTTCCCGATTTTGTCCTCTAGAAGTAGTGCAAGCCTACAGTGCTTCATTAAAATCAAAGTTAGAACAGCTACTACCATAATGGATGTGCGCGCAAGATGTAAATCATCAAAATCTGCAAAACTGTAGGAGGCAATTTAAAAAAATCGCATACCAATGGATTTGGAATAAAATGCTCGTCATTTTTTGTCATTATGAAAATTTCAATAAAATGAAAAATTAAGTTAATAAATTTTTTTTTGTTATAAACAAATTGTATTTTTTTTAATTTTTTAACACCATGTTATTGTACATAAGAAACCATCAACCTCGCCCATTAACAATTTTTTTGTATGTCTTTCCGTTTTCGAGATAGCCGTTTCGAGCCAAAACTTCAAGGGGTGGTTTCACCCCTTAAACTCGAATTACCGCAGCTAAAAAAAAATACGTGTCGATTATTTTTGGCTGCTTTATAAGTGTACAAAATTTCATCAAAATCGAAGCCGGACCGTTCGCGATGGTTCCTTGTCAGTATACAATATTTGTGACGAAATTTGAATCTAGACTATGTATATCTCTTTAATACTTTTTTATCGAAACCACCTAAGTAGTTTTTTTTTTTTAATTAATCAATACGGATTTAACGACGTTTCGTAGATTTTAGGTGCAATCGGTGCGAGGAAAAATGAATTTTTCGAATAGCAGAAAATTCCTCGTATATTCCGAGAATGGTCGAGGAGAATTTGAACAGAAAATGAAATCGTGAATTTGTATGGTCGGTGCTTGCTGAGATTGAGTTCGCGACACATCCTCCATACCAGCTGAATTTACATACTACAACGGGAGTAACGAGTCGAAATTTTCGGCAAAGGCTACCGTGAAATTATTGAATTTTAGAGGTCACGTTTTCTCGAGTAAGTGGTGGTTCCAATTCCAGCGGCGGTCTGGCACAAATAATGTTAGAATATTCCAGAAAATATACCATACAAATAAATCTGCAAAGCCACCAATCTGTTTGTACTTTTGTTTGCCCTTTGAGCGTCGAGGAAAACCAAAAACTGTATTTTCAGAACTCTTTCCAATTTAGAGATTCCTTTGTGTCGGAATTTAATCGTGGTAGAATCGTAAAAGAATTTTAACGAGTCTTTCAGATCATATGAAGTAATTTGTATATTAATGGGGAATAATTTCTCGTAAAGATATTAAACGCAATTTGATGTATGAATTGTGGTCTCCTACTGTCGTTTCAAAAGTAATTATAAGTTGAAATATTATTATTTGATACGAAGTAATAATTTTAAATTGGTTCTTGCACTATTGAAATTGTAGTTTTAATTAGTGTATTTTGAACATTGCAATTTTAAGGTGGTGCTTTTTCACTGTTTCGATCTTTTCTTGTAGGTTGTATTTTTTGTATTTAACAGTTGAACAATATTTGATACTGAGAATCCTGGAATTTTTAATTTGAAGAAATGAATAGTTTCCTTAGAAGATATGTATTGAAATAACTACTATACTTATTTGGAAATTACATCTATAATTATTAATTCGTTTAATCCACGTTTCATTCATTCATTTAAAAAGCAACCCTTAACATACAAAGACAGAGATCTTCAGAGACCCCCCCACATATGTTACTTTGATTCATGAAAAAAGGAAAGAACATCTAAGAATTTTGAATAAGATAGTACAAATTCAAAAGTATTTATATAGTTTTAATTGTAACAATGACGCCCAAGTACCCAGAACTTTCGATTTCTTTTCAACTCGTTCTAAAACTAAGCAGTGAAAATGGAAATTCATGCGAGATAAATTTCTAGAATCGGTACGAAAAGAACTTTTTAACAATGTACGAAGAAGTTTCTTTTTTTTTCTCCATTCAGCGGACGGTTTAAAAATAAGAAGAAACAAAGTAACTAAAACCGCGAGCAGTATTTTCTGGGCCACCCTAATAATAATAAGTTGCGAACGATTCGTCGGCGTATTGTGGCGGGAAGGAGGAACTGACCCAAATTCAGCGAAATAAACCCGCTTTTTGTTGTAACTCTTTTATACTGCCTGACCTCAAAAGTAATTTAGGTAAATACAACCGATGTACGTTCCTTTCTTCATTCGTCGAGATTTACCAACTGCACGGCCCTTGGAAACACGCAGCTAACGGTGAAATACATTCCAAACATTTACTAGCTTTTTACGCCTCGATTTATGCCACACCTGTACTTGCTTTTCTTTTTTTTTATTCTTAAGAAATCACGTTCATGCTATCCGGAAATTTAAACGTTGGTGCAAATCTCTTCGAGTGTTTTAGATACTCGAAAATTTCCGCAATGCACAGTGATGATACAGGAGATTAAACATTTTATTGTTTAGAAGTCTTCTTACTTAAATTTTCGAAAAATGGGAAAACGAAATTAAAGTAGAAATAGCATTCCTTTAATGTTTTCAAATATGTATTCAGTCGATGATATGAACGACGAAATTAAAGTAGAAACATAATTCTTTTAATGTTTTTAAATATTGAGCCAGTAATACGAAAATTAATAATATGAAAAACGAAATTAAAATAGAAATAGAATTCTTTTAATATTACCAAATATTGAGTCAATAATAGGAAAAACGAAATTAAAATAAAAGTATAATTCTTTTAATGTTATCAAATTTTCCAGTTAATAATATACTATTTACTGTAATACAAAAAATGCAGGAATAATTTATAATAAATGAAAACTTTGTTAAAGGGCAATAAATAGAAATACCATTTTGGTGACAAAATGAGAATAGAGTTGTATAATTTTCAACAATTGTATTTCCTTCGTAAAAAGTCACACGAGTGCTCTACTGGGGTCAAGTAGAAACGTGTAGAATACGCTTGCCTTGGAGATCTTTAGCAGTGTGTTGACAAGTTCAGTGAATTACTTGGAAGGTATAATTCGTACGTTGAGCACTATACTCTCGATAAATACGAAACAGTATTTGTTAACCGAGATTTGCTTTACTCTAAAGATAATTGAATCAAACAGTCGGGGAAAAAAATGATAATAATCACCAAAAGTGTAAGTTTCAGCATTTGAAAAACAAACATTACTATCCACTATTATACACCATTCAAAATTTAGTAATCTTCTGAATTTTTCTCTGAATATTAAATGTTCTTCAAAAGTCCGTCCATACATTTTGTACGAGTTAAATTTGTATCTAAAAATTGTTTGGACTTTGATCTAATATTATTTTAGTAAAATAGAATATGAACATCCCATCATTGTTCTTAAAAAATCTATTAAAAATTTTGTATAATGATACACAAGAAATAGAGAAATATATTTTATTTTTGAAAGTATATAAACTATATAAATAAAAACAAATAGTACAACGATAGTATTTAAAAATAAAACTCATTCTTGCTCGAACCTAGGAATTCTTTGACCCTCAATTTGTCTAATTTTCCTTTCACTTTATTTTTGAAAGCAAATAAATATATAAATAAAAACAAATAATAGAAAGTTAGTATTCAAACGTGAAACTGATTTTTGCTCGAACCTCAGAATTCTTTGGTCCAGAATTCGTTTAATTTTCCCCTTATTATACTAAATTTCAAATAGCTTTCCCCATCCTCCACATAATGATGAAATCTCAATTACGATTTGGAATGGACTGTGATCGATTATCTTCTGAACTCTCCAATTGCTAACAATAGAGATGCACACATAATATACTATTATATACGCACGCTTGTTATCGAGTGCATATCTCAACCAGCAACAATGCAACTCCCCACGTGTCACGAGAAATATTTTGTCGGTTGCGCGTAAATAACGAAAAGGAGAGAATCGTTTTAAAAATAAATTCGATCGTATCCAATCCCCGTCGTCCACCACTTTTCACGAAGTTTGTAACGTTCTATGCAACAAAAGCAACGTACACCATGGAGTAGAAAGTGTTTCTATGAATACCAAGCATATTTATCGCGTGTTCATCACATTCTATTCAAGTGTAAAGGACGACGTGGAACTGTCCGTCTATTGTTGCCAGTACAATATGCCTTGCTAAACGTATAATACATATGTAGCACTGTACGATCCGCGATTGTACTGTCCAATATTTGCTTCGAATAAGCTTGATAAATCCATGGCTCTCAGCGCGAGCCCTCCCGAGGGCTATGTTTGTACTTCTGATTTAAGGCGAATCGCTAATTGAAGCTCATTCGCAATCACGATTCGACGGCTGGAAATATTCATTTCGTGACGTTTCGAGCACGTGACGTCGAATTTCGAAACAGATTTCCCCTTCGTTCGCGTCGTGTCCGTGACAAGAAATATATTCAGAATAATTTCGTGGATAACTACGGGCGCCGGTAACTTCCCTTTCAGCTTTTATTAATAATAATTTGCATGCTGTTGAATATTAAAATTATCCCTGAACGACCGTGACACGTATAGTCATTCCACATCGAATCGATCACTTTTTGCACTCGCTATCGGACTTGATATTATAATTCGACGTTGATCGCGCGAAATTAGGAAAGAGGTCATCTTGTTTTCGTCGAGAAGGATCCAAGTTTCATTGTTACGGGAAGAGAAACGATTGCACGTCACGGAAATAAGTTAGAAATATCGGAATAAATTTGCTTTCGAAAATATCGACTTCGTAAATTTATGGGTTACAGTGGAGTACGACTCTGATACCAGAACAAGTAGAAATAGCCAGTAATGGTCAGACGCGACAGGGAAATCTTATTCAATCGCGTTCAACTTACTTTTATTTGCATAGAATAACCACCTTATGTACTCGTATAATTTTATTTCGCGGGTAAGTTGAAAAGTAACATTTTTTAAGAGCAAAATTTTTATTTTTAATTTTAAATATCTAAGAAACTATGCTCCGAAATGAAAGTATCGTTTTAACCTTATTTGAAAATAAATTGCTTTCAAATCGATTGATCTGTGCCATCTACCAATATTTTATGTTGCTGTATTATTTTTGGAAAATTTAATTTTGAATATTTCTTTATGAAAAGTACTCCTTGGGAGTTTAAGAAATCCCAAGTGCGTATATCTTCGTCAAAAGGATGAATTTACTGGATTAGCTGAGTCGAAAGGATAATCGAGACGGACAGAAATGGAGAATTGTATATAAACGAATGCATTGTGACAGGCAGGATTGCCGAACGAAGTGCTGGGCGAGAGTCATGCATTTGTCATCGAGCGGGCAGAAATGTCCGAAGCAATGATTCCTCAAAGTGGGTGATTTTGCAGTCTAGTGGACGCTGGGACGAAATGTTTTAATACATTTTGCAAAATAGGACATTATGTGACGTTTCTGTCTAGACGCGTGCGAACCTTTCATTCCGAAAGTGGTATAAATCCATTTAAGGAACGAGAATTTAATTTCTACAAACAATATTTGCAAACTCGGTTGATTTCATTCGCGAAGGAAATTGGGAAACATTATGGAAGCGATGTGTGTCTCTGTGAACATGAATATTTCTGATTTTCGTGGAATATTATATTTCCTTCATTTAGTTCATGAATTTAATAAAACATGATGATTTTTTTAGTTTATTATCGAACGTACCATTTGTGTATCGTGATTATTTAAAAAATTTGGATAGCAATCGCAGTGATGGTAGGGAAAAATGAATATTTAAATTAATACAACGGATCGGGTACGAATAAAATATTGAAATTGGATAACCATATGTTGTATTGATTTGTTGCCATGTACAATCTGAAATTACAAAATAAGTCAATATGGCGCAAGTTAGTCCTACGAGCTGTGCACATGCGCGACGGCGTAGCGACACTTCCTGCGCACCTGACTCATTGTTAATTTGTCGAACAATTTATTATTTTATTTTTCTTGTTATCATGTATTCAACATTTCTCTACTAATTTTCAAATCTGAAATATACAATTTTAAAGATGCCTATTCTTTACTAGAATTTCTGATTGTTTAACTCTCTGTAATCTTGAGATGCTCTATTGTTCCATTATCTATTGATGCTTGGTCAGGTATGTTGGCTATTGTTCTGCTTTGTATCGAAGGAGAAGTTTATTAGAAAATTATGAAACACTGTGTGGGGGCTATTCAATTTTTGACAAATATTCATGAGACTTGAGTGGATATTCTCATACATTGTGTTTGTTCATGTTTGTTGTTGTTCTACATTGTATTTCAAGAGAAGTTTATTAGAAAATTATGAAATGTGGCGTGGTGATTGTGCAAAACATTGGTGGTATTAAATTTTTGACAAAGTTTGACGAAGACTGGAAAAATATTAGCATGTTTGTTTATGTATGTTGTCCGCTGCTCTATATTGTATCTCACAAGAGGTTTATCAGAAACTCATGAAATAAAATATTATGACTTCGATACACAGAACAAAATCGAAGCCATTAAATTGTTTAAAAAATTTGAAGATATTGACATATTTTAAATGCATGGAATTACATTAATGTCCGTTTTGCTTTACACTAAACACAGGAAATCTCATTTCTTTCATTTCACTCTTTACTTGTTCCGTAAGCTCGTGTTCGTAGATACAGCACACGCGTTCCAAGACGTCGAAGTCGCTGGAAGTAATATTGCCTTAGAAGTTTGTGACATAGAAAAATATCGTGTGTCAAGAATCCTGGCTTCTTTTGTTGCGTTCCATTTACGGGCACACTTCCGGCAGTAATGCAGTTCGTTTCACGTATTCCAAAAGTCTTTAGGAGGAGCAGCAGCAGCGGCGCAAGTAGTGGTGCTAACTGATGGCAGAAGTTGGCCAGAGGGGCCAGCACGTCGGTAGGGTCAATATGAGAAGTGGAGACACTTCAGAGGTCAGGAAGTGCAAAGAACCGGCTTGCCATCGACTCCTTCTATAAAACCCTCGTCGTTTGTCTACCTTACATGTCAAGCGACCTAGTTTTACCAAACTGTACCTCTGACGAGGATACTCAAAAATCTCCTGTATACCTGACGGTGAAAGGAACCCCTGGGTTCCTGAAAATCACCATGCTCCACTATTCACGGTCATATTACTTTTCAATTTTATTGTAAGTGCTAACCAACTGGATCTACCAATCAGTTAACCCTGGGGTTCCTGAAAGTCACTATACTGCAGTATTCACTTTAATTTTATATATTTCAGCAATCTGTACACTGTAAAGAGTTTTCATTTATTCTCTGTATATCAAAATTTAATATTGTGTGGCTTGTTTAAAGTAAGTGCTAACCAACTGAATCTACCAATCAGTTAACCCTGGAGTTCCTGAAAGTCACTATACTGCAGTATTCACTTTAATTTTATATATTTCAGCAATCTGTACATTGTGAACAGTTTTCATTTATTCTCTTTATATCAAAATTTACTATTGCGTGACTTGTTGTTTAAAGTAAGTGCCAACAACTGGATCAACCAATCAGTTAACCCTGGGGTTCCTGAAAGTCACTATACTGCAGTATTCACTTTAATTTTATTATATTCCAGCAATCTGTACACTGTAAAGAGTTTTCATTTATTCTCTGTATATCAAAATTTAATATTGTGTGGCTTGTTTAAAGTAAGTGCTAACCAACTGGATCTACCAATCAGTTAACCCTGGGGTTCCTGAAAGTCACTATACTGCAGTATTCACTTTAATTTTATATATTTCAGCAATCTGTACACTGTGAAGAGTTTTCATTTATTTTCTTTGTATCTAAATTTACTATTGTGTGACTTGTTTAAAGTAACAATCAACACCTGATTGATCAACCAGTTAACCCTAGGGTTCCTGAAAGTCACTACACTTTTCATTCTCTTTCTACCAAAACTTAAGACTTGATTGACCAATCATTGATAACGATATAAATGCTAACAATTGTTTTGTGTCACGTCTGAACTGGAATTTAGTCAGCAAAGATTTTGTATTTTGATCCAAAATACCAAGTTTAATTAGAATATGACGACCACCACTTCATCTAATGGATCATTCTGAGGTGTGGAATAAATCCTTGAACAGTTTTGCAAATTCGAAACGTGCAAAGAGGCTTTATCGTATGCATCGCAAATTATAGGAATCCAAATTTATTTACAAAATCCATCGATATTTATTTAAAATGTTTACGTAATCTTAATAGCATACGTACGAATTTTGTGCAACAGCACTGTACGTCAGATCGAAATTAATTGTTCTGAATAAAACAAGCTTTGCAGTGAATAATGAGCTTTAAAGTGAAATATTTTCCTCGTATATTAAACGCGAGCAAACATAATGGTATCGATCTTACTCGCAGCGTGCGCGATATCGGTGGCGTCATTGTTTCCGGCTCGAACAATGTTTGAAAATTCTAACTCCAACAATATTATCATTTTCGAATGTATTGTCCGTCGCACGACACGCGGAATTTTTTAAATTCCAAACATTGCTATTACGATGTTTCAAAGAAAACATGCTTATTTCACAAGACTTGTTTTTCTCGTATCTCAGAAACTAATTTAAAAAAAGGAATCTTACCTTGTAGAATAAATAGTTAAATTAAATTTGTCAGAACCTTCCTTTTTATAACTTTTAACTTTCAGTCGTAAGTAATGTGAAGTATTTCAATTTAAGAATTTAAATTAACTTGCAAGAAATTAGAATACAGTAGAGTATAGTGTAATTGTTTGCGGAGGTGTTCAAAGATTTGATTACGCGAATCCTTCCCTCAGTCATGTTCCGCGTATGCCAGTGGCGTTGGAAGTTCGTAGGTGACGGTAGAGGATCGTGTATCTTGCATGTCGGTCATTTTGGGAGGCGGTGACTGTTGGAAAGTAGCATCCGCTCATGCCTCAGGCGCTTAGTTAGTTGACCAGTTCTAAGAACTATAGGATAACTTGATTGAAAGTGGTTTGCTGGTGCTACGGAAGCCTCGCCATGGCTTATACCCGGTAACGCTAAGGTTGTCAGAAGAGGTTGATAGAATTGAGTATTCCCCAGTTTCTCTTAAGCTTTAGGGTTGACAGGGTGCTTAGTCTTCAGTCCCCTTAGTCGGTCGATTGAATCATCGTGATGGCAGTGATAGAGCTTCGGCTTGTTGAGTGAGCCACAGTTAATCAATCTGTTTATGCAGATATTGTAGAAGTCAAGAAGATGGACGATGTTTCTGGAGGAAACTCGATCAAAAATGGCAAGAATTTTCATAATAACATTACCACGTTAAATGCCAATACCCAAACCCCTCAAATTGTCCATGAAAACTAAACTTCAATTTGAATAACTTGTAATTTGTTATACAATTTATTTTTATAATCTCATTCAAAATTCAAGAGTCCCATCTAAATTTATTTTCGTTTTTTTAAATTTATTTTCTGATTCAAGCTTTACTTAGCCACTTTGTGAGTAATATATTTATAAAATAAATGGACATTTGGCAGTAGATCATGATGTTTTTATGGAAACTTCATCCACTGTACCAGGCTTCTCTGGGTTTACTGAAAGTTCATACTACAAGTGTGGATGCTCTGATTGGGTGTATCTCAATCCCAATACCCGAAGTAGGGAGGAGTAAGCTGGTATAGGTCAAGTGCCTGGGTTATAGAAGAGCCTTCTTCCGGCTCATTCACATTCAATAGGGCCATTTACTATGCTAGCGGAACAAAATGGGAAAATCCAAAACTGACAAAAATAAAATAAAATTTAAATTCTTAGTTTCGAGTGTTTTCAAAATAAACAATTCCTCCCTTCTTATCAGGAAATAATAGTATCACATTATTACCTTTTGTATTTATCGTCTTCGTTGCACAAATCAACCATATATAAAATTAACATTGGCTCGATAAAATAAATTTTACAAAAAGAAAAGATATAATCGAGATGCTGTTTTTAAACCTAACCTCGATTGTTGTTGATATTATTATTATTGAATAATACAATTTAACGGACAATGTCCTCTTTTAAAAGCTTATACAGCTAAAATAGACTCGTAAATACAAAAAATAATCGACACACATAGCGATACATTAAAAAGATCTATTTCATTCATATGTTATTGTTGCTACGAAACTGTATTAATACAACTTAATCAGCTTAAAAAGCAAGTTAAATTTTTTTTAAAACAATTTTCTTTCTCAACATAGTGTTCATAAGCAGTACACTCGATCCCAGCGAGTTTCCAACTTTCTCAGCCGGGAAAAATAGATTTCGTCGAACTCTGCGTAGTCGTTAGAGCTAAATTTTTAAACTCTCTGACGGAAAGAAATTGCAAAGAGCAAAGTCCAGAGAATAGGGTGGTCGAGGAATCCATCGGAGAGCCCAATTCGTGCAATTTTGCCATCGCGACGATCGATTTGTGGGACGTCGCCTCGCCCCGGTGAAAGAGCACCTTTTTGTGGCGAATGCGAAAGTGATCGGCTCGAATGGCTATAAAACGTTAATTAAGCGTCCCATCTGGCGTGGAAATTTTTTCAGAAGAACAGCGATGCTACTCGAGAAGTTGGGTCAAATAATTATTATCGTTTACAAAATAGGCGAATAATTTGTGTCGTCTGAATTCCCCTTTCATTCGTTGTCTTTTCCCCCATGAATTTTTTTTTTTATCGACAGATGTGTAGAATTTCGTGACTGGTACACGATACATGTTAAGATTGGTCCAGAGAGTTTCACATTTATCGTGGAAATTTAAAAGTCTTACAAAGATAAGAAACGAATAGGTCAACGTTCCATTGTGCTGTAATAGAATTGTTGATATGTTTAGTAGATCAATGTGTTTGTCCAATTTGTAAAATCTAGAGCATTTCGTAGCAAAGTTCCATTGTGTTTGAGTAGAATAAGTTGTTGATATATTTAGTAGCATTGTACAGGCCAAGGTTTGCCTCGCAGTTCTCGTCTTTGTGAGGGAGACTGTAGATCAAACCTGCGGCAAATCTCCGTCAAAGCTGCGCCCTGTACGGGCTCTGCGTTAGGTTCCAGATAAGAATCGAGCTCTTTTGTTGCGCATGAATAAAAATACTATTGACCGTATCCACGTTATTAAAGTTCAACGGTGATCTTTTGTTGCAGGAGTTTCTGTTAGCCATCGACGTAACATCCAGCGGAACGCCGGAAGAGAAATTGAAATGGGCTTTCCGTATGTACGATGTCGATGGAAACGGTGTCATCGATATTCAAGAAATGACGAAGATCGTACAGGTATCGTGCATTGAAATATTACCATAGAACAGAATTTTATCAAGAAACTTTTCTCAAATTAGTAACTTTTCGTTTATATTTATTCTTAGACTATTTTCAAGCAGTTTCCATCGAGCTTATTTAACAATGAATTTATAAGATAAACTTCATAGAGACGATAAAAAAAGTTCATATAAACGTACGTTAAATTATTTGATAATTTTATTTTTATACCACTATATTTTCTATAAATTTTAATAATAAATATAGAAAAATATTTCCAAGTACAATATTATTTACAGCGTTGCAAAAGTTGAATATAACATCGTATGTATTTATTTATATCAAAATAGAGCACTTATATTACGTTTCAAAGTTTACAAAGCTTTCAGTCTGCAGAAAGCGTACAAAATGGCCGCCTGCAGCCTGAATGCAACGCTGCCAGTCGTCGTGTAATAGAGTTTCTGAATCTTTCAAAAGTTCCAGGTGTTTGTCGGACTCATTGGCAGCCCTCTGTATACATTAACAAAGTGTTTCTGCATTGACAATGGGCGTTGAATAAACGATTGTTTTCGAGTGGCCTCGGGAGTACAAATCCAATAGATTTAAGTCTTGGGAGCGAGAAGGCTAACTAATGCACGATAATCCCTGCATCCAATCCATTTGTTGGGAGTTCGTTCGAGAATTGTCTAACTGCTACAAAAATAGCTTGCTATAAGATTTACAACAGGTTTTATATGAGCTTTTTTCATTGTTTTTATGTCTCTTGTTCAACATCCAAGTTACGAAACACCCTGTATATTTTCAAGTCATAAGCCCTAAACTTAATTAAACTAAAAAAAAGAGAAATTAATTCGAAATTGCACCTCTTGGCCTCTGCAAATTGAGTTTATACAGTCCCAGTAATAAATATTAAATAAGTCAGAAATATAGGATAAACTTATTTGAATATTCTAAGGTAAAAAAGAAGTCGATTTTCTCGCGCTCTCTGAAAGTTTTGAAATCTTGAGAATATTTTCCACGCTCTTGGACTTTGGAATTCGAAATATTAATGAAAATGTAGAACTTCCGGCCGAGCACGACTCAAGTACGCGAGTGTGTACACAGCACTTTTATTGGAGGGTTGTTGCGTTTGTTTGTAAAAAAAAAAATGCACTTGGCTGTAGTATAATAACTGGCTTTAGTGAAACCGTTGAAAGACGGGGATACTTAAAGATGAAGCGTTTAGTCTCTCGTAGGGCTGGAATAGCAGATTAATTACGGACAGCTGTAAGTATCTCTTATTACTACCTGAAACTTTAACATGTTTTTCTTTTTTTTAAACCATGTTTTTTCAAGCTGGATGGAAAAATATCTCAGGAGTTTTGTAAATTTGTATGATTCCTACGATATTAAGATTAACAACGACGCTTTTAAATAATACTCATTGTGTCTTTATGATTCCAGTCAGGAATGAAATTTCTTAACATATCACGTTATAATAGTTTCTGATGATTATCAAAATATTCTGTTATATTTCTGTGTCTGTATGAAATTTTTAAATGAGACAGTTTTGTACGTAATTTTATTAATGTTATCGAAAACTATTTCTTCCAACGAAATAATAAATAATTATTTTTCTTGCATTCAAGTAGACAATTTTATGAATTATACTTGACAAGGGGAAGCATAATTAATCTTATTAATGTCATCTTTGAATTTAGGTACCAATACAGTTAATAATTATTTCAACATTTCATTTCCTTAACTCGACAATTAAAAACAGAATTTTTTAGGAAGAATTTACTTAGGATTATTTGTTCGATACGAAAATGAAATATAAACGAATTCATTAATTTACAAAATTCGTCAGAGTTACTGTTGCATAAATTTCTACAATGTCAGCACTATTTAATATAATCACCTCCATTGTGTGCAAATGTTATGGTCCTGGGTGACGTGCGTTAAGATACGTTATTTGAGATACGATCGTTGGGACGAAAAATAATAATTGTATTATTATCGAAAATTATTTGGACAATGGTTGGGGTGCTGGCGAGGCTCCCAAATATGAGCCAAATTTCATCGTCGCGACCAAAAACGGGGTCTGGTCGCTCGTATGGTGGTCAGTGAAATGCATAATTCATTAACCCTTTTGAAACGTGGATCAAGCAGTAACAGCCGTATCGTACTGTCAACAAGTTGAAATTGATCCAAAACCAACCCGAATGAATTAACAGACATCCATACTTTTGCATGACAACGTTCGTTCGCATGCATCGCACGTCGGAACAGCGAAGTTGCATTTCTCTCTGACCGCATCGGACTATCAAATTTTTCCACCTTTGCGAGGGTCAAAATATATTCCTCGATCGAGACACGGTGAGATCCGGGGCGTAAGAACAATTTATGCAATATAAAAACGTTCGATATTTCGATGGAAGAAAACTATCAACGCCAACAGTGGGGTATTTTGATCGAATAAAATTTAATTTTTCGAAAATTTCCACGCGGTACGACCTAATAAAATAATGTTTTTTTTATTATTATCGGGAAAATAGAATTATGATATAAAATCCAAATATTTTATATCCAATAATGTTATTAGTACGAGGAAGTGTACGAACGATTTATGCAATATAAAAACGTTCGATATTTCGATGGAAGAAAACTATCAACGCCAACAGTGGGGTATTTTGATCGACTAAAATTTAATTTTTCGAAAATTTCCACGCGGTACGACCTAATAAAATCATGTTTTTTTTTATTATTACCGGGAAAATAGAATTATGATATAAAATCCAATTATTTTATATCCAATAATGTTATTAATACGAGGAAGTGTACGAACGATTTATGCAATATAAAAACGTCGAATTTTATAAATATTTTATACGATAGTATAAATTTTAATTTTAATTTTGACGTACGAGAATGGAAATTTAATTTGATATGGCTTAATAAAACAATGTTTCTTTTTATTACCGGGAAAGTAGGATTGTGGTAATTTAAAATCGAAATATTATTATTGAATAATGTGTTCTTATTAGTACGATGGAATTTCGTCATTCGACGCTTCGCTTAATCCGGGTTCCACGTAAACCGAAACTCGATTAATCCGATGTCGCGAGTTCAAAGAGATATTGTTGATATTTATGATGCATGGAATGATTTTCCCGATTATATCACTGGAACACAGCGATGCGTTTGATTCTATTCGGAATTAACCCATACTCGTAATCAATGAATATCGTCGTATTGGATCGTGTGGGTTATTAAAACGTATAATAAAGGGAAACGTGTTCAGTGTATCGAATGAGACAGGCAAAATTCTAATCTAGATACAAATATCAAATACCTAATAAGAAATTAAAAACATTAATAAAGAGTTCGTTTATTACCCGTTAAATAACAATAAGAATTTCAATTTCATAGTACATGTACAAAGATATCCAATATTTTTACTCAAAATGTGCATACTTAGTACTTCAACTTCGTACAGAAAATTTACAAACTACGTCGCAATTTTTCAATTTTCATCGGATAAAAGATAAAACGCCCTTGAAAATGAATTTCGTTTCAATTCGATACCGTAGTTAGTTCCGGAGAAAACAATTATTTACAAAAAAAATGCAAACACCCTGTATACAAATTTAAATTCATTTTCAATTAAATGAACAATTTATGATCCAATTTTATCGCACACCAGTCGTACAATCAATTGAAATTGGTGAAACTTCTTTAGGTATATAACGTCAAAGTAAATATGAAAATACATATAGAAAATAGCATAAATTGGAATAGTTGATACACTCATCGGATAGGGGATGAAATGCCCTTTAAAATGAGAGTTCGTACGAGTCGATAGCGTAATTAGTCCCAGAGATATGAGAATTTTAGTTTCAAGTCGATGCGGTGGCTAGTTACGGAGATATAAGGGTGCGAAGCGTTTGTTTACGTTTCATTCAGTTCATTGATCTCGCGCGCGTAGATAGTAAACAGTGCGTAGTAATTTCTTGGAAATACTACGCCGAAACTAGGTCACGACAGTCACGTACACGGGGTAGGTCAGCACGACGCACGTGCGAGCGAGAGGTCCGACGCGTCAGACGGAGACAGAGATAGTTGAATAAAAAAAATTACCTTTTACATAATTTACGATATCTCGGAAACGGGAAGTCGGATCGACAAAAACCAAAAACCATTTTAAAGGGGAAGATTTACCGCTGTCAACGATACCTCATTTATAAATAAAACACTAGTAGTTTCGAAACTGCACGCATCTAAACTTTTAGTATTTTTAATACGCATTGCTAGGCTCTTGTAAGATGGATATCGCGGGAGCGAGAGAAAGAAAGAGAGGTCCGACGTGTCAGACGGAGACAGAGATAGTCGAATAAGATAAATTACCCTTTCATATAAATTACGATATCTCGAAAACGGAAAGTCGGATCGCCAAAAACCAAAAACCATTTCAAAGAGGAAGCTTTGCCGCTGCTAACGATGGCTCAATAATGAATAAAATGCTAGTAGTTTCGGAACTGCACGTGTCTAAAGTTTAACTATTTTTAATACGCGTTGATAAACTTCTGTAAGACGGAGAGTAGAATTTTAAAAATTACTCCTTCATTTAAATTACGATATCTCAACATAAAACAAAAATCATTTTAAAGGGTAGGCTTTACCGCTTCTAACAGTGGTTCAATTATTAATAAAACATTAATAGTTTCGGAATTGCATGCGTCTAAAGTTTAACTATTTTTAATACACATTGGTAAACCGTTCTAAGACAGTGGAAACTGAAGATTCTCTCTTTTCATCTTTGTTATATTTTTTCTATTTACATCGGAAGCTAATCAAAATTTGAAACCAAATTTTGTCCAGTTTTTTTTTACAAAAAAATATAAATCATACATAAAAATATAGGCAAGAGAGACTACATATTTTTCTTAGAAAACAGACAATAAGAATAGAATTGAATATTGAAAAATTCGTTCTACATATACTATAAGAAAAGTCGTGAAGTTAAGTGGCCTTAAAATAACATTGTATGTTACAAATTCTAAACAAAATTTTAAAAACAGTCATTTGACCAGTCGTGGTAAGTTTAGAGTTAGCAACAAAGAAATACAAATTTATTTGTTCGAATAAATTGTAAGAAATAAATTCCTATTTGTTGGTCTTATCAGTTAACTATTATTTTAATAACCTTTTGACTTTTAACTAAGGAATTAAAAAAATTAATTCTCAAGATTAGAGATAAAGAAAATAAATCTAAATAGGACTCTTGAATTTTAACGGGGCCAAAAAAATAAGATATATTATAAATTATAGGTATGGTAGTTTTCAATTGTCTAACAACAAAGTTACGGTTTCATGAACAATTAAACGGGGTTTTCTAGTATGAAATGCATTTTTTCTAAGTTTCATTTTCAATTTTTTACAAAGACTGTATTTGTATTCGTGTAATATTCTAAGATTTTTTGGGCTAAAAGGAGTTAAAATTGGTGATACTGGATCCTCTCAAACATAGTTCTTTAATTGTGACCATTTTGATTCATAATTACTATGAAATTGACTATAGCAGGTACTAGAACATAAGGAAACAAATCAGTAATTTAAAAAATTATTTGAATTTCTAATAAAAATTGTAACAAACTTAGTCGACTAGATTTTTGCAAATTTATAACAGTTTTCTATAAAGAAAACGAATAAACATTTGCTTCCATTGCAGTGTACACTTCTTCAAGTTTCTGTCGTATCAATTTCTTTGGTACAAATAAATATGCCATAATATTGTCGGTAGTTCTAGCGTCGAAACAGAATACACCCCATACACATACGCTATGAAGAAAGATATTCACCAAAAGATGGATTTTAAATCGTAATCGTGCCCCGCTTTTCTGTTCGCAGGCAATATACGACATGCTCGGAGCGTGTTCTAGTAACAGGCCGGCGGACAGCGCGGAGGAAAGAGCAAAGAACATCTTCGCAAAGATGGACGAGAACAATGACGGTCAGCTTACTCAAGACGAATTTTTGAAGGGTTGCCTCCAGGACGAGGAACTCTCAAAGATGCTGGCCCCCTAATTCCGGAGCGTCTTGCATTAACGTCGTTCTCACGATAGCCCCACGATGCCCACGAAAAGACGTTCACAAAAATACTAAGCAACCGAACAACTTCCTCGATAAAAAAACAATCTCAGAGACATCCGTATCTTTAACGTTTCGAACGATTTTTAGCATGAGATTACGCACACGAAATACGGTCGTTGTTACGGTTCGACGAGGATCCGTCTGAGCACATACACAGTTCCCCCCAAGACACAATCGGCAAAGTGTGACGGACAGAATCTCATCGTTCGCTTTCGTTAAACGATCGCCCGGAATCGCGTGATCGAAGAGAATTTTCGTTGTCGAGTCCCCGGAGGGATCTGCACGATACACGTGAAACGAAGAGACGGCACTTCCGTTCGACGGCTTTTGGGGGTAGAAAGATTATTAGAGCGTTTTACATCCGACGAAAGGAGACCAGAACACGTTCTTCGAGTATCGAAGAAAAGAAAATAAATAAAAATAAATAAAAGGCGATATGATCGACGATCGAAGCTTTCGACGTGGCTGCACGGGGGCGGGGCGAAACTTTCGACGTCGGTATTTGTATCGGCAACGTTCAACGACGCTGCTACGACAAGTATCGTAAGATTGATGTTTAAGGTAAACGTAACTACTAGACGTAATTCGACGGGATTTTTCAATATTTCGAGATCGAACGACGGAGGCAGTTACGCTCGTTTCGAACTTGAACAACAACGGCGAAGTACTAGGATGTTTCGCGGGTGATGATTAACACAACGAAATCGCAAGACGGTACTGTCGAAAAATAGGTAGGGGAGATTCTCGATCGAGGAACACACACAGTTTTATATCGTACGACGCGCCTCCTCCTAAAACGTACAAACTTTTTCGTCGTTGTGTCTTATGCGTGTGCAAAGAGCGCGCACGTCGACGCGTTTCCCCGGTTCGTTTTTCATCTTCCAACCCCCCTCAGAAAACGTTGTTTTTACAGGTTACCGCGAATCGTTAGCCCCCCCTGTTGCGCTTTGGTGTCTTTCGGTTTAAGTTTTCGTTCGATGATGCGCGTGCGACGCTCTTTCTTACGTGATTGCACAATGGTCGTGTTATTATGGTTGATACGATAAATTTATTATATACGTCATGTAATATATACACCTATTATACTATGCATATTATGGATTACACAGCAAACATATGTATATACGTGACATTATATGTACGGACACAAATATACGGGGTGCTCGGTTGGAAAATTTGAATGTAAATATCTGAAAAACAATACATTTTTGGGAAAAATGTTAGATATTAGAGTTATTTAATTGTAAGGTGGAAATGTAACTATTTTATTTATTTTTTATTCGTCGAAGGGTTTGAAGGTTATTTGAAGGGTTGCTTTTTTAAATAGAAACCTATTATACAAGGTGTTCGGCCATTCGTGGAAAAAATTTTAATGGGAGATTCTAGAGGCCAAAATAAGATGAAAATCAAGTATATCAATCTGTTGATCGAGGCTTCGTTAACAAGTGATTAAAAAATTTCAAATCATTCTGTAAAAATTATTTCTGATTTCAGGGGTCAATTACAATCATATTTGGTGAATACACATACCCCCGAAATCCTACCCACTTTCGAGAAAAAAATTCGGGTAAAAAAAATTTTTCAAATCGTTCCAAAAAAATTATTCTCATTATCTTGTGAGCCTTCTACAAATAAAAAACGAATAAAATAATTTCCTGCTTGAAACCAATAACAAATAACATATTTTCCCTAAAAATGTGCTGTTTTTTAGATATTTAGATTGAAAGTTTCCAAACGAACACCCTGCATGTAATGCCATGCGTATATCATATTATATTTATATTGTAAAAATATGACGTACACCGCGTGCATAAGTTCGCGACGATCATTTTGCAAATCGGATTCGACGCTCCTAGCGTAGGTGCACAATGCAGGGGACAAGAGAGTCCCGAACAGAAAAGCATGTATTCATAAATGTTGTACCTATGTATATTGCTTGAAGGTAAAGGAGGCATGTTTGAATGATAAAAATCGACGGTGGGGACGAGATTACGAAACTTTCGAGTTTGATGGATCACTTAGCAGCGATATCGTCCTTTTGAATGTACCCCGTAGCTCGACGTCTGTTCGCGAAAGTAATCTTCGCTCGTGTTGTTTTTTTTTCTTTCGCCAAAAATAGACGGGAACGTTAAGAACAATTTTACAGCGTCTAGTAATTTCTGCTATAAACTTACCGATACGCACGCAAATGTTCTGCTACTCTCTATAGTCTTAGAACGATGTTTTGGCGGTCTCGTTTATCTCTAATCTGTCATTCGACGAATCCACGTGTTCTTTCGGTTGTGTGGCCAACATCTAATCTCACGAATATAGCTTAAACGTAAATGGAAATTACTGTAGATAGAGTATCTAGTGATTGTACGTGTCTGTTCGCGGGTAATGGACAATACAATTAAGACGAAACGTAGGAATGGGAAAACGAAATGAACGTTCGTTAGGCTTCGTTCCTTCTGCATCTCGTTCTGAAGCATCCATCTTTGTTGTCGAAGCTGATGAATATTATTCGTCGTTGCATGGAACAGAAATTTAGACGTCTGCAAAGCCAACAAGATCTTATAATTATACAATATTATTTTAAATAGTTCACTTGTGATATTAAAAGATATTAACATTGCAATATCATCCAATGGAACTGTTCTCAAAGTTCACTGTTTACAAGTTCAACAAAATTTAATTTGAATATGACTAACGTATAATTTATTCGACCAAACAGTTAAATTTTCATTCGTGTTCATCGTGAAATATTCAATTCCATAATTCAGATTCCAATTCATATTCTATGGGCACCGAATAAAAAGTTGTTTTTTAAGAATTTTTCCAATGGAAAGCTTCGAAGACGCCCTGAGTGTCTGCTCCAAGCAATGAATTCGATCGTTTCGAGTAAACAAATAGAAATAAGTGAGTAACGTTCTCCTCTCTCGCGAGATTACAAACGGAAAGTTGATTATAAGATACTGTCAGTCACGACGTCCTTTGCAGAAGGAAACCCGGTGTGTATTAGTGATAACATTCGACCAAACGCGTATTACTATTAGGTCGATATAGCGGAAAAAAGCTCTTTTCTCTTCTCGAGAGCGAAGATTGTCGTTGAAGTACTCAGAATTTATGAATTTATAAATCTCTGCTAGACTGTCCTGTGTCGTTGAGACCCCCTCGAACGGTTTGTAAACGATAATATCGATACGAGAAGGAAATATCTGTGCAATCGAAGTAAACGAGAAAAAGGAACGCTCCCCGTTCTACGTATAGTTGTATACATTAGGCTAGGAACATATCATTGCCTCCCCCTTTGATGGAAGAAAAGCAAAACGAAGCAATAATCGTCACGTCGCTTCTTTTCACTTATTGCGTGCTTCGATCATACCCATAATTTCAGTCAATTTTAAACGAGAAAGTATTCTATTTATTGACACGATATTATTATTACACGTACACACACACACACACACGACACACACGTATTAAATGTATTATATAAGACGAAGTGTATATATTATTGGATATAATGTATAGGAGGAAGAATACCTATATTTTTTCGCTACAGTTTTGTAAATCGGTCATGTTGTTTTAAAAATATCGACATAATGCGTTGGTTTTTCCATAAATATTGCACGTCGCGAAGCAATTCTTGACGAAAAAGACGAGAATCAGAGAAAGAAACTGCGCTGCCTCCTTTTCATTCCGTTCGATGCGCAAAGAAACTTCGCGGGAATAAAAATTACGAACCGAAGGAACCGAGAAAACACATATTCGCGCTGTTATTCGTTCTTTTTATGAGTACATACTGTCACATGGGCGCGCATAACGCATACTACCGAGATACTTCTCCACGTTCTACGTTTCACACGCTGAACCGACGCACGGTTCGAAATCTTTTTCGCGCGATTTCCAATAAATCTTTTTGAGGGAGAATGCAAGATAGAGCATCGCGACTTGTTCTCGAATAGAAAGTGCAGCATTGACAATCGAAATAATAAGTTTCCTTTTGAAGGAGTCGATGAACGTAAACGAGAGAATTTTACGAAGCTTAAAAACGAGCCTAAAGTGCATTACGCGTCACAGGAAAGCATCTTTTTCGCCTTACACGGCGATCTCGCGTAGCCATCGAGAGATCGACGAAGAAACTTGCACGCGTTACACACACAAAGAAGGAAAATGTTACGGAGTTTTCTCGTGGAATCGTGTCCACCATTTTTCACAGGGACGTGAGCCACTCGTTCGAAATTCTGCAATTCTACGGAGAATTTTGTTTCGAACGCCTTTCAATATCAACGACCAAAACGATGAAGTTTAAACGTTCGCTTTTCGTGGAATTCAATTGAAAAAATTGACAATTGCTACTGTATGGACAAAGTAATCGTTCTGAAAATTCGTGATCAAGTTTACCCTGAAAGATCGAAATTACTTTTCTTCAAAATTTCCATTTGCTTCGGGGAAATATATTTCTATACAGTATTTCCGATACCGTGTAAAATGAGGTGACATTGTCCGCTTTTTCTCTTTATCGTAAGTCGTTAATTCTTGAGTGTGCGTGAACAAAGAACCAAAAATAATGGTAGAGTTTTAAAAACTTTTGAAGGAGAGAAACTTTAAATTTTAGATGAAAGATGGAAACATAAATCAAAGTTTTTGCAAAAATTCTATAAGTAGATGGAAAGTGAAATCCTCCTCTCTTTCTTTGACCAGTCTCATGCAACGTCACGATATCTATCACAGGAGAAGAAAGAGATTCTATAGGAGAGTCGAAGAAGTTTTTCACCTAGTTAACTTCCTGAAATTAACCTTTTAAATACCATCTTTCCTAAAGGTATAGGAGCTTCAAAGATGTAGAGGCCTTCAATATCAGGAATTGTAGCTGATTCACAATTTATAAATTAACGTCTCCCTTATTCATCTAGTTAGATCTACAATTTTCTGCTTCGATACTGTTATTTATTTCGTGTTAAATTATCGATCAGAATGAACTATTATAATTATAAAACAATGTTTCGATATCTTACAAGGACATAAAATAGTAGTTTCGATAGAAAGTTCTAATTTATTTTGTATACAAGTGTCTATTCAAAACAATTCTTATAGAATTATTTTCATTAATATTGTTAAGGCAAATCCAAATAAAGTTTCGACAAAGAATAACTATTCTCCAGCAACACTGTTGTCTATAAACAAATCTTGAGCACGAATACAACGTGGAGCTTAAATGTTTTATTCTGAAAGGAATGCGAGTCTTATTCGTCGAAATGTTTGACTCCGCCTTAGCACCGCCTACGGTTAAACAAGGTTCACAGAAAGTATCTTTTATTGGTGCACCGAGCCACTGGCGTCTGTCGTTGGTCCGTTGAAAAAATAAATATCCAATCACGCGCGTCGAGGCTCCCTGCAGCGTTATTAAAAGTAACCTGAAATTTAAAAAGAGCGTCGTCTATTGGTAGGCGCTCCATTTCGTCTCGCAAACACGAAACTAATAAATAAAGTCGGTCTAGGTCGAGGCCAGGCGGTTCTGTTGTTTTAAAATGTCGCTGTGGCGCGACCCAGAGACATTACTCATCCTTTTGCTAGGCCAACAGTAATGGTACCGCGCAGGAACATTCTCATTGCACACTATATCTTAATACACCGCGAATAAAATACAAATTATGACTCATTTCATTTTTAAAATATACTTCTTTTATTCTTTTAATAACGACGATAGTTAATCGTAAAATCATTTCAAAAATCGGACAAAGTCACCCCGTCTCATCTGTATTTTATCGAAAATATTTATACCTCGTTGGATTCAACATAACGTCAGCAATGGCAAAACGGTGCAAAGTCTGCAATAATTGTTTTTATATTTAAAAAAGAAAAAAAGAAGAAAAAGAACTAAATACATTTGCGTCTTGCAATAATTGCAATAGTCACAATCAACCTACCGTGATACGTAAAAGCTATTGTAATGATAACCGGATTCAACGAATAAAGTCCCCCAGACGCTCTCCGATAGGTATTCTTATTGTTCGCGCGTAGCTTCACGCGATAAAATAACATTACTGTTCTTTATAGAACCTGCTGCGAGCACCATGTGAAGGTAAAAGTCAATTCGAACCAAAAATTTGACGAAACAAGGTAAAAAAAAACGGTAAAAATAATTACTGTGCAAGTGAGAAATCGAACTACTTACGCTATTCCTGCAATTTATGCAATTTCATATTTTTCTACGCCACTCATTCTACTCTCCCCCTCCCCTCTTCCCCCGAATCGTAAATTCTTATCGCGCGTTAAGACAGTGCTTGTCCACGGATAAAAATCTCTTGAACGGCTTTTGACCCTAACTACGCGCCATATTGCGTCTGTATCGAACGCGTTACAGATGTATAAACAAATTTCACTAAAGATGAACGAAGTTATCCCTACTATTTGTTCTGTTCACTCTGTTCGAGCGACCCATCGATATATATCATTTGGTATTTCATTAAACTTGAAATGTTTATATATTTAATTATATCTTCGTGACAATATTACCAATGGATTGGCGAGGCTTCCCCGAGAAAAATGAGTCCAAACACGACTGTATTCTGATCATTTTCAATTGCACGCATTGGCGTACCCACTATAAAATTAAAAATTGCGTATAAGTAAACATGCTTCGAATATGGCCGTGTTTGGACTCGTTTTAATCGGCGAAACTTGGCCAACGCGTTGACAATACTTTCGTAGGAGTACAATCTGAAGTATAAAAAATTTTACTTTAATAAATTTTCATTTTCGCTGAATAAAATTTCACGAATACGCCGCGAGGGTCGCTCGCTCTCATTAATATCCCGTTCGTTCTCATCGTCAAACGCCAAGTACGAAGCTGAGTCTCAGCCCCCTGACAGGAAAAAGGTGCCTGTCTTTTGAGGCACCGCTGTAATTCGCGAACGTAAAGGAATAATACATCAAAAACTCGCTCTCGTAAACGTCTACAAAGTAAATTCTTAGATATTTCTTTCGAAAGTGTAAAATTTTCACCGACTCTCTACCACGAACCAACGATCTTTAAAAGTCTAACCGTATTAGTCTGATATTATGCTCTGATCGAAATTGTTTACTGTCGAGAGACTCCTCGTTAGACTTCTTCGCTATTTAGGCCACGTGGTTGAAACGTATCTGCTTAATTACGTAACGTTGCGTTTGGCATCTTTTAATCTTCTCTAAAAATATTCTTTGCGGAATATCTGTTTAATGTTCGCCGACAGAATATCTTTATCTTCCTCTCGAATGATTCCCCTGCTATCGAGACCCACGCGTTAATTGTCACATCGACGCCTTAATTGTTCCAACAGAAACTGGACGTGTTTATTTTGTTTTTACGGTGTATCAATATTTTCCATGAATAAATTTGTCCATCCTCTATCGTTTCTCGTCTACCTCAACCGAAACGCGGTAATTGTTTGTCACGTTACGTCCCTGGTTTAGTTTCCAAACAGCAAGAAAAATAAGGCATGGCGAACAGATTCAATTTCGATGGGGGAAAAAAAAAGATCACTAAAAATGTATACAGCAGTAATATCGTCGAATGAAGAACTAAAAACTAATGGACTATGTAATTTACGGCCTCGTTATCTCGTCGATTGAAAAATTCCGTGTAGTTTAGCAGCAAAACTTTCAAGAGCTCTCCCTCGCAAAAACCTAGCACATTTGCGCACGTATTAATGTAAAGTACTTCTTCGTACTTTCCAGCGGCGTCGACTCCACTCGGGAGATTAGGAATTAAAAAAAAAATTATATATGCACCGAAACCCCCATCAAATACTGTATGACGAATAAAAGGAGATGACAAGTGTATGTTTACCGACGTATTACTACTTTTGTTTATTAGCGTTTAAGGATATGTACGTAATTTAAGCAACGCGCGTCACGATACTGCTCGAATATTGTACGTTTTTTAAGGACGACAAAGATTAAGATAGTTCGAAGAGCGATACGTTGATCGTTTAATGAACTCGCGGTACGTGCATCGTCTTATAATAACATTGTACGAAGTACAAGCGTATTCCATTTTCGAAAAAAAAAAGATTTTAAACATTCCAAAGCTTGTTAAATTCATTTACCACCCTCGTCGTCTAAATCTTCCAAACGCTTTCGACGAATTAGAGAGAAATGAATGGAATACAAATTGTATTTTTTACAAATAATAATTAAGAAAACTTTGCGTATTCTTTTTAAGAAGAACGTTGTTGAATTTGAATTCTCCTGTATTTCAAATTATTTCCATGCGTTGTGGTCGCAGTTATCGAACAGTGATTGAATTTTATAAATCGTTGACATATGCGTGCGTTATTGATTCAAATTTCGTACGATGCATTAGAATGTACAAAGTAAACGGAGAAACGCGCACATTGATGATTATTGAAATGTTCGAGGATATTTTTTAAACATTTGAATTATTGAAAACGTGTACATGTACAGAGAACATTTTTAATAAGTTTATCTGGCTCGGTTGCACGCAAGCTTAAGCAGCAATAACAATTTGGGATACATTAAGACGTTGTGCATTTTAATAGACGTTTGTAATACAAATTTTTAGCAACGCTTCGTTTTTTCGTATTCTATTCAACGAGACTGTCAACTTTTCGAAATGAAAACAAGTTTCGCCGCACAAGCTAATTTGCAACGAGCAGCCGACTTAAGCGAAATGTTAATCAAGATAACCCGTTTTTTTCTGCGAAATCACGGCAAATAACGCGAACGTAAAAATAACTCGCGTTCGTCGTACGAATTTATGATCGACCGTTTTAATCCTTGGACCGAAATATAAATAAATAAAAAAAAAAAAAATTTGAAAAAAAAAAAAGGAAAAAAGAAGAGTTCCAAAATATACGGAGATACGTTGTACCCGTCGCATAGGTTCGAAATTATGATTAATTGCTTCCATTATCCATCGAATAAGCCCGGATACGTATGGCGAAATAACAAGTCATATTTCAAAAGGAACGGCGAACGTATTCACGGTCCAACGATTAATCACGACTATTGTTAAATCGATATTTTCGCTTGCGAAATACGGTACCTCGAAAATTTGGCAATCAAAAACCGCGGCAACGTGACAAAGACGTTGGCGAACGTCATTCATCTCCGGCTAGCGAGCATGTTGGGTGAATTAATTTATGTTAATCCACGCGTATCTCGTGACGCGCGTACGTATATAAATATCGCGTCTCGCTCCTTTACACTGTACACGATGAGCACCGAAATATACATGAAACTGAACGTTACGCTGCAAGCCGGGTATAAAATAAATGCAAATTGTATGCATACGCGGAACGCGCCTTACGAGCATTGTCCGACGCCATTCGTGTATCAGTTTCGAATTCCGTTGTCTATCGGCGACACGAGTTTCCTACCGTACTCTCAAGTGCAAGGGATGACAACGTTATCGTTAATTTCTAATCGGTAAAGCAATTTGTAATCATCGTCGTGCAATAATATAACGACTAGACTGCGGATCTTTAGTCAAATTTATATTTTTATTACTAGAATTGATGAAAATGGGAGCTTCGAAGAGGGTTGTCTCAACCCCTAAATATAACAATTCGTATCTTACGTATTTCTTACATTTTTGCATATTAGAGTGCATTATGTAGTTTCCCATAAATGCATAAACATCCGCAGTTTAATAATAACAATTGTATCAGCGATAAGGGAGTATTCTCATTGGCGTAGCAATTGGTGTTCGGGTATTTTTTGCGCGAACGATTTGAAATTTTAATGTAAAATTGTACAGTACAGTCGACACGCTTTGGTGTTTTTTTAATTTTGAAAATATGAATTCAGTGAGACTGCATGGCTTACACAGTTGGATCCCTAAGTTCTCGTTCGATGGAAATATTGTGAGTGCTGGCACTAAAAAATTAGTTATTAAGTTTTATTTATGGGAATATGAGTTTCTGTGGCTGTTGAAGATTTAATTATGTTTCGAGGTGTTATTTGTTTCTAGAAAATCAAGTTTTAAGTATTTATGATCGATCAGTCTTTCAGAATTTCCTTGACCCACACTGTCAACTCTCGCTGTTCGTGTTTTCAACAGAATGTGGGTCGATACAATAGCATCGATACAATAGAACCTCGATTATTGCGTGGAATCGTCGGGTTGCATTGCGTGGGCGAGTAAAAGGGATCACTTAGCGGCGAATGAAGTTGGAGGGAGAAGTAACTGGCATTAGCGAGTCTAGGCGGTCGAGATAAACTGTGTAAATGGGGCTCCTTCTCGTTGGATCGGTTGCCTTGATTATCTCATGAACCACGATCATTAGGTCTCTTCGATAAATGTTTGAGTTTCAAATTTTCCTTTTAGCAAAACGATACAGAAATACTCCAAATGAGAATACCCCTTGAACTTAGAAAATTGTCACTTTCGATTCTGGTGAAAGAGAAAAATAGATTTTGCTAAAGATAAACCACAATGTTAATTATTACTTAAATAATGAAATCAAATTACCTATGATTTACGAATTCACAATTTAAATTTGTCTGGTGCAGTTTTGAGAGTGCGAGATGAAATTTGCAGCCCCCACAGAAATGCTTCCGGAATAACTCGATGGAATTTTGTATCTAAAAAGGAGATCTATGAAAGCGTGGACTCTGCCCGTAAGCACGAACGCGAACTAATAATAATACGTACGTAGTACATTATCGCGGCACTTATAATATTCCGATTAAGCAATCAAAATAGACTCATATTTTGTTCGTGGGTTATACACGACAAAAGACCGAAGAAACCTGCATTTATCATCATTACTAATATTATTATTATAATAAATCTCAGTATGCTCTAAATGTATTGCCGTTGTTGTGTAGTAATCGTTATTACTATTATTGTTACATTGTCATTGTCAGTCTTTGCGTTCCTATTTAATCTCTTTTTCTGTTTTTTTTTCTCTCTCTCTTTCTCATCGTTACCCGAAATCACATTAACCTTTTGTTTCTTCTGTTACAGTGGTGTGAATGTGTATGACTGTAAACGTATAAGTGTTGACTTTACGGTAAGCTAATTCGGTCTTATTACGCTAACCCCCGATCCTCTAGAGATTACACACGTAGAAGTAGTTGTTTTATTTTTAGTGATGCTCAACGCGAAAAAAAGAACGGACGAAACGGGCTCACGGAAGTTAAAATTGCAAAGCGGTGATATTAACGGGAATTTGCATTGATTGTATTCGTAATATTCGCTGAACATTCAAGGCAAACATCTTTTACGGTTATTACTTTAGTGTTCATCGAACGACTGTAAACAGGTCTCAACCCTTTCCTTCCATATCTGTCCTTGTCTCTTGTCCACGTCTTGATATCTCCCTCTGTTTTTGTATATGGAGTCTAAACAATTTAAACATATATATAAAAAAAAAATATCACGAATTTTTTAAAAACGTGTGTCGTAAAACTATTCTATTTTGAAATTAAAAGTCAAATTTCTTTTAAGAAAAGTGGAAATATTTATGTACCTAGGAAAGTACAGGATATAGTTTCGAAAAAGCACAATGTACTTGAAACATGTGAAACGTATCCAACGTGAATCATACAAATAATTAATGTACCTTGTTTATTTGCTCCGCATAAATATCATATAGGTTGAAGGTATAATTTGCCTTCTATTTAAATGAATAATGACTCCAGAACATAGAAATATATATTATGTCCTGAAACTTTTAAGTAGAAATATATATACATTCTTAAATTTTTGGATATGTGTGTGTTTGTGTTCTGGAATTGTAAATGCTCTTATAAACCACAGAAGGATTATACTTATCAAACAATTCCCCCGAATTCCATCAATTTTTACGCGAGTTGTTCACGTTGTTAATAATTACAAATTTATAAAATATTTGGAAACATTGGGGTAAGCTGAAAAATATATATATCCTTGTACCAAAAGAAGACGGAAAGTGCCCTATCATTTTACAACTTGACGCTTCGTTTTCTGAATATGCATAAAGCAATTAACATTACATGCAGAGGCGAAGATTGAGATGAGCCTTGCTGGATGAAATCGAGTTTACGATGTAAGGCACGATGAATGGAAATATGTTCTAAAGTTCCAGTTTTTAATCAAAATAACGATAAACATTACAATTTTCAAAATCGTCGAATCGACTTCTAATCGTAGATCTCGACGAAAGCAATGGGAAAATCTTATTTGTTTTGGTTCTAAGATCGATAGTTAAAACAAACTGAATTTGTGAAATGCAAATTTCTGCAAATACTTGGTCAATCCATTTGTGGCTAATAATTTTATTAACCGATCAGAAACAATTTTTTTAAGTATATGAAAAGATTATAAATTACTTTAAAAATGAAACGCTAAATTTATTAAGAAGGAAAATTATTTGACGTAAAGTTATCTTATATATTTTTAGAAATAGTATAAATAAAACTGTGTTTGTATGAGACGTGTAAAATATTAAATTGTAGTCTTTTTAACATTTCTTTTTTCGTTATAGGAAAATATGTATATTGAGCTAAAATAAAAATCGCTACCCCGTTTTCAAGACAATTGACAATCCCCATTTTGTATTCAGTCTATTTACTATGCTATACACTTTTAAATTTTTACTGAATGAAAGAATTAATAATATCTCGAAAACAAAAATGTACCTTTCTTGTGGAATATTTACTTTAATCTATTCTCGTCACATCGAGTCTTTTTAATGAAATAAAAATTGTTTTACAAATACAATTCTCCAAGTAAATTTAAAAACGAGACTATCAATTAAATTAAAAATGAATTCTCTCAAATTTCATAAAAGTAAAAGTAGTTTGGTGTGCAAAACAATATTTTATGATCTTAAATCAGTAAAAATAGTATCATCAATAATTGTCTTTCGAGTGTGAGTGTGTGTACGAAATGTTAATTGTTTGTCCACGTTTTGAAAACGAAAACTCAAGTTTTTGATCGATAGAGAACTCGATTTTTTTAGGCTCGAGGAATTTTCAACTTATGCCAGCATTTTAAAACAAATTGTATATACAAGAAAACGATGCACTTGTGTCGTAGAAAATAATAAAATCTTTATATTTCTTGAAAAAGTAAAAACATATAATCCTGGACCAAAATTCAGTACCTGAAAAATGGTATTCTTTTGTCCGTAACAATTCTTTATTTTGAAAACAAAACCCCTCAAAATCCCTGAAATTTCGTTGCAATGTTCATGCGAAATTTAGAAAAAATGAAACCGTAAAAATCCCGGTTTCCGTCAAATTATTTTGATCGATGATTTTGTGGTCGTCCGTATGTAGTTACTTATTTTTTCTTTTCCAGACGTGTCTGGTGGCGAATATACCACCAACAAACTGTGTTTTTCTAAGCGGCACCGGTAGAATAGTAGACTAGTTAGCATTTAATAATTTGCTAATTAGCGGTCGAGACTCGCCGTCGAAAGCCCGAAATTCTGAAAGGAGCGACGAACGACCATGGGGAAACAGAACAGCAAACTAAAGCCGGAAGTACTGGAGGACCTCAAACAAAATACTGAATTTTCAGGCGAGTTTCATTCCCAACTTTCGTCCAATTTCGGTTTCACTTTATTCGTTAGTCGTTAAATAAAACGAAACATTTTAATCATGAAATAAGTGCAATTTAATATGTAGCGATCTCGATAAATAACAACGTGTGTATGTGTTTTTTTTTAAAGATGCTGAAATTCAAGAATGGTACAAAGGCTTTCTGAAGGACTGCCCGAGTGGGCATCTCAGCGTAGAAGAATTTAAGAAAATATATGGAAACTTTTTCCCCTATGGTGACGCTTCAAAGGTAGGACAAAAATTATGAAATTATTTTATATAGAACAAAAATAATCTTATTAGCGACACGTCGATTACGTTCAGTTAAAATTCTCACCTACCACCCTCTCGAACGAACTTAGCGATCTTAATTTAATCAGTTGTATACTATTCAAACTGTCCACGTTAAACGTTAAGACCATTTCAAATATTTTAACGCATTTTTTCACGTACGATGCATAGTTTGCAGAACACGTGTTCAGGACGTTCGACGCTAACGGCGATGGAACAATTGATTTCCGAGAGTTTTTGTGCGCTCTGAGCGTAACATCACACGGCAAATTGGAGCAGAAATTGAAATGGGCCTTCAGCATGTATGACCTCGATGGTAACGGCTATATTTCGCGACAAGAAATGATGGAAATCGTGACAGTACGTGTAAAACATTTCAATTTTACACTTTTACCCTAGATCATGCGCCAGAATCATATGCATGCACAGTAGCGGATATAAGGGGAACTACACAGGGTGTTCGGCCACCTCTAGCAAAAATTTTAATGAGCGATAGTAGAGGCCAAAATAAGACAAAAATCAAGAATACTAATTTGTTGGTGGAAGCTTCGTTAAAAAGTTATTAACGTTTAAAGTGCCGCTCTTACTGAATTTTTTTCTCGAAAATGCGCAAGATTTCGGGGATATGTCTATTCACCAAAAATGACTGTAATTGAACCCTACAACCGAAAATAATTTTTCCACAACGATTTGCAATTTTTTAATTTTCTCGAATAATTTCACACCTTCTCTATTTTTTTTCTCGAAAGTGGGCAGGATTTCGTGGGTATGTCTAATGGCAAAAACTGATTGTAATTGACCCCCGCAACCGAAAATAATTTTTCCACAACGATTTGCAATTTTTTTTCTGCGTTGAAAAATTTAGGCACCTAATTTTATTTTCAGTAAGGAATTTTTTTCTCAAAAGTGCGTACGATTTCGGAGGTATGTGTAATGATAAAAAATGATTGTAATTGATCCCCGCAACCGAAAATAATTTTTTTAAAACGATTTGAAAAATTTTTTTTCGCCGAAAAATTTCAGCACCTACTCGATTTTTTTTCTCGAAAGTAGATAGGATTTCGGAGGTTTGTGTACTCACCAAAAGTGATTGTAGTTGACCCCCGCAACCGAAAATAATTTTTCCAGAACGATTTGAAATTTTTGAATTTAATTGTTAATAACTTTTTAACGAAGCTTCCATCAACAAATTAGTATTCTTGATTTTCGTCTTATTTTGGCCTCTACTATCGCTCATTAAAATTTTTGCTAGAGGTGGCCGAACACCCTGTATAAACTTGATCCCTACTCCACACCCTTTAATCAATTAACAAAAATTTATTATCAGAATTTTACTCGCATTTAGAGATTTCTTTATGTTGAATAATTATCGAAACTGTAATATTTCTATTTCTGTTTATAATTTCTAGGACTCGAATTCTTCTTATACTTTTTTTTTCGTTTCCCCTTAGCTTTTCTAGATCCACCACTGCATATATATACATATTCCTCGTTGATTAAATTCTGCTTTTAATAGTATATATCATTAGGTACAGTCCCCAATTCCTGCTACAAAGAAACAGAATAATCAAAATACAAGTTTCTTAAGTGGAGCCTTTTTATGCGATTTTCCTATTTCTAGGCAATCTACAAAATGGTAGGTTCCGTGATGAAAATGCCAGAAGACGAATCTACACCCGAAAAAAGAACCGATAAGATATTCCTGCAGATGGACAAAAATAAGGATGGCAAATTGTCACTCGACGAATTTATAGAGGGTGCAAAGAATGACCCTTCTATTGTGCGACTGTTGCAGTGCGATCCTAGTGCACAAGCTCAGTGAAGCCTTGGGCCATTATGCAAATATTACCGTGTCGTCCAGATACGTGCGTCGGGACCCGGTCCGATAGTGTCCCGTATACAAACATTACGATCACAAAGCAGTATATGTTTTAAAAAATTCCCTAGAAAACTTTTCAAAGAAAAACTTTTATTATTTTGGTTACATTTAATGTAAGAATTCTTTACTCTTTGTACAGTATTGTCCTTGCTGTTTCATAATATTTAATTTTTTTTTTTCTCTTTTCTTTTTTCTTTACGTGTGAACTTTATTTTTACGCGATTGATCATATAATAATCAAATTTTTATTATCGAGAAGTAGATAAGTAAGTATTAAACGTATTAACGAATTTTCATGCAAGAAATCGTTACGAACGTAAACGTTGCTCGAAAACATAGGTGATAGAAAAAGGGGGCATTTTTAAATTGGACCGGAACCCGAACAGGTCCAGGGTCACTGGGCCCATTGCGCTTGCGCATACCGCAAGCTAGTCTGCAAGACTAGTCCAGTCGCTCCGTCTCGTAAACGGATCGATTTTAAACGAAAAAAAGCTTATTACGTTTTCGGATGTACGAATCCTCGTGTGCTGCGTACGACGAATGACCTGCAGAGCTGCCCACACTCTGTTATTCGAGAAGAAAATATTGTGGTTCGTTAGTTAGAACCAAGAATGTGCTTCATCAGACTTTACCTCAATGCTATCGGTGACATTGATGCCTGAAGTAGCACTCGTGTTCCAGTTATTCGGTTAAATGCGATAATTAGCGGAATTCTAGTGTTCTGTGTTCTTGTGCTGCTGTCCATCATTTCGTGGAGCATCTCGATACCTTCGTTATGAAAGATCAGCTTTAATGGACAATAGTGTTTACATAAGTTCAACTACTGTTTCTTGTGGCACAATTGTGCGATATCCGTCTTTGCTGTATAACCTTAACTATGCTTATAAATAACGAGTTCATACATCAACACATTTTTGAGTAGTGGTCTTTAGCATAAGTCTCCGCCATACGCAGCTCAAAGGTAAAGTAATTTTTAAGTGCTCTATATGGATTTTTGTAAGCTATTGTGCCCAATACATCTTTTTCCCATTTCATAGCCATATATTCTGAACCATTGAAATTATCTGTAATGCATACCTTAGCAACATACGCAAATGTTATATAAAAAAACTTACGTATAATTATTAGGGGTATGTGGGACCTCAAACATTTTCCAGAGTCCATCTTGATCCTGAAAAAAATTCCTGCCTCAATTGAAATCCTGCACACTCCTAATAATTATAGCTCCTTCGTAATTGATCTGAATAAAACTAAGGGACACTCCCTCAACTATACTTAATCTGACTTCAAATTACAATGAATGCCATATTTTCAACGTCAACTTAGATGAGGGATTCAATCTTGCATTAGTACATTGTTACACTTATGTAGATAACTGTTGCAAACATATAGAAATATTATAATAGTAAAAATATATAGATATTAAGGATTTACTAGAAAACTTACAAAAATCAAAACTTTTACTGTTGCTGCTATACAAATATACTCTGATGCAATAGCCCAATTACAATACACATGTTATAACTTTTAGATTTAATGTAACTTGGGCTATTATCTAATTTCTAGGTTCTACAATGTATTTAGAACTTCAGAATCTATTTCGATATTACTTCTTGAATGCAGTAAACTAGTTGCTTTAGTAATCTTTGTTGCAGTTGCTCCTATTCTAACCAGACAAGAAATTTGTGCTTTATATTAGTAACTTAATATCCAAATTAAATTAATAACATAACTAGGCTTTCGTCTGAACTCTCAATTCAGATTAAATTTTTGGCACTACGAGGCAAAAAACATAATTATCTACATAAGAACATAACTGTTTACGTGATTGGTTGAATCATCCAGTGATACTACTAAAGTCTGAATAAATTATACTTGCTTAGCAGTATTAAGATTCATATTACAGTGACAATTAATGGCAACTTAATTTTCCACTTTTCAGATACTTATTGTGAAATACTCGGTATAAATCGATGATACATAGTTCTAATTAGAGTAGAATAGAATCTTACACTACTAATCCTACGGTAGTATTTTTAAACCATCAACAAAAGTTAATTATATATTCATTTTTTTTTTTTCTTGAATTTATCAAAAGAAGTTGATGAACGCTTTCGTTTTAGTAAAAAAGTATAAACTTTGAAATTTAACATAAGAAAAAATAAGCGATCTATTTTCAATTTATAGCTCTCGCTTGAGTCTAGAACCCATAACTGTGATCGCGTGGATTGCGGAATTAGGTATTGGTCCGAGTGCGTTTAAAAAACTAGAATTCATTAAATGATTCCAGTTAAACTTTACTGTACAGGAGCGCATAAGTCCGTTTTAGGTGATAACCTACAATTTTATTCAGATTTACGTAATTGAAGGAGAAGTAGACACGCATAGAACGTTTATTTTTAAGTTTTTCAGATGTGTAGATCATGATCTATCATGCTGATGTTCTACACACTTTAAGATCTGCATTCAGGTAGTAACAATGGTTCATTGTATGTAACTATGAAATAAGAGAAACATATGTTCGGCATAATAGCTAATTGCAAGAACACATTTCATATTATACGATGATGCGCATAATACTCTTCGTGATCCCGACGAAAAGTTTTCGAATGTTCATTACGCGCTGTCATAGATCGCCTAATGATCTAATAATTATAGAGAAGACTCATTTTGAGATACGTCTTAATATGTTGGCAGAAAAACTGGAGCAATTAATAGTTCGAGTAGCAAAGGTCACCGGAAAAAATTGATGAAAGAAAAAACGTCTGGTTAAAGTAATTATTCAAACAGTTCATTAATTTTAATGAACATAATGTGTTTTTAGATAATAACGTTTTTTTTTCGCTTTAAGTATGAATAATGGAATTATATGGAGAACAGTAAAACCAGTATGCAATGTGTAAATATTATTTAAAGAGGATAACTCACATTGTAATACAATATAACCACTTCTTTTGTGGCTTTTTATAATGTTTTGTGGATTTTTTAACGACAAGAGTATATTAAAATTGCTTCCTACTTATGATCCTATTGTAACTTTGTATACTTTATTGCAACTTTCATGAATATAAACTGACTAAAATAATTACCAAAAATTTCCATAAAACTACATTTATAAATGTAAAATTAAATCATACTTATAATGATTCTATCTATTAAATTTGACTTACTATTATAATAAAATAATGAGATTTAAAAAACTATAATTAAATTATAAGATATTTGCACATATATTTCCATGAAAACAATTGGAGAAACAATTATTTATGATGAACTTCGAATATAGAATTTTGTAATTGTTATTAAGCTATTGAATTAATTTGTTTATCTCAGAAGTTACAGTCCGATGACCTTTGTTATAATCGCTTTAACATGTTAATTTCCGTAAAACAAAGGTTCTTTTAACCTTCTCGTAACAAGCAAGGGAAAGAATGGAGCCCGCTTGCCGATTTGAACGACTGAACTGATTGTTATTTTAGTTCAGTAGTTTTCGAACGACAAAAAGCTTCAAGTTTAAAAAAAAAAAAAGATTGTAAAAATGAAGTGAAAATAAAAGGAAAGGAGATAACATGGGGAAAGAAAAACGAGAGAATAAAATTCACACGCACGAACTATTTTAGAGATTTATTTTTGCGAATGCGTATACGCGTGTATGTCCGTGTACGAATGTGCTATGTGTGTGACAATGTATCGTTATACGCGTCTGCATGTATGCATACGCGAGAAAGGGATAGGAGGAAGGAGACAAAAACAAGAAAAAAAAAAAAGAAAAAAAATACAAGCAAAACAAACAAAATCTCCCGCCACCTGTTGTTCAATTAGAATTGGCTATTTTAATGCGTTCTGCATATATGTATACATAGCACTATAATTTTATTACTTGTTCCTAGTGATAAGAGCGCGATAATATTGCAGTTTCTGTCTGTGCAAAAATAATACACGCAGCAGCAGAACAAATGTGTAACTTGTGACGGATCATTAATTATGGCACGATCAACAGAAATCGACTCGTGATTAAATTTAAAGTAACTATCTCGGTATAGATAAACGTGTATATTTTGAGAAATATACGAAACAAATTTAATGTATATAAATTACAATCTACAATGGAAACAAAATTCGGACGGTTCGTCGTTGTTGTTGAGGGAATAGGACATTGATTAAATGATTTTTTATTTCACAATTCTTTAATTAGTATTTCATTTTTTGTTTTAAATGTTCTTCATTATCTCTGTCACCATTTCCTTTTCGTAATGCGTGATCGAGCTTTAATTTACATTCCTTTAAGGTTCGACTACGTTTTCCGGTATCACTAACGAAACATCTTTGCTACTTAAATATGATTACGTGATAAGTAATCATTATGCTGGCAGTATTGTAAGTATTATTTTACAGGAGGGCAACGTATAAAATACGTGCATATATTAGAACATATACATATATACATATATATTGTATATATATACGTATATTTGTATCTATGCAGAAATCTATTCTACTTTCTAAGATATTATCTGTTCATATTATGCTCATTAATAATTAAGGATAAAGACCACATAGTTATATCTTTAATCCGTATAGTCATTGTATAAACTAAATAACCTTACTGAAGTTAATATATGAAATTTTAAAACAATGTTTGGATTCTTCTGACTATTTAATAAGAGGAAAAATAAGAAGGTGCAGGGAGTATGCTAATTACCGAAAAAAACAAAGCGATGACATTTCCTTCTAAAAAATACAAAAATATAAAGAATAGATAAAAAATTCTGTTTAGATAAAATGGAATTTATATTTTAAATTCAATGCTAGTGAAGTCAAAATGTAATTATCGTACCTCGGATTAAAAAGCAATAAAGCGGGAAAAAGTAAATATTGCAATTAAATTAGCACAACTCTAAAAAGTCAATAATATTGCATAACTTTCATAATTTTACATTTGTTTAAATATTTAATGATTTTTCAACCACTTTCTTACAAGATAAGTATACAAAATGAATAGTAAGTCATACTAATTCATCAAAACATAAATGGTATTAGCGAATTAGTATTTAAAGTGTTGAATGAGAAAATCAGATTATTAAAAAAAACAAACGAACATCATCGGATAAACAATTTTGACAGAACAGTTTTGATTGTCCACTTTAAATCATTTCCATTATATTTTTGGAATATAATTAGTTTAGCATATAAAATTATTTAACAGAATTACACATAAGTTTGTTGATAAAATTCTAAAAATTTTAATATTTTTATCGATTTTAAATAGTCAAATCTGATATGTTGTAAAAAGAAAGTAATTTTCAAAACAATTCGACAGTTGAAAGTAAAGATTCCCGATATTCAAATTGTATAACAGAAATAATTTTTTATTGTTATAATGATATAACGATATATATAATACATAAGATAAAATAGCAACTGATTGTAATAATTTTCTCAGTATTTAATTTTGTTTAATTCTACATAAGTAGATATTCATTGTTTAAATTAGAGTTTTCTCCTATTATTAATAAATTACATGAAATTTTCAATTTTTAATTTATTAGCAAGTTACCTATTAAGGAATGTTTAAGAAAACAGTAATATTTGATAAAAAGCGAACACGGGAGACATCACTAAACCAATGGAAAGTAATAACAATGAAAATTAATTGAAAGGATTCATTTTTATTATAATATATAAATATGTTGCAAAGTGAAAGAGTTCCTTACCTAATGCATCTTTATACAGAGTAATTTATTATTGGCGGTACAAAAAATGGATCAAAAGTGTAGAATAAAGTTTTTGAAAATGAGACATTGTTTTCAAGAAAATCGATTTCGAAAGTCCGTAGGGCACATTCACACGCGACTAAAAATTAGTGTAGCGAATCTAGTTACAGATCATATCTCATTTATTTGTGTTTATAAATAATGAACCTATTTAGAATTGATTTATGAAAAGTAAATTGTTATGTACTCTTTGCAGTATAATTCATATTTTAAACTCTTTGGAAGCTATAACGACTTTCATTTTTAATTTTGTAATCCTACAACTACAAGTTTATAATAGTGTGACATCAATGACATTTGTAAACACAAATAAGACAGATATGATTTAGAATAATGTTTGCTTGATTAATTCTAAATCAAATACAGGTGTACCTGGCGAATTTTCGAAATTGTTTTTCTCGAAAACGATGGTTCATTTGCAAAATCTTTGTTTTACACTTGTATCAACAATAACGAACCACCCTGTATATAAGATATTAAATTCACTATAAATATCGTAAATAACAAATATTATATTTATATATACATATATAAATAAATTGAAAAACGATAATAACGAATGCGAAAAACTAAGAGTTGATTCAATAAAGCTTGAGTAATTATACCATTCTACATTTTTTTTTTTTTTCCAAATATTTGATAAATTAAATGAAACTCTTTTCATAAAAGTTCTTTGTGCTGCTGCGTGGCATTGGAATGTTTATTGTAAAATAAGGTATTTGAAGAATCGCACTAAATAATGAATCGTATGTCACACATTGTAGTTTGGAGAAAGAATGGCATTTGTACAAATTCCTAAATACTGGAATATTGACAAAAGCATCAGTAAAAATGAAATACTGTTATTTATTGCTCGTATTTGTCCTGATACTTCTTCTTAAATTAGAATGTATAAAGTTAGGAGTTTGGTGGATTATGTAATGATTTTCACTTCTACCAATAATACTTCACAATATAACTACTAGCAAGAAGAACATTTATTAATAAGAAAAAGTCCACATAATAACAACGCAGTAACTTTAATGTAAAACGACAGTGTCTTTGTCTGAACAATTTTAACGAAAGTCAACACTTGTTGCATATTGAGATCTATCTATATTCAATTATCATTTCTTGCCTAAGATCCTAGTATTTCTAAAAAATTGATTAGAGATTCTTCTATAGGATATCAATGGTATTACAAATTACTAACATTGCTTGTACCAAGGTTTTATCCCAGAAGGTTTACTTCTAACAAATACTGTTGATCTTATCGATGACATTAACGTTTCATGCTCTAAACTTTTTCTATATCTATTTTCTGAAAATATTTCAATAGCAATGTTTATAGTGGTCAACGAAGTCATATAGTTTCAAAATTAAGTGGCATATCTTGTTTGAATTTGTAAATACGCGCTTTATAGAAATTAAAAATTGAAAATTGTTTCTTTCTTTGTTTAGTTATCGAAAGAAAGTAAATCATCAAATGAGACAAAACTTTTGTGCATGTACCGTTTTAGGCAAAATAATCATTTTTTTTCGTAAATCCGATATTTCGGTGTCTGAAGTAAAAGTCAATAGTAGTAACAGATCGAACCGATTTTACTGACAAATATACATATAAGTATAAACATTAAAAAATAATGACGGGGGTTAGTTTCAAATTGCTTTAACCGTTTCTGTAGAAATATATCCTGCTCACATTAACTCTATAAACAGAAATGACGAATTATTGAACAACAGACGAAAATAATTAATAAATTATACGGCTCAGATTTTAACAAACAAGAAAGTTAATAGATGAAATTCTGAATATGTATACCATAAAAGTTGTTATAATTCTCTACCGGTGTTTTTCTCGAAGACATTTAAAAATATTAAATGTTCCTCCATTTACATTATGCTCTTTCCCTTTTGTATGAATCTGTCATTCGTCCGCGTTAAATTTTTCTTATCTTCTCTGATCCTTAAAATTTTTGCAAGTTGACTATCTTGAAAATGAGTATCTTTCATGTTTCCTCTAAATCGAATTATTGATTATTAATAACTATCTCAGTCTTTCCTCGCCTCCCCATAATTTACCCTACAAACTCCTTCTCTATATGTAATATATGATGGTAATTTATTATTAATTCTACATGTATTTATGTATTTGTCGGTGCTATGTGTGTATACGAAGTACGAAGCGTGTACTGTCGATATTGCGTTTGTTGTAATCACTGAAATTATTTTGTCAAGCTTTCGCAAAACTACTTCTGAATTTACAATTCCTTGAATTTCGAATATGATTGTTATTGAACAAAAATCTACGAAAAAATCAATGTAACGTGTAAATTAAGTAAAAATAAATGAAGGAATAGTCAAGGGATAGTCACATTGCAAATAATAAATATATAGGATACTGAATATGTTCAGGATACTGAAGTGGTTTGTGTGAAAGTAGAGTGTCAGAGTTTTATATTATAGTATTGTTAATCGTAGTTAACGGTTAATTAGTATACTCAGGATACAGTTAATTCAATATCGATAAAGTAACAATAATATAACGTGATATAAGATGTTAACGTACAAAGTGAAGAAATACGAAAATCAAAGCGCAACCCGTTTTATTAAGTTGTATTAAGAGTGGAACACCGGTAAAATATTAACATTTGCGTGCGTCGATTATACGGTATTATAAAATTTTAATTTGCTTTCCACCTTATACGTATTTATTGTAAGTAATAGTTGTTTATTATAAATAAGAACGAAATGACTTGTGTATCAGTTCATTGCTACATTAAAGTGTTGATATTATACTCGTTCAACTTGAGTTTTAATAATACACTTTCAACAGATCGTGTAAATTTTTATGAAAAACATAATATAACATTCTTAGAAACAAAAAAAGGGCCATATAATAGTTAATTTAAAAATATACGAAACTTGCGTAAACTACAAATTTGAATATTATATTATATTTTTTTTTCTTTTTTTTTCTCTTTATTTAATACAAAAGTATGTTATTAATGTAATATTCAATACTAGAAGAAAAATGTTCCAGAATTCGATGTAACTGCATCGTATATAAAGGTATTATGAACTGGTTTATACTGATTTGTAACAAACTTTATAACTTCCTGAGCTGCGAGGCCACCTAAAAACGCTGATACCGAATGCAATTCTGATCCACCAAATCGACAAAATTCATGCACGTAATCGTCTTTCGCTAATGGCCCACATCCCCATTCGATTAGTAATTTTGTTATGCGTGCCTGAAAAGAATTAAATTACATAAAAACTAAAATCACTTGTTAATGTGATATACATTTTTTTATTATTTAAAAATATTATTAAGTTATTGCTAGTACGGAATTCCTCGATAAAACGTTCAAATTCGAACCCGTTCAAAGCTTCTTGGCTTGTCTATTAATCAAATATTAACAAATATTCGAATTATTTTACTTATACAAGAAATCGACTCCGATCAAAGAAAGCTTATAACACGCGAAGAAAAAATAGACTAAAAAGTAGACATTACTGGTTAGAAATCTATTGCCGACATCGATATATCGATATATCGAAACACAATTTATTTGCCGTATCGCATATCGTAGCAGTTGGGCACAAGAATTCCAGAAACAATGATTAAGTGTCCTCGTTTGTCTTTGAAAACTATTTTTGGCAATAATTTTCATTACAATTTTATTTGTTAAGTGAAAATAATCCGAATATGATTGTGTTTGGAGAGAAGCATAGAAGTTTTTAGTTTACTTTCGCGCCAACGAAGAAGGATAGAGACGATTCGGTACGTTTTATCAAGATGGAAACGCGAGGTATTAACAAGATGTTACTGTAAGTAATTCATATAAGAAAATACCTTGAGTTTAACGATATCAGGTTCTACTTGATCGTCGAATTCCCCAGGATACGAGTTGAATTCTGCTTGAAATTTTTCAACTCCCCTAAGAACAACGTAGTAAATCATCATACTTTCCGGATTTTCTAAACTTTGCACTGAACAAAAATTAAAATCGTTATCAAACACATGCATTCTTCATACACAAATGTATCTATAAGTATTATGAATGCCTTGAAAATGTTACCTATATTATACGTCTCGGAGATTTTGGAATCATATTCATCTGCTATACATGTTCCTCTTTCTACGTGTATAGTTGAAGCGTATTTGCAAAATAATTTAACGTCTCTTTCGGAAATAGAATCCGACGGTTTGCCCAATTGTCGTAATAATTGGAGCGTACGTCGCCATACTGCTTCCGCGTCAGATATCGCTTGTTTGTGATAACTGGAATAAGTAAATTGATGTAAATCTAATAAGAAAAATTAATGTCATCGTATGAGATTTTCACGAAAAAAAAATCTTACAGTTGTTGAAGCGTTATATATTTCTCAGTATCGGCCGTCATATCCGGCAAAGTACCTTTCAATGGCAATAATCCAGACCCCTCATTTTCACAAAAATCTCTTATAGCTTTTGCAATAATCCAAAATGAACTGCTCTGGAAATACAGTAAGTCAATTTAATGTTAAGCAGTTTACTCGTGTTCCTTTACTGCTTTTTGCTTGTACCTTGGCTGTTAAATTAATACACCGGTCATCGTTTAAAATATTTCTCACGCTTTCCGGTATCTCCGAATGCGTTATGCATGTATTTACTGCTCTCATAGCTTCTGCTAGATTTTCTTCGCTATTTGTTGCATCATTCTCATTTCTTTGCATACCTTCCTTTATCAGTTTCTTAAATTCATTTTTTTCCTTGTACGTTTTCGGTAATTCTTGATGATCTACCATCCAATTTTGTAAAAATTTATATAATATAACTAAATATGGTATATGAGGGTAATCTTTAAAGCTGATTTCGTCTAGATTTATTGAATCAAGATGCGTTTTCAGTGTCTCGAATGGCTTATCTAAACGTAAATCTGGTGTTTCATTATCAGGATGTGTTTCTATGACTGTGTGCTCTTTTACTTGAATCCTCATGTATGCAATGAAACCTATACTCCTGCAAACTATTAATGGTATGTTTAGCTCCCAAAGCCTTTGCGACAGAAGAATTAAAGATCTGAAAATATTTCCTATTTAAGTAAATAAAAGTAATGTTATATGCTTACATTCTTACAATTATCATAACCCTTACTTTTCCACAAGCGAAGTAGCTACAACAACGGTAAAATTGTTAAAAAAATCTGGGCTATTATACAAAATTTGTTCAGGTTCCTCATCTATGTAATCACCTCTAACATCTGAATTTAATTCCAATAGCATTTGCATTGCTACCTGAGCTCTTGATTTTCCAACACTATCTGCTTCTAAAAAAAAACTATTAAAATTGATTTAATAGGTAAAATTAATGACATAATATTATCTTATATGTTAATAAATTATAATTCAATGTATTGATACTATTTTCATATACATACTTTGCTCCAATGTCCTCGTGTGTAATTTTTTTACCATCTATAATTGTAAATGCTCCAATGCCTGGGAGGACTAAGGATTTCAGAATTTCAGTACCAAGGCCTGTAGCATTTATGACACAAACGTGTGCACCTTCCAATGCAGCTTGACCATGGTCACCCCACAACCTATGCATATAAATATTAAAAGTACTATTATTGAAATATCTAAGAAAAAGAATATTATAATATGTGTGTAATTCCACTCATTGCAGAGAAAAGTATACACAGTTACTAGTAATACTTTAACTATAAAATAATCTCTTTTGACAATTGAAAACAAACTGCAATCCCTAACCTCAAAATATATTTTTTACCGGGTATTTTACCTTAATTGTCTGTCGTATTTCCTATTTCTTTCGGATTGTTCTGGCGATTTTGGTGCCGGCGATGCCATAAGGACGGACTAGTGGGAAATGCTCTAATAATATTACTTTGTTAGAAACAGTAAGGATCTATACTTCAGGAGATGCACACATATAATTTCTGATATATGTATATGACACCATACTTTTTAAGCATGTGTAGGCGACCACATATAAAATAATGTTATAGATACAAAACTGCAAGTAAAATGTTGTGTTTTGCAAAAAATAACATTTAAACGATTCGAATATAAGATTCTTGATTTTAATAGAATGGTTTTTAACAAACTTATAAAATTGCTGTATAAATACTTATAGCGTAATATTTTTTACACCCATATACTGTGACTTAAGTATACCTTGTAACATGAAATCAATTTAACGGGAATCAACCAATTTCTAGCTGGAAACATACCATATCTAAATAGGATAAACAATATCAAATATACATCTTTTTTTTAGATTTCGTTTCATCGATTTCAGCGTAATTTATTTACATATTTCGGTCAAGTTATAAGTACAGTCTTCTTCTATGTATTTACTGTATCACATTTGTGGTTATCATATATTTGTTTTATTGAAATATCTTGTATATTTGCATTGTATTATAATAGGAAGAAAAGTGGCGAATCTAGTCGAACGCCTGCTTCCATCTTTAAAATATGTATTATCATATCATTGTTACAATTTAAATGATATACGTATAATTCGAACTTTAGAATTAAATTAATATTTTTCATGAACTATATTTATTTTCCACCCTGTCTTAAAACAAATGAAATTCAATGTGCTGAAATGAACACACCATTAGCGGTAGGGTTAATTAGTCATACTTTTAAAACAAAGCCAGAAATTGCATATCGGCAAGATTATTCGGTTTCTTTCGGTTCGAGAAATTTGCATATTACAGTTTGTTACATACGATTTAACAATACTCTACCTAAAGTAAAAAGAAGTACATATTTTTAATCATTATAAGCGACAATGACCATATTTATAAATGATATGACCTTAATTTATTTCGATAAGTACTGTCGAATATAATTCGAAATAACTATAAATTTTAATGAAATTGAAAATAATTTTACATAAATAATAAGGTAGATATTTTGCAGTTTATATAAATTATTTAATTTACTATAGAAAATTTTTAATGAATTTTCAAGCATGGATTCCAAACATTTTTTAATCAGGCATAAATAAATGTGAATAAATACACGAATTTAATAATTTTTTACCATGTGCTGTTATGATTTGAATTTCGTTTGAAAAGTTAAATTGTCAGAATATGACAATGCTTCCTAGTAATGGTTTTAAAATTATTCTTGTTTCATTATGAGATATTTCGAATTTGATAAAAAGGATAGTTGAAGAATGTTAATATGCAATTGGGAAAGCATCTTCAGCTAACGTTGGCAATAATCAAGCCGCATGTCATTAAATCTCCTTTTGTGCTTCAAGTAAGAGAACATAACCTAACTTTTGTACATGTTTTATGTCGTATTATATATATATAGACATGTAAATAACAAACAAGCAGTGTTGTGACAAAAGTCAGTTAATTTAATCTTGTATAAAATTAGGATATTGCAACTTGAGCATTATTTTTATTTTCAGAAAATTCGAGATTTAATAATTGACAATGATTTCAAAATTGTCAGATCACGTAGAACAATAATTACAGAAAAAGAGGCGGAAACATTTTACATGGAACACAAGGACAGATTTTTTTATAACAGGCTCATAACATTTATGTGCAGTGGCCCATCTGATATTCACATTTTAGCTAATTATGATGCTATAGATAAGTGGAGAGAATTAATGGGCCCTACAAAAGTTTATCAAGCACAATATACTGCACCAGATACAATTCGTGGAATGTTTGGTATATCGGATACAAGAAATGCAACACACGGATCTGGTATGGTAGTCTCTATTTAAAAAAGTTGTGTATTATTTCCATATCTAATGGAAAATAATTTTTCTAGATTCCACAAAGTCTGTAGAACAGGAGATACCAATATTTTTTAAAGATTTCGATGTTAGAGAATGGTATATAAACGAAGAAAAATACTATAACTTAGGTCAACTTAAATTTGACCCAGTAGCATTTTTGCATATTATTGATAAAAGTGTTACTAGTACCGATAACAACCAAATTACATAATGAATACTGTTAATAAAGTAGCAAATTTTTGTTGAATATTTTAGACATGAATATTGTGTGCATATTTGTAAAATAGCTTATGTTTATACAATCTAATGTATTATAATAGTTGTTTTGAAAACTGATCAAATTTTACTAGCAATTCCGGTAGCTCCATCTTTCTGCGTTTATAGGAAGGAGATTATACCATAACTAACCAAATTCCCTAGGCATATATCACAGACGAGGTATACTAGTAGACCTTTCACTCAATGCATTTTTTCGGCCCATTTTTATGGGGTCCCGGATCCATTACCATTTTCGTGTCATTCGTAACGTTCTCAACAGATTCAGAAATTAATTTTAATCCCTTCCATAGACAGTTCACATACATTTACGCACACACTACAGCTGTTAGCCCATTAATACTAATTCAGTGAATAGTTTCTCAACTGACCGCCATCCATGTGAAGAGGACGCTAAAATCACCTCCGAATTTTCAGGTCGGTATGGCAGTCAGATTGGACCACGAAAGTCCATAAGGTGAAAGGTCTACTCGTATACCTCGTCTATGGTCATATTCTCATATCTGCGCAATGCATATGATGTGGAAATTAAATGAAACGTGTTTTAAGTATTTCAAAAAGGAGTAGCTTACATCTTCTATCAAAATAGAAATGTTGGATAGAAAATTATTAATAAAATACCTTGAATAAAAGCAATATTTAAAAATGAACTATGATTTAAATAACTTTATGAATAACAATCGTTTTATGAATTTCTATATTTCCTGTTCGAATCGAATATAACGGAATAAATTCAATCAGATTGCAATATAGTAAAAGGCTTGATTTCTTTTCATGAGGAATTTTTTTATTGTTTTGAAATACATAGAAAAAATAATTCTACGAAGGAAACAGAGCAAAGGATAAGATAACGATTTTGTTAAGTCTTTTTTGTTTTATTATTCGGTAATATAAGATACATTGTTCGACAAACGATAATACAGACGTACAATACCCAGCAATTCGTTTTTCGTGTATTTACAGTGACGTCGAATGTACTCCCACATCGTTCACTTTCTTAGCTATTTACAAAGTATTAATTGATGTTTATATTTGTTACATTATACCAACTGGAACCATGGGTCCATGGAATTTGACTGATCTTTTTCTCTTTCTTTCTCTCTTTCTCTCTTTCTTTCTCTCATATACACACTATACCTATCTTGTCATTCTTCTTCACATACACTGCCATTACAAAAATCGGGCGATGATACAAGCAATCGAATGAGAAAATGCTGAGAACGTTTCAGCAAGTTTGCCATTCGCAATAATTTTCGAGGATAAATGGAAAGTATGAGAGACGCGTGCAGGGATAATCCATGGAAGCAGGAATCTTAAGGAGCGAACAAAATTGCAAAACTTCGAGCGTGATAAATTCTTTAAGCATGGCCAGTTTACCGCAGTCGCCAGGAGCATCTGCTTTGGCAAACGACGGGTGGAAAGTTTTAAGGAAACACTTATTATCGTGTTTCCTTACTTAGTTTTCCCGATAATCTTAACGTCACTCGATTCGCACGAGCACGTGACACCATTTGTAAATCAAAGTGAGGACATCGGGGAATGCGAACGTTATTGTTCTCGTTATTATTATTCGTCTAAACGAAACGTTTTGTACTCGAGGAGAAAGTAATATAATTTAAACATGAATTTCACAAAAATTTTGACTGTCTTTCGATCGCGTACAATTAAAAATTCTAATTTTCTTACAACGATCATCCTGCACGATAATTTCTAAAATATATTTATATACAATTTAACATTGTATTTTCTTCTCTTCCACATTCGTTGACGCGCAAACAATTTTGTCGCCACTTTGATAAAAACAGCAGTCGCAAAAGAATTTTCGGAAAATCGTCGAGTTAAAATTAATGGTATCGAGATATTTCGTATACAGTTTCGAGATAGATAAAACGAAGGCTTTTTCGATGATTTAGATACATTTACGAAACGATCCATCGAGTTTTGAGGAAAGTCAATGATTTTTCAAGTTGCATTCATTTAACAACGTTATATAATAAAAGAATCGAAAGATTTCACAAAGACGTCGACTTTCCTTCGAAACTCTATTTCGTCGATATCGACGATGGTTACTAAGTTTTACGAATCTGTACAAACAGTAAATTAATTCTTTCGTTTTCGACTATCGTTAATTCGGGTGATGAACAAAACGTTGCACACACATACGCATACACGTACACACGCACACGTGCAAGAGCGTACAGAAAACGAACGAATTCCCTGTAAAATCGTTCCCGATGAAAACTGTAAACGAGGGTGAACGTTATTACTAATGTTTCTCAATGCGAGACACCGATTTCCTGTACAAAGATTTACATTCGGTAGTACGGGTATCATAGAGAATTCTATAAAGTGCACGAGAGTCTTCTTTTCGGGAGCATCGATAGACCAGGGCTTGTGACGCTTCGACGTCCGCCATCTTTTATCGTTAGTTTCCCCGTTTGGCGCGTCGAATGTCCGCGGAACGTTTGTTTAGACGAAAATGATGGGAGAGTGAAAATAGAAATTCAGCCCTATCGTTTTTTAATAGCACTCCTCTAACATTAAATATCATTCTATCGTTAATATCGTACAACGTTCAATGCTATGTACAAGGTATCATAGAAAAGTTCTGTAACGTCGCCACTCGTACGGATATCAGTGTCTATTCACCACCCCCGTTAATAATGATCTCTTATACGTTAATGTTACTTTGGTATTCTCGAAGACTTAGATGGTAAACCTAAGCAGAATGTTGAATTACGCTCGAATTACGTTACGCTGCAATTTTCGTATAGGATTCGCTGCAACGGAAGGACGGCAGAAGCAAATCCCGCCGATTCGATAATTGTGACAAATTTGAATCAGCGTAAAAGCTATTTTTATCTTTATCCATTTCTCAAATATCCTATGTCTAACGATCCGTTCGATTTTTTCGCTTGAGCAGTCGACACGCGTTTTCTTTCGTATCTCTTTTAACTCGGATTTCTGGTTTGTTCTATTTTTCCAAATCGTTTCTCATCGATGATAATTATTTTTAATTTATTTAGTTAGTATAGGGTAATCGGACGATTAAGAAAAAATATTTTGTCTGCTTCCTAGAAGTTCAATCTATCAATCGTTTTCATCATCGATATTTTTCGTTTAAAATAAATGAAACTAGCAAACAGCAAACAAAAAAAAGCAAACGATATTGTAAGTACATTAATGAGTAATCGTTGTGACCCACAAGTGAGTCACTCGGACAGAAAGGAGCTTCTGTCGTTGACCCATATGTGGGTCACAAGCGTGCCAATCGAAATTATATAATTGAATATTTCCACCGAGATTATCATCGTTAAATTTGTTTGTTCAGTATTTTTTTTTAATCCTAACAGCGTCCTAATTGGTTCTTTGGAAAAACGTAAACGGAGAAACAGAATAAAACCGAGAACGTCGAGGAACAGAGAGGATCGAGATTTGGTGTCTCGTCTCGAGTACATGGATCTAGCAATCAGAGTCCCCCGGGACACTTTCTCCGTAAAATTGTTGCGCTAAAGTTTCGTGACGGGCGACGAGTGCCTTGAACTCGGTTATATTTCCCCGAGGAACGGGAGAAGAAACCAGAACGTAAGGACACGAGATCAGGGGACGAGCAGGACGGAAATCTTATGCAATAAGAAAAATCGAACAAGGGAGTTTCTGCGATGGGAATTCGCATTGGAATTAAAAGATGATATTATACGTGCGTTGTACGCCCCTTCTGGCGAGGTATTATCGGGCCATTTCATAAGCCAGCGTTTCTCAAACTGGACTCTATGAGATCTCTCAAATAAAATAAAGAAATATTCTTAATAGTTACCAATTTAAAGTACCAAGATAAATCTGATTCTTTTATATAATACAGAAACTGTGTTTATTTGCCGACTGATGATTTATTATAAGTAAATAAGAATATTAGAGACGCGTTGTGAGTTTCATGACATTTCAAAATGGTGTCTATGGGAAGAATATATTCGGAAAGTGATTTACTTCTTCGCCTTGAAATCGAACGATTTTTATAAAAGGAGACAAATTTGCGGATCAGAAAATAAAGATACGTACACTGACGATTAATAATCGTAAATAAATTGTTTCGTTTCGGTTTTTACGACACTGGGAAACTGATTTTGCGATATTGGTATATCAGTGAAATTTTATTCGACGTAAAAAGATTAACGGTCGCGACGTTTACGAATCGAAAGGAAGAAACAGATCGAAACAGCATCCGGCGCAAAGATTTACAAGCGGAATCGGTATTTCCGCCGTTTTGCCAAATCGTATAATCCGGGACGAGCAGTATAAAAACGTACGCTGCTAATCTCCAGAACTGAAGTACTGCTATGTAGGTCGTGGAACATATTCTTTACGTTCCGGTATCAAATTTTACGCGATCTAGGAACGAGCACATTGATCTATAAATTTTTCTTTAGAACGTTCCCGCGACTATCGCTTCGATCGCTACGCGAATTTGATTCCTTTCGAGCTATCAGCAGTTTTATGATTTTATTCGTTGAAATGCACCGAATTGTTTCAACCAAGGGATTTTCGTTCAACTAGTTCGATGAAATTTTTGCGCAAAAGGGACGCGATCGAAACCACTTCGATTTTGTCCAACGTTGCTTTACGATCCTCTTTGCTCCCATTCCATAAATTTTATTCTACGAAAGAAAAATTATTTTCAGGTTTATTTATACAACAAACTGGCAAAACATCGTGTGCAGGTCTTGTAAACATTTTCAAAATTCTTTTTATCGTGTTTATGTAATACAGGATTCAAACTTTATTCTTTTTAACTCTTGTTTTTTTCCCCCAGAAAGAAAAATTATATCTCTGTTACTTATGCGACTCTCAACAAACCAAAGTGGCTAAATATAGTGTACAAGTACTGTTTTATCGTGGAACTTTACTTTTCTTTAATTCTATTGTTTTCTTTTTTAGGGAGTCCCTGAGTACACTGAAGTTGGGAATGCGTTCGACGATGACGGTGTCCGACTGTTTTGGTAAGTATAGGAAAATTGCTGGTAGTTTTACGCAATAAATTGTCCAGGCGTTAGCTTGAGGAAACGCGTACGCCCCTTCAGAATGAATCGAACGAGTGCGAGAAAGTTTGCTCGGTCAGCTAGCTTGGATCGATGGCAGGATGGGCTGGTGCTCGCACCAAAGTAAAGTTTGTCTTGGTTACTGGCCACGACCCTCCATCGAATCACCAACGGAGTGATAACGATAACGCTAGCAACTGCTCAAGCTAATATCGATTGTCACTAGACACCCCGTACGAAATTCGTTTGACCATTCGGTTGTCCCAAAATTGGAACACCAGATTGTTCGTAGAACAAATACAGAAGACAATCCTTGCTTCCCTGTCGATAAGAGCAAATAAAAATTATCGAAACACGCAGAATGTGATCCATTTGTTCGACGTTCTTTTCTCTTCATGGTAGAAGAATTTAACAATTGGAAGAATAATTATCAAATTGGGTGTGAAAGAGAATATTTAAAAATTGTGGGAAAACAATAGAAAAAGGAGGAAAATAATAATAAACTTCTTTGATCATTAAAACGATCACGTTAATTTAATGTGACAAAATTTTTTTACAAGAGATTTTAATTAATTATGGACCTCTTAACTTAACTATAGTTTTCTAGGGTCTCTCAACAGAGTCGTTGCACAATTTTTAATTTGAAAAGAAGCCAAAACGTCAACAAAGTAAATCAGATTCTTTTCTGCAGAGAAACAAAAACCCTCGGTGTTGCAATTCCCTTAAGTTGGTAAAACTCTAATCTAGATGCAAACTTAAAACAGTGAATAAAAACACAAACGTTGATTCGTTGTTTGTTCAAGAAAAATTCGATTTTCAATTATAGAGTATAATTATATTTCACGTTAATTGAATAAATTCCTGGCTATAAATTGTCATATTTTGCTTTTATTCAACTGAATTAATCACAGAGTTTACTTTCTAAAATAGTAATTCTTATAAATACGTAAAAATTAAATAAAGCAAGGTCTCGCACGATTGCCCATCAAATTTATATTCTTGGCGTTTTCTTTGTCCTGAGCATCTAGTAGCAATCCAACGTTTAAATTCACCCCCCTCCTCCCCTGGAATGCATGCATCCGTAATTTTTATTTGTTCTTACGTATCAAGGAGAAAGAGATAGCTATCTCTCATATTTGTTGCACATTCATTCACCCGGAGAGCAACTAACGTTATTTGATTCTATTTCTGATTAACAGATCGTTTATCTATCGATTCCGCTCTCCATTGTCTTTTCAACGCGAAAGGATCGTAGCATTTGAGTCGCTTACATCTTATGATATGTTACAAGAAACAGAAAAAAGGGACACTTCTAACTCGCTACTGAACGCGATTCTTTCGTCGGTCGCACGGAGCAGACGATACAATTTTTTTATTTAAATTATTCACCCTTGGTCGCTAAGTACACTTGTGCCTCTATAACTGTCGAGTTCTCTGAGTTGGACATATTTTATTTATTTTAATTTACGAACGAAACGTAAACTTAGATTACGAATCTAAAATTTTCATTACTTATTCGCGAATAAAATTTGCCCAATTTTGCCCCCGCTGCGTTAATTGTATCTTATTTGCCTTCGACAGCGACTATTAAAGAGCCAATAGTATAAACGTTTTTATAGACAAAATTAAAAATGGAAAACATCCTAGTTTAGACAATTGACGGTACACTTTGATGTTGTAAATATATTTTTTTTAGAAGAAATACGACCAATTATGTTTGTTTACTGTAAAAAGAACAATGTTTTATTGTGAAGATTAACTGGTACAGTCTGCTCCTGCAACCGACGAGATTAATAGTTTACTGCTAATTCACAGCTATACGTTACGCACTCGATAATCTCATATTCTATGACGAATACCAATATTAAACGGCGTGGATAGTTTCATATGTAACACTCTTATAGATTAGTGCTTATTCGCAACAGTACTTTAGTTATTGTTCTTGAGCACAGTATTTGAATGTGATTTCTCGCGCGATTGATTTCTGCGTCTAGTCGATGACGGCCGTAGCGGTGCATTCGTTGGGAACAATTGATCGTAGCGTCGTAATCGGATCAATCGTGGAATATAAAAAATCGTTCCAGTAAATATCGATAATAAAAGTGCGTTCGTACAAAAGTTAAAGTCACGTTAGAAAACTGTAAATTGTACTGATTACAAGTATATAAATAACGAATTCGATTCGTTTTTTCCTTTCCTTTATCCCATAGAAAAATTCGCTCGTTTAAAAAATATACTTATCGGTACTTACGTGTTAATGTCGACGCGGGTGATAGATTTCTCGCGGCAGTGTCGTTACGCGAATGAAATTTATTTGACGAGCACAGTACGAAAAAGAACGTCTTGTATGTCAATGTGTACGTTTCGATTTAGAGACTAGACGCAAAAACCGGTTTAGTTATATTATAGGTAAGAATGTGTTTGTCTTGCGAGTGCTTAGATGTGGAAATATAAATACTGTTACAAGTTTCTATCTAAGTAGGCGTGTAGAAACGTCGAGTCGGTCTCATCGTGCGTTGGTGTGTCTTGGAACCCACCTCTTTGAAAATAAATAATCGTTCGTGTAAACGGAATTACTTATCGTGCTATTGTTTGGAAGAAACAAAATATATTTTAGTTTCCGTTACTCTTCCCTTTTATTCTCTATCTAGAAAATAATTCTCGTTACCTGCGTCGCTATCGGAGAAGTGTCTAGACGGAAACACAGATTTTACGTTCTAGTAACGTGGAGCAAAGTTCATTAAGAGTAGCCTTGGATTAACGTAGGAACGTCTGCAGGAAGTTTGGGAAATTCCTAGAACATTTAGGAGACACTTCGTATGTCTTGAAGACATCTTACTTAGAACTTGCGTAACGTCGTTACTGGGTTTATCAAACACGGCATTAAATAGTACACTATCGTGAAATAAGGCTACGTTCGCTTTTGCGTAGCTCCCGCCGTTTTGACTCGCCGAAATAAATAAACGTTTACGGTTGCTTCCGGTAATCTCCGTGCACGTAGACATTCCCATTGAATACCAAAGTTGCTTATCAATATTTTCGTGAAAATCCTCCTTTGTGAATTTTTAAATACATTTACGAAAGAAACTAATATTTCGCAATTTTTAGGGAAAAGAAAATATTATTATTACAATGAATTGAAAGACACTTGTGTATACAACAATATGTAGTCGAATGACTAAAAATAGAATTGTTAATTTTTTTAAAAATAACGAAAAAAATTGTTGAATTAATTGTGTTCCTTTTACTAGCATTGATTGTATTTATTTCATTGCTTATATTTTTGTTGTTTTTTTAAAGTCTGCTATTTACTCCTTCTCTGTAACGAAGAGTATTTGTTTTAATTTACATAGTTTTGTAGCAGAAAGAATTGTTATGGAAAATCCATCTATTTTAATCTTGGCTTTTCATACATGTAAGAGTATTTTAATTAATTAGTGTAAAAGTAATCTTTCGGGATAGTTATAAGATATCAGTATCAATCTTTTTGTAACTACTCATAGCTTTGAAAATTTTATTTTAATTTCAGTTTTTCATATATGTAAGTGTATTTTAATTATTGTAAAGGTAATCTTCTTTCTTGAAAATTACGAGGTTTTGATATCAATCCTTTCTGCGACTACTCAAATATATGAAAATTCGCTGAAGAAGTTTAAAAATGTTTCGAAAATGTATGTAGTCAATATAGAACCAATGCTCGTTCACGACTCGAAGAATTATTTCAATTAAAATCTATTTAAAATAAGGAACACGAGTTAATATTTCTCTGTCATAGCTTGATAGCTTCTCGAAGGTAAATAACTGGAAGATAATCCACTAAAATTCTCTCTGACACAAATATAATTTAACTTTCAGCTATCTTCCAATGAGAATGCCTCGTTTACATACAAAACTAACAGTATGCAGTCGAGACCATCATCCATCGCCACAATTTCGAAACAAAGACACTTTTGTAGAAATGAATCTCGAAATCAGCGTCGACAACCGATCAGAGCGTTCTCTCAGTTTCCTCGCTATTCGTTGAAGCGTACACTATGTCACTGTGATAGAACGATTACTTTTCTATATTTAACATGTACGGATGCGTTATGTGTATCGATCCAGAACATTATCCTGTTTCGCGAGAACGTCCGCGAACGAACCTATCCGCGACCCCCATCGGACTCGATCACGATTATCAAACGTGTTTGTGTGTGTAAACTAGAAGGAAGATAAAAATTTTACATTTCAGTGTTCTCCTCGGCCTCCTCGTCAACTTTCGGCAACATGTAAACACTAGGAATCGACGGTACGTGATCTTCGAGCTTCAAGATCGGCTTGCAGTCTCTGGTGACGTCTACTTGATTGAAAGAGTCCTTTAGGATATTGATTTCGTTCTCGTGGGCGAACAAGCTTGTGGGCGGTTCCGTTCCACATATGTCGTTCTCGTCGGTGCCGTTCCTGTGGCACAGGTTGCCAGACGGAAATTGTCACGAGGTCAACGCAAAAGGATCCGTCGACAGTTCGTCCACGCTCGGGCTGGCTTTCACAGTCTCTTGCTTCTCGGCTTGATGGCTCAGCCTGTGAACGATCTCGTCGTGGAGGATGTTGAAGCACATCGCCGTGAGCGCCATTCCGGACATTATGTAGCAGGAGCAGAACCAAATGGTTACGTTCTTTGACTCGTAAAGGCTTTGACGGGGGTAGGAACCGGGTACCATATCGCCGAACCCAATCGTGCTCAGGCTCATGAAGCAGAAGTAGCTTGCATCTACGGTTGGGCATGAAACACCAAGTTTAGCTCTGCGATATAAAGTAGTTTCATTTTATTATAGATAAAAATGTAACCCTTGACTGGTATACTGGGGCCACGGAGTCACCACAAGCGTGTGAAATCGGTTATCAAGTTGTTTTATTGGCTTTTCTGGGGATTTAGTTGGTGCTTGAGGTGTGTACTACTGTGTGTTCGTGAGAAGTTGACTAGTGGTTGGCCATGAAACAGCAAGTTTAGCTCTACGATATAAAGTAGTTTCATTTTATTATGGATAGAAATTTAACCCTTGACTGGTATACTGAGGCCATGGAGTCACCACACGCGTGTGAAATCGGTTATCAAGTTGTTTTATTGGCCTTTCTGAGGATTTAGTTGGTGCTTGAGGTGTGTACTGCTGTGTGTTGATGAGAAGTTTGCTAGTGGTTGGCCATGAAACAGCAAGTTTAGCTCTGCGATATAAAGTAGTTTCATTTTATTATGGATAGAAATTTAACCGTTGACTGGTATACTGAGGCCACGGAGTCACCACAAGCGTGTGAAATCGGTTATCAAGTTGTTTTATTGGCCTTTCTGGGGATTTAGTCAGGGCTTGAGGTGTATACTACTGTGTGTTAGTGAGAAATTAGCTAGTGGGAGGGCAGAGGAGGCGGGGGAGTGCTTGACTCGCTGCACCCATCCCCGCTTGCGTTGTCGTTTCGACCAATCAGACCTGCATTCCTTTCACTTGCCAACTTCTCGCGGACGCACAGTAGTAACATGCACTGTTCTCGAGTTGTACATGTCATGACAATTATGAAACGCAGATGTTTAATGTTTTGTAGAACTAAATGTACATAAAAAGATTTTTGATGAATGTAAATTTTATATGAAGGTATTATAGAAATTATAACAAGTTATATAGAAAACAAGTGTCACGAAATTATGAGACAGGTAGTGGGTTGTTATTTTTATTTTTGGCAATCTCTAACGTTACGGTAGGAAGAGATTTATATAATTTTTTAATTGGTTGTTGTGTTACACTCCTTCACATATCTTCAATATATGTTTTTAAATCACCAATATTGTTAAATTGTCTTTCCATTGAATATTTTGCTTTAGCCAGTATCCCTCAACAATTATCTATATAAAACATCTATTTTATTGCGTTACAAAGATGTATTTTTTATGGCTATTTTGTATGCATATTTCCATCTTCAGTATGTAAACAATAATTCTACAAGCGAGAAAAGAAGTTTCTGAGCTACATAGAATTTTTCAGAATTTTCATGAGTATCTTATAGTTTCGTCACCATACCTAACAGAAAGTTATTATCGTTTCTTTAGGACTATGACTGACAATGACTTTTTCTGTTTCAGTGGGTCCAGTGATGAGTGGACAGGAAGACTTTTGCTACAAACATGGAAAAAATACTACTACAACAAAATTAACGTTTTTTGGTTGTCTACTCTTGGTAAAATTTTCTACATTTCCTTTATTTTATACATTATCTAAGAATCAAATCAAACAAATTTTTCTGTCCTTTTTAGTGGGAGTTTGTCGTGACCACAGTATACCAATAACTTCTCTGAATAGCATTATACTGCTTAAAGATAAAAAAACGGTAATATCTCTTGATTTAAAAAAAAATTGTATATGACTAAAAATCGCGCGAGTAAAAATGGAAACCTTTTCGAGATGTTCGAGTTACGGACAATGGGACGTGGATAGTTTGTAACAATATTCAACGCTTTGGTTGGAGCTTCACCGAGCAAGGTAAAGCTCCATCCGCCATTACAAAAGCACGTTTACATTTAAGGAAGGGTATTATTTATTAGGAGCTTTTGCCACACAATCGAATCATTAATTCAGAGAAATATTGTTCTCAATTGAACCGACGACGGTTCAGGAGAAATCATTGTTAGTCGACAATGCTGGGCTACACGCATTTTTAATGCCATAAGTGGCAAGCTCGGATGCAATCAATCATTTACCATACAAAAAGAAACCTGGGATCGTCAGAGTTTTACTTATTTTACTCAACCATCAAAAAAATGTTTGACTTCTTAAAAAAATTATACGAGTATTGATAGTGAGATTGCAAATTAAAAAGTAAATTTCAACTGTATGTTAACGTGAGATATTGCATACTGGCAATAGGATTAAATCAGATTTCGAGAATTACAGAGGGTTAACACTATACCGAGAAATTGTATATCCCAAACTTAAAAATAAGCAAAAGTAGAGTTTAAATGCCTAAAAAAAGTCATTTCATTATCACAAAATTATCATCAGTTACTACTGGGTATTTTTGCTGCCAGAATATTGCCAAAAGGTTCGACTTAATGGTGAATTTTATAAAAAAATCGACATTTATTTTTCAAGCATGTACCATTTCTACAAAAATCAATATTTTAAAAAAATCCTACGGTATTTGGTTAGAAAATTTTATATAGAATCGAAGAAATTTTAGTTTCTGGTGTAGTTTTGAATTTTTTCAAGTTTTTAGAGTAGAATACTCCCTCAAAGATTCTCTAACCCTTCGTGTACTGGACTTAGCAGCCTGTGCCGGAGTCATTTCTGACTCACATCGACAGTTCACTAATACAAATACACACAATTACCTCTATCACAGTAGCGAGACTTAATACTGTGCAAATGTCTTGAAGAAAGCGATGAGTCAAAAGTGACTCCGGCACAGTACTCGGAAGGTTAAAACAAATTCTCAATGACCCATAAAAACCAAAAAGGAAATAGCTAGTCCAAGCCAGAGTAGGGCAAATTTAATTCACTGAATGTTTCTAAAATTTTTAGATTCCTTGCAAAACTAGATTTAACAGTTTAAAACATCCATATACAGGGTGTCCCGTAAATAGTGTAAGAACCGGAAATGGGGGTTATCTGAGACGATTCTGAACAACAATTTCCTTTGCAAAAATGTCGGATGGGGCTTCGTTTTTGAATTATTAACGAAAAAGACTGACCAATGACGGCGTATTCACAAACGGGAAAATAAATTAAAATTGATTTACGAACGAATCTAAAATTTTGACTCGTCGATCGCGAATAAAATTCGCCTAAATCCTGGCCCATAGTGCGAGAAACGTTTCAATCTTATCGGATATTTTCTCGAGCACTGTATGATTCGCGTACGATACGTTTGTGAAAGAGTGGTTGTCTCCTTGGATAATGGCGGGATCTCTTTTACACGTACCCACAAAGGACCAGCCGTCTAACTTGTGCAGAGTAAAAGCGCCTGCCACGATGTAGCAGAGCATTGCGCCGAGACAAATGCTGATTGGTGCGAGTATAGTAACGTTGGGCCTGTCACCGGATCCAAGACTCGACACTTCGTCCTTCGGGCTGGCTTTAATTTCCACTGTGCTCGTGAACGTTGACGCGTTCGCGCGGACGTAAAAGGGCTCCTGCAACTGCAATTGTTGCTGCTGCTGCACCAGTTCCTCCTGTTGCCGTTTCTTCCTCATGCGTCTCTCCTTCTCCTGCACCCACGCCAATCGAAAAGCAATTTTTAAGATCGATCCGCGAAGAAAGGTACACCGTTTGCTCGAACATTTACACACCCAAGGGAATAGTTCATCGTGCAGGGTGAGTTGCCTCAATCTTTGCTTTTAATGATACGAGAAATTATATTTCATATTATCGAACTCCTCAAATTGCCCACGAAAACTTTGTTTTTAGACAGTTGGGAAACTAGCATATCTATAAATTGTCATAAAATTTATTTTTATAGTCTTGTTAAAATTCGAGAGATCTATTTAGATTTAGTTTCTTTAACGTCTAATATTGAGAATTAACTTTTTTAGCTGTGACAAACTTTAAAGGGACAAATATTTTGTTTTGATGGCACAAATATTCAGATAAAGATTTCTCTCTTGGGGGATATTATTTTTAGAAATTTCTGTGTTTTTTTTATGATTTTTAATGTTTGTTATTTTTAGAAAATTGATATTTCATGTATTGAATAAATTTATTTTCAACAGTAATGATTTGAGTACTGGTGGTATTTGCTGGATTTTTCATTTAGAATAATCTATAATTATCATATAATATATAAAGTAGTTTATGCTTAAACAATCAAATACTTGATTTGATTTAAATAATCCAAACCAAGCTTGTATTTTCAACTACTTGAACACTTCTAATTCTTGAACGATGATAATTCCTCAAAAAAGCATCATATTATATTATATTATGCATATACATATTAATCAGCTACAATATTACAGTAATGAAAAACACGTCATTTTATTAAAAAAACATTTTTCTTCTTCTTTTTCACAATATTTGCCCCTTCAAAATAAATATTCTTCGATGTCGAATAAACAAAGATACAAATTTTATAACTTAATTTCTTTTCAGAGCGGTTCAAAATAAAATTTATTTTTCAAACGTTATAATCTACACTGTGCACAGACTTGCTTTCAGAATACGATATTGTAATTTTTCAACGAACTTTCAGTAACTTTGAATCGTAAAAATATTATGCAAGGGGCAAGCGAAGTCGAGTAAATAGTCAATTTATATTAGTTTCTTTGGGTTTATCGATATTTAATGAATCTTTATGATAAATTCTGCGCGCTCACCTCCATACGGCGTTCGTCGTAGCAACAATAGCCGCAGTTTGAACAGAGACAGCAACAAAGAGCTCGCGTAAAGACACCTCTGGCGCATCTGGATAAGAGCCCTCCGGCGCTCGACAAGTAGACTAGGGTCAACGGTATTCCAAAGCTGGCATAACCCATGGTCGCGATCTTGCCCCACGTAGATTTTGGAGCTATGCTGCCACAACCTGAAAAAAAATCATTAAATACTTAAATTAACCCCTTCCCGTGCTTTAACGAGTCTGACTCGTGATGAAGATTTTGGCCCAAACATGAATGTAGTGAAAACTCGATAAATGTCACTACTCCGGGTCCGGGATGGAACACTTATGGAATAGAAGAATCGTTTTTCGAATTTGATTGTAGTTTGCCGACGCCTCAAAGATAGAAAGAGTCAGTAGCTAAAGAAGAAAGAGGGACTGGGAACCAGATTTATTGCAACAGTTTAAGTATCCGTTACACATTACTAGACTGCGGATGTTTATGCATTTATGGGAAATTTCAATCCTCAAAAAACTACAGAATGCATTTAATATGCAAAAATATAAGAAATACTTAAAGTAAGATACGAATTATTATATTTAGGGGTTGAGACGGCCCTCTGCGAAGCTTCCGTTTCATTAATTCTATTAATAAAAATGTGAATTTGCATAAAGATCCGCAGTCTACACATTACATTTCTGAAAATATTTCAGTTTGCACAAAATCTGAAATTGTATACCAAAACGTGTTCAATTTCGAGTGAAATGTCTCCGTGGAGTTAGGGAAAGGTATTTAATAGCAGCTCCAAAACATGTATGTACGTACTGGTATCTTCGCAAGGTCAGTGGATAGTACATTTATCGAACAAAGGTAGCTAACGAAGCGTTCCGTTTGAAAATAGCTACTTTCTATTCGATAAATGTACCGAACACCTCGATCCGTCGTTCTTTGATGTTTTCGAAGATAGAAAAGGACAACACAAGAAGGATAAACAAAGAGAGAAAGACTCTCAAGTTCAATATTTAATTCAACATTATGCTAACAAATATTGACCGATTTATATCGTGTTTAGTCTCATTTTAATTAGAAAAATCTTCCCCATATGATAGTAAAATTTTTATTAAAAAAGGGTAAAAAATAAAAAACTTTCTTCTTGTACAATAGTGTGGTCACACTTCACACTGATAGGGGTATTTAAACGAAGATGACGAAGGCAATAAAGATTTTTAACCCTTTGCATTCCGAATTATATTTCAATTTTGTTACCAGTAGCTCCCAACGCCTTTAAGTGTTTTATTTGAAATTTACCTGTTAAAATATCTGTTTTATTTACACTGTTGTTGTATTTTGTAATTTTCAAGTGTACGATATCTCTTTGGTTTGGACTTGAAAAAATGTCGAGTGGGACTTGACGAAGGAGCTCCTAAGATAAAAATTGATGTCGAATCACACTCGACATAGGAGTGCAAAGGGTTAAAGAAAGCCGCTACGTCTTCGGTTACACTTTACCTCACTGGTTCAAGAGGGATCCCCCTAGTGATGGGGATAAAAATGTATCATTTACGGAACAGCTCTTGAGGATATTTATCGAGTTTTTACTGTAAACGCGAACCAGACTCGCGAACAGAAAGTCGGCCCAAACGTAAACATCACGAGCCAGGCTCGCGGACAGCAAATCACGATCGTGATCGAGTTTAAGTTCCTATTGGTACGCCACAAGAGTCGGTCACGATTCTTATAATCTCTGTTACAAAGCAGTGTGACATCAGTTTGGTCTGTTCACCGCGCCGTTGACGCCTACAGTTTGGACCCGAATTTCGTCGAGGTAAATGGCACGGGAAGAGAAGTTAAGAAAGAGTCGAGAAGAGTTAAGAAGAGTCAGTTAAGAAAGTATCACTGTTCCGCCCGGTCAACTCGGGTTTTCCGCTCTTTATGGTGCCAGATGCGGAACCGTGATTTGGTCGAAAAAGTCTTCGAATATTCCGCATCTGGCAAATGTCATCGTAAAGTAATCAAAGTGCCTCGTCGAACGAAAGCACTAGACCCGAGTTGACCAGCGAAGAGCTATATTGTTCCGCGGGTGGTCCGGTCAACGACCATTGCCAACTCATGGAACAATATAGCCATGAAACAGCTGCAAAACACGCGCGGAAACTCAGCGTATCCTAATCCGGAGTCCCGTTTTTTCCTCGACAAAATTAACGCTGCCCTCGACTTGGGGAGGACACGGCGGTCACCCTCGTCCAGGGTGACCTGGGACTCCTCCTTCACCACGTTCGGGTGTGAGGGAGGAGTTTTTCGCCCAAAAGGGACAGGAAACTGGATCCTCCTTCCCCAAGTCGATGGCCAATCAATCGATCCACAAGGTCAACGTAAAAATCAGTGAACATCCTCAAAATCGTGTGTCGGAGGGGGTTTGAGCTGAGGAGGAAACATCAAACACTCTTGAATCAATCGTGCAGTCAAACACATCTCGTAGATTTTCAACTTACTATCTCTACCCGGTAACACGATTAGAGACGTACGGATTCGCGAATTCTAAAACCTAGAATCGAAGATTTACAATCTTCGACGACTCTGAGACATCGGTTGTTCGCGAAGCGTGCGAAAACAATCACAAAAATCGAAGACAGTAATTCCCCTTTTATAAGTATATAAATATTCCTAGAACGACGGTATCTCGCGTAATGGATCGTGAAAGATCGATTTTAGTTTCTCTTGTAAATCAAAAAATTAGTTTGTAAAATTTCAAAGAGGTTCTCTCCTTTTCAACGGCTTTCGAAATGTTTGGAAACCACTTTCAGAGACCTTTCAGGTTACCTATTGTGGCACCAAAATCAATTGTCAGTTGAGGGCTATTGTTATCCCCGCCATGGCACTTGGCTATAGTCCACTTTAGTTCCTTATTCGCCTGTTTGCATAAACCTGCACATAATAAGCACGCGCTCTCTGTTTCCGAAACAGACGGACAAGCCGGCAAGGCGTGAAAGTGGGATTCGTTTCTGGTGTAATTCGGTCAGAGAAAGGGAATTCGGGCTTTTCAGCGGCTAGAATTTCATCCCATTACAGCGGCATACAGAACAATAAGCCGATGAAATCAGAATCGTGAGTCAATGGATGCATTTCTGGCTTTCGAGCGAATTCTTAAGTAAGAGCTTATCAGTTTCCGTACGAAGATCGAATAGAAGATGATCTTTGCGCGAATCTGGAACAGCAATTTCTAAAACTTCTGTCCGAATCTCAAAGGTTTACGTCTCGTATAATTTATAGAGGTTCTGAATTTTTCTGTACAAGCTTCAGCAGTGTGTTCTACAAGTAAAACTAAGACTAAAATGTTATATAACAAAAAATCCAGAAATGCTTTGTTAACAAGTTATAACAAAATTAGCTCTTTGCGAGCTGAACAAAATATTGAATATATTTCGTTTATTTTCAAAGAAGTTTCCACAAAGCAACTATGCACAAATATTTTTTGCATTTGAATTTTTTTTTGCATTTTTTGAATTTTTATTTAAAATTCTTTTTCGATAGAATACAAAGAAAAACTCGAAATCCTGATTCGGACACTAAAGTTTCAAATTAAGTAGATGTGTACAGATATTCAGATTTAATTTCAATGTCGTTACTTTCGACTTTCGTCTTATTTCGAGTCACAAAATCTACAGCAAATTGTGTATAAAATAATAACTCATTCTCTGACCGTCGTGAAAGAAAAACACTTTCTATTCTGCGAATTTGCATTCGCGTTGCGATTGAATAGTTTCATCCTAAATTTCAGTATAAATAACCACAGAGAATTTATATTACGCGATTTCCATTACCTCTGCATTTCCAATATACCGGCGGTATATCAGTCGCCGCTGAAAACGACAGCCATTTTATCTCGAAAACGAACAAAAATAGAAAAGAGCGTCGTCGAACGGCGCACGAAACTGGCGATCTCTTCTAACGCCGATTAATCGTAATATCGACAAATCGAGCTAACGATAGCGAGGGGGAAATTTGCATGGAAAGTGCAATATTCGTAAACGAATGTTGTTTAGTATCTCCGCGAGCCGTTCTGAAAAATTTAACGTCTCGCGAAAATGAAGGGTTGCGGTGGTCGGCGAGGGGGGTGGCATTTTCGAGATACGGGGAACGCGGTCGGAAAAAGCAACGGGGCGAATCGATTGGGCTGACGCCGCTTAAGATAATGGATCGCCTATTGGAATTGCTCTGGACCGTGCATGATAGCGGCTTCGGGAGTCCATTGCCGATGGAATTGCACTCGCGGAAACCTCGCGGAGCTGCGCGGAAGCCTATCCGTCACTGTCGTTTCGCCTTATCGTTCACGACGGTGTGACCCTTTTCGTATCCGTTATCTGTTACCATTTGTTAGGGGCTGCAGCAGATTGTCAGCCCGAGTTTTATTGCTCGAGGAGCAACAACATATAGAGTGCAAGACTACTATAAATCTGTTCATCGTTCGTATCATGCACGTTTCTTAAGTTCGAGAACTATATTTCTCCCTTGGGCAGCTCACTGTTCGAATCTTAATACAGTAGAGTTCCGATTGTCCGGCATATTTACCCCGACTATCCTTCGGTAAATGTTACGGATTATATTTCAGACAAACAAAGAAGTCACAGTTGCATGCAATCAAGACTGACGTCGGTACTAAACGGTTGACGAATAGAACGTAGAAATTTTATATATTTCATTTTTTATCAATAAATTGTATCACTAGATTACCTATGGTTGTGTTTACTAAAAATGAAAAACAAATTTTTAAGAAAAGTCGATGGGGGGTAGGTGCTGACATTTTTCGACGAAATTAAAAAATTTCAAATCGTTCTAAAAAAATTATTTTTGATTGCGAGGGTCAATTACGGTCATTTTTGGTGAATAGACGTACCCCCGAAATCCTACGCAGTTTGGGGAAAAAAATTCATTACCGAAAATGCAATGTCTGACTATACCTTGATATATTTCCCTGAAATTTCATGTGAATCTTTAAAACATCATAGCTTCTGAATAGATTGGACGATTTTAATGTTTAAAAAGGCAAACGACGCGTATTTTAGTGTAGAATATGTAGAAATTCTAATAATATTCGAAAAGTTGTTTCTTAACCCCGTAAAGCGAGAAAACCCCCATAAAAGTGGTCCAATTTTCAAACGTCCGTAACTCCTACAATAGTGAATATATTTCAATGAAACTTTTTTCTGGAGTAGAGCTCATGGGTATCTTCAAAAAAGTATTAAGCAACTTTTCCGTACACCATCAACCAAATTAATTAAAAATGAAAAACACATTTTTAAGAAAAATCGACAGAGTAGGTGCTTAAATTTTTCGGTGAAAAAAAAAATTTCGAAACGTCTTGAAAAAATTATTTTCGTTTGCGGGGGTCAAGTACAATCATTTTTGGTCATTATACATACCCCCGAAATCCTACGCATTTTCGAGAAAAAAATTCCTTATCGAAAATCTAGTGTCTGATCATACGTTGACATGCTTTCCTGAAATTTCATGTGAATCTTTAAAAAATCATAACTTCTGAACAGATTGGACGATTTTGATGTTTCAAAAGGCAAACGACACGTATTTTAGTGTAGAATATGTAGAAATTCTAACAATATTCGAAAAGTTGTTCCTTAACCCCGTAAAGCGAGAAAAACCCCATAAAAGTGATCCAATTTTCAAATGTTCGTAACTCCTAGAATAGTGAATATATTTCAATAAAATTTAGTCTGGAAGTAGAGCTCATGGATACTTTCAAAAAAGTATTAAACAACTTTTCTGTACAGCGCCAATCAAATTGATTAAAAATGAAAAACGAATTTTTAAGAAACATCGACAGGGGATAGGTGCCCGAATTTTTCGACTAAAACAAAAAATTTCAAATCGTTCTGGAAAAATTATTTTTATCTAGTGGGGTCAATTATAATCATTGTTGGTGAATAAACATACCCTCGAAATCCTAACCAGTTTCGAGAAAAAAATTTAATAACTGGAGAAATTTTTCGACAAAATTAAGACATTTCAAATCGTTCTAAAAAAATTATTTTTTGTTGCACGCGTCAATTACAATAATTTTTGGTAAATAGACATACCCCCGAAATCCTACCCATTTTCGAGAAAAAAATTCAGTACGAGCGAAACTTTAAACGTTAATAACTTTTTAACGAAGCCTCCATCGACAAATTAGTATTCTTGATTTTCGTCTTATTTTGGCCTCTAGAATCTCCCATTACAATTTTTCCCAGGGGTGGCCGAACACCCTATATATTTCCGAAGTATATAAGTATGAATCATTAATGATTCAGAGTCGATCATCCGGGGGTTATGAATTAATAATTGCCAGTATCGTTAATTCCAAATTGATTCTGAATTAATCAGACTTGTTGAAAGAAGCTCGAGTTTCTTGAGTAATATTCATATTCGATTTTCTAAATGTAAATTTCATGCATACGAGATTCCATGCATATTTATATACATAGAATCTTTGATTAAAGTCATAATAAGAGATGTAGGGGTGCGCTAGAGGCAGAGAGTTGAGAAAAAATTGAAGAATCCTGGCAACAGTACCGATATACTTATCTCGACATACTTATCTCGACTTTAATTTTTTTTCTACATCATGCACAGCAATGTACTTTCGTCAACCTTTATTCATTAATTCATTTGAAAAATGGTATTACGAAATATGTCAGAAAATGAATACAATGATGCAGCAGGTGTTTTCTAATGACAAGATTTAGTTACTCAAGTAGAGTATTTGTATAGTTTTAATAAATATTACAACGTTTGGTCCATGATCGATTACAAGTACCAAAGTCGGGTGTTTGTACAAGCTTTGCGGGCACGAATTTGCTACAACGCAGTGAAGTGAGACTTGGAAAACTCATTGGGAACATGTCCAAGTTTGACAAGCTGTCTTATTGTTAGACCAAGAAACTTGTCCAAAATGACCTCGTTACGCCCGCCTCTTGAACTCTCAGCCGATTCGATATAATGAAGACTTCTTGTCCAACAAGTGCAAAACTTCAAGTCCGATAAATCATACCGTTGTTCAAATATCGGCTAAAGCGGTCGGTTGTTAGTTAAACACTATCAAAATTTGAAACTGCTCCATGGAATATAATGTTTTAATTGAAGTAACTAAAATTGTAGAAAATTTGATATCTCTGTTTAAACAATATTTTTCGAAGTTAATTCAATGTTCACTTTAAATTTATGTACAATAGAGAATTTATTTAATTAAAAATAAATTCTTTTTAATATCACAGTGTTAAGGTTCAATGAAATGGGAAAGCAAACAACAAAGAATGGAATTAATAGTGAAAGTAATTTTTATATACAAAGACAATATTTGTTCATTTCTAGTTTCATGTCTGGTTAATTTTCTAGCATTTAAATTTCTAAATTTGATCGTTTTGATGCATCTCTTACGTTACTAACTTATTAACACGTTGAATGACATGGGGGTCACCGGTGACCGACGACGCCATCACTATTAGAAATATGTAATTAAAGTAAATATCAATACTTATAAAATTGTCAATAATATCGTTGTTATATCAAAGAGATGTATTATCAACGAATATTCAATATTCAGATAGCCTTTTAATTATAATTTGTTTCTCGTACAAGATAAAATATATCGACGAGACAAAGTTTACTTGTGTGTATCGATGGAACGTTTATTTCTGGCTTGTATAGAAACCAAATTAGAAGTCGAAACGATACAAAAATAAAGCGAAAACTCGCGTTCTATCACACTCGGCTGAAAACACCGCGTCGTTCATCTTTTACGTTTCGCTCTCAAACATCGTTTTGCTCGTTACGTTTCCTCCGATTCAACATTTTCTCTCTATCAGCGCACTCAATGTTCTACGCGCGTCCTCCTGCTCTCTATTCAGTAAACTCCCGGGCGCTGTTAAACGCGTTGCAACGCAATATACCTACAAAATGTCATCCAAAACATTACACAGCGACTGGGGAAATTTGACGTGCACGCTACGAGAAAACGATACGCAATCTTGAAATTACAAATTCAATTCCTTCGAAAGCCCTCTGAACTTAACGTTTACCTTGAAACTATTAAAAAAAAGTCAGGCTTTCAATTTTTAGTACTTTAAATTTACAACGATCAAATGCTTTCCCATTAATTCGTAGATTCTTTTATTTCGACAAATTCAATATTTCAATCGATGATTCTAAATAACCTAAAGTAATAAAAGTGTCGAAAAGCGTTTGTAATTAATTGGAAACTCACGAATGTTCCAAAGAAATCGAACATTCAGAATATTAGAAAATTTATTTAATTAAAAATAAATTCTTTTTAATATCAGAGTGTCAAGGTTCAATGAAATGGGAATGAAAATAACAAAGAATGGAATTAATAGTAAAAATAATTTTTATATACGTGACAATATTTTATCGTTTCTAGTTTCATCTATGGTTCATTTTCTAGCATTTAAATTTCTAAATTTGATCGTTTGGTAATTAATTATATGGAAAGCCACGAATGTTACGGAGAAATTGAAAGTGGAATGCATCCGGAATAAGTTTGTAGATTTCTTTTCTGGTCGATGGAATATATTGTTTTAAAATTGAAGTGACTAAAGTGTTAGAAAATTTGATTTCTCTGTTTTAATAATATTTTTCATAGTTAATTCGGAACAATGTTCATTTTAAATTACTGAAGGAGTTTGCTCTTCCCGCGAATAGATTGTGGCGCCACCACGGAAGATAATCGTTTACAGATAGCGATCCATAGATCTCACTTCCGTATAGATCCTCGTGCGAAACAGACGTGTGTGCGGTTACAGATATAATGAAAACACGTGTTATTGCGTTCAGCGTTAAACTTATATTGTTTTGTATGATTAAATTTATCTCTTTCCTTTTTTCTTATAATATATACATATATATGTGTTTACCTCAAAGGACTTTCGCGCAATTATTAAATACCATCCAACAATTACATTTACAATAGAAAATTTATTCAGAATATTCTCAACAACAATATTTAATTAAAAGTAAATTCTTTTTATTGTTAGTGTCAAGGTTCAATGAAATGGAAAAAGAAAACAACAAAGAATGAAATTAATATTAAAAATAAATAAATTTCTAAATTCGATCGTTTTTCAACTTTTGATCGGCTGGTAATTAATTAGACGGAAACCCACGAATGTTCCGGGAGAAATCGAAAGTGGGACGCATCCGGAATAAGTTTGTAGATTTTGTTTCTTCGTTTCGAGTGATCCATTTCCGGCGTAATTAAAAACTCCGGAGCTAAAATGAAATTGTCCGGGGCCGCTATCGCCCGCCATTACGGGGCGATTTAAGACGGCGGTTCGAGTTCTCGAAGAGAGTAATTAACGAATACGGACGGACCCCCGTGAACTTTTGGCCGCCGCGACGGTTTCGAAAAGTGGCCAAACTTCCGGAACTATTTACCGCGCATTATAGAGACGCGGCGACGTCGCGAGCAGTTGTTGCAAAACTTTGCTCGGCGACGTCACGCGATGTTTCGGAAAGTTTGAGTGTCAATACGCCGCGTACACACCGGCATAAAGACATTTAATTGATTCCTCGTCGCAGCGGCGTTACCGCCGAGCAGGTTTCGCTGATGGTGTTCAGTCTACGGGACGCGAACATTAAACTAAATTAAAACTTACGTATTACCATCCTGTCGAGGGCGGAGTGCATTATCGCCGAAGAAATACGTCATTACGCAAAACTAACGCGAAATTAAACGCGAAATTCTCGCTAATTGCTACCAGAAGATTAACGTACGAGCCTCGTTCCGTAAGTAACAAGACGATTTTCTGAAATATGTTGTATGTAATTCTTCGATATAATTTTTTGCTACATTTATGCACTCGTCACATCGTTTTACTAGCTTTTTATTTTTCTTCATTGTATATAAATTGTTTCGTTTGACCTTTCTCGAAAAGAAAAATTTACTCGATTAATAGGATGACTTGATATGGAAAAAAAATTTTATATATTAATATATATTATTTTGTATAAGTGTATATCTTTTAAATACGATCGACATTATTTTTTATATGTGTACAATTTTCTAAAGCAACCTTGTTATCTTCCTTTGTTACATTTATTTTGAGCTACTACTTTACTATTTTCATAAATATGTGATAAGTAAGAAACAAATGTTGAAGGTCTGGTAAAAAAAATTACAGAAAGGTTGGAATGGAATTAATGAACAAAATAATAAAAAAATTTTTAATTGTTAACATTTTAGTAAAATTCATGACACACGAGTTACATTTACTTTATAATATAATGAATAAGTTTGAGTAAATAAATACAATCGTTTCTTACGTCACAAATGCATAAAATTTACAATTTTGTCACGAACAGCTGAATATTTTGCCATATGTTAATATTTCGTATTCTTTAATTCTGAAAAATAAGGGTTTGTTGTGGATCCACAGTATAAAAAATGTGAATTCTGGCAGCCAGTTTGTTAGGAATATTGATTTCAAAAATTTTGAGCAGACTAGAATATAATATAACCATGATTTAAGAGACTTAGGAGCCTACATCGTCGATTGGTGATTCGTAAATAGTAATTGAAACTGATTAAACTTATTCCACGATTTATTGTTACTCGAAAAACATTGGAAAGACTCGCAAATATGAATAATGGGTCCACGGAAACTGTCAGCAGTCAACCTTCGGTAAAAGATGAATGTGAACTCCTCCTTTTTAGACTGAAACACGAAACGCTTATGAACGTCGGATGAAAAGTGATAATGGGGCAATTGCGGCGAAACATAATACCTCAGAAAATGGAATTATATCTGCAGGATGCTTTATTTCGTGTTTGGCAGTATATCAACGGAATTATCTGTTATCAATTATTGCCTCACAACCGAACGATAACTAAAGAGTTTTATCGCGAGTGATTAGGTAGTTCGATAGTGGAATTAACAGAGGAATTGAGGACTTTGCGTCACGTGACGACCAGTTCTGTCATAGTGAATCGTGAAGTATTATGAAGGATACGAAAGTTGTATTCAATTGCAAAATTATGGTTTGTTCATCCTACTGATTCGAAATTCTATCAAATTTTTACCTATTTCGAAATTTTCAAAATTAATTATTTAAGTCTTTAACTAATTCTAGTAGATTGCGATTTGCTCAAAATTAATAAACTAAATAAAGAAAATATGATATTTTTACAATTGAGGTAGAAAACAATTTCCTATTTTACGATTCTGAGTATAATAACTTCGAGGATAGTTTTCATCCCTTACCAACACACATCAACAAATAAAGAAAGATACTCGTTCAATATATTGCAATATTTTAATCGCGTGACAAATTTCATAAAAGTTTTCTCTCATGTTTCATATATTTGCAGTAATTTCATATGGTCTGGACCCGACAGACGAATCCCTGTTTATTAATATATAAGAACGAGTGAAATGCAGCAGGAAACGCGCGAAGAGTGATTTATTTAGTCAAACAAAAAATTAATTAATTTTGGCCCTCTTTGCCGGAGCCCTCTCCAAGTACATAAACAGCTAAAAAGGGGAGGTATTTTCACGAGTACAAAAATATAAATAGCGCAATGCGGATGAATGTATGTTGAAAGTATGAAGAATTCTTGTATACTCATGTAAATACCTCCCTTTTATTTTTTTTAGTTATTTGTGTACCCGAAGAGGGCTCCAGGAAGGAGAGCCGAAATTAATTAAATTTTTGTCGACTAAATAAATCACTCCCCTCGCGTTTCGCAGCAGTATTTTACTTGCTTCTACATATTAATAAGGAGGGGTTAAACACACCCTGCGTATTAGGCATATTTGTACATCAAAGAATGGCAGGCCTGACAGGATAATAATTCTTATTATCCCTACAATTGATCGTTTCGAAAATTCGGGGATTGTATAATCTTGAAACTGAATAGACTTTTAAAGGGAAAATAATGTAATTTAAATTTCTTTTATAGAATTATAAGAGGGGGTTGTAAAATTGTTGCGTACATTTCACAGTATTGTATTTATTTATTTATTTATTTAGGGGCAAAAGACCCATTGATTTACAAAAATTCATCGAGCATAAATTAGAAATTATAAAAGATTGTTTATGTGATCTCGAAATTTCTCAAAAGATACAGAGTATTTATCAGTAATAAAAAACAGTATTAAGAAAAATTGTTCGTTGTTTAGAATTTACGTATAATTTTTCCTGAAGCCATCATAAAATGGCCAAAACAAGATGTCACATATAATTTTATTTTAAATATCTTGTTTTTCATATTAGAACAAAAATCTCAGAGGAAAACATTGTTTGATTTGGTGGGCTATCACAAGCAAACATTTCTTTTCAGACTTACATTTTATGTATGATTCTTTTTTATTAACACTTTGTCTGCCAGGTGATACATATACAGGGTGTTCGGCCACCCCTGGGAAAAATTTTAATGGGAGATTCTAGAAGCCAAAAGAAGACAAAAATCAAGAATATCAATTTCTTGACTGAGGTTTTGTTAAAAAGTTATTAAAAAATTTCAAATCATTCTAGAAAAATTATTTTTGGTTGCGTAGTTCAGTTAGAATCATTTTTGATGAATACACATAGTCTCGAAATGATGCTCAGTTTCGAAAAAAAATTCAAGTAAGCGTTGAAAGTTTTGGGTGTAAAAAAAAGAATTTAGAATCGTCTTGGAAAAATTATTTTTAGTTGCAGGGGGCAATTACAAGCATTTTTGGTCAATAGACATACCCCCGAAATCCTACTCAGTTTCGAGAAAAAAATTCCTTACCGAAAATCTAATGTCTGACCATACGTTGACATGCTTCCCTGAAATTTCATGCAAATCTTTAAAACATCATAATTTCTGAACGGATTGGACGATTTTAATGTTTAAAAAGGCAAACGACGCGTATTTTAGTGTAGAATATGTAGAAATTCTAACAATACTCGAAAAGTTGTTCCTTGACCCCGTAAAGTGAGAAAAACCCCCTAAAACTGGTACAATTTTCAAACAGCCATAACTCCTAAAATAGTAAAGGTATCTCATTGAAATTTTTTTCTGAAGCAGAGCCCATCGGTACCTACAAAAAAGTATTAGACAACTTTTCTATAAGGCGTAAAACAAAATTACTAAAAATGAAAAACTAAGTTCTAAGAAAAATCGACAGGGGGTACTTAAATTTCTCGACAAAATTAAAAAATTTCAAATCTTTCTGGAAAAATTGTTTTCGTTTGCGGGGGTCAAATACAATCATTTTTGGTCATTACACATACCCTCGAAATTTTACACATTTTCGAGAAAAAAATTCAGGAAGGTGGACAAATTTTTCGTCGAAATTTAAAAATTTCAAATCGTTTTGAAAAAATTATTTTCGGTTGCGGGGGTTAATTACAATAATTTTCGGTTAATAGACATATCTCCGAAATCCTGCGCATTTTCGAGAAAAAAATTCAATACCGGTGGAACTTTAAACGTAAATAACTTTTTAACGAAGCCTTCATCAACAAATTGGTATTCTTGATTTTTGCTCTATTTTTTTCTCTAGAATCTCCCATTACAATTTTTCCCAGGGGTGGCCTAACACCCTGTATAGGTGACAGAATTTTTCACTATGAAACCAAAATAACTAATTTTCAAGTTGAATATTAAAGAAAATAAATTCAAAAAATAAGTCTTGAGACAAATTTTAAATTAGGTAGTTTACAATGGTCTGAAATCAAAGTTTTGGTGATGTAAATAATTTTACACTTTTACTCAGACAGTCAACGTGTGTTAACCCCTTAACGTTCATGCCCGAGTCTGACTGCCTTGGAAAATAATATTTGTTTAATCCAACGGTTTAAGGGATGATAATATTTGTTTTCCTTCAAATTATACGTTAGATGCAACATTGTAATGAACAAAAACCGTATTTTTAGAAACAAATCCAATAAAAAAAACTGATCATTGTTGGTTGACCCGAAAAATATGAGCATTAAGGGGTTAAAAGAAAATTTATGTTGCATAATATCTCCTCCACGAAAGTGTTCAGGCTCTGGATCGTCGCATCGAATTCGCGGCGTCGTTTCGCCAGTCTGTACAGCCCTAACGAACAATAATAGTTCGCGTTGTCGAATAAACAGGCCCACATAATTGTTCCACGCCCTACCCCCGGAGAGCAAACTAGGTTATTCCCCGAGCTATTTAAACATTTCGCTCGCCGAGGTCTCAATAAACGGGCAAACAATTTTTCATCCGACGCTTTTCAAAAACACCATATTACGTTCTCGTAGTGAGACGCGTAGATGAGAAAAGGGGGTGGGGGAGGTCGAACACAACCGCGGTCCAGAGGGATGGGGGTGGGGTAGGGGGGGGGTAGAAAGCCGGAACGGTGTAACGAGATGACGGTATCGCGATAAAAAAGGTAACAGACACGAGACACGCGAAGCGGAACGAAACGAGAAACGGAAGAGACTCCGGGGATTATTTATTTTCGCTGTAACCGCAATCCGCGGGCGCATTTTTCGCGAGACGACCGACCAAACTGTCTGGAAAACGAGGAGAAATTACATCGGTAGAAATAATAGAGCGAGGACGGTATTGGCTGGGCCCCCGCGTAACCAATTCACGCCTACACGGTGAGCAGCGTGACGACAAGTTTCTGATTCGTAACGATGTCTTCGTGAAAATTATTATGCCTTGGTATTGGAAATAGGTGGTGGAATAAGAAAACAATTTGGACGATGTAACTTTTAACTAAGCTTTATTAGAAACACTTGGAAGGCACGTTTGCACGGTTTGAAAGAAACGTACAGGATGAAAAGATCAGTGACGAAAAATTCGTCCCGATCGGTCCTACACTTTGTCTAAACAAGCCAAGGAAGAGACACAGCTGCACCCTCTTGACTTGAATCTCGAAACGCGAAACGCAACATAGGCGTTCTTGAGAATTCCAACAGTTATTAGCATACCCCTCATTTAGTTAATGTTATTTTAAATTACTGAATTAGCTATTTGGCAAGTACCTCATGGTACAAAGAAAATTGCAGGACACCCACCCCTGTACCACCCTTAGTGGGCGGGATTTCGAATATCTGAGGACTGGCCCACGATGGATGGACAGGGGCTTGATTGGATACACAAGGTCTCCACCTATTTTAGAATCTGTATATATTCGTGGGGCATAGGACTTTCCAGATTAGAACACTTCAAGAACAGTTAGAACATCTTAAGAACTCCATAAGAATCGAACCAAGAACATTGAAAATTAAACTGTTAACACATATGTATATAATTGTAAATAAATCCAAGTATTTGTAAATAGTATTAAACTATCTATTTACTAAATAAAACGGCTCCATGAACATAGTGGGAGCCTACAGGCGTCGATGGTTTTTGTCACATAAAGAAAATTTGTTCTTTTAGAAGAGAAAAACCAATACTTGGAGATTCTATTTTTGGAATCATTTTTGCTATTCGTAATGTTTACAGTAATATGCAAATGCATATTTTAAGAGGAAATAGATGAAGCAATCTGGACTTTGTTTTGTCATTGGAGGAAGGATGCAGTTTTTATTTTGCATATGATGCATATTGTATATGTATTTTACATAATGAATATGCATATTGCACATTTCTTGCATATTATGAACATATTTCGAGCATGATAATACGCGAGAATGTAGATCGTATTGAAATGTAACAATCTGTTCAAAATTGTAATTCATGTAGAGTAGTTCACACTCGTATTCGTTCATTATAATGGTGTACTATGTTCATTATAAATGGAGAGAGACTTTCTTATGAATTTTTTCCATTTATTTTTACCAAATGTTCATTTTCAAATACTGTAGATAATAGAGAAGTTATAAATTGCAATTAGTAGAGAGTTACACAAAATTTTTCTGCACAATAAGACTTGGAGTTGGATTTTTAATACAAGTGTCACGTGACTCGAACAATAAGAAATATGGCAGCTGCGACAATTCCTAATAAAAATTTCTATACTTTGCAAGGTACTATAGAAAAAAAAACAAAGAACATCTACTGTAAAAATTTGTAAACAGCAATTATACCTGGTTAAATATTGGTCAATTCTAGCTTATTCCATTATTTTTCCATTTATTTTGACCAAATGTTCATTCTCAAATACTGTAGATAATAGAGAGGTTATAAATTGCAATTAGCAGAGAGTTACACAAAATTTTTCTACACAATAAGACTGAGAGTTAGATTTTTAATACAAGTGTCACGTGACTCGAACAATAAGAAATATGGCAGCTATAACAATACCTAATAAAAATTCCTATACTTTGCAAGGTACTTTCTATAGAAAAAAAAACAAAGAATATCCACTGTAAAAATTCGTGAACAACAATTGTACCAGGTTAAAAATTGGTCAATTTCAGCTTATTCCATTATTTTTTCCATTTATTTTTACCAACTGTTCATTTTCAAATACTGTAGATAATAGAGAAGTTATAAATTGCAATTAGTGGAGAGTTATACACAATTTTTGTACATAATAAGACTTGGAGTTGGATTTTTAATACAAGTGTCACGTGACTCGAACAATAAGAAATATGGCAGCTATAACAATACCTAATAAAAATTCCTATACTTTGCAAGTTACTTTCTATAGAAAAAAAAAACAAAGAATATCCACTATAAAAATTCGTAAACAACAATTGTACCAGGTTAAATATTGGTCAATTCCAGCTTATTCCATTATTTTTCCATTTATTTTGACCAAATGTTCATTCTCAAATACTGTAGATAATAGAGAGGTTATAAATTGCAATTAGCAGAGAGTTACACAAAATTTTTCTACACAATAAGACTGAGAGTTAGATTTTTAATACAAGTGTCACGTGACTCGAACAATAAGAAATATGGCAGCTATAACAATACCTAATAAAAATTCCTATACTTTGCAAGGTACTTTCTATAGAAAAAAAAACAAAGAATATCCACTGTAAAAATTCGTGAACAACAATTGTACCAGGTTAAAAATTGGTCAATTTCAGCTTATTCCATTATTTTTTCCATTTATTTTTACCAACTGTTCATTTTCAAATACTGTAGATAATAGAGAAGTTATAAATTGCAATTAGTGGAGAGTTATACACAATTTTTGTACATAATAAGACTTGGAGTTGGATTTTTAATACAAGTGTCACGTGACTCGAACAATAAGAAATATGGCAGCTATAACAATACCTAATAAAAATTCCTATACTTTGCAAGTTACTTTCTATAGAAAAAAAAAACAAAGAATATCCACTATAAAAATTCGTAAACAACAATTGTACCAGGTTAAATATTGGTCAATTCCAGCTTATTCCATTATTTTTCCATTTATTTTGACCAAATGTTCATTCTCAAATACTGTAGATAATAGAGAGGTTATAAATTGCAATTAGCAGAGAGTTACACAAAATTTTTCTACACAATAAGACTGAGAGTTAGATTTTTAATACAAGTGTCACGTGACTCGAACAATAAGAAATATGGCAGCTATAACAATACCTAATAAAAATTCCTATACTTTGCAAGGTACTTTCTATAGAAAAAAAAACAAAGAATATCCACTGTAAAAATTCGTGAACAACAATTGTACCAGGTTAAAAATTGGTCAATTTCAGCTTATTCCATTATTTTTTCCATTTATTTTTACCAACTGTTCATTTTCAAATACTGTAGATAATAGAGAAGTTATAAATTGCAATTAGTGGAGAGTTATACACAATTTTTGTACATAATAAGACTTGGAGTTGGATTTTTAATACAAGTGTCACGTGACTCGAACAATAAGAAATATGGCAGCTATAACAATACCTAATAAAAATTCCTATACTTTGCAAGTTACTTTCTATAGAAAAAAAAAACAAAGAATATCCACTGTAAAAATTCGTAAACAACAATTGTACCAGGTTAAATATTGGTCAATTCCAGCTTATTCCATTATTTTTCCATTTATTTTGACCAAATGTTCATTCTCAAATACTGTAGATAATAGAGAGGTTATAAATTGCAATTAGCAGAGAGTTACACAAAATTTTTCTACACAATAAGACTGAGAGTTAGATTTTTAATACAAGTGTCACGTGACTCGAACAATAAGAAATATGGCAGCTATAACAATACCTAATAAAAATTCCTATACTTTGCAAGTTACTTTCTATAGAAAAAAAAAACAAAGAATATCCACTGTAAAAATTCGTAAACAACAATTGTACCAGGTTAAATATTGGTCAATTCCAGCTTATTCCATTATTTTTCCATTTATTTTGACCAAATGTTCATTCTCAAATACTGTAGATAATAGAGAGGTTATAAATTGCAATTAGCAGAGAGTTACACAAAATTTTTCTACACAATAAGACTGAGAGTTGGATTTTTAATACAAGTGTCACGTGACTCGAACAATAAGAAATATGGCAGCTATAACAATACCTAATAAAAATTCCTATACTTTGCAAGGTACTTTCTATAGAAAAAAAAAACAAAGAATATCCACTGTAAAAATTCGTGAACAACAATTGTACCAGGTTAAAAATTGGTCAATTTCAGCTTATTCCATTATTTTTTCCATTTATTTTTACCAACTGTTCATTTTCAAATACTGTAGATAATAGAGAAGTTATAAATTGCAATTAGTGGAGAGTTATACACAATTTTTGTACATAATAAGACTTGGAGTTGGATTTTTAATACAAGTGTCACGTGACTCGAACAATAAGAAATATGGCAGCTATAACAATACCTAATAAAAATTCCTATACTTTGCAAGTTACTTTCTATAGAAAAAAAAAACAAAGAATATCCACTATAAAAATTCGTAAACAACAATTGTACCAGGTTAAATATTGGTCAATTCCAGCTTATTCCATTATTTTTCCATTTATTTTGACCAAATGTTCATTCTCAAATACTGTAGATAATAGAGAGGTTATAAATTGCAATTAGCAGAGAGTTACACAAAATTTTTCTACACAATAAGACTGAGAGTTGGATTTTTAATACAAGTGTCACGTGACTCGAACAATAAGAAATATGGCAGCTATAACAATACCTAATAAAAATTCCTATACTTTGCAAGGTACTTTCTATAGAAAAAAAAACAAAGAATATCCACTGTAAAAATTCGTGAACAACAATTGTACCAGGTTAAAAATTGGTCAATTTCAGCTTATTCCATTATTTTTTCCATTTATTTTTACCAACTGTTCATTTTCAAATACTGTAGATAATAGAGAAGTTATAAATTGCAATTAGTAGAGAGTTACACAAAATTTTTGTACATAATAAGACTTGGAGTTGGATTTTTAATACAAGTGTCACGTGACTCGAACAATAAGAAATATGGCAGCTATAACAATACCTAATAAAAATTCCTATACTTTGCAAGTTACTTTCTATAGAAAAAAAAAACAAAGAATATCCACTGTAAAAATTCGTAAACAGCAATTGTACCTGGTTAAAAATTGGTCAATTTCAGCTTATTCCATGATTTATTACTGCTCGAAAAATATTGGAAATACTTGCACATATATCGATCATAACAATTCCTAATAAAAATTCTTATACTTTGCAAGGTACTTTCTATATCAAAAACCAAATAACATCGTCCGCTTTAAATATTCCAAATATTAGGTCGTCCCGTAAGTTCGTGCCGTTCGATATTCCGAAATTGACGAGGATAGAATTTGTAATTTAATAGAAAACGAAGAAAATTTGTCAGTTGAGGAGACTTTTGAAATTTTAAACATAGTAACACATCAACAGTTCATAGAAATTGGAAACAAATAGATATATGTCAAAATTCAAAGTTTGAAATCCACACTGGCATACAGAACAAAATTTTCTTGATCGTGCTAGAGTCTGGTTGCATGAATATTTTTGTTAGCATATAATAAAATCGAGCCTTATAAGAAATAGAATATAAAAATATTCAGGCTTATTAGTGGGTAAAGAATTTGTAAATGTCAACGTTTTAATGAAAAGCATTGAACTGCATTTAAAAAAAATCAAACAAGTTTTCCAGGAACGATACAAAGGCATTGCCAAACGAAGGGGAGGGAGTTGTTCAACGAGAAGAGGTTTACTATTTTTCATAAAATTCCATTATATGTTTAAAATATTACTTCAACTTGCAGTAGAAAGCACGAACATATGTGACGACCTAATATCTTATTTACCCAAATATACGATACAACACGAAGAAAATAGTAATTTATCGCGTAGCTAGGACGTACCAAGACAATCAGTAAGAGGCAGGGGCCCTAGAACAGGCGGACGACTTATCTTGAAGGTAGCATTTACGTCCCGGTTTTAGCTGTTTAATTTACCGCTTGAAATAATTTGCATACGGCCAGGACGTAGCGTTTTCGTCGTGCAATAACATCTCGAAGATGAGCCGTGTGCCGCGTTAGGCGAATGCATCGCGCCACACGCTGCCGAATACCGCCATGAGGGAGCCGGCGAACAACCCCGTTTCGCCCATCTCTGACATCCCACTCCTCTCCACGGTTTGTCGACGTCGTTTCGTGGCACAGGGTTGTCGGGATCCTCGACGTAACCCCCGAGGTCGTAATGGTAAGTCTCTTCGTGCGAGGACCCGAAATTAATAACGCGACCTGGCGCAAATACGGCGCACATAATTAAAGCGATATTACGATCCGGGACAGCGGCTGTATCGTCTACCACGCCGGTCTGGTCTACGGCGTGTGGATGTTATTTAGCCTCCGAGAGCCGGTGGGTCGCGACTCAATGCACTTCAATTCCTAACTTGGACGGGGCTGTTTGCTACTGGCTGATTTATATTGATTCCGCCGTTCTGACGAACGTACGAAAACGGACGTGGAGAACGGCCAGGATAACCGATAGATCTTAACTCGACGCCAACTTTGAGCATCTCGCGAGAACTTCAGACTTCGATTTTAACCCCTTGACTTGCGATTTAATTTCAAATCATTTTTCAAACGTATACTATTTAATTTTGTTTTAATTTGCTCGTGCATGGAATGGTCGATGTGTTGATTTTAATTTAGGCGGTGAATTCCTAATGGGGTGGTGATAATTAGTAATTAAGTAGTGTTACTTTAGTTTTATTGTCTTTTGTAATAGGTTAAGGTTAACTTTAATTTTAGTTGTAAGCGTCCGCTGAAGGCGAGGTTAGGGTTGCGGGAGAGTTAAGAAGGGGAAAAGGAGATGAAAGGAGTTAAAAGAGTAGAAAGGAGGGGAATAACTGGAGTAAGTAACAGGAGACAGGTGGAAGTAGGAAATAGAGAATTTAAAAAATTAAAAAATAGAAGATAAATGGTGTTATTACGAAGCCGATAGTGCCAGTATCGCACCCAAAAAAAAAAAAATAGAAATAGAAATTGATTTTAATTTATAAGACTTGATGACAAGTGAGTAGCCTTATGATTGTGAAACTTGGCACCAAGAACTTGTGATGAGTCAGTCACGTCATTGTACGGCAAGGGGCTAATTGTGCTTTTGTAGAACGATAGTAGATCCATTTTGGTGTACGTAAAATATTACGTGTGGACAGTGCATACGTTTTTGAGACATGAATTTTTAAAGTGGGACAATTGTTAGCTCTGTACAACCCTACCAAAGAATTCGTAAATATTTTATCGAGAAGCTGAGAAACATATGATTTAGTATTTTGGGCAGTGCAGACCTGGGCAAATTTCATTTGGAATAAAAATGAGAAATAATTTATTTTAGACCTTTATTTCTTTATTTCAAATTGTTCAAAAAGAATAATCCTGAAGACAATCAACAAAAAGGTTTTATTTTATGAAATATAGTTTTGCAATGCTTTTGTAACATTACTAAGTAGCATATTATTCACGCCCTTGGCCACATATGTGGACGTTTAGTTGTTTTTTTTTATAATTATAATTATTGTCAATAATAAATAGACCAAAAAAAAATTGTCCCTGGAGAGGTAATTCGGTTTTTGTGTATTTTCGTATTACAAGAAAATATGCACCAAGTGGGAGTTTATTGATGTTGGAATATTGTAGCAATTAGGAGAATTGCCTTCACCAGGGTCTGATGACACTCATGTACTACAATTGCATACTCACGAAGTAAGTACTGCGCGACACGAGCAATTAAATCTACTGCACTTCAGACTATTGCTACAGTATTGCAATATCGATGAACTCCCACATGGTACATATTTTCCCCCGATACAAAAATACACAAAAACTTATGAATTTATTCATAATTGTAACACTTTAATTATTTATATTTTGAAAATTGTTGACTATTCACACCTAATATTTTACATACACCAAAAAGGATCATTTTGCTATTATTCAAATACGTATTCATATTCGTATATAGTAGTCCCTCGTTAATAGTCACTACATTTTCCCTCGATATTGAATCACCACCAATTCCTGAAACTACATCGACACACACTGGAAACTTCGTTTTTATTGGGAACAAAGTATTACACTCTAACCCTAATGGATTTAAAAAATGTTGAAATATAACTTGTTTCACTGTTATTTTATTTTTGAAATCATAATAAGTAATAATTGTTTTCAGCATTATTTCGTGAAACAAGGTAACGAAATTATATTTACAAAATGAAATAACAGTGAAATAAATTATATTTCTACATTTATCGAACTACTGAGTCTACTCGACGTGCCCAAAAATGTTGAAATAGACAAACAATAGTTACAATATGACAAACAATAATATATCAAGTATAGTTCCAGTATATATTCTGATAAATAAGGACTGAAATTTATTTTAAAATTAAAAATTGAAAATGTTGAAATATGACTTGTTTCACTGTTATTTCATTTTTGAAATCATTATAATAAATAATAATTGTTTTTAGCATTATTTCGTGAAACAAGGTAACGAAATTATATTTACAAAATGAAACAACAGTGAAATAAGTTATATTTCTACATTTATCGAACTACTGAGACTACTCGACGTGCCTCAAAATGTTGAAATAGGCAAATAATAGTTGCAATATAACAAACAATAATATATCAAGTATAGTTCCAGTATATATTCTAATAAATAAGGACCGAAATTTATTTTAAAATTAAAAATTCAAAGAAAGTCTAGTGACAGTAGAAAATTGTAAACAGCAAAGATATTTAAAAAAATTAAAATACATGCGAATATAACTTAGTCGAAGGAAAATAATTATAAAAATACTGTTGCTAGGCGAAATAGCTAGGGTCGCGAAGACTCGGTCTATAAAACTGTGTTCTTTGTCTACGAGACCATAAACTGGGATTCTTGGACAGCTGCACACTGCATGCACCTGGGCCTGAGTATGAACCACTCGAACAATTACACGCACCAAGCTGACTTCCAACAATTCTAGGAAAATATACGCTTGGAAGAAAAGGCAGAAGCCTTCTCTTTCACTTTCCATCACCCTTTCATAACGCAACCCCAATAAGGGAGGCTTCGACTATCTCTAATGAATCATTTAGCTCCCGAGTGATTTCAAACCCCATATTTCGAAATATTCCATACAATTACACATTCACAAATTTTTAAAGCAACTCAAACGAACTACATTCTTTAATTAAATATTAGAAAAATCAGTTAGAAAGATTTAGTTACATTCGGATTAAAATATTCCATAGAGATCTCTTTGGTTTGGAAATTTCTCTTTGTTCATCCTTAAAACCTTCGATATACACTCCCAATTAACACTAGGACTACCAAAGTGGTGAAAATGATTCATAATTTCTAATAAAACATGTAAAAAATTTACTCGACCGAATCTTTAAAAATTTACTATAATTTTCTATAAGAGAATGAATAAAACACTAATTTCCAATGCATTATACGTTTCTTCGCGATCGTTTAAATTTCCTTGGTACAAATAAATACATTATAATTGTCGGTAGTTATTCTAAGACAAGTCGACGTAAAAATACGAGTCGATTTTCGAACACAGAGATTCTGGGACGATTGCAACGGGCGAATTTTGAATTTTCCATCGAAACAAATGCGCGGTAGAGGAGAATGCGAGTCCCGAGGAAGGGGAGAAGATGCAGTATCGCGAGAAACAGACGAAAGGGCGCAAAGACCATAGAATAAACTGAAATGGAAAGAATGTGGATGGAATACTGAGAGGGTTCGGGGATTCCCAGGTACGGTGTGTGCATCTGATGTATGGGATAGTTCTCCGCGGCAGCTTGTACACGACGACAGCGTCAGCGAAATGTTGTCCCATAAAGTATATCTCGCGAGGTGGCTTATGCTGCATGCGGGCCGGCAAGATGTTTCTACTTCGTGGAAACGCACTGTCTGAGCGCGTTGAAGGCAACACGGCGACAGATAAGGCTGACGATAGGGTTGAAGGATAAACTGCTCGAGAGAGGTTCGATGCTCCGCCGTGTTTCGTGGCTTTTGTACTCGGTATTATCGTTATCGAGATCATTGTCCGAATTTTGACTTTGCCGTTTAATTACCCCCGTTACCGCGGATTATTTACGACGATGTTACCTTCGCGTATCACACTATTGGGATTTCCACGAAACAAACGCAAGTCGACGGCGGATGCGCGAGAAAACGTTCAATATTTACACCTTGTACGTTTTGCAACTTTCATGGAATTAGGAAATATTTTTACATTTTCTTTGTATGAAAAAATCGAGCAAGAATATAATGGCAAACAACACTCTTTGACGCTATCTGTAAATGTATATAAATAGAACATAGTCTGTGTCTATACATACAATAGATTATAATACAACCACAGGGAAGTCCAATTTTTCTTTTTTTTACGGAGAAAATAATTTTGTAAGTCTTTATGTTGGGTTTAAAATTTGAACTAAAATTCTTATCGGGAGGAGGTTTTATATCCACCTAGAACTATGTACTATATCTCGTTTAAAAGTATTTTTATAGCAACTATGTGCAGGAAAGAGAAATTAAAAATTAAATCTAGAAACATTTTTATTCTAGACCAATTTTGTTGTTGCATGGAACAGAAAACTATTACAGTATTTCGCTTACCGTTGTTTTTACAGCGAAAGTGCATGTAACGAAAGTTGTTACAAATTGAATTTAGAAACTTTTTTACGGTGTACACATTTTCGACAGAATTGATAGTAACTGAGATAACATGCAAGTTTGTTTGGAAAGGTATAGGTAGTTGTATGGGATCGTAAAGTGTACTATGTTTTACTTACCGTTGCTTCTAGTATAAAATTGTATAGAATAAAAAATATTGGAAATTATATTTGACAACTTTTTTGTTCAACGAAAATTTTCTGTAGAATGGATAGTAATCGAGAAATCGGTTTGATCTTTCCTGCTTTTGCTGTATTTTCTTGTTCTTTGAGAAATATTATATTTGAGAAAGTGTTAAAATAATTTATGTATTCCTAATCCAGACAACGTCGAATAATTCAATATAAAATATTTCCATGGTAGTTTAAAATTAATTTAAACGATACAGTGAAAACTCGATAAATGTCCTCAAGAGCTGTTCCATAAATGATACATTTTTATCCCCACCACTAGGGGGATCCCCCTTGAACCAGTGAGGCGAAGTGTAACCGGAGACGTAGCGGCTTTCTTTAAAAATCTTTATTGCCTTCGTCATCTTAGTTTAAATGTCCCTGTCAGTGTGACCACACTACTGTACAAGAAGAAAGTTTTTTATTTTTTACTTTTTTTTAATAAAAATTTTACTATCATGTGGGGAAGATTTTTCTAATTAAAATGTGACTAAACACGATATAAATCGGCCAATATTTGTTACCATAATATTGAATTAAATATTGTGTACTCGTATCTTCGCAAGGTCAGTGGATAGTACATTTATCGAACAGAGGTAGCTAACGAAACCCCCTATTTCATATGTGTTGCAGTTTTTGATCACTTACGAAACGGTGGAACCGTTCCGTTTGAAAATAGCTACCTCCCGTTCGATAAATGTAGCCAGCACCTCGATGCGTCGTTCTTTGATATTTCCGAACATAGAAAAGGACAGCACAAGAAGGATAAATACAGAGAGAAAGACTCGCAAGTACAATATTTAATTCAATATTATGCTACCAAATATTGACCGATTTATATCGTGTTTAGCCTCATTTTAATCAGAGAAATCTCCCCAACATGATAGTGAAATTTTTATTAACAAAAAGTAAAAAATAAAAAACTTTCTTCTGTGCAGTAGTGTGGTCACACTGACGCGGATATTTAAACTGGGGCGATAAATCCGAGTTTCAGTCCCTCTTTCTTCTTTAGCTACTGACTCTTTCTACGTTCGAAGCGTCGGCAAACTACAATCAAATTCGAAAGACGATTCTCCTATTCCGTAAGTGTTGCTGACCGGACCCGGAGTAGCGACATTTATCGAGTTTTCACTGTATTGCCTAACTTGAAAACAATAAAAAATGTCTTCAAAATTTTAAGAAAATATTTTATAACGATATATAATGCAGATAATGAAAATAGAACAAAAATATGAAGTATTAAGTCAAATTTAGATATATGGCGTAATATAATAACGTAAGAATATTAACAGAATAAAGCGTAAATTGCACAGAAGCAATTTCACGCGTTCGCAATTTTATTCAACGTTGTCGTTGCCTCTGGTGTGCTGACACTATTCTAACCTTAACGCGAAATTCTTTTCGACATTGTAGGATAATTTTGCATCGTCGTAAATTGCATAATGTAGAACTTGCACATATCTGCATATTTTTTTGTACAGTTTTAAGCAAAATTGAAAAATATATCAGCGAGGCCTGATCGAACATCCAGTATATAAATTTAAATTAATTTTCAATTGAATAAATAATTAATAATTCAGTTTGAATTGTTGAAACATCGTTGGGTGTATAGTGTCAAAGAAAATGTCAAAATAAACATAGAAGACAGCATAAATTATAATAGTTGTTATGTTCACGGGATAGAGGATGAAAAGCCCTTTAAAACGAGCGTTTGTACGAGTCGATACCTTTATTAGTTCCGGAGATATAGCGATTTTAATTTCAAGTCGATGCGGTGGCTAGTTCCGGAGATATGAGGGTCCGAAGCGTTTGTTTACGTTTCATTGATATCAATGAACTCACGCGGGCGAAAATAGTAAACATTGCGTAGTAATTCTTGGAAATACTACGCCGGAACTAGGTCACGACAGTCACGACTCACGTGCGACAAAGAGGCCCAGCGCGACGCGTCAGACGGAGACAGAGATAGTCAAATTAAGAAAACTACCCTTTCACATAAATTACGATATCTCGAAAACGGAAAGTCCGATCGACAAAAACCAAAAGCCATTTTAAAGAGGAAGGTTCACCGTTGCTAACAGTGGCTCAATAATTAATAAAACTGTAGTAGTTCCAGAACTGTATGCGTTTACATTTTGGCTATTTTTAATACGCGTCGTTAGACTGTTCTAAGACAGTGGAAACTGAAAATTCTTTCATTTTTGATATATATTTGAAAGTAATTTTTTAAAAGAAAATTCATACAGTCTTTGCACGGGAAAATAGTGCAATCTATGCAGATCGAAAGGCGATATCCTTTACAAATCTCATTTATTTCTCTATCCCTTGATCCTGTACAAAGAGCAAATGAGGTTCTGTCAGTCGAGAGGTTCCTTTATAAAATTCAATCTCGGGAGAATATTATTTCTGAGATAGCTGTTGCGTAGTACATGTGAATACATGCTTACGATGTATGAAATAGCGTGAGTCATTGTTACTGTCTATCATTTTGTACGCATACTAGTGAAATAAGTAGCTGGCCTAGTATATTTATTAATATATTATTTCTGAAATTTGTTGTCAAATTACCAGAACTATTTTAGATTTTCTAATATAAAATTTCTTTACCATTTCAATATAGCTAAATCAATTATCAATCATGACACGTCAGTTTGTGTTCTTAGTAATCCATTTATATCATAAAAAAAAATGAATACAGATTTTACGAAATAATCAATAATGACTCACTATAAATTCTCACGTCATTGAATATTTCTTTATTTGAAATCATCAACGAGAGACATCAACCCCATAATATCACACTAACAGAAACTAATGTGACACGCGTGACCCAATTTCCGAAATCATCAAACAGCTTTTAAAATCAATACGTAGCCATCCCCAGCACAGTGCTATTGACTTCTAATGAGAAAATCACTAAACTGCGAATAGAAAAAATTCGGATCGAATGGGTTAAGGCGGTGTGTCTGATAGAAATGCAAGCCCAGGTGGTCGAGCAGGAACAACGAGGTGAGGGAATAAGGACGCGATAAGGTCGGAGCATATATCACGCGGAAAGCCATTCGGAGCTACACACATTGCAGCCCGTCTATGGGGTTGCCGTTATTGTGGCGATTTTCGCGCCGGCACCGAGCGTTTTACGATTGAACGGGTCGAAGCAAATTGCCGACTTTTTACGAAATACGACCGAGATCGAAGATAGACTAGCAAGGAACAGGCCTGCAACACTCTACGAGTCGGTAAAGCACGGTACAACACAAAAGGGGTGGGAGAAAGACGGGGAAATTTATGTAATCCGTGGCTTCTCGACAGGGATGCAAGGAACATTTACATGCTCGAAATATATGTATATTTGTAGGTTAATAATTCTGGGAACATCATAAGTACGTCGTGCAAATTTTGGGAGACGACCAAGAAAGTTTCGCGAAAGATATCCCATTATATTCTATCCCTATATTGAAACTTGCGAGAAGAGGAATCGTTTATGTGACCGAAACTTGGACCGTGCCCAAAACCGGTTAACATGTAGGTTAGCAAGGATACGTGTATCGAGCGCGATCTTGCAGATTCCTACGATCCCCGTCGTTTATGAAAACCCAAAACCAGAAAAGAAAAGCTTGGAGATCCACAGAGTATCCTACTTTAGAAAATAATTTTTTGGAGAGAAAGTACGAAATATTTTTGTATTAAGTTTGAATGCGTATATTTAGATCTACGTTTGGAGAATATCCACAATTTTTTTCATACAAAAATATCCAGTATTTTGGAAGTTACGGTAATTTTAGTAAAGGTCTTTCAAAAAAGGTGTTCTCGAAAAGGTACGAGCACCAGCATCGCCATTTTGTATTTAAAAAAAAAAGAAAAAATATGCACATATTCCTTAATAATTGTACAATACAGTCCCGTCATGAAATTCTTCGTTTATATTAGTATCTTCTAAGGAAAAATTGCGAGAGGCTGATATGATTTCAAGACGTTCGTGGAAATTATTAAATTACTAAAGCGTTGCAATTCTAGGCCGGGGGAATTCAGACGCATCAACATTTTTCCCCGTACGAATTCGTCCTCGTTTCGTCACTTTAGCGTCGTTCGTCCGTTTAATTGACGCCCGTGAATTTCGCCTGCCGCCGTTTCGACGACTCGCACTTCGCGTAATAAGGACCGTTACTGAACGTCCAACGAAGGATCTCGAAGAGTGCACGAAAATTCCACGGAATCCTGGAAAAATTTATAGCCCGGATGTTTACCGACGCGGAATTCTCTCAGGCGCTCTCAGACAAGAGCGGAGGGATAGTGTAGCTCTATTTCGCTTCGCTCCTCTGGGGCCCTCGGGGGTGGCTATTAGTAGTAATTACTGGAAGAATAAGTCCCTGCTTAATACTTCCCTTCGCGAGCCCTTTCATCTTTTACCCTCCCCGAGACGGTATTTCTCTCACCACCGTCGACCTTTGAGGGTGTAAGCCATCCCTCCAACCCCCACCTTCCCGCCGAAATTTCTCATACGTACGGCCTTCGTTCCGGCTTAGGCGGAATTAAACGGCGAGAGGGGAATTATCACTTGCAGCTCAATATTCCTGGTTCCTTTCGAGAAACGCTGTGGGGAAACTGGATGTTGAAATGCTTGAAAATTCCTTTTTCTTTCGTGACGTGGTCAATTTTTGGTTATCGGATTTTCAAAGTCCATTTTTTTTCTTTTTTTTTGTATTAAATAATGGTTATATTCATTTGTGTATTAATATAATTATAGTAATAATAGTAATAATATTAATAATGATATTAACTTACATATTAATATAATTATACATTAACTTATAATAATACAAACAGTATAAAATCAACAATTCGTAGTGTTTGCTCAAGCGGTCACCCATCCCAAAATACTGTAACTTGACCGCGCCCAATGCAGCTGCACCCTCCATGATCGCATGAGATTCAGTGCTTCCAATGTTCCACGACTGTTCATAATTTCATTCGTTTGGTGTTCAGTTATAGACTTCTACAAAATAAACTTGAACTCAGTACACTCGTCTTGACCAAATAATTATCTTAAATAGAAAATAATCGTTGCAGAAATTTATACATTCATTTGTAAGTGTCTGGAAATAAACGGAGCTAGTTTTACAAAATATCATATTAATTTAACACAATTCTAACAAAAATTCTTTTCCTCTTTCTTTTAATTTTAAAGACACTCAGAAAATTCTTAATTTTCATTTTTTCGATTTCTCAAGTTTCTCAGGAAATAAATCAAAATTTAATTTCTTAAACGTTCGTATAAGTACTTCTTTTTTCTTCTTAGTTATTCTTATAATTTCGTATAACTTTAAAAATTTGTAATATAATTTTGTCTGCAGAATCATACATCTTCGATGCTTGTCTGAATTAAGAATAGAGTATAATAAACCCGACCTTGGATTTCTGTAGAATCTAAGTAGTTTTTCAAATTTATTAATTCGAACGAGTCGTTGAATATTTTGTCAAGAACCGTGCCCGTTGAGTTGTTTTTCGCTCTCGACGATGTTTGTCGAGTGTTTTTAATTTTTTGGGAACATTGAGAGATCGTTTTTTATTTCGATAGGCCAGGACTTGCCTTTGAGAGATGGAACTGACAAGCGTAACGGCGATATTTAAATTGCAACGAACGAGAACTGTCGCCAGTGACAGGAGCATTGACCGCGCGTGACAATAGAAGCACCCGCCGTTAGGTGCACATTTTTTGTACGCAACAAAAGAGGACCGAGGAGGCGCGAACAGTCGCTTGCTAGTCAAAAGCGAATACCTGCGGTCGGAATAAAAGCAAACGATGAATAATATAACAGAAGCGTTAAATGTCGATCATTTTACACCAAGATCCCCCAAAACGGCGCCATTTGTTTTTTCACGTACACTTGAACAGGGCTGGGAGGGGGTGTAATCGAATAAAAAACACGTGTCATAAAAATTACAGTACAAATCCAATCATCCAAACAAGTAACAAGAGTTAGAATTTAATTGCTAATATTGTTGACATTTCAAACAATTTTAATAAACTTTGCGATTAATTACGATTCAGGGATCCTAGTTTAATGTTTCGTAAAAATGGGACCGTAAAAGCTCTTAATTTTCATTATTACAATTCCAGAAATTGTTCAGGAAATAAATCAGAATTCAATTTCTTATTGTTTCAAAAATATGTAATGTAATTTTGTCTATTAGAATCATGTGTCTTCGATATTTGTCGATTTCATCTATTCAAAGACTCGTAGCTCCCAATCATTCGTCCTATTTTGATCGTCTGAATGGACTAACCTGCACTGTACCGTTGCAATGACAAGTTTTCGCTATTATAAGAGTAAATCGACTACCTCGGAACTCTCTCAGTTCATCTTCTTCACCTGGAATTCATTAGTCTCCGTCAAAAGCCGCTGTAAATGCAGCTGTGTCGGTCATGTGTCGATATTATTAATAGTACCGTCGATACAATATTCTACTGCTATGAAGAAGTACGGAGTTATGCACCAGTCATGTTCCCAGTATGTATCATTACTTTCAAAATATATTTGGGAAAAACCGTTTATAAATGGAATTATACGCAGTTCGAATCTAAGCAAAAAATCACTAAAAATCCGAATTTCTGTTTTGAAAAAAAAAAGTAGAATAATCATTTTGTTTGTAATAATATTAATATTTAAAGAGACATTTCTCTTTCATTGATACTCATTCAATTTCGTACTTCTAAAATATTTTCCCCACACACAAAATTCACCAAACTAGTATTTATTATTCCTTGTTAATAATATCGAACTAAATAATATCGTATTAAAATTAAATAGATCGTCAGAAATTGTTTTATGGGAATTTATTTATACATCGATTAAACTTCCCAGTCGTTGAACAGTTAGAACATTCCCTAGGAAGACTAGGGGATTTTTCGAAGTAGCACGAGTCCATTTAAATCGAACTAAATAATATCATATTACATTTAAATAACTTCTAAAATTAAATAAATCGTTAGAAATTGTTTTACAGGAATTTATTTATCGTTTAAACTTTGCAGTCGCTGAACAGAAAATTCCCTAGGAGGGCTAGGGGATCTGTCGACGTATATTTAGTAGTAGAAATTAATATTATTCCATAAATAATTCTCGATTCCGTTCTGTTGTTTTCGCCAACGCGTACGATCGGTTTTCTTCGGTTAGGTTAACTTAAGCTGATAGTTTAAGGGGACGGAATGTTTGCTTTTTGTTTCTCCGAGTGTGTGCACGCGTGTGTGGCGGGTTCCTTGTTATTGGGGATGTGTGCACAGCCGGTTAGAAGCTCGTCGTCTATCGAGAGTGGCTAAACGAGAAAATCGAACCCGGGTAGAGAGTGATACATAAAGATAAGGGAGAGAAAGGGGGAGGCGAGAAAATGAGAAAGTGGGAAAACCGACGGGATAGAAGAGCGAGGAGGAAGGAAAAGGCGGAAAGGGAGAAATACGGTAGCCAATAAAAAAACGACTAACGTACAAGATATACAGAATGCCAATTGTATCGATTACTCTTATTCGACCCGTCCGATGCATCCACGGTTTATAGTACGCGTCAACTTCGTTTCTCGCCATTTTCTTCTCGTAAGCCTAAAATAACACCGGAGAAACTAATTTATATCGCGGGGAATTTAAACAAAATGTAATCGAAAAATAATACCGCATTCAAGTAAATAAATTTCTGATAGACGGTAGATTTTTCTCGTTTAACGTTCGCTCCTGGAATAAATAGCTCGAAGAGAATGCTAATGGTAAATTAGTTTCTGTAATTATTTCTCAACTACGACCGTTAAAGAACGATTCGATGGGGGTTCAGGGCGATCCGGATCAATGATTACTGACATGGAAGCGTTCCGGGTCGGTATTTATGGGCTTAGAAATCGCCGCAACCGACAAACGATCGTTACTGCCCCTCCGAAGTATATTTACTACCTGCAGACTACGCCGGAATTAGCCATCCGAATTTCGTTATACGCCTATTGGTCGAATTGTGGAATTATCGACTCTTATTGTATTAACTCCGTGTTGCTCCAAGGTGTATGAAACGTTTCTCCAGTTTTATGTGTTTTTTTTAAACGAGAAACAAAACTTTTTTTAAGCTATGTCAAGTAAACGTAACACTAAAAATATGAAAGCATTAAGAAACACCTATGAAAATATAAAATTGTATTTAACAATATTGGGAACATTCATTTTTTCTTATTTGTTGATTAGTTTAATAAATACTAGAACTACCTAGTGGTCGAAATGATTCATTCGTAATTTCGAATAAAAATTGTAAAATTAATACTCGACTGAATTTTTGCAAATCGATTTTTCTATAAGATGACAAATAATTTATTTCAATTGCGTTATACATTTCTTCAAGCATCATTACAACATGTTTAATACAAAAAAATATTTTGTGACCAAAATGATCGAGAACAGATTTCGTTCGCCATTTTGTAAAAGCAAGCAGCGAAAAATCTTGAAAATTGAATTTTATTCAGTCTCGATCCGGGAGTAATTGTTTAACAACGCGAAACCATTTATATTTGACGGAATTGGATTTTTGTTCGCTAACGGAAATTTGATTCTTCCCTCTTGCACTGTATATTTTCGCTGCATTTCGATTGGAAGATCGAATATCAATGGTGCAGAAAACAAGGAAATTCGATTTAGTCGGGAGCGAAGATAATTCCGTGATAAGTAAAGAACGATTCGATTACCGTGTCCGTTGTAAATATGATTTTAGAAATTTCTCGTTCGCGTTGTCGACGCTGGAACAAATTATTTGCACGTTGTTCCAATTGGATCGCAAGAAGCTCCAAGAATGTGCGATTTGTTTGAAAAATATATTGAATTCAATATGTAGCGATAGTTCCCGCGCTCGCCACCAGAGGGCTACGCTCTTGTTTCTCTCACAAGCGCTCGAGTGGACATCTCTTTGTATATGTATGTTCTTCAATCGATCATTGAATGTCCAGACGTGTAAGGCAGGACCTGATAGGGTTGCTTTCTTCATAAAACATTAATATGTCTATACTAAATAAGTAATTGCCCAAAGCAAATGCCTCTAGTTTCATTAAATAGAGCCTTTTATTGTAGAAGAAAGAGAAGATTCAGGGTAATATTGCAAAAATACTATTGCGTTTAATCAAGAGTCACGGACTGTAGCTTTTCGCTAAGGTGTGACGACACTTATCGTACTCTCCACCAGAGGGCTACGCTCTCGTCTCTCTCACAAACGATCGAGTGACCATCTGTTTGTATACGTTCTTCAACCGATCATTGAATGTCCAGACGTGTAAGGCAGCGCCTGATAGGGTTGCTTTCTTCATAAAACATTAATATGTCTATACTAAATAAGTAATTGCCCAAAACAGATGCCTCTAGTTTCATTAAATAGAGCCTTTTATTGTAGAAAAAAAGAAGATTCAGATTGCGTTTAATCAAGAGTCACGGACTGTAGCTTTTCCCTAAGGTGTGACGACACTTATCGTACTCTCCACCAGAGGGCTACGCTCTCATCTCTCTCACAAGTGCTCGATTGGTCACCTATTTGTATACACTCCCCGACCATTGAATATTCTATTGACGATAGACCTAGAACGGAATCATGTACACTTCTTCTTACAACAGCAAGAGATTTGAGAAACAATTGACCATTCCGTTTAAAAAATTGAAAACCTCCGTAACTTTTGTTTATACATTTAACATCGTCGCGTTACGAAACTCCGTATAATACAAAAGATAATCCTAGTACAATAATTCCTGCTTTCTTAAACCTCTTTGGATACAATTACTATATGCACGTTGATACCGAAGAGAAGGAAAATTCCACGGCGTATATTCTGTTTACCACCTAAAACGCCAGTATCCCGCCCTGTGCTCGGGTACGTGTTCGCCTGTAAAGTGGAAAATAAACGTCTCTTTCAATAAAAAAAACGTTGAAAAAACGTAGCGGAGGAAGGCGACGCCCGGGTATATATACAACGGCGTGTGGGTGTTAAAAGTGCGCGATAAAAACAGTGCCAAGAGCACAAAGAAGGTGACGCAACCGCGGGACCCGTTTCTGAAAATACATTTATAATCCGCGCCGGGGCGTTGCAAAATTGCAACAGCGGAGAGCATCCGCGCGGAAAACGCGGAAATCGCCTCGCGTCGGAAACTGTCGCGCGTGTGTGATACCCGGGTCTTGGATTGTTCGAGAACGAACTTGAACGTGTTTTCGACTATACTTGGCAGGAGAGAGAGAGAGAGAGAGGGAACAGTGTTGGGTTTATAGCATGCAGCGGCAGATTAGCTTCTTACACAGTTTCCCTTTTACGCTCGGTCATTCAAGACGTGCGGAACGAATATTTCTCGCACGTTATTTAACGCTCGGACGATCCTGGGATTTTTTATATCCAAGCTACGCAGTTTGGGGATCTATAACGAACTACAAAATATTTTTATATTACGTTATAAAATATTTTTATCGATCTAATTGTTCGTGATAATTCGAAACGAGAAATTTTCGATAGGTAAGTGCGATAGATGTGTTTAGTAATTATTTTGTGCATGGAATAGAATTGTTTGGGTTCAAATTTCAATATGGAAGTGCTATTTTATAGAAAGGGTATTGAGAACAATGGTAATGCTCTAGGATATTATTAGCCAACCAGTTTATTTATTGTGTTGCTTGTAGGCAAATTGTAAATTTATATGAGGATATAAAAGAAAATAGATAAGTGTGCATCTCCTCTCAATTGAGAATTCTTAGATTGGCGAACATTTTTGCATAAAATAAAATATTTTTATCGATCTAATTGTTCGTGATAATTCGAAACGAGAAATTTTCGATAGGTAAGTGCGATGGATGTGTTTAGTAATTATTTTGTGCATGGAATATAATTTTTTGGTTTCAAATTTCAATATGGAAGCGCTATTTTATAGAAAGGGTATTGAGAACAATGGTAATGCTCTAGGATATTGTTAGCCAACCAGTTTATTTATTGTGTTGCTCGTAGGCAAATTGTAAATTTATATGAGGATATAAAAGAAAATAGATAAGTGTGCATCTCCTCTCAAGTGAGAATTCTTAGATTGGCGAACATTTTTCCAAATATTTTTATTAACCAAACCATACATAATGATTCGAAACGAGACATTTATGATAGATGTGTATAGATCTGTTTATTAATTATTTTGTACATATAAATATGTGCATGGGAATACAACTGTGGGGTTCAGGTTCAAATTTTAATATAGAAATACTATTTTATAGAAAGATTTCTGTCAAGAGTTTTCAGAACAATAGTTAACGCTCTATATAAAATATTGGGGAAATAAAAAAATAATAAATAAATGTTCTTCTCCTCGTCAATTGAGAATTCTTAGATCAACGAATGGATCATTATGTGAAAACATAAACGCGGTTCATGGTTGATGGACGAGAGGTGTTATTTTTGTTTTCATCGTTTACATGGGGAAGTGTACGCGGGAAGGTAAAATAAATATCATTGTGGCTAATTGCGATCAACAATAATATTTATGGGCGTAGAAATTCCAGCATTGTTATCAGACTGCAAATAATCGCGGGGGCGTGAGATATTAAAAACCAGCGAATTCGACGGTCGAAGTCAAATTTGTCACGGAATTAATCCGATATTGCGTGTAATTAACGCGCACTATATCGACGAATAACGCCGATTTGCGCGGCAAAATTAAATCATTCTTAAATACCATTATCGCCTCGCTTTTAAACAGATTATTTTAGAAGCTTGATTTAAAGACGGTATTAAACTAAAGATTATACGGTAAATTATAATTACACTATCATTTATAAGCAGATAATTAAAAATACGAATTTTCAAATATTCTATGAAGAATAGAGTGCAGACAAAATTATTTGCACTTTGAAAGCACACAATTTTACAATTCTTCTTCAACTTAATATTTTTCCTCTCAACATTAAGGGCTGTTTTCACCCCAAAAAACATCGTCTTAAAAGCATCTCGAAAATTATAATTGCACGATAATTTGTAAGTAGATAATTAAAAATATGAATTTTTAAATATTCTATGAAGGATGGAGCGGAGACAAAATTATTTCCCCTTTGAAAACGCACAATTTTACAATTTTTCTTCAAATTAATATTTTTCCTCTCAACATTAAGGGCTGTTTTCACCCCAAAACATCGTCTTAAAAGCATCTCGAAAATTATAATTGCACGATAATTTGTAAGTAGAGAATTAAAAATACGAATTTTTAAATATTCTATGAAGAATGGAGTGCAGACAATTTGCACTTTGAAAACATACAATTTTACAATTTCAACCACTTCTCTTAAACTGAACATTTTTCCGTCCAATCATAAGGGCTGTTTTCATACTGAAACATCATCTTGAAAGCATCTCGAATGGAAACTAAACTCTATTTCATAAATGATTCCCAGCAAACATCAATCTATCGATGGTTAAAAGAAGAAAAAAGCTTCTCGTAAATTCGAAGACTGTTGTTTCGCGAGGAACGTTACGCAACGCCCGGCAATATTAATTTCGTTCGCCGACCGTTTCGAGCAAGAGGCAATCGAGCTGTTTTTGTGTTTGTGTTTGTAATACGCCGGGGACTCGCGATCTGGTAACTCTGAATTTCCTATCAGGCGTCGAATATCGCGATAGACCGCGGTTCCGCGCGAACGAAATCCATTTCGAAGATACGTTTATATTTTTTTGTGTTTTTTTTTTTTTTGTTTCGCGCCTCCCACGCGCGATTAAACGAGAGCTTTGGCCGGCCAAATATTAGACTTCGGAACAGAATTATCCAGGCAGACGAGATTTATGACAACAAAACGACGCGGGCGTCCGTAACGAAATACGTCGAAAGTAAACAGAACGGAATTTCACTGTCTGGTTTTTCAAACCGAGGAGTAATTAAATTCTTCCACAGTATATACATTACGCTCGCAATGATAATTTACGCATTTGTTACCTGGGAACCGGGATAGATTCGCGCGATATATGTACACGGTAAATGATCGCGTTAATTCAGAATTCACGCCGTCGCTGGGAACCGGCCATTAATTTCATTACGTATGCATTTAAAGTGCATACTTCTAACGAATCGACGCGCGCGATGCGCCAAGAATTGTGGACGACGTTGATCGCCACAAAGTTTTTCTTTTTCAATTATTGTGCGTTCGCTATAAGTTAACATTCTGATAATTTGAATAATCGGTCTCTGTTGAATTGGGGATGACTGAAATTACGAGTTAACATTGGATGTACATATTTTCCTAATGTTGAAAATTAAGAAAAATGTGTGTGATTACCTTGGAAAATTTTATTTATTCGCCTTTCATTTAGTTAAATTTAACTAAATATAGTTAAATTGGGGATGATTGAGATTATGAGTTAACATTGGATGTAAATATTTTCCTTATGTTGAAAATTAAGAAAAATGTGTGTGATTGTTTTGGAAAATTTTATTTATTCGTCTTTATATATTTAACTAAATTAAATTGAGGATGACTGAGATTATGAGTTAACATGTACATATTTTCCTAATATTGAAAATTAAAAAAAATGTGTGTGATTGGTTTAGAAATTCTTATTTATTCATTTTAGTTCAAAAGAAACGTATATGAATATATAATTCTTTGAGTTGTTGAAAATATAATTAGTGCAGTGTATTGATTTGTGTATTATTTAATGTAAAATTTTGTGACTTTGAAGACTTTTTGAATAATCAGAAGGTAAAGGAAGTGTGTGAGGAATAATTATAACTATTGCAAAAATTGGATAAAAATCGTGAAAGAGAGTTGCAAGAAGCACATAATATTTGTATCTTGGAATCGAAAAAGGGAGTTTGGAAAGAATCAAAAAATTTAGTAGCATTTTATGACACAGAACTGTCATGAACAGAAATAATGTAACTAATGGAAAAGAGAAAGCACCCAAAAGAAGGAAAGTTTCCTCTCCTCTTGAGGAAGTCTTTTACTAAAGCAGACGGAAAAATAAGTATTCTTTATCAATTTTTTACGAAGAAACCGAGAGACTTTTCGATACGAGAATTTCATCCATTTTGTTGTTCGTTTTAAGAGGATATACACAAATTTTTTTAGTACAAAATAGTGAAAAATGTAGGAGTTCTATAGTGACATGTATAGGCTATTTTAAAAAGCAAGTCCAGATAATTGACATAGCGACTGTTCTGTTTCTCCAAAACGAAAAATTCAAAATGTATTTCATTTAGTAAGGATACAGTTGTAGTACAAACAAAAACAAATTCAATATCCTCAATTTTTAAAAATTAGTAACACATTAAAGTCGAACTATCAAATTTCCACAGTTTATTCGTCTTTGAGATTGAAAAAAAGTAGAATAACACGTCAGATCTTAATATCCCTAGTTCCAGCTATAAAACTGTGTCTCCTGAAGATTCATTATAAATTTCAAGTTAATAAGTCAATTAGAATTTGAGATATCGTGTCAGCCAGCAGGACACCTTTTTAAAAGAACCTCATTCAACGTTCCTTCAGTATAATTCAATAAATTTTCATTATTTTTATCACAAAAAAATTGTGAACATTCACAAAACATAAACAAATATGTGTACAAAATTTCAAAATTAACAAACTTATACTTTCTCTGCGAAAAAATCCCTAAAAAGTCCAAAGTAATGAAACTCCTTAAGCATATCGAGTAAACGTTCTCAGTTCCTTATTTTCCGAACGAATTCGATGTAATTACCCTGTCAATCACCCAGGTAAGAGCTTCCATGGGGCGCTTAATATAAATCATCGGAGAAAAGAGAAAGCATTTTCATTGGAGAGAAGACGTCGAGCCACTTACCAATTAGTTCCCGGCGCCGAACGATGTACTTTTTATCCGCGCAATATTGCACTGTCAGTGCGTTTAATGCAAGTAGCATCTGCATAATATCCACTCGTAAATCCAGGTAAACCCTGCCACTGGGCCCAGCCGCCCTCTCTGTGTACGTACGAGGCAGGCCGGATGATCCCCGGGATTTTATTTTCAGGATCTCCCGGGAATATGGCCAGAGACTTGTCGGCGCGAGTAAACGGGTGCGAGGTATAATATCGACATTAATTATATTATCCTTCGTGTAATAGGCAAGCCGCTTTAGTGCCTAATTATTTCGTGATTGGGCCATCCTTTTCGAGACGCTAACGCCTTCGCGGAATAAATTGCTACTAACTAATATTTTCCAAGGATAACTCCTTGCAATCTGAGCGTTCGCTTCTCCCATGGATTCTCTTTGTCTAATGGAAACTAACGACCAGGTGGACTTTTGTATCCTGAAATAATCACGTCCAGTCTTGCCACGTAAGATCTGTTACGAGATTCTTGGATTTTAGATTTTGGGTGAGAAATTTTATTGGCGAAGAAATGAAAGTGGTGCATCAAGAATGATACTACTAGCTAGTCTACTTACTATGTGAAATGATTGGAAGTCATGAGGTAGTTGTGAGACTCTAGAAATAAATGTTTGGATCTAAAGTTATTAGAAAAAGAATCCTTAAGAAGGATGCAGGGCCAAGAATAATACTACTAATTCATGTATTCACCATGTGAAGTGATTGGAAGTCATGAAGAAATTGTGAGACTCTAAGAATAAATGTTTTAATCTGAAATTATTAGAAGAAGAATCTTCAACAAAGATGTGCGACCAAGAATATTAATATTAATTAATCTATTCACCATGTGAAGTGATTGGAAGTCATGAGGAAGTTTTGAGACTCTAGAAATAAATGTTTGGATCTAAAGTTATTAGAAAAAGAATCTTTAACACGTTGACTGCCAGTCTAAAATCCTAAAATTGTTTACGGGACCAAAACTTTCATTTTAGGCAATTGCAAGCTACACAACTTAAGAGTTGTCGTAGTAGTTGCTTTCGTAACCTCATTAAAATTTACGAAGCCTATTAAAATTTATTTTCTTTAACATTTCAACTTGAGAATTTATTATTACAGTTCTACCGTTAAAAGTTCTGTCACCCATATATGGGTGACGTGGCAGTCAAAGTGTTAACAAAGATGCAGGACCAAGAATAATACTACTAATTCATCTATTCCCTATGTGAAGTGATCGGAAGTCATGAAGAAATTGTGAGACTCTAAGAATAAATGTTTTGATCTGAAATTATTAGAAAAAGAATCTTCAACAAAGATGCAGGACCATGAATAATACTACTAATTCATCTATTCTCTATGTGAAGTGATTGGAAGTCATGAGGAAGTTTTGAGACTCTAGAAATAAATATTTGGATTCAAAATTACCAGAAAAAGGATCTTCAACAAAGATACAGTATTATAAAAAGATCAATAGAACGATTGGCTAATTCTAAAGGTTCCAAAAAATTCAAAACGCATAATTATTTATCCGGTTTCCGATGGAGAATTTGTAAAAAATACGTATAGATTTCGGACGTCACTGTCAGTGAAACTCGTTTAATTAATGTATTCTATCGTTATCTTCTTCGAACGATAATCCATCAGCAAAATAATCATTTAGAAAATCGACAGGTGATTCCGTCCGTAGATTGACACGGATACGTTTCGAAAAATCGTAAATTGTTGTTACATGGGTGCAACAAACGACAGCCCATTTATCAACGTTGTATTAATTCGCAATAGCGAACGTTCGATTTAGATATACAGTCGGAAAAATAAAATTATTACTTGTAATTTATTTTCGAATTCTAAAATATTTAAAAATTTCCAATTTTCAGTTGTTTAATAAATCACAATAAATATATAAATTTAAATATTTGAGTCGCAATTCTTGTTTTTTAAATATATATAATATTGGTTAAATCGGAAGAATAAAATTATTATAAATTTACGTTTGAATTTTAGAATATTTAAAAATTTCCAATTTTCAGTTGTTTAATAAATCACAATGAGTATATAAATTTAAATATTTGAGTTGCAATTCTTGTGTTTTAAATATATATAATATTGGTTAAATTGGAAGAATAAAATTATTGTAAGTCTACGTTTGAATTTTAGAATATTTAAAAATGTCCAACGTTTAGTTATTTAATAAGTCACAATGATATAATTTTATTATACAATATAATTTTGTTGTACAACATTATTCAATATAGAATTGCCTCTCTTATATACATACTTGTCCATGTTTCAATTTCTTATCATAATTCCAAAAGACATTAATACATAACATCTCAAGTTATGCTAGTATTAAATATACAAGAAAATAATATCCTGCTAAAATGATTGGTCCAATTTTAAATAATCGTTTAATTTTTAAGAAATTCTAAAAGAACGTACAATACGGGTGCTGTGCGCTATAATTGACCACGCGTGACCCGTTGTCTCTCAAGTTGTCGCAAGCTCGAACCGAGCAATTGAAAGGTTATGTTCCTGAAATACACTGGCGCTATTTGTCTCCCGCCCCTCGCTTTTGTAAACAGTAAATCCCGCTTTCAATGAATGCCATGTTTACAAAATCCACCGGTTCCACAAGTTTATTGCCCGTAATGAACTCTTTCGAAAGTGCGTTTAGTCACTTTCAGAGTGCACTCATTCAATTTTGCCATTAATGCAATTTATCCGTCGCTATTTACCAGAGTAACTGCATTGTGGTATTCGTATATTTATATTTAATTGCTATAAATACGTTCGTTCAACGTATCAAGTAAACGATGAACGAGCTATTGTATCGTTTATTATTTTAATTAACCATGTATTTATCGATACCACCTGGGGGCAAGAACGTACTGGATTTTCAATATTTGTCTGCATACTTGCAACTCAGTACACATTCTTGACAAAGTACTAAAATGAATATAATACATTTCCATCGAATCTATATTTATTAACAAATATGTGTTCCCTTCTGTCGTTGTCAATAGAGTTTTCTCTTTTTGTAATTGTGCCCCCAAAGAAAATTAAAATGTCGATCGATAAAATGCACATTCGTGTCATAATGATAATGCTGTACTTGTCAACACATATTTCGTTCCACGGCGATCGACAAAAAGACTTTTTTCCCCGCGGCGTTCCGGCAACGTGTGACGAAAAATGGATATTTTATGATAATGTTATTCGCGAACGACAGTGGTCCGTATCAGGGAAGCTACAAGAACCCAACCTGAACAGGTTTTTGCATACGAAAAAAAATTATGATCTGTATCTGGCAGGGCATACGAGGAATAAATCATTACGAGCGTCCCCAACCCCACCGAACCATCGATGCTGATGTTTACTGTCAGCTATAAGACCATGTAAATAAATGGCTCGAAAGAAAACGACCATAAATCGTCTCTACGAAAGGAGCTCCCTCCTATTAGGATACAATTTTTATCTTTGCTCGACGACGCCGACATAAATTAAATTCTCGATGGTCCGACTTAAATTTCTTAAATGTTTTCTCGTTCGTACAGATCAGTGCAAAATTATTTAGAAAGATAGAAAGCAAATTTAAATTTAAAATAAAAAATTAGTAGGTGTAATTTTAAACTATTTAACACATGGCTAATTGCATAGTCGAATAGATCACATTAATTTAAGATAATATTTAAAATTAAAAAAGAATGAAAGTGACACGTGGGAAAGTAAAGAAAATTAGTAAGTATTGTACTAAGTTTCGAAGTATATCAAATTTTTTATGCTAGACACAATACAAGTAAAAAAATAAATTCGGAAACAATTATGTCTGACTTAATATTGACTTGTTTTACTTAAAACAAAGTCCAACTTATAGCAAGGTATTCTACGTATATTATAATTCAATGGAGTGATTATTTATGTAAAACCAAATCGAAAATGTAGAATAACAATTTCGATACAGGGCCTCGTTATCAAGAAAATCAATTTTGTTGATAGGTCTGACCATCACTCAGTATTTCTACTTGTGTTTGGTTTTGCAACACACACAATGGAATTTGGTACTTTTATTTTAACTCTAGCTTAACAAATAACAACAGACCACCAACATTGTTTATAAACACCACTAGGCAAACAATTATTTTGATTGTTCTAACATTTTATATAGCAATGAAGAAAATCGAAAAAAAGGAGAATGTAACTGACTTGGATTCGACATGCAATTTACACTAATTTTCAAAATATAATATCAACTCTAGGTTATTGTCGTGTTATATTTATGAAAGGAAGTATCAGAATAATTGTGTCCGACCCAACACTGACACTTTCTACTTAAAACGAAGTTGACAATTAAGAAAGTTAAAAAAAATTAGTTTTCAATTGTATTAATACAATTGAATAAAAATCTCCTAATATTTAATTGTTACACTATCTATAAGAATACATATGTATAGTTTATGGGATCGAGAATATTAAAACTAATATAGGAATTGTCGAATCGTATACAAATTTTATGTTTGCAATTAAATAACAAAGAGTTATTTTAATCATTTCTGACTATAAATTCTATAATTTTGTGATTTCCACAATTCGTAAGCCAGCACCGAAATCAATTTACTTTTCTCCATCTTTATCCCTTCGACGAGCTTTGAATATTTACAATATTAATCGTAACGTCGAAGCAGCTTATGTTTTCAAACCGTTTACGGGAAGATTTCAATGGAGAGCCACAGAGGCCGGTACAACATAATTTCCGAAGTAAACGACGCCTCGCTGATCGATACCTCGAACTTGGTTAAAGTGTCGCCGAACTTGAGATAATACGAATATACAGAGAGAATCTTCTTCGCTTTTCCTGGAACCAACTTCCCTCTATTCAACCCCGTTGTCCAACCACGTGGCAGCAACTACCCGGACTACCTTTACCAAAACTTTGCTTATCCTCCGCTCTCCGGGGACAGATCGAAGTGCGAACCAAAAAGAAACTACGGGAAAAACGGACAAAACGTAGTCCGAGTTCCCCCGGAACAAACTCTTCTTATCGAAGATATACAGACACGTTTACTCGAGCCAGAAAAAAGGACTGTTCCTTGTTTGTCTTCAAAAATTTTCATAGTATATTTTCCATATTTTCCTGCAACGAAAAATGCAATATTTTTATTTCTGGTTTCACTACGATCTCCCTGGAACAGAAATATCAATATATGAATTCTACATGTATTTTACACTAATTTTCAAAGTATGATATTAATTCTTGTTAATCGTCGTGTTACATTTATGAAAGAAAATACCACATTAATTTCGATCGATTCAACGCTGACAGTTTCTACTTAAAATGAAGTTGGGTCTTGTAGTGAGTTATTCTACTTAAATTAGCTACCAAAGGAGTGGTTATTTATGTAAAACTAAATCGAAAATGTAGAATAACAATTTTGATACGAGGCTTCGTTATCTAGAAAATCAATTTTCCTGATAGGTCTGACTATCACTTAGTATTTCTACTTGTATGGGAATTTATTAATGTGGAATTATTTATTTTAAGTGGTTTTAACTAGTTTGTTGATGTGTAACTAGAAAATATTGCAAATTTAACAGCTATTCGTCTATTATTTGTCACATAACACATAAAATACAGTTATGTATTATAATTAAACATTCATAAAAGTGTTTAATATTTTCTCGTTATAATTCATGAAAGAACAATGTAACTCACTTGGATTCTACATATATAGGGTGTTCACCCAACCCTGGGAAAAATTTTAATGGGAGATTCTAGAGGTCAAAATAAGATGAAAATCAAAAATATCAAATTTTTGGCTCAGGCTTCATTAAAAAGTTATTAAAAAATTTCAAATCATTCTGAAAAAATTATTTTTGGTTGCGGGGCTCAATTACCATCATTTTTGGTCATTGGACATACCCTCGAAATCCTACCCTCTTTCGAGAAAAAAATTCGTGAAGGTGTGAAATTTTTCGACAAAATTAAAAAATTTCAAATCGTTCTGGAAAAATTATTTTCAGTTGCGGGGCTCAATTACCATAATTTTTGGTCATTGGACCTACCCTTGAAATCCTACCCACTTTCCAGAAAAAAATTCAAATACGTGTGAAATTTTTCGACTAAATTAAAAAATTTCAAATCATCCTAAAAAAATTCTTTTTGGTTGCTGGGGTCAATTATAATCATTTTTGGTGAATAGACATACCCCCGAAATTATACCCATTTTTGAGAAAAAAAATTCCTAACCGAAAATATAATTTCAGGCTATAAATGTCACTCCAAAATTTCTTACGTATTTTTAAAACGTCATAACTTCCGAACGGATTGGACGATTTCAATGTTTCAAAAAGCAAACAACGCGTATTTAAGTGAAGAATGTGTATAAATTCTAACAATATTGAAAAAGTTGTTCGTTGACACCGAAAGTGAGAAAAACCCCATAAAAATGGTCCAATTTTCAAACGGCCATAACTCCTGCAATAGTGAATATGTCTCAATGAAACTTTTTTCGGAAGTAGAGCTCATAGGTACCTACAAAAAAGTATTAGACAATTTTTCTGTAGAGCGCCAAACAAAATTACTAAAAATGAAAAACGAATTGTTAAGAAAAATCGACAGGGAGCCTTTTTTCGACCAAAAAAAAAGAAATTTCAAATCTTTTGGAAAAAATTATTTTTGGTTGCAGTGGTCAATTACAATCATTTTTGGTGATTAAACATACCTCCGAAATCCTATCCACTTTCGAGAAAAAAATTCATTACTGGCGAAACTTTAAACGTTAATAACTTTTTAATGAAGCCTCAGTCAACAAATTGATATTCTTGATTTTCGTGTTATTTTGGCCTCTAGAATCTCCCATTACAATTTTCCCCAGGGGTAGCCGAACACCCTATATTTTACACTCATTTTCGAAGTATAATATCGATTTTTGTTCAATGTCGCGTTACATTTGTGAAAGAGAATACCAGAATAATTGCGTCAGATCCAATATTGACAGTTTCTACGTAGTTGGACTTGTAGTGAAGTATTCTACTTAAATTTCATATCTTCTATTCGACATTTTCATGACACTTTCATGTAAATGGGATTGTGTGTCCTGATACATTCGGAAAAGTGATATTTTTTCTAAAAATAAATAATGAATATACGATACAATATTTCACACGAGTCTTTGTTTTCTGGGGAATTGATTCTTGAAAATTCGTCGAGCACACGTGAAATTAAATGCTACTTGGCTGTGTCTGAACATTTTTCATTATTTCTACTTGCGTTCGTGTTTGCATACACGCATTGTGATTTGGCATTTTTATTTTAATTCTTTTAACTAGTTAGTAAACAATACAGAACAGGTGACAACAGACCACCGTAATTGCTTACAAACACCAACAGAAAATTATTTCAATTGTTGAAAAATTTTGTATGGGAATTAAAAAAATCCCAAAAAAATTCATAATCCATAATATATTTATATATTCGTCGGTATTATATATAATCGATATTCTTTTAATTTTATTCGAACGATAAAAGTACGTACGAATCCGTGTCAATTCGTGACGAAGCATAACATTTGAATATTTATACCGGAATTTAAAAATTTCGAGATTAAATTTGAAAGCTTTCACCATTATTAAAATATTCAAACTTCGGTGAAATCCACCACCAGTGGTGCACGGTACGATCTTCGCGTGAAACATGCGGCTGTCAAAGTATTAAAACTCATTAATTCATTGTTCGTATACGAGCACTCTAGTTTACATAATACGAAATTTCTACGAGTAAACAGACTCGATATTTTCGTTATGAAACGGGAACTAAAATAATAGCGGGCCTAAATTTGTCTCACAATGTTTAAAAATTATAAATTACAGTGAAATTTATTGCAAATTATCCGCGAACCTGTAACGTCGGTATATTTTAAGACGATCGTACACAGAAGCGCTTTTCTGATGAAATCCACCGGTAGGATTATTAAATTTATTATATTTGAATAGGTTGCCCTTTTTAAAAATACGTTCGCTTCTTTCCGCGGCGTTCCTCGGTAAATGCAAGCTATGCAGGAACATTTTATGGTTCCTTTCTCTTTTTTTTCGCCCAGAATATGCCGCAAGTTGTATTACGCGAACCCGTTGCTATAAAAACACTGCCCATTACGAGTTCTCCGCGGGGCAAAAAATTACTGAGCCAAGAGATTAAAAGAATATTTTATCACGTGAACTGCACAGCGGCGGACGTGTGCTCGCGGACAGACGACTGACTCTGCTCTTGCAATCTATAGTATCGCGTTAAAGTTATTGGCAATCATTTTTATATTGTACCCTTCGAAAGCTTCAACTTTCAAAGGGCAGATATTCAGCCACATTTTAAAAAAATACTATAAGTTTAAATTAGAATCCTTTAGAATTATTATTATTATTATTATTATTATTAAGGAAAGATATGATATACAGGGTGTTCGGCCACCTCTAGCAAAAATTTTAATGAGCGATAGTAGAGGCCAAAATAAGACGAAAATCAAGAATACCAATTTGTTGATGGAAGCTTCGTTAAAAAGTTATTAACGTTTAAAGTGCCGCCCTTACTGAATTTTTTTCTCGAAAATGCGCAAGATTTCGGGGGTATGTCTATTCACCAAAAATGACTGTAATTGAACCCTACAACCGAAAATAATTTTTCCACAACGATTTGCAATTTTTTAATTTTCTCGAATAATTTCAGACCTTCTCTATTTTTTTTCTCGAAAGTGGGCAGGATTTCGTGGGTACGTCTAATGACAAAAACTGATTGTAATTGACCCCCGCAACCGAAAATAATTTTTCCACAACGATTTGCAATTTTTTTTCTCCGTTGAAAAATTTAGGCACCTAATTGGATTTTCAGTAAGGAATTTTTTTCTCGAAAGTGCGTACAATTTCAGAGGTATGTGTAATGATAAAAAAATGATTGTAATTGATCCCCGCAACCGAAAATAATTTTTTTAGAACGATTTGAAAAATTTTTTTTCGCCGAAAAATTTCACCACCTACTCGATTTTTTTTCTCGAAAGTAGATTGGATTTCGGAGGTATGTGTACTCACCAAAAATGATTGCAGTTGACCCCCGCAACCGAAAATAATTTTTCCAGAACGATTTGAAATTTTTGAATTTAATTGTTAATAACTTTTTAACGAAGCTTCCATCAACAAATTAGTATTCTTGATTTTCGTCTTATTTTGGCCTCTACTATCGTTCATTAAAATTTTTGCTAGAGGTGGCCGAACACCCTGTATAATTTAGTATACAGGGTGTTCGGCTATCCCTGGGAAAAATTTTAATGGGAAACTCTAGAGGCCAAACTAAAACGAAAATCAAGAATATCAATTTGTTGACTGAGGCTACGTTAAAAAGTTATTAAAAAATTGAATCAAAAAATTTCAAATCATTCTGAAAAAATTATTTTCGATTGCGGGGATCAATTACCATAATTTTTGGTCATTGGACATACCCCCGAAATCCTACCCTCTTTCGAGAAAAAAATTCGAGGTGTGAAATTTGTCGACAAAATTAAAAAATTTCAAATCATACTAAAAAAATTATATTTAGTTGAAGGGGCCAATTACAAGCATTTTTGGTCATTACACATACCCGCGAATTCCTACGCACTTTCGAGAAAAATATTCCTTACCGAAAATCTAATGTCTGACCATACGTTGATATGTTTCCCTGAAATTTCATGCGAATCTATACAATGTCATAATTCCTGAACGGATTGGACGATTTCAAGGTTTAAAAAGGCAAACGACGCGTATTTTAGTGTAGAATATGTAGAAATTCTAAAAATACTCGAGAAGATGTTCCTTATTCCCGTAAAGTGAGAAAAACCCTCTAAAATTAGTCCAATTTTCAAACAGCTATAACTCCTACAGTAGTAAAGGTATCTTATTGAAATTTTTTTCTGAAGCAGAGCCCATCGCTACCTACAAAAAAGTATTAGACAACTTTTCTATAAGGCGTGAAACAAAATTACTAAAAATGAAAAACTAAGTTTTAAGAAAAATCGACAGAGGTTGGTGTTTAAAGTCGACAAAATTAAAAAATTTCAAATCTTTCTGGAAAAATTATTTCCGGTTGCTGGGGTCAATTATAATCATTTTTGGTGAATAGACCTATCCCCGAAATGCTGCCCACTTTCTAGAAAAAAATTCAGTATGGGCGGAAATTTAAACTTTAATAACTTTTTAATCAACAAATTAGTATTCTTGATTTTCATCTTATTTTGAAATTTTTAAGATAAGAAAGAGGATACACAATAAAAAAGTAGCAGTGGATATCCATAAAAATTTATCAAGAGGAAATATTAAAATATGTACAGTAAAAATGATTGAATTTAATTTGTGTCGCATCGATTCGAAAATATAATATAATTTTTAAAATTAAATTTTATGAAAGGAGCCATAGTGGAAACTTAGAAGTTATTCGATCCAGTTAAAAAGGCGAACAATTTAATATAAAATGGAAATGCACACGAGGAGTCGCACGAATTAAAGTTAATATTGAGAAAATGTCTCCCACGACGCGATGCTTTTTTAAATATTGCATCGAAGGAGATTGCACAGCGAGGACCCGAAGTGGTATATCGACCTTTGTACGTTCCTTGATCTGCCCGCAAAGACAAAGTGCGCGTGTGTTCGCGTGACAGCAATATCCAAGACGATCTTGCATGCGGCTCTACGGGGGATTATACATAAAGGAGTACGCTGTATTCCACCCGTACGCGCCATAAAAACGTAACCTTGCTAAAGACTATCTCATCTTGTTTGCCTTTGTGTAGTGGGCTTGCCAAGCAGAAGGTAACGACTGGAAGCAGTGCTATCAAACCGAACGTGTAATCGAATTTTGAAACTGAAACAGCTCTCTTGTTACGAGACCCTTGCTTCGAACGTCAAAATAAAGTTGTGACGTTTAATAATAACAGCACGGTGCTCCTTTCCATTTAATTCGGTTAAAGAAAATTTATCAATGTTTTGGGAATCTTGGGTATATTAGAATTAATTTAACTTTGTTTTATGTAAATTGAACGATTGAAGCGTAATCAGTATTTAGAGTGATTTTTTCTGTGGAAATTAGTCGATAAGGTGCAACGAAATTGTTTCTTACAAGTATTCCTTTTCGAGAATATAGTGGATTCATTTGGAAAAAATACAATATTAATTACTTAATTTTATATATTTTTGTGAGTTCGATATTCTAAATGGATACCCTATTTTCTGCATATTCAGGAAGAAATATTTATTTATTTTTCCTAATATGATATGTGGATGAATGTGATACATAAATTCTTTCGAATGTTTTATGGCAAAAATTAGTTGAATTCTCTCTACATTTTGTACTAATTTTCGAAGTATAATGTCAATTTTTCATACGAGACAAATTATAAGTTAAAAAAGAAATACGGAAACAATTGGGTCGGACTCAATACTGACTCGTTCTACTTAAAACGCAGTCCACCTTATAACGACGTATCGTACATGTATTATAATTCAGAGGAGTGATTATTTGTGTAAAACCAAATCGAAAATGTAGAATAACAATTTTGATAAGAGGCTTCGTTATCTAGAAAATCAATTTTGTTGATAGGTCTGACCATTACTTAGTATTTCTACTTGTGTTGGAATCTATTAAAGTGGAATTATTTATTTCGACTGGTTCTAACTAGAAAATGTGACGAATTTAACAACCATTTTTCAATTATTTCTCACATAATATATAAAATCCAATGGAATATTATAATTGAATATTGATAAAGGTCTTTAATATTGTTTGGTTATAATTCATAAAATAAGAATGTAACTTGGGTTCTACATGTATTTTACCACTAATTTCCAATGTATAATATCAACTCTTGTGCATCGTCGTGTTACATTTATGAAAGGAAATACCAGAATAATTGCGTCCGATCCAACACTGACACTTTCTACTTAAAACAAAGTTGGCAATTAAGAAAGTCGAGAAAAATCAGATTTCTGTTATATTAATATAATTGATAAAGATCCCTTAATGTCTAATTTTGTAATAATTGTTACACTATAGATAGATACATTTCTTTCTTACTAATATAGAAATAATATAGAAATTTTCAAATCGTATACGAATTGTACGTTTGAAATTAAATAACGAAGAGTTTTATCTCTTGAACAGTTTCTCTCCGAAATTTCCTCAACAAAGGAACTGTTCATTCTCCATTTATTTTCTAAAATGTTTCACGTTTTCTAGGACAAAGGAAACTCTCTCGTTCCTATTGTATAATTAATTTCTCTTCGTTCACCTATATTCGAATTCTCCAACGCAGAAGGCAAATAATTGGCAGGTGATTCGTTTGTTTGAAAAATCCGACGACAAACTTTTGAAGCGAATTGAATCGTGACGAAGAGGAAACAGAAAAGTTTCTACGAGCACGGCGAAAATTGTGTTCTCTAATACTACCTCGTTTCATTAGACGTTTAGTTCCTCTGGCTTTTCGTTCTTTCTCGCGTGTCGACGAGTTCGATGATTAAAGAGAGCGCCTTCGAGTCGATCGCAGAAACGTTTATCCTTATTACTTTTGCGAAAAGCGAGCCAAATACCGTGATAGAAATTCGACGATAGGAACGCGAATTACGTAAATTCGGGAAAATCGTTAGAATTTTCGCGAATACGTCAAACGTCAGCTCGTTCAATACAAATTGGATCGTATCGACGCGTCTTTATCGACGAATCGACGGAATTTAATTAAGAACCCTATCCAATTAGCGATATGAGACACGCGAACTGAGACTATAAAAAGAAAAAAAGGAAACAAAAATGGAAATATACGCGGTGTATTGGTGTGATTACTGCGTTGCTATTGACAAACTGGTCGACGAGAACAGTGGCGGCGTGTCCCAATTGTTTGTACGCTCCGATGAAAAATCGGAAACAAGATCGGAAACAATGTACGCTTGTGATGTTTCACATATTGGTGAAACCTCGTATCCGCAATTTTTTGGTTGAAATAACAGATGGAACAACTATAAAACTTTCGACATTGTTAACGTGGTTGTCGTTTTATTTTTAGTTTTTCCAAATTTGCTCCCCAATTATTCAATGCCTAGTACGACTAGTCTGAATCGTTTACAAAAGAAATTAATTAACAAACAATTTCAACATGGTCTGTGTTGGGAATTGTCATTGGCTGTCCAGAAACGTAAACGTGGAAAAGCTTCTTGTGGTTTTTATGTAGTGACCAATCAGGATAGATTAGTATTATATTGTTTGTAATTAATTTTAGATGCAGTTGGAAACGTTATATTTTTCTTTGTTGGTTCGATTAATATTTTGTTTATTCGAAACAAGCAGTTGCTGTCGAGTGGATTGTGTCAATACCGTAGAACGAGAAATTTATTTATTTATTGTTTAAATGCTGTAATTGTAAGTCACTGTGACTCCATTCGTATTCGTACATTATAGTATCCATTATTATAATGGTGATGTAGATGGAAAGAAAACTTGTTTCTTGTGAATTCTTTCTATTAGTTTTATCAAATGTTGTTTCGAACGAGGACCAGTGTGTCCAACAAGCCAAGACCATCGACAAATTTTCTTCATAATTTATTCAAATATAAACCCTTAGATATCTCAATACGTACAAAAATGGACTCGTACCAGATTAAATATTAACTTAATTTACAATTATCAAAGTGTAATTAATATTTTAATCTATTCAAACGCGAACCCTTAAATATCTCGATGTACAAAAAAGAAAACTTCAATTTGAAACAAGTTTTTCTCGTTTACAGCGTACGCGTAACGATATATAACCGTGACAGAATTTTTGACGGACCGCGGAACCGTATAAAATTTAAGGCGGGGCAGAAAGCTGCGTTCTGGAATCGATACCGATCGGTTAAACGGCGCGTCTAGCGATATTTCAGCGCGCCTGTCCAGAGAATAAATAATCTCAGGTTAGTCAGTTCGAAGGGAACCGGTGGAAACAAAAACAAGATGGAAAAAGGATAAAAACGCACCGCGGCCACGTCGGAAGTGCACGGCAGAGTTACGGCGGGAACGACATCGTCCGTTCAAATCATTCCGACTGGACCGGAAATTCGATTTGATCCCAAGAGTTCTTCTTTTATTTTTCTCTTTTTTTCTCTCTGTTCGTTTTGTTCTGTTTGTTTACCTTTCGCATATGCCGACAGTGTATTTGACATTGACTGAGAAATGTGCACAACGCGCTTCGAATTTTCCAATCTACGCCGGAACAGGCCGGGGCTGCCATTTAATTCGTTGCATCCAGCAAGGCACGGCCCCGTGTTTTTCCCCATCTCGTACGGAATTACCAGCGACCGCGGCGCTTTATACACGGTGTCCACTTTCAAACGTCATAGATTATTTTTTCGCGAAATTTATCGGGGGACACGCACGGGGAACGAATTATGTAATTTATTGGAAACACGGTTCTGCTCGCGGATGTCGAATTCAACGTCGTGCTGGTTATTGTTACCAGCAAACCATTATTTTTCTTTAACCGTTTTAGGCTTTTTATAAAATATACAGGATTAGTTTAATACGATTTTTAGGAATTTATCTCCTTGTTAAACGTTGGACTTGAATACTGTAAAACTTTTATTTATTTTTATATACTACCTTCCAGTATATTTATATTTGACATTTTGAATTTTCTATATAATGTATAATTATAAATATTACGTCATGTTTATTGTGCAGTGTAGGATTTATATTCATTTAAATGCATTAAGATATGTAAGATTAATAAGTAAAACCTTTATTTATATACCAGCCTCTGAGATATTTATATTTCATATTTTCAATCTACTACTTGATGTATAATTATAAATATATCACCATATTCATTGAATAGTGTGGGATTTATATTCACTTAAATACATTAAGATATATAAAAACTTTATTAATATGTTAGCTTCTAGTATATTTATATTTGACATCTTGAATCTTCTATATGTTGCATAATTATAAATATAACGTCATATTAATAATACATATTAATATGTTCCACGTACAAGAATTTCAATAGGTTAATTAATTTCAAATTTCAATTGGTTTAAAAGAAATTTTATAACGGGATATAATCTTCAACCATCTTCAAAATGGATTCACCCAAGTAAAAATGATTTCGTGAAAGTTTGATAGCATTCAGAAAAATATCATATATTTTTACTGGAAGGAACAAATTACTTTCTTGGTCTTTCGGATTATCCGACGGGAGGTCTCGTCTTCATCTTTTTCCAACAACGAGCGAATTTATGTCCGTGATTGAATAGTGCCGTAAAAATATCTGGTTACGCGAACGAAGTAACTCCATCCGGAAAATTTTAAAGAACAAGAATACGATTTGAATATTTGAATCGCCATAAAGAAGGATTTGTAGCAGGTAAATTCCGCCGCGATTCAACTTCTGGGGGATTGAAATTTGATTAAATCTTTGGAACGAGGACTTCAACAAGAGTATTGGTCGTAACCGGATAACTATGGTATCTCCTTTTGATCTCTACGGTTCAACGATATTATCGCAAAACTGATAAAAGTCGAATTTTCAGGAAATCCGTTAATTACTTCCGTAATACAGTCTATTTTCATTAACGATGCACAGGGTGTTCGTTTGAAAAATATAAATCTAATTATCAGGAAAACAACATATTTTTTAAGGGGGAAATACAACTATTTTATTTACTTTTTATTCGAAATCTATATTTTTATTTGGATTGTATTATTGTTTAGCACAAAATAGAGAGCATTTTGAAAACACGTTACGAAGATCGAAGTTCCGTGATTTTTTTCGTACTACAAATAAATATTGTGTAGTAATTGTCTAATAATAAAATATTATGTAATTAAAAAGCCAGAAATATCTTTGTAAGATTAAATTTGATAAAAAAAGTTTGTTCTGTTTCTGCGTAGGATAAGAATCTGTAGACAAAAATATAGGTTTCCATTTAAGAAAACAAAATTACTCTTCAATTAATCTTGAAAGTGTACAACAAATAAAAGACAAGTAAAATAATTGTGTTTCACTCTCGAAACCAAGTAACTTTTGTAAGGAACTATTGTCTTCAAGTAAATAACCTACATATGAAGATATATTACGTAGCTGATTTAAAAACATCCGATATTGTATTAAACAATTTCCATCCACCTATAGAAATTTTTTAACAGAGAATAAAGTTTTCAGAAAATTCATTTTAACACGTTCACTGACAAATCAATACCGTACGATATTCTGCAAAAGTAAAATTGCGATTTTAGACCATTGTGAGCTACATAACCTAGAATTTTTTTCAGGACTTATTTTAGCAACCTTGGTTGAAATTACAAATTCTATCCAAATTTATTTCCCTTAACGTCTTCACTTGAGAATTGATTTTTCTAGTATCATAGTGATAAATCCTGTCACCCATATATGGGTGACGTGGCAGTCAAAGTGTAAAATAACTTTAAAAAAACTCTGAGAAAACACGAAGTTACGAAAACATCTATGCCACAATTTCAAATTTTCCACCCTAAATTTTCGAAAATCACCCTCTCACGATCATTCTATCGAGACACACGCATCGAGTAAAATTTGAATGAAACATCGTCTAATTGAATCGAGAGCCCGTGGAGACGACGATTATTCCCCGGGCGTTTCCCCCGACGCGATTCAAATTATTTTCAAACCGCGACAATATCGTCCCCCCTCCCTCGCCCGTCGCAATATAAATCGCCGTCCGCGGAGTAATTCCCTTTCAAATTCCTCGAGGCTTCCGCCAGGCCTGTACGCGTCGAAGATCGCAATATTTCTCCGCTTTCCGTCGAAAACTTCGCGCAACCCCGTCCGATTATTCTTCTCCGCGACTGGGGCAACCGTAGAGCGTGGAGGGGAGCGGTCAGGAACTTATTATGCCGCGCTGCTTTCTGCCGCGGTTTATTTGAATATTGCTACGTGACCGTAATGCGTGTCGGGTAGTGGCACCTGGCTGCGCGCGCAGCCGTAATGTTTGCGGCTCCGCGAGGGGTCGGGGCGATCGTACGTGCGTGCACTTATGGATGGGGGCTCCGCGTGGACGGTTGTGTGGTGCGTGGACGCGCGCGCGAGAACAGCTCGAACTCAATAACCCCGAACAGAACAGAGCAGAGCAGAGCGGAGCAGAGCGATTTGCGACAGTCAATAAACCCCGTGTATTCCGAGGAAAAAGGTCTTAACCTCGCACGGATGCGAGAGTCGCTGGAGGATCTTTCTTCTTTCTTCTCTTTCTTCTTCGTTGCAGCGTTCGAATAATGGAAAAAGGCGTCCGTCGACGCCTCGATCGTATCGTTTCCGTTCTCCTTCGTTCCTGATTTATCGTCCTGCCCGACCGGTTCTCTGAATTGGCTCCGGGAAAGGGGGTTATTTTTGAAATGTTGCGAGCACGCCGACGCGGATCAAGAATCATTCGACCTTATATCGGGGCAGGACAATCGTCTAAGATATTGGATTCATTCGATACCCGGTGCACAGTGTCATGCGGTCAATGACGATTTTTGTGAGGATCGATCGAGCTAGGATTTCGGATTTCGGATTTCGGATTTCGGATTTCGGGTCTGGATTCCTAATGGGACGATGTCGTGAAAGGACGATAATGGAAATTAGGTAATTTTGGATCTGGAGGGCAACGAAAAATAATTATAGGAAATTTTCTGCAGAGGAAAAGCCTCACATACAGTCTATGTATGGTCCAGTAGTATTTAAATGTCTACATTGCACTTTTGTTTTTGTATTATACAAAACTGTAATTGAAGGAAGTAGCTGTAAAATATTTGTCAGAATGTAACTATTAAAACTACTTAATATATTTATTATTCTTCTAGTTTGCGTTTTTATTTTTTATTTTACAAATTGCAGTTGAAGGGAATAGCTTGTAAAATATTTATTAAAATTTAACTACTACTAAAACGACGTGATACATTTGTTATTTACGTTTAGGTACACAGTGTTCCTCTACCGGAATTCTTGATCTAAATATCGATTTTGGTATTCAATTTCAGCTCCTTAGTCGAAAGACCTATCACTCATCTATGACGTGGCGATCAATGTGTTAACATTGGTTATGTGCGTGGTCCATTCGGTGATTGAAACGTGTATATAACAAGCAATATTCGTTTGTTGTAATTCCTCAATTACAGCTAATATTTTTAATATTTTTAAATAGACACGAAACTTAATCACACCTCTTCTGAAATCCATAATGTAAATCAAAATTCTAGTGTTTATAAGATCCATTCCAAGCAATTGAAACAAAACATTGTATACAGTTTACACTTTACTTAAACCTGCGATTTAGTTTAATTTTAAATAATCGTGAGCTATGCATCTCATCAAAATTTTAAATACACACTTCGTTTAAATCGATAAATTAGTTCCGAGAAATTGGGTATAGTACTGGTAATATAAGAATTGAAATATGTGAGGTTTTGTATTTGTTTAAAAATATTAAGGTAAACAGATAGTACGGACGATTGAAACGTTGTAGTTGAGAAATTGCAACAAATTTTGTATACACGTTCCAATCACCAATCAACCACACGAATAACGTTTGTGTTACAATCTGTTGCAGCGAGTTAATAATACTAATAGTTAGGTAAACGTTTCTATTAGCACGTCATAGCAGCCAATATTAACACGTTGATCGCCACGTCATGGATGGATGATAGGTCTTTTGACCAAGGAGCCATAATCGGATACCAAAATTGAATCTTAGATCGAGAATTCTGTTAGAGGAACACTGTGTATACAAACGTAAATAATAAATATATCGCGCGGTTTTAATAGTTGAACTCTGACAAATATTTTGCAGCCATTCCCTTCAGCCGCAGTTTGTAAAATACAAGAAAACGCTAACTGGAAATTTAAATACTACTGGACTATGCATAGACTCTATGCGAGGGTTTTTTCTCTTTCCAGAATACTCGCACTCATCCGTGTCGTACTGTCCAAATAATGTAAAACACACAGCTGCAACACCGCACCACAAACCTCTCCAGCGCCTTTATTCCGTGTCTGGATGTTTTCGTTCCATGTACCTGTCGCCTTGATTCTTTTAAAAATCTGCAATAGCAAAGGTTTTTTGGGTGACCAACGTGCAATGTTCTTTTAAAAGTTAATTCGCGAAATTCAGCCAGGAAAGTTACCGTCCCAATAATAAAATCAAATATAACCTAGGAAGATTCCTGTGCAAATAATCTTTTATCTAAGAACAATTTATGAAAATAATAATTATTAATATATTTATTATTATTTACAAATTTATTGTAGTAATTTATAACAGCACGATGTGTGTGAAGTTCGATATTTAATTATCAATTTTTCTGTTCTTTATTTTCATTTATTATTACGTAAATGGTTACAACTGATTGAAAGATAGTAAGGCTAACTTCAAACAAATAATACGAGACCATGAATTATAGTTACAAATAACAGCATATGTAGAAAGAATGTGTATCATGAGGACGAATTTTAAAAATTAATTTTCTAAAAAACGAAACCTTGTACGAACAAAATTTATTCCATACTTGCCATTTATTTTTACAAGAAGAATCACTCACTGTATGGTTAAATTATGACTCTAGAGCCATTCTGTGCAAAAGTGCATGAAATGTGTGACATAAAATTTAAGTAGAAAACCATACGATGGGGCGGACTTCGTTTTAAGTAGAAGAGATCGGTAATAAGTTAGACGCAACCCTATAGATATTTTTTTTTTGGTTTTAACACGATGACCGATGAGAATCGATATTATTCTTCGACAATTAGTGTAAAATACACGTAAAAAGAAATTAGTTTAGTGTTTTCTCCATGAAACATAGAAAAAAACATTAACTACTTTCTTTGCAGTTTTCAATATGTATACATTGAATGTTTTACATCATGTGGGGGAAAATAGATGAATGTTACTCCCCAAATGTTTAATATGTGGAGAATATAAACAACAAAATAATATTACAAGAAAATATTATAAACAACAAAGTGTGTTTCAACATATATGTTTAAAATCTCGTTTATGACTTCCTCTCGAGTTTTCAATTTTCCAATAATTATACAAATGCTTCTTACAAAGAAACGCCCCATATATTTAAAAAAAATAGAATTTTACCAGAGAACAAGAAGCACAACTGTTTATACATGGGACGTTACGATAACACAGCAGCAAAATTTTACATTTTATTACATTAAACTGGAAACCCCGGGAGTCTGTAAAATTCAACACGTCGTGAGATCAATACCAACGACACATGCACACTGTACATATAAGTATCGTCTACGAATACAAGCGCGACTCGCTCAGAATCCATTTTAAACGAGCAATAGACATGCTCTTGTTTTATCGGCCAATAAGTTTTATAACCTTTTGCCAGAGTAATGGAGAACCAAAGGGACCTATAATATCAATAACCCCTTCTACTCAACCTACTCTGCTCTTTGTCTTTTTTTCACCTTCACCTCCGCCCATCTGTCAGTACTACCCCCCACCATCGTCCACTTCTGTCGCGCCTGTGGTTCTTTGACTCTCGCTTTGATTTACTGAATTAATCCACTCTGGCTGTCGCCACGCCCTGCCTACATAGCCCTTATTTCGAGATATTTGAACCCAGTGTTTGTTAGAGCGTGATAAATTAATTTTTTCTTATCTCTAGTACCACTCCTTTCATTCTTTTATTCGATCCCGTTCGAGCGTATTTCGTTCTTTCGTATTCGATCGAGAATTTCGAACAATCCTTTAGCCTATAATTTAGCCTATTATTTTCTAATTTTCAACTAATTATTATCATCTCAAGGCTTCTCGAAACGAAGGATACTTTCGGTAATTTACATAAAGAGTAAAGAAATTTTCAATTTATAGTTTTGTTCAGCCAATTGTTGTTAAGATAGGGCGTGTAAAAAAAGTTTGTTTCGCTCATGGATGCTGGGACAAGCAATAGCATTTTAATAGATTTTTAATTACGATTACTTATACTTTACAAATTCCTCAAATTCCCAAATTTTTGTTACATTTTATTATAAATCTTTCGCTAAGAAAGTCATTTTGCAAAGGAATTACCTTGTGATAATTTAATTTTCACACTTATAGACATTTGAAGGCAGCCCAAATTTGAAAAATTGGGAATTTATTTGTGAAGTATTTTAAAATTTTCTTGTTATTGAAATATTAATATTGCCAGTAAAAACGAATATAATTACGAATAAATATTTAGTTTTCAACTGGGGTAGAAAAATGAATAAAAATGATTGCTCGTCGTCTAATTCTGATTCCTATTTTCATTTTATGTACTGATTTAAATTACGGTAGGTCCGGTATGGAATCTAAATCCTTCAAAGAGGACAGGGAACAGGATACATTGAAAGAGAGCCAAACAGAGTAACAGAGATTGAACCTTGGCTTACCTGCTTTCAGCGACCGATAGCCAAAAGCAACAAAGTACGCGCTCGAGTTGAATTTCATTCTCTGACGGAAACCTTCCAAACGCACGTGGTCGAAGGTACGTTCAAGAAGGAACGAGAGGGCGATCGTAGGAGCGTAGAGGAAAGACAAATAGGTTTCATTGGCAGTATGGAGACTGACGAAGGTTGGATCACACTTTTATACGTTCAAATACAATCGCCAGTGCAATCGAAGAGAGTCGTGAAAGCGGTAAAATGTGACGCCACACACAGTGAATGTCATGGAAAAGTGATCCTGATCGATCATCGTTTCTCAATCTCACTTTAAACCTTTTAACACATAAAATTTATACACTGTTTTTGGCGCGTGTTTTGCTAACAATTGCTTTCCAAGTAATTTCTTATCGACTCTAAATGTATAATTTACAGTTTATTTTTATTATAAATATATTCGCAAGAATAATTACGTATTTTCGTAATTATCTGTATTTTTCTTTTTTTTTAAATAAAGCAAGCAAAATTGCTACTATTAAGAATTCACTTTGTGAATAATGTTCCTTCGTAGCTTTAAAAATAACAGAGATAGATCAGGTGATCATTGTTGATCTACTTTGTAGAATTGTTTGTCAGTTAATATAAATGATTTATAAATCAGAAAGAAAAAGAGAAATCGTTGCTTCCCCGTCGCAAACTGGAATTTCGTTTGCAGAAATGGGTAGTTTGATGTCTGTAGAATATCACACTATTCGATTTTAGACGAATTTGAAAAATTGTGGAAGTTATGAAACTTTGAGAACGATTCGTAAAGGGAGCATGACCACGATTCGTGTGCCAGTCGAACTTCAAACTCGTTTTTCTCGAAACTACATTTTTCGAATGTATTCGCGTGTCTCGTATCGATAACGTTTGATAGCGGAAGTCCTTTTAGCACTTTGTGGTAAAGTCCGACCAAGATTACCTATTTCACGCTAGTTATTTCCCCCATGAATTTTATATTTTACTTAGAAAACGATATTAATGTCTCGACTCTTTAAATCGATCTATTGTAAAATTTATATCATCCTTTATAACCAGAAAAATTGTTCAAAATTAAAAAGACGATTTCAGAGTTAAAAATCTCATATATAAGCGTGGTCGACTATTTATGAATAGGTAAATAAGTTTTTTAAAGCACTTTCGCCATTTTGATTCACCTTCTTTAAATATTGAGTAAAAATTAAACATATTTTGCTGTTGTGGAAATATTATTTTCAAAGTAGGAAAAGAAATTTTCTGTAATTGTAATACTATGTATGCATATCTTAATATTTTATTTTCTTGACACATTCACTTTGATGGTATGGATGATTGAATTTATAGATGGTTAAGAAAAATTTACTTTTTCTTAAAAAAATTCGCATTATACAGGATGATCCATTTGAATAAGGCCACTTAAATCGTTTCCACTTAATTTTCGAACTCAAAGGTCAGTTCAAGGTCGTGCAATGTAAATGTAATAAAAAAAATTATACAATCGCACCTCCAACAGAAGCATCGATAATCTAGTAAATTTAAAAAAAAAGGTTACTGTGGGATCGGGAAGATAATGACTCCGCTCTGTTCCGTTCCGCACAATTTTATTGTTGCTGTCGTACAACGACGTGACTCGTGGTGCGGGTTACGCTCGACTCTCTGGTACGATCATCGCCACCGTACCAAGAGGCCTTCGAAAACAAAAGACGGTCAGAGGCGACGACAACGGCTTTTCGGCTCGCGCGGCTCTGGTCGTCTCGTGTGCAACCATACATTGTAGCGGCTTCGAACGACTAAGGCGTATGTGGTGCCTTGGCCGCCACACTACCCCCCTGCCAGTAATTGGCACAATTACGAAAAATTGAACGACTACATTACCACTACCATTTACTCTATTATATAAAATACGTTATCCTAACTAAGATTTACATTACAGTATTTGAACAGAGTTGAAAAAAAAAGGAATTTACATGGAGTTTAATATATAATACGTAATACCTAAAAATACATGAAAGTACATAAAAGTGATGGATAAAAATAAATGGTATATGATACTTATTATAATAATGCGCAAGCCTTAAGTACTACCGCGTAATTTGAAATCGATCGGGAAAACGTACGCGTCTACCTGAACGCGTAACACGTTGCTGTATAACCGGCGCATTGTCAGGTACGTTTGTTTGTGTGACCGGCTGATTTTCTATGCTCACGGGATCCGGTCTGTTTTCTGCTAGCATATAAGCAGGCTTTAGCCTTTCAATTGATATATTTATTTCCTTACCTCTAATGTTTATTGTAAATGTTTTTTCGCCTCGGCGCACTACGGCGTATGGACCTTCATAAGCGGGTTGTAAAATAGTTTTGGCTGAATCTGTTCGGATGAAAACATGTGTTGAACTGCTAAGATCTTTGAAAACGAATGTACGATTAACGGAATGGCGTGATGCATTAGAGGGACTCAATTTAGAAAAATGGTTGCGTAGTCTATTAGTAAAATCGGAAGCATTTTCTGTGCCTTCCGCTGAATGCGAAGACAAGAACTCTCCCGGTAATCTTAATGGCTCGCCATAAACTAATTCCGCTGAGGTAGCGCCGAGGTCTTCTTTCCAGGCGGAACGAATACCGAGTAGAACCGTCGGAAGTATTTCTGTCCACTTGTCGGATCCGTGGCACCTTATAGCCGACTTGAGCTGTCGGTGAAAACGCTCTACCATCCCATTGGCCGCTGGGTGATACGCCGTTGTGCGAAGGCGTGTGGATCCAATTAAATTGTTCAGCGCAAAAAATAATTTGGATTCGAATTGCCTACCCTGATCGGTGGTAATCCGTACGGGAGCACCAAACCGCGCTACCCAACCGTCATAAAAGGTTCGAGCTACGGTTTGGGCCTCCTGATCGACCATGGGGAAGGCTTCCGGCCACCGCGTATATCTGTCTACACAGGTCAGACAATACCTGAAACCTTCGGACACCGGTAAAATTACTATGTCTAAATGAATGTGTTCGAATCGCGCAGAAGGTTTAACAAATGTAGCCAATGGTGCAGTCACATGACGGGAAATTTTTGATCTTTGGCACGGTATACAGCAACGTGTCCACGTGCGAACATCTCTTTTAATCGACGGCCAAACATAACGTTGCGTTATGAGCTTGATCGTCGCGTTAATACCTGGATGTGATAATACATGTAACATATTAAAAACTGCACGTCGGAAAGGAGGGGTGACATAAGGTCTTACATTCTTAGTCGAAATATCGCAAAAAATTTCGGAAGACGTGCCAGGCAACGAGACTTTGCGTAATCGCAGGCTAGATTCGCTATTCAACAACCGCTGCAACTCCTCATCCTGGGCTTGCGATTTTGCCAATTCTTCGAAATTAATCGAGTGGTTAACCGTTTCCACTCTGGACAGTGCATCGGCAACGACGTTGTCTTTACCGGAAATATGTTGAATATCTGTAGAGAATTGCGCAATGTAATCTAGGTATCGGAATTGTCGAGGAGAGCATTTATCTAATTTCTGTTTGAAAGCGAAAGTTATGGGTTTATGGTCTGTAAAAATCGTGAAATGTCTGCCTTCGAGCATATGTTTGAAATGTTTTATTGCTAAATAGATAGAAAGTAGTTCCCGGTCGTAAGCTGAATACTTCTTTTCGGCAGATCCTAATTTCTTAGAAAAGAATGCTAATGGTTGTCGATCGTTGCCGACGCACTGATGTAAAACAGCTCCTACGGTGTAATCAGAAGCATCGCAGGTAACCGACAACGGAGCGTTGACCGCAGGATGAGAAAGCAGGGTTGCGTTTGCTAAACTATTTTTAGTATTTTCGAAAGCCTGACGCGCTTCCGAAGTCCAGGCTATCGGGGTCTTGCCCTTTAAATTGCCGGCTAGAAGATCGTTCAAGGGTGCTTGAAAGCGAGCGGCATCCAGGATAAAACGGCGGTAAAAATTAAGCATTCCCAAGTACTGCCTCAAATCCTTCGCGTTTTTCGGAAGGGGAAATGACTTTATGGCTTGTACCTTGCCGGGCAAAGGTTGAGTGCCGCTTTCATTTACCCGATAGCCTAGAAATTTAACTTCTTCCTGTCCGAACGTGCATTTATTCGGATTAACAACAATGCCGTAATCTTTTAATCGTTTAAATAATAATTCTAAATGGCGCAGGTGATCGGCTTGGGATTCTGAGGCGACCAAAATGTCGTCTATATACGCGTAACAAAAATCGAAACCGCGTAAAATTTCCGTCGATAAAGCGCTGAAATGTTTGCGCGGCATTTCGTAACCCGAACGACATGTACGGGAATTCAAAAAGCCCGAACGGCGTTGTAATGGCCGTTTTTCCGACGTCTTCCGACGCAACCGGAATCTGATTATAAGCTCGGACGAGATCTATTGTGGAAAATACCTTTTTGCCACTCAGTTGTTGCGCAAAATCCTCAATGTGACGCACGGGGTATCGGTCGGGAATTGTCCGTGCGTTTAACGCTCTGTAGTCACCGCAAGGCCTCCAAGCTTCTTCGCCCTTCTTCGGAACCATATGAAGGGGTGATGACCACGCGCTCTTCGAAGGACAAGCGATGCCCATCTTCACCATCGCGTCGAACTCCTTCTGGGCAGCCCTGAGCCGGTCCGGTGGAAGCCGCCGCGGCTTGCTGGAAACGGGTGGTCCAGGGGTTGTCTCGATGTAATGCACCGTTTGGTGCGTAGTCCTCATCGGGGTGCCGCTAGGCCGTGTAAGTTCCGGCATCTGCATCAGGAGCTGGTGGTAAACGGTAGTCCCTGCTACTGTCTTCACCGACGGCGTCTCATCCTCGGCTCGTGTTCCGCGGACCGTTAACGACGTTGTCCGATCGACGAGGCGACAATTGCGGATGTCCACCATAAGATCGAAGTGATCGAGAAAGTCTACCCCGATTATGGGTTTTGTAACATCCGCAACCACGAATCGCCACACGAAATCCCGTCGTAGGCCGAGGTGCAGGTTTAACGACACTGTCCCGTAGGTGTTAATTACACTCCCATTCGCCGCCGCCAGCTGGTACTCCGATCTTTCTCGCAATCCGCCTAGCAGGCGGCGCGGAAAAACGCACAAATCGGTCCCAGTATCCACTAAAAATTCCGTCTTCGAGCTGTTGTCTAAGATGAAGAGGCGGCGTGATGCTGGATTTGTGTCGCTGGTCGCCATCAACGACTCCCCTAGGTCGTTTCCCTGATCCGTGGCGTTCCAATTGCACGGTGCAACGCATCTCTGCGCGGCCAAACCGAACCGCCAATGGTACCAGCATTTCCCTTGATGGTCCATTTGTTCTCCCGCGGGCCGCTCTCGCGATCGCGATAGAGATCGTCTGCGGTAGTGCGAGTTTGGATGATTTCGGTGGGTCCACCTGCCACGGGAAGATTGCCCCTGGTCCACCAAGGATTCACGGATGGCAGAAATTTCCTGCCTCAAGGAAAGAGCCAATTGTGACATCTTAATGTTTAACATGGCCTCGATGCTCGGGCCCGGCGGGGGTATTTGGCAGGATGCAGATACGCCCGTAATCGCGGCCTCCGTGACGTGTACCCGCGGTGTCATCGTATCCGCAACAGCGTCTGCCAACTCTGCCACCTTATCCAGCGGGGTGTCCCGCTGCGTGGCTAAAATCACCTGCATATTAGCAGGTAGTCGGCCCATCCAAAGCGTCCGCAATACACCGTCCGAAAAAGCCGTACCGGCCAATCCGCGCAGGTGACGAAGAAATTGAGACGGTTTTCTGTCCCCGATTTCCTCGTGTTCCAATAACCGCCGCGTTTTCTGTTCCTGCGACGCACTAAGCCGGCGAATGAACTCATTTTTTAGCGTCGTGTACGGATCCGCGGCCGGGGGATTCATGATAATGTCTCTTACTTCCGCGGCGTGTCGCGCACTTAACGCGCCGAGAATGTACCCGAATTTCGTGGTCTCCGACGTTACATTGGATACCTCAAAACTTCTCTCTACCATTGAAAACCACATCTCCGGGTCTCCCGGACAAAACTCGGGTATCCGTACAGCGACGCGATCAACTGCCAACGGCACACCCGCGGATGTCCCTGCGTTAACGTTAGGGTCAGTCATTTTACCAGTCTTAGTCACAAAAAAAAAAAAATAGTTTCACCGCACACACACACCGCGCTTACTATTTGTCAGACCGTGTCCTTTTCTTATGTCCTTAACACTATACACTTATTTCTCTACACTAACTAATATTGTCCGTATACGAAAAATGTCCAAATTTTCTTTAAAAAACTTTACTTGCGCGGTGAGATCACGTCGGGGTCACCAATGTGGGATCGGGAAGATAATGACTCCGCTCTGTTCCGTTCCGCACAATTTTATTGTTGCTGTCGTACAACGACGTGACTCGTGGTGCGGGTTACGCTCGACTCTCTGGTACGATCATCGCCACCGTACCAAGAGGCCTTCGAAAACAAAAGACGGTCAGAGGCGACGACAACGGCTTTTCGGCTCGCGCGGCTCTGGTCGTCTCGTGTGCAACCATACATTGTAGCGGCTTCGAACGACTAAGGCGTATGTGGTGCCTTGGCCGCCACATTACCTTGGAAAGAAAATATTTTTTGCAACACAATCTTTTTCAATTCACTCAAATAGCATACAAAATATTTTTCGTACCCCCACAATTAAAGGAGACATTTAGGTGGACCTGCATAAGAGTCGTAGAATTAGATAGTTTGAGGGAAAATGTATTTTACTGTAAAATGAAATTCGAACGAGATAGAATTTCAAAGCGTAACGGAAATTCTTCCCCGGGGCCTCGAAGAAAACTCTAAAATTCGTATTATCGATTCCTAGTCGATATTCCGACAGGGGGAACTGGTTGTTAATCAGGATTCCACGAGGTGTACAAAGGGCAAAGGACACTGTCGGTGTTAACAGAGTGGCAGGGTAAGACCTCTATCCAGCAGGTAGAGCTGTCAGTTCCGGGGGCGTTTCTGGTCCTAGGATATTGGATTGTCTTGTTACACATCGTCCTTTCTCTTCCATCATTCGGTTCCGGGCGTCGAGATTCTAACCTACGCCGACAACACACACGGGGAAAAGTGCTGAGATGTGTTCACAGTTTACCTTCGTCCGGTATCTCGTGTCGATCGACGGCAGGAGAATCGGAGCTGTCAGATCTGGAATTGCTTCGGGGATCTTTCAAGGAATTCTTGGTGTCCATGCAACGCTCGTAACCTTTTCTGATAGGATGGACGATTGTCTTGAATCGTAGCAATCGTCGTCGCGGAGAGTATGGTCCTTCCATTAAATTAACCCGTTGGCCAAAGTGGAACTTCGTTCCAAGTGGAACGGAACAATGTGAGATCAGACATCGTTCTCCAAAATCTTTGATTCGTTTATTCGTAACGAATGGACGTTATTATTTCTTGTTTGATTATTTGATCATTTGATTTTTTTTGACTACCTAGATCCAATTATATCACACAATATTTACGAATATTGTAAGAAGCAAAAATAATGGATGATGAATTTTCAAACACGATTATTCCACATTTTTCATTTACTGTTATGTGAAATATTACGTGGATATGTAATTTTCGGTTATATCATTATTCCTGCAGAACAATGGGATGAATTTGAATAGTGTGAGATTTAAGTAGAATGTCTAGAGTACAAACTTCGCCTCAAGTAGAACAAGTCATTATTATGTCAGGCATAATATTGATTTTCGTAGTTACATGATGATAATGGACACCTGACAATATATGTGTAAAGTTTGGGCAAAATTAGAGTGCATCTCATTTCGAAATATTTTTGATGAACTATAGCAAAAGTATATTAAACACACTTAACATAATTTTCAGTATTCAGTAAATTTTATTTGTTAAATTCGTAGCATTTTCTAACTAGTTATATTCAATTAAACTATATAATACGATATTATCTTAAGTCAGTCTGAGTAGAAATAATTGCACTGGTACTCAACTAATTTTTAAACTTGATTCATTCAAAATGGAAGGAATTTTATTTCTTGTTTTATATTTATTTCTACATGAAAAATCGATCACTTTTCAGTTGAACCGCAAATCCCACCTCACCCTGCATAAAAATGGGTGAAAATATTGAATAAGTTTGAAATTATGAATTTTAAATAACATCCTATTATAAGTCAGATTTCATTTTAAGTAGAACAAATCAATATTAAGTCAAACACTGTTTAGTTTCCTGTTCTTTTAATTACAATATGATGATTCGAAAATTAGCTGCAAAATATATGTAGAATTAAACTAATTTAGAACTGTTTTAAATAAATTATTAAATACAATAATGAAATATAAAATAAATAAAATACGGACTACTGAATACTCTTAGAAATCACTTTTAAGTAAAGGATAACTTTTTAAATGTTATTACACATATTACGAAGTTTAACAGTGTCTGTTTCAACATATTGGAGTTCAAATAATTCAAAAAAATCACACAGTTTAAAAAATCGTAATAAATATAGTTGTTGAACATTTCCAGCACACTACGTACGTATATGTTCATATTCCACTTGTACGTCCATGCAAGCTGCTTTCATTTTCATTCTGTTCGAAGCAAAGCTGTCCCATAAGCTATTTCGAACAAGGTATCGATAATCTACGAGGGACCGAAATATTGTATCATAATAATAATTCACGTCAGGCGTGTTATCAGGTACAAAGAACGAGTAATAGAACGCCAAGAGGTCCTTTTAAATTGCGTTATCGATTAGCCGATGGTAACACGATAAAATAAATCAAAGAGTTTAATACGCAAAAAGGAGCTTGTCACAGAGTACCGGCCGAACGCAAAAAATTTTGGCCATGAACCGTCGACTAATCCTTTCCCCTGCTAAAATCCTATTTCTTTTTCAAGCAACGAGATGCCCCGCGTTTGAAATACACGATACCGTGTAAAAGAGCGATACAGAGTCGGAATCTGTCAAGCTTTAATCCCTTCCGGCATCGTGTTGCAACTCATACTCTGCATGCTTCAAATTCGACTGCAATTTCAACCCCGGCGCACCCCGAATCTTTTTCTGCGGCGCTGTTTCGTAAATGTGTAATTTTATACGCTGCTGGCTCGTGTTCGTATTCGCGACGGCCATTACAACAACGCGGCGCGGTCTTTTAATTTCACGGAAGAAATTAAATCGGGAATAGATCAAGGTAGCATTTATTTGCTCGAGGAAATTATTTTCATTTCCAATACGCTCGGTACAACAACGCGATATTGAACATTACGAGTTTAATAAATTAATTAATCCGCGTTTTGAATTATTCACCGTTACTATTTTTATTCCCGAACGGGGAATAACTTCAGTTCCGTTTATATAAATTCATTTTTTAAATTAGAATTCGTTAACGGATTTTTTGAACCGACAACCAGGCGAGCGAGGCCGCCGGCGAAAGCTGTTTTACGAACCCATCTAAAATTTATATCGGTTATTTGTGAATAAAATTTGCCCAATTCCGCCAGCAGCTGTGTAATTAAAAAACCCATTTCAGCGGCTCGTTTGAGTTTCATTTGGCCGCGAGAACAAAATCTCGTCCAAACTTTTACGCGTTTCGATCGCAAGAAACGTTGTATGTTGTTTCGGCCATTATCGACGGGGCCATATGTTCGTACGATAGCAAATTTAAATTCACAAGCGTTAGATATACGGCACAGACGCGTTTTCGTGTCTCTCGAACATTTGCAGTGTACAGCTGCGTCTAGCTGGGCAGTGTTTCCCAACCTTTTTTGAATCACGCTTCGTCTCAACGTTCCAAAAATGGTATAAAAAAAAATAAATAATTTTCTGATATATTCCTTCAGGTTTACTAGCACTTTTATCTCGTTTTCTCAATCAAGATATTCGTATTACCATTACTGCTAATAAATACTCTGCATTCGTTGATTTTTTAAATGTATCTTCTGAGAAATTTTTCGAGGTAAACAATCAATTGTAATTTTTGTAAATCAATGGGTTTTTTAGTTCATTAATAAATGAATACACGTTTTTAATGTAATGCAGTTTAAGTAGAAAACTTTACGATGAGGCGGACCTCGTTTTAAGTAGAAGAGATCGGTAATAAGTCAGACGAAGTTCTATATATATATATTTTTTTTAATTTTAGCAAGCTGGTCAAAGAGAATCGACATTATTCTTCGAATGTTAGTGCAAAAGACACGTGAAAATAAATTAGTTTAGTGTTTTTCTCTATAATATACTGAAAGAAACATTAACCAGTTCCATCAATGGGTTTATTTGTCCATTAATAAAAGAATACATGTTTTTAATGTAACGCAGTTTAAGTAGAAAACTCTACGGATGAGGTGGACCTCGTTTTAAGTAGAAAAGATCGGTAATAAGTCAGACGAAGTTCTATAACTATTTTTTAAAAATTTGAACAAGCTGGCCAAAGAGAATAGACATTATTCTTCGAATATTAGTGCAAAGAACACGTAAAAATAAATTAGTGTTTTTCTCTATAATACATCGATAGAAACATTAACCAGTTTCATCACTGGGTTTATTTGCCCATAAATGAATGAATAGATGTTTTTAATTGTCTAAAAAACTGTTCAAAACCGACGTACGGTTTCACGCTGGGAAACACTGATCAGCGAATACGACGATCGTGACCGAGAGCCATAATCGAACGGACGCAACTCGTAACGAATAATGTCCAGGCGATTCGTGATCTATTTTCTTGGAGCCAATCGGTGCTCGAAGCATCGATGAAAGATACTCGTTGCGTCGACGTCGGTTCGTAATCTGGTCACGGTGTCAACCATCGATTCCGCTCGACGCGCGTACGTGACATTATGTACACGAATATGTATTTCGTTGTGTCGAGCACCGCGCAAATATTATATGAGCGCGGTCAGAGTTTTCGCGTTTAACCGTTTGCGTATCGACGACGAGTCGACTACGGCCAGTTCGACTACCATTCGATTCGGGTCACGTTATATCGAAAACAGTGAAAATTTTAGGTAGATTAATCGCTCCGAGCATGATTTCTCTCTGTTTCGTAGTAAGGGGCTTTATGGTCGCAAGAACGAAGGAATAGAATCGATCTTAAGATTTTGGGAGCCTTCAAGAAGAGGATCCCGCTTGAAATAAATAGAAATGTTTCAATTTCTATAATGAAGAATTTTATTCCACATTTATTTTGCAAGAAAAATCATTTATTATATGGTTAAATTATAATTCTAGACCCATTCTGTATAAAAGTGTGTGAAAATATCGAATAATCTCGGTGCAATGCAGATTAAGTAGAAAATCCTACGATGGGGCGGACCTCGTTTTAAGTAGAAGAGATCGGTAATAAGTCAGACATAGTTCTTTAAATATTGTTTTTCTAATTTTAACACGCTGGCCAAAGAAAATTGGTATTGTTTTGCGAAAATTAGTGCAAAATACATGCAACAATGAATTAGTTTAGTGTACTTTTCTATGAAATATTGAAAAAAACATTAACTGCTTTCATTAGAGTTTTCAATATGTATACACTGAACTTTTTATGTCATATGAAGAAAAATAGATGAAAATTACTCTCAAAATTCTTAATATGAGGAAATAGAGTACACACCTATGTATTTAACTAACAAGATAATGTGAATATAATTAACACACTTTGTTTCAACATATCAGTTCAAAAAATTTCGTTCTTGACTTCTTTTCGAGTTGTTAGTGCTCCAAGAATTATGGATATAACAAAAAAATGTTCTCCATATTTATGGTCGTTCGTAAGAACGAATAGTATCGATCCCAATATATTGGGAGCTTTCAAAGGGAGATTCTCGTTTGAAATAAATAGAAATGTTTCAATTTCTATATTAGAGAATCATGACAGTCGAAACGTACGATAAATCGATATATTCTGTTCCTAATAGTTATCTATTGTTCGAATAAAATCCTTACGGAATAATTTATCCATTTTTCATTCGAGTTCGTGTTTCTGAATACGAAGCAATTTATATTTTTTTTTTTTTTTCGCAAACCAAACGTGCCGTTCGAATTCGACGCAAACGCGTGTCGCTGGACAGCTCTTCAATGGAAAACCGTGTCCAATTCCAGAGTCAAAAAAGCAATTCTCGAAAAGCGCGGATTGTACGAGACAGCTGAAACGTTGCGTATCTCGAAGGAAAACGGGACAGCCGTGAAAGGTGAGAAGCGACGCTTCGTGCAAAGAAATTTCAGGCCAAAAGTTTCAGGTGTCCGCGTGGAAAAAGTGGAACGAATTATTCCGCGCGTTCCTTACGGCGGGATGAAACTTATTGAAAATTGGCATCGAGGTTAACGATTTCCGTTACTTTGTGCCCTTTCCATTGAATCCGGTTTGCTTCGGATTCTAAGGATGCACAGAGGCTACGCCATGGCGTTCCCGAAGCCTTAGAATCGGAAAGGCGGCGCCTGGTTTTGATAGCTGTTAAGGTGAAAAATATTTCTTCTGGTAGCGGCGTTTGGAAGAGAGCTGCATTCATTTTTTTTTCCTACACGAACCGTATATCTTCCACTATTTCCCTGGCACCTTTCTGCCGTCCACGAAAATTTTTTCAACCACCAGAAACGCGCTCCAGCAATTTGTTTCGTTTTACGTTCACGATCGAATAAACTCCGTGGAAATTTTTCAATATATTTTTCAAATTACTTGATCGTTAATTGTTCTAGTTATTATACAGGTAAAAACCCATTAGTGCACGAGAGAAAATATAATATTTTCACAGTGTTGTTCAAATTTTATATTATTGCATATAGGTACGAATTTGTATAGTTTGAATTTTGTGATTTCGTTACGAAATAAAGTATTAAATTGAAACGTCAAATACAAAGTTACCTCCTGGAAATTTTTGAACGTATTCTTTAAATTATTTGATCGTTAATTGTACTAGTTATTCTACAGGTAAAAACCTATTAGTGCACGAGAGAAAATATAATATTTTCACAGTGTTATTAAAATTTTATATTATTTTCGAATTTTAATAGTTTTAATATTGTGATTTCGTAAAAAATAAAATACTAAATTGAAATGTCAAATATGAGACAATAATCCAGAATGAACTTTCGAAGTGTGACTCGTTTTTATTATGCAGGGATGATTGTGTTCTTTCGTTTCGATATTACAAATTAACGATAGAAAACAGTAATTTCTGCACGAATGTCACGTGTTTCGTGTCAAATCTGAGAAGGTATATTGGTTGCACTAAAAGTGAGGCGAACAGCGGAGTTCAGGAGCACCACGCGATCATTATTACGGGACAAAATTTATGCGGGCAATGGAATCGAGACGACGCGAAACGGGGAGATGGACCTGTAATTAATATATGCTGAGTATCGCTTGTTGAACCTGCTGAGCGGTTGATTATGCTTGTTACTGTCGCAGCATAGATTCTACGATAGGACAATGTTAGGTAGGCAGAACTAGTTTCCGTGCATACGCATAGTGTTCATTACGCCGGAGTTAATGAATCACTCGAAATTGGAGAATGTTGGCGTCGAGCTTGGAAATGGAACCGAAAAATCAAGGTGAAGGCTGTGCAGGGTCAACCTGAAGCAATTGACTCTTTCTAAACGTGGGTAGAAAAATATTCTCGAAATTATAAACAATTCAAACACAATCAATAGACTTATCTTACTGATTTTTCTTCGTTGACGTTTATGAAGGATTTTCATTTTCATTTAATTTCAACCATGGTTAATGTACGATAAATTTTCTGAATCTGTGTCGAAAAATGTTCACGAAATAAATAAGCAATTTATGTCGTAATCAACGGATTTACCTTACTGATTTTTTATTTAATTTTAACTATGGTTAATGTACGATAAATTTTCTGAATCTGTGTCGAAAAATGTTCACGAAATAAATAAGCAATTTATGGCGTAATCAACGGATTTACCTTACTGATTTTTTATTTAATTTTAACTATGGTTAATGTATGATTATCGAAGGAAATTAGGTCGATTACTTACGTATTAAAATCGGGAACCAGGGCTTAGGAATATAAATATACGTTTACGAAAGATTTTCATTTTCATTTAATTTCAACCATGGTTAATGTACGATCAATTTTCTAAACCAGGGTCAAAAAATGTTCACGAAATAAATAAGCAATTTATGACGTAATCAACGGATTTACCTTACCGATTTTTTATTTAATTTTAGCTATGGTTATCGTATGATTATCGAAGGAAATTAGGTCGATTACTTACGTATTAAAATCAGGAACCAGGGCTTAGGAATATAAATATTGAATTTGTGGTAAATGAATATATGCACTTTTCGACCGATCGAATTTTGAGCGTTGCAAATAAAATGTGGTGAACGAATTGTAGAATCGAATAGGCGAAATATTTGCCCAGGTTTATTTACCCAGTCGCAATGGAACGAACTATTTTATCCGTGTTTCGGTGTAACGTAATAAAACCATACTCCTTTATCCCAAATTCTATATTTCCATGCGAGAAGGACCGGATTTTAAAAATATTTTAACAGCGTGCCCCCAATATCGGGGAACTGCGTGTACTATATCGAGAACACGACTTTTTCATCGAAGTTTATTGGAACAGAAGCTCCGATTCACCGTCAAAATTATTCGACGCGAATTACACACACACAACGGTGAACTTAAAATGGCGGAAAGAAAAAAATTCAGTCCGGCTAAATAACTTTTGAAACCTTCGATTCATCCAAACGAATACATATTCGATTCCAGTTAGTGCAAAAATATCTGCAAGAATTTCAGTCGTACATATTTTTTATCGTCGTAAAGTTATTTTAATAAAAGTTTAAAACTTTAGTGACTCTGATTAATATTAGACTAAATAATAAATGTTGAAAGGCCCCCCACAGGAAGAAAAAGGCCATTCAATGCTGAAATTATAGAAAACGTGTTTGAAACACTCATACACTTTAGAAAGAATAAATTCTATAAAAATGTATCTAATTTGATTCTATTGTTCGTATTCACCTATTATCAGTTAACTAAAAAATTAATTACAGAAATAAATGAACACTCATACGAAAAAGCAGCTTTTTATCTCTGGAATAAACGTGTAGAAAGAATAATAATAATATCATCCATGTTGGAGCACGCGATGAAGGTACAAATGCATTCGTAAAAGACTCCCCCCAATATTTTGGTTATTAAATTTCCTTGATATCGCGTATTCAACGGAACGTATGCGCCATAAATAATCGCGGGCCAACAAATGGAAGAAAAGTTTGCCAGTTTTTTACCGCGAATGTTTAATCCCCGCATCGATAGCTCCCACGTACAAACGAGCACGCGATACAACGAGCATGCACTGTCAACAACTAATAGATGACGAGGCCATAAAAAAAAATGCTCAAAACTGGGTTAACGACTTAGCCGGAGATTTTTCGAGGCTCGATTTCGCGACTGACCCCTCCCCGCCCAGTAAATAGAAACGGCGAAATAAGGATGGTTTCGCTGCGTCTCCGCGTGCGAGAAGATTCACGAAGATAATGAGCTACGGATAATTAAGCCTGCCCTTTCTGGCTCTCCTTTTGTCCGGAGTACTCTTAAAAAGATGTGGGGCGAAGGCACGGACCGGTGGTAGGTTCTCTGTTTTCTTTTTTTCGTGCACGAAATTATTTTTGAACATACCATTTCGCGCTCTTAAATCCGAAATGGAACTCATTAGTCACGGAGACACATAACACGTGGGCATAGTGCTTCGTGGCCGAAACATGCGTGCTTAAAAAATTTTATCGCTAAGCTTTCAGTCGACTTTTATATTATTTTCGAGTCCATAAATCCGATAAAGTTGCAAACGAAGTATTAGAAATTGGAAACGATCGTGTTTTTTGTGGTTCGATTCGATGAAAACTGTTTTTATAGTGTTGAAGATTATGCTTTTCAAGGTAGAAAATGTAGAGCGTATGCCCATTATTTGCGCCCACTTTTCGTATTTATAGTATGTTAAGAAGATTCGAAAAATCCTGCTTGAATCTGAAAAGAGTGTGCGGCGAAAGAAAATGAATTCAAATCTTTCTAAATTGAATTCCTAATGGAAATATCGCGTTATAGTTCGCACAAGTATTTGCACATTTTCATGAAGGAGATATTTAAATTTTTTCTGAATTTCGTATGAAATGCTTCTTTTACAAATTGAAACGGATTAATTAAAAACTAAAACGAAAAGTACTGAGGGCCCTAGAGATATTCGTTATTTACAAAATATACACTATTACACACATTATTCTTGTATTCCATTGGCAGGATTTTAGACAGTAATGCACTTTATATTTAAATAAAATTGATATCTGTTTATCGTATAATAACTATAGTATAGATTATAAAGTCACTGGACCTGCAGAGAGTGTTACCAACCCAAAGAAAACGTATATATCTAGCAGAACGATTCACAGCAAAGAATAAAACAGGGCTCGAAGTATGTGGTAATAATTCGGGGCACGTCCCGTCGATAGATTCGCATAGATAACTCGAAACCAGTAATTACCTGTCCGATACAAAGTCGATGTCAAAACGGAAAGACCAGCAGCGTGGACGTGATCGAAAACAACCGCTGGACGATGGTCCAAGAGGATCTGATGCACGATTTATTATTTCTGTACCTCAGGTTCGTCATGATTTCACAATTCTCTGGACTTTTATAGACATTACACATTTCTATAAAAAAGTGTGTAAGACTGATAACTTGGAAATCAAAGAAATGTGCCTAGTTTAATAAAACTATAAGACTATGAGGCAAAAAATGAATTTAATTTTTATGTAAACTGATCTGTGTTAATGGAACGACGTGACTGAGAAATTCGATTTTACTTCTGCTTTAAAATTTGAGTAACGTTTCCCTTTTAATAGAAGTATTTATTTACTAGTAATTTTTAAACAAGGATGATTGAATGGAAAGGAATGTAAATATTTAATTCGAATGTAGTCTGTCGAAAATTAAGTTTGTGGATAAACCAGACGCCTCGTGCTTATCATAGAAAACATTTTTGAGGCGTAATAAGTTTTAATGGGAGATTCTACAGGCCAAAATAAGACGAAAATCAAGAATATCAATTTGTTAATTGAGGCTTCGTTAAAAAGTTATTAAAAAATTTCAAATCATTCACGAAAAAATTATCTTGGGTTGCGGGGGTCAATTATGATCATTTTTGGTGAATACACATACCCCTGAAATCCTACCTACTTTCGAGAAAAAAATTCGAGTAAGTGATCAAAGTTATGGGCGAAAAAAAAAATTTCGAATCGTCTTGGAAAAATTATTTTTAGTTGCAGGGGTTAATTATCAGTATTTTTGGTCAACAGACATACCCCCAAAATCCTACTCAGTTTCGAGAAAAAAATTCAAGTAGGTGTTGAAAGTTTTGGGTGAAAAAAAAGAATTTCGTATCGTCACGGAAAAATTATCTTCGGTTGCGGGGGTCAATTACGATCATTTTTGGTGAATAGACATGCCCCCGAAATTCTACGCAGTTTAGAGAAAAAAACTCCTTACCGAAAATCTAATGTCTGACCATACGTTGACATGTTTCCCTGAAATTTCATGCGAATCTTTAAAACGTCATAACTCCTGAACGGATTTTACGATTTTAATGGTTCAAAAAGCAAACAACGCGTATTTTAGTGTAGAATATGTAGAAATTCTAACAATATTGAAAAAGTTGTTCGTTGATACCGTGAAGTGAGAAAAACCCCCTAAAACTGGTCCAATTTTCAAATGGCCATAACTCCTAGTATAGTGCACATATTTTAATGAAACTTTTTTCTGAAGTAGAGCTCATGGGTACCTACAAAAGAGTATTAGACAACTTTTCTGTAGAGCGTCAAACAAAATTACTAAACATGAAAGACGAATTTTTAAGAAAAATCAACAAGGGTAGGTGCAGATTTCAAAAAATTGCACTTAAAAAAAGTGAAAAATTTATAGATTTCGTAAGGTCCATAATATTCACACTTGTGCACAGCTTATTTCACATGGAGTTCTCTAAAATTCATCAAACCTTGGTTCCTAAATTTTTCGGCGAAATTGAAAAGTTTTAAATCATTCTAGAAAAATTATTTTCGGTTGCAAGGGTTAATTGCAATCATTTTTGATGAATAAATATACCCTCGAATTCCTACGCACTTCCGAGAAAAAAATTCCTCACTGAAAATATAATGCCTGACCGTACATTGACATGTTTCCCTGAAATTTTTCGACAAAAAAAAAATTTGAAATCGTTCTGGAAAAATTATTTTCGGTTGCAGGGGTCAATTACAATCATTTTTGGTGAATAGACGTACCCTCGAAATCCTGCGCATTTTCGAGAAAAAAATTCAATACGGGCGGACCTCTAAACGTTAATAACTTTTTAACGAAGCTTCCATCAACAAATTGGTATTCTTGACTTTCGTCCTACTTTGGCCTCTAGAATCTCGAATTAAAATTTTTCCCAAGGGTGGCCGAACACACTGTATAAACATTTGATAAATAACTCCCCGCGTAGTAAATATTTATTAATAATTATTTAATCAATAGATTGCTAAGTGTTATTGACAGATACTATTAGAGAATGTTGGAAGTAACGTTGGAAATGGAACGCAATAACAGAACCAGTCGATTTCATTATATCAATCACTGTAATCCGTGCCGGACGTTAAAGAATGAAGACACTCTTCGCCATCTTTTTCTTCGACCTTACAGATCCCACTACCCTCTCGCATGGATCTTGCGTTTCCCCTTTTTTCTGTTTCACGGCGTAGGAAAGAAACCTCGATTGGTGCTATCGATTACTGTACCATCACCGACGAGATCAAACCTTTCTATTCTTACCGGACGCTTCTTCGTTTGCGAAATAAATTCGTCCCTTTTTGTCGACTGCCGCGCATTTCTCAGTGACATAGTTTTTTCTACCCCAACACAGTGATTCTTAAACTCTGCCTTCCCGTGTACCTCCTCGATGAAAAGGAATCTTTTAATTTAAATTGCTATTTTTTAAATATATTTCTAAACTGTTCGCTAAAGAATGTATTTATATTTCGAAACATTTTAATCAATTTTCTATTTTTTCGAGAATTAGTGAGCTCACTTACTCCATTACTAAAATACTCGAAGCGTATACGTTGATATTATAATCTCGAAGATGATATTTTATTCCACAAAACTTTTGAAGTTTTAGTTTACATAGATTGGAACGATATTCTGAATTCACCATTATGTTTTAAGGGTAATAACAATATCAGAGTTAAAAAATAAGAATGTCATACGACTGATACACAGAGTAAATAACAAATCGCGAACTATGCCTAATTATACGGAAATAAATTACGGCAGCACGGAACAATTTTAACCTATTGAAATTCTACGATGCGACATTACCAATTACAATTTGTCGATAAATTTCGACGACGATATTCCGGAATTACGGACATGTAAATTGTTTTATAACAATGTTGCGGGTAGTAACATGGTATCGACGTTATAATAATTCATGAGCGCATCACGTTTTGAATTCTGTTAATTACGTTATAATTGCGTTAATTGTGTCGTAGAAATTCGTAATGAGATTCGCTTGCTGGACTGGTTATTAAGCTCTAATTGATTTGCATCGATCCATTCGGAATCATCGAACTGTTTGAATCTCTTAATTGCACAAGAGTATCAGCCGCATTATAAATCGAATCGCGGGCTCCATGCAAAGATTAATTATTAACCTTTGAATAGAGAGACTTACACGATGGAAAAACCCTATTAATAATAACAGAATAATGTTATTTTATTCAATGTTAAAAATTATATTTTCTGCATCCCTAAACATCCATCGAGTCATCTTCAAACTAAGTATTTTTAGAGAAACGATTTAGAGTAACTATTATTTTATTAGCTGCTTACGAGACATTTTACTAACGAATAAGGATACAACAGAGTGGTTCCTCGTTGTAATTATCGCGATCAAAGTTTATTTGAATAATTTACAACATTTTGGTTAGCCTTAACAATCCGAATGGTTCGAGCATAGAAATATCGCAGAATTTACGATTCCCCGAGTCCCGATGGGCAGAGAATATTACCGCCTGGAAAGTAGTAAGTGGCGTTTCCTCCTTCGTGTCGGTTAGGTGCCATCTTTGCTCCGACGAGTCTCCACGGGATCCCTAGAAGCGACGACGCGTCAAGAACTCGCTAGATATTTGCTCGCTGCAAACATGCTGTGGCGACTATAGTTACGATTTTCGCGTCTTGGGGAGAGGGAGAAGCTTCTCGACAAGCAGTCATTACAAAACCTCGAAGGACGAGCCAAGCAATTGGAAAAGTGACCTGGCTACTGCGTTTCGCAATTCTACTTCGTCCAACATGAAACTGTGTTTACTTCGCGAAGTTACTCTTTCCAAACTAACAGTTAAAGAAATCTCTATTAGAAATAAAGGAGCAAAATTGATATGGCTGAAGTAATCCAAGTCAAATGGGGTATTACTTATTATTATTAAGGTAGGGAATGATTTTTGAAAAGGATGATTCAGTGTTTCGAAAAATGATTCTGAATTTTGGAGTTTGTTAGATAATGTATTCTATTTTGTTCTATTTTATTTACCCTTAAAAATTGATGTAAGAATGAATAACTTGAAATCGATTGGTAAATTCAAAATAAAAAACATTAGTTCATAATTAAGATACTTTATGTTTTGTAAATAAGGAATATCTTTAGGGCCATCTTGTCAGTATGTGTACGTTTTCTTTGAGTTGGTAACGCTCACTTATGCGTCGAATTTACTGCACAGTTCGTTCAAATGTGTGTTCTGTCTCTGCTTTTCTCTACTAGCCTCCACTGGGGCATCTGTTGACTGCTACTGACCACTCCTGATACTTCTGACAACGTACAACGATAACGGCTAGCTACTGCCAACCTCTCCCAACTACTGCTGGCCTCTCCTGATCACCGCTTATATTTCTGACGACGTATAACGATTACTACTGACTTCTGCCAGCCTCTGCTGGCCTCTGCTGCCCGCTGCTGACCACTCCTGATACTATGACAACGTATAACGATAACGACTGGCTACTACCAGCCTCTCCCAGCACCTCCTGGTCTCTGTTGACCGCTGCTGACCACTCCTGATACTTCTGACAATGTATAACGATTACGACTGGTTACTGCCCGCCTCTCCCAGCCTCTGCTGGCCTCTACTGACCACCGCTTATATTTCTGACAACGTATAACGATTACTACTGACTTGCGCCTACCATCCCTCGCCTCTGCTGACCGCTGCTGACCACCACCGATGCTTCCGACAACGTGTGACGATTACTACATGTTACTGCTTGCCCCTTCTGGCTTCTGCTGGCCCCTGCTGACCCCTGCTGACTACTGCTGGCCACTTCTGGCCTTTGTTAACAACTTCTGCCATGATATATATGTATTAAAACATTGTATAATGTAAATCTATGGCAATAAATGATATAATTACAAGGAATTCTATGTGTTCTCATCATTTTTTACCTTTTTTCCCCTCTCCAAATCATTACCTTAGTTATAAGACTCCCTGAAACTCCTTGGTTTCCCTGAACCCACTAGGAAGTCCTGAAACACCTCGGAACTCCTGAATCTCAGAACTTTGCTAAAAATTCAGGATTTCCAAGAATTTTCGGCGTTTCCAAGAAATTCCAGGACTTTCCAGCTGTTTCAGGACTTTCCAGTTGTTTCAGGACTTTCCAGCTGGTTCGGGGCTTCCAAAGGGGTTCCAAAATTCCAAGGGGGTTCAGAACTTCCCAGCTGTTTCAGGACTTTAAAGCTGTTTCAGGACTTTCCAGTTGTTTCAGGACTTTTTGGGAAATCGGCGAAATTTTCGAGCAAATATTTTTTGACGAAAAAAATGAATTCTCGATTTTGCCAACAGGTACGAGAGTGACGGTTACAGAAAAAAAATTTTAAAGTTAATTTTTGATTTTGGCAGCAAGTACGAGAGCTGGACACTTTGGGAATCCAATTTTAACCGGAAAAACGGTCTCTTAAAACTAAGGCAATGATTTGGAGAGGAAAAGAAAGGTAAAAATGATGAGAACACATAGAATTCTATTAAATTATATCATTTATTGCCATAGATTTACATTATACACGGCTTGAATACTTATACATCATGTCAGAAGTTGACAACAAAGGTCAGCAGTGGCCAGCAGTGGTCAGCAGGGGTCAGCAGGGGCCAGCAGAAGCCAGAAGGGGCAAGCAGTAACGTGTAGTAATCGTTATATGTTGTCAGAAGCATCAGGGGTGATTAGCAGAGGCCAGCGGAAGCTAGCAAAGGCCAGCAGAGACCAGCAGTGGCAAGCAGTAGCCAGTCGTAATCGTTATACGTTGTCCAAATACCAGGGAAGGTCAGCAGGGGTCAGCAGTGGCGAGCGGTGGCAAGCAGAAGTCCGTAGTAATTGTTATACGTTGTCAGAAATATAAGCGGTGGTCAGCAGAGGCCAGCAGAGGCTGGGAGAGGTTGACAGTAGCCAGTCGTAATCGTTATACGTTGTCAGAAGTATCAGGAGTGTTCAGCAGCGGTCAGTAGAGGCCAGTGGAGGCTGACAGAAGTCAGTAGTAATCGTTATACGTTGTCAGAAATATAAGCGGTGGTCAGCAGAGGCCAGCATAGGCTGGGAGAGGGTGACAGTAGCCAGTCGTAATCGTTGTACGTTGTCAGAAGTATCAGGAGTGGTCAGTAACGGTCAACAGATGCTAGTGGAGGTCAGCAGAGACAAGCAGAGACCAGTGGAGGCATGTAGAGACCAGCAGAAGCTTAATTAGTGATCTCAAAACATATCGAGGAATATCATTATTAATTAATTTCTGCAACAATTGATTCTTCTGTGTCGTTTATATTTCTGTTTTGTTGTCCTGGCGGCTGGGGAGGTGACAGCCGCTGGGATGGGATCTGGGGATGGGGTTATCAGCCTGAGAAGGCTAGGGCATGGGATATTTCCCGCGGGTTTTACCTAAGGTCACGCGTTGGCCAGTTGGCCGCGGATGAGTTCTGCGACCAACACGGCCCCAAGGCCGGTAGCTTGGTCCCATGTCACGGGGCTGCGGACGCTGGTGACCAGATGCCTGCGGTTGAGTGGGAATGCGGTGAGAGGAGTGTTTCCCACCGGGAGGGGCCTGGAAATGCACGGCGCGACGGGGGACTCTGTGTGAGCTCACTAAAGCTCCCGGCCCCCCGCCAGGCGCCTGAGGACGGTCACCGTGATGTTTTAGCTGGTAAGAGTCCGGCACTGTGTCCATGGGGACTTCCCCACGTACAAAAAAAAGGATTAGGCCCTGTAGAGCCACGATGCAATTTTCTACGCTTCATTAGAACGCGATCGAGGTTATCAGACGGATTAAATCATCGCAAAAATGGTGCTACTCGTCCAATTCGCCGGGAGTCCGTTAGATAGGCGCCATTGGCACTGCGTCGAGTCGCGAGATACGACTGAGTTTATTTTCGTAAAACCCGCGATATAACTTCGAAACCAACGTTGTATCTCGAGCGTTAAGGAAGCATTCGCCGTAGAAGTTTATCGGGTCGTAGCTTCGATTTTTCGGTCCCTTCAGCCACGTCGGTTCGGCGCTGTTTTAGATTGCGACCGGCCCGTGAACGGAATAAGAAGCAGAAGCGATGTTTCTTCTGTCCGGTCCTTTTTTCGCCGAAGTTACTCCCGATTCACGTCCATGACGACAAAAGTTCGTCGTCGGACACTGTCGAAATCGAGGTTAACGTTTCCGTCTGAAAACACGCCTTTATCCGTCGACTGAACATTTATAGAAAGGGAAGGCCGTAAACGCGAATGTCACTTGTTTGTTCCTCCATCTTCCTTTTTTTTTTCCTGCAAATTTTCCGTGGATAGTTCGAAAATACAGAGGATGCTCACGCTATTGAATGCGATCGGTCGAACGTAAGTAAGATGGTACATAAAGCTGGTGAATTCGAAATAAAGATTTTGCTTCTTTTAAGATACTGGTATTCTTTTTCTTGCGGTAATAGATGAGTTTTCATCTATAAAGTGTTATCGTTTTTACCGAAGTCTTTGTATTGTAATTTTATTTAATACGAGATGCGTCGGTTTAGAAATTATATTTTCCAGTACACTTTTAATTTTGTTATTTGTAGATACTAATGATTCATATCTAAGAATGGTATCTCGTTTTGGTTCGCGTTTATTACTCTCGCGAGCGATTCTATTGCGCCAGTTAATCGGTTATGATATTTATAGTCCCGTGTACGGAAAATATTGGAAAATACTCTTCGTCGGAATTTTCGATGAAACACTGGCGCTCAACGGAAAAATTGATACACAAAAACCGCCCGACAAAAATCCTGCCTTTTGAACGTCCTTTTATCCTCGTCGAAAATCCACCCACACTTGCGTTTCCGCAGAAAAAAAGAGTAAAAAAAAAAAAAAAAGAATGCAGAATTATTTCGGAACCTGACGTTCGGTTTTCAGCGTAATGCACTTCCTGTCAGGTGTGTTCTATGAGCGCGCGCGTAAACCTGTCGAGCATCGATAAAAAAATTTTTAATCGCCGAAACGAACACGCGGGAAGAATGCATTTTTAACGGTAGTTGTACGTCAACGTCGTCACTGGATCGCGTCATTGCCAGATTGGCTCATTTGGATCGCGGTTCTATATTCGGAACTGATTTTTATCCGATATGTCGTTTCGTCACAGCGGCCGCGTTTTCTCGTACACGCGGGGCCGATCGTTCAAGCCGATCTCCTCGAATAACTTAAAAACACTCGTATCAAAAATTATTTCGAATAAAAATTACATGGTTTAGAAGTGACATTAACTTGGCTTAATTACATTTATTAAAATGTATCGTAATTGGGAGCTCCTTGAGATTAATAAATCATACTTTCATCGAAGATTAGAAACAAAAATTTTTACTATCTCTATATTTCTATTAAAATTGTTTTTTTCTTTGTGATTGTGTTGGCTGTAAAATTCAGATTGTATTTGGACACATTTTCGTTGGAAAAGTTTCTCGAAAAATGCTGTAATTAAAATTTTCATTACCTCGAATTCGATTCGGTTCTAGTTAACAGATTAACAAACACTGTAATTAGTTTTCGGCCATTTTGCTTTTGTATCGAGATTCAATGGTTGCTCGCAGTTATTCGAACGGAACATCCAATATTTCACTGTGAAATTCGGAAGAGTATCGAACGTCGAATGAAAAAAAAAAAAATATATATTAAGGTATATGGGGTCAAGAGTTAATATTTACTGAGCTGTTCGGATGCACAACCCGCGCGTCACGTATTGCAAAGGCAATTCTGTCATCGATGCATTGAACGTGGAAGAGATATTTTGCGGTCCACTCGTTCTTTGAACTTAATGCCGTTTGATTATTTTTTTTTTCCCGATGGAAAGTAAAAATTAGAAACTCTGTATTACGCTATATGCAACTCTGAGTCCAGAAAACTCACGTATAAAGATTATACAAGTACAGAAGTTGTGACTTTAAATATTATTTTAAACAAAAGCTACTTTATGATTATTCGAATAATTATTATATTGTGACCGATTTTAATACATTCATATTTTTGTTTAAAATAAAGAAGTTTTAGATTTGTTTTAATGCAGTTTAAAATTTAAGAAAATTAGTGATAAAATAGGAAATATAAATCATATATAGTTATTTATTCTAATCTAGAGGAAAGGTAATCATTCTTTTCTTGTTGGAATTTATTTAATATGAAATCACGATATGTTCAAAGAGAAAATAAATAAAATATATCGAGAGTAAATATAATAATATTTTTGTAGTTGAGGTAAAGAATAACGCTTACAGATAAACGATATATAGTATATAATATAGAATAAACTTATAATTTAATTAGAAATCGTAAACCTGGTTATCGAATAAGGACATTTTAATGGTACAAAATGCAAGCCTTGTTGTACAAGTATAATATAAACATTAAATAGGAAGTATTCTGTACGTGTCACTTCGAATGACATTTGAACTATTATAACCCTCGGGACAAATCATATAGGACAAAAGGAGTCAAGATTTATGGAATGGATTTCCTCTGGGGCTAAGGGATCTCATATACAACGTTCCTGCATAGCATGCTTGCTTATCACACGCAACAGGCTTTCCAAACGTTGCAGAGTTCAGAAAACAGTCTTAAAAGTATATATTTAAGAATTCTTTTCTCTGAAAAATCAATCAATCCTTTTTAAATACTTCACTACGATTTTTTCTCTAAATATACAAAGAATATTTTGGAGTCTTCTTCAATACATAGAACGTTCTAAAATTGTTTTCTAATGCAAATAAAAACAAGAAATGTAGTGAACTGGAGTTCCCTCTGTACGGATTGGTTTAAAATTAAAAATTTCACAACGTGTATCAGGAAATAGTTCTTCTCAGAATACAAAACATTCTTGTGACAAAATTATTTCTTGCCAAATAATTATCTTCTTCAATTTCGAGGGATATAATTTTTGTCCATGGAGCAAACAAAATGATTTTCCGAAAGCCAGTTATGTACGGGGTGTTTAACCATGGCAGGGATCCGACAACTACGATACAGTCGCTATTTTCCAGCACGAAGGTGGAGATTACGCTTAATGTATTCCCCGAGGTGTACAAGTTCTTCGTCCTCTCAGCCGCAGCCGCAGCCGTCGTCGAGGACAAAGTTGTCATTCGACCACGGGTAGCGGTCCGTTGCACCGTAACAATCGCTATTGCCATGTTAATGACTGCAAGCTCACAGCGGCGGTTCCGCATTGCCTCGTTCGGCTTCTTCTTCGTCGGTCACGTAGAACTTCACCACCTTATCCGCACTTCTTCTGGACCGTTCAGGGAGCCACGGCTGGAGTTGCACCAGTTTGAATGCAAATTGGCCAACGAAAGATGGCACTTTAGGAACTGGTCTGAAATTTTTGTCCATTGGACGCTGTGGATGTCTCAATCTAGTCAGAGGACACTCCAAGAGGATGACGTTCATAAAATATCTCCAAATACTTCTTTTTTTTATAGAGAAGTCCACTTTCTTATAAAGAATAAAATATCGATTGGTCTATATGTGTTAAGGATTCTAAAGGAACCTTAACATCGCGAGGTTTATGATACGGACGTGACTTCTCCGCTATTTTTGAGGATTAGGCCTTCAGACATTTTTACTTGATTAATTAGGATACGGCCATTGAGGAACCTCCAAACTCCACACGGGACTTGGAATTCTTGGAGCTCTTCCTTCTCTCAATAGCGATTGACGTATCGTAAACCCGTGCTGGCACACAGCTGCGGACCACCGGGGTCTCGCGGTCATTGGGTATTCCCAATGTTAATAATAATGCAGCGTTCTCGCTCACTCCTGCATGGTCTACCTGGACACTGGACAGCAGGGTGGGCGGGAATGTTGCAAAATGCAGGAAACGCCCTGCCAAGGTGACAACTTTGAGGATTGGCTTGACCAATCCTCCCACCGGTTCGCGCTGCGCGTTTTCATCACCTTGGCAGGGGAAACCGAGCTTAGGTTAAGGGTAGTTTACTTCTTAGGATTAGATTCGTTTGATCGAGCCTTACACACTCGAGTCGACTTTTCGCAAGCAAAACCATTCTTGTGTAATTAAAAAGAGCAGCGGGCTCTTCCTTGAAGCAACGGGCTTCAAGGTTACCGGTAATTTCTCACACACCAGTTTGAGTGGTCCTTCGAGAACGGAAAGGGAACACAGTACGGAGCTGTGTAATACGCACGGTCCGCGCACTACAGAGCACGAGGGCATAGTAGCTTCGCGGCCAAAACAATATGTAATACTACTATTAAAAGAAAAGGAATTCCTTTTAGAGTAGAAACATATACCAAGTTAGTGGATGTCTCAATCTAGTCAGAGGACACTCCCAGAGGATGACGTTCATAAAATATCTCCAAATACTTTCTTTTTTTATAGAGAAGTCTACTTTCTTATAAAGAATAATATAACTCATCGATTGGTCTATAAGTAATACTACTATTAAGAGAAAAGAAATTACTTTCAAAGTAGAAACGTATACCAAGTTAGTGGATGCCTCAATCTAGTCAGAGGACACTCCCAAAGGATGATGTTCATAAAATATCTCCAAATACTTCTTTTTTTTATAGAGAAGTCTACTTTCTTATAAAGAATAAAATAACTCATCGATTGGTCTGTAAATAATACTACTATTAAAAGAAAAGGAATTACTTTCGGAGTAGAAACATATACCAAATTAGTGGATGTCTTAATCTAGTCAGAGGACACTCCCAAAGGATAACGTTCATAAAATATCTCCAAATACTTCTTTTTTTTATAGAGAAGTCTACTTTCTTATAAAGAATAAAATAGCTTATCGATTGGTCTGTAAATAATACTACTATTAAGAGAAAAGGAATTACTTTCAGAGTAGAAACATATACCAAGTTAGTGGATGTCTTAATCTAGTTAGAGGAAGCTACCAAAGGATGCTGTTCATGAGGTATCTTTTAAATCAAATATTTCTGGATTCAAGTCTAGTTTCTCACAGAGAATAAAATAATCCATCCACTGGTTTATAAAAAACCTTTAAAATTGTTATGAGACCAAAATTTTGATTTTAGACAATTGTAAACTAGATTAAAATTTTGTCTTAATACCCATTTTCGTAATCTGCCTAATATTCATGAATCCTATTAAAATTTATTTCCTTTAACATGTCAACTTGAATTTTAATTGTTTCAGTTTCACAGTGAAAAGTTCTGTTACCCATATATGGATAGGCAGTCAAAAAATAAACCGCTTTCAGAATAGAGACACAATTTATTCCATAAGTTAGTGTTTGAACAATAAAATTAATCATAGATTCCAGACTTATTAAGCTCAATTTATTCAATAAGATACTGTTTAAAAAGTAATACTATTTCTTGAATCCACATTTATTATTAAACTTGCCAATTTGCCCCTCAAATTCAATACAAGACAAGTTTGCCTAATGGAATTCTTTTCTAACTATCGTTTGACGACTAAGTAGTGCGAAATACTCTGTGTATTCTCCCAAGGAAACAATCGATATTACGAAAGTTCAAGACCAGATCCTCTTAATGTCTCGACGAGCAACCTGTTTACTCCTGTACCTTATAAATCTCCCTGTCGCGCTAATATTCAAGTTCACTCGCGAAATTAGCGACGCCCGGGGCTTGTTATTTACTTCGTCGAGAGGGGACAGACTCGAAACAACTTCAACTTCGCCAGGCACTCGGTCGCGCGACGACGGCTGGCGTCGAAACGAACCGGTAAGTAGTTTCGAAAGGTATTCCGTCGATATGTTTCGACGTTTCGCGTCGCGGCGCGCCGGAGGGAACGCGCGGGGGCTGAACAAACGAGAACCAAGGTGGATCCCGTTTTAATTCCACAGGGCCTGGGCATCTCTTGCATAGTCAGAAGTTTTGCGCCGAATGCCAGGCCGTTGTTATGCTAAGACCGCGAGCGCGGCCTGCTCGGCTCTTAGCATATTTCGACGATATTTCCGGCAGTGCCGTATCTAGGGAACTTCCGGTAGTACAGTTGCCTACGGAGTCTCTCTCGCCTCGCCTCGAGCCGCTTCCTTCACTTTCACGCGAGTTTGCATCATCAGCTTTAATTACCACTTCGTTCTGGTTTTTTTGCAAATTTTTGAGGACGTTTACGATTCCTCAGCATCGATTAACTCCTTAATTTCACCCCTTCTCCCGTTTCAACGCACGCAATTTATCTAATTCGATGTGCTTTCCCTTGGACGTCGATTCCCAATCCTCTCAAATTGTCCTCAAAAATGAAACTTTGTTTTTAGACAATTGGAATTTATTTTTATAGTCTCTTCAAGATTCAAGAGTCCTATGTAATCTTGAGAATTCATTTTTTTAGCTCCCTAGTGAAAAACCATATCACCCATATGTGTGTTAAATGAAAGGAACCTCGATTCCCAATTCTCTCAAACTGTCCACGAAAATGAAGCTTCATTCTTAGACAATTGGAATTTATTTTTATAGTCTTTTCAAAATTCAAGAGTCCTATCTAATCTTGAGAACTAATTTTTTTAGCTCCCTAGTGAAAAATCGTATCATTGCTCTGAATATTAAAGAGTACATTTAGAAGAAATTTCTCTGATAAATCCAAAAATGATTCCTAGCTTGGAAGATCAATTATTAAATTTTCTAATTTAAGATTCTTGTTAGCTAGTCTAGATAGAAGCTGGGATATTTATTATAATAACAGAACCGATGGAGGTACAAAAAGAACAAGATAAAGCGCCTTCGAACTGTTACATCGAATTTTAAGATTAGTAATAAAAGTATTGTAAACATTGTAAGTGCAAAGCCGGAGATCAATATGGTCTAAAAGCAACTAATTTTTATCGCAAATATTGAAACCGATATTTCAGTGTAATGTTCCAATTATGAGCCGCGTTATCTCGCGAGCAATTCTAACGACGTTCATATACAACATTAAAGCGGTCGTAATGTGTGGTTTATGGTTTTGCTTACCACGAAGTTCACTTCCGGCCAAGTTTTCGTCGTGGTCATTATAGGACGCTTCACTAAGCCGCTTTCTTAAAGTTTAATTGAACACAGAGAGCATCGAGTTTATTAATTAAAAATTATATTATTTCGTATCGAACATGCAAAAGTTTGTAAATAAAAATTTGTTCTTTATCTTCATATAAAGATTTCATAGCTTTTCACTTTTAGACTAAATTTTAATTTTAACAGTTTTATAACGTAGCCATTCTTTTCTACCAGGAACAAATAAAAATGGAGGCTGTGTAATAAAATTTTGTAATTGGAATTTTCAAATTTGTCGACTCAACTATCTTCGTGCAAAGTTTTCATAGCTTTCCACTTTTAGACTAAATTTTAATTTTAACAGTTTTATAACGTAAAATTCAAATTTGTCGACTCAATCGTCAGCTGGCCTACCGAAGTCTAATTCGAATTCTAACTCTATAACTAAAAATATATTTTTCGTATTTTCAACGTCTTCAGCGTCGTCCTTGAACTCTTTCAACCCTCCAAAAGCAATTCTTCCAATTTATCATATTTTCCCTGATACAAAAATTAAAGTGACTTTAAATCGAGCATAAACGTACGTCGAATAGGCTAAGCGTGAGATAAAATCGTACGAGTGAAAGAAACGGAAATAAGTTTCGCTTTGCAACCGAAAGCAGGCTACCGAACGTTTTCAAATATTTAAAATTACCATCTTTCAGCCTCGCTCGACGCTTTTCAATCCGTTCGAAAACGTAGGCTGAAAATAGTAAATCGTGAATTTCGACTAGGAGATTTTGCAACGGTCCGAGCAGGTTGGTTTATTGTTTACGAATTTATGCGACTATCCCCGGGCGAACGTGTTCAAAAAAGATGGCGGAGGTGGCAGGTCGACTGTGCAAAACATTAGGGGAAACACGGACCCGGATTACTCGACCAAGATTTTATGGACAAGACTACAACGAAGAAATAAAGCTACCAGATGGATGGTTAATGCGTTTGTCGCAATGGTGGCGCATCTGCAATTCCGACCATCTTTCTGGAATATATCGCACCCGGAATTACGCAGCATTAAGGTGTACCAACTTTTATGAATAATATTGGCCTTCTGCAAATTCATAGAACCAGTGACAGATAGAAACATTAATTATTATTAAACTTTGATACCCACGTATCGAATAAACATACTCTTTTATAATTTATTATACGATGTTCTGAAAGCGTAAAACATCCCTTGATGAATGTTCCATCGTCGTTTCATCGAATTATTTACGATTTTAAATACTAACTAATAAGTCATCATTTACTATACAATTTTTGTGAGTTATTTATCCTTGCATATCAGTATTCAGGAAATTGAATTATTGCCGTTTAATGATTGTTAGGACAATAATAATTTTGTGCTTTACTGATATAGATATTTAATTAAGGAGGATACTCGTTAGAGCAAAATTAGTGCCCCGTACACAATGTTCTAATGTAGACAGATTGTTAAAGCCTGGGAAACTATTTTGGCATACTTCGTAATGTGGAATTTATTCGAGAGTCGGTGTGTTTTCACGTGGAATGTGAACTGCGTTTTCTCAGGAGGGACGTATCGCATTAATCAAAGCCAACTATTCCCGCTCCCTTCCCTCTGGTTTAACCCCTTTGCAATTTTTCTACCCAACAGTCCTCTCACGACCTTCTGTTTTCGAGCACTTGTTTGCACCATTATTTTTTTAAAATTGTTATAAACTTAAAAAATTTCTTACGTCATTTTAACGGGTCAAAATCAAACTTAGTTTCATCGATATACAATTTATAATGTGAGAATAAGACACAAGAGTCGAAACGTGAACTCACCATCGTCGATAACGTTTAAAATATCAATTATCATTTCGTTCGTCGCTACAACGCTAACTTGATATTATTGGACGTTCGATCGATACTTTTTCAGAAAATAAATAAAAGGCTTCGAGGTCAAATAACGGCGAAAGAAGACTACAATACAAAGGAACGTTCTTCTACCTCGTCGGAGGAAAATAGAAAAATCGCGCAAGCTCGAAACGCCGCGAAGCACGTACATTTCGCGAGACAAGAAAGATTAAAGAAATATATTTCCAGACGTTCGTTTCACCTATTCAATCTACAATTTATGAAGCATGGCCCCTCAGAAGAGGAAACGTAATCGGAAAGTTATCTACGGCCTGAAATGTCGTAAAGAAAGAAGAGAAACGTTAAAGTGGAGAGGGGTCGAAACAAGATTAAAAAATATATACCGCGAGGCGCACAATTCCACTCGAGCAGCGATCGATCACTGGTATATATTACCATTCTCGAAAAAGAAAGAGGAAATCCATCTTCTTGCGGCGTTTGACGTTAAAGTCGACGGATATACAGGATGCCTCGCCGGAGAGAGATCTTTTTTAAATAAAAATGAAGAGATATTGCTAGCAAAAATTGCCTTTCGAGGGGAACACAATATGACATTAGTACTTTAAAGAGATTTTAAGCGTCAACGTGTTTCATTAAACCATCTTTCCGCAGCAAAATTTCAGTAATGAATTTAAACTAATAATTTTGTAGATCCTCAGCTACAAATGTATTCAAATTTTACTTTTTATAGTTCTTCTAGCTGTTAAAAATATACAAAAACATCAATTTTAAATACCTTGAATCACAATTAGAAATTTCTTAAGTTTTAAATAATTTATAAATAATTTATTAGTGTTATCTATAATCGAGGGTTTTACTCTTTTCAGATTTACGCAAGTATTGATATATACTCACAAATAAAACTTACTATCTTTTAGTTTGTTTTGAAAGAATAGAGCTCTCAATTGGAATTACGTCAAATTTCTTTCACAGAACGTGGAGTATCGGTTAAAATTTGCGGTCGCGTAGCCCGCGTTGCGAGGGCCGCGGAAAATAGAAAATGAAAATAGCAATTTTACGGCAGCGAGACGAAAGGAGAAACGAACGCGGTGGAGAACGTCTGAGGAGACTGACACGCTGCAATGCCTGAAAGATGAGAAGCGAGTTGTCTAGCGCGAAAGAAAGGAACAGAAAAAGGAGGAAAGACAGCAAAGGGGTAAGTGTGATTCGTATCCAACGAAACACGAAAAGAAGAAGCCAACCTTTGCCACTTCGAGACTTCTCAACGACCCCTTCAAACGTCTTTCCTTTCCCCCTGGTGCTATACTGTGTTGTCAAATTTAATTGATGCTCGGCACATGTGGAAAGTAAGACAGGTTTCGTCTATTTCAAAAATTAATGGTTCTTCTTCTTCTTTAATAGAAAACATATCATTCGAGTTTCAATCGATTTATACGATCTTTTTATTCGTTGACAAATGTTCAACCACCATCTGAACTTTATTTATTCCTATTTATAATTTTTGGAGGTCAGATTCTTAACAAATGTTGACAGATGTTGAGCCACTATAGAAACTTTAATATTTCTATTCCTATTTTTAATTTCTAGAGCTCAGATTCTTAAGAAATGTTGACAGATGTTGAGTCACTATAGAAACTTTAATATTTCTATTCCTATTTTTAATTTCTAGAGCTCAGATTCTTAAAAAATGTTGATAGATGTTGAGCCACTATAGAAACTTTATTATTTCTATTCCCATATATAATTTTTAGAGGTCAGATTCTCAAATCCTTCCTAGGTAAAAAATTATAAAAATTCCAAAGACGATTACTTGAAGCAAACTTAATTCTGAGCATAAAAAAACAATGATTTAATTATAACAAAGAATAGAAGTTGCATACATCTTACATACATCTATTAAGAATTGAATTTGTACCATAAAAATAATAATTTTCAGTTTCATTGCAACTAAACAACGATTTGCAATTCTCGTTTCACCAATCTCTTTTCCAAGGTATTTCTATTCCTCAAATGCAGTATTTTCTACCTTTCAAGTGACGCTTCTCATTGTCCTGTGCACTAGCAATTTTTCCAAATATTCAATATTCCACGATTCTTCTACTCCTTTAATTCTCAGTCTTTTTCTAAAACAGAGTACTCTCCAATGTTTCGGTGCTATCCAATTTTCCATCCAATGAACGCCGCGGCACGTCCAAGCACCGATTTGCAATATTGAAGTGCAATCAGCCGTGTCAGAGGAAAGATGCGGATGGCTACGAAGCAACGAGGACGGAGAAGGTTGGCGAAATAATACGGCCCGAAATGGAGAACAAAATTGCAATTACCCCAGTCGAAATTCTCGCCTTCCTATTAGCCTTTACAACCTACTTTCTATTGTTTGGCTCCACATTCAAGATGGCACCCACGCGTCGACTTTACAAGCCCCATCCTTCGTCAAAATTAATTTTAACCGTTCCTCCGCTTATTTTCGACTTTTGCACAATTTGACTTTGTACAATTTTGTATGTAATTTATGCATCACGGTTCATAATCACATTTAAGGTCCTGCAGGACCTTGACCTCCTCGTTTTCCACTTTAAAATATTTGTCCGTTCAATGCTCGTTGCTATATTAAACTCGAATTCCAGCAATAATTTTTTCAATGAATTACGATCCTCTTTCGTACCCCTTTTAAAAATATATAAAATAGCTGGCAGAAATTCTTTGAGAATTTATATCGGCGTTTTTTCTGACATTGTAAAACACACTGAGATATTAATATTATTTTTATTACGCCCAGCTTGGTCTAACATACCGTAAAATAAAAAAAAGAATGAGCCATCTCTTGGTTTTACGAGAAACAGTATAAGAACGAACCATCTGGTCGGAAGTATCGACTGCTCCTTTCGTTGAATTATAGAATTCAATAAATTCTGGTTATTTTTTTGTTTCCCCATCAATCGTCTTAGATCCGCGTGAAACGGTTCGTTTCGACTTGGATGCGAAAACGAACTGCAACCATAGAGTATATTCGTTTTCATTTTGAAGGATTTTCTCATTCGATGCGTCCCGATCTACTAAAAATAAAAAAATGATTTTCCCCGACGTTCAAAGTGCTCAGGTATTCCACCAACAAAAATTCTACTGCAGTATTTAAAGTAACGTTATTTGGACGCTGAACTACGGACTCTATCGAGCCCCTTTTCGCTAGAGTAGGTTGAACAGGCACGAGAGCAAGCTGGCGGACATGTTTAAAATATTTCAATCCACCATCTTTCGTCCCCCGTCCGACGTTCTTCAGCCCATTCGAAAATGTAGGCTGAAAATTTCGACTCGCAACCTCTTCTACGCCTAGCAATCCATTAGCGAGTCACGGAGAAGTCGAATAAGGACGCCTCGAGTCCTCTGATTAAAATTCGCGAAACCGTCGAGAATGAAAGGTCGCCTTTGGCCTCGTCGAGGCGGATGGTCGTCGATGGTGTCGCCGTTTCCCTTCAGCTTTCCATTCGCCCCGGTGTTCCCTGGGCGGGAAGAATTACAGTGCCCATATAAAATGGCGAGTTGTCACCGGCGAGGACGGCCGGAGAAGAATGATACGCGAAACGTGCGAACGAAAAGCTTCAAAGAAGCCAGAACCGAGCACGACCAACCCTGATGGCGAATAAAGGAACGAAAGGGTTGGAGATTACGATGACACGAAAGTAACCACGCGAGATGATTAATGGATCCTACGTCTGACTATCGCCGTTCGAAGGTCGACAATGCCGGGAAACGGAATCCGACAGAACCTGTATATGTGCCCAACCCCCCATCTATTACACGAGCAACTCCGTGGATTTCGAGCGAACAATACGTCCAGGGGGCCTAATAGCGGCTAATTTCAGGCAGCCACTGGTCGAAATTCTCTGTCTGTCGTTCGAGCCTACTGTTTTAAATGGATTTGAGAACGTCGAAGAGTGGAAAGCCACGTATGAATGATATTTAGAAATTGTCTGCTAGTCTACTCTCAGCGCACAAGTGGAACTTTTAAGCTGAGGAGGGCCTATTTTATTTTATAAATATTATGGAAAGTACCATGACTCGAGAAAATTGCTTTTCAGAGTTTGTCACAGTTTTTCTATATATTTTCTATATTTTATACGTTCGAAGTTCAGTTATAGTAGGATCAAAGATTAAAATATGTTTAAGAGTGTGATCAAATGGTACGCTTTCCTTGTAGCTATTTTAAATTCAATTTTCTTTGGAAATGACCGAGAATACCATGACGATTATAGTATATTATATTAAAAACTTAGTTTTAATCTAGCATTTGTGCCTCCTCTTAGACAACATTCTGACTACGTTGGATTTGTTAATTTAGTTTAAACTATTGGTACATTTATAAGAAGGCCCTCTTCAGTGGACTGTGATTTAAATAAATTATTTAAAATGAAATGATTAAGATTAAGTAATAAATATTTTATACATTTAATATGGTAGAACAGTAAAATATATTTCACATTAAGTTTCTAAAATTTTCTACCTGATCATTTATCTCAGAAACACAAACTATGAAATATTGAGTAGTAATGGTTAACATTTGCTGCAAAAAAATGTCATGTATATTAAATGAAATAGTTCTTTGGATGTTAATGGTGTTAGACAGTTTATAGGAGGAAAGCTTGAAATACTATGCGAGAGAATGTGCAAGTTAAGTAGATAGAGTGAAATAAGTACATGAATAGGTGATGCAGGAGCTTGGGAGCGGATAAAATCCTGGTTGATCCCTGAAAGCCGTGGTGTTTCATGCTTTGGTTCCCCCGGGTAGTCGATCCATTTTTAACAAGCTGCTACTTAGTTCACTAATTCATGAGCAACCGAATGAAACATCAAATTATTTTCCCCAGGGTGAAAAGAAAATTATAATCGCTTTTCATCGATTTTGGATAGAGATAAACATGTTCAGTATATTTTTAAATATGGTAACAGACGTGACATTATTTTTTCACGTATATTTTAATTGATATAAAATAGTGGAGCTTTATACATGTATGACAGTTTGGAATTATTTTTCCGAAAACAATTTTCACTTTTTGTTTCGAGTTTCGACATACGATGATCGTTGCAAAAACTATTTTCCATCCAGACATGGGACTAAACCTATATCGATACTATCGAAAATGGATAAAAGTATTCGCGATAATATCGATACTATTTTCTTTATTGAAAAGCTAGAAGCTTATTTATATCGCTCGAAAACGACCATCAAAAGGCTTATATTTACTCGATTTCATCAAGTTTATTTTTTTTCTAATATTTTTATTCAATTGATGAATATTTTCAATTTACAATGTTCTTCACTATCTTCTTATTTTAATTCCACATGTAAATTTTAAAAAGACAGTTATTACGTTCCTTATAAATACAAATGTGAAATAAACTATTACTGCTATAAGGAAGTAAACAATTTTCATTATATTACCATATAGAATTTCCTACTGTTATACAAAGCGAAGATAGTCAAAAAGTCCATCGATAATTGGGACATTTTCTTCGAAACCTACACGAAAATATTTCCATCTTGCAATGGACTTCCTACAGTCTGTCCCGAAGGGTACGAGTGCCCAGGCAGAAGAAAGAAGAAGTACTTCGTGAGTTGGAAGAAATCTACGGACTCGATAGATGGGGGAATCCATCGACAACAGCTTCCATTCCCATGGACGTATCAATCTTGCAGATAAACACGGCACTTGGAGACTTTGTCATGCACGTACCATCGACGAAAAGGATAAAATATTTTATTCGGGGAATTCCATATCCGGGAACGGTTCCTGATAAACTCGGCTAAGAACACGCAGGGCAGGTGATATGCAAGGGATATCCTTAGAGAGGATAAAAATTGTGTTTGGATGCTCGAGATCCGTATTCTCCGGGTTCTTGGTCCTCGTCCAGCGGCACTCGGACTGTTTTCTGAATACGTAACTCCTGCTCGCGGAGAGGCAATCGGCCAAATATTCATGCGACCTCATATCGAGAAACACAAACGGACGATCCGTCTCCCGCGATACGTAAACTGGATTATGTGCCCGAGGACCAGGGCGGATTTCGTGCAACCGTCGCGCGATATTTGCGAACATCGATGGTGTACAAACAGCTACGTACCTTAGAAAACGTTTAACTCGCGCGACCTCTTGGGGCCAGTGCTCCCATAACGATCTAAAATGTCAATTTTATCGATTCACGCTAATAATCTGTTTAATCTCAAACTTCTTCGTACGAAGAGAAATTTAAATAATCTGCCATTTTGCAGTTTGAAGTTTCGTTTTCGAGACACAAACACTCAGTTTTTATATTAGGGAATCTTGTTTATTGTTAGAGTTTACCATTTTGCAGTTTGAAGTTTCGTTTTCGAGACACAAACACTCAATTTTTATAATAGAGGATATTTGCAATTATTTGATTAGTTTGAAGATACTTGTGATCTTGTTTGTTATTGGAATTTCTATTGGTTTTGTAACATCGATACAGATAACTTCAAACCACGGATCGAATCAAAGAAGTTTCGATAGATGTTCGTTCGAAAAATACGCGCACGGTTTGAAAAGCCCGATCGCATTATTGATTTTATTGCGTCCATTTGTTCCATATACCAGAAAAGAATTTTTTATTATTTTCTCCATTTCCCAACAAAACATTTGTTCCCTTTGGAAATAAAAGCTTTCAAATGTACGATTGAAAAGGAAGTTATTAAGCAACCAGCTCGTGCGTGGATTGTATTTTTTAACATTTTCCAGAAACAATTGCGCAATGTTTTCGGTTTGCAATGGAAATGCAACACGAATTGGAGTAACCAATACTTTTTGAACTACTTATGTGTAAATTTCTCGTGGAAACTTCATGTTTGACAACAGCATTCAGTTTTTATATTGTATATTCAATAAGTAAAATAAACGATAAAATTTGTATGCAATATTTATTATGCAACTGATTGGGGCAAACAATATTTTTTAAACTACATACGTATATACTTTTCATTCAAACTTGACGTTTGACAAGAATATCCAACTGGCAATAATAATGAAAATCTAGCATTTATTGTTTACATTTGCAACAAGAAACGAACGAACGGAATTTATACAGTAATCTACTATAATCTAATGCTTACATGCATGGATAATAGAAGTTCCTTAGTAGGGTAAGCATTTCTGGGAATATTCTATTTCGCTGGTTCTATTTGGGACACACCCAAAGTCACGGTACGACACAGTGTACTGGAGGGTACTCGAGTACTTGGTTTAAACCAATAGCATTAGCCCAACGAAACCCGTATCTGCAGCCTCTGTGCTCCGGGAAATTGCTCGCAGATGCACCTTTAATGGAATGTCAACGTCTCGTCGTCGAAAGTTTTTACAAAACCTCCTTTCGCGTCTCGAATAATTATGGAAAATGTTGTGCAGGACAAGAAACGAAATTTAGCCTGGACGCATCGTGGGCGCGGCTCGTTTTGCGTACCGCAGATCGATAAAGAGTCTGAATGAAACCCGTCACAAGAAGCAACTCGGAAATTCACTTATCTTCTCAATAAATCCAACCATTGTCTTTCACTAATTATATTCCACGTGAAATTCGTTTCTCTGCTCACAAATAATATTTTTCATAACACATTTCTATTAAAAAAAATTTCAAAATATCTGCAACTCTCCAAATCCAAAATCTATTCTGAAATATTCCATTTACAAAAATATTTAAGATACGAATAACTATTATTCTGACATTTTATTCGGGGTTTGAACTATGTTACATAATCCGTTACATATCACGTTTTGCGACGAAATTCTTTCCAACGAGTACGTTCAACGAAGTTCGAGTGGAAAGATTATTCAAACTGGTTGAAAAGTCGTGGAATTATATAGAACTCGCCCAGCGAAAGTTGACGGTATAATCATAAGCTTCGCGATCCGTATAAAAACTTCGTTTACGAAGCATAATTATCAGCCAACCGGCACACTTTGTATCGTTCCAAAGAACCCACTCGTCGCCGTGAACACGTAAAACGATCAAATTTTTCGAACACAGTGGCGACCAATTAAAAAGTTTGTTACGCGAAACGAGAAAGACGACACCGAGTCGCTCGTCCATCAACTCGGGAAGTTTTAGTTGGAAAACTAGGAGTTAATTTAGTAGAGGTTGCCGGCTACGAGACAAAACGCGACAACGCTCACATTCAACCGCCTCGAGAATATAATTAATTGCTACACGTTAATTTAAATTGCTTCGTACTGTTAACTTTACATTATTCGTTATTCAATTATCTGACACGTCTCTCTAAACTGTCTGTTGAGCAATGATTTTTCATGTCCAAAAATAATATCTTACAGCGTTGGACAAATTTTAATTCTTACCACGTGTTAAACTTGCTTTACATGTGATGAAAAAACAATTTTTTAATAAATCTTTGCAAATGGATATATTGGAGCGTAACAGAAATATAGAAAAATAATGTGTATTTAAAAAATTAGTTTATCCAATGTCTATGCATTTAATTTTGCAATGAAAATAAAAATAGATACTTACATCACATTCTTAGCTATCGAATTCTAATTAATTCTACTCGAAATCGATTTTTCAAGAAATTAAATATTTCTATCAAACTTCGATTTTGAGTTACAGTTGAATCATTGTGCGTGAATTGTATCGAAACACGTATCTAATGATTATCGTAAAATTATTTTCACGAAACTGCCCGCTGCTGAAGCTATCATAAATTGACATTCTATCTCGGTAACGAGTATAAACCGTTCCAAACTAGGCTTAATCACGTTTGTCGAATACGACTGTGGTTTTCGTGCGGTCTCCAGCTCATTGAGGAAATGTACCAAACCCATTCCCAATCCTTTTCATCGACCATCGGGCGCCGGATTCCAGCGTACCGCCGAAAAATACCCGACCCCGTTGCCAAGAAATTTCGCAAACGGCCTTTTTGCCCGAAACGTTTAATCATATTTTGGTTTGCAACCAGTTTTCCATGGAATAAAACAAAAGAACGCTTAACTACAATATAAACCTTCATCGATGCGATCCCCTATAATACAAACGCTTTTCCAAGCGTTTCCAGAGCCGGATACGAAACTTTCTATCTTAAAAGATGCAAGGAAATATGAAGCACAATCGAAAATTTGCATAGTTACTTAAAACATCCTCGATTTAAATCCAGCACATCCTCGCAACGCTTTATGTTTTTCTCTCTTTATCATTTAAAACAACTTTTGCATTGTAGACGAGCGGCTCGGCCTCTAGCGTCTCACACCCGTTAAATTTCTTCAGCCAACACTCTGCAGTTTCCGCGAGCGTTCGCCGTTCCTTAGAAATTCTCGACTCACCCTCTGCCTCGGAAAAATAATACTTCCTCGCTGATTACAACTCTTTTTCTCGAACCTGCGTATCGGAACCGACGGTAAAAAGAAAACTTCTCCGTTCCACGCCCTCCGTCTGCCTCTGCTTGATTTTATCTTTTCTCTGGATGTTATTTAAACGAGGCGAGGAAACTATCTTTAAAATGTGTGCGCGATATTTTAGTTTGCGTCGCTCGTGGAGCAAACTTGGTTTCGAAATTAAATTTCTACTTCTGTAAATTAACTTTACATAAAGTTAATTACGTCTGTGTTTACGTCTTGTATTAATTTTATGTAAAATAAAGTCTTGTAAATTTTACTAGACTGCTGATAGTAAAAATAAATGTATTCAATGGATATGTGTTATATAATTTCTTTGTCTTTTGTATATTTTTAATGTATTTTCCTGAAGTTAAGACAATCGAGAGATCATACACATTGCAGGAGAAACGGAGGAACAGGGTGAAATTTGCAAGATGGTAAATCCAATTTGCTGTATCGCTTGACGTAACTAAATAATATACAAATTTCCTATCTGCTATGAATTTCACAGCATGAAACCTTGCTGGGGCAAACACGCTTTATGGCGTTGTCTTAAGGTCAATAATTAACGCTTGTCCCTGGGATCAATAACCATTAGAAATTCCTATTCACAGTCTCTTGAATTATAATTCGTTCCCCAGTCTCGGTTATGCATTGGTCGCTATACAAGTCAATATAACGACCACAGATTTGATCTTTCTTCGTACACAATATAATAAAATATTTAAAAAAATATTAATCGAATATTGTAAATTTATATAAAATATAAATATTCAATATTCAAAACGAAAGCTTCAGGAAATGGTTCTTTCGAGAAAGAGGGATGAAAATTTATTGAAAAATTTTAAGAAATCTAAGTACAATCCCTAACAATATCAACTAGTAATACAACATTTTGAGAAAAATTAATCGAATATTATAAATATATATAAAATGTAAATACTGAGTATTGAAAAATGAAGCTTCAGATTGCAAGATGGTAAAATATTCTGTATAACAGTTCCAAAATACTGTGAAAATTTTCTTCAGAAATCGAGAATCCCAAAGTGTTAGAAAATTATTTTTTCAAGAAAGAGGGATGAAAATTTATTGAAAAATTTTAAGAAATCTAAGTACAATCCCTAACAATATAAACTAGTAATACAACATTTTGAGAAAAATTAATCGAATATTATAAATATATATAAAATGTAAATACTGAGTATTGAAAAATGAAGCTTCAGATTGCAAGATGGTAAAATATTCTGTATAACAGTTCCAAAATACTGTGAAAATTTTCTTCAGAAATCGAGAATCTCAAAGTGTTAGGAAATTATTTTCTCAAGAATGAGGGATGAAAATTTATTGAAAAATTTTAAGAAACTTTGAGTGCAATTGCTCCGTTATCCAGTCGATGTTGAATATTTTTGGAAGCTTTCGCAAGATTCGTGATATATTTTTGCACTCGTGGCAGGCGATGAAGAGCACTAGGACGCTTTTCGTAATTAAGTGGCGTGTAAGGTAAAAAGTAGAAGAGAAAGGGGCAAGAAATGGCCGGGCACGTTCGCTGCTGTCAACGAGAGGCTTTCCACTAAGCAAGGTAGCGACAGCAGAAAATAGGAACGATGGATCCAGAAATTCTGGCAACGAATTAATCGCTGTTATTCTGTTAATATCGTTTCAAGTTTCATTTTCGTTTAGAAAACTTTCGAAAGTATTAAGAAGGTTCTCAAAAAGTCCAATTTTGCAAAGCTTTGGGAGACTCGGAAGCCTTTGATTTTTTTGGAACTTCGTTAGCAATATTTTTCTCTGTTCTGTCCCATAAACGTACTTCTTTTTTACGTAATGTCGTTAGGGTGTAACGAGGCAAGTGCCTTGGATACAACAGATTAAGGGTAAGTGTAATACACGCATCGTTATTCACTTTCAAACGAGTTTTTCCCAGAACGATGTTTGTCAAAGGCATAGTAACCTGGAATACTACTGAACCAATTAACTTGTACCTGTACAAAACTGGAATTAAATTGACAACTGTGACGCTTTGTATTTCAGAGATGAAAAATTTGTTCCAACATAAATATTCTTTAAATATATTTTTACTAATTCGAGTTTCAAAGGAAATATCAATATCATTATGTTTAAATTATTTAGTATGCTACATATTTATTTTATCAAACACTTGACAGACACGTACATATGTACTTTTTAAATTTGAGGATGTTATTTTAAACTCGATTCACAAAAGTCAAATCAAATCGAACCATTGTCAGATTCTTCAAACAATAAATTTTCATCATACTTCAATGAAGTGATGCAACGTGTATTTATTTTCGAAACAATAGAACGTTTTGTGCTGTTAATTACGTATTGCTCTTTATTGCTCGCGTTAAGGGACACCATTTTGAGTATGTACTTCAGGTGCGTTGATTAAAGTAGATTGGCAATATTTTCATGTGTATCTCGTTAATTACTGAGCTTTCGACAGCCCAATATTTGCCCAATATTTGTTCGAAATTTGTTGCCCTCCTGAAATCTGACTAAAAAACATATAAAAACGAAGGAATCAGAAAGTAATAAGTCTCCTTTAAAACTGAATGCAATTTTTATATAAGACAAGTTTTATAAAACTCGTGAAAGATTTCTCGAAGCAGCATTAAACGACTCGACCTGTATTAATGAACGATTCTTGTATTGGCATCGTTTCTGTTTTGCTTCATATTATTTCTATATACTTTTCGTTACTAGACTTTTAGATCGCTGTTTCCGTTCTCACAATAATCTCTTTCGTTTATTTTCCCAATACCATAACTCTTCTTTCAACTACCTGTCGAACGTTTCTCTTGTCTTAATCCTTTCTCTAAGTTCTGCCTCAGTTTCCTTCACTTCCTTTCCGAGATTGAAAATGACCAGTCACGAGATGGGACAAATTTAAAATCCCATTTAAACTTTCAGAAAAACCCCGCTATTTCCAAGGCATTAAACGGAGAAGATTTAACAGTTATTTGAAACTAATGCAAGAAAATGTAGAATTGTGAGACAAAGGGGAAATTTATTTCACTTGTTGCGTACCTAAACGTGAAATTAAAATAATCGTGGTATTAAATTTAGTATCAAATTATGTAACTTCAAATATTTGTTTTTATTCCGTGACATCATAGGTGAAAATTAATTTTTGAACTTTAGTCGGGTCGTGAATTTTTCATGTTGAGTTCCATGTTTCATAAGTATTAAACTTATTTCCATCTGTAAACATGGCATAATTATATCGTCCTTTTTGCTTACAAAATTGAATTTATATTTTTTTATTAATAACTTGTTTAGTATATTACCCATGGTTGTGTTCATTAAAAATGAAAAACGAATTTTAAAGAAAAATCGACAGAGGTTAGATGCTGAAATTTTTCGACGAAAAAAAAAATTTCAAATCATTCTAGAAAAATTATTTTTAGTTGCAGGGGTCAATTGCAATCATTTTTGGTCATTACACATATTCCCGAATTTCTACGCACTTTCGAGAAAAAAATTCAGTAAGTGCAGAAATTTTTCGACGAAATTAAAAAATTTCTAATTGTTCTAAAAAAATTATTTTCGGTTGTGGGGGCCAATTACAGTCATTTTTGGTGAATAGACATACCCCCGAAATCCTACGCAGTTTCGAGAAAAAAATTCATTACCGAAAATGTAATGTCTGACCGTACGTTGATATGTTTCCCTGAAATTTCGTGCGAATCTTCAAAACGTCATAACTCATGAACGAATTGGAGGATTTTAATGTTTAAAAATGCAAACAACGCGTATTTTGGCGAAGAATATGTAGAAATTCTAAGAATTTTTGAAAAATTGTTCCTTAATTCTGTAAAATGAGAAAAAACCCGTAAAAATAATCTAAAAAAATACAGGGGATATAAAATCTACTCGTATATCTCGTCCGTGATTATATTTCTCGTTTTTATCACTTCATATGTAGTTATAGTCCAATTGTCCCCTGAGTATACCAGAAAATCCTAATTTTACTGTATTAATAATTATAAATAAAATATCGAATATATTGTCACCAAATTAAATCATTACTGTAATCATTATTTTGACGAATAACTAAGATTAAGCATGTACCTATAATGATGTCAGACAACAGAAGCAGACAAAAATTCATAATTTACACCAAACACTTTCGTTCAAAACAGTGGTTTTAGTAAGTGGTTTAGACTTCTAAACTGTATTATACGTACTGCACGGAGTTACACAAATCGTCCCTGAATGATGCATGCGACGTTAGAGAAACCCATGTTTCATTCCATAAAATGCATTTTCGCGATAGTTACGTCATTCATCATTAGCTCATGCGATAGGAAATCTTGACCAACAGCGAAGCAACTTTTCCAATAAATTCTAATCACTAAATTCAAATTCCATCCGGAGGCAATCTCCCCAGCATCCTGTTGTACAAAGCTAGCGCTAAGAGCTTCCCGGCCAGTAGCACGCTGAATTTACGCAACAGAAATTGTCGATGCATTAGAAAGGCAGAAAAAGAGTATAAGAAGAGCATATATTGCAACGATAATTCGATAAGCTGACCCGCGTATCCCCGCGTTTGTTCACCAATGGACGTTCTCTCGGTTTCTCGTTCCGTCCATTCTTACTTTTTTTTAGTTTCGCCCCTCGTGCACCGGTGTCTTCTTTTTTTCGTAATATCCACAAAACTCATAGACTTCCAATCTGTTTCCGTAATAACCAGAGTAAACGATCGGACGTGACGTCACTCGGTTCGAACGCCCGTAAACCGAACGCTTTGGAATTGTCGATTCGCGGTCATCGTGCCGCCTAGCGTTTCGATATTTAAACAGGACAACGGAAGCTCGGTCGACGCCGCGGCCATTACACGTTAATGTTGGACTTTGTTTGCCTTAAAAATTGATGCTCGCCGTACCCGATCCCCCTGTTTCGCCATTTCGGGCTAGCAGCCGGCCGACTCTTGTTGCTTCTGCACGATTTTTTCCCCCCTCCCTCCTCCGCCCCTGCTCCACGTGTCCAATTCCCCTTGGTCGGGTATCAGTCGCGTTTTGCACGCGCGAAACTGGTACGTTTTATCGGGAATCGTTCGAACGTAAAATTCTCTGCCATTCCGTGTTGTATTTACGAAGGGACGCTGTGTTTTCTTGATACGAAGCCACCGGGCCGCATAGAATTTCAATGCCCATCGCGTCTAGGACAGCATAGAGATAAGGGAACTGCATTAAGCGTAAACACGTTACGCGAACTTAATAATGCACGTGAGACATTAATTTATTATGTAACACGTACTAAATAATATCATTAAACTTAAAAAGATGACCAAAAGAGAGGCGTTGAGTTCATCCACGTTTTCTACATTTTCATTGGAACACGATCTTTGCACAGAATCATCATGAACAAAATATATTAATTGTTTTGGTAATTAAGTAAACTCTGGATTAAAGCTCTAACACACAATGGACTTTGTTAATTTATTACGTGTTATGTTAATTTAAGACGTCTGTTAATGAAATGGCTCGAAGATAAAATTTAGGGAAACATGAAACGATCGTTGAAATTCCAAAAAGTTTCGAAAAGAGTTTGAAAGTCTATTTTCATAATTTGATATGGTGACACATAATTATGGTATCAACCGACAAGTAGCTTTATTTAGGTGATATTTATACACGTTACTTTGATTTTCTTGCTATTCGGAGTGAATTAACCATTGAGAAAGGATAATCTGATTTGAACGTCCGTGGGATTGCAGATTCCTAATGCCAAGCTCCCAAATGTTTCGCAAACATTATAATGTTATCTCTAACCCAAGGTTGCAGTGTCCGCCAAATAGGTGGCTTTGAAGAGAAGCATATTCAATTACAAACGGTACGTTCGTGAACAAACAGTCTAACGAACCGAAGGACCAGACAGACCCCAGACTAATGACGTGACCAATCCAATGACATACTCATTAATACTGGCAAGTATCATAAGTGTTTCGAGGTATCAAAACAAATATCGAAATAAATAGCTCTTGACATAAATTAGTACGATCTAACATACTTCTTGTGGTATGTAATTTACACGTCAAGTACCATCGAGACCTTGAAACAGCAACGAAGTAGCTGTCAAATAATTATTCCTTTTTCCTGGAAATTTTTCTTACAAAACTGTACTTTCATCTATAAGATGCAAACCCAAATGTCAAACCATTATAGTATTTTTTTTAGACGCCAAAGTTAATTTTTCATATCACAATTTTCATTTATATTAGTTTGTATTCTCACCTTTCCTATTCTGTTTTTATTCTGATTTTCAAGGGTTGTCTCAGTATTGTTCTGAAGTAAACATAACTATTGGTGATGAGCTCGTATTTAAAATAAGAATTCATGAAATTTTAACGAATCAAGTAGACCTTCGATTGCCAACAGCAACCAGAGACCTAAGAAAGTGGTTTTGGTACAAAAGTAAATGCAATTCTATTCTTTCTCAGTCATGGTGACTCTAATTTTCTCGTCAAAGCACCACCTGCGAAGAGAATGTTCACCAAATATCTTGACTCTTGTCGAAGAACCCCGAACCTCGTCACGAGTCCTTCATATACCCGGATTATTTGCTTCAAGAGTGTCTGTCAAAGTTGGAATCTGTTACAGCAAAGATCTGTCTCGATCCCCTGTTTAGACTTTACAAAGCAGTTCGAGGAAATTCTCTCCAGTTCCAACAATAGATTGACTAACTAGTTAGAAAGACACGATGGGAGTATCAAGAGAATCAATCGAAGATACGAAGTCAATAAAACGACTAACTGAAAATTCCTTCGAACCAAAACGGAAGTTAAGAATATTATAGAATAAAAAAGATTTGCCAATTATTACCATTTCATTATTATCGTAAAATTCTCACGCTATTAATACTCAGACATTTTTATGAATCACCGTATTTGCAGCTTTCAGACGATGGAGATAAGGTTTAAAGTAATTTCCTTGGAACGTCTTGGCACTTCAGAGGATTTATTCGACGAGATATTACAGCTGATATCACCGAAGCCATCGAAATCAAAGATCTTCCATTCCTCAAGTATTTAAGTTAAATCGTTTGGACGACACAAAAAATTCAATTTGGACGGTTCTCGCGATTCCCGATATTATTGGAGGAATCTGAGTCTCGAATGAATTGAATCGACGTCGTATTTCATTTTAACCGAAATAATTCATTATTTGATAATTGGGCAAATTTCTGTTTATATTACATTCTTGGAGTGAAAGATCGAATATATTTGAATGGAAGGAAAAATTACAAATAATGTTAAAACATATTTCGATAAGGAACTAGAAATGTGCAATTAAATTACGTATCAAATTACTAAAATTTTGAGCCTTATTTCCATCGTTTTAAAGTTCCGAATCTGGTGTTCTTGACGATATCGATGGCGATTCATGACAGGAAGTCAACACGAACGCGGCTGGAAGACGCGAATATCCTGACATTAAAGTGGTCACCGACCTCGCCTGACGTTAATCCGATCGTAAATGTGTAAGGATTAATGTTGCGAAGAATTTACGACAATGGACGCCAATATTCGCTCACGCAAGAGCTGCATCAGGCTATTCGAGCTGCGTGGTACGATCCAGGGAACGACACCTCGAAGAACGTGATCAATTCGACGGTGAAACGGATGAAAATATTGTACAGATATAACGGAAACGTTTGGCTACAATACAAAGTGGGAAGTCAAAAGTTTACTAAGCAGATAGAATAATTTCCATCGAGTAAAAGGTATTTATAAAATACGTAATTAAATTACGAGCACTGTCGAAACTATTAGAAATTTTGTTAAATAATATTGTATTTTTTGTACCTCTACTGTCATATTTATTAAAAATCGAGCAGTACTTGTCAGCAACGAGTAATTAATATTATTACGAATACGACTGATAGTCGTAGCCATCTTGATTTTTACGAATGGTGCTTAAATCCTTTTGCATTTATCGTGCATCGAACCACCGGATATATTTAATAAATACATTCTCTGTCGTCAGTGAAATTAATCGTGAACGTTTCGTTGATTCTTCATATCGTCGAAGAAATTATTGCACAGTGAACAACGTGGCTAGCGTCGTACTTAGAACGAATGCAGATTCATAAGCCGCCAGCAATCGAATTTCGACGGTTTAGGTTAATTCTGTTAAATACTTACCGATCGTAGTCAGCACTGTGAGAGAGTACAAGAATGCTTTGGCGAAGTTCCACTCGTATTCCGGTACACGTCGTTCAGTGACGGGATCGCTGGCGGAACTTCCGACGTAGGTCTCGACGTTCTGGGTCGCCATCATGTCCTCGGTGATTCTCTTTACCAGTTGATCCTGGAAACGTGCGATTTCCTGGGCAGCCAGTCGCGTCCAATTCTCACGGTAAAGGATGTTCAAACTCTCCGTGATTATCCATATATTCTCGACGGTCTTCGCTCGAGCCTCGTAATTAACCTACGAGCAAATATTTTGAGATATTAGAGAAATCAGGAAAACTTCGTTTCATTGAAAATGTTAACACTAGATTTACGGTTTGATTCCATACTTAAAATTACGAAACTCGTAAATATTATTTTGTATCAATTTGTGTTAAACTTTATTGATGCAATGAATCTAATATTAAATTGCTGTGAATAATATTGCAACGCAAGCTTCTCCAATCTTGTGCTTGAAAAGGATCCATCAAAGCATTTATTCAAAATTCAGTTAATATATCAATTTACATAGATTTAAATATTCTATCATTAATACAAAATTTTGCTTCTCTATATATTGACAAATAATTGTAATAGATCCTGCAAGCAAGAAACTTGATAAAAATTTGAAATTCTCTGTCGTCGATAACCGTTTAAATAAATGATTGTTTGCGGGCAAGCTATTGTCTTGTCCAGCAAACTGTAAACGTTCGGTGTGACAGCTTACGGTTCGAAGTACCGTCGAACGTCAGTTAATACGACGCGTCGAGAGCAACGACAAATAACGAGTCCAGAAGGCGGAAATATCTTTTCTGTACAGGAGTCCTCGCGGAAATGGTTTCGCTTTAATAGAAGGAAGAAAGTGGACGAGACGTTCGATCGATAAAACTTGGTTGAAACGAGCGCTAACGCCAGAACGCACAGATAATTCGATTGACTTCGGGTTCAGTGAGGTCATCTCAGGTAAGAAAGCTGGGATCAAACCGGAGATGTGACGATAAATCGAGATTTACTTTCGCCGATACTCTACGTACGATGGAAGGAGCGAAACTTTCGTAGGTTTCACGAGAATGTCAGTTTACGCTGGTCATATGCAAATTCCGTACCTTTCGTCGAATTTATTATTGGTTTCGCAGAATGCAATTAAACACAAATTATAATATTTTGAAACTGTTTACAATTTTATACAAGTCAAATGTTAAATAATTGTATCCAAGATGGAATGTTAGTTTTCATATTTTTCAATATTATAAAATCAGTACAAGACACTAAATATATCGTTGAATATATTTAATTTTATAAATTCGGTATTGTATCGAATAGAAGTGTATTCTTAACTCGAGGTTTACACAAATTTCGTCTCTTTCGTCGAATTTATTTTTGGTCCCACAGAATCAAATTATAATATTTTGAAACTGGTTACAATTTTATCCAAATGAAATATTAAATATGAAATGTTAGTTTTCATATTCTCTAATTTTATAAAATCAGTACCAGGCAGGGTACTAAATAAATCTTTGGATATATTTGATTTTAACAATTTTGAAATATATTTTCGACTCGAAATTTGGCCCTCAGGAATTGTTATTATTTTATTTGTCCCAATAATGAAAAAGGTACACTGACAGGTATATACCGTTGTAACAGAGACACATAACGTTAAACGACAATATTGTTACGTGCTTTTATTCTCTATTGTTCGTGCCGGTTGAAATTTACATTTCGTGATAATTGTTTTGCTGCGAAACATATTAGTACAAACGCACGGTATAATGAAAAACAAATTTTCAACTTCTATCGACGATTGGGATTGGATCGCTCTGATGTCGCATTATTTGCTTAATTTTCAATTTACTTGTCGTTAAAATGGAAATGAAACGACGGAGGTTACATATTTCTGGTCGTTATTATAAAGACATATAAGAAAATAAACGTGAAATTAATAGAATAATGAGGGTAATTCAAATTAAACTAATTTTCGTCACTAAAAATAGCTTTTAAGTCATTCTTTTAATTTCTTACGCTTTTTTCTGTGATTTGTGCTTCAGTTTTCTTGAAATTCGAAGCATCTTACAAATTGTCAGCTTTTTGCACTCAAATGTGACACGAGGTTTTCCACTTTTAATTTTTCCAGGATTTTTTGATTTTCTAGAATATTATATACAGCATAACAACTTTTATTTAATAAATACACAATTTTGTCGATGCTATACTTTTCTGATCTCAACAATATCATTCCATCAATTCTGCTTTTATCTAACATTTTTCCAAGATTCATTACTCAATTTTCTTTTAAAAAAATGCAATAATATTGCAAGTAAATAGCAAGTTTCAGCTAGCGACAGAAATCGTAAAAACCAAAAATGGTCTAAGAGACTAGTTTTTATAATTTTGTGCAATTAAAGTCAGCTCGAGTGTACATTTTATCCTCAAACTCCTGCATGATATTTCCTTAGATTTCAAGATTTTGTACACTCATTCTGCAAACACATACCATGTAGGATACATAAATCGTACACGTTCTTTTTCCAAATATAATAACTAGACTGCGGATCTTTATGCAAATTCACATTTTTATTAATAGAATTAATGAAACGGAAGCTTCGCAGAGGGCTGTCTGAACCCCTAAATATAATAATTCGTATCTTACTTTAAGTATTTCTTATATTTTTGCATATTAAATGCATTCTGTAGTTTTTTGAGGATTAAAATTTCCCATAAATGCATAAACTAATAATAAGTCTAATAATAACCATAGAAATTTTTACTATGCACTTTAAGCCTCGTTTCATTAAAAATCCTCCCCTCCGTCAGTCGTCATCCCCGTACTCGTTCAACGAGAAAAGACAGCATCTGTCATTGTCGCGTGTTTGTTTATATTTCCCGCGAATTCCCTTCGAGCCAGATACACCGTCGATCAGGAATTAATATTTGTACACTCACCTGCTTGAGCCAAGCGGTCGCGTTCCGTCTGGTAGGCTGATTCCCCGCTATTGTGGTGGCCAGGGTCCTTTGTTGTATCCCAACGTCGCTGCCGCCTTCGATGGCGAGGAAGATGAAGCTGCCCAGTAAAGTATAGCCCACTAGAAGGGCGCATATACCGAGGTTTATAATAAACCCCTTGAGGAAGGAGTGCTGGCTGGCCTTGTCCGGCACTCCCCCGAAGCAGAGGCATCTCACTTGTCTCGATGCGTGAGTCTTCGAGCGGTCCGACGTAGACCTCTTCAAGGACGATGTATTGCCATTATTCGCGGGCTTGAAGCCCTCGTAAGCCCTGTAATGTCTCGCGTTGTCCTTCTCCATCCTCTATTTTTTTCCCCCTTTCTGCCGGATCAACCAGTCCCTGCGTCTGAATCACATTTGTCGAACGGTATCTCCGGGACGGCCTGCCGTTCGCATTTGTCGGGACGCTACGTCGATAGGGAAGAACCGACCCGTCGGGGGGAGGAAAGAAAAATAGGAAGATAAGAGTGGACCTCTAATCTTCTTCGACCTCTCTCCCGATGGTTAATCTCGCGCCGTTCGCATCGTCGGTTTCTCCAGCGAGTACAGGACCTCTCAGAATCACCCGAATCCTCTTTCCCTCTATTCCTCGTTCCTTCGTGTCCCGTTCATTCTCTTCCGAAGACTTGTTCTCGCGACGATCGTCGACGGTTTCCTTCCGCGAGTCCGACTGTATTGCGTAACAATGAGCACCGGGAACGTCGAACACCCCATTGCGAGCGAGCCACGGTTCGACACACTCCATTTGGCGAACGCTATCGACGGTTCGAACGTTCGAGCATCTTTCCGCGAGAGCCTTCTCTCGTACGGGGTACGATCGATCGTTGTCACGGGATCGACGTCCGGGCGTCGATTTTTATTAACCCCTCGGAAAACGGACCGGATCACGGGAAGATCTCTCGGAATCGGGCGTTCGATCGCGCGCGAGACGCTCCTGTCATTTTTCTAGAAGACGTCCTGACTGGAACGCGGCCCAGAATTCTATGGATAAAATCGATGTTCGAGATATTTTCTGGGATATTAGTTCCCCTTGGTATATCGCCCTCCGCGTTTAAGAAATGTTTATAGACGCATGTTGAACAGCGTCGAACCTTATTAAAGAATCCATCGTGCGATTTTTAAACGGGCCCTTTCGATAGCTTTCGCGTCGATCAATTAAATACGATACGTCGTCTCGAGGGGAAGCCGCGGCACTGCGACATCCGCCGAGAGCACTTCCGGCTACAAGGCCCCTTTCCCTCCGGTTACCGGGTAAAATGGAAACTTGAGGAACGCCGCGGAGTGAATTTCAAAAGTGTCTCCCATAAGTCGCTTAAACTTTCGTAGCAGCTGAATCGCAAAGCCGCCGGAGTTCCGCGCTACCCCATCGTCTCCGGGCCACGCGGGAAAGAATGAAACGCGGCGGGAACCGCAACCGACGAGGAAGTGGCGAACGGCAATTTCAAGGCTTCGTTCCGACGAACCGGATTTCCGGAATGAGCGTTCCCGATCCGAGGCGCGGTCGAACACGCTCGAACGTTCGTCGTTGGCTCGTCTCTCCCATCTTCGATAAAAAATAATTGTTCGTCCCGTTCGGCGCGACGATGGAAACTCGGTGAAAGCCGATTAACACGGTCAGGCTCGATCCGGTAATTTGCTTATGCCCTCTACGCCGCGTCCTGGTGCTTCCATAACGCTGAGAATAAATCAGCGGCGACACGACGCGGGGACCCCGGGCGTCGTTTTCCTTCCGCTCGATCGAGGTAATCTGCAAACAGAAGCGAGAAAATAGGATTGGTCGATTGGATTTCGCGTTTACTTTTCTTTACGTTCGCCCGACCGGTATTGCGGTAATATTTCAACACGCCGGCGAAGGAAACACGCGCATCGGAAAATGGAACTGACCGCTCCCCCTTCCGCTGTCTCGATAACCAAGATGCTTTCGACGCTCGAGACAGCGACGGTGTGAAATTTGCAAACTGAGACTCTAGCGGCCATATTGTATTTACGATATAGAATGGGGTAAAAAGAATTTACATACATGGGAATACAGTGGGTTCATTTAAGGGGCCTTTCTACCTTGTGAGATTTAAAAAATTGAATTTTTTTTGCACTTTGTTTTAGCATGTAGTCTCGAAAATATATCTACCAAATATTAAATTGAAATTTGAAAAACTAACGAAGTTATAGCTGAACGTGAAACTTTAAAGCTGTTTTTCTCGAAACTACATTTTTCGGCACGGCGTAGACGATAACATGAAAACTATTCAAGATATCAACATGAAATTTATACAATATCTTTAGAACTGGACTCCCTATAGCATGAACTAGGATAATTGCTATATATGCAATACTTTTTCTTTTATTAATAAAATCTACCGAATATATGAAAATATTCAGTATTTTTTCGTAAAATAGCTGCCATTTTGCTATTTTCTGTTTTTTTGAAAAGATCCTAGTTCATGCTATAACAACACTCATCTATATTAAGAATATCGTTGGTTTTTGGATTTCGCATAACTTGTTCGCAAGATATCACATACGCAGTCGGGCGCCGTTCGTAAAAACTATTGTTTGTTGATCAACAAAAACAGCGTAATCAATAGATATTTTGCGTTGCAAAAATTCGTAAATATAGCTAAATATATAATAAATGTATCTACAAAACAAGGAATTAATCGCTCTTTAATAGCCCGCAAACAAAACTCACAAAGAAACATGTATTTTTCGTGCCTACAAGGTAGAATGACCCCTTAAATGGCATTATTATTTCCAACAATGCGAGGAAATGTACATAATATGGTACAAATGGTACCGAAAGTGGAGACACAGAGGAGATATACAGGCTATTTGTTATTTAAAAGTTTCGTTCTGAAAAAATTTTTTTCGAGCACGAGGGTCAATTACAATCATTTTTGGTGAGTAAACACAACCTTTTCGAGAAAAAAATTCAGGAAGCTGGACAAATTTTTCGACAGAATTAAACAAATTCAAATCATTCTAGAAAAATTATTTTTGGTTGCAGGGGTCAATTACAATCATTTTTGGTGAATAGATACACCCTCGAAATCCTACGCACTTTCGAGAAATAAATTCATTACCGAAAATGTAATGTCTGACCATACGTTGATACGTTTCCCTGAAATTTCATGCGTATATTGAAAACGTCATAACTCATTAACGAATCGGAGGATTTTAATGTTTAAAAATGCAAACAACGCGTATTTTGGTGAAGAATATGTAGAAATTCTAAAACTTTTCGAAAACTTGTTTCTTAACCCCGTAAATTGAGGAAAATCCCATAAAAATAATCCAAAAAAATACAGGGGATATAAAGTCTACTTGTATACCTCGTCTGTGATTATATTTCTCGTTTTTATCACTTCATATGTAGTTATAGTCCAATTGTCCGGTGAGTATACCAGATAATCTTAATTTTACTGTATTAATAATTATAAATAAAATATCGAATATATTGTCATCAAATTACATCATTACAGTAATCATTATTTTAACGAATAACTAAGATTAAGCATGTACCTATAATCATGTCAGACAACAGAAGCAGACAAAAATTCATAATTTACAAAGAAACACTTTCGATCAAAACAGTGGTTTTAATAAGTGGTTTAGACTTCTAAGCTGTAGTATACGTACTGCTTATCATAACTCATTAACGGATTAGAGGATTTTAATGTTTAAAAATGCAAACAACGCGTATTTCTGCGTGGAATATGTAGAAATTGCAAGAATATCCGAAAAGTTGTTCCTTAACCCAGCAAATTGAGAAAAATCGCATAAAAATGGTCCAATTTTCAAACGACCGTAACTTCTACAATAGTGAATGTATTTCATTGAAATTTATTTTTAAACTAGTGCTCACGGGCACCGACAAAAAAGTATTAGACAACTTTTCTGTAAAGCGTCAAGCAAATTTATTAAAAATGAAAAACAAATTTTTAAGAAAAATCGACAGGTACTAGGTGTAGATTTTAAAAAATTGCACTTAAAAAAAGTGAAAAATTTATAGATTTCGTAAGGTCCGCAATATTCATACTTGTGCACAGCTTATTTCACACGAAGTTCTCTAAAATTCATCAAAACTTTTTAATTTGCCCTATTCTGAAAGTCTCCAAGTTAAAAAATAAAGAGTATCTCATATTTCTAGCAATTCCTTTGCGTGGTAGAGCAACGCGACATCCAAAGATAAGGATCGTGGGTAAAGAAAGATCGCAAACCAGTGGTCCAACGTGATATTATAGCGTGCGCGAACGTTGCTTATCCTCTTACTCGCCCCCGTATCAAATTTCGAAAAGAATCAGAGATCCGACGCTGAACCATGGCTTCGATGTCCCGAAGCAGACAGCTCGAAGGCTGAACGCGGAACGTTGAATTATCGTGGACGGTCTTTTGGGAAATCGCGGGGAAGTCCCGCGATGTTCCTGTTTCCTCGTGAGCTTCCTCGAGAACCGGTCTCCCGGGCCGAGGGACTATAATCGACGATCATCCGGAGATCCACTAATACAGTGCACGCGAGATCGGACAGAAGAAAGCGTAGGAAGGCCAAGGCGGATAAAAATCGACGAAAGCGCGGACACGGACAGGCAACGAAAAGTCGATTCGTCGCGAGCGGAAACCGCACGATATAGAGCGTCCTTCGGGCCTTCGACATCCATAAATGCATAGCAAGATCAACTGGTTTAAAGCCCCGGAGTTCTTCATATCCGAGCGTGATTCAGGATCCGTGCCTGGCTGGATGTTCAGTGATATTTAAATTCGAAAATTCCGCGGGAGCTTTTGTATCTCACACGGGGAGGGGGATATACAGGGAAAGCTTCCGACGTCACAGTTGAAGACTCGAAACGTTTCTATGGTATTTTTAATATCGTCGTAACACGGTTCTATTGAAATTCTCGTCCGAGCATAACCGGGATCGCGGCACCATCGTTCCCAATAAAGGCAAAAATAAAATGAAGCATCGACGATTCAGAGATAGTTTCGCCACGCTTTAAACAAACACTCGACTTTCGACGAATACGATTTGATTCTGTAGAATAAATTAGCGAAAGAACACTCGAACGACAATAAAAATTAAAATAAAAATTTGGCGCAGTTTACGGGAACGTAGAGGGAATTTAAATCAACACTTTGCTGGTTTCGAATTTGTTTAAAAAAATATGGAACGTCAAGTTTCGTAGAATCAAAGTTTGAGAGATGTTCTGGTGCATTGTTGAAACGATTGTAAGTTAATTTATTATACATTTATAGTATTTTAAGACATTCTTAACACGTTAATTCAAATTAGTTAAAACTTAGTATTTATTTTTGTAATCTCACTAAAATTCATGGATCCTTTTCAAATTTATTTCCTTTAACATTTTAACATGAGAATTAATTATTTAAAAATTCTTTCACCTATATATGGATGATTGTTTTATTAAATCGTAGATATGAGATTGCTATTTGACTACAAAATGAAGGATGTTCGCGACCTCTTTATGCGTAATGTCGAAGCGCAAGAAAGTATATGTTAATCTGCTCTAGAAGTTAAGCTATTGTTACATTATTATACTCTTTATTACATTATGTTCAACAGTTATTTTACTTTTGTGTTATTATTATTAACCAATAAAATACTTTCATTTAACACAAAATATTTACATTTTCTTTCACGTATAACATAAATACGAGCAAGCATACTGTCAAGGTTTCTACAAAATTCAGAACATTCAAACATTCGAGACTTGAAAGATTTTTAAAGGAGTTTCAGTCTCGAGACGATGTCAAAGAGACTCAAAGTTCCATATTCTTGTCTTGCTTGAAAACTTTCGAGTAAAAGTATTGGACAACTACTTTTACTGTCTCGTGAAATTTGCTCGGCATTGTGGTATACAGGTTGGCACGAAACCATCGGTGTATAAAATTTCAAAATCTTCTGCAACCAGACTCCAAACTGCTCGATTATTTGGGAATTTGACAAAGTGTTCTCTTAATATTAGGAAATTTATGCTATATTTTTTTAGTTTTAATCCAATTTTCATCCTCTATAGTTTCTTTATTTTTACTTGCAACACAGATCGTTTTTCACCATTTTTTGGTTTCATGATTATATTTAGGTTCCCATTTTCCTCCTTTTTCTCTATGTTAATCGACGAAATGAAATATCGCGTAGTTAAAGTTAAAATATAATGAAAAGCAGATGGAAAACTTTACTTATGTCACTACAAGAAGCAAAAGTAAATGATAATTATGAAGCTTTTTATTTCATTTTGCTGAGGCATATTTCATTAAGTAGATATAATTCAGTTTTGTTGCAGCTATGATGGTTCTAACCTTTTTGGACACTCTGTCTAAAATTACGATTAAATCCGCCGAAAAAAAAGTAAAATCTATAGTTCTACGAACATTTCGGAAAAATAGTTAATTAATATTGATATGCCATTCTTGAGGAATACACTAGACAAAATAAAATGGATCACCAACGAGTTACAACAGGGTAGTTTACAAGTTTGGTCCCAATCATTCTGAACTGTATATAATATTACGTTTAAATTCGTCGAAGAATAACTGAAATCTATAGATCTACGAACATTTCGGAAAAACAGTTAATTAATTTTTAAACTGTACGCCAATCTTGACGAATACAGTAGACAAAATAAAATGAATCACGAGTAGTTTCGTTGCTCGAATGTCTTCCAACATCACGATAAAGACTCATCTAGCGAAACTTAGCAACAATTACGGTTTGATTGGTGCATTCGTGACTTCCGGTGTAACGGTTGAAGGCGATCGACCTTTCAGAATTCGATACCGACGATAGAACACCCTCCCCCTTTCATTTCTTTTCTTCATCGCCCAGTCTGATACCCGAAGAATAACGTTTCCAAGGATTTACCGTTCGCCGTACTTCTTTCCCATTCGACGGAACCCGGGGAAGTTCGAGCCCGAAAGCTCGCAAACACGCGGGGACGTGTTTGAACAGCAAAATTGGCCGCATCCAGCCATCGAAACGTGCTTTGAACAGACACACGCGCACACGCGAGCGGAAACGGGTCCACGGGCACAAAGAGGGCCAATGAATTTGAGCGCGTCGGATACTAAGTCGATGCTAATTTATCGTCTGTCTCGATCGATCGTTGTTCTCGATCCTCCTTTTCCAACGGTGAAGAAACGATTTCCCTTCGGAACAAACTGCCGGAGCACGCTCACGATCATAAATCGGTCCTAGCGATGGCGCCCGGCATGCATCTGACCTCTTTCGCTTCTGCTCCGATTTCCCACACGGAGCCTCCTTTTCCGACTGTTTTCCTTTCTTACCCTTTTACGGGTCCGTTTACGAGCTTGCCATGCTTCCGCGTAAACGACCGATAGTTTCGTTCCCTTTGTTTGTCCCTTTTTTTTTTAAGTATAAACAATTGGGGGGAACGCAACTTGTGCGGGTTTATAGCTCGTTTCAAGGGACGTTGGTTCTTGTCGAAGAGAGACGCTTGATACGCGGATGTTAATGGCTGGTAGCAATGGTGGTTTTAGGTTATTGCTATACTCGCATTCGATAAATATTTAAGGAGAGTTTTGGTGGTTGGAGAAATCTTGAAAATCGTTTTGATACGGTTTATATAACTAAAAATGTCTCGTTCGGGTTTGAATATTGAAATTGAAGATTAGATACAATTTTCTAAAGCAGCCTTATTTATCTTTGTGACGATTTACTGTGTGTCGAGGAAGTGAGTAAACGAGATAGTAGTAGGAAAGAAATAGAGAGGGAAGTGTTTCGTCCCAGGTACATTGAATGGCGCTCTAGCGGCGAGTGTGAGAAGTATCGCGGCCATCTTGCTTTTCTTACGTTCAGTTACTTCAACTCACTGCTTTGCAATGCATTTTGGAACGCTCGTATTGATATAAGTCAAAATAGACACGCAATACGTAAAATTGGACGAGGAAGCAAGTATCACGGAAAAGTTGGAATGATATTAACGAAAAATTATTATTCCACCATTAATTGGAACGTTTTCAAACGTGGGTAACGCACTTATAGAATAAAAATTCTACATTGTTAACATTTTAACTCCATGACAATTCCCTCATTATCTAACGGATAAATAAATTCCACATTCATTAAGCGACTTATAGACGGGATGCAAGTTAAATTCGAGAATCAATTTGCAGCTTGTTATCACTTTTCAAATGAACAAAAAATTTTAATAGCGCAAGAGAAAATTAAAAAATATATTTTACTATTTATCCCTCGATTTCAATAATTTTTTCTCCTTCAATTAAATATTGCACGCCCGGATCGTCGAGGATTCCGTCCCTATCGGCGACCAGGCATCCATATTTCGAGGCCGGGGGATTTCTTGCGACGTGTCCGACGTTAAAATTGCACGTCGGACGCGTTTCATCTCGAAACGTTCTTCTTCGGAGATTGCGCCGCAGCTGGCACGTACATTAGCATTTATAACCAATTCTCAGCAAGAATCGGGGAGATAACTGGCTCAGAAAAGTCGAGTGGTTCAGGGTTGGCGATCACGGACGTTTTATATAAGGGTTGTCGTCGGTGTTCGTGGCGACTACGGGGGTGGAAAGGAAGACGGGTCGCGTGCAAGGGAACGAAAGGACGAACGAAACGTACGCGGTGCACCGGGGGGCAACGACGACGGGGGCGAGGGACGTTGCATGGAGGGAGGGGGAGGGGGCGTGAAATGTGAAATGCAATTTTTCCGTTCGGCGCTTTTCCCGCTGGCGGGAGAACCACCTGTGCTCGTCTCAGCGACTTTTAAATTCGTACCATTGTCGATTCTATTTGCTGAAAAATGTTTATTCAATTCCGTTTACCGTCACTGCAAGATATTTACCCGGTCGCTTTTGCTCGAACAGCCCCCGTCGCGCCACTACGGGCAATGGGAATTGGATGAGGTCGAGATGCGAGGCGGATGCCGGTGGTCTGGCGAACAGCGCGGGAGGGAGGTAGGTAAAAACCGAGAGGGAGGGAGAGAGACCGCGAAAATTTCTCGCTAAGCAAAGTGGAACAAATTTTCCGGCAAATAGAGCACCGCCGGGTAAGTGTTAAAACGGCTTTGGTTTACGACGGGATGGTATATGACTTTTTAAACCCCCGGTCTGCTGACTGTACTGATTCGATATTGGCCCCGGTAATATTTCTCGTCTCCCACTCGCGATGAAATTACGCCGTTCACGGGAAAACCGAATCGAGTATATTTATATATATTTTACACGGAGACGTCTACGATCGATCATCTGCGGATGCGATTTATAATTTTACGAACATGGAGAGTCTGAAGAGGAAAAGAAGTCTTTTCGTATTATTATTACTTTTTCTTTGCTTCTGAAAGTTACATGTTTACGTTGTCTTATAAATATAGAAAAAAGCAAAATTACTAGTAATCTTGATGTACAGAGTGTTCGTGATAATTTGCACATACATTTGTATTTTTAATATTCTTCGAGACAAGGGTGATCTCCAATTTTGTTAATGGAACGCTGCGTATGTAAAGCGTACATTAAGACGCCATGTTCGTGACGTTCAGCCATGTAGTGTGGTCTTCAGGACCATACAAGGGCAGAAATAAAATACATTTAACATTCCGGAATTATGAAATTTGAAAAGAATACAATTATTTCCGTCCCCTAAGTGGTCAGATTGAACAAACTGAGAGGCTAATCGTAAAAATTTGTGACAATCTTCCCGTTCATAATTTTAATTCTCTAAATAAAAATGACAGGTGTCACCCACATGATTTGTCAGTGTAAACTCAACTTTAACAGAATACAAAATATTTAGATACCATATTTGAGAACAGATTGGGAAATTTAATACAAATTGAATTGAATTGACAGTGCTGTGGCCAATTGAACACTGTTTGAAAATAAATGGTAATGCAAGGGGTTGAAATCCCAATAAAGAGCGGTATAACATTTGCAAAGAAACGAAAGTCAGAATCATCGAAACTTTCGGGCCAACTTCCACTGCCAGTCGAAACGGAACTGTCTCGTTACCCCGGGGCGCCGGCATTTGTAACTTTTTACAAAAGTCTATTCGGTTAACCTTACACCCATTCCAGCAAGAACCAAACGTGATGAAACGGTGCCCGCCGTCGGCTGTGAAGTCCGTTGCAAAAAGGAACCGCGCTCGGACAAATAAGGGCGATACATTCCCCGCAGCTGTTCGCCAAACTTTATCACCATCATTTCTCTCTGGACACGCACATCGATGTTTCTGCACGTACAACGCGGCATACGTTTACGTCGCACCGGAAGTTGCACGTGTTAAGGCAGCCTGCGCGCGAACGTAACGCTAAGTTAAGCAGGTGCGGGCACTCTGGGAAGAATGTCGTAAGTTCCAGACAATTTTCCACTTTCACCCCACCGCGCGACCGCTGCCCCTTATCGCGCGTTACAGCGGAAGGAACAAATGGCGAACAAGGAACAGGGCACGGAAATGTAAGATTATTCAAAGAGAACTTGAACCGTTCCGTTCTCGGACAAAATCATTCCATAACTCTATTAACGTTAGATTTAAGGATATTACATATATTTTTATCGAAATACTTGAGGTTGAACGATTGCATTAAAAATTTCTTTTAATTAGAATATACAGGGTGTTCGCCCACACCTGGAAAAAATTGTAATGGGAGATTCTAGAAGTCAAAATAGGACGAAAATCAAGAATACCAATTTGTTGATGGAGACTTCGTTAAAAAGTTAGTGACGTTTAAAGTTCCACCAGTACTGAATTTTTTCCTCGAAAATGCGCAGTATTTTGGGGGTATGCCTATTCACGAAAATAATTGTGATTGACCCCCGCAACCGAAAATAATTTTTTGAGAACGATTTGAAATTTTTTAATTCTGCCGAAAATTTTCAGGGAAACATGTCAATGTACGGTCAGACATTATATTTTCCGAGAGGAATTTTTTTCTCGAAAGTGCGTAGGAATTCGGGGGCATATGCAATGACCAAAAATGATTGTAATTGATCTCTGCAACCGAAAATAATTTTTTCAGAACGATTTGAATCTTTTCAATTTCGCCGAAAAATTTAGGCAGCTACTCCCGTCGATGTTTCTTAAAAATTCGTTTTTCATTTTTAATAATTTTGTTCGTCGCCCGACAAAAAAGTCGTTTAATACTTTTTTGTAGATACCCGTGAGCTCTACTTCCGAAAAAAATTTCATTGAAATATATTCACTATTGTAGGAGTTATGGCTGTTTGAAAATTGGACCAGTTATATGGGGGTTTTCTCACTTTACGGGGTCAAGGAACAACTTTCCCAACATTTTCATAATCTCTACATATTCTCCACTAAAATACGAGTTCTTTGCTTTTTGAAACATCAAAATCGTCCAATCCGTTCAGAAGTTATGACGTTTTAAAGATTCGCATGAAAATTCCTGCAGATATTTCTGGCCAGAAATTATATTTTCGGTAAGGAATTTTTTTCTCGAAACTGAGTAGGATTTCGGGGGTATGTCTGTTGACCAAAAATGCTTGTAATTGACCCCTGCAACTAAAAATAATTTTTCCAGAATGATTTGAAATTTATTAATTTAATTTTTTAATAACTTTTTAACGAAACCTCAGTCAAGAAATTCTTGATGTTCGTCTTATTTTAGCTTCTAGAATCTCCCATTATAATTTTTTCCAGGGGTGGCCGAACACCCTGTATATTCGTATCGTTATATTAATGAAATTCAATATAAATTGCTGGTAAATAATATTAATGAGTTTTGTAATTTTAAGTTAGATTTATGGAGATTGCATATATTTTTATCGAAACACTTCATCTTGATAGTTACATTAACCGTTTCTTTTAATTAGAATATATATTCGTATGATTGCATTAATGAAATTCAATATTAAATTGCTAGTAAATAATTATTTATGAGCTCTGTATTTTTAAGTATGGAATTTGACGAGTTCCATAAATCTAGTGTTAAGCATCGAAGATCGAAAGAAGAGTAGCATTTGGGCAAATTTTATTTTATCATTCACTAATAAAATTTTTAGATTCATTGCAAGGGTTTTCCCCTTTTAATGGAAGATATTATAGTCGTCTTATTTGTAGTTTGCATCTGAGAGAAGTTGACTAGTGAAAGGAATGTGGGTCTGATTGGTTCCCCACTCTAGTTCAGAGTCTGCCCACTGTCGCTATTGGTCGAAATAACGAAAGTGGGGATACGTGAAGCCAATGAGTCCCACTAACCAACTTGTCGCGTACGCACAGTGTTCTATAATGCTTTACAAGACATCATTAAAATAAAGAAGCTATAAAATTTAATCCATGGGGCTTTCTGTTCGACATGTCTGTTGCAGAGCCTGCTTTAACTAGTCAAGAAAGTATTCCCTTTGTATAATACATAATATTCTTCGCACAAAGGGCAATATTATCGCGTTTAGCCTCGGGTTTGCTAGTTTAGCATCGGTAATGCTTGTCTATTTGATCCTGTCTTCAACACGATGCTATTAATCGTATGAACAGTCTCGATTTACTCGACAGTTTATTAACGGTATATAATTAATTCTAACGGATTATTATAGCTTTCAACTAGCGTATCTGCGATGCAACGCAGTAATATTACTCTTTGTACCACAGTTATTAATATTACCAAACTTGATATTGATTACGAGAGTAAGAAATGATCTAACTATACAGGGTGTTCGGTCACCAATGGGAAACATTTTAATGGGAGATTCTAGAAGCCAAAATGAGACGAAAATCAAGAATACCAATTTCTCGAATGAGGCTTCGTTAAAAAGATATTAAAAAATTAAAAAAAAAAATTACAAATCGTTCTGAAAAAATTATTTTTGATTGCAGGGTTCAATTACAATCACTTTTGGTGATTAGACATATCCCTGAAATCCTATGCACTTTCGAGAAAAAAATTCTTTACCGAAAATATAATGTCTGACCATACCATTGGCATGTTTCACTGAAATTTCATGCAAATCTTTAAAATGTCATAACTCCTGAACGGATTGGGGGATTTTCATGTTTCAAACGGCAAACAACGCGTATTTTAGTGAAGAATATATAAAAATTCCAAAAATATCCGAAAAGTTGTTCCTTGGCGCCTTAAAGTGAGAAAACCCCCATAAAAGTGGTCCAATTTTCAAACGACCATAACTCCTACAATAGTGAATATATTTCAATGAAATTTTTTTCTGAAGTAGAGCTCATAGGTACCTACAAAAAAGTATTAGACAAATTTTCTGTAGGACGTCAAACAAATTTATTAAAAATTAAAAACGAATTTTTAAGAAACATCGACAGCTGCCTGAATTTTTCGGCGAAGAAAAAAATTTTCAAATCGTTCTAAAAAAATTATTTTCGATTGCGGGAATCAATTACAAGTATTTTTGGTCAACAGACATACCCCTGAAATCCTACTCAGTTTCAAGAAAAAAATTCAGTACGAGTGGAACTTTAAACGTTAATAACTTTTTAACGAAGCCTCCATCAACAAATTGGTATTCTTGATTTTCGTCTTATTTTGGCCTCCAGAATCTCTTATTAAAATTTTTCCCAGGGGTGGCCGAACACCCTGTATTTTTTCAGATTTTGAAGTAAATATCACAGACACAGTATGTTATATTGGAGGTCGAAACGTTCATTCGATGACTTGATTAAAGTAATTTATAGATTGTGGGAAATTTAAATTTTTAGAAAACTACATAATGCACTTGATACGCAAAAATATAAGAAATACTTCGATTATAGTATTTATGGGTTGAGACAACAAAGCTTCCATTTCATTGCTTCTATTATTAAAAATACGAATTTCTATGAAGACCCCTAGTCTACTAATTTAAACTCCAATATTACAATCTCCGATGTTACAGTGTAATGAATCGAATATTTAATTTCAGTTCCATTTCTTGAAACTACCAAACCATCACCAACCGACAGGGAGAATCTACCTTCATTATTAAAAATTTCTGTGCACACAGATACAGAGTTTCACAACGTGTCATTTACTTTTCCCCCAGCTAAACTGATTATTATAACCACAGGTACGAACCAAACAAAATCGATGCATAGCGAAAATTGAACCAGCAATTTCTCGAGATATGAAATGAAAGCTAGCAGCGCGTAGAAAGACGAAAGAAAGTTAAAAGTTCAAGAGACAGCGGGTGTGGTTCGAATAGAGAGAAAGGGTAGCCAGCGACTTACGGTATCCTTTGAGGACATCGTACTTGCATTGCACTGTACACACGTCGGCAAACGTGTACAACGAGCCGACGTGTAGCGTTGCAAAATGGAACGAGGTTGGAATTTGTGCTCTGAGATGAAATTCTCTTCTATACACCGGTGATATTCGCGAGAGCGAACGTATCCATTCGAGAGAGTCCTTTCGCAATTCAGCTTGTTAGTGGATGCGGTTACACGGTAGCTGCAGTCTCGAGTGTGTGTCTATATTTCCCAGAATTAGCGATGCAAGGAAGCGAGACCCGCCGCCGTAAATTTGTTACGCATTTTTCTGGGCCCTCCTCAGGGTCAATATTCTTCATTGTCGGCGAAGACATGTCCAGGAGCTAACGTTTTAGTTGGTACAGCTCCAAAGGAGATGGAACTTGTATGCAAACAATTCTACACCAAAGGATTTAATAAGAAACATCGAAATGTAATTATAAGTACTTGAAGAATTAATGAACACAGATACTATTTCAAATGTAACAAAAATAAGAAACAAATATAATTTTGAATAATTACACCATCTAGGATTCTGTCTATCATCTACTATACAATCAGAAATAGTAGATTTGTTTCGTACGAGTCGCAAGAATCTCTGTGTAAATTATGAGAACGTTTACAACTTTGGATTTCGAAACAGAAAAAAGTGAAAAGTGACCACTGGAGATTAACTGTATTTTCGTAGATGTTTTTTGTTTATACCTTGAAAAGATTATTGAAAGTCGAGAAAGTCAGACCATACGAAGTTTGATAATGTCCAAGATTTCAAAAGTGTTTAATTCGTTTTTTTCTAAACACATTTGTGGAAGCTTTTAACCCGTTCGTGAGAATGCAGCTTCGACAGTCCAGTTTATGGACTCGATGTTAGTTATGCGATTGATCGACTGCTTCGACACTGTAAAAGCGCCGCGAACATTAAATCGCTGCCAATTCACGATACGAACAAACACACACACCGTACAACGGTTAACGCTAATAAGCAAGATGTCGATTTCCGGTAGTAGCGATGTGCAACTGTTACTACAGGCTGGTACACGCGCAACATCAGACTAATTAGAAGTTAATTGCCGGTATAAATGTTATACTATTTACCATCGAGGCGCTACATTACACGGGAATGTTACCTTGTACCGTGTAAACGTTATATTATTGGCAGAACCGTTCGTCGATGTGACGTTAACGCGCGGCAGAATCTTGCCAAATGATACCCGGTTTCGTCGCTATTGGTTCTATTACAAAGAGTTGCTAAACCGCGTCGGTTTATCGCGCGCATTAGCTCCATTTCCACCGATATGACCAGTAATTGAATTTTGTTGATAAACGTTCTACCGGATTATTTGAGTATCGGACACTCTGCAGACAAAACCACTTAGCACGTCGATGATTCGATAATATCGAGCCAACGGTAAGCCTCGCGAAACGTACCAAAATATTCCGCACACTCGGTATACGCAGACCCATTTCTTCGTATCTCAATCGTTCATGCGCAAAATAAATTTATTCCAAGCGATAAGTCAGTTATTAGAATTATGAAATATGTACATTTTTATAAACGTTATATTCTAATCGATAATCGTAAGTGAAATGGTACGTCATTGTGTGTTGTGATTTGAACATCCTGGATAGCAATATGAATTGATTTAATATTTTGTAGTATTTTTGCTTTGAAGATCTCAAACGTTTCAGTATAAACTATTAAAAAAAAAAAAAATCAGGTTTTGTAAATTTCTATTCTTCTTGTAATTTTTTTTAAGCTTATTTTATTATTATTATTATTATTATTATTATTATTATTGAATGATACATTTCAATGGGCAATGCTCTTTTCTACAAAATTATACAGCTAAAATAGAATATAAAATATTGACTTTTCTAGAATTTTTTTAGATGTTACTTTTACTTCATTCTACAAAAATCAGGTCTTGTACGTTTCCATTCTTCTTGTAATTTTATTTAAGCTAATTTAATTATTATTATTACTCCTGAATGATACATTTTAATGGACACTGCTCTTTTCTACAAAATTACACAGCTAAAATAGAATACAAAATACTAAAATAATGCACAAAAATATAGTATCAGACTTGTGAATACAAAATATTGACTTTTTTAGAATTTGTTTAGATGTTACTTTTACTTCATTCCACAAAAATCAGGTCTTTACGTTCCAATTCTTCTTGTAATTTTTTTTAAGCTCATTTTATTATTATTATTACTATTCAATGACACATTTTAATGGGCAATGCTCTTTTTTACAAAATTACAGCTAAAATAGAATACAAAATATTGACTTTTCTAGAATTATTTTAGATGTTACTTTTACTTCATTCCACAAAAATCAGATCTTGTAAGTTTCAATTCTTCTTGTAATTTTTTTAAAGCTCATTTTATTGTTATTATTACTACTGAATGTTACATTTTAATGGACAATGCTCTTTTCTACAAAATTATACAGCTAAAACAGAATACAAAATTCTAAAATAATGCACTAAAATATAGTATCAGGCATGTAAATTCAAAATATTGACTTTTTTGGAATATTTTTAGATGTTACTTTTACTTCATTCCACAAAAATCAGGTCTTTACGTTCCAATTCTTCTTGTAATTTTTTTTAAGCTCATTTTATTATTATTATTACTATTCAATGACACATTTTAATGGGCAATGCTCTTTTTTACAAAATTACAGCTAAAATAGAATACAAAATTCTAAAATAATGCACTAAAATATAGTATCAGGCATGTAAATTCAAAATATTGACTTTTTTGGAATATTTTTAGATGTTACTTTTACTTCATTCCACAAAAATCAGGTCTTTACGTTCCAATTCTTCTTGTAATTTTTTTTAAGCTCACTTTATTATTATTACTATTCAATGACACATTTTAATGGGCAATGCTCTTTTTTACAAAATTACAGCTAAAATAGAATACAAAATACTAAAACAATTCACAAAAATATAGTATCAGGCATGTAAATTCAAAATATTGACTTTTTTGGAATATTTTTAGATGTTACTTTTACTTCATTCCACAAAAATCAGGTCTTTACGTTCCAATTCTTCTTGTAATTTTTTTTAAGCTCATTTTATTATTATTATTACTATTCAATGACACATTTTAATGGGCAATGCTCTTTTTTACAAAATTACAGCTAAAATAGAATACAAAATTCTAAAATAATGCACTAAAATATAGTATCAGGCATGTAAATTCAAAATATTGACTTTTTTGGAATATTTTTAGATGTTACTTTTACTTCATTCCACAAAAATCAGGTCTTTACGTTCCAATTCTTCTTGTAATTTTTTTTAAGCTCATTTTATTATTATTACTATTCAATGACACATTTTAATGGGCAATGCTCTTTTTTACAAAATTACAGCTAAAATAGAATACAAAATACTAAAACAATTCACAAAAATATAGTATCAGACATGAAAATACAAAAATATTGACATTTTTACAATATTTTTAGGTGTTACTTTTATTTTGCAATCTAGTTCGTTTCACAAACTCTCAATTGGATTAATTCTGTGGGAATGCATCACTATGTAATTCTTGTATTATTCTGGTCTAGTGCTTAGGGTTACCATCCTGATAAAATTTAAAACTGATTTGGAAGTTCATTTTAATATCACTTGGTACTGAATTACACTTTAATATATTTTATAGCTTTAACTTGTAAGTTATAACATGGAAAAAGAATACATTTATATGAATGAACAATTAGAATACGAAGAAATAAATCCATGTATACCCTATTGTTCAAATATTTTCGATTAAAATGTACTATCGTCGTTGCTTAAAAAAATGATTACAATTCAATTAAAAACAATCTCCAGCAGATCTATTTTACTTTTGAAACTCGAAATAGTTGACTAAAAACAGTAGTAAATCAGTGAAATCAAAGTAAAGACAGTAATCATATCAACGAAATAAATTCAAAGCGACGACCCGGGTTTTGGTTTACCATTCGAATCGACTGCTTTTAATTAATGCAATCGTTAAAACGCCTACGCTCTATTCACGCCCGTATCTCTATAATAACGCAATCTCTAACCGCGATGGAAAATGTAAAACTTCACCAATATCTTTAATCCCAAACATTGCAGGTAGCCAGGTCGTAAAAATTATGTTTAATCAAGCAAATAGAGTCTGTATTTCCACTGTATTTCGCGTTCCACGGTAATAGCCAATTGCCCGTAGCAACCGGGAGTGGGTAATTAAACAAATTGCTATATTTCTACGGGCAATACAAACGGCTAGAAATGCTAATCGTCGACGAGATTTAATTAATTAATCAGTCTTCGATAGCTTTGGTGCCAAGCAAAGATCGTTGTTCCCCGTTTTTCCCCCTTGAGCGGTGTTCCCCGTTTACGGTACGGCCAATCAGACGGTAATTTCTGATGTAAACGTAATACCAGGTTACTGTAAACGGACCGACGTCGGCTGTTGGACGTCGAAACCGAGGCTCGGCGGGTGGGAATTGGTCGAATCCCGCTCGCTGGCCGAAGAGTCGGCAATTCGGTTCAGTTTATTAGTCGGCCATGCTCAATTATCGCCGGTATGACAATAATTTGCCCTCGTTTGCAGAGGACGCGCCGACCGTGCAAACCTGCCGAATTAACCGGCGGAATTAACCGAACGAATGCGAATCGCAGGACGCGTCGATCGACCAGAGCCCCTTCCGTAGTCCCGCGTTGCTCACGTTATTCTGGATGCAACGTCGAAATTAATCTGCGTGCGCGTGTCTGTGCAACGCGTAGGCGCCCGGGCCTCTTTCATTAGCGGAAGTAAGCCGAATTACACGTACCGGATTGCGTCTGATAGGATGGTCCGCGGTCCATCGCGACGCCACGGGATATACATACGTTAATTTTACGATACAAAATAGAAATTAATTGCAATTTTCTGTACACTAGGATTACAATCGTGGACACGAAAGTTGGTATTATATTAGAACGCTTCGAATCGTCTTGATTTTAAGGGGAGAAACCACTGTGGCTGTTTCGACCGCGAAGCACTATGCCCACGTGCTATGTACTGCGCGGACCGTGGTTATTACACAGCTCCTTACTGTGTTCCCTTTCCTTGTGCTCGAAGGACCACCCAAACTGGTGTTTGGGAAAATACCGATAACTGAAGCCCGTTGCTCTTCGTGTTACACAAGAGTTTGAAACGCCTTGTAGAGAGTCTAGTCGAGTTCGTAAGGCTCGATCAAATACGAATCTAATCCGAAAACTTAATGCTACCCTTAACCTAAGCTTGGCTTCCCCTACCAAGGTGACGAAAACGCGCAGCGCTAACCGATGGGAGGATTGGTCAAGCCAATCCTCAAAGTCGTCACCTTGGCAGAGCGTTTCCTTGCCTTTTGCAACATTCCCGCCCACCCTGCTGTCCAGTGTTCAGGTACACCATGCAAGAGTGAGCGAGAATGTTGCCTTTTTTATAAACATTTGGGGAAAGCCAAAGCCCCCAAGACCCCGGTGATCTGTAGATCTGCACTCAATCGCTGTTAAGGCAAGGAAGAGCTCCAAGGATTCCAAGTTCCGTGTGGAGTTTGGAGTTTCCTTTGTAAGCAACCTTTAGGTTTGTAATGAATGAGTGCAGTTACATTATGTGAGAGTTTCGATTAAAGGCATTGCCGACTATGTGTGTGTGTTTCGCGTGAAGTATGCATTTAGAATGTTCATTTTATTAGTTAATCGTTTGTTAATAGTTAGTTACATTCGAGTCAGCTTTCCGTACAAACCATTGTATTAAGATATTAAAAGGAAAATATCTAAAATATCTTACACCTTAATGACCCTAACGTAATTTGTCAAGTAAAAATGTCTCGAAAGCCTAATCCTCAAAAATAGAGGAGAAGTCACGTCCGTATCATAAACCCAGCGATGTGAAGGTTCCTTAACACTAGAACTATTGACAATTATGGTGTGTTTATTTGTACCAAAGAAATTGAAACGATAGGTGCGTGAAGAAATGTATAATGCAATGGAAATAAGTGTTAATACATTCTCTTATAGAAAATTGCGATAAATTTCCAAAAATTCAATCGAGTGAATTTTTTACAGGTTTTATTAGAAGTTACGAATGGGTCATTTTTACTGGTTTGATAGTTCTAGTGTTAAGACTCCTTAACCCTTTGCACTCCGAATTATATTCCAATTTTGTTACCAGCGGCTCCCAATGCTTTTTAGTGTTTTATTTGAAATTTACTTGTTAAAATAAGTGTCTTATTTACACTGTTGTTGTATTTTGTAATTTTCAAGTGTATGATATCTGTTTGGTTTGGACTTGAAAAAATGTCGAATGGGACTTGACGAAGGAGCTCCTGAGATAAAAATTGATGTCGAGTCACACTCGACATAGAAGTGCAAAGGGTTAACAGTGATGGATTGAAAAAATCGAAATTTTTGAAGTAAAATTCACAAAAATGACAAAGTTGGAGAAGATTTAGTAGATGTAGAAGATGTAATATGCGTGACGCTTCAAACTAACTGCTGTTTGCTTCGGGACATTCATTCGAATGGGTGACAGAATTTGTCACTGTAATACTGGAAAAATTAATTTATGAATTTTAACAAGGTTACGAAAATAAGCACTGAAATAAATTGTAAGTTATGTAGCTTACAATGGTCTGAAATCAAAATTTTACTTTTTAGAATATTATATGGTTTTGATCTGGCAGTGAATGTGTTAAGAAGGTACTCTAATTTAGAGTTTTTTGGCCTTTTTCTTACGAGGAAAATATAAGTTTCTTGATTTTGACACTTTGCATATATGTTTGTTGATGTTTCAAGAGTGGTCACAATTTTTTTTTGTCAGAGATTTTAACGCAGTGATATATATTTCGATATATTTTAATCGCTCGTTTACGTATTTCTCGTTCGCACTCGTGACTCACTTAGACAAAGACTACTACACAACAGAGGACATTTACGCTTATTATTTACCTATTTACATATATCTACATTCGACCCAGAGATGGCGGTATCGGTATTGATCAACGTCGATATTCTGACATTTTTCAATTGAAAATAAATTCTGTTCAAAATTATATTAAAAACTGTTGTCTTATTGTTTCTTCAGCTTGCTATTATAAATATGAAAGTCAAGAAAATCGATAAGCAAAATTCCACGTGTCGCCGTTTTGTAAATTTTCACTATTTTTTTGTTCATTTTGGTTCACGCCAATTTTTTTGATTCTTTTATTTCAAATAAGCAGAATATTTAGAATCGTGCCAGGCAGTAGGACACTTGTTTTGATTATTTTCACTTGAAAAAAATTGTGAACATACGTAAAACATAAACAAATATGTATGCAAAATGTCAAAATCAAGAAGCTTATACTTTCTTTTGTACAAAAATCTCAAAAAAAGACCAGAAAAATGAAATTCCATATTAGAATACCTCCTTAAGGTGAACATTAAAAATTTTATTCATTACGAAAATAGAATCTTGGAATTATTATTACCGAATATATGTCAGTAGCTTCCTACTATTTAACAAGAATTTAAGAAATTTATTAATGCCCCACATGTACGCTTGAACTATAAAGAAAAACAAACGTCAATACTATTTTATGGATACAAAATATATCACTGTCTCCCCATAAAATTTTTTAAAAAATTTATTATCCTCGATGCTTCGAATACAGAATTCGCTATACTTTCCAATAACGTTCTAATAAATCACTCCTGAGATACAAAGTAATATACGCCGACGCAGGCTCACGCGTACAGAATTTTGCAACCGGTTTTTCGCATTTGCGAACTCAGGACACGTCAAAAAAATCGAGTCAATTTTTTACCTATAGCAATACCTCCTCTTTGACATATTTTTTTATCTGACAGGAATACACACAAAATCACAAAGTGCATCAACTCTGTTACAATATATTGTACAACCAAGAAAGTAATTAACACAACTCTCCCAGTAATTATTTTAAATAATTCTATCAGGATATAATATTGCGTTACATATGAAATTTTATTGATATTTGTTAATAACTAATAGTAATTCATGATTTTATAATACATAAAATGAGTATATGAATGATATCTGAAAATGAATTGAAAATCTGATTTGTTTACATCGAACAAGCTAGGTTCTAATTCTGAATATTTAATTGTCAACATATTTCGACTGCTTATAATCGGAGTAGACAGTTGTTCGTTTATTAAACATAAAATGTAACTGAATTGGTAAGAAGAATAAGAAAACTGGAACTTTAAACGAACCGTGAAACGTTGGAAGGGTTCCATCAGCGTTGTCGAAGATGCAACGCCCCTAACCGTCGATAGGGCCGCAATTTTTTCATCCAAATCGAACGCAACGATTCTCGATTTTCCTCGCTACTTCGCTTTCAGCGTCTAAACGATAGGTGGGAACGATTTCGAAATATCTTGAAACTTTATCGGAGCTTTTCTGTTCGTTCGAAGCACGAAAAGCGCTGTACGAGACACTTGAACGATTTCGCCCGTTGCGAAACTTTCATTTTGTCGTTTCGCCTGCAGAGAATGCCGTGAAAAAAAAAAAGAAGCGGAAACAAAGATGGTGAAAGAGAAGTTGTAAGTGAGGGCGAGAGGCACAGAGAAATTACTAGCGAAAGGTGGAATTGTCGCTTTTAAAACGAACTCTCAACAACCGGCCGCAGACTTGGATTAGACAATTTATTTCCATTCAAGAATTAAATAGAATATTGCTTCGCTATACGTATCCCGTTTCTGCACTCTGTTACGTTGAATCAAATCAATTTTATATTCCAACAATTAGCAACGTTCTGCATCGATTTTCGCAATGCAAATTTTACGCTGTTTTCTGTTCTCTGTTTCGCGAAATCAAAGAAACCAATTAATATTTCGCTGTCTTTCTCGCGTAATTATTGTAACGAATTGCAAACTCTGTTGCCACTTTCCAGAGGTTATTCTCGTTGACACAACGAGTGTTCGCCCGACAGGAAATTAACAAACGCAGTTTTACTCCAGCCTGTAATCGAAATTTTCACCCGCAGAAGTTAATCATTTTCAACTGCAATTGTCTTTTTCTCGTAGGATAAATTCTCGGTCAAGAGAAGTAATAAATTACCCTTTTCCTGGAGCTTTATGGTTGACGTGAAACAAACTGTATTCGAAGGAAGTAATTACTACTTCTATTTAGAACAATTTTAAACTGGAAAATCATAAACGTTCCCAGAAAATTGTAATTCTCTTTGAGGGAGAAAAACATCATCACTGTGATGTAAATTTTGACTGGCAACGTCATCAAAATTATTTACTGTTTTTTTTTTAAGCTCGTTAAACATGAAAAAGGTCAAGAAAATTGATATTCAAAATTCAAAATGAATTATTATAAATTCTTTTTTCTTTTCATTTCGGTTTACACCGTAATCATACTAAGACTCATATTCAATGACATATAATTCACTCAATTTTGACTATTTTCACTTGAAAAAAATTGCGAACATTCGTGAAATATAAACAATTATGCACGCAAAATGTCGAAATAAAGAAACATTTACTTTTCTCGTAAAAAAATCTATTGAAAGATTAGAATATACTTCCTCAATATATTTACTTTTCTTATAAAAAAAATCTATAGAAAGATTAGAATATACTTCCTCAAGATGAAAAGAAAATTATTTTCTCGCGGTTACACTCGAAGGATCGTCTTCACAGTTCCCAGGGTCCACGGGAATCTCGAATTCAGAAAGAGCGGCGTAGTTCCCAACAAGTAACCGAGGGGAATGTATATTTAGAGATATTCCGGCGAAAAATGTATAGAAATGAGCGTTTCCAGTGCCGGTGAAAACTTCATTTTCAACTTTCCGCGCGTATCGCGAGTTACCTCCGCACTTATTGCACTTTGAAACGGCGCGGCGTGTTCGAAGTTGTGAAAATATTTATTGCATTACCGCGTGGAACGTGTCGGGGTCCCGCGAACCCGGGATCATGCAACGACGATATGTAAAATATGAAATTGGAACGTTTCGATTTCAACGTGGCTGTTTCGAAGTTAACGTCCTTTAATACACGCTCCCCACAATTGTTTGGAAAGAATTTGCAATACGCTGCACCATTAAATTTTAATTTATAATACGTTGGAACAACTGGGACAGATCACTTTAATTTTATGTAAAATTTTGTTTAATTTTTTTTGGTTACTAGAAAAGATAGAGAAAATGATCATTTAATTTGAAAAACAAATTTTTGATCAGATTCTTTTATTTTTTTCCAAGGACGGAATTTTTCTTATCAGTTTGTCAAAGTGCAGGACAACGTATTATAAAATAATAAATCATTTTAATATATTTCTATTTAAAATTTTATTTAATTTCTTTCATTATTAGAGAATGGTTATTTTATTTGAGAAACAAATTTTTGATTAAATTTATTTGTTACCTTCCAAGGACACAATTTTTCTTATCAACGTGTCAAAGTGCTGAGCAAAATATTATAGAATAATAAATCACTTTAATGTAATTCTATTTAGCATTTTGTTTAATTTTATTCATCACTAGAAAAGACAGAGAAAATTATTATTTGATTTGAGAAAGAAATTTCTGGCTCTATTTCATTATTACTTTTCACAATTTCAATTTTTCTTAGCATCTTGTTAAAAGTGCAAAATTATACAATTATTCCATTTCAAAATAATCCTGCAGATTACCTTTCGTGGTGTAGATTGCCATTTAAAGTTGTGCAGCATTCGTTCCAGCAGAATGTTACACGAGCAAGGAATCTGGTCAATTTAGAAAATTCCAATATCAGAGAAGCGTTTGAAAACTTGGCGAAAAATTCCTCTGATATTTACCAAAACTGGTTAAACTATGCCCCTCCATTGCCAAAATTCAAGAGATTCAAGGGAATCGTTTCACGTTGTTTCTGATTCTAGCGAAATGACAATTTCTCGAATGTGAACTCGTAGACGAAAGAAAATTCCAGATAAAGAAAATAATAGTGCACGCGTATAAAGAAAATTTTGTATTTACTTTTCGTTTTTCCACGCAGACAATTATTAAATAGGGAACAATATAAAATACCTATAAAATTTTAGAATTAAGTAGAAAGTATATTTCTTTTTGGAGAAGAGAAGTTTTTCCATTCAATCTAAGATTTGCTGTATTATTAAAAAACCGCAACGAACATTTAAACCATTAAAGCGAAAGCGGTGTAACAATTATTGAGAGCTGAATATTTCGTATGAAATTTACTGAAACATTCTTTCACTTCGTAGTAAAACTGAACACCTTATTTCGTTCCAATTCGTGCATAATTATATAATTAATAATTCGTTGAATGCAAATTCTCTTGATAGAATAGCGAGGTAATTGCCATTTGAATGATATACCAGGATTATAGATGTTTACAAAATGATACAGGGTAATTACATTGTATTTGTGGTTATAAAATACCGTAATACGGCTGGAAGTATCTGTTGTAGGCGGCGGCCATTGTGGTTTACGAGGCTCGCGAGAGAAGAAATCGTTAACGACCTGTGTAGCTTAATTGGTTGAAGCAGTTTCCCAGGCACACTAAGGATTCAAATTCGAAAGTGAACGTCCAATTAAAATTTAACTCAATTCAAAATTAGTCTTTAATGTATAGAAATGGCTATACTCGATTTACGAGGTCAAAAGTTTTCTATACGAATTATATAGGATCATATACAGGGTGAGGCATTTTAAACAGGTCACCTGAATAACTCGCTTGTTTTTGAAGATAGGAGAAAATGCATTAGACCAAACTTATTTGGTATCGGGGGGCTCATAATCTGGTATTACCAATTTTTTTGTAGGTGGAGGCGTCAAGGAGATATGAAGGTCAACTTTGTTTTTTTAAATGGAACAGTATATTTTATTACTTACATTCTGATAGAGTGTTTCAAGGCGAATACAATGACCTATTATTAAGGTCATTCAAGGTCACCCAAAGTCAACTGCAATAGAAAATAAATTGTGTCAAAGCACTCTTCGAACACTTGGATACTTTGATACTGCTATTACAAGTGTTCAAAATGGCGACCTTGAACATGGATACATAGTCTAAATCGTTGCAATACTGATGACACTGCCTGGCAAATTTCATTTGTATCTATTACAGAGCAAGCTCTTCTTATACGTTCTTGCATGTCAAGTTTGGTAGTTGGTTTTTCGCGGTACACTTCTGCCTTTAATTTTCCCCACAAATAAAAATCGAGAGGTGTCAGGTCTGGGGATCGTGCCGGCCATTTGTTACTTCCTGATCGACCTACCCAAGAATCTCCAAATTTTCTATTTAGAAATTCTGTAACATTGCGTGCTGAATGAGCAGGGCATCCGTCTTGCTGGAACCACATGGATTGTCGTATGTCCAGTGAAGTGTCTTCTAACAATTCTGGCAAAACGTCTTCTAAGATTCTCAGGTACTTACTACTATTTAGCGTGCCATCAATAAAATATGGACCAATTATTTTATTATGAAGAAGACCGCACCAGACGTTTACAGACCAAGGTCTCTGTTTGTCGACTTCTCTCAACCATCGTGGATTATCTACCGACCAGTAGTGCATGTTGTGACGGTTAATTGCTCCATGGTTTGTAAATGTGGCCTCATCGGTAAATAACAATTTACTCAAGAACATTTCATCGTCTTGTAGTTTTTGTAAGCCCCATTCACAAAATTGTAAACGTTTTGTATAATCATTTTCAGTTAATTGTTGATGAAGTGATATGTGGAACGGATGAAATTTGTTAATGTGTAATATTCGTAAAATACTTCGTTGACTGATGCCACTTTCGCGTTCCAGTTGTCTTGTACTAACATGTGGATCTTGTATTACAGCTGCTACAATATTTATCGAGTTTCCATCATCAGTTGCTCGTTTGGCAAGATTACGTGTTTTGTTATCCACAGTTCCAGTTTCTTGGAACTTTTTTATAATGTTTGTAAAGACAGAAAGTGAAGGTCTATTATTACGATCGGGAAATCTTTCACTATACACACGTACCGCTTCCCTCATAATTCTATGACATTCACCATAAATAAGAACCATTTCTACTTTCTCTGCTATCGTGTAACGCATTTTAGAAAACTAAACACTTAGACTGAATAAATGTTACGAAGCTGTGCTCTAGTCGGTAGTAAAATTACCAATAATGTTTGAGGATACGGATAAGCGTACAATGTGATTGAATGTTTGTTTATCTTTTGTGACCCGTGTCACGCAATACACACACGTGATACACAAGTATTCGAAATGTACTCTGACACAATTTATTTTCTATTGCAGTTGACTTTGGGTGACCTTGAATGACCTTAATAATAGGTCATTGTATTCGCCTTGAAACACTCTATCAGAATGTAAGTAATAAAATATACTGTTCCATTTAAAAAAACAAAGTTGACCTTCATATCTCCTTGACGCCTCCACCTACAAAAAAATTGGTAATACCAGATTATGAGCCCCCCGATACCAAATAAGTTTGGTCTAATGCATTTTCTCCTATCTTCAAAAACAAGCGAGTTATTCAGGTGACCTGTTTAAAATGCCTCACCCTGTATTGTTTATATATATAACTATAATATCTAACCCAGACCTAACCCAGACCTAACCCAGACCTAACCAAGACCTAACCATATACGTATGTATATATGTATTCCTATACACTAACAATAAAGAAATTGTGCAATTTAATGCATAATGTAGCTAATAAACGTTCTACAACGTTCTATGAAAATCAATTTTTAATTGGCTACTGAAACTAATAATATTGCAATATTAATAGAAATTTTGATAATATACAATGCATTTCCTTGTTTGCCAGATTCAGAGTAGCTTTTGGTGGCATCAGTTTTTAGAAAACGCATAAAAATTTATAATTATTAAGTGAGATCATTCACACAACAAAATTGTGTATTGCTAGTGTATATGTATATACTCATTAAAAGTTGTATGTCAATTTAACAAAATTGGAACGATATGTCCTAGTAATTCTTTAAAAAAAAAAAAAAATAGTACATTTGTATTTTCCGCCAATGGGACACATGTGTCCCACAACGTTGCACAAAAAAACTGATGGGGCCACGTATGCCCCAATTTCCAAAATCATTAAACAGCTTTCAAAATCAATATGTAGCTAACCCTAGTATACTATTACTGATTTCTAATGGTAAAATAACTAAATTATGAATAGAAAAAACTCGGGCCGAAAGGGTTAAAAGACAATTTTATTTTTGTTGTAGAAACACGTGCAAGATTTGCTAGATGTTATTATAGACGTATTTAGAAATACATTCCATTACTTTTATCAGAAATGAAGGTCGATCGAATCGATTTCTCGACTTCTTCTCTTAAAATTGTGCACTTTAAGCTCCATATTATTTTCATTCTTATACTTTCTCGCTAACTTCTCTCGTTTGATTTTTTGTTTTCTTTTACGAGTTTAGAGTTGCATCAACAACAGGGGTTATTAGCGACTATTATTGGCCCGATTTATCTGTTTATGGTAGTCACTTGGTTGGAAACTTGTGGAGGGAAATTTATAGGATTAGCGAGGGTGGTGTCGTAGTCTTCGAAGTATCAACTCGTATAAGCAGTGTATCATTGCTCCAATTCGATACAGCTGCATTTTGTCCGCGTTTCGAACGTTCCTGCACCCTCCGCGTTCATAAATCGTTTTTCGAACAGGCTCTTAACGAATTCCCTTAATGAGACGTCTCCTTGCGACAGTGTTCGGTGCCGGTTGCTTCATTCACATCGAGGGATCAGTTCCGCGCTAATAATTCGGACGTTTCATCGATCATCGGGAGGGTACCGGGCGCACTCACCGCTGCGACAACGACGGAAGATTGCGCGTATCGTTCGCATTTTCAATATATACATATACATACACATATATATAATATTACACGTGCGACGAGGGGGCGAATTCAACGACGGTGACAGTCGCATGCAAATTGTCGCGGCGCGAAATGACAAATTAACGGCGCCGGCCCATTCATACAGACACTGATTAATTGCTATTTACTTGCAAATTTCCAGGGTGCGCGCGTTTACACGTTGCGCGGGTAACCTTCGACCTCTCCTCCACCTACGCCTCGTGTCCCTCGCTACCACCCACACCCCCCTTTCTCGCCCTGACCTATGTCCATTGCTCCGTCGCGGCGAATTTCGGTCCTGCGGCTACTACGCCGCGTTGACGCAGCTTGTTGTTTGTCATTTGTTGCGGACTGCATTAACACCGACCGCATGGGAGCGTAACGGGATTCGCGCGAACGCGGCTACGACACTTGCCCATTGAAAATTCTAGTATCAAATCGCACGATGCCGCGTGGGAGTAGCAGATACTGTGCGTCAGCAGTTTTGCATATTGTGCTATACTCTGTGTGTCCGACTACAGCACAGTATCATCATCCGGTCCGGATAAGCTGCTTTCTCGAAGTAAATTTTTTTTTAATTAGGCAGGTACCATGGGAGGTCAATCTTTTTGTGCACAATAAATTCTTTTAGAGTCGAAGGGTCTCTTATATTTTTTTTTTTTTGTAGCGTAAGATTCTTATTATTGTCAATCTGAGTAATACTTGTTTTAACACAGAAGGGTCTCTTGAATTTTTTTTCAGTGGAAGATTATTTATTATTTGGATAGAATATTATCAAACTGAGTAATAATTGCTTTAACCATATTTTTTTTTTTAGTTTACAAAATTATTCCCCACTCGCATTCATGCACTATATTCGCTATAAATGAAAAGAAACTTGTTTCTATTACACTGTGTTAATTACAATATTTATTAAGTAGTATTTTTTTTGGTTTTTTAAAAATTATAAAATCGATAGAGAAGTATTGAATTAATAAAATACATTAATATAATATATCTAAAATATTTTCGTTGTCAATTTTAATCATATTTATTTCTGCATGGTCTCACGTTTAACTTTAATACACAATTTGAAAAATCAATAAGACAAATTGGTTACTTAACGAATTAATTATTGTCATTTCTTGCATAAACAGCTTTGTTAAGAAATTCGTTTATATATTTTGATTTATTTTCTAAAAATCATTATGCTTTCGTCGAATAAAGACTAGCATCTTTAGAAAAGGCTCTCTCACCGTTACAAATGTAGCCACAGTACACGTGCATTGTTCCAGACAAACAGGGCAAATTATTAATGTTTGCCAGTTAAAAATTTTAGTGCATTGTTCGCACGAATTCGAACGCGACTGTAAATTCTTTGTTTGCATATTAACCTTTCACTTCACGTCTGAAAGATTAAATGTACACTTTAAAAATGCACGTTTCTACTACTTTGTTGATAAGAACAATAATTTGATCAAAAATACAAGGTAATAATTCATATTAAACTGAAATTGACGTATAACTTTGTAAAACTTTTAAATAAAATTACGTAAGATTTAAGGTACAGAAAGTATACTAGTATAGAATTTTTATATCAATTTTCGTATGTAAATTTATAATTACAAATGCCTCCACTGGTTCCCATTTTCCTTAAATTAAACGTTTCTTCGCTTAAATATAATTCATGTTAATATGTTTACTCGTCTCTGGCTCGTTTCAATTAATTCCACAATAACGAAGTCTGCAGTTAACTATCATCCGTTGGGGCTTTAATCTCCCTACAGTTGGCGACACGAACGTCCCTAGCGGTCATTTCTTTACATTTATTTTTCTCCTCTTCTAACTTTCTTCACTGTAACCTAGTAAAGCGATGCATTTCGTTTCTTCCGGACGATATTAGAATTTCCTACGTTCTAGAACTACATCCTCCAAGCCGTAAAACACGAAGAAATATAAAAAAAAAAACATACAATTGCAACATTATATTCAACAGGTAAATTTTCGTTTTCTCGAAAGTTTTCTGAAACTTGACATTCTACCTTTCGTTCGCTTTTTAATTTAAACGTCAGGTTACTTTAATATTATTTATAATTATTCCAATTATTTATATTCATATCAATTTAACACGATACAAAATAGCCACAACAATACACTCTATCTTTTCTTCTTTTATGATACGAGACTCATATAATTTGTGAAAGAGACATTATTTTTCACTTTAACCCCTTGTCTTACGATTTAATTTCCAACTGTGCGTGCCAAAAGCGACACCAAGGTTTGGTCTGGTAGACTTATCACGTTTCTGAGACGTCATTGTAAGCTAAGGGGTTAATTTGCGAACGATTTTAGAATCTGTACGAGGGATCCACCATATACACAGCGATTCCCCTTTGTTTTGTTCCCTCGATAGTTTCAAGTCTGAAGTTTCTTGTCTACCTCTATCATACGTATATCAAAGGGTTCGTCGCGCAGAAATAAATACTATTATTATTTTTTATTAGTTGTGAAATTTTTAAATATCGCGTTCCATGGGCATCCCCCTCGTTGTCTACGGTCTAGCACTGGCGCGCGTGTAAACGTAAGTCTATTAGGCGGTTCAACGATCCGGGGAACACGATGTCGCGCGGGAAACTTTGCCGAAAGTTCTCTGACATCGACAAAACTTTCGCCGCGGCGCGCAAAGCTTCCCAGACGAGTTTCGTGGTGCAGGCGCGGGGGTCGGTCGTTCGGCAGAGCGGTAATAAAATATCGCGAAGCGGTCGCCCCTGATAACGGGAGTCGCGATAGTGCTCACGAACTGTCGTCCCTGCGACTATAATCCGCCTCTCGGCGAGGATTTAATCCCAGCCAGCGAAACAAAGATTCCCCCGTGCTAACGCGCCCTCAAAGGGCCCCGCGTATTTTTAGGCGCTTTTAATCCCAGCCGGACCGGGGCTTTGGTATTTTCGGGGGCCACGATTTTAATCATCGTGAACGTTTAGGCGACCAGAGATACCCAGCTTTTTACGCGGCACTGATACACCGATCATTAGCGTTCAAATTTGATTCTTTCTTTGGAGAAAATGGCTCCTGAGATTCTTTCTTTGTATAGTCTGAGAACTGAGTCTGAGTACTGAGAAGAGCATTCTAAATATTCGAGTAGAAAATCTGTAAAAATGACACTTGATTCAAGATTACTCACCGATCTTTGATGTGTGTTTCTAGTGAAATTTATGTAGTAAGTTTTGGTTATTCTTTTTTTGGTAATTTGTGCTTGTTTTGTTTGTGAAAATAAGCTAGAATTTTGTGTTATAATCTTCAAAAATTACTTGCAAGAGTAATTAGGAAAAAGCTATTTAAAAGACTTACATAAAATTATATAGGGTGTTCGGACACCCCTGGGAGAAATTTTAATGGGAGATTCTAGAGGCTAAAATAAGATGAAAATCAAGGATAATAATTTGTTGATTAAGGCTTCGTTAAAAAGTTGTATAAACATTTCCGATCACATAGTATATTTTCGGTAAAGAATTTTTTTTCTCGAAAATGCGTAAGAATTCAGGGGTATGTCTATTCACCAAAAATGATTGAAATTGACCCCTGAAACCAAAAATAATTTTTTCAGAATGATTTGAAATTTTTTAATTCTGTCGAAAAATTTCAGGGAAACGTGTCAATGCACGGTCAGACATTATATTTTCAGTGAGGAATTTTTTTCTCAAAAATGCGTAGGAATTCGGGGGTATGTCTAATGACCAAAAATGATTGTAATTGACCCCCGCAAATGAAAATAATTTTTCCGTGAACGATTTGAAATTTTTTAATTTAATTTTTTAATAACTTCTTAACGAAGCCTCAATCAACAAATTAGTAGCCTTGATTTTCGTCTTATTTTAGCCTCTAGAATCTCGCATTAAAATTTTTCCCAGGTGTAGCCGAACACCCTGTATATCGTGCGTCGTTTTTTTTCTCAGAAAAAATTTTAACGATCGAAGATCACTGTGATTTAGGTTCGAAAGCAGGTCAAACTTTGCCCGGGTAAAATGTACGAAACTCAGCCGCGAAATTTAATATTATCCAAACGCGTCATAGTCGTTTGTTTGTACCATAACAAGTGGCAACGGCTATAAATTAATTTCCTTCCCGCTTAATTTGGTTTCTCTTGGTACTTATAAAGAAGTTAATGGATCGATCTAATATTCATACGGTGTCGCGTGTGTAGTCATACGTGCCTACCGACGGTTTCGCGTATTTCGTCCATCGACGATGAAAATACGATTCGGTTTCGCGGGCAATTTGGAGGCGGAAAGCTTTAAATAATTTTACGGGCACCGTTTGATGTCCGCGAACATAAAAGCGCCGGACGATAACAGCGCAGTTTCGAATTCCTTCTTAATTGACGCGATGCCTGGACCGAGAGGGAACGTTCGAAACGTGGAAAAAGAGGGACAACGGCGAACAGTAAGAGAAACGAGTGCGAGACCGTAGCCAGAAATATTGCGTTAGGAATGCTAATGAGAGAGAAAGCATAGCGAAAGAAGAGACGCCGCGTTTCCTCGGTTCGCGCGAACAGGAAGTCCATTATCCTCGATTCGTGGACAAAGCATGAAAAATGCTTCAACCGAGATACCGTAATTTCAAAAGAACGACGCATTGTAGCTTTAATGAAGAATACTCTTTCTCTTGGTAAATTATTTGCCGTACTGTCGCTGCTTTGCGTGTTTTCTCCCTTTTATTTTTGGGCCATCGTGCAGGCACACGACTCTCAAAAAATTCATTAATAATTACTAACACTTTCGAAACCATAATTATTACGACGAGAAGGCTCGACTTCTCGTGCTTCCAAAATGTAAATAATTTTCGGTCAGTTATTTGCTATTAACATACTCAACCCCTTGACTTACGATTTAATGTAATTTTTCAAACGTATACTATTTAATTTTGTTTTAAATTGTTCGTACACGGAACGGGCAAGAAAAAAATTGATTTGTTTTACGAATACCTCGTGAATGTAAAAATGTGTTGATTTTAATTTATAGTGATGTTTATAGTACGAGTGAGTGGCCTCATAATTGTGAAACTTGAGATCAAGAACTTAGCTAGGGTTTAAAGTATATCCCCTTTCGATTTTTTAAATTTATTATACATACAAAGAGATGGAACAAAATTTTTACAATTTTTAATTGTGAAATAACAAGATCGTGCATATCAAAATTGAGCAATGAATAATAAAGAAAAGAGAATCGATTTTATCTCTTTTATTGTTTTCTCAAATATTTAAATTTCTTTGCTTTCTTATTAATTATACAATTTTGATATTACATCCTCTTATTGTCGATAACCATAAAGAATTTGTGTACATAAAAAATAAATAAATATTTTAATAAATACCAGAGAATATCCAGATAACATTGAAATTGTAACGTTAAACATTGATGGTTAATAAAGCGACAGAAAATCAACGGAAATTCAAATTTGTAGATTTATCGCGCGCATATGAATTCTATAGTCAGCTAAATCAATAGAACTAATATTAAAAACGTACTGTGTCGCGGATTTAGCGATTACCAATTTCATGCTTGGTAAACCCGATTTATAAAAAATGCAACGTTTCACGGTGGATAGAATTTATTGATCAGTTTTAATATTTTAAACGATTTTTCTCGTTTTGAATTCCTGTCAGCCATAAATTCCGTACGCCTACGATTTATCTAACTGTTTTTGGAGCGTACGAAGACTCGATTGGTGGAACAAACATGTGCGCGCAATTCGTACCCTTGTCCGTACTCGTTAAGCTTTTAACCGATAAATTAACGACGACGAAGAGTATTAAAATGAATAGAAATTGGGATCAAGGGATTTCCACTTGTTTCATTATGTTTTACAATAATTTACTAAATCACTGAAACATGGAACACCGCGTATATTAGTCAACATTTTTAACAATCTAATTTTATGATTCATTCATTCATAGAAATTGAAATTAAATTAAAATTATACTCACGTCTCTCCTGCAGAGGCAATTTCTCTATTTTCTGAGAGGCTCCACCTTGAAAAGAAAAAACGATTCGTTAATTAAATTAATTTAAAATTATTGATTTTTTAAATTATTGATTTTGACAGTGTCAGTTACAATTACGATTTATATTATACAACGCCATTCATTTACGTAAAGGATAAAATGATACAAGAAAAATATACTTGTATAGGTGTTAAATGCCCCAATGATCAATTTATTACTATAAATATGTATTTAAATTATTCACGTTTCTCTGTATTAAAAGTTTTAGAAAACACTGATACAAAGCAATGATTTGTGTACCAAAACAGAGATAAATTTCTGGTAACACAGACCCTTCTATAACTCGAATAAAAAAATTAATATTTTGAATTTTAGAACTGTCGCGAGGCTATATCCACGTTCTCTATGCAAGTTTGATAATATCAGTTTAAAGTTGCAAGGGAAACGTCGAATTGGGTATTAATTAATGGTTGATCGAATAACCAATGAATCGTCTTGTGGCACGAAACAAGGAAATCCGAATAACACGGTAATTTGATTATTCACCCATCCAACAGAGAATTGGATAACTGTGGTGAGTTGGTATTGTTCCCGGCACAAAGGATTGGTTTGTAGAAGGTATGCACTTTCGCGATCCTCTTAGAAACGTATAATTGGTCCAAGGCGACCGGCAAAGTCGGAGTCAGATTTCCACTCGAACGCATTAATTTCTGTTTATTGCGACTAACTGCTTTGATCCGCGTGCAGAGCACGGAATGCCTAAATTTTACCAACCTATTGCTAATTTAATAACAAACGTGAATATCTAATAATTGAATTTCTTAACGCTACGGAAAATCCTATTCGCCCTCTTCAATCATTCGCGGTTCCCCTTCTCTACTAACCCGGATTTCTGATTTCTCACAGCGATTAATCATAATTTTGTTTATTTAACATCTTTCGACAAAACAACGTTCGTTCATTGTTGGTTCTACGGGTCACTATTTCGTAATAAATTGTTTGTCTATTTTATATGGTAGATATTGCAATAAAAATAGTTTCGTTCAGAATTTCTAACATTCAGTATTATTTTAGCGCAATATTCAATTCTATTTTTATTGTTTGTTTTCTGAGAAAAATATGTTGTATGTCTTACTTGTCACGACTTGTCATGAACAGGTTGAGCGATTTATTCCAAATATGTATATAAATTATTCTGGTTAGCTTCTGAAGTAAACAGAAAAGATGGAAAAAGAGAATCTCCAGTTTCCACTGTTTTAGTAGTTTAACAACGCGTATTAAAAATACTGAAACTTTGGACGCGTGCAATTCAGAAACTACTAGTGCCTTATCCATTATTGAGCCATTGTTAGCGGCGGCAAGGCCTCCCCTTTAAAATGGCTTTTGGTTTTTGTCGATCCGACTTCCCGTTTCGGAGATATCGTAATTTATGTAAAAGGTAATTTTTCTTAATTCGACTATCGCTGTCTTCGTCTGACGCGTCTCGTCGGACCTCTCTTTCTCGCACGTGACTCACGACCGAGTGGCCGAGTGACCTAGTTTCAACGAGCACGTGCAGTCAACGACCTTGACAAGGCCGTAGTAAGAATGTAAACAAACTCTTCGGACCCTCATATCTCCGTAACTAGCCACCGCATCGACTTCAAACTAAAATCGCTATATCTCCGGAACTAATTACGCTATCGACTTGTTCAAACGCTCGTTTTAAAGGGCATTTCATCCTCTATCCAATGACTATATCACCTACTATAATTTTTGCTGTCTTCTATGTTTATTTTCACATTTACTTTGACGTTACATACCCAAAGCAGTTTCAGTATTATCATTCGACTAGTGTACGATAAAACTGGATCATAAATTGTTTATTTAATTGAAAATTAATTTAAATTTAAATAGAGGATGTTGGCGTATTTACTAGTCAGTATTTTCTTCGTAAATAATTGTTTTCTCTGGAACTAACTACGATATCGACTTGAAATAAAATTCGTTTTTAAGGGCGTTTTATCTTCTCGCAAAGTGCAAACGACGGAATTGGATTACGAATAATGAATTTAACAAATAATGAAATTGGTACTCGAAACTCTCGTTTCGACGAAAATACTCTCGTGAAAGAATGGTGTTAGGTGAACTTCTGCCAGGTAGCTTCGTGTGCACAAGGATAACCAAGGAGCCAGCGGTGAAAAGGCTACCCTTAAACCGGGTAAAGATGGGTGTAACGCAACGTGTAATGCAGCACGCGATTTAAGCAATTCTGAACGTGTTGCATGCAATACTTCGCGAAACGTTCACGGCTATCCATCACCAGTCGGTTTCTGTTGCGAACGCGAAGCCATTCGCAGTTCGCGTCTGGATATGTTTCATGTTATGTATTTAGTTTGCCCCGTGTGCACGTCTGAACGAACAGGTTGAATTATTGATTTTATTCCGGATAAAAAAGTAATATTTGTACGCACTCGAATGTGGGAAACGTGAAACTTTTTGTTTCTTTTGGTTAAAAGAGTTCGTACTTAACTTGTAATTACAGATTTCGTGAAATATTATGTTTAAAGAGACTATAGAAAAAAGGGAGAATGTCGAGTTAAATTTAATTTGAAACAAATAAAATTTAAATGCTTTATATTCCGCAAGAAACAAATTCTAGAATTATTAAATGTTCCAATATAAAAACATTCTTTTGTCGTGTATCAACTGGAATTGTTTAGAAGGGAAATAAATTAAATATTCATGTTTGATATTCCATGGAAAGTAAAATCCTAAAGCAAAGAATACTTTCATAGGATAGAAATAATTTTATGTTCTGTGCTCGATTTTTGTCGTTCTTGAAATTTATTTATCCGTCTTGAAGCATATTTTTTCGAATAAAATGAAATGATTAGAGTTAAACAATATATCTGATAAGTAATTATTATTTTCCTTGTTATAAAATTTGACTATGAAACTCAGTGAAAGGTTATTTATATGGACTACCCAGTAAATTATAATTCACATAGTGACAAGAACATTTAGAAAATAAATTAAAAATTCATCGAAACGTTACAATAAAATTTACTTTTAGTAACGTAAATCTTCTTTTTATTATTCCAAGTCGCCTGTTAAAGGAAAATGGTATTACAATACGATGTTTTGTTTGCAAAATATAACAGAATGAAACAGGTAAAATGTTGATCCTCTGTCGTTATGAAAATATATAATTTAATCTCTCTTACGCCTGTTTTCCCAGCAAAACCATTTATGACACGACACGTTTGGAAATTAAATTTAAAGGATTGTTTGTTTTATACAAAAATTTCGATACACAGTCGACGAAATGAAAAACAAAAAAAGAAAACTAATGACAGAAACGACTTCGCCGCGGGCAAAGCCACAGGCAACGGCTAGCTTTAAATATTCTCTGACGCTCACGGGTTTTTCCTTTTATGTTTTATCATCCGCGCTATCCAACAATGGAAACCGTCATGCTATTATACATTTAATTAAAACACTTACTTTCAAAGTCAAATATTCGCTTTTACGTTTCATCAGATTCTTTTACATTCGTTAAATATCAGTTTTGCCTTTTTAATATTTCCGTGGAAATTGGAATTAATTGAAACTAAGGTTAACGGTATTACAACGTTCAAAGAGATACGCTCAAATTTAAAACTGAAGATAAAGCTTTGTATCGCGAGCAGTTTGAAAAAATATAATTGTTTCGATCGGTCTGCGCATGGAGAAAAAGAAAAATATTAATTTTCGCCTACAAGTTCTCGATTATTGCTTTCCTTTTCCCGATTCATGCGTATTGAATCGAACGAGTCGAGTTCATAGACATTGTAAAAGGGAATTGTAGAGAATAGAACCGCGGTTAGAAGGTTGAAACGGCGAAGAAATAGGATCACGAACATGTGTAGAAGGCAAGAGGTTATGTGGCCAACTGCATTTTATGGTCCCGCATAAAAGTTATGCGATAAAGAATTTATTGCTGCACCGACGGCTACATTTCAGGTCAAAAGGATAGCATATTAATAAATGTATCAAATTTCCAAACATTCTACTAAACATTTTTTAACGCGCAATGTATAGTAAATTGAGCAAAAAATGTATTTTCTTCAGACTCACTCAGCTCTTCGTCAGAGGACGAATTTTTAACCCGCCACGATGCATTAACCGTACAAATAATATTGTATAATGCGTATACAAATTTTGTAAAGTACCCAGAATAATTTAAATTTCTACAAGACTGCATAATTTTCACACGGCAAAGTCATTAGTTTCGCGTAGTTTGTGATCCGGAATAATGAGTGAATAATCTCAAATAATGGAAAACGACAATACGCCGGAATGAAAGGATAAACGCGCGTAACATGTTTAAGCATTTCTATGAGGTAAACTCCCTAGAACAATTCGTTGAAAGCTGAGTGAGATTGCGAAGTTCAAACGAGCTTTCGCTCGTTCGTTGAATTCAAGATTTAAACTGCGCTTCCGAACTGCTCGTCGAATTTTGAGGCTAATATTCGTCGGTAATACACTTCAATAAGTTAGGCGGAAACATTATTACGACACCGGTAACGTATTTCGATGAAATTAATTCCGGGGAAAGATTCTATCGCAGATTTGTTCGATCCAAAACGCGAATAACAAGTAAATGTATCTTTCGATGCAAATAATGGCAGATTTTTGTCGATTCACTTGTCTATTTTCATGAACATTGTATTAACAGGTAATTTAGATGATGATAAATTAATGCAAATGTTAATAAAAATGATTGTAAAAGACTATGTGATTGTCTAGTTTTTAGAAAAGAGTTTCAACATTTCTTAATGCCTCATAATTAGAATTGTTCTGAGCTTCTATATGCAATTGAGGGAAAACCTTGTTAAAAGTTCAAATTTCCACCTCGATAAAAGTTTTTGTATCAAACGACGAGAAATAATTACGAATAAAAATGTTCGCAATTCTTATATTTATTGTTGAGTGAAAAGGACTATCTCCCTCAACTGAAATCGTCTCTATCATTGCATTAACAGGTAATTCTAATGATAATAGTTGAATGAAAATGTTAATAAAAATGCTCATGAAAGACTACATGATTGCTTAGCTCTTAGAAAAGAGTATGTTCAATATATCTTAACGCTTCATAATTACAATTCTCCTTAGGTTCTATATGCAATTGAGGGAACACCTCGTTAAAAGTCCAAATTTCTACCTCGATAAAGGTTTTTGTGCCAAACGACGAGAAATAATTACGAATAAAAATGTCTTTACCTTTTCGAAGTAAGTATCGAAGAGTGACAAAATGAATTCTTTGTTCTACCGTGATGAGTTTAACATCGTTTTCTGAGAATTGCAAAAAATTTAGAGGGCATTTCCCCCGATGGTGCACACGCTCCGTTCCCAAAACTCCCTTCTGCCTACCTTTACCACAACGAATAACTGAATCCAATCGGATGAATTTGCTTCGTCGAGCGTAACGCACTCTGTGTACATGGATACCAGCCATGACCACGTGCGTGTGCACGTAAACGCGCAGAGAAGCTGGGAGTCCACGTATTTCATGGTCCGCATACCACATAACGAATGTTCGGCGCTTTGTGATTTATGCTTTGTTCGGGGCAACCTGGTGTGTGCCCCGGACACCAGTTTCGGGGGATTACGTACCTGGCTTCTTGATTATGATCATGCAGCTAGCCCATGGGCGCAACAGTACACGCATCCCGTACAATTCCTGCCAACCGTCCAATTGACTATTTCGCTATTTCCCATATTAAATTGCCCTTTTCTCCGCCCGATTTCAGCCAAATTCTTCGGGGCCAATTTTCGACGCCAATCGAATCGTTTAACTCCTCACACGGAACATTTTTTACTTCTCTAGACACTTTTCACGAACCTTATTTTTTATTAACCTTCTTAAAGATTTTTATACTTTTTGTGTCTAGTACATTTCGTTCTGCTAATATATTCTGGTCAATTGATATGGTTTCTCGTATCTTGTACCAGAGTTTGAGATTGTAGAAACGAAGCATTCACCAATTTTAGTGACTATCGTTGGTACTTTATTTTTTGAGAAAAAGAATATTTAATTTATTTATCAACACTGCTTACTTCGATAATATAAAGTTGAGAGAGATAGTCCTTTTCACTCGATAATAAATATAAGAATTGCAAACATTTTCATTGGTAATTATTTCTCGTCATTTGGTACCAAAACGTTTATCGAGGTAGAAATCCGGACTTTTATCGAGGTGTTCCCTCAATTGCATCTCGAATCTGAGAAAAATTATAATTAAGAGGCATTAAGTAAAAATTTGATTTTTATTACGCCAGCACGTTGAATTGTCTCAAATTTTATAACGTTACTAAATGTATTAAATAACTAATAAATAACTGGCTCATCTTTATACTGTACATGTTAAATTTAGTGTTACTTATTGCACAATTATTCGATATTACTAAAAATTGTTCAAGTTTAAATTGTGCTTCTATTAAATTAAGTTTTCTTTACTATAATGAACGAAAGAAATTTATTGAAAACAACAAGAAACAATTGTTACGACTTATAATACAAATGGAAAGAATTTTTATCTCGACGAGCGTAAATGCACTTTACATTTAACACAAAAGAACTGTGCTTTTGTCTTTACAGACTGGGAAATTTGCATCGATGGAAGTGGTTCTCTTGATTTATAGAGAGAACATGGTCGATGCCATCCAGTCTCTCAACTTCTTCCATTAATGCAAATTTTCCAGATTGTAAAGGCGGAGGCTAAGTTTTTTGTGACGGACGTACCCGACCGAAGGAAGTGTATGAGTTTTCTGAAACGGTCAACTTTTGTGTACAATTACCCTGAACTAAAGAAATCTTCCATTGGCAACGATTGATGTTAGAATTGATGGTAAATCGCAACGGTGAATAGCTGCTTGGAATTCCAATAGAAGGAATTCAGGTAGAACTTCGCGCGCAGCCCAGGATTGCATTTTCGTTGGTATGTAAAATATTTTATTAAATTTCCTGCAGTCCTCGGAAAATTGAGATTTCAGAGCTGGTACCTCGCAACTTATTTTCTCGGATATTATAGTTAGTACGTTGAATTTTACCTCTCTCTAAATTGAGAACTCTAATTTAGTACCCTATTATATTGATCAATTCTAGTGGAGTTTCTCGCTGGTTTTATTAAAGGAACTGGTAATTCCTCTATATGTTACTTTTTTTTTATAGGAATTAAAAAAATTTTAAATTTGAATGAAAGGGCAATTGTTATGTGCAAAATAAATTCACCTATACTTGCGACAGACTAAAGAGTTCATACATTAATCTTGTCAATAAGTCTTGAAATTTGTTCTTTATAAAAAAGAGCGAACATACTAAAATTATAATAGTTACAGTATCATCTATTAACAATGTACAATAATATTTATTTGTATATTTGTAGTATAAAAGTTTGTCTAAATATAAATTGAAACATTCCGAACAAATTAAAAACTCCAATAAATTAAGAAATGTCTTTTTTGGAATTTAAATTTAATTTTAATTTCTAAAATATTGAGATATTCCTAGTTGCAACGTTTCTCTTATGACCTGCTACGTTGCATCAGGGCAAATTTGTAATGTATCTTCAACAGGTGTCGCTAATTGCCTCTGTAAACTTTCAGATAGAGATAAATCATGACCACATTTATTACTTCAAGATATCAGTACTTTTATATTAAAAAGTAAGAAGATTTTCCACCGTGAAAATATAAAACAGGCGATAAATTGGATTTCATTTCCTAAAGATTGACTACCAATTCGATAAAGAAACAAACGAGAAAGTATCACCGTCGCCGTAAACGCTTCGAACGGACATTTAATAATTAGAAGTCGCGAGTAACTTTCGTAAGTCCAGACGAGTGTTATCATAGTTCTTCGTGTCCCAATGAAACGATAAATTAATCCCGGGGCCCGATGACGTCCTGGAAGTTCGAGATTAGCAAGTTTCTCGCGAGTACAAGGAAAGCACCTTAAAGTCCCCGAGCAAGGAACCCATAAGAGACGCGCAATTCCTCGGAAATTTTGACGAAGTGACCTCCCTCCCCCTTCTTTCTTTTTTTTCAACCCCTCGCGAGGCTCTACTAGTTCCTTTCCACTTCTATGGAAAAGTTCGTACGCCGAGGCCCCGACGAGCGTTCGGCCATAATGAGATTTCAGGCGAACAATAGTGTCGCCATTTCCCTAATGCGATTCGCTACTTAAATATTTTAATAAAATTCTTTCTTCTTTCAGCAAGCTCCTTACTTAACTTTACCCTCTGCTCTCCGCTGTCACCCACTTTGCATTCTCGTACCTTTAATCTTTTTTTTCCACTCCCCACCCCTTTGACGACTTCTTTCCCATTCGGCTAAGTGAAGCCGAGTTATCGAAATTTCAGTAGCCTTCGCTCTGTTTCCTCTTCGTTACGCCCGGAGGTTTTATTTTTAGCGAACCCTAATGCTCCCGGATGCATAGCATCGCCACAGAGTGGCGGCCATTTTTTATGTTAAGACTAGATTAGTTTGATGCTATTGTTATGACGTTATAGTTGAGGCTAAATAGACGACAATTTTGTAGTTATTTTAAATTTCAGTCGTTTGCTATTTTACGTTTTATCTTGTTGACAGAATCACAGTTCAGAATTGTTAATTTTTATTTTATTAATACAAGAGAAAAATTAGGAATTCTCTATAAAGTTTGAGTTATAGAATTTTTATCATTTCTATCTCCACGAAGCATATTAATAATAAAACACGTTGATAAAATGGTACAAGGCAAACTGCTCGAATTATATGTAATTTTATTAAGAGAAGAGAAAAACTAGGAATTCTCTATAATTAAAGTTTGAGTTATATAATTTTGTCATTTCTATCTGCACGAAGCAGATTAATAATAAAACACGTTGATAAGATAGCACAAGGCAAACTGTTCGAATTATTTGTAATTTTATTGAGAGAAGAGAAAAATTAGGAATTCTCTATAAATAAAGTTTGAGTTATAGAATTTTTATCATTTCTATCTCCACGAAGCATATTAATAATAAAACACGTTGATAAAATGGTACAAGGCAAACTGCTCGAATTATATGTAATTTTATTAAGAGAAGAGAAAAACTAGGAATTCTCTATAATTAAAGTTTGAGTTATATAATTTTGTCATTTCTATCTGCACGAAGCATATTAATAATAAAACACGTTGATAAGATAGCACAAGGCAAACTGCTCGAATTATTTGTAATTTTATTGAGAGAACCGAAAAATTAGGAATTCTCTATAAAGTTTGAGTTATAGAATTTTTGTCATTTCTATCTCCACGAAGCATACTAATAATAAAACACGTTGATAAAACAATAAAAGGCAAACTGCTCGAATTATTTGTAATTTTATTAAGAGAAGAGAAATATTAGGAATTCTCTATAAATAAAGTTTGAGTTATATAATTTTTGACATTTCTATCCTCACGAAGCATATTACTAATAAAACACGTTAATAAAATAGTACAAGGCAAACTGCTCGAATTATTTGTAATTTTATTGAGAGAACCGAAAAATTAGGAATTCTCTATAAAGTTTGAGTTATAGAATTTTTGTCATTTCTATCTCCACGAAGCATACTAATAATAAAACACGTTGATAAAATAGTATAAGACAAACTGCTCGAATTATTTGTAATTTTATTGAGAGAAGGGAAAAATTAGGAATTCTCTTTAAGTAAAGAGAATACTCATATAATTTATCTCAGTCCTGTCTTCACAAAGTATATACATAATAAAACACGTTAATAAAATAGCTCAAGGTAAGCTGCTCGATTTATTTCTATTTAGAGGAAATCTCATTCCCAAAGCGCGGTATTCAAATTAATTTCAATCTCCGTGTTTATTCGCCTGTCTTTTGCAGTCGCGTTTTCGACTTTCCCTTGCTCTCTTCCACAATCAGGTAGCTCATTAGCTATGCAACCCCGTCCCACGCACGCCCCCCGTGTCGAATCTCGAGAATCCATTCTTATTGGCCCAGAATGAACTTTCCGCGATTCGTTCCAGCCAGACCCGACTTCCTTCCCGCATTTTCTGCTTACGTTTACCCCGTTGGTGGATACCAAACCCTCCCGGCGGCCGCCGCTTCTTCCGGGCAAAGTTCGAAGTAAGTCGGAAGGAGGGTAGAAAAGTTTCGTGAAAAATAGAAGCCGTGGAAAGTTTCGTCGGTGGTCGAGTGGACACCAGACATCTCAGATCCTTCGGCTGGATACGTTTCCGCGTTTGTATAGACCGTGGGGCTTGTATACCGGTTTAGTTTCCCCAAGTTTTATTATTTCCCGGGCTGCTCAAGTGTGAATAATTCCGGCATTACGCTATGATTCTTTGCCATCGACGTACATAGAAATTCAAATAACGCCGTACACCGGGGACACGATCCTCGAACAATTTAGAAAATTTTAAATCAACGACGGTTCACCGAACGAATGGCAAATTAAATTTGGGGTAAACGATTTGACACTGCTTTTGTCGCGGTTTTATTTATTTAGGTCAAAGGAAGTCTTTTGGCACCTTTGCATTTAGGTGGAAATAATTGTTGAGGGGGTATTCTAGTCTTTTTGGGGATTTTTTTACTAAGAAAGTATATGTTTCTTAATTTCGATACTTTGTGTAGATATTTATTTATGTTTTAGGAATGTTCAGTATTTTTTTCAAGCGAAAATAATTAAAATTGACTGAATTATGTTATTGAACAAGACTCAGTCAGTAGGAGACTTTTTTCGAAGGAATCTTGTTCATATAATTCAGTCAGTTTTCATTATTTCCACTTGAAAAAAATTGTGAACATTCCTGAGACATAAACAAATATGCATGCATAGTGTCGAAATTAAGAAACTTATATTTTTCATGTAAAAAAATCCTTAAAAAGACAGAAAATGTTTCCTTAACCGAACTGTGACGACGCTTTCCGTACTCGTCGGCAGAGGGCTACACTTTCTCACAAGTGCTCGACCAACCACCTATTCCTATATAGTATATACTTCTTACTCCCTACAACAGCAAGCCACCACAAAGTAAATAAATCTTAAGAAACCGAGAAAATTATTTTAGAGAACAAAAAATACAATACTATGAAATTCGTCACAAACAAAAAGCCAAAAGACAACACGTTGTCAATAAGATATTATAATACTTATTTTGAGATCATAACAAATTTAAATTTAAATTCAGTGTATAGACTAAATCTTGAAAATTTGACTCTGAAATATTGTCGCACACTAAACCTTCAAAGCTAACATTGAAAAAGTGAAGCTATAAAATTTAAAATTGAGAGTTATGACCACAACGAGATTAAACTTGAAAAATAATTTCAAGTTAAAATTTTAAAAAGTGTCAAAAGTCTTTTGGAGTAACTCTGTGGAATTCCAACGTTCCTAAATACCGTTTGAAGAACACGTAAGAGGTTTGTTTGATTAAAAGAACAACTTTGCACTGTTAGATACAGGTGGTAACAAAAGGTTAAATGGTTCCACACGTTGGAGGTTAACTTCATCGAGAGTACTCTTCCATTGGCCCCTCCTCTAAAGGTTTGATAGGGTCCCCTAGTCCATAGGACGAGTTCGGGCCATCGTAGCTGGCAGTTGATGGCCCCATATCGCGGGACAGAGTTTGGACCTGTCGTGTCAGTTGTGGTTAATCAACCCCGCGCACCGTCCTGCAGACACGTCGAAGGTTTAGAAAGCTTTTCACCAACTAGTGTGGATACATGGAGCTTGCAACCCGATATCGTTCTAGTAGTTCGTGCTATGTACAGACGCGCTGATTGGGTGTTTCCCAATTCCAGGCGTATGGGGCGTTTGTGGAGCCACCAAGGCGAGAACAGCCATGTTAACCCTTTCGCAGCGGCGTAAAACTATGGGAAAATGGTTTACGAGGGCGTGTGCTCTCGTTTTCCACCCTTTTAATTGCTTACGATCGCGACAAATGAAACCTTAAATCTCTCGAGTTTAGGGGGAAATTATACAAAATAAAATTTTACTATTAATTTAACTTGAAAACGTTTACTTGAGAGTAATTACTAGATTGACAGCAGCCGAAAATGGGAATTTATTATTCTTATTTCTGTTTTAAACAGAGCTTCAAATGACTTACAGTTACTCCCACTCGTATTCGTACATTATAATATGGTGATTCACTATAAACGAATAGGAACTTTCCTATGAATTTATTTATTTTTACCAAATGTTGTTTTTATTACTTACGAATTCTTTTCTATTTATTTTTAACAGTTGTTTACTACACTATAATGTTGGATTCACTATAAATTAACAGAAGCTACTACTCTCGTATTTCTTATAAATTTTTTCCATTTATTTTCACCAAATGTTTTTATCACACTGTGTTACTACTTTTATTTATAAAGTTGTTTCTTTGTTTTTTTTATTTATAAATATTAACGAGAAAGTATTTCCCAATTACAAACCAATAGAGAAGTATTTATTAATAATATCAACAGTGTATAAAATTAGCATACGTGGTATTTCTCCAAACGGTCACCCATCCCCTGTACTGCACGCGGCCAATGCAGCTTCACTTCGATGATCACACGTGGACCAGTGTTTCCAACGTACCAAAATTCATCGTTGACAAATTCTCTTTATAATTTATTCAAATATAAATCCTTAAATATATCGATGAACGAAAAAATGGATTTATACCAGTTTCAACAACGATGGTTAAATTTATAAGAAACAAGCTTTCTTTTATTTATAGTGTGCGAATACAAGTGTGACTAACTGGTACGTTTACACAACATTTTTTCTCATTTATATTCTGAAATTTTATGAAACTTGGAACATCATTTCTGGTTTATAGATAGCTGTTGGGGTGAGAAGAAATCGTGTTTCTTTATTTTCGAGGAAAGTTGTGAAAACAGAGGAGCTCAACCTCAGCAACAGATAAATCAAAACCGGACAACGAAGTTTCCGGGAGTGTCTCAAATCCACGAACTACTTTTCAGTGGATATTGCAGGCATATGAAAGAAATTTTAGGACAGAGAACACGAGAAGAAAAAATAAATAGTGTCTTCGACCGAATAAAATCATGAAGATGTCCAGATACAAAAGGTTCGAGAACCCTACGTATAAATTGCTTATTATTAATCCTAATAATAATTGTACGTGTTTCTCGTACCTTGGTCCTCGTCTTCTCACAATTAGATCATCACTTTGCAAGTAAACGAGAGGCGAGGTATCGCTTTTTCGCAGGAAACTGCGGGGATCTTTGAAGCGGCGAAGCAAATGTAATTTCGTGTTTGAGAAAACACGCTTAACTTTCGCCACTTTGCGGGGAAAGTTAAAGTTATTGTGGATGCATGAACATTCGTGGACCATCAAAGGACATAATCACTTTTTCCAAGTTTCGGTGCAGCCTCGACCGTAAAAAACAATTTCCCCAATATTTATTCCAACTTGACCTATGATCGCCTATTTAATTATGTTCCAAACTCGACGAAAAGAGTTTACATCGAAACGTATTTTATTTTTCCAACAAATAATATTTATTTCGACGTGGCTTTACTTTTATTATTAAACGTTCCTTGCGTCGTATACATTACAAAAACGTACATTTCCCTCGAATAATGCCCGTAAACTTATTTACTTTCCTCACTTTGTAATAAAAAGTTTCGCGACTGGGGTGTTAAACGCCGCGACTACGTGCAGGGTATCTGCGAATCTGTTGTCACGGTTAACCGCGAAATTGTTTCTCCGGGTGAATGCCTTTTCTCGGTTGCAAAACGCCCGCGTTCCATCCCCGTCCGCGGAACAAAACAAAAGGCCGTAGCTTTCCTTTTACTTTTCTTCGTCTCTGAAAACGAGCAAAGTTTTTCGCGTTAACGACGGGCAAAAGATTCTCGAAAACTGATACCGAGAAAACGGATTTTCAATTACGAGGAACAATGCTTATTGTTTTGCGCGCGTATGAGAAACTGTAAAGGAACAGTAAACTTTCGGAATGAAGATGAAACTTAAATTAAGCCCCGTAAGTTCTTTATTCTCTGATAAAGTCTTGTTCTCCGTCTTTTTATCGTTGCTTCATTAAGTTGATGTTCGACCAATCGCAGAAATATAAACGAGAATTAATTCAAGTGATAGATTTTGGGAAAGATCGAAGTACAAATGGAAAGATCGCGTTATGGGTTATTGGATGGAAAAAATTTTATTGAAACTAGGAGTCTTGTTCTCCTTTTTATCGTTGTTTCATTAAGTTGATGTTCGACCAATCGCAGAAATATAAACCAGAGTTAATCCAAGTGATAGATTTTGGAAAGATCGAAGTACAAATCGAAAAATCGCGTTATGGATTATTGGATGGAAGAAATTTTATTGAAATTAGGTGTCTTGTTCTCTTTTTTATTGTTGCTTTATTAAGTTGATGTTCGACGAATTGCATGAATATAAACGAGAGTTAATTCAAGTGATAGATTTTGGAAAAGATCGAAGTACAAATAGAAAGATCGCGTTATGGATTATTGGATGGAAGAAATTTTGTTGAAATTAGAATCGAGAACCAGACTCGATTGGAACGCCAGATACACGAAAAGGTCTACGCGTAGAAAGAACTAAAGCGGATGTTAGGTAAATGGATTCAAAGCGACGAAAAAGAGATCTTCGAGGGGAAGTGAAATTTAAAATTTAAATCCAGTTAAAATGTGAACGACGCCCGGCTCGTTATCGTTTGAATTTTTCAAAGAGAATCGACTCGCCCACGAAATTTCATTCAGCCGCAGCAACGACGTTCCGGTTAAGCTCGATTCAAGATTTTGCATACCGAAGGAACTCTCGAGTGTTCAAAATTAAAGCGGATCTTTTCCGTGACCGCGAGCAGCCACCAGCTATTTTACAAATACGATTTAGTTGCAGCGCGGTCCTAATAGAATGGAATTTATTTCGATTACGATTTCTCTATATTTTCGTTCTCTGTTAAACGTTTAAAATACGAGAAAATAAAATCTACAAATGGACTGAGATGAAATGATTCTAAACTTAATTTCAAAATAAATAAATATATCGTAATAATATACAGGGTGTTCGGCTACCCCTGCGAAAAATTTTAAAGGCAGATTCTAGAGGCCAAAATACCACGAAAATCAAGAATACCAATTTGTTGATGAAGGCTTCGTTAAGAAGTTATTAACGTTTAAAGTTCCGCCTGTAATGAATTTTGTTCTCGAAAATGCGTAGGATTTCGGGGGTATGACTATTCACCAAAAATGGTTGTATTTGACACCAGCACCTAGAAATAAGTTTTTTAGAGAGATTCGAAATTTTTTTTTCCGCCGAGAAATTTAGGTGCCTACCCCCTGTCGATTTTTCTTAAAAATTCGTTTTTCATTTTTAGTAATTTTGTTTGATGCTCTACAGAAAAGTTGTCTAATACTTTTTTGTAGGTATCCATGAGCTCTACTTCAGAAAAAAATTTCATTCACTATACTAGGAGTTATGGCCGTTTGAAAATTGGACCAGTTTTAGGGGGTTTTTCTCACTTTACGGTGTTAAGGAACAACTTTTTCAATATTGTTAGAATTTCCACATATTCTACACTAAAATACGCGTTGTTTGCTATTTGAAACATTAAAATCGTCCAATCCGTTCAGGAGTTATGGCATTCTAAAGATTCGCATGAAATTTCAGTGAAACATGCCAATGGTATGGTCAGAAATTATATTTTCGGTAAAGAATTTTTTCCTCGAAAGTGGTTAGGAATTCAAAGGTATGTCTATTCACCAAAACTGATTGTAATTGACCCCTGTAGCCAGAAATAATTTTTTTAGTATGATTTGAAATTTTTTAATTTCGTTGAAAAATTTGTCCAATTACTCAATTTTTTTCTCGAAAATGCGTAGGATTTCTGGGGTATGTGTAATGACAAAACATGATTGTAATCAACCCTTGCAACCGAAAATAATTTTTTCAGAATGATTTGAAATTTTTTAATTCTGTCGAAAAATTTCAGGGAAACATGTCAATGTATGGTCAGGCATTATATTTTCAGTGAGGAATTTTTTTCTCGAAAGTGCATAGGAATTCGGGGGTATGTCTAATAACCAAAAATGATTATAATTGACCCTTGCAACCGAAAATAATTTTTTTAGAACGATTTGAAATTTTTGAATAACTTTTTAACGAAGCCTCAGTCAACAAATTTATATTCTTGATTTTCGCCCTATTTTGGTGTGTAAAATCTTCCATTAAAATTTTTTCCAAAGGTGGCCGAACACCCTGTGTACATGGAATACGCAAAAGAAATCGTGAGTAGAAATTTTGAAATTTGTTGGATGTTTAAATATTCTGTGTCAGGTGTTTACAAAAGTTGAGCAATATATTCATAAAGGAACCGAGGAGCTACATACATAGTAGGGTCGAAGAATTTCGTAATTTCGCGAAGTGCCGTGGATCCGTTCGAGAGATTTTTTAAACGCGTTAGACGAAACTGGATTTTCACTCAACGAACCCACCGAAGACAAACTTTTTCGATTTTTGCTCAAGGACGCAGTGTCGTTTACTTTTCGAGACATCTCGATTTCCCGGAGGAATAAGTTTCAACGAAGGTACAAAAAGAGGGGAAAACTCGAAACGCGAAACTAAAACTTACTGGGAAAGGCCGACGACCGATACTCTACAAGTAATTTCGACTTCATTGCAAAAATAAGGTACGTTCGCGTTACGAATCAGCTTTAGAAGTAAAAATTTCGAATAATGTCTTCGTTGATATCTTTGAAACGAAAAATCCACGTAGTAATTCAATAATATTTTATTTTATACGAATTATGAAGAAGTGTTCGCGCATTTTATTTATTAAGGATGTGTATCGAAGTTTTCGCGGAGATCGAGAATAATTTGGAAGGGCCGTTTAAGGGTTGCATGATAAGATTAACGCGCGGATTATAGCTTATAGAACTTGTCCAAATTTGATGGACTCGGAACTCCCTTAGAACTTGTCGAACTTATTAAATTTACAAACCTGTGTAGGGTCTGGAACTTCCATAAACTTCCATACTCATTAATGAAAAATCAAAGATCTAAGAAGTTGGCTCGTTAGCGTAACACTTACACATTCTGCTTGTCAAAGCACTCATGTTTATGCAGGAATTCTAACTATAAATGAAGCGTGGATAGATGGATGTATATAAATAATTTGTGAACACTTAAAAAGTGTTTTAAATAAATTTTCAAAAGAATTGAATTCTAAAAGATTTAGATATAATTTTTCTCCGACTTCTCTGATAAAGATAAATTATATTACTTAAAAAATTAATGAAAACTTTTTGATTTTTGTTTTATTTTTACCTATAGAGTTACCCATTAAATGTCGATAATATTTATGATATAAAGATCGTACGATATTTGTGGAAGAACTACAATTTATAACACAAAAAGTAACGACCAGTAAATCTCGTTTTCGAAATTCTAAATTACTCAAAGACAAGCTAACTTCGTAACACCAATACCGCTATAACTTTCATGGAGGATCGTATCATAAAATCGAACAACGTTGCCAAGAGTGGCGAGAACGTGCCCATCTTTATTACACATCACGTATTCCAGTGTGCTTTATACTACCACTCTGTCTATGGAATTCAATTGGAGTAGTAATACTTAAATTCAACATTCCCTCCTTTTGACCATTTCCGAGCATTTATCTTGAAAATTTCGTGCTTACATAGTAGAGCTCGTAATTCCACTAAATTGTACCCTCCTGCTGGATATGTATATTACATTTTAACGTAAGTTCTAATTAAACAAATATTCATTCTTAATCAGCGTTAAATTACAAGCGTTATAATTTCATTTAATATTTAGGAATACTTCAGCGTTATCATTTTAGTCGCAAATGTATTTCTTCTTAATTAAATGTACGGAGGTGAGACGAAGAAGATGGCAAATATTATGATAGAGCGGTTGTGAGTTCCATGTGAACGTTATGAAAAACACACAGAGAGGCTACTTTATAAGTTGTAATGGTTGAATTATCCTTGGAAAATGATTTGGATGCTTTGGAAATAATTCCAATTTAAAGGAAATTTGTTTAACAATACTAAGCAATATTTATAATAGATAAGATAAATTGAAACACATAGAAAGCTAGAAAAGCTGTGATTAATAATAAAATATGATCTCGTCTTGTTCTCTAAGACAAAGTAAAATACACTTGTGATATTTAAAATTATTTGGATGATCCGAGGAAGAAACCTCACCTCTCATTAATTATTTTTCAATCGAACTCGAGCACATACGTATTGCGATGGGCGTCGTTATTAGTTCTTTGTTCATTCTGAGAACCACTCAAGCTGTTAACGATTCGGTACCAGCCGAAGAAACGAATTGTACAAGTGTTTGCAAGGTGACGTAAGAACGCAAGGTGATTGCACCAAGTTCTTTGCCATGGGAAACCTTGGCAAGAAGGGCGTCTCATCGTCAGTAATTCTCTCTACTAGTAGAGAAAGTAATCGTTACTCCGGTTAACGTCACTCCTTTTTTTTACATTTCACAAACTCCCGCGGTCTTGAACAATTCTCCCAAGTACTATTCGTTTCTTTTGAGAGGTGCACGCAAACCTGAATACCCATTACGAGCGGAGGAACGGCCATCACGCGCTGGTAAAATTCATTCGACTATTCCTCTTACGGGAAAACTCAATTTATGGGGTGCAATTAGAGAAGATCGCTCTTCAAATAAGTTGCGAAATCGAATAGCCACTGTAACACGTGTCAATCGAAAGATCATATCACTGAGAATTTATAATATTTATACAATTTCTTAGAACGAATTTTAAGACGAATTTTGTTCATAAATCTTTGAAGCATTCTCCAACATTTATTTTCATTTATTTAACTTCAGTAATACGTAGTGCAATGTATCCTGTATTTATTTAACATTTTAACTGTTCGTACGTGCCCTCTTCAGAATATGTAATATCTCGCTAACAATCGACATTATTCGTCCCAAGTATCTCTTACGCTTTGTCATTTGTTGTTTTTAATAAATCCTAACAAGCCATACAAGCACTCGAATCCATTTGTAAAATAGCTCGTTCAATATTTGGATCATTTTCGACGAATTTATCAGCAAATTGTACTCCTTGGACAATGTACTTTTGGAATTATCGTTATCGTTTCGATCGTCGTAAAATCGCGTTAAGAGTCTGACGCGCATAAAACAGAACAATCTCGGAATGGAAAGCGGTCTACTACTGCTTACCGTTTATAAACCTACCGCCGAATGTTTACTGCAGCGTCTTGAATGCCTTCAAAACTGTTTACAAACACATTCAAAGCCGCGGAATAACTTCCTACACGGGAACGATGTTCGAAGTCGTATCCTCAAATTACGTCCATTCTTCACGGCGCACTTTGTGTACGCGAGAGCACCGCGTCTCCAGAATGGGCGAAGATAAGACCATTCCTAACAGTGAATATAACCTTCGCAGTCTGCGGAATGTTGCGGATTGGAGGGTGAAAGGTGCCGCACCTGGCGCGTCCTTATAACTTCTGAACAACCTCTTCATATTTCAAACAGGAACGTTCGTCGAAAATGGATGGCTGAACGAACAATGTCTGGGGCTGATGCGAATCGATTCAATGGCCTCCTTTAAACTCGAGTAATTACTTCCAGACGTTCGAATTCGCCGATAAATTATGCGGACCGTGTTTTGTTTCGACGCAACGTTCCTGTTTCTCCCCTCCATTCTAAACCACGTTACAAACAAAATCTTCCTACGAATTGAACACTTATTTTTTAACGCGATTCAAAACTGATTTTTAGTAAAATATTAACACGTTCACTGCCAGATCAAAACCGTATAATATTTTGCAAAAGTAAAATTTTGATTTTGTACCATTGCAAGCTACATAACCTAAAATTTGTTTCGGTATTTATTTTCGTAATCTTGTTAAAATTCACAAATTTTATCGAAATTTATTTTTCTCAACGCCTTAACTTGAGAATTAGTTTTCCGACATCATAATGATAAATCCTGCCATCCATATATGAGTGACGTGGCAGTCAAAGTGTTAAAGATTTAGCGATTTTCTAGCAAGGTGAATAATAGTAAACGTAGACAGTTATTTTAACAGCTCGATTAAGAGATGAAAGTTTCTTTGGAAAATGCAATTTACTGAAATAGTGCTCAAAATATGCTACGAAATATTGAGAATATATTGTGGGTAGATCGAACACTTGTGAGAGAGATAAGAGCGTAGTCCTCTGGTGGCGAGCGCAGAAAGTATCGTCACAGATTTTATTACAATTTGAAAGTCTTCGTATCTTTTAATTAATAGGGCATATTTAAAAAAATAATTCTTTTTTGTTGAATAGTATTAAGAAATCCTGATTCAAACTCAAAGAAAATAAATATTTATTCGATGACTGGCAGAATAATTTATTGTGAGCCAGTGATCAGAATTAAAAATACTATTTAAGAATTAAGAATACTATTAAGTACGTTTTAATATTGTATAATGTCAATGAAAAACAAAAAAAACCGAATTTATTAAACCAGAGAACTTCTGACGAAGAATCGAAGGTTGATTTTAAAAAATCGAGTATCCTTGTTATCGAAAGAAAGGAAAAATCGTTCGATCCTGCAACTTAATTGACTGGAAAACTAACCACCGCGAAAGAGAACGAACTTCGAGACCGAACATAAATACACCTCGCTGAAAGTTGTTTAACTTTCTAACCTGGTAACAAAAAATCTTCAAAAATTCGAATATATTTCACGAACAGAAGCTACTAACTATATTTGAAAATCTATATAAAAAAAAAATTGGGAACTTCATTTTTTTTTAAATAAACAAATTCATGATGGAGATATTTAATCCTCTCTGCAAATAAATCCCGTTTGATAACGTTCGCGGAAAATTACCAAATGGTATTTCAAAAGCAGCTTTCCTCTATCAGAAGTATCAAAAACATTCACCGAATTGACCGAGCGCGAACTTTCCGGGGTCCCCCTGGAAACAAAATAACACCAAAAGCGAGAGCTACGCGAGCGTTAAATCTCTTTTTACATTACTCGTTCGGTAACAATATTCCTCTCGCCACTTTTGAAATTCGCGGTTGGATTTTCCCTTCTTTTGCGAGGGCGTTTCTATTCTATTCATCGGACAGATTGTCACGCTCATCCGGATTGAATATGACCCTTGTTAGAGGTCTATGACGATTCCTCCCTTCCGCCTCGGCGAAGTAGGAGAGCACTTCTAAGATGAGTCTAACAGCTGCGCGAAAGTACGACAGGCAGACTACTTTTTCTTCGTTAGAAGAAGAAAAACCATAACGGCGGAATAACGAAGGCATCCTTCTTGATACACAACGCTACTTCGACGGATCTTGTTACTGGTACTGGCTTACGACCTCATTATCCCGAAAATCGGACTACTTGCGCGAGGGGTGGGCACAGATAAATAAAAGATACGCGCCAGATTTATTAAATTGTACCTTTTGACCCTTACGCTTCGGCTTTGTTTTATCATCGTGCCCGATACGTAACGTTTATCGATCTCGTTATTGCGAATAAAAGCAAAATTATGTCGAAAGCGTGCGCCAACCGAGGTGACGTGAAATATGGAGGAATATAAACTAAACGGTCCAATCTGAATACAAGACGAAAACAGTATCGGTGATTCATGCTTCGAAGCAACGATCGTGCTAGTTATTGGACGCAGTAACGTATCACGGAACGTAATATGCGAATAATAAAACTCTGCACACAGTAATGATTTTTAAAATGAACATTCGTAGGTAGGCATGGTCTTCGTACATGGGAGGTAACACTGGTTCCAAAGAGAATCTCCTCAGTTGAGAGGGATAAAAATGTTCAATTTACGAATCACGTCATGGAGGTTCATTTTAAGAATCATTACTGTACAGTGAGCCCCAAAGTTATTGACAGAGATATATAGTTACAAAAGAATACGCCATTAGAAATGTTCAAAGTACGAATCACGTTTGTGGTTCATTTAAAGAATCATTACTGTAACAGGAAAAATATATCGATATGTTTTTAAATTCATTACTTAAAAGTGTGTTTCGATTTACCAGCTCATCGAACAAAAATTTCTAAGCACAGGATACAAATTGTTAAAGAATTTTTCACTATTTACACACCTCTAATTACTGATACGAATTCGAAAGAAATATTTGTCTTTCATTAGTGTATCTGTATTGCTATTCCCAGGCAGAAAAAGAAACATGTTAATTGGCAAAGAATCGTAGCGTTTACAATTAGTAATTCTCCGGTTCGTAAATAACTAAAAATAAAACCACAGTGCAAGAACGAAAGAATATTTTCACCGGTACAGTATAACGATTGTTCAACATTCTGAAATTTAAAATGTTAGAATGGTAACAATACCTCCGACCTTATAGTCGACTAAAAGGCGAGTCTCGAAAGCCCAAGGTACTTTTAAAAAGAAAAAGGGTTAACGTCGAAACGATAGAAGAAAGAAATTGAACGACGAGGAAGACAACTGGTAATTCCCAAGACTTCGCGATCTCTGAAAACACTGGTTATCGTCTACGACGTAATTGAATCCACCATGCGGCTGAAATTAATCCCTTTATATCGCGTAGCACCGTTTGCAGTCGGGGAAAACTGATTCTTAGGTACCATTCCGGGACCCGATCCTCGACGGACCACCATATTCTGATCGTTTGGTTTGCTTCTAATGCGAATTTCAATAGGCAATGTTGGGTAATGTGCCGAACAGATTTCGCGTGTCTTGGAGGAATTTACGGTTCGGCCATTGTTCCTTCCGTTCGGTTCTCCAACTTAAGTTCTTCCACTGTTGGGTATATGTCATCGTTAATCGCTTCACTGTGACATACAGCGAAGGACACCGATTCTAGGGTTCATGTATTCCTTTCGACTAAGTATTACGTTCAGCAAACGGATTTTACAGAGCTTCACAATTTTACAACGAAGTAAACGATCGCGATGGAAAATTCACTGCAAGTAAAGGATACCTGGATGATTTGAAAATTATTAAAACTTCTAATTATTTCTAATTCTAGCGATTAACACGTTGACTACCACGGTGGTCACCGGTGATCGGCGTTTTAACATATTTACTGTTAGATCAAAACCGTACGATATTCCACAAGATTAAAATTTTGATTTTAGACAATTATGAAGTACATGAATTAAATTTTATTTCAGTATTTATTTTTATAATCATACTAAAATTAATGAATCCTATTCCTAATTTATTTCCTTTAACATTTCAGTTTGAGAATTAATTATTATAGTTCTAAATGGATGACGTGGTAGTCAAAGTATTAAGGAAGTATTTCAATGTTATATATATATAAAAAAAAAGAAAATGTTGGTATCAAAATTAGAAGCAGAAGCTTAGGCTATAAAAGAAGCTACAAGTTTCCCTTATAAAATAAATTTCCCTTATTAAACAAATCTATTCTTTTTCATGGTCATTTTTTGTACGAATAAATTTAAACAAAATTAAATAATATACGTTTAAAAAATTATTTGGTATTAACTCATACGTCACAAGGGGTTAAATTGAGAAATCCAAGAACGTTTAAAAATGTTAGAAGAAATATGTACCTCACCTTGCTGTTCGTCTAGTTGTTGTCAAAGGACAGAGGGGTATACAACGCACGCGCCAGAGGTCTTCCTTCGTCAGCTCGTTTACACTTAGTGACTTATAAGATATTATCAGCGTCAGGTATACGAGCCAGAGTCCCCTCTTTGCAGCCATCTCCCACTTTGTCTCTCTCGATTCAGGCTTTATGTAATTTAGAAGTACCCCTAGAGGTCCCAACGACTACGCTATTGCATTTCTCTTCACAGGAGGAAATGTAGACTCCTTTCATTAAGACATGGTAACAACCATAAACATTGATTATTTATTGAGGGATACTTTAAGGGAAATGAATTCCTCTCCTATGGTTTCTTATTTTAATTCAGTGAATCTCAAGTCAAAACCTAACGTAAAGTTGAATATTTGGTTTGGACGACTTCATACCAGTTGGATGAATCATTTATTGGGTATTTTCCAAGGGTAGTACCATATTTTGCTGCTCTGTTCGATTCTATAGATAACCCCTCTCTCTCTCTCTCTTTGTATATTATATTTGGTATTTCTGAATGTTATTTTAAGTTATCTCTAGGTCTGATTATATCGTTGTTGCAATATGGAGTAACAAATGAAGAAAATGTTTCATATTTCACACCTCAAATTAATTTTAAGACGCAACTTTTCTTCTGTGTTTTTGTCCCTCCTCTAAAGTAATTTTCTTTGGGTCTATTATAACTATCTGGTGGTTTGCTGTTTTAGGGATATTCAATGGTTGGTAGAGCACTTGTGAGAGAGCGTGACCCTCTGCTGGCGAGTGCGGGAACTGTCGCCATAACTCTCAAGGTTCAGTGTTTGCACACTGAATTTAAATTTGTTGCGATCTCAAAATCATTATTATTTCATATTAACGTAATATCTTCTGGCTTTTTTAGAATTATGACAAAGTTACTTTCGATGTATATATAATATTTTCAAATTTTTATAAGAATCATGTAAATATCTGAATAATCGCTTCCATATTTGGTACATACTTTTGTACGAATTTCGCACCAGCTGTAACATCTAAACGCAAAAATACATCTAACGAATCATGCAGACCTTCTACCAAATGAAAAATTATGTTTGGACAAAATTGAAGCGATACTTTTGCCTCTAAACGTCACTCTGATATCGTATCCAATGAATCAAAGCATTCTATAAATACCAAAGAGAAATTATAAACAATCGAGAGTCTCTACTATATTGACGCAATATCGATATATCAAGGAACATTAGCATCATTTCTCACGAATCCCTATACACCCACGATCGAGACAGTTTAATTCGAAATTACAGGAAAGATTAATATCGATGTAATCGATATTAATTCGGTTGTTCAATTACGCGACGCGTCGCGGTAGGAAGAAATCGATTTTCCATTAATTGATTATTAATGAAACCGACGTCGATGGCCAGGGAGTCGTGGCCGCGCGAGGGTTACGACGACGAGTACGTAACACGTTTCCACGGCGATAATTACTCGGTGGCTTACAAGGGAACTCGAACGCCAAACGACGGGGAATTACATTACCGGCGGGAAGTTCTGTTTCCGTTTCGCTGTAATTGGTCAAACGATGCAACCGGGATCCTTTGTACGTATGCACTTGGCAGAGGTATCGCAGACGAGGGGGATGAAAACCCATCTGCAGACGCGTAAGCAAATAGAGATGCAAAGGAACTGGCGGAAGATGAATATTCTCTTTCGTGGAACGCTGACCTCGCCGGGGGGGATTTCTGCGCGAATAAAATTTTCGATTCGAGCATTGTATCGCGCAATAACGAAAATCTCCCTGTGATTTACATGCGCCATATCGTAATGCCTCGAAACGACAGGGAGGTTCTTTCCCTTTGTTCCCTCAGCACCGAAGCTTTTAGCGAAGGGTAACAAAATTCAAATTTGGATCAATGGATAGGCCCCCAAATATTCTTCTTCGTTCTTTCATTTTCATCCTCTACTTTCTTGATTATTTGCACGTCAAAAAAAAAATTGTATGAACTCCAAATCGAAACTATGTGGACCTTCAAGCTCGTATATTTTTCTCTACCGACACAAAAGCAAACATAGACCAATCAGGCGTTTTTGCTACGATACTATTCATCGCCAGAGGACGTTCATCGATCACGAAAATGTAAATTTGCACGATATGCACTACTGGTCAATTGAAAATAACCACTGGTTACGACAAATCAAACATCGACGACAATGGCCAGCAAATGTGGTACGATATTGTACTCGATAAAAATAATTAATTTAAAATTATGAAAAAATGCACTTGGAATTTTATTAGAAAACGTACACTGTTCTGAAAGTCCAAAAAATATACATTCTTCAAATTATATTATTAATTATACTCACAGAGTAAAAATGAAATTTATTATTGTATTTACGTTTATATATTTTTTAAGGCGCTGCTGTCTACGAAGAACAATTCCATTGAATTTCACATTTTTCAGATGAAATAGCCAAGGATCAAAGCTACTACTACTATGTTGTACAATTATGTAGATGGCTCTGAAATTAATTTGAATCGGTGATAGAATTGTCATACTTAATTGCTCATTAAAACTTCCTAATTGAAGGTATTAATCCGTCCCTAGCAATGTTGGTCTCCAACGAACACTAATTAGAGTTTTAATAAAACAGTAGAAACTGAGAGAAGAAGATACTCGTTTTAAAATTAAGAAAATTATATCTTACTAAATGTCTTCGTGTCGGAACATTTAAATAGAAATTAATTTACGTGGAAATTTACGACAGTAAATTTGTTATTACGAGTAAAATAATTCATAAATTATTCGCCCCAACTTATATTCTTATTCGAAGGAATTAATTTCAGAAGACTTAAATACAAAATGGTTGGTAAAATGTATAAATCTACAATTAGAAAAATAAATATTAGTCGTAAAATAAGAGGAATACAAAAAAATTAAATAACAGTAAAATTTTCCAAGCATATAATTATGTTCTTTGTTAAAGGTATTTTATTTTGCATGTTTATTTTTGTATCGAACCTTTATATTGATCATTTCGAATTAATCTGTTTGTATACAATGTGAACAAATAAAATAACAGTAATGGTGTTATTATTGCGAGATATCGTGACATCCGACCCCAGGCTTCAACAAATAAATGTGATTTTAATGGCGCATCCTGCACACTTTCCTCATTTTTCTCTCGAATCCTTGTAATATTTCCATGTCAAAAGTTCTTTCGTCGTAACAATGTGTACACAACAAAGAAAGCGTGCCTTTTTTTTCGCCGATGTGGCATTCTCTTCTTGCACGGGAAACGGCTATCAATTTCCCCCCCACGGAAACGCTTACTCGAACCCCCCCTAGAAACATGTCCGAGGAATCGTTTCCGTTCAGAACCAATTATGAACGTAAACGTTAATTACGAGTGCAAACGTTATACCGGAATTTCACTCCTCCCCTTGTCGATTAAAGCGATACGCGACTTCGTGGATGCCACTAAAACGTGGCGTTAACTCCAAACTCCCACAAAGTAAGCAAACCTCCATGGTTACTTTACGACGGGATATTTCTTTCGGAACAAGCTGAATTTATAACCGTAAGAAGACATTTATACAAAATTTTTATAAAAAGAACTCGAGGAGGTCCAGAAATTTTTGTTAAACGTTTCTATTCTCCAAGACTGAAGTTTATTTATTTACGTAAACGTTGGATATGAAATTTCTTTGTAAATAGACTTTTTATAACTTTATTGGGTCTTACAAAATCGTATTCCAAATGAAATTGTGACATTTGTGTCTATTTTATTAAATTGTTTGAAAATTCCCGCCCCTTAATGTAGAAGTGTTCTCAACGTCGGGAGATATATATTAATTTTTTTTTTTTTTATCACTACACAGCGATGCACGGTTAACTTTCCATGACTCATCCACGAATCGATAAAACGAATATGTTTCACTTACACATTTCAAAAACGATGTCAACGCGTTTCTGTGACTCTTTGTAATTAAAACAAGTCCAAACACCACATTCATTTACTATAATTCATTTACTATGAGTCATTTCACTATGATTACACATATCCCTATACAGGGTGTTCACCTACCCCTGGAAAACAATTATAATAGAAGATTCTAGAAGCCAAAATAAGACGAAAATCAAGAATACCAATTTGTTGATGAAGGCTTCGTTAAGAAGTTATTAATGTTTAAAGTTCCACTCGTAATGAATTTTTTTCTCGAAAATGCGTAGGATTTCGGGGGTATGTCTATTCACTAAACATGGTTGTATTTGACCCCAGCAACTAGAAATAATTTTTTTAGAACAATTTGAAATTTTTTAATTCTGTCGAAAAATTTCAGGGAAACATGTCAATGCATGGTCAGACATTGTATTTTCAGTGAGGAATTTTTTTTCTCAAAGGTGCGTAGGAATTCGGGGGTATGTCTAATAACCAAAAATGATTGTAATTGACCCCTGCAACCGAAAATAATTTTTTCAGAACGATTTGAATCTTTTCAATTTTTCGAAAAATTTCACACTTTCTCGAATTTTTTTCTCGAAAGTGCATAGGAATTCGGGGGTATGTCTAATGACCAAAAATGATTATAATTGACCCTTGCAATCGAAAATAATTTTTTTAGAACGATTTGAAATTTTTTAATTTAATTTTTTAATAACTTTTTAACGAAGCCTCAGTCAAGAAATTGATATTCTTGATTTTCGTCTTATTTTGGCCTCTAGAATCTCCCATTAAAATTTTTCCCAGGATTGACCGTACACCCTGTATACATACTATGGTTACAGTCCCACCCTTAAATAGAACCATGTCATCACCTCATAAAAAAATATATTAACTATAAGTGTAAACTTCTATAATAATTTTGACAAGATTACAATCTCTATAAATAAATTGTTACATTCCACGTCGTTCTGCGTTATTAAATTATTCGTCTGTGTCTGGTTGCGCGGGTCCAACCTGCCGACAAACCATTTAACGCCGAAATATTGTTACAGGAAATAGCAATTACCTGTCTGGTAACAATTTCACCCAAGAAAAGTCAAAGAGTCGGGGGTTCGGGGATACAGCGAAGCGTTCGCCTTTCAGTAACCGGAAACGACGTCAAAGAGGAAATACGAGGCGCTGACTGTGGGGGATGGGGAGAGGGGGTGTTCTCTAGCAAGGACGAATTAAAAAGTTCATGCGCGATGGCGCGGTAGGGGACGGAAATGGAGGAAGGTGGGATCCTTTTTATACGAAATGAAACGAGATCTATATACGTCGGATGAAGAGGGGTTTCGAGGGAAAGTTTTTATTGGACGTACGCGCGAGGTACTACGGTAGTTATCTCCGGTACACGGTGCCTCGCCAGGGTTACCCTAACTTCGTAACACGGAGGATCGACTTCCGGTTTACTTCGAGTCTCCTTCCAATTGCGCTGGAGAAATCTCTGGAATTGAAGCCGCGTAAAAATTTCACGGAAATTGAAAGCGTTTAATGGATACTTACGGGCGTGTAGATTTCAGTTCAATCGGGCATATTTCCGGTGAAACTCCCAGTGTATATTTTATACAAGTTTTCCGTCGATGGTTTACGGGTACATATTTTATTTACACTTTTAATCCTCCTGAGAATAACGAGTTTCGATGATATTTTTAATATAATATGCACATTCTATTTATACTTCTAATGCTAATGAGAATAACAGATTTGAAGATTCAATGATACTTTTATTTTGAATAAATAAGTTACGTATTAAATTTCAATCTTATATATTTATTATAAAATTCTCAGTGAAAGACGAAATTATTTTCAAGGGAATCAGACGACGCGTTACGCCCGAATATTAATGAAATTTCACAGGTAGACAGAGAACCGTAAAATATACGATGCATGTTCGGCCATTTGCGTCGACGAACAATAGTTTACGAGATACTTAACAATGAAGATTGTAATCATCAGCCGGTATGTTAACACGTTAACCGCGATGTGTATCCAATTGGATGCGCATCTACGCATGCCCTCGACCAGCGTTTATCAATTTGAACACACAGACACACACATTTCACATTTCCTACCATTCGTATATAAATCCAGAACATTGCATTGATTTTCTTTGATAGTGAATCCTGGAGAGGGTCTATCGACTTAGTCGAATTTTATTTAAAACTATACAATAAATTAAGTTGCAAATTAAATTACAATTTCCTGAGTCGTATTTCCAGACACTGATTAAAATGAAAATGTCAATGTCGTTCAAGTAGCTATTAATTGTGTTTCATATTCTTCGACACAACATACACAAGTCATTAGAATACAATTAATGATACAAAAATTACTTTAGAATATTATAATATTATATTTTAACACGAATCGTTTAAAAATAAATATACTATGATTTTCAACATTACAGCTGATATAAATTGACAGAATAAATCAATTTTTTATTAGTAGAGTGTTTTCATGGAAATTTCGTTCTTACTACTTGATGTTTTCAATGTATTTTGCAACTAAAACGAATAAAGTTAACTTTACAATATCATCGTTAAAATCTCGTGGTTCACTGCAGATCTTAATGTTTTCTACGACGTTGAAAAGCATAGAAACGTCGGATCTTCGAACCAAAGAATCGGGACAATCTGCGTTTTTGTTTTACATGTTCCATACCCTTTACGATAAAGGTTTCTCCGTTTGCACGGTTCTTATTGTCGTATATTTCTCTAGTCCAAGTTTATGCCTAGGTATTTTTAGCTCTTGGGCAATAATGGAATATCTCTTTGTGGATACGCAAAATTGATAAAATTAAATACTCGGACTTAGTAGTTTCATACAATCATTAACCAAAAAACATTATTTCACATATAACAAAATTTTAGAAAGAATTCCATTGCAGTTATTTATATGTAAGTTTCACAAAATAATATATGCAATTAACAAATTTAATTTTTCTTAACTTAATAGAAGCTAAATCTCTGATAAAATTTCTTGGGAGATAATCCTAAAATCTTATGGTTTTCATTGCAACATACAGAGCAAAAGAACAAAGTTTCCTCTGGATTGGACAAAAATAGTGGCAGTTACATACATGGAAATCTACATACAAGTGTTTTGCAAAGTCCAAATAGAGAATTTGATGGTGACGTTTAATATAAAAAAAAAAAGAGAATTGTTTTGCTACAAAAATTTGGGTGTTTCAGATTATCAGTCTGGCAAATTAGCACATGCTTTCTACTAAAACACACAGATTATGAATTTTATTTTCTTAATATCGTTATCATACTTCCTTCCCTTTTGCTTTCTGAGTGTTCAAGATTATTAATTTTACATTGTTTAATAGACCAACATATTTAGATAAAAATCTTGTAAATTAACATATGCTTTCTACTGGAACACAAAATCACAAACACACAGATTTTGAATTTTATTTTCCCTTTATCGTTACCATATTTGCTTCCAAGTTTCTTTAGCTTCAACAACATGGCGCCCGGGGCCATGTGCCCATTCTGCCCCCTCACGTTTTATCACGGCCCTCTGCCCCCGCCCCTCCGCCATATTGCTGAATAATTTCGATGCAACCTCGCCGGATCTCTCGTCTCGTTTCTCATAGACGGCACACCTTGTGCATCCTTACCCCTTTGTCGCGATAAAAGACAGCATATCAGCGCATCGATCGATGCAACGCTCTGAATATGCTATGTTCAGCTCCGTGCGTGCATCCAGCTCGCGTTGGGTTATTATTTTCCTCGGAGAAAAGTGCACCGGTGTGCACGCGCGCGGGTCGTTTCGCGCGTAGAACGTCAGTGTATCGGGATGTTATGTAAACCGGTGGTCATGTGAATCAGTGGAACGCGGACAATTTACCGCGTGCGATACACTCGTTGTCCGCATGCATTACGGGATTAAATATCAATGTCAAGTCAGAATTCTGCCGGTGTTTATTGTGCCGGAAACACGCTCCATGCAATTTTGCGATAATGCACAAGCGGTAACTCGCGCGTCGGGCATACCGATAAGTTTTGTCACGCGTTTCAAGAAGTTAGTATCGTATCCTTGTCGACGATATCATTATTCACCGATGCACGGTTAACTTTCGTCTTTCCACGGTTAACTTTCCACGATCCATCCACGTGTCGATAAAACGAATATTTTTCGTCTACACTTTCTGAAAACGATACACATTTCTGCGATCCTTAGGATTGAAATTAGTCCAAACACCGCGTTATATTCATTTTAATATGATTATAGAATAAATTAGGGCACGCGTTTCAAGAATTTACTATCCTTGTCGAGGAGAATTTGTTCATTATACAAGAGATCCACGGTTAATTTTCGTCAAAATTTGCAAGGTTAACTTTCCACGATCCATCCATGAGTCGATAAAACGAATATTTTTCGTCTACACTTTCTGAAAACGATACACATTTCTGGGATTCTTAGGATTTAAATTATTCCAAACACCGCGTTATAATCATTTTAATATGATTATAGGATAAGTTTAGGAACACGTTTCAAGAAGTTACTATCCTTGTCGAGGAGAATTTGCTTATTATACAAGCGATCCACGGTTAATTTTTGTTAAAATTTGCACGGTTAACTTTCCACGATCCATCCACGAATCGATACAACAAACATTTTTCATTTTACACACTTTTTAAAATCCACTTACTCCTTATATTATTCTAATCTTTTCATATTTGTGTAAATTAAATTTGATTTAATTTTCTGCTTAAATGACGTTACAATTTATTAGTATCTTCCCTTTTATAGTGTATTTTCTTATGATAGTTCGAATGAAACTAATTCTTGTAGTATTTGCTCGACACAATTAAATAATATACAATTTCTTTGTCAAATTTACCTTGTACAACTACATGAATATTGGTAAATAACAGGTATTGATTTATCTGAAATAACAGGCATTCGATATATTGGAACCGTTTCATTACTTTGCAATATTAATAATATGATAATGATTAAGATAATTCCTTCCAAAATTTGATATCGTAAAAAGAAATCTCTGTAGTATATTTTGTTCTTTTTTATTTAGTACGATGATTTTTGATAAAGCATGAATTATTTAGAATCTGTCACATCAAAAAAATGTTTCAGTCAAAAGTTACTCGAGTTCAAATGGAGTATCGGTGTAACCAAATTTCGATTCCAATTTTATAAAAATTGTCGAGTCTAAACAAAAATCCACGGTCTGATATTATTGTGATTTATTCAAATAAGAATCGTTACGAGAACTTTTTCATGTTTTCTGTATAAAGTACAATTATTTGTCGTTTGTCTAACTCTAGAAAAATTCACCTGTTATCCGTACAAAATATTTGACATGGCTTTATAATGCACGCGTCACCCACTAAATTGCAGTATTATTGTCACGTAAATAACGTAAACTAATGAAAAGCAATACGTACCGCGTATAAATTTTCGAAACGCGAGTTACCGAGTATTACCAGTTTTTAAACGAGCTACTCAAAAATTCATAAATTTAGATGTCGTTCCACTTTAAAAAATGAGAGGGCCATCCTCCTCTGGCGCGGTAGTAGTCGCATAGATCATAATGAAAGGTTCCCGTGTGCTCCGAAATATCCAAAAAATGTCACTATTCTTAATGGCTTTCGAGAAAATTTGTCATAGTTTATGTAGCCAGCTCTATAGAATCTCTTGTCTCCGTTGCGTCGAAACGGCGGATTCATAAAGCCCAGCAGGATGTAGCTATTCATTCTTTAGAAAGTCGAATTTTTCGCTTATAGCGCTGCGCCAACGAAGGCTGCTAATTAGACAGCAACTTTTTCGCTCCGTCCATATGTTTTTTTTTCAGATCCGTACGCTTTATGAGTTTGCGGCCTGCAAAATTAACTGCTGAAACACTCGGAATTGGTCCTCTGTTTGAAGGCTTCCGTTAATTGAAACTGGTCACTTCGTTGATCCAACGCAAATATTTAATTAATAAAACACTGCGATTCTTCCCACAATATTAATATCGATCAGTTGAAGCATTGGACTATCATTTTTATACTATATTCATCCATTAAATTTTTGTAAATCTATTTCGAAAGTTAAAGTTCCGGTTTGTCGATAAGAAAGTGTGTCAAGTTTAATAATTTGTATTCGTTAAAAATTTTCTATGTAAATAACTAACAAATTAGCTCGTATATGCACAATTTTAATATCGATCATTTGAAACATTGGACTATCATTTTTATACTATATTCATCCATTAAATTTTTGTAAATCTATTTCGAAAGTTAAAGTTCCGGTTTGTCGATAAGAAAGTGTGTCAAGTTTAATAATTTGTATTCGTTAAAAATTTTCTATGTAAATAACTAACAAATTAGCTCGTATATGCACAATTTTAATATCGATCATTTGAAACATTGGACTATCATTTTTATACTATATTCATCCATTAAATTTTTGTAAATCTATTTCGAAAGTTAAAGTTCCGGTTTGTCGATAAGAAAGTGTGTCAAGTTTAATAATTTGTATTCGTTAAAAATTTTCTATGTAAATAACTAACAAATTAGCTCGTATATGCACAATTTTAATATCGATCATTTGAAACATTGGACTATCATTTTTATACTATATTTACCCATTAAATTTTTGTAAATCTATTTCAGAAAGTAAAGTTCCGGTTTGTCGATAAGAAAGTGTGTCAAGTTTAATAATTTGTATTCGTTAAAAATTTTCTATGTAAATAACTAACAAATTAGCTCGTATATGCACAATTTTAATATCGATCATTTGAAACATTGGACTATCATTTTTATACTATATTCATCCATTAAATTTTTGCAAATCTATTTCGGAAGGTAAAGTTCCGGTTTGTCGATAAGAAAGTGTGTCAAGTTTAGTAATTTGTATTCGTTAAAAATTTTCTTGCGAATAACTAACAAATTAGCTCGTATATGCACAATTTTAATATTGATCATTTGAAGCATTGGACTATCATTTTTATACTATATTTACCCATTAAATTTTTGTAAATCTATTTCGAAAGTTAAAGTTCCGGTTTGTCGATAAGAAAGTGTGTCAAGTTTAATAATTTGTATTCGTTAAAAATTTTCTATGTAAATAACTAACAAATTAGCTCGTATATGCACAATTTTAATATCGATCATTTGAAACATTGGACTATCATTTTTATACTATATTCATCCATTAAATTTTTGCAAATCTATTTCGGAAGGTAAAGTTCCGGTTTGTCGATAAGAAAGTGTGTCAAGTTTAATAATTTGTATTCGTTAAAAATTTTCTATGTAAATAACTAACAAATTAGCTCGTATATGCACAATTTTAATATCGATCATTTGAAACATTGGACTATCATTTTTATACTATATTCATCCATTAAATTTTTGTAAATCTATTTCGAAAGTTAAAGTTCCGGTTTGTCGATAAGAAAGTGTGTCAAGTTTAATAATTTGTATTCGTTAAAAATTTTCTATGTAAATAACTAACAAATTAGCTCGTATATGCACAATTTTAATATCGATCATTTGAAACATTGGACTATCATTTTTATACTATATTTACCCATTAAATTTTTGTAAATCTATTTCAGAAAGTAAAGTTCCGGTTTGTCGATAAGAAAGTGTGTCAAGTTTAGTAATTTGTATTCGTTAAAAATTTTCTTGCGAATAACTAACAAATTAGCTCGTATATGCACAATTTTAATATTGATCATTTGAAGCATTGGACTATCATTTTTATACTATATTTACCCATTAAATTTTTGTAAATCTATTTCGAAAGTTAAAGTTCCGGTTTGTCGATAAGAAAGTGTGTCAAGTTTAATAATTTGTATTCGTTAAAAATTTTCTATGTAAATAACTAACAAATTAGCTCGTATATGCACAATTTTAATATCGATCATTTGAAACATTGGACTATCATTTTTATACTATATTCATCCATTAAATTTTTGTAAATCTATTTCGAAAGTTAAAGTTCCGGTTTGTCGATAAGAAAGTGTGTCAAGTTTAATAATTTGTATTCGTTAAAAATTTTCTATGTAAATAACTAACAAATTAGCTCGTATATGCACAATTTTAATATCGATCATTTGAAACATTGGACTATCATTTTTATACTATATTCATCCATTAAATTTTTGCAAATCTATTTCGGAAGGTAAAGTTCCGGTTTGTCGATAAGAAAGTGTGTCAAGTTTAGTAATTTGTATTCGTTAAAAATTTTCTATGTGAATAACTAACAAATTAGCTCGTATATGCACAATTTTAATATTGATCATTTGAAGCATTGGACTATCATTTTTATACTATATTTACCCATTAAATTTTTGCAAATCTATTTCGAAAGGTAAAGTTCCGGTTTGTCGATAAGAAAGCATGTCAAGTTTAATAATTTGTATTCGTTAAATATTTTTTATGCGAATAACTAACAAATTAGCTCGTACATGTATAAATAAAAAGAATTAGATGAAGTTTTAATCCTTTTGGATCTGAGCTTTGAGGCTCGGTTTTAATATCTTGAAAAATGAAAGATAATTCTTAATATCTGAAAGAATGTTTCAGTAATTTAATATAATGCAAACGTCCTTTTTATTCTTTGACTATACAGTCTTTATATAATGTTATTTTTGGAGATGAATTACATCCTATTTTCAGAAATTATTTTAAATGTAGATAAATCGATATAAATTCAATGGTGGGTTAATATATACCGCAGAATGGCGTGATATAATAAATAAACAATCTGAAGGCTGTACAGTAAGATGAACTATAAATTTATGTGCCAGAACGACCTAAAGGGTGGTTGCGTATAGACCTGTCTATATGCGTGCCATTGCCTCGGCAAATGTGTGTGTAAGATTTATGCGTCTCAGACATGCGTGTGTCTATTATGTACGCTTTGTTGAGAAGTGTATGCATAGTATATAGATCTCCACCTTCGTGGACGTGTATGTATATCGGACCATTCATCTTTGCACCGAGCAGTTATATCATTTTACGATAGCGCTATTAGTATGGCTAGAATTTTAATTCGATACTAAATATTTTGCAAAACCAAACATAAAATATACATTCTTATACAGGAATTTTTTTAATTGATCAAACTACAAAATTTTAAATATAGGTAGAAATTCTATTCTCGCTATTAGTGTGGCTAGAATTTTAATTCAATGCTAAATATTTTATAAAACCAACTAAAAGATAAGCAGTCTTATACAGAAACTTGTTCAATTAATCAGAATACAAAATTTGAAATATAGATATAATTTTATTCTCACTATTAGTATGGCTAGAATTTTAATTCAATGCTAAATATTTTATAAAACCAACTAAAAGATAAGCAGTCTTATACAGAAACTTGTTCAATTAATCAGAATACAAAATTTGAAATATAGATATAATTTTATTCTCACTATTAGTATGGCTAGAATTTTAATTCAATGCTAAATATTTTATAAAACCAACTCAAAGATATGCAGTCTTATACAGGAACTTTTTCAATTAATCAGAGTACAAAATTTGAAATATAGATATAAATTTTATTCTCGCTATTAGTATGGCTAGAATTTTAATTCAATGCTAAATATTGTATAAAACCAACTAAAAGATATGCAGTCTTATACAGGAACTTCTTCAATTAATCAGAGTACAAAATTTGAAATATAGATATAAATTTTAATTCAATACTAAATATTTTACAAAACCAACTGAAACATAAACATTCATATATAGGAATGTTTTTAATTAATCAAACTGGAAAATTTGAAATATAAATACTCATAAATTCTCTTTCTGTACAAAGCATAAAGGATTCATTTAATTTCGATATTGTACTAAATTAAAGTTCCAAAGATACAAAAATACTGCCCGATATATTCGATCAATTATATCAAACGAACTCTTTGTCTCGCCAGAAAGGATTCGTTCACACAATAAAAAATTGAAAGTAATAGTCCTGTTAAATGATATATGATATTCTTAAAGTTACCTACAGAGTGAAAGAGCTCTGTGATATTTGAAATGTTGTAACCTGAATAAAAATGAATTTTACTTTTTTGTCACAGTCTGCAATATAGATAGACAAATTTATTCGACAGTTTTGTTAACACGAGAGTGATCAATTTTTTGAAGTTTTATGTGAAAGCAGGAAGTCGAAGTAGACAGTATCTAAACGCTACTCCTTCCATTATACTATCGGCTCTTAGCTAAACCTATGGGTCCCGGGACTAAATCTACTTGGTTTATCTTCGCAGATTTAATTTATTGCCAGGATATTACCGAGTAGTATAGTCTGTAGTCTGAGTTATGGTTACTTAGGCTCACAAAGGCCAGTGGCTTTGAGTGACTTACTCGAATTACTTGAGACACGACGATCTGGTCCGGTCCACCGAGTCACTATCGGAAGTGCTCTTTCATCGTTGGCTTATCCCCGGTACCAAACTCGATACAGCAGTTATTAATGTGGCTGGTATTCGATAAGGTATAGCCACAGGAAATAATAACACCACAATACACCTTAATAATTTGTAATGAGTTTATTAAGGACCATGGACTCGACCATGTTTTGTACGATAATCTATTCAATTATCATTGATACGATTTTTCAAATAATATATAGATAATATAGATAATTGAAAATCGTGAGGGGAATTGCTGTGTAATACGACTTGATCATGTTACATGGCATCACAACGCTGTTATATGACTATTACTGTAATTTAGATGTGATTTTTATTTTAAGAATAATTAAGAAAATTGTAACTATAAAAGAACTTTCCTACATTATATTTTCTGTAAATAAATAATTCCTTAAAATCAGTAGACTGATTATTAAAAATTTTAGTGCGTGGAACTACCCAAAATATCATTTTCCATCATACACTTTTTTTAAATCCAATATTGATATTTTTCATAACGCTTATTATTATTTCAATAACGTTTTTCATTGCATTTTTTCACACAAATTCTAAGAAAGCTAGTTTTCAGATAATTAATGAAAATATTTCTTCACAACGAAGAATTAATTTTATCTTCAACATTAAGATATTTAAGTAATAAAAGAAAAGTATAATTTAAAGTATAAAAGACTTGTTTCTTATCAATTGAGACGTTGTTGTTAAAACTGAAAACCATTTTTTTATACATTGAGATACCTAAGAGTTTGTGTTTGCATAAATTAAAAGTAGAACTTGTCGACGTTGGAAAGACTAATTCTCGTACGATTACCGAAGTGCAGCTACATTGGGAGCGGTCAAGTACTAGGGGATGGGTGACCGTTCGGAAAAAAAAATACGTATTCTGTGTTTATATTATTATATCTCTCTATCGGTTTTGTATTGAACGTTAAATGCATGTTAATATTGAATAAAAAGACAAAAAGAAAGTAATTTGTAAATAAGAGTAACACAGTATAATAAAGACAACATTTGGTAAAAATAAATGGAAAAAAACAAGAAAACAAGTTACGAGTGAGAGTAATAACATAGCAATTCTACAAATTATACTGTACGAATACGAGTGGGGAATAATAACTGTATACAAAAAATACTCAATTCTGTAATTCTAAGTATTGGAGAATAAATTAGAATATGAGCAAAAAAAAGTTCAATATCCAAAATAATCTTATATATCCCAATGGTAGGGCGTCTTATCCTACTTTGCGACGGCATTTAGAAAATAGCGTGGAGCGTTTCGGTCGGAAACTTTTCTTAGCGGGGCAGAATTTCCAGCGGGCGCGAGTTTCTATTCGCAGACGCGCGTAATTAAGGCTCGTCGTTCAGAACGTCGTCGTAAATTCGAATGCCTTTAACCGCCGAAGCGTTCTAATTGCGCCACGACTTCGCTTCTTGTTGATCTTATTCTCAAAACACCGGTGGCCCCCGCGGAACGTTTAATTCGACGTGTACCGGCGTGTACGACGCGTGCTCGATCGCGCTTGATTAGAGTCGATTAACGACGCCTCGACGGGTGCGAATAGGAACAGTAATAGGCATTTGTCACCGTGAATCGTGGCCTAGTCCGTAAGAGCACTTCCGTCGTCGCGTCATTTCTTATTTACGATCCCGTTAATTACAGAACATGGTGAATTTCCTGTCCTGTGGCCATCGATCCGAAACTCCGTTGCAAGTTTACGTTTATAATAGATCCATGGTCCCGTTTATTCGTTGGAATTCTCAACGTCCAAACGAAGAAACGAGAAAAAGGAGAGAGAAAACTATACAGCGATCGTGGTGATTTCGAGGACAACGTGATATTAAATTCTGCGCCGGAAGTATTCCGATAATTTGATGTTCTAATTAATTAAAAATTCATGAAGTTATTTCGTTCAAGAATTCGAGGTATTGTACACACATAGTACGGTGTATCAATATTTTAGTATAATTTTTTTTTTGGTCGGAGAACAATCATTTTCGAGGTTGAAGAATTTCAAGAATAAAATTAAAAATTGGTAACACCAATTTGTAGAATTACGTTTATATTTAGAGAAAGTTCTACATTAAAACATTGGTACATTGGTTCCTCATTCGATTAATATTTAAATGCAAAAAGATTCATCTAGTCCTGGTCTTACTTGAAAATCACGAAGGGAAATATTTTATGAAATGTGAAATTTGAAATTTGAGTAGTCGCGAAGCATTATCGACGCTGTGTGAACGAATTGATTTAATTATATCCCATTTCACGACTTCGCGACGTTCGCGAGGCAAAAAGTTTTCGCGAACGAAATTAATTTCGTTCCTCGTGAAACTGTAATTATCAGTATATCCGCGTAGTGTCTGCCATATGTGCGAGTCACGATGCTTTCCTAGTTACGTCATTCGACGAGAGCACGTAATTTGAGACCACCGTCTCTTAACAAGTAACTGCCGGCGAGAATGTCTAACAACTTGCCGGCTAAATTAATCTTCCTTAATAAATGGAGCCTTCGTAAATTCACGGAATTTCCATCTCCGAATTTATTTACAAGGCTTGTTAGCAGTAATACTAAGTCGTAATTACGTGCATTCTTATCATTGCCGCGCCAGAAAGTCAATTTCCCGCGTTTACTCGCACCTGGCCTTGGCATAATTCGTCGTACCTTCTTTCCACGACGAATGGACCTTTAATTAACTGTTTCGCGCGAATTATTCCCGCGATGGTGTCCCCTTATCGGTGTCGTTTGCAAATGGCGCACGTATGTTGTCAAAAATAGATTATTAAGTATAGAAAATCCGGCAGTGGACAGCATTGAGCTTTTAATAGTTCACAAAATGATAGTTTTTTGAAAAAACTCGGTAATTAATAGATACGTACCTGACGTTACTTTTCACATGTAGAAATTAGTTTTAAATAAAATTTTCTTTATTTACATCGTACGATTCAAATGTAAAATACTCTCTTTAAATTTTAGAGTTTTGGAGGTCCACGACAATACAAAATTATTTAAAGAAGAATACGAAAAGTTGGAAAAAAATGAAATTTGATAGACTTATGATGTGTCTGAAGAAATAAGATATTATATCGATAGTTCCTGCATTCGTCGCTAGAGGGCTACGTTCAATCTATCTTTCTCACAAGTGCTCGATCGACCATTCAATGTTCCCTGCTAGGTTGTGCTTTATCACCACAATATATTCAATATTTCATACATATCTTCAACAATACTTTAATTAATTATATTTTATAAAGAAACTGTTATCGCTTACTCAAGCTCAATAGCTCACAATTACTATCCACGTTCGTGGCGGTCTCATGTGAGACTTCAAAAAAATTTTTTATTTCGCTTTTTGAAAGTATATATATTTAAGAATGTACAGTTTAATCTTGAGAGATAAATGTCAAGTATTGTTGATTGTAGAACATCTTTTGTATAATATGTATTAAAAAATTTATTTTGTATTTCCAAAGGATAGTTAAGTAAACAGTAAAAATGAACTATCGCGTTAGATGTAACATTTACTTAAAAAAAATTAATAAAGATGGTTAATCTTCACATGAGACTGCCCCTTTAAGAAAAAGATATAGGATGCGTTACATTAGCGGACCAGGGGTTACGCGATATAATGTTGACTACGAAATCGATATCAGCAGCCAGTACTCCGTAAACTTAATCGGAAATGTCGGCGACACGTTTAGAAATCATCAGAGACATTAGTGACTGGCAGGAAACACCTGTCTGCAGCTCCAGAGGCAATTTCCTGGTTAAGCTAACCACTGTTTACCCGTGCATTACATTGGCCCAGACCGCCAGACGTCATATTCAGATCAGAAATTAGAAATTTTATCACAGATCGAAGCCATTTACGAGAACATCCATTTTGTCATTCTTGAAACGAAAGAATAGAAACGTTGCTTTGACTCGATTCGGTAGATTATACAACCAACGATCAAAAATAGCGTCAAAATCTATCCATATAATGGCCATACATAATTTACAGCCCAAACAATTGTATGATATTTGAGATTTTCTTTTCGTTTATATTTTATAATCCATAAGAATTTCTTGGAGTATAAATAGTTTATTTAGTGCAAATAGTGTATTACGTAAAGAAGAACTTGTGTTCAGTGTTGTCACGATAATTCACTGCTAAAATGGGGTTTTACGTATTGGAATATTCTGGCGACACTTCGTGCAGTCGCCAGCAGAGGGCCACGCTGTCTCTCTCACAAGTGCTCGATCGGCCATCTGTTTGTATATATACGCTTTTTGATCGACCATTCAATGCTCCTGCTAAGCACACTGTTCAGTTACCACTATTTCCACTTACTACTGTTATCTTATACGTTGACCAATTTTCATTATAAAATTTGATAATAACGAAGTGATTTCTCTTTCAAACATGGAGTGCAAGTGAAGCAAAATTTTCGGAGGTGTTTTAATAAAGTGATTTAATTTTCAATAAAAATTGCCGTGAAAGAGAATTCACCTCCCACCGCTATTCTTTGCTCGTTATTTTAAAAAAGCGTCCATTAATGTGGCTGATGCGAGGCGCCAAGAGACGAGAGCAACTTTCCCTCCCGATAAATCGACCGTCGTAAATCTGTCCGCTTGTCCTGTCCGTCTTCCTGTGCGATTTCTTCTTTCCCCCTGGTGGCAATATCGCAGGGGTGAAATTCGACGATAAGCCGACCGTATCCAAATATTTTCGCGCGGGCCAAACGAAGAGTAATGAGAGAACACACCCGGAGGTACCCACCCACCGGGGGGGCCAGACCCTCACGCCTTGGCGCTTTTTACGCCGTGGCTTAAACTCGTGGAAAGCAGTGCTGGAAACTTTGTCAAAGATTTCGAAATCTCTCGCGGAAATTTATGGCCGCGAAAAGATGCTCGGGTTATATATAGCCGGGGCCACGGTTGGCGGCCGGGAAAGTTTGCGGAAAATGGGGGACGGATATCGTCCAAGTGTCGTAAGAAATTCGTGACCGGCCAACGTCGTTCCATGATGCATAAATAGTCGCTCGCCAAAGTATCGGAACACTTGTGGCTGTTGCTGATGTCGAAAAGAAACACAATAGAAACTCCATTATCCGAACTAATGGAGGGACACGGGTGTTCGATTAAGGCAACCTTTGGATAATACAGGTCCCCCCAAAATGAGTTATACTTCAGGAATATTCGTCTGGAAAGGTCACTGGACTCTGGGATATCATAATTTTGTTGATGTTGCGGAGTATAATTGTGGTATGGGCAGAAACAAAATTGAGACATATTATAATAATTGCAAGAATCTGTCTCTGTCAAATATCGATACACGAGGTAATGGAAGCTTCCTGGTAATATCATAATTATTCACCAATCTTCATTAATATATTCATTGAAATAATGATTTAATGTATTATTCATAACGCGAGTAACCAGCCCTCCTATTTTCGATTACGACACAAAGCGAATCAGATTAAATGGTATTCTTTTTACGAACTAATCCCACCACATATTGCCATCTAGATTTACCTCATTATTATTATTATTACGCGTAGGGTAAAATTCATACTAGATTTCTTATAGGTGGACGTGCAGAGGTCATTATTATACCTTAGTATTCTTTACAAAAATATATTAACCTATTTATGTCAAAAAATCATTAGCTTAGAGAGATATTTTAATTTTAATATTGTTAGGGAATCGTCACTCTCTGATCAATATCATGAATTAAATACACATTATACGAAACTTTCTGCATCAATAAAACTTGGCATCTTACTTAATTGCTAGTATTATTTATTCAATGGCGTTGTGAAATGTAATTTTAAAATATTTAACACTAGAATAGACAATTATGATGTATTTATTTGCACCAAAGAAATTAAAACGATAGATACTTGAAGAAATGTATAATGCAATAGAAGTAAATGTTTATTCATTGTCTTACACAAAACTACAGTAAATGTTCAAAAATTCAGTCGAGTAAATTTTTTGCGAGTTTTGTTAGAAATTACGAATGGGTCATTTTGACCACTTTGGTAGTTCTACTGTTATTTTCTTTTGTACTAATCTGAACCGTAATAATAACGAGTTCTAGAGTCACAACAGTTGAAACAAAATTGGCACAAAAATTATACGGCTTCCCTCAAACCCATAATAAATTATTTTATTATTATTCAAATCAGTATTCGTCCTGCGTTTCAAAGTCTAAGGATTGTTCGACCTCGTGTAAGAAAATGCACCTAAGGTAACGTCTGTCACAGTATTGATTGCCCCGCTAAAGAGTCATCTTATTAGCTTTAAAGGCACGTGGAAGTTTCACTTATCCGAGTTGAGATTTACTGTTGCAGTTCCACCCTTGGGTACACATTGTATACTACGTGTTTGCGTTTACGGTTGCCCTTTAATTAACGAATTTACGAGAACTTGGAATACGTAATTTAGCTTAGACAAGCCGTGTAATTAACATAATTCATTCGCCAAGTTTTGCTCGTGTTTGCTAATGCTTGGCTGTTGTCGAAGAAACGCGTAATCGTGTAGAATGTTTGGACGACAGCGTCCGACAGACTGACAAATTTTTTAAACTTGACTTTGAAATTTCAGACTGCTCGTTGTTATACGGTATTCGTAATAAAAATAATAACAATATATTGTACGGGTAAATCCATTAAAGCATACATACGATACAGTACAGAAATATCAATGAGATTATTAAAAATAGTATGATTTATAATAAAGTTAACAAGATTTTTTTCAATTGGTTAATTCGAAGAAAAGTCTAATGTAGTTATTGGATCGAATTTACATGTTTAGAAGTTTAAATCACTGGCATAAAAATATACAGTTGTGAATGATTTTCTGTTTTGTGAATTTTATAATCAAGACATTATCTTAAAATGTGTTTTGTCTGTCAAACACCTTCGAATAAAATTTCTGTTGTAGGAAGAATTTGAAAAGTGGTTATTGGATCGAATCTACATGTTTAGAAGTATAAATGAGTAACATAAAAATATCAAGACATTATTTTAAAATGTGTTTTGCCTGTCAAACGCCTTCGAATAAAATTTTTGTTGTAGGAAGAATTTGAAATGTGGTTATTGGATCAAATTTACATATTTAGAATTATAAATGAGTAACATAAAAATATACAGTTGTCAATGAATTTCTGTTCTGTGAATTTTATAATCGAGACAACGACGTTACTCTAAACTGTGTTTGCCTGTCGAATAAATTTTGAACACTGACGATGATTCTCAATTATTGTTTTCTGGCAAAAAATCGCCAAAGAACGGCATCTTTTTCGGTTTGCAAACGAGAATGGCCCCGTTAAATAGGACGAAACTCGAAGTGTTCGCGACGTTGCCCGAGTGCCGCTGAGTCATTTCCTAGATTAACCGTAGGTACGTCCGTGAATCCCGCCGGACGTTCCTCTTACGGTGGTCAGTTGACCATTTTATTATGGTTGTTACACAGCTTTTACCCTTGAAGCGTCGGTGGCCAGCAAATCCCCGGCATTAATGCCGCGGAATAATCTTTTGAGCCACTTTTGTGTGTCGGCCGGGTCTAATTTATTTGAATTCACGCGGCGCTGGCTCGCCTCGATCACGTGACGGGCCAGAAGACTGGAACTTTTCTCTTCGTTACCAGCTTTTAGAGAGGATCGCGCGAAAACACAGACGTGTCGGAGCTTAATTAAACCCGCATAAAATTTATCATTAGCCGAGCTCGAGGTAGCGCGTAAAATATTCGACTGTTTCTCTATTCCGAAATATTAGGTAATTCAAAAACAAATAACAAACATGTTTTCGCCAACGATTCATTAATCTTTTTGTGGAGACTTATTAAAGCGTGGCTCGCTTTCGTTTCGGTAAAAAGGACGTTAAACTAGGATCAAAATTCATAAAAAAAAGAAGAAAAAATATATACTTTCGAGGTAGCAGTAAAACCCTTGGGTACGATACTTTTCCAAAGGCGACGGCGGATTTTCCAACAAGACTTCGACCCAGCTTACAGAGTAAAAACAACTTAAAAGTGGATATGGAACGGTATCCCGGAGTTCATTCCAGCTGAAGACTGGTCCTCCGGTAACCCAAATTTAAATTCACTGTATTACGAACTGTACTCGGAGAACATGGCTCGGAAGGTTCCTTATAAAAATTCTGGTGGCCCCAGGAAGCCTCTGATAAAAGTGACTTTCCAGATATAACCTTGTTTTGCATCGAACAATACCGTTATTTATTTTCTCGCAAATGCGAAACACCAAATATATTCTTTTCGCCTCGCAATATTTAGTAAAATTATAGAATCTTTCAGAGTTAAGTGCATGGAGTTGATTTAATTAAACAAAAATTGAGAACCACTAAACATTTCTAAAAGAATCGATAGTTAACATGTCTTCTCTACGTGCTGATAATGATTTATTACTAGACTGTGAATGTTGAAACATTTATGGGAAATTTGAATTCTCGAGAAACTACAAAATGCACATAATATCCAAAAATATTAGAAATATTTAAAGTAAAATAGGAATTATTATATTTAGGGGTTGAGAGAAAAAAAGCTCCCATTTCATTAATTCTATTAATAAAAATATCAATTTACATAAAAATTCACAGTCTACTTATTATTAAACACGTTTCACAAAAAAAAGGGTGACAAAACTGAAGAAAAGAGGTCGCTCTTGTACAAGTGTTCCTTCTTGTTTGCCAAACAATGCATGTCATTATAGTTATCGTTAGGAGGACTCGTTCTCTTTGAAGAATCCTTAGCACGAACTCTGAGGTTACAGAAAGTTTATTCTTTTTCCTGTCACGGTTGTTGAATATGGCAAGAAAGAAAGAAACATTTTCACTAGCAACAGAATTTCTATATAGCAGCGGATACAAACTACGCGTGCAACACTGGAGTACAATCGAGCCAGTAAAATTTCCCTAGCCCCAGTGTTTTTCTGGTTTCCTCTGTGCTCGCAAATGTTTCGTTTCATGTTTACTTTCCTTTTTTCGCGAAAGTACTGCGCACACATTGGACAAAACCCAAATACCCAGGTGCAGATTCGAAAATATACTTCGAGCATTTTCCCGTGTAATACGAATTGCATTGTATGCAGTTCGCGCGTTAGGGGAGCGCGTCGCCCTTGCGTGCATATTTCATAGCGCACGTTTTTTATAGCGGGTGTAAAACTTTTCTGACCAAACGAGTCGCGTTAATTGTGACTTATGCTCGGAGGGAGTCGCGTTTCTTCCGAGTAAATTAATGTAATCTGAATTAAGAAAACGATACTAGCTTTTTTGCGTCCGTAAAATAGTATTATTATTTTACAAAATATTATTTCACCTCGATACGACCACGCGATTTTAGTATTAATAGAGTACATCGTGACGTCTATAACGGGAGTTTTAAAATACAAAAATCTTGATTCTGGTCGAAAGAAAATGTAAATATGGGTAACTTAAATTTTTGAAGCACAGATTTCTCGTGTCATTTTACACATACGATTTATCTCGTGTGGGGAGGTTTTGTTTTCTTTTGGGGTGAAAGGAGGTCATCTAAAAGGTTTGAAAATCACTGGCACAGGGATTGACACAGCGATACGCGCGAGGCGTCGCTTTGAAATTTCGGCCGCCGAGCGTCTGTAATGCGATACTCGTTCGCCATTGCTCCGTCTCTCTCTCTCTCTCGTTCTCGCGTATCTCATTCCCTTTACTCGTTGGACGGTACACTCGAAGCCAAGGGATCGGTTTACGCGTTTGACATATCCGGTTTAAGAAGGTAGTTTGATCAAAAACTTTGAAAACATCGAATACTGTTGCGTGTTTTCTTCGAGTTTTAGGTTTCGCGAATGCGTGCTGACAAATGTCAATATTTGAGAAATTGGAACTGTACTCGAGATTTATTGGCAGATTTCTGCGGGAATATAAATCTTGTCGAACTTTGACGAAACGAGCGAATATTAGAAAAGTTTCTTGTACAAACTTACTTGAAATTCAAACCAAGACATTTCTTCAATGACCAACTTTTCGAACATTCTTCGAATTTTTAAATATTCTTCACTAAAATACGCGTTGTTTGCATTTCGAAACATTAAAATCCTCCAATCCGTTCATAAGTTATGATTTTTAAACACACGTATGAAATTTCAGAGGAAATCATTGAATTCTGGTCAGACATTGTATTTTCGGTAAAAAAATTTTTTCCCGAAAGTGCGTAGGATTTCGAAGGTATGTGTATTCGCCAAAACTGATTGGAATTGATCCTCGCAAACGAAAATAATTTTTCCAGAACGATTTGAAATTTTTATTTTTGCCGAAGAATTTGGGTACCTATCCCCTATCGATTTTTCTTAAAAATTCGTTTTTCATTTTTAATAAACTTAGTTGACGCTGTATAGAAAAATTGTTTAATACTTTTTCGTAGGTATCCATGAACTCTAGTTCTCCTCAAAATTTCAATGAAATATATTCACAATTCTAGGAGTTATGACCGTTTGAAGATTGGACCAGTTTTAGGGGGTTTTTATTACTTTGCGGTGTCAAGGAACAACTTTTTCGATATTGTTAGAATTTCTACATATTGTACACTAAAATACGCGTTGTTTGCTTTTTGAAACATTAAAATCGTCCAATCCGTTCAGGAGTTATGACATTTTAAAGATTCGCATGAAATTTCAGTGAAACATGCCAATGGTATGGTCAGACATTATATTTTCGGTAAAGAATTCTTTCCTCGAATATGGTTAGAAATTCAAAGGTATGTCTATTCACCAAAACTGATTGTAATTGACCCCTGTAGCCAGAAATAATTTTTTTAGTATGATTTGAAATTTTTTAATTTCGTTCAAAAATTTGTCCACTTACTCAATATTTTTCTTGGAAATGGGTAAGATTTCGGGGGTATGTCTATTGACCAAAAATGATTGTATTTGACCCCAGCGCCTAGAAATAATTTTTTTAGAATGATTCGAGATTTTTTTTTTCGCCGAGAAATTTAAGCATCTACCCCCTGTCGATTTTCCTTAAAAATTCGTTTTTGATTTTTAGTAATTTTGTTTGACGTTCTATAGAAAAGTTATCTAATACTTTTTTGTAGGCACTTATGGGCTCTACTTCAGAAAAAAGTTTCATTGAAATATATTCACTATTGTCGGAGTTACGGCTGTTTGAAAATTAGACCATTTTTATGGAGTTTTTCTCACTTTACGGGGTTAAGGAATAACTTTTCGAATATTCTTGTAATTTCTACAAATTCCTCACCAAAATACGCGTAGTTTGCATTTTGAAACATTAAAATCGTCCAATCCGTTCAAAAGTTATGATGTTTTAAAACATACGCATGAAATTTCAGGGAAAAATGTGATATATGGTCAGATATTACATTTTCGGTAAAGAATTTTTTTCTCGAAACTGCGTAGGATTTCGGGGGTATGTCTATTCACCAAAAATAATTGTAATTGACCTCTGCAAGCAAAAATAATTTTTTTTAGTACGATTTGAAATTTTTTAATTTCGCCGAAAAGTTTCAGAAATGGCCTCAGGATTCACATTTATCCCAAAATTTTTATTATTTTCAAGATATACAAAATAATTTTATTATTACTCATATATGCATATATACTTTGTTTCCAAATGTTAAATGTTAAAATATTTATTAATCTTAGTGTTATTTTGACTCAAATTGAAATCATCGACAACAATATTTTGTCAAGACTTAAATAAATAGATTTCTGCTAATATTTAGCTTCCTTTATATTTTTACTATACATATCTATTTTTATAAATAGATTTATGGATATTAATCTGAAAATATCTATTAATCTTAATGTTATTTTGATTCAAGTTGAATTCATCGACAATAATATTTTATCAAGATTTACATAAATAGATTTCTGTTAATATTTGGCTTCCCTTTCATTCTTAAAATATATAGTTTAATCAATTGTTTCGCTCTAACGACTCGTCTCGACTTGAATATCGCCCGTAAAATGCTCCCATAAACGTCAATGGCGGTACATCGGGACTCCGGTACATCAAAGGAGCGCGGCTTCCTTACGAGCGTGAGGGGAGAGAATTCAAAGTTGGGGATACACCACGTGTAGAAAATTGCTCGTGCAAAAACATGCACACGCCTGCCCCGCGAAACAAAGACGGACAACTAGACGCGCGAATTTTATCGCGGCGGAAACCATTCTTCGCGGGCCTCGTAAAAAGTACACTGCGGACGCAGGAACGGGAAAAAAGGAGAAAAAAAAAAAAAAAAAAAAAAATGGCACGAGCGAGGAACCAGTTTCCGTTCGCATGTGCAGGACATAAAACATTTTTTTACGAGTTTGTTCTTCGAGCCGCGATATTCCACGACGCGGCGGTCGACGAGCCGCGATGGAAATTATGATAAAACGCGAGTTTATCGGTCGATCCGACCCGTTGTTTCCGATTCATTCTCGAACACCGGACCGGCTAATTCCGCAAAATTAGGCAAACTATGTCGACGCCCGTGCCGCGGGGGAATATTAAAATCACGCGGAGCGAAGCAGCTCGCGACGCCCGAGACGCGAATAATTACGACGACGTCTAGTTCGTCGCGGCTTTCGCCGGCAAAAATTTCGAGCAACTAATTAGTAACTTCGTTCGAATAACCGGGGCTGACAATCAACCGTAGAACCGAGAACTGCTATCTGCCGCGCGGGTTCTCGCTAAATGCAATTTGTTAAGTGCGTTATGTTTACTTTGTCGTCTGTAATTCCTTGCCACGCGAGGGGAGATGTCTCGCGGCAAACTTAAACCTCTTGTTACCAAATTATTATTACTATTGTGCATTTATTAACTGGAAGTAAAATGTGAGGAATAACAAAATATAGATTGTATATAATAGATATAATTAGTTATACAATTTTAGAAAAATAATTTACAATACTCTGCAAGGATAATTTTAGAATTTCTAACGATTGTTCAATTACATCTGTTTTTGCGTATACAGAGTTTGCATGATCAATCATTGTACAATATTTATACAAGTTTGAGATTCAAATAATGCCGATGGCTTTCAATCTTTTGTAATTTTATCATTCACGTATATAATTTATCATTCAATTTTAGAAATAACAATTTCTGTAAATCAGTGTGTTCTTGCCCCGTAAATAAATAAAGAAATATCAGACGACGAATAATCGATTTATGAAAATTTTCGAACTGTTGAAATCTACAGGTTTTTAATCTGTGGCGACACCTTCTATACTTACCACTAGAGGGCTACCCTCTTGTCTTTCTCACAAGTGATCGACTGACCACCTTCGTATTCGTATACAGGGTGGTCCATGCAACTGTTTCAGGTCATAACTCCGTTATTAATGCATTTACGAAAACATGCCAAAGGAGAAAGGTAAATGGCCCTTTTGCCTTTTCCTTCACAAATCGTATTGAAAAACCAAAATATGGTCCTGAAGAACAAAATTTGAATATTCGTCACGTCCCCTCCTCTACGATAACAGAATCGACCGAAATTAAAAAGTTCTCAAATTATTTGTCGTTCCAAGTCATTTTGGACGTTTCAGATGGTCAAAAGGTTAATCTCCATTGTCCGTGGAAGAAAAGGTATTCAAAGTCGCGTTCAAAGAAATGTAATTTATACTTAAAGTTCCCACGATAGGATGGATGAATAGAAAGAAAACTCCATACGAGTCCCCGCCCCCTCCACCCACTCCCCGTTCTTTCGCCGGTAAATATTCGGGTCGTTTGCACGCGCGGAGAAGAGCGAACAGTCAAGATAATACAGAACCGTTGGGGATGTCCGTGTGAATAGTTACACGTTCGATTGCCACGGCCGTGAATGTCTATCGAATCGACTCCAGGCTCTCGCTGGATCCATGTAAATACCAGTATCAAGGTTTCGAGTAGGCATTAGAGTGGTATTCAGTTTGCGTCGTGCTCGTTCTGGTACAATGCCCCGAAATGTCGGTTGAGTTTCACGTGTTCCTATTTTCCTGACCGGGAGTTTATTGAACGCGAATGGAAAGAAAAGAAACATGTCGGTCATGAATACAAATGGGAACTGGCCAAGATATGTGTTGATAGGCTCCTGCTCCCGCTGCCACTTATGCATTCGGTTCCACCATTCTACCGTCAGTAATTACAGTGGCTCTCTATTTTACTTCCTCTCTACATTGTTGGAATTATGTTCGGTTTGATCTTGTCGAAAATAAGAAAACTCCCGTGCATGTTTATTCGGTGAATTTCCGCCGGGCGGATATTCATCTATGAAAACCATGGTAAATATTTGCCTCGTATCGCGTAAAGACCTCAATTTTAGTTAAAGTTTGATCAGCAGTAATTTCGGTGTATTTCGGCTTATCGCGAAATTACGCGTTTCGATATTCAGGACAGCCGCGTAAAAGATTATTTTCAAATTTCATAAATCATACAGTTTCAAGAGCGCTCGCGATTCAACCGCTGTGACTAAAGAATATAAAGTAACATTTTAAAACGATTATTTTTTGGGAAACAAAATTAAAATTATTTTGCAAAATTTTATGAACGATAATAGTATCTCTGTGCAATCTTTATTTCTCTGTTCCTTACATATTACTTCTTCTGGAGCAATGATAGCACAAAATAGTACAAAAATCATGCATTGAATTAATTGTGACCTATGTTTGGTGAAAGATGGTTACTAAAAACCATCTCTATCTCATTCTGTTAAAAGGAAAAGTGAAAGGAAACTGTGGCGTCAGTTCTCGCTCTCGCCACTAGAGGGCTACGCTTGTATCTCTCTCACAAGTGCTCGAGTGATCATCTGGTTGTATATATATGCTCTCCGATCGACCATTCAACGAAGTCTACACTTAATATTGTGTCCCCAGGCACATCGAATGTGTCGAACTCGTAAAAAATATACCAGGTTTGATAGAATGGTGTAAAGTTTTTGACACAGAGGTCCCCCCCGTTCTAATCGCCGTCGGATTTCAGAAACGTCGCGTTGTAAAAAGTAAAAAGCCACGAGGAACGGGCAACTGTCCAACGTTCCGTTTTAAAATCGACCGCCCTTAACGATCGAACGCCGGAATAAAAGAAGCGTCGACGATCAAAAGGTTCGAATTCATTCCACTCTGCGGAGCGTGTCATCCACGCTTCGCTCTACTTTCGTCGCGACCGAATCACTTTGTTTCGCCGGACAATAAACGGTCACATGACCTGTGATCAATCTACCGAGCACGGTCTAATAAAATTTCATCGGTTTCGTCGAGGCTTTTCCCCCCCCTGTTCCATATACGAACTGCCAAGAAGGATTGCACGTCACGATCCCGCGGAAACGGAGTTTTCCGCGAAACCGAGCCCCCTCCCCCCTCCCTCTTACACAGTGACGTTATTAAAAATGACACGATTTCACCCGTGACCGGAAGAACATCGGAGAAAACGATGGGGAAAAACAGAACTTGGGGAAAAGAAGAAGAAAAGCTTTGAACGTACTTTGCGTCTTCCGCGGCAGTTGTTGGCTTCTCCGGGAACAATGGAATAGTTGAGTCACGGGGATCCCCCGATACGAAGGCCGTGACGAGTCGAGTTATTTTTCAAAAACACCGCTTCCCATTTCCTGCCGGTCCGTTTGGAAAGATACAGAAAGAAAATTTGTTGTCTTCCGTGCCAGGCCTTCGTACGTGCAATAACTTGTGCAATAAAAACGCGGGCAATAACTCCGTGGCCCCCGCTGTCGATGCGAAAGTGGAGAACGGAGGAAGCTTTAAGACCGATTCGTATTACCGGAGGAAGACAGCCCGAGAGCTTGCTAGGATGAAATACTGCGACAGTCGCGATAATCGGTGCTAGCCTCCCACAGAGCACAGCTAGGCTACACAGGGGGTGGTTCGTTCGGAAAAATTTAAATATAAATATCTCGAAAACGGACACATTTTCCGGAAAAATTTTAAATACAAATATTACTCAGTTTTGGGAAAGAAATATAACGGTTTTATTTATTTTTTATTTGTCGAACGCTTTTAAGGTTATTTGAAGGGAAACCGTGGTTTATGAAATGGAAACCTCTATTTTTATTTGGAAATTCTTATTCTATGTAAAGAAGGAACAAACTTTTAGATGAAACATTTTTTTATCAAATTTTATCTTGCAATACTTGATCAATTTTTTTTCTCTTCATCTTCAATTAATAATTGATGCATTTGCATTTCACACGGATGATACCTACTTAATTTTAGCGTTTTATGAATCGAACCAATGGATACACCAGTAAATATAAATACTCAGTTCCAAAAAAAAAAATTGATTATCATAAGTAAATAAATTTTTTGTTTTGGCTAAATGAAATATTACTTTTCGACCAGCTGCGAATCAATTCTTAAACTTTCAATTATTTTTTAAAGCAGAAAGAAAATGTTACATTTTTTTTAAATTTTCTTACTTGTGTGATTCCTTGAAGGATGAAAATAAAACAGAACCTAGCATTGTTCCCATCGACCGTAGCGTAAACCCAGCCACGTACTTTTAAGGCAACCCTTAAGAATTGTTATGATCGAGTGGTATCGAGGCGGTGACGTGGGAACGGCTATAAATTCGAACTAAAACCACAGCTTCGGTAAGTATATTCACCCTCCACGGGGGTGTATTGCCTTAATACGTATAAGTACAAACCATGGCGTAAATTACCCTTGTTTGCACACCGTCGAGAAAATGTTTTATTACAATATTCGAAACGTTATTGAATTTTTATAAATGTAAATATTATTACTGCGTTGGGGTCTTGATATAATCGAAGAGGGTATTATAATTCAAAAGTGTTGAATAAAGCCCTATATATTTTCAAAATGAATTATTACAGAAACGACTATTTTTACTATAGAATGTCATTCTACAATTTTTATTTACTTTCGAAGGAAACATCGTCCTATTTTAGGTCCCCAATTACTTATAGGACGGATTTTTATAATTATTTATCTCATTTTACGGTGCAGGAGTCTCTGATTTTCGATTAAATAATATTTGTTACTCATTTTATTAACTCGAATAAAATACTGACACTTTCCAGCCGAACATTACTTTCTCCACCCTTTTTTTGAGGATGGATATTGTTTTTAACGCAGATAACGCACGATTCTCTAGCGAACGCAGCATTATGGAAATTATTGTCAGGAACGAAAATGCATCCATATCTGTGAAAGCATCTAACGCGGAGACAGTGGCGAAAAGAGGAAGAAAAATAGGAGAAACGCAAGGTGAAAGGGCGTAAAACGCGCAACAGGAGACGCGAAGCGTGAAGCTTCATGATATTTGAAAAGGGAAATAAAAGCGGAGAATGGGTAATGGGCACGGATAAGGAAAGGAATATAAAACGCGAAACTAGCTCCGTGGGACGGAGGCTCGACTAGCAAAATACGAAACGCAATCTCTGTACTTTTGTTGGAACGGCAAATGTCGATTGTCCCAAACGATCAATTAGAGTTCGCATTGAATACTCTTCTCTTTGTCCTAAAACACATCTTATTCAAACATAGCCTCCGTTTTTTCATATACTAACATTTTATGAAATCATAGAATTCGAACATTTTATCCTTAAATATTTATTTAAATTATTAGGCAAGGATCTTCTGTTACATTAAAGAATTACTCTATGGAATATAATGAAATCTAACAATTTAGTTCTGTATTATATTTTGCACAAATATCAGAATATAAAATAGTTATTATCATCCCCATAAAAAAGCATTTACTCTCAGTCTCAAGATAAATTGGAAATTTCTTTGTTCCTGATTCTGTTGTTGGGTTTTAAATTAAGGGAGAAAAAAAAAATTTGTCTCCTGTCAGCAAAAACAACGTGCGTCTTTCGAAATCCAATCTTAGGTAACTCGTCTCGTGTAAGCGACGTCGAGCACTGGTTGCAGGCAGCTTGATGTTCCACTTTAACGAGCAAAGAGCGGCACGTGTAACATGGTTCGCAGATAATTTCGGTGGAAAAAGGAACGTCGCGGCGGAGAAAGAAACGACGGAATATGAAATGAAATTTCCCTTTTCCGTCACCGCTTATACGGTACACTCCGTCGAGAGCGCGGATGAAGCCACTTCGGTCATACTTTGATGCCACCGCGAGCTCCCTAACCCCTTGTTTTTTACGCCCCCCGCACACTGAAACGACGATTCTTGGCTCGCCCTCTACCCGGGAACAATGAATAGAAATGCGGCGATTTTTCAACGGGTGTACTTTGGTTTAATTTCTGAGAAACATTCCACTAGGTGTCTATCGAGAAAATGCCCAATATTTGTTCACCCTTATCTTATCAAATCGTCACGTCAAATATTAAATTTGCGTAACTGTAGGCTTTGCAAACAAGTTTATGCACTTTATCAGATAGCATATATATGTAGATACGAATATAAAGTTCCTTGGTGTCAAATATCAAAATAATTGTAGACCTTGTAAAAAATAAAGTTTCTAGGTATCAAATATCAAAATTGGGTACCTCTAAGCTTTGCAAACAAAATTTACCCATTTTATCAATTAGCATTTATATTGTAGATACCAATATAAATTTCTGCATTTTATCAGTTAACATTTATAGATACGATTAGAAATTTTCTAGACTTTCCCATTTTAGGTTTAATTTTTATTCAATTTGATACACCTGGCAAATTAAGGGAAACGAGTAAGAAATATCGAAAATTTTGCAAACTAAATTCGCTTTCGACTCAATTTTTGTATCCAAAACCCCGTGAAACAATTAGAAGAGTCCCGGATAAATGAAATTCCCGTGGATCGTACGGCGCGAGATAAGTATGAAATATTAAAGCAAGTTTACAAGGCTAGTTGCTAGGGAATATATCGCGGAGTGTTGATTTAATTCTGTGAATTAAGTCAACAAGCCAGCGTGCAAGAAAGATTTGTGAATCGTACGTTTCGCGGCGAAATATATTGGTCGGTAAATTTTCGAGGCTCTGTTGCTGATAATGGAACAATATTTTCTGAATGGTTATATTAAACGCACGTAACAGCCAGCGGAAGCGCTGCATTATTCAACTTATGATAACGTATTGCCTGAAATACCGTGTCGCTTCAGCAATCTTTTCAAATGTATAATAAGACAATTAATCTTCCTCCGCGAGCACGCGTTTTAACGTTACGTACGAACTGTTTATTTATTCCGCGCCGTCTGATAAATCTCGCGAAAATGCTAATTTCCACGAACGTAACAAAATTACTGATATTGCGCAGTAGATAAACGTGACGAGGTAATTCGAGTCTTACAATATCAGATATAACGAAATAAAATTATATAGGAAGAAATAAAATGGTGTCTGATGTAAGATGGATTCAAAATATATTACCAAAATGAACACAAGAAAGTAATTGTAATCGTATCCTTTTTCTTTTGTTGTAATAGTGTAAGGAGTATACAGAAAAAAGAGGAATAATTAATTTTCTCAGAATGATTTGAAATTTTTCATTTTCACTAAAAAATTTAGGCACCTTCTATTATAGTTATTATAGTTATTAAACATATAACAAACAGATGAACCAATTATAAACAAATACGATTCATTGTTGGTACTATATGCATCTTCATCACTATCAGATGAATCCAAAGGAGCTGGAAAATCAGTGTCTTTTAAAACCAAATATTCTAGCACACTTTTGTCTACCTCATTCGTTTTATTATACGTATTTTTTCACAATTAAGATAAACAAGGATGAAAGAAGGAGAATCTTCATCAGATCCATATTAGTACTAGTAGTCTTTACTATAAATTAAAATATTCAATAATTGTTCAATTTGAACAAATTTACGTTTGCAAGGATCTGGGTTGACAATTTGGTTCGATTTTATTTAACGAACATGCAATATAAAATTGTAAGCCATAAATACAGCTCTGTCTCCGATATAAGAAATAAATGTATATAACCAAAGAAACGAAAGAAAGTAATTGTAATTCTTCCCCCTCGTTTTCCGCAAACAGATTTACGTTTCCAAGGAACTCGGTTGATAATTGTCTGCTACGGTTCGTCGAATGTTTCGCGCGATCCTAACGAGCATCTGGGCGAAACCTGTCGCTACAATGCTCCAATTCCACGTTACGCGGACTTGGTAGTTTCCCTTGCTCCCTTTGCGACGGAGTTACAAGACGAAATTGCTAGGTTGCGCGACGAAGGGGCAAAGACGCCATTGTTCGAAGCAGATCTCAAGAAGTTCCCGACGTCGACACACTTCTCGTTTCCCGCCGTGGATCGCGCGGGGCCCCCCGGATCGAAAGACGCCAGATCGAACGTGGATCGTAGATCGCCACGGACCGGCATGTCCCCATGGCTCCTTTTCCGCAGAGACGTCCGCAAAGGCGGACAGAATCGTGGCTGATTGTCCTTCCCCCCCGGCCAAACTTCCTTAATTATCCCGCAGTTCCGATGAATAATTCGAACAGAGTGGTTTACAAATCTGGTCGACGTCTCGCAACAAACAAACCGTCGGTGGGAACCAGCTACAGAAATTAATGAACAGGAAGAGATTTCCGATCGAAATGTCGACTGAACTGGGGACCTTTTTTTATACTGATGAATATTTTAGATTTTGCATAAATAAATAAAATTTTGTTGATGAAGTATTGTAATCAAGGGTAACATAGAAAGAAATTTCGAGAAAATTTTTCTTGCGAGTAGATACGATTTAAAATTTCTTGATTTTAATTATCGAAGAAATATTTGCTAAATGTGAGTATTATGTATGTATAATTCAATTAATATTGCGTGATATATTTGTTCAGAAAGTGGGGGATTTAGCTGTTTCATTAGTCAACTTTTAAAATTTTTGTTTGGTAAGTAACTTCGTCCAGTTTCTAGAATTATACTTTGTATAAATACATTAGAATTTGTATTGCTTTTTATTTATCTCGTACTTCGTGTTCACATAATGAGAAAAGTTACTTTCGCCGACTGAAACTGTTTTTTTCACACGAATTGCTTAATCAGCATTGTTCGAAATCTCAAGCTTGATATAATGTTAAATCGAGATTACTGGGGAGAATTGTACTAACTATGAACGAGGTAACTTTTGCTATTTTTAAAAACTGATCGCATCGTTTTACCACTTTCCAAACTCATTGTACGTGAATGGAGACCTCTTTCATCGATCTACCCTAGTGTTGCGTCGAAAGCTTCGAGGTGGCTGAGAACTCATTTATTCCCACTCGAGACAAATAATCTCGAAACAGGAAATGTCATCTACGTGTCAATATAGACATACTAGATTTAAACTGATCCTAAATTAAAAGGCTATTCTTGACTTTCGTGTAACATTTCCCTGCTTTTTTCGAGTACCTTTCCAACCTCTGCTTAACTCTTTTTACTTTATTTTGTCTTCTGCAATTTTTCATTACACGATTTCCCAATTTTTCCATAAATCCACAGCTACAAATTTTCAATATTGAATTCACTAATAATCACACGTAATTGATTTTTAGCTTTTTCAATTTTTCAAATGAGTACGATTTGTCTATTATGTCTGACAAATTCTTGTTATTTCTACTTAAATTGGTTACTTTTAAGCATTAATGTTGATATTGTATTGTATGTTTTAACTGATTTCAACTAACTTGAAGGGAATAAGATGGAGAGCGAAAAAAACAATACCACAAAGTCGCCAGCATCTGGAGACTCAAATATAAGTAGAAATGGTTAATAATGGGCCAGACATAAGGACAATTCATATTGAATTACGAAGAAACTGCAAATTCGTTCGTAAATTATGGGTTTATTGAGCAAAAAGTAAATACACTCTTCGTACTTTTTGATCGTAATAAATAATATTAGTTCCTTGATAAATTTATTAAATAGTCAACGTCTACTGACACAAATATAAGTGGAAATAGTCAGTGATGGATGAGACGTATTGTACTATTACGATTGTTTGATTGAGTACGATTTGTCTATCACGTCTGACCAATTCTTGTTATTTCTACTTAAATTGGTTGTTTCTAAGCATTATTATCGATGTGGTATTGTATTTTTCAACTGGGTTCAATTAACTTGAAGACGATAAGATCGAGAACAAAAAAAAATAGTATTATCTTCATCATCTATAGGTACAAGTCTAAGTGGAAATTGTCAATGATGGGGTCAGGCATACGAACAATTCATATTGAATGGCTGAGTTCTTAAATTCTATCGCCGTAGAACGAATAAATATTGTAAATCTGCCTGTTAACTAATAAATAAAAATACTTTTCCAACACAAAAATATTGGCAATTAAATACATTCTTCCACGAAGGTTTCCCCGACCCGTAGTCGCGAAAAATGTCCCCCGATAGAACGACGGTTCGTTTCAAGAACGCCAGAAATCTGGTCCGATAAAATGCCACCGTGAAACGAAATTAAAACAAACTTGCAGAGGGTCCGTTAAACGCACGGGGGGCAACGGGGGCGGCCAGCTAGCCCCAGGGGGAGGAGGGATGGAAGAGTAATTTCGTTCAGACTATCGACCAACGCGTCCGAGGGTCGTCTGTACACATTTGCAACTCGGCAGTTTGGCGAGTTCTCTCGGGGGGGCCGGTAGCCGTGAACTCCCACGCTCAACTTGACGTACGAAGAAAGAGGGGGTGGCATGGGGGGCGGGTGGAGGCGTCCGGTGGCTGGCGTGCCAGTCGACAGGAAACGTAGAAACGGTTCGCTGTATCTTGGCAGTGGTTGTTTGCGAGGTTTGTGTCGCCAAGGTGACACCCGGGAGCTTTGGAAAGTAAGCCTAAGGGTGTGAGATGAACGTGCCGCCGATGCGACGATGCTAACGATACTCGAACGGACGCTGGGGGGGAAGGGAAACAGGGACCTCGGATGCCAAGAGAACTGGCTGGACGCTGGTAAACGAGCAAAACGACCGCCCGGAACCGGGAGAACTTAGTTTGGCAAAAGTCCCAAGCCGTGGCCGGCCTTAAGCTGTGTTCCCAGTGACGTTCATTGCGCGACGTATTCCCCCGACGAGCGCTATATCGCACGCGCCACTGTTTCCCGCGGAAACACGCTCGACGAACATAATCCGAGGGCGTCGAATTCCGGTTTTCTATCGAAACCGTTTAATGGATTTTTAATCGCGCGAAACGGGTAGCTTACGCCGCGTCTGCTCGTGGCAGTTGTTCTCGATGATGTTTACGCACGTGTGTGTGTGTGTGTTTATGATGTGTACGGAAGCCTCAAGCTAACTACAAGTTTCTAGGAAACAAACACGGGGGTCGAAACTGTGGTGCAATTCTATTCTGAAATATGGTTGCATCGTTTGGTCGATATTATGTGAAACGTATTATAGAATGTTTTGATAGAATCTGGGCAATCGATATTATTTAGTATGTAATGTTTTATTTTATTACTCATCTAACAAAAGATGATAACTTAAGTAAAAACTAACACCTCAGTTTTATGAAAATGCATGTGGATACCCTACAAAATATTAATATTATAAGCTGTGTATATTAACCCTTAAGTGAATGCTCTCCGCAAGTTTGAATTAATAATTGTTTAATATATGTCAATGTAATTATTTGAAAATTTTTGTAATCCTCCTTCCTCGTTCATTATTTCCTAAATGTTTTAAAGAGAAGTTGATTTCCATTTACCAATTTGGTAAAAAATAACATTAAATAAAATAATTCAGTTGACATCGAGAGCCCACTTAAGGGTTAAATATAAACGAAAATAAGTATTGTACGATTTTTACTGACAAACTAGTTTCATACGTAGTGCAATTTACATTTTTTCATACTAACAATTACTGAAAGTTTTATTCTAAGTTTGTAATATATTAAATAAAGAAGCATTAAAGTATTTGCCTATATATATTTTAGTCATTGTTGCCGCCACGTGAAGGGTTTCCGCTACACTCGACAATGAACAGTGCCGTTTTTGAGGAAGTCACAATTTTTCACGGACAGCATGCAATTTCCAAAGGACTAGGTCTGGCCGGATGCCGGTTTCAGATTTCTCTGGAAACGGTCCCCGGTTAGACCACCCTCAACGGCAATTGATGTATCGCAGACCCTCACGTGCTTGCCATCAGGACCAGGACAGTCACTAGGACAAAGTAGGGTAATAAATTAACCCAGGGATTGTGCAACGTCCTGCAGACCTTGATTTGCAAGATGAACAAACTAGGCTGTGGGCGTTGCACAATCCAAAACCTAAACAAATTCCGGATTGGGCAGGACAAGGCCCAATCCGAACATCGACGCCTCCAAGGAGGCACTAAGAGGGAGACATGACGTCTTCCTCGAGGACGGCATTTTGGACGCCAACCAGACCAATCTTGGTTTCTGAAGGCACTTGGACGCCAACGGGAACATCTTGGTTGCTGAAGGCATTTGGACGCCTGACCAGAACTTGGACTTTGCTAGACCATATTTCTGGTTATTAATTTTAACAAGTTATTGTGATCGTAGATAAAATAAATTGATCTACTACATAATCTAACTTCTCGAACAAGTACGGAGTTAACAGTCATTTACTGCAAATTTTGCGATTCATAAATAAAAATCCGTGCATTAATTCTATATTAATTATTTTACTAAATTTTATAAGCGATATCTTCTCTGTATAATCTCTATTTTCTTGTTCCCTTCATATTACTATTTTTTGGACTAAAAGGTTTTTCCTGTTAATAAATATGTAAATAATAATGTTCGGTTTCGACAGACATTTTCCATTATTTTCGCCTTTATTTGACCAACAATGACGATTTAAACTCACGATGAAAATCCGACGCATTGTGTTTCTTTTTTAGCTGTGACGTACACAGAGCGTGTAAAATTTGTAAATTATATGTTGTACGAATTTTTATATGAATTATTCCACTGAGAGGCTTATAACAGGTCACCTATGTAGTTGTATATTTTTTAATGGAATAAAAGAAGCAGAAATTGTTTAATTTTGTGACTGTTATGTATGTAATACTTTAAATGTCAGAAAATCTTTGAATACCAGAAGAGATTATGTAGAATATATAATTTTCAAATCCATTTTCTTGGTTTGATTCAGAGTCTTCTTGTGAAACTTATTAGCGATCGCAAATGAAATAGAAAATATGAGAAAACGATCCACGTTTCCGTTCAACGCGTGGCCTTATATATTTGGAGGAGTTCAGCGTCCAGAAAGTTTTCTCCTGGAACCTTGTAAAATTCCGTTTGGCGATAACTCTTATCGTTTTCCATTGAAATCCTAAGCCATTGTAGAAACGTACGCGACACTCTGTCACAAGCTCGGATAAAAAGAAGATATCTACCCTGCTGTATTTCAACATTTCCTTTTTCCATCGTCGTATTGTAAATTTTCTTTTGCAAACCGTGGAACGTTCAACGTTCTTCCTGAATATTTATAGAAAAATCTACTACTGCTATTAATATCACAAGTGCTAACTAATTTCAGATTATTCGACTCTCGTAACTTCTTTAATAGTCAATAAAAAAATAAACTACTTCTACGTGAAAAAAAAAAAAATTAATTGAAAATATAGAATGAAATTTGTTCGTCCAAGTGTTTGGTTTCGAAATAACTGACGTTGAAATTTCATCAGGAACACGAATAAGAAATCAATCGATAGAAATTATTTGTTATAAATATCACTGATGGTACAATGTGATTATATTACGATTTGTACAACAAAACATTTACGTCAAAATGCTATTTACGTTTTCGCGTTGCAAATAACACAAATATATCACTGTAAAAAATAATTTTCACGATTGTCGAGAACAAGATCTTGACAGATATTTTCGCGTTGCGATTACTTGGCACTTCAAACGCGTTGCAATTGTGTCCCGAAGTATTATTTCGTAGTTGCACGTCTAAAGCCGTTGTCTGGATGCCCTCATTTAAATGCTTCACTCTGTACGTAAGATGACGTGACGTAAATACGGAACTCGGAAATTCTCAGTTGTCTTCTCTTTTACGAAATTAGTTACAGAAGATTAATTTGGTACGAGGTAAGCCGCTTTACGAGCCCGAGGTACGGCCAAGTCGTTAATTTTTTAAATCCAATGTTTGAAACTTTTTTATACCACTTTCGCGTTTATTTAAACAACTCGGAAGAATTTTTCATCACCAAACCAACGGTGTTATTTTGTAAATGTAAGAAGAAAAAGTGAACGTGACATTAATATTAACGACAAAATTTTTTATCGTGGTTGAAAATATTCAATTTTGAATGAATTTAAAATAAGTCTTTTTTCGAATCATAGAATTCGGGCTGAATATTCAAATTATTATCGAATGGTCTTATATTCGTTAAAAAATTACTAAATAATGGACAAAATTTTAGTGTAATTTAAAATTTTGTATTAATATTTAATTTCGGTTTTGAAATTAGTTTTTTAAAGATTCAATTTAATAATTTTATGATTGTTTATCGAAGATTTACTTCTGTAAATGTGAGTTTTCGTGAATTTCATGTCGAGAATATTAATAGAAGAGTAAAGAAACGACCTGTTAGAGAGTGACGTTTCAATTTACTGGAAACAATCGACTTCATTAAATGGCTTTTCAGGTGAAAATCCTTTAATTTTCGGGCACTGGTTGGCACTATTTTAACGCTTATTTACGACTGCTTCGAGCGTTTTATCAATCGCTATAGTTGCGCATAAATTTGGGTCGGTTTAATGCACTTTCTAACGCGTACTGGGGTTTCCCTTGCCGCCGTTTATCAATGCGTTATTATTCGGATAATCGTTAATTCGACTATAATGCATCTATGCGATTTATTATTTCGTAATCGATAATAAACGCGCATTCTTTTATTCTCAATTATTTGGTATTTTGTGAAATGTTAAAAGCAACTGCAATTTTGCACAGAATTTGAAAATTAATACAGCTCAACATTAAACATGTTTCTATCGAAATAAGTTCAAATAAATATCACTGAGAATAATAAACACATTCAAAAATTTTAAATGGTATTTAATGAGTTACATTTATCTTCGTAAACAATTTAACTAAATCAATTTTATTTAAATGGAATAGAGCAAACACTAGATCATTTTCATCATTATTATATCATTCATTATTTTGTAATCGCTAATAGGTCCACATTCTTTTATTTTTAATTATTTGGTATTTTCTGCAGCTTTGGAAACAACTATTATTTTGTAAAAAGTTTCAAAGTGAATGAAGAGTGACAGCTTAAAATTAAACATGTTTCGAGTTTATATAAAAATTTGATATAGTGTTCAAACAAATATATAGCTAAATCAACTGAATCAATTTTATTTAAATGGAATAGAGCAAACACTAGATCATTTTCATCATTATTATATCATTCATTATTTTGTAATCGCTAATAGGTCCACATTCTTTTATTTTTAATTATTTGGTATTTTCTGCAGCTTTGGAAACAACTATAATTTTGTAAAAAGTTTCAAAGTGAATGAAGAGTGACAGCTTAAAATTAAACATGTTTCGAGTTTATATAAAAATTTGATATAGTGTTCAAACAAATATATAGCTAAATCAACTGAATCAATTTTATTTAAATTAAATGGAGCTGTATACTTTTATCATTTTATTTTCGAAACTTTGTTGTAACTCCGATATATTTAGGGACGCCATTGGGGGTTGTAACTTCTAAGGGCAGTTTGACCCCTCGAACTTGTACTATTGTTTGCTGAAAGAAATCGTATTTCTTATATTTGACCTCTCCGCGAAGCTACGAAGTTTGATCAAAACCAGAGGGGAAACTTCTCAAGGAGCACGATCACTGTTAATGGTTTCTACGTGAGAAGGAACGGTGACTTCCGTTCGCCCTATAAGTTGCATCTTTAGAACTACGTCGGATTTGATTGCGAAATAAATGTCAAGGAACTATATATCGAGGGGCTCGTTAAAACGAGGTTTATAGGAGACTGTGTAGCTAACGAGTTTATGTCCTCCTCATAATATTCAGATTACACGCAGATACGGCGCATTTTTATGCAGCCTGATGCCATAAAGCTATTGATGGGAGGCTTAAAATGTTCCTGCTGGGATTCCAATCCTCAGATTAAACCAACCTGCACAACCAGTAAACTAATTGATATCTACTACATCTACTACAATTTCTAAACGCGAAAGAAACACCCTCAAACATCTCCAAACTTCGTTCGTTTTAACTTAATCGAACAAAATTAGTTTGTACGTCATCATTTTTTATGCAAAAATTACACTGTAGTAATTATTGTACATTTCCGTCTTTGCGTCAATTAAAATTCTTTTCCTGTTGCTCGTAAAATAGATTTCTGCGATTTGCTTGAAATATATTTCCATTTTGTTTGCTGATAGGTGTCTCAAGGAATTTCCATACAGCCACAAACAGCAATCATTATCCTTTCCTGGTAAAACGACGGTTACGACATGTAGCTCCGCCGTTCTGCTTTATTCGACTGTGTTTTCGATTATCATATAAAATCCATTTTTCATCGCGAGCCGATTTGCTTAAAAATGCATTTCGTTTGTTTCTCCCGGAAAACGAGGCAGATATCGCCGTTCCCAGCATTCGAACGTCGTGTTCAATTCATGCAGAATCCATTTTCTTTGACTAGCAAAACCCTCGAGTGATAAACGATTGTAGAACGACTACTATTTGTAACAGTCTTTTCCGAAATTACATTTGTCCTGATTATCTTGAATTAATTTTCAATCGCATTATAATGGTAGCTGCAGCTCTTCTAGACTCCCACTGGGGCTCTTGTTATGCAATTTATTTAATCCAAGTTCGTTTTAACAAATTTACAAAATTACTACAAAGTGTAGCTAACTAGCATGCGATCGAATTTTAAATATTTAATGCCCCAATTGTAAACTCAGAAATTTTAAAAGTAACGGAAAATAATTTATAATAAACTTGCTTTTCAGTACGATATTTTTATGAGCAGCTTTTTTTGATGTCAAGTTAGTATTTAATTAAAATCCATTGAGATGCAAATTACCAATAGCAATTTATTTTCTATCAGGAAGTGACGAAAGAAAAATATTGACACGTGGAAAATAATTTATAATAAACTTCTCTTTTTCGTACGATATTTTTATGAGAGACTTTTCTTGACGTTAGCATTTAAATACAGAATTTAATTGAAATCCATTGAGACGTTTGGACGCAAAATAGAAATTTATTTTGTATAGTCAAAACATGATCATGGAGCTTATTATTTTGGAAGGAAGACTGTTTCGAAAATTTTATCTGTTTTAATACTTCCTTTTCCCGTTGGTCGGACAGTAATAAAGTAGCATATTAAAAACTCTGTTCGTAGCAACGTCTAAAAGGACACTGGGGCAAATTATGTTGCACGTGCCTCGATAAATCGGTTGTAAAGGAAAGATTGTCGCCATCAATCGTCCACTGTGTCGGCTACATAAAGGAAGCGCTTTTTACGTGACACACGGTTCCAGCTACGTGTGTTTAATAACTGATAGCGTGTATTTACTACGGAGCACAAAAATGTGTCTTAACGAAGCAGCGTTAAACGAGGCCTTGCTGCATAATTAATTTGGGATTTAGAAACACAACGTTGGAATATAAAAAAAGGATGCATGGATTTAGAAATAAATGCAAGTGCATATTACACTGATAGTAATTGCACCAAAAACAGGGTATTGACAGACTTTTCATTATGGAACTAAAACAATTTTCAAGGTGAAATGTTAAAGGAAATAAATTTGAATCAGATTCTTGAATTTTAGTTAGGTTACAAAAATAAAAACTAAACTTTAATTTGTATTTACAATTATCTAAAATCAAAGTTTCCATCTCATCAAAAATTCTACAGTTTTATTTTGACAAACTTTTTACTATGGAACTAAATTAATTTTCAAATTGAAATGTTAATAAAAATCACCTTGAATCAGATTCTTGATTTTAATTTGTGTCTACAATGGTTAAAAATCAAAGTCCTGGTCTTGTCAAAAATTTTACAGTTTTGGTTTGACAGATTTTCCATTATGGAACTAAAACTATTAATTCTCAAGGTGAAATATTGAAGGAAATAAATTTGTATAAGATTCATGAATTTTAGCTAGGTTAAGAAAATAAGTACTAGATATTTATTTGTGTCTACAATGGCCAAAAATTAAGGTTTTGGTCTCGTAAAAAATTGAACTGTTTTTGTTTGACAGACTCTTCACTACAATTAGTAATTAATTCTAATTAATTCTCAAGTTGAAATATTGAAGGAAATAAATTTATGAAAATCAAAGTTTTGATCTCGTAAGAAATATTACTATCCTGCCATTCAACGCATTAAACAGAATCTCTCGTGAACGAAAACAGTCCATGGAATATATGTGCGAATCCATCGTGCACGTAAACCGATAATATGCATAAAGCTAAACATCGGAACGGTCCTCGGACCCATGTAACAAATTCCCCCGGAGCAGGATCACGCCGAGCTTGAAATTATTCAACGCGAGCGATCGTTTCGAACCTCGACCTCCCCCGCCGTCCGGAAATGTCTTCCCAAAATCTGAAACTTAATATTCATACCAGGACCGCGTCTTGCCACGACCCCTGAATCCATTACCGACTTTCACGGCACCGATTAGTAACGACTCCCGGGATTTCATCCGGCCAGCAGGATTCCCACCGAGCAAAAAGAGACCCCCGTGTTCCAGGCTTTTGCGCTTCGCGGGAATATTAATCGGGCGAGGAGAACGCCGGAAGCTGGTCCCCGCGATTCGTCCGGGTCTTCGAGTGGCGCGCGAACCGAAGAAGAATCAGCGGCACAGAAGCTGAAAAACGATCGACGCTCGAGAGGCTAGGGGAAGGGGGTTAAAAGGGCAAATGGCCGGGTACTCGTCCGCTCGAGGATTTAAAACGGCCGAGTAAGCGTTAAATTCCACCGGTGTCTTTGTGACAGCGCGACCGGTTTCTGGATGGAAGGGCGAATAAGTACTCCGGGACGATACTCGCCGAGGGCCTATCCAACCCTTTCATTCCGCTTCCGCGTTCTCAATTCGAGGAGTATATCTTATTCAGGCCGTTCTCGACGGCACGTCCGCGTGCTATCCTAAGAAAATTGAATCGCTAAAGGAGTCACGACGGATCCCGTGGCCTTTGACGAGCGTGGATTGGGGAGAGAGAGAGAAATGGTCTGAAGATTCGTTGGAGTGAGGCTCGACGGAATATAGTCACGGACAAGGGCCGTGATTTTTCTCAGGAGGTCAATCTACCCCCCTCGACAGAATACGTGCCGAAGGATGAATACCGATCACGGTTGACTAACCCCCGGCATCGAGAATGCTTCGCGAGCGCCCTGCTCACCGTTTAGGGATCATATTTCAATTCGCCGATTTTACGGTCTTGTTCATTAGGGGATCGCGACCCCTCGAGTGTCGGGGCTCGCCAACTTTGTGCATCCGCTCGTTCGGAAGCAATTTCTGATCCCCCGGATGACGGGAGAGGGGGATGATATTCGCATCGATTTAATTTCGCTCCCCCCCTCCCCTCCGACCGTCTGGCGTCCTCTCGCGTGCATTATATATCGTTTGCTGGGTGGCCTTTTCTTTATGAAACGAATAAATATATTAGAGGGGTGCGTCGAGAATTTTGTGAAATCCGATGTTCAGGACAGGATGTTCAGGTTTCACGAGAGTGGTTTCTATTTTACGATACTGATATTGTTTTCTTTGTCTTTGTTTACAGTGGGTTAATTTATTTCTTTTTATCTTAATTTTTTTATATTTTAGTATTATCTATGCTTGAAATCTATTTATTCTTTTTCCATGTGATAAGTTACTTATTAGAGTTGGAATAATATGTGGTGGCTTGTTGCTGTGTAAAGAAAGTAGCAGAAGGGTGCGTTTCTGCCTCAGACGCCTCGACATTGAATGATTGGACGAGATGTGTATACATACAGGGTGTTCGGCCACCCCTGGGGAAAATTTTAATGGGGAATTCTAGAGGCGAAAATAAGACGAAAATCAAGAATACCAATTCGTTGATTGAAGCTTCGTTAAACAGTTATTAACAAAATTATTAATAAAATTTGTCCACCTACACGAATTTTTTTCTCGAAACTAAGTAGGATTTTGGGGGTATGTGTATTCACTAAAAATTCTTGTAATTGATTCTCGCAACCGAAAATAATTTTTTTAGAGCGATTTAAAATTTTATTTTTCGCTGAAAAATGTAGGCACCCCCTTGTCGATTTTTCTTAATAATTCGTTTTTCATTTTTAGTAATTTTGTTTGATGCCCTATAGAAAAGTTGTGTAATACTTTTTTGTAGGTACCCATGAGCTCTATTTCAGAAAAAAGTTTCATGGAAATATATTCACTATTCTAGGAGTTATGGCCGATTGAAAATTAGACCATTTTTATGGGGTTCTACTCACTTTATGGGGTCAAAGAACAACATTTTCAATATTGTTAGAATTTTTATATATTCTACACTAAAATACGCGTTGTTTGCTTTTTGAAACCTTGAAATCGTCCAATCCGTTCAGGAGTTATGGCATTTTAAAGATTCTCATGAAATTTCAGGAAAACATGTCAAAATATGGTCAGACATTAGATTTTCGGTAAGGAATTTTTTTCTCGAAAATACGTAGAATTGCGGGGGTATATGAAATGACAAAAAATGATTGTAATCGACCCTTACAAACGAAAATAATTTTTTTAGAACGATTTGAAATTTTTTAATTCCATTGAACAATTTGTCCATGTACTCAATTTTTTTCTCGAAAATGGGGGTATGTCTATTCACCAAAAATTATTGGAATTGACCCTCATAACCGAAAATGATTTTTCCAGATTGATTTGAAACTTTTCAATTTCGCCAAAAAATTTAAGCACCTACCCCCTTATCGATTTTTCTTAAAAATGCGTTTTTTATTTTTAATCACTCTGGTTGAAGCTGTACGGAAAAGTTGTTTAATACTTTTTTGTATGTACCTACCAGCTTTACTTCCAAAAAAAGTTTCATTGAAATATATTCACTATTGTAGGAGTTATGGCCGTTTGAAAATTGGACCAGTTTTGGGGGATTTTTCTCACTTTACGGTGTCAAGGAACAACTTTTTCAATACTATTAGAATTTCTACATATTCTCCACCAAAATACGCGTCGTTTGCCTTTTGAAACATTAAAATCCTTCAATCCGTCCAGAAGTTATGACGTTTTAAAGATTCGCATGAAAGTTCAGGGAAACATATCGACGTATGGTCAGACACTAGATTTTCGGTAAGGAATTTTTTTCTCGAAACTGCGTAGGATTTCGGGGGCATGTCTATTCACCAAAAATGATTGTAATTGACCCCTGCAACTAAAAATAATTTTTCCAAAACGATTCGAAATTCTTTTTTTTTTAATCCAAAACTTTCAGCACTTATTTGAATTTTTTTCTCGAAACTGCGTAGGAATTCGGGGGTACGTCTATTCACCAAAAATGATTGTAATTGGCTCTCGAAACCGAAAATAATTTTTTCAGAATGATTTGAAATTTTTTAATTAGTCCGAAAAAATTTCTGATGTGTATGGAACTTCAAACGTTAATAAGTTTTTAAAGAAGACTGAATCAAAAAATTGGTGTTCTTGATTTTCGTCTTAGTTTAGCCTCTAGAATCTCCCATTAAAATTTTTCCCAGAGGTGACAGAACACCCTGTATAAGAATAGATGGTCAATCAAGCACTGGTGAGAGAGTGTAGCCCTCTGCTGGCTAGAACCAGAAGTATCGCCACACATAGACTTATTTCTTTAAATCTTAATTCTTTATGCACGAAATCAATTTATTTCACGTGATAAGTCATTTACTACAATTATAAAATATATCAATTTTTTTTTAACAATTTTGTAAATACTATATTCTAGTTGAGAGTACCTGAAAAAATGCGTCACTACTGTGTTACAAAATATTCATAAACATTTAGAAAAATTGTGATTCGAACGTCCTAGATAAAAATACATGTAAATTATAGAAATGCCCCTAATCAAATTGTATTCGTTACATACCAAAAGTAAAGTTTAAATTCCAATAAAGGTAAATATTAAAAAAGTTCCCCGAAATCAAATATTGAACTTTATACGTACCAAAAATAAAGTTTAAATTCCAATAAAAATAAATATTACAAATATTCTACCGAATCAAAAACTGAATTTGATACACATCAAAAGTGACGTTCAAATTCCCAGGTCCGAAAGTGTCCAAACGACCAAACAAATTAATCGCGCCAGATGAGAGACCAACAATAAACGTTTCGTGAACTTTTATAGGAAATTTCAGAAAGACGTCGGCGCAGCTAGATTGCGAATACGGATACCTCGACCGCGGGGTTGGTTTGTAAGGGTAATTCCATTTCGGAGAACCTTCTCCAGTCTAACATAGTTTTCGGTGCACCAATTGCTCGGTCGGCCAGACAGCCACGTACATAGTTACGACCTTGTTTGTGACTGATGTTACCATTGCGAAACGAGAACCGTTTCCACGGTCGAACGGGGTAACCGAGACGAGTAAGCGTCTATCGAATGACCCAGGACGCGTTACACTACGTCCATCGTATTGACGTTTCGTTTAAGACGCGTCGAGTTATTTTAAGTTGCTCAGCTGAGCTTCGCGGGCCAACGCAGAGTTTATCAGCGACCCCAAAGTTCGGAGGACCTGTTAAAGTTTATTAATGATAAGTGGTTGAGTTTAGACAATACCGTTTCGAGACTGTCGTTCCACCGTGGTTCTTAAAATCCGACAAGCGAAAGGATCGACTTGTCTAGGTGGCGAGAAAAGGTCCCCCCAGTCTTTCGACCCACTTGCTGCTTTAATTGAACCCTGTCACTCCACGAGCCCTGCCTGGCTGAAGTACCAGTGGGACAGCTAATACAAAATGTCCAAAATGTAAACTTCTTACAAGTTTCATTAGAAATTACGAATGGGTCATTTTGGCCATTTGGGCAGTTCTAGTGTTAGATTATTTAAATTATTTTCTTTTGTATTAGCCTCGACTGTAACAATAACGAGTTCTAGAGTTACAACAGTCGAAACAAAATTGCTACAAAAATTATATCTCATTCCTCAAACCCGTGATAAATTATTTTATTATTATTCAAATCATTATTGGTCCTACATTTCAAAGTCTAAAGATCGTTTGGCCTCGTATAAGACAATGCACCTAAGTTTTATTAGAAATTACGAATGGATCATTTTGACTCCTCTGGTAGTTTCAGTGTTAACCCAATTATATAATAAAATTTACCAGAACATGTAGCTAATGGCCTTGCAATCGATTAAATTCAAAAGAAAAAAAAAGATCAGAAAGTCTTTTAATATTTACTATTATCTTTCAACGCGTGGATTCTGTGGAAATAGTTCTTCCAGCATTGACAGAAGAGGTCCTTGATTCTGACTCAATTCTGAAATCGAGTGGATTTCAAAATTGAGCATAGTCAGCAATTAACTAATAAACACCGAATTATGCGTTAAGAGGATTTGCTTGTAGTTATCCGTCATGATACTCGCACTCGGGTCGAGAAACTTGATAACCGTTATATAAATTAGTGCATCGCCAACGCAGGCGATCCAATTTTCCAAGTGACTACTAAGCCTTCTCTAATCTTTGATCATCGTGCAAGGAACCTAGCTGCAGAATGCCAGAGGCGATATTGTGAGCATATCGAATTACAATCCTTACAAGGAACCATCGCGAACGGTCCGGCTTCGATTTTGATGAAATTTTGTACACTTATAAAGCAGCCAAAAATAATCGACACGTATTTTTTTTTAGCTGCGGTAACTCGAGTTTAAGGGGTGAAACCACCCCTTGAAGTTTTGGCTCGAAACGGCTATCTCGAAAACGGAAAGACATACAAAAAAATTGTTAATGGGCGAGGTTGATGGTTTCTTATGTACAATAACATGGTGTTAAAAAATTTAAAAAAATACAATTTGTTTATAACAAAAAAAAATTTATTAACTTAATTTTTCATTTTATTGAAATTTTCATAATGACAAAAAATGACGAGCATTTTATTCCAAATCCATTGGTATGCGATTTTTTAAAATTGCCTCCTACAGTTTTGCAGATTTTGATGATTTACATCTTGCGCGCACATCCATTATGGTAGTAGCCGTTCTAACTTTGATTTTAATGAAGCACTGTAGGCTTGCACTACTTCTAGAGGACAAAATCGGGGAAAATACAAGAATACCAATTTGTTGATGGAGGCTTCGTTAAGAAATTATTAACGTTTAAAGTTCCGCCCGTACTGAATTTTTTTCTCCGAAATGCCCAAGATTTCGGGGGAATGTGCAATGACCAAAAATGATTGTAATCGACCCCAGCAACCGAAAATAATTTTTTCAGAATGGTTTGAAATTTTTTAATTTTGTTGAAAAATTTCACATATTCTCGAATTTTTTTCTCAAAAGTGCGTAGGATTTCGGGGGTATATATATTGACCAAAAATGATTGAAATTGACTCCCGCAACTGAAAATAATTTTTTTTAGAACGATTTGAAATTTTTTTTCCGCTGAAAAATTTAGGCACCTACGCCTGTCGATTTTTCTTAAAAATTCATTTTTCATTTTTAATAATTTTGTTTGACGACCTACAAAAAAGTTGGCCAATACTTTTTTGTAGGTACCTATGAGCTCTACTTCAGAAAAAAGTTTCATTGAAATATATTCACTATTGTAGGAATTATGGCTGTTTGAAGATTGGAGCATTTTAATGGGGTTTTTCTCATTTTGCGGGGTCAAGGATCAACTTTTTGCATATTTTTGCGATTTCTACGTATTCTCGATAAAAATACGCGTCGTTTGCATTTTTGAAAATTAAAATCCTTCAATCCGTTCAGAAGTTATGACGTTTTAAAGATTCGCATGAAATTTTCGGACAACATTTCTGGCCATAAATTACATTTTCGATTAGGAATTTTTTTCTCGGCAGTGCGTAGGATTTTGTGGGTATATGTATTGCCCAAAAATGATTGTAATTGGCCCCCGCAACCGAAAATAATTTTTTCCTGGAGGATTTGAAATTTCTTAATTTAATTTTTTAATAACTTTTTAACGAAGCCTCCATCAACAAATTGGTATTCTTGTATTTTTCCCGATTTTGTCCTCTAGAAGTAGTGCAAGCCTACAGTGCTTCATTAAAATCAAAGTTAGAACGGCTACTACCATAATGGATGTGCGCGCAAGATGTAAATCATCAAAATCTGCAAAACTGTAGGAGGCAATTTTAAAAAATCGCATACCAATGGATTTGGAATAAAATGCTCGTCATTTTTTGTCATTATGAAAATTTCAATAAAATGAAAAATTAAGTTAATAAATTTTTTTTTGTTATAAACAAATTGTATTTTTTTTAATTTTTTAACACCATGTTATTGTACATAAGAAACCATCAACCTCGCCCATTAACAATTTTTTTGTATGTCTTTCCGTTTTCGAGATAGCCGTTTTGAGCCAAAACTTCAAGGGGTGGTTTCACCCCTTAAACTCGAGTTACCGCAGCTAAAAAAAAATACGTGTTGATTATTTTTGGCTGCTTTATAAGTGTACAAAGTTTCATCAAAATCGAAGCCGGACCGTTCGCGATGGTTCCTTGTTAGTAACGTGAACGTCTTTTGGAACTTACCTCGACCTATGTATTTGCTAAGTACACTGAAACTTTATTCGATCTTGCGTTATTCAAATGTTGCACCATTGGAAACACTTTATTTTAAGTTTTGTTGTATAGGAATTCTGCATAGAGAATTCTTCGAATAGTATCTGAATTTTTCATTTATTAATTTTTTTAAATATTCTGTATCTAATCCAGAGATTGGAAACTTTGAATTTGTTAAGGTCCTATTCATTGGAAACACTATTTTCCTCCAAAAGAAAAAATCACAGAACCCGCTAAAATTCGATAAAAATATGTATATAGAAAATATAATACATACAAATTCATTCTATTAACAAAAAAATATTGAATTTTATTAAAAAGTATGTTTTCTTCCGAATTTTTGAACAGTGATGTATGTAGCAATTTACATTTTCGTAATTAATTTTCTAAAAACACATTTTTGAAGATCGATCGAAATGATAATGTGTTTCTTTAAAAAGTATACTTTTTTCCAAACTTTTGAATGATGTTGTACGTAACAATTTATATTTGTGTAATAAATTTTCCAGAAACGCATTTATTACGAATATAATTAATTGCTTTAACGTGGAATTAAAGATGTTTTTGTCCGCGGGCGTACGAACGCAGTATTTTAGTTCCGTTCGAATCGGTTGGTAACGATTCTTCAAAAGTGCAGATCGCGAAAAAGTTAAGCGCGAACGAGAAACGCGTAAAAATAATGGCGTAAGTAAAGAATCATGGGACGAAGCAAAAAGAAACGTTCTGGGTTTTTAACATCCAGACAAGATCGTTTATCATAGGAACTTTTAGTCGTTTCTATCCATCTGGCTGAAGAAATCGGGCTTGCGAATCGAGTAAATCCGCATTACCGCGGCGTGTACGAACGAAATCTCGCGAAAGGAAGGTAAAGGATGATCGTTGCGGGAGGAAGATCGAGCGAAACAGGGGAAAACTGATGAGGGTTGGCAAGTCCATAAAGACACGGATACTGTTTCTCCGACTTCCCGTCGAATTCGATTATTTCGAGGTCAACGAATTAAAAAATTTTCCACCTATGGTATTTACCATCGATGTCGCTTAAAAACAAACGTTCCAATTTGAAAAAAAATATATCTCATTACGGGCGTTTGTCACAATTGTTTCGTCGTACGACTAACGTCGCTTTTTCAATTTTCGTTCGCGCGTCGACAACGTTCGAACCTATTTGTTAAATTAAGAACAGAGAGGAAATGAAAGAATGACAGATTAATTTGAATATATGTTATATATACAATTTGAAATATCAATATTCACGAAATTGTCCTTTTGTTTGTGTACACGTAATATTCGAAATAATATTGCTGGATTTTAATATCAACGTGATTCAGGTTCTCTTATATAGAGGAAGAATTAAAAGTTTGCCAAAAAAATTAATTAAAATCTTTTTAAATTGAATTTCTAATTGAAATATCGCATTATAGTTCCTCTTGCAAATATTTAAATTTTTCTTGAATTCCATATAAAATATTGAGGACCCTAGAGACAATCTTTATTTACGAAATATAGAGTATATTAACAAGAAACGTGTTTTCTTTATTTTGAATCTACCAACGTTTCAATCTTCAAGTTTGAAGTAGAAGTTTATCCTGAATTAAAATTTTGTTTCTACAAATTGAAACAAATTAATTAAAAACTAAAATGAAAAATACTGACAAGAGGATAATAGATTTTAAATCCACCAATATTTCAATTTCAAGTTATTCATTTTTACATTTTATTAAGGAGCTAAAACAATTAATTCTCACTACTGGACTTTAAACAAAATAAATCTGAATAAAATTCTCGAATTTTAAGAAGATTGTAAAAATAAGTTTCGTGAAAAATTGTCCAAAACCAGAGTTTCGATTTCATAGACAATTTGAGGGGTTTGGTCTAGCAAAGTGTCGAATAATACAAATGTTTTCGATAAGTTATGGTCTCTAGCGAGATTTTTCCGTGATGCAGTAGAATTTTTCTCGCCGGTAGAATACGCATCATACCTTAAAAGATTCTACAACGCGGAGTACACAACCGGTCCTGGAAGGGCGAGTATCGAGTGCGTTGCTTCGAGAGGGATGACTGCCATTTATTCCTGTCACGTCGGCCCTCGTAGCGGAAGAAAGTAAGAAAAAAAGACCTAGGCGTAATCCTCCTGCTATCTCTGTACATTCCACTACACGCCAAAGGATTCTACGTTGGAAAGACTTAAAAAACTGAATAGCAGTGGGTGGAAGGACGATCGAGAGCATCGCGAGGACGGTCTTATGCTTGTTCGTGGACGGATTAATCCAAGAATGCGGTACATCGATTTTATTTCTAATCCCGTTCGAGATCGAGGAGTTCTCTATCCGTCGATGAACATCGATACATTTTAGTTTCGACCAAAGTAACGTCTCTTCGAGAATATCGAGAAATAAGAAACATCATAATTTATTGTTACGTTCCTTTTAATTTTTTAATTTGTCCAGCGAACGAGCTCTGATGTTTCCAATATTTTTTCTGAGTAATATAACGTTAGATCGAATAGATTTTTTGATTTCATATCGAAATTGTTTCGAGACATGGCTGTCAATTATTTTATTATTGATGGAGACAGTTGGGTGTTCTTGCTTTCATTCTTTGTTTCTTGAAGTGTCAACTACTGGTACTTTTACCTTATATTGGAACTGAAATATGTAACGACGAATGGCGACGAGTAACGGTTAATCAAGTACTGTTCGTGTACCTTACACGTTCCGTAAGCTTCCAGGTAATTACATCGTGCATTGGCATCGATCGTGAATGGACTCGGATTACCCTTTTGAAAACATTGAAAGGCGTGAAGATTCGCTCTTTCAGCGATGCCGTGCATGCGGTGAAAACACGATCAGCAGCTGATTAGAAATCGACCCCGATTCAAACGACGACGCGTAAGAATTTTATGAAAATATCATTTTCCCTGCAATTATGCTCGATATTGAAATGATAAATACGAAGAATCCATTCCAATGTTTCAACATGGCTTCATCAATTTCTGTTTAAATCAAAATACAATTACGTTGCACACGTAAATTTCAATGGTTAGTATCATTGCAAAAATACTAAATATTCATGGTGGCTATATTTGTTAAATTACTACTTTTTTTTATTTTACCTGTATGAAAGGCATTCAAAATATTTAAACTTTTATGCCACAAAAAGCTAAATTATTTATATAAAATTACGTTACATAAGTAAGTTTCAATGGTTAGTATCATTGCAAAAGTACTGAATATTTATGATGGCTATACTCGTTAAATTACTACTTTTTTTGTTATTCTGCCTGTATGAAAGGCATTCAAAATATTCAAACTTGTATGCCACAGAAAGTTAAATTATTAATATAACCCTTAAACAGTGTTTTCCAATGTGCAAATGTGAAAGAAAGAAATTCGTCAAAATTTAAATCTTCCAAAAAGATTGAAAACTATTCTTAATCCCTTCACTGTTGAATTAACCAATGGTAGCAAAGCCTTTCTACTAAATGAATTTCACTATTCATTTTCTGACAGTTGTTCTTATACATACAAAAATTAAATACCAAATTCACGCTTGTCTAAAACCAGCCAAAATAATATTGTCACTCCAGTCCAAACATGCTCGAGCAGTTAAAAGATTAAGCGACGGAGGAAGACGTTATTTCTACAATTAATGGAAAATTAACCCGCTTATGTACACAAGCTCTAACCTTTGCAACGTCGCGAGCAGATATTGCGGCTCAGCTAGGCCGAAATTTGAATCGCGTTCGAATTTAATATAGTCCCGACGAGTTACACGACGCGATTCTGCCTAACCTCTCCGTGGTTGCATGTCTCGTCTCATCTCAGAGGTTGCACCGGCAGATGCACGTGGTACATTACGAGCATTCCTAAATTTCGAATGTGGGACGCACGTATTGCCAGCTCGAATACATTGGTATGCATTTATAGGAGTCACATAATAACTCCCGATGGTAAATCACACGAGCAATACATCGGACAAGGTGGGCCACGAATGCATCCACTCACCAACTACTTGATATAATGTCACTACCGATGCATAAGTGTGCACACGTGCATCTGCAGCTGAAAGCATCGTACACCGGAAGTTCGTTTTACCATACCTGATCGGAATTCACCAAGTGAAGATTTCCATTTTCTTTGTGGGGACAAATTTTCGTCGTGATCGTACAAATTTTACACTCATTAGTAAATTAATTTTTTTTTTAAATAAAGCCAAGAGCAGAAACTATAGTTATAACGAGCGAATCTAAAATTTGTATATGTTAATCGTTCGTAAAATTTGTTCGACTTTGTTTTCTCATTTTTATTTCGTGCTTCCTTTGAAATAAATGAATTTATTTGAAGATTTTATGTATTTTTGGTGAGCTTGATTTGTTAGAGAATTTTATATCTGATTTTATTCGCTCATGAATTGAAACTCATTATTGAATTTTTAAAAAATAAAGACAAGACCAGAAACAAACGAGCGAATCTGAAATTTGTATTCGTTAATCCTCCATAAAATTTGTTCGACTTTTTCTCATTTTTATTTCATGCTTCACGTATTTCCGGTGAGCTTGGTTTGTCAGAGAATTTTATATCTGATTTTATTCGTTCATGAATTGAAATGCATTACTGAATTTTGAAAAAATAAATGTGAGGGCAGAAGCTGGTCAATAGAGCGAATCTAAAATTTGTATACCGTTAATTATAAATAAATTCGTCTGATTTATTTTCTTATTTTTATTTCGTGCTTCCTTTGAAATAAATTTTATTTGCAGATCCTAATATATTTTCAATGAGCTTAATTTGTTAGGTAATTTTATACCTGATTTTAGGTTACATTAAATAGTGAAATGATCGTTTTAATATAAACTATAATCTATTTCAAATATTGCAAATGAAATGTATATTTATTTATATCATCTTCAGTAACGTAGAGAAAGTTGTTTCCATGGCAATTAACATAGAAAGTATCGATGATAAAATGTTACTAGAACTTGTTTGCGTCTAGGATGGACTATTTCGTAGGACTAAAATTAAATAACAATGACCCTACGTGTTCTTGGAAAAATTTACAAATACGAGGTCGATCTGAATATAAATCATTCGCAGAGTTCTCTCGGATATCGCATAAAAGTCAGACGCTTCTTCTGCTATTGCGTTCGCAAAAATTTGTGACACCTGTCGTGGACGTTCCACTTCCTTTGGCTTCCACGAGAAGCGAAAATTGAATAGCAGAACGAGAAAACCGGAACGAATGGCTAGGCGAAAATAAGCGAATGGCAAACTGTGAAGCACGGAGCGTGGAGAAATTGTATTGTGTTAGTTGGATCATCGGGGACGTTATTTATTACGATTTCGCGCAATCGGAGAATTAGTTATGGGAGAAAGTAAGTCAGAAGTGTCAAAAATATTAGTCAAATTAAGCCGAAATTATCTTATATATACTGTTGGAATTGCAATCGTGATTTTAAATTTTCAAATCACCCGCCATGTTATGATTTTATTTTGATCCGCAAGAGATGGCGCTGAATACGTGTCGAAATCAAAATGGAGTCTCTTAAGCTAAAAATATATATTGTTATACGTTTGTGTAGGCAGCATTATTGTGCAATTATATATTTCGTTATGCCTTTAAGTGTAATAAACAAATTTAGTTTTTAAAACATTCCTTTTTCTTTACTCAATACATATTTTGCAAATCAAGAGCGTCGGTCATCGATAAGAGTCAAGAGAAAATGTAAAGTAAATAAATTTCTGAATAAAATATTGTAATATATACGTAGTCGATGGAATATTATTTTGAAATTGTATTAACTTGTATTTCCAATTTATTGCCAGCAACTGTTAAATATAATATTTAGAATTTATCACATACATAAATATCTTTTGATTTACGTCGAGTTTGGTGTTATTCTAATAAAAAAAATGTCAGGAAATATGTTAAAAAAATTTCTATGTAAAAAAAAAACGAAAAATAAAGCTTTGCTTTGTATTGTTAGACTATTGACTAACTCCAAGGGAGATTCTCCTAGCAATGGGGATAAAGTTTATGCATATAACGAAAAGTACTTTCGTGAATTTAACGAGGGAATACTGTAAACAGATAATAATACTGGCTGGTAATACTAGTTCATTAATGTTTGATTATACGATCTGAGGGCGGGGTCAGAGGGGGTTAAATACACGTAAACAAGTGGAGGGTCGGTGTCCACGTAACAATGGAAAATGGAGGAACAGAGCGTAGTCGACGCGACTGAAAGCGAAAAAAAAAGAAGGAGATACTCGCTATCTTTCCGCTTGCTATCGTTATTCGTTTCATTTTACCCTTTTTCTCGTTCAGCATAATCCTCTTTCTTTGTCATCATGTGTTACAGATGCGTTTTCCAAAGGACTGAAAGAGTGTACTGCAGCTCGACGCTTTATAGAATATCAGTTTCCATACGAGGAGATTGAACGAGCCAAAGCTCCTCTCCCTTTATGCGCCTTTATCGGGCTCTTTTTATTGACCTTGTACCCGGCGCATACTCTACGCGCGTAAGCTCATTCGATCAAAGCCCCCACATGCCGTTAATTATTTCGGGATTATTCATGTTGCGGATCCCCTGCGCCGATGAGAAATTTCGAGTCCTTTCACGTCGTTTCGATCAAAGTGCAAAAATCGCGGCGATAATTGTCTTCGACATTACCCCGAGCAAACAACGCATCCTACGAAACGACAATTACAGAAAATGGAATAGAAAATTCCCTAAATATCTCACGAAACTGATGCATTTTTAATGTAGGTTTAAAGTTCGAGGAATTTATGTTTTTAGAAACTATGATATATTTTAAAGCAGGACAGTGCCCAATGGGGGATTTTGAGGAAACTCGAGGCAGTATTAGATGGTTCGTTTCCTTTTAGTATAATCGAACGTCTCAGGGCGAAGTTCAAGCATTAAATTACCTTGTAAAACAGCTACGGTCGCTGGAACCTCTCTTCTTTCACCCTGTCCGATATGGAGCAGTTCTTGTGTGTACATTTTACTTCTCCGGTCGTGAAATAAAATAATATCGCGTGACAAAACTGGAAAGTGTAAAATAGTTCTAGGTAAAACGTCAGAATAACGTGAATATTAATACGACACGCTGAATTAACTCGTTCACATCCAATGACGAAGGGAAATGCTACAAAATGTTCAAACTGTAAATGTCAGTTCGAAATATATCATATTTGATGTAATAATTTTCATCATGGTAGAGAAAAACACAAAATTAAAAATATGATGAATATCATTGAAAACATAATGAAAATCAGTTTTTTAAAGGGAGAAATTAAGTAATGTTAATGAGACCTTAAATGAAATACAATTAAAAGCGAACTCTTTGTCTGAATTAAAAACTGTATAAAATTAGTTATGCTCCCGTCGTCATTTGTATTTTCCTCGCATTTATGATTCATCGAAGACATCATTCAGGAATTCGTCCATCGAAATTCCGCACTTTCGAGCCAATAAATTTTTATCGTCCCGGCGTAATTTCGAACTGGAACCGCACATAAATTCGCCGCGATTGTCCGTTACTCGAACTATTAAAAATCTCTTTAAATCAAGTTCCGAGGTCATTGTATAAACCGCTACGAAAGGAGTTTGAATTGCGCCATAAATCGTATCGTACGCTTCGACGTCTTAATAAAATTGCTTTCGTTATATCGTCGTCTATTATCTCGATACCGGCGAGTGCTTCCTCCGAATCCCAGAGGAAATTGTACCGTTATAACAGTTTTACTTATATCCGCCGCGATGAATTCCGAACTTCGCGAAAAGGAGCCCCGGAGTCTTTATAATCGTCCGATACGACGAACGCGAAAGGGTGAAAAAAAAACTACTTCTATCGCACAATATCCTATCGATTGTCGTCTCGCCCCTTCATTTTCATCAATTTACTTCCAGTTGGCGATTGTTCGAAGTTTAGCCCGAAGAATCGGCTTAAAAACCGTCCCCGGGACTCGAAAGTAACGATTGTTAACGAAAGTAAACCGCGATTTCGATTGAGAACCGAACTTTCCGAGCTCGAGTTGGAAAAGAAGTATTATTTGCAATGGCAGAGATCTTGAAAAATTCTCATACTGGATATTTGTTAAAATTTTAAACGATAATGTGTGATATACCCAAAAACTCTCGCCTCAAACACTAGCTGAAATGGTATAGGAAATACCACGTGTACCGACTCCCTCTATGGATCTAATGTGACCCATGGGACCCAACAGAATATTAACTAAGGTTCTAAACATTCGCTAAACTTTGGTGATTCTGCATATGTTATGTAGCGGAACTAACGGCCCAAGAATATGCATATATAATAATAAGCAGAATTATGATTACGAGCTTTAGAAGAGTTTATCCATTGAAACACTTCTAAGTAGATGTTATATTTAATTCCTTGGCGTACGATTTAATTCTAAATAATTTTTCAAACGTATACTGCTTAATTTTGTTTAAATTTGTTCGTACAAGAAATGGCCGCAAAAAGAATAGATTTGTTTTACAAATATATTGTGAATGTAAAAATGTGTTGATTTTCATGTATGAGGAAATTTATATACGGAAATGGTGTCTAATACTTTTTTGTAGGTATCTATGAGCTCTGTTTCCAGACTAAATTTCAATGAAATCCATTGACTATTGTAGGAGTTATGGCCGTTTGAAAATTGGACCACTTTTATGGGGGTTTTCTCACTTTACGGGGTTAAGGAACAACTTTTCGAATATTCTTGGAATCTCTATATATTCTTCACCAAAATACGCGTCGTTTGCCTTTTGAAACATTAAAATCCTTCAATCCGTTCAGGAGTTATGACTTTTTAAACATACGTATGAAATTTCAGGGAAAGATGTCAATGTATGGTCAGACATTGTATTTTCGGTAAGGAATTTTTTTCTCGAAAGTGCGTAGGATTTCGGGGGTACGTGCAATGACCAAAAATGATTGTAATTGACCCCTGCCACTAAAAATAATTTTTTTAGAATGATTTGAAATTTTTTAATTTCGCCGAAAAATTGTGGCTCCCTTTATAGAACGTTGAAATACTTCTTTAATAATATGACTGTCACGTCATCCATATAAGGATAACTTAATTTTAGAAATAAAATAATTAATTCTCAAGCTAAAATGTTAAAGGAAATTTGAATAGGATTCATGACTGATCAAAACTAAATTGTAATTTATATAGTTCACGATTATCTAAAATCAAAATATTAATCTTGCAGAATATTGTACGGTTTTGATCTAACTGACTCGATGAGTATACTACTCCTATCAATATCAAGATGAATATTTGCTGATCTAAACACTCACAAGATCGATGTTCAGAGAGTCTTCGATAATCCAGATTCCGGGTGAAACGCTTATCTCGAGTGACTTTTTGTGGCGAACGCCATGTCTGGCAAGTCTACCATGAAGGCAAGATGGCCCATGGGATCCGGCAGAATATTAAGTAAGATTCTAACGCCCCTCGACGAGCTCCGCGCACGAAACAAGCCATTGGGCGCGCTGTAAATTTCACTTTGCGGAACTTGAGGGTACCAGCCAGGGGGGGAGGTGGAGGAAAGATGGGGGGACGATGGTAAAGCCAACCGGACCAAGTTCTCTGGCAGAAGACATCAAGATGGCGGGAGGTGGGTGAGGCGCGACGAGAGAAGCGGTTGCACGAATCCCGATGGAGGAGGGGGGGTGCAGGTCCTGCGGGAGGAACAGGATGTAGCAGACGGTATCCCGGAGCCTCTCTGCTCTTGCGGGCCAAACAGTTTGCTGCGCCAATATTAGTAAGGCGGATAAGGAAGCACGGGTTGCCGCGCGTAGTAGGAAAAGTGTTCAAAGGTGGGGAAGAGCTGGGGCCAGGTTAATCTGTAGATTTCTCGAGACTACCGGTCGAGACGACGGTACGTCTTTTCTTGGCTAACCTCATCCGGTACCTCTCCAACCGCGATTCGTTTAAGACCCCGAATGATTTACTTCGCTCTGTAATACGGGAAAGGCGGTCATGCTTGCGAGAGTAACTCCTGCATTCTGCCCCTCCCCCCCTCCCAGAACCACAGCAGTCGAGAATTGGGCTCCAGCGTGTGGAAATAATTACCGAGTATTTTTACAAATTGGAGTTTTGGAACAACAAAATGATAGGAATATAATAATGTGTAATTTTTTGTCGATGGAAGGAATTGAATTAGTGTTTGGAGCATGCTATTTTATTGTTAGGGGATGTTCGAGACTTGGGGAAGTAGTAAATCAGCGTTTAAATGCTTTCCCCTATATTACAAATTTTGGAAAAAGATTTAGTTCAATTTATCAACTCTCTGATTTTAGATTTCCAATTGATCTGTTTATTTAGAAACATAAAAGCTTGTAAAATTGTTTTCTCCTTCATCAAAGAATGTAATTTTCTCACCATTGGGAGAACATTGACCTGGATGAGTGGTTTCACAACTGCTTAATAAAAAAAAAAACATTTTTGTACTTTATAAAATATCTTCATAAACTATATGTTCGTTAAATTTTATTACTTTTTAAAAACCTCCCTTGCAGAAATAATTCCAAATATTTTTAAATATCAGGGTTTTAAAAACATAAGAGGATAAAAATATGATAATACAAATTCCCGAGGGATTGAAACTAGTTGAATTAGTGTTAAAACAAGATACTTTACTGTGGTTAGGAGATGTTTGAGACATGGAAAAGTAGTAAACCAGCGTTTAAATATTCTTCCTTGTATTATAAAGTTTGAAAAAATATTTTTGTACTTTATAGAATATCCTCATAGAATATATTCTCAGTAAAAATTCCATTATCTTATAAAAGCCTTCCTTGTTGTCTTCCTTAACACTTTAACTGCCACATCATCCATACATGGGTGACAAGACTTTGCACTTTGGAACCTAAACAATTAATTCTCATGCTGAAATTTTGAAAGAAATAATTTTGAATAGGATTCACGAATTTCAATTTACGAAAATAAATACCAAGACAAATTTTAATTTATGTCAAAGTTTTGGTCTCCTAAAAAATTTTAGTTTCCATCTGGCAATCAATATGTTAAATACTAAATAATCTAATATTCTTTCTGATTTCTGGGTCGTCATAAAGTAGCATACTCTGAGATAAAATCATTACTAGTACATTGTACTACTTTATACTCAAAATTATTGTCTTAAGAAATTCTTGGTTATTCTTTGACTAAAAAATAGGATTTGTACCACCATTTCGAATTCTTTTGATTACCACACAGCTTTGCTTGTATATCTGACAGTTTGTCGTGGATTTCTCTGTTTAAATTTCTTACTTCGGATATTCTAACCATAAATTTCAGTCCCCTGATTAAACTGCTTCGTCATGGTATCTCCTGTCGCTTATAGTATTTTTTGCCGGGTGAATTCCTTTCTTCCGAGTTCCAATCTTCTCATCCGGTCTCTTGCGGTTTTATATAAAGACGCATCTCTAGGTAGTAAATCCTCCGTGTAAAGACATACGCCCACTACGCATGCTAGCGATTCTTCCTTGATCCCAGATAGTCTGTATACCTTTCATTCTTCTCTCCGACAGTACACATTTGTTGCCATGACATTACCACACTGGTAAATTGTACTCTTCCTATCAATTTTTTGCCTCTTGTGTTCATTTCCCTCGAAATACCTCAAGATTTCGTTACATGTTGCATTCTGCCTTCATTCTTGCATATACACGATTTAAAGATTTTCTACTAATGGGGAATCTCGAAGATAAATTATGATGATTAGAATTACGTTTAACACTTTCGATTGACTTAATAGAAACGGATCAAATGAAAAACACATTGGATTATTTAAAGGAAACTAATATGCACCACGAAATATGATATAAATCATAAGAAAACAAATAAGATTGAGTATCTCAAATATGAGTAGAAATGGCTAGTAATGGGTCAGGCACAAGGACAATTCATATTGAATTACGAAAAAACATTGTACACATTCGTTCGTAAATTATGGGTGTATTACTCAAGAAGTAAAAATACTCTTCGTACTTTTCGAACGTAATAAATAATCTCAATTCCTTGATAAATTTATTAAATAGGTGTTTCAACAAAGTGTCCCTGTCGTCAACGTCTACTGTCACTAGTGTAAATAAAAATAGTCAGTGATGGGTCAAACGTACTATATCAATTTTTCGATTCAGTACGATTTGTCTACCATGTCTGACAAATTCCCGTTATTTCTACTTAAATTGGTTTCCAAGCATTAATATTGATATGGTATTGTATTTCTCAACTGGGTTCAACAAACTTGAAGACGATTTGATCGAGAACGAGAAAAATAATACCACATCGTCTCCAGCATCTATAGGTACAAATATAAGTAGAAATAGTCAATGATGGACCAGACATGCAGGCAAATCATATTGAGGAGAAATAAATTTGGATTGGATTTGTGAATTTTAGCTTACAAAAATAAGTATTGACACAAATTTCATGTTATGTACTTTACAATGGTCTAAAATCAGAATTTTAGTTTTGATCTAACAGTGAATGTATTAACCTCAATCTATCTGACTACTCTGGACGTATGTGATACTTTGTAAACTAACGTTATTCTGCCAATTATTAGAATTAGAGTAAGTGCTTTTGTACCTGGTACACTTTAAGTGCAAATTCATAATTTGTGATACTTCTGTTCAAGCTTCCAAATGTTACTAGTTTAAGTGCAACACTCAGTTTAAGACTCTTGTATTTACTCTCGAAAAACTTATACTTAGTACTTAATACACGAAAAACTGATAGTCTGTCGGGGGAAAAGATGAAGAAAACAAAGAAGCCTTGTCAATTTTACCTTACAAAAATAAGTACTGAAACAAATTTTAAGTCATGTTGTTTAGAATGATCTGAAATGAAAATTCTAGTCTTGCAGAATATTGTACAATTTTGGTCCGACAGTCAACGCGTTAATAATAATAGAACGTTCTGATACGGTAGTATTGGAACAACTGAGGCTCGGATAATGCCGGTTCGACTGTATTTCATTCGAAAAGACCGTTTCGCGCGGTCCGCCTGTAAAACGAAGGAACCAAATACATATACACAGCGCGCCAAAACGGAAGGGGTCAAAGTCCTTAACAACGCCCGCAGCCAGGACTTAGGACGGTTGTTTCCAAGTACTAGGAGATCCGCAGGGGTAGCAATTTGCATGAAGATTGGCCAGAGGAATCTTGGGGATCGAGGCTCAACCGGTATACATTATACTCGGGTGCCTGGCCAAGCCACTTCGGTAATTGCGACGTTATTAAATCATACAACCTCTTAATTAATATATTCCTTAAAACGACGACGGTGATAGAGAAGACGCGGACAGGAAAGAGAGCCTTCCTGGCCCTCTTTATGACGCGAGTCCGTGTTCCTACCTATCGCCGGGCGAGCTTTAATTCCGGTCTTCCCCCGTCTTTCCGCTTTCCCCCTTTATCTTCATCATCGTCTTCGTTTCGCTCCCTGGTACCTCTCTCTTTCTCATCCAACTTAAATAACTCGTTTGGCAGACCGCGCTGAGGGATCTCTAATAAGATCGTCGGCGCGATATCCGTTCATCTTTCGCCTCGTTCTTCTTTCGTTTCCTTTCGGTCTTCGGTACCACTCTTCCCGCTTCCTTCCTTTTCTCGCTCATCTCTTTGAGTGTTCGACTTATCTCCCATCTGCTTCACCGTGCCATTACCGCGAGAGACCCAGGTAGTCGAAGCTCCGATTAAATTCGCCGCCTAAATGATTCACGAAAAGGACTTTTTCCGCGGCGCGAGAACGCTGGTGAGATATCGTACGTGGAAGCTGCAACGGTGTGCGGTTCGCATGATTTTATTCGCGAGTACGTTCCGTTATTGACCTCAAAATCGAGATAGTTTGTCTTTTAACACATTGGCCTCTATTTATGACAGAAATATTGTTTTTCTGTATTTATCCACAGTGAGTGACGAAAATACTTGGGCTCTGGGAGTATCCATGGATTTATTTCTTTATGCGGGGAATCTATTTATTCTTTTTTTCACGTGGATAAGTCAGCCATTAGTTATAATAACGTGTGGCTTGTGTTGTTGTAATGGTCGATTGAGAACTTGCGAGAGAGCGTAGCCCCCTGCTGGAGAGCGCGGGAACTAAATCTCAAGTTGAAACGCTAATGGAAATGATTTTGAATAGGATTCGTGAATTTTAGCGAGGTTACGGAAATGTGTACCGAGACGAATTAAGTTTTTTAAGTTGTCTAGTTTACAATTACATAAAACCAATTGGTTTCGTGACAAATTTCACGGTTTTGTACTTGCGTAGAATTATTTCTACCAGTCACAATTGTTTTTGATAATAATATTCTTCAATATGGAAAGTATGAAATGAGAATAATGAATAGATAAAGCGACGTAGAGCTATTTCTACCAGTAAAAATTGTTTTTGAAAATAACATCACGACTTCAAAGTACATCGACAGAGTCACGTGGGTTTCATGGACGAGGGAAAACAATGGAGAGTGTGAAACGAGAATAGACAGTGATTAGATAGAGAAATCGCGTCATAGATCTTCGCGACGTTTCAACAGGAAATTTCTTTAGCGTATCGTATATTTCATCGACTGTAGCCTCCATCGTGTCCATTGTCTCGGAGTCCTTTATGCAGACTTTTCCAAAGAACATTTCCCCCCGACGAAGAATGTCACATTACAATTTGTAATTCTACCATTTATTAAGTTTTCTAATTATTACATTTTGTTCTGAATCCTCTGGTGGTCCCATCAGTAAGACTTGACGTAAATCCTTCCACGGACGAGATTAATCGTTCGAACAGACTTCTGCTTGCGGGGAATTCTGACCTGACTTAGCCTCCCGAAAAAAGATCTTGTCGGGGAATGATGGAATTTAATTTGGGAAGAAAGGGGGACTAGTTAGAGAAAAATAACCATTGGGAGCGATTCTCAACCAATGCTGGGAATTAAAGCCACCGTGAATGTTGAGTCGACGAGGACGAATCAATTGTAGACTGAAACCGTTTCTCAATTATTTTCTACGCGATGTTAAAAATATTTGAAAATGTTCTACTCCTTTCAATCTAATGAACTTAATATAAAAATTATTTTTCTCAATTTCAACTTGCTTTCAAAATAACGCAAGGTATATAGTATGTCGATATGCACAATCAAACCTTTTTTAATTATTTCAATCTCTTGGGGATTTGTTTCAAGGTAAACTTGGTAAAATTAAATCTATAAAAATATACTTTATTACATTCATTTAAATGTAATAATTGCATATTTGAAAAAGTACATACAACGAAATAAACTCTACAGTGAAATGTATTTTTGTAATTAATATACCGATCTACTAAACAAACATGTGCATTGGGATTCCGTGCGTAATATTTCACGTTCGACGAACTGATACAAAAGGTAAAATAAAAGGGGCAATTATATTACGATAAATCATGTTGAAATAACAAGTTCGAAGCGATCGAAGTCTTTTCATCGACGCTTCGATGTTTCGGTTCCACGATGCAAATTCACCGCGGATACCAATTGGATCTGAATTCTCGCATATATCGAATACACACGTATAGCAACAATAAAACGGCTTGTGAACGTTGCTAAATTGTTCGTGAAATAGAAACAGCCGCCTCGTCCCGTTGACGTTCCCATCAGTCTTTTTGCTAAAAGTCAATCGACCGATAATTTGTCACAGCGTGTTCCGACGTCATCGCTCACGCGAAGATCGTCAATACGCAAAAATTTTATCGAATCGCTCGACGACAAGTGGTTCGATGAACGCGCTCGTCGGAGGCACCACCGACGCTGGAAGATCGATGGCGGTGCTCGCGAGGCAACCTCCCCCCCGTTTTAATGAGTTATCCCCCCCGCTCCCGCGGACGTCTAATCCAATAAGCCAATGCTTAGTTACGGGACATGGTAATGACACCAAGTAACCTCGTCTAAACGTGTAAAGATCGTCGATACGGTTCGAACATGTGCGCTGACCCGTGCACTACAAGCTAATAACCGTGACGATCGGCCATCAAACACGACGATATTCTGGTAGAACATCTTTGAACCGGCTTGTTTAACCATTATCTCGCGCCTACAATAATTACGACATCGATGGGAAAAGATGGAGTAAAATAAGCGAGACGAAAGTTTGAGAATAAAAATATTCGAAATTATTGCGTTGAATGAATAGAATTTTTGTTTAAATTATACTGTTCATTGGAAAAGTAGACAGAGATTATACGAAAATTTTGAATTGATAAAGAGTGGAAATATGTGGATAAAAATAAAATTATATAAAAATTAGCTTCGAAATAGAGTGGGAATCTGTGCATAAAAATATTCAGAATTACTACATATAATAAATAGAATTTGAAGAAAATAATATTATTTATAAAAAAAAGTCGAACAAATGCAAAAACTTTGAAACACAGTGGAAAATAATTTTGATATATTCGTCGGTGAAAAGACAAGGTAGAATAAAATGCACGAGAAGAAAAATGTGCAGGTAAAAATATTCAGAATTCCAGTGCATCGAATATATAGCATTTTTTAAAAGAATAATACTGCTCGTAAAAAAAAGTCGAACAAAATTATACGAAAACTTTTGAAATAGTGTGGAAAATAATTTCAGTACGCAGATCGTTGGAAACGGATAAAATAAAATGCGCAAGAAGAAGAATCTGTAAATAAAAATATTCCAAATTCTTGCATCGAATACATAGCATTCTAAAAAAAAAAAAAGAATATTTAAAGCGAAAAGTAGGATTATACGAAGTCTCGTTTTAAAATTGAGGAAAACAATTTCGACGCGCTAATAAAATGCGCGAGAATAAAGTATTCGGAATTCCTGCATCGAATAAACAACGCTTTCACGAAGAACGACGAAAGGAAAAATGTTACGTAACTTGTACGCAGAAATTATCGACGAAGCCCAGACAGCGTTATTACGAATTTCATTAAGGCGTTGTGCCCTGTTAATTGTCCCGAGGACTTTTTCTTCGCGGCGTGACGAGCCGCTTTATCATTTCCTCGAGCCGCGACGTTTCGCGGCGACAAAAGGCGTCATTCCGAGTGTTTACTTCGTTTCTTTGAGCCGCGATAGAAGCCAAGAGAGCTCCCGTGGCGTTTACGAGAGCGTCTAGAGGAAGGAGAACGAGGCAATCGCGCAGCGACGTTCTGGCGTTGTTGCAATCAACCGGAGCGTAATTACCATCCCCTTTTCCTGGACCTTCGATCGCTAATCGCGGTACGCAAAAACAAGGGAGTAAATTGAGACGGAAACCGTCGAAAGAACATTCGTCTGTTCGGTTCTTTTACTCGCCTCCTCGTTTCTGATCCAACTTGCGCAGGAAATATCGGCGCCATTAGAAAAGAACATCCCCTTGGTGCGGCAGAACTTCTCAAACCTAATTTTCCCCTGGATTTCCCTGATAAAACACTTTTGATACACCCTTAAAGTAGATTTAAATTATTGTATTTGTAGTATATATTAAAATTATTTTTAAACAAATTTTCTATTAAATATACGTTATGATTAAACTGTGGATCTAAATTTTTGGTGCACCCCTAACTCAGATTTAAATTATTATATTTGTAGTATATTTTAAAACTATTTTTAAACAAATTCTCTATCAAATATTTGTTCTGATTAAACTGTGGATCTTTATACAAATTCATATTTTTATTAATAGAATTAATGAAATCACAACTTGCTTTGAGTATTTCTTACATATTTGCATATTAAGTGCATTCTACAGTTTTTTGAAAATTAAAATTTCCCATAAATGCATAAGCATCCGCAGTCTAGTTATTATGTTTACAGAAATGCTTTCTGATCTTACGGTATGACTTTGTTATATTTGTTGAGAATTTTGGCAATCGTGGATACGAACTGATTATAATTAGGTAGGAGTATCGTCGTAGCTCGGAAGATTATTGTCGCTGTACTGAATAGTTACGCGAGCTCGAAACCGTTGGCAACGATACAAGCATATCCGTTAAAAATCAAAAGAAACCTACACTACTTTAGCAATAGAAACACGTTCTCGAGCCCCCTTTATTATTTCAGAAGCAACCTTTACAATAAATAACCCACACATACGCCACACACACACGTAACAGAATTACTATATATGCTGGCTTCTTACAAAGTAGCTGGCGCGATCCCCAGAGGGCAGGGGAGGGGGAATGTACAATCCAGGGAAGACGCAAGAGGAAATTTTTAATGCCGAGGAATGTGGATTGTCTCACTATCAATACTTATTCTGCTTTTCACTGGTCTCTATCTCAACTGTAAAAATTATTATATTTTCTCTTGTACACTATTGGGTTTTTACTTCTTTGTAACCCATTTACTTGTGTATGATAAATAAATAAAAACAAATAGATTAAAATCACTAATTGTGTACACGTGTGTACATATTATAGTCACAAAAGTATTCAATGATATTCTCCAATATATTTTTTATTAGACTTGAATGTATACCCTAATCACGAAACTCTAATGGTTTGACAGAAAAATGTACCAAACAAAAATTAATCAGTTTCTGATTAGCTACAAATTGCAATATAAAAGCTACCAACAATTTTTTTTATTCCAACAAAGTTGAAGCCACCTTTATTTTTTTAAATATCATTCTATATTTTTTAAAGTCATTCGATGGTCATGGTATATAAAGTCTTTGAATTCGTCTTGATACGAGCTACAATAATACAAAGTAAAAAATATACAATACCATTTAAAAAAATGAAGCAAGACTTGTTTGGAATAAAACAATTTTTTGGTAATTTTTATATTGCAATTTCTAGCTGACAGGAAACTGATCGATGTTTGTTACATTTCAATATCAGGCCGTCGAAATTGCTCGAAACATCGTGGCGACAGTTACACGAGACACTGATTTTTGTTCATAAAAAATGAAGGGAACAACAATGTTTTCGTGAGGTATTAAATATTTCTCGATACCAGACTATAATTTATAGATTAGTATCGACAGTATGGATTGGAGACCAGGTTAGTAGAATCTTTCGCCTCCAATTTGACTCGTGGGTAAGTGACCCTTCTACTTGTCAACACAATTCAATGAAAAATGATCTCCCGGAATCGTTGAGGTTGCACTTATCGAGATTCGACTCGTTCTTCACCAACACAAGGATTCGTTCGCTTACAAGAATGGCGGAGACCTGGATGGGGAGCAAAGGTTACCACTTTCCGCGGAGGTATTCCTTTATCGAAAAGTAAGAAAGTGAGGAAGTGGTGAACCCAACTCTCTGCGAGGCCCAGACGTTCTGGTTCTCACTGTGCTATCCTGTTAGAAAGCACCACTTCCGCTTAAGCGCGGACTTCCCTTTAGAACCGCTCACTGCATGATTACTGGAAAACGATTTACCTTAAGCCCTTCATTCCCACTCGTTCCACGCGACTATTTACAATTATCGAATAAAATATTACGCCTGTATTTCCAAATTCAACCACATGTGTTAATTCCTTTTAGTACTACATGAATTAGCGATAAGTATTTTTGTTATTTTCAAAAACTTCGTGGTCCTGCCATATTTCATTTTTAAAATGTTATGTGGTTTGAAAGTTTCTTGAATGACACAAGGAAAAATGTGCATTATTCTTATATGCAAAGAAAATATTTTATATTTTATTTCTGATATATTAAAATGTAGTAGGTTATTAAATGTAAGTAATGCAATATTTTTGTTATTTTTTTAAATATTATGGTGCTGCTATTAATTAGATTTCTAGTTTAAAATGTTGTATACCTTGAATATTTCTTCAATAACACAAGCCAACAATTTCATATTTAATTTCTGTTTTATCAAATTTGTCCAATAAATTGCGTTTCTCCTCGCCTGCTGCCATTCCATACAAATTTAATTCTACACACAATCGAAATACGTAACGATAAATGTTCCCAAAAAGGGGAACACCGTCGCGACGCGAGCAATTATTCGACCAACTTTCAAATCACCGAACGATTACAATGAATTCTCGTTACCGTCGAACGTCCGTGAGAAACACGAAGCGGAAAATGAAAATCGAGAAAACGTTGCGCGCTACAGGAACCCAGAAACAGGATAAAGTAATTGCACTCGCCGCGGCTCAATATCCAGACATCATTACCAAAGCTCCAGCGGTCATGTTTCTGATGAGATCGACGCGTCGTCGATACAATCAGCTTTACCAACCCCCGCCATTCGACACGCGGCTCTCCTATATTCCCCTTAGTTGCTTCAGATTTATTCGGGCCCTGGTTCACTAAACTTTCACGCGTAAAACGGCGCTGTGGGCTCTGTCGAGATGACGCAAACGCAATTACACGGAAATCCTGAGAGCCTCCGACGCTCTCTAGGCTCGGGCGCCACTTTGGCGACCGCGCTTTTGTTGCAACTAATTGTAAGGGCAGTTTTCTGCGAGCCAATCGAGACTGCCTGGGGGCGAAACTAGTACAACATGGGGATCCATTTCGAGTGGTCGGAACAGATCCGCGGAGAGCGATGATGCTTAACTGCGACGAGCCTCGAGGGACATCCCGTAGGATCAGAACGTCAGCTGACACAACGTGGACATTTGTGTTCGTCGACACCGGGAGAAATATACGCTACCGATGGCGAGGTTATTGGAAATTTTTTTAGTAACTGTATGTGGTTCGAAATCGGAGCTGGGGAATGATAGCGATTTACGTATTAACATTTCTATTGCCGCGTCATCCACATATGGGTGACAGGATTTATTGTAATAGTTCCTAAGAAAAATAACAAGGTTTCATTTTTCAGGATATTTCATTTTATATATATTATGTTTTATATTTATTACACATAGGTAGAGACTTATTTTTAGCGAGAATAAAAATAAATTCTTAGTTTTTACAATTATTTTTTATATAGCTTAATGATGCAAATAAAAGTTTATTACAAATATCTTCATTTAGGCGTTATTAAAATTAAGTTCATTTTTAGTTTCACTAGAAATAAGATTCTACCTATGTATTATACTATAAATATAAAACATAAAAGACTAAACTCTGAATTGTTGTGTTACTTTCACCCCAAATTACACTCAGCTTAAATATTATTTTGAGGTTGTTTTTACTGTTTTCCATAAGGGATTCTCAACACTTTAATATGCTTCGTGATGCACCAATTTCTAGTAACTTTTTGATAAACTCCACGTGGTTCATATACGCCTCACATTATCGAAAGCAAGTTTTATTTGTGACTCACAATATTTACAGCACTGAATCTCGAAATTTGTGTATGAATATTTTATTGTAAATGATATTTACTAATCAAGCTACAAAAAACGAGATCAGGTTGTCGTGTACTATAGAGCTGTGGTGTTTTCACCAAGGAATTTGAGAGGCATCCAGGGGTGTGTAATCTTCAAGGAATTTTAGGGTTCTAATGGGAACGGCTGCAGGGAATGGCTATCGCTGCTCGAATGAAAGGGCTCATCAACCCTCAGTTTTCCGAAGAAAGGTCTTCGAGGCCACTTTATCGTAGGGATTGCAATCTTTTCCCCGGAACATGGGGAAGGTCGTAACGATTGCCGTTATAGCATGTACTCCCACGATAAATTGTACTTCAGACTCGAAACACACGTGAATCACATTGAAAAACCGAAAACGTATTTCATTAATTTTTATACACCATGAGTTTTAAGGGTGGGCACGTGTGTACTTGACACCTGCCACTAAAAATAATTTTTTTAAAATGATTTAAAATTTTTTAATTTTGTCGACAAATTTCACACCCACTCGAATTTTTTTCTCGAAAGTGCGGAGGATTTCGGAGGTATGTCTATTCACCAAAAATGATTATAATTGACCCCTGCAACCAAAAAGAATTTTTTCAGAATGATTTGAAATTTTTTAATTAAATTTTTTAATAACTTTTTAACGAAGCCTCAATTAACAAAGTGATATTCTTGATCTTCATCTTATTTTGGCCTCTAGAATTTCCCATTAAAATTTTTCCTTGTATATTCGTGGGCAAAAATTATCGAAAGTTTAATAAAAATGAAAGTTAGAAAAAACTTTCTCGGACAATAATAATATCAATAAAATTTGAACACAACACCGATTCAATGATTCAATATAAATTTTCTGTAGATATTTCACTATATACTACACATTCTGTACAGTACAAATGTCCTACACAAAAGAGAGCATGCGACATAAAGTAAAATAAATAAAAAGACAAGTCTTAAATACATAATTTCGCGTCGCGAAGTAAACTAAACAAATGATCGTCGCCAACAAAGTATAATATTAACGTTCCTTGAAATTCAACTTTGGAACATTTTTCGTTGTTTCTGAAAGTTTCGAGACCGTTCGTTCGGAACGATTTAAATGGGTCGTCCTCGTCGCGAGAAAGGCATAAAATGATTAGTCGTTGGCGAATTCCACTCCGCGTAGCCTTCGAGTGGCCTTTCATCGGTGGCATCAGCGAGTACCCGTGAAACGACAGCGATTCCACTTTTACGTCGACACGTTTCGAACGTTTCTGTGTCAGTTGGATAATAGCTCGAGCACTTCACTGAAAGGAACTCGTAGACATCAGGTGGCATCAATATACGTGATCGTCGTGAAGTCGTACGTTCGCGGTGTCCATGATAAACTCAGTGAAAAGAAATCCCAAGGCGACTCTGTAAAGATCAAAACGTTGAATCTCCCCCACCCCAACCCTCGTCCACGTTTGGAATTATGGTCCATTTGTCCGTCAGTTGCTCAAACACACGAGGCTTATTCAACAGCTGGCACCTGTCGCTACGGGAATAGTTCGAGGACCACGGCGGCCAGACGATGAATAGTGACGCGTCACGAGTTCCAGTTGCAGCTCGGTTAAACAGAGTCCGCAGGTCTCGTCGGAACGGACACCTAATTCCCTTAATCAACCGTGGAATTTGACTCTGTCTACCGTGGCGGCGCGACGACGTTCAACGATGCTAAGTCTCTTACCAAGAGTAGTTCCTCGCACTTGTTGAGGCGTTAACGGACAGAAACGGAGAAAGGTGTTGCACCGGGACTGCGTCGGTCGAGTCCCCGCGGACGACGGAGGACAAGTGGAATTGAATTTCGGACCAACGTCCATCGAAAAGTACACGGAGTTTCCGGTGAGAACGATATACAACTCCGAATCGAAATAAAATGAAAACTGCGAAAGTTAATCTGATTTATCAAAAATACGAACGGAAGAATTTTTTTCTTTTTAATTGAAAGCATAACGTCGTATCGACAACATCATTAGCGACATAGATTATTATTTGTCCATGATTAAATAGATTCGTAGAGTGATTTGTTGCTATGGATGAATTTGAGGATATTCATTATATTCTCGGTACTATTAACACTAGACCTACCATGACTGTACAATGTTATTTTAGCGCCATTTAACTTCACGACTTTTCTTATAGTATACGTACAATGAAATTTACAATATTCACATCTATTTTTATTGTTTGTTTTCTGAGAAAGATATGTTGTTGACTTGTCATCTAACAGGTTGAGCGATTTATTCTAAATGTGTATATAAATTATTTTGGTTAACTTCTGAAGTAAACAGGAATGATGAAAGAAGAGAATTTCCAGTTTCCACTGTTTTAGAAGTTTAACAACGCGTATTAAAAATACTGAAACTTTGGACGCGTGCAGTTCCGAAACTACTAGTGCCTTATCCATTATTGAGCCATTGTTAGCGGCGGTAAAGCTTCCTCTTTAAAATGGCTTTTGGTTTTTGTCGATCCGACTTCCCGTTTCGGAGATATCGTGATTTATGTAAAAGGTAATTTTTCTTAATTCGACTATCGCTGTCTTCGTCTGACGCGTCGCGTCGGACCTCTCTTTCTCGCACGTGACTCGCGACCGAGTGGCCGAGTGACCTAGTTACTACGAGCACGTGCGGTCAACGACCTTGACAAGGCCGTAGTAAGAAAGTAAACAAACGCTTCGGACCCTCGTATCTCCGTAACTAACCACCGCATCGACTTGAAACTAAAATCGCTGTATCTCCGGAACTAATAAAGCTATCGACTTGTTCGAACACTCATTTTAAAGGGCATTTCATCCTCTATCCAATGACTATACCAACTACTATAATTTTTGCTGTCTTCTATGTTTATTTTCACATTTACTTTGACGCTACATACCCAAAATAGTTTCAGCATTTCCTATTGATCATACGACTAGCCTACGATAAAACAGGATCATAAATTGTTTATTTAATTGAAAATTAATTTAAATTTAAATACAGGATGTTCGCGAATTTACTAATGTGCACTTTTTCTTAAATAATTGTTTTCTCTAGAACTAATTACAATATCAACTTGGAACAAAATTCGTTTTGAAGGGCATTTTATCTTCTATCCGATGAAAATTAAAAAATTTGCTGACATAAAAGAGGATATCTTACGAATAAACAGTGAGTTACCACTTTTTGAAATTGTTAACAACGTTAATACTTAGGAAAATTTTAATTAGAATTCAATTCTCTTCAGAACAATGAGATGAGAAATTTTTTATTTAAAATATAGAAAATAACGTCTCTTTAAAGAAAATAAGATTACAAGTTTAATGCACGAAAATATTTTATACCTAATAGTTAAATTAATATTGTATATTGTATTTGTCGTAGCATTCATAGTCGCTGCAATTTTTCATAATTTTTTTGACACTCTTTCTAAGAGGTCGCTTCCATTTCCACGTTGTATGTATACAAAACCATCGATACAAATATTTGGATTGCCGCGAATAGACGAAAGAGTTTCTACTATTTGGTTTATCGTACCAACGCAAAGCGTATATTGGTTCAACAATAAAAATTTGTCATGCTCAGTAGTAAGTAAATAGTATCGACAAAAGTCGATATTGGTAAAATACTATCGATGAATACGATGTCGAGGAAACATTTATCGATGACTCCAACACGTGGAAAAATATACAGTTTTGATAAAAAGCTATGTCAATAAAACAGACGACCGTTGATAACCCAATTTTCTTTATACGTAAAATAACGCCTCTTGGCTTTTTTTAAGTTTCTTTTTGAAAAATATTTTCTGTGGTCGTCGGATATTACTTGGATATGAACTAACAAATACAGAAAATACTGCAAAATATTGTAAAATTCAACATTAGCAGATGTTTATGCACCGGGGCCTCAAGTTAAAAGCAATAGAAACGTTCACGGACTCATCGTGAATCATATTCCTGTATTCAATTTTTTCTCTAACAACCAAATGATCCAAAAGTTTATTTTCCTTAATTTCCTCGAATACACGATCAAGAACAAAGTTATCTTGCCCCGGAGAGTTTATAAATGCGTATCAGAAAAAGTTGCCGCGGAAGTTGTTCGAAAACCTTATCTCCCTTTCCTAGCGTTCCACATATTCCAGGCGCGGTAGAGCGAGACTCCCGTTCGGAATAGGTTAAGGTAAGTACTTGAAACGGGGTGCATCGTTATTACGGATTTAGTAAACAGTAAAGAAAGGGAAGAATGGAGGACGAGCGGAGGCAGCGGATCCAAAGATAAACGCTCGAGCAGCCGGTCTGGCTGTGCCAGCAAAACTTTCTGCTGCAACGCCCCTTGCAGAATTAAGGAGACGCGGGGAAGTAAAGAGATATCGGGCCATTGAAGTGAGCGCCGGAAAGGGGGGTATAGATTTGATGAAACATGCAGTGAAATTTGTCGTGGAACGCGACCAACTTACGTTTCTTCGTCTTTCTTTGAGAGAACTAGCGCGGAACGTGACTTCACTTACTCGGCAGTTTATATTACGGAAGCCCTGAATACTGTTCGAGTACCATTACCGAATATAAAGTTGGCATATTGGAGAGGAAGCTAATTCATTTTGAACCTAAAGACGCGGAATGCCAATTTATCCCAATGCAAACTGACACTTTGCTGCGCTCTAGTTGCTCGCGTTTTAGGGTCGACGCATAAGTTTCTTCGAAAGAAGATTCTCTGAATAAAAACTTCCTTTTAGCTATGTGTTATGTTGCATTTTATGGCTTACATTTTTCTCTATTAACCCCTTACCGTACAATGACGAGTCTAACTCGTGACAAGTTCTCACTCGTCATTAAGTTTTATATATTCATATTCCTTGTACGAACAAATTTGAACAAAATTAAATAGTATACGCTTGAAAAATTATCTGAAATTAAATCGTACGTTAAATCACATTTATTAACGTACAATTAAATTTGTTAACATACGATTTAATTCCAAATAATTTTTCAAACGTATACTATTTAATTTTGTTTAAATTTGTCAAATTTAATCGTACGTTAACAAATCTAATTTAACTTACGATTTAATTCCAAATAATTTTTCAAACATATACTATTCAATTTTGTTTAAATTTGTTAAGGGGTTAAACAAGATTTGTATCTGTTGGAACTAGTGGCAACGAATTTTTATGGTTGAAACTATGAATGTCAGCTTCCATTTGTCGATTGAATCGAGCCTTCAAAGTGGTAGTGGTGGAATATTTGTGTCGTTAGGAAAGTGTGTATCGTGATAGAAATAGTACAGAAGTGTTATTAGGGCAATTTTGTAAAGTAATATGGAAATTAATCGATGAATCGAACCCTAAAATTTTTAAAGAATATTTTAAAGAGTTGAATATGCTTCTTCTCTAAAAATGAAATTTTATTGCGCGTGTGGTAATAAGTTTGCCCCCTTTTCCCTATAAAAATGTTGCGCTTGAAACAGATTAAGAAAAGTGCTGAGATCGTTCTAAGGTCCAAACACGGTTAAAAGGGGTACAATAAAGTGACCGGTGTTGTTCAATTATTGCATGTTGTGAAACCACGGCGACCGTAGTCGAGATAAAGGACACAATAGCACGGTAATAGAATAATACTGTTTCTCGGCTGCAAAGTAATCTCGGATTAATCTCCAGCTCAGGTACTAGTTAAGTGGTTTGTAATTTAATTACGTTGGGTATATCCACGGTACCATCCCTGAAAGAACTTTTTTACGCGCCTTCGGAAGATTTGCTTCAGAACTTTATCCTAGAGTATAATTAACGAAAATCACCCACCCCTAGCTGAAGATTTATTTTCTGCTCGTCACGGCATTCGGTGCACGCTTTACGAATAATTTTTTACGATATAAAAAGATGAAAATAAATTTTCATTGCACGATGATTACACAATTATTGATTTTTATTAAAAGAAAACGGTTATAGCCGAATAAGCATGGTAAAAGTTCCCCGAAACTAAATTCAACTTTGGACGTATCAATGGATAGGCCCTTAAAAAAAAAATTTTCTACTCCTATTATTAGGATAATTACAGGGCAAAACGTAATTTACAAGCTTCACTTCTTTCGTTGCACCGAATAAAAGTTTATGATAAAAATTATGTTCCAGAATTATTGACTATAGAATTTTTTAATTAGAACCTTTTTATAGAATTATAGATTTTTCAAATTGATGGAACATACTTAAAAATAATTAAAAACCTAATTTCTGTAAATTATTTTAAATATTTGGTTGATCTTGCTTATATTACTACAATTTTAGCAAATTGTTATGATCAGTAAGAAGATTAAAAAACGATTTTTTTAGTTTCCTGGAGGCCAATATATAGCAGTGTTTTTTGGTAGATAATAATTTCTAATAAATTACTGGAAAAACTTTATTTGCCAAAGAGTTTCTATCGAACAAATATTTTAATCGATGGTAATAATCGAAACGTCAAAAGATCGTCTTTAAAAAGTTTTAATCAGGAATTTCGAATAGATGTTTTAGGCAATTCCTAGATTTATTTATCACTTTGGAATCCCAGTTTCATCGGCCTCGGTCAATTCTATACTCGTCACGTTTCTAGTGTTCTTGTTGAATGCGTACATTGTTTTGACCATACATACGACAATGACAAATAGAGAGCTTTTACAGACAATAAATGAACTCCGGCCGGCGCCTGTCTCGGTCACATTAATTCCAATGACGTTGTCGCTATTTTCCCTTTTTCACCGAAATGGATGGATTTTTAGAGGCATTATAACGTTGGTAGGTCATATTTAAATGTACGAACAAAAAGCGCGTCGGAAAATATAAACGAATGTAACGTGATTTATTGTTGTTGCTTTTCAAGTTTTTAATATTAAACTTCTGACAACGGAACGTTGTGAATAATTAGCAAATTGCGAAATTTATATTTTTTACATTCCTTTAAATAACATTCACGATTTTACCACAAATTTTAATGCCTTGATAAAAAAATTAAGCTAAATTAACTAATTATTTAAGCCAGCTTTTAAAAAATTTAATTGCATCGTTTGGTTATTTTTTTTCTTCAATTTTACATATGATTGTGATACGTCAATGTAATAGGAACCTTTAGAATATTTGTTACTACGGTAGCAAATGCAAATTGGCCCTTGAAAATCAATTCGATATGAACAAACGACATCGTAGTATGACAGAAAAAAGGAGTGACTTTCCATGCAAAAATGAATCGATAATTTATAATAAAATTGTTTCATACGAAGCTTTGTTTCCGAGAAAATTAAGTTTGAAAATTAGTAGGGAACGCGTACTATTCGGTACGGTTAATGCGTCCGACCATTGTTCGTTATTTCTACTTGTATTAGTGTTTTATTGGTGGAAATCGTTCGTGGTAATATCGTGATATCTATTTTCCATTTATCTATCGTGTAACTAACTCGAAATAATTACAAATGGGTGATATTATATCATCGTTAATGGACATATACACTAAATCAAGTAGAAATATCAGGAAATAGTCAGACGTGGTTATGGCTCGTTTTACGAGAATTTTTCAACGCTGTATAAATGATTAGCGGCTGTAAAAATAATGTACAAAATTTAAATATTCCTTCCTTTTATCAGTATACGTTGGAAAATAGTAGGAATTAAATTATTAACGCCAAAATTACAATCCAGCTTGCCAGTTAACATTTTATGAAAATATTCTGGTTAACTCTAAGTTCTAAATTTCAATTTTAGTTTTAATGTTTACTTTAATCATTAGTATATTATCATCATGCATCTTCTTTTGGGCTCTCATAACACTCTTATAATAATAATAAAATAAGTTTATCGCTGGCATACTTGAATAAATTTTCAAAATTAATTTTTTCGTAAACAAAATCGCAAATAGCAAAATTTTCCTGCTAATTATCAATTTATTTTTACCCTTCCACTCTAACAATATAAATTGAACAATCTGATACAGGAGAAGACAACTGAATTATTCACAAGTCGATGAATTATTCATCGCTACTAATACCGACGAAAACACTTAATTAAAAATAACTGTAATTGCACCATCGAAAACCATTTTACGCTAAGTCCTTGCAATTAATATCCACTCCAAATGTAGGAAATAAAAAGGCACATAAAATTGGCCTTAAATTAAATTTTCTTCGGGAACATACGACACAATTAAATATAATTATTTAAAAAATTGTAATACTAGCTAGACATGTAACAATAACAGTGGAAGAAGAAGAAAAGGTAACGTAACAGTGTAATTAATGATTCGAACACAGAACGAGGAGTTTACATGAATGAGAAACGAAGAAGGAACAATCTTTGTCTGACCTGATTAGCCCCTTGAACCGACCTCGGTCACCTACCTTTCCCACTGTTTGAGCTACTTCGTTTCTTTCGTCTCTTCTTCTTGGACACATCGCACGACCCTCGCGAACTCAGTTTTCCGTCTGAATTAAGAATCGTCTGCGAAATTAAACTCTGACAAGAGTAGCTCTAATTATAACTAACGGAAAGCTCTGGAAAAAAGTTTCGAGTGACTTTACGTGGTTCGTAAAAGTAACCGGAAACGTCCTGGGTTTTACGACTGAAGTTGACCCTCCGCGACCGAGCAACGATTACCTATTACGGTCAAGAAACTTGTTATAAATAAATCGAATGCAAAATCTCAGAAATCGCCAAACTGGTGAAATTCTTCGTCGTTAAAGATATGGAAAAATATTCAAGAGGACTAAATGGTCGATGATCGAACGAGAAACGGAAACAAGTTTACAAAGAAATTAATTTTTTATGGGAATAATTATAGCAGTGAATATTTTTTTCTGTATTCAATTTAAAAATATTTTATTGTACTTTCTAACAAATGCAGAGGTTGATCTTCGATATTTACTTTTTTAACATAATTCAAAATCTGAAGAATTATATTGAGGAGAATTAAGTGAATTTCACTCTACAATTTTTTGTAAACTGCAACATTTTAAATTCTAATTAATGTTTGATTTCAGTAAGTAACATTAACAAAACGCAGCTTTTCAATATTATGTCTTGAATTAAGAATGCGATAATAATCCTGTATAAAATGAATGATGTAGCCGAATATGCGAACATTAATTATAATTATTTTGAACGTGTACACGCACTTCGTATTAACGCAGGAAAATATATTACTCTTATAATTATCATTAATTACCGTGTGTCATTATCGTCTGTTATTATGAATAATTAATCTAATTACTGCTTCTTGTTATTATGATAATAAATGAAGGTAATCACTGAAAAGTAATAGACCAATGAATTTTAATGTAAAATGCATGTTAATCGCATGATTATTCCACATGTGACCATTATTGCCTTTCTAGAATTAATTTTCAGTTTAAGGAAGACAAAGCCACTCTTTGTACACATATAAACACAATCATAAATTGAACTATCAATGTTAATATTTTATTTCTTTCCACATTTTGAACATATTCTACCTTAAAAGATTTTTAGTTAATAATAGAAACAATGTTTCACAGTTTATTCTGAACCTGAAGAATCGTTATAATAAACGATAATATGCATCTTAAGTAATTGCAAAAAAATCATGCTTTGGATTTGTAAACTTTTGGAAATAAATTGTACAAATATTCAATTGTGTCGTGTATTAAATACTATTTGAAACTTTTATATTGTATCAAATTTAAATGAGCGATTATTCATGAAAGTCTCCGGCAATCTGTAAACGAAAAAAGGGAAACGGATCGATCGATCGTAACTGCTCCTTTTGTCGCCAAAATATTGGACAACGTCGACGACCAATAAATAACATTTGTCCCGATAACGATTCTATTTACCGAGTTATTGTGTAAGCAATTCGTAGCAGTCGTCTCGAACTCTCAAGAGTCTCGCTCATTAGCAAAATCTTTATCGTTCTCGCGAAGAGTTCCCTGCCATTATCATTCCCCGGAAGAAAATTTCCATTAAAGTGTTATAACTATTTCATTCCAAGCGTAAAACATTTTTACTGGATTCCTACTTGCACTGATACTAAATTGAAGCTATTCTGCAAGCTCTAGTACCACGTAAATATGTTAACAGATAATTACATGCAATTTTTTATTTGAATTATTACTAATAAATCTACTTTCAAATTTATAAAATCAACACACCTTAAGGGGGTCGTCTTATGTGACGGGTGATTTTTTTCGCTTTTTTGGGGAATTTTTTTTGACGAGCCATGAAAACACAATATCTTGGGGGTTGTACTATATATTTATTAATATTTGAACAGTTATTCAGAATTTTTTGAAGTTAAAATATCCAGTGGAATTGACTTTACAACTCTCGAAAGAGACAGGTGCGAAACAAAAGTTGGTCGACGGCTGACATGATTCCGGCTGTCCTGTTCATCTGAAATCAAAAAATCAAACGGCACATTAATTTGTAAACTTGTGGCTATAGCCGGTACCAGAATGAAGTCAAAATATTGTAAATTTAATGTCTAGCACAGTTTTGAATATGAAATTACGATTTTCGTTACTTTCTATTGAGTTCTTTAGCTTGAAAAAAAAAAATTTCAGCGATATTGATTCAGTATTTTTTTAGATATCGTGTCAGGTAATGTGAAAAATGCAGTTTTGAGAAAAACGCGATTGAAAGTTCAAGTATGCATTACACAAAGAAAATGTTAACTCACTATTAGTCTGCTATGCCTGGTCCATATAATTGACCTTCCTCTGCCTCGTGGAAGTCCCGCAAAGTCGCTTGCTCCTCCCTGCTATCAATCCTGGCTTGTTTTGCCAAATTACTCGAGCGTCGCTCGGACCGGTCAATGCGGGCATTGTCGCGATGCTGAGCATAGGCTAGAACATTGAAGCCAATTTGCAAGCCCAATGTATGCATCGTCTTCAAAATTGGTTGAAACCCTTCATTAAAAATAATCACTGCCAAAAAGCAGGCAATCTCAACGATCTTTGGGCCAGAATGAAGGTGTTTCGGTGCAAACGTCCAGATGAGCGAAATGAGCGACTCATTATTATTTTGAGTTTCCGCTCCCAAACATCTGGTCAATAAATTTTCCCTGGATAAATCTTCGTAGATGGGTTTTATTACATTCTGCACTTCTTTTGACAATGGCGCCTGGTCGTGATGAAAATCTCTTCCCTGAGCTTCTGCCTTGCGCCACTTACACCAACTGTTTTCTCCTGCTGGACAATATTCGTGCTGTGGATTATTATTTGTAGAGCACGTGATAGAATGTTGCCCATATCTCTTTTTTCATTTCTTCAATGGAATCTGCATGCCTACGAATTGCCAACCCATAATATTTTGTCAACTCGCTTATGACTTTATCAGTCAATTTGCCAGATCCCTTGCCGCCAATCCCATTATTGGCTTTTTTGGCAGTTCGGAGACGCGACCCCATCCTTTTTTCTACGTGCCCAACACATTCCTTTTTACTCACTGGGCATTCTGTTCCGTATGGCTCAGCTTTCAAAATCCCATGAAAGGTCTTACTATCGCCGCCACCTATGTACGTAACGTATTTCACATCATATTTAGATAATGATCATGAAAACATGGTGACAATGGCATCAATTTCCATTTTTCCTGAGCTGCCGGTGTGATTGATAGTGCACTTGTCTTTATGAGAGGCATACCATTCCTCATAACCGATTGGATCACTCTCTTTTTTTATTTTCCACAAATTGCATGCACTACAAAAACTGCTCATTAGACACGCGTCTAGAACTTTGTTCGAATATTTCCCAATTAATGTAGAGACACGAAACAAAGATGAAAATCCACGCTTTTTCCATGTGCCGTCTCCAGAAATTGTAAATTCCTCTTCCGGCTTTCCTGCTTCTTTATTTAAATCTTTTTCCTGGGCAACAGCGTGGGATAATACAGATTCATACACGGCAGATACTGCTACGTGAATATTTTCCAAACATGCGTAATATGCACTTTTGCTAATTCCTTGACACATATCCATGAAGCCGCAAAAAATATTTAGTCCTTCATGACCAATCCCCAATAATCTCATCACAAAAATCAAACGACAGTTGATTTCAGCTGCATTTTTAATCATTGGACAAGAATGAATAACTAGCGGCGAATCACATTTGCACGTCATAAAAATTTTAAAACTGGCGCCCCGAAAATTTGACGATTTGAAATCCACTTCACCTTTACATTTTTTGCATATTACGGCTGCAGATATAGTGGAAAACACAGTTGCAAATTCCAAGATGCAGTAAGCAAAATTAGAAGAAATCGGCACGTCGAGTTCTGTAGTATCTAATAATTTTTTCGCCGATGTTGAGGTAAACTCCATACTTCGCCCGGCCGTATACTGATTACCGAGAAACTTTCGTTTCTTGGTGCGATCAGCATGTGCGGTAGAATATTTACATCACTCTGAATACTGTTCGTAAACTGCGTTGCTTGAAGACTAACCCAAGACTGAGCTAAACGTTACTATTGCTGCTATCGCGTCACATTCGACAAAAGAATTTATCGACAGCGTCCTCATTAGTACCTGAACATTAGTCAAAAAGGTCTCAGGTATAAGCCAAAATATTAGGTTGGGGAAAAAGAAATCCATTATTTTGTCGGTAGATGTCTGTAGTGATCGATATCTCGTAAAGTATCGATCAAACAATTTTAGATTTATGCTCTTTGCAAGGTGACATTTCACACTAAAAAATTTCTTTTGTTGTTTTTTATTTGGTCTATTCAGTTGTGAGTTACAGGGTGTTAAAAATGGAAGTCAAGAAAAAGAAAATTCGTTACATTTTATAGTTTTTCGTTGATAAAGGCGAAAATGCAAGCCAGGCGGCTGAAATTGTAAATAGTGTTTATGGTCCCTATACTGTAAGGGCTAATTACGTGCAATTTTGGTTTCGTCGATTCCGTTCAGGTATTTTTGATGCCAAAGATGCACCTCGCACAGGCAGGTCCGTCGTCGAAAATGTCGATAAAATTACAGAAATAATCGAAGTTGACTGACATGTTAGTAGTTGTAGCATCGCCCAGGAGCTAAAGATCGACCATAAAACAGTTTTAAACCATTTGCACAAAGCTGGATTCAAAAAGAAGCTCGATGTTTGGGTGCTACACCAATTAACACCAAAAAACATGATGGATTGAATTTCCATCTGCGAAGCCTTAGTCAAACGGAATGAAATCGACCCATTTCTTAAACGGATGGTGACTGGGGATGAGAAATGGGTCACATACGACAATATTGTGCAAAAACGATCGTGGTCAAAGCGCGGTGAAGCAGCTCAAACGGTGGCCAAACCAGGACTAACGGCCAGGAAGGTTCTGCTATGCATTTGGTGGGACTGGAAAGGAATCATTTATTATGAGTTCCTTCCATATGGCCCAACACTAAATTCGAATCTCTACTGTCAACAACTGGACCGTTTGAAGCTAGCGATTGACCAGAAACGGCCAGAATTGGCCAACAGAAGAGGTGTTGTGTTCCAGCAGGACAACGCTAGGCCACACGCGTCTGTAGTGACTCGCCAGAAACTCCGGGAGCTTGGTTGAGAAGTTTTAATGCATCCACCATATAGTCCGGACCTGGCACCAAGTGATTACCATCTTTTTCTCGCATTGCAAAACTACCTGAGTGATAAGAAATTGGCATCAAGAGAATATTGTGAAAATCGGTTACTAGAGTTTTTCGCCAATAAGGACCAAGATTTCTATGAGAGAGGCATTATAAAGTTACCTTTAAAATGGCAATAAATTATAGAACAAAACGGCGCATATTTGACCCAAATCGGAAAATCCGAAACATGTTAAATAAAGTCTTGAAGTTCACGCAAAAATAATGGATTTCTTTTTCCCCAACCTAATATTATAACAAAGGCTCCGGAGCTCTGACCCTTCGCTTCAGTTCGGCTCGACCGGGTCTCGGCGCACCTAGCGTGCTGCTCCGTTCTACGGCTAACTTTCCAACGATGTCGAATATTGAAAAATCCTTTTACTCACATATTCTACAGATGTTATAGAAACAATTTAGCAAAAAAAAAAGTTTTTGATTTTTTAGACCTATCACACCAGACGACCCCCTTAAAGAACATTGAAACAAAGGACTTTAAGAAACTAAATTATCTTCATTGCGTTTTAGAATCAGTTGATAAAGCAACACGAAAACCAAAGATGTTCTTAATCTAAATGAGTGTAGCTATAGCATGCTGCTACGTTAATTGCTTTTTAATTTCTTTTCTTTTTCATGATCCCTTAAGAAAGTAAAATTGTTCCAACAATTACAAAAATATAATGAATTTTTATAATTGCAAATTTATAAACTTTTCTCCATGCTTTCAAAATATATTTTATATCATTGTATACACATATTATCAATAATTGTACGTATACGATTATTTTAATATCATGCATATAAATGAAGTGATATTTATTTGTGAATAAATAATAGTATTTTTACGAATTATAATTTTTAATGTTCCATTCATTTTTGTAAAGTAAATCTACAGAAAAATGTGTTTTTCGTACAATTAATTTAAATTTCGATAGTTCGAGTATCGTAAATAAACTCGTAACCTGAGATTTTTGTTTCACATAAAATTTTAATATTTTATCGAAATTCTCACGTGTTTATTTTCTGTTCTTAATCTAAGAACATTATTTAGAAACAATGGATTAGTGAAAAGTATCTGATACGGATCAAGATGGCATCGCTGCTATAGGGTTGCATCGCAGCGTCGTTGTACGTCGTTAAAATATTATAATTTAATTTTCGCGCGCGTTCGGTAATTCCATTGATCGGATAGACCGTGTAACGGAACAATGGTTATGCAAATTTCGACAGAACATCGAGCCGTGTCTAAATAGAGACCCTGTAACGACCAAGTAAACTCCCGGAGGAAGTGTCGCAAACAAGACGCGGACGAAGAAGAAAAAGAAATGGCGCGGGAGAACTCGATTATTCCACGGTTTTAGCGCTCCTACGACGACGGCTGGTTTCGTAAGAAAACGGGAAAAAGCTGGACGCACAGTGTCGACCGAAGGAAATAAGAAGTACTGGAAGAGTTCCGTTTCACGAACCGTAGAAAAACGCGTATATAGGCGGATTTCTGGACCGCCTCCAGTGACTGGCGGATGCTGACTATAGTTAATGAATCCCCTAGAGTTTCTCCAGAAGATTAACGACGAAGCTAACGCCGAGTGAACGGCGAGAAAAGAAACACAATGAGCCCTCTAATCCGTACGCCATATTCGGATATATAGCAATGATTCTCAAAGTAGCGCCTCGAAACCATTCACGTTCCGTTTCGAAGCATTTTCCGATATAACCAGCAGTTTCGAAAACATTTCTAATGATTCTTAAAATGAACATGTTCATTTTTCGTACAGTTGAAGTAAAATTCGACACTAGAAGATGTTTATACACGGAAGGAGACCCCTCAAGTTGGAAGAAATAGAAAAATGTTCAATTTATGAATCACGTTTGGGGATTCATTTTAAGAATCATTAATGTGTATAATTAAAAAATGATAAAATGAAAATTGTTATGAACTATTAGCCCAGTGGTACAAGTTGGAAGGAATAGAAATGTTCAATTTACGAATCGTGGCCTGGGGATTATTTCAAGAATCACTATGTGTTATGTATAATTGAAAACTGATAAAATGGAAACTGTTACGGATCTGCCCAATAGTACAACTTTGGAAGGAATAGAAGTAAAGTCTGGAGATCATTTTAAGAATCATTACTATAAGAAATATTCCAATTGCTATTCCCTGCAGTATGCCCCAAGATGCCTGCAATACTCTTTTCGAGTATTTTCCAAATGTTATTATATAAATTGATTGAAATTCGTTTACAATATTTTTTAATAACATGGAATTGCTTTGAATTCAGTGTCGTTGGCATTAAAAATATTTCTGGCGAGATAATGCATGGGAGCAAACGACGTCGAGTAAAACAACAGAATTTTTTAGACGAAGTGTTCAAAAGGAAACGTCACTTTTCATCCTGTTGAAAAGCCCGGGGCCAGGTCTTTAAACAGAAGGGAAAACGCGCGTACGGTCGCGACCGATTCGATAAAGCTACTCGCAGCCAGCCGGAACGCGCGATAAAAACTGAGAATGCGGTTTCTCGACAGGCAGCGTTGCGTTATCGCCACGGCGGAACACGAAGGGACGGCTGCCCCGGAATTTCGAGAACGATAAACAACTGTCAGCGTAATCGTGACAGTAATATATGCCGGCGACGCAGACTTGCTGGGAAATTCTTTGGTCGAAGAAAGAAGACGGTGAACACGCGCTCGTAGGATCCATTGCATTTCCGGTCGGACGATGGTGCACTTAAAATGCAAACGAGCATGGTTCGTACAGTATTCCCCGGCTTATTGCAACTTTCTTTCCCCCGAGTTGTTGCAACGTTCTTATCCCCACTCTGCCTCCTGGGACTCAGGTCGATTGTAATGTAACGTAGGGTCAGATATCTGTATTATTATGGAAAATTGGAAAACCGAGGAACCATATGCAATAAACAATTATTAAAATTAAAAGATTTTTATTTTCGATGAAGTTATGAAAATAATATTAACGGAAACACGAGGTTCTTACGATAAAAATGACTACGAACACGACATACGTCATTTTAATAAAAATTTTCATTTCTTCCGTACTTTTTTCGTTTTCTAAAATTCGAAACCAATTTTTTAGTTCTTTAACTATGAAGAATAGAAAAAAATTATTCGAGCAAATGTTATTTAGTTTCACAAAAACAAAATAATAATGCAAATTTGCATTCAGAAAAATGTTAGTCCCCTCCCCCAATGGTTGCTTCTTCAAAAATATGTTAGGAACTAAAAAATTAGTCCTTCTGAACCATTAAGAAAAAGAATTAAATCAATGCCTTTATTAGATTCTTAGTGTATCGGTTAATTTTTAAATAAAAATTTTCTATTTTTCACAATACATTCAAGAAAGTATTAAATAATAATCGAAAGAGACCGTGATTAGACTTATTTTTATCAAGAAAATTTCATCTTTCTGTATTTAATACTTTCTTGAATGTATTATGAAGAATGATACATTTTTACTTACGTTTTAAAAATAATAAAATATCGATAGCTTTAGGTTGTAGTAGAAGCAGATACAGTTATAAATTTAAGGTTTAGGAGGTGATGACAACTTTCCCAACTTAAATTAATGTAACTGCGGCAACACTTTCCTGCATTCACCAGCAGAGGGCTACGTTCTACCTGTCTCTCTCACAAGTGTTCGACTGTATTCGTATATATACACTCCTCGACTGACCATTCAATGTTAAATTGGGGAGTACTATACATTCGAATAGAGTAATTCACAAAATACTAGAATAAAAATAATAAGCGATTAATATCACTAGAAAACAATAATCAATTTCTTTAATAGTATGAAATATCCCGTGACTGAATGTATCGATAGCCAAAGTGATAACAGTACTTTATCTAATTAAAGTAACTAAATTTACAAAACCCATCAATTTGACTGGTGCTACATCCCCCATACTTAAAGTTGCAGAACTCGTAAATATTGTTTGCAACCAATTTATATTAAATTTGATTAATGCAATGATACGAACCTGTATCTTAATCAAAAGAAAACCCGCATTTTAATTCAACCATCAACGTGACTTTCGATAAAACAATGTGCAATTAATGTCCATAAATCTATGTTGTATGACTCTCAAGAGATATGTAATTACTCTCAACATTTGAAGAAGCCCCACTATAGCGTAAAATCCTATTAAAAGGTCAGCGTTGGAATTAGGAAGAACTTCAAGGTTTTCAAGTCCCGTAATTAGAACTTGTAGTTTCCTACCTAGAAATGAATATGAACACAAGTGGCATAGGAATTCCGTGTTTCGAAAATAGCGTGGAAAGTCACGTACTGGGTAAACCCAGCTGTTCCCAAATCTTCAACAGTAATGCTGATAAGAACTATACGAAATTGTTTCGCGTGCACCGGTGTAATATCGTAGACTTGTTGCTCACGCCACAGTGCTTGTTGCACGTAATGTTAGCCGGAGCCTTTAACACGCTAACGTTCGACTAAGCTACCATTTCTTCCCTAAACTATTGCCACCCTCAAAACTCTGTTTTCGTTCCAAAAAATAAAATAATTAAATTGTTTATGTGTTCAAAAGGACGTTACGAATATTTCAAAAGCATATAGAATTCTATTAATTATTACACTTCGATCCTCTCTGCTCTTTTAAGTAAATATAACTAATAGCAACACTTATACATCACTAATACAATTGATAAGATTTCATTAAATTTTTTCTTTATTAGAGAAGATAGAGGAATGTAAAATTTATTTATTTTCTATATGCTATAATACTCGAATTTATAAGTCACATTATCATGCATTCAATTCTATATAATTTTTATTTTTTAAATTATTATTTAATGTAATGGCTACAGAATAAATCACCTGCCCATTTTTGCAGCTCATTAGAATTTTTACTGTCCACGAACGCGTTTATTTTTCATGAATTTTTACAACTACCTGATATATATATCAGAAAAATAAAAAATATTTTTAACAGTCAAACCGCGATCAAGGAGAATTGAAACGTGTTTTGCAAAAGTTTCGTCTTTTTCAGCGCGAAAGTAAAAAGAAGATACCTGTTGTTGCACGCTGTGAGAGTCTACGTTTCACGAAATCGCACCTCGTTTCTATCATGGGAGAAAACTACGTCGGAAATGGAGAAGGCACAGGTGGTAGGTCACCGAGCCACGTTTCTGTCCGAAACGTCTGTGCGGCGAACACTTGTTTTACACTTGTTTTACCTCCCCAGTTATGAAAGTCTTATTTCCACTTCCTTGGAATCTCCTATGGTCGCTCGTGCTGGTTGCACCAGTCGTTTCGGTAGAATATTTGCTGTCCCAAAGAACCAACGTGTCTCGGGTGTAGAGCAACGATGGGGCAAACGTTCAATGTTTTAAAAAAATTCATTTAAGGGCGTGCTACATTTTTTTTTTGCATATAGACGAAAATTTCCATAAAAATCTGAATATTTTTTGCATATGCAAAATACGGCTGTGAGAATTTATATGTATAGAGATTGATTCGAAAACTTTTGCGCTCGAGAAAAATGAAACACGCACGAATAAACATTCACAAAATGATTAAAATATACTTTGCATTTATATTTAAATTGCAAGAATAAACAACAGAAAAAAGATTTTGAAAAAATTTATTGCTTTTTATAGTAAATTATGTTGGCCCATGAAAATTCTTTTTTTGATCCATTTCTAAGTACGTTTGTCCGTTACTGGTGTAAGGTATCAAAGATATTATCAACAGTGACAGATAAAATAATTTTCAACTTATTCTTTGCTGAATCATTAAAAATTCACAGGGAAAAATATTTGACTGCATTTCTGTGTATATTACCTAGAGAATTATCGACTAATTATTCAGAATTTATTGTTCGTTTCCATATTACAATTCACTTAAAGAGAATTAAAAGTATAATACGATCACTATTTGAATTTTTTACCATTAAAATTTCCTCTTTTAAGAATCAGGTTTATAATTTATCACTACATTATAAGTCTCAATGTCAATTCTATTTCTTTCTATATTACATACTGTATTATACTATACTATATATTGTTTTCAATTGTAAAAGCATTATTATATTTTCTCTTGTATACTTTTTACACGTATAATAAATAAATACCTCTCACACTGGAATTTTACGAGTACGATATAAAATAAGTTAAAAATGAGATCACGTGAAATGCAGTCAAGTGTTTATAATAAACAATTAGCACTTCAGAGAAGAAACCAGTTCAACCAGGGGGAAAAGTTCAATTCGAAGTGTAGCGTATAGGTCAAAGAACGATGTGCTTATCTATATTTTACGGTTAATGAAAATAACATTTGGCGTCCGCGGGCTGGTGAACGAAGATCAGAATTCAAAGAGTGGTTCGTTAGAGCTTGTGTTTCAAAGAAGTTTGCGTCAACCACGTCCTATTACGAATACAAAGCGACTCCTCTGGTTTCTAGTCTCTCATTTTGGGAACTAATATTATAATTAGTGAAGTCTACCACCGAAATGGCGTCTAGAGACATAAATTAATTCTTAATTAGCGGTACGTTGAAAATGCAAATTACGGATCGCTTAAGGCTAGCAAGAGGCATTCATATTTACCGTGGAAACGTGAACGATGACGTTTAACAATGTTGGACGAAAAGAAATAACAGACTTTTCAGTTAATATTTTTGAAACTGTAAGATAGAAAAAAAACATACGTAAAAGTATTTTACTATAAATACTGGAATTTATCGCGTGTAGAGGTCAATGTTTATTGATTCAGTGTGATTAAAATAGATTCAAATAAATAATTATTATAAATTGTATTCGAAATGAAGACCCATCAGAGTCTCAACATTTTTGCAATCTAGCTCTAAACGAATTTTGTAGAGGACTTAGGATCTCTGAAATAATATTCCTATACGCTATAATAATAAATTGACGCATATCTTCAACTTTTTAGTGTTTTCCATAGAAAGAAATACAATGGTCGCAGTACCAGTACTCCGCAATATTTGAATTATAATATCTCCTAAAGTAAAGGTTTCTCGGTACAACTATATACTTTCTTACAAAAAATGTCGAACTGCATCGATCAATATACGAAAAAATATACGATTCCATTTAAAAACTCAAATTTGGCTTTAAAATTTCATCAATGCGTCCACGTACAAAAATACTAATTATACAGAATAACGGCTCCCTCGAAACCATTCAAGTTTCATTCGAAGCATTTTTCGATATAACCAGCAATTTCGAAAATATTTCTAATGACTCTTAAAATGAACATGTTCATATTTCGTACAGTTGAAGCGAAATTCGACACTAGAATATGTTTATACACGGAAGGAGACCCCTCAAGTTGGAAGAAATAGAAAAATGTTCAATTTATGAATCACGTTTGGGGGTTCATTTTAAGAATCATTACTGTGTATAATTAAAAAATGATAAAATGAAAATTGTTATGAACTATTAGCCCAGTGGTACAAGTTGGAAGGAATAGAAATGTTCAATTTACGAATCACGGTGTGAGGATCATTTTACGAATCATTACCGAATATAATTAAAAAATGATAAAATGAAAACTGTTACGGGTCCGTCCAATGGTACTTGCTCGACCAATTTCATTTTCCACGCGCGAAACATTAACGATATTATTAAATTGTTTACAGTTTGACGCCATTTTCGACAGTGGCCAGACTACGGTGCAACAATATCGGGCTAATAAACGTGACATTTCAGCGTGTTAGTTTAATTTCAGCTTAAACGCTACCTCAACGATCGTTTATCCGATGTAATTACTCATTTATATTTCGCCGTCGTGTCTGTTAATTGGGACATGTCAATTTGGGGGACGATGCTAATGAAAATCCCGAAAAGTGTGCTAATAATTCTGGCGAAACCGGATTCGAAAACATCGACGCGTCTCAGTATCGTTTCAGCGCTACGGAATCGAAATTCGCGCGCGTACATCGGAATCGGTTAATTAACGGCTCGGTCGGATTAAACTGTTATCAAAAAACATTTACGCAACTGAGAACGGACCGACTAATTGCGTCGATAGCGGGCATTAATTCCGTCGGTCCGCGAAACCGTCGACCGTACAGTGAAAAGTGCGCGCGCGATGGTCGCATCGGTAATTATTAAGTTTACCGTTGTTGTTTGGCCATGTGACGGAAATCCGCTGAAGAGCTTAAAATTTATAGGTCCATTTTCGTTTGCGTTAGGTTGTGACGCACGAAACGTTCGTTCGAAAGTTGCTTAGCAAAGACGACAGCTGGGATTTATAGTCGACTGTAATCTCCATTCGTATTAGTCGTGTTAGAAAAATGAGAACATCTTTGGAATTCTATGAAGGAACAATTATTTAACCTATCGGTTTGATATTTTGCACCATTATTCATATATATCTTAGTGAGATACATGATTTTTTTCACGTAAAAATATTCAATAATTTCGAGGATATAATTTTTTGTGCAAACCAAGCCTCGAATCGTGTTGAACTTATTAAGAAACATTATTTCGAGACAAATTTTTTATTCAAATTGTTAAGATTTGTTAAATAGAAAATTATAAAATTCCTATGCACAGAACATTGATACTATTAAATGTCTGAGAAAAAATGTTATAATTTTGTAATTGTTAATATTCCTAAAAATAAAACTAAAAAATCTGTGCATCAAAAAAATAAATTATAAACTGTTGTCCCTTTTCTCTTCTGGTTCTATGATTTACTGATAGTTTTAATTATTACGAGGGAAAGAATTCGATTTTAAATTAATAGTGGAAAAAGTTCAACAACAACATAGTCAGTTTTTCATAACGGGAACCAATTACTGCCGACTCCTGCTATCGACAGTCGAAAGTTTGTTATGAAAAGTGAAGGGAAAAACCAATGGTATGGTAAACAGGAAAGGTTTCATTTTCCTGCTCGATCGCATGTTTCATGATTAACAAAGTTCAATAAATTAAAACACGAAGTTTTATCTCATCGATCCTACTCGTTATATGCGTATATCCATTACTAATTATCGCTTTTTAAAAGATAAAATGTTTCCAACTCAAAATAACAGATCAAGCACTTCAATTATCGAATTCAGGAACTCAAATATTTATGTAAATGGTATTACAAATATTGTCACTCAACGAATTTTTACTGTCATATAGTAAATTTTTATTTTTAATTATAACTTTTTCGACCAAAGTATGATGATCTGTGAATTTTTTATTGCGGTAATTACCGTTGTTTAGAATATAATGGAAATGTAACTTACAGAATGAGTCCACAGAGTCCAGCCACTTATTATTCCATCTGAAACAAAAACGAAATGTTTGGTTACATCTAGAGTCATATTATTAATAAAAGATAATAGATAGAACGTAAACAAGAAAATCTAGTTTTTCGATGATTCAGAATTCCAAATACTGTATGAAAAAGTAAATAAAGAAACATATAACGAGTAACAATTGTGCTTATATTGCAACTGTTTAAAGATCCCATAAATTGATATCACATTTACTGAATTAGGAATATTCATTTGTTATATTTATTTTCTATTCACAGAAAAAATTCAAATAACTGCATCGATGCAGAAGTGCTTGACCAATTGCTACATCAGAGTCAATAAAGTATTACTCGGACGACCAATTGTTTACATTACACAAGTACAAAGGACGCACTAGTTTCTGCATATCGATTATTCCTTAATATAAGAGGATATCGAACCATAACCTTTGCTTAATACAGAGACTTTAACGCGAGACAAAGGTAAGCGCAACACCCATTTAGTAGATAGCTTTTACTACTTGTTCGCTTGCACAAGAGCTTTTCGCGAATCTACACGATCCTCGGGAAGCGAATACTCAATTTTACGACATGCGTGTGACAGTTGACTATCTCCCCGAGCAAGGAAACATTTTATTTCGCTCCGTTTCGTTTACCCCGGGTGCTTTAAAAATATTCGTGAACGTACATTTCCATTTAGATTCGTGCTCGTTACGAGAAGATCGGGGGGGATTTAGAAAATTAAAAAACATTCGACCCCGATTACAGCGAATTTTATTCCCCCGGACGATCGTTTCGATTTTCATCTATATTAATTTCAGTTTAGACGAATTCTTTCGAAAATACTTGGAATTACAGACGGAACGGATAGAACAACTTTGTAATCTAGAACAATCGTATTCTTTCTCGCTTGTACGAAACCCACGACGACGAAGCACAGTGGATAAGAAACTTGCTCGAACGCAAACGAGAAGTTAGCAAGTTTACTTCCCAAGACACGAATAATTTTCGTTCCAGTTTCCGGACCGTGGAAATTCAAATTCGAAAGCCTTTTAAAGCGAAAATTTACGTCTACGGTATCAGTAGCGTCCATGACGAGGAAGACTAATTAATTCGTAACATCATTATTACACCGGGCTAGAATGAACTAAGGAGATGATAAAACATTCCAACAAAGATAACAATGGACGACCAGGTGACGATTAAACGCAAGTTACGATCTTCTGTTTAAACGATCAGTTACTAATAGCAGAATCATTTACACGGTGGAAAATTCAAATCTGAGGTTTAAAGCTTCATTATAAAATATAATATACTTGCGTTAACTAAATTATTTAGACTGTTACTGTACCAATTAATTTCTGTATTAGAATATATTTAAAATGTAAATTTCAACACAACGCGTGATTTCAGCAATATTCAACTTATACAGGGTGTTCGGCCATCCCTGGGAAAAATTTTAATGAGATTCTAGAGCCCAAATTAGACAAAAATCAAGAATACCAATTTGTTGATTGAGGCTCCGTTAAAAAGTGATTAACAAGATTATTCTTAAATATTATTAATAAAATTCGGCCACCTACATGAATTTTTTTCTCGAAAATGCGTAGGATTTCGGGGGTATGTCTATTCCCCAAAAATGATTGAAATTGACCCCTGCAACTAAAAATAATTTTTTTAGAACGATTTGAAATTTTTTAATTCTGTCGAAAAATTTCAGGGAAACGTGTCAATGATGGTCAGACATTATATTTTCAGTGAGGAATTTTTTTCTCGAAAGTGAATAGGATCTTGGGGGTATGTCTATTCACCAAAAATGATTGAAATTGACCCCTGCAACCAAAAATAATTTTTTCAGAATGATTTGAAATTTTTTAATTTCGACGAAAAATTTTCCGATCGATATGGAACTTTAAACGTTAATAACTTTTTAACGAAGCCTCAATCAACAAATTGGTATTCTCGATTTTCATCTTGTCGTGGCCTCTATAATCTCCCATTCAAATTTTTCCCAGAGGTGGCCGAACAATCTGTATAATATATTTAAATTTCAAATCGTACGATAATATACTTATTTTGTTATGTCGTTCTTCTTTCAGAGCTTTTGCAATTTGTATAATTAAATACCTTCTCAGAGATTAAATAAAAATTTTAATTAATCCCAATTTGAAGTTGCATGTGTATTAAAAATATCAAGTCTAGAAATAAAATTTATTATTGGTGCTGAAATAATTTTTGTGATCCACTCTAAGTGTTTTATTTTTTTCCGGATAGCAACACACGCAAACAATTGAAACTTTAACCGCGTCCCGAAGTAATCTCATGAATGCAAAGTTAGGAAGTTCCACGGTTAACTTCGAGGCAATCTAATTGAAATAGATGTCGCGTTTTCGGATCGTTCCTTCGTTCGAGTTTCTTTTTCCAAACAAATGACCAAGTCGAAAATTTGTGAAACTCCATCCAGCCCCGAGGCACAATCGACGTTCCAGCGCCGTGGCGAGGCGAAATCCCGCGTACTCGAAATCACTTTGCGGCTGAAGGATCCTTTTTCCGGACGGTTTCGAGTTTATTTGCACACACTGATCCTTTTCAACCGACGAAATCTCTGACGGTTCCAGCGAGTCCCGAACACTGGTTTCGCTCTTTGCCGGAATCCGTCACAGGTCCTCGAAACAGACACCCCTGGAATCTCGAAACTCTTCTCCGACGTTCGTGTAACACGAATCGATAACGCGAATTCGATATTTTTCGTTTTTGAAATTGGCACTGTTACAATGCAACGAAAAGAGTTTGCAAATTATTCAAATAGTTAGTAGTGCAGTTAATTGCAGGAATGATTTTGAAATTGGGAGATTTTAGTTAAGAATTTAAAAATTTCTGAGAAATATTGTTGTTGTGGTATTACTTTCATAAGATATATCTATATAACGTAATATTGTAATAATCTTTATTAATACATGTTCTCACTACGATGGCTCATTCGGGAGTGGGCCCGTAGAACGAAAGTGTCGCGTGCATGCTTCAGTGACGCGAGTGCCATCTGTGGCAAACTCCATCATTCCCCCACTTTTGACACAGATTTGCAGCTTACAAATATTTTAACGTAATTGTAATTTTTTGTCGAGGATGGTTAGTAAAACTACGCGCATCAATAAAAATACAAACACTTTCCTAATATCTTTATTAATCACTTTTTTCCTCTCGCATTCTTCCTCCTTTTTTCTGTTCGGCTAATCTCGCCCGCCTTCGGACGTTTCCGCTCTCTCCAGACACACATACACACACACATACATCCACTATTATCTTACATAATCTTAATCTAATTCGGTGAGCATACATCCCATCATATGATAACTCCCAAATATTATGAGTACTTACATGACAAAACCTTTGATGCCATTTGTTACTTATATCTATCCTATAACTCTCAATGCCGTGCATCTGGGCTCTGCCTTTCTCATTCCTTACTAGCTCAGCTTCGATGATATATGTATAATCCTCTTTTGCAGAAGGCCTCCCCCATTATCATCATAGTTTGTTTGTTTTAAATTATTATCTTATTATTATCTATCATTAATCGTTTATGATGTCTCTCTATTTGTGAGACTGACAATAAATTTCTTCGCACATTAGGAACATGACACACATTTTGTAAACATATACTAAATACAATTATTATTTATACTGGTTTTTATAGTAATATCTCCAATGCCAACTGCCTTTAGATTGTTACCTATATTATTATCTGCTGAGAAAATTGTCTCATTCGTAATGGTTCTATAATTACAAAACCAGTCTCTGTACTTACATATGTGATACGTTGCACCACTGTCTACTTCGCTGGTTCTGATCCTATTTTCACTTTGATTCCATCTTGTTTTGGTATTTTGCATCCTTGTTCGACAATAGTTGGCTACATGTCCTTGTTTACCGCATCTACAACGTTTCTTATCTGCCCTTTTGTATGTCCTGTCTGCTTCGCTCTCTCCTTGTACTGATGAAACACTTCCTTTCTTTCTTCTCTTATCATATTTGTTTCTTTTGCCATTCTTTTTTCATATTCGTTCAACAGCATGCTCCTCACCTCTGATGATTTGAATTTAGTGTCATCCAGGTTAGTTAGGACCATTATGATCCCATCGTAGCTGTCTGGCAAACCACACAGCATTATATGCCAGGTCATCATCTTTTATTTCCTAACCAGCCTCCTTTAAATTATCACTGCATTTCTTTATCCTGGTCATATACGACGTCATTGTCTCATCCCCTTCTAGTTGTATGGAAATCATCTGCTTCTTTAATTGCAATATTCTCGGCCTTGATCGAGATTCGAAGGCCTTTCTCAATGTTTCCTATGCGTCGTAAGCTTTCTTGCAGTCTATTATATGTATTTGGTGTTCTGGCTCTATATTTAATGCAATCAGGGCTAACGCCTTTTCTACTTTTCGGTTAAATTCTGTTCTTGCTTCGCCATCATCCGAAGGTTCAGTGGCTTCGCCCGATACGTATTGCCATAATTCACGTAAAACCAAGCACATTTTCATATTATATTTCCACGTCCCATAGTTATGCCCATTCAATTTATCAATACGATCGACCGATTGTATCACAGATGCCATTTCGTCTCACAAATTGCACTTACTTTTATTATAATCTTTTAGAACACGTGACCGATGCTTTCACATAACCTCACTTCTCGGCTACTGAATTACTCACATTAGTATTTATATGCGTTTCCACATTAGGTGCATACCTGGGCCCATAACCGTGTTATGGGATTACTTTCATAAGATATATCTATATAACGTAACACTGTAATAATCTTTATTAATACATGTTCTCACTACGATGGCTAATTCGGGAGTGGGCCCGTAGAACGAAAGTGTCGCGTGCACGCTTCAGTGACGCGAGTGCCATCTGTGGCAAACTCCATCAATTGTTTATGATATTCGGTTTTTATAATTGCTCGTTATGCTCGTATTTGCTTTTTATAATCGTTCTGGAAAAATTATTTTCGGTTGCGGGGGTCAATTACAATCATTTTTGGTGAATAGATATACCCCCAAAATCCTGCGCATTTTCGAGAAAAATATTAAGTACGGACGGAACTTTAAACGTTAAGAACTTTTTAACAAAGCCTCCATCAACAAATTGGTATTCTTTATTTTCGTCTTATTTTGGCCTCTAGAATCCCACATTAAAATTTTTCCCAAGGGTGGCTGAACACCCTGTATAATAGTTTTAAAGTAATTATTTTGTGATATGCAATGTATGCTATTTTAATTTTCACAACTTGGAAAATGTGGAAACTTCAGGATGTTTGTGTTTATTAAAAATTAAATTGGAATTTAATTTATTATATATTTTTGTCTTTTGCATAAGCCATCCTCGAGACATAAACCCTCAAATTTGCCACGCCGCCATTAGCATCGCACCATGCTAAACGCGGCTGAAAATTTGAACATTAACCGAGCTTAAGGTCCTTAGAAATTCCGTGACACGCGCGTACACGCCTAATTGACTCTTTTTAGAGGCGCCATGATGTACAAAGTCCAACCGAGTGACCTCCCTGCAGTGTAATAATGCTAATGTCGGCGGCGTGTCAATTTTGAGGGCTCATATCCTGACAACGGCTTATGCAAAAGACAAAAGCAGGTTCTGTTTTGCAAATACCTGGGTGTCAGCTACGAGCAAAAATATGCAGTAATAAACATAATCTACAATTTAAATTTTGATGTTGAAATTGGCACGATGTGTTATATACTATCCGGATTCTTAAAAAAAAGAAAAAAACACTAGGATAGGAAGCATGGAAACCAAAATTGTGTGACTGTTTTCTGATAGCGAATCCTTCACTCTTTTACATTTGGCTTGCAAATGCTAATTTCTACTAAAACAATTTTTTAAATGGTACAGAAACATTGGAATTTTAATTGTTTGTTTTTCTAAAACACATCTTTAAAATGTTTCATGTTTTTTGATAGTCTTTTGTAAAATACATCCTCGATTCACAAAAGAAATTGATGTTTGCTTTTGAGATGGAGAAACAGTTCATGATAAAATATTCTATGTTTTAAACAGTTCTAAAATTGCAGGAAACAATAAAATTATAAAAATAATGTTTGAATGATTTGTGGCAACTCAGAAAATTTGTTGATAATGTTCAGAGATTGTGACAGATTAAGTACCAAAATAAAAAGCAAGCCTAATATTAAAATTAAAATTGTATTTCGTTCCACCCTAATAAATACGTTTATTTTAATTATTCTTATTCCATCGAATTTATAATTCTTCCTACTCGACTCGTCACAAATATTTTCAAATATTTCCCGAAGTATCCAGATCAATGTCGCCGAAAAACAATTTTAAATCAATATTAACAAAATTAAATTATGCTTGAACAGCCACGTCGTCGAATTATCAGATACTTTCGCGACCCACCGCGTTCCAGGCATTTTTTTCGCGCGTCAAATTCAGACGTTCCCCGTGCAGGATGTTCCGCGGGGAAACATATTGACGAGAAAGCGGGGTAAAAAATCGTCGCGCTGAAGTTCTGCCAAGGAATAAGACGAAAACGTCGGCGAGATAAATCTTCGGGGCTTACGGGTTGGCAGCCAGGAAGAAGCCAAAAAAAAAAAAAAGTTCCAAATAGAAAATGAAAAGTGCAAGCATCGTCTGTTTTCAATCCCAAAAGATTTCGCCGGTTTGAATAAATAAATCGCGGCAACGTCGAAACTTTTAAGGCATTTTACAACGTTCGAGCATTCCCGGGAGCGGTTCCCGAAGAAATGCGCGGAATGCCACTTATCCAGTGAAGTACCTGCAAAGTCTCGTTCACTTTCCGAACTATCGCGGATAGACGACCGTGATAGAATGTTATCCACCTTTCCGCGATCGTTTCAACCCTCGAACTACGGCCGTTTCGTAAATCGGGAACGAACCGCTTTAAAATTTCACCTCCGGTGCCCTTCCGGAACCCTCGCCGCCCGCTATTTTGATTATATTTCCTCCCGATTAAGCTTTAAACGCTCGTTGCGACTCGTACGCTTCGTCACGGAGTTCCGAACTTTTCCATCGTCTACTGTAACTGAATACTAATCAGATTTTAAGGATGACGTACGCCGCGGTCCGTAGAAACGTCCGAAACACGGGCTAAATATAAAAGCGTTCTTTTATTTTTATGAAAATCAGTGTATTGTGGCTTACGAGATCGATGGGTACGAATCTGGGGCCAGATTAAAAATTTAATTGGTCGTTAATAAATAAATTTCATTTCTACAATAGCAAAGTTTTAGATATGCTATTACTATACTGATTTTGTTTATTTTATTTTATTTGAGGTCGTATTAATAGCTGAGGTCGATAATTTATATAGTATTTTAGGTCATGTTTATATACATTAATATCCTTTGAAACACTTATGAATTTCATTATGTTTTCAATTGAGTTCATATTTTGATGAAAATTAGTGTATTGGGGCTTTCGAGGTCGACGGGTACGAATCTGGGGCCAGATTAAAGATTTAATTGGTCGTTAATAAATAAATTTAATTTCTAAAATAGCAAAGTTTTAGATATGCTATTACTATATTGATTTTGTTTATTTTATTTAATTTGAGGTCGTATTAATAGCTGAGATCGATAATTTATATAGTATTTTGGGTCATGTTTATATACATTAATATCCTTTGGAACACTGATGAATTGCATTATGTTTTCAATTGAATTCATTAATGTTTCTTGTAATTAATCCTCGAACGGCGAGCTTTGGCTCCATTTTTACACGAATTTAATTATTTTACGTTCCAGTGCTAGGTTATCGATTGAATTTTTACATTATTTTCGTTATAAATTTGTTATTTAATGTTATTGTTAATTTTGGTAATGTTATAATATTTATCGAAAACCAGAATTTCATAACTGTTTTATAACTTTATTTTATTGCTATATATTCACATAACATTTATGAATTCTATTAAAGTGTTAACAATATGCGTCGTAGATTGCAAAATTTCGTTATAAATTAATGACAATTATTAAATATTCATATATGTGTCTGCCTCATTGAGCAATATAGTCATGATTCTTAAGATGAATTGTATTGCTCGTATCATTTTTAATTTTGTATTTTCCTCTACTATGATGAAAATCATTGCACTATCGAATAACAAATGCAAGGATGTTGTCTAATCGAACACAAATTATATTAACCATTTATTTCTTTTTATTATAACTTTGTGGGAATATTAAAAATATGTAAATGATGTGTTTATATACAGTTACTATATAATAGTTTATATTGTTTATATAGAACAGAAAATGTAACAAAATACAGAACTAGGGTAAGTGTTCCTCGTCAAGCTTATCGTCATAAAAAAATCTTTTTTTAGTTGTTACGTATTATAAAAGTTTAGGGATGTCAGGACTGTCGCGGTAAAATATTAAAACAGAAGCCGTAAAAAATATTTCGAGAAAATTAAACACTTTGACTGTTTAAGATAGTAAAAAATCCGCCATTTTTTCTTACGTATTCTGAAAGTTTAGAGCATAAAAGCTTCGTAGTAAAATAATAAGGCATGTCTTAGTAACTATTCAAACTGCATAGGTTTCTAAAACTGACAATAGTGATTTCTTAGCAATGATTGGATCGATTAACAAGGGATGTTGTACGTAAAAAAAATTTGCAACTTTCATCCTATGCAAACTATATATTGTATTTGATAAATAATTAATGCTATGAACTCTGTTGGACCTAACAGAATTGATCTCGAAAGGCAATACACGTCTCCAAGTTACGACTAATAAAGTTAGAAACTATATAAGTCATAATATAATAAAGTTTCGCGAGTTATAGCTAATAATGAGACCGAAGGTTCGTAAGTTATGGACGTGCATAATTTTGCTAATTAGACTTCGTACGTTCGACGTAATGTAGCAGGGATACGCGTTGTGATTTTATAATCCATAAAATATCGCGTATACTTTTTAAATACCGGAACGAGGGGAAGAGAGGAAAGAAGAGTGAAGAGGGTAATAGGTGAAATGGAACGATATTCTAAATCCGTGCAATAACGTGGCTACATCGGAATAGAGATCGTGAAACGTTCGATCTTGATAACACTTTACCGTTCAACGTTTTCGCCTGATTTGGTTTTATGGTTTATGCACCTGCATTATCTCAATGGTGTTCTTCACAATTTCCTCCCGTTTATGGTCAGCCATTATATACTTCACGCCGAAAACGATTCTTATCGATAACAAACGAAATAATGGCCCGTCGTTAAAAACGGGAAAGAAGGAGAAAATCGAGGAAGACATTTTATTTAAATTCTCAAACGTCGCTGACCATTTTTCAACGACTCTCGACTAAACATAAATGCTTTGATTCCTTAATAAAACAATTTTAATTTCTTTTCTATCGTTTTCTTATTGACTGAAAGTAAATTAAAATATTTTAATATTTTTAAATATTAATATTCTGTTTGTTGTCATTTCTTTTTAAGTTTATTATTATGTAACAAACTATCATTATTATTTTATGAAATTTAGCTATTTTATTTTCGAGCACTTGCTAAAATTTGCAAAATCTCCAAACTAGTTTGAAACTAGATGGGATATCGTTCATGTAATACTCCTAATTATTTGTAATTATAATAATACGTAAACGTAATATTAATACGTAAAGCGTAACGCGCAAAGAGCAATTATCAGCATGTACAATTAGCATTTCGAAGCGAAGAATCGATAGAGTATGACAGTTGAGCCACATTGATTACAACTCAGGGTCATGAATATCAACCACGCGACTGAACTGCAGTAGCACGACTCACAAATAACATGATTTATGCACCGAGACATATGAATATTAATTAGGGTGGTTCCCATAACTATTGGACTAAATAAACAACAATCGATGAACGTAAGCGATTAACATTGATTCACGGTAAACACGTATTTCAAATAAGTATTAATATCTAATATATTTCTAAATCAGAAAAAAAATGTTTAATTTGAAGAAATTACAATACTATTTAATGATTAGTGTTACATAACGAATTAAAAATTATTTCCAGTAATATTGCATACGTGCAAATTTATTGCTACTGAATAAAATTTAATTTAATTTTTAAATGTAAATTTGCAAATCAGATTTAGAAATTTTGTAGTATATGTGAGATGCAGTTTTAGTTGAAGTCTTGCACGTTTCGATGGAAAATTAATCCAAATAATACATTTGAATCACCTTAATAATAATGGCCGTTGTTTACGCAATAAATTCGATGTCGAATCTTATGAAAAATAATATTCGATGTATGACGTGCATATTGGAGTTCCACGCATCGCAACGTTTCTCACGCGTTCCGGGAGTCGAGAAACCATTTGAAAAACGACTGAACCCTGTATTAATAGCGGCTACTTTAAAGTTATACTCGGTACGTGCTCGAAACTAACTTCGAAACCTACCAGCAGCAGTATACGTGCCTGTGGAACCGTCGATGTCGATGGATTTGTTACAAGGGAATTCGGTTTATGGCCATGCGAGCTTTGTCGAAACTCCCCTGGAAGTCAGGCCGTCCGCAAAGTAGTTCAAACAAATTGCAACAAAAAGAACGACCATCGTAACAAAAAAACTCGAACCCGATCGATATTCCGTCGACATTACGCAATCCATCGGAACCGTATTGACACACAATTTCGTTTAAAACGTACGAGTGGTTTCTTTTAATCAAGTCGTTTATTTCCAACCATCGCGTAAAATATGGTGGAAAGAAATGGCAAATATTTTCACGTATAAACTAATATTTACGTAAGAGATACCATTGTAAATAACAGACGCTGAAACAAATACATTTTTAATTAAAAAGACAGTTTATATTATTGAGAGAACTAAATCGAATACTTAGTCGTGTTAATAGACATTTTATTATAGATTGTTATTTCTTTAAATTCAATTTCAAACGATATTTCCCAATTTTTGTATGGTTCTTCCAAATATTTTTATGCATTGTACCTCTCTATTTTAATTAATATACTTTTTAATGATCCAATTAGGGAAGAGGAACTGTGTATAATTATACAAATATGCACACTTGGAATTTGTATTCTAATATCATATTTAATTGTAATTATAAATTTTTCAAAGGGATAGTTACTTTATTTTGTAAGTAATGTACGTTTTTATTTCATTAAATAATATCATTTTTATGGCGCATTATGTATATCAAATATATTATACCCTACAATTAATTTTTTCAAATTAACGCATCAAACTCTAAAAAATGAAAACCTAGTTTTATCCCTATAGTTTTCTCGTGCTTCTTAAAACCGAGAAAAAGCGTACAAGAAGAAGGTAAACTTAAAAATTCGTTTTTACTTTTTAAATTTTTAAAGTAATAATCTCTAATTTCTATATCGAACTGTAAATATAGTGGATAACTGAGCAAAGATAACAACGAGCACTAAAATACTTTGTCACTGCCCTGCTGTAGCACCGTAGAAAACCTATTTCGACTGAGAAAAAGCATTTCAAGAGATAACGTCAGGTCGGTGAACCGATACATTTCCGTGATACGCATTTCGGTTCAGTTGATAATTAATCAATAGTGTTCCGGAGGTTAAATCTCAACGAGCAGGTATTACTCTCAGTTTTAATCGAATTTTATTGCCAAAACTAAATTCAGATCGAACGATCCAACGGCACGGAACAATGCGGATGCACGGATTAAATCGTTGAGAGCAGAAATCTACATATTCGGTATCGGTGTGTCGTTTTACGGAAAAACGCGAACGCGTCGCAAGATTTTCGTATCAGCGTTTAGGTTAACGGACAGGCGACGGAAACGCGAATCCAACCTCCCCAGACAACTTTTTCCTTGGTGAAAAAGAAGAAACTGGACTGATCGTGCACTATATCTTCGAACTCGTTGCTTCAATAATAATTTAATTTAAGATAATTCAGATGAAATATTTTCAAAAATATATATCAATCGAAACATCTATTTTTATTTTATTAAAGTTTATTTTAGATCATGTTATATATATTAATTTCTTTTAAAAAACTGACTAGTTTCATTATGTTTTCAATAGAGTTCATTCATTCATATCAATTGAAAGATTCTTTTTAATGAAAATCATAATAAAGTATTGCAGAATTAATTTTAAATTATTTTTAAACATTCCAAATTCCATATATGCTACATACACAAGTCTATTTTATAGCAATCAAAATATATATCTTTTTAATGTTTTTAAAATAGAACAGTGTTTTTTGGTGAATTAAACGCAAATAAATTGTGGTTATGAACCATTTATTATTTTCAGAAATGAATTATTTTAAATTAGAAGACTATACTTAAATAAAACACATCAGTGTGTCAAGAAATATAGAATTCCTTTTTTCCATACTTCAAAATCCCTATTTAAAAATATATTCTGAAATTTGTGTTATTGAATTCTACAAAATTTCCACGTTACAGAATATTTATTTCGTTGCCTTCGAATTTTTCGATCTGGTTGTGAACATTTCGAGAAACGTAAGGACTGTATTTATTGCAAACTTCGACTCAGATATACTATTTATTGTTTTCTCGTCCCTTTATCGGTTTTCGTTTTATTATAGAAACGATGTGATTTATGTAAAGTTAAAGAAAGTGTGACTGGGTGTACCTTCAGTGGGATTTCTCGTGTATACCTTCGCGCGGAAACCCTCGATATCAAAAGGGTTCAGGAGATGAGTAACGTGTCCGCATTGCACGGCTGCATGATGCATGCAGCTGGCCTCTAAAAGGGAGTCTTTATTCCCCTACCTCCATCTACGACTCACCAAGATCGCTTTGGACAGAGATGTCAGAATATTTCGGAATACTTTGAACTTTGGAGCGATTCGAACGCTCGAATCAGAATTCTCTCAGCCACCAGAACGTGTATTTTGGCCTTTGTGACCGGCCAGGAACCACCTACACAGGCCTTTGTGAGGACCTTCAAACGGACTTTGTACTTAGTACTCGACCATTGGGCTCTCTTGGCCTTCGCAGCGATCCTAAGTTCTAGTTGAACGCATTCTTTTTCAGCTTTAAATTCATACCATCGTTCACCGTCGTTGTAATTACGCCGGAATATCGATAACAAACCGAACAAACGAAAATCAAAATTTTTAACCTCGTTTTCTCAGAAAATTGTTTATCGTTTCAATCGAACTCGTTGTACTTTAAATTTTAATTATGTATATTAGAATCATGGTACGATCACGATAGTCGAAAGTAAACTATCTTGAGTATCGCGATTTGTCGAAGAACACAATGGAAAACAGTTTTTAATTTACTGAGGAATTAGTGGTTCTGCCAAATTCTTAGAATTGTAAAAGACAATTTGTGTAGCGAATTTGCAACATATTTATGAGGGTGCAAAGAAATATAGAGGCAGATATTTTTTTCTGTATGATTCATGACTTTTAATACTAGGCAAAAGTTTATTTCTATAATAGTACTCAAGCTACTACAATCTGAACTTGATCAACAAATTCTTTTTATTTGATCGAGTAATAAAATATATTTTTGTATTAAAATTAATTCACAGTGATATATATTTCATTTGGTTGAGTAATAAAATGTATTTTTGTTTGAGGTGCTATAAGTTATTCAAACATTATTTCTATCATTTTTAAAATTTTAAAGCCAACTGAAACATTAAACATGAAATATTTTATTCAGAACTGTGTTTTCATTTCGAAAACAGGCATCAGTTCTTCTGATTCAATTTTAACTATTATGACTTTAAGACTACAAAAAAATTGATCCATTTTGAAATTGTGCTTAAAAGAACAAAATAATAAAACTTCAATGTTTTGACAGAAGCTAGCTTTTGCAAGCCTGATCCTATAGAATAAAGGCAAATTTTGTTCACTGTTAGAAAACTATCAATTTTGATTGTTTCGTTCCACCCTAATATTTATACATCTAAAATAAATTTATCTATCACTACCTGAGATTATCATAAATAAATACGATTAAAAATTTGTCTCCATTTCCTAGCATTGTTACTATAATTAAACAAGTTAAAGAAATTAATTTTGAATATGATTTAAAAATTGCATACTTTAACACTAGAACTACCAAAATAATTTTGACTAATCAGTCAGAATGACCCATTCGTAATTTCTAATAAAACTAAAAAATTTACTCGACTGAATTTTTGAAAATTTATCGTAATTTTTTATGAGAGAATATATAAACACTTATTTCCATTGCGTTATATATTTCTTCGTGGATCTATCGTTTTAATTTCTTTGGTACAAATAAACACACTATAACGATCGGTAGTTCTAGTGTTAAGTCAATTAGGACTTATAATAATAACTTTGAGTATTACATTTTATGGATCAGCTATTTTCATTTTATTCTTCATGCTTTATTTAAATCTCCAATATTTTTACGTGCAGGTGATTTACAGTTGAAGAAGAAACGTATCTAAAATGGCGTGAATGTTATTGTCCCAGATATTTTTCAACCGTATTCAACGTGATTTCGTAGGAATATTCTTAGGAATAGCGAACAGAAATTAGGACAGGCTAGTGCACAGGAAGAAAACGCCAAAGTGATGAAGGAAAGGAAAAAGAGGATACCGAATAAGCGCAAAGCTGTGCATCAATCGAACGTGTAACGAGCGTGACCCATTTTTCAGAAAGGCTTTGAAGACGACCTACGTTACACTTCGTGTCTTTCGTGTTCCTCGGGTGTGGTTACTTTTTGGAGGATATTATATACAGCCTTTCTATCTATCAAAGCTGCTTCGAAACGCAACTACGTATTAGCGACGCTTTTCTGTGAACGTACAGCGAAACTGGTGGACCTCGCAAAGTTAAAAAAACAATTTTGATAATATCTGTCGTCGATGCTTTCAAATATTTATCCTTCGAGTCTCTCATAGCTTTGGGGGTTCAATTGACAATGAGCAGTCATCTGTTTATTTACAAATCCAACAGAAAATCCTACAAAATTATTTTTAAAAATTCTCTCCTTCTTCAAAAAATATAAATAACAAATTTAAGAACTTCTGTTTATTTACAAATTCAATAAAGCCTGTAAAATTATTTTTTAAAATGTTCTCCTTCTTCAAAAAATGTAAATAGCAAATGTAACAACTTTTATTTATTAACAAACAATATATAATGATCTGTAAAATTATTTTTTTAAATTTTCTCCTTCTTCAAAAAATATAAATAACAAATTTAAGAACTTCTGTTTATTTACAAATTCAATAAAGCCTGTAAAATTATTTTTTAAAATGTTCTCCTTCTTCAAAAAATGTAAATAGCAAATGTAACAACTTCTCTTTATTTACAAATAATATATAAGGGGCTGGAAAATTATTTTTTTAAATTTTCGCCTTCTTCAAAAAATGTGAATTACAAATTTAAGAACTTCCTTGTACTGCATTGTTTCAAATGCTTTATAAAAAAAAAAACAATTATTCTATCCAATACGCCAATAACACAAGTTCTTTGTGTTTTTCAATATATAATATCTTTTTCATACAGGATATGTGCATAAAATCGAGAAGGGGGCGATTTTATACTGGAAAAAGTAGATTGAAAATTTGAAATAAAATGTTTTCCTATGATGCTTCGTTTTAGAGATAATTGAATTTGAACGAATACGATTTGTTTGATGCGTCTGACCATTACCCACTATTTCTACTTGCACTCTAGATGATACAAACTCAACGTTCAAAATCAATTGTGTAGATTAAATTACGTTTGACAGTATAATAAAAAGAGGTTTCTTCTAACCATACAAAGGTTTTATATTTCATCAAATTTCCAAACCAAAGTTTTGTCAAGGTTTGTGTAATTTTGATTGTGTTTTGACCATCCACTTTTTTTCTAATCTTCTAACATTTCGTGTTTAAAACTTCCAAAATAATGCATAATGCAGACAAACTCTTGAATAACGGGTGACCTTTGACGTGGAACGATTCGACTGTAGCGCGAAGAAAATTGTCGAATAAAGCATCGTCATTGAACGTGCATTAATACCGTTACACTGATTCTTTTGTTCTCCGTGAAAGAGACGATTCATTGATCACGTTTCGCAGACAACGGGTAAACCTTGCTCGCGTCGGCACCATTCCGGTTTCAAAATTATTAATTATACGCGCTTTCACGGCGTAATAAATATTAATTAAAACACCGTGCTCTCTCCCCCCACTCCCCCAATGATATATAGCCCCGGTTTTATTTCTGTGCCTGAGGAATAAGTAAACGTTTAATCAAAATTTGAATTTCATGCATAAAACTTCTGTTGGATTTGCAATGCATGGACATGCACCGATGCATCCTAATATTGTGAAATTTTCGAATTTTCTCCGCACCGCGCATACCAGAAATATTTATGTTTATATTAAAATTACCATCGAGCGAAATTGTTTACTGTCACATGATACAGTAGGGGTTGTGGATAAATACACGTTCGGTGAAATAGTATTGTAGGTACATAGTACGATGGGCCATTCTGACGCGTTTGTTAATCAAAGACGCTCTAAAAATGATTTTATTTAGAACTTTACGCTTCGACATTGAACAAAAACATTTTTAACAATGATTTACAGCTAGCACGTTACATCAGAAATAATATTCTTCGACCAAGTATACAATTTTTACTGAAATTACATGATGTGCTTTTTGTTGAATACTATATATCTAATATCTATATAACCTAACCTAAAATGATCTTAGTCTACAAAATGGCACACACCAGGTGGTGTTGGGCTTTTGCTAAATTCGTGGTTTTGTTAGTTGATTTGATTCTGCATTTCCTTTAATATTTTTTATTTACATTAGCTATCCCCAAAGACTACTGTTTATAATATGAACAAAAACAGTTTCAGCAAACATTTGCAGCTAGTATATTACATCAGAAATAATATTTTTCAACTACCTGTACAAGTTTTACTGAAATTACAAGGTGTGTATTTTGTTGCATACTGTATATCCAATTATCTTGTAACCTAACCTAAAATTCTTGGTCTACAAAGTAACACACACCAGGTGGCGCGGTACTCTTGTTAAATTCGTGGTATTTTTTTGTCAGTTGACACGATTTTATATTTCCTTTAATATTTGGTAGATCTTTTTAGCTACAATTGCATAAATTTTGCAGAATTCAATTTTCCTTCGAAACTTTGACGATTGTCAGATCACCGTATTCCGTATCACCGTATAACAGTTGCAAAATTCTCTCGATGAACGCTAATCTAACCTACAATTCTTGTTCTATACGATGACACACACCAGATGGTGCTGTATTCTTGCTAAATTCACAGTCAACCTTTGTCAGTTAATCTAATTCTACATTTACTTTAATATTTGGTATATTTATCTAGTCATAATTGCCCAAATTTTACAGAATTCAATTTTCCTTCGAAACTTTGACGATTGTCAGATCACCGTATTCCGTATCACCGTATAACAGTTGCAAAATTCTCTCGATAAACGCTAACCTAACCTAAAATTTTTAGTCTACAAGGTACTATACACCAGATAGCGCTGTACTTCTGATCCTGCATTTCCTTGAACATTTAGTAGATTTATTCGGATATAATTACCTAAATTTTGCAAAATTCAATTTTCTGACGAATCTTTGACGATTGTCAGATCACCGTATTCCGTATCACCGTATATCAGTTGCAAAATTCTCTCGATGAACGCTAATCTAACCTAAAATTCTTGTTCTACACGGTGACACACACCAGATGGTGCTGTATTCTTGCTAAATTCATGGTCCCTCCTAGTCAATTGATCTAATTCTACATTTACTTTAATATTTGATATATTTGTCTAGTCATAATTGCCCAAATTTTACAGAATTCAATTTTCCTTCGAAACTTTGACGATTGTCAGATCACCGTATTCCGTATCACCGTATATCAGTTGCAAAATTCTCTCGATAAACGCTAATCTAACCTAAAATTGTTGTTCTACAAGGCACCATACACCAGATGGCGCTGTACTTCTGATTCTGTATTTTTTTGAACATTTAGTAGATTTATTCGGTTATAATTACCTAAATTTTGGAAAATTCAATTTTCTGACGAATCTTTGACGATTGTCAGATTAACGAGATCCGTCTATATCGGTCGGAGGATTCGGCCAGCGAAAAGGGAGCCAAAGGAACATTGACACACGGAAAGTTCCGAAAATTTAAGGAACGCTGAAGGAGCAGCCACGGTGCAGCTTCTACGTTTTCAGAACACGTCGCGAATCGCGGTGATCATTTCACGGGGACGTGCTTCCGGCCGCTGGAATTCCATGGCAGCGGGACGAACAATTCCGCACACGGAACCGTCCTTGCCTCTTCGACTGCAGTTCCAGCGTGTCGAACTCGCAAGAGGAACCTGCGGGCTGCCCTTTTCCAAGCTTCCGGCCGTGACTTTCTTCCAGCCCGTTGCTGTTTCAGCACGTCCCCGATTCCACGAACGGCCATGGCTCGTTTACGTTTAAGAACATAATTAAATTGACAATGAAGCGACAGCCACACGGCGGGAAGTACAACGCGCGCATCAACGGTACGGACGGAAACGGAATGGCAAATTTCCCGCGTATATTCAACTGCTTCTACAAACGGCTGAAAGTAATTTACTTTCGAGTCGTTTTAATAATGTAAAATTGTTGAATAGTTACATAAAATAATACTAAATTGCATTAACGCAATTTGCATACTACTATCTATCATCATTCCTTAGTATAACAATATTATATTCAATATATATTCGTATGTTTTTAAAAATATAAAATGTGCATTCAATTTTACTCATCACAGCTGTTCCAAGTAATCATATATTGTTTAATTCGTTAGTACAACAATGTTACATTTCGAAAATATACTCCTATATTTGAAAAAATGCAAAAATTCAAGTTTTGATCATTACTGTAGTTCCAAATAATTAAATCGAAGAAACGTAGCGAAAGTATCTATATTTTTACAATGACCTTTCGATGAAGCGAGTGATTCGACGGTGCTCGTACTATACCCAATCACTTTAATGGTAACTCGATTATTATACTCTCGCGCAAACGAAACTGTTTTGTATACACAACGAAATACTCGTTTGACTTTTTCCCAGAACAAACAATGAAGCAAATTCGAATCAGCTTTCTCTTTTTTTCTGCGAGATATTCTGTACGTGGAACAACAACCAGCTCGGAGTTCTAACACTCGAACTTCCGGAAAGTTAATTACAAAACTGCAATAATACATTCCGAATTTCTCATAATGAACATATTACGGACAGGTTCCGAGTGCTGCGGGCGAAACATACTGGGAACTTTAATGCGAAATTTCCATTGGGCTGATCGTGTTTAACGCACGATAAAGAAAATATTATTTATATCAGAAATAAATACGAAAAGCATATATCGATTTTGAAATGTTTCCTTGTGTTACAAAATATTTGCACATAATATTATACATAAAATGAGAGGGATCTATCCACAAATGCAATATTGTTACAAATGTCACGTTTTCAGAAAGTTCATTGTTTCAACGCGTACATAAATTTAACTCTCATTTACAATTGCACGGTCCCAGAGACTGCACTAGTTTTTCTTTGTTACACCCCTTCAAACCATTTAACTTTAACGAGGTGTGGCTTTCAGTATGTAAAGTAAGAATTTCTTGCAACGACGTTTCTCGTACAATTATCATACACGGTGGTTCCTGGGACTATAATTTTCAAAACACTTCGATATTTTAGTAAATAATGTTTTCATTTTGAGAATCTCACGACTTTTCAAAATTATGAGTTCAAATATATTTATTTATGGGAAAAAGGAATTCGAAAACTTGGGTACTACATCGCCATATGTATTGAGACTTCTTGTCTCTTTCATATTCCATACATAGAAATTTACTGTAAATAGTAGATGTTTATTTCGAACACGTGAGTGTCGTTATTGGTTGTTTGTAGAATAACAGTTAATCTATTCGTATGTTTACGTCGATATGGTAAATTGTAATTAGATTAATTGATTATCTTTATACAAATTCATATTTCTATTAATAAAATTAATGAAATGGGAGCTTTGTAGAGGGTTGTCTCAATCTCTAAATATAATAATTCGTATCTTACTTTAAGTATTTCTTACATTTTTGTATATTAAGTGTACTCTGTAAGTCTAATTGTAACATACAGGGTGTTTGGCCACCCCTGGGAAAAATTTTAATGAGAGATTCTAGAGGTCAAAAAGACGAAAATCAAAAATATCAATTTCTTAATTGAGGCTTCGTTAAAAAATTTTCAAATAATTGAGAAAAAATTATTTTTGGTTGCGGAGATCAGTAACAATCATTTTAGGTGAATACACATACCCCCGAATTCCTACCCACTTTCGAGAAAAAAATTGAGGTAGGTGCTGAAATTTTTCGGCGAAAAAAAAAATTTTCAAATCGTTCTAAAAAAATTATTTTCGATTGCAAGGATCGATTACAATCATTTTTTGTCATTACACATGCCCCCGAAATCCTATGCATTTTCGAGAAAAAAATTCTTTACCAAAAATATAATTTCAGGTCAGAAATGTCACTCCACGTGTGTATCTTTAAAACGTCATAACTTTTGCACGGATTGAAGGATTTTAATGTTTAAAAAAGCAAATAACGTGTAATTTAGTGAAGAATATGTAGAAATTCTAACAATATTGAAAAAATTGGTCCTTGATCACGTAAAGTGAGAAAAACCCCATAAAAGTGATCCAATTTTCAAACAGCCATAACTCCTACAGTAGTGAATATATTTCAATTAAATTTTTTTCTGAACTAGGGCTCACGGATACCTACAAAAAAGTATTAAACAAAATTTTCGTACAACGCAAAATAAATTGATTAAAAATGAAAAACGAATATTTAAGAAAAATCGAAACGGGGTGCCCCAAATTTCTCGGCGAAAATGAAAAGATTCAAAACATTCTGAAAAAATTATTTTTAGTTCTAGGGATCAATTGCAATCATTTTTGGTCAATACATATACCCCCGGCATCCTACCCAGTTTTGAGGAAAAAATTCCATAAGATGGATAAATTTTTCGACGAAATTAAAAAATTTCGAATCGGTCTAAAAAAATTATTTTCGGTTGCAGGGTCAATTACAATCATTTTTGGTGAATAGGCATACCCCCGAAATCCTACTCACTTTCAAGAAAAAAAAATTCGAGAAGGTATGAAATTTTTCAGCGAAAAAAAAAATTTCAAATCGTTTCGGAAAAATTATGTTCGGTTGCGGGGGTCAATGATGATCATTTTTGGTTAATAGACGTACCCCCGAAATCCTGCGCATTTTCGAGAAAAAAAATTCAGTACAAGCGGAACTTTAAACGTTAATAACTTTTTAACGAAGCCTCTATCAACAAATTGGTACTCTTGATTTTCGTCTTATTTTTGCCTCCAAAATCTACCATTATAATTTTTCCCCGAGGTGGCCGAACACAGTATACAATATAAATAAACATATCTTATCCCACTTAATGACTCTGTTCATAACACGTTTAAAACTGTATAGGTTATTCTCAGTCAGAATAACTGAATAACTTCATTTAATAAAATTATCGTTAAATAAACCTCCAAAATGCAAAGTCTCAACATTGGTGATCGAAAAGAATAGTTGCTATTTCATCAATGCATTTATACCATTATTATTAATTTCAGAACAAATAAAATTCTTAGTTACGAATATCAAAAGTGCATTTTAAAATTACCCGAGCCTGTTTTCCAAAACATAAAGTCGCCAATAAACCCACTAAACCCAATAATCCTTCCCACCGACGATTCCCACCGAAAGCGAACTGAAATATTCACGACCGCCTCGTCACCCCCATTTTTTATCCGCGCGGAATATTAGATTCCTGTGGGGCGAAATAATTTCCGCGCGCAACGCGAGCGTCGATAATTAACGACAAACGCGGAAAGTCGGGACCGTAATCGTAAAACGAAGATTTGGGAAACGGTCGCGTCGCTCGAGCGTTGCCAAGGTAAATTTTCGATAGAGTCAGCCGTATTCCGGGGAGTCCCGGGGTTACATCGATAATACGGCGAAACGAAATTGCACGAACGAACGAATTGTCGGCGACAAATTCGGTAGGAATAATTTAGAAGTGGACGGGCGGCCGCGGGGATCAGGCCGAATCGCGCGCGTGGATGGGTGGGGGTGGGGGGGGCAGAGGGGACGTTATCGCGGGAAAATTAAATGTCAAATTAATGCGACCGATAAATTTTCGTCGAACGAACGCGCGCGGACGCGTAGAAGGTAGCCAATTTACGTTGCATTATCTGGGAATTTAATTCGACGACGTTCAAAATCGCGAATAGAGTACGAATGATAAGACGAGGGTTACGGTGGGCGGGGCGAGCGTCACCGATGGATCGACCGGATAACGAAATCGACTGCGTCTGCTTCGTCTGCCCCCCCCAACGAGAAGGCGGATCCAACGGCCGACTAACGCCGCCGCTATAATTTACTGGCTCTTTGCCGGGAATATTTTAGAATACTCGCTTGCGCGCGCCGTCTGCGTTTCTGGAACACCGGGAGTTCTTTAATCAACAGCGCGCCCCGTACTTTATCAGCACCTGTATTCAAGCACGACCCGGGTCTCGCTTTAAATGTTAGCCTTCAGGTTCGCGCGGAAACGGACCAAGATTGCCAGCCGAAGAAGAAGCGGGGAAGAAATAAACAAAGGGAGCGCGGGCGGATTTTGTTGCTGAACCGGTGAACCGAAAATTTTAGATTCGAGATTTTCGTTTACGTTCTTTTGGATGCGGGCGCGAAGCAAGTATTATAATTTTCGACGGTTTTCGACACTTTTCGCTTTTCTGGTTTCAGAGAAAACTGGTTTTTAGATGTGCTGAAACTTTCATTTCATATGCAGTTTACTTATATTCATATACTATAATTGGTGATTCATTTATAAATTGAATTTGCAGGTGCCTAAATTTTTCGACGAAAAAAAAATTTTATATCGTTTAAAAAAAATTATTTTCGGTTGCGGGGTTCAATTACAATCACTTTTGGTGAATAGACGTAACCCCGAAATTCTACGCACTTTCGAGAAAAAAATTCTTTACCGAAAGTACAATGTCTGGCCAGAAACGAATGATTCCCCTGAAATTTCATGCGTATATTTAAAACGTAATGACTTCTGAACGGATTGGAGGATTTTAATGTTTCAGAAAGCAAACAACGCGTATTTTAGTGTAGAATATGTAGGAATTCTAACAATATTGAAAAAGTTGTTCCTTAATATCGTAAAGTGAGAAAAACCCCATAAAAGTGGTCGAATTTTCAAACGACCACAACTCCTATAATAGCGAATATATTTCAATGAAATTTTTTTCTGAAGTAGAGCTCATGGGTACCTACAAAAAAGTATTAAACAAAATTTCCGTACAGCGCCAAACAAATTTATTAAAAATGAAAAACTAATTTTTAAGAAAAATCGACAGGGGGTAGTGTCTAAATTTTTCGGCGTAAAAAATTTTCCCTAAATCGTTCTAAAAGAATTATTTTGAATTGCGGGGATTAATTACAATCATTTTGAGTGAATACACATACCCCCAAAATCCTACACACTTTCAAGAAAAGAATTCGAGAATGTATGACATTTTTGAGCGAAAAAAAAAAATTTCAAATCGTTCTGAAAAAATTATTTTCGGCTGCGGGGGTCAATGATGAAGAATACGTAGAAATTCTAAGAATATTCAAAAACTTGTTCCTTAATGCCATGTAGTCAAATTATTGTGAGAATCTGGACGAAGAGTAAACTAATAATAATCTATGTAATACTTTCTAACCTTGTACAACCTAGTGTGACTCTGGAGATATAATTCTCAATCACAAATCCATTTATTTATTTTTTTCTTTTTGTTTAACAAATTCCTCATAACTTAAAAGAAATAAAGAAACGAAGAAGAAACATATACTTTCCATTTTTTAAATTAAAATAGTGTCCCTATCAACCCCATACTATGTACAACTCAATTTAATTTTTTATTGACAATTTTAACCAGACCAAAGTACGATAATAATGTGGGAGAAATGTGCTAGTTTGGGGTATGAATCGTTTTTTAAAATAATTGCAACAAAATCGTGCCCCGTGAATTGTTAGCTTTAACTTTAGTCTAGTCTAGGAGTGAAATGGCGAAGAAAGGAAACGAATAGAGGGGCAGAATATACACCAGAAGAGAGACCAGAAGAATAATTCGGCGCGCAGAGATGTTAAGTGCCCGACGTGCTGATGTATAACCATGAAATCTTTACGATTTCCTTCTTTTAGTCCGTTGGAATGTTTAATGGCGGTATGAAACAGCACCGTCAATTTCCTTGTTTTATTAAACGGCTGCAACCGTCTTCAGACGTGTTGCGTTAAGCTTGATATAAACGTGCTTAGTATCCAAGAGAAGCACCGAAAAGTTCCAAGTTGCATGCGATGCTTCTTGTAAAGTGAGTACGGTGATTCGAGGCGCTGTTCAACGGGAAACTGAGAATATAAATTTCGACGATGAGTTATAAAAATGAAACGTTTTACAGTTTTTTTTTTTTTATACGCGTCGAGTTATTACAAAAATCCGAAACCTGCTCGTGATTTCACGCGATCTTATCGGAAAGACATTTCACTCTTCGGATCATTTTTTTATGAAACGGTTCGTCGATATTTTTTTCCCTGATATTCTTGTACAAAGTAACGTAAGAAACTTTAACCGTTTAATTATATTCGAAGATAATTCTATTCTGCTTTATATAAGCTGTAAAGTTGTTTTGTTCGAAATTTTTTCGTTGACTTTTGCAATAATGAACTCGTAGGTTCGTCGGAGCGAAAATTAAATTTCATCCGCGGATAGAAACGAAGTAAGATCAGGAAAGCAGGCCGACTGCTCCCATAATTCCCCCTCGTCCGTTCCAATATCGAGGAAATTGGGTATTTAGTGTTGCTCTTGCAATTTGGGAGTAATGAGAACCGTGTTGTAGCTCTCGATGACGCGTATCATAATAAACATACGTTGGGGTAGGAATTTATGAACCAGTTACTGTTCGATAGCGTTGGGGAAACGTTAATGTAAATATTATCAGAAGGGATGTGTGGACCGTTACACTGTCATGGGTAGTTGAGTATCTCATTTTACCCTTTGTAAGAATATAGAATGAAGATTATACTGTATATAAAAAATTACCTTCAACAAACAAAGGTGTATTGCATGTGTCATGTAATTTATAATTCACTGTTTTATATACTCAAGATAGATACATGAACACTCACAACCTCCATTAATATCAAAGTATATAGATAAAATAGCACAAGAATTTTATATATTAAAATTGTATAATCAAAATAAAATACTAGAAAATATAACAACACATTCAAATTAAAACACAAATTGTATCTAATAAATAGAGTTTTCAAAAACAAGTTTTTATTACACATTTCGTGCAAGAAATAGATATTTCTTCAATAGAACATATATATTTTGAAGCATTACACTGTAATAACTTTAAAAGAAAAATGGATATTATATTTATAATGTTCCATAATGAAAGGTAAAGCCACCAAGAGAGTCTGAGACTCTCAAACATTAGATTAGATAAGTTTATACATGTATAACTGTAAATATGTTATTAATAAATCGTTGTTGAAGAAAAAAAAATCTAGACACACTTGTATAGTATTCGAGGATTGTCACATAACAGTCGATTACAAACAACTGTATTGTGGTGTCTTCTTGATCTTCAAATGTAATTCAGTCTGAATTATGTCGCTTGAATACAAAAGAGTGACGATCAGAGAGTTAAAAAAGGGCGTTAACTGGATCGAATATCGTTGGTTGAACGCAATATGACTACTGCAGCGGTAATTCTTAAGATTCGATCAACGCGTAACAAAATAGTCTTCGACGGAACACCATCCGCCCAATCGGATGACGGGCTAAATTGCAAGCACACCACCCCCGCGACGGGGAGTAAATCACCGGGCAAGGAAACTTCCCCGACCGGCCAAGGTGAATGAATTTAAAGTAGAAGTTCCTTAATGCGGCCGGCCAGGTCTCGATTCTAGGATTCACGGTGAAATCAATTCCCGAACGAGCGGAGGAAGTTCGTCCTTAATGGAAGGGATGGGAATTAGGCGGAGGTACGTTTCAAATTATTGAAAAAAAGGTGGAGAGGGGTTGGGATAGGCGCGACGCGGGAGCGAGGGAGAAAAAGGAAAGTCGTTTGGAAAATCGAGACTGAAACGAGGCAACTTCTGGTGCAGCCACGGCGTCGACCTGCGCGCAGACAGTTGAGTGTGGCCATTGTTGGCGAATGTGGGTCAACCCAGACCGTACTTCCGGCAGAGGCATACCAAAGTAAAGGGCGGCTGAAGCTCGCGAGAAGAAAGAGTAGCCGCGGAAAATAGAGTAAGCGGGGGAAAAAGGGGGGCAAAGTAAGAATCAAGTGGAAGGAAACGCCAGACATTTGAAACGGACGAAAGGAGAGTACCGAGTCCACCCGGTGGCCAACGGTTAAGTCAATACAGAAAACGGTCGAAACGGTCGCCTTTAAGGCTGGTTTCCTGTCGAACGACTGATTGGAGAAATGTCGTTAGAGGAAACGTCTTAACCCTTGTAATTGCGGGGCTGCCCGCAATTTCAACTATTATTTCCGGGGATGAAAGCCTCTGGACGTTTCGTAATTAACGTGATCGATATTGTAACTGTTAATTAAAATGAATTGCCGCCGAGGAGAGATTTGTAATTTTATCGTTACTTGTATCAATATGGTTTGTTTGCAGGTCTGACCCATCATTGATTATTTCTACTTAGATTTCCACCTTGTTTCTTTCGTGACGAACACATAATTTACGGACGAATTTACAATATTTATTCATAATTCGGTAATAAATAATTTACCCAACTCGGCCATTCAATATGAATTATTCGTGTGTCCGACCATATCACTGACTATTTCTACTTAGATTTTTATTACTTTTGTTCGTTCTCGTTCTTATCGTCTTCAAGTTAGTTGAAATCAGTTAAAACATGCAATACCATGTCAATATTAATGCTTAAGAATTTAAGTAGAAATAACGAGAATTGGTCAGACGTGGTAGACAGATCGTGCATAATCGAGAAATCGAAACAGTATGGTTATCCAATATGATTTGTCTGCAGGTCTGACATATCATTGACTATTTCTACTTATATTTGTCCCTTTAGACGCTAGAACCACCTATTTAACACTTATAACGTGTTGTGATATTATTGACAACTGGAACACTCTAATACTAGTAAAATTGTAAATAATGATTTTAATTTAAAATATTGTCAAATTCGCCATTGAATTATCGAATATTTCTGTTCCTATAATTTGAACAAACATTAAAGATACCTATAGACATATTTAATTAAATGAAAAGTTTATTCTCGATTTTGAGACATATTTTCCAAGTTTCTACGCTTCCATGCACTTATATTTTGTGTTCTTTTATTGCACGTGTCAGAATTTCTAGGCAAACGTAAACGATAGAGGTGGAAACAGATCGCTAAGAATACTTTGTTTCGAGATTCGTGAATCTTGGGCTCTCGTCGAAGCAGCAACTCGTTCTACCCTTGGGAGGTGCTCAATGCCGCTAATCCGTAACAATTGGTAATTTAGAGGAACGCCACCATTTGGGAATACCAAGTTACGGCATAGTTAGAAACAATCGTTGATAAACATCGATTCGCATTAGTAAGTTTCCGGCGTCCCTAAGTTCGTATTTTAACGTGAGACATGTAAACTGCTTTCCAGTTTCTGCTCGAGCATCGCTTGAAACTTGGAAACGTCCGATAATTGCGTAGAGAATATTGCACGATTGCTCCTTTGCAAACCATGAATAATAATTTTAGATTTCTCACTTATTTTTCGGAGCTTTTAACAAATTTTCTTCGAACATTCTTCAATTTAATTTCCAATAAGCCAAAACATTACAAATAAATTGTGAATTATATTTGCATTTAAATTTGCATCGATATTGTCCTAGTCGGTAAACATTTCATCCATCGACGCTGCATTTGTATTAATCGTAGCGCGTTCGAACGTGGCGCGCATTAATGAAGAAATTTATATTCACTAAAAGCGACCGGTACTTTGAGAAAGCAAGAATTACGATCCATCGTTAGTAGTTTTAAGTAGGTTAATTTCTGGATGGTTTCGGTCCCCGGTCGCTTACAACTTGCTCTAAGTTACGGATTACCTTCATCAAACTTCTTGTCGCGGTACCATAATCATTTTGCAAACATAATCAAGTAAAAAACTCGGGATAAAAATTTCATTTCATCGATGATGTTTCTTACCAAGGCGGTAGGTTATTCGAGAACGAAAAGCTAAGAGGTTCGTTTTAAGTTGGATAAGTTTCCGGGTAACTTCGAGACTCCGCAGAAGTTGCTAAGTTAATAAACCTCAAAACCGTGCGTAAAAACGCGAGTATAATTTTAAAAAATTCCCCAGACGAGCAACGACGAGCGAGAAAAAGAGAAAAATTTTCATAAAATCGCGCGAATTTTTCACGAACTATGACCAGGCGTGTGTGAAAGTAAGTCGAGAGATTCAGAAGGCACGGTTACGAATACGCAAATTAACACGAACGCGGTTCTAATTCGGAATGACAGTCCGCATATTTCATTGCACAAAATTAAAGAACTTCGTTCGTCAGGTTAGAGAAAAAAAAATTCTTTCCTGCAATGTTTAACGGCCGACAGCCTCTGAAGTACGTAATACGTACCAGTTCCGGCGTGGCTCGAAACCACTTTAATGCGCTCGTTAAAGTCCCAGCCATTTGGAGGCAACCCTTTATGAATTAAAGCCTCGTTACTTCGCGAAATTAAAAACCGTAGGAACTTACCATTCCATGGGCTTGATAATGCAAATCCTTCTTCGAACCGCGTTCGTCGCCAATTCACTGAAAAATTAGAAAAATCGATCGGTGATTTCAAATTTCACGAAGCAGCGTTGGAGAATTCTATTTTCCATTAGTATGTACGAAATTTATTTAAACATTGGGCGATACTCGCGATGTTTCGACAAACTACACAAATATGTTTGAATATGATTAAATAAATTAAATTATTCGAATATGGATCTAGCTGTAACTTGAAAACAAGTTTCCTTGCATTGAATTCATGTTCGAAATGGATCCCATACGCTACAGAACAATCTGTATAAAAGCAGAGAATAATGTTCCAATAAAAAAAAAACTATTTGAATTTGAATCGCTTCGTACTTTTATTTCCATTTATAATATCTGGGGATTCTCGAATCTTTTTCAGCGACTTTTCATTGCTCTCCTCTATCGAGCTTTTTTAAATCCGGCAATGGATTATTTTTTTATTTTTAGGCAGCTTAGACTGATGCAAAATTTATTTTGCGAATCAAAAAAATATAAAATCTCGTGCACGATTATGTCTCTTGCATCGTAAAAAGAAAAATTAAGTTTCGTTCCATGATACAAATTGAAACTCAAAAATATTTTCCAAAAAGAAACGTAAAACAAGTAAAAATATTTAAATCGATAAAATCTTTCTATATAACTATCTATACGACATATTTGAGTAAACATATATAGTTTCGTTCCGTGGAATATTTTTCATTATTTTTAGACAGATTAGAGCAAAGCAAAATTTATTTTACGAATCGAAAAAATGTAAAATGGCCAATTATTCAAAAAGAAATAATTATTTAAATATTTCTATATAAATTTGCTAATAAAACGTTCGATAAAATCTTTCTGTATAATTATTTAGGTATTTAAATAAACGTGCGCCTACAAAGGGCACATTTCCCTCGAAACTGCATTGTTCGATCAGACATATTCCGCGGATGGTGGCAAGGTTTATCGACGAGCGGAAAATGTGTACCAGTAAATGATCCAACGATGAAAAGGTCGGGCGAAACCAATTCGGGAAAATCGCAAACTCTGTCCCGATTTTTCTCCCGCGCAGCAATTTTTCACGGCATGAATGCAATTTGCTTTCCATCACGTTCGCGTTCGTGTTAACAAGTTTACACTGCGGCGATGTTTATCCGTTCCCCGCGCAACAATTACGGTTTTCCCGCGTCGCGAAGTTATATGGAAAGATAGGAGACGACGGTGAAAAAAAAAAGGACGAAGAAACGAGCCGCCGGACGGTCGAAAGCGGAAATTTAGAAGGGTCGCGAAGAATTTTCCACGGGACGAGACGATCCGATTACAGACGAAGAATGGCGTAACGACCGGTTACGAGACCGTGGATTTTGGTAGGTCTGCAACGCGTAATGCTCGTCGGATACGACTTAATTACGCGGGGGTAGCCATAAACCTGCGCTGAATCATTGTCACAACCTTCTCGATTTACGTCCCGCGAAGCCGCGGCCAATAAATTACCTGGCCATTTCTATCGCATGATTTATGCCAGAATGTACTTTGCATTCCACTAGCGGACACTGGAGAAAGCGCGAAACGTGACGTGCTAATCCCTGGGTTCGCGAAACGCCTCCGTACATTATGCCTTATTTATACGCGTGTGACGAGTATTCCACGCCACTCTTTTCCATTACGCCCGCAGACGCTGCTTCTGCTTCGTAATGCCATTTATCTATGAAAATTTTTTAAGTGCCATGTGTATGTACAGTCTTGAAACATTTGATTAAACACAATAGTATTTTTGCAATAGTACTTCGAACTTCAAATTAATACATTCTACTTTTCTACAAGAAGAGGCTCTATCTACTGAAACTACATGAATTTGTTTTGGGCAATTATTAATGTTCATTAGAAAAAACAACCCTAGCAAGTCTTGTCTTAGACTCTTGTACATTGAATTGTCGGTCGAGCACTTGTGAGAGAAAGTAGCCCTCTGCTGACGAGTTCAGGAAGTGTCGCCACATATAAATGTGCTTGCGATACTTGAATAAATGCATAGTAAATAAAACAGAAAGAAACATCATTTTAATAACGAATATGTTTTACTCGTACTTCGTATGAACATCGTTTTTATTTATTACTTGAAAGTACGTAGTTTCGTTTTATAGTATAGAAATTTAACGAATTTAATGACCCTTCAAGGTAGACTCGAAGGTACCTTTTGTTTCATATATTTTAACTTACTTGAATAATATAACAGATAAAAAACTATATTTGTTAACCTGGTATTGTCCATCTATTTTTAATTACTTGCACTATTTATCTCAGTTTGTTGAGAATTGTTACTCAAATTAATTAATTTTGATGACTGTGCGATAGATCGTGCCGCCGAGTATTTCATCGAACAACTAAATTATCTATTATCGTAATCATCGCTAATAATACATAACAGGACCGTAACACGATCCGTGAATTATAATTTATTCTTCCGATAAACGATCCTCCATGATCGATGATATTAATGGTAACAGTACGTGTTACAGTATGGGTTTGAATATTCTAGACTGAATCAATGATTAATCATAATATCTAGGTAAGCGGAACGTTTATAAATTTTTGATTCGTTGATTCGTAATAGCAAAACGCGAATTTGCGAATAATGGATCATTAAACAAAGGTTTCTTTGTTTCAAAAACTGATATCAGTTTGTGTGATTCGATTTTAACCATTACGAACTCATGCCTCCATAAATAACAGATGAGATATTACAAGGAAATGTAACGTATTTTTGAACTTAAAATTATAACAAAATTAACACATAAAATATTTAAAAGAATAAAAAATGAAAATTTCAATGTTCCTACGTCGTCTTAAAAATTATTCTGACAGAAAGTAGCTTTTGCAGGTTTAATCTAAAAGAATAAAGGTACATTTTGTTTGCTACTAGAAAATAGTGACGCAATTTTGATTTTTTCGTTCCACTCTGGGGTACACTCGCGTGAAATCGATGTGATCTCGTGCGAATACACATCGTTAAATGATCTGTTGTAGTTAAAGCTGAGCTACGATGGATTAAGGCGCGTCACGACCTACGGTACGTGTGGTACGCACGTAGTAATCGGGTCTCAGTAATTAACCGAATACATATGTAGAACGTAATCCAAGAATCCAGTCGATAACGCGTCGACGATGCAAAGAACAGGGCTCAGAGACAGTGTATCAATAATATTCTTGCGATATGAAAGTCCCCGTGACGTAAAAAAAGGTGTCGAATTCAGAATGGCACTTTAACGTGTGTGCGTTTATAAAAGAGTTAATAGTAAAAAAAAAAAATAGAATTGAATTTGATATATAAAATTAGAAGGAAACAATAAAAAAAATTTCAGACAATTGAAACTTCTTGATTTTACGAATATATGAAAAATAAAGATCATATTATTTTTCGTAGGATAGAATATGCAATATTATTACATTACAGGAATAATTGTTAGGAGATATTTTATTGTACAGATACTCGCATATTCGTTCGCTATATTATATTTATATTGTATTTTCCTCTAATATAATGAAAATCATTGCACTATTGAATAACAAATGCAAGGGATGTTGTCTAATCGAACACAAATTATAGTAAACATTTATTTATTTTTCTTATAACATTGTGGAAATATGTAAAAGACGTGTTTATATACAGTCACTCCTACTTGTATACACTATAATGGTGATTCCCTATAAATGAAAGGAAACTTATTTTCCTTATGAATTCTTTCCATTTATACTTTTACCAAATATTGTTTATTACATTGTGTCAGTTTTCTACTTTCGAAATAGTGTTTTTAATTTATTCAAACACGAAAAGTTAAATATCTGAGTGCATGAAAAAATGGACCATACCAATTATACCAATTTCAATTTAATTTAATTCATAATTAATGAAGTGTAATTTAGTAAAATAAAATATTATTAAATTTTTATTTTATTGAAAGATAAACCCTTAATATATCCATGTATGAAAAAATGGACTTAAACCAGCTTCAAAAGGAACGGTTCAATTTATGAGAGACAATTTCGTTTCATTTATAGTGAATCTCATATTGTAGCGTACGAATACGATTGGGAGTAATTGTATATGTATATGCAGGTTGTTATTACTGTACTTCGCCGTGCACTAATTTTCAAACGAAAATATCCTTGTTGCGAACAAAGGTTTCGCAATTTGAAATATCGGGAGGTATTGTAGAAGGACGAAGCTAGGAACCCAATGTCCTGAAATAACACGAATACGATCGCTTTGGGCGGTCGTGAAATAACAATCGCAACGACATACTCGACAAGCTTGGGCAGCCTTAAATCCGGAAGGCCACAAAAGATCTGAAAAGCAACCCGCTGAAAGAGGACAGAAAATTACGCGAAGAAGAAGGACCAGAACTTTTTTAAAGAATTCTGAGGAAGACAAGCAACTTAGCGAACCTTCAACCGGCTCGCGGTCTTAAAACAATATTTTATGGTCGAGAGATTTGCATATATTTAGGAGGAGGCACCCAGACGGTATTTATATTTCACTACAATTTCGGTGCGCTTTGTGAAAACCATAGATGCAGAATATAAGCACCAAATTTGAATTGTAACCCACAGACAATCTCAAACGAAATGAAATAATCGTAAAGAAACGCGTTGACGTTCGTTCGATTCGAAATGAGAATTTCTTTAAACCAGAAATTAATCTACATTTATTTTCTTTACTCTGAATGTTCAGTTTTTCAACTGTGTTCCACAACTTTGAAAAATTTGAATAAAATTAGTCGTTAATCATCATAACGAGACACAGAAACTGTAAATATAAATATAAATGGTATTTTTTTAATTATTTAAAATTCTACATTGTAAGCAAAAATTCTGAAAATATTCATAAACGTGTACACTGTTGGGTATAATATCCATAATTTTTTATTCGATATAACTAAACAAATGGAGTTTAGACTGGTAAATTACGTTTTGCCCTGTAACTACCCTAATGATAGTTGGTTAATATCCGACAGAAAACTTTTCTTTAGGGGCACTTTTAGTGTCCAAGACGAGGATAGAAATCGTTAAGGGTAGTTTCACCTCTCATCACCTCTAAAAAGAAATACTAAAAAAGAATTTGGTTAAAATCGTACGAAGGAAGCAGTTATTTTGATAAAAAAACAGCTCATTGAAGGAAATAAATGGCCCATTACTATCAGGGACTCGAGTAAAATTCAGTGGCCATATTTCGAGAAGGAATTTGCCTGGAATAATCCTGCACGTAAAGCGCAAGAAGCGGGACACTTATCGCGCGTAGGTATCCCGTTGAAAGGATCATAGAGCATAGATTAGAATTCTCCATAATGCAAGCTGTATCCAGACATTACAGGTGTGAATGGGGCAGCGGTTCTGCACAGTCCTCTCCAGCACCGGAGTGTCGGAGACATCTGAAAGTGGTCTGCGGTGTTCCCTGCGCACCGGAGTATTTTGTTTTAGGACGGACGTTATCAGCGGAAATGTGTTCGTTTCATCGCTCACTTTGGGCGAGACTGTTTTCGAGGCATCGGTTTTGTTGTGGTCTGACACCGAGCGAGAACAACGACGGCCACGGTTGCTCCTTTTTGTTGCAAACTGGTCGTCACTCGCTAAACTGCTACCGCAGCGTTGCCCGCAAAAAGTGTGTCAACTGTTGCGGTGCATTTTACTAGGGTCGACCTCTGTCCACGAGTTTAGCAGTTTTATTGTATTAGGTGTACAGGCCGACTCTAGAAACAGGGACACTAGGGTGGCTCTTAGCTACAGAGATCAAAAGATTTTTTTGACGTACCCCCATAGATCGTGACACTTGATGAAGAAATCATTTATGCCAAATTTTAGCGAGATTGGACAACTGCCTCATTTACCTCATGTGCCTCATTTGAATCGAAGTTTTAAAATTATAACAATTTTGCATTAGAGACGAATATACTTGTGTCTTATTTGAAATTTATTTTACTAATATTTTTTGGTCCAATTATAATTCCTTTAGTGTAAAATAATAACAGTGTGATCTCCAATACTGTCATTTAATTTATTAATAAACATCGCATATAACATAGGGAGTGAGTCATGATTCGTGGCTAATTTAGGTGTGCTACGTTTTGTGATACGATTATTTTCAATCAAAAGAACAAGAAGACACGTACGATCGTACGTCAAAAAATTAAGTTTCTTTGCATCGTGCTAGGAAAAGGTTCTTTTCCTTTTTGCACGAGAATTAATAAAAGCCGCTTAATTATTGGGTTAGTGGAAGAGGAGTTCCCAGAAACCATTTTTCAAGTACACAGTCGTAATCTTCGAGAAAAAAGGTCACCGATCCAGAAGAATTTTATTTTTTGAAGAGTCAAAGCAATCCTTTGAAATCTTACACGACCAAGTAATACAAGCGTTGGTAAATAAGAATCTTGTCGATTTGGATCGATAGAGGGGAATGATCATGCTCGAGAAAACACTGGTTCATGCAAGATCGCCATTTTGAATGTAAGATCAACGGAGAAACAAAAGTACTTTTGTATTCTTCGAGTAATGTGTATTCATGTACTAGACGCATAAACTTTTCTAGCTTATAGTTCTACGGCGATGAATATTTAAAGAACCATGAATATTTTATTTCTTGAAGTTGGTATAGTATAATCCCTTTGCAGCGAGAAAGAAATAAAAGAAATTTGATCCCTGAAGAATTATATAAATCAGAACTCAATGAAATCTTAGTAATGATAAAAAGGTGACGTCTAAAATTATAATTCGTATGACTAGGGTTGTACGTGATTGGATTATCTAATTAAACCCTCGTCTGCTTTATAATTAAGCAATAATTAAAAGGGATGAGCTTGGTTAAATTGTTTAACGATATGGATTTTATGGATATTATTTTTATAAATTTCTTCTGACGTTCTTTATTACTTCTCATCAGTATCATGACAAATACTTAAAATTGATATATTCATTAAATGTAAATTTATTTTTCTCATTCTTTTATTTTAGTAAATATTACTAAATTAATTCTATATTTTCTTTTTACTGAATATACATATTTTATGTGATGTTTATTACATATATTTCCTTATTTTATAGTTTATCCCCAAACAGGATTATAAATTAGCCAAAATGAGTGTTTCTAACTTGAAAAAAAGAATTCACACACCATAGGTTGTGATTCAGATAAATATCGCTTCCAATTTGGATCAACTGGGAACAACAATCCCCAAAAAGGCATCAAGGGGAAGGGTAGTATTTTTCAAAACAATGCCAGGTCGCGTGTATATTTTGAATGACACGTGAAAAAAAATATTGAAGTCGTACTGGGATGTAATCAATCATCTTCCATGTTTTCCTAACCTGGCACCATCAGATTTTTACTTGCGTGGATCTTTGAATAATTGCCTCGATCGAAAAAATATCGATTCCCCGGAGAATTGCAAAATGCATCTGTCACAGTTTTTTATTTTTCACGAAACGAAATAACAAATTTTCCGGGAATCGAGTCATGAGATACCGGTAGATATCAAAACGTTATTCAAAAGAATGGCGTATACGTCGTTGAACAATATTTTTTCGTGGCACAGAATTTCCCATTCCATTTAAAAATCTACAACTTTTCGACCTATCAAAAATAACAGAAAAAATCTCCTTCTATACGCTAGAATTTTTACACATTTTTGAACTTCGAAACGCATAAGAAAATAGTAATTTTGCTCAAGGTTTGATTTTTAATCACTGTTGTTTGGTTCCCTCTACTGTACACATAAAAAATTTAACACTAGATTCACGAACATTGTTTGTATACCTATTTCTATAGAAATCTGTTACATTTAAATGCATTTTATTTCTAATTAAAACGTGTACTCGTGTCATTGCGTTAATCAAATTCAAATTGCTAACAAATAATATTTACGATTTTTGTAACTACAAATATGAAATCTGAAATTTGAAGCATTATTATATGTCTCACTCCTAGTAAAAAATCATTGCAATTTAAACTATAGTAATCTCATAATAAATTTATAAAAATGTTTCTTAATTTATCTGTCCTATGGGTGAAACATCCCAAGCTGTATTTCATTCAATTCATAGTACTAAACAACCTAATATATGTTCCCTAGAATCTCTGAAGATTTCTTTTGTGCCCTGTATGCAAACGAAAAAAGGTTCAGTGCAAAATATTAAATATTTCTTTCAGAAGAATAGGAGGTAATAAAAACATGAATAGGATATCGTAATACGCGATACAATTTAGAAATTGACATACTCGAAGTTTTTTGACGTTAATGAGCGAGCCGTGGAATTTGGAGTAAGGATCCATCAACGGATCTGACGTTATACACCTAACAGCTGTAGTTACGCTAAACTTTCCGGGTGATATCCAACCTTATTATCAGCCGCCTTGAAGGTGGAGTTCGTGTACAATAGATTACGTTGCTTTAGAGCCTCGAAAACCTGGTCGCGTCCTAATAGAGCTTAACTATTTTAATGAGCAACCATGCCGAGGATGGTTTCACGCGGAAGATACCCATATTCTGGCCATCTGTCTCCTCACTCTTCTCGTTCATGGGAATTCTCAATTTTCCTGCGCAGACCGATGCAACTTTACAACAGCGCGTTAAATTATACCGCGGGTAACGTTTGACACTGTTTTATTGTAACAGCTCGCGATACAGAATTAAGATTCTACGCGCGAATGCTGCTACTGCGTTCGCTAAATTCGCAATTAGCTCATTCATGTGTTCCATTTCTCGCGTGCATTCTTGCGTCTTACTAATTAACCCGCGGTCTGCGAAACAAACCTGTACAATCCACGGTGAAATTCTGCTAAACGAGGAATGCGTTTAACCTTTAATTTTTGTATAATCAATATTAGAAACTCGTCGAGAAACAAATTTTTAAAAAGAATACAAAAGAGCAATAGAATGTTGCTTTATGCCAATCGAATTTGTGAATCGTTGGACAGTAGTCTTCGTTTATATGGAATAATTTTGCCCCGTCCAGATGAAATTGACTTTCTTTTTATTTTTATTTTACCCCTAATTGCCTGTGTCGAATTTCGTTCATTAATCAGCATGAAAATTGTTACGTTTTTCATTGTATTTTCATGAGAGTACTGCCTCCATAATGGAGGACGTAAAACATCAAAGACTGTGAATTAAGTTCGTGATAAAAATGGTGAAACCGGCGCAGATGGTAAAACTTGGTCTCGATGAGGACTACTTCACTCGAAAGTGGTTTACCAGTGGGTTAAAATATTTTAAAAGACCGAAAATCCTTCAAAGCCGACCCACGCCCAGATCTGACCTCAAAGGCTCGTAATGGAGAAACAGATGCTCAAAGTTCCTGAAAAATTCTTGTTAATCGTCGCTTAATCGTTTGAAAGAATTATGATAAAGTAAACATCTTTTTCTTTATATCTTATTCTGAGTAATTTTAACTAAAAATCTTGAGATTGCTTTCTTTTAATACTGGAATGTTTCAATGAGAACAACATTTATGATATTTAATAGTGTTTTGAATGAAAATAGAACTAAACGGGAGAAAATTTAATGACATTGACTGAAGTAGTATTCGTCGAAAACAAGTTTTAACATAAAATCTTAATTCATAATCTTTAATGTTTTAATGAAAATATTACTCTCACGAAAACACAATGACAAATATAACAATTTTCATGCCCACTGGTGGATGAAATTCGACAGACAATTAGGGACACAGAAAAATAAAAAGATACTGAATTTCATCTGAACGGGGCAAAATTATTTCATATAAGTGGTGACTACTGTCCAACAATTTATAAATTCGATAGACTTTCTTAAAATTCATCTCTTATAAATTGATCAGTGTGGTGTGTGCTAAATTAAAGCAAACGTAACAGAGATACTCAACAGTCTTTTATTAGAACATTAAAACAAGTGTGGATTATTAGCATTGAATTTGTGCGTACTAAAGTATATAAAATTCTTTCTTTGTAATTCAAATTATACTTTCACTACTGCATTAAAAATTGTGTCACAATTTCTTCACGTACCCATTTATTCAAATTTAATTTGTATAGTAAACGTTATGTAAGTGATTGATGTAATATTTAATCTGCATTGAAAATTATATAATCATAGGTAAGCAAGCAATGAGTTCATTTTAAAGAAAAATCTTTTCTTCATTCTAACTATGTGGCTACATATATAGAATTACTGAATAAAAATATTAATTAAAAATATTCAAATTGATAATAAGTTTCTTTTAATTCTGTAGAAATGGAAGCATTCATTTTGACATATATTGACAAGCTTCAGTGTAAAGTAGTATGAATTCAATATATGTTTGGAAACTTACAACGTTGAAATATTTAATGATTTCACGAACCAGAATCAGAGAATTTTCATCCTGTACAAGATCGCTAAAGCAAACATTAAAAAATTGATACAAAAATGATCCTCAAATCATTCCACAGTGTCAAACTATTTTCAGATATTTATTCGTCGTTTAATATTTATTAGACCAGAGACAAATGTTTCGTCGCTCGACTTTCTAATAACATAGGAACGAAGGAGTTAACAAATGACCAACGCAATAAACGTGATCAGTCACGGTAATAAAAGTACACCGATCAAACCTGTTATCGCGGAAATACACTCCCCCGGTGTTTATCGAAATTACCCATGACTCACTAGGCAAATCGATCGCAGAGGCATAAACGAGAGTTTTAGAGTTATTATCTCCTCTCGTAGGTCGTAACTATGAGTTACGAGAACGGCGGTATCGGTGTGTACACAGATCGACGTGCAGGAAACACGGTCCAATAGAAAGACGAGAAAACCGCTTCATCGAGCACGAGGAAAATCGAATTGCGCCGCGTTTGGACCGATTCGTTTATCGGGGGGCCACGAATGCAGCTTCTAACTGTACAACCGAGCGCGAACGGTACCGTCAATCGACACGTGTCCCTTGTCCGTTTCTGTGTGTCTGGAATGCGATATAAATCTCGCGGGGAGCTCGATTGATTAGAGGAGGAAAAACGAAGACAACGAATTTTCTACTTGGAAATTAAATTTTTCTTTTTTTTTTTGCTCGTCTCTCTTCTCTTTTGCGAAGCTTCCCCCAAAACTCGATGTTGCATTCACCCGTTTATAGTCGCACGATTCGAATGGAAGTTATTTACTACACTACTAGGCTCCTAATCTGTTGGTTTAGATCACCAAGAAGGGTACAAGCTTTCTATAATTTTATTTCCTATTAATTTTATAGTGTGGAGGATTGATGCACATCAACACTACTGGCATTACTAATTTTTCACTATTGTTGTGAATGTGTATTCCTCAATGTATTCCATCTCACTTGTAAATATGTCTGTACACAACTAGAACTCCATAGAATAATTCACAAAGTTTCAATCTCGAACGTATTTATCACTAAATTTGATTAACAGAAACTTTAACTTTTTTAAAGCAACATAACTGTTTGTTTTGTTCAACTAAAACTTTGTTCATTTCTGAAAAACTACAACTTGCTATAGTGTTGGAAAAAGTGAGCAAGAATAGGTCCGTCGAGGAGTATATACAGGGTGTTCGGCCACCTCTAGCAAAAATTTTAATGAGCGATAGTAGAGGCCAAAATAAGACGAAAATCAAGAATACTAATTTGTTGATGGAAGCTTCGTTAAAAAGTTATTAACAATTAAATTCAAAAATTTCAAATCGTTCTGGAAAAATTATTTTCGGTTGCGGGGGTCAATTACAATCATTTTTGGTGAGTACACATACCTCCGAAATCCTATCTACTTTCGAGAAAAAAAATCGAGTAGGTGCTGAAATTTTTCGGCGAAAAAAATTTTTTCAAATCGTTCTAAAAAAATTATTTTCGGTTGCGGGGGTCAATTACAATCAGTTTTTGTCATTAGACATACCCACGAAATCCTGCCCACTTTCGAGAAAAAAAATAGAGAAGGTGTGAAATTATTCGAGAAAATTAAAAAATTGCAAATCGTTGTGGAAAAATTATTTTCGGTTGTAGGGTTCAATTACAGTCATTTTTGGTGAATAGACATACCCCCGAAATCTTGCGCATTTTCGAGAAAAAAATTCAGTAAGGGCGGCACTTTAAACGTTAATAACTTTTTAACGAAGCTTCCATCAACAAATTGGTATTCTTGATTTTCGTCTTATTTTGGCCTCTACTATCGCTCATTAAAATTTTTGCTAGAGGTGGCCGAACACCCTGTATATACAAATAGGTGGTCACTCGAGCACTTGCGAGAGAAACAAGAGCCTAGCCCTCTAGTGGCGAGCGCAGGAAGCGTCGACACAGTAGAAAATATCATCGCGAAGATTTTCAGCACTTCTTTCGACGTGATAATAATTTTTGATAAACGAAAGTATGGGAATATTTAGAAAATATTGAAAAGGTTTCTTGACTTTGCAAAATCGAACTGAAAGCAACGGGTATTGATTGAAATGGAAATGGATTGAGAATCGAATTACGGTAGTTTCCTATCAGTACATCCAGTATAGTTATAACGATGTTAAAACTTGTGTGTATTTACTGACTGATGCCAGTTACAAGTTAAACAAATAAACAGAGATTGATTCGTATTTCATCAAGTTGTTCCTAACTGAATTTAATTTTTTCATACACGCTGATTGGTTAATATAGAAACGTCGATAGTGAATTATAATTGCAAAAACTTTTGATTACCATGCAGTATAAAAATATCAAATATAGAATAATTTAGTCTTCGATTACAATAATATTCTAGCTATTTAAGATAATATTTCAATAATAATAAAAGAAATTTTATTTGCATTGTAAGACAATTCAGACGATAATTAAGACGCTTAAGTGGAATTTAAATTCACGAATAAAAATCTTTGATAATGTTTAGTTTGTTATTGGTCAAGAATTAATGGAAATCGTCGCTTTTGATATAGGTTTTATCGCGGTCGGTGGAATCACGCCCAAAAAGGATTACCATTAGTACCATTACTATACAAGCATTGTTCTTTCCAAAGCAAATAAAGTTTTAAAGCCCGTACGCAGCTAAAAATTTGCAAGCCCAATGAGTTTTACGGAACTATCAACGTACCATTCGCTATTCCACGAGTGGAGCCAATTTCGCGCCGAAACACGGTAAACAAAATCTCTCGTAGCATAATAGGAAATTGAATACAATCGTGATTGTTATTTCCTGAATTTTTAACGATAGTTATTTCCAGATCATTGGTCAATAATTGCGTGTACATAAATTTCAAAGGCAAACAACGAACCCTTCTATTTCATAAATGATCCTAAGTTTCTCGTTTGAAAATTTTGACGATTAAACCACGAAAAAATTATCGCGTGTAGGTAAATTTAAAAAGTAAATAAACTCTCCTATTTCATGGATGGTCCAAAATTTTGACAATTAAACCACGATAAAATAATAGTGTGTATACAAATTCGAAAAGTAAACAACTAACTCTCCTGTTTTATGGGTGGTTTTAAATTGTTCGTTTGAAAATTTTGACAACTAACCCCCCAAAAATTATCGTGTGAATATAAATTTAAAAAGTAAACAAACTCTCCTATTCCGTGGTCCTAAATTTTTCATTTGAAAATGTTGACAATTAAACCCCGACAAAATTATCGTGCGTTAACCAACTCTTCTGTTTTACGGATGGTTTCAAATTGTCCTTTTGAAAATTTCGACAATTAAAGACGAAAAATAAAATTGTGCACGTTCTAACTTAATAATAGACAAGTTTTATAGCCACCTTGTCAGTTTATGTCTTTTTGCGTTTCGAAATATTCGTCGCACGGAAAGTTGTTCGTGACAGAATTTTCCATTCTACGCACGTCGCGCGGCAAACTAATCTTGTGCGACAGATAGAAAGGAATATAGCACTGCGCGCGACGGAAAAATTGATTAGAATTGATTAACTTTGCCGCGGGACGATACAAATAAAGCAAATAAACAGTGACATTGCGCCAAGAATCGCGATTAACCGGTCGAATTTCTTCGCGGTTCGTCGTCGTTCGTTCCATAAATTAATATACTTCGAGGCAGGTGAAATCGGTAGATGGATGATGAGCTATTGTACACATAATTATAACAGCACTGTGTGTGCCTAGCAACAACTAAGACAGAACGGAGGACGATATGACTGTATACGTGTGTTTGCGCGTGCGCGATCAATGTCTGACTTAGGCGTATTCGCGAATGTTTGAATGTTTGTCATGACTGTTTGATCTTGACTGATGTATAATCTCAGAGAGCCTCTCGTATCTTCTCCGCTAACGTTTAGGTTTCCTAATTGGTGTATTTTAGATAGTGACGCTACTTGAATTAACGGAGACGAATACGTCGCTCTAATGCACTTTTGGTTGAAAATTATGCTTCCACGAATTAGACGATATTTTCATAAATACATTAATTACGTTTGTTGGCAATGGTTTATAAGTGTAATTGGGTTATAATTCCCGCGATAGCAATGTTGGGGCCCGCCATAGTGCGTCGCTTTCATCTTCCGCTCGGTGCATAACGCTCGTTGCCAGCACACGTGTTTCGTTGGAAAATGTGACTGCGATTTACTAGTTAATGTATTATTAATTACTTGCTATTTAGTGTATATGTATATCTTTACATCGTGTGAATGAACTATGAATGTTGAATGTATAATATTTTAGTCTAATTCTGCTGCACCATCAATAGAGAAAATGTTTCTGAATTTGCTACTGTAAAATTGAAGATAGTTGTTAGATTGCGGATGTTTATGAATTTATAAGTAATTTTAATTCTCAAAAAATATACAAAATATTTAAAATAAGATTATTATACTTGGGAGCTGAGACAATCCTCTACAAAGCTTCAATTTCATTAACACGTTGACTGCCAGACCAAAACTGTAACACTTTTTATGAGATCAAAACTGTAATTTTAGACAATTGTAAAATATGCAAATTAAAATTTCTCTCAGTGACTATTTTCGTAACCACATTAAAATTCATGAATCCTATTCAGATTTATTTTCTTTAACATTTCAATTTGAGATATTTAGTTGATTTAGTTCTAATGTAAAAAGTCTTGTCACCCATCTATGGATGAATAAAAACATAAATTTGCATAAAGATTGGCAGTCTAATAATTATACAAAAAATTACAGAATAATTAAAATACACTTTTAAATAATAGTAGATACTCTGGTCAAAATGAATTTTGATAGAGCGACTTTTTTATTTGTCGATAAACGTTAAATAATCTGAATTTTAATCTATTTCTATTTATGATTTCTGCGTTTGTCAAATCCCCGAAATCTGGAGTACTTTTTCACGATTTCTCGTTTGTTTCTCCCCCATTTCCGATCTTGTTCCGTTCTATCGGTCCTCTCCATCCGTTTAATACGCAACGATAAGAATAAAAAATGCGTGATTAACGATAAGCGGGCCGCGAGCGTAGGAATGAGCAACAAAACGCGACGCCGGGAAAATGAGTTTTCGTTCGGTTAAATAAAGCGTTAGCCGGTCAGAAACTGACGGAAAAACATAAATTTACCGACGATTTATACAAATTACGGGTGAACCATTAACTACGCAGAGAGCAGCTTCCATTCTGCCGCGGCGTTTTATAAATCAACGTATCATTGAGCTTTCAATTTCCGATGTATGCGTGTACGCGATTCTCCCTACCGTTTCGACGTTTAATTTACTCTGTTTTTCCCTTCTTTTCGCTCGCATTACCGAACTTTCGAACGTTTCTACTGAATATCGGCGCACGTTCGAGAATACTCCCTGGTTCATAAGAATAATCGACACCAACTGTAAGTTAACCGAGCGCGAGTGAAAAAGTTCCACGGTGAAACTTTGGACGCTGGGAACTTCGTTTAATAAATTGTTCTTTTTCTCGACAATACCTAACGAGCGACTCGTTATAATAGTTACAAAGGACCCACACACAGAGGGTTTTCAGCAATTAAACACGCAACTGGAATGGAAATGTTTCCGCGTGCAAAAATAAAACGAAAACACGCGATGAAATTTGTTCGTTCAAAGCTCTGTTCTCCAGTAAATCGAGCTTGAATATGTTTGGGGCGAGGACCCCGATTTGGGAATATTGGGTTAGGTGAATCTGGTGGTTACAAATTTTGTGAAAGAAGGAAATTTTAATAGATTCTGGATTAAACATTTTTTTCGTATGTTTTTGTGTTTACTTTTTATCATTTGTTATGTCTGATGACGTCTTTTGAAAAAGATGCGGGTAAAAGTGAGGATTGTTAAATTTTAACGAAGCTGTAAAGACAAGTTCAATGACACGTTGTTGGTATGCTAATTTCCAATGTACTGAAAACAAAATTTCGTTTTCGTGGACAATTGAGAGGTTTAAAATTTTAAGAAGATAATATTAAAATGGAGAATAAAATTTATTTCGATTTCTCAGGACTAGTTCAACATTTCTTTCATTGTGAGAATCTAATAATAACAATTACTACTTGATTTGCAAGGCTGTAACTCTCAATTTGTATTAAAATGAGTTACTGAAGATTAAAAATGTCACACATGGAATATCTAACGCCACGCTAGTGCAATTGTAAACAGATTGTTTTATAAATAATAAAAGTGAAAATTGCATTAAATATTGACAAGAAAGAAAAAGACAAGGTATTTTGTAGCAGCAGAAACGCTTCGTCCCTTCCATTTCGCTTCGATTGAAACCATTCTTCCGGAAATGTGAGCTCCTATAACGGAATCAAACTGAGAGTTTCGCATTGGAGCACAAACACGACCGATTTCAAGGATTTAAATAATTAAATTATCCGCTTCTATACGACTAGGATACATTAAATATACATTTCTGCTACAGCATTTGTAAAGGAAGCGATTTGGCGTTAATATTTTACATCGTAAGGCGGAAATTCAACGGAAATGGTAAGTATTTAACCTTTTTGTGTGGGAGTATATTTTTATTTACTATTTTAAATTTTATAATAGTCTCTTTACAGAATTAGCCATTTTTGTTTTATTCTTCTTTACAATTCTAAAGTTTTTTATATAGTTTATTAGAGTTCCTTTGATTTAGAAAAATTTATTCGCTATAAATGTCGATATATTCACGTAAATATTGTTTTCTATAAATATCTTCAATTTAAATTATATTCAAGTGGCTTAATTACCATATAGTAATATCTATGAATGGGAGTATTCTTAGGTTCTAAGAAAGTTAAATTTTATAGTAGCCTATTTGCATATTTTGCTATTTTTTTTATTCTCGTTTTCAATGCTAAAATTTTCCACATACAAAGTGTTCGGTCACCCCTGGAAAAAATTTTAGTGGAAGGTACTAGAGGCCAAAATAAGACGAAAATCAAGAATACTAGTTTGTTGATGGAAGCTTCGTTAAAAAGTTATTAACGTGTAAAGTTCCATCTGTACTGAATTTTTTTTTCTCGAAAGAGGGTAGGACTTCGAGGCTAGGTCTATTCACCAAATATTATTGTAATTGGCCCCCGCAACCGAAAATAATTTTTCCAAAACGATTTGAAGCTTTTTAATTTTTTCGAAAAATTTCACACATTCTCGAATTTTTGTCTTGAAAGTGGGTAGGATTTCGAGGGTAGGACTATATAGAAAAAATAGTATTTATAGTATTTATAATAGTATTATATATAATATATATTACAGGAAAAATTTAGGCACCACCCCTTGTCAATTTTTCTTAAAAATTTGTTTTTCATTTTTAATAAATTTGCTTTACGCTCTACAAAAAAGTTGTCTAATACTTTTTTGTAAATACCCATGGGCTCTGCTTCAGAAAAAAATTTCAATGTGATGCCTTTATTATTGTAGAAGTTATGGCTGTTTGAAAATTGGACCAATTATATGGAGTTTTTCTCATTTTACGGGGTCAAGAAACAACTTTTCGGATATTTTTGGAATTTCTACATATTTCTCACTAAAATACGCGTTGTTTGCCTTTTGAAACATTAAAATCGCCCAAACCGTTCAGGAGTTATGACATTTTAAGGATTCGCATGAAATTTCAGTGAAACATGCCAGTGGTATGGTCAGACATTATATTTTCGGTAAAGAATTTTTTTCTCGAAAATGGTTAAGATTTCAGAGGTATGTGTATTCACTAAAAATGATTGTAATCGAGCCCCGCAACCAAAAATAATTTTTTCAGAATGATTTGAAATTTTTTAATTCTGTCGAAAAATTTCAGGGAAACATGTCAATGTATGGTCAGACATTATGTTTTCAGTGAGGAATTCGAGGGTATGTCTAATGACCAAAAATGATTATAATTAACTTCTGCAACCAAAAATAAGTTTTTCAAAATGATTTGAAATTTTTTAATAACTTTTTAATGAAGCCTCAGTCAAGAAATTGATATTCTTGATTTTAGTCTTATTTTGGCCTCTAGAATGTCCCATTAAAATATTTCCTAGAGGTGGTCGAACACCCTGTATATACGAGGTTATGTTGATTTAAACAAATTTGTTCAACTTAAATATTACAATCAGTATATTTACACATATTTAAATATTGTTTTCTTTAAATATCTTCAATTTAAATTATATTCCTTTGACATAACCACCATATCTTAACATTTTTGAACGGGGTTGTACTTTTGGATTTTAAGAAGGATAAATTTTATAATAGCTTTTTTACACATTGTGCTACCTTTTTTATTCCTGTTTTCAATCTTATTATTTTCCATGTATTATATCAATATTCTTTTGATTTAGACAAATTTGTCCACCGTAAATGTTATCATTAATAGAATCAAATAAATTTAAATATTGTTTTCTTCAAATAAAACCCAAATGGCACCCCGTTTCCTATAACTTTCAATCGCCATTAAAAAAGTAACTTTCAACCCCCGAACGCGTCCACATGAGAATCGTCTCGATTCAACCGAACGTCAACGAACAAAATTTGACAATAATATTTGAATTCGCGATGCACGCGTAACCAGGACTGTCAGTACGGCCCCCAGTCACTGTCATGTAACTACGCCAACATGGCGGGTTACCGGGCAAAAATGAAGAATGCACTCGTGATGCAGCCTGTAGTTTTTCAGCGTGCCTCCGTATGACAGCCGACGCAGCAGCGTGTCGGAATTTATGTGGAGAACACGCGTCTGCCTGAATTCATCGCATAGGCGGCTTACTCGTATGCTACGTTGCCCCTCCCCCCGCATACACACACACATACACGCGCAAACACGCATACACACGCGTCGAAAAACGCAGGCCAAAGAGTATGCGTATATAAGCTGGCGGTTCGACGGGTGTGGGAGTATCGGTTTTGCATTTTTCAAGCCGATAATTTATCAATCTCGTCCACCCTCGGATCCTCGTCCCTCTATCACCCAACGTCGACGAGAATCGTTGGAGGGGGTAGGAACGGGGACGGTCGAAATCGACTAAGAACGATCGTTCCTGGCAGGAAAATAATGAGACTCTTTAAAGGCCGGAAGTTTTCATCCGCGGGAGAGCGCGGAAAATCGATTTTCGCACTTTGTCCACCCACGCTGCCCGACCCTCGTATTGGTTGCGGACGAATTTATCTCCGCGCTAAGGAAGGACGAACAGGTTCGACTGGAATAGACACTGCGGGGGCGTTGAATAGATATACGACTGAAAGGAGTACCAGTCCCGTAAATCGAAATGGTCAGCGTTTCTTTCTTTTTCCTTTTTTTTTTTAATACAATCTGGACGAATATTAATCCTGTGCTGTTTTCCCGTTCGAAAGAGCATTTATTAAGTTTTCTTAGTTACGAGCGGTGTAGGGCAGAAATGTAATCCGATCGCATTGGCCGCGATACGATTACGTGTAATTACACGGTAATTATCGACTAATTGCAGCGTATTCGTAATCGTAAATTTGTAAAGCGTATAATGACTGTCTAACGTGATTACGCGTAATCGTGTCGCGGAAAATGTAATCAGATTACGGTCCCCGCCCGAATGTGCTTACGGGGGACGCCATCGATGTGTTCGACGTCGATTATTTTCTGGTTTCAATATTTTCTTGGGCACGCGATTTTAAACCGAAAATGTATTCGAATATTTTTCGTTTGAATAAAGTTGAAAAAGCGATCGATATAATTATAACAAAGTTCTATTTTTGATGTATTGCAATATTTAATTAGAAATAAATTTTTTCTATTATTTGGTAATTTTTTACGAATATAATAAATTTGAGACATCTGATGGTTTTTTTTTATATGAATGTTTAATTTCATTTTTGAGGGGTACTGCTTCTCAAGGTTTGGAAATCGTCGTTCTACCCTTATAAAGTATTTCACAAACAAATATAATTATACAGGGTGTTCGGGCACCTCTAGCAAAAATTTTAATGAGCGATAGTAGAGGCCAAAATAAGACGAAAATCAAGAATACTAATTTGTTGATGGAAGCTTCGTTAAAAAGTTATTAACAATTAAATTCAAAAATTTCAAATCGTTCTGGAAAAATTATTTTCGGTTGCGGGGGTCAATTACAATCAGTTTTTGTCATTAGACATACCCACGAAATCCTGCCCACTTTCGAGAAAAAAAATAGAGAAGGTGTGAAATTATTCGAGAAAATTAAAAAATTGCAAATCGTTGTGGAAAAATTATTTTCGGTTGTAGGGTTCAATTACAGTCATTTTTGGTGAATAGACATACCCCCGAAATCTTGCGCATTTTCGAGAAAAAAATTCAGTAAGAGCGGCACTTTAAACGTTAATAACTTTTTAACGAAGCTTCCACCAACAAATTAGTATTCTTGATTTTTGTCTTATTTTGGCCTCTACTATCGCTCATTAAAATTTTTGCTAGAGGTGGCCGAACACCCTGTATAAGAAAAAATAGTTATAAAATAAAACATGTATCACTGATACAGTTTTATCCTACAAATGAATATTTTTCTCAGATTAAATTAAGAATATATTAAAGATTAAATTCGAAGATTTAACAGGAATTTCATCACACCCAATATGGCCAATATAACTGTATAAATCACTATTATTATTAATATAATAGTTTTAAGAGTCAATTGATTCGTGTCTTGTCCACCAATGACTAAAAATACCATCTGTGTACTAAATGGTTTTTCTTCTGATTACTGAATAAATTTATTTGCATTATTATTATTATTACTGTATACCAAATATATTGCAAAGAGAAGAAGGTATTAGTCCTGGAATAAATTGCGAGCCATATTGGATCAGACGTTATAGTCAGTCGTAAGGCCTGCGACTAAGGAGAGATTAATGGTCACTGTCCACATCCCCTTAAATATAGTACTACATTCTTCTCAACTCTGGTCTGGTCTTCCTTTCTTCCTACAATACTTATACAAATTCGATTTTCGCGGAAACTCTGGAACGAATTAATCCCATAAGTGGAGGACTTACTCTATCGAATACTCGTCAAGGTAGAAATAAATATTATTCAGTGAAAAATAAAAATGGAGTATAAGGGAGAATTCACAACAAATTTCCATTCGTTTAACAGTACGATTTGTTAAGGATCAAACATTTTTTATCCTTAACTCTACTTTTATATCTTATTGAATAATACGTTACAGGTTAGTTTTGTAGACGATCATTAAATGGGAAATAAAAATAGAATTTAAAAATTTTTGCATCTGTTTAACAGTACAAATTCTTAAGGATAAAATGCAGTGTTTTGGAATAATTCTAATCATACATTATATAAATGTTATTTTCAAAGAATTACAGGAAATAATCACTATCTTTTACTAAGCACCAATAACATGAATGGAGATATTCTAGGTTATTATAACATAATTTCTAAAAATAGGTAAAAATCACTGGTTCAATATACAGCCATGAACCAGAATTTTTACCTTCAAATTATGCACAATATTGTCCACGTTATTTCTGAACGGTTAACAGTGACCTTGTCGTGGAAACGCATTCCACAGTTCAAAGAACATTCCCCTTATTTTACGCTAACCCTCGATACCATTATTTCCAGCACTCTATGCTACTCGAAGCGTGTAAGACAATTGCTGTGGAAAAATGGGACTATAGTAATTCATCAATAACGTAACATCACTATTTATATTTAAGTAATTCAGAATAAAATAAAATTTTATGCGAATAACAAATAACTTTATTTTTCCATCAGAACAAACTAATTTATCCTCGAGATCTCCTAAAAAACTTATTGACAAGTTTATAAATTTTCTTCGATAATTTAATTTCCACAAAGAAATTACAATTTTTTTAACAAACCTCTTTCTTCTACTTTTATTTACCAAGCATCGTGTCAAAGACGAGCCCAAGAGTAAAAAGAATACTTCATATTCCTTTACAATGTATTTTCATCTCTATTCGCAGTGCGCGTTTCAATTTCAAATACAACTTCGTTTACTCACCCCTGCAAAAAACTTTGCCTTGCCTAGAAACAGCAATTTGCAATTTGTTATGCATAGATGTTAATTAAATTTCCTCGGAGGGCGAAGCAAATTGGGGACATTGTTCTTTACGTAAGTCATTCTTCGCTTTGTTCAAACTTTTCCACCCCCTCCTACCTCCCCTCATATCGAAGCCAAGGGTAGTCGAATCTCATTGATTCGAAACAGGTGCGCGAGCACGGGCGACGAAAGCCATCGAGCAGGAAGGGAGTTCGAATTTGCGGAGACAGACTTTTAAAAGGAAGACTGTCACGGTACAACGGAGGCTCCCTTTTTCGGAGGAGACACTCATCTTCCACGGAACAACAATCCGAAATTATTGGGTCGTCGCTCGATGGCAGAACCATCATATTATTCCGAGGTGTGGCTGAGCGAGCGTGTCCTGTTCCCCGAAACGTTATTTAACTTCGCCTTCAGCTTATTCAGCAAGACGAAAAATGGGGGAGTCGATTGCCCGGTGGAGCAGAAAAAACTTCCAAGAGCCCGTCTTATTATCGAGGGTCTCGTGTTGCGGAGCGGAAATCGATGTGTGACGCGAGAAGATCGTGTCGATGGCAATTTTCATCGATTTTAATCAGTCGATTATAAAATAAGAACGAAAGGATTAAATGGTTCATCGAACAAAATTATACACTTTCATTTCTGAAAAAAAAGAGATAAATATTCAAAATATCCGTTTAGAACAGAATGCAAGATTTATTCAGTTATAATTATTTTTAAAAAATGTAATTTTGTAAACAGTTCATCGAATAAAATAATTCATTTGAAATACATAAAACACATTCACTTCTGAACACGATGATAAATATTCAGAATATCCGTTTAGAACAGAATGCAAGATTTATTCAGTTACAGTTATTTTTTAAAAATGTAATTTTGTAAACAGTTCATCGAATAAAATAATTCATTTGAAACACATAAAACACATCCACTTCTGAACACGATGATAAATATTCAAAATATCCGTTTAGAACAGAATGCAAGATTTATTCAGTTACAGTTGTTTTTGAAAAATGTAATTTTGTAAAGAGTTCATCGAATAAAATAATTCATTTGAAACACATAAAACACATCCACTTCTGAACACGATGATAAATATTCAAAATATCCGTGTAGAACAAAATGCAAGATTTATTCAATTATAGATATTTTATAAAAATGAAATTTTGTTTTTAATAGACTATCCTGTACAATAAATACAGTCCAAAAATATACATTTCCTTCTCGAGCACAGTATTAAGATAATTTTGTTCAATTATTATTTCATTCCGGTTGTCAACGTGGAAATATATCATTTAATAATCGTCTATCAAACTAAGCTGTAACGTGTTAATAACTGAGATATAAAAATGGAATTTAAAAGAGAATTCAACAAAAATTGTACATTCGTAAAAGATTTTCTATTTCTATTTTGATTTAGTATTTAATAATTGTTTACCGAACTAAGCTATAACGTATTATTAAGTAAAATCTAAAAGTGGAGTTTAAGAGTGAATTCAAAAAAATTTTAGCATCCCTTTAACAGTACGAATTGTTAAGGACAAAAAATAGTATTAAGAGTGTCTTAAAATAATTCTAATCCTACATTATATGAATATTATTTTCGAAAAATTGCAGGAAAAAATTAAGAATCAAAGATAGTCCTAGAATATATTTAAATAATATAAAAAATTCGTGGAGTTTTTCGATGGGAAGAAAAGTAAATATCAGTGTTTACTGGACCGAATTCCAGCATGGAAATGATCATTTTTTGCTGCTAGAATCGGAAATTACACGCCTGCCTGTACACGTCTAGCGAGTTTTACCGAGAATTCTCAATTGCTTTTGCGAAACTTTAAACACGGTATGCAAGTTTGAACCGTTTTTCATAGTTAAGGAGTCGTGGACTGTGTTGGTCGGACTTTCAAGTAGTAAAGAAGTGTATGGGATGAATCGCATACAAAATTCTCATAGTCTGGTTGCGCGCCAGCCATCTTTATGATTCTAAATATTTTTCCGGGCCACTGACCGTCGCTGACCACTCGATAAAATTTGATCTCACGGTATTTCGGTGAAAGGAAGAATTTTCGATCGACTGCTACGCAAACACTTCCGGTAAGACGATACTTCCGATATAAATCTGTTTTCAATAAACTGTGGGTAAATAGAACCTCGTACGTACACCGAATATTAGTTTATACGAAGGGCTAAACATATTTATATATGTATTCAGTATTAAAAATATACATATTATTCTAATATAATGTAAGAGGAACGACGAAACAATTATTTTACTTTTATTTTTTAATCGAACTAAGAAATAGAATTCAAAATAAAATATGTATTTTTGGGGTTGAAACAACGAAATATATAATTCATAATAAAACAGAACACTTTTAAATTTGAAATGTTTAAAACGTTATCGAATATAAATTAGGCAATAAGATTCTTAAAATTGAATTCTTGGCCAGTACAAGTAGTAAATATGGAAAAGAAGTGCAGTATAACGTTGGTATTATATTTCTAATTTTACTTTCCCTTCTTTGATCCAGCTAAAAAGTAAAGCAAGTCTTTAATTACTTTCTTTGTCCCTTCTGTTCTATATTAGTACACTATGCTTTTCAGATTAAGCGGTTATAAAGTGTAATAAATTTTCACAGGTTATAAATTGTGAAATTATAATTATCAATAGCTGAATTTTTTAAAAATTTGGGCAAAAAATTCGTGATTTTGTGAATTGTTTACGAGCGATACGCTTCTGGGGAAATAGTTGTTTAAAACGTTACGAGATCCATTGTTCTTAAATTTTTATTTCAATTTGACACGAGACCGAGTAGATTTACAAATTTATGTCAAATCCGAAATATTCTCGTGGAAGTTTCTTCGCCACGTTGAGACGCTATCGATCAGTTCCCTTTTACCTCCCACCGGAAACTCTTTAAAAGTGGAGGGCACAGAATCTTCATAAACCTTAATTCCCTATTTATGATGTCGCGACGTGCAACTCCAAAATCCTGGAGAAACTGCTTTTATCGTTCGAAAAATGCCAAGAATAGTCGCTATTTATTACACTCCATTAAAAGCTTTATCAGCTTCTGAAATAGATATTTTCAGCTACAGTCTTACAAGAAAAGTTAAAATAAAAATTTACTTTCATTTTGCAACGCATTCTGTGCATTGTTAAAAACATTCTAAAATATTCCTCTATCTTAATTTTAAGAAATTTATTCTGTTAATTGATATAAATTTTAATTGCATGAAGTATAGAAAATAATACAAATATATTTGAAGTCCATTGAATATTCACTTAAATGTTTTGATAAATGTTCAAATACGATCATTTAAATATTTAGTTACTAGCTATTTATAGATATTTTTAGTCAGTCTTAAAAGGAAAATAAAATTAAAAATATACTTTCATTTTGCAATACATTTTGTGCATTGTTAAAAACATTCAAAAATATTCCTCTATCTTAATTTTAAGAAATTCTATTAATTGATATAAATTTTAATTGCATGAAGTATAGAAAATAATACAAATATATTTGAAGTCCATTGAATATTCATTTAAATGTTTTAATAAATGTTCAAATTTAGATACGATCATTTAGATATTTAGTTACCAGCTACTTATAGATATTTTTAGTCACAGTCTTAAAAGAAAAATAAAATTAAAAATTTACTTTCATTTTGGAATACATTTTGTGCATTGTTAAAAACATTCGAAAATATTCCTCTATCTTAATTTTAAAAAATTTATTTTGTTAATGATATAAATTTTAATTGCATGAAGTATAGAAAATAATATAAATATTTTTGAAGTCCATTGAATATTCATTTAAATGTTTTGATAAATGTTCAAATTTAAATACGATCATTTCTTAAAATAAAAGAATAAAGGAACGTTTGTAATATAAAATGAATTTTCCCAAAAACTTACCCGAGAACATAACTTGTGCACCAAAATATTCATAGTGTTTGAAAAAGGCATAGTTGTCGATTCATGCGCAAAAATATGCAAATATTCCGAGTACAACAACTCGCATAAAATCGGAAAGAGAAAGAAACAATTTTAATTTCATAGCAACGGTGCACAAACAATGGTTCTGCATTGGAGTTTTCTAAAACTTAATTCGAAGTGACGCGCGACGTAAAATTTATTCAAAAGCACTGGGATTTTCCCCTCGAGATTTCGCTTCGGCTTGTTTCGCTTAATTTCTTAACGAAGAAAAATGTCTATCGCGCTAACGGAGATCCAATAAGTTTCTCCCCGGGAAGAAATTAATTACTTAAATATACAATGCTGCCCGAGAGCGCGATAAAAAGTACAAAAACGTACAAACAATGCGATTTAACTTTCGAGCATAATTATTTCTTCGTTTGTTTGCATCAAGGACTGTTGGATTAAATATATTAAATGTATTTCTCCAAACTGGCCATGGGCTTCTCGTGCCACAGTTTACAGATAATTAATCACAATTTATTATTGTTTAAAACATTGCCTGTCAATCAGGAGTTAAATTGTAGCTGACTACGAATTATCGCGATTGATAAATATTTATTTGCAATCGAAATAGATGCGCACGACCTATCGATTTGTTCGAATATCGTTTATTGAAAAAGCGTCTCTCTATTCGACTGAAATGAGATGGAATACCGTCATGCATAAACCACGTGCTACGTGGTGCATCTTCCAACATCGTATTGAACTTTTAAGAAATTGACGTAGAATTCTCCTCTTAATCTTCCCACTCAGAAATTTAAAACGATCACATTATCATCGATTATTCCTTTCTATATTTTGACACCGAACTGTTACTCGAGCCTCGAACGAATAACAGCCTGACGATTTTCTTTGGTTCGACGATATTTAGTGGGAAAATATATTCCTCCATCTTTGGGAAATTCAGGGTTATTATAGATAAAGCAATGAATATAAAATAATAATCATTGACAAGCAGGAATTGATCGAGAATCGATATTGATATAAGAATACTAGCTTTATTAAACTCTATTTATATTATAATTAGCTAATTTCTTTTTTTTTATATTTTATTTTTTCTTGTATTTAACATACTTGTGAGTATATTTTAAATCATTATTGTTTTTATAATATTGTTTAATATTACATAATATTGCTTTCCATGTTATGACTATTGATAATATTATTGTTATTATTATTATTATTATTGATTTATTATTATTATTATTGATTTATTATTATCATTAAATAATTCTGAAAATAATTGAGTAGATTAAAGTCTACGTAAGACTAGTACAAGTGATCTAAAATATGTATAATCTTTGAAAATAAGCTCTCTTAATATTATTTTTTATTTTTGGTTGTAAACAGTTATTGTATATGTATTATATTGAAAACTCCAGTCGAATAGATGCTTTTTGAACGAACGATTGTCGGACAAATGAACAGGTCATGCAGGTCCTGTTGCTTCCATGGATGTATCCAATCGAAAACAAATTGTCACTGTTACTATGAAAATTCAATTTCGCAACAGTTTATAAACCCATCGACACTCTGGTGTAATTAAATTCGGGAGGAACCACACGGACAAATATGATAGGAATAATCTTGTTCGTGAAATCAAGTATTGTAGCTATCGAAACCGGTATATTGGAAAAATCAAAACAAATTTTTCATTGTGAATAAAAAACACGCAAACATATCAAACAATATTTACAGAGTAATACAGGAAGATCGTAACAAATTTAAACACACAGTAAATTGGAATAATGTGATCGTTCTCGACAATGATAAAATTATTAAAACAGACGAATATCAGTTTAGTATTATGATATGAATTTAAAAAGTTTTATTCCTACGTTGTTTTTATTATCAAAAAAGTAAAATTAATGCCCCCAAGGAACAAAGAAAAATGTACATATAATTTTATCGTGTTAACTCATAAAAAAATTTATTGGAACACTTTCCCCATAACTCAAAAAGGATTCTAAAACACGTATAAACTCACGCAAACTTATTTTCTTGCGTCGAAGCGCAGAATCCGGTATATAATCGACGATATGCAAAGTAAACGGTATGTAGTACACAAACTTCGTTTAACTTTCGGAAAAAGACAATTTTCGAAATCGAGCAGGGTAAAAACATTCGCGATAGAACGACGTCGGCATTATAGATACGAAGGAACGAAGAGGGTCGCGAGAAAAAAACAATTCCCTTGACACGTGACTTGTATATATATCGGTTACTTGCCCTTCGCGAGAACCTATGGTGCGATAAAAATATATTATTTAAAATATGTAAAACGTAAGTTGATTCTGAGTTTCGTGAAAGACCATAGGGACGTGTATGACTGCCCCAGTATGGAAATTTTTGTATAATGAAACACATTTCTGATCATTATTTTCCGTTTTTTATGGTCAAAAATTTAAAACATAGACGAAAAAATCACGATATATATTTTAAATATTGAACCAAATATTGAACTACCAAATGAAAATGTCACCGATAATTTTATTAATTTTTACAATGAAATTTTCTGTTTTATATGATCAAAAATTTGAAACGTAGCCAAAAAAACACGATAAATATTTTAAATGTTGAGCTACAAAATGAAAATGTCACTCATGATTTTATTAATTTGTACAATAAAATTTTCTGTTTTATATGATCAAAAGTTTGAAACGTAGCCAAAAAATCACAATAAATATTTTAAACATTGAGCTACGAAATGAAAATGTCACCGATGATTTTATTAATTTGTACAATAAATTTTTCTGTTTTATATGGTCAAAAATTTGAAACGTAGCTAAAAAAATACGATAAATATTTTAAATATTGAGCTTCAAAATGAAAACATCACTCATGTTTTTATTAATTTGTATAATAAAATGGTCTGTTTTATATGATTAAAAATTTGAAACGTAGCCAAAAAAATACGATAAATATTTTAAATATTGAGCTACAAAATAAAAATGTCACTGATAATTTTATTAATTTTTACAATAAAATTTTCTGTTTTATATGATTAAAAATTTGAAACGTAGCCAAAAAAACACGATAAATATTTTAAATATTGAGCTACGAAATGAAAATGTCACCGATGATTTTATTAATTTGTACAATAAATTTTTCGGTTTTATATGGTCAAAAATTTGAAACGTAGCTAAAAAAACACGATAAATATTTTAAATATTGAGCTACGAAATTTAAATGTCACTCATGATTTTATTAATTTGTATAATAAAATTGTCTGTCTTCTATGATTAAAAATTTGAAACATTGTTTAAGAAAAGATGGTTAACTGTAGATTTATCTAAATATTGAGCTACGAAAGGAAAATGTGACCGGTGATCTTATTAATTTGGCGTCGTCTATAATACCGTGGGGGACTGGAACCGTTTATACGGAGTGTCGTAATTGTCCCAGAAAATTCTATTCTTTCGGGCACTCTTTCCTCCATAGTTTGGACGGACAAACTTGTTTCCACCCTCGCTAATGGCTCCCCTTATCTTATCCTATTCGCACCTTCCATCAGCCGCTCCTTTATGCGATGTAAATCGCTTTTTTGTTCAGCCTCGGCGAAGAACGAGGAGGAAATTGCTTGTGACCTTTTGAAAGGATCTCAGCGCGAAACGAAGTACAAAGGTACACAGCTAGATCTATCCCTTTGCTGCGGCCCGATAATAATTGTTCGCCCGTAATTCGTGAAATACATTCAGCAATGCGTTTAAGTGTATCACGGTGTCCCAGTGTTTTACGTAAAGCTTCACGGGCACAACAACGAGATACTCACGGAATGGAATTTATTACTCATAGCTTCCCTTTGTGAGACAAGAAGGTGCTCCCCTTTTGCACTCTAATGGAAATTAAGATCTCCATGATACTAAAACTGATTGGGATGAAATTGAAATACAGTAGAACCTCCATTATGAGAGACCGTTTCAAACGCAAACGAGACTGCTTTTTATCGTTTTATCGCGGAGATGTTTTCACGAACAAAGGGTTATTTTTCTACCCAACGTCTGTTTAACTTTGTACACCTTTCACTCGAACATTTTTAATCCCAGCTATCATAAAACTTCCGTGTTTCTTCGAAATTTCTTGGACAGAGATATCAAGCTAAAACTACAGGTTTTGTAGCTTCTAAAAATTTCTGTGCTCGAGATTTAATCCTAGTGCCTCTGTTAATGCATCGATTTTTAAATTGCAACGAATCAATGTTTGAACAAAAAAAATTTCTAAGTTTCTTTATTTCTATATCTTTCTATATTTTCCTTTCGTATTCTTCGAAGATTAATTTACTCGAGGTTTCCGAACCCGTATGCAATTTTGCGTGTGTTTCCTCAAAACAATGCTTCGTTACTGATTAAAACTGGATTCGAAGTATTCTCTGAATCAATACTAATGCTATTAACTTGGAAACCCGATACCTTCGGCAGCGCGAAAACACCCCGAAGGAATTCGCTCCTAGTCGGAGAGTTACGAGTAAACAAACCGATATTTTCGAAGCGGCGCGCTACCCGATAGTGGAACAACTCCATGATTCAATAACAAGACGGTTGTTGAGTATTAAAATAATAACCGTAACCGCGGGCTACGTATATTACGTCATAAATAATTACAGAGCTTAAACGTCGCTTCCGAATTTATCGATACAACGCGTACGAATTTCCCAATATTCCGCGGATAATTATATATAATCGTACGTGATATTTAATTTAATAAATATAAGTAAAATAAATTACTTCCCATTTCGATAAACACAATATTATTCTTTACTTTTCTATTATCACAACGTTAGAGCTAACATTCGCTTTAAGGGGCCATTCATTCTACTTTGTAGGCAAACAAAATATAAGTTTCTTTATGATTTTTTTTTTTTGCGGGCTATTAAAGAGCGATTAATTCCGGGTTTTGTGGATATATTTATTATATGTTTAACTATATTTACGAATTTTTGCAACGCATAATATCTATTGATTACGCTGTTTTTGTTGATCAACGAACAACAGTTTTTACAAACGGCGCCCGACTGCGTATGTGATATTTTGTGAACAAATTATCCGAAATCCAAAAACCAAAGATATTCTTAATATAGATAAGTTTGGTTATGGCATCAACTACGATCTTTTCAAAAAAACGAAAAATGTCAAAATGGCAGCTATTTTACGAAAAAATAATGAATATTTTCATATATTCGGTTGCTTTTTTGTTAATAAAAGACAAAGTATTGCATATACCGCAATTATCCTAGTTTATGCTATAGTAAGACTAGTTCTAAAGATACTGCTTAAATTTTATGTTGATATCTTCAATAGTTTTCATGTTATCGTCTATACAGTGCCGAAAAATGTAGTTATACCTGCCAGTTGTTATACCTGCGCATGGTACGTTTCAGCAGGCTATAACTTCGTTAGTTTTCCGAATTTCAATTTAATATTTGATAGATATATTTTCGAGACTACACACGAAAAGAAAACGCAAAAAAAAATTCGATTTTTTAAATCCCACAAAGTAGAAAGGCCCCTTAAGTGTGTGTTAGATTTCATACTTGAAGCTACAGTAATTTGTAATTATTATTTAGTAGCAATTTACGTTGAATTTGATTAATGTATTTTAACGTAGTCGTGAACGTAAAGAGTTTCGATAAAAATACGTGCAACCAATGTCTCGTAAATCCAGCGTTAAAGTGCTTTCAAAACAGAAGAGTTACGTGTCGTAGCGTTGAAATTAAATTTGCAAGCCAATAATTTTGGCAAATTGAAACGTCTTTTTAAAAAATCCCTTATCGAAGTCTTATTTCGTTAAGTCGGGTGTGACGGTGGTAGGAATCGGAGGAAAAAAGTGAAACAAGAATAACGAGGTCCGGCTAGGGAAATGTAGTTGTCCGTCACGAAGAAAATTGAATTCCCCGTCGAAGCGCGGAACAGACGAAATTTATAGTACCGCGTGTTCCCCGCTCCGCAGAGGGACACCGAGACACCAGCACGCGTCCGTGTTAATCGATCGTCGTGATTACACGGATAAAAAAAGAGCCATCGTACGGCCATTATTCGCGTTTTCCTCATTGTCGAAACGTGCTGCGCCTAGTTTTCCAACCGCTCGGAGCGTCGCTACGCCGAATTACGACGGGAAAAGGTTTCCCTCGCGCATTTCGTTCCAAGCGATGGCATAACGTGCCTGAATCACCAGTAATTAGTGCCCGGTGAATAGAACTATGGAAACAGAGATAGCAGATTTTCAGTATAATGATAATTAGATCGTTTTGCGCGTTTCGGCCGGTACACTTGCTCCATTGATGGCGGAGCTTAATTGCTGCCGCTCGAAAAAAATTTGCCCCGAGTGCCCGTGCTGGAACGTTCAAGATCTAATAACGGAACAATTAGGATTTCACATAATCCACCACTTGACAGAAATGATATTACTGCGTGTAATAATATCGAAATGCTTCCCTGAAATTCAATGGAATTTACGGTAAACTCAGATTGTCAGTTTTGTTTCATTCTCCGCTTCGATGATTGCTGAAAAAAGTAATCGAACGATTTTTATTTATTTTGGTGTGTATATGTTTAGCATTTTGGTGTATAGAATATTTCCGACAAATCACAAAATGATCAGCGCCCACCGCTGGTATCGAAATTATTCGAACGCAACGATAATAATCTGACAGCGTTAGACTTTTGGGGGTTCGATGGTTGAAATTAGGGGTGGAAACGGTACAAGGGAGGGTAGCACCTGCGCTTGACATCTCGTCAATGGACAACGGGAACCGCAGGTTCCTCGGTTTCTCCGTTGCATTGGAGAAAGTGAGAAGGAGTCAGGTGACAACGGGGGCGGTACGTACATACGTACAAGGCAGCACACCCACTGATTTCCTAGCCCCCATTTCGTCTGAGGCCATCGTGTGATTTATACGAGAACGATTTCGTGTCTGTCGGCACAGGTAATCGCTCGATGATTCCAGCTTATAATTGATTGCCTATTGCTTCCATCGTTTAATCCCCCCTTGCTTCCTATAAAATTCGCCAATTTTATGTTATTATCCGTAACAATATTTTATCCACTCACGTTGGAGATTGAAGATCGAAGAAATCGATACTTGCCAGAGTAAATCTCAAAATAAAAAACTTTCATGGATCTATACAAGTAAATTTGTATCTAATAGAAATATGTATTTAAAGAATATTATTCAACCCAAAATGTAATGCTAAAGGAGTTTCCTACTTGTCCTGTTTATGTTGCACAAAATATCCTGTTCCAAATGTATGTTGATATTGTATGTGATATGAAATATGAAATTTGAGTTACTGTTGAATTACTTAAAATAATACCATTGTATTTGTAAAACATGCATTATGCTGTTCTGTAAAACGAAGTCTCATTATACAAGATTACAGTTAATTATCTATCGCTTCTGTAAAGCTGTCAGTTTCATTATTAAATTGTTCTGAATTATATATTTCAACTACTTACTGGTCTTTGCAGACTCTGAATTACTAAACGAGTTAACAGAACAGATTATTTTTTATTTTAGTATATACTAACGTAACTTTCAAACGAATTTATTATTTTGCTGTTAAACTCTCAAATAATTTTATAATAATATTTCCGTTTTTCGTACTAAAATTTGAACAGATGTAAACGTTTCTATACATGGAAGGCAATCAAGTATAATAGTGAAAATGCTTGTTCTGCTCGAAGACGTCAACAAGAATAGCTTCGTCTAAGATTACGCGTCAACCTGGCTCAAAACGAGCAGCCAATTAATTAACATGATTTGATTACGGTATCTCTTATTGACTCAACTAGTCGCGTAACTGCCTCGTTAACGGAATCCATCCAACGTCGGTTCCGTTACCTACACCTATATTTTGCAACATAGAAGCAACTCGGGATGTAACGTTTGCATAGACTTCGGGCGTTGCTTCAACATCTTGAATCGGTAAATCAACCCTGGGCGCGATTGAAGCAACGTGTTGCCACGAAACGATGAACGCGATTTACGGTGCTATTTCCACAAGGTGCCACGGCCTTTTCGATGGAAGCATCGATACAGGCGAGTGAAAAAATACGAACCTCTTCAGAAACCCCGCTGTGTGACATTGACACGACGAACATAACTCGTCTTCGATGATTCATCACTCCTCCGCTCTTCCAATTTTCAAAGAACTTTACTACCGAAAAAACGATTGACAAAATGCAATTGGAGTGTCCTTTGAACGTACTTGCAATCTTCAATAATTTGGACGGTATTGTATTATTCTTTTGAAATCTTACTTTATGAAAGCATGCGAACGTGGAATTGACCATTCAGGACATGGGAAATATTATAGTGTTTATTGAAGAATGGATTGTAAAACTTGGACTAAATAATTTGGAATATTGGCGATGCAAAGTCAAAATTTGGTTGGAGTATATTTTTGACGAAGTAAAAAATTAGAAATTAGAATTAAAATTGAATTGTTGAGTTAACCTCTGGAAGAATGATCTGATTTTATATAAGTTCTAGTAAAGTCTAATAGAGTGATCCCTCGTTATCGAGGGAGGTAACTAAAATATAAAGAACTATACAACGTTTGTTTATTCTACAGATTCCAAAATCGTTTAGAAATGAAAATATATGTGTAGTTTTTTTTATAGAAAATTCTAGTAAATTAATTTCAAACAGGTCGATTGAAATAAAGAAACAGCGAAATAACTCATTCTTTGGAATTGCTTTACCTCAAACGAATTGCTATTATTTTTATTTTCAGATAAAGATACTGAAAATGAATTCTTCCAAATAGTTGTTTTTCATTTTTGTTTCGAATGAAATTTACACGCGTCTACAAGGAACAAAATTGAGGAAAGAAGTAGGAAATATTAGAGAGGGACTACTAAAGTTGACACATTTTAATATTCGTCAAGTATTCATAAATAAAATCTGTTTTTCCTCGTGAGCTTTGCATACACGAATTTTAAACAAAATTAAACAGTATATACTAGAAATATTGTAATTAAAATGTACGTTAAGGAGTTATAATGAACGATAATAAAAATACGAAATATTTGACCAACGCAATAATATAATTAGTAAAAATTATACAAAATCAAGAAATTCTCGAACGTTTTCCAAATCCAATTTGACACTGGAACTACCGACAATATGGTATATTTATTTCTAGCAGAGAAATTAAAACGATAGATACCCGAAGAAATGTACAATGCAATGGAGATAAGTGTTTCTAAAAATCCAGTAAATTTTTTGTAATTTTTACTAGAGATTTTGGGTGAAGTTCGTAATTCTATACACACGTTGCGTAGAATTTACAATATGAACCGATCATCCGTAGAACGATAATCCTCTTTTCCGTAATTCAGATACGCGGCGGCGAGAAAGGACTGGGGTAAAATAATGTCGGTAAAATAAATTCCAGCCCACGGTTATTATCCAAAGCGGGAAAAGTATGTGGCACGTGCCACATTCCAGTCGCGGCTATCTCTCTAGCAGGGATCTCGAGCATTATCCCTCTCATAATTTCGCAGGCAACTTACACGAGCTTAACTCGGCGGACGGTCCCGCGTCTATGCGTTTTTCTCTCCCAGCTCGCAACTATTTCCGAGCTCGCAGCCTGGCCCCTCATAAACTTAACATAAGGGTTAAGTCTTAGCAGTCTCCGCCCCCTCCCTTTGGTCTTTTCGCTCCTTTTGTGGCCTGGCTGCGCGCCGCTTACCTCGCCTCTATTCCGCTCACATCAAAGGCAATACTTCCCTCTCGTTACGCGAAATTATGCGGGAACTCGCGTGTAATTTCCCTTTCGGCGAACATTTCGGTAGCACACACCGCGCAACGGGGATTTTTCTTTAATAACTCTGCGGGATATTTACAATCTTTCTCGAATCGATACCGAGCAAATCAAAGAAAATTTCCTGCAATAACCACTCATTATTAGGTTTTTCAAAGAAAATCGGGGCAGAAATGTGTTTTGTGACCATTACGCCCGCTGTTCCCTGAATTTCATTGCGCCTCCATTACTGTCCTTTCATACCTGTGACTTTCAAAGCGAAACGTATTCGTGGAAACTCGTCAGAAAACCATCGTTTTTTCAAATAAAATTCTTCAACTTCAGAAGTGTATAAATGATGTTTTCAAAACACATCTGACTACGAGACGTTATTTTTTAACGGTAAGTCGAATCACATTTTTGTGGTATAAAAAAATTATTCAAGTAAAATAATATTTAATCCCTTCGTCCATAGACGGGAAAAATGTTTCGTGTAAAAAATGTTGCTGGAAAAAAAATTCGAAACTGCATAAAGAATTCAGTGCAACAGTATTCGAAAAAGCCACCTCTGGGAAAAATTTTAATGGGAGATTCTAGAGGCCAAAAAGACGAAAACCAAAAATATCAATTTCTTAATTGAGGCTCCGTTAAAAAATTTTTAAATCATTGAGAAAAAATTATTGTTGGTTGCAGAGGTCAATTGTTATCATTTATGGAAATTAGACATACCTCCGAATTCCTACGCACCTTCGAGAAAAAAATTCCTCACTGATAATATAATGTCTGACCATACATTGACATGTTTCCCTGAAATTCTTCAACAGAATTAAAAATTTTCAAACCGTTCTAAAAAAATTATTTTCCATCACAAGGATCGATTAAAATCATTTTTGGTCATTACACATGTCTCCGAAATCCTACGCATTTTCGAGAAAAAAATTCATTACCAAAAATATAATTTCAGACCAGAAATGTCACTCCAGAATTTCGTATGTATCTTTAAAACGTCATAACTTCTGCACGGATTGAAGGATTTTAATGTTTAAAAAAGCAAATAACGTGTAATTTAGTGAAGAATATGTAGAAATTCTAACAATATTGAAAAAATTGGTGCTTGACCACGTAAAGTGAGAAAAACCCCATAATAATGGTCCAGTTTTCAAACGACTATAACTCCTACAATAGTGAATATATTTCAATGAAACTTTTTTCTGAAGTAGATCTCATGGATACCTATACAAAAGTATTAAACACAATTTCCGTACAGTGCCAAACAAATTTATTAAAAATGAAAAACGTATTTTTAAGAAAAATCGACCAGGGGTAGTGTCTAAATTTTTCGGCGAAACAAATTTTCCTCAAATCGTTCTAAAAAAATTATTTTGAGTTGCGGGGTTCAATTACAATCATTTTGGGTGAATACACATACCCTCGAAATCCTACCCACTTTCAAGAAAAAAATTCGAGAAGGTATGAAATTTTTGAGCAAAAAACAAAAATTTCAAATCGTTTTGGAAAAATTATTTTCGGTTGCGGGGGTCAATTACAATCATTTTTGGTGAGTAGACATACCCCCGAAATCCTACGTACTTTCGAGAAAAAAATTCGTTACCGAAAATATACTGTGTGGCGGGAAATATTTCTATAACTTTTTAACGAAGCCTCAATTAACAAATTAGTAACCTTAATTTTCGCCTTATTTTGACCTCTAGAATCTCCCATTAAAATTTTTTCCAGGGGTGACTGAACACCCTGTGTAGTCGAGCGAATTCAAATAGCCATTGAATTTTGCTGACTCTGTAGCTTGGAAGTCTTTGAGGTCACTAATTACGAATTTCAACTGCAAATTTCCAAATTCCAATTTCCACAAAATGCTTTCAGTCGAAAAAAAGATCGATCGCGTTTAAAAATGAAATTAACAAAAGGAATTTAATGAGTGAAGAATTAATTTTTCTATCTACAATAAAACAAGGCGTTCGACGTTTAAAAATAAAATTAACAAAAAGAATGTAGCGATTTAAGAATTAATTTTTCTTTCTATAATAAAACAAGGCATTTCAGTTTCATTTCCTGAGGAGAGTCGCAGGTAATTCGTAAGAATTTATTTTCCAACGCCATGCAGACCGTAAAAAAAATGTAATCTTCTCTCGTACCGTTCAATCTAAAGCCCTTCTTTTCAGACAGATTTACATCTTCGTCGTCGCGCCGGAAGAAAAGGAAAAGGAAACACCGACGTCGCGAAGTCATTAAGGCCGAGTCACGGATGCAGGACGACGTAGAGGCATTATGCGCATTTAATTATCATTAATACCGATTATGCCCATAAATTCGGTCCTAAGCAGAGGTACAATAGGAGAAGCTTGTCGAAGAGGGAACGCCGCGTGTCCGCGACAAGCTTCTAAACCGGAAGTTAACACGTCCGAGCCACTCAACGAAATTGCCAGACCCTCGAAACGTGTAAACGGCGGGGAAAGGATAACGTCATGTTTCGCGAAAGTTGATGCACGAGCACGGACTGTCCGAAAGACGGAACGAAAGCTCGAGCATGAAGCGTTATTTGTCAAAAGTTTGCTGCGAAATGAGAGTGGATGTGTGATATCCCACAGAGAACAATTTCAATTTTTTATTTCCAACCGATGCACCGACGTTCGACTTAACGCCAACCTAAATAATTGATTCTCTTCGAATTGTTCGTTTTTTTTTTTAAACAAATTGTTATTTTATTCGAAGCTATATTTAGTACATTTGATTTAGACATTGTAATTTACTACTAAAATAAGAAATCTAATTAATTTAATATATATATTGTGATACGAAATAAAATTTAGTAAGAATTATTTAAAAATTATCATTACTCTTAAATGATGATTGTGCAAATATATTTTTTAGAATCGTTCCAATGAAAAGAAATTTTTTTTTAAATTACCTTCCAGAGAATCGAAAGTAATTTAATAAATTTTTGAAAAAATTCGATATAAAATTTGTCACCGATAATCAATTTTTAAATAATTTTATCGTTCTGGTACGTAGCTTTTATTTATATTATAATAAAGGTACATTTAATCGTTTAAAATAAAACTGACAGAAAACCAGAAGGAAGACTATATTTATTTATAGATATTGCAATTTACTACTAAAATAAGAAATCTAACTAATTTAATATATATATTGTGATATGAATTAAAATTATGTACCAGAACGACAGAATTATTTAAAAATTGTTATTACTCTTAAATGATGATTGTACAAATATATTTTTTAGAATCATTGAAATGAAACGAAATTTTTTTCTAAATAAAATTCAACAGAGAACCAAAAGTAATTATAACAAATCTTGATAAGAAATAGCGACACACGTTTATGCGTGACACGATTCACTAATGAAACAGCGAATATTAAAACACGAAATTTAATTAATATAATCTGTTTCAATGTTCCAGATATGCTTTCATTATCCGTAGCCTGAAGCGTAACGTACAATTTGCTTCTACTTCTGAAACTTAAACTAATGTTGATTCCCGTAATCGCCCTTCATTGAGACTTACGCGTGTTTTAAGCTCCTTCGCGGTAGGAATTTATTAGCGAGTTCATAACAACGTTTACGAGGTTCGTAATAAAAGTTCACTACAACGAAGTCTCGAAATGCAACGTATCATTTTAGACTGGTTGAAAAATACACTTACAATGGTTGAAAATATTATTATATGCAGTATTAAAAATTTTTAAAAATACCCTTCTTCGGTGTTTTAAATTAAAAGACCCTTAACCCTCATAATTTGCTAGATTTACCCAATAAAAGAGATTCATACAAATTACTTTCTCTTTTTTTACGTTACAACATGCATTTATTTTGGACATATTTTTCCAGTCTCAAATTATTAAAAAATTCACAGAAATATTTCTTCCACATTATTTTTACTGTAATCCTTTTTTTTGTCTTTGGTTTATATATTCTATAAATTCTTTATAAATATTAGTATCTAATGATACTTCTAAACGAATCTTGCTACGTACAGACAGAAGTTAATGTTTAAATTTTCCTATTCCAATTTGTATTTAAAAATCTAGGGTCAACCCTTAAAAATTTGAAACAGCTAAAAGTAAATCCAGATAAAACACTAAGGTTTGACCAAACCAAACTAACTGTAATACCAATGTTATAATACTAATTAAAAATTAAATGAATGCTTAAAAGAAGTCCTCAAGGATGGACAGTCATATTCTAATATAGCAAATTTTTTGAGGCATATTAATCTACTAGATCGTATAATAAATTTATAATTTATATAAATGTAAATAGTAATTGTGGTTGCTCAACCTTAACAAAAATGAAATGCAAAAAAAATGATATCTCTTACCAGAGCACAGATAGAAGTTAATATTTCCTATTCCAACTTGTATTTCAAAATCTAGGATCAACCCTTAAAAACTTTGACCCTTAAAAATTTAAAAGAGCTAAAAGTAAATCCAGATAAAATACTAAGATTAAACGAAACCAAACTCTACTGAAAAAGTATCGTTATCGCGGGCAGATCTCAACATTTGGTTCGCTGGACACGAAGTATCTCGTGGCCCAGGAGATCCGTTGAGCTACATTGACAACGGGAAATCTGACAATTCGCAGATCCATCGAGACAACACTTTCATACGTACGAAAATAGCGTGTAGCTATTTGCAATTTTTCCAAAACACGGACTACCCGTTTCCGTGAACTGACAGACGCACGCGATCGCAACCGAACGTCAGATAAAATACCAGAGCGCCGTTTCGTCGGTAGAATTACAATTTCGATGGTCCCGCCTTCGTCTCGATTCTTTTTTTTTTAATACAACGACGGTCGTTGAATCAGCGAAATGAATATACACGTCGTACCGTGTCACTCGGAAAACAACCCCCACTGGTTCGATAGTCGCGCGCGAATATATCTTGACGCGAAATATTTATTGGACAGAGCGCGATCAATTATGAGTTCGCGAAGAAAATAATTTTTCGATGGTTGTTATTTTCGCTCATGACACTTTGCACGACACCGAAACGCTCGAGATATTTCAGCAACGTAAACTTCTGCCTCGCGATAATTAAGGTCTTCGTTGGATACATTTAATCTTGCCATTTTATACCCGAGGAACTTTCCACTGCATTTACTCGAAATAATTGTTTATTCGATACATCAAATCGTTATGAAGATTCCATAAAATAAAACTTTTTATTAATTATTGTTCCTAGGATTAGTTCTCGTGGCCAATTCGAAATAAAGAAATAACGAAATGAATCATTATTTGAAATCGCTTTTATTTTTATTTAAATAGTTATCTTTTATTTTCGTATTGAATAAAATTTTTCCAGGTCTGGAAGCTACCATTAGTTTGTTTAAAATTATAAATATATGTTCGGGTTAGTGATTTTAACCGTGTAATATATTATATTATAAAATAAGCAATTCTTATGTGTCGAGAAAATAAATATTCAGGAGGGGGACAAAATTAATACATTAATCTAAAATTGCACAAACGAGCAAAGGAAACTGAGAAAATATCGAGGAAGAAAAGTTACATTTCCCTATTTAATTTTATACTTACTTTAACCCAAACCAGATAAAGGAACAAAAATTATAAAAATGTGTAATTCGTTATAAATCTTATTAACTGTAACATTGTAAAATGTTTGATGCTAGCTAAAATTTAAATACGTGGTAATTTGCAAAGTACACGTTCCTGATAATAACTCATTTTACCACTCAACAAACGAGAATCTCGTCTCACAGAGGTAATGACATGACCGACGAGTCAGTGATCAAAGTGGTTACACGTTCCCCAGTGCTTCCGCATTGCAACTCTCACTTATGTTGCAGTATGCAAACTACAGTCCTGCAATGCAGAATGTTGCAGGAAAACTGAGTCCAAGAATCACGCACGCACATATATGCTACGTCAGTCGCCGTACGTGTTGCAACACGGGTTTCACGCTCTCCCCTGAATGTCGAAAGAGTAAAACGTTAAAGGTGAACCAAGTCAGCAGAATCGTAGACATTTTCTAACAATCAACTTCTGAGATCTTGGGTCCCTTTTCGATAGGAATACGAATCACAACGTTGGTTACCAACAGTACTGTTTGAAAATAAAAATTGCTTATTAGAGATCAAGAATCGTATCGACTCCTAAATAAAATATATCTACTAGCTTAAGTGGGCAATAAAATAAATAAATTAAATAATTTTAATTTTTGAAACATTCGTCTGTCGATGAGAAACATATTTCCAATAGAAAATACTGTATAAATCTCTACCATAAAGGATGTTGAAAGTAGTAAAAAATAAAAGACGGAAATACATATTATTAAAAAGCAACAAAAGGAATTCTACACTAATATTGCAACCTGTATTTTCTTATAAATTGTTATCATTGTATATTTACGATTTCTATATTTATTCGTATAAAGAAAATTGTTGCGCGTCCATGATTTTAAGAAACGCTAGAAATTGAGGGACGTTTTATAGTTTTGTCGCGGTGTGTACAAGTACCACGAGTTATTATATTTTACCGTGATGCAATGAAATTAATGATCCCTTTCTTCGACCAATGATTACATTATATACGACGTAGCCAGGGTTTCCAGTATCTGGTTCTAGATCGCGGAAGCGTTATCCCACTAATGTTCTTGCACTTATAGCGATCCGTAGCGACCGCAGAGTCATAAATCATGGTTGAACCCAAGCCCGTTCCCTTACGATGGACCACCCTGCCGTGAAAGGGTAAGTTGAATCCCTTCTGGAGCAATTACGTTTCGGGAAATCCACGCTCTCCGAGGCGATGAAGTTACACGTGGAAACGATGCAATTTACCGTTGCTGTATGGTATAATAAATAACGATCAAACAATTAGCGCCGGTAAAAAAATGAGCAAATGGATGGTAGCATTGTGTTCTGCACGAAAGCGCCAGGAAAAGTTCAAACCCGGACAAAAAGATTCCTCGACCCAACAGGTGTTACATAAAGTTGGATACTAAACGATCAGTATCTTTACAATCTTGTTATTAACAGGATTGATTTAGTCCAATGTCGATTCACGTATTATTTTATTTTTTATACTAAACCTACGTGTATACCCATTCCTATTATGACTCTCTCTTTTATGTCTATTTTGTTTTTTTGAAATGTGCATTTTAAAAATTTGTATAAAAATATGCAATAATTTTACTTTAAATGTGCATTCTTAATGCTTTATGTTGTCTTGTTCTACAATAGCAAGATTCTTCAAATCATTTAAAAAAGTGTCTGATACTTCCCGTGCTCGCCAGCAGAGGGCTACGTTCAACTTTTCTCTCTCACAAGTGCTCGACTTATTCGTTGTATACACACTCCTCAAATGATCATTCAATTTTTGAAACATTTTCCTCTAACTACTAACTCAAGTAATAGACACACTAATCACTCCATTTAAATGCAGGTTATAGAGCTCAACCCAGGGTACTGCAACACAGAATAAAATCTAGATAAATGTATCACTTTGATTTCCTTACTCTCATATATAAATTCTCTTTACAGTACAATAATCTGAAGTATTTGCAACGTATACAGAAGCTCGTGCAATCAGGTACTGTGTGATTGCTAATTATGGAGTAATATTTGTCGACTGGGGTATGTTGAACCCCAACGTGGTACTATGGTTAATAATTGTATCGTGTACGCGAACGTGGCGTAACTCTGTACGCATTAAAAACTTGAAAGCAGCGAAAAAAGTGTCTTTCCCCCGACATTGTGCCATTAGATCTCAAGAACCTCCTGATGTCTGCTGATTGTGCACCTCATGAAACACCTTCACTGTGCATACGCTCTCGCGTTCCCCGGTGTATTTTAGCGTGGATTTCCGGCTAGGTGCATTCACGTTCTTCTCCGGTCTCCTCACTCTTCCCTACCACCTCGTTATGTATTTTATTCCGCGGTAGTGGAGCCCGCAAACGATTTCCTTGGTAAGTGGCAATTTGCATAAACGAACACCCGAAACGTATTCCTGTTCGCTCCTATACCGCGATTCGTCATCTCCACTGGTTCCCGCCAACTCTCCGCTGCCATAACATCGTTACATTACCAGCCAGCCACGGAACACCAGCGAAATCCTGTACACTTCGTGTTCCACTATTTTATAAGAAACTGTTTCGTACCTTATCTATCTCTTACCCAATGGTGTGGCTTTTCTACGATCGTTATTCGATCGATCTCACTCGTGGAAGCCTTAGAGATTTCGTACAATCGCTCGTGAAAGCGTTTCATACTTATTTCGTTTCGAGAGTAATAGAATTTTATATTCTTTGAGTTCCAAAAATTAGAAACTTTTGATACACGCAAGGAGTTCGACGAGCAGTAACTCTCGCGGAACGATAAACCGCACAGTTTCTGCGACTGATCAACAGATGCTAATCTCGTTCCCTGACACGGATCGGAACAAATTTAATTAACGTTTCTCCTTAAATGCGACAACCACTGCTCCAAGTTTTCAATAGTTGGATAAGCGTTGTTCCATCCGCGCCGATCAATCCTTTCGCGTTAAGTTCGGCGAGTTTAATCACGTTCACAGCGAAGTAACAAGTTTTGTAAACAAGAAATTTTACTCGATGCCGGGCACTTGTAGCAAGAACGAAAATTGCGATACACCGTCTCGTGCTTTGCTCAGTTTCGTCGAATCCGTCGCGTGTAGATATAGTAATCACACTGAGTGGATAAACCATATCGGTATACTCATTCGTGCATAACGGCCTGGCGAATAGGTGCGATCCAATAAATAGGATCGAATTTTGTATGTTGAAACACCAGTTTGTCCCAGCAATTTTTTAAATCAATGTACAATACAAGGACAAAACTTTGGAGAGAGATTTTTATACGGATGAAAACAAAAAAGAACTTAAAACATGATGTTGTTATCTGAATAAAATTATTAATATCAAACACACTAATAAAAATTCCATTGTTATTACAATTTCTAAAACTTTTCATACGTGCATCTATAAAGTTTATTTTGAATCTTCTTTTTTTTTTTATTTTATTCTTCTTCTTCTTTTTATTTTATTTTATTTGAGGATGCAACCATCAATAACTTACATATTCTTGTTTTGGATCATGTTATGTACATTAATTTCCTTTAAAAACTGATAAGTTTCATTATGTTTTCAATATCATTTTTAATTTTGTGTTTTCATCTACTATGATGAAAATCGTTGCATTTAAATATAATATATTTCATACTGAGATTTACAGTTTGGACATTTTGCAACATTTTTCTTTGTTATTAGTTATGAACAGGTTAATTTAGCCTGTCTTATGAATATTTAACGAATTTTTTCTTTTTAACGAATATGAAATAAAGATTCATCCGTTGCTCCAAAAATAAAAATGGCAATTTAAATTATACTATATGTATACTATGAATTCTACTAATTACCTAAGTAACTTTTTCTTTTAATTGGGTTGAAAAATACTCAATTCTAAAATCTTGAAATCGTTGGAAGAAAGTATCGATACGTGTACATTTTGATTAAATAAAAATTAGATTAAAATTAAGAAAAACAGTACTTTTCTGTGGCACCACCTAGCAATTTCCCCCAGAAACTCAAAGAACAACAAAAAATGAACTTTCCGCGCAATTATTGAGTAACTAATGAATAAGCTGTTTCAGCGATCGTTTGAAAGTAATTTCGCGCGTAATTATCTTTCGCGCTTGCCGATAATGTAAACGGGTGCACAACATCGGCGATTATCAGTTAAATAGTAAAAGTACCGTTAATTGAATTAGTAATTATCAGTCTTTTGATCGTTTCTAGCGCACATTTGACATTATTCCTGTTCGATTAATACGTCGGCCAATTAAACGAAATGACGCATAAAGTCGATGATAGAATAACGGCGTTCAAGTTTCAATATTGAAACGGATGAATATAGCCCGACGTCCGTGGCCGATTTACCAGCGGCTGTTTACTGTACAAACCGCGTCCTTTTTCCTTTGAACCCGGGCTATTTTCCGAACTCTGAGTAAATAACGATAATGAAGCAATTTTCACGTTTTCCGTCCCTCGCTGCGCGTACATTTCAAACACCTTTATCAATTTAACGGTTTATATTACGGATACGTGGCTGAAATGCCGGCCACTCATGAAAAAGGTTTCCGAAATTACGGATAATTGATCAAGCGTGGTCCTCGACGCGCACGGACAGCAGCTAATAAGCCAGAAACGAGTAGGTCTCGGACTAGTCGAGGAGACCATCCGAGTCACTGACTGATGCTGCCTGTGTGTCTTCCGTTCCATCAACCTGCTTCCTCGACGTCCCATTGTCTCCAATTGCCACAGGTAGGGTGAAAGACCCAATAACTATCTCCTAGACAATCTACTTTGGCAGTGGTTCTTTATATGGTTCATTTATTTATCAAAAACATAGGGTCCTCTTATTTGTCGTTATTCGATTAATTTAGAAATACTGAGATTCACAGTATCATTTATAATTTCATTAGGTCAAAAAGAATGGTTGGGCCATTGAAACTAATTGACAAATTGTGGAAACAGATTGTTAATTAATTAATTAACAATTGTTTGTTAATTGACACGTTGACTGCCAAACCAAAACCGTTCAATTTTTTATGAGACCAAAACTTTGAATTTAGACAATTTTAAAGTACATAAATTAAAATTGATATCAGTGTTTATTTTCGTAACCTAGCTAAAATTAATGAGTCCTATTCAAATTTACTTCCTTTTACATTTCAACCTGAGAATTAAATGTTTTAGTTACATAGTAAAAAATCCTGTCACCCATATATGGATGACGTGACAGTCAATGTGTTAATTACCCTTAATTGTTAACCACATCATCCTCGATTGCAGGAAGTACGATCAAGTCAGGAGAAGCCTGAAAATCATGGACAACATCACCGAGGCGACCGTTTCACCCTCGTTCCAGAACATACTACTATTATTCTGCAAAACTATCGAAATTCTAGACAATCTGTGAAGACTACGACATCACCCCCGCTAATCCTATAAATTTTTCTCCACAAGCTTCCAACCAAATAACTACCATAGACAGATAAATCGGGCCAATAATAAACTCGTGAAAGAAAAAAAAATTGAGGTTTAATGTTCTCTTTTAAAAAACTACAGCAATTGGTTGTAATATATTCCTCCCTAAAAGAGTGTAAACTATCGATGTAGGAAATCTTTATATCGTATAATGTAGACATTACTGTAAATAATAGGCTGAAACTGCGTTAAAATAAAAAAAAAAAAAAAAGAAAAAATTGTTAAGCTAGCCTGAGATGCACTGAAAATGACTGAAATAGAGAGAAACGTTCGATTATTTATTCTACAGTTTCTAAAATCATTCAGAAATCAAAGTACATATGTTGTTTTACAAATTGAATGTATTTTGTATGGTAGCTCAAATTAAAAATAGCGAAGGCTGATTTGTTAACAACGTTATATCGTATTTTGAATTGCTTCTGGCCCTTATGTATTTCTTCTTCCTTGTTTTTAAATTTAAATTCCATTTTTTCAAACAAGTATAGTTAATCTTATTCTATGAATATTTAATGGCCAGTTCCAGGAATTGGCGGGGATGACTCCACGAACAATATCGAGGGAAAAAGTGTCGACTATTAACGAGGGGCTATTGTACTATCAAGACTAAGACCCAATTTCCTTTAACCAAAAATCAAAATCATGTATCGATGAAATTTAAATTTCTTTTTTTTGTGTAATGAAATGTATATTACAAGCAAGTGGGCTGCAAAAAGTGGGCCTCTGCTTATAAAAGGAATCTTTGCTGTAAACTGCATCGTACCAAACTGTAATTATTTATATTTCTGAATTTATATAGAGACTACACCTAATGTTTTATACATGACTGTATCATGCACTATACTAATCTCGAGAAACACATTGAAATTAGTGGGGGTAAGTCCTTCCTTGTAAGAGATAAGGACCCATGTAACTGGCTGCTTACACTGTCTCTGTGCTGATATACGGAATGATGCACCCAACATGCCCACATTGAATTACTTGCAAATTATGCGTTGTTTGAAGGATTGATATTCAACATGTAAGCACAATTTACAGGCTTTTGGGAAACATTCCCTATACTTGGAGAATGTAATAGATCAGAAAACTTTGTTTCACTGTTAGAAATCTTTTTCTGATAGCTTGATTAAACTATATCCTTGTACAGACTAGTTTGTTAGAAGTCCCAAGTACCAATGAATTTTCACATACAGGGTGTCTCACGAACTCTGTCCATTCAAATATCTTAAAAAGTTAAAAGTTGATGATATTAGATATTGTTTGAGACAAAAATTAAATTGAGGGGTGCATAATCTGCTGTGATTTTTTCTTTCTTAAGCTAACACATGGACACACGAGGATTATTAATGTTCTTTTTAAATGGAATCATAATACAACATTCGATGTAGTCATTTCCTGTGGAAAACTATTTATGGTGAGAAACAATTCAGAAGATATTTCAACGTAAATATTGAAGCTTTTGAATTATTAAATATCTTTTCAAATACTGAATGTCACATAGAGGAGAACATTAGAACTTAAAAATAATAATATTTTAATAATATAGAAAAAATATTTTAAATTTAAATATCCTTTAAACTAATGGTTTTTTGACATAAGTGATTAAACACTTCTCAACAAGAAATGACGAGCTGCATTGAATAGTGCATTAAAAAATCTGATTCTATTAAATGAATACTACTGACCTATACACGTCTATAAACAAATTGCATAAAATGATGCTTTCCTCGAAACAATTTTAATTCTCGTGTGAAACATTTTTCAGTATCGTCAACAGTTTTGAAAATATTTGAATGGACCGAGTTCCTAAATAATTTTCTAAAATTATTCACAAATGTTTTCGTGTATCGAACGTTATAGGGAAGGAAAAGTTTTACTCTCCCCTCGTATCGTTCTGATACTTCTGGACGTCAGCTGTCAACAAACGGAATAAAAGTCGTATCGATTGGACCCTGCATACATCTGGCGTCTCGACTGTCCAAGAATTCCAAGTTTTGACAGTACCGAAGCCATAAAACGAGAAACCATGATGCGTGTCTTGGTAACTTTTGCGTGGCGCGGATATTCCAATACTTCTCGCACATCTATTTCTTTAGTTTTTTTATTATAACGCGTTGTCTTAAAAGTAAACCACTAAAGGGGTTTACGGCTATTCGTAAAAATAACGGAGCCATAAGCTGTAAGCTTTTTACCGCACAGATGTCAAGTACAAGACTTCGAGGCTCGTAGTAAAACCAAGTGACGGAGACATTGTTGCCAAAAAGCAACGTGGAAAGAGCGTTTGAAAAATGAATACAGGGTTCCATGAAAGGATAAACCACGAAATCGTGGAATGAAAAATAACGAAAAGAAAACCGAAAGATTCGATAAGATTTTATAAATCTGGACAGTCAAAAATGGTAATTTAAAAAACGAATAATAATCATAATGGTTAAAATGGTGACTATTTGACACGATGAGGCTTTCAAAAATACAATTCGAAGGAAGGTTTGTTACACAATCTTGGGTAACTAAAAATACGTCTAACCTTTTTTTTTTAAACACGAACTGATTCTTCGATTAGTTTTCACGTTACAAAATTGAAAACACCCTTTTTAATTGTATCGTGCAACCTAGTTCCGCCATAAGTTTCGTTGCAAGGTCTACCGTAGAAATATAAAGAAATATTCTGATTCTTAGCCAACCAGAATTCATTCACACGGTTAATAACAAAAGGAAACTAGCAGTATTATTCGAAATGGCCACCTTTTTCAGCGACGCAGGCTTGCAAACGACACGGCTAATTGGCTATCGCGGCATGCGCGGCTATTTCAGAAGCTGCTTTTGTCAGGAAGTTCTTCAGGCTATTCAAATTTGTATAAGGAGTCTCGTAGACCATGTTCTCCGACTCTGACCACATTTTATAATCAAACAGATTCGAATCTGGGCTACGGGAAGGCCAATGTCCGGACCAAATGAATCCCGGAACATTGTTCCTTAGCCACGAGTTGTTTTTGCACTTTGTGAATGCTACATTTGCGATTCAAACAGGGCCAATTTTCACCAAGATAATTATTCCACTGTTGTTAAATGTGCAAATAAATTCTGATTAAATAGTACGACAGTAAACTAAACTGTGTTTGCTATTTAAACTACGAGTAATTTTCACAATATTAAATATATCTGTGACGGAAGCTTTTGTAGAGTTTTCCTTTCGTCAAAAAGATGCTGTAACAAATTTGTTCCGATTATTTTTCGATAATCAAGCTGAGTGACGTTTCTCAAGCTCAGCCAAAAAAAAAAACCATAAAGCCGCCATGTTGAAGAGTTCAAAGCTTAGAAGAAATTCCGTCGCTAAAACTCCTATCTACCAGGAAAATAATGAGGGTTCTGTCTCACGCTCCATCACCAGGAAAAACGTCAGGGAAAGATGGAAGGCAAGTTCTGTGACCTCAAAAACCTTTGACTTGGATAATCGAGTCGGTTATTATCAAAGTGGCCCAAGTCGCGGGACGAAAGGAAGTAACAAGCACGACTTAATTATTTTAAAAAATGTACAATTACTTGATATATCTACAACGTCGAATTCTAAGGGAAATGGAAACGATTAAATTAGACCCCAGCGTGGCATTCGGGGTTATTTCCGTTTCTCGGGGGGCGAAAAGGTCTTTTTCGTCTCGCAGTATGAAAGTCGAGAAGCTTAAAAATATCTCGATGAAATATTAAAGCAACAGTTTCAAAATTGCCTGAGTTACGGGCAGGTTTAAAGAACGTACTACCGCGACAGCCACTGATTGCATGCAAAGCTTTAAGGGGACATTCTCCGGTTTCCAGGACGAAAAAATCGGTCCTTTTTATACATATTTTTAAAGTTCAATGGCGCAGGAATAACGGAGTAAAATATTAAGGCGAGAGTCCCAAAATTGTTCGAGCCATAAAGGTCTGAAGTATATTATCCAGTGCAATATCCAGACGGTTGCTGACTCCGTGGAAAACTTTCGAAGCGATTTGCTCGAGACTATGTTTATAGAACTGGCGACACCGATCTCTCAAAAAAACGACTCTAAAAAGCAGTTCTATTGTAGTTTAGAATTATATTCATATTTTTAATTCTTTGGGCTGGTAAATTGGAAAAATTATTACAAAAAAATTAAAAATTGCTCTTTTGAACATTTTGTTAAAAATTATTATTCTTACTCGAATCTAAAACTTAATTTAGTTATTCTGAATGGCTGGGAACGACAATTTTTTCCATAGCAAGGTTCGATTTTTTGTATTATTAATAATAATGAGTATCACTTTGGAAATTTATATTTGCGTAGGGAAATGGTGACAGAATAACTGTGCAAGTGTTTAATTCCATATGTATGATAGTTTCTCGTAAAAAAATTTCCAAATCTGTCACAAGTTTCGCAATCATGGGACTACTCATCAACACATTTTTACGACATATCTACTCTTTTTTGTGACCATTCCTGGTGCAAACAAATTTAAATGAATTGAAATAGAATACGTTTGGAAAATTATTTGAAATTAAATCGTACGTGAAAAGGTTAAAAAATTGTTTTTCCTGTAATTTTAACTTGTATTACGAAGGAGAATTGTTAGATTTGTTGATCCTTGGAATGAGAATACCGCCTTAATCTAACGTTTCTCGACTGATGCCGCGTAATCCAAGAAGGAATAGATAAGGGTCGACGTGCCCATAGAAAAAGGAGACCAGATACGCTCCGACGTTTCTAGACCGGGGCACCGCCCTTTGCGCAAACACGACTGCGCGCCCAGTTAAGAATATTTTATCGAGGAATATTCCCGCGGATTGGGCGACTCCGAGGGTCCCGTGAGAATCCTCCTGACATCACGGAATTCCTCGAGATCCTTCCGTTCCGTCCGCCCGAGGATTTCTCTTTCCTCCCATCTGCCACAAGTGCACCTGCAATACAGCGGCCGCGCCAACTCGAATAAATGAATAAAAATTCGGAGCTTTGCGCAAAGATTGATTTGTCACGTCGCTCAAACGAACGACGCGTCACCTAAATCCTTTCGCACACAAACCAAAACGAGCCTCGATTAGCTAGAACGATCGTTTCATTTTTCTTAATAGAAAGCATCCTCCTAAACGTTGCTCGATATCATAATAACAATAATATACACACAGAGTGTTCCGCATTTTTCTGTACACACTTCAGCAGTTTGTTCTACAAGTAAAACTACGACTAAAATCCATAAATGCTTTGGTGAGAAGTTATAACAAAAATATGAACTGTAAAACTCGGTTGAGATTGAGGACATTAACCCCTTGTTGCTCTCTTTAAACAAAATTATAGTAAATAAAAAAACATCACGTTTCATATTTTTGTCATAACTTCTTAACAAAGCATTAATAAATCTTTTGTTATATAACACTTTGGTCTTATTTTTACTTGTAGAACACACTGCTGAAGTGTGTACGGAAAAATGTGGAACACCCTGTATATTTAAACAGAATAAATTAATATTTAGAAACGATTCTTTTTTTTTTAGTAGCTACATGAAAAATCAATAAATTTCTTTATTTAAAATACGACGTTTCTAGGTTGCAGGCCCTTTTCTAGAAAATGAATAGGAACGTTAATAAGTTATTTATTTGGTAATTATATATTTATTCCAATGTGAAATTTAAATAGTTTGAATATTTTCTATTTAAAATTCTGTAGTCAAACGCGAGAAGAAAAGCAGATATAGTGTCGAATTTGTTTAAGTTTCGAATCGACTGCAACTACACGAAAATATTTTGTCAACGGAAATGTTCGAACGGCGAAGCGTAACACAAATTCCAAGCAGTTCGCGGAAAAGCATTTATCATCGTTCTATGCGTATGCAATATTTCGAGACAATTTTTCTATGTCATCTTCTTCACTTTCATCACTTTACACTACGTAGCCATTTTCCTTGAAAAATATTTTTGAAATATGGAAGCCTGAACAAGCACTCGGAGTCCATTTTCCATGGAACATTTTTAGCAAACTTCATAAGTCTGTCAAAAGAATAAAAATACACACTTCCATGCTACAAAGACGATCATAATCTACTTTGTAAAATATAATCCAATAATTATAACGAAATTTCGATACACTTCCCCGTAATCGATACTGATATCTCGAGTGCTCGATAAAACTATTTCGATTCACGGCAGAACCGTTCGAAACTGATAAGAAAACAATGAACCCAAGTTTCCATTTAACTAATGAATGCTATGCAATTAATGAAAGGTAGTAGAATCATTATTTTTAAGAATCTCGAGCACATCTATTCAGAGTCAGGGCGATTAATTATACGCCATGATTCTATCGAAATTCTTTCTCCAACAGTTGCCCGATTAAATCGTGCCAGTCATTCAAAATATACCCAGCGTGCAGGTTTCGCTGTAGTCGCTTCCATTTTTATCCCTCTGATCGGCACTCTAATTGCTAGCGATTCAAAAATTTAAATTCGAACGAGAAACGTCGATATAAAAGCGAAAAGAAAAACGATTGTTTACGTTAAAATTCGCGAAATTCGTAACAAGCGTATTTCCACGTTTACGCTGGAAACGAGATTTCCGCAACATTTCAATCTGCAAAGTCCACAAAAAATAATTTCAATTTTGTCGCATTTGCTGCGTGACGAGACATATATCCAGTCGCGAAAATACCAATAGATTTACATCGCGTTTAATTATTTCATTCCGATGTTACGTCGTCAAACACGAGCCCTGCAGTTCATTTTAAATAATTCAATCGTGCAAATGTTTGTCCGGTGCGTTTATGCAACTTTACATACACGAATAAAATAAACAAGTATGCGCAAAGATAATATACACGTTCAACGTGCATTTGTATAAAGGACGGTTGAATCGATTAAGGCGAAAAACACACTGCGAAATCGAAATGAAACGAAATTCTAGCGAATTACTATGGAAAATTATGTATATTAAAGAAATATTGAAATTTTCAATCGTACGTATCGACTAAAATTATTTCAATTTCGTTTTTATGTCAAATTAATTATACTATTCTGAAAACTGCCAGAGAATGGTATTTTATGATTATGCATCGTTACGAAGTACTGTACTTTGTTTTGATCAGTTTCTCTATTTTTCTACATACATCTTTATTATATCATATATTTTCATTTTAATTATTCTGTTTCTCTACATCACAAATATAAAAGACTTGTCCAACTTTTGTTATTTGTGTTAATAAATGGTTAAAGTAAGTCTTTCAAGGCGATGACATTAAATAGAATTGGCAAAAAGTGGTTACTTTAATTTGACCTAAGAGATTAAACGTGAAAAAATGTATTATGAATAATATCGAATACATTTACCCGACTTCCAGCGAATAATAACAGTGACAAATTAATTCTGAGAGGAAATAGATCGAAACAACGGCGTTTAACATTTTGATAGAAAGTGGTTTCCCCATTTCCCGAGAATATTGGAAAAATCTAAACTGTTTACAATCAACGAACCATGCAATTGCTGGCATACTGTGAACAGTAACCGTCGGGCAAGTCCGTGAAAACGCGTGGGAAGGTGTGCGGGGGTGGGACTTTTGATCGCAATTCGTCTGACAGCACGAAACATTTGGAATTCCTTTGAGAATGAGAATCAGACCGGATCGAACGACGAACGGGGTTGGGGGACTTCGTTCATTAGCGACCAATTATTTTTGTTCAGTCCGTTGGAAAAGTTTTCGAGCTTCTGATGATTCGACGACACGGTATTGAAGCTACTCGACATTTAGGTGACATGGAAGCCGACTCTTCATGCAGATTTCTATTAATATTTTTCTGTCGCATATAATTTACGTACGACGTTACGTAATAAATTTTTTTTATCGACTACTTAAGCGATGCATCAATTCCAGATGCTGATTGATGTCGTTTAAAACGGCTCTTACGATTTTACCTTACATTCATTGAACTAGTTTTAAACTTTTATTCTCATAGAACGTTGAAAATTCTTTTAAACTCGTCTTTTATTCTATGTATTTAAAATATTGATTTAATAGAAATTTACATAAAAATTTACGGATATATTAATTGTTGAAACTGTTGATATATTTATCGAATAATTAATATTTCACCAAAATAATTTTATTATTTCGAATACTTTCGAGTGGTACAGCCTGTATAGTTTTGCTGGAAACGACATTTATTGTAGAACGCGACGCGATAAATAATCCGAAATTTGCGAATTAATTGATAGAAAACGAATCAGTTGCCAGCAGATATTTATCATAGAACGCTGGCGACTAATTGTACGATCCTTTCGGCGCAGTCATGAATCCCTGTCGGGCTTTTACAGATGTCTGTTGCACTTGGCTGTGCTCGATATTTCATTTACGAGATGTATTTCCTATTTTGCTACCATAGAGAATATCTCGACAACATCCTATGATTTATGTTTCAAACTCACCAATTAAATTAACGAACAGCAGAATTTCCTGATTCGATTTCTTACAAAAAGATCAATCTTCTCGAGACAATTGATGCATTTGTTGTTAACAAATATTTATGGACAGCGGAATCATCATTACTTTCGCAAGAATTTTTATTTACGTCTCTTTGGCAGAATTTATAACAGGAAATGTTTTTCTGTTTGAATGGAATTGTTAAACCTATTAGAAAAATTCTGTAAAAATCTCCGTATCTGCTTTTTTACATATTATACAATTGCTATGAAAAGAATTATTTTATTTTGTTTCTAGTTTTCTGATAATTTTATGTTTTATTTTATTTAAAGATGTTAAAAATTAGTGTACATTATATTAAAAAATTTGTAATGTTCTAACGTATAGGTGCTTATAAAATTTAACATGTAGATTGATTTTGTTAAAATTTTCAGATTCAATTTGATTTGCGTTATAATCGGATAATGCTAACGATCGGTCTACGCAAAATCCGATGTGCATTTTTAAGCGTACCTCGTTGAATACTTTAACCGTCGGACGAAGTTATAAATGCAATTATGCGGCTAATTTATTTTCGGAATATACAGAACAGTTTCATAAACTAAACAAAATTCCACGAAAAACTACGAGGTTTCTGTTACGGAGGAACAAAAATAATTTTTAAACAAGGTGAATTACTTAGATGCAATTATTATTTACGATGGTTGTAGCGTCAATTATAAATAACGCACGGAAATAAACGAATTTCATGTTGGATTGGTATTCCAATTTTTCTAGCCAAATTGCTGAAAATCACGAACAAAATCAAGCTCGTTCGTGATTTTTACCCAATCGACGGATGAAAAATTTCATACAGTATCGAAGCGCTTCAGTGAAATCAGTTTTATTAAATCAGTTAAAACCGTTCATGTATGTCGACGCAGAGTTGCTATATATATGTTGAATAAATAGTTAAACTAATATTTGTAAAAATCCTACCATAAAAAACTATTAATACTAAACCTACGGACACTTTATATGCATCTATTCCTACCATAACCGGTCAAATGACTCTAAATACTTTCACTGTAAATGTATATACGTAGTATTTTAATTTCATACTGAAAATTTTCAAACTACGTTTTAATTTTTTAATTTTCATCGGATAGACGATAAAACACACTTGAAAATGAATTTAATTCCTTTATTTAATTCCGGAGAAAGCAATTATTTACGAAAAAATGCTGGCTACTAATTACGCAAACATACTGTGTACAAATTTAAATTAATTTTCAATTAAATTGAACAATTTATGATCCAATTTTATCGCACACCAGTCGTACAAGCGATAGGAATTGCTGAAACTTCTTTGGGTATATAACGTCAAAGTAAATGACAAAATAAACATAGAAGGAAAGATAATTAATAATAGCTGATATGTTCATTGGATAGAGGATGAAATGCCCTTTAAAACGAGCGTTCGAACAAGTCGATAGCGTAATTAGTTCCAGAGATATAGCGATTTTAGTTTCAAATCGACGCGGTGGCTAGTTAGGGAGTTACGAGGGTCCGAAGCGTTTGTTTACGTTTCATTGACGCGACGGCAATGACCTTGCGCGTAAGTAATAGACAGTGCGTAGTTAATTCTTGGAAATACTACGACTTCCTGGTCACGCGACCGTCTCGACTCACGCGCGAGACAGAGGCCCGACGCGACGCGTCAGACAGAGACAGCGATAGTCGAATTAAAAAAATTACCTTTTACATAAATTACGATATCTCGAAAACGGAAAGTCGGAACGACAAAATTCAAAAACCATTTTAAAGGGGAGGCTTTGCTGCTTCCAACGATGCTTCATTTATAAATAAAACACTAGTAGTTTCGAAACTGCACGCATCTGAAGTTTGACTAACTTTAATACGCGTTGTTAGACTGCTAAGACAGTGGAAATTGATGATTCTCTTCTTTCCTATTTATATTGACCGGTAATTAAAATTGAATACAAAATTTTACCCGGTTTTTTATAAAAGAAATATAAATCATTCAACAATTCTTAACCCTTAAGTGGATTATGCTGCAACCCTCCGCAAGTTTAAACTAATAATTATTTAATATATGTCAATGTAATCTTCTATTAGTTCATTATTTTTTAAATGCTTCAAAGGCAAGTTGATTTTCATTTATCAATTTGATAAAAATTAACATTAAGTAAAATAATTCAGTTGAGATTGAGAGTCCGCTTAAGGGTTAATAAAATACTAGCTTTATTTATAATGTTGATATGTATTCACAGTAAATCACTGTATTTCATTACATATTATATGTTAATATCAGTTAACATGTGGACACATGTATGGATGAGAGGACTTTTCACTAAGAAATTTAAAAAATGAATTCTCCAGAACATCGAAGTAAAATAAATTAGGATAGCAGTTATGAATTTCAACGAGATTATAAAAATAAATAGTATGATAAATCGTAAGTTATGTAATCTCCAATCATCAAAAAAATGAAACTTCGGTGTCGTAAAACATTTTGCTGCATAGTGTTTTCGCGACAAGGTTCATTAAACGACGACTTTTAAACTCGTCGGTCATTTTTGTTGAAATGTATGGAGTTCATAGCTGAAGTTCGAGGCTATCGAGAGAGGGGGAGGGGGGAGGGGGCAAAAAAATGATCGATAGATGACGGTTACTGTGTCGGTAACAGAAATTCAGTTCGGTTATTTATCAGGCAGAATGTGTATACCGACAATTCGCCGTTCGAACGAAAATCGAATAAATCAATCGAAAAATTCTCGCAATCGTGGACGAGCGTGCCGTTTCACGACCGATTTACGAGCGGATGTATATCTACGTTCTCGCCAGGGGTCACTGGGAAAAAGTGATCGAGACCGCATAAAGCAGCCAGTATTTGTTTAACGATGGTGGGTCGCGAGCGACGCAGTCGAAAATACGGCCAATGAATCTCGTCTCGATGGATGAGTGGGATCGGAAAGTTGATTTGCTTGGTTGATTGCCGCCCGGTATTTTAAGGCCGTTGCACACAGTTCGATGATATCGGACTTAATATCAAAGCACCACAAATGCTAGTATATCTGCCATTTGTAATCAGTAGACTGCGTATATTTATTTATTAAATTTCCAAAAAACTACAGAATGCACTTAGTATGCAAAAATATAAGAAATACTTAACACTAGAACTACCGACAATTATGAAGTATTTATTTATATCAAAGAAATTAAAACGATAGATACTGGAAGAAATCTATAATACAATGGAAATAAATGTTTATTCATTCTTTCGTAGAAAGTTCTAAATTTTCAAAAATCGAGTCGAGTAAATTTGTTTACAATTTTTATTAGAAATTATGAATTTCTCAGGGGTCATTTTAACCACTTTGGTAGTTTTAGTGTTAAAGTAAAATACGAATTATTATATTTATGGGTTGAGGAGACAACCCTCTACAAAGTTCCCATTTCAATAATTCTATTAAAAAATATATAAATTTGCATAAAGATTCGCGATCTAGTAATCAGATATTTTATAAAAAGAAATAAAGTCGTTAATATTTGTTTGAAACTATAAGATCTTGAAATTACTCTAGGATCGATATCTTACGAAAAAATTGCGTTCTTTGTCAATCTTAGAGCAAAATACATAAAACATTCTTTTCGTCAAGATGTATAATGTGGACCAGATTAAAGTTTCACATTTTCTGAATGTTAATGTTCGACGTTATTTTTTATAAAATCGGCCGATCGTGAACAACAAATATCCTAGGCTTTGTTTCAATTCACCGTGACCTACATTTGGAAGCCCGGTTTCATTCAAAAAGCGCTCGTCCCATTCGTATCCTCCCCTTGTTAGCAACACAACAGATGAACGGCAACATTGAGTTGTTAACGCGCCGATGCTGGTTGCTGCATATATGTATAGGTTCCCGTCGTCATCGTCGATAATGACATATGCAAATACTGATAAAACTTTCCCTCGTCTGCCAATAATTATCTAAATTGTGTGTATGAAATCCCCCATCGGTGTCTCTGACTACCATACTGGCAAATGTTTCTCGGTACAATTTTAATTAAAAAATTCATCCTTTTAAAAAAACCATTACATTTACATGAAATAATTAAAATTATTGGTAATATAAATCTCTGATCAAACACGTATGTACTTGGTTTCTTCTACGTGTACCTCGATTACTGCACGAAAATCTTATTCGTTATATGGTGTCGACAAGTGAGGGGGGTGGTCGTTAAGCCACATGCAAGATTATTGATTTTATCTATGAATCATAATCAGCAGGAAGACGCTATAGTATAAGACTGTTTTTTATTAACACTAGATTTACGGATATTTATTGCATTTTATTTTTATTGAAATCCGTTATGGTGACAGTTACATTAGAACGCGATTTTCTTTAAGTTAATTCAACATAAGTTGCTAAGAAATAATATTTATAAGTTCTGTAATGTTAAGTTTGGAATCTTAAACAATTGTTATTTACTTTCCATTAATATCCAAACTTTTTATCAAAATTTTCAGGTATATTTCATATATTCCCCCAGCAGATAGACACTCTTAGAAACACTAATTCGCTGTTAAGTATACATACTATGTTTAATACTTTTCAAAACTATTGTCAATTAATTCGAAGGGTTGAATCCTTCAAAATAAATTATAATTAACTAAACTAAATTTATAGCAACTCATATTCCATTGTTTTTTTTAATACGACAAACAGTCACTTTTAAAGCACTAACTCCATGTTAAATATACATAGTATCTTTAATACTTCTATTGTCAATTAATTCAAGAGGTCGAATTCCTCAATTTAAATTATAAAGCATTAAATTTAAAACTTGTTCGTCTCGTCCTCTCGCTTTGCTCCCCCACGGAATGTTTCTCGCGACTTACATTTCTGTTCTGTTTTTGTTTTGTTTTTAAATACGGCGAATATGGTCGTTAAAAGCCGGAGGCGGCATTCTTGCCAAGATTCCAACCGCCGTTGAAGCGACGCGGAGGAGCGTCGATGGCGCGCCATTGTCGCCCCGCGTGCTCGTTCGTATTTAAAGTATACGCAATAATGTGAACGTGTCGATGCCGGATTGATGCTGTTCATTTGTCCCCTGTTGCCGAGCGCGCGACAGCTTTTATTCCTGGCCGCGACGCGAAAACTGAGAATTATTACATCCCTCCCGGAGAAAGGGGCGTTGGCGGTGGGTTTTCAAGGCGGCAAGAGCAGGTGAGGCCGAAGCCGGACCGTAAAATGGAGCAACGAAAACACACAGGTTGACGAATGCGATTCGCCGCGGGAAACGACGCACCCGTTTCCGGCAAAATTACGCCACTAACTACAACCCCTTGAGAGGCAGCCGCAGCATCGATCCTCCCCCCGGGGCACGGCGTAATGCATCGGCATACTGCGTCGACCGTGTCGGGCTCACTGACTTATGAAGCTGGTTTATATATTCGATTTCTGCTTTCATTTGCCGTCGACCGCGTTCCAACTCTAACGGAAACCGACCAGTCTTCCGGCTCGAAACGTCCGAAACTATAAGCCCCGCCAAACGAGACCGGTACTTTTCAAAATAAAACGAAAACTGCCGAACGTAATCTATCTCGTATAATCACAAAGGGTTGGAACTGATCAACAAATTTCTTGACGGTAATAATATTTTTATTTGACACTTTGACACGTCAGTGATATATGGGTTCCTCTTGCGGTTTTATACGGGGTGGTCTATGCAACTCAAAAAAATTTTGCATAAAAAAATTGTATGGTTTGAAGACGTACACTTATGTAGTGCATTTGTCTTTTTTATAGGTGAAGGCATTTCGGAGATTTGTAGGTCAATTTTGCTTTTTTAAATGGAGTACTATACTTGTTGTACCAAAATATGGAAGAATATCAAATTCTAAGTAAAAGTGTGTTGGTCTGTATTAGCCCCAAACCTAATGACTAGACTGCGGATGTTTATGCATTTATGGGAAATTTTAATTTTCAAAAAACTATAGAATTTAGTTAATATGCAAGAATATAAGAAATACTTAAAATAAGGTACGAATTATTATATCTAGGGGTTGAGACAACCCTCTACAAAGCTCCAATATCATCAATTTTATTAATAAAAATATGAATTTGCATGAAGATCCACAGTCTACTAATGACTAATGAGTAATTTCACTTTATTTCTTGAATATTTTCATAACGTAATGCCAAAGTGGATACTCAACCACATTTCTACAAAACAGTGAAAAGAAATAAACTGAAGTTACTCATTAGTTATTAGATTTAGGACTAACACAGATCAACACTTTTTTACTCAGAATTTGATATTCTTCCATATTTTGATATAAAAAATATTGTATTTACAAATGCACTGCATAGTGTACCCTTTTAAACAATGCAATTTTTGTATACAAAATTTTGTTGAGCAACGAGGTACACAAGTTGCATAGAGCACCCTGTATGGTTGACAAGATTTACCATTATGGAATTAGAAAAATTAATTCTCAAGTTGAGATGTCGAGGAAAATAAATTTGAATAAGATTTATCAATTTTAGCTTACAGAAATAAGTACTGAAACAAATCTTAGATTATGTAGTTTACAATGGTTTGACGGGGTACACTATGTAATGCATTTAATTTTTTTTATAGTATATTGCATAATACTGTTTTAATCTTAAACTTAATGTATTAACCTTAATCTGACTGACTACTCTAGATGTGATACTTTGTAAATTAACGTTATGCTACCAATTATTAGAATTAGTATATTGGTAATTAAAACTTAAATTTATACCAATAAAATTAGTATATTTATGTTGAAATTAGTAAAATATTATATTTTAAGTGCAACGAGGCATAAGCTAAACATTCATAGCTTGTGATATTTCTGTTCAAGCTTCTATTTAGAATATTTACTATTTACTATAATAGTTTAAGTGCAATACTCAAGACTGTTATACTCACACTTAATAAATTTACAAGTCCATTTTTGGTAAGATCTTTAATATTGCCAAGAAGTAATTGAAAAACTGATAGTCTGCAGGGGAAAATACTTAAAAAAAATAAAAGAGTCCAAGAGCACACTTCACACTTCGTTTCCGTTTGTTTTGCTACGTGTGATCGACGAGCGTAGTCATGGCGCAATAACACACTATGCCAGTTGACCAATACCGCGATCCAATTGCCCAACTTTCCCACTTTCGGACGTCGAAAAACAATCGAAAAACGAATATCAGTTCTCTTCGCTATTTTCCGTACAGTTAGGCGCGAATACTTTTCAACAAATACGTGTTATGACCACGAGGCTCACTTTCGAAGCGTGGACCGAAACTTTGAAACTAACAACGATAACTTGCAGCACCTTCGTCGAAAGCAATATTAATCTTGAACACTGTGTCCGAGTTTGAACTTACACAAGTAAATTATTAGAATTCTCACTTATGACGAAAAACCATTAGTTTAAAAGATACTTAAATGTAAATATTTCTACTATATCATTAACATAATATTATTCCAAAATAATGATATGCAATATTTTTTAATGCATTAATCGGCATTACTCCTCATTCCCAACGAAGAAGTACAACATTTTTTATGACAAAAAACAGTTTAAAAAATATTTAATAACTTAAAAGCTTCAATATTTACGTTGAAATATCTTCCAAACTAAGTACCTTTCGCCACAATGGCTCAATAGTTTTCCACGGGAAATGACAACATCGAATGTTTAAAAAATTAAATTTTTTATCGCAGACATTTTTCGATATCGTCGATGCTTTTGTAGATATTTGAATGGACAAATTTCGCGAGACACTCCGTGCATTCGAGGCAATACGAAGAAGACGATATTCGAAAAATAAATTTTGCTTTTAATGATTACGGGCGGCTAGAGCGAATGATCTATTCGTTTCGGTACGGCGAATTTGAAAATCGCGAACGGTTCGCCGGCGTATTATAAATTCCAATGGAACAAACTAAACAAAATTCGTTCGTTGGCTTTTCGCATCGCTGTAATTAAACGAGAAGTAGAACGTATTAAAACCGATTAAAAAGAAAAATTTCACAGGTAATAAAAAGCACGGCCGCACGTATGCGTTTTTAAACGCGAAACCCGTAGACCCGAGCGATTCCCCGAGTGTGCTTGAAACGAACATTAAAAGCATTTTATCTCATTACAACTAGTAGGATGGTACCGAAAAATCCATTAACTCGGTACCGCGCGATCGAAAATAAATCACTGGTGGAACATCCCCCTCCGCTAAATCCACCATAAAATCCAGTAGGTATTAACAAATCAGGAAAGTATTTCCCCGGCCTTCCCTTTTTCACTCGGTGGGCTTAAGAGAATTTAGGAACCGAGCGATGTCATTCTGTGTTCGTACTAACGGTTAACTATACGTTACTAACCTTCCACGGTGCGGCGTTTTCTTCCCCCGGAATTTTCCTTGTCCTTTTGTGTAGGTTAACCCGTGCCTTCGATAGCTTCTCGTCCACTGCACCGAGCCACTGGATCCTGTTTTAAGAGCACTGAGTCAGCGTCGAGAATAAAAGGCGAAAACGACCGGTGCAATGAAACGATCAAAAATAAATTAAATCATTTATAAAGGTTGTTACGCATTTTTCCGTACACGCTTCAGCAGTGTGTTCTATAAGTAAAGACTAAAATGGCATATAACAAAAAATCGATAAATGCTTTGTCAAGAAATTATAACGAAAATACGAACTGTAAAACTCGATAGAGATTCAGGACATTAACCCCTTTGACGTACTATTTAATTTCAAATGATTTGTCAAACCTATATTATTTAGTTTTGTTTAAATCTGTTCGTACAAAAAATGACCACGAAAAAAATAGATTTGTTTTATGAATACTTTAGCAGCTGCTCTCTAAACAAAATTTTAGTAAATTTGTTTGGTTAGTAAATAAATAAACATCACATTTCATATTTTTGTCATAACTTCATAACAAAGCATTTATGAATTTTTTGTTATATAACACTTTAGTCTTATATTTACTTGTAAAATACACTGCTGAAGTGTGTACGGAAAAATGCGGGTGCTACTTTGCTGGACAGAATTGGACGTAATATTAATCCATATAAAATTGGATTTATTAATGTAAATAGTATCAGTAATACTACTAAAGAAACTCAACGTCGAGTAGTCTAACCTAATCTTAGGTCAAGTATCAGTGAGACAATAATGCATACATAATGCAAAGACGAAATTTTTTTATTTTTGGTTTTTTTGCAATGGAACTTTTACCAATGTATTTGTGAGAGCTTTTCGGTTAAAATAAGACCACACATGATATAATTTGTTTCTAACCTGTTTTTAATAGAGTATAAAATCGTGTTAAATACGATTAAATACGCACTTATTAAATATACAAATATAATTCGAGTTATATCGTCTTTGGTCTTGTTTTAATCAGGAAAACGTCACAAATATATTACGAAAAATCCCATTCACAAAAAATAAAAAATAAATAAATTGCACATTGTGTTATTTTTAATTTCGTTCTTTTCGTTTGCTATCATTTTCTACTTTGCTTTTCTGAAAACTGAAAATTGACCATAGTTTTATAACTGCGAGACTTCGGTGTTTTTCGCAGTTATCCAAGATTTAGTGGAATTAAATAGTATAAAGTAAACATATCGTGCCCGTCACAGATTCTTGCAAGGAAAGGATGCAAACTGTAGAAGAACAATTTGAAGTACGTGAAAGCGTATCATTAATCATAGATACTTGCAGGAAAGAGATGAAACTGTAGAAGAAGAATTTCAGGTGCAAAAACCTATTTCATCAATCATAGATACTTGGCAAAAAGAGATGCAAATGGTAAAAGAACAATTTCAACTGTCTGACTCGTTATAAATTCTTTGTGTCAAATAATAAATTTAGGTAAAATTAAGTAGAATACATCTAAAGAATTACTTGTAATTAAATGGTATCGTTTTAACATAACAGTATGCAAACTACTGTGGTCCATCTTACTAACACCAGAAATTCCTCTTCTTTCGATATCTAAATTTACCTTATTTCTTAGGAATTCAATTATATCTTTTCAAACATTAACTCTATCAATTTACGTGAAATTTCCATTTCAATTTGAGACCACGTTGATTGGATGCCATTTTTCAGTTAATTCACGTTGAAACATTGTTTTCCATTGACACAAAGTTTCCACATTTATTCTTTGAACCAAGCAGAAAGTATACGACTGCAAATAGTGACCCTACAATTATTTCCAGCCACTGTATACTTCAAAACTTTTTCGATTTAATATCCATAATTTTCCTAACGACCGTCTGAAAATGAAACCGAGTGTTGTAGAACGCGACAAACGAGAGTTGAAATTCTTCTACGGAATCCTCTTCGACAAAATAAAGAGGAAAGGAGCTAACGAACCCAGAGAGTAGACGAGTGGAAGTTTTAACCATCGAATGATAAAAGTTGGGTAGATACATTGGATAGGATTCAAGCCGGAAATGCTGTAGATGTTCAGCTCCGTCCACTTTTCTTTTTGCGTAGAACTCTTGCCATCCTTCTCGATGTTCTTTTATTCGGTTCCCTTTTCCCCGTTCATGCTGCAATAACTCTAAACGGGAAACGCGGGAATGTGCCGAAACCTTAACTTCATTACATCGGGGCGCTTTAATTTTAGCGGTCAGCGTCAGAGCCAAAAGAAGAGGGTGGATGAAAGTCGAGAAAGAAGGACGAAATACGAGCGCCGTGGTAACGAGTGTTGTTACGAACAAACTAGCCCCACGCTGTCTGACCAGAAAGAGAAGGGAAATTCGAATTGCTGGCGTACTTTTCACGCTGGGAACGTGAATTTTATTTTTTTTTTTTACCGCGAAACGCCTGTTCTTAAATAACCTCGCGAACTTAGATCTTGAATTTCGGGCAGGCGTATTCATGCGAGAAATACAAAACACCCTCGCGGCTTTCTCTCGAAACGCATAGTTGTGAAATTAATGACCATGTTTTATGTAATTTTAGACGTAATTTTGGAACATATACATTTTCATTAATTTATATCGGACGTCGCAAAATATGCACGACTGAAGAGACCGGGAGAAAATGTTACGATTTAGTACATGTTCTACTGAAAGTTCTCGATCGACTAGATATTTTAAATGTATGTGAAAATTATACAATTCGAAGTACGAAGTAAAATATATACTTGGATTTACGGTAAGTTATTACTAGTTTAGAAGGAAATAAAATATCTCATCATTCGCAAATCGTAGTTTTATTAAATTCACTTTACAGTAGTGAAAAATTTTAAAAAAGAAATTTTTGCTTGCTATCTAATATATACATATGTAGAAAATATGTATGGCATAAGTTGGGGCGCAACCGCTTATTTGCGAATCAGCGTAACTACAGACCGCATAACTCGAGAATTTACTGTACTTTCAACAAAAGGGAATTCATTTTTTTAAATTGTCCGTTTTTACAGAACTCTTTCCTCCATTTCTCTGTTTCCTGCCGCGGAATTGCGTTAAAAGTGTTAAAAAAACGGGAAATAGAGTTTTACGATAGCGGAGTAAAAAAAAAAAAACGAATATTACTCGAGAGAAGGTGAATGGAGACAAAGCGTAAAAGTGCTGAAGAACTAAAATTTTCTTCCGCAAGCCTGAATTTTACATTACTTTTTCTCTCGCCGGTGGTTCACATAAAGTATCACAGAAATTTTGAATCATGAAAATTACTGCAAAGGGCGTTTAGAATTCTTTGTGGTCTAAAAATCGAGCATAGTAATGAAATTTCAGCCATCGTGTCCAGATAAAGTCAAAAGATGGAATATGGTTCTAGTTAGATATAACTGGAATATCAAACGATATTTTGTGGTATTATTATAAACCACAGTGAAAATGAACGCAGTGGAGAAAAATTCGATTAAAAGCACTGTGATAAAACTTCTCTGATTGCTTTTGAAATAAAAAAAAAAATATCGTTTTCGAGTTAACACAATTTTTAATTTTCCAATAGATAAAGGAACGTTGCACATTTGCAATCTTTACATATCTTGTATTTGGAAAATCAGTAAATATTAGTTGATTTTTTATGTTTACACATTTTTTCTAACTATAAACGAAAAGAAACTTGTATCTTGTGAATCTTTTCCATTTAATTGTACCAAATATTGTTTATTACACAACTATGTTACTTCCCATTTGCAGAGGAACGAATTGTTTCATAATTTGTTTTTATCAAATGTTATTTATACTGTGTTACTTCTTATTTACGAAGTAGTTTTGTTGTTATTATTTACGTAGTTTTGTTTCTTGTGAATTCTTTCCACTTATTTTTACCGAATGTTGTTTATTATAGTGTGTTATTTCTATTTATAAAGTACTTTTTTCGCTTGTTTTAATTTAATATTAATGAGCAAGTAATGCCCAATTACAAAACCGATAAGGAAGTATTTATTAATAATTTAAACACTATTCAAATCAACAATACATATGGTGTTTTTTCCCCAGAACTGCTGTTTTTATAGTTTCTCTTTTAATTTATACTTAAATAGTTTTACTTTTAATTTATTCAAATATAAAATACATATCTATAGCCTTACATATCTCAATATAGGAAAACATGAACTTACAAGTTGTAACACCAATTTCAAAAACAACTCAGTCCATAAGAAACAAGTTTTTGTTTATTCAGTCAAGTAAATCACTATTATAGTGTGTGAATACAAGTGCCAAGTAATTATATAAGCAGTAAAAATCCGAGTTCTTCAAATACTTGTTTCAAAATAAATATTACTTAATATGAATTTTATTTAACCCAATTTCCATCTAAAAACTATCGATCGTTAAATTCAATTCGCCAATTATAAAAAATAGTGATGTGCTTAATTTTCAAACTGGAAGAACTATGTTTACATACGTTTACACACAAAAGTTAACTTACGACTTACGAAATGATCGAATAGCAATAGATCGACCGAAAATGTGCTGAAACCGAAGAGGAAAGACGAAGGGCAAGTTAACGTCGACGATCGTCGCGAAATGTTAGGGCGATCGAGTATGTTTTTTTCCACGATTCGATCGTAAAATTTTGAAGCCACTAGTTTCCCCAAAAACGTAGGTATATATTCGATATAAAATACCGAGAGAAATTCTGTTATCTACGAGATATCGTGAACCAGCGGGAGTCTAGTCTTGGTGAATAACAGAAAATTTCCATCTTCTGGTTGCTATGCATCCGGTATGCGTAGATGGTATTATATGAACGGTATACGGTGGCTGGCTACGTACAAGTGTGAGTGCACTTTACATACTTTTCGCACACGTGAACCACAGTAGCGCGTACGTAGCCACAAAAGATATAAAACTGCAGCCGCGCTATAGAGAGAGCTTTCTAATAGATTTCTATTCGAAAGGCGGGAATTTAATTCACCGGACAACATTAAACGACGGTTGTTTCGCGTCTATCGTTTTAATTAAATTATTAATTAAGGCGAACGAAGAACAACGCGTGCAAATTAGGACGGTAATTAATTGTATCCCCCCCACCCTTCCTCTCCCGGTCGAGTTAAAAAGAGTTTTCTATTTCAAGGTTTCCATTTCTCGCGTTCCACGACAGCGCGACCACTCGGCGAAGAAATAACTAACGAAATATATTTCTGCACACGGCTTTTAAAACTAGAAAACACGAACAATTTTGACACCAAACGCAGGATGCGAAAGTACCGTCGCGCAGGGCGGACGGGTTGGACGTAAATTGTATTCTGGAATGTCATTACCCGTGCGAACACTTCAATAAAACACCGGCCTTTGAGTGTACAATAAAAAACGTTCGTTGTTCGTAACAAGACTACGTCTACGCGGCTCGGTTATTACCATATCATCGCAAAATAATGGCGGTAAAGTATTACACGCGGATCAGAATTTCCGACATTTTCGTATAACGCGTTTTCGAATTGAGAGACAGGAGCAAAAGCATAATTTATGACTTTTAATGGGAGAATAAATGATCGAGGATATTTTCAACGATAGGAAGGAAGAACAAAAAGTGATCGTAGCATAATTTTATTGCATATGGTGGACGTTTGTTTTACCTGAACATCTAGAGATTGTCAATTCCAATTCTTGTTTATACGTCAGACAAAGCTCCATCATTTTGTTTCGGATTGTCAGGTTTTTAGCGAGGAACGAGGTTGGATCGGGTTAATGATTGATACACAGTAAACTGATAACTATTCAACGATATACATTAAACAAATAACGAACTACAAAACGAATGACAGCACGTGTACACACAGCGCGGCCATATTTAAGGCACACGCGCATGCGCACACTGAGTACTTCAGTGTTTTATTCGGAGCTAGCAGGGCCCGACGACATCGATCGAATATTGATTATGTGAAATCACTGAAATCATTATATTATCAGGAAATAATCGTAAAAGAATTTCGCTAATCTTCCAATACACAAAGTGTGAACCTTGTCATCTATTCTGAACTTAAATACTTCACTTACTTATGAACGTATAGTACAAAATTTCAGAACAAGATATTTGTTTTGGAGAAGGGAAATGTAGTATATTATATATCTCAAAAAATCCCTGCAAATTCGACGGTATACTGGTTAGTAATTTTCTTTGGTGAGACACAAAATTCCCCACACAAGACTTAGTCGCATTTATATAAACCGTGACCCTATGTATGTATGCAGCTGCCAGCTAGTTGTATGAAGACGCGGTACGTGCGCAACCGAGATATTATGTATATTCGGTCCGAGTGCATTTCTTTTTGTCTCTCAAATGACTTCGTACCTCACAACACGCAGTGTATTCTAATTAGAGAAATAAATCATGCGAAACGACCACCTGGAAAAAGTACACCGGTAGTTTGCAAATTAAATAAGTTCGCCTTTTAATTATTGCCAGCACTTTAACTGCAGATCTGTTACTCACCGAGGGAACACCTTCACGAACAAAACAAAACTCTCGACGGATTTATAGTTTACGTTTGCGAGCGAACACGCCCAAGGTTCGATTATGCGATTTCTTAAATTTCCACGCGAGAAACTTTCAAACGCAAAAATGTTCACGACTGGAAAGTACATTATCTTTAAATTGAAATTAAACATAAAAGCGTCAAATTTTGTTAATATACTTTGGTCGTGGGAACGAGAACAGTTTTCTCTTCGGGAGACAATATATTGTTCAAGAAATAATAATTTTGATTTACAAGATACAATGTAAAAGGAAACTAATGGGGCTGAACAATACGTCCACAATATTAATTAACACTAGTTAATTAACTTGATTGAGGCAGTAATAATAAACAAATGAAGCGGACGAGGTTATGAAACGCCAATCTAAGGTTCTCTTAGAAAATAAGCAGTTCCTTCTGAGAGTCTTAATTGCTCTAAACGTTAGTATACATTGAAAAGTTATATAATGGAATTGTCATAATCTCAAAGAATTATCAAATGAAAAAGAATGTAACATGATTACTATATCAAAATTATGTACTTGTTACTTGTAGCAGAATTAAATTTGTTTGAACATTCATGGAACATATTAGTCGTTTTGTGAAACTGCACAGTTAGCACGTGGCTTCTGGATACATAACCTATTGCCATAGCAGGAAAAAATCACGTTGAATCGAATGGAAGAAACCGAAATTTCATAGAACTCATACACGAATTATATTATTATCACACTATGCATGTAAACTTAACTTATTAAGTATTAAAATTGTAAAAGAAAAGTATTTAAGCATTTCTCACTGCACATTCTACGTTGTACACGCTCAGGCCCAATCAGCCATTTTCATCCTAGGTGGCGCGCATGTCTTCTCCCCAAATTGAGGCGGCAATTATAAATACTTATTTCACTGAACACATTGATAGAATTCGTATTGATCTTTTCCCTTACAATTCGAGTGCAGTAATTAGCAACGTCGTTTCGCGTGGAAAGCTCGCTTCATTAATGCAGAAAGGTAAATCTATCGATGTAAAATGTATCATAGAATTGTATTCAAAGTTTCCGTTCGTTTCACTTATTGCTAGTCGTTTCGTGCAATGTAGAATTATGCTGCTCGTTCGAAACTTTCAGCGAGTTCAAATCGTGGCTATTAACAGTCCGGAGAAGCTGCCAATAAGCTTCTACTCTTTATTACGCCGCTAGATCGCCTAAGAAAACGTGACTCGGGTTTCTCTATGTAATTCTTTTGCAACGCAATTTTTACCCCTCGAAACGCGATGCATTTTTCCACGTTTAACAAATCACGACGAAACTTCCCTTCCGTACCGTTAACCAAGAAAGCTGCTCGACTCGACGATATTAGTAAACTTCAAAATCAAATAATTGGAATGAAACATTGAACAGCTGGCTTCCATAAAATGGTGCAATGTGAATTTTATTATTTTATATTACGTAATAGAAAGATATTAATTCCAGTTATTTTAATCAAAATTGAATATAGAAATAATAGAAAATACTCGATGGTAAACGATTGTTTTAATTCACATTTAGTGATTAGAAAACGGGAATTGATTAGCAATATAATTTATTTCCTAGAATTTATTGAGACGGGCTAGAGCGCCCGATCAACCGGTGCAATTATAGCAAAATGCAACCACTATTCTGTTGTATTCTATCACGGTGGCTCTCTGTGTGCCAATGGAAGCAGGATGCACCCGTATCTGGTGCATAACAAAAGGGGACTTAGTGTTTAATCGCGTTGCTCATAGAACACAATCTAATACGCTGTAGAACCTGAATTAATGTTGCGGTTCACTTGATTAATTTCTATTCATGGCGAGGACGCAAGCCAATCTCAGATATTTCCTACCCGTAACGCCGCACATTGGATAATACTAAAGTTTCCTATTCCAATTAATACATTTAGAAATCACGCCTCTTTGTTAGAACAAACCAGCTTTTCAGCGACTAAACAAAAATGATTCTATTTAAAACAAAAACCTTAGTGGACATTGTAAAAATTAACGCTGTTTTTAATCAAAAATGAGTAATCATATTTGTGGAAAGTGTTGAAATATTTTTTTTTTGACTGTTGGTGGGACCGAATGCGAAATCCATCATAATGGATTTGACTTGATTCAATGAAACAATCATAATTTCATTGTGTTGCGACATTTAGAGATGTATTTGACAATCGACGTATAGTGTTATCTTTAATTTCAGCGATTAACACGTTGACTACCACGGTGGTCACCGATGACCGGCGTTTTAACACATTCACTGCCAGATTATAACCGTACAATATTCTGGAAGACTAAAATTTTGATTTTAGACCATTGTGAACTACATAATCTAATATTTGTTTTAATACTTATTTTTGTAAATTTTTAAAAATTCACAAATCCTATCCAAATTTATTTTTCCTTAACATTTCAACTTGGGAATTAATTTTTCTAACTTACGATGTTTCTTTCCAACGCTCATGCAGAACAGACCCTAGTAATTGTATATTTTTAAAACACATTACTGTAATTGAGAATGGTGTAAAATATCAAATAAATTATTGAAGTAGAATAAATAATTTGGACGTTCTTAAATGTGAAAAACTGATCAGTGAATGTGTTAAATAAACGATACGTTCGAAGTAAAATGGCGTTCGCACGGGAGTCGGTAAATCTTTTAAAGGTTTTCTTTTTTAAGATCCCGTTTGGTTATACGCAGCTATTTTTGGCGAATTCCTGTCGGCGGTCACGAAACCCAGGAGGAAAGGAGAGACCGGAACAATCGTCTTCTGGGCACGACAAAAGCGAGGTGAGTCCAGAATTGTATTGCCCGATACGAGCGACGCAATAGCAGTTACGGAACCACGGAGAGCTGCGGAATTCACACTAATGCCATTCACTTCCCTCGTCTGATTCCCTGCAGTGCTGCGCAACTAACAGTCACGGTGGCGCGTCCATTCTGCCATTGGTCATTTTCTGCATGCAATATGCTTTCGAGAGCGAGCCCCGAAAATCCTCTGAAATATTTCCTGCTTCTGACAGATGCGGATATTATCGGACAGACAATTTCAAGTATAAATCAAACACAAAAGCCGTTCGCGTCGGGCAAGTCTAGCGCAAATATTACTTTCAAACGTTTTTGCTTTTAACATTGATAGTTGAATTAGAAAAAAGTTGTCGACTTTCTACAGACAATTTATTGAACAGAATGCTTGTGGACCTTTTCAAGTAAAAATTCTAATAGGTCGGAAACCCATGGACCAAATTGTAAAATGGTTTAATTAACTCTAGAACATTAATATCAATGTATTATAACCTAAATAATCTTGTTTGTATTCTGTTTGCATTAATTTTTAATTTGCGTTGAATATTTTTCTGTGCATATAACGTTTGAGAAAAAAGACTAATTTTGATAAGTCGAAAGTTTTAAGAATGTTATAATAATCTATTGGTATTCAAAGTCTATTGTATTTATTTGAGAAATTATATGTACTTTCAGGGAAGAAATATTAAATAATACTCAGGATTGCTTTTCTATTAGCTATTTTGCAGTTGTAATTGTTCCGAAAACTAAACAATACACAGACCAAAGCATAGATATAAAGAACAGAAAGAGGTATGTGGAATAGCAAAAAGAAATAAGAAAAATTACAACCTATCGCGTAAACAACTGTGACAGCTATCGAAATAAGTATTGGAGGTGTCAAAAACCGTGATGTCTGACACGTTATCGCGTGAAAAAAATAAAAGCATCATATTTTGTCGTTTTGTTTACGATACATCCCTAGTCCTTCGGGGAATAGACATTTTTATTCATTCTAAAAAATGAAAATGGAAACCGTACCTCTGAGAATTTTACGTCTGTGAAGAACTGATGATAAATACTACCATTACTCATTCGAAATATCCGATGCGAGATCTTCTCGCAGGTCCTTTTAGCACGGGAAGGAAAACAGAAACATTTACAGAAGCGTTCATCGTTCTATCTTCGCCCGTAAATAGAAATCCTGGTTGGTGGAAGAAATATTTAACTTCATATCGGGGGTCTTGCTTCCGTGATTCGGGTTTAGGAGTCGACTAAAGTTCATCGTAGTTGCGTATTTTTTATATAAAAGCAGAATGGAAAATCAGTTCAACGTATAATCTTAGTTATAATTTGTCTACCGGTTTAACAACGCGTATGAAAAATAATAAAACTTTAGACGCGTGCAGTTCTGAAGTTACTAATGTTTTGTTAATAATTGAGCCACTGTTAGAATCGGTAAAGCTTCCTCTTTGAAATGGCGTTTGGATTATGGAAATATCGTCGTGTAAAGGAAAGTGTATTTTTTTAATTCGTCTATCTCTGTCTCGACGTAATGTTTACTATTTACTGCAATCACGTGAGGTCATTGCCCTCGCGACGTCAACAATGAAAAGTAAACAAACACTTCGAACCCTTATATCTCCGGAACTAATTATGCTATCGACTTGAAACAAATTTCATTTTAAACAGTATTTCATCCTCTATCCAATGACTATAACTACTTTTATCATTTATGCTGTCTTCTATATTTATTTTGATATTTACTTTACACGTGAGGTCATTGCCTTCGCGACGTCAACAATGAAAAGTAAACAAACACTTCGAACCCTTATATCTCCGGAACTAATTATGCTATCGACTAGAAACAAATTTCATTTTGAACAGTATTTCATCCTCTATCCAATGACTATAACTACTTTTATCATTTATGCTATCTTCTATATTTATTTTAACATCAACTTTGACGCTATGCACCTAACGAATTTTCAACAACTCCTATTAATTATACATCGTTTATTTAAATGAAAATAAATTTAAATTTCATGGTAGGAATGAGCATACATGAAATATCTGTAGATTTAGTGTTAAAATAAATTTGAAAGTTGTTCGAATGAGAATTGTTTTAAAGCAATTTTTTTACTGGATATTTTTTAAGAATTCCAAAGATGGTACAAAATTTAATTTCTAATTTAAAACTATTTATTTTTAATTTGTTCCTGAGTATTTCTTGAAATAATTTCACTAATCATTTCTGACACTTCCATTTAGTCTTCCCGAACAAAATGTTTACAATCTTTAAAATCTAGTTTGAAATGTATTTTTATTGTATTTAAAATTGTCACGGACAAACGTAACGTGAATCAAATGAAATTTCATCGAAGAAGCTCTTTTCGAGGAACAAGCGAAGAACGACGATATGTTTTCGCATATGTTACGCGTTTCATTTTTTGACATGTCGCCAAATTTTCACAAAAATGCGGAAGCTTGTACAGGAAAAGTGTCTAGTCGCAAACTGGCTCCCCGCGTAGTTTGAATATATTGGGTACGATATCGATATCGTAGTGAGTTTAGGTGCCAACTAGCTTTCAGAATTACCATTTAAACGGATTCAAATTGTTCCTGGCCACTCGTTGTTCATAGTTGGACTGTGCTTTCACGGATTATAGGCCGACATTGCCTACGTTGTTTCACTGGAATTTAATGGAAACCGACTTCAAATCGTCGAGGCAAATAACACTTTTTTTTTTTGGAGAATATTTGTATCGCGCAACGTTTTTATACAAATTGGAATACGCCCAATTTTTACAAATAACACGAAAATAAATTCTCTCACAAAAAAAACGACAATATATTCTTTTTTTATTTTAATTAAAACATAGTTGATAGATGTTTTAGTTTAGATGCAAAATTAATTTTATAATTTTAGAAGAAAAACGTTTATAAATTCTCGAGTTTTAAATCAATTTAGTATGTTAAATATGAAGTATTGATTAATAATGAAGGCTTCATTCGTCCAACAAGTTTTAAAAAGTAGTCTTGTTTATACTTGAGCTGCATTTGGAGGAATAAAGGTAATAAAGCATTATGTGGATAGAACGACTGAAGCAGACGATGGAGGGACAATTTGGAAGTTTCCTTAGCAGCGATATTGTTCAAACTTTGTAATTGCACGTAACTGCCGGGGTTGGTCATTGGTATGTGAAACTAGTTTGAAATTCGCATCCGGACTATAATGTATGACTGTTACATTAATAAATGCAGACAATCCTCTGACTCTCGACGGTCTTTGAACCGTGCAAATCTGTTTCATGGGAACATGTAACGAATCCTTCTCCCATTAACGGAAACAGATCTAAATTAGAATTGGAGCTCAATTAAAAAAGTCTCGAAGAATCCTACCGTTCTTTCAACACTGGTTAAAAAACGTTTAACCAATTTTTAAAAACGTTATTCTTCGTTAAACTGCCAAGAGAAATTTGTGGTAAATATTCCACGCGTTCCATAGCATTAATGTAAACTGATAACATAAGCTACTTACAGCTGAAAAATGTAATAATTCCTGTCTTTATCAAAATAGAAGTATAAAATAAAAGAATTTCTCAAAGAGTAGCAAAGATTAAAAGGAACAACGAAGGTGGTATTCTTGGTTATGGAAAACTTGGGCACCTTTGGAATTTTACCAAACTATTTAAAATATTGGGGTTTGAAACATCTGCTAAATAATAAATATAGTCTATACAGATTATTCTAAACCGAGAGAATTTTTTATTCGAAATTTAATGTAAAAATTTTACTTTATATAACAACATTAATAATATTATGAAATACTAGTTTAAAAAAATAACATTTAAATTTCATTTGAAAATATACAATCATATCTAAAAACAATTATTGATTCAAACCAAAATAGTTGTAAATTATTGTTAATAATTTCGTTGAAAAGAATTCCAATTGAATTTATAATCGTATAAATATTATTGTTGTATTGAAAATGTAATATTTTAATTAAATTATCTAAAGAAATATTCCATATTAGTCGACATACATTTTTCGTGCAGAACTTTTTGGTTTCCATGCTTGTTATCAATAGTAGCAAATTGAATAGTCAAATAGTCCCAAACCCCGGATGGAATTCGCTTGGTAACGAAAAATATGCGAACGTAAGCGTGGCAAATAATGGAACGGGACGCAGGGGAGCGGCGTGGTTCGAAATTTTCTTCATCGCGGTGCCAAATCCCGTAAATTTCGGTAGCTATTAAGTTTATCGGGCCGGGTAAGGAGGTCCTAAGTTTTATAAATGGCGCGCGACCGGTCGGCCGCCGCTGTCTTCAACGCAATCTACGAAAAAAGCTCGTTCCTCAGTTCACTTAATTCCACCACCACACGACGAACTCGAGTGCAAGTGAACTGCAGACTTTTCCGACCACGACCGATCGATATATCGTAATAGAAAACGATTCATCCGTCTCATCGTGCCGCTCATCTATCTAAGAAGCCTGGATACTCTACCTGCTTCACTAGGGATATTGAAATCCTAACAATGGCATCGTATGAAATACTTTTAATCAACGTCAATTTTCCTCTTTACTATTCTGCGCTATTTCACTCGCTCCCTGTGAATAATTTTTACTAATTAATAATAAAAGTATTATTTTACCGGTCGATTATTACTGTCCTCATTTTTCAGACACCTTTAAAAACCACTATTTATTGAAATTTTAATTCAGCTAATTTGAAACGAAATACAAGTCTTAATGTGGCATTATCGATTTATTTTACACTTTTCGTTTTATTTCAAATTCATTTAAACATACTACAATTGCCATTACAACCAAAGAATACTATAAAACGTTTAATTTGAGACGGAAACAAAATGTTTAAATACGAAAGCTTCAAATACGTTTGATTACAAATTAAAACCGATTCCAAGGTTTCGACCAACTGTTATATATTTTTTTATTACCGAATCGATATATCCACTGCAAGGATTCTGACAAACTTTTTCAATTATTTACCGAGACTAGGAATAGTTTCTGAAGTCAGAAAATGGTTAATAAATAATCCGTTTCACCGGTAAACCGATATTTTCATAGGAGGAAAAAACCTAAAGGGAGTCCCTGGAGTATTGTGATACCGTGCTTAACATAGTTGGAATATTTTCTACCGTTCGTTATAATTAAAAATTATATTTGTATGGTTGTCGATTCACATGTCGCCGTTCTTGCAAATTGTCTCCACCAAACTGGTCGTGGGAGAGATTAAAGTAGAACGAAGTCGTGCCAGTCGTTTCGTCTTTTGTGATTTTGCGCCGAATCTCGTCGAGTTTCTGCGACATCCGAGAGCAGTAATTTTACGAGAAGAAGTCGTGTTCGATTTCGCGGAATACGTTGAAGGTAACGGCAATTTGGCGAATCTCAAAGCGACGCGATTTGCACGGTCTAATTCGTCACCCATGGGAAGGAAATAATGACGTCGGTGTCTTCGTAGTATGCCGTACTCCACGCCCCTCTTCAACGCTGCTTTTACCTATAATTATCAATTACCGAGAATTAAAATTTGTCTCGCGAAACTTCGTGGTTTCATTGTACTATTCGTTGTACTAACTTATACGGATGAAATGATATGTCGTTAAATAAAATGTAAAATAAAAAGTTGGCATCTATATACAGGGTGTTCGGCCACCCCTGAGAAAAATTTTAATAGGAGATTCAAGAGGCCAAAATAAGACGAAAATCAAGAATATCCATTCGTTGATTGAGGCTTCGTTAAAAAGTTATTAAAAGATTAAATTAAAAAATTTCAAATCATTCAAGGAAAAATTATTTTTGATTTCAGGAGTCAATTACAATCATTTTTGGTGAATAGATACACTCCCAAAATCCTACGCATTTTCGAGAAAAAAATTTCAAATCGTTCTAAAAAAATTATTTTTCATTGCAGCTGAACGTATTAAAAATTTTTAAATAATTAGAAGCCTTCAGAAGACTCGAGTCAAAACAAAAAGTAGAAGAATAGTAATTATAGAGATAAAAGCAATATTTAGTTGGTCTTTTATGACTCTTTTGTTTAATTATGTTAGCTTTGTGCGATAAAAGATTATTCTTTTCTAGTCTGTGCTTTGATTGCTGTTCGTGTCTTTGTTTATTCGATTGAAATGTTGAATTAACTTTCAGAACACGTTCTTTAAGCAAACGGTTTCGAACAGCCTTAATTTAATTTTATTTAATTTTGAAATAGTATGTGTATACGTGTACTTTTGTTTTTGAAGCTTGGCAGACTCAGAAACGACTCTGTATTATTATGCATTAAGATTTGGATATGTTCTTGGCGTTTCTAATTTATTTCGTGGAAAATGATGTCTACTTATATAATATAGTAGATGCAAGGTACAGCTGTAGTGCTATTACTAAAACCGTACCTTAATTTCAATTACGAGTTCCTCTGAAGAAGGAGACTTAATGACCCTAATAACTTCGTAAAGTGTAATTAAGACATTTTCAACCTTAAGAACCCTAAAAAATTCAAAAAAGCAACAAGTCATATAGCTCTATTTAAATTCTTAATCGTTTGTAGAAACGCAACATTTAAATTCTGTACAAATTAAAAAAGTGATTGAATTGAATTGATGATAAAAAAAATTCTTTAAAATGAATTAGTACAAAAAGTATATAACTAAAAACATGATCTCTCCTGCTTGGTAGAATATATACAAATTGTGTTAATTGAAAATTATCAATCATTTGTAAAAAAAATTCTCTAAAATGAATTAGTGAAAAAATTATATAACTAAAAAACTCATCCCTTCTTGCTTGTTAGAATACATCAAAATTTTGTCAATTGAAAATTACAAATCTCTGAAATGAATTAGTAAACTCAATTTTGATGTTGAGATAGACGAAAATGAATTTCTAATTAATTTGCTAAATTCAATGGAGTGACTTCTAATTTCGGCGTATTATGTTGGATATAGTACGTTATAAACGGCCATGATTCTCAGCAACACGACGTTTATTCGGCCCGTATTTCATCCATTGAATAATCCCAATTCAAGTGAAAGCACTAAAGCTTACGACTTTAAATTTCGCCGGAATTACGCGTCGAGATTGCTTTTAAAGCGCTTTCAATGCCATAATAATTATCTCTGAGCCACTCACTTGTCGTTTAACGCGTCCCTCGGTCATATTGGATGCATAACTTATGTAACCTATGATCTTGTTAGGCGTCGAACCCTTGGTTTCACGAAGATCCTGTATAGCAGACACGATCAGCGCAGCAATTTTCATTGGCTTTACGTTCTGAACCTTTCTCCTCGCTATTTTCCGCCCGACCTTTTTCTTTTTTCGTGCCATTTTATCGATAAATTTTCACAGCCAAGAACCGCTTCCGCGACGATGGGGGAACCGGAGCTTGAAATTTCACAAATTCGTCACCAGCAATTTGCCGGTTATTACAAAAACACGGGGAATTTAATCATTAATGGACGCACGGAAAAATAATTCGGGCGACCCTTCGTTTGTTTCTCGCCAACGAATTGAAGTTTGCACTCGTTAAAACGCAAGCTGCAAAAAACATTCTTCCTTGTAATCAAATGTCGTGGAAACCATCCATTGAAACCTGGTTTCGTTTAAACATCGCGTTCGATTTTGAATAAAACTTTTTCTCCAACATGGTTATACGTGGTTGAGTTTTCATCGGGCTACGGAATAAACTTTTATTCTGTTCTTTTTTTTAAATTAGTTATTCATAGCAACTCGAGTGGGTTAACTCAGTAGGTACTATCGATTATGTGTTTCGGTTACTGGGAGGGAAAGTTTAATTTGTTTGAACAATTTTTGAAACAGTAAATTTTAGTAATATTTCATGGACGAGTGGAAATTCGCGAAATAGAAATTCACGAATGAGAGAATTAACTCAATTATGTAAGTATTTGAATATCATTGAAAGGAATGATTTAGTTGTAATTATCGACGAGCAGCCATGAACGACAATTAGTGACAACCAAAGTTGAACGTGACTAGCCACGAATCGCTCGCAATCAATATGTGGAAAGTTTATTTCCACAATTAATCGGGATTCGGGACAGTCTTTGAACTATCGATTGTGTACACGGAATACACATCGTTATGTTCTCGCCAGTCTACAGAATTTTACTGCGCCGATGACAAAGTGGGACCCTTCGCAATCGTTTAGTAAATATTCGGTGTACGTCTCGTTTGTATGTTTAAATTTAAACATGTTTGTAATGTCTACTATACCCGACGTATTTGAAAAAATTAAACATTCTGTACACGAATCACGTTATGTTCTCGCCAATTTACAGAATTTAAACATACTCGTTTGTATATTTAAATTTAAAGGATAAATATATATTACACTTGTACACGAAACACACACCGTTATGTTCTCGCCAGTTTACAAAATTTAAACATACTCGTTTGTTCGTTTAAATTTAAAGGATGAATATATTTATCAAATCTACTACATTCGACGTATTTAGAAAAATTTAAAAAAACGTATATCAGGTTTTTTCGTTTATTTAATTTTCATAAGTAAAAAGATAAGTTGACGCGTTGTAAATGTTAATTTTAGCCTGATTCGGAGTAGAACTAGCCTCTCGTGGCGAATAAATATTAATCTGATTATAGTAAGTACAGAATTTTAAAAAAATGTCACACATAACTTAATTTCGTGCGAAATGCGACTTCCATCTCGCCTACTGCCTAGCAATAAAACCTAGGATCACCTTTTCCCTACTAAGTACAGTAAATCCTGCGTAAGCTCCACGATTTTTCCCTCGGCAAGAGTCGTAAGGTTATCTCCAGCACTCCGTGGAACTGCTGGCTCGCAGACTCGCCGTTATCCACGAGCCACGGTCTACGATAACTCATTATCAGGTTACTAATGAGTTACCGAAGTGGAAAAGTAAGAGTTATATTTCTATATTATTCACCCCATCGTTATTAAACTCCACGAGGTTCCTATGACGATAGTAATATCAAACACCGAACGTGCTTACGATATAACAATAACCAAACATTTTAAGGATCATGAAAATCGGTCCAAACGTTGAAATAAATTCGAAGGAAATGCTTGGAATAATACTTGCGACGATTTTCAGATTAATCACAATAAATCTTATGAACAAATAGACTTATACCAGTTTCAATTTAATTTAATTCATAATTAATAAAGTAAAGTATAATTAATCTTTAATTTATTCAAATACAAACATCTAAATATCTCAGTGTACGAAAAAATGGGTTTGTACCAATTTCAAGAACAACTCAATTCATAAGAAACAAGTTTTTTTTTTATTTATAGTGACTCATAAATGTAAATAATAACTGTGAAACCTTAATAAAAAATTTGATACGATAACCTCTCAAGTTGAAGCAACCTTAATAAAAAAAAAAATATACTTATTCCTCATAAATCTAACAGTACAAATTTGGAACTCATTCGTAAACTTTCGTTCCCGTTTCGTACGTAAAAGGATCCCGTTTAATAAATTGTTTTTTACAACACGCAGGAGAACAAGGGTCGCTGGGTTTTAGTTTACAAACGAATCTAAAACAAGTGGTCGTTTTTCCTAAATAAAATGCTAACTTTGTCCACGGGGCACAAACTCACACAACAATCGTGTCGCTTTCTTTGTGTTTTATTGGTCCTTGTACTTTGTCGGTTTCGCGACCCCTTTCGCAAAGGGTGGTCCTTTTCTTCCCCTCGACCGCTCAATCAGTCAACTTTACGATAGGCATGTAACGCTCTTGCCAGCGGTAAAAGAAAGGTCTTGAATAATACATCGCGCCTCGCAGATGCACTCCGCGCTGGTATCAGTTCCAAGGCAGCATAATTGCCCTTTTACTGCTACCCGGTGCTTCGATAAGAGTGGCACGCAGTTGCAAATTAGTTCCCGTCAGAGATAGGTAGCCTAACGTCGATACGCGAGAACGTCATTAGGATGATCGAGTGCGATGCTCCTATCAACCGCCCGCTAAAGGGATGGAACGGAGTTTATTCAACTCTCGCGTGTGTCATTCTAATTTGTCGGTCTCGGAATTGATACGCGAGTCCTCGTCGAGTTTCCTGACACCGCTTGAAATTATTTAAGGTAGATAGTGAAGTTGTTTGCAAGTTAACGAGGCTAACATTTGCATAAAAGGGAAACGAAACAGAACGCAACGGGTATCGCGCGAATCTTTCAATTGCTCGGGGTCTCCCTTATTACGGCGAAGAAAAATTACGCTGTAATTGGCTTTGAGAAATTGCAAGCCCTCCAGCTGAGAAACAAAGAATACACGTTGACCCGATGTTCGATAAAAAAATAGTTATTAACTACTGCCAACAACGAAATAAGAATTCCGTTTCCGTTAAACCCTTTAGTACAAAAGATGTAATGTGTAAAGAACTAGAAATGTGGATTTTACATAGTCAAACATTATCGCTTGTAAAATTTTAACAAAATAATTTTAACAATGATTGTTCAATTATATCAGTTTTAATGTGTATAAAATTTGCATGACTAATCGTTCCATTCACACAATTCTGATATCCAAACGTTATGCGGTAACTTTCAGAATAAAATAGAAAGTGATTTCTTAAATATCTTGATGGTGCATACAATCGTTGAACACGAAATACGACCTTTGATTAGTTTACTTACAAACTGATGACATATACTATTTATATTAATTAATTTAATAATTAGAAGAAGGCCATCTTGAAAGCAGATATTTTTTTCGAATAAGTGTTCTAACCACACAAACATGGACTAATAATTTCAGAGAACATTTAGCGTTCTCGATATAAACTGGTAGGAGCCGGTATATTAAATTGCGAAAAGAGTGATATAGTTCGTAAAAAAAAGAACGCGCCATGAAACTTTTCAATCGACGCTGGTAGCCAGCGAGGCGAAAATAAATCCTCGCGATTACAAAAATATCAGAGCTCCGTGGTTCTCGCTTGGAACTTTCTCCGGTCGCCAATTTAGGAACTACTGATTTAGTATAATCGCTGGACGAACTTAGGGCTCCATCCGCGGTAATCTTATCGGAGTAACTTAAAAAATGGCGACTTCTCGATGGCGGTCGAGAGGGGATAGGGGGAAGTTCGGAATACGCTGGTGCATTTAGCGCGGATATCGATCGGCGGCGAGCGTAACCAGCTTTTTTCGTCGCTCCTCCCCCGCGTCCGAGTCGTGGAAACACGAAGAGGATTGCAAATTGATCTCCAGCGGGAAAAAGCGCGCAATACGCGAGCACGGATTATTACGGTGATGGATCGTCCGGTTCTTATCGAGTCGGTAAGGCGAAACGGGGAAAACGCGAACGCACTAGTCTTAAATAAGCTTGTTACTTACAATGTTTCAATTCTTAGGATCCTCTACACAGAATGCGCAATATTTCATTTTTGATAAATCAATTTCTCGGACGTGCTCGATGCTAATATTTGAGAAACATTTGATGTACCAATGGAGGCTCAATGTGGGAATAAAATTTAAGGGGCCTTCCTACTTTGTGCGATTTGAAAAATCGAATTTTTTTTTTGCGTTTTATTTTAGCATGTAGTCTCGAAAATATATCTACCAAATATTAAATTGAAATTCAGAAAATTAACGAAGTTATAGCCCGCTGTAATGTACCACGCGCAGGTATATATAACTGAACGTAAAACTTTAAGTTGCCTTTCTACTTTGTGGGATTAAAAAAATTGAATTTTTTTTGCATTGTCTTTTAGTATGTAGTCTCGAAAATATGTCTACCAAATATTAAATTGAAATTTGCAAAACTGACGAAGTTATAGCCTGTTGAAATGTACCGTGCATAGGTATAATAACAGGACGTGAAACTTTAAGGTGCCATTCTACCTTGTAGGCACGAAAAATACGTGTCTTTGTGATTTTTTTTGCGAGCTATTAAAGAGCGATTAATTCCGTGTTTTGTAGATACATTTATTATATATTTAGCTATATTTACGAATTTTTGCAACGCATAATATCTGTTGATTACGCTGTTTTTATTGATCAACAAAAAACAGTTTTTACGAACGGCGCCCGACTGCGTATGTGATGTATTGCGAACAAGTTATCCGAAATCCAAAAATCAACGATATTCTTAATGTAGATGAGTGTGGTTATAGTATGAACTAGGATCCTTTCAAAAAAACAAAAAATGGCAAAATGACAGCTATTTTACGAAAAAATACTGAATATTTTCATATATTCGGCTGCTTTTTTGTTAATAAAAGAACAAGTATTGCAGATATCGCAATTATCCTAGTTCATGCTATAGGGAGACCAGTTCTAAAGATACTGTATAAATTTCCTGTTGATATCTTGTATAGTTTTTCTGTTATTAAATACGCAGTACCGAAAAATGTAGTTTCGAGAAAAACAGCTTTAATATGATTATAGATGGAAAATGTAAAAGGTGCTCAAAAAGATTGAGGCCATACTTATACTGCGTAAGCTTGTAAGTGACGATGTTTCAATTCTTTTTAAGCTTCTTTACAGCGGGTGTGTAAAATTTCATTTTTAGTAAATTTATTTTTCAGGCATACTCGATGCTAATATTATCAGATATTCGATGTTCCAATGGGGGCTCAATGTGGGAATAAAATTCCCAAACTTATACTATGTAAGCTTGTAACTTGCAATGTTTCAAATAGTACGACTTGCTACTGTGTACAGCTGAAAAGTCGTCACTCGACTCTTTCCAATACAAAATCAGCTTAAAAAGTATCCCATAGATAAGTTTCTTTACAACAAATAAAAAATAACTAAAACTAGTTATATTTTCCCTTCGAAATCGAAAAAGTTTCATATATTTGATATATTTTTTTAACTCGTTTACGACTCGTTTTCGGAATATATGGACGTAAAGTACAAACTATGTAAGCTTGTAACTTGCAATGTTTCAAATAGTACGACTTGCTACTGTGTACAGCTGAAAAGTCGTCACTCGACTCTTTCCAATACAAAATCAGCTTAAAAAGTGTCCCATAGATAAGTTTCTTTACAACAAATAAAAAATAACTAAAACTAGTTATATTTTCCCTTCGAAATCGAAAAAGTTTCATATATTTGATATTTCTTTTTAACTCGTTTACGACTCGTTTTCGGAATATATGGACGTAAAATTTTTAAACGAGCACGATGCAAACATTTTTCACGATCAAAGGAAATTTTCAGGTCTTTTTTCGGAGATGCTTAAGAAAATGGCGACTTCCCAAATGCGAAGTTCGTAATGCCAGGGGTGCATTTAGCGCGAATATCGATCGTCAGCGAGCGTAACCAGCTTTTTCGTCTCTCCGTCCTCGCGTCCGAGTCGCGGAAACACGAAGAGGATTGCAAATTGATCTCCGACGGGGGTAGAAAAACGCGCGATACGCGGGTGTGCATTATTACGGTGACGGATCGTCGAGTTCTTATCGAGTCTGTAAGGCAAAATCGAGAGGGGTATGAAAACTCGAACGCACAAGTTTAAAATAAGCCGGAGACTTGCAATCGCCGGCTCGCAACACGGCCGATAAGTACCGCCGCTAATAAGCGCAGACATCGTGCAGTTCGCCCGTGGAATTAACACACGACGGTTTAAGCCCGATATCTGAAACGACACGCGACCGTTCGCCATTTGCATAGAATGCAGTTAGAAATGCAAACTGTCGCTGGGAAATCTCAATTCCGCGACGACGGGGCCGCGCTAGCCACTCGACACGCGTAATGGGAAACGAGTTAATAGAGAAAGCAATGCGATTTGTCGATGCATCGTTAATCTAATTTCAGCTGACTAACTCCGCTAACACGTGTAACGTGCCACCGTGAAATTGGAAATTCCGGAAACGCGTATGATAAATGACTACCGGGAAAACGCGGGAAGCTTTGTTAATCGCGCTCGATCAAGTCATTTCTTTTTTTGCTCATCGCGGTTCCCGTACCTTCAGATTTTGCATTCAAACTGCATAATTTAAAATTTTTCTCATTTTCATCACCTCTCTGAAAATCATGCACCTTGTTCAAATTTAGTTCTTTTAATACCTCAATTTGAGAATTAATTGTTTCAGGTTCATAGAAACCCTGACCCTTTGTTCGAGTATACATTTTGATTCTTAAAATTTAGAAATGGAAAAAATAAACATTGTACAATTTGCAGAATTTAAACATACTCGTTTGTATGTATTTTAGTTCCTTTCGTGTACTTAATTTCATTTATGTCTAAAAATGGTTTATTTATTATCAGTTATCTTGTGCTATTTTTAATTTAAGCAATTTTATGTTAATACTTGTGCCTCCTTTATATAACTTATATTTTATATGACATATAATTAAAATATTAAGGTTCACATATCAACAGTGTATTAAATATATGAGTAATCGTCTCAAGTTTTTATTAATATCGTCGTCTGTAGTAACGATACCGTATTACAAATTTTTAAGTTCTTTGAAGAGGGCTGAGACCTTTTTACGCGTTTAATCCGAATCACGTGGCCCAACGATTTGCAAGCGAAGCAACCTTCGTTTCTTTTTAGGTTTATTTACCACGATGGATTTCACCCGAGTTTAAATCAGTTTTAGAATCGCCATCGCGCGGAATATTTTCTTTCGGTTTGTTCGAACCAGATGTGGCTACTAGGCTAAGAGATGGAGAGCAAAGTTAAATAACGAGAGCCGAGCGGACGATAAGGCACGTAGATGAATGATTAAAAAAAATTTCTTTAAACATTATGTACGATACCGTGCAGTATCAAGAAAATTACGCGAGCTTTTAAATTATTCTTGTGGCGTGAAAAATACTGATAAGGGGTTATTAAAACGAAACCGAGTAAATGCCGCGATAAATAACATTGCATGCTGAGGTTTAAAGGGTGTGATACTATATGATTGATGAAACAGAAATGTTACCCTTAAGGATATATCAGTTCTCCTTTCATGAATAAATATACTTTCTTCGTTGCGAGTATTATAAATACTAAGAAAGTGGAGCTCCTTAATGTTCATTTGCTGGCACGTAAAAATGTTATCGATACGATCGAAATTGTATACCGTGTTAACTGTTCAAAAATATATCTGACAGTTTGGTACGTTCATGAATATGTATGCCAACTGCTTTGAATATCTCTGCGTCATACGGGTTGTTTAACAATTCCTACTGGAAATCTAAACGAGATTGATTTCTCACTCAGAAATTAGAAAAGAAAATGAAATAATTTTCTTTTCATCAGGCGTTGATTCACGTTCGTTGCTCAAAAGAATCAGAGACATTTCTGGATAATTTTTCTAGATAAAGGGAACGAAATTAAATTAACTAGGATGGAATATAATGAAATTGAATTCCCAAGTATAAAAATCGAGAAGGATCGAATTTATATTTCTGTTCAATTGACAATTACTGTTTATTCTAAAATGTATAAATTTTTTATTTACAATAGTAATGAAAACTTCCATCTCATAGCGTTATTTTTCATGTACTTTTTCATAATAATATAAAAGAAAAACTCAATAGTTTTAACCATGTTAAGGAAAAGGAACTTTATGTTTTAAACAGAAACTAAATTTGTTTATTAAACTTGAAGGCATAACGAAATAATTAACACAAAAAAATATGGTACACACAAACCTATAACAATATATATTTTAAGGTTAAAAGACTCCATTTTAATTTGGGTGTATGTTTACCGCCATCTGTTGAGGCTCGAAGTAAGGTGATATCATGGTGGGTGATTTGAAAATTGAACCATGTGCAATAAAAACTGTTCAATACTGTATGTATTAAAAAATATTGTGTGATAAAAATATTGATACGAACCGAAGATAAAATTCTCATATAATTTCCAGGCACATTTTATGGAATTTCAATTTCACTAAAATTGTATTCAACTTAAAAGTAACCGAATAAAATTGTTTTCCCATTTTCTCTAAAAACGCATAGAACACAATATTCTTTTTACCGAAAAAATAAAAATAGTTTTAACTACGAGAAATAAGAAAGCCAAATACGAAACGGACCAATACTCTTGTCCAGCGCCGTGGAATCAATCTTATAATGAGACTCCAGTCGATTATTGTCAGCAGGAAGGTAGTCAAGATAAAGAAGGTTCAATTAATCTCTCGTTTCGAGGGACGATGCTTGGCAACGGGACGTAGATCGAAGGTTCGACTCGACAAATTCCAAATCGCGAAGGAATCAAGAGATGTAACGAGTGGCGGACAGGAAAAAAAAAATGGGAGAAAAGAAAGGGGAAAGGGAGAGAGAAGAATCGGACGAGAAAGACACGATCGCATGATCTTTGCCCTTTGCCAAAGAGCAGTGTCCGTGAGTGCCTCTCCACGATCTTATCCGAGCCACGATCGCTGGTCTTTGGGAAATCGCAGGTACCGGAAGAACTTTCAATTATATTCGTACTCAATTACAGGAGCACTCTCGTTTCCCCCTATCGCTCGTCTAAATGAGGCCGATGTAAAGCCGCTTATAGCAGATACGAGTCCCATTGTATAACCCGGGTGAATAAGTTCAAAGGAATGAAAGCTACTATAGGTCAAACACTGCAGACCCTCCTCGTATCGCGGGGAACGTCAACAAGCCATACAACTTTATATCGCACGATTCAATTATTGCGCATCGGCGCCGGGATCTTTTATTTTTCCCGGAAGCTACTCGACTTCCTTAACGGCCCGCCTAGCTCGACCGTAAGAAGAAATTCATTTCTATCGGTTCGCGTATTTACGTAAAGTTTTCAGTCTTAACAACGTTATCGCTAAATGAAACTTGACGCAGTTTTGCTTTCCGCGAGCTGTAAAAACAAATTGGGGGCAAATTGTATTTCTCCTCGAACATTCATCTTAAAAATTTCCATCCGACGTTTCTTTAGAATTTTCACGCTCTCGATTCGGGATCAGAATTGAAGTGCAAAATGGTTTTATGGTTTGTCTAACACGTATTCGGTATTCGTGACAATTTTTAAGAATTGGGGAATATTTCATTGTACGTAACAAAGTTAAATAATCAAGAAAATTAAATGAAATTTTATTTATTTGATATTTGAACCACGTTATGTTCTCGTCTGTCATACAAGTGCTCGAGTGATCATCTATTTCTAGATATACCCAACGTCCAATTATGTCACCTACTATGTCACTCTTTTTCTTCAGTAACAAACTACCACAAACGTTAATATCTATTACCAAATTCTTACCGAAAGGGAAATACTTAGTTGTCAGTCGTCGATATATCTAGTACCACAGCGATAACGAAGAAAGGCTGAGACCACATATAACATTCTCCTGCAATTATTCTTTTCAATAATTCATATTCTCCGCATTCGTACTGGAGCATCTTCCCTGTGGAAATGTTCGTTTACCCGTACGCCACGAACGCGGGGGGGTATCTCGGGGTAAATACGAACAGTTCGAACTTTCCACTATCCAATATCGGGGCAGAACGAGACGCTGCCATCGGGCCGGGGTGCATTAAAACGGCACCATTTTGTGCTAGCCGGGCTGCACGTCGGTATATCTCGACGCAATTCTATGCCGGTCGATCTTTAATAGCACACAGTATCCATACGTGACTATCAGTCGTAAGCATACTCGACTGCACGGACTTGAAAGTGATCGATCCAGAAACAGGAACGAGAACGAAAGCAGCCAGACTTGCGAAACCCCGGAACGCTCAGAGTCAGTATGCAGAGTGAGTGGAACGGTGGAGAAGGAAGCATCCTGGGAATTACCAGCATTCCGTTGGATCGTACCAGGATTGCGCAGTTTCCATGCGGGGTCGCAATCACCGATTGGACTTACGCGAATGCAATTGATCCGCAGGTAATGGTCGTACTCACGATAATACCATAACAATCGTGCATCACCATCGTCTATGATTCCGGCATAGGTTATGGCTGCCGGGGCCGTTTATGCCCGATCGAGCTTGCGCTAACTTCCAATTATCCTATGTTTACTGCTTCCGCAAAAAACTGTTTGCGATTATGGAACTTTTCTGCCCTAATTTCGCTGTGCACAGCGTGCAAAAATGCAGCCAATTCGAATTTTTTTTAAGCGATCAAAACTTATTACACTAGCTATAATACTATTTGATGAAACCTCAAACTATATCAAATATCAGAAATTAGAGAAATTATACACAGTGTTCGGTCACCCCTGAGAAAAATTTTAGATTCTAGAGACCAAAATAGATACCAAAACATTTAGAAACATTATTTCTAAATCATGATTCGATAATAAGATCCTGTATGAGCACGGAGAGAGCTTAAAATGTACCATATTAAGAAGAAAAATTATTTCTATCGATTTCCATTTCCAAAAATAAAAAAATTACACTCGAGATCACATGCTAGTTTTGCATGGAATGTTTGCATAGAACTGTTGATCGTGTTTGTTGATATTAATTTTGCAAAAATTATCAAATTTGAGTAACTTTTACTCTAAAAAAGTTGCCCTATTTTCAAACGGAAGATGTGACTGTGACTGTGTTACTGTTGCACGATGTTATCTTTTATTTCGCACGAATTGCGTGGATTTGATTTGTCTGAGATTTAGTTTCGACAATATGGTTCCACACTAACAATATTACGTATTTCCATAGTTATTTGCACTCGAATGCAAAGACTTGGAATGGTCAAAATAGATAAGCATAAAAACCGCGGTAGAAATAATGTTAAAACCCAGACGTTTTAATTTCTTTTAACACCACTCGAGACAAACGTGATACAGCGTGAAAGTCGAGCAGCTGCATTGCCAGAGTCATGAGTTTTCAAGGGCCATAAATCTCATGTTCCTAGATTAAACTAATTCTCTGCCACCGGCTGCTCGAAAAACAAGCAAAAAAAGCGAGACCTAGTTTTTAAAAAATCTCGACCCTCGAAGGCCTATATTTTAAGAAATTATTCTTTGTAGTTTTGTTCGTCTGTTTGGAAACAAAATCCTATAACTTAAAATTTTTTTTTAAGGAAAATAAATGAGATTGGCCCATACGGTACATCGAAGTATCGTTTGTAAATTTCGTATCGCGCTTATTGAGAACTGCAACAGCAGCGATAAGCTGGATCAATTAATTGATTCATTTGAATCATGAATCGAGTTGTTTTGTCGACTTGTTTGGTCTGCAGTATATAGGACGAGCGTCGAAATTTTCAGAAGCACGGCAATATCGATTCACGGAACGTACAAAGTTCTCGTTTTCATATTTTCCGTATTATGAATTCTGATAGGGTGTCCGTAAACAGGTAGAGAATCGCGATTTGGTACAGCAATTTGAAATAAATTAATATCAGCAATAATATTGACCAAAGTGTACCAAACAATAAGTAAAAATTCATTGCTATTCCTTATTGAGATTCAAACAATTAAAATTGTTTTCCATATTTCGAATATAAAAACTTTCAAGTTTATTGATATAATTATCTCAACATATTTGGTAAAAGCAAATTGAATAAATATCTGAGTATTGGACGAGTCGAGAGTGTGCAATGTGTGAGTGCAAGTACAGTGGAAGACTTCGTGGAAAATTGTAATAGAACAAAGAATAACAAGATAAGATTAGAGGCAATTCTGGACATAAAATTATGGGGAAATAAGAATTGAGAAGAATAGAGAGGATAAAACTAGAAAGGGAAGAATATGTGTAAAGTTGAGTAAAGCGAAAGATAGGCATTTAAGTAGAATACAATAAGGATGGAAAGAATCTTATTACGTAGAAAAGTAGGATACAATAAGGCTACGGTATGATTTCCTATAAAGCAGAAAATGTAAGTATAAGGTTGGAGGAAAAAGTCGACGAAAGGAAAAAAGGAGAAAATAATGCATAAAAGGAAAGGAAATAATACGTATAAAGTTACATAAAGATAGATACGGTAGAACCTCCCTTATCAGAACACTCGTTATATGAACGTTCTATTATATGCACATTCTCACGTGCGAATGCTCTGTTATACGAACAATATATAGTTCCCATTAGAGCATCGAATTTCCACTGTCTTGGAACGGTCTAACAACGCGTAATAAAAATAGTTAAACTTTAAACGCGTACAGTTCATAAATTATTAGTGTTTTATTAATAATTGAGGCACTTTACAATCAGTAAAGCTTCTCTTTGAAATGACTTTTGGTTTATGTCTATTCAACTTTCCGTTTTGAAAATATCGTCGCGTAAAGAAAAGTGACCGAGTCACGTAATGTTTACTATTTGCTACAATCGCGTGCGGTCAATGACCTCACGGAGTAAACAATAAAAAGTAAACAAACGCTTCGAATCCTTATATTTCCGGAACTAACTACTCGATCGACTTGAAACAAGTTTCATTTTAAGAGACATTTCATCCACCAACCGACGAATATATCAACTATTCTAATTTGTACTGCCTTCTATGTTTATTTTTAAATTTACTTTTACACTATGCACCTAATGAAGTTTCAACAATTCCTATTGATTATACGACTTGTATGCAATAAAACTGAATTATAAATTGTTTATTTAATTTAATTCAACGACTGTGATAAACTAGCTTAAAAAAAATTAGTAATTAATCGTTTACATTCTATCGACGAAATTATTTTTTGCTGTTATTGTATTTAACGCCATATTTTCGAACACATTATTACATTGAGTGTTACATTAAAACGCGGATTTCCATTCATTTAGAATATACATTCATATGAAATTCAAAAGCAAATAATATTTATGAATTCCGTAACTTTAAGAATGTATACATTTTATATGTTTATATTTTATGTAAGACACTAGACAGGAATATACATACGTTAAGCTATGCACGTAAACAGCTAAGTTCATTTTATAGCTGGATGGAAACAATTATTAATAAACTAACCACCTGGCACAGATGCAGATGGGCCTAACTGCTGCCCAGACAGTTTCACGTTTGATCCCGAGAACTTGAGACCCCCATCGAGCCTCATGAAGAATTCAAACATGGACGAAGGATAGTTTGTGGACAGGCTAGCCAGCCACGAAACTAATTTCCGGTTGTTGGTATCTTATCTAAGAATATGGCCCATGGGGAAGCGTCCCGTCTCGTTAATACTTTAATTTCACATGCTGTAGTCCTTTGTGACAGAGCAACCGGCTGACAAGTGGAGCTCTGCCGGCATGCGAACTTCCCCCAGCACGCGGGGCTTAATTGTTTGCTGGCTGGATTGTTGTTAGTTAAAGTGGAAAGTTGCTGATAACTCGTGAAAGCGTAAACGAACAAGACAGAGGGAGGGACAAAGAGGAACGCGTACAAGTTGGCGTAAAGGGGAAACGAAACGCGGAGGTGGAAGAGTATTATGGTGGAAGCGAATGGATTCTTTTGCAGCCGTATAGAATCTGCGAATGAAAGTGCTAGATCATCCAATCTGATCGCTACTGATCATCTCAGCCGCGGAAAATTCTGGCGAAATGTTTCGGCTGTAAAACTCCTTGGGTCGTTTCATCAGCGTATAACGTTAAGTGACCAGATCAAGTGGAAAAGTTTTTGATTGGACCGGTCTGGTTCAGGGTGAATTTAATAATTTTTTCTTTTTCCCTCCCAGTCGGAACGAAGGGAAATCGATTAGGTTTAAAATTAGAACGAATATGACTGGAACGTTTCTCTCCGGGGATTACTTTTATTTTATAGGAATCCGATTCCGTCGATACGAACCTCGGAGGAATCGGCCTTTGAAAAAAATTTACCTGTTCCTTCGAGCGAGGAAAACGAAAGGTGTTTCGAGGAATATTCATAAACCATATAACCGAACGGCGCGTTGCAATGAAAAAGTCAGGTTCAATTTCGAGATCCACCCTCTTGCTCTTAAAAATGAGCAGAGGGAAGAGGTTCTCGCGTTAGATGTACCCGAGGTACGAAATTTTTTTAACATAATTTCGTGTTCCTCGAATCTAACCAAACCTTAACCAACCACACGATGTTCACCTCGCAATGTTCACTTAGCTTGAATGTATGCTAGAGTGGTATGAAGGAACGTAATAGGGTCCCGTTAGAACGTCACGTAGGTTATGGTTTTGCAACCCCTTTGAAAGACCCCTGGTGAGCCAAACCCGACATTTACAACGAAACGTGAACGTATTATTAGCGTTACTTTTTAACGAGCTTGCGGGCTATTTCGCCAGAAATAGACCACCTAGGTAATTCTCTTCTTTTTAAACGCGCGAAAGAAGATTATGGATACAAGTTTTGAACTGTCTTATGGAGAAAATATGATGAAATGTTTTCTTCTCGTGATCGATTTATTTCGTAATTGCTAATGTCATACTTTCTTGAAATAGAAGACATTTTTAAGGTATATGTTCTAACAGAATCCATTTATGTACAATATTAAAATAATATCCTAAGAAAATTTATTTCTAGTGTATAATAAAAAAAAGTGTTTACTTTTCAAGTAGAATGTGTAATCTGTTTTGTTAATAATACTTAGGTGATTTTCAAATCTATTTTAGTATGAAAAAGTTCAATAAGCTTGGACTTCGTCATAATTATTGTAGACAGTTACTATCGAAGAAAACTGGTTATTTAATCCTATTAATGATTTTTTCAATAAATAAATACGGTTAATTAATTTATTTTAAAACGTGGTAAAAGTGTTACATTTTTGAAATTAATTAAATATTAAATATTTAGTAGGTACTAAAATCCAGGGCTCACATTACGGTAATAATACGCTAGTGGTTTTGGTTTACGTTAGCCGATAGTTTGGCTGATATTAATATACTGATATAATGGAATATAATGGAAATAACTTTTTGCTTCAGATTTGGTCCTACAATGCCCTCCAAAATGGTTGAAACGACTTTGTAATACAATTGTTAGATATTTTTTATTCAAAATATAAGAAACTATAAGTATAGCCCGTACCAGAATGAATCCAAAATTTTTAGTATTCATATTCCTTTAGACTTCGAAATTTAAAAAACAAAACATAAAGTAAAAGATAATCAAACTTCAAAGTGCCATTTTTTTATTCATCAACTATTTCATTTTGTCCTAGTACCAGCTATAATAAAACTCGTACTAATTGAGAATTTTTCACGTTCATTCATTTGAAACAAACAAAATGGCCAGGAATCATGGACACTGTGAGACGGCCCTTTTTATAAACGACTATGTTTGAAAATATACCGTGCCACCAATTTTAACATTCTTTCGCCCAACAAATTTTAAAATGCCACTAAAACATGTATAAATAAATCTTGTAAATTTAACTGCAAAAGGTGGTATAGTTAATTCGTAAAAAATTATATTTCACACTAGAAGATCACTCTGTGGATCACTACCAGGCCTCAATAGCAAGGTTATGAGCAATTTCCTCGCGCTATCTCGTTCACTATTTCCTACAAACAGCCACACATAACTTTTCAGTCCCGATGCTGTTACAAGATTTCAGAAACGAAGTTTTCTCGTTATTTCGTAACGATTAACGGGCACGTGGTCGCCAGAAATCCCCTATTTCGAAATTCCTGTTGATCAACTCTAATTCGTGTTCCGTCTGACGGGATTAGCCCAGGATTTGGTCCTTTCTGACGTTTACGGAGAATAGAAACAGTGTGGTCCTCCCTCCCTGGCCCCAGCGTTTGATACCCCGACGCTCTCTTCCCTCTTTCCCAACCCCCGCGACGACAGTGGTTCGATGAACAATTTCAACGCAGCGGCGCTAATGCCATGCCGACGCTACGAATACATTTGCAAGTGCAAGCAGCGCCCGAACTAGAAGCCCTGACCAAATACCAGATGAATGGGTGCACGGCAATGTTCTACTCTACCATCGACTGACTGGAACGACTGGAAGTACCGGCTGGAATCCCCCCGGCGATCGAGTCTCGCGAATATGTACCATCGCGATTCGAATTCCAGCCTGTCCATCTCTATCGGAACGATTATCCGTCGCGGTCCGTTTAGAGGAAATCCGGTCAGTCTGCGGAGATATTGTTGTTCCTTCTATCGATCAGCCCTGACAATCAGACGATAACGGTGTGTGACGGACGACAGCTCGTAAAATACTGCAAGTTGCATCGAATGGTCCAACGACTCCATGTTTCGAGGACTCTGAAAGCCTCGCGCATGTGAAGTCCTAGTTTCGCAAAGAAGAGTACAGTGGTGTACAAAAATTCCCAACCGTGTGATTTTTCACTTCTTTTTTAATTTTTATTACTGTTGACCATATTATCGATTTTCTTATAGTCGAAATTCTGGACAATAACTCACATTCGCGAATCAAACTTGTAATTGTTATCTAACGTTGATATTTATGGGTTTAAAAGATAGGAATAAGAAATGACGTTCGACGGTTCGAAGTATATTTTTCCCGCTAAGGGTGACAAATTTCACATGGTTCTGGCATAGGGGGGATTATTTATTTATTTATTTTGAGGCAAAGAACTCATTGATTTATAAAAATTATTCATCGTGTGTAAATTAGAAAATTGTAAAAGATTTCTGATCCAGAAATTTCTCAAACGATGCATTGAAAAAGTCAACAGATACAGAATTAAGAAAATGAAACGTGTAGTGAAGGATCTTGAAGGGATATACAAATTGAGACTTAATAAAAGCTGCCTACAATCAATTATTAGTCCATTAATAAAGAAGGATTATATGAAAATGCTCCATAAAAAGACCTATTTAAGTAACAACTGATCCATCCTGTTCAAAAGCAGGCTAATTTTATTTGAAACACGATACCAAATAGAGAATTCCAAGTTTGTTCAAAGAAATAGGAGTATAAAAATTGAGACTTAGTAAAAGCTGCCTACACTTAATCCATTAGTCCACTAATAAAGAAGGATTATATAAAAATACCTCTTAAAAAGACCCGTTTAAGTATCAAGTGATCCAACATATTCAAAAGTAAGCTAATTTTATTTGGAACAAGATACCAAATAGAGAATTCCGATTTTGTTCAAAGGAGTAGCTGAAAGCTGTCTGTAAATAGTACGTAAAAAATTGAACAAAACGAAGGCGTAGAATATACGTGGCGCATCGATAAACCTTGCATGCGGCTCTCGAACTTTCCGCCCGTCTGCGGGGGAGGAGAAAATGACGCGAAAAAAGGACCGACAGAGGTAGACATCTGCAGAAGCAGATGCAGAGAGGGAGCCGATAAGCCTCGCAAAGAAGACCTATCCGTTCGCGGAAGCAAAAAGTTCCTTCATTTGTCGACCACTGTCCGCTGCATGTGTCCGATTCGAGAAACTGAAAGTTTCAAAAAAGTTCCCCCAAACCCCGGTAACACGTGTCCACCGGCTCCAACTTTTTCCCACAAAATGCCGGACGGACGTCAAAGATTCCTCTCCGCGGCTGTCGATCGTAAGGGACGAGAGTTATAGTTGCTATTCCCGATCCGAGGTTCGAGTTATGCTTCCGTGGACGACTGTCCGCTTGCAAAAGAGGGTGAAACGGGAGCGCAAACTAAAGGAAACACGTTTAAGGATCACGTCAACCGTGGTCACGTACGTTCGCATATTCCTGTCTACGTGTCGGACACCAAAGTTCCCCCAATCGCAGGTTCAACAACTCAATTTATCTTACGTATGATCAACAGATACATAATCCAACAGACTGGAACAGACTTTCACCATTAGTCAAGGAACCAGGAGTCTTATGAATTACGTGTCCCTGCTGGTACGATTATTTATTCTAATGAACTTACAAAATGGTGGGAGTGAACAGTCCGAACATTGGCAATTTAGCATCTGACACTTGGTTAAAGACAATAGTATTTTTTCAATATTATCTTGAACACAACAAAAAATTAATGTATTATATTTTTCTATAATAGGAAGCTCTATTTAGTGACACTACTCACATTTATTTTGAGCAATTACTTCTATAGTATAGAGATATTAACTTTGTGTAGAAAAAGCAACCCTAGTAGGCCCTATTGGTCGAGCACTTGTGAGAGAGATGGGTTAAGCGTGTCCCTCTGGTGGCGAGTGTGAGAAGTGTCGCCACACCTTAGAGAAAATCTGCAGTTCATGACTCTTCATTAAACGAAACAGTATTTTTGCAATATTACCCTGAACTAAATCTCAAATTAATATATTCTATTTTTCTACAATAAGAAGCTCTATTTAGAGAAACTACGCATGCAAAGTTTTTTGTTGCTAAGATATTAAACGAGTACTTGTTCCTAATTTGTGTGTCCCGTTTGATTTTTCTTATTTGAAATGTCTAGTCGTTCTTCCATATTAATTTGACTTTGATCGACTGTCTATCAATTCGTCAAAATGCAGTGTTGTCACGTGCAGCCATAATCTTCACTCTGCACTCTTCAAATCACTCCTCGTTCGCTACCAATAGTCTATCATAAACATCCAGTCAATCGTTTGTCATTCACGCGAATTTTATCGTTTCTACAGTAATCATTTACGTATTTAATAACAATTTGTGCACAGTTTCCCATTTATGACTCAGTGCTGTAATTAGAAAACTGAATTTCTTGCGATTGATCCTGATTAGATGGCCAAAGACTATAATTGTCGTATACGTTAAAATAAAATTAAAATCAAATTTCTGATAACAACGTTTTTATATTAACGAAAAACTATTAGAACTCCATAATATAATGTTTCTCGTAATTAATCATTAATTGCGAACAGTTGTTTTACAATACTATGCTTGTTCCGTAAATAATTGAGTTTATCTATTGTATACCATTCTCCCATATAAATGGTCGGCATTGAAAGCACGCAAATTTGTTAGGATACCTCGTTACAACATTATAAATTATCTTCCTGGTACGAAGGGATTCCGCGAAACAATTAGGAAACACAGCTAATGCTTTAACAATTTGACAATGTCTCTCCACTGAAAATATGATAAATTGAATAGTCTTATCCATAAATCAGAAACTGGAACGACAAAGACATAACCATACTGATGGGTGGACACATTGTGAGATGAAAAATGTTACTATAATCGAAATGAAAATCTTATTAGGTTTTTCTATGTTATATGATAATTTTTAAGTCGAATACAGAACATGTGGATGTCGTTTTTTCTACTGATATTTTTAATTCAACAAGAACCTTTTAACCTTTTTTAACCTTTAATATAGTTTTTATGAGTTTATATAACATTTTTTGTGAGAGACAGTTTGGTCGAAAACTCCTGGGGCACACTGTATACGGGAACGAACAGCAACGGTAAAATCTCGTCAGACGAAGAAAAACAGTAACCTATTCCTACTCGTGTTGAATTCAGACTTTCTACGACAAACACAAATAATGCAGTCAATAATTGTTTTAAACTTTATTGAAGTTGTGTAAAACAGTATAACAAATATAGTTAAATAAATTACAAAAAAGAATCGAAACGTTGAACGTAGTATTTGTTTCAGAAAGAATTCATGAAAATTGCTACATTTTGCAAACTTCCACATAGGAATGACCCCTTAAGATGGCTTCGAGGAGCGTCTTGGAATTGTATACCTGAAAGCAGTTGGTTAACGATAGATACCCACGGTGAGGGAATATCTCCGCGCAAGAAAGATTCTGACAGCGTTTCAAAAATGTCCTATCCACGTCGAGCGAGCACGGTTATCGAACAATTTTAACAAGCCGACGCTGCCCCGACAATAACGAAGCCCAGTGGATCGTGGAAGAAATCGAAAAGGATCCACAACAAAGCTGGCTCCCTTTGAAAGACAACGGTGCTATGATCTGGAGAACAATTAGACGAGGAAAGGCGGAGAACGACAGTTCTGTCGCTGCTGGCTTCCCGAGAAAGAAGAAGGAAGACGGGTGTAAGGACCAAGGGAAATTAAATCTACCCGCTTCAATGTCCCCATCCACCCTCATTACCGTGGAAAAGCGTAAAGATCCCGTCGAAATGAGAAGACATTGTTATACCGAACAGGCAACGGGGAAATCCACGTTTCCCTGTTTCAGAACTTCCCTTTGGTCTCTCTGTTTCACATGCTCGACGTTCCGTGTTCCGGAAGTCGTTGCTCTAGACGCGTACCCAGTCGCGCGGCGTCTTCGAAGCGAAGAAATTTTCGTAGACCCGCTTAAATCGGCTGCAACTTCGAACCGCCGCGTCGTACGTAATTTCCGATGCTTCAGTAATTGCTAATCGAGATTGTTACCGTCTACGAGCACACGCGCCCGGAACACCGTCGCAGACGAGATTCAACTGGTAAGTTCCGAACTTATTACGAACATAAGCAATGCTTATTGCTAATGGGAATATGCGCGCACGGGCGCCAGACTTGATGGATGGTTTGGATTAGTTTGCCAAAGTGTACATCGAGTAGGTTGAATTCAATAATCTTTTGTGGACGATGTACTTATAATTAACAATGATTTCGTCCAGTGGCTCAGCGAAACAGGGAAATCAATTTTAAGCCACGTTTTTGAGCATTAAAATCTCTCCAAACGTAACCATACGAGAAGAAATCTAGTACAGGAAACAAGTTTCTCACGTTGGCGCGTCCGTCTAAATGATAGATATGAAATTTAGTTCCGTCTGGACAAATTACATTATTTCATCTATCTTTTTATTTACAAATAAAATCCCTCGCGAAGTTCAGACGTTCAAATTAAATACAGCACCGCGCCTGGGGCTGTATTCTGAACACGGGAGTTGGAAAATTGTATAACGCACTAAATATTCAGTTTATAATGTTTAACATGTTGCATCCATAAATAAGTAAAAGTAGAGATTAAAAAATAATATCATATTCACATGAAATTATAGAGTTTATAACACAGTAAGTGTTTAGTTTGCAATGTATAATTGCATAAGTAAGTAAAAGTAAAGTTTGGAAAATATTATTTTATTTGCACGAAATTATAAGCAAATTTTGAATAACTCGAACATTATTTTCGTTTATATTGTCTATCACAGGACATAGATTTTGGAGGAATTGCAAATAGATCGGTGTGAAAAATGAGTTGGGGTTACGAGACGTTAGTATAGTACACCAGGGTTGATTAAGTTGTCGATGATCCATCTTGAGAGGTCGATTGCCTTATCGACGTTCGATGGAGTTTATCGGTTCGGGAAAAAGAATTATTACAGGCGGTTAGAGTTACGAGAACCTAACTGTTAGACAAGTTACGTGGTTTAACCCGTACATCTGACAGATCCTTCAAGGGGATGTTCTCGTCTGAATAAGGAGAAGCTAGGCATCTTCAAAATTTCATAACACGAAAACTATTTAAAATATTAGTTTGAACGTTACATCGACTATTCCGTAATATTTTCGCGGTGTAACGTCTGGAGAATAATTTAATTTAAAATGGTAATACTTTTTGAGCATCGAAGAAAAATAAATATCAAAAGTCGATCAATATGGATCATCTGCTCGTCTGTTTTTGCAAAATTATGTTAATCTTTTTAAATTACACTGTTTTTAGAAAAGTAATGCTTTTAAAGTTTTTCGAGTCGATGCAACAGAATTTTTATATTTATTCTTAGTTATATCAGAGCCCTCTTGCAGAACGATTTCAATTGTGAAAGCTTTACTAACCCTTTTTATGTAGAACGATCGCCATTTCAACTGGATGACGTCTCTCAGATCAGCAGAATTTGTCAACTGCGACCTGGTTTCCACTCCCATTACTGTCAAGATTTGTAGAATCGTATGAAATCTTTAGTCAAATATCCCTCATTCTGCTTACGCGTCTCGACAGATATTATCCTCATAAATATGATTCCCTCACTAATTTTGTGACTTTTTTAGCATTTAGAAATTTCGATCTAGATCAGCTCACGCCTTTGTACTAATCATAATCTACCTTCAAGAAATACATATAAAAAATAGAAAATATATTTTTCGTGCAAATTATCAATATTTCTAAAATACTCCATTACAAAAGACGCGTAGAATATTACATCAAAATTTCGACGATCTATTTCTGAAGCAGCTTATGTAAATCCATTTCTGAAGCTGCACAAAAGATCCGATCAGTGCCTAATTAGATTAACTCTTTAACCTTGGCATCCTGTTCGGTAATAATTCCAAGGTGAACGCGAATTAGGTATCATCAAAGGAAACGCGGAATTGGAAATTATACGGTGTCATCTACAATAGGTATCGTTGCGTTGATTGGAACACTGATCTAATAACAGGCTCTGCACGACTAGAGCCGAAAGTGGCTCGAACAATTCAGGACACCTCTAGTTGTGATTAGATTTATTTGCGGGTGACCATCGAGTGGTATGCCCGACATTCTGAAAATCAATGGGTGCTACAGTGAATACAACAGGAATCACGCAAGAGGAAGGCACAGGAGAATGGTTGGATAGATACAAGATTCGACCTGGTAAAACAATAGTGCCTCGACGGATGCTTGATTATCTCAGATAATTATGGATACTCAGATGGATTTGTATTAATGACTCGTGTATCAAACTTAGATCGTGAATCTAAACCTCGCAAATTATATTCAGCAACTGTTGTCATTAAACAAAGAAAGGAACTATTTAACTAATTATTTGATAATGTAATATTTACTCCTTTTATTTTATCTATTCAACAACTAAATATTCTTTCAAACCTAACTTCGCAAACCTTATTTTTTGGTACTTTAATTAAATAATTAATTACTTACTATTATATGAGTTAAATAAGTCTACGTTTCTGAGTTTTATTTATCTCTTGCTATTGATAATTGTTTATTAAATTGAGTATTATCTGAAGAGAAGCTTTGTTTTTTTATTTTTAGACGTACACAAGCCATTAAATCCACTTTAATTAATTTTGATTTATACTATGACTATAAACATTTATATTCAAGAAATGAATTTTCTATGAATTCCATTGAGTAAATTCTGCACTACAGACGCGTCTGGAAGTTAGAATATCCATTTACCTTCATGCAAGCTTTAGAAGTTATAATAGATTCATCGGCTCATAAGATCATAAGAAAATAACATAAAAATATACATCAGGAAAGAAACAATAAATTAAAATTCATAGAGTGTCTCCTGCACTCCCTCTTTCTGCCCCTTGGGAAATAACGTAGCACGAGCATGCTCGTTCATTATTTCTATTTGCTTCAGTTCGTTAAACCTTCTAGTTCATAATTAAATATCATTAAACAGTGACCACGTACACATTACGATATCCCAGTTGTCGAGTACCTTGTAATAATTGAATTTAACTGAACCTATACCAACCTGACCTAAGCATTTCTTTACTTTAACCCAGACCTAGCCTAAACCTTTTTTCAAATAGATTGAAATTTTCTTAATGACAAAATTTTAGTTTTAATTTCTTGTATTCTTTTATTAAGAGATTTAAAATTATTTTTATTTTGGAATAATCCTTTTGTGGTTTTTAAAGCAATATCAGCCAGTATTGTTTTTTGCATATGTTTCGAGAATATATCGATGCATCGAATCAGATATGTCTCCTTTATAGTTGCATGTATTATTTGTTTCTCTGTTTTGATTCATCGCGAGGACCAATGTCCAGTTTCTATAGAAATTTGTAATATATTGTAGGAACGATCCCTAGTAGCACAAAATATTGTATACACATTCATATAATATTAAAAAGAGATTCAATCTTTTTTTAATATTCAAATATACATACAATATTTATTTTATATTAAGTAACAAATATTTTTTTTTAAATATGCAGGAAATATCTATTTCATGTTACGAGAAAAATATGTTTTTCTCAATATTAAATGAATCTTTATTCCATATTAGAAATAGAATATTTTTCCCTAATATACAGATAATATTTATTTCATATCATGGAAAATATATTTTTTCTCATTATAAAATGAATCTTTATGTAATATTTGAAGTAGAATATTTATTTTTAAATATTTAGGAAATATTTTATGTTTATCATGAATGAATATTTGTTCCAGAATATGATGCGAAGTAAAATGTTTACTTTTAATTTACATTAATTTGTGTATGTCACTTAATCGACATGTATTTATATTATAAGAACATTAATGCAACAAAGTTGTGCATGAAAAATAATCGTGTAGCTCTTACGTCTTACATAATATGATTGAACTGTAAGATTAAACATTCTTTTAATTATTATTAATTTTTTGTATGTGTTAATAAAATAAATGAATTAACAAATAATCAAAATATTATTTTGTTAATTGGATAAAATTTATTGTAGTATTATAAAATAAATTTAAATTATTAGAAAATGGTGAACTTGGATCTTGAAAAGAAAATATATTCGCAATTGTAGTACAGTTAACAAATATATTGTATGTGTTTCGATGCTTACCTACGATGGAAGTACTTGAGGAAATATATATCTGTATGTCGTTAACATACTATTAATAATATGCGTCATTAAAAAAAAGTAGTTTGATTTTTAACTAAACAATTTTTTTAACAGAAGTTTATCTCTTCTAATAATTATATGATTTGATACGAGATATGTATATATATATATTTTATTTTATTTTATATATTTGAGCCTTTATAAGTCTAAAAAGTAATGAATGTAACAACGTAGGTTCGCATGGCTCAGCGAGGAAGCACATCACACAGTAAACGGTAGGTACCGAGTTCAAATCCCGCCCCAGCAGTATAAAAATTTCTGAATGTAACAAGGTTTTTTCGAAGACAAAGTACAATATTTCCTGAAGCAGTGTACAGAAAGTAGTTGATATATATATAGAGATTAATTTTTTGTATAACTTTTTCTTAAATTTAAAGATTTTATTGAATGTTATTTAAATATCTATTTTATATTCTCCGAATATTTAGCTTATATGTTCTAAACATTCAATTTATATTTCTTGAACATGTATACAATATTACATCTAATATTTATCTAATATTAAAAAGTGTGGCTCAAAAAATATTTTTCCAATATTCGAAAAAAATATACATATATCCAATATTTTTGTGCTACTAGGGATGTATCGAGCCACTCGTCAATCAAACCCTCGAATTGAAACCTAAATTAGTTGCATTCTTTACTCGAAAATTAAACATTGTGTAACTACTCTAAACATCGTAGAAAAAATTATTCCTGAGATTTTAATCATTCAAATTTTAATCATTGTCGATAGTAAACAGTGGTAGAGATGATTCAAGAAAAATATTTATAACGATATTAGAAAAATAAAACGACCTGTCGAATTAAATATTAGAGCGCAGCAAATGATTGATTAATTAAGTTGATGTACGCGTGAAACATCACATTATACTGACGTAATTACCACCATCCATGCGATAATTGTTGTTACGACAAGGACGATAACAGCAACCATAAAGTTCAGATTTAATTGCTAAGCGAAGTTATGCGAATATTCTCGTCATTACGACAATTAGAATGATATATGAATGACGGCACGATTTATCATAATAATGAAAGCATCAACGGTATACGTGCTTCTGAACCGAAATTGTTCCACGAACTCGCATGTGCATTGTTAGAATATTCTGAATCGAGAAGTTTACCGTTAGATTGTTATGCAATTTTTAATATATTTCTTGCTCATGTTATGTACAATAGGTTAGTCGATAGATAAAATCAATATTTAACAATGATTCTCCAATGATCGACTTATTTTAATCTTTTTATTTCTGTTATAGATAGATGGTATTTAAAATTGTCAAATAGAATTGTTATATCTAGATTTTCAAATATTTTAATGTTTTCGTACACTATAATGGTGACTCATTATAAATGAAAAGAAACTTATTTTTTATGAATTCTTTCCATTTATTTAGACCAAATGTTGTTTATTATAGTTTTCTTTTCTTTTTTAATATTAACAAATGTGTAATTCCCTATTAAAAAACCTATAGAGAATTATTCATAATATAAGAACTCTATATTTACAATATGTGGATTTTCTCAAGTGCTCACACCCATCCTTGTTCTGACCACGCCCAATGCAAACTTCACTTTGGTGATCACACGAGAAGCGATGTTTCCAACGTAGCTACGTCGACCATTCATAATTTTTCAAATACAAATACAAACCCTTAAATATCTCAATGTATGAAAATATACCAGTTTCTGAAACAACTCAATTTATAGGGAACAAGTTCTCTTTCATGTATAGTGAATTACCATTACAAAGTACGAATACAAATGGGAGTATTTTATTTAAAAATTAATTCGAATATTCAGTCCTCAATGAAAACATTACAAATTTTACTGAAAAATTTACAACAAAAATCGTTCAAAAATTAAACTAGCGAGCTACATTTCGTAAAACATTGATCTCAATTTTGAGATTAGGTTTTCACATCACCTTCCAACTGGCTCTCGTTTCAAGTTATTTTTATTCGTCATTTATTCGTTGTCTAATCCAAGAAAAAAAAAATAGAGACAAATATTTTTGTTCGTCTGGCTGTTTAATAATTTAGGATCGAAAGGGTTAATAGTCGTTTCATTGTTTTTATTCTCGGTCAAAGATAACAGTGGCTCGGAACGACTGGTAAATACGCGACGCGTGTACACAAACAGCGGGGCAGATTTGATGTTTTCCCGATACGAGCGGCGTTTGAGTCGTTATTGGAAATGAAATGAAAACGCAATGCGCATTACCCGTAAACGAGGAAGGAATACGCACACATTCGGAATCATTATCCGGAGATTTATTACTAAACGCGCCGTGTGATTTTTCTCCGCGACCCGTCGAATTATTCGACGCCGATTTTATCAATTGCGGGCACGTTCGCTGTTTATTCGGCGTTTCGTTCGCCGCCCCGAAGACTCGAGCTGATTTTTAAATCGCATTTTTCATCCTTCGCGAAACAAAAATGATATCGCGACACGGGAAAAACAGTTTCAAATTTATTAAGCTTATTTATAGCGTTATTTATTTATTTTAGTTTATTTAAGGTCATAAGCGACTATCAATAATTTACGTATTTTTATTTTATTTTGAAAAATTGACAAGTTTTATTATTATATTTCGATTGAGTTTGATTGTATCATTAATTTTGCGTTTTCCTTTAATGTGTTCCATACCGAGATTTACGTTACAGTTTGGACATTTTTGAACATTATTACAATATTTTCAAATAGAAGCCATACTTCATAGGTGTCTTATACAGGGTGTTCGGCCACCCCTGGGAAAAATTTCAATGGGAGATCCTAGAGGCCAAAATAAGACGAAAATCAAGAATATCAATTTGTTGATTGAGGCTTCATTAAAAAGTTATTAAGAAATCATTAAAAAGTTATTAAGACATTAAATTAAAAAATTTCAAATCATTCTAGAAAAATTATTTTCGATTGCGGGGAACAATTACAATCATTTTTGGTAAATAGACATACCCCCAAAATCCTATTCACTTTCGAGAAAAAAATTCGAGAAGGTGTAAAATTTTTCGGCAAAATTGAAAAATTTTAAATCATTCTAAAAAAATTATTTTTGTTTGCAGGGATCAATTATAATCATTTTTGGTTATTGCACATACCATCGAAATCCTACGCAGTTTCGAGAAAAAAATTCCTTACCGAAAATCTAATGTCTGACCATTCAATTGGCATGTTTCCCTGAAATTTCATGCGAATCTTTAAAACGTCATAACTCCTGAACGGATTTTACGATTTTAATGGTTCAAAAAGCAAACTACGCGTATTTTCGTGGAAAATATGTACAAATAGCAAAAATATTCGAAAAGTTGATCCTTGAACCCGCAAAATGAGAAAAACTCCATAAAAATGGTCCAATTTTCAAACAGCCATAACTTCTACAATAGTGAATATATTCCAATGAAATTTTAGGGGGAAGTAGAGCTCATGGGTGGTTACAAAAAAGTATTAGACAACGTTTCTGTGGGGCGTCAAACAAAATTCTTAAAAATTAAAAACGAATTTTTAAAAAGAATCGACAGGGGGTGGGTGCCTAAATTTTTCGGCGAAAAAAAAACTTCAAATCGTTCTGGAAAAATTATTTTCGGTTGCGGAAATCAGTTACAATCATTTTTGGTGAATACACATACCCCCGAAATCCTACGTACTTTCAAGAAAAAAATTCGTTACCGAAAATATACAGTGTGGCCGGAAATATTCCTATAACTTTTTAACGAAGTCTCAATCAACAAATTAGTATCCTTGATTTTCCTCTTATCTTAGCCTCTAGAATTTCCCATTAAAATTTTTTCCAGGGATGGCCGAGCACACTGTATAAAAAAAAAATAATAAAAATATATTTTTAATATTTTTAAAATCATATCAACAAGTATGTTCTTTTGTATTATATAATCAGCACATTGCATTTTCTTTTACATAATTTTCCGTATCCTGGCTAAAATAGTAAAATAAAAATATGCAAAATACTCGAGCACCGCTAAAAATGCACACTCGCGACGTTCAGAGGACGCGAATTTACGTGTGAGAAAGGAATTTGTGCATTAAAGGGCGGAAGCGACGCAATATTTTCCGAACCATCCTAATATTTCTCTTTAACCGAACCGATACGAAACGTCGAGCCTAGAGGAACACCTTTCCCGTGTAACTGTATTTGTAAAACGTCCAGGCAGTACCATTTCTCGGTAACGAACGATAAACTTTGCCCAACACGGACGTACCACGAAATATTTTCAGCCGGCTGGCGAGCCGCTACGATGTACCACCGGAGACTCGTATGGACTCTCTGGAGAACAGAGTAACGCCATACAACGAACATCGAAGAACGACCCCCGACGTACGAAGCACCCAGTCCCCTCGTTCAATGACCAATTCTTCCGCTCGCTGTCTTTTCTAACCGTCGTTGACGGATCCACTAGAATTTTTAAGTCTTCTGCCCCACAAAATCCGACAATGCCCAACGAGGGCGGGCTCCAGGCGACCCTGCCATAACCGTCATCGGGGTCGGTTCTCGTTTAGCTTGATGGAGGAGACCTTTCCCGCGACCGCTTCCTGTGTCTTTGAGCGTGTCGAAGGAACGTTCTCCACCGGGGTCAATGGAACCCGCTCGATCCTTCGAGATCATCCAGGGCGGTGAACGTCCAAAACGCCGCTGGATGTTTGCGCCACAGCCAACCGTTTTTGGAGCCCGCTTTGCTAATGACGCTCCGAACCCGTTCGATTTTACGGTGACGTCGTACACGTTATCGAGACTCCCACGAGAGGATACTCGAGAATCGATCACGTTTCGAGAGTCGAGCGACGCAAACGTCGAAACCGGTTGATAAGTTTTTAAGGTGATCGATGTTTACGGCTTCCGATTAACCCTGATCCCGGAGGGATGTTAATTTAGACGTTGCTTGGGTCGGAGACATTTATTTATGTACTGTTGACTTTACACGGGGCGTTTGAAAAGTTTAAATCTAAATGTCGAGGAGGGAGGACAACTGTTTTATTTGCTTTTTATTCGTTGAAATTTTTCAAGGTTATTTGATGGGTAACTTTGTTTTTTTAAATGGGAATGTTTAATACACAAGTTACTCGGTTTTAAGGGCGAAATATAACTGTTTTATTTATTGTTTGTTTGTTGAACCTTTTCAAAGTTATTTGATGGGCAACCTTGTTTTTCGAATGCAAATGGTGAATATGATAGTTACTCAGTTTCAAGGGGAAGAAGACAACTGTTTTACTTATTTTTTATTCGTTGAAAGCCCTCAAGATTATTTGAAGTATAATCATGTTTTCTTAAATTGAAATTTATATTTTAATTTACAAATTCCTATTTTTTGTAGAAAAAGAACGAACTTTTATATGAAAGACTTCTTTTATCAAATATTATCTTACGAGGGTATTTGATAAAATACGAAATTTGTTTACTTATGAACCTTCTTTATTTTATGGTTGAATAATGACAAATCCAGGACAATGGGATTTTTTTATGGTGGTATTTAAAATTTATATTATTCAAAATACGACAAATATTGACGAATTAAAATTTATAATAATACAGGAATAGAAGAATATTCAAAAGGAAAGTATTACAAAATTCAGAAGTGAATTTCACAACAGATTGTATTATTGCTTAGCACAAAATGGAGAGCATTTTGAAAACGCGCTATGAAGATAAATATTATAAATCATAATCTATTGTTTCAAAATTTTGCTTTTAAAAAACAATTTACAAAAACTGCAATTGTTTGTATAGTAAGATGACCAGACGAAAAAGTGTAGTTGTTATCGATTTATCAACATAGTCAGTCAGAAAAAAAATAAAGAAGTTTCATAACTAAACAACATTTTTTATTTTATCAAATATCCTCGTAAAAATTTGCTTTTATTGCGCAGAATAAAAATCTGTAAAATACAGATTTTCAATTTTGAAAAAGAAGATTACTCCTCAAATAACCTTAAAAGCGTTCAACGAATAAAAAATGAATATAATAGTTGTAATTCTCCCTTCAAACTAAGTAACTTTTGTATTTAACATTTTCCTCGAAAATACATACTTTCTTGCAAGCTCTGATGCACTTTTATATTTACCCAAAGATCGAAATTGACCCGAATATCATTTGTTCCTGACTCCTCGTGCATTTCGATAATTCGAGCAAAAGAAAAGGACATTGAGTATGGCAACTACACCACCGATAAAGAGAGAATCGCTAACATGTTGAAATCCAATACTCGGGAGTACCGGCTGAAGTAATTAGGACAGGAGTCGTGTTCGGTTGTACAAGGCCTGATCTGTTGCAACAGTGTGTATGTAACTGTGTACACTTGTATGTACGTGTTACGTCTTCGCCAACAAATTAATGGCGATGAAGAGAATAGGAATGGAATCCTAAGACGCCTCTGTTGGCTCCTATCGCCATATCGATGAGGACATTACTCTCAGAGATAGACACATTGCAGAGATAACCGCTGGAGATTCCAAACAGTAGATCTAGAAGTTACTTCCATGTTCTACAAGACATTTTAAACCCTCACATTATCTATACAGTCTTGATCAATAACAGTTTTTTATAATCTACCAAATGCAATCACTAGGTAAATTGAAATCCATCTCGGTTCAGATACCTTGTCCGAATTATCCTATAAACCTCGTTTGAAATACCGAAATTTCTAATGAAATAGCTAACCATTCGAACAATTCAGTTGTTTAATGAATAATTGTAATTTTATAATTTTAAATTAAATGTACGTTTAAATTTAGGTGTAATTATTCTTAGGACTACAATAATGTGAAATAGTTTTGCGTAGGAAGCAACACATGTACATGGATCCGTGCTGTCTCTTTTATCTTTGTTTCCGCTTACGGTGTGCATTTCTTTGGAAGAAGTACAGAAGTTGCGCAGAACGTTTGCTGACCTCATGTCACATTGTTTAAGCTTTGAAATAAAGTCTAAAGAATGTTCTGGTTACGAAACAGAGATATTATTCATATGGCTTTATGGTAAAGGAGAAACAGTATAGCACTCATTCCGGAACATTCTTTTCGAAAAAGATTAAATTTCTAGCTTCACGTAATACCGAGGATTTTACCTGACGATTCTCTGGAACAATGCGTAATGCTATTCACGCATTATAAATGTACTTTACTTGTATTATATACATTTCTGTTTTAAAATAGATCACCTTCATATTCTTAAGACGTGTTTTCTATTGCAGAAAAATTTTAAAAAGATATTTTAAATCAACATGGTATATTATATTTTGCTTCTTATAATTCGTATCATTTCAAATATTTCAACAAATTAAATTAATTGATTACGTTAATTAAACACAAGTAATGCTTATATTTTCCTTTTTATAATTTGTATCACAGGATTCCAAATATTTCAACAAATTCCTCTGCTCAAATCAATTAATAAATCTACGGGCAAAGTAAAAAAGAATCGCTACTTATATTATAAAATTGTAATATTAAAATATTATTTTTTATCTATTCAATGTACAAAATATTTACAAGTGTTTATTAATGTGAAAAATATTGACAAATTGTTTATACGAATCTTCCTTGCAATTTTTTTATTTTTTTAATAACACTACCACCGAGTCAAAATCGATTCTTAAACGGCAATCTTGAAGACGCGAGCGACAATAAATCCTTCAAGGGTCAAGAGATTTCGCGATGGCGGAGAAACGTTAGTTAACGATCCATCTGCTGGCCATCCCATCACGATCAATGACGATCCAACCCTTCTCGCAGCTGACCGTCGATTAACGCGCCCGATGGTAACAAACGGCTCGACATTAGTAAAATCGTCTTCAGCAACGCCTTTGGCACGTGAAATCCTAGTTGTGCCAAAAACGTGATTTCTTATCTGTTGTCCGACAACGAGTCAACTCATACCACGGAAATCATCGTACAATTCTTGGCGAAGAAACAAGTGCCAGTGCTTTTCCATCCTCCGTACCCGCTGACCTCAACGAAACTTTTTTATTTTACAAAGCTCACTGCGAAGGGAAAGCGTACCGATGGAGCGGAAAAGATTCCACTGCAACGATTCGGAAATTGAGTACAAAAACAACGTCCAGTAACTTTTCAAATTAGGAAAAGGTGTCCCCGCCTCCATTTTACGACAGAAAAAATTGTCAAAGCAAAGTTTTAAAAAAAGAATTTCAAAATTACAGATGCCCATCGCATAGTAATTATTATTTTTATTTTTTATCTGAGTTTTAAAGCAAGGTTTTGACAAAAGAATTTGGAAATTCGAGTTGTCCATAGTAATTACTATTTTTATTTTCGCCTTTCAAAGCAAAGTTTCAAATAAAAAATTTCAAAAAAGGAAAACCATATCGGGTCAAAAATGACCCGGAAGGTCCTAGTTTTAAAGAAATCGGTTTTGATATAATTAACGAAGATCCTGGAAATTTCACATCAGCAGTTATATTAATTTAACCGTGTTTGTATATTGTCTGCAGAACACAGGAATTATTAAGGATCAGTTTCGGAGTTGTTTCTCTAATTTACATTTTTCGACGAATTGTTGGCAAGCAAACTCTCGCGTAGCCACGAACGGCTCATATTCAAATGTAATCTCACGATACTGACGTTGTGTAACTGCATCGCGGCCAGGCTAATTAAAGTTCGCGCGTTTTGAAGTATTTATTAAAATCGTCAGCCCGGTAATAACCATTCTGGTTTCTACTTCGAGTAAAATCTGTATCGGATGTACGTCCGTTCTGGCAGTGAACGTTAAGTCGGAGGCATCAGGGGCGCCGGGAAGTTTTTAGTAACGCGACCTAAGCCATAATTCTGCCGGTGCCCGGATCGACAGTGACGGACATTCTATTAAATTGTTCAATTAAGTTGGAATGCGCGGACTCGCGTAAAATGGCGAAGTAAATTGTTCGCGATACGCGGCCAATTCGGTGTCCGCCGACAGTTTGACACGGTCGTTTCATTCGCAGTCGAAACTCGAAAGTATAATTGGCCGTTCGAGTGGACGCTTGTAAAGAGCTAGTGCTGCGCGCTTCCCGGAACACCTTGCGTCGATTCACGATCGCCCAATATTATCATCGAGCAAATGCGTCCCCGTTATTTTCATTTGATGAGACGCGCAAATTTGAAAGAACTTTATTGTTATTAATGCCCAGAGAGAGAAGGAATATAGTTTGTTTGTTAGAGAATTTTAGAGAAATAATTGAGCAGATTCTTTCGTTCATTTGAACAATTTTACAATCTTGCTGATTTTTTAAAATTCCGTTATTGTTATAAACATTCCTACCATCATCGGTCAAATGACCTTTTTTTTTTTCTTTTTTATAAGGCAAAGTACTTCTAATTTTTGCATTATATGTGTAGAAAGTTGTGTTTTGAAGTTTATTCGCAAGATATCATTCTCTTTTATATTGCATATTTATTCTTAAGGCATGCACTTCAAAAATCTGTACAAAAACATTCGATACTTTTTCTCTAAATGTGCATACTTAGTAATTTATCTTCATACAGAAAATTGAAAAACTACGTCGAAATTTTTTAATTTTCATGAGTTTGAGGGTAAAACGTCTTTGAAAACGAATTTTCTTTCAGGTCGATACCGTAGTTAATTCGGAGGAAACGATTATTTACGAAACAATGCTGGCTAATAATTATGCAAAGATTTTTAATACAAATTTAAATTCATTTTCAATTCAATATGCAATTCATAATTCAGTTTTATGGCGCACCAGTCGTATAATCAATAGGAATTGTTGAAGCTTCTTTAGATGCATAGTGTCAAAGTAAATTTAAAAATAAACATAGAAGGCAGTATAAATAATAATAGTTGATACATTCGTCGGATAGGGATGAATACCCTTTAAAATAAGTGTTTATTCAAGTTGATAGCTTAATTAGTTCCGGAGATATAACGCTTAGAAGCGTTTGTTTACATTTAATTGTTGACGTCGCGAGGTCATTGACCGCACATGCTCGTAGTGAACAGTGCATAGTAAATTCTTGGAAATACTACGGCTTCCTGGTCACGACTGTCAGACAAGACTGTTTCAAAAAATCCTAGAAAAAAAATTCAGCAGATTCTTTCGCCCATCATTGCATACCTGGTTCATTTAAAAAACCTACAATACAATTGTTCAAAATTTCAAACTTCAAAATCAAACTCCAACGTTTCATGAAAATGCAAAACCATCAATTTCTTTAAATTTCCAGACTAGCTCTTAAAAACGATAAAACAATGTTCTAATTCAAATTCTTCTAAATAAAATTTAGAAAGAATGTTTCAAGGTTTTCATTCGTTCATAAAACTCGAAAAACGGTTCACGTGTAAATTTTCAAAATAGCAGAATTTGTAAAAATTCCGTCGTATCTTAATTCTATCCGAACTTTTGACACGGTTCGGTTACATTCAGAACCGGTTCGAATTTGTTGCGCTCGAAACCGTGAAATGGCTCTTGGCTTCATTCAAGGACGCGAAATTTTCCACTCGTACAGAAAACGACTTCCGTGCTCTCGGACGTTCCAAATTTCCAAAAAGCTTCGAGCGCTCTCGGTTACACGGCTGTTCCATTATGTCGCAAACAAAGCATCAAGTGTTTCACTATATTAGAACTCACTTTAGGTACATTTTCACGAGACGGCCAGCGCTGTTTACCTTTCCTACGTCACGCGATCGCTCGAGCCGGACCCGGGAAAGAGACAATTTGAATTACAAATCCGCGTTCGCCGACAGCACTTTACTACTGTTACACGCTCGACGAGTGGCGCGTATCCATAATAATAACTTGATAAGTACGGAAACGTAATTGCTGCTAATGTCAACGTCATACGCGAAACGTTTCCATCGTTCGTGCGTGAATAATGGCATCGTCACTTCGCTGGGAACACCGATAAATCGATGTCGAGTTGCCGCAAACCCCGCCTTTTAAATGGTTTCTTGGTCTCAAAGAATTAATTTATCACGCGTGAATTAAATTTCGAAACTACGAAATACTCTATTCTCCAATTTAAATGCTATATTAAGCGACTATGATCAAGTAAAAATTAATGTTTCTGTTAAAGACAAAATTTTTTTACTCGATTCAAGTGTTCTATCATGGAATAGCTCTTTCTTCCAAATTTGGTACAGAATTAGTATTCTTGGTCCATGAAAATGTAAAATTATTTTGATGAGAATTAATCCTTGTATTGAAGACGAAATTTCTTGAAACGCTATTCACAGAATTCTTTTGATTATGTTGTTTGAGAAGGTCGTATCTCCTTATTAGTCTGGATAATGGAGATCCCATCGCAACTGTTCGAGTCAAAAAGACATTTATAGAGGCGAATATCCGTCTGTGTTCCGTTAATTTAGTTCGTAGTTCTCGTGATAAAGAATAAAGTTACTTTGCAACGTCGACGTGCGCAATTGTAGGATGCATTAACCGAGTGTGTGCGTATGTACGTCACGGAATAAAATGACAGCCAACCGTGAGATAACAGTGTTTGTTCGCGGGGCCGTAAAAGCTTCGTAAATAGTTTTAAAAATTATGCATGTAAGATGAGTGCTCTTTTATGCGCGCAATAACAGCGTGCTTACTTCGTTTCTCGCACAGAGCTGTTAAGCGCCAAAAACTGGTGAAATTTTATTCCAATAACACTAGTGGATAGCAATTCGCTCACATCTACTAGATTAAATAGTCAAAAGTGTGTTTATTTATTTATGCCAAATATTTAATTCTACAATTTTAAACCCGATATTTTCGAAATCTAGATCATACCTGGTAAAACATCGAGTTGGGAATATTAATTTCTTTTCTCTCTATATTTCAACGGATTATTTAATTTGTAAAAATATTAAACATAGCGAATAAATAGAAGTACCAAAATATTTTTTTAAAACTGTAGCCCTCTGAGCTGGAAAATATATTAAAGCATTCAGAAGCTGAACGATATACTCGACCCTAAAACAGATCAATGTTTTCGCTAATACCAGCGCCATTTTTGACCACACCGTGCAATCGAGAATTAATTGTACGGCGTCCGCCTATCATTAATTTCGAGCTGAGTGAATTTTACGCTGCCATTCAATCCCCGGTGGTAAATACAATTTTTAAACGGGGCGCGCCGTACTAATTTCGCCGTTTCTACCCCGGAAGGAACGGGCGCGGAGAAATCTGACATCTTGAAATTGTAAAAGGAGAGCGGAAGATTTATTCCTCAGATCATGGTAATGAAAACGGAGAAAAGGTACAGCTAGTAGCCTGTCTTTATGCAATTTAGCGGGGCCATTCGTTCCACTCGATACGAGTGGAAGTGTAAAGTGTTCCGACGTCGTACGGCGAATAATAAATTAACGAAAGCCTAGATTATCGGTAGTCCCGGATTACAACCCCCGTCTGTGGGATTATTGAACTTTTATCGACGGAGATATAGACAGAGATAGAGACAGAGACAGAGCACAGCAGCGAAAAAGAAAAACGAACGGTTCGAGACGAATCGAATTGAGGAACGGGCAAGAATAGGAAATGAAAGTGGGTCCTTCGCAGAGGAGACGGTTGGCAATTCGCCGATCCGATAAACTCAATCAGCTTACTCATCTACCTACGTGTAGCTGCGCATCTACTAATGATCCTTAAATTCAGCCAATCTCAATCGAGCTTCTCTTGTGCCCTGATTGCAGCCTGTACAGAACGGACGACGATGTTTCGGATTATAACCGGAGCTAGACTCTCGCCGTGATTCTTCTCGCCGTGGTATCCGTCGTCTCGAACGTTCTGCGAGACGTTCCTTTCGCGGCAGTGCAACGAAATTGGATTTCGAACACTGAAAGGGCCAAATAAACGCACGCGAACATTATTTCTTTGTAATCATAGTAGTCACGAAAGAAATGGTGAAATTTTTGGAAGTCGACAATCTAAAGTTTCGATAAGAAATAGTTCTACAGACTTTGAGAAATGATGGAAGTAGAATTGTTTACGGAAAATGTGGTAGGGAGGTTATAAAATATTACATAATTCGGAAACTTGCAGTTTTAACCTATTCTTTTGTTCAAGTTTAAATTTAGAAATTTTTGTAAATAATATTATTTTTATACTTGCATGTTGCAATCTATTTCTATCAATTATTCGATTGACTTCAGTGAAAATACTAAAAGTGACACAATTTCTCTACCCTAATGGTGTACAAACTCTACTACTCAAACTATTACAACCTCGTTTCAAAGTATGTTTAAAAAGAACTATTTTCGAATTATTTTCACGTAACTTTTTATTTCGAGTACTAGATTGTGTACTCAAGAAATGTCCAAAAGACATTGGAGAATGTCACAATAAATCGAACAAAATTTAATTTCAGGTTCGAAGGTTATTTCAAAAATGAAACAAAAATTACAAGGAATATAAATATAGTTTTGAATTCTCAGACTAAAGTATACAAAATATTATGGAGTATAGAAAGCCTCGAATAACTAAAGAAAGAGTCAGAATCTTTAAAAATTATAAATCTTCAAAAATTTAATATATCATGTGAGTATCTCTAGAACTTTTGAAACTCGAATAAAGGGTAGTGTGATTCAATTACTGGTACACGGATTTTTCTGCGATTCTAGTTTCATCGTTCTGTAAGTTTAATATCGCGGAGAACGAATGCTGTATTCCAATTAATTAAACAAGTGCATCGCGAAAGCGTTTTCCATATAATGTGTTACGTTTCATGAAAACGTGCCAGCGTGTAATTGATCCAATCCCCGTTGGATCGCTCGAGTAAGCAATTATTCAATCACGCGCGTAGGAGTGAAGTAATTTGTTCCAGGCATAATTAACTTGAAAAGAGATAATTTTAAAATACCCCTTCATCCATGAAAACAGCTACTGCATCGACTAGGATTATACTGTACTTATTATAGTTCACTAGAGTTAGATATGAAAATGTATATACATACGAAAAAATCACAACATTAAATTAAACTTTATGAATTATTTTAATAAGAAAGCCACGTGACTGTGTTTTTTCCTGACGATATAATTTTTTCCCTTTTAATGTCTATTTCTACCGGATTGTCAAGATACGTTATAGTTGCACAGTTTATAATTTCGTAAATGTGGATCCTTTTGTGCGTGGGTTTTGTGTTGCGTATGTTTGGATAAATGAGAATTTTAAGTGTAGAGACGTATGTGTCAGCTGTTGAGTGTTCTTAAGGACTGAGTGTTTCTTCGTGTTAAGTGTGAGCATTTCTGCTCTCATCTGGTCTTATGGTATTCTCGTCTAGTCTTATAATAACGTCTGGAAGTTCTAGGAAATTCTGCGAGTCCCAGCGAATGACGAAAGCTTCTAATTGGTGGTTTGTTCTTCAAGGTGAAGTATCTGGCGGGCGTTAATTTGTAGGAATATTCTCAGTCGATTTTCCAGGTGGAAATAGAGACAAAGAAATTAATTTTGAATCGAAAGGTAAGCTATATTTGATTGTACATTTCATTAAACTTTTTAATAAATTTCATTACAAAATTTGAAAATGAACGATTCTATTAAATATATAACTGAATCGATCTAAATCCTTGTTTGATGTGTACACATACTTCAAATATCGTAAATAGAAACGCATCGAAATTTTAAAATTAATTAGTCCAAATAGCAATTCAGACAACGTTATATTCGAGAGTTTTTAAACACATTTGCGAAATCTAATCGATTCAATAATTAAACTCAGATGTTTTACTTTGGCATTTCACTGAAATTACTTCTTGGAATCGCACTTATATCCCCGGTGATATTTTCTCTTTCTTTTTTACCTCGTACATCTCACCTGCACAACTTGGAACATCCGTCTAGTTTATCAAATTACAAGGGTATATTAAAAACTGAAGACCGTGTATTCCTTGTTGGATCAAGAGAAGGAAAATATAGAAAATTCTTTGTATTATTTCCCAATATAAACTCTGGTACTGCTTCGCGAATTTCTCGCTCCTCGAGTTTCTTAACTTCCACGGTACTGACTTTCTTCCATTAGATAAACAAAATATTTCTCGCGTGCTTCAAGTTTTATTTGTGATCTGACAAACGTAATTGAATTTTAGAATTACAGCATATACGTTACTTTAATAATTAAAACTATATTTATTGTCTTGTTTCTAGTACGAGTCAAAAATAAAATTTCAATAATTTTATTTTACTTCTGTTAATAAAAAATTTTCTTTTCACATCTTGGACACGAATGTCGATTGATATAAAGGAATGAGCGTCAAAGTTTCGTGAAATTCAACGTGTTACAATCGAGAGATATTCCTTGTTAATGGAAATAAGGATATTGAGAGTGTTTTCTGTGAAACATTGCTTTTGAATATTGATTTAATATATTAACGATATACAGTAACAGAAAGCTCCACCTGCATCGAGTTTCGTCCAAGGAAACAGAGCAATAGCCAAGCTTAATCAATTAAACTTTCTCAACTCAGTGACTTGAACGTTTCGTCTGACAAGCACCTTAGTCTCTGTTTTCTATCTGGGGAACTGAATAAATCACTACTCAACAACAATTCTCATCACTATTACTTCAACGAACTCGGACGATATTAAATTATGGGATAAAACTATACTAAAAATGTTTTAGTATACTCTTATGTTGTTGAGTATATTCTTTTTGGATGTTCTTAAAGAATGTAATTTGAAAAATATATCTGTAAAATCTTATGCCTGAATTCCTAAAAATAACGTTAAAGTTATTATGGCTGTTTAAAGACGTGATGGTCAACGTCATTGTTATAGGTATACAAAGTTTTAAAATTGTTTTTCTCGAAGCTATGTTTACCAGAATAACGTCCATGAATTTCAAAATCGACTCGACCAATTATCTTACAATTTTAGGTTCACATTCAGTATATGTATGCCAATAACCCGACCCAGAATAAACCTAAAATTTGTTTGCATTTTGAAAAATTGAAATCCTCCAATCCGTTCAGAAGTTATGATGTTTTGAACATACACATGAAATTTCAGTGAAACATATCAATGTATAGTCAGACATTACATTTTCGGTAAGGATTTTTTTTCTCGAAAGTGGGTAAGATTTCGAGGGTATGTGTATTGACCAAAACCGATTGTAATTGATCCCCGCAACCAAAAATAATTTTTTCAGAACAATATAAAATGTTTTAATTTAATTTTTTAATAATTTTTTAACGAAGCCTCAATCAAGAAATTGATATTCTTGATTTTCGTCTCTTTTGGCCTCTAGAATCTCCCAATAAAATTTTTCCTAAGTACGGACGAACACCCTGCATACACTCTGCGATTGACCACTAACAGGTCTCAATAGCAAAACTATGAGCATGCCCCTGCTGTTATCTTGCTCACTGTTATAAGTCGAGGACTACTGTGTACAGTCTATTGAAAATGTCTAAAACAAAGTTTTCTCGTTATTTAGCAACGATTAACGGACAAGAGTCTAAAAAAATACCACTTAACGCTAGAATAACCCCCCAAACGCATCGTGTATTCTTGTTTCCATCGATTCGTTCATGGAACTCCGAAAGTCAAGTTGAACGTCATCGATGCTCCGCTAAGACCCTTTCCAAGGGATGTCCCACATCATTGGTCGAGACGGCCCGTTACTGCCCGCTGCTGATATGGACAATTTATTGTCCGGATATCAGTGCATGGTTTGTCACAAGCGTACACATACGCGGTCCCTGTCCGTACGGGGTATAAGATCTCGGGTTAGAAGCTTAGAAGGGATGACCAGGTGGCTCTATAGAGATGGCTACGTCGCTGGTTATAATACACCCTACGGCGGAACGTTATATATCCCATAAACGTCACGTGGCCACGCGTGCAACAGAGAAGAGACCTTCTAATTTTCAGTAGGCGCGAACCAACCGGTCCCGGTTGTTTCCATTGTACTTGCCTGGCCACGGACAATTCGTACCGGAATTGAATGCACTCCGGAGTCCGAATAGCACCGGTGAATCGTCGTGATTAACGTTCCTTAAGCATCGATGTATAGTCATCGTCACAGAACCACGGTCGATGACGAACGCCAATATCCTGGACGATACGCACGCTCCTGTATCTAAACGGCTACGGGATTGCATCTAACACCCAGACGGATTCTAATACGACTCCGACACTGATATCCTGCACGAGATGCGCTAGAAACTACCGAATTCACGCGCGATCTGTTTACACGTTTCCGAGGAGTCTCGATGCGGGAACAGTTAATAGGGATTCGTGTAGAGGTGACGCTTACGTTTGAATTAATCCTTAAGCGCATCAACCGAATGCCTCGATATCGCTTATACGTTCCCTATAATGGAAACAGACAACTCGATGTGGATTCGTTCACATCAGATACGTACCGCATTTTATCTTTCATTTTGAATTCACTAAACGCAGCATAAGTAAACTAGTTTAGTTATTTGTTTAAATTTCTTTAATAGGATAAACGTTGTGCCCATCTTTGGGCGCCAACAGTATCAAAAAGCGTATAGCTGAATGAGAATGGTAAAAGTGACTCTAATGCGATTTCAATTTTGGACTTATCAATAGATTGGCCCCCCAAAGAAAATTTTTCTGCTGAATATTAATTCAGTACCTCTACTATTAGGGTAATTACAGGGCAAAACGTAATTTACAGTTTTAGCCCTATTTATTTTGTTGTATCAAATAAAAAATTATGAAACAAATCATAAACATTCTATCTGAAGGCGTACACATTTCTGAGTTTTTTCAGAATTTTTGGTTACAAAACGGAATTTTGTACAATTAAAATAGTTTAAAAATGATAATCTCATATTGAAGTTGATCACGTTTATATTTGTACTGCTTTTGACATCAGTTTTGTAAGAAATCATGTCTCGAGTCTAGTCTTACACGTCTGACCTATTACTTACTACTTCTACTTCTATTGATACTCAAGTACTCTTACATTTGTTAATTCAATCATCTCGTAGCATTATCAAAAATAAAATGAATGAACAATATTTCGAAGCTTATTTCAATGTGTCTTTTATTAAGTTTCGAACGTTTATCGAAACACAGAATACGTATTAATAAACTATTGGAAAATTCTTTGTATGCTAGTTATAAAGTTATAGCTTCCTATTGTTCGTTCATTTTATTTTCTGTAATGTTTTCGAGATGATTGAATTTGAAAATCTATTAGGTTCGTGCACAAGAGTACTTCGGTACGAGCAGAAGTAGTAAGTAACTGGTCAGGCGCGTCGGACTAGTTGTATACTATTCCACTTGTTTCTAATGAATTCTTAAAATTTATTTTCTCAAAGAACAGAGCATCGTACAAAAGAAATGTATTTTACATTTTCGAATTACATTGGAACACCTTGTATCAATCACTTGACTATTTCTAACTTAAGTCACAAATATTTATAATTAAAACAAAATCATGCATTCAAAGAATATAAGCCACAAGGCTGACAGACTTTTTGAAGTTCTGAACTTAAGTGTAAAATTGCAAGTTATATTCTAACACAATGGTTACAACATTTTAAACAAAGTTTAAACACGACGTTTCCCTGTTCGGTCATATTATGATTCCACAATTATGATTATTGTTTTCTTTAAACCCTAGTTGACACGATAGTTATAATTATGCGAAACAAAAATGTATTCTTTCCTCTTTTTGTGCAGATGACTTTTATTAATATCTGGAAAAATTGATGCTTATATTTCTAGCATGCACGAGTATACAAACTTTAGAATTTAATAATACTGTTTTTCATTAATCGAAGAATGCCTAAATATACACTTTCTATATTACACCGCCTTAGTTTTAAATTAAATTGAAATTTCTTCGACTACTAATATAATTTTTATATTCCCCAGGTTTCAAAGATTTACCCGATACACTCTTGGTTGTCCGAACATACTAGTATAACATTTCAATAAATAAAAAATGATTCATCAAAAATGCAAGATACGACAGAAAGAATTGCAGAGCGTACTAAAGGGGCAAAGTGAAAAAATTAACAAATTGGAATTTTTTTATAATTATGTACCGCCTGGTATTTGCTAGGAATTCTAGAAAGGCGCGATGCATGGGTAGTTGAACACGAAACGGTTAACATTGTTCCCTTGTTAAATACTTCTTTGCTTCTTTTGTAACGAAACCTTACATAAAAGCAACCCTCTCCATAATTAGAGAAACTCTTATTTGGCACTTACGTAGGCTCTTTGGCATTTCTACTTTGCATTTATTCATAAGTCTGCGTTTGAAGCTGTCGTCTGCTGACATGAATGTAATTAAATTTCAGATCAAAGTAACATTGAGTTTTTTCCAACTTTCATTAAATTTGTTCTTTGACAGCGAAATTCACACTTGAGTTTGCACGCTTCTATCGTGCAGCGTGAGGGCAGAAATTTCTCATCTTTTTGCGATTAAATCGCAATCAATTGAACATCTACACGAGTAATCGTGAACTTTGATCAGTAAAGAAGCTACTTATTGAGATTTTAGAGCTGGTGCGTTCACGTAAATATAAATAATAAAATACAGAGTTTCTCCTTTCGTTCTCCTCTTTTCCTTCTATCTTTCACGCAAGACGTTAAAAATAAAGTAAAATATTTAATTTTCTTAACAATTGTAGTGGTAAATATTTTTATTACTCAATGTTAGTATTTTCCGTTGAACTTATATGGCTTGTAAAAAACCAATACTCGTTCTTTTCTTTAAATAATTCTAAACAAAAATGAGACTGTTCTTTCATACTAATTTCTGTACGATAAAATTCAGTTATTTTGGAAACTATTGGTTATTGACTCTTGTTTGAATTTGCTTCTTTAAAACTTTTCCAATAAAATTTCCAATAAAACATAATGTTTAATTATTCTCTGATTATTTTCAAGAGGCCTAGGTAGTAGATTTGTAAAGTATTTGAGGTATTTGAGCTCGTCTTGACCTCAGTGAAACCACTACGTTACTCGAAATCCTTGTACCGCTTACTCGCATTCCTTCGTTTACCTCAAAAACGATCGAAATTTCTTTCTGTATCAAAAATGCCATGTTTGCTTTGTGGATACGGGCCGGAATGGCATCCAAAAAGTATGGTATTAAAACAATTTAAACCAAAAGTTATACCAACATCGTTCAATAAGGGAAGAAACAAACAACTATTGTTTTAATATTATTGCCATACTTTTCACAAAGTATTGTCTTTCACGTTTCACTGAACTCCAAGGAGGAATTCAACTTACGAATCACGTCTGCGTCTCGTTTTAAAAAACATTACTATATCCTTTGCACGTGAAAATCATTCGAACGAAGAAAGAATACCGAACTAGTGGACTGATTTATTTCCAATATTGTTCGCGAATGTAAATAACAAAAATCAGAGAACACGATTAACGAGACGTTACGAATTTGCCTGATTACGATGGATTCGAGGAATAAATGTGAACAAACGTTCCGCAATTTGCTAAATGCTCGCGTTGCTCGCAGACATTTGCGTGTAGAGTAACGAAACAATTACTCGAGATGCTACGGTTTGAGCATAGTCGATGTTAATGCAACCTCGCGGTCAAGTACGTCGGAATAACGCGAAAAAGACGATATGGTTCCATTAGCTAGAAATTGCAACGGAGCCGCGTACCATTACTTAAGCAGAAAAGGACGCAGAAGCGGGCCTAACGTTGATTTCCACAGCGTTGCTCGGGAACAATCGGTCCCGAGCAGCCGAAACTTCGGACCAACGACGATCTTTCGACGTAATCGATCCACCCTCAGCTTTCCATCATGGTAACGTCATGAAAACAATGAGAGAAACGAGCCGCGGTAATCCTACCAAGTGACTTTCTGTATATTTATTATTCTCAAAATTGGTCCATCATCTTCAGCTAAAATTTTAATTATGCTTATTCGAGATGTAAATCTAACATCCTGCCAAATTACATTAAAATCAGCGAAGATCACTTCCGAGGTTTCTGAGAAGAGAAATAATTTTCTTGGCTGAACGACGGGGTGGGGCGCTACAGTCTGAAGAATGATTATGAATTTAGTGGAGAAGGGAGTTCTCGCGGTATGTTTTTCCCCGGCGTTTGGGGTTCCACGGGCTGGGGCGTGTAAGCGTGTAAGTGGGCGTAGGAAGTGGAAAAGCTCGGTGACAGATGCGAGACATTTAGCAGCGGCCCTGATGGTGCGCAACGGCCTGTCTGCCGCTTAATCAATCTAAGGTGTCGGAACGTATTACTAGCGCAATGCTGGCGAGCTTCTACTACCACGAATTCACGAACGTGATGGCCAGTTCGCGCTAACCTCACCAGCCATACCCGTCGATATTTCTCAACTTTTAGCACTACCCATATCCTGCATGCTCGCGGAACACACGGAAACTCTACGCATGCATAAACGAGGACGCGACGGGTGTAGCTAAATATGATAATGGAACCGAATGAAAATTAATCATCGTTTTTCATGGATATCGCCGTTAACGACTTGTGAGATTTTGCCTCGTTCTTCGGGAAAGAAAATTGTGGGGAAAACACAGAATAGTGGTACGTAGGTCAAATTTTAGAAATTACAATATTCTTATTTGTCGAAAGGTTCATAATTCGGTATAATTATATAATTGTGTGAGTTGTACAATAATTCTAAGGTTTGAGAAGAATTGGATTTTTTAGAAAAAAATTAACTCTGTTCACTGTCAGATCAATACTGTATAATATTCTGCAAGACTAAAATTTTGATTTTAATAATAATTCTTTTTTTTTTACGGGTTGATTTTCCTTGTATTAACATTTTGACTGTCATGTCACTTATATGAGGGTAACAGAATTTACCATTATGGAACTAGAAAAATTAATTCTCAAGTTGAGAATGAATCAAATCAAAATTTTAGACCATTGTAAGCTACATGATCCAAACTTTGTTTCAGTGCTTATTTTTGTAAGTTAAAATTCACAAATCCTATTCAACTTTATTTCCTTCAACATCTTACCTTGAAAATTAATTTTTCTAATTCCATAGTGGTAAATTCACCCATATATGTGTGACATGACAGTTAAAATGTTCATATGTCTTTAAAGTTTTTTTTTTTTAATGTATACAAAGGGAAATCGACCTGTCAAAACCAGAATTATTATTATTATTAAAATAATAGTTTTGGGGAACAACATAAAGGTTTTAGAATTCATCTAATACTAGCCATCTCACGAAACATCTACAAGATAATAATATTAATCTACGATCTTTTTAAAATTAACGAGTTTTTATATAAAAGTTTGAGATATCAAGCGCACGAAATTCACTATTAATTTATTTTTAATTTGTAAGTGTTGTGAATCTATATATCATTCACCAACTTATGATTCTAAGCATAAATTTGTAACAGCAATTGTTAAGAACAAAAGAATTTTCCTCGTCTCGTGTTAATAAAATTTCGTACCGTTTTGCTTACACTTGAAAATAGTAAATAAAGACACTACTGCTAAATACAAGATCCAATCAGTGTGACGCATAAATACTCTCAGTATTCTCAAACAATCTCTGCTTTTTTGAATGTACATACATCGTAATACTTCGTTAAGCTGGGAACACATTTTCTGGATCGTTGAACTTAAAAATTGCCAGAATTCTCTGTCGGGCTCAATTAAACTTCCATAATGAGAGGCATAAATTTGTACAATGTATTTAGAATAGTAATTATATGATGCATAATACCAACGCTTGTACCATATTGTTGCTTAATTTCACGGATTATTACACGACTAATTACAATTACCTAGACGAATTGTATATTCTCTTTACTTTTCAACAAATATAATTCATTCAAATATTATACGAAAAAATAATCAAACATAAACAGATTCAGTAAATTTATATTTCTAAACTTTTCGTACGTGAATTTTTTGTCAGTATTTTTTTGCAAAGTAGGATGCAAATATTTCTTCCAATTTTTCCAAATGATCGATAAAAATAGTAAATTTCAGCCAGTCAAACATTATCAAACAATTGAAAAAAATTGTATTTTCTAAGTACTCATTTTTAAAAGACTGTAAATATCATACCGATTCTGAATTAATCAGTTATAATTTAATAAGCTTTATTTCATAACTTTATTCACCAAACAAAAAGAAAATATTAAAAGTGTGACGATGAATAAACAAGGCTATTTTATAACCGATTCCATTAATTCCTCTGAAATTGTTTAAGAATAAATACTAATTCGAATGTACAGCGAACAAAATTATAATAAATTTTTCGTTTGTGTAGAGTTTAAGTTTCCTAGACGAGTGAGATGCCAAATAATATTTTTCAAAGCAGACATTCGCTCTCGCCCAGTCCGAAACGAACACTCGTCGTGTTCCCTCCAATTCGACGGCTTCCCTTTCCACTTTCCTCAACTTCTTGCACGCGAGAAACTTCCTCGTTCTTTCCTGTCGCATTTCATTACATTCGGTCGTTTTAAATTACTAGCTCGCTAGAGTAACATTCTTTCGTTCTTTCACGGGTTTCCGGGAAAATAAAACGAGCAATAGGTTTATCTCTAAATTTTTTTCACATAATCGTACAGTGACGGATCTACACCCTGCATTTCCGTCTTGTTTTCAACCGTAGAATAAACAGGAAAAGTTTTTCTTCGAAGAGCTTATTTTTAGTTGGCGTATGATATTATAAAGAAAATATTTACGAAGTATTTCAAATAAAAAACATAAAATGTTACAAAGAATGTTCATGTTGGTCGAACATTTGAACGATTAACATATGCACTTCGATAACGAATTGAAAATGTCTCGATTAATTCATTGAAGTAAAAGGAAAATTATATTGCAAAACTGTCGCTACGTTTGCCCGTCAGTATAATTTCGCGGTAAACAGTTTTTCCCAAATATTCGTACGCAATGAAGATATTTAAAACCTTTCCACTTATTCACCTCATAAAGCGTGGTTGAATTCGTCTCATCATCTCGTATTTAGTCAGGATTATAATATATGTTTTACATTTGAAAAACACACCTGAAGTAATCGTGGAAAATGCTTGATGAAAAAGAGGATCTTTCGAGCGAAACTGAAAGATTACTGAAAAACCTAAAAATATTTGTAGAATTGATTCTGTCAACGGATAAAAAGTAAACACAACCGAATATTTGTTTGCAAGCTTCTCAAAATAATATTTTAATTTTACTATTTCATACGAGATGTAGCATATATTATAATTCACGTGAAATTTAAGATTATTTTTTAATACGACATAATTCATTTTATTTGTAGTCTGAATGTAAAGTACACATGTTTGATCCTTGTTTTACTCGTGGCAATTGATGACATCTGCCAGAAAACATTACGAATAGTTTGGCACTGATTCAACATGGCGGATCATAAGAGAGACGTTGCAGCCAACAGATTTTAAAATAATACTTTTATTGTAAAATCTGTCATGCTTCGCGTTAAATATCGTATTTATTCTTTGCACGAAACATTCGTTCGTAAACTGAAATATGTTGAGTTACGATTATAAAAACTTTTACCTTGAAAATGGATCATTCCAATTATTACACTTTAATTCGATCATATTTATTAAATCTGAAATAACTTGAGGCACGTGAAAAATTTTTTTCTAAAACACTAAGTTGTTTACTTTACGTAAAGATTGTTAACTCTCAAGCAAAAAATGTGAATTTTGGTTGTAGAGAGCAGAGTGTCAGGCCAAAATAAATTTATTAAATATTTTAGTTAATTTACAGCTCTCTTTAGAGATAAATAAATTTACTATTTGTGCTATTTCAAGAAAATTTCACATTTTGAAAAATGTTTAATGAACAAAAATAGGATTTGGTGCTTCCAAATAGACGAACCAACTTAGATTTAAGGATATTTCTTATTACGTTATTATCTACCACTGCGAGGGGTTAACAGATCCGTCTTTTGAAGGACGTTTTATCGTTGTAATTTTTCGAAACTCAAACGAGGATAACTACGCGTCGTTTGCGTTCCACTCGCGACACGAAACTTTGTACAACTTAATACCTCGCTGCACGAAGTTTATACCGACATTATGAGATATGCCAAGGAGCGAAATCCGAGGAAGTTGTAAGTCTCCTCTGGGAAAGGTATCGCGTCCATAATTGCACAGAGAACGAATCCAATGGAATTTTTACGCGCGTCCGTGCTCGTATTCAAGGAACAGAATAAATGGGTCCTGTTCCGTGTTTCGCGTAATCCAATTGCAACGTTAATTCCAGAAACTCCAACGACAACGTTTTTAATTCATGTTGCACGCAAACACGCGCTCCTGACTCGCAGAACGTTGTTTGGATTTCAAATAAAAATTTTGCATTGTAAAACACGCAACGCGACCGAAGCTTAAGGTTCATTGGTTCGTCCAGCAGATTTACTGCTCGATATACATTCATTTCTTTTAAAGTGTCACCGTTTCTCTCAAAAGTGTCGCTAACTTATTCCCACCACTTGGAACTGCTATAGGAAACAAATAAATCGTGATAAATCCAATAAGTGGAAGTTCAAATTAATACTTAAAGCGATTATAAATAACGAGTTACTTCGTTATTCCTGAAAATAATAATTAAAAAGGAGATTTATCATTATTTGCTTGAAGCAGTAATCTCTTTACAAAGAAATAATCCGAGAGACTGTAAACAAAAGTTGCAAACCAAGCGCAGAATTTACGATCAGAACACAATTTTCAACAAAATATAATTTCAAAAATCCGAACATTATATTTAATTTCACGATTATTTCAAATACTTATAAAATAAAATAGCATGTTATTTCAAATGATATTTCGAAAGTGATCACAGTATGGAAGTAATTATGAAATGAAATAACACGTTATTTGAAATAGTATTTAAAATATATATAAGAAAATATATATGTAAATACATATAAAAATGAAGGACAGTCGACTATTTTGTTCTCACTCTTCAAACAGAATGAAAGGTCCATGGACATATTCAAACAACTCCAAACTCTAAGTCGTTTGACAATAAATGTAAAAATATATTTTTAATTGTAGCAACTATTTACCAAAACAAAATTTCGAAAGTCCAAATATCATTTTTAATTTCACAATTATTTTAAAAGTGTCCAGGTCTGATGTCGAAACATTGTCTATATTACTTTTTCATTGGAACTGTTATCAGTTGAAAAACTATTTCAACAATAAATATAAACATAAGAATGAAGGGCAGTCGACTATTTTGTTCTCACTGTTCAACCGGAATAAAAGGTTCATGGACATATTCAAACTCCAGACTCCAAGTGGTTCGACACTGAATGTAAAAGTATATTTTCACTTGTAGCAACTATTCATTCTTGACACCCAAATTGGCGATTACAGAGAGAGCAATCGAAGGTATTATATGTAACGAGGGAACCTAAAAGGCGGAGAAAACTTCGAAAATCCTGAATGGCGTGAGGAAACTAGAAGAGGCCGCTCGTTAGGTGCATTTTAACGCTATCAGAAATTCCTCGTTTCGTGCGCGAGGGTGACTCCTTTCATCGGGACCAGACGCCCGTAGAGCAATGAATTTACACAGTATTTCGTTCCGAGTTTTAATCTCGTTTCGCTCAATTTCGCCTCTACGCCGGGGTTCGCTTCTTAAGTCACGTTAATGAGTGAACATACTTCAAAGTGCACCTGGATCGGCGGTATGTATTTTACGCCAAAGAAGACCTTCTCCTTGCTATATTATGGCGTGACGCGTTCGATAAATCAAAGACAGCTATTTACACGGGCCGCGAGAAAAATTGCTCTTATACGTTCCAAAGCGAATTTCTTCGTCGTTTAACCGTTCTATTTTTCTCGTACGTTTCTGGCTCCATTACGCCCGAATTTATCGATCGCGAGATAGGGTGATCATAGAGTTTCTCAAATTGATCAATTAGGATAATAATACCGGTAACAACTCTTAGGGAGGGGACCGCTTAAAGTGCAGATCCCGGATTTCGAACTATTGCTACGGTCTGGGAATGTTTGAACTTCTTGTTGATCTTTGGAGCATAACCGAACACAAATTATAACGTTTATTTGGGCGTTTCCATTACTAAACTATAAGTTAAATTACTTGAACTAATGATAATTGGTGAAGACTTAGAAACTGATAACGAAGCGTGGAAAATTATATATTCAATTATTTGAAACCTTAGAATGATCTAGGCTAAGCCAAGATTTCAGTTTCAAAGTTTCCATATTAGCATAGCACGTAGAAAATTATTTAAATAAAAAATCGTTATATGAAATTGTTAAGAGAAATTATTTTATAGGAAAGAAAGAAGAAATGTGAATTTGCTAAAAAATATATATAAAAGATGGGGACAAAACTGTGTGTAAAACAAATCCACATATGGGAATGGATATTAAAAATCTTCGACAGCGAAATTTGACGGTAAATTTGAAGTAGTATGAGGCTGTGTGTCAATGTTTGAAGTTGAAAATTTCGTATTCATGGATGATATAATGGCTAAGTGGTCTTTACATATTTAAAAACAATTTTGAAGCGAGTATTGAGAAAATGGAGATTTTAAACGATTTTCTATTTTACACGAAGATTCTTATCTAGCGGAAAGTAGGGCTTTTTTGTGATATTAATATAGAAGAATTGAACTGAACAAAAGAATAAAACTGTATAATATTACAAACAAGTAAAACATACGAATAATTTTGCAAGAAAAATGGTAAATAGAAACACCAGAATTTTGTATCAATTATTTATGAAATAAATTTACTAGTGGAAAATTCTAACCATTTATCAATTATTTTGGATGCTCAGGAATATGTTTAAGAAATTTCTTTTACTATAAAAACGGGGAAAATGTTGTTACTATTAATGAAAATTACATTGTAAAATAAATATTAATCCAAACATATTATTTTGTTTCACTTAAAAAGCAGCCCAAACGTTTCGATAAACCCAACAGTTCGTCATAAAAATTCTGGTTGTAAAGTGGATTATTTGCAATAATTTTGTCAATCTATAGTTCAAATAGTTTTGTGTTTTAATTAATCACAGAAAATTGACGTATTGCTAAGCGAAGGAATTTAATCTATATCTCTTGAAACGTTCCTCGAAAGCTGAGGTGGCAGCACGAGAACGCCAATGAAGATATTTCGGGTGGTTTCCTGAATTTTGCATATGCTCCGCGCGAATCTGCTGCATAGCTATACTAGCATGCAATGCGAGAAGGTTGCACGCGACCTTAATCTGAGAAAATTGGTCCGTAACCTATAGATCAAATCTCTCAGAAATCTGGCGTTTCTGTGGGTTTACCATACGTCAATTCGAAAGAAGTAAGCTTCGTGATATTCGAGTTCAAATTGAAATTCTTTTTTTCCGACCATTAACAAGCAAATTACAAGTAATAATTCTATTTAAAATCATTAAAGCAGCAGACAAATTTTTAGGTCCATATCACGAATGGAATTTGTATTATTTTACTTTTAGAGAAAGAAATTATTCTTGAAGGTATGCGAATATCGGAGCATGAATTTGTTATTGAAATATGTAATATAACAGCGTGAAGATACTGGTCGATAAATAAAAATTGGCCTTAATGTATGAACGCTGTAATTCTCATACCTCTACTCGATCCAGCTGACTCGTCCGAGAGCTTCCATCGATTCCTTCATCAGAAATGCCTGTAAATAAAATATGAGTATTAGTGACTATAATCTAAAATTAAGACTAAATAATATACAGAATTAGTACTAAAGAATTCAAAAAATCAAAAGACAAAAAGAGAATTAGAAACAACAATTTATGAATACAATATCAACATTTTGAACAAAGTTTCTTTCAAAACTAATGCTTGATCTATTGTCTGTATCAAGAAAGAAAAGCTCTGAGACGTTTAGCATGGACAACAGTCTCTAATTTTAACGAGAAAAGTCTCAAGATCAACATTACTAGCAACGAAGAAAGACACGTGAAAAGAGGAGAGACAATCATAGGAGTTCGAGTTAGTTCAAGAGCTGAGCGAAAATGAATTGAATAATTTAGCAGGTCAGAAAGAAGGGATGAAACGAGTAAGCTCGAACGTGTGTTCTCGGAAAGCCTCCGAAAATTCCGAGGATGAGGTATCCTTGTAAGGTTTCACCTCGTTTCACGTCTTTCCCAGGGAACTTTTCCACCACATTTTCCAGAAACATCGGAGTACATGACGTCAGAAAATAATTTGCACGTTGACATATGACGGGAGAATTTCCACGTCCCTTTTCGTTAAAAATTCCGGCGACAATTCTATTTGACACTCCGTGCTTTGATTTTATGAGGGCAATGAACGGTGCATTCGCCGAAAAGCATCGCGTTTCATTTACGATTCATCGTAGATAATTTTTACGGTGTTAACGATTTCGACGTTTGTGGAAATAATTTATTACATATGCTTTTTTCTGAGTTACTTTGAAAAATATTCGTTGGGAATTTTTTTAGCAGAAATATTATTGAATACTCGATGATAAGAGACTATGTTGTTTATTCCAGAATTTTAATATAGTAGAATTAATCAACATGACAAAGAAAATCGATTATTGAAAAGAATCAAATTGCAAAAATCACAAAAATTTCCATATTCCCTTACTACGAGTATTTTTATTTCTATTTCTATGGATTGTTTATTATGGAATTCGTTCACACAATTAATTCACAAATATTTTCCATTACAAGGATTTTATGAATTAGAACATTGAAGAACATATATGCTCTTGTGCGTGTCTCAAACATTATAGATTTCAGTAATTTTCCCAAAATATCGAAAGTTCTATTGTACTTATCGTTTATTCTAGCGCCTTTCTATGTTAATAACAGCAAAATTAACAGAAGCAACTTTAAAACTAGAGTTAAATACACCTAGATTATATGGGTGGCAGTAAAATTCAATTGTAAATTACTCTATACTAATTAAACTTCTGTAATACGGTATGAAAGTTCTAATATACGATGAACACTGTTCCATTGTCCCCTACAAATTGCTTTAGGTGCATGTTTAATTACTTAGCACGGAATCTTTCAGCACGATCCAACCGTTATATTTTCTGGACTGGCTTGGTCCAGTGTCGCGGGACACCCTGTACACGCATTCGAAGTGGCTGTCAGTGAAATTTCCGACGCGTCCCCTGGCCTGTCGTTGGCGAAATCCAAGATGCAAAATCCTTCGTTCGCTGGATCGGGCGTTTCGACAATGCCCCGGCGTCAAGCGTTCCGCTCCTCGGGGCGCGGTTGAATTATGTATTTCGTTATCGTCGCAATAACAATTTGTCAGCGGGAGGTCCTGGAAGTCCAGCTACCGCCTACGCGCGCGCATACACACTTTCGTAACGCGTGTATTATATATAGGGACCGCGGGAATAATTTAGCTTTCGGCCATCCGACGGTACATGAAAGTTCAGGCGAAGCTCAAATCGCGGTAATAGTTTCGCCCGTTTATAATTATGCACCTTTCCGGGACTAATGCGACGTTAAAGCGGCACTTGCGTTCACCTATGTGGGGAGGAACAGAGATGGAAAAGGACACGCCCGGAGGAGCGAGTTTAGAGTCGAATATATATCGATATGGTTTAAGGTATAATAAATTGTGCCGCAACGTGATTACCGAATAATTATGGATGACTGCATTTACCTTTGTCGGTCGAATTCCTAGTCGAATTCGAATTCGAATTCGAATTCGTGACGTTCGTACGCTCATGTGTGTTAATTAAGAGGCCTCGAGACACGGACACGGGACGTTCGAATTATTTCGCGCGAGATTAATTCTATGGGATGCTTGCAACAACTTGAATTTTATATCGTGTTGAGATTTGACAACTTAAAATGATTGGGGTTTTGGTGAATTTGTTACCAGGGTACCGTAAATTATCTTATTCTATGTATCTTGCGTTTTTGATATGATAAAGTGGGGAAACCCATATGTTGAATGTCGGGTAATATAATTATTTGCATTTTTTAAGAGATCGGATTAAATAGTAAATATGTTCACATATTTCTTGTGTTTAATCATGCTACATTTTGCAATAATAACACACAATATATTGTATAACATTTTTAAAGTTCTGAAGCAATTACATTAAGAACGAATGATTTTGAATTTTATATATTGTGTACTGTTAATTTAATATTTGTTTATCTCTTGATGCTTTATTTGTATAGAATTCATAAATTTTATAGGGGTTACGAAAATAAGTTTTGAAACAGATTTTAAATTCTGTATCTTACAATTATCCAAACTTAAAAATTTGGTTTCGCAAAAAAAAATTGTACAGTTTTGGTCTGGCAGTCAACGCGTTAAATAATTCTCCCAAGTTGTAATTTATGTGATCCGTAAGTATGCATAGACTCTGTTCTAGAAAACCGTCGTGTGTCACTTTGCCTCGTGCGAGAATGCGATATATCAGTAACCAGTGACAGTAGAACACCTTCAAAGAAAAGTTTCATATTTTTCTATCGTGTCCACGTCTTCTTGAAAAGCATAACAAACCATGCATGACGATCTATAAAACAGTATTTTCTCTTTTCGTAGCATGAACCCAGCCACGTATTCTGTTCGTTCAAACAGAATTTTATTACTTTTCTTGCGAGTCGTAAAATATTTGTTCACCGTATTCAGACAGATAACGTTAATATCATTTGCCATTTATTTAAACCAAAGGCGAAACGTTTAACATTTTTAACCGTGAACTCTTGATTTCACAAAGATTTCGAGTATTCGTACTTCGATGAACCTTGGAAGTCTCGTAGAAACTTCGTTACATATTTAATTAACGTTGAACTTTTTAATGTATGCACTACAAGTGTACATAATACGTGTAGATATGTAAGTTCAAATCATATTTAATCGTGCTGAAATTAACAATATAACTTCTCGTTGCCTTAAATTATAATATGACAAACATGTCTGGGAGTTTATGTCTGGAATAACAATATTAATTATACGGACTACTTAGCCGAAAGTTTCCGCGAAGTTTTCGGCGAATTTATTCATGATATCGTTGCAAGTTTGCTTTAAACTTCATTGTTTAAAATGGTCTATCGTCTCGTACGCGTTATATTGTAGAATCCTTGAACTCTTCTTGGATCAAAATGTAAATCCACATTAATCAAAATAACGTTTTTAAATAATAAATTTAAACTGGTTTACGAACTAAGGGTTCTATTACCAGCCACACTGCTTATACACTTCTTCGTTCCAATATTGCTTCGGTTGCACGGTAAATCTCATGAAGTTTAAACAGAACTGTTTAAAACTTCCTACGTGCTTTGAAGTATTTATTAATTTGGAAAACTTTGCCTCGTAAAAAATTTTAAATTAGTTTGAGGCTCAAGGGATGCAAAACGATAGTTTGTCCGCGTATGCCTGACCAAACTCACGCTTGCACTACTTATACTTCCTCGATCTATTGCTGCTCGGGATACACAAAAAATTATTAATTAGAACCGTTTTTAAATATGTTTTTAAATACATTTTGTCGAAGTCCTTTTCAAATCTTATAAATTTTTTCAGTAATAAATTTTAATACTTGTGTGTGGGTCAAACGTTATCGTTTATGGTAAATCTTGAGAACCTTGATTTTTCTAAATATTTTTCAAGTATTTACTAATTAGAATAAATTTTCTTTGTAAGGTGCTTCAATCAAAATTTATAAAGTGAACGACGAGTGAAAGAAAGTTTAACTGTACAAAGCCTTCCATGTATTTTTGAAGTTTCTATTAATCTGACTAAATTTTTCACGAAGAAGAATTTTAGGTATACCACTTGCACTTATGCTACTTATACTATTACGCTCTACAGTGGCTTCGGTTGCACGATGAACGTTAGGAATGTTGAATGGAACTATTTAAAACTTTGTTCATATTCCTGAAGTATTTAATAATCTGAACAAATTTTCCTCCTTGTAACAAGTTTTAAGCTATCGAATGGATAAAAAGTTACAAGAGAACCAATCTTACTCATAGTACTTAAACTATTATGGTAAATATTAGAAATGTTAAATAAAACGATTTAAAACTTGCTTCGTGCTTACCAAGAATTTATTAATCGCAATCAATTTCCCATAAGTTTCAAAATATTTCTGCAACGTTCATTAATTTGTGTAACTTTTCCTTGCAACAAACTTCAAATTGAATCGAGGAATTTTCCTGACCACGAATAAACCACTCACACTTTCTCCTGCTGCTTCGATTCTACAATAAATATTAAAATGTTTTTTATACAATTGTTTAAAAGTTTGTACGTGTTTCTGAAATGCTTGCTAAATTGAATAAATTTTCTTCATAATAAGTTTTAAACCAGGACATGAGTCAATGTTTATAAATGTAAAAGATATAAAAAATAATGCTGCTTAAGAACATATTTAAGAAACAGTTTTTTCTAAAATTTCGAGTGTCAATATTTAAGGTTAACATTGGAAAGACAGTCGTATAGAATCGAACACAATTATCTGGAACATAAAGACGTTCATTCTACTTCCCTCGGAATATTGATTACCAACCGTTAAAGATTAATTAAAACTGTAGACTCTTTAATTAAAAAAGTTTCTTCGAAAATGATAAATTAATCGAGTGAAAGGAAAATGCAGCGGATATCCGTTGCAGCCAGTTAAAGAAATTTCCGAGTTATTATCAATGCTTGGGATCGTCGTTCGAGTTTTGCAGACGAACGAATAAACCGGAGCAGCTTACAATAAATAAGGTTTGTTCGTGCAACGGTGCGCGATGAAATAACCAAACGCAGATAGAAGCACATGCAATTGTTCTTTCGCGGATTATTCAGAACATAATTTTCTTAACACCGAACAACCAATGCCGTTGAGACTTTATTTCATCGTAATCGTGAAAAGGTAGCGAGCGTTATTAACCAGTAAAATTGTTGTAAGTCGCATGCCGATGCATGTAGAGATATAAAGCGGCCGGTAACACGACAGCGCGAAATAAAGGATTTTAACGACTTTTTCTCAGGAACAAATCAGATTATTCTTTATAACGATCCAATTTCTTGCATGCAAAGCACTGTTACACGACGCGGCAGTCAAATGCGGTTCCCCCGATTCCTGTCTGACACGACAGATCTCGTGCACACGCTCGTTTTTCAATTTTACAGTGTACCTCTAATTGCACCCCAATTTCCAACTATAATGGTCCGCGTAATTACACGATACGTAATCGACCTTTCTAAAAAAAAAAATATAATAACATTATACGAGAGAAACTGTCGCGAAAAAGAAAAGTTTCAAAGTAAAAACTAAACGTAATATTTGAGAATTAAAATATTTTTTACTATATACTCTTCTAGCATAATAAAGGTTTTGTATCTTCCTTTGTTGTAATTTCACTTTGCGATTTTAATTTCTAAGTTTAATTCAATTTTGCAAATAAGAAGAATCTTTTATTTGAAGAAGGTAAATTCACGATTTAAATAAACTATTTTTTATATAACTGTAGTATTCTTCGTTTACAATTTCGATATTATTTAAACATTTTCGTGAAAATTGTTTGAAACAAAACTTTCACATTTTTCTTCGTAGAATTCGAATATGTTAAAATACCATGTTGTATTTATAAAACTCGACTTTCGATGTAAATGTCTTATTTTCGATTGTTACTGGAAATGGAAACAGTTCTAATCAGGTTAAAATTATTTGATTTTTTAATAAGGGTTAGAACACCCTGTATATATTTTGTTGTTTCTGATGCTTTACTTTTTATTGGCGTACTGGGGTTATTAATGAAGTCAGAAAATTGTTAAATTTGATGTAATCTTTTGGATATTATTTTTGTAAACATCCAATAATTGATGGAAACTTCTTCTAAACTTATGTTTTTATGAAACGTGATATAATTGAGGATTTTTGGGTATATCTTACACGTCACCTGATAAATGTGGCAAAAATGATAACGATAAATATAAATAAAATACTCCGAAGCCAAAGTTTGACAAATCTTCGTCGTGTTTGAATTACGATTAAACTTGACATAAATAAAAATTGGAAGAAAATGATTCGATACAGTATTTTTACTCGCGATATAACCATGATCCTAGAGTTCGATTTTAAATGTTCCCTAGTAAGAAATTGATGATATACGTTTTATAATCAATAAATATCGTAATTATTGAACATCACGTATGCACTGGAATTTTTACTATATGTTCATAAAACCCCATTCCAAATTACGAAATTCGAAAAATAACCCACTTTGAGACATTCTGAGCTAAAGAATGAAAGAAACTTAAGAAAAAAATTGATCCAAGTTGTGTTTTGGCTAAGAAATAAATTAAAAGGCGAGGTCCTCGGGTAACGTAGCTCACCCGAAACATTAATCGCGTAAGGGTAGTAATATTGAAATACGCAGGGATGGTCAGTCGCGTCGTTTCTTCTCGATTTCCCCGTGCTAGGAGTGGTGTTTTATTCCCGTCTTTTGCCAAACACCGAACGAAATGAGGCAATCGCAGCAGGCACAGTGGCGATGAGCGGCAACAACGGCGTTGAAAAGGAGCGAAAAGGGGTGAAAAGCCGAGGTTAACACGCAAAGCGAGCAAGAGATGGCGGTGACTCAAAAATTGCCACCGTAGTCGGCACTGGGGCGATAAAACTTCAGACTCGGGCGAATGCAACCGGAACTTTGCGCCATTAGATCCTCTGGTAGTTTGAACAACAGACACGAAGGGTCTGCATACACCACCACAAGTCTGCCCCTCGCTTCATCTTCTTTCAGAACACGTACTAGTATACTCCCCGATACAGTCCACGAGACGCCGCTTCGTTTTCTCACTTTTATTTATCCGCGCCTTCCCTCCTCGCATCCGTTGCCAAATCTTTCTACCCTTTGCTTCATCTTCTTATCCCGCTCCTTTCTTTATCCTTTCCGTGGGATTGGTTTGTTCTCGGACGCCGCCTCTGACGATTTTCATCAGGCTTCCATTCAGTTTTAAGATCGAACCCCGATCCCACGCGAGATCTTCTTTCCGGAGTTTTCCATTTTCTGTCACTTATCGGTTCCCCCTTGCTTCGACCTTTCGCAAAGCAATTCTGTTTCCTTGTTTTATCCGTCTCCATCGGATGTTTGTTCGACGCGCTCGTCAGAGCGTTTGTAACGAACACTTTTACATTATTTATGTAATTTTAAAGGAATAACCATATTGCCTGCTTGCAGAATATTTCAAAAATACATACGTGTTAATATCATGGAATTTTAACAGTAAACCCTTACCTTCCTTAGGCAAAGCCATATTAATTATACCAACTACTATAATTTATTACTATTAATTTATTTACTACTCTAATTTCCAATTAGATTTTATTCAATTTCAAACGTAACTTTATTCTGTTACTCAAATTATAATTTTTATTTAACGTTTCACGCAGAAAGTGTTGCTTACGTTTTACATATTGTATTAAATTTAAACTTTACGAAATATTATTAGACTGGCCAACAAATCATAATATGCAAAGTTCAATAAAACAATGTATTGGAAAAAGGAAACACCAAAGCCATCCTTCGTACATAATTAGTACACTATGGCAGGTTATTATACATATACATACAGTATACGTGCTGATACACACATGCAGTCACGCATAGTTCGAACAAGAACACGTTGTATCAGTCAATCGAATCCTCACTTTTGTACGAATAACATCCAAATACAGAGCAGTATATTTATCGTTATACATTGTATTTATTAACCAACATATTCGCACCTCTCGAAATAATAAACCAACCAACACAAAGTTTATTTGTTTACTTAAGCACAATTAAAGAAATTTCTCGACAAGTCGAGTACTTGTGAGAGAGGTAGGTCGAGCGTAGCCCTCTAGCGGCAAGTGTGGGAACTGTCGCCACACAGAAATCCCTTAAACTGACAAACTTTGTTTTCTACTAAATTACAAATTTTATCCTTGTTAATTCGAGAATGTCAAACGGTACGAATTTATAGAACGACCAAAGGATGACTCAAGAAAATGTTTCAAGTATCCTTAACATCGAGTTTCTCGAATCTATTTTGCATAGTTTCTCCTAGATTTTAGACACTGTTTGCTTGCTTTCCCTGAACAAAATTTGATCACTTTTAACATTCTTCAAAGACATCCTCGGAGCTAACCCTCCAAGAAATATCTATACTAGGTTTTTACAGTTTCTCTCGTCACCAACGATATTTCAATTCTCTCATCAGCGCCATTCACTTGCCCCAATCGTAGCCAAGCGACACTCAGTGTATTTCCTGGATAGACGTAGTTGAATCGTCCTCGCGAGGAAGTTTTTCGTCGTGATTTCCTTTTCCCTCTTATCTGGCACCGTTCTCCTCAGTCTCTTCTATCATCCGGCGTTGGCCATCGCTTTCCACGGAGGTGGGTCACGTCTCTATTTTGTATTCCATCAAGCTCGCATCCATTCCCGCGCTAAACAATGGAGACCAGCCTGTTTCCCTTTCCCGATGACTCCTCCGGTGGCCCAAGTTCGCCCGAACCTCGACGAGAGAGTTTCGAGCACGGCAGGGCAAACAGCCGAAAACTCTCCGCGTCTCTCTACGGTCGCCTCCGCCCTCGTCGACGGTCTTTTTCCGTTCTTCGCGCGCTCCAACCCCTTCTAGCGAGTCACGATGCAAGGGAACGAGTGTTTCGAGCTGCTGCCGAAACGAGGTGGGTCTTTTATCCAAAGACTCATCTCGATTTCAAATGCAAATGCGCACACCGAGGGAAGATGGGAGAGAAAGGGTGGAAAGGAAGAGGTGCATTGCGTGGCAAGTTGCCGCAGTCTGTTTAGTAACTTCGCGCCCGATCTGCGTTTCAACCCCCTCCCTCCCCCCAACCTCATGCGGAGGAAAAATGTTCCCCCGTTGTCGACGGGGATTCACCGTGCCTTCGTTTCGTCGTTTCTCATCGTATCCTGCGTTTCACGCCTGCGCGCCATTGCGTGTCGCCTTCTTCCGACGTTTCTTTAACGATAACTCTACCTGCACTTTGCATATATACACCTTTTCTTACCGTGACTGGTCATTCGACAACACAATTTTTAAATAAAAATGGAACTATTAATCATTTATTTTCATTTTTATATCTATCATAAGTATCGAAAGTCAAGAATATCAATTTCTTGATTGAGGTTTCATTAAAAAGTTATTAAAAAATTAAATTAAAAAATTTCAAATTATTCTCGAAAAACTATTTTCGGTCGCAGGGGGCAATTACAATCATTATTGGACAATACACATACCCTCGAAATCCTACGCACTTTCCAGAAAAAAATTCTTTACTGAATATATACTGTATGGCCGGAAATGTTTCTATAACTTTTTAACGAAGCCTCAATCAACAAATTAGTATCCTTGATTTTCGTCTTATTTTGGCCTCTAGAATCTCCCATTAAAATTTTTCCGAGGGGTGGCCGAACACCTCGTATACAGAAGATTGTAACAGTAAAAAAAGAAGCAAAAAGGAAAACAAAAATTGAGGAGTTTATTAATTAGGTAATCTAAAAATAGTGATACTTGCTTAAAAATTTCAGAATTTCTTTTTATCGAATTAGTATTATTCACTCCTGAAAATTAAAAAATTTCTAAAACCCTTGAGAATACGTTTTAACGAAAGGTTCTTGAAAACAGAATCTTAGGTACCACAGAAATATACCTTTAGAGTAAAATGAAAGTTGTGCTTATCATAGCAGATTTTTAAAATTCCAATTTATACAAAAAAGAAACTAAGATACGTCTAAAATTGTATCAATCATCGAATTCGAAAAAAGGTATGCAACTGTTCTCGACTGATTCTCTGATTTTCAATCGCACTCGACGTTATCGTCGCCAAGACCTCGCCCTCGCACGCCAACAAATAATACGTACTCGAGATTTCCACTTTACTAAGGGAACCGAGAGAATCAGACCTACCACTGCGACACAAAAGTGTACTATTGAGAGAGCTTCCAGTGAATGTAAGTGTGAATAACCTTTTCGAGCAAGGCGTACGATTGCAGGCACGAATGGTAAGTGTTTGGGGTCGTTGCGATAGAAAATCAAGTGGGTGTTTAGATTTCTGTATCGGTTGCGAGAGAACGGAGATCCTGACTTTGATCCTTATCAATGACTTGAATGGGACAGGTAGTAATCTTTAATAAGTTCTCAGGCTACTTTAGAATTACCAGTGAATATACAATTTTTTTAAATATAGTGATCATATTGAAATAAACGAAAGACCAGTTTTGTTGTTTTTTTATAAAAAAGGAGCTAACCTTAAATGATTTAAATTCTATGCTACATATTTTTTTATACTATATAGTGTACATCAAGACAAATTCAAATATGTAGTATGCTGAATCTTTGCAAAGAAAAGATTTACAGCTTGTATAAAATAAGTACAAGTATATATTACTAAATAAAAGTCTTCAGAAGATGGCCATGGATAACTGAATTTTTTCCTCTATAAATTCAGTGTATCTTCTCAGAGAAAAAACCTAGAGCTCGTCCCAGTTTCTGAAATCATCCTGCACAACAACAGTCGAAGAAACGAACTCGACTGAAACGTCCCGGCGAGGGAAGCCAAAAACAGATTCCCCCGGCGAACCAAGAACGCGAACTAAAATTCAGGTGAGTTTGGTTCGTTTGATGGAACCGGGAGAGAGTAGAGCTCGTTAGAGTCCGCCTCCGTCGTCTCCAATTTAGACTTCCCAATTTTCAACGAGAATCGCGCAGCGAACGAGGCAATTAAGCCCGTTATCTTAACGGTCGAAGCGTCAGAGCCAAGAAAGCCGAATATCTTCGGATTCGTTAAAAATAAATCATTTCGAACGTAAGCACCGCGTGGGATTTTATAGTTCCTAGGGCCCCGGATATTCGGTGTGCAACCATCCCCCTCCTACCCGACGCTTACCAACTTTTAACTGCCTCGACCGAACTTCCCTCTTCCCGTGGTAATCCCAACGATAACATTCCGAAATCGTCGGTCGGAATCTTCTGCGTTCGCGCACTAATAATAACGCTGTGCTCCAAGCTCACGTAATTTCGACTTTTGGTAACAATAACGAGCGATTTCCCTGGACCCGGTTTCCCCGCGTTATCGTGAAACAATAAAGCGTCGGGTGACAAGGAACCACGGTCGGCGTCGCGGTGCCCGCCAATGTGTTTAGGACACGCGAAAACCAAGACGAAAGCTATTGAAAAGCAGCCTGGAAACGACAGGCAAAGAGAATATTATACAACGTATACAAGGTGTTTTGGTTCTGTATACCCGTGAAATTAACAGGGAATGAATATACATGTCACGATACTTTCCTATGCATTGCTGTAATGTACAGATTTTATTAATATATACGGTGTTATTAACTTCCACTTTTATTCGTACGCTGTAATGGTGATTCACTGTAAATGGAGAGAAACTTGTTTCTTATGAATTCTTTCCATTTATTTTTACTAAATGTTATTTTTATTATACTGTGTGTTACTTCTATTTACTTTTTGACTTTTTATTTAATATTGACGTACACTTAATGCCCAATTATAAAATTGATAGAGAGGTATTAATAATATAAACAGTATATATATAAATCAACGAATATGTGTTTTTTCCCCTAACTCAGCCCAAAGTATTGTATTTGATCGCACCCAATGTAACTGCATCTCTATAACAAAAAATTCATAAATGCTTTGTTAAGAAGTTATAACAGAAATATGAAATGTAATGTTTTTTTATTTACTAAAATTTTTGTTTAAAGAGGGCAACTGCTAGTTGAGGCACCATAAAATATTTTTAACGTAGAATCCTGTGGATAACTTAAATATTTCTTTATCAGAGTTTAGTTTCTAGCTTGGATGCTGAAGCATTCTTTCTTTGATAACTTTTTCTTGTCATAAAGTTTTGAACTATTGTACAAGTTCATGCTCAGTAAATTGCAAAGAAACTCACAATATCGAATGCTTGCAAAAGATTGATTCTATTTTATTATAAATTTTTTTTTTTATTTTAATGTCCTGAATCTCAACCGAGCTTCACAGTTCATATTTTTGTTATAGCTTCTTAACAAATAATTTATGGATTTTTTGTTTTATAACATTTTAGTCTTAGTTTTACTTGTAGAACAGACTGCTGAAGTTTGTATAGAAAAATGCGGAACACATTTGACAATCAATCAATCTCGATCCGCTGAAATTGACGCGTTCTGGTAACTAATTTTCTCTATTCTGATAACAATATCGTGGTCTCTTCGTGCCTGTTCCGCGTGTTACATCGGCACAATGGGGAGCCGCGTGACGCGAAACCGCAGTAGGCGTTGCGACGCTCGCGAAACGCGTCGACGGTCGGGGGAACCGGGAAACGACAAGCAAAGGGAATAAAAATACTGACTTAGAGCGACGTCTCGTTCGCTACCTCCGTCGAAATGCAACCCGAGTCACTTACGGTGGCAATAAACATTCCCAGTATTTTTATTGCCGTCAGCCGTTTCGCTGATACGATGAGGAAACGGTCGAGCCAGCCTTCTTTTCCAGTACCAGGCCACCCGTGATCTTCCGCCAATCGGTATATAGAGCAGCAAATGCGCGCCGTATGTAAATGTTATCCAGGCTAGGGTAATCTGAAATTTGCTGGCTGTGCTTCGAAACCACGCCTGTTAGAGAAAGCCGGAATCTATGAGGGCCAATCGATGACTGCCTCCTCGACGTTTATTCCGATATTAATCCTCCGACGAACGGGCCGTTTCAAAGCCAGCCATCTATCGCTTAGACGCATCCATCGAGACGCATTCAATTACCCCTAACGTACTGGGTGTCCCCGTATCGATGGCACAACCGAGAACGGAGCGAATAAAATTTTTCCGTTCGTGGATTTGCCCTCCAGAGAATCGACTTTCGGTACTCTACACGCATCTGTGTTTAATCATTTCGTGGTTGAATACCTAAGAATCATATTTCGTTTAGAAATTAACATCGTACGTAATGTTGATTTCTTTTTTGATATATATCACGATCGTTACAGTGGTGGAGAATTGTTAAACAGTTGCAACATTTACCTTGATCAGTTTTTCAATAAAATGGGAACAAAACTGTAGAAGGAACTATAGCAGCGAACCATGGTTCCATTTCCAAACTTTGTTGTTGATGCAATCATAACAAATTTCAACATTGTAAAAACTGGTTAAGGTAAATTTTGTGGCAACTTTTTTTTCTGTACAAGCATCCTGCATCTTATTGTGACGAATTGATGGAAACTGGTAATTGAAACCAAGAAAATAACGAAGTATTAAAAATAGATAAACTCAGAGTTAAAAAATAATTAATTAAGTACAGAATGGCACAGTTTTATGTTTTACAACTCTATGGTCAATCAAGGCACGAATGCACTTTACGAAAATTGCCAGCGAATCGATGACAAAAATAAGTTGGGGGAATTTAATATTCTGCTATAGCGTTCACAGGGTTAACGGATGGTCTTGTCGATAGCAGTTTTGGCAAGACGCGTATTCGCGAAACGTTTTCCTAATAGACATTCGCCAAATAGAAACTAATATACTGGCTCGATTCGAAAACGTATCTCTGTCAGCGGCAGACTTAGAGCCACTAGGTCTGTTTGGAAAAGCAGATCTTCAATCATATTGGCCAAAATGATAGGGATAATACTCGAATGCTAGCAGGAATGGAGAATCTGGGACATTCGATTGTTTGGAGAGTATCGAATGATGAAGAGCTGTATCCGCACCGTGTGCAAAGGGAGCTAGAACTGACAGTCACTTTCCTCCGCGAGAAATCTTCTGAGCATAGTCATTGCAGATTTCTGTTTACTATTTTGTCTTTTATCTTCTGACGAGTATGACAGAAATATATAATTACGAAAGGAAATAAACAAATTAATATATAAAGTTTATAATACACTCTTCTGATATAAATAAACATAATAACCATGATAAACCAATTTGTCATTTACTGTAATCAAGCACAGTCAAACTTTATACACTAGTTTATTCTTTACTTTTCTATTCACTTCAAAGAAATTTCCTGCAAGAAAATGACCTTTCGTAAATGTTTCTACAGCTGAAGAATTCTTCACTTCTAAAATAATTGTAATATAATCCTAAAAATTACGTTGAGTGTTCATTATATCATCAACTCTAAAAATGCAAACAATAGCGAGGATAAAATTTCATATCGCTCAATCGGGGAGAAATCCTATCATTAAACGGGGGACTACTGCATACCAGAAACGGACACGATTAAAAAAATAGAAATTAAATAATTGTTCGTTACTCGATGAATAAACCTAAAAATTTCAATTGTAAAATGATATATTCCACAATAAACGTTGCAAATAAATTGCTATACGTTGAACTGTTTGGATATCTATAAAATTTTGTCTATCTCCGCTGTACACACGATAATATCGATAACAAAGATCGTTTGGAAGAAAATCGAGTACTCGTGTTATTTTGCTCACAAGTTGGCCACGCGAAGTCACCGGCGTCTGACTGCCACCTTCGTTTCTACGAGTCTTATTCCGTTTCCACCGTAATGTGTATTGCTGCGGGTCTGCAACGACGGAGATCCGGTGCCCGTTGGTTTCGAGCGGCAAATATATGCCGTATGTAAATGTTATCCGAGGCGTAGGGTAATCTGGAATTTGCTTGTAGTGGTTCAGAGACAGGCGTACCGAGGAAAGCTCAGGTTTATGGGACGATTGATGCTACATACTCCACGCATGGTTACGCGCTACGGACTGCCCTCGATGGTGATAAATGTGGACGATCGAAACTAAAGCAGTGCCGCTTTTGGTACTGTCGCGTTGCGAGCCCTCCGTTATGACCGCCAAACAACAAACGATCCCAAACTCAGAAATAACCTTTACAACCGTCATAATAACAAAATTTGTTCTTCCCATACCTACGCACCAGATGTCTAGCAGTTTCGCGTCGAGCCCGTTTACAAACGTTTTTTTCAGCAATCAGAACTCTAAATTTATTGCACGCCGCGGTCAACTTTCGAAGATACAACAACACTTTCACGCGACCACCGACACATCCCAAAACAGAAAATTTTGCTACCACCTACACCACCCTTTCTTGTAGCGGCTGGCCGTTCTCGCCTTACAAATTTTGTAACCAATCAGCGTTTTTCGTATATTAGTAACCGCCCAAATAGAATTGAATAAAGAGCGATGCTCACTCAGAAAGTAAAGCATTCAACAAGAATTTTTCGGACCATCAATAAACCATCAAGTATCCATTTTTTCAAATGAATCAAATTCTTTTTGGTTGCGGAGATCAATTACAATCATATTTGACCAATACCCATACCCCCGATATCATACGCACTTTTAAGAAAAAAATATGAGCAGGTGGACAAATATTTCGGCGAAATTGAAAAGTTTCAATTCATTCCGGAAAAATGATTTTTGCTTGCAGGAGTTAATTATAATCAGTTTTGGTGAATATACATACTCCCGAAATCCTACGCACTTTAGAGAAAAAAAAATTCTTTATAGATATACAATATACTTAACGACAAGATTTGTGAATGTTTAAAACTAGTTTCAGAAGGATGTATTTTTTTTTATTCTTCAAAACTGCGAGAATAAAAATGAAGATTAAAAAATTAGTATATTTAGAATACAAAATATTTCGTTTCTTGTCAGGTATAGAATTTAGGAAGCTCTAAAATAAATTGAAAATACAAATAAGGAATTTATAATATATAACTGACACTACATATTGTTTAATTTTATAAAAATAGATCAAACTACCGAATTCAGACTACGCGAAAAGCATAAGATGTTCTCAAAATTCTTCGATTCCTTCGAAAGCAGCTTTTTCGATTCAATATACTTTCCGTTGCACGTGCAATTTATAAATTAAAATGGGTCACTCTATAGATAAGTCGCGGAGGCTGAATCTAGGTGCTATCGAGTTTCGCTCGAGTAGGTGGAAGAGGCTAAGCACGGGTCGAAATCGGCCTCGTCTCAGCTTAAAAGTGGAAGAAACGGAAATATGTTCCATTTCGAGGCTAAGAGTAGGCTAGCGGACGCGTTTAAAAGCCTTTAATCCATCATCTTTCCCCTTCCCCCTTACCCTCACCTGTCGCACTTCAGGCTGTTCGAAAATGTCTTTCAAGTTTCATCGCGTTGCACGAGATTCGAAGTCTGAGACTCGTTCTGCTTCAAACGAACATAATTAAACGTCAAGAAAAACACGAAAAATTAAATCTATTGCAGCCACTAATTTTGCTCGAAACCGAGTATTCACCTCAGCTTTGTTCTTTCTTTCAAACGAGGTAGACAAAGGTTACCGAGTGTTTATTCTTAAAAACTTAGCAGTCTCTGTACTTTATTTAAAGCATACAACGCGTTAAATTCCCCAAGACGTAAGAAATATCGAGCATCGTTTAACAAATCGAAACATTTGCATGACAAATTGAAACTAATTTAACAGAGAAGGTAATTCGACGCAGTAATTTAACTGGGAGTAATTCTCGTATTCTCTTTTCTGCTGGCGGATGAGGATAAGAACGACGGTCAGAGTACTGACCTGTATAAGTCCAGAAAGGTTAACAATACCCAGTTTCTTCTGGAATTGCGCAAAACACAGAAGAATTTCGTCCGCTCGGATGGAGCTGCAGAACCTGCGCCTGGCAGAAACGAAGGAACAGTTGAGAGTCACTGAAACGTGGAATCGGAAAAATTGTTCTCAGCAGAGGGAGAACCTCTCGGTTTGGTTTAAGATACGTTTACGCTGCTGGAACAACCCAGGTCTAGCCTTTGACCACCTCGAAAAGCCATTTTAAAAACGCGATGCTAACGGTCCACGAGTCTTTCCATTCCTTTCATCGAAAATTCGTATAATGTCAGCAAATAAAGAGTTTTATTCGATACAAAGACCATTATATTATATTACGAAGTTCTCTTATATACTTTCTTTTATTTCTATCATTTCTATTTTTTGCATTTCTTCGAGACAACGTAAACGTAAAAATGAATCGAAGATATAAAATAAAGTATCGATGATATTTTATCGAGAAATTGGATGTAACTTGGAGCAAAGACGGGCTTTTAGAGTAAGAAAAACCGACTGACTTGACTTTGAGACTTTGAGTTGCTGTACCAGAGATTGTCAAAGACTACTTGTTGAAGTCTGGTAAACCCGCATATAGAAATGAAATGGAAGAAATATCTGTTCCAATTTCGAGGAGTATGAAATCAAAGGTTCGTGATGAGATTTAAACAATTTTTTTTACGTTTAGAAATGTTCACAAATTCACTTAATTTTTACTTTTGCTTTTTTCTACAAATTTGATACTCTCAGGAAAAAATACTACGTTAAAATGAAAAAATACCATTTTTATGTATACAAAGTGGGGCACAGTGTGATGCAACCGAGCAGAGGATGATTTTATACGTAACAGTAAAAAGGAAGAATAATCATCGATCGAATGTTGAATTATTCAAAAGCGTTCTCCCATATGGAAACTTGCGAAACATTCACGATATAATTAAAGTCGAACAGAATGAATATTTCTTCCGCGTCGTCTGGCAATAAATAAATTTGGCCGGCAAATACGGCAATGTCCAAACTTTTTTACGACATTGGTCTCATAAAAAAGAGAGAAATATTAAAATGGTATTTGCTGCGATAGAAACTATTTGCTTCGGGTCATTGTTCTCTGTGCCCCGTTTCTTCCTGCAAGTAAAATTAGAGCTATGAATCGCCAACCTTATTTGAAGAGTGCATTTTCTACGTAACCAGAAACTCGCTACGCACACAGACGCCGTTTTAGCGTACGCGACTGACGTATGGTTGCACATAATATCGTGCTTTAAGGGATTTGCTAAAATTGCGGTCGCGGGGTAATAAAGTTGCAAGAATTTCGTGTTCTGGAATAAAATGGATTCGAAAATCCACCTAATTATGTTACAAGGCTATTTGTTCAATTGATTTTATGTGAGCTGAAATAAATATCAGGGAATAAAAATAAAAGAGGAATATTTCTCGATTTAAATATTATTACTGTGCACGAGCGTTAAATATTTCGAAATATTACTTTGGAATTATCTAATTATGTTGCAAAGCTATTTGTTCAATTGATTTTATGTGAGCTGAAATAAATATCAGTGAATAAAAATAAATTTAGCGGAATATTTACTGATTTAAATATTATTACTGTGCACGAGTGTTAAATATTTACAAATATTTGGAATTATTTTATTCATTGAATAAGCGAATGTTTGCAAAACCTATACTTTTTTTAGTTCTAGGTTTAGATGCATTCTAATAATACGAGAATAAAGGAATTTATGATGTATCGAATATTTTGTAGAAGCTGTCACAATTTTTCTGTTTTATTATTCTGAGACATATACTACCAACAATATCTTATGTTTAATATAAAATAGAGATGATTTCTGTGTAATATTTTATTCGACAAGATTGGAATATTTATTTTCTGTTGCATTAAACTTCTAAATCTATCAAGAAAAAGTTTTCTCACATTCATATTTTTTAAAGCTTGGCAAAATTATGAAAAGTCATAACATGCTAAGAATATGAAATTCTGTGGAAGGTTTCTGTAAATTACTTTGACGTTTTATGATTCTGTGAATGATTAAAATAATCAGCACAGTTTAAAGTTGAGTTTAAGAATATTTCAAGATCGGTAATATTGTTCATAAATGAGAGATCCGCAATATTCGTGGAATAGTGAGCAATTAATTATCCGCCTGGAGGGGCATTCTTTTCATTTGCGATTAAGCTGCCGACGTTGATATATCCATCAATATTGAATCACATTACTCACGTCCGCATTGCGTCAGCAAGCGCGACATGACAGTACTCTGCACCTGAACAACAAATTTAAAGCAAACGTACGTCATATGTATTCATGCACGCTGATGTGTGACATTTGTTACTATGCCAGTGTACCTAAATCAGTTGTCAATCCTAACAATCCCTCGTCCATTACGATGGACGTACGATATTTTGCACCTACGAACTATTTTATTACCAATCACCACTTCATTGTTCGTAACGTTCACATTCTGTTCATATTTCTCAATTCTTCCCTAAATTATTATGATTAATGATTTGAACAAAATTTGTTTCAGATGAAAAGTATAGAAAATTAATTATAAGTCTCTTCGTCTGCCGTAAAAAACAGTTGTTGAAGAAAACAGAAAAAATTATATTAGCATTTACAAAGACTACGTTCCTGAACTAATAGTAGTCAAAAACCAGTAAATAATATAAGAAATTTAAAAAAAGAAGACTTTTATGTACATTATTCTTTACAGAAAAATACTTCGGTATACAAATAAATATTTCACACTTTATTGAACGAAATATGTTACAAGTGTTTTATAAATATTTCATAGACACTGTCTCTGATTCACATACACTGGCATATGATTGTAAAACTTATGTTGTTCATAATGAATACTCAAATGAGACGTTTAAATCTATTATTAAAAACGTAAACTGAAAATAAACACAAAAACATGTTTTATTCAAGCAAAACTTCTGTGATTCCAAAATATATATGATAATAATGTTTTAAAGTTTCTCTAGCTAATCAGATATTTTTAAAAAATTCATCCTGCATGCAAAAACATTAATTGCTGTTTAATTTCAGGAAACGACATAAATGGAATGTCGATTCTATCGAACAGTATTTATTTGATAAAAACAACGAAGAGGTATAATGTACGTATTCCCCCGTGAAATATATGTATGCCAATATTCAATTGTATTATTTCCCCATGCATAATATCGACACATATTGTACTACTTAAAATAACGCAGAAAATTGTCACAAAGTTGTAAAATTAATACGTCGCACACGTTCGACGTATTGCAAATCCAGGCTACGCCTGCGTTATTATTACTTCACGCAAGTGTAATTATCGCGGCAACTATAAACAACGTTTCAACGGGAGCTATTAACGGCGCAATTTTGTTTTAAATCTTTCACTATGAACTTTGGAACGATTAAACATTACAATTTTTCCTGTATTTATTTAGAGCAATTTTTTAAACGAATACTTTGTCGACAAAACTCTTTTTATTTTTCAAAATTAGACTGAAAATTGAAACTTTTTTCTATAAAATTCAGACACATTGAATGCACGAGAGCTCGATTTTTTCATACGTTAATTCATTCATGAAAATACAATGAAAATCACTGTCTACAAGGCTGTACTACAGCCACTGGAATAACAGTAATTTTGGTTAGGTTGGTAGAAACAACATAAATAAACTTTTCACGGAGTTGGCGTATCGCGAAACATTATGCAGCTTTGCCCCTAGTTATTCAAAATGTTCAGTTACTCCACTTAATATATTCTATTTGTATATAGTTAAAAGCATACACTACATTAAATAAAATTACTATAAGCCGTGTTCTGTTGCGGACAGTTTCCGAATACTCGTAGCGAACGTGTTAAAATCCTAGAAAAGTTAAACATCTCCGAAAGTTTCAGTAGTAAACAATGGATTCAGTTTCAATTTGGTTAGCTCGTGTAAAAAGCCATGGAAAGAATTTATCTCGGAAGTGTATGTTATAATATCTTGCAAAGTAAAAAAAGAAAAAAGACAATGTTAACCTACCCAACAGTTGATGTACTTGTTTCAACTACGTTTACTTTAAAAGAAAAAGTACAGTCGCCTCAGAAACTTGGAAAAAAAATCACCTTGGTAGAAACTTTCTGCTACTTCGTGTTTGCTCTTGGAAGCTGTCAGCTTTTTTATTAGTTTACAATTTTTTCTAGCATCAGTCTAATGGAAAATATCAAGGCGGTCGTTACTTGTTTTTAGCGTTCTTAATGGTACAGCGTGGAAGTTTTTAAAGTAATAGCGTACGTCAACTAAATTTCTAAAGTGGTCTCTCGGAACCTTAACTTCATGTGAAAACAGTAATCTTTTTATTTTATATGGAAACAGCTTGTATTTAAATCTATCATCGCTATCGATTTTCCGTCCGTCTAGCGTGAAAGTAATGGATTAGGAATAAATATTCTTAAAAAGAAAATAAGCCCATTAACCAAAACCTGACGATATTGTAACTTAAGAAAAAATTTGGGACGAGAGTTGACAAGACTACATGTGTCGTCGCATGTATCCAGAGCCAGAATAGCAACCAATCTGACAGAAGTCGGGTCATAGATCGAAGAAAAAGATCTGGCATGTGTACTACTTCCAGAAACCTATGAAAACTTAAATATGTCTCCGGTGAATCTACTGTATGCCAAATTTATCTCAGAAAAGATCAAAATAAAGATACATATTTATTATTGAAACGAGTAATGCACCGTCGGAAACTATTTTTGTTCCTTAATGGTAAATCAAAATTTAAGGAGCAATGTCGAAACTACAAACTTTCAATATATATATTCTACCTATTATTTATAAAAATTTAATTTTTAATTTCTTTTCGTATATACATGATACAATTCACAAATAAAATACAACGAAAGTGTAAAGTTATCTTCATTTGTGAAAATAAAATAACAATTTTAATAAACATTTTCCAAGCTATTTCCAGATGATTGGAAGAAAAATTGTAAGCTATTAAGAAAGTTATATTAATGTAACGTTCGATATTTAATATTATAAATATTGTCTATACGGCGAACTGCTTCGAAGGATCACCAAAACATTGTCGGAAAGCATGAATTTAGTTATAGATAATAGACAAACTGATAAATACAGTTATGCTATAATGGAAACCCGATGCTTCTTGAACTATGTTCATCATAATTGTGCGGTGCGAATTGTGCACGTGTTTTGAACTCGCGACGTACCACTGCCCGTTTGATAAATTAATATCACAGCAAATAGTTGAAGGAATTCAGATTTTGTGGCATGGCGAATGAATGCAATTTTGATCAGAAATTAAATAAAGTACGAAGTAATTTAACACTATCTGAGTAACTCGTATACTTTTGGTAATTGTTCGAACAAAAAGACGGATCAAACTATGTGACTGTAAAAAAATTTTGGATTCTAAGCTTGGCAAATATTTGGATCTCCAAAATGAAAACTTTTATGCTACTTTGTGCGCTACACGCGAGCCCATAATATGTCACGTGCAATAAGAGGTGCGTTTACTACAAATCATCAACAGCTCATAAACCGTAGACATTTACCCAGTTGAGCCAGCCATCTGTTAAGATTGTAAAGCCTTTAGCACTCTAAGCTTACGGTACGACGAAGCTATTAAAACAAGAGGAACTAATTAACTAAAGTAGAAAAAACTGCCCGTTGCGTTTAAGCCTCGATAAATTGAAACTAGAATCTCAAACATGGTTGATATTACAAACAGGGACAGTTTGAAGGTACTTTACGTAGGAGTAACGACAAATATATCAGTTTTTATGTTAGCTGTAACTAACTCTGGAAGTAATTGGACAAATATAAATACGAAGCTAAAGAGAAATTAGGGATCGAGAGAAGCTGCAAAATTTGTATAGCTTGAAGAATACTTGTACTAAAAGGATTTAACGATCTTGCAATGGACACAAGTCGTTTCCTAAGTTGTATAAAAGGTATGTCTAATGATATTATTGTGTTGCTTTTATTATCAAGTGTGTGAATAAATTCCGGATCTAGCTTCTACAGACACGTTATTTAAAAAAAACAAGATGGCACATATCTACTAGTTTTTTAATGAGTAGGTGTTTTCAAAGTTATTTCAGGCTCATCTTGCTTTTTTTTTAACGTAAATCTATATTAAAAATTGCATAAGTTTTGTTTGAAACATTTTTCTGTAAGTTTAAAGTTTCTAAGATATTTAGCTGATTTTTCAAATTCACTTTACTGAATTATATATTATTATATTATGATATTTTATCTTTTTCTGAAAGATACTTTATTTCATTTAAGAACATTATAATAAATGCTCGAATCTTTGACCCACAGCTTCTAAACATTTATTAATCCTTTTAATGAAAGGCTGATGAAAATATAATAAAGATAATTGAACGAATCTGCGTAGCAGCAAATTCTTTCTCCACTATATTAGACTTTCTTTCAAATTCATCGAGTCAATTCAGAAAAGACTTGCCAACCATATTACAAACCGTACTATGTGTAATTCTTATTGATTTATTTTTCTATACTGTATTATCTGAATACTCAAACGGGATTACCTGTACGATAAATTATTATCGCATCAGAGTAAAAAGATCCAAGAGAAAACGTTCTTGCAATAGTACTCGGAGTCAAGATTGGGTCGTTCGAGTACCCTTCCTCGGAGATATGGAGAACGTTGAGAGGGCTGATAATTGAGAGTTATGGCCAGGGGGTAGATTCGATGCTTGTGATCTTTGGATCATGGTAGAATAGGTCGATTGAACCTCGGAACACCAAAGCGTCGAGACGCAAAGCAATACTGTCCGATGATGGGAGAACCTGCTTTGCACGAATCATACAATTCTACGAGTGCAAAAATGCGAAAAGGAAAATTGGTGTACTGTTCCTCGGATATTTCAAGAACCTCGAGTGTCAAAGATTCTTTAGTAAATTTTTGAAATTGACGTTTAGTTGCATTTTAAAAATAACTAAAGAAATTGAACATAACTAATCATAACAATTAGCCAAAACTGTAGTAATCTAAATAGATAAGGATTTCAATTTTTTTTACTTATATTTCATCACTTCGAAAAATTTGGAAAAATTACAGGTTGATAACCACAACACGATTCAAAAACAGTACACATATAAATTTTGGTTACTTGATAACTTCAATATAAAATTGGAAATTTTTAATTTTTTGATTATTCTGAAAAAATTCACAAACATGTACGCCTTTGAGTAGAATATCCATAATTTTTTTCGCAATTTTTTATCAGATACAAGAAAAGAAATGAAGCTTAAACTGTAAATTATATTTTGTTTCGTAACTACACTGATAATAGGGATAGTGAGTTAATATTTGGCAGAAACAATTTTCTTTGAGTGCCCTATCCACTGATACGTCCAAAATTGACTTTGGTTTGGGAGCATTTTTATTATGCTTATTCGACTATATGTATAGTAATGATTCTTAAAATGAACAGCGCTCCGAAATTGGCACGTTCATTTTTCGTACAGGCGAAATTCGACACCAGCAGATGCCCCTAAATTAGTTATTAGTAAGAATTTATAAATTATATAAAATTAAAACAACTTTATTGTATGATTTATTTTAATCTAGTCAGAATTGAATGCATCCTATGATACACATTCATCACATACTATTGTATAAATAAATTATTAAATAATTTAACGTGGTGAATGCCATATTTTTAAGAATATCTTTCCAAATTTAATAATCTGTATTTTTCACAAAGCTTCGCTGGACTCTAAGAGGGATCCCCCCAAGTTGTAATAGAAACATTCAATTTACGAATCACGTCTGAGGCTCGTTTTAAGAATCATTACCGCAACGGGAACGTTCGCGTTTGAACGTGCATTACAGCGAGCTCGTTATCAGCCCGGTGTATTTAACCCAGTCGTCGATTCGTATAGTTTGTTTCGCACTCGTTCGAGGTATCGCGTCGCGCTGAAATACGGCCCGGAATACAAATAAAGTTCCCAGGCCCGCGAGCGCCCAGCCATTCGAAGTCAAACACGAGCAACGGCTTTAATAATATTCCTCGAGAACGAGCCATGTCGTTCTGCAGCGCGGATAAATAAATAAAACTTTTCAGTGCCCCCCGGGAACTTCGAGCACGCGGAAACCGCCCAGCCCAGGCCGCAATCTCGCGGAAATTTTCCAGAGCCACGTTAAAGAAGCACTCGTCGAACGGGGGCTTTCAAACTTTCCGTTTCATCGACGTTACGAGAACGTTAAAAAGAATATTCCCACGGATGGATTGAATGCTCCAGGCTCGAAAGAATCTAAGCGCTTTCCGCTTGGAACTTCACCGAAGGAACCGTATCGAGCCCTTCCCGTACTCTAACGTCGTTATTGGTTACGACGATATCTCTCGCGTTTTATTGTTCGCCCTGCGCTCCTGCTTAACGATCTACTGTCCCACATTCTTTAAGCTGTTTTCAAACTACTGCGCGATTTGTATGTACAAACACTGCGCGGAATTTCTCTTCCTTGCGCCCGTTCCTCGACGACGCCATTCTTTGCAAACTGCGACGACGTTCGATAATCGCGCACAAGAAACTGCGCGATAGATACATTTTTGCATTTGCCAATTTATAGGAATATTGGCTTGGTCATACAATAGTAATTGTGTCCTTTTCCAAACGCGAATTTTTCGTGGGGAAATAAAAGCTTTAAAGTGGTATATAAAACCATGCAAATCTACGTTGCAAGAAAAAAATTCTTATCCTGCGTTTTTCAACACAGCATCATAGATAATATTTCTAGGAAGTTCAGAGATTTATGAAAATACGTTCTATTAGCAGTGGCAAAACTGTGAGTTTTTGTTAAATAGGCAGTGTGCATAGAACGACGTAAATTAAATTGATAATAAAATACAATTTTAAAATTAAAGTAAAAATAAAATAAAATTGGGTAAAATTATTAATATTAATTGTGTAATACCGGAAACAATAGTGCGAGCGTGATAGTTCCTTCTTTTCCATTTAAAATGCCACGAGAAAAAAGTTAAATGATTAATGATGAATTTTAACAGTTATTTAAAAAATAGTGAGAATTATTCAAGAAAGAAAAATCTACAACATTGTGAGAACGACGCTTTCATTATAATACCTTGAGCTCTAAAAATGCAAAGAGTAGCGAGGATAAAATAACGTTTCATCCAATCGGGGAGAAATGTTGTCATTTAACGGGGAACTATTGCATACCAAAAACGGACATGATTAAAAAAATAGAAATTAAATAACTGTTCGTTACTCGTTAAATAAAACTAAAAATTTAAATTCTAGAAAGAAATATTTCAAAAAAATTTATACCTGTTTAGCAAAAAACAATTTTATATCCTCTTCGGCACTGGAGGATTTCGAAACTATTTTTTAGTAACATTTCTATGCATATGTTTGAACACAATAAATGAGTAATTACGTAACCTGCCAATAATTATAAAAATAATAACCTTTGCAGTATAAAATAAATATTTTAAAAATTAAATAGAAGCGTGTTACCCTCCTGAGATTCTCTGAATTCTGATTTTAAAATAACGTTTAAAAAATCGTTTCATGTAATTAACAAAAATTCAAATAAATTACAAAACCTATAGTTGCTCAAGCTTGATTTGCAAGCGAAAGTCGCAACCTAGAATTGGGATTAAAAGATGGAAGAAAAGGAGTTTAGATAACCATCGTTCGACCGGAGTATCATCGGAGGCGCGGACAAACGGATCAGGGTTCTCCTTTCCAGAGTCGCGGAAGAGCAATTATTCGCGAGAACTTTGGAAAAATTGTGCGTTTGCACTTTTTTAATTAAATTTCCCGTCCGATGTCGTCCCGCGACCGCGTCGCGACCACGCGGTGGACTTGAGAACTTTCAGGAATTTAATTGAAGTCCAGGCATCCTGACCGACCCGGCCGCCTTTCTGGCCAGAGAAAAAGAGTATTTCCTGAAAAATTTGCGGAAAATTTGTCACAGGTCACCTACAACAAGGCTCGCCTTAGCGATACGTTCGCTCAAAAAAGTCTCCGAGCAAACGGGTTTGCAGCGCGGTCGCGTTGCACCCGCCACGGAAAGGAAAATTTTTAATGAGAAGATCACAGATATTCTGACGTACAATTTATAAGACGAACGAGCCCCTGAGAACCGTCATTCATTGTCAGAATCACTGGCATGAAAACTGCTTACGCGAGTAAACGTCGGACCTGAAAAAGGCCGTAGTAATACCGCGTCTTTGCTTTTAATTTCAAAAATAATAACGCGATTCTTTTGATCTTAAAGCGATCGAAAGAATGCAATATCCTGACAACAAAATTGTCTCGGTATTAATACAAGACATGGTCTACAAATTGACAAGAAATTCTCTGCAAAATGTAACATTACTTAATTTAATTTTTTAAAGAAAAATTGAATAAAATTAATAAATTTGATGATTTTCTGATAAATCTGTCAAAACATTGAAAAATACGAAGTCCTGTAAAGACAAGTTTTGACAAATACCAATAATACAATCAAATTTCCTCTCTGTTATATTAGCAATTAAGAAAATACGAATCATTGATAAATATAAGAGCCTCGTAATTGTAATTTATTGAATTTGAATTATTTTCGACATTTGAACTATGCATTTACAAGTATAAACCTCTTCCGAAAAATGATATATTTGCAATGTAGATTGAAAGAAAATAATTATGTGAAGAAACACGAAAATAATGAAAGAAAACGTACAACTTGTGAATAAATACATATAGATTAACATATAAATATCTTCAAAACATTTAATATAAAAATCTATGAAATTAATGTTTAATTTAATTTGACTTTTATATACTATTAGAAATTGTACATAATACAGAAAAAACAGGTTTAATAATATTGTTATTCCAAAGCCAACTTCAACTCAACGTAGAATCTACTTAGCCACTTCGATTGTTTAATCACAGTGTATTTACGATTCATATTACAATGTCTTCCATGGTGGCGTATCGTAGGTATAGTAAACGATCTTATCGCTGGAATAAGAAACCACTTTCAGGTTGTAAGAGCTTAATAAAAGTCGCAGAGAAGTACCATTAATCTGCTAAACTTCTTGAACTTTGATACGTTTCTTACAGGGTGTACGTCCACAAAGTTGTGCCTCTGCTTTCGGTGGTTTCATCAGACAACCAAAGACACAATAACACTCTTGACACACGCAATTTCGCAGTAGAAAGTGGGACAAACACAAATTGTTATTGAACCGAACATGCACGCGAATAAGATCTTACATAAATCATGGTTATAACCGAAGTAATATACAAGAAATATTTTCTATTTCGTACAAAACTCTATCACTGACACAAGAAATCATTCCTTTCTTATTTTTAGAAAGTAATTACAATTACCTTGTTTCGACCCTAACTCAAACTTACTTAGAACGCGTTGAACTTGATATATTTCAATATCACTGAAATCTAATCCAGAAATATTTCTCAAGCTTCTGTTTCAATAAAATATAGTATCTTTTAAGCTCCCTCCGTCTGATTTCTTGTTTCAATAATCAAATGAAGCAGTAAAATAAAAGTAAAGCTAAATAGTACGAATTGATAAGATTGAAAAAATTATTAAAAGCTTTTCTTTTCAAGAATTGAAAAAGGTTGAAGAATCATCGTCGCTGAGGGGTTTCTTGAAACTCAAATAGATTGAACGCGTCGAAAGACGAATCGAGATATGTTTGGACCATGTCGTTTTCGCAAAGAGAAACGAAAACGTGTGAGAAAAAAAAAAAAGAGGAACAGGAGTCAGACGATGCGCTCCCATAGAATAGCGATGAAAGTCGAGAGGTTAAGCGTCTTATGAGATCCTGTGAATTCAAGGTGCTTCGCGAGGAAAGTGCCTTTTATGCCGACGTGCTCTGCGTGCGAGCTGCGCGAAAATATGCCATTGATTTTTATCGGTGAAAAATAGGTTTCCATGATCGGTTATGAAGAAGGGAAGAGAATATAGTAACGGGTAAGCAGGTGTACGCAGTGGCGGAGAAATTGAGGAAATACCGAGCCACGAGCCAAAAAAAGGAGACGCTTCGGTTTCGAAGCACTGAGAACGCACGGAAAAGCGCAGAAACGTCGAACGAATTTTGAACAGTTTCAATTTTCCGTGAAAAATGAATTTTTAATCTGACCATTGTCGAACCAAATTGCATTTTCAAAACTCCTTTAGCTTTCGTTGCGTTCTCTCTACCTCTGGAACACTTTTTAAGTTCCTTTTTAAGTTTTCAAGTTTCTTCGAAGAGTGTTTCTACTTTCTCCACTGCCCACATTTAGCGAGAATATGTAAATTTTTCAGTGTAGAATTTTCTTGGTTGTACGAACACCGTTATTTTAGTATAATAATTAGAATAGCCACCTTTGGTTCCAGCAGAATGTTCTTTCTTAGCTTACATCATTTTTTAAGTAAAATGAATAATTTTAACATTATTAACACGGTGATAAATAAATAGAATACGATATTAAAAATTAATATTATAGGAAAAGTGACACTCATAAATAAAATCAAAGTAAGCAGTATTTATGTCACTTAATATTTATAATGTTACTTTTTATATAAGATGTACGAGAATAGATTATAAATCAATGCTATGGATGAATATATTATATTCTTTTATTATAATTGTATTAAAATTTAGGAATTTTTAAATATTTCGAATCGAATAGTCCCCATAATATTCATTTTTAATTTCATTTTCTATTATTCTAATATTATTATTGTGTTAGTAATGATAAGTTAGATCTTTAAAGTCTGTCAGCCTAGTAGTTTATATTCGTTGAATGTATGATTTTGATTTAATTATAAATATTTATGACTCAAGTTGGAAATAGTCAAATTAGATATATAGGGTGTTCCAACGTAAGTCGAAATTGTAGAACAAATATTTTTTGTACGATGCACTGTTCTTTGAGAAAATAAATTTTAAGAATTCATTAGAAACAAGTGAAATAGAGCACGACTAGTCTGACGCGGCTGACCCGTTACTTACTACTTCCACTTGTATCGAAGTACTCTTGTGCACGAACCTAATCAATTTTCAATTCAATCATCTTGTAAACATTATAGAAAATAAAATAAACGAACAATAGAAAGATATAACTTTATAACTAACATAAAAAGAATTTTCCAATATTTTATCAATACGTATCTTGTATTTCGATAAACGTTTGAAACTTAATAAAAGACACATTAAAATAAAGTTTCACAATATTGTTCGTTCATTTTATTTCCTATAATGCTACGAGATGATTGAATTAAAAATCGTAACTGTACTTCAATATCAATACAAGTAGAAGTAGTAAGTAATGGGGCAGACGCGTCAGATTAGTCGAACTCTATTTCACTCGTTTCTGATGAATTCTTAAATTATATTTTCTGAGACTTCCTAATAGAACTGGGTGAATATAAATCTAATGTTAATATAAACATAAATTACTTGAAACATGATTTCTTACGCAAGTGATGTCTCAGTATGTGTAGCGAATTTTCCAACTTCTTCCAACATTCTTGAACTCACCTGAAATCAGAAATAAAATATATTTAGTTATAATAAAGCCAGACTTTCATTCACTTATTTATTTTTGTTTCAAATAAAAAATAAAAATACGTATTAGCGACAGCATAAAATGATTATATATTACGATAATTGAATTTACTCATTTCATACATGTCAGAGTATTTCGAATTGTATATAATACACATTTAACGAACGAAACATTTCAATCATATTAATATGCTACTCGGAAATACCGTTTTTTAATTTTTTTGACTATGACCACTGCTTCGAAAACTCTGAGATTCAAGAACAGTACAAATATAAATGTGGTCACTTGATAACTTTAATGTAAAATCGAATAATTTTAATATAAAATGTAAGCCTTCGGATAGAATATATTTTTTTCATCATTTTTGATTCGATACAACAAAAGAAATGAAGCTTAAATTATAAATTACGTTTTCCCTTGTAACTACCCTAATAATAAAGGTTAATATTCAGCAGAAAAAATTATCTTAGGAGAATCTATCCATTGATACGTCCAAGATTAAATTTGTTTTAGGGACACTTTGACGATGCTTATTTAGCTATACCTGATCTTTGCACGAATATATTATTATACCGTATGTCTTCAAAGACAGATTTCCTAGTACGAAAAATGTTCTCTAATCGCTTCATAACTATGTTAGAATTTTCGACCGAAAATTCATCAAACTTCGTCGAATTAACAATCTGACCGCATTTTGACTCTATCAGACCCGTTCGAATCGCGATGGTGGACGCGTGCACGCACGTTAAAGTTACGTCGGGCAAAAAGTTCGATTAAAAACCAGATATACGCGACAACCAAATCGAATTAACCCGCGCTTCCACGCGACCCGCTTTTTTCCCCGGCATTTTTTTTTTTTCTCCATTTCCAACCGTCCTCTTTGTTTTTTCGCTGGCCGCGGCCGGCTGGCTATTCAGCGCGAAAAGCACGCACGGCGGCAACGTGATCGGAATGTTCATTGGTAATTCGGAGTTACCGTGCAGACGTACGAAGCCCCTAAGGCCGTCGAGGCGGGATGAAGATACCTCCAAAGTCGAACAGAAGCTCGCTCGTAAGAATCGCCCGGAGATAGACGTCGGTGAAACGAAGCAAGATCAACAGCAGCTTGGGAAAATGAATGGGAAATGAGAGGATCAATCGGCTGAACGAAGAAAAGATCCGGGAATGGATTGTGAGACAGCGTCGAGGATTAGGAAGCGACGACTGGGATCGAACTTAACAACAATAGACGAAGTTGAACAGACTTGAACGGAGAAATGCAAATGAGAAGAATTCAAGGTACATGAATTTTTCACGAACAAATTAAGAATAACGATTCGTTCGGAGAAACAGAGAAAGAGATTACCATTTTTCATTGTCAAACCATCGGGTACGCGACGATATTGAAACGGAGACACGGTTTCGATTAACAAGTTACGCCCACTATGGTAGGTTAAATTTTATTTTGTTCTCTTTGAATAGAAGTTCTAAAGCATAGTTTGCATTTGGCGATATGTGGATATGAATGTTTTAGGAGAAACTTCTTTTCTGAGAATTTTGTTCCGTTTATGGATTATGTGTTTCGTTCACGGTACGATCAGTATAATTACAATGTATTATAGTAGATTTCGACTCAACAAGGGGTTCTGAATGAACTATAAGACGAGTGGATTCAGTCTGTAAAGCTTACATTTTATAAACGGGAGATTAGAAAACAGAGTTCATCATCACGTAACCTACTATAATATATTGCAACCACCTGTATCGTACTTTGTGCAATACATATAGCTCGCCTTTGAGGTTCAATTTTCAGGCAATAAGGTTTTCTGCCTTTGATCGTCAAGCAACGACAAAGCAACCACTGTTAGATATAAAAAAAAAAATTCATATGCATTATTTTGTGTCTAGTTTCTACATGAGACCGAGTAGAAGATACTGTTGAAAACTGCTACTTTACCCCTTCGTATTTACTAGACAGTAATTACTTTCAACTATACAATAATTAATTTCTTAAAATAATAAACATGGTATACCCACGATTGAACTCCCAGAATTTTTTATAGCCATTACTGACGTCGACAAAATAATATTCGAATTGTACTACATTTCATGTTTGCATGAAAACATCAAATTTATTTTTCACAACATTTTCATTCATAAATTGTTAGTTTACGACAAATGAAACTAGTTTACATTTACACAGGATATAAATAAATATCGTTATGCGTTATCAATAAATATCATCGTTGCAATTACTAAAATTCTCATACAAGAGAGTTGAAGGGAAAGGAATTATTTTTTAAATCGATTTCTTCGATCGATCATGACAATACAGAACATTAAAATCTAGATGTTAGAGTTTTTACGAGTATGATCTTTGCTTAGAGCTTACAACACGCTGGCCCGGATGCTGAACTCGTAAAGGTTAACCATAAAAGCTTCCCTATCATATTTATTGCACGGTTTATTGTACATAATGTTGCAAAAGTATGTACAGGAGCAGTTTAACATTTCCCATGTTCAAAGTTTATACGTATGCGTTTACTCGAGGGAGCGCTAAACAGGTAACTGTCGATTATCTTCGCGTTCGAAACGAATGTTTTATGCGCGTGTAAACTATAATTGTACCTACTTGTGTATGAATAACGACCGCACGATCATTAGCCAAGGATATATTATATGAAAAGTTTACGAACTTCCAGCTGCATCTCTACGATCTTCAATGCAATATTTAGTTTGAACACTTTCGAAGAAAACTTTGTTTAGCCGTAGAATTTTTTGTCATTTTAATTTCGTCATTCAAAAATCAGGTTTATAATTTATAATTGAATTGTAAGTCTATATATTATACACAGAGTATCCATTTGAAAATTTTAAACCTACATTCTAAAAGAGAAAAAAATTAAGAAGTTTCATAAACAAACAAATTTGTTATTTTATTAAATATAAGATAAAATTTTATAGAAAATTGTTTCATACGAAAGTTCGCTCTTTCTTTGCGTAGAATAAGAATCTATAAATGAAAATACAGGTTTCCATGTTTAGCTGCCAACAAACAAAAAATAAATAAAATAGTTCTATTTCCCTCTTGAAACCGAGTAACTTTTGTGTTTAACAAATGTGTTGTTTTCGAGATATTTAGTTTATTTATCTATAAGCACTGTTTTCTACCTCAACTGTAAAAATATTATATTTTCTCCTATAAATAGGATTTTACCCATATAATAAATACATAAACAAATAAATTAGTAACGTATGCATTTAAAAAAAAAGTGTCATATAATTTTAATTTACAGTGCCGCAGACGATTTTTAAAAAAAATAATCTTTCCATTAGTGGAGTATGAAGGTGACTTTAAATTCTGTTATAATCTTCTCTCCTACGAAAGCTATAGCTAAGCCCAGTTTTACGAAATATCCTGTACATTTAAATCCTATATTGCTCGGTCTTAACGCTATTTGTATAGCTCTCCGTTGCCAATTCGTGGAAAAATTAAATTTAAATATTTAATTCAAATAAAATTTAATTTCATTGCTTTTCCTGGAGCGGTAAGATCCGACGATCGTCGGAGGAGTCGCAAATATGTCCATGTGGAGGTGAAACGGGAGAAGTTCGTCAGTAATCCGTTAATTTCATCGTAGATCGAGTTCGAGTCGACGCGATAAAGGGGAGGCGAGTAGGCGATGATACGCGACACCGGGAAAAGAAACTTGATCCGACGAACGCGAAAGCGCTTTCGCCTGTCAAGACCCGACCGAAGCTTTGGATGCGAGGACTTGGAACGCTTGGCATTTTATATTAAAATCCTTTCTTCCGTGTCAACCCGATATCCTGCACCTATCCAACCTTTCGCTCGTTGTTCACCAACGCCCCCGACCACCGTTTTCCGTTTTCCGTTTTCGTACGTGCGACGGCGAATGGACATTTTTCGAGAAATTCGCCACCCTTCTGCATTCCGTTTCAATTACAGGCAAATGAGTACAGTGATTCTGCTGTCCCTCGCCCACCCCTGTCTCTGTTAGAGTTCGTCATAGATAGCGTCGATAACTTCTAGAAAATGCGAACGAAATTGGAGGAATTCTCTACACTGTTGAAGAATCATTCCTCTGTGGAAGTTGCGAGACTTCGTAATTTTCAGGAATTTTTTTTAAACGAATGGCTATGTATACTGATGCGATTCTTGTTTGTAATTTATTTAACTACATTTTTGTCGTACATTTATATTTTTTATACAGTTTTATGCGATTGTTTTTACTGTTATCGTCCTCGGAATAAACACATGTTTAAAAGACATGTTCCGCTAACGCAAACATGACAAAATTGAAAAGATTCTTAATTAATAAGTTTATCGTTATAAACAAAATTTATAGTATAACGATTATTATAAAACTTTGAATTTAATGTGATATGTTAAATTAACCCTCGTTATCAACGATATATTTTCAGTCGAATAGTCTCCATACCGTTAATTTTCGATTTCGTTTTCTATTATTCTAAGTAATTATTAGCTGCAATTTTACAATTAAGTTTAAAATTGTTTTAGAAGTCTGCACTAAAATATTAATATTACATATTAAAAGTTTAAAGATCAAAAAGTCTGTCAGCCTCATGGCTTATATTCGTTGAATGCATGATTTTGTTTTAATTATAAATATTTATGACTCAAGTTGGAAATAGTCAAATTAGAATTATAGAGTGTTCCAACGTAAGTCGAAAATGTAGAACAAATATTTTTTGTACGATGCACTGTACTTTGAGAAAATAAATTTTAAGAATGCATTAGAAACAAGTGAAATAGAGCACGACTAGTCTGACGCGGCTGACCCGTTACTTACTACTTCCACTTGTATCGAAGTACTCCTGTGCACGAACCTAATCAATTTTCAATTCGATCATCTTGAAAACATTATAGAAAATAAAATAAACGAACAATAGAAAGATATAACTTTATAACTAACATAAAAAGAATTTTCCAATATTTTATCAATACGTATCTTGTATTTCGATAAACGTTTGAAACTTAATAAAAGATACTTTGAAATAAAGTTTCACAATTTTGTTCGTTCATTTTATTTCCTATAATGCTACGAGATGATTGAATTAAAAATCGTAACTATACTTTAATATCAATACAAGTAGAAGTAGTAAGTAATGGGTCAGACGCGTCAGATTAGTCGAACTCTATTTCTCTCGTTTCTGATGAATTCTTAAATTATATTTTCTGAGACTTCCTAATAGAACTGGGTGAATATAAATCTAATGTTAATATGAACATAAATTACTTGAAACATGATTGCTTATGCACGTGATGTCTCAGTAAACTCCATATATTACATCTGGTAAAATCAACAGATTGACCGAAAACGTTTGTGTTTTCATCTGTTAATGATTATAAAAGGACTATTCACAAGATCTATATTTCCGTGATTTTAAATTATAAAAATTCACTGAACAAAATTTATAATAAAACGACTATTACAAAATACTTAATTTATTTTGATATTTTGAATTAATCCTGAATATCAACCTTACGCTGTTGCATGGCGTTTACATAATTCGATTATTTTTTCTGCTGCTTCCAGCAACCAGCGTTCTTGTTTAACGACGAGAGGCATCCTAGACGCGAACAATTTATCCCTCCGGTAATTTCAAAGTAACCGTGGATTAACCCATTACGCTCTCGAGTTTTTACCATCTAAGTCGGTATTCGTAGCAGGAATTTCAACCCTTAAAATTATAACAACTGCATAATCACGGTAATGTTTTTAAACCGACAAGTTTTCCGCGGTCTTCGAGATTTCTCTTATCCATCGTGTCGCGTGAGCTGTACGGTACCAGAAAACGTTTACGAAAAAACGAAACGCAAGAAAAACAGGATGGTTTAATATTTGCATTTTTACACAGGTTACACTTGCGAAAGCTCTCTTATATTTAACGTTTAATTAGAACTTGAAATCTCCAAGTATATGCGTTTATTTAAACAAAATCGTGTTCCATTATCTCTTAAAGCGTAAACTTTACTTTCTATTTTCCATATTTCGTATGACTATTGATTTTAAATTATACCATTACATAACTTATTACAAATTTTATCACATTAAAATAATTACCATTTGGAACAACACGATTAAAATAGATTGAAACTACTGGAGTAACATTAAATATACTTTTTCTTACAGTTTTATATTCACCGAATAAAAATAGAATAAGAAAATATATTAAGTAGAGTGAAAGAACAAGGTTCAGCGAATAAGGTTCTCTTACAACCTGACCCAAATAGTATTTCAATCGCGTTGTCCGATATTGCTCTTTTCTTCCGGGTATTATTTTTTCGAACAAACCCTAGAAAGACATTCATAAATATTATTTGTTAGCAATTTATTAAACACGATTTCACAGTACTGGTTAGATAATCATTAATCGATAGTCGAAATATTCTTCAAAGAGACCACCAGATGGAACAATGGCGAACTCTGTAACTACCTCCATACAAAATCCATTAAAAAATATTTTGATGGACAGTTGCCTGATGGATGATGCGAATCTACCTTAAACCTTAGTACTTAAGAGTCCATTAGCATACCTGGAGCGAAACGCCATTTTTGTGAAAGGAACAAAGTGTTTCCGAGAGTTACAAAGTATAATCAATTTTGTGTAGAACAATAGACAGAATTAACCAACTCTCTGAGAGGCAGGAAATTATCCAAATAGATGCAGAAAATCAGAAAAAATAAACTGTATTGGTATTTTACTTTCGATAAAAGTTTCGATCTATTTGCATTGTCATTAGTCTAATAAAATCGTGTCAATTTAAAAAGTCTACAAAAACATACAAATACAAAATTAAATCGAATTGAATATCGAAAAATTTTATTCGAATAATAGACGACGAATAAACATACTGTAACTATTTAATCGCAAAGTTTATACGATTGAACAGTAATTCAAATAAGCCTTCGTACAATAATTTAATTTTCTAATTAAAATGGTACTTTTTATTAACCAATTAACCTAACAAAGGTTGCTCGACCTTCTTTCCTTATTCGAGATTTTTATCTGGGGTACAAATTTTACCCGTTCTGGTCAACGTTAAAGGTTAACGCGGTCAGCCCAAAAGAACCGCACGGCGAACACGTGACTAAATTGTTTTACAGCACCCAGATGTGTACAGAACGTCAGCAACTTCCGGATTTTTTAAAGTACAATAGTGGTGTCGTGGCAATCCAGTAATTACGAAAGGGACTTTCTCTGCAGTCTAGAAAAATCACCGACAGAAGTCCCTAGCGAACATACGTAACGTACCACTTCGATGCTACGTCGAGCATCCCAAGCCCAGAAAAAAAGAAACACTCTACTAGCCAATAATATTGTAAGAAAGAAACGTAGAAAATCAAGATTCCTACCGAAAGTATCCAAAAGTTTGTTTCTCTTCATTCTGTCAAAAATTAAAAAACAATCATACACCATAATGGCACTGTTACATATCCTGTATTCCCTTTTATTAAAAAAATAAATCGAAATATATAGAAAAATAAGTCAAAAATTTAGAATAAAATTTTGCCATTCGATGCTTCATTTTCGAGATAATTGAAGTTGAAAATTTTTAGGGCGATTGAGTACGATTTATTTGGCGCGTCTGACCAGTTATCACTGTTTCTACTGAAAAGAATCTAATGTAAGATAGAAACTTTTGTGACTTGATTTCAATAACTTGATTAAACAATCTACATATTTTATTTTATTCTATTAGGTATATGAGCAAAAAGAAACAACGATTAATTGTTTTATTAAATTTTGGTGTAATTTGACAGAAGGCAGAGGATTTAAAAATATTGGATACGCATTGCATATCGACTTATATTTGTGATCAAAGGATAGAAACTACCTCCAATTTTCTACAACCAACGCAAATAGATACAAATATTAATACGAGTTTAATTTTTAAGGAGCAATAATTTTTATTTAACCAGTAAATATATAAATATTTTTAGTAATGCATGCTTTGCTGGCTGAGAATTGCACAAATTTAAAGTAAAGTTCAAATTGTTATCTTTCTTTGTTTGTATAATTCTATGACCACTCTAATGTGGTTTTGTAATGACTCTTTAGAATACACGTGTTTTCTAATTACTCTTCTGAATGTATGTTTTCGACCCGATGAAATGGAAAATGTGCAAGTCCGGAACCTTCGTTGCAAATATTCAGATTTTTGGAAGATCGCCTCATTATCAGAGTTGCAAAAGCGTATCCACTAACACACTCAACGCATTTGTTATCTTCCACCACACAATACTGTGTGCGCGTTTAAATTTCCATAGTCACTGGCGCGTTGCATGCAAATTCTCCAAATTTACTTTGCCTTTCCCCTATTATGCTCCACGGTATAACGTCGATATCACGAAATGATTATTTTCCGTCTTTTTGCTTAGACTAATTTATGAATGATGTGACTTGATAAATTGCTTCCGTTTGTTTATCCGTGAATATATATTTGTTAATTTGTTCTTAATTTTATACAATTTCAAAACACTATCTACAAATTCCATTTAATCCATTTTTCTGATAATCGATCTTGGAAAAGTTGTAACAAATATAATGGAAGAACAGAAAATAAAATAATTTTGCAAGATGAAAACGTAATATGAAAAACATATTGGATGCAATTAAATTTTGCCGAGGTCGTGCATTATGCAAAACAGATTGGGAAACACTGCTAGAAACGTGTCTCGTTTTGTGTTCCGATAGTCGGTCGTACGGATAATCAGCATTTAGATAATCGACTCTGGACTATTTGTGTGGTTTTACTACAATTACACGTACAAAGCGTACCGCTCTGGATTTCGACGCAGCCAGTACCATAAACCGTCACCCTCGGATGGGTTGCGGTCGATTCTTGGAATCTACCGACTATAATTCTGGAAATCTGTGACTCCTTACCTCCAAACACTAAGCATTGTAGCCACCATTCGAAATGGCAATCGAAAACGCCTTCCCAGATTACAAATTACAGGATACGTTTCGACAAAAAATTCTACCAACCAAAAATCTTAAATGATATGACCACGTTAACACATTAACGGAGATCAACATTATTTTAGTACATATATTTATAAAAGTATTATAAAGAAATACAGTGATGGCGACCATTTTGAACGTTTCCTATGAAATGACTTCTATCGAGGGACAAAAGTGGTTATGATTTTATAGCAAACTCATATATTTTTGTTTGTATGGACTCTTTTCATTGACTTTGAATCCAGTTTCACATATCTGATGAATGAAACGTGAAACGTGAACTAAATGACATGCACAAGCTTTGCCTTCAAACATTGGAGCCACTTATCTCTGCTCTAGCAATCAACATAAACAATGTTTATCTCGGTCTATTCTGCGTTGTATTATGGTCGTACGCACTATAGGACTACTTCATTTCGTTACAGAGATAAGCATTGTTTATGTTGGTTTCAAGGGCAGAGATAAATGGCCCTAATGATGAAGACAAAGCTCATACGTCACATTAAGTCCACGTTTTAGTCTTCCTTCGATACTGACAAGTTCACTGACAATTTCTAATACGACTTTACAAAATTACTTATCAAGTCTAAGATCATTTTTGGAACTTTCTAGTTTTCTATTTCTGCACTTATGACCTATTTGAAAAAATCCATCGACGAGGAATGAAGAGGAAATATTTTCAGAGAAATTAAGAAACGCAATTTTCTTTTCAAATTAAATTCTTCGACTATAGAAAATAACTTCAAAGCATGTGAATATTGGTCCGAACCGATTTTTCTCGAAAATTAGATTTGCAGAATCGATTGAACTAGCCACGTGTCTCGTTCAATATACGGTATATCCATGACGCGTGTATTTAACCTGTATAAACATCTGTAATCTAATTGAAAGGTAATTTGCAAAAGCACACGTTTCTCTATCAACATAATTTTCATCGAACTTGCACGAGTATCGATCCCGTTCGGACCGTACGTCGTCGTTGATTAAAAACTTAATCAATTCATAGAGCTATGCTTCCAACGAAGCTTCCAAATTAACCGATAATTTCTGTTACACGCGATTCGTTGCACGGCACAGGGAACAGTCCGCGATGGAAACAATGCGGCATCAGAAATCATGAGAGGTTCGCAAATGGTGCACGAGATCGAGATAGATAATCAACTCGAGGCTCGTTGTCAGTGAGCCGTGTTCTATGTTCCGAAAGCTCAAATCTGAACAGCAAAGCACTTGGTCGAGATGCTTACTGACACCATTCTTCGCAGAACAGTACGACAGGGAGATTCAAAAGCTCATGTTTGTCGTCCACTTGGCGAACCCTTCTGAAAATTGGCCTGCTGACACTAGAGAATTTCAGGACCCCTTCGTATGGTCCTGCCCCGCGCCAGATACACAAGGAACGCTGGCGAAATTAAATCAAGCTGTATACGTTCCTTTTGTCCACCTTCAAGCCACGAAACCAGTTATTACTACATACTTTGTGCACAATAAGAGCATAAAAAACAACCATGTCGGGATTATATCGTCACACGCTGTTACGTAAGTTTCCCCAAATAACCATGTTTTTAGGATTTCAACCACACGATACGCGTACACCATTATGAAATTAAGAGGACGAGTTACGAGCATTCGTCCTAATAGTAAATTAATAAAGATCGTTGATTTTCAAAGAATTCTTTTTAGAGACTTCGTTTAATAAATGATACCTTGATGTAACTTTTTCGAATTAAATGGTGACTTGTAAATGGTTAGTGAGAAAGACAGATCCCAAAAATATATACAGAGATTGAAAAAGAAAATTACATTGAACGATCGAAACACGTATTTTGAAACATAATGTTTGTTCGTTTATGAACCTTCGAAAATCCTGAAATGTGTAACTTGAATCTCAAGAGGAGCATGAACACAAATTTTCTTTCGTCTTTTTTCATTTGTAGAATATTTGAATAAACAGAAATATAATAATTTCAATATATGAAAGAAAGGAGACGAAAATATAATAAAAATAGAAATTCTTAAGGAATATATCACAAATTTTATAGTTGGCCAAGATCTGAATTCTTTGAAGTTTATTAAAACGCAAATTGTTATCTTCTACAATAATCAACCTTTTTATATTCGATTGTAATTAAATTTCATTTTATTTCTTTACTAGGAAAATACTGAATTACTTGTTTCCAGCAGTTGGATTCTGCTATTGTTCTTGATAGATATTGACGTAATGCAAAAGCACTCGACGAAACAGATCTACAAACGCTTGAACTTTCAAGTAGAATAGTTCCGGATTCGAACCGGAACAAATCAGACTTCAAACAAGAACTTATCCCAGGGCTTCAGAACTACAACCAACACTTTGAATTGTATCATTTGCAGTTACGATTTCACTAACATTTATATCTTACATATTTCAAGCGTTTATAATAAACTTCATGGGAATATACAACTTTTTCTTTTACTCTATGGCGCGAATCTTGCAAACTCTAACTGAAAATTTTGGTAATTTTATTAAAGCATGTTAGGGCTTTATTAAATGCGATCAATGTCAAGCAATCCACGTAACATTTATTTACACGAATATTGAAACATATTTTCGATAATAAACACCAATTAGAAATATTTATATAACGATACAAACGTGTAATCGTAAATACGATGAAGTGAAACGGTTCTGCGCAATTTCGAAGCAGAAAATCTTTGTTTTCTTCTACAACATTTCTGTATCAGTGTCACGAAACTATTCGATTCGATTATTTTCACCGAGAAAGTGTGACGAGAAGAGCAATGTTCAGGAACTTTAAATGGCTCTTGAAAGCATCTTCTGAAGTAAGTATCAGGAAATGGAACGTGAAAATGAATACTGCCTGCGTCTTCATGCTACCGCTTCTTCGCCCATATCTCACGCGAATATTTTACCACGCGACGGAATCGTCTCGAAACTTAAAGAAGTAGACGAAACTGAAATATTCGCACATCTTCCGAACTTTTCGTATTACGCAAAGAAATGAAACACATTCGGATTATTACGTTCGGGCGTTTCAGCGCGACGCGTTGACAAACTTTCGCAGACTTCGAATTGTTCGCGATATTTGGTCAACTTAGAAACAAATGTTTCACATTTTTGATCCTGTCTAGCAACTTGTGGACATAAGTGTATGCAATATTTAATCAACAATATAAATTGGAGCTCTAATTTCTTGTTGAAAATTATTAATGAAGTGATTGATTGTAAGCAGCTCATCATAAGTGTAAATTTTTATCTCTCCTTTCATCTTTGCTATATACAGGGCGTTCGGCCACCCCTGGAAACAATTTTAATGGGAGTTTCTAGAGGCCAAAATAAGACGAAAATCAAGAATACTAATTTGTTGATAGAGGCTTCATTAAAAAGTTATTAACGTTTAAAGTTCCGCCCATACTGAATTTTTTTCTAGAAAGTGGGTAGGATTTCGGGGGTAGGTCTATTCACCAAAAGTGATTGTAATTAACCCCCACAACCGAAAATAATTTTTCCAGACCAATTTGAAATTTTTTAATTTTATCGAAAAATTTCACACCTGGAATTTTTTTCTTGAAAGTGGGTCAGATTTCGAGGTTATGTCTAATGACCAAAAATGATTGTAATTGACCCCCGCAATCGAAAATAATTTTTCCAAAACGATTTGAAATTTTTTTTTTCGCCGAAATTTCAACACCAACCCCCTGTCGAATTTTCTTAAAAATTCGTTTTTCATTTGTAATAATTTTGTTTGATGCCCTACGGAAAAGTTGTTCAGTACTTTTTTGTGGGCACCCATGAGCTCTACTTCCGAAAAAAGTTTCATTGAAATATATTCACTATTGTAGGAGTTATGGCTGTTTGAAAATTGGACCAATTTTAGGGGGTTTTCCTCAGTTTACAGGGTTAAGGACCAACTTTTCGAATAGTTTTAGAATTTCTACATGTTCTTCGTCAAAATACGCGTAGTATGCTTTTTTAAAAATTAAAATCCGCCAATCCGTTCAGAAGTTATGACGTTTTAAAAATTTGCTTGAAATTTCTGTGAACCATCTCAACGGTATGGTCAGACATGAAATTTTCAGTAATGAATTTTTTTCTCGAAAGTGCGTAGGATTTCGGGGGTATGTCTATTCACAAAAAATGCTTGTAATTGACTTCTGTAACTAAATATAATTTTTTTGGTATGATTTGAAATTTTTTAATTTCGACGAAAAATTTCAAACCTTCTCGAATTTTTTTCTAGAAACTGGGTATGATTTCGAGTGTATGTGTATTCACCAAAAATGATTGTACTTGACGCCTGCAACCAAAAATAATTTTTTCAGAATGATTTGAAATTTTTTAATTTAATTTTTTAATAACTTTTTAATGAAGCCTCAGTCAAGAAATTGATATTTTTCATTTTCGTCTTATTTTGGCCTCTAGAATCTCCCACTAAAATTTTTCCTATGGGTGGCCGTACAACCTGTATATTTATAAAAAAGTATGAATCGTGGTAGGCAAGACAGACTATATATTTTCCTGAGAAAACAAAAACATAAGAATAGAAGTGTTGTAGTTAAATGGTGCTAAAATAATATTCTATGTTAGAATATTTTTTCAACGGTCATTTGACCAGTCGTGGTAAATTTAGTGTTAATGTATCTTTTGAGAAATTTCGAGGTCCGATAAACAGTCTTTTGTAATTTTCTAATTTACTCACGTCGAACTAATAACTTTAATAAGTCAATGGAATTTTTCCTGTTGATAACTAAATAAAAAAAGGAAATAAAAGTTTGACTGTTTATTGCGTGATCGTATATCGCGCGAATTCTGTCCTCTTTAACAATCTACCCAGTTTGCGGAAGCGGGGGAGTGACTAGCGTAAGGTATGTATATCCGTTGGACAGATTCCAGTACGCGGGTGCAGCAGCTTTGGGGTCGAAATACCGCGATGGTTGCAGGGTTGGTATTACTGACATTAGCGTCGCCAGTAACTCTTTCGAAATAGGCTTGGCACGTTCTAGACTTCGGCTACTACGGTTGACTTCCTACACCTTGCCTGAATCACGCTTCGAAATTCCGCATATCCATGCTCGTATCAGCGCGACATTTAACGCTCTTTGTCGTCTATCGTGCTTCGATAATTTTAATCGCGTTATTTGACCACGCACGCGATCAACCCTTTCCAGTCGAAGACTTTTCTCCGATCACCAGCAATTTCTTACGAAATAGTGGAAAAAGAATTACTTCGAATTAAATGGTATAACGTTGGAACAAATTATTTTATTCCATCGATATTTGCCAATCTTATAGAACGTGTTTATGAAAAGAAAAATTATATTCCTACATGTTATATTTTTTTAACACTTAAATATTTTGTAAAAGTTATTTAACAATAATTTATTTGTCTTTTTATCTTTCGTCTGGATCTTTTCTATTTTTATAGATATTTATGTAATTGAAATACACTGAGACGACCTTTCACATCATGATAGGTATCCCTTCGAACAAGATAATTCCTTGTTTACTTTCTCCAATCATTAAAAGAGACATTTCTTTGTAATAAAGTTACTGAGATACCTTGATATCATTGCTGGTAATCGTTTCTGAATACTTCGAAAAGATGAAGAAGAGAAGGATCTCTTTAAAAGACATCAAAGTAATGGTTACTCAAGCTAAGAGAATCTTTTTAATATCGTCAGAGGCGAAAGAAAATGTTAAACGTTATCGGTCACATAATTTGTTATCTTTGAAAAGAAGCATACAACATTAAACCTCACGTTATAATATTGCAGAAAATACGGTTGGTCGTTTAATAAAATATATTCTTTCGAACTAAAAATATTCTCCTATGTTCAATACGTAGAGGTAAAGCAAGATGTATCAACTGGATCAAGGATCGTCGTTTCTGTAATTCCCATCCACTTTATACAATTAAAATATAAAACTTCAACGTCTTGAGTTCGAGTCTCATTAGGAGTTTGATCAAAGGGCTTAAGAAACGAAGAAGAAAATATAAACTTTTAATTAACTCTACGTGCTTGTATATAAAGCACGCAACATCAAGTAATCCATTATACTTTAATTTTTCATTGTGGAGTTGCTTACGAGCTTATAGTTTCTTCGATGATTTTTTTACCTTTCTTGATCTAACAATCAACCGGACAAAGCAGGAGCCTCAAATTTTGTGTTTTAAGTTTACATCCATGAAAATATTCGAAATTAATATTTACATATAGTTTCTGTAAGTTTAAAACGTACGATTTAAAATGTTGTTTCCTTCAAAAGGTAACAATGTCATGAAAATTATAAAAAGGAAAGATTTAGAAACGAAATTAACGAAAGATGCATCGTATAACTCATTATTAGCGTTTCTTGGATTACCATTTACAAAATTAAACGAACATTTAATGAACCTACTCGTATCATCTGAGAACTCCAAGTTTCTAGACGATCGTTTTCAAGCAAGAAACTTGAAACCATTGAGCAAAAAATGATCGCATAATTATCCACACCGTGCATTTAACTACTCCGCTTTCAATTCAGAATCTACGCATTTAAAGCTCCACTTACGAAACGCAACTAATTAAGGTCACATTAATCCGATTTTAAAGAACTCTCTCTATTAAAGAGGCACAAACAGAGGAACGGCGTAACAGACAAGAAGCAAGCTCGATTCTCGTCGAAATAAAAAAAGAAAACGAAGAGAGGAGGCCTGCTCCACGACGCTCCAGATAAAATGGATTTTATACGTCTCCTGGGACATGAATATTTCACGCATTCGATCTGAATGAAAATCGTCTCCAAGGTGCGTCAAAAATACAGCTCGCTCCAGACACAAATTCGAGCGTGCGTCCTGTCAAAGCTCGATAAATTTTATACGAAAATTTCTGTTTGGACGTTCCGACGAAACGCGCGCGACGCACACGCGCGAAAGTCATGCATGTTTATAAAAATATTCGACGAAAAAAAAGCCAGTTCGCTTTTTAAATTTCATCACGCTTCGCTATTCGTCGATTGAACCATTTACTACTCTTCTTATCGTTTTTGCGGCAACGTTCAAACAAATTTTTTCACTATAATCGTGAATTTATATATTGAAATAATGAGTTTCTAGAAACTACAGAAATTTGATCGATTCTTGATATAAATAATACGACGTAATTAATTCGAGTAAAATTATCTGTGGTTTGGCGAAGTGAAAATTTTGAAATTGGCCATGATTTGTTATATATTGATCTGTTAGGGAATTTATTATTGGTATTCTAAATGATCTGGTGAACTATTAAGATACCTAGGTATAGTGTTTCAACAGTATTCTAGTTTTTATATAAAACAGTATTATCTGCACGAGTTTCGGTCTCTATTTCCTTCGCGTGTAATAATTTCAATTTGTGGTTTGATTATGCAAGGTGCTCCAGCAAGAGGTGATTTTACGTGCAAATATAAGTCGGGAATGTAAAATAAAATTTCTTCGTACGATGCTTCGTTTTCGAGAAACTCGATTTTGGAAATTTATTCGAGGCGCGTGTAAAGGAGTACGACTTTGATGTCGGCGCAAGTAGAAATAGCGAATAATGGCCAGACAGGTCAGCCAAATCGTATTCAATCGAACGGATACCTGACAAATTTTTAAATTCAATCATCTTGAAAGAGAAGATTCTTAAAAACGTTACACGTTTCTCTACTTATTTGCATGTAGAATTTCCTCTTTGTTTGTTTGTATTGTCCATCCTGGAGCATTGTATAATACGTATAATAATTGATCAAAATGTTAAAATTGTGCTTCTAGATCCGATTGGTAAACCTTTCTTTACCTTTCTATCCAATAATTAATACAAAATCAAGATATGATTTATCAAATATAAATGTAGAAACGAAGATTTTTTACTTTATTATTCACTTTTTTTAAAGAAGGTAATATTTTTCTTTAAAATGTGCATTGAAATTGTGGTATAAAATTTGTTTTGTATCGCTTTCATTCCGAGATAACAGATTTAAAAATTCGTTGAGAACGCCTACGATTCAGTACGACTTGGCAAACGTGTCTGACCATTACTAGTTTTTTCTACTTAAATTGCGAATGAGAGAAAACTTTGTTTAATAATTCTATTTGTTCTCGATAAATTTTGTTTTTGATTACACTTTACAATACTTCACTAAACTCTAATTATTAGAAAAATACACTATGCAACCGAGTATACACAATTCAAAGTGTTAAACGATTACATTGATTATCAATTACACTTTAACAACCGTTGGAGCATATTTTTCTGGTGTCCATTTAAAACAATCCCTTAACTCGATAAATGTTTTGTTTAAATGTACCTTCCAATAAATGTAGAAACTATTAATATGAACGCTGTCATATTTGATTATTGGGATCGTGGTGCATTTCTCGATTAAGTTAAGAAGTCGATATTATTAATTACTGTGCAAGTAAAATCGCAGAGTAATTTAATTCATACAAGCAGTTTATATTTTCAAACGCTTGGAACACTTGAATTTTCAACTTAATCAAAATATAATTGATAGTAATTTGCTGAAACGAGTAAAATATATCTTTTACAAGCCTCGGTGGTCGAGAATGCACAAGAATATAGTGCTTGTATCGACAGAACTGCTCTACAATTGTACACATTCTGTAACAATTTCATTTTTCCGATGCGCATATTACTGAACAAAAGCGAAATCAATCTAGTCGGCCAAGTGATTATCGGTCCTTGCTCTCGTGTAGCAAGAATTTTATGGTTCTCCAGTTTCAATCGATACCAGCTCCTCGTATATTTACCACGTTCACTCCAGTGAATTGTTTCGTGGACTCTAATATTTGACGACATACATCAGTTACACTCGATATAATATTGCGTGAAATTTGATAAACATTGTAGAGAAATTAATATATCGTAATGAACAATTTTACGATAATTTTACGAAAAAAATCATCGTACGAAGAAAATTATAATAATCTGTAGTAACTAATATTTCATTTAAATGCTCCTTTAAAAGAAGTTTGATGCAATAAATATTAAATATTTCTTCTTGAGAATTACCCAAAAATTAAGATTGAAAATGTACTAAATTGAAATAAATTTAAAATAGATTAGTTTTTTTGAGAAATTAATTTTTTTACTCCAGGATACTAAATTTCAATATTATATACAGGCAACATGTCGTAAAACACGATACTTTTGCTACGTATTTTTGCTTCAACATGGTTAGAGATCTGCGACAAGTCTAGCATAACACGATGTGTGTACGGTAAAACATGTTTTTACTGTGGTTGTAGATTTTCAGCTTTCGTTCCTTTTTGTTAATCCCCAATATTGAATAGAACAAAGAAATACAGTTGCCAGCGTTAAATGTCTGTTAGGAAAATATATAGTACGAGTCGATTTATTCAGAAAATATTGCCGAACCAGACAGGAAATAGAATCGGAATAAAACTCACTAAGTCGGTGGAAAAGGAAACGTTTTGATAATACAACGGAGACATTTAAAAATTGTTGGAAAAACAAACGAGTGAAACGAATTTGTTACAAATGGCATTTAGGATAAATCATATTAATTTAAAGGATCAGCACTTTGTGACATTCTAATACTTCGTAATTTCGCACTTAAACCCATTCCCAATAATTATTTGAACTGTATAAGAAGCTTGAGCATTATTAAAGCATTTGAAAAATGACTATGAAAATGACTATTCTCTAGACCACTTCGTCGTTTGACTCTCAAAATGAAATTTGATTTTTTATTTAAATACATTTATATCCGAATTATTTCTTAAACAGTTAAATGAAATGACAAAAGTAAATTCATAGAACAAAATAACAATTTTTTATTTCATTCGAGTGAATCAACGGAAATAAAAAATTACTCGATAACAATTTATTTGAAAAATATAAATAATAAAGTGTCCGAAATAATTCATCATTTCAAATTGTTATTTATTTTATTTTCACCCCTGCTATACAGTGTCTCTTTTAAATAGCATATGAAATATTTATTTTTGTTTTTAATTTTATCCAGCTCTGCCATGAAGTTTAAATCAAACGTAGAGTGATCTACGGTAAAATGTCGAAAATTCCGTCCCGACGGTACGAAACTTACCGATTGCTGAACGTCGAATACATCAGTCCGTGAATGTCGCAAATTCCCTGGAGATTGTTCGTCGATCAGGACCGTTCAACTCGCAGGTAAGTTTCTCCAAGGTGATAGTAATCTTTCTCGACACAACACAGATATGTATCGTAGTAATCCAGTCACCGACGAACAAATTTCGCCACCGATCGTCGATGTTTCACAGAATCGGTCGATTTACACTTCGTTACACAACGTAACACTGACACACTGACCGATTAGACGGGACGTTTATTTAGTTTGCATTATCTGTGCACGTTTGCAGAAGGCTAGTTCGACGCGAAACGTTTGTACGGAAGCGCATTCAAACGGGTTAGAACGTGATTAACCGCGAATAAATTCGGAACGCCAACGATTATTCATGGATACGACGACGTCACAACGCGATGCCGCTTCAGAGAGATGGTATTCGCAAGAATAAAAAAAAAGGAGAGATCGTCTGCGCGTGTATCGTACTTGACCTTCCAGTCTAGTTATCCGAGTGTAAAGTAACCCTCGTGAAAGTGAAAACGTCACACACCGTAAGCACCTTCGAGTGTTCGAGAATCAAGAAACGCGTGTACGAAGCGAAATCATTCAAATTATGAAAGAAGAAATCTTTTGGTAAAAGGAGTTGCATCTATGGCATGAATTTTTCGAGAAGCAAAAGCGAAATAGGGCGTATTTTATTGCATTCGTTAATTTGCGTGCATCGCGAGACTCGTTTCTTTTGATAGAAAACGCTTCGAAGTAAATTGAAGAGTTAACTGAAATCTGAATGTCTATGCATTACGTTACATTGAAGTAATTGATCGATTGGTAATTCTCTAAATGTGTTTTGAAATAAGTAAATGGAGAAAGGAATATATCAAAGAAAACGGATAAAACAAACAGTCGCGTAATGTACCTTCTCAGAATTTATAATAGTATTAAATCTTATAATCTATATTGAAGCAAATAGATGAAGCAAACATTCGAATATATTTAACTTTCCGGAATTATTCTAAAAGATCACCCTTAAGACGGATAAATGTTCAGAAATATGATGTAACGCGTTACGAGATCGTTAATTCTCAAAATTTACATAAAAGCAAACGATAAATTAAAGAATTAGTAAGTATAATATACAATATATTTGAATAATGTTTAAAAGGAACCGAAACATAACATTAACGTACAACAAATGCAATGCATCGCGAGTATTTCTTTCATGAAATATTAATAAGTTTGAAAAGAAACTTTGCAAGTAACCCGGATATCGAATAAAAAAAACAGCGATACGATACACCACGTTATAAGATCAATGATTCTCGCAATATCGAAACAAATCCATAAAGTCAGTAACTTCGCTTTCGAGTAGTTCTCCAAAACAGCCCTTAATGTGAACTATATACTATATGTATATATACCGAAATTAAGCTATGAATCAAATCATCGGTTAAAATATCCCAAATAATATTGAAAATTAACCCTCAATGTGGATCAAAATACAGTAATGCGATGCATCACGTTAAGAGATCGGTGATTTTGAGAATGCACATCGGAACCTAACGTATAAACCAAACCATCGATAAATTATAAATTTCCAGATAATGATAAAACGCAACCCTGTATGAGGACCAAAGTATAATATATTAATACAATGCATCACGTTATAAGATCGCTAATTTTGAAAATGCATATCGTATCTAACCTATAAACCAAGCCATCGATAAATTACAAAATTTCCAGATAATAGTAAAAAGTAACCCTCTATATAGAACAAAGTATATCAATAAGACGCATGATGTTACAATATCATTAATTCTTAGTATACGGAAGCTAAACTATAAATCAAGCGGTAAATTAAAATTTTCCAAATACTATTAAAAAGCAATCCTGTACGTGAATCAAAGTGTATTAATACAACGCATCATCTAACAAAATTGCTAATTCCTAGTATGTATATCAAAGCAATCTGTTAAACCACAGGAATAGAAATGCGTTTTCGAATAATAGTAAAATGGGACCCTTATCGCGAACAAAAGCATGGAATCAGAATAGAAGATGATCGGTCCGATCGCAGGAAACAGAGCCACAGTTAAATTCAGTCATTCGTATCCGTTGACAGCGCATATAACCGTGAAGGGTTTCGTCGTTATCTCTTTCACGCTGTCGCGGAACGTCGACGCGCCGCGCGATAATGTTGATTAGGCGGTTTAATTGCAAATTATTGGCCCGTTGCGAGATTCAATCGCGCGGCTTCTATTCACGAGCCGTGACTGCGAAATAGCCCCGGTTCGAACGCCTTTTTCCCTCCCCTATCGATATATATCGCGACACTCTTTCGATTCTCCGTGCGATTCTACTTTATCGCTACGACCGACCAAACCCGGTACCTGTTCGTTGACTTTGCGAATTCTTTCGACAAATAGAACGAAATCGTTCAACGCGCCATCGAGTACTAGTAATTTTTCGCGTTCCCCCGGAATATATTTCGCTCGATCGCGGAACAGCCAGAAGAGGGTTCCGCGGAAAGAAATTAAAAGAACGATTCCGCGCGTGAGAGCACGTTAGGAAACTGAATGTCGAATATGTTTCGTTCCACGACATGAATATTCATCCACGTCGCATTATCATCGGGGAATTTTTATTCCAACGCTCTCGCGGTGCAACCTTTCGACGCAGAACGAATCGGGACAAAAGAGTCCAAGTGTCTGAAGAACGTGAAAAATAATATTCGGATCGATCGTGTATTTCTCGAGGAAGTAATAAACGTGAACAGAGTAATTCTTCCAACGAATTATGTCAAGTATTTTCTATTAAATTATTTTAAAGCAGATAACTTGTCCCTGACAACGTTGAATCGCGAATCGTAAATGGAATAAAATTTGAAAACAGATAATTAAGTTTCCCCGACTTGAGAAAGTAAAACGAACAGAAGCTGAATAGAAATAACGTTCACGCCAAGTATTTCAAACGCGCGGCTTAAATACGCGACGCGCGACGCGTTGAATTCCATCGCTGCAGAAACGCTCCCTCGACTCGCTACACGGTAACGTATCAACTTTAATTGCCACGATTCTTTCTCCCGCGAGTACGCCTACTCCAAAGCACTACAAAGCACAAAAGCTCACATTGAAATCTAACTTGGGACGATTCGTATGCATATACTTTGCACTCAACACGTGATCTTCAAAGTACATTGACCGGTCGCTAACCTAACCTTTCGCGATCCTCGGGATCGGTACTTCCTTGTAAAAAGAAAACAGACACACGCATACGCACAAACGCAACGACACTTCCACACGTTCGAATGCGCTTCCCGTACTTTTCTAAACTGTGTCACCCACTTGGTCGACGATACGTTAAATTCAATCCAAATCACTGTGTAGAAATTTTACTCCGATCCTCGCGAATGCCCTACCGGTACAAAGTTGCCGCGAGTACTCCGTGGTCGACGTTTTAAACACACTTCACCGTTCGCATTGTTTTCCATCCACGATCGACGCACTATTTCTCCGCACAGTGAACAGTAATATTTTACGGTCACGTTTCTACGAACAATTATTACGCGCGGCGACGATCAATCGAACGTAGGTTAGGTGAACGGCACGATACACGTCGGTACTGTGATCCGCGTACACCGGAAATCGCGGTAAACGTGCGCACCGGGCGCAGAACGACGAATGAACGAAAGCGCCACGGCCGAAACTTCGCGAGCCCCACCGCCCATTCGTTGCTCGCGAAGTTACGCGCGATGTCGGCCGATCGCCGCCGAACGACGCCGAACGTGCACGAAGATCGATGGTCGGGGTTCGCGGTGTTGCAACAAGATAATTAATCGGTGGAAATATAATGCTCGATCGTGGCTTTACGCCACTTCTGTTTTATTAAACGCGCTTGCTACGGACGTGCTCGCAAAAGGAACCGACGGTATTACGTCGATCGTGTACGATTACCGTTCCCCGCGATGCCGCAATGCCGTTAATAAAAATGTACCCTTTCGTCCGTGCGCCCATTCACTTTCATTATTTTTCGACTCAACCCGAGGGGGCTTCGGAACCGTTATGATATCGATTTCGGTCGTCGAAACGGTCACGAAATACTGTGTCAGCTCCCATATCGGGTTTTAAAATCGTTTTTTTTGCACTATCAGGCTATCGTGTAAGAAACAGGAAAATCTAATTTTCGTGTGCATTGCTGATAGAGTGATTACCGATAGAAAATATGTTATATGTACTATCGATATTATATGTGTTAACCCCTTGCCGTCCAATGACGAGTCCGATTTACATTCAGGGACAAAAGTAAGTGGACAGATGATGGAAAAGGTTTACGCCATGCCCTACAAGATTTTGGTCCCACTTCGTGCAACCTTCGTTTTATTCGAGATTCTCGAACAATTCGACGGTCTTCGTGTGTGGTAGTACAACGTTTCGTCCAGAGCATCTCAAATTCTTTACAATATTATGCACTAAATATTTTTTCCACCGCACTCTTTGATACTTTATACTTCTGGGCCATGACACGGTAACTTAACTTATTACGACAGTCCGAAAGAATTAAATTACGAATTTGATATGAAATTCCTGCTGTTTTTGGCATTTTTATATTGTTCAACGCTTAATCTAGCTTGTAGGAAGCCTGAATAAGCAGTGGAAAATTTGTTCGAGACCGCTGTGTGTAAACACGACCTTCGTATAATATTTGTATACATTTCTTGTCGCACAATAACATGTAAACTGAGTGTCCACTTACTTCTGTCTCTCTGAAATTGGTTGATTTTTTGGTTTCAACTTAAGTTCGGTTTACACAGATTGTTAATATTTATTTTAAATGTTAATTAAATAATCTATATACTGTAAAAATAAATGTTAAATAAAGCTTAAACTTGTAATTATGATGCTACAGTAATTAAATTTCATTGATATTTATTTTCATCATCTGTCCACTTACTTTTGTCCTTAACTGTATACAGGGTGTTCGGCCACCTCTAGCAAAAATTTTAATGAGCGATAGTAGAGGCCAAAATAAGACGAAAATCAAGAATACCAATTTGTTGATGGAAGCTTCGTTAAAAAGTTATTAACGTTTAAAGTGCCGCCCTTACTGAATTTTTTTCTCGAAAATGCGCAAGATTTCGGGGGTATGTCTATTCACCAAAAATGACTGTAATTGAACCCTACAACCGAAAATAATTTTTCCACAACGATTTGCAATTTTTTAATTTTCTCGAATAATTTCACACCTTCTCTATTTTTTTTCTCGAAAGTGGGCAGGATTTCGTGGGTATGTCTAATGACAAAAACTGATTGTAATTGACCCCCGCAACCGAAAATAATTTTTCCACAACGATTTGCAATTTTTTTTTCTCCGTTGAAAAATTTAGGCACCTAATTGGATTTTCAGTAAGGAATTTTTTTCTCGAAAGTGCGAACGATTTCGGAGGTATGTGTAATGATAAAAAATGATTGTAATTGATCCCCGCAACCGAAAATAATTTTTTTAGAACGATTTGAAAAATTTTTTTTCGCCGAAAAATTTCAGCACCTACTCGATTTTTTTTCTCGAAAGTAGATAGGATTTCGGAGGTATGTGTACTCACCAAAAATGATTGTAGTTGATCCCCGCAACCGAAAATAATTTTTCCAGAACGATTTGAAATTTTTGAATTTAATTGTTAATAACTTTTTAACGAAGCTTCCATCAACAAATTAGTATTCTTGATTTTCGTCTTATTTTGGCCTCTACTATCGCTCATTAAAATTTTTGCTAGAGGTGGCCGAACACCCTGTATATTAAAATCAACACATTTTTACATTCACAAGGTATTCATAAAACAAATCTATTCTCTTTTGTGGCCATTCCTTCGAAAAAATATTTGAAATTGAATCGTACGGTTAATTAGAATAGCAGATGAGTGTCTTATGATATATTAACAGACATGGTTGAACAAAATGCACTGCAACGATTGAAGGTCCTAGAAATTTAATTTAACAAGATTATCGAGTCCTAAAAAAGACTGGGTAAATTGCTGGATGCACGAACTAATATTACATAGAAATATATAAAACACAAAATGTACTTATTATATTACTGCAATGTAACGTTTTGCATTGGTACACTTTCTCGTCCAATTACTTGGTCGAGCGTGTGAATGCAGATGTACGAGTAACTGGACAAGCATCCAATGACTGCGTAATGAGGATTTTCATGTATCGGCGAATAAACACAATAATGTCGATATCGAGGCAAATACTTTCATCGAAAAATGAAATACGACGAATGAAAATGACACGCATATTTCTCTGCACCAGAGTGGAGAATATTATCGTTGCACTTACTCGAGTCTCGCTTCCTTTTACTTGACATTTGAGAGCAAGGGTTATATTCTAAGAGCAATAAGTTTGAACAGGATCCATAATCTCGAACGCACACGTATCGACAAACCGTGCTACCTAATCATAACAGACTTACCAACTTACCACGTGCGAGAGACGTGCTTGACATCTTTGACCCCCGAAAAGTTCATCGTTTGGGAGGTGTGATTCTAATACAAGGGATTAATCTATGGTCTTGCTGCAACATCATTTTGTCAAGATATTTGTATGCGGAACGTTTTCCAAATAAAACAAACACGTTCCGTCTAAAATACAAGCGTACGTTACGTTATTACGTGTCGATATCTTTCTTTCGAAAGTGTCACTATTCTGGTATTTTTAAAGTTTCAATTATGTAATATTTGTTCAAATTTTGTTTCAAGACTTTAATCATTAGTATTTGTTTTTCTTTTAAATTTGATGAAAACGTTTGTACTTGTTATATATAAATGGTTCTGTCTTTATTGAAAATTTGATCGAAAAATGCGGAATTTTTTTTCAACATCAGGTAATAACCCTAATCTCTTAAGATTGAATATGTTTGTCTTATCGTACACAATTTCTTTGAGTCGAAATTTATTTTCCGAATAAATGTTTACCAAGTAGGCAAATATACGAAACGATGCACGAAAGCCTGCAGCACGCTGGCTCATTTTGAAATCGCAAACCAGGAATCCCTGTATCAATAAATTTGAAAGAGCAGGTCCTCGATCCTATTGGCTAAAATGATAGGGATAGCACCGAAATGATCGAAAGGATGTAGGACGTGGAACACGCGATTGCATGTAGAATGCTGCATGATGAACAGCAATATCCATAGTTCATACAAAGGGTGCAATGACTTACTCACGGTGACTTTCTTCCGCGAACGATACGCCGTGCATAGTTATTGCAGTCTTGCCAATCAGAATGTTCTGCTGTAGGTATTATTTACCGAGGAGGCTCGATTCATCAAACGGCAAGTATAAGACTATTCTCAATGCCTATCATTGGGCTGTAGATAACCCGTACGCCATTATACGATCGAGGCGCCAACATCAATTTAGCGTTAACGTGTGGCAGAAATAATCAACGACCATTTAATCTTGCCATTTTTTATGACTGGGGAGATTCACTGGCGAATATTGTGCCAACTTTCTAAGAAACAAGACAAATGAATTATTGGATGACATCCCGCGACGGTGCATTTTTTAACGATGCAATTTTTAAGTAATCGATTTTCAGATGAATGTATCGAATGTGGAAAATCTACATATATGGCGAATTGGATCCTAAGTTAATAAACGGGATCGATCACCTGGTATGGCAAGGAAGGTAAATGAGATTTAACCATAGTACTGGAATGAAGCAGTTATTGATGTGTACCTCCATTAGTACACAGATGAAACTATTTATTAAATATAAAGAAATGGTATGAAATAGAAGTAAAGCTAATAATGGGACATAAAAATACAATTTTTTTCAAACTTCTACACCAGAATATATATTGATGACATAATTTTTCACTGAGGAGTTAAAAAAATTAATTCTGAAGATTAGATGTTGAAGGAAATAAATCTAGATACTATTGGAATTTTAACGAGGCTATAAAAATAAGTTCAATGACTAATTGTTGAGTATGCTAATTTCCAATTGTCTAACAACAAAGTTTCGACAGGTTCGGTTCGGCAGTCAACGCGTTAAAGCAACAATAAGTGGAATTTGATCGTGGCTATCTGGAGAATAATAAGGTTGCGGAAAATGTGAAAAGGATGTGTTGCACTCGTTCTCTGAACGCGATTCCGTAAGGTGGCGAGAATCTGCGAATCGATAAAACAGAAAGACAATGAGTCACCGTTTACCTGTCCGGCAGAGTCTGCGGGTAGTATCGGAAAGCCTGAATTCTCGTAGCGGAGAAGTCCGGTAACCAATTTACGGGCATGCTAGTCGATGGCTAGGGGAACGGTATTTTTCGCCAGGCGAAAAAAGAAGAGCGTAAAAGAGACGAAAGGCGGAGGCAAAAAAAAGGTGACTTCCTCCAATCGAATCCATTTTCATCCCGAATCAAGTACCGAATCTGGCAGTGCGGACGAGCGATTTCGCCATGCGTAAAATTCATTGTCGTTCGCTCTTCCAATGACCGTCGAGCTTAAGCATCATCGACGCCCGAAAGAGCGAAAAAATTCGCGAGGGATTTGAACGAAACGGCGACGATATGCGCCGCCCGTGCTTCGATATGAATTTAAGTTAACAGTATCCTTACTCGCGTAAATGGAACCCGAGCCGCTGACGCGATACACGCCAGATGAAAATATTATAAATAAACGAAACACGGTCGCATTAATATCGAGAGCAAACGAGACTGCTTGGTCTTGGTAAATTGGTAGAATGCGTTTTATAACAATAACGAACTCGATTTTACGACGAGAACGATCGAAGCTCGATAAAATATTTACAGAAAATAAAAACTTGCATTTATGATTGAACAGTCGTTGAAGGTTGCGTTAAAATGTATTGATTAAAATTAATTGACTTCGTTAAAATTCAAAGTTATTGTTCCACGCCATTAATATCTCTATCTCCTATCTATTGGAAATGTTCATCGGATAAGACTGATTTGTAACGAGATTTCGCATATATCACTTGTGAGAATACCTTCGTGGAGATAAGAAATGTCAAAAATTTGACATTTGAAGCTTGTGTTTCCATTAGCTTATGAACAAGTATTTGATGACGTGATTGCCCGTTAATTAAAAGCTTTCTCAAAATCAATTAGTCGAAATGAATGATACGAAGGTGTACTGAAACTGTTTAATTAAACGTGCGTTATATTCTTCTAATAAATATATGCGGAATAATTGAACATGGTTATTTAAAATGCATTTTATGTGTACAAATTTCATAATAATGACAATGTTTAATAGATGTGTAAAATTGCTGGATATTATTCGCCTTAGATGCTCTTATACTTTCTTCCTAATATCAGAATTCTTTCATTTTAAGGCTGATTTTTCTTTCTCGTTGCAATACATTCGACATTTCCGAAAAACTTCGAAACAAATTGATATATTACAGTAAATCAAACTGCTCCATTTATTCGAACGGAATTATACTCAGTGTCCGTTAACGTTAACTGAACTGTAGGATTGAAACCACTCATCTAAACGCGAGCTCCGGTTACTTGAACGAAAAAATCAATAGATAGTGGGTAGAATTAGTGAACTCCTATTATACAAACGATCCAATTTCATGAAATGTTTGTGCCCCGACGATTTCAGATAAATGGAATTTAACTGTACCATGAAATCTCTGATAAGCAGCCGAGAAGTTCTTCGGTAGTGTAATATCATAACTGGTCAGCGAAACAGAAAAAATACATCGAAATTCTATCCTGTAATTTCGTTCCGTGAGATGACCCTTTACCGTGGCTTTTTTCGAATAAATTCCATTAACGGACGAGTACGGCCACGCAGACTAACAAACACGTGCGTAATAATGAAAAGGAGCGTGGAGACAGAAACGAAGGAAGGGAGGGAACACGTGAAAAACGAGCTGAACAGAGGTTTTGACGGAGGCTTCAATTGACAGTAGATGCGTTCTTCAGCGGTCGGATGATTAAATACCGTCCGGCTACCCGTGCAGGCTTTGATCCCTCCAATCAGCGCTCTGTTTCACGTTCGAATAAGGTACGCGAACCTTTGTACACTTCAAAGACCGCCGGTTGTGGACGTTCATAAAACGAATCGAAACGAACTCTGAATGATTAATATTCAGACACCTCGACGGGCAACCAGTCCGTTCAACTCAAGTGACGCCATTCCTTTTTCGATCATTATTCCATTGGAGCTTTGAGATCAATCATCCGTCTGATAACGAACCCCATGATTGCCACAAACGATAATGAAGCGCGCCATGCGGTGCTCGCGATTCGGTGACGCGAGTTATATGTTCGCGAATCTATTTCGACCTGAAAATCGCTCGGTAAACAAATCTCTGAGTATGCATTCAACGCTCCCCGTTGATGCTTAATCTCCATTCAGGTTACGGTACAAATGAATGCAGATCGATCGAACGAAAAATTAATTAGTCGAATCTTAATTGCAATTAACGTCGATCGCGGTTGAAAAGTTTGATACCAACAGCGATTCGGAAATCAATTATTAATTGATACGAATGAAACAAGTTCGGAACGATTATTTATTATTAACTACTAATTTGCCACTGTATGAATCAATTAACTTTTAATTACTCACATGATGTAGTCTATGAAAATGGAACAAATTATTTTTTATCGATTATAAAATGACTTCTTCTTCCGTTACGTATTCATTATGAATTGATAGAGAATGATTATTATTGGTTAGGCTTTCAAGTAAATTACAAGAAAAAATATCATTTACATTAGCACAAGAGCTAAATTAATAATGAAATTAATTTGTTTTTACAAATTTAAGTATTTTCTTTTCTTGGGAAATTCTTGTTCCTATCTGAAATGCCGCGGCAAAATGCCACATTGTTGTAAAAAGTACACCGCTGCGAGTAACCAATGGTTAATTCTTCCATAGGAATAAATGAACGTGACAGAAATAAATGCTGAACATTCATTCGATTCAAATTTGTGAAATACACACAGTGACGTTCACGGAAATAAAAATCTATCTATCAAACGACCGACTCTAATTCAAATATTTAAGTGTTAATTGTTATTTCAATTAATTCGATTGCCCCAGGCAAGTGGTTTTCGCAATTAAAAGGTTATTGATTGTTATAAATAGCAATTGAAAATTTCTATTGTATATCCAAACACATTTGATTCGAAGCAGCGATACATAGCCATTCTCAAGTTTTTATTTGCAGGCTGCCAATTCTGGGCACAATACGCATTGCTTTTTATACACGGTGTACCGGTAACTGGCGGTAAAAGCCGCAATATGTGGTCATTCTGCATGACAATGAGAATCAAAAATAAAAAATAAACTTTTTTCATACGTCGCTTTGTTATCGAGAAAATTGATTTTGAAAATTCACCGGGTTTGCGCGTAATTCAGTACGACTTTCCCATGTTCACTCAGTCCTCGTTAATTCTACTTGCGTTGGTGTTTTTAACCATCGAATATGATTTTATTATTATCTATTGCTATGCGGTATTATCTATTTTCCATTTATCTTACGGTCTCTACTTAGAACATATGGGCACTAATAATATAATACTAATATAAACACTTACAAACGCTTAAAAGAAGTAGAAATAACGAGGTATGGTCAGACAAATTAAATAAGAGCTCATAGCCAGAATTTTATTCAGAGAATAGATGACGAATCAAACCATATTGCAATTTATTTGAAATATTTATTGGATGGAAGCAGTAAATTTTAATGTATTGATTGTGAAATATTTCATTCTATAATTGAAACTCAAACTTCTGCTATGTGAATACGTATAAACAGTTGTTTTTCTTGTTTCTTCTTTTGTTGGTGATTGTAAAAGTGACACATTATTATTATCTATATAGATGCAACAAAAAACAAATTTACCTTCTTTAAATGTTTCACTGTGTTCACTTTCATCGTTACTGGCATACATGGCGTGATATTCATTTCAATGCATGTTGATAGGAACAAGAAAACATTTAATCCGATATAGAATGCAAAAAGACACGTTTTATCGGAATGGCCAGACATCTAAATTGACAAATTATTTTTCGTTCGAGATTGTCCTCTACCCGGACCTGATGCACCGAGAGGATCAGGAAGTCCCTCTGTGCTAGCATCACCTAGAGTAAATATTTGACAAGCAACTCTGCTATCGTGGCAGTACTGGTCCTGATGAGGGCTGCTCAACCCCGCCTTCCCTGTTTCACCTTAACATCGTAAAACGTTGCTGTGTTACTTTGCAAAATCAATGTTTCTCACTGCCAAACAGTGAGAATGATGCAACAATTCTTACGATGATCGGGGCGACCTATAAATGTATTAAAATTTACAATATTGGTGTGCAAGGTAATCAATGGGCTAAGCACTGAAAGAGTGAAAGAAATAAAAACGACGAGTAAACAGTGTCGAAAAACAGGATTTGACGATTGCGTAATACTTAAAGCCTAGATACGCTGCGGGTGCATGTGTGCGCGTCCACTGTCGATATATGTAAATTCTCTTCGTACCCGAAACTGCTGGGAGAAGAAAAATACAGGAAGAAAGAGAGTAGTTTGGTCAACACACGCGGCTAGTGCTGCTCGTGTACAGGGAACCAAAAATCGTATACCGCAAACTGGCTTACGTGTGTACACGCGTGTATTGTTTCCCCGCTGCCAGAATCTATAAAACATAAGCATTATACTTTCTAATGCATTAGAGAACACCACGCCCTTATGGCGATGCTCTAACTGAACGCAAATGACGCGGGGCACAGAGCCAAACGATCAACGTTAACGATTGTCCATTCGGCAGCGTTCGTTCGACGTGACTATCGATTATCTATTGAAAACTTGTTCTCCCTCTAAACTCTAACAAAGGATCGAAGTTTCCAATGACGGGATATTGATTTAAATTGAACAAAGTCATCCTTTTCTTTAACTTATTTTTAAAATAAATTCCTAGATTCTATTTCTTGTTGCAAATTCGGTGGTAAGTACTAAATTATGCAACCGAAATATATTATTTAATTTTCTGTAATTTCTGTAGTTTCATTTGTTTGTTCTTGGTGCTTTTTATATCGATTACATTCGGATGAGATAAACAGATATAAGATTTTCGAAATCACAAAATAACAGTTTACGATTTTAAAGAAGTTCCAGTAGTGTTAGAGTTAAATTAAATAGAATCATCATTTTCTTTAACTTATTTTTAAAATAAATTCATAGATTCTATTTCTTGTTGCAAATTTTTTTATGGTCAAAATACTTCAAAATGCAATAGAAATATATTATTTAGTTTTTCCTTTCTTTAGTTTTATCCGTTTGTTCTTGGTATTTTTTGTATCGATTACACTCTGAAATACTCTGCTTATCTCGGGTGAGCGGAAAAATGCAATATGTATGTATCGGACTATACTCGGGTTTCAGCGTTAAGCGGTTAAGGTCTCTTTCTCGACGTCAAGTTCCATTTATGTAATCGGATTGGATCATTGGTTTATCAATATTAATTTATTCCCAGTCATTTTATGGATCTTGAAATAATGTACGACACGATAGAAATTTTATCACGGAAATAATGCTAATTTTAAAAATGTAACTACCTTTTTCCTCGTGACTTCCTGCTGTTACAGCTGACGTTTATTTATTCAATCGTCTTTGCTAGTCTAACGTATTCGAAACGAGACGGAATAATTTTTATCCCTTAAGTGAACTCTCAATCTCGACTGCATTACTTAATGTTTCTTAATCTTTTACTTAATGTTGACTTTTATCAAACTGGTAAATGAAAATCAATTTTCCTTTACAGCATTTAAAAAATGATGAACTAATGAAGAATTACATAAATTTTCAAATAACTACATTGACATATATTAAACAATTATTAGTTTAAACTTGTGGAGGGCCACAATAATCAACTTAAGGGTTAATATTGCTCTTGTATTACTACCAAAGAACCTAATTTCCTATTAAGGTCACGAACGGAGGTTAGTTTATTTATTAAATTAACACTCCTTCGTTTTATTCGGAGCAACATGCACGTCGAATGTCAAAAACTAACGAGACGAAATTTCGCGTCCAATTATCTCTAGAATCGTAGCAAATCGGTGTATTTGTTTATTTGTTTTATAAATTTGTCGTGGAACTTTTTCACGGTTACAAACGCGAGCATTCGCGACGGTTCATATTATTTAATATTCGTTATTTGCGTGCGCCGTGGCGCGTTTGCCAGATTTCTTGCTTGTTTACTTAATTAACGCAATCGGCGATTGCATCGAACACAACCATAAAAATCAAAATACATCGCAGTTAAAACCCTTATTACGGAAACATGGGTACCATTGCAATTAGTTAACAATAAGAAAAATACATTGTTATTTCAGAATATACATTTCTACAGCCTTATTTCAACCGTTCGCAATTTTCATAACTTGTGCTAATGAAATTGAATACATTTAGCAGGCTTTAACGAATTGTTTCCCGATCTGATTACTTACACGCCGTTTACAATCAGAACCGTGGTACACACGGAACAGCGTATTGCCGACTACAGTCCTGTAATTATACCATAGATGTTCCACGAAATAATAAGAATTAACGAGCTGTTGCCTGTAGAAAATGCAAATAATATTAACACGAAAATTAAACGAATTAACGTTCGCTGCAAACTACTATTTGCTCTCATCGTTGCTACATGTTTTCGTAATTTGAATCTGATAATTTATCTTTCCTTTAATAATTTCCCAGTAATGTATATAGAGTGTTCGACCACTCCTGGGAAAAATTTTAATGGGAGATTCTAGAGGCCAAAATGAGACGAAAATCAGAAACATCAATTTGTTGACTGAGGCTTCGTTAAAAATTTTTTAATCTCAAATCATTTACGGAAAAATTAGACATTAGTCATTAGACATACCCTCGAAATCCTACCCACTTTCGAGAAAAAAATTCGAGAAGGTGTGAAATTTTTCGAGAAAATTAAAAAATTTCAAATCGTTCTGAAAAAATTATTTTCGATTGCAAGGGTCGATTATAATTATTTTTGGTCATTACACATATCCCCGAAATCCTACGCATTTTCGAGAAAAAAATTCTGTACTGGCGGAACTTTAAACCTCAATAACTTTTTAACGAAGCCTCATCCAACAAATTAATATCCTTGATTTTAGTCTTATTTTGGCCTATAGAATCTCTCATTAAAATTTTTCCCAGGGTTGGCCGAACACCCTGTATATAAATAATTACTACTATAAAAAGTATTCACTATGGCCATCTTAGTGAACAGTTTGTGAATTATTCAAACATTCCAGATGTTCGTCGGACTTTTTAGCAATCTTATTGCATTCGGTGACAACATATTTCAAACTAGCAATGTTTGTCGAGTAAATAATTGTTTTCAAGCGGCATCGAAAATAAAAATCCAGTGTATTTAAGCCTGGGGAGCGAGCAAGCCAATTAATAGGACAAGCAATCTATTTTGTCGAACGGTTGTCTACAGACGCGACAAGAGACCAATTACGTTCCCAGGGTTAATTGCGATTTATTTCTATTTCCAACGTTCACTGACAATTTTCAATCTGTCTTATCACTTATGTACAAATACTTTTGTAGAAAAATGGAAAAGTTGGTCTTGTAAAAGTCTCCACGCTGTAACGAGTCTAATATCATTTTTTTAACGAGATCCAGGATTCTCTCTTCGAGGCTAACAATCCCTGTACTGTTTCAGATTAGTCTAACGCTCCTTTTTTATATTGCTCTATGTATGTCAGAGAGGCGTTAACGTATCTCCGAAACGTTCTCTTGTCTGGCAGATGTCTATTGGGAAACTCATTTGCATACAGATGTCTTGCTTCGGCTGAATTACATTCAACAAGTCCATACGTCAAATGCATGTCCGACGTTTCCTGGTTTGAATAATTTCATTATTCATTATTCATTATTTCTTGTAAAACACGGTAAATTAATGAATTATGAAGTATCTTTTTCGAGAGATAGAATAGTTAAGAAGATCGAGAGACAGCGTTATGTACGAATCAGTTTAATAAAATAAATTGCAAACATTTTTGCCAAAAGAAAACACTAGCAAAAAGTTGTTTGATAATCGTGAATTTTTCGATTATATCAATAATCATTGTTCGCGACAGAAATTTGTTTTCTGGTGATGATAACTATTATCATTAAAGGAAACTCATATTGGGTCGCTCATAACCGTTATAAACGAGGGAAATTCATTTCGGTCGCTTATAATCATTATCAATGATGACAACATTTTGTCGATCGCATTCGACCAGCTAAATTTTTTATTTCACGTTTTATTATCGCAGGTACTGATGACCAGTATAAACAAATAATAACAGAGAAATGAGCGACCGAAATAAATTCCTCATTATTTGCAAACCAAAAATATTTTAGTCAATAAAATATCATATTCCCTGATAAACTGTACCAGCTGAGTTTGCAATTAAGAATTACTGTAGGGCAAAACTGGCCATACCTCACGGCATATATTTAAACGAATTTGTTTAATTGTTTTTATGGTCACTGCCGAAGGTACCGCAGGTTATTAAACACTCTGTGTAAACGACGATATTCATCCATGACTGCGAGTAACGCAAACGGATGTAAATGCTTCAATTAACTTGCGAATTTGCGGTGAATACTAAAGTGTGAGGATCAGAGGTTGCGTGTAAACTTGCGGAGGCAGTAAACTTGTGGAAATCCGATCTCACTGCAAGGATAATAATTAATTGATATCGCCTTTCGACCAATGCATGAAAATGCGGTATCGGTAAAAGCTCATTACGGCTGCCCGGAACGTAGACGGAATGACGCCAAGTAAAATGACAAACGAATATTGCGTGAGCCTCGCCGCGAAATTTCGACCGAATAGAAATTTACAAAGTTTGTACGCAAATGATATTGCAACACGAAAGCGTTATATTCGCGTGGAATAATTTCAATCATGAAATAAAGAATTATTACTTCTGCCGTTAATAATGATTACGTTTCTCCGTTATAATTCTTCCTACAACAGGCAACCACCACGCATTGTTTTATTAAACCTTCTATAGTATGATTTGTTGGTAAACTTAATCGATACTATATTGTAAAATTTACATTTAACATTATATGTAAAACGTAAGCAATATTTTCTACATCAGATGTTAAATAAAAATTAGAATTTGAAAAACGATATAAAGTTATTCTTGAAATTAAAGAATGTCTGACTGGAAAATTATTTAATACTATAAATACGGAAATAGTATAAATTGTAATATTCAGTATATTAATCGAATAGAAAATGAGACGTCCTTTTCCCTTCGTACAAATTCACCGTCGATAAGTCGGTGCGACGCTTTTAATTGCTTTGTCGATAATGGAATTTTGGAATTTGACAACGATACTTCATACGTAGAAGTCATCGTATCACGTTTCAATTATTTTTAAAAAAGATTTGAAGTTACTGCTACTCCGTTATATTTTATACTTGCGAAGAAAGTAAAAGGAACAATGTGTGGCGACAGTTCCCGCACTAGCCAGCAGAGGGCCACGATCTCTCACTAGTGCTCGACCAAACACCTATTTCTATATATACCCTTTTGCTTTCCTTTTCTTCTATACTACTATATCGCTCACGTCTTAATACAACAGTAAGTTGTTATAGCTATTATTTTGCAAAAAATTCATAAAAATTTTCGCAATATTCTTTGAATCGTTGTCATGTCGAAAGACAAACAAACGTCCTATTATTTCCAAATTTCTAAATCTAAATAAATTATATGTATTTGATCGCAAGCGACTGAGATCGAAAAACCAATGGATTTAATAGAAAACGCTTCGATTTCATAGGACAAGCGTGCAGCTGCATATGTCAAGCCTTTGGAAGATAATGTTACAGCAAGAGAATAGTGAACGATGGTGGTAGTTGGGGGTCGTTAAGAGGCCGTGGTAGCACGGGGGTTTCCCGGGGTGGTTCCCTATGACAGAGAAGCAGACGACTCGGGGAGGGTTCGTGTGGCCCCAGGGGTTAATAGATGGCCGATGTCCCCGCACCGAGGTCAGACACTGTGTCACCTTCCACGTTCGTCATTACGAATGCAGATTGGACCTCCCGCCATTACCCTGGCGCCTATCTAATCGTTGTCGAGGCAGGCCACGAAACTTCTCGTCTGCATGGAAAATTGCCCATTGTCCGTCTGCAGGCTGATCTTTTCATGCTTTTCATGGGGAACTGTACGGTAACCGACACGGCGAAGGAAAGTCGGATTTCTGGCGCCTCGTAAATCGCCGATGCGCGCTGAAATTTCACTTTCGCGATTCGCCGGGAAACGACGATTAAAGGATCGCGCCGCATCGATGCAAAACTCTTACGTCGCGAATTGATAAGCCAGCGACGAGGCAAGGCTTGATAAAAACTTTTAGTGCATACAGAAGATTGTGTTGAATCATTTTATGAACTGAAAAATTGAATCACAAAAGCGAGAAGAAAAATCTCTGGACTACTTTTTTAGTAAAACATTCTTCAGAACAATGTAGTAAAACTCAGACAGCTAAAATAAATACAAAATAAATGTAAAACAAAACCAGAACGTTTTATATAGATATCGTATATTATTATAGCCAAGTATAAATACGAAAAGAAAAGAATAAAAATATATGTTTTTGCAAAGAAATTACTCGCACGTTCCGAATAAATATTTGTATGTTTTATCGAAGCAAATTTGTTGAATTACTTGTTTTTGTATAAAGTTCTGTGTGCAGGACTTTGATGAAGCGTACGTCGAAATTCCACGTTGACAGCCAGATTAAAAATTGCCAGGGGAAAAAACATTTTAGTTCGGCTAAAGGGATTTACGATTCTGAACCCGCCGTTAATTACGGCGTTGCGTTTGCACAAAAATTAAACGTGATGGACGCGTTGTCATCGACAAGGCTCGAATATTCAATGATAACGTGTCATTCGCCTGAATTCTTGATGTAGCCAATATTCCACATAATTAACGATGGATGTTACAAACGAAACCCTTCGATTTCCCTACATCGAATTTCCACTCGAACAGTTCAAGGCAAACCAATGAATTTTATTGAACGGCAATGCAACAGTTTCGTGATATTGGCAGAATCCTAGAAAAATGAATAACATTTCCTAGAAATTAAACTTCAATACCGAATCAAGTCGACGTTTTCGAAATCCGCGTTGTAAAATTTCACCGAAGCATTCGTGAAAACGCGACGAAAATATTTTCGTTATTACGGTTATCGTTCAGAAACAATAAATCATCAAAGGTGAAACGATACGACGCCATTTATCGGACACAAAGGCGTGTAATGCATATTTTGTCTCGCGCGTATCCGTGTTCAAAATGCAAATTAAACCTTGTGTAACGACACAGTAAATATTTCGAAAAAAAATGGAGTGTTCGATGCAAACCAAAGTTTTACAAAGTACTATTATTTATCGCTTCAATAATTCATGTAAATCCTCGAAATTCATCGAAACGCGTATGACTCTCATCGCAGCAAATGTAACACGAAATAGCGTGTAATCCCGTTTTGAGTATATGCAACACATATGCATATGCACAGCCATCAAAAAGTTTTAATTCAGTTGCTTACGAAAGCGACAAATTGGAACAGATTATTTATTTTTCAAACACTGAATACGCGTACTTGACTTCTGCTATGGAAATGGTATGTCTAATAATTTATATTTTATACTGAAATGATAATACAGTTTCAAATTAGAAAATATAATTAGACTAAACGTAACAAGAAAATTGTGAAGCAGAAATTAATTGACGAATTTATATTTTGTGAAATAAATTTTACTGCTCTCGCTCGTGTGCAAATAAAGAAAATATTAATTTATCTGAAAATATAACCACGTAAAAATTGTTTTGTAAATTATAATTATTTGTTAACATTATTAAAGTCGTGTAATATTTATGCAAAATAAGGATATTAACAACATACAGTTGTACTTCGTCTTTCTATCTTACTACACAAAGATACATTAAATATACAGGGTGTTCCGTCACCCCTGGGAAAAATTGTAATAGAAGATTCTAGAGGTCAAAATAGGACGAAAATCAAGAATACTAATTTGTTGATGGAGGCTTCGTTAAAAAGTTATTGACATTTAAAGTTCCGCCAGTAATGAATTTTTTTCTCGAAAATGCGCAGGATTTCGGGGGGATGTGTAATGACCAAAAATAATTATAATCGACCCTTGCAATCGAAAATAATTTATCCAGAACGATTTGAAATTTTTCTTTTTCGTCGAAAAATTTAGGCACCTACCCCTGTCGATTTTTCTTAAAAATTCGTTTTTGATTTTTAATAATTTTGTTTGTTGCCCGACAAAAAAGTTGTTCAATACTTTTTTGTAGGTACCTACGAACTCTACTTCCGAAAAAAGTTTCATTGAAATATATTCACTATTGTAGAAGTTATGGCTGTTTGAAAATTGGACCAATTTTAGGGGGTTTTCCTCAGTTTACGGGGTTAAGGACCAACTTTTCGAATATTTTTAGAATTTTTACATGTTCTTCGTCAAAATATGCGTAGTTTGCTTATTTAAAAATTAAAATCCGCCAATCCGTTCAGAAGTTATGACGTTTTAAAAATGTGCTTGAAATTTCAGTGAAACATCTCAACGGTATGGTCAGATATGTAATTTTCGGTAATGAATTTTTTTCTCGAAAGCGCGTTGGATTTCGGGGGTATGTCTATTCACAAAAAATGCTTGTCATTGACTTCTGTAACTAAATATAATTTTTTTGGTATGATTTGAAATTTTTTAATTTCGACGAAAAATTTCACACCTTCTCGAATTTTTTTCTAGAAACTGGGTAGGATTTCGAGTGTATGTGTATTGACCAAAAATGATTCTATCTGACCTCCGCAACCAAAACTAATTTTTTCAGAATGATTTGAAATTTTTTAATTTAATTTTGTTAATATCTTTTTAACGAAACCTCAGTCAAGAAATTGATATTCATGATTTTCATCTTATTTTGGCTTCTAGAATTCCCCATCAAAATTTTTCTCAGGGGTGGCCGAAAACCCGGTATAATATTATTATTATTTATTTGTTTAAGTTATATGATTTAGTGAATTCGTTATCGACGTTTAACGAACAAAAACACCGACGCAAAATTATAAATTTTGAAGAACGTATCAACCGGATAGGACTTGTCGGAGAAAATTGAATTTAAAAAGATGCAAAATGTCTGCAAAACGAGCCTATCATATTTTCAGCGACGATCTCGTATATACCAGATCTGACATTTTCCTTTGCTCGAAGGGTATTTGCTGCCATAGAGACAAGCATGGTCTTATGCTACATTCTACGTAATAAGAATAGCAAGACCCTCTTGCGACGAATGTGACCCTCGTTACTTTTTATTCTGTCAAAGTCTTATAAATTGCCTTGCCGGACAACCTCGTCAGCGAATCGTAACCTTCAAAATATCAAAAATTATTTAGACCATCGACTATCGTTAACATAAGAATAAAAATCTAAAGAAGAACAATTCTATTTTTCTTACGCGCGAACTCTATTTTTTACGAAACGTCTACAAATTAAAATCAGAATTGGGACTTGTCGAATTTGTTTATAAGATATATTATTTTTGTATAGATCGAAGAAACTTATTTTTCATACATTATACACAAACAACAGTAACGTCACATTGATTTTGAACGGCTCACCAAAAGAAATGGAATATCGGTTTAACATTTTCATTGATTCTCAATTTAGGTTTGATTCTATCTGTTTCGAATTGTATTAATTGGTAATTATGTTTTCTTAGAAAGTCCAAATAAAGACATTTCGCGGAACAATCCAAGCAAGATCCGGCGTTTAATGTACTTCGAAATCCAAAGTCATAAAGGACACTCGGTTCTGTAGAATGGCCAAGACAATGGGGTCGAAAGCCTCCAAGTATTGTCCCCCTTGACATTTACGATGGATAAAGGAGTTAATTAAGCAACTCGAGTGAGCACAAGCTGGACGTAATCATGTGAAATTACCGGCTTTACTCGAACATTGTCTTCGTTTTATTTCGGTTTCAGCCATGCCCGGAAGAAACCATAAGGGCCGTCCCTGGTTAAGGGCCTCGGTCCGGCGAACAGAGTTCAACAGCGATAACTTCGTTTCTTCGAAATTAGTTTGCGCGTAACTAGCCAACGAGATCACATCGAATTAGCTCGCACTTCATGACTTCTCGCTGAGAGTTCTAATTAAAAGTCTGAAACGTCGAATCTCTTAAAATACCACCCCGTAGTATTCTTAAACCAGCCTAGTAATATTCCTGCAATTGAAACTAGCCAACTTCATGATTAACTAGAGTTGTTAGAATCACAACGTCGGAAAAAATTATGAGTCGTCTCGTTAAATGTTTACAAATACTAGATGGAACATAGGAACACAGTTTTTTTTAAATTAAACCGAGCTTTACACAATTTTAAACGCTTAAAGACCAGAAAATTTATACATTTTTGTAGAATTATTATTTATCGAACGCGTGTTCTTTTGGATAATTATTATTAACATCATACTGGGACTGCTAGCAGATCCTACTTGATGTTACGACATTCAATAGTCGATCTAGGTGTGTATATGTAGAAATAGGTGGTCGGTCGAACACTTGTGAGAAAGACAGGTTCACCGTAGCCCTCTAGTGACAAGCACGGAAACAGCCACCACACTGATAATGGTATTTATTCGATAAAATTCCAGTGTTTTTATTTAATTTTCTAAAAAATACCTTGAAAGTGTTTATAAAATCGATTTTCAAAATCACAAAATGGTGGTTTACATCTTTAACGCATATAATATTCTGCAAGACTAAAATTTTAATTTTCGACCATTCTAAACTACATAACGTAAAATTTGTTGCAGTACCTATTTTTATAACTTGGCTAAAATTCACAAATTGAATTTGAGAATTAATTTTTCTAGTTCCATACTGATATATAATTAATGAAAGTGTTACAGAAGTTCCAATAGAGTTAAGGTTAAACAAAATATCTCCAAGATAGTCTTTGAGTGCAGAAAAATAATAATATTATAACAGAAACAATATGAAATACATATTCAACAAATATTACGAATGCTCCTATTACTATTATACAAAGTTATGTATATTGTTCAAAAATGTTCGAAAAACTACAATGTAGTTCTTGAAAATAATTCAATAAGTTTACCTGAGACTACCGTGGACTCAGTATTATTAAATACTATCGTTGTGTAGCTGATCCCCTGCAATTTTTCTTTTGTACAAATCCACGTGGATTTGTGTTGAGTAACGGACGAACGAGGACAATAGCATTTTAGCGTGTTATATGTGGACAAGACACATAGTCGCGACTCTTTAACGGTATTATAGTGCAAACAGTTGTCTCGAATGGCGCGAAATACAAACCGGAAATATACAGAACCGCTTCTGATGGGGGAAAAGTTCTACCTACAAGCTCAATAGTATCTAATGTGTATGTAAAGTATTCGTTTCTTTTATTTTTTATAAACTATTAATTAGTCCTATTCAGAGGACATCCAAATAACATTTTTTTAGGATTAATATTTATTGGAACATCGTATCATTTTTAAGGAATAAAATTAATTCCCGAATATAATGTAATTTTCTTGCAATCTTTTTAAATAAATAGAATATTATATTCAGCAATTATTTACTTCCTTTTATAACCTGGAATATTCCCAGACGTTGGTTAATAAGACTAATTCTAAATAATTCACTAAAAAAAAAATATTTTTATAAACATAAATTAGTATGAATTTTTATAAATTCATATTAATGTTGTTCGTTGTCTTATATTGTATACTGTACAAATGTTTGGATAATATTAAATACTTCTAGGTACCAGAGTCTGAACATTAAACAAGAAATAAATTTTTCTGCTTAATAAAATATTTTTAAACGCAAATAATTGTTTGAAGCTTAATGAAGTAATAATATTTTTGATTTTAGTTTGTATAGTCACTATAAACATGCTTGTAGTCACATACACGATGGATCATACGATTATGCGTCGTAAGCGGGGTAAATTTACTCTATCGATTGGCAATGTGTTAAGTAAGTGCGTAATAGCTTTCTAAATGTGTTTCCAATTCGTATATAACTGTTTACTCGATAAATTAATTATCAAAGATACACTTGTGTAACAGGTAAACTTGTAACTTGTAAGTGTTCACACTCTGGTAGGTGATTCCCAATGTTTATCTCGGAGGGCTCGAATCCCGGAGGACACTGGCTACACTTCAGACGTTTAGGAAATATCGATGACGAAGGACGTGACAATATTTCGATTTCAATATTGTCACTTGCACCCTGGGAGTTGAAGAGAATTCTATTTCCATGGCTGCAACAGGTTTACAATCTTTCAGCCTTCTTTTTTTAAATCCTTCAAAAATCTCCGCTTCTATGAACCATCGACCGAATTTTGAGGTTCCGATTCTATTAACCTCGTTTTGTAAACCCCCAAGACAATAATAGAAGATTTATTTTCAAAGTTAAATACTTTCAACAACAATATTTAATTAAAAATAAATTTTGTTTACTATTTAGTAATCTTGTCATATAAAACCATTCAATTCAACAGCTAACAAAATTTTGAATAGATTGAAAAATAAATACTGCGACAAATTTAGTATCCAATTATTTAAAAATGAAATATCGATCTCGTAGAAAATTTGATCGGGCAGTCAACGCGTTAAATATCAAGAATGGTATTGTTTTTCTTCCCGTTTCCTTTACAACGTTTAAGATTAAAAAATAAGTACTACGACAAATTTAAATTAAGTTGTATCCAATTATTTAAAAATGAAATATTGACGTAGAAAATTTGATCAGGCAGTCAACGTATTAAAAACCAAGAATGCTTGTTGTTTTCTTCCCGTTTCCTTCACAACGCTTGTGGGAAATGAGAACACTTAAATTATGTATTTCCTCTAGACAGCCTACAACCATTCTTCATCCACTGGCGGAGCAAAAGCAGCGTACATCAAGCGCGTGGCTAAGGTGACGTTATTAAGGTGCAACGCCATGAGAGAGCTGAAGTACGAGCGCGTGCTCATGGCATTGAAGGCCGTTGGCGCCCTAAATGCCATCTACATATTCATGCTTATAATCGTCCGTTACGCGGGGTGCGCGCTAACCTTCTTCTTGGCCTGCACGTGGTCGCATCATCTGTTTCCTCCTTCCTGTTTTTGTTTCACGGTTGTTTACAATGAAAACTCCGCCACGCTCGTAAATTTCCATTAGCCAGGCGAGTTGTTTTAACGGATCCAGCGATCACGATCTCATCGAAACGCGCCACTTTTGAATTTGTTTCTCGGGAAACAAACTCGACGATTACGAAAGCTACAAACGCGATAGAATCGCGAAGAAAAGAACTGAAACGCGTTTATTTCGCGTCCTCTTCTATATTCGTCGACGATTTCACGCAAGTTCCGCTCATAGATGAATTTAGTACTGTTCAGAAGATTATTGCGGGAACTGTAGTCTCGTTACGACTGTTCGTCTCCAACATCACCTACGAAGTCTACTTGTAAAACTTCGTTACGAGCGCGAGGCGAAGTTCGTTCGCAGTAAAAATTCAGTGTGAACATGATTCCTGTGAATTTTCATCGTCTTTCTTTTTAATGCTATCGAATATTATCTTCCTTCGAGTTAGACTGCAAAAATTTTGTAATATTGGTACTTTTATTGGAATCGATACGATTTTGCTGTGAATCCGTAAGTGGCACTTTCATTTTTTATTAGGACAAATATGATATTATATAAAGTCAAACACCTATTATTCAGTTTGTTATAAATTCCCATCGAAAATATAATTTGAATCGATTGAAATCTGGATGTTCAAATATTTTGCAGCATTTTGATATTCATCGTTCGAAAAAAAAAGAAATAAAGTATAAAAAGATTTCACTTTATAACATTCCAGTATATCTGTAAGTGGTACTATTTTTTATTTTTATAAACTACTAATATATTATTATATAGAGTCAGACGCCTATTGTTCAGTTAGTTATTAATTCCCATTAGAAATATAATTTGAATCGGTTGAAATATAGATGTCGAAAGATTTTGCAGAATTTGTCCGTTTATTATCCACGAAAGAAAAAAGCAAAGTACGGATTCGAGACGACAAACATGTTTCTCGTTCGCGACCTTAGTAAATCCTCGTGAACGTCGTAAACGATCTAAAAGTATCGAGCATTATAGAACAGGCTGGCTATTAAAGATCGACGGAGGTGTGAAATAGCCAATGGTGAAGAAACAAAAACTGCGAAAAGCGCATATCGATTCTAGCAAGTTTAACTGGTATTCAGTCCATTTTGCATACATTATTGCATTTGCATAATTTCACCAGTTTTTTTCATTACACTGAAATACCCCTTTCGTTGAGGGTGGGGGATCATCTCGTCCCTTTTCTCTTCTTCCCCTTGCAACCGTCCTAGCCGCGGTACGCGCTCTTGCTCGCGCCATAAATGGATTTTTCTATGCAATTTCTATTAGCATAGTTTTTACATAATTGCACAGGGTACTGCTGCCAGGCCGATGTTCACGGCTAGCCATTTTACAGGGGAATAAATTCCACCACTATGTATTCAGGAGAGAGGGATGCGAGAGAAGGGAAACCATGCAGTGTTGCTTGGAACACAAAGGTACCCTACGGTTCCTCGGCGACGTAAATACTATACCCGGTTACTATGAATAGACAGAGGCCTATTTATGTTCGTTATCTTTATGTTTAGGGTTCGGTACTTCCGTGTCATTACATTTCAGAACAGGTTTACGATGTATGTCGTATGATTTGGTGCTAGTCAAAGGAAGCTTGGTACTTTCGACAAGTGAAATCCACAAGTAAGAATAAGCAAAAGTTGTTGAAAGATGACTAAAATCTCTTGTCGTGACGTCTAGCAAAAATACAAGTGTGTATGAATCAAATAAAAAAATTTGTTGCCGTATATTTATAGTACAATAAAGCTTAAGAACCTTTATTATCTTAAATTGTCCATTTTGCCAAAAAAGAAATCATAAATACGATCTGTTATATTTTTTGCATACGATTCAATCCAAAAAAGGGCCCTTAAGTATTTAATTCTGATTCTTGATTTTGTTTTAAATTTTTGAAAATAAATTTGGACAAACTTATGTAGAGCATCGATGTTTTTATTAGGTAAATATACGAGACTGTTACCTTTTCTCGAATTTAACATGTATTAATGTACTATATTTGTCATTTGTAGATAGTTTCAAACTATTTCAAACTATTTATAGATTTTAAATATTCTCAATAATTCATACAATCGGTTTTCTGCTTTTCTGTCGTGTGTTCGGTGGTATAATAATTACATAGTTGCAGTGTAATGTCATTTAGTATTTCAGCTGTCTGGCAACTAGAAGTGTACCACAGGCATGTCAAATTCATTCTGGCTAGAGGGCCAATTTGTATTTTGCTACCGTGTCGCTGGTAGCAGATGTATAATTATTTCGCGACAGTAAAAAGTACTTTAAAAGACATTTTTTCCATACAAACACGAATAAAGTAGAAAAGAAAACAGTACTTTCAACAGTAATTAACAAAAAATACTTCTATCTACAAAAAAGCGTGGACACGTTAAAAACAGAAATATTTTCTTTAATAACATTATTTCATTTATTTTTAGGATACTTGACAGTCTTTTTGAAACACTAAAACTTCAGAATTTGAAGATTTTGGTTTTAAAATTGAAAAAAACTGTTGTTAAACTAGGTCTTTCATGAATTTTGTCGTTCTTCGTTATTGACAAACACTAATGACGTAAATATATGCTCCCAAACATACATGTCAGTGGAAAAAATTTGCAGAATAAAAAGGAAATAAAAATAAAAAGGAAGAACGAGGTCAAGCGCTACGGAAAATTTAATGGACGTCTGGTACAGTGGGAGGGAAGAGACAGTAAGAACTAATTCATCGGCCATTACGCGACACGAATTCGTGTTTCCAATGTATTGCGTGGAGAAGGAAAATTCAGTTCTAGAATAAACTGTTAATCGTACTGGAACAGACGTTTTAAACAGCATAAGGCTTGTAACTATGTAAAAATTACTCGACACTGGTCACATTCTACTTAACACGTTAACTATCACGCCAATTTTATATATCCAAATACATCCTCAACATTTGTTCAAATTATAACCTGAAAAATAGAAATATTCGATTATTCAATGGTGAATTTGTTATTTTACAATACTTCAAGTTAAAGTAGCGTTATTTAAAATTTTACAAGTATTAGGATTCTTCCATTGTAAACAATATGGCAACATATTGTAAGTTCAAAGTGCCGGCCACCGGTGACCACCGTATTAAGCAAGGTTAGGTTAATAACGACTTGTTTCTTTTCTCTGAATTTTAAATTCTTAGTATATGTAAGTTTGATGCAATCAATAGGTATTATAATAAAAATTATTATTATAAATTCAAGACTGATTTTTCATTCTCCCTACAATACCTCCTCAATCACCGAAGTAATATTGCATGTAAAGACGTTTAACGAGAAATACAAATAAAACTTTTCTCTTTTTTGCCCTCGAGTATCAAACCATTGCACGCAGTTTGTCTTTAAAAGAATTTTAAATACACAAAAATATGTAACATTTCACAGACATAGCTGTATTCTGAAGCAAACGGCGAAACAACCGGAATTGTTAAGATGTTTATAAATGGAAGTTTGATGAGAATCTGACTTATGCGAACGTTTGCGGTCGATTGGATGATTCTTGTGGAATTCACCCTTCTGTCTACGCCGCGCGGGTGCAGAGAAGTTTGTAAAACTTTCTAATTCTCGATAGGTTCCTTGTGCTACCTTTCTGGAGGCGGGGACAAGCTCGCCTTAAAGACGGGGTTAACAGGGAGCAAGAATGTTAACCCCAGCGCCTTACGAAGACCAACCACCTGGGCTATAAACCTGGAAGCCGGTACTCCAAGGAGCCCCACTATTGTCTACGAGGAAAGTGTCCAGGTCTGGCACGCAGATGCTTCGGAACACAAACTTTCCTTACGGATGTTCAAATTCCTGTTTACGAGGATAGCAGCAATAAACGAAGTCCTTGGAGTCCTCGAATGTCCAATTCGGGACGCAACACGTCACTTTATTATCAATACGTATCAACTACTTTAAGTTTGATTATTTTCTCCAAATTGTATTTTAGATCATCAAACTTTTCGACCTGCCTCCAGTATTTTATTATAATCATTATTATCTGCACCAAACATAATGGGACTCTAGAGTCCGAGAAAAATGGGCCGAAAAAATACATTGGATGTAAGGTCCACTCGTATATTTTGTCTGTGATTATGTTCCTCATTTTTATCACTTCATATGTAAGTATAGTCCAATTATCTGGCATAAGTGATTTTCCGGCATTGCCCCAATCCCGAGTATGCCGGATAATCGCAATTTTACTATAATAATTGATGATTCTAGATGCCAAAATAAGGCGAAATCGATTTTAAGGATTCCTTTATTTTTGAGAAAATTGTTCTGGGTAAAAATATGTTTCACAAATCTATTTTATTCATACGTGTATAATTTTGAATAATGAATTATCAAACGTACAGTTTGAGTCAAAATTGACCTATCCCGGTTGACAAATTGTTGGCATTGAAACCTTGCTGTGCAAAAAAATTCACTTTTCTAATTTTCGATTATTCTTACCAAACACGAGGCTGCAACTGTTTTTAATTCAGGTTAAAAACTAAAACACAGCAACTGTGGAACGTATAGCATCTCTAATGCGCGCGCAAATCGACATGAATCTGCCAATTAATAGCTTGTGGCAAACACTACAGCTATTGCTTTTTATTGCAGCAGACGATTAGCGCGTCTAAAGATGCGGAAAATTGGATAAAATGGCGTTGCCTGGTTACGGTAAATGTTTTTATTCTTATTTATGTGGCATTGTTACCTGGAAACGCCATGTTTTCGAATTTTCCGCGTACTTAGACGCGCTCATCGTCAGTATGAAAAATGTTACCTCGTTAACGAAAATTAGCTTTTCGGGATGGTCATTATTATACAATAAAAATCGAGACATTATATGCCAGTTCACATCTTTGCTTAACGGATAGAAACCGTGTACCTGAAGATTTGCATAAGGAGATGAGAAATACAATGATGGTGAATTTAACCACCCAAAATTCGTTATATTGAATTTCACAATTTTTAAAATTCGTATTCGGTGCTTTGAAAAATATTTAAATACCAATTTTTAACAGGATTTATCATTTTAATCGGATACATGTAAACTTTGCACCTCTTAACGCAGGAACAAAATTTATTATGTAAAACATTATTTATATAGTTAAACTATTATTAAATGGTTTTGTATTACTAAAAATGACTAAATAACAGGACAAATTTATTTTTAGTTAAATGCTGTGGCTGAAAATATTTGTATTTGTAAATAACAATATATTCTGTTATTAAACCAAATTAAATATACCATTGTAAATAAATTTAAATAACAAATGGAGAAAATTTATTTTTTTAATTAACTATTTTTAAAAGTACACCATTGCAAACAAACACAAGTTTTGTTTGCTATCACGTCACGAATAAATGGCGCTGAATTTTGAAACATATTTTTAAAATAAAATAGATCAACCAAAATGTGAGTTACGTAACATTGCAAAAATTCCTACCAGGAGGGGGGAATATAGAACGTAGGATATCACGCTTATGGTTGCTTTTCCAGCAAAAACATTCATAACATAATTTGCTGGGGATGAAATTTAAAAAATTTTTTGCTGCACACAAATTTTCGATACACAGACACAACAAAGTTTTATTTGCATAAACGCGGACGAAGCCGCGGGTAACAGCCAGTTGATAATAAAGGTATAACGAAAAATATGAAAATTCGTATTTCGCTTTGAAGTTTCGGTCACTAAGCATATGTTATGCGGAACTCGTTTGCTGTTACTCTATCTCCCTCACTTTTTATATGTCCTATTCACTTTCCTCGTGAAACGGATCACGCGTCGCTGGGTCTCAGCTCGAAATGAAAATTGTTACTCTGTTTTCAAGTGAACTGGCGGTCTCAATTTTATGATTTGACAGCTGGAATTACTGTACATGCAAATTTAATATTTAATAGCGTTTCACCGCAATATCTTTTAAGTTTTACGTAACGTACATTTAAAAAATTTGTGTATTCGTCGTTATAATATGTCTACCGGAAAAATGTAGGTATTTCTTAAATAAAAAGAAAAATAATTTGTACACTGTTCATTAATATTTAATTTACGCTGTAATTTCCATTAATTTTAATGATTTCTTTTCGCCATGATGACGAAGAGAATACTTTTCTGCATATTTGAAATAATTGTACGATGATACATCATATGATAACTTCATAAAGGTATTATCATAGATTAAAGAGGTTTCAATAAAGATAAGAAGTCCAAACATAACTCCATTCCGACTATTTTCAATTATAATTTCAGAAATGATTCGAATTACGTATACTTAATTAAAAATAGTCAGAATGAGGTCGTATTTAAACTTGTTTTCGTTATAAACATCTCATTAATTCTTCGACAATATGTTCATAAAGATATAAAAATAACCAGTATTCGCTCGTCTTATAATTTTCCAAACCAATATTTCTTAAACAAAATTTTTGTCAGCATCTTAACAAAGAAAAATTTATTTCATTTTACGATCTTTCGTTTATATTTCAAAAGCCATTTAACCCGAGTGCACAGTACTTAGCAAAGGAAACGACTGATTTTTCTATTATAAGAAAATTTGATTCGAAAAAGAACAATCGCTAGCAGAGATTAGAACGAGAATAAATTCAGTTTCTTTCGGCTCTCCAACGACTTCGCCAGCGTTACAAGTTTCAAATAACCTATTCGAATAAGACGAGCTGGTAAATTGAACTTCGTTCCTTCGTAACTTCTCAAAGACTGTCCGAAAGGAGTTACTTTCACGGTAATTTCACTCAACAGGGAATATAACAGTTTTGCACGATGACGTAATGAACAGACGAATGAGAGGGTAAGGGAACTGAACGCACGGGAACTATAGAAGAACAGGTCGAACAAATATTCTTTAGTCTTTCATTCGCGAAATAATTAAGCTGTGTAATTAGAATTCCGTTGTGCGGTACCACGATTAAATTGCGCAATTTATTATTTCACGGTGGATGTATCTGATATACGCATGCATCACGGTCCCTTCATAATACTTACTGTCAGCTCGATGTTCGCGTACCGTTATTTCACTACGGAATAAATTCCAACCACCCACGGTTGCACACCGGGCTGAAGAACAGGCGTAGATAGAGCAAAACCGAGAGACGAACCGAGGAAAGATGACGGGGACGGCAATGAACAATGGCAACAAGCGACGAGGAAACGATTACAGACCGTGACGAATTATACAAGATATATTGCACCACAGAAGAGGTATACAAGTAGACGTCACATCAAATGTATTTTTTCGAACCATTTCTCCGTAGCCCTAAAGCCCCATTACCATTTCGGTATCACTCGCTACGTTACCAACAGGCTATGGAAAACGATCATAGCGCTCATTATGGTAGGAAATGAAATTACTTGAATTCTTACGTTTTTAAACGGAATGAAAACTGCACAGTCCAAAGTTGGGCATCAAACAGTAGCTTCAGGATGTGGACAATCACAGCTGATGCAGCTAGTTCAGCTATTTCGTGATTCCTGTACACTACCCTGGAAAGCAAACGCGAAAAAATACTCGCAACACTAAACACAATCGCGATCAAATTCATATTATTTGCAACATGTAACGCGATTGGTATTCGTATTTCGCAACGCTACTGTAAACCGAGATTAATGTTCGCACGCAACTCTACCCTGGAAAAGCAAACGCGAAACATTTGTATCGTTCGCAACTCTAAATGAATCTATACAATTACTACAAACTAGACAAAGAAACGCGATCGTTCGTGCTTCGCAACGCTAATAGCAAACCGCTATCAATTCTTGTTCGCGAAACTACTTTGAAAGAAAACGCGAAAAATTATTAATCGTTCGCAACTCTAACTACTCCCATGATATATTGATATTAGTCGCAACGCTATCCTAGAAGCAAACGCGATTAATATTCATATTCCGCGACACTAATAAAATCGCGTTTTAAATAATGCGCAGCTTCTTGATGCTGGAGAAGGTACCATCTGAAAAGCTACAAGTACTACAACTACAGGCGAATATAGTGACATAATAGGAACATGGAATGACTCTCCATCCTCATCCGAAGATGAAGATGCAGAGCCATTTGTTGTAGCCCACTCTTGAGACAGTTTGTCAGGGCCTCTTCGACTCATTGAGAGCCTTTTCTTTCTTCGGCGGTCCTGCCAACGCCTGAAACTTAAACCTACGCTCGAGATTCCGTCCAATACACAGTCTTCCAACGATTCGACGAATCGTTATCGGAACAGGTGTGGAGAAACTCGAGCGGGACGGGCGTTTCGGGGATCCTACCGCGAACGAACGCGACCACGAAGAGCGACTGTAAAGCCGCGCAATTCGAAGAACCGAAAGTAAAACCAAAGCAAACGGTATAATCCGTTTGGATCGGCAAACGTTTCGATTCTTCAAATCGAACTACAGGTACAGGACCTGTGATGGTCCTGCCCTGACCCTACCTACTTACATCTAACACACATACCAGAAAGTAAGTTACCTACTTACCTAACGCTATATTTAAAACATTCCAAAACTCATTCTCGCAAACATACGCTCCACGGTTCTCACACATAATGTCCGGGCGCAAAAGCCTACACTAGAGAGGATTCCCCGGGGTTCCTCCGACACCCGAACATTGCAAACATTCACACTCTAATGTGTACGTACCAATGCCTGAAATCAACTGACAAGGGCAAGTGACCATTGCGTATCTTTACTATATGTATATACGTATTACGTTATTTTAATGTAATAAAATCTTTGATAAAATATATTATTGTATAAATGAAATAAATTACTGTATTTTTGTGTAAATGATCGTAATCGAATTTCTCCAATTTATTGTTAAAAATCAGACGTTAATTGTCGTTTACATTTTATTAAATATTCTGTACTATAATCTACGCGTATGCAAAAAATATGTGCAAGGTGAAATAGAATTTTATTTATAAATTATACTGAAGCTTTAAAACGACGCAATTCCACAGCCTAACCACACACACACATGTAGAAATTGTGTCGCGCACGATACACTGGCGCAATGTCAGTCGCAGATAGATATTATTAGGAATTTATATAAACTAAATCATCGTGCTCATTCCCTTCGCTCACACAGGTAGCACCTGGGCACCTGGGCGAGTTCAGGCAACGAACACGGAATGGTATCCTGTAAATCCTGAACTAGAAAGAGTGGTTAATAAATAATAGAGACGACAGTTTTCATTTAATTTCCAGTTAAAATAACTCAACTTTTTGTTTGGATGTATTAAAACAAAACACGTAAAATATTAAAATATGAAAAATATTATTATTAAAGAAAATTATTGTAATTAAAATTTAATTATGGAAAAGAAAAAATTTTAATTAAGTGTTTATGATAAAACAATTTATTTTGACAATTTTAGGTATATCATTTAAATAAATTTACTGAATTATTAATTAATATTTTCAAATATTCTCGATAGATTCTGTCGTCAAAGTAAATTTAAAGAAAAATGAAAATAGTATACAATGCTTGTTACTTTGACTCAAAAATCTATCAGTCGCGAATTGTCTTCTTGTACGTGAAACACAACATATTTTGTAATAATTAAGGAAAAAATTAATATTGAATAATATACAGGGTGAGGCATTTTAAACAGGTCACCTGAATAACTCGCTTGTTTTTGAAGATAGGAGAAAATGCATTAGACCAAACTTATTTGGTATCGGGGGGCTCATAATCTGGTATTACCAATTTTTTTGTAGGTGGAGGCGTCAAGGAGATATGAAGGTCAACTTTGTTTTTTTAAATGGAACAGTATATTTTATTACTTACATTCTGATAGAGTGTTTCAAGGCGAATACAATGACCTATTATTAAGGTCATTCAAGGTCACCCAAAGTCAACTGCAATAGAAAATAAATTGTGTCAGAGTACATTTCGAATACTTGTGTATCACGTGTGTGTATTGCGTGACACGGGTCACAAAAGATAAACAAACATTCAATCACATTGTACGCTTATCCGTATCCTCAAACATTATTGGTAATTTTACTACCGACTAGAGCACAGCTTCGTAACATTTATTCAGTCTAAGTGTTTAGTTTTCTAAAATGCGTTACACGATAGCAGAGAAAGTAGAAATGGTTCTTATTTATGGTGAATGTCATAGAATTATGAGGGAAGCGGTACGTGTGTATAGTGAAAGATTTCCCGATCGTAATAATAGACCTTCACTTTCTGTCTTTACAAACATTATAAAAAAGTTCCAAGAAACTGGAACTGTGGATAACAAAACACGTAATCTTGCCAAACGAGCAACTGATGATGGAAACTCGATAAATATTGTAGCAGCTGTAATACAAGATCCACATGTTAGTACAAGACAACTGGAACGCGAAAGTGGCATCAGTCAACGAAGTATTTTACGAATATTACACATTAACAAATTTCATCCGTTCCACATATCACTTCATCAACAATTAACTGAAAATGATTATACAAAACGTTTACAATTTTGTGAATGGGGCTTACAAAAACTACAAGACGATGAAATGTTCTTGAGTAAATTGTTATTTACCGATGAGGCCACATTTACAAACCATGGAGCAATTAACCGTCACAACATGCACTACTGGTCGGTAGATAATCCACGATGGTTGAGAGAAGTCGACAAACAGAGACCTTGGTCTGTAAACGTCTGGTGCGGTCTTCTTCATAATAAAATAATTGGTCCATATTTTATTGATGGCACGCTAAATAGTAGTAAGTACCTGAGAATCTTAGAAGACGTTTTGCCAGAATTGTTAGAAGACACTTCACTGGACATACGACAATCCATGTGGTTCCAGCAAGACGGATGCCCTGCTCATTCAGCACGCAATGTTACAGAATTTCTAAATAGAAAATTTGGAGATTCTTGGGTAGGTCGATCAGGAAGTAACAAATGGCCGGCACGATCCCCAGACCTGACACCTCTCGATTTTTATTTGTGGGGAAAATTAAAGGCAGAAGTGTACCGCGAAAAACCAACTACCAAACTTGACATGCAAGAACGTATAAGAAGAGCTTGCTCTGTAATAGATACAAATGAAATTTGCCAGGCAGTGTCATCAGTATTGCAACGATTTAGACTATGTATCCATGTTCAAGGTCGCCATTTTGAACACTTGTAATAGCAGTATCAAAGTATCCAAGTGTTCGAAGAGTGCTTTGACACAATTTATTTTCTATTGCAGTTGACTTTGGGTGACCTTGAATGACCTTAATAATAGGTCATTGTATTCGCCTTGAAACACTCTATCAGAATGTAAGTAATAAAATATACTGTTCCATTTAAAAAAACAAAGTTGACCTTCATATCTCCTTGACGCCTCCACCTACAAAAAAATTGGTAATACCAGATTATGAGCCCCCCGATACCAAATAAGTTTGGTCTAATGCATTTTCTCCTATCTTCAAAAACAAGCGAGTTATTCAGGTGACCTGTTTAAAATGCCTCACCCTGTATATTCCATATACCTACAGTATTATTAGAATCATCGTTTTAAAACGAAAGTAGAAAATCAGTAAAGAAAATACTTAAAATATTTTCATTTATAAATGTTCTTAATAAAAATTATTTTTTATTCTGTAAAATATTTATTTATGATATCTAAGAAACACAGAGCACAAGAAGACCCTAACCTAAACTACAAAATGAAATAATGTTTCTTCTCACGGGTATAAAAAATACCCGCGGTCATTATATTCGCCAAACATACTACGTATACAACCGGTCACCCGTGTTGATTCGGACCTTTCGTCCTACAACATGATTGGGGACCAGAGGAACAAAAACACACGCGACTCACCATCCGTTGACTACGATGAAACTCTAGGTAGACCTCTGCGATGCTGCTTCCCAGTGTAGTCATCAACGAAATCGTCTGCATGGTCCTGCTGGTCGCCAGTATGTAGGGATGAAATCTAGAAACTGTAAAGAATAAGGAAACAATTACAATCTACCGTAAAAATTAAAAACAATTCGTAATTTAATATAAAAGCATCTACATGCTCAAAACTGAACAATACTTACATTTTTTACTCATCGAGCATCGCCCAAAACTCCTCTTCAGTGATGCACTGATTCTAATACCGGTAACGAGTTACTTTGCTTTTCAAAGGAATAATGGAACAAAATATTAAAGAAAATGGTTAACTAACGCGACCGAAAATCAAAGTCGGCGAACAAGAGGCTCTACTGTCGCGATTTCGAAAGCAAAGAGCCACGATGCTCTGGAAAAAACATACAAATACGCAATATACATTGAGTCGACCTTCGCGTTTGCCTAACAAATGAACGAAACTCTACTCGAAGCAGCTGTGCTTCGAAAAACAATCAACTAATCTACGCAACAAACTCTGAGTCTACCGACCGCATTGCGCGCGGTCATCAAAATTTCTGAAAAAAAGCCTGAAATTAGAAATAAGAAATAATCAAGTAATCACACAGACCTATATTTATAGATTTAGTATTAAATTTAACCGATAAAATGACAAAAATACGTAAAAATATACAGGTACATACTCACTTGTTATAATGAAGTTGATTTTCCCAATATTCCATTTTCAATTCCTTCCATTTGCCATTTCCAAACATGGCGTCGATTGCGTGCCGGTAGCATCCCTTCCAGTTGAACTCGAACAATCAGAATCTGTAACAGCAATGAAACACATATTACGAGTCAATGCGTTGAAATAAATGTACCTATAACTTAATTAAATATCGACTGAACCCGAAATATGATCCATGAATTGTTAATTACGTTTACAGACATCATAATTAACGACGATTATGCATGAGAAGAGCACGTACGAAACAGATGAAACATTTTTCGCGATTCCGATTGTCTTGGACGTCAGAAACGTGTTAATATTAAATGAAGGCACCAATAAACAATAAAGGAAAGTACTGCGGGTGATTCGGAACATTAAGATGACAATAATTAAAAATTACGTATCTCATTAGACGCACAGCCTGTCACTGCACCTCATCAGAGAAGTTTCCAGAGGACGAATGGCGGACAGGAACGGACGCGTCTACCGTGGGGGTGGGCGTAATGGGTGGGGACCGGGGTGAGGTGGTCACGTAGTCCAACGTCTCGTATTTCGGAAGAAAAGGTTAAACCTTATATCTCGAATAACTGAAAATAAATCAAGTAAATACAGAAAATAAATACAAAAAGATATCAGACTAACAATTAATTAATGATTTATTGTCTTTATATCCTTGTGACGTCACAATGAGTAACGGCCAATCACAGGCGCTGCTTGAATATCGAATATCGATCTGGTATTCGATACATACGTAACTAGATCGATTGAAATATATTAATTATATTCATAGAAACATATGATATGTAAATATTAACTTTAATCTAACCTGCAATCAGTTTCTCTTGTTTATAGTATATTTTCGAAAATCATATACAGAATTATATTACATAATTAAATAGAGAAAATAAATTAAATAAATACAAAAAGATGGCAAACAAGCAATTAATTACTTAATGATTTATTATCTTTATACCCTTGTGACGTCACGATGCGAAAAATTAAATCATTGGCGCTGCTTGATCGTCGAAACTACTATCTAGTGTGCAACGCATAAATAACTAGATCGATCAAAATATATTAATTGTAAATATAGAAACACATAATGTGTAAATAGTAACTTTAAATCTAAATTGCTATTAGTTTCTCAGATAAATGTTCCTCTTTTGTGGAGTATACTTTTTAAAGTTATTTATTTTAATTCTCACTAGATTTCTATAATAATCTACCTAGATTCGGTGTCGATAACATTGAGCTTGAGTTGGTAAGAAGTCCAGGCATAGACGAAGTATGGAAGAGATGTCAGAATTATTTTTTCGTAACACTCGCATTTGGGGCAGAGACAATGCTTACTCGAGATATATTAAACACAGTCTTTCGTGTCACACGGACAAGGAATTCGTAAATCCAGCTGCAAGGTTAAGTCGAGCGGCCGGCGGCCGAGAAATATAAACAGAATCTAACCGAGCGTTGAAAAAACAACAAGCGTATCAGATGACAGCCTAGCTTACGAATGCCAGCAATGGTAAGAATAAAATTATTTTTAACAAATATTGTAGAAAAGTCAAGAAATAGGTACAGACGTGTAATAGGTGAACGGCACTTATAACATTTTTATTTATATAAACTAATGTTATCATATATTCTATACACATTTTTTGGTTGTTGTTTTATATTTATATCAAAAGCATTGATTAAAATTTCGATCAAAAATTAATATATTTAAATATTATTATGTATCTATTACGATTGATCTAGTTACGTATGTATCGAATACCAGATCGATATTCGATATTCAAGCAGCGCCTGTGATTGGCCGTTATTCATTGTGACGTCACAAGGATATAAAGACAATAAATCATTAATTAATTGTTAGTCTGATATCTTTTTGTATTTATTTTCTGTATTTACTTGATTTATTTTCAGTTATTCGAGATATAAGGTTTAACCTTTTCTTCCGAAATACGAGACGTTGGACTACGTGACCACCTCACCCCGGTTCCCACCCATTACGCCCACCCCCACGGTAGACGCGTCCGTTCCTGCCGCCATTCGTCCTCTGGAAACTTCTCTGATGAGGTGCAGTGACAGGCTGTGCGTCTAATGAGATACGTAATTTTTAATTATTGTCATCTTAATGTTCCGAATCACCCGCAGTACTTTCCTTTATTGTTTATTGGTGCCTTCATTTAATATTAACACGTTTCTGACGTTCAAGACAATCGGAATCGCGAAAAATGTTTCATCTGTTTCGTACGTGCTCTTCTCATGCATAATCGTCGTTAATTATGATGTCTGTAAACGTAATTAACAATTCATGGATCATATTTCGGGTTCAGTCGATATTTAATTAAGTTATAGGTACATTTATTTCAACGCATTGACTCGTAATATGTGTTTCATTGCTGTTACAGATTCTGATTGTTCGAGTTCAACTGGAAGGGATGCTACCGGCACGCAATCGACGCCATGTTTGGAAATGGCAAATGGAAGGAATTGAAAATGGAATATTGGGAAAATCAACTTCATTATAACAAGTGAGTATGTACCTGTATATTTTTACGTATTTTTGTCATTTTATCGGTTAAATTTAATACTAAATCTATAAATATAGGTCTGTGTGATTACTTAATTATTTCTTATTTCTAATTTCAGGCTTTTTTTCAGAAATTTTGATGACCGCGCGCAATGCGGTCGGTAGACTCAGAGTTTGTTGCGTAGATCAGTTGATTGTTTTTCGAAGCACAGCTGCTTCGAGTAGAGTTTCGTTCATTTGTTAGGCAAACGCGAAGGTCGACTCAATGTATATTGCGTATTTGTATGTTTTTTCCAGAGCATCGTGGCTCTTTGCTTTCGAAATCGCGACAGTAGAGCCTCTTGTTCGCCGACTTTGATTTTCGGTCGCGTTAGTTAACCATTTTCTTTAATATTTTGTTCCATTATTCCTTTGAAAAGCAAAGTAACTCGTTACCGGTATTAGAATCAGTGCATCACTGAAGAGGAGTTTTGGGCGATGCTCGATGAGTAAAAAATGTAAGTATTGTTCAGTTTTGAGCATGTAGATGCTTTTATATTAAATTACGAATTGTTTTTAATTTTTACGGTAGATTGTAATTGTTTCCTTATTCTTTACAGTTTCTAGATTTCATCCCTACATACTGGCGACCAGCAGGACCATGCAGACGATTTCGTTGATGACTACACTGGGAAGCAGCATCGCAGAGGTCTACCTAGAGTTTCATCGTAGTCAACGGATGGTGAGTCGCGTGTGTTTTTGTTCCTCTGGTCCCCAATCATGTTGTAGGACGAAAGGTCCGAATCAACACGGGTGACCGGTTGTATACGTAGTATGTTTGGCGAATATAATGACCGCGGGTATTTTTTATACCCGTGAGAAGAAACATTATTTCATTTTGTAGTTTAGGTTAGGGTCTTCTTGTGCTCTGTGTTTCTTAGATATCATAAATAAATATTTTACAGAATAAAAAATAATTTTTATTAAGAACATTTATAAATGAAAATATTTTAAGTATTTTCTTTACTGATTTTCTACTTTCGTTTTAAAACGATGATTCTAATAATACTGTAGGTATATGGAATATATATTATTGAATATTAATTTTTTCCTTAATTATTACAAAATATGTTGTGTTTCACGTACAAGAAGACAATTCGCGACTGATAGATTTTTGAGTCAAAGTAACAAGCATTGTATACTATTTTCATTTTTCTTTAAATTTACTTTGACGACAGAATCTATCGAGAATATTTGAAAATATTAATTAATAATTCAGTAAATTTATTTAAATGATATACCTAAAATTGTCAAAATAAATTGTTTTATCATAAACACTTAATTAAAATTTTTTCTTTTCCATAATTAAATTTTAATTACAATAATTTTCTTTAATAATAATATTTTTCATATTTTAATATTTTACGTGTTTTGTTTTAATACATCCAAACAAAAAGTTGAGTTATTTTAACTGGAAATTAAATGAAAACTGTCGTCTCTATTATTTATTAACCACTCTTTCTAGTTCAGGATTTACAGGATACCATTCCGTGTTCGTTGCCTGAACTCGCCCAGGTGCCCAGGTGCTACCTGTGTGAGCGAAGGGAATGAGCACGATGATTTAGTTTATATAAATTCCTAATAATATCTATCTGCGACTGACATTGCGCCAGTGTATCGTGCGCGACACAATTTCCACATGTGTGTGTGTGGTTAGGCTGTGGAATTGCGTCGTTTTAAAACTTCAGTATAATTTATAAATAAAATTCTATTTCACCTTGCACATATTTTTTGCATACGCGTAGATTATAGTACAGAATATTTAATAAAATGTAAACGACAATTAACGTCTGATTTTTAACAATAAATTGGAGAAATTCGATTACGATCATTTACACAAAAATACAGTAATTTATTTCATTTATACAATAATATATTTTATCAAAGATTTTATTACATTAAAATAACGTAATACGTATATACATATAGTAAAGATACGCAATGGTCACTTGCCCTTGTCAGTTGATTTCAGGCATTGGTACGTACACATTAGAGTGTGAATGTTTGCAATGTTTGGGTGTCGGAGGAACCCCGGGGAATCCTCTCTAGTGTAGGCTTTTGCGCCCGGACATTATGTGTGAGAACCGTGGAGCGTATATTTGCGAGAATGAGTTTTGAAATGTTTTAAATATAGCGTTAGGTAAGTAGGTAACTTACTTTCTGGTATGTGTGTTAGATGTAAGTAGGTAGGGTCAGGGCAGGACCATCACAGGTCCTGTACCTGTAGTTCGATTTGAAGAATCGAAACGTTTGCCGATCTAAACGGATTATACCGTTTGCTTTGGTTTTACTTTCGGTTCTTCGAATCGCGCGGCTTTACAGTCGCTCTTCGTGGTCGCGTTCGTTCGCGGTAGGATCCCCGAAACGCCCGTCCCGCTCGAGTTTCTCCACACCTGTTCCGATAACGATTCGTCGAATCGTTGGAAGACTGTGTATTGGACGGAATCTCGAGCGTAGGTTTAAGTTTCAGGCTTTGGCAGGACCGCCGAAGAAAAAAAAGGCTCTCATTGAGTCGAAGAGGCCCTGACAAACTGTCTCAAGAATGGGCTACAACAAATGGCTCTGCATCTTCATCTTCGGATGAGGATGGAGAGTCATTCCATGTTCCTATTATGTCACTATATTCGCCTGTAGTTGTAGTACTTGTAGCTTTTCAGATGGTACCTTCTCCAGCATCAAGAAGCTGCGCATTATTTAAAACGCGATTTTATTAGTGTCGCGGAATATGAATATTAATCGCGTTTGCTTCTAGGATAGCGTTGCGACTAATATCAATATATCATGGGAGTAGTTAGAGTTGCGAACGATTAATAATTTTTCGCGTTTTCTTTCAAAGTAGTTTCGCGAACAAGAATTGATAGCGGTTTGCTATTAGCGTTGCGAAGTACGAACGATCGCGTTTCTTTGTCTAGTTTGTAGTAATTGTATAGATTCATTTAGGGTGGCGAACGATACAAATGTTTCGCGTTTGCTTTTCCAGGGTATTTGCGTGTGAATATTAATCTCGGTTTACAGTAGCGTTGCGAAATACGAATACTAATCGCGTTACATGTTGCAAATAATTATAATATGAATTTGATCGCGATTGTGTTTAGTGTTGCGATTATTTTTTCGCGTTTGCTTTCCAGGGTAGTGTACAGGAATCATGAAGCTGCTGATTTAGTTCGGCGAGCCCATAATTCTCCACAACCTCAGATGGCTACTCTTTTCATGTTTATGGTTAATAGGGTAGATTGATTACAAGATGAATAACTAATTCTTCCTATTTACTCGGTAACCAACCGTTAGCTGATAATTGAGTTTGCTGCGACTAGAGTTTCCTTTTATTTCGCGACATGCAATATAGAAAGTACCATTTTACTTCCTGCACTGCAATCGTTAGTAAATGAAACTAAACCCGTACGATGTTGCACATGGCGTGGCCACGCTTACTTTTTTCCTTTTTCTGATAGCTGTTTTTATTAAAGCGTTGTTTGGTAAATCTCGTTTTTGTTGTAACTTTTAATTAAATAGATGGAAAGAAATAACTTTGAGAATGTGTGAGTACGTGTGATTTAATTATTCGCTCTTACATCGGGGCAAGCAATGAATGTTGAGTTAGACTCGAGGAACTTTGCAATTATTTGCTTCTTTTAACGACACGGCATGGGCGAAAGTTGTCTCATTTAGTGCACCCAATACAAGCATGTCAAGTCTAATCGTCTGAATTAATCGCAACGGGTAGTTAGCTGTGAGTAATTGTTGAGCTTATCTTGGAAATTTAAAGAGCTCTGACGCGAAGAAGAAACTAAAGTAGTTAAATTGAAATTTTAATTGAAACGAGGAACATGTTTCGTATCGATCACCATTAAGCTTCTAGGACTCCTGGTAATAAATATGATACCAAGTATTTTTACACGATATATTTATCGTATTTCCTTAAACAATGCTAATTAAAAATATGGTATCTGAAAATATTTGTTAACTCGTTGGTTCGACGTATGATCGTTTTTAAGAAGTATTTCGTGACAAATTTTTAAATATATATATTTATTATTGATACATACACACTGACAAATAATTCGAATTCAATTGAAGATATTGAAATTACTAATAATTTTCCAAAATGTTTCAGAACTCAAGAGTTAGAAAATTCTTTCCAAAGTTTAATTAATCGAATACCAAAATAAATGTACGAAGCTAATTTAAAATAGACAGGATTTAAGTATTAAAAGTTTTCTTAATAATTGCTACTTATAAAAGTTTACAGTTTTATTCGGCCCCTGTAAACGCGTCTCCATATTCTACTTTTCTTCCGCTTTCCGTTTAAACGTGCAGAACATACACGTACGTACAACCCCCGTTAGTCTTGCAAAACAGGAAATTGATTTCTATCGAGGACTACATCGATCACGAAAGATTGGACTCATATTGAACTCGGAAAAAAGGAAAATTAAATATTAATTGAATTAATTTTTCTTGATAAATCAAAGAAGTACTGGAAATTATTAAAATACCATTTAAGGACTGAACTTGACAATAAATATATATATTTATTAATAACATAAATATTAATCTTTGTTAAATCAAATGTTATTGATAAAATTGAGGTATAACAAGAAAATAAAAAAAAATCGAAGGAAATCGAATTAATGATAGATTTGTGTGATTTGCAATCTCGGATATATTATTATACCCGTGAAAACTATCTTTAATAACTGCAATAGTATAGTTACAGTAATCAGATAGCAAGTGTAATGGATCCAACCGATCGAATGTCAATAAATTTCCAACGTAAAGTGACAAGCAGTCCATCAGATGTTTAGTTTAAATTGGAACACGAAAAGGAGAAAGCAGTATCGTGTCACATTGTAGATATGCCGTGGTTCCATAATTTCCAATATCAAATATATCGAACATAATACTCAAATAGCCTAGACCAAGATAGGTAGCATACAAAATATATTGTAAATGTTATGTTTCAATTTAATCAATATTTACCTATAAACGTGTATTTCGAATTGTTCCGGAACAGGCGAATACATGAAATAATAGAGATATCGAGAAATAGAAACGAATTTAAAATAAATCACGTTCGCCGTATTAAGAAATACAATTCGCATTGGAATTACAAAATACTTCATTTCCCGCTTAAATTATTTTCGATGCTAATGCGCGACGTGAAAAATTCACCTCATAAGAAATTCAATTTAAAAGCAATTACTTGAATGATGAATCGCTTCGAAGTTGAAACATTTAATAGGACAATACAGCCAAAGGAAGTTTATTATTCGTCGAGGGGTTTCTTCTATTTTCTTTGACACACCTGTCATTATTGATTACTAACAAAGCAATTTTGTATTTCAATAACTTTCCTTACTGAATGAGTTAGCATGAATTATTTTACTCCATTGTTTGCTTCAATATTTGATATCTTTATTATGTTTTTTTTTTTTAAATAAAATTGGGTGCCAAAATACCTGACTCTTTAGTGTTTCCTTTGTATTTTGCACTTTTGTTATTACTGTATCTAGAGGTTTAAACTCCCTATGTTTATATAACATTTCTCCCATTTTCGTATAAAATATGTTAACAAAGTGTAACTTTTATAATGTCGAAAATTCTATGTCACCGAATGTGGTTAATTTGATCTGTAAATTTGATTTTGAATCGTAACAGTAAAAGTAGTGACGATATCGTTCGAACGATGTAAAAGAAACTAAGACTTACAGAGCCTTCCCTTTACGAATTCTATCTTCCGAAGATAGCCATTACAGATTTGTGTTGCAAATCAGAATTTCCTACATACGATATTGTTCACTGACGACGTCCAATTTACCAGAGACGGTGTATTGAATTTTCGCAATATCCATCAGCTGGCTGAAGATAATCTGCATAGCATTATAATATGGATCATTACACCATCAAGGCGCCAGTATCGTTAATGCATAGACAGGAATAATTGGCAACAATTTAAAAATTAATTGGTAAATTTTGTACCTATTGTTTTTGTTGTATGTATATACCCAAAGGTGTCGATAGCGTATGCGTAGTTATTGTAACGACATCTGTGATTATTATTTGTACCTGGCATAACTTCCAGAATGTTCTATGCCGGGATGTATATAAACCACCATGTGCCGTGTGCCGTCCTTCAGAAAGTAATATATACAGTTAAAGACAACAACGACGTAGTTAAAACCTTTTACGCTTCCTAAAACTACAACAGGTTATGGACCCAGGTGCTCAGTAAAATTAAAACTAAAAGTGAAAGCAAAGCTAAAAGTAAAAATCCTAAAACTAAAAATAAAAACCAGTAAAAACAAAAGTGAGTGTGTCTAGAAAATTCGGGAACACGTGCTAAAGGACAAATTTAAAGATGGCTACATGTAACGGTCACACCCATGAAACGGACATAATTGAAAAGTTAAAAGATGAAACCAATTTCCAAATATGGAAATTTCAAATAACAATCCTTTTTAAATCATCAAACGTGTTCGGCATAGTGACCGGGAAAAGTGTGCCTGAAAATGACTGGACGGAAAAACGGAAGCAAGAGTGGGATCTCTTGGACGCAAAAGCCCAAAAAACAATAATCATGTCGATCGAGAGGAAGCCGCAAATGCATCTGCTAAACAGTAAGTCATCCAAAGAAATGTTTGAGAAATTAATGGCGATATACGGAAAGGACTCGGAACAAACCAAATGTTCCCTACTGCAAGAATTTGTCAACTACACGTATCCAAAGGGAAGCGATATCTCAACTTATGTAAGTACTTTCGAAAATTTGGCTTACCGTCTGAATGCGATGGACCAGAAAATAGATGATGTTATGCTAATTACTAAAATACTGGCTACCCTTCCCGAATCATACAGACATTTCGCGAGTGCGTGGGATTCCACACCATCGGTCAATAAAACATTAACAAACTTAATAAGTAGATTACAGCTTGAGGAAACAAGGGTAAAACAGGAGGAAAATTCTAACGAAAATATAGCTTTCCAATCTTCCGTAAAAAGGTGCTTTAAATGTAACGGTCTCAATCACACGGCTAAGCATTGCAGACAGCGTTCGGCAAATAATAATCGTACAAAGGCCTGGAACAAGGAGAGTTTTCCAAATACTACCGGAAATCACTCAGTACGAAAATGCGGTATTTGCAAAAAAACAAACCACGCGGAAAAGGACTGCTATTTTAGAAGAAATCAACCCTCAGCTACAGCAAAATACACTACTGACAAGGTATGTTTCCTAGCAAATGATACCATAAAAAACGGATGGATAGTTGACTCAGGTGCGTCTAACCATATGGTCAATGATGTCAATCTCTTAAATAATGCTAAAACTGTAAATACCGAAATTTCCACCGCTAAGAAATCCGTAACAATGGCAGGAAAAGCCGTAGGAAAGATTGTAACCGAAAACTGTATATTAAACGACGTAATACTGATTCCAGATTTAACAAAAAATTTATTATCGGTTAACGCGATAACACAAAAGGATGGTAAGGTCACTTTCACTAAAAATAAAGTCTTAATGATAAAAAGGGAAAAGATTGTAATGTAACACAATAATATTTTAACAAGTAAGATTTATCAGAAAAAATAACAAGTTAAGTTGTATTAAGTAAGTTGTATTAATCCTCTTTTTGTTGTTTTAACACCAAATGTAATAAACATAGCTTAATCTTTTTTCTTTCTGTATAATTTCATTATAATAATATTACCAATGTATCTGTATTAATTATCGTTATAAAACTCCACTTCTTTAGTTAAGATTAGATTTAAGAAACATGTATAAAGAAATCGACGAACCTTTGGTTAAGAGGAAGTGTTGTATGTACATACCCAAAGGTGTCGATAGCGTATGCGTAATTATTGTAACGACATCTGTGATTATTATTTGTACCTGGCATAACTTCCAGAATGTTCTATGCCGGGATGTATATAAACCACCATGTGCCGTGTGCCGTCCTTCAGAAAGTAATATATACAGTTAAAGACAACAACGACGTTAGTTAAAACCTTTTATGCTTCATAAAATTATAACAGTTTTAAACGAATTATTATTTACCTCGTTCGATACTGTGTGTCATACGTGGTTCGTAGAAAGAAATTTTCCATCTCGTTGTAATCGTCTGACGAGACAATCTTCGATTTAACATTAGGATCTATCACCTGCGAACCTAAACAACACAATTCTCAATCCATTTAATCTCATTTCAAATACTATTACTTTCTTCAATCTCTGTTTCCTACTTCCTTGTTGCTTCTAAGGAATAGCAAAATCATTGACCGTGCAGAGACAAGTCTAATTCTTGTAGAGTAATTCATTTTTCGTTGAAAACCTTCAATTAGTAAAGTGTTACTCTATTTTCAAGAACAAATGATACGGTTATTTGAATTTTAAGTTACTATCAGTTACGCAGTACTATAATTAACTTTTATTCCTGCACATTTTTACTAAGATTCGTGTATAATATACAATTATTTTTAAAAAAGATATAGCCGTGTTTATTTTCGTTAATTCGTTGGAAAACTATTTCCGTCCCTCGTTTTGCTAATGCAATAATTGCTCAGTCGTAGCTTTTGTTTCAAAGACTATAATAACAAGGACCCGGATTACACTGAAAGGCATCATAAAAATTGGCGTAAAGGGCGAACATACGGTTGGCACGTATCCGGTAACACGATCGTCCCATAAACACAAGCGCGGCGAGAGCGGCGAAGAAAGAACTTGAGTTTAGAGACTGGTTTTACGCGATACTATAAACTCTTTACGTTACCGCGGTATTTGTTGTTCGGGCCCTAAAAAAAAAAGAAATATTATTAATTTAACGTCGCGTTTGCTTCGCCCCCGATAATTCCCGTCGAGGCGTTTCGCCGTTGTTGCCACTCGAACGGGAGCCAATCACCGCAAATCGATTGCACCGTTTATTTTATTCACGATAGCTTCGCCGATTGTCCTTGAATTACTGCTATCTCGAATGTGCTGCCACTTGTGCCTCCCTTTAACGGTAATGAGATAGAAACTTCTGCAAATATTTTATCCTACGCCCTCTCCGCGTTGCATTCTTGCGCGGACAACGCAGAAAAGACGGATTTATTACGCTCGGAATATCGATAGGAAAGTGTAAACTGCAATTTACGTTCGATCGCCTCGAACGACGATTTTAAAGAAGTATATTTATTCCACTCGATTGAGAATAATTATGCTTGGAGCGCGGAATTTATCCCAGCCTCTGTTACTAAATAAAATACAAATGTATAGGATATACTCTACTAAAATAGAAGTAAAGTTACTTGAAATGATTTGCTGGATGAAATCGTAAAAAATATTGATCGAAACTTTGTTTACTAGTCTAACGCGTTCTTAAGAGAAGCAAATAATTGTAGAAAAACCTCACGCGTTCGCCGGCAGAGGGCTACGCTCTCTCACAAGTACTCCTCGATCGATTATTGAGAATCTTAGCGTGTTTCTCATTTTTTCGAAAACAAGTCGATGTATAAGAATTAATTTTTTATATGATTTTGAAATAATCGTTCCTGGATTTGCTAAATTTAGAGACAGAGTACAATTTTTAGGCGTGGATAACCGCAATAATATTTTAATTAACAATGGAGGATCTTACTAAGAATTCTTTGGTTATTTCAGTTATTAACGTTTCTGCAAGTGCTAGAATATTTCTCCGCGATCCACTTTGCATCAACGCGCGTAGTAAACATTTTAATTACGGTTAATTTATGGACGTCGTAAACTTTGCTTGAATGCGATCGTTAAAGGAAAACAAGCAAATTACCATCTTTCAGCGAGCATTAAGTTCGTACAAAGCTCTCGTGTCGTCGGACTATCGAATACGGTGTACCGGGAAGCGCCGGGCAAAACTTGATCGAACATTGTCCGAGGCTATCGACACTGTCGATTATACTTCGTCACCGAAACAAGCTACGAGCGGCAGCATTGTCGGAAGAGAAAAGGGATAACACAATATATCTATAGTCGCGTGGCTTATTCCCGTGGGAATGGGAGGGAAAGGGAGTTTGGTGGCACGATAATGGAGATAATAAATGGCCTCTAACCGCCCTTTGTAATTCACCCTTAGCCCACGTTGTGCCCCCGTACGTCGAAGGACACGCATCCAGACAAGACTGCAATTTCCGTATTCAGTAAACTTGCTCTTTATTAATACCGTACGTTATTACCATATTATGGGTAAAAGATGTCTCGACAGAACGTTTATAACGAGCATTCCTACAGATTAAAGAGTTTCATAGGATATTAACTCGTTCCCGCGAGCGCTACACAACTGTACAGATATTGGCACAACCCTATTGCAGTGTACAGGGGAGTATGGGGTAATAACGATCGCTTCAACGAAATTATTAATATCCTCGAGTCGATTTATACAGATTGTCAATTTCTTCTTAATTTCATCGGCAAGAGTCGAATTACAATAGTTTTCTTTTGGATTTCTATACTGAAAAGCTGACATGATTTTTCCTCGATGCTTAATTTATGGACAATATAAAGCATATTTCTTCGAGACTTTTGGAATTCTATGGCGAGCTTAAATTGCAAAGAAATTCTGCAATATTGTGAAAAGATACGTTTGTTTATTTGTTTGTTAATGAAACCTATCGGGTATTCGTTGAATATTCCTAATTATGGATGAATTCTGATGCCAGAATTATCTGTTGGGCAACTTTACTATCTGTGGGACTATACATCACACATATTTCATGTTCTACAGCGTAGTTGGACCGATAGTTGTGATATCTACCGTAGGTTTTATGATACCAATTAGTGATTAGCTTATTTTCATGTTTTATAGTGGAAGCATCTAAAAGTTTTCCATTAATTTCTATTCGTAAACTTAATTCTGTCATATTGGAAGTTAATTGTCCACATACATGTCAATGTTTTATGTTCTTTTTTGCATAAATTAACTTCTATCTTTGAAAAATGTCTAACAACAAAAGTGAAAAAGAAACAGACTCCTACAATTGTTAAACTTTGATTAACAATATTCATATTACCATACAGAGATGTTTACGTTATTCACATTTTTCTAAATTAAAAGATTTTTCACGCCCTGTTTACAACAAATATCTATCCTAATATAAACTGTAAAACATTTGTTTAAAGAACCTTTTATAAAAGTCGTTGCAACCTTACGAATGGTGGTTAATTTTTAAAATTATGTCTTCGTATTCTACTCGACGAGTAGATACATTGTTCACATGTTGTAAACTATTGATTGTCTAGCAGAAGATTGTTAAAGTTTTAGCCAATGATATTGCGCTCGAGTTGCTCAAACTAGGGAATTTCACCCTGGGGGGCACTAGTAACACATAGCAATAGAGGCGAACGAATCGCGTCACGTCTTTGTAGCACCTCCGTGTATTCTAATTGGCTGAAACTTTAACAATCTTTTATGAGAGAACCAATCGTTCACAGCATACGATTCCATTTGAACTACTTTCACATTCATCGAGTGGAATACATAGAAATAGTAAAAGAATCTTTAATTTTAGTTAGGTTGAAGTTTAGTGATTATTCAAAGTAAAAATTCAGGGCCAAAATTTCATGATTTTCAAAGATATATTTTATGGACATAGATACATGTTACTTTTTGAAGTCAGCTGATAGTCGCACAGGAAAGTCTAGGATTTTTGTATCATTCTTTACAATGTTACTAAAAATGCAGAAGTAAGACAATTCTTTAAAATACTATTTACATAGATTATTTAATAAAAGCAATAAAATATAAAAGAAATAGTATCTGGACAATTCTTTCGTAAAAGTTTAACAAATCTCGTGGTTCGATGTCCAAAAAAAAATAGTATGAATGTCAAACATCGTTACTCCAATACTACTCTTTGAATAAAAATATAAACTGCAAATACAGAATGAAATATTCCACAGCAAACAAACATTTAACTGTTCGATCAAACACACGCGAAAATTGCTTTATATTGGTTATTTATTGCTCGAATAAAATTTTGTCCATCTATCGTGCTCACTAGCAAATCCAATAGTAAAATCTGGACGAAACACCAATTTAATTTTTGAAACATTTTTGTTTCGAAGTTTCCCAACTTGTAAAAATTCTAGAGACATAGTCATGTTTACGATATACATATAATAATAATCTGCTTATTGGCGATTCCTTTTAATTTGTCGATCCGTTCGTACACAATTAGTCGAGTACGTGATTTCCGGTTTCGGAAAAGAATCGTGTCCCAGGAATATTATTTCGCGCCAGTACTTACAGCTCAATGTAAGCTCCGAAGCTTTTGTGTAAATCTGTCTAAATGGAAATCCTCTGTTACGAAGTTTCCTCGCTTTCCTGTACGTCCTTACCTCGGAATGTTTGTCGTACCTAGGCTGATGAACGCTAGAAGCGATTTCGCTGGCAAGTTCGTCGAAGCGTAGAAAGAGGTTTAGATAATTCCTTGCGAACTTGGCACGTCGTTCTCTCTAATTCAAAGGCTTAATCCGACGAGCTGCTGTTTCCTCGCTTTTATTCTCATTTGTATCAGCCCCCAGAATGGATTCGCCGAGTATTCACACTGACAGCCATCAAAATGGTGTAAATAGCGTGGTTAAACTTCTGTGATTAAACTGTAAACGCAGGAACTCGTTGGAAACGTAAGAATCGTCGTAAAATAACGTTATCATTTCTCGAGTAGATGATATTACAAGTATCAAGTATTTAGAACTATCGAACACAAAGAAATTATTAAGTTGCATTAATATACAATAACTTCGTAAATATTAAAAATTATCAAGATGTCAAGACTGATCTTGTTTGCTTTCTCGGATGTGAGTCTGTAAATTATACATTTTTTTTAAATTGGTGAAAGTTATTACTCGTTTACAAAAAGTATATTTTAACAATTAATTAAAATTAAGATACGAATTAAAATATCTCAAAGTTTTATGAATCTATAAATTTATTTATTTATTTATGTTTGAGAGTTAGTTTCAAGACCCATCAAGACTTTCAAATCCAATCAAGGCTGACAAAGAGTTTACAGAACATCTGGTATCCAATCATGTTCGAAGCGATTCGAAACTCCACTGCCTTCGACATTTCGTTCAAACTACAGATTCGAACCTAATTCTTCTAGAAATTTGAAAAGAACAGACGTAACAGCACTTTGTAGGATAAATTTTCGAATTTACAAAAATATAGCGTAAAATATATTTCGCTACTACAGCTTGAATTACTTCTTCTTAATTGATTAGTATTATCTTGAGGTTCATTTTTTAATACCAAAGCTGAAACAATTTTTTAAAGAGCTACGATCAATTACAAATCCAAACGCGTGGAGCTTCAACGTGGCGTCAGATAATAAATCGTCGTAACAAAGTTTCTGCACATAGTTGCGATAGTTCATCGATCCTGGTCGATCATCGGCGTTCAATGAGATTTCAATTTAGCAGGAATCGTTACCTTACTCGAGGACTTCGTTTCGATATCCTCCGGTCCAGACGGGAGATTATTTCCGTTCTTGGAGAAACTTGGAATCTTACAGTTTGAAATTGGCGATCGGTGATTCTATCGAACATAATCTGTAATATTTCATATCCACGATCGGATATAATCTATAATGTTTCATATCCGCGATTAACGACTGTCTAAAAAACGATATCAATTCCCTAAACGTTGGCAAGCATGCTCATCAGTAATCGTAATGATTTTTGTCATCGTTTTCTAATCTTGCTGTGATTCATGAAACAATTTTAATTAAAACAAAATAACAATATATGTATACGCAGTTTACCAATTTTATTTTTTCTCGATTATTGATTATGACCTTCAGAGATTATATTTTGAAAATTTCTAGTTACAATTATAATGCACAATTTAATTATGTTCCATTATAATTGTAAAATAAATAAATTATGAATTTAAAATCACTATGCAAATGCTTAGAAAATATTTCACTATGAATACCAATATAAAACATTACTAAGGCCCATCTTCTCGCTATTTACTCGATCATGATCAACTTTTCCAAGTTCTCTTTTTTACGATTCGTTTTTAACACACCTATTTCTCTGACACAGACATATGTATACAGTCACGTGCACAGCTTAGTTTTATGTATATCCGTAAAAGTAAACAGATAGTAAAGTATACTCAACACTTCGTTTTACTGAATTTATGCTTCGGACTTGCTGTAAAGTTCATAGTGATATAAAAATGAAACGGGAGTATGAAAACATATGAATTAATATGGAGTATAAAAATAGTACAGGAAGACGATATGTGAATTATTTTCATATAACGTTTTAAGTAGGGTAACGAATATAGAAATTGCATTTATGCAAAGGGAGGAGTTTTCGAACATATTTTACAACTGCCATAATAAATAATAAATATCTTTAAAAGCTTATGTTTTTTCAATAAAGTATTTTCGAACATAAGTTTAGAGGAACTTTTTTCATCTAACCTTCAACCTAAATAAGTAATAAATATCAAGAAATATACTATATTTTTTAAAAGAAGTATATAAGTACAAACGAGACAATAATTATTACGCAAAAGAGCACATATTATAATATGTATGGCTTATTTAGGAAAAGGGTAAACTACTATATACTCAATTTTTACAACTAGAGATTCGTGCAACTTTCCTATCCGTGCAGTAATTCCAAAATCGATCGAGGATTGTCGGCGGTAGCGTTCTATTTGCCAATACAACGTTCCACTCAACTTTATTAATAACGAACTGTTGGTTATCGAACGATCGACGACGCGTTTACCTTAAACAGAACTGTTTTGCCAACGTTCTCCGTGAAACGAAATTACCAACATCACAGATGAAACGTTCAGAGCCCATCGTCTCTCCGTGGAACTTTGCATTCTGAAACGAGAGTACGCAAACAATAGAGCATTGTAAACACAACAACGCACCGTGCATTTCTACCTGACAAATGCGCATTGAAGAGAACGACCAGTTTTTACGGCGGTGATTCTAGCACTCTAACGGCGCACACTACAGCTCATCTCGCAACGAAAGAACAGAAGAAACGAGACGATATTGTGATAACGTAACGGGCGCAGGATAGAAAAGGAATCTATTACACGGCCAGTGTCAGTTGATGCGAACCTCTTTTACGATCCGGCGAAATATTCTTTTTCCTTTCCCTTATCTCGGTCTCGTCTGCATAGCGAAATTCTCTTACCGAAATATTTGAAAGGCTGCAGGAGAAAACTCCTTGCGAAGTTGCCGTTGAATAATGGATCTTCTATTTCGGCGACAACGTCTAAGAACAATGCCTTCAAAGAACGTATACATCGTCGATGTTTCATTCAAACTGATGCCGTGCTCGAACACCACATTCTCGTGGAACCGTACGCTCTATAACGATTATTAAATGCCCGAATTGCGTGTCTACCGCCACACGAAGCATACTTATACAGGGTGTTCAGCCACCCGTGGGAAAATCAAGGATACTAATTTGTTGATCGAGGCTTCCTTAAAAAGTTATTTTCGGCCACACAGTATATTTTCGGTAAAGATTTTTTTTCTCGAAAGTACGCAGGATCTCTGGGGTATGTGTATTCACCAAAAATGATTGTAATTGATCCCCGCAACCGAAAATAATTTTTCCAGAAAGATTTGAAACTTTTTTTTTCGCCGAAAAATTTAGGCACATTCCTGAATTTTTTTCTCGAAAATGCGAAAGATTTCGGAGGTATGTGTATTCACCACAAATGATTGTAATAGACCCCCACAAACGAAAATAATTTTTCCAGAATGATTTGAAATTTTGTAATGTAATTTATCAATAACTTTTTAACGAAGCCTCAATCAACAAATTGTATATATTAATTAAACAATTGCATATATAATTAATAAAAAATCAAATTGAGAATAACTGTGTTTAATGCTTAGATAAACATGTTTATGTAAACATAACTCATAGTCATTGATATTATACTTTCGAACTGTATACAATGAATCTAGCTACACACGCTCTTACACACGGTCATTCTATATAGTTTGTTCATTCATACATACATGAAAATCGTTCAAATAAAATAACTTCGCATTCGTCTCGTTTCCACAAGAAATAACAAGATCATTTGTACGATTTGCGCTCGTTACAGAATCGAAGTGTTTATTAATTCGAGCACTCGATACGCGGTCCACGTGCAATCACGCGAATTCTTATTCGATCCACTTCGATGTAAAAGCCCGTGACTAGCGAAGAAAAGCCAAAGTACGGTCCGTAAATTTCGATCGACGTTTGACGGATGATATCAACGGTGTTTGCGTGCGAGTATCGAAGGGATTTAAAATCCCACCGTGGAAAACGCGTCACGTAGACGAAGTTGTTACCCTGCACGCCGGGTCAATTGCCGTCATATTTTCATGGGGATGCGAGCGCAGGCAAAAATAGAGGCAGGCGCAAGGCCACGCATAAAGTCGGTTAACTGTACAAGCCCCCGATGCTCTTTGCGCAGATTGGCCTGTTCTCTGCTAGCCGCTCTGATTGAACCATGATTCCAGAGATACCTTGAACCGTCAAAGTAAGCAAATAGCAGAGGTTCCTCGGTAAAACGAAACACGGAAATTAATTATATTTATTCATCGCTCGAACCGTATCACGTAGCGTAAGGTAATTACAAAGTACAGTTCTTTTACGGTAGTGTATTTACAATTTTCAACCGAAAAATCATTTTTATAATATTCAATACTATGAAATTTCGATCACTTAGACAGTGTCGTGGATATTGCACCTAAAAATTATAAAAATCGAGTTGCAATAATCGAGATTCTAATGTACAGGTTGTATAAAAATTATATGCCACGACCACCACAGCGTCACTCTACTGAACAACTGATCTTTGGATCGGTGGAGATCTGTTATAAAAATGAACCACAAAATCGACCTTAACCGATTTCTTCAAGGTCAAAGTTTTTTTACCACATCATATTTCGCTCATTGAAAGGGTAAGGAACCATAAGTCCCAATAAGCCTTAAACTCTCTTTGTTGTACATGTTTTCATATCTTGCTATAAATAATTTTATTAAAAGATCATTTTTACAGCAGAACAGTTGAGTTCTGACCTACGATTTCTTTTACATTTTTTACATTCCCTTGAGTAGAATACGATGCAATAAAATAAATGTTGGCCTTGAAAAACCAAGCCAAGGTCAATTTTTTAAACAGATCTCCACCGATCCAAAGGCGTAGAAACAAAAGTGGTCGTGACGTGTAATTTGTAGACACCCTGTACAAAATGGCGTACATACATTATCGTACAAGTTTACATAGAATACCTCAAGTAGACAGGCTCGTGAAATCGTAAATAAGAACATTGTTCGCTGACCGTCGTTCGTTATTACGTGTATTTCGACGGCCTTTGTAAGCATTCAACCCCGACCTCCGTTGGAGAATTTATACTTCCTCCGTTGGCCGTTTCGCGGACGCAGCTCGATTGTGGTAACATAAGTTACCCGCGGAGAAACTTCGCCAATAAATAATTCTTTGCCAAGGTGTCCGCGACTCGACCGGAGACGAGGCGAAATAGGAGGGAGTTAGAGAAACGATCGCCCGGGTCTTACCGGGGGAATAAAAAGGTAGGGGAAAAGGGGAAAATAAGAAATTCGACGAGAGCGTGGCAACAACGAGCACAACAGCAATAAATAGAGCGATGGATTCCGTACACGGTGCCTCGCGAGTAACCGAGGCGCTTTTATATAAATTACACGGAGATGAAGGTGCAATGTTGCTCGTAAAACTGAATTATGTTCTGTTTCTCTTTCTAACCATCGGTGCCCTTCTCGTGATTCTCCTTGTTTCTTCATTTCATTCGTATTTCCCTTCGTAATAAATTCACCGTCGATAGTTCGATACCACGCTTTTAATTGCTTTGTCGATGATAAAGTTTTGAAATTTGGGCAAAAATATCGTAGCCCGTTGGTATATCAATGATACTTCATACGCAAGGGTCATCGTATCACGTTTCATTTATTTTTAAAAAAGATTCCAAGTTACTGCTACTCTGTTATATTTTATACTTGCGAGGATAGTGAAAGGAACACTGTGTTGCGACAGTTTCTGCACTCGCCGCCAGGGGACTAGGCTCTTGTCTCTCTCACAAGTGCTTGCTCGAGTGACCACTTATTTGTATACACTCCTCGAACGACCATTTAATATCGCGGCGTCTAAGGCAGAAGTTTCTCTATTCCTCTTCTTTCCTTCTGCTATATCTCGCTTACTATTTCCTACACAACAGCTTTCATAAAGTATTCGAACGATAGTTTAAAATTTGACTTTCATGTATCGAGTTTGAGTAATTCTAGAGTATGTAAATAAATTTATTATACAGTGGTGTCCACTTAGATAAGCTAAAATACACACTGCCATATATAAATAAAACCATCTATCGATGAAAATCGTAGATACTCCCAAGTTCGACTTGAATAAGGAATTTTAAGAAATGGTGCGGATAACTTCGTGGACATTTAAGCGGACACTACTGTATACAATAAGGATATTTTATGTATTTTATTGTTACGGTTAATAGGATTTGCAACGAGGTTTCTAAATTAATATTCGAGGGGCAATATGGCGTTGAAAGGTTATCAGAATTCTAAGGGGTTCTTTTTTTAAACCTTAGTCTATTATGCTTAACGAGGAAATATACCGGTATTACATGAAAATAAATTTTAATCGGAATCAAGAATATTCTGCAGCAAAACATTCCTTCTTCAAGATTTCCTCGCTGAGGAAAACGTGCATACCCGACGTTAACACGTTATTAACTCTCGCTCGAATAACTCCAAGGAATGCTTATTAATTACCGTGCATACGTCGAAGTAGGTTTGAATGGTAGTAGCGGAATGTGCTTTAAAGGGACGGACATTAAGTCGTAATACGTGCACGAGTACGTGCCCGTTAATTAGAATTTAATTTTTGGATCTTATACGGTACAAAAGGAAATTCCATGAAAACCACGGTCTCCAAACGTTTTTGCGATTTTTTTTTTTCAATTCGATGATATGACCAAAACTACATTGTTTAGAAAATACAGTGAAAAAAAATAAAAAAATATTCGAAACTTTATTTAAAAAATATCGAACGAGCAAATCTCGTATCATCGAATAGGCATACAGTATAAATTTGTAAGGGAATACGATTTGCAACAAATCGATTTCAGGCTCGCATAAATTTAATACGGCCAAATGCGTTAACAGGGTTAATCAACGAACAATTACAAGAGCACTAACGAGCACGCGATTCGTTCTTGTTTATTTGGACTGAAATTTCACGTAACAGATCAAAGGGTTGCAAAAGCGATACCCTCTTTATCGTGTACTAACCAACTAAGCTATTTTAAATCACAGGTGTCGGCGCTAATTTATGTCCACGATGGGGAGCTCAACACATTACAAGTGATTAATTACGGCTTTTTATCGGAACGCCGTACTCGTCTGGGAGATTTTCCAACGTCACGCGGGATTTTATCGTTGTTTAATAAGTCGCTTATTCAGAAACTCGATAAATATCAACGTAATACTACAACAACGCGATCTCGTGAAATATTTAACAATCGACTCGTTACCGAACTCGAAAACGATTCTTTCATTTGTTACGTTTACAGATCGGTTCTCGTATTATATTTCAAATCTCTTATATAACTGTAATATCCGAAGAGATAGAAAGTAGGTGAACGTCAAGAAAATCTTTCAACATCTGAGGAGAGTCTAGATTGTATTGGAAGGTTTAAGGAACATTTTAAAAAAGTTCTGAGAACTTCGGTAACTCTAAGAGACTTTCGCAGTATCTTAAGAATTCCATGGATATCTGGTAAAGGTGCATTCGGGTATTTTTGTACCTGTTTCGATGCAAAACATTCAAGTCATCAGTTACAAACTCGTACGAGCGTATAGTTTCGATTTAATTTTATTGTTTGCGAATTAACAAATTTATTTGAATTTCATGTTGTGTTTTTTTAGTTTTCCGACTAGTACAGTATCATTTCACACGATAAAACTTTTTAACATTTTAATAGAAAGCTAAAGAAACTTTTCCCCTTATTAGTCGTCAATGAATTTTTGTTACTGATTTTTTATAATTTTTTGGTCAACGAATTAACGTAAAATATCAAATTTAAACAGTTACGATTCCTCCATTAATTATATTTGACAGTGAGTTATAAACGATGCTCGATAGACTTCGGTGAGTTAAGTAAGTTACAATGGTTCGTTAATGAAGTTTATTGTCCACGTCATAAGAACCTAAACGCCCGATTTTCCAAGCTAAGTGATATATTTTTTGTCGGGCTGCCGCTAGTAAAGCTCGACGGCATGATCGTCCGGATTAATTTGCATGATAACTAGCGAAACACCCGCGAAAGCTACGGGACAATGCAAGAACTGGCGAACCCTATTGTGAAACTATTAATACTATACTATCGTGTAAATTACTTCGCTAATCTCCCGGCAATTGTCGAGAACTCTTAGTTAATCTATTTTAGGAAAGTTCGTACGACTGAACGATTTCCTACAACATTTTATAATTCCCAAATACAATCGTGCTTACGTAATTCGAATCCTTCTTGCTTGGTTGAATATTATCGATTCGAAATTGTTGCTCGAGAACGGTAGAAATGTTTTTGTTTCGATGTTTGGTAATTTTCATAAATTCGATATGGTACGTTCTGTGCTTGAACTGTCAATTATAGAGCAGCTATCGATCATTTACATGAATTAATATGGCGTCGAAATTCTGGTTGGACGCATAATACGACACACGCGAAAAGACTCGATGTACAAGTCGCCATTTGTCAATTATTTTTTTAATCGTATCGTAATTTGTAACGAAAAATTAATGTATGCTGTTTTTGGTGCGACGTTAAGTATTTTATGATCTGTTGAAACCTATTAAAACCACTATTATTTCACATCGAAACTGTGGATTTTCGGACCTTCGTTGGCATGTATTTACGACGAGATGAAATTTCACGTTACAACGATTTAATCATTTCAAAATTAATAAATTTATTCTGTAACAATACTGAATAATGGATGTCTAGAATAATAGAAGCTGCAAGTTGTAAAGTGGAAGGCTTTTACTCATAATATATGCATCGATGCAAAATATTAATATACATATTGTTGCGATAGACTGAAGATGCATCGTTGCGGCAACGTGAAGACCGTTCCGCAACGATGTGAAACTGCTCCTTCGAACGAGCGGAAGCGAGAGCCCGTTCCTTCCGGTTGCCAGAGGAACCGGCAACGATTCAAAAGATCAGAACGACGAGAGACCTCGTAGAGTAAAGACGTGTTGACAAAGCTCTGTTAATAAAGTTTCCTATTTATCAGTTCTTAGTTTCTAGTGTTGTGTTTAGTTATTGTGTTTTAATGAGTTTAACAAGAACCGCCTCGCTCCGGCGCAACAGTGGTGTCAGAAGTGGGATAGAGACTCGTTCTGCTGCCGGGGCGGAAGCTCTGTCGTCGCTGGAGTCGCTTCTGGAGGGGTTGCAGCGGAATATCGCCACTCAGTTCCAGGAGCAACAGCGAATGTTCGTGGAGGAACGCGAGCGAGCTGAGGAGCGGCGTACGACGGAGAGGGCTGCCGCTTCGGCCAGGGATGCCGCGGTCGAGGAGAGGATTGGAGCCGTGGAGGGCCAGTATCAGGTCCTGTCCTCGAATGTCGCACGTATTCTCGATCGGCTTTCGGGAGCTCCGGTCCGCGAAAGGGAGCGCGAGCCTGTATCTTCTATCGGGCTCGCGGGCCTTTCGGTTTCGCAGCCAGCCCCTCAGAGTGTGGAGAGGGGGAATCAGAGTGTTTCCGATTTGGGCTACACTCTGAAGCCCTCCATGTATGATGGGGTTCTGGTGGCCGGACTGCAAAGTCGTAGTATGTTCTGGACAACCATTTCATCGAGGAAATTCTCCTTGATGATTTGGGAACATCTCTAGGGGGGCTGTTCCGTTTAGCTGGGGGAACTCACATCCGAGAAGACGTCAAGAAAGAAGCGCGCAAGTCGCAAGTATTCAAGGGGAAGGGCGAGGAGCAGTCGGGATCTCTTCATTCTCGCAGAGGAATTTTGGAAGTTGCACCGGCGTCTTGCTCAAGGTTTTTGAGTGGTTTTCCTTGAGACGGAGGACGAATGTCAAGGCGCTAACTGTCTGGTAAAGGCCACTCAGGTAAACGTTCGATCTATTCGTTTATTTACTTTACAGACAGAGGTGTTTTAAACTCGAGGCAGATTTGGAGGTTGGAGGCTCACACTGAAGTTGCCTGTCCGAGCTGAATCTGCCGTGGTCGGAACGTCCGCGTTTTGAAGAGGGGGAGCAGTGTTGCGACGGACTGAAGATGCATCGTTGCGGCAACGTGAAGACCGTTCCGCAACGATGTGAAACTGCTCCTTCGAACGAGCGGAAGTGAGAGCCCGTTCCTTCCGGTTGCCAGAGAAACCGGCAACGATTCAAAAGATCAGAACGACGAGAGACCTCGTAGAGTAAAGACGTGTTGACAAAGCTCTGTTAATAAAGTTTCCTATTTATCAGTTCTTAGTTTCTAGTGTTGTGTTTAGTTATTGTGTTTTAATGAGTTCAACAAGAAACGCCTCGCTCCGGCGCAACAATATATTTATTTCAACGTAACATTGAATAAATAAATATATACGTTTACTTCAACGCGAAGCTTAATATTTCATACACAATATTATACTCAAAATGATAATATCGATGGTCAAATTCATTAGATCAAACATTTTGTACGTAAATTACTATTGAAAACTGTTCGATGGAAAACTATTCATTTCACTGTCTAGTAAATCCAGATTATATTTTCGATTTATTTGTTACAAGTATCGCAATTTTTATTAAAGGTCGATGGTGTTCGTCTGCTGTGTTACAAGTCAATGAAATAAATTTTTAGAAAAAAAAAAGAAAAGGATAATAGAAGTAATCTCGGAAATGTTTCCTGCAGTTCGATTCACATAACTAGCCGATGTGTTCATTTCGGTGAGTAATCTGTGAAAAGGCCATACGGTCCACGTATTAAGAAATTCCGCGAACGTTGCGGATTGCCAACAATGGTTATTCGAGGAACTGCGGGAGGAGTCAGAACACGATACACGACAATTTCGAGGATAGTTGAAGGCAAGCCACACATTATACCCGGAAACGAGGTTATGGTCGTTCGGTACGCGAACTCAGACGAAACACTTTGAATTCCAATTGCTTCTGCCTAACACGTTTATCGCTACAATGCCGCTTATGTATACAGGGTGTTCGTGGACCGCTCGGTCAAATTTCACCAGTGTACTTCACCAATCGACATGAATTTACATATATTTTCCGAAATCTAGGATTTGAAAAAGAGATATTTGTGGGACAATTTTACGGTTAATATGATTGCTAGAATTCATTGGTAAAGTTTGGCTAAACAATTCAGGAACGCTCACCTACGCATAGCATTTCATTTCGCCAGCTCCATTCTTTTGTTTTCCCTCTCTCATCGACTACCCTTTACCAAACACAAACTTTATTCCCGAAACTTTTGTTCAGAATGGAATTGAAATCGATAGGTGTTTAACAGAAGTAGAATCTGCACTCCTAAATACGAAACGGTCCGCTGAAAATGTACTCTGGTTTTATTGCTCTTTGGAATAACTTTTTATCGGTACGCCAGTAGCGTATATTAATTATTCGAGGCTCGAAATACTTCGAATTATGCGTACGTAAATGGGTTCCGGCATCATTCTGAAAAACACCAGAGACCCTCTTTAAAATGTTTTATTCGCTTTTACGCAGTTTTTAGAAAATATGTTTTACTTCAACATGGTAGCGAAAATGCATCGATTAGTTTTTTCAAATCCACCTTTTCTTTAATGTACGGTGCAGCTGCGTCTGTTTTCTAATTGTCCTAAAACACGTTCGCTTCTTTTTACACGGCCCTTTTTTGCACGGTATCCACCGTGTAAAGGGAGACCCAGGTGTATGTAATTGTACTTTCTGTAAATGTATTCAGGATATGCCATATCAAGTGCCTATAACCAGCAGGATTTATTAATAATAAAGTGCAACACTCGAAAGAATAGCTATTTTCTTCAATACAAATTAAATAGTTTGCAGTAACATTGAGAAATAAAAGGAAAGACTCCTTTTGAAATGGAATTTATTTAATTAAAATAATACGGTTTTACCCTACTGCATTCAACTATGAATATTGTGAGTATTCGAGAGAGAGTAAATTTTCTAAATGCATGGAGGACAATATATCTACATATATGGGAAGAAAACAACCTTAGACAACATTAGTTTAACGTGTGGTAACTTTTTAGGACTAAACACAATTTGTGTTAATCGAAAGGACATTTTATAAGTACCGAGTTATGCGAAGGCTACCTGTACTTAATTCGAAAGTAATGAAGGGTAGATAATGAACTCAAAGGGATTGCTAAGGAGCCAGTTAAAGCTGCTTCAATGGGTTTGGTAAGGAGCTGGTTGAAACTGCCTCAGAGACGTTGCAAAGGGCCTGTTATAGCTGCTTCAACGGATGACTAAGTCGAAGCTTCTGACTGGACCGAATACTGATTGCCCTAGGTTGACAGCCCTGTATTTATAATTCTCCTACATTCTCATTCAAGATGAGAGAACATTGTCTTATCTACGGTTGAAACATTTGGAAATCAAACTGATCTGCTCCATGTTCTGTAAATGTCTCAATACTAGTCAGAAACAGTAATATTCAATATTAACAATTTGCTTTACTTTTCATTTAGCGAAGTTGATCAGTTAGGTTCCTGAGAGGTAATTCAATTTGGTTCAATTCGATCTTTTTTATTATTTCTTTTCTTAATTATTAATAGTAGTGTTATAGTTTTCAATAAAAACTCTTTGGCTATGGTCATTCCTCCAGACAACTTCGTATAATTTTTGTAGTGATAATTCATTAACTTTTTCGATGTTCCAAGAATATAAAAATTATCTTGTACATTATTACGAATAATTTCTCGAGAAAGATTTAACTATTCCTTAAATTACATCTGATTATAATTTCTTATTTCGTTTCGAATGATTAATTCACTTCGTAAAATACACAACCTAAGGTACATCGGAGAAGATCTAAAGTAATTTGTAAATGTAGGGTATAAATGTGTCTGTTTCTACCTCCTATCTTAAAGTTTGATCTATTTATATTCATAATTAAAAACGATGTTTCTTGAAGAACCAGTACTGTAGAACCTCGATTAATGCAGACAATTGGGGCTGATAATTCTTGTAGATAATAATAAAAATTCCTGTGATAATTAAGGTAACCCACCGGATGAATAGTAAACCTCTGCAGCCTATCTCCTTTACTACAATACTATATTATTTTATTTAATACCTTATATAATTAGAAGGATAATAAAAAGCATTTCTGTTCCCTTTCTTCTTGCGACTACGTGTATGCATCCTTAAAATTAAAGCTCAAATAAATGCTTTTCGTTTATAGTATTTATCACCATAAAATGTTGGGGTGATTTTTTATAACTCTTTGAAGTAATAATAAATGACTACAAACAGCCACTTTTAATAAAAACGACGTTTATTCCAAACCTTTAGACGAGGAATTTTATGTGTTGATAATATAGGTAGAAATACGAACGTGAATTTAAAGAGATGTTATCAAAGCACAGCTAGCTCAGCTTTTTAAGGAGTTGCGATTTTTCTCTCGGGATTGTTTTATCGACAGAAATGAGCTAGAAACTGATTTCGCTGACTGAATCGCGATGGAGAACAACTAACAAAAGAGGACAATGAAGATTTTTCTCTTTCGTTGGTGAACAATGAAAGAGGGGTTATCGATATCAAAAGTTGGCGTAGTCACGTAGAAAAATAATCGGAAATACATTCATTTCATGAACGCGATGAAAAGCCCCGATGGGAAATCGAAGCGATTCTCGTTAATTCTTAATTTAGTTATAAGCAAACCTCGTGCATTTTGTAATCGTTCTAAATCGATTAACTAATGTATAAGTAACGTAATGCGAAAGTCAATTTATAGATGAAAATTTCATTAGTTTTCAATGAATAATGCAGCACCGAAAAACCATTGTTACCCCTTGATTAAAAATCAAGATTAAAAGAGTAATGGCCGGAAGAGCATTTTACATCGGGGACATGATTACAAGCTACCCCGATAGTGCACTCCCGGAATTTTTGATCGAGTTTCGGGAGCGAAATCGTGATTCCAATGTAAAACGCATAATATAACGATTTACACTAATCGTTTACATTAAAGATTAACTGCTTTAATTAAACCTGAACAATGTGACATCCCTGTACGTGGTATAAATAAATTAATTAGCTTTTGGTACTACGAGCAACGAACAGTTGAAAACAAAATTTTGAATAAACCTCAAAATTATTAAATATAAATTTCGAAAACACAGGAGCTTTTACCCTAGTTAGAATTTACAATTCAAACAAATACATTGCATAAATTCCATTAAATTAGCATGTATTATAAGGGGAAAGGAAGATTAGTCTCGAGGCTAAAGGGAACGTAGAACAATCGATAAGTAAAATGCAGACAGTGTCGAGTAATTTTTTACTGAAACCACTGACACAATACGACATAATTTCTTTCGAACTAGGCTTTCATTCATCCTGCGATGCATTTAGCGTGCAATCTTTGCTACAAGAGCGAATTAAGGTTAAACAGATTCACGCGTACTCGTTCCCTAAAAGAAAAATTGAAGAAAAGCAATCTTTGTTTCATACGCGAGCACGTAGAAAATGTGTATAAAGACATAAATGGAGCACTTTGGATATTTTCTTCGCAGGATTCTCATGATGAATGTTTCATGCAATTTGTTCGCTTCCGCGTTCTAATAATTTACTACCTTTGTTACGATCTTTCTCGCAAGGCACGGTATTTCCTTTGGAGTAATGTTTCTTGCGATCCACATTTGATATACAATTATATCGAACTTAGCGACCTATTTGATTTCAGAACATTCATAATTTATTTTTCGAGTTAGAATTTTTGGAATCTTTGTTCCAGAGGAAATAATCCGTCTTCCGAAGGGTTAAAGAGTAATTGATATGCAGATGTCGAAGGGTTTAAACTCTAACTCGCTTCGCAGTTATAGAAATTGCTTCATCAAAATGTCCGAGCATCTCAGAAGCTGAATCAAGGATGGCACTTAGCCTCAGGAATAGCGTTAAAGTGGATTTCATGGCGAAATCAATAGGGAATGGACGCTGTTGGGGAGGAGGGTTGATAGCTATAAGGGCGGAAGGCCGAAGTCCGTCGAGCATCATTACGTACCATTAGTTCATTGATTCACGATGAAGTTTTGGCATAGTTGTTGAGTCCCAGTGACCAGATTCCATTCTTGTAAACGAACACTGTCTCTCAACGTGAGTCCCAAAATTTCAGTTGAGTTACTCGTTCATTAATCTGACATTCCCAATCAATTCTAATTAGAATACTTGTTTTAATTTAATCTGGATCATTTCCGATTCCCTGTAAACAGTTAACATTGGTATCAGTAAACATATCGTGATAGAAAAATGAAAAATATTTATATTACATTGAAGTAGTGTAGTCCTGTAATTCTGGAAAATTCATTTTCTTTTAGAAGATCTATTAGTGTAAATATGGTAGGTTAAATCTATTTTAAATAATTCGAAAAACTTCTGGGACAGGAGCTAATAAAACAGTTGGGATTTCTTAAATTATCAAGACAGTTTTCAAACTATCAATTTAAAATTCATCCTCTTCTGCATACTTTTTTAAGCTTAGAAACAGATGAATTATCTGTATACTTATAAGTATATAAATAAGAAATTTATATATTTTTTAATAATTTATTATCACCACAAATTATTGTATGTTTTCATCTTGAACGATTGAATTTTTTTCATCGAGCCCTTACAATTGGGAAATTATTAATCTTTGTGCAAATTCTCTGTACATCAAATTCGAACCTGAAGTTAAAATTACCAAAATTCTACTGTACTATACTATAATCAGTAAACAATACTATGTAACAAAATTTGTGCAATAATTTTTCCAATTTTTCGGTGTTTTTATTTCCTCTTATTTGAGTCGATAGAAACACTTGTACGATGCAATTGCGTATGATTTCGATAAAACCGATTACTTAAATTTGAAATGGAGAATGATATCGAAGAATAAGTATAGAAAGTAGGTGGTGCTTTCAGCCACTGTTCCATGCTCAATTACATGCAGCCACAGTTAGGTATTAATCACCAAAAGAACCGGTTCATTGTTCTGTGTATAAATACCGGCCCACCGAAAAACCTTGATTTTCTCGATTAAAAGAACAATGGAGACAATATCACGAGTAGCGTTCCTCTGGGGAAACGAAAACGGAAAAGAAGAACGTGCGGTGGCTTCTCTCTTGCTACGAAGTACCGCTGCGGTCTACTCTGATCGACCGCTTCCGGTTTCGGGATATAATGCAAGCCGCGTACTGCCCGGAAAATGAGCGCGGCTGTCTCGTTCTCTGATTGGAAAACTACGAATTGCTTCCTGCCGACGATGGATCCCCGGGACAAAACGGGAACGAGGACAGAAACGATCCCCGCAAAGAAATCGAGGGAAGAAATCGAACCTGGATATGTCTTCGATTCGCCTTCGTTATTCTCCTTTATTGGAATTAATAACAGATTTCTCAATCAATCATGGACAACGAAACATGAATTATTTTGACGTTCCATCGTGTCTTAGTGAAATTTTATGCAGATTATAAACTTAGGAAGTTTGAAACGCGCTATTTTCACTGAAATAAAATAAGGTTAACGTTCTAATTAATTTTGAAATGCCATTTTTTTGGGCTGTTTAATAGTATTTATTCTAGTAACAAATAAAGTAAGACAATTATACATACGGTAAATCTAAACGTGAGGGAACATCCGCTGAAATGGATGATTCAGTATGACGTTAAAATATTATCTGAATTTGCAGTCAAGGTAGGAGAATCTCAAACAAAATATTTTAAATATTGTTAATATAAAAGCTGCTGAATTTAAGGTAGTTTTCATAAAATTTTAAATCAGCATCCCAGGTAACCTATACGAAGCAAATTTTAATTTTAACGTTTTAGGGTTTAAAGTGAAAAATAACTTTTGATTCAAGATAGAAAAAAAACTAGAATATTCCATTCAGAATTACTGCTCGTAAGGATAATACCTTTGAAGTTTTTAGTATCAGAATTTTACTTTTTACACTTTTCAGTATTGCTTCAATTCTTTTTTTATGTTTACCAGCGTAATAAAGACCTGCATAAAAGTAAATAAAATTGTTCGTTCAGTTTTACGTAGAAAATTAGTAACGGACGGGGGATGAAATGTTTCCAAAGGACATTCAAATATTGGATAGTTGTGTTACATTAGTTGGACTCAAAAGGTATACGCGAAAGACGGTAAGGGTGTACGTGCTGGTGGAACGACATTTCTAGCAGCTGCTTCATGAGTTGCTGAAGAGGATTATGACGTTGGGGTGATGAGCAAGAGAGAGTTGGAAATATCCAATGCAAGCTGTACGATGGCAGAAGCTCGTATGACGGATTAAAGTAGCTTATAAAACCAACCAAGCTTGTACTTGAGAGTATACATGCGTTTTAATATTGTTCTCACACGAATACAAAATAAACGAATCTGAACGTATAATGCAACTATTAAGCAGTTTACATCATACACGATTAACGCCAAAATTAAATTTTATAACAATATTTTACCCCTCGCCATTTACATACTTTTTGTTCCGTCGTTTTACTGAAATTCATATTTTATCCACGTATATATTAAAACGCGTAATTTTAAACGAATCGTGTTTTAAAGCCCATTTTGCCTTTTGTTTCCTGATCGTCGTAAACAATTTGTCCATAAAACACTGTTATATTTATATTATTTTTGAAATATAAATATTTCTTTTAATTCTTTTATTTCTATGGCCTAGTGTGATCAATAGATAGAAATCTTGAATAAGTTCCAAAACTAGTTCCAATTTGATCTTAATTCGATTCGATTTGATATTTGCATTATTGTTTGCATTTCGTTTGTATTTGAAAACTTCACTATTCGTACGTAATACACTATGCGAACGATACGAAAGCGTGATGCTTCGGTTATGCGAGTATGCTTCCGGATACCAAAATCAAATTACCGGAAAGATGGGAATGTAATGAACTCTGACTGAAGATCGGCTTACTCAATTCCACACCCGAAACCATAAGCACCCTTGGGAATCCGATTCACGAATCCACGCTGCCAAAATGTTTCTACGGACACGGACGAACTGTTCAACACACTTAATTACCTGCTTCTCATCGCATTTCAGGAATCCGTCTAGTTTATGGCCCTCAAAAATTCGATATCTGAAATTCTTCAAAAAAACTAATCAACTTCGATATACTGTTTAAAGATTTCTTGAGATCGTAATCAAAGAAACAAAAATGCTGAAAAATTGGAAGAATTATTGCTCGTCGAAGGAAGAATTCCATTGCTTCGCCTTTGTTGCTTCTTCGAGCGGTAAAATTTTAAGTCGTAGCATTGGTTCGCGAAATAAATCATGCCATCTTGAAAAATGTCATTTTAAGAAAGATGGCTTTAAAGTTTGGCGTATAATGTGTGAGAATATATGTACAGAGTTCGGTCTAAAGTCTCATATAACATTGCCAACTTTTCACAATCCCTTCAGCATAATGGTTTAAAAATGTGAAATATTACGAAAATGCAAAAAAATTGATACTTTTACTACCAAGACAGATTGACCCCTAAAAATTTGTTATGAAAAATTAAAGTACACAGACTGTCTGATTCAGGGGCTCATAACATAATTAAGTGTTTGAATTTCGCTGTAATCCTTTTAACAGAATATCATTAAAGCTGGAAATTTTCAGAAAATGTGAAAAGTGAATTTTTTTCTAACAAAAGTATTGAAAATTATTAAGAGCAAACAAACTCATTTCCTTAAATTGTCTTTTCTTTACCATTAATTACATTTAGGCTGTTTCACCAGAAATTAGTATATAACTCGTTGGAACCAACTTGTCTACCTATTAGCGCGCAATAATAAAAATTCTTGATCTGAAATTTTTCAATGGAATACGAGAACGGTTTAATTGAAATGAAAGTTCCTGAACATTAATCTAAATTACTCGGCTTCGTCATTATCGACCTTATCCAGGAGCCGAGTATCGAAACAGAGCGAAGCATTTTTCCACATAAATACTTGCGCGATTCCTTTTATTTTTAGTTTCCATCGGAAGCTCCGTTTCCCATCGTTTCCTGCGAGCTCTCTTCTTCCTGTTCCATTCTTTTCGCTCTTCCCCTCTTTTTCCCTTTTTTCTCTCGCGCGATTTCACGCTTTCGTCTCCGCCGGAAACAGAAAAGAGAGAAAAAAAAGAGTCGAAGGCAATGAGGTCAAGTATAAGAGTTCCTACCGAAGAAAGAAAAGCTCGAGAAAAAGTGGTCCCGTCTTGAGGTAGGTCATAAAACGAACCATTCAATTCTCGATTCTCGATACGAGCAAGTAGACTTTTCAACGGTGCAGCACGATCGGGGAACAACTGCAATTTAAACTCTACGATGCATTCGACGCACTGGTTTACAATTAAAACAGTCGCGTCGGGGCTCGGAGAAATAGCAACTTCCTGTACGTGTTTCTATTAAAGTTGCAACGATTTGTTCGTATACGGAATAGATTCTAATCGAAACGGTGGATTAAGTTTCTTTGATCGCGGTTTAACGTTTCACAACGTGATCAGAATTTTTGTACCGTCCTTCGTACTTCGTGATACATAATTTCCAATAAAACCTCGAAGAACTACTTTATTCGATATTTTACACGTAGGAAAAATCATTCTGTGTTGAGTATATTAAGTGTATTGTGGCGACAGTTCCCGCACTTGCCAATAGAGGGCTACGCTCAAGCCTTTCTTTCTCGCAAGGACTCGACCAGTCACTGAAACGCTTCCCTCTTTTTACCTTTTCGTTTCTCCTGCTATCTCGTTTACTTTTTCCAACAACAGCAAGCCCACAGTATATATCAGGGTAGAATTTAAAAAAAAAAATTGATAGGAGAATATTTTGTAAGATATCCCACATATTTTGAGGGCAGACACTCTGATCATCGAGTTATACTTAATATTTGACAGTTTATCGTGACGATAAGTTAAGCTTAAAGTTATAGAAAAATGTTTCTATGGTTTGAAGACTGTGGAACCTGCGCGGAAGATCGATTTATTGGCTGAAAAACAGTTAAGAATCCTTTAATTCCGGGCGGATTTCATTTTCTATCCTCATTTTTACGTCACAAATCCGATCGGCTTAGTCTTGAGCATTACTCCCCTTAAACTGTTTCCCCTTTCCAAACGACGGAAGCGTACATTTGAAGCGACATCCGACTATAAGCCACCACTGTGCCCGAGGATGGGCGCAATTAAAGTTAAACTACTATAACGAGACATCGATAGGCCAAGCGTTAGATCGCGGCGCGAGACCCAAAAACGATTAGAAAACGAGAAAGAGAAGGGACGAGGGACGGGGAGGGAAAGGTTCGGGCGGTAGGAAGGGAGATAGCTAGAAACTGCCTCGAGTTCGTAAGTTTTAATTGGCAGACAGCGCCACGACCTGCAACCATTTTACCTTCGCCCTTACTCCGGCCACAGTTTCACCTCCAACCCTTCCCCCGACCAGTGCTGCGATAATAATTATAGTTACTCTTTGTTTTATAAATTAACTCCGGCTTCCCGAGCCTGCACCTTTGCGGATTCTACGATGAAGCGGACTCGAGATACTTTACATTCACTTCAACCGGTAATGGATTAACTGCTTATCGTCTCTTCAGTTTGCCGGCCGCCATCGCCGTCGCCGATAATGCTATCCTGGCCTACAGTGCTGTGTGTTCGACGATCTCTCGATTCTTCGAGTCTTTTCCGGACGGGTTTTGCAATAATCAGATTTTTCTCCGGGTAAACCGGTAAATAGAAACACCTTCGTTCGAAACAAAGACGAGAATAGAATATATTCCTACAAGAGAGGAATATGGAAATTTAATTTAACTTGTTCTATCGATCGGTCTAACATGTTAATCGCCATGTAATGCATATACAAGGTGCTCATTTGAAAACTTTAAATAGAAATGGCTCGAAAACAACATATTGTTGGAAAAAAATATTAAGTACGAAAGTTTCTTAGTAAGTATCCAGGCAGAAATATATCTAGTTTATTTATTGAACGCTCTAATTTATTTATTTGTTTTCTTATATGGAAACGTATATTTTTATTTGCAGACACTTTCGTATATTTAATCAAATATTAAATTGTTTTACTTATGAAACTTTTTTTTTATGACTGTATAACGATAAATCAGTAACAATTATACTTTTTCACGTAGTTTTTTTACTACATAAAGAATCATAGTAGTTTCTATACGCAAAGTTTCATGGAAAGCATTACAGTGCTGTAAAATTTTTATAACATGTTTTCAAGATGTTCTCCACTTTATACTAAACAATAATACAGTTAATTGTGAAATTAACTTCTTACTGTTTTAAAAGTCTCCTTTTAAATATTCTTTCTTTTCGTTTATATAATTTAATTTTTCATCCTTTATTTTCGAAGTAGCAAAACTAACAAAAATTTTTTATTTTATTAAATATCTTTCTCAGATAAAATTGAATGAAAAACTGTTCCATATAAGAATGTCTAAATAAAAACAGGTTTTTTTCTTGTTTCTATGTACAGTCAGTCACGAAAGTCTCCGTAGATGGAGATTTTTAACTCATTGTATTACAACTTTCTGTGTTTTATTTTTGTCAGTTATGAATGTTTCGGGCTGTTTACGTTGCTTTTCGACCGAGTTTAACCCCTGAATGATGAACTTGGGCCATTTCTGTCGCGACACTTAAGAGTGTTTCCTGCGGGTGTTGACCAGACTTCGACAGCCATTTGTCGTGGGCGTCACTTCCTTGGGTGTCGTTGAATAGGACGGGCGAGTTTTATGTAGAAAGAAAATCTTCAGACGTATTCAAAACCTCCAAAAAGTGACTCGAACTGTGAATCGCGGCAATTCAGTGCATTGTGTTAAAACTCTTTGGGGGTGTAGAAAATTCTGAAGAATTTTGTTTCGAGCAAAGCTACTGAAAATAATCATTTATATGTCTTCATTTAATGTAAAATCCAGATTTAAAGGTTCTTGGATAATCCATTATAATTTTCACATAATCAGATATACAAGTACAATTATCATAATATTATTTTTTGAATAGATTCATTACTAATTGTAGAATGCAAAGTGATGTAAACAGATACTGATAAAAACAAAGTTTCGTTCGAAAACGTTTGATCAGTAAAAAAATATAATTTTGGAATAATTATATTTGAATGAATGTTGTTTAATTTGAATTCAGGAAAACATATCAGACATTACTTGGCACATTATAACGCTTCAAATGTTTATTCCATATTATTTTAAACAATATTAATATTCGGAAGTTTTTAAGTTTCTAATGCTGTCAAATTATGAAGATTATGTAATATTAATTTTTAATTTTTTAAAAAAATATTAAATGAAGAATAAATTTAGAGAATGCATACTATTCAAATTCATCTTACTTTTATACTCGCGTGAAGATATCAGTATTTTTGAAACCGTGATTCTAGCAACGTCTGTTCCACAAATGGAGTTTTCATAACACGTCTAAGAAATAAAATTTGTGTATCACGGCTGTATAAAAATTGATCGTTCTATATTTTTCAGAGAAAACGGCAAGGAAAGCTTTTAAAATACAATAAAATTTTCACTGAAAATATAATTTATAAGAAATAACAATTTTAACATTATCAATTTATCATTTGATTAAACTCAATGAATTTTCACGTCTAGAAAATTGTTTTATCAATCAAATTAATCAACCTTCATTGCCACTAACGTCTGTCTCTAACTCGTTCGTCTTAAACTGCTGCAACTAAATATTGTTTCAGAATATGAAAAGACAGGGCCATAAAAGAAACAATCTTACCGGGTGAAAATGTTCGCGAAGCGTTCTCAAAACTACGTCGTTAAATGAATCATAAACGCGTGACGTCGTGAATAAACGGATGGTTGTTCGATGGTGGACGTAAATTCAAAAATGCACTCGAAGGCTTTAAGAAAGAATGGATAATGAAGCCGCGACAGATACGGCGGGCATTATGGAAGAGAACAAGCTCGTCCTATTCCGATATTCCATAAACGTGTCCCTCGTAAAAAGCAATTGTTTCGACTTTATGTTCGTCTGCTTAAGTACACTTCCGGTGGTGTTAGCATTGTGGTGAGAAACACAATTGCTCGTGACTTTTCATTGGAAACGACAGTGGCTAACATAAGACACGAACGGATTCCTTGAATTTGTAAAATTTACACCAACGTTTAGAATTTATACGTCCCTACAAAAGAACTTTCGACACTAACGTAAAGAATCGAAACCATTTATGAGCTTAGACATAGTTTTCGAATAGTATATTATGGAAACAGTGATTTATTAGCCCTTATATGTATAATCGTGTGGGATTCATCTGAGGCCCTCGTTAATTAATAATTCATTGACTGGATTGTTAACCTTTTTAATTCTATCCTGTGGTTATGTAGTGCTTTGAGGATTTAATAAATTGTATATAGAATCTGATAAATTATGAATTATATATTCAGTTAATAAATTAAGAAGATATGTATGTTTTTATATAATTATGAAGCACGTATTTTTGCTTTTATAATTGTTTATATTCTAAACCATTAACGTTTCGTTATGTACCTCGTTGTATCCATTGCTCGTTAGCTTTCACGCGCCACTGGAATATTTAACTTTACCGTCCCAATTATGCGAGGTGAAAGAGCTATCTTTGGCCCAGTGTCGTGGAAAGAATGGTCGACTCTTTTCTGTACAAAATTCATTTCCTTCTACTTCTTACCTACTTTCTTCCTTTATATCGAGTCCCTTTGCAACCCATCGATGACCCTTTGCATTTCTTTTTATCATATTGGCACCTTCTTGCCATTCGATGGAGTATCTTGAAGTTCACCTTACGACTCTTTGACGTGTCTAACCTGGTTAACTAACCAAATAGACTCGTCTTCTTTTCACAGGTTCGATCTTTCTTTCGTATCATTTTGTCTGAACTCTGACAATTCTTTCCGTAACTCTTCCAGAACGTTAAATACGATCAGAGAGGATGGATTAAAACGAATAGGTACAGAGCAAGACATATTAAATAGAAAATGACCCGATAATAGGTAACCAAAAGATATATTATTGTCTGCGACTTATTTAATATCATGCAGACGTAATATTTTTCTCTATTTCCTCTAACAAAGTTTTGCAAAGCGTCGGTACGCGATGTAACGTATTTGGTTCTGTTAATTTTTAGTTGCACGCCCTTTGCCAAATTTCGGGGCATGCCATTGGTACGCGACGTTTAAAAGTCAAACTGAACAGCTTCAAATAGTGTGTTAAGCATAAGCGCTTACAGTGGGTGAGCGTTCCTAAATTGGACGAATCCACAGTGACAGCGAGCGAATGTTGACTTGGAAAATGAACTAGTACTCTGCTCGAGTTTGAATGTCGATATAGCAGTATACTGGGCGACGAAATATATACGGCGTCCTGCAGCGAGTAATATAACCGAGAAGAAAGTTCTTGCACGAAAAAAAATAAATAAAAAAAGCAATCTTTTCTGAAAATGAGATACATTCACTATTGTAGAAGTTATGGACGTTTGAAGATTGGGGGTTTTTTATGGGGTTTTTCTCAGTTTACGGTGTTAAGGAACATCTTTTCCAGTATTCTTGGAATTTCTACATGTTCTTCATCAAAATACGCGTTGTTTGCATTTTAAAACATTAAAATCCTCCAATCCGTTCAGAAGTTATGATGTTCTAAACATACGCATGAAATTTCTGACCACACATTAGATTTTCAGTCATGAATTTTTTTCTCGAAAGTGCGTAGGATTTTGAGGGCATGTCTATTCACTAAAAGTGATTGTAATTGATCACCGCAACGAAAAATAATTTTTTCAGAATGATTTGAAATTTTTTAATTTAATTTTTTAATAACGTTTTAACGACGCCTCGATCAAGAAGTTGATATTCTTGATTCTCGTCTTATTTTATTTTATTTTTAAAAAATTTTTCCCAGGAGTGGCCGAACACCCTGTATATCGTTTGATAGTTTTTAGTTTACAATTGTGTATCAATAATTAATCCTATCCAACTTCGTTCCTCGCTAAAAAGCTGATAGTGATTAAGTTTGTATACTTTGCAAATGGGATAAACTTGGCAGAAACGAATTCACGAGGATCGAACTTGTCAACGAAACCGTGTTTGAATTAGATTTTCTGGGAAACGAAATCTTGTGCTAAGAAAACGAGTACTCGTAATATTGAAATAGCCGTTAAATTTTTGTTTTTTTATGTTTGGGAAGAATCGAAACTAAAATAAGTAAAGTTAGTTGATTGCGAGAGGATTAAAATTTGGGTTAAAAACCAGTCTTCAGCGTATAAATGAAATAACTTTTATATTTAATATGAGAGTTATCTCTGTTAAGTTATGTTAAATTCCAAAATTCCTCTTTGTATCGCGTTCGCTGATTATTTCATGCGAATTCTCCAGCGATGGAGACTGTTCAAACATCTATTAAGAATTCAGCCACTAAATAGCGGATTTTCCTCACTGCCGGGTCTCATTCAAAGGCTCCTCTTATAGGAGACTTTTTCCAATTAGGAGGCGTGTCTAAGGATTCTCCAGAAAATACTGTTGAGTTCTCTGGAGCATAGATCGACAAATGTTAGCTTAAAAGTAGCAAAGAAGCGAAGTGATATTTTTAATTTTTAAAATATGCATTGCAAACGTTGGTTCGTAATTTATAATTCACCAAGAACAACACCGTATCTCGTGTTTCTATAGAATTTTCAAACAGGACTCTTGGATTCCTAAAAGCGAGAAAAGGGGAATTCGAGAATTTCCGAGGAAGCACAATCACTAATCATTGAGAGAAAGCGTCGTGCTGCATTATTCATTGTCACATCGATAAGTGGTTAGAAAATTTCAAAGAAGGAAATGTTCCACGGGGAAAAAGACGTTGTCGCATAATTCGCACCTTCCTTTCGATCCAGTCGGCTCTCCTTCGCCTCGAGATCAGGATAAATCCGCGACGCGTACGCAAGGCGAGAAAAGTGTGCTTAAGATTGTACAAAGTTACCTGTTGTCTCGTAAAATCGACGAAAGGGCCACATGGCGAAGGGACGTTTAGCGTTTCAGCGGCGTGCAGCGAATACGGAGCGTTGTTTGTACGGCCTAAACATCAATAAGCTGGCAATAAAGATATTTTACGACGGGCTGGGGAGTGATTGACCCTCGACCCGTTACCGAATTTAATATCGAAAAAAACCTGGAAAAGTCATCGTTGCGAGTGGAAGGAAGCACGTGAAAACGATCATTCCGAAATTCTCTATCGTCCGACGTATCTTTACGACGTGTTTCGAGGGGCGTTAGAGGGTACTTTATATCAAAGAGATACAAATACCTAAGAAAATTATTTAAAAAAGAAAAATACGACAGAAACGTGATAACGAGCAAAGCAGCATAAAATATTGTTTACGATCCCTTTTTAACTGCAAGAATCTTGTAAATTTTTGCAAGGGACCACAGAATCAGGACTGGACGCGATGTCTAGGGAATGTATAGTATCTAGCTCTAGGGATTTTTCGTGATAATTTTCCACGGAATTTTAAAAAATTTATAAGTTCTGCGCGTTTCTCCCGGATCAATATTTTTATTTTTATTTCGAACAAGTGAAAAAAATAGTCTATTCAAATTTAATTCGAATCCAGGATTAGAATAACTAAGCAACCATATAATCTGGATATTTTATGGTTTATACTAAAATGAAGTACTAAATTTTTTAAATAGACAATACTTGAAATTTTTCATTAAAAGCTTAATTTTTTGAAAAGCCTCAAATATCTTACTCTTAATTTATTAATAGTAATATTCGTATTTCTACCAGGATGAAGAGTGGTTTATTATTTAAAAAATTTTTTTTACGTTACTATTACGCCTTCCTGCATTTATATTTCCCCATATATTATTAAAACAAATAGATTTTTCTGGAAATTATTATAGTTAGATTGCTGAATTTGTTGTTTAAAAATACGCGAGCCAAACCTTTTTCCTAGATCTAGTAGTTGAAATATCGTACCAAATAGGTTTTCTTCTACTTTTCACCCCTTCAATATGGACCATTTCCGATAAAAAAAAGATGTGTCTAATATTTTTGTAAGAATCGCTTCGTACGAGTTTCATAAAAATCGGTATTTACAGAGTTCCCTTATAAGTATATTTACTGTAAAGAAATCGATACAGTTTCCACGAAGTTCACGAAAAAGCAACCAGCACTCGCTAATAGGAAACGTGTACTTCTGTTGCACAATTCACGTTGCTTCCGTAGCCCAACAACAGATAAAGTATGTCGAATGGGAAGTTTCATCACATCCTCCCCTGTAGTCCAATCCTCCCTCCTTGTGACTACCGCCGGTTTTTATCTATGACAATTTTTCTAGCGAATAAGCATTTCAACTACTACGGCGAGCTAAAAATCGCCATTAATTCATTTTTTGCAAAGCATGCTCGAAACTTTTTCACTGCTGGAATACACAAGTTTGTAAAGCGTTGCAAACAAGTTTATTTTATCGAATAAAATCACGTTCGGTATAAAGGGTAATTATTTACATGGTTAATCGTATCCTCCACCGATGATCAAAGGCTTTTGCAACCTAAAATCGAAGAAGGGTCGTGGAAAATATTATAAAGTTGGAATGAAATCAGTTAAAAAATATTTAAAGTTGACAGACTAAACCAAAAAAAAATTATAAACTGTTTGCTAATATTTTAAGAAAAAAAGCAACACGAAAATATATTTTAATTTTATTCGGTATATGGGAATAAACCGTTAGTGTACAAAGTAATACAAGTTTTATTGTCGACCTTAACAGTTAACAAGTTATATAATTAGTAAGAGATACAATAAATCAAAGCTAAGAATAGACAATAAAAATGGAAATACACTTGGCTCCTAAAAGTTGATAGAGAAATGTTAAAGAAATCAAAATATAAACGATAATAGTTTGCAATATTACAGATCCTATTTACAAGGTTAAATCTGAGTGTAAGAACTTATATTTTAGATTTTTCTTTTGCTCGAGGATATCAGTTCCATTAACAAATTTTGGACACTAGAAAAGATAGTAATTAACAAGAGCAGGACCGAGAAATAAGATGGCTGATGCATGTTTTCCACAGATTAAGTCCGTAAGATTCTACAGCGTTACGCGTCCAAAGAATGGCTTAGCGTTATCGCGATGGAACAGCATTTCCTACGTATTAATCAATGCTGGGGTGCCTCTCATACAATTCTACATTCAACCGTAGTAGCTATTTGCAATAAATATTCACATTTATTATCAGGTAATGTTTCAACAGATCAAAATGAATTGCAACGGATTTATCCAACCGAAACGATAGCAGAATTATTTTGTGGTGCAATCTGTTTACTGCTACTTTGCCCAAATTCAAATCTTTGTGACTATTATTGAGTGAGTCTGATCGCCATAAATAGCGGTAATCGCGAATGTTATTTCATTTATTTATCACAATTAATATGTGAAGTATATTCTACAAAACGTATGACTTATTAAAAAGATTAAATCTTGTATTGTAATATCTACTAAAAAAAGTGAAATCGTAGACGAATAAACATTTGTATAGAATTCAACACAATACAATCTGTTACTGTTTGTGATGCTACTTTGTCCACTTTTATGTTACACATTCTATGTTTTATTTGTTTATAGAGTTGTACAATATTCTGAATGATTCTATATCAAGGCTAAAACGTAGTATCGTTAAAATAATTTACTTTCTACTGCATTCATTACGTTTTTAATACCGACTGATTTACTCGTGTATGCATTTATTACGCTATGAAATAGTCACATAGAAATGAAGAATTTCCATTTGATCTATTTTTTCTTAAAAAGCTCCAACCAATTTTTGCTTTGAATAAATTACGAATTCCAAATCCAATGTTTAATATTCCAATAAAAGTTTCTACAAAACTTTAAATTAGTTTCTTCTTGTTTCAGAGATGTAGTAATTAAAAGCACTTATGTGTATCAAAAGGTGTAAAAAGACCCGAAAGGTTGTACGGTCCAAAGCAGGAAACGTATCGAATATTCTGCAATAATTCTCGCACTCGGCGCTGCACCTAATAAATCTTAATCGGATTTCACTAACGCTGCATTAATCACACCACTGTAATAATAAGATTACCGTATTAATAACGTTATACGCAAGCATCACCACCTACGATGGCATTACATAAAACGTTAGCACATTAATATGATTAAAGCGATAGGAAGAGATTGAAATCGATATACGAAGTATAACTGCAGTTGCATTAATATTTAAGTTTATTCGTTTCAGTAAAATCATGAGAAAATGATTTGAAAATTGATTAAAATGAATGAGAAAATTAGGTCTTAACGAAGATATATATTTTTGATTCTTAAAATAATAACAATTTTATTTTGTATTTAAATAATAATTAAATCGGGTATCTTCTAATTTATTTCTATTGAGAATTAAGTTGACGTCGATTACAAAGGAAATTAGAATATTTTAAACCGTAATATAATAATAAATATTAATAAATTTAGTAAGAACTTTGATACCCTTTAGCTTTTATGGTTTCCAATAAGCGATGAGACAGGATACATATTTTTGTTTTAAATTTCTCATCTTAGTTCGTTCCATATCTTTTTTAAAGAAAAATTTTGATTTCGTATCTGGAGTTAAGTAAATATTAAGACACTCTTCGTACATAATGTAAACAGTTGTTTAAAAAAAACGAAATTGCAAATTCCTGGAATACGAATACTATAAATTTCGTCCCGACTGTACATCGCAAATCTGGCAATTGAATTCCAAATTCATTTTCAAATTACGTTTAAGTGGATCGGTGAAATTACAAACGTTTTTTACATTTAGACGTTACCCACGAATGAATCAGTTTTTTAGGGAGAATAGACGCATGCATAAACTGGTCAGTTTTCCCAAAGGCAAAATCAGTACATTATTTATAGTACTGTAATAAAATGGAACTACATTACGATCAAATTATTTTGATCCTAATAAAAAGGTTTTCAATAGGTGACTACATTTACTTTATAGAGATATTAAACCATCGTTGACCACTCGTGTTTTCAAATAATATTTATAAATCTATGTAAATATTCACTAATTTTTAAGATTAAAACTATTAAAATATTTCATTGATTTTAATTTGGAGTTTTGGTTGAAAAATTACAGCCCACAGTTAACTCCTAATTTTTCTTATTTTTTCTTTCAAAGTTTTTTCATTAGTGATTGCTATCAAGATCTTTTTCGCGACGTTAAATTTGATTTGTATCCGCTAGAAACGGGAAACTGTTCAAAGGATTAATTGCGTTTAAGGTTGGATCTGCTGGGTAATCTTCTGGATCCGGGACGAAACGTAGTAATCAAACTCTTGGTATCAAAAAGATTACGTTTTGAATTCTACTTCTTATCTATTAATCCTTAACCTCTCTAAGGATAAATTATTTTGTTTGGAACGAATATATATTTACAGCAGCATTGAACTACTTTATCCATATACCTTGTAACGACGTCGCTGTGTTGTATAAATGAGAAATTTAATCATAAACATTTATTCATTATTGTAATGGGAAAAGTTACGATAAAATATTTAAAATGACTTAAAACTTGAATCTATACGCGAGCACCAGTATAATTGAAAAGTATACAATTAATAAAAGCAAGAGATACAAATATTTCATTCATTTTAAAAATTGTTATTACTGTAAAAATATTTTATTAAAATCAAAGTCACTTTACAGATTTATCTTTTCATTTTATTTATGTAATAGCTTATCTTATCATGGATATTTGTTCCTCTTTGTGACTTTGAACATTGATATCACAATTACTTAAAAATATTACTGTGAATTGATTTATTTAAAAAAAAAGGTAAAATAGTAGTAACTGTACCTCATGCAATTATTTACGTTCTTATGGCGTCAAAATTAACATAATAAACAATAATTTTTTTAAATTCATTCAAGAAATAAGAAATTATTTTTTGTATGGATATATTTTATTTTACAAGATAAAGAAAAAGTATTGCACTTTTTTAGTCTATACTCACATGATCACTATAATATTTATTTATTTGTTATACAATAGTGTACAATATTTCAATGTGAAATACCAAATATTTCAGGCATTTCCGCTAAATCAATAAAAAAACTTTTCGAACAAGTCAGTCAGTAATCAGTTGACAAAAAATTAGCAAAACATATTTTATTCGACAAAAAATTAAGGTCACTTCAATTTTTTTTATCAAAAATCTTTTCTATACATCTATTGTGTCTTTATATTCCCTTGAAAACAAGTATTAGAGTTTTTGAATCGATGATTGATTAGTTCAGAAGTTGTGATTTTTGTTCCGAATTCCCACATGCGCGACTCTCTGTGACCTGTGGCTTTGCTCTGCGATCGAGAGGGGTTGGGGGGCGCATTTATATACCTGTATAGCGTCTGAATCTCGTTTTTCGCTGTCAAAGAATTTTTCGTTCGCCGCGCGAAATTTTCGAATAAGTCGACGAACTGGTGCCAAGCTTCCCAATGAACAGTTTCATTGAGAACGTGCAGGAGAATGCAGTGAATGGCCCAAACGTCTCTTGTACAAAGCACGGTAACAGTTCCCCGCGTAATGCGCATCGTGTGTCAGGATCAGCCTTGTCCATAACGCGCACAGGATATCCGACCGTATCAGAGCTGTGTATCTGAATGAAGGATCGACCAGGATCAAGGGGATCGAAATGCTGAATCAGAGCCGCGTTCTCCCTCTGCCTATTATTCCCTAACATTACCAGCTAAACACGCGATCTGGAACATTCGTTTGAAAATTCTTCGAAAGATCTTTTTACATCAAATTATTATTATCTGTGTCAAGCTCGAGTTACGCGAATTCTCATCGAATCCGTGTTGTGTACGACGACACTTGGATCGTTTATCCTGTGTATCAAGATGCATTGACAAGATATCGCGCACAGCGTGTGCATTGCTGGAGAAAATGCTAACAATATATATAAATATACGTATTCTGAAACGAGGAAAAACTGGACCAAGAAAACTGTTCGTAGAATCGCGTATCGACGTAAACGATCGAGTATGAGAATATTTCAACATGGAAGTATATTTTGGTAACGTAGAACAAAGTGATCGTATGTTTAGAGTTAGTTCATTACGGAGAGACAGTATGTTATTAATACATTTAGTATTCTTGGTAATATGTATCAGTGTGTAAATAATAGTGACAAAGTTGTAGTAGGGATATATTATATCAAACAGAAATATTAGAAATTCTGCTGAAAGAGGAAGCTCAGAACTTTTAGAATTTTTTACGTACAGTTAACGCCCACTCATATTCGTACATTATAATGGCGATTTATTATAAATGAAAAGAAACTTATTTCTTATGAATGCGTTCCATTTATTTTTACCAAATGTCGTTTATTACACTGTGTTACTTCTACTTACAAAGTGATTTTTTACAAATATTAACAGGTATGTAATCCCCAATTACAAAACCAATTGTAAACACAGTATACAAATGAACAATTTTAAAAACTTTAATTTCTATTTCATGCTTCTTTGGAAAAAAATGACAATATGTATAAAATACAGTTTCGAAAATGGAGTCAAATAGAACCACTAAACTAGTTATATTAAATAGTATTAAAGTATACTAGTTGTATTAAATAAAAATAAAAAATGTAGAATGGAATTATTCGCATCGAGCAGATAAAAATTTAACCGTTCGATGTTTTCAAGCGAATTTTATCCTTCTAAAGTCACGAGCACGGGATGGAGAGTGGAATTCTGTTGCTTGAGGCTCAACTGCGATGTACAGGCATAGTCCGACTCACACAATCCTAAGACTAGGTCAAAAATGATCCGGTCTCTGTCGCCGGAGGGTTCAGGAAACTCGAAGATGGGAAACAGTACAATAGGATTAACGAACTACAGGCAGTAATTTCATATGCATAGGATCAAGATTATGCAAGAAAATTGTACAACAATCTATCCGATGAAACGATCCAGGCAGTTCAGAATAAACATGAATCTACTATTAGGGAAAGAAAAAAAGAAATACACTGTGGTATAATATAGGACATTAATTCTATTAAATTTTTAAGAAATAAGAAGAAATAAATTTGAATATTTTTATTTCTCCAATCTCCTAAATACCCTTTTTAAATATTTATATTTTCCTATTTGTTGCTTTACTATATTTATTTGTAGAATTGTTTCATTGTTTCCTTTTAAAGAAGATATATGTTAAATTGAAGTCGTCACCTTAATAAATAAACGATAAAATTGTATATACCTTATTTTCCAGCTCGTCATTCTGGAATAATCCCTTAAATCGACATTCTATCTCTATGGTAGATGAAGCAGAAACATGTGAACACTTACTGCTCCCGAATCCATCCCTCGGATGTCGTCCTGAAAAGACTCTTCCAACTTTCAGCCATCAGAAATTAAGCGCTGTTTGGGGAACGAAAACGGTGTCGGAGCACCCGTGTTACAAAGCGTTGGTTCGTAAATTCCCCCGGGTTTATCGTAGTTGGTAATTCAAGGAACTTTCTACTAACGTTAATTTGTCGATCGATCGAACGAATCCAAAGGTTTCTAGCGATTATAGCACTGGGAGAAACAGGCCGGGAAGAGTTTGAATTAGTAGTGAACGTGCCAAGGTCGCATCGTTTCGTCTAGCCATTAGAGAAGAGCCGAGAGAGGGTGGATGTTCACTTATAAGAACCACGGTTAGGTAAATACAAAGCGGAATGGAACGTGCGTCCCGCTATTAATTCCGACGCCCCTAAGACAGACCTGCTCCCTTTCTGCCTAGCTCTCGGGGGCTAGAATAATTGTTAGTAGTAACGATATATCTCGGCTTTAGGTATGTGAGAATAACAGCGTCTACGTGCACCTAGCCAAGGGATGCTTAATTAAACGTTCGTGTTAATTGCTTGGACTTCGCGTCAACCTCTCGACCCACCCTATTCCGCTGGAACGCTACACGAAGAACTTCCGCTTTTCATCGGTTCGAAATGGAACGACGGACGTTAAAATAGTCTTTTGTTGCATTCGTGCTTCGATCAGCCCTTACCTCTCCTCCAAAGCTCGTGAGTTTTGTCCTTAAACGCTTATATTACTCGCGAATTGAACGCAATTGTAGTAATGATTCTTTAAATGAACCTGAGATGTGATTCGTTAATTGAACGTTTCTATCTCTCCCAACTGGTATGAAAGTGAAATCTGTACCTCAACGATGTGACGAATTTCACCTCCGCTGTACGAAAGATGATCGTGTCAACAACGGAACGACGTTCAATTTAATTACTGTAGTATTATTGTAATTCAAGTGTTGATGAGTATTAACGGGTGGATCAACATTTACTGTCAAAAAGGAGATGCTTATATTACCAAAGATATCAAGCCTCTTAATATATTAACATTAAATAATCAATAAACTATTAACATCTCCATAAAACCATACCGGGTGCACCAAATAAAGTGTTACAAGATGTTGTTTCAGAATCTAATATCGATTTCACTTTTTGGTACATAGATAACTTCAATATTTCAAGTTTTATCATTCTGCGGAAGCTCGTTACAGTAATAATTCTTAAAATGAACCCCATATGTGATTCATAAATTGAACATTTCTATCCCTCCCAACTGGAATAAGGGTGACTCTGAGGCTCGACGATATCGCTGTGTATAAATATCTACTGGAGTCGTATTTCCCCTTAGCTGTACGAAACTTGAACATTCAATTTAAGAATCATTACTGTAACGTTGCTGCTCGACGATAACGTTGTACTTTTTCCGCGAAAATGAACCGTTTGCTACAAACGCTCCGACACGTTCCATCGTATGTATCGATTATAAAGCATAATTAATAAACATATAAATATAATTGATGCCTCGGTATCCACGTAGACATTTCCAATTTTATTTCGAAAACGGGTGAAACAAGAACCAGGGATATTTTTACCTGGGCTGGAATACGCGTTGACGCGTGCAGGAAATATCGAAGTTAATGATTTAATTGGCGTGTAATTGCACTCTTCCTGTCGTATAATTGCCAATATTAATACAGAGCCGAACAATTCGAATATTAACTATGTAACAAAATATATGGAAAGGAATATCATTTTCTGTTTGCGATAATTAGACTGCGAACGTTTGCGCGATTCGAACTTTTCAGAAAAGTGAAACTCGAGATGAAATTTCGTTTCGTTATTAGAGGACTATGAGATTATTTTAATAATAGTGGAACAGCTTGTATCCGTTTTTTGTTACCTAATTTCTGAAGCACCGATTAAACCTTTGCGATCGATAAAATGTCATTTGTTTCATGGTTCGTTAGGTTTGATAGTAAGTTCGTTATAAATGTAAATGAGTACAATCCAATCATGATATAATCATATTCGAGGAATTATAGTAGGAAGTCTATTATCGGAACGTCGATTAACCAGAGTGTCGATTGTAAGAAAGTCTATTATCGTCGAGATCGATAATCGGAAGGGACGAATCAGCTGTCATGAAAGTTTACGTTTTGTTATATGTATAGTGTTTTATATCGGGCAAAATATTAATAATAATATGATTTTCTTAGTTAAATTATGTCTATTTATTATTCTTCGAACTGAACATAAATATCCCAAAATTACTTTTCTTGCTTTATAGATTTATAATTTCCTCTCATTTCAATGTTTGCACGATAAAAATATTATTTGAAATGCTTTTCTTACGATGTCAGGAAACTGAAAAAGTAAATAATACGACTGAACGACAAAGATTACATGTTAAATAATTAACGTCGATTCGTTTCGGTGGTGATGTCGAAGGCATCGATCTGGAAATAATAGTATTTAGGGAGTGCGTCATGTAAAAAACCCCAGCGGGATTTGATACAGATCTGTTAGGGACGTCAGTCGAGCAGAATTTTATCGCGACCATTGAAAAATGGACTCAGAAACTTCAATCAATCGGCTCTCTGCAATCCGTCCTCGTTTGAAAAACGTTGGAAAGATTTTTAAATACAGACAATGGGTATCGAATGATTTATTGGAAGTTATTCATCAACAATGGGGTAACTATATTCTTTGCTCCATTTTCCCGGCTGAATACTCTGCCGTTCTATAATCCAATAATTACAAGGAATTTTTATTCCGGATAATGGAATTAAATAGTAGGAAGAAAGGGGAATAACTTTTAGATTTATTTTTAGATTCGAAGAACAAATTGACGAAGTCCTAGTAAAAAGAAAATAACGTAGAGCTATGTCAATTAGCTACTTTAAAATTACTGTAGAACTACGAACAAATAATTTGAATTATTTATCGAGGGACAATTGAAAAGTGCAGTGTTTCCGTGCAACGCAATATGCAATTTACCGTGTACAGCGCACACAATCACGATGAATTTTTCGCCGCTCGAATGGTGGACGTTTCGCGGGAAACAATCGGATAAAAATTTGCAATTCTATTTCATAATTCGACGCCGATTCCTTTTTCCGGTTTGTCCGTTACAATTCAAGCGCCAATCAGCACCCATCAGATGCCAAGGATTAGCGTGATTCCTCGTTTAAACAATCAGGGCGTTGGAAATTCTAACGCATATCCTCCGTAGGTACTAACACGCTTTACCCGCTTATAAATTGCGCGTATATCCTCGCGAGCGAGTACCTATACATGGAAACATGTATAACCCTTGCCGAGACCAAAGTCCGTGGCCAAACAGTTCGAGCGTTAGGCAGAACGATAATAAATTAAGCTCAGCCAGAACTCGGAATTGAATCAAACGCGGTAATCTCTAACGCAATTGATTCCGGCATGCAAACACCCCTCCAACACGGGGATGGAAGGTCTCGAATGATTCCGAAGGGCGGTTCGCGGAGATAAGAGAGCAAAAGAGAAGGAAGAAGAAATATAGGCATTTAGGGGACGTCGATAATGATTATACTAACATAGGGATGATAACATGCTTCGTTCTTGCGTCGCACTTTTTCAAAGTTGCGTAAATAAGGTGTCCAAGTAGGGGAGAGTAGTCTATTTTTATTATCGGTAATGATACTCGTTTAAAGTATGTTCTTTTTAATATTAATTCTCACAGTTACATTTATCCAAGTAAGAATCATGGCTTCGAAACAATAATTTTACAAAGCGAGGCATTTTGTATTAAATTGTTACAAGCTCAATTTTTAAAACAAATATTTAGTAATTGCTACAAGTCACAGATAAATTAAAGAACTATTATAAGTTGTAAGCGTTGTAAACAATAAACGGAGTCCATAATGGAATATTTAGAACTGATAGTGTTTCATAGATTGAGAATTAATGCTTATCCTGATAATTTTTTACCCTGTCTACACTACAAATATTACAAATCTGTAATGTTATTATTGTCATAATCAACGTCATCGTCATCGTATCAAACTTATCAGTGACATCAATCCCAACAGTACCGTCAATCTCATCAATTCCATCATTTCCGTTAATCCCATCAATCCTATCGACCCATGGACCCATTACCTATTATAATTACTATACTAATAACGACTGTTATTATTATTTAATGTCTGTATTACACAAATAGACGAAGTATATATGATATCATAAACAAAGGTGCACGGTATTTCAATCATTTTGTGTAAATATTTATTTAATAATCTATGAGTAAATTTAGTTTAATAACGTACAATTATGATGCTTAATCAAATCCAAATTAAATTGATGGTTACATTATAGTTCATAATCGTTATATTCTGAATAGTCTAATAAATGATGCTTTTTAATAAGTTAAAATAAATATAGGTTCACGAACTAATTTTTTAAATTTACTTTCTAAAGTAATTCTACAATTACATATCGTTTGATATGTAACATTTCAAGTATCGATAAAAATTGCGAATATTTACCGTAAACACGCTTGTCGAGTAAAAAATAATAAGCTGAATGTCTTGAAAATAACGTATTTGCTATGTTTACTTTGTTTTCCTCGACTCCATTGGCTAGTTACAACTTTACCTATCGCTAAAATACACTCAGAATGTTCCCAAAGTATTATAATTTTTTGAGTTTACAAGTTTGGAATTTCTCTTGCGGGGCACAAGGAAATTTCAGAGCGTGATTACATAACTTATATCGAGAAATCAAGTTATAGACTCCTTCAGACTGTCGCATGAATTTCAACTTTATTCATTGTGGTGCAAGCAAGCTAATATCGAAACCTGACGAGGCAAACGTAACAAACATCGTGTCATACCATATCTCGCTACATTATCTGTCTAAGAAAGACTTTTTTACAAAAAAAAACACGAATACGAAGACAAACTACGAAACAAAAGAAATTAATGTAGTAAATGTTACACACAGTCTTGTCATTTAGTAACGAAACAAATTTATTACTGCATGTTCACTTGAAAAAGAAAATATTCTGAAAGAAAAAATAATTTTAATTAATACCTACAGATTTTAGAATCTAGGTCAGCGGTTCTTAACCTTTTGCCTATTAATCATTTAAATAATTTTTTGTTGACATGGATCTCCATGACTTAATTCGAGATTTAAATTGAACATCTTACGTTCGAATCGTATGATATTGTGGCGACACTTCCCGTGTTCACTGTTAGAGGGCTTCGGTCAACCTTTCTCTCGCACAAGTGCTCGACCGACTATTGAATGAACTGGCGTCTAACGCAGTGTCCGATAGAGTTTATTGATGAATACAAGTCACCAACAATATAAACAAAAAGAAAATTATTTTATACATTTAAAAGTAATCTCTACACGTGGAAAGTAATACTGAGTACATTTCTGTTAACACAGTTCAAACGAATAACGATTTGTAACAGACTCCTATTACTACTGAGAGACTCATTTCACGCAACTATCACTTTCTGAACCATTAAAAATTTAACGTGATCCACTATTGGGTTAAAAAACGCTAATCCAGATGACATGTTTCAAAAGGTTTAAGAGCCCGAATATACGAACGACACTACACCTAATCAGTGTCTTTATTATCGATTATATGAGAACCTCTTTGGAAACAAGTCACACCGCGAAACAATTTCGTTTTCAATGAAGATTAATTCTAGGGAGGAATCTAGAAACAGGAATCGCAGGTTAAGTGTAGCATCTCTAACAGAAACTCGTTAGATGCAGCCAGTCTCGGAGACTTTTCAGAGCGTGAACACGAGCACAATGCGATAGTTAACAGATATTTGATTAACGACCGTCCTCATTAAGCGACTCGTTACTGTTTATACGTAAAATCTTGCTCACGTTGCTGGATCGGTCGTCTCGTTTAAATATCGGTCGGTGTACACCGAATCCGAGAAACGAGCTCGATTTGCTAGGATCTGCTAGATTTACTAAGCAATGGCCTGGATAATCCGTCGCGTTTACTACTGTAGCTACCACCACCCACTACACTGCCTCTGTACCAAGAGCATTATTCCTCCCACACATTATAAGTGGTTTACGAAGCCTCGTTGTGTAGCTGTACACAATTTATAACGTTATTTGCAACCATGTACGCTGTAATACAGAAAACATTAACCGCTGGTCATACGATACACGCCTGGACATATATTAATTAATTATTAATTCATTATTGACTGGAGATCTATTAATCCGTCTTTTGTTAGCAGAGCGTTGGCGACTATGCACTCATTCAGGCGTTTTTATAAACTGATGCACTTGAAATCAACGCGCAAACCTGTTACGGTTTAAAACTGATAAAGTGTTCCTTTTATTATTATGCTTTTGCACAATTTGCCTCGTTAGTTTTTCACTGCCCATTCATGTATTGCAAACGAATTTTTGTTGCGGTAAAATTTTACAGAAAATAGTCGACCACTATGTAATGAAAAAAATATGTGACGATTTATCTTTACAAAATTTCAGTTACCATTTATCAGCCCCTTTGGTAAGGGTGGTTCTTCATTAGTCTACTAAAAACGACTTCTAAATTTCTGATTTCGTATTATGTTTACACATACGAAATAGAAATTTAAAACGTTATCCACAATTTCTACCAAATGACAATATACAGAGTTAAATTCTATTTATTTTCGTGTTTCAATGAACGAAATAAATAACGTTCAATATGATGTTAAATAATGTTCAATTTTAATTGCCGAACTGGAATATTATGTTTGTATAAATAGATCAACGTCGTACATTATTAACGGCTGTAATTTAACAAACACAACCTCTGATCGATGGAAATTGATTGGAAATGTATTATTTTCGAAATAATCCTTTTCAATCTGACGCAGTCACAAAATGAAAGGCTACGTTCCCATTCGTTGCACGCTCTGTACCTTTTCACCAAGAGAAATAGTTTCCACGAAAAATTCATGTTTCATACTTTTGGCGAAGAAAAAACTATTCCTGTAAAACACTACTACATCACGCAAAAAATTTAAATAATAAAATATTTTCAAAACAGAAAATATTGCAAAGGTGGTTGTAGCGGTTTTCAACAAATTTCTATGTATTCGCATTTCAAAATAATTCTTTCGTGAATAGTAGTATAATACGTAAAAAATTATAAGTAATTAAAAAATAGCAAATTAATAAATTAACATTTTATTTCCTAATATTAAAAAAATATGGAATATTACTTTCATTAATATTGTTGTATTTTTTATAATTCATACATACAAAAAGAATGAAATGGTTAAGTAGCAGATTTGTTAAATTTCTCTATTGGTTTTATTTACATTGTGAAATCATTGCGGAACAAGGTATAGGAAATTTCAATTGAAGAATATGAAACCTTAATTCCTATCAGACCTGGGCACTTATAAAATAACATTATTTAAAACATTACTTCAAATAACATGTTAATTTATTTCATAATTATTTGCAATAATTGCGAAATTAAATATAATATTCAAATTTTCGAAATTTCATTCTGATCGTGAATTCTGGGCTTGGTTTACAGCTTTTGTTTACTGTCTTTCGGATTATTTGTTCGTGAAGAGAGTATTGCTTTAAATAAATTGTTACGAAGATTTCATAAAATAAATCTTTTTATTTGATTACTATTTTCAAGATTATTTCCTTTGGCCAATTCGAAATAAAGAAATAACTCGTTATTTGAAGTTGCTTTATCACAAATGAACCGTTATTATTTTTATTTTCAGACAATATAGAAAATAAATTGTTTCATATAGTTACTTTGTATTTTTATTTGAAATGAAATGGCCCAGGTTTGATTCCTATATTTCAGAAGTTAAAGGTAAAGTTTAATTATTGCATGCATCTACCCCAAGCAAAGACGTTCCGATTCTAGATCAGAACGCGACACCTTTTTACTTTTAGCAGCATTTGTCAGATTGCAGCGGTGCAGAACGGTGACCGTTCCCTGTAATTAAGTTTTAAGCACGAAACATGCACCGGTACCTCGATGCGCCTCGGCAAAGGTGAACTTAAGTGTATTAAGTGACTCGAAATAAGGAAGCCCGGCGATAAAAGACACGAAAAAGAAATCCAATGGAAACTGTAGACATTGTATCAACGTGAAACTGAAAATTAACTTGGTCTAGAAAATTCAATTTTGTAAATATCTAGTTGTTTATACAGGGTATCGAAAATATATCGAAGTGTTCAAGCTGAATATAGTATTTATTGGCTCGAGTTTGTGTTTTCGTTTTCAAAATCGACTGAAAAAAAAATATGTTTTATTATTGAAAAGTACTCGTATCAAAGCCGAAACATCGTAAATGCAATCAAAATAATGTTTTCTACGGCATTCATTGTTATTTTAACCCCTTTAATTACAAGTACATGCAATGCTCACAAAAAAATTAATATATTTGATTTCATCGCAAGTTTAGCAAGGAGTTAATACCGTGGCAATACTTTTCGCTCTTGCCAGCAGAGAGCCACGCTTTCTCACAAGTACTCGACTAACCTATTCCTATAGATATGTATACACTCCTCGAACGACCATAGAACGTGCTAGCGGTTCACTACTTCTTACAACAGTCAATCGCCACGACACCAACAAAAATAAGAATATTTTGTTGGTCTATTTCTTAGTTTTTGTTGTTCGAACTTGTAAATTAAATTCCTCGACGATTTTACAGAAGAAAACAGTACACTATTTGAAAAAGTTTTATGTTTCTTGATTGTCTTTACTGAATTTGATAAATTAAACTAATTTTTGTTTCTCAAATTTATAAAGTAAATTCCTTGGCGATTTTTTACATAAGAACACTGCACTATTTGAAAAAGCTTTATGTTTCTTGACAGTCTTTAATGAATTTGGTAAACAAATCAAGGGTTGCAATGAAGATAAACTCAAGCGAAGGTTCAGCTTAGTTTTAAATAATCATGGAGATAGTTCTGTAGCATGCATCGGATCGAAAAGTACCTGGGAATTTGGAAGTTGCACGAAGGATTCCTTTAGGTAGCACCGAGGGTTTTGGGAGTTATAAATACATTCGGTTTTAATACCGACAGCCGAGGATTACTCCGCCGCTTTCCGTGCCACGTTGGCTTCTACCTTATCTCTGTATCCGTTTTTAACTAAAATGTGTTGTGAACGCGTCTCTGGTTAGGATGCTTACCGAACAAGAGACCTCCCCGGGGCTACGTTTAATCTGTACATGCACATCGTGCGACTGACTACAGATGCTCGATTCACTAATTATAGAAGTATCGGTGCGTTTTAGAAGAATAAAATTTGTATGGACGAATAAAAATTCGGATTTTATTTAATACGAATACACTCACATAAACTGAAACATAATAATAATTAGAAGAACAAAATAAGTAAATTTACCAAGTTTCTACATGGTTATTTTTTTTTATATTTAATATTCTAGCATACACTAATAACACTGACAAAAGTGACCATAGTTTCCATTTTTTACGATTCGGATATCTTCCTATTTATCTATATATACCGAGATAGGAAATAATAGGAAAAAGTTTATTTGGTTCTGGTTTGAAAAATACAGGGGATCAAAGTATACGTATGTTAAAATAAAACATATTTCTTTTCGGTTTGTTACTGTGGAGTTTTCATGATAAAATTGTATTTTCTAATAAAGAATTATATTTCTCTACCTAGAACAAGCTATCATTTTCTACAATTCATGAAATAATTGCGTGCAATAGGTTCTCCAGAACTACTAGGATATCACGTGTGTCTCGTTTAGCCACTAATTACATTTAATTCCGTCGACAACGTATTTTCTATTCAGTAGAGTATGGTTCAAAGTACTTTATGATATTAGATATTCGCTACCGCGATCAAGTTTATACGAGTATAGAGAACACTGATCTCCAATTTAATCAAATGTTTTCACGTTATCGATCTCTTTACGATCAGTTTCCGAGTAGACAACGGCGTTTCGCAACTTTCCTTCGCTATTCCGCTTTCGTTGGCAAAACTTTTAATCAAACGCACCGCCTCGTAAATCGACTTTCAGATAATGTCAAAAATAATAAAACAGAGCAATCTTTAAACATTTTTCGCGCTATTACGGTTTCACCTCGTGCACAGAGAGAGGATCTTAAAATATATCATTGCCTTTCAATGAAACAAATAATACGCAATTATGCACTTCGTTAACATTGCTCAACATAAAAAGAATATTTTCCAACTGTAAAGTAATGTGATTTTATGGTGGGCAAATTAAATTTAAAATTAAAATCGTAAAATAATACAAATAACATTTTATAGATTTAAAAAAATGTATGTTTGTAGATTTCATATTTATCAATTAATATCTGTGTATTTTTCTGTTTGTTTGTTATTATGTCCACGCAGTAAAAACGGGGGCAGTATTTTAATTAAATTAAAACGCGTCTGAAAACCGATAGTGACCATAGTAAAAAACAGGTGTGAAGTAGGGTGGCAATTCACGAAGCTAATACAATCAACATTCCGACAGCAGTTACTCGAAATATTTACACGATCCTTAGGACAGAAACGAGAACGTAGATTCACCAAATTAACGATAATACCGGCCCTTCATCCGCGTAGATTAAATTCCTTTAACGTTTCACTGTGTCAAGAGCTTCGTTGTGGAAGATTCGAAAATGTTAGATTATTGTCAAACGAGATTAAAGCAATTTGAACACGGTTTAACGGTTATTCCACAAATTATTACTAAACGACGAAATTACATTTACAGATCGCGATCTACATATCGTCAGCATACGCGTAATCTGCTATTGGACGACCCAGATGGTTAAGGGAAGTTGTTGAACAAAACCATAATCGGTGAACGTTGGATATGGAGACATTAACATCCAATTAGTTTCCTCTCCTGCTAATAATACGTTAAATTATGAGAAACGCGCAGGATTCGTATTAGATTTTCTGCCAGTTTATCTGAAAGAAGTACCTATATTCGCGAAACGATTTAATAATATCAGCATAATTGTTTTTAGAAGTCAAGGATAATATATATTTGCAAATTTGAGTCAATTTCAATATATTGATTCAATAGATACTTATGAAACAAGTAAATTTTGTTTTATTAATATATTTATCCTACGTTTAATTTTTTTTATAATATTGCACTGTTATTTATTATAAAATATTCAATTCTACAAAATCTTAAATTTCGAAGTGCTCGAGACATAAATCACGAAATTTGGTTATTTATAATAAAAATAGGTAAAAGTATTTAAAGAAAGCAATTGTATCGGGAAGAAGCAAAGAAACAACATAAAAATATGAGATACATACATATATATCTATCTAAGTACATATTGTGTGTGTGAGAATGAATTATTGATTTTATTATGAATGAACTGTGAAGATATTCACAAGGCAATGAAAACAATTGGAGAGAGAACAGATCGATTACAAGGAAAAATGATAGACGTAATTTAACGACGAAGAAATGTGTGTTTAACAAAACCAGTTGTTATTATATTAAATATATATTGCTTATATTAAAACATGTTATAAATTTATTCCTGTTTCATCTATAAAAATGGAGAATATAATCACAAATCTCTGGCCACACATTACATTTTCAGTGATGAATTTTTTTCTTGAAAATGCGCAGGATTTCGGGGGTATGTCTATTGACCAAAAATGATTGTAATTGACCCCCGCAACAGGAAATAATTTTTCGAGAACGTTTTGAAATTTTTTTTTTCGCCGAAAAAAGGCATTTACCCGAATTTTTTTCTCGAAAGTGGATAGGAATTCGAAGGTATGTGTATTCACCAAAAATGATTATAATTGACCCCTTCAACTAAAAATAATTTTTCCAGAATGATTCGAAATTTTTTAATTTTGTTCACCTTCTGTTATAGTTATTCGGATAACCGGGTGCCGGATAATCCTAACACTACTGTACCAGTTTTCTTGATTTCCCCATAAACCATTCCTGGGATATAAAGCGATACACAGTAAAACATTTTTTAGCACCCTCAATCTTGACAAATATTTTCGTAGAGTTGGTGATATACACACTGTACGTTTAACCGCGTTTGGCGTGGTTTGCGACGGTTCGACGATCCGTTCGCGGGCGCGTAAAAAGCGTGTGACCAGGGTTTGCGAATCCCTAGCGTGAAAATGATGTCGAATGCCGCATTACAACAGACCGACGTACATGCATAGAGTTGCCAGGCGAATTTCTGGAGTGTTGGGGTGTCCTAAGCTCAGCCGCGTGTTTTGTTACTTACCGAAGATTACCAGCTTACAAGAAACCCAACGGCGTTGGGCGCAATCTACCACCCTACAACCCCTCCATGGCAACCTTCTCCCCGCATGCCCCATTCCACCGCGTTCTCCACGGCGTTATCACGCCCGTCTTCCGCCTTCCGCCTTCCACCATCCACCTTCCGCCGCCCCGACGTCCTTGCGAAACACCAACCTGCAGAATGCAGGGCCCCGCCGCCAGCATGAAGCGGCTCAACGGAGAGGGAGAGATAGAATAACGCCCCTAAGTGTACTTACTGCAAAGACCCGAAATTGGGGAACGATGTAAATCACTTACGAGATACACTTGCACCTCGCCGCCCGAGGAAAAGCAAGACGCGCCGCCATTTATCGTCGCTACGATAATTCCCGTGGATTCGCGCGCACGAGTTTCCCGTCCTGCTGGGCCGCCAGGGAGAATAAACGCGACCAAACCGAGCCGGGGAAGACAAAAATTCAGTCTGCGACGATAGTTCGTTGAAAGGATAGACTTGCTTGCAGGAATGCTGCAGTTCGTCGTTCTTGCACCAAAATTTTCTATAAGTATAAATACTACAAGTTGGTGGCACTGCAAAATGTAATTCTACGTATTCGATTCAATTTTGCACGACGAATACGTGCCCTGTCGTAAATTAGGTCAAACAGGCCCAAAACCTTTCGTTCATGACGTGTGCACGTTTCGATCTATTTCAATGTACAGCAATGCTCGGATACCTGCGAATTATTTTCGATCGGATAAGTGAATGGTAATCGTCCCTACTACTGAGAGGGGACTCCCCATAATGCACCAAAGAAGCTCAACGGCGAGTAGTGTAACCTGATCTGGGCTCGAATATCGGTGAGACAATGCATATAGTACATAATGCAAAGATGAAACTTTTTTATTTTTGGTTTTTTTTAATGAAACTTTTACCAGTGTATTTATCAGAGTTTTCTGATTAAAATAAGACCAAGCACGATATAACTTGTTTTTAACCTACTTCTAATAGAGTATGAAATCATGTTAAATACGATTAAATACATACACGTTAAATATGATCCAAGTTACATCGTGTTTGATCATATTTCAATCAGAAAAACCTGACAAATATATTACTAAAGTTTCCACTAACAAAAAATAAAAAATAAATAAGAGTCAGATTGTGTTATTCTTATCTATTCTTCATTCATTATTTTCGAACTTTGAAGATCGATAAAATTCGTTATTTAGACTAACGAACATAGTAATTTCCTAACTCAAACAAATACTATATTATTATCATATCGAAAGAATTAAATAGTTATTCGTGGTAAAAAAAAGACGGGTAAAACTAAGGAATCAGTGTTGTTAGATGTTCGTAAGTTTCGTTCAAAACGTTTGGCGTTCGAATTAATCTCTTCTTTTCCGTAAACAGATGCATGACCAGCAACCACCGAATATTAATAGAATTTCCTCTCGATGAACTTTGCAATTAATTTAGCGCCGCGTCCACGCGCATGTCAAGCTTGTTAAAATTTTAATCTAGTTATTCCTCGCGGGCTTAATGAGCGATATTAGCGTTCTCGTTCCTGGACTTGTTAATGGAGACCGTGAAGCTGTCTCGTCTTCGACTACGAGGTTCCACTGTTACTAATAATAACATACGCTGTAACATTTTAAAATTAAAGTATAAATTGCACGCACGCATGTGCGCATCGAAATTTTTTTCACAGGCAATTTAAACATTTTAGGTTTTCTATTTTGAGACTCAACTCACTTCCACCATTTTTATGAATTTCTCGTTGTAGTTTGCAAGAATAGTTACTAAAAGTGTATACGTTAAAACGTTCATGACAATCATTCGTTAAAATTAAACGTAGAAACAAACAAAAAAGTTTTCCAAGTGCATGTCTACAACCTTTTAATTTAAAAGTATATCTGTTACAGCAACGGTCAAGTTTAATATATTCTAAAGGTGCACGTTTCGCAAGAGTTTAAGAGAATGATTTTTCCGCTGGATTACCGTCCAAGTAACACGATTTTTTTGCACCCTGGTAATATCATCATCGAGCAACGCGCACAAACCGCAACGAAGATCCGTTTACGTTGGTTACAAAGCAAACTCGTCGAGAAAGCGTCACGTTCCGACGTCACGTTTTGTCGTTCGTCGTTCCGAATTTCCATAGTGTCAAACGATTTATGAAAACGACGTTATGCCCGTGGCTAAGCCTCACAAGGGGCCGAGCTTAACGAAATAAAACGAAACGCAAAGTTTCCTCTTAACGCGTTAACACAAAGCCTTCCTTCCTCAATATTTGTTTTCCGTTTTCTCTGTCTACCTTTTGCGTTCTTTTTTTCCCCCCTTCCCCTCCTCGCGGTTCTTCCAAGTTGTGTGGATGAAAATGGCTTAAGTTGACATTTTGTGCTTTTATTACGCTAAGCAGTAGCATCCACTGAAAAATACGTCGCGAAGCATTTAAAATTGCAAGAAAAGAAGAATGGCCCTCGCTGGGATCTCCACGACAAATTATCGCCAGCTTTTCTTACTTCCAGCTACTTCACGGACAGACGGCGCGGAAAAATGTTTTGTACCGTACGGAAGGGAAACGAAAGCTGGATACACTCGAACGGTAATAAAATATAATTAAGGGAAAATAATTACGTTACAAGAAAAATTAAATATGGCATCGTTATACTGTATATGCTTGAGTGAGGTGCTCTTCTTAAGAGGTTATATACGACTGGACAAAGAGGTTTTATTTTTTTTTATTTTAGAAGACCTTTCCTTTCACAAGGGAGATTTAATTTTATGAATTTATTTAGTTGAATTACTAAATTTTCTTTTAATATATTATAATATTTTTAATGTAAAAAAGCGTTTTTAAATTTCTTTTCCTGTTTTCAAAATTATTTCTGCTATCCTTTGCAATAATTAAGATTCAAGTATAGTTTTATTTTTCGACCTACGAAAAAAGAAATCGAGTGAAGTTTCGAATACATTTCTTTTACGGAAGAACACGTTTTATAATCACCTGACGCTCCGTTTCTCAATCTATTGTTATTATATGTTTCATGAATAATGCGATTCATAAATAGCTTAAGCAATATATATGTATATATCTTTAGTTTAGAACCATGCCTCTGTACAACGTGTAAGTAACTTTTGACCTAAACTTTCGTCGATATAGCAACGGAGGCAAAATTCGCGAATTTGCTAACGTTCCAGACTTCGGTGGTTGAGTGGACTATGGATTCCCAGAGTCGCCGCCCTTAAATACAGAATGCGTTGCAAAACCACTAATTTTTTACGAGGTCGGTGCTTCAGCTTCTCAGACACAAACTCCCATTATGTCCGGTATAACATATACATACTTGGTGGATAGTCTTAGTATGCAAAACCATGACGTGGCCTGTCTGGGAGATGGGGTAGCAACAAACTGGCCAAATTCCCATAGTTTGGCACGAATTTCTGGAAACGTGTGTTGTGTACATCACAAATGAAGATGACAAATACAACAATTTCTTTCAATGTGCCACAACGTTAAATTAACCAGGCGAAATAAAAAGGATCAAATTTTGTGTGTCTGCCGTTATGTCACAGGTCGAGCTCGTGTCAGTGACACTTTGAAAGACACGACTGTTTCGAAAGCTTATTTTGAAATTTTCATTACGATTCTTTTGAGATTTTTTCAATACAAAAGAGACATAATGAAACATTATTATTTTATTATTTTATGGCTTTATAATTCCTACTTGTCGTACAAGACAACAAGTGAATAAAGATAAACCTATGGACGTTCTTCATTGTCTTTAAAAAGAATGAAAGTTTCGGATGATTATCTACTATTGAATGGTATGCAATCTTGCCGATCAAAATATTTAAAAAAGACATTTACGTGGAAGCAAAGTTTCATTGTTTTGTCCGTACCATATGGAGATGTCAGAAAAACTTATTTTTATGAATCCTCAATTTGTTTTTTGTATCAATTTTACAATGAACATTGAGTAATTTTGAGACCTAAGGATTTCTGTTATTTCTTCAGTAATATCTTCTCAGATTTGTAGAATAACATTGAACTATAATATCACAGAATCATATTTTCTTCGACCCTACTGGGTTTCTTTATTATTCACTTTACATTCCATGAACATTTTTTACTACACATATAAATAAATAATTAACATCACAAACCTATTTATTCAGCCTACCATAGGAGAACAATATTAATAAATTATTCTCCCAAGGTAGGGCCTGTTACAGACTGTTTTGATAGAACGAGAAATATTGAATGAGGATTTATAGATGCTTTTGGAGCCAAAAGTTCCGATAAAAAATATTTTACTGTACCCTGTAACCTTAAAACCCTTATCGTGTATTCGGAATTAGTGTTTTCGAATCTACCTTTGTCGAGGTAATTCAAGTTCCATGACGAAGGATCTCGGTTAACCGGTCGTAAAGTGAGCAAACGCAGCGGGCACCTTTCAAATTTATTCGAATATCGGGACAATTGAAAGAGAAAAGTAACTGGTATGATTTAGGGGATTCTCTCTTTTTTTTTGCGACCTAGCGAGCGTTTTCATTGCTTCAAACCGACTCCAGGGAGCTTTTCGGAAATCGATAACTCTCGCTGGCTATCGCACGCTTGACCCAGCTGCCTCATTGTTCCCAACACGGAAGTTGAAGAGCGTAGATCCACACTATTGTCGTGGTATTTGCCAATATAATTCCGATTATTAACGGTGTGCCATCCCAAGGATGGAGCTTTTACGAATTCGAACAGTTCCTTACGCGCAAAAACCTCGTTCAAGCGTTTCAATTATTTCTTATTGGTCGTCGAAGACTACGTTACGTAAGAATTATATTTTACTTTTGAAAATTTACTATCTGAGCGTTATCTGAGGGTAGATAGTTGTTTACTTTATTTTACTGGCGACTTTGGGTACGTCTTCTATAAGATATACGCTTGCTTCATCCAACCTTTAGCTTTGTACGGCTCGAACTGCACTGACAATCTCGACAAAGGACCGCAGTCGTATCTTGGACTATCCCAAGAAGACAAACATTTACGAAAGTACAATTTAACAGCACTCTATTATGAATAAAGTTTGTGTTTATCAACCAGGGAATCCAAGAAGGTCTGGAATTGTACAAGTTAAACGCAAACATTGCAATCGTTAAAGACTAATTTCAACGTAACGTTGCTTCGTAATTGAAATATTTATTTCTATTCCATTATCTCGGATATACCAATTTACATACGTGAACATTATTTTTTTATATAAAATAACATTTGGTTTTTGAGTCAAGGTGGTGTAATATCTTAAAATCAATAAAACTTTGTAATATGAATTTTCTAAAAACCGTTTCAAAAAAGTATGGAGCATCCATCGTAAATTATAGACGCATTAAAGATCGGAAACGATAAATGTTGAATACTTGGTACGAAAATCGTCGGCGAAATGAAATATCTATTCAATTTTCGTGGACTTGGAGGTAATAAATTCTTATCTACATTGCATTCTGCGTAAATATAGAAAATAATAAGAAAGGAAAAATGCACGGGAAATTCCGATCGGATAATATCGACCACGGGAGCTCGAGGAATTTCATCGAAATTTAAATTACCATCCAAGGAAAACGTCGTTATCGCGAGAACAACAGGTAGAAGGCAACTCTGCGAGCTTGACATTTGGGATCGAGTTCGTAATTTGCGGTGGACTCTCGAACTGTGTCCCCTAACTTGTTTAGCAGTCATCAGTACTTATACATAGTTAGACATAGAGCTCCATGAACAGCTCAGAGAAGAATAATAATGCCGGTATAATCGCATCACATGGTCTAACTTAACCGAGAGGCAATTTTGAATAGGATACACCATATCATTGAAATTCCACGTCCTTTCATTCAATAAATATATTACTCACGCTGGGAATATTATTTTATAATCAAAACTTCCATTCATAAACTGAGAAAACAAGACTGTCGTCTCATTTCTTAAATTCTTTTTAAAAAAAACTTGACAATTATTGTTATTCAAATTACAGTAGAATTTTTTTTATATTAAGTTACTCAAACGTTCCACCATCAAAATATTATTTGAACATAGTATGTCCTTGTAAAATATGTCTCCACCTATTGAAATATTCTTCTGTAATGAATAAGATCTCTGATCACTTTAACAATATACAAGTAATAGCATCGAAAACATAAATTATTTCACAAAGTGGAAAGATCCATAATACTAGCAAAAATGTACGATTTTGAAAAAAGTTACAATAATTGGCGTTAAAAATATATTTAATAAGAGACTATGTAGATAGAAAGTTTAATTTCAGAATATTTAGTACGCGAAAGAACTTGCATAATCCGGAAGAACTGAGAATATTTATGTCCACTTTAATAAACGATATTTAATTTACTATTATACCTCGATGTCCTACTTTTTAAATAAAATATTTTCGGAAACGAAGATTCAGATTGCAAAATGGACAAGTACTCTTCGATCTCTCGAAGACAGAGAACTGATCTATTCAATTCACACTTGACCGCATAATTTCCCCCAAAAATTCTGTTCCGTTCGAGCGTCCATAACTTTGGAAATTTTCCGAGTTTCGGTAATCCCGTTTTCCCGCTAACCCAAAACTTTCAGAAAATGTGTAATGGGAAACGATTCTTCCTAATTTCTAAACCAGATTATCCCCCTAATCACGTTCGGTTAGTTTCGGGGGAGTTCGTCCAGAGGATTCAAAGCACCACGGGAAATTTTACTCGCGGCTCGTAAAGTTTCTCGAAATCGAGCCGCCATCTTGCGAGGATCAATCTGGTCGGCGGCCCTCGCCATTCTTCGATTCGCCCGTCGCTGATCCAGCAAAGAGCCGGGAAAGTCATTTCTTCCGAAGGACGAACTTAATCCAAATTGAAGAATAATATCGCCCGGCTAATCCTGACCCGAGGAGCGAGATTCGTCGAAAAGAAGGTCGCGTGAACGTCGACGGAAATTCAGAATAGCACGTGGGATTTAAATATTTCCCACGGTAAGTAGAAGTTCGCGCGGCAGGGGAAACTAATGTGCTCGAAACGGTCGTGAGCATTTTATTTCGCGTTTCTTTTTCTTCCCGACGCATCCTGATGTTTCGTATCTCTGGCTCGAACGATACACGGAGATCTCGTTGAATCCATTTTTAACAATCTCGCTTTGTCTGGGCTTTTGAACGGTTTTAGAGCTACAATTTCGTAAACTACTCAAATATCGATCTGTTGCATCGGATTTACCTCGAGTAAAGGAAACTAAAAGAGTCAAAGTAATGAAAAGCAAAAAAAGCCTGTACATTGATTATAATGCCCTGACGATAAGTAGAATTGCAAACGAAAATTCTGAAAAGCGACGTTATGAATCCCTGAGACCCACGTGTCGCTGAAAGCAAAGAAACGAGAGAGAGATACAAGTTTCGCGAAAGGAAAATCTGGACGAATTGATTAGGTATTCAGTATTCCCCTCGTTTTGTATTCTTAGCGAAAATTCTGCATGCGAGTGCTTGGCATCCGGCGCAAAAAGCCATGCCACTCGAATAAAGTACGGGCGCGCTTGTATTTTTCTTTCCTAGACGTGGCACAAAATTGTGTTTCGCAGTTGCGATGAATTTAGATTGAACATTGTAAAAAAAAAATATGTATATATACGAGCGTGAATCGAGGCGCAGAAATATTCTTCGAAATTTTCGCGACTAATGACGTATGAATTCGAGATGAAAACGAACGTGGAAAGAGGACGGTCGTTGCGTATGCATGCAAATCGAAAACAGTACAAGCTAAGTTCTCCGTAAGCGCTCCGCTGCACCTCTATTGCATATATTGCAACAACCGTTGCATTAACACCCAACAAGTCGAGACCGCGGTAATCCAGGCATTAGCGTCATTGATTTACGAGGGAACGTTGCCAAAAGTTTTTCATCCGGTTAACGACCCGCCTAGACCATGCCAAGTCTAAATTTTCAAAACCTAGAAAACAATTTCGTTTGTTGAATTCTGCGACGCTAGAGTACACTGTTCCGGCGAAATTATTGCTCGTTCGAAAATTCATCGCCCGTTCGGTAAATCTCGCGCGTCAGCGATCATTAATTCGGAATAATCCTCGTAAATTGAACAACTGTACCGTTTCGACCCAACTTTGCGTGACGATTATAAAATTATGCGACAAACTCCATCGACTACCATAAATTTCTAGCGTAAATAAATTGTTTCGTATTAATCGGAAGGTTTCATCAATTAGATTAACAAGACATTTTTCTTCTACTTTTATTAAAACACTGTTTTCTATTGTCAGTAGTAAAACAATAGAAACATCTATCTTCAAAAAAACAGTATCCATTGAATTTAAATTTGCCAAATTTTATATAAAATGTGATTTCACGTGGAAGTCAAGTAATAAGAACTTTCAACATTATTCACTAAAAAAGATGAATTATTAAGTACTGTTAAATAAATCCTCATTAACAACCTTGTACATCTTCATATTTATTTATATGACAAAATATGACACTATTTAAATTATATAAATTGAAGAAATAAAAAAATCGAACTGCTTGCTTCAACTTCATACCAGAGAAGGGTAATTCAATTTTGTGAAAGTATCGAATAATAATAATAATAATAAATACTCTAACCTGTAGTATACAATGTTTTTCTCTGCTATTTCTTATTTTACTGCACTATTTTTAAAAAGAAATGTACCTTTGCTCTAATAAGAAGTCAACCAAAAGTGGTTTACGAAGAAGTTCGTAGAAAAGCAAAGTTTGGGGAGAACTGCTCTGACAAATAAAAATTCTTTGCCGTCCAAACGTTCAGCACTTTCATACAGTGCTCGAACAAAGATAATAGAATTCACCGATATGTACCGTCAAAAAAGGACCGTACGAGTAAAAAATAGATGTTCGAAACCATGTCAAAGAAAATCGTTCGCTGTAAGCATACACGTATAAAGCCGCATCCTCTGATGAAAATTCAATTTTCATTTAAAAGAGATATGGTAAACGAGCCTTTGTCGCTCAGATTATCGCTTCCCGAGTTGTTCAGCTGCCGAGCTGTTGTAGAAAGCGCTTTTTACGATAGCCAGGCAGGCGTTCGCGTACAACGACTAACAATTTTCCGCTTTACTTTTTTTCGCCTAAATTATTGCACGGTTGTTTCGATTAAAAATCATGAAGTTCCAGTAACTATTAGAACGTGAAATTCCGTCGCGAGAAACTGAAGGATACAAATATGAGCTGATTTTATTGCCTGACACTTCCAATCTATCAAGTATTTGACCAAACAACCACATAAGGATTACAAATTTTTTGTGATTAACATCATAAAATATCACTAATTTTGCAGTAACGAGAGCATACAACAAGCCAATTAATTTTTACAAACATTTCTAAGGGGTATTGCTGTTTAGTTAATTATGAGATAATAATATTTGGAAAATCTCGATGCAAAATAGCCTGACTACAATTTTAAAAAAAAGCAAAAACTGAAACGTTTTACAGTTTCAAAACAAAAATAAATAAATATGCTTGGATAATGAATAACTCGTATGCTGGTATGAGTCTGAAACTTCGATGAGACTGATCTACCATATGTACATATAACTCAATCACATTCAATGGCTTTGCTTAATGGATTAGAGCTAAGACCTGCCGTGCGAGTTGCGGTTTTTCAATAGGTTAACTCGCGAACGCTCTTGGCTGAGACAGTGGTGGTTTAGAACGGCTTTGTACGACTAGTGTGGATACATAGAACTTGCAACCCAGTATCATTCTGGAGAAGTTCGTGATACAAGTTGCGGATGCGCTGATTGGGCGTACGCAATCACGATACCCAAATGGAGAGAAGTATATATATGGTACAGTTTGAAGCAGTGCTTCTCAAACTTCACCTCACCGACCCCCCGGTAGAATTAAATTTTCACCATTTAAATCTAGTCTGAAAATTTCTTAAAAAGAAATACATTTGCATTTTAACAATTTATAATCGATTTAAATAGTTTTACGGGCGGGGGTGGGGGCTTGCTATTGTAGGAAGAAATAACCAAAATAGCAAGAAAGGAGAAGACATTGAGTCTTTGGTGAGTACTTGTGAGAGAGCGTAGCCCTCTGCTGACGAGCGCGGGAACTACCGCCAAAGTTTCGTATTTTCTAACTCCCACTGTCCATGCGTTGTTTATTAAAACGATGCACTATAAGAAGGAAAATAAATTAGCAGACACAGGGGTGTCTTTATTTCAAACTATAGAACAATAAACTTTTTGGTTATTGAAGATTTTTAAAACAAACGGTGAATCACCCTTTGTATTTCAACCATATTATCGTATTTGAATTCTTTTTTTATCGGTTCAAGTAGCACTGATAAAAGACAAGTTAGCGACGACGACGAAACTATGTAACACGTGTCGCGATTATATTTGAGCTTACCCGCAAGAGGTGTGCCAGTTAACGTAACACGAAAGGCTGACTTAAGAGATACGAGAAATACTTAAAACAAGACCTACTTTTATAATTACCCCGCTTCTTTCGAGATGAACTGCAAAGCATTCTTGAAGAAGTTATTCTCAGCAGCCATTACCTGGGCTCCACGGCGCAGACCTTTTCCATCGCGAAGGAAGTCAAGTATCGAGTTCGAAATTTGATGAAAACTACTCGCGAATGCTTGAGAGTTGCAAAAAAAAAAAAAGACAGAACAAAAACTGGACAACGAAGTTTGACTTATTGTTAGCCTGCAACGAAGGAAGCTTTGAACGTCGGTCTCATTGTTGACGCATCTTGGTTCGAAATGTATTACATCTTTTTAGACAAAACCATAAACGTTAAAGCTTCATCGAAGAACCGAACAATACCATGATTAAAATCCATGATATTAGGAAACAAATTATCTTTCAATCCTGGCTCTCGTAGTCGTAAATATCTAATAGATTGAAAATTTCAGAAATAACGTTTCATAATAATGAAAAAATGTAAAATGAGAAATTTATATTATATTTTCCAGACTATCCAAACAAGCATACTTGATAAAGGGATAATGTAACATTTCCTTTCTTCAAGAATTCAATATAAAAAATGTGACACAAAAAATTGATTAATGAAAGTAACGGATACGTTTTATGTTTCGAAGCTTCGTTGAAAATATTCTCGAAGGAATTTCAATAGAACAGACCCAACGGTTATTTTTGTGGTGTCAACGATGGGATGAAAATAGGACAACATAGGAAGAGACATTAAAAGCATTTGTCGGCATGAATTTTTTGTTGCAACCGTAACGAATCCTGCGGTTTTCATTCTAACGATTTGACTGAATTCCCGTCGTTGTGGGTGAAACACGCTGAAGACTTCTATTCAGGTTCGATTTAACTTTGCCGCTGGCGTACCATCGGAAGTTAAATTAGTAGTAGGATCGTTCAACAGAGTTGCATCATGCTCCAACGAGAAACATTCAGTCTACGCGCAGAAGGATAACCGCATAAAGGTATTATATTCGAAAACATAAATGTTACAATTGACATACTTTCTTGATTATTCTAATAATAAACGCTCAAAATAATGCCCCTCGAGGGCGATACACTATTTAACAAGGAAATTCCACGAACTCGGAAATTCAGAAAATTTTGTGGACGAATGGACCATAATACTGTGCGAGGGAATGGAATTCCATTGAAAACATGGCTTCCCTTTTTAGTAAAATATCTCCAGAACGGTCAGGGACAGGAAAAAGAACTTTAATCAAAGTTGCAATTTTTTGTAACGTTTCTTACATGATAATATTAAAATATAATAATTGTAATTAACGATTCAATTTGTGAGATAATCGTGGTGACAATCCAGCGATAAATAGATCGTGACGACACTTCCTACACTCACCAGCAGAGGGCTACGCTCAAACTATACCACTCTCACAAGTACTCGATCTACATACTTATTCCTATGTGCATACATATGTATGTGTGTAAGTGTTGGGGTGTTACAAAAGGAAGAGAAAAATATATGACTTTACACTCTCACTTTATAGTTTATTAATTTTTTAAGGTTTAGAAATTGTACGTATGGATACAGCTTAAAAAATTCGAGTTTCGACTTCAGGGTTACATAGTTCATTCATTCCCTTGTGTTAGTATAAAATCTTTTAAATAATTTGTGAACGTAGCTTTAAAAACACAGTTCAACTTTATTATTAGACATTTCAGTCTTATGTTTCGACCAATTACAGTAGCAATGACCTAAATAGCTGTGGAACAAGTAGATGTAAATATGATAGAGTTAATGTAACGTACACTCTTTTTAAGTAAATAATAATCCACTAAGGAGAAATTGATTTACTAACTACATATCACAATTCCACAATAAAATATGTAAATTACAATTTGCTACACTGCCTAAGAACTTCAAATGCCTAGTAAAAAAAAAATAAAAAAATAAAAAAATAAAAAAAATGAATTTGGAACATTTGCAACTATAAATAACTTTTTTCAGAAATACGATTAATATTGTTACAAACAACTTTATTTCCAGTTTTTGTGTTTTTATATCCTTTGTTCGCGTTTGAAGGGAAGCATATTTGCTCGGTAGTCGATGAGCGAGTACTTCGTCGAACATTTGCGAGCCCTTTCGTTCGAAACGAAAACAGACGCACGTATATAATGTCATCGGTGACTGATCTTTATGTAGCGATCAGTTTAATAGATAAATTTTCCCTCCGAGTGATTTTAGCGACGTAACCAATGCGGATAGCCTCGACTTTCCGTGAGTGCATTCTGGGTAGGTAATTTTTTCCGGCACGTCGAGCGTTTGCACGTTGGCTCGAATTGAACTGGGAGTTACGCGGCCTCCAATTAAATTTCTCCATTGGTCCGCCAGTGTGATTCGAAATCGATACTACGTACCTCGAGTGACATCGTGTAATAATGTCGATGAGCTGACTCGTCGAGTACGAACATGTGGAAAAAAGAGAGTTTCTCTGGCGGTCTGGAAAATCTTCTCTGTCGATGTTAAATGGAAATGCTGTATTAGCCTCGCCGTACAAGGTATTTCGGTCGTTCGATAATTTGTAATATTTCTAGCCCTGAAGATAGCAAATACCTTCACCGACGATGCATAATGAAAGATCAGTATAATTTGTTATCTTCCTACACATTGGTAGTAATTTTTTTTTATTAAGCATTTGAAATTGAGAAAAAATAGCGTAACTTTGTAATTTGCATTTTTTGAGGAAGATACGAGCTTTCGAACCTGTAAATAAGCCGTGATTGCTTATTTGCAATTGGAAACTTAAAACTATCGGAGGGTTGATTGATCGAATTCTTTGCCTGTGGTAGAGATCATATTGTAATGGTTATTATGTTGAAAGAGTTTAATTATCGATATTTCGAATATTATCAAATTTTGAAAATTATTGATTTCACAGGAGTTTAAAATATCGCCACGGTTTGCAAGAAAGCTTTCAAACACTGTCCATTGATTTTTAAGCTATAAAAATGGTGAAACCTCGCTCGATAGACGACGAGAGCATGTGTCAAATTTAAGGATGATCCGGCTTATAGTTTCTCATTAAAAAATTTTCAAACATGACCCATTTTTCGAAGCGTTAAAGTGAGAGAACCTCTTAAGGTTAGAAGTGCCATAACGGCTTTCATAGCTTGCAAATTAATTTAGTACCTCGGTGCACGCGATAAACTGAGAACGTTGAACAGCGATACGTTAATTGGCTTTTTTTTTTAAGAAGCTTAGACCGACGAATCGTTCCAAAATAAAATCTTGAGCAAATCCAGACATATCCTTTTTTATAATTTTTATTTTCGTGCTGAAAAGTAAGAAAGTTTCGTATTAAACGATGTATGTCCTGCTTAGATAATTTTTTAGTTTAAATTTATTTTTAAGCGTACTTAGATCTAAAATAGTCTATTCATCTTAGTAATAGAAATAAGTAATTAATTATATATTTTAATCATTCCAAACTTTTTCGTTGACATCATCAAGTTTTGTTCGTATAAAAATGAAAGGGTCTCAATTTTTTGAGGATACAAGAATCGTGATGCACGAAACCGTCAAAGGGAAACGTTAAAGAAGCGAATATCAAATTTTTTCCAGGAAAATCTCTTCGAACTATTTAAATCGTACTTTCGGCTGTACAACACGCCCGTGAAATTCGCCGGAACTATGCGGAAAGTGTTTGACGTGGAAACGGGAGAACGAACTATTCTGCGTTATATACGCAACTTTGAGATTCGGGGTAACCAACGAAAAGCCACAGTAACTCACAGTCGAACGAATTCGGATAAAATTACTACAGCTGGGCTAACAGCTTTATTTCAAACAAAATACCTGCACGATTGTTGCACTCGATCTTGTCTTTAGGTTTATTAGATATAACGGATAAATATCGCGAGACAAATTGCGACAAAATCAATTAAAGGCTAATTTTACGCGAGTGAAACGATCAAAGAATGAGAAATAAATATTTTTAATGCTTGAAAAATGATTTCTCACGGTTTACTTAATTCGTGGTAACATAATCATTTGAGACGTAGGGTTCTCGACCAAGTTCTCATTTAGTTAAAAAATTTATATTCATCTTTTAATTTCGCACCAAAGCTGATAACACAAAAACGTGCTTTTCGATCCTTGAAGTTATACGTATGAAAAAATATGCATGTCATTGTCAAGAACAATATATACAGTATGATTTATTTAAATTGAACATCTAAGTTATTTCAAAGTAACAAAGAACTATTGCATAAGATGTATCGGTACAGCAAAAGGGGAAAAATTAATGTGATACTGGTTTATGGAGAAGCTATACAAAGTGTGGTTAGAGCATGTGATTTATATGCAGAACAGTATCCACCAGGACATCATCCTTCGTGTGTTCAATTTTTAAAAATTCTAAATTTATTTCTTTGCGTAAAAAGTATTAAAAAAAGTTACACACTTTCTCAGGATTGGGAAGAGGTTTGAAGGAAATTAGAGTGGCTTTTTTACTCTAGCATTATAGTTTATTAATTTTTAGAGAAACGGTTGCAAATTCATAGGAAAATGCTATTATACGAGACAGAAAAGTCAATTTTACGGCAAGAACTTATATATGGCCCCGAGAAATACAACAACCTTTCAATATCCAAAGTTTTTCCGGATGCTACTCGAGGAATCATTTCGAATGTCTCATTTATCTTAAGCATTCTTCCACTTTTTCCAGCTGGTTCCCAAATCACGCCATCGATGGGATTGTTATTTTTCGGTGTGGGATTTCTGCAAACATAAGCAACAATAAACTACTCACATCGAGTCATATTTCATTAAAATCATGATTTTATATCCATACTCAAATGAGAAATCAGACATACAAAATTCTACTCTAATGAATTGGATATCCATCAATTATTTAAAATAGGCGTGCATAAATTATTGTGAAAATTAATTTACATGACGTAGTTCAGGTTGTTTGAGAATAAAATTTGACATTATTTATTTTATGATTTTATGCTATTAAAAACTCCAATTATATTTCTATCAAAATTCGTATTAAAAGAATTTAAAAAAATACGAAATTGTAGCACATAAAAAGTGGATGGCTGTCCCCCACGCGACTAGAAAAGTTACCCTCGCTTATGCGACTAACGAAGGATTAAATGCGCAATGAAACTGATGACCATAGCGGAGTTAAAACTGGATGGCAGATATTTTCAGCGACAAAATGTCCTGTAAACCACGGAATACTTTTAAATTCCGAATGAATTCCTTTAACGTACCCATATTTGGCGAAATTCGCCCACAAACTGACACATTCGTGTCGAAACACGTTAAATGGATCATTCGGATCGGTAGGAGCGTTTATGTCATCTTCATTGAATAGAAATCCATTATCATCAGCGTGGGCAGTACCTGAAACACACAATAATATTGTGTACATTGTCGAATCCTAACAAACTGAAAATAATATCCCTTAAACCAGGGTTTCTCAAACTTCAGGTCCTCACGACTTCCTAGAATAAAAGAAAATTTCTAGTGAACCTTTTATAGCAGAATTACATAATTTAATATTGTTAAATATATTTGTGTTGCAAACATTTTTATTCAATTTAAATAGTATCTTAACACTCCAGGTTTAAAGTCCCTTTTAATCAGAGCAAAGTACTACGAGAACCATTTTCCTATTCCACGGATATAATATGTTCTTTTTTCTTCTGACAGCTCACAGAACTTCAGAGATCAACAAATCCAAATTTAAGAAACACTGCCACATTTAAGAGAAAGTTCCAATTTCCCAGTTAGAAAGATGTTACATTACCATTTATTGGAACACCAGTGGCTCTGTGTGGTGAATACTTCGACTCGTACGTTAAATAATAGTAATAAACGGGATGTTTGCCATTTTTCGCTTCCAATAGTTTTTCGGTCAAATCGAGAGCTGAGGCGGCGGCCAAATCTGATACGACCTGCACACAAGAAAACGCGACATGAAATCTGTGGAAATACTGTACACGGATGCATTGAGAACAACTTTGAAAAGTGTCTAAAAGGTTACCTGAGCAGTGTCATTAATGAGATTGTAGGTCAACTCGCGTGGCACAGCAGTGTAATTTGCTACTAAAAATAATGCTGTAACACATAAAAATGATGGCCAATTAGCCTACAGTAAGGATTTTTCGAAACTGCATTGATCCAGTATTAAAATCCAAATGGAGTTAAAACAGATCAAGTCTGGACGATTAGAGAGTTTGGAAGTGCAATTAAAATTAAATACAGAAAAGACGTGGTAACCATGGATCACTGCGTCAATCAGAATAAGTCCCCAGACTTAAATTCTAATCACCAATGTCAGTTAATACTTCGATTTGTTTCTACTATCGAGGATTTGTTATTAATATACTGGATTAAATAAATTATACAACTCATTGTTTATTGTACATTGAATTTTGAGCATCATGTAATAGTATTCACACTTACAAGGGGTAAACGCAAGAGCTTCGTTGGACGTCATTCCAAATATCTTCTCGCACTTCTTCATTTTGCCTGTCATAACCAACGTTATGGGGCATTCCGAAATGAACGTATTCTCCGGACAGTTCTTAGGATTTTCAATCGTTGGCATAAAAGGCAACGTGACCTAAAAATTCACAACTTTGAAGATGCGCGAAATAAACATTATCCTGCATCGAAAATCTGCATTGTGGAAAATAAATGATCAAGGGGCTTTCTGTTCGTTTTCTGAAAGTTTGAAGCCTTAAGAATATTACTCGCATTGTTTATCATTTCGTCGAACAGAAATAACACATTAGGTGTCACTCTTTCCATAAGAAAATAGAGCAAAGTCCAGCGGATGAATATAAAATTAAGGCTAAGCAAATACGTGTAACAGGTTTAATCAAGTATAAAAATATACTAAACAGTTAAAAATCAAATCGAATGGTTCTTGTACGAATAAATGCCAAAAAATCGGCGATTGTTATGCAACGGAAATCGAAAAGATACGCTAAAGCGGATGACACGTTTTAATAGTACTGAATACTGAGAAACAAAGTTGAACACTAACCACTGCCGGTAGCAAGTTCATAGTGTTCGTCACACGTACTATCTTTTCCGCAGGGACGTTAACGAGTTTTTTGAACAGTCTATTCGTGTTGAAATCATCAACACCAAGATTTAGCGCTAGATGATGAGCAGACGCAAGAGCTTCGATCGGTGTAGAGAATAGAAGATACAGCGGAGTCCCACTTTGAGTGATGGACCGGGTAAATAGATCTATGGAAAGACAGATACGTTTCGTTTTTTTCTGTTCATCACACGCCAAATTAATCTTGCATGATCAATGAAGATGGGTTAATCTTACACAATGTACGAACTAGATCAGTTTGGTTTCATGACAAAGCAAGGGATACACGTTCGTTACTTGAGAATTTAACCATAATTGGACCGTATCATTTTTTTCTTTAAGGGAGAAATCGACCCTTTTGTCTTTAATTATTACGAACAGAACAATCTTCTTTAGTCAATTTCATTCAGGAAAATTTCACGAATATATCTGACTATTTTAATCTTTTCTTAAAATTGGCAAACCAACAACGACTATAACTATAATTAAGTTAATTGCATATACTATTGTCAAATTTTATTAAAATCACTCAGAGCTACACCTTAGAACCAAAACCTGATAGTTTATTGTCTATTCGACCAGACAACTGACATAAGGAAACTGTCTAGTTTGAAGAGCGACGAGAAGTCTTTTCATTGTTAAGGACACGTTCTCTCAAATATAGCGAAGGATTTGTGCAAGTATTGAGAGTACCATACACAAATGGTATAATAAAATAGCATCAGACAATAGGATACCTTTCGATTTATCGGATAAATGATGAAGTAACACAGACGAGCCGCCAGCACTTTGTCCAAACAGTGTTACTTGAGATTTATCGCCTCCGAACATGGCGATATTGTCCTGCACCCATTGCAGCCCCATTGCTTGATCCTTCATTCCAGCGTTGCCCGGTGCACTTGGATTGTTCAGATATAGAAATCCTAAAATGCCCAATTCCTTGAAATTTGTTTATTCCATGACTGTCAAAGTAATGTCTGTCATCAAATGGTTTGTACCTAAAGCTCCCAGGCGATAACTAATGCTGACAACAATAACCTTTTGCTCTATGAAGAAATCGGGTCCGAACTGAGTCGTGTTCACGAAACCTTTAACGAACGATCCACCGTAAATCCAGACCATGACGGGCAGTAAGGCCATGTCCTCATGGAAGTCCAACTATTGCATGTGGAAGAAGCAAATGTTTTGAATTTTAACTAGAAGCTACGTTACGATAGTAATATTTTACCTTTGGAGTGAATACACTCAGATGCAGACAGTCTTCGTCTCCTATGTACGTATCATCCCCAAATATTTGAGGGCATACGCTACCCTCTTTAGTAGCATCCAGTACGCTAGTCCATGGTTTTACTGGTTCTGGAGCCTGTGGTAATTTTAAAGGAGATTGACAAAATTTAGAAAAATCGTTATGAGAATGCTCTATATTACATCTGTATCGCAATATATAGTAGCGAATTTTTTATTGCCAGTTAATATTGTTCGTGATAGTTGTAATAGAGTGTGGTGATGCTAAAAATATTCTTAATAAGATGTAACGAAAGTTAGTTACGTTGTACGAGTGTTTCATATTTGTACACTAGATATGTTCTGTATTTGAATACTGATAAACATCTGAACGGTTCTTGGTCCTTTTTCATAGAACGATAGTGGTTCTACAACCATGATGACGACTAGATGATAGACTGGTGAATGTCCATAGCTGTGTAGTGTATTTTTCAAACGAAATTTATACGTTTCTTTCTATGAACACTCCTAGAATTCTTTGAAATTAGCCTGTCGTTGAAGTATTACATGTATCGTGGTAATATAATAAAGTACGTAATTAACTCGTGTAAGATGAACGCGTTTACCCGAAACCTGAGTTTTCCAATCGCTGGCTCTGCATAACGGATTCCTTTGAACGAACAGTACTCTATTCCGTTCCATACCGTCTTCAATACTTCACCCTGGACAGGTCCGCGGGTTGTGTTTATAATCGGAGTATAAACAAGCCCAATACATTGGCTAACGAATGCTAGGAGTATCGAAACAATAAAGATTAAGTTACCCATGTTAGACATTTATTGTTTGCAAAAAATCAAACGTCTTACCACTCCAACGTTCGCCTTTTATAGCTGTTCGCCTGCAATTGTAATATTTTTATCGCTCATTCGTCACACATCATTTGCTTATCGTAAAGTTAAACAATTACTTATATAAACAGCAGTACAAAGTTACGCCATGCTACACAGTATATTGGGAAAATAACGGAACTTTTTAAATTAAAAGAAAAAAATTAGTTATTTTGCCAAAATTATTTTTTTTTATTCAAAATACATCCCTTCTGCATTAATACGCCGCTGGGCACGTTCGAATAGTGCCAGCATAGATTTTTTTATATCATTTTGTGGAATCGCCTCAATGACTCTTGTCACCGCGCCTTGGACTAACACTATCATAAAAAGTTCCGTTCATGGCCAGTTTGAGTTTTGGGAATAGGATATAATCACATGGAGATAAGCCCGGCGAATACGGAAGATGTTGGAGCACACAGACCTGTTTTTTCACCAAAAATTCACGAACAGCAACAGTCCTGTGCCATGGTGCACAAACGCTCTATAACATCCAGATAATATTCACCATTGACATTTTCACCCTGTGGGACAAATTCTCCAAGTATAATACCTTTAGAATCATAAAACCAGATCAACATTGTCTTCTCTCGTGACTTCTGGAATCGCAATTTTTTCGACTTTTGAGAGTCTGGAGACTTCCACGCTCCATTTTGGCGCTTTGTTTGTGGATCGTACTTGAAACACCAAGTCTCGTCTCCAGTCACAATCGATTCCAGGAATGTGCAGTTCCGTCTAGCTGTTTTAATAAGATCCTTGCAATTTTCAACGCGAGCAATCTGTTGGTCCTCATTTAATGCGTGAGGAACAAATCGAGCACAGACTTTCCGTTTGTTTAAGTCCTTTGTCAAAATTTTGTGAATCATACCTTTAGTCGTATTTAATACCTTTGCCAACCATCTCACACTTGAAGTCGCGTCGTAGGTAATCATTTCACGCACTTTTTCCACCAACTCATCGCGGTTTTTCTTTTTTGGCCGGCCTGGCTTTGGGTCATCTTCCAAAGCATCACGACCGTCCTGGAACCATTTATACCATTCAAACACACGTGTACGGGATAAACAATCATCACCATAAACTTTTTTCATGAATTCAAATGTTTCTGTAAAAGTTTTCTCGAGCTTGAAACAAAATTTAATATTTGCTTTTTGTTCCATTGTGTTTCTGCGACGAAGTGACAAAAGGTACTGCTACTTTAACCGTTATAACTTGACAATCTGTTAGTCGATTCCAATAATGATACTTTTGTTCTGCAGAGGAAATATACAGCTTTCAGGTTACATATTGTTTCAATAGATGGCATTAGCAATTTTCATTAAATTTAAAAAGTTCCGTTATTTTTCCGACATACTGTGTAGTTATACTTACGAAAGAAAACATGCTGTTTGGTGAAGCCACAATGAACAAGTATAAAAAAATTCATTTATCTTTACTGCCAATTTTGATAAGTTACGTTTTGATGAAACTACGCGAGAAGTGTTTGAGGTGAAAACGAGAGAACGAACTATTCTATGTTATATATGCAACTTTGAGATTTGGGGTAACCAACGAAAAGCCACAGTAACTCACAGTCGAACGAATTCGGATAAAATTACTATAGCTGGGCTAACAGCTTCATTTTGAACAAAACACAATTGTTGCACTCGATCTTGTCTTTAGGTTTATTAGACGTAACATATAAATGTCGCCAGACAAATTACGACGAAATCAATTAGAGTTTACTTTTATACCAATGAAACAATCAAACAATGAGAAATAAATATTTTCAATGCTTGGAAAATGATTTCTCGTGGTTTACTTAATTGTACTGCGTTCTGTTATGCTTCTATACGTAGTAACGTAGTCACTTGCGACGTTTCAGGTTTTCATTTATTTAAAAAACGTATATTCTTTTATTCTTACACGAAGACTGCATAATTTTTATTGACTTGTCTCATAATCTGACGTATTAGAATCCTACTTACAGAAGAAGAGGACCTCGAAAGAGTATGTGGCAGCTATTGATTTTTACTTACTGGACCAGATTGGAAATCTTCTCCAAAGAAATAACACACTTCAAGTAATTAAAGTAAAAGAGCAATATAGACTTTAGTGGAACTCTATTTAGGTATACATCGGAAGCAATTTATAAAGACTTCATCAGAAGATATCGATTTCATTCGATTACGTTTATATAAACCTTTTTCGCCATATTTTTATATACAAACCTTTTTATATCCCCCATCCATCGAATGATCCCTACTTTTTACATTTGAAATTTGTTAAGTCTCATCTCCAGAATGGTTTCAAAACATAAAGCATATAATTTCTGTATAGTGTGAGCCATGGTATCATAACAGAAATACGTGCTTTTCGTAATGGTTAAGTGTTGGGAAAATTTCCACCTACAAACCTTCAAGTTGCATCCTGGCTGGTGGGTGGTAATTTGTGCTGCGCAAATATTTTCGAGACCCACCCCCTCGAGAATGCAAGACAACTGATTGATCAGTCACATTGTGCCTCGTCGACACATCTTAATAATTAAGGGCGGGAAACTATGAGAAAATATAGACTTGTTGGAATATCTTGGAAAAAGATAGAGCCTTCTTAAAATTGTATTAGAGGAGAAGATAGCATTAACTCATGCAGCTTATTTGACATGAAATTGTCTAAATTTATTCATCAAAGTTTTTAAATTTGGACTAATCTGAAAGTCTCTAAGTTAAAAAATAAAAAGCCATTTATTTAGTTGAATTTTAAACAAACTATATTACACAAATGACTGTGTTTCCTTCAAGAAGGTCCTTCGAATAACGTTGACACATCACGTGTTTACTGAACAAAGCCTGAACGACGCAGGTCAGCCAAGGGCATCAACATACATACATGCTGTTATTAAGAACAATATATATGCACATATATCAAAATTATTCACTTACCTAATATTTAAATGTTTGTTATTATCTACTGGTATGTTACCATTGTGTATATACAGTGTTTTGTTTTAACTTAAAAGTATTTTGGAAACTACTTAAACTTTGTCGAAAAAAATGTTTCAAACATTTTATGTTAATCTTGTCTTGACAGTGAATCAAAGTCATGCACCTGCACCACGATTCTTGTAGTTTTTTTTTTAATGAAAACGCCCATTTTTCAATATGAATTTCAATAGCAAAAAAAAAAACAAATAGTTTTCGTTCTTACCAGTTCTTATGTTTGACCTTTGCACGGCGAATTTTGTGGCGGATATAAAGTTTATTCAATTATCTTGTTTGGTACTCTCCTGCTTTAATTTCGGAATGATAAGATAATAAAATAGACAAATATTGGCCGTAATTTCGGTCGTCAAAATTGTCTACATATGTATCTAGTCACTATATTTTCATCTTTATCTTCCAGTGAGAAACACTATTAATAACCCCGTATTACAATATTGTTCGCAACAATTTAAAGAAATTAATCAAAATAAAATTCTACGTTTGATTCACGAATATACTATTATTGTTAGGAAAAGGTATTCAGCAAATACGTTAGAATTTTGCTCACGAAAATTTTATTCGTAAATAAAACAAACGATTAATTAATTAAACACTTCCTATAAAAGTAAGCAGCTGTGCATTACAGGAGCATAAAAATGGCTATAACTTAAAAATAAGGTCAAACGCGACACATGTTGGCACTATGTCCAACTATGTTTATCGTTGTTTTTATGTTCCTTGCCCACCACTAAAGTGAGCACCACATTTTATGAAACACCCTCTATGGCGTTATGTGCATAACATCCACGTTTCCCGCTGATCTCGAGTTCATATTTTATTAGAATTAATTTTTTATGGGACCATTCTAGATGGCAAAACTAACAAAATTCCGTTGTCAATAAATATAGTCCACCTTATGTTTACATCTACCAAATGTGTTACTCTCACTTTCAGACGCAAGAATAGTTAACATTTTTCCTTAGAACTGCAAAGCATACTCGCCTGAACAATTTTTAACCATAACATGGGTACATTACTATGAAAGCAGACGAAGTCGTACGTTACCATATCACGTCGTGTCACATGAAACAAATACAATAGTACCAGATTTTCCAAGTCTTTGTATAACTCACTGTCACACGATATAAGATTACGCTCCCTGTGCAAGAAGGAATATTTCTGTTACTGACGTGCAAGTCATTCCACGCCAAATCGATTACTTTTATGTATGAAATATGTTGCAACCTCGTAAAAATGGAGGAGGAAATTAAATCATTATTTTGCTCTTATTGAAATCGATTAAAAAATACAGATCCTCAAAGTCAGCAGTTCCTACTTATATTTCACACTAATTTTCTTTCCGTAATTTTCTACATTTTTAAACAAGCCTATACTAAAAACCTAAAAGATTGATAAAAAAAAAGTAAATTAAATATCAAATTGTTTCCCGTGTATTTCTGCTCGTATTCTTGAAATTGCAAACGCTTTTTGAGAGAACATTTTCTTGTAGTTTACACGACTCCACACTGTACACAGCAAGGTGAACCGTGAAAGTTGTCCGTCCTAATTATTTTCGTCATTAGTGAAGTAATATAAGCTTTAACCGAGCCCAGCGTAGCTGAAGCAAACGTTCCTCCAAGAACCAATTGCGACGTATGATACAATTGTCGTTACATGACTGTGACTGATACAAATTATTATCTTTCTGTATTTTAAATTTTCTTTCCTTCTCTAATTCATAAACAAGCAACATTTTACTGGTCTCTCTTCAGTTTCAAGTTTGAACGAAAAGAATAATTCCAATAATAAAAAGCTGATAAAAAATTTGCGTTTGCATTTTTTTAGAGTATTGCGCTTGATAAAAAAGTGAATCATAGAAAAATGGACGCTAGAGATATATAGTCTGCCTCGATTTTCTTGAATATATTATATCACATAACGTTATCAGGGCAACGAAAAATATTTCTGTTTTATCGAACGGAAATATTGCAACGGGTTTAATATAGATACGGTTTCTGTAGTAATTAAACTCTCGGCTTTTCGAAGTTTTCAAATGTATCCGTATCGGCGGATCGATGTGTACTAAGCGATCCCCGAAGGTTTCCGTAACTTTGAAGCTCTGTGGACCGAAAAACGAAAGCTTGTTGAAGATTCTTCCCGCTGAAATGCTCCACGGTGGCATGTCGAGGAAATTTAATGCATTCCTCAACTGTATTCCGTGCAAATAACGGCTGAAACATGCCTGACAGCCTTGACTGATCTGACGTTTTTATATTATGTGCGTGCACGTTTGTCAGGAGAAACATTGAAATTTGCAAACTGCCGAACAACTCTAAAACGAAATATGTAAAAAAATAGTCATCTATAACTCGATTCGCTTTTCTGAAACAATCAAACTCTCTATTATGATAACACATTCAGTAAAAAATAGGATTCTTATGCGAAATATACGATAGTTAAAGTATTAACTATTTTTATAAATTGATAAATCTTACTTTTGAAAATTCCTGACATTAATTTCATCGAGAATCCTTTTCAGAAATTGTTTTTCCGTAATATGTTAATATCCAATTGAAATTCTAAATCCATCAAATTTTTTATCTGTGTTATAATTGATATTTATACATTTTATTTTATATTTCATTGACAGGTGAAACAATTTTTTAAAATTTTGATAGAAGAGTAATATGAATCAGATTGTTCTAATATGGCTACTGAGGAAAACTCAGCAGATATTTTATCAGAATTAATAAAAGATAATTTATTAAACATTTGAAAATTCATGTGTATGCAGTTTCAACGAAAATTAAAGACGTTTTTTGGTTAAATTTTTTAATTTGCATCACTTTTGATTTCAATCACGCGCACTATGAACAATTACCTCTTGCCTATAATACTAATTATAAATGCTGAAATTTCTCACCCCCGATTTTTCTCTAGAAATTATTAACCTATTATAATCGAATAAAAATATTTCCCTTCGGGCGAAGATGTTAAATTAATTAAACGGAGATATATGAATAAATTACGTTTGGTTTTGTATCTTTTTTCCAATTAAATAATTGGTTAGTCAGCCCGTACAATTATTGTACATTCATGGTAACAATATACTGTATTTCAGAGAAAAACACGTACCATGACTGGTGTGTTATAAATAAATTACAAATGCATTTACTGATCGTGGACTAAATTACGCAAATATTGTATTTTAATAAAAAGCGAGGAAGAAATATGTCATCTACATTTTATTCATCAGACACTATTTAAATTGTCAATCTTTCTGAAATAATATATTTTTTGTTATGGAAAAGAAACAAAATCTTATAAAATAAAAACTATAACAGTTTATAACGTGAGTTATTTGTAGAAATTCATATATTTCGTATTATTTTGAAAAGAAAAGAACAAACTTATGTGCACGAATTTTTTTAAATGTTCATTGTACACAAATAGTTAATTAGTTAATTAAAAATAGTTAAATTTTTACTTAATTATTTGAATGTTTTCATATGAATTATATATCGTACGAAACGTATGTTTTCTTCTTCTTGCGTGATTTAATAAATTAAACTAGATTACAGAAGATTAAATAGATCGTTGATTCGACTAAATTTTATGCATTTCGATAAACACCAATTATTGGATTGAAGTATTTGTCGTTTGAACCGAGGCACTTTCGACTTTATTTATTTGTCAAAGATAATCATAAAAATCATAAAAAAATAAACTGTCAATGCACAAATAAGTTTTACGCGAATAACGGAATTCTATCTCTTCGTAGAGCATTCATGAAAAAAACTCGATTAGATGTGATTTATTTAGACAAGCCGCATTTATTTAAGCGAATCACAATACAAATTTTTCGGCTATTATTGAAATCGACGATAAATCGAGTTTCGAATACAGAGAAGAGCAATCACACCTGAAGAGAAAGGATGCAGAACGGAAAGCGTCGCGAAATATGCAGACTCGTGGAAGATCGCAATGCAAAATAATGTTGTCGTAAACGTAGAATAGCTGTCTGCGCTGAGCACGCCATAAAAATACGTAAATTATTTGCGGAAGGAATGTTAGAAAGCAATGACGACAAAGTGAACTACAACTGGAAGTTCAGTAAATAACTTTCATTTCTCATTCGATGCTTCGACCAAAATTTCAGGCCCTCCTTAAAATCACAAAATTAAAATTAAACAGCTAGTAATGAAGATAAATATAAAAAAAACAATTTGGTCTTAGATCGTTCTATGTTTAATTTTCAAGCTTTGCTAAATAATATATGTAACAAAATCAAGATTTACTTATAAAAAAAATATTATTAATTATAAAATTAATAATACGTATAACAGAATCAAGAGTTATTTATAAAAGAAATATTATCTAACTCTTGATTTTGTTACGCGTATTATTTAGCGAAGCTTGAGAATTAATATAGGACTCATTTTAGGCTAACATTTAATTAATTAACATACGAAAGGAAAATATTTACCTAAATTTCATTCAAGGTCAGACAGATTCTACCAAAGCATTCGTGTCACAATTTTCAGTCCAAGTCCAAGAGGGTCAATTGACTTCTAGGTTAGAGTTATTTATACAAAAAACATAGGACTAATTTTCAATTAACATTTAATTAAACAGAATATTCCAATGTACGAAGGAAAAGTATTTACTTAAATTTCATTCGAGGTCAGGTAGATTCTACCAAAGCATTCGTGTCACAATTTTCAGTCCAAGTCCAAGAGGGTCAATTGACTTCTGGGTTAGAGTTATTTATACAAAAAACATAGGACTAATTTTCGACTAACATTTAATTAAACAGAATATTCCAATGTACGAAGGAAAAGTATTTACTTAAATTTCATTCGAGGTCAGGCAGATCCTCCCAAAGCATTCGTATCACAATTTTCAGTCCAAGTCGAAGAGGGTCAATTAATTCCTGGAACGGAAAACACTTTACGATTTAATTAAAAGCTTGCAAATCGATTCGAGTGTAAAACAGAGTTGGTCAGTTCGGGGTTGGGTAAAAAAAAAAAAAAAAGAAAATTGTTACCACTCTTCCGGGGGTGTCCTCCATGTCGGATACTCAAATTTTAAGCGGCGTTAATCTCGCGCGTGGGGAAGCCTTTTATTTATCACGCGTTAATTTTGACGCAGCTCCGGTTAAAACGTGTCGCGTCCGTCGGCCTCGTCGTGGGTGTGCGCGATCAATCGCCGCGCGAATTATTCAATGTTATCGTTATCATAAATTCGGTGGCGCCCTATTCTCGCCCACGCGCGCGCCACCCACGGAATGATCCTGATAAATTATCGAGCGTAGGGTTGCACCTGCAGTGCCGTCGGCTGCGCTTAAATTTTCATACCCGCCACAGACCGAAACCGTAAATCCGATTCTAAAAACGTTTCCTGATGGATCTATCGAGCAGCTATCGTTTCTCCATCGTCCCAATTCGCGCATGGCCGGCGTTCGTCAACCTGTTGTGAGTTTTGTTATCTTCCGGCGTTTCCAACTTCGCTTCTATCGCGTGTAATACGAACGGAACCGCGCATACACCGCCGCTATATTTCACAGTGGCGCGCAACCTTCCGAATTACGTCTATGGAAATATCGGATTGTATCATTATTTTTTGCCGGCTTTTAATTAAATCCGGACGAGAGTTGGAAACTTACAAACCTGGATTTATATTCTGGATCGCCTTAATATTTTGTAGGATAGTTTCGAGGCCTTGAATAATTACTTTATTCCGTTCAGATTTCCAATATTTCGTATCTTCAGTAATAGAAGAATTCTAGCTAAATAATTTACTCCAAAGTAGTGGCGCGATGGTCGAAAGTAAAAACAGAAATTATACGTTGCTGGCGTTCATTTCTTCCCGAGAACGAAGAAAATGAGAAAAAGAAGGGGAGAATAACAGCAGCAAATTTCGGCAGTAAACATTCGAGATAACCTCAACGACCGGCCATGCGAAATGACTTTTGTCGGGTAACTACGTAGTAGGAAGTTTCTCAAAAAGGTTGCTATTACGTACTACACCTCCCAGAGATTGGACTGCATCTTTTACGATCGACTCGTGAATATCTTAAGTCCTGCAGCTGCAGAGTACCATCTCAAGGCATTCCTTAAATCACACGCAAACGAACCAAAACAATTCTATGTATACTTGCATTACTTCGTGAAATCAATATATCTCCGCCAAACGCTGATATCGCTACGTTTCTCAGTAGAATATCCAGAAAATCATTAAATACTATGATAGATGACGCCTAACCTTGGTACTTTACAGAAAAGAGAATATTTTGCATAACATGTTGATGGATTGATTTCAAATAAACACTATGGTTTCACGATTATTTAAGAGTATTGTATTTACAAACAGAAACGTACATTAGTTTGCAGTCATAACGCAGAAAGAAGCGTGTGATTGGTTCTTGCCACTAGAGCACGTGACCTCTAAAAAATGGCTCCGAGACCGCGAGTTTTAAATTCTGTTTAACGCATACACGTCTTATTTTGCCAATTATTCTTTTATTTCCTATTTTTGATTGAAAAATGTCCATTATAAGATACACTCCTTCAATGTGGAACAAAATTTTGAAAAAAATCTCGCATCAAATTTCAAGAGGATTTATGTAAGGAAGCTTCAATTTTCGACTTCGTGATAATTTTATTATAAATATATGCAATGTTGGGCATAACTGCTTGAACATTCCACTTATTTTATTAAATATCTATTACATGCATTAAATATCTGCCACTTTCTTTTAAAGACTGTTTTCTACACTCTTTCCTTACGATTCAGGTATATCTATACTATCTATACGCTGATGAAGTTCCTTAATTAAAAAACCTACAGTGACGTTAACTATGTGGCACTTTGTCTTTTAAGTCAAACTAAGAAACTTTTATATAATAGTTTCAGCAAGTTTTATGCAAAACTTGAAAGCTGCTTTCTTTTCATCTTAAAGATCGTGACACGAGACAAAACTTGAACGAAAGTACTCCATGGTTAATTAACTAATTTATCGAAACAGTTGAAATATTTACGATCTGTCGTTAACTGTTTCTATAATGATATCCATAAACTGACTTTTTGGCCTGTTTATTAATTTCTATTATTTTTGTATATCCGTGTACAGTCCTAAAGACATCATCAAAATACTGAAATTCTTGAGGGTAGTTTCAACCCTCAAACTAGAGTTCCTACAACTGAAAAAAGTATGTATCTCTTATTTTTAGCTGCTGCAAAGTTTCGTTTAAATGAGGAGGGGAAGTTTCTTGTGGGTCTACAGAAAAGAAATTAAATTAAATTAAGAAACTCACGCTGCAATATTTAACAGTTTTATTAAACCAAACATAGTACATATTTGTCTACATAAATTAAGTCTACAGAATATGTAACTTATTCCATATGTCAGGCTAATCTCTCGTACCTTTCAACAATCCATTTGTCAATACACAATTATGATATTGTCAACGTCTACATCCAGTAGTAAAATATAGTTTCTACAATTCCTGGAACTATTTATTCACAAGGAAAAGTAAAATGAAACCATAAGACGATTGTACATTTACATTAACGGTAATATTTTAATAAATATATTTCGGGCGTAATGTTCCTAACAAAATTAATAAATTCTTATTCGAATTAGGCTTCGTCCATACTCATCGCGTCTATGTCTTCGTCAAGTTGCAAAGTACCCTGTTCGAGTCCCATCAAGAAAAAGTAAATCTTCATTATTGTAAAGCACACTATACAAATTAAATTGTCCACTTTTTCCGCGAGACAGTAATGGTAGTACCTAAATCTATTAAAATAGTACTTCAGGGGGTTCCTTGGCGTCTGTTGCACTTTTTTCTCATCTTGCTGTTTATCCGTTGCACGGTCTGCGTCTGTGCTTTGCCAGTCTCTGTTTCCTATTAACAAAACCTGTTGCAGTGCAATGGTAGTTTTAAAAAAATTAAAAATAACAGAAACTTACGTCGTTTACGTATTTTGTCCATAATTGAGCTTCTTTGGAGCGATTATCGTAACGGGAACATAAATGATCGTTCTGTAACAAGCAAGTGATAGTAAATACGTATATAAATATACTATAAAATAATAATGCCTATTTCACAAAATGTTTCTTTCTTTTCTATTTATAATTTAAACACATTCAGTTTTCTTTTTTTATTCTATAGTATAGTATTGCTTGTTCTGTTTCACTGAAAAAATAATAGCAGATAATAATAGAGTAGTACATTATTTAGTCAAAACATTGATCAGTCGAATGTATATTTTAATAATTATGAGATCCTTTACGACTTGCTGTCTGTTATTTACATCGTAATCTTTGACTATAATTAACGATATATGTATATATTTATTTAATAGATGAACAAGTGGTTATTTAAAAATATATATAAGTAATTCTACACGTACATGTACGAAAATATAATGTTTCAGTTTATATTCGTAAACGTTTTTGTTTTAGTTACAATTTAGTTTTTAATATGTAGGATATCTGTAAATATAACGAAGTGCAAATGTTTCTAGGGCTTTTCCCTGGAAATGTTTTAGATACAGTCCAACTAAATATTTTCTATTACTTACTTTTTGCCTTTAATTATCTTCACCGTTAATTTTTATTACCTCGCGAGGACAAATATGAAAATGTCAACCGATGTCACAAATTTTCTTCTATTTTACATACTCATACAAACACTGAACTTTAATGTATCGAACTCTGATACGCGGACATTTATTCAAATTATTCTATTAAGTAAACAATAGCATTCATTAAAGTAGTATACAATTATCACATATAAAATTTAGAGAACGTAACATTAAATTAATCGAAGTTATTATTGAAGGAAATAACTATCAGAATGTATTGAAAGCGCATATTATATATCAACAATGGTAATGATGATAGTAACAATATATTCAATCAAGGTAAAAAAAGCAATTTCAGACGTAATCAAAATTCAATCAAAAATCAATAATATTAAACCTTTCATACAAATTACAATAATTTGCATTTAAATACGGTTTTTTCAATGTTAAAACAATTAAAATAAATACATCATTACCGATAAAAACAAAATAGAGGACCTAACGGCATAATTTATAAAATTAACTAGCGGACGCAATAAATCACTCAACAAACGAAAACACAGTTTAGGGTTATCAACATACATCATTAACGAAACGTAAACTATTTTTTCAAGCCCTATCAGACGAATAAGAATTTCACTGTTTAACGATAAGGCACATTTCAACAATTTAGTTTCGTTTTATCTTGAATTTCTCCAACACAATCTTAATGTTGCCAACAATTTTCCGTACAAATAACAGTATTAGTAGTATTAATACACGAACAAGCTTTGAACAATGCAAGGAACGTCGTCTTAAACGAATAAATTAATTTCTTTTATCGATAAAAAAAAGGGTCGATCAAAAAGAGTAACGACTACCGTAGTCGAATTTTTGTAGTTTCTTTTCTAGAAAAAAAATGATCTACGTAGAACATCTTCGATTCTTATTAATCTCTAAATAACGCGAAGTTGAAAGATGAGCTCCTCTTCTTAAATCTCCTCGCCACTTTCGTATAACTTCCTTCAAAACAGCCAGTTGCTCAAAAACTTCAACGAAGTCAACAAGACAAATAACCAAAGTTTTACGTGAATACATCTAAATGAAACTTTCACTATTATTATTCCCAATACACTCTCGTCATTAGCCCTATTAGAGTGATTAATGTATGAAAGTCAACGAAGTCGTTAACGCTCGAAATTTCCATGAGATCACCCCTAGACCTGACGATCTGCATACTTATAATTATGTTTATTTATGCTGATTCCCCTCGAAGTTCAAATTTCAAAATACAAACGCGAAGAAAAATTCTTCGGAAATTATCGTCTCGCAAAATTCTAGAATGCTAAAAAGATTTAATTTATTTGCTCTGGAAGTGCCCTATTTATTAACTAAAAGGAAATAAATTTGTTGTTGTGATATTTCCTTTTAGATCCGCTGCAAGACTCGTCAGCAAAACTTTTCTAACATAAATTTTACAATTGAATATTGTCTTCCATAAAAGGAACTAACAAATTAGGCAAATAGATCATTATTATCAATTAATAATATTTCGAAGGCAATTTTGTAGCCATTCCAACATTATATCATAAGCAAAAAGATACAGCTCCTACAAAAATAAATAAAGGGATTCGTGTAAAGGCATATTTAAAGAACACAGATATATACATATTTATAACAAGACATATTGAACAAAATTTAGTCATAAATAAAATTATTTAATTTCTTGAAGATTTCACAGTTTCTATAACCACAAAAATATGGAACTTTATCCTACCAAAATATTCTGCTCCAAAATAAAATAAGTCTTTTTTTTATTATTAACGGAAACTTAATTCTCTTTCAAGCTTGCAAGACCAGTAGAGTATACATAAATATTGTAGCCAATATGGCTATAGTGGAAATAAAAAGAAAAAGAAAAATTGTAGGGGGTGGGAGAGGTATCTATTTTATCAAGCAAGCATAAAATATTAAATAAATTTGAGTCAAGGTTCGCTGGAAAAGCCATTTTGGCGAGCCTTCTGGCGGATATAGGACACCATAATTTCATCGCCCCGGAAACCAACAAATTCGCCAAAATTGTTCGAATGCACTTTTTGGGGTGACAGAGGGTTCGCGCGAAACGCAACGCGTTCCTGTCGTATCTGATTATCGTAGATCTCCTTAAATTGCAATACGACGCGAAGCGTGTCCCGGAGATTTCGTTGTTCGCAAAATGGTACGTGTAATCTCATCGCGCGTAAAATGTGAAGAGGAGGGGAGGGGGGAGGGACAAAACCCGATTACAATTCCGCGCGACCGTATTTCCACGATTTGAAACGGTCTGTCTGGCAACACCGATAATGGCAACACGGACAAAATAAAAATATCAAAGACGTTGATGCGTACATGTGAGCTAGGTACCATAAACAGTGCGTCGCGACTCCGTGTAACCGTTCCGTTCGATACAATCTCCATGATAATGCGTATCCTTTTTATCCTCAATGTTTTCTTTTTTCTTTTTTTTTTTTTACTGCAACATTCTTACGTAAAGTCTTGTTTATAGGTCTATTATCATTTTAACACTCCGTACGCGGTGTACTAAATGAAAATCTAAGGATATCGAAAGCAGTATTTCTCAAAACATTCTCGTAATGTTTTATTTCGATAAATTGAGATTCCTATTAATCGAACAGTTATATTGTGAATAATATCTAATCCAGATTATTTAATTTGTAATTTATTTTCAGAGAAAATTAACTAGTGAAATATTTATTAAACTTAGATTTAAATACTCTTGAAAAGTGGAGTTGTTATATTTCCACTGCGACTAATTGTCGCGATTAATAAAATAACGCTAAGGAATAGAATAAGAGTTTGAGTAGCGCCTGATAATTTGTTAAAATGTTTTCGCGAGGAACTTGCAGGTGAAATAAACAGTTATCCACGTAAACACGATTGCTCGAAGTAACGACGCGAGACTGCAACCTTTAAACTGAACTTTATGTCTCGGAGATAGTGCGGCTATCTTCGATGTATCGCAATTTCGCGTTTAACCGCGTTTACGTTGCCTTAAAGAGTCGTAGGACTTCGTAAAACATCAATATAATCCGAATACTAACTCTGGAGATGAATTCTGTTGGTGAGACAACATCGAATAAATACGGTAAATGCCCTCAGTTATTCTGGTGTTTTTAACGAGTAAACTAAAAATATTGTCACAATGCAGAACGAAATCTTTTGAATGTCAATTTATATCCAAGGAACAAAAACATAATTTATTCTGTACGAATTGAGAAATTGAAACTGACAGTGGTAATTTTAGATAAAGTAATCTTTTTTTTATTCCAATTTCTAAAGAGTAAAATGAACCGTGAAGAAACATTTATTTGGAGTTTTACTAAGAAAGGACGAAGAATGGAACTTTTCCAATAGAATCGATATCATTTTCTTAATTTTATGAAATTTTTATTTCACGATGGTTCACTCGATACACAAAATTAACCTAGATCAATAATGAGATGTCTATTTTATCCATTGTTTGAATTAAGAAAAGCAACAAAAACAGTGACCTCATTTTCGTTCTAAAATTAATTCCTCCTCGAAACATTTTACAGACTTCGAAAGAGATAAGAAATAAATCAGAGAAGATGGAATGTCTACTAATTATGAATATTCATTTCTGCAGATTGTTTACCACCAGGATCTGACGGCACTGGTATCATACTGATTATACTAAATAAACTGGTTTAACAAAAGGAAATAAATGAATATGACAATAGAAATTTATAATAATAACAGTAATATAAATGAACACAAATTTATAAACTAATATTGGGGGGCATTAAGAATAGAAAAAGGACGAATTTGAGAAGAATTAATTATGTAGATTCGACGAAATTACATCTTCAGTTTTTACTTTAAACGAGTTGACAATTTTAGGAAACACCATGCTAAGTTCGCTGACAGCAAAAATGTTAACCACTTCCGTTGGAAGGGTGTGCTATAAAGGCTGCACGCGACTCCCTACTCGCAATGTAGACGGAAATAACGTGCGTGACTCCTCATGAATTTGCAACAAAAAAAAACGCAAACCGTACTACAATATTGCCACGACATTTTTATTAGCGCATTTTTAGCGAATCGCGACAGCCACGCATTTAAAATAGTAATTTCCCTCGCTTACTTTGCACCAACCTTTGCGTAACAATGTGGAAATCTTTTTGATTTCAATCCTCTCGAAATTTCACCAACTGATTTTCTTATTATTTATTTATTAATTGGATTTCATGGAATACATATAATTATTGGAATTTTATTTTATCAAAAATTGTTATACGTATAAATATATCTTGGAAAATATGTTGGAAAATTTTGGAAAAACCATAACTACGTAATAAAATCTCTGAGTTATTAGTGGTCGTTTCATATTTGGCATGAGCTTTTGAAACACGAATTTCTAAAAATCCTAAACCTAACACATTTAAAAAAAAGATCGAGATGTCTAAATAAATGTCTAAATAAATCTAAATAAATTTGTTACAAAAATAACTAAGATAAGTTTTAGATAATGTAAATCAAAAAGACCACATTTTTCATTCATTGTTAGATCAAAACTGTACAATACAATATTGCAAGACTAAAATTTTAATTTTAGATCATCTACTACGTAAACTACAGAACCTAAAATTTGTTTCGATACTTGTTTCTTAAATAACTCTTATCCAAATTTATTTTTCTCAACATCTCAACTTGAGAATTAATTTTTCTAGAAACACCCCTAAAACTAATTTTATTCCTGCTCGTGTAAAATACCGAAAATATTCAACATCGTTTTTTATAGAAGTTGTACTTATAAAATTGTATTTATAGTACTTCTACACTTATAGAAGTCGAAGGATAAAAAAATTTATAGTTAATTCACACGTTTATATGAAAAATTTAAAATGTTGTTCTCGATTTCGTCCGACAATTTCATGGACTACGGTTTGAGAGACACTGATTCAGAAAATGGCTGGTTCCTCGTGGTCAACGGAGCGTCCCGAAGTGCTCGACGAAACCGCGAAAGCGAATAAAAATCGACTCCCTTCGATTTTACCGTTCCGCTCGGTGAAGCGACAACGGAAGCGTGAACTGACACAGAGTGAGAACGGGCAAATGATATTTTCGCGTTATCGAGAAACAATAGATGTCGAGGTCGACGCCGAACATTGACCAAACTTCCGACGTTTCTCGAGAAATTTCGGTACCGGGCGTCAATTTCGCATATTTCCTACCAATTCCACGTTCGATCGTAAGTTTCCGGAAACGAAATAGTCGCCATTTTTACCTGCCCTTCGCCACCATTTTTGTTTAATGGATGCGTTCGAGATGAAAGACAGAATCCAATATCTTTTTCTTTTTGAAACTGGCGTAGATTTGGCTTGCGCGAAGTTAGCTGAAAGCGATACACGCGAATGTATTTAGAATCCGTGGATGTGCATTGTTACGCAGTTTCCAGGCGATAGTCTGCCAACAATTCGACTATTCACGCTTCCACAATTGTAATTTAAACTAGACGCGAACACGGTTTCTCTTCTAACGTTGCATTTGTTTTATCGCTCGCGTTGGAAATTATTAAAGATCCTTGAATAAACGTGGCAACGATTTTGAAGATTTTTTATTGTGTGATAAATCACATTTTGTATGATCTATACGCAAAGAATTCAATCTGTTTATTTACAAACCCAACATGAAGTCTTATAAAATTATTTTTTTTTTCTTGAAAAATATGAATTACAAATTTAAGAACTCAAATGTTTAACAAAAAAAAAAGTAAATCTACTATAATTAGAACTGTGTACTTTGTTTATTTATTAATAAGGGAATTAAATGGACACAGAAAAGAAGGAAGTTTTGCCCAATTCGGAAAATCAAAACTTATTTTATAGTAATTAAATTTAAGAGGAAATCTTGAAAGAAATCGTTTATCAATATTGTAATCAAAAACAAAAGTAAATATATCTCGTGGAGACTATTACGAAATATGTTTTATTTAAAAACACGAAGGAAAATTGATTATTTTAAGGTTTACAAGAAATTCTTGGTATAAAACGAAATATGTTTTATTTAGTGTTTCATTTAAAAACACGAAGTATAAAAATTACTTCAAGCAATTGTATATATAAACATGTGTTCTATGTATTCAAACAATTCTTCCAAGATTCTTAAAAACGTCAAGTCGTCAGTCTGTCTAATCTGTGGTTCTATACCTTGCTTTTAGAGAGAGTTTATATTGAATGATAAGAAGATAGTTACCACTAAACTTTTATCAGCTGGGAAAACAAGTCACAGACGTACGTAATCACAATTTTTTAAGCCCAATTCAGAATTTAACTGCGCTGCTCCAAGGACCGATTCGCACTGCACAAAAATGCGTTGTTGCTACTAACTTTTATGGCCATGCCTATCAAACTCGTGCTATATTAGAATGCCATAAACGCGACAGGCTTTGATAACGATTCTGTTATGGTGGAAAAGCGCCCACGACTCGGTTTAAATTGTTCGACACGTGTAACAATATTTTTCAAAAGTTTATTTTGTTTTAAAATAACTTTATGCTGTAATAGATCTTTCAATTATCTCTGACAGAAGAGAAATTAATATTTAACAGCACTATTTGAGGATAGAAAATTTATTACAACGAATTGATTGTTGAAATCGTAACTTGATTATTTAAAAAATTATTTTTTTCATAACGTATTCTTTCTGCTGAAAAAATTTTTTATTTTCATAATATTACTCTGTAATTGATAATAGATGAACCCGAGTTAATAGATGAAATTACCTTTTGCAGCCAAGTGCTTGATAAAAAAAGGCCAAATTTTCGTAAACAACAAAATATTCTTTCCAGAATAATTAAATTATACTAAATGATAAAGTTTGGTCGTTTTATCCATACCGATATTATATTTATGTATTTTCCTACATTGTGCTTCATAGCGTTAAGCATCTAAAAACTGTTTAGATAATTCTGAAGAATGAACGAACAATTTATCACTGATAATGAACGGTAGTCATTTGAATCAGTCATACTCGAATTTCTTGAAAAGCTTGAAAATACATATATGTACATATATACATTACTATAATCAAATGCATGATACGAAAGAGTAATAAAAGAACTACTATGAAAATGATATGTTAAAATATAGTAACGAATGTTTAGAAGGAGCAGCTTAATGTAATTTGTCGTAATGTTGCTAACATCTGTTGGTCGACGTACCTTCGAATGGAATCCCGGGAATTATACAAGCTGCTGTGTTGCAGACAGTATGAAACAGCAAAAGCTATTCTTCGTTCAAAGGAATCCCTTATGTGGCGCCAACAGTTAGAAAACCGTTGTCCAGGTAAACACGTTGATGGTACACGGATTAAGGTTATAAAGGTAACAACGGCTTCCACTCCTCGAAAACTAGTTTATTATCGCAAACATGTTGCTGGACTACGGTGCAGCAATCGACTACCTTGGTGGCTCAATTTACAGCTGATTAATTTCGAAAATTTATCGGAAACGTTCATAGAAAGAAACGAAAATTTCCATTCAAAATTATTAATAATATCCTAGGATAATGAAGATCATTAAACCATACGAAATTTATGATTTTATCCTGCATTTAGATTGAGTCCATTTCCCCTTTGAATTGGTAATCTTCCCCCCCCCCAAAAAAAAAAATTAAATGGGCTATAATTATTTATAAGTAGCAGAGTGTAAATTATAATTTGCTAAGTATTTGTACCATTTTAGGCATATGTTTTATCGAAGAAAAAATACATATGATGGTACATGGCTTATTGTATTCGTACCACATCGCATTTACATCGTATGACATAAAAACTCCATTTTTCTAGTTGAGTCATTCTACGCTGTATCGATCACTTTCAGTATCCGAAGTCAGGGATTTCGATGGAATTGAAATGTGTTGTAGTCCAGCGTGAAACAAAGGGGAATGTTCTCATTTTGATGGGTTCACATTTGTTGGAAAAAGGTATAGCTATCAAAGTTTCCCATTTTTGCATATTTAAACGACAGTCGAGCCTGAAACTCTTCAAAAAGGCATTTTCGATATTTTACACATTCCAATAGCTACTAATTTTCCTGCTCATTTTAAGCGGCAATTTATGGAAAAGTTTCAAAAATTTAACAACAATTTTATTAATCCCAAGCATTTTCAATATTTATAATACCATTCGCATAAAATTTTGATAAGACACTGAATTTATTATTGTATTTAATTACGAAGTTTCTTCAAAGGATAAAATATACTACATTGCCCCAAACTTTTAACGAAGTTATAATAATATTCTAAAATCTTTTTGGCTCGAGAAACAAAACAAGTTTACGCAACAGCAAATATAATTTTGCATTTTAAAAAAAAGGGCTCAAAATATGCTGCTGAAACGATTTTTGAAATACATTTGAACGTACGGACTTTAACGTAACGTTGATACGATACTTAACACGAATAGGCTTTAAACTCTGCAAAACAGTAGTAACAGGGGCTTTCGCGATAGCTATAAATGAGATTTCGTTGATCGAGCGTGACCAGGGTCCGATACAAGGGATCGTCTGCTAGAGACTCGGAATTTTCTTTTCACTTCTAAACTTTACCATTTACCGGCTTCTCGATACGCGTCGATTTCAATAATACTGTTTCACGGTTTCCTTCGATACATTACGAATAAAATACCATACTTCGAACCCGTTTCCTTTCTTGTACCATTACGTATCAAACTATCGGTTCCATCGAAAGTACGACGAAATGAACCGTTAAACGTAATAAATTTAAGATTTGATTTTCCCGACCGGTGAATTCCGCGGAACCGGAGTAATTTTCAGGCGTATCGCTGATATCGTTAGCGACGGGATCCATAAAACTGCGGAGGGGAGATCTTTATTGTTGAACAAGATTTCTTACTGAAAAATTTTATCCCATTGCGTTCTCGTTCATGAAAAATGAGGTAGCTGGATTGTCCCTGGGAAGGACTGGAAAATTTAACTGGACTAATGTGCTGCAGGCTCCATTCGAATGCATCAAACCATTATTTCACGTTTCTTCTTAAAATCTCCAGTTTTTGATAACCGTTCACACCATTCCGTGTACGACGAATAACTGTTATAGATTATTCGTGAAAATGCACATTTTTATAGAGACTAGATGATAAAGGATTTGGATAGAAATTTATTTATTATGCACATTTTATATATTTCATATGTCTTACATATACAATATTTTGTTAAGTAAATATAGTCATCGTGTTTTACATAGTTAATATTTTGTTGATCGAAGAGTGTATATATGTATATAGGAATAGGTCGGGTACTTGTGAGAGAGCGTAGCCCTCTGCTGGAGAGTGTAGGAACTATCATCACAGAACTTTCGAACTTTACTAAGCAAACGATGCACCCACAATTAATTAACATAGTCCATGTTTATAGTTAGTTTTTTCCTTATCATTTCTTTCCCTTTTTTATGACGCCAAAAGGAATTGACAATTAATCAAACGGTCAATATTAGAATAAGTGGGAATTAATAGCGAGCCAGAAATTAAAATGAAAGCGTAATACGATCGAAGGTAGCACCAACGATAACGATAGCAATGCAAATTCTTCATTAAGAAACTTTTCGATTCTTAAATGATATAGAAACTAGTTCACGTCTGCACATCGATTATCGACGCCCTCGGAAATTATAACTTCGGTTAATTCGAACGAGCCGAGATTCCAGAAGCGATTTAATTACGGCGAGAAGTTTCAGAAGCTGACAGACACGTAATTTGTAAGATAATAGAAAAGTCGTGGATGGAAGAAGGCGGGCCCGACGAGATCTTACTAATGCCAAGGGAAAGAAATAAAACGAGACATATTCGGTACAAAAAATAATTAAATCCATCCGACGCTCCCGGAAGCTAATTACTTTCTGGAAAAAAGTTCTGGTATCGCGCGCTGGGAAAGTGAATCGCGATTTTTTCTACCGCCAACTCGATATTGTTCGCTTATTTAAGATAAATTTTAGGATCACCGAAGTATTAATTTTTTCTATTCATTGTGAACGATTCAGCGGTTTGGTCCTATTTTAGGTTCCCTAGTGTGAAATTAACCCTGAAACACCAATATAAATACTATTAATAACTTACTTACTTCGTAAATAGAAGTTAACCTAATTTTAATAAACAACAGTTGGTAAAGATAAATAAAAAAAATTCAGAAGAAACAAGTTTCTTTCCATTTATAGTGAAACAGTATACAAATACGAGTGATAGTAAAACTGTATAAATAACTAAGATTGAAATAATCGTTAATAAATTATAATGAAACAAAGCAGACTTAGATATAATAATAAAAGAACAAACGTACGACGCAAATTTCAATACCATTATATTTATATTACGTTAAAAATGTTCACACTGATCAAACGTTTGAAAAATGAACATGAAACAAATTCACCGAAATATTTAATATACTGCACGCGAGGATTTATTCGGATTGAAACAGTTTTATAAAATGTAACTGACTGCTTCGGTAAAGGTTTGGTTAAGTCTCACGGTATAGTTGGATCGTTTGGTTTGAAAATGCAACACGTGATTGCTTTGATGATTAAAAAGCAACTCTCGATTGGTTTGAAGAGCAAATCGCAATGCATGGACAAATTGGTAATAAAAACGAAGCTAGTCGATTTCGTGGTTGAGTTGCGGATTCCATTACCGTTATTACCATTATCACTAATACCACTAAATTGAACAAAATATGTTTGTTGTATATTGCTTGTATCGATTGATAGCTGAAGAACCGACAAATAGTTTCGTACATACTATGTATAAACATTATTCCACTTTTTTTGTTAATCGTTACATCCATTTCTATAAATATTTTTACAGAACAAAAACAAGCTGAATTTCTATAAGCTTAACATTGAAAAAAAATTCCTTTTTAGAATATAAAATAATTATTATAATTTGCCCAATGCTCCACCATGAACGTTTAAATATTTTATTACTCGCAAGAAAGTAGGCAAGGAAGAATATGAGCATGGAATAAATAACTTTGTGTAAGTAGAATAATTAATTCTTTATCCCTATATAAACTGCATTTGAAATTTGAAATGTATTCTCACTAAAAAACTCATTTTCTTTTAAACACAAAAATGTAGTTCTTGAACGAAGAATTTGTTCAATGCGTAGTTTTCTTATTTTATGAATGAAAAATGAGTACGTTTCAGAACGAAAATCGATCATTTTCATTTTAACGAATTTTTAATTATTTCATAAAGAAGTAATAATACAATAGGGGATTTCGAATTTGAAAGGTTTGGTCTACGTAAATAATGGGCCGGTTAAATGGCTTTAATATTAATGATAAAAGCAGGATACGTCTACGCGGATAATTTCGATAGCCTTAACACCAGCAAACAGTGAACGAGACTAGCGCACTAATTAATCAAATAACCCACCACGTCCAAACGCGCGATTAATTCACGAAACTTAGAAACTACCCGTCAGCCAACCAGCAACGATATTCGCATTTAAACGCACAGAATATTCCAAGTATCGCTTAGGACTGGAAATTCAAACATTTCCTTCCACGATAGGTACTAAAAATGTCTAGAAATATTTTATTCGAAGAAGCACGCAATACATTTTCCGCGAGTTTTCAAGGATGTATATTATTAATAATTTTATTAAGAAACGGACACAAGATAGAACACATGTAATGTTTCGATTCAGAGACGGGGTACGAATTAGAATCATTGATGTAGATAAGAAATATACATATAGGAAAGATGAAAGGAGAGAATCTTTAGTTTCCACTGTCTCAGAACAGTCTAACAACGCGTATTAAATATAGTTAAAATTTAGACGCGTGCAGTTTCGAAACTACTAGTGTTTTCTCCGTTATTGAGCCGTTGTTAGCGGCGGCAAAGCTTCCTCTTTGAAATGGCTTTTGGTTTTTGTCGATCCGACTTTCCGTTTTCGAGATATCGTAATTTATGTAAAAGGGTATTTTTCTTAATTTGACTATCTCTGTCTCCGTCTGACGCGTCGGATCTCTCGCTCGCACGTGCGTCGTGCTGACCTACCTCACGTACGTGACTGTCGTGACCCAGTTCCGCGTAGTGTTTCCAAGAATTTACTACGCGCTACTATTTACGCACGCGCGAGTTCATTCGCCATCAATGAAACGTAAACAAACGCTTCGGACGCTTCTATCTCCGTAACTAGCCACCGCATCGACTTGAAACTAAAATTCTCATATCTCCGGAACTAATAAAGCTATCGACTTGTTCGAACGCTCGTTTTAAAGGGCATTTCATCCTCTATCCAATGACTATTATTATTTCTGCAATCTTCTATGTTTATTTTGACATTTACTTTGACGCTGTATACCCAAAGAAGTTTTAGCAATTCCTATTCATCTGGTCTGCGATAAAACTGAATTATAAATTGTTTATTTAAATGGAAATGAATTTAAATTTGTGTACAGGGTGTTTGCATAATTACTATGCTATTTTGTTCGTAAATAATTGTTTTCTCCGGAATTAACTACGGTATCGAATTGAAATAAAATTCATTTTCGAGGGCGTTTTATTTTCTATCCGATGAAAATTAAAAAATTTCGACGTAGTTTGCAAATTTGTTGTACGAAGTTAAAGTACTAATGCACGTTTAAAGTAAAAGTATTGAATGTTTTTGTACAGATTTTTAAAACGTATGCTTTAAGAGAAAATATGTGACATAATAGAGAAAGATATCTTACGAATAAACTTTAAAACACGATTTTCTATACATATAATGCAAAAATTAGAAGGACGTTGACTCGTAAAAGAGAAAGAGAAAGGTCATTTAACCAATTATGATAGGAACATACAAGTGTATATGAAGTGTCGGTAGGTTTAGTGTTAAGAAAGAACAGTTTTATTTTCTTGGTATCTATATAGATAATCAAATGTTTTAATAATAATTCGAATAATCCTAATAATACTAGTACCAATCAGATAAACCTTGATTGCAGACACATTAAAAATTATTCCATCTAAGAGCGGAACAATTACCTCGAAGAATGATGTGACTTTTACCACACATTGTGCACACATTTCCATTAGAGAACTTTCTTCGTAAAGACAAAAACAGCGGAGATATTTGCTATTTCAGTCTTGAGAGGCGCGCTGTATAGACGTATCTTACAGAAGCTCATTACGGTTGGATGCTCGGACTTTTGAAAGACTGACAATCTTTACCTTAACTGAATGGCGAACGGAGAAACAATGATTTAACTGTCAGCGAAGCGGCCCGTTTTAATGGGAAATGGAGAATATCGTTATGTTACGTAACGAAGTATCAAGCAGAAGAGAGTAAGAAGGAAGAAAGTGCAACGGACGAGAAGAAGAAGACAAGAGAAACGCGAAAGCGAATAATGCAAAAGGGAGAGTCGAAGGGCAGAGTAATGAGGATAAAAGAAAATGGACTCGTAGAGACGAGAAAACGCTATGGTATGAGTTTCTTCGACGCCAGATGTGAGTCATTAGGGAACGTTCATCGCAGTGAACAAAGCACGGCTCTTAATGTAAGCGGTTTACTATTACACAGACCGTCGATGATGTTTGCGTAACGAGATTATTTTCCATTTATCTGTAATTAATCTCGTTTCACGTGCAAACGTAAATTCAAGGAAAAATGTGGAAATTGCCTGCGAAACTTCATTGCGAAATCGACACAGATTTCGACAATTTCGGTAGGGATTATTTTAAATTTCACCAGGTGCAAATATTTAAATGGTATCGAAGGGAGATACCATTCTTTTTGTCCTGTTATTTTTTCACTTTTCAAGATCCTCGTTACTTTTGATCAAAAAAGCTTATATTTATTTTTATTCCATTTTATAGCGGCTGAAAGAATACATTTGAATGTACTTAAGTCTATTCTTTTTTCTGGTCATTCCACTTACGAACAAATTTGAACAAAGTTAAATACTGTACATAATTAAATCGTACGTCAAGGGGTTAGTCTGCAATTTTTATTCGTTATATGCGAATAAAATTGATTCGACTCTGCCCTCAAAAAGACGAATTGACGCCTCCCACTATATCCAGCTTAATTCGTAAATTAACGTTCGTTTGCGTTTCTTAAACTGCCAGTAAAAGCTAATTCGGGAATTAATCTATAATTTTTATTCGTTATACGGGAATAAAATGCGCCCGACTCTGCCCTCAAAGAGACGAATTAATGCCTCCCACAGTAGATTCCCCAGCCGACCATCAAATATTCTGGCATCCGAAGCAGAATCTACTAAGTAGTATTACATCAGACCCAGCCCAAAACGTGTTCCTTTTCTCCTTCGTTTTTCTTCTTTCGTCCCTGTTCGTGTTTTCTCCCCGCCTAAAAAATAAATATAGACGTCGAAACTAGTTTTTATCATCGATTCGAATAGAAAGCGATCTCTTCTTGCGCGGATAATTCCGTCGGCTAGCGATTCGCCGAGTTTGATTAGCTTTCGTAAAACTTCGCCGCGAGTTGAAAAATGAAGTTTCCGGTCCTAGTGTTCGTTTCGGGGGAACACCGGGACTAAAAGTAGGTATGCTGAAGGGATTAAATGCGTTCGCCGGTAAAAGCAGTTTATACATTCGCGTACGAAGGGCGCGGAGGAAATTAGAGTGGAATGGAAAGGAACGGAAAAATAGGAGGAAGGAAGGAAAGAGCGACGACAGAAAGAGGAAGAACCCAGAGGGATAAAATCGTTGGGGTGAGCGAACAGTAAATCTCGCGGTACCGCGTCACGACGATTTGCAGTCGGCGCTGCCACTAATTGCATGTCAGCCCCAATGTTTTGCGTTTTATCTGACCGGCGCGTCGCTTTTGCTATCTACCAGGTGTTAACTGCCGTGTGAAATTCCACGGTCCAGAACCATACATCCGTTTGGTCGAAACGTAAATGCTCCATGAAGCCATCACCGACGACTTTACTCGTTTAAAACAGAAGACATTAACGTCTCGCCCCGTTCCTAAATTTACCTTTCCCTAAGAAAATTCGGGGGACAGTCGATTAATTCCATTGTCCAAATATTTCACATTTTTAATGAAACAGAACATGCAAGAAATGGCAAGAATGGTAGAGTCATTTTCAAACTTTTAATAGATTGTATTTGTTGAGTTAAGAAAGAGAAATTTTTTGTTTTAAACACGAACTAAGTTTGTTTATTAAAGTTAAATGGATAACGAAATGTATAATTGCACAGAAATGTGGCACAAACATATATCGATATATATTTTTTTAGGTTAAAAGACTCCATTTTTATTTGTATGGATACGCAGCGCCATCTCTTGAGATTCGAAGTAAAACATGGCGGGTGATTTGAAAATTTAGAATCGCGATTGCAATTCCAACAGTATTGAATAAATTTGTAATTTATATAAGAAATTGAATAAAGAAAAAAGCACTATTATTTTCCATCACTGTGATATCTATATATTTGAATCAATTGAATAGTTAAATACATTGGAATGGATATAACATGAGCCAATGTTTCACATTCGATCGATCTTTGACGAGCAGATCGTGATTAAGAATATATTTTAAAATAAAAATAAAAGGGTTATTCTCTATTTTATTGTCGTCAAAGATGATTAATGCATGAAAATTTAATAGTCGTGAAATAGGAAGCACCATCGTATGCCCGGTAAATCCATGTCGCGTGAAATAACGAGCAGCAGTTAAAACACATGTATCCGTGTATTAACATTTAAATGACCGCGTATTATTTCCAGTAGCTTTGCTCTAAGACTGGTGATTTTCTCGTTCGAAATTAATTTTCGAGAAATTTCGTGACCGTTCTTTCGCTTCCGAGCATTAATGCGCGAGAAATATCGCGAACGATCTTTTAAGTCGTAATATCGCGTGAAATAACATTCCATATCGAAGCGGGAAAAAACATTAATTTAATATGTGAAATGGAAGATTCTAATCAGCCCTTTGTACTCTAAGAATTATTTTTAATACGAGGTATGAATTTTGTTGCATGGGGTAATAAATTGTCCAATTCAAGATATTGTAGCATTATGTGTCACAAACGAGGTGTACGAATAGACCTTACATGCAATGTATTTTTTCGGCTCATAGAAAAAATAAAGTCCCATTTATAACAAGGAGAACAATAATTAGTTATCGGATATATTAACATAATTTAATTTAATCATTGGACACATTTTTCATTCATAATTTCGTTTTGCTCGTAATAACATAGTGGAAACAAGAAACAAATGGCAAGAAACAAGAAAGAAGTACATATCTTAATGTATTTTGTTAGATAATTAAACAGGGAGGATGTAAATTAATTTAAATTTATAGTTAGGTAGGCTCTAACAGTATGTTTCAGGTAGAAACAACAATGAAGAATCAAAAAGGAATTGTCATGTACTTTATTAGATAATTAGATAGGTAGGATGTAAACGAAATTAGATTTATAGTTAGGTAGAATATAACAGTATATTTCAGGAAATCTTCGTCGAAGGATCAACAAGAAGGAACACATTTACTATGCAGTTTGTTAGATAATTAGATAAGTAGGATACAAACGGATTTAGATTTATAGATAGGTAGGTTATAAACGAATTTGTATTTATAGTTAGGTAGAGTACAAACGAATTTAGATTTATAGTTAGGCAGGTGTTTGGTTGTTTACATTAATTATTATGTCAGGCAGGCAAATTCATTCGAAAACTCTTTCGTTGGTTGCACTTTCGTTCATTGCTTCCTCGACCAACGATCGTTGGTCACAGAAGATCTTTATTAATGGAGGGTGGATGGGATTCGTTTAGGGCGGGTCTCCATTCGCAGCAACCTCCACGCGGTGAGACCTGGGTAATATTATTTAGCTTTTAATTAATAATCGTATCACTCTTAGCTGGGTAATGCAATTATTAATTAAAAACTAAATAATATTAGCAAATTGGCTGCGATCCGCCTTGCATAGATCATCATAAACATAGAGCTTCTTCACTAGGTTAGTTTTTATTCTCATTGATTCATCAAAGTTTCTAGTATACAGGGTGTTCGGCCACCTCTAGCAAAAATTTTAATGAGCGATAGTAGAGGCCAAAATAAGACAAAAATCAAGAATACTAATTTGTTGGTGGAAGCTTCGTTAAAAAGTTATTAACGTTTAAAGTGCCGCTCTTACTGAATTTTTTTCTCGAAAATGCGCAAGATTTCGGGGGTATGTCTATTCACCAAAAATGACTGTAATTGAACCCTACAACCGAAAATAATTTTTCCACAACGATTTGCAATTTTTTAATTTTCTCGAATAATTTCACACCTTCTCTATTTTTTTTCTCGAAAGTGGGCAGGATTTCGTGGGTATGTCTAATGACAAAAAATGATTATAATTGATCCCCGCAACCGAAAATAATTTTTCCAGAACGATTTGAAATTTTTGAATTTAATTGTTAATAACTTTTTAACGAAGCTTCCATCAACAAATTAGTATTCTTGATTTTCGTCTTATTTTGGCCTCTACTATCGCTAATTAAAATTTTTGCTAGAGGTGGCCGAACACCCTGTATAGTTGACAGAAACTTTGACGAAGTCTATAGGCCATACTTAATGATTTTATATTTCCAATTAAATTAATCGATTGATGCCCAATTTTAGGACCGTACAGCTTTCATTCCGTTAAACAACAATAATATTTCTGTTATTTCATTTCCTGTCTCACTTCCTCTTGTGTTTATTTCTGTAACCTGTTGATAATGTTTCGAGTGACACGAAAATGGTAATGAAAAATGGGGCAAACAAATACATTTGATGCAAGGTTTACTCGTATACCTCGTCTGTGGGGTCACGAAAGTCCATAAGGTGTAAGGTTTACTTGTATACTTCGTCTGTGAACGTGTCATGCGACTCTCAGAGTGATTGGCTTGACAGAACCATCATTAGTATCGGATATCGATTACGTAGCTACCTTTCGTGTAAAATTTATCATTAAAAAAATGATAAATCTGCTCGAATTACGATCGTTTCGATATAAACTACAAGATAATTTGCTGTAAGATCTGATAGATACCGATCGAAACGATTCGAATGATAGATAAAGAATCTTTCGAAAAAGGATTATTTCCAATCGAATAGTTGCGTACCAAGTGAAAACCGCTTTCAACGGCAGAAATACTAAACTACAGTGGTTTCTGAAGTGACGTTTATACTGCTGGTATGTATAGCGATACGATAACTGTTAGCTCTTCTATGAAATTGTTTGACAAAGAATAAAGTAAGACGTTTCTTCGCTTCGAACATTTTTATTGGTCGTATAATTTCTCAACTTTTATACTGAGAAGTAAATACAATTTCGTTAACTCAGGTAGAACTGGTAATAAATTAAATCGTTGATTAACAAACTACATTAGGTTGGAATGAATTAGCACTCTTCAGAAAATAATATTCACTTATACTTTTATAATAGCGAAATACTATTCTGTCCAAAATTGACAGATCATTAATAAAATAAAATTTTAACTCACATTGGACACGAATTCTTTTTTAGGATTCATTTTCTCGTTAAATATTACTGTTTCAACGAATAGGTGGAAGAAAATTTGATAAAACATGTGAACTGTGTACCCGGTGGCCAGTGTGTGACGTAATAAGTTGGTGGAAAGTCACGTATCCTATTAATTCTGCAAGGGATTGTCTCGTATCGCGACTTTAAGAATGGAGGAGGGTATAGGGAAGATTAGAGCACCGCGGGAAGGCGGATGGAAGATTTGGTGGAAAACGCGGAACCCACTTAAGAGCGAAAATTTTCGTTGAAAGTCGGGAAATAAATAATTCTTGAACGCGGCATTTCCGCGGAACGAAGACCCACCTTTCCCTGGTACAAACTCTGTTCGAGCTCTCCGTCCTCCTTTCTAGTTGAGCGAGATCCAAGATCGACCTTCGTTTTCCTGTGGGACAGCCACCCTTATCAACCATTGATTTACATCTCGAATTGTTCCTACGGGAACACGCCTACCTGTCGCACTTCTTCCATTCCTATTTTTCTTTTCCCACTCTACGGAACGGCTGCATCATCTGACTTCTCGTTTTATGCTCCCGAGTCTTACAGAATACGCTTCCTCACGATACACTCCTTTTCCAATTATTAATTTTCATTCAAGACTATTCAGCCAAAATTTTGCGACCATTTTTTACTTTTTCCTTTATCTATGTACGTTTACTTTTATCATTTATACATATAGACAAGCGAATAAAATTTAATTTTCAATTATAATGTTGTAACAATGGTGAACCTACAAAATCTCGTCGATGTTAATGAAAAATGTAATTTAATAACGTCAAATATTAATTTAGATTTCCAATCAAATTTGAATTTCTAATATTCCAATTTCTAAATTTTCAATGACATTGTAATAACGATTTCGTTAACAATGCTTTAATGTATCACGCTGAAATTAGGAAACTTTAAACTACACAACGAAACAAACCTGTTCATCGTTTAAAATAATTGCTAGTCTTTTCTCGCAACAAGAACATGCAATGTGGCGCAACACACGAATCCCCGGGTTTTTTATTCGTCTAACCATTGTCCTTTCAGCAACGTACACGTTGCTCAACAATTTCACAGTGCTTTTAGAAAATTACTTGGAAACGACGACCCTGAAGATTACGATCGAATAATTCACGGGGATAATTAAAAAGCCACGAGGGTTAGAGAGAAGCGCGCGAAAACGCATCGAAATCGCACGTTAATGAGGAAAATCGAGCAAAAATAATGCGGACTATTTTGCTAATAGATTTTTCAACGGAATGAAAAGATCGCTGCTGATATCGCATTTAATGGAGCAGAAATACGTTTATAGCGGGGAACATTCAGAAATGAGTTCTCGCACACTTTGATTTTCACGCTGTTCGTTTCCCACTGTGCGCGCTATCTTCCTTCCGCAGCACGGTCTGTTTGTTACCATACATAATCAAAATATTATTAAACTCTAAACTCCCAATATGCAATAAAACATCGTATAAAATTAAATTCAGTATTATCTTCAAGGTAAAATAACGAAACACTATCAATGTAACTAATTTTAATGGGATTACTTTCCTGAAAATCACTCGCTTTCGTTTAATTCGTTATTTAATTTTTTCGTCCTATACCATTTCGTTATTTCTGTTAATTGCTTGAGCAATTATTCCTTACAATTATTATCCTTACACTCTCCTTTTTTGTTCTTTTCTCCTACTATCTCTCTCATTTCTTCTTCCAACAGCAACTGCCAATTATTATTATCTTGGGAAAATACCGTAACAATTTTCACCGTATACGTTGGGTCATTGTCATGTTGGAGGAGAATAATATGAAATAATTTTTCAAACTATTCTATGAATGGAACGTGTGGGATGACCTAATATAAAAAACAACTTAACTAATTCGTACAACATTGATTAATACTCGAACCCATCATCTATCAAACTCGTACCGTGATCAGTTAACAACTTGGCCTAAATCACCCGTGCGTCATTTGTCATTCATATAACTCAAATTGTTAAAGCGTCATTCTGTCAAACCGATAGCGTACAACGTCTTACCTAACACCCTTCATATACCATGTAGGTGGAAGCGATTACACGATGCTTCCATTAATTTGTCACGTGATCTAGACGGTCACAAATTATCGGAATCGTATCAAAAATTTATAAACATTATATTCACCTTCTTTATGCTTTTTTTCTACATAGAAAAGTAATTTATCTTCGCTTTAACTTTTATCTTCGCTTAAAACTGATTTATTCACACGAGATTTTACTTTTCGTTTACAAACTCTTGCATACATGTCTTGAAATAATAATGACAATTTCTAGCAACAGTTTCTATGAAAGCAAAAGCATAGTTATTACGTTATAAAAGCGACTGCAACTCATAGCGATGGGATGAATTCAATAACATAATCATTAACACCGATACGTAACACAGATATTAATAAGAGGTACTTGTTAACATTTATCGATACAATTGGAGCATGAACATATCATCGACGATATAACTACTTTACTATCAAATTGTGGCTCATTGAAATAGCTTTCGAATAAGTCTTAATATAATAAAAAATAAGGTATAATTAACGAAAGAAATTTACAACCGTTCAATGCGGTTTTAACAATAAATTTCGATACGTATTTGACATCATAGCAAAACTAAATACATACATATATTCCTTGCTGGACAATGTAATTAACTTTAACCCGATAAAATTATCATTAAAATGATCATGTTAATGATAAATCGATTACATAGGAACTACCGCGTGACTTATTAAATGAATATTAATATCTACGACTGTATCAAATAGTTCGATTCCCCGTTTAAATCTATTTTCTATTTATCCTCGACGGTTTCGAAAAATGGTAACGCACAGTATTCCAATAAATACTTGTCCCAGCAGTTTTCTTTTTATTTACCGTGTCCCGAAATGCATCGTGACAAATTGCATTAGATTGCCACCCAGAGGCGCAACGAGCAGAACGGTACTTCGTCCTAATGCTTACACTACTTCGTTATTTCCGATTGCCGTTCTGCTCTTCCAGGCAGTCACTCAAAATTCGATTTCCTCCCTCCACCGAGACACTCCCTTAAACATTTTAACCGTTCGTTCTGTCTAGCTTCTCTATCGCCGTTTTTCCGCTATCGTTCCACGGATATACGATTAACCCGACAGAACCCGAAGAACGATAGAACATGAAGCAACGATATAAAAAAAAAAAAAGAAAGCAATACAAAGCGTTTGGCGACAATTTAGTTTCCACTGTTTTGCACAGCACACTACCATATACAGGGTGGGCGACGACGGGTGGTACAAGCGACCGTAGAGTGATTCTTTGTGCAAAAATAAATCGAAAAACCGGATAAAATTTTTTTCCACAGGGAACATGGTTTTCGAGGAAAACGACTTAAAAAATTCTGTCGCGTGACCGTGCATTCGACTAGGTGCTATCTGGATAACGTATTTAATTCGAGGGTAAATAAAATAATTGAAACGTATTCCCACGGAAAATTAAAGAGTTACTCGTTTAAAAGGATCGCTTGGAAAATAGGCGAATTCAAATTTCTGTGATTCCGTGAGAAATAGTTGTACAAAGGGCATTTTGAAGTCTGAAAACTCAGCTTTAAAAGCGTATTGAACGATTTTCTCGGCGGTCCTTTTCCAAGCAGTGGCACCGAGCCAAACGTGCCTCATTTTTTAAAATTCCTCGACTCTCTACTGGCAAAGTTGAAGAATTTTTTAAAGTTTGTCACCTTTTTTCAACTCTCGACTCCCAAAGTTAAGGGATTTGTTAAAATTTGGCACAATTGGCTTGAAAAAGCCGAGGGAAATCGTTTAGAACATTTTTAACGCCGAGCATTCATACTTCAAAATGCTTTTTTCCTCGTGGAATCGAGGACCTTGAGTTTCGTTGTTTCTCAGCCTGTTATAAAGTGATTCTTTCATTTTTTGTTGAATTATTTATTTATTCACTAACAATTTAATCAATACTTTTTTAAATAAATTAAATTTTCTGTCAATTTTTTATGAGATTTCGATAGATTTATAATTGTTATAAATATTAGCGCACTTTTTATGAATAAATAAATTAATTTTGAATTTACATAGCGTTTCATAAATTTTTTGTTTCAAATATGCATTCGATACATTTTAAACGAGTTTTTAATCATAATAAATATGGAAATTAATAAATTTATGAATATATACATTGACATTGGATTTATAAAATAAATTCGATATGAATAAATAAATAAAAATTTATAAAATACATTGCAATAAATATGAAAATTGATGAATTTATGCAAAATTTATTTTTTAAAGAGTGATACTAATACTCAAATTGAAATGTACTGAATATTTATATTAGATAAAGTGTTCTGTAGCTATCAAATAAAATATTCAAACACTGTTAAGCATTCGAGTATAAACAAAAACCAAATTTTTAAAATTTTCGTCGTCTCAATAATTTCTAAAATCTGAAATACATTTTGTCCATTCTTTGTCTGATCAATATTGATCATTTCTACTTGACATTTGTAAACATTGATGGCAGCATAGTATTATTCGTTTTAGTCGATTCTAATTAGCTACGAGATAGTGAAATGGAAGATAATTAATACTATGCCACCGTCATTATTCACAAATACCAAGGCAAATAGAAATAATGAGTAATAGTCAGCCACGTTAGCCAAGTTGTACACTCGATTAAACGGATTCGTGACTAAGCAGCCATTGTCTTAATTCTTGCTACTCCATCTCCTTAACAATACGTTTGCAAATGTCTCGAAGGAACCAGTGGACTAAGTAAATCCAAAGAGTCACAAACTTCTATGAAACGACTGTGGATGCTGGCATCAATTTTATTTACTTAAATGGTACAATGAAATTAATCATTTGATGTGCAATCAATTTTTCGAAAGCGACTGATACAGGAGTATTAATTTATTATATTCAGATAGCTGCTAATCACCACTCTATACATAAATAATAAGTTATTTATGCGTTGTATAACAAAGTAGCTGAAGCTTTCCAAAATATTTAAATTTGATACATCTGTAGGATTATATTTGGAACAAATAACAAATAATAAATTACAAGAACGAATAATTTAAATCACACTGGACACAAATTTTTAATATATGTATAGCAAGAACATCTGTTTTTCATGACTACTTATTTTCTAATGAAGTTCTCTTGTCCCCAATCACCTATGTGGCAACACTTTCCGCACTCGCCACCAGAGGGCTACGCTGTTATCTCTCTCACAAGTACTCGACCAATCTCTAATTCGTATATACAGGGTGTTCGACTACCCTTGGGAAAAATTTTAATGGGAGATTCTAGAGGCCAAAATAAGACGAAAATTAAGAATACTAATTTGTTGATAGGGCCTTCGTTAAAAAGTTATTAACGTTTAAAGTTTCGCCCGAACTGAATTTTTTTCTAGAAAGTTGGTAGGATTTCGGGGGTAGGTCTATTCACCACAAATGATTGTAATTGACCACCGCAACCGGAAATAATTTTTCCAGAACGATTTGAATCTTTTCAATTTCGCCGAAAAATTTCACACCTTCTTGAATTTTTTTCTTGAAAGTGGGTAAGATTTCGAGGTTATGTCTAATGACCAAAAATGATTGCAATTGACCCCCACAACCGAAGATAATTTTTCCAAAACGATTTATAATTTTGTTTTTGCCGAAATATTTCAGCGCCTTAACCCTGCCGATTTTTCTTAAAAATACGTTTTTGATTTTTAATAAATTTGTTTGACGCCCTACAGAAAAGTTCTCTAATACTTTTTTGTAGGTACCTATGAGCTCTACTTCAGAAAAAAGTTTCATTGAAATATATTCACTTTTGCCGGAGTTATAGCTGTTTGAAAATTGGACAATTTTTACGGGGTTTTTCTCATTTTACGAGGTCAAGGAACAACTTTTTGAATATTTTTGCAACTTCTACATATTCTCTACTAAAATACGCATAGTTTGCATTTTGAAACATTAAAATTGTCCAATCCGTGCAGGAGTTATGACGTTTTAAAGATTCTCATGACATTTTGGGGCAACATTTCTGGCCAGAAATTATATTTTCGCTAAGGAATTTTTTAATATGAATAAAATGATTGTAATTGACCTCTGCAACTAAAAATATTTTTTTTAGAACGATTTGAAACTTTTCATTTCACCGAAAAATTTGTCCACCTACTCGAATTTTTTTCTCGAAAATAGGTAGCGTTTCGAGGATATGTCTAATGACCAAAAATGATTGTAATTGAGCCGCGCAACCAAAGATAATTTTTTCAAAACGTTTTGAAATTTTTTAATTTAATTTTTCAATAACTTTTTAATAAAGCCTCAGTCAAGAAATTGAAATTTTTTATTTTCGTCTTATTTTGGCCTCTAGAATCTCCCATTAAAATTGTTCCCAGGGTTGGCCAAACACCCTGTATACCCTCCTCGATCGACCATTGACTGTTGTGGTTCTTTTCTTTCCTCCTGCTATCCCGCTCACTTCTTCCTACAACAACAAGAAAAGCCTTGAAACACACATATTTAATCCCTTCTGCACAAAAATCAACATTGAATAAAATTACAAATGTAAATTTGTACATAAATTTACAAGTACAAATCTCCTACACAATTATCTACTGTTTATGACTTTGAAAACAACAATTTGTTCATTGGAGTGACAATGAAAATGGCATGAACCTATTGACAGATTGTTATAGATGGCAGGAGTTTCCGTTGAATGAACATGAGAATTATATGATTCCATTTAACGAAATTGAAGTTATCTTGAAATTTCAAAAGCACTTCGACAATAAAACTGGAATAAAACTTTGTGGATCATCGAACGTCCTCCTTAAAACAGTGTAGATCTTATCTCAAGCTCGAGTAAAAAATACGTGTAAATTCTCGTAACGTTCGCTCAACACAATTAAGAAACCTTTTACCGAGGGTTCGAAACACCTCGTAAGTTCGAGATTCGACAGTGACAAGCTTCCCCGTCGAGATTCAATAACCCCGACGTATGATGTCACCGAAAGCACGAGATTCACTTTGCCGCGAGAAAAGTGTTTCCAGGAAAACTAATTTGCCCCCGCTGGAAATGATTGCATCCTTAGAAGCTGGATATCGGTCTTTGCTCTCAAGGGATTAAAACTACTCTGTCTAGAGACCCGGGTTGCTCGCGTGCACACTACGGGCCGGATCGTGTGCGCCTCCATCGAGACATTCGAAAGAAAAGGAAACGTCAGACTAAGGGAAAACAAAGGGCAACACGTTCCTGGTAGAATGCACCCGGCACGTGTTACATTACATGCAACCACGAGATCGTTTCCCGATTCTCGTTGAACTCGTACTCCAGTCCATGGACAAACATCCTTCGACGATCTTCGAGGAACGAAAAGGCGTTTCTATCGAGGAACCCTTTTCTTATTTACAGTGATAGTCGCGGCCTTCGTGCATCGACGTGTCCTTCGCGTTATACAACATTCATGTTCCCGTTTAATGGGTATTAAGGTGAAACGAAAAGGCAAACGTTCGATTACGTAATTGCAAATGTAACTAACTTTTCAATGTTTCAACAGGGTGTTCGATATTCATCGAGTGGAAATAATAATCGTAATATCGAAATTTTTTAACGTAAAATTTGAATGTTAAGTTAACTATTTATTTATTTATTTTATTAATTATTAATTATTTATTTATTTGAGTATTTTAACTTAATTCGTTGTTAAAACTGTTTTCAATTTTGTTGTTTCAGAATATTTAATTGACGAGTTTAATTAGTTAGTTTTTGTATATTTTAAAATTGGTACTTGAATCATCAATACGTTCAAAATTAAGATTTCCTAATGAATTAGCTCTAGAATGATTCGACGATGTTTGATAAATTTCAATCGACAAATATTGCTTTGCAAGTAGAAAATAGATGGCACCTAATGTACGAGATTCTAATCACTTTCAAGTTACTCACTTGTGAATTTGTAAGTATATTGCTAATGTTTTCTGAGCCAGTGTATTATACATATAGTAAAATAATGAGTGTTACTAATAATTATGTTACTAAAATTTATGTATGCATATTTAACCTCATTATCTATAATATCTTATTTATTTTCTTTAACAGATCGCTTTGAAAATTAATTTATTTATGTCATTAATTAAAATTCTGTAAATTTCTTATAAAAAATATATATATGTATATTGTACTCAGTATATATAATGGTAGAAAAAAATTTGCTGCTAAAACGATCAAAAAGAGACGAAAAAGTCTCTAGTTTTGTCACAGAATATGTAAAATATTGGAAAGTTCATAATTGCTAGAATTAAAAATAACGAATAAAAGCAATTAGAATTTCGAGGCAATAACCGTCACTGAAAGGGTGTAGAATTTTTAAAAGCAAAGAACTATAAATTAGACCGAGCAATGCAAAATTGGATATTGGTAAAACGAAGTTTCGGTATGCTAAACTGCGTTGAATATTACATTAACATGGACGAAAGCTCAAAAGGAAGTAGATGCTGTTTAAATATTCATTTTGGAAGGAACACGAAACTTGGTTACATCCAAGAATTATTAATTTGCTTCTTATATTACATTTGCCATGTGTTATTTCAAGCAATAGACACACTTCTTTTAATATTATTTTTTGTCATTCTATCAGATACTTGCAATTTTGATTTCCAGAGTCAGATTGTTGTTTCTTTATTAGTTTCCATCTATATCTCAGTTTTGCGAGTGATATGTGATTTTGATTTTAAGTAAAATATATGTACGACTGTCTAAATATTTTAAATTACAATGATTCACGGTCTGAGAAATCTGAAGTCGATACGTGAGAGTTTTCGAGGACTTCGTCTGCTTAATTTACGCTGTAACAGTTTCCATTGCCAATGATAATGCTATCTTAGCTGATAAACATCGAGCACTCACAAATTGATTATTCACTGTTTGTCTTATAATATCTCACCGTTCTCGTATCATAAGTATTGTTGACTGACCTGATCGTGGCTTGTTTGCCGTGCAATTAGTTTTAAGCCAGAGTTGCAAAATTTAAATTTAAAACTCTATTGATTTCTCTATAAACTTTACGCAAGAAGACATTAATGTTCTCATAGATTAAACTAACTTTTTAGTAGATAGATTACAGTTACATAAAAATGTCAAACTACAAACTGACGGGATTTTTAATAGGATTTTTAATATATACTCACTTTTTTTTATCGGGTTTCAATAAAAATTCTACAAGAATACATCGTCTGTAGATAATATGCTACTAAGGAAAACGATACATACTAATATGCAATTTGTTTGAAAAATGTTCAAACTTAAATTAAGATTAAAATTAAAATAAATTAATAATCAAGGCAATGTCAAGAACTGAAAACTAATATCAAAGTCGTGTAAAAGAAATTTCATTAAAAGAATGATAAATATATGTAAAAATCTGGAATAAACTAAACGAAAATATCCCATTAAATTAAAACATACAACTGCAGATAGTGAACCTACAATAGATTCATCTTATTAACATCAGTTTTACTGTAGTTTTATAATATAAAGGTGCATTTCGTTCAACATTTTTTATTCGATTTATTACAAATTATACATGTTTGAGGCAAGTAACAATATAATATTCAGTTTAACCAATAAACTTTGATTAATATTAAAACTTTGTCTTATAAATAACTGATATTTCTGTATGAAATAAATATATTTTCACTCTATATATTTTCAATAAGTAATGAATAAACATTCGAGAAGATAACAAAAGAATAACGCTAATACACAAAAAAGGCGTATATCTTCTAAATTGTTTATAAAGATAGGAATGGAAAACATACGACTGCAGATAGTGAACCTATAATTATTTCCATTGTATGTACCTGCCATTTTCTTGCACAACATGTTCACTGAACATTATGAATTACATGTATTTAAACAATACAGAATACAGAATTGGCCATCCAGGACTAATAACACCAATCTTATTGATATTGAAACTACCGACAATTATAGTGATACTTGACGAAATGTATAATGCAATGGAAATAAATGTTTACTCGTTCTCTTATAGAGAACCACAGTAAATTTACAAAAATCCAGTCGAGTAGTAACAACTTTTATTATTGTAGGAGATTTGTATTGAATATTTATGCCACGCTGTAGCTTTGTTGAATGTTAATTTATGTGCAAAAGGGTTGAAAGTGTTTTGTTCGCGAAGAAATGAGTAACCGGGGACAGCGAGACAACAGAGAGAACGAAACGAGTGGTTGTGAAGAACAGACGTGATTCTTATATGATATTAGTTTGTGTAAAAAGTTGGTGTGTTTGGTGTGTTTCAAATTCGTTCGTATAATTATATCATTTGTACATTTGTTCCAAACACAATTCTCTTTGTTAAATCCTACATTACAAATTACGAATGGATCATTTTGACCAGTTCGGTAGTTTCAGTGTTAATAAAGCAATACGAGGAAAGAAATACAAGGATTAAAGTGTCATAATAAATATCCAAGGAATCGTACGCTCATGAGGCCAGACACTCCGGAGTTATGCGCTCGACAGAGTACGTAAATCCATAAGTTCTGGACTTCCACTGTCTAGCGACTTTGGTAGAAAATGAAACTACAGAATAAAATCGAGGGAAACTAAGGAGACACGGCGAAATCCTTGCTAAAATATTTATTACCGTCGAGCTGATCGACTCGTACTTCTGCCATGGAAGTTTCGAAACTTCATCGGGCTCGTTCCTCCTCCTCTCCCCTTACAGTGATTCCGCAGCCTGGTAACCGAAAAAGAATCGAAGGAAGAGAACTACATCATCCGACCATGGAAGATGCATCCGCCCTTTCGGAAGCTACCCTTTGTTCTCAGCCAGAGAACTTTTAAATTACTTATACATACGAATGGTAATACAATTCGAAAGCCCTACCTCGGGGGGACGAATCATAATTTTATTCGCAGTCGACAGCGCAACCAGCGAACATTCGACAGTATTTGGATAAGGCTTTTGAAACGAAGCAAACGGTTGGAATATAAATTGCCTCTTCGTAACGTATTCGCCAAGAAAGGTTTCGAGGATGTACGAAATTAAAATATTTGTGGTGCGCGATCACGCGTCGTTTGATTTCTAAAATCAGACTCGCTAAAGCGTATATCGGTTGTAGCGGAACAAACTGGACGCGCGTTTATTTAATATTCCGAGCTACCTTTAAACTACGAGCGAAATTAATAATACCAAATGTACCGAATCGCGAACGTTGAAACTCCGCGTATCAAGGTATTGAATTACTGAAATGAAACGACCAAGTATCGCAACTAATTCACCGTGCATGTTAATTCTCGTGAAATAAAATACTCTGCGGGATAAATTGTCGAGTGTGCTTGAAATCGAGAAATATTTTGAGAATTAGAGTATTGGAAAGAAAGAGTTTGAAACTGTTTGGTACGTTGATTGATTCGTTCACTGATTAGCTTTCGAGTAGTTGAAAACTTCGACGAATGAGATTTATTCAATTCCAGCGAGATAAAATATAACAAATATTTACATAAATTGCTGGTTCGTTGGGTTTGAGGTACTAACGAGTCAAAAAGCTTCAAAAAAAAATGTGCATTGTTCGTCGGGTGAATGTTGTTGATGAGTTTACTGTAGCCAGTTTTATTTTTGCCATTGCAGTCTCTATTTTTAAATGAATTTTAGCAAACGAAAAATCAGTAATCTGTATTAAGATTCAAAAATAATCATACATATGCCAAATATATATTGTAAATATTAGATTTAAGACTTTTTATAGAATTAATACGAAAAGTAGCTCTAAACTCGCGCTCGTTAGAGCAGACTATCCCCTTAAAAACTCTCAAACCATAGTCAGTGAAAATGTAATTACGTTTAAGGCAAGATTTTCTGGGTCAGCCTTGCCAGAGGAGTCCAGGAGCAAAACCTGGACGAAACTCCAATTTTATTTGTGTAACCCTTTCATCTGATGTTCCAAACCCAGGGACGAATCAATAAATGTATTGGAAGCATGTATGTGCTCGTAGAATTATTGACAAGACTTTCAGAGGCACAATCCTGTTATCGATACAATGCTCCTGTACCCCATTACTCTCTTAATGTTTACTCTATTAAAAGAGTAGCAATTATTTCTGATGATGCATTTATTCGTTGAACAGTGACTTACAAACGATCGATATTTTCTTTATATTATAATTTTATATCCGATTTTGAGAAGTAACGTCATTCCAATATTGAAAATGTAAAGTATTTACTTATTTTAAAAATAATTTTATCGATGATGTTCGTTACTCTGAAATTAGTTCGTCGATTTGAATAATTTTCAGAAAAATATGTGTAGAATTATTTTCACTCGTATTCGTACATTATAATCGTGATTTATAAATTTGGTGTTTTTTTAGGAGTTTAAATTTGAATAAATTAAAAGTAATACTTGCCAGCGGTCGTGGAACATTGAAAATATGGGCTCTCGTATGATTTTCGCTTGGGAAAATACTCGTATTGTTGAATTGTATGATGTTTTTATACTACTAATAGCTCTCTAAAAAACTATAATAAACAACATTTGGTAGAAATTAAGTAGAAAGAAATTCATGAAAAGGAAAAGTTTCTTTCCAGTTATATTGAATCATAGCATTACAGTGTACGAATACCAGTGAAAAAAAACAGTACATATATTCGATGTTCTAAATTATGATATAAATTAAAATTGTTAGAAATTCATGATTTCTCTATAGCTTCAAGCGTTGTAATCTGAAATTCGTCGAATTAGATTTGTCTGTAAATCTGATTTTAAAAGAATAACGAAATCGGTTAACGATCGTAATCGAATACATTAAACAACGAAAGTAACGCGCCAAGAGTTGAATATCAAAACGAAATAACTCCCCATTGTGCCTTTCATTAAGAATTCTCTCGATTTCTGTGCCCGTTCTTCCCACCAGTTTCTAGACACTCCTTCATTCTCTATTTCTTTGCCACCACGCAGTCGCGAAGTTGGACGAAACTCGTTATCGGATAGAACGGCCGATTACCGCCTCGTCTCGAGTTCGTCCTCGACTTTTAACGCGATTATACGTCGCTGAAACGCTAAATTGCACAGCGCAACGAGAGTTAACGCCTACGAAAACTGCAAGTTCGAACAATACACCGACGAACAAACACGGTGAACCCCGCGACGGCAAAAATTTACAGCGAAACCAACGATAAAGATATGAATTCTAGAAAACTAATATTAACGCTCTGAATTAAACCCAAATCACCATAGATTATTATGAAAAGTAACAACCATTTCTGGCCCTAAAACAGTAGCAATTGGCAAACAAGGTAATCATATTGCATATACAGGGTGTACCACACTTGGAAAAATTTTAATGAGAGATTCTAGAAGGTAAAATAAGACGAAAATCAAGAATACCAATTTGTTGTGAAATTAAACAATTTCAAATTATTCTGAAAAAATTATTTTTTGTTGCAGGGGTCAATTACAATCATTTTTGGTGAATAGACATACTCCCGAAATCCTAGACACTTTCGAGACAAAAGTTTTTTACCGCAAATATAATGTGTGGCTAGAGATCTGTGATTATATTCCACATTGTTATCACTTCATATGTAAATATAGTCCAATTATCCAGCATATAAAATTTTAACGGGTTATTTTACAGGGCGAAATAAGACGAAAATCAAGAATACCAATTTGTTGATCGAGGCTTCGTTAAAAAATTATTAACGTTTAAAGTTTTGCCCGAACTGAATTTTTTTCTAGAAAGTGGGTAGGATTTCGGGGGTAGTTCTATTCACCAAAAATGATTGTAATTGACCCCCGCAACCGGAAATAATTTTTCCAAAACGATTTGAAATTTTTTTTTCACCCAAAACTTTCAACATCTACTTGAATTTTTTTTTCGAAACTGAGTAGAATTTCAGGGGTATGTGTATTCACTAAAAATGATTGTAATTGACCTTCGTAATCGAAAATAATTTTTCCAGGACGATTTGAAACTTTTCAATTTCGCCGAAATTGCCGATTTTTCTTAAAAATTCATTTTTGATTTTTAATAAATTTGACGCCCAACAGAAAAGTTGTCTAATACTTTTTTTGTAGGTGCCTATGAGCTCTACGCCAGAAAAAAGTCTCATTGAAATATATTCACTTTTGCCGGAGTTAGAGCTGTTTGAAAATTGGACAATTTTTACGGGGTTTTTCTCATTTTACGAGGTCAAGGAACAACTTTTCGAATATTTTTGCAACTTCTACATATTCTCCACTAAAAAACGCGTGGTTTGCATTTTGAAACATTAAAATCGTCCAATCCGTTCAGGAGTTATAACGTTTTAAAGATTTTCATGACATTTTGGGGCAACATTTCTGGCCAGAAATTATATTTTCGCTAAGGAATTTTTTAATATGAATAAAATGATTGTAATTGACCTCTACAACTAAAAATATTTTTTTTAGAACGATTTGAAACTTTTCATTTCACCGAAAAATTTGACCACCTACTCGAATTTTTTTCTCGAAAATAGGTAGCGTTTCGAGGATATGTCTAATGACCAAAAATGATTGTAATTGACCTCTGCAACTAAAAATATTTTTTTTAGAATGATTTGAAACGTTTTCATTTCACCGAAAAATTTGACCGCGTACTCGAATTTTTTTCTCGAAAGTAGTTAGCGTTTCGAGGATACGTCTAATGACCAAAAATGATTGTAATTGACCTCTGCAACTAAAAATATTTTTTTTAGAACGATTTGAAACTTTTCATTTCACCGAAAAATTTGACCACCTACTCGGATTTTTTTCTCGAAAATAGGTAGCATTTCGAGGATATGTCTAATGACCAAAAATGATTGTAATTGAGCCGTGCAACCAAAGATAATTTTTTCAAAACGTTTTGAAATTTTTTAATTTAATTTTTTAATAACTTTTTAATGAAGCCTCAGTTAAGAAATTGATATTTTTGATTTTCGTCTTATTTTGGCCTCTAGAATCTCCCATTAAAATTGTTCCCAGGGTTGGCCAAACACCCTGTATACCCTCCTCGATCGCCTGCAGAACGGCAATCTGCCTTACGTGCAATAGTGGTTCTTACTCACAAGATAACTTTTTAAGGAAGTCTAGATCAACAAATTGGTATTCTTGATTTTCATCTTATTTTGACCTCTAGAATCTCCCATTAAAATTTTTCCCAGGTGTGATCGAATACCCTATATGTTTACGTGATTTTATCGAGTTTATAAAAGTGCTACGATAAATATTAAATGTTCCAATTGTCCAAAAATAGAACGTGTTACACCAACAAAGAGGCTGAACCTGATGCAAAACGCTCGCGTAGAAACTACGTGAAAACATTTGTATCGAAACGTGTATTGATGGAAGCCGTTACTGCTTCTTCGAGAGTAAAATAGCCAGAGCTCAGGGAATCAATCGTCCCTGAATATTTGAACTGTTCAGAATCAGTAAATAACTGAAATTGTACTAGGTGTTCAAATAAACTATCTTCTCAGAATCCGTTCAAATAACACCCCAATTCCCTAAACGTATAACATCGTAAAAATGCACACAGCGCGAGTAAATTTACCGCTACGCCGACGCCATAAACTTTAGATTGCGTCTGCCATTCAAAGAAATCTTTCTCGTTTAAAAATCCTTTGATACAGGCGGAAGATGTTGATTATGAGTAAAATGATCCTGAGACTTCTATTAAAAATATTAAAATTAATTAAATTAATTACGATCTAGTGTGCGCAAAAAATGAATCGTAACTTTTCACTTGGCAGAGTTGGAGAAAAATAAAAATTACCTAAAAGAATAGGAATACAGACGACTCGATACTAAATATAGATAAATTTTTAAAATAATAATTTAAATATGGATCATTTTTAATAGTCGTGAAACGTGTTTTTCAATAAATAAAATTTTTCTCTGTCAGAACATTTTTGTTTTGTCGTTAGAAAATAAAAATGATGGGAACAAAAGCAGAGGATTTAGGAACTCTATAATTAACGGTTGATTACTGAAATGTTTAACGGTATTGTGGTTCGAATCTCGTACAGTGCAGCAGAAATTATGCTTTCGTGCACACAGTTACCCCTCCTACTATTAGGTGAAAATTACAGAGCACGATTAATTCGTAATAGTTACAATTAGGTAATGCTATTTATTCCCCAGACTGCTTATGCAACATTTCGTATAACGGAATCGCAATCCCGACGTAGACGCATTTACAACTTATTTGCACCTTTTACTGCAATTGCAGCCATCGTTCTGCCCTCGTAAGATCATCTCAAGACTAACTCAACGACACTGAGGGTTAAAGATAAGCGCTATTTACTTTCGTAGAACCTCGAGTCGCCATTCTAACGAACCAGCAAGCTTCTCAAGATTTTAATGCAACAACTCTGTAACCGTTTGCATTCAACATAATCGACATTAACCTATTCCATACTTAATATCTGTAATTTTTAGATTATTAGTCATTGCAATCTTGATGCAAATAAAGAAAGGTACATATTATTGTTAGAAGATCAAATCATTTATATAAACCCATATCATGTGTTAAATAATGTTTTCATTATTAATATTTCAACTCGTGTATTTTAGTTTAAAATAAATAAGCTGTGTTTATTATGTTCATTCCAAATACATGTGTCGAGACATTAATAATAAAAATAGCTTGTCCAAAACTGATATTTAATTATTACTTATTTATTATATTGCTTTACCAATATTTAACACGTTAACTGCCACGCCAGTTTTCAACATTTGTTATTCTACAATATTCCAAATTAAATTAGCGTTATTAACAATTCTACAAGCATTAAGGTTCTTCCAATGTAAACAATATTGCAACATATTGTAAGTTCAAAGTGTCGGTCACCGGTGACCACCGTGGCAATCAACCTATTAAGAGAGGAAAATCAATGTCTATTCATATACAAATTCTGCTCGTTTACCAGTTATATTTTCCAAGTTCACACGATGAATGACAACAAAATGAACAGTGTATGTAAATACGGGGGAAAAACATATGCATAATGTGCATCGGATTAATGGGCAGCTCTGCACTTTATCCCGTGAAAAGAAAAAAGAAAATTGACGAAAGGAACGAGAGGTATACGAGAAACCTGAAAGATCGAACCAATCACTCACCTGCTCCAGCAATCGCACACCTGTAAGCACGCCAGCTACTGCTAAACCAATCGTCTCGTACGTATCGTTGTTTGGCCAGTTTACGAGCCCCTGCACTCCACGGATATCGATTACCGATCGGTTCGGCTACCCGCTACCTTCTAATAATAAAAAATGAACCCGAAGACTTTCCGCAAGCCCCCCCCGATGAAAGCTCTAGCGTAGAAGAATCCTTGATATCGAGACTGGAAAGAGAACTTTCCGAAAGAATGCTCCAAAACTTTTAACGTTTTATCGGCCAAGATCGTCAAAGAGCTGGATGGAATATCAAACGGCTCCTTATTCTTCGAATTGTTCTACTAGAGGAGGCCTTCTACTTTAGAGCCCTACAAAATAAGCGTTTCTTTCTTAATTTGATACTCTAACGCTCTTGATAATGGCTCTAGCAAAACTTTGCGTGCCTTTGTTCGTGTTTCGAGCAACCGTTTCTTCGTAAATAAATATGAAGTTATCGAATGAATACATTCTGAAGCGAATCGATGATAAAAATAATGCCCTGAACGTGTTTAATAAAGAGAACAAATATTGAGAATTAGTGAGGCGACTACGCCTTTGTGGCGATAGTGCCTGCATTCGCCGTCAGAGGGCCACGTTCAACTTGGCCCTCTCACAAGTGCTCGATCGACCTGTTCCTACAATACATATGTACACTCATACATAGGAATAATAAAAAAGAATTTATTTTTTTTCAATAATTCAAATATGATCGGGGGGTCTTAAAACGTGTATTTCCGTAAGAAAAATTTCACAAAATTTTTATCATTATAGTACCTTGCTTATGTTCGTCTACATACATAGGTCGGAAAGTAAAAAATACCTGGGCAGTCGAGACTTGGAATCGTATGCCGTCGACGTGAGGTCGAATTTCAATTGTCCAAGAGCGAGAAGGCAAATGTGAGCCTTCCTCTCTCGACTCCCACGAGGCGGTCCGAAATTACTTCGGGCAGTTTCGGAGAATCGAGAAAGAGGGCATGCGTCAGTTTGTCTTTGTCGACTTTCCGTAACTCCACGAGCTCACGTATGCGTGATCTGGCATGTGTGAGTAGTGCACCCGGTGCTCAATCTGGCACCTCTGCTCAGGACTTTCCTCCTGCAATTTCGGTTATTTCTCGAAAAAAGAAATAGCAAAATTGTACCGACAAAGTGGGGCACTTCTACGAATTATCAGTTGGTAATTTTTTCTTGTTAGAGCGATTTTTCCTTTGTTAATCTTCGAACGTGTTCTTTATCGTTCTTTATCACGCTCATAAATTCATAAAAGGTCAAAAGAAAACGCGTGAAAGAGAATGATTGTAAACATCCGTAAACAAAACTACACGATACCGTAATCAGACCGTTCGAAAACCAATTTGCATATGCCATTGACCTTGTCGAGGTTTGCTTGTTCCGTTATTAGCGTAACTTTGCCCTTGAAAGCGTTCGTAATACATTTATACTTCGGCTATTCAACAAACTTCTCTGTAGTCTCTTGAATATTATCCTAATGGGCGGCGCGAGTGTCCTTCCACGAATTAACGCGCTATTACACCCACAAGTACGCAACCAACGTTCTTTGTGTGGCAGACTCCGATTGTTCGTACACCATTTAATCAGAACATCCGATATTCCGATATCCGGTTGATCGAAAAACTTTAAAGAAATTCCCGGTTACTTTGTGTAACAGATTATAAAAATTGTAACGTCAATGGCTTTTGAAAATAAGATAAATATAATAAAGGTAACGATACGATGCAAGATGAGATTGTCGAGGGGTGAATAAAAATAGTAACAAAAATTAGGAGATCGATAGAGACCAACAGGAACATTATTAAAATTGTAATTATTTCCTATTCGATATTTAAAATATTTGTATAATGTCAGAAATATAATATTACTGATAGAAAAATCTGTCAGCAAAAAACAGATTTAAAAAATCGTTGCTAGATCGTACAAAAAACTGTGAAGCCTAAAAAAGAATTTTACCCTTGTTTCTAATAATAAATTTCTATGGAAATAGCTTATAGTTATTATTAATACGAAATTAAAATGTGGTTCGCGCTGTATATTTTATCAAATATTAAGATTGTAAACTGTGAGATTTACAAATAATTTTTGTGTTATTTTAAGACGTAAATTTCAAGAACACCTTCTATGATAATAAAAAGAATATGTTTGCATGGCTCGAATCAAAGCGACAATTTATAAATATTGATTCTAATCAGTATTCTCGAACGAAGTACGTCTCGTAAGAAATTCTACGACCAATCGAAGATCGGTAACGTATTTACGGATTTCCAGCGTGCAACTTGATTGCGATTAGACTTTACTAAAGCCAGTCTCTGCTTCCCTTTCGCTGTACGCGGTACCTTAAGGTACTCTTACAATCAGGACCAGGATTCAACCGATCCTCGTTAGACGCAAGAAATTTCAACTTAGTTTGAATTGCGTATAAATGAATGCTACAATTACACAACCACACTGTAATCAGGGGGACTGTTCCGAAAGTTTAGATTGATCATACTCATCTCTATGTTCTACTCGCGATTATTGCAAGCATCTCTCAGTTTTCGAACCGCGGAAAAACTGAAACTACGCGGCCATTTGACTCGCGACAACACGAACGAGGATGAAGGGAGATAGGAACGCAAGAAAATTTACTGTAACATACTCGAAGAACGTTTATGGACTGTCAGCAAGAACGTAATATTCAATATAAATTATGAAAAAAAGGACCATTACATTCTAGCTAAGCTCCATTAAAATTCAATTAAAATCAGATCTTAGGTTCCTTCCTTTTTGAGGTAAATAATTTTTTAGGTTATATTGCTTTTTTATGAAATGGTATATTTACGGATGGTGAATAGTTACAGAAGAACATAAGGTGGACTAATATAGTATATGTATAGGACTAATAAGAACATAAGTTGGCTCAAGATTTTACTCAAATGAGATCTTGAGATGAAAAACATAAATATAAGAAGGAATATCCTAGATCATAAATATGAGTAAGATGAAGTTCCACCAAAAACTAAAACCAAATTAACTTAAATAACAGTATGGGAAAAAATGATACAATTTTGCAGGCCACCGATTTTAAGTGAAAAACAATCAGATATATATTCATACTCGAAGAACGTTTATGGACTGTCAGCAAGAACGTAATATTCAATATAAATTATGAAAAAAAGGACCATTACATTCTAGCTAAGCTCCATTAAAATTCAATTAAAATCAGATCTTAGGTTCCTTCCTTTTGGAGGTAAATAATTTTTTAGGTTATATTGCTTTTTTTATGAAATGGTATATTTACGGATGGTGAAAAGTTACAGAAGAACATAAGGTGGACTAATATAGTATATAGGACTAATGAGAACATAAGTTGGCTCTGTATAACAATACCAGAGAAACCAAAAAAGCTACTCAAGATTTTACTCAAATGAGATCTTGAGATGAAAAACATAAATATAAGAAGGAATATCCTAGATCATAAATATGAGTAAGACGAAGTTCCACCAAAAAATAAAACCAAATTAACTTAAATAATTTTAAGTAAAAATAGTCAGATTCGCTGTGAATTGCATTATTTATCTTCAGAAACTAAAAATGTATAACCTACTAAAGCAATTTTCGATACCTGCATGACCGATTGTGCACAGTCTTGCTTCGCCAAAGAAACGTATAAGTAATCGGGGTCGCTAGTGCACAATGAAGGCGACATACGGCCATTGATAAATATTTTTGCAGGTTGTAAGAAAATAATTATAAAATAAGGGCTATATGCTATATAGAATATATCAATCATCGAATATATTATTTTGTCACGTTCAACGGTATCGATTCAGATTTAAATAAGGGTGTAACACTAGCAGCAATAAACAATAAAAATTAAATATGACTTGTTTTCAAGATGGTAAAAAAATTTAATTTAATTTTGTCTCGTAATAGTTGATCGATTTTATAATTGTTTTTACGTTTAAGAATAAACTAAATTATACGACAGTATCTTTATCGTTTCTAACTTGCTGTTTACGCAATTAAGGGGAAACGACGTGAGCAGTTTTTAAACTTCTTTCAACTATATAGCAAGACGAAAAGAGTCTTTTATGTTTGCCAAATGTACCGACTTCGATGTTTAGATCGAGACACGGGCAAGAAATAGGATAGACCTGCTACTCGATGGGAGTTCGTATCTCGAGAAACGAAGTACCGACCTCCTAAAAAATTAGTAGTTTGGAAAACTTTCTATCCCGCGACTCGTGAAGCTCTAACTAGAGCTCCCTTGCCATTTCAATATCACTTGCAATGTTATTATAAATAAGAATTTAAATAAAATATAATTATAATTTAATAATTATAATTTAAATAAAATATTTAAATAAAAATAAAAGTTTTAACTAATCATGTAGAAAATTACTGATTTACAGATCACCAACATTCAACTTTGCACGTATCAATAGATAGGCCTTCCAAAGAAAATTTAGTCTGCCAAATATTAATCAGCTATCCCTACTGTTAGGGTAGTTACAGAGCAAAACGTAATTTACAATTTATATACAAATTATATTAATAATATTTACATATTTTGCCTGAAGGCGTACACCTTTCTCAATTTTTTCAGAATTTTTTCCTGCAAAACGGAATTTTGAACAATTAAAACAGTTTTGAAATCTTAAATTCGAGGAACATACGATAAAAAGATATTATAACATGTGCTGATTTTGGCAGAACAAAATTATAAAACAATTACAAAATAATTCACATTTATTTAATAGTAATGTTTGATCAAATGTCACATTATTTTTGTGAAATCTCTTTTACCTGTTTATCACGTAACAACAGTTATTCAGATTGTTTTGTATAGTTTTTTAATTTCTTTTCATTATAGGACATTCCAACTTTCAGTTCGTTCATATTTTTCATTTACCTTCCACCTTTTCATAAACACTTAAATTGTCTTCTTCTCCATATAAAAATGATAGAAATGTTCGAAATGTCTTATATTTTTGTCCAATACTGTACCTGCAAGAAGAAGTTTATAATCGTGACATTACTGTTTTTCAAATATAGAGATGCATTGTTTATTCGATGCAAAGCTGACCCAAACGTCACAAATCATTTGCTACTGGCTTTGTTTCCTCTTTTTCGAGTCTAGTGATTTTATAATCGCGGTGATAGACCCCGAAACGAACGATCTGTTCGTGATTCCGGCCGCGTACACGAGTAACGATTTCTTAGAATCGTAAAAGTCATCTGCGTGCTGCACGGAATCTCGAACTTAGGCTGAAATTCCAAGTGGACGTTGCACCCAAAGAAAGAAGAGGCATCGTACCGAGAGAGGCCCGAACAATCTATTTCAAGAGAGGGCTGCAACAAATGGCTCTCCATATTAGGATGGCGAGTCCATTCTTGATATTACTCTGTCACTGTACCGGCCTGTATTAGTTTCAGTAGTTTGTTTGTTCCTCGGTTGATGCATGTGGCATAATAAAGCCCTCTGACTCGAAAATTGTTGGGTAAATTACAGTTTGAATAAATCTTTTCACAATTTTGAATGCTATTCTCCGTTCCAAAATAGTCTGCATGGAATGTTCTCTGAGAACTGTTTAGGTAAACTTGGCAATCTTTTCTTTTAGATTGTCCTTTGTCAGAAAAGGAAGTAAACAATTGTTTCGAATTTATAATAGGATGAGTCAATGTATTTGTAAAACTAATAATAATGTGGCGTGCTGTTGTAGAAAGAAATGAGCGAGATAGCAGGGGGAAGTCGAGTACTTGTGAGAGAGATAAGTTGAGCGTAGCCCTCTAGTAGCCAGCGCGAGAATTATCTCCACAATAACGTCATTCGTTAACTCTCCAACGCTTTCAATCCATCATTGAGCTCATTTCTTTCCACTCTGAGAAGAGAATGTTTTCTGCCAAGAGACGTGTCACATGTGCGTCACACTATTAGTCTCAGTGGCAAACTAATAATCTCGTAAGACCTCTCCTGATAATTCCATCATCGATCCAAAAACATCTAAGCGTCACTGTTCCTACTTTTTCCACTCGTTCAGAATTATCGACAATGAACGTATACGGTCATCCAGATTTTTCCTCGTGTTTGACACTCTTGCGACCATTTTTCAACTTTTCAATCCAATCATGCTGTGCTAGTAGCCTTCAATGGTACACCCTCCGACAACAAAAACTGAATGCTTTCTTGCTGCATTTCTTCAGTGCCAATGAGAATAGGAGGGATTGCCATTAACTTCGCGATTGGAAGTGGTGGAAAATGTTGTAATCTACGTTGCAATGGCGAGAGAAAAACCACGTCTAGTAGTACTTACAAAACAAAAAGTGTAACTGTAATTATTGGCCTTGGTAGCCGAACGTGATGCTGGCGCTTTAAAAGTAATTTTATTCTAATTCTTCTGGAATGCTCCGAATATCCCATACTTATTTTCTATTTGTTCTATAAAGTACGCTCAACGCAAATGTCAGTCTTATCCCAGACTTCAGCCACACCTTTCAAATAATAAATCCTTGTCGTGGTATTACGATAACGTTAATGTAGGCGGCGAGAATCAGACGTCGCATCTAAATAGCCAAAATGCAGGGTTCTGTTTAAATTTGCGATAACACTGCGTACAAATATTTGTGACCAAATTACACATGATAGGATCGAAGACTAGAGTCTAAAACCTAATATTCTGTTCATTAAAATTCAGAAGAAAAATGTTTTCACTTCATACATCACCTCAGAATTGAGGAATTTTTAAAAATTTGATAATATCAACTTGGAAATATTTGGAACCTAATTACACAAGATAGAATTGAAAATGAGTGTCTAAAGCTTAATGTTCCGTTGATCAAAGTTGAAAAGAAAAATGTTTGACCTCACAATTGATGAATTTTTTTTTTAATTTGATAATATCATCTTAGAAATGGTACCGTCGTTTAGGAAAGCACTCAATACACTTTTAAAGCTAAGTCTTGATACTTTAATATGGTTTTTTCGAATTTCATCAATTTTCACATGATTGTAAAGAGATTCTTGTCACATAAAATATCTATTTTACGAAAGCAATATTAATTTTACTATTTCTTCCGATAACTCAAATATAAAAGCACATATTGACCAGTCGATCGAGAAGGAAAAGATGAATTTATTAGCCTAAAGGATGAATTTGTCTCGATGCAAAGAAAAGCTGTAGAATCTAATTAAGAGGAGAATAAGATACGACTCAAGATAACGAATTGCAAGGAAAAAAACGGCGACAAGTATTGAAAGAAGAAAGGAAGTCGACGAGAAACGATGAACAATGAAGATGTTCGATAAGGGACATAGCAACAGGATGTGTAAGAGGAGAATGGCGATCGCGTCATCGTACGCGATATTGTGATACTGTCAATAGAAAAGGATATCCAAAGAATCTTTAGAAGACTGAAAATGTATTTGGAGGAGAAGACACTGACGATGTACGAGAAGACAAAGGTTATAAGGTTCAGAAGAAGGAGGGGAAACGATAGGTATAATGAAAGTACAATAGAGACGGGAATGAAGGAAGATTGAAGAGCTAACAGGATTTGTGTACTTAGGATGCATGGTGAAAAGCAATAAAGAGCAAAATGTGAGGGATCAAGAAAGGCGTGGGAGTGACAAAACAAGTACAGGGAACAAGAAAGTGTAAGTTTGCAGGAAATTGGAATCGGAGGTATGCGTAGTGATACGGATCAGAGATCTGTGTCTAGAAAGGATGGGATAGAAAGAATACAAAAGAAGTTTACAGGATAGGCAATACGGGCAGGGGTTGAAAGATGCACCCCGAAGTTGGTAAAGAGAGATAAGTTGGGAACCAGAGCGGAAGGAAGAGCATGGAATTTCGAAGAAAAGAAAAAACAAACTGGTTAGGAGACACTAAAAGGAGATTAAGACGTATTTAGAGGATAAGAATAAACACAGGCGTAGAAAAGGAGAAAAAAACATGAAAACATTCTTAAAAGAGGAAAGGAAAAAATGTTGAATGGGCGAAAATCGAAGGAATCTAAAGAAAGAAATATAAGAAAAATATCGTACGTAATAAATATCTGCCATCGTAAAATATTAAAAAAAGGATGATCAATAAAGGGGAAATATCTATGCTTGAAAGAATAGGAAAAGAGATTATGTGGAAGACAAACCGGAAGAAAACAGACCATTTACTTGGAAAATACGAAGTTAAAGTAAAGAGACGGAAAAAGAAGTTTTATAAGCTCAGTAGTCAATGTCGAGTAATTTTTAGTTAATTCCAAACCTCACTGATTATGCTCGAAGCTTTAAAACTTTCTACAAAATGAATACAAAATTATGTGGTTCTCGAAATAGAATGAATATAAAAACACTTTCACTGAATGTTGTTGGTAAATCAGAATGAACATTAGAAAGTGTGTATAATCGACATTTAACGATTAACGAGTATTTAGAATAACTGATAAGGCAAGTTAAAATATGCAGTCACTGAAATTTTCATACTCACGGTTATTTATGCATAGAATGTACCAAAGAGAACCAAAGTTAAGCTTTCGTCTTTAGTTTTATTTTGTTTATTTTTATGATTCTCAGTTTCAATTGATTTAGTAGATTGTAAGTTTTCGAAATTATAGATTGCGCAGTAAATAATGGATAGAGAGAAGAAAGCATGGGGCAATTATAACTCACTAAATAAAAAAAAAATAAACATGTAAACTGGAAGGATTAAATAAAATAAATAAATAATAATACATACACAAACAGAGATAGGATCAACTTTCATTGTTTATCAGCATAAAAAACACTCGATACACTATGCTACAACTGGCTATTACAAGTAAAAAATCAGCTGCTATTGGACACCCGTGCAAAAAGCACATTAATATGAAAGTTGTCTATTGGATGAATCGAAGAACGAAATAACAAAAGTAACAAAACAAGGTGAAAGTTTCTATCGATTTACTTGATTGATAGCTGAAAAGAAATCACTAAAAGAAATGAGATTTTTTCTGTACGCAGAAGTAAAATTATTAACTACACAGGGACTAATAATTTTTCAGATTAAGTCTTTGTTAACGATACCAAGACTCGAATTTATATAAAGGATCAGGCCACGAGTGAAAATGACATATCAGTAAATCACGATTAAGGTAAAATAGAATTTATTATTTACGAACATTCAAGTATCTAAACACACACATGATTACACACTAAACGAGGATGATGTGATTTTACGATGATGTCAGGATCCCGATGCGGGACATATAAATTTCAAAGGTCCTTCATGGCTTTTTGTCGTCGTCCTTGTACCAATCCTCGCTGCAACAAGAGTTATTTTCAATTTATATTATAAGCTGTCACTGGAATTATATACGATTTTTATCCAGCAAAATGTTAGGTTGAAATTATTATGATATCTTGAAAGTTTGTTTAAAAAGAATTGTTTCGATTTGTACGCACCATCCGGCGACATTTTCAGGGGCGTCGCATCTTTGTTGCTCCTCGTTGTAAACCGTGCCATCGCTGCAGCCTTGTTCGCGCGGAGTTACGCCATTGAGGCAGACATAAAATTTCTGACAATCGTCCGGATGAGAAAATTTAGGGTGATCGACGACCATTCCTCTAGTGTCGACCTGACTTTCCTTCGGACACTCGAATCCGTCTTTTAACTTTTTATCGACCACGCCACAGCCCTGAGTAAAACAATTAGTACCATAAAATTATAAAACTATAAAATCTTTGTCAAATTCTACGCGTATGAATAGACTATGGATGTTTATGCAATTCTTAAAAAGGTACAAAATGCATTTAATACACAAAAATATAAGAAATACGAATTATAATATTTAGGGGTTGAGGTAACCCTCTATAAAATTCCCATTTCATTAATACCATTAATAAAAATATGAATTTGCATAGAGATCCGCAGCCAACTTATAAAAGCTTTTGATCTTCGATGTTTCGATGGTTTTTTTAATTTTCTATCTTTCATTATTGGATGAAATTCGATCCCAGCGCTGGCTAATGGCGGACAACAGGCTCTTACGAAACTTCGATAGAGATAAAAATTCAACCTTTCACCGAGAAGTTACCATATGTCAGGGACTAAATCGAGAATCAGTTGCAACGTAATTTATCAACAGTTGAAAAATCATCGATATTAAAGAAATGGTAATGAATATACGAGAATTACAAATAGAACGGGTTAGGAAGAATGAAATGGCTGTCCATTACGATCATCGACAGGGTACGTCCATAGCACCCGCAGCCGTTTCCAGATACCGTTAATTAATCAATCAGCAAACTAATAGTTACCTATTAAATCGATTAATTATTCGGGTGAACATAATTGTTACAATTACAAACTACTAACGCATGAGGATAGAACGATGATCGTTAAATCGCAATTAAACCAACCGGGTGACTGAAAGAAAGAACTATCAATATAGTATATTGTACGTATCAAACGTAGGATAATTATTTACTTCGCGACCGGCGCTGTCGGGCCAAACGCAGGTTCCGCTGTACTCGTCGAAATGCAATCCAGTGGTACACGTGATTTCTATGGCCTCGCCGTCGATACAATTGTAAAAGATGTTGCAGACAGATGGATCCGGATGGGCGAAGAAACCATTTCGTCGCGGACACTTCTTCGTCGGTTGAGGCGGCTCTGGGAAGGTCAGAGAGTTATAACGGGAATTAAAAGCACTTTCGCTACCTATCGTCATTGGATCCTGTATGTCAAGGACACAAACCGCAAAAGCGAATGACACGTGTAACGTTCCCGACTCCGGAGATCTCGATTATATTCCGGAGCGTATATTTCCAATATTCGATACAATCGTTTCACAGAAAAATATTAATGGTATTAATACTTCTCGACGAGTCTGACGTAACATTTTTCTTTTTAGTAATTGTGGCTGCACGATTGGTTCAAATAAATTACGATTCAATATTTTTTAACATAAAGTTAATTATATTAGAACATGACACTTTGCCCTTGGTTCGATCTAATTTATAAAATGAAAAAAAAATTATATATATGTATATATGTATATTAATTGAATCACTAGGGCAAATTTATATTCGAATAATAGATACAATGACCAATATGTAGGAGTGTACTCGATCGAATAAATATTTTTATTTATCCCCTGTAAACTATTGCGAATTTATCTTCTTTTCGAATTTAGTTGGAATTTTTTTTATCTGTGATTGCTTGCATCGAGTGAAACGTTCGATCAAAATATTGAACCTTGCTTACATTGCTACAATCTACTCGAATTAATCTTTTATCACAGCGAGCCATACACGTTGAAAACTCGTCGGTGTGGCTGCTAATGCAGGAAGCTCGACACGATTCTTAATGCCGTGGAAAGTGAAAATTATGATGGACTCACGTAGTTCGAGCCGATCTCCGCAGTCCACGTTGAATACGTGATCGCACTTGTTGACTTTACGATTCAGAGGATCGAAAACGAGTCCATCTGGACAAAGTTTCTCCGTTGCAATGCCGTCCGCGCACTCGTAGAATTTGTCGCATTGTTTCGGGTCCTCGTACTGGCCATCTTTGCTCGGGCAATTTATTGCACCGTCTAGAACATCACAAAAATCATATTTTTCCAAGACTTTTCTTCACCATAACTTACACAAAATTATATAATAGAATATTTACAAAAAAAATCAATTATAGTCCAAAAGGTGTCTGTAATATTTTAGAAACAATCTGTGTCGTGTTTAGGATTACAGAATACAAAAATAACGAAACAATATTTCGTAAGAAGTGTATTTTTTCCGTAGAAACACTCAAGAAGAGAATATCAAGCATGAAATAAAACTTTCTTCGAAGGAACGTTTGACAATTCGTACAATTTATCGCTTTGTTTCGGGTCCTCGTACTGGCCATATTTGCAAAGCAATTTATTGCACCGTCTAGAACGTCACAAAAATCATATTTTTTCGAAAACTCTTTTCACCATAACTTACACAAAATTATATAATAGAATATTTACAAAAAAAAAATCAATTATATAGTCCAAAATGTGTCTTAAAATTTTAAATTTTTAAAATCTGTGTCGCATTTACGGTTTTCGAATATAAAAACAACAAAACAATATTTTGTAAGTATCCCATCGAGTCATTAACGCTAAAATTATCAAAGCAATCAGAATGATCCATACGTACTTTCTAATAAAACTTGTAAAAGATTAGCTCGACACGGATTTTCGAAAATCTACCGTAGTCTTCTATAAGGGAACAAATACACATTTATTTGCATATTTATCGTTTTAATTCCTCTGGTAGAAATAAATACACCGTAACTGCGTCGAAGAAGAAAATATCAAGCACGAAATAAAAATTTCACCGATGAAATTTACCAATTCGTTTCGCTTTAAAAAATTCGAGAGCCCGAAGCAACGAAATAGCGTGGAACAAATTTCAGAAATTTCTCCGCGCCGTGGGCAGCGTTCGCCTCGATATACCGGAAATCAATGCCACGCTTCAAGAGGCATATAAAGTAGCCCAGAAGCGCGATAGCAAACGCGAGGTGGTCGAACCCACTCTCGACTTCTCTCGTCCCGTTTCACGAATCCATAAGTCGATCTTATTGTTTTGTTTCTTTATGTAATTTATCGGTACTACGTGTGTGCAGGGACGATTACCGCCGCGGCTACTTATGCAACATTCCCAGAGCAGTAGATCTGACATTTACGCTTTAGAAAGTTTGTGTGCTCCGCCGCTGTCTCTTACGCACTCCCCGCGCGAAATTAATACCCGCTCCGGAGACGGAACGAACAATTTTTATCCGCAGGATGGACAACGAGTTTTCAGATATTCAAATCGTTATGAAATTTTACCGGTTTTACGCGACGATTACGATACCGGAAATTTCTGTTGCATTTTAGAGGCTGCGTTGCAGACCGTGCCAGAACCGAAGAGAAAGTCCCCGTCGTCCGTTTCAGTGAAACCGTTCTTTTTCTCCTCGCCGATTACCATGCACTATTTTTCCTTTCGATCGAAAACTTCTGGTAAATATGGTCTGGGTTGAAAGAAACAAGGTCTGAACAATTTTCTGATTCGTACAAAATCGATTCCATCGATTATCGAAAACCTCGTGTAAACGTCTTTTCATCGAAAGCGTAAAACTTTTCTACTTTCGTGATTTATAAATTACGAAGAAAGTTTTGAATATATTTTCTGGATTTTTAGTTGTTTCACGAGTGAAATTGTACTTACGCGTAATCGCTGCAGCAAGCAGTAGTGTTAGAACGGAGGTTCTGATCATTTTTGTTTTCTCGTACTTTCTGTCCAAATCACGGAATCACTGGTCACTGACGAGTCGATTGGAGAGTATGTGTTTTGGTGTCCCTTTGAAATGCTGTCCCCGTCGCGAAACACTGCAGCTCTTCGGGATCTCGGCACAGGGTATACCCCATTGGTCCCCACTACATCCGATGTTTCTTCCCCACTTTCGCCGCGTTTTCATCGATGGATAACTGTCTAGAATCGAGATTAATCAGAAGGACCACGCGCTTTTACCCGTCGTTCTCTCTTCTCTCTACGGCCGTCGTTATTTATCTTCTTCCTCTTGTTCGCGGTGTACTCTCACTTCGGTGTCCTTCGCTATTCGCGGAAAAATTAAAATTACCACGATCTCTATAAACGATCGTCGCGGTCTTTAAACGTTTCGTAATGAAAGTAATTGTGAGACTCGCGGTGGCAGCCTTTTATACAGCTCGATAGAATTTTCTTTTTATTCGATAGATTAGTCGGAAATTTATTTTCAACGCGAACATTGTCCTATAATGTTCCACTTTATATCGCAGAATTTATATCAGCTTTTATCGAACCAAGAATCATGTTCTAATATAGGACACTTTACGTTAAAAAATATTTTTAATATTTAACCACAGAATTCATATCAGCTTTTATCGAACCAAGAATCATGTTCTAATATAGGATACTTTATGTTAAAAAATATTAAATCTTAATTAAAAAGGCCAAATGAATCATACTCGTTGAGAAGCATTGATATTGTTAATATTTTTGTGAGAAACGATTGTATCAAATATTGGAAATAATGACCGTTCCTCATCACACCACAATTTTTATCGAAACAAGAGTCATGTTCTAATATAATAAATTTTACATTAAAAAATATTAAATCTTAATTTATTTGGATTCGAATTATTTAAAAAAAAATATTAACCTTATCTTACTCGATGAGAAATATTAATATTATTCACATTTTTGTGAGAAACGATCGAATGTTACAGAATTTATAAAACTATCAACATCTATCAAACCAAGGACAAAATCATATTCTAATAATATATACTTTATGTTAAAAAATATTAAATCTAGATTCATTTGGACCAATTTTACAGCTACAAAAAAAAAAATAATATATCAAACTCAGTGACAAGAATTAATATTATTAATTATACTTCTCGTATTAATCTGCATTCTATTTAATAAAGTAGTTTATATCTAAACAATAACTGTAGAGGCAATCGACCTTTCAAAGTTGAACCTTGCTAAAAATCAAGCAAAATAAAAACATTTACATTGTATAATTGTTATTTGAATCATGAAATTTTGTATTTAATAATGATATAGCATACATCGTAAATTATGTGGCGTTAAAGTCCAATTTGCAGAAGTAATTAAAGAAGGTAAAAGTGAGTTATGAATGTCGTCGTTTACACAAAAAGTGATTAATGTTAACTAATCCAGTTTCGTTATTACTGCGTATAGATTGGACCGTTAATGTTATCGTTGAAAAAGCTTCGAAGTAATGGGGAGATACGCGTATTTTGATAAGAGACTTTCGTTTCGTTACATAAAATCGCCTCGAATGAATAATTATGAAAGCGACGCTAAAATGAATTTATTATCCCGAATAGTCATCGCGTTGCTAATTCACCGTCCAACCGAGTGGATTTCGGAAGCGTTTCCCGTGAAATGCGAAGAACTTTCTGACTTGGAGCACTTTCACTGCTGCACGGGAAAATTCCCGTGACAACGCGCGATTTGAATCCATTATTCAATCGCGAAAAAGTAGAGTACTCGCGCCAACGTTACGAACACGAAGTCGATCGATCTGATAGAAGACAATCAACGATAAAACTTTATTTTATGGCGTAACGAAACTGTAAACAAATTCCAAAGCGTTACATAAGAGGGTCCAAACGATCTAGTAAAACTGCAGCTCTAATTGAAATAATTTACACGATAGCTAACAAAATACTTGGCTTACGTATATTTCTGTTGTGAAAAGTTTGATTTATGGTTATCTACGACGTAACTAGACTTTCAAGTCTCGATAAATTACTTCCTTCGCGGAATAAAAGGTGATCGTGTTAGAAAGAGTTTTATTCTCCAGATAGTATAAGTCAATGAATAATAAAATCTACATGGGTGTTTAGGCTTAAATCTACGAGGGTTTGGTGCCTTTTCTTCTACTGTGGCCACCGGTAGGTTTTGGTTTTGGCGGTGGATTTTCTAACGCGTCCAGTTCCTCGTCGGTTAGCTGACCTTTGTACCAGTCTTTGCTGAAATTTTATTAAAATATATAAATAGAAACAATTTTTGTTTCTTGTACGTTTCATCTTTAACGCTAACGCTACAGTCATGCTGTATCTATTTGTACCGAAGAAATGTATAATGGAAAAAAGTGCTTAATTCATTTTCTTACAAAGAAACTATTTTTGAATTTATAAAAATTTAATCAAGTAATTTTTTTACTATTTTTATTAGAAACTACGATTATTTCGAGCACTTTGATAGTTCTAGCGTTAATCTTGTTTTTATTTACCATTCGGGTACTTTTCTGGCCCAGTCGCACTTTCCTGTGCGTTCGTCGAAGGCCTGCCCCAATTTGCAACCGTTTCTCCTCGGTATCTCGCCGTTCACGCAAACATAGAAATATTGGCAGTCCTCGGTGTCAGGGTATCGTGGATGAGTGGCAGCGACAGAGTCGTCAACCTTTGGACAGGTGAAATTGAAAAGTTCCCTGGAACCACAGCCCTTCTTCTGCGCCTCGTCGGGCCAATTGCAGATACCAGTCTTCTCCGAGAAGACCAGACCGTCCGGACAAGTGATCATATTGAACTTCCCCTCGACGCAGTAGTAAAACGTGATGCATATCCGAGGGTCCTCGTGGGCGAAGTATCCGTGCATTCTTGGACAATGCGGCGATGGTTGTGGTTTCTCTGCAATCGTGTTCGTTTCAACATTGTAGCATATATAATCTAAACTATTCCATAGAAATATTCTTCTTTCTTTGATGGAATTTGTCGAAATCAGAAACTATAGAGATCGAACAAATTATAAGTTTAGAGGTCAAAATAAAAAATTGAAACATTTAACTTTTTCCAACGAGAAAGTTATAACAACGTTGGGTCATAGTACGTTTTCATTTTCTTACTTTTCCTCGAGAGTAGAGTTCGTAATAAGTGCCCTGGGCTTAAGTGTGAATCGGTGAATGGCAAGGATAAGACCAGGCGATTAGACTATGATTTAGGCCTGTAGCCTATCTAGCAAATGTCATCTTACACTGCTTGAAATAAACAAGATTATGGAAAGATGGAATAAAGTTCAGGAGTCTTGCTTAACTCGTTGATCTATGCAATACTTTCAAATTGTTTATCAAATTTGGACGCTACGTCCCTGCAAAGAAAATCTAATTTAAAATTTAATTTCCTTCTATTATCTAATCGACAAGCTCTAATACAAATGATATGGTCGAGGTAAAAAATATAAAGTAATATATGAAATACTTAAAAATACAAAGAATTATTTTATATTTCACAGCAACGAAACATTATCAAGTTAATTTATTATCGACAAGAGAAAATCAATATTAACATGTTAACTTCCATACCAAACCTCTCTGAATTTATATTTACAGCTTCTATTCACTACTTCCATACCAAATCGCTCAAATTGTCCACAAAAACGAAATTTAGATTTTAGACAATTGCTTTTAGACTAGTAAACCCACAATTTATCAATAAATTAATATTTACAGCCTGCTTAAAATTCAAGAGTCCTGTCTAGATGTATTTTCTTCAACGTTTAATTTTTAAAATTAATTTTTCTTGACCCAAGACAATACTCACGTAATTTTGGCCTTTTGGAGCAGTCGATTCCGAACGGTAGATCGCACTTCTCGTGCTGGGGGCTGAAATCGTTGAACACCAGACCGTCAGGACACAGTTTCTCGGTGAATTTACCATCCCGGCAGTCGTAGTATTTGTCACACTGTTCGGGGGCAGGGAAATAACCGTTGGGTTCAGGACACTGGTCCGAAAGTTCCTCCTCGTCCTCGTATTCTTCTTGCTCCGCCGAGGCAGACTGCTGTTTCTTCTGCGTCGGCAATGACACCTTTCGACGACTCTGCTCCGCTGCCTCTTGCTTCCTCGTCAATGCAACGGCAACGCCTGAAAACCAATCGTTTAATTCTTATTATTCATCGAATAAACTGTCAAGAAAAAAAAATCAATTCATCTTCCACTTATACTTATTACTAGACTGCGGATGTTTATGCATTTATGGGGAATTTTAATTCTCAAGAAACTACAGAATGCACTTAATATGCAAAAATATAAGAAATACTTAAAGTAAGATACGAATTATTATATTTAAGGGTGAGACAATCATCTACAAAGCTTCCATTTTATTAATTCTATTAATATAAATATGAATTTGCATAAAGATCCGCAGTCTACTTATTACAGTACATTTGACGTTCAGCTGAGCTTTATTATGTTTCACTGTAAAACAACTGTGCTTTGCTCGTTTAAGAGCATCTAAACGTTACCATTGGCGCATTTCTACGTAGTTTTACCAAATAATGGATCCGCCATTGCACATGTACGCCAATAATACAGTTACAATAATAACAATCATTGTTCTAACTATAATGCAATGAAAACAAATGCATTCGACTGCTACTAATTGAATAGAAGTGACAGCATTTGACGTTTAGCTTTTATTAAATTAAATTTAATAACTTTTATTTATTACAGTAAACAAACACATGTGTCGATTTGTTTTCAAATTCCATACATTGTTTTAAGTCAATTATTTACAGATTGATATAACAATTGTTCACGTATATACAGTAGAACCTCAATTAATATTTCTTAGTGTCTGGGTTAAGTCTGGGTTTACAAAAGAAACAATAATAGAAGAGATAGTTTGTATAATTATACAAACCAAAGAACCACGTCTGTGTAAAGTAAATTATTTACAAATCGATATAAGAATTGTTCACGTATGTACAGCAGAACTCCAATTAATTTTCCTTGGTGTCTGAGTTTACAAAAGACACAGAGATAGAAGAGATAATTTTTCTAATTATGTTAAAATAAATTTCTAATATTCATATACTCAAAGGAGCTTCCCCAATCGAATAAAAAGTCTCTCTAGCGGATGCAATAAGGGTTCTTTCATGCAGAATCCGAGCACACGAGCGACGAGACAACTTCCAACGTGAAAACTCTTCCGCCTGCTCGTGTGAAAAAGCTGTTATTGCTTTCAGGAAACTCTTAAGTGGATACCATAAGGTCTGCTCGATTCTGTATAATCCAAACGAAGCGTCAACTTATTTTCCTAACTATTTCGAATTCATGCTGATGCACGATGGTTTTTCCGTCGCGTTAATCTCTACCTTGTTTGCGACTGATTTTATCCTCCTTTGCCTATTTTCGTCGTCGAAGGAACTCTCTGTTGGGAAGCTGAATTTATTTTTATATTCTTTTCCCCAGCGGAAGGCGTGGTAACACAATGCGGATGTGTTCCCGTCGGTGGACGAGAATGACAAACGAATGGAGGAGGGATGGAGGGGAAAAAAGTGGAAAGAGCAAGAAATAAAAACGGTGAACGGCGAGAGAGGGTCAACTGGTCGGAGTGTTTTCAAGGCGTTGCGACGTCTTGCGTCCCTGAATAAAACGCCGGTCGTACGTAAACGCCGGTCGACCTCGCGAACGGAAGAAAGCGAGAAAGTGACCGGGCTCCCGTGTATCTGATCGGCCAGAACTTAAATGTCGTGTAATCGCTCGGACCTGTTAACTTTCCAACACTCTATATAGATTTCGAATTATTTTTGAAGATCCTAGACAGGTTTGCCTAGCCACGGATCACCATCAGGCTGTGTTAAAGCGTCTTATCTGGTCTAAAATAGAGCACAGACGTGGTCCTCTTCGAAATGCTTCTTAAAAACAATAATACGATGCTTGGAAACTGGTCTAAACGTTGCATTGAATGTTTATATTACTTTATATGGTCAATTTCTATTAATACACGTTCACAATATTAAATAGTCTTTTTTGAAAATGTTGGCTATATATTCGATTGTTAAAATTAATAAACGCTTTTGTATTCTAAATTGGTCTCAAACTGATCAAAACGTTGAATTAAATTGTGTTTATATTACTTTATATGGTTAATTCCTATTAATACACGTTCACAATATTAAGTAGTCTTTTGAAAATAGCACAAAAGCACAAAAATACCACTTGCAGAGAATAAATTTCGACAACCGGATTATTAAAATTCGTACCATGTAATCCAAACGAAGTGTTATCAGCACTTTTCTCAAAAACACCATAATTTCCACAATGTCTTAAATTTTTAAATATTCCCGTAGGTTATGTGATACACAATATAATGAAAAACAATAATATTGTTCGATTTCGAATTTTCAAACACTGTTGGAACCAGAATCACTTGCGCCCGGGGGCACCGCGCATGCGCAGATCTACGCCATCTTGTTTGCTCGATTCTAACGTACACATAAAAAGTCTACCTAAAGCTTATAAAAATTTCGTGTATATGATTGAAGATATCTTTTCAAAACACTATTTTTTAAACAGGTGTTAATTAACAAGTAACCATAATTGCAACTCAAGATGTAATTAACCGATTTGAAGCTATGCAAATATAAAGTACATCTATTGTGTAATATTATTGTATGTTGAAATTTCTATAGTTACTCTATAATCATGCTGTAAATTTTTATTAATAATATTCTTTTAATATTCATTTCTTTGAAAAGAAAATGCTTGAATCGTTTACACCATTAAGCAACTACGCTTTTCACGCCCTTCGATACAAGAATTTATATTTCAAGAACAAACGGTCATTGATACTTGACAAAATTGACACAAGTACCCAAAGCATGCACAAATTCTGTACAAAATGTTTAATCGATTGGACTAATATTTTGTCTACAATAAATTTGCAAGTAAAACTTAAACTTTCGCTCTTCGGACCAGGCTATTATTTTAACATGATAATTATCTAAATTGAACGAGTTTGCAACGTTTGAATTTAGTGCACCGAAAAGAAATTAACGGTGCCCAGTGGAGAGAAGAAAATTGTTTAACGATACTAGTTTCCATTGCTGGAAAGCGAATCTCGTTAACAGCTATAATAAACTCTTTTGTAAATCTGTTTTTAAAGTCGCGAGCCCACACGTGGCCTGGAGAAATTAAACTTTCTATAGAAGTGTAAGGCGAACTGATTTCTCAATAACAAACGATGGCGTAAGCTCGGTCGTGGTTAAGCAAAGATCGTGTCTCTACGTAGAATGCATCAATAAAATCCATCCGTGAGTCATGCGAATTCTATGAGATACTTCGAACAGTATAACACCGTGTATTGTATCCGAATAATTTCCATATTGAGTATTCGTAGCATTATAAACAATTGAAACTGTAGTCGAGTCGTGGTGCAATTATTAAGCGAAGTAAAACAATACTTCGTGCAAAGGTCATCTTATCACCGATCGTCGCTCGTCTACCATTCGAAATTCCTTTGTTCCACATGTTCCATACATTCTAAGCAGTAATTTTACTTTCACTAATGTACGAGAGCGTGGTCGGAAAAAGAAGAGAAGTTTCAGGCGTGCACGCGATTGCAAAATCGCAACCAGTTCGGTAACCCGGTAAATGTATGATTACTCACCGAGACAGATCAGTAGACAAAACACCTCCGTCTTCATCCTGACGGAGGACAGGATCAACTAGGGGGGGAATGAGGTCTTTTCGTCGTGTCGGTATCGAGTCACGGTTCTTCGAACGTGAAGGAATTGATGACTAGAGACTACTGGGCCCCATAGAGAGGGTCCCAGAGCCTTATATGCAGCCCCCACTTTTCCCTCGGCGAGGTTACAACACTCGACGACCGCGTAGAACCAAACGAGAACCATTGCTCTTCTGCATACTCGTGTACTCCGTTAAAGATGCATCGAGTTAACTGTACATCGAGATGGCCGACGTTCGCACTTTTTCAGCGCGAACTGCACCGATGAAAATTTAGACCACGTCCGCCATTTGCATTCCTGGTATTCTCGATCATCAATCTTTTGATTTTACATTTTTAACAATTATTACTACATTAATTCATCGAATCCTTGTGAATTTAGTAACAAGTCTCGCGGTCCCACCATCCACCAGGATCTCTTCTGATCCACAGTTTCCTAAGTTCGCCGTAGATCAGAATGATTATGACATTTGCATTCCTGATATTCTCGATTACCAATCTCTTGATTTTACATTTTTAACAATTATTACTGCATTCCTCGAGTCCTAGTGAATTTAATAACAAGTCTCGCGGTCCCACCATCCACCAGGATGTCTTCTGATCCAAAGTTTCCTGAGCTCGTCATAGATCAGAATGATTATGGCGTAAGGTACTCCAGGTAGCCACCATTGGAACTTCAACGGATAGGTTCTGAGGATTTCGTCCATGTAAGGCGCGTAACAAACGACGCAGGCCACCGCTATCTCGATCAGTATCCCGAAATTGAGGACCCAATTGTTCATGCCCTGGCGGAAAAGAGAGTTCCTGCGTGTTTTGCAAATCATGACGTCGGCCGCTTGAACGATCACTATGCTGACGAAGAAAGCGGTGTGGCAAGTGTATTCGAGAATCTTGCGTTGTTCGTACGTCCATTCCTGGCCAAAACTGTCCTGCAGGTCGTTCACAACGATACTGTCCCACAAAGAACGCAGGTCTAGCAGTTTGCCGGGCAGGAAACCGTGTTCCGCCATTACAACGAAATATGTGAAGAATCCGGCGCAGGCCTCGATCATGCCGATCTGTCCGTAAGCCATGAAGATCAATCGACGACTCACGAGATGATCCACGTGTGGTATTCTAGGCTTTCTGGGACCGGAATTTTAATATATGACGCCATATAGTCATTCTACATATTACTATACATATTTACATTAGTACTTCATTCTAGGGACCCTTTTTACAATATTTTCTTTTAGTTTCTGATTAAATGTGTGTGCATATAGGGTGTTCGGTCACACGTGGGAAAAATTTTAATGGGAAATTCTTGAGGCCAAAATAAGACGAAAATCAAAGATACTAATTTGTCGATTGAGGCTTCGTTAAAGAATTTTTTTCTTGAAAGTGAGTAGGATTTCGAGGGTATGTATATTCACCAAAAATGATTGACAGATCGATTTGAAATTTTTTAGTTTTGTCGACAAATTTAGGCACCTTCCTGAATTTTTATCTCGAAAGTGCGTAGGATTTCGGAGGTATGTCAGCTTTTCAAAAACGTGGACAGTTTAAAATGGGCCCTGTGAAATATTATTTAATATTGTAAGAAGTTGGCGAGTATGTTGGTACCTGAACATGATATCCGATTCAGACTTCTCGTAAGCAAGTGAAACTGCAGGCCACATATCTGTGCCTAGATCTATGCACAATATACAAATCACGCCTACTGGCAAAGGAATCCCAAAAACGATGAATGCCAAGAAAGGCGTTATCTCTGGAACATTGCTGGCCAAAATGTACGCTATGCTGGATTTCAAGTTGTCGAATAGTCTTCGACCTTCCTCGATGCCAGTAATTATCGAGGCAAAATCATCGTTCAATAGGATCAGGTCTGCGACTTCTCTCGTCACATCCGATCCTGGAAGAAAATACACACTACACATTATAAATTGAAGCATTCGAGATTATGCATGATATTATTGAGAGTTTCAAAAATAAAATGATAGACCGGAATTTTAAAACGTGCTTTAGTAGAATAGTTTAAATAACCGGACCTAAGTTCTTTTTAATTTTATAATAAAGAAATAATATTGGGATGAATTCATTGATAAAAGGGAAACAATTGAAATTATAAAATGAATGTATCATAATAAATATAAATATATAGAATTCATTAATAAAAAGAAAACTAAATATAATAAGGAAAAATATATATATAATAAATATTATAGTAAATATAAACATATAGAATTCATTATTAAAAGGAAAACGATTGAAATTATAAAATGAATGTATCATAGTAAATATAACACTTTGTCTTCGTTTATAGTAATTATAAGTATTAAAGAAATTTACGAATTGTGATTGGACGATCATTGTACCTCCGCGATAAATGGAACAAATTAGAATTTCCTCGGTTTAATAATTGCTTTAGAATAGAAACAAAAAGTGAAACCGAGTGAAAATAAAAAGAACAGTATTATTCCTAAATATAATAATTAGATAGAAAGTATGTCAAGAAGAATGAAAGCTGTAGCGGCTAATAAGAGAAAATGAACTAAATATTAGTTGTTGCCGTTAATGTAACAAATATTACTCGAGTAGAAAAATACAAAACATTGTATGCATACCTAGTTTTTCAAATACTTTATATACATATATGATTACCACATTAAATGGAAGTAAAGTACATATTAGGTTTTACGGAATACATTCATCTTGTAAGTTTAATTATTTGTCTTTAGTTACTGGCAGTGAGTTCAAAATATTTGCAGTATTAACGTTTCATTGCGAAATTAGCGTCGTGTATTTACACTTTTGCTCGTCGTTGGGCAAACAAGACTGAGGAATTTGAAACAAATCCTATAGATTTAAATGGAAAAGGATAATTCGAAAATCCCACGATCATAAATTACGAATAGTAATAGAAATATTAAATTATTGGTGGTTGTTTAATATTTGTAAATGAATAAGGAAATCTGTAGTGTTCAAATGCAACGTATACTGATTACACGTCAGTTTTTTATTAAAAAGAACTACAATGCTTTTAGCTTGCAAAGCGTGAGAAGCTTCTCATTTTACTTTTCATCAAATATCGAACGAACGCGCTTCTTTTGCTATAAAAAAGAACATGAAGTAAAGAGAAATGCCAACGAGACTACAACTTATCGCCACACATGCTCTAACACAGTTTTGTTTAAGCATATATGAAACTCATTTTTGCTCAACGACCAATTTACATTTTACTATCACGCAAAAAAAGGAGAGGGTAGCACAGATGAATAATAATTTTATATTAGACAAATATAGTATAGAGAACATTTTTCAGTTATATTTAGCCTACTTAAATAATATTATTTCTTTCTTTTCTTAATATTTGACACTGTTCTTATAGACATCGAAGTGTTGTTTAAAGAAGGTATTAATCAACTAATCTAATGCTCCTTCAGGTATTTTGTCGTTCTTCATCACTGAAAGAAGTTATTCGCATAAATATGTACGCACAGGCAGAGATATAACAGTAGTATACGAGTATCTATACTAATTATTTAATAATTTTAATACAAAAATAAAAATATTAAAAAATTCCTAAAATATCAATGGATACTCAAAATAATACTTATACTCTCAAATTCATAGTTCACTCTCAAATTGAGAGTAATACTGAAATTTAATAAATAAACTTTGAATATGCAAAAATATAAGAAATACTTAAAGCATGGTACGAATTATTATATTTAGGGGTTGAGACAATCCCTAACCTTTGATTTCGTTAATTCTATTAATAAAAATCCACAGTCTAATAACAACATTTATTTAAAAAAACTACCTGCAATGCCCATAGCAATGCCAATATCGGCCTTCTTCAGTGCTGGCGAGTCGTTGACACCGTCGCCGGTGACAGCGGTGATCAAATGCAATCGTTGACAACTCTCGACGATCTGAAGCTTCTGCACAGGCGACGTTCTTGCGAAAACAATCTCAGGATAGGTTCTTATAATACCGTCGAGCTCCGGCTGCTGAAGATCACGCAACTCCATACCGGTCACCACAATCGAACGTTTCGTTCCATTGTTATCGTTGTGCAAAAGATCCTCGGTGATGATGCCGACGTATTTTGCGATCGCTCTTGCCGTGTCAGGGTGATCACCAGTCACCATGATCACCTTGATTCCAGCGCAACGACACTTATACACCGCGTCTGGCACCGTTGGCCTCGGAGGATCCATCATCGAGATCAGCCCGATCTAACAATGTAGAGTATCGATACGCTTATGGAAATCCCCAGCGTATAGACGTAGCAAAATTAATGCGATCGTACAAGGATAATCATATTTTCTCGATGAAATAGTCCACGGTTGTCGGTCACGCGTACAACGCGTGCTAAAATCATTTATGACATGTGTTCTTTTAAATTTCAACAATGAAAGACTCTTGCTAAATATCGTTCGATATTACGAGAATTTTTTAAGGGCCGTATCTCTATTTTAGATTATTAGATTGTACTGCAAATAATGAAAATGGTTAAAAAAACTTGTGCAATTATAGTACTCTGTATGTATAGAAAAATGTAAACATGTAAATTAGAAGTTATCCTAAGCCTCCTAGACAAGGATTAAATAAATAATAATGGATTTAAATTTTATATTATTAGATTGCATCGTAAATAATGAAAAGGGTTAAGAAAGCAAGTATACAGAAAAATGTAAACATGTAAACTGAAAGTCATCCTAAGCCTATTAAACAAGGATTAAATAAATGATAATATATTTCAATTTTATATTATTAGATCAGATAGAAAAATGTAAACTGGAAATCACCCTAGTCCTCCTAGAGAACGATCAAATAAATAATGTACTTGTATTTCGTGAAAATCGAATTACCAGTCTCAAATTCTGAAGCGGAAAGTTCGGAGGGTCCTCTTTAAAGTCGAAACCCGGCGGGAAAGCGGAGACCGGGAGATCGAAATCAGCGAAACCTAGCACACGTTCGCCATTGTTCGCAAGTATATAACAAGATTCCGTGTAAGCGTTCTTGATTTCGTCATTGAGCTCCATCGTCTCGTTCCCGAACGCCACGGTTGAACATCGCTCCAAAACGCTTTCCGGCGCACCCTTGAAAAAAACGAAATGCTTCTTGCGGCACACGTGAACGCTCGCCTGGAACTTATCCGTCGAATTGAATGGTATTTCGAACACCTGCGTTTCAGAACAAACATCTAATTTTCTGTATGGGTTGTTAGGGTATCGTGATACACGCGACCGCGAGTCTGATGTACCTTCGTGCAGATTTTCCTGTAAGAGTCCACGCCCCCCTTCACCAGAACTTCCATACACTTTAGCAAAGCTGCGTCGGAAGCGTCGCCCAAAATTTTCCTTTTGTGCAATGGCGGCAGTGGCACGTTTTCGGCCAGAGGTGCCCATTCGGCGCGATTGCACAGGCTAGCCACTCTGGCTAAATTATTGAATCCAGGGTCTTTGACGTATTTTTTCCACGTGTCGGAGGCCATTACTTCTCGCAATTTACCGCTGTACCACATGTGTCGAACCTGTGATATTTAAAACGAGATCTATTCGTATATTGTATTATATTTTTAATTGGAATTATTTCACGTTTAAAAGACAAACGTGCAGGATGGTCCACGCTACTTGTAATCCTCTACGATTTCCAAAATATGCGTTGGACAAACAAATTTTGTATACAAAAGTTGCATGGTTTAAAGGGATATAATTAATTTGAAGGCCAACTTTGTTATTTTAAATAGAATACTATGTTTTTTGTATCAAAATATGGAAGAATTTATTAGAATAGGACCTTTATTAGCCCTAAATCTAATAGCTAACGAGTAATTTCATTTCATTTCGTGACAATTTTCTTCACGTAATATCAAATTGGATAACCTTATCACAGATTTCTACATTTTTTTTAAATTTTTTAAACGTGTGTAATTGTTAAATCTTCAGTCAGTCAAATTTTGTTTTTATAACGTTAATTTATGATATACACAAATTGTATCTTATAAAAGAAATGTCTGTTATTTTTAAAAAGTTTTTTTAACAAAATTGTCTATATTATGTTGTACAACATTGTTCTGGTTTGAACCAGGGTAAAATAGAGCAGCAGCTTAAAAAGATGTTGAAGAATAAATGCAAAAATACAAAAAAAAGAGACAATATTTGCACAAGTAATGATTAATTTTATTTATCTATTCATATTTTTTTAATTTTGTCTAGTAGTTCCTAAAAGAAAACAAAGCTCATTACTGGATTCAAAAGGATTTCATAGTTTATATTTTATGTTTTATATTTCTAATATAAAGGTAGAAACTTACTTCTAGTGAAACTAAAAATAAACGCCTTGTTTCTACGTTATTTTTAACATAGCTTAATAATGTAAATACATTACGAAATACAATGTACGATATTTAACTTAAATGCTCACTAAAAATTTCTTCGTTTAGGCATCAATTCAAATTAGTGCTCAATTAACACCTATATTAAGACTTTATTCTCAAGTTGAGTGTAAACTCTGAATTTCAATATTATTTTAGAGTAATACATTTGAGAGTAAACCTTGAAATTGAATGTAACTCTCATTCAAAATCACACTCGACTTGACTGTTATTTTGAGTATCCATCGATTGTTATTTTCGAGTTTTGTTGAATATTTTTCCCGTGAAGGATACCATGACTAATTTCAAATTACAAATAATGGTAAAACATATTCTCCTAAGTTATAACTCCATTCGTATTAAATATATTATATCACTGCAATGTGGATTAGATTTTTCGTATATTTTTCCCGTAAGGGATACCATGACTAATTTTAAATTACAAATAATAGCAAAACAATCTTTCACAATTTACTAATGCCACTGCAATTTAAATGACCATTACTACCTTAAACGCCCACAAGTCTCAGAATGCAATCGAAAATAACCAAATTATACGAAAACCGAATTGCAGTCAAAAGAAAATATAAAAAAAAATCTTCCCATCGCAAGGAGTTAAAAATGAAACGTTCGATTAGAAAATCATTCGAAAGTGCCGATCCCCCAGAAGAAGAATGGCCGCCAATCGCGAGCCACGCTTACCGTCATTTTGTTTTGCGTGAGCGTTCCCGTTTTGTCGCTGCAAATAACAGCCGAGCATCCTAACGTCTCTATAGCTTCTAGATGCTTCACCAGGCAATTTTGATTCGCCATTCTCTTCGCCGTTAGAGTCAGGCTGACTGTCATGGTGGCTATCAGTCCTTCCGGCACGTTCGCTACTATGATCCCGATCAGAAATACTATGGAATCTATCCAATTGTAGCCCATCGCGATCGACAACGTGAAAAAAAGGAGACCGAGGAATATCGCCCAGGACGATATCAATTTCATGAAACGATGAATCTCGCGTGAAAGCGGCGTCGGTCTTGGCTTCAATTTAGACGTTAGTTTAGCAACTCGTCCCATCACGGTGTGGTCGCCGCAAGCAACTACGACTCCTTTTCCGGTGCCTGTTGTGCATTAACGAAAGTTTGAGAAATATCGCAGGAAAAGCTTGGGAAACCGTAGGAAACACTTAAGAAACGAACGTGCAGAAATTCGTTACGCAATTTAATTAAACGTTACAAAATATCGTACGATTAATACTGCGCCTTATATCGATTAAAATCATCGTGAAATCATCTATTTTCCTTTACGATTATAACGTATTTAAAATATTATCTTAGATGCTCCAATAAAAATAAAAAAACATTCGATATATGAATTTTTTCGCTTCTATGGACAATTCTTCAATTTTTATATACGTTTATAAATATAATTATGAAATAAATTAGGATGTCGAAGAAGAGACTATTATAATATAGCTTCATAATGCCGAAACTGTAACGCAAATTTCAGTATGAAACGTATTATACTCGAATAATAGAGGAAACACACAAAATAAAAAATTATCAGGTATTAAGTTATTGATAAAATAAAATAAAAACGCATAGTATAATACAGTTGTAATTAATTCAATAGCGAGAATATTAAAACACTCGACTATAAAATTATTTTCATCGCGCCATTACCTTCAACTATATCGGTCGAGAAGAAAACCAAGTTTTTAGCTTCGACGACGGAGTCCGTTAAAGGAACGTTGGCAGTTCTCAAAAGCGGTATGGATTCGCCAGTAATCGAGGCATTGTCGACCTTGAGACCTTAATTCCAACGCACAAACGTAATAAAATTGAGCGATCGCGATAAAGAGATCTCAAATATAAAATTAAAAATTGTCGGTGAACTTTACTATTTGGTAAAGAAAAATGGAAAATAAAACTAATTTCCGTACAACGAGCAGAGTCCACCATTCGCGGTATGGTTTAAACAGCTTGCTGCACGAGCAGTTCCACGATTCTGTGAAATTGTATTTATAAGGAACACAATCAATGCGATATCTCGAGCGTCAACGAAGAGAAAGGACCTTTTTTCTCGAGAAATAAGAAAGTTACGGCTGCAACTACGGCGATACGAATTTACCTTGACATTCCAGGATCCTAATGTCAGCGGGTACGCGGTCACCGGTTTCCAAAAGGACAATGTCCCCGACGACTAATTCGGCGACGCAGAGCTCCTTCTTCGCACCGTCTCTCAGAACCTTCGCCTTTTGCGGCAGCATCTGCTGAAACGATTCCATGATCCGCGAACTTTTCGATTCCTGGTAATGGCTGAACATCCCCGTGACCAAAATCAGGGCCACCAGCACGATACCCAGACCCAGGTGCTCATTGGAGGCTTCCCCGTAGGTCTCGTACTCCAAGACATAGTTGCAGAAACACAGCAAAGCGCCCACCTACAAACATTAATTATTCCCACGTCGATCAATATCCCAATTTTTACTGTGAATTTCGCAATACAGGACAATAGAATTTATAATGCAATTTTTATTCGTATTTATGCGATTAGGAGTAACGAGTATAGTTAGAACGTCGACTATAAAAAAATTTATTATAAGAAGAAACTAATACAGTTACGGACTAAATTGAGTGGACAGGTAAAGGAAATAAATATCAATAAAATTTAACCAAAATAGTATAACTATTATGCATTTGAGTTTTATATATTATACAGGGTGTTCGTCTACCCCTGGGAAAAATTTTAATGGAAGATTCTAGGAGCAAAAATAAGGCGAAAATCAAGAATACCAATTTGTTGATTGAGGCTTCGTTAAAAAGTTATTAACGTTTAAAGTTTCGTCCATATTGAATTTTTTTCTCGAAAATGCGCAGGATTTCGAGTGTATGTATATTCAACAAAAATGATAGTAATTGACCTCTGCAATCGAAAATAATTTTTCCAGAGTGATTTGAAACTTTTCAATTTCGCCGAAAAATTTAGGCGAAATTGAATTTATTTAGTTCGTTCTTCATTTTTAGTAATGTTATTTGACGCCCTACAGAAAAGTTGTCTAATACTTTTTTGTAGATGCCCATCAGCTCAACTTTAGAAAAAAGTTTCAATGTGATACGTTCACTATTGTAGGAGTTATGGCCGTTTAAAAATTGGACCATTTTTATGGGGTTTTTCTCATTTTGCGGGGTCAATGAACAACTTTTCGAATATTTGCATAATCTCTACATATTCTCCATTAAAATACGCGTTCTTTGCTTTTTGAAACATTAAAATCGTCCAATCCGTTCAGGAGTTATGACATTTTAAAGATTCGCATGACATTTTGGAGTAACATTTCTGGCCAGAAATTATATTTTCGGTAAGGAATTTTTTTCTCGAAAGTGCGTAGGATTTCGGGGGTATGTCTATTGACCAAAAATGATTTTAATTGACTTCTACAACTAAAAATATTTTTTTTAGAACGATTTGAAACTTTTTCATTTCACCGAAAAATTTGACCACCTACTCGAATTTTTTTCTTGAAAATGGATAGGATTTCCGGTGTACGTGTATTCACCAAAAATGATTGTAATTGAGCCTCGCAACCAAAGATAATTTTTTCAAAACGTTTTGAAATTTTTTAATTTAATTTTTTAATAACTTTTTAACGAAGCCTCAGTCAAGAAATTGATATTCTTGATTTTCGTCTTATTTTGGCCTCTAGAATCTCCCATTAAAATTTGTCCCAGGGGTGGCCGAACACCCTGTATAAACAAATTATAATTTATTAAATTAAGGTTGCGTTAAATTAAAATAATATGCTTACGTAGAATTAAAAAAAAATATTTGTTTTTAATAAATTTTCGGAACGTAACTCCCCTTTTTATACTGATTCTGAGTCTCATATAACACGGTTTCACACAACATGGAACCTATCTACCGTGTTATGGGAAGGTTACCTGTATAATGTACAAAACTTAAGTGCATAATAGTTATAGTACTTTGATTAAATTTAATTCGTGCCTATTTTGTACCTGTTTACTTAATCTTGCCCGCAACTGTATAACGAATTTGAAATTTAAAGGAAAAATATGGCTACACTAAAATCCATCATAAATGTATATCATATTTTTAAATTTATATAATATACCCAAATTAACAGAGAGAATCCTCCGAAGCATCTACGCAAGAATTTCAGCGCGCCAGAAGTCTTTCTAGGCGGCGTAAGTGCGTTCAACCCGTTTTTGTTTAAAAGATCGCGTGCAACGGTCGTGGTTAAACCGTGCTTCGCATCGGTTCGCAAACTTCGTAATAAATCCTCCGCTGGCCGTAAGTGAACGTCCGTTTCGATATCCCGGCGCAGAGATTCCAGATTACTGGTAGTGTGCCTTCGCCTTCGCTCGCTAAAGTAACTAAATAATTTCCAACCGGAAACCCAGCTCATCTCACGCGCCGTCGAACGAGAATTAAAAGCGAAATGTATACTTTTCTTCTATAAAAATGCCGAATAACCAAGATTTGTGCGTTCGATAACAAAACTCGAGATATCGTTGCACGCACATTCGACCGATCGAACGTCACGCTTCGACCGCATTCGATTGCTTACTAATACGAGGATAATCAAAATAAAAATTCGTGAATCGTACAAACTATTGATACAAGTCGGTATTCGACGAATATATATCGTGAAACTTTTAAAGAAAATTCCAAACGTACTCGTTCGATCGAATAAATATTGTTTGCCAGGGAAAGTTTAATATACCGACAGTGTGATTATTGCGACGGGAGGAATATTCTGCGCTACCCACGGAGCATCGATGGCGGCGGAAGGAAGAGGATGAATGGCGGCGCCAGTGTGGAAAGGCCGCAGCCAGACGAGCCTCGAAAGTCGAAAGACGCCACGCAGAGGAAACGAGTTTCGGACCGCCATAATAGCGCCATAGCGGTGTATACTTCGTCCCGCTCGTTCGTTGTTCGCGACGCGACGCTTACCGACGCTCGGCGTCGTTTATTAAAATTCCGATTAATGAGCGATCCGTTCGTAACGCGATTACGTTCGCAGTGTGTTAAAACGTGTATAGACGACGCACGAGAGGGCTCGAGGTAAGAACGACGTGAGAGACGCGTGAGTGCGTGTCTTCGTGGGTGCCTGCACGAACGATAGGCAGGAAAACATGGAGAACAGGCCGGCGCCGCTCCGTTCGAGGAGAGTCTGTCGGTTTTGCTTGACAGAATCCGAACCACTGAACTTCATTTATGAAAGGGATCATAGTAAGCCGTTTCAAGTACCGCTTACCCTGCAGATCATGTCGTGCGTCGCCATCGAGGTAATTATTTTCTTTAAAGACGGCATCGACCGCCACCGACCTATTCTCTACCTTTTATACCATATTCTTGTGATAGGCATGCCACGTTATGCGTTAGTACTGATTCTGTGCGGCCGTTTGTTTCGTACGTCGACGATATCGGTTTTCGTCGAATCATTTGTTGAAATTGATGCTCTTTATCGAACAAAATGCATACTACGCTAATAAACAGCGAACGGTTTTGATAACACAGATGTCACGTTTACCGGTTGAGTCGTATATAGTCAACGACTTTTCGTTGAAATCGATCATGAAATTTCGTTCAGGTTTGGTAAATAAATGATTTATGATAGGAACGGTTAGCAACGTTCGATTGATAATCAAGCATGAACGAAATTTCAATACGCACCCTTATTTAATTATGATTTACGTAGTGAAATTACGCTATCAATAATATAATTTCAATGCTGCGATGGTAAAATATGATGTCTGATTTGTCTTGTTTTTAAGTCATTAGGATATTCCCTATTTTCGATGTTTATATGTACGATGTAAAATGATTTGAAAAATATATTTATCGACTTATTTTACGAAATACTTTTTTGTTATGATAGATTGAAATAATTCACTTTGGCGGGAAAACGATCAACGTGCACGTTCTACCCGATTGTTGTACATAATTGTGTTATATACAAATATTATATATTATTATATGTTCTGCTTTTATAAGTCAGGACTATATTTTGAAAATAAACTTGTAAAAACTTTCATGTAGTACTTTTTATGCTTCTAACGTTACAATCTCTTCTCATTTTTGTTCGTATAAGCTTACATCTCTTAAAAAGGTTTTAATTAACATGTCATAACGTATTATTTTTAAGGTGTATGCAGCTGATGGAATGCCTCAAATGATATGCACTATGTGTCGTTGGAATTTGGATCGCTCTTATAAATTTAAACTACAGTGCAAGAAAGCAGACGAAGCCCTGAGAGCTTATCCGCTGTCTGGTGTTTTACCAAGACCGTTTCCACCGATTCCTAATGATCCTCCAGAGACAAATAATAAACGTCCTTTGGAACAGAGATCTCAAAATGAAGGCGTAAAGAAACCTCGTGTAGACAATGGTGATAGAGAAAGACGAGAAACACGAGAACGAGACAGGGACAGGGACAGGGATAGGGACCGAGAAAGAGAAAGAGAAAGAGAAAGAGAAAGAGAGAGAGAAAGGGAAAGGGAAAGAGATAGAGATAGGGATAGGGATAGGGAACGAGAAAGGGATAAGGATCGTGACAGAGACAGAGAAAGAGATAGACAAACTGAAAAACAGGATGAAACGCATGATTTTTACGAAGAAGAGCATGACGGTGGTAGCGAAGGAGATCAAGATACAAAGCGTATTAAAGAAGAACGGAAATTAGAACCAGGTGAGATTAGAGTACATGCATGTGATCAGTGTGATCGTACATTTCCTTTGCGTCAAGCTCTTGCTCTTCATGTTCAAAGAGCTCATCGAGATCGTAATTACAAGTGTACAGAATGTGACCGTATGTTCTTTTCTAAATATGATCTTGCAAAACACATGACTACGCATTCGGAAGAGAAACCATTTTCTTGCCCAATTTGCAACAAACAATTTTCAAGAGCAAATTTATTGCAACGTCATGAAAAGGTTCATAGGGACGAACTAAGATATGGTTGTCAACATTGTGATCGTGAATTCTTTACAACCGAAGAATTAGAAAAGCATGAAGATTCTGTGCACAAGAAAGAGAAACCTTTCCAGTGCAACATCTGTAACAAACGTTTTACATACAAACAAGGTTTAGAGCGTCATGAAGTCCTACACAACGAAGATAAAACTTTTGTTTGCGAGTACTGCAAGGAGGCATTCCGTACGAGTACGAAGTTGGCCAGTCACTTAACGACTCATGCTGGACATAGACCATATCTATGCAAACTATGCCCTCGTTCGTTCCTGCTGTCTCACCATCTAACTAGACACATGCGCACGCATTCCGTAGAAAAACGTCATGTTTGTGAAGATTGCGGTAAAGCATTCAAACGTAAAGAGAGCTTGGAAGTACATCAATTAACGCACACAAAACGCACAGGTATGGGATTAACTTGCGATGTCTGCCAGGAGTCTTGTCGTAATAGGGCAGATTATGTAACTCATATAAAACAACATATTGAAGCAGGTGAAAAAATGGGACCAGATGGATTGCAGCCAGACAATAAAACTAAACTTGAATTAGACTCTGATGAGGATGAAGAAGAGGAACAATATTCGGATGGAGATGACGATTATGAACCACCAGCATACATTGTGAAGAAACTTCCAAAACCAAATAAACCAACCGAAAGCGACGATGAAACGGAAAGGACTGAGAAGGATGAAAATCAAAAGGAGCAAGTGGTATTTGTAAGACATAAAGATGGTAATATGATCAAAAAGACAATTAAAACATTGATGCCTATACAACGTCGGGAAGTGCAAGATACGAAAACGAAACAAAGTCCAAATAGTAGTCAGCCTCAAGCGAGTACAAAAACTGTACATTCTACTGTACAATCGAAGCCGCCTGAAGAATCTGCAAAGTCTTCCCGTGTGGATGAAACAGAAGCACAAGTTCAAAAAATTGTTGCGTCTGTGTTTAAAGAACATAAGATTCCTTTGAAACATCAAAATGTTACTCAAGAACAGAGTAAAGAATCGCCTACATCTACAAAGAATAATTCACAGAATCAAACGCCCATAAAAGATGATAAACCTGAGGCATCTACACCGACCACCGGTACTCCAAAAGCTGTTAGTACTGTCAAAGTAATAAAAAGAATTGTTATGAGGAAGCCTAGTGGAAGCACCGAAACTCCAACAGGTACATCTGTAACAAAGGAAGGAGATGCAACAGGTACCACTCCTCAGGTGGCTAGTACAGGTCACAAAGTTACAAAACGGGTGATTGTTCGTAGAATCATTCGACAAGGTGATACTACAAGAGAGGTTATTATGAATCCTGATGGTACAATAATAGATCCAGCGGAACTGGCAAAATTACCAACTGGTAATGTAGTAAAGAGAGTTGTTGTAAAGAAGCCTCTTGATAAGCATTCGAGCCTGATTCAAGCTGTGTTGCAATCATCGGCAACGCAACGACCAGCAGCAAGCATAAAGAATAATGATTCAGTATTAAATGAATCTCCAAAGTTCGAATTAAAAACATCTCAACCTGTAACTCCATTGCCGTCGACAACAAAAATTACAGCAACTGTTGAGAAACCCGCCCCTACGGCAGGAGATCAGGAAACTAAGGAAAAATTAGAACAACTAGAAAAGAGAGTGGAACAACAACGCCTGAAAATTGAAGAATTAGAAGCACGCAAACAGCAGGAATATGAGCCTATGGAAGAATTGTCACCAGAACGTCACGATGAGTCCGAGGATGAACAGCAGTTACCTCTAAAGAGAGTATTTGTGAAGAAAAAGCAAAGCATGTACGATGAAGAACAGGAGTATAATGACAATGATATAACAACAATAACTCCTGTAACCACGTCTACAGTTACAACTGCATCATTGACAACTGTTGCAACAACATCTACCGCAACAACATCTGCTGCAATAATACCTGTGGCATCAACACCTTCGCCAACAACGCCTACGGCAACAACGCCTTCGACAACAACACCTTCGTCAACAACATCTTCGGCAACAATACCAACAGTGACAATCCCTGCGACAATAATAAGGGAAAGTAATCAATTTGAATCAGATAAAGATATAATTGAAACTGAGATGAAACTAGATGAAAATACGCAGAAAGAACCTGTAATACTGCCAAAGGTAACATCTACACCTGTTGTTAGAAGAGAAGGTAAACCATTGATAACCAGCTCGAAAGTTTATGGAAATAAGAAAATTATTGTTGTGAAAACGGACGAGGCATCAGAAGTGGAAGAGATGAGCCGAGAATTATGTAGTATATTAGACTCTGCTGATTCTGTGGTGAAAATGCAAGAAACGGTTCTAAGTAATCTCACTCAAATATCTTCTTTCGGAGAATCTTCTCAGAAAAATTATATTGACAAACCAAAAGCTGGTCCTTCTAACGCGGATGATAATAATGACGACGTCATCCATGATTCAGTAAAACCAGAACTTAATGTATCTGGGCCCCAAAAAGATACGTCTATGAAACTAGATGATGCTACACCAATGGACGTAGAGAATTTGGATGGAGGCGACATTAAAACAGAACCCAAATCTGAGGATGATCCAGGCGTTCGACAACCCGAACAAAACTCGAATTTGTCTTTAGATGAACAAGATCTTTCCGAAGCTACAGATATTTTTGAGCCCTCAGATAATGTCTTAGAAGTTCAAAAGAGTCAGTTAGGGGACTCTGTGATTGAACTTGACCATGAAAATCATACAATAAATTTAAACGATACTAATGACAGTCAAGATAGTCTTGAAGATAAACTTCAACAAATGGAAGGTTAAATTTCCTTACAGAAGAAACTGTAAAATGAGAAGGTGGACGAGATTTAAAAACCAGCAGCTCGAATTTAATCAATGTTACACTTTTGATTACAATTTTATAAATTGAAAGTCCGACTTTGATGCATTTTGGACAGATATAGAGAAATATATTCATTGTTTTATTATTAAATTCATTAAGAAATCGTGAATTTAAAGTAACTTGAATCTTATTATATTGCATCTAAACTTCCCTATGTATCTTTGATTTTTTTCCGTGTGATAATTATTGAATCATTTCTGTAATGTTAATTACGAAAGGTATCAGTGAAGTATGAAAACAAAGCGTGCTATCCATTAATGAACATAACAGCATGAAAGAAAATTTTTATTTAAATTATAATAACGAATTCATGTATACCTTGTGTATGTATCAAGAAATTTGATATCTGCGTTATTATCTCAATTGTGCCAATTGCGTCGATCCAATTGGAGGAATTTTTGAATTTAAATATCTCTGATTTATTATCTGGTATATGTGCATGTAATTACCGAACGTAAGACATTTGTATATACATTGGAAGTTATATTTTGTTTCGAATATACTTTGTTCGTAATAACAATTCTATTGACAAAACATTTTGATCGTATTACATTTTTCCTCATTGTTATTCACAACTGACTCCATTATTGGGAACACAAGGTACTTTAAAGAATTAAACTTACTATAATACTTAATGATAATTGTGCGAGACTAGAATGGAAACGGTACATAGATTATTCAATATTCTATAAACATTTGAAGCTGTGTATCAAATACAAACTATGGTGTGTAAATGTAAAATCACGTGTTGCTTATTTTCCAGGAAAACCTTCCGCCCATGCAATATAGATAAATCCACTCTATTTAACTTTTACGTAAAACGTGCATATTTTATTTTATGCAATAGGATATAGGACATATTTAGGTATGCATTTTAATATTAATATTTTATTTTATATAATATTATTATAATATTATATAAACATGATTACATGTCTGTTAATATTATTTCCGTCGTACTATGATGTACAATCTATAAAAATAATATGTATCTTATAATTATAAATATAATAGATACAAAACAGTAGTGAATTTGAATATAGTCATCGGCATACCACCAATAAGGATGTACAAAAATTGATTAAATACTGAAAGCATACTATCGTTACAATTTACACATTATATTCTGATCGTTTATTACGGTATAATAGCACAAACGAGATATTTATCTACACGTAGATAAATAAAACACGTGAAAATAATATAGAATAACTTCTAACGTTTAACTACAATTACTTTCATTAAATGATTGCGAATGCATATCTAAATACATGACAAAAATTAAATAAATTTTGCAGTATTTATTGGGACTATGTCGTTCACATTATTCAATAAACGTATCGCGTTTATGTAATGGTAGATGTCGCCACCATGAAGTTTTACTTGGGCAATGTCGATCTTTGGTTTTTAATATCTTTCGATCATCGATGTAATAAATTCTAATTTACAAAAGTAGCTGCGAATTATTGATGAGAACTACGCGCTTATAAATCATGCAGACCAAACAAGTATATGTAATCGAATTCAACGAATATATATGGAAATGTGATAAATTAAATTATATTAATCGAGAAGCTTAAAATGTAATTATTGGAAGGTTAGAATACTTTAATTAATGATAAATAAACCACTCGGAAATAGAATACAATTTACGGTTACGATCTCGAAATACTGACGTCAGCCAGTTTTCGAGTTTTCAAGTTGGACAGTATTTATAATAAAATACGACGATTAGCAGCAGCTGGAAGATCAAGCGGGGTTGACGTCCTTCTTACTGGTAAGGCTCTCTAGCTGCAAAAATAATACTTCGCATGTTTTTCACTGTGTTTTGACAACCACTTATAATAAGAAGCAATATAAACAAAAAAAAAAATATATATAGCATTCCCGTCTTCGAATCTTTCTTTGTATCTTCGTTTCTTAAAGTCCACCCCTTCCACTGTCTATGTACTCGAACTGCTGTGAAACAGAGACGATCGAAAATTTAACCAAAAAAAAACTATTTTATATCGTCCTCAAATTATATGTATATGCATGTATAAATAAAACATAGAAAGATTCTACAACGAGAATTTTATAGACCTGACCGAATCAAGTTATTATACTCATTTAATATCATTGTACTTAATGAAATATGGTTGGCCCAAAAATGAAATTCAAAGTATATTTTCTTTTAGCTTCGGTAGATAAATTCCAACTAAACTGGTCCTCTTGCGACAGTGGTGTACTGCTCTTCCTGTTCCTTCGCAGGACCGACTGCATGCTCATAAACCAATCCACCCGCCATTCCTCCAAGAATCGGACCAACCCAATAAACCCAATGATTGTCAAATGCACCCATCACAGCAGCACTGCCCAATGATCGTGCTGGATTCATGCCTGCGCCAGTTCTTGGTACCTGTTACAATGATTCAGGTAAAGATACGCTTTTCCCATATTTGCATTAATCGATTACGACAAAATTAACCTAGCACGTAGACATTTTCTTTTCGAAGATGGATACGCGATTTGATGAAAATCTGATATTTAATAATTTAGATTTATGTAAAAGTTCGTCTGACTAAATCGTTTCGAAAAGTAAGGAAATTTTACAATTTATAATTTTTATTAAAAACATTTACGATTTTTCTCCTAATTGTACGAAAAGTTTATAATTAATCGATATTCTATAAATATTAATTTTAGATTATCGTATAATCTTTGCATTTTATAATCACAAATATTTAAAATTAAAAATTTTAAAAATATAAAAATTTTTTGTTAACTAATTATTCGTTAAATTGATGACGGAGTTTCCTCCATTAGAATTGGTGGGAGGTTTAGCAAGTTCTCTTGGATTCTTCGGTTAGATTGTCGGAATGTAGAAAATTCGAAAAATCTTACTCCAACAAGATGGCCGACCGTAACAGCGAGTCCAATTATGAGTGGGGCCATTCCTCGACTGTGTGGCTTGGCTGCGTCGCATGCTCCGCACACGACGAGAACTAGTATGAAGGCTAGAAAGAATTCTATTCCAAAACCTTGTACAGGCGTAACACCCTCGGAAAGTTGCACTACTCCGAGTGCAGCCTCCATTCTTTCGGGGGACAGCGCCCTTAATGCACCAGATCCTGCTATTGCTCCCACGCACTGAGCCAACACGTACAATAATCCTCTAATTATTGGTACCTATAGAATAAAAAAATCTTTTATTACTTACAATTAGAGAATTATAAAATTCAACGTTGATGGTTAGGTCCGAAAACACAAAATGGCCCCTGACTCTAGGCATTCTTTTCTTCCAAATTTTTCAATTAAAATTACACATTCACCAACGAACACTATTATTTGTATTATTTTGTTCAGAGAAAATTCCATTGATATGCGTGAAATATCGAAAAAATAATTACTCGACACTATTACTTGTAATTTTAAGAGTCATAACAATTTCAAACGTGCTTCTTAACAGTCTGTTCATGTGTACATTTTTACACAAAATACGAGTACTTGCAATGTGCCAAAACTGTTATTATAATATCTATTTTCAAGAAGAAGGCTCATCACTGAGTTTGGTACCACATTATTTTAAAATCCTTTGATCAGAACAAAGTAAAAATGTATCATTCGTGAAATTTATTTTGAATGGACAATTAACGTTACAGAATAATTATCATATTCGTTTTACCTTGCCCACAATCATTAAACCGAACGTAACAGCAGGATTAACGTGGCCTCCGGAAATATGGCCGACTCCTTGTATCGCGGCAGCCACCGTCAAGCCAAAGGCGAGACTTATGGCGACGACGTTCGCGGTGATGACCGATCCGCAGCCAAAGAAATTCAACAGCATCGTGCCTAGAAATTCCGCCAACAGTGCTCGATAAAGGCCAGCCTTTGTATCGGTTAGTTCGTTCGTGCCTACGGTCGCCTTTAAGTTCTCCATCTGCGAAACGAGATAGCCGATTAATCATCATCGCGGCCGCGTAAAGGATGTCGTTTAGACGCGTTTTCGATACTACAAAAGAAACGACTGCCGTTCTCGATGGCGTACGTTTTAACCATAAAAAGCAACGTCTACTTTTTCGCGTAGTTTCGCGGCGTCCGCGGCTTCTGTCTGCTCTGTAACGGTCCTTGAATCTCGCTTGGCGAAAAGCTTTTTACGCAACATCGATAAAGAACAATTAATAATGCCGTCGTTGCAAAGAAAAAAACGCGGCAGACTCGCGTCGAAGAAAATCATCGATGAATAGAATACCGTAAACAATTGAGGCCAGGAAAACGGACTGTTCCGAGGGTTTTCCATTTTGAATTGATCTCTGGATAAACGAGATATTTTATATCAACGTCTTGTGTAGAGAATAAATATGATTCGTTGCATGAAACAATGACATGTTTCGTATAAGAAATTCGCGTGACTTTTATGCTCCCCTTTGTGGAATTGGTGTCAGACTGTTTGTAATGTTTTGGCAGATGTCGCGATAGACACGATTCCCAAAATTACGTCTTTTTTTTTTGAAGAGTTCTATACGTGCATTCTGACCTAATATTTTTAAATCTTACAGAAACTGATTATAAAACTACGATTTCATTAAAATTTGTTACGTTGCTCTTCGAATCTTTTTCACCGATTATATTTGATTTCGTTAAATTGTTGTATTCATTTATCGAGTACAATTGCATGAAGTAAATTATTTTTCAGAAGTAAAGCAATTCGATTCGTTGTTTTCGTTTTACGATTTTATTTTGTATCTTTTCTTAAGGAAGAATGCTAAACGGAACACTAATGAAACAACTTATGCAATACGAGAAGACATGAAGCTAATTAGAATGCAGTACACTATAACTGTACCAATTACTGTTATTTTGTAGGCAATCATTTTATAATATCAAGGAAATTCCAACATTTCAACCATTTTTGCACGAATAGTTTATGTTCCTTTTCGAAGTCGTTTGTCGCTCATTAATTTATTATATATCTCAATAATTTTCAGTTAAAAATTGTCAAGTTTCTGCTTATATTTTCATGATACATTTTCTTTCATTTATTTACTTAACGTTGTATCAGCTTGATAGACACATTTCTATTTTATATCTTCACCTTTTAATATTTCATTTTATTACTTATTATTTATGTACCTTAAGTGCTATAAACAATATATCTGCCTAGTACAATTCCAATATTTTTGTTAGCAAAACCCTGTTCTTTTTCCTGTTTCTCTGTTAGAAACATTTCTAAATGTATAAATAAGTTTAAATTATGGTTAATCAATTTGAGAATAAAGTTGTACGATCGTTTAACAGTTCCGTCGACTCGGGTCATAGATCTAGATCGAGGACGCGCGTACGCTAAACGTGCGTAAATATACAGGGTAGATAAAAAAGGACTGAACGTTTTAAACCAAATTATTCAAAACAAAATATATTTTTGAATTTAAACTTAAATGGTTTTTTGTTAAAAAAGAATTAAATTAATTTATCAAATTTACCAAATCTTCTCCTGTGGATACAAGATGGCGTAAGAGAAGTTCAAAGTTTACGTTAACTTTGATGTATCACATATACATATTATGATAATAATAATATGTGCATGTGTATCACGTATATTGAATAAAAATAGTAATCGTACGCTCTAGAAGTCGACATCGATAAGTAAAAATTACGGAAATCATGTCAATGGAGCGATAATAAATAATTCTGAGATAAAGACAGCTCGTTAACAGACATTTTAAATTAATATCCAGGCATGCAAAATACTGAGTAAATGCTAGTTAATGATTATTTTTTAATAAAATTCGCCCAACTCGAAAAGCACGATAATTTAATTCATATTTAAATTCAAAAGATTGGGTCCATTCTCGATTAGCCTTCGATTTTATCAAAATTTTATCACTCTAAAATCGGCTCCAATCACATCGATTTTCATGATAGACAAGTGTTTTTCAAGGGTGAAACCGATTTCACGTGGTACAAAAGTGTTTTTTCGAAGGGTAAACCGATTTCACGTGGCGCAAAAACGTTTCTGTTTCGCCTTGTAACACCGTTACGAATTACGTCGTCGAAGAAACGAAACGGTTACGTTAACCAGCGACGCATCCAGGTTACATTACGCATGCAGATCGTCATATCCTCGACGAGTGCGACAGCCGGTCCCGATCGCCTCGAATTACTTAATCGTTCCCGCCAGAATGTACGACAAGTTAATCGTCACCCACGCCGTTGCGTTTAACGTCTTTCGTACGCAACGCGATCATTTTCTGGGTCGTTTCTCTTCTGCTCGTTCTTAATTTTCGTCTTATCTTCGATGACACACTTCGTTACGGATCATCTTCGGGAAATTAGAACCCCGCCTCCGCAATTACCAAATCAAAGATCATTCTGGACGAGGTAGATATCCTAATTATCCAAATACCTTTTTACAATCGTCCTTTTTAATGATAATAGATAGGATACTGTTTTCTCCCTGCGTTGTAGTAAAGATATTTTATATTTAATTTGTTAAAAAGCAGGTCACTAATGTAGTAAGAATATTTTATATTTAAATAATTAAAAAATAGATCACCAGTGTCCCAGTCATCGTTATGTAATATTTGTTTTTATAACTGTTATTTATAAACCAACAATTGGCTTTTCCTTTGCTCAAATGTATTATTAGCGGATAATGTGACACGATGTGTGTTTTATTTAGATATTTAACGAAACGATATATCATGCATATAGTCTATGTGACAGAGTTAGGCGAATTTTATTCTTAGATTAGTATTTTTTTAGCCACTATCACTGTAAATTCACTTATTTTATGGATATACTGTGAAAGAAACTTTGACAATTGACATTTATCCAGTGATAGAAAAAAAGAATAATTGTGTTTTAATTGTGTATGTTTTATAGCTTTGACATTTACCCAAAAAAGCAGGATTACCTCCTCATAAGATTTTGGTTTTATATTCTCGAAAAATCAATCATTAGGATCACTATGCTAATGTTACGTTTTTAACTATTTCACTTTAAGTGCATAGTTTGTTAATAAAATAAAAGCTATAATGCTTTTACCAAACTGTTAACGGAATAAATTGAAAATGTCAAAATTAGGTGCACTTACTCTACTGATTTAGTAATAAATAATCGGAGGAGGGATGGAAATTAATGAAAATCGTACGAGTTACGTTTGTTTCCCGGGAAAGAACGTATTAGTTGAGTCAATAATGGATTTAATTCGGGTGAGATCATCCGTGCACTAGCAAAAGACGACGTCCTCGTATCACGATTATGCCACGACTCGCATCACGCGCGCGATATTGTTTACAGCTGGCTTTTCCTTTATTTTTTTCGTTACCGATACTCAATTCGCGTAATTGCATAATTTCCATCGTAGACGAACGCGCATAACAATCGTTGCTTTCAATAACACAATTTTTCCGTTATCGTAAATTTCAATGATCGAAACTAAATACATCTGTGTAATTATTTTAAATAAAAATTGTCATCTTATTTTCCTTGAACGATTCTAATTTAATTTGCTCTATTTTCAACATATCGCAATAGAATTGGCTCTTTGATCGATTATAAAAATATGTCGTTATTACAAAAGAACAAAGTGAAACTTGAAAACTCATAAACAAAGCCTCGATATTATCGGTGTTCCTATCCTGACATATTTTTTCGTACTGTCCAATGAATTTATTTATCAGGATAAACGGAACACCCTGTACGTTTGATCTTCGTGCAAAATGGGTTGTCTCGAAAGCATCCATGATTAGACATCATTAAAACGGTACATAATAAAATATCACCGAACTCTGTCGGTAATAGCAGGAAACTCTTCCTCCATACGTTAATTTCGTCTAATTACTAATTACATAGACAGTAAAAAAATTGTGTCTTTCATAGTTAGAAATTATTAATAACCCCCGTGTTACTTTTTCTATGGTATTTAATAATTGAGATAAACAATAACGGTTGTATATAGATGATGCTGGTTATATCGAGGTTTCTACGGAGGATCTACATAAACGATAAGTTTTTATGCCATCGTAAACATAACGGTAAACTACAAGTACGATTAGCTTCGTCTATGCAGAGGCTCGATGTACGTATAATCACGGTAGCTGTTCTGTCACAACGAGTTAAAACGACACTACTCAACTGTCAACAAATTGCTTTCCATCAACTTTCCGCGACCCTCGAATAAATTCATCAACGAGCAAACGGCATCCTTTCATCAAGGCGATAAATAATATATCAACAGTCGCTCGTAACGTCCCGTTTGATATCCGCGCGGATCGGATGTTCGTAAAATCTAAATTGATTAACTAGGAACTGTATCAATAAATTAGCGAGTATGAAACTAGATTAGCTCCTTTTCGTCAAGACATCTGGTAGGCGAATTACGCAAATGGATGTCGTTAAAGATGTCGTTTAAACTCGGTCTAACTCGACGCGGGGGTGTTCGATTTTCCCGATGATATCATATCTCGAGACTATTTCTTCTCTCCGCGTGCAATGCAATTTCATTTCATTAAAAAGAACTGTTGAGCAATTATTTTTTTTTTTTAATGTAATGGGAAACGAAAACTTATAACGATGTGTAACAATTGCTAGAAGATAAAGAAATCTTTAGTATCGATTTTATACAGGATAAAAGTCTCTTTTGTCTGCTCTTTCAATTGGTCAAACGTTTAACAAAACTAAAAAAATGTACAAATTTATTACAAAGTTTTGTATACACTTACTCCTATTTGTATTTTTACACTATAATGGTGATTCACTATGAATTAACAAAAATTTGCCTCTTTTGAAATTAGTATAAATCCATTTTTATGGTTTGAACAAATTAAAAATAAAATTTGCTAATGGTCAACGTTCTTGTGAGGTCAATTGACGTTAAGCTGCGTTGGTCGTGTGCAAGTCTAAGATGGGTAACCGTTTGAAAATACCCCGTATTGTTGTTATTATTATTCTTTTATATTGTTTATATTATACTTCAATATCGAGTTTTGTAATTAAGGATCACTTGCATGTTAATATTTAAGAAAAAGTACGAAAAGAAAACTACTTCATAAGTATAATTATCACAGAATAATAAAAACAACATTTGGTAAAAATGTTTGAAAAGAATCCATAAGAAACAAAATTACTTTGTAAATAGAAGTAGTGTAATAAAAAAAAGTAAAATGAAATTAATGGGAAAGAATTACTACGTAAATAGAAGCATAATGAGTGTAATAAAAAAAACATTTGGTAAAAACAAATGAAAAAAATTGAATCACCATTATACTGTATGAATACGAATAGGAGTAACTGTACATAAATAAAGCTTCGTCAGAAGAATAATTATCATTATAATTTGATGCATGCGACAGTATAAGAAGTACATTTTCGAATTTATTATGTATTATAAATATAAAACCATTCGTAAGATGTAAAAATCCTTGAATACAGTAACGAAGTTTTGGATACTTACTTCGTAGAAAACTAGAAGATTATTGTCCAAGTTGTTAATGCCACAAGCTTTCGAATACGACTAACGCAAGGTATTAATAATACTATATTATGCAGTGTTCTACCTCGAATTATCGCTGTTTCTGTTCTTGAAACTATCACATCGTTATCTTCATCGCTTCCTGAAATATTTGCACGCAGCGAGTTTCTACTTGCTCTTACTGTTCTCTCATTCTCTGGGTCGTTTCATACTAAACGACAGACAACTTCTAGAGATACATTTCGGATTTGGCTGAATTGCCAATTCAACAGTTACAAATTATTCACCAACTGTATTGTGCAATTAACATCATTTTGAAAAGTCTTTCAAAATACTTTAAAATATCGATAAAATTCATAAGGTACCCAAATTCTAGCCAAATTAAAAATGGTACTCGAAAAATTCTTAACTCAGAACGACGATGATTAATGAAAATGTAAAGTAGCATTTCTAACCTTTCAGACCTGGGAAAAATTTGAATGGGAGATTCCATAGGCCAAAATAAGATGAAAATGAAGAATACTAATTTGTTGATGGAGGCTTCCTTAAAAAGTTATTAACGTTTAAAGTTTCGCCCGTACTGAATTTTTTTCTCGAAAATGCGCAAGATTTCGGGGGTATGTCTATTCACCAAAAATGATTGTAATTGACCCCCGCAACAGAAAATAATTTTTCCAAAACGATTTGATATTTTTTTTTCCATCGAAAAATTTCACACCTCGAATTTTTTTTTCGAAAATGCGCAAGATTTCGGGGGTATGTCTATTCACCAAAAATGATTGTAATTAACCCCCGCAACAGAAAATAATTTTTCCAAAACGATTTGATATTTTTTTTTCCATCAAAAAATTTCACACCTTCCTGAATTTTTTTCTAAAAAGTGGGTAGGATTTCGGAGGTATGTCTATTCACCAAAAATGACTGTAATTGACCCCCGCAATCGAAAATAATTTTTCCAAAACGATTTGAAATTTTTGTATTTAATTGTTAATAACTTTTTAACGAAGCCTCCATCAACAAATTGGTATTTTTGATTTTCGTTTTATTTTGGCCCCTAGAATCCTCCATTAAAATGTTTCCCTGTATATTTATTGTTATTTTTAATTATATAAATCTTTCCCGAGTTCGGTTGAAATTAAAAATGTCGATTCGATGGTTTTAAAAACAATCTAATTGTCCAATAATATTCAAATATTCAAAGGTCATTTTAAGGTCATTTATACGAGTCGATTCGAAGCATTTCGAATATGAAATTACTGAAAACAGTCCCAGCTCCATTCGAAATCACGCGTAGCGTTTCCTGCTCGTTTCGAACATTCGTTATCGTCCCGTCTCGCGTTTCAGGGTCTCGAACAGCTCCGATTCATAGTAGAGCAAAGATCTACGGAGGTATATAACACCTATTAGTGGTCTCGTCCAGGTTATAGTAATTATACTGAAAGCATCCGTCCGTGGTTCCGGCCGCGTGTTTATTTTTCTGTAACCTTCGATCGTTCCGCAAAAGCAGCGAAAACCGGTCGATTTCACACAAATCACCCGTTACGTCTTCTCGCGATTTATCGTCGCGCCGTCTCGGATGGTCGTTATCCCTATATGGTGCAGTACAGGTACACGATATCTCTCCTTATCTCTCGCCGCATCTCTTTCTCTCTTACCCTCGTTTCTTTTACCGCGGATAAAGCGTCATTTAAATCTTTTCCTACTTTCCTGCGTTACGGGCTTCGAGATAAGACAAGGCTCCCCTTGGCAGTCGAAACAATTAGAAGAGAAATAGAATTAATTTCCAGTCTGGTCGAACGAGCGTAGCGAACCAGCACCAAGGGCGAAGGAAATATCGCGTACATTATATAAGAATATTTTCACGGAGTGCTGGAGCTCCAAAGAGGGCGAATAATTCAAGGCATAATCTGTACAGGCTATTTTTTATTTTGTGCAGTTTAATTGCACGCGTTTTTGCAACGTAAATATTTGCTCGCGAGATATTTTATTTCCCTCTTTTTTTCTTCACGACGTCTTTGCTGCACAGGATGCGTGGAAAAAGAGAAAAATAAAAAAATGTGTAACAGAGTGGTTGTGTTCGACTATTTTAGAATATATGGAACATGTGCTTCAAAACGTTACAGTGTTATGTGAGAAATTGAAGTTAACGGTTATCGTCTAGAACATCTTCTCGAATGAGATAGGTAAATGTTTGCACTGAAACGCGTGAATTTTATATGGTTCTTTATCCCTCTATAAATTCGATAATGCAGACATGTGGTTGTATTTTTAAAAAAATATGCTTAATAGAATAGCTTTTTCGAAATTTACTTGAAACACCTTAGATGTAGTAAATAACTGTTAACTTACGAAATTGCAGTATTATTTAACAAATCTCTCATTCTGTAAATAAACTCCTAACGTCACCATTATTTTAACAATCTATTATATAACTTTCAAATTTAATACGCGACTGCAAAATTTTGAAGTAAAAATCATCGAATTAATAAAATAATTCTCACCTCCCCCCACCCCCCCTTCAACCTTGACACATTAAATTAATAATATCACCAGAAACTGATTGCTTTTCGTTTTCGACGCGCTTCTCGGTCGTGCCTCGCAATTATCTCTATTTGCACTCCAATAACCATAATCGTATCGTTCGCAACCTCTCGACTTGTTTGGCTTTCGCGACGCGCTCGAATTTTCCGTTTCCATCTCGTATTCTTTCGCGTACGTTTTCTTTTCCTTCCGAGCACGCTATGGCGAGGCTCTAACTACAGTATTTATCTGTTACGGACGCTACTCCCGGTCCGACCGGTAATCCACTCGTTCTACTTTACAGTAGAGGTAATAAAGGCTCATTCCACTGTCACTTCACGAACTTGTCACCGAGCCGTTTCGTTATTTTTGGTGGACATCGTACGAAACTGTTGTTGTTTGTTTAACCCATTTTATTTCCCTTCGTTAAACTATTCCGGGAGCACGCATACCCCGGTTTGGCTGCCAACCGGCGTCTAATTACCTCCATTCATCGACGATTCCACGTCCCCTGCGCGAAATTTACGCGCTCGCCGCGGTTCATTTTTCCACGAACGATTTCGATGAGCACGCGACGGCGACAAAAAACCGCGTCGTTGTATAATCTCGAAACTTTCTAATTATCTCGAGCAAGCAAATCTGCTGTTCTTCTGTCGAGACGAAAATAATAAAAATCTGTGACCGTACGGAGTTAATGGCACTGGTTAAGCTGGTCGCGAAAACGCGCGTTGATTTTAAGTAGAAATCGTTCGACGATTATTTTTGGTCGGAGTTTACGATTTTGGTGGAATATCGGAATTTGTTATTACGGTGATAAATGTCGAAACTCACCGCGATGGTGTCTGTTAGCCTGATCTGGGGGGAACGGACGTAGCGGTTTCGATGATCTCTCAGTGACTTCTGTCAGGTATGGGTTCTGTCACAACCTTTACGGTAGCAGCTCACAGAGAAACGAACTCTTCCTAGGAGTCACTGAAAGACAACTGTCGAGGCTGCCGAGCATTGAAAACAGCTGGTCTCACGTAGGTATCTAACTGCGTCTGGTACTCTGGTAGCTGGTACCAGAGTAGGGATATCACGGTTAAAACGAACCACGATCTCCAGGTAACACCACTGTTTTGATTCTGCAGCCGTACGAGACGCTGCTCGACGGGTTCCTCGCTCCTATGAATATGCTAATTAACGTACACTCATCAGATTTAGGAATTTTTGCTTGTGTCGTTTACTTGTTAGACGGCCAGTAGCAGTTACCTTCTTAACAAACGATGTCAATCTTATATAAACAAATAAAAACTACAAATAGTAACCTATCTACATGTCATGTTCTATATAATAATATTTAAATTTAGATATATAATATTTAATATTTAAATTTAGATATATAATATTTAATATTTAAATTTAGATATATAATATTTAATATTTAAATTTAGATATATAATATTTAATATTTAAATTTAGATATATAATATTTAATATTTTAATATTAGATTATAATATTTAATATTTAGATTACTTACCACCAGTTACCACTTTAACTTTCAATATTAATCTTCCATAAAGAATGAAAATCACACATAACTACCTACTCACGTTTTATTGATTATTTACTACTAGTTATCGCTTTAAATTTCAATATCAATCTCATATAAATTTAACAAACAAAATTTTATTTACATTCTATGTTTCATACAGTAACATTTAAAATTTTCTAATCGATCAATATTAGTACAACAATACTACCTTCGTCGAGTATGGTTGTCCTTTCTATAGTAGGTTATACTTAGTATTCAATTCTGGTGGTTTTAACATCCTCTCAAGGTGGTTGGCAAGTTTCCTTTTTCACGTATATTTCTTTGTTCTAGTCTTTTGTTAGAATCATAATTTACACAAGAGTGAAGTTTGTTTTTTGATATTTTATTGAATCTCCTAAATCAATAGATTACGATTTTTCCCCTTCTGGACAAATTATTTGCTAGATTATTTAAAAATATATTTTCTCTCACAGTCACGAAGACCTGTATTGCAATTATTATTGATTCTGCTTTTGAACAACCATTTTGCCAAGTATATCTGTGCATTCGCCTCTGGAATTTATCTATATAAAGTTAAAACTTATATTTATTGGTCTCTCGGTAATTAACGATGATAAATTGTTTATTTTTTTTCATGGTGTACGTTGTGGATCGATAAATTATTATTGTAAAGTTTATGAATTTCGTTGAGAGTTGCTGAGTTTCTATATTAATCTGCTAAAGCATTTCTGTATTTCTTCCTCATATTTTTATTGCTGAATATCTATTTTATTTACTTTTATAATGGATATATGAATTTAGATAGCAAACGTATTAGTTTGATTTCATTCCCTACGTAATTATCATTTATTCATAATAATTTTTAAACATATAATTCCCGGAATATAATATTCTTATCGAATTGAAAATTCTAGAAAATAGTTATAACAAATGTTATGTACTTTACAGTAGCAATTTGAAAAGTTTAGCTGCAGTACAACCAATGGAAAATTTAATTTTATTGGAAAGGTCGGAGGTACGTTTCCTTTCTTACGCGAAACTAATTTGTTTCTATAGAACAATGATTACAAAAACAATACTTGGAATGTTCGGTCTGTTGAGTCGAATTAGTGATGTTTTATTTCCAAGATAGACAAGATAGACGTAATTCATTGAAGAAGCAAAGCTTGCACAAGAATGCTTAATCCGTGACTAATCGATTTCTCGGTTCTAATAGAGAATTCAAAACCGAATCTAACAATATTTCCACCAATTATTAACATATTTAGATATTTACAAGATTGTGTATAATTTCCTTTTTCCAGGTATCAATGGATGATTCAACTAAATAATATATACCTACTTTTGTTTTTCCGTTGCAAACAATGTATTCGCATTTTTCTGTTTCATCGGATGCAAATATTGTTCCATATTTACGACGTTATCCGTAATATAGCGACTCTACTGTTACCGCTATAATTATGTAAACGTAACAAGAATAAAACCAATGTCCTTCGCGGATTAACAAAGAAAATTGAAGGGAACTTTTCGTAACAAGAATTGCTCAAGAATCTGCACATAAACGCTGCAGATACATTTCTATGATATATTTTTCTCAAATTTGTCAGCGATAAGAAAATTATTACTTTCATTTAAAATAAGTTTCGATTTAACTATTTTAATTTAATACAGTTCTTATTTCAATTAATTTTTACTTTATTTCAAATATCTATTAATGGTCGATATTTACAGTCAAAGCTTTTATTTTCTGTTTGTAAAACTGCCATGCAAAGAATATATTTAAAGGTATTAAAAATTTGAAATTTTATTCTTATTTAACGAATTAAGAGAATTTAATAAATAATTTAAACGAAAACGATGACGATCGATAAGAACTATATAAGATATTAGGAAGTACCGACGAATTATTTCGTTGATTAATTAATCTTATGAATTGGAAAATTAGTATCGTCGATTGACGTGCGTGACACGTTTCATTGAACTTCCGACCCAACCTCGACTTCGATTCGAGTCTTCGAAATTAGCGAGGATTGATTCGTAAATCAATTCAGAATGTAGCATGTCATGTAAACAATTAAATCAACTTCTCGAATTTCCTGTCTTAGCAAATGAAATTGTGCTTTCTTCGTTTTATAGTGTCAAGCAAATTAATTTAAAGCTCTTTGAAAATACACAAACATAATACAATTCGGTTAAAATTAAAAATTTGTTTATAGTCGTGTTTGTTTAGTATCATTACATATTATTCGAAACTTTTAATATTAATTTAATCGTGTTGTATTCTGTGTTTCCTAAATACTGAAAGAGAATGTCGAAAGCATCGATAAAATTAATTTGCTCCATGAAACCAAAACCAAATGGGAGTTCCTAGCATTTCAATTAACAATTCTCCTTGTACAATTTGTACGCATCAATCTTTTCCTGCCTCCTCATTGCGTTCCTATTACATTGACAAGTTGCTGTCTTTACCCCCTTATTTGTTCAGCATTCTCTCTTGTCGTTCAATCGAACGTGCACAATCATTGGCTGCAAATTTAACGGTTTACCTGGAAGCGTGCATAGACCGTATCTACTGCTATGCAGACAATGTCAAGCGAGAATGTGTTCTTGCATAACGTCCACAGGACACAATAAAACCGTTAAAAGTTATCTAAAAATTACTTACTAAACAGAACACTTCAAAGCAAACATTTAAAATGTTTTTAATTCTATTCGTACGATTCGATATGCATCGATACGATTTCTAGACAAAATTTGTTCACTTGTTCATTTGTTTTTGTATAAAAAGTCGAGAATTCCATCCCTGGAAATTATAAACACAAATAGAAATATTTTCAATAATTATTTAATACTTAAAATTCAGGTAATGAAGTTTTTGGTCAATTGTCTGATCTCAGGTCATTAGTACTATGTAAATAAGGATTCTTTAGAAATTGTTATTTTTGTTTTAACAAATCTGAACAGTCAAAAGTCCATTATACAGGATTGTAATAATAATAAAGGTAAACAAAATTTTTTTTTAGGAACAATGTTTTATTTCCATTAATAGATGAGGTCTGAAAAAGACTGTAGTCCATCCCTAGAAATTATAAATACAAATAGAAATATTTTCAATAATTATTTAATACTTAAAATTCAGGTAATGAAGTTTTTGGTCAATTGTCTGATCTCAAGTCATTAGTACTATGTAAATAAGGATTCTTTAGAAATTGTTATTTTTATTTTAACACATCTGAACAGTCAAAAATCCATTATACAGGATTGTAATAATAATAAAGGTAAACGTGAGATTGTTTTTGGTAAAAAAAATTTTTTTTTTAGGAGCAATATTTTATTTCCATTAATGGATGAGGTCTGAAAAAGACTGTAGTCGTGTTTTCGACATTAAAAAATGTGCAAGTGTGGAAAGTATGATATATGGAGAAATTATACGTGGTTGTATTTTTCCTAAAGAAATTCCCAAAAGGACGTTTCCTTCTGGTTACGAACAAGAATACTTCTAATCGCGAGCAGATATAAAAATGATCGAACAGGATGAATCGTTTTGTGTTACGAATTGATCGAATGGCCAATTTGCATTTCTAAACGTAGCAGTACACGCCTCCGCTGATTCTCTACTCGAGAATGATTTAATTCGTTCATATATCAACTTCCTCAACGAGATTAGCTTGCTGCGTTATGTTAATCAAGCTTGAGTGGTTTGCTATAAAAAGACCATTATATGTTAATGGACGTTACACATCTTTTGGTTGCATTGTTTCATTTATGGTGACGCTGTGATTAACATACTGGCAAACATCTTTTAACTGTGGACAGTGGCATTTATTCATCATTAGCCTTTTCAACCCTGCAATACATTATGATACACAAATATTTCTCGATATAAAATAATTTTTTTTAAATTATTCATGTAAGACACACAATTATCTGTATACAGAGTGTTCGGCCAACTCTGGGAAAAATTTTAATGGGAGATTCTAGAGGCGAAAATAAGACGAAAATCAAGAATACCAATTTGTTGACTGAGGCTTCGTTAAAATGTTATTAACAATTAAATACAAAAATTTCAAATCGTTCTGAAAAAAATTATTTTTGATTATGGGGCTCGATTACAATCATTTTTGGTGGATACACATACCCCTAAAATCCTACCCACTTTCGAGAAAAAAATTCGAGTAGCTACTGAAATTTTTAGACGAAATTAAAAAATTCCTAATTTTACTAAAAAAATTATACTTAATTGCAGGGGTCAATTACAATCATTTTTGGTGAATAGACGTACCTCCGAAATCCTGTACATTTTCGAGAAAAAAAATTATTTACCTAAAATCTAATATGAGGTCAGGTACCCTGAAATTTCATTCGAATCTTTAAAATGTCATAACTCCTGAACGGATTGAACGATTTTAATGTTTCAAACGGCAAACAACGCGCATTTAGATGATGAATATGTAGAAACCGCAAAAACATTCGAAAAGTTGATTCTTGACCCCGCAAAATGAGAAAAACCCAATAAAAATGGTTCAATTTTCAAACGACCATAACTCCTACAATAGTGAATATATTTCAATGAAACTTTTTTCGGAAGTAGAGCTCATGGGTATCTACAAAAAGGTATTAGACAACTTTTCTGCAGGGCGTCAAATAAAATTACTAAAAATAAAAAACGAATTTTTAAGGAAAATCGCCGCCTAAATTTTTCGGCGAAATTGAAAAGTTTCAAATCGCTCTGGAAAAATTATTTTTGATTGCAGAAATCAATTACTATCATTTTTGGTAAACAAACATACCCCCAAAATCCTACCCACTTTCTAGAAAAAAATTCGAGAAGGTGTGAAATTTTTCGACGAAAAAGAAAAATTTCAAATAGTTCTGGAAAAATTATTTTCGGTTGCGGAGGTCAATTACAATCGTTTTTGGTGAATAGATGTATCCCCGAAATCTTGCGCATTTTCGGGGAAAAAATTCAGTACAGGCGGAACTTTAAACGTTAATAACTTTTTAAGGAAGCCTCCATCAACAAATTACTATTCTTGATTTTCATCTTATTTTGGCCTCTGGAATCTCCCATTAAAATTTTTCATTTTTCAACACTCTGTATAATTTTCTTGATTATTGTCTGTCTTAGTATACCACAAGACAGTCGAAAGGACTTGCAATAATATTTATATAAAATTAATAGAATTTCTTAACAAAATTTTGAGTTCATAATAACAATTAAAAAATATTAAACCAAATGTTGTCTCACATATTAAAAATGCTATTGCATTTGCTCCTTCAATAAAACGTTAATTTAACAGTCAGAAATGTGTAAACTATTACACTAGAAATAAATACCACCGTAATTATTAAAATTCCATTACATTTATCGAACCTCGACTAACTTTAAACGAAGAATATTTTTGTAATCCAAATAATCACGATGCTTCCTAAATCGTTTGAAATTAGGTTTCATATAAAATCTAAACTCTGAAATAAATTATCGTACATGAACCGGCATGACAGCGTGATTCTCTTCGACGGAAAGTTCGATGACTTCTATACGTTTCACACAAAACATAGTAAATCACCAACAGAAGGTTCTCATATTTTTCACAGTTTCGCACTCGCATTCGTGTGTACCGAAGCCACGTACGTTCTAGGAAATAGCATAACAGGATCATCATCGTCATTACCGCTCCTTTCACGAGCACTGTCAACTCTGTTTTTCCGCAATGCGGGAATGCGTCTGATAAGAATGTATTTCTTCGTCGTGTGCGCGCAGTTGCGCTCTACATTTTACCCAGACGCTCGTCTCTTCGATCGCGTACACGCGGGTCATTACTGACAATTATCTTCGTCCCAGTGAGCACGTCTTTTTCGCAGAAATCTAATTGTTCTTCAATGTCAACGAACCATATTGCCCTGAAACGCACTAACGAATCGACGTCGCGCATTTGCCGCTGAGAAATTTCAAGTTCAATCGAACGCGGGTCTGGTAACGCGTGCGAGGATTTATTACAATGATCGCATTTATTCCCAGTGGCATCGAAACTGCTTTGTGTCAAGCATTAAGAAGTCGATTTAATGAAAACCAGCCGCCTCGCCTTAAACACACCCTAATCCACTTCGGTTCTCAATTTAGAGCATATAATGCATTCGGAGAATGGCTTTCGTGCCGACCTTGACAAACCACTTTTCGAAGATACTAATTCGCAAATCTTCGACAGAGATACACGACACTTTTATGGGAAGAAAGAAATCCATTAATTAAATTAAAATTAATCTAAAAAAATAATAGACCCTATTGATCTTTATTAATAATGAATAAGATTTTGAAATATAATTTGAAGAATAGTATAGAGACTTCAGAAATTGTAGTAGTATGTTTGTAGATAACGAGGGAATGCAATATGATATTATACAGGCAGTAAATTTCACCCATGAAAGTTTAATAATATTGCGCTATCGCGGAGGATTTATGCTATGTAAAACAAACACACATCGATACGAAGTATATTATTATTACTCACCTTTGTACGTTTTATTTGAATCAATTTTATGACCAGCATGTTTTTCCATATTTCACGCTGTGTAATACAGTTTACACGAAACATCGTGTCCGTATGATTCCAGTTTGCATTCTAGAAAATAAATTTGATCAATGAATTCATATTCGAGTATTAAAACAATGTAAAATATTTTCCAGATATTTACCCAGCTTGAATCTTATAATATATTACTATAATTATAGTTACTATCAAGCCTTTATAATATTATAGATCAATATTAGTCTTCTTAATTTTCAAAAAGAAATTAAAATATAAGTCTATTATACAACAAAAATACTATACAAGTAAATCTATGTGTAAAACACAAAGACTTTTCATCCAAGCCAATATATATGATTATTCTTTAAATATTAATATTGATCTATATTAAAATACTACCCAGGTCACAAAGCATGTTACATTATATTTTAATTATTCTTTTTCTCGTACAATATTATTCTACTCCCTATACTACATGTAACAGTAACTACGTACATTTTAAATAAGAAATTTTGATGATTTACCCTCCATTTTGGTACCAGACTACAGTTAGTTATTTTAATGCAAATAAGTATCTTTGGACTGAGAAACTAGCCAGCAAAATAATTACTTGGGACAGTAGATACGATAGTTGGTAGAAAAGGTTTGGCGTTGCAATATTTTTGGTGGGGATCGTCAGAGCGAGTGGAAGACACTGCAGGTGTGACGTTCCGCCGGTGCCTCTTTCACGTTGAATCCATCGACTGACCTCACGTATGCTAATTATCGCGATTTTATCTGCACGCGAGCTCACCATTGCTGTAATATCAGTTAACGGGTTCGATATAGGCCGCGGGTAAGGTCTGAGAGGATTGAGTATTGATTTACGACGAATGAACAATATTTTTCACGATGCTCTTCCCAGGTTGGTCAATTTACACCGGCTAGAGCGAACGCTAAATAAAGTTTAACCGTGTCCGTGGTCTCTTCAGCCGGGTTAAGACCTTATTCCAGGCAATGACGACCCACTTGCGAATCGTATCGCTAGATCTCGGCCAACAAGAGGCAGTAAACGTCAGACTTCGCAGGCGATGACCGGAAATGGCGGTCGAAGACTGTTGGCCGACCTCTGAGGGAAACTCTTATCGCCGTCCTTGATATCTTAACGCCGAAAAAGGCATTGTTACGCTGCCCTAGAAAACATTGCGTACTTACTTTAACGCTTTGAATAATCGTGTAACGTAGCTTTCGTGTTTCGAGAGGTGCCAAACAATGCTGAGGATCGACAAACCAGAAACGAATACGATACGATTCTTCTAAAATCTATTTATTACACTGATAAAAACCAATTAGTATACAAGAGAAAATATAATATTTTTACTGGTGAGGTAGACAACAATTATAGATAAACGATATAATTAAATATAGAATAAAATGGAATTGATATTGAAACTCATAATTTAATTGTATATTTCAATGGAAGATAATAAAAATAATAAAAGAGAGTAAAAGAACGAAGCTAGTCCATATATTTTAATTCTAGCATCGAAGCTTGGGTTTTTATTTCAACTAGTATTTAATTTTAAATTGTATTTTATCTTTTTACTTCGACATCTATAATAAAAAAATTTATTGCAATTTATTATAATTTTATCTATCAGTTCTAATTTTCCATGCCATTTATTTGGGCTTCTTTCATTTTTGCACAGTATGAATGTTTTAATTAATGTTTTTATACAAATATTATGTTATTTAAATAATTATTTTGTGTAAATTTTGAAAGAACTATGATGTATTTGTCTCAGTTAATTTCTTTTTATTATGTCTCCTGCAATGGTTATTGAAGAGTTCAAACAAAAGTAAATTAAAAAGAAATGATCAAATCAAAATAACATGAATATTAATATGATACGTCAAATTAACTTATTCACATGTAATAACAAACGAAAATACTCCAAAATGTTCAAACAGTAACGTAAATCTCAATGTGAAACATATTATATTTAAATGCATTGATTTTTATTATAGTAGAGGAAAGCACATAATTAAAAATGATATAAACAAGGTAATGAACATTTTATCTGAAAACATAATGAAACTTATCAGTTATTTAAAGAATATTACTTTATATAGAATGTGTAAGTTATTGATGATAAAATAAAAAAAAAAAACAAAAGGAGGTCAAAATTCTAAAGATGAACGAAACAAACTATGACACACAAGCAATTGCAATATTTATTTTAGAACTTTTTAAACGTGCATTAATTATGTACTTCGTTTCGAGTGGACTATATAAAAATGCACAGAAAGAAAGTTAAACAGATCAATACTTTATTCGAAGTGATTATAAGAGACATCCGATTGTTTAAGAATATTTAGAAGGCCGTCGTGCAATGCAAACAGAAACATCAATATTGCGGACAGGCATTATAAACTCATTTTACAGAGTGAAAAGTGAGATATGGGATCAGTCTTTAAACGAATGGGGTTTTGAGTGACATTCAATTCGCTGCGAAACTTAACGTTGCTTGGCTCGTGAAAAAATAAGTAAATTCAATTATACAACACGACAACGAAAGATGCCACGGATAAATACTCGTTTGAATTTTCATTTATTTCTAGCAGAATACCTAATATATCTTTGTTCTACTCGTATATTAATTGACATTTTCTCATAAACGAGTTTGAATTATTTTTTTAGAATGTGTTTAACTCTTCAATAAAATTAGTCAATTTTCTATTAAATTTACAGTGTAATATAATTCGAGAATTTGTAACAAATATAAATTTAATACTCATGATCTTATCGAAAGCTCAACGAAATCTAGATCGTTAGAAAAAGTATAAAAAATGAAATGAAGTAAGCTTTCATTAAATATAACAAGTTTTATATAAAGTCACGTGACATTGCATATTTTATATGCGTCGATCTGATAATTTGCAGATCGGATCTACGCTTACATTTTTTAAATTTTCATTGCAACTGAATTTTGTAACAAGGATAACGCATGAGATGGATTAACAAGCATGGCAATAAACGATGCTGAAGTGCTAAAAAAAAGCCACGTGCGGGGGTTGCATCAGATGCAGGCTGTCAAAAACATTTGACAATTGTTGCAAAACATTTTTCATATTAATTTCAAACCCATAAAATTTGCTAGCTTCCAGAATCCAAATTTCTAACAAATATAAAAGATTCATTTTTTCCAACAATTTATTAGGCACTGATGCTTTATGTATAAATGTATCAAATTTGGAGGCAAAATATGTCAAATTTTTGAAAAAATTTTATGGCTTCTAAGATATAATGTAAAACAAAGACCAACATACAGGTATACATATATCCATACTAAATTTTGTAACTTATTTCTTTTTCATTTCAATTAATATACATATTGAAGTTACAATATTAAATTTGATACTTCCCCACTCTGTAGCAAATTTTTCAAAAATATAGTGTCACAAATACATAGAAGTCGCTATACCAATTATCATGATTCATTTCCTAATAAACCAACACGTAAAGAACTTCTCACCATATTTCCTTCTTCTTTCACATTTTTAAAAAATTAAATATTACTAATGTCCCATGCATAGAAATACGATCTGTACCAAATATCGTTCAGTTAAACCACTCACATGACCCCGAAACAGAGGTAAATTTCTAGCCAAAATTTTATATTTAAAAATAAAAATAAATAAATTACAGGGTTGAAATTTAATCGCGTCCAATAACAACCGGAAATTGACGAGGATATGCGTGTCACGTGCACCGTGTCCATTTTTGCATGCAATAGTGGCAGGGTTGTTGTCAAGGACATCGTGCACGAAAGATCTACGTCGGTCACGCTACCATCGATGATTAGTAAAGATCTTGTAGTCGCGAAGAACACCACACCCCCGCGGTCATTCACGATTGTCTCTTGTAATTTCACGTGTTTACGTGACCCCTTGACGTAAACTTTGGCACGTGGGTCCGACCAAGTGCGCAGTGGCGAGGTTTTATGACTGGACGAACCCTCGGCCAGGGTGAAGAGAATCGCCTGTGGCATAGCAAGTGGTTAGGGGATGAAACGTTCAGTGAGCAAGAAGCCTTCATATCTGAATCTCTGGCGGGAGTTTTTGACCATCCAGCCGACAGCCAAGCAGCTGACGCGAAATCCTGTGAGTGCGATCCACACACTTCCGGTCGACGGCGATATTAAATATTTATACGTCAATCGAGAACATTAAACGCAATTTTAATAGCAATTTACGTTTACTAAATTTAATATTATTTTTTCTTTTATTATCTTATAAAATTTACGATCTGCCTACAAGCAATAAGTAAATTGAATGATGATTAATAATAACACGTTGGTGTTCGTCCAGTGATTCCCACCAATTATACCATTTGGAGCCTATGTAATGGTTTGAGAATATTGTTTATATTAAATTTAATATGATTGATAGTACACGTTCTTGGTAGCCTTCGAGATTTTCCGTTTATTTATTTATAAGAAAGATGATCACGTGAGAAGTGAGTAAGAAATTCATTTAGAAGAAGAAGTTCATTAGAAAACTAATGAAACGTGAAACCACGGACGTTTGTGTGGCGGCCAAGGCACCACATACGCCTTAGCCGTTCGAAGCCGCTACAATGTATGGTTGCACACGAGACGATGGTTGCACACGAGACGACCAGAGCCGCGTGAGCCGAAAAGCCGTTGTCGTCGTCTCTGACCGTCTTTTGTTTTTGAAGGCCTCTTGGTACGGTGGCGATGATCGTACCAGAGAGTCGAGCGTAACCCGCACCACGAGTCACGTCGTTGTACGACAGCAACAATAAAATTGTGCGGAACGGAACAGAGCGGAGTCATTATCTTCCCGATCCCACATTGGTGACCCCGACGTGATCTCGCCGCGCAAGTAAAGTTTTTTTAAGAAAATTTGGACATTTTTTGTATACGGACAATATTAGTTAGTGTAGAGAAATAAGTGTATAGTGTTAAGGACATAAGAAAAGGACACGGTCTGACAAATAGTAAGCGCGGTGTGTGTGTGCGGTGAAACTATTTTTTTTTTTTTGTGACTAAGACTGGTAAAATGACTGACCCTAACGTTAACGCAGGGACATCCGGGAGTGTGCCGTTGGCAGTTGATCGCGTCGCTGTACGAATACCCGAGTTTTGTCCGGGAGACCCGGAGATGTGGTTTTCGATGGTAGAGAGAAGTTTTGAGGTATCCAATGTAACGTCGGAGACCACGAAATTCGGGTACATTCTCGGCGCGTTAAGTGCGCGACACGCCGCGGAAGTAAGAGACATTATCATGAATCCTCCGGCCACGGATCCGTACACGACGCTCAAAAATGAGTTTATTCGCCGGCTTAGTGCTTCGCAGGAACAGAAAACGCGACGGTTATTGGAACACGAGGAAATCGGGGACAGAAAACCGTCTCAATTTCTTCGTCACCTGCGCGGATTGGCCGGTACGGCTTTTTCGGACGGTGTATTGCGGACGCTTTGGATGGGCCGGCTACCTGCTAATATGCAGGTGATTTTATCCACGCAGCGGGACACCCCGCTGGATAAGGTAGCAGAGTTGGCAGACGCTGTCGCGGATACGATGACACCGCGGGTACACGTCGCGGAGGCCGCGATTACGAGCGTATCTGCATCCTGCCAAATACCCCCGCCGGGCCCGAGCATCGAGGCCATGTTAAACATTAAGATGTCACAATTGGCTCTTTCCTTGAGGCAGGAAATTTCTGCCATCCGTGAATCCTTGGTGGACCAGGGGCAATCTTCCCGTCGCAGGTGGACCCACCGAAATCATCCAAACTCGCGCTACCGCAGACGATCTCTATCGCGATCGCGAGAGCGGCCCGCGGGAGGACAAATGGACCATCAAGGGAAATGCTGGTACCATTGGCGGTTCGGTCCGGCCGCGCAGAGGTGCGTTGCACCGTGCAATTGGAACGCCACGGATCAGGGAAACGACCTGGGGAGTCGTTGATGGCGGCCAGCGACACAAATCCAGCATCACGCCGCCTCTTCATCTTAGACAACAGCTCGAAGACGGAATTTTTAGTGGATACCGGGGCCGATTTGTGCGTTTTTCCGCGCCGCCTGCTAGGCGGATTGCGAGAAAGATCGGAGTACCAGCTGGCGGCGGCGAATGGGAGTGTAATTAACACCTACGGGACAGTGTCGTTAAACCTGCACCTCGGCCTACGACGGGATTTCGTGTGGCGATTCGTGGTTGCGGATGTTACAAAACCCATAATCGGGGTAGACTTTCTCGATCACTTCGATCTTATGGTGGACATCCGCAATCGTCGCCTCGTCGATCGGACCACGTCGTTAACGGTCCGCGGAACACGAGCCGAGGATGAAACGCCGTCGGTGAAGACAGTAGCAGGGACTACCGTTTACCACCAGCTCCTGATGCAGATGCCGGAACTTACACGGCCTAGCGGCACCCCGATGAGGACTACGCACCAAACGGTGCATTACATCGAGACAACCCCTGGACCACCCGTTTCCAGCAAGCCGCGGCGGCTTGCACCGGACCGGCTCAGGGCTGCCCAGAAGGAGTTCGACGCGATGGTGAAGATGGGCATCGCTTGTCCTTCGAAGAGCGCGTGGTCAGCACCCCTTCATATGGTTCCGAAGAAGGGCGAAGAAGCTTGGAGGCCTTGCGGTGACTATAGAGCGTTAAACGCACGGACAATTCCCGACCGATACCCCGTGCGTCACATTGAGGATTTTGCGCAACAACTGAGTGGCAAAAAGGTATTTTCCACAATAGATCTCGTCCGAGCTTATAATCAGATTCCGGTTGCGTCGGAAGACGTCGGAAAAACGGCCATTACAACGCCGTTCGGGCTTTTTGAATTCCCGTACATGTCGTTCGGGTTACGAAATGCCGCGCAAACATTTCAGCGCTTTATCGACGAAATTTTACGCGGTTTCGATTTTTGTTACGCGTATATAGACGACATTTTGGTCGCCTCAGAATCCCAAGCCGATCACCTGCGCCATTTAGAATTATTATTTAAACGATTAAAAGATTATGGCATTGTTGTTAATCCGAATAAATGCACGTTCGGACAGGAAGAAGTTAAATTTCTAGGCTATCGGGTAAATGAAAGCGGCACTCAACCTTTGCCCGGCAAGGTACAAGCCATAAAGTCATTTCCCCTTCCGAAAAACGCGAAGGATTTGAGGCAGTACTTGGGAATGCTTAATTTTTACCGCCGTTTTATCCCAGATGCCGCTCGCTTTCAAGCACCCTTGAACGACCTTCTAGCCGGCAATTTAAAGGGCAAGACCTTGATAGCCTGGACTTCGGAAGCGCGTCAGGCTTTCGAAAATACCAAAAATAGTTTAGCAAACGCAACCCTGCTTTCTCATCCTGCGGTCAACGCTCCATTGTCGGTTACCTGCGATGCTTCTGATTACACCGTAGGAGCTGTTTTACATCAGTGCGTCGGCAACGAACGACAACCATTAGCATTCTTTTCTAAGAAATTAGGATCTGCCGAAAAGAAGTATTCAGCTTACGACCGGGAACTACTTTCTATCTATTTAGCAATAAAACATTTCAAACATATGCTCGAAGGCAGACATTTCACGATTTTTACAGACCATAAACCCATAACTTTCGCTTTCAAACAGAAATTAGATAAATGCTCTCCTCGACAATTCCGATACCTAGATTACATTGCGCAATTCTCTACAGATATTCAACATATTTCCGGTAAAGACAACGTCGTTGCCGATGCACTGTCCAGAGTGGAAACGGTTAACCACTCGATTAATTTCGAAGAATTGGCAAAATCGCAAGCCCAGGATGAGGAGTTGCAGCGGTTGTTGAATAGCGAATCTAGCCTGCGATTACGTAAAGTCTCGTTGCCTGGCACGTCTTCCGAAATTTTTTGCGATATTTCGACTAAGAATGTAAGACCTTATGTCACCCCTCCTTTCCGACGCGCAGTTTTTAATATGTTACATGTATTATCACATCCAGGTATTAACGCGACGATCAAGCTCATAACGCAACGTTATGTTTGGCCGTCGATTAAAAGAGATGTTCGCACGTGGACACGTTGCTGTATACCGTGCCAAAGATCAAAAATTCCCCGTCATGTGACTGCACCATTGGCTACATTTGTTAAACCTTCTGCGCGATTCGAACACATTCATTTAGACATAGTAATTTTACCGGTGTCCGAAGGTTTCAGGTATTGTCTGACCTGTGTAGACAGATATACGCGGTGGCCGGAAGCCTTCCCCATGGTCGATCAGGAGGCCCAAACCGTAGCTCGAACCTTTTATGACGGTTGGGTAGCGCGGTTTGGTGCTCCCGTACGGATTACCACCGATCAGGGTAGGCAGTTCGAATCCAAATTATTTTTTGCGCTGAACAATTTAATTGGATCCACACGCCTTCGCACAACGGCGTATCACCCAGCGGCCAATGGGATGGTAGAGCGTTTTCACCGACAGATCAAGTCGGCTATAAGGTGCCACGGATCCGACAAGTGGACAGAAATACTTCCGACGGTTCTACTCGGTATTCGTTCCGCCTGGAAAGAAGACCTCGGCGCTACCTCAGCGGAATTAGTTTATGGCGAGCCATTAAGATTACCGGGAGAGTTCTTGTCTTCGCATTCAGCGGAAGGCACAGAAAATGCTTCCGATTTTACTAATAGACTACGCAACCATTTTTCTAAATTGAGTCCCTCTAATGCATCACGCCATTCCGTTAATCGTACATTCGTTTTCAAAGATCTTAGCAGTTCAACACATGTTTTCATCCGAACAGATTCAGCCAAAACTATTTTACAACCCGCTTATGAAGGCCCATACGCCGTAGCGCGCCGAGGCGAAAAAACATTTACAATAAACATTAGATGTAAGGAAATAAATATATCAATTGAAAGGCTAAAGCCTGCTTATATGCTAGCAGAAAACAGACCGGATCCCGTGAGCATAGGAAATCAGCCGGTCACACAAACAAACGTACCTGACAATACGCCGGTTATACAGCAACGTGTTACGCGTTCAGGTAGACGCGTACGTTTTCCCGATCGATTTCAAATTACGCGGTAGTACTTAAGGCTTGCGCATTATTATAATAAGTATCATATACCATTTATTTTTATCCATCACTTTTATGTACTTTCATGTATTTTTAGGTATTACGTATTATATATTAAACTCCATGTAAATTCCTTTTTTTTTTTTCAACTCTGTTCAAATACTGTAATGTAAATCTTAGTTAGGATAACGTATTTTATATAGTAGAGTAAATGGTAGTGGTAATGTAGTCGGTCAATTTTTCGTAATTGTGCCAATTACTGGCAGGGGGGTAGTGTGGCGGCCAAGGCACCACATACGCCTTAGCCGTTCGAAGCCGCTACAATGTATGGTTGCACACGAGACGATGGTTGCACACGAGACGACCAGAGCCGCGTGAGCCGAAAAGCCGTTGTCGTCGTCTCTGACCGTCTTTTGTTTTTGAAGGCCTCTTGGTACGGTGGCGATGATCGTACCAGAGAGTCGAGCGTAACCCGCACCACGAGTCACGTCGTTGTACGACAGCAACAATAAAATTGTGCGGAACGGAACAGAGCGGAGTCATTATCTTCCCGATCCCACATTTGAAATTGTAAAATAATTCTTAATTCTTAATTCTGTTCCGGAAAGTTTATTGTCGGAGAAGGGTGGAACTGCGTTTCTTCGTTCGTTTCAAGTCCCATGAAAGTGTACCGTGTACGAGATGATAATGCTACCGGTGATAAAAATACCGACGATCTTATCGGGTAGTGAGTTTAGAATGTAAGATGGGAAAGCGTCGTTGGGAGTGTATTTAGGTCATAATGAAAATGCATGCGGTGCTCGAGAAAACTCCGACGCGTCCCAGGAACATTGCAAAAACAATGGCAACTGTTCCCTTTGCTGTGCACCGCGAACTAATAATAACAATCTAACGACCTTAACGCTTTTAAAGAAATTTTTTAAGTAGTTTATGAACTACTGAAGAATAGTTACACATTCATTTTTTCATTAATACAATTGATAGATTTTTAGAAATCAGTGCGAACTAAAAGAAATTTGTTTCCTTTATCGAAGTGATCGATGATGAACATTGTTGGTTGCAACAAAAGATAAACAAAATTTTGTTAGCATAAATTTGATTATCCGTTTGACTGGAATAATAATGAAAATTGAAAATACCCCGAATGATCTCGTTTTAAAAAGCAGAAAAATCGAAAAATTAAAAAAGTGTATTTTTTTTATTAATAATAGAACTATAATGGGAATCCTCGTTTAATTAACCTACTCAATTTTGAATAATTCGTTTCTATCGCAAAAATTCATCTAAATATGAATTCACACATTTCAGATTACGAATAAAAAGTTCTGTGCAGAAACTAAATATGTTTTATTTTTTTTTTTAATAATCTTAACATCTACATGCAATTAAGTAATGAAATTAGTAAATTGAATTATAATTCTTTTAATGACCACAATATTCGAGTTCTAATTTTTTTTTTTTTTAATTGTGTTCTTTTCGTAATAGGACCAAAATAGATGATTTTGTTTGCGATACGTTTGCCTAACGGAAAGGGTGCACCAGCAACGATCGATTACCTATCACGGTTGACCAATGTAAAATGGTAATGACTCGAATCGATTTTATTCACTTTTTTTTAACCTTCGTTCCAATCTCGTCTGTCTACTAAATATTATGTCACGTTTGATAAACACGGGTTTCGATATCGGAAATCGTCGTTGGCATTCGTGACGAGCTGTCGGAGAAGGTACTAATAGAATGAATTTAAACATCGAATTAGCAGTACCCTCAAAAAGACGATCCGGAAGCGCGATCGGGCGAAGATAAATCAGTGATACGCGACATTTCTTACCACCGACATCAAAGTTTTTATTAATCACGAACGTTGAACAATTAATACAGCCATGAATGTAAGTTACGTATATTCGAGCATTCCACAATTTAATTGGTGTGCTTAAATTAACAGTGAAATTAGAAGCTCATAGTTTTAAATTAAGGTCCATTTAGAATAGTACACTGCATTCAAATACCATGAAAATGGAGACTAATACATAGTATTTAGGAAATTGAAAAATATCAGTAACTGAGTAATTATTAATAATATTTTCTACATTTCAATTCTTAAGAAACGAGTCACCAAATTGTTTATATCTTTCATGGTGGACCCTATTATTTTATTGCGTCGTTTAGTACAAAATAATAATCACAATATGAGGAATGTAAATAAATTAAAAATATACTGTTTATTAAAAATAAAAGACACAATTCTATTACCAAACTGTTAGCAATCATAGTAATAAAATAAATTGAAAATATTAATGACTGGGTTAGAATTTAAAATTAGGTGTCTAATTTTCAAACTTGACAGTAGCGAATCTGCTTTATTTCTAGTTTTACAAATCGACTGGTATTATGAACGTCTCTACCGTGTTTCCGGAGGGATTTACTGAAGCACCACGTCACACATCAGCGAGCATGAAGGATGACGACGAGGTTCAGGATAGATACAATCGTAAGTACTTACGGATTCTAGTCTTTCTTTATGCATTGCAATTTTTCACTGCAATTTTGCATCAGTTTCTCTTTTATTGCATATTATATTAAGTACTTTTGCTTCTTATTATGAAATATGACACAGTATATATTTAATTTCTGTTCGTTCGTTTCGTATTCTAATTTATCGACCAGTTTTCTCAATGTTTCTTTCGTATTTCCTATGATCAGGATGCTATAGTTAATTCTGCACAACATTTGGATGCGATTGTGTAGAAGAAATTAATTAACTTCTTAGAAACTGTGACGCATAAAAAGCGAAAACGGAAACCGTGCTTTAGAGCAGTGCTTCTCAACCGTTTTAAACTGTTACAGATATCCAATCTTATGAATATCTAATATTATACAAAATGTTACAATATATAAACTAATATATCTTGAGACGTAAGTTGATTTGATAAATTTTTATGATATACTTGTGTCTTTTAATTAATTTATGGAAATATTATTATACAAGACATTCAAATTTAATTTAAATTCGATTTACAATTTTTTTATACAGAATAGATTGAGAACCACTGTGCTGAATAGTAAAGTGTAAAGTATACACTACCTCCAATAAAATATTTGATCACTCGTTATACCAACGTTTGAAAATGGAATAAAAATTCAGTTATTATTTTAATAATAGCTACATGAAATTTTACTGTTTTTATTAATCAAAAATATATGTAAGTTCACATACAATAAAACGAAAATAAATCCGTTAAGGATAGGTGTGAGTTCGCTAAATTTTCTCGTATTTAAATTCGTACAAATTTTTCAAGAGGTAAATAAGAATTTTTATAAAAAAAATCAGAGCATGCTAAATTGACTAATATTTAATTTTACTAATTTTTCAAGAGGTAAAAAACGGTCAAATTAAAATATATGAAACCATTCGAATTAAATAAAAATTTTAAATGAAAAGTACAGTTCTTTTATCAATTTCATAGCGTATTAAAGAAACAGTGATACGATTTTACTTTAAAAGGTTTATCGAAAGTGGAGGTTGAGAAACACTGATCTGTACTATCGCAGACGCGAGGAAGGCGCCAAGCTCGTTCCGACTTCCGATTGGTAGAATGCATATCACCGCGTAATCTCGTTCCTCCAATCGGAAGTCGGAACGTGCTTAGAGCATTCCGTGCACGCGTAATAGTATGGACAGAATCGTTTAACTCGAGCGTAATGCTATATAAATATACAGTCATTGCGGAGACACGAAACGAATAATGCATAATCTTGAAAGGTGGTTATTTCGCAATTCGCTACAAATAAATAAAAAGAAACCGCACAAAATAGATTACGTGCGAGATAAAACGCCTGTTTTACCGAAAGTTCGATTATACTTTGGCTCGAATCATTCGCCATACTTTAAATCTCGCGCGTGATTTCGGTCGAATAGATCAAATCACGGTATTTCGAGTACACTCCGCGTCAAAACTATGAGACGCTTATGATTTTACCAAATATATTAAGAGAATAATCGTGCAAAGGGGATTGTTAAATTGTAAAAAAAATAACCAATTTTCCTGAAGTTTCTGGTATTGTCATGCATCTTTGAACATTTCCACGATAGGTGTATGGAAATGTACCGAACAGGAGACTTTGTAGACGGTATTCTAAGACAAGTTGCATACAAACAGATACATTTCCGGCGAGAAAACATGATTCACTATTTGTTAGTTTGATATGCAATTATTCCGTGGCAAAGTACTCCGAAAGGAATAGTGTTCATCCGCATACGTTTACATGAACTCACCGTTCCCTGGAGCGAGACTATTATGCTATTACCGTGAAATTGACTAACACACAGTGTCCTAAGTACGCGCCATTTTATACGAGTCTTGGGAAAAGAGTTGGAAAAGTTTTCCACTTCATTTAATTCGTGCATCCAGCAACGTATGCTTGGAAACGCTTCAATTATCGTGGCTAGTTGATGAATATGTGAATCACGATACAAATTAAGAGTAGGTATCTGAATGTATATTAATTACCTACTTTTTTAACAGTAAACATTGTATTACTATAAATTTCGATACCATTGAAGACAAACAAAGCACTCTCCCGGATAAGTGAAACGAAACTGGGTCCTCGATGTTCAGTTATCCGAGCGGGCTAAGTAAAGTCATTCAGAAGGAAGGAAATTTCCTTTTTAATCCATGTATCATATAGCCAATCGTTGTACCGATCTTATACAGCAACATTGCCCACCGCTATAAATAATTTTTATTTATAACACGCAAATAACATTCTTATACATTGGCTATCGCTATTCGATTGCTCTGTCATTCGTACACGTAATATCTAGCATTAATCTAAATTTGACATGCGAGGAATCCAATTTAGAATATTTGAAATACCTTTTTTTGAATTTTGAAAATCACGAAGTAATTTAAATAGCGAATACTAAACACAATTATTAGTTACTCGACACATTTTTAGATAAGTTCAGAGTTCTTTTGAGATTTTATCCGACAACAAAATTATTTTAAAAATACTTCTGACTGCCAATTTATCGACAGAGACGACACACATGTGGTTAATTTTAAATTGATTAGAAGAATTGTCGATAGATCGCGACTGCCTACTGATTAACATTCATATGTTAATCAATGCCAACAATATAATGACACGCACTACTGATAATATTAGAAACTCGTCAAGCATCTGTTGAGAATTACAAAATGAATTTTATCGTACAGAATATTAATAAATACTTTACTCTCGCGAACGTATTACGCATTCATAATTATTACGAAGATGTGCACACGTAAAAAGTAAAGTGTATTTAGTAACATAGCACAGAATTATATAACATTATTTCATTTATCGTAACGCATTGCCTCCTATTCGTACAAACAAAAAATTGCCAACGTAGCAGAATTAATAGCCTAATTACTCGCTGAATAATTTAACTTCATTTAAAACTCATATTTATACGTTAATGTATGGTGTCGTATTCCACCTATCGAGACTCTTTCTATATGATACATTCGAGCATACAGTTTCGATAAATCTTAACTCTTTAATTAAACGCGAATTAAGAGCACTAAATCAAATACATCAAATATGATCTCTTATCTCACAGCAATGATTAACTGCTACTTATGTACATATCCATCATTCTTCGTTTCGTGTTCGTTGCTCGTTTTAATTGGTAGACAGTTCCCACTCACGCGTCGTGAAAATATCGACTTTTTACAATTTTCGATTAGGTTTTGCATCGATCTTTCGAGGTTGTGGCCGAAAATGTTTCTTATACATTGTGTAAAATAATTTCCCGGAATTTCTCGCTTTCAAATCCCACAGTGCATGAATCGAAACAAATTTTTGTGTGTAAGTAGGCAACATTGTGTTTAGTTGTTACGCTAAAGATCGCAATATGACAACCAGTGTGTTCACGGCAGTTATTTACACCAGATCTCGAGTGTGCTCTGCGATTTTTGCGATGGAAAGAACTGTCGAGCAAAGAATTTGCCTTAAAAGTTGAGGAAAATAAATCTAGATCTCTTGAATTTTAACGAGGCTACAAAAATAATTTCGCAGACAAATTGTGGCTATGCTAGTTTTCCAATTGCCAAAAACAAAGGACAATTTGGGGGGTTTGATCTGTCGTTTAACGCGTTAAAGAAACGTCCCATTGGACCTGTCGCGACGATCATAGAAAGTTACAACGTCGACGGTTCGATTCAGCCTCTCTGCTCGACTGTTTCGGAATGACAGAGATCTGGTACAGGAGAATGATTCAGCCAGAGCGTTTGGAAATTTCCAGATTTCACCTTGACTTTGATTGCACGTCGCACGCGAGCCCGATCGTGCGAATCTCTCGTATAAAACAGGCTGCTACGTGTTACGTGTACCAAGCGAATCTGCCCGGCCAGTCCTGAATCGTGTTTACCGAGAAACGTCGCTCATTTTTCATTCATCGACGATTAACGGAGTGAGGAAAGCGCCGTGAGCCGTTTTTCACGTTCCCGTCGGCTTTTACAATGGAATGTTTGAATTAACAACGATACTCTCGTGCTGCGGTTTCGACGATCCGTGAGACGCGAACAGGAAAAACGGATACGTTAGATTCCTCTGTTTTCCGTTTCCTTTGTTTGCGATGGGCGCTCTTGAGCGTGGAAAAAGTACAGTGGCCCGCAAAAGTAATCCCCTACCGATAAAATAATTTTTTAATATCGAGGATAATTATTAATTCCATAGCAAAAAGTAATTTCCTTATTTGTTACAAAAATTAATGAATTTTATAATATTACACACGGTGTTCGACCACACCTGGGAAAAATTTTAATGGGGGATTCTAGAGGACAAAATAAGACGAAAATCAAGAATACTAATTTGTTGATGGAGCCTTCGTTCAAAAGTTATTAAAATTTAAAGTTCCGCCCGTACTGAATTTTTTTCTCAAAAATGTGCAGGATTTCGGGGGTATGTCTATTCACAAAAAATAATTGTAATTAACCCCCAGAACCAAAAATAATTTTTTTAGAACAATTTGAAATTTTTTAATTTCGTTAAAGAATTTCATATCTTCTCGAATTTTTTTCTCGAAAGTGAGTAGGATTTCGGAGGTATGTGTAATGACCAAAAATAATTGTAATCGACCTCTGCAATCGAAAATAATTTTTCCAAAGTGATTTGAAACTTTTCAATTTCTCCGAAAAATTTAGGCACATTCGTTTTTTATTTTTAGTAATTTTATTTGACGCCCTGCAGAAAAGTTGTGTAATACCTTTTTGTAGATACCCATGAGCTCTACTCCCGAAAAAAATTTCAATGAGATACGTTCACTATTGTAGGAGTTATGGCCATTTTAAAATTGGACCATTTTTATGGGGTTTTTCTCATTTTACGGGGTCAAGGAACAACTTTTCCAACATTTTCATAATCTCTATATATTCTCCACTAAAATACGCGTTGTTTGCTTTTTGAAACATTAAAATCGTCCAATTCGTTTAGAAGTTATGATGTTTTAAAGATCCGCATGAAAATTCGTGCAGATATTTCTGGCCAGAAATTATATTTTCGGTAAGGAATTTTTTTCTCGAAACTGAGTAGGATTTCGGGGGTATATCTGTTGACCAAAAATGCTTGTAATTGACCCCTGCAACTAAACATAATTTTTTCAGAACGATTTGAAATTTTTTAATTTAATTGTTAATAACTTTTTAACGAAACATCAGTCAAGAAATTTATACTTTTGATTTTCGTCTTGTTTTGGCCTCTAGAATCTCCCATTAAAATTTTTCCCAGGGTTGGCCGAACACCCTGTATATACAGCTTTTAATAATGGTTGCTGCGTAATTTTAATTATTTCTCATACCTAAAATAATTTTTTTAAGTAGAATAATATAATTGAACGTTAAAGTTAAATGTTGCAGAAACGAACGTGAAAAGATCAGTGATAGATTATTGTAATTAGTTTCTAGGGGACGTAACATTTCATATTTTTTATTTATAATAATTTTTTAAGTAGAAGGATATAATGTAATATTGAAATTAAATATTGCACAAACGAACGTGAACAGATCAACAATAGATCGTTGTAATTAATTTCTAGGGGACGTAACATTTTATATTTTTTATCACCCTTGTAAAAAATAATTTATATTAATAAAGTAGGGACAAAAATTCTGTTACGAAATCTGCTACGAAGTTAACGAAGTTTCGAGCTTCGTATTTGATTTTTTAATTTTACTACCGCAACAGGTGGTCTCGAGCGCGGAAAAAGTACAGTGAATCACAAAAGTAACCACCCCCGCAACATACCTATCGAAAATCATTTTATATTTGAGAAAAAAAATTCTGATTTGACTTTCTCGCGCCAATTTTTGTAAAATTTTATATTTTACTTTACAACTGCTTACGATCGAGGTAATTACCCGCGAAGTAATTACTTTGCTAACGATGATTTTAATTATTTAATTAATTCGACACAGTGTACAAACGTAATTTAATTAGACGAGATACAATATAATGTAGTTTAACGTAATCTTTCGCGTCGATCGGATCGCAAATATGCATAATTCGCGAATTTCACGGCGATCTCCGTGAATTAGCCAACGTTTGCTAACCGAACTTCGAATTTGCAGGACAAATTAACAACGTTGAAGTTGTCGTATAACGCTTCTGTCCTGAAGACCTTGAAAATAGAACTATAGTCACAGTGAATCCACTTTAAAGACCAAAAGTTTACAAACTTCACAGTTTATGGTGTATAGGAACCTCGTGAAAAATAAAATCGAGTATAATAAACGCAACATTTTCTTTAAATATTTATTACTGTACAAGAGACAAAAATACTTAATTCCATATTGCTTTCTTCGCTTCGCTAAAAAAAGAAACCGCGCGATCGTTACGAAGGGTGTGTCGCGTTAATGGCCCACATTGGACGAACGAGGTGCACCATTATATGGTGCAAAATGCACGCTAAACACGAACCTCCATAGGGAATCATCAATGCTCCTTGTGCATCAACGAATTGTGAAAATATGCGACGCGAAACGGAATTAAAACCTGGATAGAAAATAAACTACCGAAGGCACAAACGATACGTTTCATACTGGCCCAAAGGAATTCATTAATAATGTACGGTGTGGTTTCTAACTCGGAATGCATGTTAAATAAGCACTGAAATGCGTAAGAATGCGCAGTGAACGCATCATGGGCAATAACAGAGGAAAAGAATTAAAATTATACATTCATTTTGTGGTTTTGAGAAACTTCAGTAAACGTTATTTATTCCTGTCTTGTTCCTTGTCTGGTATTCAAGATATCAAAATGATGTGTAGTTTACTATTTTTCATCATTATATAAATATTTTTTTTTTTTTCTTTGTAAATGTGCACAAATAATATAAGGAAATTAAAAAAAAAAAACAAAAAAAATGTCTCAAAGTGTTATATGTATACAGGGTGTTCGGCCAACTCCTTGGAAAAATTTTAATGGGGGATTCTAGAGGCCAAAATAAGACGAAAATTAAGAATACCAATTTGTTGATGGAGGCTTTGTTAAAAAGTTATTAACGTTTAAAGTTCCGACCGTACTGAATTTTTTTCCCGAAAATGCGCAAGATTTTGGGGATACATCTAATCACCAAAAATGATTGTAATTGACCTCCGCAACCGAAAATAATTTTTCCAAAGTGATTTGAAACTTTTCAATTTTGCCGCAGGCACCCCCCGTCGATTTTCCTTAAAAATTCGTTTTTTATTTTTAGTAATTTTGTTTGATGCTCTGCAGAAAAGTTGTCTGATACCTTTTTGTAGATACCCATGAGCTCTACTTCCGAAAAAAGTTTCATTGAAATATATTCACTATTGTAGGAGTTATGGTCATTTGAAAATTGGACCATTTTTATGGGGTTTTTCTCATTTTGCGGTGTCAAGAATCAACTTTTCGAATATTTTTGCAGTTTCTACATATTCATCGTCTAAATGCGCGTTGTTTGCCGTTTGAAACATTAAAATCGTTCAATCCGTTCAGGAGTTATAACATTTTAAAGATTCGCATGAAATTTCAGGGTAGCATTCCTGGCCCCACATTAGATTTTCAGTAAATAATTTTTTCTCTCGAAAATGCGCAGGATTTCGGGGGTACGTCTATTCACCAAAAATGATTGTAATTGACCCCTGCAACTAAGTATAATTTTTTTAGTGCAATTAGAAATTTTTTAATTTTGTCTAAAAATTTCAGTACCTACTCGAATTTTTTCTCAAAAGTGGGTAGGATTTCAGGGGTATGTGTATTCACCAAAAATGATTGTAATCGAGCCCCATAATCAAAAATAATTTTTTCAGAATGATTTTTTTTCTTTAATTAAATTTTTTAATAACTTTTTAACGAAGCCTCAGTCAAGAAATTGGTATTCTTGATTTTCGTCTTATTTTGGCCTCTAGAATCCCCCATTAAAATTTTTTCCCAGGATGAACACCCTACATATAATATCACGTTATTGTAATTGTTAATAAAAGGCTATTAGAAAAAAATATTTTTAACAGTCATTTTCACGTCACTGTCGAAATTGTGACGCACAGTTATCGGATCGAGAAAAATTGAACTCGAAGAACCAATTCGAATGGTAAATAGAACGTGCACCGAATATGGAATGTAGGATCTCGAAGTCCCCGTAAAAAGGTTTCACCTATCACGGAGAAAAGGATGCGGCGGTATAATAAATCTAATCAACCTTCCTTACGGACAAATAGAAAACCTACACGACTACTTTTACAAAAAAAAAAAAAAAAAAACAGAAAGATATACGGATTCAAGCAACAGCAGTAAACAGTAACAAACACTAAACACAATTTGAAATATCAAGACTGGAATCCAAGCGAAAAAATACGGATCGATGACACATTAATAACAGAATGGAAACAAAATAAGTACCCAATGATTCAAGAAAGAATATAATCTCGTAGGAACAAAAGGATCAAGCAGTGGCAATGCAAAATGGCGAGAAGCACATATCTGAGGACTTGTGCTATCTGTGCAACGATTTATATTGAAAATATGGAGCATAAATGGAGGATATACGGTCTTTGCACACAACAAATCCACAGAAAGGCACAACAACGTAGTTAAAAGGTTGCACCAACAATTAGACCATGCGAGATCATGCTAGAAAAAGAAGCCATACTTTATTTATGAGCTTATTATGAGTAACAGGTACTTGGACGTGTGAGGTATACTGGAATAGACAAATTATTAACTAGACCAAGAGAACGTACTTAAGAGATGTTGCAATTCCAGTGAAAAATATTTCTATAAACATATTCTGTAAATATAAGTAAATAAATACTCTGTAAAGATACAGATAAAAAAGATAAAAAATAGTTAGAAGTGTTATTTTTGGTCTGAGTTAACGTCAAAAAAGTTATTATTTGTTTCGATCGAAAGCAACAATTTTTCTTTGAAAACTTTGACACTTTCACGTTTCGATAACGACGAAATGAAATTTGAATAAAAGCTCGCAACTACAACCATCGGAATAATATTGCACAATTTTTAAAAATATACGAAGGCCTCGATTCTTCTTCTTTGCGACGCGATAATAAGTACTCGCTGCACTCAATATCGTAATAACAGGTTGTCATAAACAGCCATTTCAGCGTCAAGGAAAACGATCTTATCCTATGATAACAAACAGTAGCATCTAGCGTAAGAAATGAACACCGTAGCTTAGAAGATCTTTAGGCCGATACACCTAACTACCGTGCCTCTCATTTGCACCGCGTAATTACACGGTAGACATTTTTCATATTCATAGTAATATGACTTCACGCTTGTTTAGCATAAACTGCAATTATTTATTTATTTATTATACGGGTAGAAACCCATTATTGTAACAAGAGAAAATATTATGATACTTTTACCGTTGAGAACAGTGATTATAGACAAACAATGTATAGTATGTAATATAGAACAAAATAAAATTCATAATAATAATTCAATTGTAAATTGTAAACTTGATTCGTGAATCAGAAAATTTTAATAGCAAAAAATTAAAAATTGCATACTCGTTAACGTGCAAATCCTTTAATAATCTTAGTGCAAGCCAATTAACATTTAACGTTTTCGACCAATTTTTCTTTCCAAGTAGAAATATTTTAAGTGTCTCTTTAAAATATTAGAAAATATTTAGAATATCGGTGAGTAATGCAGTTGACAAAAATTATGTTGTGTTCCACTTAACTGGACATTTATTTGAAGAAATGTAAACAAAAGTATATGTCGAAGTTAATGGACATCGTTTTGAACATTTGTTAAGATAAACTTTCGTGATTATTTCATTAATTGAACGGTTTGCATCGATAAAATGGCAATTTCATTTTTGATATAGTTTTTACAATATATCCTAATTATTTTTAAATAATGTGAACTTTCGCTCGAAGTAAAGGAAGTACTCGATCCTTAATTGCTTTTTTCCATAAAAATCATACTGTTATATGTCTATGTTTACAACTTTGATAGAATAAAGGCATTTTTTTATTATTATTATGCTTACTGATAACGGAAATGAGTTTCAAAAAAACACCATTTTCAGTTTCTGCCATTCTACTGAAACATGCTAGATTTACACAATGGGTTTACATAATGCGTAACCTTACCACATCTGCATTCATCTAACCTTAACCTTATAGAACATTGAGATCGGTTCGCGTTCGTGATTCAGGAGAAAAATAAGCTGTTCACTCTTAAAAACCAGCCAACCGGAATTCCGTTCAGAAACGAAGCTGTTACGACAGAAAAACAAATTCCTCGTTTCTTTATGCTGGTTTTCACGTTCGATTTCTTTAAAAACATAATTTCCTTTTTATACTGCATAAAAATTACGTGAATTTAATAGCCGCGTCACTTTTTATCGATTAACTAAAATTATTTGTAAACGAAACGTAATACGGTTATTGAAAAGGTTCAAAATAGGTAATATAATTTCAGTGTAATAAAATAATATAGCAAATAATGTTAGGAAACTTTTTGTATGTAATTACATAAATGTAACAAAATTTCTCACCATTATTTACTGTATTATTTTATCACACTGAAATTATATCACCTATTTCGAAACGAATCGAATTATTATAACTGTATAATATCGATTCACTTTAAAAAAAAATGAGAATAAACTGGAAATCAATCATTTGTTGATTTTTATTGTCGCTACTGTAGATAAATTTATATAATAATTCTTGTCTATCAAAGAGTCTACTTTTAAACGTGATGTCCTTTAAAGACTTGGTAATTTTATGTAACCGCGTAAAGTGAATACAAATTCTGCAGGTTCTAGCAAATAGTTGTAATATATAAATCATTCGTGTCACGAAGCTCATTAATATTTCATTAACGTATTATTTACTTTTATTTGTGATAGACATTCGCTTTATTGAGTGAAACCTGTACGTATCAGATCATGTTAGATCATCGTTTAGACGTACTATTGAATTTTCTGAAACAACTATAATTCCCTGTTTATTTAATAACTCGTTATAAAGCTTGTTTGATCTACAAATTGTATCCTCATTGATCTAAGAAAAGTAGAATTTACTTGATATTACAAATTTCTAGATACAACGAGCCAGATAAATATAATCGAATTAAAAGAGTACAATATTAATGTAAATCTCAATAATTACGAGGATATTTAATGATTTATTTTTAGTGTAAATGATCATCTAAATATAAAGTAACACATTTCAGACTCTGAATGAAAGTTTTATACGAGGAATAAATACAATTTTTCATATAAAATCGTGATTAACACTTAAAAATATTATTTTAAAGTACCCCCATGGATCACTATGGTGCATTGGTGGCAAACAATTTGTAATGTTTTTCGACAGATGTCACTAATCGTCGCGAGAAACGCTTAAACAAAGATCAATTGTGGATATGTAATATTCGTAAGAAATTAATTGCTTTGTAATAAAAAATAATCTCAAAGTTCATGTATATTATAATGTACAAACTGGTTTGAAAAGATTAATAATTTACAATCGTTTATATTTTTATTAACGTTTGTTTTCTATTTAGCGAGGACCTACTGTATGCAATTACTTCAATTCGTATTCGTACACTATAGTAATGATTCACTATAAATGAAAAAAACTTGTTTCTCATGAATTGAGCTGTTATTTTTGAAACTAGTATATATTCATACATTGAGATATTTAAGAATTTCTATTTATATAAATTAAAAGCAAAACATGTCAATGGTCATCGTTGGTACGTTGGAAACATCGATTTTCGTGTGATCAGCAAAGTGAAGCTGCATTGGGCGCGGTCAAATGCAGTACTTTGGGATGGGGGTGACCGCCTGTATAAATAAATGTACTTCGTAAATAAAGATAACATAGTGTTAATAAACAACATTTGGATAAAAATAAATGGAAAGAAATTTCGTTACAGAAAAAAAACAAAACTACTTTGTAAATACAAGTTAAAACACAGTTGTAATAAACAACATTTAGTAAAAATAAATGGGAAAAAATTCATAAGAAATATTACATGTCCGGGTTAATATTATAAAAGAAATAAAACAAAAACTACTTCGTAAATAGAAGTTAAACACAGTTGTAATAAGGCAACATTCGGATAAAAATAAATGTAAATAAAAATTCATAAGAAATATTACTTACTTGTATTAATATTATAAAAAAGAAACCTACTTCGTAAATAGTAGTTTAACACAGTGCGATAAAAACGACATTTGGTAAAAATAAACTGAAAAAATTCATAAGAAAACAGGTTTCTTCTCATTTATAGTGAGTCACCATTACAGTATACGAATACGAATGGGTATAATTTGTATTAAAAAATGCCATAAGCTATTTTCTGAACTTTCTTCAACGAAAATAGTCGTGATAAGTAGAATGGGCCCCGTGCGTGTTCAGCCTGCAACGACTAAACGTCCACTTCGTTTTTCCCCAACTATTCTCGATTATGCTTCGTTATGCCTCGCAGGTACATACCGCTCTAAATATAATCCCCTTCGAAAACCCGCCTGTTTCTCTGGTTAGTTTTGTCGTAGAAGCAATCCATAATCGAACGGACGTGACATTCGAGAACTTACACTTGAACATATCGTTCTCTTAAGTTCCGTCAATGATGCATGTTGACTTTGCCACTAGAAATACGCATTTCCAAGGAGAAACGTGTACCGCAGACATCGACTAAACGTCTTGCATTAGCAATTATTACGAGTTACGAGGATGATACTGACCGTCCTATCCAGGAGTATCATAACTCCCCGTGAACTGAGTAGTGGGAATAAGTAACTCCATCTTTGTTCACGTTAAAGGCAAACGATTACCCAATATCGTGATAATAATTGATTTATTTCAACGCTTTGACAATTTTTTAAATATTATCAACTATTCCGAGCGTCAGTATAACACATTTTCCGCCATTTCGCGCTGAACAGAAAACTCGATAGCGACGATCACTGACAAAGATAACCACGTCGATGGTCCGTTTAATTTACGACGAGGGTTTTTACTATTTCTCGCTAAGACGAGCCATCGATGATAAAATTCTAGACACGGTGAATTCTTCTGTTCTTCGTTATTTATTGTGGAATTGATGTTGACTCGTAACATTCGCGCATCGATCCCGAAGTAGCGGAATATGCCTGGTTGCAGTATTTATTAGCGTCGGCGGCTATTGCTATTTTTGTGGACGAGTTAAAGAACAACTTATGATAATTGCATTAGCAGGAAGAAGATATCTCGGGCTCGAGTACTGTAACTATCGAATGACACCGTTTCTACGGGTACGAGGAAACTACGATAGCTTAACGCCAAAACTACCTACAATTATAGTGTATTTATTTGTACCAAAGAAATTAAAACGATAAATGCACGAAGAAACGTATAATGCGATGGAAATAAGTGATTATTTGTTTTTTTTTTATTGAAAATTACAGTAAATTTTTGAAAATATAATCGTGTCAATTTTTTACAATTTTTATTAGAAATTACTAAAATATTCAATAGTTCAATGGGGTACTTGTTGTTTGGTGGTATTCCTAATGACAATGACATTATTAAACAAATATATTAAGGTTCATTTATTATAGGCGTCTTAAAAATGTAGTGTTGAAGCGCCGGTCACCAGTGACCACCATGACAGTCAACGTGTTAATTGCTCGAAAATTTCCGGAATATTTAAATAATTGGCATATTTACCACGAGTATTCTTCGGTAAATATTACGGAGTACATTTCACACAAAGAAGTTACAACTGCATGCATCCAGCAAATTTTTAAGAAAAATCGACAGAGTCACAGGTAGGTGGCGAACTTTTTCGACGAAATTATAAAATTTCAAATCATTCTGAGAAAATTATTTTTGGCTGCAGGGGTCGATTACAATCATTTTTTGTGAATATATATACTCCCGAAATCTTAAGCACTTTCGAGAAAAAAATTCTTTAACGAAAATCTAATCAGGTGCCTTTTTCGACGAAATTATAGAATTTCAAATCATTCTGAGAAAATTATTTTTGGCTGCGGGGGTTGATTACAATCATTTTTGGTGAATATGTATACCCCCGAAATCCTAAGCACTTTCGAGAAAAAAATTCTTTAACGAAAATCTAATTAGGTGCCTTTTTCGACGACATTATAAAATTTCAAATCATTCTGAGAAAATTATTTTTGGCTGCGGGGGTTGATTACAATCATTTTTGGTGAATATGTATACCCCCGAAATCCTAAGCACTTTCGAGAAAAAAATTCTTTAACGAAAATATAATGTGTGGCCAGAAATGGTTCCCCGAAATTTCATTCATATCTCTAAAATATCATAATTCCTGAACGGTTTGGAGGATTTTAATACTTCAAAATGCAAACGACGCGTATTTCGATGAAGAATATGTAGAAATTCCAATAATATTCGAAAAGTTGTTGTTTAACCCCGTAAAGTGAAAAACGAACGCAATATGGAACGAAAATCGTGTAATATTTTATCCCTTTCTACCGAAAATAGAATACTCTCGCCTTGATAATTATTTCGATTATGACACAAGCTGGCTGTATACGTTACGTCGGCCATTTTGGTGCACTGACATTCATCATTTCTGCTCGAGAAAATTGCCCAGAGGTATACGGGCGCTTTACAGCCTTTTGCGGCATCGAAGGTATTCAATTTCAGGTTTCGATTACCCACGAAAGTTCAATGAATTTTTTTGCTTCGAGACGTCCCTGTTCTCGGTACACCGCAACGCATGAATATGCGTATGGATCGGAGGTCTCGCGAGACCTCTGGTTACTTCTGCGGTTTCATCGTGAACGGCGTTACACCGCGAATGTTAATGATTTTTACCGTCGATAAAAGCGTGCAACTGCATGGTATGCACAACGGATAATTGATACGTCGCTCGTGCTGATCGGATGATTCGTAACGTTATAGTGTGCGGATAATATCGTCCGCCATAATGGTACCATTGGATCTTTCGTTATCTTATTTATGATACGCGGTTCTGCTGTTATTAATATTTGAGGCGGTTCGCGGAATCTTTCAATTTTAACCCCTCTTCTGTATTGTAAAATTTGGTTCATCGAGAACCTGGAGGATTTAGGGGAGCTCGAAGGAGAGGGGGACAACAAAATATGAAGAAGAAATTCGAAAATCATCTCCACAAGTTATGAATAAAAATAGAAGTATTTTGATATGTGACGTTATCAATATCTTATTACTACTCTTCAATTTAATTTATCAATATCTTATTACCACAGACAATTAATCAATTTTGTAATTTTTCACAAAGCTACATAGTCGTTGCAAGTTGCAAATTCTCGCTATTACAGAACTCAATTGACAATTACAATCGATCATTTGCAATCGATAAATCGATGGCAAATTATAATCGTCAATTATCAATTTAATTGCATTTTGTCCGACGCTGGCACCGAAGAATGAATCGACTCGCGTATGTAACCGCTGTCAGGAGATTCCCGTATCGATAGAAGCTAGTTAAAACTATTATCACGTAACGAATAACCATCTTAATTCAGATAGCTCATCGCGCGAATTTCATCGTTACGTTAAGGTATTTTTCCTTCCTACGGTCAGTTCTCACGTAGAACACAGCGTATCCCGTGGAAATTCACGGTAACTTTTATTATTCGCGTATTACCTTATTCTTCGTTCCACTTCCTAGAAGCGTAGCGATTGTTTTTTCCCCAATTAGACATGCACTTATCGTACGCTGATTTTGGCCCCAGGCGCGAACAACGCACCGATTACAACGCTGGTTCTCAATGTTTACAGCATCGCCATAATCGAAGCGATCGTTTGCTGACATAATCAAAATTTAAGAAAAGTTTAGATACCAGCTAAGCGACGATAGCAATAATTATATTTAATAATAAAGAATAATCGTTGCAGAGTTGAATTTCTAAAACTAATACTAATAAAAAAAATATTATTCTTCGTATGATATTTAAAGCACCAATATTAACAAAACAGGGTTATTAGATCGTTAATGAAATTAGAAAAATTTATCTTTGCCAATGATTCTGTTTCGAGTTTGTTTACTTACTAGTGTCCATGTTGCACATTTGTTGGCATAATATAAGTAATAAAAGCATAAAGTGTTGTTTTTAATCGCAAATGGCATGATTCTCATGATTTTTTTTTTCTTTTTTTTTTAAGTGTATAAGTAAAATATATTAAAAGAAACCGTGTTTCGAAAAGAGACCAGAATATATGTTAGTTCGTTTAAAGAGAAGGCAATCAAGAATATTGTAATAATAACAACTTTCCAAAAGAAAAATGTTTTCCCAGAAATTAATTCCCCCAAGTTCCACAACGTTCGAACCACTGTTTCGCTATGATCATTAGAACCGAACATTGTTATCCTTTGTTAATTAACTGTTCTCTTGAATCGCGCAATGATCTAATAGATTGAGAACCAACGTGTCACGAGTTCTCTATTTTTTCCATCCAGTCTCCTGGATCATTAAAAAAGGAAAGTTTTCGCCGGAACACGCTCTTTGTGGCGCTGCAGAAAAGAATGAACGCAGCTCGCGGATATAATTGTAGTAGTTTCGTGGCACATTCGCCGGTTGGTAAATAGAAACTGCTCCATTTTGTCCAATATTAGCAGAATTAGGTAAATTTTAGATTTTCGTGCGCGAACTAATTTTTACTCGCGTCTCTGTTCGACTGGATGTCGCTTCAAAAAATATATTAATGGCTCCAAATTAGCGAAACTTTATCGACAGTTGATTTAAATAAATAAATGTGAAATTGTTCTCCGTTGTTCGTGGATATAATTTACTTTCAAACTCTTATTTACAAAGACTTATTTATTATAAATAAATGAGAATCTGAGTATTTCGAAAATAATCAGTTTCTAGATCTATGTTTGTCGAGACTTTTTCATTTCTCGTGAAATTCATCAGTCAACACTTTATACAGGGTGTTCGGCCAACCCTGGGAAAAATTTTAATGGGGAATTCTAGAGGCCAAAATAAGACGAAAATCAAGAATACAAATTTGTTGATGGAGACTTCGTTAAAAAGTTATTAACGTATAAAGTTCAGCCCGTACTGAATTTTTTTCTCGAAAATGCGCAGGATTTCGGAGGTATGTTTATTCATAAAAAATTATTGTAATTGACCCCCGTAACCGAAAATAATTTTTGCAGAAAGATTTGAAATTTTTTTTTCTCGTCGTAAAATTTCACACGTTTTCGAATTTTTTTTTAGAAACTGGGTAGGATTTCGGGGGTATGTCTATTCACCAAAAATGATTGTAATTGACCCCCGTAACCGAAAATAATTTTTGCAGAAAGATTTGAAATTTTTTTTTCTCGTCGTAAAATTTCACACGTTTTCGAATTTTTTTTTAGAAACTGGGTAGGATTTCGGGGGTATGTCTAATCACCAAAAATGATTGTAATTGACCCCCGTAACCGAAAATAATTTTTGCAGAACACCCTGTATAAAATTTTGGAACATTTTGTATTTTACTAACAGTTTGCATAGTTTGAGAATTATTTTTTTCTTATATTTATTATACAGAAATTTTTGATATATTATTCGTAATTTAATATCGACTTTATAAGATTATTTTGCTCGAATACGAGTTTAAAGTATTCTATACAAGTAAGTTGGAGCAACATTTTTTTAAAATCACGATGATTAGTATCGTTCGTTTTGAAACACCTTGTATGCATCACGTATAGCTGTTCTTTTCTTGCCTTCTCGCGTTCTTTTACCTATAAATGACACGCGTGAATAGTTGCACAGGTGTGCTGCCTGCTGATGGCTCGCAGAGGCCATTCCTATGGTGTACAAGTTCAAATAAAGGCATTTAATTATCGTTAAAAAGATCTCTATACAGGGTGTCTCTACACAAGTCTAGATAAAATGCTGTAAAATTTCCGAATGTCTAGTTTTTTAATTAAACGAACCTTTATTTTAAACAATCTCAATTTATGAAGAGAATAATTTTAAAGAGTAGCAAATTTTAGTGATCTTGCTTGCTCTGATCACTTTTTAAATGAAATACACCTAGGCGTAACACGTCTATTTTAACATTTACAGATTCCATACTTACAGCTATAGAACTCACAATATTATTTCTCAGCGATTTCTATTAAATTTGATTAATGTAAATGTGTATCCTGATCGAAAAGAAAATTGCATTTTAATGAAACTGTTGGCACGACGGGTTTGGATAAAAATGTGTACAATTAATGTCCGTAAATCTAGTGTTAAATCACTGTAAAACGCACATAATCTCTTGGAATGCGTGGCCGGATGCTGTTTTAAAGAATGAACGTATAAATTCTACAAAGAATTAATCAGAAATACTTGTATTCGTCGTACCGTGTAACATCGAACGATAAAAATGAAGAGGCAGGTGCGCGAAGGATCTATTTGCAGGAGACACTTTGCCACGTAGTGACCCAATTAATATCGGTTAATTACTATCGAGGGACATGTGCGGAGTCGGTACAGCTCGGTTTTGCAATCCCAAAGAATTCGACGAGCCCGTTTATCTACCGATAGAACAACGCTGTTCGTAGATAACTACTGATAACTGAAAAACGAAAACGTTCCCGTGCATACCACATCGCTCGTTATTTACATACCATTGTTGACTCTTTATAATTGCCTCGTTAATGCGATCCAGGCGCTTATTCAATGATGTTAGTAAAATAGTACGAGCGAAAATATCCGATTACCGACACCTATTCGAGTTACAGATAGCGTAACCTTCGCCTAATTCGTTCGCAATAATTGGCTACGAAAGTAAACTAAAATTTTTAATTAAATTAAAAATCACTACTTTCATCGATACCGAAAGTACTTTCTAATTGAACGAGTTTTTCTTGCCAGGGAAAGAGAAATTTTTATTTTTTTAAATTGGAAGGTGAATTTTTCATTTATTTTTATCTACAACTGTACAGATTAGAATTATGATTTTTTTATTATTACACTAAAAATTTATTTTGAAATGGAAGCTTTCTATTTCACTTTAAAAAATCTTGAAAGGAGACTGTATCCATATTTTCAACATTAAAAATCGTTACATTTTGGGACCATGTTCTGCAATTTTCTGTTAAAAAAACAATTTTCTGTTCTGTTTCGCGCAAGAAATTCACAAAATGCAGCCCCACTTGGCAACGAGAATACCCCGTTAATAGGAATCATACGTAAAGGTAACGTGTAATTTAAGAGACGCGAGAGATGTAATTATACGACTATCAGATATATAATTTCCGCCGAGTGTTTTCATTTAATTTATACATTTCATACTATTTATACGAAACCAACGAAAGATTGATCGGTGACAGGAAAATTTTATTTGCAATTAAAACAAGCAATAACGTCTGGAAATAATATTTCAGTAGTTTATTTTAAATACTGTTATTGTGGAATTAAATTGAACGTTGTTTTATATAAAAACAGCGGTCGCGACGGAACCGTTTCGTTTGGGACACCGACGAGAAATTCTTTCGCGAATTAAACATTTCGAAGCTGTCCAGAACAGTCTATAGAAATTTAAACTGAAAACAAAACTGGACGTTGATCGACAGAAAGTAATTTTAAAATTAAAAACTTTTTAGCGACACACAGGAACAATTTTCTTTAGAATTGATAGAAAATTGTATTGGACAATTTTGTCGATGTGAATCCTACGAGAAGATATAAGAAAAATATGAGAAATTTTCTGGAGGATAAATATTGAAATAGTTCTCTGCTCAAGGATATATCTCGATAAATGTTCAACTCTGGTCGTCGAACTCTCGAATTACCAATTACCAACTATCATAACACGCATGTCTCGGTGGCGCTGATAAGTTTCGGATCAAACAAGAGCGTAATGTATGCACATTTCGTTACGTATACTTGTATCAAAGTCGAGTGGAGATCGTTCCGTACGATTCTCACGAAACTACGAGTTACAACGTGCTCTATCGCCTTCGTCTAGTTCAAAGCTAAGACCGAACGTGTGATTATGTAAGATCACGGCCGGATGAGTAGCAAGAAAAAGTTAGGCGGAAAGTATGAAATAGTGATACTTACACGGAGATCGTGGATTTGCAAATGTACAACGTGCAACGCAAATATCATGGACTGGAGAACTTGCGACTCGCGATTATATCAGACCCGAGAAAATCTGCATTTTGGTTTACGAACTGTTGACACCTGAAAGAAAATTAAACGTTAGCCTTATGTTCATACTATTTCAATTATTTGCATTTTCGTTTCTTTCTCTTCCTGTATTTTTATTTTACATTTAAAATTGTGTCCCAGTAAAAATAGTTGAACGAAAAACTTGTGACTCTGACCATGTATTGAGTTGCTCGAGTCCCCGGCATTTTGGTTCGCGAACTGTTGACACCTGAAAGAAAATTAAACGTTAGCTTTATGTTCATACTATTTCAATTATTTGCATTTTCGTTTCTTTCTCTTCCTGTATTTTTATTTTACATTTAAAATTGTGTCCCAGTAAAAATAGTTGAACGAAAAACTTGTGACTCTGACCATGTATTGAGTTGCTCGAGTCCCCGCCATTTTGGTTCGCGAACTGTTGACACCTGAAAGAAAATTAAACGTTAGCCTTATGTTCATACTATTTCAATTATTTGCATTTTCGTTTCTTTCTCTTCCTGTATTTTTATTTTACATTTAAAATTGTGTCCTAGTAAAAATAGTTGAACGAAAAACTTGTGACCCTGAACATGTATTGAGTTGCTCGAGTCCCCGGCATTTTGGTTCGCGAACTGTTGACACCTGAAAGAAAATTAAACGTTAGCCTTATGTTCGTACTATTTCAATTATTTGTATTTTCGTTTCTTTCTCTTCCTGTATTTTTATTTTACATTTAAAATTGTGTCCTAGTAAAAATAGTTGAACGAAAAACTTGTGACCCTGAACATGTATTGAGTTGCTCGAGTCCCCGCCATTTTGGTTCGCGAACTGTTGACACCTGAAAGAAAATTAAACGTTAGCCTTATGTTCATACTATTTCAATTATTTGCATTTTCGTTTCTTTCTCTTCCTGTATTTTTATTTTACATTTAAAATTGTATCCTAGTAAAAATAGTTGAACGAAAAACTTGTGACCCTGAACATGTATTGAGTTGCTCGAGTCCCCGCCATTTTGGTTCGCGAACTGTTGACACCTGAAAGAAAATTAAACGTTAGCTTTATGTTCATACTATTTCAATTATTTGCATTTTCGTTTCTTTCTCTTCCTGTATTTTTATTTTACATTTAAAATTGTATCCTAGTAAAAATAGTTGAACGAAAAACTTGTGACCCTGAACATGTATTGAGTTGCTCGAGTCCCCGGCATTTTGGTTCGCGAACTGTTGACACCTGAAAGAAAATTAAACGTTAGCTTTATGTTCGTACTATTTCAATTATTTGCATTTTCGTTCCTTTTTCTCTTAGATTTAAAATTCTGTTAAATTTATAGTAAAAATAGTTGAACGAAAAACTTGTGACTCGCGATTATGTTTGACTTAAAAAATTCTGCATTTTTGAGTTTCAACGAAGTACATATTGGGTTGTTCGAGTCCCCGCCATTTTACTTCACGAAAGATTGAAACCTACAAGAAAATTAAACGTCAGTTTCATATTCGTGCGTATAAAGTACGTTTTATTTTATTAGATCTATGGAAAGTACTGGTCATTTGCCATGCAATTATTTAATAGAAAGTTTTTTTTTTCTTATGTCGTAGAGTTGGTTAAAAGTTGTGAAAATTTGTTATTGTTTTTCCACTTGAAACTTTCTGACAGGCTTGGTATAGTTGTACAGTAAATAGAAAAATTGGATTTTTGTTAAATTCAACGCGTGTCTTCAGAAAAACGTCACAACACGGAAACGAAACCTCGAAAATAACTAATTTGCAATTCGTAATACGATACGTAGTGGCGCGAATCTAATTTTATAACGATTTCACATACGCTTGGAGGACGTATTTCCGGTTTTGCGTTGCATTACGTTTCACGACATAGTGAATGAATATTATCCAAGTCGTTTCATAATAGTTGTACGGGTCGATACATGACAAATACCCATACAGTACATAATTATGCGTAATATGAGTCGTCTTTTAATTTGGATTTCAGTTATAAATAATATGACATTATACTTTTGTTAATATTGCCTGTTTCTTGTATTCTAAATTATTGTATATAATTTAATTACACCATGTCGTTATACATAAACGTAACAGGTAGGAAACGATATTAGTTTTATAAAAATTATTGTATCAAGTGTGTAATTGGCTCCATTGTCATTGAATACACAATAGAACTAAATATATTTTTCAAGCAAAGATTGGATATTATACACGTAATAAACCTTGCAAATTGACTTTTACTTTGAAGATCATAATTTCATGTCTTCCACAAATTCATTAACAAATAATTCGTTCCTATTATTTGCGATGTTACAAATTAGACAACATTGTTAAGTTTCCCAAATACTTCACCTTGCGAACGTCGACTATAACGATTAAAATCGCAGCGTTGAAAACGTCGTGCTCCGAGTTAGCCCCAGTTATGTCTGTTTTGGCAAATAAACCTTGATTTGCATTGATATAACAATACGTAATACGAGTTTGCGAAACGCGAATGTTTTCCTACGCGTACGCCAGCGATAAGTTATCTGAGCAATGCAAATCTACCATTTTGCCATTGTTTGAAGTAGACGGTAAGCGAGGGAATTGATTATACTACTTCTGTTTAAAGCCTCGTTCTTAGAACAGGTACGGTTGCTTTCAAAAACATACTCTGATAAAAATTGTAAAAAAAAAATCAATGCCATACGAAAAACGCGAACAAGTGTTCTTTCGGTATTTTTTATTATATTTTTATTATTACCTCTGATGGAAATTAAAATTTGAATATTTACCATATCTTCGTGAGAGTATCACCAATGTATCGATGATGTTTTCCTGATAAAAACAAGTCCAAACACTAAGCTGACTATTTCTAATTTAATTGAAAGCGTTTTAGAAATTCTGAGAAGAATATTTCATAAATTTAAAATACATTGACGCTGCATAACATGTGTTATTGTTGCAAATAATGGGAACTCAGAGGCCGTTTTTAAAAATCTTCTATTCACATGGATGGTTAGATTTGTAATTTATATTAAAATAATATTCTATGCTAATTATAGTTATAACAAGTATTTTTCTAATTTCAAATTTTCAAATGTTTATATTTGACATACTTTAAACTTCAAAATATCGAATTGGCTGGTTGTAGATTATTTAAAATATTCATTAGACTAACAATTTTTAAAACTGTACGAAATAAAAATTTAACGATATAATTGCCAAACGTTTGTGGCACTGTGTAAGAATCATTGATTCGTGTATAGTAACAGCTGATTGATCATTTAGTCGTAGGGAAGTCGTGCGTGCAATGAAATTGCTCGACGACCATTTCATTTTATTACACAAACACACGAAAGAGAGGCACAAGTGTGCATCTAAGGGCCTATAGCGAAATGTAAACAAACGTGGCGTAAGTATTACACGATAATGCGAACAACATAATTATCTCAGCTTTGCTCTGAAGACCAAGACATTTAATTACTACCAACGGTACCAATTATTTAACCTTGAAGAATGTTCGAGGGCACTCATAGTCTTAAAGCAATTAAATTTAAAGAAAAATAATCGATAGCTGAAATTTATTTTCAAATTAAAATTATTCATTCGTTATTATAGCATAATAAATTCACCCTAGATCCAAGTCAGACAATTATTTCACGCTCCACAATACTCATAAACCTTTCTCCTTTAACACACTTTAAGGTCATCGAAATCAGCGAGGTATTTAATGTATATAATCATCGTTATTGTTAAAGAACGTTTACGAGACTGGATTAGGTGAGGTCCCAGAAACGTGTCAAGGAAGTGTTATAACTCGAGTTTCTAATAATTACGTCTTTAAAACTGATAATAACCATTATTTTTCGTTCTGGAACACTCTTACACCTTTACCCTTTAAACATACTTCAAGGTCATTGAAGTCGTCGATACCACAGAGGTCGTTAGTACCATAAATAATTATTCAATCCTGACTAATATATTCGACACAAACCCGGAAGCTTACAGTATTAAAAACACGCGGATCGTGAAAGTTTGAAAAGTCTTATCTAAAATGAAATTCAGTTACGTGCGTGACATTATTTTCTATCGCGTAACTCTCGTGTCACGCATATGAACGTCAGTCTCGTGCAATCAGGTACCAGACAAGAGCCGAATTCTCCATTTTCTATAAACAATTTTCTCAAATAAACGATGCGAAATCTTATCTTCCATATTTGCACGCGACGATGGAAATTAAAACGTTTAAATTTTAATCGAATAATACGTAACTAACGAATCTCGAATTATAGCTAATTGTATCGGTTTCTTGTCAAATATTCAATTTTTTAATTAAAATTTTGCCATTTGATCGATACTTCCTTATCTTCTATTCGTTATTCGAAAATTTACGATAAGAGATTATGTGGATAAGAACTGTAACCGTCTTTCGCCTGAAATACACGATGGAAATTTTTAATCGAGTCGTTACTATTTTTAGAATAACAAAAGTTCCGAGCTTGGTCGATTTGTGAAATAAAGGATTTGATATTGATATCTTTTAATCTGCTAAACATTTTTTTAAATCTTTCTGTTTTTAACTTCTGTTTCTGCAGAACTACCGACAAAATTACACAGCAAATAATTTTCCATTTAGAGTGGGGAAAATATTTTATAAAATTCTATAAAAGAGTACTATCTGTTTTTGTTTCAATTTTCATGCGCTGAAAAATGCAAGAACTTTCTGTAAAGATCCAATTCGAGTGTAATTACGCCTATCCTTACATCGGTAGCTCCATTTCGACTTTTGCACAATTGCAACATCTCGCGGAGCAACTCGTATCCCGCTATAGTTCCATTTGGTTAGAAATTCTTGGCATTACAATCAGCGGGAGTCATTAAAACAGCGATTCGTAACCACCGTGCTGTGAAGTAGACAACACCGTACTGGGAATGTTTGATAAAGGATTTAATCAATTTTTATCTTCCACGGTTCTTCAAACTATTACGTGATTCTCTTTAAACTTGTTAAACTTTTCTACAAGCGTGACCCTTTTTTAAAAAAAAAAGAATTAAAAGCCATTGATATGTTTATTTTAAAATTAAACTGTTGTTATTTATTTTTACTGAATTTTCACTCCATTAGATATGAAGAAGTATTTAAAGAATACGACTCGACTAAATGCTCCCAAAAAGTGTACTAATAAACAAATTATGTTGCAAATAATATGATATTTAGAGTAACGTGTTTGTAGAATTTTCTTGAACTGAAATTTAGTTAATATACAATTATAAAATAAATGTGAATAGGAATTGATTCTTTCACCTTTTAGTTTGGGAAACACTATCCTGCAATACTATACTTATAATCTTGTTAATATTACACTGGTGAACTCTATAACCATGAATCTATGTAAAAAAGTAGAATTCAACACTTTGGCAGCCATATACATACATATAGATGACAGGATTTTCCATTATGAAACCAGAAAAATTGTAGGAAATAAATTAGAATAAGATTTGTGAATTTTAGCAAGGTTACAAAAATAAATTTTAGGTTATATAGTTTACACCGATTTAAAATACATATTTTAATCCTGCAGAAAATTGAACCGTTTCCATCTGGCAGTGAACATGTTAAATGATTAAAAAAAAGCATCTTACTATCAACTATTATTCCAATCTATCGACAAGCATAACACACACTTTAACACTATTCTAAATAAAATGATTCAAATACAGTATTCTACAGTTTTCCAGGATAAAAGATACTCTAATTCATTCATATTTTAGAGTTACAAAGTTCGAAAAGTGCTGTCTACGCTGACCGGAACCGCCGCCATGTTGGTACCGTTTTCACACGAACGAAGGTTCTCGCGACCACCAAAAAAAACAAAACACAAACTTGTTATTTGCTTCGTCGAGAATTCGCGGAACAAAAAAATGATGTTTAGTGACGTTCGATATTTCGTACGCGTGCCAAATGACTTGTCATCGTGGTTCTAAGCTGCGTCGCGTGCTCGAGAAGGTTAAGAACCACTGCGTTAGAAGATCGGAATACGTTAACCTGCGTCGTGTCAAGGATACGTGAGCCGCGATCGAGCATCCTCCAGGACCACGTCCGGCAAAACGGATCCACGGTTTTGAATGAGTTTTTGAGTGGGCAACACCGAGTGGGGGGTTACGATGATGAAGTCAGGAGGTGGTGGATGGTGAAAAAGAGGGAGGGGGGGATCCGAGTGTCGATTGGGGGGAGGACAGGCAGTGGAGAACCAGCGATATATGAAGGCGAAACTGGCGCTCCGCAGACTCAATAGCCCAGAAACTCCACGTGGTGTACCGTCGAACACATCGCATAATTCGCGTGCGACAGAAACGGATATTTTTCTTCTCTTCCGTTACCACCGTGAACGCCACGGTTCACACGTACTTACAGCCTGTTCGCGTTAACGTAATCGCGATAGTTACAGTCCATTACCGCGACTGCCAGTTCCCATTGTCTTCTCGTTTCGAAGTCATCCTCGGTGCCCGAAGAGGGGGACCACGCGGGTTCCTTGTGACCGGTGATCGATCGGTGCTCGATAACCCTCGAGAGATGATAGCCAAGCTCAAATGAGAGAACGATCGTCCGCTGGCAGCCAGCATCTGTGAACTGCGTGAAGAGGGTAGCAAGCACTGTTCTCGAGGACCTTTATCAGTGGCAAGGGCAAAATGGGCAAGGGGTGGAAAGGTACGTCGTTTAGTTCTCATTGTGTGGAGAAAAGAACGTGATAAAATAGCCTTGGTACACATGGTTCGACGAATTTAAGTAATATACCTGGGAAGTAAAGTAATTCGTGAATTATTGTAGCTTTGTTAACTTCGTTTCACACTGCCAGGAATTAATTTTTAATTTGAATTTCAAGAAATATTTACAGGGTAGTAAATATATATAATTTGAATCTATAAAAATACAGATCAATTTAAATTAATTACAATCCATGAGAATATTCTTCCTATTCCTATAATTTTAATCTTTCCACTGATTCTCCTCTCTCAGTTTTTAATTATAAAAAATTAAATTCCGATTCTAGATTATAACGACTGATCTTCTTTATTTAAAAATACAAAATATTATGGCTTTCTTTAATGAGGAACTGGAGCAATTTACTTTGTAATTTTATACGATTCAGCGAGGATTATATTTTTCATTTTCATACGTTATATTTATTTATAGTTTACTTGAGAACGTTTATAATAATTTGCAATAAAAGATTGCTTTCACAATCATTAAAGTATTAATTTATTCCTGAAGTGTATAAATTTCATATTTGTCGAGCAAGATAATTACAAGTTAGTTTAATACATAATTTATTACTTCATAAACGTTTCGATCCGCAGTTTTAGGCCCCTTTTAGTACGATTAAAGCAAACATAAATATTAGTTCAACCTGAAATGTAAAAATATGCGTGAAACAAAACCTTTTAATAAATTATAAGATCAAATATAATAAAGATGATTTATACAAAATTACGTAAAACAAAAATCGTCGTTTGTAATAACTGTTGAGTAATAATGTACAGCGAAACGAATGACCAAGAATCTAAAAAAAAATGTTATAGTTAATAAGGTAATGAACATGTTATACTATTATAAATACTACTTTATATATACAAAGTTATACTATCAGTAAAAATCATTATTCTAATGAAAAAATTGAAAGAATGAATTCCCGTACGTTTTTAATTTCATGTTAGAGAAGCATACTAAAAAAGAAGAACAATGAATAGGTTAAACGTGTACCTGGGAAGAATATTATGTAATATTATTCAACTTAAAAATCACATAACGTTGAAATTAATTTTGATATCCGCAAGAATATGTTTTTCCGCATTTTCTCTAAATGATGGTGATACTTAATGGATTACCGCGATACGGAATTAAATACCTACGTAGTATAATTACTACACCAAGTGTCATGCATTTATGGCTCAGAATGATAAAGAACACGTTAGCAGAAAATATTTTCTAAAATAACACAACAGTATTTATTTTACATTTATACATAATTACATTTTGTAATGTTCAATGAAATGTAGAATTTTGTAAAATCAACAGTAAATACGTTTGTTACAATGGGAATCGAGAAATAATATATTCACCCTTTGCACTCCAAGGATTAATTTTAATAGCAGTAACTGGCTACTTAAATGCAATTTTGTGACACTATTTTAAATAATATGAAGATCGTTCTTTCTCCCAGAGAAATTTATAAATATTTGTAATTTTTAACTTCTACGTTTGTTTCGTTAATTAGTCTTGTGTTGCTATAAATAAACCTTAAATCGAATTGGACAGGGTTAATAATATTTGTAATATAATATGACAACTTTAATTTTATTTAAAATGGCGTCACAAAATTGCATTCAAGTAGCCAGTTACTTCTATTAAAATATCATAGAACTTACTGTATCAAATAAGATTTTTAGCCACAATAGTAATTTAACGTATAGATCCATTAATTCTATTAACTAAATTCTATATTTAAATGTGTATAGAAAAGAATATAAATTTTGTAGCATATAATAAATATCAATTGATTATAAAGACTCGAATCGAGTAAAGGTTAGATTGTTGTAACGTGACAATTATTCTGGGCTGAAAAAGAATGTATGACTCGGTCTACATTTTCATCAGAATCAGACAAACGATTCTAAAGCCTGACTATTTGTTAGAAATCATGAACTATTTCAATGCTAAACACGCACGTCGGCGATATCTCCGTTTCGAGCTGTTGGTTCGATAATGAATTACATATACTGGAAAAATTGCTGTCTCTTCACGGTGCATGAGTCGTAGTAAACGAAGCTAGGCAGCAAAACCGTTTGCACAGATGGCCAAACCCGACAAAACAATTCCTAGTTTCGATTACGCATCAACAGGTGCCTTTTTATCGGACGTTTCGCGTTCGAAAAAGCGCGCTATACCAAAGAAAGAAGGATGAGTCCTACAAGGAATCGCGAGTCGTACTGTGTCAGACGTTTTAATCAGCCTTCGCGAGGTCTGCAACTGTGTAACAATTACTCGACACTATTCGCATTCTACATACTGATTGTGCTGCATTCTCCTTAAACCGGGATCGATCTTTCTTTTCTCATTCAATAACAACTATCGAAGATCGAAGTCGAGATGAAATCGAGACTTGTTACACGACTTTGTGACGCGAGTCTAATTGAGGTTAGAGTTAATCAAACTATACGTACTGCTTAACGTTACTTTAACACGTTCACTGGCGAATCAAACCCCTCAAATTGTCCACGAAAACGAAACTTTGCTTTTAAATTGAAAACTAGCCACAATTTGTCGTAGAACTTATTTTTATAACCTCGTTAATATTCAAGAGTCCTATCTAGATTTATATTCTTTAACATCTAATTTTGAGAATGTATTTAACTCCTTAACAAAATGAGGTTAGGGCTAACTAAACTATACGTATTGCTTGACGTTACCTTAACACCTTGACTAACAGCCCCTTAAAATTGTCCACGAAAACGAAACTTTACTTTTAGGCAATTAGAAACTAGCCAGAATTTGTCATGGAACTTATTTTTCTAGTTCCTTAGTGAAAATTCATGTCATCCATATATGTGACACGAATTAAAATTCGTTATTCGACTCTAACCTCACTTTCGATCAGAGGAAATATTATTCGTGATTAACGAATACAAATTTTATTTTGAGATCCACTCAACTAGCTTTTACCCGCGACTTTGGACATCTGAATGTTAATTCTAAAAGGTTTATTAATGGATTCTAATGTACGAATGAAACGCAAATCGAGGTTAGTTTATGAATGAAATGTCATTAATATATAAATTAACAAACTACAGTTATTCAAACTTAGTGTAGTATACGTTACATTTGGGTAGAATTAGAGTTAAAAACGATATTCATGCGAATCATGGACAATATTTTGTAATGTAAATAAATATAAATATACGAACAATAGGACTATTCATCCAATTTTATTTGATAATACGAATAATCTTCTTGCTCGTAGCTTTTCTAATTTAACCTCAAAACATGTATTTTCTTACCACGATGATCGTTAGAGAAATTACTGACAAGAAGATTGATTGTATTACCGAACAAAGTTGGACGAACAATCTACCTATTATTCGCATATTTATTCGTCATTATTTAGAGCGACCAGACTCATCCATTAGATAAAAATAAACGTACATCGGATAAAAAAAAAAAAAAATTGGCAATTTTAATAAAACTTTAAACTAAGAGGAGATGCAAAATTTCATCAAACACTAATCTTGGAAGAGTAAAATTCTTATTTAATTATAATTTTTCCATAAATGTGACAGAGAATATGTTAATACAAAAAAATGTAGTTTATGTTTATTTTTCCCCATCGAAACTCCTTTGAAAAACACTATTTTACGCGATACCCGCCATATTGTCTCTCTTTGTATTTAACAATTGTCCAAACATTCGAGAAGGATTTCGATGGAAATAACAACGTTGCATCCGTGCATTCTATTTACACGATGTCTCGTTTTTGCGTCATACTACTCATTGACTTCTGTTGCATAATCAGTACAAAAAGGGAAACGGAAAGAGTACAAAAACATCGGTACATTTAATTAAGAATTATCATCGCGTTTCGGTGATTGATGCACCAACAAAACGAGCCTCTTCGCTGAAACTAAAGACGACCGAGATATGCATTTTCAAAAGTCTCGTCGACTCTTTGACGCTGTCGAACCACGGTGTCCCATTTCTTTTGTATCCGCGTGTCACTCGGACTTTTACGTCGCCGAAAAGAATATCGCAACACCTTACTCTCAGCCGCCATTGCCTGCAAACTATCCACAAACGCAATAAATGGAAAGTAAGGGTGTCAGGACACCCTTCTGTTCGAGTTAGACAAGTTAAAAATACGTTAAACAATTTAATAAAAATCTGTAAGTAATAAGTTTATAATAGGTTAATAGTCAAATGTTTTTCAAATTATCCGAATTTTTATACTTCGTTCTAGCAATTGACTCGGTTTTGATACCATTGAGTGATAATAACGGTTAACTAACAATTTAAAATATATTTACTCGTAAATCTCGTTTGTCTAAGTTGTTTGATTATTTGTATGCATTGACTTTTAATATTTTTAAATTCAGATTTAGTAATTTTATTTTGATAGTTTAAGTAATAATGTCGATTTGATTTCACTGTTTTGCTCAGGTGCGAAGGACTTCGTGGGCATCGAAGAGGTGACGAAGATCGAGTTCCTGGTCATGATGTTCGCTGAAGCTTTGGGAACGTTTCTTTTAGTTTTGATCGGTTGTGCATCGTGCATCACGTGGAACGACAATCATCCACCCACCGTCGTGCACATCGCGTTCACCTTTGGACTAGCTGTCGCGAGTCTGGCGCACGTGAGTCTTTCGAACATAAATAATTTTTCAAAAATTAGAAATAAAATTTTCAATATATAAATTAAATTTTTTCAATGTAAAAGAAACATTTTAAATTGAATTACAATTTTTTTAATAGAATACATATTTTCAGTTTAAAATAAACTTGTAATAATATAGTCTATTTGGTCGAACAATAGAATAGTTCGTCTCGTTATCTCTGTTATTTTCAAAAACATTAAAAAGGACTTTGTCCCGCGATAAATACAAATTAATAATTTTTTACCAAAATTATCTTTGTTATTTTTTAGAAACGTTGAACAATTTTAGGCACGATAAATACGAATTAATAGTTTCCTACGAGAAGCTGCCAATTTCTCTGATTCTGATAAGAATTTTTTACAATGGAAAATTTATACAATATTAAATATTTTCAACCGCAATATTTAATTAAAAATAAATTTTTTCTATTATTTAGTAATAATAAAATTAGTGAATTTAGTATATTGAAAATTCTATTCAATAATTTGATATGTATTTATATTATAAGAATTAAGCAAAAATTATATTCACGTCTTTTTGTTTATAATTTAAAGTCAGTTCTGCTGAGCGAAATAAGATTTTTAATGGCTGCAGTATTCTTACTGTACTAAGGTAGCATAATCATTAGGCCTTTAATTGAAGTCTTGTACGAAAGAACTAATCAAATATAAACTGTCTTTATTGTAAAATTTTCATTTTCGTTTGAAGTAAAAATGACTTATAGTGAATGCCTTTCCTGTTTATTAGGGACAAATATCAATAAAACATTATTTTTCACTAATATAAACAGTAGTCGTTCGAAATAGTGAGAACAAAATAAGAAATGAAAAGAAACGAATATAAAAGAAAAAATATACAGAAAAAGTATGTAAAAGTTATGTTAAAAATACATAAAATAAAGCAACGTAGTATAAAAAAGCCAAGGGATAGAGGTTGTAATACAATAATATAACCAAATCAGAACAAATAGTGTTAATAACAAATAATTTAAAAGAGTTGTAGATAAAATTACTACATATAATTACATATAACTGGCTGATGAGATATATACCTAATAACGTACTATAGTGTTCGATATAAAATAACGAGGCAGGTCTAAGGTTTCTAATTAGCGTATAGAACTTACTTTTGTGCAAAATATCACGACATGCAACATGGTAATTAATTAATTAATGCGTACGAGAATAATAAGTCAGTTATGATTATGCGTTCTCTTCAGAGTTATTAATCATAGCTGCAGGCATCGAGCATTATAGTTATGACACATAACCGACATACGAACACCCAGTCGTATGTTTTCATCCTAATTGGTACAAAAAAAATTTGTTTAATTTATACATTTATAATGTAGTCAATGTAACCACACTTTTAACGTTTTCGACTGAAACATTTATAACTTATAAGTTATTTATTTATTTATTGGCTTATAAGTCAATTATAAAAATATAATCGTTTGATTTTTCTTAAACATATGCAAAGTTTCAGATGTATTCAAATTAATAGTACATCAATTTATAAATTAATGCTATTGTTAGTAGTTCAAATTGATCTTAAAAATGTGTGCCTTGGAAGTTGTTTGCAAGTTAATATACTATAAAGTTTAATATCAATCAAACAAATTCTTATATATTATTATTTTTAAATACTTTATGAGTCGAAAATATTAAAACTGTACTTATGATAACTAAATTACAACTATATAGTTTAAAAGAAAATGAAACTGAGAAGAAACGATCGATTATAATGAAGACGTAAGGACACCACATAATTGAACCACATAAGTGAAGAAGTTTCTAATGTGACAACAAATACGTATAATAAAATTAAGAACTTTCCCTATTATATTACAGCAATGGTAATGAAACGAATAATTTTTGTAGTATTTACACTAATTAGTGGTACAGAGTCGAGAACATAATTGTGATTTATGTTACTCCCTCTTATAGAAAAGTAATATGATACTTGGAAAAATTAAGTTGCAGATCGTTAATAATACACCATCCGTTTAGTATGCATAAATCATCGATTAGTAATAGCTCATCATCGCTGCTAACTATGTTGCAAAAGACTTTCAGATACGTCGGCATAAAGAAGAAATATATTACAAACGAACACGCGCGGAATATCGTTGATGAATTAATTAATCGGTAAAAGTCCTGAGTGAGATCCTTGAGATATCCTCGATTATTTTTATATTTATCCCAAATATGAAATAGTCAAAAATAACCACAGTATATTTTTTTAAATAAAATTTTATCTAACTCTCGTGTCCAAAGACACGATGTCATCGTTGACACAAAATAAACAACTTAAATACGTATTTACTAAAATTCCATAGAATGTTATCAATGCTACGAAATAAATTTTATTTATTTTGAACTATTTACTGAATTTTTGGTAAGCGGTTCGCGTTCTCGTGTTCAGGTGCGTGTTAAGTGCGTGATAAATCGTTTACCACCTCGCGTTTATCTGATTTCATTGAATGAGTAAAAGTAATCGAGGGACTCGCATCGTCCTATAAGAATTGTGTGCCACCAATACTCTGGCGAGGACAGTGACTGGAGGGAAGAGGGGATTCCATTCACCTTACTAAACTGCCGTGTCAAGGGAAGTTTCACGAACAGACTGCTTCCACTACTCTCACTATCGTTCGTTCACTCGTCCGTATCGTTATGTTTTCTTCTTTTTATTATACATATTTATGGACGCATCAATTACTAACGATTACACTGGATCGATTACTGATAATTACATTGGACAACAAATTGCAAGCAACAGTAGGATTAAACTTACACTTGAAATTGTAAATGAAATCCCTACTTAAATAAATTCCTCTTTTATTCTTAATTAACTGTGAATTTAAACGGATATTGAACTTTATATAAATGACAGGTATAGATACGATAATTGTAATAAGTTTTAAGTCGTTTGTAGACAATATTTAAAATACTTCAATGCAGGAGCATCAATTTTTAATTAAAATTTATTAATCTATTTAACAGCTACAATTTTTCTAACTGTTTTGAGTAAAACATAATATTAAACTTGATATAAATTGTAGATATGGACACAATAATTGTAACAAATTTCAAACCGTTTGAAGATAATATTTAAAATAATTCAATGCAGGAGCATCAATTTTAAATCAAAATTTATTAATCTATTTAGCAGCTACAATTTTTATAACTGTTTTAAATAAAGCATAATATTAAACTTGATATAAATTGTAGATATGGACACAATAATTGTAACAAATTTCAAACCGTTTGAAGATAATATTTAAAATAGTTCAATGCAGGAGCATCAATTTTAAATCAAAATTTATTGATCTATTTAGCAGCTACAATTTTTCTAACTGTTTTGAGTAGAACATAATATTAAACTTGATATAAATTGTAGATATGGACACAATAATTATAATCTGTTTCAAACTGTTTGAAGATAATATTTAAAATAGTTCAATTCAGGAGCATCAATTTTAAATCAAAATTTATTGATCTATTTAGCAGCTACAATTTTTCTAACTGTTTTGAGTAAGACATAATATTAAACTTGATATAAATTGTAGCTATGGACACAATAATTATAATATGTTTCAAACTGTTTGAAGACAATATTTAAAATAGTTTGAGGCAGAACTATCAATTAGAAACCTAAATTTATCAATTTGTACAACCACACTGCTACAGTTTTAACTGATTTGAGAAAATCATAATATTAAACTCTATATAAATAATAAATATCGACACAATAATTGTAATAAGTTTCAAACCGTTTGAAAAGAATTTTTAAAATAATTTGATGCAGAAGTAACAATTCTAAATCTAAATTTATCAATTTGTACGACCACGCTGCCACACTTTTTCTAACAGTTTTGAATAAACCATACTTTATAAAAAGAACTGTCTTACAAGTAAAGCACATATACGATTACCATCCATATTGTTATTATATTGCAATTCATCATTTTTCACTGAAGTGTCACGCAATTATTACGCGTGGAACGTAATACAGAAATAAATCAAAACTCGCTTACCAACCCGACGCGCGGCAAAGTTTAAGTACCAAGTGTTAATAACCGAACGTGCAAAATTTTATCGTGATGCGTGCCATTTGACCGAAGTAAAGTTTAATCCTGACCTATATTCTCCTTTGGAACATTATCTTCCACGCTACTCATTGTCAAATTTCGCAAGTTTCATCAATCTCGGTACCAACAAAAACAATCCCGAAATAAATTTTACGTATCTGTTGCAAGTCTCTTGATGGGTCGAAAGGGGCGGTCACTTTTTTACTGGAGTCGAAAGAAACAGTGTATAAATAGTAAGAGATCGTTCGACGCGACAGTCTTCTAACAAACATTCGTTAATAACGATGAGAATCTTATTTCGTTAACAAAAATTTTCCTCTCGATGTAAACAGTAATTTGCTACCTATTTATCAATTTAGCAACTATAACGTTGCTAACAGTTTGAATAAAACGTGATGTTACACTTGAAATTAATTTGTAGATATCGACACAATAATAATGTTCTGAGTAATAAACATTTACGTAAATTTATCAATTTACGTAGCAACTACAATTTTTCTGTTTGAATTTTACAATTTTTTAAGATTCTAAAATATCACATCCCTTAAGACTTTAACACTTTGGAATTCAAACAATTAATTCTCAAGCTGAAACGTTAAATAAAATTTTGAATAAGATTCATAAATTTCAATTTACGAAAATAATTACTAAGACAATTTCTAATATACGTAGTTCACGATGGTCCAAAATCAAAGTTTTGGTCTCACAAAAAATTTTTAAATTTTGAGGGGTAAGACCACTGTAAAAGTCTAAAATAAAGCGTTTTTTTGCGATTTTTTTTTTGAATGGATGGAAAAGTAAGAGGACAATAATATTCAAGAATATTATTAGCCATGTCGTTAAGTGTTACAAAAAAAAATATTTTTAAAAAAATAGTGCAAAATGACGACGCTGGAGCCATTCTCACGAGGCGTGTTTTGAATTTGTAATTGACCCAAATTTGTATCTGGAAAAAAAACAAAAAATTTTCTCTTAATCTACATAAGTATAGCTAGAGAAATACGTAAGGGATCTTCGATAAGTTAATTTTAACATTATTTACTGACGTTTTGTACAAAATTGAACTTTCTACTTCAAATGCTCGCCAATCTCATAAAAATTAATGTTTCAAAAATCCCCTACGTGTTTCTGTAGCTATACTCATCTAGATTAAGAGAAAATTAGTTGTTTTTTTCTAGATACAAAACAGGCCTCGCAACAATGGCTCTTATTCAACTAATTTTGAATAAATATTTTTTTTTTAACACTTAACGACATGGTTAATAACATTCTTGAATATTATTATCCTCTTACTCTTACATTTATCAAAAAAAAAAATCACAAAGAAACGCTTTATTTCAGATTTTTACAGTGGTCTTACCCCTTAAAAAAAAAAAATCGATCGAACGTGTCAGTCCCATCGCTAGTTCGTTGAGCACGGCTTCCAGTGACGATCGTCGGCCAGCGACAGGCAGTCTAGTTGCTAAACGTGGCAGAAAGCAGTCCGAGTTGGGCGAATTGCCGATTTCGTGGACCAGTCCGCCTCCCACGTGCTGGACCTACCTACACCTCGTTAAGCAATTACGGTCAGGTCGCCGTTCGACTTCTTTCATTTCGCCGACATCGGCGGAACGTCACGTTGCTTTTTCATCGAAGCTCAAAGTAGAAAGGAGCGACGAGTAGCGATGGGGCCGACACGATTAGCTATCCACGACGCTCAAACAATTCAGTACCAGAGTAATTAACACTGGGACTAGCGAAGTAATTTCAAATAAAAATTGTGAAAAATTTACTCGACTGGATATCTGAAAATTTGAAGGGAAAAACATGGAGAACAAATTGTTTCAATCTAAAGTGTAGCCAAATGTTCACTTTTTAATATCTCTTTATTATTCTAGTTCTAGTTCCAATATGTTTTTTGATTTTTCTATTTTTTATGAGCAAAACGATGGAGGCATCTCTTTTTGAAGGACCTTTGCTAAGGTTACCGTAACTTCTAAAATATCGAATATTTTTATACAAAAAAAATTGTAGACGTTCTTCAAATCGTAGATCTAGATATACGTATTCGTATAATTTGATAAAAAAATATTTTATCTTTTCCACCAAAAAATTCCAAAGTATCATGAAAAAAATGAGTTCGACTCTATGATAATCTTAAAACCTAGGTATTCGATTGACTTCAAAAGAGAGAATCGCCAATAGAGATGCCTCTATAGTGTGAAATAACAAACTTAAAAAAATATTAATATTTACTATTTTCTTTTTTTATGTTTCGTTCGCGAAGATTTTTGCTCAAAAGGAGAAATTTGAGAAGTATTATAGAGATTAAGCAAAGGAAAAATGAAGCATCTATTAGAGGCATGTGATCACATCTAGAAGGTCACTGTCGCAGATTGATGCGTCCCCCGACAAATCGGTTTTGAAGAGAAGACTATCGCCACTAATCGTTCACTCTGTCGGCTACATGAAAGAAGCGCTTTTTGCGTAATACACGGTTATAGCTACATGCATTTAATAACTGAACGCGTGTATTTCGTGCTCAACGCAAAAGGCGAGTTATAAAGAAGCAGCGTTAAAAGGGGTCTCACTGTATATGTCAGTGGTTTCCAAACTTTTTGAAAGGCGCCCCCCTCTCTTGAAAAGAAAACATAAGAGGAGATAAGTGGTGGGTTTAAAATGATACAAGTGAAGTATTACATACATAAATTGCGTTGCTTTAAAGAAATCTTTAAATTAAGCCCATTTTTCTACGTTCAAAATTTTCTTTCGTACTTCAGCTATATTCTAAAAACGTCTACCTATGTGTTAGCTATAGCGTTAAGTTATACAGAAACGAACCTCTACTATATTTTGTAATTCCTATTATAGCTCTTATATTGCTTATTTTGAACCTACTCTATATTTTATAATTCCTATTATAGCTCTTATATTGCTTATTTTGAACCTATTTTATATTTTGTAATTCATACTATAGCATTTAGATTGATTATTTTGAACCTGCTCGATATTTTGTAATTCCTATTGTAGCTTCTATTTTGATTATTTCGAAACTATTCTATATTCTGTAATTCCTATTATAGCTTTTATATTGATTATTTTGAACCTATTCTATATTTTGTAGTTCCTATTATAGCTTTTATATTGTTTATTTTGAACCTACTCTATATTTTGTAATTCCTATTGTAGCTTCTATTTTGATTATTTCGAAACTATTCTATATTTTGTAATTCCTATTATAGCTTCTATATTGATTATTTTGAACCTACTCTATATTTTGTAGTTCCTATTATAGCTTTTATATTGCTTATTTTGAACCTACTCTATATTTTATAATTCCTATTATAGCTCTTATATTGCTTATTTTGAACCTATTTTATATTTTGTAATTCATACTATAGCATTTAGATTGATTATTTTGTACCTGCTCGATATTTTGTAATTCCTATTGTAGCTTCTATTTTGATTATTTCAAAACTATTCTATATTCTGAAATTCCTATTATAGCTTTTATATTGATTATTTTGAACCTACTCTATTTTTTGTAGTTCCTATTATAGCTTCTATATTGCTTATTTTGAATCTAACCTATATTCTGTAATTCCTATTATAGCTCTTATATTGCTTATTTTGAACCTGCTCGATATTTTGTAATCCCCATTGTAGCTTCTATTTTGATTATTTCGAAACTATTCTATATTCTGAAATTCCTATTATAGCTTTTATATTGATTATTTTGAACCTACTCTATTTTTTGTAGTTCCTATTATAGCTTCTATATTGCTTATTTTGAATCTAACCTATATTCTGTAATTCCTATTATAGCTCTTATATTGCTTATTTTGAACCTGCTCAATATTTTGTAATTCCTATTGTAGCTTCTATTTTGATTATTTCGAAACTATTGTATATTCTGAAATTCCTATTATAGCTTTTATATTGATTATTTTGAACCTACTCTATTTTTTGTAGTTCCTATTATAGCTTCTATATTGCTTATTTTGAATCTAACCTATATTCTGTAATTCCTATTATAGCTCTTATATTGCTTATTTTGAACCTGCTCGATATTTTGTAATCTCCATTGTAGCTTCTATTTTGATTATTTCGAAACTATTCTATATTCTGTAATTCCTATTATAGCTTTTATATTGCTTATTTTGAATCTAACCTATATTTTATAATTCCTATTATAGCTTTTATATTGCTTATTTTGAACCTACTCTATATTCTGTTATTCTTTAACTTATTTTAAACTTATTTCATATTTTGTAATTGCTATTATAACTATTCTATATTATAGAAAATTTTGAGTGTAACAAGTCGTGGATAAATGCCTCTTTTTATCAATACATTAATATATCGATCGCAAAAGTTTAACAACCGTTGAAGTATATCATTCTACATTGAATAAAAAGTTACTTTCTTTCTAGAGATTGTTCCTAGGAAGCAGAATTTCTCATTAGCTTGCTACGTAGTGAAATCAATCAAAGAACTGGTTAATAACGTTCGAACCTTGATAAATGATAAATAAGAAAAATATAAATTAGTTTTTGTTCTTCAAACCCAGTGTGAAAATCATTGTTTGTGTTACTAATGATACTATCGATAGTAATCATTGGATATTATTCCTATCGCTACTATAAACGATCTAGCACGATTGTAACACGAACGAGCGTGCTACTGCGCGTTCATTAATATTTGTAAAAAAAAACAACGATCATTCAGGGCCAAGACGGATCGAGTAAACGTGAATCTGAATGACTGACGTCGAGATCTGTCATTATGAGAATTTAGGACGTAACTGGTTCGCGTAACCATATATTGCACAATGAATGAGTAATAGTTCGTTCAAGAAAGAGGGTAAATTTAGATACACGTTGATGTAACGCTGTTTTGTATAATTAATTCTTATTTCTTTTGGCATTGAATTACCACGAACACGTGGAACTTTGTATCCTCTAACGCACTAATCGATATTAATTCTATGCCGGCAGAATATTAATGTTTCTGTAATTTCTTCAATAACAGTTATCGAATCCGAATAACAGAGAATATTGATAAATTATTCGCTATTATTAGGATTTATCGCCGCGTTATAAATCACGTTTTATCGGTGGCGTCAATTGCAAATAACATAAATCGATCGGTCGCGTGCAACTTCGATTTACTGTAATCGATTCTCTCTGAAGTCGAACCGACGTCATAAAGTATGAAGTTCGATAATTTTGTTTCTGGACAATCGGTTGCTACGTTGATCCGAGGTTTGTCGTGGTACTTATTTTTTAACTTCATCGAAATTCATGAATCACGTCCAGATTTATTTTCTGCTACGTTCAACCTTCAGAATTAATTTCTTTAGCTCCGTAGCGGGAAGTTGGCCGACAATTGTTCATAGAAACGTGGAGCGTCTGTAACAGAGACGAGACAAATTTTGTAAAAATTCGCGATAACAAATTAAATAAAGTTCTGAAATATTTCATTCTATCATTCGTTTGTTTAATCGAATAAAACTGTTACTGATTTTTCGGCTCGTTATTCGAAACTTTTATCTAGACAAGAATTGTTTCCATCTTTGATATCAATTTTTAATCAGTTCTAATATTCCACACGTACCTATTAAATATTGCTAGAATCAAAGTGGTACAATCGGGGTCCTCCATTCGTTAAACGAATTAAAGACTTCTTTAAATCTGTTTGGCTCGATAAATCGAATATAATCCGGACTTTATAAATTAAAAAATTTGTTTTTTCTTTAATATGTACTTTCTTCGTGGCACAATATCATTTTGAAATATGTATGTAGTCACTGTAATTCGAAGATAACCAACAAGTTGCGGTGAACGAGAGACTTCGGAGTGAATGAACTCTGTCTCTTTCTCTCCCTTTATTCTCTGCTTTTCATTGCGTAGGGACGAGTACGGAATGAACAAGCGGCCACCGCGATGTGTCCTGAGATCGATGTATCTCTGCCCCGGGTTGCCTCACTTTGGCTACATACATAGTAGATATTTATTTGGCTGCGTTTACCTTTAGCTGCATGTTGTACATTCGCGGTTAAATGGAAGTGAACGGTCCGACAAGAAAGAGAAAATATTAATTCCAGTACTTTAGGAGTGGCTTGATAAATGAACGGGGTATAAATAACTGCTATAAATTAATTAAGAAATTTATGCACCAACCGTACGAAATTTTGACATTTCCGCAGAATTCGATTATTCGATAACAAACAATATTCCATTCGGTGTTACAATTATTAGTTATCCGTCATAGATTAGAGAAAGAAAAAGGACTCTGTTACAATTTAATTTTTAACCCAAGGTATATGAAAAACTCGAATTTTATTGTTTTTATTTTTCTTTACTTTGGACGACAAAATGTCACGGATCGACATTTTCGTAATTCGTTTAGGCCCAATACGATGCTCGTTAATTAAGCTACGAAGTCTCGTACGCCATTCGGAATGTGTTGAACACGGTGTCTATAAAAGTGAAAATTCGCTTTGGTTTGCTTCGCAAACCCGTTCGAAATGCAACGAAAGCGGCACCGAAACGCACATAAATAACATAAATAAGACGTCGAACAAGTCCTCTGTTCTTACAAGACAACGCAACGGCCCACTGCAGCATACTCTTTTTAATTTCGGGTGGGAGTTTCCTGTTCGCCTACCATGCTCCCCAAATATTATTATTCCTTTTTTCGTTTCACGACTTAATTCGCCAAACGAAAAACAAAGGAGCACAAATGTACACAGTAAGTACAAAAGTACACAGTTAACTGAGTAAGATGGGAAGCGTGATGTTCAACGAATACGGTTGGTTTACAATCTATCCGAAAATGTTAATCGTCGACAAACTACTATCGTTCCCAGGATCTCGATAATTTTATTGCACTGATAAAATGATGAACAGGTTCCACCTTATTATGATATTCCTTCTAGATGAAAGGAATAGTAGAAGAAATTATTATGATAGTCCTAGGTAGAAGGAATGACCTAGAATTATTATAATACTCTTTCTAGGTAGAAGGAATAACCTACAATCATGATATTTCTAGATACAAAGAATAAACTAGAATTATTATGATATCTCTTCTAGGTAAATAGTAATTCTGCCTAGATCGATAATAATAGCCTAGAAGGAATATCGTAAGGTGATTATTATGATAGATAGAAGAATTCTAGGTAGAAGGAATTATTATCATATTCTATCTAGGTAGAAGGAATAACCTACAATCATGATATTTCTAGATACAAGGAATAACCTAGAATTATTATGATATCTCTTCTAGGTGAATAGTAATTCTACCTAGATCGATAATAATAGCCTAGAAGGAATATCGTAAGGTGATTATTATGATAGATAGAAGAATTCTAGGTAGAAGGAATTATTATCATATTCTATCTAGGTAGAAGGAATAACCTACAATCATGATATTTCTAGATACAAGGAATAACCTAGAATTATTATGATATCTCTTCTAGGTGAATAGTAATTCTACCTAGATCGATAATAATAGCCTAGAAGGAGTATCGTAAGGTGATTATTATGATAGATGGAAGAATTCTAGGTAGAAGGAATTATTATCATATTCTTTCTAGGTAGAAGGAATAACCTACAATCATGATATTCCTAAATACAAAGAATAACCTAGAATTATTATATCTCTTCTAGGTGAATAGTAATTCTACCTAGATCGATAATAATAGCCTAGAAGGAATATCATAAGGTGATTATTATGATAGATAGAAGAATTCTAGGTAGAAGGAATTATTATCATATTCTTTCTAGGTAAAAGGAATAACCTAGAATTATTATGATATTTTTTCTACGTAGAAACAATAAGGTAGAATCATTATAATGCTCCTTATAAGTAGATAGTAATAACCTGGAAGCAATACCATAATGTGGAACTATTGCCTCAATAAAATATAAAATCTTGATTATTTTGTTGAATCAATAGTTTCACCTTATTATGATATTCCTTCTAAGTAGAAGGCATACCATAATAATTCCTTCTACTATTCCTCTAATTATTCCTTATATCTAAAATCCTTCTTTCTATCATAATAAGATAGAACTATCGGCTCATGGAGATCTTGGATTGGTAATAATCTCCTTCTAGGTAGAAGGAATATCATAATAAGGTAAAACTATCGGTTCAATAAAATTATAAGCTCTTGATAATTTTAAATCAATAATTACACAATATGATATTTCTCCTAGGTTATTCCTTCTACCTAGAAGGAATATCGTTGAAATGGTAACAATCTATCGACGATTGATATTTTTAAATTGCAAATGGCGGTTGAATGTGCTTATTAAGACCAACGGGCAAGCATACATATAATTTTTCCAGTTGCGACAACCTCGAATCTCTTTTTAATTGCAAAAAAGTTTCCTATCGGAGGAAAAATGACAAACGTATCGTTAGACGTTTTCTCGAGCCTGCGTAAGAAACGTGATAGACAGCGGCCGAGGAAAAGAAAGCGAAGGAAGAAGTAGTACATTTTTACGCGTTTTTATCACACGTGTGCACCGCCTTTTACACGCATGCACATGCGTGTATTCCCTTTACACGTGACGTTGGTGGATTTCAGAGAGCCGCCGGCATCTTGGTAGAAGGGTAAATAAGGCCGGTGATTCGCCCAAGGGGGTCTAACTGTCCGGATGGTGCAATTCTGCCCCGAAGGCTCCAATAACCTACTCGAGACCACTGACTCGCCTCGAACCTCAGATCGACTAGTATGACTCCTGTTCTGTCTCTTTTGATACTTTGCTTTCCGACAGCTCGCGGCGCGGATATGAGTATTTATAATCCCTCGTATCATCGATTTCGCGAACGACGATTACACACCCGACGTACATGGTTTCCTGTGTTGGTTCTCGATTCAGATTTTCCTTCGCGTAATCGTCCTTTCTCGCGTTAGCCTGAACGTTTATTAATTTCCCATTTCGACGATATTCTGCTTTCTTGTACGATCCACAAATCTGTTAAACGAAAGAAAATAGAACTTATTTACGTATTCAGAATAGTTGTACTTATCTTAAAATGTACTACCTAAAATTGTTCTTTCAATTCCAATTTTACACTTTTCTCGTGGGTACTTTTATAAAGCAAAAGTTTTACTGAGAACTTATCTTCAAGCTGTTTTATGGAACATTTTAGAACTGTTACATCCACAATAACAATTATTTCAGAAGTTTTATTAGAAAAAATGATATATGGACGGATTTGTTCAGCTGTGTCCTGTCGATCGGCGAAAAAAAATATATAATGTATCATGTAAAACAATGTAAATGGCCTTGAAATGAATTTGACTGTTCCATCCAGCCCACCTTTCTATTTACACAATCAGGCGTTCCTCTCGAAATCCTTTAACCTCCCGAAAGTTGTTTTTACCAGATTTTATCAACGTAATTCCCGAAATACCTACATCGATTAATTAAAATAAGACACTCTATATAATCTATAAAATTATAATAATATTCACTGCATTAAAATAATAAGCAAGAACTATCAAGTAAAAAACAAGAAAATAATAAATAAAAATAAAAATGAGTATATTAAAAAGTATCCTACGCACTATTAATCTTTCGAACGTCATACGCAATATGAAACAGATAATGCAATTTTTTCGGTGCATCAGTGCATTTAATAAGAAAGTAAAATCACAAGAATTGTTATTCTCGATTTTCAACGAGAAAGAAGCTACTGGGCCGTTCCAGTTGCGTGACTCACCCTGTATATGCATGAAATACGCCACGAGCATTAAACAGCATAAATTTGAACAACTATTATTAACTATTACATACATTATTTAGCACGGTGTACAGAATAATTAACTTAACTTGACGACCTTCAATTAGTCATAAACAACTCATCTCACAATCGAATGCACGTGAAATAAATTTTATTTCAAATGACGTGTATTGCTGTATTAAATCAGACGAACTATACGCAATATATCTAACAGACGAAGTCGGGAAAAGCAAAATAATGGCCATTTTTAAATTCATAAACAATTTATCTTTCCCATAAATTCCTGAAGTAAACATACTACGGACGAAGAAATAATATATAAATGTACGCATACTTATTTACAAAAGATAAATCAAAATAAAACTCATATGAAATGAAATATTTCACAATGGATGGATAAGCATTCTAAATCAAAGTGTGTAATTTTAATTTATTGCTCTTAATAATGAAAATAATAAAACTTAAATTATTCTATTAAAATTTCAACAAGAAAATAATAACAAAAGTTCATATAAAGGTATGTCCCATTTAACTCCACTTTTAAGTTTGAAAATGGCCTTCTTACATCTAAACACAAGCTTAGAGACGTCCTACCATTGGCTATTGTACCCTCTCTGGTCGTCAAGGTATTATTTATAATAATAAGTCCATACTCACTGTATGTATTTCAATAATCTGACACCTAATACTCTAATGTTCACAGGAAGTATTTACAGAATTAAAATACAAAATAGTTGGACCTTTCGAGAAAATTATTCCAACACAGAATTCACTATAAATAGAGCACATGTTTATATGAACTTTTGTTACTGTTTCCTTGTGTAGAATTCATCTTTAAAATGGATATGGGACACTCTGTATACTTCCAAATTGAACAGACTCTTTTACTATTTTCTTTATACTCTTTGTTCCTACGATATAAGAACACGTGTCTTTTCTCTTAGAAAATTAATGAGAAACGTACATTTCTATCGAAGAACGTTCTTTATTCGTCTTTTCTTCAGAACCTCCAAAAACTCCATTTTGTCTTGGGCTCCCGACAAAACGAGCCACCGCGTACGAACGTTTCGAGAACATAAAAAAAGGTCGTAAATAATGGAAACAGAGGATAAGAAAGAACGAGGAGAAAAACGAGAGGAAGTCGCGAAGCCGTTACCAATCATTCGAATGCAAATCGCACGTTTCCCGCCCTGCATTATGCGCCATTTTGTCGCATACGAACGGAGAATCGTTAAAGGCGAAGATGCAACATTGCGCAACCGCGACCTAAACTGTAAAAAGAGCACCGCCGTGTACGAACAAATTATAATAAAATTGAATGGCGCGCGTTTGGAAAATTACGTGCAATTAAATCGGACGTCGAAGAGGTTAGGAAGTTCCGTGCAAAAATAACGTCCTGTTCGAAAACCGCGCATTAACTTTTCACGTTTGCCAAACAGACGTGCTCAATTTGCGCGCGTTCGTTCTCTTCTCGAACAAAGGGACGCTCGGCTATTGTGCAGCATTGTTTAGAAATTACGTGAAAAGATTATCGGTGTTGTTCCAACGGAAATCGCGACACGTCTCGTGGAACGCGACCGCGCATAATGGCAGATCGATCTAACGAACGCGACAAACGGTACGTCGCGTTAGTCGTCCGCTAGGTGGAGAATTTGCGCTTTCGATTGCGCAATCGCAATATCGCTTATCTGATGCACCACGGTGCGTCACGTGTGATGACGTTACTCGGGTCTCTTATTGCAGGTGTTACGCATTATGCGCCCCCTTCTTTTTTACGCGACGTGACAGTGTGTAAACATACCTTTTTTATTGAATTCAATAACGCTCCACCTTTTTCAGACTCGTACGCAACGCGTAATCGGGACAACGAACAGTGAATTTTCGTTCGCGTACAAGAATCGAGTTTCTCGCGAAATGTACGATTAAAAATTTAAAAAGAATACTTCGATAATTAAATCCTTCGAACGAAATAACAGATTATATCGATGCTACGAACATAGTGCCAACGTTGTTTTTTTAAGGTTAGTAACGGGCTCGTTACCCACGCGCCATTTTTAATTTCTATGGCGGCGTTGTTGAAATTGTTGCAACGGTTTCCCTGTAATTTCCCTGTTCAGCTTGAAATTTCTGATAAAATCGATCCTGTCGTAACAACCGCGTAGCCTTCAGCAAATATTAGAGTCATCTTGCTGGAGGCCTTTTCGGAGGCCTATGAGAGACCGCTCCCTTGTCTCGAGCCGTTGTGCAACGTGATCCACGAGCGAAAGATCATTGTCCCGCGCGATCGTACGTGAACCTTGCAGCTCGTGTGCAAGTCGTGCACCCTAATTATGCGGCCGCGGCGCAAGACAACGCCATTGTCTGTGAATTTTACGAGCTCGAATTTGTTTCTCGTAATAATGCCTGGTAAATCAGTGCTCGCGGGCACAAAAATTTTTATACGATCTTTTATCTTATCAACGTGTCGTTTGGTACCTCGACGCGCCGTAATAATATATCATAACATTGTTTACGTATTTACTATTAACATAAAATAAATAAAACGTAACACATTTCTGAAGCATACAAAGTTAGGCGAAGCAGGATATACTCAGGGCTAAGGGGTGAAGCTACAATAATTTTATACAACCAAGTTAGCATTAACAAATAGTACAAATTTTGAAGAAAATTTTTTAGAAGAAAACGATATGTCTCTATAGTAATTTTTCTCTGTCTAGGGATATTCTCGATATTTCGTCATATTATAACTCAACAAATAAAAATATTCAATAGTTCAATGTCGTACGTGTTATTTTGTAGTATTCCTAATGACAATGCCATTTTTAAGCAATATATATGTATTAAAGTTCATTTATTGTAAGCGTGTTAAAAACACGTTGTAGGATTGCCGGTCACCAGTGACCGCCGCTTCAGTCGACGTGTTAATAACAAAGATTAATGATGTAATGGATTTAGAAGAAAATATTGTGGAACTGTTATTTCTTTACCATATTCGAACTACGTTCTAAACGCTCCGTAAACGATACATCTGCTCGTCAATCGTCGACGCTTATAATTAATTAACTTTCAGCGAGAGTCAAGCGTGACACATACGACATCACAATGTATCCTCTAAGATCCGTAATTCATTTAAACGAAAGAGAGCAGAATCATACTCGCGAACGTGCAACGAACGTGTCCGGAGGCTGTGGGTCATAAGAGCCTTGGGGAACGAAGTCTACGAACTAATTCGAGATTCTACGATACCTAAGGAATGTGTACGATTCGCTCGTAAGGTGAACAAGATCGCAATTGTATTCGATCGAGCTTAACAATATCGTTAAACTTTATTTCATCGTGTTTCTCCGCTAACGTTATTACGTAAGTATGTCGATATCTTATTGGATACAGAACGAGAAACCGTTCTTAAGGAGTCGTAAATGTTGTCTATGTCAAAGATTGGTTTTATTTAGAATATAGGGATATATTTAGTTTTTAGGTTAGGAACTAGATGTAAGTTGGTACGGAAGGAGTGGGGTGCAGACTGCGTGGGTGCATGATATGTATTAGAGGTTAGGAGAGTGCTTGCCTTTAATATATTGTTCAGATATTCAGTTTATTATTAAAGTTTCATCACGATCAGAAATTTCAGGTTCATTCGTATAGTATCATTTCGTTCGTAAATTCGTTACTATCTGGATCTTTTTATTCTAGTTTACCAATTAATTTGACACTGTAAACACGAACAAAACTTTCGAATAAGTGAACAAATATGTACAAAATGTATATACAGAAAAGTATTCGACAACTTTTCTGTAGAGTGCCAAACAAATTTTTAAGAAAAATCGACAGAGGGTTGCTGCTGAAATTTTTCGACAAAAAAAAAAATTTCAAATCGTTCTGTAAAAATTATTTTCGATTGCGGGAATCAATTACAATCATTTTTTATCACTTGACATACCCTCAAAATCCTATCCACTTTCGAGAAAAAAATTCGAGAAGGTGCGAAATTTTTCGACAAAGTTAAAAAATTTCAAATCGTTCTGGTAAAATTATTTTTCGTTGCGGGGATCAATTACAATCATTTTTGGTGAATAGACATACCCCCGAAATCTTGCGCATTTTCGAGAAAAAAATTCAGTACGGGCGGAACTTTAAACGTGAATAACTTTTTAACAAAGCGTCCACCAACAAATTAATATTCTTGATTTTCGTCTTATTTTGGCCTCTAGAATCTCTCATTAAAATTGTTCCCATGGGTGGCCGAACAACACCCTGAATATTACCAATTAATTCACAACTTTTGCTCGTTATTCGCGAATGAAATTTCCCAGCTTGTTTGAAAGGAAGAAATAAATTGTTTAGATATGGTAACGATGTTATTTGAGTTCTCGAAATGCTGAAAAGTGCTCGGTGCCCGGTGCAACGTGAACAATTTGTCGATATTAACGTTCGACCGGATCGAGATCGCTCTCGGGTCAAAAAGCAGTGCGTCGACCTCGTTTCGAGCAGTTTCGTTTCACAAATCTTCGAAATTAACGATTTTTAGAGCGTGCCCGTTTCTCGATGTTGTTTCGCCACCTGTAAATCCCACCGTACATCTACGGGTATCTAGACACTTTGCAGAATTAATAATTCAAGATTAACGCGAGATAAGCGGTCCAGCTACGTAAGAAGCGGGAGGAGGCCTGAAGAGGGCGTACGGGCGAAAAAGTCTTATCGAGGCGCAAGTCGCCGAATAAAAGCCGGGCTTCGTTTATTGCTTTTCTTGGAACAACCGTGCAGTGGACGAAGGTCGGGCGGCTCGGCCAAAGAGAAGCAACACCTTCCCCTTTTGTACCTTCTCGCGCTGTACTCGAGCCAAAGATGGCCAAAATTCTCATCTAGATAGAATCAAGATAAATCAAACTTTCGATCCCCCGTTCGTTCCATAAAAATTACAAAACCGTTCCGTGTTTCGAGTTAAGCGAATAAAAAGTTCATCTGAACAACTAATGAGAGAAACGTTGCGGGGAAAGAAAATTATTCGTCGTCCATTACAGAGATTTATCTGACTTATCTGGTTTACATTCAGAATAATTTACAGAAATACAAAATAAACATAATAAAACTCACCGGTGTTTTAAAGGGCATCAATGTATACAACATGATTTAAAATAAGAATGTATAAGTTATCGATGATTGCTTATGACCTTCACTGTTAATGCAACCTTGGATCAAATAAAATAAAAAAAAAGAAGTGACGTTCTACTGTAAAAAATGAATTATACTCGAATAAAATGTTGCCCTCTTACTTACACTTCGAATAATAACGAGTAAATTTTCTATTCGGATAACACGTTTTTGTTCGAATAATTTGTTCGCACAAAAGTGACCTCAAATTCAAAATCAAAACGTAATACGTTATTTAAATAACAAAGACCGACAAATAAATATTAATCCGTCGCGTGAACGATGAAAATCAACAAAAATTCGTTCGACTCGCTAAGTCCCAAATCCGGCCCACCGTGCAGCGGCTGTATTAATTAAAATCGCACCAGATAGGATTTTTCACAAGGTCGGGCCAGCGGATCACGAAGACGCGCGACGAAAACGAATTTTCATTTTCAAAGCGAGCCCTTACGTCTGTGATCGCAGCGCTCCCGCGCCTCGATTAAAAGGAGCGTCACGTGTCGCTCGTGCTCGATCTTATAATTAATAATATCAATTAATCGGTATCTTGTCGTGCCGATCTCTGCTCGCAGCGCCGTCGGAATTTATGCCGAGGTAGCAACAGGTAACCCGCGAAGGAAAAGTCTCAGCGCGAAGTAGCAGAGGAAGGCGGCGAAGAAGAAGTCGAAGAAGAAGAAGAGGAGGAAGAACAACAACAAGAGCAAGAAGAGAGGAAAAAAACGAAAGAATAAAGAAGATGGGGGTTGCGTAATCGCGGCAACTCGTCGGCGCATGTGTGCTGAACGCCCGCGGCGAGCCGAGACCTTGCCGACGTGCATGAGAACTGGGCCGTGCCGGGCCCCACCGGGCCCCGCCGGGCCCTGCCGCCATCAGCCCGATTCCGCCGGACTCAAATCGGACCAGCCACCGATCTAGAGAGCATTTGCACTTCCCTTTCTCTCTCTTTCTTCTCTTTGCTCGTTTTTTTCCACGCTTTTGCTCTCCTCGCCGTAGAGCATTAGGCCCCGTTCGAACCGTTTCGCGTTCTTTAACCCTTTGCGGCCCTATATCGAGCCGTACTCTACGTAGACATTGTTGACCCAGTACCGTATTTACGATACGATCCAAACATCCGATAACTACTTCGCCAGAGCGTTTTGAACGTAAATGATTAAGATCGCATCGATTTGTGTTTATATTACGCTGTCGGTTCCAGCAGGGAACGCAAAGATGGCGCAATATGCAATAAGTTATTGCTTCGATTATAGTATACAGGGTGTTCGGCCACCCGTGGGAAAAATTTTAATGGGAGATTCTAGAGGCCAAAACAAGATGAAAATCAAGAATACCTATTTGTTGATCGAGCATTCGTTAAAAAGTTATTAACGTTCAAAGTTCCGCCTGTAGAACGGCAGTGTGCGCGCGATAGTACTTCTAACCACAGGCGAGGTATACGAGTAGACATTTCATCCAATATATTTTTTCAGCCATTAATACGCATTGTTTGAATTTTGGATCATTAAAATCCTTCAATTCGTCCAGAAGTCATGATTTTTTAATCATATGCATGAAATTTCGGGGAAACATTTCTGGCCACAGATTACATTTCCGGTAAAGAATTTTTTTTCTCGAAAGTACGTAGAATTTCGGGGGTATGTGTATTGGTAAAAAATGATTGTAATTTAGCCCCGCAATCAAAAATAATTTTTCCAGAACGATTTGAAATTTTTTAATTTCGCCGAAAAATTTGTCCACCTTCCTAAATTTTTTCCTTGGAAGTGCGTGGGATTTCAGAGATATATGTATTCACCAAAAATGATTGTAATCGACCTCTGCAACTAAAAATAATTTTTTCAGAACAATTTGAAATTGTTTAATTTTGTCTAAAAATTTCAGTACCTACTCGAATTTTTTTCTCGAAAGTGAGTAGGATTTCAGGAGTATGTGTGTCCATAAAAAATGATTGTAATTTAGCCCCGCAATCAAAAATAATTTTTCCAGAATGATTTGAAATTTTTTAATAACTTTTTAATTTTAGTCAAGAAATTGATATTCTTGATTTTCATCTTATTTTGCTCCCTAGAATCTCCCATTAAAATTTTTCCCAGAGTTGGCCAAACACCCTGTATATATTGTAAGGTACGGTTTCGTTGATACGCTAAATGTAAATACAGGTGTCAACAGAGAAAACTGGTCGTATTATAAAAAGAATTTTAATTAGCATCGAGAGTACGTTTTGATTAAATTTGAATACTTAACCGTTTCTGCAAGTTGTCCGCTTAATTTTATCCCCAATCATAATCGACGAAGAAACGTAAAAGCCGTATCGTTTCTCATCCCTGTATTACATTAATATATTATTACTAATACGTAATGGTAATGATTGAGACCCAACACGTTCATATTACGTATATCGAATAGCTAGACAAGGTTATCGCCATCAGTATAGCTCTGTGTCGTTTAACCTTTTCGCTGCTACAGACTTCAGTCGTCTATCTAATAATGTTTAAAACAATAATTATATTTTTTGTGCAATGAAATATCCTTTTGACGCATACTATTGATAGCCAATGTAAATAAATTGGCAGCCATATTGGAAGGATGCTTCTCGGTCGAAACGATTAATGTTCTATTTTAATATTTTAGTAAATATAATAATTAGAAATAATGTAATATAATAATAATATACATATTGTTCATGTTTATTCCCCAGTTGCTTTTTCCTCTAATTTTCTTTTCCAATTCTTCGTAATATTTTAAGCACTTCGAGCAATTCTCTCGTCTTATTAGCAATATTTGTTCTTCGTTGGCTCGCGTCGCAAATATGTCAGCCAGTTCGCCGACGCCAAAGAGTCTGGCGACGGGTTTCCTCTCGCGTGGCGGGCTAATTTGCGTACACGTGCCTCTCGAATTGCGTCTTCCTTTTCTACAACGAGACAATTAATAACATTACATATTTATTCTCTGGACGTGCATATTTTCGTCGAATAAAATTTTAACTATCGATAAATTATCTTAATAAATTCAACAAGCGAACGACTCCTTAAGAATTTCTTGAGAAATAAAAAAAAAACGTTACTGTCGCGACGGTAAGCTCAGAAACGAATATTTTTTTGAACATAGTCATCTAGATCTAAGACTTTGATTTCACCGGAGATGTATGTGGGGCACAGTGGTTACATATTAGGAAATCCTTCATACGGCGGGACAAATTTAAGATCTCTTTATCGGCGCGTATCTCGACCAACAGTGACCCAGCAATTGCGAAATTTGACTTAGATTTGGAGGATTTTTTGCAACATAGACGGTGACTAAATTTTAGAACACGGTCACTTATCTTCTCAGGTAATGTACGCGCGTACGACCTGTTTTCTCGACAAAAAGAAGTGAATCATACAAGTTCAAACAGACATTTAGAAATCCGCTAAGGAGCCAAAGTTTCAGACACGTTTGATAGAATTCTGCTGAAATGCGGGCTAGAATTTAATGGATGTGTCTTAAGAAACCAAGCTACTTTTATATACAGGATGTTTCACATTGTAAATGAAAATGTAAAATAATATGTTGTTCCTATGAGGCCTTGTTTCTAACAAAATTGGCTATAATTGATTTTAATTCTGTTTCTGAGGTATTGATAATTGAAAATATAAAAAGATATGATACTACTTATATTGCTTGGTGATGAATCGTGAGTCAAAGTCATGAGTTTGGTCTAGCAGTCGACGTGTTAAAAGGACACTTTTAGAGAAACATATTCCTACAAATAAAAAATTTCGATGGTCAGTGTATCAAGTTATGTTTAAATAAATATACATCTTTCTGTGTTGCAGGTGTTAGGACCAGTTTCAGGGTGCCACGTGAATCCAGCTGTATCGATCGGCCTTCTGGTAAGCGGAAATTGTTCTTTTCTCAAAGCAGTATGCTACATCGTTTGTCAATGCTGCGGCGCCATCGCGGGTTCAGCAGTGTTAAAGGTAAATTTAACAATTTCAAACAGGGCCTGAAAACAGGAATTGAATTTGAGAAAGTAATTTAGAATACAAAATACAAAATACTGGAGAATAATACTATCCATACAATATAAAATACAAAATACTATTATACAGGGTGTTCGGCCACCCCTGAGAAAAATTTTAATGGGAGATTCTAGAGGCCAAAATAAGACGAAAATCAAGAATACCAATTTGTTGATGAAGGCTTCGTTAAAAAGTTATTAACAATTAAATTCAAAAATTTCAAATCGTTCTGAAAAAATAATTTTCGGTTGCGGGGGTCAATTACAATCATTTTTGGTGAATAGACATACCCCCGAAATCCTACCCACTTTCTAGACAAAAATTCGAGAATACGTGAAATTTTTCGACACAATTAAATAATTTCAAATCGTTCTAAAAAAATTATTTTTGGTTGTGGGGGTCAATTACAATCATTTTTTATGAATAGACATACCCCCGAAATCCTACCCACTTTCTAGAAAAAAAATCGGGTAGGTGCTGAAATTTTTCGACGGAAAAAAAAATTTCAAATCATTCTGAAAAAATTACTTTTAGTTGCGGGGGTCAATTACAATCATTTTTGGTGAATAGACATACCCCCGAAATCCTACCCACTTTCTAGAAAAAAATTCGAGAATATGTGAAATTTTTCGACACAATTAAAAAATTTCAAATCGTTCTAAAAAAATTATTTTTGTTTGTGGGGGTCAATTACAATCATTTTTTATGAATAGACATACCCCCGAAATCCTACCCACTTTCTAGAAAAAAAATCAGGTAGGTGCTGAAATGTTTCGACGGAAAAAAAAATTTCAAATCGTTCTGAAAAAATTACTTTTAGTTGCGGGGGTCAATTACAATCATTTTTGGTGAATAGACATACCCCCGAAATCCTACCCACTTTCTAGAAAAAAATTCGAGAATATGTGAAATTTTTCGACACAATTAAAAAATTTCAAATCGTTCTAAAAAAATTATTTTTGTTTGTGGGGGTCAATTACAATCATTTTTTATGAATAGACATACCCCCGAAATCCTACCCACTTTCTAGAAAAAAAATCAGGTAGGTGCTGAAATGTTTCGACGGAAAAAAAAATTTCAAATCGTTCTGAAAAAATTACTTTTAGTTGCGGGGGTCAATTACAATCATTTTTGGTGAATAGACATACCCCCGAAATCTTGCGCATTTTTGAGAAAAAAATTCAGTACTTGCGGAACTTTAAACGTTAATAACTTTTAAACGAAGCCTCCATCAACAAATTGGTATTCTTGATTTTCGTCTTATTTTGGCCTCTAAAATCCCCCATTAAGATAATGGGCGCAAACTACAGGAATATTTAACGTTCTGTAGAATGATAAGAAACAAAATGCCAGAATATTCGTCAAATTGATCTACTCAGTACTGTATACGTATTTTAATTACAAATAATGCCCATGAACAATGAACTTTCTCTTCTATTTTTACACTTTGGTTACCGAGGATCATTCTTCGATCATCGTGCGTTAATTAAGGTGTTTGGCAAGGTCAGGGTCTTATCATGCGCTATACCGACGCTGGTTACATCAGAGACTGGCGAGCGAAGCGAATTACGTAGACAAAATGCATGATATTCCGTTCAGTCGTGACAGCTAATTCATGAGCACATTAATTTCTGTGATTAGCCGTGAGTGTATTACGTTCAGCGGCGAATAACGATCGGGATCGTAAATACATTAGAATACACAATGTGATGAAGACGAATGGCTGAAATCTAATTTATCAGAATGGTATAAAGTCCATTTTCAACATGAAGCGTTTCATTTGTACGGTAAAATTCGATCGATCCGAACATTTAAATTGCAAAATGTAGCATTCGTTTGCATTACATTATTGCTTTCTTTTTCATCCTACACGTGGGATCCAGGTCATACAAGATCGAAAGAATTAGAAAAAAGAAAATTTAAGAAAATTAAACGAATACGAACAATCTAAGTCGTAACGATGATAATATGCGTTATTAACTTCATTTTCTTCCATTCGATTCCCCGCAAATCGTCAAAGTTCAATAGTAGATAACCTTTATAATTTATACCACTCAGATAAAACTCATGTTTCTTCCATATAGGAATATAACACCACAAAAAGAAGTGAAACAATCTTAACAATAGAGAAATTCATTCAGACCTAAACAAAAATTGATGTACGAATAAATCTCAAATTTTTATTCGTTGTTACATAATACTCGACTCTGTGGTACCACAATGCATAATGATCATACCAACTATAAGTAGCGTAACTATATTTTCATATCAAATAAGCTCGATCATCGCATAAATCACGATACTTGCTAATATTTTTAGTTCAATTCTCTCACAATTATCGAAGTTCTCTATCACTGATCGTCAGAAATAATAATCCAAAGGTGCCAAAGATACTAAATAAATGTCTGCTGAATAAATTGCGCGATTAACTTCCTTTCCAAGAATCACTCCATCAATGTTACAACGCGGGGTCAAGAATTATCATGCAGCACAGCAGGATGACCCGTGGACTCCCTCATTCAGCAAATAGTCTGTCTATAATATTCTGCAGCAGCAACTCTTCATTTGAATACGAATGATCCTTAGAATGTCCCATAGAGTGACTTTGTTGCTATACACTGCCTGAGGTTTCTCGAGTTGCAACCCTGCAATAATACATCTATGTATATGTATGTCGGAATCCATTAAACAGTTGTTGTTCTAATTGAATGTCACTTCAGGTTGTGGTAATAAAGTTATATTGCCCCTTATCGATTCTTAAATTTAATCGACGCAAAGAATATCATCGGAAACGCAAACGTACGTCTGGTTGGCGTTGACGTTTGAATGTGGCCTTTAAAGATAGTCGAGTTGGTTGTCTGGTTACCGGAACTTTTAAAGAAAAAAGAAAGAAAATTGAAAGAGGGTGACCAGACGGAAAGGTTGTGCGAGAAAATCTAAAAAGAAATCCTTGCAAAGGACTCATTGGTTTACGTCGAGCATTCTTTCGTTTCGTTTAAGTGTTTGTGTTAATTATTAGTTAAAGTTTATTTAGTTCAAAGATTAAAAAATGCATATAGTAACAAGACAAAGGCTTGGTCGCCCGAGAGGACCAAATACTAACCGCTCCACAGTGGGGCCATTGCATGCCAAACGCGGCAAAAAGTGGTTTTATACAAATATACCCACAATGAAATAATGATTCACTAATAGTTAATGGGACACATGGGCCATGATTTAGTGTGATTTTTTTTATCATGCCAGAAAATTTAGTAGAGAAGAGTGCAATATGGATGTTTTGAAAAGGTAGGATTAAATATCGACTATAAGTTACTGCAATACGTTACAATTAACAAAAAATCGAATATTATTTAACTATTTTTATTATGAATAGGCTTCTAGTCACGTCGGACCCTTTATTATCTAGCTTAAGAAAAAAAATTACAAAAAAATCAGAACCATACACAAAAGAGGTTACAGAAATGTTCCTCCCAATTTCGGAAACACAAGAGGAAGAGGAAGAAGAAGATACGAATGAAGAATCAGATGAAGAATCATTCATAGATTCATAAATTCTTTCGTTTTCTCTTCGAAAAGGCCGTGCCGTCTATTCGCTAATTGCCATCTTCTCCTGAAACGGGACTTCAAAGTTGCAATTTCTGTTTTCAAAATATTCTGGTACTCCACAGAATAATTATCCTGGCTCATTAAGGACGGCTCTAAAAATTCTAGTTTATTTTCAAAATCATGATTTTGATGCTGTGTCATGATGTTATAAAACTGCATCATTAAAAACACACCTACTCCTGATGAACCTTAGGATTTAAAAAAAAATGTCACCCTATTAAAATGAAACTTTTGCTACGAAAACTGTATTAACAAACTATGTAGAAGATGAAGAAAAATGGCGAAATTCAAATATATATATCTGTACCTACCTACTTCAATTGGAAATTCCATTATTTTAACACTAAATATTTCACTCACAACATACAAGTTAGGAACGTCAAACGACAAATGCCCCAAATTCGTGATCATTTTATGCTTTTATAGTATTCGAAGCAAAAACAATGAAATGTATGCATTGTTTCCTAGTTTTGATGTATTTTTGAGAATCGTAACAATACTCGCAATCGCCGACGCTCGCACGTGCCGAAACAATTGATCATTTTTATATTTTTCGCAGTAGCAGCTAGCAGCAGCTAATTTTTTTTTTTTTTAAAAAGGTAAGGCATTACTCTATAAAAAGCAGCTAAAATGAACACTGAATCACACTGCATTCATAATTAAAAAATAAAATGAAAACTGAACATGTTCAATTAGTTATAACTCAAAAAATGTTGGAGATATAAAAGTGTACTTTGGTGTAATTTAAATACGTACTAAGTACACTTAATTCAATTACTCATCATTTACTTTGAAGAATCAAAGCAACAATAAACGATGATTATAATTTTGGATGATTTTAAGAATAAACGTTTCAAAATCATGTAGTCGTATCAAAAATCGACAAATGATAAAAAAAATCATACTAAATCATGGCCCATGTGTCCCATTAACTATTAGTGAATCATTATTTCATTGTGGGTATGTTGTACAAAAAGTCACAAAATTCTAAGAAATTGTGTCATTATACGAGGGCGGCCCGATAAGTACTTAGCCTACAAAAGAAAAACAAAAATTTTGGAAAAGTGGCGATTTATTTTTCTACATAGTCTCCTTTCAGCTCGATACACTTGACCCAGCGATGCTCCAACTTCTTTAACCCGTCTGAAAAATACGTTTTCTGGAGGTCTGCAAAGTAGGCCTCCGTGGCGGCGATAACCTCCTCATTCGACTCAAATTTCTGCCCGGCAAGTCACTTTTTCAAGTTTGGAAACAAAAAGAAGTCGCACGGGGCCAAATCTGGAGAATACGGCGGATGAGGCAGCAGTTCGTAGCCTAATTCGACCAATTTGGCCTTGGCGACAGCGGAGGTGTGAGCCAGTGCGTTGTCATGGTGGAAGAGCACTTTTTTCTTCACCAAATGGGGCCGTTTTTCCTGCAATTCGGCGTCGAATCGGCCCAATAATCCGGCATAGTAGAGCCCTGTGATCGTTTTGCCCTTGTCCAGGTAGTCGATGTAGATCACACCTTTTGAATCCCAAAAAACGGTGGCCATTACCTTTCCGGCCGATAGGACAGTCTTCGCCTTCTTCGGAGCACGTTCGCCGGGTGAAGTCCACTGTTTCGACTGTTCCTTGGTCTCTGGTGTGTACCACTGGATCCATGTTTCATCGACGGTCACGAAACGACGCAGAAACTCCTTCGGATTGCGCCTAAACAGCATCAAACACTGCTCTGAAGTGGTCTCACGGTTGCGCTTGTTGTCCGGAGTAAGCAAACGCGGCACCCATCGCGCCGACAGCTTTCTCATGCCCAATATTTCATGCAGGATATGACCCACGCGATCTTTTGAGATGCCTACTGTCTCAGCTATCTCGCGCACCTTCAATCGTCGGTCTGCCAATACGAGATCGTGAATTTTTTTCACGTTATCCTCCGTGGTAGCCGTTTTCGGGGCACCTGGACGTGGCTCTTCAAAAACTGACGTGCGACCACGTTGAAACTCGTTAAACCAATTTTTGACGGTCGCCATCGAAGGAGAAGAGTCACCGTACACAGCATCCTAGCGCTCTTTGATTTCGCTGCGCGATTTCCCTTCCAAAAACAAGAATCGAATCACCGACCGATATTGCTCTTTTTCCATTTTTCTAAAATACGCGGACACACCCGCTTCCACACGCGGTCAAAACAAAACTACGAATCCGATTCGGCTGAAATTTTGACAGTAACTGTCTACAAGAATGTACTATACGATAGTAAATTTCTCTTGCCATCGTGGCGACCATCGGGTGGTGAGGCTAAGTACTTATCGGACCGCCCTCGTATACATAATTGTTTTTCTAATTGAAATTAAAAAACAGTCAAAATGACTTCCTTGGGCGATCTAGTGTTAAGGGCCCACAGGGTCACAACAGTGCTTCTTGCACTCAAATATGCTCAAACGTGGTAGCCTAGAGTAAGGCGTACTATTATTGACTTTTGATCCCCCGGTATTTCGGAAACTGTTCAATTTACGAGCTTGGGCCCATTGGAACTTTTCATCAAGATATCATGAACTACATCATATCAGAAGTTCAGCTAATTTAGCTGGGGGCCATTTTCCATAAGATCTGTGCGAGGTCCAATTGTTTCTGTCGCGAAGCGAAATCTTTTTAAGAACGGGATATTCTACATATAACACCGAACATTTGCGTCCAACGCAGGTAGCTGGAAAAAGGTCGCCGTAAGCAGACCATAGAAGCAAGTATTTTCGCGACTAAAACCGTCCCCATAAACGTAGACTCCTCGACAGCTGCACCTCACGTGCAAACACCCCCAATAAACCATACCTGCCCCAACGACAAACATTTTCCCAAAAATATTTAAACATTCAAGACACGCCTCAAGAACATTCCTGATACACCCTCCTCCCAAGCACCACCAATAAGAAGCCATCCATCTCGCCCTTTCCACTGATGAAACCAACCAACCACAACTTCACCGAGTCGAAAAGCGCGAAAAGATACCTCCGTTAGGCAGAAATCAATCAACGCTCACTCAGAGTACACACCAAGAGTCTCGTCATCTACTAGTATTCAAATAAAGACTTAACGAACAAACATCGTCTTTGCTTCTGTAAGCACCCTAACTACTCACACAATTTTAAGTAGGCGTGTGAGGTACGCGTACAAAAAGGCAAACGCGCAATTAGTTACGCGTACAAACAGTTTCGTTAAGTTTCTTTCAACGATTGCTTCCATCACTGTTGCTCCAGGTGTTGATACCAGAAGCTCCAAGTCACGGTTTGGGTGCCACGGCCCTCGCCACGTCGGTCACCGACAGCCAAGGTATCTTCATGGAGGCGATCGTCACTTTCCTCTTGCTTCTGGTCATCCACGCAGTGACCGATCCCAAGAGAACCGACACGAGAGGATGGGCGCCGTTGGCGATCGGACTGACCATCACAGTGGCTCACATGGCGGCTGTGCCTGTGACTGGTAGCAGCATGAATCCTGCCAGGACATTGGGTCCCGCGGTTATTCTAGGCGAGTGGAAGAACTTGTGGATCTACTGGGTCGGTCCGATTTTGGGTGCTTGCGCGGCTGGCGGCCTTTACAAGGTGGCGTTCAGGCGCAAGAAAGAAGACGACGAGGCATCCTACGACTTCTGAACATGAAATCGGGAACCACCGTTGCGATTGGTCCTCTTTGAAAAAAGGGGAGACACATCTAACGCTGGAACAAAAAAAAAAGCAACGAATTAATACTGGGGAAACAGTGAGATTTCTGTTCGCGTATCGGAAAATATCTCTCATGACAAATCTCGCGAATCACGCGACCAATTCTTGATTTTTACGAATTCAGGATGGAACGTGAACGTTCTATTTATTACAGTACGAGCAATCTTTCGAGGAGTATTTAACACGATCAGGTTGTGATCAAAGTTCTTGAAATTTAAACTCTTTGATTAGGAACAGCCGAAAGTTGGTGATTGAATGAAATTAAAAATAAATTCGGGCAGCCTTTCTGTAATTATCTGGAAATGTACATTTCTTGGACATTTCTAGATAAGAAATGAAAAAGAGACGCACGTTTAAGAGAACATTTTGTTTGAAAAACAATCTGAAAAGAATTAATCGAGAACTTCGGCCATAACGAATAACATAATTAGTGTAATATAAGCTATGTTTGTCGAATACATGTATATTAATAATATTTTAAAACGGAAATCATTTTGAACTTGACTCGACGTTTTCAGTAATGACTACCGATTAGGAGAAAACTTGAACTCCACGTGTTCGGTGGTTGTTGTCTATGTTTTCGTGTAACTTCTAAAACGTTTTAACGTACAGTTAACGCTTCTAACAGTAAAGCATTCTAAATAATATTACGACTCGCGTATATACACAACCATTGGAATCATATTCGACTTTGTAGAATTTAGTTCCATAGATTTGTATACCTTTCACCAAAAACATACTGCATTCGTGTCATTTCGACATGCCATGTCAACGTTTTCTACGTCGTTTAAGTTTTGTATATATTGTACTTAAATTAGCTTGTAAGATTCCGTAACAGATTATCACGTATGAATACGCAGCTTACGTCACACTTTAAGTGTACATAAATCGTTTATCTTTTAATATTGGCGTTTCATTTTCGCTAACCCTTTGACCTCAATTGTGCACAAATATTTTCACTCCGATTACTTTGGCTGACGAGTATCTGATCGGTCCGGATTATTTGTAAATAACGAATAAAGTTTTGTTTTTTAACGACGTAGGCGGCTGAGAAATACGAACGCCTACGAGCATACGTAAAAGATAACTTGGTTGCTTACATAATGCATAAATATATTTATCGTCTAGATAACAAATAAAAAGAAATTTATTCAGCCATTTACATTACTTGAATGCATTCGTTCTCGAGTCTGTGATAAATATTATTTTTTTTTTTACATTTTTACCTATGAAATATAACAATAATAGAACGATAGAACAGCAATTAGCACAACGTATCTTTATTTGGCGTTTAACAGCAAAATAACCAGAATTTTATTAGTAATAAGTAAATTAAAATTTAACATTTATCGAAGCAAATGAGAATAAATTGTTTTTAAAAGCTATCACTTTCGCAGAGATATACGCAAGGTGTTCTAGTAATCAAAGTATAACACAAAAGTGATTTTCTTGCAAAAAACAAGTAAAAAATATGTAATAGAATTTGTATTAAAATAATTTTGAAAATCTGTAGAACACGCGTCTACGTGTAAAAATTAGTCGAAAAAAAAGAGTAATATTTTTTCGTTTAAGGTTGCGTTTTCGATAGAGTTGAATTAAGAAATTTTGTAGACACTCGAGAGATCAGACATCAATGTATTAATATAAAAATGTTGGTATTTTTGTTCTACATGTATTTGACTAAAATAACTTTACAAACAGATAGAAAACGGTCATCTTCTAAGTTTAATTATTAATTATTGCTGCATATTATTTTTTCTATATTTTTAATATTTTAAGTACAGGTAACCCTCCTATAACACGGTAGATAGGATGCTAGAAAATGCTGTGTTGTATGAAACTATGTTATATGAGACCCAGAACCAGTATAAAAAGGGGAGTTACGTTCCGAAAACTTACTAAAAAACAAATATTTTTTTTAATTCTACATAAGCATATTATTTTAATTTAACGCAACATTAATTTAATAAATTATAATTTGTTTATACAGGGTGTTCGACCACCCCTGGGAAAAATTTTAATGGGAGATTCTACGGGGCCGAAATAAGACGAAAATCAAGAATATCAATTTCTTGATTCAGATTTCGTTAAAAAGTTATTAAAAAATTTCAAATCATTCTAAAAAAATTATTTTCGGTTGCAGAGGTCGATTACAATCATTTTTGGTCATTACAGATACCCTCGAAATCCTCCGCACTTTCGAGAAAAAAAATCCTGACCGAAAATCTAATGTGAGGCCAGAAATGCACCCTCGAAATTTCATGCGAATGTTTAAAATGTCATAACTTCTGAACGGATTGGTCGATTTTAATGTTTCAAAAAACAAACAACGCGTATTTTAGTGGCAAATATGTAGAGATTATGAAAATATTCGAAAAGTAGTTCCTTGACCCCGCAAAATGAGAAAAACCCCATAAAAATGGTCTAATTTTTAAACAGCCATAACTCCTACAATAGTAAACGTGACACATTGAAACTTTTTTCTAAAGTAGAGCTCATGGGTATCTACAAAAAAGTATTAGACAACTTTTCTATAGGGCAACAAATAACAGTACTAAAAATGAAGAACGAATTAAATAAATTCAAGTTCGCCTAAATTTTTCGGCGAAACTGAAAAGATTCAAATCGTTCTGAAAAAATTATTTTTGGTTGCAGGGATCAATTGCAATAATTTTTGGTGAATAGATATACCCCCGAAATTCTACGCAGTTTCGAGAAAAAAATTTCAATAGGTGGACAAATTCGTCAAAATTGAAAAATTTCAAATCATTCTAAAAAAATCATTGTTGATTGCCGGGGTCACTTACAATCATTTTTGGTGAATAGACATACCCCCGAAATCCTACCCACTTTCTAGAAAAAAATTCGGGAAGGTGTGAAATTTTTCGATGGGAAAAAAAATTTCAAATCGTTTTGGAAAAATTATTTTCGGTTGCAGGGGTTAATTACAATCATTTTTGGTGAATAGACATACCCCCGAAATCCTACCCACTTTCTAGAAAAAAATTCGGGAAGGTGTGAAATTTTTCGATGGGAAAAAAAATTTCAAATCGTTTTGGAAAAATTATTTTCGGTTGCAGGGGTCAATTACAATCATTTTTGGTGAACAGACATGTCCCCGAAATTCTGTGCATTTTCGAGAAAAAAATTCAGTACGGGCGGAACTTTAAACGTTAATAACTTTTTAACAAAGCCTCCATTAACAAATTGGTATTCTTGACTTTTGTCCTATTTTGGTCTCTAAAATCGCCCATTACAATTTTTCCCAGGGGTGGTCGAACACCCTGTATATTTTCATATAAAGCCACTATAATTCATTATTCCTTCGCGTCATTATTTTAAGGTAATTCAGTTTTTAAATATGTTAAGCAAAAATCATGTTATCCAGTGTTGTACAAAGGTTTTCGTAATTTTCTTATCGTGTTATAGCAAAACCTTGTTATAGGATGCCGGGTGGTAGGAGGACTACCTGTATCTAAATTTTAGAACATTTAGAAAACAGTAGGAGGGTAAATATATTTCCATAATAACAGCATTAACCTTTCATGGAACGTTTCACAGAAAGAAAATCCCCTAAAATTAATTAGCTGCAGTCCCTAGCACATCCAGATTGACCAGTCGGTACTATAAACCAGAAATGGCTAACAAATCATTAAATAGTATCACCTAGTATTAAAGACACGAGTTTGAATGCGTTAAATGTCAAGATTTTACTAAATTGCGACACATTGTTAAGAAAAAAAAAACTCAATGAGTTTTATTGCATCATGTATACAGAAGTTGGCTACCTCTGCTACAGCTAATCAACCGCCATTTTTTATTTCCGTTTCAATTGCAATTTACCCAGTACTAATCCGTCACAATTACTCTATCGCAATTACATATGCTTCTGTCCTGGTTCCTTGTCGTGTATCGCGCGGCTCTACGTTTCCCGACGACGAGAATAGCGCGAACGGAAATAGACGAACATAGCTTCTGGGAGCGTGGATGATGCCAGTAGCTTCGGGTGTCGTCGACCGGCAACTTTCTCAAACACAGAAATCTCGGTTCGATAAAAAGAATAAACATTTAGAAACTCTTCCGTTGTCCCCAAACGCGAGCTGTAAACAAACGATAAACTTGTAAATAATTACACAAATGGCAACAAAGGAAGGATAAAAGCGTGTAAAATAAAACGAACATCAGGTCGTAGCGTATAAATTTGATCGTAGGATTATAAAAGCTCGCCTAAAAATGTTGGACGAATCGAACGAGGAAGCCAACAATTACTTCAGTTCGAATCTGTTGGAGTTGCAAAACGCCATCAGTCCACAGGATTCGAAAAGATTCTCGTCCCTGAACAGCAACTCGGAGAGAATCGATTTCGTTCTTAGCTATCCGGAGGCCCATAGGCTTCCCTTGGAGATAGACAATCAGACGCAGAAGAACAGCGAGAAAGCTATTGGACTCAAGGACTTGGGTAACAAATATTTTGGCCACGGCGAGTTCCACAAGGCCTTGGAAATGTACTCGAACGCTGTCATGCTGGCACCTCAGGAAGGTAATTAATGGCTGTCGATACTATCGGTTGTATTTATTTAATATTGTTAAAACGTTCCCCGCCCCGTATACGGTATTTGTTCCGTGCGAATTTGTCGTCCGGGTAACGAACGGCACACTTCTCGTGAATTATACCTCTCGCCCGCTTAATTTATTGCGCCAATTTCATAATGGCGTTACAATTATGTCGACGTTTCTTAAATTCGACTCGACGGGAGTATTTTAAAAACTTATTCGATATAATCACCTCGACGCTTTGCTATATTATTTAACACTTTGACTGCCACACGTTGGTCATATATGACCGGCCACGGTGGTGTAATAATCAGTAGACTGCGGATATGTTTATGCATTTTGTGGCGCTGCTTCGCTGCGGGTAGGAACTCGTGAGAATTCGTAGGAGGACAGAAAAGGAAAGGAGGGGGCGCGTTTCGTCCGGGCCTGCCAGTGGACTCATCAGTAAGGCTTTCTAGCAGGCCCTGCCGTAAGGGGCCTTTCTACCTTGTGGGATTAAAAAAATCGATATTTTTTTTTTGCATTTTCCTTTAGTATGTAGTCTCGAAAATATGTCTACCAAATATTAAATTGAAATTCGGAAAACTAACGAAGTTATAGCCTGCTGAAATGTACCACACGCAGGTATAATAACTGGACGTAAAACTTTAAAGCTGTTTTTCTCGAAACTACATTTTTCGGCACTGCGTGCGTGATAACTAAAAAACTATTCAAGATATCAACATCAAATTTATACAGTATCTTCAGAACTGGTCTCCCTATAGCATGAACTAGGATAATTGCGATATATGCAATACTTTTTCTTTTATTAACAAAAAAGCAACCAAATATATGAAAATATTCAGTATTTTTTCGTAAAATAGCTGCCATTTTGCCATTTTTTGTTTTTTTCAAAAGATCCTAGTTCATGCTATAACCACACTCATCTATATTAAGAATATCGTTGGTTTTAGGATTTCGAATAACTTGTTCGCAAGATATCACGTACGCAGTCGGGTGCCGTTCGTAAAAACTGTTGTTTGATGATCAACAAAAACAGCGTAATCAATAGATATTATGCGTTGCAAAAATTCGTAAATATAGCTAAATATATAATAAATGTATCTACAAAATCCGGAATTAATCGCTCTTTAATAACCCGCAAAAAAAAATCACAAAGAAACACGTATTTTTCATGCCTACAAGGTAGAATGGCCCCTTAAACGACTGGGATATTGGGAAGTCGTTCGAGGAATGTATACAGGGTGTTCGGCCACCTCTAGCAAAAATTTTAATGAGCGATAGTAGAGCCCAAAATAAGACGAAAATCAAGAACACTAATTTGTTGGTGGAAGCTTCGTTAAAAAGTTATTAACGTTTAAAGTGCCGCTCTTACTGAATTTTTTTCTCGAAAATGCGCAAGATTTCGGGGGTATGTCTATTCACCAAAAATGACTGTAATTGAACCCGACAACCGAAAATAATTTTTCCACAACGATTTGCAATTTTTTAATTTTCTCGAATAATTTCACACCTTCTCTATTTTTTTTCTCGAAAGTGGGCAGGATTTCGTGGGTATGTCTAATGACAAAAAGTGATTGTAATTGACGCCCGCAACCGAAAATAATTTTTCCACAACGATTTGCAATTTTTTTTCTCCGTTGAAAAATTTAGGCACCTAATTGGATTTTCAGTAAGGAATTTTTTTCTCGAAAGTGCGTACGATTTCGGAGGTATGTGTAATGATAAAAAATGATTGTAATTGATCCCCGCAACCGAAAATAATTTTTTTAAAACGATTTGAAAAATTTTTTTTCGCCGAAAAATTTCAGCACCTACTCGATTTTTTTTCTCGAAAGTAGATAGGATTTCGGAAGTATGTGTACTCACCAAAAATGATTGTAGTTGACCCCCGCAACCGAAAATAATTTTTCCAGAACGATTTGAAATTTTTGAATTTAATTGTTAATAACTTTTTAACGAAGCTTCCATCAACAAATTAGTATTCTTGATTTTCGTCTTATTTTGGCCTCTACTATCGCTCATTAAAATTTTTGCTAGAGGTGGCCGAACACCCTGTATATAGCAACCGAGGGGTCGGTCGAGCGCTTGTGAGAGCGCGACCCCTCTGGTGGCGAGCATGGGAGGTGACGCCACACATTTATGGGAAATTTTAATCCTCAAAAAACTACAGAATGCATTTAATATGCAAAAATATAAGAAGTACTTAAAGTAAGATACGAATTATTATATTTAGGTGTTGAAACAACCTTCTGCGAAGCTTCCGTTTCATTAATTCTATTAATAAAAATGTGAATTTGCATAAAGATCCGCAGTCTAGTAATCAGTGATCGGAGCATTTGAACGGCTTACAATTGTAAGAGTTGAATGAAAATTGACGCTTGGTACATTTTGAACGTAATCGCTAATTAGAAGATACTTTGAAACAAGTGCTCCATTGAGCAATTAAATATTTTCATTGGAACATCGAAAATAAAAGATTAATTTCTATGAAATCTTGCATCTGGTGATGCACGTCCGTGGCGTCCTGAGCAAAACATGATTTTGGCGTAGCAGTCAAAGTGTTAAACGTATCTCGTATCTCTTCTATACAAAAATACACAAATAGTGTTAAAAATTTCTAAGATAGCGAATCAACCCTCTGCGCTCCGTTTCCATCGAGAGCAATTTATAAACGTTCGAACCAAAATCTGTTTCTCAGAGTTGGGTATCATACTGGCGAATCGTTCCGCGACGCTTTATTACCTGGAACGTTACAATTACGCTCTGATAGACGCGGAGGAAACTGTACGGGTCGGCTATCCGAAGGAATTGTTGTACAAAATCGAGGAAAGGCGCGCAAAGTGTTTGCTAGGCTTGAAACGGCACGCGGAGGCCGTGCAAGCGTTCAGAAGCGCTTTGACCGCCCTGGACCATACGAGATTGACGTTAGAAAAGAAACAGAAGCTCGAGTCCGACATTAGAATGATGCTCGCGGTGATGGAAAAGGGCGATCAAATGGCGCGGAAAGCGAACAAAATGCCGCCTCTCGAGACGCAAAAGGGTGGCGTACCGAAGAGACCGACTCCTAAAATGGAGAACTGTAATCCTTTGTATCCTGCGTGTAGCAAAGCGGTGGAAATTAAAGATGACGGCGGTGACGTTGGAAGACACGCAGTTGCTACCAAAAACATCGAGCCCGGTGAAATACTGGTGATAGAGAAACCACATTGTGCGTTATTGTTGGCCGAATATAGGTACAATTGTGAATGTTCGTTATTTATTGCACGGGATATATTATTATAAACTTTTGATATTTCGTTTCAGACTCACGCATTGTCACTTTTGCTTTTTGAGAATATTCGTACCGACGCCAGCCGCTTGCAAGATGTGCAGCTGGGTGGCTTACTGCGGTATCCGGTGCAGAGACATGGACGCAGAAGTGCATCGAACCGAATGCATGCTGCTGCCCGCATTGTGGCGTTCAAACATATCCATAACGTGTTTCTTAGCCCTCAGGTCGGTTACGCAGCGATCGTTCGATGAATTGTTCAAAATGAAAGACAGACTGGCAACTTCGAAGGGTAGATTCGAAGTAACGCCACAGCGACCCCATCAGAGCGACGACTTTGAAGCCTACTATGGACTAAGTAACGCTCATCGCTAAAATAAAATTAACGATCACTTGGTATTTTTATCAAACTGAAATTACTATTAAATTAGAACTAATTCATTCCGAAGCTTTATTTTTTTTTTTTTATGTTCCGAAACTGATTCGTTTACCTGGAACGATTGAATACTTTCTCCGATGTTTACAGTTTTATTTGGCTTGGATCATTTTTTAAAAACTCTTAAGGAGCACGGCGCACCTGAGTACAATTAGGCTATGTTCTTCTTTATTCTTCGTATACAATTTCTACAAGAAAAGGTATAAAGGGAGTTCGGCCAACCCCGGGAAAAATTTTAATGGGAGATTCTAGAGACCAAAATAAGACGAAAATCAAGAATATCAATTTGTTGATTGAGGCTTCGTTAAAAAGTTATTAACGATTAAAGTTCCGCCAGTACTGAATTTTTTGCTCGAAAATGCGCAGGATTTCAGAGGTATGTCTATTGACCGAAAATGATTGTAATCGACCTCTGCAATTAAAAATAATTTTTTCAGAACAATTTGAAATTGTTTAATTTTGTCTAAAAATTTCAGTATCTACTCGAATTTTTTTCTCGAAAGTGAGCAGGATTTCGAGGGTATGTCTATTGACCAAAAATTAAAGTAATTGACCCCCGCAACCGGAAATAATTTTTCCAGAACGATTCGAAATTTTTTTTTCGAAAAATTTAAGCACCAACAACCCTGTCGATGTTTCTTGAAAATTTGTTTTTCATTTTTAATAAATTTGGTTGGCGCTGTACAGAAAAGTTGTTCAATACTTTTTTGTAGGTATCCATGAACTCTGGTTCTCCCCAAAATTTCAATGAAATATACTGACTATTGTAGGAGTTATGGCTGTTTGAAAATTGGATCATTTTTATGGTGTTTTTCTCATTTTGCGAAGTCAAGGAATAGCTTTTCGAATATTTTTGAAATTTCTACATATTCTCTATTAAAATACGCGTTGTTTGCTTTTTGAAACATTAAAATCCTCCAATCCGTTCAAAAGTTACGATGTTTAAAAGACTCTCATGAAAATTTCTGCAGATATTTCTGGTCAAGAATTATATTTTCGGTGAGGAATTTTTTTCTCGAAAGTGGGTAGGATTTCGCGGGTAGGTCTATTCACCAAAAATGATTTTAATTGACCCCCGCAACCGAAAATGATTTTTTTAGAATGATTTGAAACTTTTTAATTTTATCGTAAAATTTAGGCACCACCCCTTGTCAATTTTTCTTAAAAATTTCTTTTTCATTTTTAATAAATTTGTTTGACGCTCTACAGAAAAGTTGTCTAATACTTTCTTGTAGATACCCATGAGCTCTACTTCAGAAAAAAGTTTCAATGTGATACGTTCACTATTGTACGAGTTATGGCTGTCTAAATATTGGACTAGTTTTGGGGGGTTTTTCTCACTTTACGGTGTCAAGATACAAATTTTTCAATATTGTTAAAACTTCTACATATTCTCCACTAAAATACGCGTTGTCTGCATTTTGGTCTCACATTAGATTTTCGGTAAAGAATTTTTATTCTCGAAAGTGCGTAGGATTTCGGGGGTACGTTTGTTCACCAAAAATGCTTGTAATCGACCCCTGTAAACAAATATAATTTTTTCAGTATGATTTGAAATTTGTTAATTTCATCCAAAAATTTCAATACTTGAATTTTTTTCTCGAAAATGGTTAGAAATTCAAGGGTTTGTGTATTCACCCAAAATGATTGTAATTAGGGACCGCAACCAAAAATAATTTTTCCAAAATGATTTGAAATTTTTTAATAACTTTTTAACGGAGCCTCAGTCGAGAAATTGATATTCTTGATTTTTGTCTTATTTTGGCCTCTAGAATCTCCCATTAAAATTTTTCCCAGGCGTGGTCGAACACCCTGTGTGTAAAGTATAAGTATAAATGTAATGTTTCTCGCGTAGTAACGCACGAAGACGAAAGAACGACAGAAGATCTAATCCACAGAACCTACATAGCCAGTTGGTTATTGAGACTCTTAAAAAAAGGCTCGTATTTCCCTCGGGGTGTTAAAACCGAAGACACGGCTGAAACAAAACTCTCCGAAGGTGAATTATTTATAGGAGGTTTAATTTTACAAAGCTTGATGTTGCTGCAATTCAATACTCACGAGGTAAATCATACGTGTCTAATTAAAGAATTGTGCACATTTTATTTGAACAAACTATTAACCAAAAAAGGAACCCTCTTCGTTTTAGCACGCATATTTGTACTTTTAATATCGTTTATCGTCTCGTTACTTTCCCGTTTCTCAATTTTCAGATATCAGAGTTGGCAATACCAAGAGGCAAAAAAACCTTGGCAAATGCGAAAAGCATTTTTATAGGTGGTGGATTGTATTCAACGGTATCGCTATTTAATCATTCGTGCAGTCCTGGTATCATCAGGCAAGTGGAGAACCCTTTATTTAGAAACAGCAACTAATTCCTGCAAAATTTACATGCAACAATTAAAGTAAACTGATAAATACTATCTTCGAACGCCTAGATATTTTGTCGGTACTACTATGGTTGTACGAGCTGTTCGTTCGATCGCGAAGGGCGAAGAAATCTCTGAAAATTACGGTCCAATTTTTACGATGTCTCCTGAAACTGAACGTAAGAGAACACTGAGACTGCGGTACTGGTTTGACTGCAAATGCGAGGCATGTACGGCGCATTGGCCTCTTTTGGAAGATATCGATCCGACGATTCTCAGGTATCGTTATCTAAAACACAAAACCAAGGGGGACAATTAGTGTGAGAGTATTTCTACTAAAGTCTAAAACTCTTGTCATTCTTTACACTCACCGTCGAAACAAGTCGTTTAAAGATCTATTCGTTTGCAAAATTTTATTCTACTCTTGCAGATTTAAATGCGAGACTGGAACAGAATGCAAGAATATTTTACCTGTAAGAACGGACACGAATGAGTTCATGATTAAGTGTTCCAAATGTGGCAACAATACGAACATCCTAAAAGGTTTGAAAGCCTTACAAGACACGGACGCGCTTTACAAAATTGCCGCGCGAAACTTGGAAGAAGACAAAAACGTGGAAGCGTTGAAATACTATTTGGAAATACTGAGGCTTTTGGACGAAACCCTCGCTCTGCCTATAAGAGATTATCACCTTTGTCAGCAAGGTGTTCGGTTATGTATGCTCACTTTAGGCAATGTCGCGTACGTTTAAAAAATTCACTGTGTCAAACGAATTGGGAGAGGTCCGTTTGATAATAAGCGAGAAACAATTTCTGAATGCTGCAACGAGACATTTGTTTTTTTTTTTTTATTATCCGATCATTTGTATGCAAAATACAGTACAGGAGGTACGAGTTACGAACACTGATCTGCTGCTACGTTGGTACTTTATTATTATTTAGCAGTAGACATCAAATCGCTATTTGCAATAGGAAAGCAAAAATAATGATACGATACACGTTTTTATTTTTAGCCTTAGTTTCGTAAGAGTACAAAATAATTAATACAACATAAAACGACCATATCTTTCTTTTTTTTTCTCTCCATGTCTTCTTCACACTGAAACGTTTCTGGCCCAAAGTCTATATCGATTCTGCCGTCAGTTCCCACTCACGGATATCCTGATGATCGTTAATTATTCTTAATTGTAAATCGAATCTTATCGCACTCGTACACTTTAAAGCAATAAGCACATTTCGTAGGATATCCAACGCACTTGGCAGCTCGCGTCACAAAAGAAACCTTGTCCTGACATTTGTATACTCTGCATCTATGTGTGTAATACACGCGTGTGTAAGATGTGTGTAATACACGCGTGTGTAAGATGTGTGTAATACACGCGTGTGTAAGATGTGTGTATACGTATGCATAGACTGCGTGTGTGTATCAGTGTAAGAATATTACGCATGTACCTGACTTTCATGCGTGCATAAAATTAACAACTTAAACGCTAAATGTGTGTGTGTGTGCGCGCGTGTATGTGTGTTTATGAGTGAGCGTATCTGTACTTGGTGAAATAAATATAGCGAGATGCACACAAAACACTCGTACGGAATGGAAAGCGATACCCACAAGGATACAATCACCGAGTGTGCTTTACAACGCGCAAATCCACATTGTGCTACAGTATCCAGAAAGCGTAAAATTCGACGCTGGAGATTTGACTCGCGACATTCATTCGATCGTACTGTTTTCAACCCGCACACGTCACTATATTTCACAACCCCGGTATATTTATTTCAGCAAGTATGCGTGTTTGTTTCGTATCATATGAAATGTCTTTTACTCTTTATTATCATCATTGCTTCATCCGAGTATGTACGCGTGGTAACGATTATTATTATTGTTTCTTTATGTACATATAAAATCAGTTTTCTTTTGTCTTCCATCCGGCACAATTAGTCGGTCCGTTCTCTCGACACTTTTAGCACCTAACTGTAAGTAAATAGAGAATAAACTTAAAAATGATTCGCTTGGTTCTAAATTTAATTTCGCTACATCGCTGCCTTTGCACTGCGCGTCGTAATCTCAGTGTAAAGTGGATATAACAGACGAATTAAATCAAAACTGTCGTAATAGGAATATTTGGATCATTAGTATCACAGATCGTTTATCATGCTATTTAAGTCCATCCGGCTAGTTCATTTAGTTGACAAGTATAACGAATGATCCCCATTTCAACACACGCTCGTAGACCGTATATCACGAAAGGGATTCCATTCCCGTTGTAAAAGCAAAATCTGACTAATGCTTCCTTTTAGTCTTTTTCATTTTTGTTTTTAATTTGGGGTTATATCAATACCGTCTGTCACGGGAATCCGAACGAGAACGACGATCTCGGCTGCGGCTACGGGTCAGTGATCTCCTGCGAGGGCTACGGGACCGTGACCTAAAATATTAAAAAAACATTTTACACCACTTTTACTCAAATTGGGGAAACAGTTTATTAATGTGCAACTCCCCACTTCGTCTCAAAATTTCACGACGCTAGAACCATCGGATCGTATTAAGCACCTCGATTGAAAATTACACTAAAACTTTATCTAAAAATGTAATATCGAATACATTGTAAAACGAAATATGAAACGAAATAGAACGTCGCACGTTAAACACATAGGTACAAAAATGATCGCAAGGCAACCGTAATAGAATTAGGACTGGCTAATTCCTATTTGCCTAAGGGGTAATAAAACTAGTTAGACACAATAATTAATACAAAATGACATCTCACCAATAATGAGAAACCAATAAACGAAAGTAGGATTAATTTGGTTAAATTAAATCTTTACAAGTAATTGTTCAATATATATATGTACATATTAATAGATATATAAAAGAAAATGTATGTACATACATATATATATTGATAAATACATATTATGTAACGGGCGACAGTTCCCTGGTCCAATGTATGCTGTACCGCCAAAGAAATTAAAGCGAAATGATAAACGCAAGGTGTCTTGCGTTCTTTTACTAATGATCTGCCGAATAAAACGTAAAATTATCTAGTATGAATACTGGTATTGGACTACAGAGAACGTGACGCCGTGGTAAAAAAAAAAAAAGATAAAAAATCTTTGAAAATCGGTGAAATACCAGACAACTGTGAACATGTAGTGGTGGTTGGTGGTGGTGGTACTTGGTTGGGTGGTGGTGGGATGGTGTGTAGGTGGTGATCATTTTGCTTTGCTCAGTTGAAGAGAAGTGGCGGTCGCGTTGTCGGCTAAGTTTAACGTGATGGTTGACGAGTAGTAGTAGTAGCAGTAGTAGTAGTAGTAGTAGAAGTTGGGACGGACGGACGGACTGACGCGTCGAGATTTTGACAGAAGAATTCGTTCATATCGCGTCGGCTGTTCGATGGATTCACGATGCTCCTAGCCGCTAGAGGTTGAGGTAGCCCGAAGAAGTCTTTTTGAAGGGGAACAGACGGACTGACGGACTGACGGACAGCATCGGACTGTCAACTGACGGACGACTTGGCTCCTACCGGTGACTGGTGGTGACTGATGGTGACTGGTTGGGAAGTTAGTGGGCAGGCAGGCTTTTTTTTGTTCAGTTTTGATTGCTAGACTTTTTTTCACGGTGGCTGTAGTAGTAGTAGTAGTAGCAGTAGTAGTAGTGGCGGGGAGACGAGCAGAGCTAGGAGCTGACGCTGGTAGAATCTGCAAACGTCAGTTTTAGCAATATAACCATCAAAGTTATCATACTCCTGGCCACTATCGGTATACACGAGTTTTTCTTAATCCAAATTTACAAAATTTGCACATGTTTCACTCATCAACGATAGTTCTCATTACGATTAATATATCCTAGACTGCCCACTCTAATGCGTACAAAAGAAGACTCTACTTGCAACTAATCGATTAAACTTATATGATGGATGTATAAATCATCATGTTATCATTTATGTACTTATCGTAACGCATAGTGCAGTATGCAAAAATAATACAGTGTATTATAACAGCAAAATAAAAATTCAGCTTTAAAAAGCTAATGTAGGAAATATAATTAAGGTAATTTAAGCTGCTTCGATGCGTGTACGATAAATAAATGTGACTAAAGCACCAAGTGCATTTTCAGCTATTCGCACATTAGTGTGCATTTAAATATCAAAATTTTTTTTTGTACGATGTAAGAAGCTATGTAATTTATATTTCATTCGATATCTGAAAAGTTTGTTAACGATTTAATACGATTGAACGAAATGATATCTTAAATAATTACTAGTGACCTTAAATATGTAAAACGTGATAATAAGTCTTCAGATACCGAATAACTACTGTTTTCAGGCACTTACACAGTATAACCAATCAGATTCTATATGGTAAGAGCACAATAAGCGTTAGAAATAAGTTGCTTTCAAATGATAAAATTAACACCAGACACCGCTATGATTTATTTTTATACGCCACCGGTGCTACTTTCTATGCACCGAACGAGCTTCATAGTTACCAACTAATTCTTGATCTCGTATAAATTTCTTTTTTCAGTGTTTCAAACTCTATCTTCGTCCTCCGTCTACCGCACTTTGTTTTAATACTGTTCTCTCCAACTTATGCCAATCAATTAAACATTTGACCACCGATCGTGACAATTACGCAATTTTCAATATTCAATTCATTTTGAATTACTCTACATGTTTTATATGATACATTGTGATTCTGCGTGCAAAATTGCGATGATCACAATACAAGCGGTACTTGCAAATACCTACTTGCAACTGTAGATTGGCTGTTCTTGATAAGGCCCTGAAAATTTGGTAAAATCAGAAAATCAGAAAATATTACCTGGAACAACGACTTATCGGTGATCTGCGCGGACTTCTTGGCCAGGACCTAAACAAAATTAAGAAAAACTGTTGTATGTTTGACCGCTCATAATGTTGTCGATCACCGTGTTTCACTTTGATTTTTCTTTTGTCTACTCGAACCTGAAAATTTTCGGTCAACGGGGCTAGGAAAATCTTACCTGGGGTAACGACCCAGTGATCTCCTGCGAGGACTGCGAGATCGGGACCTATAAGGTTGTCAAAAAGATATATGGTTCGTGAATTCCAGTTGTTTGCTAAGCATAGTCACAAGGAGATTACAAAGGGGAAAAATTAACTCTAATGATTTGCTACCTCTGCCATAACTAAAACTTTGCCCTAACATTTCTTGTTTACGTTACCCATGCAGTGTATTTGATTGCTCTTTGGCTAATGTTGCAAACTTCCAAATGTGTTACGGAAATGATCCATAATGTTCAAAATTTCTTTCATTGTTATCTTATGCACTAATATTCATCTTTGTTTCTTTATTAGTGAAAAAAAACAGCCAAAGAGCATTAAAATCAAATAAATGCAGTATATAGTATATATTCTACCCGCATTCCTATACAAAAATACTTAAAAAAAATATTAATTTATCCGCTGTGCATAAAAAAATTCACCGAAACCCGTGCATAGTTTCTTGACATTCTTATTCATTAACTGCACTGTAATACCTACTTGGCAAGACACTTTAGCCATCTGCAGCAGCTCAATGTTGCTGTAAAATGCGGATGCTTAACATTTTGAGATTCCTTACCTGGAGTATCTTGGACCTGGTCTCCGTCCACCACCACCACGCCGACTTCTTCCGGAGGACATCTCTACCCTTACTCTGGTTCCACAACAGCGTCTGTAAACAAAACAATTAATGTTTGTTACAGTTAACTTTGCTGCTCTTTTAATATATCTCATTATGTATTGGTTAAATACTGAGGGTGTTCGGCTATCCAAAATTACTGACTTGAACCAAAAATTATGGCTAGCCCACCCTTATAAAATACTAAACATTCTCTATATTATAATACTTACGTTCCATCTAGTCCTCTAACTGCATCTTCAGCATCTCTTGGATCTTCAAATTCCACAAAAGCAAATCCGGGTGGATTTCTGGCAACCCACACGTTTCTTAGTGGACCGTATTTACTAAACGCACTTTCAATTTCATGTTTGCTAGCGCTACTACCCAAGTTTCCAACATAAACTTTGCACGAAAGATCCCATTCACGGTAACGTGACATTTTGTCTGTAATTGATAATGAAATTAAAAATATTATTTGTTTCGTAAATAATAAAGACAGTATCATAATACTATTATTGTGGATGACGTAAGTATACTAAGTAGCTAAACTGGTAACATGCTTTGATTCTACCTTGAACAAAGATTTCATTACATAATTATTTAAATTCATGCTCATCACAGTATAACATATAGAAAACTTTGTGACATTATGCACAAATTAAATTTGATCTCTTAATAACGTTAGTCTTATTAGTTTGATATTTTTCAACATGAAACAAGAGAAGTGCTATTGTGTTGCACGATATTATTTGACACAGTTTTCAAAATGACCCCTGGCATTAAAACTGTTAAGGAGACTGGCAAACATTTTCATTTGTGTTACACAAGAACCCTGGGATTAATTGTAGCAGCATAAGAAAGATAAAATAGAATAGTCTTAACAAACTATCGCTGATCAACCATTCTTGAAACTAACTTTATGTGATTCTAACTAAGTGATTTTATTGTTTTAAACACAAACATATTTTTCATAGATAAAAATATCATTCACGACAATTCTATTATCGGATTCAACAACAGATTATGAATGAGTTATTGACAACCACTGTCAGTTTACCTATATTACAAAAATATCGACCGGCAACGAAAATACTGTTCATTGAAGTATTTACAGCACAAAGCGAGCTCATATTTTAGCCGTACAAATTAAAAATTCAAGATTAATATACGTAACAAATTACAATTATAACCATATCAGATGGACACAAAATACAGACGACTATACGGAAAAGGGAAAGTCAGAATACCGCCATGTTGTGTTCTCAATTTACTGCAGGGACGAAGACTAATTATACCAAATATAAATATTTCGATTTATAGAAGAAAAGCTGTATAATTTTATTTAAAATACTAAAATATTAAATAATAATTGTTTCTTTCGCACTTGCACTCTTATAAATACAGAAATAATGAAAGAATTAGCCAATGTCGGAACTAACAGAAACGACGCCATGGATATTTTGTACTATTTTCTCAATTCATCCACGATACATTTAGATGTAATTGCAAATAAACAACTTTACGTTTATTTTGAACGAAATACTTTGTTTTACTTACATTTTAAGTGATTAAATTTATTAAAAGTACTTTATAACTTTCCGACACACACAACCGCTCCTTTGAACCGCGCAAGTAGAAATGCTCACAAAATGGTGGCGTGTGTAGCGTTGATCTTCTTCCGTGGCCTCCTTTCTAAGATGGCATTGGTGCATGTATATTGCCTTCTACTTTCTGATCAAATGAACATTTAAAACTTTTATAACATTTCTATATTTTTGCATAAAAATTACATTTTTAATGTTTACCGATTTATATATTTCAAACACTAATTAATTCAAAATACTTTTAATTATTAGTGTAAAAATAAAATACTTTATTATGCTTTAATTGTAAATTACGTATTAGTGCCGTTAAGTAAAATCTGTTTATTATTGAAGAGCTATTTTATTTTTCTAAAAAAACCTTTCTATTGTTCACATAATAGTAAAAAAACAACGTTAAATAATTGTTTCCAAAAATCGATAAATACCCTAATTTGATTCATATTGTACAGGTAGTAGATTAAATAGCATACTCTAACCTGTATGCCAATGCGTGGAGAATTAAATTTAAAATACGGTCAATTATCTTCATCGATGACATATGTTAATGTAATTAGGACAAATAAAATATAAATTTCGTTTATTTTTACGTTTTTTAAATTATAAAAAAAATTGTATTATATACAACGGTATAAAGGGATTTACAAAACTTATTACTATAATTGAAAATACAATACTAATTTGTTTTATAATTTTTCCATTAATGAACAAGCCTTTTATAGTCAATTTTCTCAAGTTGGACTAAAGGTTTTAATTGTTCTGCAAAAATTCTCATGTCTTCTGCTATCGCATCTTGACCACTTGGTGCTAACACACTCAATTCGACTAGATAACTTTGAGATATAGCTTCCATACTTTCAGGCATTTTTCCTTGTTGAGCCATTTTAAATATCTTGGAAACAGTGACTTTCATTCTACCTTTACGGAACATATAACCACGTGCAATGTATTCAAAATCCAACCTACATCCAAGTTCTGTCAGAAAGTCGACAACTGTATTACTGGTTGCTATATCTAAGCTACTTCTAACTATTGTAGGACGTGATTTGTCACCAAGTTCAGGTTGACCGATATAACGTAATTGCCAAGGCATGTCTTGATAATCTAAAGCTCTTCTCACATGCAAAAGCAACGGTTGTTCTGATCCCCTAAAACATAAAACGTTTAACAATTATGTGATTTCTTCAGGTAATTTGATATTTTTAACAATGTTTCTCAACTTATATTATCTACCTGATACTGAAACACATTTCATGGTCATAAAAGGTTTCTGGTCCAGTGTCAACATTATCACATAAACCACGTAACCTGTGAAGTAACACTTCTACAGCACTGTCCAACACTGATCCTTGTAATAAATATTCTTGATTTGGAATTATGTTAGATTTAATTGCAGCTGTTAAGCTGTCCATAGCTGTACTTATTGGAGCACTCATTTTCAAAATTTCAAATTTAAAGCAATATATATATATATATATATATATATATGTTTCTTATTTAAAAGATATACGAATGTTTGACAAATATGTAGTTTTAGGTTAAGGTAGAACTTCAACACTTTATTATCATTGTTCTCCTCCGAACATAGATGCAAATTTTATCCAACATAATATACCTAAATAATCTCCAAAATATTAGTGACTAACTTCACGCAAAATCTCGTAACCAGAGATGCCAGAAAAGCACCGCCGGGTGCACACGCACACATGCCAGATACGCGTACGTGAGCTCGTGGAGTTTCGGAAAGTCGACAAAGGCAAACTGACGCATGCCCTCTTTCTCGATTCTCCGAAGCTGTCCGAAGTAATTTCGGATCGCCTCGTGGGAGTCGAGAGAGAAAGGCTCACATTTGCCTTCTCGCTCTAAACAACTGAAATCCGACCTCCCGTCAACGGCATACGATTTAGATTCTCGAGCCGAGATTCTCGACTGCCCAGGCATTTTTACTTTCCGACCTATGTAGGCGCACATAAGCAAAGTACCCATAATGAAAAAAAAATTTTGTAAAATTTATTTTACGGAAATACACGTTTTAAGACCTCCTGATCATATTTTAATTATTGAAAAAAAAGAAATTTTTTTATTCCCATGTATGAGCACACATATGTATATTATTATTACGATTGAGTATAAATAGCTAAATGAATTTAAATGAAACTTTACATTTAAGTTTTATGTTCTCATTTCAAAGTCCGGTTAGACTTTGACTATAATCAGTCCATGGATAATAATGATTATACCTCTTGTTTCATAGTTGTTCCGATATATGTATAGGCATAATGTATAAAAAATCTTTTAAATGTTTCATATAAATCTTAGGACGAATTAAATTTTATATATGTTATACAGACGCGTAGAATGGAATTAGGAATTAAGAAATACGTAGGGTATTCGTATACATGCTTTATTCCCGTTCTTTCAGCGTCGGAAAAACAAATGAGCCCGTCCTGGGCCTAGACCCACGCCTTTGTCGTCAGCCTTCTCCCCCATCGGTAGGGGTGGGAGTGTTGACGGACGAAGGCCAGACGCGGTCCCTTGCCAGCGCCTCGGCTTGGGCCTCGCCTTTTCCCGACGCCTTACATATAAAAAAAATTATATAAACTTTTTCTCTATCTTCTCTAGAAAAGAAAAAATTATATGAAATCTTATACATTACATGCTTACTTAAATCGCATTGAAAACGAATACCACAAATGTTTTAGAATAATGTGCAAAATGTGATTACGATTTTCGCTAAGACAAATTGAAAACTCGGTTCTAACAAGGAAAAGTTGGAATGGTACCCGATTTTGGGTTAGGTTTTACTTTGAAATATTAATAAAGTTATTACAGATACTTATCTTCAGAAATAGAAATACATTCAACAACCAGCGTGGCGTGAATGACAAGGTATTTGCCTGCAAGTTCCGAGCTTCTTCTGCTCTGCAGGTTCAAACCCTGCCAAAACAAATCCTTTTTTTTATTTTTTCAATCATATTTTAATCGTACACTAAATGTGACATTATATTTTTGTCTGACCTTCGAATATTTTTTTTTTTAAATTGAATTTAACATATGTTATTTTCAATGTACGAAGTACATGAATCTGGATGGTACTTTTCGTAAAAACAGTGAAAACATAACAATTTCAAGCACCACCTACATCTAATGAAAGTTCTGTTTTCACAGAAATAACAAAATTTTGTATCTAACTCTGATGGAAAGGCCGCTTCATTTACATTGATAAAATGTGAACGATTTTCGGATAGTCGTACCTTGTAGCTCGTACTTTTTACCTTATACTTCAGGTAAAAAGGGATATAGCTGGGAAAAACAGTTTTATGACATTACCTGCTAACTTATGTTACTGTTCTACAATGAAACGCTATGTTTTGTACCTTTAAAAATATTCGACTATGTCCTTTTAAAATTTAAGATGCAACCCATACTTTGTATTAAACTGGCAAACGGGATCACTTTTCCTTTGTTTCTAGTTAGTTCTATTTAGTTTGTCATAACAAATTGATATGGTTATCTCAAAACAATCAAGGAAAATCATTATTAATTAATTTCTGCAATTATTAATTCTACTGTTTTGTTTATGTTATAAAAGTAAGAACTCTTCTTATTGAAAAATACCACAGCGTGCACAATACTGGTAAAGAGTAGAATCTCATTTTAATTTATTAATTTTCAATCTTAAAGTATTTTGATTTTGAAAAATCGTATTAATAATATATGTACATTGTTGTATGACTAACTCATAAGCCAACATAGATACCGCACTAGAATCATCCTTACACAAATATCCCAGTCATAGGTTCCAAACTCCAGCCTTTCTAGCCTCCTGTACCCGCTTACTCATCCTGTACCCGGTTACTCATTCCGTACGCCACCATTGTCACCCTCAAATATATAAACGACGCACATTTTTGGACTCAAGTCAGATCTCTGTAGTTTGTACTAACGTGCGGAACTTGCCGTAACGATCGAATAAAACCACCAGTCTCTCTAGTAAAGTGTTGTTCTTAATCCCGCAACCCGGGATCCAACAACATATGCACGCTCATACATGGGACTAATAAAAAAAATTTCTTTTTTTTCAATAATTAAAATATGATCAGGAGGTCTTAAAACGTGTATTTCCGTAAAATAAATTTTACAAAATTTTTTTTTCATTATGGGTACTTTGCTTATGTGCGCCTACATAGGTCGGAAAGTAAAAATGCCTGGGCAGTCGAGAATCTCGGCTCGAGAATCTAAATCGTATGCCGTTGACGGGAGGTCGGATTTCAGTTGTTTAGAGCGAGAAGGCAAATGTGAGCCTTTCTCTCTCGACTCCCACGAGGCGATCTGAAATTACTTCGGGCAGCTTCGGAGAATCGAGAAAGAGGCCATGCGTCAGTTTGCCTTTGTCGACTTTCCGAAACTCCACGAGCTCACGTACGCGTATCTGGCATGTGTGCGTGTGCACCCGGCGGTGCTTTTCTGGCATCTCTGCTCGTAACTATACATATACATATCTAAACCATAAACAGTAGAAATAGGTACATGCTTTGCAGCAAGTATATTAAATAAAATAGTTCTCACAAATTTTGTCGGTTCGTTCAACTATATGTTTATGCACACAAATTATTACTCTAAAATTTTTTCACAGTATAGTTACATAAATATCTTTGTGGAATAGAATCTGAGTATCGCCGTTATAACCTTATGTAGCGTTGTACATGCAATGAGTACCTATAATTATATAATATAAAAAACTAATAATATTTAATTTCAATATCAAGCAAAATTTCTTTCACAACTTCTAGCGCAAAAGAATCATATGAATACAATATTTGTATCAATCTTATGAATTCTACGTAAGAGTATGTTCTTATAAATAACAAAAATTTAATTGTATTTACAAATAAATCTAAGTACTATAAGAGGCTGGTAAATTTGAAAGCAAGATGAAAAAAGGGAAAGAGAGATTTTCCATTTGCTCTACCTATCCCTATTGTTGATCACCTGTCTCTACGTTTCGGTCTTCGGATCTCGGTAACGCGCCGAAAATACGTATAGTAAACAAACAGGGACTCTAGACTCTAGACCATAATCTGGGCCTACACATTCCTGTGCCTCGCAAACTTAACAGCCCTCTACGATATTATTATATTTTTAAAATGAATGCACACATTTAAACAGCCGGCTATATAAGTAGTTATTGGCAAATTACGCAAACGTTTGTTGCTTCTGTTAATGAATAGATAAGATTGAATGCGCAAGCGCAATACGAAATTTACAACATGGCGGAACGCAGGAAAAGCAGGAAGCGCAAAGATGTAAGCATCGCATATGGCTGCAATTATTGTGATATTATTCAACCGTACATGTGTGTTGTTTTGTTTATTTGGTAATCGGAAGTATAACACAACCTTTTATGTTAGGTTAATTTTATTTTATTCCTTTAAAACACGTGTCACTGTTAATAACTATTTCAACTCAGTCCATCGGATGACGTAGCAAACACATCATTCATATTCTCTATTCAAAATTCTTCAATTGATCTTAATTGTATAATTAGTTTTCCTTTTATATATTCTTTATTTTCTTATTCATGGAAATTTGACAGCTGTGCTAAAGTATTCCTTGCACAGAGATTGTAGATTAATTACAAATTGTATTCTGGCATACTTCGGGTCACCATCTGTATCGTCGGGGTTTTTATTATTCTGGCTCTTTAAAATCATCAAGTCGTATTTTAATTTAAACATTTTTATTATATAGTAAAATTTGCATTTATTCGATGGTCCATATCATTTTTACAAAATAAATAAATAGCGATTGAATAAAGAACGTTATAAAAACGTCAAAAATGAAAATTTTATTTTATACAACAGGAAGTGTCAAGTACAGATAATGAAATTGTTCAAGAAAAACCATCTAAAAACGAGTATGTTATAGCTAAATGGATTCGTAACAATGTACCATCAAAAAAAACAAAATTTGACAGAAATCACAATGTCGAATACTTCACTGGCACACGTGCAGTGGATGCTCTATTGGAAAACTCCCCATGGAGCAAATCTAAATTTGAAACACGCGAGCAGGTCACAGAATTCCTCGATTTGATGTTACGGCATAAATTCTTTCATAGAGCAAAAAAAGTAGTAATTTCTGAAGAAGAATTATGTAAAATACGTGGAATAAAGAAAAAAGTTAAAGAAATTAAGAAAGAGAAGAAACCTACTGAAAAAGAGAAGGAGGAGTCCAAGAAGAATAAAGATGCAACAACTGGAAAAGATATTGAAGACAAAAGTGAAGAGAAAAAGAAAAAACCAAAAGTGAGTTTTGATAATTAAAATAATAACTAATTTATAAAATAATGTAAATTGTTTCACATGTAAAATATAATGGAGTAGAAACTAATTAAAATAATTATATATGTAATAACCTGAATTAATAAATAATCAGGTACGACTAGAAATGCACATGGAACAATATTTTGTGGATTGCAATGATGCTTATGTTTGGATATATGAGCCAATTCCAGTGTACTACTGGTTTTTTGGAACACTTGTAGTGTTAGGTGCAATTGGTCTCTGTCTGTTTCCATTGTGGCCATCAACGATCCGTCTTGGTGTATATTATATAAGCGTTGCAGCTGCTGGATTCCTTGTATTCATTTTGGCATTAGCGATTATTAGATTAATTGTGTTTTGCCTTCTTTGGGTTCCAACACTTGGTAGATGTCATCTTTGGTTTCTGCCCAATTTGACAGCAGATGTTGGATTCTTTGCTTCATTTTGGCCCCTCTATCAAGTATGTATCAATTTTTAATTAATCGTTATTTACGAAGGATAAATTTTACGTATATTTATTTTTAGTACGATTACTATGGTTTCACGTCTGAATCTGATAAAAAACTAAAAAAGAAAAGAAAGAAGGAGAAAGATTTTGATTCCGACGAGGCAACATCAACTAACTCGTACGTTTAAATTCACATTAATATTATTAGTTAGTAACTATTCAGAATCAAAATAATAACTTTTTCACAATTTTTAAATCAATGTTAAGGGTTTGTACAGTTAAGGATGCAAAAAATTCGGGCAGAGCCCGATACATATAAGGTAATTGGACTGTTTCGGGTTCATTCGACGCAATTCGACCCAAGATGCATCGAGCATTGCCCAAATTTTCCAATATTTTTACGGACCAAGCCCGAATTTCGGAACACCCACAGTCTCCGTAATCAATATCATTTTTTATCATTTTTTTCTGCAGGGAAGATAAATCTAGTACAAAAGAATTACATTCAGAATATACTCAAAGTGAAGAAATTACACCTAGCGACGAGAAGAAGCTTCCTTCAACCGAATCGGCAGAGGGTGAAGAAGGCAGTGAAAGTTCAGAAAGTGAAAAGTCAAATACAGGTCGGGATTTTGTGATGCTTTAGAACAGGAATTTTTGGCAATAAATAGATTCCCTTTATTTCCACCAACTGCCGTGTCAATCAATGATTAATTCTTGTCTATTCTGATGAAGTATTATCTAGATCCATACACATAAGTCAAGCATTTATGTGTTGTTGTTAAATTTTTGAAACATGTACGGTTTGTTTTGTTAAAAAATAAGCAGGATTTTAATATTAGTCAATCACGGCAGGAAACGAGAAAACGGTACATCAATTTAGCAAACACAATTCGCTTATTGCTGATACCAATATCTTTGCATTTCTTGCATTTAGACTGCTATAGTCAAGTAAACAAGATGGTACGTATATTTTACAGAAATGAAATTTTTGTAAACTGTGGTATAATAATGCCAACTTTGAGATTCCAGAAGTATGCGTATTTTTATTTAATTGATCAATAATCGACATTTGTTTAGATATTTACATGATACTTGTAAGAATTATTTTGTGGAAATGTATAATTATGTTAATATAGGTGCCTGAGATTTTCCTGCATCAGTTGCAAGCTGTTTTTAACATTTTACATTGTATGATATTGTATTCCGCCATAATTACTATAAAATTTCAGTAACATGGTTTTCTCAGGTTTCATAAATGTACAGAACTGGTCAAATAGAATCTCCATGAACAAGACTAAAATTATTTCCACCAATTGTTACTTTGTCTGCGAGTTCCTTTTCAGTAGAACTAAAACTTCATATTTCACAGATTTAATATAACAAATTGTAATTTATATTTTTATGTAAACTGTCCAACTATAATAATTATTATTGTATTAATAACATTATTACGGTATCTCATTTTAATCATTGCAGGCACGCTGAATAGTCAAAATCGTATACGTATTTTTTTTTTACCATTCACCAAATGGTATGCAAAATATTTATAAACATTAGAAACATAATCAAGAAGTTTATGATCGGACAAAGTGCAGTACTATTTAATGTTACAAATATCAAAGATTCGATTCATCCAGCTAATATTAAGCAAAATATAATTTTATAACATTTTATGGAGCTAATTCTATGTTCTTCCTCATTTCTTAATTCCTGTTCATATATCTATTGTGTATTACACGTTAGCATAGATCTCATATTCCCACTTTACCTTCACCTTCACTCGATGTAACCTTTCCGATACTATCGTCGATATTAGTCAATGTTCAGAAATCATTGGTAGCGTTCACGTGTACCGTATCAAAAAGTGTAATAATTAGATTCAAATCTTTGAAAACCTTTATTTCGAATCCGAATAAAAATTAACTTATGTACTTGCATGAAATATAGTTCGATTACTCTAATTTGCACATTTATTGTTATTCTATTATTGTATTGTATTTTTTTTTTTGTTTTCGTGTTTTTCGTACATTTATATTATATTTATATCTATGTTGTCTTATTTTATTTTATTATTACCATAACGTGTTCAACATGTTACCAGTTTATTATTATATAGGGTGTCCCGTAACTAGTGTAAGAACCGGAAATGGGGGGTAGCTGAGACGATTCTGAACAACAATTTCCTTTGCAAAAATGTTGGATGGGGCCTCGTTTTTGAATTATTAACGAAAAACTCTGACCAATCACGGCGCACGCGCAGGGCCGTCCGAACTCGGAGAGCCCACGCGTCGGGTAGGTAGCAAGATGTGAATTTAAGATACATCGAGGAACGAATACAAATAATTAAAAATACTACCACTGCAACTATTACCTAATTCGTTAATTACTACGTAATTAGTACGTAAATGATTAAATCGAATCTATTAATTATTTGTATTCGCTGTTTCCAAGGAAGAAGGAATAAAATGTGGGAAGATGCTCTCGGAATTTTTAGGAACTTAATCATGCACACCCGAGTGACGCTTCTCGCCAGAGTGTTTTAAAATTAAAATAAGAATTATTTTCAGAAAATTAAAATAAATACGGTAAAAACTATTTGTAACCGTTTGATATTAAAAACTGTACTGGAAAAGCAGACTGGATTTGTACGTACCGAAACATTCCTCGAATGCAAATGGTTAATAGAGAAATAATTGAAATTCGACTTATCTGCTGTGCTGACAATAGGGCCCGGTCAGTGCACCCCTATACCCATCCCAGCAGCTTCCCCTATCCGCCACCTGGGGACGCGCCACGTAGGGGTTCACCTCCCCTGCCGCTTGGACCACCAAATGGGTGCGTGGAACTGACTAACTAACTGCAAACTAACTAACTAACTAACTAACTAACTAACTACTAACTAACTCAAACTAACTAACTAACTAACTAACTAACTAACTAACTAACTACTAACTAACTAACTAGCTAACTAACTAACTACCTAACTAACTAACTAACTAACCACTAACTAACTAACTAACTAACTAACTAACTAACTAACTAACTAACTAACTAACTAACTAACTAACTAACTAACTAACTAACTAACTAACTAACTAACTAACTAACTAACTAACTAACTAACTAACTAACTAACTAACTAAAACTAACTAACTAACTCAAACTAACTAACTAACTAACTAACTAACTAACTAACTAACTAACTAACTAACTAACTAACTAACTAACTAACTAACTAACAAACTAACTAACTCAAACTAACTAACTAACTAACTAACTAACTAACTAACTAACTAACTAACTAACTAACTAACTAACTAACTAACTAACAAACTAACTAACTCAAACTAACTAACTAACTAACTAACAACTAACTAACTAACTACAAACTAACTAACTAACTAACTAACTAACTAACTAACTAACTAACTAACTAACTAACTACAATCTAACTAACTTAGTTAGTTACTTAGTTACTTAGTTAGTTAGTTATAATACTTTCCTTCCTCATAGATCGGAGAGTAAGTGCTCGATGCTATCGACATACTCTTTATTGACGGTACCTTATTATTCTTAACTCAAGTCTGATCTGTTTTTTACCTTGCAATACAACGTATTTATACATATAATTCGAATTAATTTTAAATGATGAAGTTACTATGTGTTCCGGCCGACGCGAACGAATATTCCAGAAGTCGGGCCGTCCCCAACCGATTGTAGGAATCGGGCCGGGTGCAAAAATCGATAGCGGACACGTGTCGCGGAATACCGTTCTCGAAGGATCGAGAATGTTCCGCGGCACGCGCGTGCGAGGATTTTTGCACCCGGCTCGACGGAAAAAATGACGATCGGGAAGCACCTATAAAAGGCAGGGCCCCGATCGCCCGGGACCAGTCAGTCTAAACAGAGCGAGACATTCACCATCAAAATTTGAACCAGTTATAATTAAAATTAATTTGTTAAGATAACGCGTCGCAGTACGGCCGCGAATCAGTAAATGAAGCTGGGGAGTGACGACCCCGAGCCCAGGAAAAATCACGCGCGGTCGCGAGTGGCGAGGTCGCGATCACAGTCGGGTCGCGACAGAGTTATGGTCCTTCGAATTGGATATCAGTGACGTGTGGACACTCTAGACGAGACATTAAAGGACACGGACATTCCTGGTCTAACAGTGAGTGGAACAAACATTCGAAATAGTGAGAAGAGATTGTGCACTGGATCCACCCAACGACGGCTCCACCGGTCCGAGGGTCAAGCAGACGGGAAGCAGCTGAGGCAGAGATCAACGACAGCCATCCGAGCCGACGACAACTCCACCAGCACTGACATCGGTCAAGGTAGGCTCGTTTCAAACACGAATCACCAATCAGTTTCTTTCAATTTCCCTTTATCGATCCACTCTATCTCGTCCGTCTCACGATAACAAACGAAATGCCGAACGAAAACGTACCCGCGAACGAAGGCAGTGTCAATCAACGCAGTCGGACGATGAAAAATAAACGGCGGACGTTCAAGGCACAAATTACGGCGTTTGGAAAATATCTGAGTACTTTCGGAGATTCTGCGAAGGAACGCGTCAAGCTTCGCGAAAGAATTGAAAGAGCGCGTAAACAATTCGAGTCATTCAATGATATACAAGATGAATTAGGCCTCATCGACGATTTCGAAGAAACGGAAGCGGAGCGGGAATTTGTCACCGACCAATACGATGACGTAATGGCGAGTGCAGTAGCGTTGTTAGAACAGCTTGAGCAACCCACGACACAGCATTCATCCGCGACAACAGTCCGGATTCCGAGCGATTCTCCTGCACCACCAACCTCATCGACCGCGATCGGGGTGCATTTGCCGAAAATCGACCTTCCGAAATTCGACGGGCGTCTCGAGAAATGGGTCGCGTTCAAGGACGCATTTCAGACAATGATTCACGCGCATCCGGGACTCAGTGACATTCAAAGGCTCAATTACTTACGTCTATCGTTGTCAGGGAAGGCAGAATCCGCGATCGAATCATTCATGATAAGCGAAGAAAATTACAAGTCCGCGTGGGATCAATTAATCGAAACATACGATAACACGCGCGCTCTAGTCTTGCGACACGCCGCGTTGCTGCGCGATACGCCCGCGATGCGTGACGACACGTCCGAGTCAATTTGTGATCTCGTTAATCACATGCAGTCACACGTTCGGTCACTACAGGCTCTCGGGCGATCGTGGGAGGATATCGCGAGCGACTTAATCACAAGCATCGCGATCTCGAAGATGGGTGTCGGTACTCGGCGGGCTTGGGAGCAAACTCTTGGGGACACGAAGATGCCAAAAATCACCGACATTTTCAGGCATCTCCGAAACGCGTCGCATCAATTAAGGGAAGACGAGTCATCGAATCACGGTACATACGAAAGGGAGATTCAAGCGCAACCCAGCAAAACTCGGGCCGAACATCGGGTCATGCAACGCAAACCACCACCGCCGGCTCCGCGAACCAGCACGCGCTACACATTCGCAACAACCGTCGCTGCACAGTGTCGAATTTGTAACACGGGTGCCCATCCAGCGTATCAATGTCGCAAATTCATTGACGCAACTCCAGGTGAAAGGGTGCAGTTGATACGAAAAGCGAAGTTTTGCCTGAATTGCCTCCGTCCAGATCACACCGCAGACGACTGCAAATCTGGAAAATGTCGCGTGTGTGATGGTCGTCACAATACCAAGCTGCATCAGGATTCCGCACCGCGAGCAGACGAGATCTGACTAGCGCCGACGCATTCAAAACGATCCTTACGACAAGGGACGACACTGATCTCGACGGGACAAAGCAACGGGCTCCTGGCAACCGCGAAGATACATGTGTTAGACCGCGACCGGCGACTCGTTCAATGTCGCACGTTAATGGACACTTGTTCGAACGCGAACTTCATCACAGAAGAAATCGCTATGAGGCTGCGCTTACCGTGCAAGCAGACATCCGTAGCAATCGAAGCACTCAACGAGTTGAACACAATCACGAGTAGACTCGTCTCAGCCACAATCAGATCGCGAGTATCAACCTATCAAAGGACTCTAACGTTTCACATTATCTCGAAAATCTCAGGTCCTCTGCCGAACGTCCCAATCGACCGCTCGAACCTCACGATTCCATCAAACATCAAACTCGCGGATCCGAATTTTCACCAACCAGCGGCCATCGACATGCTGATTGGTACCGGCACGACGCTTTCGTCGCTCAGCATCGGACAAATCGATTTGTCTCAGCCTAACGGATCGGATCTGGTTCTTCAAAAGACGCAACTAGGATGGATTGTCGGGGGGAGTGTGCCGATCGCCGCACCACAATCAAAACGGAGCACGTTTCTAACGTCGTTGGATTTCGAGATGAGGAGATTCTGGGAAGTAGAAGAGGGATCAAACGCACAGCATCTCTCTTCGGAGGAACGGGAATGCGAGGAACATTTTTCCCATCAGGTACGACGCGACGCATCCGGACGCTACATCGTGGCACTTCCCTTCAATGAGCAGCAGCAGCGACTTGGAGGATCGCGATCGCGCGCGCTCCATCGGTTATTCTCATTAGAGCGGAAGTTTGATCGGAATCCAACTTTAAAGGCCGACTACGCCGCGGTCCTTGATGAATATCGCGCGCTCGGTCACATGACGCAGGTAGAGTCCTTCGACTCCCCAGGCTTCTACTTGCCTCATCACGCGGTCATAAAGCCCTCGAGCTCGACAACAAAGGTTCGTGTGGTTTTCGACGGCTCAGCTAAGTCGAGTAGCGGTCTGTCACTTAACGACGCTTTGATGACGGGCCCGACATTACAAGATGATCTTTTTTCGTTACTGCTGCGATTTCGCCTGTATGCGTATGTTCTCACCGGCGACATTGAGAAAATGTATCGTCAATTCCTCGTGCGACCAGAAGACCGATCATTTCAGCGCATCTTGTGGAGGGATCAGCGAAACCGCATAGCGACGTACGAGTTAAACACCGTCACATTCGGGTTGACTTCGGCACCCTATCTGGCTACGAGATGTTTGCAGCAATTAGCGACCGACGAACAAATGGAGTTTCCAATTGCCTCACTCGTCATCAAACGGGACATGTACGTCGACGATTTATTAACGGGCGCCAATACCATTGAGGAAGCGAACGAGTTGCAGACCCAAATTCTCGGTATGCTCCAACGTGGAGGCCTTAACATACGCCAATGGGCCTCTAACGAACCGCGACTCCTCACGGGACTCGGCGAGGATCAGATTCATCCCAAGATTTTAGGCGATTCAAGTGTAATGAAGACTCTCGGTATTACTTGGGACGCTCGAAACGACAGCATTTCGTACTTCGTTGAATCTCCGACGGCGATAAAACCCACTAAGCGATCGATCTTGTCAACCATTGCAAAGATCTTCGATCCGCTCGGGTTGCTCGGTCCTGTGGTGATCACAGCGAAGATCATCATGCAGCGTTTGTGGCAACTCAATATTGATTGGGACGAATCATTGCCAGCCAGCATCCACACTGAATGGACTACTTTCTTCAATCAATTGCAGCATCTAAACAACGTTTCGTTCGTGAGGAATGTAGTTCAACGCAACAGTCGACAAGTGGAGCTACACGGTTTTTGTGATGCTAGCGAGCGGGCATACGGAGCGTGTATTTACGTGCGTTCAATCGACAACAACGGTCACGTCGAAACCAACCTTCTCTGCGCGAAATCTCGGGTTGCACCACTGAAGACAATCACTCTCGCGCGGTTGGAATTGTGCGGTGCCGCGTTGTTAGCAGTTTTGTACACGACAGTTCGAGCAGCGATTCTCCATCAAATCGATAAAACCATTCTTTGGACCGATTCAACGATCGTTTTGAACTGGATAAATAAGCAACCATGTACACTTAAAACCTTTGTGGCTAATCGGGTATCCGACATACAGCAAAGGACAGAGGTCACCAGCTGGCGACACATCAATTCGGAGGACAATCCAGCGGATGTACTATCTCGAGGACAGACTCCCAGGCAATTCGAGCAAAGATCCAACTGGTTGCATGGTCCCGAATGGCTCTCGACATCCGAAGAGAATTGGCCACCATCGAAGTTCCTCATTCAGAACGAGGTGCCCGAACTCAAACAGATTACCTGCCTGATTGCGACTACAAAACACGACGACGAAATACTACAACGATACTCGTGTATTAGAAAACTAAGGCGCATTACAGCGTACGTTTTACGATTCGGCCGACGTAACCGCCGAAAGGGTTCCTTGACGGTGGAAGAGCTGCAAGAAGCAAGCAGCTGCCTCATTCGGCTTCTACAAGCAACTGCATTTCCCGATGAGATCCGCCAATTAGGCAACAAAGGCAATTTACCTTCAAACAGCAAACTCCTTCCCCTGAATCCATTCCTCGACGATCAGGGAATTATTCGGGTGGGAGGTCGGCTACAAAATTCGACCCTTACCTATGCACGGAAGCATCCGATCCTTCTGCCAAAGGGTCATCACATCACCGATCTCATAATTCGGGATACGCATCGCGCGAATCACCACGAAGGCATCACTTCCACCCTGAACAGTGTGCGGCAAGCCTATTGGCCCATCGATGGAAGGAATGCTACACGAAAGGTCGTCCGACAATGCGTCAGATGCTTTCGTTTTCGCCCACCGTCTACGGATTACATCATGGGAAATCTTCCAGCATCGCGTGTGACGGAAAATCGTCCATTTTTCAACAGCGGCGTCGACTAATGTGGTCCATTCTACATAAAGGAATGACGGTTGCGAAATCGTGCACGCATTAAGGTTTACGTCGCCGTTTTTGTGTGCTTTGCGACCAAGGCCGTACACTTAGAGTTGGTAAGTGACATGACGACCGAAGCATTTATCGCCGCATTGCAGAGATTCATCGCGCGCAGAGGAATCTGTCAGAGCATGCACTCTGATAACGGAACAAACTTCATCGGTGCTAACAACGAGTTGCGCGAGATTCACCAAATCCTGCAAGGTGACGACACCGTTCGCAATTTTCTCACCGGGGAAAAAATCACCTGGCATTTCATACCCGCGTTATCACCTCATTTCGGCGGACTTTGGGAAGCCGCGGTGAAGTCATTCAAACACCACCTCAAGCGCGTAGTCGGTGACGAGCTATTCACTTTCGAACAATTCAACACCTTCGTGATTGAAATTGAAGCCATTCTCAATTCGCGGCCCTAGACTCCACTTTCGTCAGATCCTAACGACCCATCTGCATTAACTACAGCTCATTTTCTGATTGGTGATTCGTTAACGAGCATCGCCGAGATTGATTTCAGTGCTACACCAGCGAATAGATTATCTAACTGGCAGCATATCCAACGTGTGAAGCAGCACTTCTGGGCCAGGTGGCAGAAGGAGTACATCAACCATCTGAACGTGCGGTCCAAGTGGAGAAAGGGTTCACATTGCATCAAAAAAGGCACCGTCGTGGTCTTAAAAGAGGACCACCTTCCACCACTCTCGTGGCATCTCGCACGCGTGGAGCAGATTCATCCCGGATCGGATGGCGTCATTCGAGCCGTCACTGTTCGGACCAGCCATGGGACCTACAAGCGGAACGTGCGGCAACTGGCACCCCTGCCTGCCCAGGATGCTCATGAGCAGTGCCGCGACACGAGATAGGACTCATACGTAAAATTAGGATAGATATATAATAGCGTCGAGTTACATTGATCAATCGTCTCGATCAACGGGGGGGAGCATGTTCCGGCCGACGCGAACGAATATTCCAGAAGTCGGGCCGTCCCCAACCGATTGTAGGAATCGGGCCGGGTGCAAAAATCGATAGCGGACACGTGTCGCGGAATACCGTTCTCGAAGGATCGAGAATGTTCCGCGGCACGCGCGTGCGAGGATTTTTGCACCCGGCTCGACGGAAAAAATGACGATCGGGAAGCACCTATAAAAGGCAGGGCCCCGATCGCCCGGGACCAGTCAGTCTAAACAGAGCGAGACATTCACCATCAAAATTTGAACCAGTTATAATTAAAATTAATTTGTTAAGATAACGCGTCGCAGTACGGCCGCGAATCAGTAAATGAAGCTGGGGAGTGACGACCCCGAGCCCAGGAACAATTACGCGCGGTCGCGAGTGGCGAGGTCGCGATCACAGTCGGGTCGCGACACTATGTATCGGAACAAGTAAACCATAAAAGTTACGTGTTATTAATTCGTATGTCGTACGTTAATATCGGCAAGTTCAAATACCTGTATGTAATAAGAAATTTTCTTTACAACTATTTTATTGCGTTCGTTCAAGCGTCCGATAATACGACTAATGGTATCGTTGATCCTGTTCGTTAAACGTTGTTCAGGAAACTTGTTCCTATTTGTCGTTTTGCCACGAATTAATTGCGTCACGTCGTATACTGTAAATTCTTTAGTAATGTCGCCGAACCGGCATTAGATTTTCCTTTTATAAGAAAGCTTTCGTCGAGTTTTGCAGACAATTATACATATAAATTTGTCAAGGGGAAATTCAACCAAAAAGGAATAACTTTTGCGATTGCAATTCAACATTCGATAGAAGGTCGATGTTTTTTTTCGGTTATCAAACTTCAGAATTGAACATTTTTATTGTAATTTTTGATACATTGTAAATAATTTATACAGCAGTGGTTCGTGTACAGTACTGTGACTCGATCCGAAGGTCGGATAATCGAGGGTTCATTGGGTAGAATTTTTTTAGCGACCACCACGTTATATTAGTTTTGTAGCGGTGTGAATGGGTTGTAAATAGTGAGTGGTACGACTGATGAGAATGCATGATCGATGGCTGAACGGTTGGTGAAAGGAAAGAATGTGTGGTAGGCCTGAAAGGAAAAAGAACAAAAGAAAACGAACACGAGGCGGGCAGAAGCGTGTGGCCCGTCCTACGTGGTAGACCAGAGCAAGTGCAATAAAATAGTAAGCCAAAAAAGAGAGTTGTGATTAGTAGACCAAGACCTATAACAAGTGGTGACCCCGACGTGATGGCAGAGAGCTAATCTGTGCTGGGGGACAATTACAGTCGAATTAAATGCCGCTAGATAAAATACCCACATTTGATCCAAGGGCGTGGGCTTATCCCTCTGATGTAACACATTATCAATTAGTATGGCAATCAGCATTAACTGCGGGTGGATATTCTCATATCCATCTGCAGTTCGTATATCCCTCGCTACAACTGAAGCGAACATTGGTGAGTACATTGCACGAGGGAAGTCCAATCCAGCAAAATTTGCAATGGCTCTTCCGAAACCCTGGTCATATAGTGAAACGGTTACCTCAGCAAAAACTGCTGCAACCCTTGGTAAAGTGACAACCTCTGGGCCTATAGCCTCAGTACGCTTTCGGCCTGGAGTGTCAGGCTTTATGTCGTATTTGTTACACAACATCCTCATAACGGCTACGAAGTCCTGGTGACTCTTTTTAAGAAGTTTGGACACAACAGCCCCTCTGCTCAGAAAAGTGGTGATAAGAAAGTACATATCAGCAGATATGTACTCTTGATTTGAGAAATACCAGGGCACCTCTCCAGTATCTGTCCTATACATTAGTTGATAGGTCTGCTTGGGGAGTCTTGCTGCTATGGCATGAGCCTTGATGACCTTCCTCAAAATTATGGTAGGGTCAAATCCCTGATACCGGCAGGCGTCTGCCATGCGTCTAATCTTCTCCTCAAAAATGCCGTCATCAGGTATGTCAACAAACCCCATGATTAGCCTCCAGTCTCGTCTTTTTAAGCCAGCCAATGCCAACAAGTGGGTCATCTGAGCTCATTGGACCGTTGCCACCTTCAGAAGGAAACATATACTGCTTGACGTGTATTGATCGATTTACGTGCTGGATGGAAGTAGTTCCGTTGCAGATCATCACAGCTGAAACTGTAGGAAAAGCATTTTACGAAAACTGGGTGAGCAGATTTGGCGTGCCAGACAGTATCATAACAGACCAAGGAAGGCAGTTTGAAGCACGACTATTCAGGAGCCTGATGGCGATGTGTGGGGCGAAAGTTCTGCATACCACTCCGTATCACCCACAATGCAATGGGAAGATTGAACGGTTCCATAGAACGTTAAAGACTGCTATAAAGGCACATGGCAACAGCAAGTGGACGGAAACCCTGCCCACAGTACTGCTGGGATTAAGAGCAGCGCTGAGGGAAGATACAAACCATTCGGTGGCGCAAATGGTTTACGGAACGAATATACGACTTCCAGGAGAATTTTTCGAACAATCGAAACAGGAGGTGGAACCTGAGTCTTTCGTAAGCAGACTCCAAAGCCACATGGATCTGTTAAAACCCGCTAAGTCGCAGAGAGGCAGGAAACAAAAGGTATTTGTTCACAAAGATTTAAAAGTGTGTTCTCATGTTTTCCTAAGGGCGGACAGGATTAAAAAACCACTGGAACCGGCATACGACGGACCGTTTCCAGTGGCCAAGAGGCAGGACAAGTACTTTACGATAATGATAAAAGGGAAAGAAGTAAATATCTCGATAGACCGACTCAAGCCAGCGTACATTTTGAAGCCGGAGGAAGATTATAGCGAAGGAAAGCCAAGCAAATCGGATGATAGCGCACAACCCACTGTATTAACACGCGTTAAAAGAACGATTAGACTGCCGCTAAGATTCCAAGACTGAGTATAGGGTAGTAACAAGTACAAAACTATAAATAGAAGCAATATAATTTAGTCTCAGATTCTATATTTGCATACATAGTCATCGTAACTAGTTATAAATGTAGAGTAACGATAAAAAGACTGTAAGATGCGATGCGAAACAGGTAAATGTAACGGGAGAATAATCTATATAGCTTTAAGTTAATTTGTATCGTAACTCAGTTACTGAAAGGGGAGTGATGTAGCGGTGTGAATGGGTTGTAAATAGTGAGTGGTACGACTGATGAGAATGCATGATCGATGGCTGAACGGTTGGTGGAAGGAAAGAATGTGTGGTAGGCCTGAAAGAAAAGAGAACAAAAGAAAACGAACACGAGGCGGGCAGAAGCGTGTGACCCGTCCTACGTGGTAGACCAGAGCAAGTGCAATAAAATAGTAAGCCAAAAAAGAGAGTTGTGATTAGTAGACCAAGACCTATAACAGTTTCATTGATCTAGCAAGCATACAGAGAATAGATTTCAAAGTGCCAAACGGGAAATTGATCTTGGCGGGGATGCAGAATAACCAATTCCGTTTCCTCGTCGTAATGGTAATAAGCATTTAACTTCGTGCTTTTTGCCAAGACCCGTAAATGTACCGTTAAAGCTGCATAAGTGTTCCGTTTAGTATCGTGTCCTTTCTACGAATGGCATGTTAAAAAGCTTAATTGCTCGCGTGGAGCTTCGACTGGCTAATGAAGTCACAGACGCGCTGTGCACGAGTAAACAACTCAAAAAAAACAATCTTCGAGACACCGCGTCGTGGGCGGAAACGGAAGAAACCCTGACACAACCCCAAAATGTAAAGTCACGAAATATGCTTTTTGTACATACATCCGTTAACGTCTATGTCAAACACCTGGTTAACACTAGATTGCCCAAGGAAGTCATTTTGACTGCTTTTTAATTTCAATTAGAAAAACAATTATGTATATAATGACACAATTTCTTAGAACTTTGTGACTTTTTGTACACCATATAAATGCGTTTATTAATAATTGTAGTTACCTCCTCCCTCCTTCATTTTCGGTATATATATATATGTGTTATACCTATATTGCCCAAAAGCAGTCATTTTGACTGCTTGGGAAATTTTAAATAATCAAATGACTCTTATTATTGAATCGAGTAAATTTTTTATATGACCAGTTCGGCTCTGTATTGAAATAACAGTTTTCATTTTTTCTCGATTACCGACACATTATAACATACAAGTACATGATAAATTGTCGATTTGGGCATATAACTTGGTAAGTTGCAGTTTCTCAATAAGCTAAAGTAGTACTTGTTATTCGAATCTTTATGCAGTGATACTTGTTCTAACAAGTTGTTTATTTCATTTTTTTGCGCCCTAAATTCATAATATTAAAACCTTATATTAAAAATTAATTTTAAACACTTTACACATTAGTTATTCTTTCACAATGCAGTCATTTTGACTGCTTTTGGGCAATACAGGTATACAGGGTGTTACTCTACCTATAGTCAATATTTTGGGGGGTGATTCTACAGGCGAATATAAGTCGAAAATCAAGAGTGATGAAATTGCGGTAAATGCTTTGTTTATTAATTATCGATGGTTAAAGATTGGCGTCTGGAGCGCCTGAATGACGGCAACTTAAAATAGGGCCGGTCAGTATACCAATATCGATCGGCGGCAACGTCGAAGACGCCAACGAAAATCAGCTGATGGAACAGCCCGGCCGCCGATCGATATTGGTGTACTGACCGGCCCTATTGTCACCGCAGTTCGAATTTTAATTATTTCTCTATTAACCCTTTGCATTCGAGGAATGTTTCGGTACGCACAAATCCAGTCTGCTTTTCCTGTACAGTTTTTAATACCAAACGGTTACAAATGGTTCTTACCGTATTTACCGCTGTCCGTCAAGTTGCCGTCATTCAGGCGCTCCAGACGCCAATCTTTAACCATCGATAATTAATAAACAAAGCATTTACCGCAATTTCATCACTCTTGATTTTCGACTTATATTCGCCTGTAGAATCACCCCCCAAAATATTGACTATAGGTAGAGTAACACCCTGTATACTAAGTTTCAGTCTTTCTAGTTTAATAAACATCGATCGAAGACAGATTGTCACCAAAAAATGATTCGACGAGGAAGGAAATTACGATTTCGACGTATTCGTCTTTGCTAATTTTTAGTTGTACCCTCGTCGTTCGATTTCAAATCAAAGCAAAGTTCAGTCGATTTCGGCCGGCTGCGCGTCGTTTCTGTTTTCGAGTCGGCGTTCGCAGCCAATCTAACGTTTTCATTCAATGAAATTCAATTAATATGTGCAAACGAGCCACTTAGTTAAACATGAACTTTCCGCTCGGAGGGAATACACCAGGCATGCGGTTATTTTTCTGCAACGCGGCACGGCGATTCGCTGGCCGGTCGCGGAGCGAAGGGCCGCGTCACGAAGGCAAAGTTAACGGCCCATAATTCATAGCCGACATATAATAAATATCGTTACTCCATCGTGAGCGCACGCAGACGCTCGCGTCGCGGTTTCACACGCACGTAACCTTTGTACAGTACGTGTGCGAGGATGTAAACGTTTCGCGACTCCGTACAGACTTTCCCTGATATTACGTGGTGAGCTTTCGTCCTTGGCGTAGGTAATAAAAGTTCGCCTTTAACAATCCACTCGCGGCCAGAATAAAATAATACTCGGCCCTTTTCGGACATATCTTCACCCCGTTGCACAGTGGTCCGAAGGCCAGTATTTTTAAGTTAAAATTTAGAAACATTCTCTTGGGACATTCTCGACGAATATTGGGTTGGCCAAAATCGCGTCTCTTTCTGTGTAAATGAAGAACATAAAATTTTATCAACGATCGTTTAACGTGTTTTGCAAAGGACGGAATAAATGGTAATCGTTTAGTGCCAGGTCTGGTGAACATAAACAGTTTTTGACGAATGATATACGTTCGAATTAATGGTTTGGATCCTTGGAAGCAGCTCAAGCTACCTACGCGATTCCTTTGAAATCTCACCAGACTTCGGTGATAAGATTGTTTCGAGAAATGCGCTATCATTTTTTGGCTAACCTAATAGATGGGAACAGCGAGTAAGTTGGCAAATTCCACACACGTGCAACCGTTAAAACGGAATAAAAAAATCAAGCACGAAGAGGAACCCAAAATAAGAGGAATAAAAAATATCCTGCACGGCCGGCCACCGCGGTTTGCGGTTACAATGTGCAACGAAAAAAGAATTCTTCGTTTCGTCCTACTCCCGCCTTTCTTCCACGGCGTCTTCCATTCCTTCGACCGATTCTCTGTCCTCTTCTGGCTTCTTGGTCCGCGAGGCTTCCAACGTGTGTACACAGCCGGATTTATATTCAAATGAATCGCCGTGGAAGGGTCGACTTATCAATGTATCAAACCCGACGAAGCGAAGGATAGACGAAGGGTGAGTCGCGAAAGAATGTTAGCTTTCTTGATCGATCACGGGTATCGCTCGAGAGAATTGTTATTAATTATCCCGATGGCTTGTTCCACCATAATTAATTCCTCCGTGTGGAATATAGCCGCGCGGTTCTATATTAAAATCTGCCACGGGTAATGTGACCAATCGTCAGTCATTCGTCATTTTGGATATTGATAGCTATTGGGGCGTTCGAAACTTTACGTTCGAGGATACGAAGCTTCGAATCGATTTGAATACTGTTGCAATCCAGAAAAATATTTATTAATGCATTTACGAATAGTATATTTATGTTATCTAGATAGCGAATATAGTTTTTTATTCGAGCAAATGGTAGATAATTCCACCATTTTGTATGTACACGTATGGCTTTGTGTGTGTGTGGTAGTCCATTATACGAGAAATTTTAATGGGAGATTCTAGAGGCCAAAATAAGACGAAAATCAAGAATATCAATTTGTTGATGGAGGCTTCGTTATAAAGTTATTAAAAAATTAAATTAAAACATATCAAATCGTTCTAAAAAAGTTATTTTTGGTTGCAGGAGTCAATTACAATTATTTTTTGTCAATAGACATACCCCTGAAATCCTACCCACTTTCAAGAAAAAAATTCCTTAACGAAAATATAGTCTGAGGCCTGAAATGGTTCCCCGAAATTTCATGTGAATCTTTGAAACATAACTCCCGAACCGATTGGACGATTTTAATGTTTCAAAATGCAAACAACGCGTATTTTGGCGAAGAATATGTGGAAATTTCAAAAATATTCGAAAATCTATTCCTTGACTTCGCAAAATGAGAAAAACACCATAAAAGTGATCCAATTTTCAAACAGCCATAACTCCTACAATAGTCAGTATATTTCATTGAAATTTTGGGGAGAACCAGAGTTCATGGATACCTACAAAAAAGTATTGAACAACTTTTCTGTACAGCGCCAACCAAATTTATTAAAAATGAAAAACAAATTTTTAAGAAACATCGACAGGGTTGTAGGTGCTTAAATTTTTCGAAAAAAAAATTTCGAATCGTTCTGGAAAAATTATTTCCGGTTGCGGGGGTCAATTACTTTCATTTTTGATCAATAGACATACCCTCGAAATCCTGCTCACTTTCGAGAAAAAAATTCGAGTAGATACTGAAATTTTTAGACAAAATTAAACAATTTCAAATTGTTCTGAAAAAATTATTTTTAATTGCAGAGGTCGATTACAATCATTTTCGGTCAATAGACATACCTCTGAATTCTTGCGCATTTTCGAGAAAAAAATTCGAATATGTACTGAAATTTAACTTTAATCGTTAACATAATGAAATATGTAATCGTTTCGTAATTAATGACGAACAAATTAATCATGTCTGACGATTACATTAGCTTCGATTACTTGTATTATTCGTAAGTCATTATTACTAATTATTCAGTTATTATAATAATTTATCATTGCTTTTACTACACTGTGATCATAATTGTTAATCATTAATCAGATTGCATTCGTAACACAACGATACACAAAGTTTCCAAGTAATAATAAGTAAAAAATACTTCTAAAATTAAATTCAAACATTCATGACGAATTTTAACGGAGATGGTTCGCGTGACAATATGTTTGTCCGACACGATTTGTTAAACATTCATATCACAATAAATAAATCCATTTTGAAATTGAAAATAGGAAACAAAACGTGGTACGAATAAGATTATGTTTCAAAGAGTGAAGAATACTTTTGTAAAAAATAAAGGAAAAAATTATATAAAAGAAGAAATATATTTCAGAGACAATTTGAAATAAGAAACATATTTTTGTGTCGATGAAGGTATGCGTATAAAATACCGGTATCGCGTACAAAATCATATGGCCCGGTCGAGCACTCCGATTATGCGAGTACTGTACTCGAAAATGATGATTACTGTTTTTAAATATTACGCAGCGGTTAATGATCGTTTCACGAGCAGGGCCGAAAAGTTTTTCGAGGGCGCAATTATCGACAGAACGATTTCCTTCGTTCACGCCGGTACATGTCTTTATTTAGCTTTAGTTTGTCGAAACCGGTTGCAAGCGACTTCTCTTCTCTCTTACTGCAACACCGAGAGTTCGGTACTCCGCATCATTTAGGGTTCCTCGGGTGGAGGAAGGAATTTCGCGCTCACCACGCTCCACAGCTTCCTTTCGCATTGGAATAATCCTCGGTACAGAGAGCTTCAAACAATTCAATCGTCCTTAAATTTTATGGGGCAACCTTCCATTAACAAGCGCTGTTCTTAATTTTTCAGCTAAAATAGTTACGGTAGATATTTATATTAATACGAATTTACATTATATTTATACGAAGAAATATATTTTTTTCTTGTTGGAAAATAACAAATAGAATTAGCCACGCTCGATATTGATCAGTCGAATACTTTGTCGGTAATACTGTCAATTTGAAGAATTCAAGAATTGTGTCTCTCAGAATATCTTGTAACTTCGATTGTTTTTGCAAATTGAATTAAAATTTTATCAGCTTGTATGTTTGATTTACGAGAAACGCGAAGAATTGATTTACGTGTCATGGCCGCCGTTAGATCCGATCTTCCGGTTGATGTCGTTAAAGAGTCGCGTGATAATTAACCGTTTTTCCCCCTAATTCGTTCGAGCTTGTAATTTACATTCCATCGTCGGTTGACGTACCAGAATGAAAGCGGTTCACCGTACTTCGTATTAGATTCGAGCGTGGGCAGCTTGCGTCATTAAGCGTAGTAACTTACAGTACAAGAATGACTTTGGCTTTGGCGGAGAAAGTGACCGGGTGTGGCCATTGCGAGACATTATACTTTGTACGCATTTGCCTACACTAGCTTCGGGGAAGGATTTTCGCTTGTTCGGTCTTTGATAACGTCTATTGTTCCGTGAATTTTTCCTACGGTCCGAATGGTTAAAACGTTTCGCGGTAGTAAAAGTATTTGTGAACGTCAACCCGCTAGGATATAAATCTCTTTTCTAACAACGCGAGACATAACAGTACATTAATCGTCATAGGGGAAAAAGCTTTATCCGGAAGATCGACAATACCACTCTACACGGTGCTCGAATTGCACGATTTCGATTTAAATTAAATTAACATCGTCGAACAAACGCAAAGAGATTTTCTATCAGGTAATAGAAAACTAGAAAAAAGACTGGATTTATTTTCGACCATTTTCCAAATTGTAAACGATGAATAAAGAAACATTTAAAGACGTATAAATATAGTCGACGATTATTTATAGGTTTTAGCAAACGTTTGATTTATAGTCTCCTTCAATATACAAGGTTATCAACAATAGTAAATTCTGAAAAATGAGAATACGTTTTGCATAGAAATTATTGAGGCAGGAAGAATTACACGTATGTTATATTATACGATTATAAAAATCTTGACAATGTTTTAAAATCACACGTTCAATTTATTTGTAAATCAGAGATCGAAAGACAGTTTATTTTACTTCCAAGTAACTGAATATTTTTGGTAATCGATAAATAAAATATCTCTATCTGATTTACAAATTGTTTGAATGGATTAATATCGATTTAATTGGAACTAATTTATTTAATTAAACAGTTGAAAATAATATGTGTATAAAAGTGTCTAATATATGTGAAACGAAATTTCAGTGTACCGGCAAAACACGTGTGCAGTGTAAGTTTCTTTTTACGAGTTCTGCCTTGAATTCATCGTCATGCCTTCTTCGACTTCGCTGATGTTTGCTTTAGATAACGAAGAGGACGTCTCGAGCACATCCACACCGAAGAAAAAAGAAGAAATAACTCTGTTCGCAGGAGCACCGCAAAACTACGTCCCGAATTCGGTAGGTTTAATATTTATGTGTCCTGCTCGATCCTGTTTGTCGGTAACATTATTACGGGATACGTGAAGTACACGACACGTTCTCGTGGAACGTCGAAGAACTTCAACGGGAATGAATAAAAATTCATTCTATGTGCCGTATAAAGTTTCAATAATATATTTCTTTTTTATTTATTTATCATTTTAATTTAAAAAAATCTTTACTCGAGCAGTTTTGTAAATAATTAAATTTTTATTTAGGAGACACGAATGTAAATTGCGTTATGCGGACTTTATTCCGAATTATTTGTTTAAACGAGCAAATTATTGTTCTCGGATATATTTTTCATTATTTTTCTGTGTCTAAAATAAATTAATCGAATTGATACTAACCAGTTCCTAGTGGCGTTAAGTTAAAAAAACAATACGTTACTTTAATGGAATATTGGTATAGAAAATTGGAAAGATTCTTGCCAAAATGATTTGAGATTTTAAAGACATTAAAAATATTTAAATAATTTGAAAAATATTCAGTCTCTAAGCCTACAATGGTGCATGTATAGGGTGTGAAAAATTAACCAGCTGGTAAAGTTTCAGTTAAATTGTTGATTCGAAGGTTTTGCTCTGTCCTCGAAGCAACTTAAAATCCGAAGTGGAAAAAAATAAAGTCGAGGGGCACGAGGCACTGGTATGCATTTGAATTTTATGTCTGCGATACGACGGGCACGGTCGGCGGAAACATTGTTACGGGAAGAGTCAGAAACGTAAGGCATGTTCGTTGTACTTGCTATTGAGGAAGCTGAGCCCCCGAACCGAACGTGCAAACGGTTTGTCCGGTTTTCGAGGCAAGGAGTTCATCGAACCTTGGTTGCAAGGGATCGATCGCGTACAGCTACCGAACGTGTCGTACGTGCGCAAACGATCATTGATCTGTGACGCGCGACCGCCTACATGTTATCTAGTTCAAACGCTCGGGCGTCGAATAAGACGCGCTGCATGGATCTGGAATGGAAACCCTCTCTGTTATCACTTTCACCGGCAAGAATAATTTTACACGTGATTTCTGGGCCAAGGTACATAATTCATACCTGTCGCGTTAGTCTTACTGGATGAATGGTCGAACTGGATTCCTAAGCATTTAACCTTACTGTTCTCGGGATCTATACGAACCGAAACGAAATTGAAACTTTCACGGATGTTCTACGGGCAGGAGCGAGGAACCTTTACGGCTTGTAAGGCCGCGTGTCACTTTATGAATTCCTTATAAGGCCGCGCGGTTCGCGTACAAGTAATTTTGTTAACATTATAAACATTCGTAAATGCAAATTTATCATTAGGAAAATTTGTTTTTCTAAGATCGACGAGTTCATGGCCAGGTCCGCGTGAAGGTAAATAACACGACAGGCCAAACCTGTGAAATTTTTTATATAATCAAAGTTTTATTCTCTCGCGATTAAAAACCTAAGATTTGTTGTTTCTCGATAGAATCAAATGATATATAATTTCCTGTCAAGTTTGTATTATACAACTATAAGAAAATACGGGAAAGAGGCAACTTTGATCGATTAATTAATTAAAATCCACGCCGTTTTGAAATGTATATTTTATGAACGAAGAAGATACATTATTGATGAAACGTACGAAGAGATTTATATGATTAATTTAAATGTTTCTTGGCCAAGAAATTGTTGAAACACAAAGTAAAAAGAAAATATACATGATTAACTTAAATGTTTCTTGACCAAAAAATGTTTGAAACACGAAACAAAAAGAAAATTGACATGATTAATTTAAATGTTTCTTGATCTAAAAATGTTTGAAACACAAAACAAAAAGAAAATTGACATAATTAATTTAAATATTTCTTGACTAAAAAATATTTGAATCACGAAACAAAAAGAAAATTGACATGATTAATTTAAATGTTTCTTGACCAAAAAATGTTTGAAACACGAAACAAAAAGAAAATTGACATGATTAATTTAAATGTTTCTTGATCAAAAAATGTTTGAAACACGAAACAAAAAGAAAATTGACATGATTAATTTAAATGTTTCTTGATCACAAAATGTTTGAAATACAAAACAAAAAGAAAATTGACATGATTAATTTAAATATCTCTTGACCAAAAAATATTTGAATCACGAAACAAAAAGAAAATTTATATGATTAATTTAAATGTTTCCTGACTGAAAAATGTTTGAAACACGAAACAGTATCGAGAGTCCTTTATTTTTTATTTTTTGGGTAGCTTTGTCTGTTACGTTAACGAACTATGGCGTAAGCGAAACACAATGTGGCGATTGCAAGCACCGCAATCGCATTGTAGATCACTGTGGGTGAGTTGCAATCCTACGCTAGCATTTGTCTAGTAAATTTGTAGAATCGAAACGCAGGTTTCGTTCCGGTATTACGACGCGAGGCACGTAAATATTTTTATCTTGAGTTTATTGGGAGTTTTAAATATAACAATAACGGCTACAGAGGTGGATTTACCATGACACTAACCGTAGCTTGAGCCTCGAACTCCCACGTAGAAAGGACCTTCGAGAACTCAATATTTATAGTTTTTTTAAACGGTGGAAGGCAGTAACGAAAGAAAATGTAGTAAAAATTACGAATTAGGAAAGAATTAAACTAAAAATGAACGGTAAATTATTTTACGCGAGAGGAAGATATTTTTAAAAGAACCAGATAAGTCTTTAATAATGTCATCCATTAAAAGGAAGTAACGAAGAAACCATTGTTATCGTACGAAATATTTAAAATACAATAACAGTACGAATTTCTTGATACGTTCTAACTAAACTTATTTTTTTTTAAGTGAAAATAATTATTACACAAATTAATAATTGGAAAGAAACAGTAGGGTTTAAGAAACCGAGAAGTTTGTCCAGACTCGTTAAGATTGCCATTGAAAGGGTCTGCGTTTGGATTTCTCAGTCTCTTCCCTTTCGTTGTTGGTGTTTCACGAAACACTCCACCTACAGAAAACAATTCCTCGAAGATGTTACCGATGTCTCGTTGCTCAAAGTCCAAAGAAGCTTGTTAAACGTTTCTTCAATCGATCCTCATCCTAAGGTTTCACGTTCATTTTTCCCTTTTTCCTCGTTTTCGCAGCCGAGGCGAACCTCGGGCCATTGTTAAAACTTTTTCGATGTTATTACACGTACGATATGTAAATGCGTCGCCGGGTCCGGTCTTCGACGTCGGAGGACCAGCTCCTCTCTTTTTCTTTCTTTCATTCCGATCCTACTCTCTATTTCTCTTTTATTCCACTCTGTTCCTTCTCTCATCCTGCCAGGGGCGGATCAGATCGACACCGTCTCGATGAAATAGACCTGTCCCGGATAATTACAAATTAATTGAAATCCCAAGAAACTAAACTGCTGGATTTAACAATCTTCGAACACGGTAACTGCATTGCATAACGACTTTCTTCCAGAAATTCTATTATTAAAAAAAATTACTAATCACGTTTATTCGTTTCTAATTCTTCGACATACTTCTTCGTATATAAATTTTCAAACACGTTTGTACATGGAGAAAATTATGTACAGATTTCCACAAATAATGCTCGTTTATCTTTCATGTATCGCTCACTAATAATAAGTATTTGGTTTTTGACGATCAAGAATATTTTAAACAAACAGAAATATAAAATAAAAACAGAAAAAAATAAACAATTTGGTAGATCTTAATAGAGACAGTTACATGTAAGAAAAATTAATTACACAGAAGTAGACAATCGTCTTGTAAATTTTACATACGTTGGATTTATAATAGCTTCCAAAATTTCTCCACGTATAGGATTAAAGATTGTCCAAATTCTTCATCTTCCACGATGAAGCGTGCAGCACTGTTCGAATAAAAATAAAAATTTCCCAACGATCGAATAAACGTCGCGAATAAATTCTTCTGTTATTCGAACGAAACGTTGCCCAATCGCGACCTTGGTTCGCAAGCTCGGTTGGAAACGTAACATCGATCGAGACAAGATACACGTAATATTTCTGCATACCGATCGAGGGAACCGGTCCCTTAATAGGGATTTGGCTTACTATCGTTTATAAATACGATAGAAAAAGGGAATCCTCTCCGTGAGAGTTGCGTGGATCCGCTCCTGCTGTATGCCACTACCACCTCGGCATCATCATCACCATCTCCCCTGGCTCCTTCGTAACGGATAGGCTTCACCTCCAGAACGGAACTCCAGTCTGCTTCCAGTTTCTGCCCGGAGAACGATCGTTGGTTTAGTCGGAGTTCGGCTCTCCTAACACGCGCCTCGCAGCCAACTCGAATCGACCCGATCCTAACCGGAGAACCGATAATCTGACAGAAAATCTGTTTAAATCGTTGATAATCATCGAGCATCTTTGCCAGTGTCCGTTGATATTTTTCGTTCAGGCAACGATAAACGTTCCCCAGGAGTTACGAAAGTACCGAATCCTTCGAGGACTATTCGAGAGCGGTTAGTGGTCAATTATTTCGCAATATCGATAGTGTTTACCGTCGACTCTTCGTCGAGGACCAAGGTACCACCGGTTTGGAGAGCTCGATACACGAAAAGAGATGCGCTGGAAGCGGTGTCGTCGGGATATCGAAGGCACAGGATGATGATCGACGTCTGAAAGGTCCAATCGCTATCGTGATTTAAATTATCGGATCGTGATCGTCGCCCGATGGGACACGGTATTCGGCTGTAACAGCGGCGAACACCGCGATACATGTCTTCGATACTTTACCCCGGTTTTACTCAGTTCATGCTTCACTCTACTTACGGCTGACCCTGTTCATAATAATTAATGGTGTTAGGCACTACGAATGCCTGCAGACTGGTCATGCTTAGCTCTCTGCGGGAGAATAGGCCTGCAGTTTATTTGGCTCGGTTCGCTGTGGAATTTTTCCGAAACGATTCTTATTTGTACCAAAGAAATTCGAAGGATAGATACTCGAAGAAACGCACAATGCAATGAACATAAATGTTTATTCGTTCTTTTAAAGAAATTACGGTTCTTCAAAGATCGAGTCGAGTAACTTTAATATAAGTATTATTAGAAATTACGAATGGGTCATTTTGATCACTTTAGGTGGTTCTGGTGTTAATAACATTTCGATCGTTACGTCACCGAGTAAATATTGAACGTTTTATTCAACGAGTGTTTCCACTGTCGAATATTGTTCAGTATAATCGTACGATAATTTAAAATTGAAAGAATAAACATTGGTTACAGCAAACTTCCAGAGAAAGTTCGGTCTGAAGTTTATAATGCAACCGGTAATTATGTTTACGAACTGTTGTATGTTCAGCAATGTTAATTAAGTTTCTTTGACTCGTGAATATTGAAGAATCGATGGAAATGTATTCTATGCAGATTTCGGGCCCCCAAGAGCCCCTTGTTCCTTAATTTTTTAATCTATCTAGTACTCGGGGCATAGAAGACAAATTTTGTTGTTGTTCTTGTTCAATATTTTCCAAATTTTAAGTAACATTTCGAGTTTGTAAATTTATTTGTGATATACGTGCATTTTCACAAATTGAATAAAAAGTGATATTTTTGGTTATATAGTTTGAGTAAAAATGACTAATAAAAGGTCTAGTAGCAACAATAAAAATTAATAAAAACATAAATATAGTTTTATAATGATATTTGCCCTCCATAAAACATTTTAGAAAAGGAAGATGCACCCTTAAAGGGTAGCGAAATTTAGCAATTTTCATGAATTTTTTTAAAGCGAATGCTATACCTAACGTTGTGACTCTTTTTTGCAGTTCATTTAATTACATTTTAGTCATGCATTTATATTTTTTATACAGTTTTAAGTTATTGCTTTTTATTGATATCACGCTTTCAATAAATACATATTTTAAAATCATGTGTCACTGGTGTAGATAATTGGAGAGCTGTCAGGGTGGTCTAAAATCAAAAACTTCTTAATTAAGATTCTGAATTAGTATGTTTATGGTTATCGTCCCTGCCGAAATAAATAGTTTATATTGACAATTGACAAAATGGCGAATGCTAAAAGTGAAAATTTCAGAATTTATAATAAAAAAACTATGATATATTCAGCATAAAAATATAAGAATAATGCTAAGCTAGTAATGCGTGGAATATTATACTAAATTTTTGGAAATATTACTTGAACAATACTTAAAATTTTTCTTTAAAAATTTAACAGTACATTCTTAGAGGGATGTTCTAGTCTAGAGTTTCATTTTTTGGTCTTTTAAAGAATTCTTTTACAAAATAAGTATAAGTTTCTTAATTTTTCATACGTATTTATTTATGTTTTACGAATGTTCACAACTTTTTTCAAGTGAAAATAATCAAAACTGACTGTATTGTATGTCATTGAAGAAGGTTCCGATCATTCTGCTTAACTGAAAAAATGAAAAGGATTCATGATTAGTATGATTGTGACGATGATGTGAACCAAAATGATAAAAAAAAAAGAATTTTCTTTATTGTTTTTTTAACTCGCTAAACTTGTAATAAGCCAAGAAAATCGGTATTCAAAATTTAAAGTGTTGCCATTTTGTAAATTATCATTATTTTTTTTTTGTTATTTTCTTAAAGCTGGTTGGTCTCTACAGGTACTGAACCTATTTTAAACAAAAAATTTGGAAAATTTAAAAAACTGCAGCATTTTTGTTTGGTATAGAAATTTTGTCTTCAAAATGCTATAGTTTCTTAAATTTTCTATACTTTTTGTTTAAAGTAGGTCCACTACGGATAGGATCAACTACTATTTAATAAAAGATAATAAAAAATGAACTAAAACAATATTTTCGTCAAATTTAAGGGTCCCCCTTTATGCCCCTAAAAGCCTAATATGATAGAACTTTTGATTCTTTACGAAACAGATAAAGAAGGGGACATTAAATTTTAACGCTGTTACAGGAGAATTCCGCCCCTTGAAACGATAGCTTCACGGCCCGACGAGCCTAGATCCGCCATATCGACTCGTCGGAAACATAAAATTCAAGACAATTCCTCCCACGACTTTAATCGTCCTGATTATGAACGCGCCGCGTGTCGAAGTTGTTGACAAACGTACCGCCACCGTGTCGATTCACGGTTTTAACCGGCACCTAAATCCGGCCGAATGGACCGACGAGCCTTAATTACCAAGGCGAATCGTAATTGCAGGTGCGCTATACCTCCGAGTAAAGAGAAGTGGGCGCATAAGGATGCGCTTACGCAGGAAACGGTGCATGTCCCGGTGACGCTGTAGAAACTTGGAAAAAGGAAAGAAAAAAAAAAAAGCCATACACACAGAGACAAACCACGGAAGTACGGATGACGCGATGAGACTGAGTCCGATTATCCTGTCGTGGGCCACGGCAAGCTGGCTCGGTCCAACCGGAACTACGGCGATACGGGCCCAAGCCTCGAGGGACTACGAGCTGTCGACGGAATTCTTCCTGGTGCCCAGCGACGTGGCGATGGACAAGAATGGTTTGGCCAGCGTGGCGAGTGTCATCAGCGTACCGGCGCCGAACAGGACGGTTTCGGTGTTCAGGATGCCTGGGAAAAAGAGCCAGGAGATCGAGTCCGATACTCAACCGTACCCGAGGTCCTTGCTCAGACAACGACCCTGGGCTCTTCCTCTGGCGGCCCTTAGCGCGGCCACGATGCTCCTCATGGCTGGCTTCGAGGTTTTCGTACTGCTCAAGGTCGGTTCGTTTACCTTTACAACATTTTCCAAACTGATCACATCGCGCGCCCGACGTCCAGACTGCAGGAACGAAGTCATAGAGAACTCGGGGGAACGTTCTCGGGAAACGGTTCATAATTGCTACCACTTAACACTTTACAACCCAATTTATGCATCCGACATTTTACGAAATTTATATTGATTAACGTTAATTACGGGATTACCGAAAGAGGTGTTTTAATAACTATACGTTGCGAATCAAACATTCTTGTCTAGATAAAAAGATTTCGAGTAATGGAGAGAAAACAATTCGTACGATCCTCGTTATTACTTTAATAAATTCCTGTACGTTGATCTTATTTTTATCCGAATGAAATTGTCTCTATTCTAAACCTATATAGGGTGTTCGGTATCTATACGGCAAAAGTTTAATGGGAGATTCTAGAGGCCAAAATAAGACGAAAATTAAGAATATCAATTTCTTGACTGAGCCTTCGTTAAAAAGATGTTAATGTTTTAAATTACGCCTGTAAGACGGCAACCTGCGAACAGCTGCGTGTACGCGATACTGGTTCTCACTCAGTACGAGAAACTCTACTTACTGACGTATCGACAGCATCACAGTTTTGTGAATGACAACCACTAGGACCAAAAACTGTCTCAACGAAAAAAAAATTTTAAATCATTCTGGAAAAATTATTTTCGGTTGCGGGGGTCAATTACAATCATTTTTAGTCAATAGTCATACCCCCGAAATCCTACCCATTTTCTAGAAAAAAATTCGAATATGTACTGAAATTTTTAGACGAAATAAAAAAATTTCAAATCATACTACAAAAATTATATTTAGTTACAGGGGCCAATTACAAGCATTTTTGGTGAATAGACATACCCCAAAAATCCTACCTATTTTCTAGAAAAAAATTCGAGAAGGTGTGAAATTTTTCGACAAAATTAAAAATTTCAAATCGTTCTGAAAAAATTATTTTTGGCAACGGGGGTCAATTACAATCATTTTTGGTGAATAGACATACCCCCAAAATCCTAACCATATTCAAGAAAAAAATTCCTTACCGCAAATATAATGTATGGCCAGAAATGTTTCCCCGAACTGTCATACGTATGTTTAAAAAAATCGTAACTTCTGATTGGATTTAAGGATTTTAATGTTTGTAAATGCAAACAACGCGTAGTTTGGTGAAGAATATTTAGAAATTTCAAGAATATTATAAAAGCTGTTTCCCGTAAAATGAGAAAAACTCCATAAAAATGGTCCAATTCCTCGTTGTTATCACTTCATATGTAGGTATAATCCAATTATCCGGCATTGGTCCAGTCCCGAATTTGCGGTGTAATCGTAATTTTACTGTACATATATTTCATCAAACAAAATAGGGATATATTATTTCTTTTTTCTGTAAATCGTAATTTGGTCAACAGAAAATAGTTTGTTTCGTTTAATCCAGTGACAGAAATAAGTAACGAAAATGATCGTAAGCTCTACATTTTCGAGTCCCGCAATTACAGGAGTACATTATAATGTTGCCTTTAAAGAATAGTTCAGAAAAGCATAATAACTACACGAATGTTCCCTCGAAGGATATAAACCAGTTTTCGCCAATGCGTGTAGCAACGGTGCGATAAATTACGAGCGAAATTACTTTGAAATTTAAATAGAATGGCTGTTATAAAATTTAATTTATAAATCAGCTACTTGATCGCCGGAAGTCGAGCGCGAAGTAGATTTCTTTGACACGTGTTGGAAAAAAGCAGATCGTGTTGTACGATTCTGTCGCGTTCAATGATACGAGACAGATTTCCGTGGTCGTATAATCGTCCTGTAATGGAGATTTGAGGAAGCTAGGAGTTAATAGAGCTTGCAAAAGAATCTGTATCTCGTTCTCTCCTGGACTACACGTGGCCAGCTTCTACGAGAATCCATGGTAATTGTTTTCGTTCGCGACAAGCTCCAATAACCAGCACGTTCGCAATTTCGCCGAGACCTAGGCCTAGTTTGCATGTCGATTGCCTATTTCTCCTTTCCGTGTCGTCTGCTCGGACCGATACACTCCATTGAACAGGAGCCGCCAAGAAAGTTTCCGATACCAAACTCGATATTTATACCACCTTTAATGCTACCGTTACGTTGCCATCTACGAGCCAACTTCCTTCTGCTCCTGTTTAGAACAGAACGATTAACGCGTAATCGAGCTGAAAAAAATTAATTCGCAACTGTGAGAGGATAAATAAAAACAATCCAAACAGTACTCATACGTTTCAACGAGTTTTCGATCATCTAAAAACAAAATTTAACAGGTTTGATCTGGCAGTCAAGGATAGTCTCGACGATGCACCCAGAAAGGAAAATGGCAAACGAGAGTCAAATATATAATTCTTTCGACAACTAAAATTTTGATAAAGCACGGTTCTATTAGACCCAAAGTACCACGATATTATAATATTTACATCGTAATATCTTACGATAGGATTTCAATTTTCACGTTTCATAGTTATGACCGTTAACTTCATACATTTTCTTCATAACTTTTTATAAATTGCAGATGCCTAAAAAAATATACCATCCTGTTTTAATAACAGGGGTGCAACTAAAAATTAACAAATTCAAATCGTCTAAGTTATCTTTTAATTATATTATGTATAGTTAATAATTATATATTATTTAATTATATTATATATTACTTATTACACAAACACACTACGCGTGTGCTACATATCGCTTGCATAATGAATGATTTATACATCATATAGATAAGCGATCATAATATATTCGTCCGCCACATTATTCGAACAAACTCATAAAATCATTCACGACGTCACGAATGAAACGTTATTCGTTATTCTTATCGCGGTATATTTTCAGACATTACAATTAGCGAAATTAATCTATATAATTACCGTGCCTTGTTTATAATCGAATCAAGGCACGCAACGAACTACGATACAGCTAATTTGGCACGCGATAAGCCTCGTTATAGGTATGTTTCTGCCCTGTCGGAAATTAATACGACAAAAACAGAGAAACGTGATTAAGAGTCAGCCTTGAAACGTACAAAGAGGTACTTTCTGATCGCCATATTTAGGTTTTCCTCGCCGAAGGGGGAAAAATTAGAGCATACTTGTGAACTTGTATCCGAACATCACGCACATCCTTTTAATGGGGCTCGCAGAAAGTCTTAAACGAAACTCTGTCTTTATTAAATATCAATACAGAATCAACTACAATAGTTGCAACTCATAAGCTATGTCCTGTCTGCATATTGCTCGCCATTTTTACTTCCATCTATATCCAAATCGAACTCTATTACGATTTGGCTGACACGTCCGTCCATTACTCGCTGTTTCTGCTTCTACTGTCTAATTCGACTCTATCGCACGCATACTCGATACAATTTACAAACTCATTTCTATTCTTTATTTATTCTGTCTTTTCTACTTGTTTCTTTATTCAGATTTCTGTTCGTCAAACTCGGTCTACGTTTGCTTAGCAGTGAACAAAGATGGCGGTTAACGAAAGAAATATTTGGGTGAATATACAGCTAACGAGAAACGTATTTGATAATATTTTTCAGGCAAGAGTAACAGCACCGAACAGACGACATTTGTTTCTGGGACAAGCTCTTCTTTTAGGCCTCTTCCTCCTGGCAGGACTCTCAGCAGCCGCGTCCCTAAGTCAAAATCCTCTATCCTGCGCAGCATTTCGACTAGTCGGTTTACCCGCAGCACTCGTATTTGCGGCACTTCTGGTTAAGTGCGTCTTCTTACTTTCTTTAAATAGCGGCATCTATCTACCAGCACCGTATCAAGTGAGTTTGAATATATTTTATTAACCCAATGCACGCTAAACTTTCGCTAAAAATCCGCACGGTTAATTTTCCACGGTCATCCACTCGGATTTCGCGTCGCGAGCTCAGCGAAACCGAGCCCAGCAGAAAACATTAATCGCGAGAAATCATGCAATAAGGAACATTTTTAATTCCCGTACTTTTCATCTTACCGTTTTAAAAACTATACCGACGCGTTTCTGGGATTCTTCCGGTTCGAACGAGTCCAAGCACCATGTAAATAAAATTACATTTAATATACAGGGTGTTCGATAAGTATGAAACCAAACTTAAACCGCGTATTGCTGATGTCAAATAGATGAAAAAAGTTTGTATAAGTTTTTAAAGGTTTTTATGATTTACTGTGACACGTGTAAGATAAGTTATTGGATAGTATAGGCGTCCATTCGTCGATTTAGTTATTGTCGAACTCTTTCAAATATTTCATCTGTATTGGAATAAATGCATTTCGAATACATTCTCGATTGAACATTTCTTACGACTGCCACAATAAATCATAAATATCTTTTCAATGAAGCATTTTCGGACATAAAGTTATACGAACTTTTTTCGTCTATTTGACGCCAGTAACACGTAGTGCAAGTTTGGTCCGAAACTTTTTGAACACCCTGTATAATAATGTTTTATTTTATATTATTATTTATATATTTATTTCTCTTAAACCTTTTCATTATTTACAGTGTATTCTATTTTGTACAATTTTTCAATAAACAATTTAGTACTATGACCTTGATCACATATATGAAGGTCATTAATGTTGGGATCTTTTTTGTTCGTATTTTCCCAAAATAGGGATCGAAACCAAATTGAAAGTTCCTCTCTCGTCCCGTTGTGAATGCGACTTTAGAAAACGGACGGTAGAAACTCGTGGAACGACTCTCCGCGGAGGATACACGGGATTTTTCTTATTTCGTTGCGCCGGAGATCCGGATGTCGATCCCGATCTATTTGTACGCGCGGGACGGGAACTGAATGAAAAGTAACGCAGTAGTAACGCCCGCTAGTAATAGCAGTAAGTGCAGCTGTCGCGGTCGTAAAGTAAGTCCCGTCCTACGTCGAATAACATTAATATTTCCGATATGTTTTCTGCCCCGCGTAACGGATTCAACGTGTTTTGTTTCGTTGCTCATCATCGGTAGGCGTGATCGCGCGCATCAAAGGAAGCAACGATAAGAGTGGAAAACCAGTTTATAAAATAGGTTGTTAGAAAAATACAACCCGGGCCTCTTCCGGCTGTATAATATTTTCTGATTATGTTGACGTACGTTCAATGATTATTATGCCTACCCTAAGTAATTACTCGCTCGTAGATAAATTGTTGTACGGCGGACAAGCGTTAAGAGGATATCATGAATTAAGAACGTCGTAATATTAATTACACCCTATCGTCGATCGAGCGAAACTAACGTTCCGTTCCATTCGTACTTAAGAAGATCGTGTTGTAACGATTGTTGCGGATCGGTGCTGTAGCCAAACGTTTAGCAAATGCTATTACAAATTTATAGATACGAATGAGTATACTTTCCAGAATTTAGTAAAATTTATTTGAATACTTACCCTTGATTTATTTTCCATCTAAATAATTCTGATTTTCATTGCTTCTTAAGATATTACGAGCTACCATATTGGAAATGTAAATTAAATTCGGTATTTTTACTCTAGATTTTTTATCTGGAATCGAGTTGTTCTAATATAGGGGGAATGTTTAATTTCGTTTGATTCTCAATTTTTGTATAAGGATAATGATATATGAGATTGACCGTTTTATTTTTCTCGTTGCAGGCGTTAGTATTGGGATTCGCGGTATTGGTGCAGGTAGTCATCATTGGACAATGGTTTTACGGCGAACCGCCTGCCGTGGTCCAGGCACAAACCACGGGACAAATCTCTTCAGCCCCATGCTGCAAAACTCCACTTGGGCAGATAGTGGCTTCCCTCGGGTAAACTTTTGAAATGTAAACCTTCCACCGACACTAATTTTCTCAGTTCTAGAGAAGCATTACTCTGAATAAGTATCCTGTCTTTATCAACAGACAATTCACAGATTCTTTAAAACACTTAGATTTGGAACATCAAAAAGCTACTTCGCGTTTAAAAACCGTTTCCAGTATTACGTAATGACGATAAACATAATGAATTTGTTTCAACCTTCCAACCAACCTTCCGTTTGTACATATGTATACGCTTTTCGACCAGCTACCCATTCTCCTGGCTCTCCTTTCCTTTTCCATCTCATCAACAGGACTCCACAAATATTTGTTTAAAGACGTGTTATAAGAAATAAAAGTTAACTGTTCTCTTCGATCCCGTATATGATCGCTTGTCTCGACTCTTACATGAATTTGAATACCTTGAGTGCTTAATTTACGAAAAAAGTTGCGTTTACCAATATCCATTGCTGGTGTTTAATGGTTGAGACGGGCTCGTTCGGATATTGAAAGATTACACGTGGTGTACCGACTAAAACTAAGCTCGAAGGATCACCCTTCTTCAAGGGACTAACTAGACGAATTGGTTTTCTATATTTATTAAAACTCAACGAAACAATACACGTGACCGAGTCTAAGCTAGTGTCTGTGCTAAAGACGAAGTGTTCAAAATGCTAGAGGAAGTGATTTGGTTCTATGCTAAAACCCAAGTGTTTGAAAACCAAAAACGAAGTGACGGCGTTCTGCCGCTTTTCCAAGGCGTTGGCCTTTTGCACCCTCTTCCACCAAGAGTTTCCATGGCGGAGGTGCAACGATGCCAATGTAGCTTGGCGTCCAAGATGGATATGGCAACCGCTGGGGTTGCAACCACACGAGACTGCCTTCGCCGACCAAGTTTATGACACTTTGTTCTATCAACGAAATTCTAACTGTTGCCCATGCTGGCCTTGACTAAAAACGCGGTCTCACCGAAGCCCAAACAGCTGGATTTATTAAAATTGTACCCGCTTCTGATATTTTTAAAGAGATTGAGTACTCAATTGTTCGGTTTCAGGTATCCTGGCGCGCTGCTGGTCGCAGTAGCTTGTTTAGCAGTTCGAGCACGCGGTGTTAGAGACAACAACCGTGAAGCAGCGTTTATCGGCCTTGCTGTTGGTTTGTCGCTGTCGATTTGGATATCGAGCGCGATCGGTTCAGTGGCAGCTTCCTCGGAGAGCGACAGAGAGGCCTGGTTAGCTTATGGTTTATTGACCACTTCCCTCCTCGTGTTCCTGACGATGTTCCTGCCTAAGGGTCGGCAGTTGGCTGCCCTTGGCCGAGAAGCTCCTGATACGGTGATTCGTGATCGAGACGATGCTCTCAGCTCGCTTCCTGGCAGCGGTTACTCGCCATCCTTCTTCCACTTTAAACCAGCCGAGGCTTCTTTGAAGAGAAAGCTGCATTATCACAGTGCTGGTATATTCATATTGCATTTATTTATATTGCATCTCAAAGTAGAATATCTAAGCAAGATCATATTCACTTTCACACGGGCAAATATTCTTTGAAACAAGTCCTAATAATCTCTGTACTTACAATTTGTATCGTATAATAGCGTTAAAACGAAAAATTATAAGATTCAAAGTTCAACAGATCCCGCGTGCGGAAATTTTCCAGTCACGTCTGTTAAGTACGCCCAAAGGCGTTCATCGCAAAAGCTTGTGCCTGCAACACTAAAACGATTAATGTCAACAAAAAATGTTTTTCAAGACCTAAACCTCAAATACACGCAACGGTGATTTCATGGTTTTCTTTTCTTTTTGTCGAACAAGTAGTCTCAGATGTGTTCTCAAGCGCCTTCTAGGATTATATTTCTCTTTAGTATCCGTGATTCTCGTCCCGTTTCGCTCGTTCGGTACTCTATTAACGTTATGTGCACTTCCTTCGTAAAAACTGAGCATGAAAATAAAGTATCGATTTTTATTGTTTAATTACTGTACATACTAATTACCGGAGCGAATGTGCCACGTACGCCACAGCGAAATACCGAAAAGTAAGGAGACTTAATTGAGATGTTTCTTACGTAAATGGTGTTGTATATATCGCGTATAATGACGTTGCCGCTAAAGTTGCACGTAAATGAACCCACGTAATTAATATTTCATAAACATAATGCCGTAAAACATGTTTATGCAACGGGCGTATAATGTAAGAAAATATTACTATTTTTAACATTGTGTTAACTGTATCGTATCGATGTGCTTTGAATTATAGATCGTGTGGCATTAGTCTCATCCGCTATACCTGGATGTACTGCCTGCAGGCACGGTGGAAGCCCCATATATTCCGACGGTAAGGCTTTTCAGAAATTAGCTAGTTATTAAATACCGGTATTATCGATTACACTAACTTAACGTGGACGCTCAAGTATTTATAGACACGCAAGATTTAGCTTTTACCAAACCTATGACAAAAATTCCACGAAGCATTCCACGGGTTTAGATTTACTCGATCGATCGGCATTTTGTATGGAAAAATAAAATTTTGCAAGAATTAACAAATTAAAAAAAGCTCAAAGGAACAAAATACATAATTCAATTTCAAGCTTTTTATAGTAATAGATATTAGAGAAAGTTTGAAATAAAAGAGGTAAAAGAATGGCTCAGTTTTTTACTAATGCGAGAAACTTTGAGTAGAAAAATAATGCAATTTTAAGGTCTTTATATTGACGAATATTATTGTTGAGAATTAGTAAGAATTTGGAATAAAAGGGGTAGGAGAGTGGGGGTTCCCGACCGTGGAAACTTTTTCAGATGGTTTCTTGTGCTCGACTATAGCGTCGAACTAGAGATAAAAATAACACGCTTCGTAAAGTCGTCCAGGAAATTCCTGGGTTCGTTTACTCGGTATATTCTCCTACCAAGCTTTTCCTCCGTTACGGCGTCGCCTCTAGCGACCTTCACCTCGAGGAACGAACGAAAGGGAGGAAAAACCTCGTGCTGGAAAGGTGGAGAGGGAGAAAGTTTCGAGGCGGAGGTCAAGCGCTTCTCCGAGAATTAAACTGGAAGGGGAAATGGATCCCGTTAGATCAGACGACGCTAGTTAATCGGTGTCCTCTTGTCGGTGAATGATCGAACTTTTTTACGAGAACAGATACGCAATTTTATCTTTCGTAACGAACATAATCATCGTACATTCTCTACTTTGCAACGATTTATTTTCAATCAATAATTATGAATATTTTAATTTACTTTACGATTCTGCAGTGAATCTAAATGAATCTATAAACAAGTATACATTTTTAACTCAGTTCTGCAACAATTAATATAGGCAACAATGATTATGTAAATATATACAAAATGAACATATTATATTAGTTACATATAGTTTATTTTGAAGACAGGCAAAATCTATTATTAATTTATTTTAATAAAACATTTACACGAGTAACTGTTAAATAAATACGAAAAAGGGTAAATTAGTATACGAAATAACTCCATTTCTGCAAAAGTTTGCATAGTTTAATAATCAAATAATTATGCAGAATCGAATGTGAAATATAACAACTTTTGCATGGAATTTTGAACATTTAAATGAATTATTGAAACAGTATTCGAAATTACAAGTAAAGCCTTTATCGAATCCTGTTCCTTTTCAATTGCAAGATAACGGTAAAATTTTACAACTTTACGTTCAGTAGTTTCCCATTTTATTGATGTCGTTATAGACAAAGATCCTCTACTCAATTTTATTACTACTGTAGATAGATTATTCTTTGGTCGTAAATGTCACTGTATGTTTTTCTGTCAAGGTGTAAATAAACTGTACAAAGAAAGTGTAAGGATTTATAGTACGCTTAAAAAAAAAGGAAAGGTCATCATAAACATTTATCCAAAAAATAATAGTTTCAAAGATATTGAACTCTTGAATTTTCAGAATTTTTTTAACGAAAAGTGTAGAAACTACGAACGTGAACTTTTTTAGGTTTATTTACTAATATTATTAGATGCTCTCTGAATTTGTTCAACGTTCTCCAATTAATAGTTTAAATATTCCAAGCTAGAATCAATATACAGTTTTCGAGAACGTTCTTGTGCTGTACTACTTATATGAAATTAATAAAACCAGAAAATTATTAAATACACTGTGGCTATAACCTAACTCAAAAAAAAAAAATGGTTGCATCATAAAGGCAAAATATCCATTTAAATCTCATAGGGGCTATTAACAGACGTGTTACGAAGGTTAGATGCGATTAAAAATAAAAATAGTTATGAAGATTAAAATTCGAAATGATTATAAAAAAAAAACAAAAACCAATTTGTATATTATTCTACCTGTATTTATTTTAAATTAACTAGTCGAAATCTTTGAATAAAGATTACCTTGTCAAAATTGGCAATCTTGGTATCAGTTTGGACACTGTACTATGTAAAAAAAAAAAGAATTATAATTGGGAATTTTTAAATGCAGAATGTAACAAGTAACTATACTTCGTAATACATCTCCTTAACGTAATGCCCATTATTACGAGTAGGGCGTGGAATATACTACAAATTGCGAGGCAAAGGTCGCCAGCCTGCTAGGCATAAACCATCCGCTCGTTTATGACACCGGTTGTAGTAATCATAATTTCCAACCGCGTCACTTTATGGCTACACGATCAACTTTACAAATCAGATGTTTCCTTATTATTAAAAGTTCCATCGAGATCTTGGTTCAACAGCATTTTTATTTAAATTTTATGCTGGTACCTCGGTAATTGTGGTACAACCAGGAAGTGGGCGATTCTTTATGCAAAAAGGAAATAAAAAATCTGGAATAACATTTTTTTTCTACTTGTTTTTTAAAAATCCGGTTCTTCCGGAATTTCCGTCTGCTTATAGTATAAAAATACTGAATGCATTTTTCAACGTGTAGCTTTTGTTATCAGTTCTCCGCTTCCCTCCATATTTCTTTATTAAGATAACGCATAGTAATAATAACATAAAGATTATGGTTGTATACATTATACAGGGTGTTCAACCAACCCTGGGAAAAAATTTTAATGGGAGATTCTACAGGCCAAAATAAGAGGAAAATCAAGAATATCAATTTCTTGACTGAGCCTTCGTTAAAAAGTTATTAACGTTTAAAGTTCCGCCCGTACTGAATTTTTTTCTCCAAAATGCGCAAGATTTAGGGGGTATGTATATTCACCAAAAATGATTGTAATTGACCCCTGCAACCGAAAATAATTTTTTTAGAACGATTTGAAATTTTTTTTCCGTCGAAAAATTTCACACCTTCTCGAATTTTGTCTAAAAAGTGCGTAGGATTTCGGGGATATGTATAATGAACAAAAATGATTCTAATTGACCCCCCGCAATCGAAAATAATTTTTTTAGATCGATTTGACAAATTTTTTTTTCGCCGAAAAATTTCATCACCTACCCGTTTTTTTTTCTCGAAAGTGGATAGGATTTCGGAGGTATGTGTATTCACCAAAAATGATTGTAATTGACCCCTGTAACCGAAAATAATATTTCCAGAACGATTTGAAATTTTTGAATTTAATTGTTAATAACGTTTTAACGAAGCCTCCATCAACAAATTGGTATTCTTGATTTTCGTCTTATTTTGGCCTCTAGAATCCCCCATTAAAATTTTTTCATGGGTGACCGAACACCCTGTATAGTCTAATGATTTCATTAAGTTTCTCATTAGTCACAAGAATAAACTTCCTCTTACTAGAAGCTATTGGTCCATTTCATCCTGTTTCTATTACCTCTTCCTAGCGATTCGATTTCAAAGATAATAAAATTACTCGTCCGTTTCAAGAAACTTTCGAATAATTATAAGGTTGTGAAAAGTGTGACAGGTGTGACCCACTTCGTATCGCGGTTAGATTTGCAGAGTAATTGTGCCGTTTGTTAATGGGACTTTTATCTTGGTATGTTACAAATGTTTTTATCAAAATTTATTTACAAAACTTTCAAATATTACAAATACCCCAGGGCACTGAGAAACTAATGATACATCTGCATACTACTCGATAAGTAAAGTATAGTTTTAAATAATTATATACAGTATTCGAGTCAGAATAATCGCAGATTTTCTTCAATATTTATAAAAACCATTGTGTTTAATAAATGAGAATAATAAATTATCTAATTAACTTAACGGGCACAATTACGATTTTTTTTGCAATAAATGAATAATAATTTACATATATTTCAATTAAAAAACGATACGAATGTTTATTCGTTGAAAAAATCATACTCCATTGCTTGATCGATAAAATAAGGGAATTCACAGTACTTTTATCATTAAGTTAATAACAAGTTTCGATAGGGCCAAATAACAATTTTCATTTAGATTTTAAATCTAAGGGCCTCAATAGTAAGTTTCAAAATGGGTAAATATAGGAAAGTTAATTTTATTTTAATGAGAAAAGACAAGATAATCTCTTAAATCTAATTAACACGGCGTTTAGGAAAATTAAAAAAGGAAATTGTCAATTATAAAATGAATTTTATCACGGACAGATAAACATTTTTTGTAGCTTATTTATTATTCGAATTAAATTTTGCTGAATTTTGCGTCTCTGATCTGATGTAGTAAAATGAGTACAGGCTAGTAACATCCAGAAATAAAGAACAACGTTTGCCAGATAATTTCTCTCAACACAGTAGATTGTTACAACTTTCTACATGTATGAAACTGTTTCCACGATTTACTGAAAGTATCGTAAATCGTTGTGGGAAAGAACAAAATGAAATTTGTCAATAGTGAAAAGGTGGATATATTATAGTTTGTGTCAGAATCATTTCTAGTTTCACTCAAACATACGTGGATGCAATGTATAGTGTCAGGACAAAATGACAAAGCACAGTTTACCGTAACCTATAAAATAGAAGAATGCATATATATTTTGTTCTACGCTCTCTTCAATAGTTTTTATAATATATTATTGTAATTTGAGGAACAGAATGGCTATTAATTACACATGCACAAATTTTATTAACCGAAATATATAATGCACACGATTCTTATACGTATTCACGCTTTCTTCTTGTCGTTCGATCTGATGTTTTTCTTTTTCCCGCGTTCGTGCTTTGTTTTCACGTTCGTTCGTCGTCGTCCATTTTCGGACGTTCCCGTTCGTTTGGTATACTATATCTCAGATTGTGTATCTTCTCAATCCATTATCTAGCATTTTATTTTTAAAATATTAAAAAAAGAATATTTGATGCGTATTAAAATTTGTTTGAATATCACACGATTTTTATAAATAGTAAATATAAATTCTGAAATAAAACATTTCGATACTCAATGATTATAAACGAATACGTTGGAAGTGAATCGATTATGCAGAGCATGTAACAGTGAAGTTGGCAAAAGCAAACGTAAACAGTAACTAAACATACCTAAAATAAATGCTAGCTCGAAATGGTTTTACTTTTTATATTCTTCGTAGACAGCAATCGAAATAGACACAGTATTAAACGTAAATAACTCTATCGCGATAGTATCAATACTATAATTAGACTAGAAACAGTGTTCAGAAACGGGTCGAGGAAAGTAGTTAAATCAAAGTGAAATTGATCGAATGCCACTTTTGCGATCAGAAAAGTACCACATTATAAAAAGTGTGAAGCTAATCAGCAGATATATGTAAGAATAATTTTATAAACACTTATTATTAATACTTGATGATTTGTCAATGATTTAAGAAATTGCTAGAATCAATTAAAATTTAGATAATAGATTTTTTTGGTGAATGGTGGGGTCCTCCCTCCTGTTGTGTCGTCACTGACTAGCTGTAACTATTAACGATAGGAATGGAAAAAACAATATTAATAATATCGGTAACACTACTAGTATTAAGTTCTTTGGCGAATGTAATTAAAATTGAAATATTTGAATGTCGCAGATGTTCACGGGCCGATGGAGACATTCGTTTTGCCGCCCGGCATGTACTTAAGGCCAGAAGACGCAGGAAACTTATACACAACACTGTCGGCGAACCCGAATGTATTTTTTCAACGAGCAGCTCATCCGGGGATGATGTACTGATAATGTCCCGGAAACTCTGTCGCGCGAATGTTCGCGAATTCGATAAGAGAACTCCATTCCTACCATTCTTCCACGAGAAGAAGGCACAGCATGTGTACATCCCCATTCCAGTTGCAGTCCGCTGGCTCACAGGTATTGGTCGAAAACTGTGACGAAGATCGGTGACAGCCAATCACCGGACTGCAGCAAGAGCAGGGATGTAAACACGCTGTGCCTTCTTCTCGTGGCAGCACGGTACATTCTTAGATTAGATAGCCACGAAACAACGGACCATTTCCGTTTGTTTGTCTTGTTATTGTAAATAATAAAAAAAGCCGCTGTCGCTAGAGATGTTAGCGTTTCTTTGTAGAAGCGACGCTCGATTATTTCGATAACAAATCAAACGATAGCAATTGAAAACGAATTTCGCGGAAAAATTATAATAAAGCTACGACATTTTTTATAATCCTTATTTTTCTTTCCATCTTTTACACAAAACCGGGGCACGTTGATACGTAAATTCTATTCAAACAAGTATCTTATAAATGATTGAAATTACAGAACGGTTCAATGAGAGAAAATACGTCTTTGAGTCAGCTACAATAATGGTTACGATAATTAATTTAATTTAAATAGTAATTGATACGACAATTAAAATAATGTTCAAAAATCGATCAAGAACCTTCTTAATAAAAATTTCTCTTTATCTGCTTGCCCCTGTCTCAAATTATTCTGATTTTCCCTAGTTGTAAATGGGGAGAGGGAGGGGGGAGTCCGCCATCAGACGACACTTATGATCTATTGTAATAAAAAACAAACAAAATTTATTTTTATTGGGAACGAAAATAGAGAGAAATGATTTCTGCGCTGGACAGAAGTAATGTTGAAATTTTCAATTCACTTTTATTGTACATCCTCGATCTTACTTTTATCTGTCAATGAATTAGTGATAACCTGATAACCGATATCATCCAAGCAATTTCTCGAATAAGGTGTATTCAGTTCTGGAACGTGCAACACAGTACATATACATATAGTGTATATATAATTTAATTTTTACTGTGGTTAACGCTAATTGTAAGGCTATCGTAATTAATAATGGTATTTCCCAGATAAGAGTGATACGATTATTAATTACACGCTAAATAATATTGACTCTCCATTAATACATATTTTTGGTGACAAACGATTGTGTTTAAATCGCTGTTCGAACAAGCCATAAACAAAAGAGGTTTTAGAAGAATTTGCCTCGTAAAGACTGTCTAGCAAGACATAAAAATCAATCGACTGTGCATCGATCATTCTAACCAAAACGAGAGTTCGCATTTAAACAAAAATAGCTGAGTATAGTCATCGGCGAAGTCATTTGGATATTCCTATTGAATTCGTTAGCTTTTATGATATGTCTGTAAGTATTCATTTTGAACGATTTGATTGAATATTTTGATCAGTAACATTTCGACTTCTAGTATGTAAACGCGTTTCTAAGCTGTTCGTTTTCATAATTCTCGCTAGAGGGCCATGAAGGTATAACATTTCTCGCTAGTTATTGCTTGGTCAATGGTTTGTATATAAGGACCATGAATAGACGTTCCAATAGTGGGTTACGTGGGAACACGAAAGTACCTATTCGGTGCACTTCGTGTTCGTGGAGACCTAACCCAGACCTAACCCGGCGGCTTATTCCCTATTCCGGAAGCCTGCTTTAGCTCCTACGGGAGCAACTAAACTGGTTCTTCGCTCTTCACCCCAGTGTGCAAAATTGAAAGAGTCTGCACGTAACTCGTATTTTTGCAAATTGAACAAACGGTACAGCCCGTTTGGATCAAGTTAACGTTTTTTTAGCTCTCCAAATCGAATTACTTACAGGTGCAAGACACTGCCACGCGAAAACGTACCTACGCTCGTATGAACAACTCCCGTATATTTGATAGTTTCAGGGCAAGATATTTATTTGCATAGCCTATTTTTGCCTAAATAAATCAAAATAAAAAGCAATGGTTTATAAGAACATTCTAATTCATTAAAACTACAACTATGCCTCCAGAATGTTTACTTCAGAAGTACAATTATGTTTTCGATAAAATTCAATGAAAAAATGAAAGTTTATTTGTACCCTTCAAGTGTATAGCTTCTTCCCTAAATCCAAATCGAATAGCATTTTGATCGTTTTTTAAATCGTATGTCTAATCATATTTTAAGACACAAATATTTTTCAGTAACCTTCGGATAAAGCACTACTTTAAAGAATTTTTCCAACAACCAAAATATTTTATTTGTAAAGGTATATGTACGATTTAAAGTGAAATATTTATTTACTTATTATAATATTATTTTACCCATCTCTTAGTACATGAAACTGCGTAAGAAATAGATTAAGGCTTTTAGTCGTACTTATACTTCGCTATCAATAAATGATTACACATTTGCGTAGTACTACATGTATACTTAAGTACCTCGTCTGCATTAGTAGATATGTACACATATAATGGTTTGACAGCAAACGACAGGTTGCTTCTTTGACGTCACGTGGCGAAATTAGATGGTGGGGAAGATAGAATTTCTCATCAGCTGTGTATAATATGGTTCTTTGAATGGCTGCTCTAATGCACGGTAAAACGAAAAATCTTGTAGTTTCTGTAAAACGTCTAGTCGATCGTTCACAAATAATCCTTCAATGAAAGTTTACAACCATCAAATCATCCAGCCACGCGTTGGCATTATAAATAATATCTCTTAACCTAAAAAATGTATTTGCAAACATTCTGCACAGTCACCGTAGTATAAACTGACCTCAAATACTAATATAGACGCGTAAATTTTTGGTGAAATCGTTTTACTAGAAACACGACAGTGCATTAGAAATGGCGGACAAATTGGAACATCTCAGGTAAGCGAAAATATCGCATTTTTTTCTTATACCATATGTCTCTTTTAATTAATATTTTTGAGTAATTTCGTATGAACTTTCGTTTTAGTAATGATAAATTAAAATTTTAATGACAAGCGAAAAGTATGTTTCTATTTAATGTTAGTTTTAATTTTATTTATTAATTATGTTTCATAGTTTATAGTACATTGTCTCATTGGTAAATATTTATTGTGTGTTTTAGGATCTATTTCGTCACATGGAATGTGGCAACTAAACATCCGGAGCAAAATTTACACCAACTTGTTGATCTCACTCACAGTACTTCGTCAAGAACATTGCCAGATTTCTATTTTATCGGGTATTTATAAAATATAGCAACTTATAATTATGGAAAAAGCAATCAAGCTTATAAATTACATTAGATTACAGGAAGTGAAAGCCCAGCCACAGAATATGGTATTAGAAATGTTCTTTGAAGATCCATGGACTAAATCTTTTAGGTGGGTGTATTAAACAGTTTAAAGCATTATAGCAATAAATCCTATTACATATAAGAATTGATGATTTCATTTTTGAAGATATTATAATTACCGTAATTCCCTTATAGGGAAATATTGAAGAAATATGACTATGTAAAAATACGTTCACAGCGTTTACAAGGACTTGTTTTAAATGGTTTTTGCTTGCGAAAACACATTCAGCACTTAAGATTGATCGAAGCTCAGTATACAAGAACAGGGTTCAAAGGCATGTGGGTAAGAGAATATTTTAAATGTATGATGTTTCGTATAAATTCTCTAATAAGAAACTTGTTTTTTTTTTTTAGGGTAACAAAGGAGCAGTTAGCATAAGATTAAATATATACGGTGTCAGTATGTGTATTGTAAACACGCACTTAACACCTCACGATCATTTACTGACAGATAGAATTACGGATTACAATACGATACTCACGAATCATAGCTTTACTTGTGCAGATACTTCGAAAATATTATACCATGAGTATGTATTAATTTATCCTGTATAAGGTGTCGCATGGATATAAAACAGACTGCATCATCAAAACTGTTTCTCACGTGTAAGAAATGTTGAATGCAAAATTGAACAATTTTAGAATCTGTTGTGAAAACAGAACATTGTTGAACATTTTTCATTATTTCACTCTTCCTTTTCACTACTATCCTCGATAATATTCGCTTCGCGAACCTGAACCGGCGAATATTAACATCTGCACTTTGCAGTTTTATGCACACAAATGTGTAACAGTGATGTCTTACTTTTATAAAAAAAAAATGAGTATTTTAAACTATTTAATTTAACCTTATACTTATTTTTATCATTTGAGCAGTTTTGACGATACAGTCCGACCAAATTGCATTCAATAACTCGTATGTATATTCTAAAAATAATTTTTTAAACAGCTATGTATTTTGGATTGGGGACTTAAATTTTCGACTGAACGGAGAGAATCTAACCGCTACAGATATCGATGTATTGGTTAAAAAGAATGAACTAAAATGCTTGTTGGAGAAAGATCAGTTGAAAATGGTGATGCAAAATGGCGATGCTTTTGCCGAGTTAGATGAAAGTGCTATTACATTTCCTCCAACTTACAAATACGAATTTGCTTCGCAGGAATTTGATCTCAAGTATGATAAATTTTTTATTTTTATAACATTTTTTTGTCAAGTTTTTTAATTAAAAATTTGTTAAACAGGCGTAGACCTTCTTGGACTGATAGAATTTTGTACAAAGTGAATGCAGATGTTTATGATGATGTTAAGCTTAGTGCTATCCAGCGTAATTACAAAAGTCATTCCAATTATATACAATCAGACCATAAACCCGTCACAGGAGAATTTGATATCATTGTAAGATACTTTTTATGGTATACAACAAAATTGAAATCGACGATGGTTTATTTGTTAAGAAAATTTAATAATTCGGTATATAGGTTAGGTCTGGAGTAGAAGATCATGGTATAGAGTTCCAACCCATATCAGAATGGTTCATAGGCGAAGAAAATTCTGTGTCATACAAATTATTGGGAGATGCTAGACCCTCTAGTGGTGATTGGATAGGCCTCTTCCATAATGAATTTTCCAGCTTGGATGAATATATTGTCTATGAGTATGTAAGTCAAGGTAAGAATTTTTTTTAATAAGACTTCATACACGTTTATCAAGTTGCACCTTAAATGTGCCTTAATCATTTTAACGAGTCACTTTTTTTAACAGTTTGTCTATTGATTTAATGATGCAAAGGTTTTTAATGGATTGTTATTTAGTAATTGATCGGGACAGGATTCAAATCACATACCACTTATTACAATAAACGTATACTTTAATAATCTAACTTGTAACTAATGACTCTTAATATCTGATGTATTATACGGTTACACACGAGTTGCTCTAATGAGATCTGATAGCCATCCTGACTCGCATGGATCCATTGTTTTTATAATGCATCTTCTTTCCATTATATTCTCCTTTTTCAGATTGCTTCTGTGTATTTTATCGCAGTCTTGTAATAGGTGTCTCAGTGTGCCTATTAAGTTATAGTTACATAAGATGTACCTTTTGTCCTCCTTTTCCATCCAAATTGACGCATCTCGCTCTAGCGATCAGTCTACGGCTACCTCCATTCTAATATATTTGTATTTCTTATTATATTTAAAATATCGAAATTATCTACATAATTCCAGAATTCCAGCTTCTTATTTGCAATTCCTATCAGCTCGTTCCGTTTTACAAAAACACTGAGGTCCTCCGTCAGGTAGTTCCCCCTTTCCCCTTGGTTTTTCAAATCACTCTATTTACCCTCTATTCTTAATCTCTGATAGCCAACTTCAACTTTCCCATTTTTCGTTCTGTTTCTGCTACTTCCAGCAGTTTCTGTTGTACCTCTCTCTTTCTGCTCTGGTTTGGTCGTGCTCAACATCTATACACCTCATCCCTCAATTTGTGTTTATTTTTCATGACCTGTTCATTTTCCTCCCAGAGTCGTATCAGTATATAATAAAAATTTTTCATTAATTTTCTATGTCTTTTGGATAACAAATGTTATATCTTAGGCCAAACGTTTCCAACTTCTTTCGAGCCTAACGCGATCACGGAACGAATTTACTTCAGCGGCCCGGCTCTTCGTTCACCAGGAATATATCGCTTGGTCTATGTTGCTCAACGACAAGAGAATCTGATTGGAATTCTAGGCGTTAGTCCACCATTTCCAGGTCATCACAGACCTACTTGATAAATACAATTTAACTCTATAGTATAAACGCAATAGATTGTTTATTATGTTACTGATAGGCCGAATATACTTGCGATATGTGCGTGTTTAGTTGTGAAATTCACGTGGGTTGATACACTTCTGTCGAGTTGCTCTAAATTATTATTCACGCTTACAGTAGGGTTTACTTTTATATTTTTTAAAAAGTGTATTGAACGATTTTAATGTTCAAAATAATTACAACGCACTAGGGGAAGTAAAATAGTACATATTTATGTACTTATATACAATATATCATACATCAGAGGACCATAAAGAGATTAAGTGCGATGCTATTTTACAGTATGACAAGTTACCACGATTGGACAAAGTGAATTATGCAAATTACGCATTAAGACTTTTTAGAATTGTAACTTCAGTTAAAGTAAGAATTACAGTTGCTACTGTATCTTTCAGTAAATGACGTACATTTTCTAAAATAGTTCGTTTCTTTAAACTATTGACATATTAAAATGAATGTTTTAATTTATTTATTTTTTCTAATATACGAACGAACAAACTTCTTCATATATATGGGTTTTTATAAAACTGACAACATTCCTGAATTCTGACAATACAATATCTACTGAAGAATACAGTAAAATTTTAATGAAATAGAACAAACAAACTCATACACAAATGTTATCTAACGATCGGTTTCTTTATGAGTGTTTGAAAGTTACATTTAGTACCTGGTTTTTCTTGTCGGGCTATTGCCCAAAGACGCTAGTGATTAAGTTTTTCCTTTTTTTTTTTTTAGAGAGAGTTTATTAGATAGTGTTAACACGATTTTATGCACCTTGCGTATGAGGGCATTCGTAGATAAAAATTGACTGTTGGTTTAAAAACCTTCCAATTGGATTGACAGATAGTTGCGGCGGTTTGATTGTACAAATCTGCGATTATTTTATTTGTATAGCGCAAATAAAAACGCAAGAAAATTGAACAAATATATATTGTGGTATAAAAGGGTATGCAAATAAAAAATAATATTTTTTACGTGTTAGACAGATTATTTTATCCCATGTCGAGGAATTACAATAAAAAAGAAAACAGTTAAATATTTATAAGAAAACATTTATTTGACAAGTTAAATTTAGGCAAATAACTTAGGAGCTTTACAATAAATAACATACACTCTTTCTGTGGTGCTACATTTACAAAAATTGGGGTACAGTATCTTTTTCTATAATTGTGAAATAATTTATTATTAATATAAATAAATAATACGGAATTATTATAACATATGGCTGCTATACAATATTAGTGTACAAACCTATAGCTTTAAAATGAATGTTAATCTACTAGAACATGAAGTTTAGTAAGATATAGAAATAATACATTTAGTTTTTAAAATATTTATAAACAATATAACATTCACGCTTTAGCCATAATACTGTGGTAACGTCGTATTTTAGAGAAAATACGATTTCTGGTAAGTTACTTTATACACGACTCGTTAAAATACGAATTTATGTAAATTATGAATGAACAATGAAACAAGTAATAGTAAGTGCTTTTAACTATCGATGTGTCATGTAGTCGCAAAGACGATTCTATATCTAGAAATTGTGAAAAAATGTTTGAACATTATCTGCAAGAATCAACGAATGTAAATGCTCAATGTAAGATCATAATACAGCCTATCCTGTTTTTCATTACGCAATCGGTATACAAACATTACAACTTGCACGTTGTTAAACGAGTTGCAGATGTTTTTATGTAACCAGATATTCCCAGGAAACATGCTATTTCTGTCCAAAAACACAAATGCCTCTATAAAGTGGTATGAATCCATTTTAAACGCAGTCTCGAGGCCAACAGTTCAGAACCATATGTTGAATTGCAAAATTAGAACTGGACTTTTAAATAACGATGAAGATTTCAATATATTTTCAATAAACGAGATCTAAACTGGGTGCTGCGCGACTATAATTATGATAAATGTAAATGCCAAGGCATGCGACACTATCACAGCCAAAGTAGAGGATATATTAGCAATTGCTTAAACGTCGAAGGATATATGAAGGTATAAACGCACGCGTATAAATTACAAATCAAGTTTTCGTCCGTAGAAAATTATTTAAATAATTTGCATCGAATGATGAGAATTTTTTTAAAATAAATTATTATATTTTAAACGATTTTCAGCTGGAAATTAGTATCTCTTATACAATTTCGCTGTTCGAATGATAATAGTTGATGTTGCATTTTGTACAATGAATTATAAATATATGTGCAATGTTAGCTATCGTTTTATTTCACCGACGCGAACATTCGATGGGGTCGAGGTTTCTTATTTCCCATACAGCACGGAACATTGTAGGAACACATTTGATAAAATATCTCTGGCAACAACAACGTTACTATGGTTTATGTGCAAGTCATAGCAACGTTTCTGCAATATTACAAACAATATTGCTGAGCCATTGCGGGAACCGTAATATTACGAAATTATATTTCTACTTATACATTAACAACAATTTCATTTTTATACAAATTAAATACAAGTAAAAACTTGACAGTTCCCGCTTTCAACAATATTATTTAAATTGTAAAGTATATAAAAAATAAATCATATTAGTAATGCTTTTTTTATACGATACAATTTTATATATATCCCAGTAATGTTCCTCATTAATAGATTACTGAACATAGCTTTCAAAAATTATATATACAGGGTTAGGTTAGATCTGGAAAAAATTTTAATGGCAGAATCCAGAGGCCAAAATAAGACGAAAACAAAAATACCAATTTGTTGTTTGAGGCTTCGTTAAAAAGTTATTAACGTTTAAGGTTTTGGGGAAACATTTTAGACCACACGGTATATTTTCGGTAAAGAATTTTTTTCTCGAAAATGGGTAAGATTTCGGGGGTATGCTTATTGACCAAAAATGATTGTAATCGACCCTTGTAACAGAAAATAATTTTTCCAAACCGATTTGAAATTTTTTGGTTTCGCCGAAAAATTTTGACACCTACTCGAATTATTTCTCGAAAGTGCGTAGGATTTCGAGGGTATGTCTATTCACAAAAATTGATTGTAATTGACCCCTGCAACCAAAAATAATTTTTTTAGTACGATTTGAAAAATTTTTTTTTCGCCGAAAAATGTCAGCACCTTCTCGAATTTTTGTTTAGAAAATGAGTAGGATTTGGGGGGTATGCCTATTCACAAAAAATGATTGTAATTATCCCCCGCAACCAAAAATAATTTTTTCAGAATGATTTGAAACTTTTTCATTTAATTTTGTAATATCTTTTTAACGAAGCCTAAATCAACAAATTGGTATTCTTGATTTTCGTTTTATTTTGGCCTCTAGAATCTCCCATTAAAATTTTTCCCTGGGGTGGCCTAACACCCTGTGTATTGCCTTTTATCAATGTACTTATATTTGATGTATTCATTTTATAATTAGTGAGAAAGCATTGGCAACTTGAGTCAACTAATGTCACTAATCTTCTTTTACCAGATTATTGAGAGCCAAAGGTAACTAAAAAACATTTATCCGACTTCTATACTAATTGAATTTACAAGCAAATTGATAAAAGACTATATATTTATATACGCAGAGATGGGGAAAATTCTCGTCCAGATAAATGTATCGACCAACGAATTTATCTGTTATTGCTCAAATAAAAATTAGAATTAGAAAGAAATATTTTGAAATGAAAAAAAAAACGTTTATTCGTTCGATCGAATAAACTCAAATCGCTATACGTTGGTTGTATTTCTTATCTATTACTCAAGTAACATTTTTCTTATCTCAGATAATGTGTTATTAATATGTACTACGAAGTTATGGTTGAACTTTTATATTGCAAACGTAACCGCAGCATTGCAGTATTTCTGTACTGTTCCATGCTGTATAGGTAAATGCATCGAAATCGTCGAGTATCATTAATTCTACTTGATGTATCGCGGAGGAAGCCACACCGGAATTGTGTGCGTCTCCTCGAAGGAACTTTTAAGCAACTTGAGGCAGTAGATTAGCAACGATCCCTCGTCGCGCGTGCTCAGACCGTGAAACGATCGATATTGTTCTTCACGGAATGATCGTTTGCGCAGACGCGGGATCGCCGTTCAATATTGGAAGCAAATACGATTCCATGCTCTCAGCTTCCGGTGCCGCGGTATCGATACCTCGAAGCTGTTGTATCCTGTGCCAAACGAAGTCTCTCTGCGGTCTTCGTAGCACGAACATACTAAAAATAAGAATACCTTGAAGAGCGTTCACGACGTCGAACGTCGACCAAGAGAACGTGTTTCCGGTTACGAGCCAGGATATCAGGTCCATCGTCCAGTTTATGGCCAACAGGAAGCATATTATCAAACTGACGAACGCCATTCTTGTCAGCCGCCGGAGGAACCTCCGATCGCGTCGATCCGACTCCTCGTTCCTCGCGAGAAGCCTCAAGTCGAGATCCTTTTGGTATTTCGTCAGCTTGACGAAAGTCAGAACGAAGAGGATCACGTTTCCAAGCAGCAGCAGCCCGACTGACACGTAGAAGAATGACATTGCTTTCACGTCGGCTGTATAATGAAGAAAAGAATTATTGTTTGGTATATTAAAAATGGTATATCAATAGTAATTATCAATTAGCTCTGGATAAGTGTGATTAAAGCTTTAAAAGCCCTGACGAGAGAAGAGGAAGATATATTTAAATTAAGAAATGAATTCCATCATCTTCTCATTACTTCTTATGACGAAGAAAAGAATTATTGTTTGGTATATTAAAAATGGTATATCAATAGTAATTATCAATTAGCTCTGGATAAGTGTGATTAAAGCTTTAAAAGCCCTGACGAGAGAAGAGGAAGATATATTTAAATTAAGAAGTGAATTCCATCGCCTTCTCATTACTTCTTATGACGAAAAAAGGAATTATTGTTTGGTATATTAAAAATGGTATATCAATAGTAATTATCAATTAGCTCCGGATAAGTGTGATCAAAGCTTTAGAAGCCCTGACGAGAGAAGGGGAAGATATATTTAAATTAAGAAATGAATTCCATCATCTTCTCATTACTTCTTATGACGAAGAAAAGAATTATTGTTTGGTATATTAAAAATGGTATATCAATAGTAATTATCAATTAGCTCTGGATAAGTGTGATTAAAGCTTTAGAAGCCCTGATGAGAGAAGAGGAAGATATATTTAAATTAAGAAGTGAATTCTATCATCCTCTCATTACTTCTTCTCGAATTCGAATTTGCAAGTATTAGCAGCGACATTATTTATTTTCTACCGGCTCTTCTAAAACACCCGTCGAATTGTTAACGAGTTTACGATGCAATTGAATTTAGTAGAGAAGATACGAGAGAAAAGCAAACATTACTGGACGAAGAATAGCGTGTGCAGATGATATAATTTTGCATTTCAAACAGACAATTATAAAATCATTCAAAGGATTAAAGCTTGAAGTCTATTGAAATACCTTCGCACAACTCTGAGTAGCGTGGTCAAATTGAAAATTACTTGGTTCTTAAATAAGTAAATTTTGATGCAAAATGTAAAATAATATTATTAAGTATTGTGTTAATATGACATTTGTTCAACATATGTAAATCAGTACTATGTGATTAATGAAAATTTCATGGATTTTTATGCAATGAGAAGACACAGCACCGAAGAATGAAATCACTATATCTTGCAAATGTATTTTTGGAAGGCATATTTTCACACTCGAGTAATGTTTTCCGTACTCTTGAGTTGATAATTTCTAATTCAAGATTGCTACTCGCATCAAACGAACCTTTATTTTTCTTGGAACGATCAACGAGCTTATTATTCTTTCTGACGCAACGAGCAACAAATCTTATCATCTTTCTCTGTTCAATTTTATCTATCTAAAGAGTAGATTAAAACCTCATCAATAAAGGGAAATATATACCAAGCCATTTTGAATAAAGTTAAATCATCGTTATATATACATGTTGTATATAATACCATATTATATTGCCATTAAAATTTACAATGTACTATAATTGTGGTGTCTTATTTATTTAATGAAACTTTTAAGAATTGTGAAATTTCATGGATCTTCCACGGTAAGAATTCTAAAGTGTAATAGTTTTAGTTTTATAAAAAGAAGAAAAAGAAATTTTTCCATAGGTAAAAGTCGCGATTGCGTGGGAAAATCACTCCTTTTCTGGCTGTACTATGATTCCTGGGACACCCTGTGCATCGTTTCATCGTTCGTAATTTCGTTAAATTCGACTTACGTTTGAACCAACAGTTTTCCTTGTCAAAGTTCGACTTGACGTATGTTGCAGGTATCATCGGATTAAGGTCCATAAACATCGAGACGAGGGTAAGTATCACCGAGGGACACCAACACCATAAGGAGTACCAAAAGAATAGCGTTCTGGGCTTCATTCTCTTGTACGTTTCACGATCCACGTGGCTGCGTACCAGCGACCACATCTCGATGCACATCGCGTTCAGCCAGAAGAAACAGGCGATGAAGGAGAACTGGATGACGAACGCTGAAAAAGTAAGTTGCTTTTTAATCGGTCCCAAATGAGTACCTAGCTTCGAAAGGAATCACCCGTTGCACCGTGCCGTTTTATGATATACCATAAAGCGTGCTGTGCATCGTATAAAAATAAATCTGATCCGAAAACGAGAGTCCCAGAAGTCTGCTTTTAAACTGTTACTTAAAATTGTCGAGTCGAAACAGCCATATTTGGTTGCAAGAAACAATTATACTGATTATACTGATACTGTCTTTTGAGAATATGATGCGAGAACAAGAGTTCCAGAAGTCTACTTTTAAACTATTACTTAGCCAAAATTGTCGACTCAAAGCAGCCATTTTTGATAGCAAAAAACAATTGACAAAGAACTCTAATAGATGGTCTATTTTGTTTTAGGTACTGATACTGTCTTTTGAAGATATGATGCGAGAACGAGAGTTCCAGAAGTCTACTTTTAAACTGTTACCTAGCCAAAATTGTCGACTCAAAGCAGCCATTTTTGATTGCAAGAAACAATTGACAAAGAATTCTAATAGATGGTCTATTTTGTTTTAGGTACTGATACTGTCTTTTGAGAATATGATGCGAGAACGAGAGTGCCAGAAGTCTCCTTTTAAACTATTACCTAGCCAAAATTGTCGACTCAAAGCAGCCATGTTTGATTGCAAGAAACAATTGACAATGATTTTAATAGGTGATCTGTTTTGTTTTAGGTACTGATACTGATGTCTTTCGCGGATATTGCATGATTGTAAGTAGAACCACTAGTCTCAGTTATTATGTGTTCACCATTTAATTGATTTCTCCAATTTTTCTTTTTTTAATCATCTTTTTGCAGAGATCTCAACATTTGGAGTAATTCTCACCTATGCTGGTGCACGCTTGGCTCGACAATTGCGAATTTCCTAGTTGCGTTACTGCCAGCATAATGAAAGCCAGCGCTAAGCATCCACAGTAACGGCACAGCGCTCTTCCGTAGACGTCCCTTAATTTTGGCGTGATGGAATACGCCGCGATAGTGAGGATTAAAAATGGCACGGATATTAAGAGGCCACAGGCGTAAATTGTGAATCGTGACGACGCAGTGACTACTATGCGGTCTGAAACAATTACCATTCAAGTCAATACAAATGTTGGCAACGCGGAATAATACTTTTAATATCAAATTCACGGATATCGTTTGCACGCGTATTTTCCCCGAAACCTGTCATATCTATGGACGTTTTGTTACTTTTTATCGACACGTGTTGAGAAAAACTAATTTTAAATTGATTTTTAATAGAAAAGTTGTTGTTCGAAACTAAATATTTTCAACCAGCAATCGCGAAGGCTGGGACCACGAGGCAACAAATATTTGAGAAACACTTTTAGAATGCTTACCTTCGGATAAGCACAACACAGTCGTGAGTCCCATTTCCGGTGTGATTTCCATGCAATAATCAACGCCTGGATTCAACATGAACGGCTCCATACGCGGCATGAACACAGATCCGTTTAACAGTAAATAATATCTTTCGTATTCGCTTATCTCCGGTTCCAAGATCAGTCTGCGACAAGCATTTAATTATAATTGTCATACGATCTTTTTGTCTTCTTCTTGCGTGGAATATTTCGTGTGAAAATAAGTATATCTACGTCAGATTTATATAACAGAACCTTGCGGACTAATTGCAAGTAGTTTGAAAAATGGAAACACGTGGAAATAAATTTTTAAAATGCGTAATATTTTCTGAAGCATCCTAATATTAGAAAACTAGCCTAATCACTGGGATATTATACGCTGACGATTCGAATATTTCACTAAATATGTACAGACTGCCCAATTATTATCGTAAAGTCTATTCTTAAAACCAAACTACATAATGTAGTTATAATCCACTATAATAAACCGTATGACTAACACAAACAATCGAAATAGTACCACAAGGACACGGGCAGAAATATACCATATTTTGTAACTTCAAAAGTGTAAAAACAGGATAATCAGAATTGTATGCACTAGCTTTTGAAACAGGTCTATAGATATCATTTAAGTGCTTACGTTAGCATTGAAAAGAAAGATCTTGCGGATAAAATGATCAACGAAATAGCCGATCTTATAATAATACCTCATCGATCGATTATTAATGCTGAACAACTTTATGGTTGAGAATGAAAATATACAACCTCTTGGCATCTAATATTAAGTGGGAATGAATTTTATGGAAAAACGTTTAAATAATTCGAGACAGAATTAAATTGAACAAGAATCAGGACTGATAACAAAAGAGTTACTATTATACTTATTATTCGTTTATTAACGGGAAAACCCCTTTAGAAATTAATTAATTAACGTTTTGCAAAATAATTTTAATCCACAATGAGAGTACCTGTTCCATAAATTTTTAAATATATTTCAACCATTTGTAACTAATAATTTGACTACCCGTTACAAGTATTTAAAATTATCAAATATATTGAAATAGTAAATATTAAAATTCAACAAATAATCTTGTGATCGGTTCCAATCCTAGAAATTAATGTTTTGCAAAATAATTTTAATCCAAAATGGGGGAACCTGTTCCATCAACTTTTAAATATATTTCAACCGTTCGTGACTAATAATCTGACCACCCGCTACAAGTATTTAAAATTATCAAATATATTGAAATAGTAAATATTAAAATTCAATAAATAATCTTGTTGTGGTAGGTTCCAATTCTGGAAATTAATGTTTTGTAAAATAATTTTACTCCAAAATGGGGGAACCTGTTCCATCAACTTTTAAATATATTTCAACCGTTCGTGACTAATAATAGTATAATTTGGCTACCAACTGTACATACATATACACGGTGTTCGGCCAACCTAGAGAAAAATTTTAATGGGAGATTGTAGAGACCAAAATAAGACGAAAATCAAGAATATCAATTTTTCGTTAGAGGCTTCGTTAAAAAGTTATTAACAATTAAATTAAAAAATTTCAAATCGATCTGGAGAAATTATTTTCGATTGCGGGGGTCAAATACAATCATTTTTTATGAATAGACATACCCCCGAATTCCTACCCACTTTTTAGAAAAAATTCGAGAAGGTGTGAATTTTTCAACGCAAAAAAAATTTCAAATCGTACTGGAAAAATTATTTTCGGTTGCAGGGGTCAATTACAATCATTTTTTGTCAATAGACATAACCCTGAAATTCTACCCATTTTCAAGAAAAAAATTCCTTACCGAAAATATAGTCAGAGGCCCAAAATGGTTCCCCGAAATTTCATGTGCATCTTTGAAACATCATAATTCCTGAACGGATTGGACGATTTTAATGTTTCAAAATGCAAACAACGCGTATTTTGGTGAAGAATATGTGAAAATTTCAAAAATTTTCGAAAAGTTATTCCTTGACTTCGCAAAATGAGAAAAACCCCATAAGAATGATCCAATTTTTAAACAGCCACAACTCATACAATAGTGAATATATTTCATTGAAATTCTGGGGAGAACTAGAGTTCATGGATACCTACAAAAAAGTATTGAACAACTTTTCTCTACAGCGCCAACCAAATTCATTACAAATGAAAAATGGTGCCTAAATTTTTCGACGAAAAAAAAAATTTCAAATCGTTCTGGAAAAATTATTATCGGTTGCAAGGATCAATTGCAATCATTTTTGGTCATTACACATTCCCCCGAATTCTTAGGCACTTTCGAAAAAAAACTTCCTTACCGAAAATCTAATTAGGTGCCTTTATTCAACGAAAAAAAAAATTTCAAATCGTTCTGGAAAAATTATTTTCGGTTGCAGGGGTCAATTACAATCATTTTTGGTGAATAGGCATACCCCCCAAATCCTACTCACTTTCTAGCCAAAAATTCGAGAAGGTGCTGACATTTTTCGGCGAAAAAAAATTTTTCAAAGCGTTCCAAAAAAATTATTTTTGATTGCAGGGGTCAATTACAATCATTTTTGGTCATTACACATTCCTCCGAAATCCTAGGCACTTTCGAGAAAAAAATTCCTTACCGAAAATCTAATTAGGTGCCTTTATTCAACGAAAAAAAAAATTTCAAATCGTTCTGGAAAAATTATTTTCGGTTGCAGGGGTCAATCACAATCATTTTTGGTGAATAGACATACCCCCGAAATCCTGCGCATTTTCGAGAAAAAAATTCAGTACTGGCGGAACTTTAAACGTTAATAACTTTTTAACGAAGCCTCCAACAACAAATTGGTATACTTGATTTTCGTCTTATTTTGACCTCTAGAATCCCCCATTAAAATTTTTCCCAGGGGGTGGCCGAACACCCTGTATATTTTGTTATTTCTATTACTTGACAAACTTATAAATTTAACGCGATCGTTAAAGTTAACGTTTGAAATTGTTACCTTTTATAGGTGCAAGGATCCCCAATGATCGCAACGAATTTTCTGTACTGATCACCGGGAATTTGGTAGCCGCTTGCATTGAACTTGCTGAAGAAAGGTGAGAAGGTTTGGTTGATCGCTGAATCGAAAGCGACGCAGGCCAATTTCTTGTTTTCATTTACCACGAGCATCTGACCCTCCGCACAACATTTTCCAACTACTGGTAAATTTTTGTATTCGTTCGGTATCACCGTCTCATTTTGCTGTGGAATCAAGGTAAACGATTATTTACACAAATTTTATTCTCAAATAACAAATAACAATGTTAGATCCGCTCGTAAACTAGCTTTTTAAATTTCTTTGTCCGGTAATAAATATACGTCTCTTAAAAAAATGATCTTGAAGTCTCGAGAAACATGATTAAGAAAAATTGCTTGCTCATCATAATATTTGCCCCTTCCAGACAAATGATGGTTTTTTAAAATAAAAATGTTAGATCCACTCGTAAACTAGCTTTTAACCACGACTTTAAATTTCTTTGTTCGTCCAAATATTGGTTTAATAAATTCTATTAATCTATATTTCAATCTAAAGTTTGTATTTGTTACTAGTTAGTCCAATAATAAATAAACGTTTCACTTGAAAAAATGATCGTTTGCTTATCATAATATTTGTCTTATCAAAATATTTATGATACTCAAATTGGGCGCGTCGCCCTACACATATTATCGCCCAAGCATAAACACAATGGGTGCAATAGAAGGTGTGGTCTTAGAAAAGCTAGTAAAAGCATCCTTTCGCTGAAGAATTTCAAGTTACTGATTCACGATTACAGATTACAGATTGCAGATGTTATTTATATCGGTTAATTAATCTCAGCGATGACTGATCATTTATATCTCGATTACTTTTATTGTTCGATCACAAAGGTAATCGCGAAGTAACCAGCTGCTGTTTAACTCCGTAAGAAACTGATTCTGAAAAATTTAGCGAGTCGAGCAACAAAGGAAATCGTAACATCTGAAATTGAGTAGCGATCGAATGGATCCCTCCTCCTCTTATTATTTTTTTCGTAACATCACTTATTTTTATCAAAGGAATTTACGGAATTCTTGCTCACAATGTGTGACCAGGAAACGTAGATGCAAGAAAAAATACAAAGTGTACATTTGAATATTCTAATATTCATGACTTTAGTTTCCTTGAAATATCTTCCCACCCGTTTAATAGCCAGTATAAAGTGGTCCCCACACTTAAGAACACTTAAGATGGTATTCTAGCCTAGAATTTCATTCTTTAAGCCTTTTTAGAGATTTTTTTATACAAAAAAAGTATGTTTCTTAATTTCGATATTTTGCACACATATTTATTTATATTTGACGAATGTTTATTATAATTTCGGTTCACACCATGGTCATTATCACACTTGATTGGTCAATCATATCCTTCTGATTCTTTCATTTCAGCTGGTAGGATACTTATTCTTAAAGGAACCTTGTCAAATCATAAAATTTGGTCAATTTTGATTATTTTCACTACAAAGAAATTGTATTAAAACATGTATGTGTTAAAAAAGAAAATGTCAAAATTAAGACTCATACTTTTTTTGTAAAATGACCAAAAAAAAAATGAAACTCTAGATTAGAATACAAAAAGTACAAAAAAACTTCTCAAGAGTTGTCAATTAAATATTATTTCGGTTCATGTAGCTACTGTGTCTAAATTTGAAATATAATGTACCTTCGTATATGTGTTTAATGTATAAATAAGAAAAACGTAATATTCAATTTAATTAAGCCATTTTCTGACAAATCTTCTCTGATATTTACTTTAATTATCACATTAGCATACTATAAGTATATAACATACTATTAACACATATATTCGCATACACTAATATATTATTGTAAAGTACATAATTTTACTCGTTTCACACCAAGCAAGTTCAAAATCAAAATATCGCATTTGAAACATTTCCCTCGTATATCTCGATATACGCAAATAAATAGGAAGATAATCATATAGAATACAAGCTATTGTTTGCAATTTGTTGACCAGTGCAATCATTAGTCAATATAATTGCGTACTGTCAGAATTTTAGTAGGTGATAATTGTTAAATGAATGGATACATTTATCACGATAGCCATTTGCATCAAACAGTGCTAATTCAATGAAAGGAATGCAAATCGAGGTTTCTCGATCTCCTGTGAGTCATGTATTTAGAACCAGAAGTAAGTCGGAAGCCGGAACGGTTACGAGGATTCGCATAAATGGATAGCCAGATCTCTAAAAATAATTTTGTAAACATACAAATGTCTATATTTATCGCGCTTTACAGGAACGTATACGTAATTATATCTTTCTTGCCTGGATATAAATGTTTAAATTCAATCGATGCGTAAACTAGAATTAACAGACTATTTTTCTCGATAATGTAAAGCTTCGACTAAGGTGTTTGGAAACGTAATAACTTTTTATCGGTCGTAAAAGTAAAATAGAACGAAGATTCATTTGATTCGATATTTCGACGTATACGCTGAAAACCTTGTAAGAACTTATTCGAAATTCAACATTACTAAAATACAGGTTGTTCGGCCAACCCAGGGAAAAATTTTAATGAGGGATTCTAGAGGCCAAAATAAGACGAAAATCAAGAATACCAATTTGTTGATGAAGGCTTTGTTAAAAAGTTATTAACAATTAAATTAAAAAATTTCAAATCGTTCTGGAAAAATTATTTTCGGTTGCAGGGGTCAATTACAATCATTTTTTGTCAATATACATACCCCCGAAATCCTACCCATTTTCAAGAAAAAATTCGAGAAGGTGTGAAATTTTTTGACGGAAAAAAAATTTCAAATCGTTCTGGAAAAATTATTTTCGGCTGCAGGGGTCAATTACAATCATTTTTTGTCAATATACATACCCCCGAAATCGTACCCATTTTCAAGAAAAAAATTCCATACCGAAAATATAGTCTGAGGCCTGAAATGGTTCCCCGAAATTTCATGTGCATCTTTGAAACATCATAACTCCTGAACGGATTGGACGATTTTAATGTTTCAAAATGCAAACAACGCGTATTTTGGTGAAGAATATGCGGAAATTTCAAAAATTTTCGAAAAGTTATTTCTTGACTTCGCAAAATGAGAAAAACCCCATAAAAATGATCCAATATTTAAACAGCTATAACTCCTACAATAGTGAATATATTTCATTGAAATTCTGAGGAGAACTACAGTTTATGGATACCTACAAATAAGTATTGAACAACTTTTCTGTACAGCGCCAACCAAATTCATTAAAAATGAAAAACGAATTCCGTCCGTACTGATTTTTTTTCTCGAAAATGTGTAGGATTGCAGGGGTATGTATAATGACCAAAAATGATTACAATTGACACCCGCAACCGAAAATAATTTTTCCAGAACTATTTGAAAAATTTCTTTTTCGCCGAAAAATTTTAGCACTTTTTTTTCATTTTTTTTCTCGAAAGTCGATAGGATTTCGGAGGTATGTATATTCACCTTAAATGATTGTAATTGACCCCCGCAACCGAAAATAATTTTTCCAGAACGATTTGAAATTTTTTAATTTAATTGTTAATAACTTTTTAACGAAGCCTCCATCAACAAATTGGTATTCTTGATTTTCGTCTTATTTTGGCCTCTAGAATCCCTCATTAAAATTTTTCCCAGGGTAGCGAAGATAATATTGCAAGATAAATGACAGCGTAATGTAAATTGATCGTTAGAATAATAGTAAATTGTAGAACTTATTGTTAGATTGCCTATGTTTTGTGTTGGTAATCATTATTTTCTTAACAACACTGCACTTAAACAAAACAGTATTCGTCATCCAGATAAAGATGTACCCAACACTAAATTCTATCAAACACAATTTAAAAATAGATTCACTCTGGAAGGTATTAATATATTTGTTGTAATCATTTTTTTTATACATACCAAAAGAATCGAATGTATAGTTGCTGCTTCATTGTTTTGGGCGATGGAAATCGCCAGGTTGCAGAGAAGAACGTATAGCAACATTAAAAGTTTTTCAGCGTTTCCAGACATCTTTCCTCGAAATCTTTTTATAGTATCTGCAAAAACTGTTGTAAAATATTTTTTTTTTGTAACGTTCTCGAAATCTTTGCAGAACGGATTCCTCGGGTTCTCGAGTCGCTTCGTCGGTATTGCCTTGATAACGAACGTTCTTTAAAGTCCAGTTTACGTTTTATCGTCACCGATTTTCGGGCATCACGTGTCAACAACCGCGGTGAAATCGAATATCTGGATATTTCGAGCCGCCAGCGACATCTTGTATCGTTCGCGATATCTTTGTAAATTTTTCCACTCGGTTTTTAATGTCCACCGATCCCGATTCGATCAGAGTTTATATTTTCGGTGCTAACGGTAACGTTTATCGCGTCGATATGAGTGAATCAGATACCGGACGGTTTATCCGCCCGATAAACGCGTATCCAGGATCGACTTCGTTTCTTGAACCTCAAGAAGCTTCCCCAACGTTCCTTCTCGGCGATTCCACGTATTTATAGAGATGTTTCCTTGAAACTGAGAGCTCTATCAGGTTGCCTGATTATTTTCCCGCTATCTATTAAATGCCGAACGATGCGTAAGATAATAGAAATCTGTTAGTCGAGTCTGAACACGGATCAGAAGAACACGTTCTTCCACTTGTTCCTGTCGCGTTATCTTCTCGAAGAGGCAACGAAACGGCAGCGAGAATACCTTCGAAACCTGCAACATACGATAATTGCGTTACCTAATTAATCCATTGCATTTCGCGACCTTCCACAATTATTAAATCGTTATTCCATTATCACCCGATATATTTGTTTTTCACGGTGACAGAGTCACTTTTCGTTAATGCGCAACGTCCCCGGAAATGGACAAAAATAATAGAATGAGAGACGTTTATGTTCTACAAATTCATAAATATTAATAACAGAACGTAGATTTTGATCTTAGAAATGTTTTGTAATTTTAAAAGTAATAAAATCGAGGTTTATGCTTGGCAAATGTTTAAATATTAATAAGAGATCGTACAGTTCGATGCTCAGAATTTAAGGTAATTTTAACAGTAATAGAACAAGAAGTTTATGTTCTGGGAACTGTTAAATACTAATAATAAAACCTAGATTTTGATGCTAGAAGTTTATTATGATTTTAAAAGTAATAAAACCCAAGTTTATTTTCTGCAAATTCTCAAAGATTAATAACAGAACATAGATTTTGGTGCCAGAAATTTATTATAGTTTTAGAAGTAATAGAACTTTAATTTCTACAAACTCTTAAATACTAATAACAGAACGTAAATTTTGCATGTTTTTAAATACGTTCCATTTTGTGTTTACAATTCGAGTTATGTAACTTATATTTAGTACTCGAATAAAATAATGTTCAAACAAAAGTATTACTCGGTAAACAAGGAACTGCGATCAAAGTCACCTCGATCTTTTAAATAAAAATATTATACCTTCTTATACGTTTTGTTATAGTTTGGGAAAGGCCACCATTAACACGAACGTATTTAATGTAGTTATTATTACTTTAATAATGCTTTAATACTACATAGCGTAACTTTTACGGAAATAAAAAAAGGGGCATGATGTTTCACCATCGAGTACTACGAACATTTTAGGCGTCGGACGGGGAAGTCCCATTCGGATAAGTCTAATAGATGGCGACACTGCATTCGTCAACACTTTTCTTATTCTCTTTAAAAAAATTATTAGACGTCTGATGCGGAAAATTGATTAATTTAGAAATTATCATTTTTATTCCGAATGCCCATTTACGCGACACATTGTGCAATCGTTATAGTGACAGTAGTTAACTCGAGGATGTTATTCGTGGCGCATGAAGATCAAACGCTCACGGATCCGCAATCAAAATGCGTGGATCCTCTGTGGAGTGTACCGAAAAGCATTTAATATCGTGTCATAGTGACGGTGAATCGTCCGATGAATGGTCATTCACCTACAAATTCCCGCTACTTCGAGAACGAAACCAACAACTAGCATACAGAACTTTCGATCCTCTCAAATTCTTATAATTCGAATGCCATATGAAACTATTTCATTAAAAATCAACAATGTAGAGAGGATCTGCGATGGAAAGTTACAGAAGCCATCAGAGTTTGACTTTCATTCGCGAACAACGAATCTGAAATTTTAGATTCGTAAACTTCCATTTCTATCCGTAATTCGTGACTGAAATTTTCCGAAATCTAACGTCAGGGTATCACGACGGAACCATAACCTCACAAACACACAGAATCCGCGGGGGACTGGTAAAAAGATACTTACTTCTCAAAATTCAATGCTAATAAATCGTACGATTCACCACTGTTGAAACTAATATCGTACGTGGAATCAAAGATTCTTAAGATCTTATCGTAACAGATATTACCGCGGTAAATTCCAACAAATCACCTTCACCAATTTCCAGAAATAATTTTTCCGCGGAATAGTTTGAACGACGCTCGGTTCACAATGATCGTTAACGTTCAATTACACTTTTTATAACGATAGGATACAGAGGATCGTGTAACGACAGAAGCAATCCGACGAAAATTCGCGTGGTTCGCCGATCGACGTCCGAGAACACACTGACCGCACTCTTGGAGGCCTCGTGCCTTTATCTATCACTGCACGATTACTCGTACGGTGCATACATCGTCAGGAAGATTCACTAAACAGGTGTCGTAATTATATTTCCCGTGATTGCTCTGGAAAGGGCAGTTAACGTTAAACTCAATATACGTAGATATAAATATAAATTATTATCGAATTGGAGAAGATACCATTACAGATGGAATTTAATAGTGAAAATAATTTTTACTATATTTTAATTCAATTCATTTTAGTATATTATTATTTATTTTTAGTTTATTCAAATATAACTGCAAGGCTCGAGACAAAAATAAGAATATAGCAAATTAGTTGGATATTTAAAATAAAAAATATATAAGTTGAGCCTCTTGTAAAATAAAAAATACAGATTCTTGAAATTATAAACATTGACACTCGCGTAAATTATTTTAGGTTTAGTACTATATAAAATTGTTACACTTATATTCAGAATTTTATTTAGAATTTATAAAGTATATATTTTTTCAATAAAAGTGATACATAATACAAAGTAATAAATTAATAATTAAATAAACATTTCAACTACTTTCCTCCCAATTAAGTATTTAACGCAGTTATAAAATAGTATCATCTTAACTAGGTAATAAATTACGTTTACATTGCTCTTTAATTTCATTCGTATAAAAACAAAATTTTCGTTTCCATTAATTTCATTCGAAACACTCGATGAAAGTGGTCAGTTGCACGAGGAACACAGTATGGGGCACAATTACTTATTCGTTGTACGATAAAATTTCGCGGTATGCGAAAACGCACGCTTAATGAACGTCTTTCAGGTGGTTCACGGAAAATTGGACGCGTTCGCGGAATCGGTTAACCTTTTCTCCGTCCGTCTTCATTAAAAATACCGTGGACTGATATCGAAAGTGTGACGTAACATCGAAGAAATTTTTTCTATTATCGCCCGTGCTATGACGTAGGCGTGAGCTACAACTGCAAATATAGCAACACGTCACGGAGAATCTCGAACTTTGATACAAATACCTTTCCGCGAATTGTAAGCTTCGCCAACGGTTTCTGCGAATTCGTTGTTCCGTCGATCCGCGAACAATACTACGTGCATATATTATTCGTTGATTTTCACGATAATTGAAACTTGCAAAATCACCCGTGGTGCAACTCCGCATACAAACAGAGGCTGGGCTGTAATTTGAACAGAATCAGAAATAGAGACGAGGTCAGTTTGTCTAAAAGTTCGAAACACGACGGAAAGGTACACATAACCTTAAATCGAGAAACGTTGAACCATTCTCTCCGTTGGAAGTTTTAAATAACGTAGTTGATCATTCTTCAATGGAAACGATTTAGTACTTCGCAGCAGTATAATTATAATTCAAACACTATTTCTAATAAACGAAACATAAATCAGCTCGTATTGCAACGACAATATGTTATAGAAAGCATAGTCTTTAGGAGCATGATTTGACTTGATTTATTTTGATCCTAAGTATTGAATCCTTGAATACATAACAGTGTAACTTAAATAATAAATATAAATAAAGTATAAATAAAGAAAATATAAATACAGAAATGTACTTAGATTATACATCATTATAAGTTATTTTATAATAAATTACAGAAAGGACTGTTTTGTACAGATTAATATTTTTGGATGAACTTACACAAATAAAATGATTCCAATACTTAAATTAATTATAAATGTATATAAAGATTATAAAAATTGCTTTGTCACTTTCATAAATATTTAGTTACAATATTCCAATAATCCATTCGGTTTTATTTGAACTATTTTTGCCGGATTTTTATATTTCATAATATTCATTGAAAATTATTTCAGTTTAAGCACGTAACACGATCAGGGCGTGATATTCAATGTTTACATTACGTTGAAGACATTAATCATCAAAGATAAATTGAGAGAACACCACAAGCATAAAACTGATTATTTTCGAGTGAATTGTTAAAAATGCCTAGATGTGAAATTTCTCGTTTAAACGAGCTCGAACAGCAATTTGCATTTTTTTGGTAACACAGTTTCTCGTATTCAAAACTGATTATCTTGCGTTGATTTCTCCCAATTGTTGTGTATATACGGGGTATTCGGCCATCACTGGGAAAAATTTTAATGGAAGATTCTAGAGGTCAAAATAAGACGAAAATCAAGAATACTAATTTGTTGATGGAGACTTCGTTAAAAACTTATTAACGTTTAAAGTTCCGCTCGTACTGAATTTTTTTTCTAGAAAGTGGATAGGATTTCAGGGGTATGTGTATTCACCAAAAATGATTATAATTGAACCCCGCAACCGAAAATAATTTTTTCAGAACGGTTTGAAATTTTTTAATTTAATTGTTAATAACTTTTTATCGAAGCCTCAGTCAAGAAATTGATATTCTTGATTTTCGTCTTATTTTGGCCTCTAGAATCTCCCATTAAAATTTTTCCCAGGGATGTGTAACGACACACGTCTCTAATCAACGCGGGTGTACAGTTTTGTACAACTGTACAATGCACAGTTTCGTGAAATATTAACAAAAAGTGCAAATAGTATATTTAACAATATATTTACGAAAAAATATATATCGTTAATCTATTTATTTTTACCAAGAAAAACATTTCAATCGGGGTTGGAAGTGTTGACAAGAATAAGAATGCTTTCCGTCCTAGGTTCGTCATTATACGATAGATGGCTACCCTAAATGGGATGAAAAGGTAAACAGAAGCATTGAGAAGCGGGCGATATGGCCAGAATCACGTACGACCGAAGGACGTGATCGGCTGTACACTTTCGCGATTTTAAGAGTTATCGTCTCACCACCGTAATCGATAGACGGTACATCATACAATTAAATTCCGCGGTGATTCGTGTTACACACGCGATTGCGACCAGTGAAACAATTTCTGACGTCAACGCGAGCATTCACAAAAGAATTGAATATTTCTGTGGAGTGATAAAACGGTGCTTCGAGAATAGCGAGTGTTTTTATGGAATCATCGGCGAAAAGAAAACGAAACAATTTAGTCAAAACCTAATTGGCCACTTCGTTTCAACCAATCGCGTATTTAAACATAATATGCAACGACTCGACAGAATCTTTCGGCAATGAAAAAACTTTGAAGGTTAAAAAAAGTAGATGCCACGAGAGATTGTTTTCTTAAACGCGCTTGCAATTCACAGTGAGACAGTATGTAGCATAAATAGCGATAATGGTAGTTTTCGTATCAAGATCGAACATTTAATCGATGGGAACGAAATAATGAACGTATTTTATATCTCGATACGAGGAAACAGAACGTTACTCGTCGAATTTATTGTTTATGTGTGGGTCTATCGAACGGTATTTTGAATCGACGTATTTTGTAAGCTTCGACATTCACGAAGTCGAAAAATTAAAACCTCAAATTTAGCAATGGACGCAACGAACGTCTCGCTACCCACGAGTCGCAAACTGATTTGCGTTGGCGTCAACGAATTCTAACGAAAGACCGGAATGACTCGGACTAGAGATAATCCAATGACGTATTCGATGGTGTGGGCGTCTTAAACCCAGAAGGGGATTCTACCGGACCACCTGTAGGGATCAGGAAGTAAAAGTCAAATGCCAGATCAGTGAGTACGTATTTCTTTCTGTTTGCACTGGACGTTTGTAAACTACGGATGACGAATCAGTTTAAGCTTAGATACACGTTCTACGTTACCTTTTTAATAGTTTTTAGCGGCCTGATTATTTTTTCTATGATTTTCTAGTCTACGTCATTAAAACATAATAAGGATAGTAGGTGAAATCAAAGTAAATACTATTTTTTTTTCCATTTTGTGTAATCGATTAAGATAAAACTATGCATCAAAGATGGACGTAATTTTATTCGAATAACAGATAATCAATAAGACGTGGATCTAGGAGCCCGAGCAGGGTGAAATATGAAAAAGTATATTTTCTAACCTCCTTCTGATCGATTCGAAATTTATTTATTAAATTTTGGATCCAATAGTAATGCACATTATCGAGTTCGCATTAATTCTTTATTTATACATATACTCGAAATCATTTATAGAATTTAGTGTAAAATGAATAATACATTTTTATTTTATTAAGACTTCAAATTTTTATTTATTCGTTGTGAATTATTTCTTTACATACATATATACTCCTTACCTGTTATTCGGTATACAAAACTTTTAATTAGATGAAAATTTTCCCTTGCCTTTGCTATGCATATACAAGGTGTTCGGCCATCCTGGTGAAAAATTTTAATGGAAGATTCTAGAGGCCAAAATAAAACGAAAATCAAGAATACCAATTTGTTGATGGAAACTTCGTTAAAAAGTTATTAAAAAATTAAATTAAAAAATTACAAATTATTCTGGAAAAATTATTTTTAGTTGCGGAGTTCGATTACAATCATTTTTGGTGAACAAACATATCCGAAATCCTACGCACTTTCGAGAAAAAAATTCGAGTAAGTACTGAAATTTTTAGACGAAATTAAAAAATTTCAAATCATACTAAAAAAATTATATTTATTTACAGTGGTCAATTACAAGCATTTCTGGTGAATAGACATACCCCGAAGACCTACCCAGTTTCGAGAAAAAAATTCGAGATATGAAATTTTTCGAAAAAATTAAGAAATTTCAAATCGTTCTGGAAAAATTATTTTCGTTTGAGGGGGTCAATTACAATCATTTTTGGTGAACAGACATACCCTCGAAATCCTGCGCATTTTCGAGAAAAAAATTCAGTACGGGCGGAACTTTAAATGTTAATAACTTTTTAACGCAGCCTCCATCAACAAATTAGTATTCTTGATTTTCGTCTTATTTTGGCCTCTAGAATCTCCCATTGAAATTTTTCCCAGTGGTGGCCGAACATACTGCATAATTAGGAGCCGTTCATAAATTACATCGAGTTAATAGCGGTGGGGGAAGGTCACAAAAACATGACAACTTGTTGATATAGGAAAGGGGAGGCCAGTTTTAGTAGAATGCAGTAAAATGTAAGTTACTGGCATAAATAAACTCCTAATAATCCCGTAAGGGGTTTACAAATTAAAATTTAAAGAATTCGCTTTTTTCGTTTTACTTGAGAAATGGAAATTTTGTAATTACTTTATTCATATTTATGCTTTGTTTCGGGGGGGAGGGGGGGAGGGGGGGAGGTGTATGAATATGTGACGTAATTCTGTTAGAAGGGATATTTTCGATCATGACGATCCATGGGGAGGAGGAAGAGTGACAAAACCAGACGAATTTAGCATGACGTAATTTGTGAATAGCCTCATATACATATAAGGGTTCCATTATGTTTGGCATAATCTGAGAAGAGGTAATTTCTCACGAAAAAAATGAGTTGAAAGTGTTACAACATTGTTTTTTATCTTCGTAATCGAATTTAAATAAACTAAAGTACATAACATTTTACTTCATTGAAAATCTTCTAACTTATTTTTCAATTGCAAAACATACTGGAAAAGCTTATTTTAATTAGAAGTTTTCATATTTGATATTAATTACAAATATGTAGGTATTGTACTATATTAAGAGATTAAGATATAAAAGTAATCAGGATGTTAGCTTTTGTATCAACTCGTATCTGTCGTTTGATAAATCTGTGGATACTTGAATGATTGGAAATTCACATTTTTTAGTGTCCATTAAGAGCGATGAGCTTTTAATTCTTGTATTGTTTTTAATCGTTTGCTCGATATATTCTTGAAAATTTGAAATTGTAACAACATTTATGAACTACTGTGCTCTCTGGTAAGAATCACTGTGAATCACTTGTGTGTGCGTAAACTTTGAAACCTCGGTCGATAATATAGATACCTGGAAAATGTATTGCTTCATCAGAATTATTATCAAAAACAACAATTTTAATTCAATACTTTTTTATATAAAGTACAAACAGTTTACCTCTATTCATTAGTTTACAACGTACAATTTTAAATTTAGAGATAGCCACTCTCATGGTCGAAAATGGTACGAAATATAATCTAAAGCTAACGAATACATATAATAATTTACTTTAAATTGGTACTTTAGAATGGATATTTTTAAAATCTAAAAATAACATAGGTGTCCTCGGTCGAAAATGTTTATGTAGTAAATATAATTTGATGCTTGCAAGATCCATACTTCTTTTGTTACACATAGAAATTGTGCGTGTGTAGCATATTGAACAGATCTATGTTGTTCCGACATTGACGGTGATAAGATTTGTGGACTAAACGAAAACGAAGTAGCTGACGCTCTCTAAGGTTTCAAAATGACTAATACATTTGTTATGCGTACGTTCGGTTAAATACAGATTCGGACGATATTTTCTCCTCGCATTTCTCCATCGAATCTATTAAATTATTCTCAAAGTTATCATATACTTCCGTTTTCAAATGTACCGTATATTTAACGCATCGTGTTCCGCGTATAAAACCAGTAGAAAATCGACGCTTAATTGGCGCTGTCCCGAGTTTACTGTATCCGGTATCAAAATTTAGATTCACTTGCCTGGCATTTCGTCGACCGTATACTCCCTCGGATTACCTAACGGAAACCATTCATGTGATTCAGTTGTTAGCAACGGTAATGACGCTCGAGGGTGGAAACATTGATTTTTTTTTTCTACTGACGAACAAAAACGCGAATGGCGGAGAATCGCGATGAAATAATTTTTTTTTTCCCTCTATTTATTTCGCGACGAGAACGATGATGGCATTCGTGAACGGCACGTTGCGTTGTACGCGTGTACGTTGTTGCATAGGCGATGCTGTCGCGCGTCACTTTTGTCCATCCGGAGGAAAGGTCGATTAGAAAGCGGTAAAAGACGCGTCTTCCTCGAATCAGAGTTCACCGAGGCCGCATTCTTCCCTTTTATCTGACGATGCACGGAGTTGCCGCCATGTCGCGGACAAAATTGTCGCGAGTCTCGCGTGCGTCCACGGTCAGTGACGTCTCCCTTCTATGTACGTTCCCTCGTCTCGCCTGAACGAAGTCCATCACGTGACCTTGGTGGTATACCTCGTGTTTGCCACCAGTCGCGAGCAAACACGAGAAAGACTAACTTCTCCCGATAAAAAACGGGCTGTAGTGTTTACTACCAAGATTGTAGGCAAGGCTTTCAATTCCTTCGATGAAAAATCATTTTTCTTATTATTCAAATTACTAAAATTCTGCTGTCAGAATTTTACAGGTCAATTTTTTTAACACGTTCATAACCGTATAATACTTTGCAAAAGTAAAATTTTGATTTTAGACCATTGTAAGCTACATAACCTACAGTTTGTTTCATAAATTCTGCTTTCAAAATTTTACAGGTTAATTTTTTTTAATTGTGTTTTTCGGATAAAGACAATTATTGAAATTGTGCTCTTCAAATTTTACATGTAAAAGAAATTTTTGGGGTAAAGAAACTGATTAAAACTGTGCTATTCAAATGTTACAAAAGAAATTGTTTTTAAATTAGTTTCTCGGATAAAGAAAATTATTAAAATTGTGCTTTCCAAACTTTACAGTTAAAAGAAATTTTATTTTATATGAGTTTTTCGGACAACGAAAATGATTAAAATGGTGTTCTTCGAATTTTATAGGTGAAAGAAATTCTTTTGAAATGAGTTTTTTGGATAAAGAAAATTATTAAAATTGTGCTTTCCAAATTTTACAGTTAAAAGAAATTTTTTTTTAAATGAGTTTTTCGGATAAAGAAAATGATTAAAATTGTGTTCTTCGAATTTTATAGGCGAAAGAAATTTTTTTGAAATGAGTTTTTTGGATAAAGAAAATTATTTAAACAATGCTTTTCAAATATTACAAGTAAAGGAAATTTTTCTTTATACGAGTCTTTCTGATAAAGACAATTATTAAAATTGTGCTCTTCAAATTTTATAGGTGAAAGAAATTTTTTTTTTAAATGAGTTTTTTGGATAAAGAAAATGATTAAAATTGTATTCTTCAAATTTTACAAATAATTTAATAATTCTCGTGGTATTTTGTCGATAGTCCTGAGAAACATAGTTTTGAAAAAAATCTGAAACCTGCTGGACGGCATACTTAAGCAATCTAACATGCTCTCGAAAATATTCGATAGCTTCGATGTTTCTTCGATTTCAAAAGGAAATTTGAGAAATACATTTCGAAATAAATAAATTTTTCGAAAATATAAGCAACATTTCTTCAATTGTTTCAATCTCGTACCATGGTTATCCCCTTAAAAATTAAAAGTGTTGTAGCTTCTGTAATTTTCTATACAGGGTGTTCGGCCACCTCTAGCAAAAATTTTAATGAGCGATAGTAGAGGCCAAAATAAGACGAAAATCAAGAATACTAATTTGTTGATGGAAGCTTCGTTAAAAAGTTATTAACAATTAAATTCAAAAATTTCAAATCGTTCTGAAAAAATTATTTTCGGTTGCGGGGGTCAACTACAATCATTTTTGGTGAGTACACATACCTCTGAAATCCTATCTACTTTCGAGAAAAAAAATCGAGTAGGTGCTGTAATTTTTCGGCGAAAAAAAATTTTTCAAATCGTTTAAAAAAAATTATTTTCGGGTGCGGGGATCAATTACAATCATTTTTTATCATTACACATACCTCCGAAATCGTACGCACTTTGGAGAAAAAAGTTCCTTACTGAAAATCCAATTAGGTGCCTAAATTTTTCAACGGAGAAAAAAAATTGCAAATCGTTGTGGAAAAATTATTTTCGGTTGTAGGGTTCAATTACAGTCATTTTTGGTGAATAGACATACCCCCGAAATCTTGCGCATTTTCGAGAAAAAAATTCAGTAAGAGCGGCACTTTAAACGTTAATAACTTTTTAACGAAGCTTCCACCAACAAATTAGTATTCTTGATTTTCGTCTTATTTTGGCCTCTACTATCGCTCATTAAAATGTTTGCTAGAGGTGGCCGAACACCCTGTATATCGGTATAAAATTCACAGAACATATTTCCCTTTTGAATATTTAATTTAAATTTTTATAAACTCATTTTTAAATATTTCTAATAAGAATTCCTCCTTAAAGTTTTAATTTGTTATCAAGAACGTGTATTTTGGAAACATATTAACACAAAAAATTCAAATTTGATTTCTATATATATGTGTAATTACAATTAAACAAAACTAAATGATACTAATTATAAAAGGTGTTGGAAATAGATGGTCGCTCGTAACACTTTCAGTTTCATATTTTTATGATCGAGGTTAAATAATCAAAAAATTGGCTTATGTTTGACATTCATTTCATTACTGCTTGGAAAAGTATTCGTTCTTTATAATAATGTTGGATACAACAGGGAATCGATAGCATAAATTGCAAGGAATAAAGTATAATTTTATTAATAATCAGTTACATCAATTACAAACAAAATTATGTAAGGCTAATTCATTTATTATCTTACATAGATTAAATGGTGTTTACTATATTTAATACGTGTGTAATAATACTGTTATCTACTCGTTCTATATGGCATTGATATCATTGATATAGCAATTTGTACATATTAATACAAATGATATCAGTATTTAAAAATAATACCAAAGAAGTAAGACTTCAATAACTTTCCATTCTTGATATATGTATACGCATACAAATTAACTCTTGAAAGTCATTATAATCGTACAAATAATACTTATAACACAGGCTGTTAATTCATAAATTAAATTAAACTTAAATATTAACAGGATGGTTATTCTTGTTTTTTATATTTTTATAATATTTTCCCGTCCGAGTTTCACAGTTCAAGCGTCTAAATTCGTGAACATTTCTTATAGAGAATAACAAAAGTATAAATATATTTTCATAATAATAACATGTACCTTTCACGAAACACGACATGAAAGAAAAAGGCTACTCAAGCTAATTAGTTTCGAGTTCTTATAAATTCAGATCCAGTAACGAATTACCTGGATGTACACGTGTAATTTTGCAAAGAAAATTATAAATGTGTGTGATTCTATGAGATACGGAAGTCCGTACTTATTCCGCGAAGAATCGCCATGCGAGTGCGTATTGTAAAAGTGTACAAACTGTAACGTTACGGCCAAGGAGCGCAGCAAATTTAACACTAGAATTATCAATGTTTAACGTACACTTATTTCTACCAGACCAGTTAAAATGATTGGCATATGGAAACAATTACTAATTAGAGGAGGAAAAATGCATTAAAACTTTGCATAATATCAAAGAGTATTACAAACTGAGTATAACATTAAATAATATTTAAATAAGTGCCATTTTCGATTTCTGAATAATTCGAAAGCCATTTTGTCTGATTTAGAACAAACCTTAATTGTGTTAGTTATCTTTTTCAATAGGTTACCTTTCTTCAAAAATCATAATACAAAACATGCTTTATAACGATAAATTTATAAAAAAAACCTTGCTCTTTAGTTCTCTGCTATTTTATTAAAGAAATGTTTATTCTAATAATCTACCTCTGATCCTTTTTTATTATTGAATATCTATCATTCATACTGTACATATAAATAGGTATAAATACATCGCACTTCTATATATTGGTTTTCGATTTTCTATTATTCTGTAATTAATTCTTAACATTTTAGGCTTTTGTAGAAATTTCGTACAGAGTGTGATTGTAGAATTGCAATCGTTCCGAAACAATCCGCGCCGTACCGCAGGATCGAAGCTCGCGAATGGAAGGGCGGAAGTGCAAACGGGGCTTAATGCAGCATCAGCATCCGACACGGTGTACTGCTCCGTGCGTTTCTCTCTCTCCCTCCATTAGGTCGCCTCCCTCCTTTTAATAAAAATATTTCTCTCTCTCTGTCCCACCGCTCCCTCATCGCGGTCGGTTCTCTCTGTCACGCTTCGAACGGATCTCTCTGTCCCACTCGAGCGGGGATATAGGGTGACTACGATTTCGGCCCCCTTCGCGGAGCCACTTAACAAGGAGGTGCTCGTTTATCGAAAACTAGTTCCTCGTCGGGGACACGGATAAATCTCTCGTCGAAAAAAATACCAAGATTCTTTTTATTTTCTCTTTACCGTTTACGCGAGCGGCCAGGAAAATATATTAATTGCTCGAATTTGGAGCTTTTCAAGTGCCCGGCTCAAGTTCGAGTAGCTTCGAATCGATAATTGATACAGAACCGAAAATAGTTGACGGTAACCGTTTTCGTTGGTTTGATGGAATCGTGGCTCGAGCGATCGCGAAAGTAGTAAGTAGGAGAGTCACGACGACTGAAACGGCGATTCGTGCGATTTCACGCGACAGAGGTTAACGCGAACAACGTTCGCTGGAAGAAAGGTCGTTAATAAGGCGCGGCTAAATCGGCCAAATTTGCCCGGTGTTAACGCTGGTAATATCGTTGATACCATTGCAATCGAAGTTACCTTCGGTACACTCAGTATACCTGTATATATTCGCAGGTTATCCCATTCTCTTCCCCGTCGTTCCGTCTTCGTCTGTTGTTCGTTCGGTCTCTCTCCATGGTCGGTGCTCCGGTCGCGAGCTGGCTATCTCGGGGCGAGGGGTAGGAACGCACAGTGCCGGCGCTAGCCATTTTGTCGCCCTACGTTCGCTCCTTGAAATTTCGAAATTCTACTTCGACGCAATCGAACGAAATATTAATATTTACGAATACCATTTGTGCTCTTAGATTCCTTATTCTGGCCAGTTAATGGTCAGAAGTGAGATCCGTGTGAAGTCGTATTTGTAGAAAACCATAGAAATATATAATCGAATAAGAAAGTGACTATATTTGTAAATTTAAAATATAAGGACGTGGTAGACTCGAAATATTTATTTAAATAACAGATAATGGTATTTGAAAAAGGATGTTTGTTTATTAATTGTTTCCGTAACATGATACTATCGCATTTCCACGTAAAGGATTTTAAGTAGCGAATCTAGCGTTAAAAATGTGGATACTTAATTTACTGTATAAATAACTTGAGACGCATTTATCTACGCTGCATGCATAAATAAACTCGTATAATGTAGTTACAAGGCATAAAATTACAATATCCATTACGACGACAGAATTACTTAAAAGAATCGAGCATCAAATTCAAGTCAATCGTTTGATGAAAAGTCTTTCGTTGCAGTTTCGATAACGGTGTTTAATACTGTAGCTATAAAATAAGAAGTTAAATGTATGTGACAGGTAATTTCAAATGGAAATATTAGTATTAGAATACAGTGTTATCGTTGACATATTAGTCATCTATTAAGAATTTTATTCCTACAAGATTTTATTTTTATAAACGTTTTTTAAATTTTTTAATTGCTCAAAAAATAGCAGAGTTTGGAAATCATTTTATTGGGCATAATAGGTAATCAATAAAACAAACGTATGTCGATTTGTTCTTGATATTTATTCAATCAAATAACTAAATTTATCTGTTGATTCTAAAATATTTTGTTCTACAATTCTGATTCTGATTTAAAAAATTGTTGCCCATGGCTATAGAATAATTTATCATCGAATAAGCTGGGTCTGCTGTATTGATCAATAGAATATTATAAATAAAATTTGAATGCCCATAAAGACTGTTTGCAACCTTATTTTATAAATTTTGTTCTGATGCAAGAAGATTTCTGAAAACTTAATAAATAAGTGCACATGTGTTTTACTTTGCTTTAGGTCAAAATAAATCTTTCGAAAATCACGAAATATTCATATAGTCTTGATTTATTTTCAAGATAAATATCTAGGTGTTTAAATTGATCCAAGGAATAAATTAATCGCAAGAAACTGAAGGGTGAACAAAACCAAAAAGAAAACTCAAGTTAGACTTAATAACTTGTACATTTTTCAAAATAGACACTATCAATCTTAAATACATGTATATATTTTCTTTTTGGAGTCATTTGAAGACACTGCTAATAGTGGAGAAAAAATAAATGATTTTGTTGATTGTATGATTGCAAAAGGGTCAAGAGACTGCTAAAAAAAGTTTTAGAGTTAATAGGAATAGAATGTGTTTATAAAGTTAAAGTATATTGGAAGTTAGAAATAAATAATGGTATATAAACACTCGCTGCATATAACAATAAACAAATTTAGGTTTTACTCTATTTCCAAATAGACGTAAACTTTGTTAATAATAAGTAATGTATTATGTTTGTTAATGCACAGTTTTTTAGAATAAGTTTAGAAAGCTAAAGAAACTAAATTAAAATTTATATAAATATGAAATCTACAGTACATTTCAGTTTCTCTGTTTAGATATGGACATAAACATCGTAAATAACAAGTAACGTTCCATTATGTTCGTTAATTTCTAGGCTTACAATTTCCTTTTATCGTTCACAGTTTTTTTTCTAATCAATTTATGAAGCTAAAGGAACTGAATTAAAATTCATATAAATATAGCACATTTTAGTTTCTCTGTTTACATATAGAAATAAACTTTGTACATAATATTACGTTTCTTGGTTCTTGAATTTTATCGTTGAGCTCACAATTTTTTGTAAGACCGATATTGTCTCTGATATTCTATCAAAATGATCGTCGTTAGAATACGAACAATTATTTTCGACCAACGGCGGTAAAAAACGACAAGGACGAAGGCGTCGTTAAAGCTCGGGCGCCGCCGATAGTTCCGATCCTGGCTTGCGATTCCGTGGAGCGGGGGCGGCGGCGACGAAGTGGAAGGCAACTAGGAGGCGCCGACAGTAGCTCCCAGACAGTGACTCCGCGCGTAACAACATGTAACCGGTGAACAGATCTCGCAGTGTTATGTCATCGGTGACAATTGTTGGACAACCGCGGTTCTATCGTCGACGATTCGCGCAGGGTCGAGGATAGAAACCAGTGCTCGCGGAGGTTCTACTGTCGGTGGACACTCCGGCTGTAAACGAACGTCGCGGTACAACCGGGTCGAGTGACGGGGGGGGGGTGGGTGGGGGGGGAGAAAACAAAAAGAAACATCGGGTACAGCGGGGAAAGGATTAAAAGAATTTCGCGGCGGAAGATTCGGGGTGAGACTCGTCCCAACCACCACGTAAGTAGAGAGAGACGGAGAGTGCCAGCGAACGGTTCGAGAGAAGCTCGATGGGTCGAACATACTCAGTGCTGCCAGCCGTAAGCTCGACGGAGTCGACGCCGCAAGCTCGATGCAAATCGACGTCGTGGATGCCCGAACGATGAAAATCGACGTACGCGTGTCGTGATCGTCGTCCCGTTGCTCTCCCAAGTGTCACGGTTCGATAGCCGGATGAACGTCGACGACCTACGGTATCGGTGAACCACCTTGACGACCGCGGAATTATCTACGGAACCGCTAACCTCTTTGGGCAGTGTCGACGAACTCGTGGACCTCGAGCAACGACGACGGAAGAGGAGAGGAAGAGGAGAAGCGTGTGTGTCCGGTGCATCTGACTCGCGGAAGTGCTGGGTCAACAATGTCAATGCCCTTGAGATCGATCGTCGGTTGCTCGAAACTGGCTCGTTTGTTGACGAACTGCGAGAAATTAACTTCCGGGTGAGTCGAGATCGGGCTCCGATCTCTCCGGTTAGAGGAATATCTCAAGGTACGGGGAATGTAATCGATCGCGTTACAGGTAACCAAGTTTTAGCCTTTGCGTAGAGAGGATAGTTTCGAGGATAACGAGACCGTACGAAGAGATTCTTAAGAACGCGTAGAGGGATACGATTCGCTGCCAGAAGAAGCAGTCTCGGTGGACGAGTGGCAGAGTAATAACAGCTCGTTGGATGGAGTGATGAGCGGGGCCCCTGCACGGGGCACAGCGCCCCGTCGTCAAAGACGTCATCATCATCATCACCATCATCAGAAACATCAGAAGCAGCCTAGGGAAGAGCGATCGGAGGAGCCGGAAGAGAAACGGCCGAAAGTGAATCCAATATTTCTGTGGGCCTCGCAGCGGGAGCAGAGAATCGTTGAAGTGAGATGCGAGGATTACGACAAGAGGAATCGAATAAAGCTGACGAAGACGGCGCAAGGATGGCGTTCGATACCGCGTACGGCGTCGAACATGTACTCGACCGGTCTGGGTGGTTCCCAAAAATCGAGCGGCGCGAACTCTTCGAATTCGTCCGACACAAACGACGAAAAAGAGATCGGGAATCGGCAACGTGTCGATACGAAAGAATCGACAAATGGACGGACCAATGGTTTGGTCACCAGGGACGGTGTTGGAAGGAAGAGAAATTACGACGAGATCGATAGGAGTTACAGGTTTCCTTTGGACGAGGAACAACAAGAGGCGTCCTGTTCCGACGACGAGGACGACGAAGAGGAAGAAGACGAAATGGAAGAAAATAGGTTCGAGAAAGAGTTTGCGAGGTGCAACGGAAGAAATAATCTCGAAAGGCTGCAGAAAGACAAGCTGTTTCAGCCGCGAGTGGTGCTGGAGCAGCTACACTTTTCTCAATTGCCCGAGGGCGTTCATCAGAATGTCCTTCAGAGTCAAGGAAACGACGAGAAGGGGCAGAACGAGGATGATATTATCGCCGGCGAAAAGAAGCCGGATAGCGAGAAAAGGAGACGCATGAACAAGGCGGGCATTCAAGACATATTGAACATGATAAACGCAACAGCGTCGCCGGTTCTAGCCACCGATACGCCTAGCGCCGATCTGCCCGTCGATTCGACGAAAACCTACGAGGTTCTCGAAGAGGATAGCAGAATCAAAGATTCCGGTTCCACGGTCCTAAACTCGAAGGCAAATTCGATCTCCAGTTACGGACACGAGGACAACGTTAAAGCCAACGACGTCCTCGCTGAGGATAAAATAGAGATACACGAGGAAAAGATTCTTGGGAACTACGATACGGAGAACGAGGAAGAGAAGAGTCCTCGAGCGAAAGAAGACGTCGTTATCGTTTCCATAAAGAGTCACGCGGAGAAATTGTGCAAGATCGCCGAGGCGGACGGTGGCCTTGCGCACCGAGCAAAGTGTAAATCTCATTCCAAGTATCAGAACGCGATGTTCGAGGATACTCCCTTGGAAGCGGAAGAAGAACGACCCGACGAACCCGGAGATCCCATCAAAATAGATTACAACGACAGTTCGAAGATTCTGAACGCTCTGAGGAACACACCCGGACTCTCCGTCTCTATAACGAGAACTCATACGCCCGAAGGTATGAAAAACATCGTGATACCTGCGACGAGGCCAGCCTCGAAGGCGTCGTCGTCGAGCAGATCGCCGGATTCCCAAGCAGAGTGCGCGGAGAGGCTGCTGAAAAACGCAGACTCCGCCACGGAAACGCAAAAAGCCTCTCCGAAAAATCTGCCCGGTCTCTCGATCATTATACCCAGTTACAGATACCGAAATCCTCATACGGTGACTCATTCGATCTCCTCGAGCACGAAAGCTCGCGTAGAATCGCCCGAGAGCACCGTGAACTTTTCCAAAAACGAAGTTTACGCGGACGAGTCGAGACTGGACAGATTCCCTCACGAGGAGGACGACGAGAGGGAGTTGGAGGAGGACGAGGACGACTGTGATTCGCAAGTGCTGGAGGACCTGAGACGACAGAAAGCGGACTCGTTGGCGTGCGAGCCCGACCGAGATTATTTCCACAAGCAAAATACCGGAAATTCCGAGGGTCGGAAAACTCCTATGGAGTGCGCGAAAAATCAGGCCCACGGGATCAGCTCGAGCAAGAACAGCGAGGCTCAAGCGAAATGCAAATATCAGGATGTAGAACACTTTGACGAGCAGGTCCTCGAGGAGCTCAGGACTCGCGGTACGGTCGTGTCGCCGCAGCCGAGTGGAATTCCGTGTTCCCCAGCTTCCAGGAGACCCTCGTCCGCGTACCTCGAGAGACTGCTGCCGAGTCCTCCGTGCTCCGTGTCTTGTTCGGAGGACGCGAAAAGTGATTTGACCTTGAAAAGCATCCTGTCGTCGCCGAATCAATTGGAGGCGAGGGACTACGAGAAACAGAAAGAGATATCGAGTCGTTGCGATCAGATGCCCAGCGAGCACCGTACGGTTCGGCCAGAGTACACCAAAGACGTCGAAAGGACCAGCGCTCGAAAGGGGTACAGAGGCTTTCAGGAGCGATCGAGCGTTCACAGCCAGGAGAGAAACTCGGGCAGACCGATGTCCAGCGGCGACATCCACAGCACGTACTTCGCGAGTGATCGCGCCGCCCACAAGAGACCAATGTCCGCCGAATGGTCCACCGGTAGACAAAAGAACCAATCGACTTGTCAGAAATCCTCCGGCAAGCATCGAGGGTCGGAGGAACCTTGCGCCACGTCCAGCACCACCGACAAGCTGCTCGATCCTGCTAGTCAACTACGAGAATTGATCGAGACGTCCGGTCACCTGATACCAGATCCCTTGCTGGTGCCCAGGGATTACTTGCCAGGGCTCGCGGCCGCCCCAGCGACCGAAATTCCGAAACTGCTGGCGTCCAGGCCGGAGCTCAGACTACCGGAGGCGCTGAACAGACCGGATCTGCTCAGAGATCCAGATTTATTGGTGATATCCCTGGCACATCTCCAGCACGTCCTCGACCACGGCGAAGGCCCAGTCGCCAGGTCACGACAGTCTCATACCAGAATCAACAACGGCACTAACAAAGGGTCCGGTCACGCGAACAACGGAACGAGAAACGCCTCGCAAACGAGGCCCAAACTCAGCTGCAAACCGATCGGCACTCTGATGCCGGCGCCCATCGATCTGTCCAGCAGTCGGCGTACCAGTCCTTATCCACCGTTGCTCAGGGTGAGGAGCGGATTGCTCAAGCAGGAACCGGAAGTTAGCTCCACTGCTAGCTCGCCGGACGACTCGCAGCTCTGGCATCCTTTGTTCGGCAGGTAACATTTGTTGTTCTTTGTTTTTAGTGAACGAATAAGTGCTTTCATCGTTTGATGGATAAATTAAATAATTTGAGAAACGATGGGTGTATACAAATGGTTTACAGGGAGTTCAGAAATGTTGGAGCCAAACTTGTATTACGTGAGCTTTGTAAGTTACAATCTTTGGTATACACTGTTTGGCAGGTAACATTTGCTGTGTTTTGTTTTTAGTAAAAAGATAAGTGCATTCGTCGTTTGATGGATAAATTAAATAATTTGTGAAGCAGTGGGTGTATATAGATGGTTTACAGGGAGTTCAAACTTGTATTACGCGAGTTTTGTAAATTACAATGTTTCGATTCTTTTTGGGATTCTCTAAAGCAAACGTGCAATATTTTACTCGATACTAATATTTTCACAGACATTCGATGTTACTAACTTAAATTAAATTACTTACTTAAATTTTTTAAATTATTTTATTATTTTTTCAATAAAAAATCAAGGTCATCTTAATTCTTTTAAATGGTATTGCTTATTTTCAATTTCATATTATTGTAATGCATGCCAAGACGAATTCAACGACTTGCTATGTCGTGACCTTCTGATGACCTTGAACAAAAACGATACACGTATTATTATGAGTTATTATGCACTCCATTATCTAGACCTAATAGCTTTATTTTCGTTGAATTTACGTAACGACAATTTTATGTAATAAACTTATCAATTTCATGATCAATGTGTCTTAAAATAAAGCAATTTTCACCTTCGATCGTTTCTGCTGAAGGTTACGGTATAGCAGGTCGTTGAATTCATCTTGGCACTAACTCCAACAACATAAAGTAAAAAATATGCAATGCCGTTTAAAGAAATAAAGGTGACCTCGGTTTTTTATTGAAAAAATAATAATTTTGATAAAATCGATAAACTTATGTTCGAAATATTCTTTTGTCAGATTAACAGAAGTGCTCCAAAAAAATTTGTGCAAAAGTTAAGAAAACACCCTCTATAAAGTATTAAATAGCTATTTCTGTATAGTATAGTGATGCATAGGTTCTAGAAAACACAATATTCCCATCCGTCAAGACGCCCACAATACCGCCCACTCTATATGTATAATTGCATATATTGCACGATTATTTGAGGTAATATTTCGAACAACGGTATTTCAAATGTCTGAATTATTCAGACAAGGTTACATTCAATATTTGTCAATAGATGGCCAAACAGTTTATCTCTATGCTTGCACGTATTCGCACTACCGAAGCATTGAAGTCTACAATGTAAGGAGACGCATCATTTATTTACAAACGATACGAAGTTTCGCGACATTTTGCCGTATATAATATTAACGAAAGACACATAACGTGCATTGCTGTGCAAAGAAACGTTTCATGCTAAGAAATTGACGCGAAACACGTTTGCCGTCAAGTGTCGTTTATTTTATTCAAAAGTTGAAAAGAACTTTATATATCAGAAACATCAACCAGTGTTCCCGGTACTGAAACAGTACTTTTATTTTATTTTGTCAAATGCTTTGTGCCCGAGTTCTCTGTGTGCGTATCTTACGGTCGATGTCTTTATGAAACACAAGTGCACTGAAACTTTTTAACCACGTTAAGTATGTAGCGGCGAACATACGCTGGGTAACAGTTTCAATGGCCGAAAGCGCGGAGCCATTGTGTCATTGTCTTGCGCGTATTTGTGAACGGAACGCTTTTCAACAAAATTCTTTCCCCCCCCTCCCCTTTCCCAAGATGTTATTCGATAAAGATAATTATGCACGGTTATTTTATTTACCTTCTGGTATGCAAACGAGGAGGGGGGAAATATTGCATGAAATATGTCGGAGTGAAATACGTCTGGTCTCTACGACGACGACTGTAATTAATGCGAAAGAGAGGGGAACGAAAGGGTGGAAAAAAAACATCATGAAAAGCATATAAAATTGAGTGTCCATGGATTAACCTCTCGCTGCATCTGTAATCTGCATCTAGAGACAGAATCAACTTGCAGACGCGACGTTGCCAGTAAAAAAAAAGAAAAATGATTGGGCCGCGCCAATATTCCGCGACCGCCATTGTTGCAGCAAGCTTACGTACCGGAACCAAAGGAGATCCTATTCTGCACAGTGTATAGAGAAAAAAAATCATATCATTGATATGTTAGTTATATTCATACATTGTAAATTTAATTTTTAACAGAAAATTATTAATTAAAACAAATGCTTCTTTCTACATATAATGAAGTCGAAAAAAACTTAAATATATATTTTTATATGCATTTGAACATAAAGAAATAGCAAACAGATAAAACAATTACATACAAATAAAATTCATTGTTTAAATAACTCGTTAATAAAGCTACCACTGCAAACAAGTGATGAAACAAATTATATAAAGAAAGAGTATTCAGTTTTGTATAACTTTTTATCGAAGCCTCGATCAACAAATTAGTATCCTTGATTTTTGTTTAACAATATCGTGTGTGATATTAAATTCATGGTATCGTAAAAGTATTGTACAAGGATTTTATTCGTTCTCGTTTTATCGTGGACTGTACATCATCTCGAGCAACGCAGAGGACCGTAAGTAATTTATAACTGCGGAATCGAGTATTTGTTCGCTCTTCGACGACACAACGATAGCAATTAGACGATTAATCGCTAAATTAAAGCGTAAGAACAACTGCCAGGGCGTTTAACTCCACGAACATCTTGCCCTTGCCACTTTCACTGTTCGATCCTAGCTCGCCTCGCTCGTTCCGTAACTGTTCCTCCAAGGACAATTAAATTTCGATCTGCCCACTCGCTAGCGATGGGATTGAGACGTACATACAGCGATACCATCGGTATGTTTACGTTTGCAATTGTCACTATCCTGTAAAAAAATGCGACGTATACGACGAATCGATGCAAGCAACGCATACCTTTTTTTTTTTAAAAAACGTTTGAACCTCTGTTGGGAATTCCAACACTTATTACAGGATCCCTCATTTAGTTAATATTAGTTTAAATTACTTAATTAGCAATTTGGCAAGTGCCTTATGGTACAAAGCAAATTGTCGTACTATTAAGCCGTACTTTGGGACCATACTTGCCCCTTGGGACCGCGGACACCCACCCCTGCACCACCCTCAGTAGGTGGGATTTCGAATGTCTGAGGACTGGCCCACGAGGGATGGGCAGGAGTTTGACACACGATCTCCACCTATTTTGAAAAAGGTATAAAATCGCGGGGCATAACACTTTGCAAGTTAGAACACCACAAGAACCATTACAAATTAGAATCGAACCAAGGATTAGAATCGAACCTAGAACATTGAAACATAAACATTTAACAGATATGTATACAGGATGTTCGGCCACTTCTGGGAAAAATTTTAATGGAAGATTCTAGAGGCCAAAATACGACGAAAATCAAGAATAACAATTTGTTGATGGAAGTTTCGTTAAGAAGTTATTAACGTTTAAAGTTCCGCCCGTACTGAATTTTTGTCTCGAAAATGCGCAGGATTTCGGAGGTATGTCTATTCACCTAAAATGATTGTAATTGACCCCTGCAACCGAATATAATTTTTCCAAAACGATTTGAAATTTTTTTTTCGCCGAAAAATTTGTCCACCTTTCTGAATTTTTTCTCGAAAATGCGTAGGAATTCGCGTGTATGTGTAATCACCAAAAATGGTTGTATTTGACCCCAGAACCTAGAAATAATTTTTTTAGAACGATTTGAAATTTTTTAATTTCATTTTTCCCAGGGGTGGCCGAACACCCTGTATATTTGTAAATAAATTCAAGTATTTGTAAATAGTATTGAACCTTCTATTTATTAAATAAATCGGCTCCACGAACCATGTGGGAGCCTATAACCTCTGTTTGAACACTGTTTGTCTTCTTTAAAATATATAAATTTAAAATAGAAACATATACACTATTAGATGGGGTACATTCTTGTTAACAAATTCTTTGTTCGCAAAGTGAACAAATTTTCTATTATTTGACTAGATTTTTTTTGTTGTTTAATTTTGTCACGTGATATAAAAAATGACAATCTTTGTTTGTGTGCTTTCCAAAATATAGGGGATAAATTTAAAATAAAAATATGTATACAGTATTAGACGAAGTACACTCTTGTTAACATAATGTATATTCAAAATTAAATGTTTATAAAATGAAGTATTGTATTATGTACTTACGTTTTTTTTATTGAAATTTTGTCACATAAAAAACTATTATATCTATAATATACGCAGGAAATTGTTGATTTTCATAATTTTTGTGTGGATATAAATTAATCTTTTATATTTGAAAGGAAACCTATACCGTTGCATGTTTTGATTGCTTCTATCGAGTCGTTGTATATGTTGTATTATATTAATAACAACCATGAATCGAATACTGAATTTTAATGAATGTCTTAGGACGATTTTTGATTTATCAAGACACGCAACTATTAATTACATCAAGTGTATTATCTGTTTAATGGCATGCACAATTTATTAAAAATAAAAGAAGTCGACTCTTAGTCTAATGTCAAACATAATTAGTTATATCGTTAGATTAGCCAACCATGATAATAATAGTAATAAAAATGCCTTGTTTTTTAATCTCATATGATTACATTTTTCAAAATCAATATGAGGTCAACATTTTATCGTTTTCTTTTTTAGTTTTTCACTTTTATCAAATTATTTCTTAATCAATTTTCTCATTTAATTAATTGATATCATCCATAGTCTACGTGCATATATGTATATCATTCATTAATTACTTAATGTAATTCCGCTACAATCTTTAATACATTTCCATTTAGAGCGAAACTAATTGGTTCACTTCTTGTTAATTTTGTATAATTTTTGTTATCATTTTTGTTTTTATGGTGTTAGAGATTACTCTAAATCTGTGTTGAAATATTTAATTTGGAAGTGTTTGCTGAAGATTAGAATTCGTTTAATTTTAGTTCCACTCAATACAGTTCAGTGTGAAGAGTGTACAGGTTATTTTAGATTAATAATCGGTGAAAGAGGTACGAAAGAATAAATGAAAACATCAAAAATAAATTAACTAATTTATTGTTCTGAAAAAGCCAAATGAATTATATCTGTTTCTAATATCAAATGATGCTTAAGAGAGTAAAAAGGGCATTACTGTATCCCTATACAAAAAAAACAATTTAATGTCTCTGGACTATTATTTTATGTACATAATGGTTCAAGTTAATCCGGATTCCATTTCCAAGAAAATAAAACAATTTTTAACGACGAATGTAAAGTTTCATTTTACGTGGAATAATTGCTATCCTAAGTAGCGAATATTTAATTATTAAACTTGAGAATGACAAGCACCAAGAGTACACTTTCATTAGTTAATGTAAATCGCGAACGTTAAAGTACACATTCGCTAGTTTAATTAGCAAAGGTAAACATTCACTGGCAACTGTACATATTCAACGACCTTCCAATTTTACGGTAACACACACACACACTAATCTTTTTAAATTTACTGTCTGCTATCGCATATACAGGGTGTCCAAAAAGTTTCTACTCAAACTTCTACCACGTGTTACTGAGGTGAAATGTATGAAAAAAATTTATATAAACATAGGTCCGAAAATTCTTTATTAAAAAAATATAAGCTTTTAGAGGATTTGGAATTTTTTAATTTTGAATTAAGCTTACTGAATTTTTTTCTCAAAAGTGCGTAGGATTTCGGGGGTATGTCTATTTACCAAAAATGATTGCAATTGACCCTCGCAACCGAAAATAATTTTTCCAGAATGATTTGAAATTTTTTAATTTGGTCGAAAAATTTCATATCCCGAATTTTTTTCTCGAAACTGGGTAGGTCTTCGGGGTATGTCTATTCACCAGAAATGCTTGTAATTGACCACTGTAACTAAATATAATTTTTTTAGTATGATTTAAAATTTTTAATTTCGTCTAAAAATTTCAGTACTTACTCGAATTTTTTTCTCAAAAGTGGGTAGGATTTCAGGGGTACGTGTATTCACTAAAAATGATTAGAATTGAGCCCCGCAACCGAAAATAATTTTTCCAGAACAATTTGAGATTTTTTAATTTCGTCGAAAAATTTCAGTTTCTCGAATTTGTTTCTCGAAAATGCGTAAGATTTCAGGGGTATGTCTACTCATCAAAAATGATTGTAATTGACTCCCGCAATCGAAAATAATTTTTCCAGAACGATTTGAAGTTTTTGAATTTAATTGTTAATAACTTTTTAACGAAGCCTACATCAACAAATTGATATTCTTGAGTTTCGTCTTATTTTGGCTTCCAGAATTTCCCATTAAAATTTTTCCCAGGGATAGTCGAGCACCCAGTATATGAACATTTAACGACCAGACTTGCAACGTTCACCTCGTCGATGAAGTTTCAGAAATTGGCGGGGATGACTCCGCGAACAGTATCGAGGGAATAAGTAGCGAACATTAGCGAGGGACCACTGTTTTAGAATCTGTAGAATAAACAAACGTTGAACATTTATTTCTGCTTCACTAGTTCTCAGTGTTTCTCGCTTGTAATGCCATCAAGACTAATACAGCGTACCTCCCTCGATAACGTTCGCGTCGCGGGCCAGGATAAGCGAACGTTAACGAGGGATCCCCGTACTCGGTACTCGAACGCGCTGTTTTAGAATCGTGACGCGTCGGTATTAATGAATATGTCATTGGATTGATTTCCATCGCTAGCAGTCGCAGCCTCGACATCCTAGGGGCGATTAAATTTCTATTCGGATCGGTATCGCGGTAAGGTGCGCGATACTTTATGCATACGGAACGGAAAAGGGAGATGGTGTCGGGTTGTGTTTTTACAAATGCGCGACGACGAAGGTGGCTCGTTGATACGAACACACGATCGGTGATAGCACGATCATTTGCATTTTAATACCGGAGCGACGATGGCGTTTGTACCCCGCGATCCTCAAGCTACGATTTGTCTATTCCGTTTATAACGAGGCGATCGACGCGCGTACACGAGCGCCGTTTAATATTCAAACGAGATCGAACGCGGTAAACTCGCGCGCCGGCCTCCAACGAAAAACGGGCCGAGCATGACTGACGGTTCTTCATCGCGAGAGCCAATTAGCCAGGACCATTGAAATTAAAGGATTCACTCGAATCATCGTCCACGATGTGTTTATTATGCCGTGGACGTGTTTGGCGAAGCTAACAATTCTATACATGATACACAATCAACGTACATAAAGGGTATTTGGCAACCCTTGGAAAAAATTTTAATGGGAGATTCTAGAGGCCAAAATAAGACGAAAATCAAGAATACCAATTTTTCGTTTGAGGCTTCGTTAGAAAGTTATTAACGTTTAAAGTTCCGCCCGTACTGAATTTTTTTCTCGAAAATGCGCAAGATTTCGGGGGTATGTCTACTCACCAAAAATGATTGTAATTGAATCCCACAACCGAAAATAATTTTTCCAAAACAATTTGAAATTTTTTTTTCCGTGAAAAAATTTCACACATTCTCGAATTTTTTTCTAGAAAGTGCATAGGATTTCGGGGGTATGTCTATTCACCAAAAATGATTGTAATTCACCCTCGCAACCGAAAATAATTTTTCCAGAACGATTTGAAATTTTTATTTGAAATCGAAAATGTTAGGCTCCTAATTAGATTTTCGGTAAGGAATTTTTTCTCAAAAGTGCGTAGGCTTTCGGGGTTATCTCTATTCACCAAAAATGCTTGTAATTGACCCCTGCAACTAAAAATAATTTTTTTAGAACGATTTGAAATTTTTTAATTTCGACGAAAAATTTGTCCACCTTCCTGAATTTTTTTCTCGAAAGTGCGTAGGTTTTCGGGGGTATGTGTATTCATAAAAAATGACTAATTGACCCCCGCAACCAAAAATAATTTTTTCAGAACAATTTGATATTTTTATTTTCGTCGAAAAATTTAGGCTTCTCTCGATTTCTCTTAAAAATTCGTTTTTGATTTTTAATAATTTTGTTTGTCGCCCGACAAAAAAGTAGTTTAATACTTTTTTATAGGTACCCATGAGCTCTACTCCCGAAAAAAGTTTCATTGAAATATATTCACTATTATAGGAATTATGGCTGTTTAAAAATTGGACCAGTTATATGGGGTTTTTCTTACTTTACGGGGTCAAGGAACAACTTCTCCAGCATTTTCATAATTTCTACATACTCTCCACTAAAACACGCGTTGTTTGCTTTTTGAAACATTAAAATCGTCCAATCCGTTCAGAAGTTAGGATGTTTTAAAGATTCTCGAATTTCTCGAATTTTTTTCTAGAAAGTGGGTAGGATTTCGGGGGTATCACTATTCACCAAAAATGATTATAATTGACCCCCGCAACTGATAATAATTTTTTTAGAACGATTTGAAAAATGTTTTTTTCGCCGCAAAATTTCAGTATCTCCCCGATTTTTTTTCTCGAAAATGGATAGGAATTCTGAGGTATGACTATTCACCAAAAATGATTGCAATTTACCCCCGTAACCGAAAATAATTCTTCCAGAACGATTTGAAATTTTTGAATTTAATTTGTTAATAACTTGTTAACGAAGCCTCAATCAACAAATTGCTTCGTAAGAAGATAGCAACACCTCTAATGGAACAGTCTCCTAACTATAAAAATTATCAAATTAAATATATATTCAAGTTTATTGCTTAAATGGAAACTTAATACTTGCGAAATTTCATTATCTCTGCATACGAAGTAAGGATAGATACTTACGTAATGTTTTTTATTCGAATTATTAATATGTTTGAGTTTTGCAGTTTTATTTTAATTTGCATAACAAATTTTTATATAATTTCATCCAATGATTAACACTAAAACTACCGACAATTATGGTGTATTTATTTGTACTAAAGAAATTAAAACAATAGATACGTGATGAAATGTATAATATAATGGAAATAAGTATTTATAGGAGATTCTAAAGGACAAAATAAGACGAAAATCAAGAATAGCAATTTGTTGATTGAGGTTTCGCCAAAAAGTTATTAACGAAGCCTCCATCAACAAATTGGTATTCTTGATTTTCGTCTTATTTTGTTCAGTGGTGGCCGAACTCCCTGTATAAAGGGACTATAAACTATAGTTTGAGATAAACTGTTCTGTCGAGGCGAATTCGATTCGAAAGAATTACCATTTTATTCTTGGATCGAAGAATTTACCTATTTTCCATGTGTCTTTTGTTTATTTGTTTATTCTCTATCGATTCATCTATTTAGAGATACAAACGAGGTAAAAATAAATTCAATAAATGTTAAGATATTAAGGGTAATTGGTACAGTTCTTGGTCATTTATCAATGACTGGTTCGATTTCAAAAACTAAAGAATATTAAACCTTTACACACCCAGAGTATTTATTAATATGAACGACCAGCAATACCGAATAAAATTTTGTGATGCGACTTCTAAAAATAAAAGAATATTCTTCTTCGCACAAAAATGTATAAATATCTCTAATTTCTGCTTATTATTGTTAAACTCTATTTAGAGGTCCACGATGTTGGGTATAATGTTTACGAACGATTACTGCGAATACGTCGGTAATAAATATAAAAAACAGAAAATCGGGTTCGCGCGCGTGTCGGGGGGAAGAAGGGGGGGGGGGGAAGAGAAATGATCGCCGCCAATTAAACCGAATATATGTCTTTAGAAAATTGTAATGTGATTTAGACGTGTCGGTTCGGAACGTTGAAATAATTGGTGAAGGGAAGTCGTTCGATCGCGTAGATCGGATCGTTCGTTCCAAGACGAAGAGTCCGAATTCCTGAACTTTCTAGTCTCCGCGTGAACATCGGGACCAAAGTAGATCAGGCAGCCGACTTCGCCGCGATTTATTCGACGTTGAACGTCTGCCATACTAATTTTCACGGACGACAATTTCGAGTGACCGAAATAGAATATTCGTAGGTGGCACAGGAGAAGATAAGATATCCGGCGAGTTTCACGAGACCGTTCCAGGTTTTGATCGCCGTCCTCTTCGCGCGATGATCGAATTTTAACGGTCGTTTCCTCCGACACGTGACGTCTAATTGATGATCAAGAGTTCTCTAATTAGGACTTGTGTATTCCACGGTCGGCAATTGGCACGACGCGAAAGTGGGTCGTGGCTCCGAGTTTCGCCCTACGTTTCGTTGTCTACGGTTTACCGTTGCGCAAACAGATATTTCAAATTCATAGTCTTCGTACCAGCTCGGGGGACTGATAAAGATACAGTGGCTGGCGTTCGAACTCCTCTCACCTTGCCTTTCCATTGTTCTTTGGCAAATTGTAACGCGTAAACACGATAGGGTTGCAATAAATGTCGGAACAGAAATCAGTAGAGTCGAGAGTAGTCCACTTCTAGTAATCCACGTTAAAAACATTGTAACGCGTAAACACGATAGGGTTAATAAATGGACCGTTTATTTTGAAAGTGGTGTAAGTCTATTTTCTCTTGCTTCGAAAACATTAAAGGTTAACATATCTGTTAATTAAAAAATTTAGGCAAATTATATGAAGTCTGGCAGTGTTTCTACTGTTTTATCAATATGTAATTTGGTTATAGAAATTTGTTTTAGGCGTATTTTACTAAACTGATGTATACTTACGGGCTGCAAAAAGACTTACACCACTTTCAAAATTAGACAATTGTAAAAATCGTTTAATTTCATTTTTGAAAAATCAATCATCACTTAAAATATACTTCATATTAATCTAATTTTGTTTATAAATAATGACACGACATAAAATAGAAGTAGTATTTTTAATTTTAGACGCTGATTACATTGCTAAAATTACAAGATATTGATAGTATTTACTTATGCTCTGCATGTGTCAGTGTTTCGAAATATGCATGATACACCGGATGTATATAAGGTAATAACTGCTTGATGCCTTTATATTTTTCATAAGTAATAGGGCTGGTATCTTGGTACAAAGGCGCCAGGGCTATTGTTTCTAGCGGTCTTCCAGGACGTGTAGGTAATAAATTTATAGTTTGAAATTCTTTGTCCTTCATCGATGTTCTATATAAAATAGTGTATGGTGCACTTTTGAGAAACCTCATCCAACATATTTGCAACCAAATTACCTGTACTCCATTAGTGTTTTTTCTTATCTGTTTTTTAATCGCATTTTGAAGATTTTTTTATCGAAACGAAATTCTCTCGTTTCATTTCATGTAAAATGAATTTATCATGTTTTCTACATTGTGTTATTACATCATAATAACCATCGGCAACCATCTGCTAAGCCACCTACCTCCGTCAATTGGACTTACACCACTTTCATAATCGATGATTATGCAATTTCATTTACCGACCAATTTTAAATTGTACAAAACATGGGAATTTTTTAAGAAATTAAACACGGACTAGTTATACATAAAAAATTTACATTAAATTAAGCATGAATTACGTGATATCTCATTTTCTTCAAAAATGGACTTAACTACTTTCAAAATAAACAATCCAAATGTTGGAGCAGAAGTCAGTAGAGTCGAGTAGTCCTCTTCCAGTAATCCACGTTAAAACATTGATTTTTTTTTAAGGGATGAGGGTATTTTTTTAAAGTTTGGAACCATGAAAACATGTCTAGAAAGTTATTTTACGGAATTCGTAAAAGTAACGAAGTTACAGCCATTTAGAGGGAACAATACGTTTTACTCGAAACCATATTTTCGAAATTAACTGGCACGATATCACAAATTTTAATCCACCGATTTACTTTTTATAACGAATCTTCAGGAGACGTGGCTTCACAGCCGGAACTAGGGATATCAAAAAGTGTTATCAATTTTTAAAAAATTGAGATATTGAATTATTTTTAGTTTGGGCTGCAAGTGTATCTTTACTGACAAGGAACCATCGCGAACGGTCCGGCTTCGATTTTGATGAAACTTTGTACACTTATAAAGCAGCCAAAAATAATCGACACGTATTTTTTTTTAGCTGCGGTAACTCGAGTTTAAGGGGTGAAACCACCCCTTGAAGTTTTGGCTCGAAACGGCTATCTCGAAAACGGAAAGACATACAAAAAAATTGTTAATGGGCGAGGTTGATGGTTTCTTATGTACAATAACATGGTGTTAAAAAATTTAAAAAAATACAATTTGTTTATAACAAAAAAAAATTTATTAACTTAATTTTTCATTTTATTGAAATTTTCATAATGACAAAAAATGACGAGCATTTTATTCCAAATCCATTGGTATGCGATTTTTTAAAATTGCCTCCTACAGTTTTGCAGATTTTGATGATTTAAATCTTGCGCGCACATCCATTATGGTAGTAGCCGTTCTAACTTTGATTTTAATGAAGCACTGCAGGCTTGCACTACTTCTAGAGGACAAAATCGGGAAAAATACAAGAATACCAATTTGTTGATGGAGGCTTCGTTAAGAAATTATTAACGTTTAAAGTTCCGCCCGTACTGAATTTTTTTCTCCGAAATGCCCAAGATTTCGGGGGAATGTGTAATGACCAAAAATGATTGAAATTGACTCCCGCAACTGAAAATAATTTTTCCGTGAATGATTTGAAATTTTTTAATTTAATTTTTTAACGAAGCCTCAATCAACAAATTGGTAGTTTTGATTTTCGTCTTATTTTGGCCTCTAGAATCTTCCATTCAAATTTTTTTCCAGGGGTGGCCGAACACCCGGTATATGAGTTTAAAAAAAATTGATTTTACAATTTAAAATCGTAGACATATAACAATAAAACGCAAAAATAGCGTTATACATAAGCAATAAAATATTTTTTGTTATTCAAAATGTTCTATTACGTAATAATGAAAAATATAAATTTTAATAAACGAAATCTGAGGAACATAAATGTTCGTTTTAAAATTACACGTTCCCATTCCCGAGAATATTACTGCGTCGTTAATTAAAACTCAATGAAAACAATTTTCGAGTTTCCAAATTTCACTTAATTTTTATGGAAAAGTCATTACCTGCGCCTGGGTATAAGTTATTATCTTCCTCAGTTATTCTATTGTCCCCATTACTCCTTATTATATCGTACTCATTAAAATTACCTTCATTGTCGAGACAATAATGGGATCCGAAGCTGGGAAGGGACTTTTATTTAGACTTTAAACGCTGCGCAAAAGAACGAACTGGAAACACGATACGACCTTAGGTTTGGTCCTTGAGATACCATTAGTTGCTTGGCTGTAAAAATTGCCTTGTCGTTGCTTGCAATTTAGTACTAGAACATAGTATTAAAGTTGAATAACATTGAACTGATATTCTTTCTGGCGTGGTTCGGAAAAATACGTAGAAAAAATAAAATATTGTTCGAATTATTTTTGACGATGTTGAGGAACTGTATCTATTTTTGAAGGAGACTTTTTTCAAATTTATTCAAAAGATAGAGTTTTTGGTAGGCTGTAAAACATTTTTTTTTTACATCAGAAAATTAAAATTTCTTTGTTTCGAAAGATATCGTCGACAGAGCTATTAAAATCATTGAAATTGAGATTGAAGGCAAATTTCGATTTTTAAAAAATTTAATAAAAATAACATATTTAATTCTAATAAAATACGATTATTTAAAATAGAAATGTATACAGGGTGTTTGGCCACCCCTGGGAAAAATTTTAATGAGGTATTCTAGAGGCCAAAATACGACGAAAATCAAGAATACCAATTTGTTGATGGAGGCTTCGTTAAAAAGTTATTAACGTTTAAAGTTCCACGCGTACTGAATTTTTTTCTCGAAAATGCGCAGGATTTCGGAGGTATGTCTATTCACCAAAAATGGTTGTAATTGATCCCTGCAACCGAAAATAATTTTTCCAAAACGATTTGAAATCTTTTTTTTCGCCGAAAAATTTGTCCACATTTCTGAATTTTTTTCTCGAAAATGCGTAGGATTTCGGATATATGTGTATTCACCAAAAATGGTTGTATTTGATCCCAGAACCTAGAAATAATTTTTTTAGAACGATTTGAAATTTTTTAATTTAATTGTTAATAACTTTTTATCGAAGCCTCAGTCAAGAAATTGATATTCTTGATTTTCGTCTTATTTTGGCCTCTAGAATCTCCCATTAAAATTTTTCCCAGGGTTGGCCCTGTATATTGCATATATTTGTATCTTAATTAAGGTTTATGAAGATATCTTATTTTCTATTAGTTTCGATAACTGACTTTGAATCATAGAAGATTCAGAATCTTGTAAGAATCTTAACAATTAAATTAGCGAAGCATACATACATCTTTCTAAATGTGGGATGACTAAGAATAAACGTATGGTCTAGTTACAGATACGCATTAATTTATATAGGCGTGCTAATAATATATAGGTGAACCGCAAAACGTAATCAGTTTAGATCGTTATATCGTTCGCGGTCCAATCGAAATTCTTGTGTCGCGTAACATGTTTATCTTTTATTTGAAATTTGTATCTAGACAAGAATTTAATAACTGTTTTAAAGTATTCCGTAAAGGAGATTCTTTAAAACTTTTCTCGATTACACTATTTTAAAATATAATAAATATACTAAATATATTAATAAGATACAGTAAAAATATCTTAGTCGACTTATTTTATGTGGTCTTATAAAGGAGGAATATTTCACACGATACTTTTGTTGTTGTTGATAGTATTATTTACTATTAATAGTTGAACTTTCGTACAGTATTTTTAAACATTTGTTTCTAAACATTGAAATCATACCTAATTATATCGAAAGAAATATCGTTACGATCTTTCCGTAGGCACATACTCTGTAAAACATAATAGTTTATATCATCAACGGAAAGATCGAGATGGTCTTGATTTATGAGAAGTCCTCACGTAATTCAATGTTGGCACAGAAAAATTATTCGCTGAACGATATTTCGATAGAAACTCGGAAATCCTTGAGAACGAATCCATTCAAAAACCAAAACATGTCGTTTCGATTATAGTGGCAAACAATCTGCATATTAATTCCCGTCAAATTGCACACACGCGGTTAATTATAGCACGTCTGAAACAACTGTCTTGCACATATTCAATGTTTTCATCCTCTCCGTGTGTCGCCTATACGGCAATGCCTGGATAACTGCGCGTTATTTTCGATTGGATAAGTGAACGTTAGTCATTCCTACTCCTAAGAGAGGTCTCCCTTGATATACACGAAGCCCAATGTCGAGTAATGTAACCTGAGCTGGGCTCAAATATCAGTGAGACAATACATACGTATAGAAACATTAATGCAAAGATAAAACTTTTTTTATTTTTGTTTTTTTTTCAATGAAACTTTCACCAGTGTATTTGTGAGAGTTTTTCGGTTAAAATAAGACGAAACACGATATAATTTGTTTTCAACCTGTTTCTAACAGAGTAGAAAATCGAGTTAAATACGATAAATACAGACTCGTTGAATACGCAAACATGATTCAAGTAATATCGTGTTTGGTCTTATTTTAATCGGAAAAACTTTGCAAATATATCAGTATAGGTCCCATTAACAAAAAATAAATAAGTTTCACACTGTGTTGTCATTTGTTATCCCCGCAGTTATCCAATATCTGCTGCATCAACAACTTCATGAGAATAATTACCACAATCATGTAGTGTTTTGTCGATGGACGTTATAAAGTAGAAAAACAGATGCTTAATTTATCGATGAAGTGTTGTTTACGGACTGTATTGGCATTCCGGAATCACTGTCGAGGAAACACCGGGAAATTGCATTATTGGTCCGTGGAAAATTCATATTGGTTATGACGTACGAAACGACAACGTCCATTAAGTTAATGTACGACGCGATACGATCGGAAACTGGATAATTGGCCCTTATTTTATCGATGGTAGCCGTAAATAGGCAGAAATGTACTGCATTCCTAGACAATGAATTACAATTCCTTTTTTATGAAGTGGCGGTAGAGTATCGTAATCAGATGTGGTATCAGCGTGACGGTTTCCGGCACATTATGCTATCGCGGCACGTCGAGTGCCCGACAGAAAATTTTCTGGACGTTGGATAGGTCGCGGTAGCCACGGTTCTTTCGATCCTGCCGCGTTAGATTTCTTTTTGTGGGCTACATCGAAAGAGAAAGTTTACGAAGAAGCAACAACAACGTCGAAAATATATGTATACAACCGAGAATCGTGAACGAATCTATAAATACAGACGGCGTAGTATTAATTAATCCCCCGTCGTACGATTTAATTAGAAGTTTCGGTGATCACAAGATTTATTAATGGATCGATCAAAATTATTAATGGACTGATCGATTGTAGACAGCTTTTATAAAGCGTAAATATACTCCTTTAAGATTCTTCATTCTTGCACTTTTATCACCAAAGCTCTACACATTTCGTTTTCTGAATTCAGATACTATTGTTTGCGTTAGCACTTAATTTTTAATCTATTCTTTGAGAAATTTCGAGGTCAGACAAACAATCTTTTGTAATCTTTTAATTCACATACCATGAGCTAATAATAATACTTTTTAGGCTTTCGCGGCCATAGTGATTACTACTAGAATTGGCTTCCGGGTTGGAGCCGTGTTCAGAAGACGAGAGAGTCATGAGCTAATAATTTTGGTTAGTCATTGTTTTTTATAAATAAATAAATAAATAAATAAAGATAGTAAGAAGATTTTAGAATTGTTATAGAGCGAAATTGGAGGTGATTTAAGTCATGAGTTTGTTATTTTCAAATTTCTTTCAGAAATTCAGAATTATTTATATTTTCGCGAGTCACTCTTTTTTCTTTGTTTTCATCGAGATGTGCCTTTGGGATTAAATTTTCTTTCGAATCAAACTGTCCTTTTACGACGTGAAAATTATAAATAAACGGAACGAGGTTCCGTGTTTAAAGTCCAGAAAAAAAATATTACCCGATTCATTGATGTTTCCTTTATGAAAAAGTAATTTCTAGCGTATTTATATCATAATTAACACCTCGAGGAGTTGTTAAAGGTCGCGGTGCGTTGAGTTTCAGGTAACTGACCCATGCGTTCAGGTGCAACAGCCAGTGGACCGTATCACTCTGACGTTATACTGTCTCAATGAGATCTATAATCGTGAGTTCTGTGAATTGAACAAGAATTTTCATAGTAATGAATAATTTCTCTCATTAGAAAACCTTGTTTAAAACTAAAACCAGAACACTTTAAACTTATTTTCAAAAAGAAGACCAGAATAATAACTCGTAAATACAACAAGAATACACTGGATAAATATACGCTATGTGTTAATTATTCAGGCTTGCATTGTTTTTATACGTCTTTGAACGTGCAATCATTAACCTCGATCTGTTATTTATGTTACCAGTTATTTTCACATATTAGAGGAGTGTTCGCTATCAATCTTATGAAACAAAATACAAAATTGAAACAATCGATATTTTTAGTTTTGATCACGAGTCGTTACGGCGGAATACTTCGAAACAAATTCACCCTTTATTTGTCCCGGATAAACAGTGAGAATATAATCTAGAACTGAAAATAAAAAAAAAAAACGTTACACGAAGTTTGTCTTTAAACGCTTTATTAGAAAGTTATGGGCAACTGTTGAGTGCACCTTGCAATTTCTAGGGGAGAACAGTATGCATATGCATGATGGGTAGCATAAGTGTCGAAGGTTTTTCAGTCTCTCGCGCGAATTGAAAGCTGTGCACGCTTGGTTCGTACAAATTTTTAAATAATAACATTTTCATTAGAGATGTAATTTATGTGTCAAGTTATTGAAAATTGGGTTTATCGTATTCAGTTCATTTAACACGTTGAATCGTAGATTAAAAATATTATTTTACATAATAGTAAGCTACATTACCTAAAATTTGTCTTAGTACTTATTTACCTAAACTCACTAAAATTTATGAAGAGAAATCCTGTCAACCATATGTGTATTAGGTGACGTAACATCTAAAGTGTTAAATGATACAGTACAATTTTTAAATAATAATAGTTTTATTGGAAAAACATTGTTGATGATCTCAAAGCAAACATTATTCGTGTTATTGATGAGATTTTTTATGTATCAGATTGTTAGAAATGAGTTTCATCGTATTCAGTCCATAAAATATGATCATTTAACATGTTGTCTACCAGACGAAAACTTTTATTTTACACAATAGTAAGCTACATAACCTAAAATTTGTCTTAGTACTTATTTACCTAAATTCACTAAAATTTATGAAAAGAAATCCTGACAACCATATGTGTATTAGGTGACGTAACATCTAAAGTGTTAAATGATACAGTACAATTTTTAAATAATAGTATTTTCATTAAAGAAAGATTGTTAACGATCGCAAAGCAAACATTACTCGTGTTATTGACGAGATTCATGTATCAGATTATTAGAAATTATTTTGATCGTATTCAGTCCGTGAAATACAATCAATCGTGGTCATTTAACACATCGATTGCCAGACCAAAACTTTTATTTTACACAACAGTAAGCTATTTAACCTAAAATTTCTCTTGGTACTTATTTCCTAGCCTCACTAAAATTTATAAACTCTATTCAAAATTTCCTTTAACATTTCAATAATTAGTATACTTCCATACTAAAGAATCCTGTTACTCGTATATAGTAGGTGAAATAGCAATTAAAGTGTTACAGTGAATACTCGATAAATGTCACTACTCCGGGTTCGGTCAGGAACACTCATGGAATAGGAGAATCGTTCTTCGAATTTGATTGTAGTTTGCCGACGCCTCGAACATAGAAAGAGTCAGTAGCTAAAGAAAAAAGAGGGACTGAAAACCGGATTTATCGCCCCAGTTTAAGTATCCGTTATAGATTACATTTCTGAAAATATTTCAGTTGACGCAAAATCTGATATCGTGTGCTAAAACGTGTTCAATTTCGAGTGAAATGTTTCAGTGGAGTTAGAGATGAGTTAGGGATGAACAGAGGTACAAATATATTAACAAAAAGTAAAAAATAAAAAACTTTCTTCCGTACAGTAGCGTGGTCACACTGACAGAGGCATTTAAACGAAGGTGACGAAGGCAATACAGATTTTTAAAGAAAGTCGCTACGTCTCTGGTTACACTTCGCCTTACTGGTTCAAGGGGGATCCCCCTAGTGGTGGAGATAAGAATATATCATTTACGGAACAGCTCTTGAGAACATTTATCGAGTTTTCACTGTAAATCATACTGTACTTCATATTATACCGTCATCAAATCGCACAGTATGGTAAAACAGTGAACGCTACATAAAGAGCCTCTACATTATCGACGTTTCGGTCGAACTAAGACGGCCGTCTTCGATAAAAAATTGTCACGCTATTCTGAAAACCAAATATCGAACCATACCGCGTGAAATGGGGTATTTTATAGCACTCTGTCGCACGATTCGAACGCGAGGAACAGTTTCGAACGCCCTTTCGCTCCAGCGCGGAGCACTTGTGTAAATAGCATTAGGATGCTACACTCCATGCTAGCGATGAACGGACGGCTTTAATGAGAGGGAGAGGTATTAAAGGAGGGTTCTCATGTGACGACACCAGCGTCCATCGATCGTGCCGACGGGAATTCGAAAGCCGCAGGCCACCACCGGGGGAGCGTAGGAAATTAAAATCAGAGCTCGTTTTAACATTTTGCAGCGGCGTTGTTCGCCGGTCGTCAAACACTGGGAATCGCTTGCGTTCCGATACGAATTGCGCGTTTCAAGATGGCTGTCGCCGCGGCGTGAAACGCATTAACCGATAAATCGCGCGTCGCTTTTTTCTCCTCTCCCCCCCCAATCCGTAATCGAGCAGCAAATTATGGAAATACGTGTTTCGATTATCCGTCCGGATGGGCGTATTATCGACGGACGAATGTAAATTTTCTTTCCTCGTTTCTGCGTTCTCTTTCTTTTCGTTCGTTCGATTCCTCGATTAATTTCTATCGTGATTACCATGCACGCGACGGGAACTCCTGCCTCCATCGACGTCCGTTAAATGTCACCTATTTTTCAGACGCGTTGCACGCGAAATAAATTGCTTGATAATTTTATTACTTTGTGCCCGTTCGAATGAAAATGGATACTCGTATCTGGAGAAACGAAACACGAAAAAGACGTAACTTCTAACGATAAGCGAACAGTAAAAATAACTATTAAGATAGTTGGTTGCGTGGAAATGGTTATAAAAGTTCGTTACAGTCCCTGCGGGATTTAGTTTCTTGTTTTTCTTTTTATTATTGAAAATACAAATATGAATGACTATAAACTACGATTATTATCGAATGTGAAGAGTATTGTACTTGAAAATGAAACGAACGTAGCTTTTCAAAATGGCGTCGTTTGTCAAAATGGCGGACCGAAATGCTGTTTCGTTTCTCGAAATTTGCTGACGTGTTGCTCGAATTGTAACGCGGATATTTGAATGTCTCCGATGAAAAATCGCTTGGATCGATGTCCATTGCTAAAGAATCACGAGATTGGTCACGATTTACGATACGTCCAGTTGGATCGGTCGATGCTCGTCGGCCCTGAAGCTTACCTCGCCTACGTCCACGCCCACGTTTCTATCACAGAAAGGGAGACCGAGAAAGACAGAGAAACGGACGAAAAGAAAAGGTAGCAAACACTTGTCTCTATCTCTGTCTTTATCTCAATCTCTGTGCCTCTCTTCGTATTTTCGTTCTCTATTTATTTGAATCTCTTTAAATTGTCTTTTTCTACCCGCCTCTACTTTAATCACTCTTTTCATTTTTCCATAGATTTCTACTTTCTTTGTGATTTTTTGGTCCCGTAGGTTGCAATAATAGTTAAAAGTTCGTAATTCGTACTGTTCGTGTTTATTTAAAATTGATCAAAATATACTTTAATATCGATGGTTTTAGTTTCTTTTAGCTGAAGAGGACTGTAAATGCAGTCGAAAATGTTTTTTGTTCAATTAGACTGTATTAAAATATATTTCAATGAATTTTAATAATAATTCAAGCTTGGAGTCATTTGTGACCAAAAAGGTTTCTTTTTAACGTGTTTTAAACTATTGACACCCTTGAGATTAGATTCTTATGCAATCACATTTCATAAATTCTTTCCTTTACAAAAGTCAAGTGTGTGATATTTGAAATATAATATTAATACTAGATTTATGGAAGCCGCCATTTTGACGGATGTCAGATTCCATATTTAAAATTGCAGAACGCGTAAATATTATTTTTTAACAACTTATGTTGAATTTGTTTGATGCAATGGCATGAATACATATTCTAATTAAAAGAAAAATCGTATTTTAAGGTAATCGTCAACATGAAAGGTATCAATAAATCTAGTGTTAACTAAAGCAGTAAAATAAGGATTAAAAGGAGGAATAGAAATTATGCGACAGCTCAATGTATGTTCATAATTGTCTCTGAACGTTTAAAAAACGAAATAAGAATGTATTTGAGGCAAGCTTCTGAAAAGGGTCCGACCAGGGAAGGGGTTAATCTACTGATTGTGCATATGCGTCAGAATCGAGGGAAAATAATAAGCAAATGAACGAAATTACGTTGTTGGAGTTTCAATTGTTTTAAAAAAAGTATTCTTAGAATAATTGAAACGACGTTACCACGTGATTAATTTCATAAGTTACCTGTAACATTGCGCCAATTTTCTCTGAAAATGTCAATTATTTTACATTTCATTGGAATAGAAAAAATTTGATGGTATACCAATAATCTTTTAGTTGAAGATCATTAGAAATAAACTCTTAGTTCGTTCGATGTTGCGTTTGAAAGATCTGGTCGCATTATTGTTATAGAAGTTGAAGAATTAACCTTTCTTGATCTTGCATTTACATAAACGTACATAGGTTACTAAGTCGGCAGTGCGATAGCGATCTCAATTGTATTCAAACGATAGACAAAGGGACTACCATCAAGATGAACACAGTACATAATCTTGGTTGGCACTAAATTATTGCCACGCGATATAAAATAATGGAACAGCAACACTTTTATGAGTTCAAATTATGTATACTTGTTGCACTAAATGTTTTCGGATAACGTTCCATGCCGTGGGAAATATTCCAATCAACGAAACGTTTCGGTTTGTTTTCGTTCATAATAGGTACAGGAGACATATTTAAAAATTATACGTTTTTCAAAATAATAACAAAAATAATTTATCCAAACAGCTGTGACTATCGTATAATGAAATTGACAATCATCGAAATTATTACTGTTGAGTTGTAAATTTTGTTTCTTATATTTTTACCAACAAATATTTTAGGAAATCTATTTAAAAATAATAGGTTTCTCAAAATAATGATAAGAATAGTTTATAACTTTATCATACGATGAAATTGTCGATCATTGAAATTATTACTAATGAGTTGTAATTTTCATTTCTTCTTACATTTTTACTAACAAATATTTTACCCTAAATGAACAGACAGCTTTAATATTAATTCATGCTTTCAACGATATAAAATAAAAACACATAACTGTTCAAGAACATGTTTATTAGTCATAAATATAGCGTAGAAAGTGCTGATATAAATAACTATTCAATTTTCATCTTATTATAGAAGCAGTTTCCATTATCCATTTTTTCTTAGTAATAATTACGCCTAGAAACCTGAATGTTCTCTAAAGCTCTGATGCTCCCAATAATTTACTTGCACATTACTAACTTCCAGGGAAATTATGGTCGTTCGCAATTTTATTTTTTTTTTTATCATAAACAGACCTTGGGCATAAGTTATTTGAAACACGAAATAAACAATGTTTTAGATGATAAATCGTTATTATTTCATGATTTTTATATTACAAATAAATTCGGTTGTAATCTTATTGTTAATACTTAATAAATTGTTATCTTTCCTACGAAGTTACTATTAATAATAAATAAAAATAAAATAACAGATAATAATTTTGAAATTTATAATATTGAAAAGATAAATCAAGAGTTACGAGTTAATGTTAGTTTTCTCTTGAAATGAAAAATCTTCGTACTGAACACTTTTTATACAATATTTTTATCTAAGAAACGTAAATTACTATAGAATTTAAAAGAAGATAAGAATTCAAAGCTGTTTTGCAATATTTCAATAAGAACGTACAAAACTTTTAAGTCAAATTTCGAAATGAGGACCCGGTTAACTGATTATCGATGTAAGGGTTAAATAACTTTGGGGAACAGTGATTCTGCAACACAAGATTTCTGAACCAATTTATAGTATTTCTAGTCTACCGAATAAGACAATTTTCTCATTTTTTCTGGATTGAATCTAGTTTTTGAGATAAGGCCAACCTAGTGATAATGATAACAAAATACACAAAGTAGAATTAAAGAAGTAAATGCCTTCATTCTTTTAACTTTATACATATAACAACATTTTATTTCAGGTTCCATTTTTGTATATAAAATGTTTGACAAAGCTATTACGAAAATTAGTAAGAAATGTTTTTTATAATATTTCCTATATTGTTCAATTTTTCAAACATTTTATATACAAAAATGGAGCCCAAAATAAAATGTTGTAATATGTATAAAATTAAAAGAAAACAGGTATTTACTTCTTTAATACTATTAATAAATTATATACTATATACGGGTTATGCGGCATTCACTGTTATCGATCGTGTATGTATTGTATAATATCCCTAGCAAATTTTTACACCAGAAGTTGGTAACAGACTTCGACAAACGTAAACTAATAAACAGAACCAAAATTGAAATAAAACAGTTAAATAGGACAGCGTATCAAGTGTACTGTACGTATGTAACAAAATCACTTATGAATCTGATGGGTACCGAAAAAAAAATATAATCGTTTAAATCGTCGTTATGGAATCAAAGAAGACTCGTGCTTGACAAATCGTTTAATACGATGTCGTTACCCTGCGAATGAAATTAAAGGAAGAATTAAAAAAAAAAAAATGAAGAGATACGAACGACGACAGGGTCGTGCCGCGTGCGTGAACGTACGCAAACTGGAGTGCAGCTGAAGTGTTACTCGCTGGTAGCAATGCCGTCTGGACTACTTGAACGGGCATCGCGTACTACTGGGCACAACCGTACCCTACAAAGAGAGGAGACGATACTCGAGTTACGCGAGATACGCGAGATACTTGTCGATACTCGAGATACCCGACTCGAGGGCACGAAGAGGCGGGGACACCTGAAGTCGGTTTAAAAGCATATACGGATTACGAGAAGACACTCGAATTACAGAAGGCGCAGGATGCGGGAGCATGAATCTCGGTCAGTGGTCGCAAGAAAGTGCACGGTCTAGTTTTAATGACGCCATTGGCATTCAGGACGCCTGGGTGTCTATTTCTGGAACCGTTGCACAGCGTGCAGTTTTACGAAGTTATGAATTAATCGAGTACCCTCAGATTCTCGTACATTTATTTCACGCTACGTTGCATGGTTTATCGTTATCGTTGCTCTTGCAAATGAACCGCTCTGCCCAACTATCTTGAACATTTTTTGCAGTGGCGGCCATCTTGAGCAGTTTTCGTGCTCTCGCGGACGAGATTCGGCTCGACATTGAATTCTCCGACCCCTGTTACACTTAACTTGCAATATTACCATGCAAACATCTAATAATTATTTAGTCAGTGTTTGTAATATAATTAAGTTAAAATGAGGTTAGGTACAGTTTACAATTATAATTATTTCACATTCGCAAAAAACAAAGAAGAAAATGGCAACAGAATATTGACATAGAATTAACTGATAGAGATTGAAGTCGCGATGTAATAACTCAAGACAGAGTATAAGTAGTTATATTTTTGAAATGGCGGCCATTTTGCACGGACGAAAATCCAGCTCGACATTGAATTTTCTGACCCTTGTTACATTATACTTAGCTTGCAATGTCGTGATACAAATATCTAATAATTATTTAGTCAATGTTTGTAATATAATTAAGTTAAAATGAGGTTAGGTAAACTCGTGTTTACGCTACAGTTTATAATTATAATTATTTCACATTCGCCAAAACGAAGAAGAAAATGGCAGCAAAATATTGACATAGAATTGACTGATAGAGATTGAAGTCGCGATGTAATAACTCAGGACAGAGTATAAGTAGTTATATTTTTGAAATGGCGGCCATCTTGCACGGACGAAAATCCAGCTCGACATTGAATTTTCTGACCCTTGTTACATTATACTTAGCTTGCAATGTCGTGATACAAATATCTAATAATTATTTAGTCAATGTTTGTAATATAATTAAGTTAAAATGAGGTTAGGTAAACTCGTGTTTACGCTACAGTTTATAATTATAATTATTTCACATTCGCCAAAACGAAGAAGAAAATGGCAGCAAAATATTGACATAGAATTGACTGATAGAGATTGAAGTCGCGATGTAATAACTCAGGACAGAGTATAAGTAGTTATATTTTTGAAATGGCGGCCATCTTGCACAAAAATCCAGCTCGACATTGAATTTTCTGACCCCTGTTACATAATACTTTGCTTGCAATGTCGTGATGCAAACATCTTATAATTATTTAGTCTATGTTTGTGATATAATTAAGTTAAAATGAGGTTAGGTAAACTCGTGTTTACGCTACAGTTTATAATTATAATTATTCACATTCGCAAAAACAAAGAAGAAAATGGCAACAGAATATTGACATAGAATTGACTGATAGAGATTGAAGTCGGGATGTAATAACTCGGGACAGAGTCATTTCGTGCGGCCATCTTGCACGGACGAAAATCCAGCTCGACATCGAATTTTCTGACCCCTGTTACATTATACTTAGCTTGCAATATCGCGATGCAAACATCTAATAATTATTTAGTCAGCGTTTGTAATATAATAAAGTTAAAATAAGGTTAGGTCGATTCGCGTTTAGACTGCAGTAATTGGTTGAAACGACAACGTTTATAATTATTCCACATTTGTAAGAAAAAGAAGAAAATTGCGATGGAATATTGACATAGAATTAACTAATAGAGATTCAAGTGTCCATGTAGTAAGTAACCAAGCGTTGTTTTTGTATAATAACTGAAGGCACAGTGTAAATAGTTATATTTTTGAGGTAAGATGTCGTAGGTTTTACGTAACTCGGAGGAAGATTAATTTGAGATGAAAATATTTACTCAGAAGGGTTGGTATATTACCAAATCACTGTTATTCAATCTTCAGTATAGTATCAAGCTCCACAATCTTTCTTGATCAAATTAAACTAATAAAGGTTAGTTTATTCTTATTTTTGTAAATGTGACAAAGTTAAGAAATTCTTCGAACCCAAATGATAAATAATGATGTCTATTTCTCCATATATATGTAGAGAAGTTGTGTGTCAATTTTAACACGTTCTACTTTAGTGGTAGCTTCTAGTTTACGTGGAATCAGTTTTCTGATTTGTTGAAATAATTCGTTTTTATTATCGAACGACCATAATCGCAACTCGTTTTGTACAATCCCATGCTCCATATGGGATCTGGATTGGGCAACTGGACTGGCCACGTCTGAACATTGATTTTCTCCCTGCATAAAAATTCCTGAACCAACATGGCCGAATGCTCCGGGTCATTATCATGCTGGAGTAATTATTCCGGGGACATCTCGTTCGTACCAAACGGTACATTGCGTGATTTTATAATCTCATTGTGCCTGTACCGATTCATAGTTCGTTCAATTCGAACAAATTGGGAAGAATAAAACGGTAAAAGGTCAAAAATATCAACTCTCGAGGGAGTCATTGTAAAACGGAGATTATAGTCTTTTAATTTACGGAAACTTTTAGGAGCTTTCAAATTTAAAAATTTTCAATTAAACGTTTAACATTTTTCAAACTGAATTCTAGCGTGGAAGTATCTTCGAGAAAATTTAACTTGGAAAATTTAATATAGAAATTTTAAATGATTCTAAGAAGATTGTTGTATGATTTGTTTTCACAAAATTAACAATATCGACAACATTTCGACCAACTGTCCTAATATATTGTACTATTTCTCAATGATTTTTATATCGAACAATTTTCGTTCTTAAACTGAAGTTTGAATTTAACCTTTAAGTGGATTATTGGGGCCCTCTGCAAGTTTAAACTAATATTTATTCAATATATGTCGATCTAATTATTTGAAAATTTATATAATACTCCATTAGTTCATTATTTTTTAAATGTTTCAAAGGAAAGTTGATTTCCATTTGCCAATTTGATAAAAATCAACATTAAGTAGAATGATTCAGTTGAGATTGAGAATATCTGGTGCATGTTTATAGGTGATTCTAAAAATTATTTAAAATAGATGAGCCCGTGTAACGTTAATAAAAGCTCGTTTGACACTGTCTAATCGTGTTCATTTTGTTTCTGCTACGTAAAAGTCGACGATGTGTTCGATACCATGAATCCGATAACTTTTCTACGTACAACCTAGCTACATGATTAGCTCCAATTGATCTGATTTATCCCCCAAATGGGATTAAATTTCTCTGTATTTGTACGACTAAGGATTCAGGAAAACAGACATACCGTAACACGTGGCAGTCAGTTTGGGGTGCAGAGATTTATACATCGCTAGGGCCCATGAGACCGCTCTCACGGATCGATGTTCGTATGATATACTATAGCTGTATAGACAATGTGTTCCTGTAGCTAGGTGGGTGGATTCTGCCCGGCACGTTCAGTTCATAGACCCTGGTCAATGCTCCAATCTGCTTCTCACGTTTTAAGTGCTTCAGCTCGCACTTGAGACTAATTTGTCGATCTACAACTTACAGACATCCCTCTAGTTTTTCTACATTGTTTCATTATCAGCAACTTTTATGCACCAGACACAGCAGTTCAAAATTTTTTATAAAATAGAAGTATTCTTTTTTCTCACTAAAAATGATATTATATTTATCAAGTACCAATCTCCTATTTACAGGCATTCAAAAAACAATTTTTTACTCGTAGTAAAATTTATTCGAATATCATGTGTCTTTTAAGACAAAGTTTAGACCTAAATGAAATGCAGTGCAATTTTTTTAACCTCTTTTATCATTCCAGAGGCCAAAATAAGACGAAAATCAAGAATACCAATTTCTTGATCGAGGCTTTATTAACAAGTTATTAAAAAATTTCAAATCATTCTGAAAAAATTATTTTTGATTGCGGGACTCAATTACAGTCATTTTTTATGAATACACATGCACCTCAAATCCTACCCACTTTCGAGAAAAAAATTCGAATAGGTACTGAAATTTTTAGACGAAATTAAAAAATTTCAAATCATACTAAAAAAATTATATTTAGTTACAGGGGGCAATTACAAGCATTATTGGTGAATAGACATACCTCGAAATCCTACCCACCTCTGAGAAAAAAATTCTTTAACGAAAATCTAATACCAGGCCCAGAAATGCATCCCTGAAATTGGACGATTTTAATGTTTCATAAAGCAAACAACGCGTATTTTAGTGGAGATTATGTAGAAATTATGAAATTCTTGGAAAAATTCTTCCTTAACCCCGTAAAGTGAGAAAAACCCCATATAACTGGTCCAATTTTTAAACAGCCATAACTCCTACAATAGTGAATATATTTCAATGAAACTTTTTTCGGAAGTAGAGTTCATGGGTACCTACAAAAAAGTATTAAACAACTCTTTTGTCGGGCGATAAACAAAATTATTAAAAATCAAAAATGAATTTTTAAGAGAAATCGACAAGGGTAGTGCTGAAATTTTTCGACGAAATTGAAAAGTTTCAAATCGTTCTGGGAAAATTATGTTTGGTTCCGGGGGTCAATTACAATCATTTTTGGTGAATAGACATATCCCCGAAATCCTACGCATTTTCGAGAAAAAAATTCAGTACTGGCGGAACTTTAAATGTTAATAACTTTTTAACGAAGCCTCCGTCAACAAATTGGAATTCTTGATTTTCGTCTTATTTTGGCCTCTAGAATCTCCCATTAAATTTTTTCGCAGGGTTAGCCGAACACCTTGTATATTATAAATAGAAAAATTTATTATAATATCATGTGTCTTTTAATACTAGAACTACCAAAGTGGTCAAAATGACCCATTCGTAGTTTCTAATAAAAATTGTAAAGAGTTATTCAACTGAATTTTTAAAAAGTTATCGTTGCTTCTTATAAGAATATGAATAAACATTTATTTCCATTGCATTATACGTTTCTTCAAATACATATCGTTTTAATTTCTTTTAGTGCAAATAAATACACTATAATTGTCGGTAGTTCTAGTGTTAACACATAAAGTTGAGACCTAAATGAAATGCATTGCAATTTTTCTAACCTCTTTTGCCATATGTATTATAAATAGAAAAATATTATATCGGACAATGATTTATTTGATTTTTCTAGTCTGGAATACCCACAGATCTTAGTCGAGATAATTACATTATTATAACTTTCTTTTTGTTGAGAAATATTTAATCTTGAAGCTGACAAAAAAAAAAAATTCATGCCCATATGGAAAAATTATTTTTTCTATATAATTTTTAATTCAACGTACAAAATATTTTACATACAAGAATTCTTTTGTAATTCTGTAAAATAATAGTCAACACGGTGTGTCGAAAATTAATCAATCGTGATCATTTCCCAAAATACATATAAAATTTTCATTGAAAAGTAAGCTTCTTGGCCAAGAAAATAAGCTTGGTGAAGTGACATTGTAGACGTTTGAGAAGTCATATTACGAACATTGCGTCGACTCCCCGACAATGGAGACTATGAATTCTTGCGAACGTGGTTTCAGCAGGATAACGACCATTTGGAGAAGTTTGTCGATAAAGACGCTGAGCTTCTCCTCCATTCTCGTTCCCTCTCGTCTACGCAAGAAATGCATTTCTAGCATTTCAGCGCTTAACCCTTTAATTGCGAACTACTCCCACTCAAGACGCACGCTGCGCTCCAGAGATTCTTTTTCACTCTAGCCATTTTGCATCTACGGTGCACAAATATTCTCCGTTGCTTTTCTTAAAATAAGTCTCTTATCTGCTTCGTTATTTACGTCCAATGTATCGAGTTATAATTAGACTGTGGATGTTTATGTGTTTATGGGAAATTTTAATTCTGAAAAACTAACTTAACATGCAAAAATATGAGAAATGCTTAAAATAAGAATTATAAATATCATACAATTACAAAATAATTATGTAGAATAAATTATTATATTTAGGGGTTGAAACAACCCTTTACAAAGCTCCAATTTCATTAATTGTAATTGTCGAATAATTGAATTTTATTTTTTTAATAACTCAATATTTGTTGCTTTTATCGTGGTTTTCTTGATTTTTATAAAAACAAATCTGTCTAAAAAAATATACCAGTTTACTGTATATTTATTCAACTTTCAACTATGGGCGCCAATAGCACACGTTAGGTGATTTTATCAAACACCTATGGGTGTCGATAAGGACGAAAAGATTAAATGAAAATGCTCGATGAAGTCAACGCGCAACAAAATATTTACGAGAATTCCGTTACCATTGTTATTGTTATCTGTACAACTTCGACTTGCAACACTATGATATCGACGCTAACGTTACACAAACCGATACTATTGCTCTTATTGTTATTCCATATCCAATAGTAATTGTTTACATTGTGTTATCGTGCCCGAGGAATGTCAGATAATGTTCATATGCCTGATAACTACATAGAACGTTGAAATATTTCCGCTAAGGTTATCAGTTTAAACAAAATTAAATTGTTTATTTTTACTGAAATTATTATACAAGATATTGCGATGGAAAACTGGCATACTTTATCTGGGAATAATGCTACAAAGCGTCCTCTTTAGGAAACAATAAGAAAATAAAGTATCGTATAAGGCAGGATGAGAAACAAATAAGCTCGTTGAAAGTAAAATCAATTTCCTCTTCATTGATTCTGTGGTAGCAAACATTCTGTATGCCCTAAGCCAATTTGTCGTAAATCCCAGGAATAACACGAAGTAGGGTAATTTTTGACTTGTTTCTCCCCTTTCGTTCTGACATATTCTACGGTCAGGGGTCACAATTGCACGTGTCGCCAATGTCGACACGTGGCTCCCTATCCACGCAATGTTTTCTCCCCACCGTGATTTGTACAACGAAAACGGTGATATTCGTTCTGGATTGACAGTTTGCAAAATTCTATTCGACTAATAAACAACGAATTTTTCGTATCTCTGAGAAAAACAAATTTCAAGATTCGATGGTGCTTTAAAATTGAATGAATAATTTTGACATTATATTGTTTAATACAATTATTTTATACAGGGTTCTCTTAACTAGATTACATCTCTGTTTTAAGCGAAGATAGACAAAAAATATATAATATAATATTATTCAACGTTTAAAAAATCTAAAATAAATATGAATTAGATTTGCGTTTCATTGGACGAGAAATTGGCTCAGTTTCGTATTTTTTCAATTTATAATTTATCGAAATAAACTAAATATGTGTATCGAACAAATATTTAAGATATCGAATGGTTTTTGTGGCTTTGAAGTTTATAAAATTCTTCATCAACGACATCGAAACTATCTCAGATCGTTAACCTTCCGCACACAGTGGTCTTGGAAATAAGTGGTCAGACAATAACAGCTTATTCTACTCGCCTTGAGACGATGATGATACAGTAGCTTATTCTACTTATCTCAAGGATGAAATATAAGATCGTGCAGTATATTTCCTACTATGTGGAAATCAACAACAGATTCTATACATAAAAATAAAAAAAGAAAATTTATGTAAACATGCATCGTTTACGACCTTGTTTTCAAGTCCTCTTTTGTATTTTGTGTTCGTCATTTTCCAATGAGTCGTTTAGCAATTATTATTGCTAAAATAATAATTTTATTTTTTACAAAACATTTATGTAATAAACGTACAGTTTTGAAAGTAGATAACTGTTTTCATGATCGAAAACTCTAACACATGTGTTAATATCTAACACATTTATCATTGGTGGTTGCTGAAAGCCAAGTCTTTCAACGTACCAATGACAAATCGATGTACCACGATGTATTAATACATCTCGTTCAATATACCCACCCTCGAGAAATTAATAATCTTCTTTCTGATATAGCTCGAGGAAAAATGAACGTACGACATTTTATCAAACTTATGAGACTCCTCGATCCCTTATCAGAGTGAAATCTTAAGAGGTATCCAGTGGAAAAGTTCAACGTCCAAGGGACACGCGCGCGCACCAAGGTCAAATCATGCGAAATACGAATATTCCCTGACGTCAGGATACCTAACGCGGTCACCGTATTCGAGAGGATTCAATCTCGAGAAAAATATAATGTATATATTTCTCCTATCCAGTATAATTACAACTAAAAAAAACAAATACAAAATGATAAAACATCCATAACGTCAAAGACATAATTAAACAATGGCAGATAACAAGGTAAAGTTATAGGTATTTAAGCCTCCCTGTTACGAAAGAAAACGTTATCTGAATTTTACGCCAAACAAACTTTTTATTCGATGAAAAAAATTGAACAGTCATACGAATATTTAAATAGTAATACAGTGTGATCGGCCACACCTGGAAAAAATTTTAATGGGAGATTCCAGAGGCCAAAGTAAGACAAAAATCAAGAATATCAATTTGTTGATGGAGGCTTCGTTAAAAAGTTATTAACGTTTAACGTTCCGCCCGTACTGAATTTTTTTCTCGAAAATGCGCAAGATTTCGGGGGTATGTCTATTCACCAAAAATACTTGTAATTGACCCCTGCAACTAAAAATAATTTTTTTAGAACGATTTGAAATTTTTTAATTTCGACGAAAAATTTGTCCACCTTCCTGAATTTTTTTCTCGAAAGTGCGTAGGTTTTCGGGGGTATGTGTATTCATAAAAAATGACTAATTGACCCCCGCAACCAAAAATAATTTTTTCAGAACAATTTTATGTTTTTATTTTCGTCGACAAATTTAGGCTTCTCTCGATTTCTCTTAAAAATTCGTTTTTGATTTTTAATAATTTTGTTTCTCGCCCGACAAAAAAGTAGTTTAATACTTTTTTTTAGGTACCCATGAACTCTACTTCGGAAAAAGGTTTCATTGAAATATATTCACTATTGTAGAAGTTATGACTGTTTGAAAATTGGACCAGTTATATGGGGTTTTTCTCACTTTACGGGGTCAAGGAACAATTTTTCCAGCATTTTCATAATTTCTACATATTTTCTACTAAAATACGCGTTTTTTGCTTTTTGAAACATTGAAATCGTGCAATCCGTTCAGAAGTTATAATGTTTTAAAGATTCTCATGAAAATTCCTGCAGACATTTCTGGCCAAGAATTTTTTTCTCGAAACTGAGTAGGATTTCGGGGTATATCTGTTCACCAAAAATGATTGTAATTGACCCCCGCAACCGAAAATAATTTTTCCAGAATGATTTGAAATTTTGTAATTTTGCCAAAAAATTTCACCCTTTATCGATTTTTCTTAAAAATTTGTTTTTGGTTTTTAATAAACACAGCCATAGGTAATGTAGTAATATAATTTATTAATCAAAAGTAACATATATTTAAATTTCCTACGTTTTATTCATCGACTGTTTAGTATCGACGTTACTGATGGATGCATATTTCTGTGATTTCTTTGTTTGTGTGAAATATAATCCGTTACATTTACCCGAGAATAGTCAGGGTAATAATGCCTGTTTTCGAGCATTCCAGATAACCGGGTGCCGGATACTCGGAACTCTACTGTATTCGAATAATAATATTTCAGTAGTGATAATGAAATAATTAGATACGAATAATAATATTTCAATAGTGATAGCTAAATATTGAGAACCATATAATGATATTTGAATAGCGATGATAATATAGAATAATTTCGAATAATTTCGAATAGTAATATTCGATGTAATCCCCTAACCTCGTGTAGCGGTACACGTGGACGATGTCATGGGCGCGGGAAAGGCGCGTGGAAAACGTGACGGGATAAGATCGATGAAAAGTCACGCTCGATCCCATTGCTAGCGCGGCGTCGTAGGATAGGTGCACGCATAACCAGACCGACTTATGCATCGAATTTTACATACACGCCCTATCTGACGCGCACGCACGTGATCTGTTCGTACATAGGACGCGCGTGGGTGGTACGGTACATAGGAGAAAGGGTGGGTTCGTCGCTTCACCTCGGTGTGGCGCGACGGTGGCGGTGGCACTGGAACGAGAGCAACTAGAGGGCGTGAGAGAGATAACGTGAAAGGGAATAGGTAATAACGTGGGATAACAGAAAGAGAGACGGGAAGACGTAAATGGATACGGGAAAAAGAAAGATAAAGAAAAAGGGATAAACAGAAGTGGCGGTGAAGGAAGGGTGGGAGAGACGGAACGATGATAAAGACAGGGAAAAGGAAAGTAATGAAGAGAGAAAGGGTGAGACCAGAGAGAGGAAATAGGGGAGAGAGAGAGAGAGAAAGAGGAGGAGTGGAGCGATGGTTCTGCGCACGTGCGGACCACCGGCACCTCGATCGATCCTCCTCGTTTCGAAGAGTCGTTACGAGCCGAGTACCGGTACTCTTCGAGCTGGTACTAACAGCCGTACTGTCAGACAGCCGTAGTGTGGTACTCGACAATTTTCTGGCATGCGAAACTAAAGAAACACTCCTTACGATGGCACTTTCGTCGCTAAGTGTCGTCGACCCTGGAATTCGGCAACTTGTTCTTAATTCTTTCCCCGCGACTGATGCCGTTTCGGAACAGGCACAATGGAGTCTCGATTATACGAACTTAATTGGGGGAACACGATGTTTTGGGCTACCGGAGCGAAACGGAATATTTCTAAGTGAGAATTTAACCATTTTACAGAGCATCCGTACCGCCGTAAACGTGATTTCGACGTGTCGCGATCCTCTTCGGGATAACGATAAAATCTTCAAACGTCAACGTGTCTTAATTTAATTTTTAATTTCTAACAAAAAGTAATCGAATTATTATCACAGAAATTATTATGTTACATGTGATATGGAAAACAGTTGAACCTTGAAGGATTCAATTAAAACCAAAAGTCTTGGTAGTCTACGAAGAAAAGAGGAATGAGAAAATTATTATCGTGTTATTAAAGTTTGTTGCGATAAATTTTATTTATTTTATTTACTCGTATAGATACCCATTAATTAGCAATTTTCTTCTCATGATTTTTAGAAGATTCTTTAGATGTTAGTTCTTTCATGAATTTAATAAGAATATGCACTTTGAAGCGACAATAACATAAAGGTACACCGTAACCTGACAAAATGTGTCGACACAGAAAAAATGGTAGGGATAAGTGTGCAATCCTCCAATAGGAACCTTGACAGCTAGTCGAATTTTATTCTCAAACACTATTATTAACAAAGTTAACAAGCAACTAGAAACGTCTGTTTTAACACTTGGCTGGAAAATTTTTAATAGGGTATTCTAGAGGCCAAAATACGATGAGAATCAAGAATACCAATTTGTTAATGGAGACTCCCTTAAAAAGTTATTAACGTTTAAAGTACCACGTGTACAGAATTTTTTTCTCGAAAATACGCAGGATTTCGGGAGTATGTCTATTCACCGAAAATGATTGTAATCGACCCCCGCAAGCGAAAATAATTTTTCCAGAACGATTTGAAATATTTTTTTTCGTCGTAAAATTTCACACCTTCTCGAATTTTTTTCTAGAAAGTGGATAGGATTTCGGGGGTATGTCTATTCACCAAAAATAATTGTAATTGACTCCCGCAACCAAAAATAATTTTTTCAGAACGATTTGAAATTTTTTAATTTAATTGTTAATAACTTTTTAACGAAGCCTCAGTCAAGAAATTGATATTCTTGATTTTCATCTTATTCTGGCCTCTAGAATTTCCCATTAAAATTTTTCCCGGGGGTGGCTGAACACCCTGTATAATTTTCTAAAATTATAGTCTGAATAATCAAAACATTCGATAGTTCAATGATTCGTGGTTGGAAATGTCTAGTTTTTAACAAATTTAAAATGAGTATTTCTAGTAACATTAATATTATTTAAAAGTTTAGGAGTACGTATTAGTAAGATTGTATTAGTGACTGCCGCATTGCTCTGAGCAAGTTTGAATTAATGATCAGTCAACGAAACTCGATTGAAAACCGCATCTAAATTTCGGGTACGAAAGGGTTAATTAGCGTTTCGATAGAAGCACATAGCCATTAATATCGAAACAACGATACAGTCTGTTAATTAACAACGAAAGAACTCGTTCGATGGTTTCGGAAGCGTACACGCGACACACGTTGCAACAATTCGTACTTTCGTATCCTCCGCCATCGTTGGTGGTTCACAATAAACTTGAACGTTTAATGCAGCCACTGAAAATAATCCAATGCCGTCGAATTTGGCAACTGCGTTGGCCGTGGTGCTATGCGAATGTATTCTGTATAAAAATTTGACGATAAAGTATCGTTTAATTTATATTGTTATTCCGCAAAAATAATTAATAATTCACTATTTAAAAATTCACGCAACTTCGAATTTTAAAATTTTCAATCATCTACCGTCAGAAATTTTACAAAATTATTATTTATTTTTTAACGAAATTTACCGTGACAGTTCTGCAATGAAATTCGTGTTGAATAGAAAATTTAATCTGGTTAATAATCGAGAGAAAAACTCTAATGTGAATCTGTAGAATAAGAAACGAGCGATGATTTAATGCCCGCCGGTCGAAGGTTAAGAAATTTATTTGTATGTCTTCTAAAATGGCGCGCTTCGGTCTGTAATAAGCCACAGACGACTCGAAGTCTTCGTCATTTAACCGTCTGACGCACAGTCAACCAGAATTCATTCGTCTCGGGACAGAAATAATCGACTTATTTCTGTGAGTAGAGAAAAAAATATATATATATAAGTTATTTCTTTGTGTACATTACGTCATTCTTTTCATTTTCCCCCTCCTTAAACTGTCACATTGATAAATTAACAAATACGAATATTTCAGTTATGCTTATCATCTTATTTTTTATTTCAACATCGTCGACCCTATACGATTGAAGATATGTTAATAAACTTTTATTTGTTCCTATTTTATAACGAAATGTTTTGTACTAGAGACTTCAGAATTTAAAAAAGTAGGGAAAGAAGAGACAATTTTATTGAAACATGCTTGAATATTTTATTTAAAAACTGAAACGATTTGCATATGTTATACAAAACTTAAATATAAAGTTTCATCGAAATCAGTCGTTTAGACGCAATTATATTTAACAGACGTATATACACCCGTCCAAAAAGCATATATTTGTGTTTAATAATTAAAACTCGATCACAGATTCTTCAAAAAAATTTTCTCGATTACAATACCTTCTTTGTCGAAAATAAAAAAACTTCAGACTTAATTTCGTAGAATCATCCATTAAATGACTAAACAGCCACATTTGTTCATCGTCTTTGCAAGCAATCGATTCGACGCTCCCATACTGTCCAAGTTACTCCGAACAAAGGGGCAAACTGTGAAATGCAATTATAAAACAGAAAGCTTCCAAGCGATACGTCGTAACGAAGGTCATGGCGACCCGACAGTACAAGTTTTTCATTTCCTCCATTTTAAACGCTGGTTCCGAAAAAGCAGCAACCTTCGAATCATTCTAATATCGGTATTGATTTGTTGCCGATTTAATGAGACACGAGACTTTCAAGGGAGCACGCAGAGAAACGGCCCGACGATGCGAAATATTGTTCAGCCCCGTAATAATTGTTCCTTCTCGCGATCGAATCACTCGACAGGGAGTCATTTATGTCGAATGAAAAACCCCGAGCTCTGGCGTGCCTGCGATCGGGAGTTCATATTTCATAACTGACGCATATACCAGCTCGAAAGAGAAAAAGGAATCCAGATATTAAGTCTCCGCGGCAGAGGCAGCCATCTTTATTTCAGTCGCGATCCCGCGTATTCGTTAGTTACATAAATTACCGACGACGCGCTCGTCGTGAATTTCTTTCACGGGCATTAAAAGTCATAAGCAGTTACGCGGTATAAGTCACGGAACCAGTTACGAGTTGATATCTTCGGAACCGGTGAAAATATCGCGAACAATCTCGATGATGGTTCAATAGGTAAGAATACATCGTTTGTGACGTATGATGGACAACGTTTCTGTAAGAACACCACGAGTTTATTTATTCTATAAACTTGTATTCAGTTTTTTAGGTTACCAGTAATCGTTGTCGCTGGTGGAAATTGTTTTTGGTTACGAATAACCAAATTCTATATTGATTACATCGAAATAACCGACGGTTTAAATATCTTTTCACAATAATCTACGATGTAAAGGGCTGATCATTCTCGAACATAACCTCTTAGTTTTGGAACGTACCAGGGTGTAGATTTAAATGCTCGTGATCTTCAGATTATGCGATTATAAATTACTCGTCCAGGTGCATTAAGCTTTGCTAAGCAGACGTACACTCACTGTTACTAATGATGAGACGCGGTATTTTCATTACGATTCGAAAACAAAGTGAAATAACCACGAAAGGAAATCGTTATGACGACATTCCAGACATCAAAAGGGCCGTAACGAGTATCCTCAGAGGTGTTCCGTAAAAGAACATAAAACAGTCGTTTGATGCATTAGATCACCGCTGAAGGAATGTATGTTATACATAAAATTCTAACCACGTTTTTAATTATACAATTTTTAGACGATTTCGACTCAGATGTATACAGAGTGTTCGGCTACTCCTGGGGAAAATTTTAATGGGGGATTCTAGAGGCCAAAATAAGACGAAAATCAAGAATACCAATTTGTTGATGAAGGTTTTGTTAAAAAGTTATTAACGTTTAAAGTTCCGCCCGTTCTGAATTTTTTTTTAGAAAATGCACAGGATTTCGGGGGCATGTCTATTCACCAAAAATGATTGTAATTGGCCCCCTCAACCGAAAATAATTTTTCCAGAACGATTTGAAATTTTTTTTCCGTCAAAAAATTTCACACCTTCTCGAATTTTTTTCTTGAAAATGCGTAGGATTTCGGAGGTATGTAGCATGACCAAAAATGATTATAATTGGCCCTCGCAACCGAAAATAATTTTTTTAGAACAATTTGAAATTTTTGAATTTAATTGTTAATAACTTTTTAACGAAGCCTCCATCAACAAATTGGTATTCTCGATTTTTGTCTTATTTTGGCCTCTAGAATCCCCCATTAAAATTTTTCATTTAGTGGTTCTGAGTAAACTAAAACTCTACTGAATCAACAGAATAAATAAAGATGCAAGGATAAATAAAATTCAGTTATATTTGTTTATTTGCTACAGCGTCAACAATAAGATGAAACGTTTCTCACACGCCTTAAAATATGTTACAAACATCGTTATAATATCTATTAGAGATATAAAAAAAATTTTTTATCTGTTTATGTCTTAAGAAGAGAAATATTTTTTTATGGTGGAAATGAGTTTTGGTCACTAGAGGGAACGTGTTTTAAGCAACACCGAACGACATAATTTGTCGTTATATTTCCCAAACCGGACGATCCTCTTCGGTAGGTGGTACAGGCTCTTATTTTGCGTCGTACCGTTCTGGTTTTACACGCTTTTTACGTGCAATTTTCATACAACCTGTACTTTAAGTAAATTAGGATACTTAAGGTAACAGCCTTGTTACATAATCGAGTGGTTTCGCGATCCGTGAAACTTACGAGAATGGAACGCAAAATATGATCAGCGCGTTGAAATATGTTTAACACTAGAACGACCGACACTTAAGGTGTATTTATTTCTATCAAGGGAATTAAAACGATAGATATTTGAAGAAATGTATAATACAATGGAAATAAATGGATATTCGTTTTCTGATAGAGAACCACTGTAAGTTTGCAAAAATTCAATCGAGAAAATTTGTCACTATTAGAAATTACAAATGGGTCATTTTGACCATTTCGGTAGTTCTAGTGTTAAATCTCGTACGAGTTTCCTTCTTCAAAGGAAAGATGACGAATGTTATCGTGGTACAGTCATAAAGTCATATTATACGTGTAACAGATTATGAGAAGTAGGCGTGGTCATAATGTTAATTGGATCTTAGAACGAACATTAATGTAATTTAATTAACCATTTCACGACGAGGGAAAATTTAATTATTATATAAGGTTATTTTAACTCGAACTTAGTAATTACATTATACAAAATTTAAATGTACGTGTTAATTAAAGACCACTTTAAAGTCTTTAAATCTTAGAAAATCTATTAAAATTATTACAAATTATTACTATATACAATATCGATTATCGTTTAATAAAAGACACTGAATATACCCTTGAATTTGTAAAAAGAACAAGCGATAAAAATCTAAATAACGCATCGTACGGCCCGTTTTGACGTATAGTATAATACCAACCTGAGCCAATATTCTTTACAATCAATAATTGCAGGACTATCGAAGTGGCTCCTGTCATAGCAATCACTTTACATGCTACAGGATATTTACTTATAAACTATATTAATAAATAAATACATTGCTGGATGAGCAACTATGGATACAAGTATTTTTTAATTACGATAATGGGCATAAATAAATTTTAAATTAATATTTTTATCTATGTGGAACAATAACATAAATAAAGAACTGTATCTGTCGTGTTGGCATCAGTGGTTTATTCTAGGGAATCTCTCACTCTAATAATAACTCAATAACGTATATACTTCTTTATTTATAACCTAAAACAACTTTAAAGACAATCTTTCTTCCCCCAAAGTATTTTCTCGAAAATCAATGAAAATATCAACTTCATCTTCTTTTTAAATATCAAAAGAACTAGAACAAATAATTAATTTAACTTTCATTTTCATAATTAGAATCAAAATCGGGACTAAAGTTAGCTACTTAAATTACGTATTTGCTGTTGCCCAGTGTTAGTCGACAAAAAACAACTCACCTTACTATAATATCACCTACCAATTGAAATACTATTTTATTCGTCTAGTATCCATTATTTCTGTTGAGCGTGTGCAATTTCTATGTTGGCACGAGCGAATGGTGTATTAGGAAAAGGTGCGGTGCAAGGGTTGGCATCACTGAGACTGAGCGCGTGAGAGCGGAGAAAAAGATAGCGTGGGCGAAAACAGTAGCGTCCATGAGATGAACGAAGAAACGCGCGAACGAGATCGAGTGTGTAGGAAGTATTTTATCACGTGGAATATTGTAATAAATACAACAATTTCAAATAATATTTGAAACACTTTTTCTTTCATTTTTGTCCAGCTTTTTCAGCCGCGGATAGATCCTGGTTTCAGTTAAAACGATTCGATTACAGAGAAAAAGAAGAGATTTCGGTCTTGTTGGGTTATTTTGTACGACACGGCTGGATCAGTCCCGCGGCCGAGATATGAAAATAATTCGGTTAGGAGAAACGGAACATGCGACGTACGGACGCGATGACAGATTTATCCAGTCGTTAATACCGGTGGAAAAAAAAAGACCAGCTTTAATCCTCGGCAAAATGAACGCCACCGTGTCTCGTTATCCACGATATACCGTGGAAACGAGGGGACGACGAAAAAATCCGAATCGCGGAGTCGTGTAATTACCGGCTATTGCAGAGCCCGGGTTAATTTGCATTTCGATGCAATTACGATTCACCGGCGTAATCTCATTTACGTCGATATCATGGCCCGTGAAACTTCACGAAGCATTATTGTTATAACTGACGCACGGTCGCGACGCCAACTCGTGCGTTGATTGTTAATTCTTCGAAGCTTTGAAACCATTATTGTCGTTTCACGATGTTTGTGAACGCCGAAAACAAAAGCATCTTGTTCCTCTTTGTTTCTATTGAATTATTTCTAACCAATCGCCGTAATTAACTCTTCCGTAACTGGAATTTAGAAGCAATTTTACGATAAGATTTTTTTTTAAATACTTTGGAGAAATTGTACGATGTGAAATATGATGAACGAGATTATTGCAATTTTGAAATTAATCTGTGGGTTCGTGGTTCCTTTATAACTATCACTTTTTTTTGCATATTCACCCTAGTGTACCGTGATTCTCATTATTTTTAGTTTATAACAATGTAATGTGTATATGTTGTTTCTTTGGCCAATAACAAGACTAGATTTATAATTGAACTTTATACTGTATTTAGTTTTAATATTATAGACTATTTTATACAGATACAGTATACTTTTATTTTAACACTTTTACTCTCTGCCATGCATTCTCACACTCTCTTTGAAAACTGGGGTTCCCCTTTCCTCTATCCCAACCCTTTTATAAGCTTCCTAGATGGCACCACACATCCACTCCTTTTACAGACACAAACACAGATACAGGAGAAAAAGCATTACATATATCTCTAACAGTAATGAACATATGTTCTAAAACTGATATAAAATGGGCTACCCAAAATTGACGTTCTAGATCAGAATACCACTTTAATATGTATCTCGTGTTATTGTCTGGAGTGTTCAAATTATCTGAAGTCAAAAGGTCACGAGGTATGAATAATTTTTTAACTCATCGCGTTGTTCTTAGAACTTGTGAGTGGGAAATAACCTGTACGTTTAATACATATGTATGTGTATTAATATTCTCGAATTCTGTACGTTATTGTACGTCGAATAGAAACTCTGATCGTTTCCGCACAGCGAAAGAATATTTATGTGTTCGATGTGAACGTGCCACTTGAAACGTCTTCGTACAATGGAATTAATTCTCATAAACGGGCAAAGTTTATATTTCAATACATTACAATACAATTACGATACAATAATCCAAAGAACTTCGACAAACTTTAAGAGTAGGACAAGTCGGAGGTTCAGACAATTTTTAAACATTGTAAGAAAGTAAATCACTTCGTTCGTACCACAGTAATAATAATAATAATAATACGTCTTTATTATACCAAACTTAAAAACATTAAGAGATTAGAATTGTGTAAAAGAAAAAATTATTAATGAAAGGTATACGTTTGGATACGAAGGTTAGGTACGGCTATGTTCTGTTGTTAACCTAACCTTGACTTATATTAGTTAAAGCTAATCGTTACTACGATTGCCATAATGAAATCATCTCTTAAATGCAGTATAGATTTTGTATAGACAAATTGAGTAAAAATGATCGATGGTATTAAAAGTTATCTTCCTTTATTAGTATTTTGCGATAAAATTTATAAAATATAGAAGTTTCAGAAGATAAAGAACAAAATGCGCTTTAGACACCAGAGTACTGACAACCTATGCTCTTTAACTTTGAATGCAGGAATTACGATGAACCTTTCCGACGCGCGAAGCCATATTATTATTCATCGATAACTCAAGCTTGTATTTTTATGATATTTAGTGCTCCTTTCATTTTAAACCTTCAATCACTGAGAAATACGAAGTATACGCAAATATGATAAATGCATTTCTTTCTTTTAAGTTCTGTTCATACTTTGACAAAGTAGAGTAGAGGTTAGTTTTAAATAAAATCCAATAAATCGAGATAAAATTTTAATTGAATAAATAAGATGTTTTTGCGAAAGATTTGATGGGTTTCATTTTAAATTTAATTTATACAATTAAATGTACATATGTATATAGATAAACGAAAGTGGACGAATTTTGTACTTTTACTAAATACTAACAAAAGAATACCTTGTTTAATTTTTTCTCATAGAATTCATCGTATATGCTAATAATTTAAAAAATCTAAACTATTTACTTCTTAATTTCATAACTCACTCTAGCTGCATGGTTCTTTATCCTGTCATTGGTTAACAATATCGAACGCTTACATAAAATCGATGTGTATGGTAGCATACATAATTGATAACGCTGTTCGAGAGCAGATGAAACATAGAAGGAAAATAAAGATTGGTTAGTAACCACAGACCATCCATGAATAATGTTCCAGATAATATTAACGACAAGAGACGACAATTTTGTAATGATAATTCTCTCGAATAACTTCGACATGACATTTAATAATGAAAGAGGTCTGTAGTTACTCGCCTTAGCCAATTTATCAGATTATAACTATCGGTGTTGCTGTACCTATCGACTATGCATTAGTATTATTAAAACACCTCGCGTATGAAAGTTAATATTTAAATGCAAATTTAATAAATTAGATAACTTTCTTACAGAACTCTTTCGTATTTAAAGTGTATCCAATTTATGCATGAGTTTATAATTTTATTTAACTTTGATTTAATTTATTCATTTAAAAATAAGGATCGTTGAACTTCTTGACTGCATTTTCTCTATAATATTTTGTACAGTTGTTTTCTTACTATTTTTATACGATCGCATGCTTGATATAATTCAATTAATTTGTTAATATTTCCGACATTCCAATTTACTTTGTTCGCGATTTTTGCACTGTTACAGTCAACTGACATTCAAACGAATTTATACGATTAACTGCGGCTGAAACCACCGGTCCGTGCAACCAAAAATAGCCGAATGTGCAATTTCTGGTTGAACGATTAAAAGTCGTTTCAACTTGATTGACATAGCGTTTACACGGGCACCTTTGATCGATTTCAGGACGATCGACTCGGTTGTTCGGACCAAAATTGTCTAATGTAAACGCAGCTCTACCGTTCCGAAAATATTCCACGACAAAGAAACATTTGCATTCTTTCAAGGGATGATTTCACCCCCCCAAACCGATATTCCTCACGAACGAATGATTTTGTGTTCCAAATTTTTTTTTTATTATTATACCACTTTACAATCAATTTCATTGGGGAATTTTTAGTAAATATATTGACTAAGACAATGCCATGAATAGTATACTGGTGAATACATAGGTTGAGATCGTATTACAAAAAGAACACAATTTTTAAAATTTTCCGAATTTTCAAGTATATTCAAGTATGTTCAGCCGCCCCAGGGAAAAATTTGAATGGGAGATTCTAAAGGCCAAAATAAGACGAAAATCAAGAATACCAATTTATTGATGGAGACTTCGTTAAAAAGTTGTTAACATTTAAAGTTCCGCCCGTAATGAATTTTTTTCTCGAAAATGCACAGGATTTCGGGGGTATGTGCATTCACCAAAAATGATTGTAATTGACCCCCGCAACCGAAAATAATTTTTACAGAAAGATTTGAAATTTTTTTTTCTCGTCGTAAAATTTCACACCTTCTCGAATTTTTTTCTAGAAAGTGCGTAGGATTTCGGAGGTATGTGACATGACCAAAAATGATTATAATTGACCCCCGCAACCGAAAATAATTTTTCCAGAATGATTTGAAATTTCTTTTTTTCGTCGTAAAATTTCACACCTTCTCCAATTTTTTTCTAGAAAGTGGGTAGGATTTCGGGGGTATGTCTATTCACCAGAAATAATTGTAATTGAACTCCGCAACCGAAAATAATTTTTCCAAAATGATTTGAAATTGTTGAATTTAATTGTTAATAGCTTTTTAACGAAGCCTCCATCAACAAATTGGTATTCTTGATTTTCGTCTTATTTTGGCCTCTAGAATTTCCCATTAAAATTTTTCACAGGGCTGGCCGAACATCCTGTATACATAATGTATACATATTTACACACTCTGGATATGCATATAAATTGCTTCTATAAGTTAAATTATTATTTAAAAAAATAAATCCTGCGAAGGTGATCTGAAGGTCACATTTCTTTTTTTGTTGACTATAATATTACACTACTAAGAATACCTTAAAAAATCATCGATGACCTTGAAATCTCGGATAGTATAACCTAGAAAGGAAAATCACCTTTCGTTTGCATTTGTTTTGTTTGTTATATCATTCTTGTATCTTTATTATAGAAACTAGTCGATTCGTTATTTAAAAAATAGATTTATGTGGTTATTCGGAATTTTTCGAAAATTTTTGTCTATTTAAATTACTTTGTGCGGATCGAAGTAGGCAATAATCAGTTGTAGCAGGGTCTAAAGAGAATGGTGGAAACGCAAGGAGCTTCCACTTGAACTCTTTTAGTTTCTGTTGTGTCTGCATCGAAGTGTGCGGTCTAGCGTTGCGATGAAAAACAACGCCCTTTCGGTTGGCTAAAATTGGACGTTTTTCTTTGACGGCTTGCTTTGGATGATCCAGTTGCCAACAATGCTTGCCCAAACAGATGATTTCGTTTCTTGGCAACGAGTCATAAAGTATGATCAAGTTCACGTGTACTTAGTTTCTGCAAAAATTTCATGAGAGAATTGCTCAGTGTTAAATTACAAAAGAATGGTACAAAATTTGTAAAAATATTGAGTATACGTCAAAGTTTGCCAGAAAAATTCAAGATGTCTTATGACCACCTCTAAAATGGACATGAGAATCTGTAATTAAAATTTCATAGATTCTTAACAACATTTGAATTCGTTTTATGTTGGAGGGGGAAGGGGAGGGGGGATTTGAACCTGGAGCAAAGATTCAGTCGTAGATGAAACGCTAATTCCGTCATTTTGTTGTTGGTTTACAGCCAGAAGAGGCAGCAACAGCAGTACAGCCACCAGCAACAGCAACAACATCAGCATCAACACCAGCATCAGCACCAGCACCAGCATCAACATGCCTCCTGGCATAGGACCACTTTGGCATCCTGACCACGGTGACCATGACCCTGACCACAAACCCAGTAGTTCTCCGAGGAGAAAGGATTCCCTTGCTGGCGAAGAAACGTATCGACGCGACTCCTTTTGCGGTTTCGTCTCGAAAAGATCTCTGGAAGACCCATCGAGACGATGGAAACACTGAAAGAGCCTTCGCACGACGGAGACACCGATGTTCCCCGACACATTCAGCCATCCACTCCGAGGCATTCGCCGTGATTCTGTTCGTCGAAGCTCTTCGCTTTGATCATCTTTGTTTCACGGATTTCCCCGTGCTCGCGAGAGAGATCCTCCCCCGTGCTCGTGATTTTCTTTGCTAGAGAGTTTCGATCGCCAGACCCGTTTGTCGGGACCTTTTTATCCGCGCGATCGTTTTCACAGACTTTCAGCAAGCATTGTAATTTCATTCGCGATCCCTTTTGTACCGAAAGAACGAACTTGCCGCTTAGCATATTTTCACGAGGCTCGTTGCCACTATGCGCCACCCTGGGGAAAACAACCTGGCCGCGCTAATTACGGATGCACGGTCATTGTTAGCGGAGGGGACGCAATAGTTGAAAATACGCTATCTTTAGAACAGAGTTATAGAGATAATGATACGCTGTTAAACGGATACGCTGAATGGAAATTAGGAATGTATTTTGCTGGGTAATCAGAAAAGTAAATTAAATATTAACACGTTGGGTGGCGCGCCAGTTTCCATGTTAAAGAGTGTCCTTGATTATCGTTTCAAATTCGATTTACTTATTGGTTTTGGTGTTGTAGGATCTGACTTGATCCGTAGGATCACCCAGATAAATTATTGTTTTACAGCATTTTCGAAGACTGTAACTTTATTTAATAGGGTTCGTTCGGTGGAAACGTTTTACCTGTGACCACTATGGCAGTCAACCTGTTAAGTTTGGGTTAGATTTAACACATTGGCGATCAAAATGTTCTTCAAACGTGCAATTTAAAATAACTTGCAGTAGCCAAATAAGTAAGTATCTATTGTATGACCATAAAATGGTACAAATTTTTGCGTCGACCATCGGTCTTTTCAGGGGGTCCTTTGTATCTGACTGGTGGAAGCATCCAGGGCAAAGTTGCAATAAAAAAAAAAGAAAAAACGCCGCAATGAAACGATAATTTTCATATCACGCCCTATTTGAACGTTTGGAAATTTAACTGTTCAATTTCCTCTGAAAAATTTACTTTCGAATTGTCGTACCGATTCTACCAGGTCAATCCGTAGGTTATTACAAATGTCTGTCGAAAGAAACAGAAACTAAATTTAGTTTAATCCAACCAGCGATGTATCTTTTTCAAGCTCTTATAATATCACTCTGGTTCTGATGCAACAAGTTTGAACTTTATTTTTGTTTCAAGCTTGTTATACCATTAAACACTTTTGTGGACTGCAAAACAGACAATAGTAGCTTGAATTAGTCTTACAAGCAAAAATAACGATCCAATTATACTATTTTTCAGTTCATTAATATGTAAATGCTTGAAAAGATTTATACAAGTATTCAACGCGCGTAAATTTCTTTAAAAATTGATACACAAAAAGGCCCTAAATTTACTCTTTGTAAACTAGACTGCTGCTTTAAGCGGGTGTTTCTATTCTCCCAACTAAACCTTCCTCTAACCGCTGTTTCACAGCTACACCGACTGGTGTATTTCTTGTGATCAATATCTTTTACCATAGAAAAGACTGCTGCAGCCGGTATAATGATATTGTTATTTCAATGTTTCCGAATAGTCATTATGTATAGAATTATTTATTATTTATCATTTTATATGAGATTTCGATACTAGACATGAAGTTTCTATCTCAAAGAAACAACAACGAGGGAATATTTTACATGTATAAAAGTTGAAATGTTGCTCTTCACTATAAACCAGCGTTAACCAACATAAGCTTAGAGTTAATTTAATATTATCTATGCACGCTCCATAGAAATGTAATATGAGGTATAGGTGCAATCGTGAAAACTGTAATATTTCTATTTCTATTTATTATTCCCAGGATTGGGATTCTCGAATCCTCGAAATCTAGAATTTTTATTTTCGATTTTTCGTTTACCCCTTCCTTGACCTCTTCTAGTTTTAATAGTATCTATAATCAGAATGTCACTATCAAATTTAACGGGATATCACAATCCTGAATATTATTTACGCCATTATATCTACTTCCAAACCTTTCAAAATCATTTCTGAGCAGTCCCTGTGCTAACACTTTTTGCAGGTTTTGCACGAAAATCAAGATTTTCTATAAAAAAAACTCTTATTCGTGTCTCTTGAGTTTTCAACGCTTGAAAATAAAAATATATGAAATCCGATAAGTAGCTAATTCAACAGACAAAAGCATTCAAGCGAAAGCAAATGTTAAACAAATACAGGGTGTTCGGCCACCCCTGGGAAAAATTTTAATGGGGGATTCTAAAGGCCAAAATAATGACGAAAATCAAGAATACCAATGTGTTGATAGAAGCTTCGTTAAAAAGTTATTAACAATTAATTCCAAAAATTTCAAATCGTTCTGGAAAAATTATTTTCGGTTGCGGGGGTCAATTACAATCATTTTTGGTCATTGCACATACCCACGAAATCCTACGCACTTTCGAGAAAAAAATTCTTTACCGAAAATCTAATTAGGCGCCTAAATATTTCGGCGAAAAAGAAAAATTTCAAATCGTTCTGGAAAAATTATTTTCAGATGCGGGGGTTAATTACAATCATTTTTGATGAATTAACATACCCCCGAAATCCCACCCAGTTTCTAAAAAAAAATTCGAGAACGTGTGAAATTTTACGACGAGAAAAAAAAGTTTCAAATCTTTCTGGAAAAATTATTTTCGGTTGCGGGAGTCAATTATAATCATTTTTTATCGTTGCACATACCCCCGAAATCCTACGTACTTTCAAAAAAAAAATTCTTTACCAAAAATCTAATTAGGTGCCTAAATTTTTCGGCGAAAAAGAAAAATTTCAAATCGTTCTGGAAAAATTATGTTCGATTGCGGGGATCAATTACAATCATTTTTGGTGAATAGACATACCCCCGAAATCCCACCCAGTTTCTAAAAAAAAATTCGAAAACGTGTGAAATTTTACGACGAGAAAAAAAAGTTTGAAATCTTTCTGGAAAAATTATTTTCGATTGCGGGAGTCAATTATAATCATTTTTTATCATTGCACATACCCCCGAAATCCTACGTACTTTCAAAAAAAAAATTCTTTACCAAAAATCTAATTAGGTGCCTAAATTTTTCGGCGAAAAAGAAAAATTTCAAATCGTTCTGGAAAAAGTATGTTCGGTTGCGGGGATCAATTACAATCATTTTTGGTGAATAGACATACCCCCGGAATTCTACGCATTTTCGAGAAAAAAATTCAATTTTGGTGGAACTTTAAACGTTAATAACTTTTTAACGAAGCCTCCATCAACAAATTGGTATTCTTGATTTTCGTCTTATTTTGGCCTCTAGAATCTCTCATTCAAATTTTTCCCAGGTGTGGCCGAACACCCTGTATAACATAAAAAGAAATGACTAATGAACTTATGGACTGATCTGGCATTGGATCGGCACGATGTTTCAATTTCCATAGCCCGTTGATATCCCGTGCTATTTCCATTGCGAAAAGGTAGAGAAAATGTCGCGACTTGGAAGAAATCGGATTTCGAGGCTCGATCTCTATTCTCGTAAAGTGGCAAGACGATGGCGTCTGACTCACTCGTTCCTTTAGAAGAAGTAGAACAATCCAGTGTAGCGAGTAGCAGATGGTATTTACCCGCAAAGAGATAGAATGTTAAGATTCTGGTAGAGATAGAGTGTGAATCAAGAGCGGAATGTAAATAAGACTCACGTGTTTATCCTGCTGTGTAAAGTGCAATGTATCATAAATGGATGTAATTTCATAGAATACCGATGCAACTGTACGATACGTACACGTTGGTAAACTGCATAATGGTGTGCGTTATCATTGAACACACTGTACGATCGTTACGTTTCAAGTGACCTCTGTTCGTTCACACGATCCTTTATTTAATATAACTTACACGTTACGCATAGAGTCGAAGAATGTTTACCCCGTAATTTTGGTTATTAAATGTGTAACTAGTTTTCTTAACGCCATTATCAATTATCTTCGCGTAATAATTTTTGTCTGCGAAGGTTGTATCATCGTTATGATCAGAATTAATCATTTTGTTCTTTTTTTTTTTTTGTTATTTTTCTCATCGATACCGAAGAGCAAAATTAATTTTATTGCGCGCGCAAGGAACGTTTCTAACGAATGGTTCTCGTTGATCGCTTAGAAATTTATTTAAACGTATTTCCGTTTGCCGTTCTTTCGTATTCTGCGAATCTTGTTTGAACGATTTAACTAAGTTTTAACATTATTGTTACTCGACCGTTGTTACAATCTGTTCGTATTATAAATGATTATTTTTGTCGAGCAAGCGTGGTAAACGATAAAGCACACGACACGTGTAAGCGACGAAACGTGCAATAACATTTAACTCAATAACGTGAACTCCTCTCACGGTCCGATCGGGACAGTCATCGATGCGATATGAACAAAATATTTCTGTCCTACGTCTAAGTCGAGTTTACATGCGAGAAGTGCAATTCTGTAATCGTACTGCTGTTTATGCGGATCAGCAAACATGTCGTTAAGTTCTAATTAATTATTCGCGCGTAAAAAGTGTTGCGAACGATCTTAGATTGCGAAGTACAGCGAGGCAAAGAATTATTTAAATTCGTAAGGCAATACATACATGAAAGCTATATCATTTTGAAACTGTCGTGCTTCGAAATCGATAGAACCGGAGCCTTCGTATCGTGGGTCACGAAGGACTTAATATAGCTACGGCTAATTAGGTCAAATCAATTTTTTATAGCCTGCATCCGTTGAGGTTTAAGTTGTATCGTGAGCCCATTTATTACACTATTCTTGATTATAATTTATTCAATCGCATATTAAAAGTTATCGAACAAGGACGTAACGATTACGTAGGTACATGCGCAATCTGTTAAGCATTAATTACAGATGGCATGAGAGGTAGAATCGTCGATTATAAAACAACTATAAAAAAAAAAGCTGAATCTACATCGTCTCGTTAATTAAATGAATTCAGTAGCGCGAAGGAAGCTCGTTAATAAATTGATAACAACAGTAACGTCACTTCTCACAAAATTATTGAATATATCGAAAAAATTATAAACGAATTACTCGAGTTATTTATTTATTTATTGATTTATTTTTATTCGTAGAATTAAATCTTACGGTTGACTATCAACTTGAAATAGTTTTGAATATTTAAACGAAAACGTGTAGTAAGGTCGATCGGTCCGTTTAAAGAATTGATCGAAGAACATATCATAAGCGCCATTTTGTAAATAATTATCGTTTAATGTCACCGTGCCAGTTCTATATCTGCTGCAAGTTATCCACCGATCACTATAAAATGTCTACGAACACGAACATTTTTACAGAAATAACAGATTCTTAATAAGGAAGAGTTATCTTTATTTATGTAAAATTAAAGGCAGGTTATATTCATAAGAGCCGAATATATTATTTTTCTGAAAGCGATAATTTATATACACGCGTTGTTCGTTTGTTCGACTTGTACTTGTAAACTCGACTCCGACAACCAAGATTAAGGTTAACCCTTTCGGTGCTGAATATACTTTTCACAAATGTGTGTTACGCGAGCGAAGTGTTTCGAAATCTGTGATGCACTCAGCGTCGAATACTGTTTTCTACATATAATAATGGTTTTCAATGGTTACTGTTACACTTTCGATGAAAACAGATATTAAAGCTTTCGTTAACCATTTGTTGCATGAAAGAATTAATGAATATTCAGTTAAAATAATATCTGTTTCAATGTCTCTTGCAATATAGAAAAAGAAATGGAAATAACAAGTAAGGTAACCTTGGATTTGAAAACAAACTATTTCACTCTAGAAATAGTTGTTTAGACTTAACCTCATAATAAACGGGACGCTAAAGATGCCTGTGAACAAATTGTTGAGCTACTAAAGGCGTCATAAACAGGTGTTTGGGAGCCTCCGATATACAAAACCATCTGTTTCTAAACTCGAGTGATCTTTCTGCAAGGCACCCATTCTGTTTAGTGTGTTCTAGTTATTCGAAGTTACCTCTGCTTCAGAGACGAGCGAAATTTTGTTCGAACAACAGATAACAAACGAAATCAAGTTGTAGGAATTTATTCGTGACGTATATTCGATCGAACGGTAGCATTTCTGTTTGTTCATTCTATAATTTAAATTCTAAATTGTATTTTATTTCTTTGTTCTACCCTTTTGGTTGAAAAGCACGCTACAAGCATCCTCCGAAAATCAATCGGACGGTTAAACACGCCCGTGGCGCTGACAGCGGGCAATTCTGAAACTCGCCTAAACGCGTTTATAGGATTCGAAGCACGTAGTCCATTGGACTTATAAAAGCGTTCACAGTGCCGAAAGGATTAAGATACTTTCTATGCCACGACCATGTATCGAAAGAAGAAAGGAAGTATGACTATGCGCGTCTAAAACGACGAAAATAGGTGCTATTCGATAGTTAAAGAGAAGGGAAAAAGTATTTCGGAGAACAAAAAGCACGAGACAAACGTATAGGTAGATTTTTTAGGTAGAGAAAATATTTTACATATTGTATACATAGGGCACGCAAGCGTACCGTATAATAAGGTACGCACGATTAAGTGTACCTATGACAATTAACATCCAAATAGCATTTCTCGGTAATTGCCACTCGTTTGCGAATAAAAGTTGTCTAATGATCGTGCAGTTTTCAGTTTATCGCTGAAAATGTACGTCGAGTAGTAATGATAATCACCTTGGAGTGAAATGTTGATAATTAAACATATATTTCGATAGAGTATAACACGGTTTTGAAAATTGCTCGAAGCTGTAATTTTGTATTACATTAACCTAGTTAAGATTGAATTTTAAATACTATTTCGCCACAGATAATTTAAATATCACAACCGAATATAAAAACAGAACAAGAATATATGTATTTGCTAAATCTTTTTGGAAGAACGTCAAGCACGGCTTGGTTAAATGAATTTTATTACACGTTGAAACGAATTCGGTGATTTGCTGGTATAAAGAATGCTAAAGTTATAATTATCGCGTCCCGCTTTCTTGCTACCGTAATATATTACGATGACGTTGATTATTTAACTTTGTCGCCGGATATTTATAATATAAATCGATTACGAAATCGCTTTCACTTTCCTCGTGCTCCACGAAGTACAAAAAACATTAATTATATTTAACACTTTGACTGTCACGTCACCCATGTATAAAGGTGACAGGATTTACCATTATTATACTAGAAAAATTAATTCTCAAGTTGAGACGTCGAGGATAGAACTTGGATAGAATTTGTAAATTTTTACAAGGCTAGGAAAATCATTACTGAAACAAATTTTAGGTTATGTAGCTTACAATGGTGTAAAATCAGAATGTTAATCTTGCAGAGGGGAAATAAACTTGGATAGAATTTGTAAATTTTTACAAGGCTAGGAAAATCATTACTGAAACAAATTTTAGGTTATGTAGCTTACAATCGTGTAAAATCAGAATTTTAGTCTTGCGGAAGGGAAATAAATTTGGATGGAATTTGTGAATTTTAACAAGGCTAAGAAAATCATTACTGAAACAAATTTTAGGTTATGTAAAATTTTAATCTTGCAGAATATTATATGTATAGTTTTCATATGGCAGTGAACGTGTTGAACGTGAATTTTCAAAGCAGCGTTATACCGATCGTCCAAATATTATAATAAATTACGTATCATCGGTAGCTTGATATTGAATTGTCGAAACGATTTAGAAGGAAATATATGATATTGGCGTGACATAAGAATTACGTACGAATTAATATTTATTAGCTGTTCCTTGCGTCAGATGTTATTACTTCATGCGGGCACGTTCGCTGTAAATTCGCAAATGCCGAGTTGACAAGCACCGAGAAAGTCGATCGTTATCAAAGAGAATTCGAATTACTCGGCTGCGACGAGAGTGACAGGTGACCTCCGACATTTATGTATACGAGACGAGGTTTCATAACGGAATTGTACACTATTAACGCGCGTATCCAAAATAGATGATGCATTCGATGTCCGAATATACGTTCCCGATTAGCAGTTAACAGGTTGCCGGTGTATCAGCGTTGTTCCCTAGCGAATCATACTTTCCATAATTCATGGATGAGGAAAATGCCCTGTGTCACGCAAAGCCAGACGAACGTGTTAAATAATTCAGTACGTTGCGAGCGTTACATTCTTAACGAATCCAGAAGGAATGTACTCGGTAAACTGCACAACTTCAATTACCACGACGTGTGAAAAATATTCATATTTTATCCCGAAAGTAATTTCTTTTCTTCAACGCTACGTACATTTGCTTTCGATGCCTAGAGAAAGATACTGGTACCTATTAATATTAAATATATTATTTATTAGAGAGAATATTCTGTTCCTAATATTTACTTGTTTGCTTTCGAAACGAAAAAAAAAAATTGCTTTGCAATATGACCTACCGAAAAACCATATTGTTTGATCCAAAGACACCATCTATCTTGAAAAAAAAAACTGAGCACTTCAGCCATAAGAATACTATGTAAAAGGCTCAGGGAATAATGTTTCTTACAACATGGACGAACCTTTCTCTTAAGTTCGAACAACTTCTTCGCAGATTTTTTTACTCGAACAATTATTCTTAAGAAGCATTTAGATAGAGACTGAGAAGAGACTGCTCGACATCGTGTTCACTGCGATCGTGGTTCACAATATTAATTATCATCACTATCCTCACTACCACGTGACACGTGGAATGTATAGATTTGTACTTGTTTGTTTATTTATTGTTAGGTAGCAAACATAAAAAAAAAAGAGAAGGAGAAACCACGAATGAAAGATTCGCGGTGCAGAGAGGAGCCAACTTTTAGATCAACCTTGACTGTTTAGCCTTTAGATTTTATTAGCTACATAAGAACGACTAAAACATTATTTTGTTGATATATATTGTACGACATTATTGATTATAAATCATAAATAATCTGTAAATATATGAGACCAACGCAACTTCGAATCTTTTTCCAAAATCCATCCACACGATCCTTATTAGTTGGTAGTTAAAAAAAAAAAATGTAATTATTTATTAACGGTCTCGTCATAATTACAAGTTATTATTATTTAAACACAGTAACGTTAACTTTCGTATATTTGTGGTTCATTCATTTATTAAAACAAAAAATATAAATTTCATAAATTCTTGCAAATTCCTCAAACACATGCAATGCAATATATTAAGTGGTTTTGCAATTTTTAATCCAATTGCATCAGAAACATATTTTACATTACTTGCTTTTCATCTGAAATGACCTGAGTAAAGTAAATTAAATAATTATACATGAATACAAATGAATGTACGAAAAAGGTCTGAAAGATTATAAAAAATATTCTTATTTTTTACACGTTGCCTGCTACTTCAAACTCACAACCCTGTTTCCATACATTCATTATAAACGAACGCTAATACTTATAAATCTTTAGATAATGTTAGTTATTAGGCATTCGTCGAGTTTGAAATTCCCGCCACAAGGAAAAGTTACCGCAAGATCGATCATTGGTCCCCACAAGTTGTTTTTAGTTTTAATATAAAACGAACGATTTATTTTTAAACGTGCTAGAAATATCTACTAGTGCAGGGATACGATTTAACAAAGCCATACGAATTTAACAGAAACAATGGAAAACAAAAAAATCTGAGTAACGAGTTTAGCGTTGCATTATCGGGCGGCCATTTTGTTGGAAACACGCGCGCGCGACTTGGCCACAAACAAAAAATAGTCCCAGCGCTAGTATGCCGTGAGGTTCGTAGAATTTTTCTTTCGTGATATCATTTTACGTCGGTTTTTGTGCACAGCTTGTGTCATAACCTTCGGTCAGGTTTCGCGAGGACTGATATCGTGCTGATAGTACGCAAAAGGCGTCGCTGTCAAAGAAACGTGCGAACGCGTTTGATTGGTCGAAACAAAAAAATCCGCGAAGATGCAGTCTGCATGAAATGCCACATAATGCGGCAGAAATACAATAGTGTGCGCAACGATTGGCCAATGTTCTATCGATGATGTTGTTCCTGACAAAAAATACAATATTAGTGGCATTTGAATTGTGGATTTCCGTGACACGTACGATACTAATAAATCAGAGTAAGCACATCAATGTACTATAATGCATGACGCACAGGCGCATTCATCCACACATAAACGTACACTTCAAAGTGATAGAGGTCACTAGCCTTACGCACCACGGGGTCGTGTTCTCGTTTTACCTCGGTACCGTGAAAAACTTCTTTCAACCAATATTACATACCATTTCGATCGGATTGTTTCCGTGACTGTCAGCCATAATGAGAAAATAAGACTCTTTTAGAACGAAAGAGGGAAAGAGAACGAGAGAAAGAAAGGGAGACAACAGAGTTGATTGACACGTCCCTGTGGTTTTATAAACTCTTACAGTGCGTAGTATTTTCTCTATCGTAGATTAAATTTCTTTGTTTCGGTATTGTTTATCTACGTTTAATCTCGTCAGACTGCATTAATGTTTCGTTTGTACGGTTTGTCGTTTCGCTGTCGTAATCGAATTGTCAAAGAGAAAATAAGTGAGGTTATGAACGTGTCGGCCAATAATGTTAAACTTTGATGGTGTCATTGAGTAACTAGTTAGTCAAACAAATATCACGGTTTATTCGAAAGTACATTTGATATCGTGCTACAAAGTGCATCCGTTATTTTAAAGTGAAAACGTGTAATTGAAGGTAATTTGAAATCTGTAAAATGCAGTCGCCTTAACCTTTTGTCATATACTTTCATTGATTGATGAAACACAATAAAGAGTGTATACGATTGTACTGCGATTTTTTTAGCATGAACTGAGATACGTTAAATACAATGCTTTCATTCTTAGTCTATAAATCTTAAGAATTTGTATTTCTGCAAATAGAAATGGTGACACAGATGTTGAGACATCATTTACGCAGAAAATTATTTCGTTAAAAACGACTGATCAATTTTAATAAATGTTAAAACGTATCGCGTAACTCGTTTAATGTAAATGTTTATATAATTTTAACTGCTAAGTAACCGTGAAATGTACAAATATTTATGAAATTTATATTAATATGAAAGATTATAAAGTATTGACAATATATATTGAAAAGTTGTTTTTATATACACTCGTACTAGATTGTTTTCTATAACGTAATATAATTCTAACCTCAAAATTATAGGTAAATCTGATTTTTCGCGATCGCTTTTATCGACCGTCTGTCGATAATAGTTATGTATAAAGAAATTATTAAAAATATTATTTATAACGGCATGATGTTTGTAATGCTAATTTACTATATTTCTTTTGCAGGACAAGAATGAAACATACCAATGAATAATGTATTATTTCGTAAGGGAAAGTATCTAACGTGTGAAGTATGTTGAGAAATACTCGCATGATAATATGATAATACTAAGTGCAAAGTATTTAGTAGAATCCTCATTTTGGAAAATGTTTGTAAATGCTGAAATATTACAAACGCATCTCTGAGACAAATCAACAGAACAATGGCAGAAAGTGAGATAGAAAACAATGATTTTAAGAAAATAGTGGACATGAAAGAAACAATAAATGATACAACTACGTCCACAAATGTAATGGAAGATATCGAGAAGCAAACAAAAAGTATTTCTAGTAAAAATATTTCAGAAGAAGACGATTCTTGCGAAAAAGACTTTGAAATAATTAATATTATCGATGTTAAAAAACAAAAAAAGGAGACGCGTCTTGAAGATTCAAAAACGCCCGAGAAAGTCACGTCCGAAAATGAACAACATTCTGAGGCTTGTCCGGAAGAAGAAGTATCATCGGACACAAAACAAAAAGAAATAGACGACAAAACTGAAAAATCTAAACAAATTGATAATTCAGATGCGAAAGCTAAAGATACACACGATGCAACTTATGTTCTGCAAGAAGAAGAAACACTGAACGAATTATTGAAAGTGGTGCACGAGAATCTAAGTTCAAACAATGCTTGCGAGTCTGATGGAGACACCAAAGATTCGAAAAAAGAAGATAACACCAATAATGAAGAAACTAAAGAAAAAGTTGAGGAAAAATCGGAAATAGAAAATATTGCGAAGGACGTTACAAGCTTCGAGACAAATGTTCCTGTGGAAGATGAAACTACAAAACTGAAAGAAGATTCTGAAACAAAGCATTCTATAGAGACGGTAGAACATATGGAAGTCGGAATAGTAGGACCACCTACAACTGTTAGCGAACTCATAAATGAAGAATTGAGGGCAGAATCTGCCTTGTCGACTAATCAAAAAGTTCAAGATCACGTAGCAGAATGGGTTCAAAATTCTGCTAAAGCCGAAGAATTAGTTGTAGAAGAGGATGAAGAAGAAGAAACTCCTATTCGTGAGATTCAACATGAAACAAAAAATCTTAGGGAAAAGAGGACCAGAAAGAAGAAAAGTAACGACGTTCTTGCCTTACCAACTAGGAAATCTCAAAGAATTGTTAGCAACATCATCAAAAAGAGTATTAAATGGTAAGTAGAATTTTATAGCTTTTCATTATCTAAAACCTTAACACAGAACGTCGCGCATTAAATTAAATTATTAAATTTAAAACCGTAAAATTATGCATGTTGTTGCTTTTTTTCAACTGAGAAGAGAAAGGGAAAGGTATACGAACGTCAGTCATCTTGACGCTCGTCTTAAGACTTCGGTCTTATACATAAGTTGGGAACAAATAAGTGGAATACCTAAACACAATGCTTCAAAATTATACACCTATAACTGAATTCGATAGTAAAAGTTAGCTTTTGTAAGATTTTATTTAATTGCCCCTAATACAGCATTATTCTATTCTTTGGTAATATTGAATACTTAAAGTAACGCATTGGAAATTAATTTTCTTTCATAATGTATGCATTGCATTAAAGATAAATGATCACTTTTCTAAATATCTCAAACTTTTTCTTACGTGTTATTGTACTAATACAAAGAACAGAAAGTTTACATTGCTCAATTACTTATGAAATTAATACATTACATTGAATTCCATATATTGCTGATTTATTATATTCGAAATACAGTGATATAAGTCGCGAACTGCGATGTAAAAATAATAAGAACACTTTAAAAGTAAATAAATAAATAGAAACATCGAGTGTACGTGAATATTCAACATTATACAAACATTATGGTTTATCTTTTCAAGCATAGATCAGCCTAACAGAATAAGTGAATGTAAGTGGTCAGTATTATCGTTTAGGATAAAAATTGCATGAGAAACAAATAAGAAAGTAACGAACTTTCTAAAGAATTCGGTGTTCCCTTGTCATAGTTAAATACGTTCATTATTCTTACATCGAGTCTCCTTTATAAAGTCCCCAGCTCTAGTTCGATCGACGTTTAGGGAATTTGTCGATTCGCGGGATTATTTCGCACGATCGCCGACGAAACGGAAAACACCTTCGTGTGTGTTTCGAAACGAATGCATGCAACGAAGAGTTGGGACACCGTGTGCAGAATCGTCTTTGTAACGAGGTTGCGGTCGTTCGCTAGCACGTTCTCCGCGCGGAGAACGGCCGCTCACTCGGCAACGACAAATTCGATCGATGAGATCTCACAGCGTCGGTCTAGTTACTTTTTTCGTTTCAATCGCCGATCCTATCCAAGATTGGCGTTATCGGCCGATAAAGTCGGGGATAAGAGGAGCACTGACGAGCGCGCAAACGCGCTCTAACGACGTGGAATCAGGGAAGTGGGAGAAGAAGGAAAAAACGGGGAGAGAAATATTGACCGTAGAACGATAAGCAACGTGGTAGTGTCGATAACAGGATGACTATTTCTGCCGTCGTCTCCTTTCTTCCGCTTACCTGTTCCACGGAACAGAAGTACGTCTTCGCCTACCATCTTTTCCCTTCGTTCTCGCTTATTTCTTTTTTTTTTCTCTCTTTCTTTAACAAATACGTGGCACGACTTATCTGCGAGATAATACTGATCGCACGTCAAGCGTTTGGTATCGTTACGGCAAGAAGTACAAAAAGAGCGTCGATCGAGTTTGGTCGTTAACCTCTTGACGCTTGGAATTGCACTTCCTCGAATTGATTGGTTACTCGGAAATCTTGTGCCCCCCCGAACATAAACCGTCTCTTCGCTTTTCGCTTAACCAGCGGACAAATTCTTTTTTTAAATATTATATGTGTGCGCGCATGTGCATGTACACTATTAAAAATTGTAACGAATTCATTATACATTTTATTCGAATAGTTCATATATTGAAACATAACCTATAATAAAATTAAAATCGTTCGTGAGTTAGAAAACAAAATTAAGTACGAAAATAGTCGGTACAATCGTATTATCGTTTATAGTAAATGTTTCTATTTTACCCTAAAGAGATTCTATTTATTTTAGTAATATGTTACAAATTCGTACATTTTTGTCCATTTTTCTTGCGTATGCAATTACGATCGATTTTTACGGAAATTTGGGTGGGTAAACACAATAAAAAATATGAAATATAAACTCTCTGGGATCTTGATATATTCCATGTTGTAATAAACATTATTTTATTCGTGGTTTATTTATTCTTGTTTTCCGTAGCCCAATAACATTTATGGCCGTGTACCGTTACTTATTCCTCGAATAACCAAAATTGATATTGCTGGCATTAAAATTCCCCGGTGTTGACCTCCACCGTGAGAGGCACGGAGGGTTTATGGCGCAAATTATGCTTGGCTAATTCAGAAAAATCGTACCTGTCCGTTCTGTCCGTTGGAGGGGGAGATATAAGACTCAGAAAATTGAAATACTTTCCTCCATAAATTTATACTTTTGTGAAATTCGTATTATTAAGCAAGTTGTAACGATTGAACATTATATTATGATACTTGAAACGCGGTTTAACAGATTACCATCAAATTTCAGAGGTTTCTTTCGTATTTTCCGATAAGCTAGTCGCTTTTTACCATAGGATTTCTTGGGCAACCGAGAATAATGGGAAAAATCCTAAACATGAAAAGTTTGAGGCAGGACCAAATATGTGGCCCAAAAAAGGTCCCGTGTTATCTTAATGGCCCAAAAAATCAAGTTCGTTCGACTGCACTGAAATTCTATACAGGGTGTTCGGCCACCCCTGGAAAAAATTTTAATGAGAGATTCTAGGGATCAAATTAAGACGAAAATCAAGAATACCAATTTGTTCATGGAGGCTTTGTTAAAAAGTTATTAATGTTTGAAGTTCCGCCCGTACTGAATTTTTTTCTCGAAAATGCGTAGGAATTCGGGGGCATGTCTATTCGCCAAAAATGATTGTAATTGACCCCCGCAACCGAAAATAATTTTTTCCAGAACGATTTGAAATTTTTTTTTTCGTTGAAAAATTTAGGCACCTAATTAGATTTTCGGTAAGGAATTTTGTTCTCTAAGTGCGTAGGATTTCGGGGATATGTTTAGTGACCAAAAAGTATTGCAATTGACCCCCGCAACCGAAAATAATTTTATATAATATTTTTATACTTTGTGTAAATAATAACGTAGTATTAGTCTGGTAGAATAATAATTTTTTTTCAATCAAATTTCTTACCCTGTTATCGTATCGAGTCAGCACTATTTACGATACAACCTGTACGATTTTCACTGTAATTGTAGAGTTCGCGCGATTTTATTTCAAATAATGTGATCTATATCACTCGCAAAGGATTCAATTAATTAACTCTCTGGTAGCTTTGGGTTTCCAATTGCCAATAAGCATCGATCTGTTTATTCACAAACCCAATATAAAGGATTGCAAAATTATTTTCTCCTTCCACAAAAAATTTAAATTAAAAATTTAAAAACTTTGTTGTATTGTGTTATTTCTCCTCGTCGTCATAAAGTACATAAACCTGTGCATATATGGTTTCAAATGCATAATAATGATACAAAAAAAATTCAACTACATTGGTTTCACAAATTGATTCATTTAATCAATGAACAATTTCCATTGGTCTCTATTACTTTCTTCCACCGTTCTACGAATTTTTCAATATCATCGTAACATTTTTCTGATTCTTCGTAAGTTTTGTAACGTTCGTTTAAAAAAATATTTAACAAAAAATATCGAAGGTCCAGAAACGTGTTCAAAATGAACGTTGGTATAATTGCTTATACAAACCTGTGTACTACTCGTATGTCTTAACAATGAACATAGCAAGTGAAAATGATCGAAATATAAAGAAGTACAAGTTTCCTAACCTAACTTGTGCCAATTATTACGCAACACTTAATTTTGACGCGAGAGCGATAATATATTAAAATTCGATTTTTTACGATAAATTGATTGCCTTTCTAATAGCTAACGAATGAATTTGCGTTTAGACAGTGAAAATTTCATAGGAAGTAAAAATGATCGAAATATAAAAAAGTACAAGTTTCCTAACCTAACTTGTGCCAGTTATTACATAACACTTAATTTTGACGTGAGAGTGATAACATATTTAAATTCGATTTTTTTACGATAAATTGATTGCCTTTCTAATGACAAACGAATGAATTTGCGTTTAAACAGTGAAAATTTCATAGGAAGTAAAAATGATTGAAATATAAACAGTACAAGTTTCCTAACCTGTCTTGTGCCAGTTATTACGTAACAGATAATTTTGATGCGATAATTAATTTTTAATATTTCTAACGAATCGATTGCTTTTCTAACGACGAGCGAATTTGAAAATGGATAAAATCGACGTAGCAAGACCCGTACGATTTTCGCTGCGAGCGACCGTGTGCAGCGTCTCCACCGCATCTGCGTAGCAAAATGTGAATCGGTCCTTGGGTAAACACGAGCCTGACGCGCGCGATCTAGAAGGTTAAGTCTATTTCAGTGCGAACACGGTTTGAAACGGAAACCCGGTGATACCGAGGTACCGGGCTCCCGTCGTGTTCCCATAGGCAGCGTCAAAAGTACCATAATTATTGGTCGTCCTAATTCCATTAATTATTTAAAGCGGACGTTCGTTTATCCGACGGTCGAAAGAACGCGCATCCGAGGTCTGGTCCCAGGCCAAGGCTGGTCTCACCCCGCTGCCCGGATGAAAGTGGAGCGGTCTGCTGCGAGCGGGAGGGGCGTTAATCCCTGCGAACGGTACCATAGAAACGGTACCGGTGGGGTCGTTACGTGTGCCTGCAGAGACCGGCGTCGAGCAACCACTCCGGGGCTGCCCCGGTACCAGATAAACGCTCGTGTGCGTGCGTTCGTGCGTGGTTGCGTGCGTGCGTGCATGCGTGCGTGCGTGCGTGCGTTCGAGCAAGAACCTACGATATAATCCATCCCAAGGCCCCCCCAAGAAAAGGGGAAGGTCTTCTTTGTCCCTCGGTCCCTCGGGCAAAGGACCGTAGCCAGATGTCGGCTGACGATCCTTGCGACTGCGTCGACACGCGCGTACTTCCTTATCGGTGTACGCGGTACCTATGTCGACGACGTAGGCGTACGCACGCGTATGCGATCGTCGCGTTGCTGCACGCTCACGGGTATTGCATATCCTTCGTGGGTATTTTTGGTGACCGTGCGCGTACGCGCCTTGGTTCCTCGCTCTTCCTACAGCGAGTCGAAGAAATATTCTTACACTCTACAATTTTTACCTCGACGTGACTGTAATCTTCTTCTACAGAGAAAGCATATTTGGAGCAACCGTTCATTTAAACCCTCAATCTATGATTTGAAATATTCCTACACTGTGCAATTTTTAATTTATCATAGGTGCAATTTTCTTGTATAGGGAAGCATAGCATATTTGCATTGCCAGTTCATGTAAACCCTCAATCTACGATGTAAAATATTCGTACACAATTTTTACTTTATCATGGATGTAATTTTCTTGTATAGAGGAGGTATATTTGGAATACCAGTTTGTTTAACCTCCCAATTTACGATTTAAAATACTTCTACACTGTACAATTTTTAATTTATAATAGCTTGTTTAAACCCTTAATCTATGATTTAATTACAAATAATCTTCCTATTGTATACTTTTTTATTTTGTTTGAAGAATTGATATGTTTGACATACAAAATATTTCTATGCTGTACAATTTTTACTTTATCATAGGTGTAATTTTCTTGTATAGAGGAACTGCAGCATATTTGGTATACCAGGTTGTTGAACTTATCTTGATCTATGATTTGATTGCCAGTAATTTTTCCAACCTATACTTTTTAATTTTGTTTGAAGAACAAATATGTTTGACATACAAAATTTTCCTACACTGTGCAATTTTTACTTTATCTTGGAGGATATTTAATTACAAATTACCAGTAATTTTTCCAAAGTATACTTTTTAATTTTGTTTGAAGATATGTTTAGCATACAGAGCTTATAATGAGTGACAGGGGATTAAGATAAATAAAAAGTTATGGTAAATTGTTCGAGAAACAAAATGCAACGGTGTTCCGATGTTTATTAGGACACTTCTAAAATAAGATAACCGCGCCCAGCGATCCTACAGAGTAAATTATGATTGCATAAGAATAGCTCCACAGAAGGTCATCCGAAGGTCAACGTATCATGCATGGTTGACTTTGTCTTTTCGTCATCTGCAATACTACGATGAATAGAGTATGTCCTATTTGAAAAAATATCGGGTGATTCTGGGATCTCGTAGAAAAGAAAAGTTGAGAACCACTGGTCTAGGTTATCAAGAAGTAGATTTAAATTTTCAAACGCACAAATTCCTTTCTTTATTATCATATAAAGTTTCATACAAATAACATTATTTATTTATTTCTATTAATCAATAACATAATCATACCTTTTAAATTTTAATATATAAAATTTCGTTCAAATAATGTAATTTCCATTTTTGGTTTAATAAACAAAATACCCCCAAATTTTTGTATATGAAATTTCATTTAACTAATGTTATTTATTTTCCTTATGATTCTTTAAAATATAAAATCATAACCCGAAAAAGGTTTTGCATTTCAAACAATGAACATAAAAGGAATAATTCTTTACGAAGATCACAAAACTAACAAAACATCGATTCGAATATTTACTACGAGTTATTAGACCGAATAGAGGGATGTTATCAATGAAAATGCCCGCAAATAGTTACTAGAAAAGGGGTTCTCCTCCTCCGGAATACGAATCGACACCATCCAAGTTTAACGACACTTTTTTTTAGTGTAAATAAATACGCCATAATTGTAGGTAGTTCTAGTATTAATAAAAATTCTAAAAATAGTCTTAAAATTATATAAACATATAGAAATTATAAATGATATTAATAAATAAATAAATCGTCTAATACAAATTTCTATTCTTAGGTACTCGTTCTTACGTACGATTCTAGAGGGCAAAATAAGACTAAAATCAAGAATACCAATTTGTTGATGGAGGCTTCGTTAAAAAGTTATTAACGTTTAAAGTTCCGCCGGTACTGAATTTTTTTCTCGAAAATGCGTAGGATTTCGGGGATATGTGTAATGACCAAAAATGATTGTAATTGACTCCCGCAACCGAAAATAATTATTCCAGATCGATTTGAAAGTTTTTTTTTTCGTCGAAAAACTTAGACACCGAATTCGATTTTCAATAAGGAATTTTTTTCTCGAAAATGCGTAGGATTTCGGGGATATGTGTAATGACCAAAAATGATTGTAATTGACTCCCGCAACCAAAAATAATTATTCCAGAACAATTTCAAATTTTTGAATTTAATTGTTAATAACTTTTTAACGAAGCTTCCATCAACAAATTGGTATTCTTGATTTTCGTCTTATTTTGGCCTCTAGAATCCTTCATTAAAATTTTTCCCAGGGGTGACCGAACACCCTGTATAATATTACTACCGAGGAAATTAATATCACAATACTTAAAGAAGTTAATTTTGTATGATCTAATAGTAATAAAAATTCAATTTTTATATAATCTAAAATTTGTATTCGTTGCTCGCGAATAAAATTTGCCTGTCGGCCATTGCTGGAGAAGTTTCGGGCGTGCTTGGTGGTACCGGGACGGTGATGGAGAGCAATCGGTAATTTGCCGTGAGAGCGGGAGCCTCTTTCGCCTGTGCGAACGTACCTAGCTCTCCTCCTCGTGGTCCCTTCTTCGATGGTATAACGGCTGTTTCCTGGAAGTTCCTAGGTATCGGGGTCCGAAGTTCGCCGGTTCAGGCAGGTTTCCTGCGCGGCCTTGAAGGTTTGGTACCTGAGGCCATGGAAATGCTTTGTCTCTTGGAGGGATAAGACGTTCCCCGCGGTCAGCTCGACGGGATTTCAAAGCCTCGAGTTTCGAAGGTTCCAAGCACATTCTCTATGCAACGCGCCCTCGGTATTTTTCTCGCTGGAAATATTCGCAATAATTCCGTTCGAGCGTCACACGACTCGCATTCCGTGCGTAAATCTAAAAAAAAAAAATTCGTAATCAATTTTTTCCAACGATTCGATCGTGCATTTATATTAATTGAAAAACACTTTAATAACACTTCAATCATGGTTACAAAACTAAGTGCTAAGACAAATTTTGGATTTCGTAGTTTGGAATTGTCTAAATCATAGTTTTAATCTTGGTAGAAAATTTTACTTCGTAGATTATTTTTGTAATCTACAAATAGTATTATTATTCATTTACTTGGATAGAAAAAATGTTAAACAACTTTTTAATAAATTGTAACGGTTTTATTTGGACCACGTAGTACGTTCCGAAGGTCCAAGTGATATTTTATCGCGAATAATATTAATTCTTGTGCAATTCTTTGTCACGACTACCATTAAAGATAATGGTTCGAGATTGCAAAGCCTTCGAATTGACATTTCATAAGGTACAATCTAATACCCCGAAGAAAAGCGTAGAGCCTTGAGCGGTACCGAGAGTACCGTTTCCTCATTTACAATTAAAGTCCATTCTGATCCCCGGTACTAAGTAGAAATTGGATGGAACGTCCACCCCGGCCTGGCTAACCTCGCTTTCGACCTGGATGGACGTCGAACGGTCCAAGTCGACTTTCGTAGGCCACCGAATACGTTGGAATCGCTTCTATCGTTCGACTTCGTGGAACTCGTCGTGTGTCTAGACCATATTGCTTATTTATTTTCTGTATTTTCGGGAAAACGATAATCTTGATCCTCAGGCTAGCCAACTGTACACCCAAGTGTCTATTTCTATATTTCCTACATTTATTTATATCATGAAAATATCGTGTAGAGGATAACCCGATGATTTGGGGAAGGAATTAAATAAACGATAGCCACAGGTTAACGATAAATGTATTTAGATGTTACTGGTTCGGTGTCTCGATCGAATCTGGGCTCGTGTTACTTGTCTCATGACCTCTTAACGCTTTGACTGCCACATATATGTATGGACGACAGGATTTACCATTTTGATACTAGAAAAATTAATTCTCAAGTTAAGACGTCGGGGAAACTAAATTTGGATAGACTTTGTGAATTTTAACAGGGTTACGAGAATAAGTACTGAAACAAATTTTAGGTTATGTAGCTTACATTTGGGTTAGGTCTGGTAATACTAAGAATTCGTATACACTTGTGGAAAAACCCTTTCTCGAGTTTATTTTTCAATTGGCGAACATACGTATCGCGTCAATGCCAAGTTTGCATAGCGATTCAACAACTACCATAACCTTCAAAAAATCAATTCACTTTTTGGGAATTTTTAATATAAAAACTGTATAACGTGGAAAGTTCAAATTTGATTAAACGGATATGTACACTTTGAGGTGTACCTTGTAAAGTTTGTGTTAAAAAATGCAGTATATCGCTGTAACGTTTTTGAAAATTGTTACTTTTGAGAAAAATATTGCAAACTAAAGAAATTAATTTTTTCCCGCTGAAAACGTCGTATCGAAACTCGTTATTATATCTTAGATAATATATGTACATAAAAATATTCTGTGAAATTTGGAGTCAATCAGCCAAGTAGTTTATGAGTTTAAAAAACGCTATTTCCAGACAAACGCGAAAGAAAACGAAGTTGCTAGTTTTTTCTTTGACACGACGGTTTTTTTTTCTAACTCGTTTTTAATCAGCTATTCCTGGTACATAAAGTGAGCCTTCTAGTTCTGCTACTATGTCCCCGACTTATTTTTTATCTGCTCGACGAGCTTGACGAGCCATTTGTGTCGCTTTCTCTGCTCGTTGCTTCGCCACGTTCAATCGATGTTCATCGTTGTTATTTTTTTTACAAAAATTGTGGCAACCGAGCCCGACTTCCAGAATCATCACTTTCATAATTTATGAAACGGTTGTGTATTCATCGAAAATGTGTATTAATCCTAAATGTAAAAATCCTAACCCAAACCCAACCCAGACCATTGTAAGCTACATAACCTAAAATTTGTTTCAGTACTTATTTTCGTAACTCTGTTAAAATTCACAAACTCTGTTCAAATTTATTTCCTTCGACGTCTTAGCTTGAGAATTAATTTTTCCTTGCACGTTATCGTGAATTTCTTTGTTCCACACTGTCTGGACAGATTGAAACAACAGACCCCATTCGCCAGACAGTCTGGATATAGGACTGAAAAGAGTTAATTCGGTGAACGAGCTGGCCACAAAATTGATCTCCCGCATCCTATCCAGCGATTCGCAACAATGTCATCAGTGACAGTTTTTATAATGCGCGGGACATTCGTCATGTTGGTACCAACGTTCCTTGAGCGCGAGCGGTGCAACGGCCATTTTGGTCGGAAACGAATTTATAAAAGCGTGGTAGGAACAGATGTTGGTTATTTGCTGTAACTGTTAGAACTCGTATATTGTTTGCTTTCAACCCAAGGAATCATTTTGGAAACCACCCTGGGCGGTCATGGTCATGGTCAGCAAATAGTTTTATTATAGCCCTGTGGAAGCTCTTGAAAGATCGTTTCATTAGTAGTAAATATTCTACCGGTATTATCAATATTCTCTTTTCAATTTTTTAGTGCTTCTTTTAAAAATGAGAATATGTAAATTACATTGTTGATAATTACAAGATATATAATATTTTACGAAACTAAAATATTGGTTTGAGATGATGGTAAACTGCATAACCTAAAATTTACTTCAGTACTTATGTTGTGACCATATATGGGTGAACGTGAGAATCAAAGTGTTAAAGTTTTAATGTTGATTTTAACGAAAATTCAAGAGAATATTTTCGAAACAATGTTGGAAAAATATATGAAAATAAAGAATGGGTGTTTTTAATATGTAAATTACATTGTTGATAATTACAAGATATATAATATTTTACGAAACTAAAATATTGGTTCGAGATGATGGTAAACTACATAACCTAAAGTTTACTTCAGTACTTATGTTGTGACCATATATGGGTGAACGTGAGAATCAAAGTGTTAAAGTTTTAATGTTGATTTTAACGAAAATTCAAGAGAATATTTTCGAAACAATGTTGAAGAAGTATATGACAATAAAGAATGGGTGTTTTTAATATGTAAATTACATTGTTGATAATTACAAAATTACTATCAGAACTTGAGTCTTTTTATTAATACGTCGACCGCAAAATGAAAACTATACAATATTCTGCAAGACTACAATATTCTTTTGAGACCACTATACAGGGTGTTCAGCCACCACTGGAAAAAATTTTAACGAGAGATTCTAGAGGCCAAAATAAGACGAAAATCAAGAATACCAGTTTGTTGATGGAGGCTTCGTCAAAAAGTTATTAACAAATAAATTCAAAAATTTCAAATCGTTCTAAAAAAATTATTTTCGATAACAGAAGTTAGGTCAATTGCAATCACTTTTGGTCATTACATATACCCCCGAAATCCTACGCACTTTCGAGAAAAAAATTCTTTACCGAAAATCTAATTATAAGTGCCTAAATTTTTCAACGAAAAAAAAAATTTCAAATCGTTCTGGAAAAATTATTTTCGGTTGCGCGGGTCAATTGCAATCGTTTTCGGTGAATAGACATACCTCCAAAATCCTGCGCATTTTCGAGAAAAAAATTCAGTACGGGCGGAATTTTAAACATTAATAACTTTTTAACAAGGTCTCTATCAACAAATTGATATTCTTGATTTTCGTCTTATTTTGGCCTCTAGAATCGCCCATTAAAATTTTTCCCGGGGGTGGCCGAACACCCTGTATACTACATAACCTAAAATTTGCTTCAGTACTTACTTTGGTAACCATATATGGTTGCCGTGGCAGTCAAGTGTTAAAGTTTTAATAGTGATTTAAACGTAAATTCAAAAGAATATTTTCGAAACAATGTGGAAGGAATATATAAAAAAAAGAAAATGGACGTTTTTCAAGCTATTGGTTTGGGTGCCCTTCGCAAGCTCTGGTGCAAGAAGTAAAATTTTATTGAAATAGCAAGCAACTGAGAACGTACCTTAACTTTTCTTCCGATTTAGATAATAGTTTTGTCCTATCTCTGGTCTTCATCCTGTAAAAAATCATTCGTGGATAGGCATTCCTCAGCTTCCGCTCGAGCAGCGCCCGTAATCCGGAGAGGCGCTGCAAGTCGTGTTCCGAGGTCGAAGGTTAAACGCGCGATCCAATAATGCGGAATTGTACTCTCGCTCGAATAATTATCATAGATTATTCTGGCTGGATCCTTGTTTCGATATCTGGCGGCGCGTATAAATAAAATATCAGCGATCGAAGGCACACGCGATCCGCGGAACGAAGACAGGAGGTATCATTACCATACGCACAACGGTTGACGTCGTATGATTCACAAGGAGGGAACACGGAGGCTAGGTAGAAAGAGAAGAAAAAATGTATTGTTTGGTCGGGTTCGACCTCAGAGGTACACCGCGAGAAGGTGACGTTTTCATTGGTCTTTGATCTTTGGTATCCTGGTAACGGGCGGGCATGACGTCATCCGGTGATCCAAGCCCGGTCGGTTACCATCCGTTCCCATCGTCCAATACCACCTCCCTCAGGCGTGCCTGCCAGCCCCTGTGTCTCACCATCGTGACCATCCCCCTCCTGGAAATCCCCCTCGCGATTCCGCCCTCCAAACGAGCTCTGACCCCTCTTGCGCTCTCGCGTTTGTAGCAATAACGAGAGGAAGGAAGGACGCTCTACGAGACGCGTTCGGTTCCATCCTGCGAAGCGAATATGGCCTTCCTTTCAACCCTTTCGAGCCGACGATGAAAAAGACGCGACTCCGTCGCCCCCTGGATTCCGATGCTTCGTGACGGATCGAGAGATTCGCAGATCGAATTGGCCGAGGAACGATCGTCGGATTCGTTCGCGTCCACGGGCGTTGTAGCTTTTTTACTTGGGCGATAAAACAGTTAACGGAATTATCGAGCGGGGGCATTTCTTTTGGCGTTGTAATTAGCGGTAGCTGACTGTAGTGGGAAAGAAATCTTTTTAGGTTAAATACGTAGGTTAGATTTTGCACATCTGATCGGACCTGGGAGTATCGAAATTATTTTAGCAGTTACTGAACGGTGAAGATGAACTTTGGATACTTGAGTATTTAGGTTAACATTTGAATTATTTAAACAATACGGATACCAACGATATATTGAATATTACATACTATCGTGAGTCGATTATCAGGTCACGTACACGAATAAACCGTTGCTGTAAGTGAAATCAATAATTCTTAGAAGATGATCAATAATCTGTGTGCATGTAAACATGTACGAATAAAATTGCACATAAACGTGTACGAAAGCAGCGACTCGTTCCCGTACATATCGTACATTGTAGGACACGTGTTAAGTGCAATTATTTATAAGTAGATGTATATATATTATAAACACATTAATTTAACCAAAATTTAAATATTACATAACTAAATGAAAATAAAATTCTACAGAGAAAAATAAACTTATATCTCGGTTAATCGATTATTGCACAAAATACTCGAGTATTCAAATGGTACTTAAATTATATTCATTGTAATATTGGTATCATCGAAGTATTTAAATATTTTGGTAAAGAAAATTCGACAAGTGGTTCCAACCCTTCTCTCAAATAGTATAATGTATAATGTTAGAAATACTCTAAATACCAAGTTACGAACTATTTATATTTTATTTTGGAAAATATATCGAATCCTGCGATTTTTAGTCGGTTACTGGGATGTAGTATTTCGAACATTCTGATACTGGTCAGACTCGAATACAAAACCAGATCTGGACCAGCGGTAGCCTATTCAAATAGACGCGGGGAATCGATTAGAATGTGCCAGGGATCCCTAAATGCGATATGACAGGTTCTGTCGACTTTACGAGGGGCAAGTCGATCTTGATTCCTGGATTAAAATTTGTTAAGTCCAAATATTAGCCATTTCTCGAATTATGTTTTCGTATTGTGAAAATGAAACGTGAAACTTGTATTTTATAGCATATGAAATACGTATACGTAGCAATTTATTATAAGTTAGTTATCAGTAGTTACTTTGCAAGCTACTTATTTATAAGAAATCGTTTAGATATAAATAACGAATGAAACAAAAAATATATACGTTAGAATTTAAAATGGTTCGAGGTCATACCTTCAAGTTCTCAAGGTTATACAGAGTGATCGGCCACTCCTGGGAAAAATTTTAATGGGAGATTCTAGAGGCCAAAATAAGACGAAAATCAAGAATACCAATTTGTTGATGGAGGCTTCGTTAAAAAGTTATTAACAATTAAATTAAACAATTTCAAATCGTTCTGGAAAAATTATTTTTATTTGAAGGGGTCAATTACAATCATTTTTGGTCATTACACATATCCCCGAACTGCTACGCATTTCCGAGGAAAAAATTCAGGAAGGTGGACAAATTTTTCGGCGAAAAAAAAATTTCGTCTCGTTCTAAAAAAATTATTTTTAGCTAAAGAGGTTAATTACAATCATTTTTGGTGAATAGACATAACTCCGAAATCCTACCCACTTTCTAGAAAAAAATTCGAGATGTGAAATTTTTCGACGGAAAAAAAAATTTCTAATCGTTTTGGAAAAATTATTTTTAGTTGCGGGGGTCAGTTACAATCATTTTTGGTAAATAGACATATCCCCGAAATCCTGCGCATTTTCGAGAAAAAAATTCAGTACCGGCGGAAATTTAAACGTTAATAACTTTTTAACGAAGCCTCCATCAACAAATTGCTATTCTTGATTTTCGTCTTATTTTGGCCCCTAGAATCTCCCATTAAAATTTTTCCCAGGGGTGGCCAAACACTCTGTATATTTGATAAATATTTTTATTACCTGCACATTGTACGTAAAATCACGACGAATTCAACAAAATACCATAATGCGACCTTGAAATAACCTTGAATGCGACAATTTACAATGAAGTTTGTAGAAACTTTGAATCATACCTTGAAAAACAATCTCCTCTACATTCTCAATGTCAACAGAGATATTGACAGGTTCTGTTTCTCGTGACTCACCCTATATGAATAAGAGATGACGTGCAATAACAGTGGTATTATTAAAACGTAACCTCAATTTTTTCCATTGTTCAGTCCAAGTACAGTTTTGATAAGTATATCGATTCACGGTAGCATGCTTTTCATCCAATCTCTTAATTTCACTTCATTTTATTTAACACGTCGACTGCCGTAACGGTCACTGGTGACCGGTACTCGAAGCTTAAAATGTGCCTCGAAATAGCTCACACGGAAGAAACTAGTTTTTTTTTAAATATTAAATAACACTACTGTCATCAGGAGTGCTATAGTGCTAAACATCTGATGATATTCAATTTAACTTGGGTTTTTACAGTTCACCAGAAATTGGCGGGAAAATTCGAACGAGCAAAACTGTTTAAAATTACAATTCTTGGCGCACAGTTTTTCCTATCTGTTAGAAAATACAAAGATATTCGTTTTTAACTGCGATCACGAGTTTGAAGAATTTTTCAAAATGGCGGACACAATAGTCCGGCGTTACGTTTTGAAACATGGCTTCTCGATTCCGAAAGCAACTCTTCGACGCGCTCGAAACGTCGGATTTGTGCCTTGGTAACGGAGACAAAGGAAAGATGAATTAAACATAACTTCGTACAACCGATCGGTTGGTCATACTTTATACATCACTAACGACATAACTACACGACGATGCATCTGTTTAGCTGTAGCACGACGCGAACGACAAAACGCCGTTTCTACGGTCAAAGTACGGCCACCGTGGAGGAAATGAATATTCAATAACGCAACGATACGCGAAACTCTTCGAAACAAACTAGTCGGTCGAAGTATGATATTACGTTACACCGTACGAATCTAAACGTCCAGTTGCAGCAACAGCTGGTCGGATTTAATTAGGGATTATGTCGATACAGTTGAGTCGATGAAATTCAAACGGCGAAAAAGAAGATTAACGAGTGTATGGAAAGTTGTTTAGGAAGAAATCAATGTGTATCCGATCTCTCAACGGTTCCAAAGAAATTAAGAAATATATTGCAGAATTTATATTTTTGGAATAATATTGTTGATACTTAGCAGAAACGTAAGAATATTCTAACGAAATATTTATAGTTGCATCTTCTGTTACGTAAAAGTTATAAAAATAAAAAAATGGCCGTTGAATACAATTGGTACTTTTAATTTGATAATTAAGTATCATAATATTTCTCTTTTTATGTCGCGCCTTAAGGCGGATAGAATTTCCACCTCACCCTGTATTATTAGATATTATTTTATCGAGTTGCAACACAAGGTTGATCAGTCGAGCCATTGGACCCAGGCTTCACACTTACAGGAGCTTAAAATTTACACAAAATATATTGGTGCACTTCCATAATCAGTTCACGATTTGGTAATATAATAGTTTTGCTGCACTTCGTTCTAGATCCAGCTGGGCGATCCTAACAGTGAGGTTCACCTGACAGATTCCATCTTAGACGCGACGCTATTAATTGTTTGAACACTCTGTTCAAACCAATCATGTACTAATAAACTACCCAGTAATGGGAGACTACACCACGATTAATAATGCCCCGTCTAAGGCAGGATCTGCTGGATAAGCCTTCCTGATGAATTTAACTAGCAGATTCCAGACGAAACGCAATAATTTTGCTTTATGTGTTAAAATTGTCTCAGACAATTGGAAACGACATTACCGAAAATTTGTCGAAGTGCATATTTATATTTGCAACCCCAAAGATATTCATTCCACATTACTTTTGTATTTATTTATTTATTTATTTAGTATGTGGGATATACTCATTTGAGTACATATTTACATGATGTGAAATCACAGGTAGCAAATAGGTCTTATTGTGAGTTGACCAATAACAATATTGATGACGGTTGTCAGCACCATCAACATGAAATATCAAAGCAAGATAAAGCAAACCTTGCACGTTTTATATTTACAAAATTCGGCCTATAAAGGGTTAATCACGAGTATCACCAATCTCCCCAAATTCGATAAGTTTGATTATTATCAGAACTATCCATCCAAAAGTGAGCTTCGTCGTTGAAGATGACTCTGTTGACGAAATTAGGATCAGAAAATTCGCTGTGCATACGATGGTCAGCAAACTTCAATTCTTGAAATTGAATCCTGGAAGGATGAAGATCCAAGTCTTTGCGCAGAGTTGACAATAAAAATATGGAGAAAGAATCTAGAAAAGCGTTTAAGCTGCAATATAAAACTGTGGTTGATTTAGTTATTATGACGTAGAATGCCTCCAAAAGATAATGATCCCAAAAACGAGGCGTGTAAAGGTCATGGTAAAATTGTTCAGGAGTCATCGATACACCCTTGCGATTGCCCAGCTTGGCTCCTTGGTTCTGTTTGAGACGATTTGGGATAAATTTAAAATACAAGTGACTGGAGACGTGGACACGACGTAGGACCGGCTGAAACGAACGTAGGATCGCAGAGGGTTAAGAACCACTGCGGCGAACACAATCGCGCTGCCCGCGGAGACTAGATTGGTCTGTACGCCGACTCCGGCTCGTGACTCCGGAGGCATCCGACACGACGGATTCGCGAAGCCACTCGAATTCTCCGGAGACTCGAGCAGACGGATGGGACCGGGCAGGTTTTGGCAGACCGGCAGCAGGCACAGGCAGAGGCAGAGGCCAGGCAGCGCAGGCAAAGAGAGGGTGGCTTGGACTTCGGTTCGGATGGCGGGTATTGATCCTAGCGAACCTAGCAGCGGGGTGGCCGGGACCCCGCCTCAAGGATGAAGGGTGTCTCCCCTTCTCTCTCGGCCCCCTCTCGCTTGAGCCTCACTGTCAGCCAGCGTTAAAGCGAGACGAAGATAGGAAGAACCACACGAGTGGGGTGGTTGCCCCTTAAGAGAGTGGGGTGAACCACCTAGAGCGGGCCGTGTACCAAAGATACCATCCCTTAGGCTTGGCCGTAATAAGCAGCCGAAGAGGCCGGAAAACGAGCCAACAGAGCCGACCCGAAGACGATGGAAAATCTCGAGACGCCAGGTGAAGCCTATTGGTGCCACCTTTCCCCGTGGTTTCCAGTCATCAATATTCCGCCAGGTAGATTCCCTTCCTTTCTCCTGGCTCCGTTTTGCCCCTGTGCCGCTCTGGAGAACCGATCGTTCGCGCAGCGCTCGACGCCCATTTTGGCGCGAGGAACGCGGGAGCGTCGCCGTTCCAGAGAATTGTCTTCCTCTCCATCGTCGACGAACGCGCGATGGCTCTTCGAGCGGACGTCGCACCGGGCGACCCGTGACGTCACATCCTTTTCTTTTTTTCTTTTCCTTTTTTCTTCCGCGGTGTAACGCAGATATATTTTCTCGCATGCGAATACCTCGGCCAGTGAGTCACTTCTTCGTTGACGCGCCATCTTCGCCCGCATGCCTCGCCGATCATAAGTAAACGCGATCTAAATGAACTCGCGTTCGCTAGAATACCGGTTGCTGCTTCGTTGTCCCCGGATAGTATATCATATTCAAAAGCTTCGATTTACGAAAAAATATTTGATAGCGTATTTTTTATCGCGTAGACCACCATTAAAAACTTTGCAAACAGTGGGGTTCGTTCATTTTGTGTATGTTAGAAAATTGCTGTGAGTTTGAATACTACTCCGGTATACAACGTGTTAATAACTTCAAGTAAGACGAATTTAAACAAAACTAAGTGTAATACCTTTTGGGGGGATCTTGTTTGTAAAGATAATTGCAGCCTCGATGTTGAATTAAGATTAATTTTAAACACAGAAGTGTAAATAATTTTGCACGAAATAACCGAGTATTTAAAATGATAGTCTTTTGACGCCATTTTGAACGGAATTCCATTTCTCTGTGACGCCGTACTGGTTCTCCAGATAGAAAAAAGTCCATGTTTGACGTCATTGTAATTACTAAATTATCTCCTGCTCGAAAGAAAAGGCAACACGTAATCGGACGGAGCATTGCCTGGACTATACACTGAATGAATCACAGTTCTAATTAGCTGTTAAATTAAGCACAGGACGCTCGAACTCTACTGCATTTTCTTAACGCGTTGACTGCCACAGTGGTCAACCGTGACCTTATACCCTTCAAACACTTAGAAATATCCAAATTCTGATACTTATCAACTTTTCAATACGTTAATATTATCGGTTATAAAATTACACATGCCAAAAGAACTATCGAATATCTCTGTTTTCCACGCTAAAATTTGAGGAAATGTCGGAGATATTTCCAGATACGGAAAACACATGTTAAATACGTGAGTCATGGCAAAGAAGACGTTACGGTAGGAGGGAGTCGCTGATAAAGAGCCTTTAAAATAAATTGCTGTACGCTGGTGACGAAATTATGTTATTTACGACGCTCTTCGAACGAAAATTTTCGAGTTTTTTCTCAAGCTGTGTCATCGAAGAGGGACTGAAAAGCATTTCTGGTCACTGGTACCATTTCACGGCCTGCCTCGGGAAGGAACATTTTTCGATATACCGCGTGCTCAATGAACGCGCTGGTGTGCGCATGCGCCGATTGTTCGTGTTAACAGAGGCTCGGGTGCGAAGACACGTTAGCAGCGGACACGCCAAGTTCCGATTACAGGGTCCGGCAACGCAGAACGTTTTTATTTTATTTATTTAACTCTATGACGTAAGCATAGAGATACAGATACCTGAATACATAACAAATAAAACGGGGAACACGCATGTACGCAAGAGTTAAGGCGCATCTAAAATACTATTATTAAGACCTAACCTCAATACGCATCCCCTACGGTCGTGCAATTATTGTCGCCCCTGTGACAATAGAGTGCACGATATCGGTTGCTTCCCATCGGATATAGGTCTTACACTCGTAGATTCAACATTTTGCAAATTGAATTTATCCTTTTCTTTACATTTTACTCTTTCCCGTTAATGATAATTGAGATCGTAACGATTAGTATTCGAATACATTTACAAAGTTATTCCTTATGTTCTCAATAGTTTCAGGTTATGGCTTGAATATTACAGACTTTGAATACCAAGAATTTCAATCACCAAACAAACAAAGAAATTTCGTTTGTATGATTTAATTTTCCTCTACTTTTGGTGTAACGAAACTGACAAGAATTCCCATTTTATTAAATATATATTTGAGATAAAGTCTGATGAAAAAATATCCTGTACAAAAATTTCTTCTAAAAATATTGGTTTTTATTTGAAAGAGCACATTTAACCTTCGAGCAACGTTATGAACGTTTGACAAATAAAAAATAAATAGCACAGTTGTATATTTTTCTCTTGAAACTGAAAAAGAATCGATTTTTTTAAAGGTTTACAAACTTCATTTCTACTTTTTTTAATTTTCCTGCTTCAATCTACCACACATTACTGAGTTCGACTTATAGAACAGCACAAATTGGATAAATATCTAAAAATATTGAACTTGACGCAGCATTAACACTTTGACTGCCACGTCACCCATATATGGGTGACAGGATTTACCATTACGATACTACGAAAATTAATTTTCAAGTTAAGACGTCGAGGGAAATAAATTCGAATAAAGTTTATGAATTTTAACAGGGTTACGAGAATAAGTACTGAAACACATATTAGGTTATGTAGCTTACAATGGTGTAGAATCAACATTTTAATCTTGCTGAATATCATACAGTTTTTATCTGACAGTGACCGCGTTAAATGTCAAGAGTTCCAAGTTTGGAATGATATTTGTGACATTCGATGTATTCGATCCGATCGTAAGTGCTTGAAATCCCACGACTGAGCCCCGTCCGAGCCCCGCCGTGAAAGTGTTAATAGACTCACGGGTGAAACTTGCTTCGAGCAATTGTCTCGAACGCAAACGTATCGATTGGTCGACGGAGTCGCCGGTCGAGAAGAATAACATTGACGAGAGCTGAAACCTCGAGCGACGAATGGGCACACGGCCCTATCGAGTGTATATTTCCGTCGTGCAGATAACGTGCGCGGGTCAGATTAAAAGAAAAAGCGCTGAAATCGCGTAGCGTCGGGGCGTCGGGGACGGCCCACGGGTCCGTGTCTCTCGCTCGTCCCACGGAGGACATTTTTCGACCTGTGGCTCCGCGAGTTGGCGGTGTGTAAAACGGACGAAAGAGAGTCGCAGCTGCGCATCCTTCTTGGTCGTTCTCCAGGCAGCCGTGTCTGGTGGCCCCGGAGTCGGAGACGCCTCGGCTTATTTCCCTCCTGTGCCAGCTGTGCGGAGAGCGAGCGCGCCCGCACACAGCCTGCTCTGTTAAGACGGGCGTCAACGACGAGGATGGACGGCCATAGGCTCTACCGTCGGTGCAACCGGGACGGAACGGTCGCTCTAGCCTACGAGAGAGAAACGAGGCGAAACGGTGCTCTAATAACGAAGATTGGAGAGAGAGAAGGAGAGATGAACGGTTCTGTATTGTCGCAGAGAAGACCGACGCGTCCTCTCGCTCCTTCCCTTTCTCCGTGACGTTGGTCCGAGCGAGAGGACAGAGAAAGAGAACCCCCGATCGGTTCATAGTGGGGTCAGGTTGCTGGAGAGGCACGGAGGGGCGAGCGAGACCACCGGAAATCGGTCTGTCCTTATTTGAGAGCCCGCGTGAACCACACCGAAGCCAGGTCGGCCTTTCGTGCCTGCTTCTTCTCCTCTTTTCGATGGCTTCTCTTCCTTCGCCTCTGAAAGAGGGACGCGTTGGCACGCATCGAGGCAAAAACTGCCGAGAACCTCCGCGGAGATGTTTCTGTTAGCAGCGGCTTCTGGTACCAGGACGTCCTCAGTTTCCGCAGAAGCGTTCTGAGAAAATCGTTTCGTCGGCCCAGCATGACGGGCTACGGCCAACGAGGAGGAGGGGGGAGAGAAAGACCGTCGAGAACGTGGGGGAGATACTTTCGACGCTCGTCGACGCTGGTTATACGATATCGCAAAGGGGAAAAGATCCTCGGCGAGAACCGATGGGAAGCTGTTGCGTTGCAGTGCGTTTGCCTCGGAACTGGAGTATCTGCGCTCGTAAACGAAATTGCTCGAACGCTTATATCGTTCGACTAATGAAACATATTAAACTAAAGCATTTGATACGTAGAGTACAGCATATAGCTATAGCGCCAAAAATTTTTCAATGCTTTGAACTTTCGTACGAGGATTGAAGAAAATTAGTTATTCAAGCTGAAAATGTATGATAAATAATGACTCGCATAAACGTCGTCTTATAATCGTCGAAAAACAAGATTCTCGATTAGGATGAATTTAATTATTCTAGATACTAAAACGAAAGGAAAAAGTCGTTTATTTAATAAATGGTAACACCTTGAAATTTAATTATCAACTTTTTTAATGGTTTTCGTCAAATTTACGGTTTAAGTAAATATGAAAGAAACAAGAGAATTATAAAAAGTGATTTTAAATTAAAATTTTAGGTGTCTTTTGATACATTGGGAAAAATACTGTTAGGAAATAGCCCAATATGATCGGTCAACGCTAAATATCGTTCCCAATAAATGAAATAACAGAGTCCAAAGTAGTGAAAAACATCGCGGAGTAAATGTGAATTATTACAAACACGTGATACCGTTTGACCATCGAATTTCTATTTTATCTAACTCGAGAGGTCTGCCTATCGTACACAGAGCAAACTACTAATAAAACAACTAAAAACCATTAATCCCACTAATACACGAAGGAACGTTCATTATCTGGTACGCGTGTCTTGATTATCAAACCAAAATGGCCGACGTGGCGAACCGAGTATCGCTGGAACCGACTGTTAATTTGTTACGTCCGCCCTTGAGGATCTCATTCGGACTAGTTCCTTATCAGCGATATTATGTATCGTGAAAATCTATATTTTGTGCGATCGAACTCGCCATGCACTTCAAAAGATTCTCCGTGAGCTTAACCACCTAGACCAACCAAGAAATAATTACTAAATATATTCGAGTCTTGAAGGTTATCTTCATTTCTCGCCAAACTATTTATTTTTTTTTCTATTAAATATTATTACAGTAGAGTTTTTATTAACACTGTTTATACTCGACAGTCAGTATTTTATTAGATGTAAATGCACAATTAAAATTAGACGTTTCATTTGTATTACGAGCAATAAAAGGAAAAGTTTCTAATTTGAATATCTATATTGATGAAAGTCTACAATTATCAAGTTTGTTAGAATTTGGCAAAAAAGGTCATTTAATTGTGCATTTGTCAATTTTACATATACCTCGTTACAACCACAAAATCATAATTAATATTTTTGTAATTTCTCCTGTTGTTTATAACTAATGAATTTTATGTTGAATACATATCAAGTATTCATCATTTTGTTAAATATATTACGTGTTTTTAAAATAGAAATAGTAGAAGGAAGTACATTTTTGCCGAACAACGGAAAGAAATCATCAGACCTCGAAATGACATGATGACGCTTCGTTCAGTAGCTAAACGCGCGAGTGTATCAGTTAATATGCGAGGGTTGATTGATAACTAAGGTCTTCAACGACGCCATTGTACGAGTAATGGGGATATAAACAAATTCTAATTTGCATTTGATGACTTTGAGTATTTAATCTAAACGTGCAAACTTTCAACTTCCTGTGTAGCTTTGTTGTATAATAATGTCATTTGTTATAGTTCGACTTCTGAGTTGCGTAGTAAACAATGATTGGTAGTTGAATTTTGAACGTTGAGAGGTTACGCCCTCTATACATTTTTAATTAGTCACCATCAGAAAGGAAAGAGACAGCGAATTATAAAAAGTTAAAATTCTTATTTTGTAAAATACCACTCTCAGGATAGGTCGTTTGAAATTGCAATTTCCATTAAGAAAAGAAAAGTAGAAGTTTAAGTTCTGTTGTCCTATAGATTTGTAATTTAAAGATAGATTTTTATTATAACGCGAGAAGAAACGTGTATAAAATTAAACTGACGTTAATGGTAGCAACAGTATGAGTAATTTCCGGTTGAACATAGCGTCGAATGAAGTATTTAAGGTGTTGCAAACGATGAGGGTAGTTGAGTGCCAGCAGCTCTTGTGACTCGCTCGATGCCAGATCTCCTCCCTTTCTTCGACGCTTTTTGCTCCGCGCAAAAGGTTGGCCCTACCGCGCCGCCATCTTCTTAAATAAATACACCTGCGAGACAGCCTCACAGTGTTCTGAAACGCTAGTCAGTTCCTCTTTATGTCGTGGCAGTTTTTCTTTTTTCTCTTCCTCCAACCAATTTCGTTTAGGATCACGATCGATTCGGATTCGAATTCGAACTCGAAACGATTCGACGGAGGACATATCGCGTCTCGCTCGATCATTGGTCAGATCATGATATTTTCTTGTATTCGAACAATTAGCTTGACTTTATTGATCGTGCACGGCAATACAGTTTCGGTTCGGTTACGATCGAACGGGGTCAAGTTCTCCTTCCTTTGTGCCACATAAGATGCCATGAGAACCTGATTAGCGGCAATAGGGGAGAAATAGTAGTGCATCCGACGAGACTCGACAGAATTCCGTCTTAATACCAATGGCTGCCAGTAGTATGCAATTTAATACCACAATTGGGCGAATTTTATTCGCGAATAACAAAAACTTACATCTTTTAAATCCAAGCTAGCTAATCCGAAGACGAAAATTAATTTCAAATAATTCTTTTTAAATTCTGAAATCATATTTTTTAGTTTCAGTATTGTTAAAATTCTGGGAAAGCAAAATTACAAACATATCTAATTCTACAAATTTATTTGTTCGCGTAGAAAAACAAAGAACGCAGAGGCATTACTTCGGCAATTTTATACTTTCCTTTGCCGAATTAAAACGAAACGAAGATTTTCAAAGCAGTTATCCCTGCTAATTTATAATTACACGCGTCAACGACAAATATGTATTGTTCAACGGAGTAGTAAACTCTAGGACCTATTATGACCCTAATTACTCGAAGGAAAGTTATTATCAAGGATTTGAAATGCTGTCGAAGTAATGACCGATTGTTTCACGCGTCTTATTTGCAAAAATGCGTTGATTGCGTCTAGTTATGGGAAATTCCGTAATGCGTGCAAGACCGAGACTCTTTGTTCTCCGTTGCCGCCATTTGGCTATGAAACGCGGCGACTTCCGCCATGTTCGCCAGGGCGTTAAATCTTTCATCTTCTTTCATTTTGTGTTGAAATTTACATGATTATTATCGTGATTAATTATTAACCGTAAATCTCACCTCATATTATAATTACTATCGCAAATTATAATGTTCTATATTATTTGCTGTGTTTACTAATTAAAGGAAAGTTAGGATATATTGAAAGAATACTTCTTAATACTTGTTAATTTGTTAATAATGTCATCTCTATTACGAATACAAAAAAATAGGAAGTATTCCATCAAACAATTTAATATTTCTATATGTCGAGGATATAATAAATATTAAGGGGTCATTCTGGTTTATCGGGCCGAAAAGTGAGGTAAATTCTATGAATTTTTTCTGATTTAAATACTTTATAGATTGAAATAAATACATGTAGTATTTATTGTACTATCTTTTGGCTTTATGAAAAATATTTTGTTATACATAAACAATTATTATTGTTAGTGTTCTATTAGCGTAAATATAACACTGAAAAAAAAACCTAAGTTGCTGGCGTAGGTGATTACAGTCTTCAGGGTTATCTGAAAGAAGAAAATGAACAAGATTTTTAATCGGCATGAATGTCGCTATCGCCCGTACCTCGTCGAACAATTTCTGTTAAAAAATAACAAAATGGCAGCGGTTAAAAACGCTGTTTTTCTTTTACGTTTCTTTTAACCGCTGCCATTTTGTTATTTTTTAACAGAAATTGTTCGACGAGGTACGGGCGATAGCGACATTCATGCCGATTAAAAATCTTGTTCATTTTCTTCTTTCAGATAACCCTGAAGACTGTAATCACCTACGCCAGCAACTTAGGTTTTTTTTTCAGTGTTATATTTACGCTAATAGAACACTAACAATAATAATTGTTTATGTATAACAAAATATTTTTCATAAAGCCAAAAGATAGTACAATAAATACTACATGTATTTATTTCAATCTATAAAGTATTTAAATCAGAAAAAATTCATAGAATTTACCTCACTTTTCGGCCCGATAAACCAGAATGACCCCTTAAATATCGATGGAAATCGTACTTCCATGAAACATTTATTGTTTAGAGAATAATATTATTTAAAAGAAGGTAACTACGCAACCATGTACTGAATTATTACGCATTCGGGTAGTTCGATCGAAGGTTCCATCTTGCATGCTCTGCACTGAAATCGAACGTCTCCGGTTTGTCTATTTTTAGAAGTGCTCTCCTATCGAACGTAACGTCTCGTCGTAACATTTTGCAATTTTTAATCAGGGCTGCGGTTAAGATATGACAATCGAAAATTATCCACCGACGTAGAAGGGTGTATTACTGGCTAGATCGTGGTTCCTTCTAGTCGCGACAGAAATTACGACAATTCTCTTGACGCGTGTTTGCCTGGCGTGTGGAATGGTCGGCGGCGGGTTCCAGCGCGTTGGTAGACAAAGCAAACCGAACCGTTCGTGGGGATGAAGAGAAAAAGAGCGCGTAATCTAACGCCCTGGCGAGGACCAGGTCGAGAAAGCGCAATGTGACTGAAGGAGAGAGCTAGGGGTGCGCGGGGCGGCGAGGAGAGAGAGGAGATCGGTAGCGGTTGGTTATACCGGATAACAGAAGCGAGGAGGACCGCGTGCTTCGAGGGGTGGCGAACCCCTGAAGGACCCTAGTCGGTAGCGGTGACCTCCTCCCTCTTTTTCCCTGTCTCCCTGGTCTCTCTTCCTTTCCAACCCTGCCCCCTCCACGATTCTCGTCATCCCTGCCGCGACGGCACCAGAGCACGATCATTGGTTCACCGGTTTCACGCAGACACGAGGAGGCACACGCAGCTGCCACTGGCTGTCTCTTGTTCCACGGCCGGACCCGATCGGCCAGTCCGGAGGAGAAGCAGCGCGCGTGCAGTAGTTAGCACGCTGTCTACCACGCGCGATATATAAACGTTTTCTTTTATTACGATTTCGCGTACGCCGGTGGTTCCCATATCCTTTGATCGGTTGGAACTGCTTGCCGGAAGATTCGACGACGTACGTTCCCGTGTTTCCGTTGGTCGCAAGAAACGCGGCTGCCCCTTGGTGCTCTCTCGTGACCACCACGAGTCGTGCGTACACCGTTCGGCGATTTTCGTGTATGCTCGTTGACGATCGTCGCTCAGCTACCCGTCATCCGTCGCCATCTTGACGGTCCGCCTACCAATCAACGTCACGATCGCGGGGCGCTGATCGTCACGAACGGGAAAAGTACACCAGGCGACACCTTTCGCCGACACCGCGGACTCGTATCTCGCACGTGTGTAGGAAAAGACGTGTGCGACACGCGTTTCCGATCGTCTGGCGGATGCTCTTTCTCTAATTTACAGCCCCCTGCCACCCCCTCGTGGTTGTGTGCGATGGTCGGTCGATTTATACGAGTCGCGCGACCGCGTGTGCGTGTGACGTTTTGAATTTGAGTCGTGAAAGTGGTGGCGTCTGCCGGGAGGCCCACGCACACATTGTTTTTCAGTACTTCGTCGCTGTGCTTCCCTTCCCCCTCCTAACCATCTCTCGTCACCCCGTCTCTTTCGCTCTTTGGCCTGCGGTCCCCTTCTACATCGCTAGCCACAGTTCGCAGGGCGTCGCACGCAGGGCGGTACCGATGCCCTTTCGACCTCCCGCGGTCATCGAGAGTACGCAAGAGTGCTTCCGTCGCGCGACTGTCTCGTCGTCGATTCTCACGTACTGCCGCGTCGCGATAACTACGAACGAAACTCTTTTGTTTACGACGCTCGTCCTTTGAGGACTGGTTTTATTCTCCCCTGTTCGTTCCGCGCACGTGCCTCGTACATAAAAAAAAAAAAAAAAAAAAAAAATAAATAAAAAATAAAAATAAAGAAAAAAGGAAAAATCAAGAGGATCCGAAAGAGGGCGATCGAACAACTGGAAGATCTATAGTTTCCAATATTCGTCACGCGCATCTGTGTGCGTCCGTGTACACCCACGTGCGCCTGTTTTGAGTATACGAAGTGTCACTCGTGTCCTGGCAAGCCGACCCGCCCGGCAAAACGCATCTAGTCACGCGTTCGCTACCAAAGTAAATGAAGCTGTCGCAGAGTGTCGCGACCTTTGATTCACAAAACACCAGGAAAACAGACTTTTAAGTGGCATTTATCGACGAGAAGATACATCGTCGCGCCTAAGACGCACGACTGGTTTCATCGAACGCTGCTTACCGAACGAAGAATATAACGATCGCACACCCACAGAACGATTTATTATCTCATCGACGATGAATAACATTGGCACGCGAACGATGGAATTATGAAGAAGAATCGACGGTCAGCGGTAGAACTTCCAGTGGTATCATCGAGGATGTCGTAGAGGGACGTTATCGCGTATTTACTCGAGTGTGCGTGAACGTGTGCGTGTGCGTGTGCGAGTGCGTGTGTTCGATACTAAGGAGACAACGGATTAAGAGGTTAGGATGCCGCAGTGCGCCGTGGCTACGTGCCGCAACAGTCATCGTAGAACCCGCGGTCGTCGTATCCGCTACCATCGATTCCCCCAGATACCGGAAGTGCGCTCACGATGGGTGCGCGCGTGCGGTCGCGTGCCCCTCTCGAACGGCGAGATACCGTTCAACATACAAACTGCGCGCATATGCTCCCTCCACTTCACGAACGATTCCTACGAGAAGGATATGGAGCACCTTGTGCTCGGTCTTCCTGTGCGCAGTAGGCTGCGTCGTGGCGCTGTACCGACGATCGGCGTGCCGGTGGACGTGCAGCCGGTCACCAAGATGCTGGTCGAGGACGCGAAGCGCTCCCTCCTCAAGGTCACCCATGCTAAAATGCTAACCGGCCAGAAAGTGACCGGCAACAACGGTCTGGCCGACAGTAAGCAGCAGCACCATCAGCCGGCCACGGAAAGGCGGCAGCAGCAGCACCACCAACACCAACAACGTGCCAAGAGCGGCAACCAAGTGAACCAGGAGCAAAAGATGGCGGGCATCGACGTGCTGCTTGCCCTCGGTCTCAAACCCGCGCCACGGTGAGTCGTTTTTACTCGGTCCCGGGTGATTACGTTTTCGATAAGGAATTCGAAAACGAGTCTGTCACCGGAAACGATAAGATTTTCTTTGTATCTATTTATCGATACGGTTTCGTCTTTTATTCAACAATATGACACGGCCACGATCGCTCTTGAACACGAGAATTCGAAAACACGGTTTCCTCTTCTACTTAGATTCAAGGCATCGCGCAAGAGCCTTTAATTTCTTTTTCTTTTTCGTAAACACTTAGTTACGCTATTTGAATTTTTCGTTCGACGACTACACGATAATTGCATAGCCGTCTCGTGTAAACAATTTGCTACGTTGATAAACAATAATTTGCTCGGTTAAAACGGTAACATTTGTGATTACGTTGTTCGGGTTAGCGCGGCAACCACGAAGACCTTTAGCGCGACCTCTGGTAGGAACGGCGCATTGATCCACAATCGCAGATCATTCGAAAGTCTCGCTCGTTTCTCGCGAAGTGTGCACAACAGAAACTGTAGTACCGCGGTGAAACTCGAATGCTTGTATTTTCACGGTTTCTACTTCGGGGCTTCGGTTCCAAGGCCCTCTGCAGCCACGTTTCAAGGTCATGTATTATTTTGACCTCGTAACGAAACAGTGATTTTGAACCTGACAAAAACTGTTAACATTGTATCAACAATTTTAGACGATATTCATAGATGAGAACTTTCATTTCCACTCTGAAGAATAATACACAAGTTCGTACTGTGTGATCGATAGCAATATGGTTGCATAATTTTTCACGTGCGCAAAACTGTTATTACATGATTACGCTTAGTAAAGACTCATTAATTTTTCTGTGGCAACACGATACAGTTATTTACCTGTTAACTGTAGGACGAGGGTATCGGACATCAGATGGATTACAGTTCGTCTGTCGCAAAATTACATTTCAGGAATTATAGTCGCTTAAAAATGGCGTAACGTCTTCCCACTCGACGTTAATCGCAACGTGAAAATACATTATTTAATAAATGATCGAATATATAATTCTGTTACATTAACTGAAAATCAAATGGGAATTAATTTCTTACATTCGTGAAATATTACGGCCACGAGCAACGTTTCTTTCTCGTATTCGAATCGAAAAATTGCATGTACAATGTTTGTGACACTCGACTGCCGCGCGAAATAAAATTCGCCTGAGTAAGTGAAATGCTCACGAGTTGGAGAACGCATCTTCGATGAGGAGGAACGTCTTTCTGGGAATACTCTCTCGCCTACCGTGCTGGATCGACCAATAAGATCCTGCGTCTTTATCTCCCGACGACGCACGTGCAGATAATTCTTCCTCGACGTTTACTTTCGTTCGAAACGTTTTTCGAACATCTCGCCCCGTCCAGTTTGATTACGCCTCTGCGTCCTCAGGATTCCAGACTTTTGACATTGCACCGTTTAATTGATAAACGCAATATTGTTTTTCGAAACAGATAATTTATATCTGCTTGGTTCCCATTCGCCGCGCATTCGTCGTTCTTGTGTTTGTATCTTCGTTGCATTTAAAAACCAATAATTGTTTCGTGTTCGTGTTTCCTTTGCTTCGAATAGAAGCAAATAGATTTTTGCTTTAAGAATACAGTAACGTTTGTCGCGCAGATTCGTTTTTAATTTGAGACCCGAAGAATGCAAGTACGTTCTAAAAATAGAGAATTTATTGTTTAGCAAAACAATAAAATGATATCTTTGTTATCGATACTGCGAACTGCGGTGTGTTATCGCTTTGAATACAATCCGAAATATATACATGGTATATTATAATATCTGCTGGTCTCCGCGTAAGAAATTGTAAATCTGATACCAGCAAGAGCGCGTATCTACTTTCTCTATAGCTACCCAGAATCAAGTTATTTCTTTCACTTCGTCGGTGCTTCGCCTAGCTTAGCAGTGCTTAAATCATTAACATATATTAACCACGAAATTTCAAATAATTGATATACTAACAAAAAAAAGGGCAATCTGGTGGAAGTCTTAAATTTTCTATTTTAAAGTGTTTTATTGAAATGCTAACGCAAAATAGCTTTAGCGCAGACAGTATACATTCTGATAAATGAATTCTGAAAAAATTCTTTATCCCTCCACGGACGCACTATAATTACCAGTAATTGGACAGTTTACCTGGACATACTGGATCTTTCATAATTTTTCGATGTTTCGAAGTTGATTCAATGTTACAAAACAAGATCAATTTTTCACAAGTTACATGGGACTCTATAAGCAAGGGGTTGAAGCAATTACGAAACTTTTTTTAATACGTTCTGCAGAAACAGTTGAAACGAAACTTTTGTAATGACAGTTCGCGCGTTCGAATTTCTGACAAGAATGGATCAATAAATTATTTTAGTTCGAATAAAAAATTTGTAAAAAAAATAAAAAATAAAAGTTTATGCGCAGTAAGACCGCAAAAATAAATATAGAGGTATTTTATTCTATGACTATCTGCAAGCCCCGGGAAGTTTGATAACGAAAAATCGATTGTGCTTTAAAAAATTCAATGTGTCTATGGAAGGTTAAAAATATTGCCCAGGCTCGTACCGAGAAGTAATTTCACCAGAATCAATATCACTAGTGTTTTCTTCGGTTTTAATGTTAGTGTATTTTCTTTAATTGGAATATGCTCGAATACTATTATACCAATCGAATTCAGCTTTCGTTGCTATAAAAAAAAAGTAACATTTATGATTTCTGTGACTTTAAGCACGAGTTCTGAAATACGTCAAATCGACAGGTTCACTATACCTAGTGTTAATGGTGGAAAAGCTTCCTTGGTGGGGTGATTCGGTAAAATTGCGTATTAGTGTCGAAAATCGGTTGACTGGAGGGAACGAGAAAACAATAATCGACGACCCTGCCATCTTTGGTGCACAAACAGTCGACCAGGGCCGTCTCCGCGACAGCGATTTGACCTACGGGCAACCTCGGGCCGAGAATCGACCGTCCTCCTTTCGTCATTCCACCTTGTGATATACCGTCGTTTCTCGTAGAACGCCGCGTGATCTTACGTGGAAAAAGCGCAGAATCGGGACGAGTTTCACAGCTATCTTCGTTGGTTCGTCTGCACGTCCTTGGGCGTCCAAGGTTCTGCCGAAGAACCATTTGCATCGTGGTCCTTCGAGGAACAACACGTGACTGGTTTCGGGAATTCCAACGCGAGCGAACCATTTTTATCGCTGGTCATCCTCTTCAAACCCATCGACCCCGGAGTCGGGCAAATTTTATTCACGAATGACGAATAAACGTTTCAGATTCATTCGTAGACCAGCTGCTGCATTCTCGCTCTCATGAACGTTGATGTATTATTATACAGGGTGTTTGGCCAACCGTAGGAAAAATTTTGATGGAAGATTCTACAGGCCAAAATAAGACGAAAATAAAGAATATCAGCTTCTTGGCTGAGGCTTTGTTAAAAAGTTATTAACAATTAAATTAAAAAATTTCAAATCGCTCTGGAAAAATTATTTTCGGTTGTGGGGGGCAATTACAATCATTTTTGGTCATTACACATACCCTCGAAATCCTACGCACTTTCGAGAAAAAAATTCCTTACCGAAAATCTAATTAGGTGGTTAAATTTTTCGACGAAAAAAAAAAATTTCACATGGTTCTGGAAAAATTATTTTCGGTTGCGGGGGTCAATCACAATCATTTTCGGTGAATAGACATAACCCCGAAATCCTGCGCATTTTCGAGAAAAAACTTCAGTTCGGACGGAACTTTAAACGTTAATAACTTTTTAACGAAACCTCCATCAACAAATTGGTATTCTTGATTTTCATCTTATTTTGGCCTCTAGAATCATGCATTAAAATTGTTCCTAGAGATGGCCGAACACCCTGTATAATTATTAAGGTTACGTTAATAATAGCGTATAGCTATACCTAACCTTTGTACCAAAATGGATGCCTGTACTGCTAATTTTTGTAGTCCCTTCGAGAAAGTATTAGGGGCCTGATATCGAAAATCGATTAGTTTAGAGGTTATAATTTACGTCCAGAATTTCCCATATGCGCGAACGCATTGCGCGCCGCCTATATGGAAAGTGAAACGAACTAACTCAGCGTCGAACGCGTTAAATTCGTTTGGATCGCTGAATTACAAATGTGACCCACTGCGCCACGGTTAAATCGACTGACAGGATTTAGCAATTTTTAGATTCTACGGTATTAATGTTCCGTTGTCTGACGTTATCGACGCCGGTTTCTCGAATACACGCAAGAGTACGTTCAAACTTATTATCGTTCGAAAGCGATGACGATTCAGTTCGCGGCTGGATAAAACGTTGCACACTGTCACACCACGTATACGTACGCGTTTCGCGCGTTTCTTGCAGTCGGTTGTACAAAACGAACTCGATCTTTTTTCGCCGTGGAATTTCAGAAAGGATCGATCTATTGTACGAAATTAACGTAGGAGACAATGGAGGAACGCTTTTTAGAACAAACGCAACACGATGTTTCGATACAGCGTTTATAAATGTTTCACGAAGAGGTCGTCGATTAAGAGTACGCCACGGACAATCGGTGTTTTTTCTAGTCCCGTGTTTATCGATTTATCACGAATTGCCGAGGTCGATCGAAGACGACGCAAACTTTTTTGCTCGCGTTGCCCGTTTTTCACAAAATTACGGAAACGTATGATGAAACTTCAACAAAATGATGTGCCAACGATCGTTTTATTAACCTAATTCAACCTCTGACCGATACAGCAACATCCGAAAAAGATCTTCGCGGTCAGGGACGAGACGACCGGTTCATTTCTAGCATATGCGCCACTCTTTGTCATCTTGTCTTTTGACATTTGAGCCGCATTTATTTACTTCTCTTTTACACGACTGATTTAATGTTTCTTCAATAATTTGTTCCGGTTAACAATAAATGCAATGCTAAAATATTGGCCAACTAAATACAGTATTTACAGGACACAAATAAAAAAATTATGATATTTATCCATAATTTAAAAAGAAATACGCATTGAAAGTTTTGGCAGACCATCCTCTTCTCAAGTCTACTTACATTACAAGTATGAATCTATTTTTATAAAAACTCGATGTTTTTAAGGTTATGGGTAGAGAATATCCTCTTAAAAAGTGTCCTGACATTCGTTTTGTTTCTCAGCCTCCGTTTTCTTGCGACTTTTTGGCCAAAAATAGCGGCTCATTAGTCGCTCAAAAGAAAACATGGAAGAGTCTATTCTTAATGGCAACAATGCGTGGTCCAATCCATTAAATTTTCTAACCTACTCGACCTTTTTATCCTAAGCGTTATTTGCTACTCATTATTTGTCAATATTTGTGTCGCATCTATTTAATAACATTATGCTTGTACATATGCAGGGTGTTCGGCCACCCCTGGAAAAATTTTAATGACGGATTCTAGAAGCCAAAATAAGACGAAAATCAAGAATATCAATTTGTTGATGGAGGCTTCCTTAAAAAGTTATTAACAATTAAATTCAAAAATTTCAAATCGTTCTGGAAAAATTATTTTCGATTGTGGGGGTCAATTACAATCATATTTGGTGAACAGACACACCCCCGAAATCTTACGTACTTTCGAGAAAAAAATTCAAGTAGGTGAACAAAGTCGACAAAATTAAAAAATTTCAAATCGTTCTGGAAAAATTATTTTCGGTTGCGTGGGTTGATTACAATCATTTTTGGTGAATAGACACACCTCCGAAATCGTACCCACTTTCTAGAAAAAAATTCGAGAAGGTGTGAAATTTGAAGACAAAAAAAAAACTCAAATCATTCTGGAAAAATTATTTTCGATTGCGGGGGTCAATTACAATCATTTTTGGTGAATAGACATACCCCCGAAATCCTGCGCATTTTCGCGAAAAAAATTCAGTACGGGTGGAACTTCAAACGTTAATAACTTTTTAACAAAGCCTCAGTCAAGAAACTGATATTCTTTATTTTCGTCTTATTTTGGCCTCTAGAATCCTTCATTAAAATTTTTCCCAGAAATGGCCGAACACCCTGTATAACAAACTTATACAATATATAAATATCTCAATTTTTTAAATTAATCATATCCTTCTATTTATTATTTTCATTGCACTTCTGTGATATCATTGAAGTATGGTCTCTAAAATATTTTTTTACAATTATAAAATCCTTGTGCATACGTGGCTTGCGACGTGGGTAGCAAAATTCAAATTGGCCCGCGCGCCTAAAGTGGGTTCCGCACGCCTATCATAAAGGAACGGAATCCAAATTCGACTTTGCTTCAAGGAAACTTTGGTGTAACCTCTGTTTGGTTCACCAACGCGCGCTCGAGAGCGTCCTTGGTACTCAGGGACACCGCGAGCAGGCGAGAACGCTCCTCCGATCGTCAACGTCCGCGAATTAGGTCGAGAGGAACGCGAGCGGGACGGGAGAACACGCTCTCTCGTAACCATTCGAGTCAATAATAATAGCGCGAGTCTCAGTCGCGTAATGGTTTCCTTCTTCGGTTTCTTACACTCCTGGTACTTCGTGCTTCTTTGTTGTCGCCGTAGTTTCCGGGAAATTTGAACAAATTCTTTACTAATCTGTAGTTGTGTTGCGGTTAATTTCAAAATGGCGTCTGCGTGTCGGTAAAAAAGATCGTCGTGATTCCAGTCATGGGGCAACTTTTTCCGGGAAATTTGAATAATTTTGACTAATTTTTGTGTTTGTGTGGTCGGTTTCAAAATGGCGTGTGCGAGTCGGTAGAAAAGATCACCATGGTTCTAATCACAGGCAACTCTCCATTTACGTACGAGTTCCGTTTGAAGAGGTTCGTTATAAAATACACTTAATGACAAAAGTTCTGAAACAAAACAATCATTTGAGAATTCTTGTATATGCTTTATCTTCCGAGATAAATTGGGACAAAAATTAACATACAGAGATAACATCTCGTATATCAATAAATAATACATTTTTTTTTAGTAATGAGTTAAAGAAACCAAACAAATGCTTCGTGAGAAAAATTAAGAAACATACTTTAAACGATTCAACCACTTTTGACAAAAACAACGTTATGCGAGTGTCGAATAACCCTTGAATCGAACACGAAACTCTGACGGTATTTCTGTCTACATTTTCGTAATCTGTTGCATTACCTCCGCTTCATTGGTAAAAGAATAACTCCCCAATAGACGTCCAACGTAATCCCGCAAATGGTCGATTGGATTCGAATTCGAAGATTGACTTGACCATATTAAAATGTATATGAAATATTTTAATTAATTTGGAAAAATATTTCGGTCTGTTATAGCGTAAAATTTTTAATTTTCGTACTGATAATTCGTACACTAATTTAGCATCGTTAAGTTAATTAACAGTTAAGTTAACAAATTTAAGTTTCTGTAGGAATCAATGAACAGTTTTAAAAGCAACAAAGATCGAAATTGTTGTACTTTTTCTCTTCCAACGTGTACAAGCGAGAAAGAAGAGCCTTTCTCGTGGCCATTCGATGCCAATAATAATAGCACGACTTCGACCGTACATAGGTTTCCTTCTTCGTGTTTTTCCCCCACCTGCGCCATGAAGTCGACCTTTTCAGCAACTCTTTCCGTGGACTGTGTTCCTCACGTTGACCTCTACTCTATCGTTGTTCCAATTTACGGTTTTACATTTCTATTTTTGTGTTTGTAAATTATTCTTGCTACCAAGTTACAACCATTGTACTCGCGGTGTTTGCATACACTTGTATAGCAAAGTTACATTTTTATTACGAAGGATAAGCTTGAATTTTTATCAGAACTATGAGAAAATCGCACGGTTAATAATGATTCAAATAATTTCTTTTTAATAGACGATATAACTATGTTTTGTCTAAACATATAAATACTTCTTGTAGCGCACAGAAAATATCGAGTATGTAATACTGTATTGTAGTCGGAACATTATGTCTGTATTTACAATGTAGCCTATAACTTACTGGGTCCGCATGTTTTGTGTACCAAAATACAAACATTCGCAGTGTTATCGAAAAGACTTATACGTAATTATTCGAATTCACAGAATTAAGGCAACCGTTGAAATAAATAGTTCAGTTTATTTACAAAAAGAGGGTGTTAAAGAATGGCCAAATTTTGTATCCTTCCGGAATCTGAAGAATTGGTGACGCATCACTTTTCAGATCCCAAAGATGTGTAAAAAGTGGAAAATTGTCTTGACTTTAAATCATATGCGTAAAATACGAAAATTCAACAATATTTTATAATTGAAAGTCAATTATGTATATTGTATGTTGGAAAAATCTCTAAACGATTCGCGTTCCACAAAAGTTCTGGGGTAAGTGCCGTTCATCACAGTCCTCTTACTAAAAGGCAAAGCCTTCCTCACTACGTGGCCAGATCCTTCTAAGAAACCCTTATCGTTTTCCACGTGCCGTGTAGCACCATGCTACGGGTCATCGCCCACGCACACAGTACCTTTGATGATCGACGATCGGGTTCTCTATCGCCGACCCATAAACAAAACATCCGCGATTTTTAGAATTCGTCGTGCCTCGAGTGTCAACTACATACGTCGGACCCAAGTTTGATGACAGACTTATGGTTTCGATATCGACACCTACGACACTCTTGAGAATCAGGTCAAAGCTCCAAATGCATTGACCCTGACACGTGTCACCCCTTGAAAAAGGAATTGACGCTAACGTGTAGATTAAAAAAGCTGACAAAAATGTTAGTACTCGTAAAAAGTACGTTCATAATTGTACTATGACTTACATATAAGAGAAAATGTAATATATTAGAAGCAAACAATTATTATATTCTGTGCTTTATTTCTTAAGATAGTAATTCTATGTACGTATACCAAAATAATTCTTCTTAATACCTCGAATAAATGCACCATTATCTGCGAGGTTATGTATACCTTCTCATAAGTATTAAGTAACATTTCTACCAGTTTTTTTATTTGCAATGTAAAAATCAACTTTCTATGAAATATCGCTTAATTTTGTCATTTTATGCGTTTAATTTAGTCACTTCGATCGCTTTTTATCATGTCTCATCGATAATTTGGATCCTGGAGCGATACAACGGCTGGTCAGTTTTTAACATACTCCTTTCGTCCGCTGTAGAACAATAACAATAACACAATAACCTCGGCTAGAACAGAAGAGGTGTAGTAGACGGAGGACGAAAGCGTGCGCTCGCTTGCAAAGAAGTAGGACGTCGCTACAAGGTCCCCTGGCAAGTGTTTAACCTAACCTAACCTAACCTAGCCCAATCTAGGCGCGGACGCACACGCGCGCGCTTCTATCTGCTCGCCCCCCTCGAGTCACCGCATTAACCGCGGCAACCCCACCTAAGCTGGTCGACCTGCTGCGCTCCGCTCTCTCCCTCTTGCCGTCTCTCTCTCTCCTTCGCCTATATTTGTACATTTCTACGCGATCTGTCTTCGTCGCTTAGACTTCTCGTTCGTGCTCCACGGCATTCGCTGCACTCGCACGCCTCGTAGTCGGTTAGACGTCCTTCGTCCTAACCGTAAATGCGCGAAAACTGGCTTCGCGTTCGAGGAGTGTGTACGCGCTAGCGGTTCTCCAACGGTCATAGAACTCTCGTCCGTGAAACGCGCGCGGTGGCTTTAGAAGCTGCCTCAACTCCGGAGAAAGCGATGAAAAGGTTCACGCGATTCCAGTCGCTAGCCTACCAACCGCGATAACCCTAGTCGATTCTTGCTCGGTTCTCTCGTGCCCAAAAGTCTTTTTTTTTTCTTTCGATGGACGAATGACCTTTCGTGACCTTTATCGTCTTACCACCCGCTGCAAAGGGATCGTCGGTGTTGCGACAGTGAGAGTGGCGGAGTGTCTCTCGGGGAAAAGAAAACGCAAAGCACGGAGGATTGGCTGCGATCGGCTGCGATCGACTACGTCCGGCTATCTCCGGGGAGGGGAGGGGCCGTAGAAAGAAAGGATCGTCGTGACCGGTGAGCGGCCACGCTCGGTGAAAAGTGCAAGTGGAGTGTGAACGGTGCATACGACGCGTGTTCATGCCACTCGGTTCCTGTGTCAACGGTTTTTCTCGTAGCAAGGGCTTGTTTTTTTTTTTCTCTTTTCCTTTGCTGGTGGCACTTCGTTCGATTCCTCGCGAAGCTTCCTCTCTACACGGTGGGATACTTTTCACAAGATGTAACCAATCTACCGCTGAAGTTTCGTGGTATATACGTTGAACGTACGTACGTTAACCCTTCACAGACGAAAATCTAGTTTACGTATATGCCGGGTAGCGTCTGTCTATGCACTTTCAGGTCATTGCAAAGATAAAATCGATGTGTTTTAACAGCCACGCGAAGATTCTACGAACTTTGCCTTTTTATGCTCCCTGTCGTATTGCCGGAAAAATAAAAAGTTACGAAACAGTTTGTAGCGGTAAGATGGCCAATTGTTTTCGAATGTTTGTGACTATAGTTGTGAAAGTTTCTATCCCGCGACCGACATAAGAACCAGTTACAGCTCGTGTTTCATTTCGATTCGTGACAGTTATCATTATGCTGGTTCGAGGAAAATGTTGGTTGCGCGGAGTTATTTAAAGAAAATTTTCCTGTTCCATCGTAACTCGTACCATGTTTCTATTTCTCTTTCATGTAAATAGAATGTGGTTACGTGAAATATTAGCTAATATTCATTGGTTTTACAAAGATTTGCTAACTGTATAAAATAAAATATAATATACGTTAAATAAACATCGATATCAACATGTACGATCGAATATACGATCGTTTCTGTTTACCGCGACGAAACATTTTCGTTAGATTTTGCACGTGTTCGTTCATCCAGACGATTTCAGTTACCGTTTACCAGCCGGTTTCGCTTTCTCCTTCGCTTTCGCTATCGCTACAACCAAACGGTTGTACACAGTTACTATTTCATGTGCTCCTGGAAAGTGTGAAAGGATACCATACCCTGATGAAATACAAATCCTTTAGTTGGTGCTGTGTAACATGCCGCGTCACACGTTACTCGGTGTCATGTTCTTTTTCTACCCCGCGAAAGTTTCATAATGAACTTTTGACAAGCGTCCAGCAAAGTTCTGAAATACTTTTCAAATCAATGCTCCGAATGTTGGTAACTGTGTTAATGGATGTTAATAACACGGAGTAAGTACAGTGTTAAAAGTTTCTGTAAAAGTTTTATTTAAGGGAATATTAATAGCTATATTTTTTTTTACAATGTTCGCGAATTACGTTCTCTTATTACTTAAAACTTTCTTCATTGTTCGTCGTATGTACGAATAGTATCTTTGTAGTGGACGATCAAAATATTAATGATTATGCAGTACTATAACCGTTATGAGTCAGTTGCATAATTACGTATTAAAATTAAAAGTAGGAAGTGAATAAATAGTATTTTTAACGATAGACCAGGACTTTGTTACTCATAAATGGCGTTCGTGATTTACTTAGACATTTTTGCCATTTTACGGTATTCTTTCGTGTAATATTGTTGAAATGCTGCTTGACTGTGAATGTGCCCGAGAATGGTGAAAACGAAAATCGATACAACCAGTAACCACCTGTTACATTGTGCTTGAAAAAAGTGAGTACGTGGAAATAACAGCGAAATGGGTGTCACAACGTGAACTGTGTTTCCGCGCCCTTAATGCACTGGGATATTGTCATAGAATCTAACCTATAAGGCGATTATGTGACATAGTTGATAATTCAACGCGAGGATATTTTAACATCTAACGAAGAAAAAGTAGTGAAGGCAGAAACAATATTATTTACGAAATGATCGTGTTATCCAAATTATGTTTAGCTTGTAAAAAGCATAAATAAATTAAAGTTCCGGTGGTATAGATTTATGAAAAGATGTAATCAATCTTTGCAGATATATATACAGAGTATATAACGGCCACATATTACATATGTTTCCCAAATAAACATTTTTAATGATACAGAATCTGCTCGTGCGTCCAACGTCACGAATAAAATATAAACTTTCGGTACACGTGGAAACAAAATAGTAAAGGCACGCTCTTGAGCCCCGTCACGACATTTTCTGCTGCAATTTTCTCGCCTCGGTTTTACCCGGCGTTACGACAATAATGAAAGTATTTCTTTTCATTCTGTAAAAAAGAAAATTTCAGCCGATAACATCGCACGAGCCGATTAGAAGAGTTATCGCTAATCTTTTTATTCCGATCGAGTGCTTCGAAGAGTCGAGGAAGAGTTCGAGGGCCTTTCAGAATTGGTACCGCGAAACCTATATCCGCGTCTATAAAGTGCAGTGAACGCGAGCGGGAGCAACGAACTTCGTTTCCCCCCTCTTTTCTCCTCTCTTTCTAGCGTCGTCTCCCTCCCTCGCTGGCAATTCCCCCCTCCTCTTAGTCTCTTCCCTTCTTGCGGACGAGCGCGCTCGCGTCTCTTGTAGCAAACGAGGCACAGGCGTAGCAGCAAATTTTGGCGAACGCCTTTCGTCCGGTTTCACAATGTTTACATTCCACTTCCAGTATCTACTTTCAAAACAGGGATTTTTTTCGTAATTGAAAAATTTTCCTCGTATAAAATTACTTCCGATCCCGCGAACCTTGCGTCAATAAAGAATACTATTTTCCTGGAAATTTGCTCACCTCGTGTTCGTGTTCGTTTGCCTTAGTTTTTCTCTTGTTTGAGATTATTATCAACTGCCTATTAATAGGGTGTATTAAATCGCGTATTTTTAGGCCCTTTTTTTATATCTGATAAAGAAATGTGTAGAAATTTGTTCAAAGTAAAATATTAATATACTGGTCAACAGTAACAACATAAATAATACAATAGAGTGCTTCTTTAACTTGTTTGATTTTTTTAACTATTTTATCTTCACTATTTGAATGAAAATTGGGCAAGCTTTAGTTCTTCATACAAGAAATTATATTATAAAGAATAACACGTCCATATTAGGAATTCACCAATATTTTCAAAAATAAGATTCTATTCCTTCTTTAGAAGTTCAATTGTGTTTGTAATAGAATTATCGTCTACAATTGTCTGTACTAATTTTCCACTATAACAGTCTTGTATATACCGATGAAATTAAGTTCTTAGTCGTGTAAATTTCTGTATAGTCATAGTATGAATCTATGTTATTAATCCTGACTCGACATTTACTTATGATACATTCAAGCAATTATTAAACGTAGAAAGAGCTATGTATGTATAATACATGTAATGAAAAATTATCTGTGATACCTTAGGTCAAAAGTTACTACTTTGTCTATCAGTTTCATGGACGACGAACATCGTGAACTATTATAAAGCGGTATAATTGAATCCCCTGTTCATATTATAAGTATACCAATCTATTTTATGATTCAAATCCAGGAATTTTGAAATGACAAGTTACGATGCATTGCAAGTGACGGTTTTATTTTTGTAATATTAATTTTAATTTCGATTGCAAATGTCGGAAACTGCGTTAACAGGGTACTGAGGTCCTCTCTCTCGGTTTCTCTTTGAAGTAAGCAGTCTTCCATGTAACGCATGGAAGGCGCGAAAGTATTAACCCCACTGCATGGTCACCTTCTATTCTAGTGCGGGTGTAAGCGTGCCTCATGCTGAGGGTAAACGCAGGATGATCACGCACACGTCGCGAAGACCACCCTGGGTCATCGTCGTGGGAGTATCCACGGTTTTAACGAACTCATTTGCGTCCGAATATTGATCGACTTAAATGGCTAGAGTTCGAAGAGATAACAACATTCGTTAAACCAAGTAACTATAACACGTTGATTGTCACGTTTCTTTTCCATAGCTCGGGAATCCCCTCTACGTTTCCTCAAATTTTAGCATGAAAAACAGAAATTTGTGTACTTGCCATTTTATAGCGTTCTCAATGAAATTAATGTTATTTAAAGTCTCATAAGTATGAGGGTCGAACGATAAGTAAAATCTTCCATACGTTTGAAATAAAAGGAATTAATGAAACCTTAAATTTATTGTACTTCAAACGTACATATTTATTTTTCTACGTAATCATCATATTTAATTCGAAAAATTTTTCCAAACGCTGTATCTATAATATATAAACTACGTAAAATGTATATTTTTAATTATTTCTTCGTGACAGTAGTATTGATGAATTGTGTGGTAATTTTGTCAAAAATAATTCGAATAACGTGTAATTAAAAACAGTTCCAACGAGGCTGTGTGTTGAACTGATTTTCATTTGGAAAACCTCATCAATCCATTAGTAATACTCCGATGAAAAAGTTGCAAAAAGATATTGAAATTTTTATTTTCATTCGATGATTTCAATTACTGGTAATCTGATTGGTTTCCTGTTATATGAAATCGGGCAGGTCTAATTTAATTTCATGTAATCGGGGACAACAATACTTAGGATAATGAGAAAGAAACTTTAAAAATTCAGACATTACAACAAAACTTTCGTGTAAAACGCGAACATAGGAAAATTAATGTGGGTCATAACTCGTAAGTTTAGTTTAGCTTCTAAAATATACTTATTCTCTGAACTTTGCTCGTTTACCCTGCTTAGTATACTTCTTTTATGTACATTTTGCTTTTCTGTTTTTATTTAGTGAATTTCGTCGTTGAATAAAAATGAAAATTGAAAGTAAAATCAAAAATTTCATAGTCCTAAAAATGTGTACGATAGTTGCAAATCTTTGAAATCAATTTGCGATGATATTCTAGTGTTATATTTCATCACTTAATTGATTTGATTAAATAAACCAAGTCACGCCTAACTCAAACATGGTCTAAACCTATACCAAACTAAATACAAACTTATCCTGCTATTGATAATATTTTTGCATGTATCTCCGAAAGTAAACAAGGAAACAAGGATTACTCAGAGAATTGACCTTGGCAACACGTCTCAAGGTCATTGAAATCTTTGAGGCGTGTTACTGTTTATACAGAGTGTTCGGCCACCCCTGGGAAAAATTTTAATGGGAGATTCTAGAGGCCAAAATAAGATGAAAATCAAGAATACTAATTTGTTGATGGAGACTTTGTTAAAAAGTTATTAACTTTTCGATATAAAGATTTCGGGGGTATGTCTATTCATCAAAAATGATTGTAATTGACCCCCGCAACCGAAAATAATTTTTACAGAAAGATTTGAAATTTTTTTTTCTCGTCGTAAAATTTCACACGTTCTGGAATTTTTTTTTAGAAACTGGGTAGGATTTCAGGGGTATGTCTACTCACCAAAAATGATTGCAATTAACCCCCGCAACCGAAAATAATTTTTCCAGAACTGTTTGAAATTTCTGAATTTAATTGTTAATAACTTTTTAACGAAGCCTCTATCAACAAATTAGTGTTCTTGATTTTCGTCTTATTTTGGCATCTAGAATCCCTCGTTAAAATTTTTCCCAGCTGTGGCCGAACATCCTGTATAATGTTCTAAAAACAAGGAATCAGATAATACATTCTATAAAAAAGATAAAAGTATTCTCCTGAAGGTTTTGACCACAGGGTGGGGGTAACGCACGTCTTATGATAAAAGGACAGTGAGAAACGAGCAAATAGAATCTATTTCTTCGAACAGTTAGGTTGGAAGTTATTATTCGTTACGTCTTCTAACTCGTGTCACCGTATCAACAAATTTGTCTAACTCCATTCTAAGCCGATCGACATCTCTAAGTCGCCTTGCCGTTACAATATAAAAGCTTAAATGTATTCGTTGCAATGAATTAGAAGTCCTTCACGGAACTGGTCTAATTACACCGTTCCTTCGTGCAAGTGACGATATAAACGCTTGTGTACACGGCGTTATGAAAATGATAATGCAAGTACGCGTGCACAGGCGTTTTCCATTCGTCCTTCGGTTCGGTGACAATTATTTTTCATACAAGGTCAAAGCAAACTTCACAAGCTGACTTGACGCTTTAACAGCGTGATCGTTCCAAGGCGTGCATTTTGTAATTAATTTTTCATCGGTCGACGCATAATCTAATTCGTTTGTTTAAAATTTCGAAACGAATGCATCGTTTTGAACGAATTTACCCCTCGATACCAAAGTGTGTACATCCGTCGAATGCCTACGGGCAAAAACATGTTATCGTATTTTATATATACATACACTGTATCCTCGATAAACTGTGTATTTTAGAAAGATAAAGAGACTTCGGGGATATCTGATAAACAAAAGAATAAAACTTTAAAAGACTCTGTCTGTAACGTCTTCGAGGTCTAAGCGCCACAAATCCCTAGCGACGAACTCTACAGGGTCGTATTTCTCTTATGGTTGACGATGGAGAGAAAGTTACAGGCGGAGAGGTTAGGTTATTGTTATAGGTTAGGATTATTTTTTCACTTTTTGATGAATTTTTTTCGATAAATTAATTTTTCAAGTTATTCTGCGTATAAAATGTAGGTTAAGATGTCCGAAAAATGAATACGAGATACTTGAAATTTTTCAATTACGCGTATCGTCGAGTGTTTGTAAACGTATGACAGTGGAATGTTTAAATATCTTGAACAAACGATATATGGTAATCGCGAAATTTGAAGTATCTTGTTAAATTGTTCATTCTTCGAATATATTATACTGTTTTATAACACGGTAACATTTTATACAAACTATAAGTTAAAAAACAATAATCGTGTGTTACTTTGTGCATTTTGCTTAAGGATTTTAAATAATGCACAATTAATGTTTTGTTCATTTATGTCATGTTACTGCATTTTAATTATATCATGCGGTAGGTCATTGTATTTTTCTTAATAATCTATATTGCGAATAAAAAGACACAAGGTCTCGTTTCAAAAACTCAACTTGATTTTTGATATCTCTCCCCACCATAAAACCTACAGGAAAATTGTTTATACCACCTAATATCTCCCTCTGTATCAAACAACTATTGTAAAAACATTTTTCTGATAACTTCAATCCCTCGTTAGATGTTCTACACGTAAATTTCCACATTAGTTTCCCATGTCCAAAGATGTCCTCATCATTTGTTTAAATTATAGCCTGAAACACAGAAATATTCGATAATTAAATCTGTGAATTTGTTATTTTACAATATTCTAAATTAAACTAGCATTATTTACAATTTTACGTTAAGGTTCTTTCATTGTAAACAATATTTCAACAACTTGTAAGTTCAAAGTGCCGGTTGAACAAATTACTCTGAATATAGCAACATTTTATTATATGTACTAACACTTTTACAATACTTTTTAATTTAAAAAATTATTTTAAAATATTCACTTAACCATTTAAATTTCAAATTATTTTAATCAATATTAATTAAAATTCAAAAATTATTTATTAAATTATTTATAAATACTAATTTTTAATATAAATATATATTTTAAATAAAATAATTTATTTTCATATTTTATAATAAAAATTATTTATTTAATTTTTTATTTATGTAGCTTTCGAACGTCCCATCTTTATAAAAAATGATGGTCCGTGGATCACGGTTTAGGGATATGTCGAAGCATCCATCCAGAGAGCGCTAAAAAATGTTAATGAAACATTTATTTGTTTGATTGCAGTTTGAACAAGATGCACGCGATGGAAGGTACCGCCGGAAACGGGAAGAAGGTGGACTCAGCCGAGAAAACAAGGGAAGACGATTCGTCGAGGGCTTCGCCGAAAGTACCGCAGAGCCAGCAGAATGGCGCTGCTCTGCCGGAGGAAACCGCCGCGGCGCCCGCGACGGTGGAATGTCTCCGATCTTCATCGATAAAAAAGGAACCTCTCTGTGATTCGGAGTCGGAGGCAACGACCAAGACCAACCTGTCGTCCGCGGAGACAGCGCAACAGAAACCCGTGGCTTCGCGTTGCCCGAAAACCGAAACTGAAGGCGTCGGCATCGGTGGCGGGAGAAAACGAAAGTCAACGGACGGACAGTTGTCCTCGAACGGGAATTCCACCCCGAAGAAGTCTTGCCTCGAACAGAGGGAGCAATATATAACGTCTCTTGTTGGCTGTGAAAAAGTTACCGCGGAAGAACTTGCCGCGAGGGCTGATCAACTTCGAGCCGAAGTCCAGGTGAGCAGGATCGCTCGATATCAATTTGATAATTTGGGTCGATCTATAACCAAGATCTCCGGTCCTATGAAATGTACGTTAGATAAGAGGAATCGATGAAACTGATCTCACAATAGAGGAAATTTATTGTACTTTGCGCGTACCATATTCATTTTTTTTATAGAGGGTGTTCGTCCAACCCTGGGAAAAATTTTAATGGCAGATTCTAGAGGCAAAAACAAGACGAAAATCAAGAACACTAATTTGTTGATGGAGGCTTCGTTAAAAAGTTATTAACAACTAAATTCCAAAATTTCAAATCGTTTTGGAAAAATTATTTTCGGTTGCGGGAGTCAATTACAATCATTTTTGGTCATTACACATATCCCCGAAATCCTACGCATTTTCGAGAAAAAAATTCCTTTTTGAAAATCTAATTCGGTGCCTAAGTTTTTCGACGAAAAAAAAAACTTTCAAATCGTTCTGGAAAAATTATTTTCGGTTGCGGGGGTTAATTACAATCATTTTTGGTGAATAAACATAACCCCGAAATTCGGGCGGAACTTTAAACGTTAATAACTTTTTAACGAAGCCTCCATCAACAAATTGGTATTCTTGATTTTCGTCTTATTTTGGCCTCTAGAATCTCCCATTAAAATTCATCCCAGGGTTGGCTGAACACCCTGTATAATCGTTATTTAATAATATTTTTTTTAGGTATAACCTAAAATTTGTTTCAGTATCGTCCTTCCACGAGAAGGCACAACGTGTTTATATCCCCACTCCTGTTGCTGTCCGCTGACTCACAGGTATTAGTCGAAAACGGTGACGAAGATCGGTGACAGCCAATCAGCGAACTGCAGCAAAAGTGGGGATGTAAACACGCTATGCCTTCTTCTCGTGGAAAGACGATACTTATTTTTGTAACCTTGTTAAAATTCACAAATCGTTAAGAAACATTCTGATTTACTTTTGATCCCATTATAAACAGCAACTCGAACTTCGATATTCGATGAAGAATGTTGAACTTTCGATACCTTCATCAACTTTGGGAATAATTATAAGTCTGACGAGGGTGTAATTTTTTCAACATTAAAAATTCTATCGCTGATCGATGCTTGTAACACCGGAAATCGAACTCATGATAAATGACATTGTTATGCATTTGTTTATATTCCCGTTACTCTCACAGTCACGTTGTTGAAACCCTTAGTTATCAATCGAACCTCGTCGTACCTGTTTTTAACCGTTTGAGTACCAAGCAGCGCGGCCGCCATTTTTCTTCTGCTCCGATCCACTATACAGTTACTCACAAAAGCATCCGCCCACCTTATGACCGGATACTTTTGTGGGTGACTATATATTATTGGCTCCAACTAATACAAGAAATTAGATAAATACTCAAGAATATTGAACTCAACACAGCATCAGTTAATCAAGATATTCAAGAAACGATTCGGAATCTTGTAATTAGTCTGAAAAATTTCGAACCATTTTAAAGCTGAGATTCTAACAACCCTATCCTTGCTTCTGGTACTGAAACGGTAAATTACTGTACTACGAAGATATTTTTGATGAATTTGTGTCCCAATAACGTCTGGTTTGTTTCTGTTTGCACGCAGGCCTTGGATGAGTTAGCACGTGCCAAAGAAATGGAATGGAACGAAATCCTGAGCATGAGAAAGCTCAAGGAGGAGGCGTACCTGAGGATCGAAAGAAGGAGGCAAGTAATGGGATTCATGGAAGGCAACGGACAGCTGTCGGATACGTTACCACCAGCGAGCTTGGCCCTCGGACCCGAATGGGAGAGTAGCGGTAACACGACTCCCGTATCCAAAGAAAAATTGAACTTTGACTCAAAGGAGGATTTGCCCGAGGAAAGCTCGCGGGACTCGCCGGCTTTTAAAAAAGAGAAACTCGGGAAACAATCATCGCAACGACAATCTACGCCTCCTAAACAAGGTGGAGAAAATGGTCGGAAACAAACTGAGGCGCTCAGTCCAGAAAACAGGCAGATCGGCGAGGGCCGTCAAGGTGCCATCGTTGATGTTAGGTCCATTATCGCTGATTACAGACTGAGGCACCCTGAAACAGTTCCACGCAGGTAACACAATTCAACCCAATTTTGGGACTTAAACGAGACCAGCCATTCTTTGTAGATTTTTACAGCGTCTAGGAAAAGTGATGATTCTATTCTAAGTAAATTTTTATGTGCACCTCTGTACTTTTGTAACTATTAGTATATATTCTATTGTCTGGAAAAACGATGTGGAAGATCTAATATGGGATGTCTTTTGAGTTTCCCTTGTTTGTAGTCTGCTGTCCAGCAAGTTGCTTGAATATTCTCTCTCGATATCATTTTCGCTATATGCCAAGATCGTGATCAGCTTAACAAAATTTATAAGCTACGATAGGTTTCATTTAAGTCCCCAGGAAGAACTCAATATTTGTTCCGTTGTATAAGTATGGTTAAAAGTATTTTAAAGAAGAGAATAGAACTATGTAGAAAGATAAAGAAGATTGTACAAGAATGATTGAAAACATTTGCGCCAAAAATGTCACATTACTTACGAGATAATAGTGTCAGTAAATATAGAGTGTCGAATTAAATTAAATGGATTTCGAAAAATTAGAATAAACGTTGATTTATAAAATCGAAACGTGATTGTATAAAATCGTATATATTTGAATTGTAGGGGTCGCAGAATGAGAAATTCGGTGAACGTTGGCCTCGGAGCTGGTGGAGCCATGGTTGAAACAGGGCACAGCGTTGATTCAAGGCCATCTAGTACAGATTCTTGTAAAAGCAATCCGAATATGTCAGATCCTAATTCCATGAGCTTCAAGGATGTGCTTGTGCAGTTTGCTAAATTGAGCCAACAGCAAGGTATATATAATGAATCGTACAAGTGCCATTTAAGCAAATTTGTATCTGCTTCGTATCTGTTTTAGTAGTAGCAATATGTAGTTCCTTTTCATTGTCGGTTACTGTCGATTAATTCAGGGAAAAGTGTAATATTAAGTAGATAAATATGTATTAGCTTTGATCTCAAGTTCAAAAACGGAAGTAAACGAAACGTTTTAGATACCATTGAAGGTAATTAATTTTGCAAATGTAAAATTGCTTAGGTGAACCCGTGAAAACGCCTCAAAATTATCCGGATGTGACGCTTCATCCCGTTGCACCGTCCCCGGCACCGCCAAATACTCCACCTCAACAGAGCTGTTCGTTGCTCCATGGAATTCTCACGAAATCACAATCTCCAAGACCTACAACTTTTTCACCTACTTTAGCTAGATTACTCACCGCACCTGAAAGAGAAAGGAATGCACCATCAGCCGCGTCCATGCCACAGCAAAGTGCGGCAACCCAGCACCTTTTGCAGGCATATCAAGGTTCTAATCCGGTTTCTATCAGCGACCTTCTGTCTTCTTCCAAGGTATTTTACTTTTCTATAAAACAGTAATTATCCGTGTCACAAATCAGTGGTGCGGCGCCAATCGTGACAATTAATTCATCATTTATTTTTCTATTTTCAGGCTCGAACGGAAATAACAATAACACCGGTTGTCAATACCCCGGTCCAATCTCACTCGAATAATCTAATTCACGTGGTAAGTGATATACTCTACTCAAAGAGTTATGAAAAATGTTATCTGATTAAATTTTTCACTAAATTACATATAATCACACGATAATTAAATAGTTTTTATGTACTTTAAAGATTTACAGTTATAATTACACTGTAATTAAACGGTCATTTCCGTGTGATTACATGTAATCGTATCGTGGCAAATGTGATCAGATCACGTTTTGCTCAACTCTGTTTACAAGGACCCTTATAAATAGAGTAATTGTCCGATTTCGATTTCATTGAACTTTTGTCAGTTGATTAGTAAACACCACATTATATCATCTTACAAAAATTCGATGAAATTTAAATCGGATAGTTGGGCTACTCTCCTTGTTAGTTGCAACTGTAGCGGTCAATGTATAGCCACTACGCCCTTGCCATAGTATAAATGGAATGTAAGGATAGTTTTAAGCTTTCTATTTTTCCATTATCCCAGGGTCTCGTGCGAGCCTGGTTGTCCTGTTAAACACTTGGCGACCAGAGCCGTACGAGGCGCCTGTTTTCCACCTCGATCCGGGCGAGCCTCTTGATTTTTATTACTCTCTTTCACTGTAGCTAAACTTTCCCTACGCTAAGTATTTTCCAGTTTCGTTTTTCCGTCTTTCTGTCCTGTCTCTTTTTCCCCCCTTTACTGTTAGGGTAAGGCCATGTATACAGGGTGGGGCAATAACTATTAGTACTTCAGATATCTCAGAAACTATAAGTTTCACAGAAATATTTGCTGAAATAAAATTGCACAGTACGAAGGGGGCCATCTGGTGGCGATAATAGTTTTATTGCAGGTGGAGGTACTTTGGACATTTGAAGGTCACCACCATTTTTTTAAATGGATCGGTATGTTTTTGCTTCGGTATCATGATAGAGGATCTTAAAACGAGTTCAACGACCTATTACATAAGGTCATTGAAGGAAATGAAACATACGTATTGTAAACTTATTTTTTCAATGGAAATTTGAATGGCAACATCTATGCTAATTTTATTAAGGATGTATTGAGTCTTTTGCCAGAGGAGTCGCCTTTACTTACACGACAAACCATGTGGTATCAACATAATGGATGCCCAGCACTTTATTCATTGATTGCAGGAAGGGAACTCGATGAAAAATTTCGAAATCGTTGGATTGGACGCCGCGGTCCAATATCATGGACAGCTCGTTCACCAAACTTAACACCTCTAGATTTCTTTCTGTGAGAAACACTGAAAGAGAAAGTGTACAAAGAAGTACCAACTACAACTTACGACATACAACAGCGAATTATTGCAACCTGTGCGTCAATAAGTTGATAATAATAAGGTCATAAGCGTCAATAAATATTATCGCCTTTCTTTACTTTCTATGATCTCCAATGACCTTATGTAATAGGTCGTTGAACTCGTTTTAAAATCCTCTATCATGATACAGAAACAAAAACATACCGATCCATTTAAAAAAAATTGCAGTGACCTTCAAATGTCCGAAGTATCTCCGCCTGCAATAAAACTATCATCGCCACCAGATGGCCCCCTTCGTACTGTGCAATTTTATTTCAGCAAATATTTCTGTGAAACTTATAGTTTCAGAAATATCTGAAGTGCTAATAGTTATTGCCCCACCCTGTATATGGATGAGAGTTTTGAAGAAAGAGGCCCAGTCGGTTAACGACGGTGTTGTCATAGGCTCGGTCTGGTAAAGACGTCGTGGCGTTCACGTGCGCAGTCTGTTAACACGTTGACTGCCGTGGGGGTCACCGGTGGCCGGCACTCGACTTGGCTACAGCGCCGTGGGGGTCACTGGTGACCGACGTCGCGACCAATAGTAAAAATACGCGGCGCCATGGGCAAACCACGTAAAATGCGTGCGGCAGTCAACGCGTTAAAGACGTCCTAGTATAATTGTAACCTTAACCCACGTGTGGCTCCACCCCACACCCGCGAATAAAGATTAAAGAATTGTGGGGTAGACCCCAACCATTTATTCGCATAAATTTAACACACGGTGAATTTGCATTTTCGCCTGTTGCTTTACAGGACGACGTTGAAGAAGAATCAGCAGTGATCGAAGATAGGGAGACACGCATTTCCTCGGGTGGAAGGGATGGCAGAGAGGACAGGGATAGCCCTCCACGATGTCAAGGGTGTCGTGAACGTGCAGCCCAGTTCGTGTGTGCTGGCTGCGGAAATCAATGGTACTGCAGCCGCGAATGCCAGGTATTATAAACAAATTAAATATAACATTTTTAATAAAGAACTTGTTGAATGTTATAATGTTATAATTCGAAAAATATCATATTTCATTTATCGTTAAAATTTATGCATTTTAGGTTGCTGCATGGGACGAACATTCAGAAGTGTGTTCTGGCTAAAAAAGCGAACGCGTATCGATTTAAACATCGTACTCGTGGTATCGGGTTAAATACCTATTCAACTGAGAATGAATCTAGTCAAAAAGGAACGGCCAAGAAAATAACTTGTATTGAGTACGATAAGACGAAAGGAAAAACGTTAAGAGAACAGTGTATATTTTTAAGAATCTTCAAATATGTTTAACCTGTAAATGGATAAGTTTTATTTCATGAAAGAAGAGAATCGCTAAGTTAACAGCGAAAAGCATTAAACTTCGGGCAGTTTGACGAGAAAAGATCGGGATTCGAGTTGAAACGGTCGTTGCTTCACTGTAATCGTCGCGTTGCTTTTATTCGTTATCAGTACCGAACGAGCAAGAGTCTTCATCGAGACCAATAGAGCGAGTATTAACCCTGCTGAAATTAAGCATTTAACGTGTATCTTCCAAAGGACAAATTGTTCAAGGGATTCCTAATATAATTCATGTTGGATATAAACATTCGTAACAACTTCATGTATCAGATACTTTTTTAGATTTTAACCAACGCATGACGTACAATGTACGCTAGTCGAGAGAATTTTCAACTTTTTCCAACAAAAAAAAAAGAAAAAAAAGGAAAGAAAACAGGCCAGAAATAGCTGGCGCGTACGCTTGTAACGAGGAACAAAGCACAAATGCTATATCTCGCGATGCTGTATATAATTTTATACATGTTAGCAGGGTTGTTCAGCGTCAGATTTTCAAAAGTTGGTTAACCGTGTGCCATGCGTAAAATTCGTCTCATGGTCAGCTTCATATTTTGAAAAAGATCTATGTTATAGATTACTTGAGTGTTTTTATAATCCTGTCACTTTGTTTCGTCTCTCTCTTTTCTTCCATTTAATACCGTATACACTATGGTAAAACGACATCGCATTTAATGACCACAATGCGAGATACACACGGACATTCAGCCTTCATGTATTTTTGTCGTTCATTGAAGAGAGGAACGTATAATGCGTACCTAATACCATATTTTATACCACATTTGTTACCAACGTGTAAGTCTAGAATTAACGAGGCGTCAGCCTTAGCGTAGGTTTAAGCTACTTCTTTTTCTCTTAAATCTCTTTCACAACTTGTTCGTTGGTAACGTATCGACACGTTCTAAGTTCATTCATTTTTTTTTCTAATTAGCATGTTACCCAAACGACAATTGTCCCAGACATAATCTGTAGCCCAAAGTTCCTACAGGTACACGCAACATTATATATATTTTTCCCAATTACGAAGCAAACCAAAATAAAATAAAGTTTTTAATCGTACGTTAGTGAGTTTTTACTGTTTCTGCAATCACTTGTATATTATAAACTGATTGCCTCTCGATCATTTTAAATAAGGACAGTGACATTAGATTCCATTTTCTTTTTGAAAACGCCTTCGATATTTTCTAATATCCGACGAAATCTGATAATCTTTCTTTTTTTATCTAACAACGAATGCATGCTTTTATACTACGTTTAACTCTCAAAATGACTTCATGTGAACAAAACCACATGACTGTGACAAGGTTGAAATAAATTTGATTAGACACAAGTACAAGAGAAGTTACTATTTATGTATGTGTATAAACAACAATGTCCCATTTTACATTTCTACAGTGTAAAAGTAAATAAAAGAAAACAAAGGTTTGGAATAAATTAATCAAAATAAAAATATATTGAAGAATATGAAACAATAAATGGGCAAAATGTTCTTTAAAAAGGACGTGAAATAATTTTATCAGTTAAATCTGAAGACACTGTGTGCGTTTAAATTAACGTATACAGGACAAGGTATATTTTTCATAATATCATACTATTCCCACATTTTCCCAACCTTTTTATCCATAACCCTTATTTTTAAGTCTGGTAAGAGTTTTATAGTAATTATAAAATTTGAAGGGAGAGGAAAGTGTTTGTTTTCATTGCATAAAGCAAACAAATTATTTAGCAATGTCAAAACGTTGCAAATCCCATATAATAAAGGGATCTATTAAACCCAGAGATGCCAGAAAAGCACCGCCGGGTGCACACGCACACATGCCAGATACGCGTACGTGAGCTCGTGGAGTTTCGGAAAGTCGACAAAGGCAAACTGACGCATGCCCTCTTTCTCGATTCTCCGAAGCTGTCCGAAGTAATTTCGGATCGCCTCGTGGGAGTCGAGAGAGAAAGGCTCACATTTGCCTTCTCGCTCTAAACAACTGAAATCCGACCTCCCGTCAACGGCATACGATTTGGATTCTCGAGCCGAGATTCTCGACTGCCCAGGCATTTTTACTTTCCGACCTATGTAGGCGCACATAAGCAAAGTACCCATAATGAAAAAAAAATTTTGTAAAATTTATTTTACGGAAATACACGTTTTAAGACCTCATGATCATATTTTAATTATTGAAAAAAAAGAAATTTTTTTTATTCCCATGTATGAGCACACATGTATATTATTAATACGATTGAATATAAATAGCTGAATGAATTTAAATGAAACTTTACATTTAAGTTTTATGTTCTCATTTCAAAGGCGTGTGGACGGATTCAAATACGTGAACACTAAACGTAACGATGTAATTATATTATTTAATATTTACTAACTATTTAACATAAAGAACATAAAAGAAAGACATAAAACGTAAACGTAAAAGATCATAAACGTAAAACTGTGATTGCTCTCGACTAACGTTCGATACAGAGTGACGTTCCTGCAGTCAAAGTCGACCCTTCCTTATTCCTATCTTATAATAATGATCTAAACAAAACGCACGTTCGAGACGCAGTCTCTAAAACGTATTTCAGCTTAAACCTAAACACCTCACTCGATACCTACTCTAGCTTAGACTAAACACTCCTATCGACGCAAACGATAACGGTTCTCCTAGCCACGCATACACTCCTTACAGATTATACCTCTTGTTTCATAGTTGTTCCGATATATAGGCATAATGTATAAAAAATCTTTTAAATGTTTCATATAAATCTTAGGACGAATTAAATTTTATATAAAAAAAATTATATAAACTTTTTCTCTATCTTCTCTAGAAAAGAAAACATTAAATGAAATCTTATACATTACATGCTTACTTAAATCGCATTGAAAACGAATACCACAAATGTTTTAGAATAATGTGCAAAATGTGATTGCGATTTTCGCTAAGACAAATTGAAAACTCGTTTCTAACAAGGAAAAGTTGGAATGGTACCAGGTTTTGGGTTAGGTTTTACTTTGAGATATTATTAAAGTTATTACAGGTACTTATCTTCAAAAATAGAAATACGTTCAACAATCAGCGTGGCGTGAATGACAAGGTATTTGCCTGCAAGTTCCGAGCTTCTTCTGCTCTGCAGGTTCAAACCCTGCCAAAACAAATCCTTTTCTTTTATTTTTTCAATCATATTTTAATCGTACACTAAATGTGACATTATATTTTTGTCTGACCTTCGAATATTTTTTTTTAAAGTTATATTTAACCGATTACATTTAACATATGTTATTTTCAATGTACGAAGTACATGAATCTGGATGGTACTTTTCACAAAAACAGTCAAAACATAAAAATTTCAAACACCACGTACATTTACTGAAAGTTTTGTTTTCACAGAAATTACAAAATTTTGTATTTAACTCTGATGGAAAGGCCGCTTCATTTACATTGATAAAATGTGAACGATTTTCGGATAGTCGTACCTTGTAGCTCGTACTTTTTACCTTATGCTTCAGGTAAAAAGGGATATAGCTGGGAAAAATAGTTTTATGACATTACCTGCTAACTTATGTTACTGTTCTACAATGAAACGCTATGTTTTGTACCTTTAAAAATATTCGACTATGTCCTTTTAAAATTTAAGATACAACCCATACTTTGTATTAAACTGGCAAACGGGATCACTTTTCCTTTGTTTCTAGTTAGTTCTATTTAGTTCGTCATAACCAATTGATACGGTTATTTCAAAACAATCGAGGAAAATCATTATTAATTAATTTCTGCAATTATTAATTCTACTGTTTTGTTTATGTTATAAAAGTAAGAACTCTTCTTATTGAAAAATACCACAGCGTGCACAATACTGGTAAAGAGTGGAATCTCATTTTAATTTATTAATTTTCAATCTTAAAGTATTTTGATTTTCAAAAATCGTATTAATAATATACATATGTGTGCTCATACATGGGAATAAAAAAAAATTTCTTTTTTTTCAATAATTAAAATATGATCAGGAGGTCTTAAAACGTGTATTTCCGTAAAATAAATTTTACAAAATTTTTTTTTCATTATGGATACTTTGCTTATGTGCGCCTACATAGGTCGGAAAGTAAAAATGCCTGGGCAGTCGAGAATCTCGGCTCGAGAATCCAAATCGTATGCCGTTGACGGGAGGTCGGATTTCAGTTGTTTAGAGCGAGAAGGCAAATGTGAGCCTTTCTCTCTCGACTCCCACGAGGCGATACGAAATTACTTCGGGCAGCTTCGGAGAATCGAGAAAGAGGGCATGCGTCAGTTTGCCTTTGTCGACTTTCCGAAACTCCACGAGCTCACGTACGCGTATCTGGCATGCGTGCGTGTGCACCCGGCGGTGCTTTTCTGGCATCTCTGCTTTACAAGGTGTTTGCTACCTATCATAACGTGGTGCCCTCTGTGTTGTCATTCTTGGTCGATTCACAGTATTCGCACTCTAGATTAGGGTATATTCAGACCCAGAGATGCCAGATTGAGCACCGGGTGCACTACTCACACTATGCCAGATCACGCGTACGTGAGCTCGTGGAGTTTCGGAAAGTCGACAGAAGGCAAATTGACGCATGCTCTCTTTCACGATTCTCCGAAGCTACCCAAAGTCATTTCGGACCGCCCCGTAGGAGTCGAGAAAGAAAGGCTCACATTTGCCTTCTCGCTCTTAACAACTGAAATCCGACCTCCCTTCAACGGCATATAATTTGAAATCTCGGAGTCGAGATTCTCGACTGCCCAGGCATTTTTACTTTCCGACTTACTTAGGTAGACGCACATAAGCAAATATCCATAATGGAAACAAAATTTTGTGAAATTTTTTTTACGGAAATACACGTTTTGAAACCCCCTGATCATATTTTAATTATTGAAAAAAAAGAAATTTTTTTTATGTTCGTTACCTTCAACGCTAGATGGCGCTTGTTTACCGACCTTGTGGCGACAGGTGCGTTTTCTGTTGCGAGGTTGAGCTCTACTTTACCGATTAAAGGGTTAAAGTGAGGGTTGTTATAAGAAAAAGTTAATGTTAATGTTTTTTGTTTTTGATCGCTAGGAGACTGCTAGTAGTTTGTTTAAACAGTTATAAGAATAAACTCGGAGTTCTCCAGATATTCAAAAGAGTCGTACATATGTTCTAATTTATTACGGCTACAAGGTCGAAAAATGCGTGCCATCTAGCGTCGCAGACACCGAAAAGACGACAAACTTGGGCTTTTTGTCTTAGATAGCTGTGCAATCCGTACTTTATGTATTATGCTTGATGTGTTGTGAAACGGTTTCTTATAACTAGACTGCGGATATTTATGCATTTATGGGAAATTTAGATTGTCAAAAAACTATAGAATGCATTTAATATGCAAAAATATAACAAAAACTCAAGTAAGATAAGAATTATTGTATTTAGGGGTTGAAAGAACCCTCTACGAAGCTCTTATTTTATTAATTTTATTAATAAACATATGAATTTGCATAAAAATCCGCAGTCTACTTATAACTAAGGGAATAATTTGGAGAGGAAAAGAAAGGTAAAAATGATGAGAACACATAGAATTCTTTGAAATTATATCATTTATTACCATAGATTTACATTATACAAAGCTTTAATATATATACATCATGTCAGAAGTTGTTAACAAAGGCCAGCAGTGGCCAGCAGTGGTCAGCAGGGGCCAGCAGAAGCCAGAAGGGGCAAGCAGTAACATGTAGTAATCGTCACACGTTGTCGGAAGCATCGGTGGTGGTCAGCAGTGGTCAGCAGAGGCCAGCGGAGACCAGCGGAGGCCAGCAGTGGCAAGGAGTGGCAAGCAGAGACCAGCAGGGGCAAGCAGTGGCAAGTTGTAATCGTTATACGTTGTCGGAAGCATCAGGGGTGGTCAGCAGTGGTCAGCGGAGGCCAGCGGAGGTTGACAGAAGTCAGTCGTAATTGTTATACGTCGTCAGAAATATAAGCGGAGGTCAGGAGAGGCCAACAGAGGCTGGGAGAGGCTGGCAGTAACCAGTAGTAATCGTTATACGTTGTCGGAAGTATCAGGTGTGGTCAGCAGTGGTCAGCTGGGGCCAGCAGAGGCACGCAGAAGCCCGCATATGCTGGCAAAGGTTAGCAGAGGCCAGCAGAAGCCAGCAGAGGCTGTGAGAGGCTGGCAGTAGCCAGCAGTAATGGTTATACGTTGCCAGATGTAGCAGATGTGATATCTGAAATGATATACATATGTACGCTCATACATAGGAATAATAAAAAAGAATTTATTTTTTTTCAATAATTCAAATATGATCGGGGGGTCTTAAAACGTGTATTTTCGTAAGAAAAATTTCACAAAATTTTTTTCATTATAGTATCTTGCTTATGTTCGTCTACATACATAGGTCGGAAAATAAAAAATACCTGGCCAGTCGAGACTTGGAATCGTATGCCCTCGACGTGAGGTCGAATTTCAGTTGTTCAAGTGCGAGAAGGCAAAGGAGCCTTCCTCTCTCGACTCCCACGAGACGGTCCGAAATTACTTCGGGCAGCTTCGGAGAATCGAGAAAGGGGGCATGCGTCAGTTTGCCTTTGTCAACTCTCCATACTCCACGAGCTCACGTAAGTACGCGTGATCTGGCATAGTGTGAGTAGTGCACCCGGTGCTCAATCTGGCATCACTGGTTGAAGGGAGGTCGGATTTCAGTTGTTAGAGCGAGAAGGCAAATGTGAGCCTTTCTCTCTCGGCTCCCACGAGGTGTTCCGAAATTGCTTCGGGTAGCTTCGGAGAATCGAGAAAGAGGACATGTGTCAGTTTGCCTTTGTCGACTTTCCGAAACTCCACGTACGCGTGATCTAGCATAGTGTGAGAAAGTGGAGTGAGGTGTCCCCGGTGCACCCGGGGCTCCGTCTGGCATCTCTGGTCAAAATATGAACCAAATATCCGGACGAAGTTCATCCAGAAATGAACAGAATTCAATTCGAATAATAGATGACAAATATAAATACCAAGTAGCTATTTATCAGTCACGTTTATTTCATTGAATAATTATTCAGACGAGCCTCCGTTCGTTTCGTATGAAATATAACTTCATTTCATAATTCAAATTGTAATTTTTATCGAACAAATAATTAATGTCATATTCACGCTTGTGCATACATGCTTTGTTAAAAAAAGATGCAGTGTGAACGAATTTTAAAACGGAATGGATAGAAATTTCGAATAAAGAATAAAATATAAACAACTGTCAATCCGCTACTCGTTAAATAAAAATATAAGTGTCATTTATAGTGTAATATATTTTACAACGAACAGATGAAAATATAATTGTTCGATCAAATAAACGTCACGAGTAAATTGCTATAGGTTGGTTTATATGGATTATCTATTATCCGAACAAAATTGTTCCTGACTCCGACTTTGAAACGCTTGGCTGGTGTTCACATTCAGATTTTGAGTCACCTTTAAACGCGATATCACTTGCTGTACGCTTCTCTGCAGCACCCAGTGTAAAAACGATGCACGCCCTTCCACGAAGTGGCGTCATGCGTCGCGATCTTTATTCATCGTGGTCGCGGCGTCCAGCGTACGACACAGCTGGTAGCGAAGCGTACATTACTACACCTGTTCCTTCCACTGTCTATTTTTAAATACAATAGTTATTAGAGTTCACGACATTAATTAATTAAAGAAAAATGAGTGAAGTAACGCCCTTTATACAAATAATTGAACAATACCCGTGTTTATATAATCATACATTACCAGAATATTCAAAGAAAGATATTACAGAAAAGGCGTGGAAAGAAGTGGCGATAGAAATGGAATGGACTGGTAAGTATAACTATATTATTAATTGTAAATACAGAAATTCCACTGTCATAATTGGCTAACTAGTCAAAAAATTAGCGTAGAAGATCTAGCCACGAATTTGAGGGGGAGGGAGAGGGGAGGGGAGAAAGGAGTTACTGGCCCGGGCCTCACTATCGAAGGGGCCTCATTTTTTCAAGTACTAACCCTTTGTACTCCACTAATACCATTACGGCGACATGTATAATGCGAACACAATTTAATTAAAGTTTAATTTATAGAAACATAAACTTAATTAACAAAATAAACGAATACAATATTAGTTATATGGATTTTTTAATTTTTGTATGAAAAGAGAACATTTAATTCACAGAAGCGGCACCATAGAATTCCTTTGAAGCTATTAGTTATTTGTATTGAAAACAATTGTTCTTTACCATTTTGCAATCTGGAGTTTCGTTTTTGAGATATCAGCTGTTGAAAGTCATAGATCCGACTACCGGGGGCGCTGTTCACACATACAGGGTGTTCGGCCACCCCTGGGAAAAATTTTAACGAGGGATTCTAGAGGCCAAAATAAGACGAAAATCAAGAATACCAATTTGTTAATGGAGGCTTCGTTAAAAAGTTATTAACAACTAAATTCAAAAATTTCAAATCGTTCTGGAAAAATTATTTTCGGTTGCGGAGGTCAATTACAATCATTTTTGGTGAATACACATACCTCCGAAATCCTATCCATTTTCGAGAAAAAAAATCGGGTAGGTGTTGAAATTTTTCAGCGAAAAAAAAATTTTTCAAATCGTTCTAAAAAAATTATTTTCGGTTGCAGGGGTTAGGTCAATTGCAATCACTTTTGTTCATTACACATACCCCCGAAATCCTACGCACTTTCGAGAAAAAAATTCTTTACCAAAAATCTAATTATAAGTGCCTTTCAACGAAAAAAAAAAATTTCAAATCGTTCTGGAAAGATTATTTTCGGTTGCGTGGGTCAATTGCAATCGTTTTTGGTGAATAGACATACCCCCGAAATCCTGCACATTTTCGAGAAAAAAATTCAGTACGGACGGAACTTTAGACGTTAACAACTTTTTGACAAAGCCTCCATCAACAAATTGGTATTCTTGATTTTCGTCTTATTTTAGATTGTAGAAGATAAATTGTTACTTGTTTGAACAACAATAATAGTTCGAATTATAGAATTAAATATTTTGCAATGGACAGATAAAAATTTTACCTATTCGAATAAAATTTTGATCAATCTTGCTTTATGCCAAACATCATAAAAGAGATATCATTTATTTATTATTTAATTCTATTAATATTGTTTGTTTTCTGCAGTTGTCGAATGTAAAGAAAAATGGAAGAACATTCGAAACGCATTTGTACGAAGCTTGAAAGCAATACCAAGCGGATCCCGTGCCAAACAAAAAAAACCATACTATTTGCACGATATTATGCAATTTTTGTTACCATTTGTAAAACCTGTGATTCACGCTCAAGATTCCGGAAATCATCCGCCTCTTTCGGTTACCGAAACATCTCAAGAAGTAAAAGAACAAGATGAAACGGGGACGGAGATAGATGTAATGGAAGAACCGTTTCTTTTAACTCTTAAAGAAGATCCGGAGTCACGAAGATACAGAAAAAGACTAAAACCGTACGCGAATGAAATCGATAAATTGTTTGTAGAGTATTTGCAACAAAAAGCAAAGAATTCTTTGACGGATGATCATCGAAAAATGTTTTTGATCAGTTTGCTTCCCGATGTTAATAAACTTTCGGACACCGAGATGCGGGAATTTAAATTGAAAGTTTTAACGTTGTTGGATGAAATTCTATCGCGATCAAAACACGAACATGACGTATAAATGCCAGTTAAAAATTTTCATAATTTTTTATCAACGTTTTCTGTTCTTTCATCAATTTCACATAATAGTACCATCTACTCCTCCACCTATCGATTTTGCTATACCTGCACAGGAAAATACATATCGCTACAAAAATAACTTTTTCAAAATTAATGCCTTGTTTATTCCTATGCCTCTAATTTAGATTCATTATTATGGAACCTGAATCCAAAGCTCAGTCCTCGGATTATATATTATGTATAATATTAATGAATTATTATGAATAATTTAATTTCTGTTTACCACTTTCATCCAAATTTTTATTTCAATACTTTACACGTTATTGCATATTTGTAGTCAGTATGTCTATACGTACTTGGTTTCACTATTTGTAAATAAAGATTTTTATACGTATTATAGTTGTCATGTATCATATGTTATATAATGCAGTATCAGATATGTAACTACTTACATATGTACATACTCACGTGTGTTTTTAACGTCATTGACGTTTAATAACATTTTCAACAAAATATGTAACTTTTATCATGATTAAAAATTGTTTAATGCTGCAATAAAATTCGGCTTACATACAAAATTTAATTTAAATTACAGTCCTATGAAGCATAATTTATAAATATTATTGGCTGTAAAATTGTCTAGGTTAGTTTTATTTTTAGTGATATTTTTATTCGCAATAGTTCATACATAGATGTACATACAGTACCTGAATTAATTATGTAATCGTAAAAAAATATTATGATCATTGCAGTATTGGGTTATTAAGAATCATGTTAAAGTTTAATGGGTTTTATGGAAAATCAACTGAACATTTACCCAGTATTCCATATTCGAAGTTCATGGTCGTAAAAAGATATAAACATCAACATAATATGAAGGTATTATTTCTCTATTTGATGTAACTTTTGTCTAAGTCTGTATATTTAAAATTTAATTGGTATTTTAATTTAAAAATGTATTGCTTATGCTTGGAATTATTTTTCTGGATACTTTAATATACATTACATTATTGAGATCAAATGTTTTATTGTATTTTAAGAACTGGTACAAAACATTGGAGGTTTCGGAAGACTGTGAGGATGAAACGCTAAGATTGGCATTTGTTTACCTAGCAAAACGGTTTCATCCAGATAGCGGTACATCTGAAGCTAATGCAATTAAATTTTCTGAGGTATAACAGCATTTATATTTATTCGTATATGCTATTCGTTATTAATACAATATATGGAACAAGCCATATAAATTATCTACTTTGATTATTTTTGTTGTTGAATCAAGCTAGGCAAAATAACAACAAATTTTAATTGCTCTACTAACAATGAAAATAATTGACAAATAATACAATTTATTTTTAATAATATCAATTTTGTTTTGAATAGATTGAAAATGCTTATAGACAAATTCGTAAGGCGAGAGTGCAGCAGAAAGAAAAAGAAGCAACGTTACCTGATGTTGAAGAATTTGATATTAAAGTATATACACTATAATAAATGTACACACATATCTGTTGCTTGTCCGATAATTCTAATTTATGCCTGTTAACTTTTTAGCATACAGCACCACAACATCGACATTATTTAACATATAATGTAGGAGTTGGAACATACAGTAAAAGACAGAAACTATATACAGCAGAGAGAGCTCAAAAAGCAGTTGATAATGTCATGGAGCATAGGTTGAAAAAGTTGCAAGCCGAGGAACGTAATACATTAGTTGGACAAGATAAACAACGTGCTAAAGACATTAAAACACGTTTTGGTATGGATCGTTTGGTAGAAGATTTAATTCAAGAAGCAATGAATCAGGGTCAATTTAACGATCTACCAGGCATGGGTAAACCTTTGAAAGAAAATATGATTACCCGAAACCCATATGTTGATTTTGTTACATATAAATTGAACGAGGTATGAAACATGATAACAAAGTTGCAATATATAGGATGGAAATATTGTCTTTAAAATCGGTAATACCTTATATGTAAAATACAATATGCCTGTAATTAAATTACAGGTACTAATAGAAAACGGATTTACTCCGGAATGGATACAATTATCTAAAGAAATTCGAGAGGAAACAGAATACTTACGAAAACGGTTAAAAGAAGCACGAAACGAAGTGGGTTCTCTTCCATTGAGTCTTGAAGATGAAGCATCTTGGAAGAATGTTATAGAAGATTTTAGGTCTACAACAAAACGTGTAAATAATAAAATAGATAAATACAATTTATTAGTACCAATACTTCAAAAACAAATGTGTCATATTAAATTAGAAAATCTTGCAGAAGAAGCACTCTCTATACCTCCAGAAAAAGTAAATAGAAAACGTTTAAATTACGAAAATATGAATTCATCTGTTAATGAACATGACAAAGGAATATTCGAAATCATAACTTCTATTTTTAATAAAAAGACTTCATAAGATATAAAATATAGTTCTTTTACATTCTGTATATACAGAGCACTGAGAAACTCTGAGCACAATGTGCGACGAAAATTAGGTATCATTATGTATGAATAAAGATAAATAATTCACAATAACTGGGTAAAAAATATACATATATACTTGTAGACAAAAATAGTTACAAAATATTTCGAGTTCAATAATTCCATACAATGGAATTATCTTCTTTCAATTGTATCCTTCCTGTGGTTAAGTGTTTCAAAGCAAGGGGAAATATGCGATGTTCAGCTGTTTTCACTCGTTCTTGAAGAGTCTCTACCGTATCGTGTGGTAATACGGGGACTGTTGCTTGCTCGATAATTGCTCCGGAATCTATATCGACCTAAAAATAATTTTTTTTAAACACATAAGATCTTTGACAAGTATTTAATATATAGTTTTTATATCAATTTATCAAGAATATTTTATACCTCGACAAAATGCACCGTACATCCTGAGACACGTATACCGGCTGCAAGCGCATCTTTATGTGCACACGCGCCTTTAAAGGATGGAAGCAACGAAGGATGCACATTTATTAACGCACCTCGCCATCGGGTTACAAAACTATCTGATAAAATACGCATGAAACCAGCAAGACAAATTATTTCAACTCCAGCAGCATCAAGTTCAACATTCATCGCCGAATCGAAAGCTTCTCGACTAGGATAGTCAGTATGTTTAATAACCTGTTATCAAATATTAAAATAAAATAAAAGATAGCGAGTAAATATTCTGTGATAGGGAATTAAAAATTAAAAAATATTAATTACAACTGTCTTAATGCCAGCTTTTTCAGCTCGTTTAAGTCCTTCAACACCTGATTTGTTCGATATTACTATGACTATTTCTGCACCAATATGTTGCGTTGGATCTCGAGTTGCATCGATTAGCGACTGCAGATTGGTACCGCTACCAGATATGAGAACACCGACTCGTTTTAAAGGCTTGCTTAATCCCACTACGATGTCCGGTACATATCGTTTCATCTCTAATTCCAAGACTTCTTCAAAATTTCCAACATTCACTCTAATTTGATTGTCTACAATGTTTTGTGCAATTAGTATGCATGATGTGCAAATGTATCGTATACAAAAGTTTTGTTCAAACGATATCGAATAGAACATACCTTTCTGATTATTTACATATCCAATTACTTTAGGATCTTCCATTTGCAGTTTAAGTAAAACTTCATCTTTATCTTTTTCCGAACAAATCAAAATAGCGCCAATGCCGCAGTTAAATGTTCTTAACATTTCTTCTTTGCTTATGCCACCTGGATAAAATAAATAAATCTAAATAAAAATCGGTGGGCAGTTGGCCGTACTCTCGCATTGTTAGTTCTTCCCTTACCAATAGCTGCTAACCAACCAAAAACTGGTTGTATTTTCCATTTAGTCGCATCCAATGTTACTCCCATATTTCTCGGTAAAACTCTTGGTATATTTTCTGTAAGACCTCCTCCAGTAATATGTGCAAATGCCTTTACCAAATTCGTTTGCAAAGCAGGAATTACTCCTTTTACATAAATTTTTGTCGGTTTCAAGAGTTCATTGCCTATAATGTATAATAATAAGTATAGATAAACTATTTTTATGAACGTAATAAATAACTAAATACCAATTGTTTGGTTATTCTCAGAGAAAGGTGCTATATCCAAATATTTTTTATTTGCTATTTTCAAAACTTTTCGAACAAGACTGAATCCATTGCTATGTATTCCACTTGAAGGAAGGCCAATTACAACGTCACCATGCTTTATGTCATTTATACGTGGAAGTAATCTGTCCCTTTCTACCGCGCCTACGGCAAATCCTGCTAAATCATATTCTCCGTTGGAATACATATCGGGCATCTCTGCTGTTTCCCCACCGACCTACAAATAACAGTTTTTAGAAGAGCTACAGCGGTGCCATAGATTCCATCAAATGATGTATTAAAAAGTATAAGAGTGACCAATTTAAATCGATTCCACTCGAATATTTTCGAAATTATCGACGACACTAAAAAATGATTTTTCTTCCTTCTCGTCCTAATCGAAGGTTGAAAACTATTATCAAGAATCTATATTTCGAACACTTACCAATGAACATCCAGCTCTTTTACATCCTTCGCTTACTCCGTTTATAACATCTCTGGCTATATCGACATTCAACTTGCCACAGGCGAAATAATCGAGAAAAAATAATGGTTCTGCACCATGTGCAAGAACATCATTTACACACATAGCTACTAAATCTACACCTACTGTATCGTGTACGTTGCATTCAAATGCTATCTGTAGAAATAAACCGATCCGTAACATTTAGAAAATTTTAGTTACGATATAAACACACATTCGTACCTTTAATTTAGTTCCGACACCATCAGTGCCAGATACTAAAATTGGATCCTTGTACCCCAGTGCTTTTATGTCGAATAATCCACCAAAGCTACCAATCGAACCCAACGTGCCCAAACGTTGTGTTAAACATGCTGATGGCTTAATAGCCGAAACTAATGAATCGCCCATTGCTATATCCACGCCGCTACTTTTATATGTAAGTTGTCCGTGATGTAATATAGATCTGAAAATATTGATTCATTAACATTAAAAAAAATTAAGAGTAACAAATTACTCAATCTTAGAATTTGAATGAAAATTCTGTCACGGAATTTCTTTATTCCGACGTTTTAATGTACCTTGCAATTCCTTTATGTGCTATATCTGTTCTAAATTGTTTTCCTTCAAACGATATGCTTTGAGCAGCGTGTGTTGCTTTGGCGGCAGCTAAAGCCAACGAGGATGCTAAACTTACTGTAATCAGAACTCTTCCTCCTAATAAACAAGTAAAGTCTATGTAGCCTGTAACTTATTTGTAATATTTCTATATAAGTTGATTTATGTTAAAATCATACCATTAGTCAACAATTCTTTCTCGGGAGAAATACTTGTACCACTGTGGAAAACAAAATGGTTCGATTTTCTTAAAACGTCATTGACCCCAGTTATAACTTGGCCTTTTGATGATGATGACGGATATCCGCGAGATGCCAAAACAACACCGACAGCAAATACATTTTCTTGCCATGTGACTAGAGATTCAACCAGAGAACCCTCGCAACAAGCCTAAGCGACAGTATACGTTAAATTAATTTCGATAAAAAACTAATATATTGAAGCAGTGCTAAAGTAGTAATTACCTTCATAATTGTAAACAAATCTGATTTCAGCAATGGCAACACCACTTGTGTCTCTGGATCTCCGAATCTGCAGTTAAATTCTAAAACCTTGGGTCCATTCTTTGTTAACATTAATCCAGCGTACAGTACACCTAAATTTTTGAATGTAATATTGTAATTACGAACAGTTTAAATAGATTTAATTTGTGCTTTAACCCCTCGAGCGATTATGTTGTATATCTAGGGTGTCTCGCTATCAAATAATTAAACGAACTCATTAAACACGATGCATCTAAAAAATAAAACGCAACACTCAAGGGGTTAATCTATTTATAATATAAACGAACCAACAAATGGGATTTGCTCTTCTTTAAGGCCTTTGATGGTTTTCTGAAGGATATCTAATTTCACTACTTCGTAATCTTCTGTTTGTAATAAGGGACATGGGCAATAAGCGCCCATACCACCAGTATTTGGTCCCATATCTCCATTAAATATTCTTTTATGATCTTGTGCAGGTGCCATTGGTACAACAGTATTTCCTGCGATGAAAGAAACCTTAATAATAATATCATATTAGAATAAAATTTAAGGGGATGTTCTAGTCTGGACATTAAGTTTTTATGTGTTCTTTGGAATTGAAAAGTAAAAAAAAACTATGATACTTTTGTATCGGATTTGGTCGCACGATTTTGGCCTATATTTAAAAAGTATGCACAATTTTTTTCATATAAAAATATTGAAAGATAACATTTTACCAGTGCTTTAAAGCTGGTTTAATGCTTTAGACAAAAATACCCCTTTAAGTCTTTTATTCAGAATATCCTATATTGTATACCATCTGTAAATGCTAGTACAGAAACTTCTTCACCCTCGAGTAGCTCTTCAACAACTATCGACTCTCCAGCAGATCCAAACTTTTTGTTTGTTAAAATTTCATCTATCGCTGTACATGCTTCTTGTTGATCCTTTGCTACAATAACTCCTTTTCCAGCTGCTAAACCTGAAGCCTTTATTACAAGTGCTGGAAATGGTGCACTATAATAAATCATTACACATGTAACAGTTCTAAATAATTTATCTGCAAATGAAATTTTATATTTACTTCATCACAAATTGCTTTGCTTCATCCGCATTTGTAAATCCTTTCCATTTCGCTGTAGGAATTTTGTGTCTGTCCATAAAATCCTTTGCCCAATATTTGTCAGATTCAATTTTAGATGCTGCCATTTGTGGCCCAAAGCAATCAATTCCTACATTTTTTAATTGGTCCGATAATCCATTTGCCAAATATTCTTCTGGACCGACAACTACTAAATTTACATTGTTCTCCTTGCTCCAGTGTGCTACTTCCTACCAAAATGTATAACTTTAGTGCAGTTTTAATATATTTCAAGTTTCAAAAGTAAACAATGGTAGAAGAGTGAAAAAACATACCTCGTTATTCTTTACATTTAGTTTTACTAAATCAACCTTATCAACCAATGAAATTCCAGTGTTTCCAGGCGAAACATATATTTTATTTACCTAAACAATAATTCAAATTTAAAACACAATTGTAAGTATGAAAAAGTTATACCGAAAAAGTTATGCAGAAGTTTTACCATTACATTTTACTTAAATACTTATTTATCGATAAGATATTTGTTAACTTATTACATTTAAAATACTTACATAAGGAGACCGTGAAAGTTTCCAGGCAATTGCATGTTCTCTACCACCACCACCAATAACCAAAACAGTATACTGCATAGTGACTAAAGGATATAAAGTTTATCATTACATACAATGAAATAGTACAAAGCAATTACAAAGTTAACAAGATTCTTCGTAGTACTAATTATTCTATTAATCAAAATTATAAAATTGTCATTTTCTATAATATAATTTACTTCAACAAAATTATGACCTTCGTTTTAAAAACGTAAAACAAATCAAATTGGTTTTTTTGTCTCCGAGAAAAATAGATGTTTTAAATAATACGTACTACTTTTACCTTGTTCACGTTCTTCTGATAATGCTTCACGCGCTTAAAGGTTTTTCGTTCAATTTGTGGTATTTGAAAAATTTGTTTCTTGATGCAACAGGTAGTGACGAAGTACAGACAAGATTGGTCAAAACAGTGACGGACTTTCGTAGGATTTTCCTGATCATGCGCACTGGAGCGAGCGCTACAGTTCTCACTGCCGTATACACTTAACTAGAATTTAGGGTACCGTTTGATCCCAGTAAGGAACAAAATTTAAGGAAGTTACAAGGAAAGAGACAAGTTTTTATGAAGGAAAACAGCATAAATGTACAATAAAAAGTGGAAAACAATTCATTATTTATTTAGTTTTTACGTGTGCAGCCGGTTCATTACATGAACACCAACATTTGTTGCTAGGGTAAGGAAAACTGCAGAAAACCTTACCAGTATTCGAACAAAAATATTGCACGTAAAAATGAACGTGAAACACGCAAATACATAAAATATATAAAATTATATACTGGAAACATATACATTATCAATATTAACCGAATACATTTAAATCAAATTAATTTCATATGTTTTAGTCGACTTAAAACTAAAAATGTTAGGATTCCCAACAGACCCCTTACATGCACCTCCTCTTGCGCTTAAGATACATCTATGGCAGCGGACGACATGTAGCTGTGACGTCAGCTTACGCATGTGCAGAAAGGAATCCCGCGAGGGAAAAATCCCACGAAAGTCCATCACTGGGTCGAGATACTTTGACTTTTTCCTATTTCATAGAACAACCGCTAATGAGTATTTATTGATGTATCGCCATTCGTGTAATGGAGATTGCTTCTTCGCAGGGGTTAATCCATTATAACCCGCATATCACGAGCGATGACTCCTGACCTTTCAAAACAGTTCGTGATATCTGCAGACCATTTTTTTTTTTATTGTGAAATACATATGTTCGCCAACAGCACATAAACATATAGGAAAACTTAAAACAGGCAAACGTAATTTGCTACCAAAAAGAAAAAAACCGAACAGAGATTAATAGAAATACATTTACTTCTATTGGTTTCGTATAGGTAATAGGTTCTTACATTCCTTAAAAAATCTCTTGTCAACGTTTTGAAGACCAACAATATATAAGTAATAAGAAAACATGTTTACAAGATAGCAGAAAATATCTGTTATTACAGCAATATTTTTAACTTTTATGTTTTTACAATGGCTGCCAGATCATTTGCGTCATTTACTTACTATGTTTAATTTGTTTAAATTCTAACGAAATGAAAATAATCAAGAGTAAATGGATATATCAAATAACGAATCGATCGTTCCCGACGTCTCAATTTTTGAAGACAGTAAATTCTGAAATAAAATTAAATTTAATATCTTAGACACGATTTTTCTAATTAATTTGCAAAATAGAAAATTATAATTTGTATTATCTTCATTTCGTTATTACATTTCTGCAGTTTGTACAGAATGAAATGGTTCACTTTTGGAACGTTTAATAATTGTTAGTCCAGAAGAACATTTGGCAAATAGATTGGCATATAAATTAAAATATCTAGGAATCGTTATTTACATTGTTCAAGTTATTTCAACTCGATACGAACGACCGTGAAGTTTTATCGGACGATGATATTTTGTTTCCATTTCAACGAAGTATTACACGGTCATCGTAAAAACAGAATGATCGAAAGATTAAACAAACAAAACATGCCCTTATAATCTGACATATTTACGAAAGATCTCGCGTATAATATTTTTTTACAAATATGTTCAATTTCAACATCGTCAATCAGACGAGGCAATTTTGGTTTTCTACGGTTTTGTCTCTTCGTCGAAGCACGTGTCAAAATAGTCATCATCGATGCCATAGATTTTTATCCAGTGATGAGAAAACTGCGAAATCGACTGAAAGTGAAGATGTAGTCTCCGCCGAGGTCGCCGTTGTTAAAGACTGCAAAATACCTCCAGAAGTTAGTGATCGAAAACGTTTTAATTCTGTTTCTTCTATCCAGAAAATACCTTTGGTCCAACATTCCACTTTCTTTCCACTTTCTATATAAAATTACAAAATTCTACGAAACATAACATCGGTTAATTTTTAACATCGAATACTGTCCACTATTTATTGAAGAATCAGAACAATTTCATTGTATGACTAATTAATACGTAGGAACGAAAACCGGAAGAAAAACCAAATCTCCAGACAGTTCGGGTATATCGTTGGAATCCAGAAAAGCCAAATATAAAACCATACATGCAACAGTTCACTGTTGATTTAAATAAATGCGGTACAATGGTCTTGGATGTATTGACGTTAATAAAAGCACAACACGATCCCACGTTGTCTTACCGACGATCGTGTCGCGAAGGAATTTGTGGATGTTGTTCGATGAACATAAATGGTGTTAACACCCTGGCTTGCGTCACGTAATATGTCAATTTGAAAATACTTTCTTCGTTACTACGAAATTACGATATATAGGTTATCCCAATTTTTAAACTCTTGTCGGGAATTTTTTACAAAAGAAAAAACCGTTTGTATAATTTGTAAAATATACAGAGTGTTCGGCCACCTCAAGAATGCCAATTTGTTGATTAAGGCTTCGTTAAAAAATTATTAACGTTTAAAGTTCTGCCTGTAGAACGACAATCTGCGAACAGCTGAGTGCATGCGATAGTAGTTCTCACTCAGCATGAGAAACTCTACTTACTGACGTATCGGCAGCCTTACAGATTTGTGAGTGAGAACCACTATAGCAGCTGTTCGCAGATTGCCGTTCTACAGGCGGAACTTTTAACGTTAATAACTTTTTAACGAATCCTCAATCAACAAATTGGTGTTCTTGATTTTCGTCTTATTTTAGCCTCTAGAATCTCCCATTAAAATTTTATTTATATTACATTTATAATCTGAAGCTTGAAATGATTTCCCGCATGCGAATCTTTGAAACATCATAATTCCTGAATGGATTGGAGGATTTTAATGTTTCAAAAGGTAAAACTACGCGTATTTTGATGGAGAATATGTGGAAATTCCAAAAATGTTCGAAAACTTGTTCCTTGACCCCGTAAAGTGAGGAAAACCCCATAAAAATGGTCCAATTTTCAAACGGCCTTAACTCCTACAATAGTGAATATATTTCAATGAAATTTTTTTCTGAAGTATTGCTAATGGGTACCTACATAAAAGTATTAGACAACTTTTCTGTAGAGCGTCAAATAAATTTATGAAAAATCAAAAACGAATTTTTAAGAAAAATCGACAGGGGGTAGGTGCCTAAATGTTTCAGCGAAAAAAAAATTTCAAATCGTTTTGGAAAAATTATTTTCGGTTGCAGGGGTCAATTACAATCATTTTTGGTGAACAGACACACCCCCAAAATCCTACGTGCTTTCGAGAAAAAAATTCAGGAAGGTGGACAAATTTTTCGACAAAATTAAAAAATTTCAAATCGTTCTGGAAAAATTATTTTTTTTGCGCTGTTCAATTACAATAATTTTTGGTGAATAGACATTCCCTCGAAATTCTACGTACTTTCGAGAACAAAATTCTTTACCAAAAATATACTGTGTGGCCGGAAATGTTTCTATAACTTTTTAACGTAGCCTCGATCAAGAAATTGGTATTCTTGATTTTCGTCTTATTTTGGCCTCTAGAATCTTCCATTAAAATTTTCCCAGAGGTGGCCGAACATTCTGTATATTTATAACCATTTTATGTACATATATTTTTTTTTTAAATTGAAAATAGTAAGAATCACGTATGCTATGTTTTGCTAAATGTAGGTATACAAAAAGAGTAGTGGTACTATATGCCCCCGCGGACAAAACATTTTCGTTCCCTGATATTTTTTCGTATCATCGACAACATCGGTATTACTGAAAATGATTAAATTAAGTGGGACACTCTATATGGATAGATATCATTTTTGATCCGATTATTTATAATTATTTGTTTACTGTTAACTATCTAACAATTTATACAATGTATGAAACCGTTTCCTTTGCTTTTAGAAAAGTAACGAAATCATCGAAACCAATAGTCATATATCCTTTACCGCATTCATACGTAATTAGAGATTTAATAACGGATATGGAACAATTCTTGAAACAATATGAAAATGTCGAACCATTTTTAAAGCGTCCTGGAGAAGAAAATTTCATCGGTTTACGACAGATTCTGCAAAGTCCAAAAGATAGAAATAAACTTAATGGTTTATATGAATGTATACTTTGTGGATGCTGTACTTTTGCCTGTCCACCGTATTGGTGGCTTGGTGATAAATTTCTGGGGCCTGCTACTCTTTTACAGGTATATCCTAAAAAAACATTAAAATATTCTTAGTTTCAACGAATAACAAATACGTTGAATTAAAATTTAATACCTGTGATACCTGATAGGTTTAACGCAAAATAATGTTTTTATTGTGCAGGCTTATAGATGGATAATAGATTCACGCGACATGGCACATAAAGAAAGACTCAGCAAATTACGAGATTTTTATTCGGTATATCGATGTCACACTATTTTCAATTGCACAAAAACGTGTCCAAAGGTATAAAATATTATCTAAGAAAACAAAAGAGAACTAAAACGTTTCCAGTAATTTATATTTCAATATTGCATCAACAATTTCTTAAAGGGTTTGAATCCGGGAAGAGCAATAGCTCAAATAAAGCGTTTGTTAGCGGGACTTTATAAAAAAGAACGACCGGAAATGGAGACTCCACTTCCAAACCCTTGCAACGGTGAAGAAATATATCAATGCAAGGAAGAATAGCTACTAGAAAAGAAAATGTGATCCACGAAACATTATTCTTGAGGCGTCTCGTAATTGTACATAAACCGGTATTTTTGATTACACGCAAGATCTTGCGTGCTATAAAATGAAAAAATTATCGAATTACATTTTATACATTAATCATAAAATCAAGTAGGGGAGGAATATCGCTATACAAATAACTTTTAATGACAAGAAGCATGTAAACATATAAAAGTACAAAAATAATTTCTTAAAATTATTCCTTAAGTAACATTTTGGTATTCGTTTTAGATTCTATACTTTGTTCTTAAATATCTTTGTAGTTAATGTAACTTAATTTTAATAACAATATAATTTTACTGGTTAGTTAAATCAATTGAAAGTATAATTACTTTTAATCTCATTTTTTATCAACTTTATGAACTAAAATGTTAATCTTTTATGGTATATTTTTCAACTTTTTTGTTGGCCTGGAAATTATTCAGGTTATATCGCGCATACATCGCTTAATACATAGCGAATAGATTGCAACTCATTAATTTCTGAAAAAGCATTACGAAAAGTTCGAAATTGTGTTATTGTATTTTGTAAACGTAATATTAAAAAAAATAAGAAATTTCTGAAAGTAAATTTTTATCGATGATATATTACTACTTAATTCTATTATTTGTACTTATGCATCCAGTCGCGCTCGTTTTAGTATACGTTTGTATTCACTGTTGACTTGACAATTCCTCGAGACACTTGAAGGCATTGTATTTTCCTGATCGTCTCTCGATAATAAGTTGTCAATAGTGTCTCGAAGGTCACGATCCTGTAACCAAGGATGTAACAAAACTTGTTTTATGGTAATCCGTTTTCTTGGATTGACCGTCATCATACATTTAATCTAAAAGAATGAAATTGCCAGAAATTAAAAGAATTTCTCATTATAAAACTATATTTAAACAATTTTGTGCTTATACCAAATTTATAGCTTTCTCAGAGACGTGTCCAAATTTTGAAGCAGGAAAACTATAATATCCTTTCATTATTTGGTCTTGCAAGCTAACATTCTTGTCTTGGCAATTAAAAGGAACTGCACCGCTTAAACACGCGTACAATATTACTCCTAGACTCCAAACATCTACCTGGATATTGAAAATGTTAAAAAATGAAATTTTACAATTTCCAATATTTGGTTACTGGTTTTCTGAATAAATAAATGTATACACTTTTATGTACATACTTGATTCGTATAAGAACCACGTCCAGTATTAAATAATATTTCTGGTGCAACGTACATAGGCGTTCCACAGAACGTTTTCATCATAGTTTGTGCATCAACTAGTTTCGACAAACCAAAGTCTGATACTTTAGCTAATGTAACATCCGAATCACTAGCTAATAATATATTTTCTGGCTATAAATTAATAATATTCATTTATTGCTTGAATTTAACATAAAATATATTCTTTAAAACGATTAAAGAATCGATTATTCAAATGACTAACGTTTAATAAGATATCTAATAGTTCGAATGTTCTGCGTGCTACGTTACATAAATGTTTAGTAAAAATATTACTATGTTATAGGGGGGGGGAAGGGCAGGGAGATATGAGGAGAAACTGAGTAGGGGAGAGGGAGGGGAGTTGGCTAGGTGGTGCCTAGAAGAGATAAGGGAAAGGGAAAGGGAAGGGGGAGAGGAATTGTCGGCGTGGGAGAGAGACAGGTTGGGGTGTAGAGGGTTGGGAGGATTGAGGGGAGGAGAGGGAGGGGCAAGTGGGCGAGCGGGCTGGGAGGGATGGGAGGAGGAAGATGGGAGGAGGCAGGAAGAGGAGAGATGGGGAAAAGTGGTGCAGTCGAGGTATAATAGGTGGTACAGGGAGTTGGTGGGACGGGAGTTACCGGGGTACCTGAAGGCAGGGTGGGGAGAAGTGAGGTATGGAAGGCTAGCTAGGTATAGGATGGGGAACGAGATGAGGGGGGGGAGGTACTGGGGGGATGAGGAAGAGAGGAGATGTAGGGTATGTGGTTGGGAGGAGGAGACATGGGAGCACGTTTTGGAGAGATGTACGGGGGATGAGGCAGAGGGGAAGGGGATCGGGGAAAGGATAAGGGAGATTTTGGACGAGGGAGGGGGAGGGGAGGGGTGGATAAAGAGGCTGGAGGTCAGGAGGAAAGAGAAAGAGGTGGAGAGGGGGGAAGGGGGGGATGAGGGGAGGAGTGAATGAAGGAATGGAATGCAAGGGCGGAAATGGAAGTCGACGGCGGGGAGGGCGAGCGGGGGTGGAGGAGTGGGAGAGAAGGGAGGAGGGAGAGAGGGAGAGAGCGAGTAGCGTAAGGTTAGGCTAAGAGCGTGCGGAGAAGGGAGATGAGAGAGAGAGAGAGAGAGAGCGAGTAGCGTAGGATTAGGATAAGAGCGTGCGGCGAAAGGAAATGAGAGAGAGGGGAAAAGCGGCGGGGGGAGGATGTAAGGGCAGTGAGGAGTAGAGTAAGAGTAGAATAAGTAGGATAAGTAGGATAAGTTAGGTTAAGGGAGAGATGGAAATGTAAGGTGGGGAGGAAGTGTAACCCTAAGGGGAAGCAGGAAATAAATCTATCTACTATGTTATAGGGTTGTACGGGTAGCCTGAAATTCAAGCTCGAGCCGTCTAGAAATCGGTGAATTGGAGTAGCGTCCAATACATTTCGGGTTAAATTACGTTGAATGGTCCCGAAACAATTCGGTTGCCCGAGATACAGGGTGTTCGGCCACCCCTGGGAAAAATTGTAATGGGAGATTCTGGAGACCAAAATAAGACGAAAATCAAGAATATCATTTTCTTGACTGAGGCTTCGTCAGTAAGTTAGTAAGTTATTAAAAAATTAAATTAAACAATATCAAATCATTCTGAAAAAATTATTTTCGTTTGCGGGGGTCACTTACAATCATTTTTTATGAATACACGTACCCCCAAAATCCTACCTACTTTCGGGAAAAAAATTCAAGTAGGTGCTGAAATTTTTTGGCGACAAAAAAAATTTTTCAAATCATTCTAAAAAAATTATTTTCGGTTGCAGGGCTCGATTACAATCAATTTTGGCCATTACACATATCGCTGAAATCCTACGCATTTTCAAGAAAAAAATTCGAGAAGATGCCTAAATTTCTCGACGAAAACGAAAAATTTCAAATCGTTCTGGAAAAATTATATTCGGTTGTGGGGGTCAATTACAATCATTTTTGGTGAATAGACATACCCCCGAAATTCTGCGCATTTTCGAGAAAAAAATTCAGTACGGGTGGAACTTTAAACGTTAATAACTTTTTAACAAAGCCTCCATCAACAAATTGGTATTCTTGATTTTCGTCTTATTTTGGCCCCTAGAATCTCATTAAAATTTTTTCCAGAAGTGGCCGAACACCCGGTATATCGGGCTGGAATTTTGGACTACCCGTACACCTCTACTATGTTACATCTTCCTTTTATTTTATCGAGTTATTTCTAATTATGATCTTCTGCTTATCTTGTGTAATGTATATTTAGAAGAGAAATACCTTCAAGTCCCTATGTGTTATACCAGAGTCATGAAGATAACTAACAGCAAGTACAACTTGATAAAAGATCAGTTTTGCAGTCTTTTCTGATAGTCTGCCTCTGTTTTTGATTCTTTCAAATAGCTCACCACCTTCCATTAATTCTAAAACTATATATACAGCTTTTTGACTATCCACAATCTCTTCCAATCGAATAATACAAGGCTAAAAGTAAAACATTTAATAATTAATAAAATATTATTAATTTTGATAATCTATGATACCATATTAGCTTACATGCTTCAAAGCTTTTAATATTTTCACTTCGTTCATAATTTTTTCTGGGTCATTCAGTGGATGTCTGAGACCGCTTGCACCGCCCAGTTTCATAATTGTTTTCATTGCAAATCTTTTACATCCAATTTTGGAAAATACCATTTTTACTTCTCCACATGCCCCGGATCCTAGTTTACGGGACACTGCATATTTGCTTTTTAGTTCTAAAGGCAAATCGTTGCTTTCAAATGCAATGGTGCTCATAAATATATATACTGTTACAAACATAGAAAAGACAGATATAATTAAAAATTACATTGTACTTAAAATATTAACATGAAGTGTTTAAATTATAAATATAAGCATTACACAGTGTTACAAGTTTTAACGACCATTAAATATAATTGTATAATTACATTTAAAAGAAAATATAAAAAGTATCTACCTGTAAGAATTGGTTGGGCTAAAGATATCACATCGTTGCTTTCCAATACAACTTTCTTCCCACGGCCTATTTTTACTTTATTAATAAAAGTTCCATTCTGGCTTAAATCTTCTAAATATATTATTGCATCATTTATATTACTATTAATGAACTCTCTAGTTATTCTAAAGTGTTGTTTACTCATTACGCTAAGCCATTTTGGTTTTAACTCGTTTTCGGTTATACATATATCACATTTTTCTGAACGACCAAGCGTATAAACGTCCTTGGTCATTTCTACGCAAATAATTATCTTTAAATGTTACAAATTACAAAAAGCAACATCGCATTTTAAAATTATAATTGATAAACAGCGGAAGTAAAATATAACTATACATTTTACAAAATATACATAGATGAACATACGTTAAACAGTATTAAATATGTAAAAATATTTACCCATTGTTTTAAAAGGTAATTTAATGGGACATAATCTCCCCCATACGACTGTAACTTTTTTTTGTGATAACTCTTGAGATTGAGTCAAACATACCGACTCTGCACTTTGTGTATCAGGCAATGTTAAAACAATTTGTTCATCGTTCATATTTAGGAATTAATTGGTTCAATATAAACCAAAAATATTCGTGACCCACGTCTAAATTTTCGATGTCAATTAAATAAAATACGATGAAATCCACCGTAAACAATGCTAACCCATAGCAACACAATTTTAGCGTTATTTTTCATTCAACTACTAATCAAGCACTATATAAATTAAATAAGAAAGCGTATATTAATTTCGTCGATTTAAATGTTTCGAAATTTATATTAGGCATAGAAAAGAAATCAAATGGATACTACACAACTATATCCCATAACGTAATTCACGATACACGTTCTTGCAATCGGAATACTAAATTTGTTTAGAAGAAAACTTGGATATTATTTGAAATTGTAAAGATTTTGAACTTCGCGATTTCGCCTATACCCTAGGTAAACGTGGCCAGACAATGTGGCGCCTAGGTAGAATACGTTTCCATGACAATTTATACAAAGTCAATCAGCGGACAAACCACCGAAATTGTCATTGTTTATTGAATACCGCCTACGAAATGTAGCTATGATTATTAATGTGATATATGTCATAAGTAAAGAAATCAAAAACAATTGAGATATTTATTTGTTTTATGTTAAATTAATCTATATTCCAATATTATTGAATAATTCTTTTCAAATAGTCGTGAAGTAAGCAATGACACAAGATGTCACTGTCATATTTATTCACGTCTATTTCGATGGTAAAATTGTTTTTTTCAATCAAAAATCGAGGTCACGTTCATTTTCTTAAACGACACTTTATATTACTATCGTAAGTTTCAAGTAACGTAAAGAAAAGAATGAATAAATGTTTAACACTGTAATGGAAGACAATTTGAACGTTTGTCGTTGTGTGAGTAATTCCATAGTAATTTGTAAAGGGCATCAAAATATGTAATTCAGTACATTTTAAAGTAGCATAACGTTTGAACTATTAAAACTGCGTCGAATATTTTAACAATGACTTTCATTGAGGCGATCGAATAAAATTGTACATTTTCAAAACGATTTACTGAATATTTACTTTACTTAAAATTCGAAAAGTTATCGACACGTGAAGTGTTAAAATACGAAAGAAACTAAAAAAATAAATAAATACATTCGAAATACCTATGAGGGAAGAGAATGAAGTAACAGAAAAAAATGGGCAAGATTGGAAATTTAAAATGTGTACATAAAATTCTGTCATTCATTATTTAATTTCAAGAAAAATAAAACAATTATAAACGACGACTTTAATTTCGGATGGTTTGAAAATAGGCTATTTTGAACAAATTGAACATACTACAAAAAATCATATGAAATCATTGTCTATATGTTCAATTAATTATTAGGAAATTAATTTTTCATTAAAATCCACTACGCGACGTTTCACAAACGTTATAGTTTGCATTTTCAATGAGCTAAGAGACTGAAATTAGTTAACATCATTAACGACTTGTTGAACTTAAGACGAAAGACTCGAATCACGAAATTATCAGTTAAACCGATGACATTGGATTGAAAAAAACTTTTTTACGAAATAAAACAAATTTTATTTAAGTATATCCTAATCTGTTCAAAATAAAGCATTATTGGCTCTTATACAAAGGCAAACAGTTAAATCACGGTATAAAAAGTGATTACTTTGTCTCAGTGGTAAGTATTAGAAAATATTTCATTATATCGTATAGTATTTGTTAAGTTATGGTTAACAAATGTGCGAAAGCAGGTTCAATGCAATAGACATGTTTCACCTCGTAAAATTTAATTGGCAATATGAAATTATATGTAGCTGGACAAAAAATTATTTAAATTTAAACATATCCATAATATAGAACCGCAAGTTTCGATATAATAAAAAGTTAGGGTCGAATAATCACTTTACAAATTGGTACTGGTCGAAAAAAAAATTGTATACAAAGTCATTGTGGCGTGTACCTAATCTTATGTTACGTTTACTAACTGTAATTAATGGTATATTTCTAGTAATATCGTTATTAGTATTATTATCACTTCAATTAGAATTCGTTATTTTGGCAACTTACGGTTCATCGGAAATTTTACATATCTTTACGTAGCCGTGATAGTACAGCTTAATTTATACAATCTTTGCTGCAGTGTCACAGTTGATTCACATAGGTATATTTTGTTTTCATTTTTACTGGCACTACATTAACGATTGTAGCATATATGTACCACGTATTTGACTTTACAAAAATTTATTTATATATATATTTACGAAAGTAAGAAAATACGAAACGGCACTAAGGAATTATTATTCAATGATAAACGTAAACATTTTAAATTACAGGATTTCTGGTGTAAAGGGTAGGTCTTAGCTCTTGAGCAGGAGGGACAGGGAAGTTATGTTTATAACTATCAGTATTAAGATAATAATCATACAGATGATTTTTTTGCTTTATGTATACGTGTAAATTAGTTTTTTTTTTAGCTGTCTATTATGTAAAAGGTGAGCTGCATGTATTTCCTTTATGTTCTTCGTATCAATGGATGGTACGTCAGTGGCGGTAGTATAAACTTGATAGAGCTGTGCGAACTTATCTTTTATTTTCACACATACTCTGTCTCCCTTGCATTGCATTAGGATGGGTCAGGCTTAATCCGTGTTTAGTGGCACTGTGATTCATTAGCTTAATGCTGAGCATCGGTTTCTTTCTTACAGTGCTTACGGCTTCCCTACATAAGTACGACAGACAAAATTATCAAAACGCGAAGAGAAAATATTTAAGTTTACATTGCCCAAATATCATAAAACTTACCAGAATTAAATAAGTCTTTCCATTTGAATATTTGTTCATCTCCTACGAACACTCCTCTTGGCTTTTTCTGACACACCTCGCCACCTTTCTCTTAAATTCTGTATAACTTTCCCTCCACTCTTTCTGTAGCATCGTAATAATTATTGTTAATAACTTTAGAATGCCAATTAATAACATAAATTTTTAGTAAGCACATAGAATATTACTTACGGCAGCATCCACATTAGCAGGGCTTTCATCATTAGGATCTGCGAGCATACTTATAACACTTATGAGAATAGTCTCAACCGTGTGAACTGGTAACCATCGTTCCGATGCTTTTTCGTAGCCCCACTTGTCATCCCCAGGTTCGTGTAAAATCGATATGCACACGTTACCATTTTTCTCGACTACAAATACAATATAGTATTATTTCTGATATTTTTTTTTTATAAATGTTTTAAAATTTAACGAAAAGATACTTACTGTTTGGATGCCATATTTCTGTTATAAATTTCATTCTTGGTGGCCTAAGTGGATATTCTTTTGGAAATTCTAAGTGTGCTTTGAAGAACCCACCTTCACTAAAAGGCAAAAAATATTTATAAAAATGCTTAAAATTATATGAATTTTATTACATATCATTGTAAATACATTGGTTTCTTACTACAATGTATCTGGAGGTCCAATAATGAGTACTTCCCAATGATATATGTCATTGTCATCTATGAGGCCTGCTGAAAACCCTTCTACTGGGTTTTTATTTAATTCTACAAAGAAAACAGAAAACCCAAGTCAAGCACTTTCCTCTTGTATACTAAAGTTATTTTTCTGTTAAGAAAACGAATTGAAAAAAAATTCAGATTATTTATCGATAATTACAATAAAAGTGTTACTACATAAAATATAGACTAGCAAAATATAGAAACATTAAAAATACTTTCTTATCGGAAGACACTAAACGGTTTAAACGTACATACAACCAATTATACGTTAATACGAGACTACCGTCGGTTTGGGGAAAAAAAAAGAACATAATAAACACTTTTGTTATTCGATGTGTATAGGTTAAATCAAATCGCACCGTACTAAATAACCGTCAGCACCAACGAACTAATGACGGTGAGTCAGCGTTTATACGATATTTTATGTAAAAATCTTAATACAAAGCACGCGATTAGTGTCGATCCGTGCACAAAAAACGAAGTTTAAGCGATGACGTTGGTAACATAATATTGGAGATTTTATGGCGTCGATCTTGTGTCAAAAGTAACAGACTATGGGTTTGAAAAAGGCTGACCTTCGGTGGTCGTTGCACGGGCATGGGTTTTCTCTGTCTTTTTTTTAGTTCAAACCGCGTCGTGCACGGTGGGACGCGCGAAATGCTATAAATAACATCGGTTGCGATTATTTTCGGTAACAGCAAAACCGGTCTTCGGTGTATGTGAAAATCACCTGCAAAACGGTTTACGTTCGGCTAGGGTACTATCACGGGTAAACGCGATACTGAATGCTAGGTTAAAGTTATTCATGGGAGGTACACTACGGTTCCGTAGCCGTATTGATTTTCACGCCCTAATCGAGCGCAGGGCCACCGTGAGATAACGAAAGGCTTAACCGGTGCCCAGATAAAATTCTAAAGGCCACGGTGAGGCTGATATCGCGGGGAAAAAATGTTCACAAAGGCAATTTTCGAAGGTCGAGACACGGTGGTGACGAGTCGCACGAGTTTTGAGTACAAAAACGGTTCCGGCTTTTCGCCGAGCTCTAATGCGCTGCACGGATCACACTTAGCACTTATTCTTTTTTTTAATCGGTACCTGCTAATTGTTTTCGTAGTAGAAGCGCGGACTGTGGCTCTGACATTAATAAAAGTTCCGTTAAATAAGACTAAAGCTGAAAACAATCACTTTTGCTTGACTGGAAAGATGGCTAGGTACGTCGCGGAAGCAATGATTGCGCATGCGCCACTACTTAAACATATGTTCTTCCGTCTCTCTGTACGCCGGCCTGATCAAACACTTGCGCTCTCTATTGGAAAAATTTGGAAATATTGCAGAAACAGAATACTTTTTGCTATCGATAAGTAATTTCTGTTATTAGCAGAAGACAATAAACTATGTATAGAAACCACAGATTAGGCACAGAATAATCCTATTGCCATAGACGAGTTATCGAATAGACGTTACATGCAATGCTTTTTTCTAGGCTCAAGCCCTCTTATTATTTCCGTATCACTTTCATAGTTATTGGTTCACGCTAGAATTCGAACTTAGCACTTTCAGTGTTTGGAATTAAGACTAAATATTGAGAGAATTTAATTATTCCAAACACAGACGAGGTATGCAAATAGATGTTACATCCAATGGATTTTTTCGGTCTACTCTGGGCTTCCAGAACCCCATTATCATTTTCATATTACTCACAACGTTATGAACAGACTATAGCCCCCATTATGGTAGGAATTGAAATTACAGAAATTCTTTTGTTTTTTAACTGAAATCGAGCAATCACGAAATGTCTTCTTACACGTTAAATACATACTAATTATTCAATTTATAAATATTATATCACCAAGTTTCATACTTACAGTTGTAAGCATGATTATGTTTATTTTATCGAATGTTAGAATATCTGGTAATTTTTACAATTATTCCAAAATTTGCAAAAATTAAAGTACGTTGATTATTCATGCTTAGAAAGCACATTCCGACTACGCAGTTTCTACGTTTTCTTAAAATGAAAATACGTATGCAAATTGCAATTACAATAATTCATAAAAACGAGGAACATAAACAATCAATTAAATAAATAACACTGGGAAATATTCAATCGCGATCAGAATACAGTTAAATATAAACTATTCCAATTTATCGTTAATATCTACCGACACCATTTCTATATATTTCGATATACATATGTCGAAGTAGATAAAAAGTTCGTTAACGATTTTCATATTTCGTCTTATGGACTTTCGTGGCCCAATCTGACTGCCATACCGACTTGAAAATTCGGAGGTGATTTTAGCGACCTCTTCTCATGGATGGCGGTCAGTTGAGAAACTATTCACTGAATTAGCATTGACGGGCAGACAGCTGTAGCGTGTGCGTAAATACATGTGGGTTGCTATGGAAGGGATTGAAATTCATTTCTAAATCCGTTGGTAATGTTGCGAGTGACATGAAGATAGTAATGGGGTTTCGAGACCCCATGAAAATGGGCCAAAAAAATCCACTGATTGAAAGATCTACCCGTATACCTCGTCTGTGACAATACACTAGAATCTTTAACGAATCAATGAGAATCAAAACTAACCTAGTGAAGAAGCTCTATATTTATGATAACCCATGCAAGGCGGATCGCAGCCAATTTGCTAATATTATTTAGTTTTTAATTAATAATTGCATTACCCAGCTAAGAGTGATACGATTATTAATTAAACGGTAAATAATATTACCCAGGTCTCACCACGTGGAGGTTACTGCGAACGGAGACCCAGAGGGAGATAGATGGAATCCAAGTTCCATCGATCTCTCTTTCACAATTTTACAATCTGAATAACTAAACTAAGAAGATAGAAGGAACCAAAATCCCTTCGATCTTCTAGTTTAGTTGTGCCAAGTAATTATTTTGTTTAAACGAGGGATGAAGCTAAAGAGTGGGATACGCGACGCGACGCGATGCTGAACCGTACAGCGGATCTTGGGATCGAACCTACTGCCCTTGCTAACTCGATCTCAATAGGAGAACGGATGGCTGCATCCCTGAATCGAGGTCTCCATTTCTCCAACGAAATCCGCCGGGAGCCCGAAGACTAAAAGTTTCTTTGAATTTCTATCGAGAACCAACGTTGCAAATGATACGAAAATGGTAATGAGATCTCATGGGCCGAAAAAATACATTGGGTGGAAGGTCTATTCGTATAAGTTGTCTGTACTATTTCTAATTATTGACCAAAATAATTACTTAGCCGTTATTATTCACATCTCGAAAAACATATCCTAAACATAATACAGGTAAATTAAATAATACTTAATTCTTGTGTCACAAAAATATTCGAACATTAAACAGATCTTATTAATTTTACATCAGCATACATACATATGTACATTACAATTTAAAAGCCAAGAATGAAACATTACGTCGTAAGTATCCTTATATGATGTACAGGGTTGCTATTATTAATAATTTGATCCGATATTTAAAAAAACTATTTTAAATTCGCAGCCATTAGCTTGGTGTTACTCACGAAGAAAAATTTTTTTCCATGGGTAACACTGATTATCAGGTCTCACCACGAGAAGGTTACTGTGAGTGAAGAGACGAAAGGAGATAGATGGAAGCCAAGTTCCATCGATCTCTTTTTCACATTCTTATAATCTGGATTACCAAACATAAGAGATAGCAGAAATCGAAATTCCTTCGATCTCCTCGTTTAGTTCTGCAAAGCAAGTGTTTGATAATAGAAAACTAGTAAAAATTGAGGGATACGCGACGCAACACGATATTGCATCGTGCAGAAGATTTTAGTATCGAATCGTCTGCTCGTTGCTAAGTCGATTCTACAGAAAAATGAATGTTTGATAACTTTACCGATTTCAGTAGTTCAGTTGGCTGTAATTTCCACGATCATCGTTTTTTAAAAGAAGAGGTCGTTTGAAAATCACTGGTTTTTTATCAGGTTGGCATTTCAGTTGTGTAACACTATATCTCATTTGTGCTATTATCGGTTGCATTTTGTTGTTATTCTTCTTCCACGAGAAGAAGACACAGCGTGTTTACATCTCCACTCCTGTTACAGTCTACTGACTCACAGGTATTGGTTGAAAACGGTGATGAAGATTGGTGACAACCAATCAGCGGACTGCAGCAAAAGTGAGGATGTAAATACACTGTGCCTTCTTCTCGTGGAAGGACGATACATAGCCATTTTGTCATTTTCGTATCACATGCGACGATACAAATTCAGAAAAGAACAAAACCATAGCACTAATGGAATAGCAGGAATTATAATTGAATTTAGCGACTATCAATTACTTTTATTATTTTTTCTTTGCGTTATGTTACAATTTTTGATATCGAGTGTTTCAATCTATTTTTACTAAAAATTACGAATCACAAGATTTTAATATTTTGTTTTATCACCCTCTACAATTTCAACTAAACATAATATTTATTATTACTAAGTCTATAATACAGTTATCAAAAACTCAAACGTGTATGTAAATTTATTTTAATAAATAGTATTGAACATTTAATGCAATTCATCATTTTATTGTAACATACATAAATATCATTGTATAACAAAACAGTAATTTATGCATTCAGTTTTACATAAACCTTAGGTTTTGAAAAAACCTTGATACCTTCCTCTAATTTATTTAGTTGTTTCTCTATTTCTGTTTTCCGTTGTTGTGCCCTAAGTGTATCTGACTTTATAGGCATCATATTTAGTTCATTCACATAATCTTGATAATCTGTAATGTTAACACAGAAGTTGTAATAGATGATGAATAAAAGACATTAATGTAAAGGTTTTTTTAATTGCATACTTTTCTTCAATATGTGCAATGTTTCTTTGCGTTCTTGGTCAGGTAATTGAACGTGACCATTAGGACAATCAGGATCTAATACCTCTTCTTTGGCTTTTTGTTCTTTTTCTTGAGCTTCCTTTCTGTTTTTAAGATATCTAATGAACCAAAAATTTTTTAATATTAAAATAGTGTATTATTAATTATTAGCAATTATTTTACAATATTAAAGCATGATGGAAAATTTTAAATAAAAATCACGTTAAGAAATCTGGAAAATTTATAATATTTCCTTTAATAACATACTTAGGAACAACACCCTTGCGATAATTGTTTGGTGGGATATTACTATTATTATTATTATTATTATTTAACCGAGTGGTTACTTTACTAGCTACAGAAATATGTTTCTTGTTTAATTTTGTAACATCTAGTTCTCCTTTAGACGAAAATAACTCGGAACTTCTTAAATTAGTTTTATTCTGTATATTTTTATGAAGATCTTTAACATCCCCTTGATCTAAAGGTGTGTTTGTTGCATCTCTTAGGGCTTTATCATTCAATTGATTTGGTTCGTTTTTATTTTTTGAATCATAATTGTTTAAACATTTCTTTGAAGGATATCTGTAAAAAAAAATTATATTAACAAAAAAATATAAAACAGTACAATTATACTTATTTTGTACCTTATCATTCCTTCAGAATATAAATTATCCATTTCCTTTGTATCCAGTGTTTGGATACCTTGACTTCTGAATTTTGTTTGAATTTTTGTATCATCATCAACGTGTTTACTTGATTCGCATGAAAGATTAGGATCTGATAAAACTTTCTCGTGTAATCTCTCTACAGATTTATGCAAGCTCTTACACTCCTTCTTTTTTTGCTTAACCGGTGAATTATTATTACTTGTTGAATGTAGCATATTTTTTGCGCTAACAGTAGTTTTGTTCAACATTGATGAATTGGATTTTTTACACAACTTTTGTTTCTGTTCTATTTTGTTATTTACAATTACATTATTGCCTTTATATTTCTTTACTTGAAGATTCGAATTCATTTTCGATTGAACATTTTGATATTTATTACCAATGCTTTTGTGTTCATGCAATCGTAACTTTTGTATTTCATCTATTTCTTTATTTGTATAACATTGTTCTATACGACGAACATTCTTCACATTCTCATGAATAAAATCTTTTCGTTTTATTGGTTCTAAGAAAAACATAACAATTATTAAAACAATATTAAACAACTGTACATACTTGGTGTTTCACCATAATTTAATGGAAATTTTATCAATGATCATCAAAGCTCTTTATAGAAAACATTTTGTTACAAATTGTCACTCTATAAAAAATGTTTTTCAGACTTTAAAGTAATTGTTTCAAAATCATGTAACTTAAGCAACCTACACAGTCTTATAGGAAAAAGTAGAAAACACGCAAAAAAAGATTCCCTCTTTGGAAATGCAATCCGATGGTAAACATATTACTTTTTAAATATATTCAGTCTTGATTATAATGTTAGTATACAAATTTACAAATGACATAATTATGACTTACTTGGATCAGGAAAAACACCTTTTAACGTTGTCATATTTACAAAACAAAATGATTCGATATTTTCGTCTATGAATTATTTACTACTTTTACTGTTAATTTATAAAATAAAAGCGTAATTTACATTTCGATTTCAACGTTAATCAAAATTATTACGTTAAATGACAACATTTCTAACTGGACAATTTTTAACGTATAATTTCAATTTTCTTGCGATCATCGTTACCAAACAAACAATGTTGTTTATAAACCGACATTCATACAACAGACTATAGTATTGACAGATAAAAGATAACTATCGGTTGATAGGTATCTTTTCCAGTTTTCACAAATGGTTTTGTAGCGCCTTCAGTGACATGTTTCGGAGTTAAATAATAGAGGGTTGTTGCGTGCAAGCGTCGGAAAAGGAGCATGAAAACTGTTATAACATAGGCATAGGTTCTTGAAACAATTATGAAGAATACATTTCAGAATACATCGGTTTAAATTCAAACTTTTGCATCCGTTCTATTACTGTTATTTTTTAGATTCTATACAGGTTCTGAAATAGTTCTGCATGTATCGTCCTTCCACGAGAAGAAGACACAGCGTGTTTACATCCCCACTCTTGCTGCAGTCCGCTGATTGGCTGTCACCGATCTTTGTCATCGTTTTCGACCAATACCTGTGAGTCAGCGGACTGCAACAGAAGTGGGGATGTACACACGCTGTGCCTTCTTCTCGTGGAAGCACGGTAGGTCGTAGGTGTATAGTGTAAATATTTGTCGTCTACGTTTACCGTTTTCGGCGGTCAGATCAGATTTCGCTAATTTTTTCAAGATACACATAAATTAAAGCTAATAAGTTTCTACGATCGCTAATAAAACTATATAAAACAATTACCTTGTAACTTCACAATTTTGCCCCACTGGCTGAGATATTTATAATTATGAAGAAGAGAGGAAACGACTTCTTTGCAAGCAAAAGTAAAAACAAGATACTGACGGAAGTGTTACTACAGTAGCATTTTAGTTATAAATGTAAGAAAATGTGTTTTTTTTTAGATTATATAAGCATCATAGAAAATAATAGCAATCGTAATACAATGATTGATCAAGTTTTTCGTTTAATATTTGAATGACAGTGACCAGTATAAACACTTTATGAATTTTTGATGTAGAAACAAAACTACGCTATTATTGTTGCATACCTTGTATTCTGTGCGTACCTAACCTAATTTTTCGTATTAGGCAAAATTTATTCTCGAATAATGAATAAAAATGTTAGATTCGCTCGTAACTAGCTTTTGTCAACGACTTTGCTCATCTGAATATTGGTTTAAAAAATTCGTTAGATTCTAATTTATAATCGAATTTATAAATAAAACGTAGATAGTTTACGAATCAATCTAAAATTTATACTTGGTTTTCGTGAATAAAATTTGTTTATTTTGTATTTTAAGTAAAATAATTTAGAGTGGCAATAGTTGGGTAGGCGGCAGTAAATGGGTTCTTTGCTCTAGTTCTCTGCCAGCATGACACTCATAATTACGTGGGTTTTTTCTTTTCATTACTTTTTATATTAAATGGACAATACAGTAACTATGCATAGAAATCGTTTATACAGCTTAATATTTATTTAACTTTGTTTGAAACTATCGTTGGGCGAGCCGAAACAAATATACAGTAATTCCAGCTATAGCGGATACATCTAACTTTATTGATGTATTTATACGAGTATTTACATTTGCTTATAGAGACTTATTTTAAAAAATATAACAAATCCATTTGAGAAAAGAAATTTTAGTTTTGTATACTTAAAATGTTGCGTGCATATAACAGTTTTGAAAGGGTACTAATTGTTTTCAGACCAATGACATAACTATAAAATATGTTTCCTGATGTATATGCTAATAAAGTTTATACATATAGCATTGCCCACTTCTTTCCTGATAGTACATACTTTGTAATCGCTTCGTGGTTATTTCGTTTAATCTACTTCTTAGTACTTTTCTAATTGTATATTTCCTCGTACCGATTGAGGATGTTATTGATCAATCGGGCGAGGATAATATACAAAGTAGATTTGTCTTTAATTGGCTTCGAGATGATCGGAATGCATTCTAAAATTTTCGCGTATTATTACATCTCCGGTGTTTCCTGCCGGCAAAGCATTGAATTGCATTACGTATATTCTTTAAAGATTCAATCATGATTTTAATTCGTTAAATACATTTCACTTATTTTTTTTTTTTTTTTTTGCTTTATATCTCGAACTTATATTTTGTAACGAAACATAAATTACCGTTTATCCACATATATTTGTTGGAAACATCTTTCAGTATCTTTTATAAATAATGTATCTTGAATATACGAGGTACTTACCGCAACGTGTGAAAATAATTGTATCAATTAACCACGGTCGATTCTTTCGTTCAATACTGAAGTAAAATAAAGGAAAAAGAAAATAATACTGCAAAGAATTCAGCACAGTCGATATTTTCTTATCATCGAATATTACAATGTAATTTTCTGACTTGTTTCTAAGATTTTTATCAAAAACTTAAAAGTTTCACATGACATTAAATGTATTAAATACACGTCCAATTATATCAGTTTTACGTAGGTCTATGTTTGTGTATGTATATGAATTTTTTTTTTCGTGTACGAGCATCAAGTTTACATGCATAAGCACAACAAACATACGTTGCTATGTATGTATTATATACATGGTATGAAAATGAAACACATTTCGTTTTCTTACATATCCACTTCAAATAAAACACATATTTGATCCGTAAGAAATATTTCTGGAGACTAGAGAAACTTTTTCATTAATAAAGTTTATTCTATAGTTTGTAACTTCGATTTTTTAAGCAACAAATTGAAAACAATTTTTTCGTTGTTTATATAAAGAATACTTCTTTTCTTGGCCATAAGAATATTCAAATGTAGTTCGTTAAGGATGACGTTTATAAATTGTACACTTTATATCTACGGTTTTACCTTGAAACCGTTTCTCTTAAAAGAAAGTACATATATACATATAATATTGTAGGGAAAATATACACCGTTATACGTAATTTATATTTAATTAATAAGTTTACTAACTTTAAATTATACACAAATACGTAAATTTATTGCTATAACGTTTCATACACCATCCTCGACGCAATTCCTGTTGTTTATGAGGAAGATCGTGACTATGCTGACACGCAGGGGCAATAAAAAAGATTTACTGTTTGTTCAAAGTGCAACATCTTAATTCTTAGAATGACTTCTTTTTTTTTTTAATATCCATAACAATATTCCAAACCCTAACGTGCATAATTATAAGAGCACGTAGAGTTGAAAATACCATTATGGAATCCTTTTTGGCCTATCTAAGAATCCATACTTTTCGAGGAATTTATTTCACCGGACAATTATCAGAATTCTTGTGCAATGAATTTTCTTGTGAAAAAATCTCACTCTTTGGATAAAAATTTGTTTTCGATATATGCATTTGATAATTTTATTAATGATACGTTTTCAAGGAATTTTCATTATATACAAATGCAATATTGTTTGTATCACAAAACATACAAACATTGCTTGGTGTAGATTCGTTTACCATTACAAATCTCAGATGCGACTTTATGTAATAAATGCTCAATAAATGATTTTTTTCATTCTTTTATCTTTCCTTTCCTTACTGAATGATTTTTAATGCTCTAACTTCTTTCCTGTCATCGTGGAAAAACAATACTCTTTTTAAATAAAAGAAGTATTTCTTTTTTGTAAATTCTACTGGCCAAAGTATACTTACTTTTTATGCCCAGAAGTAGTATGCACAATTGTCATTTTTAACTACGGATAAGATATTCGTCAACGCTATAAAACTAATCGGAATAACTTTCGGTTGTTATTCTAAAGTAAAATTTCTGAAGAAATTGGAAACTTTTTGTTCGACTGTAATTGAATTTTAGAATATACAAAAAAAAAAGGCGATTATATATAATACGTCTAAAAATGTTAATTGTTTGATTTTGATAATTATGCATACACGTCTTTGGAAAAAAATTAAATGAATTCACTCATCTTCTGACCAATGAATTCACTCAGTCTCTTTCAATTTAGTTTACAAAAAGTATTTCCTCGCAGGGGGTTTGAAAAGTATACGTTTCTTTCTTTTTTTTTTGTTTTGCAACGTCGATAAATTAAAAAAAAATCGTAAGAGAAGTAGGAGAGGGAAGCGGGAACGGTTGGCTTTTAAAATAGAAGCGATGGATCTAGTAGTAGACTCTGTTCAGACTTGTAATGTATTCTCCTCTGACCATACTTTGCCAATCACGTTGGTACTGAATCGTCAATACCGTGCCCACATTGTACCAACAACTTACAACATTTTAACAACTCTCTGTTACTCCCAAAAGCTGCAGTATGTCGACAGATGCGACTATAATACAAAGCAAGGGCACTTGATAAAATAACTTAGTCTTCTATTTCATAATTATCTATATGTAACGTACATATATAAAACAAATTATGAATAAAGAAATGATAATCAGGTCGGTACAGTATTATGATTTTTTACCTTAAAATTTTTTTAACGCCTGATTATACAAATAGATATATATCACGAAAATGTAAGATCATAGTTAACGCGCCGAAGTCCACTCTCGAAAAAGAAAATAAAGGAGCCACTCGATTAGGAAATTCCGGATTAAAAATGTACATGTGCATGGGGCATATAATAAGCGGTGGACTACGATTCTATACGTTTCTCTTTCATTTGGGAGCATCGTGATTCGTTTATGTTTTTTTTTTTTTATATTCAAACCTTAGATCAATCAATCCAGTATAGATAAAGCCCACTCGTTTCAGAATAGGAACAACCAACCAAATCTCCTCGTGTATGTTAATCGTTATTAGTCATGATATCAGTAATAATGTTAATATTTGAATAAAGTAACATGATGCGCAGTCAAATATTCATGGAATACTTGGCTGCACGGAGGTCATGCGAGGATCCACCACAGTTATCTTCCCACTGTCAATGCTGTCCTGTTCTTTACACCATATATATATATTATATCGGATTTATTAGTATATATATATATATAGTATAAATATATACACGCACGCTAGTTTTAACAATCTTTCGTCACATTCATTCATACATACATAACTTCAGAAGAGAGGAACGTCTCCGCGAAAGCAAAGTCCCTCTAACTGCTTTGACGTGCTTTGCCTCGGATATTTTAGCTTTCCGTTGCTTGTTATTCACCGAGTAATTCACTTCCAATGATTCCCGTTGCCGCACTCCTTTGTTTCCTTTTCTTCTTAATTTGAACTTCACTTTAATTCACAATGACTTATCACATGTTTTTTTTTTCTGTTTCTCTTTAAACACTATTATCAAGTCAGCTCACTGTTTGATACAAGGAACGATAATACAATTGAATATTTACGAACACAACATTTTTGTCATGCTGAATAATGTAGCTTGTCTTGTAGAAAGACGCAAGCTCCTGGACTTGCGGCGACCAGTCTCGCATCTCTCGCAATGTTTTATATAGTCGGCCTGTAAGTATAGTTGTAGAGATGGTGGAGGTGGTAGTGATAGTGGTAGTGGAGTGGTAGTGGTTATCGTGGTATTGGTGATGGTGATACTATCCGGGTTTTTTTTTTACTATTTACAGTTCGTTATAGCAATCGCTATTTTTTCCTACAATGAGATGGTGTTCAGTGTTCAGGATTTGGCATGTATTAGCATATCAAAGATTTTGTCTTTAGTTTCTTTCCACTACGAACTGCTTGACGCGTTCATACCACTAAACATGCCAATACTATACGAGGATTGTTGCTGCTGTTGTTGTATCTGTTGTTGTTGCTGCTGCTGTTGATTATTCGCTTGACGGCCATGCTTTGGCACTGGAGGTTGAAGATATTCGTGTCTAGCTAATGTCAATACATCTATACGTTCTTCTTTTCTATATACTAGGCAACTTCTTATGAAACTCTGAAAGGAAAAATATTGTAACGTGTCAATAGCATCTTTCCAATCTTCCGAGTTAATTCAAGGTTTCGTTTTATTATTTAACCCATTCGGTATCGACGGTGACTATAGTCGCTATTCGGATATCGTTCGTAGCAGCCGAACACGCTCGAGTGCCATAGCAAACACAATTGAACCATTCCGTACCGAAAAGGTTAAGTAAGCTTAAATTAAAATAAATACCTTTGCTTCGTTGCTAACAGTCGGTTTATTTGCAAATTGAACTTCAGTAGCTTTCAGAATTGTATTTTCTTCTAAAATTGTAGCTTGAGATTGATTATGTCCAAAAGGCTGAAAGTATATAATTCTTGGTAGTTCAAAATTTGTAAATTTATATCGCATGTAAATAATAAAATATTTAAACAAAATTACAGTAATCAATCATACCTTTTTACCATATAGACATTGGTAAAATATAACACCCACGCTCCAAACATCAACTTTTGATGATATTTTGGGAGGATTTTTACCAATCATGAAACACTCCGGCGGAAGATACCTATAAATCATGTAAAATATATATACTTTTTTTCTTTCTAATGTTATTATTGACGAATTCAAATATAGAGAAATATAACTGCGTCCTAAGCTAGAAATCACATTTTTCGCATGGTATAAACATACATACCAATAGGTACCAGCTCCTTGAGACGTTAAATCCATTCCATGATCTGGATTGTAGTTTTCTTCGTCCATTACTTTACTTAATCCGAAGTCTGTAATTTTTATTTCTCCACAGACATTACCTTCAGTTAATAATATATTACCTGTCAAGTTATAATATTAGTAGCACAATATGCAAAACCGAATAAAGTTAGTAAATAATTAAATCTATTTATATACAAAAGAAATTTACCTGGTTTTAAATCATAATGTATGACTGGGGGTTTTATTTCATTGAGGTACTTTAATGCAGACACAACTTGCATAACAATAGATCGTGCTTCTCTTTCAGGTATAGTTTTATGCTAAAAATGAAGAATGTTTAATAAAACATTTCTGCAGTATGTATATTAATATGTATATATATTAAAACTACATCAGTATACGTACCTGCTTGAGATAAAAATCTAAATCATGACCATCACAATATTCCAAGACAGTACAAAAGGAATTGGCATCAATTTCAAACACATCGTACAACTTCACAACACGAGGATGATCAAGAGCTTTATGAATATTATATTCTCGTAACGCATGTCTGTGTAAAAATGTTCGAGATAATCTATTAGAAATACACTATTATATGAATAAAATTTAGTGTAACGTTATGTAAACATAGCACGAATAAATAGTATTTTAAATATAATTCCGTTATATCACACTTAAAATACTTACTTAATATAATTAGCTTTCTTATCCTCTTTCCAGTCTTTATTCAGTTGATGAACTTTACAAGCGACATATCGTTGCTCTTTTAAGTCAAATGCCTATAAACACGAATTACTTTGATAGTACTTAAATAAATATCTGTAATCGCGAAATATAATTTTAAAAATATAATCGCCGTACCTTATGCACTTCACTGAAGCCACCTTTCCCTAATAACATTAGTAGAAGGTAACGTTCATTCAATACAGGATGAGAGTTGAATCTTGATTGGTCCTCATTATGAATACGTTTCAACTCTCTGATGTGCAAATTTCGTTCTCTTTCGAGTTTTTCCATTTCTAGTTGCAGATCTGCATCTTCTTTTTTCAACGCACTTTGTCTTAACTAAAAATTTAACACACACAAATGCACTTAACAATGATATAAGCGGGATAAAAGAATCTCACAGTCATTGGTAAGTTCGTAAAACGCGCGGAGGAATAGAAAAATTTATTACCTTGAGTATTTCGTCAGCTTCATAATACTCCTGCCATGTATAAGATCCAGGTACTGCATCTGGTTTCAAAAACGTAGCTTCTGTGCCATTATGCAAGGAAGGTTGTGGCTGACTACGTTTTCTACCAGTTTCACTATTTGATGGCCTCTTTTTTAATAGCAGTTTTTTTTGTTTGTCAATTTCTTCTCGTTCAGTCGCAATTTCTTCTTGTCGTCGTGCTAATTCTTGAAACGCATAACCATCTGTCCAGTTTTCTTGAAATGTTGCGCCCACCCTCTGAGTCACAAATTGACCCAATCTCAGTCTATTTTGCATACATTTTTGCCTAGCCTCCTTTTTTTCTATGTTTGATTTTTCTTTCAGTAATTTCTTTACAACGTCTATACATTTATTTATATGGGATTTGTGCTGCTCAATCAGTTTCTGTTGATTAGCCATTTGATGCCTAAGTTCGTCTGTCGTCTGTAAACAAAGTATAAATATTCGTATTAATTTAAGATATAACGAACTTTACTACATTATACATAAATGATTAATAGAGTTACATTCTAATAAAGAACTATTTAACGATAGTTTTAAATCTTTCTAAAATTTGTTCCTTCTTCATTATTTATTGCTAGCATAAAATTGAAAATTCTAAGAAAGTATTCATTTTATATAATATACTTACTCTATTTAATTCATCAATTTTGTTGTTACGTAATTCTAAATCTGAAGAGGCTTGAGTTTCGAATTCTTGTATCCTCTGGCAAGTAAGTTCTGTCTGGAATGCAATTAATATATTTTATAATAAATATAAGCAAGCTACTGTAACATCTGATACATTTGTCAGCATAGTTCATAAATACGAGATACCTTGCTGCACCCAAATAAAGGTAACGCGAATATTAAATGTTCTTATTTGTTACGATATATCGGCAATTTCATAAAGAAAACTGAACAATATTCTAACGTTTAGTATATGTTTTTAATGAAGTCAATACTACATGTGATTCAATTATAACAGCCTGACTCATTGGTTATCAAAAGTAAAATTACAGGATAAAACCCAAATATATTGATAGAACAGAACTGTCACACAGGCAGCAAGGAAAACACCAAAAATGTATGCAGGGCTCAAGGTATGCATGTAAATATGAAAAAACAGTAGAACATTCTGTATTTTACATTTTTTTTCCCCCAGAATAGGTAATATTTCATACATTAACTAACAGTTTGCAATTTACTCGTATTTGTAATGAAATCTAATTATAATTAAATACAATAACAACAAACATGCACACCTGTTTTTATTTTGGCAATTAAAATGAACATAAAATTAAAGAACTTTCATAACTTAAAGGCAAAACAAAAATTTTGGACTAAGAAGTGATATTACAAGGTAGCCTGCACTCCTATGATAACAAATGGATACAGTGCTACAGTCCAGTCAGAAGTTAGCTCAGATTACTGCAAACATCTGACAAGAAATGCCCATTATAGATTATTTTAGAAAATTAAATATATAAAACCGATGTGGCATTTACTTTTTAAATAAAAACTGAAGTATCCTAGTAATAAATAATAAAGTAAGTATATAATATTTATAAACTATGAAATTTCACTATGTAATTCAGATTTCCAGTGATAAGGTATTACAAAGAATTACCATTTATCTTGTTTAAACAATGAAAAATTCATTTTAAACATTTGTATCATTGAAGCATATAATTATTTCTATATAAATGTCATGAATATATTGCTTCCATCATAACTCGATTGCTCAATAAATGGTTAGGGAAGAATTAAATTTTCAATTCAGTTCAATTTAATTATGAATGTAACTCTTATGGTACCTTTTCATGGAGATATTAATACATAATTTAAAATAATCAATTTTATACAAGTGAAATTACAAAATTCAATTTGTAAACTGAATTTTTGTAGGTTGTTTCTTATAAAATGCTTGCAGGAATTACCAAATTTTGCTTACATTTGGGGTGTTAGTCTTCGCTTGCCTGACCTGGCTTGTCCTACTGAGGTTGGTAGGCCTTACCTGCACCTGCTTGCTGACCATCGAGCCTGCAGGTTGTGTCGAGGCTGGTGGAGGAGGAGGTGGAGGTTGAGGATGAGGTCTTGGTGGCTGCATCAGTGAAGAAAATTCTGCCACTGAAGAATTGGGTGTTGTTACTTGCGGTGAAAGGAGTTGTTGAGGCGATGGTGGATACTGTCAAAAAATAATTTGATAAAAGATCAGACAGAATATAGAGGAAAAAGTTAGAAAAGACATTGAGTTGTAATTATATCATGGGAAATACGTTTGAGGGATGCAAAAGTTTGTATATATTATATTTACCATAGGATAACCCTGTTGAGGAGAAGGGCTTTTAGCACCACCGTGTCGGATGGGACTATTGCCCAAATGATGCTTTGGAAAATACTCATTGATCTTTTTATTTTCAAGGGCAGCAACGGATCTAGAACCCTTACTTCCTATAGGTCCCCCTGTAACTCCTCCACCTCCATCATCTGCTTTTCGCTTTCTTTTTCTTTCCGAAGGAGTTCTTGGTACCTTTTCCGGAGTATTCGGGTCTACCTCCTTATCACTATGCGATGAGCCTATCACAATTATTGCAGTTGTAAGAGAAAAGATTTAACAATTTGCAAAGTATTTATTTAAATGACATTTATTTTATCCGAATACAGTGACGATACGGTAACTTACCAGTGCTCATGTTCGAATCTTGACTATGAACCGACTGACCAGAGTTTACAGTTGATTGGGGTGCCATCTGAATTTGTGACCCAGCAGACATCTGAAATTAAGAAATACTGATAAAAAAAATTAACGTTTAACATATTTCTTCATGAAGAAATATTGCAACAAAATACGAACAAACCATTACAGTACTAACGGAATTAGGCAAATACTGCTCAAAACACCGTAACGAAGAGCAAAGATCATATTATGTACACTTTATTTTGTACGATTACCGATATTGAAAAACAGTATACGCTTGTTTAGAGAAACAACATGGAGAAAAGTATCGTATCGCGAATCAAGATTCGATACTTGCAGAAGAGGTTACACTTCGAAAATCGTACCGGCGTATAAGATATTGGCCAACAAATATCGCATGTTATTAAAAGATACGATTTACTGCAGGAAGAAACTTAAAAGGATAGAGAAAGACTAACAAGGAAAACAGAGGAGAGAAGACGAATAAAGTGCGAGTGAGAAAGAAATAGGTTTAATAAGAAATGAAAAAAGAAAGAGTGAGAGTGGAAGACAGTACAAGAGAGAATAAGAGAGGGGAGGGAGGGAGGGAGAGAGAGAGATAGAGAGAGAGAGAAGTGACACCTTCCAGGATAGCCTATGGCGGAGCCCCATAGTCGTATTTGCTACTTGGATTAATAGACAGTATGTCAACCATAGACACAGTTTCGCGCACAATTTGTACGTAAATGTCAATAGCACCGCATGAACAAAATGTGCGATATATGTTTAGAGCTAGAGGAATCACGACAAAATGGAGGACCCTAGCAGAGGGGGGCGGCGAAGGGCAGAGAGTTTACGGGGCTAGAGAAGAGGGAAGAAGGAAGGCGACGGAAAACGGAGAGGGGGGTGGATGTAGAGAAGCAGAGAGAATGAGAGATAGAGAAGGGGGGTAGGAGGTAAGAACTCGATGGCAGAGGAGTGGTTGGATCGGGAACCACGGACGCATACCGCAAGGGGGCAGTTTTACTCACTGCTTCACTTCTGAACTCTGGTCAGGCCGGCTAGTTAACTGGCTTTCCTATCGTACATACTTTTCTACATACGCACCAAATACAGCCACTAGGCAAGCTGGTTTCGATTAACAGCAACGATAACCGCGATGACACACTACGTCACCAGGTTTGTGACGTCGATACCCCGATAAATTACGCACTCTTATTATTATTATCGGCGGCGTGTCAGCCACGTTTACTCTGCGCGCGGTTAAGAACCCGGATTAATGGTAAGTCCTCATGGACGCGGTCACGCGTTTGCGCGTTTGCCAGGCGGAACGCACACGTTCGAATTCCACGCTCTGTCACTGACGTGCACACGCCGTTTGCGATTAAAACATCGCTACTGCAAAGCACTGCAAATATGGATGAATCGTTTAAAAAATTGCACACCTCGACTCCTTGTCCTTTTTGATGCAACTTCTGTTCTCTGTTTTTAAAACTTCAATCGCGTAATTTATACATTATCGCTATATTCACGTTTGTTTGGATACGTTATTTCTTTTTTCACTTACTATATACTTGCTAAGTTTCAATTAACCTGCAACGTTTGAAAGTAAGACTGTGCTAGTAATCAATACGCGTATCGTTAAAGCGTTTCTATTACAGGAAGTAACTATTTTTATGCTTAATATTTAAGCAAAACACTGTATCCCGAAATGTACAAACATGAATGTAGAAAAATAGAAAGAACGATGCGGCATTTATATTCTATTATTGTTTCACGAAAATTCTAATGTATTATTTGTTCGGCAGATAAAGTAAATTCTTGTAACGTTATATTAAATATTTTCTAATGTTTCGTATTTTAGATTAATGTTAATGCAGTGTCGTATAATTTGAACTAAACAAGAACGGAGTACATGTTGCAATGGACGTTCAAAATTGTTTTACACTTTGATATCTTAGTAAATAGATAGCTTACATAATATTTCTGTGTGCAGTAATCTATATATAATTAAGGTGTTCGCGAAAAATATGAATGTAAGTACACTTTATCACGTACAACGGTAAAATGTTACGATACCATCTAAACGTTTATCGGAGTCAGAAGGAGAGGAAACGGAAGTAAACACAATGTTTATAAGAGTATCAATATTAAACTATATGGGCAATTTTAAAATTATATCAGAAATCTGCTCAACAACGTAAACGTGATCAATTCCACACGAGAAATGATTCAATCAAACACCGATAGTAATACACACAATGAACATAATCGTTAAATAAGATATCAAATCTGGAGGTTCTTACAATGATAGTAGCACGTGTAAACTATGATTTAACTTGACGTTTGCCGCGCATGTTTATTCTTGTGTGGATAAAGGTATCAAAAAGATCAAGAGATAAGAGGACAGAAAGAAGAAAGCTGAATAAAATATATATAATTTGTATACGATAGATTGGAAAAATATTCATCGTCGTGTACGAATCTGATGTGTTCGCGTATCATCAATTAGAACATAACGATGAATTCTGAAGATAGGATTCATGATATACGGATGTTTCCTATCGCTTGTTCGTATTTTATTTAAACGTGCCAAAAATCCGACAAGGGATAGGAAACTTCCTTATCGATGAATCAATGGCCGTGCCCGGAACTGGGCTAGAGGGCCGGGGAATCGTTCCTCCGGCAGCGATTTGCTTTTAAGACAGTCTTGTCTGTATTTGTGTGCTTACGCGAGTGTGCGTAAGCATTGCTTACAGGGAGGTTACATGCGAAGTGGTGTCATATACGAACCCAGTGAATCGGGACATGCGGATTTTACAGTGCACTCCTCTAACCCTGACGATCTGGCTCCGGTATGACCATAACCATGGAGTCGTATCGAACGATTTAAACGCCGCACATAAGCTATCTTTTCCGAACGCACACGAAGTTGGCTCACTTCGTGTCTTCCTCGGCAGTGCAGTTCCACTTGTAAAAGTGGCGTGCAGTTAGCTCGCCGGGTAAACAGCAACAGCACCAGCAGCACCGAGTGCCGTCAATGGCCACGATAAACGTCATTACGCGTACGTTTCACGGGCCACAAGCGAGCCAAAAACCCCGGCGTGGACTCGCCTAATCGAAACGGAACTGGAACTGTCCGACCACCGTGCCCCGCTCGCAAACTACTATCTAGCGGAGGTTTCTCTTTCTCCCTTTCTCGCTTACTCTCGCACTCCCTCTTTCCTTTCCTCTCCTCTTCTTTCCTCACCACTCCTATGTACGGCAAATGAGCAACGCGCGAGATTCCGAGATGCGGCAAAAGGTGCAACATCCATCTCCCTGCGACGGCGCTACCGCTCTGCGATCACAACAGACAGAGAAGAAAAGAGAAAGAGAGAAATTGGGAGAGAGCGAGAGAGAAACTAAGGGAGATCGAGAGACCCATGAGAGGAAGCAAAGAGGGGAAGAGGAAGGCAAACAGAGGTTAGTGAGCATGGTGGAGAGGGATGGACAGCGTGTAAGTTGGAAAGAGAGCTGGCTGACTGAGGGAGAGGTTTTACAGGGGGAGGGTCAGGAGGGGCAAAGGGAGAGGAAAAGGGAGCCGGAGGGAGGCATATGAGACATTCCTTCAGTGAACGGGTCGACCGAGTGTGAGTGCAAGCAAGCCGGTAAAATCGATGTGGCGAAGTGTGGCTGTGCCACTACGGAGTGCAAAGGGTGTGTGTATACCCTGTATGTGATCGGTGGTCTGCCCTGTGGCGTTACTTCGTACTGTATGTAATACAACTCGCGGTATTCGTCATTAAATCATGTCAAATGGAACGAAATATACGTCCACGGTGAAACGTTTTCGCGATATTAATAAATTGTATGCGTAGATTTTTAAATATCACTGAAATTACAATACATACGATGTAAAACTGTCGTGTAACACTTTCATTACCTACTATCGCGACACTGTAGATTTTTCGTCTCTATTGCTCGCCCGTGCGTAAAAATCTTACGCATATTATATTTTTCTCTTGTTTTCTTCTTGGCGTTACATATAATTATTCAAAATATTTCGAAAGTTGTTAATCCTCCATGAAATCCTTCACGGTGCGCCATTACGTTCGAAATACCCTTGTCGTTTTGTATAACGTGTTTCAGGAAACATCAAATTCTTGGCGTTGAAGATTTTGATGAAAAAAGATTTCGATAAAGCGTGTAAGTATTTGATAACGAGCCGAATAATTTAATAACATCAATGACAGAGTACATACCCAGTGAAAATATATAAGCCCGTCGCAGTATGTCCGGTGTGAGTCGAAACACTATTTTAATCAGCAGAATCTTGTACCGATTTGCACGATCATGTAAGGCATCGTGTACGTAGGACGGCACCTGTCTCGGAGTCGGACGCAGAGCGCCCTCGCAGTGGTTCCACTAGTTACGCTCCTGCAATATGCCGTGCCGACGCGTGCTTCAGCCTGTGCGAGGGCGTATTGGCGAGATATAGTCCCAGTGGAGGGGATTGAAAGAACCAAGCGTACGTATGAGATGACGGCTCGACAGACGAGCATAACCGGTCGGACGGGAGGGCAGGCGGGAGAGTATGTCAGGTTTAGGTCGAACCGCACAGCGTTTCTCAGTAGTCGCGTTTCTATACTCCGATGGTGCGGTCGTGTCGCTTTCTTCGACGTGTTTCTTGATTTTGTGTATAATTTGCACTTGATTTTCACAATTCGTAACGAACTATGTTTTCGCACGTTAACAGTACCATCGATTGGTCGCAAATCACCGTCATGTCACATTACATTGTAATTCTTGATCGTGGTTAAAGAACGTTCCTGCGAAAAGTCTTCTTATCTCTGACGTTCGCGATCACGTAGAATTTCCCTCTATATTGCGTCGGTTTCTATAATTTTATATTCCGACACATAACTATCGTCTTGTTACGTATTTCTACCGTGTATACGTCACATCGTAATTTAGACTTCTAATTATGTATTCACGAACCACGGCCGGAACTACGAAATAACCGAAACGTCGAGTAAACCACGAAAGTATCTTGCCATCGGAATATTTAATACGTCTTTCACTCTGAATACGACACAGTTGAACGGAGCAACGGAATACTAGTTCTTTATATTGATGCGAGACGGGAAAACGACGGGTGCAACGTTGCAATATTTCGGAAGCTGTGACAACACCGCATCAGCATAGTGTTTTCATCGTTTGATGGGTGGAATAATCGTCGGGTTCGCCGAGATGTGATTCTTTAACTAGTACGTGACGGATGTACATAAATGAATGTTTGTTTGCATATCATTTTTGCAATGGCTTCTATACAATAGTATTCGTGACAAACCGTCGAACATCAGATTTAAACGAACTCGATGTAATTTAGGTAATGTGTTGCTTATTAATTTTTTTTTAGTTTAAAATTTCATTGATTCTGTTTGTAATAAAAATGTTTGAAATTTAACAAGACTAGATATATTGATACAGCCTATCGATAATGTTTGGATGGAGACATAAAGTGATTTTAAACAATTTATATGTACGAAACTCGAATATTATTCTTGATTAAATGTTTCGTCATGCTTGGGGCTAAATATTTATAAAGAAAAATAAATCCCTCGAAAATGATCGTGCGCGCGAATAAGGGATCGTTACGAGTCTACGATGTCCGGCGATTATAAAAATAAATTTAAATTAAATTGAAAAACAAAAAAAGTATATTTGAAAACGAGATCGAGGGAACGTCGAAGCAAGAAACATTTGCGAAGAGAACATGGATACGTGCACGTCGTCTGGCTCCTAGACCTTGCAATGCCATTCGATCGTAGAAAACAGAGCGGCAGTGGCAACAAGAGCCACGGTTGTTTGACGTGACGGCAACATAGCAATGACTATCCCCACTCTTTCGTAGAAGCGGCCACTGTTTTCTCCTCCATACGTTGGCTTAGCCTCCTCCAATGAACTCCCAATAGGTCGCACACTCATTAGCCTAGTCGCGCGCGATTCTCTCCCTCTGCTCTCGTGGTGCCGCTTGCCGCCGGCCGATCAGCTGGTCGGCCACGCGGCGTTGCCTCGTTGCTCGGCCTGCGCTCTGCTCGCCGTTTCGCCACGCGGTTTTCTGTGTACACCGTTTCAGAGAAGGTTAGGTACGTTCCGATATTCCGTGTAAATGGCGTATGCGCACTGCACGTTACAAGGACGAGTTCCCTGATCTTGCCAAGTTGAGACGCCACTCGTAGCACAGTACAATCGTCGTCTAACGTTTCAACTATTTTGCTTTTTTTCTAAAAACATACACCATGCACTGTAACACTGTACACTAGATATTTTTCAAACTAGTATTTCATAAAACCACGCAATACGATTATACATCCGATAAAATATACGATCGTGTAAGTTATCGTTATCAGTTTTAAATCTCTTTGGATTGCTGTTCGCTGATAAATTAAATTTCCAATTTAATATTTATTTCAACAATAAATGCCGTATGGTAATATACCGATTTCAGTTTAGCTTTAGATTTAGTTTAGCTTAAAAACTAGTTTTTTTTACACTTCCAGCATTTCGATAAATGCTTTCTACAACATTGTATAATTTTATTAGGACTATTTTATAGCAACAAGGCTTTAATTCTATGTAAATGCAATGAGCAAAAATGAAGCTGATTATTTTACATACTATTTTATAAATTTTTTTTTTTAAGTTTCTGATAATAGATTTTAAGGTGAATTTAACGATCTACGATTCAAAATTATCGAAGATCATACATTTCCAAAAATAAAAATCTTTTCAAGCTTTTTCTCATTGCTATAATTCACTTTTGACACTTCAAATCCACAGTTAATATATGATGGAATACTGACTGAAACTAACAAGCTAAAAGTTGTTCATAAGCAAAAAGCACCGTGGTTTTTACGTCAGTGATGTCATGAGAAATATTTGTGTTCGCGAGAACATGCTTTTTAACTGAATGATATAATACTTATTTTGACTTGGAAAATTATACGAATAGTTTCGGTTTACGTTCGATTTTCATTGGCTATGAATTTAAGGTAGTAAAACTCGTTCTAAAACATGTAATCAGAATTATTACAACAATTGTACCGTATTATACAAAAAGAATTTGTTGGCCAATATTTATATTTAAAACTAATTTTTGACTAATATTTATATTTGAAATTAATTGTTATGAAGAATTCTCACAACAATCCAACTTCTGTTTATCTTGTTAGAAATAAAACTACAAGTATGTGTTTGTGCATTGAAAGTATCTATTCTAAAAGTTATTTTACAATGATACAGACTAATTTACCGGTGATACTTCAAATGATGTGCACGAAATAAAATGTTGAATGTAAAAATATTTGGATAACTTAACTTCTTGTATCGTTTTAAACCTAAAACTTATTCTGGGTGTAGAAATTTATTTTTTAGGTGGTCACATGTATGTATTCAGCTATTAAATACATGTAGGTATAATCGTGCGTTACGCAAAAAGTGTTTCTTTCATGTAGCCGACAGTGGAAGATCAATGGCAACAGTCTTTTCTTTAAAACCGATTTGTTGAGGCACACATCAATCTCCAACAGTGACCTTGTATATGTAACCATGAGCAGAGCGAACTGTTTTATTTTTATTGTTTCAAATTATCTTCATCTTCCGATTTACACAAATATTTACTTATAATTCGGGATTTTATTCGGACTCGTATTATCCAATAATTCTACTGTGGGCCAAGGCCGTTCTTCCATTTAAGCGACGCGATTGAAAAATTGCGTTAATATTTTAAAATAATTTTAACTTCGAGGATAGCCACATTCGTATCGATTATGAATCACTTCTTGGTGCTCTGTCGCGAGGTAACCTTGACATTGTTTTTATCAATGCCAACCACCTACTTTTTTTGACGTTACCACTCTATGCTCTTTACAATTAATACCTTTCAGATTCTTAAAATTCTGATGATACGCACATGTAACTTAAATATTAATACAGAGCACAATTTTGAAAATAACTCATTGTATCAGCCAACAAACCAGACTTAAGTATTCGCTTTCACGCGACACAGGTCTCGACTTTACGTTGGCGTTGACTGATGCGATTTCAAATACGTTTTGAAAGAAATTATTTGTATAGAAAGTAACGGAATGTAATAGAAACTGAAAAAAAGTATCAATAAAACTTAACGCGACATCTGTGATTGAAATGTCATAACAACGCTACATTAAAATTTTCATAATTACAAGTGTCACGATATCCAATGTCACGGCATCAAGAGACGTGACTTTATGTCACATGAGAACGAAGCTTTAGGTGGGAGAACGGCCTATGCGAGAGAATACCACGATCCGACGCTGCGTACGCAATGTCTGTAAAAAATAATGGCAGTGAAAGAGATGCACAGAAACAGTATTATAGAAGCAGGTGAACGTCAAACCGATATGGATGCAATTCTAAATTTAGCAACGTTTGCTATGTCTGCTCGACCTATCCCTATTTACGACTCCGTTCAGTGATTCAAATTTCAAGAATGTATCCTGGGCGTTAAGCAGGGTATTATCGTAAACGCCAAAGCACGTAATACGACCTCTCTATCATCACTTATGTCCCCCGTGGTTTCTTGTTTTTCTCTCTGCGACTCCTCGTGAATCAAACATGTATAAAGAAATTCAACATTACATACAGCCAGGAAACGAGGAAAACAATTCTGAGGAGTACTATGATGCAAGAGTAATGCTACTCGACTGTTTCTTGACTGTGTTTTCTAAAGCTTGGATTAATATTACGTTAGAAAAGAATTTAAATCCAACACTGGGCCAATAGATGACACTCTTCGAAGGTATTGCTTGTGCGTTACTAAGGAAGATTAGACATTCTGTCCAACGAGATTCTTATTTCTTTTAGGATCGTGATTTTCAATTTTCGCCTGTACATACCCGCGCAGGTACTATGTGTTTTCCGTGGCTGAATTCGTGGCTGCGTCTGTACCGTGACGTTGTCCTATATTAGTTTCATGAACGGACATGAACTAACGAAGTAAATAACGTTGTAGGTAAAGAGCTCATGGGTCTCCTGGCGTTACCAGCTTAGAAATCGGAGCGTGCGGCGGCGCCACTTTAGATTCTTTACATCAGGGGGTCGGAAAACTACGGTCCGTGGGCCAGAGCCAGCCAACATTGTACGGTACGCGAGCCGACGTTTTTCAATGAATTTCATGACAGAATCGCGAAACCTGCTATTTCAGTACCGACAGAGTTCATCCGACGCAGCCATGTCCGTTCGTTCGCATTGTTGGGTACACTAATATTGAATACCAATTAACACGTGGTGGCCACCGGTGACCGTCACTTTAGTATTTCGGAATCGTTTAAAACGAAAGAACCGTAGTACTCGTAAAATTTTAAACAACGCTACTGTTGTTAGAAACACTTTAGAACTTTGGCACACTACTGAATCATCAAAATTCTATTTGTCATGTTGTAAATAGAGTAAACGTCGAGGACATCTCTAAATATAGTAATATGACGTGGCAGTCAATGCGTTAAAACTAATTATTTCTCATAAAATCAAGGTATCATGCTTCTCACTCGTTTCCCAAAACTATGTTTATATGCAACTGTATTCTGCGCTTTATTAATAAAGAAAAATTGTTCAAATTGTTTTTGTATATACATACGTAATATCTTCCATTTCATTTTCTTAGCTAACAAAACCTGAAATATATAATACACAACCACAGAAAATATCTGTCGTCCCTTACTATATATTGTATCTTCAGAATAGACTGATGTTATTTTTATAAGAAATAATTCCACTCGTTCACGTATTGTTCGGTAAATTAATTTCGAATATAATGGTGACGGGCACTACAGTGTTCCAAAATTGTTTATAACGAAAGAACTCTCGTACTAATAAAATTTTAAATAACGCTACTGACGTTAGGAATGCTATAAAGAACAGTGGATCACGATCGAGAATTTGTACGTTCTTTTCTTTTGTTATACCATAATATTGCAAGGTATTTTTAGGAATTCGTAGCAACGGTATCACCCGTGAAGTGTTTAATAAATTTAGGCGTTTCTTTCTTGTTTTCTTCGATTTTCCGCGCGTCTGCGCAGGTTCCGCAATCTATCGAGCCGTCGCGTCGTGTCATTGAGTTCTCAAATGCATACGTATATGTACACTACCGTCCATAAGCATCCGAAAACTTAAATGTACTCTGTTATTGAAAGCAGATCTATAAGGATGCGCAGTAGCGATAAAATCATTGTTGAAGCCATGGAATAAAAAATGAATTTACAATGACAAATACGTGTAATGTATATCAACTTTTTAAAAATAGTTGCAAATAAATATTAGCACAATGATAACAAATAAAATCAAAAAAAGATGTAACATTAATGAAGTAGTTAAACATATGCACGTGTGAAATAAACAACGAAGAAATTAGAGACTAATAAAAGAAAAAAAGATAAACAAGTTTAAAAAGTATTTTTACACCAGAAGAGGAAATATTTTTTGTATTTCATCTCTGTTAAGGAGTCCTAATGGTGGAAAATCAGTAACCTTTGGTGTCTACATGGAAATAAATATAAGCTTGTATTCCTAATTGGTCTAATCATATATGACCACTCTGGAAAATGAGTAATGTACATATGGACGAATAAAAGGTAAAAAAGATTAGATTAAATGAAAATCAACGATGTAATTTTAAAATCTGGCGTTTGATCCGTTATGTTTTTATGGCAATTTTTTTTTAGAATTTACTTTTACACGAAAAAAAAATTATTCTTGTGTTCACTTATAAATCAGTAAACGTACATTATTTCTTTTCTATATTTTAGTGTTGGTTATATTTTCATTTTGGTTGGTAAGAAGTTCCAAAAGAATAATTTTTAATTTCCCTGTTGGAAAAACTTGCATGTACACTTCTGACAAATTTTTGTTCAAACCCGACATTTTATTTATTTTTATCGGAACTTATGATGTGAGAACTTTTATTACATAAGTTTCATTTCAACAGTTCCAATGGAACCTATTAAAAAAGTTCCATAACTATGTCGACCTCTGTTTAAATCTTTTTGTATAAAAATATGTTGTTCTTTCTCACTTCGTTGTATTAATGTAAACTGACGCGTGATAAATTTTTTATATTTTTAACCTAATTTTTCTTGCATATTTGATGTTAATCGTTCTATAATTTCTCGTTACGGTAATCGTCTATACCGAAGAAGACCTAAATCTAAGATCAAGTTTATTAGAAATAATAACATGCCTGTAGTAACTAACTTGTTATTAATTTTGGTCTTCCAAGTCTCAAGCGTGAACTTGAATGCTCTACATACATAACCGAATTAGATAGAAAAATCAGATAATGAATGCTCAAAATCTGAAAAGGATCGTTTGGGCACAATTACAGACAACGACAAGGAGAAATTCAAATAGATACGTATAACAAACTCATTACCAGACTACCACGATTAACACAAGCCATTATTTCCCAGAAAAGCGTACAGATAAGATGGACATTTAATTTTTCTATACGTCACTGCATCATCAGACATTGCAGGGTGTTCAGTTGCAAATGGTAATCATTTTAGGGCAGGCACGTCGAACACATTTTGGTCCAATGACTACTTTGCACTTGCGTACAATTATTTTCTGACAGTTAATAGCATTTTAATTTCTTTTGCAGACGGACATATTCGAGTACCAATAAGATTCTCTATGATCGTAACACTTCGTAACGATTAATAAAATTTCTTATATAGGGTGTTCGACCACCCCTGGGAAAAATTTTAATGGAGGATTCTAGAGGCCAAAATAAGGCGAAAATCAAGAATACCAATTTGTTGATGGAGGCTTTGTTAAAAAGTTATTAACGTTTAAAATTTCGTTCGTACTGAATTTTTTTATCGAAAATGCGCAAGATTTCGGAGGTATGTCTATTCACCAAAAATGATTGTAATTGACCCCCACAACCGAAAATAATTTTTCCAGACGATTTGAAATTTTTTTTTTACGTCAAAAAATTTAACATCTTCTGGAATTTTTTTCTAGAAAGTAGGTAGGATTTCGGGGGTACATCTATTCACCAAAAATGATTATAATTGACACGCGCAACTGAGAATAATTTTTTTAGAACGATTTGAAATTTTTGAAATTAATTGTTAATAACTTTTTAACGAAGCTTCCATCAACAAATTGGTACTCTTGACTTTCGTCTTATTTTGGCCTTTAGAATCCCCATTAAAATTTTTCTTAGGGATGGCCGAACACCCTGTATATAAAAAGAATGATTATTGTTTCGTACTAAAAATTGTTACATTGCTTTTTGGCTAATCCAGCCAAAAAGTGCCTAAAACGGAATTTCGTTACATTTAATCTTCGTCTTATCTTGGCCTGTACAATCGTTCTCTAAAAGGATTGTCATTAGTAATCGAACAACCTGAATTGCGCAAATCAATTTTCAATACGATGCAAAAGGCTTTCAACCCGATATTACTTTCATTGGAAAATATTTAACATTATAGTAAACGTTAATACGGTATTTACCTGAATTTCCTAAGTGTCCGGATACTTATGGATGGTAGTGTACATAATATACAAGGTGTCTCTAGATAAGTGCCGCACGAAATAGTTGCTCAGTGGTAATGTAAGAAGGCTATCCTTAACACGTCTCGTGCCGCATGGGTCGTGACCCACGATGGACTTTCCTTATAGGCTTCTTGTAGTTTTCACTATTAAGAGAAAGATTGTTGTGAAATAATTCGTAACATCACCAAACTGATACGTAATTAATATGTCTAGCGCGATTAGCATACCGTGGGTCACCTATAACCTACGCGGCGTTACTTTTTCTTTTTTCTTTTTCTATTTTTTTTTTGCTTTTACTAGCAATAGCTACACCCGATGGGCGTACAACTATCGTCGAAAGAATCACAAGAGTTTCATACCTCTAATGAAAGTAATACCATTGAGAATTAAAAAAACGATCAAATTTGTCACGAACTGTAAATGAAAAGATATTCGACGATACATTGACGACCGTGTAAGTGGACGTTGTCAGACATGTCACAAAAATACGCCAAAAAGGTTTAGTTGCCCAACTTAGGAGAAACTGTACCGTAAAAGTAGCAACATTTTCCAACGATTGTTTTAACAAACTTCACATATATGTTTATTATGATCTAACGTTATACCAAGTGGTACAAATGAAGTGTTTGAAACTATTTTTTCAGGAACCAATAAAGATATGGATTTTACTTTTTTTTTTTTTTTTAAACACTTTAACTGCCACAACATCAGAACTTTTAACCGAGGAAACTAAAACAATTAATTCTCAAGTTGAAACGTTAAAGAAAATAAATTTTAATAGGCTTCGTAACTTTTAGCGAGAATTACGAATACTACTTTTAAGTTATACAGGATGTTCGGCCACCCTTGGGAAAAATTTTAATGGGAGATTTTGGAGGCCAAAATAAGACGAAAATCAAGGAAACTAATTTGTTGATTGAGGCGTCGTCAAAAAGTTACAGAAATATTTCCGGTCGCATAGTATATTTTCGGTAAAGAATTTTTTTCTCGAAAGTGCGTAGGATTTCGGAGGTGTGTCTATTCACCAAAAATGATTGCAATCGACCTCCGCAACCGAAAATAATTTTTCTAGAACGATTTGAAATTTTTTAATTTTGTCGACTTTGTTCACCTACTTGAATTTTTTTCTCGAAAGTGTCTAGGATTTCGGGGGTGTGTCTATTCACCAAAAATGATTGCAATCGACCTCCGCAATCGAAAATAATTTTTCCAGAACGATTTGAAATTTTTGAATTTAATTGTTAATAACTTTTTAACGAAGCCTCAATCAACAAATTGATATTCTTGATTTTCGTCTTATTTTGGCCCTCAGAATCTCCCATTAAAATTTTTCCCACGGGTGACCGAACACCCTGTATAGTTTGCAATTGTCTAAAATATCAAAGTTTTTGTCTCGTAAACAATTTTAGGATTTTAGACTGGCAGTCAACGTGTTAAATGAATAGTCCAGGATCGCAACAAATTCTTGTGGGGTTGACTGTTAGAAAAATGGGAGGGGGCATTCGAGTAATTTTTTTAAACGGAAGATGATATTATTTTGTTGTTATTTATAGTAAATTAAAAATAAATTGAAATTCGTGCACGAAAAGAAATAACTTTGAATAGAATAAAATTCTCACGAACGAAATTACAGATATTATCAAATATGTCAAATATGTCAAATTTACATTAATTTTAAAAACGCGATATCTTAATAGAGAGTTACGATTGTCAAACACTTGATAATTTTTGTCAATATGACCATCGTCGAAAAATGTTTTGATTCCGGGTTGTTCGTGTGCAGTTGAATCCGAATGTGGAAGAATTTTTTGCTGGACTCAACTCTGAACCGGGATTCATTCTTTCCAAAATTAGTGTAAATTTGACATGCCTATTTGTCTGTGATTTCACTAGCGTGAATTTGTATTCGGTAAGAAATAGATTTTTTCTCTTCCGCGTGAACTTCAATTCAATTCGAACGGTATACAATTTGTAGCTATGCTTTTCAGATAAATTAATGTGAATATCTTTTATTTTTTAGGTGTCGTTGTTCGTTGTAGCTCACTCATTCATTTTTTGGTAAATTTATTAAATACTATTGAAAGTTTGTTTGTATCTATTTTTTGTTTTCATGGAGGCTACTCCTCCTTCAATTATAAATCATCTTCAGATAGATACACACATTTTGAACATATCAAAATTGAAATTGTCGTACCTATACTCGATCACGATTCATGTAATCTATACGTGACAGAACAGTATGGATTTCATCAATTTAACAGTTGATTTTTTTCAGTGAACTTTTGTTGCGTATAGTCCTCGAAGTTATTTAATGGTGAAAAGTTTGTTCATTTTTGTATTCAGCACGTCAAGCAGAGTTAAATGATACCCATATTGCATGCGTTAAAAATATTTTCATTTTCAAATTTAGTAAATAAAATTACAAAAGAAAACGTTTAAAAATGTTCATTTTTCAATGATTTTCAGACTTTTTCGGAATTAAATGATTATGGATTTCATTTCCGGTAAAAAATATTTTCATTTTCAAATTTAATAAATAAAATTACAAAAGAGAACGTTTAAAAATGTTCATTTTTCGATGATGACCAAATTCGTAATTATCATAATTTCTTCATAAATAGAAAATTTGGAATGACCCGCCATTTTTTGACCTACCCAATAAAGGTATAACATTTCTATTAACACGCGGTCTACCATTTTTAATACTTCGATTGTCATGTCACATTTATGATGTTTCAAAAACAATGTCCAAAAATAAATACTAAGACAAATCTATTATATTTTATACGTACAAAATGTTGATTGAAATTATGAAAACAGTTGTACAAACCTAAATTTAATGAAACGCATTATATTACTTCTCAGAAATTAAGCAGGGATACAGTTTATCAGTCCTTTGACTTCTGAAGATAATTTTTAAGTGATTTTTCGCCATTTACCAGTATTTTAATACTGAATTAGTTCTTGAAGTCATCCTACTAATATCCTTAATAAACAATCGTATAAAAAGAAAATTGTAAAAGAAAATATATCTATTGACACGATTACAACTTGAACCGGTAATCTGTGAGTTGTCTTGCGCGTGTATTGGTATTAAATAGTTAAAAATACTCCTCCTAATCGTTACATAACGAAATCTCGTTCTGACGATCCCTTTTAGTGGCCTATTGGTCAACGATAAAATAACAGAGAACAGTACAAACCTAAATACAAGTTAAAAGTTAATTTAATAATCAAATCTCGATGTTTTGATTATTTATCTGGCGATGAGATTCGAAACTTTTGACAAATCTCGAGGCTATACTTTCTGGTCAACATGATACAATATAAAAAAAAAACACCATTAGTGCTTATTTCTGCAAAAACACCGAGAGTAAAAACAATATTACTTTAAAAATATTTCTAATAAAAGCTAAATAGATATTGTTCATCTTCAATAGTATTTCAAAGTCAGTAATAAGTTTGTTACTTTTATTTTTAAGAACCAAAAAAAAATAAAGATCTTGTTTTCGTTGACATTAACAATTATAGTTTATACGTAAATATTTTCATCAGTGGTAATTTATACGAAATTATGAAAACAAATTTTGATTTTCTATTTAAACATTTTGATTACTTAGAACGTGTTTCAAACAAGGAACAGATTATTTAGCATGCAAACACCACGTGTCCATTAATAACTGTGTTTTATTTTCTGTCTCCATACATTAATAATAACTCAATTATGATGGATTACATTGGTTAACGTAAAAAAACAATTTCTTTTTTCTTCAAAAAAAAAGAAGATAAAGAATATTTATTTTAAAATGTTAATTTAACGTTATTTTACATCTGGAGATAATCTGTATTTGGTCAAAAACGAAATATAATTGTTACTGTCAATGAAAACATGGATGCTTTTAGAACCTATACTTTTTTAATTTAACATTATTTTACATTCAAAGATGATCTGCATTTGGTCGAAAACGATTATGCACGAAACGTAATTATTAATCTCAATACTTGTTTCGTTTTATAAATAATATTGTTAGAATGTTACGTTCAATGTCAATAATCGATCGAATGAATTTTAAAACGGTTATGTTGTATGGTGTCCCAAAAATAACATTCAGGGTGGGGCTCGAGCGTATGAACCTCGACCAAACACTTAATGTAGGTAAATCAGTAACGATCGAATCCTCTAGTTCGTCTCTGTGGCACTAGATGGTTACCGCAGGTGACCTCTCGGTTGCAAACAGAAAAAGTGTTCTTGTCGAATTCGGGATTATTTTAAAAAATCACAGTAAAAAATATTTTATCAACATTTCTTCCCGATGTCTATACTTGTACACTTTATTCAGCTTTCACGCTGAGAAAATATCTCGAATAAAACTGTATTTATAATGTCAGTGCGAATTAACTCAACACGTTCGCAGCTGCTGACGTAACATCACGTCTTTTCTTAATATGTATGTAGTTGTTTGTTGCCCGGCGTAATACTATGTTCTTCTCATTTTTGCAGGTTATTAAACATATATTTACGTCTTCGCGATTCTAGAAACTGTCTGACAATAAATTGATTCCAAATTAATTACAATTAGATAAATAAGTTTTATAACATTGAATTCAATACGGTATATAATCATAGACAAGAACTTTCCCTGAATGAAAGTATTATATGAATACCATACCGTCGGACGACTTTCTTTTACAGTTCATAATCCAATTAAAACTACGTGTTATTTTCGTGTGAAAGTGTTTTATTAATTTCAGTTTTTAAAAATACATTTACTTAACGAAGTTTAAAAGCTGAATTTGAATATATCGCGAGTTTATGAATTTAATAATTTCTATGTTTACACAATAACATAGTATACTAACTATAGAGGTCGTGTCAAACTCAGCGGCTGCAAATGTGTTAACACACTTAACCACCGAATATTGTTAATTTATAAATATATTTTTTCTGTTTTGTGAAAATATATGATTGTGCCATTTTTGTTATTCGTCTCTCAAACACAATTTTAACCATATTTTATTCCCGACAATTGCAATATATGATATGTAGATTAGTATAGAAAATGTAGATTCTACTAAATAAATTTATCTAACCTTAAAACATTTCTTCTCGATCAAAAAAATGATCACCTCAGGCAAAAAATAATTGAGCTGTTTAGGATAATCGAGATGAGGAAACTATTTTCTTTACACGTGATCGGACACAAGAAATACATGTATTTAAGATCAAGCAAATAAAAGAATCGACTTGGATATAGGGAGAAGATTCCAGGGACGAGAGCCACCATTTTCTACCTAACTCACACCGTCTCGGTCGTTTCTAGTGAAGTCTCGAGTTGCAAGGCGGATTCACATTATCCGTCGAATAGCTGTCGGCCATTCTTCGATTGGGTTTATGTCACAGATATGCAAAATTCGTTTCTGCATACCATTTTCAAAACACGAATAAAAGATAAACAGGTGTTGCCTGTGTTGTCTGCTCATTACCGAGGGTAGTCTTTAAGCTTCATTATTTTGACGAGACCATTGTCTATGTATATTCTTTTGTTTCTCTGAGTTTACGATTTTTATACTTCATTGAGACTGCGCTTAAAAAATAATCCTGATTTTTCTGCGTGTACTGCTTGTTTCTTTTAATCCCTAATTCGTCATAAATATTTCGAATAAATCATCGTACACAGTTCTTTTATTAGTAATCTATTATTCGAATAGAATTCTGTCCATCTCTGACGCAGTGACGTTCCCCTTCGAGGTACAAGTTTCTGTCCCTCTTCACGGCGTGGCAGTTATCCCCACCATTTTAACTGTATCTCATTCGCTTTCACTGTTCCTCACTCTCGTCCCCGACGTACTCGGAGGCGATCGAGACGAAGATAAATAAACAGCTCTCAATTCCTGGAACACCAACCTGTCCCTTTTACGCCACTGTCAAACTTGTATAACGCGCCAGAAGCGTACAAAATTTTATTCGAATAATATTAATAATTAAAAAATAATCAGCGGTTTCCCGAATTGTTCACTTTTTTCTATTTTTATGATACCAGGGTATCCCACTTAACCCGTATGCATGGAGAGATACTAAAAATCCACTTACATAACGAGGCTCTTGACTGACAAATTAAATTAAATTGTCCTTATTAAAACTATGTAAATTATATATCTTAATACCTAGTAATAATAAAAATCTTACATTTTATTGTATGTACAAAAGGTTTTATATTTAATATTACAACCTGTGAAAATACATAAGTTAGACGATTTCACATGACTATTTAATTCAACTTATTCATCAAGAATCGTATTACGTAACTGGATTTTTCATATTTTGTAGAATTCATTTTTATTAGAAGTTTCATCTTTTATCTTAAATTATATATATTTAACCATTTTTTTAATGTTATACAGGATGTTCGGCCACCCCTGGAAAAAATTTTAATGCGGGATTCTACAGGCCCAAATAAGACGAAACTCAAGAATACCAATTTGTTGATGTAGGCTTTGTTAAAAAGTTATTAACGTTTAAGTTCCATCCATACTGAATTTTTTTCTCGAAAATGCGCAGGATTTCGGGGGTACGTCTATTCACCAAAAATGATTGTAAATGACTCCCGCAACCGAAAATAATTTTTTTTTCGTCGAAAAATTTAGGGGCCTAATTAGATTTTCAGTAAGGAATTTTTTTCTCGAAAGTGCGTAGGATTTCGGGGGTATGTATAATGACCAAAAGTGATTGTAATTGACCCCCGCAATCGAAAATAATTTTTTTAGAACAATTTGAAAAATTTTTTTTTGCCGAAAAATTTCTGCACCTACCCGATTTTTTTTCTCAGAAGTGGGTAGGTTTTCGGAGGTATGTGTAATGACCAAAAATGATTGTAATTGACCCCCGCAATCGAAAATAATTTTTCCAGAACGATTTGAAATTTTGTAATTTAATTGTTAATAACTTTTTAACGAAGCCTCAGTCAACAAATTGGTATTCTTGATTTTCGTCTTATTTTGGCCTCTAGAATCTCTCATTAAAATTTTTCCCAGGGATGGCCGAACACCCTGTATAATTATAGAAATACTGTACCGAAGAGGACCTAAAATGGATGTCGAAATTTGTATGTTTAATACACGCTTATCTTATACTTCAAAGACTAAAACTTCGCGTTTAATTTATCATTAGACCAAGCAACAGCTCGTTTCAAAGTTATCAAGGTATTCAACGTTAATGTTTAGACGTTCATTTATCAATAAAGTATGAAGTACTTGATAGATTAGAGACATAGTCCTTCCACAAAGTAGAATTGCATTATATTCACATCTTTTGGGTCGGTTCAAAAATAATGTCAGAATTTTCGGTATGAAACAGTAATTATTTTTTGTTTAATATAAGGAATTGTATTAAACAACGTATCAAAGATTTTGAATCACAACTTTGAGAGTCGTTTGAATTTATAACATCTTTTAGACTAAAACCACATTCACATTCTTATTCACTTTCTAATATCAAAGTACCTATAAAAATTGAACCTTTAAAGTGAACCCAGGAGGATTATTCTTTTCAAGTGTCCTAATATCTATGACCGGTAGTGTACATCTTCTCGTCATTCATTTTCTAAATAAGTCCATTCAAGAAACTATTACCTAAAACATTTTTTATACAATAGTTGATTTGTAAACTATTTAAGGTGGTTTAATTGTATTGTATTATGCCGTTTATTATGTTTTGTTAACGCTTTGTATTATTGTATTAATGTAATTTGTTATATTCAACATTACTAATTAGCCAGCCCAATGTATCTGCAAGTGCAATGAATTGTCTACTTCCAATTATTTTTTAAATCTCTAGTGACAGGTCTATAATGTCCGGTGTCCACTTGAGAGCATGATTCTTGAGAGTTGGTATCGAGAATAAGAGCTCTTTCATGCGAGCAAGCGGAAGAGCCTTCATGCTAGAAGTTGCCCCGTCACTCTTAAGGTCAGCTCCCGCGTATCCGTATGAATGAACCCTTACTTTCAATACTGTGCCCACTATACCAGTGTTTCTCAACCTATCTTGGCTCATGCAATTTGAACCATAAGTTTTATTAGCAATAACGAAACGTAAACTATAACGTAAAATTTGGTTGGTCGATGGCAAGTGACAAAAAGTATTTCCGTCATCGATAACGATTAGGATCGATTGGAAAATTTTTTCTCGTCGTTAACTATTATAAGTAACCAAAAACAAAAAATCTCGATCATAAATAACGTTTATTGTGTTTTGGTTAAAATGTTCAAAATAATTATCACTATCTTCCATACATTTTCGGATACCATAACCGATTGATCGTGTCTGACTTATGATATGGCTCAGAGTTAGGCACATGGACGCAGAATTATTTTTCGCATGTTCTCTGAGGTTGTGACTTGATATTCTAAGCGTTTCCACAGGAGCAAAATCAACTGGTAATTATCAATAATTATTTTGAACGCTATTGGATATGTAACAGGCATTTAGTTATTATGTTAAAACACATAAATAATGAATTTTTATTAATGGACAGAAACATCAATGTCATTTCAAGGTCACTTATATTTTTACTTTTTGACTTATAAGAAAGGAAAGTATTGTAATCGGGTAAAATTTAGAAAAACATGTTTCTTTACGAAAAGGCACGTATTAAAATTCTCATTATTGTTTCGCCACCAATAATCACTCATCGATTGCCATAGTGCTTAGTAATGGCCGCCGTTTCAAGTTTACAACGTATCCTTCAAACACTTGGAACATCTGAATTTCAATAGTTATAAATTTTTTATTATGTTAATGTCATTAATGGCGATATAAAATGACAAGAACTGCAACAAAATATCTAATATTTCTGTTTTTCGTACTAAAATTTGAGAAAATGTCGAGGACATTTCTAAATACAAAAAACAGGTATGGTATCAAAACGGTTGAATGGATTGTAATGAAACTTTATATTTGGGTTCTATATTTTCATTTCAAGATCTAATCAGTTTTTCAGCAATATAGGTCCATAGATAATGATATTATAGGGTTTTGGGTCGTCTAGCATATACAGGGTGTTCGGCCACTCCTGCGAAAAATTTTAATGGGAGATTCTAGAGGCCAAAATAAGACTAAAATCAAGAATACCAATTTGTTGATGGAGGCTTTGTTAAAAAGTTATTAAGGTTTAAAGTTCCGCCCGTAATGAATTTTTTTCTCGAAAATGCGCAGGATTTCGGAGGTATGTGTATTTACCAAAAATGATTGTAATTGATCCCCGTAACCGAAAATAAATTTCCAGAACGATCTGAAATTTTTTTTGTTCGTCGAAAAATTTAGGCACCTAATTAGATTTTCGGTAAGGAATTTTTTTCTCGAAAGAGTGTAAGAATTCGGGTGTATCTGTAATGACCAAAAGTGATTGTAATTGACTCCTGCAACGGGAAATAATTTTTCCAGAACGATTTGAAATTTTTTAATTTAATTGTTAATAACTTTTTAACAAAGCCTCCAGCAACAAATTGGTATTCTTGATTTTCGACTTATTTTGACCTCTAGAATCCCCCATTAAAATTTTTCCCAGGGTTGGCCGAACACCCTGTATTTGTTGTTTATAAAAATTCTACAAAATGTTCTAAATAAATCTCAGTATTGGTTTGCTTAAATGATTGTTTTTTTCGATCGAAACGATGTTAAAGAGACGCGTTAGGAAATATTGAGATGTATTCGTACGTGTTAATTTGAAATGGGACACAGTATATTCTTTCCTCGTGTTCATAGAGAGTAACGATACGAGTTCAACTACATCATAATTATAATTTTGCCATTGTTTAGAGATCTATATCATTCTTTTTTTATGTATCACTTTTTAACGAAGTTGCGCTTAAGAATTTTTCATGGCATTTTAACGCCAATGATTATTATCGACGTCGTCGAACTATATTTCTCCAAAGTAACAGGAAGTAGATACCATAGTAAGTACGTTCCATGGGATGATGAAGTTGGATGTAAAGAGACCTAGTCACGCTATCGAAATTTAATTGGCACGCTATTTATAGAATTTTTACAATCTTCTTTACAAGATCGTCCGTTACTCGAATGTTTTACCATCAAAAAACTATTATTCGAACGTAACATATCCTTGTTAACTCGTTAGTTTACATTTCTAATTAAAGTACCATTGTTTACAATTTTATAAATACTAGTATCGTTACACTCTATGAAACCGAGGAACAAAATATATTAAGTTTTATTTAAAAAAATGTAAATGACCTTGAAGTGACCTTAACGCTGTCTATTCAACAATCTCTCTTTTCTTTTGAAGAAAATAAATTCATTTAAAGATTAAAATTAGATATTACCGTAGCATAATTATTATCAGTCATAAGTATCCAATTAGATTTGTTCTGTTCAATATACAGTTGTATCATATAATCTAATCTGATCTTATCTAATTTAATTCGCTTTTATTAATATGCATGAGTAAATAAAAAATTATATTTTACACTCGAGACCAATTTTTTGACATAGGGATGGCATTCCTTCCGGTTGTATCGTTATTACTGAACACTCTGTACGTTACGGATGCTAAGGATGGACACGTCTTGAACATATGACATGCAGCAAGTCTACGAGATGAACAGATTTGTAGATATGCAATTGTATTACTACTCATGGCCTTCTACATATTTTTAATACGGTACATATATGTATTTACATAACTGAATAAAGTATTTTTAGTTAAATTTCCTTTTCAGAAAAGAATAGGTATGGATTTTTGTAACTAAAATTGTATACCAAATGTATTTCAGAGAGAAAGAAAGATCAGCTCTGGAAGAAATCCTGTCATATTTAATCAGAACTTTGTTAAAGCTGCAGCCTGACAAATTTTTCTCAATAAAAATTATTGGACGCTGTCCACATCCGCCATACCTACGGTACAGCATCACGTTCACCGTGAAACTGATCTTTCTTTCTTCCAGGAATACATCGTATTTATACAATTCGACTTACGCGCAAGCTCCGGAACGAATTAATCGCGCGAGTCAGTGGTTTCCAATCTGTTTGGAAGGTGCCCCCCTAAAAGAATTAACAGAAATGAATATGTCAGAAATTTTTCGGGCACTTTATTACAAAGCATTATTAAAGCATACAGAGAAAACGTTTATTTAATATGTTTTTTCCATTGAAAATTTATAAGTAAGATTTATATGAAACATTTTTCTTAGAATTTTTGCAGATAAAGAATATATTTATCATATCAAAATCTAATCGCATCTTGAAATGAGAATAGAATACTTAAACATGAAAATTCATTGAAATACATTCAACCGTTTCGATTATGTTAAAATACATACATACATACATACATCAAACAAAAAAACATTTTTTTAAATAGTCAGAATGTGGGCGGGGATTTTGAAACGTGTTTTCCCGTGAACAAAAATATTTATCGAAATTCTTTTTGATTACAATATTTTCTTTCCTTATACGGGGTGTTCTACACCTGGGAAAAATTTTAATAGGAGATTCTAGAGACCAAAATAAGACAAAAATCAAGAATACCAATTTTTTGATGGAGGCTTCGTTAAAAGTTATTAACATTCAAAGTTCCGCCCGTACTGAATTTTTTTCTCAAAAATGCGCAAGATTTCGGGGGTATGTCTATTCACCAAAAATGATTGTAACTGACCACCGCAACCGAAAATAATTTTTCCAGAACGATTTGAAATTTTTTTTTTCGTTGAAAAATTTAGGCACCTAATTAGATTTTCAGTAAGGAATTTTTTTCTCGAAAGTGCGTAGGAATTCGGGTGTATCTGTAATGACCAAAAGTGATTGTAATTGACTCCTGCAACGGGAAATAATTTTTCCAAAACGATTTGAAATTTTTGAATTTAATTGTTAATAACTTTTTAACGAAGCTTCCATCAACAAATTGGTATTCTTGATTATCGTCTTATTTTGTCTTCTAGAATCTCCCATTAAAATTTTTCTGTACCCCAGATAAGCGACAGGTTTATATTCATGCAAGACAGATGTACCACAATTGTTATTAAATTGTGTTGATTAATGTATTAATAGAGAAAAAAAAATGATTAAGTTATCCACATTTTTCTACATTAAAAATATTCGTTTGCACACCCACCCCAAACTGCCATGCTCTACGCTTTGGAGGATACTAGAGTAAGAAGAGGACTAATTAGTAAACTAATATAACTATTATTATCTATGCTAAAGAAATTGTACTGTTGCTTATCTTAACACTTTGTCAACTGCATTAATTTTATTTACGTAGTTACTAAGACTCTTTGTTATCATACGGGGTGTTCGGCCACCCCTGGGGAAAATTTTAATGGGAAATTCTAGAGGCTAAAATAAGACAAAAATCAAGAATACTAATTTCTTGACTGAAGCGTTATTAAAAAGTTATTAAAAAATTATATTAAAAAATTTGAAGCCATTCTGAAGAAATTATTTTTGGTTTCGGGGCTCAATTACAATAATTTTTGGTCATTAGACATACCCTCGAAATCCTACCCAGTTTCGAGAAAAAAATTCGAGTAGGTATTGAAATTTTTAGACGAAATTAAAAAATTTTAAATCATACTAAAAAAATTATATTGAGTTACAGGGGTCAATTACAAGCATTCTTTGTGAATAGATATACCCCGAAATCCTACGCATTTTCGAGAAAAAAATTCTTTACCGAAAATCTAATCTCTGGAATTTCTAATCAGAAATGCTTCCCTGAAATTTCATGCGAATCTTTAAAATGTTATAACTTTTGAACGGATTGGACGATTTTAATGTTTCAAAATGCAAACGACGCGTATTTTAGTGGAGAATATGTAAAAGTTGTAAAAATATTCGAAAAGTTGTTCCTTGACTCCGCAAAATAAAAAGAACCCCACAAAAATGGTCCAATTTTCAAACGTCTACAACTCCTACAATAGTGAATATATTTCAATGAAACTTTTTTCTGTCGCAGAGTTCGTGGGTACCTACAATAAAGTATTAGACAACTTTTCTGTAGGGTATTAAAAAAAAATTATTAAAAATTAGAAACGAATTTTTAAGAAAAATCGACGGAGTAGGGCCTAAATTTTTCGGCGAAAATGAAAAGATGCAAATCGTTCTGGAAAAATTATTTTCCGTTACGAGGTTCAATTACAATCATTTTTGGTGAATAGATACACCCTCGAAATCCTACGCAGTTTCGAGAAAAAAATTCGAGAAATGTGTGAAATTTTCCGACAAAATTACAAAATTTAAAATCGTTTTGGAAACATTATTTTCGGTTGCGAGGTTCAATTACAATCATTTTTGGTGAATAGACATACCCCCGAAATCTTGCGCATTTTGGAGAAAAAAATTCATTACGGGCGGAACTTTGAATGTTAATAACTTTTTAACGAAACCTCCAGCAACAAATTGGTATTCTTGATTTTTGTCTTATTTTGGTCTCTAGAATCTCCCATTAAAATTTTTCTCAGAGGTGGCTGAACACCACTGTATATCAAATGCCTCAATTGAGTATATGTATATGAATGTTATAAATGTTCAAATACTTTCCTGTATGAGTGTATATTCAAACTTTCTTTTAGTTTATTTTTGTACTTGAAGAAGTTACGGAAAAAACTAGCCGAAATGTTGACCGAATAAATCGTATTCTACGTACATATATCTAGAATTTTCATTTGTCCTCACAATTCTTATTAAGAGGTTCCTAAGCAGCTCGACTAAGGTGTGTTTGTTAGAGTTCTATCATGCGTGGACCATTATTGATTACGTATCTCGGGTGGAACGTACGACGTAGATTCCAATGTCAAATCGACCTAACCAATTCCAAGTTCTATTACTATTTACTTAAGACATAAATTAAGTGATAACGCTACTTCGAGCTTGAAAGACACTATTTATTCCCAACTTCTATCATAAAGAAAATGTGGTTATAACTCGAAAAATTAACGTTTTCATATTTATTTAGTCAGATGTGGAAATAAAAAGATTTATATTTTCTATATAAATAATTACGTTTAAAAATATACACGGGATATTTGGCAACCGATGTTAGAATCTTTAACAGACAATTTTACATGCTACAAAATTTAATTGTATATTTTCAATTCACTTTACCACATAGAGTGACGATAATTGCTACTTGTATCATCATTTACCAAACACCATGTATATTCGTTGTCTGTAAATATTTAAAAAAGCGTTGCAAATAAACCTTGAAGATAATTTTACACAAAAAAGTAAATCAAAATTTACATAAGAATAACATTTGCTGGAAACAAAAATATTCGTATCCTATCATTTAAGATGAAGTATTAAAGTGTATATAATTGACATTTTATGAAGAAAATTATAAAAATAAAGTACCTACCAATGGTATTCTAAAAACAAAAGCAGTTCCCAATAGCCTATCGCATCTGCTCATTATTATTAATTTTCCATTCTTCCTGTTAAAATAATTTTCACGATCGACCACTTCCCTTTGTATTAGGTCGTACCACATGACATTGCCGATATTTGACTAGTTGAAGACTGACCGTGATTAATAAAGCAAATATAAAGTAATATATCCGTTCTACTATACAGGGTGTTTACTTTAACGTGTACATCTAGAAATTTCCGTTCCTTTCAAGAGATTCGAAAAATAATTAAAGAAGAGGATTGTTCGTTCCATAGAGGAAAATATTTAATAACCAAACATTTTTATTGTAGATTATACTTCATAAACAATTTCACCGACATGTTCGACGCTAGATCTACAAAACTCGTTAATTTTATGGATTCCAAATTCCATACTTAAAGAATGGCGGACCTGGGTTCACTTCCGTCCTATACCAGTTGAGGTTAGGTTCTATAATAGCATTTTTTGTTATTCCTTGTCATTTAATTTATATCTATGAACTTACGTACAACTTTATTATATGTAAATGACTCGTATTCAAAATGCTGCTAGAAAACCTAACCTCAACTAGTAAGGGTCAGAAGTGATCCACGTTCGCAGTCCGAAGGTTAACTCGCTAAATCGAGATGTAACTACAATTTACAAATTTCTTACCAAATTTATCGCGCCTACTAGTAAAAAATAACTCCGTTTAACGGTAAAAGACTTTTCCATTTGCAAAACTCGCTATATGTAAAGTTTATAGTATTTTTCGTTTTATAAACTACGTTTTCACGTCCCTACCTAGTATCAATAAATACGTAAATTGTAAATAGCGATTTATGCCAAAATTACCTTCATGACACGACACTAGCGTTGCGTTCGGCTACGAGGACAAATATTCACGGATATATCCAACGGAAGAACGCGACGAATACATGTTACTAAATTGTACAACGAAGAGAATTAATCATTGTACGTTTAATTACCGTATCACTCAGACTCGTTCGCGATATTACAGTCGTTCGAAACAGAGAAAACCGACGTTGATCTAAAGACAAACAATTATCATCGAATATTAACGGATACAAAAGTGTTCGCACAAATAAATTGGTTAGGATTTAGGAGTCAACTAGCTTTAACCTATAAACGAGTTTTGCTCGCATCAAGCTAGCGGTCGGTAAAAAGACGCCCGTCTTGTACGATAAGACCCGTTCTCATCGTATCGTACACCGGATCCTTACAGGTCGACACCTGGTAGATATCCGTCTAACCAAGAATCTGGTTCCATTGTTCGGATAATCGTGGTAAACGTGATGCAATCGGATGAGAAAAGAACGCAGCTGAAAAGGTATAGGAAACGACGAGGTAAACGGATAACTAAATTAACAGCTTGTTAAGAGAATAGTCTACTGAGCGGATGAGTAATCATATGAATATACAGACAGCTGTCTAGGTGAATACGCAAATAACCGGATAGTCGAGTAAGCAATTACGCGCATAAGCGAATGGAAAGATGCACGAGATAAGTAGATAAATAGACGAGTATACGTGGACAGAGTCGGGCAGCTAAGAGGACGTATCGTGACGAACGACGGAACGGCGAGGTGAGGGGTAAAAGGGGCATTTTCTTTGCTTGCTCGGGCGTCGATATATCAGCAGTCGGCGAGAGAAATTCACCGTGGCGGTAAAAGCGGACGGTAATGCAGATTGCGAGTCGAACTTCTAGTCGGCTTCTGTTGCCGCGTTGCACTCTACGCGTGGTCCCTGCATTTCCCGAGTTTTCGCTCTCCAAGCACTCCGCACGTTCTGCCCGCCGACCATTTTCCTTCTGCTCGACTCGTCTCGATACCCTTCCTCGCTCGAATTAGCGTCCCGTATCAAACATCCTCGTCCGACGACGGGAATAGAATACTTTTGCATCATTTTTACACGCGTTCTATTTATAGAATTAGAATTCGAATAACTGGCTCGATATGTACCGAAATAAGTCTCGATCGGGCGAATGCAGCGCGTCTAGTTCGGATCTCGGAAACACGAGAATTCATACCAAATATCTGGTACCAAAACTTAAACGGAATCGTACCTAGTTACTTTTTGTTTATTTTTTTTCTCTCTCTCTCTTCACGGTTCTCGGAAATCTTTGAAGCACGTTCATCTTCGTGCAATTACTGCGTGTTCGAAAATCATTTGTGAAAGATCAATCGACACACGATTATCATATAGATTACTTTTATCCGAGAGACGTAATCGCGTTATCATGCAATACGTAATAATTTATTATAGGTTGTATAATCAAACCTAACTTGATGTTCGGTTTATAAATAATTTTCTTATCATATAGAACATCAATTTTTCTCGGATTAAATGTTTTTTTTTCTTCCTCTATAATGAACAAAATTCAAGCATTCAAATGCTCGACTCCATACAAGACATTTAATTGTAACGGTACGATTTTAATTAGCAAGGTCATAATCAAGGTAATGCGATCCATTCAGAAGAAATTAGAAGGTCGTTTACTATGACACAGAGACGACTGCCTTTGATCTTTATAATTTATTTTAATATTAATACGGTATCCCATGGAACGATTAACTTGTACATTCAAATTCGATATTTGATACATGCAAGTTAAATGTAAGATAATAGTTCGTAAAGAATATGAGTTACGATACCAGTTTCGTAGAGTAGAGAATGATGTGGCCACGATGGCCATCGAGAGAACTGGAAAAACACTCGCACACGACGGGAAGAGGTTACAACTTTTCGAGGCTCGAAAAGGCTTCAGGAACGTCGAACACGGGTCTGTCCGTACGTGTTTAGTTCCCAAGGTTGGTAGGTAGGTATGTATAAACCTTCCATACAATGCGCGTAGTACCCACTTACTATCGAAAGGATCAATACGGGGGACATGCACCAGCAGCTTGCTTGCTTGCTTTCATGAATCTCTCTCGCTAAGACTGTAGGTCACGCAGCGACGTAGGATTACTTTTTCACGACGAAGGAAATACGATAGTTTTTTTTTTCTCGCTTTCGTACGTTGAACGGAATTTCGACCAAGGTAAGTATCCCAATTATCAACACATTTTTTTCAAATCGTCACTTTAGATAACAACCAAAAATTTTATGCGAGCTACACAGTGCGTTTTACTTATTTTATAGAAATCATCATTCATTTTACATTTAAATTCTTAATGAACTTCGGTTTGTTCGAACCTTTTTTATTTAATTTATATTATATAGAAACTGGTCCTAAAGAGAAACTGACACGAAATTGAAATATTAATACATTTACAAATGTAACTTGGGTCTTTAAGTCACGAAAATATATACGCTGCACTCAAAATCCAAAATATATACTTTCGACAATATTATTAATTACACTTATAGAGTACTAGAAAAAAGTAAGTATTCCACCGAATTATAAAATAATTCGATTTATTATGCTATAATTTGAAAAAATATCGTAAATGTGACCAAACAAGGAAAATTGTATTAATGAATTATGACTGGACTAATGTCGAAACTAGGTACACTTATCCCAGTTGTGCGTCAATAACAACAATACAATAAGTAATCAATTAAAAATTAAAATTCACGCTAGAAACAACCGAGAATTTAAATATTTTCAGGAGGGAAAAAATTTTTATCTCGGTACGCAAGGGATTACAATTGTGAACTTGAATTTTGCAGAGTCACGGAACGAGACTACTAACGCTTATGTGAAACAGTTATTTTATTGGATAGTTAATGTATAAACTGAAGGTTTAAACGAGCAGTTTCTGCATACACTACGTTTTCTGATAAACATCTATACCAACGAATACTTTGGTTAGAAGATACACGATTTCGTATTTTACCGTAGATTTTATTTGATTCCCGAAGCCTCCGAGGAACAGAATTTGATGACGAGGTATCGAATTTCTCTGAAACGGAGGAACAAACGGAGGTCATCTCAGGGGTGTAGCACGAATGTCATTTACCCTCCCCGCCTCGTGGCATCTTGTAATCGGACCAGTTCGGCGTAACTCGTGCATGTTCGTAAGAATACGGTGAGCAGATACAAGAAGGTTAACACTCCCATATTCGCAAAGAATACCTTTTTCCAACAAAAACGAAAGTTTTTCGAGGCTGAACGAACAACCAGTCGGAGCTTCGCGTAATAATATTTATTTTTACACGCTCGACGTATTTATCCTGCATTTTTTGTTATTCCCTGGACGACTGTGTATCATCCGAACGTGTATTAAATATGGACGAAACGAATACGGGACATAATAATTTGGTAAAATAGAGATAGAGACTGAATTTCAATAGGTATTTGTACAAAACACATAGTGGTTATCCAATCGCTGAAGTCTATTGCGATTTTATATTAAAAATGTAAGATAAGCCCAAACGACAGAATCGTTTTCGTATGAAAGATCGACGTCGCATGCTCTTGATAGAGGAAGCGCGTCGATATAGTTCTCGATTAAAGTGTCACGTGGTATCGTTTGTTCGATAGAAATTGATAGTTAACAGCGACAACACGTACGCTGCATACGAGTCATGGCTGTGCGTAGCGTCACGGAAGATATCGCAATAAATGAAAATTTCTTATCGAGCGGTCGAATTATCCGCACGCATGCTCGATTGAATTTTAAAGTTGTTGCCCTCGACGACGTAATTTCGTAAGCGTGTTAATATTTTACGTTATATCGTATCGTTCAATGAGGGACGAACAAAGAATCCGAGGCATAAACTGATTTAACATGGACGAGCGAAATTCTTGCCTAGATTTCGATCGTAGAATTAAATATTCACAACGATTAACTGTTCCAGCGAACCGAATATCACGCATAAATTGCTATTGGGTTGGCTTTATCGATCACGCGTTATTCGAATAAAATTTTGCCCACCTCTGTGGTTTAGCGAACTGTAAGCCAGCGAGAAGTTTCAATCTCTACGGTACGATGACGACCGAGGAAGGCTTGGAACCGTCGGAAGCTGCGTTTCAAGTAGCATCCGCCAGGGGCAACGAGAGTGTCGCCAAAGGTACAGAAGCGGGGAACTGGCGGAAGAAACAAACCCGTCCACATGCAGTTTCTTTAGCGAAGTGACGCGACATGATCGTCGCTGCTCCACTGAACGGTAGGCAGTGTTGTGTATAAATAGACGGGGCACGTCGACCGAGCCGTCTGCTGTTCTCTCATTGGTGTTACGCTATTGCACGCACGCCACTCGTGTGCTTACGCGATAAAGGGTGGTTTTCATATCGATTCGTGTCACGGTTCTCTATATTACCGACACTCTGCGAACAGTCCGATGACTAGTCAAAAATTACTTAATTATTACAAATCATTCAAACATCACAAACTGCCAGTGATATACGTAGGATCTTTCTCGTACCCGCCAAAAAAGAGATCCTTTGTTGATTATTCGTATATTTATGAATTAATTAACCCTTTATGCTCCTATGATCACACTCTGTTCGTCATTGGTTTCGTTCCAGTGGCTCTCATGGCACACTTTGTTCGCCATAGATGGCATGTAAAGTAAATTGCAAAATAAATAAATTTTATATGATTCGGAGACATTTGTATTAAAAGAGAATGGTGAATATGTTGTAAGGTACGATATTTTAAACAATTTTGGCAATATTGGCAAAAATCTTAGCAAAGACTCTACTCGAACCTAATCAGTAAAAATAGTTAAAGTAGGTGGTCGTTCATTGATACATACGTATAGACAGAATTTAATTTAGTGGTAGCGATAATTTTTACAAATATCTCTGAATGTTACGAATAAAATCCATAAAGAGAGGTATCATCGATAACTTCATCAGTTTTCTGACGGCAGTCCTCCCGTAAACGTGATTTCGCTAGTTACCAGTTGTTGACAGCTGTCACTCATACGTGACATTTCCAATTAGTAGCTATCGGCCGCAGTCACATAGATGTGACTTCACCTAACAGTGATTAACAAATTTTACACATTCTCTTTTCTTTTGTTTTCAGCTATCAACGACCAATAACTAAAAGAGGTTGACAAAAGTTACGGTTAGACTTTGGAAAAACCTATCTCTACATCTTTTTTTAAGACAAAAGGATCTCTGAAGATAAGATTTGGCTATCCGTAACTCATCATTTCTATTTTCGACGATTTTTAAGTCGTATTACAAGAACTTTAAAAATCAATCTTCTAAATTCTAGAAAATGCAAATTATTCAACAAAGTTTTGAGTATCTGGTTATATCGGTGCTATAATAAGCCAAGGTTATCTCTCTTCGTATTATCGATACGGTTACGAGTTTTTAATAGCCGACGAAGAACTTGATAAAGCCAGATTTAACAAAATAGGAAGTGGGAAATTTTATGCAACACAATGTTGCTTTCGTTAAGAACTACGGAAATTTTTTGCTTTTTTAGTACTACATACCCACTGTATATGAGCCAATCCGTTAATTTAGTGAAAATATTTCAAACAGAGAACAAAATAATTAATTTAAATTAATAAAAAAATTATTTGTGGTAAAAACTGTACACCATTTTTTTGTAACCAAGCAAACAAACAATAGAATTAGTTTTCAAACTAATTGCAACAATGAGGCGGCATAATGTTTTTATAAATCTTTGAAGAGTAAATACGATGTTTTGTTTTAAATTTAACCTTATTGTACTGAACTACCAAAGTATTTAGGATGTTCAATATTTTATAAATTTACAAGAGTCTGACTGTAGATCTTTATAACTTTGCAGAGATTACGGGAGAAAAAAACGCCGTTAAGATAAATTGAGGTTGCCATTGATCCCCTTTTTCCTTGTTAAATTCATTGGTCAGGAATAATCGGTGATTTTCGCTCAATAGAGTGTTGCACCCTAGTCCATGAAGAATCAGGAATATCCCTGTTCACGGTACTCCGACTCTTGGATTGGCTCGTGCTCAGGGTAGTCAAACAATGAAAGAAGCGCAATTTCGGTTAATTGTCTATGGTTAAGTTTTGTTGGGATTGTAATCTTTCTATGTTGGCAAGAGAGGCGACACGAACGCCTCTAGCGGTCACTCCTTGTATTTCTTTTCTTTTTCTATATCTAGATTATCATACAGGATAAGTCATCTAAGACTAGAAGTTGAAATACTTTCGAAACTGCTGGTTGTATTGAAAAAGGCTTCAGATAAAACTTGAATGATTTCGAGGCGGCCGCTACTCCATGTAATTAGCATTTTTGTATGTGGATGACATTTGAAGGTCAAGTTTATTTTTTAAAGATACACCAATCGATTCAGCTCATCATCTCTCAATAACAAAGTATAAAGCTAGTTGTACCGAAAAACCTTTACTTTAAAATATATTTCAATTTAAATATTGCAAAGTACTGGTACAACTGCAGCCATGTTTTTCGTTTTACTTACAGCGGTATTTGTCTCTACAATGTGACAAAGATTAAGGAGTAGGATTTATCTGTAGTATTTTACATATTATTTTGTTTACTACAGATAATCTTTTATATAGCAGTTCAAGTGTAACGTAATATACAGGGTGTTCGGCCACACCTGGGAAAAAATTTAATTGGAGAATCTAGAGGCCAAAATAAGACGAAAATCAAGAATACCAATTTATTGATGGAGGCTTCGTTAAAAAGTTATTAACGTTTAAAGTTCCGCCCGTATTGAATTTTTTTCTCGAAAATGCGCAAGATTTTGGGAGTATGTCTATTAACCAAAAATTATTGTAATTGAACCCCGCAATCGAAAATAATTTTTCCAAAACGATTCGAAATTTTTTTTTTCGTCGAAAAAGGGCCTGGCGGGATATGCATATGAAAAATGCCCCCAAACGGATTAGTTTGATTTTTGGCTAGATATTACTTCTAGATATGTATATAACTTTCCTTAATTTTGAACCCGAAATATGCATTAATTTTTAAGTTATTTAACGATAAAGAATTTTACAAAATATTTTTTAATTGAAAAACTATCTGTTCAAAAATTCTGAAAAAAATATATGTTGTACATACATCTGCCGCCCATCTAAAAAAAAATTGTTTTCTTTAATTTGTTTATTGCAAATGTTATAAAAAAGGTAATATTTATTTTAATCATTTTTTTAAGTGCTTTATCGTTTTGGTACCACAAACATATTTTGTACATATATGTATTAGACATTTCTGTGTAAGATATATTTTTTTCAAGTCGATTGTTGTAGTAGAAGGTATTCAAATATACTAAAAATGGGTGTAGCACGCGGAGCGCAAGGAGGCTGCCATAGTCGCGCGGCGCGGCGTAACTCAAACTCGATCGCTACACTAGCAATTAATGAAGATATTAAGCAGAATAATAATTGTACGAATGGTAGTAAGAAGCAGTAGCACACGTAGTAAAATTAATTGTTGCAAGCAATAATTTTATTATTTATTAGTACAAAATACTTAATCGTCATATCACTATTTTCATTTATTATTGGATGTATTTCATTTTTAGTAAATAAATTCGTCAAAATTTCAGCTGGTTTGAGAATTTTTGATAAATATCTGCCATGAGCTAAATAATAAATTAATGCAGCTACATGCGAACAGCAACCAACTGTTCTTTTGCCACTTGCACATACGCAAGCATATCGTGTCACTCCTGAATGTCCTATAGTATTTGGCAAATATTCTATATAACAGCGATATGTTTTTTTGTTTATATGTCGAGATTTTACAGATAATTTTAAAATATTACTTCTTTCTTTGACATATTTTGCAGTAATTGAACCATCCGCGTTCAATATTTCTGCCAAATACGAGATAGCTTGGGAGAATTGGTATGAGCCTGTGAATAAAATATGTAAATCATTTTCCGTCATTTCCGGAAAATCGAAAATATCTGAAGTAGATATATCGCTAAATATTAATTTTTTTCTGCTCCATCCGTGCTTTTCTATTTCTTCCGACAATGAGTTTTCTTGATTCTTTTTTTCTTTCATTTGGGCAATAATATCCAATCGTCCCGCATCGGAGTTTAAACGTTTGCCATAACGATTTTGTAAAAATGATGCAATTTTACAATAAATCCCAATTTTAGGTAACATTTTATTGTCTAATTTTCTGTCCAGAAGGCGATATTTTTGTTTAAGTATTCCATGGATGGCTTCAACCACCCATCGTAGTTTTGTTACAAATCGTGAATCATTTGATTCAATAGTTGACAACTGAGGTCGTTTCCCTTTTAAAGCTGGCATTAGTACACCATAACCTTGTTCAGTTAACATATTTTTAACGTCTCTGAAACCACGGTCGAGTATAAAAATATCCCCCTTTTTCATTAAATTACATAATCCATTTGATTCGGTCATTATTTCTTTCATTATTGACGCATCATTTTGAGTAGCGTAATATGGGCCTAGAATGTCTACAATATAACCATCTGTTGTACATATGGTAAATGGTTTACACAGAGGCACTTTTTTTTGTCCAGAAAATGACTTTCGTTGATACTCGTTATTAGAACTTTTTTGGTGTCGTATGTAAGTGCCATCACAAATTAATAGTAATTTGTTATCAATGTCGTACAACGATTTAGCTACATTACTAGTGTGATTATTAATTAGATATTCCCTAGTCGCAGATTTTAAACCAAACTTTAAGGGAAGAACATCTTTATCAAACGCATTCATGACTGCATTTGAATAATCTGAAACTAATTGTTTATGTTCTAACTGAAAAATAGAAGCAATTGTTTCATTTGCGTTACCACTTCGTAATTTAAATAAAAAAATAATAATAGCCTGTGTAACATTTCGAGATGCTGAATTCTTCATTGATATTAACATTGTCTTCAATTCTATAATATTCTCCCACGTTAAGCCAGTAAATATGAATAATTGTTCTTCTGGCATATTAAAATCACCAATTTTGTCAAACAATGTTGAATCACAAGTAATTGCTAAACTATTTAATAATTGTTGTAATTCTACAGGCTCAATGGAACTAAAATGTGAATAAATGGATATATGTTTCAATTCGTCATTATACAATTTATTTTTAATTAAATGTTTTCGACAACATCGATTCCCTTTAGGAACATAGATTTTTATCTTAATATATATTTGTAATCTTGCTTCAAACGGAATAACATGAATATTTTTTGTATCATTACAAATAAAACAATATTTGTGTGTTGCAACAGTTCTTTTTATGGGGACTTCAATCTTTATAACGTCATCTTTAGCTGATTCCATAAGTGAAATATTAAAATCTGGATCATCAAATGAAGATGAGACTGAGCTTTCCACAATCACATCATTTTCATTATTATTATCACAAGCACTGTCGGTTTTCTTATTTTTATATGCTTTTATTCGGCAATTGTTGCATAAAACATCATGTAACACAATTTGAGATTTTAGATATTGCGTCAAGAATTCCGCCATTTTTTGGGATGTCACGATCGTTTTGCGCGGCGATACTTTGATGACATATTTATTGCAGGAAGCACATTTCTCAGCGTTTGACATATTTCTAACAAGATATAACAAGATTATATATAACTAATAAAAATAAACGTACAGCTCAATAGCATCTACTACGTATCAAATAGCTTTCACTTTTGTTTGGGCAAACAAATGCAAGAATGGAAGGCTGTTGTCTATTGTTTAATGTACGATATCCGCAGCCAGTGTTGGCGTAATGCGCATACGATCATAGCGCAACTTGAGATTCATAACATTGCATATTATTATTCTGCTTAATATCATAATTAATTGCTATGTAGCGATCGAGTCTGAGTTACGCCGCGCCGCGCGACTATGCAGCCTCCTTGCGCTCCGCGTGCTACACCCATTTTTAGTATATTTGAATACATTCTACTACAACAATCGACTTGAAAAAAATATATGTTACACAGAAATGTCTAATACATATATGTACAAAATATGTTTGTGGTACCAAAACGATAAAGCACTTAAAAAAATGATTAAAATAAATATTACCTTTTTTATAACATTTGCAATAAACAAATTAAAGAAAACAATTTTTTTTTAGATGGGCGGCAGATGTATGTACAACATATATTTTTTTCAGAATTTTTGGACAGGTAGTTTTTCAATTAAAAAATATTTTGTAAAATTCTTTATCGTTAAATAACTTAAAAATTAATGCATATTTCGGGTTCAAAATTAAGGAAAGTTATATACATATCTAGAAGTAATATCTAGCTAAAAATCAAACTAATCTGTTTGGGGGCATTTTTCATATGCATATCCCGCCAGGCCCTTTCACACCTCAAATTTTTTTCTAGAAACTGGGTAGGATTGCGGGGGTATTTCTATTCGCCAAAAATGATTGTAATTGACCCCCGCAACCGAAAATAATTTTTCCAGAACGATTTGAAATTTTTTAATTTAATTGTTAATAACTTTTTAACGAAGCCTCCATCAACAAATTGGTATTCTTGATTTTCGTCTTATTTTGGCCTCTAGAATCCCCCATTAAAATTTTTCCCAGCGGTGGTCGAACATCCTGTATAGACATAATCTAAAAATGTCTGCTTTATCGATGGAATTTTGATTGCAGCATCTTTTACATGGTTTCTGTTGTACCAATATTCCGCAATATTTAAATTAAAATATCTCCTAAAGTAAAGTTTTTTTCGATACAAGTAGCTTTATATTTCTTATTGAGAATGACGAGCTGAATCGCTTTGTGTATCAAAACAATATATGACTCCATTTAAAAAACAAACTTAACCTTCAAATATCATCTTCGCGTCCACGTACAAGAACATAAATAAATATGTCTGCAAAATATCGCAATTAAGAAACTTAACTTTTTTTTTGTAAAAAAAAATCCTTAAAATGATATAAAAAAAAAGGAACTCCAGACTGAAATACTATCTTAATCATTCGAATAGTTTACCGCGCATAAATGTCTAAATTTCAAGTAAAAATCGATGCAGATTCGCTGATCTACTTATTCGGTCATTGCAAATGCAACGATGACGTAGTACGCGCTCTCTTTTAACAATATCTCACTAACGATTGAATGACACCACGGGAGAATAACTGTGCACACAGGCACAGTAAGGTCCCCCTTGACTGCTGCCTATCAAGTTACAACACGCCAGGCGTTACCGGTTTTCGAGCCATTCAATCTGGCTGGTTACTTTCCGGACAGACCGCGTATGTCCGTGAACGTTCCGTTTTGGCGAAGCTGCGGACAGTTGTCCAGAATTGACCCACGATTTTCTGCATTTAAGATTATCCTGATAGATCCACTTTTCGATCCTATTATTTTTTTGCCTTTAAGAGTGCGAGACAAGTGTCCAAGCGCCGTGCACATTGCACCTTGGTCGACACTCACTTTCCTTCCTTTTGGATCTTTTCCGTCGCATGCAACCGATTGGATATGGAAACTTGACTCGCTTCAAGTTGCACAGCAAGCTTTTCTCGCGTATGTGCTGTGTGTTTTTCATCAAAAGTGCTTCCAATTCGACTTGGGTTGACCGAGTTCGACCGGAACGCGATTTGTCGTGCACGTCGAAATTTCTACTCTCAACCCCTTTCTTTTTGTACCGAAAAATGCCTACGAAATTATTTCCTCGTTGTACGTTTGTATCTCCAACAGTTTGTTTATTCTTCCCCGTTTAACCTCCAGAGTACTGTACCGGAGTCACTTTTGACTCGTCGCTTTCCTCGATACGCTACCGTGCATAAATATTTGGACAGCTGTTCATTATTATAAGAATGTGAATTATAGTATTAGTGCAACCCTCTATTATAAATCTGGTTCAAGATTTCATCTTAGACGGTCATACAGTCTCTATAAACACCAAAAAATATTAATTATTCAACGATTTTTAAAAATTGTTTCGCTCGTAGGAAAATGTAAGTAGGGAACGAAAGGGTTAAATGTAAGAGTGAGTCACAAATGACTCCGGCACAGGCTACAAAGTCCAGTACTCGGAAGGTTAAGGGTACGAAGGATAGTTTCATTGTATAAAGGGTGTCCGGTCACTCCTGGGAAAAATTTTAATGGACGATTCTAGAGGCCAAAATAAAACGAAAATCAAGAATAGCAATTTGTTGATGGGGGCTTCGTTAAAAAGTTATAAACAATTAAATTCAAAAATTTCAAATCGTTCTGGAAAAATTATTTTCGATTGCGGAGGTCAATTACAATCATATTTGGTGAATACACATACCTCCGAAATCCTACTCATTTACAAAAAAAAATCGGGTAGGTGCTGAAATTTTTCGGCGAAAAAAAATTTTTCAAATCGTTCTAAAAAAATTATTCTCGGTTGCGGGAGTCAATTACAATCATTTATGGTCATTACACATACCTCAAAAATCCTACGCATTTTCGAGAAAAAAATTCCTTACCGAAAATCAAATTAGGTGCCTAAATTTTTCGACGAAAAAAAAATTTCAAGTCGTTCTGGAAAAATTATTTTCGGTTGCGGGTGTCAATTATAATCATTTTTGGTGAATATATGTATCCCCGAAATCCTACCTACTTTCTAGAAAAAAATTCGAGAAGATGTGAAATTTTTTTACGAAAAAAAAAAATTTCAAATCGTCTGGAAAAATTATTTTCGGTTGCAGGGGTCAATTACAATCATTTTTGGTGAATAGACATACCTCCGAAATTCTGCGCAGCTTCGAGAAAAAAATTCAGTACGGGCGGAACTTTAAACGTTAATAACTTTTTTAGGAAGCATCAATCAACAAATTGGTATTCTTAATTTTCGTCTTATTTTGGCCCCTAGAATCCCCCATTAACATTTTTCCCAGGGGTAGCCGAACACCCTGTATAAATCGGTGCTTACTTCGATAATTCCATTTTTAACGATGTAATTACGGTCTTTACTATTTATTATGCAAGCAACGAACATCAAAATTAGATCAATCGTTGCAGAATAGTGCAAGAAAGAAGATTACAGTGAAAAGCGAATATTGCTATCGAAGTAGTAGCATCTTCTGTAGGTTTACTTTATAGATTCGAAGCAGATGACTTTATTATGAATCGATATTTCACATTATTTAAAGAAAGTTTCACATTGAAAATTTTAACGAATTTAATTATAGTGTATTACAAATACTAATGAAATAACTATCAAACGCTTGCATCGAATCACAAGGTTACGAGAAGATAATTGTAACAGTAGTCAAAACATTCTACGCCGAGCTAAACTCGACATAGAATTAGTTGGAACGAAATAGGATGTCGAGTTCAGATCGACATAGGACCGCGAGGAGTTAACAAGGTTTTGATCGAGTGATAGAGTTTGAAACACTGAAGTTAATTATACAGTTTAGTCTACTTCGCCCAGACCTAATCTAACCTAATCACTGCCATTGGAAGGCAATTTTATACTATGAGTACAAACAACCAAATGAAAAATTCTGAAAAACACTGCTTGCAACTGGACAAATTGAAAGTGGTAATTCAGAATTAGCGAGTAAGTGTATTATATATTTCACCAAGATAACGTGTGACCATATGAACCGTATCATAAATCGAAAGGCTCGACTACTCTACTTTTTAAAAATATTTTAGTCTCAAAACATTAACAATTTTGTCTGTTTTTATTCTGTGGAGTTAACCCTTTTGAATTATGACATATACATATGTCTCTTTTGATTACATTTGGAATAAATTGCACCACACAACGATAGACCATATTAAACAATTCAAAATGTTCCTTTACAATATTGTTCTACCTTCGATAAGAGCAGAGTTATAGTTTGACCCAGTTATTAGACTCACCCTGAAATTGTTAGATACTGCATTTTCCGATTTTCCGATTTATTCTAATCTCTACAAAATTTTCTTGTTGTTAGTAACAAAAATTTTGACTGTTTGGAACGTGTAAAATATCATTTATTGCCGACTATTCTGTTACCTTGTAAGCTTGTACGTATTTTCTACGATAAAGAAACATTTGCGTTAAAATATGAAGTTTCCTTATTTACTTAAAAAGAGAGGTAAACATCCTGGAGAACCGTACAATTTAAACGCACGAGTCAAGCTTGAAATATGATATAGTCAGTCCTAAGAAATACAATAAAAAATGGAGGCGTTGTTTCCCTGCGCGAAAATAGATCGAAAATTTATAATAAAATTTTTTTAGGCGAGGCTTCGCTTAACTACGATAGTTTAAACAGTTGACATGATTGTTTAAATATGTACCTATTTGTTCACGTATATACAATTTTACAATCAGTAAGGATTAAGAGGCGTTTTCATTTTGTTGAAAATTAGATCATATTTAATATTTTTTGTTATTCAAATTATTTTTATATTTTACAAGTACGTTTATTAATTTTCCCTCCTATGACAAAAATATTGAACAATTTGAAAATCAGAGGAAACTGGCGAGGAGTCATTAAAAAATGTTTAAAATTAAATTTAAAATAACGATCTTATGAACAGGAAAAAATTCTTTTCGAGACCAGAAATATGTCTTTCGATTAATAAAATAATAAACTGTTGAATATTTTTTATCCTCCGTAATATACTTAGGGACGAGTGGTTTCGTACTGCACATATGCTTGTAAAATTTGAAGAGTGAAATGTTTAAATGACATTACCGAGACCGCATGTATTAACAATACGTTGAGCACAGCTGTGTACACAATAAAGTGGAACTAGTTTCAATAATTTATCATTCGATAAATGCATTAATTACCAAGCTTCTCTTGTATTTTATTAAGCTTTACCAATTATCAAACTGTATACACGTGAACGAAATCAATTATACAGGGTGTTCGGCCACCGCTGGGAAAAATTTTAATGCAGGATTCTAGAGGCCAAAATAAGACGAAAATCAAGAATACCAATTTGTTGATGGAGGCTTCGTTAAAAAGTTATTAACAATTGAATTCAAAAATTTCAAATTGTTCTGGAAAAATTATTTTCGGTTGCGGGGGTCAATTACAATAATTTTTGATGAATAGACATACCCCCAAAATCCTGCGCATTTTCGAGAAAAAAATTCAGTACTGGCGGAACTTTAAACGCTAATAACTTTTTAACGAAGCCTCCATCAATAAATTGGTGTTCTTGATTTTCGTCTTATTTTGGCCTCTAGAATCCCCCATTAAAATTTTTTCCAGGGGTGGCCTAACACGCTGTGTACAAGTAAACAAGCATACCAACTGTCTAAGGCATAACTTTTACCGAGTCAAATGAAACGTGTTTTATTTTTAAATAATGACAAATTTATTTAAAATATATACGTGTCGTTCCCATTTAAGTTGGGCATTTTAAATATAACTCTTAATCATTTTTCCTGAATTCACTTTTTGACTCGATAAAAATATTTTTTTTTAACAATTATTTTTACAGTTATTTGCATTCACATACAAAGGTGCTAAAAGGCACCTTTTGGTCGAAATAAGTATGCTTAAAATCGCGGTAGAAATAATGTTAAAGAATTGATTCGAGACCATCGATTTTAAAGCGATATTCGGTATAAAGTATTTTTGTAATTATGAATCATTAGTATTGAAACTCTGCATACGTATTTTGGTCATGTTTCTAGATAAAGCTGGTAAATTATTGTACCAATATCTTTATTATTAATTAAGAATTTTAAATGGCTGCCACGGATTGGATTGTTGTATTCGTCTGAAATAAAAAATTCGAAAACAATTTTTATTTAAAATGAATTAAAATTTTTAACTTCTCTGGGTGATATAAAAGAACTATTATAGACGCTGACATAATTTTAGATCACACGATAAAGGAGCATCTATTTAATAATGTAAAATTTAAAGAAGATGAATCGATTCATATTTTAGATATCGTGGCAGCCATTGAAAATAACAGACCGCTAGAAACAGGCAGTGCCTTGAGTAATAATATTGATTATTGCACGAAAAGTAAACAGCGTTATCTCGAAAAATGGTTAAACGTATAAGAAAAATTTTTAAATCTTTGTTCTATAATTATTATAATAATTCTTTATTTTAAAAATCACCTAAAATCGAGGTCCCCGAATGGGAATACCACTTTAAAGAATTCATCGACTCCAGGAATCCAGAGGTTTATGAAATTAGGATAAACAAACTTAGAAATCCATCTTCTCATAGTCTAATTAAACACACACATTATCCACTTCCAAAAACATACATGAACGTTTTCGACGTTTATCCGATTTTCTTAGGGTATAAATTAACAAATCTGAGAATTAATTGCATGAAAATATAAACATGATACAAAACGTAACACGCGAAGCACAAATGCGAACACTATAGTCTAAGCGTTTAACAAGGATATAAACTTACATTATGAATTTTAGTATTAATAAATCTAAAATTTATGTGTAACTAAATCTCCTTTCTCTCTCGAAATCATTATATAAACATTATACATGCTAGAGTATATCTTTCTGTAATATTATAATAATCAATTACACAAAAATTATATTAGTATAAGGAATAATTCATTCTCACCAATGAATAAAATATATGTATGCTTGATTGGTCTATGAGAAATTGAATTTAAGAATGTTCATGAGCAACAATTTCAGATTTATTTTAAACTTACAAATTGTTGGCAAAAATGCAACAATGCAAACGATTTTTATTTTTATTAAGAATCTTTGGTTGTAACCGAGTTACGATTGTTCGAAGTTGGAGCATAAAATACGTCTTTTATTTATAAACTGCCTAATACTAGGATCATCTAAAAAGTAATGCACAAATGCGCGTAAATAAAAGAGAACGTATTTAACGTCATGGTGGTCACTGGTGACAGACGGCTCAAACTCACTACGTTTTTCTAAAATAATGTTTCTGTCATTAGGAGTGTTAGATGCACTAACAATTTACGAGAAAGTAACGAATACTAAAACTGTTTATTTCTCTGCAAAAAGTAGACAAGAGTAACACAGACGAAATGTCTTAATAACTATTATCCGAAAGTATGACCCAACTTAGATAGAAATGTAAGAAACATTGTAATATATAGTTATACAGGGTGTTCGGCCACCACTGGGAAAAATTTTAATGAGGGATTCTAGAGGCCATAATAAGACGAAAATCAAGAATACTAATTTGTTGATACAGCCTTCGTTAAAAAGTTATTAACGTTTAAAGTTCCGCCCGTGCTGAATTTTTTTCTCGAAAATGCGCAGGAATTCGGGGGTATATCTATTCACCAAAAATGATTGTAATTGACCCCCGCAACCGAAAATTATTTATCCAAAACAATTTGAAATTTTTTTTTCGTCGAAAAATTTAGGCACCTATTTTGATTTTCGGTAAGGAATTTTTTTCTCGAAAATGCATAGGATTTTGTGAGTATGTGTAACGACCATAAATGATTGTAATTGACTCCCGCAACCGAGAATAATTTTTTTAGAACGATTTGAAAAATTTTTTTTCGCCGAAAAATTTCACACCTTCTCGAATTTTTCTCTATAAAGTGGGTTGGATTTTGGGGGTATGTCTATTCAACAAAAATGCTTTTATTTGACCTCCGCAATTGAAAATTATTTTTCCAGAACGATTTGAAATTTTTGAATTTAATTGTTAATAACTTTTTAACGAAGCCTTAGTCAAGAATTTGGTATTCTTAATTTGCGTCTTATTTTGGCCTCTAGAATCTTCCGCTAAAATTTTTCCCAGGGGTGACCGAATACCCTGTATAGTTATACATACTTGCCTTTAAACGTATTTGGATTTTAATATTTTACTATTTTCTTTAACTACGCATAACAAATAGAAAAGAGTCAAAGTAAACGTTAGTCGGTCTAATAAGAGCTAAGTAATAAAAAATGTATACTACCTTCCAGTTAAGAAATCTGGAGAAATTTTCCTCCTAATAGTCGCCTTAAAAGAATTTGCCACCCTGGACCCTTTAAAAGTCGATATCTCCATTGATTTCTAAGAAAAGAGCTCGTAACGCTTTATTCGAAGCATACGCGGTATAAAACGTTGCTCGTGTGTTGGACACTGTGTGCATTACTTTAAAGATAATGCTTCGTATTTTGTTATGCAAGGTGTCTCACATGTTAGTGTGAACTACAAGTAAAAATAAGATTAAAATATAGTGTAACAAAAAAATCTACAAATGCTTCGTTAAGTTATAACAAAATATATGATTAAATATATCTCCAAGTCATTTTTTATTCAGAGGATGGAATTTCGTGAATGGTACGTAAGTACGGTAAACAGAGATAATTTTTTCCAGTCAAGAGTATCGTGAATCGACGTAACCACGTATACGCATAAATATTTAATTTACAGAATAACCATGTATGGGCAAATGAGAATCCATATGCTACGCAATAAAGATCATTTTAACATCAATTCAAATGCAACGAGCATGTATGACTATGTTTTAATTGGTCTTCGTTTCCTTTCTGAACAGTTAACGAGAGTCTTTTTTAACACATTCACGGCTACTTTTTTGTTTAACTTCTCGGTGATGCATTCATGGATATTTGTTATACGACAATTTAGTCTTATTTTTACTTGTGTATATTCAGAAAAGTGTGAGTCAACGTATCGAATATAATAAGCTTTTAGTCATGAATCGTAAAAATTCGAGGTGGAACTGTTTCCTGGTCTGTTGTTGCTCATGCACCGATGATTAGATAATAAACGATATTGATACGTGTGAGAGGGGGAATAGAACTGGAGAATCGGCGAAGAAAAAGAAAATGTATCGGAGAGAGTGTATACGAGAGCGCGTGCGCACCCGAAAATGTAGCTCACCCTTGCTCCGAGAAAGCGTGCCTCCAATAGCTCCTGCTTCCTTGGGTCCAGGGTGGCCTGAATGTGCTCCATCTTGACGCCAGCGCCTAGAACAACAAGTTACACGAAATAAAAACTTCGTTGTTTGCTGGAAGGCAAGGAAGCTGTTTGATGAAGTATGGACACGATGATGAAGCTATTTGATGAAGCATGAAACCGATCATCCTATCCGTAAGTGTTCTCGTCTTGTCTCTGCTAAAACGAAAACCACCGACTAAAGTGCACCTACTCTAGAATCGACCAGGCCACGTTGTCGCCAATATTATACTAATTCGCTTTGTCGGAACGATTACATATATCCATAATTACGTAATATGTCTGACATTGTCACGTCCACAATACAACTTCAACCAAAACCAAATTGTTCCTTCATTGTAAGCTTGTATCTCTGACAGTTCGTTTATTCTTTCCCCCATTTAACCTCCAGAGTACTGTGCCGGAGTCACTTTTGACTCATCGTTTTCCTCGATACGCTACCGTGCATACATATTTGGACAGCTGTTCATTATTGAAAGAATGTAAATTATATTATTAGTGCAACCCTCTATTATAAATTTGGTTCAAGATTTCATCTTACACGGTCATACAGTCCCCGTAAACACCAAAAAATATTTAACATATGTTTATTTAAATGGGAAAGCATTAATTGAAATCGGTGAAACATTTGATTTTGCGGAGATGTTTAAATTTGTCCATTACAACCGCTTCTCAACTACTTTTTATTATTTAGACCCCTGCGTTGAATTGTGAATGTTTGCAAGAGAAAATATATCTGCATTAGTAAAATGTCGGTGTGAGTCAGAAATGACTCCGGCACAGCCTGCGAAGTCCAGTACTTACTAGGAAGGTTAAATGAAACCTACTATGTTGAGCAGAATTCATTTTTAAGTTTACTTCTCGGTTCTAGCATTTTATCATTTTTTAAATAACATTTAATGCATCCGACGATACACATTCATCGCATGCTGTTATGTTATTAAATTACTAAATAATTTAACATGGTAAATAGCATATTTTTAAGAATATCTTTCTAGACTTAATAAGCTGTGGTCTTTAAATGCCAGTTGGCGAGATTTGACGAAAAATTTTCATGCTTCACTGGGCTTTAAGGGGAATCCCCCGAGTTGGAAGGGACAGATGAAAATATTCAATTTTCGAATCACACATGGGGCTCACTTTAAGAATCATTTCTGTAGAGGAACTGGCACGTGCCAGTTGTGTATACATACGCGTAGAAAAAAAAACGAATACATTGTCGCGTTTTACGAGTCTAGTCCCTTGTTGAGTTGCTGGAATATTAGACTCGGAGCAAATAGAAAAGACTCGAGAGAAAATGTCCTTACATGCAATAGAACTGGGAATCAAGATTGAGTCGTACAAGTACCCTTCCTCGATGATACGGAAAGCGTTGAGAGGGCTAGTAATTCTGGGTCTTTACCCCTTGGTGTGGAGCGGCCAAGGGGTAGATTACCATGCTTGTGATCTCCGGATCATGGTGATATAAGCACAATAGAGCCTCGAAACACCAATGCGTCGAAACGCAAGGCAACATTCACTGTTGCGTTCAGCTCCAAGTAAGTGTATCGCACAATTTATGGGATGTTGTTACACATATATGATAACGTTTTCAGAATATTTCCGTAGAACGTTAAATAAGTTTATTAAAAATGAAAAACAAATTTTAAAGAAAAATCAACAGGGTAGATGGAGAAATTTCTCGGCGAAGTTAAAAAATTTCAAATCATTTTGAAAAAATTATTTTCATTTGCGGGCGGTAATTACAATCATTTTTGGTCAATAGACGTACCCCCGAAATCCTACGCACTTTCGAGAAAAAAATTTAGGAAGCAGGACAATTTTTTCGGCGGAATTGAAATATTTCAAATCGTTGGGAAAAAATTATTTTCGGTTTGGGGGGTCAATTACAATCATCTTTGGTGAATACACATACCCCCGAAATCTTACGCATTTTCTTGAATGAATTCCTGAACGAAAATATAATGTATGGCCTGAAATGTTCCCCGGAAATTTCATAATCTTCGAAAATGTTATTTACTGTAGATATTTTGATAGTTAGATACTGTCATAATATCTAGTATTAGTTATAAATTTATGATCAATAAGTAATATGTTTTGACATAATGTTTTCTTAGTGTTTCTATTTTGGCCCCCTCTCGATATATTTAGAAACTATTAGTTTTAGGTAATTTAAAAGAGACTTATTGATTTTTTAAAGTAACGTATCCTATAAATAAGTATATACATTTAAAGCAGGATCACTTAAACTGGCACCTAATATAGACAGAATTTAGTGTCACGGTACCAAAATTGTTTATTAATATCTTCGAAACTGAACTGAACTGCTTATTGTACGTATAAAAGATCGTTTATATCATTTTTCAAACCCATCAAAATCAAAGATGAATTACAGTAAAAATTATTCAATGCCCGTGGTGCCTAAAATTGTTATGTTTCGCGTGCTTTTACGAAAAGTTTAATAGTAGATATGAAATTCATTGTATAAAAAAAATATATTTTAAGGTTAGTAAAAAATAAAATATTATATTGACGCGTATGATTAAAAAACAAATTGAAAAAAAGATCCTGCAAAAAACTTTTCGACCAGGATGCGAACGCACGACCAGAGTATTACAAGGCAAGTATCGTATCAACTTTGCTAAGTTTTTCCAAACTCTACCACTGAACGAAACCCGATTAAAAAGTCATCGTCAAGCTTCAGGACCTCTCCTTGCAAAGGAAAAGAAAGAATTCGTATGTTTATCGACAGTAACAGATTATAAAACTTACATTTATTTAAATTTAAAATTATTTGCTCGTAAATACCCGTTCCTTTAGGGCAGACGGGGTTGCGTAATTAGTCGCATAACTTGTATGCAAATCGAAGATTGATAATAAAATTTAGTAAATTTGCGACATAATACATGCATTTTTAGATCATGAATAAATACTTAATAAAATTATACAGGGTGTTCGGCCACCTCTGAGAAAAATTTTAATGGGGGATTCTAGAGGCCAAAATAAAACGAAAATCAAGAATACCAATTTGTTGATGGAGGCTTTGTTAAAAAGTTATTAACGTTTAAAGTTCCGCCCGTATTGAATTTACAAAAAAAAAGTTAAGTTTCTTAATTGCGATATTTTGCAGAAAAAATTTTTATTTATGTTCTTGTACGTGGACGCGAAGATGATATTTGAAGGTTAAGTTTGTTTTTTAAATGGAGTCATATATTGTTTTGATACACAAAGCGATTCAGCTCGTCATTCTCAATAAGAAATATAAAGCTACTTGTATCGAAAAAAACTTTACTTTAGGAGATATTTTAATTTAAATATTGCGGAATATTGGTACAACAGAAACCATGGAAAAGATGCTGCAATCAAAATTCCATCGATAAAGCAGACATTTTTAGATTATGTCTATACAGGATGTTCGACCACCGCTGGGAAAAATTTTAATGGGGGATTCTAGAGGCCAAAATAAGACGAAAATCAAGAATACCAATTTGTTGATGGAAGCTTCGTTAAAAAGTTATTAACAATTAAATTCAAAAATTTCAAATCGTTCTAAAAAAATTATTTTCGGTTGCGGGGGTCAATTACAATCATTTTTGGTGAATACACATAGCTCCGAATTCCTATCCACTTTCAAGAAAAAAATTCCTTACTGAAAATCTAATTAGGTGCCTAAATTTTTGGATGAAAAAAAAACAATTTCAAATCGTTTTGGAAAAATTATTTTCGTTTGCGGGGATCAATTACAATCATTTTTGGTGAATACACATAGCTCCGAATTCCTATCCACTTTCAAGAAAAAAATTCCTTACTCAAAATCTAATTAGGTGCCTAAATTTTTGGATGAAAAAAAAAACAATTTCAAATCGTTTTGGAAAAATTATTTTCGTTTGCGGGGATCAATTACAATCATTTTTTGTGAATAGACATACCCCCGAAATTTTGCGCATTTTAGAGAAAAAAATTCAGTACGGACGGAACTTTAAACGTTAATAACTTTTTAACGAAGCCTCCATCAACAAATTGGTATCCTTGATTTTTGTCTTATTTTGGCCTCTAGAATCTCCCATTAAAATTTTTCCCAGGGGTAGTAGAACACACTGTATACCCGGCGTTAGAAAAATATTTCCAACTTTTACTTTATTTTCCTCGTTCCATCGTAACTTCTTAAGACCGATCGAATGAAGAAAATTGTCATTTGCAAAAGCACACTTACATCGCTAGAAGGTAAAGTTCGTGTCTGAGGGAAATGAAAGGTTCGATAGATGCCGATGTATTTGTAGTAACTGCTGATTTTGCTGAAAATAACAGTTTTGTAAATCTAGATGAAATGCATAATTATGAATGCAAGTAACTATTCATGCTTTTGTAATGCACAGCAAGCAACGTAAAGATCAGGCATAATATAATTTCTGATGCTGGAGGATTTGTATTGATCGAGAATCCGGTCGATGCTCGCCAGAAAATAAAAATGATTCATTCATAAGTTCGAATCTATCAACGAATACTTTAAACCGACCTATAGACGAAAATTAATTTACAAATAGTTATTGGTTCCAACTTCGTATTTCGACAGGGTAATGATCCGAAACGATCCTCGAAATTGTACCAAGGCTTTGTAAAACAAAAACAACGGGAAAAAGTTCTAAAAATCATGAAATGGATCGCCTAATTTGTCTCCGATACGACTACGGTGAGATGAATTCTGCAAAAGAATAAAAATTCATTATCCAACCATAGTTGCACGACTATGGACATGTTTACAAGCAGAATGAGAAGCTTTAAATCAAAACTATTTTGAAAAATTAATAGATAGAATGTTTAGAATTTGTATAGAAGTAATCGAAAACAATTTGGATGATTATGTAGAGAAATAAATATACATGTCCGAAATACAGTAAAATTTCGTTTTGAGATCAGTTTTATCGATTCCTCTTGTTTGAAATGTATTTTACAGAATTCGGGACATTAGTCACCAACTGACCTTCGTATAGTATTTTCGATATAAATTTTGGTAATTAGCGGTTCGAAGTCAAAGGACCCCGCACAGATATTATGGAAAATGGCCCCCGGTTAAATTAGCTGAACTTTTGATATGATGTAGTTCATGATGTCTTGATGAAAAGTTCCAATGGGCCCAAGCTCGTAAAGTGAACAGTTTCCGAGATATGGGGGATCAAAAGTCAATAATAGTGAGCCTTATTCTAGACTACCACGTTTGAGCATATTTGAGTGTAAGAAGCACTGTTGTGACCCTGTAGGCCCTTAAATATTACCCCTTGACCCCCTGACCCTCTGACTCCCCTTTAGGAGTCAAAATAAAAAAATGCCAAAAAGGTAAGAAATAGTTTTCTGTTTTATTGTACAAACATGAAGCACCGTCGTTATTAGCATTACCCAGTGTGCACCATGAGGAGGTTGCTCGATCGGATTTTGCACACCATGTGGCCCTGAAAAGGGCCGTTTTTATAGTTCTCTCTATTTGTCCATAACAATCTCAACATTCATATTGTCTTGATGCCCTCTATTAGCACAGATTGACACTTCGTTGGTAGATAACAGCCTTAGAAGACTAAAAGTTTATTCACGATTTCGGAATCGTACCAAACATCAAGTTCTTATTTCTCACATTCCCAAAAATGAACTGGAACTAGAAGAGGAAGTAATAAATGGTTACTACTGCATCTGTCAATCCGGTACCAAAACATTGGGTACATGTGCACATATTGCAAGTGTTTTAAGGTTTTTAGGATTCGTCATAAAAGGCATGCCAAATATTCGGATGGCAACCTTCTAAATACGACCAAAAATGCCGATAATAAAGACTATCAAGACAATATGAATGTTGAGATTGTTATGGTCGAATAGAGAGAACTATAAAAACGGCCCTCTTCAGGGTCACATGGTGTGCAAAATCCGATCGAGCAATCTCCTCGTGGTGCACACTGGTTAATGCTAATGTCGACGATGCTTCATGTTTGTACAATGAAAAAGAGTACCATTTTTTACCTTTTTGGGGGTTCTTTATTTTGATTCCTGAATGGAAGTCAGAGGATCAGGAGGTCAAGGGGTAATATTTAAGGGGTCTGGTAACTCTAGAATATTGAAAAATTCGATTTTTTTTTTTTTGGCTTAAATAATAGTTTGAAGCCTTAAAAACATTATGCGAAAGGTCTCAGTGTCGGAACAATGTTTTTGCTGAAAATTTAGAGCCCCAAACGATGACGTGTGTCTGCGTCCTGTAGCGCGTTAAATGCATTTTCCTCGGAACTATGTTTTACAAAACGGTGTGCAGCATTACTCCAGTTCTAATTAATCAATTGCTTTGAAAATTTACAGTTATCTTTACTATTATATTTATTAGGCATTGACAATCCGTTTTTTTTCAAAATTGTCAAATAATACTGCAAAATATTCGTAACAAGAACTCGTTTTTGTGTTAAAATTCGATTTTAAGTTTCAAATATCTGCCACATTGTTCATTTTTATATAAATTGAAATGTCTCATCGTCAATGCCTAGGACATTTATCATAGTTAATGGAATATTTCGGTTTTTGTTGTACATAACAACCATTTTACCACAATCCTGCACACCAGCTGGGCATCAAAACAAGAAGTGGCTCGGGAACATGGCGCTGTGTAGGCTTAATTATAAATATTTTTTAAACATTGCCAAGGGTTTTTTTCAACATTTGTTATACCTAAATACAGTGCAAAGTTTCAGGATAATTGAATGCTTACTTTATCTTCAGTGTTGCTTAAAAAAATGCCTCGTTTTCCATACCGCTAGAGGTACCAGACCCCTTAAGGGCCCACAGTACAACTACTGAGTTTTAAGGGGTCAAATAAATGGACAGTGTACAACAGTGCTTCTTACACTCAAATATGTTCAAACGTGGTAGTCTAGAATAAGTCTCACTATTATTGACTTTTGATCCCCCATATCTCGGAAACTGTTCAATTTACGAGCTTGGGCACATTAGAACTTTTCATCAAAACATCATAAACTACATCGTATCAAAAGTTCAGCTAATTTAACCGTGGGTCATTTTCCATAAGATCTGTGCGGAGTCCTTTTGTACACAACTTAAAGTAACGTGTACAAATTTGAATTGTACAATGCGAAAGACATATAACACGGTAACTCTAAAAACTATGTCAAACTGTACCTCTTCTCTAAACAAAGATACAAAAATCTAGATATAATAGATAGAACAAATTATGAAATACATAAAATGGTATTGCTATAAATTTCTTAGCAGACAATATAGTTACTCAAACGTTGTAATTTAAAATCAGAATCCTGTAAGGGCTAAGGTTAACAGATGCAACGCATGCTTGGAGAATTTGTTAGAAAATCAAATTCTTTACACAGTGTGACTTAATTTAAACGCGCGAAGCCTCATTTTACCAACATTACGTTCGATCGCGTCAATCAAGATCGATGGAATGAACGCGCTGCTAAGATCGAACAAATGAAAGAACCAGCTTGAGAAAACTTTTTCATCTGTAATGACGACCACTTGAGAATTTTACTCTTCAGATTCAGTATCGAGAATAGGAGCCCCTTCATACGAGTAAACGAAAGAACCTTCATACTGGAACTCGCCTCGTAAGGTGTCTGTATGAAAGAATTCTCACTCTCGATGCAATGCCCACTAGAGAGTTCCTACTCTTGATTAGAGTCTGGCTTTTTGTCAATTCTTCCTCATTTCCCGGGTTTGGGATCGAAAATAGTAAATTTCTCAGGATTTTTTAATTTCTCATGTATTAGTATTATATTTGTTTGTATAGGTTGCAGTCCACAAATAGAGCAAATCTTAGATAACTAAGAGAAACACGAGATCGAAGTGTCGTGGTTAATTTTCAGTTTCCAGAAGGGCACAAGCCGAGCTACGACATTCGGTTTAGTATTTTGCCAAACGTAGAAAAGAACTGCGAACGAAGGACAAATAAGAATAACACAATGTGAAATTTATTTATTTTTTGTTAATGGGACCCTTACTGATATGTTTACGAGGTTCTGAGTAAAATCAGACCAAACACGATACAAGTTGGATCATATTTGCGTATTTAATCGTATTAAACACCATCTTATACTCTATTAGAAGTAGGTTGAATACAAATTATATCGTGTTTGGTCTTATTTTAATCGGGAAACTCTCACAAAGACATTGGTAAAAGTTTCAATTAAAATAGAAACAAAAATAGAAACGTTTCATCTTTGCGTTATGTACTACGTAATAGGGGGATTTCCTCTAAAACCGGACAGTAGCGATATCTTTAGAGTGTGAAACGCTATGCGATCGTTATTTCGCATAAACATTAGTACGGATAGAATAAACAATGATCAAGTTTCGCTATGTTCTAGTCAAGTGTACATAGCTAAAAAAATCAGTTGATTGTTGCGTGTAATTAGAAGCTAACGTATCGTGCAAATTATAAACTACCATACTCCTCAATTTTTGTAATGAAAAAACGCGTGAATAGTATTATTATATCTTTTGGTAAATACTTTTTTAATTACCTTTGTATTTTGTATACAGGGTGTTCGGCCACCCCTGGGAAAAATTTTAATGAGAGATTTTAGAAACCAAAATAAGACGAAAATCAAGAATACCAATTTGTTGATAGAGGCTTCCTTAAAAAGTTATTAACAATTAAATTCAAACATTTCAAATCGTTCTGGAAAAATAATTTTCAGTTGCGGGAGTCAATTACAATCATTTTTGGTCATTACACATACCCCCGAAATCCTACACACTTTCGAGAAAAAAATTCGAGAAGGTGTGAAATTTTTCAACGAAAAGAACAAATTTCAAATCGTTCTAGAAAAATTATTTCCGGTTGCGAGGCTCAAGTACAATCATTTTTGGTCATTAAACATACCCTTGATATCCTACCCATTTTCGAGAAAAAAATTCGAGTGGATACTGAAATTTTTAGACGAAATTAAAAAATTTCAAATCATACTAAAAAAATTACATTTATTTACAGAGGTCAATTACAAGCATTTTTGATAAATAGACCTACCCTCGAAATCCTACCCACTTTCGAGAGAAAAAATTCAATACGGGCGGAACTTTAAACGTTAATAACTTTTTAACAAAGCCTCCAACAACAAATTGGTATTCTTGATTTTCGTCTTATTTTGGTTTCTAAAATCTCTCATTAAAATTTTTCCCAGCGGTTGCCGAACACCCTATAGTGCAATGTTTTTTATAAAACAAACTATTTTTCATGACTTTGGTTGCTCTTGGTTCCGGGCAGATCATCGTTCCCTATTACCCGACACTATAAATCTAAATTTTGCTTATTCATATTCGTACTAATGGCTTCAAATGTACTAGAATTTATCCTCCGGATAGAAATATATTCTGAGACATTGATTATGCAGGTTGTGAAATGACAAATATTCCACACGAAGGAATAAGGAACCAGCAAAATTTGACTTCTACGATGGGATCTGAAGATCCTAGAGTAAAAGATGAGAAGACAGACGTGTAGCCATCTCCTGTTTTCGCTGATAATATTTCCAAAATAATTCTGAAAGTATCTTCCTTACCTAATGCCAAGGAAAAGAGAACTGATTAAAATATTTCTTTGGACAGCGAGAACTTTTTTCCATAGAATTAGCCAAGTCAATGCTTTCATTTGTTAGACCTTAATTCAAAAGCTCGCTTTTCAGCAGTTTTACCAAACGCTTGCATTAGAAAGTTTCATAGCTTTACACCAATATTACAGAACAAAATCTTATTGAAAACTTGCGCATTTGATGAAACTGGCACTGTTTCCAGCACAATGCAGTACATTGGATCGCGTTCTTACCTGCAATCAGAATGAAGACAAATCTTTATTTGCGTAAAAATTGAAAAGAACAAATAAAAGAATAAGCAAGATGTTCCAAGTTATCTTTATCCGATGACAAACAGATAAACAGAATGATACTCTTTTTATTCAAGGAAAGGCTTATTTTCTCATTGGAATAATAAAACAGGAGTTTCTTAATGTACTCCGCTAATATTTCTGTAGACAAATTTTTCGACGAAATTAAAATATTTTAAATCATTCTAAAAAAATTATTTTTGGTTGCGGGCATCAATAACAATCATTTTTGGTCAATAGACATACCCCCGAAATCCTACGCACTTGCGAGAAAAAAATTTAGGAAGATGGATAAATTTTTGGACGATATTAAAATATTTTAAATCGTTATAAAAAAATTATTTTTGGTTGCGAACGTCAATTAACATCATGTTTGGTCAATAGACATACCCCCGAAATCCTACGCACTTTCGAGAAAAAAATTCCGATAGGTAGGCAAATTTTTCTACGAAATTAAAAAATTTCAAATCGTTCTAAAAAAATTATTTTTAGTTGCAGGCGGCATTTACAAACATTTTTGGTCAATAGACATACACCCGAAATCCTACGCACTTGCGAGAAAAAAATTCAGGAAGATGGATAAATTTTTGGACGAAACTAAAAAATTTCAAATCGTTCTAAAAAAATTATTTTTGGTTGCGGGCGTCAATTACAATCATTTTTGGTCAATAGACATATCCTCGAAACCCTATATACTTTCAAGAAAAAAATTCTTTACCAAAAATATACTGTATGGCCGGAAATGTTTCTGTAACATTTTAACGAAGCCTCAATCAACAAATTAGTATTCTTTATTTTCGTCTTATTTTGGCCTCTAGATTCTCCGATTAAAATTTTTCCCAGGGATGACCGAACACCCTGTATAATAAGCTATGAATTTTAGACTATAGTGTTTCGACTTTTGTCCGTTACTAGTCGCACGGGGGGGGAACCTGGTGTGAAGGATACAAACAAAGAAGTAGGACCCAGAGGGTTGCACCCCAGATACGATCGATTCCAGGCGCCGTACCGTGAGTTTATGACACGGCAATCACTGTTCGTTAGAATAGCAATAAGGCGATGCAGGTGTTGACAAAATTATAGAAAATTCATTACAATAAGGGGATTTATTTAAATTTATTTAAAAGTCTTAATGGAGTTATTGTTAACAAATACAGATCGAAAATAGCGCTTTATAACACGGTACAGTTGTTGGCTACCTACCAGTGATTGGCTCTATTTTAAGTCCTTGTTGCAGACATTGTTATATTCATTAATGTTTATTTAAGACTGTTTAATAATGAATATCGTAAAAAAGTGTCAGAAAAAAAAAGAAGTTTAGATATTACAACTCGAAGACACTGATATAATCACAACAATCAAAGTATTTATTTTGGGAATGATACGTGAACGTGTTAAAGGACCAATCACTGTGCTGTTTACCCCTATTGTTGATGTTGCACGATACATATACTGATCCCCATGAGCTCCGGGCGACAATTCGCTACCGAAACGACGCTCGACAACTTGAATGGTCATTTCCTAGGTAGTCGCTCAAACTAGCCACCGTGCTACAAAGAGCTACAAGAGTTAACCAAGCACCTGGCTCGTCCACAACCTCTAATAAAAAAAATTCCTGGGCTTTGCAGCCGCTCAGCCCCAGTTCGTAACAGTGTTAACCGCAACTCATTCGGCAAGCCGTGGGGGCTCTACCCAACGATACGGGGCAACCACTGCCACCACGATTATCCGACCTCGTCGGCCCGGCTCAGGGGACTGGGGGCTAAGCACACTATTCAACCCTAGGGTTTGGTAACGACTGGGGAATATTCAAGCTTGTCACCTTTTTTACCGATCTCCGTTGTACCATTTAACCTATCGCTTATGAACTGTTAAATTTAGCACATTCATTTTTAATCGTACAAATTACCTATACAAACGTATACAGTAATGATTCTTAAAACGAGCACCAGACGTGATCCGTAAATTGAACATTTCTGTATGTACACTAACGCTCATAAGTATGTGGACACTACCTTGGTTCTTATATCTACCTGAAAAAAATTATGATTACTTTGCATGCATTCTAGCTCGTACAGTATTAGAGAAGATATTTGAGTAATAATTTATTAAATATCTCACCGATAACTATAAAAAATAATTATATTTCCTTTTCGTTTACGTATCCACCGCGTTTACCAGTCGTGGCATCCTGGCTACTAACTTTTTCATTATTTCTATATCAATGAGGTTCCCACTCAGAATGTAAGATTTCCCACAAATGTTTTTCTGACTTGGGACATCGTTTTCGAACCTGTCTATCTATGTGATCCCATAGTTTTTCTATGGGATTCAAATCGGGCGATCGGGGTGGCCATACCATCATTTTCATTTTAAAATTCTCTTGCAATTGCAGTAAATAATTTCTACATATTGTAGAAGTGTGCTTCGGGTCATTGTCGTGCATAAATGTAAAATTGTGCCCAATTATGCGATGTCCAGATGGAATTGCATGTTCTCTCAGAATGTTCAAATACCCTTCTTTTCTTAAAATTCCGTTTATTTTTACTAAATCTCCAGTCATATTGTTCCCAAAGCATCCCCATACCATCACAGAACGACCCCCATGCTTAACTGTTGGCACTACACAATTGTCAATTAGTTTTTCAGAAACTTTTTTTGATTCATCAGACCATAACACCTTGTCCCAGTCTTCCAGTGCCCAATTTTTATGGCATTTAGCCCACTGAAGCCTCTTTTTCTTATTTTGTTTTTTTAACAATGGTTTTTTCACTGCAACACAGCCTCTAAGACCGCCCTCCTTAAGACGCCTTTTTACTGTCGAAACCGAAATTGTGCGGTCCCTATAATTATTAATTTCTGCAGTTATTTCGGAGGCTGTGTCTCTCCTATTTTTTTTACTTATAGTTATAATATGGCGATCTTCTGACTCAGTTGTTTTTCTGAGTCTTCCAGGTCTTTTTACAGAGGAACAAACTCCTGCAACACCGAACATTTTGATGCTGTAGCTCACACAAGACTTCAAAACTCCTACTTTTTCGTCAATATTCCTTATAGCATACCCTTCTTTCGATAAAGTAACTATTTTCGAACGCATTTCTACGCTTATTTCACTTCTTTTCGTGCCCATCGTGCTCTTCCAAGTATTTAAACTGAACTGATCTAGGCAGATCACCAAAGTGATCGCTGTGCTCTTATCTAACATTCTTTCGTTTCGAATTACATTTACAAATGTTTATGTTACTTTGAAGAAGGCAACAGACCTCACTCAAGTGGTGCAGTCATCGTAAACTGCGAGAAAATAGCCTTACAAACCGTACGCACGCAACGAAATATAACGCAGCTTTCCACCCACCGGATAGACTTTTATTTAATTAAGAAAATTGCACAACTAAATTGTTAAATTAGCACTACTAGAATACATTACATACATATACCTAATAGAATTTAGCAACGAACATTATTTAATAATCGAAATATATATTCCTTCTTCCTTGGAAACAGCGAATACAAATAATTAATAAATTCGATTTAGTAATTTACGTACTAATTACATAGTAATTAACGAATTAGGTAACAATTGCAGTGGCAGTATTTTTAATTATTTGTATTCGTTCCTCGATGTATCTTCAACGCGCATCTTGCTACCTACCCGGCGCGGTGGCTCTCCGAGTTCGGACGGCCCTGAGCGCGCAGAAGGCGAGCGCCGTGATTGGTCAGTGTTTTTCGTTAATAATTCAAAAACGAAGCCCCATCCGACATTTTTGCAAAGGAAATTGTTGTTCAGAATCGTCTCAGCTACCCCCCATTTCCGGAACACCCTGTATATCACAAATTTCGTGAACGCGTTAAGGGGGTCTTCTACAGTGTCGGGTCGAAAAAATTCATTTTTTTTTTTTACATGAATTACATCTAAAACTCATGTAGAATACGAGGCTAAATGGATTTTTTGAGATTCGATGCCGTTCAGAAGTTGTAGGCGTAGAACGAAATAGGTGTTCGGAGTGCGCTGGTGGCGGGTGCTGTCGCGCTTTCCTCCTCAATATTATGTCATTCTTCGGGCATGTACTAGTGTTTATTATGATTTCTGCTTATGAACGACCGAGTCTTTTTTCATATCAGACGCAATTGTGACAATTGATAATTACATATGTGAACAATCACGAACTTTCTAAGAACGTTCGCTTAGTCGGTGCAGTACGCGACAATTGTTGATATTTCGAGAAACTGAAAACTCCAAAACTGCAATTCCACGAAGAATGGTTATCGAACCACAAGGATTGTTCCATAAATCATATTGGCAGCTCTGGTAAAATGGAAATTGACGCTATTATTGAAATGTTTTTACGTTCTATGGAGAAACATGGCGTAAAGTACCTAACATACGTTTGGAGACGGAGATAGCAAAACATTCAAAGGTATTTTGAATGCTAATCCGTATACAGATGAAAAACAAGTTGTGAAAAAGGAGTGCGTAGGTCATGTGGAAAAGAGGATGGGCACGAGACTTCGCAACATTCAAAAAAATCACAAGGGAATCGGTGGAAAAGGACACGGTAAACTAACTGAAAAAGTCATTGGTGAATTTACGAAATTCTATGGCTTAGCCATACGACGGCATCCTGATTCAATAGATGATATGAAGAGAGAGATTTGGGCTTCGTTTATCACTGCAGTTCTTCTGATGATAATCCGCAGCACGATTATTGTCCGAAGGGTGAAATCAGCTGGTGCAAGTGGCGTAAAGCAGAAGCTTTAGGACTCCTCAAGAATTTTAACCACTATAGAGTTTCTTTAAAAAGTCAAGTTTTAGAAACAATTAAGCCGGTTTACGAAGATTTATCAAAACATGATTTATTAATCAGATGCTTGGGAGCTGAGACTCAAAATAATAACGAATCATTGAATTCCCTAATTTGGACATTCGCCCCAAAACACATTCATTCTGGGCCTAAGGTGGTTGAAATAGCTACTTTTTTGGCAGTTATTATTTTTAACGACGGATTTGAAGGAGTATTAAAAATTATGGAAACAATGGGATTGAAAATTGGCACCAATTCTTGCACATATTCTACGCACCGTGACAACGCTCGCCTGTACCGCTTCGAACGAAAATCGTCTGACTTCGCCAAAAAATCTCGGATTCAAAACCGAGAAGAAAATTCACTTCTGCATGACTTCCAGGAAGAAACTGAAGGTGTACTGTATGGTCCAGGCATTGCAAATTAACGGTAAGTAAAATTATCTTTGTGTCATACGTACTTGAACTTCCAACGCGTTTTTCTCGAAACGCATTTTTTTGAAGCGGCGCCCACGATATCTCAAAAAGTCTTCAACCGATTTCGCTATAATTTCGTACACATCTTTCATACACCTCTAGTTTTCGTGTGAACTAGGATAATTGAAATATTTTACTAATTACTTGTTCTTTAGCTTAAAAGGTTGAAAAAAAAATACGAAGAATTGACTTTTTTTCTTAAAAGCTTTGTCAAATGTTCAAATTTGAATATTTTTATTTAATTCTAGTTCACACGATAGCCATAGATCTACATATTAAAATGCTATTTGATTTTTCAATTTCAGATGAATAAAAAATCGTGAATCATGGGTGCCATCCGCCAACATTTTTTATACATGGTCACCATTCCAGTGCTATAAAGCTAATTATTGTTATTATCATGCTTTACAAAAATTTGTAAACAAAGTTCAATAAACAATACACTCGATATAAAAGTTATATCTTTGTGTGTTTCTGTTATTCCTCAAAAAAAAATTCCGAAAGTAAGCTGAAAAAAACAGCCTTCACAGTAGAAGACCCCCTTAAGTGTCCACATACTTATGAGCGGCAGTGTACATCCCTTCGAACTTGGGGGATCCCCCCTAGAGTCCAGTCAAAAGTGAAAAACAACGTTTTGTGAAAAGCCGCCAGTGCATTGAAGACTACATTAACTCTGGAAAGATATTGTTAAAAATACACTATTTACCACGTTAAATTATTCAGTAAATTAATATAATAGCACATTGATGGCCAGACAGCTGTAGTGTGTGCGTAAACACACGAGTTCACCATGGAAGAGATTAAAAAACGCAATTTTTAAACGACCATAACTCCTACAATAGTGAATGTATTTGATTGAACTTTGTGACTGAAGCAGAGTTCATGCATACCTACAAAAAAGTATTAGGCAACATTTTTGTACAGCGAATTTTTAAGAAAAATCGATAGGAGGTAGGTGCCTAAATTTTTCGACGAAAAAAAAAAATTTCAAATCGTTCTGTAAAAATTATTTTCGCTTGTGAGGGTCAATTACACACATTTTTGAAGAATAGACATACCATCGAAATCCTGTCCACTTTCGAGAAAAAAATTCGAGTAGATGCCTAAATTTTTCGACGAAATTAAAAAATGTCAAATCGTTCTGGAAAAATTATTTTTGGTTGCAGAGATCAATTGCAATCACTTTTGGTGAACAGGTATACCTCCGAATTCTTACGCATTTTTGAGAAAAAAATTGCTTACTGAATTATCTGAGGAGAACCACGATTGACATCCGCACGAAAATTTTGCCAGATCTTGATAAGCAAATAAGTGTTCGACATTGTTTAAACGAATTTCAACTCGCTAAAAAACTGAGATAATTTCAACAAGGAAAACAAAAGTCCATTGCCAGATCAAAACCGTATAATATTCTGCAAGAATAAAGGACAATGTTAAGTCATAGAGGGGTTTACTGACCCAAGAGCGTACAGCATATGCTATACACCGTTGGAAAGGTCTCGCCAAGGCGAATCGACTGATACCATTTTTAACTTCGATATCAGATGGGATAATGTCGAAAAATGGCCTCAAAGTTCGAGATTTTGCGGTTTTGAACAAAAGAAACCGGTAGTAAAAGCCCATCCGGCCCGAGGGACCTCGGGTAGGCACCTGAGGAAAACCCGAGGGGTGTAAGCGATACTCTAGCAGATTGGGACGGCAAATGTGCCCCACCACCTTCAGTTCAGTGCCGTGTTGGGCCTGCGTTTGTCGCATGGGCACCGTTCCAAATGCCCTGGGCGAAATCGCCAATGGATCAGTTGTTTTTCATGAACATAATATATTCATGATAGACGATTCGCAGGTATGAGTTGGGAATGTGCAGGTTAGTATTCAGTATTCACATCATTATGTTTCGTTCAATCAATAAAATGTCACTAAATTCACTATTGTAAGTGGCACATTAGTCTGAATACTAACCTGCACATTCACAACTTATACCTGCGAATTGTCTACCATGAATATATTATGTTCATGAGAAACAACTGATCCATTAGCGATTTCGCCCTGGCCATTTGGAACGGGGCCCATGCGGCAAACGCAGGCCCAACACGGCACTGAAATGAAGGTGGTGGGGCACAGTTGCCGTCCCAATCTGCTAGAGTATCGCTTACACCCCTCGGGTTTTCCTCAGGTACCTACCCGAGGTCCCTCGGGCCGGATGGGCTTTTACTACCGGTTTCTTTTGTTCAAAACCGCAAAATCTCGAACTTTGAAGCCATTTTTCGACATTATCCCATCTGATATCGAAGTTAAAAATGGTATCAGTCGATTCGCCTTGGCGAGACCTTTCCAACGGTGTATAGCATATGCTGTACGCTCTTGGGTCAGTAAACCCCTCTATGACTTAACATTGTCCTTTTGATTTAGACCTTCGTAAACTACATAACCTAAAATTTGTTTCAGTATTAAAATTTATTTCCCTCGAGATCTCAACTTGAGAATTAATTTCTCTGGTTCCACAGTGGTAAATCCTGTCACTCATATACGGGTGAAGTGGCAAGTCAAATTGTTAAAACATCAAGAATACCTGATTAAGATAAATCGACCGCGTGAACTTTCCCAGCAGTATCACAGGTGGGGATAGATCGGCCGCCTGATCGTAAGAGAGTTAAGGTCCAAGGCGGGTCTGGGTTAGGTAGAGAAGTAAAAACGAACCTAACCCGGTTCTGGGGCCGAGAGACTTCTACCCCGTTGGGAAAACCTATTTTCCGGCTCTCATTCAACAGTGTTATCGCTTTACGAGCCTCTCGAAACTGACATAATGAGATCAGAATATCACCACCGGCGACAGCCAGAGCCATTGCTGCCATCGCATGGCAGACAAAGTGGGAAAATACGGCGACTAACTTGAGAGAAATATGTATAGGGAGTCCACAATTCCTTAGAGGGCGCCCATGTCGCTGTATCGCAGAGAGGAAGTGTCGCTGACTAGAAATAGAATCGGGCATGCCGCACTTATCTCTGTGTATCTATTGCTAGACGAAAACCTATCCATGCGCAGCACCTGCAACAAGATTCTCTCGATTCGACACGTCTTCTGTTGGAAGGCCTGCATTACAGGAAAAAAAATTTCGAAACGAAACATTTAACCTTTTATAGGTTACCGATAGGAGCTGAACCCAAATACAGAGCGCTTTTTATGTAAGGGCACCATTTCTCAAAAATCATGAAACCAAGAAAAGATTTTTTCAATTTACAATTTACAATTTACAATTTACAATTAAATTTCAGTTTCTTAATATTTGTTATGTTTGCCATTGCGAATTCTTTTAGATATCGCCTACGGAATATTAAGTGAAAAATATAGTTGGCCGGAAACTTTTGCACATCACTGTATATAATGAACAAAGATAAGAATGCTAATAAGTGCTTCTTAATGACACTAATAAGATCGAAACAATCCCAATATTGCTTTCAATATTTTGATTACGAAACTACTCTTGCGCTACACGTGCTGAGTGTATGGCAGCACTATCATGTGGAAAAATCCAACTTCTTTGTTTCATAATATATACAATTTTAACCGAAACATTCTCTAAAATATTTGTATATTTTCTTGTATCTTCGTTTCCTATCGTTATTACCAAATCAACGACTCCGAAATTGGATACCGAACTCCATATCAGAACAGAATCAGTACATGCGTGACGACGAAACAGAATTTTTTGTAAATTGAATTGATTATAAAAGAATTTTTTAACATTTTTATTAAATTGATGCAATTCGTTATATTATGATAGACGTGTCAAATATTTGATACAGTGACGCGATAACGACAAATTACTTAATGTACAAAAATTTAAATTTGTTTTTAAGTTCGTTTCGCGAAGAAATTACGTTTGCAATCGCGTTTCTCGATGCTTCGATAGAAAATTATGCGATAGCTAGAGATTGATTGCAAAAGCGATGTGATACGTCAAGACTGATAACAGAGTCATTGGTAGCTAGCTTTCGAGCTTCCTGAGGATACTTGAGATTTTCTTTAACATTTGAAGGCCTTATCTGGAAAGGCGCAGACACATGTTAACGTACTTAAAACACTGAACAGCCTATTCAACACTACAGTACATCTATCAGTCAAGCATCTAATTATATCAGTTAACCATCTAGATTTTGTATCTTAGGCGCTTTTTCTTAATAGAGAAGAAAGTAGGATTATAAGATAGGGATATTCGTATGCATAGTAATGGATGAAAACGAAGTATCATAGTAATATCATATAGTAACAACCGTCGTTATGTACCGCTATTCCATTTTTTAGCAAACTTTCTGTTAACTATTTTATGATTTTAAAGAAAAGCAGGAAAGTAAATTTTCTATAATAATCGCAGTTTCATAATATCAATGAGGACGTTAATATGAACCCACCTGTACAAGCTTTAACCAGGATCAAATGATGCAGCAAAATCTGCATATTTTGCACGACACTAATTGTAAGTTTTCTGAAGACATTATTTAAAGGGGTGTGGGTGGAGGCAATTGTGGGGCTCTATCACGACTGTGCATGTTTAGAAATATATGCAGATATATATGATTTTATTTATTGTATTACTATTTCGCATATAGTATTTTTGCTTTTACAAATACGATCTAAGAAAATTCTAGTTAGAAAAAACCGAAATGAAAAAATTTCCCAAAGTTCGAGAAACGAACTCGAGACCTTGAGAATCGAAGACAAGCGTCTAAGCCACGCAGCCGCGAAGCACTCAATGTATTTGATTATTGTAAAACTACATAGAGTAAACCCTTTAACGCAGTTTCAGAACTTATTTCACAGAAAAGTAATGCTGTCTCATATTACCACAGTAAAACATATATAAATATCTAAACAAAATGTCGAAATTAAGAAACTTATGCTTTTTGTGAAAAAAATCCCTAAAAATACAGGAACTCTAGATCAGAATACCCCCTTAAGGACACATTTTTAGCATTTTGTAAATAATTAAAATAAATAAATTATTGAATCTTACTACATTATTTAAAAGTATAACAAATTTTAATAAGGACATTAACACTGACGACAACGATGATTGTGATTATTTTATATCTACATAAACAAACGATGTATATAAACTGTCTTCTATTGTCACATTATGTGGAAAATCATAGTCAAAATATACAATTGGTCTATTAATTATATTTTATTTATAAATACTTAAAATTTATCTTCTGAATCAAATAAGATTACTATACATATGTAACCAACCGAATGGTAGTAGCAAACATGTTAAATAAATAAAAATATGTATGGTAACTGTCTCAATAATCGAACGGTTTAAGGAAAAAAATTGTGTTTCAACAGAATTTCTGCCACATAAAAAACGCGAACGTTGGTTCTTCGCTTTTCGGTTTCACAAAAGAAGTTACCGTCGTTAGGTGTATTTCTGAAACGGACAAAGCTGTTGTACTTTTATTGACAATGTATGGTACAAAAGGCAAACGTAACAACAGAAAATCCTGAAATAATGCTACATGATAACAATGCCAGAGGAGGTGTCGACTCTGTAGATAAAAAATGCGCAATGTATTCCGTCGATTGACAAACACGGCGTTGGCCGTTAATTGTTCTACAGAAAACTCGATATGAATTGAATAAAGAGATATGCAGGATGGTTCTAGTAAGTGGACCAAGCTATAGGGTAGTTTTTGATAGAAACAAAAACAAATTGTAGAGAAAAATTTTATATGGTTTAATGATCTCTATTATCCTATAATACGACGTTTTATTAAAATATATCAGTGCATTTGCAAACTGCGCTTTTGAAAGAAATGAAACAGATTTTTTGTCAACAGTAATTTTTAATAATTTCAAGAAAAAAAACCTATGATAAATCTATGATATAAAACGAATGTAAGTCAAAAAGAATGACATGAAGAATGGGAGCAAATGAGAATGTTCAGAAAACAAGTGGACGGGTTTTCTACACTTGCTAACCTTGTTGATTTCGATAGTTGCGTCTCGAATATGATACTTAAAGTCATTATTCCTCAACATAGAGGGCGCTGCTAAACTACACTGAATTTTCACGACGTCGGTATAGTAGAGAGGAAGAAGGATCAGCCGTTGAAGGAATTACAGACCGCATTGGGTCAGACATTTTGGTCCGATTTAGTATAGGAAAGCCTGCAAATGATCAAAAATTACTAGATACTGTCCACGTTCTAATAATGCATGATATAGCATTCTCCTAAACTCTATCATTTCAAAATTATTAAAGCCACAGGAAAAAAATATTTGTATTTTCGTAAATATTAAATAATAAATAATCGATTTTTAAAAACACCTTCATATTTAGAAAATATTTAAGAATTTTGTCACGTGTTTTTTTTTTGCATATATGTGTGATAATTTGCATTCCAAACTTTTTATACCCGATAGAAACAGTTTGTCTTGTCATTGGTTTAGTAAATACGCTCGAAATATTTCAAAGATATAGTTTTCAGAACTTGTATTTATAACAACAATTATTACCATTCTGTAACTGCATCTAAACGACTGATGGTAATATATTCTATTCTACTACGAAGTTTTTAATTGTATGTCAAAACATAAATGCGTGATTATAGAAAGCTAGAAGGAACTAAGCCATATTCATAGATTTGAAAATCTAGATGACAGTAGTATTTTATTCGATAATTATGAATATGTAACCGCATGGGAAGAGTGAGAATGAAAAGATTAACTCGGGACTTATATTTTTTTTCTTTCTGCAATACTTCAATTTGCAAGAAACAAATTTGTATTTAATATCCCAATTTATGAAATATTTCTTCAAGAACTACAATATAAATAGATGACCGACTCTGTGGTAAAACAGTAGAAAGACATTTCTGACCAGCAACAGGGGCACCTTACCCGCGTGATAAAATGACATCCATTTTATACCTTTATAAATAAAGTATAAGCTGTCGATCATTGTCACATTATATGATATATATATATATATATATATACTATATTTAAAATATTTTATTTGTAAATAATTAAAAGCATTTGTTATTTTCAAATTTGAAACTCATAGTTTCTTGTCTTTAAATCTATTTGGTATCGATAGAGTATCAATCTAAAAAAATACTCAAATTTTCTCGGTGCACTTCTAAGTATAATACGAATATTCAAATTTTTATGAATATCAATATATTAGGCAATAATGAACTGCACTATAATATTTAGGCCAACGACCACTGAAGGTTATGGCACAACGTTGTACAGCTTATTAGCAGAGAAGTTCAACAAGGGTGGTGGTCACGGGGCTACCACAATTCATAAAGCCTAATTTGATCTATACTAGTGAACTTGTCAAAGCGCTATCTTCTCATGGATTTTAGTGGGACTCATTTAAACAGATTGATATGCCGTACATATAACAGAAAAAATAAAAAATAATGGCGATCAAACTCCAATGATTCATGAGCAACTTAACTCTATAATCCAACGTGACTCTGAAGTCACATACTCATTATTTACATTTTTAAGATCTGATTCAATCTCATTGTCAATACGTTTCTATTGCAGTTTTGAAGTCGCAGTATACAGGGTGTTCGGCCACCCCTGGGAAAAATTTTAATGGAAGGATTCTAGAGGCCAAAATAAAACAAAAATCAAGAATACCAATTTGTTGATGGAGGCTTCGTTAAAAAGTTATTAACAATTAAATTCAAAAATTTCAAATCGTTCTGGAAAAATTATTTTCGGTTGCGGGGATCAATTATAATCATTTTTGGTCATTACACATATCCCCGAAATCCTACGCACTTTCGAGAAAAAAATTCCTTATCGAAAATCTAATTAGGTGCCTAAATTTTTCGACGGAAAAAAAAATTTCAAATCGTTTTGGAAAAATTATTTTCGGTTGCAGGGGTCAATTACAATCATTTGTGGTGAATATACATACCCCCGAAATCTTGCGCATTTTGGAGACAAAAATTCAGTACGGGCGGAACTTTAAACGTAAATAACTTTTTAACGAAGTCTCAATCAACAAATTGGTATTCTTAATTTTCGTCTTATTTTGGATCCTAGAATCTCCCATTAAAATTTTTTCCCAGAGGTGGCCGAACACCCTGTATAAAAAGACTGTTGGAAAATTCAACAAAATATCTGAAATATTTTTTTTTAAATATTACGTACATATTTATTTTGCGATAGTTAAAATAAAATAGAATTACATTTTAAATTTTATGTTAGATTAATACGTTCAGTATCACGTCGGTCACCGGTGACCGACACTGCGACATACACAGAACGCTTACCATAGATACACCCTAATTCTTTTAAACTTTTGAATAACATTAATATCATTGAAAATACTATAAAATAATACGAATATCATTAAAATATTGAATATTTTTAATATTGACGTAATTGGCATAATAGTTTGGACAAATGTTGAGGATAATCCAGAACACCTGAGAGATGTTCAGCGCGAATCAAAAGGCATAAAGAGTTCAGTCAGCACTCATCGTATTAAAGCTTTATAAAACATAAGGTGTACATCACAAGTGTCATTTGATAGAGGACCTTCTGCTCGGTTGAAATCTTATAGTCTGTTTTATAGGCAATCTTTCCGCAAATTAAATACCTTGTTCTTTCCGTCGAAACATAAAGAGTAGCTAAACGAAACTTCGCGTGGACTGGACAAAGATAGTAGAAGTTACAGAGAAATCACAAACACATGGGTTTTCAATTTTATATTAATAATAAATAGCTACATATTATCAAAGCAGAAAAATGACTAAACTTGGAAACAAAGGCAAATAGGAGGCATGTTTATATGTATAAGCTGTTTTCATTGTTTTTGTGTCCCCAATCCATCGTTTAAGTACCACAGGTTATGAAATACCCTGTATATATAAATAGCAACAATAGTGTCCAACGAGTACAACCACTTAACGTAGATGATCTATCTCGTAAGCTGAACGTTCGTACAGACAACATTTTTGAAAAATGAAATTCAATGTACTAAATTTAACACATTATGAATGAGAAAGTTAACTTATAATCTTATAATCTTTACTGTAAAATACTTGGTAACCTATAGAGTTAAAGAAAATATTTTCTATTTCCTTATCTGTCTGTAAAATTTCATTAAAATTGAAACGTGAAACTTCATGTTATCCCCTTATTAACACCAATAATTTGGTTAATCGGTTATTAATTAAATATATTATTATTTGGTAAATATGAGTGATTCCTTGAAATTTAATCCATCTGGCATGCTAAATTTCGAACAATTGCCACAGTAAATCGAATTTAGATTAATTATGTTTAATTATGTGTGTTGTGAAATACGATAGATTTCTTTTCATTAAATTAAGCGCAGATGCATTCCAATTATGTGCCCAATTATTTTATGGATACACATTCGTATAAATAAACAACGAAACAAATCCACACGTAAAAATAAATACAAAAATTTAGTCAAAATAAAGAGAATAGAAACGGACTTGAAATTAAAAATTAAATCGAAAACGCTTCTCGTTGTTAAATCGTAAATTTAAATAAATGCACAAGGACCCTAATAGAAATAAAAGGTACTATTAATTTAACTGTAACGTAAGAAGAATATGAATTTTCCCTAGCAACTATACATTACTATAAAAATAACGTACATGAACGTACAAACTTTACGCAACACTAAGTTTCCTAAAATGTCTACATTTTAGGACAAATCAAATTTTAATAAACAAGGAAAATGTACAAAGGCAGAAATGTTATGTTTAATATGGTAATTGAAAAATTGCACGTAAAAGATTTCGAGTAATTAATTACATTTCTGAAGAATCCTTTAAAACTCAATGAATTTAATAATGCAAAGTCTAAAAATGTGAAAAAATACAATCTTACTAATAACCTATATTGTTCCACATTCGTCTAGAATCTACGCAAAATACTACAAATGATCTGCAAAACATTAATGTACAAAGAATGCCCTATTTATGTTTCGCGCTCATCGTTTCGCGAAAACATGGCGCCAGCCAATCGGAAGAAAGGATGGAAGGAAGGAAGGTATTTCGCTAGGAGTAACCGATTACGGTGCCTGTCGTGACGTGTGTCAATCTGTTCGAAAGAATTGTGACGCATTTTCATGGAGGCGTGTAGAAAACCCAACCTAGTTAAACGTACGAACAACATAAAATGATACACATCGCCATTTATCGATGTTATTCAAATAACATACGTCGCATTAATGAAAGGAAGCATAATCCATAACTGTCACAGTATCAATCCTTCCATCATTTTTTGAACATTTTTCTTAAAAACTAAACAAAACTATATCCAACAAAAGCCGTGCCCTCATAAAACATATATTATTATTTTAGGAGGAAACGTTTATATAAATAAATAAATTATCTATACGATCGACATTATAATTTTCTTATTACGATTTCTTGAATTTCGTCAGTAAAGAAATGTATACTGTGTGTATCATTTTATTATTTTTAATACTTTAACAATGTATTATACTGTATTCAATAATTTAGTTATTGCAAATGCAAAAACGAAGTTTTGTAGTAAAAGAAAATCTGCACAAAGATGTATAAGAAATTAATACGTTTATTTTCAAGAAAACGAAAATAAATTTTTAAATATATTTTAGAGATATTTGATATCGAACAGAATATAACTTAAACAATTTATGTTTATTTGCAATTATAAATTTTTCCACAATTTTGCGTTAATATACTTCCCAGATTTTCAACAAATTTTGACTGAGACCTTTAACATTATATCTCAGTAAATAATTTATAAAAAAAACAATTTTTACAACTACATTGATCAGACATTGATTTTCTTTTAATAAATCTGGTTTATCATGCTAAAAAGTAATATAACATTGACTTAATAAAAAAATATTAAATAGATGTTACAATTAATATTCAATAACAAAAGATTATATCACAGCATTTCACATTCTTAACACCTATAATTGAGTATCATTGTAATTGTAAGCATGCAATATCAATTTTATAGAAGTTTCTTATAAAACTCTCTTATGTACCAAATATAAGTTAATGATAACAGTATTGTATAAAAACATAAATAAACTTTATCTTATCTACTACACATGTGACTGTAATACTCATTCTTTTATATTTCACAAAAAAAAACTGTGACACATATTTTATTAATACATGAAATTATTTGTAACTGATGACATATAAAATAATAAGTAAGAATGTATGTTCCATATTTCTTCTCTATCAAATATGTATCATAAAGATGCACAAAAATAATATATGAATTGAAGTTGTTAGAATATGAATACTATTAAATTTATTACAAATTCATGTACTAGTAATGAAATGTAATTATGAAATGTTTAATATGCTCCGTTAAAATTATATTTTATACTTTATATATCTTCAAATTATAATGGATTAAATTAAAATGATATAATTATGTTATTCCCAATACTAATTATAAATATTAATTTACACAATATCAAATTTATGAAACTTACCACCACCAGAGTTCCAGCAATTATCAGTCATCCCTGTTTATCCATCTGCAAAGTTGGCACTACATTATTACACTGATATCCAACTTGCTCAATTATGTCACAGCACAGATGTCTTCGCCAGAAATATGCACTCTCAATGCACTTTTCATGGGCTTCTTGTAACCGATAAGGAAACTCTTAGTTTTGTTGAATCGAATTGCACCAATGAGAGCACCAGTTTCATTATTGATCTCACTACACTCTCTTGATCATAGAGTATAAAATTGATTCAAACAATCGTGTATTTATATACTTGTAATTATGTCCGAATAAATTACTTTCTGAAGTATAAGATGTACACAAAAAGCTATTATAAGATGTGATAATTAAATAAAAACATTAGGCCATATTAACAATTACAAGATGAAGACAATTTTTTCTATTTTGTTTCTTCTCAAAAAATTTACAATTAATCAGAAAAATATATTTTATAATACTGACACTTTATATTACACGTATCTCCTTCGTATTTAAATTGGACACTCAGATTTATTTAGGCAACAATCCAAAATTATTTTTTCCTTTGATAAACTCATAAAAAAAGATTATTTTGAATGGAAAATATTGCAATTTAAATGTTATAATAGTATCAGGAATGTTACACTAAAACAAGCAATTTTTAGTAGAAAAATTAAATAACACTGATAATATAATATTTAGCTAAAAATGATTATTTAATCTTACAACATTTAATATTTTAAAAAATGTTTGGACTATACATTTAATTGTTTATACCAGTATGAAATAATACTTCCATGTTTTTTACTTTCAGAATCACATTTTAAGCATTAAAAACAATCTTTTATTTGAAAAAATACATGATATTTGATATTTTTCTGTGTTTTCCTCAATAAAAAAATTTGTTCACCAATGATCTCGTTTGTTTAAAAGTATGAGCACGAATACTGAAAAAACAACAACCACCATACTAATCCAAAAAATACAGAAAACAAACAAAAACGCATTTAAAAGGTGATAGGTTAATTAAAATTTGGTCTTACTTGAGTTTTTGAAACGACAAAAATTTGCATAAATAGTAACAGCCAATAAATACCAAGGAGAGGTTATGAAACCTTGTAAATAAATTAAACGGTACAGCAAAAACAGAAAAGTATCATCGTTCATAGCGTTGATCAAGGTTATTTAAACAAGTCAAAGAAGAATGAAACACTTGAAACACGATCGTGTAGATACCTGTTGTGCGGTGAAATGCCGTATCACAGGCACAACAATCAGCTTAAAACTTGAAGCGAGACACAAAGTCGTTTTCTCGTCGCACGATTAAGTTTGACAAGCTTCACCTCGATTTTGTCTGAATGACGCCTAGAAAACGTCGAATTCGTTTCGCGACTTTGAGGTTATCGCGTAGAATCAATAAGAATTTTATATCGTACTTAAAACGCGAGTCCACTATTTTATGACCGCGGAAATCAAAGACCAAGTCACTCATAAACTAGGCCTGACATCATGACAGAGACAGGAACGGTCGTGATACGTGATTACGAACGGATGACCGAACGCGCGGCAATGGGGGGTCTGTGTATTGTCTGTGGGTAGCTCTCTCTCTCTCTCATTCTTTGGTTTGCTACTTCCCTAGATAATTCTATCTTCTTCGCACCGGCCAATACAAGGTTAAACGCTCATTAACTGGAAAACGGCACACGTTGCCACGTTTGTGAATTTCGGTGGCCGATCACTAAACGCCCCGTATGTTCAAACGTACTTCGCAACACATAATAAGCACTATTCTTTCCTTCTATTTCTTGATTTCTGTCTCTTTCCTTTCCCCTACCTGGCAGCTACCTTTCTCTTTCTTTCTCTTTCACGACATAGCGCACTTTGCTTATTCGAAGAAAGGGGAAAAACTCATCTGGAAAATGGCTGCCGCCCGCCAGTTACCGATTTATCCGTTTCTTGCATAGCTACTCTCAAACGGAAATAGTAACGAGCGTGAAAACACAAACAATGCTGATACTCTTTGTACTCGTTCCGATAGATCGTTACTGTGACGAAAACACCGATTACGCGACGGAGCGAACGTATATTCTAAACGCCGGCACACACACGTAATAATCGCAGTGCATACTTGCTATTCCGAGAGAGTATGCATATTAAATTTTTTTCTCCGAATGTCGTACGGCAACTCTATCTTTTCTCGTGTATGCGCGTACGAAGAACACAGCACTTGTCAAGACCGTATTTTATTACGGAAGAATCACTGTAACGAGCAACGACCGTCAGCGTCTTAAAATCATCCGATTTTCTTACGCACGCACTCTTGTCGGCAGTGACGTCGCTTCACTATACACTTGTACAGTTCTACTACTCGTTCGCATCAGTAATCTCGTTCGCCACCTTACGACTTCGGCTATTATCGGTGAACTACGATGTTTATTCGGCCCATCGGCCGACCAGTCACGGTTCGCCCTGAGATCGTCCCTATTTCTTGTTTACGAATTGCGTTCGCTACTTCCAAACGGTAGACGGTTACCAGTGACTAAATCCTCTGATCATTCAAATCGCATACGGTTAATAAGATTTTTCTTACAGAATGACAGTCTGTTTCTTTTTCGAATATATTTTTGTTTAAAATACTTTCATTGATTTTCTCGTATCATCTGGTAACAGAGATTGACGAAACTTTCATATTCGTTAGTTACATTATACAGTGTATGTAGTATGAACCACAGGTTGAAATCAGTTATAATATCGGTTTCGATTCTTCAATCAGTCACAAACAATTTTTATTCCGAATTTTTATATTAATATTATAATGGTTATATTACATGTTTCGTTTCTATGTTGGTTTGTTTTGTTTGTTATACGCGGTTCGTGCACAAGTTTGTTTATATCTACTGACTCGTCTCGAATCAGTGAGAAGCGCTTTAAATTTCATACAGAATAAAATTATATTTTCTTAAGGCGAACTATTGTTTTCATTACATTAAATTAATATTACTGTTACATATTAATATATTCGTGAGTGATACTTGAAAAAATGTTGACACCATGAGACGAGGAGAATGCAACGTTGTACATCAATATTTTCAAATCTGCGATGTATAATCGAAAATTGTTCTGCAATAATTTCGGTATGTAATGTACACATATACTTTATTTAGACACTTCATTGTTTATTTGTTTCTATTTAGTATTTTTAGTTCCAATATTTATAATTTCCAGTTTTCTAAAAATAATAATAGAATTTTAAAGAAAGGAACAAAATAACACTGACATAAGAATTATCTCTCATAATTGATACAAAACCGAAAAATGGTAATTATAGGACCCATGTAATATTGGTTCTGACGAACTGAAACCAAAACCAATACGCTTGAAAATGTTGATTCTATGTAACAGTTATTCAAATTGAAGATTTTTTATAACTTATTTCAATCAGTCCCAATATATAATAGTTCAAAACGGGTATTTTCAGAAACTTTTCAACTGTATTAATCTTTGATAGATACAATAATGGGAAATTTATTTGAATAATAAAATTGTCACCAGCATCGTGTTTTATAACTAGAGTTCGAATTCTAGAATATGTTTAATTGGTGCAATTATAGTCATAGTTACATTTAAGATATAACTGACTTATAAATATGTATAATAGTTACATTATGAAACATAACTCAAATAAAATACAGTTAATATTTTATTTATCAGTAACATAAGATGTAATCAGCATTCAATTTTTGTATTATTTAATGTATTTAATACATTGCTTTAATATCTGAATATATGTTTGTATTACATAATATAGCATCAATGTTTATAATTAAAACAGATTTTGAGTTTAGAATAGTGTCATTTATTGTTACAAGATTATAGGCTACAAAATTGAAAAACATATAATCATTTGTTCTTTTTCGCTTTTTCTTTAACAAAAGTAACATTGTATGAAATAAAAAATTAAACACATATTATCTCCATTTTGAGAGAACTAATAAGTTGCATTGTTGTAATTATATAACAGATAATGGCAAATTATAAATAACTTCTATTGTTACACAAATATTTACATTATGCTATAAAAACTTTCTATAAATGTAGAAAACATATTTAACTATTAGTAATAACAAAACATGTATCTGTAATTAATATTATTTTTCACTTTGGTATGGCTCAGATTCAAAGTTTTATAAAGATTAATCCTTAATTTTTTATTTTTTATTTTACTTTTCTGATAATATGGTATGTAAACATAATAACACTCACTTTAATCAATGATTGCTTACAATATATCTGACATTCCTTCATGTTTCAAAATACACCAGAAATGTTTGTATGTATGTATAAACATCAAATATATTTATATATACATATGTTATATATTGAAAACAGTATTGTTAATTAATTTTCAGTGATAAACACATTCTTTTCATCCATGAAATTAAAAAAAGATTTGAAAAAAATACGAGAAAAAAGCGAAATAATAATTCTTCGATACAATTTATGATTCGATGTAATGAATTAGTATTAGAAATAAACAAAAATTATTTTAAATACAAAATGCATTACCATGTCTATGTAACCCTGTTTCATATTTAGATAACAATTAATAAGTTTTATTTTACATGCTTTCAATTATCATTTAAAAATTCACGAAATAAGAACAAATTTCAGTATAATATATTTAAATCATATAATACGCGGTTTGATGACTAGTGTGACATAATTTTATAATATAAAAGCTTAGTGTTTATACGAGGGGTTGAAAATTGTCTACAAATAACTCTTTTAAATTGTTATATAAAAGTTCTTGGTACAACAGATATGAAGAACCATTATTCAGAATAGGTGTTATGGAGAACCAAAAAAAGTAAACATATCGATTCTGGTTATGATAGTAATATCGGTTTCCGTTCCGATTATGTAATGGTTCCTGCATCGATTTCTTAGAACCTGAAACGGTTAAATGTGTATCGTGTATACAGAATATTTAAAAAATACATATAAATACTTAAGGAGTTAAACCTATACATTACAAACAATAAAAAAAAAACCGTCATATGAACATATGTTCTGTATTTCTTAATTTTCGAGTTATGAAAAAGTAAAAAAAATGTTCGTCAACACATGCTACTACACACTTAGTAGTACATCTTGTCATTACATGATTTTTATAAATTTCATCGATTGTAAGATTTATTAATAATCTAAATTCACAATCAGTATCTCAATTTCAAGAGTTTAGTACGGTTCTAAAAGCAGCAAAATGGTTTTATGTACCGTCTTCTGATCAGAACTCATATTAGAATAGCAAAATCTATTATGCAACACAAATGAACAATGTCCAAAATTTACGAAAATGGATACAAAATAAATTTAAGACTATTGGAGAAATACTCAATATTTTCCAACAATTACTATAATTCGATATTGAGGCGCGTTATGAATATTTCGAATTCCTTTAAATCTCGGCTTCCTAACTATTTACATGTATTTCTGCAATACCCTGTATGTAATATTACTCCTCTATTCTTTAAATCTTTTGAAAATTTATAAACTTCATACATTTTCTAGAAACTTACAAATTTAATTATTTATTTATTTGTAAGAAATCGAAGAAAATTGAAAAAATTTATAAATATATATAACAGTTTTTAAGAATGTACATTACACACTACTATCCTACAGATATGATACACATTTAACAGTTTTATTATTTAAAAAGTAATTTATGGAACTGTTACACAACCGATACGTAACAGTTACAAAACCGATGTAAGAATCGATATTAAAACCCTAATCGGAATCGATGCGTTCACGCTTTTCATATCTATGTAACTATTATTCCAAATAACAAATATAACTATTTCAATAATCTCAATCGATATTGTAACTGTTTTCAATCCCTGTCTTATACGAATAAGTAATTTCCTATAACAATGGATCTTGCGCAAATTTATTTTCAGTACCCTTATAAACCATAAAATCTATGTTTATGTATGCCAATAAGTTTGAAATAAATATTGATAGTTATAAATAAAATATCACAATTACTAATTCACTTGGGGTTTGAAATAAATTAACGTTATACTTGCTACATATAATTCTTAGTCATTTAAGTACTTTATATTAATATTTAATATAATAAACCTTCCCTATGAACTAAAGTCTATTAGCAGGTAATGCATTTTTATTGCATTGTAGAAAATATATCACATTAATGACGGTTTAATGTTCTTAAATTTAAGGCATAAATTTGTAATTTGTTACAAGAAAAATTGTTAAGTTAGTACTTAAATATCTCGTAAGAAAGAAAAATAATTTAAAAATGCATTCCCTACTTTAATTAAATACATATATCGTTCATCGTATACTAACACATACTAATCTAATATATTATAAATAGTCCCGCATACTTATTGTAAGTATAGAATCTAAGTTTATAATAAATTATGAATAACAAAGTACGATCATTTGTTTTGGAAGTTATAAAACTGCACTAGGTTCCTTAAATATTTTCTTCTAAGAAGAAATTATTAGACTAATATTTTTGTGATATTTTCCGATTTTTATACCACAATAAATACATCACACAGATAAATTTCAATATTATAGACTGCAAGCTAACATATCAAAGTTTTTATGTTCTCGATTAAAGATATAATGCTTTGTAAAAAGTGTAAAAGTATAATATTATGGAAATTTGATAAAATAGAGGACTTATGTGTCAGAAATTTTGAACAATTTAAAGTAAAATCTTGTAAAATTATAATATTTCAATAATAAATTACACCATTTTTTAACAATACTCAAATTATTATAAACAAATTTTAATTAATATCATTATTTAGATATACATATTTTCGTTTTATTTCTATATACAAAAAATAAAACTGCAGGTACTTTTCAATTAAGAGTATCATTCTGTGTAAATAAAATATAATAAATGTATATATTAAATAGTAGTTGTATCTTCTTAGTAAAAGTATATTTAATTAAATAAAATTAATTTCTTCTTCTTTTTGATCGAAAAAAGAAGTCACAAATCAAGAAACAGATATAATCAGAACATATTACATGCAAACTAACAATGTAAAATGTTAATAAAAACTTTATACATAATTTCTTTTCCATGCTATCACATTAATACATTGTTCAAGCTCTATTTTATGTATACTGTTCATTTTGCAACTAATGTTTTCTTACCTGAACGTTTCTGGTTATATTTAACCACCTTATTTTATACATCAGCATCTTACATAATACGAATAAATTATTTTTACTCTACCATATCTATTTATTATTACGGTAGGCATAGGATCACTGTTTTATATATGGTCTTAAAAAAGTTTCTTATAGCCACTGTAATAAATGATTAAAATTTTTGCTGTTTTCTACATTACTCTACAACAACTCCTAGATTTGTGTTATTAGTAGATACATTTATTTCTTCGTCTTTTATAGCAGTGTTGTCAGTTATAGTTGAAAATGTTTGATGTATGTTTGGAGTTTGATTATCAGGTTTTCCTTCCTCTGGTGGTTGTACCGTAGTCAATGTACTCCACCAATTAGAAAAAGCTCCTTTAGCTTGCGAAATCGCGCCACCTAATAAACGAAGCACATTGTTTTTAATGTATTATACAAAACGCAATATACATTTTCTACATATAAATTTATAAGTCAACTTACCTACGGCTTTCCCTGTTGTTGCAACTGCTCTTCCGGTTGATGCCATTGCTTGATTTAACTTTCTACCACTTTCTGTATTTTGCATTGTACTGCAATACATGTGTCATTTGTTTTACAAACACAATATAGTTTGTAATAATTATTCAACCGATAGATGTATTACGTAATTTTACTTACTGTGATAATCGTAATTTCATATCTTGCACCGATAACTGTCCTGCAAATGGATGACCAGGTTCTATATTATTGATTTCTGGTTTGTTAGAATTACTCCACATTTTATAGTTATTTGTCAAACGCCAAGCAGCAATAAATGCGGAGTTATAGTGATCAGACTGACGACTATCTTGTTGCATAGATGTTCGCAACATACTCAATAAATAGACTCGAAATTGAGTTCTAATCCATTCATCGCCACCTTCCCATCCCACACCATCCAAGAAAATATCTTTACGAGGTTCTGATACATGTCTAACTATGTAATCAGCAAATCTTAGATCCTCTGTTGTGAGATGTAATTGCCTTCTCAATTCTGGATCAGTTGTTTCTATTCGTGTATTGTCAACCTTTGTAATCGCGGTAAAAATTTTAATCAGTTTGTTTCAAAACTACTTTTCATTAAAAAAAACCCGAATATAAACTTACCTCTACCAATACATCAATAAGTTGTTTTTTTTGTTTGAATAAAATATTTGTTACTCCCACTATGTATCCTCTAACATTAATATCTGCCAAGAGATCCAAATATGGTAAGGACAGATATGGTAAACATAGGTAACCCTTAAGGAAATTCGTAAATCATTAATCATTTGTTGTTTTATATATTCGCAATGATAGTAATAACGTTGTTCATATTCTCGTACCTTCATAAACAGATTTAAAGGTAAGCCACAAAGTTCTGGATTTATATGAGCAATTTGAGTAATATTGTTTGTTAAACGTGCATCTGAAAGTGCGTCATTACTTGTATCACGCGGTAATGTATTGTCTGTATCTGTTGTGCCTAATGTGATTGTTGTTACACTTTGTACTCTGTGTACATATTCATTTGGTTTCCCAGAATATAAAGAATTATTTTCTTCTGTATATGACTCTGTACATTCTTGCACGGGTTCGACTTCGATAACTTTCATATTTAAATTTTCATTTTCATTGTTATTTTTTTGTAAGGTCATGTCTCTAAATCCATCCTCGAATTTGTCCTCGATGGTTTCAACAGGCTTATTATCATTTATACACAATGAATTTTTATTAGAATTACCATTAACATGCTCTTTCAATGTATCTGATATGTTATCTTTAACAGAATTTATAGAAGATACATTATTATCAATATTATTTATTGATATTTCTTCTTCATCAAATGATGGAATAGGAGACATTGGTCTAGATGGTCTAATAAAAAAAAAATTACACATTTAGTGTAAGGAAGAATGTACCTTTAGTTTGTTATTTAATACTGTGTATATTACCTAACATAAGCAGCTTGTTGCAAGCCATGTTCAATCATACCCGGATATAACGAAAGTAATGTTAATATTGCCGCACATAATGGTTGCACCGGTGATTGATAGAAAACTATTTTTTTTTCTAATAAAAGTAGTTTAAACAACAAAAGAACTTTATGCCGAAATTGCAGAATAAAGTCTCTTGCAGATAATCCTGTAAATGTTAATATTGATTATATAAAACGTTTGTTCGTATCATGTATTTGAAAACTTTAATATCAAGAAAGGTTTGCCACTATTTTATAATTACCGACAAAGAGCTGCGGTGGTATTTGACTCTCACTACTCATACAAGAATTAAGATGATGATAAGTATCTTCCAATAACGATACTTTACTAAAATCACCTTCATCGAAGTATGCATGCGTTATTAAAGCCATTTTGACTTGAATGTGGCCATACAATGGTAAAGTACTTAATACACAGACAGATTTTTGTACAGTTCCCCTTGTTATGTCGGATGTACGGTTTTTTAATTTCTAAAAATTCAACGATCGTTAATATTATTGTACCTTAAGATTGCAAATAAATATCACGCTAATTCCATAATTTGTATATATCTTGTATACATAGTATTATAAAAATATATATTTTTTTATTGTATTAAATTAAATCCTTTTATATTACTTATAAATAATGAAGCCAAAGAGAAAACATGCTTTTCCTGAGTTGTGGTTCAAATAATCAGGTTTCAGGAGCTGTCTAATTGTAAGACACTCCCGCCCCCCATCTTCGAATATTACTGACCACTTGTTTTTCTGAAAAATAACATTTTATTCGGCACCTGGTACTTGAACGAAGAGTAATCTTTAAATTAACAAGTCTTCGAATGATATAACACACAGAGTGATCTATTTTAATACTTAAACAAATACAGGATGTTCGGCCACCCCTGGGAAAAATTTTAATGAGGGATTCTAGAGGCCAAAATAAGACGAAAATCAAGAATACCAATTTGTTGATGGAGGCTCCGTTAAAAAGTTATTAACAATTAAATTCCAAAATTTCAAATCGATCTGGAAAAATTATTTTCGGTTGCGAGGGTCAATTACAATCATTTTTGATTTTTTTAGAGAAAAATTCGAGAAGGTGTGAAATTTTTCGGCAGAAAAAAAAAATTTCAAATCGTTCTAGAAAAATTATTTTCGGTTGCGGGTGTCAATTACAATCACTTTTGGTGAATAGACATACCCCCGAAATCCTGCGCATTTTCGAGAAGAAAATTCAGTACGGACGGAACTTTAAATGTTAATAACTTTTTAACAAAGCCTCAATCAAGAAATTGGTATTCTTGATTTTCGTCTTATTTTGGCCTCTAGAATCCCCCATTAAAATTTTTCCCACGGGTGGCCGAACACCCTGTATATGAAAATGCAATAATGTTTCTAGCAATTTAAAAAATTAAACATCATCTATGTATATTAAATAATGTCTTATTTGTTGTATATTTGAATAACAAATTTCGTGAATATTTATCGAATTGAATTTTTCAGTAAAACTTCAGTTTATTAATGTTCTAGAAACTAATTTTCGCATACATTGTGTATAACTTTTACTTGTCTCTTATCGTTAAAAAGCTTTTTTTACTTTTCAGTTTTATAACAGTTGTTTCACCGGCTACTTGTAACACTTATTGATGACCATAAAGCAAGTTGGTAAACAATTTAAATTTTCAAGCTGCGTCTTTTCGAGACGTACCACTATTGTAATAAATGGGCTGTTTATTTTATGATCAGGAGGTCGGATAATCGAGGGACTACCGTATTTTATTTCTGAAACAAGTATAATAATATAATGGAATGATAAATAATAGAATTTAGGATGTCAGTATTATGCATAATAGCGTAAAACAAAATAATTTTTATAATCACTCTTATACGTTTAGAATAAAAGAATCAATGATAGAGAATTTTAATCGGAGCGAGTTTAGTTCATATAAACCGTTCGAATGAAAAAGAACAGTGGCTTTGTCTTCTCTTCTCGAAATATGATACGTTACAATTAAAGCCGCCAAAGTCTCGGTCGAAATTTATGGCCTGTAGTCTGACTCACTCGCCGCGGTAAACAGACCCGTAAAATAGAGGACGGTTTCGACATTAGTTGTTCTTGTGCGTCGAACAGACGACTAATAGTGAGTCAATACATTTCTTATCATTTATAGATTAATTTTATCACATTTCAATGTTGCGTTAATTACGAATGGATAGTAACTTGAGCACCTCTTCACATTTATAAAAATAAAAAGTACCGTGATTGTACACCATTATTTATTGTGAAATATTTCTCTCATAAAATTAAGTGACGGTGATAATTATGGAATATTATTCGAGGCACTAGTATAGATAGTGCAAAAAAATTATGTCATGACCAACACAACGGGATTTTGCAGCTTCGACTCGGAAAAATTTATTTAAAAAGAATGGTTATAAAATTGACCTAGATCTCACAAATTGGTTAAGTTCATAACGTTCATGTTTTATTTTGTTGTCATTGAAATCGTCTAAATATCAACCTTGAAATTACCGAAACCCTTTCATCTACAAAAATATTATTACTACCATGATGTGGTACCCTTCGTTGGATGTAACTTTTGCGAATAAATGTTTTCCATATTTCACAAAATAACGGGAATATTTAAAGCGGTTAAAATTATTGGATTGTCCTGTGTATGCATGGAACACCCACTTCACGATTTTCACTTTTGTTCTCGATGTATAGAAACACCAGCGAGTGTCGTGTCAAGGAAAGATAAGTTGCTGGTAAATTTCGCTTCCCACTTTTTCATTGTGTCACCGCTCGATCTCAAACCAGTGACAATAAAAGAATTTTCTATACTGAGTGAACCACGTAACTTGACCATTCATATTATTTTCATTGTTACTGTATTGATCAATATTTTTTCACTTGGAATGACATGGTGCAGAAATTTTTTATAACTTCTTTTTGCGTGAATTTCCAAGGCCATCTTCAATTTGTATATACACAACATTACGGTTTCTTTTATCTATCCTTTAATGGGTACTGAATCAAAATCAATGAATTGTGTAACATGAAATTTAAATGATTTTGAGTAGAAAATTTTTTATTGTCAGAACATATTATTCTATGTAAAGTTACTTTAGAAACTGCTGGCATTCATTCAGAGTGTTACGTTTCGCCGAAATTAATACTCGTATTCAAGGTCATATACAGGGTGTTCGGCCACACCTGGGAGAAATTTTAATGGGGAATTCTAGAGGCCAAAATAAGACGAAAATCAAGATACCAATTTGTTAATGAAGGCTTCCTTAAAAAGTTATTAACTTTAAAGTTCTGCCCGTACCGAATTTTTTTCTCCAAAATGCGCAAGATTTCGGGGGTATGTCTATTCACCAAAAATGATTGTAATTGACCCCCGCAACCGAAAATAATTTTTTCAAAACGATTTGAAATTTTTGAATTTAATTGTTAATAACTTTTTAATGAAGCCTCAATCAACAAATTGGTATTCTTGATTTTCGTCTTATTTTGGCCTCTAGAATCTCTCACTACAATTTTTCCCCGAACACCCTCTATAGAGTGTTCGGCGACCCGTAAGAAAAATTTTAATGGAAGATTCTAGAGGCTAAAATAAAACGAAAATCAAGAATACCAATTTCTTGATTGAGGCTTCGTTAAAAAGTTATTAACGTTTAAAGTTCCACCTGTAGAACGGCAATCTGCGAACTACTGCGTACACGTGACAGTGGTTCTCATTCACAAAACTGTTTTTCATGCTGAGTGAAAACCACTATCGCATGCACGCGACTATTCACAGATTGCCGTTCTACAGATGGAATTTTATACGTTAATAACTTTTTAACGAAGCTTCAATTAACAAATTGGTATTTTTGATTTTCGTCTTATTTTGGCTTCTGGAATTTCCCACTAAAATTTTCCCCAGGGTTGGCCAAACACTCTGTATAATAAGGTTAAAAATTATCTTAATAGCTCATAAAATGTCTCATTACTTTAATGATAGAAATAACAGAAGCGAAGTACTGTGATTCATCCTGAGTATCATGAAGTTATCAAATTTCCATCCTGTCCAAGATTCCTCTTAATAAGTATCAGGATGCCATATACAGCACATGGTCAGAGAGTGAGTTAAAAACAAGTGACCAATATCTATAATGTATTAAACCATAACTTACTAAAAATATGTTTCCATTTAAATTTTCTAACTTATTAAAAATTTCAAAATGTAACAGAAACAATCAATATATTATACTGCCATTTCTTTATCTATTTCATATTATATACATTATGCAGACTTTTTCATTTCAATCAAACCATGCAAGTACATATCACCAGAATATTTTAAGCAAAAATTGAAAAGTTATGTGGCTAACATTATATTATGAACATGATCTTTTCACAAGTAGAGACAGTTTAGATATTCAAATATAAAACGAACCGTAGAAATTTTCTAACCGATAGATGATGGTTTAAATGAATTGTTTAAATGTTAAATGACATGGTTTAACAATAATTTTTTACTGTTTTTAATTAATTTTATATAATTTGTTGACTTCTTTTTATATCTGATAATTCTTAAGATAAATAGCATTAAAAAGCTTAAACGTCCAAATCTAGCTTGACCCCTTTAAATTTGAATTATCTGTGTTAAAAAAAATATGTATCTATTCCTTATTCATGGCTTTTCTACAATTCTGCGGTTTCATTAAAATCGGAGGAAATACTATGTATATGTTCTGTGTAAGTAAATATTGCTATGATCTAGATACAGGGTATAGGATTATATAAATAAATGTAGTTCATTGTTTTTATATTTTCTGTAGTTTCAATGCGGTATGAAAGATGGGTCTCTTTAAAGCTCTTCAACTTTCATTTGAAGCATTCTGTGATATCATTAAGAATTTTCTAGATACTCATATGGATCAATTGAAATGATAAAAATGATGCACAATAAAAACGAAAAATGTATTGTCATGTAACAAAATAAATTTAAACAAATTGAACTATTATACATTGAAAGGCTGTATATTAAAATTGTAATTACCTCAACAGGGATTTGTCTAAAACATGAAATACCATATATTGTACGTTTTGCATCATTTAGACTAGGTAAATGGAAGTAAACTGTATCTTCATCATAATTGTGAGATCCATCTGGTAAAGCAAGAGTTGGCAAATATTTCCAGCCTGGTGGACATTCGTTTGGAGCCCCAGGTACCAAGGGAGGAAATGAATATTCTACCTAATAAATTAATGATTGGTATTCAAAAATATTGTAAAATTGAAATTCGTTATATCACTTTTGTATTATAGCATTATTAATTAACACTTTGACCAAATAATTGCAAAAGATAAACTACATATAACATTTGCATATGAAATTAGCAAATTAGAACTTAATAAAGCATTTATTAGCTTATGTTTATATAACTCTTTCCTTTATTTCTACTTGTAGAACATATTGGGGTAGCTTGACTGGAAAATCTTAGGATACTTTACATGTATTTATCTCGTGTACACAGGATAAACGATTTAAATGAGATATCTACATTTTTCTATTGTGTATGGATATAAGAAAAATCACTCGAAGGACAATATAGTTATGAGCAGAATTTTCTTAAGGATCTTTTTTTCAAAATTGCAAATGTATTTTTTTAAGTGTAGCCATATATAATTTTTTATATAGGATACGATCGAAAAACATACAAGCGGATAGAAGATGATTTCTCATGAGAAAATTAGTTTCTATGTCAAAGAAATATTTTTGAATAATAAATACATCACAATGTATTTTATATGGGAAATAAAGAAATTGTTTGTTGCGTTAATGGAATTTTAGAATATCTCTTTCAATAAAGTATATTTCCAATTCAAAAATTTTAAATAAGACGTGTCAAAACAAAATAAATATACGATACTTAAAATTACCTTATAAACATTTTTTTCTTAATATTATTTTTAATCCTTAACAATATAATATTGCACACATAGTTTTTTCTTATATTTATATGCAATAGAGTACGTTGACATTCCCATTTAAATAGTTTGACCTGTATATTTACCGCATACATATATTAATTTATTCAAGTAAATATAGTGCTGTGTAGCAAAAATAAGTGCTATAAAATAATTCATTTTCAATTTGTAAAATTTTAAAATATATGCACTGGCAATACTTTGTATGAGATATTGTTGTCAAAACTGTACAGTGAAAAATCCATACTCATAGAGAAAGAATGATCATTAGCTTTTTTAAGAAGAATAATAAGATAATAACAGTAACTTACTTGACATCCTTTTTTGTGATGAAATCCAACTACAATCACGTGAAGTATTGGTCCAACAGATTCTGCCATATTTTCACAATATACGTTAAATATAAAACTTACATATGGCGTATTTATTAATTCCCGTATTAATTTATTTCCTTCATTTTGAGTAAGTAGAAATATCTCTTTTTCTGAGCAGTCAAACTAACATTCATATGCGTTTTCAATTCACCATGTTAGTTTCACGCCTACCAACTACTAGTGTTACCAGCAGTGTGGCCAGATCTGGCATAATTGAGTGCATCGACGTCGACATTAGTAACGATGAACTTCCTTAGCGTCTAACGGAGTGGTGGGGATAGCAGGCATATACATACTACCGCTCGAGCCACGCATGCGTGAGCTCGACACTTCGCGCAGCTTCGGGAAAACGATAAAGAACGCTAGCGTGAGCCTTTCCTTCTTGCTCTTGTAACAACTGAAATACGATCTCGCGATAATCGGCATACGATTCCAAGTCTTGACTGCCCCAGCATTTTTACTTTCCGACCTATGCAAGGTGAAAGGAAAGTACCATAACGAAGAAAAATTTCGAAAACTTTTTTTAGCGAAAATACACGTTTTAAGACCCACTGATCATATTGTGACTGTTAAAAAAAAGAAATTTTTTTTCTGTGCCTAAACGACTGAATGTATTTCAATGAAACTTTACATTTATGTTTTATGTTCCCGTTTCAATGTCTGATTAAATTTTGAGCGTGATCAGCTCCCGGATAGTGATGATTATATGTGTTATAGTTTTATAATTACGATCTAAATAGGAGAATTAATTGCTACAGAAATAGATTAATCCTGACTTTTTCCGCGATGTTTTTCAATAACCGTATCAATTTGTTACACAGAATCAAATGTTATACAGGATGTACGGCCGCCCCTGGGAAAAATTTTAATGTGAGATTCTAAAGGCCAAAATAATACGAAAATCAAGAATATCAATTTTTTGATTGAGGCTCCGTTATAAAGTTATTAAAAAATTTCAAATCATTCTGATAAAATTATTTTTAATTGCGGTTGTCAGTTACAATCATTTTTGGTAAATAAACATAACCCTGAAAACCTACGCACTTTCGAGAAAAAAATTTCTGACCGAAAATCTAACGCGAGACCAGAAATGCACCCCCGAAATTTCATGCGAATCTTTAAAATGTCGTCACTTCTAAACGGATTGGGGGATTTTAATGTTTCGAACGGCAAAGAACGCGTATTTTGGTGAAGAATATGTAGAAATTCTAAAAATATTGGAAAAGTTGTTCCTTAACCCCGTAAAGTGATAAAAATGGTCCAATTTTCAAACGGCCATAACTCCTACAATAGTGAATGGATTTGATTGAAATTGTTTTCTGAAGTAGAGCTCATAGGTATCTACAAAAAAGTATTAGACAACTTTTTCTGTTTAGTGCTAACCAAATTTATTAAAAATGAAAAACGAATTTGTAAGAAAAATCGACAGGGTGCTTAAATTCGGCGAAAAAAAAAATTTCAAATCGTTCTGAAAAACTTATTTTCGATTGTGGGAGTTAATTACAATTATTTTTAGTCATTAGACATACCCTCGAAATCCTACGCACTTTCGAAAACAAAATTTGAGTAGGTCGAAAAATGTTTCGAGAAAATTAAAATATTTCAAATCATTCTGGAAAAAATTATTTTGTAGGAATACACAACTTTTTTTGTAGGAAATACACGTTTTAAAACCCCCTCATCATATTGTGACTATTAAAAAAAAAAGAAATTCTTTTTTCGTCGAAAAATTTAGGCCTCTTTCTGAATTTTTTTCTCGAAAATGCGTAGGATTTCGGGGGTATATCTGTTCACCAAAAATGATTGTAATCGACCCCCGGAACTAATAATAATTTTTCCAGAATGATGTGAAATATTTTAATTTTCTTGAAAAATTTTTCGACCTACTCGAATTTTTTTCTCGAAAGTGCGTAGAATTTCGAGGGTATATTTGTTCACCAAAAATTATTGTAATCGACCCCCGTAACTAATAATAATTTTTCCAAAACGATTTCAAATTTTTTTTTTCGTCAAAAAATTTAGGCACCTGCCTCCTGTCGATTTTTCTTACAAATTCGTTTTTCATTTTTAATAAATTTGGTTAGCACTAAACAGAAAAAGTTGTCTAATACTTTTTTGTAGACACCTATGAGTTCTACTTCAGAAAACAATTTCAATCAAATCCATTCAGTATTGTAGGAGTTATGGCCGTTTGAAAATTGGACAATTTTTATCACTTTACGGGGTTAAGGAACAACTTTTCCAATATTTTTAGAATTTCTACATATTCTTCACCAAAATACGCGTTCTTTGCCGTTTGAAACATTAAAATCCCCCAATCCGTTTAGAAGTGACGACATTTTAAAGATTCGCATGAAATTTCGGGGGTGCATTTCTGGTCTCGCGTTAGATTTTCGGTCAGAAATTTTTTTCTCGAAAGTGCGTAGGTTTTCAGGGTTATGTGTATTTACCAAAAATGATTGTAACTGACCACCGCAACTAAAAATAATTTTATCAGAATGATTTGAAATTTTTTAATAACTTTATAACGGAGCCTCAATCAAAAAATTGATATTCTTGATTTTCGTATTATTTTGGCCTTTAGAATCTCACATTAAAATTTTTCCCAGGGGCGGCCGTACATCCTGTATAACATTTGATTCTGTGTAACAAATTGATACGGTTATTGAAAAACATAGCGGAAAAAGTCAGGATTAATCTATTTCTGTAGCAATTAATTCTCCTATTTAGATCGTAATTATAAAACTATAACACGTATAATCATCACTATCCGGGAGCTGATCACGCTCAAAATTTAATCAGACATTGAAACGGGAATATAAAACATAAATGTAAAGTTTCATTGAAATACATTCAGTCGTTTAGGCACAGAAAAAAATTTCTTTTTTTAACAGTCACAATATGATCAGTGGGTCTTAAAACGTGTATTTTCGCTAAAAAAAGTTTTCGAAATTTTTCTTCGTTATGGTACTTTCCTTTCACCTTGCATAGGTCGGAAAGTAAAAATGCTGGAGCAGTCGAGACTTGGAATCGTATGCCGATTATCGCGAGATCGTATTTCAGTTGTTACAAGAGCAAGAAGGAAAGGCTCACGCTAGCGTTCTTTATCGTTTTCCCGAAGCTGCGCGAAGTGTCGAGCTCACGCATGCGTGGCTCGAGCGGTAGTATGTATATGCCTGCTATCCCCACCACTCCGTTAGACGCTAAGGAAGTTCATCGTTACTAATGTCGACGTCGATGCACTCAATTATGCCAGATCTGGCCACACTGGATCGGACACCGGTCACCGGGCAGTGTGGCCAGATTTGGCATATTGGGAGCATCGACAGCGACACTAGTAACGACGAATTTCTTTTAGTGCTCAGCGGAGTGGTGGGGAAAGCAGGCACATACTACTGCACAAGTCGCGTGAACCGCGTGAACGTGAGCTCGATACTTCGGAGAATCGAGAAAGAAGGCGAGTGTGCCTCTCCTTCTCACTCTTGCAACAGTTGAAATCCGAAATCCGTCCTCGCGACAATCGGTATGCAAATACGATTTCGAGTTCAAGTCTCCGTTCAAGTATGCCGTTGACGCGGGGTCGGATTTTAGCACTATCGAGAGCAAGAAGGAAAATGAATGTGAACCTTTCTCTTTGACTCCTTCAAGACGATGAGAAGTGCATCTGCGTTCACTTCGGGCAGGTTCGGAGAAGTGGAAAAGGGGGTGAGTATCAGTTTGTCTTTCTCGACTCTTTGAAACTCTACAAGCTTACGTATACAAGATTAGACGTAGTGTGCGAAAGTGGAATGAGGAGTTCCTGGTGTACCCAGTGCCCGATCTGGTAACACTGCCAACTACCTAATCAGAGATGCCAGAAAAGCACCGCCGGGTGCACACGCACACATGCCAGATACGCGTACGTGAGCTCGTGGAGTTTCGGAAAGTCGACAAAGGCAAACTGACGCATGCCCTCTTTCTCGATTCTCCGAAGCTGCCCGAAGTAATTTCGGATCGCCTCGTGGGAGTCGAGAGAGAAAGGCTCACATTTGCCTTCTCGCTCTAAACAACTGAAATCCGACCTCCCGTCAACGGCATACGATTTGGATTCTCGAGCCGAGATTCTCGACTGCCCAGGCATTTTTACTTTCCGACCTATGTAGGCGCACATAAGCAAAGTACCCATAATGAAAAAAAAATTTTGTAAAATTTATTTTACGGAAATACACGTTTTAAGACCTCCTGATCATATTTTAATTATTGAAAAAAAAGAAATTTTTTTATTCCCATGTATGAGCACACATATGTATATTATTATTACGATTGAGTATAAATAGCTAAATGAATTTAAATGAAACTTTACATTTAAGTTTTATGTTCTCATTTCAAAGTCCGGTTAGACTTTGACTATAATCAGTCCATGGATAATAATGATTATACCTCTTGTTTCATAGTTGTTCCGATATATGTATAGGCATAATGTATAAAAAATCTTTTAAATGTTTCATATAAATCTTAGGACGAATTAAATTTTATATATGTTATACAGACGCGTAGAATGGAATTAGGAATTAAGAAATACGTAGGGTATTCGTATACATGCTTTATTCCCGTTCTTTCAGCGTCGGAAAAACAAATGAGCCCGTCCTGGGCCTAGACCCACGCCTTTGTCGTCAGCCTTCTCCCCCATCGGTAGGGGTGGGAGTGTTGACGGACGAAGGCCAGACGCGGTCCCTTGCCAGCGCCTCGGCTTGGGCCTCGCCTTTTCCCGACGCCTTACATATAAAAAAAATTATATAAACTTTTTCTCTATCTTCTCTAGAAAAGAAAAAATTAAATGAAATCTTATACATTACATGCTTACTTAAATCGCATTGAAAACGAATACCACAAATGTTTTAGAATAATGTGCAAAATGTGATTACGATTTTCGCTAAGACAAATTGAAAACTCGGTTCTAACAAGGAAAAGTTGGAATGGTACCCGATTTTGGGTTAGGTTTTACTTTGAAATATTAATAAAGTTATTACAGATACTTATCTTCAGAAATAGAAATACATTCAACAACCAGCGTGGCGTGAATGACAAGGTATTTGCCTGCAAGTTCCGAGCTTCTTCTGCTCTGCAGGTTCAAACCCTGCCAAAACAAATCCTTTTTTTTATTTTTTCAATCATATTTTAATCGTACACTAAATGTGACATTATATTTTTGTCTGACCTTCGAATATTTTTTTTTTTAAATTGAATTTAACATATGTTATTTTCAATGTACGAAGTACATGAATCTGGATGGTACTTTTCGTAAAAACAGTGAAAACATAACAATTTCAAGCACCACCTACATCTAATGAAAGTTCTGTTTTCACAGAAATAACAAAATTTTGTATCTAACTCTGATGGAAAGGCCGCTTCATTTACATTGATAAAATGTGAACGATTTTCGGATAGTCGTACCTTGTAGCTCGTACTTTTTACCTTATACTTCAGGTAAAAAGGGATATAGCTGAGAAAAACAGTTTTATGACATTACCTGCTAACTCATGTTACTGTTCTACAATGAAACGCTATGTTTTGTACCTTTAAAAATATTCGACTATGTCCTTTTAAAATTTAAGATGCAACCCATACTTTGTATTAAACTGGCAAACGGGATCACTTTTCCTTTGTTTCTAGTTAGTTCTATTTAGTTTGTCATAACAAATTGATACGGTTATCTCAAAACAATCGAGGAAAATCATTATTAATTAATTTCTGCAATTATTAATTCTACTGTTTTGTTTATGTTATAAAAGTAAGAACTCTTCTTATTGAAAAATACCACAGCGTGCACAATACTGGTAAAGAGTAGAATCTCATTTTAATTTATTAATTTTCAATCTAAAGTATTTTGATTTTGAAAAATCGTATTAATAATATATGTACATTGTTGTATGACTAACTCATAAGCCAACATAGATACCGCACTAGAATCATCCTTACACAAACATCCCAGTCATAGGTTTCAAACTCCAGCCTTTCTAGCCTCCTGTACCCGCTTACTCATCCTGTACCCGGTTACTCATTCCGTACGCCACCATTGTCACCCTCAAATACAGGGTGAGGCATTTTAAACAGGTCACCTGAATAACTCGCTTGTTTTTGAAGATAGGAGAAAATGCATTAGACCAAACTTATTTGGTATCGGGGGGCTCATAATCTGGTATTACCAATTTTTTTGTAGGTGGAGGCGTCAAGGAGATATGAAGGTCAACTTTGTTTTTTTAAATGGAACAGTATATTTTATTACTTACATTCTGATAGAGTGTTTCAAGGCGAATACAATGACCTATTATTAAGGTCATTCAAGGTCACCCAAAGTCAACTGCAATAGAAAATAAATTGTGTCAGAGTACATTTCGAATACTTGTGTATCACGTGTGTGTATTGCGTGACACGGGTCACAAAAGATAAACAAACATTCAATCACATTGTACGCTTATCCGTATCCTCAAACATTATTGGTAATTTTACTACCGACTAGAGCACAGCTTCGTAACATTTATTCAGTCTAAGTGTTTAGTTTTCTAAAATGCGTTACACGATAGCAGAGAAAGTAGAAATGGTTCTTATTTATGGTGAATGTCATAGAATTATGAGGGAAGCGGTACGTGTGTATAGTGAAAGATTTCCCGATCGTAATAATAGACCTTCACTTTCTGTCTTTACAAACATTATAAAAAAGTTCCAAGAAACTGGAACTGTGGATAACAAAACACGTAATCTTGCCAAACGAGCAACTGATGATGGAAACTCGATAAATATTGTAGCAGCTGTAATACAAGATCCACATGTTAGTACAAGACAACTGGAACGCGAAAGTGGCATCAGTCAACGAAGTATTTTACGAATATTACACATTAACAAATTTCATCCGTTCCACATATCACTTCATCAACAATTAACTGAAAATGATTATACAAAACGTTTACAATTTTGTGAATGGGGCTTACAAAAACTACAAGACGATGAAATGTTCTTGAGTAAATTGTTATTTACCGATGAGGCCACATTTACAAACCATGGAGCAATTAACCGTCACAACATGCACTACTGGTCGGTAGATAATCCACGATGGTTGAGAGAAGTCGACAAACAGAGACCTTGGTCTGTAAACGTCTGGTGCGGTCTTCTTCATAATAAAATAATTGGTCCATATTTTATTGATGGCACGCTAAATAGTAGTAAGTACCTGAGAATCTTAGAAGACGTTTTGCCAGAATTGTTAGAAGACACTTCACTGGACATACGACAATCCATGTGGTTCCAGCAAGACGGATGCCCTGCTCATTCAGCACGCAATGTTACAGAATTTCTAAATAGAAAATTTGGAGATTCTTGGGTAGGTCGATCAGGAAGTAACAAATGGCCGGCACGATCCCCAGACCTGACACCTCTCGATTTTTATTTGTGGGGAAAATTAAAGGCAGAAGTGTACCGCGAAAAACCAACTACCAAACTTGACATGCAAGAACGTATAAGAAGAGCTTGCTCTGTAATAGATACAAATGAAATTTGCCAGGCAGTGTCATCAGTATTGCAACGATTTAGACTATGTATCCATGTTCAAGGTCGCCATTTTGAACACTTGTAATAGCAGTATCAAAGTATCCAAGTGTTCGAAGAGTGCTTTGAGACAATTTATTTTCTATTGCAGTTCACTTTGGGTGACCTTGAATGACCTTAATAATAGGTCATTGTATTCGCCTTGAAACACTCTATCAGAATGTAAGTAATAAAATATACTGTTCCATTTAAAAAAACAAAGTTGACCTTCATATCTCCTTGACGCCTCCACCTACAAAAAAATTGGTAATACCAGATTATGAGCCCCCCGATACCAAATAAGTTTGGTCTAATGCATTTTCTCCTATCTTCAAAAACAAGCGAGTTATTCAGGTGACCTGTTTAAAATGCCTCACCCTGTATATAAACGACGCACATTTTTGGACTCAAGTCAGATCTCTGTAGTTTGTACTAACGTGCGGAACTTGCCGTAACGATCGAATAAAACCACCAGTCTCTCTAGTAAAGTGTTGTTCTTAATCCCGCAACCCGGGATCCAACAACATATGCACGCTCATACATGGGACTAATAAAAAAAATTTCTTTTTTTTCAATAATTAAAATATGATCAGGAGGTCTTAAAACGTGTATTTCCGTAAAATAAATTTTACAAAATTTTTTTTTCATTATGGGTACTTTGCTTATGTGCGCCTACATAGGTCGGAAAGTAAAAATGCCTGGGCAGTCGAGAATCTCGGCTCGAGAATCTAAATCGTATGCCGTTGACGGGAGGTCGGATTTCAGTTGTTTAGAGCGAGAAGGCAAATGTGAGCCTTTCTCTCTCGACTCCCACGAGGCGATCTGAAATTACTTCGGGCAGCTTCGGAGAATCGAGAAAGAGGCCATGCGTCAGTTTGCCTTTGTCGACTTTCCGAAACTCCACGAGCTCACGTACGCGTATCTGGCATGTGTGCGTGTGCACCCGGCGGTGCTTTTCTGGCATCTCTGTACCTAATCAACCTGTTTTGCCTGACGCTTATATCCTAGGGTGCGTTCAGTTTGAACGCCCACGCGCTTTAAGCGCTTGCAAGCATCACTTATGTTTTCGATTTGGCGCTGAAAGCGATAAGAAAAATAATGACGTATACACTACGTCATAACTTGCAGCTCGTACAGTATTTCTTCGCTGGGAAAACTGCGCGATCCACAGTGTTTTAAAACTAGTAACTACACTTTATTTATAAATAAATAAATTTTAAATCCAATTTCCTTTGAAAATAAATGGCCGAAAGATGTGATAGAATTGTAGTATCAAAAAAACAAAATGAGAATCGCAAACATTCATTGCCATGTCAATTATTGTTTAAATATTGTATATTATATTAAAGAATAAGTTAATTAATAATTAAGTTTTAAACGAAAATTTTGTAATTTGCTTTTTTGTATTTATATTTTGTTTTAGGGCGAGAGTGGATCGGAATTTGACATCATTTTTTCAGAAGGGTATTTTCAAATGTGATAAGGGATGGAGGATGGAGGAGAGCACTAGCATTGTTCGCGTTCTGACTCTTCCGATACAATTTCCAGGTTAGGCACCCACACATAACATATGTTGCAAATTAAAAATAAATGAAACCTGAGTTTTTAGGTTTAAAATAATATGTATTGGACAAAATATAATAACATTTTGTTATATAACAATATTATTGCACAAATTACTGGCAAGCGTAGGCATAATTTTTTTTTCAATTTACTTTCCTTGCTTTTAAATTATAAAACTTGTTAACAATTATATCAGTCTCTACTCTATTAGTTTGTATGGAATGCTACACCGAAATATGATAACTATGAATTCTTTAGTAATTTTTTAAATTATTCAATGGTTCTGCTCCCCATTGACTCCATAGAGTTTATCGTTTGCTCTCACGTAAATTTAGCTCTAACTGTAAAATTAAAATGTCGTGTGGCTGCTGTTAATTCTTATTATGTAAAATTCGCCATGTTTCTATCATACGTATTAAAATTTATTCTTAAAATGCAATAAAACACTTTTAATCAATAATCAGTTCAATCCATAAATTGATTAACTATTTTAAACTTCACATATTGCGAAATTATTGACAAAGCATTGTTACATCATAGCGACTTATGCGTGCCGTTCTACGTAATTTATTCTTAAAATGCAATGATAGAATAATAGTTTCCTGAAATCATAATCTACTACAAAATTTTCATATTGCAGAGCTTTTGATAGAATAGAATATTGTTCTTATTTGATAGGCACTTGTGTTTAGGTTACATACTTCGAAATTTAAGCTTGTCGAGAAGCGAGAAGGGAATTTTCTTTTGCGTACCATATTTCCCTCAAACGTGTAGAATCATGTGCGATTCCCACCAACATTCAACAGATATTTACGTTAAATTCAAGACATAGCGAATACGAGTAAAGCATTCTCTTTGGCGTGACTTGTGAATGTCTAGAACAATGTTAAAATTTTTCTGTTGAGCATAATCATAGCGTCTTTGAATATTATGTAGTGGAACTAATATTAATGAATCTGGTGATAGCTGCGCAACGTAGATGCGCAGAGATATTTATTCTACAAATACCACTGTTGCAATCATATGATTCAGTTTGCCCGCGTTCTATGTTTAACTTAAACAGAGTATGTTTTAAATTTTTACTAACGAATGACCATAAAAACCAAAACCTCTATAGATTTATTGTTTACAAAGGAATGGTTATCTGTAGTCAAGAACCCGGTGTCATCTCATGATATTGGATGTAAATTGAATATGGTTATTATACGAAATATATTTTATAATTATAAGATTTATATAATTTTATAAATCTTAGAGTTAATAAAAATGTATATATGTATATAGATATTCGTGACATTTATCAAACCTTTTACAGATGCAAAACTGGTACATACCATTAAATGTTGCTGTCTATTCCATCAGAATACTTTTTTATTGTGAATTAATAATGCAAATTGTAATTTATTATTTTACATTATTTACTGTTATTATAAATTAACCGATTACTTAACATTATTAATCCTAATTTTTGACTTTATCTGGTGGACTAAGATCATATTTGATACCAAGGGGCGATATCAGGTTCTCGAGTTTTTACGTTTAATTAAGCTATCATTACATTGATGAAGATGTAGATGAAATTAATAATGCTTAATAAAATGTATAGAAAATATTTGAAAATGCTCCTTTCATATTAATTGTATGTGTTATAATATATATATAATGCCTAATGAATGAATATACATTATGTATGGTAATAATATATCTAATGTTTTATTTCAATCTGCATAATTTAAGAAACTAAGCTTTTTGAAGATTTGTAATACTTTATACTTACTACTGCGTATCTTCAGTTTCATTGACGAAAAAAATCGTTTGTTGCATTTTTTACATGATAATATTTGAAATTATTATACCAAAAATCTTATCCATCAAAATATTCGGCGATTATTAAAAAGAATGACCGTTAATTGAAAATTGCATAAATATTATTAGAAACTATTTTATCTATTTCATATATTTAATAAATAAAAGTAAAATTAAAAACACTAAAACAAAAGAAACGTTAGAACACATTCCAATAAAACTAAGAATACATTGGTTTTTATATGATTAAAATGTACATGAATTTAAAAATTGAAAAGCTTTACACTTAAAAATTGCGTAATATTTCTATACATTTACTTATAAAATGCAGAAAATTAAAATTATTATGAAAAAACGAATTGCCGAAATATATAACAGATTGATATAAGAGAAATCTTTTATTGTACAATTTGTTTCAGAGATTTGAGTAGCACATACAAGTGTAGAAAGTAAAATAGTTTCCCACTTCGTATCATACTGTAATTCAAATATTCATCTTAACGTGTTCCCTGCACGACGATTGTAGATTCTAATTTTTTAATAAAAGTTTTTTAAAATATGACAAACATCAACAAAACATAGCATCATATTGGTAAGAAATATTACCATTTCTATAGTGACTCATCTTTGCCGATTTATAGCCTTGATCCTTTTGTAAGTACGGTCTATGTAAAGCACTGCCTATAGGGCATAGCACTTACTATGCTCCGTTCAAAATGACAGGAGCAGAATGCTTGTATTTGGTCAGAAACATTAAGCTGTTTCCTGCCATCAGCCTCATAGCCGCCTCTCTTCCCCGTGCCAAGAAGAAGGAAGAAGAGGAAAAAGATGGGTGAAAAGTGTTGATCCCTGAAAGACGCGCTACCTGCGTACATTAAACCCCCGTGTTCCGTCTGGTCCAATAGGCATACGAAGAACATTACTTGGTAGGCCACTACCACTTGGAGTTATTGACTTTGGTTGAATTCTACTTATTTCTTGTTCTAATTTTTCCTCTGGACTTTTTTCTTCACCCAGAATTCGTTTTCTTGCTTCTGCATATTCTTGTTCCCTCTATAGATATTGTTTATTATACAATTTTTTCTTATACGGTTCATTTCAAGATGTTAAAACTGTACCTGTCTCAAAGTCTTTATAGGTTGTTTTGGTTTATCTCCATTCACTAATGGCCCATCACCACTACCTTGTGAATCTCTTGTAGGTCTTTTTAATATTTTTACAGTTGGTTTTGGAGGTACATATTGAGATCTCACACCATCATCACCTAATATTATCATTCTTGTGTTTGTACTGTGATTGGTTTTGAAGCTGAAACATTATAATTTCAAGATACTGTAGTACAGGAATATTCTAATAACTATATCATGTGTGATATATTAAACAACTACTTTATATTAATATATAATTCATTAGTAGATTTATCAATAATGGTTTTTAAGTTATTTTTATGCAAATACCAATCAATTTAATTATTAATTCTAATAATATTTAATTCTAAATAATTCAAGTTCTAATATAAATTTAAGTTTTATACATACCCTTGTTTTTTAACGAATTGCTTCATTTCTTATTTAGTAAATTATCCTCTGTTATTTTGCCAGTCATTAGAATTCTTTTTTTAAATATCAACAAACCATAAGAAAATAAATCTTTTTGAACTTACCTAGAAGATTCTATTTCTTCTAATGCTTCAACCGCATTTAACTGGAGGGCATCCAACTTTTTGTCAAGAGCCTAAAATCGATTGTAGTTCTAATATTACATTATCATAATACAATAAAATTATACCATGACGTATATATGTAATTTTCAATCACAATTTTTTTATTCAATTCTTCCAAATTTTCCAATAATTAGTCAGTTCTTTTTATCCTTAAACACGTTAAAACATTGCATTTTAATAATATAATATTTACTACTTCGAATTAAAAAATTCAATGTATTTATAGGTATACGCTCATTTAATAGAAGATAAAAATACAAAATGTGTAAGACATCTACAAATGATATTCAGAGTTAAAAGATATTACAATGTTCTGTAATCAATAACCCTTTTCCTTATTGTAATAGAAAGGTAACCTTTTGGAAAGTAATGTGCATACTTTCTTATTACCACTACTATCAATAGTCATATGGATACCTACCAGTGTAATACAAGAATATAAGCCATATATAAGCATTTGTAAAACAAGAATCTAAGAATAATGAAACTGTAAGTATCTTTTTATGTCAGACGTATGCAATATTATTTTATTGAACAAAATGTTTTACTTTAGAGTTTACGATACCCGCAAAAATTAACACTTTAAAAACTTCCTTCGTGTTACAGGTTAACACAATTACTCCATTATTAACTCCACTTTAAATAACACTACCTAAAATATACTAAAACAATAACTTACCCCTGATTCTTCAATTTCTTCCCAGCTCTCGAGAACGTCATCCATGGTTGACATTCCGTGATTTATGTATTAATTTCTAATTTTTACGTATTACTGCGAGAAATTTAACAATACAGTCTTAGCATGAACTACCGAGGAAAGTATAGATGAGGGTAACTTAGCACACACATATGCTCCAGGTAAAAGGAAAATCAAAATAGTGTGTCTTATATCATATTGGCCAAATAAAGAAATTAAAAATTTCCTAGATATACTTTTTCTTAGTGTTACTTTTAATATAAAACTAAATTTCTCGTTAATGCGCACCACATTTTTATTAATTTTATGTGAATTTATACAGTGACGTCAAATATCTCTAACTTTATTTGTTGAAAACGGAAGTTAATATAATCACTGTGTATGATGACCGCGGGTCACACTCATTTTCATTTACAAAATGACCCGCATTTTCTCAAGTTACATCTATAATAATGTTACAGTTTTGCAAAAAATGATAGATTTATCTTTTAGGATAGATTTATCATTAAAGGTGTTAAACAAATTTTATCTAATATTGGGTTTATTATTTCATACGTATAGCTTATTTATAAGATTCTTGGAGCACAGTCGACTCCAGTATAAGCCATACATAGCGAAAAGCAGTAAAGCTGCGAGTGTCCGTGTTTGCATTGGATAAACAGAGACACAAACACTGCGTACTCTTTCTATCAAGTGCAAAATCAGACTCTTGCGATTTTACTGTTTCTCGTTCAGTACGGCTAGTACTGGATTCCAATAACTGGAGTTAATTGTGACTGAACTAATATGTTAAAAAGTTTCTGGCTATTTTAGTTTCTATATAACATCTCTGTTCAACGAACCAAACAGATTCTTGTTAACTAAGAGGAAAATCACCAGGCTCCATTACTCTTTCTTTGAGACACGCGTTTGCTCTCGCGCCAAAATACTTGATAGTAAAGCGAAATCTTTTAGTTATACTTTATTCTGTTTTTTAATCACTCTTCCGTTAGAACGTAAGTTATTGGACTATGGCTTGAAAGTGCCTACATTCTTCATCAGTGTAGTCCCTTCGTTTAACTAGTATATTTTTTTAAATATTGGGTTTTTGTTAGTAGATCTTTTATTAAATACGTGTATTTCATGCGTAATAACGAATTCATTTGGGATATTAGCGACCACATTTGTGTGGTTCATTTATATTACATGGTATGTAGAATAGAGTGGTTAAACCTATAAAAGTATCTTAAAATTCATAGTGTATTACGAATTTGGTGAGTTAAATAAAGTTTATGATTCCTATTTTTTTTTTAAATTGTATTGTTTCATCGCACGATTTAATGTCATTTAATTGTTCTTTGTTAGTCTTGTACGTAATTGTACATAACAGCGCTAGTATTTTTATTCTAATCTGATATGATAACGTTAAAGCACAAAGTATACGAGAGACCTTACACCACAGACGAGATATACGAGTAGACCTAACATCCAATACATTCTTTCGGCCCATTTTTCTGTGGCTCTAGAGCCCCATTACCATTTTCGTGCCACTCGCAACATTACCAACAGGTTACACAAATGAACACAAGAGAAAGTGTGATTAGACATCGATCGATTAATTTAATTGGAAATATAAAATCATTAAATATGGCCTTTAAACTGCATCACAGTTTCTGTGAACTATCATTTTTGGAGTAGTACTACTTTGATGAATTTCTTGGTGCTCTTTATGATTATAAAATTATGTTTAATAGTATTAGCACAGACAAGGTATACAAGTAGACCTTACACCATGTGCTATGATCGCTTTCTGTAGCCTGTTGGTAATGTTGCGAGTGACATCGAAATGATTAAAAAGGGGGTTCTAGAGCTCCAGAGTGGAACATCTTGTATATGTCGTCTGTGGTCAAAGTGACTTGGAATTGGTAAGAACTCTAATCTCTATTAGAGATTCTCTAATGCCTCTACAGATCCCTCTAGACGTGAGACAGAAAGTTGTATTGTATAACCAGTCTGGTGGTCAAGCTGGGTTAGGCTATGATCCGATCTGTTATGTATTTCATCTGTGTTTGTCTTGTCTATATCTATCCTCGTCTATATGTCACCGACTGTTCCTGTCTTCGTCTGTATCAAAAGTACGCATGAATTGAAAGCTTTCACTTTTCAGATTTGACGTTTTTAATACGAAACAATAAAATGATATATTTGGTCGATTTATAATAATATGTGATATTAATAACCTATAACTGTAATTTATATTATTTTTTCTTCGATTGTATTGTGAACAGTCAATACATCTGAAAAATGGTGAAAGCAAATTGGTATGTATTTGACATATTTCTTATCAGTATTCGTAATTAATAGAAAATTTAAAAACTCTAAATTCTTGTGCACTTTATAGGATTGCAAAATCTGTGAACCATAAAACAATACGATTTATGAATTTAGAAGAAGCAACAGATCATCCTCTGAAACCCGTTACAATTACGGTAAAATATAATTTGATAATATACATAAAAATTTAGAACATTTAATTGCATATAATGTTTCGTTATAGATAATTCCAGCAATGTAAAACATACTTGCAAATCTTTGGCAATAATACTTGTATTTGACGATTTATTCTGTCAATATTATTAGTGCTTTATACAAACAATAGAACTTTAATGTTATATTGTTTATTACATGGTTACAGTTAATTGACGGTCGTAGCGGAGTTAAACGCAATGTATTGCAGCATATGAACAGTAGCTCTTCGATTGATACTACAGTACCAACTCACACACCAATCTCTGGAAATTCTTTAGTAGATCCATTATTAAGTCATTCTTCTCTTGATGGATCAGATCCTCTTTCCCAGTTTGCTAGAGAAGAACTAGATCCTTTATCTAAGATGGCTGCAGATGAGGTCTTTGAATTATACTTGTTTAAAACGTCTGATTCATAAGCTTAATATTACATACCTCTTATTCTACAAAGTCGAATCTTTATATTATAGTGGGATTACTCTTGCACTATTGCAGTCGCTGGTAAGAAATCTAAAGATACCGCAGAGGAATTAGTCGAGCCTTGGTCAGCAAGACGTACTATGATATTAAATAAATATACAACTTCAGAAAAGTTGTCGATTGTTACTAGCTTTTTGACGGGCGGCGAGAAAGGTATTATTTCTTTTTGATAAGTCATACTAGGTGAATAATTAAATGAAATTACGATTAATGTCAATACATTTATCGTAGTTGTTGTTAAAGTTCAACCAACTGGTGGAGTAGTTGATAAGGTACGAACAAGATTGGAACAACTAGATGATTTTGAAGAGGGATCTGTTAGACAAATGTTAGATTTGTCGCAACAGCAATATGCTGCAAGAATCGAACAATTAAATAATGAACTTGTACAAGCATGGCACTCTGATCAAAGAGTTAAAGCACTTAAAATAGCAATTCAGGTGTTTTTCTTCTCTATTTATGTTATTAATTATGCCCGAAGAAAAGTTCAAATTAATATTATGTTATTTCAGTGTGCCAAATTATTAGTAGATACATCCGTCATGGCTTTTTATCCCAGTAAATTTGTTCTTATCACAGACATCTTAGATATTTTTGGGAAACTTGTGTATGGAAGATTAAAAGTTAAGGCCGAATATTACAAGTTAGTATCGCGTTGTTTTAATTATAAGTATATATAATTTTCAACTTGGGTATTTTAATTTTGGCCAATTTCGGTCCCGAACGTCGGTCACTATCCAAAGCATTACGTCTAGAGTCGAATTACGAATTATAAGCCATTTAGTTTTGCTGTATAATTGTTCTTTTATTTTATTTTAAATTGTTTCTATAATACAGCCTCTATAATTTATAGACCAGGAAGTAAAGTGCCTACAAGTTTACCAGATAATTTTACACCAGATATGGTACCAGAGAATGCAAAAGAAACTTGTAGAAACTGGTTTTATAAAATTGCATCAATAAGAGAATTAGTTCCACGGCTTTATGTAGAGATGGCGATAATAAAGTCTTACAGTTTTTTAACAACAAGGTAAAATATTGGAATATATTTACTCATAATTTATGTAGGATGAAACGTAACGTTACCATTTAAAAAGTCTTTCAAACTCTATATTTTATATAAAACTTGCATGGCTTTATAGATGAGAAATTTGCATTACTCCCATCATTCCTTTTCTTGTACGTTTTTCGTTTACTAAGTTTTAGTAAAAATTAGAAAGAAATATCAAGCGAATACTTTCCAAACTACTGTTTAAGCAAATGGTTTAGATAAATCTTATTCTATTTCGTTACTCCTTCGCCTGGCTTTTTTCACGTTTGCCGGCGTTACGCGGATTTGTCGCATATCAAGCGAATTTAACCGAATTTATAAACTCTTATATTCAGTCATAATTGTTCGATCTATACTATATTATAACTAATAAAGAGCTTTCCATTTTCAGTGAATTTAATAAAGCACTATTACGAATAACACAAATGATACGAGGAATTGGAAATCCACTTATAGCTATATATGCCAGATGTTATTTATGTCGAGTGGGATTAGCTTTAAACAAAACGTCTGATTTTGAATTTGTAAGAGAAAATTTTTATGACTTCCTCTCTACATATCAGCAATTATTTGGTCCATTTGTAAAAGACGAACTGGTTAAACAAAACATGTCACTACAGTCTTATTTAAATCTGTATTCGCCAGGTTTAGATTGGATTTTGCAAATTTTAGTTGCCACAACTTCCGAAAGTAATTTGGAAGGTGTGCTTTCTGAATGCAAGAAACAACCAAACAAGTAACTATATTATTTTATTTTATAATGGTATATTTCGTGACGTGAATTGCTATTGAACTACATTCTCTCTTTCAGTTCTTTATTATTAAATAGCGTCTTAACAGCATTTAAGCCAACATATATCGCTGCACGCGCAATGGAGTTTGTAAATTTGATAATTTCAACCGAAGATGATGGTAATTATAATACCATGATTAACTAACAGATTAAAATTTGTAATTAAACATTCCTTACTTTGATTTCATTTCAATAATTTTCTAGGTTTTCCTCAATATCTTTTATACCGAAGTTTAGGTGAATGTCTAGTACAAGAATCCCCACCAAAAGAAGATTGTCAAGCAATTCTTAATGTAACTTGGAAGTACATAACAGATTTGACAAATCCTACAAAATTTATGCATTGTGTTGAAATATGGATTCAATTTACTGCCATTCATTTCTCTGTAAGTGCAATTATTATTCTTACTTAAAGGATAGTCGTTACTAATCATTCCCGCGTTACAGGTAAACGAACTAAACGTATTCTTCGGAAAAATAATCGATCGACTAAATCCAAACAAAAATTTTGAACATTACTATCCGCAGTTACAAAATATCATTGAAAAAGTAGTTGTTCATAAACAAGATTTTGAGTCACTATTCGCTATGGTAATTATTACTTGTATATTATTTTATATTCTATTCTCACTTTAAATTGTACGTATAAAATATTCTAGGAAACATTTTTCAGGATAATTTTTTACCTTTAATCGATTTGTTCCACAAGGAAACTATTAAGGTTGAAGTTTGTAAAACAATTATAGAACGTTTAAGTGCTCAAGGTGGTTCTATCGCCGATCCTATTATTATAAATGCTCTCATGTTTGTTGCTAGAATAATGCACGATTCCGTTAGGTAAACGTAACTTTTTTTCGTTTCATAAATATATATTTGTTGTCACATAATAAGCCAATAATTTCAGTGCTTTAACCGTTGAAGATGAAAAGCGACAAATTGGTCAACTAATATGTGGTCTAGTACAACGCGTTGATTATGACCGTGATTTTGAAAAGCAACTTAATTTTTACGTGGAAGCCAGAGCAGCTTTCCCTAATCTCGACAGCGTTCATATACAACTTGTACAGGTAATTAACCCTTTTGCACTACTTTCACGAGTCTGACTCGCGATGAAAATTTTAGGCCAAACTTGAATATCACGAGTTAGGCTCGTTGTTCAATTTCACGTCAAACGTGAATAACACGAGTCTGACTCGTAATCGACATTTTGTCAAAACATGAATATCACGAGTCGAACTTGTAAATATCGATATTCCGTCGATCGACATATCGTGTTTCAAGTTCCGATATTAGGGCTCGTTCCGATCATTCGGGCGTATGGGTTAGGCATGGCTTCCGAATTTCAGAGTAGTGCAAGGGGTTAAATAATAATCTATTTCTAATATGTGATTATAATTTTGTTACAGAACTATAGATCATGTTTTCTTTCCTGTTTAGTGTGTAAATAGATTAGCAGTCGATACTAGAAAGATCGTTCGTGGACATCACACGAGAAGAACGTCAGCATTTGTACGTGCCTGTGCTGCGTTTTGTTTTATTACCATTCCATCACTGACGTTAGTTTATACACGACTTCAATTGTATTTACTGTCAGGTCAAGTTGCACTTTTAAATCAGTGTTTAGGTCAAGGTAACTATTCACGTTCTTGTATGCAGAGTATTTATTTTATAATTAGAACTAAAGAAAATATCTTTTGTTAGCCGATGCATGTTTTAAGGCTGCCTTAAGCTTAGTTCCAGAAATGCCAAAAACAATAGATATAGATGGAAGGCAAAAAAGCTCGGAAGCATATTTACTTTCATATTTGTCCAATTTTTTATCAACCTTATTGGTTGTACCGGTATGTACTTACATACAATTTTCTATCCAAGCATTTTTTACATAGAAATAGTTGGTACAGAGAACAAAGTATTGCTAAAAAAAAAACTGTGATAATCTTATTAGGATAATCCTCAAAATGGTTTTCTATATTTGATGAGATGTTTCCTTGATACTGTTGCGCGTTGTTTCGTGGAAAATCCATTATTGAAGTCGTATTTGGATTTACGTGCGCTCGATTTATTGTCAGCGCTAACTCAGGAAAATTATCCGTACCACGTTGATAAGGTATTTCAAATAGGAATTGAGATAAGAGAATGTGCAATAACGTATTATGATTTTCTTTACATACGCAGATTGATTCTAACGATAAATTGTACGGATCCGATCTAACATTTATAACCGTGGTGAACAAAGTGTGTGCAGAAATAGTAGAAAACATCTTGTTACATATACAGAATATGAGTTACAACGGGCAACGCGAGAAGCAGGCAGCTCTTGCGCTTGAGCTTTTTAATTGCTTCGTTATTAGAGCTGAGTTACGTGATCCGTCGTTGGCGCAGATGGCTGTGAATTTATGGAATTTTTCTCACCGGCATGATTTAATAGATTCCAAAGTGAAGGTAAAAAAGGAATAACAGTTTTTATAAGTTAATGGTTTACGAATGGAATGGAATTTTTGTTCACTTTGCAGATGAAAACTATAGCATATATGGTACTAAAGAGTCATCATAAGGAGTATGAACATTTCTCGGATATTTTGAAAAAGATGTCGAAATAAACTTGTGAATAAAATATAACAAATGAATGAATAAAGATTGAAGTTCTATCTATTTTGATGGAAAGGAAGTATAAAACATCGACTCACGGTTTAAAGGTTTCTCGATGGTAGCTTTCTTTCAAGATAAATTCATTGTAAATACATTGAATTTCATTTAACTGCAGCCGGATATATGATGTACATAAGATAACGAAATAAGAACAATTTGTATGAGCCTGATCAATTTGTTACAGAGTGTCAGTTTCTTATGGTGTTTTTAAAAATGTAGTGAAACATACTACAAAATATTGACAAATTTTTTTACATAAATATAAATAGTATTAATAGTTTAATTATTATGTACGCCGACTTATTCTGTGATACAATAAACGTACTATACAAAAATAAGTTTTAATGGAAGACTCTTTTTAGTGGAAGACTTTTGATTTGAAATGCCATGAGGAACGTACTTTATAAGGTAATATACATACACATGCCATTATTCCTTTAAGGTTGATCTGAGTGCGTCTAAAAATATGTCCGCGTGTTGTTCTGTAAACGTCAATGCGGGCCTTAATCTTACCGCTGTAGATCCACAGCCACCGGTTTGGATACCTAATGTCGCAACAGATTTTTGTGTTACATTTTATAAAATAGCGTGGCTTAACAAGAGTATGTGATTAAAAAATTTTATACTACCTTTGGTCAAGAGTTTCTTTATTATTGCGTCTCGAAGTTCAGGCGAGGCACAATTAAATGCAATGAACGTTCCACGACCACGAGCCGAATTGATCATAGTAGAAAATTCGTTCTGTAAAGTCTTTAGTTGTTTCAACGTGTAATCACCAACGCGTGTAACTCTATCCAATAGACTTTCGTTCCGTATCGTTTCTAAAATTGCTTCGAGTAGTATTATTTTACTAGGATCTCCCATCCAAGTGTTAAATACACGGTACGATTGTTTAGGTCTGTAACGATACATGCATGCTTGGTACATTGGTCGTAAATCATACGCTTTCGTATAATCAACCGTTTAAATAATTTACTTTAAAGATTCAACGTGGTAATAACCACCCAGCTGCATTTTCTTACTGAAAGTCACTACGTCTGGCGGTGATTCTAAATTGAAATGTTCGTGACACCACATTTTTCCTGTTGGACCGCCGCCAGTTTGTACTTCGTCGATTAATAAAGCTGCTCCGTGCTAACATGTTAATAGACATCATGTAACGTTGAAAATTATAATATCCTAACATTTTAAAAGACACGTACATAATGACTTTTGGAGTACATGTAACTGCAATGTTTTAAAATCCCTTTTACATTACAGGACCATTACCTTTTTCGTTATGCGCCTCAATTCTTGAAAAAATTCTGGAGATGCATGATTGTCACCTCCTTCGGCTTGAATTGGTTCCACTATTACACCGGCGACCGGAATTTTCTTCTCAGTTTTATATTTCTCAAATAATTCTTCAATCTAATGGAACAATATTACAAAGCAATATTCTGTAATTTACATGACAATACGAGATACAATACAGAGGATAAGTCGAGTTACACATACTTCAGCTAGACAACGTTGATCTTCTTTCTGATTCTCTCGAGTATGTTCGTTCAACGGATATTTGTATACAGGAAATGACGCAACGGGCCAATCAAAGGCCGGAATGTCTATTTTGTGAATGTATTTGCTATGGGTGGTCGAGAGGGATCCCAATGTTCTTCCATGAAATGCGCCTATTGTCAATATTATTGTTACACTTTAAATTTATTTAATGTATCGTGTTCACAGGGAATGTACAGGGTGGGACAAAAGTCGCGAAGCGATTGAAAAAATTCGTAATTCCTTTAATTTATATTTTTTTCTTTTTTTTCTTTGCAGAATTTTTAAAATATACCTAAGAGATGTACAGCGTTATTCAACATACCAAAATTATTGAGTTTTATTTCGAAAATCATCGCTCAGTGACACTGACTCAAAGAGCTCATCGTTGTCATTTTAATGTGTGAAATCCACCTTCTAAATCAATGATTTAACGTTTGGTGCAACGTTTTCAGCAGCATGGTGAGGTATGTGGCCTTCCAAGGTCCAGGAGACGACCTTCTGTCAGAAACAATTTGAATAGTGAACGTGTTCAGCAGAGTATTTAGGAAAATCCAGGAACATCGAGACGAAGGCATTCTGCTGAATTAGGACTCTCTATGAGATCATTGAAAAGGATATGAAATGAAGATTTACTGATTCCAAGGTCCGGGAGACCACCTTCTATCAGAAACAATTTGAATAGCAAACTTGTTCAGCAGAGTATTCAGGAAAATCCTAGAACATCGACACAAAGGCGTTCTGCTGAATTAGGACTCTCTACGAGATCATTGAGAAGGATATTAGGAGAAGATTTACTGATGTTTCCGTACAAAGTGGAATTAGTTCAAGAATTGAAGCTAACAGATCATGAACATGAAGCATGAAGTTCCGGATTTTCTCCTTTGGGGATACCTTAAAGAGAAGGTGTACGCTAATAAGCCAAGGACCCTTGAACAGTCGAAAGAAAACATTCGAATCGAAATACGGAACTTAATGCCAGATACTCTCACAAATGTCATGGAAAATGTTCTTAAAAGAGCTTAACTTTGTGAAACCAAAAATGGCGAGCACCTACGTGACATGATCTTTCATACTTAGCTTAAAAAAATCTCCATGATTTATATTTTATTATTTTGAAAAGAAATAAATTTTAAGTCAAATATTTTTTAAATTATTCTCATTTTAAATCGATTCGCGACTTCTGACCCACCCTGTACATACAGTTTACTTTTTTGTTTCATTCATTGACTGTAATTACCTTTGAATGAAAGTATGGAGAATTTTGGCGCGCCAGGAACTTGATTCATCATGCATGATTCCATTTCATCTTTTGTAAACGGTGAACCTTTCCTTTGACAGTCGGCGTACCAAATAAAAATATTTTTAAAAGCATTCTCGTTGGAGCAAGAGCCGCACATCATGGTCGTTATACAAGATAATCCCGGTGGAGCAACCTGTGTACATGTATTAGATTATAATATTACGGAAAGCGTTTTATTAATACTTAAAGATTAAATAAGTGTAAATAGACTGGTTTTAAATAAGCTTATCCATATACTGCTACAAATGTGTAGGCGCGTTTCAACTTTTTATTGATAAGAAACGGTTGCATACGCAAGCTGATAAGAAATAACTCCCACGCGTTTCTGGCAGGTTGGACAGATTTTTAAAAACCAGTACACGTATAATTTAAGTTACTTACTCCTTTTTGGAGTAAAATTTTTTTAAGCCTATGTGGCCAATCCTTTCCAGGGAAGACACCTAATGCAGGTCTGTTTGCTATGATTCTCTGTTAAAGCAGTTATGACATTTTATTATGTTCTGTATCATCAATTATTGCTATTATTTATATATTATGTGTTATTAACATATTTTGTTTTTTTTTCTATATAATAACAATAAACTATATGTATATGCAGGGCAATTTATTTTAATAGACCCACGCGATTATCTTTGCAAATAGTAATGTTTCAAAGAAATGTTTTAGAAAAAAGATTTACATATCTACAGAGAAAGAAACGTTATATAAAATGAATAAATGTTTTGTTTTAGAGTTAGAAAAAAATGTAGAATAAATAATAGAAAAAAATTGCAAACTATGTTGAAAAATATGCCCTGCTTGGGTGCAAGCTTTATATAAATAAACAATTTATTACTCTACGAAGTTCCTCAGTATGTTGCTGAATTTCAATAACTGCGTTATTAATTCTTTGTTTAACCAACTCTAAACAAAGCGTTTATTCATAAACTTTATATGACATTTCTTTCTTCTTTTAACGTCTGGCTTAAGTTCTCGTAGTTTGGCGGATACCTTGTATAAGAAAATTTATAATATATTTTTTGCTTACCTGATTAACAGGATCAGCGAGGACTCTCAACATAGCTGGGTGGTTGTAGCCCAAAGGCATCGATGAAATTTGCATATAAACATCGAGCAAAGCATTGCCATCGACGTCCATTATGTAGTTACCCGTTGATTTTTCGTAATCCGCGAAGAATTGTACAGAAGAGGCTTGCTAAAGTCATGGAATTTCAACATGTATTTAGAAGAAATCAAGATTTGTAAAACGAACGTGACTCTAATTTTATTTAATTATGATAATCTTGCTCACAAAAATTCCTGTAGATTCTCTCGATAATAAGCGAGTACAAGTACTTTTGTACGAGTAGATAATTTATTAGATACGTTTATTTTAACTCGTTGGCATTATAAATAAAATTAAATGAAACATTATAGAATATGTTCATGTTTAACACTGTTTCTATCGCGGTTTTATGCATACCTATTTCGACCAAAAAGCATCTTTCGATATCTTTGCATTTGGATGGAAATAATTGTTAATGCGAATTATGTTATCTTTGATATGAAAATAATTTTAAGTTAAAATTTTAAGAGGTACTTTTCGACACTTTTGGTAGACATAGCGTTAAGAAACAGATATGCGTGTTCGGCTACCCTTAGGAAAAATTTTAATGGGGGATTCTAGAGGCCAAAATAAGACGAAAATCAAGAATACCAATTTGTTGATGGAGGCTTTGTGAAAAAGTTATTAACGTTTGAAGTCCCGCCAGTATTGAATTTTTTCCCCGAAAATGCGCAGGATTTCGGGGGTATGTCTATTCACCAAAAATGATTGTAATTGACCCCCGCAACCGAAAATAATTTTTCCAGAACGATTTGAAATTTTTTAGTTTCGTCCAAAAATTTATCCATCTTCCTGAATTTTTTTCTCGCAAGTGCGTAGGATTTCGGGGTTATGTCTATTGACCAAAAATGATTGTAATTGCCGCCTGCAACTAAAAATAATTTTTTTAGAACGATTTGAAATTTTTTAATTTCGTAGAAAAATTTGTCTACCTATCGGAATTTTTTTTTCGAAAGTCCGTAGGATTTCGGGGGTATGTCTATTGACCAAAAATGATTGTAATTGACCCCCGCAACCGAAAATAATTTTTCCAGAACGATTTGAAATTTTTGAATTTAATTGTTAATAACTTTTTAATGAAGCCTCCATTAAAAAATTGGTATTCTTGATTTTTTTAGAATCCCTCATTAAAAGTTTTCCCAGGGGTGGCCGAACACTGTATATTTTCGATTTTTGGTATAATTATAACGAGAGCGATACATTTTATTTATAAAACGAGTAAAATAGTTTCCCGGTATAAAAGATTTTTAAACAGAAGTAACTATAAGTTACGATTAACAAGTATGTATTCAATGTGAATTAAGCGATAAACTCTGATTGTTATATAAACTGTAATAATAATTTGAATTGAGAGCAATTCGACACATTGATAATCTTAACGTACTTGCATCGTATTGAGGTCTCGTAACAAATTACGTGATTGGGGACCCGGTATTTCCGTTGCGACTACCGGCTTTTTCGGTTCTTCCGATAAAAATCCAGTTAGGCATCTTTTCCACGAGGTCGTATTTCCTTTACAGAATCAATAAAGGAGTCAATTTTTGTGAATTTTACTTGTAAATTAAATTTTTATCATGGTCAAACAATTAAACTTTATAAATATATTTATACGTGTTCTCGAGACTTTTCTATCAACCTACCGGTTGCTCGAACAGGAACAGTTCCATTAATGTGTAATTAATGAAATAATCATATACTTACTACGAAAAAAAGTTTCAATACGAAAAATGTAAAAAGCATATCTAATGTTAAAATATTTGTCACCGATCATTATCATAGAAATCAGATATCAAATGTTATAGTTTAATCGTGGAAGCATTTTTGTCCATGTTAACGTGTTGTTACGTGTATCGTCGACTTTAATCACGTTACTCGACCCTCGTGTTCAATAAACCGAACGTTCAGTCCATTGATGTCAGTTAAGGATAATTGGTTGACACACTAACGCACTTTCACGCGATTTATACTCGCTACATTAGAACGGAGAGTATTAATTAAGATTGTATTCAGAGTATGAGCGTTTAAATCTTATCATAAATATAACTATCTTTAAGTATTGTATGATAAATATTACAAATCGTTATATGTCTTGTCGTTTGGGATTATTATTATTATTTATTCATACTATGACATTTTCTATATTCCATTAATTACATATTATCGTCAACGCTATTAATTAATTTTTAAATATAATTCTCTTAATATTGTATGATAAATATTGCAAATCGTTATATGTCTCGTCTCTTGGGATTATTATTATTATTTATTCATACTATAACATTTTCTATATTTCATTAATTACATATTATCGTTAACGCTATTAATTATTTTTTTAATATTGTATGATAAATATTGCAAATCGTTATATGTCTTGTCTTGGGATTATTATTATTATTTATTCATACTATGACATTTTGCATGTTCCATTAATTACATATTATCGTTAGCGCTATTAATTATTTTTTTAATATAATTTTCTGCTGGTGATCATCACACAAATTTCTCGATGTTTTAAACGGGCGAGCTTCAGTCATTGGATCACAACTGAAACGTGAAATCGGGTACATTCGTAAAAAACAAATGTTTAGTCAATTTTAAGGTTATTTTTGAACGCGCAAGGCCAATAAACATGCTTGTAAATGCATGGAAAGTCGTGTACGCTTGTGTGTAACATATCTGTAAGATGCCTGCGGATTATGATAAGATAACTAGCGAAATTAAAATTAAATTCAATTTGTACAAGAATTAATAGATATATAAAACGCGAATAGGCGATAAAATCGATCTTATTGGAAAGAAGTGTCGCAATGTTTATTCCGAGCGAACGAATTTTTTTTGACCTTTCGTTAGTTCAACCATGAGAACAGCTGAGCTAAAATTTCCATATCAGTATGATTAGTATAGATCGCAGGACAAACGAAACAGAAAAGACTATAAATCGGTTATTATTATATAGCAGAATACAATTCTTAGTTGTAAAAGAAAGTGTTTCGACCGGCATTTTAGTCCTAAAAATATTCTCGATTCTGTTCTAAAAAACTAGAGTAAAGCACAAAAATAGAATCGTTTAAAACATTTAACAGGGGCTAGAAAAACGAATGGCGTGTAAAATATTTTTTATACGCTATTCAACATTCAATTCAAATTACAGTAACGACGTTATGTTAGTGACAACGAAGTTAAGATATTAAATCGATCGTAAGAGTCGAAAGTTTATATTTCGTGCAAAGTTTTTTCACGATCGTTGCTTGAATTTTGTGTAGTTACTTCATTTTATGAATGGTATATTTTTTATAGAAATTTATACGCCACTAAATTACGTATGTAAATAATGTTGGAAGATTCACGAGAGAAACCGAGTTATCGATTCTCTCAGTGTCATCCGACGCTGACTGACTTAGATTTCGATAAACTCTTAATTCTCGTATCAATTTTTTCTGTAATTGAATACTAACGATAAACGAAAGTAAGGGAGTAAAATGACTACAAATACCATTGATAAGTTGCCGTGACAAGATTCGACCACACCGAACAGTTTGACACCTGTTAGCGAACATTTTTGTGTTCCTGTGGGCTCGTTTCCCACGAGATGAATCTTCGCTGTTTGCGTAATCCGCACCGAGTAAAACGTCCCAAGCGTAGGGATGAATCTGCACTGGCTACAGATAAAGCTATCCTGATCCTTGCACAGGAGATACTCGATCGCTTCCGAGACTGTACGAACCTCAATAGACCACGCAACCTCGACTATCGAATTTTTAACTGAACTTTACACGACGTAATCTTGGCTCGTCTAATTTACGTAGCTGCGACGCCTTTCCGGTGTTCGAACGATCACTTCGAATACAATATTCGACGATCGCGTACGGATTACTATCTGTGGATGGACAGGCACCGCAGGCACGTTCTACTATTGATAAAGACTTGGAGTTCCACCTTCCTATAGGGCACTTTCGAGCGAACACGGACATGTACGAAGTTTCACGAATATTTAAATCCAATGGCGCGTACATTCCTATACTATTCTCTGTTTCTTTCCATACGCTGATCTCTACACACGATTACGTCGTAAATAATTGCTTATGTCTAAAGCATACTCACAAAAACTGTTATTTATTATTATTTCATGTATTTGTTCATACTCGATCGGTTCAACCAAATAACCGTATTTTCTTATTTTCTTGGTAATAATAAGAAGCAAACCGTTTATTTAATGTATACCAGTTTAAGAACCGGTTTTTATGGTTCTTTGTTTTTAGTAATAATAAACTGTTTTTATCATTTTAGAACGTATACGTGCGTGGATATAAGTAAGAGGAAAACATAATGTCACGAGTTTATAATCACGATATGTTTATAATCATGATATGTTTGTATGATATTGATAGTGTACAATTTTTTAATTGATAGAAATGGTACAAGGCGCCATTGCTAACAGACATTAGGGGATCCCTACTTTATTTAACAGTTGGTCTCGAGCTTTTCACCTTGAGTTTTATATCTTGTTTACAACGCACTATGGCATATGTAAATTAAAGACGTAAAATTAATTTTCGTCCTCGAATATCATTCTACAATTTCTTTTTATACAGGGTGTTCGGCCACCCCTGGGAAAAATTTTAATGGGGGATTCTACAGGCCAAAATAAGACAAAAATGAAAGGATACTAATTTGTTGATTGAGGTTTCGTTAAAAAGTTACAGAAATATTTCCGGCCACACAGTATATTTTCGGTAAAGAATTTTTTTCTCGAAAGTACGTAGGATTTCCGGGGTGTATCTATTCACCAAAAATGATTGTAATTGACCACCGCAACCGAAAATAATTTTTCCAGAACCATTTGAAATTTTTTTTTCCGTCGAAAAATTTCACACCTTCTCGAGTTTTTTTTTAGAAAGTGGGTAAGATTTCGGAGGTATGTCTATCCATAAAAAATGATTGTAATTGACCACCGCAACCGAAAATAATTTTTCCAGAATGATTTGAAATTTTTTAATTTAATTGTTAATAACTTTTTAACGAAGCCTCAGTCAAGAAATTGGTATTCCTGATTTTCGTCTTATTTTGGCCTCTAGAATCTCCCATTAAAATTTTTCCCAGGGTTGGCCGAACGCTCTGTATATAAAATCTCTTGAAATCACATTGCTCCAGTGTCCATGATATCTCAAGTTCTGGTTGATCGATTGGCATCGAATTTCTAGGGAAATTTTTCAGCATTTAAAAAAATATGTTTACAGAGTCGAAAAATCAATCGGGGAAAAATTAAACATAGAAAAATAATTACTAAAATTTTCAAGTTTCTCGACACCTTTGGTAGAAATAATTTAATAGGTGTGTCGAGAAATAAAAAAAGGTTGTCATGTCACGGGCGATTTAGTATACGTAGTGTATGTGTCCCCGATAGAAAGTAGGTGTTAATTTTGTTATTTCCCAATCTGTTATTTTGCAACCGTTTCCGATTACTCGGTCGTCAAGACGCTTTCGTGTTTCTCATCAGCTTTTTTTTTCAATTCGACCACGCAAGTTTCAAGGTTTTCGTTGTTCGGGGGGCTTCGAGCTTATCAGTTACGTGGAAAGTCGGGCTTGCTCAAGGTTTTCGGTCTCAAGTTTCACGGGCGTTCGTTCGGTACGTGGATCATCCTAATGCGCCTGGAAACCACGCCTTAGTCCTTTGCTCTCAGACACTGGCCAGGCAGTGGCAGTCAAGTTTTCGGCAGTGGCGAGCCGTTCTGTGTCGCGTGGAGGTATTATTCGTTCGCGCCAACGCATTCGAGTCGGTTCGCTCGATCGGGCGGCATCGCGATATCGCTATAGTGTGCCGTCGGCTGATTTCGTTCGATTTCAAACTAGCCGTCGCTACGAAACGATTCCATTGTCGATCGTAGCCTTTGCCCCGACGTGTCGATCGACAAAACTCACGTGAACGCGATTCAAACGATCCTCTGGGAATAGAGAAGGGCACGTGAATTTGAATTCTTCCTAAATTCCGTAAACAGGTGACCCAGACAGTTTTCACCTACATAATCGTTCGGCCACCGATATTAGGACTCCGATCACGTGTTCGCCGGTAAGTTACTTTGCCATTCTAGCAGTGCCTATTTACAGGTTATTTATTATCGTACAATCCATATGTGCAATTTCACGGAAAGCGGATTCCTCGACAGAAATTATCGTTAACATTTTACATTTAGAGTAAACTGCATCGATTAAAAATTAAACGATAGAAAAATGATTAATTTAATAGCAATTTTAAACAGCGATATTTGTTTTATAATATCCTTTTACCGTAAGATATTTTTGTGCCGTTTTCCATTCGATCGAATATTCGGGATTCTTCATAATTATTCAAAACAATTTCGGGAATTGATTATTCTGTTTTCCGATGAGCTGAGTCCTTGGGAGATTGTTATTATTATATGCACGGTGCATACTGTGCCCTGAGATTACTTTTCTTTTCTACTGTACTTTACTATTTTACTGCCATTTGTTTGTTATTAGCATTGTTTTCCAGATAAATATTATCCACTAATAAGTGACAAGATTATTTTTAAAACTTGAGTATGTATCGAAGTAATATTGATAAATATTCGGTTCGAAGGGTGACACGTGGAGTATAAACTTTGTAAGGGGTTGAAATTACCCCTTTTGGTATACATAGGCGGACTATATATAAATTATAGATAGAAAACAAAAAAAAGAAAACTTTTATTTTATAAAATTAATCGTTTATACAGGGTGTTCGGCCATCTCTGGAAAAAATTTTAATGGGAGATTCTAGAGGCTAAAATAAGACGAAAATCAAGAATATCAATTTCTTGACTGAGGCTTCGTAAAAAATAACAATTAAATTAAAAAATTTCAAATCGTTTCGGAAAAATTATTTTCAGTTGCGGGGGTCAATTATAATCATTTTTGGTGAATACATATATCTCCGAAATCCTATCCAATTTCGAGAAAAAAAATCGGGTAGGTGCAGAAATTTTTCGACAAAAAAAATTTTTTCAAATCGTTCTAAAAAAATTATTCTCGGTTACGGGGGTCAATTACAGTCATTTTTGGTCATTACACATACCCCCGAATTCCTACGCACTTTCGAGAAAAAAATTCCTTACCGAAAATCTAATTAGGTGCCTAAATTTTGCAAGGAAAAAAAAATTTCAAATCGTTCTGGAAAAATTATTTTCGGTTGCGGGGGTCAATTACAATCATTTTTTGTGAATACACATACACCCGAAATCCTGCGCATTTTTGAGAAAAAAATTCAGTACAGGTGGAACTTTAAATGTTAATAACTTTTTAACGAAGCTTCCATCAACAAATTGGTATTCTTGATTTTCGTCGTATTTCGGCCTCTAGAATACCCCATTAAAATTTTTCCCAGGGGTGCCGAACACCCTCTATACTTCAATAAAAGTCACAAACAATATTAGAATAATGCTACAAAATTATAATAAATAATAAAAATCATTTCGACCATCTTGTTAGATCTAGCATTAAGTAAGATTTAAAATAAAATCCATTTTTGAATGTCAACTAGAAATTCTAAAAAGTCTTATACAACTCGTATAAAAAATTTTTATATGTATGTAAAGCCGTTTATTAAGTCAAGAATTTCATCTTTAATAAATTCTAGGAACATTTCGTTTTCCAAAAATGTCTTTTTTGGCGTTTCAGCGTACTTCGTCGATAAGGTTGATACGTTAAATTCAATTTTCTATTACAAATAATTGTTCTCGATAACTCGAGTAATGTTATTTTCAATTCCCAAATCCTCGGAGTCATTTTACAAAAAGTAGTTCTGTTATATCGTGTTCCATCTGAAGTGACTTTTTTTATGTTTTTGTGTTTAACGTCAAGATACAAAAATATTTAACATATTCGGGGAAACACGGAATGCAATATTTTTTTCATCGCACAATTTCAAGTTAATACAAATACGCGGTGAAAAAAACAATTTCCGTGTGTATAGCGTCTACAAACTATTATGTCGTTGACACATACTTTATAGATTACTATTTTCATATTCTCATCGTTTCCTGGTATTCAAATGGCACGTTTACGTATGTACGTGAAGGGCTTAAAGTTTGGTAAACCATCTGTCACTTGGCTTCCCGAAGATGTATTCATAGTTTCGCGAAAGTATCGTGGTTTAAGTAATTTCGAATTCTGGAGGTATGAGCGAGTGTTCTTTGTTCGTCGGTACCTTTTAACCGTCATCTATTGTCAATTGAAACACCTGTTCTATAGGCATTTTGCCCAATACATATTCACGAGCCTTAAAACACACTTCGCCATTTTCTTTCGCGTTGAACTTGAATCGAAACACTGGGCTTCGAGATCTCCGAACACGAACATTTTTAAACGCGTATTAATAGTCTTGCATTCGTAACAGTGCATTTCATAATGTCAAGTTATGCGTTTTCTGTCGAGAAACAATTGTTTTGTATCGTTTGTGCGAATAAAATTTGAACATATTTACTACGAACATCATGAAAAAAAAAACTTTTGAACCTGTAGAAATGTTATGGGAGTTTAAACGAATTTATTCGAGTTCATTCAAGATTATAGAAAATAGAAATTATTGTTCGTTTGTTAATAAAAAGAGTCGAATGTTTAATATTGAGTCGTGGTTGAAAAGTATTATAGTTTAATATAGCAGTTATATTCATCGTAAGTGTAGACAATGTAATCAACATTATCGTTTGTAAAATATGAGGATAATTCGAGAATATGCAGAAGGATGTGAAATAACGATGAAGGATGTCTCACATGATTCATAACACGTGCATCCAGATTCCAATATTCAACCTTCACCTTCGATAATCTTCACGAATCGAGAAGCCAATGTCCCTCTCGAAATCCTTTTAGCTCCTTTAAAGTGTTATCTTGTTCCCGAGCTACGCGAGTGATAAACTCATACATATTCATATTGCACTGTCGATAAGGAAGTTTCGGGTTACATGGGTTCTTCGAATGCTCTGAATACCGCGATAGAGAATCCTTTTGTCCTCCATTTTACCCTGACTTGGTTTTTAAAAAAACTGCACTTGGCGTATTTACCCTGACGTTATATTTTTACCCTACCTCACGATTAACGTTTTCAGTTTTTTTTTGTATACGCTGCTTGACCAGGTGAACGAGGGTCAACAAAATTGAAAACAAACGATGTAAACATGAACTTTAGTAGTGTTTGTAAGTATCGTATATCCGCCATTGTAAATATCTATTTCAATTTGTAATCCAATTTGATCACTAATAACCCAACAGGTTGATGTGATTTTAAGCTTAAAAATAAATATTGTGAATCTTAGATTTGTCGATCGTGTTCTACATCCTGCTTCTACCCTTTCAGAGAAGTCGATAAAATCTCGAATAAAAGATTAGGTTGTGGGTTTAATAGGCAGGGTGGTTATTGCTTATTTGGTGTTGGAAGCAGCTTCTTATTTCTGTATATTCTTTGATGAGAGAATACCCAGATAAGAGTTACATGTTTGTTTGAGTTAACGAGTTCTTATGGAGTTCTTAACAGGCTTTTATTACACTCATAGAATCAGGATAGATAGCAAAGTATTACAAGGAAAACCTTTTTCATTTGCTTTTCATCAATTTCGAGAAATCTATTGATTTAATACAATTCATTATTAAATACTCCTTATCTAATCGCCTCGTGTACTAAACTGACAAGATACACATATTTAGTAATAGTATCGTGAACAAGAGGTCGAATCTATGTCAGATTTGTTTACGTTAATGTATAACTTACGACTTAGTAAGGAATATTATTACATTTAAGAGTGACTTTCCAAGCAAGTTATCTAAGAACTTTATCTAATTCTACTTACAATTCCAAATAGAAAAAATAATACGTTGCTTTTTACTTATTCTTTCTGAGACGAGGATAATGTTGTGTGTATTTGCGATTAAACAAAACCGAGTAAAACATACTTCTTATAGAAACATCTATCATTGTAAGGACAGAGGCTCCTAAAAGTCGCTTCTCTCTATTAAGTATTTAATTAGTTGCGAAACAATACAGAATTATCACAGCTTAATATTACGAGGAACATAAAATTTTACGATATTGGAACGAGATGCTTCTTTGTTCGAAATTGTCCTCAGCGTCAAAGACGTAAATTTTCTGTCGGAATACGCTTACAAGGACAAGGTTTCGTTCTCTAGATCCTGTTTCTCAGAGTGGCATCTCACAGTCTTTAAATTCTATAGAGAAGGATTCGATACATGCGTTAACATTTTGGGTAACTTGAAACTGCGAACATGAATTTCTCAAGGGGGTTGTCCAGTCCAAATACAACAAAAGACTCCTTTTACTGCGAATTGAAGAGACAAAAATCATTAAACGCATATTTATTTATAATTAAGAAAGTAATGGCTTACAGGAGTATCATGTTGGTGACACGATTCTATCTACAGAAACTCTCACAATGAGTTGTCACCGATATAATGGCCCTCTGAATCATTACTTTCTGAATTTTTACTTCATCAATGAATAATAATGGTATCTTATTCAACAATGTACCATCTTTGTATTATTAATATCTTCTCTAACACGTTTACTGCTAAACTCCTCAAATTGTCCACGAAAACGAAACTTTGTTCCTAGACAATTGGAAACTAGCTACAATTTGTCATAGAACTTATTTGTACAGCTTTGTTAAAATTCAAGAGCCTAATCTTGAGAATTAATTTTTTTAGCTCCTTAATGAAAAATCGTGTCACCTTCATGTGGGTGACGTGGCAGTCAATGTGTTAAACGTTGAATACATATTTATGCATATTTCAAATATTAGATTGACGCATATTGATGCAATATTAAAACTATTTTAGGAAACAAGTCTGCATCTATCAAAATAATTTCCATCTGTTTTATTACATTTCTGTCAACGACTAGCAAGGACATAAATACTATACGTTTTTTAAATTTGAATTTTTACATTTGAATACTCTTTTAATCTCCAGTTCCCATCTCCAGATCTCCCATTATCGTTCGACAGAGTAGATCTCTGTTTGCTTGGAAGGATTAGACACAATATTTTCAATTTATCGTGCATTTGTTAAATTAGTACTTCTTATTTGTTGTTACGCTTTTTTCGATTATCCCATTTTTAGAATCTACAAATCGTATCATATAGAATATATTATTGATGCCGATTAAAGATCAGAACATCACGGCCTTGAAGTAAAATTTGCAAGGATCCAAACTGGATCCAGAATCCATTGATCAAGTAATTTGTTATACAGGGTGTTCGGTCTGGGAAACATTTTAATGAGGGATTCTAAAGGCCAAAATAAGACGAAAATCAAGAATACTAATTTGTTGATGGAGACTTCGTTAAAAAGTTATTAACAATTAAATTCAAAAATTTCAAATCGTTCTGGAAAAATTATTTCCGGTTGCGGGGGTTAATTGCAATCATTTTTTGTCATTATACATATCCCCGAATTCCTACGCACTTTCGAGAAAAAAATTCCTTACCGAAAATCTAATTAGGTGCCAAAATTTTTTAACGAAAAAAAAATTTCAAATCGTTCTGGAAAAATTATTTTCGGTTGCGGGGGTTAATTACAATCATTTTTGGTGAATAGACATACCTCCGAAATCCTGCGCATTTTCGAGAAAAAAATTCAGTACTAGCGGAACTTTAAACGTTAATAACTTTTGAACAAAGCCTTCATCAACAAATTGGTATTCTTGATTTTCGTTTTATTTTGGCCTCTAGAATCCCCCATTAAAATTTTTCCTAGGGGTGGCCGAATATCCGGTATTATATTTTCACGGTTACTGATTTTAGCGTTCTTTTGTTAAGTTATAGTAACTCATTCATAGGGCCATGAACCTTTTGTTTCAACTTCAACTTCTTTCAGTAGCAATTCACCCTTGTTCTCGTAACGACCTTCCCTCGAGTATCGACTGTCGCGGTTTGAGGCAGACTGCAGTGATAGTTATTTTCTTTCTCACAGTATTTTATACAGGGTGTTCGACTACCCCTGGGAAAAATTTTAATGGGAGATTCTAGTGGTCAAAATAGGACGAAAATCAAGAATACCAATTTGTGGACGGAGGCTTCGTTAAAAAGTTATTAACGTTTAAAGTGCCGCTCGTACTGAATTTTTTTCTCGAAAATGCGCGGGATTTCGGGGGTATGTGTAATGACCAAAAATGATTGTAATCGAGCCCTGCAACCAAAAATAATTTTTTCAGAATGATTTGAAACATTTTTTTTCACCAAAAAATTTCAGCACCTACCTGAATTTTTTTCTCGAAAGTGGGTAGTATTTCGACGGTATGTGTATTCACCAAAAATGATTGTAATTGACCCCCGCAACCGAAAATAATTTTTCCAGAATGATTTGATATTGTTTAATTTAATCTTTTAATAACTTACTAACTTACTAACGAAGCCTCAGTCAAGAAATTAGTATTCTTGATTTTCGTCTCCAGAATCTCCCAAAAGAAGATTTAATATTTTTTTATGGTCTTGCAACGAGTTTTGTAACACTAATAGAACTTTGAATTGCGATAAAATGAGAATAATTTCGACGTTCATAATTCATAAGTTCCGTACATCTTTCTGATGTACGTACATATGTTATACCAATGCGATCGGAGTTTGAAATTTGTTTCATAATGCAGTTAATTGTTCGGAACTATTGCGTCACTATTATGTGTCATAAAGCGCAGAAGATCAAATTACATCTCGTATGAAAGTGTAATTATGAGTCTAGATCGCTCGTGTTTAGAACCTAAACTCAAGATACATAATAAGCGTTTCGATCAAAGGCTCTACGATTTAGCAATTCATTTATTGGACGTGCAAAGACATTAACATTGGTCTCGGTTTTAATGTCAACTTTAATGTATGCTAATCTCATTCAATATTTTGACTTCGCGTTCGCCGGTGTACACGATACAAAACATAGTTCAGACAGGATACATGATATTGCAACAAACGTAGGAAACGATAAATTAAAGGAATTCTAATTTCATCAAGAAGAATTATATTAGAAACATGTTTCTAATCTAATTTCCTTTTGAGGACAATCTTTAAAATATTCGACAAAATTAAGCGAAGCAAACGTTTGTAATATGCTAAATTCACAATTGATTAACCTTCTACAGAGACTTCGAGAAACACGTTGAAAAATAAATAAATGAAAAATTGTAACAAAATCACAGCAAGATACACCTGATTGCAGAGGCGCGGCAATCAAAGTCAAATTCACTGCGGATTTGATCAGAAAGGAGTAGATAATTTCTCAACTTTAATATCTCTCACAGTAAAAGTAATAAATTAAAAATTGTACCAAAAATAGAAGAAGAGTTTCACAGCAAGCTACGATTACAAAGTCATGGGAAGCTAAATAAAATTCATGATAGATATTACGAGATATTACAAAGATATGGAAAAATATATTTGAAAATTAACAATCAAAATGTGGCACCAAAAATAAAAAAAAATTCATGAAAATCTTTGCAAGAATGGCGCTGCAGATAATCTCACAACTTGAAACCCCTCTACAATAGATTTTAGCAAACACATTAAAAAATGAATAAACGAGAAATGAAACCAGAAAGGCAAGAGAGAGATCACATCGAGATATATGGTTGCAGGACATGGTAACCGAAGTAAGATTCATGGGAGATTTTATGGGAAAGGGACAGGACATTTCACCATAACTTTAAGACTTCCAGGGGCTCGTTAAAAAATTAATAAGTAAGAAATGGTACCAGAAATCGAAAAAAGAAACCACAGCAAGATATATGTATGGTTGGCGGGACGTAACCGACGTTAAATTCATGACAGACCTTACGAGAAAGGAACAGTTCATTTTAATGCAGTTCAGAATCGAGCATGCTAATTGTTCTCTCATAATAATTAGAAAGGATTACTGTTTTAACTGTTGCCACTCGTCACTCTCAGGGTCAGAAAGTAACAAATAATAACAAAAAAAAGAGCTACGCAAAAGTTGAGCTTTTTATTTGAATTACGATACGTTCGAAATGTTTCGACGAATGGAAATGTTGTTACTAAACGATCGTGTGTAACAGCTGATACGTGATACAATAAACAGCTTCAGAATCACTTTTATTGTCGTAATCTGACCCGATTGGCTCTATACATACATATAAATAGCGTCTACTTTCTTACGCAAGATTCCGTTGCTACTAACTGATTCAAGGCCATACCTTTGCAATTTATTCACGATGCCCCCTAATTTATTTGCTACTTTGAAATAAACGGAACCGGATCTATGGACCGCAATTAAAATTACTACCAACGAATGTTGTCATATGAAAATTGAGTTTTTACTTCTTGAATAACAGAGCAATCGAAATTCCTTCTTCTTGATCAGAGATTCTCAACGGGGGCCACATGACCTCCCTCCAGTTCGCTATGTTGTATTTCTTGAGGGTCACGAGTGAAAGATCTAAAAAAAATGAATCAGTGTCTGAGCGAACTACGAAAAAGATTATAACAATAAACATTCAAGTTTGGGTTATTCAAGCTAGAATATATTCATTGAGAAATAAACATTATTATTTGTAAACATAAACATTTAAAAAGTGTTAAAATAATGAACTCTGAAATGACAGAATATAATTGTTATCATCATGCTGCTATTTGTAGCTTTAACGAATTTGAAGTAATTTAATTCACTTATTTCTATTATACAAAATTACTTGCATATAAATTATTTTTGTTCTTAAAAGAATATTTTATCGATGAAACTTTATTTGTCTTGTGATTTCACACAGTTTTCGTTGGGGAAATTCGTTAAAAATAAACCAATAACAATTTAATTTGTATTTACGTGTAAATTTTGTTTCAGGCAACCATGATTACCAGACTTCGAAGTCCCGATATATGCTTTCTAATATCCTGCATTATCCTATATGTAAGTAATGTAAACTGTTCATTTATTCGAGCGCAGAAACATGGATATTTTTCAACTGCATTTAAAATTACGTAATATTAAATGTATTAATATCGTATCCAAGTTTGTTTTTATTTTTTAACCGACTGAAAATCTCTGTCCAGTTTCATTATTTCGTTATCTTTGTTGTTCAAGTTGGATGCACGTTAAAAGTTTGTTAAGTACATTATAAAATATTCATACACTTTCATAAAGTGTATGACGTAGTTGTATAGTAATGCAAATCCAGGTAGAGAAACTACAACTACTTGTATAATAAGATCCATAATAGGCTGGCATATACAGGGTGTTCGACCACCTCTGGGAAAAATTTTAATGGGAGATTGTAGAGGCCAAAATAAGACGAAAATCAAGAATACCAATTTAACAATTAAATTCAAAAATTTTAAATCGTTCTAAAAAAATTATATTTAGTCACTGGAGTCAATTACAAGCATTTTTGGTGAATAGACATACCCCCGAAATCCTACCCACTTTCTAGAAAAAAATTCGAGAAGGTGTGAAATTTTTCGACGGAAAAAAACAATTTCAAATCTTTCTGGAAAAATTATTTTCGGTTGCGGGGGTCAATTACAATCATTTTTGGTGAATAGTCATACCCCCGAAATCCTGCGCATTTTCGAGAAAAAAATTCAGTACGTGCTGAACTTTAAACGTTAATAACTTTTTAACAAAGCCTCCATCAAAAAATTGCTATTCTTGATTTTTCGTTTTATTTTGGCCTTTAGAATTTCTCATTAAAATTTTTCCCAGGGGTGGCTGAACACCCTGTATATTTACATTTTAAAACCCATAAAATCAGAATTATTATAGACATAATACAAAGATTTTGTTCACCGAGAATTGTCGGTGTATAATTCTTTGTTCTAATTTATAAAATTACAACATTTAAAGTATCCTGGAAGCAGATTGCCTAATGAATCGCCATTTTCAATGCTCACTCCTAGAAACATCTTATTATTAATTGCACTTTATAAAAGGTATTGCAATCGAGCGGTATTGTTACGCAATATTAGATATATCACAGTCTTTAATTGGTCCATGTTAGTTTTAAGAAATATTAACGTTGCCGTAACTTTTGTACGGGCACATTCTTATTTTTTGCCACTGGCAAAGAAAGGGCTCGCTTAAAATTATTCAACGGACCTGTCAGTTACGTGATTTACTTTTACGCCATCGCGTTTCGTAACATACTTGACCGCCTGTTTATTTTGTTTTTGAGAAAAGTGCATATTATTTGCCTGTGATTCTGGAGGACGCCAAGCGACATTGCGCGAACAATTTAAACGAAATTCCTTGCAAACCAGTTATCGGTGAATTTATGAAACCATTTTTCACAAACACGGACAATAGCACCTCGAATTTACGATACAGTGTTAAATTCAGCGTACAAGATTCTTTTGCTTCGATTCGTTCGAGATTTTCTTACATGCCCGAATACGGATTACAAGCAATCCTTTAAAAAATATGATAGTTATTTTATTTTTATATTTCGCCGTGAATTTGTATGGGAAATGTTTGTAAAGTACCCACGATGTTTAGAAGAATAAAAAGTGATGATTCTAAAGGTTCATAATCCCATTCCTGTAAACTCTCATGGACGTCTGATGGATCCGCCTTCTCGAAATAGTATGTGGCGGTTTGGATATCCGAATCCTGTTAATTACAACGATAACGAGCTCTTTTGCGGAGGATACGCAGGTGAGTTACTCGACAACGATTAATTTTCATTAACAAACGAACTGACCTTGTTGCTTACGAAAGTATTCGAACGCTTGTATTGAAAATTGCTAATACATAAAATCCACGTTTCAATCATCAGACCACAGTTCTGAGAAAGCTACTGATTGAAAATTTAACAAAATAAATATTAATCTTAATACTATACTCACTATTATTGACGAACTATTATAGAAACGTTATTACTTTTTTATTTTAAATTATGAACGACCATCGATAATTTAAATATTCTTATTTTAGATCACGTTATATAGGGTGTTCGGGTACATCGGGGAAAAATTTTAGTGAGAGATTCTAGAAGAAAATCAAGGATATCAATTTCTTGACTAAGGTTTCGTTAAAAAGTTATTAAAAAATTTCAAATCATTCTGAAAAAATTATTTTTAGTTGCAGGGGTCAAGTACAAGCATTTTTGGTCAACAGACATACCCCTGAATTTCTACTCAGTTTCGAGAAAAAAATTTAAGTAGGGGTTGAAAATTTTGGGTGAAAAAAAAAGAATTTCGAATCGTCTTGGAAAAATTATTTTTAGTTGCAGGGGTCAATTACAAGCATTTTTGGTCAACAGACATACCCCCGAATTCCTACTCAGTTTCGAGAAAAAAATTCCTTACCGAAAATATAATTTCTGTAGGAATGTTCATGCGAATCTTTAAAACATCATAACTTCTGAACGGATTGGACGATTTTAATGTTTCAAAAACCAAACAACGCGTATTTTAGTGGAGAATATGTAGAGATTATGAAAATGTTGGAAAAGTTGCTCCGTGGCCCGTAATGTGAGAAAAACCCCATATAACTGGTCCAGTTTTCAAACAGCCATAACTCCTACAATAGTGAATATATTTCAATGAAACTTTTTTCGGAAGTAGAGCTCATGGGTACCTGCAAAAAAGTATTAAACAACTCTTTTGTCGGGCGACAAACAAAATTATTAAAAATCAAAAATGAATTTTTAAGAAAAATCGACTGTGCCTAAATTTTTCGAAAAAAAAAAAAATTTTAAATCGCTCCGAAAAAATTATTTTCGGTTGCGGGGGTCAATTACGATTATTTTTGGTGAATAGACATACTCCCGAAATCGTGCGCATTTTCGAGAAAAAAATTCATTACAGACGGAACTTCAAACGTCAATAACTTTTTAACGAAGCCTCAATCAACAAAATCGTATTCTTGATTTTCGTCTTATTTTGGCCTCTAGAATCTCCCATTAAGATTTTTCCCTGAGGTGACCGAACACCCTGTATACATTAATGTCCTTTAAAAATCTAAGTTTCATTACGTTTTCAGTTGAGTTCATTACCTCGATCATATCAATTTTAATTTTGTGTTTTCCTCTACTATGATGAAGATCATTGGATTCAAATATAGTATGTTTCCTACTGAGATTTACATTACAATTTGGACATTTTTTAACATTTTTCTTTGTTATTGCGAATGAGTTTAATTTTAACATGATCGTTTCTTCTTAAGTTAGTTAGATCTATTTTATACTCGTTTAGTGCAATGGGTACAGAACAATGGCCAATGCGGAATTTGCGGCGATGCTTATCACCTGAACGAGCCAAGACCGCACGAAGCAGGTGGCGACTACGCGAGAGGAACTATTGTTAGACGCTACACGAGCGGTCAGGTGACTTAATTTTATCTTCGTTTCTATAAACATTTGTACTGTTGGACCAATACGACGAAAACGGACCTTTAATGGGCGTAGAAAAAATTCAGTCGATGTAACAAAATGCAAATACAGCGATCCCCAGCTTGCTTTGGTGCCTCTCGTTTCCACGCATCCGGGAAGGTGTCGATTATTTTGAGGCATTGACTTTTTTTTTATCCCGATCTGAGGCCATGGATCGTACGTATCCTTCGACGACAAGCGTAAAAACAGGGTACGTCGAAAGTGGGCGAGATAGAGCAGCGTAGTGGGCCTCAGTCTCTTGTCGTCAGATTGGCTTCTAGAATATAAAAATCGAATTTTATTTCATTTTCTCGACATCAGAAAATTCGTTTGGTTTATTAACATTCTTCTAGCATCTTCTCCTAGATTATAGCTTCGTTATATTTCATTTGTTCTTTACACTGTTCACACATACAGGATATTGATGTCGAGGTTGAACTTACGGCAAATCATTTGGGAAGATTCGAAATGTACCTCTGTCCAACCAATAATCCAAGAAACGAAGCGACCCAAGAGTGCTTTGACAGGTAACAGGAACAACGTCTACAGTATCGTGTGTGTTATTAATGAGTACAGCGTTCAATCTATTGATATAAATTTTTATGCTTGAGGTATCCTTTGTACATTACCGGAACTCGAGACGTTCGCTTCGAAATACCACTAGATACCGAAAAAAAAGCTATATTTCGGTACAGTGTTACTTTGCCATCCTACGTCACCTGTTCTCAATGTGTGATACAATGGAATTATTACACCGGTTGGTATTATCATGTTTATTTATTCAAATTTAACTGTTATATGCACTAACGAGGGATGTTTAAAAGCTTTGTGGCTTCCTATAGAAATAGCATTCGAATCATTGCAACTCAAATGGAAAACTGTTATACGAAAATAAATTAATTCATAAAATGATCCACTGGTTCGTCTCTGTAAGGCAACAAAGTGTTGTTTTATCGCATAAATTAATTGTTGAAACAGCCAAAATCCATGAAATTGGATTTTATATTTGTTAATTATAGCTCGAAAATTTACAAAAAAAACTTGCAACTTTGCAGAAATGTAATTCAAGCTAAAAACATAACTATTTTTTGTTTCAGCAACGAAACGATCCTAGGGGTGAAAACACCTTTTAGAAAAATTGTGAGTTTTCATATTATTGTAAATGTGTATTCGTATAATATTTCATATTATCGACAAATGGGGATTTCGATATCCTTCCAATAAAAGGTTAATTTATTTGGGGGTATGTTTTCACCTTAAAACCGTTTCGTTGCCAAAATAAAAAAATGGTTAGAATATTCACGTTACTCGAATTTCGTTTCTTCCAAGTTAATAAGTTTAATAATGGGAACGTAACGATGCAGTATATTTGGGGTAATTGCATTTACCTCAAGAGAGATTGTAATGAGAAAATAAGGCGAAAAAATGAAGGAGGTAATTGCTTTTTAAGCGACCGAGATCACGAATGTAATATGAATGACTTGTAGAGAGAAGACTTAAATTAGAATATTTGAATAATACAGTAAAGTCTCGTTAGTCGTCGCAGAGTTATCGACACAACTTCTTGGAACCACTTGCACGGAGCGAGCCTTCGCCTTATTTACGATCCGCGATCGATGATGACTCAATTACCAATGAGAAAACGACGCTAAACATATAAAATTTTTATATTCGTTATTTTACTACTGCCCCAACTGCTTTAATCAGAATGATGAAATTCATACAATTATAATGATACCAAACACGCTCATATTTGATTAATTTCTATTTTACACGAGCAATCTGAAATTGTATGTATACAGACATACAGGGTGTTCGGCCATCCCTGGGAAAAATTTTTATGGGAGATTCTAGAGGCCAAAATAAGACGAAAATCAAGAATACTAATTTGTTGATGGAGGCTTCGTTAAAAAGTTATTAAAAAATTAAATTAAAAAATTTCAAATTATTCTGAAAAAATTATTTTCGGTTGCAGAGGTCCATTACAATTATTTTCGGTCATTACACATACCCACGAAATCCTTCGCACTTCCGAGAAAAAAATGCCCGATCGTAAATTTAATGAGGCCAGAAATGCACCCCCGAAATTTCATGCGAATCTTTAAAATGTCATAACTTCTGAACGGATTGAGGGATTTTAATGTTTCAAACGCCAAACAACGCGTATTTTGGCGAAGAATATGTAGAAATTCTAAAAATATTCGAAAAGTTGTTCCTTGACCCCACAAAATGAGACAACCCCCATAAAAATGGCCCAATTTTCAAATGGCCATAACTGCTACAATAGTGAACGTATCTCATTGAAACTTTTTTTTATAGTAGAGCTCATGGGTATCTACAAAAAAGTGTTAGACAACTTTTCCGTAGGACGTCAAATAAAACTACCAACAATGAAAAACGAATTTGTAAGAAAAATCGACAAAATTTTTCGGCGAAATTAAAAAATTTCAAATTGTTCTAAAAAAATTATTGTCGGTTGCGGGGGTCAATTACAATCATTTTTGATGAATACACATACCCCAGAAATCCTACGCATTTTCGGGGAAAAAATTTTAGCAGGTACTGCAATTTTGAAACGAAAATAAAAAATTCGAGAATGTGTACAACTTTCAACAAAATTAAAAAATTTCAAATTGTTCTAAAAAAATTATTTTCGGTTGCGTGGATTAATTACAATCATTTTTGGTTTATATGCATACCCTCGAAATCCTACACATTTTCGAGAAAAAAATTCAGTACAGGCGGAACTTTAAACGTTAATAACTTTTTAACAAAGCCTCCATCAAAAAATTAGTATTCTTGATTTTCGTTTTATTTTGGACTCTAGAATCTCCCGTTAATATTTTTCCCAGGCATGGCCGAACACCCTGTATAAATGTTATAACTAGACTGCAGATTTTAAGGATTCATAACTTATGTTAAAGATTTGTTTTCATGAATTACTAATTGCTCAGAAAAAATGGGCATTGAAACGAATTGTTCTACAGTATGTCATCATACGACTGCTAGATTGGATCCATTCAATTTGCATCAGTTCTCAGGGAATCAATCATAGTATCTTCTTGTCAGAGATTAACGAGTCGAAGGTAGATAACACCACTTAATTCCTGTCACCTCTGTCGCTCATATCGGGTTTCATAAGGCTTTTGAAGCAATAAGTGGTTTGAGCGTGAAAGAGAGAGTGATGCAGATGGGACCAGGCGATAAAATTATTACCTGAATCTGTCATCTGATACTTTTGATACTGTTTAAAAGAAATAAGGTTACTAACAGGATGACAAGAATGTCTATTTGGTGACAAGAAATCTTCTTTAAGTTTTTAAGCTACACTTCACAGGCTTGTCAAGCTTACAGCTTGTAAAGCATTGATGTCAAAATTATTAGTTTATTACCTGGCATTATATCACGTGGCCCAAATAAAGTGTTACAAGTTCTTCATCTCTGAAATTAATGATACAGTAATGATTCTTAAAATGAGTCCTAAATGTGATTCGTAGATTGAATATTTCTATCCCTCCCAATTGTGGGGGAATCCATAAAATCCGTAAAACCAGTAAAGCGTGAAAAATGACACTTAAAAAACGATATGAACCGAGATACCGGCGTCGATTTGTGTAAAGGACAATTGTTTTTTTCTCATTTGCTCTCCCTTATTGTCCTTTTTTTCGGTTGTCGACTGCGGCTGTCGGCAAAAGATAAAGGCGACTCCGAGGCTCAAGGATATTGCTGTGTACAAACATCTGCTGGTGTCGAATTTCGCTTCCACCGGTACTTACATGAAATGAACATGTTAACCCTGGGGCGATTACCAGCGAAACGATACAAATATATGTATATTTATAAGTAACGGAAATATTTAAGTCTTTTCATTTACATAATCCATTTTGTATACATATTGTGTACTTTCGTACCTGCATTAAACGCATCAAATTCCTTTTTAATGCATTTAACACTATTTGCTCTGCGATTCAGCAATGCTATCATAAATAATATTATTGAAATTCACGATGTAATTTTATTATAAATGTTATCAGGCAACATGTGGGGTATTTGTGAAAATGGAACCGAGGCTAGCGGCTGTGGTAGACCAGAAACGTTCCGAAATTGCGCCGACGTTAGCATCGTTACGAGCACAGCAGGCGTGCCACCACTCTTCGTGCAGCAGGATAATCCCTTTTTGCTTTATTACAAAGATTATAGTTCTCCGAACAATATATTCCCATTGGTCGTTAGGTGAGTATTCTACGAATCGTCGCAAGTGAAACAAAATTACTACTAGAAACAATAAATAGAAACAGTAACAGATAGACTGCTTAATCAAGTCCTAAATAAGGTTAAGTTTTATATAAATTTCTTACATCGAACATTCGGAAAAATCTGTTTCGTACAACCGTAATAGTAAATAATAAAATACTAGTTAGAATTAATAATGTCCTGTATGTGTCGTATAAAGAATGTCTTTCGAAGTGGCCTAATATTATGAGTAGTCCTGTGTTACGTAAGATGTTCGTAAAAGATGCGCTTTCTGTTCCGCAAACATAACGAATTCATACAGTGTTCGAGAAAGTAGACAAAACCAAATGAGTAAACATTGAATGTCTACAATCCAATATACTGCATTGTCTTGCTTATTTGAACGCGGGCTATCCAGGACAAAACAAATGCTAAAAATAACTGTCATTTAATAAATGTTTTTAAAACTATTTCTAGAATATATATATTTTAGAATTTTAATAATTCGAATAAATATTAATATACTACGATATAATGAATTTCGACGTTATGAAAATCGTTGATCACTCAAATCTGATTTGACAGAAATAATTGTTAGAGAACTGTTCTCAATATAATGAAAATAAGTGACAAAATAGTTTATGGTTTCTTGGTAGAGAGTATCGTTTATAATTAATGCTTTAGTTTCGACTGTAATCTGACACTGTTAGAAAGATTCGAAGCAGGATGGTCAGGCCGAGGCGTTCGTGTTGGATCGGATGGAGGTCGGTTTTTTTTGTCAACCACATCAAAGAAATATCGCACGTGTAGTGTGAGAATATTTATGATGGAAAACGGATAACGCGATACCACATTTTCTTACGTTACATGGGTGCATTGCTTCTTTAACACATTCACTGCCAGATCAAAACCATATAATATTCTGCACAAGTAAAATTTTAATTTTAGATTTGTAAGCTACATAACCCAAAATTTATTTTCGTAACCCTGTTAAAATTCACAAACTCTATTCAAATTTATTTCCCTCGACGTCTTAACTTGAAAATTAATTTTTCTAATATCAAAATGGTAAATCTTAACCCAGACCTAACCCTATATGTAAGCTACATAACCTAAAGTTTGTTTCAGTACTTATTTTCGTAACCCTGTTAAAATTCACAAACTCTATTCAAATTTATTTCCCTCGACGTCTTAACTTGAGAATTAATTTTTCTAGTATCGTAGTGGTAAATCCTGTCACCCATATACAGGGTGTTCGGCCACTTCTGAGAACAATTTTAATGGAAGATTCTAGAGGCCAAAATAAGACGAAAATCAAGAATACCAATTTGTTGATGGAGGCTTCGTTAAAAAGTTATTAACGTTTAAAGTTCCGCCCGTACTGAATTTTTGTCTCGAAACTGTGCAGGATTTCGGGAGTATGTCTATTCACCAAAAATGATTGTAATTGACCCTTGCAACCGAAAATAATTTTTCCAAAACGATTTGAAATTTTTTTTTTGCCGAAAAATTTGTCCACCTTTCTGAATTTTTTTTCTTGAAAATGCGCAGGATTTCGGGGATATGTCTATTCACGAAAAATGATTGTAACTGACCCCCGCAACCGAAAATAATTTTTTTAGAACGATTAGAAATTTTTTAATTTAATTTTTTAATAACTTTTTAACGAAGCGTATTCTTGATTTTCGTCTTGTTTTGGCCCCTAGTATCTCCCATTAAAATTTTTCCCAGGGATGGCCGAACACCCTGTATGGGTGACGTGGCAAAGTATTAATGTGGTTGGCGAAAACCGACTTCGGTCCGTTCTAGCACGAACGCCACAGAGAACTACCCTGCTGTGGCTTTTACTGCTTCGAGTCCATTAAACGGTGTTGCATTACAGCTGAAACCTTGGCTCGACGAACTGTACAGTGGTGATCAATCGATTTTCAGCTGTACCGTGTGGCTGAGAACCCATTTCTTATGGAGGAAGTCAATGCTTAAAATGCACGTTTCAAAAACAGTAACATTAACTAGTTCGTTTAGACATTAGTTGTACAGTTTGATCGCTAGTTGGAGATCCATCTTTAGGACTACGTCAGTTAAAGCCTTTCTTTATATTATACCACATTTTTGGGTGTTTATTTCTATGTGAAAATTTTTCAATAAAAATAGATACATGTATCAATAATATATATGCATTTAAAGTTAAAATTTTTGTTGTTGTCATGATATATCAGAATTCAGAAACGTTATGCTGTTAGAATTATTGTAATTTATCATTAAGGATGGGAACACCAGTATCACTAAATAAATATTGATATTGATATAACTGTCAATTGGCAGTGTCATAAACTTAACTATAGTTACGCGAGCGGAAATTACTATAAAATAATTTAATATTCAGGTCTCAGATTTGCATGCCCACTCCCCTTTACCGACGTATACCGGGAATGGGTGACTGGTGTCAAAATAATTGTCTTCGTTATCCACCGAACTGTCCATCGGCTATCTGTCAATGCCCGTAAGTTATTATATGCAGTAACGTTTCAACATTTTAAATAGTAAATGACTTTCAAAGTTTCTTTTTTCCAAGCAACAAAGTAATCGTTTGTACATTTTTAATAGGGAAGTGTGCGATGCGATCGGAGAAATAGCTGGCAAGGAAGGAGCAAGTGTTTATTGTATGGACAAATGTCTCGTTTATCCACCCAACTGTCCTCTTCATCGATGCCACTGTTATTGAACAAAGTGAGGTACACTTGCGTAAAACTATCGTACGACGAAAGTTATAACAATTTTTTTTTTGTAATTTTATTCAGTCATTTCGGAATCATTATTATCGTCGTTGTGTGTGTTTTTCTTTTAGATGAAATTCACAGCACATGTTTCGTAATTTCGAGAATAGATTATTTTTTGTTTATACCCAAAACTATCGAGTAACTCGTATTCCGTCCACGAAAAATGTGATAATTTTTATTTTATAATAGTTTAGTATCGTACATTGTGTTTTATGAACAATACATAATATTTACTGTATTTTGTACAAAATTTATACTTTATAAACATAGTTTCCAAAATCTGTTTAAGCAGACCATTATAAAGATAAAAAAAAACGTCCGTAAGATTTTTATGACATAATTTGTAAACGTTTTATCGTTAAAATAGCGTTGTTTTGTCTACTTTAACAGAACTGTCGATATCATTCTAAAAATAATTTAATCTTCGATTTCAACAAAAATTGTAAAATCTGAAAACAGTGAACATCAGTCGTCTTTTTATATATAATTTTCTAAAATTGAAATAAAATCTTCGTCTGTACGAAGCCATTCTATTTTTCTTTTCCAAACAGAAAGAGGTTCGATTTTCTTTAAATATTTTCTTCTGGTGATTTTAAAGTTTTTTTTTTCGACTGAATTTGCAATAAAAATGTAAGAATATTAAAAGGAAGTACCGATAGGGAGTGTAGGATAGCAGTAATAGCGATTAGAATCGTTAAGAAATCGACAGGTGAAAAATACGCACTTAAATAATAAGTCGTGAAGCTCTCAACACGTCTTGTTCTACCAATTTCCACGGCACGAATGTCAACTCTATAGTGGAAAGCATTACGGTTGTAAATTAGGAGCAAGTGGGGTTAGCTCAAACGTATCGAGTCTGATCGCAAGAACAGGTTAACCCCCAAATTCACTAATATTATTGGTCCTTATGGTCGAGGACGGTCCAGGTAGAAATTACGTCAATAAAAGAATTAAATAAAGCTTCAAAACCAACCCTTAATTGCCCAATGATTTATTATCCTTGCACTTTCCCGACATCGTTATGTGAAACATCCATCTAGCGAAAGATTCGATAGTTCTTCTTACACGCTGCATCTTCATCTACTACGCGAATCATAAGTGACTCTGTCAATCGAAATACGTTAATTTTGCAATGTACCAATGTATAATGCGTAAATATATTACCTTTCGATCTAACTTAATCAATGTTTTTCATGCAAATTATTTTCGATATTAATAGCAAACGAAATTGTTGGTACATGGTTTGAATACGAGTTTCCACAGTCAGATTTCTTAAATGTAGAATGCCTACGTTGTAAAAGTCTTTTTCACGATATATGTACTTCAGTCTCTAAAAAGCCTATGACTGTAATAAAATACACGCAGTAGGTTTGAAAAACTCGAAACAATTTCTCGAATGCTATAAATTAAATGTAAATTTTACTTTTGTAAATAAAGCACAGTTTTAAGCACTGTATAAATTGATAAGAGGAGTCACAAGCTCTTTGTCTGTGTGTAATCCATGTGTTAAGAAAAAAACATTAAATGCAACGTTTATGTTGCACATTTCGTATGTGCGTGTGCCACAATGCGAACTCGTATCTTTTACCATTACAGTGTCAAATACGATGTTATCGACTCAGGATCAAGAAAGGTTCCTATGTAATTACTGGTAGGTATGAAAACAAATAACTTTAGGGAACATTTTAGGACGCACAAAGAAACAGTTGATTTATAGGTTAGAGCAGGTATTTAGTGAAAGTTTGTGTTTTATAGCGTAGACTGCAACATTGTCGATTTGACAGGTAACAGAGTTCAGAAATATTATTTGCAGGCAATTCATGTTGTATTTTATTAATGTAACAATATGATTATATGTTCTAATTAAAAGAAAAACTGCATTTTAATGTAATCGACAACATGATGAATGACAATAAAAATATGTGCAATCAATATTCATAAATTTAGTGGTTAGCAAATGCAAAAATTTCATTCGTTATTATTTATTAAGTTGAAAGTTAATATATTTACACATTATACGTTAGTAGGGTTATAAAACTGAAGTATTTCGATCGATTGAGTTACTCATGATTTGCGTAGTAGATCGAGATGTAGTCTGCAAGAAAAACTCTCGAATTTATCGAAAGGTGCTGCATCGCATTGTGATGTCATAAAAGTATAAAAATAACAAATCACCAAGTAATTAATTGTTTGTCTGGAATCTTTATGTATGTATTTGTTTTACAAGTGCAGTTTCTATCTGGGAGCATCCTCAATTACAAGGAACAACGATATTATTGAATTCGAGGTTTAAGTTTTTGGCCCAAACGTAAACATCACGAGCCAGGCTCGCGGACAGCAAATCACGATTGTGATTGAGTTTTAGTTTCTATCAGTACGCCACAAGAGTCGGTCGCGATTCTTATAACCTCTGTTACAAAGCAGTTTAGCATCAGTCTGGTCTGTTTACCGCGTATTGACGCCTGCCATTTAGGCCCGGATTTCATCGAGCTAAATGATACGGGAAGAGGTTAACCTGTCCTTGCGATCTAGAATCGATACGTTCGATCTACCCCCACCCTCTTCTTATTTGCAACTTTGCAACAGAAACGAGTTGCGCAATGGGTCGACATACGTTTCATGGAAATTGGCGGTTTACAACGTATTGGCAGCTTCACGACTAATTAGGTACATACTTTTTATTTATCGACTTCTAAACTATCCTAATCACTGCTCTCTGCCACTCTCTATCGGTGCTTTAATTTATTATTAATACGTTTGTATCACTAATTCAGTCAGAACCGTAAAAAAGGTTGAATCAGTTTCGCGCTTTTTCTTCGATACCGGCATCACTTATTATTAGATCTTTCTAAATGATATTACAGTCGTATAAAACGTGTTTCAAGTTCATTTACCGTTTAATCACGATACAAGTACGGTTATTTTAACACATTTGATTGAAGCATTTTATTTTTATTATAGTTTTCGATTGCAATTCGAATGGAAGGAACGCTACGGTCACACTACGGCCACGCAATCGACGCCGTGATACTTGACAATCTCAAATGGAACAAATTTAAAATGAAGTGCTGGTAATATCTAATATACATACATTATTACAACAGATGTCGTATGTGTAGATGTCTATATATTTTAGTCTTTGTATTGGAATTTTATTGGAAAATTGGAAGTACGTGTATTTTACTACATTTTTATTGCTCATAACTGTAATAAGAAAAAGCAGTAACATAATATTTTTAAATTCAATTCGTACGTTTATTGACAAGAAACTATATTCGTAGTATAAGAAAACAGTATTTCCTTCGTCAAAAACTAGATAAATAAAAAAAAAAATAGAAAACAGCAGGTGTGTTTAACTAATATTTTTTGTTTTCTCTCCCAATCTCTCTTCTAGCAATTTTGATAGCCGCGTGCAATGCGGCAGGTAAAATCGGTGTTTGTTTCGTAAAATAATTTGTTTCTTTTTAAAGCACAATGACTTTGGTGTAAATTATCGTTTACAATTTAAATGCACGCGAAGATCGAGTCAGTGTTTATTGCGCACTTGTAAAATTTTTCCAGAGCATCGGGGCTCCTTTTAGGTTATGAATCGGGATAAAAGAGTCACTTTACAATTTTTTTTTTGAAAATTAAAATCATTCGTTACCAGTATTAGAGTCAGTGCATCACTGAAGAAAATTATTGGACGATGCTTCACAAGCGAAAAATGTAAGTATATATTTTCATGTTTAGGAAAAAATTGTTATTGTTAGTTTCAAATTTTCAAAATTATAATATTTTTATTAAAATTAACATTTTTATAATTTTCAACACAGAGTGTTATATTTTCTGTCTTTTTTACAGAATTCTGATACCACGTCACCAGATTTATCGATCGAAAGAACTTCTTTGATGACTTCGATGATGATTTCCATTGGATAATGGAAAACTACTACTTTTTGCATTCTACAATTGGTGAGTTGCATACTATTTTTTAATTCCCTGGTCTTCTTGTACACTGTTTTTTAATATCATAAATAAATGTTTCACATTGCGATGAATAATTTTTAATACGAACATTTATTAATGAAAATATATTAAATATTTATAAAATGAATATTTTCATTAACATACGACTGAGTAGTTCAAATATGAACGTTAGTTGCATAATAATTTTTATAATATGAGTTAAATATGGAATTTATTCATTTATGATTATTTTTATTATAAAATTATGATACTGGTAATATTGTACAGATATGGAATATAACATATGTATGATGTATTTCATGTAGAAATAGATATTTATTGTATACTATTTTCTTCTTTTAAAAAATTTACTTTGACGTCAGAATCGACTAAGGATAGTTGAATATTTGAATTAACAATTTAATAAATTTATTTCAATGATTTATCTATAATTTTCAAAATAAATTATTTCATTTGTGCCAACATCTCGTCTTCCAACAGTAGGTAGGATAGGTAGGTTTTTTTTGATACTAGGAACATGTATACTATAACTTGCACCTACTATCTTTTCAAAAGCAATTTCCACGACTGTAAGGTCCCCTTGTAAGTAGGTAGGAAAAGATTGATACAATGGGTATAGCCGAATAAGGGGGTCAAATGTGCCCCCAAACCGAATTGAACGAACGATGGGTCATTCGATAGCTTATCAAAAAAAAACCCTATGTGCCAATTTTTAACTTGAAATTTCGACCGCGGGGGTAGTAATGGAATGAAAACGAAAATCATGTTCATTCGATAGCTTATCAAAAAAGAACCCTATGTGCCAATTTTTAACTTGAAATCTCGACCGTGGAGGTAGTAATGGAGTGAAAACGAAAATCATGTTTTTGTGCAATTTCTCTTGACCTACTGAGTAAAAATATGTACAAAAATTCAGAGACATTTCGGGTACCGGGGCACATATTTTGGAAGATTTTCAGATTTTTTGATTGAAGAACCAGGTAGCACAAAATAAAAAACCGCAAAAAATGCCGAAAAATGTCAATTACGTATTGAAGGAGGTCCGGAATTACTTTTATACTTTTACAGTAAACAGGTATTGCTATTACTATTATTCTAAATTTTTTTCAGACTTTTCATTTTGATGGGCCGCAATAAAAAAAAATAAAAACCGATTTTTTCCTCATTTTCTGCGTATTCGAGTAACTTACACGTTGAATTTTTATGTATTCTTCAATATATGAGTGTTTTGTAGACTGTTTAAAGTTTCTACACTAAGCAAAATTACATAACAATTGAAACAAATAATATAAAGCCAACCATTGAGCGCATACATAAAAAATTCGAGTCTCTCTTCTGGACTTAGTATTTTTTTTTTTTCAAATTCTAATTATATAACAATGTTTTATATTTATTTATTGTTCTAAAAGCATTTTGCAAATATTTTTACCTGAAATATGTATAAATATAATTTTTGAGCGTTTTTTGCGTCTTTATTTTTTGTTGTCGACCGCGATTATTGTTTAACATCTCTTACACTGAAATTAATGTGAAATGTTAGTTTTCAAATTTCTTACCTTTGACAGAAGATCGTATATTGGCTTACTATTACTTCTTCTTCCCCTTCGATCAAGCAGATCTTTCCTTCTTTTTCACTTTCTTTGATAAATATAAATGTTTGCTTATTTTCACTTTAAAGCGTATTATTTTATAGAGCACTTGAAATTTTAATATTACGAAAGTATTAATCAAAACATGAAAAGAAGCACAATCTCACGCGTATGTAGGTGGAGAAAGTAGGTGAAGCAGGAATTAAATACAACAGACAATTTAATGTCACTATAATATTTAATATTAGGACATTCTATTGACAGCTTATAACATTACGCATGTATCACATATTATATATGTAACGAATAACATCTTTTCTGCATTTACGTATACGCGACTATGCGCGACGCGTACGCACGAACGTGCCACGTATACGTAATCGCAGCTACGGTTCAATGAGAAATTTCTTCAATACATTATATAATTCTCTCCATAGTGATCATGGTGAACTATGCAAGTGCAATATACACCTTGTGGTTGAGTATCTTAATTTCTCAATGAAAACTCGTCACTCGTAGTTTATGTCGGCCTCTACTGACGTAAAACAATTACGTCGGCTCTGCTCCGGTCGTTCATCTTTTTGATCACTATACACTGTTTAATACTTTACAAAACTATGTACACTAAAGCCTTTTTGTACTCTATAACGTGTTACCTTATCCCTAAACAATAACGATTCTTTCTTGTTTCTTTCTTTTGCATATACTTTAATCGTTTATAGTTGGATCGAAGAAAGAGTCGACTTGAAACACATTCCGCCATATTGGGCAATGGCTACCGATCGCCAAATATATCACAAATCGTGTCGAGAATCAAATTACGCGAGATTGAAGTTCATAATAGTGTCGTTTGAATACAAACTTTTTAATCGGGACGAAAAACATACGGTATGGAAGCAGTGTGCAGAAATATTATGTTCAAAATGTCTAATAGGTGCAATTGATAGAATTTCCCTCGCCGATCAAGTCGATTTATTCTTCGATCCTAACGCGCTACATCGTAATTCTCTTTGTGTGTTCTTGTATGCATGTAACAGTAATGAGTTAAGCACCGTGAAAAAAAAATTTGAAACGTAATAGGCGCGTCGCACACCACTAGCGTAATTACAAGGTGTCTAATACAAAGGTCGTTCCCTTCATTCCTTTTTCTCGTTTACGTTCTAATTTTATCTAAGCAACTATTCAACAACCATAACTGGATTTAGAATACACCAAACCACGTACGTCTGGATTTTATCTTTAAGTCGTCTTCGTCCTTGCTTCTTTTTTTTCCCATTTTTTTTTTTCTCGTTAAAACATCAATTTTGATTCTGACATTCCGTTTCAAGTTTCGTCGTGTGTTCCCTTCGATTTTTTCGCTGTGTCTCCTTTTACATTTTCACCGTTTGGCTTCGTCCCTGGACAACGTACGAAAAAATACATCCTCCTCCTTTCGACGAGTGTCAGAAGAGTTAACTTTATTAATACGAGTCGCGCGCGTCCTACATTTTGCCAAGCGATTTTCATTCTTATTCGTGTTAATGGATCGTCGAGTTTCGGGCTATTCGACGTTAACGATTACAATAAAGTTTCGTCAATGGGAATACATTTTTTTCCATTTTCGTTTTATTAATCCCTTAACGATCGATACTTACATTTCGAATTATGCTCAACCTGCCGCGTGTTACTTTTAACAGCCTGAACGCTGTCGAAGTTTGTCGGCGGTCAATGAAATTGATGATCAAGCACGTATCGCGTGAATCTTTCGTCTTCTCGAGTAGGTACTATTTTATCCATACGAACCTTAAGTATTGAATTTAATAATATCCATTGATATATATTGAGCTTGATATTAACACTAAACCGAAAGTGTAAAAGAAAAGTTTATAATGTAAGTAATCGATGAAATCGAATTACATGTATCAGTGGTGGCCAAACCATGATAAAAATCATATACATATAATATTCACACCATAAACGTATCGGTGATTATGAAAGCGGCGCAAGTAAATCCAAATGTCGTGTTTAGTCGTGTGTAAATTATGGTAGTGACATAAAACAATAATCACAAGAGAAAAGTGTAATTGTATTAATTTTATAAAAAATAAGGTAGCTTTTAGAGGTTTTCATGCCCATCAGAAATATTGGAGAACTCTGATAAAATAGTATTTTACGTATACGGGGTGTTCGTCCATACCTGGGAAAAATTTTAATGGGGAATTCTAGAGGCCAAAATAAAACGAAAATCAAGAATACCAATTTGTTGATGGAGGCTTTGTTAAACAGTTATTAACATTTAAAGTTCCGCCTGTATTTAATATTTTTTTCGAAAACGCGCAGGAATTCAGGGGTATGTCTATTCACCAAAAATGATTGTAATTGACCCTTGCAACTGAAAATAATTTTTCCAGAATGATTTGAAATTTTTTTTTTCGTCGAATTTAGGCACCTAATTATATTTTCGGCAAGGAATTTTTTCCTCGAAAGTGTGTAGGATTTCGGGGGTAATAGTAATGACCAAAAATGATTGTAATTGACCCCCGTAACCGAAAATAATTTTTCCAGATCGATTTGCAATTTTTTTTTCCGTTGAAATATTTCACACTTTCTCGAATTTTTTTCTAGAAACTGGGTAGGATTTCGGGGGTATGTATAGTCACTAAAAATGATTGTAATTGACCCCCGCAACCGAAAATAATTTTTCCAGAACGATTTGAAATTTTTGAATTTAATTGTTAATAACTTTTTAACGAAGCCTCCATCAACAAATTGGTATTCTTGATTTTCGTCTTACTTTGACCTCTAGGTAACCTCTTTCCCAGGGATGACCATGCATTGGGAATAAAACAAATTTAATAATATATCTTCTCGAAAATATAGATTTCTTATAAATTATTTTCCCTCCTTTTCTTTTTATTTAAATACACCAGTTTTTTGTCACTGGTTTCTGTGGGTTTGTAGTTATAATATAAATTCTATTTAATTTTATGTAATTATAATTAAATTTTTTAATAGTATCCACGAAAGAAAAGAATTTTAACACAGTAAATTTTAACGAGTTTCAAGTTTAACATTTTTTAAAATTATCATTGGCTATGTCGCATTTGATTCCGTAAATTAAACATTTTTCAAAGTTTTTTTATAAAATTTGAGGTTTAGAGCAAAAAGAAGCGGAATATTTATTTATATTGGGTATGAGAAAATATGAAAAAGTTACGTCGAAAAATGTTAATTTTCTAAAAAGCTAGCAGAACTTGAGAATTTATTTCTCTATTTTTGACGTGGATCCTTGAATCGTAGAATTTAAATATAACGAGAAGTATAAGTATGGGGGAACCATAACAAAGATAATTTGGCCACCATTGTCACATACGATTCGTTAGTCTACGCTCGAGGTACTTCTTATTCGTTATATTTTTTTTCAACATCGTTCGTTGTTTAAAACGACGACGATGTCTCGACGGCGTGTCGGATTTATTGTTTAAAATATATATTCGAGACGGTGGATGCAAGATAGAGAACGAGAAAAGGCTGTCGTTCGTGAAACTTTGTCCATCAGCCAAGTCGATTTCCTTTTATCGACTCTACCACAGACGACAGTCGACTTAAACGTTACAGTTTCTTAATTTTAACGGTAATTCGCTAGATATATAACATTTTTCAGCGCGCACGTGTAAAGCAACCTGGATTTATCTAATACGAAACGATAAAATATCGCGGGACACACGGGATCGCTGAAATCTTGAATCGATTACCTTTGTCCCCCACAGAAATTGCTACTTAGCTACATAATGTACGTTCTCTTTAAGACTTTCCATCGTCGACGTTCCTTAGTGGTTAAAACGACTAGACGTTCATTGTCTTGTAGCGTGGATTCTTTTTTTTGGGGTTTTTAGGTACATTTTCAGTCTTTCGGTGGTAATATATGGTTCATTTTCATTTAATCGTATCGTTGTATAATTATTCAGGCCGAATGAGAACAAAAGTAATTACTTTATCTGGAATCTCATGGATCTTATAAATCAGCCGAGACAGCAAAATAAAAATAAAACATAACATTCAGAATTTGTTCTATCATAAGTGAAGAAATTCTAGTTTAATATAAATGTTATGTAGTAACAAAGTTAAATATATTCGATGGAAACAAGAATTTATAAAAAACTAAATTACGTTTAAAAAATGTTAATTTTACCAAATTAACAACATGGTGTTTATTATTTATATACGATTATTAGCAATATGTGTTTGTAATCTTTTTTTTATTATTTTTTTGTTTTTTTAAAGCAAACGATGAATACAAATAGACAATTTACGGTATCGAAATAGAGAATCGCTGTTTACTTTAAGAGCATTTTTTATTCAATCGAGCAAGTTGTTATTACAGGTTCAAAAAGTCTTGATACATCCTTCGAAAACACCCTGCACGTAATTAGCAATGTACAAATGAATCTACACCGGCCCGAAGAATTATAAGTTACACAATTAAATCTAGAAAAATAATAGTGCCTTTTGTTTACAACGTCCCTTTTCTGCTTGTTCTCGTTAAAAAAGACTTGGAAGACATTTGTAGTCAAGGAATCCGAGTGTTTGTATATCGTATATATTAAAATATCATACAACTACAGATTTTAAATAATGATCTACACAGGGCCAGATATAGAACAAAATTTCATTAGACAAATTTAAACAGGCATTTCGATGATTTCAAGATTATCCCTATTCTTTGTTTTTATAGTTACTTTCTTCGTCATACTTGAACGTAATCCGGGTACAGTGAAGTTAAAATACCTTCTAATTAATTTTCGACTTACCCTTATATCTTTTCTGTAGAGAATAAACGTTTAAATTTGCCTACTCAAATTGTCTTTTATCTCTTTCCATTTAAGTGTTGCACAACACCCCGTACAGTAAAAGGAAAAGTGCGTTTCAAAATTGAAAATCAAAAACGTTTAAGAATCATAGATCAATAAAATCAATACAATTCTTAAACTTATAATTTCCAATCAGGTGTCCCTCGTCAGGCGTTTGTCGTCATTTTATGAACACTGTTTATCATTTTTATATACATATTTGTAAATACCGATGTAACTTACTTGTTAAGTATTTGTATGTATAGTCGTTACTAAAAGAGCAATTGCCAAATGGCGTTCGCTAATAAATATTTGTATCTCGTCTTTTTATTAAACGTCTATAAAGAAACACGTTGAGAATGAAATAAAATGGAAAAAAAACGGCAAGAGATTCAGGATGTACAGCGATCCTCTAATTGTCCCTTGTACGTTAACAAGGACTTTAACGAACGATGAGTAAAATCAATCTTCCATGATACACGATTAAAGATCTGTAGATACATCGGTGCACACGTATAAGCGTCTCTAAAAACGTGGAACAAAAATAGATTTTTTTGATTCATTTTGAGGCTCGTTCGTGGATAATTGTATCGTGAATATCCTCCCTACTCCCCATCCCAGCGGATTTTTATAAGATAACGTAACCGAATAGATCGTCTCTGTTCACGTAAATAAGATCCAGTCTTACGACGAAACTATCGCTACTAATGTCACAGTTAACTGAATAATCTCAACATCTATACCGTACTCATACGCATCCCCTTAGAAACTGTAATATATTTGTCGTCTTCATTTTATTACCAACTGCCTATCTACAATAAGAATGTTTATAATAGTTAAGTTGAGCTCCCGAATTAACAGTAAGTTCGTCGTGAGTATTTAAAATTTCTTAGAACTAGCCTCGAGTGCCCGAACTGTTACCAATGACTGCTTTGCTGTGTTTCTAAACTAACGTCCCTTAATATTAAAAATTTTATTGCACGATACAACGCTGCGAAATTAACGCGAAAAATATTTACCGGAGCATTTACCGGATAACCGAGTTTGTCAACGAATTTTACTTGCCTTTGTTAAAATAGAAAAATGCTAATTAAATTCGTGAATATCCTTAAAAGATCCTCTGTCCCTGTTCCGTTTCATCGTAATCGTCAATCGTACCGATCCGATCGAAACATAGTCTGTACTTCATAGAAGATGTTCGCGCGGATGTTCGACACGTTTACTGTACTTTCCTGTACGTATTGCGGAATATTTAAAACACAATTATCTAGATGAATGGATGTCGTAAGTTTATTCTCCTAATTCTTAAAATACAACGAGACGTTCAAGTTATATCTAACAAGCACTCGAATCGATTTCTTAAGGAGAGAGAAAAGTAGATAAACAATAGACCATACGATCAAGTTTTATTTATAATTCGATCAAGGGTTCGATCAATGTCGAAGGGTTCTGGGTACTAGGGCAGTAACAGTACCCAGAACCCAACCGTATCTCAAGGAAGCGATTATTCGGGGATATTTAAATATTTTTAGGCAATCGACGGACGAATCGTTATTATTACGTCCCCTTATTTTTCTGCGTTTTCCTTTTTCCTTCTTCGTCGATTTAATTTTTATATAATCACGAACAGCGAGTAATAAACAGCTTACACATCGAGTTTCTACCATCGAAACGTAACAGACGCGTTGTCTCTGTATTTCTTAAGCATATAACGCAGGCCATTGTATGTTCAGGCCGTAAGCGAGTCTAATATAAGCGCTAAATACTTTTAATTAGATACTTGTCGCGTATCCAACGAACGCTAAAAGTTACGTGGAACCATAATCAAATATCACGACGACGAAGCGTTCCTATTACGAACAGTAATCTAAACCATTTACACGTTGGTGTAACGTTTGAATCGTTTCGTCAAATAACATTTCCAATCGGATTTCTGGCACGGACACGAAACTTTACGGTATTAAAAGAAATTAAAAGGGTTTTCGAACCAAACGATGAAAAAATGAAACAGTTTTTTAGTTTGCAATTTGTATTAAAGAAATTTGCGTTTGGCGAGGGCGGCCAATGGGCTCATGTTTGACGAGCACTCGCGTGATCGCATCTTTGCATTTAATACTCATGCAGGATCGAACGATAAATGGAATTTGTTCTGTATAGATCGAACCGAGAAATACTTTGTAACGTCGTAGATTAAATTTCATTTGGCTACATAGACAGACACGGTTATAGCTTGGTTTTTTTTTCATCTGGCCACAGTACACCATCTAACATCACGGTAAATACGTTATTCTAACACACGTTGCACGCTATAATATACTACATCTATGGCGCAGCGACGCTCGAATTTTTATAAATCGAGGATCTACGGATAACGATCGCGTCGGTTGTGTCCCTTTCCAAGAGGAAGATACATAAAATGGCATTTTAGCGGACGCGTGTACCGAAACAACGTCGTCGAAAACTTACGATTACAGTTAGAATCACGAAAAAACCGGCAACAATTATGCTTCGTGTATCGGTAATGCATTTTGGTGACGTATGCGTTGGAACTTACACGTACGAGCCTCTCGTGGCGTGATCTAGTCGAATATCTTATCTTACGCACGCGCGAGATCTTCAGCGATTTTCTTTCGGATCGAAACGACGCTCCTTCTTCTCTTCACCGCTCGTTATTTCTTCCCGGTAACCAAATCGACGATCGGTTGGCCTCCCTTTCTCTTCGATCGATCCCAAGAAACGAAAACAATTGTAACGCGTTTCTCGTTAGCTCGGGCACTCGAACTTAGTATAGTAAAATCGAAATTGAACCTCTGAATGTTGGTTTAAGTGTAAAATGTAAGTTTTTTACATATTCAACGCCAAGTTACAAGTAACCTAAAGTCGCGTAGGTTTTTACATAAGGTGCATCCACTCTACAGTTTTCCCTGAAACAAATTGCAGACTTCAGACGTTAGTCGGTCCAGTTACAAATTCTAGTTTAAAGCAATGAAATTTGTACGAAGCGGCTAATGCTCTATAAGCGGTGAGTAGAATTGCGACAATATTGCTGTGACATGAGTTCGTATCAAATGAAAAGAGAAATAGGAAAAACGGAGGATATCGTTGTTTATCATTTTTTTTTCTATTTACTTCGTTGGTTTGATACGTGTGTATGTGCATGTGTGGATGTCTATGCTAAATATATCTATTGTTACTGTGTACACTGGATCTATAAAAATTGTCCTTAATTTGTGAAAAATCAATCTTTTTTTAAATGAATTTTCAAGACAGTAGTTATGAAGTTTGACGGGTAATGAAATAAACTTTTTCCAAAATTCTGATTCGTGTTTTTATTGACACCATATACAGGGTGTTCGGCCACCCCTGGGAAAAATTGTAACTGGAGATTCTAGAGGTCAAAATAGGACGAAAGTCAAGAATACCAATTTGTTGATGGAGGCTTCGTTAAAAAGTTATTAAAGTTTAATATTCCGTCTGTATTGAATTTTTTTCTCGAAAATGCGTAAGATTTCGGGGGTATGTCTATTCACCAAAAATGGTTGTATTTGACCCCAGAACCTAGAAATAATTTTTTTAGAACGATTTGAAATTATTTTTTTCCGTCGAAAAATTTTTCTTAAAAATTCGTTTTTCTTTTGTAATAAATTTGGTTGGTTCTGTACAGAAAAGTTGTTCAATACTTTTTTGTAGGTATCCATAAACTCTAGTTCTCCTCCAAATTTCAATGAAATATATTCACTATTGTAGGAGTTATGGCTGTTTGAAAATTGGATCGTTTTTATGGGATTTTTCTCATTTTGCGAAGTCAAGGAATAACTTTTCGAATATTTTTGCAACTTCTACGTATTCTCTACTAAAATACGTGTAGTTTGCATTTTGAAACATTAAAATCGTCCAATCCGTTCAGGAGTTATGGCATTTTAAAGTTTTGCATACAAATTCGGGGGTGCATTTGTGGCCTCACATTAGATTTTCGGTAATGAATTTTTTTCTCGAAAGTGCATAGGATTTCGGGGGTATATCTATTCACCAAAAATGATTATAATTGACCCCTGCAACCGAAAATAATTTTTTTAGAACGATTTAATATTTTTTTTTCGTCGAAAAATTTGACCTTTTTGAATGTTTTTCTCGAAAATGCGTAGGATTTCAGGGGTATGCGTATTCACCAAAAATAATTGTAATTGACCCCCGCAACCGAAAATAATTTTTCCAAAACGATTTGTAATTTTTTAATTTAATTATTAATAACTTTTTAACGTAGCCTCCATCAACAAATTGGTATTCTTGACTTTCGTCCTATTTTGGCCTCTAAAATCTTCCATTGCAATTTTTCCCAGGGGTGGCCGAACACACTGTGTATGATGTACGATATTTTCGTGTTATTTTTAACCGTAAAATAGGTCGATGGAAAATCAAGGAGATATCCTACTCACGGAGGGCTGGCGACACAAAAATAGTAGCAAAATTTAAACAAACATGTACCTTGTTTGTACTTGCTTGTAAATTGTAAACATTTTATACTTCAATAATTGTACAGCGTTTAATTTAATAAGAAGTGATCGAAGTAGTCATCTTCTCTATGAATGACAGACGTGTCGAATTAATTGAATTGAAGAAAATAGAGGTACTATTCTTCACTTAAGAAACCAACAACAATACAGTGCAAATGTATGGGCAGAAATGGTTAAAAATAATCAAATTGAACCTGTTCTTTTTGATTCTTTATATAATACATTAATATGTAAATTTTTTGGGCAAATAATTAATAGAACAATATAAAAAAATTCTATTTGATGTTCGAATTTAACTTTCATTGCTAATGAAATATCTTATGTTATGGTTGTATCAAATACTTAAGGGAGTAAAATAATGTCAAGATAATTTATTCAAGTTTAAAGTATCATTGAATCGTTAAACCTGTTTTTTCAAGAACACTAAAAGTGGAGATACAATACGTGTGTTATAAATTATCGATATAAAAAATTGAGAAACTTTGACACAAAGCCAATAAGGTGAAGGTGTTTCGAGTGCTTCCTGCGAAGGTAAGCAACTGCACTTTACCAAAGTATAAAAATGACTATAACTTCAGAACAAGGTTAAATAGGGAACATGTTTATCGAATTCTTTATTGTTTCTACGTCCCCAATTAAAATTAAAATAATAAAATATTTTGTTAAAACAACCAAACAACATGGAGATTAATTAAATCGCAATAATTCATAGGCATTGCAACGGATTTAAAAAATGCAAAAGATGAAACTATAACTAGGATTTGCAAAAACTATGAAGTTACACAAATTTCGAAAACTGCATAAGTATCAAAAATTGTATTACCAATACGTGTATATACAGTGTTCGTGTAATTAGTGTCCAGTCTTTCTTCAAAACTGATATGAAAATAAGTTAAATATAAAAAAAATTTTCTCGATCTTCCAATGAATTCAACATTATAAAAAATAATTTCACATCTTTTAACCAGCAAATACTATTTTTATACAAGCACAGAAATTACGTAATAATTTAATTTTTGATTAAAAATTGCGAATTTTGGAACCTTTCGAAGGAACTAACAATATTTAGTCGCATTCTTGAATTGTTCTTTTGCATCTTCCCTTGTAAATTGCGGATGTAATTCTGTTTATTCGCACACCGACCTTAAGTCGAATTACAGATATTGCAAGAATTACACTCCATGGACATAAAATGTATTTCAACGAGTGATCAATGAAAATTACTACTGTAGCGTGTAAATATAATTACATACATTATACGGAATTACAACAACGTATATTGCGTAAAGCACGAGACAATCGAGTAATGAAGGAAAAATGTTAATCGCCCGTGGATAAGTTGAGAGAACTAAAGAATAGAACGCAACTAGTGAATTATTCGATAAAGGAATTGAAAAATGGGCGGTACAGATACTGAAAGGCAGAGATATGCTTGGACATTTATTGTAGGAAGCACTATGGACTCCGTAGCTTCCTTTTGGCCGTTATGCTTCGTTGTATACTGGTACGTTCGAAGAGATAATATAAACGGCGATTCCACGTGGATCATCGAACGCATAATTTTTGCAGATCTCTGTTGGTTAGAAGAATGCTCCTCAGTTGATCTGCCCTTTCGTCTTTTACCTGCCCAAGGTGGAAAAACTGCATCCCGGCTCTTTCGTGTAAGGGATGGGTACATGCCTCCTATATGTAGAAAGGCAAAAAGATTTTGGCCACTCAAGCTTTCTAAGACATTACATTTCCCATATTATTTGACAATCCTTCGTTAATTTAAAGAAAAAACCTAGAGCAAAGTAGACAATCTCTTTTCACACGATTCTTCTTAGAACAGCGGTTCTCAACCAGTTTTCCTCACAAAATATTTTCAACTAGAAAATGCTCTTTGCAAAACTCCAAAAAGTCACTTATCCCCTTTTTCCCCTCTATGTATCCCAAATCTGTTTTCCTTGCTGTTACTAATTGTAAGCCTAACGCCAAATACAAAGAGGTATCTTCTAAGTTTTAGCTTGTGTGTACAAAATAAATACAAATAAAAAGGATTCAGATTTAATTCGTTTCATTTATGAAAATGTTACAATATGCATCAAATTATATTTGTCGAGAAGGTCGAGGAACCCATATTTTTACATCGAATTCAATTTACAATACAGTAAAGTACACAATAGGAGGTCAGCATCGATTTGATGCAACTGCAACTAAAAATGAAAATTTCTGTCATAGGAACTATGATACTTTTAAATCTGTTTACTCAACTAACATCTTTTTACTTACTTATTAAATACATAATTTTTAAATTTAATTATGTTCAGTTCGAATATTACATGTATACTTTGAGAACCGCTGTCTTAGAATACAAAAATGAATTAGATATGTCACGTGCTGCTACTGTAATGGCCAAAATCTTTTGTTCCTTCTACAAAGTGTTCCTAAAATGTTTGTCTAAAATTTACTGGTATCACGCTAATCGTACTGACGAAAAACTATCGTATAAAGATAAATCTATAAATGCTCTACTTCCAAACGAAGTCTCTTATCTGAGTTATGGCATTTTGCAAAAAATCCTCTATTTGGTGAGCAATCTATAATATTTTAGATATGTTTAAATAAAGAAATATAAGGGCCTGGAACAGTTTTCTTTTCTCAATCCAACTGTTAAGAAGAGCAGTGCATCTGAAACGATTCGGAGCTCTGTTACGCATATAAAACATTCGACCACGCGTTTCGAATGGAATGTTTTCTAGTCACACAGACAACTTTCTCTCTTTCCCCCTTCTGTTTTCTTCCAAGTAACTTCAACTTCAACCCACAAAGTGTCGAGAAATAGTCTAATTACACAACATATTATGATATCAAATTCCTGCAGAGTTCGGTTTTGAAAAATATTTTATTCAGCACATGTTACTTTATTTCAATTTATCCAATTTATTCCAAAAAGCGTTACTGTATACTATTGGGGAAACAAGATGATGGCATACTGCCTATAAATTAAACGATGCAAGGGGCAAGGAGAATCGTTTGTACGTTCTGGCTAGTCAGAAACATTTCTGACCACACGTTATATTTTCGATAAAGAATTTTTTTCTCGAAAGTGCGTAGAAATTCGAGGGTTTGTGTATTAACCAAAAATGATTATAATTGACCCCCGTAACTGAAAATAATTTTTTTTAATGATTTTGAAATTTGTTTATTTCGCCGAACTGCACCTGCCCTTCGTCGATTTTTCTTAAAAATTTGTCTTTGATTTTTGTGAAATATAATCCGTAACATTTACCGAAGAATAATCGGAACTCTACTATACTAGAATTTGTACCTACTACCGTTTCAAAAGCGATTTCCACTGTCATAAGTTCCCCTTGTAAGGAGATAAAAAGAATGGATACGATTGGAGATTTGTTTTCTCGAAAAAAGCCCAGATATGTGTCCACTTATTTTTGCTCTAGAATCATCAGAAAAGGTTTCACGTTCGTAGTGTGCGAACATCTCGTTTCCCAATAGTATCTATCGTAATCGATCCTACCAAGCCCTTTCATAATGTTTCTATATTTAACATCTCACTCGAATTGCGAAATAGTAGTTTGAAAGGAGTGCATTTGGAGATTTATATCAGTACGACATTCTTGTTCATCGGTATGGTTAGTAAAAGATATCGGTAAATTTTGTCTGAATATTTTAGATCACACTGTACAGTCACCGTCTTCCTGAGTTGCCACCTTTCACGTCCATCTTCGTGCGCGTACATCGTCATTGTCAAACAAGCTTAACCATAAATATTAAAAAACAAACCAGGTCCTACGGTGGCTATACCCTACGTCTAGTCTTACTGTTCGTAAATATCGATCGTGACTCGATAAAAAAAAAAAAACAAGATGAGATTGTACTTACTCGTCTTCCCACGGGCATACTTCGTTAACGTTATTGTCACGCTTTTGCTGATGTTCTGGTTGAGTGACAGGCGCTGTTTGGTCGTCCTGTTGAGTATCCGGCTTCCAAACTGGAACAACCTGTGCCTCTTCCAGCAGCTCCACGATTTCTGTTTCCGCTTGAGCCGGGGTCGCCGAGTCCTCGGCGGCGATCACCGAGTCGCTGTTATCAGGGTCCGGCTCCACCCTTTTAACAGTGCTTTCTGTCGCTTCTGACTCTGCTGCTGTCGCGCAATCGTCGTTTCCTTTTTCCTCGTCGTCGATCGCCGGTACGTCGGTCATTAGATCGCCCACGATCGCGTTTATGCTTATCAGAGGAGCCTTCGGCGATGTTCTCGTCGTCGGTTCCTTCTCGAACGACGAGACCCTCGACTTCGTAATATTGATTTCGGGCTCCTCGGTTACGATTCGTCCTATCGTAGACGTGTCTGGTCTATCGATTGCCACGTGAGAGCACTCGAACGAGTGTTGCGGTGACGGATAGGTGCAGGACGAAGCCGATGGTCGACCAATCTCTGCAAGCTTTACTTTTCTGCTGGTCGAGCTGACCGAGTAGTTTCGTGTCATCATGCCGGATCCACCGGTACTTCGTTCGTACGTTGTTACACCACCTGCGTCACGAAATAAATTACGTTAAATTGAATAAAGTAGAATGATATTCTTGGTAATTATTCAGATTCAGGCGCGTCTCTGTGAAATATAAGGGTTTCTCGGTAAGAAAAATTTAACTATCGATCGTCATAGGTGTCATATTTGTTATTCAGTTGTACGAATATAAGTGACAAAGTTGAAGAACATGACCCAGATTTTTTCCAACATATCCAAATGCGTTCGCCACAATATTATTGATAATTATTGGGGCTAGGGTGCATCTTGTCGTTCCATAAGTTCGTGCCGTTTGACATTCTCAAATTGGCGAAGATAAAACTTGTAATTTAGTAGACAACAAACAAAATTTGCCAGTTCAAGGGATTTCCGTGTGGCGACACTTTCCACGCTCGCCGCTAGGGGGCTACGCTCGAACTATCTCTCTCACAAATGCTTGACTGTTTAATGTCCCGGCGTAATGTAAGGCTGGGCCTGCTAGGATTGCCTTACTAAACTATTACGAAATTTTCACAAACAGTGTTAAGCTACATTTTTAATAAAAAATCAAAGAAATTTTGGTAGCGACGATATAATAGCTTTGCCAAAGGAAAGGAAGTTCTCAAACGAGGAGGTTTTTCGTAAAGGAACTTTCTTCGATGCTCGTACAATTTTCGTTATTTTTACTTGAAAAAATACTGCGGTTTTTTTTTGTAAACAATGACAAAGAAAGGTCCTAAAAATTGCATCTCTAAATCAAGAATACCCCATTAACACGTTGATTGCCACTCTGGCCACCGGTGACGGGCACTCTGAACTTACAAGTTGTGGAAATGTTATTTACAACGAAAGAACCCTAATATAAAATTGCAAGTAACGCTATTTTAATTTAAAATATTGTAAAATTCACCGTTGAATTATCGAATATTTCTAAAAGACCCCATTGACCACGTTGATTGCCACGGTGGTCACCGGTGACCGGCACTCTGAACTTACAAGTTGTTGAAATGTTATTTACAACGAAAGAACCCTAATGTAAAATTGCAAGTAACGCGATTTTAATTTAAAATATTGTAAAATTCACCGTTGAATTATCGAATATTTCTATGTTCACGTCGTAATTTGAACAAATGTTGAGGACATCTTTGGACATGGAAAATGGCGACATGTTAGAGTCTCATGAAAGGTACCGTACCTGTACTACCGCTGTATTGTACGCTGCAAGACTTTCGAAGGTATTCAGAGACTTCCGTTATTACAACACTGACATCGGACGAAGAACTGCAGGAGTCGACCTGCGTTGAATTTTTACGAGACGTACGTGCAATTTCGATAGATTGCGGCTGTCCCATCAAATTGTTACCGCTGTCTTCGGGTTGTCCTTCAACCGACGTTGCTCCAGATAACGTCGGTTGTTGCGGACCCGTGGAGCGCGTGGCGGGCTCTATACTGGGCCCTGGGGCCGCGTCCCACGGACAAACGTCGTCCATAGGGAGAGCCGTTGCTTCCGGCGTACCAACATCCCTGACAACATGAACTTTATTATAGGATTTAGTTTTCACTTTTTCCTTTCGGTAAAGTACCATGACGCCAAAGACGTCAATCTTTTGTTTGATTGTGTCGGTAGGCCATGCATTTACGGGATACAACTGAAAACAGGACTTGTGTAATTAACTATCAATTGCTCCTATTTAGCAACAAAGAGAACTCACAGCACTGGGATCGTCTATTCGAATCGATTTCTTTCTGGTAACCTGTTCTTCCTGACGGTTGGTAGTCAGCTTCATAAAACATTAATTTCCTGACCAACTCGAGTAATTGCAAATCAAAAATATTTTCTAACGCGCAACTTTATATTTTATATTCCTTTTGGTTATATTGCTATTTAATACTTGCTTACTTCGTTACTCTATGGTTTTGTTACCTAAAATTGTTTAAAATTCTTTATGAAAAAAATACTTTTCTTAGTGTTATAAGTTAATTTCAAATATTTTGTTTCTATGAAGAAAAGGATCTCGTACTAATCGTAAAAGTCAAAACGTATTATAGTTCGAAACTTTTGATGAAACACCAGAAAACAGTTGTACAAAATAGAAGTTTACACTGCTGTGATCTCTCCTTGTAAGTGGAAAGTTAAGGATATTATGTACACCGAGGAAGAAAAAAATTACTTTTAGACAACAATAGGTAGAAAAAAGCAGTTGCGACGACTTAATATACTATACAGGGTGTTCGGCCAATCCTGGGAAAAACTTTAATGGGAGATTCTAGAGGCCAAAATAAGACGAAAATCAAGAATATCAATTTTTCATTTGAGGCTTCGTTAAAAAGTTATTAACAATTAAATTAACAAATTTCAAATCGCTCTGGAAAAATTATTTTCGGTTGCAGGGGTCAATTACAATCATTTTTGGTGAATAGACATACCACCGAAATCCTACGTACTTTTGAGAAAAAAATTCTTTAGCAAAAATATACTGTGTGGCCAAAAATGTTTTCCCGAAATTTCATGCGTATGTTTAAAAATCATAAGTTCTGGACGAACTGAACTTTTTAACAAAGCCTCCATCAACAAATTGGTATGCTTGATTTTGGCCTCTAGAATCCTCTATTTTTCCCAGGGATGGCCGAACATCCTGTATATAGGCAAAATTTTTTTAAAATTGATATATGATCATAAAAAATTTGACAATAAACGATACAGTTCACAAAAATATTGTTCACGTGAGATACACATAACACATTTTCCATCATAGCACACAGAAGTGTGATTTTTTTGTCTGGTCTGCGATTACACATTTTTTGATCATCTGATAACAATTCACTGTCATTAATAAAGAATATAATTATATTGTTGTCATTTTGACAAAAGATACTAATTTACTCGATAATTGAGAACTAGCTGCTACTGATAGTGTTAAAATAAGTATTGAAAACATATAACTACACAGGTAAACATAATCGATCTTCCGTGCACTGTGATGGAGAATATTACCTATTTCATGCTGATAATATTTGTTTATAACTTTGTAACAAAACGTTTATTGCCAAATTTTATATAACACTTTTTTCTTATTTTTGCCTTTAGCGATTAAGTTCTCGTAGTTGGTCGGAAAAAATCCGGGACACCGTGTACATTATTAAAGAAAACAGTATCTAAGTGCGTTATTGTAATAATATTGCGTGTATAATATTGCATGTAGTACTTGTACAAGATATTTCGAAGTGTGTGACAAGTAATGGGCTTTATTCGGCACAAAATAAGAAATTTAAACAACGCTGAAGTCCCTAAAAAAGTAATTAAATAACTATTCTCGAAACCTTATATTCATTTAAATGGATAAGATATAACATGTTTTGTAAATTACCGTTCTACAAAGACTGTACGAAATGTCTTGCAGATCCACAGAGTGTATTATACATATAATAGATGATCAAATGAAATGGTGCTAACGAGTATTTTAACTACATAAAATGTTCGTAATATAAGTATATAAAACGGTAACAGATGTCCAAAAATTATAGAATAACCAGTAACATAACTTTCAAGTCGTAGGAATACACTCTATCAAAGATAACATTTATATTTATTTTCCCAAAATTACGGTCATTTGTTTATGGAAATATCTTTATAGAAAAATTGTAAAAACGTCAAGGGAAACCTATAAATAATTATAATTCGATTTACACTATACTAAATTTTCTTCTTAAATTTTTTAAAAATGAAATTTAGAATAATGTAAACCAAATACAAATCATCTAGAAGTTTTTTGCAAAAAATTAAACAACAAATCTAGAAATTTAAATTGTTTATTCAGGTGTCCCCAAAAATTTGTCACCAACTTTCAGGAGCACCCTGCAGGTATACATGAAGACTGAAGTTTCAAAGTACAAAGTAATAATTTGCACGGAAAACTTTTCAAACTTGGTTCAAATTCATAATTTTGGGACATCTTACATAACAATATCGTGACCTTACAATATATTGTTCAAGCGACAAAACTGGATGAAGAAACAAGTTTGATATGTACATATAATAAGAGATACATTACTGAAATTGCCATAGATAAAATACGGTAACGCAAGAAAGTTTTCAAAATACGATAGATACTCAATAAACTCCACCATTTCGACATTTAGAAACATCGAGAGTCGAATAAGATTTGCATACACGTAGTTGTTGGAAATGTCGAACACCTTGAGAAACACACATCGACTAACAGGGATCGTAAAAAGGGAAAAAATTGAATTCAAGTCAAGAGATTCGTATCCGCATACTTATGCAAGAAAGTTACGGAATTTTTTTCGAGGACTTACTGAACACTATGCGGAATAGGCCTGGTGGAGATCTTTGCAAGTCGAGCCAGATCTCCCCTGAAAATACCGCACTGGATAAACCCTATCCTCTCTTCGGCCATTTATTATTACAGACATTGAAACCATTAAAAAGTTGGAACACTTATTATTTCGTAGTACCATCAATGAGATTATTCGAAAATTTTTAAATATAAGATTCATTTATTGTAAGCGTTTCGAAGACACTTTGTAGGTTTTTAAATGTTTATTTTTAAAAAATCGTTTGATATTCGATTCTAAGCTTATGCTCTATCGTTATACAAACCTCCATTAAAAATCCCATTAATAAGAAAAACGTGATAATTAAGTGGGGGAGAACGAAGGAGTGAACAGTAAAGAGAGGAAGAGAGAAATAAATGGAGGAAGTGACAGAAACAATGAAATCGCTGAAGCATGGTGAAACGGTGAGGTGGTATGATAGATGAAGTATGAATATATGATGGATGTGAAATGGAAAATGCAATATGGAAGATTTCCAGCGGAATATAAAAGAATCAAGGTTGGTCAAGATTAAGAAAGGAGGGTATGATTGTGTAGATAGCGAAGAAAGGGCAGAGAATGAAGATTATAGAAGTATAAGGGGGTTACATTGATTTCGATGCTATACAATGTATAGAATGTTCGAATAAGGGACGATTCTTCGCATGAAAATAAGACGAAATTGTATTCGAGGTTATTGTATCCGAATTATTATCTTCTGATAATACCAGAAAGAACTAAATGTGAAGTTCCATTGAATTCCTTTTTTATCAAAGAACATGGAGAAGTTGAATTAAATTTTTTATGTACAATTTAATTCTCTTCAATATTATTGCAATATCGTTTACAATGGAAAACCCTAATACAGGGTGTTTGGCCACCTCTGGGAAAAATTGTAATGGAAGATTCTAGAGGCCAAAATAGGACGAAAATCAAGAATACCAATTTCTTGACTGAGGCTTCGTTAAAAAGTTATTAAAAAATTAAATTACGTAGAAAAAATAAAATATTGTTCAAATTATTTTTGACGATGTTGAGGAACTGTATCTATTTTTGAGAGAGACTTTTTTCAAATTTATTCGAAAGATAGAGTTTTTGGTAGGCTGTAAAACATTTTTTTTTTACGTCAGAAAATTAAAATAAGAAATGTTTAAATTTCTTTATTTCAAAAGACATCGTCGACAGAGCCATTAAAATCATTGAAATTAAGATTGAAAGCATATTTCGATTTTTAAAAAATTTAATAAAAATAACATATTTAATTCTAATAAAATACGAAATTTATTTAAAAAAGAAATGTACACAGGGTGTTTGGCCACCCCTGGGAAAAATTTTAATGAGGTATTCTAGAGGCCAAAATACGACGAAAATCAAGAATACCAATTTGTTGATTGAGGCTTTGTTAAAAAGTTATTAACGTTTAAAGTTCCGCCCGTACTGAATTTTTTTCTAGAAAGTGGGTAGGATTTCGGGGTTAGGTCTATTCACCAAATATGCTTGTAATCGACCCCTGTAATTAAATTAAATTTTTTTTAGTATGATTTGAAATTTTTTAATTTCGTCTAAAAATTTCAGTACACACTCGAATTTTTTTCTCGAAAGTGGGTAGGATTTCGAGGGTATGTCTAATGACCGAAAATGATTGTACTTGACCCCCGCAACCAAAAATAATTTTTCCAGAAGGATTTGAAATTTTTTCTTTTCTTAAAAATTTATTCTTCATTTTTAATAATTTTGTTTGACGCCCTACAGAAAAGTTATCTAATACTTTTTTATAGATACCCATGAGCTCTATTTCAGAAAAAAAGTTTCATTGAAATATATCCACTATTGTAAGAGTTATGGCTGTTTGAAAATTGGACCATTTTTAGAGGGGTTTTCTCACTTTACGATGTCAAGGAACAATTTTTTCAATATTGTTAGAAGTTCTACATATTCTCCACTAAAATACGCGTTGTTTGCATTTTGAAAAATTAAAATCCTGCAATCCGTTCAGAAGTTATGACATTTTAAAGATTGGCACATTAGATTTTTTTTTCTCGAAAGTGCGGAGGATGTCGGGGTACGTCTGATCACCAAAAATGCTTGTAATGGACTCCTGTAACTAAATATAATTTTTTATGATGATTTGAAATTTTTTAATTTCGTCTAAAACTTTCAGTACCTACACGAATTTTTTTCTCGAAATTAGGTAGGATTTCAAGGGTTTGTGTATTCACCAAAAATGATTGTAATTGATCTCCGCAACCAAAAATAATTTTTCCAGAATGATTTGTGTTGGAAATGCGGCCAATGTCGGCATTGTTGGCGGGCCTGTAGCCGATGGTAGCGAGGTCGAATGGGGTTTCCCCGTTCATGAGCGGGCTTATGTCTTCTTTCTGTGAGGCGTCCACGTGTATTCTTTCCATAATGTCCAAGTTTATTTTTCTCTTCTTTGATATACGTATATGTGTAGTATTAGTTAATTGCGTTAAATGCGCAATTTATTGTGTACAAGTTTAATATAGTTCTAATTTGATTACCTTTGTAATATTTCATAACCTCTGATAATTTGAAATTTTTTAATTTAATTTTTTAAGAACTTTTTAACGAAGCCTCAGCCAAGAAATTGATATTCTTGATTTTCGTCTTATTTTGGCCTCTAGAATCTCCCATTAAAATCTTTCCCAAGGGTGTCCGAACACCCTGTAGATGTAAAACTGTAAATAACTTTAATTAAGAGTTCCGTCTCGTAACAGGTGCAGCGTTAAATTATCGAATATTTCTGTGTTTCACACTGCAATTTGAACTGATGTCGAGAGCATGTTTGCACTTAACGTGTTAAAAGATAAAGACGGAGTGAAAAGGTGATTTTCGAAAGGAAAAGAGGAACGACGGGCAACGTACATTTGAATTATCTTATGGGAGGGAGAGAGATTGGGAAGAAAAAGGGAAAGCTAATAGCCTTCTTTGTAAACTTTAAAGCGGCTTTTGATACACTGGACAAGAGGAAAAGATGAGAGGGCCGCTAAGAGGGTCGGATGAATGGTTGAATGAAAGGATAATGAAAATGTATAAGGAAACGACGTGACTAGAATGAAAGTGGATGGAAGAATGGAGGAATGTGTCTGGAGAACGTTATGAGACAGGGATGTTCGCCGACATCTTCAACATTTCCATGACGAAACAGACATTTGTTTTCGAATTTCCAGAACAATCGTGTAACGTACGATTCGTACATGTCTCGACTTTCGATGTAAATCCAATTTTATTTGTTGCCTCGAATATGGTTCACATCGTACAAATCGATGGACAATTCCGTAATCGTGATCGACAATGGATAAGGTTCTAAATCAAAAGGTCGACGCTTCGACAAGCCATACGATCACGATGTTTCTGTAAATTGTAAATAAATTTCTATCTCAACGCTGTATCGATTTAAAGAACAACGGACGCTGTTTATTTTCATGAGAGATACGAAGGAAAAGTAAGGTGAACGAGGATGACATTCTGGCGACTGCTAAAAAGAATCAAGAAGATGCTACTTGCGTTAAATGTGTACTCGAGGTAGAAAAGTCTAATGCTCGGTGTCCACTCGAAAGTTTTACTTTTAAGAGTCGGTATCGAGAATAAGCTTTTTCACGCGAGCAAGTTAAAAAGCTTTCGCGTTGGAAGTTAATTCGTCACTTGTAAAGCTCGTTTCCGCGCGTTCGCGTAAAAGAATTTGCCAGGGTTAGAACAAACGAGTTATTTACTATATTTTTAACTTTTAAATTATTTCTTTTCTGTTTTAAGCTAAGTTTGTATTTTTAGTTTATCTTATATTCGATTAAATGAAAGCTCTGGAGGAATTTATATTCCTTAACAAATATTACGACACATTCACCATCTAGGTTACTCGAAGAAATTTTTTATTCCGTGTACGAACACATTTTTATTCGATATGCAGACAAACATATGCCCAACTCTGCTGAACGGTAACTTAGTTACTTTCTCGATTTTCAAAATAAACATTCAGAAATGTATTCCTTGATAAATTTCTAAAACGTGTAAAAAAGAAACATTCGATATATCTGACTCGACGCCATTGAAGAATAACGATTAATTTAACTAACAATTAATTCATTTTCGAGCAAAGTCAAAGAAATTTACTGTTCCTTGGTATGTTCATCTTAATTCCAGACACGTAAAAATGCATATTTATTACATCGTAGTAAATAATGAACAAAAAATGTTTCTGGAACCGAGGTGTTTGAATATAATAAATCATTCTTTGGACTTTGCTCGAATAGCAAGAAGAAAATAAAAAAGTCATTTTTCCTTCGATTACTCGTATCAATCGTAATTGTAAATTGTTTATTTGATTTGGAGAAATAAAAGATCGTAACAAATATGGCCGCCCGTTGCATCTGTGCGGTTTAGAAATTGGTGGCGTACAAGCGGGAATTTCTGTATTTGCGTATGAACTTGCTGTGCCGTATTTGTGTCGAAGTTTAGGTACGCAGTGCGTAGTACCAGATTGTTGAGAAACGTAAAAAACATTGTGTACCTGTATGGAATATCGGTGAGATTCGATTGACTGTGAGAATGCGGCACCCTAGGCGCCGATGCGGTATCTCGAACACCACAAACGGCCAATTCATGGGCTGATCCGGAAAGACTTCGATCGCTTCCTCTGCGTTTACCGCCGCTTATACTACCTACACCATGCTGTTGCAATGTACTTGGTGTCGTAGTCGAAGTTGAAACTTTCTTTTTGGCTTGTCCGCCGAAGACAAAAAATCTATAATCAGGAACGAAACATTTTCTTACTTTCGTTAACTACTATCCAGAGATGACTTGTTGGCTAGGCACCGACAAACTAAACGGAGCAATGGCAAGGAGATAGGGTCTACGCTAGAGGGTCTACAGTCCCTTACTGTGTTCCCTTTCCTTGTGCTCGAAGGACCACCCAAACTAGTGTTTGGGGAAATACCGATAACTGAAGCCCGTTGCTTCTGATTGAGAGCTCGTTGCTCTTCGTGTTATACAAGAGTATGAAACGTCTTGTGGAGAGTCTAGTCGAGTTCGTAAGACTCAATCAAAAACGAATCTAATCCGAAAACTTAATGCTATCCTTAACCTAAGCTCGGCTTCCACTACCAAGGATTGGGAGGATTGGTCGAGCCAATCCTCAAAGTCGTCACCTTGGCAGGGCGTTTCCTGCTTTTTGCAACATTCCCGCTCACCCTGCTGTTCGGTGTCCAGCTACACCATGCAAGAGTGAGCGAGAACGTTGCCTTTTTTATAAACATTTGGGGAAAACCAAAGCCCCCAAGACCCCGGTGGTCTGCAGATGTGCGCTTCCGCGGATTTACGATACGTCAATCGCTATTGAGGCAAGGAAGAGCTCCAAGGATTCCAAGTTCCGTGTGGAGTTTGGAGTTTCCTTAACCCTTTCGCTTCGGCAGTCCAGTCCGCCGAAGTGTCGTCACCGTACGGAGTCGTCGCGCGGATGCCGGATATATCCGGCGCTCGAAGCGAAAGGGTTAATGACCGTAACGTAATTTGTCAAGTAAAAATGTCTCGAAGGCCTAATCCTCAAAAATAGCGGAGAAGTCCTTAAGTTCCTTAAGAATCCTTAACAATAATAGTAGGGTCTCCATAACCACGAGAGATACACTTTTGTTCTATTCATGGCTAGTATTTTGAGAGTACGGTTACGCCAATGCTTCTCAGTCTTGTCCTATCCTACTCTGTTCCTATACGTTTCGTTCGTGTTCTTTGTCACGCGATGGAATTATAGTTGTGAGCGACTCAGCCAATAATGACAATGCGTGTGAGAGCAGGCGTAGCTATTAAGCTACGGCCAATCGGCGTGCCTAGCCATCAAGTCATCACTGTGTAGTACATAAAACTTCTTATAATTAATTTTTAATTTTCTTTTAAATCGCTCATTACGATGTTTGTAACCTATTAGATTTTTCACATTTAATTCACGAAATTCATTTTTTTACTATTGTTAACAAGATAAAATTTTGTAGAATTTTTAATTTAATTTTAAATTATTAATCTCGATGTTTGTAACCTATTAGATTTCTGACATTTAATTCATGAAAAGTCATTGAAGAAGTTATTTTTCAATAATATGTTTAATAATATTGGAAGGCATTATTTAACTCAATATTCAGAGCTACGAGGGTTGTTCGATAAGTAAAGAGAAAAATGTTCTGTTATGTAAAAATGAGGACTCCTATAGTGTTAGAGTTATTATTAAACATGTTTAATTCATATAACTAGACTGCGGATCTTCATGCATATTCATATTTTTATTAATAAAATTAATGAAATTGGAGCTTTGTAGAGGGTTGTCTCAACCTCTAAATATAATAATTCGTACCTTACTTTAAGTATTTCTTATATTCTTGCATATTAACTAAATTCTGTAGTTTTTTGAAAATTAAAATTTCCCATAAATGCATAAACATCCGCAGTCTACATATAACCATGAAAGATCCTTTTAAAAAGTGCACTATGGAAGAGCAAAGAAGTTAGTAGAGGAAGACTGTAACAATTATTAAATAAGCAATTGTTTCTGCAGAAGTTTGTCTCTTTGCTTGTCGAAGGACGCTGATAAATAGTGTAAAACTATTGAAATTACCTCTTTTTTTGCAAAGGTTGCACTCCCGCAGCTACGAGGTTCCGGTATTGATCGGAACGAATAAATCTAGGATAACAATCCTTTTTCAATAGTAGTGTGTAGACGTGCTCAGCAGCGGAATCGAATGTAAATCGGCTTGGATTTTTCATTTCTTGATGGACCTTTTCCATTGTCTTTCCATCAATATTTATTTCGCAAGGGGCTCCAGGTGCCAGGAATTCTCTAAACGCAAAATTCAAACAAATATTCATTATTATAAAATTCTGTTCATTACTTAAACTGTAAAAACGATATCACGCTTTACGCACTTGAAGATTTCATTGACTTTATCGTTTATTTGTGCTTGGAAACTATGCCTTAAATCTTTGACTGCCAACCAAAATCGTATGTTCTCGTGACTGTATTCCTTCCTCAAATAGTTCGTGAATTCTTGCAAACCTACGGACAGAGTATATAAAACGAAAAGATCAGCCATTGTAATAGTTACTATTCTTCGATCCTTTCCTTTTCAACAACTTTATCATCACTTCTATACAAATAATTGGAATCTAAACTCAGTTACTTCACTGTATCAAGTTTCAAATAAAATTCAAAAGTTATTTAAACGTACCACTTTTTTCAAGAGCAATGAAAAAAGTTTCTTTTATTATTCAGAATTAAAAAATTAGTTGAATTAGTACTTGTAAGTATAAAACTTAATAAGTTTCATGATAGACTCGCTCCTAGTTATTTTCAATTATTTCTTTTATTCCTAGTCGATATTTATCTGTAGACATACGATTGAAATTATTCACCTGTGGGATCAGACATTAACTCTTCCATCGATAGTGCCCAGCGCTTTACACGTTTCTCCGTCGGGGCTTCCACACTACAGATACATTAATGAAATAAATTAAAAGTATTCAATTTTACCCAATTCGAATATCCTTGCCACGGAACTCGAATACATTACCATTCAGGACACATATTTCGTTACGAGACAATTAATCGTATTTTAGGATACTAACACAGGACTGTTCAGTTGCCAAAATGTTTGATCGTCGGTGATCCACGGGTTGGATGGCTGTGGCTGTATAAACATTGGATCGTATTCCACATACGTCTCAAAATATGATTTAAAATTTTCAATCGCAGCCGAGACCTTTATTCTTGTGCGTGTTAAGCTGTTCTTCAAAAGGGCCACCTAATTTTTCAGTAAACACACGCGTGCCATTTGTTAAAATATATACTAAAACTGCCTTAAAATGTCACTCTACTTACAATTTATTAATTTTAACTAATATAAAATTCTTTCTTGTTTTAACTGCATTCTTTTTAATTTTGATGAATCGCATTATGTGTTATGAATAGACTGCGGATCTTTACGCAAATTCGTATTTCTATTAATAGAATTAATGAAATAGGAGCTTCGTAGAGGGTTGTCTCAATCACTAAATATAAAAATTCGTTATTTGAAGTATTGTTTATATTTTCGCATATTAAGTGCATTCTATAGTCTTTTGTGAATTAAAATTTCGCATAAATGCATAAACATCCGCAGTCTAGCTATGAAACCAACTTCAAACAATCGTATTTTATTATAAACGAAAATCTCAAGTAGTGATTGAAAAATTATGAAATTAATATCGATCTTTTATTATTGTTAACAATGTAAGAAAGAAGAATTTTTGAGTATCCAGATTTAAATAGAAGGATTCACCTCGCGTTGTAGATCGGTTAATGTGCGTTTGCGTGATGGAGGACGCGATAGTCCAGGACGAAAACGCGTAGGTACGGGTGCTATTTCGAGGCTACTGAGACAACCAGGCGGTGGTCTATAAACTCTCCAAAAGGCTCGTTCTTGAGAATCGCTCACTATCTTATCTCCCTTTTTTCGCTCCTTCGATAATCGCACCTGAGCCCACAAAATTGACACAATTTCAAGAAAACGTACGAAGAGGTTCGCCACTTCATTAACGTATACAGATTCTATCGAAACACATATTCTTAAAAATTAACTTGTACTTCCAATTTTCCCCTGTTTCTATCAATTCATCGATCATTCATAAATATATTCTCAATTTCAATTGTTCAATTCTTCAATAAAGAAAATCAGATACGATGTTGATTTGAAACAACCCTTAACTGATCGATAAAGGTTGATCAAAATAAATCGACATACGATTGAAATATAGGTATATTGTATACAATTATCGAAACGTAAAGTTTGAAATATCTTTTAAACTGATTTTAGCTAAAATTGAGTAATTGTTCACCTGTTCCTCAGCCTGAAGTTGTATGATATCCCACTTGTTTTGCAAGTTCCTACGTAAGCTGTTTAAAGCATCCTAAAAGGAAAAGATTGTTTAATAAAAAGAGGAAACATCGTACGTGGAATTTTTAGCAGAATCAACTGAATTTACATACAATCTCGTAATCCTCAAGGGCATGGCGTTGTTTGTTTCTTAAAGTTCTTTTAGCCAGATAAATAGCATACTCCACATTGTCAGGGGTTCTATGTTGCCATGGCCAATAATACGGTGTCTGTACGGTGAATAAGAAAAATCTTTTTAACTATGTCAACAGAAGTTCACAATCCTTTGGCTGGTATAATTTTTAAATTGGATAATATAAATATATATATATTTTCTTCGTTAATAATTTGATTCTAATTTTTTCTAATTGTGCGTAGAATATAATATTGATTTCACTAGGTATATTTCTTTTATTATACAGGGTGTGTCCCAGCATCAGTGGTACACCCAAGAAGAGGATTATTTTGCATGAAAAAACAAAACAAAATGAAAGAATAAAATTTGTTCATTTGAGGCTTTGTTGTTGAAAAAATTGATTTTGAATATTCAATGAGTATGTATACATTTAACTATGTCGGATAGATCTCAATACAGACTTTTATTGTGTTTTCTGCATTTCTATACACTCGTGTTGACAAAACCTCCTTAGCATGTATCACAATTTTATTTACTGTCTTATTGTTAGTATGTTATTATCTTTAGTTTTGACTAATCATGGTATCCAGATTTGATACTCCTTGATTTTTATTTATGGGATCATGTTAAAACAAAAGTGTACAAGAAGAATATTTTAAGCCTTTCTCAATTAAAAGTGAGAATCATTTGGTATTTGAACAATTAAAGACAGAAAATACATTAGAGTGTATGTTCATACAAATATAATTCAGAAAGTACAGTTATGTGTTCAGCACAATGAGCAATTTTCAACAATTTTTGTATTAATTAAGTTAGTTCAGTAAGTTAATTAAATGCCTTATTTTCATTTAAATCCTGTAAATATTCAGTTGATTTTCTCCACAACGAAATCTCAAACGAAAAAATTTTATTTTTTATTTTCGATTTGTTTTTTCATGTAAAATCGCCTCCTTCCCGCTTGTAACACCAATGCTGAGACACCCTGTATACGTGTACCACCCCACAGAGATATAAGTTGGAGATTCTCTCGATTTTTAGACATAATCAGACAAATACTGTACCTGAAATCTATACAGAGAACTATCATCCTTCACGGCGAGTGTCTTGGAGTCATTTACCGGGAAGAAGTAGCCATACTGGCAGAGCTGATTGGCAATATGGACCGCCTCTACTGTCAACATAACAATTCCCTTTCATGAGAAGTGAAATACCTCCCTAAATGATACCTAAGTACGTGAAACTCTAGACTCCTTCAAAATTCTCTCAACGTTTCAACCCCAAACCCCATTTCTAGTGATTCTTCTCAAAGTTTGGAACATCTTGAACACCTTATCTGTGGCATAACTCCTTCAAAAATCACTAAAATTCTATTCACAAGCTTTATCATACCAGTTGAGATCGAAAGTTGCGTCGTACCGAAGGATTAAACATTGAATCAAAGGAAAATAATGAAAACAAAAATTGTTTACCTGATTCCTCGATGGAAAGCCGCTCCATCAGCCACTCGATGAGGTCATAACCTGTAACAAGCAGGTAAATAACTATAGTATCCTAGCCGTGACACGTTTACTCTGCAATACGAGACAATAAACTTTCGAGAATAATTCAGTAACAGATTTTATTTTGAAAATTAAACAGATACAAGGTTATCGTCTTCAAAGTAATATTCAATCGATATACCTATTGAATCGAGTCATAAATAATTGTTATCTTTTCATATCAAATTTACTTCCCCTTTGAAAGAGTTACGGAACAATTTAATCTAAAACTTATTCTTCGCTAGTACATTAACATTTTCCCATTTATTTGGTATTAAATATAAATGTACTCAAAAATAGTTTTAAACTGAAGTTTTAAAATTTAAAAACATTTCAAACATTTCATAAAAATTCAAAAAATTTAGTGAAATTGCCCATTGATCTTGTCACAGATTTTGTTTATTTTTATAATATTATATTATAATATTAATTAATATAATTAATATTGTATTATATAAAAAATAAACAAAATCTATGAAGATCAATGGGCAATTTCACTAAATGTTTTGAATTTTGAATTTTTCTGCATTTAACGAGTTTTCTAGGGATCGAAATACATAAGTGATGATCTATGGAGATTTAGATACGTTGAGTAAAGAGGGTGCGATAAAACAGAGCATCCTAACTCCAAAATTTTGTCGTAAATAATTCTGGCAAAACACATAGTTTCAACATGATAGTATTTGTATAGCTCTGGTCACTATTCATCAAACAGTGTCACAATTTTTTGCTTCAAATTGTGGCCCATTGTTCACGTAACAAATATATCTGTTGCATGCAACAATCTCTAAAATAAATAAAATGATCGATAATATTTACCTTTCGCGCTTAGAGAGGGCATTAAGCTAGACAATAAATGAACGTGACTGTTGGGTTTATTGCAACCGACCGCGGAAATAAAATTATATTCGAAACTTTATTGTCACAGCTCGTACAGGAATCGATGCCACTCACCCATGAAAGCTGAGGGGATTGAAGTGAGAAATTGTTTTTGACTACGCACGGGTATCCCGTTCTCAGGGTCTTGCATCTCCCGCACCAGCCCCTCCATCTGCAATAAATTCAATCAATCGATTGGTTCTGCTCTTTAGCACAATATATTGCTAGTTCTAAATTAAAAGTCCGCCTCGAGCTCGATACAAAGTTGTTCAAAGACCTCGATCAGAGTTTTAATTGATTGTTATTCAACGAACCGTTTCAGGAATACACATGTGTAAATACTTAAAAAGCTGAGGCACACACCGAAAGAAGTAAAAACGTTATACAAACTCATACTATCATCCATAAGTCACTTAATGAATGTGGAATAAAAACGAAGTGGCATTAGGAAACGATGGAAATTATTAAATGAAATTAACAGTTTCATTCATTCCATTATAAAGAAAATGCAACTCACATTGTATGTTATAGCTTTCACTAAAATAGAGCGAGTTTTTTATTCAATTTAACCGTTGAAATTAATAGTGAAATTCGATGCCGACAATTGTTTTGACATTTTTAATGTTTCAAGAAGGCACAATTAACGCCTATAGGGATTTATACATTTTTTAAGGAGTATTTGCTATATAAAAATCAAATCAGAGATCTTTATTACTTTTTAAGGTTCATCGATAACTAAAATCTGCAATAAAATATGTTTGAAATAAGAGGAATTAATGAAAGTGATCTAAAAATAACGTAAATTTATTGCGCATCAACTGTACATATTTATTTTTGTATATAATCGCCATTTAATGCAACACATTTTTCCAAACTCTCTGTCCATTTTTTAAGAAATATTACGGTTTAATCTTGATTTAATTGCGCGCAGCAACCTGAAATTCGATATTCGATGAAAAATTTTGACTTCTCAACGTCTCTTTCAACTTTGAAAACAACCGATGATGCCGATGATGTAACCTTCAAAAAAACCTTTAAAAATCCAATTACTGATCGTTGCTCGCAACTCGGAAGTCGAACTCAAGATAAATGACGTTATGCAGGAGATTGTGTACATTTAGACCCTGCACACGCTATACTAGGGTGAACGTCGCGAACAACAAAAGGCAAATACTATAAATGTATTCGTGGTCGTTTGTTAATAAAAATTGTTTATGTTTTCCAAGTTTTGTTCGACGTTTTACGTCAATAATACCCGTAGGTACCGAGGAATTCAAGTTTAGCGGCGCTCAAGATTCATTAAAACTTTCAAGACCCCTATCTAGGCTTCAAGTCTAATCAAGACTTTCAAGACCGAGCAAGACTTTTAAGACCCACCAAGACTTACAAAACCTATCAAGATTTTCGCGGAACTTCTGCCATCGAATAATGCTAGGAGCGATTCGAATCTGACGTCATAGATTCGAAGGGATTCGATCTGATATACGGCTCTTTGCTACCGTACGAGTGTCGCGAGGCGACCGCCAGTATAGAGGTACTCTCGTTTGCTCGTGTAAAAGAGCTCTTATTCTCGATTGCGGCCCTCGAGGATAAAACTCTGGAGTGGACACTCAGCCCCCAGACGCTCGGTCTCAAATCGGGACGGACCCTGAAGATGCGCATACCTTATCGAAGGCGCAAGGCCTATGGACACGTGGCTCCTTCTTCTGTTGTTGATTGCTAGAGGCCTCCATCGCGATCGAGGCGGCCCTCTGCGACGCTGGCAGGAGCTGTGGCGATATTGATGGCGGAGGGGGCTGGGGAGCTGGGCCGGAGACGGGTCTACCCGAACTCCATGGGGCTCTGGCCCCATCCCATCACTCCAGTCACCCCCGCACGCACACTGAAACATTGCAATTTTAATTCGTATTAAACGGGCTGCCTAAAACTTTCCATCGTTTTTAGACATTTCCTTAATTAATTTTATAAACCATATCACAACCCCCCTAAATTTTACAAACACCTTTGTATGATATTGCAGGGTCCAGTGAAAGAGTTTTTTTGGCGAATAGACATACACCCTACATTAGACAAATCCTACGCACCTTTCGAGACACAAATTCACTAGATCGACTTTTTCGTCGAAATTAGAAAATTTCGAATCATTCTGGAAAAATTGTTTTTGGTTGCAGAGGTCAATTACAATCAATTTTGGTGAGTAGGCATACCCTCGAAATCCTACTCACTTTCGAGAAAAAAATTCATTAGGTCGATAAAATTTTCGGCGAAATTAGAAAATTTCAAATCATTCTGAAAAAATTGTTTTTGGTTGCAGGGGTCAATTACAATCAATTTTGGTGAATAGACATACCCTCGAAATCCTACGCACTTTCGAGAAAAAAATTCACTAGATCGACAAATTTTTCGGCGAAATTAGAAAATTTCGAATCATTCTGGAAAAATTGTTTTTGGTTGCAGAGGTCAATTATAATCAATTTTGGTGAGTAGGCATACCCTCGAAATCCTACTCACTTTCGAGAAAAAAATTCACTAGTTCGACAAATTTTTCGGCAAAATTAGAAAATTCCAAATCATTCTGGAAAAATTATTTTTGGTTGCAGAGGTCAATTACAATCAATTTTGGTGAATAGACATACCCTCGAAATCCTACGCACTTTCGAGAAAAAAATTCACTAGATCGACAGATTTTTCGGCAAAATTAGAAAATTCCAAATCATTCTGGAAAAATTATTTTTGGTTGCAGGGGTCAATTACAATCATTTTTGGTGAATAGACATACCCTCGAAATCCTACGCACTTTCGAGAAAAAAATTCACTAGGTCGACAAAATTTTTGGCGAAATTAGAAAATTTCAAATTATTCTGGAAAAATTGTTTTTCGTTGCAGAGGTCAATTACAATCAATTTTGGTGAATAGACATACCCTCGAAATCCTACGCATTTTCGAGAAAAAAATTCACTAGATCGATAAAATTTTCGGCGAAATTAGAAAATTTCAAATCATTCTGGAAAAATTGTTTTTCGTTGCAGAGGTCAATTACAATCAATTTTGGTGAATAGACATACCCTCGAAATCCTACGCATTTTCGAGAAAAAAATTCACTAGATCGACAGATTTTTCGGCAAAATTAGAAAATTCCAAATCATTCTGGAAAAATTATTTTTGGTTGCAGGGGTCAATTATAATCATTTTTGGTGAATAGACATACCCTCGAAATCCTACGCACTTTCGTGAAAAAAATTCACTAGGTCGACAAAATTTTTGGCGATATTAGAAAATTACAAATTATTCTGGAAAAATTGTTTTTCGTTGCAGAGGTCAATTACAATCAATTTTGGTGAATAGACATACCCTCGAAATCCTACGCATTTTCGAGAAAAAAATTCACTAGATCGATAAAATTTTCGGCGAAATTAGAAAATTTCAAATCATTCTGGAAAAATTGTTTTTCGTTGCAGAGGTCATTTACAATCAATTTTGGTGAATAGACATACCCTCGAAATCCTACGCATTTTCGAGAAAAAAATTCACTAGATCGACAGATTTTTCGGCAAAATTAGAAAATTCCAAATCATTCTGGAAAAATTATTTTTGGTTGCAGGGGTCAATTATAATCATTTTTGGTGAATAGACATACCCTCGAAATCCTACGCACTTTCGTGAAAAAAATTCACTAGGTCGACGAAATTTTTGGCGATATTAGAAAATTTCAAATTATTCTGGAAAAATTGTTTTTCGTTGCAGAGGTCAATTACAATCAATTTTGGTGAATAGACATACCCTCGAAATCCTACGCATTTTCGAGAAAAAAATTCACTAGATCGATAAAATTTTCGGCGAAATTAGAAAATTTCAAATCATTCTGGAAAAATTGTTTTTCGTTGCAGAGGTCATTTACAATCAATTTTGGTGAATAGACATACCCTCGAAATCCTACGCATTTTCGAGAAAAAAATTCACTAGATCGATAAAATTTTCGGCGAAATTAGAAAATTTCAAATCATTCTGGAAAAATTGTTTTTCGTTGCAGAGGTCATTTACAATCAATTTTGGTGAATAGACATACCCTCGAAATCCTACGCATTTTCGAGAAAAAAATTCACTAGATCGACAGATTTTTCGGCAAAATTAGAAAATTCCAAATCATTCTGGAAAAATTATTTTTGGTTGCAGGGGTCAATTATAATCATTTTTGGTGAATAGACATACCCTCGAAATCCTACGCACTTTCGTGAAAAAAATTCACTAGGTCGACGAAATTTTTGGCGATATTAGAAAATTTCAAATTATTCTGGAAAAATTGTTTTTCGTTGCAGAGGTCAATTACAATCAATTTTGGTGAATAGACATACCCTCGAAATCCTACGCATTTTCGAGAAAAAAATTCACTAGATCGATAAAATTTTCGGCGAAATTAGAAAATTTCAAATCATTCTGGAAAAATTGTTTTTCGTTGCAGAGGTCATTTACAATCAATTTTGGTGAATAGACATACCCTCGAAATCCTACGCATTTTCGAGAAAAAAATTCACTAGATCGATAAAATTTTCGGCGAAATTAGAAAATTTCAAATCATTCTGGAAAAATTGTTTTTCGTTGCAGAGGTCAATTATAATCAATTTTGGTGAGTAAACATACCCCCGAAATCCTACGCACTTTCGAGAAAAAAATTCACTAGGTCGACAAAATTTTCGGCGAAATTAGAAAATTTCAAATCATTCTGGAAAAATTGTTTTTGGTTGCAGAAGTGAATTACAATCAATTTTGGTGAATAGACATACCCCCGAAATCCGAAGCACTTTCGAGAAAATAATTCTTGACCGAAAATTTAATATGAGGTCAAAAATGCACCCCCGAAATTTCATGCAAATCTTTAAAATGTCATAACTTCTGAACGGATTGGGGGATTTTAGTGTTTCAAACGGCAAACAACGCGTATTTTGGTGAGGAATATGTGCAAATTCCAAGAATATTTGAAAAGTTGTTCCTTAAGACCGTAAAGTGAGAAAAACCCCATAAAATTGGTCCAATTTTCAAACGGTCATAACTCCTACAATAGTGAATGTATCTCATTGAAATTTAATTTGGAGGTAGAGCTCTTGGATACCTATGAAAAAGTATTAGACAACATTTCCGTACAGCATCAAACAAATTTATTAAAAATCAAAAACGAATTTTTAAGAAAAGTCGACAGGTGCCTAAATTTTTCGATGAAAAAAAAATTTTAAATCGTTCTAAAAAAATTATTTCTAGGTTCTGGGGTCAAATACAATTATTTTTGGTGAATAGACATACCTCCGAAATCCTACGCACTTTCGAGAAAAAAATTCTTTACTGAAAATGTAATGTGTGACCACAGATTTGTGATTATATTGTTCATTCTGCGAACAGCGCTTTGCTCACCTAACTTGCTTTTTAAGGGGGTATTGCTTTCTAGACTGTCATTTTTCCGGTTTTTTTTGTGACTTTGTTTAATGGCAGGTAGACTAATTTGTATTAAAATTTTGCAGATATATTTATTCATCTTATAAGTATGTACAGTGTTTTTCCCATCAGAAAATATTAAAAATTGTGGGGGTTATAACTAGTTGTTTAATTGCTGTTCTGAAAATATACTATAGTTTTTTATAAGAGATTGAATAAACATTTATTTCCATTGCATTATACATTTCTTCAAGCATCTATCGTTTTAATTTCTTTTGTACAAATAAATATACCATAATTGTCTGTGGTTCTAGTGTAAAAGACCATCCTGGTCTGCTTCCATATTCTCAAAGCGAGTATTTTTCTTTTAAAAATCATTTTTTGCTTCAACTTCAAAAAAACAACCAGAGCCAAATCCAACGAGCACAGTTGGTATCTGATCAACTGACTTTTTATAAAAGAAACATTTAGTAATAATCGCTGAAAAAAGCTCTGGAATATTTATCTTGCATCAAGAACCGCTCTTACAATTGATATAAACCCTATCTGACTCGACGAACTCATTTTAAAACGACTTTTGAACGTTTTCACAGTAATTTTTCCACGTTTGAAGCAAAGTTTAATGCAAAGTTTAATCCTGTGCTTCATTTCGAAATCGTACCGACGTAAAAGAATTAATAATCTTTCCACTCTTCCAATTAATATAAACCCTGTCTGACTCGACGAGTTCATTTTAAAAGGACTTTTGAATGTTTTTACAGTAATCTTTCCACGTTTGAAGCAAAGCTTAATCATAGTCCTGTGCTCCATTTCGAAATCGTACCGACGTAAAAGAATTAATAATCTTTAAACGCGTATTGCAAATGAAAATTTGCTACTTTCTTAACAGTTTAACGTGCCTACTTCCGGATTCGATGAACTCTAGATCGCACAGCTTCCAATGGGGGGGTTCTGGAATTAGGATACTCCCACTCAGCGCATCCGTGTGAATCACAAAATACCCATACGAAACCGGATTACATACGTCGTGTATACATATTTGTTGGTAAGAAGCCTCTGTAAACGTCTACCGTCTCTGCAGACTGGGTAATTAAGAGTTCATTAACCGCAATTCGCCAGGCAAATCGAGACTCTATGCCACGACATGGGGCCGTCAACAACTACTACGATGGTCAGACTTTAACGGTGAGCAAGGGAACTAGGAACCCTGTTAGCTCTGAGCTTTGAAAGGGACAGGAAAAATATTCGACTCTGCTAATCCCTTTAACCGACCCCTGTGGTACCGTTTAAATCCTTCGTGGCATTATTAACATCGTTTCCAGACACCATGCAGTTTTTAGTACCCATTAACTAGCGTATCAAATGTGTAAAAATGTTACCTAGCAATAGCAAATCAACGCGACGAGTTGTAATAGTGCGTGCAACTTATGCTTGACGAGACCTTGTTTTCGAATTAGAGCTAGTTTTCTGTCGTAATATTCACTCGTGTACTTTCAGAGAATTTACTTAACGTTAATATCTCCAGCTCCAATGCAAACGTAAATTCATATATGTATATTTCTTTATCTTTGTACTGAATTATTTTTTATTTTTAAAACAATAAATTTAGTGAATAGAAAATATTACTCTTTTAATGATTTTATCTCATTTATAAAAAAAGACACATATAATCATCGAATCGTGATCTCAAAAATTCGGCCTTTATTACCGTATTGTGTAAAATGACATCTTATTTCTTGTATATTCGTTTCATTGATACGGACTTCATTAATGATGGGAAGATAAAGACTATAATAGAAGCATTATGATGTTAACAACGTTATTACGCGAAATAAAATTTTAATGCACGATGTACAATTATTATACTTAAGCAGCATTAAGTCCTTTTAGGAGAAAGCCATCAATTCCAGCACTAGCCAAGACCTCTTCTCCTTGAAACAGGCGTCTTGGTTGGCGGAGGAGCTAGCGATTTTCTCCTAAAAGGACACAAGTTAATGCTGCTAAGTGTATGTACAATTTTACTTATTTCTAAATATCACACGGTTTTAGTTTAATTTAAATACTTTATACGTTGACGTAGTTAATAGTAAATGTATTTGCACAAAATATACTAACAGGAAAAGTTCTGGACTTTTAGATTCTAGAGGCCAAAATAAGACGAAAATCAAGAATACAAATTTGTTGATTAACGCTTCGTTAAAAAGTTATTAAAAAATTAAATTAAAATATTTCACATCGTTCTGAAAAAATTATTTTCGGTTGCGAGGGTCAATTACAATAATTTTTTGCGAATACGCATACCTTCGAGATCCTACGCACTTTCGAGAAAAACATTCACTAGGTCGACAAAATTTTCGGCGAAATTAGAAAATTTCAAATCATTCTGGAAAAATTATTTTCGGTTGCGGGGGTCAATTACAGTCATTTTTGGTGAATAGACATATCCCCGAAATCCTGCGCATTTTCGAGAAAAAAATTCAGTACGGGCGGAAATTTCAAACGTTAATAACTTTTTAACGAAGCCTCCATCAACAAATTGGTATTCCCGATTTTCGACCTATTTTGGCCTCTAGAATCTCCCATTAAAATTTTTTCCCAGGGTTGGCCAAACATCCTGTACATATAATACTAAATAGAGTGAGTCATAAACAATTTTATGTTTCAAACATATGTACCAGATAATATAGAAAAACTGGTTAACTCCATAGAGAGTTTAATATACACATTTTAAAAATATAAATTAATAAATTTTTCTATGGTGCACTTAATAACTTTGTGATAGAGTTATTAAATTTATTTTTAAATATACATAATAAAAATATTTATAATTCATATTTTTAACTAGAATTCTTATGTGTATTGAAAATATGTGTTTGAAAACAAACTGTTGTGCATCGAAATTTGGGAGCAGGACCATTTCTGAGTAACGTGCTAAGTGTGCACTTGCATGTAGTCAGGAAAAAAATAGCAGCTGCCAATTAAAATTTAAAATAAAAATAAAAATCGTGAAGCAATAAAAATGAGGGCAACCGCAAAGTGTGACCCCGTTCCAGAGTGTTTAACCAGGATAATTAACGTTTTAAATAATATTATTTTTTAACGTCAATTGCCATATCATTCAGTAATAGTAATAGTAAAAATAATACAGTATACAATACAATAATCGCTATTTTTTTTTCATAGCATGTGAAAGCTAATAAAACAATTCTTAGGGTTGTACGTTGACTAAAATAAACAATCGTCCGTCACATATTCTTTACGATCGAGTTATACGATGATTTTAGCTGTCGTGTATTCTAACTTTGTTTAGGTTTATCAAAGTATAGAGGACGTGGATAAAAACGTCCGCAGATGAAGCTATTGTTGAAGTTTATTACTGCTCGAGTGAGATGATACCTGCATTATTCAATAATGTGGCAGTCAATTCAAGGGATAATTACCTTATTGAGGATCTGTTTATTCGTGTAATGTTTGGTGTAGTTCGATTCTCTTGTTCTGTATTTGCATTGATACGCAGACTCGTAGAAGGAATCCGTCGAACCGTTTACTTTGATCCATTTTATAATCTGGTATAATACATCGGTCTGATTAAAAGCTTGCAGTATACAAATACAAATTTCCAACTGCAAAATCCGTAAAACCGCAACTTTATTTAACCAATTATCTGAACGTCACAGTATCCAAAAATGTATGAAAATTTCACGAAATTGCCTTTGTTAATTTGCACATAGCAGAAGGTTTTCCATTACGGAATGTTCCAAAAATGGTTCTGGTGTAGGAACCAATGAGTAATTTGGAAATCTCCAATCACCAATACTAATGTTTGATCAATTTTTATCTACTAAAGTCTGACAAGGGGAGGTCATACCCTGTCAACCTGGGATTTCAACCAAATTTGGCAGAGTTGTTGGGGCTGATGTCCAAACGCATTCTGTAAAATACTAGACGTTTATGGCCAGCCATTTTGTTAAAAAATGGCATTAAAGTTTAAGATTTCGAAGTTGTCGGATCGACGTTTTTTTTAAAAAAAAATTGTAGGTCTCGAAGAGGGGAACACAAAAGTCCAATACATTTTTGCCGTAACATCAATAGTTTAAACAAAAATTTGAGTTTTTGTGACGGGATAAATGCATATGTACCGTGTAGTTAGAGCGTACTTTCAACAGTCATGGTAGCCGTGGAGTTAGCGTCGAGGAATTCGGGTTGGAAGACTGGGGTTCGTGTCCCCGGAACTAGAACATTTTGTTTTTTTTCTTTTCTTCGCTTATTTTTGAATTTTTATTTATTTTTAATTTTAATTTTTAATATCATGGAAAAAGATGGCTGTTACAAATAAATAAAATACTATTATGGTTATAAATGTTTATTTTCACACATACAAACATATTCTCATATATATTTACATCTCACGTATAAATAAATACAAAAATTAGATATTTATTTCATACGGGTTTCGCAATGCATTGTATGATTTTTATCATAAAAACAGGAAAAACATAATGGTTTCATACACCAAGCGCATGTTATAAATGCTTGTTCTGTACAGCATTTTTTATTTCTTAGGTCGTGTGGAAAACATACTTGATTCACGTTACAAAAGATTTCTTTTTTATGATTCGGAGGGGTGAGTTTAGACGCATACCATGCATATTTAATCATGTCGGTAAAAATTGGAGCAGATAATTGATAATGGATTATGGAATGTAATTTTATTATATCCTGTCTATTGGTTAATTCTCTGTTTTCGCGGATTAATGTTAGGGCATTTTGGAGTCTTGAAAGAAAGTTCTTAACCTGTCTAAAAAAATACACGTCACACGGTTGGCAAATGGGTGTACATTTTGGTGGTATCACTTTTAACGTGCAGGTAGCCATATTTTTATCTTCCGGATCATAAAAGATCCTGTCATATAATGCTGGATTTGTTTGTCCACCCCACGAATCGATGACTAATAAGAATTTATTTGCTTTTACGTAAGGTTTTAATATATTTTCCAAAAATAATTGATAGGTATCAGATTGCAATTTCCCTGACTTTGTGCAAGTGACATGTACATTGCCTAATTCCTCTTCTTGTTTTCGAACATCTACTGCTACCCGTGGTCCAAAAAATGCTGTACAGAACAAGCATTTATAACATGCGCGTGGTGTATGAAACCATTATGTTTTTCCTGTTTTTATGATAAAAATCATACAATGCATTGCGAAACCCGTATGAAATAAATATCTAATTTTTGTATTTATTTATACGTGAGATGTAAATATATATGAGAATATGTTTGTAAGTATGTGTGAAAATAAACATTTATAACCATAATAGTATTTTATTTATTTGTAACAGCCATCTTTTTCCATGATATTAAAAATTAAAATTAAAAATAAATAAAAATTCAAAAATAAGCGAAGAAAAGAAAAAAAACAAAATGTTCTAGTTCCGGGGACACGAACCCCAGTCTTCCAACCCGAATTCCTCGACGCTAACTCCACGGCTACCATGACTGTTGAAAATACGCTCCAACTACACGGTACATATGCATTTATCCCGTCACAAAAACTCAAATTTTTGTTTAAACTATTGATGTTACGGCAAAAATGTATTGGACTTTTGTGTTCCCCTCTTCGAGACCTACAATTTTTTTAAAAAAAAACGTCGATCCGACAACTTCGAAATCTTAAACTTTAATGCCATTTTTTAACAAAATGGCTGGCCATAAACGTCTAGTATTTTACAGAATGCGTTTGGACATCAGCCCCAACAACTCTGCCAAATTTGGTTGAAATCCCAGGTTGACAGGGTATGACCTCCCCTTGTGAGCAGTATTTTATCAATTATTATATCAACAGATATTATACAGGGTGTTCGGCCATTCTAGGGTTCAAAACAAGACGAAAGTCAAGAATACCAATTTGTTGATGGAGGCTTCGTTAAAAAGTTATTAACGTTTAAAGTTCCGACCGTACTGAATTTTTTTCTCGCAAGTGCGTAGGATTTCGGGGGTATGTCTAATGACCAAAAATAATTGTAATTGGCCCCTGTAACTAAATATAATTTTTTTAGTATGATTTTAAATATTTTAATTTCGTCTAAACATTTCAGTACCTACTCGATTTTTTTTCTCTAAAATGCGCAGGAATTCGGGGGTATGTCTATTCACCAAAAATAATTGTAATTGACCCCTGCAACCAAAAATAATTTTTCCAGAACGCTTTGAAATTTTTTAATTTAATTGTTAATAACTTTTTAACGAGACCTCAGTCAAGACCTGACATTCTTTATTTTTTTCTTATTTTAGCCTCTAGAGTCTCCTATTAAAATTTTTCCCAGGGTTGGCCAAACACCCTGTATTTCTAACTTGAATCGACAGTTGGAAAATTGCATTAATGGAGCATAATAGTGTTTTATCGAGTCGTCGGAACAAAATATTTTTTGTCGTAGCTGACTTTGAATGACCTTGTGATATAGGTCACTATATTCGTCCAAACGGCCTCTATCAGAAGTTAAATATAAAATGATCGCATTCCATTAAAAACGACTAGAGGCAACCTTGACATCTCGGAAGCAACCGTACCTAAAAAGTAAACCATTATCGTGATATAAATGATGACGTTTTTTCTGTCTCACAATTCCCAAGATATCGAACTAACGTTATTTTAGATATATTTCTTACAGTTGCAAGTTCAATCTCGTCGAAACCTTCCGGAAGTTGAACGTAAACTTAATCACGTGTACAGAAAAAGCTAGATATTAGTTTCACGTGGAAGTATAAACGACTGCGTCAAAGTGCCCCGGAGTAGAAGGACCAAAAATAGAAATATTACCGAAATGAATAAAGAAAACACGATTATCGTATCCGAGTGCAGCTCTTCGTGCAACCTAATAAAGTGGAGACTGATAAAATTATTGATGAGCTTTCTAGTTTAAAAGCAAGGAAAGTACATTTTTAAAGAGGCTGTGTTCAAGTCCAACAAGTAGACTGTGCAAGTTTAAAAAGACTAGTTGTGAAAATGTAAAATGAACATTTTTCGTACGAGGTTTTGTTTTTAAAAATTTCACTGTGATAATTTTTTGGTACAATATAATCCAATTTATAGAGATCATTATTAAGTAGAAACAGTGAGTAATGGACAGACGCGCTAGTAGAATCGTATCCAATTTGCACGCGTATCTGACAAATCTCTATATTCGATCGTTATTTCACATTTACGACTTTTAAATAATAAAAACATTTAATGAAAACGTGAGGAGATATTGATATTATTTATATTTGTATAAATATGCTAGCATCTGTTTTGTTCTTTGTATCTCAGAAGTAGTTTAAAAAAAACTTTTAATGGGAGATTCTAGAGGCCAAAATAAGACGAAAATCAAGAACACCAATTTGTTGATGAAGGCTTCGTTAAAAAGTTATTAACGTTTAAAGTTTCGCCAGTACTGAAATTTTTTCTCGAAAATGAGCAGGATTTCGAGAATATGTCTATTCACGAAAAATGATTGTACTTGACCCCCGCAACCGAAAATAATTTTTCCAAAACGATTTGAAATTTTTTTTTCCGTCGAATAAATTTCAAACTTCTCGAATTTTTGTCTAGAAAGTGGGTAGGATTTCGGGGGTATGTCTATTCACCAAAAATGATTATAATTGACCCCCGCAACCGAAAATAATTTTTCAGAACGATTTGAAATTTTTGAATTTAATTGTTAATAACTTTTTAACGAAGCCTCCATCAACAAATTGGTATTCTTGATTTTCGTCTTATTTTGGCTTGTAGAATCCCACATTAAAATTTTTTTTCAGGGGTGGCCGAAATGTCATTCAATTTTGGAAGTAAAAAAAAAAGAGAAACTTAATTCTTTTAGGTCTTAGTTTTCTCCATAATCTTAGTAGCTTTTGTTAGAAAACATGATTATTAAAACCGAGAAAATTTTAAAGATTAAAAAATAATACGTAAAAACATTCTGCAACAACATTCTCAGCTTTTTTCTTAAATCAATAATTATGTCTTGCTTCTTTGAATGCATTGGACGTTCGTTTCTTAAATCTTTGAATGGGCTTTTCGTTAGCAGACTCGACAAATGCCTTTGTTGCCAGGTTGATGCAAATGCCTATTAAAACTAATACTCGTATAATTGTATAGAATCTATCGTTGGATATACAATCTGCTAAAAAGGATGCAGTTTCCAGTGCTTCCTTTGCACAATGCATGTATTTTCCAAGTAAAATGTCATTCATTAACCAAACAAAGACACCTCTTAACAGTAATCGTCAACGATTCCTTGGGGCAAATAAATCAAATGAATCTTTGTTTACTTAACAATTTTCAATTTTCCTACCTTCTCTATGCGCATTTAAACATCGTTCTATCAACACTTTTACGATCAAACATTTGATCAAATAATTTCTACCTCAGTAAAGTTAATATTTTCCTTATTTTATTATTACACAAAAGATCAATGTGTGTTCCATTACAGACTAAATTAATATGATCAGACAAGGAACATTAGACTTTTATGGATAAGATAGTTCGTTGCTCGATAAACGTACTTTGTAATAATCTAATTAACGGTTTATGTGTCTGTTTTTAGTCTTAAATATTTACTTATGACTAACTACTTAGTGTATCTATTTTACAAGAGATACTGGTGCTTCTTGTGTACAGTTTGTTAGGCAACAGGTGTTGAAAACTTTAAGGAGCGATTCTACATGCCAAAATAAGATGAAAATCAAGAATGACGATATTACGTTTCTGGGTCTGTGGCCTAGTTATTAAATGCTGAAAATACGCGTAAAAGGCGCAGAAGTGAGGGACTTATACTACTGCCGGCAGGCGAACGTCAGATGGCGTGAATTAACCCTCCGGAGATCGCGGTATTCTGACAGACATATGCAAAACCTTTTTATAAATATTTTTAAAGGAACACATCACGAAACTTGTCAAGGAAGAGTAGCTATTCCATGACACATTAGGGTGAAGCTACCCAACATGGTCCAGTAAATATTAAACTGAAAATATAATTCATATTTTTGCATTTAATTTGTCACCAAAGTAAAAAGGAATTATTCGAGTTTCAAACAGAGTGGGTTAAAACTGCTGAAATCTACAAATTTTTGATTTGTAACTGGAAAAACATAAGACGCGGAAGAATCAAAATCAGAAAATTTGAAACATTGATTAATTCAATTTTTAAGTGCCTTTTTATTATTTATTGTCGTATGAAAGTTTCTTCACAAATTTTGTTTTATTATAGATCGCGTTTAAAAAGTATTTTTATTATCAAAAATATAAAAATAGATATACATTTTTTAAGACGTTCGTATTTTCATACTATTTACTATTTTTACAGTAAATATGCATACACTGGCTATATAATATATAAAAAATAAAACATAAATGTGTAATTCTAATCGTTATGTGTTTTTAGGTTCGTTTTTTGGATTTGTTCCGCTACACGCAGCAATAATCCTCTGTATCATATTTTCGGTGTTGTCGGTCTATTTTTGTACGCAATATTCTTCAATGCTCCGCAAAGGAAATAATCGAAGTGTTAAGTGTGGCGAACATGCTGGCCAGGAAATTGGCCCCTAGCGTCCTATTCACCGATTCGGAAAAATGTCATCAAGGGTAATTCTTACACCCGATGCATAATATGCGGGAAATCCATCATGTTTGTACCACGTTCAGCCCAATCGAATTAGATATCAAAATAGCCCAAAATCGGTGCAAATTCTCAAATCTAATTTTATCACGTTCCCCAGAAAGTTTTAAAAAACGATACGATCCATCGATCCACTCTAACGCGATAATAACAACGGTTATAAACAATAAAAAGTGATAAAATTGGAATTTTCTGGAAAATTGGAAAATTGGAAAATTAACACTGCTGTTATCATCTTAGAATATAATTATCAATGGCTTATATAATTTTTGAAAATCTATTGGACAATGTGATGTAATAAAATTTGGTAACCTGTTATTTATTTTTAAATTGCTATTTCTGCCCGATAAAATTGAACCCCAATGGCTCATATCATTTTTGAAAGCCTATTGGACAATGTTATGCAATAAAATTTGGCAACCTGTTATCTATTTTTAAATTACGATTTCTACCCCATAAAAATGAGCCCCAATGGCTCATATCATTTTTGAAAATCTATTGGACAATGTTAAGCAAACAAATTTGGCAACCTGTTATTTATTTTTAAATTAATACTTTTGCCCCCATAAAAATTCTCCTTTCAGAAAAAACTCACTTAAAGCTGATTTTCTGTTTCCTTTTTTAGAAATAAAATATTTAAACGAATTAGATAAACTCGAAGATGTAACAGAAACAAAACAATTCGTCCTGGTGTCGCCATTAATTTAAAATTGTTGAGATTTTTCATTCGTCTTCGCCATTTTCGAATGGTCTTGTGCAATTAGAATGTTCTCCTTTCAACGAATCACTTAATACTTTGTAAGCGACTTTCATTTCTGGGTGTAATTGCTCACTCGCGGAGTGCCTGCGGTCTGGTACAATTCAAAGTAGGCTTTCAACTTTCGGCCTCTGTATTACGAGAAAAGTACGAAACACCAAGAATAGGATTTTATGTTAATACACAAAGTCAAATTGGCAAAAGTATACTTTAATAGCTTAGGATGAAGCATGACATCGGTAGCTAAAACCATTAACGAAACCAACGCGGTTTCTAAATACGTTCGTATACAGGTTATTCGGCCACCCCTGGGAAAAATTTTAATGGGGTATTCTAGATGCCAAAATAAGACGAAAATCAAGAATACTAATTTGTTGATGGAGGCTTCGTTAAAAAGTTATTAACGTTTAAAGTTCCACCCCTACTGAATTTTTTTCTCGAAAATGCGCAGGATTTCGAGAGTATATCTATTCACCAAGAATAATTGTAATTGACCCCCGCAACCGAAAATAATTTTTTCAGAACGATTTCGAAATTTTTCTTTTTCGTCAAAAAATTTAGGCACCTAATTAGATTTTCGATAAAGAATTTTTTTCTCGAAAGTCCGTAGGATTTCGGGGGCATGTGTAATGACTAAAAATGATTGTAATTGACCCCCGCAACCGAAAATAATTTTTTTAGAACGATTTGAAATTTTTTTTCCGTCTAAATATTTCAGCACCTACCCGATTTTTTTTCTCGAAAATGGATAGAATTTCAGAGGTATGTGTATTCACCAAAAATGATTGTAATTGACCCCCGCAACCGAAAATAATTTTTCCAGAACGATTTGAAATTTTTGAATTTAATTGTTAATAACTTTTTAACGAGGCCTCAGTAAAGAAACTGATATTCTTTATTTTCGTCTTATTTTGACCTCGTCTTAGGGGTGGCCGAACACCCTGTTTACATTGGTATCTGTATTATTTTTATTTTACCAAAAGATGCCAATTTTCAATGAAAAATTAATTTAATTTGGTGTTTTGAATAAATAATCAGAAAACAATCCACAGCTGGAGGGTCAAATGCCTAATTTTAATACTTAGTTATTTGTCTTCATTTTGTAGTTGAAGTTATTAAAAATAAAATTATGCAAATCTGTTTTTATCATTCGTTTAGTTACCCTAAAATACGTTTACTATTTATTTAGTCATTTTTTAGTACGAAATTATTCAGTGTATTTGAATTGTTTCGTTAGCGATGGAAATTTATGATTGATTTTATCGATAGTTCAGAAAAGAGCAAAGAATTGGAGAAATATTAAAATATCGAAGAGACTCTTTGCAACCCGAATTTGTTGGCTTTAATCATACTTGGGCAAACAATCTTGAGAAAGAAGTCTGATCTGGAGAATGCAAATTTAGAATTTTTTTGGCTAGAAATTTGAAAAAGTATACTATTAAATAGAATTCTGAAATTAATGAAGAAATAATCGTAGAAAACTTACGATAAATTAAATCTAAATGGACGTGAGTACATGCATTGTAGGTTACGATTATTCAACGATTATAATTCCAATGTTTTAGTATAGATGTGCTTCAACGCTGTTGTTCCTAGAATTCGCCATTATATTTAAATAAAGAAGTAGATCCGTGTATCTCTTTCACGTCTCCGCCTGCAAAAAGGCTATTGATATCAGATTATGTCCCTCTTGAAGCCAAGCAAGATTCGTTTGAAGCATTTTTCTCTGTCACCAAAAATAAATGAGTTATTCAGGTGGGATGTCTTAAGTGCCTCGCCACTTGACACGTGCGCGGTAAAACTCTTATAGCTCCGTTATTTATACGAATTTTAGTCAAATCTCTCGGGAACATGTTTTTAAGGCTCCAAGGTGTAAGGGAACGCTAAAAAGGTCATCGATTTTAAAAAAAAATGCTAAACTAGACTGCTCTCGGTAAAATATCTTTATACTTCTCTATAAAGCTAGAATAAAATGTTAACAGTATTTGAGAACTGTTCCATCGTGTGTCACGCTGTCTGGTTAAGATATACATTCCGAGAAATGTGAATAATAATAACCATTTATTACACGTCCGCTATTGATTTACTTATTTAACTCTGCTGTTCTCGGGTCTATAGACCTGCCCGATAGGTCATATAGCTATGACCCGAAATAAAATTAATAGAATAACTGCCATTGGTGTTACGTATCGTAATATTTACCTTTCATATTTCGTGACGTTATATTTTCGATATTAACCTTTGCAACGTTTGCATTGTATAAAAAAAAAAAACGAATGTTTTTAATTTAAACGAAAGGGTTGGTTATTGTCGTAAAACATAGAATAAACATTTGTCGTACAACGCCTCGTTTTCGAGACAGTTTAAGTTGAAAAGACGGACAAGCGTGCTAATGGATACTATTTGGCTGACGCGTCTGTTCATTACTCACTATTTCTACTTATACTGTTCTCCAAGTTGGACTCTATTGCACGCGTGACCAAAATATTTTTAAAATCGATTTTCTCGAAATCGAAACATTGTACGAACAAATTTTATTCTACACTTTCAATATATCTTTCTATATAAAATCACCTCTTATTGGTGGATTGTATTACCTGCCCTGGGACAGCCAGTATTTTCTCACGACCACAGGAAAAATCATAGATACTTATAAAAATTGCATTTATTTCATGAGATAGGTTATTGAAAAATTCCGTAGAAAAATAGCCGCCAGTTTTATAAAGAAAACTCGATATTAAAAACCTTCGATTTCGGTATAAATCAGCAAGCAGTATATTCGATTGCTATGAGACACAACCCCCAAGAGGGATTTCTCACATTACGTGACTGTAGGTGCATCGATTTTTCTGCACTTTTTTTTATAGGGGCCACAGACTAACGATTTATTGTGCCATGAAACGCACATCGAGTTGCCACGATACTATTATGGCAGCACAAATCGTGAAAAAAAGTAATAAAAAATAGCGCCATACTTCATCTTTTCTCGTTCACCAAAATAGTAAATCAGAGAATTTTTTGGGTCACGAAGTTTAATTTTCAAACTACAATTTTTCATTAAAATAAAATTGACCCCCAGGGGGACGTAGATTATTGAAAGTATTTAAAAATGTATCTTGTGCCACTTTTTAGTTTGTAAAAACGACATTTAGAATTGAACGAATTTTATTCGAGACTAACGTTTAAAAATTTTAGATTTATTCCTTGACTAACTTTTAAACGTAGGTTTTATGAATTCGTTAATGGATTCTAATTACACGAACGAAACATAAAAGTGTTAGAACGTTAAATTTTATTTGGTTGGTGTAAGAATATGTTCATAAATCTTCATAGATATTTTTATTTTTTTTCAAAGACAAATAATTTTTTATTTCGCTTTATTAACTAATCTCATAATGACGAGATCTATTTTTCCGTGGCGTCGTATACGTAAAGGCCATAGACCTAACGATTTATTGTACGATAAGTCGTACGTTCTATTGCAACGATAGTTATATAATAGGGTCGGACTGTTATCAAACACGCTTGCGTCGTGTATGGGTGGTTGTACAAACCCCACACATTTTCCAGTTATCGTTCAAACTAGTCGTATCATGATAATTGTATGAATTACTGTATGAAAAATTATTACGTTTATAGCTCCTATCACGACAGAGTAAATTTGCCTAAATTATACTTCAGCTATAGTTCGAATTCAGTAGAATCTGCAGTACCTTTAACGGTAAAAAAACATTACTATTAGTTGGCCATTAGATTTCCATTTATTTTGTGAAAAGTTATTCGAGAAAAATTATTTTTCAGTAATATTTTGACAATGTTTAGAAGAATTATCTTAATGAACAGAATAATTCCTGAATATTCAGAACTAGGAGGATCGTTCAATAAGTAAACACACGCTCCGGTTCAAATAAAATTAAAACAAGGAACTTTTGAAAAAAGAATCTTATCTTGGTTTTGAATTTCATGTATACATATAGGGTGTTTAGTCACCTCTGGGAAAAATTTTAATGGGGGATTCTAGAGGACAAAATAAGACGAAAATCAAGAATACCAATTTGTTGATGAAGGCTTCGTTAAAAAGTTATTAACAATTAAATTCAAAAGTTTCAAATCGTTCTGGAAAAATTATTTTCGATTGCCGGGGTTAATTACAATCATTTTTGGTAAATACACATATCCCCAAAATCCTACGCACTTTCGAGAAAAAAATTCCTTCCCAAAAATCTAATCTAAAGCCAGAAATTTCATTCGTATCTTTAAAACATCATAACTCCTGAACGGATTGGAGGATTTTAATGTTTCAAACGGCAAACAACGCGTATTTAGGTGAAGAATAATGTGCAAATTCCAAGACTATTCGAAAAGTTGTTCTTTAAACCCGTAAACTGAGAAAAATCCCATAAAAATGATCCAATTTTCAAACGACCGTAACTCCTACGATAGTGAATATATTTCAATGAAACTTTTTTCTGAAGTAGAGCTCGTGGGTACATAGAAAAAAGTATTAGACAACATTTCCGTAGGGCGTCCAACAAATTTATTAAAAATGAAAAACAAATTTTTAAGGAAAATCGACAGGAAGAGTTGTCTAAATTTTTCGACGGAATTGAAAAGTTTCAAAGCACTCTGGAAAAATTATTTTCGATTGCGGGGGTCAATTATAATCATTTTTGGTCAATAGACATACCTTCAAAATCCTAACCATTTTCGAGAAAAAAATTCCGTACTGAAAATATAATTTCAGGCAAGAAATGTCACTCCATAATTTCGTGCATATCTTTAAAAGGTCATAACTTCTGAACGGATTGAAGTATTTTAATGTTTCAAATTCTAACAATATTGAAAAAGTTGTTCCTTGACCTCATAAAGTGAGAAAAACCACATCAAAATGGTCCAATTTTCAAACGACTATAACTCCTATGATAGTGAATATATTTCAATGAAATTTTTTTCTAAAGTAGAGCTCATAGGTGTCTACCAAAAAGTATTAGACAAAATTTCTGTACAACGTTATACAAATTTATTAAAAATCAAAAACGAATTTTTGAGAACAATCGACAAGGTGCTGAAACGACGAAAAAAAAAATTTCAAATCGTTCTGGAAAAATTATTTTCCATTGCGGGGGTCAATTGTAATCATTTTTGGTGAATAGACATACCCCCGAAATCCTACCAACTTTCTAGAAAAAAATTCGAGAAAGTGTGGAATTTTTCGACGGAAAAAAAATTTCAAATCGTTTTGGAAAAATTATTTTCGGTTGTGGGGTTCAATTACAATCATTTTTGGTGAATAGACATATTCCCGAAATCTTGTGCATTTTCAAGAAAAAAATTCAGTACGGGCGGAACTTTAAACGTTAATAACTTTTTAACAAAGCCTCCATCAACAAATTGGTATTCTTGATTTTCGTCTTATTTTGGCCTCTAGAATCTTCCATTAAAATTGTTCCTAGAGGTGGCCAAACACCCTGTATAAGTAGAAATAAATATTTGCAAAAACTTGCAAACTAAAATTTAATAATAGTAGGATAAATCTAATATCTCTGCGACTAATCGTAAGAGCCGCTGGTTTAAATTGTCAAAAAATCGTAAAATGCATTCGGAGTGTGTAAAAAATCGCCAAAAATGGACACTTGTGGAATAGAGCAGAGTCCTTTGGACCGATGAATCCGTTTCCGGGTATTTGGGTCGTAACGAAGAACGTCTCTCGAGCTATAGAAGGAAGAATGTTGCCAAAATGTGTGTGCCCCCTGACAAACATGGCTCGGTTATGCTACGAGCATTCTTCTCAACAGTTGGGCCAGGAGAACCGATAAAAATAGGAAATATGATAAAAAAAAGGAACACCGTAAGCAAATAATCGAACAGAATTAATAGGTAGACGCTTTGTTACGTAGCAAGATCCAAAGCACTCGTCTAAATTGGGTAAAGAGACTCTTACTGCAAAAAGAAATGGAGAGAGTCCTGAGAAATATGACGCGTCCAGTACAGTCACCGGATCTTTAACTCAACCGAGTTTTTATGAGGGAAAGCCGGGTAGAAGTTGAACCAGTGGTTTCGAAAAATTTGAAATTCTTTAAATTTAGTTTATAAATTTGACTAATTTCAACGCGTAGAGCAACCGTGTCTCTCTATAACGACTTGTAAAGCATCACTGAATACAAATGTTACGGGACTCCGAACAAGTAAATAACAAATATGGCGGACATGGCGATTGAAAGTTCTATCGCTGTTATTGGAAAACCCTGACTAATAAGGTCAACGTATAGCAATTTATACGATCGAGCGATTAAATTGTTATTCGTTCGTTGTGAAATACTTCGTTCTACAATTAAAATTCGTGTCTAGATGAAAATTGCACCGTGTGCGAAAGCCGGCGCAGCCCTCGTCAATTTCCACCGTGAACTTTCCCCCTTTCCAAACAAGTAAAACATAGAATGCTTCGCGCTTTAAAGACCTGTCTTCGGAAGATTTATCGGTGCAATACCTCGGAAGATATACTCAAAATAATAACGTAACCGATTTGCAGAGAAGGCTGTATTTAACGGTGCAACGATCGCTCAGATTGCGACTGTTCCAGTTCCTTGTACACTTAATAACTAATTTACTCCGTGACTGGAAATTATACGAACGATGGATGTCGTAGTTGAAACACAGGCTGAAATATTTGCCAATTGTAGAACCATAACTCAAGAACAGGCGGTCGAGCGTTCGCAAAAGCGACGGAAAATAAAACGCTGTCCAGAAAGTTTCAGAAAACTGTCGAGACTCGAATTTTACGGAAAAGGAGACGGCTTGTTACGTCGCGTAAAAATGGCTGACTATAAATACTCGAAATTATTCTCAATATCATGTTTGGAAGTGCAAAATTCGTATTTATTGATATTTAATTCAAAAAACATAGACGTTAAATAAATAAAAGTATATTAGTCTTGAAATGGTACAAATTAGCAGTTAAAAAAGAAGCAAAGAGAATCTGTTGTCTAAGAACTAAATAATGAACGTTCTTACTTCTAAACAACTTATTCGGTTTACAAAAGTTTATCGAGAACAAAGAATATAACGATCACTAAATGTCCAGTTTAAACTTGAATCGTGATTTTCTGGAACCATGGTTTTTCGAGACGACAAAAATAGTGTTTCCAAAATTAAGATACGAACTTGAAATTTTTCGATATTAGAATCAACAGAAAATATGCAATACTTTTTTTAATCAACTAAAACGTACCTTTTTGCTACGTAAAATTCGATTGCTTGCTTTTCAATTGACGCGATTTGAAAATTTTCAATTTATCATATTTATTTTAGTACCATTACCACATCTCTATTAAATACAAAGCTTGGAATTATTTCCGATAAAGTGGAGGCGAGATGTTTAACACCGGATGATATTTTATTCGCAATCTACATTTGAACGACTCTTGAAAATAAACAGTATCCGTATTTTTAATATTAAAAAAAAAAACAGCCTTATATTAAAATCTCATATTATTTGCGTCTGGATTAGGTTTGCAAACAATTCTCAAAATATACCTTTTTCTGTTTACGTTTGAGGAAGCATCCCTAAAACTCCAAACAAGAAACCTCCCTTAATGCAGCGTTATTGTTTTCAGTACTTTTAATAATTTTGAAACATTGAAAACATTGAAAATTTGAAACATTGATTAATTCGTTTGCATACGACTTTGGTAAATTTTTAAGTACCTTTTTATTATTTATTGCCGTATGAAAGTTTCTTCACAAATTTTGTTTTATTAAGAATTAAAACAATAATTTTTCAGTTTGTTTCAATGGCAAAAAGATGTTGAAATAGCTTGAACAAACAATTAGTAAATAAAAGAACACGTGGATAATTAAGTTGAAAGACCCCAAACAAATGATCAAATAATTCCAACTTTTATAATAGATATAAATATAAATATAAAAATATGATATTTAAAATTTGAATGACACACGAAGCACATATATTGTGAAGTCTGTTATAAAAATCAACAGAAAATACGCAATACGTTTTTCAATTGACTAAATCGTACTGCCTTCTTGCTAAAGTTCGATTGTTAATATTTTATTTTGTTTTCAACTTTCTAATATTTATGTCTTACAATGCAAAATTATTGATAGTATCTGATATTGTTCCTAATATTATCGACAGTTTTCACTTGTCATTTTACAAAATAAAGTTATAAATGAGAAGAAAAAACAAGGGATGTTTCTTATTAAAATTCTGAGTTCAAAATAAAATACTTTGAATAAACGATCAACAGAATAAAATATACAAAATGGAAGTTGGAATATTTCTCTTCGTGCTATATTATTACTTTTCAATTTATCGGTTCAAGAAAATATATTCAAGTGCAATTTATAGTCTTGTGACGCACAACACATAATAAGGTTTCACTCTACTTTCAGACAAATTGCAGAATCGCGCTTGAAAAATTTCTTTAAATACTATTTCGGTATCCATAAATCCTGGAGAAATCTGTGACAGTATTGGCGGATGCTCGTTATAACGCAATCGTAAACTAAGCGACTAAGTAGGCCACGATATATTCTCACTGTTACGTTTTGGACGATGGTAAATAAATAAACAGAAAGGTAAACGGATATAAATTTATGAAAATTTTAATAGAACGAATCAAAGTCTGTTCGTTATATCGTCTCTTGGCATCGATAGCAACTCGACAAAATTATACTAGAATAAAAACAAAATGACATTTTTTTACTCGTGAAAAGAACAAGAAGCAATATAAAAAAAATTCTTGAGGATTAATATTGACGTTTTCCGATTGTCAGTTTCGCTTCCACGGAATCTGACAACGGTTTCATTCCGCTAATACACACTCACTGGTATTATATGCTACTCGAAGAACTTTGTAAACAACGGTCAACGACGAAGAATTGCGGAAGGGTGCAGCTCGATAACAGGAAAGTGCATTCGTTTCGTTCGACTTTCGTTGAACGTTACTATAGCAATATCGATACCAAATGTATGTTAAGAGTGACAATAAACTACCCCTAACATTTACAGATATATTAACGAAAACATTCTGGGACGATCGACTCTCAACGTTCCCACTTTGGCATTGCTATGGATGACAGGTGGATACATCAAATAAAACGTATATATCGATACACGTAAAGTCAACAAAAATACACTGTCAGTTCTGTGGAAATCGTCGAAACGAACGGTAAGGAAACGTTTTGCACGAGCACTGTCCTAAATACGTTCCTGGCTCGTCAGGAATTTTGGAAAACGCACGTCAAGAAATTGCGACGTGACCCGGTTCGCACTCTTGAAGCTTTCGTTCGTTGTCGGAATACATGGTCGATACTCATTGCGGTTCTTCCGTACGTATTTCCCCGGTGATGGGATCCTCGCCTGTCTCTCTCGAAAGCGTATTCGTTTTCACGAAAGAAAAAAAATCCGACGAAACGAACGCGCGGAAGTGTCGCGAACGACGAAAATCGCTTCGTTCCTCTCTCCTTATCGTTTTCTCCGTTTAATCGGTTCGGTGATCAATCGGCTCGAATTTACCAAAGGGAGGAGGGTGGGGGGAGGGGGAGAGGGGGGGGGTTGTAAAAGAAAAATAACGGGCGAAAAGGGTATCCTTGACACGGAACACGCATCGAAATCCACGGAATTCTCACGGACAAGGACGAATTAACGGTGGGTTACGTGACGGAATGCAAATCGCGAGAACGGGTTGCAGGAGGAAGCGAAATTTGGTCGTAGATCGATCCTCAGTTTTATTCGAAGGCCGTATCAATATGCGTTAACTACTACTCACTCGACGGGTCAGGGCAGTGTAGCTTCATATACGCGTCCCGGTAGTGTATATCAGGCCATCGGAGCACGGCCGAGCTCACGGCCCTTCTTCCGCGAAGTCTAAAGCTGCCGTCTGCACTGTATGCTGTCGAGACAGCACCGCGCGCGCACACCCGCGCTACACCATTGGCAGCAGCACCAGAACCACTACCAGTGCCAGCAGCACCGGCATCAACCGCGACGACAACGACGCCGCTATCGCCTCTACGCCAATCATATTTTACACGGGCACGACGGGCACTGCCGATGAGACGAGGACAGAGACACCACGCGCGCGGACGATAAAATAGATTCGCGGGTAAAGAGGCCAGCGGACGGGAAAGGGAGACGAGAAAACGATTGAAACTGGTCGGTGGCTGCTCTGTCGCGTACCACACCCCTCCGATGCGATTACTTCTCATAGGATCCGTACCGTTCACGGACCTGTGTGTGCAAATACACTCACGCGCTTCGGTACAGCCTATGTGGATCCTCCTCGTTCCTCGGCACTCATCTCGCGCTCACGGGATCGCACGTCACCATTGTACGTTCGACAGCACACTGGGAAAATCATAGACAGAGTAAAAAAAAAAAAATAGTCACGGTGAAAGGGAAGAAGGCGAGACTGGTGCACGGTGGTGGCCTACGCTCGCGTGTCGCACGCACGCAGTTGATAGAAAAACAAATGGTATTCGAAATAGTGCACGAGAGAAAATGAAAGAGAGAGAGAGAGCGACAGAACTAGCGAGGAAAGGGGTGGGAGCGAGGGTGAGAGGAAGGGAGAGAGTGAGGAGGGGAGGGGATGAAAGACAGATCGTGCGCGCAATTTGTCTGCTACTTTTTTCAAACTGGTTGTCACAACACTGTTTATTGACACTGGCTGTCGTAGGCGGTGAGCGTGAACGAGAGATGATGCAAACCGACCAGCGACAATGCTGTAGTCAAGTTCCGGTGTCGGTTTCGCGGAGGTCGAACCCCGCAGACATGTCGTCCCGTTATAAAGCGTCATCTATCTACTCGGCACCGCTTCGGACGTTCTCGTACACGTTCGTCAAACGTTACCGTGCACCTTCGGACGAGGATCGGAGGCGCTCGGCACCCCCTTCGAAGCTCCCAGCTTCCCCGTTCGCCCGATTCCACCACCCTTTCGGCCACCGAGAAGACCGCGCGGTCGAATTACACCGAGTTTTATCGACGATGCACAGCAAAATGCGAGAAACCTAACCGAAACTAAATTTTTAAAAGAATCGAACACCGTTCGATTCGAGGAGCCAGGACTCCCTGACGCGTTCAAAAGTAAGACGTGTTACAAATAACTGCAGAAACGAAAATAAACATTTTATCGATGTAAGTTTTTGTGGATTAATTCGCCATAGTACGAGCTATGGAAAACAGCGGTAATTTTTTAAAAAATGATCCTTATTCGCGTTTGTGACGTCATCGCTTCCAGGAATTCTCTTTCTACATGGCCATTCGGTACGAATGATTCCAGCCAAACGGAACGAGGTAAAACAAAAATTCAAAAAGTGCTTGAAACTGTAATATATTCTCTAGGGATTGATGTTCGAAAAATGTGATTTTAGTGAAAATTGTAACAATGGCAGCTATTTATATGTGAAAAGTCGAATTTGGATGAAAAATTTGTATGTTTTTTGTTTATATTGTCCGAAATAATTAATATTTTTTAACAATGGCTACGTCATTCCCTAATAAATGTCACAGTGAAGATATCTACGAAAAAGATATCTACACAAACGCAAACAAGGATCATTTTAAACAAAATTAACTATGGTAAATTGAACCACAAATACTTATATCAATCAAATGTTTATTTTCGTTTCTACAGTTACTTGTAATATGTCTTACTTATGGACGCGTCAAAAAGTCCTGCCCCCTTAAAACAGTTACAATACAATCAACTATTTTGAATAAAAATGTTAAGAATTTGTATAATATTGTTAAAGAAATGCTAAGAGGTGCGCAGAAGGGTAACAAAAGTATAAAAACTATAAAATGAACATCTTCAAACATTTTTTAAACAATTGCCGATACGCGAAACCGGAATTAACGTAATTTACAAAATCATTTTATTTTCTTTCAATTCAGATAAGCCCGTCACTAGTAAGTCATGAACACTGTCGAAGATTATTCATTGAAACGCGATCTCGTTCCTGCCATATGCAAGCCATATCACTAATGACACTTTGAAGTATTGAAAAATATTCATGAATGTGCGTTCTTTTGATTTAAAAAAAAGTTTTAATATCCATTCTTTAATAGTTTGTTTGTATATGCCTCCCAGAAAGCACGGAATTTCAAAGCGTTCAGTGTATTGTAGTATATCCGCCTACGACATTTTTCATTTATTTTTTAACAGACGTATGAGGAGAATCCAACGACAACTACCAAATATTTTATTCGCCATCACTATTAAAGATACAGTAACAAATATACAATTATTTGGTATTAAAATTCAATTTTATGCCTCCATAGTACTTCTGGTTTATTTTCAAATAAATGTAGAGTTTTACATGTTACGTATCTTTTAATTGTTTTAGGTATTTATTATTGTTGCTTTACGCACGATGCACAAGATTTAAAATGGTTTTAATCGTGAACGAAAATGAAGAAGTTCATATCGTTTTGACAAAACAAACAGACGTATTTCATTTTTCAATCAATTACCCTATAATCGCTCAATTACACAGTATTTTGTTCTTCATCGCCTTTCGATATGTGTAAATATTTATATTTATTTATAATCTTATCAATAGTCACGAGATTCCTCTCGAGATTCTCCTATACGCCCACGCGCCATTATTATTGAATCGCCTACGTGCTTCACCCTCGGAAATAATTTTAATATTTATCTCTGTATTTGTTTTTCTAAAATTTATTACATTCCACTGAAAAAATTAAATTTGAAAACTGAATAATTGTTATAAGTGTTGCAGAAGTCCTGCTGTTCGAGATTGGTTCCACTCACACGGTTTGCTTCGAAATTAAAAATTCTTTAACGAAGATTGTTTTTTCAATAAGAAATTAATGTGTACGCAAATGTAGGTTGATCAAGTTTCTTTGAATTATCAGACGGAAGATGTGCAGTAATCGTTCTCTCGGTAAGTTTTCCTAAGATCGATGCTACTGCTCTAACCGAACGAATAAGAAGCGACTAATTAACATTTAGTTATGTTTGAGTATTATACGAGTTGTTTCTTATCGAAACATGTATAAGTTTATGGCGAAACTTCTATGTATGAGACGTAGAAATTTTACGTTTCTTCGAGTTGGTTTTATTGAATTTACAAGTAGAACAGTTTTAAATTCTGATTAGGACCTGATGGATTTACAATTTCTTTCTCTTTAAGGCAACATTTGGTTGATGTATATAATTAATCCAGTGGTTTTCGATCTATGGATCGTGGAGCCTTTTGTACTCTTATTTATCAATTATTTGTACATTTTCTTATATAGATATCTCTTGTAATGACAAATCAATCAGAATGTAACCTTGCGATTGTCTATACGTTTGACAAGAAATTTATTCGACTTCTGAAAATTATGACAACGATGAAAATCATAATTGCACCGTAGGCTAAAATAGCTGCCAATTATACAATCGTAACTCGAGACCAAGTAGTCTAGCATCGATTCTCAGAAGCGATAGACAAGCTAAAAATGGCTTAAAAGTTTCACGAAGCTATCGAATTCGAATTCTACGAAAAAGTGGAGAATCTGTTACGTGACCTAAGGATAGCTGATTAGCCGTAAGTACCTTATCAGAATTGTTCTAAATATAGAAAAGGACTACATTTTAAACTTTAATCACGATTTCCTGGAACACGGATTTCGATATGATGAAAATAATGTCACCGAAAGTAATCTATAATAATAAAGGAAGGGATCTGTGCGTCCGGAAATTAAAATCCACTTCCCTATGAGATGGAGAGCTAAAATTTTTCACGTTTATTGATAATCTGGCTACATTTACGAGGGAAATAAAAAATTTGCAAATTGCTCCAATGGCGAAAAGTGAAAAAGGAAGGAACTAGGGACTTCTTGTCGAATATCCAAATGCTTCAACGGTTCAAATATTAGTTAAATAAGATTTGAATATTACTCGGATATTTCCTATATAACATTACACTGTTCCAATATTTATACAGGGTGTTCGGCCACCCCTGGGAATAATTTTAATGGGAGATTTTAGAGGCCAAAATAAGACGAAAATCAAGAGTACTAGTTTGTTGGTGGAGGCTTCGTTAAAAAGTTATTAACGTTTAAAGTTCCGCCCGTACTGAATTTTTTTCTAGAAAGTGGGTAGGATTTCGGAGGTAGGTCTATTCACCAAAAATGCTTGTAATTGGCCCCCGTAACTAAATATAATTTTTATTACTATTATTTGAAATTCTTTAATTTCATCTAAAAATTTCAGTACCCACTCAAATTTTTTTCTCGAAAGTGTGTGGGATTTCGAGGGTATGTCTAATGACCAAAAATGATTGTACTTGATCCTCGCAACCGGAAATAATTTTTCTAGAAGGATTTGAAATTTTTTCTTTTCGTCAAAAAATTCAGATTATAAATTGATTATAGCAATATCTTGAAATGATAAACAATAAAATTCTTATGAAATAGTTTTATATGATTCAAAAATCCTATTTAATAATAGAGCAAATTCAATTTTTAAGTGGGGTTAGGTTTGGGTTAGGTCTGGGTTAGGTCTGGATTATTATTCTATTTAATAATAGAGAAATTTTCATCCCTGTCGATTTTTCTTAAAAATTCATTCTTCATTTTTAATAATTTTGTTTGACGCCCTACAGAAAAGTTGTCTAATACTTTTTTGTATATACCCATAAGCTCTACTTCAGAAAAAAGTTTCATTGAAATATATTCACTATTGTAAAAGTTATGGCTGTTTGAAAATTGGATCATTTTTAGGGGGTTTTTTCTCACTTTACGGTGTCAAGGGACAATTTTATCAATATTGTTTGAATTTCTATAAATTCTCCACTAAAATACGCGTTGTTTGCATTTTGAAAAATTAAATTCCTCCAATCCGTTCAGAAGTTATGACATTTTAAAAATTCACATGAATTTCAGGGAAGCATTTCTGACCTCGCATTAGATTTTTTTTTTCTTAAAAGTACGTAGGATTTCGAGGTACGTTTATTCACCAAAAATGCTTGTAATTGACTCCTGTAACTAAATATAATTTTTTTAGTATGATTTGAAATTTTTTAATTTAATTATTAATAACTTTTTAACGAAGCCTCAGTCAAGAAATTAATATTCTTGATTTTCGTCTTATTTTGGCCTCTAGAATCCCCCATTAAAATTTTCCCCAGGGGTGGCTAACCACCCTGTATTGTTTTTATTTTCTTCACGAATAATACTATGTATATTTAACTATTTACATTACTATTTTATTTACACTTTATACATATTTGCAACTCGAATCAAGTCAATTAAAACTACTGTTTTCATTGAAGGGGCATCCTAGATTTTTCAGTTTCGATTTGTCACAGTCGAAGTAGCTTTTCATCGAAAAGAAAAATCGCAGAAACGAAATAAATGAATGGAATCTCGCACGAAAAGTTCAAGTCGTAGAAAAGACGAGCGAGGGATGATTTTTGAGGATCTCGTCTAACCTTGGCACAGCAATGGCTTCACGGAGACCAGTGAGTTATAAGGGGATGTTCTGCACATGTGCAATGCACTCGATGAAACATCCTGTGGCACCGGCGTAGTAACTTACATCCAATTTTCACTTGTGTTGGAAAGTGAATTGTTTCCTCGCAATTTTAATTGTCCATGATATTTCATTCTCGTCGACGGATCCATCATACAAATTTCTATTTATAAAAAGACAAGTTTTCATTCATCGATAAAAACAACATAACTGATTCGTGTATATTAAATTTACCAAGCCATTACCAGTAAAAAAAAACAATTAACTTTCATTAGGTTAGTCACTTCGTACAGCATTTATTCATATAGTAGAATTTAAGTCCATTTGTAAGATACAAATCTGTTATCAACGATCTACATGAAACCAATGTCAAAATATTGTAAAAATATTTATCTCGTTTGAAAAATAATTTTCTTCTTCGTAATAATTAATATTACTGCGTGACATCTCGTTTTTAAGATAACGATCAGTTATTTTATCTCGCAAGCGGAACCTCTACGTTAATACGCTACTGCCATGAGAACTTATTGATCAACGATCAGTATACATATGTGCTAAAGTTTTGCGCACACCATTCCTTGAAACGTGACTGTCGGATTCTTAACGTTCCGTCTTTCATCCCGCAAGACAAATTGTCTTCTAAACCCTCATACAGCTTATTTTCTAACGCGTCGATCTGAAATGTAATTAATACACTCCCACTGGATGTTTCTTTCTTTGTTGGTGCACAAATATTAATAATTTATAACATCGGTCAAAGACAAATATATATTCTTAGCCAAAAGGATCAATTCTTGGCCCTGTCACGACTCTAATTACGAGAATGAAAATTAAATTAAAATATTGGATCTAGGTTTTCTAAAACGCAAACTAAACGTGGAAATTTCGTTCTTAAATGATTATTAAAAAATATCACGTTATTAATTTCAGTATTGCAGGAATTATAAAAGTTGACAAAGCGTTAACAGAAATCTATTTGTCGATAAAATCGTTTACCATTCAAAGTAGAATAGAAGTGAAAACTTGGGTCTTTATCCTTACAAGATCTAGTTAACTCAAGAATCGAAGTTTCCTGATTAGTTTCTAGAGCAGATCGAAACTGATCTTGATTTTGTCGAAAGATTCACCTTCAACGACGACACTCACTTTTAAATTAAACCAACAAACTACAAACTGTTGATGGTCTCAAAGTAAACATCATTCGTATTACTGATGGGTAGACTGCGGATCTTTATGCAAATTCACATTTTTATTAATAGAATTAATGAAATCAGAGCTTTATAGAACTCTGTCTCAAGCCCTAAACATAATAATTCGTATCTTACTTTAAGTATCTCTTATATTTTTGCATATTAAATACATTCTGTAACTTTTTGAGAATTAAAATTTCCCTTAAATGCATAAACATCCGCAGTCTACTGATGAGCTACAGTCTGATTCATGGTACCAGAGTCATTGAAAATTGCATTTATCGTATTCACTCCGTGAAATACAATCGTGGTGGTCATTTAAATGATATTGTATAATACAATACCATCAATTGTACATCACGATAAAATAATGAGCACCAGATTATCTTTCGCAGTTCTCATTTTATATCAATTCAAAATTCTACAACTCATATTGGAGAATCTTATACTACACTAGTCTTTTAAATAATATTGTATTTCATATACAGGGTGTTCGGTCACTCTTAGGAAAAATTTTAATGGAAGGTTCTAGAGGCAAAAATAAGACGAAAATCAAGAATATCAATTTTTTGACCGAGGCTTTATTAAAAAGTTATTAAAAAATTAAATTAAAAGATTTCAAATCATTCCGAAAAAATTATTTCTGGTTGTGGGGCTCAATTACAATAATTTTTGGTCATTAGACATACCCTCGAGAGTCTACCCACTTTCGAGAAAAAAATTCGAGAAAGTGTGAAATTTTTAGACGAAATTAAAAAATTTTAAATCATACTAAAAAAAATTATATTTAGTTACAGGGGTTAATTACAAGCATTTCTGGTGAATAGACGTACCCCGAAATCCTACGCACTTTCGAGAAAAAAAAAACCTAATGTGAGGTCAGAAATGGTTCCCTGAAATTCATGCGAATCTTTAAAATGTCATAACTTCTGAACGGATTGGAGGATTTTAATTTTTCAAAATGCAAACAACGCGTATTTTAATGGAGAATATGTAGAAAATCTAACAATATTGAAAAAATTGTTCCTTGGCACCGTAAAGTGAGATAAACCCCCTAAAAATAGTCCAATTTTCAAACAGCCACAATTATTACAATAGTGAATATATTTCAATGAAACTTTTTTCAGAAGTAGAGCTCATGGGTATCTGCAAAAAAGTATTAGACAACTTTTCTGTAGGACGTCAAACAAAATTATTAAAAATGAAGAATGAATTTTTAAGAAAAATAGGTGCCTGAATTTTTCGACGAAAAGACAAAATTTCAAATCCTTTTGGTAAAGTTATTTCCGGTTGCGAGGGTCAGGTACAATCATTTCTGGTCATTAGACATACCCTCGAAATCCTACCCACTTTCGAGAAAAAAATTCGAGTAAGTACTGAAATTTTTAGATGAAATTAAAAAATTTCAAATCATAGTAAAAAAAATTACATTTAGTTACAGGGGTCAATTACAAGGATTTTTGGTGAATATACTTACCCCCGAAATCCTATCCACTTTCTAGAAAAAAATTCAGTACGGGCGGAACTTTTAACGTTAATAACTTTTTAACGAAGCCTCAATCAACAAATTGGTATTCTTGATTTTCGTCTTATTTTGGCCTCTAGAATCTCCCATTAAAATTTTTCCTAGGGGTGGCCGAACACCCTGTATAATGCCATCAATTGTACATCGCGATAAAATAATGAGCACCAGATTATCTTTCATAGTTTTCATTTTATTTCGATTCAAAATTCTGCAACTCATATTGGGGAATCTTATACAATACTTTTATCAAATCACTATGATAAAATATGGACATTAATAATTGACGATAATCTGATAGGATTCGTTTTTCTTGATGGAACATTAACAGGTCAATTTTATGTAAATTTCTTGGGCAAACAATTGAATGAACTATTAAAAAAGCAGTCCCACTTGATGTTTTACAGTGCATGCGGTACATGCACGATAGTGCACTACCACATTGTAACCGAGCAGCTAGACAGTTATTGAACGAACGATTTCCCAACAAATGGATAGGTCATGTAGGGCCTATTAACTGACCCGCTCTCTTCCCAGAATTAAATCCACCAGTTTTTTATTTCTGGAGCTACTCGAGAACAATCGAAGAAGTGGATGGATGGAAGTGCCAAATAAATATTCATCATGCAGAAGTTTCATTAATTACATCTACCAATTGGTTATGATTTTTTGAAAAACTACTTCGACGTGATTCGTCGTTGGAGAATACAGGGTGTTCGACCACCCCTGGGAAAAATTTTAATAGGAGATTCTAGTGGCCAAAATAAGACGAAAATCAAGAATACCAATTTGTTGATAGAGGCTTTGTTAAAAAGTTATTAACAATTAAATTCAAAAATTACAAATCGTTCTGGAAAAATTATTTTCGGTTGCGGGGGTCAATTACAATCATTTTTGGTGAATAGACATACCCCCAAAATCCTACTCACTTTATAGAGAAAAATTCGAAAAGGTGTGAAATTTTTCGACCGAAAAAAAAAATTTCAAATCGTTCTGGAAAAATTATTTTCTGTTGCAGGGGTCAATTACAATCATTTTTGGTGAATAGACATACCCCCGAAATCCTGCGCATTTTCGAGAAAAGAATTCAGAACTGGCGGAACTTTAAACTTTAATAACTTTTTAACAAAGCCCCCATCAACAAATTGGTATTCTTGATTTTTGTTTTATTTTGGCCTTTAGAATCCCCCATTAAAAGTTTTCTCAGGGGTGGCCGAGCACCCTGTATAGTGGTAAAAAATGTAAAGTATATGTATATTGTCTGACCCAAAAAAATATCTACTACTTCAAAACAAAACGATGAATTTGATTTGCATAGAATTTATCTTGGAATAAAAAACCTGTACACTATTGACTGCAAAACACAATTTTGATTCGTGTTCCGAATAACTTGTCAATTGTATATTGCAATTGACAATTAACTTAACATTTCAGCTTCTTAATTGTGAAGATCTATTGTTTGTAGCAATGCTACTGATTAACGAAATTAAATAATTATAAGAAAACATGGGATAACATCGGTATAACTGAGATTGTTTTTCAAAATATTTAAAAGAGTAAAATATGAAATTTCGATCTATATAGTATAAACAACTGTTAAACGCTCAATCGTTTTTTTTATACTTTTTTTATACAATTTCACCAGCACTCTTTATTATAATAGCGAGAAGAATTATAGTGTCATATAAAAGCACTTATATTCCCTATGTAGTAATATGGGCATATGTATGTGTGAGAAATATGGGCAATATAGATTTTATTGTATTTCATTAAAACCATCAAAAACGAATTTTACTATTATAGCTTATTTACTCTCTATCTATCTATTTAATTAAAAGTTATGAATTACAGTCGAACTGCTTGATTCGAATTGTATTCGGATGAAATTAAACATAATAATTCATTTTTTAATTGCAATTGAATTCAATCGTTATTAAAATTCGACAAATTAATTGTTTCATTAATTGATCAATTAATTAAAAATATAATTGATTAGCCATTGAACAACAGTTTGCACTCCACTCACGCGTGATTCGAACACCGCACAGTGGTTCGGCATCAAAAAATTGTGGAATACGAAATTGCGTTCGTATGCGCGGTCCAAAAACAAAAAAAAATAAATAAAATATTTCTAATTTAGTAATAAATGCATGTCTTCATGCTTTTGTATGATACAAATGAGTTAAAGAATTCTTATTCACCCTATAGTAAATTACAATACTTGGAGAATAATAAGAACTGTTATACATGTACACACGATCATGTCAACTATTCTCTTCACTGCGCCAGTTCAAAGTGTGTGACCCATCAGTGGTACATGATTTGCCCAGCCATCTGCGGCAAAACGCCAAAGTTTATCGTGGAATAGTTCGTTGTTTTCAACAATAGATGGCGCTTATTTTTCGATCTTGTGGCCGACAGTCGGAACGTTGACGCATCTCGGCCATCACCGTGATGCCCCTGGTGGACAGACAGCGAATTAATGGGGTTTTCCCAAAATCGAGTGATCACTCTAGCTACAATAAGGTAGCTTGGACAACGCGCGCGGAAGAGTACGAGGAGACACGTTGTTGATTTACGTTTAGTTACATTTGTTAACACTTTTCGAGAAATAAAGGAATATATACCAAATATTCATCCACCTCGTCCTGAACATTATTGTGTGTATAGCCGTAGACGTTATAAGGTCGATAAATGAGCGCCATCTAGCGTTGAAGGAAGCAAACTATTCCACGACAAACTTGTGCGTTTTAGCACCAAAGGGTTTGAGGTTGTGGGGTCGAAACTTATGGTCTCGTCCGCACAAGAGTATAGGGGCGCAGTTTCCCGTCAAGTGCGAATCTGCCGTAAGGCTGCGCGCGCAGCGCAGCAGGGCGAAAGCGCGTCCTCCCAAAAATGCAAGGACGCTCAAGTCACTGCTTGGTAAGAACTTCGCGAAGAAGCACCTCAAAAAGATAAAGATTAAAACTCCTGTTGCTAGACAAAGACTTGTACGCCTAACGTTAATAAAGTAATACTCGTTATTGTTGTTGTTGTTACATACACGTGTTCAGTTATTTCAAATATTAATATCCGTGGTCGTAGGGGTGGGCCTACGAACGCACGCGCATAATTCGTGGAAACGAACCACGTGCATCAAGCAAGCATAAACCCACAAGGTCGAAAATGCCCGCCATCTAGCATCGCAGACAGCGAACTATTTGGCGACAAACTTGGGCGTTTTGCCGTAAAAAGCTGTGCCAATCATGCTTTATGTATTATGCTTGATGTGTTGTGAAACGGTTTCTTATAACTAAGGGAATGATTTGGAGAGGAAGAGAAAGGTAAAAATGATGAGAACACATGGAATTCTTTGAAATTATATCATTTATTGCCATAGATTTACATTATACAAAGCTTTAATACATACATATCATGTCAGAAGTTGTCAACAAAGGTCAGCAGTGGTCAGCAGGGGCCAGCAGAAGTCAGCAGGAGCCAGTAGTAATGGTTATACGTTGCCACATATGTATATCAGAAGTGATACCTGAAACAATATACATATGTACGCTCGTACATAGGAATAATAAAAAAAATTTCTTTTTTTCAATAATTAAAATATGATCAGGGGGTCTTAAAACGTGTATTTCCGTGAAATAAATTTTACAAAATTTTTTTGTCATTATGGGTACTTTGCTTATCTGCGCCTACATAGGCCGGAAAGTAAAAATGCCTGGGCCAGTTTTTCAAGAGCGGGAAGGCAAATGTAAGTCTTTCTCTTTCGACTCCCACGAAGCGATCCGAAATTACTTCGGGCAGCTTCGGAGAATCGAGAAAGAGGGCATGTGTTAGTTTGCCTTTGTCGACTCTCCGAAACTCTACAAGCTCACGTACGCGTGATCTGGCATAGTGTGAGAAAGTGCAATCAGGTATCCCCGGTGCACTCGGGGCTCCGTGTGGCATCTCTGGTCAGAAATCCAGTAAGGGTGCACGAATGGCCACAATGTAGAACCAAAGTCGGAACATCCATCCACTTCAGATGCCCCATGGAAAGTAAAATTTTCATCACCAGCAGGTTTATTTATACCGTGCCATAGGAGAGAGGAATGGTGACGAAGAACAAGGTCGCCGAGTCGATAGTTAATCTACCTCTTCAATCTATTGGAAAAATAATTTTTTCGTAAAATAAATATTCCCAATCATTATTTATACGATATATGTATATTACGAAGAATTAATTATTATTTGATATGAACTATTAATTCTTGTAAATAATAAAAATGAAAAATTTTGAAAAGACTGAAAATTTCAATAAATTTCTATTACTTTTAACATTAAAAGTTACTGTTGCAATATTCGTGTTATTTATGCATTGTAAAATATTAAGCAGCTTACATAAATAAATGTAATGTTCCCTAGTTTTTCTAAATATACATCGAAATTGCAATAATAAAACGTTTTTGTACCGCAGTGTTCATAATTTTCTTCCATATCACCCTGGATACATCAATTTGGAAAGGACACCGTACTCGAAAAGTGACTAATTGCTCATCCACTGTGGCTGCGTTTGTTGTTTCATAAACTTCTTGACATTTACCACAAAAATATTAGTGACATCTCTAAGTAGGACTAATTTATCATTAAGTTATATTTTCGCTATCATAGTATTTACATATTTTAGCAATTGCAGATCAAATGTATTTTTAGTAAAAACGAAAATATTTTCTTAGCATTCAAGATGAAATTGAAGAGAATATGTGATATTAGTTTATTTGTCAGTATCCCTTAATAAGATTCGAAATAAATAAGTAAGATACACGATATTAAATAGATTGGAGTATAGCATTACGTATTGCATTTCTTGACCTCGTATATAAGAATATAACGTTGATTTTATGTAAACTCTTCGTATGGTGAGTCAAAAGAGAAATTAGCAGTACACATAATGCACGTTTAACCTAACCAGTAAGTCACACAGCAATAATCTAGGAAACTATACACCTTTCACGAACAGTGTGAGAGACTGGAACCCGACATCCGAAAGGAAAAAAAAAAAAAGACAGAGAAAAATATATAATTTAAAATAAAAAGAAAAAGACGAAGCTAACAGGCTGATCATGAAATGTATGAGTAAGATAGCCACCAGAGGAAGGAAAAAGAGAGAACGAAAAGCGATGGCGTAAACCCAAGAGTACGGCATTCGTAACGTTCAGTCGCAGGATCACACGTGTGGTGTGAGTGTTGTATTCAATGATTCAACAGGACTTGACCAGTTTTTCTGCTAGTGTTCCTTAATGTAAAAAATCAAAATATACGAATAAAGTAATCTGAACACCATTTTTCCGTTTTTATTTCGGTACATTTAACATTTCAAAAACAAATTTCCGCATCGAATTTTTGTTTTGTTTCATATATGTGCCTGTACTAGATAACCACAAGATTGAGGTTAGAAAAGACGTGACATAGTTCTTTATATCGTGCCCGTGCACAGATTGTTAAGATTGTTGTTAAAATGTGTTTGTAATGCGATCACACGAAATAAAAAAAAATCAGGAAAGCATGCTGTCATTTACGTTCACTTGAAGAGAAGACGCGAAGTTATAGTCTTGTAAACGAACATAAGGAGATCCACATTGGCGGTGAAGCAACAAAACGACGTCGCGCGAATGGCATAAGGTAATGAATTTTTTTACGGATAAATAACTTGTAGAAAAGAAAAGTTGAATAGTCGAAAAGAAATTACATGTATACTATTCCATAAATAGTATTCCTGACACGATATTATAATATATGTAATTACTTCTAATGTCTAGTGATAAAATTATGTATAGTATCATGTATAACATTTATGTTTTGTAACATATACTTAATTTATTAATGGAAAACTGGGTCAAGTAATTTAATATTAAAAAACAGTGTCTTATATTTTAAACTTAAGAATGTGTCATCATTCAAACCGTGTCACACTTAAAAATTATAACCACTGCTTCTAAACCCTTCTAATTAATATTATAAAATATTGTCACTGATAATTTAAAACAAAACTACTATTTCTTGTAAGTTTTTAATGTGTATTGTCTATAAATTCTATTGTCATAAAAATGTATTATTAAATTTCTTCTTTTTCATTTGAAATTAGAACTTATTGATGTCCTTTGCATGTCTGAACACAATTCATAAAAATAATATGTGCAATGAATAACTATTTCATTTAAATCTTTCTATATTAAAAGACAACATTTTTGTTATAATTATATCTAACAAAGATATCCTATAGCCGATGTTACATATGAACGTTGAAAAAACTCAAATTTACAAATGCCAGCATAAAAATTATTTTGTTCCAGTGCACATTTTTTACAGATAAGAAAATTTCAAGACAAAACATTTTTAAGTTTAAATGCTTCGGAGGAAGATTGCATTAGGTGAATGCAAAGAGTATCTACTGTGTTCTTAGCAGTTTTATAGAATTTCTCTATTTTGGAATCTTTTCATAAAGTGTATAATTTTTTGAAAATGATACAGAATATATTACATTTCTGTTACTTTTATAAGGAACATAATCATTCTAGTTATAAAAATTAGTATAATGTGCATATATATAGTTGCAGAGATATATATATATGTATGTATATTATTTGAACAATTTATTAGTAAAGATTTGTATAAAAGGATTACAATATTTGTCAAAAAAGATCACATAAAATTTAATTATCCAAAGTAAACCTTAGAAAACAAATCTAGAATCACACGGGATTCAAATCCCAGATTTTGTACCTACGAAACAGTTGTTTCTTGGATCTACCTAGGAACTTCTTTGTAAAACCTATACCTTCTTATAAGGTAATTAAACTTAAAAACTTTTATGTATCAAACCTCAATTGATCATAAACAATTTGCAATAGAACTAAACATTTTATATAATATCTATATTTGACCTATAAATTTATAGTTTTCCTAAAATGAATTTTATTTTAAGTTGTTTCAAATTATGAGAACATTTATTCCATTTATAATTGTGTTAAATACTTTCCCACAGGACTCTCATGTTAGTATAATACAAAGCCATCTGTGTTTATGTTTCTTCTGTCTAATATCACATTAAAAATATTTCATGGGATATTGCAAATACTCTATTTTATATAGAATATTTAAAAAACAAATTAAAAATTGAATAAAGTTCAAATAAGTAAATTAAAAAATAACATTTTCCTCTACTTCAATGCATATTTGACGTTACAATATTTGTATGCAGTCTGGAAGTATACAAATATAATTCTTTTACAAGTTAAAGGACAATATCATTTTTAGACAGACTGTTTATCGTCGGATTTTATCTGTCCTTTTTTTTCATTTTTTTATTAAAAGCTATAAAACCATTCTGTGATTCATATACTGCATATGAGAAAAATTATACTGTGTTAGCAATGCCAAGTAAAGTTGCCATGCACTATAAAACTCACGTTTCCTGTATATGGACATAATTACTTGCCGGTTGATCGAACATTCGGAGGAACACAAAATATTGCGAAAAAGTTAACACATTCTTTTACTGGAAGGTTATTATAAAATGTACAGGGTGTTCGGCCACCCCTGGGAAAAATTTTAATGGGGGATTCTAGAGGCCAAAATAAGACGAAAATCAAGAATACCAATTTGTTGATGGAGGCTTCGTTAAAAAGTTATTAACAATTAAATTCAAAAATTTTAAATCGTTCCGGAAAAATTATTTTCGATTGCGGGGGTCAATTACAATCATTTTTGGTGAATAGACATACCCTCGAAATCTTACGCATTTTCGAGAAAAAAATTCAGTACGGGTGGAACTTTAAACGTTAATAATTTTTTAAGGAAGACTCCATCAACAAATTCGTACTCTTGATTTTCGTCTTATTTTGGCCTCTAGAATAACCCATTAAAATTTTTTCCAGAAGTGGCCGAACACCCTGTATAAAAATTAAATTTTTAAGAATGAGTCAACATCCGTATAATTGGAAAGTCTAACTAACTAAACCAATAAAGATCATTACAAATTAAAAATGTATTTTAAAATTACCGAAAAGAATGTATAAGAATTAAAAAAAATTGTTTCCAAAGTAAAAATCAGAATAAGAGTAATAAGCCATACTATGTCTCAATCGTTTGAATAACCTGTGACGTATTTTCAATGCAACTGATCTTATCCTATAATGGTTAAAAGGACTCACTTCCATAAATGTTTATTTCATTGCTAGCATATGTCCCAGATTTTTGTAATTAAGTATGATTCGCTAAATACGTTCAGGGTTACCAGCTCGCCAGTTTTGTCACCAAATTGATAGAAAAAATGAGTTAACAATTTTTATGATTTTATTAACTAATACATTTTATTTAAAAACTTTGTTCATACCGAAAATAATAAAAGATGTAGAAATATTTTAGTAACGGTGGTATATTTGTAAAATAATCAAAAATGTTGAAATATATATTAGTGATTGTTTCAGTTAATAATGACATATTAAAAATTAGAATTAAGTTAATCTTAAGTGCTTATCAGAACATCGTGATTGGATCGTGATTGAATTAAAAACATTTTTAAAACAAGTTCTCTTATTACATACTAAAATGTAAATTGTTTGGTCATCAATATGTCATCACTGTACGGAAATGCTTTTTCAGATATGCTTGGTATGTTGAAAAGTTAACAGATAACCGTCCATTTGTCCCGAATATAAATCGAGTATCGTTTCCACTGAAAACCCTCAAAGAAATATAATTTTAAGAATTCTGACTTTGTTTAATGCCCTTGTGTCGTGTTTCAAACTGTTTTTGTATTGTTTATCACACTAAACAATACCGACAAATGAATAAATAAACAAATTTCAAACGGGAAATATTGGATTATTTTTTTCTAGTAAAATTATTGTTTAATAATAATAACTGTTAAATCAGAAAAAAAATTGAAACAGAAATTGTTGGAAATTCGGGTAGAAGTAAGTCTTGTATGAGATTTACGGCTTTTCTGGCCCGAGTTTGTACTCGAGTGTCATGGCTTCCGAATGAATACCGTGTCTACGTTTCGCAAACGTTGCAATTTGCATTTTCAGTCGACAAATCGCTGAACCTAAACGCGGTATCCATCCGGAAGCAATGACACTCGAATGAGTCATGGAGTTCCTACAAAAACTGCACCGAATAATGTCCACGTATTTATGAGAGAAGAGTAAAGTTGAAATTTCGATATCGTTCGAACGTTGTTTATTTTGTATCTGAAATGCTCACGACCTCATAACCTCGCAACACGTCGAGGTGATTCAAAGAAAGATAACCGACTTACGATAATTTATTATAGTATTATTTTCTTGTTTATATATTTTTCAAGATATACTCTCAATGCTAATTTGTTATCACCACTCGACGAAAAAAATTTTCCTTTCTCGTGAGAAATGTCTGGTATATCTTATCATTTTCAGACGTTGAATCCAAATCTAGCAACACAATTTGCCCACCACGTTAAGATTTTAAGAGATAAAGTAATAATTTTAGAATTGAACTGATTTCAGAGAAATGTTATGTATCACAATTCGATTTATTTAAGAAAAATAATTGTTGTATCGAAAACAGAGATTTCTGAAAAACGGAACTTTTTAAAAAGTTGGATAAAGAAATTTTAATTTTAGATATTAATTTTCTTCGCGATCTGATTGTATCAAAATGGTGTATTCAGTGTTTTATAAAATATAATTACATAGATACATAACTGAATACAAGCGTTTAGTAGAATGCTGGATTTCAACGTGTACATTCGATCCTCTTTTGCGAACCTGTCTGAGTAAAGACGTGATGCCAGTGTCGGTGTATTAATCCTTGCGGACGCTGGCGCGCAAACCTAATGCTTTCGCATCTCCGTACACGATTCTTACACTTAATTGATCATGGCTATTTCGCAATTCTGCGTCGATCTTTACGGACGTGCAGCCAAGGTTCAATCGAGTGCTAGCTAATGCAATCTACCTGCGTGCGTGCCTTTACTCGGCACTGTTTTATCAGTTTTAGATTTAAACGCGTAGGATGAAGTCTTGGAAAGAGATTATTCGAAAGAGAAGGTTTGTGAGATGTAAAAATTTCATAATTTTGTAATCGACAGATTGTGATCGATCGTGGCTAAATTTGTTAAAAGCATTCCCGTAATTAACTCTCATTGACGCTGGTGAGTAGTAAATGATTTCGCCACTTATCGCGTTGTAGCGTGTCGCGACATCTGTGTGGTGTTGCCTCCCATGCCCACCACCAGAGGGGTCGTGCTCTCACAAGCGCTTGAATGACCCCTCGGATGCTATACATATACGAGATTTTCAGCTATCCTTGAGAAAAATTTTAATGGGAGATTCTAGAGGCCAAATTAACACGAAAATCAAGAATACCAATTTGTTGATGGAGGCTTCGTTAAAAAGTTATTAATGTTTAAAGTTCCGTCTGTACTGATTTTTTTTCTCGAAAGTGCGTAGGATTTCAGAGGTATGTGTATTCACCAAAAATGATTGCAATTGACCCTCGCAACCGAAAATAATTTTTTTAGAACGATTTGAAATTTGTTTTTTTCGCCGAAAAATTTAGGCACCTAATTAGATTTTCAGTAAAGAATTTTTTTCTCGAAAGTGCGTAGGATTTCGGGGATATGTGTAATGACCAAAAATGATTGTAATTGATCCCCGCAACCGAAAATGATTTTTTAGAACGGGTTGAAAAATTGTTTTTTCGCTGAAACATTTCTGCACCTACCTGATTTTTTTTCTCGAAAGTGGATAGGATTTTGGAGGTATGTGTATTTACCAAAAATGATTGTAATTGACCCCCGCAACCGGAAATAATTTTTCCAGAACGATTTGAAATTTTTGAATTTAATTGTTAATAACTTTTTAACGAAGCCTTCATCAACAAATTGGTATTCTTGATTTTCGTCTTATTTTGGTCTCTAGAATCCCCCATTAAAATTTTTCCCAGGGGTGGCCGAAGATCCTGTATAATCCTCGACCGACTTCTCAATATCCCAGTCGTCTAAGGCAAGGCCTGCTAAAAAGCCTGTTACTGATGCCCCCCTGCTTTGCTTTTCTGTCCTCCTACGAAATTCTCCGAGATCCTACCTCCCCGCAGCAGAGCACAGGCGGCCACATCTGTGTAACCCATTGTAGCTTAATCATAAAACCCACGCTTTGTTAGCGGCAGTTCGTATTTGGAGCAATCGCAATTGTTTCAGGCTAAAGAGACATTCATCAGACCTGGGATCTCGTGTTGGACGGACGGGAATGCTCAAGCCGCGAATGACGAAGCTGTTAGGGATATCGTTTGGCAGGTGCAACCATCATCTACACGTGTTTGAAGGATAGTCCATGGATGTGTTTTATCGCGTTGACTCCTGGGATCATTTGAAACCTCTTTAGAAATGATATTTTATCAGGTTTGAATTGGATGAATTTTTAGTATCGTAAAAATCTTCCCTTATAACAGGAGCACAAAATTAAAAAAAAAGGCTTGTATGTACAGGCAATTAAAATTATATAAAAGTAAACTTTAAAGCATTCTTTAGATGCATCGATGCATAAAATTGAATAAAATTGATATTACACTAATAACTTAAAATCATCTTTTGAGCGAACTGTTGAACTGTTTTACCATTACCTAGCTAATTGTAACGAAGCTTCGTCGTTACTAGATGCCAACGGTGGCGATAAGGGTTTACGTAATATACACTATGCCTATGTTTTAGAAATTATATGGAACTGTTTTATCAATCGAGTGCTCTGTATCGCCGACAGACTATTTTTTTTCTCCAGCAAAGTACTCTGTTTTGCCTTACAATGTTTTCTGTTTTATCCGCAGAACGTTTGATTTTCTTTACGGATTTTAGTATTTTTATCGAACATGCGTTCTGTTTTGCTTTGTGAGAATAAAATAAACAGAGCGCTTTATATTCAACAATATCATTACTTGAATCCTCGTTATTTGAGACTTCGTTTTAAAACTATAAGCAGTTAAATTTACGAGTCCCACTTCTCAATCGTGCGTTTTAACACGTTCACTGTGGTACGGGACAAACATGCTCCGTATCAGCTATACTTTATTGAACTTTCGTTACCTGTTAATAGAATATCCTCATAATTTTGTACTGTATTTATTGAAATTTACTGCTGTATTCCTATTTTCCTTGTACCGCCAGGTATTAAAGTACCTATGTCGTGTCTTTTCAATCAAGAAACACGTTTGTTTCAGAATCGTCGTATTTGGACTTCAAGGATTGAAAAGAAGGATCCTCGTTTCTATTTGTGAGAACAGTAAAGCAAAAGTGAAAGTGAAAATTCATCTAAAGAGCCTGGAGGCAAAGGGGTGAAAAGCTAAAATGGGCGAAAAACGGGGCACAAAGGCGTTGGAACTATGGTGCCGACGGATAACCGCGGGATATACTGGTGTAAATGTACAAAATATGACGACTTCTTGGAGAGACGGCCTTGCATTTTGCGCGATGATCCACCATTTCCGGCCAGATCTCATGTAAGTTAATAGTAGATAAATAATAAGAGCAAAACGAGTTGACTATTTAAGCTTATATTAAGCTCTATCGAAGCTCAGATATCTTATTTAATTCTTATGAAGTAGTCCAACTGTTTGTAGGAACTCTCAGATGAGAGAAATTTATTTGCAAATTCTAATAATTTACTAATAATAGTAACAAGCAGCGTAGCCAACAAAATAAGCTAACCCAATTTTTAAGGAGTGGAAGAAGGCCCAATTTAGCTTATTTTTTGTTGGCTACGCTGGTAACGAGAGATACAATAATGCTTGGCTAATTTTCATAAGATTTGGGACCCAACAGTGAACGTTAGGACAGCACATTTTTTATAAAACTGAACTCGAATATTGCTTAACAACGGAAGGGAATGATTATGACAGGAGGAAGCGAGATGGATCATGCAATATATAAAATTTTACTTTCCGTAGTTTTCATATTACAATTTCTAAATAATTATACTATTTATAAAAATGATATCAATGCATCCTTCGGATTCTTCCGATTAAAACGAGTCCAAACACGACATACATCAAACTGCTCTTAATTGACTTAATACAGTAATGATTCTTAAAATGAAAGAAATGTAGATATACAGGGTGTTCGGCCACCACTGAGAAACATTTTAATGGGAGATTCTAGGGGGTAAAATAAGACGAAAATCAAGAATACCAATTTGTTGATGGAGGCTTTGTTAAAAACTTATTAACGTTTAAAGTTCCACCCGTACTGAATTTTTCTCTCAAAAATGCGCAGGATTTTGGGGGTATGTCTATTCACCAAAAATGATTGTAATTGACCCCCGCAACCAAAAATAATTTTTCCAGAACGATTAGAAATTTTTTAATAACTTTTTAATGAAACCTCAGTCAAGAAATTGATGTTCTTGATTTTCGTCTTATTTTGGCCTCTAGAACCTCCCATTAAAATTTTATCCCAGGAATGGCCGAACACCCTGTATAGGATAAATGATATATGTATTTTATAATAAACTTGAAGAACAAAAATGTTTACGTGTGATTATTGTTAATGTTATTCGAAAGAAAAACTCTTTACGTTTGATCGCAGAGACTTCAACAGCCTAGATAAAAATAATGTGTACGGAAACAACGAGCTAGCGTTCAAAACAGCAGAGAAACACCTTGGAATTCCTGCACTTCTGGATGCCGAAGACATGGCCTCCTGTTCCGTACCAGATCGGTTGTCAATTTTAACCTATCTCTCACAGTTCTATCAAACCTTCGGTGGTAAGTTTTCGCGAACAACTACATATGAACTATTTTATTCCGTAGCCGCATAAATTCAGTTAAGGGGGTCTTCTACTATAAAACGCGTTGTTTTATGGTCTCTTTGGTATTTTTTTTTAGAAAGAAACTATGCAAGTCCTTGCATCGTCGTTCCCCTGCAGGCAGGGTGTTCGGCCACTCCTGGGAAAAATTTTAATGAGAGATTCTAGAGGCCAAAATAAGACGAAAATCAAGGATACTAATTTGTTGATTGAGGCTTCGTTAAAAAGTTATTACAAATTTAAATTAAAAAATTTCAAATCATTCATGAAAAAATTATTTTTGGTTGAGGGAGTCAATTACAATCATTTTTTATGAATAGACATACCCCCAAAATCCTACGCACTCTCGAGGAAAAAATTCTTTACCGAAAATACAATGTCTGACCAGGAATGGAATGATTCCCCTGAAATTTCATTTGTTTCAAAGCGTTCTGAAAAAATTATTTTCGGGTGTGGGGGTTACTTACAATAATGTTTTGTGAAGGGACATACCCCCGAAATCCTACGCACTTTCGAAAAAAAAATTCGAGTGGGTGGACAAAGGGTATAGCCGAATAAGGGGGTCAAATGTGCCCCCAAACCGAATGGAACGAGCCACGGGTCATTCGATAGCAAAAAAAAAATAACCCCTGTGTGCAAATTTTTAACTTGAAATCTCGACCGTGGGGGTAGTAATGGGGTGAAAACGAAAATCATGTTTTTGAATTATTTCTCTTGACCTATTGAGTAAAAAAATGTAAAAAAATTCAGAGACATTTCGGGTACCGGGGCACATACTTTGGGAGATTTTCAGATTTTTTGATTGAAGAACCAGGTAGTGAAAAATAAAAAACAGCAAAAAATGCCGAAAAATGCCGATTACGTATTGAAGGAGGCCCGGAACTACTTTTATACTTTTACAGTAAACAGGTATTACTATTACTATTATTCTCAATTTTTTTCAGATTTTTCATTTTGGTGCGCCGCAGTGAAAAAAAATAAAAACCGAGTTTTTCCTCATTTTCTGCGTATTAGAGTAACTTACACGTTGAAATTTTTATGCATCCTTCAATATATAAGTGTTTTGTAGACTGTTTAATGTTTCTACACTAAGCAGAATTACATAACAATTGAAACAAATAAAATAAAGCCAACCATTGGGTGTATATATCCTAAAAAATCAACGATATTTTCAACGGCGTCGATGGCGCAGCGTTAGAGTGTCCGACTGCTGAACCGCTGGAAGTTTTTTTACCGTAGGTTCGAGTCTCTCTTCTGGACTTAGTATTTTTTTTTCTTCATTATTTTTTTTTTCAAATTCTAACTATATAACAATGCTTTATATTTATTTATAAATGTTCTGATAGCATTTTACAAATATTTTAACCTGAAATATGTATAAATATAGTCTTGGAGTGTTTTTTGCGTTTTTATTTTTTTTGTCAACCACGATTATTGTTTAACATCTCTTACACTGAAATTAATGTGAAATGTTAGTTTTCAAATCTCTTACCTTTGACTATTGTGAATGGATCGGAGCAGAAGATTGTATATTGGCTTACTATTACTTCTTCTCGCCCTTCGATCAAGCAGATCTTTCCTTCTCGTTCTCTTTCTTTGATAAATATGAATGTTTGCTGCGGCTTTAGTATCTAACGTAGACATGTAAGGGTTATTATCCTTTCCTTACTGCTGGTTTTAAAGATAATGAAAACACTTGTAGGACCAACCTCTACGGACCATGCCAAGTAATTATGTATAAATCCCATCGCATACAGTAGCTTGAACTGAGTAATTAAAAAATACATTGTGAAACCCGAACGCGACAATCACCCATTGACCTGAACGGTCTGGGCCCTCACCCAACGAACCTTTATTTCCTTCGTAACGCAGGTAGGACAATTAATCATTTTTCCCCGTGGTTTCCATCGAGCAATGATACTTCATTCAAAAATAAGCATGAAACGATCAAACTGGTACTTAAAAATGGGTTTATTAGAAAAAAGTATCATTGGCAGAGAGTGGGTTAATAGATTTGCGGGGAATGGCCCTTACATGTCTACGTTAGATACTAAAGCCGCAGCAAACATTCATATTTATCAAAGAAAGAGAACGAGAAGGAAAGATCTGCTTGATCGAAGGGCGAGAAGAAGTAATAGTAAGCCAATATACAATCTTCTGCTCCGATCCATTCACAATAGTCAAAGGTAAGAGATTTGAAAACTAACATTTCACATTAATTTCAGTGTAAGAGATGTTAAACAATAATCGTGGTTGACAAAAAAAATAAAAACGCAAAAAACACTCCAAGACTATATTTATACATATTTCAGGTTAAAATATTTGTAAAATGCTATCAGAACATTTATAAATAAATATAAAGCATTGTTATATAGTTAGAATTTGAAAAAAAAATAATGAAGAAAAAAAAATACTAAGTCCAGAAGAGAGACTCGAACCTACGGTAAAAAAACTTCCAGCGGTTCACCAGTCGGACACTCTAACGCTGCGCCATCGACGCCGTTGAAAATATCGTTGATTTTTTAGGATATATACACCCAATGGTTGGCTTTATTTTATTTGTTTCAATTGTTATGTAATTCTGCTTAGTGTAGAAACATTAAACAGTCTACAAAACACTTATATATTGAAGGCTGCATAAAAATTTAACGTGTAAGTTACTCTAATACGCAGAAAATGAGGAAAAACTCGGTTTTTATTTTTTTTCACTGCGGCGCACCAAAATGAAAAATCTGAAAAAAATTGAGAATAATAGTAATAGTAATACCTGTTTACTGTAAAAGTATAAAAGTAGTTCCGGGCCTCCTTCAATACGTAATCGGCATTTTTCGGCATTTTTTGTTGTTTTTTATTTTTCACTACCTGGTTCTTCAATCAAAAAATCTGAAAATCTCCCAAAGTATGTGCCCCGGTACCCGAAATGTCTCTGAATTTTTTTACTCAATAGGTCAAGAGAAATAATTCAAAAACTTGATTTTCGTTTTCACCCCATTACTACCCCCACGGTCGAGATTTCAAGTTAAAAATTTGCACACAGGAGTTATTTTTTTTTTGTTATCGAATGACCCATGGCTCGTTCCATGCGGTTTGGGGGCACATTTGACCCCCTTATTCGGCTATACCCTTTTTCAACAAAATTAAAAAATTTCGAATCATTCATGAAAAAATTATTTTTGGTTGCAGGGGTCAATTACAATCATTTTTGGTGAACAGACACATGCTCGAATTCCTACGCACTTTCGAAAAAAAAATTCTTTACCGAAAATATACTCTGTAGCCGGAAATGTTTCTATAACTTTTTAAAGAAACCTCAATCAACGAATTAGTGTCCTTAATTTTCATCTTATTTTGGCCTCTAGAATCTCCCATTAAAATTTTTCCCAAGGGTGGCCGAATACCCTTATATGCTTTTGCATACTTTACTTTAATTTTTCAAAATAAAATATTATTATTCACCTGTATCATTTTCAGTCTCACTTTATGAATAACTTTTTACGTTAAATGACTGACTCATGGCGTGTGACCGAAGCCTAAGTATAATACAGTATGTCATTGGTGATAATGGTTTGTTATCTCACTTTAATATTCACTGTCCACTATTATTGCCGCTATCGTTTGCTTTTGCGTGACCAATCGCAAAATGCACACACTCTAGAAACGTACGATCATTTGTAATCATAGACTTACCCTGCTTTCAAAATGAACGCTTTGCTAAATTTGTTTAGTAACCGAACTTCAGTCAACACAATCGTAAGGAATTTTTACTCTTTTGACTCTGACGCTTTTTTATAGACAAAATCAACATGTTTTCTACGTATTGCTGGTAAAAAAAAATTCATTTCTTTTTTTCTTTTTTTATTGAATTTATACCATTTTCATAATAAACAGTTTAGTTATTACAGCAAATAGTATTGTATTTCAAGTTTACATAAAACAATGATAATTATTAGTCTTCTGTTTAGTAAAAACTTTCTTAATTTTCGACGATCATAGAAAAAAATGTGAACACAATATCTTTATGAGTATAAGAAACCCAATTATTAAAATATACGGGGTGTTCGGCCACCCCTGGGAATAATTTTAATGGGGGATTCCAGAGGCCAAAATAAGACGAAAATCAAGAATACCAATTTGTTGATGAAGGCTCCGTTAAAAAGTTATTAACATTTAAAGTTCCGCCCATACTGAATTTTTTTCTCGAAAATGCACAAGATTTTGGGGTATGTCTATTCACCAAAAATGCTTGTGATTGACCCCTGTAACTAAATATAATTTTTTTAGTATGATTTGAAATTTTTTAATTTCATCTAAAAATTTCACACCTTCTCCAATTTTTTTCTAGAAAGTAGGTAGGAATTCGGGGGTATGTCTGTTCACCAAAAATTATTATTATTGACCCCCGCAACCGAAAATAATTTTTCCAGAACGATTTGAAATTTTTGAATTTAATTGTTAATAACTTTTTAAGGAAGCCTCAAACGAAAAATTGATATTCTTGATTTTCGTCTTATTTTGGCCTCTACAATCTCCCATTAAAATTTTTCCCAGGTGTGGCCGAACACTCTGCATATTAAAAACTGATTGTCTTTAGAGTGGTGGTATCTAAATTTCAAGAATTTTACATTCTCAGTTTGATACGGCATTATAAGTATGAATGTAAATATTATTTGTTTTTTTATTACTGTTCTAGGTTCTTCGCCAAGTCGAGTTGCCGTGAATAGAACAATGGAAGCCGAAGGTGAAATAATCGTTCCAACGTCCGAGTCCCCGAAACAAAAGGTACGAAAATCTTTGTCGTATGAAATGTAGAGAATCAACGACAATATTTCGCGGAATTCAATGTCGATTTAAAAGAATTTCGTAATCGAGATTATTTACAAGGTTGTGAGCTTACACAAATTTTTGCCAACTGCAACAAGGCACGTTTTAGATAACCACTATTACTGATTAAACAGACAATTAGTTTCTGTTTTCTTTTTTACCGTATCAGGTGATGTAACGTCCTTATTCTATTGAATTTGGGCAAAAGCATCTGAATGCTACTGTAAAAACAATGACTTCTTTGGATCGAAAGAAAGTTAGAAGTTTCATTTTCTTTTAACTTGTCTACAAATAAAAAAAAAAGGACTGAAATGCACCACCATCTGAACATTTGCCGTTAAATTAAAACGCTTAGATAGAAAAGACTGAGATTACATTTCTTTCAAGTTTTACAAAGTATCGATTATGTTGCTCCAACGAAAACTGTGTTCATCGTGTTTGTTTCATATTCTCTTCGTGTCAACCCTTTATTATTATTTAAAAAAATTATTATTTATATTTTAAAAACTGTGCTCGTATGAATAGTTGAAATTATTCCAACGTTTTTGAAATTCTTCGAACAGAAAACATTTTATTTTTTATCTGCATGCATATTTTTTTTTAAAAACATCGTAAGGACAGTGATATTTGTATATATAATATTTCGCTAAAACATAAGAGACATCGATAGTAAATAATAAGTTATTTTCGTTCGAAAAATTTTGGAAGATTTTATACATCTATTAAATACAGAAATGTTTAAGAAATCTGATCTCGAAAATAGTACAACTGTAATCCTGGCTATGCGACCGTAACATGTAATGTCAAAATGATTATTATCGAAGTAGGCACTCGAATTATATACTCATCCCCTTCTCCATGACGCGAAACACTGCCTTTCAATTATTAATTATTCTTTGTTTCGAATTTTCAATATCGTTTAAGGTTTCTTGACAAACAAGACTGGAAAATTGATCTGCTAAAACATATTTACAAAGTATCTGTTAGATAATCATTTTTTACTGAGACTGTATGACCATATTTACGTTTGTTGAAATATTTCTCACGATGTGTTGTAAAAATTCTGTATTATTATGATATTGAATTTTTGTAATAAAAATATAGATCAATTATATCGTCCCCTATAATTATGACTGACTAATATACCATAGTAGGTTTCATAAGGACAAATGGAATGTAAGAGTAAAACCTATTAATCACTTAATATTAATCATATAAATCAAATGATTAATCATTTAATAGGTTTTAATAGGTTTAGCCAAGCTGTTTTCATAAACGAGGTTCTGCAACTCGTTTTTACACGACTTTCTATTCAGACCACGTGTATACCGAGATTGGTAGATGGTATAGAGTTTGTCGTCAGTCAAGTGTGCGACGCCGTTTCCCTACACCATAAAGGCAGTGGAGCACCGCCATTATATTTCTTACTGTGAAGTTCACGAGCCCACCGTTTGTGCGCTAGTGTCAGCACGCGAGCTCCCATGCCCATAAAACGGCCAATTGACCTGCAGTAATTCTGAACGTAGACGATTATCGCCTCCTGACACGGAGGCTAGGATACAATTTATTAATGTTTCTTGTGAAATAGGAAACCGATGCGATGCGCATATACAGATACATTGTTTTACCGTATTGTCTTTGCAATGGATCGTAATTTTATTTTTATAGATTGGGGGGCACTGGAGGACAACTTATGAAACCAAGCAGGAAGTAGATCGAGCAAGCTTGGGGACCATTGGTCTGGAGAGTTGAACGAGCTACCGTACACTTACGGACAAAAGTTAAGAAATTTTAGATTTAACACGAGTTATCATAAGCAGTTGACTCCAAATGAAAATGTCAAGGAATATACATTTCCACCAAATGACAAGTGCATGTTACATTATCGTAGAAAATGCATTGTAATTATTGCAACTCTCTTTTGTTTCATACCTACAATAAATGCACGAAAATATTTCAACCACTCGGTATAGACATAATATTCGTTACCTGGAACCAAATGTGAAACTTAGATATGTCGTCGCATTCTAGAACTGTTTTTGATAAAAAAAAAAAAAGGAACCGAGTCTCCTGTTCGAATCGATAAACCATGGATTGGAATGATTGTTCCAGCATGATAATGACCAAAGCATTCGACCAAGTTGACTCAGGACTTTTAGAAAATAAATGTTCTAAAATGGACAGTCCAATCTCATGATGTAAATCCCACAAAGTATCTGTGGGATTACATAAAACGACAAGTAGTTTCATTGTTATTCTCTAACAAAACTTTATTGTGGTCCAAAGTACCAGCGAACCACCAATTAAAGCGAATCGACGTCATACTGATGCAGTATGAATACGTAACGTGAAACTTCTATGCTCTTAAATATTATAGTTGCTATATTTCGTAAGTTTAATATTTCTATTACATTCATAAACCGTTCTGATATAATTCTCACGATCTCATGCATGCAATAATGTAAATAATTTATTAGACATTAATAAATGTGTACACTGTGTTAACAAAATGACACGATAACTAAAACTATGCACTTGTTTCTTAACTTTTGTCCGTAACTGTATAACGACCGAATAGCTTTTTTCATTTTAATGAACCTCGAAAGTCGTCTCACAGTCTCGTTCGAAAGGTCTAGCAATTCTGCAGTATTCTATAGAAATTTTTGGAACAAATTTCCAGATTCCGTAAACGCGGTAACAAAACCAACTATTAAGGATATTCCTGCGGTAAATACAATTTCACTTACGTACGTGTGTGTTCTTCTTTGTGTGTAAAATACTTCTTCCGTGTGTGTTCTTATTTGAAGTGTAAAATACATCAAGTCCCGTGGGATGCATATTTCATTTTAGAAATCGATCTCTTTGATCTCGGGGCGGGAGCTAAGTTTTGCATGTAGCTCTCGATGAGAAGAGCTAATGACAGAAAAAGAAAGCCCAGAATTACGAATACGGTATTATTATGTTTCATACGATTATAATTGGGTTGGAATCGAGAGAACTGCATGCCTTTCTTTTGCACATGACTCTTTTGTTTTAACCTTACTGTTCATCGAACATTCTAGAACAAATTAGAACGGAGAGCGGGCGCCCTTACGAGACACGTACATTTTATGGCCACGAGCGCCATTTAAGGACACAACAGGTATTCGAACGCATGACCTTCTTAACATGAATCTTAAATACTAACGCATCACCTCGCACAGCTGTTGAATACGACGTGAATTTCTTAAATGTTGTAGGAATTTATAAGAATAAAAATGGTTAATGCCATTTTTTATGAAAAAAAAAAAAAAAAAAAAAAATGGTCTGTACTCTGTGCTTGCATCCATTGGTGACTACAATTTGAGTAGACACCCCCTGCACAATACCAAACTTCTCACACACTATTTGACTTTGGGTTCTGTCCTAGAAGAGACATGTGATAATAAATATAATTATAAATATCTAAAGAACTGTTAAGTTTCTTTATGATAGTATTCTTTAAACAGATGGGCCCAATCTACCAGTGTTCAAAGTTTTATTAAAATAGGTGACATCTTCTTGTCAGTACATATTTCCAATTTCCATGTTGTCCATGTTTTCCTGTTTCTGTAACTTTCTTCTCTTCCCTCCCCTCATTCCTTTTCCTTCCATCTTCTTCACTTCCATACTAAATACTCCAGAGTTAACACTCCCTTGTTCTCTTCGCTATATCTTCTTTAATCCGAATCCTTCCAATACCTGACAGTAACAGGTTGTTACCAATTTCTGCACGTTCACATCTTCATCTTGTTAATTGCCTTTACGGTCCTCGGTAAGTATTTAAAATTTCCAATCTTTCTTCCTTCTAGTACCTTCCATTTTGCTGTTCCTTTCTGACCTAATGCCTGTGCTCACATATCTTTTAAATGATTCCCTCTTTTTCCCCCTCCAATCTTGAGTATTTCTATTCCATTCTCAACACAATTCCCACATTAATTAACACTGTTGCCATCGTGGTTTTATGCATACCTATTTCGATCAAAAGACGTTTGCAAATAACTGCAGATACCTGTGGAAATAATTGTTTAAAAAAAGATACAGGGTGGGGAGAAACGTACATATTGTCAAAAAATAATATGTACAGCGGGAGTGACCGATGTAGATTACAATGAGCGAATGTCGGCCTATCTGCCATCTGACATTGGAAGATCGTGTTACCGTCCTGGCGAATAGAACCCGCACATCTTTCAGGGGGCGAACATTTCAGCTCAACACGATACTTATAGCGTTCTTGTAAGTCAGAGCTGGCCAACTGGGCTTCTCGTGGCCGCAGGGGCGCCCGCCGTTGCCCGTGAGCAAAGTTTCGAGCAAGTGACATCACAGCAAGAAATGAAAGGAGGGGATCAACTGCAAAAGTACATATGTGGTGAGGCTCGCGGTCTGCACTTATACTCGCTCTGCATTCATAGAGTACCCCGCCGCGGAAACTTGCCCTTGCCCGTCAGAGCGTGCTCCCAGTTGCCCACGCGGGCAACCGGGTCGTTATAAGCGTTGCTACTCGTTATCTCTGATCTAGCTTATCTCGTACATCCACACATACTTTCGACAAAATGCGTTTCACACAAAGTAGTATTCTTCTTGTACTATGTAATAAATATTTCTATGTCCCATACTTGTTGAAATTTAATGCATGGATTCCATTCCACGCGAAATCAGACACTTTTCGAAGTAACATTTCGGATTTTGTAAAAACTTGGATATCCTGTAGCCATTAGCAATATTTAAACGTATTTTAAAAAATTCTTCAACATTTTGACAATTATTGATTCTACCAGTCGTTTAAAAAATAATGCTTTTTGTCGATAAATTATAATTGTTGAAATTGTAAATTTCTAGGTACTTGATTCAAGTATCAAATAGAAATTATTTTAGTTTTAAAGGAATTTTGTTTAATTAATTTCTTCATAACAGGGATAAATTGAACAGTTTGAGAAAAGTGAGAATATGGTCGCTAAGTAATCTTCTGAAAATAAATTTTCAGTAATGGTGATATTTTAAAATTGACTATACGAATATTACTTGAAGTTAACGATGTTGCATACATACTACAAATATTCCATTATGCGGCCTGCATAGCAAACATTTATTTTTACTTACTTGAATAATGTAGTTGCGACTTTGAATTAGATATATTTTTGTTACAAATGTTTACTTCAATGAAAACACGAAAACTATAAAGGGAAATGTCTAAAATTGCTTGAAATGATACAGGTGCCATCGCGTCTGGGTATACGACGGGATCCATGCATTGCATGCGGACTTCCGGTCTTCTTGGCGGAGAAATTGGTGGTCTCCCATGTCACTTACCATCGTACTTGTTTTCGCTGTGCCCGCTGCAACAATCAGTTAACCCTTGGTAATTATTATGAAACCGAGGAAGGCCAATTTTGCTGCGAAACGTGCCCGGACGAGGATGCTACATCGTCCGCGACACAAAAACACAACGAGGCCATAAAGTTTAGCGCGGAGAGTGAGAATAATGACATCGCGACGGACTCGAGCTATCAAGAATCTTTCGACGATGAAGAGGACGTAAACAGAGTGTTTAGTTTCAATTCCATAAAAAGCCTGGAACTTGATTCTACCATTCCTGACCTGGTTGCACAAACGTCTCGATTAAGACTGAATTTTATATCGAACCATCTGCTCTCGGAAAAAGATAAAGAAACACCTGTCGCTACAAGTTCTTTAATGGATAGCGATTCGACTGCTTTCGAGAAAGATCCCATACGTTCAGAAACTGAAGCAACAAATAGTATAGACTCGACACACCCTGTAAACGACAAATATGACGAGCTAAACAAAAGGGAGGACGAGTATAATTCTTCTAGCGCGTATTTGAAATCTGAATCTCAGCGTGGAGAAGACACGATCGATGAACCTAGTAGAGATTTCATGAGAACGAAGGACTATGTATATGACAATGTAAATAGTAACGTTAGAAAGGAGGGACGCGTATCGACCTCCACTCCAGTCCGAGCCATAGTTAAGAACGAATCTGTTAATTTAGTCGCCAGAGTGAACAATACCAAAGAGCTGTTAGGTCATTCCGATGAACGCGAGGATGACGATAGCCGTCTTTCTCTAGTTCAAAGAAGGCTGAAGCTGTTTGAATCTCAAGATAGGATAGACCACGCTGGAAGAAGAAAGAACGAACATCGAAGTATCGAAGTATCGGAGCCTAAAACTCCGAATAAGCAGGATATAAATGTAATAAACAACGGCCATAAAGATCCAAACGACTTACAAAAAACTAACGTTATAACTTCAGAAAATAATACAGTCAATAACGTTGCTGAAGGTTTATCGAAATGGAGTCAGATAAATTCCAGTAAATCGAACTCAATAACTAACGAAGCAACTGACCAAGAAACTGATCAAGAAAATTCCTTGTCGAGCAGTACTAGGAACCTCGACGCGGAGAAAGTTATAGAAGATGCAAACACTGTGGATGAATCAAAAATACCGTCATCGCCTCTTAGAGAAATGGCTCAACGCTCAATGACGATTCATACGAGTAAAGAAAATAGCGAAGATAAAGCATTTGTTCCCGTTGCGGAAGAAACTAACCAAATCCGTGCATCGAACGCTGACTTGCGTATAAACGAAAGCTATCCAAAGGATTTGAATCCCTTCAAAAGCGACGACGAAGAAGAAGAAGATATTAGTAAAAGTCAAACGAGCAGTTCTAAAGGTACTAGAGATTTAACAAATCCTTTCGACACTGAAGACATCTCGGACCTGGAGGAGGATAAAATGCAAAATGTCACGCCACCGATACCAGCCGCGAGGAGCAACATTAACGGCAACAAGAATAAACAACAGCTTCTTATGGAAATACAAACAAAACGACGCCTGATTGCGCCACAAATTAATTTGAATTCTTTTTCAAGCGACGAAGATGAACGCAATAGCGACTTGGAATGTCAAGAAGAAAGATTGAAGAATATGCCTGTTCCGAAACCGCGCACCGTTAGGTACGTTTTTGTATTAAAATATTCCATCGTTCTGACAAAGTTTCTACTGTATTACGAGCGCGAGCGCGAGATCCTGGATTCGGTGGAGGACGGTACTCGACCGGTGGTTTTAGGTCTGGGTTAGGAAAGAGAAAGGAGTTCCGGACGAACCAGGGGCTCTATATCTTGAGAGCCACGGGGTTAGATTTATAAGGAAAATGTATGGTTTCACGGACGAACCAGGGGCTCTATACCCTGGGAGCCGCTAGATGCCACGTAGGTTTTTAGGATGTTTTAGGATCTTAGTCTGTCGTAATGGTACAACTCGAGCGGTAAAGGTGTACCGGGTTCGTAAAATACCCCTAGTCTTACTGTTAATAGGGTTCAGGGTTGTATTAAGTGAATGATGCAAGTGAGGATAACTACTTGAATATATTCTAGTCGATGCTCAAGTACAATGGTCAACTAACAGAACTAGTACTGTCCTCCGCTCACTTGAAGTCCCGCGAGACGGCACAGGGGCAAGGGGAGTCGGACCGCCCATTTATCTGTCTTGCTCACTTGCTCTCAGGCAGTCCACATGTGTGTGTAACTGCCGCGACGAATAGCGAGCTAGAGACCAATGTGTGCATGGGAATACGTGTGCCCCTTCTACTTCTCCCGTATTCCTTTCGCGGGACTTCAAGTGAGCGGAGGACAGTACTATTGCTAGGTTGCCTTGACGGCGAAAGTTCTATTAATCTAATGAATAGTCACTAATAAAACCGCTAAGGTAGATACATTGCTTGATGGGGATTATGGCCCGATCTTGTCTCGAGAGTCAAAGTAACGTTGTGTCGAGAGTTTTAGAAAAACTGAGCTCCTCCAGTAAGAAAACACGGCCCTTATACAGGCTGTTCGGCCACCCCTGGGAAAAATTTGAATGGGAGATTCTAGAGGGCAAAACAAGACGAAAATCAAGAATACCAATTTGTTGATGGAGACTTCGTTAAAAAGTTATTAACAATTAAATTCAAAAATTGCAAATCGTTCTGGAAAAATTATTTTCGGTTGCAGAGGTCAATTACAATCATTTTTGGTAAATAGACATACCCCCGAAATCCTATCTACTTTCTAGAAAAAAATTCGAGAAGATGCTGAAATTTTTCGACGGAAAAAAACAATTTCAAATCGTTTTGGAAAAATTATTTTTGGTTGCAGGGGTCAATTACAATCATTTTTGGTGAATAGACATATCCCCGAAATCCTGCTCATTTTCGAGAAAAAAATTCACTACGGGCGGAACTTTAAACGTTAATAACTTTTTAACAAAGCCTCCATCGACAAATTGGTATTCTTGATTTTCGTCTTATTTTGGCCTCTAGAGTCCCCCATTAAAATTTTTCCCAGGGGTGGCCGAACACCCTGTATACTAGAAATTGAGCACTTACAGTGGCGGGGCATGGCCATATAAGGTAATCAAAATTGGGCCGAGTGTTCACATATGACATGAGTCAACCCCGTTCGGGGGGAGGGGGCTAGATCATCGGGCCAACGCCCAAGCTACCAAACGTTTCGGTCCCATACACGAATGATATGTAACAACTGTTATCATAACCCAACAAACTTGCATGAATGAAAATAAAAAAAGGATTATAATAATCTTAATCGTATGTAATAGTTACAATACTATTCCGCGCGAAATGCAATCCAAAATTGTTATATTTTCAGACATATTCAAGAAGTGGGAACGAACGAACGGAAATTGGGTCTTAGCCGAAGTAGTTTATCGACGTCGTACGGTTCTTTAACGAGTTTGGAATCAGGAGTGCCTGTTGGAACCATTTCTCGAAAAAAGAAACCGGCACCACTACCACCAAACATGAAGGAACTATCTATTTCTAATCAACGTACTCCCGTAGCCCACCAACCGCACAATAATTCTTCGGATCAAGTAATTCACCAAATATTTTTTATTTCATACTCAACCGTATTTTATTGGTTGTTTATTTTTAAATAAAAATACAAAAATAAATATATTTTTATGTTGTTAACGTTCGTACTATACAGTGATGACTTGACGGCTAGGCACGCTGATTGGCCGTAGCGTAATAGCGACGCCTGCTCTCACACGCATTGTCATTATTGGCTGAGTCGCTCACAACTATCGTCCTTCCACAAGAAGAAGGCACAGTGTGTTTACATCCCCACTCTTGCTGCACTCCGCTGATTGGCTGTCACCGATCTTCGTCACCGTTTTCGACCAATACCTGTGAGTCAGCGGACTGCAATAGGAGTGGGGATGTAAACACGGTGTGCCTTCTTCTCGTAGAAGAATGGTACAATTCCATCGCGTGGCAAAGAACGCGAACGAAACATATAGCGACAGAGTAGCATAGGACAAGACTGAGAGGCATTGACGTAACCGTACGCTCAAAATACTAGCCATGAATAGAACAAAAGTGTATCTCTCGTGGTTATGAAGACCCTACTACTATGTAGCGTGACGTCAGAGCGGGCCTCTATGGTGGGAATAAGGCGGCGCGTAGACCTTCTCTCCTTGTCCTTGCCCCGTTTAGTTTGTAGGTAACTAGCCAGCAAGTCATCTCTGGATAGTACAAATAATATATCGTTTCAAAATTAATTTTATTTCCAATAACAAGTATATTTTATTTAATGAGTAGCTTATAGTATCTAATATCTTTAATATTAGGATTCGTATCTACGCCCAACGCCTAAGGTGCGCAAAACAAAACCTGCACCACCTCCACCTATGCAAAGCAGTAGCCCGTACAATGCATCCATTAGCACAACATTGAATTTCGAAGAATCTCCAATAATCGAATCGCGTAATATGAACAAAAATCAAAATGCGTCGGAAGATAAAAAGACTAATAAGGACGAAGCAAATAGAAGCAAACAAAGCTTAATGCATATTCCGTGCGGTGACAATTTCGATTACAAATCATACATGGACAAAAGTACTCAAGGAAAATGGAAAAGAAAAAAAGGTCCGGCTCCGCCTTGCCCAATGCCGTATAAAAGAAAAGTAAGTTACTTAAAAATATATTTTATATACATTATTCTAAAAAAAAAGGTTTTATACAAAAGTTGCATTTCTCCTGCCTTTATTTTATAACATACTGCATTGAGGATCTCAGAGGTTTTTAGAACGGATTAAAATAATTATTATGCATGCTTCACAATAATATACAATTTATAAATTACTTTTTCATTAAAAACGAGAATTCATTTGAAAAAACATTTTGTTTTAAAACACTACCTACGTGTTATTGAAGTATTCTCGCGCCTAAAAGATACAATAATTCTATGATACACAAAGGACTTTTAATTTTGTTGCTTACAATAGTTCACCGAGTTTCTTATTGTTTTGTAGCAAACCGTGACAAATAGATTTCTTAATGTGTATGTCATATGTTTCAGGTAAAAATATTGTCCCTTGAGGACGTTAAATTGGAATTGGATGAAATTGAATTACAACAACAGGGCTTGGAGAAACAAGGTGTACGATTGGAACAACTAATTAGAAATAAATGCGAATCTGGACTCAGTACTGACGGTAACTATCAAGAATTTACATAATAGAAACAGGGTGTTCGGCCACCCCTGGGAAAAACTTTAATGGGAGATTCTAGAGGCCAAAATAAGACGAAAATCAAGAATATCAATTTCTTGACTGAGGCTTCGTTAAAAAGTTATTAACAATTATATTAAAAAATTTCAAATTGTTCTGGAAAAATTATTTTCGGTTATGAGGGTCAATTACAATCATTTTTGGTGAATACACATACCTCCGAAATCGTACCCACTTTCGAGAAAAAAATTCAGTACGGGTGGAACTTTAAGCGTTAATAACTTCTTAACGAAGTCTCCATCAAGAAATTGGTATTCTTGATTTTCGTCGTATTTTGGCCTCTAAAATACCCCATTAAAATTTTTCCCAGGGTTGGCCGAACACCCTGTATATACACATGTACATAAATATGAGATATATTGAGTATAGCTTTGCGTAGCAACGCTGAGAGCACCGAGGCGAATTACGCCTATAACCTCTAAAGTCCGAAGACCAATAAGTTTAAAATCCACCCACTGGTTCCATTAAACTGCCAGGTGTATGACCAAAGCCCTTTCAAAGTATCTCATATCATTGAGGATGGATACCCGTCGACTCCAAGTCGCAATTTGCCTGTAAGAATCATTATTCTCAGTTCTGGGGCTCTATACCCAGCCTATAGGAGTCCCAGGGGTCCCAACGAAGAGATGAGATCGACCTGTCATACTTAAAACGCCTCTATAGTCTCAACCTAACCCCCACGTATGAGATACATTTAGTGACCTAACCTATATTAGCCAGAGCCTCGATTGCCGGCATTGCCGTTGCCCAGCGTTCACCACAAGGAAGAGGGGTTGACACTTGCCGTGAACTCGATTTGAGTGCAATATCTCATCCTACAGATTTGAACACCACATATGAGATGCAATTGTGGTAGAAAATTACACTTTACTGCTCGCGAATCTCTCACGACAGGCGCGCCAGACTCTTGCCTCACGACTCCTGCCAAAAAGCCTCGAATCTGCCACGGCGGCATTTACAAAACTATTTACGACACAATGAGCATCAAATTATCTTTTGCAATTTTCACTTTATTTAAATTCAAAATTTTATTACTCTTATTGGAAACCCCTATATTGCGCCGCCTTCGATATACCTAATCTCTGGAAAGAATGCTGTCTAATGCGTAATCTTTTAAATATTTCAGATGTATTTCCTGGGACCGATATAGAAGAATTAGTTTTAGAATTATTTGCCCTGGTAAACGAAAAAAATGAATTGTTCAGGCGGCAAGCTGAATTAATGTTACTTCGAAGACAACAGAGATTAGAGGAAGAACATGTTGAAGTGGAATACCAAATTCGATGTTTAATGTCGCATCACGAATCTACAAAGACGGACTACGACAAACAAAAAGAGGAGGTATTAATACAAAGGTACGTACAAGTATTTTGTTAAAATACGTTTACATGTATAGAGGGCGTTTTACTAATTCTGGAAAGAAAGTGATTTTAAAATCAGAGTAATATGTAGGGTAAAAGACGTCTTCGTGTACCGAGGCTCTTTTTACCTGTAATCACCGTGATCTAGAAATCACAAGCGTATAATCTACCTCCTGGCCATTTCACACCAAAAAATAAAAACTCAAAATTACTAGCCCTCTTAACATTCTACGTATGAAGGGGCGTTATCCTGCTTGAAAACTGAATTTATTCATTCAACTGATCCAACTGGGTGCAATACTTATCCGAATTAAATACAGGTAGCCCTTCTACAACACGGCATCCTATAACACGGTTTCGCTATAACACGATTCATAAATTGCGAGAACCCACCTATCACACGGCATCTTATAACACGGTTCTGCTTTAACACTATAAGAAAATTACGAAAACCTTTGTACAACGCTGTACTTCTACAACACTGGATAACATGATTTTTGCAACATATTTAAAACGAAGGAACAATGAACTATAGTGGCTTTACATGAAAATATACAGGGTGTTTGGCCACCCCTGGGAAAAATTTTAATGGGCGATTCTAGAGGCCAAAATAGGACGAAAGTTAAGAATACCAATTTGATGATGGAGGCTTCGTTAAAAAGTTATTAACGTTTAAAGGTTCGCCCGCACTGAATTTTTTTCTAAAAAGTGGGTAGGATTTCGAGGATATGTCTAATGACCAAAAATGATTGTACTTGACCCTCGCAACCGGAAATAATGTTTCTAGAATTATTTGAAATTTTTTCTTTTCATCGAAAAATTCAGGCACCTAAGTACTTCCCTGTCGATTTTTCTAAAAAATTCGTTTTTCATTTTTAGGAATTTTATTTGACGCCCTACAGAAAAGTTGTCTAATACTTTTTTGTAGATACCCATGAGCTCTACTTTAGAAAAAAGTTTCAACGAGATACGTTCACTATTGTAGGAGTTATGGCCGTTTGAAAATTGAACCATTTTTATGGGGTTTTTCTCATTTTGCGGGGTCAAGGAACAACTTTTCGAATATTTTTGCAACTTCTACATATTCTCCACTAAAATACGCGTTGTTTGCTTTTTGTAACATTAAAATCGTCCAATTCGTTCAGAAGTTATGGCATTTTAAAGATTCGTATGAAATTTTGAGAGTGCATTTCGGTCAGGAATTTTTTTCTCGAAAATGCGAAGGATTTCGGGGATATGTGTAATGATCAAAAATGGTTGTAGTTGACTTCTGTAACTGAATATAATTTTTTAGAACGAATTGAGAAATTTTTTTCGCCGAAAAATTTCAGCACCTACCCAAATTGTTTTCTCGAAAGTGGGTAGGATCGGTGGTATGTGTATTCACAAAAAATGTTTGTAATTGACCGCCACAACCAAAAATAATGTTTCAGAATGATTTGAAATTTTTTGATTTAATTTTTTAATAATTTTTTAACGAAATCTCAGTCAAGAAATTGATATTCTTGATTTTCGTCTTATTTTGGCCTCTAGAATCTCACATTAAAATTTTTCCCAGGGGTGGTTGAACACCCTGTATAAACATATTATAATTTATTAAATTAAGGTGGCGTTAAATTAAAATAATATGCTTATGTAGAATTAAAAAAAAATATTTGTTTTTAATAAGTTTTCGGAACGTAACTCCCCTTTTTATACTGGTTCTGGGTCTCATATAACATGGTTTCACATAACACGCCATTTTATAGGAATCTATCTACCGTGTTATAGGAGGGTTACCTGTGTTTCTTTATTGTTTAAGAGTTCGTAATAAATAATATTCTTTCAATCCCACCATTTCGTAATATCGAAATTGCTGTAATATATAAACCAAAATAAGTACCACTTTATACTTATTTTAATTAACAGACTTGTGGAAATTGTCGAAAGACGGAATGAAATTGTCGAATGCTTGGAAATGGATCGTCGCAGAGAAATAGAGGAAGATAAAAGTATACATAAACACATGGATCTCTTTGCTGGTAAATAAATTTTTAACAAATGAATTTAAACTAATATGAACAAAAATTAATTATTCACTTTGTAATAGCCAAAAAAAAAAACGAGACATCAAACAACGGAACAGATGATCCCTGTTGTTCAAAAATGAAGAAAAGCAAAATAAAGAAAAAAACGAAGGAGAAAAAGTCAAATAAAATGTTCAAGAAAGATATTGATAAAGATATAGATGAGACTGAGTTGACAGCCAAACGTCATAATAAGCGGAAATGGTTTTAAGGTGCACTCCTTACTTAAGTTAAAAGCTGTGCATACACTTACACAATATCAGTCTTTAGAAAATAATTTTTCACATAACTCTTACAGTAAATGTTTTATAATATACAGTAAAATTTTGATAATCCATGTTTTATTTAAATAGAGGTCCGTTATTTTGCAATTGTAATTTAGGAAAGGCTGTGTCGATGTTTGCAATCTGTTAAACTCTTATAATGTCACTAAACATAATATATTTGATTTTATTTATTGGATTTATTAGAAAGGTGTGCCCTTTCAAATTACGCAGCACTCACTGAAAATATTTGTAGATAAAATATAAATGATTAATATAATTATTTTTCTCATTAAAAGTGTAACTTTTTTTAAGGGAATCGTCAAATTTTGATAACCTTCCTAGACGTGATTCAACATGTTCGCTGTAATATTATATTTGGTCCAAAAACACGACACATGTTTTGTGTAACCGAGGTCACATTACTTTCTTATAAAAATTCATGCAGTATGCAGTATTACAAATGTACTTAATTGGCCGACACCTTTGCTGCGTTTTTACTATTAAGGGACTAAGAATTTGAACACTAAACATTGTGGACTTATACAGTACACTTGCTAGGAAACGCAACGAGAGTCAATAATCATTTATCTTGATGTAATTTTTCATAAATAAACTACACGAAACTACTTTACAGATCAGACTTATCCGGTGAACATTTGCAGTTGTTTTTCACGATAAGAAATACTATTTGCAACCCCAATTTAACATAATTGTTCTCCGTAAGAAACAATTTCGTTCTCGCTAATTTCTCGAAAATTATATTTACATTAATTATTAATATCAATTGTCTTATATTCTGTACTTTGTTAATAAAGAAATTCTGTAAACTTTGTTTTCATCTTTATATGTAAGTATGTACTATCCTCGATTGTACCTCTGTTTAAATATTTATTATTCAGCACTCCTTACAAGGAAAGCCCACGGTTATGGAAATCGCTTTTAGTATAAGACTGGATTTAATTTTTAACACCCGTGGACTCACCTTGTAAGAATAAAATTATTGAAACATTCAGACATACAAAGAGTTTTCAATGTACTTCATTTCTTTCATTTACATTTTTGAAAATAGTTTCATGTGTTTTTAAATTTTACAACAATTTATAGAGTACAACTTTTGTCTGTATATTAAGAAACAATTCGAAATTCGCAGCCATTAGCTCGGCCTTACTCGGGAGGAAAGTATTTAGAATACTTTCGTCGCGAGTAACACCGATTACCAGGTCTCACCACTAGGAGGTTGCTGCGACTGGAGACCCGAAGGGAGATACAAGGAGTTCAAGTTACTTCGATCTCCCTTTACGATAGAACTTATTAAAGTAAGGAGATAGACGGAATTCAAGTTCTTTCGGTCTATAGATATTCTACGGTTAGGATAGAAACAGCTCAGTCCTGCCACATTGGCAAGAGTGGCAGGATAAACCGGGTTGGCTGTCCTACAGGATGACACAAGTACTCACCGGGCATGGTTGCTTTGGTGAGTACCTGTGTCGAATCGACAAGGAGGCGACGTCGGTGTGCCACCATTGTGGAGGACCCGAGGACACGGCGCAGCACACGCTGGCAGCCTGTCCAGCTGTGTCCTGGAGCAAGAAGTTGGGAGGAATCTCTTACTGACCACCATAGTGAGAAAGATGGTGGCCAGCAAGAGAACCTGGAAAATGGTGGCCTCCTTCTGTGAGGTAGTCATGTCACAGAAGGAGGCCGCCGAGCGGGGGCGTGAGTAAGCCTTGCATCCGGCTCAGAGAGGGAGGGCTCTGAGGAGGACCAGGGCGAGGCGACCTTCGCCTCCTGGCCCCCTCCAGTGGCCTTGAGGTTCGGAAGGACCTACAGAAGTGGGGCGGCCCGACAGCACCCTCCTCCGGCCACCACGTCGGTTGATTGACGGGCCGCCCCTGAGGGCTGTAGGTGCGAGCGGCCCGAGCACCGACGACAGCCCCGGGGCCGCGGGTGTCGGGTGACTTGGCGTCCGCAGCGGAGAAATCAGGGGGGGGAGGAACATATTATCATTCCCCCCAGGATGAGCCTCGACAGGCAAGGCGCGGCGGGGGACTCTGTGATGCCTCACTAGGGTTCCCAGTCCCCTGCCGCAGCGCCAGAGGACGGTCACCGTGGAGTTTTAGCCGGTAAGAGTCCGGCACTACCCCGAGCCCCCCCCCCCCTTACTAGAAGTATATCATTTTCTTCCGATGTTATGAAAACAGTCATACCAATTAAAAAAATAATGCAGAAGTAAAAATAGAAAAAGGAAACATTACATATAGATAGACAGATAAAGTTGAATTAAGACCAAACAATCGAATAAAATAAACAGGTAAATTTCGTGTTAATGATGTGAGTGGAAGGGGCTTACCACTTGTCAGCAAATAGTTACCAAGTCAGCTGTAAAATAAGAAAACATTCATAATATAACAAAAGCGGTTAGACAGTTAAATAAAGTTAAATTAGAATCAAACAATATGATTGACGAGGGAACAGGAGTATTAAATAATTCTTATCGCTAGTCACCATTGGCCGGCAAGAGTCAAAATTGATCAGCAATGGTCAACAATAGACGGTACGTCACAAATGACCACAAATAGGCCAGAAATCGCGAAACCCGATCCGCTGGACGTTCCAAGAATACTGAAGAATTTTGACATCAGCAGCTTTATTTATAACCCCTTGTTAGATAACGAGAAGGTAGAGGAATGCAACGACGAAGTTGATAGTTACTTTGATAGTTTGATCAGCAAAAACTATTTCGGTTAGTTCTACCTCATGGTCATTCTTAAATTCTCACTAGACCGCTGATACCTTGGTATCAATACCATTAGTGATAATAAACTGACCATTGTTGACCATCGAATAATTAATGACCAATTAAAGCTTTCACGAATTCGAAAATTAAAACCTCCTTTTTACAAGGAACCCCTTAAAATTTGATGCATGATTTTTTTTCAACATTTAATTCACTTTGAGGAAGTATACCTTATGTTATAAAACACGCATGTTTTGAAAGTTAAACGCGTATTTCAATAAAAACTATAGTAAATATCTTATTTTTATTTATTGCTGATTTGATTACTTAGTAACATTGTCATTGCGAATGTTGATTGCATTGCACTCGTAATTTTGTAATTAAGTTATTTTTGCAGTTACTATTGCAAATTTAAAAAAAATCATTATTTTCACAAATTTTACATGCATCTCAATTACAAAATTGAAATATATTAAACTCATAGAAACATTATAAAGAATATTCATAAAGTAAATTGAACCTTTCTACTTGAACAAGATCCATGAACTTTGAACTGAACAATAAAACAATTATTATAATACATATAAAATATAAATTTTACTTTTAATATATTCCTGTATTTGGGATTTATTATAAGATGAAAAGGGTATCTTATAAAAGTCTAAACTCATTTAGTTTTAAAACATATATACAAACTACATATTTTCCTACATAATTTTACAACATGCGAATTATAATATTTCAATTCATTCTATAAACAAATACATAAAATGAATATAATGATTTATAAAATGATTAGCTTAACCGATTTAGTATTTCACAAAACAAACAATTTTTTTGTATACCAATTGAAGTATAATTCAATGGAAATATATTGTGATTCATCAATATAAACGTTGTTACCGCACACGTATTATTTAGGTTTATTACTAGTAATAAAATGTTTGTCAATCTTAAAGAAGGAAACTTTTAGAAATTTACTATTTAGGAATATTATGCCGATAAATCAAATTGTTTGGAAACAAAAATATAACAATACCACTCACTATTCATAATTTTAAAAACAGTAGTAAATTTTATATTTTTCTTAATACAGAATTTATATGTGTACCTCGTATCATTATATCTAATATATTGAATGCTTGATTCATTTTTGTAGTTAGTTTGGTTTGAAATTTTCACTTTATTAGACTTTTCACCTTCTGTAATACAAGTCTAATCCAGATATATACAATACGTACATTACTGGAAAATTGACAGACCATGTTTATTTCTGTTACAAAAACTACTACGAGTTATGTTAATGCTTACCATGTAAAAAAGATATTAATTATAAAATAACTAACTTTAATTAATAGTAAATTACATTCCATAATTGGAGAACGTTGATTTTCTAAAAAAGTAAAAGAAATTTATCACAAAGTTTAAATTCTAATGAAGAAATTAAATCTATACTTTATTGTTACAGATTCAACATCATTACTAGTAAAAGTCCGTTTCTTAAAACTTTTATATATCCAATTCTTCCTTTTATGAAAGTATCAAAAATATCCTTTCTGGTATTCATTCCCCAACAGACAACAAAAATGAAACATTGGATTTATAATTAAATCATTAAAGTATAATTAACTTATTTAAAATAGAAGTTGCCTAATTATTATACAGGCCCTGCGACTACGATTCATTTTACCCCCTTTTCCAAAGAAGGTATAATAACCAATAACAATACACATCATGTCGCTTAACTCTAATTCGACTTCAAGATGTAGAACTAAGTAAAATTTATAAATATGGTACAATTTATAATAAGCTATAGAGTACTAATAGATTAATTACAGATACATATAAGTAATAGCACTGTGTCGTTGAATCTTATGGCGATTTTTTAAGTCCCCTGCTTATAAGTAATATAATCAAGGATTTAATTAAATGTCTGTTCTCATATTCAAATTGAGTATGTGTCATTCAGTCGGAACAACCGCGCGCACCAACCACCACAGTGGACTAGTAGCCATCTTGACTAGCTTTTTTCAAATATTTGCCGTTTCCTTCCATTTTATTCCCATCAAGGTGAGAGTCTCTGGGCCAGCAACAAGTTGCATTGTGCTCCTCCATGTTTAGTCGATAGAAATCAATCCCCAGGATGTTCAGGGCAACTACGGTTCACTTGGAACCATTTATCAATGCAACTGAAACACAATCACATTTTATTGTTTAAAAACGATCATATATTAGAGCCCTTTTACACGACGATACTTATGTGATGCACGTATGAGATACAAATCGGGAGTTTACGAGTACAACCAGTATCCGATCAAACTTGTATTATATACTAATATCGTCGTGTAAAAGGTCTCCTACGATAAACTTAATACGATAAAACAAAAGAATTTGCAATTCACCATTTACCATAATTAAAAAATTTACAGGTTTTAATGTAAACTTACTTTTTATGATATATACAAAGGCAAGGTAAACGGGCTATAACATCACCAGGTTGTAAATCTTCAAGACAGATAACACATTCGCCTTTCTCATCAGATAATACATCTTCTACAATAAAATATGAAAAATAATATGTTAATGGCTACTCGCAATAATCGCTTTAATTGTCATTCTTATAGTTTTTGTTATTAATATGAATGACCTTAATTGTTTTTAGCAATTGATATAAATACAGTTGCACTTTATTACCAGTACATTTGGTAATTATCTTTATCACGATTTATTTTTTTTTTTATTTAAATAAACTCATGCAAACTTTGTGTCAAATATTAAAATAATTTCACAGAATTCTATCCTCATTACAATAACAAATATTGCAAAAAGTATATAGAATAATAAAAGAGCTTTGTACTAGCGACGAACCCTTCAGCTGCAACAAGGTCATAAGTGAAAGCACTTGTATTACATAATATAAAAAAGTTGCTTTTTGGTACAGACATGTGGCACAAAGTTTTGATTGTTGCGAAAGTCAGAATACTTGCAAACTTTTATTTGTACAGTAATGTGGACAAAGCTATTTAAATCAGAATGAAATGTTTGAGCAATATTAACATCATATGTGTTGTTGTAAACAGCTTAACATGTTCGCGACAGGCTTAAATTTGTACTATGTACCACCAGTGGTTCAGCCCATCATGAACGTGTTAATGACTAAGTAAAATATTAAACATGACAAGTTGAATGTAATTTCTGGGTCCCATTATAAACCATTTGCAGCGACAGTGTTAAAAGATATAAAGAAATATATTCATAAGATACTACAATAAACTAAATACTTGTGTATTGCGTTAATTTCGAATTTTTGAAAAACTTAAAAATTCACGTATTTTTAATGTTATTTACACAAATACGCTGGAACCAATATACACCATTATAAACAAATTTTTTACAATAGTTAAGCCTCTGAATTCTTTTCTCAATAAACAACTCTTTATTATAGTCATGGCTCTTATCAAAGAAAAAAAATATCTTATAACAACTAAAGTCTCTATACCTTTTAAAAATTATGTAACAAAAGATTATACAAACACATTTTAATACTTTATCAGCCAGTAACCTATTAATTGACTTTACGATTGCCAATTTTTATCGACCAATAGCCTATTAATAGGTTTTTGGTTGTCAATGGTTTTCATCCAATGGGATTTACTGTTAAGTTTGTTAGTTATACAGCTAAACTGGTTTTTACTAAGTGGCAACCTCACCACTACCGGCAGATAAAGTGTTAACAATTAAAATTGATTACAAATATAAACAAAATGTTGAAATATCATATTATATTGAAAATCAAATTATTTTTTTAAAAAGTAAGGATACATTCACAATAAATTAATTAAAATGACCACATCGTACAATTCATTTTTATACTTGCCAAAAACAAATTAATAAGCATTTATCATTTTATAGAAATGCACAATTTTTTAATATCATTTTCAAGTATAACAATATGATTTTAATCAAACAATAGTACAAAATATAAACTCACCATTGTAACTAAGACGTGGTTTGGTCAGGCACATGACCAGGTGACATTCTATATCATCCGGTAGAATAAATTTGGAGCAAACAGGACACTTCAGACCTTAAAAGTAAAGTAAGTGAATTATCTATGAATAATTACAAACACTTAGACATAAAGATAAATGTCAATAGGTTAACAGAAACTGTACCATAAAAAATTCTTCTCACTTGATTTACTTGAACAACCTCAGTCTCAGACTCATTCAAACACGAACTTATTATAATTCCCATAATAATTTCGACATAACTTTAACTTATCCATTCCAGATAATGATTTTTAACATCATAAAACCCTCACTTCCCTAAATTAAGCTTTTTTTGTAGTCGTAATTTAAAATTTACGCAACTACGTTAAATCACAATTGATTTACATGCAGTTACCAGGACAACTACTTCGACAACACACGCCAACGAATGTCCCCTACTTTGTTTGCAATTAATTTAAAACCGTTGTACAAAACGTTAAGATCGCAACATAACCTTGTTTTTGTTTCTTTCTTCGACTAATATAACCATAATTTAAAAAATATTTTTATACTTTAAAATAATTCATGAATGCAATTAAGTTGACAACATACGGTGATTATTACGAAAATACCAATATAATATATTATTAGAAATTAGCGATAAGCATTTAACAATTTAATTCTGAAACTACTATTTGTGTCTGATGATAAAGTATTGAAAATGATGATCTAATTATATATATGTGCACGCTTACATACACATAACGTGTTACATAATCATTGATAAAATTCATGATATCACTACATTGAAAATAATATAATATTATATATAAAAAAAAATATATATATATATTTAACTCAGAACATCCAAATATTTTAATTGCTTATTAACATGTAAAAAATTGTTTAGAACAAAGTTAAACTATTTAAAGAAATAAACAGCAATAGGGATTAAATTCTGAAGGTCATTTGCCTTGGAGATTCCAAGGTCATAAATATATATTTTTATATATAACAAAGAGTCAAATTCAATGATTTGTAACAATATATTATCCCAATGATCTAATTTAATAATATTCACAGTAATATTTCCATAGTTATTGGATTCATATATAGATGTAATCATTGCATAAAGTTTATTTTGATATGAACTATTTTCTCTTATTGTAATCAAGAAAAATTCAAAAAACAAAAACATACTGTATTTTTTCATCAAACTTCATTAAAAACGTTTGAAAATATTTTTCTACATATAAAATGCACATAGTTTCAACATGATAGTTACCCAGTACACTGTTCTAGAATTATAAGAACAATATTGGATACATTTTTATTTTTGAAATATACTAAAGAGAATTGTATACGTTGAAAAACTTACAATGTTAAAACATACAAAACAACGAATTATTATGGTCTTGTACTTCAATTATGTCAGTATTTATGGGAGTGAAAAATTTCTGTACACATATGAATATGTACGTATACAACTTTAGTTTTGCACTGATGTTAATGATCAACAATTTGATCACCTATTATAGTTTCAAAATGTGTTAACACACTATTAACTGATTTCGAGCAAAACTGATCTGCATTAGACGATCGATAGCAAAGCAGTTTTTAACTTGATTTTTATCAGTCTGTTTATGAATAGATACTGATACACTTTATAATATTTCATAAAATTAGAAAGGTTGTAACAACAATCTATTTACACGATCCTGTATTTACCATGTCTAATCTCTAAATGTTAATAAAACCTAAATATATTGAGATTAGATTAAAATTGTATATTATTAGAGGTTATTAAATTTGTCTTTCAATCCTTTTTAAATTACGTGAAAAGGATATATAAGTTCACTTAAAGAAATACAGATGACCTTGAAATGTTGAACCAAATCAACAGAAGAAAAATATTTTTTGTTAACTCTAAGTTTGTTACTTTCCCTACCTTGAATAGAAATCACATACAAGGCATGCATATACGTGTTAATAACTTTCTTGATATTGCTACATATTGTCAATGGACAAATAAACTTACCATTAAGGGACCAAATATGAGAAGGCAAGCTATGGGTAGCATAAACCCGTCCAGTATCTTCATCTGCATCATCTGAATCAAGTTGGGGTAGACCAAGTGCTTGACCAACTCCGACTCCAACAGAAGAAGCAAGACTGCTTTGTTCTCCGGAAGAAAGATCAGGCACTGAACTCAAAGAGCGAGCACGCTGTCTACTATCTCCGGATACTCGAGAAGTTTGTGATTGATTACCCTGCTGATGTTGGTGCTGCAACATACTAACAGCTCCAGGCAGAAAGCGAAGCACAGACAAACTTGGCATGGTAGTTTCATTTGCTTCAGTAGAGGATTGTCCATTACCTCCAGCAGATTGTGCCACAGTGCTTGCTTTAGCTCCCATCCCAATTTTAAGTAATGACAATGTTTATATTTCAATTCTTCCGAAAGTGTTTTAGTTAAATATGAAAACTGTACCTCGTAATCACAAAAAAAACAAGTATTCTAAATACTGGTCTTGGCAATGATACACGCACTGACACAGTTTTTTCCAAATAGTCTTAGTGTTTCTGTTTTTAGTGTTGAAAAGGATAATCGAAATTGTAAATCTTAATGTCAGCAATATTATAATACTTTAATATTTAATGTAGGCCGGAATTTTGCAGACATGCACCACAATAAGCAAGTCATATCGTCCGAAAGCATACTAGCGATTTGTCACGCAAAACACCCCCCGACATCTTGTGAGAAACTTCCTAGAAGTTAATAATCAGCTACTAGATATTTCTTTAACCTCAGTGCCTTGGATTTTGGCCGTGTGAGAGGAAAGTCACCAAAATCCCGCTGCCCTTTTATTGGAGCCACTAGTCAGAGGGGCGCGAATTTCGTTCTCGATTGTGATTAGCGGGAGTCAAAAATACCAAATCATATCTCTATCTTATATTACAAGATTAAACAGAGCTTTCTGTGCGTGTACAGCCCGAGGACGTCAAAACAACGATATATCGACCCACAGACCACAGCCAAGCTGAGCCAACTCCAAACCCAGCCATGCTGAACGAGAAACAGTAAAATCGCAAGAGTCTGATTTTGCACTTGATAGACAGAGCACGCAGCATGTGTGTATCTCTCTCTATCTAGTACAAAATCGGACTCTCACTCAGCATGGCTCGTATTATAAATTACACCCTATATATTTATAGAGTCAACTATGGCAGGACGTATCAAAATTATGTATAAAAACTATTACAGCTAGATTCCAGAGTTGGTCAAATTTTATTCACGAATAACAAATACAAATTTTAGATCCATTTGTAAATTAACTTCCCTTTTCGTTTAATTCGTAAATTTATTTACGAATAAAAATTTATTAGCAGACTTTTTAACCCGTTATTTAAGCAAACAAAACCTACGCAAAAGCTAGGTATGAATAAATCTAAAATTTTCATTCGTTATTCCTGACTAATATTTGTCCGTTATTCCTGATTGAAAACATTTTGTACATATTCTCAAAGGTTGATCAGTCTGTTTTTTAGTTAAGCACAATTTAAATTGTTTTACATCATCTTATTTGTAATTTCTTTAGCACTATTTTATTTGAAGGTACTATACATACTCAATATATTTTCTCGTAAATCTTAATTATTCGCTAATTCTAAAATTGTAAATATCTTCATTTATTTTTGCATTTTGTTAACTTTTGTCATGATTTGAAAATACATTGTTAACAATAGCTAAATTTTGAGATTTCGAACGAAAATCATTTTACAGTGTTGCCCATCTTGTAAGTGGAATGTCTATGTAGTTGCCCATGCTTTTTGAATGGGAGGTATTTCTTACGAACCGTATGAAAGTAATTGATCTGTTCGTTTCGTTCTACTGCAGTTAAATCGAAATTCTTTCTTTTCAAAGTAAAAGTAATAAAAATGGCTGCGTGGAGACAAGCAGGATTGAAGTAAGAAAATTCTACAAAACGTTTTTGCTAATATTGCATACTAATATTATTAACAAAATGTTATATAACTTACGTACTTCCAAACAGCGAAATTTCTATACACCTATCTAATACAGTATTTTATATTTTAGTTACATCAATTATTCGCAAATAGCTGCAAGACTTGTTAGACAAGCTCTAAAACCCGAATTAAGGCCAGAGGCTCTAAAACGCGATGAAGCAAACGTAAGATTTACAAAGTGGGAAAATGGTAAACCTGTCAGTAAGTATATTAATAAATAATATTATTTAATTAATTTATCTATAATTTTTACATATGCAATATGAAATAAATAAAAGAATCATTACTATGCAAAACGAATATCCTAGGCCATGCTCTTAATATATCATAAACTCAAAAATTCAGAAAATTTTGAAAAATTGTGTGCAAGTAGTTTATCCATAACACAGAACCATTTTTCATTTGTGCATAATTCCAATTTGAGAAGGTGAACTAATTAAGGAGGTAGATACTACTCATCATTGATCTAGTTAATGGTTTATATAGAGATAATTTGTGTAACTATATTTTAACTGTACTTTATTAAGAGATTTAAAATATAATAGAAAGTATCAATTTTTACCCAAGTATATATACACAGAACACCGGGAACGATTTGTTCTCGATTTTAAAAGAGAGACAGTGTAACAGTGTTATATTAGGTGTATCCATGCATCTGTAGAAAGAGGTCATGAAAATTTGGGCCACAAGATAGCATTCAAATTTTTCTACTATTTTTTCAACAAAAGAAGGAATACAACTTATCCACGCCATAAATTACTTACTATATACAACAATATTTTTATTACAGCTGAAAGACAATAGTGACAACAATTTGTAAGTCTATAATCATGTTCAGTGACTGTTTGAAATCTATGTAAAATTAACTGTTTTTGAAATAATGCATGGATTACCACTTATAAATGCAAAGATGCATAAATAATAAGTAACCATTTCTTTGCTGTGTGACATGAAACTAAAATCATGAAAAAATTTAAGTGATATTAAATGACATACAAAAGACTGTAGTTATTTATATTTCTATATACTTATATATATAGAAATATAATTAACATAAGGAACGAAGAAAATCAAAAGTATTGTATTGTTGGTTTTAACATGCAGTTATTCCTAAATAACCATATTTTTCTCTAGACTATTGCTCTGAATATTAAAAACACCAGTTTTTAAAATATTCATTAATTACCCAGGCGTGCAATATTTATTTATATCACTAAAAAATGTTAAAGAAATAAAAGTTTTTGTTTTTATGCCAAAGTATGTCTATAAAACTAACAATTCGAAGATATTTAACGGTATAATATACCATTAAAGTGTTAGAGTGGTTTATTTTTATTTATTAACAAATTCACAAAATTAAGTGATTCACATAAATTACATTGCGTCAATAGTAACTGTTTTTGTTGCAGAAAAAGTATAAACCATATCACAGATGAGTGGAAGTCATCCTTTTCTAAGATATGTGACCACATAAGTTATACATGGCAGAAGAGATAGGAGTTTAATGAAATAGTCATTTATGTATGGTAATTCCTCAATATGTTCATCTGAAGTAAAGATATCTTTTGCGAAGTTACAAGATTCTTTTTCATTCAACCTACCTTTATTAATTGTTGAAACATCATCTCACAGTAGGACAATGTGCTTTACAATGTACTAAAGAATATTTAATTTCAATATTATATATAATTTTTGTAAACACTATCAATAAATTAATCAATAAACTCACCAATAAATTCTGAAACAAGATCATTATCGCTATCCCCGCGCATTGTACCTGTGATTTCTTCATCTTCTACCATAGGCAGAAATAAGTGAACAAATTCAGCAGTATACGGCGGGGCAATTGCTTCTAATACCTAGTAATATAAACATATTTTTATAGCTCAAATAATTTAATAAATTTACATCAATTTAAAAACTAATTGTACAATACCTCTGTAACGAAATATCTAATTAAAGATACGTCCGTATCGCCACGTTGCCAACATTGTTTGATGTAACATACCACTGGTACTACACAACCTCTACTTAATAAATTTACCATTCTATCAATCAACATTTTTTTCATTTCCAACTGTGCACCGAAAAAAACATGCAATTAGCTATTAATTATTATTACCTAGTCATTTGTTTTTAAATAAGAAGTATTATATCGTACCAAAAGTGAAAAATGAAAAAAAAAAAACAGCTGAGAATTAAATGTTCTGCTGAATTTTAGGCCATTACTTAAATTTTAGTTTTTGTAACTTTTTTTATTTTTCCCCCGTATACTTTCATAGTAAAGTATGTCTTTAAATCTAATTTGTTTCCCACTGTGAGTTTTCATATGTAATTTTTTAAGAATTCTAACGCGTTGAAAACTTAACTTATGAAATTAATCTTTTTTACTTAAAAGCTGTCAGCTGTTCATACCTGTACAAGTATCTCTAGTTCATCCTGTTTACTTTCAAATAAATATACAAGAAGTTGTAATACTTTTGGATGTAATAAGGAATGACACACTACAACTTCGTCAAGTAATGCGAGATGCACGGGACAATGTTCTGTGCATAATTTGAAATACGATGGTTCTGTTACGGTACATTCTACCCATCTAATTACCCCAACACTTACAACAGGAAATCTAAATAAAAGTATTACATTATGACTTTTCTTTCATGTTACGATTATGCAGTAATAATAATATAGCAACAGCACTGATAGTATAATGTACACGAATCATACCTTATACATTGGTACAAAGTATGTAATTCGGCTATCAATTCAGTAGATCCTTTATTAATGTTACAAATACTATGAACTTTTTCTATGGCTTGAATAGTGGTTTTTAATTCATCTTTATTTAATTTACGCGAATGTCCTTTTTTAGCTGGAATATCACATACACTAGCTGCATAAGCTAGTAAATATATATATTTTGACTTATGTTCGGGATTAATTTTCACACCGGGTTTAAAAAGTGCATCAACCAATAATTCTGCAATTGATTAATAAATTAAAAACTCGTACGCTCTTACTACATTTTTAAGAATAATAATATTACAACATTATAAATATATGCATATTATTACCTAAAAATTGTGGATTACGTAGTAATTCTATAGGGGGTGGCTCTACTGTAGAATAATTTCGAAACAGTACGCTAATATCAGCAGGATTTAAAGTGTTTCGAGATAACATAGATGCCAATGCTTGACATGCACTGGGACTACTTGAAGCCCCATTAAGTGCCATTGTAATTGGAGTAACGTCATGATGACTAAAAATGTACAAGTAAATATTTAAATGTAAAAGTCCAATATCTTAGTTTCTTTTGATAATTCATAAAAATGCTTCAGGGAGAAATTGTTTAGTCACTCAGAAACAAGTATTATGATAGTAAATTACTTATTTGAAGATCATTTTTTTCAACATTTGTAAGTGATGGGTATTTTTGAAGAAAACTACATTTTTGTGTGTTTGATGTTACTGCAGAAATGAAAATAAATTCTGTCAATCATATTTGCTTCTCTTTAGAGACATTTTCGTATTATCAAAAGAAATTGAGCTTTTTAATGTGATTATATTACGTGCCTTTTCACTTTGTGTAATATTAATTAATATATAAAACTATGTTTTCTTACTTTTGTTGAGCACATTTCGTAATTTCTTGGGAAAGCCTTTTCATCATAAAACCGCCACGAGATTCTTGAGCAAGGATTTGTAATAATACTTGACTATAAACATAAGTGTGTTGCCCATGACATACCATTTTCTATTAATAGAAAAATTATATGTAAATATTATAACGTTGAATATTTTAATTTAAAGTTAAGAAAACTTTTTCTTTATATACTCTCATCTAGTACTCAAATACTATTGCAAATCTCAATAATTAATTATCATCCTTGAGCGACCCTTTTTTATGTTAACGTATTTTACAGTTTTATGTAATTAAGCTCATTGCTTCAAAAAGATTAAATTGAAATATTTTAAACATATTAATATTACTAACCGCACATTCCTGTATACTTGACTGCCAATCTTCCGTATTTTGTAAAAAACCAGCAATCGCAGTTTTTAAAACACGAGAAAATACTTCAATTTGTTGTGCTGCCGTTGAAATACTTGTAATTTCACCTTGAAATCCAGCATCGGATATAAGCTAAAAAAAAGAAATAGAAATAAGAAGTTTGAAAACAAAAACTGATATCCTATACATATATTTAAATCTTGAAATGTACTATCACCTTTATAGTAAAATTCAACATTAAACAATCCGGATATTCTTCCGCGAGTCTATAAATAAGAGATCTCCAAGTGGGATGTTGAATCATTTCTGTTAACCAGGCAGGCGTCTAATATGAAACACATTGAATTTCAAACGTATATTAAACGATAATTTTGAATCTAACATCAAAGTTATTCAGAGTTCAGTGTACAAAAAACATACTTCACCCTCCTCTGTAAAAATTTTATCTGCCTTTTTAGGATCAAATGTTTTCAGTATCATGTCTTTTAAATTATTTTCCACCATTGCTTGAACGTCTGAAACTTTAACTCCAGCAAGAATGAGCCATTCTGCAAGGAGATTTGCCATTTGCGCACAGGCAGTGTAATTTTTGGATAATAGTTCAATTACTTGCTCAGGATTTCCACCAGCTTGAAAATATCTATAAAATAGCAAAGAATAATTATATAAAATATTATTATAACATACGTAATAGATTTCTTGGAAGCTTAGTACCATTTTGGAATTATGAATTTTAATGACAGTTTATAGAGCTCTTATATCCGAGAATGGTACGCGCGACACCTTTTCGTCAATCGCACATTCCCATGATTCGCGTTATTGCTCAGGTTACGTCGGTTAACGGCAGAGAAGATGTCATTCCTTGTCCACGCCGTCGAAGTTCATTCCTCGGTCGTTACAGAAGGGAAGTGCAGATTCTCCACCGGGTAGATACATAAATAAAGATGACAACGAATGTTTTACGTGTTTTTCCCCTTGACCAGAAACAGTTCTTATAAAATAAGGGCTGTTGTAATAAATTCCAAAATAAAGGAAATATTGAAACGAAGTAATTCATCGAGGAAGCGTATCAACCATTAGCTGAGAACAAGATGGAGTATGCTAACACTTAATAACTTCAATGCATTGAAGTTCTGAATAACATTAGCTATATCACTAATATGCTCAATAAGTACATATATCTCTATGTACACTCGCACTGTCATTACCTTGCATCGTAGATTAATAAAATTAAAGAACTCGTCGAACGTTAAGTTCACATAAGTAAAATCTGGAGAAGGTACAAGAATCAAGATTGCAAACATACAAAATACATGTGAAGGATGTAAAGAATTACAAGAGAAACGTGCCCAGAACTTAAAATATCATAGTCAAGTGTGGTAACACAGTTGTACTGATTGAGGCATATCTCAGTCCTATGCCCAGGAAAGCTGTGTTTTTTAAGCTTTTGAGGCAGATACAGACATGTTCAATAAATTCGAATTAATGTCTTTACTACTAGGTGGCAGTAGTTAGTTAAATTATATTTGGGAGCAGAGGTCGGTTCTGTCTGATAGACTGACTGATTTTAGTGATCAACTTCACACACGATGCAGGCATTACCCAAGAGAAGATATGCAGACGGTTCGATGACACTTGTTGCCATGGTCTGTTTGTCAAGTTACACACTCGTCGGCGACTTATATGGTGGTCTTTCAACCGCAACTCTTTTAAGAGTGAAACTATGCAACATCCTACATTACTACAGTCTCAGGTCTAGTTCCTGGATAAGTTTGGAGTAATATAAACCTAGACCAGAAAGGAAAGACCCAAATGGAAATATCCTTACTTACAATAATACTTGGCGTTACGATGGTATCATTTAAGTACCATAGAGAGATGACTTGTTGGCTAGGCATCTACAAAGTAAACGGGGCAAGGGTAAGGAGAGAAGGTCTTCGCGCCGCCCTATTTCCACTAGAGAGGTCCGCTTTGACGTCACGCTGCATAGTAGTAGGGTCTCCATAACCATGAGAGATACATGTTTGTTCTATTCATGGTTAGTATTTTAGTCTTGTCCTATCCTACTCTGTCGCTATACGTTTCGTTCACGTCCTTTGTCACGCGATGGAATTGTAGTTGTGGGTGACTCAACCAATAATGACAATCCTAGCCATCAAGTCATCTCTCTATTATACCACTTTGTGATGATACAAAGAATGTTAAGAGGGCTAAGTAATTCTAAGTATAAACTTCTTTGCGGTGAAGTAACCAGGGGATAGATTACACGCTTATGATCTCTGGACCACGTGTCCTCAGTACACCAGGCATCGACACGCAAAGCACATTAATTGTAAAACACTTGATTTTAGCTGTAATTGTTAAATTCGTCTGTCCAGCATTCCATTTTGGTCAAGAGAGGGGCTTGAATCCCATGAAGTGATGTGCAGAACAAACCATTTCTTGACGACCCCACATCAAAATTTAACAAAATGTAATCTGATTACATTTGTCATTATACAATGACATGTAATCATCCAATAATAAATGTCTAGTTGCAGTGTAATCATAATTGTATGTTTTTAAAGCCTATAATAATTGTTTAATTATCATGTGATTATCACGTAATTACAGTGTGATTACATATAATCATATTGTAATAAATGTAATCAGATTATATTTTGCACAACCAAACAAATCCAAAGTCAACAAATTGATTGAGCAATTGCTAACCATCCTTGTTAAAAGATACAAACATACGAACTTTCAGATAACATAAATTATATTGTTTTAAAGCTATATTGTACCTTTTAAGTTGCATGAAGATGCCAGGTTCCATAATATAATCAGGTGTTTTAAACTTGTCTAAACATTCATTTAATATTTCTTGAGGATTATCAAAGCTATCTTCTCCACCGCAGTCTTCAGTTGTTCTGGCCATTTCATCAGTCCAACCACCATGATTTTCATCATAATCGGATTCCATTATTTCTGAAAATAATTCATCAATTGTGAAAATTTTTTTAATTAAATAAATAAGCAATACAAGAATATCTAATACAACAAAAATTAAATTCAATTTCTTCACGTTATAATGAACAGCGACTTGCTTCTCTTTACAAGTTGTACGACTTCATTGTATGGTTTGCCTTCTTGATGTCACTTCACTATTAACTTTCTTAATGATTTGCTTGTTTCGAATTTCTTGTGATTCATTTTGTTATATCGTTAATAACGAAAATTATAATAGAAATTTTGAATACTGTTTGCTTCCGAGTAATTACCAATTAACTGAGCAATATTTGTTTACATTCTGTGATATTGAGGTTTACATTCACTGATAAACTTTAACTAACAGAGTTCAAATACATTTGCGAGTTACTTCTAGTACGTGTTTACAATAAATGTATTGTAATAAGGATTCTGGTTATACTATATATATATATATATATTGTTTATTATTTTCTAATTTCGCTTATGTAGTCTTATCATCCCTTGTTATATGTATCATATTATATCAAATGCTTTAGTTACACATGCATATTTTATTAATTAGATGTTATAAACGTAAGCGTTCAAATACTTTCGTGAACGAATGTAGATCATACAATTAGATTAGGTTATAATTTCATAATATTCTATGACAAAAATTACTTACTTTTATCGATTTATTACCTAGATTAAAATAACGATTAATCGTTTCTGTGTATTTTATAAACAATGTATATAATCACGTACAATGTCAACAAAATTATATAGCATTAAAAGCTCAAAGAATGCCTTTGACGGAAAAACATACATTGTATCCAGTACACTTGTTAAAGGATTCTGGTCATACTATACAGACACACTGAAGAGTAAGGCTGCTTTCAATTGGTAAGATTAGATCTATGACACGTATTCTACCAATCAGAAGGTTTGCATCTTCCGTGCAACTGTAATGTGAACAGGATTGGTGCTGAACTTAGTAACTTTCTTTCAGAAAAACTAGAATCACTTTGGCTTACGACGCTTATGTTTAGTGATGAAATTTGGAACGTTTGAATCGTTTTGAATCTATAAAATGGTGGAAACATCGAATTATTTTAAATGTGATTTAAAGCCTTAGAAGTCTTGAAAATTCAGATTGTCTTGAAAGTTTTATAGTTCCTGAGAAGTTCGATAATCAATACAGTTTGAAAGTTTTATTTGTTTATTAAATAAGTATTCAATATCTTATATACGTTGGTACATAATGTATTTGTATTGCTTTTGTTCATGCAATTTTATTAACATTCAATATGAAAGAAAATTTAGCAAGATATAGTTATTATTAATATACTTTCTTTTACTTAAGACTCTAGACTATAACCTAGAATATTTTATCTCCCTTTAGTATAATACATATTAAAAAGCGTAATTGTCTATTACTTTTCTTATCGTGCTTTTTATTGAAGTGCCCCTAAGAAAAGGCAACCCAATGCTCGCATGAATTGCAATTTTACAATCAGTGACCTTCCCCCACCAACGTACTTTAAAGTTGCGGAAATCTGCAAAATTGAAATTATAGTATATAATTACCAATGTGTGATATGAATCGATTCTAAAATCGATTTACATTTTAGAACAAAATAAACAATGTATTAATTTTTAATATATTATTTAAATAAATGAATTTATCTAGAAACTACTTACGTAATTAAATTTGTCGCCAGAAAAGATAAAATTTCATCGAAAACGGCGACTCAGTAACAATTTGTCACATGTTCCTCTGTTTGATTTTATACCATCAGTTAGAGGACAATGCAGCCTTTAAAATAATCTCACGAAAATGTGATAACGAATATGTTTATGATTTTAGATGATTTATAGATTCTAGTAGATGGGAGATCGGTCAATTACGATTAGATTCATGAATTTAAGCAGATATGAGAGAGGCGATACTCGCTTTATGAATTTATATAAATCCGACAATGGATAATTAGTTTAGCAAATTATTATTAGCCAAATAAGGTATTTTCAAACGCGAAATCCAACTTGATTTGAATATGCAATCTGAGTTTATTTCTTTTCAAGAAGTTTTACACAATAGACTTTTTGTGACATTTTTTTCTACTTCATGCTTTTGCATACATACCTTTAATCCATCTTACATAATAATATATGCACTAGCAAAAGAAAATTTTCCTGGAGGAATTGAAATTAAATCAATTTTTATAGAAATAAAAATCGATTTAGTATAAAAATCATAGAAATATCGTTCGCACTAAATACACATTTGTAATAATTATTTGGATGTAAAAATAAATTTTGTCTGTTAAATATTAGATCTTTATCAAATACGAATAATGAATATGTATATATAATAATACTATGTATATAATATTACAATGTTATCTACAACATCACTTGCTTATTAGGTAACAAGCTTTATGAAATTATAAATGTTCAATCCAATTGGATAATTATAGAATTTGAAAACGGATCATTGTGTGAATTGCGGCAATTCAATTGCCTATTGTGCGCCATACTACGTTATCTGTTTGCTATAGGCTACAGGGATATTCATTCCTACCTTTACTGACAACGAGTGACATAACCTAACCTATGCACCTACGCACAGTCATGTATTAATATCTCCACTGCTTTGTAAATAAATGAATACAGTAAGCAGGTTGTTACGGAAAATTCACAGAACGGGTCTTGAGATCTCTTGTAAATTCTTCCGTCGTGAAGCTAAGGTAATTATTTATTGCTCGATTCTTATTTCTTTTTTATTATTTATTATGTGTGATTTTGCATTGCGCAATTAGATTAATAATTCTTTTTCTTCAATTATTTTTATAGTTTTGTGACATTGTTTATAAAAAGTGTGCACAATACAAATTTACTGTCTAAATTCTCAATTCCGTATTTATTGTTTTACTTCGAATGCTGTATATGTTTTCGGTTTTATCATTCATATTTGACGCTTGTTTTATGTATATAAATGCATAGTTATTTCGGTAATTTACACAAATTTTCAAGGTTTTATCATTATAATATTTTTGCGCAATACTTCACACTACAAATAAATTTTTCATTATCTACAATTAAATTAAAATGTAAAACAAGAATTATAATATATGACGGTTATGGTCCTATAATTCTATTCTAAAACTATATAATATGAAATTGAATACTAATCATAAAACTATACGAAAAGATATCTTAACAATATTATGCACACACAGAATTGTAAACTTTTGATTGATTTTTAAATCAGAATATGATATTTCTTCTGTAAGTAGTTAAAATCATCTTTTTATATTTTTGAATATATTTGTAATGTTCTGCAACTGTAAAATTGGGTTAAAAGTGTTTTAGGGTAATATGTTTATATAAAACTAATATTTATTAATATTTATAAATAACTTGTTCTGTATAATAGAATTTAAAATAATAATTGTTTTTACGACAACATTATCTTTGGGTAATTAATATCGTATAGATTTTAATTCTTATCGTGTAGTATTATGTAATCAAGTAATTACGTACGTGTGTTTTTTTAAACTGTTAGTGATTTTAATTATAAAAAGGATGGTATACAATAAATATTATATACATATTGAGTTACTTAGAAAGTTTATGTTGATTTGCATTAGGTGTTGATATGGTTGTTTGAAAATTGAAATTCTTAAAGGTTTTAGTAATTAATTTTAACACTTAATGCATTTGGTTAATAATTAATGGAAATGTATTAGTAAAATATATTCTGATATGTGGTGATACTAGTGAAATAATATGTGCAAATTTAGTTTTAAGTTATTAAATATTCTGCTTTGCTAGCAGCATTTCCTTGGTAATTATCAGATAAAGACATTAATTAAATATAAGCAAAACTATATGATAAGACAGCAAACAATGTTATTTGTTATCTCTGTTAACATTTATCATGTTTAAGTGTTCTATGATTTCATTACAAATGGTTTGTTGATCTGTATTTTTTTTGCAATTTATTACATATATGAAAATTATCATTACTCAAACAAGTGAGTATAGGTAATAAAAAATGGATAATTTACTACAATGTCAAATAAAAAGAGACCACAGTTAACACGTTCGTTGCGGAAAAGATAGATTTACCTTCATATGCGTTGATTTTTTGGTGAGAATGTATTTGCTTTCTGAGACCTATTATTTTTAAGTCATATTCAATTAATGTATAACTATCGAGCAGTGTTATTTGTTTATGAGTAACTGGTTCAGGATAATCTTAAATAGAAATTTAAATGAAGAAAAATTTTATTTGAGGTAAGCAATATTTAATTTTTATCTATTATTATGAACATCTTGTAATATTTATCATTAATGATTATAAGATAATTTGTACTCTTATTTCATGGGATTTAAAATTTTTTACAGCTTTTACAGAGGAATTTTTTCCTGTCGAATATTTTTTGCCAGAAATTTGTCTGTAACTTGTGGGTAAGATTTCTTATTAGTTTTTTTATTGCATATTTTTATTTTGTATTATACGTATTTTATAATATTTATCAATAATGACTATATAATAATTTAGATCAAATCGGAAGTGAGTACCTGCTGCCCGAGTTATGATAGAGAACAGGAAACTTCTTGAAAACTGTTTTAAAATTGACTACAAAAATGCTGAGTACAAGTCAACATAGAATAGGACTTTGTTTATATTTTTTAATTTTTAATACTGTTGTTTAGATGTAACTATCATTACTAAAAAAAATTTATAATATATATTGTTATTTTTATGAATAAATAATGTATTAATTGCATACTTTTTCTTTTTTATTTATCCCTTATTTAATGATAATATAAACAAATTTTATATCATAAAATTATTGATACCCTAGTGGGTTGCATTGTTTAAATTAGTATTAAAGGATTAAATAATTTTCATTCCTTTCCGTCTTTGGGAGGATGTAAATTTACTTCCTCAAAGGGAATGGTTAAAATCATTTTTTTATTTTGCAAATATATTCATTACTGGGTTCATTATATGAAAATAACTACCGTGGCAAATGAAAATTAAAGAAAAGTCAACCGATTCCGAAGAAAAATTCATCTTTCATTTCGCAACGAACGTGTTAAGCATCATGTATTATTACTGATCACTTTTAAAGTTGGCTTGCATCTACAGCTATTTATGTTCTACATTTCATGGATTTGGAAAAGGAGTATATATTATCAAATTTTTCTAAAAAATGGAACCATTAATATGGAGAAATAATGTTAACAATTCAGTTAGCTGAAGTCATTGAAAACAGCAGTAATTGAAGAAAGGCATCCAGAATTATCTAGCAGGTAAGGTGTAATATTTTATAACACTGCTAGGTAATACATTCAAATGACTGCCATCTTATTCTATTCCACTTAAAAACCACACTTTACAATTTTAAATTACCATGTCTTTACAAACTATATAATGACAAATTTTAATATTATTTAAGAAAACTGAACTTGTTTAAAGACAAAATTCTCTAGACGAAACATTTATGATTTTTGTCTATTGGTCGAAGAATTAATAAAAATCTGCATAAACTTTCAGAGTAACTTAATTATTTTTATATTAACAGAATAATCATTATTCTTACGAATTAACATTTTAAGATAATATCATTAAAGTAACACAAGTACATAATTACAATATTTAACTATGCAATTTCAAGTGGTATTTCTTCCAATAACAAATTCAACCGTGTGTTTATGAAATTAATTATTTCATTCCAAATTAAATATTTTTTGAAGTAATGTTTCGCAATTTGATTGAAATTATGATGTTTAGTCGCTAGCAATATTACTGTAAAACACAAATTTCAATCTGCAATATCCACTGTATGATCTAATATAAAATCAGTTATTCCAAACATAAATCTGAAATAGAAAAACAAAAATGGAGGAGAGTTTCCTGAATATATTTTCGTCTAAACGATCAAGTTTAAAAAATGAGTCGATTATTGTAATGTTTACGTATTGATTTTGAATTTTTACGAAGCACCATATATCTAATATGAATTTGCTACGTAATATCGGATTTGGTAGACATTCACAAAAGAAAACATCCAAAAACAAGTGTCGGAACGGTTGTTAGTTCGAACAGGTCAAGAAAATATTAATCTCCGATACGTTCACGATGTTTTGCCGCCATTCGTTTCTCTTGATTTATCAGTGCTGTAGCTAGGCATAATCGTACTGACGCTAACTGTCGGAATTCGGAATTCGGATAGGCTAATCGTTGACGCTGTTCAAGTCAGACGCGCTGCGCACCTGCGATTCTCCCCTACTTTCGTCCACGTTTTCAGGGTTACTTTTGCCTTATCCGTCTTTTGTTTGATGTGAAATCAGGTGTTGTGGGAAAAGATGTGACCAGTTAAGTTTCGGTAAAGACACTATTCTAAACATACGTTTATTCATATAAATTACACTAACTCTCAATAGATTATATCGGGTTGCATGCCTCGGCTCAATTGAACCCTTAGCCTTTTTTTCTCCGTCTCACGTTTTGACACGCATTCACTCATATACGCACACAGGCGTTCACACCAAAGGCTCGCTTTTGGCACGCCGTCTTATCTCTGTTTATATTCTACGCGCCTAAGCGCACTGCTGTGTTAGGTGACAGAGGCGACGAAAAGTCGGCCCTACATTACATCTAAAGACGGTTAACTTGTTATGGCTGCTTTTTTAGCATGTGCGGTTTCTCTGTTAACATAGGTAACATACACTGCGAGACAACAAGATGACACGCTTCGAAGTTAACTTATTTCTGTTTATTAAACATTATAAGTTCAATGCGAAGTTTCATTTTAAAGTAGATCGAATTAAAAAATATGTGGTATCGCGTATAATAGTATTCGAGCTGGACATCAGTATAATGATGTAAACGAAGACGAAGTATTATAAGAAAGAATTTTATTCTATATTTTCAATTTATTTTATTGCTTTCATAAGCCTCATTCTGGACGTTCAGAAATGCTAACTGAAAGAGAAGAAAAAACAATTATACGAAAAATCAAACAAGATCTATTTACATCTGGATCGCAATTGGTTCACTGGTGGTTACCAGGAAGGCGGGTAGTAAATCGGCACTTCAAAAAGATACAGCTATGATAAAAAAATAATTATGCAATATACAAAATTTTATCGTGCATTGTTGTAGTTGTGAAAACAAAAACAGGCTAGCTGAACTTCAAAGAAATATCGCGCACGTCTGTGTAACATTCGAATCGTTCCATGCCAAATCGATCATTTTTCCCTCGATGTCTAGGATTTTATTCAAACTTGTAGTTTAAGTCGTCATTTTGCTGGTTTTGAATCTGTTTAAAAAATACAAGCCTCTGAAATTTAAGATTTTTATGAAAGTGCGTTATACTTAGGAATTTTGATTGAGAAGCTTTCTTCAGTTTTATTTGGAAAGAATGGATCTTTCTAAATCAATTTTAGCCTGAATGAAAATTCAATTTTCCAACGTTGAAAATCATAAATAAATTTGTATTTTTTAAATTCAGGTCCGTGATCACGTTTTTAAAAATTTGAAAAAAATTCGAAATACAAAATTACCATTGGAGTTAACAACAAGTTGTTTTTGTAATATATAGGATAGATGAAGAATCATAGTACAACCGACTAGAGAAAAAAATATGGTATACTATAATTTTTTCGTTGGAGGCTTCGTTTACGAGAAAATCGAATTTGAAGTTTACTCAACTACGCAATGTGATTTATTTATCTATCCGTTCTAATATTTACAAACATTGATAATGATAGAATATTGTAGGAAATACCCAGATAGTTCGATGAAAACAAAGCTTCAAATAAAAAAATCGAATATCAAATTTGGTTCTTATTTTTTTTAAACTACCCTTAATATTGTATGATCTACATCATATTCAATTTTTAATAAATTCTCAGATATCGAGGGAAAAACGTGAACGATTTAGCGTGGAGTGATCCAGCCACTAATGTAAACTAATAAATTTATATTTCGCATTATATCTTCATGAGTGTATTATTAATAGGCAGGTGAAATTTTCCTGATGAAAATAAATCCAAACAAGATCTTATGTGTATAAAGAAGGAAAGTATTATTGTAATAATGAAAAATTTTTAAAAATTTGTCTTTTTTTTTAAGGAAATGCACGTTTTAAGAACCATGCTCATTTTGAATGTTAACAAAATTTATTAATCGTTTAATATCTTATTTCATAATTATGTAAACTGTTCGTTAAAAATTTAATTCGCCAGTTGATAATATAACGTTCAAAGAAATTTTTTGTATAGTAAACAATGACGGTTACAGAGGTTAAAGCTCACTCCCCCATTTATAAAAGAAACGTTTCAAATAATTTTTTTATTCGTTAACAAATATTTATCGTTAAGACTTCAATATTCCTATTTCTATTTATAATTTCTAAAGACGAGATTCTCAAATTTCTTTCGCAATTGTTTGTTAGATCCCCCACCACTTTGAGCTCTTTTAGATCTGTTACTGATCGTAGATAATTTATCCTTAAGTGTAAATAAAAGAATTTATTTCAAACAAAGACAGTTTACAAAGGAATTCCAATTAAAATAAAAAATAAATTTGTATGCGTGGTATACAGGGTGTTCGATCCCCCCTGGGAAAAATTTTATTAGGGGATTCTAGAGGCCAAAATAAGACGAAAATCAAGAATACCAATTTGTTGATGGAGGCTTCGTTAAAAAGTTATTAACAATTAAATTCAACAATTTCAAATCGTTCTGGAAAAATTATTTTCGGTTGCGGAGGTCAATTACAATCATTTTTAGTGAATACACCTACGTCCGAAATCCTATCCATTTTTGAGAAAAAAAATCGGGTAGGTGCTGAAACTTTTCAACGAAAAAGAAAAATTTCAAATCGTTCTGGAAAAATTATTTTCGGTTGCGGGAGTCAATTACAATCATTTTTGGCGAATAGACATACCCCCGAAATCTTACTCACTTTTTAGAAAAAAATTCGAGAAAGTGTGAAATTTTTCGACGGAAAAAAAAATTTCAAATCGTTTTGGAAAAATTATTTTCGGTTGCGGGTGTCAATTACAATCAGTTTTGGTGAATAGTCATACCCCCGAAATGCTGCGCGTTTTCGAAAAAAAAATTCAATACAGGCGGAACTTTAAACGTTAATAATTTTTTAACGAAGCCTCCATCAACAAATTGGTATTCTCAATTTTCGTCTTATTTTAGCCTCTAGAATCCCCCTTTAAAATTTTTCCCAGGAGTGGTCGAACACCCTGTATAGTTATTTAATTATTATGGTTAAAGAATATAATATTTTTCTTATACATCGGCCACTCGAGGAGTAGACAGGTCAATTGCGGTAATTAAACAGAAACTATATTAGAAATGTTTTCATTTGGGTTATCTAGAAGTTAATCGTTTTATTTATCCGGATAATACTGTATATCAATTTTATTTTTTTTTTTTTTCAAATTAAGTTTCAAAATCTGCGAGCCTCGTGACTGTACATCCCTTGTTTAAACCACACAAATAACAAAAGTAAAATAGAAAGTAATTAAATATACTTAAACTTTTAAGCAGAATATTTAAAAATTGAGATTAAAATATAATTTTATTGTATTTGCAGAATTATAACTATGATACTATTTCAATTTCAACTCCTTATATGTCAGGAGTAGCAGTGAAGCCAGTACTTCTAAGAAAATTTTGTAAAAAAGTGTCAATATCTCATATATTTATATCAACTTATTCGTGTTTGATGAAAACCATGGAAAATTCCACAGCACAACAAAAATTTAATCAAGCAGCAATGGATCCATATTTGGAAACATATTATAATTCCAACAATAGTTGTGAAATGTCATGTGAAAGTGATTCTCAACCAGTTGCTCTTGAGACAAACACATGTGTTGATACATCAGTATGTTTGAAAGATAAGTATCTGGCTGATAGACAATGGTATAAAGCAATGAGACAATGGAAACGTATAAAGAAAGGTAATGTTAGTATTTATACTATAAAACAAAAATTAAAACTCATTGTGTAATTATTCCAGAGAAGATGACCTCTAATTCTGAAGATTATTTTATTCTAAGACTACTTTCTTTCAACATTCTGGCCCAGTCCCTATTAGAAACTTATTCATTTTTGTATAAACATCATGACAAACGAGCACTATCTTGGAAGACAAGGAGACAATTTCTCTTACATGAGATTTTAGAAACACAAGCTAATGTTAGTTTCCATAATGAGCTACTAATTTTTGTACAATTTAGAATAATCTTTCAATCTAATACATAAAATTATAAGAAATTATATATTTTTCAAGAATAATTATATGTTTAACAAATAAAATCAACTTTATATTAAAAAGATATTAATTAAGTCACTTAAAATGACATTAATTCTAAATATGATCTAAGGATATAAGAAAATCATGCATATATTCCTATAGTGTTCTGATAGTGTAATAGTATTGTAAGCTGATTAGTAAAAGCTTTCTAAACTATGTTTAAATAAATACAAAATGTAAGTTCGTGTGATTTTCATTTATATAGTTTAAAAAAACTTATAATTTCAAGGTTTCACTTCTCAATGAGAGTATATAGATCATATAAGAAATAGTTTGATTTTGTTAACAAGTTTATCTGTTTCATTAGGTAATATGTCTTCAAGAAATGCAAGAAGAACACTTGCAGGAGTTTCTGGTCCCATTCAGAGAGTTGGGTTATAATTATTTATATAAAAAAAAAACAAACGATAAAAAAGATGGTCTGCTCTTTCTTTATCGCTCTGATCAATTTGTCCTTCTTGAATATGCAAAGGTTGAGTTTTATCAATCAGGAATAGAACTCCTTAGTAGAGACAATGTTGGAATCATTGCAAAATTAGCAGTGAAGGAAAGTCCTGCAACACAGTTAGTGATTGCCACAACTCATTTACTTTACAACCCTAAACGAAATGATGTAAGACTGGGACAAATGCAACTTTTTTTAGCAGAAATTGAAAGAATTGCGTTTTTGGAGAATACATTGTAAGTAATTATTTTAATTAATTAAAATCTGATTCAAGAAATTACCAAAGTTATAATGTAAAATATGTGTTTCTTGTGAAAATTTGAAAAATTCTTTTAATTGAATTTGTCTGAAATTACCTGCAGTATTGAAACCTACATAATCGTTATAAACAGACGGAAAATATCCTTGTACTTTTAAAACCTATTGTCCAAAATGATATTGAATTGATTACAGTACATAATATTTTTTCAATACAATTTTTACATGTATCCACATAACACATTTGTAATATAAATGAAAATTATTTGAACGTTCTGGTACTTTTTATAAAAGTAATTTGAAATTTATTAACATAATTTTTTAAATATTTCGATGTTCAATTAGTTGCAAAAGAAATTTAATTCACTGCAAAGTTTATATAGAGAGTGTTCGGCCACCTCTGGGAAAAATTTTAATGAGGGATTCTAGAGGCCAAAATAAGACGAAAATCAAGAATATCAATTTCTTGACCGAGGTTTCGTTAAAAAGTTATTAACATTTAAACTTCCGCCCGTACTGAATTTTTTTCTTGAAAATGCGCAAGATTTCGGGGGTATATCTATTCACCAAAAATGATTGTAATTGACCCCCGCAACTGAAAATAATTTTTCCAGAATGATTTGAAATTTTTGAATTTAATTGTTAATAACTTTTTAAGGAAGCTTCCATCAACAAATTGGTATTTCTGATTTTCGTCTTAATTTGGCCTCTAGTATCCCTCATTAAAATTTTTCCCAGGGGTGGCCGAACACCCTGTAATACAAAATTTCGTATAATCTTCAACTTATAAATACGATGTAGGACGGGCGCCAAATATCTACCAATTATACTGGCAGGGGATTTTAATTTAGAACCATATTCCGGAGTTTACAAATTCATTACAGAAGGAATATTTGAGTATCAAGGAAAAGGAAGAAATCTGGAGGAGACAGAGTTTCGGTCTCTTTCAAATTCATTAATTCCGCCTCGGCTCTTCGTTACAGACAATTGTCAACATTTAAATGTTTTGAAAAAAAGATTATGTGGAGAAGGATCTGCTAGAGTAATGGTATGTTCTTTTAACGATAAATAAACATTAAAAAATGTGAAACAGCATTAAAAATTGAATATTCTGTACTCATATCTTATTAAATTTTACTGATTTATTGTTTATAAATCTTGAAATGCAAAAAGGAACATGATGATTTCAAGTTTTTGATCATCAAATCATTATTAAACGTAATAATTAAAATCTATGTCAACGATAGAAATATTTGTTCTAAACATGAATTACAGGGTATTTAACAATTTTCGAATTCATATTTTCATGTTAATGTTAAGATGATTTTTCTACTATCATTGAAATTTAATTTTTTATATCATTTACAGCTAGAAAATAGCGAATATCCCATCTCAGAGGAAAATACGTCAGACAATGATTCCTCGATATATAGTGATGTGAATCCAGATATGACTGATCTTCAAATAATAGAAATTGTACGTGGCTATTGTGCAAAGTTCTGTTCTGGCACTCTCACACATCCGTTCCATTTTCATAGTGTGTATAAACACCAAACACACGAAGGAGAACAAGAAGCTACGACTAATCAAGGAACATGGATTACAGTTGATTACATTTTTTATAGCAACTTGGAACCTCTTGAAAAATATAGATTACCAACAGCAGAAGAGTGCATCGCTTTGCCTACAATACCCAATTTTGCGTTCGGAAGCGATCATTTTTGTTTAGGTGCTACATTTAAAATAAAAAAAGCAAAACTGTAGAAGAGTTAATGTAACAGTTTATAATATTTTAAAAATTTTGGTATAAGTTTCGTATAAAAAAAATGTATTAAATGTATGACTGTAGGAAATAATACACAAAATGAAAATGATATTTTGTTTAAAACGAACGGAAATTATTTTTATTTCTTTTTCTTTGGTAAATATAAACAATTGTTTTATGTGAATTAAAATATTAATCTGTTGGTTTATCCACAATATCGTTCGTTTTATTTATTTGTTATATTAAATGTCAATAGATGAATACTTTTGTGTATAAGTGTAGGTTAGTTGCAACAAGAACCTTGTGCTTTTGCCATTTTAGAATACTTTGTTATATCTAGTAATTTTAGTGACGTCATAAATAAATTTTCGATTCATTCGTAAACTAATTTTTTTGATGTATCATTAGTAAATTAGAATCCATTAATAATCTTTATAAATCGATATTTAGACGAGCGTTGCTGCGGCTAAAAGTTCTATTTGTGAATAAAATTTATTTCGCTCTGAGAAAAATGGCAGTTGTGGTTTTTGATTTTCCGCTCATGCAGCAAAATTTGTCACAGGATACAATGTTTAATATTTTATACTTTTAATATAATGATATCTCTTTGTTATTAATATTTTGTTTAAATTGTTAACAGAGAATGGTTTGTCAATGTACCATTATTTAATATTAGAATATGCTTAAATCAAAACGATGTGAATCAACCAGAATAGATTCTTGAATATGAGCACAGCCGATTCCAGTACTAGCCATGCTGAACGAGAAGCATTAAAGTCGCGAGAGTCTGATTTTGTACTTGATAGAAAGAGTACGCAATATTTGTGCCTCTCTGTCTATCCAATACAAAATCGGACTCTCGCAGCTTTACTACCTCTAGCTCAGTATGACATGTTCTAGAGTCGGCTATGGTGCGAGTTCAATAAAAGTGTGTTTGTGAACGACATTTTAAGAGACCACAGTGTTTCATTGAACTTTCTTACGTTTTATATCATACGCGACGTATTTATATATATTTTCTCAATCCATAATCGTAGTTTATTTTCATAGTAATTGTAAAGTTTCAAGTGTGGTAATTTTTTCTTATAGAAAACTACAATTCTCAATAATGTCGAGGTTTCTGCTGCTCTTCTGCTTTACATCGCTTCACGTTTTGGGTATGACTTCGACATTTATAATTTTTATATTTCTTGCAAGTAACAGTTGAGAATTTTTATTGTATTGCAATGTTGAATTCCCTTTTTTCTGCAGTCCATATTAAAATATATAAAACATGCCTTTTTCGTCAAACTTCATTTTTATTAACGGTTTCTTTGTTTATTTATAGTTAAATTATATGTTTTTTACTAATTTAAATGTATTTAACCTTTGCTGTTTATAAGCTTGCTGCTAGAAAATAAAAAATTCTTGGTAAATTGACAAGTCCTTACACAGGGATAAGCTTATGGTATCTTTACCTTTATGAAATAGAGACATGTAATATTGTGTCTGTGGGTATGGCAGTTTATATTTAGGGTTAATAGAAATTGTACATGCTAGACATTTCATAGTATATCAGCTGATTTATAGAGGAAATTTCTTGTGTCCTTGTATAATTCCTATTAACTGCAAAGGATTAACGATATTTGCATAATGATTTATGGTAAAATTAATTAAATCAGGAATATGCTTTAATACAATTATTAATTTAAGTCTCTAATAATGTATTGAGAATAAAAATTAACAATTCTATATGATAAAAGATATATATACAGGGTGAGGCATTTTAAACAGGTCACCTGAATAACTCGCTTGTTTTTGAAGATAGGAGAAAATGCATTAGACCAAACTTATTTGGTATCGGGGGGCTCATAATCTGGTATTACCAATTTTTTTGTAGGTGGAGGCGTCAAGGAGATATGAAGGTCAACTTTGTTTTTTTAAATGGAACAGTATATTTTATTACTTACATTCTGATAGAGTGTTTCAAGGCGAATACAATGACCTATTATTAAGGTCATTCAAGGTCACCCAAAGTCAACTGCAATAGAAAATAAATTGTGTCAAAGCACTCTTCGAACACTTGGATACTTTGATACTGCTATTACAAGTGTTCAAAATGGCGACCTTGAACATGGATACATAGTCTAAATCGTTGCAATACTGATGACACTGCCTGGCAAATTTCATTTGTATCTATTACAGAGCAAGCTCTTCTTATACGTTCTTGCATGTCAAGTTTGGTAGTTGGTTTTTCGCGGTACACTTCTGCCTTTAATTTTCCCCACAAATAAAAATCGAGAGGTGTCAGGTCTGGGGATCGTGCCGGCCATTTGTTACTTCCTGATCGACCTACCCAAGAATCTCCAAATTTTCTATTTAGAAATTCTGTAACATTGCGTGCTGAATGAGCAGGGCATCCGTCTTGCTGGAACCACATGGATTGTCGTATGTCCAGTGAAGTGTCTTCTAACAATTCTGGCAAAACGTCTTCTAAGATTCTCAGGTACTTACTACTATTTAGCGTGCCATCAATAAAATATGGACCAATTATTTTATTATGAAGAAGACCGCACCAGACGTTTACAGACCAAGGTCTCTGTTTGTCGACTTCTCTCAACCATCGTGGATTATCTACCGACCAGTAGTGCATGTTGTGACGGTTAATTGCTCCATGGTTTGTAAATGTGGCCTCATCGGTAAATAACAATTTACTCAAGAACATTTCATCGTCTTGTAGTTTTTGTAAGCCCCATTCACAAAATTGTAAACGTTTTGTATAATCATTTTCAGTTAATTGTTGATGAAGTGATATGTGGAACGGATGAAATTTGTTAATGTGTAATATTCGTAAAATACTTCGTTGACTGATGCCACTTTCGCGTTCCAGTTGTCTTGTACTAACATGTGGATCTTGTATTACAGCTGCTACAATATTTATCGAGTTTCCATCATCAGTTGCTCGTTTGGCAAGATTACGTGTTTTGTTATCCACAGTTCCAGTTTCTTGGAACTTTTTTATAATGTTTGTAAAGACAGAAAGTGAAGGTCTATTATTACGATCGGGAAATCTTTCACTATACACACGTACCGCTTCCCTCATAATTCTATGACATTCACCATAAATAAGAACCATTTCTACTTTCTCTGCTATCGTGTAACGCATTTTAGAAAACTAAACACTTAGACTGAATAAATGTTACGAAGCTGTGCTCTAGTCGGTAGTAAAATTACCAATAATGTTTGAGGATACGGATAAGCGTACAATGTGATTGAATGTTTGTTTATCTTTTGTGACCCGTGTCACGCAATACACACACGTGATACACAAGTATTCGAAATGTACTCTGACACAATTTATTTTCTATTGCAGTTGACTTTGGGTGACCTTGAATGACCTTAATAATAGGTCATTGTATTCGCCTTGAAACACTCTATCAGAATGTAAGTAATAAAATATACTGTTCCATTTAAAAAAACAAAGTTGACCTTCATATCTCCTTGACGCCTCCACCTACAAAAAAATTGGTAATACCAGATTATGAGCCCCCCGATACCAAATAAGTTTGGTCTAATGCATTTTCTCCTATCTTCAAAAACAAGCGAGTTATTCAGGTGACCTGTTTAAAATGCCTCACCCTGTATATATATATATATATATAACAAACTTTTCTATGGAATTTAATTTATTCTAATCAAACATTATTATCAATCTTAAAACTTGTTTCTAACTTTATTAGTAATCTACATATAAATTTTCGATTATTTAAAATATTTATCAATTTTTTAAATCAACTATAAGGATCAATGCTAGGATGTCACGGATATAAAGTCGATTTTATATTAATTTTTTACACTGCGACAGGACTTGAAACTAATGACTCATGATTTTGTAGGTACCGGATTAATAATTTACATTTTTTATATTAAAGATTTAGCAAGGTTAATACATTCATTATTTATGGCCTTTATATAGATCATTGTAGCTCTGATCCATATACCAGATATACATATATCATATCTATGTGCATTGTTACTGAGATAGAATAGTTGAACTTACAAGTAGAACCATTGTTTGAGACCTGAACAGTAAACATTTCAATTTCCTGAAATATGACTATAAAAGTTCAATGCAACCACTGAGATAATTGCTCGCTAGATCAATGTTTCACGGCATAGGTTCAAATATTGTTGAAACATTTCACTCATATTATTTTCATGCTGCTGATATTGTTCAGGAGTGGATTCTTTACTATGTAATCCAGGGGTCGGCAACCTATGGCACGCGTGCCAGCCTTGTTATCTCTGTGAACAAATTTTTTCTCATATGAAACATAATTTGAGTCCACAAAGAAGTTGTTTAACGACTGAACATTTAGAATCTTGTGTGAAATTAAAAGTGACAAATTATACCCCTGATATTGAAATATTAAGTAAAGCGGTACAGGCACAAGGTTTGCATTCAATTTTTCTAATTTGTGTTGGAAATTTATATCTTTTATTTTTCAAATAAAAGATAAATTTGGTATCCTCTATTATATAATGTGATGAACATATACTATTACTTTGTGGTAAAAAGAATTAAAGAAATATGTAAATGATTATGAAAAGATGAAATTTCTAACAAACAAATGTTAAAACAAAAAATTCTGGAAGTTTGAAATAGTATAAAATTTCGGGTAAATTTTATGTGCGAGTCCATTTATAATACAAAATTTATTGCAAAATTTTAAATGCAGCACACGAATTCAATCAATTTCTTTTATAAATGTCGAAGGTACGAATATTTATGAAACTGACTATATGTATATAAAAAGGTGGGGTTATTTATCAACGGGGTGAGGCAGAGGTTCAAAAATGAGATAGTGGTCAAGGTTCAAGTGTAGAGGTAAATAATGAGATCACTAAGGAATGGAACTTGGCATGTTTTGCTGTTCTTAAGCCGTGTCCCCACTGGGTCGGCAAAGAAATGGCTTTGCCGCGGTGCATAACAGTGGCACGGCCGTGCCGCCTTTTGCCGAACGCTGTGCCGAGCCGTGCCGACCCAGTGGGGACGCAGCTTTATAGAAAGAGGATATCACTATTGATACATAAACATGGTAAAGTATATTTGACATACAACAATACTAAATAAAGTATTAAATGAAACAAGTTTTCAATTAACATACAGAGAGTACCTCAAAGTGTACTACTATCGCGTAGTAGGTAATTCTACGTGAAAAAGTAAATCGAAAATGAAGATTTAAAATGTTTTTCAAGTACCACTTTGCTTCCGAAAAAATTGATTTTAAAAATATACCAAGTATACGTATACTTCATTCCGAAATAATGATGTAATACCATTACGGGTTTCGCTTATAGGAAAATAACCGCGTTCAAGGAGAATATTTTTCTCTGTACAAACGTGATGTAGCGGTAAAGTTTCTGTCGCATGCAACTAGTGCAAGAATCATATCCTGATACCCGTGGTTGGTATACATATATCCTATCGTAACAATAAACAGTTAGACGACCCAAGGTTTATATCGATAACAAGCCAGTAAAATGATAACTAATAAACTGCGACGTGATCATGTTTGTAAACACAAGCACTACCGTTGCCAAAAATATACTTAGTCACTCACAGTGAAAATCGTACAGGTCGTATCGTAAGAAGTACTAGCTCGGTACAATTGTAGAATAAGAAATTTTGTCGATAATAGATTACATAAAAATATACAGTAAAATACAAATCTAATATGAAAAATTAGTTTAATACTTAGTAGGATAACTATTATTATCTATAACTGCCTGTAATCGTTGTGGCATAGACCTTGAACGGTCAGTAAATAAACGGCGAATTCTTTTTTTATAACCACTATATTTAACAGTAAATTACACTCCTGATTTCTCTACTTATATTCTCGTGTGTCTCTTTCCGTCGACGTGTCCTCACCTACTCGCGCGTGTTTTTTTTCTCCTTAGTCGGCTCGATCGACGCAGTGGCGTCGCTGTCGTTGCCGATTCTTCGGTGTGGATATTGTTACCGCTACAGATCGAACCAACTTTTCTAAAAAACTTGGTTCAATATATTTTCCCACGCTGCCCGTATTGCTGCTTTTAATTGATCTTTACTTGATTTTTCACGCTTATTCACTTGTAATTTTAATTCACGCCAAACATGCTCAATGATATTTCAATCAGGCGATTGAGCCGGTGTGTGAATGACTTTAGGGCAGTTGTACGACAGCCATTCTTGAGCGATCCTTGATGCATGTTTCGGGGTCATTATCGCCGCAAAACATGAATGAGTATAATAATCTTGATTTATGTGCACTATCTTTCAAATGAGTTTTCAAAATATTTAAGTAACACCACTTTACCTCATATTTCAATTATTATTTAGTCGGGGGATCGCCTTCAACTTATACAATGATATTCGATTTGAGCCAAATAATAGAGAAACAAATGAAGAGCAAAACATTGTGTGACATTTGTTCGAACAAACGTGATATTATTACGCGGTATAATTATTGAATGTGAGAATGATTTCACGCATAATGTCGTTATTGTTTTTTTTTCGTCGATAAAGAATAAGGTTTAATTTTTTATTCTCGGCCAAATTCTTTATCCCATAATTATACCGAGTCAGTATTTCTTACAATACAACCTGTACGATTTCCACTGTGAGCGACTGTATGCAAAGAAGGTAGAATTTAAATACACCCATACATTTTCAATTTACTTTTTCACGCGTAATTACCCCACGTCAGATAGCAATATATCTTGAGGGACACTTTGTATAATAATTCTTTAATTAATATCAAGAATTGCACAATGATTAATCCTTTGGCTGCCTATCGCTCATACTTGGGACCAAAAACTTAAAAATCATGTTTTTGCCAATTTCTCTTATCTTATTGGAAGAGAAATTTTGAAATAAGAGACGTTTTGGTTGTCGAGGCAGATTGTATGCAATCTTTTTGCATAATCCAAGTTGTAAAAAATAAAAAAAATGCGTAAAAATATGTTTTGTATCGAAGCAATCGCGGAATTGAAAATGTGGAGAAGCTTTTAATTTATGAGAAAAATGATCTCTCCTTAAGACGTAAATCATTAAAATCGATTTGTAAAGAGCTATATGCCAGCTCTTCTGTATATTACAATAATAAAATCAAATATTGTAATAATATGCCTTCTTTTTGCAATAGGTAACGGACAAGAACACGCATCTTCTACAATTAGCGATCACCTTAATACTACCATAACACCAGGGAACAATGGTAGCTTGGTACAGGATTCTGAAACAAATTTACCATTAAACAAGATAACAGAGTCTGTAGACGGAGAGACAATCAAGTTAAAATCAGAAGAAAATACAACTACGATCCACAGTTCCCAAAATTCTTCGTTGTATACTACAGTCGCGTCGCCACATATTACGACCGTTTCAACTTCTGCAACTGAATCAACTGCTAAGCAAATTCCATATACTGCAGTCAGTCCAACTAAAGCATCAGTGAACTCAGCGAGCACTACAGCGGCGGCGTTTCCAAACCCTGGCAAATGGATGGTCAATGAAACCGATAAAATTTGCATTATAGTTCAGATGGCTGTGCAATTCAATGTTTCGTACATAGATGCCTCTAACAAGGTTTGTATCAGTATTTATTTATGTTGAATATTGAAATAAAGAGTAGGGATTTAAAAATCCTGTAGGTTGGTAACGCGCGAGCGGAACTGAAAGTTCGCGTTTCGCGTGCATGCGATATTTAAATGTATCTCGAGAGATTTTTCGAAATTTTGTAAATTATTGAAGTTACGGACGTGTAAAGTTGAGTGCTACCTTTTTTTTTCAAAAAATTATAGCTGTTGAACTAACAAACGGATGAGAATGAAACGGAAGAAAAATTCTACCGATTAAAAAAAATTGTTTTTTTTTTTTTTTTTTTTTTATAAAAAAGAATTATTTAAGAATATATACATTCGCACTAAACTGTTATTGACTACATTTTTTTAGACGTCCTTCGAAGTATTTGATTTGCCAATAGATAATACAACAACCACAAATGGAAGTTGTGGCAAGTTGGAGCAAGAAATTAAACTGATGTGGTCATCTCAAAATGGAACTAATAATGGCACCATGACGCTACACTTTATAAGAAAAGAAAATGATACTGATTATTCTTTGCATCACTTGAATGTTACACTTCCACGAACAGATTTTCCAAAATTAGCTAGTAAGTATTGGTTAATATCTTCTAGACTTATTTGTACTATTTACTGCATAATAATATTTTAACTGGTTAAAATGTTTATAAATTGGTCATGTGTAATTTATTCATATTTGACTTCATGTGTTATATTTTTATTACACAATTCTGTAATTTTTTATAGATAAATCAAATTCGGTGGAACTGATGTACGAGCCCTCTGACTTTAAAGCTCGATTATCTAATTCCTACAAATGCATGAAACAGCAGAGGCTGTACTTGATACAAAATAATAATAATATTACCAATATTACCAATATTACCAATATTACTACTAGCTACTTAACTATATCAGATTTACGATTTCAAGCATTCAGAACAGATAATTCCACTGTTTTAGGATTAGGTAAGTCTTAAAAAGTCAAAACATATAAGTATTAATCGCACGTTAGTTAAGAAATTTTTGTCGTCAAGAATTGGAATTATAAATATGCATTGTAAACTAAAAAAAACTATTTTTAACAACGCAAATACTTTCCCTACCTATGGCTTTAAAAACCTCTGGGTTACTATACACTGTTGCTCAAAATTATAAGTTTAGTTTACTTTTGGCTCTTACATTCTCCAACGACAAATTATAATCAGAATTATTAACATTAATTATAATACATTTTTATTTATTTTCAGCTGAAAATTGCGTTGTGGACACAGAGGACATCGTACCAATTGCAGTGGGATGTATATTGGCAGGATTAGTGTTTATAGTTTTAATTGCATACTTGATTGGTCGTCGACGAAATCGAGCTCTTGGCTATTATAGCATGTAATTTCATGATTTTTTAATTTCTGCTTCTTGAATAATTAAGTCAATAATCTGTGTTTATATACTGCATGTTAATGCCAGAAAAATTATTGCTCTTATTTAAATCCCAGAAATTGCTATTCGAGTGAAAGGCACGCTGAATTTTTAATTATGCGTGTAGCGTCAATTATTCTTTCATTAACCGATTGGGCGAACAGGGAATTTTGTAATAATTCTACTTTTAATTCTTAGGTACTCTTTTTCAATATTCAAAAGCAATATTGGTTAATATGTTTTGATAATTTCATTTTGTGATTGATATTAAAGAATAAGTTCTCATTGTATAATGTAATAATTGCTCGCAAAACGTGATAAAAAGTATTTTTAGAAAATAAAAATTTTAATTGGAAAGTTTAAGAAGTAAGTGGATTATAATGAAAACAGTAAATATGTATAATTTGTGATCAACACATAATCATTCATAGTATTCTGAAGTTATAAAATTCGTTATTCATTTTTTCGAATAATAGACCCAAATTCAAAATTTACAGATGCTAATTGATATAATATATAATGAATAAAATACATACAGTTTACTGTGTTAATAATTTAATGAAACTAAAACCACTTAAAAAGAGTATCATATTATGTACTTTATAAAAGAATAATTTCCGAAAACTCAATATTTCCTATAAAATTACGTCTTTATTCGTAAAAACTATGTATAATATACTTTACCACTTCTTCAGTAGTAATAATATCAATGGTTCTAGTATCAAAGAATGTTATATTACAATATAGCTTCGGGTTTTTAAGTATGAGCCTGTCTTTACGAATGAAAAGCTTAGTTGCTGAATAAATTACAATAAATATTTAAAAACAAAGTATGTTATTCATTATCATTCCTGTTCAATTAGTTCTTAATGTAAATTGATTTTATGATAACGAAGTTATAAGATGTTCTCTTTTCAATCATTTTTGTCTTTCAATTATATTACATTTCGTGTATATATTCTTGTGTTTAATAATAAAATCCTTTGAAAATGAATTTTAATTACTTACAAAATGTATTCAAGTTAATTCACAAATATTAAAAAAAATACAAAACTAATTGTATTAAAGAAGAAAACTTAAGTATTCCTAATGTAAACCTTTTCAAAATTTGATTAGTATAATATTGATCAGTATAATCTGAGCATTGAAATCCTATAATCGTTTAATGATTATGCATAACAAATGTGACTAGTTTTTTAGCAGCTGGTGTATGTTAAGCTGCAAACCAATAATAATAATAATTTTATTATCATTAAATTAATTAATTAAAGACATAAGTGACAATTGCAAGAAAGTAAATACTAAAAATAAACTTAAAATAATAAATGAATATTTCAGAATTTTAATGCTAAAACTACATTGTCAAAAAAAGGTTGTATCTTCAATGAATGATGGTTGAATAAGGCTGATTGTAAGCTCAAAATGTACATGTTTGTGTTTAAAACTAGTTCAAATTGCCAAATTAATTTGTTGCCTTTTGAGAGGTTCATGACTGCTTTGTTTATGCTATGTTTTGTGCTTTACATTACACTTCTACTTGTCACATGACTGGATTGTTAAATAAAAATACAACAACTAGACGATATGGAATATAATCATTATACCTAATTTATATAATAATCTCTCTGTCACCACTAGTTTTCAAAAAACATAAATGATTTTGGGCAAAAATGAGGTATTATATGAAAACTAAAAACGCTAGGAAGTTCTAGTTGGTTTTGAAAAAGAGTGAAAAATCTCCTGAATGATCAAAATTTGAAAAAGTGTCAAAGTGTGTAGTCAAAAGAAGTTTTACAGAAAATTTTGAAACGTGTTAACATTTTTTCCGCGGCGAGTATAGATTGGAAAATAAAACTACACTACTATATAACCACAATATTTTTGAAAGTGAAATAGTCGCTCTTACAGCCTTTCTATTAGATGTCATTTACAAACTAGTCACACTGTTGAAATGAATTTTTATTTCTTATCAAGGCCAGATATTCTACCACGCCATCACCGTACCGCTCATTTTTTAGTAAGATTTGGTTTTGAAAGTAAGCGCCTAAATACTTATTCAATCAATTTAGTTATTTTGTACCTCATTATGACAAATCTAGTAAAAAGCTTTGCTCTTACTCTAGCGGACACTTACTGATATTTTAACGTTATTGAGACGCCATTTAATGGCGCGCAATGCATATTTAAAGATTTTGTAACTTACACTACTATTTCTATTTATTTCTATTCTAATAAAATACTATATTTGTAAAACATTTCTGTGATTAGTTATATACAAAGTAATCTATTTATTCTTTGTATTTGTAACTGTTTTTATAAGCAAATTCCTTTTGTATCATTTACGAAACATATTTACAACAAAAAATACAAAATTGATGCCTTCATCCCCGTTGCCCTTTGATATGTGCATAATACGATCGTTGCAATGAAAGAGCAGCTTTAATTAAAAAAAAAGAAGAAAGAAAAAGAAAATTTACATTTCATTTCTGGAAAAAGAAAAAACGTCGAACGATCTATTTTAGATTTTATGCTTTTAGTTACAGTAAGATAACACAAGACATATATATATATTTGAAATATTAAAAATTAAGAAATGGATAAACATCTCAATCATTCTCAAGACGATCGCAAGCAAAAACAAAACTCGCAACACATTCTTCGCTTGGAAATGCTTGAGCAATCTGTTCAGAAGGTAAATAATTAATGCATTTCAGTTTTAATTGGTAAATGTACACGCTCTATTTTTAATCGGCATGTTTATTTTCGGAAGAACATAGCAGAAACGAAACCCGAAGTCCGAGATTATTTGGAAGAGAAGAAAATTTTTAATACATTTCGTTTTCTAATCGGCCATTTAATCGTTAATCAACCGACGGATCCTATTCAATATTTATACCAACTGCTCGATGATTGCATACTGTTCGGATCGGGACTCAAAGAACCACGATTATTTTGGATGGATAGGTAGATACATAAGTACCTACATACATACGCTTTATGATTACAATACTACGGACATCACGGACAATTTTACACTTGTTTCTGCATTGCAGACACGTTGATAGCATATTTCAAAGCTTCGATCTCAGTAGCTCAGGAGTTATATCTTTAGAATGTTATAGAACTGCTATGAAAATTTTGGGCATACGTTCTTATAACCCTTGTCCCGTTGAATGCGTACCAGGATATGTGAATCGACAAACATTCCGTACAGAGGCGTAAGCTTTACTCCCTTCGTATAAATCTGACATTTGCCTTTCATATATTATCTGTACACTCGATTTAAATTAATGTTGGGTATGAAGTTAAAGAATGTTCGTCTTGTTTCAGATTATACAGTCTGGAAAATGAACTCGCGCATTCTTTCGGCAGAAACGTGTATTAACATGGACACGCAAAACGTTATATGTAAAATTCCAATTTATTAATAATCAATGTATTCGTTGTATCCGTACATATTCGTTGGAAAAGCGAATCAATTCGTGATGGATTTGACCGACAGTGGTACTGTCGCAACAAGGCGTAGCAAGGAAAGAAAAGAAAAAGACAGGAGACGGGAAGAAAGACACGCAAACACTGTTTGATAGTTGCAAGAGGAAGAAGGAACAGGTACGAGACAGCGAGGAAAGGGAGGCATTGAGAGAGAAAATCAACAGACGAAGCGAGGCGAAGCGAAACGAGTCGACTCGAGCTAAAGTAGACTAAAGACTGGGGTAGCGAAGAATAGAGAGTAGGGAGAAAGGCGAGCAACGCAACGACATAGCCCGAAATAGTCGTGCAGGAGTTGTGTAAACGGTGACTATACCTATGCCGGGCACGCGGAAACGCTAAAATCGTTGTGTGTATTTGGATCTTGGTATAGAAAAGCAACCACCTTTCTACGCTTCGACGCAAGCATGATTCTTCGTATATTCTCGACCTCGTTTGTTGTACGTACGCGACCGTACAACCGCGCGACTCGAAGACGCAGTGTAGAAACGAAAGTGAGTGCTTTACTGCTACGACAGTGAAGGCGTGAGGTTCTCGACCGATCGAATTTTAAACGAACGAGTTTTGTTTTTCTGTTTATACCGAGGTTGTATATCCATCACCGTTATGTTGTTATTTGCACCATAAATAGTAAAGATGATATAAATTTTTAACGAAGTACTGTACCTCGTGTAATAACGGTGAAAACACGTTAAAAGAGTGAAATACTAAAATTCGACAAAAAAAAAAAAATAAAATAAAAAATAGACTAAATGCGGCATGCGTCGCTTTCTACTTATACACGTTATTCCATACAACAAATTTTTATGATTTTAACGAAATTAACAATGCAGAAAATGTACTTTGATTGCGGGAAATGAAACCGAATACTCTATATCTTATTAGCAAACGATTGTAAGCGTTGATAAATCAGAAATGCAACTTGGAGCGTGCATCGCAATTTAGTCGACGCGATTCAGAATTAATGAAAAATGAGAACGCTTAGGTTCGTTGCCTGTTTAGTACTTTTGCCATCCTTGCTGCTACGTATTAGCATCGTGTCATCGGCCCCTACGTATGAACATGCTGCTTTCCAAGCCGCCGATCAATGTGACTGGATTGGAAGGTTTGTATTCTGTCTTATTCAATGTATTCTTGTTTTACGTACATGCATATTTTCAACGAGCTTCGATTTTGAAGTAAAAACCACGCAATAATACTCAACGTACATCGGTATTTGCTTAATTTTTATCACAGGAAATAACGTAACGCGCGGTTCGTAAAAATATAATCTCTTCTTTTTGTACCTTTTCCCTTTCACTCCGATATCTTCATTTTATTTTACCTTATATTTTATGCATATTAAACTCTCTAAAGTACTAGAACCTCTGCAGATATATCTACGTATCTACGAAATGCTTTTATAACGGAAAACGAAAACTTCAGGACTTTTATTAAACGTGAAACCAGTCGCACGACTTACTAACAAAACCGGTTTTCTTCGTCCAGTACAAGCGAACTCTAGAAGGATCGTACGAACTGACGTTCGATTTATCATCTCTCTCTTTTCTCAGTCAAAGATTGACTGTCGTATGCTCGCGTAAGCAGACATGCGCGCGCGCGCCACACAAAATGGGGGGGGGGGAGGAGAGAGGCTGCAGGCAGCATACCGGGAAAGAACAAGCAAAGAAAGAATGATTACGTGCATGTAGACGACTGCAACTGTCAAGAACAATCGGGGCCTGAAAAAGTCCTGAAAATAATTGTTTCAAACCGTTACATAAAAGTTCTAATCGAAATTGTTACGAAGAACTCAAGAGTCGAGTTATATCGGTTTAAATTAAAGTTCTTGCATCGACTCTCGTTCAGAATAAAAGTTCTCCATAAATGTTTAAAATATCTAAACATATGTTATAACAGTTTTCAAGCCTCGAGAACAGTTATATTCGCGAGAAACATGTCGAATTAAAATATATGTACTCTGGAAATAGACAAATGACCTGCAACTAATAAATATTCTGAATAACGAAAATAATGTTTCTATGTTGTATCACGTTACAGCGGAGGTGGTGGCAGAGGTGTGCGACCCGTTTATCTCCGATGCTCGAGGGGAACCGTATCTTGGCGATATCCACGCGGAGCTTTGCGCGTAGTCCTGTCGCCTCCTGTTTTGACCGGATCCGTTTCGAAAGTCCATTTCGAATTAGTTGAGAAAAGGGGCAACGACGGCAACGTTAGTACCAGCGACGTTTACCGATTATCCGGATTTCGTACATGCACCAAGGTCTCCGGACCGGTAAGAGTATATTTGGAAACACGTGGAAAACTTCGATCGGTGTACTCTCCGAGAGACGGCAAGCACGAAGCCACGCATAGATGTTTCCGCGCGAAAAAACAACCCGCGGCGCTTTATATCGAAGCGGAAGAACCCCCTGTATCGGGCGAACGTCGTGACGCGAAATTACAATACGATTTGGAATTACGGTACCCCGACAGTGGACGAGAAGGAAGAACACGGCGATTTAACGAGGAGGAGGAAGAGGACTGCAGGCCGTGCTCTATGGACGAATTGGCTAAAGCTTATTGTCAAAGCGACTTGGTAGCTAGGGGTACAGTAAGCGCCGTTCAAAGACAACCGAACTTAGAAGCTGCTGAACTCATCCTTGGAATAACAAAGACTTTGCGTCGAATTGAAGAAAATGAGGTAAAAACAACTTTTCTCCTCGTTCGATGTATACAGGGTGTTCCGGCCACCCCTAGGAAAAATTGTAATGGGAGATTCTAGAGGCGAAAATAAGACGAAAATCAAAAGTACTAATTTGTTGATGGAGGAAAAAGATTGTAATTAACCCCTGCAACCAAAAATGATTTTTTCAGAACGATTTGAAATTTTTTTTTTTCGTCGAAAAATTTAGGCACCTTTCTGAATTTTTTTTGCGTAAATGCGTAAGATTTCGGGGGTATGTCTGTTCACCAAAAATAATTGTAATTGACCCCCGCAACCGAAAATAATTTTTCCAGAACGATTTGAAATTTTTTTTTATCGCCGAAAAATTTTAGCACCTACACCCTATTGATTTTTCTTAAAAATTCGTTTTTCATTTTTAATAAATTTGTTCGACGCCATATAGAAAAGTTGTCTAATACTTTTGTGTAGGTACCTATAAGCTCTACTTCAGAAAAAAGTTTCACTGATATATATTCATTTTTGCAGGAGTTATGGCTGTTTGAAAATTGAACCATTTTTATGGATCTTTTTTCTCATTTTGCGAGATCAAGGAATAACTTTTCGAATATTTTTATAATTTCCACATATTCTTCGATAAAATACGCGTTGTTTGCATTTTTAAACATTAAAATCGTCCAATCTGTTCCGGAGTTATGACATTTTAAATATTCGCATGAAATTTTCGAGTGAGATTTCTGGCCCAAAATTATATTTTCGGTAGGAATTTTTTTTCTCGCAAATGGGGTAGGATTTCGGGAGTATGTGTAATGACCAAACATAATTGTAATCGACCCTTGCAACCGAAAATAATTTTTCCAGAACGATTTGAAATTTTTTAATTTAATTGTTAATAACTTTTTATCGAAGCCTCAAAGGAAAAACTGATATTCTTGATTTTCGTCTTATTTTGGCCTCTAGAATCTCTCATTAAAATTTTTCCCAGGGATGGCCGAACACCCTGTATTTGTATGGTACACTTGATTGAAAAAAAGAACCTGATTACATTACTACAGATGTGTAGACGTTTCTAGCGAAGACTAACACTATTCTCAAAAGATGGAATGGCAATCATTGAACTGGATTCTCATACGCATTTCTTTTATAAAACCGGAATACAATAATTCCATGCGCACTTCTTCTCGAATAACGTGGCTAGGTAACTAAGCGTATACACAATTGATCGTAAGAGTAGTTATATGTTGATCTTATTACCCGTCAGAAGGCATCGAGAGACATGACGCTTTCTTCACTTTCGTTGGATCTTTCTCATTTCTTGCTTTATTCTTCTGCACGATGATAATCTCATAGACTACTATCTTCATGAATTATTCTTTTTTATGCTTGTTCGAACAGGGCAATAATGATGCGGACGTTACTGATTCGTACGACCGAAGAAACATTCGTGTAAGGGTGCCGACTGCCTGTGACGCTCGACACGGCCAGGGCGAGTTTGTCATAATGGCTAAACGAAGACTCGGTGACCTTGTTCTGGTTTGTGCGCCGAGGCTGGAAACTTGGGTAAAAACAGTCCGTGAATTAGAAAGTGCCCCATGCGTACTTCGAAGTTAGCATCTTCAAATTGTAACGAAATTGTTGTAAATACATTGTACTTTCCTGTTCTATACGATACGAATATCGATCTCCGAACTGTGATATTGTTTTGTAAAAATTTTATCGTGACAAATATATAATATCTTCTCAGCAAGATTTTAGAATCACTGAATTTAATATTGTGATACGACTTACCGATTATTCCGTTGTCCTGACATGCCTCTCCGCCATTCCCCCTTGTTGTCTTAGCAGTTTTGTGTTCCATTCTAAACATACTGTATACACTACGTACTATTCTGCGAAAAATTTCACTATAAAATTAAACGTTATCTCATCGTTCGAACTTTGATGACCAAAATTGAGTCGCAGCTTTTCGTAATGTAATAATTTCGAACGCACGTTTCAACTTACACCGATTCATTCATGTATATCATAATCACATACAAGATGAGAATTACATTCAGATAAGCCTTGTTGCTTCGCTCGCATTATACATTTTAACATATTAATTTAATGGCCATAAACAATACACGAACGAACATGCAGATCGATATAATCGTAGACTAAACACAATTTAGAATTTTGCCTATATTCGAAATAATCAAATGCAATCAGATTGTTTTATACCACGATGTTTCGTAATATTTTGGCAAGATTATTTCGGTAAGAACCGGTTATTACACATTAGGAGAAAATCTCTTCAAAACGCATATCCTCATAGACTTCTACGCATCGAGTTCTTCGATACGATATAAACGTAACGTATGGTCCCCAATTTATTCATTCTTATATACTGATGCATATCAAGATGTATTCATTTTGTTGTTGGCTGTAGTCCTATTTTATTGTAGATAGGAAATTTTATTAGAACTCGCTGCGTATGATTCGACTAGACGAAGGGGAGATGCGTTGAGCTTTCCTTTTTACTCCATTATCTTCTGTTATCTGTTTTTAAAATTTCTTTGTTACAGTTATAAATGTAATGCGAGTACATCCAAGTTACGATGTAACAACGACGTTACTAATTATAATACAATGTTTCGCGATTATTGCATTGTCATGTAAGGATAATTAGGACACAATGGCAACACAAAATCATCCATATTCGGCAAAACAACTAGCTTCTCGAATTCCCTGAGCAACTTAGCCTCTATCCACTTAGTTATGTAAACGATGTTAACTGTTCTCTCGCCAACTGCAGGTTTTACGGTAAGAATTATTTTCGGCACGGTTTTGAAACCATACCACAAACGATCAGACGGTGCCGGTGGAATGTTTAAGGAAAGACAACCTTCTATGCTGGAGACGGTAACCATTAATCGGATCTCCATGTTCGAGACACCTTCCATGGCTCTTCGAACATAGGAGAGCTCGGTTGCCTAGTTCAATACGAAAAATATGAGAAGGCAAAATGTTACTCTATCGTAATACCGAAACAACGTATTGAAAACGCCAGTATACTTACGTGTTGAAAATATTTATTCGCAGCTATTTTGTCGACCATACTGAGAAACTTTTTTCCAGACGATTGCGCAGAACTAGAAAGAAAAATGAACGATGGATTCAATGAAAATTGATTGCGAACGATAGAATAATTCAGCTACTGCTTACGTTGTTTCTTTAGCCGTGTTGTATAATTGAATCGTAGAAGTATCGTCGTCCTCCGTAGATGTTTCTGGCGTGTCTTCTATATCGCTATCAAAAATTGGTGATCTGGTCATCGATTCGTCTTTTTCCGTTGGAAGTATGACGCCGCCGCCGGTGTTATTGGCAGGAACCGATCCGGATCTTGTTAACTTCATCAAATTTAGTTTAGTTTCAACAGTCATAGTCAACGATCCTTTGTACGTTACATCCAAATCAAACCAGAGACCTCTTTCGTTTGCCACTGGTTTTGTTACGTTGCGAATAATAGGCGCTCCTTGACCTATTGCTACCTCCGAAACTAAAAGGCACTCCATGAAATACGGTAGTTTTATACTAGACAATTTGCGTTGTATTTTATCCTGTATAAGATTTATAGTTTCTGGACATTTATGCACGTCGAACAATATGCGAGCTATTAAACAGTTGATCCAAAGCGTATTGTCGGTATACAGTGGGGACGTATCTTCTGAAGTCGAAGGACCAACGTCCAGATACTTTGCCATGTAAGCACTATAATTAAGTTCAGGTAAGCTTTCGATCGCATTATTAGCTGAAACAGAAGTTTTCGATTCTGTAATAACAGTTCGCTGTGACGTTGACGTTGTATTACAAGGGGATGATGGATCGGTTGCGAACAATAACATATCTTGCTTTTTGGCGCATTGAGATGCGGCTGAAACCAAACGTCTATACCAATCTTCTTTTTCACGATCAGCCCTGGCAAAAACGAAGATTTTCAACTTGTTCTTTTGTTTGTTCCTATTCGAACGTTTTTTAGAAGAATTTTTCCTTTGCCTTTTAAACCGTGATACTGCGTCGTTTATCGTCTCCCACTTTTCCTCTTTTTGCTGCAGCTCCCTTTTTTCATCTACTTTCTTCGCTTCCATCTCTCCATTGTTATCATAGTCACCGTTACCCTTGTCATTGAAGTCAATGTCGTCCTCTTCCTCCAACTCATCGTCATCGTCCTCTTCGTTGTCATTGTCGTTGTCGTCGTCCTCATCCTCGTCCTCGTCTTCGTCGTCCTCCTCCTCCTCCTCCTCCTCTTCCTCTTCCTCTTCCTCTTCCTCCTCTTCTTCCTCGCGATCATGTTCCTTACCAGTCTCTTTCCTCTCTCCTTTTATTTTATTCTCTTTTTCTACTTTCAAACTATTCTCAAATTTTGTTTCGGTTGGTATTGTTCGTCGCTTTTTGCCTCTTTTGTCGACGTAACGATAACCACTACGACCTTTTGTTACATTTCTTCTTACACAGTCGCCACTTTCTCCTTCATCCTCCCTGTCATGTTTTCTCTTCTCTTCCTCTGCAAACCAACCTTCAGCTTCCCCATTTTCCAAAAACTGTTCTTCACATTCCACGTATTCGTTGTTATCAATACCATCATTGTTGAGATCGTAATTGTAACTTTCACCGTCATCTTCGTCTTCAGCAGTGTTTACCTCTTCCTTTTCTTGTCCTTCATTTTGTCCCATAATTAGTTCTTCTTCTTCTGAATTCATAAGCCAAGTTTCGTAATCATTTTCAGCTTCTTCCCATTTAGTCATAGATTTTCTATCCGATACTAATTTTGTTTGTCCGTGATCATTCATCGAATGTTCGCCGTTAACCGAATCTTTCAAATTTACATTACAAATTGAAGCTCCCTTTTTGAGAGTTATACAAATTGGATACTTTTTACTCCATCGTCTTCTTCTGGTAAGACCATAGGGTAGAAGTTCTATCTTTGCTCCATTCAAATTGTAAGCTCTTCTTTTAATAAATTTCAATTTATGTTTTGATTCATCCCAGACAGCCTTCTTTGGTATTTTCATTTTAGTTTCCATTATCTGCAAAATACTTCCTTCTAGCCTGAAAAAAACGGACTTTGTGCGCGCCACATGATAATTATTGGGTTCGTAACTGTAGGGTAGTTCATTTAACCAGCCTTGAAATCTCTCAATCACAGCATGTTCCTCTACTGCCGGAATCTCTAAAACAGGTATTATCGTTGGCCTACAAATAAATTTTTCATCCGGTAAAGTCGTCAAAATCCTTTTAAACTTCGTTACCGTACTGTAAAATGTAATCGTCGTAAAAACACCCACCACAAATCCAAGCAAATACTCCGGTAATGGAGTAACATAATAAATGCAAAAAACAGCAATAAAAACAGCAATTGATCTATATGTCGCTTGACAAATTAATTGTTTTATCAATTGCGAAAGAATCGCTTTAATATTTGTTTGCTTTGGAAACACAGAGGAATTTATGCAGGGTTGTTCTTGGACGTTATCAGGAGATTTCTTCGACGACTCGCTCTTTGAGCTAGGAATGATATCTTTACCAACATCTTCAGAAAATTCAGAGGCTTCGATACCGCTCTCTACGCACTCGTCCTGTAAACTTTTGTCTTTTAAACCTGTCTTCACTCCGGAAAAACCTACGTATTTAATTGGATTGGCTCTGCTACGAACAATAGTTGTGGCTGGTTCGTTTACCTGTTTATCTTCTATCTTCTCATCGCAGGGTGTGACATTTCCTTGATCCTCAGACTCGCTGATGCTTGAACTTTCTGCTCGAGAGCGGCACGGTTTCTTCTTGTCACTTTTTATTCCTGACAGTTTTTCTTCAAACGTTCTAGTTAGTTTTCCTTTAAAATCTGACAATAATTTCCATGGATCTAGAGACGGAGGCGTGCCTTCGGGTATGGTATTCTCAGCGCCAACAGACTGATTCTCAGAGTTGTTATCAGAAATATTCAATTCTTGCGGAGATTTTTTTTCAGCGCATTTCAGCGGGGAAGAGGTTACATTTAACGAGACTTTTTCAAATTCGGGAGTCGATCTTTGCTCTTCATCCGTGCTAGGATATATTTCTTCCAGTTCGTCATCGCTAGCGTGATAATGGATTGCAGGAACGGAGGTCGTGATAGGTTTACCTTACCGAAGAAAAAAATAAATGAATCGGATAGCCTCTGTTGCTTAACGATCATAATCGAATTGCAAGAAACGTATACACGATTATCGAATCTTACCTGTATTTTTTTGCTCGTCTCACCTTTTATCATGGCCAGTGTCACTTTTCTCGGACTGTGCTTGCTGTTCATGATTGTAAAACACCTATTTCAATAATTCATCAGCGGGTAAATACTGTTGGAACGCACATACCGACGAACCACGAATCTGACCCTACGGTTTGTTGTTGCAACCATCGTATAACTCAGTGTCAAACCTGCCTCAAATCGTTATCATCAACAATGATCGGATAAACATTTTTGACTTTGATCGCAACGTCCAATCTGCGTATCGTCTTATCGTGCGCGTCCGCATGACTGTATCAACACAACGTTTAGGACAGACGTAAATATCGCAACTCTACGCGGAATGATTATTTCCTCGATATTTTCGACGATTTTCAATCGAAAAGCCGAATGTAAAAATTAAACATCTCGACCTACTTAGGTTCGTAAGCGAACAATAGACAATAAGTTCGTTAGGCTACATAGTATGTAGTACTTACATACGCGTACTGCCTTAATGTTCAACACTGCCAGAAAGTTTCCAGTGGAAACTGTTTATCTTATTGTTATCGATGCTTGAATTATTAGTTATATATCTTGCGCGATAGAGGAAGCGAGAGCACATATAATTCTGTAAAATGTATTTCTTAAAATAATGTTTCCATATGAATATTTGCAAACAATAAATTTGAGGGTGAATCTTTGCGAAAACTAGATACTCACAAGGAAATTGCAGTGATATTGTTATAATTATGAGTGATAATGTGGTCGTTTACTGATGAGGACACACAGCGGTGCAATATTCATTGTGCATTGTTTTTGACTTTTTTATGGATGAGCATCGTGCAGTAATGTCGCGCGCGAACACACGTGAGCCACGTGTCTGTAACGTATCGTTGTTCTTTAAATGCATGCGCGACGTCGTTCAGACATCTACTGTGCAAACAAAACATTGAAACTATCTGACGTTTTTTAAAATTGTTGGTCATTCAAGATGGATTATACCATTGTTTAATTACGTCGTACATGTGAACGCTTGGAAGCAAACTGTATAAAAAACGCGAATGTCATTTTCACCTAAAATATATGCCATGTGACTGTTTATTTTCTGACGATTGTCATTTTCTGTTGCAATAATACACGCACAGATGGCAACAACATTCACAGAAAAAGGTTTGTGTTGTCTTATGAAATAAATATCGTCTAAAAAGTTTCTGTTATTATTCAGTATGCCATGATATCATTTAATTGCACGAAAATGAACAGATAAAGAAGTGATTTGTGTATAATGCTTTCTACATGTAATACCCTTCGATACAATGGAAGGCGTTGAAAATTTATATGGATTGCAAAGGAGTTTAGACACAAGATGAGGAATCGAGCAATTGATTGGTGTAAAGAAGTACACAGGCTTAGGGAATTCTTCTGTTATATAATTACAATTCATTCTTTGAAAAAAATAGACTTCTGATTTTGTTTAATTGATGCGTGAAATTGGGTGGCTAGCCATTTTATAAACCATGCAACTCATATTGTTTGCATCAGCTCTGTTGGTTACAGGAATATTCTTTAATGTTATTAATCCGACTAATCAATCAGAACGATCTGAGTATTTGTCCTCTTTCGAACGAGAGGTATGTAATTGCATCTGCCTTAGTTAATGTTAATGGAAACTCCCTTTGGTAAAACCAAAATTATAACAAGTATTATATATGCAGAGACAAAATACAGAATTGATACCTGAACAAGATGACCCTCTCTTGATGTTTTCCACGCTTGATGGTTTTCTTGTTGGCATCGAGCAACATTCAGGAAATATACTTTGGCGGCAAAGCGATGGTATTATCCGTAAATAGAACTTTAAAAGTAAAAAATGTCATAATCTACTATACAAGTTTTACTCTTCATATTTCAGAGCCAATTGTTAAGGTACCGGTTGACTTCTCACGAGCGTCCACGTATGTATTCTTGAATCTCTTTGATTGTGTATTTTAACTTTGTCTAATTTCATTGGTTTTTCAGGCCAGTGTTTTTGCCAGATCCAAAAGATGGTTCTTTGTATGTGTATGGAACAGAAACTGAAGCTCTAAAGAAACTACCATTTACAATTCCCCAGCTTGTTGCAAACAGTCCTTGTCGCAGCAGCGATGGAATACTGTACACTGGTAGAAAGATCGACACTTGGTTCAGTGTTGATCCTCATACCGGTCAAAGGGAGCAACTTCTAGGATTTAACAAAGTTAAAAATACGTGTCCTCTAGAGTTACAGAACACTGTTTTTGTTGGTCGTACCGAATATAATATCATTATGGTAGATAGCAAACAAAAGAACAGAAAATGGAATGTTACGTTTTATGATTATTCAGCTGCAAAAATGGAACCCGAAGGAATAGAAAATTATGGTCCGTTATTCGTTTTATCGTTATACATACGTCGTTATTGCATAGATTAAGAATTTCGATTCTATTATTGTTTTCTTGCAGATTTAGTTCATTTTACAACGAGTTCAACTGGACGTATCGTTACCGTGGATAGAAGATTGGGAATCGTTCTGTGGGAGCTTGATGTACAGAGTCCTGTAATTGCAGTGTATACTGTGAGAGAGGAAGGTCTGCTAACGGTTCCCTTTACTAGTGTTGCGGATGAAACGTTGGATCTCCTATTGAAACGTTTTGCGAATAAACCAAGCGACATTCAATTATTGTAAGATATTTTTTCAATCTAACCAATTCAAAGCATACCATATAATGAAATAATGTTACCGTTTTTTCTTACAGTCCAACATTATATATCGGTCAACATAGACACGGACTTTACGCATTACCGTCTCTCGTTGATTCGACAACGGCTACAATATCAAGTAATAATATTGGACAACTGCTGCTCGAAGGTCCACTAGGGGTTTCACAGCTGAGTAAAAATGACAATAACGTTCCACTTTCCTATGGTAACCGTGAATATGTCAATGATGATACCGATAGCACAGTTGCCCAGCCGAAATATCAAGCAGTTATCACATTAGGTAACTATAACAAACGGAAAACTAGAACAATAACGATATATAATTATCAGTTATTAATCAAGTCTTGCCAATCTTATTACCGGGTTAGGTCATTACGAAGTACCGGCTGAATATAAACTGCAAGACCAACAACCCCTTCAGATTACAGGTCGGTCTGATCCTGTGATCGAAACATTACCACTTTTACGATACTTGAATTCGACGAAGGAGTCTTTATTACTTGACTTGACACAAACTGACAGTGAATCTAGTGACAGTGCAAAAAGTAGTATGTCTTGGCGCGAAATCGTACGGAATATTTACGTCACGAGCAAGAGCTGGCTTAATCAGCAAGAGAATAAAGGACTGAAATTAGCACTGGTTGCATTATTAGGATGTATTTTAGCGATGTTTTGGTATTTGAATGCGCAATTCAAGGAATTTCAACAGCTTTCGCAGGTATTTACTTTTTCTTAAATTTATATGCGTTTTATACATTTTTCACGCCTTCTTGGATGTCTGAAGAACGGAACTGGAAATAGTCTTCGATTCCGATTCTCTTGGTCATTTTTACTGAATTCTGGCCGATTTCATGAACGATCAGTTTTTAGCAGGGCTCGCGAGAAAGTAGTCGCAGCGATGATTATTACGGAATGCGATCGAACGTGCTCGCATCGCCACAAGATATGGGCGAAGGGGTGGTGAAAGTTGGAAAGATAAGTTTCGATACGGGGCTAGTCTTGGGTAAAGGTTGCGAGGGAACATTCGTATACAGGTAAGGAATGATTCGTTTTTCATTTTTAATAAATTTGTTCGTCGCGCTATAGAAAAGTTGTCTAATACTGTTTTGTAGGTACCTATAAGCTCTACTTCAGAAAAAAGTTTCACTGAAATATATTCACTTTTGCAGGAGTTGTGGCTGTTTGAAAATTGAACCATTTTTATGGGTCTTTTTTCTCATTTTGTGAGATTAAGGAATAACTTTTCGAATATTTTTGTAATTTCCCCATATTCTTCGCCAAAATACGCGTTGTTTGCATTTTGAAACATTAAAATCGTCCAATCTGTTCCGGAGTTATGACATTTTAAATATTCGCATGAAATTTTCGAGTGAGATTTCTGGCCCAAAATTATATTTTCGGTAAAGAATTTTTTTTCTCGAAACTGGGTCGGATTTCGGGGGTATGTGTATTCACCGAAAATGATTGTAATCGACTCCCGCAACCGAAAATAATTTTTCCAGAACGATTTGAAATTTTTTAATTTAATTGTTAATAAGTTTGTAACAAAGTCTCCATCGACAAATTGATATTCTTGATTTTCGTCTTATTTTGGCCTCTAGAATCTCCCATTAAAATTTTTCCCAGGGGAGGCCGAACACCCTGTATATATGTATATGTATATGTATATGTATAGTATATTTATAGTATATGTATGTATATTATTTTTTCCAGAGGTGAATTTGATGGTCGTTTCGTAGCAGTAAAACGTTTGTTGCCGGATTGTTTTACGTTCGCCGATCGAGAAGTAGCGTTACTCAGAGAATCAGACGCTCACGCAAATGTTGTACGATACTTTTGCACGGAGCAAGATAGAATGTTTAGATATATCGCGTTGGAGCTAGCCGAAGCGACCTTGCAAGATTATGTTACGGGACGATACGATAGACAGAAAATATCTGCGAAAAGCATTTTACGACAAGCCACATCAGGGCTAGCTCATCTACATTGTCTCGATATTGGTGAGATTTTCATCTTTCAACGTATACATACAGGTTTCGCACATCAAACTCAACTTTTTGCAAATTAAATGCACCCTTTTGTGTTGAAGTACGTGATCTTATTGATCGGACAAGGCATACGCTACTGTTTCTATCATCATATTTTCCAATACTGAATTTCATCGAAAAATAATGTTCAAAAATCAAATTATGTACGAGAAATATGCTAGCTGATACTTCATATCATAAAGGTTTGGTAGACGTAATTAATGGCTCCAGTTGCAACTGTTACTCTCACAAATTGTCACAATTATTATACGAATTTGTATATAAAATTATCACCAATTACTGCAGGGAAATCATTATAGATTAAGTTACGTGTACATTATTAAGTATCTATTCACAGGTTTTATACTAAACTCGTACATAATTATGAATTTATAAGTATTTCATGTACTATTTTGTATTATATACAATAAAATTTTGAATTTCCTAAAAATAAATTTATATTTTATTTTATTTTTGTTATAGAAACTTAAAACAAAACAATTTTGTAGAAAAATTTGATTTGCATAAAGTTGAAATTCTGTCTTATCAAATGTTTTTAATTTTTTCATACACAGTCCACAGAGACATCAAACCACATAACGTACTGTTATCGACTCCGGGACCACGTGGAGAAGTTAGAGCTATGATATCTGATTTTGGGCTGTGCAAAAAACTTCAATTAGGTCGTGTATCCTTTTCGCGTAGATCCGGGGTAACAGGGACTGACGGTTGGATAGCGCCCGAAATGTTAAACGGAAACAGAACGACATGCGCCGTGGATATCTTTTCTCTGGGTTGCGTTTTCTACTATGTCCTTTCTGATGGGAAACACCCATTTGGAGATCCATTGCGACGGCAGGCCAACATTCTTTGTAAGAAATTTGGCATACACATGACTATTTGGAACTAATTTAGCTTGATCCTACAAATTTTGACAACACTGTCCAACGAATTAAAGTTGTTTTTCTATTCTGCATTATCCATCAAGTGTTCCTGGTAGAGTCGTCCGGAAGCAGAATTGCTCCATCACCTTTAGGTTTTGAGAAACACGAATGTTTATAAAAAAAAGCACGATTTTTATATCATTGTAAATAATTGTCAACTCTACTAGGAGCACATAGTGAATATTGCAGAACAAAATTTGTGTTGGACATTGTAATAAATGTGTATTGTTGTATAATAGGCGGCGAGAGTGATTTAACGGCCCTTCAAGATGGACTTTCCCAAAGTACCAAAGAGCTTGCATTAATACTTATAAAGGCGATGATTGCTAGTGATCCATCAGAAAGACCCCCGGTAATGGCTGTTCATGACCATCCCATATTTTGGGAATCTGCCCGAGTCCTTGGATTTTTTCAGGTAATCTCGTTATATTTTATACAGGGTGTTCGGCCACCCATGGGAACAAATTTTAATGGAGGATTCCATAGGCCAAAATAAGAGAAAAATCAAGAATACCAATTTGTTGATGGAGGCTTTGTTAAAAAGTTATTAACAATTAAATTCAAAAATTTCAAATCGTTTTGGAAAAATTATTTTTAGTTGCAGAGGTCTATTATAATCATTTTTGGTCAATATTCATCCCCTCAAAATCCTACGTACTTTCGAGAAAAAAATTCCCGATCGAAAATTTAATGTGAGACCAGAAATGCACCCCCGAAATTTCATGCGAATCTTTAAAATGTCATAACTTCTGAACGGATTGGAGGATTTTAATGTTCCAAAAGGCAAACAACGCGTATTTTAGTGAGGAATATGTAGAAATTCTAAAAATATTCGAAAAGTTGTTCCTTGACTCCGAAAAATGAGAAAAACCCCATAAAAATGGTCCAATTTTCAAATGGCCATACCTCCTACAATAGTGAATATATTTCAATGAAATTTAATTTGGAGGTAGAGCTCTTGGATACCTATGAAAAGGTATTAGACAACACTTCCGTACAGCGCCAACCAAATTTATTAAAAATAAAAAACGAATTTTTAAGAAATAGTAGGTGCCTAAATTTTGCGGCGAAAACAAAAAATTTCAAATCGCTCTAGAAAAATTATTTTCGTTTGCGAGGGTCATTTACAATCATTTTTGGTGAATAGACATAAGCCCGAAATCTTGCGCATTTTCGAGAAAAAAATTCAGTACTGACGGAACTTTAAACGTTAATAACTTTTTAATGGAGCCTCCATTAACAAATTGGTATTCTTGACTTTCGTCCTATTTTAGCCTCTAGAATCTCCCATTACAATTTTTCTCAGGGGTGGCCGAACACCCTGTATATTTGAATCGTTTTAACAGCTTGTCGCGTATTGTCTTGTTTATATGATTCTTGTTTCTCCTACGCAAAAACCTTGTTTATTATTAGGATGTGAGTGATCGAGTAGAAAAAGAGCAAATTGATAGTCCAGCGTTAATCGCGTTGGAAACTGACAACGACCGGGTTGTACGTGGAGACTGGAGATTACTCATCGATGTAGAAGTTGCAACAGATCTTCGAAAATATAGAAGTTACCGTGGAGAAAGTGTTAGAGACCTTTTAAGGGCATTACGAAACAAGGTACTCGTTCATTGTTAAAATAAAATTTTTTGTTTGCAATATGGACCAAAATCGGTTTATTTTTATCATCCTCCATTGTATCCGTTATTTGCGGATAAAATTTGTCTAACTCTGTCTGCGTGCAAAGTTTCATAAAAATCGATATGTTACAGTCGAGTGATGTTCCTTGCAAGTAGAAAAAAATCGATTAAAAAGGTCGACATAGTTTCTTATCTCTAATACTCGTTAACGATTTTTATTGGTTTCTCCTTTTAGAAACATCACTACAGGGAATTGAGCCCGGAGGCGCAAGAGAACCTTGGAGACATTCCCGATAAGTTTACCGATTACTGGCTCTCCAGATTTCCCTGTTTGTTGTCGCACGTTTGGAGCGCGATGCAAGCTTTTCGTCACGAACCAACTTTAAGAGACTATTATCACATGGATTATAAGTTCGTAAATAATATTTGTGACACTGAGTCTGCGAGAATTAGAAGTACACGTGCGACAAATTACGCGTTACAATCGACTTCCTGGAGAGTACGAGATAATATTGACTGGAGCCCAAATAAATCCAGATACCGTGGTCAACGACGAAAACACGAGAAAAAGAAAATCGAGGTACCACTCGCTTGGACTTTGTCGTCAAATTAGACGAAGCTGTTCGAAACTATTAACTTTTATCAATGAATTTTACTAACGAGAGTATATACGTGCATGCGAGTACCGATGATGTACTTATTATCTGTAAAAAGGATATTAAACTACAGTGCGCAACATAAAAAATATTTGTAAATAATGCAGTAAACGTTCTGAACGTTTGAAAAGTGTCATTATTAATATAAATACAAGTATAGTTAAAAACATTGAATTGAACCGTTCATTGAACGATTCAATCCGATTGGATCTAATCTCTTGCATCACGTTGGAATAAACAAATAGAAACGAAGGAAATAAACTACCTTCTTTTAGAGTTTTTACATACAAATTATGTAATATTTCCGTATGTTTTTATAAATGTACATATGTCTATGCACGTGTATATATACGGTAACTTTATACAAGATAGAACATAGGCAACGCATGTATTTTTATCTTCTTTCCATTTTTTTTGTCGGTGATGACACGCTGTACGAATGGAAAAATAAAACGATGCGTATGAACATATGATTTACAACCGTGCAAATACTTTCAGGTACACTGAATATCTCCATCGCGAGAACACGTCGATGTGTAACGTCAGTCGAATATGTCTTTCATTCTCGCTCGATAACGTGCCCATTGAAGCGTGCAAGGCTTCTCTTCTGTACATATATACATAATTCTTCGGTATATTTTGTCGTTCCTTTTCGTTGCACATAGTTACTTCCTTCTATTGGAGGAAATGCAAAAAAAAAGCTCGGACTAGACGGAAAAATACCGGATAATAACGAAGAATTTAAATACATCACGACAAGTATGCTAATAGTAAAATTATTTCTCAACCGTTATTTGAACAGCCGTTCGAATAATCTTTTATGCACTACGCGAGTATTGTGGGTTCGCGTTGCAGAACGTTATTAGCCGTTATAGAAGATCTCGAGGTAGATATTTTTTTTATCGAACAGTGAAATGTTTTTCAATCGAGCTTTAAGGAACAGTTTTCTGGACCTGTGTCGGTTCATTCTTGATTTTCATTTTTTTCTCTTCCCTTTCTCGTCTGATAAATTCAGGATCGTTCCAGTATTCGACTTCTCCGCTCGCGAAAAGTATGAAAACGATATTGGTTACGACGAAAACACCAAAGACGATCCAAAACACGATCCGCCATTCAGTGAGGGTCTCATTCGGTGTCAACACACCGACAATATACGGTGTCAAGATACCGCTGAAAGCACCTATGCCGTTTACAATGGCCATCAAAGTGCCAGAGTAATTCGGACTGAGATCCAGAGCGTTGACCTTCATTCCTGGATAAAATGGGCCTGAAAAAAGAATCAAGAATAAAGTGACATTATAACCGATTCAAAGGTGAATTTGATGATGAACGAACCAGGGACTGATACCAAAATGGAAAATTTTCAAGTAACAACCGATTATGTCAAAATGTGTTTACAGTTAAACAGTAAGAATTTTAGTATACATAAACAGTTTTTCGTTTCCATTGGTCTACAGGGTGTTCAGCCATACCTGGGAAAAATTTTAATGGGGGATTCTAGAGGTCAAAATAAGACGAAAATCAAGAATACCAATTTGTTGATGAAGGCTTCGTTAAAAAGTTATTAATAATTAAAGTCAACAATTTCAAATCGTTCTGGAAAAATTATTTTCGGTTGCAGGGATCAATTACAATCATTTTTGGTCATTACACATACCCTCGAAATCCTACGAACTTTCGAGAAAAAAATTTCCGATCGAAAATTTAATGTGAGACCAGAAATGCACCCCCAAAATTTCATGCGAATCTTTAAAATGTCATACCTTCTGAACGGTTTGGAGGATTTTAATGTTTCAAAGGGCAAACAACGCGTATTTTAGTGAGGAATATGTAGAAATTCTAAAAATATTCGAAAAGTTATTCCTTAACACCGTAAAGTGAGAAAAACCCCATAAAATTGGTCCAATTTTCAAACGGCCATAACTTCTACAATAGTGAATGTATCTCATTGAAATTTAATTTGGAGGTAGAGCTCTTGGATACCTATGAAAAGGTATTAGACAACACGTCCGTACAGCGCCAACCAAATTTATTAAAAATAAAAAACGAATTTTTAAGAAATAGTAGGTGCCTAAATTTTGCGGCGAAAACAAAAAATTTCAAATTGCTCTAGAAAAATTATTTTTGTTTGCGAGGGTCATTTACAATCATTTTTGGTGAATAGACATAAGCCCGAAATCCTTCCCACCTTCTAGAAAAAAATTCGAGAAGATGCTGAAATTTTTCGGCAAAATTAAAAAATTTCAAATCGTCCTGAAAAAATTATTTTTGGTTGCAGGGATCAATTACAATCATTTTTGGTCATTACACGTGCCCCCGAAATCCTACGCACTTTCGAGAAAAAAATTCAGTACGGGCGGAATTTTAAACGTTAATAAGTTTGTAACAAAGTCTCCATCGACAAATTGGTATTCTTGATTTTCGTCTTATTTTGGCCTCTAGAATCCCCCATTAAAATTTTTTCCAGGAATGGTCGAACACCCTGTATACGAATTATCTACTCAATTTTATGAGACAAGTTTAGTAGAAGTGTGAATATCTACAAACTTTGGGAGTGTTGGTAACTCAATGAATATGATATCTTGGTAGAATAGTGTTATTATAAGCTTTTGAAAAGTATTCTTTCAAGACTTGGAAAACATTTTGTTGCTTTGGAACAGAAGTGAAACGGTGTGTTTCGTTTGTGAATTGGTACCTACCCATTAACGTCGTACCAATAGTGAACATAATGACCACAGTTGTTCTCTCGCATTCGGCATAGGACGCGCCAAGAATGAACGCTCCTGGACCAAGGGAAGCGATAGTTGTGCCCAGTTTTCGGACGTTGGTGCGCGACATCACACCGCTTGTGATCATCCAATCGGCTAGACAGGATGTAACCACGCTGCAAATCCACATGGTCAGGTACGGTAATGCGGACAGCAGCCCGTTGCTCTTGATCGAGTATTTGAGTACGTTGCTCATATATTTCGGGAGATCGTTCACCAGAGTGAAGAATCCCCAATCGTGTCCGACCTGCGCGGTTATCAGCGCCCAAACTGGGACAGAGGTTAGAATATGCCGCCATGGCACCGAGGGTGGTTTTTTGTGCGTATGGTCTTGCATCCTTTCGCGCAAAAAGTCCTTCTCTCTCTCGGAAATGAACGGATGCGAGTCCGGATTATTATAACACGTTACCAACCATATCAAGTACCAGACAATTCCGACGCTACCGAACACGTAAAACACAGCTGGCCAGCCTATCGGCGAGTAATGAAGGATCATTCCGGACACCGAGTTTGCAAACACCGTACCGAGTTGAGCACCTGCGAACACCAGCGAGCCGATTTTCGACCTTTCCTCCGGCGGCGTCCATTGGGCGAGCAACGCGTTCAACGCCGGAAACGTTGTGCCTTCGCAGAGACCCATCAACACGCGATCTATGATCAGACCCGTTGAGCCGCCATATTTTACAACGACCGGTGTAATCAGAGTGAACACCGCTGTCGCCAATATGCCCAGGCCGAGAGAATGTTTACCCCCGAACTTTTCGGACAGTATCCCGCCCGGCACATGAGTTACTACATAGCCCCAGTAAAATGATGATAAAATTGCACCCTAACCAGGAAACATTTATTATTGGTGGTGATGGTGTTTTTCTTTTTTTTTATAGTCTATCTACAGGCACGATCAACGTTCGCTGTTTACCTGCGTCATTCCGTCCCAATCGTAAAGCTCCGCGTCCGAAGATGATTTGGTCGTATTCGGAGTTACTGTTTTCGGAGTATTATGGTATTCCTCCTCTCTCTTGCAAATATTTGCGTTATCATTGTTGTGTGTAGGATCTGGTGGCAGTACCATCTCGGTGAGTGTGATCGAGAGGCAAACTCTCATCGCGTAAGCATTAAACAACGCCAAAAATCCCATTACTGCAAATACCCATCGTTGTGGTATCCGTCCACCTGCGCGTAATGAGTATATATCGTTTATTGGTAATTGCATCGTTAAATAGAGACTCGTGTTGTCGTCGCCGCCGCCGCAAAGAAGAAAGCCCGAGGTCAACGGCGCGGAAGGAATGACGATTAGCAGAGCCTTTCCCTATTGGCAGCTGTCTAACGAGCCGTATAAACCTATCTAGGTAAAGGTCAGATTCCTTGCACGTAACAGTGTGACTTGGGTGCAACACGATTTAGATTTCGGCTCGTGTCTGCCGTGGAAGGCAAACGGCAAACGTTGAACCAAGGAGAAATAAGGGAAGGAGAGAGAGAGAGAGAGAGAGAGAGAGAGAAATGAAAATTTCGGAAGCACAAAAATCCTTCAACGAAGAAGGTCGTGCGCGTCGGGTAGGTCCCTCGTAACGATAATTCGTGACTCGATTTTAACTAGTTATCGCGAAATCGTAGGGGAGACCGGGTACGGTAATAATACGTTAAGTATCTTAAAATATATACAGTCAGTCTTATAATTATTCGTACCTTGATTATTTATTAAAGTAATTTATTCAAAATATGTGCTGCGTGCAAGAGTTTTGCAATAAATTTTGTCGTCATAAATGGGCACACGTATAAAAATTTATTTATACTGAACTTTACCAAAATCGAGTAATTAACACTAGAACTACCGACAATTATAGTGTGTTTATTTGTACCAAAGAAATTAAAACGATAGATACGTGAAGAAATATATAATGCAATGGAAATAAGTGTTTATATATTCTCTTATAGAAAATTACGATAAATTTTCAAAAATTCAGTCGAGTAAATTTTTTACAAGTTTTATTAGAAATTACGAATGGGTCATTTTGACTGGTTTGGTAGTTCTAGTGTTAATAAAAAAAAAAAATGTATTAATTTTAATACTTGAATACTTTATATTAATTTTCCGAACATTACATTTTTGTTACTACCGACCCCCCATTTTTTTTTTACGAGTAACTTGGATATTCTTTCACGCATAACAAAATGACTGTGACTCGATAATGTCAAATAACAGTGTAACATGTTCGTATAAAAATTATTATTGCATTGTTATTGTGAATGCGATAGTTTCATTACTACCGTAGAAACGGTAAACAAAGTGTTAATACTACCGTCCCCGGTCTCCCCTACGCTAAATAAATATTTTGTAAACGTCGATTATGCCTTCTGGGCAGTTACTTGGTTTTGCTTAAATGTATAAATACGCCGACAAGAAATTATGAATACAAGCGTCATATGCATATTGGAAAAGTTTGTATTCCGACGATGGAATAGCTTGTAAAACAAAAATTTTCTTCGCGATAAATTAAGCCACGAAAGTAGAGACTAGGTCGAATCAGAAGATAAGGCTCGTGACAAAGGAAAACAATGCGGAGGACGAGTCTTGTAAGAAACTGGGGAAAAATAATGATATATACCGACAAATTTTTATTTATTATCTAGATTAACGCGCAGCGATTCTTAAGCTAAAGCAAATACGAATATGCCGATAAAAGTAATTAATTTCTTATCGATGTTACAGCACACACTTCTCGTTCTGAAAGAAATCCACGTGGATAAACTTGATAGAATAGATTCGGCGAAATGAAGTATCGCGACGCGTCGCGCAGTGCGAAACGTTCGACACGCGGACAAAATGAAGCAAAATGGCATTTTACAAAGTAACGGATGTTATTTATGTAAATTTGCTATATCATAGTTAATAGTTCAAGGCGCTTAAAAAAAGATAAAAATAAGATATCTGACTTTTGATAATGAACGTATCAACTCTCACGATAAACAAATATTATTTTTTTTTTAAACATACTATTAGTAAATATTAAAAATTATTTATATATCTAAATGAGTCTCTCACTTAAACAATTTACATAGATATACACATTAAACAGTACCGGTATAGTTATGTTTAAAACAAATACACTATAAATATTATAGTTTTAGTATTTCAATTGTATTATGGCGTGCAATAAGAACTATTAACAACAAATTACAAAATTCATTGTTTCATAATTGAAAATATTTGTTATTCGTCAACAGTTAATTCAAATATTAATTTGGCATTATTGGAGCGAATTTCATATTTTGTACACGTTTTACACGCTGCGCGTCGTGACTAAAATTCTTGACAGCGTTTAGAAAAAGAAAAAAGGATTACACGCGGCAAATGTTTATTTCTTTATCGCGTTCGATCAAAACGATCGATCAACGCACGACTCCACAAACGCGTAGAATCTTTTATTCCGTTTGGTTAAATGTCACCAAATGCAACATCGACGAGTTTATCTTATCTAACAGTGTTTGGAAACCCCAGACTCCGCAGACCGAAAACTAGCTTAAGATACTACTTCAGTACGATTGATTGCATTTACAAGTAGAGTCGTTGATTCGTTGTAGAGATAACGGGAAAGAGATGTTTGGCTTAAGTCATTCTTCGTCGACTGCTAATGAACATTCTGAATTGCTGTAATCCCGCCTTACTAAGCCAATTGTTTTCTCTGTCTCGGCTAACCATTAATCTATACATATCTAGTATCGTTTTATTTCAAAATAAGCGACTCGCTCGGGACCGACCAATTGCTTATTACGAATCGGTGTACTGTTCAATTTGACTTTGTTCCTGAGCAGAACGAGAAAGAATACGGAAAACAAGCGAGAGGCTCGAGTTAGCGGCGAACCGTAAAGTGACCGACAGAATAAAAGAATAAAATATGGCATGTCTCTACTTCTGGGAAAATTTTGATGGGAGATTCTGGAGGTCAAAATAAGACGAAAATGAAGAATATCAATTTGTTGATCGAGACTTCGTTAAAAAGTTATAACGTTTAAAGTTCCGCCTGTAGAACGGCAATCTGGGTACAGCTGAGTGCATGCGACAGTGGTTCTCACTCAGCATGAGAAACTCTACTTACCGACTCATCGACAGTCTTACAGTTTTTTTGAGTGAGAACCACTGTGATTGCTGTTCTACAGGCGGAACTTTAAACGTTAATAACTTGTTAACGAAGTCTCAATCAACAAATTGGCATTCTTGATTTTCGTCTTGTTTTGTTCACCAGAATCTCCCATTAAAATTTTTCCCAGGTGTGGCCGAACGCCCTGTATATTCGATCCTTCGTTTACTATACGACGTCACTATTCATTCAACAGTAAAATGGCTTCTCCGTTACACGGATCTCTCACTCTGCGGCTGACATCAAATAAACAAGAAGGGATAGCGAGTTGCTTATTATGGATTAAGACTGTACACAGAATGTCCCGCGTAACTGGGAAAAACTGTATCTCTAAAACGGTCAAAGATACGAAAAAATGTCATACGGCAAAATTAAACGGCATTGAACGATATACAAATTCAACGTAATTTTGTTCATTTTTATGCGTCGATGCATCTAAATGCAACTGTATTCTTTCTCTTTTTAAAAAGTAGAACTCTAATTTTAATCATACTATTCAATGTAGCTTCTTAATCTGCATAAAGAAGTATTAAGGCAGTTATGTCCTAAATTTAGTAGTTCAATGATTATAACACTTTAAAGTTTATTTTTAAAAGCTACATTGAATAACTTGATCAAAATAATAGAGTTCTATTAAAAAAAAAAAATCAATGTATAAAAATGAAATAAAATTACGTCCAATACGGTAGATCGTTCAATACCATTTAATGTTTCCTTATGGCATTTTTTTTGTATCTGAAACCGTTTTAGAAATATAGGTTTATTTATCGAACGTAAAACTGTACAAATTACACGAAATCCTTGATTGCCTTTATCACCTTTGATCGATGATGCATTATTTCGCTCCACTTCATATTACATTATTATCCGCGAACAAAAACAATTATTTGCTCGTAAAAATACGCGAAAGGTTTTGATGGAAAAATACTGTAAAGGTAGAAAGAAATTGCTTCTAATAACGAATTTAGAATGAATAAAGTACATAATTGCTCTCAGAGTTCGTGTTCTCGTTGTTCCGACCATTTATTAATTACTTAACAATTGTCTCGTGAAAAAGAAATGATTTAAAAGAGAAACTATTATCGAGGAAATAACGAGAAACGTTATTGAAACTATAAGAGCCGTGAACTTAGAGCATGAAGCCGATGTATGGTAGTACGTGTCTTTGAACGTGTTAAGTTCCGTCATTCTTTACTATTTAGGCAAACAATCGAGGCGAGACGGCCTCGATCTGTACGCGATGAGAATATCAATTTTCAGTAAAATCCCATACACGTGATTGCCTTCATTAATTGTATTAATTTTCTCCATCTGTTCTTTTCTATAGCTTTATCGAAGTTCATTGAATTCACAAAATATAATCGAAGCTGCATCAGCACCTAATTCGGATGTAAAGACAATTTTGAACGCAAAACGGAAATATAAAACACAGTTATTTGTTTATCAACATGACAGCGAAAAGCTCTTAATGTTTAGCGATAATTTTGTGCGCTTTATTTTATTTAACAGCATTATATTTAAAACGAAGAAATTTGTTTCTATCTTTATTATTCGGACGTTTCGATCAAAACCTTAAACACGTATTTTTACAATTATACAAGTACATCGAGGTTTAATCTTTTTTTCTTAAGAAAAATCCAGCAAAAAATGTGAACATTATATACTTTATCTCTTAAGAAGCTCCGCGACTTTTCGGAACGCATTATCAAGACAAATATTGACATACCGCGACTATAAAGTACAACCAAGTAATACTTACAGCATGCTTTCCAGGCAGATATCATCTTGTCGAATATTCTTTGACGTTCGAGAATCGTAACAAAATAAACGTGAAGTACAAATTCCTGGTGACCCGGATTAAATAGTAAATGACTTTAATGATCCTAACTCGAACGAAATACGTAACACGTTATTTAGGATTGTATGTAGCGGGTCCAGTAGTGGAGGAGAGAGCCTAATATTTATTCACAAAATTCTTTGGATACAAACAACAGTTGGGTCGTACATACCACGACCACATGTTGCGAGTAACTGAATCGACGCTCTCTGTGCGAATTCATTTTATACTCATGCACGTGTTTCCTCGTTGAACGCAAAAAGGGAAAGGTAACGTGGATAAGAGACTAAGAGCAGTATAATGGTAAAAGTTGACGCGGAGGAGGCACATAACGAAGAAGGGGAAATGATAACGCGACCGGATATAAGTATTCATTTTTTGATTCCTTATAGTTGTTCGTTTCTAATATCTATATAAATTTATATTCAAGTCAGAAGTTAGAAAACTGTACCTGAACCATCGACAAAAATTCAATTCAACGAAAAACCCCGCAAAAAGCAAGGGATAACAAATGTATCACACTATCGACCCAAGAATAAGAAAACTTGTTTTTTCGTTTATTTGCATCCGTTGCAACATTGGCTATCCTTTTCTCTTGATTCCGTTTTTCTTTTTTGCGTTTTTCTATTCGACGATATATCAGTTATTACCTAAAAATAGATGTAACATCCTTTCTCGCGGTTTATCCAACCGAGAAATTTATAATCATTGTTGAGCTAACTTAATAGAGGAAAAGTCTAATTTCAATACGACTATCAGTAATCTAATAAGCTATCGGTTTAAAGCGATCTAATAAACGAGGAATACGACGAACAAGTAATACAAAGTAAATACAGTATAAAGTATTTCTTATATTACTGTAATGATCATCTTCAGCTAATTATACTGGGCGATTAAATTTCAAGACCAGCTCTCGATGATGATTTCACGATACTCGAGTTGTCCTTGGTCCTACAAGAATTTGCTAAAACTCATTTGACAAGTCTCCATTTTTCAAGGAATTATATATTTCTCACAAATAAAAGTAATTTTTGTACAAATATTTATCGTTTTCAGTAAGAGAATAAATATTTCATACTTGCAACGAACTGTAAAAAGTAACAGAAAAACGACGATATTCCTTCGGCCGATTCATAATTAGTTATGGTTATATAAACTGTTTTCCATGAAAATATAGTTTTTATTCAAGATGCGATATGTAATGCGATGTACTTGTACAAATATATGAAACAATTATTGTATATCTTTATAAAAAATTACATCAACTTATTAATTAATATCACACGAGATCAATGATATGAAATCGCACTCGCCTCTAATATCGTGAAATGAAGTATTACTGTGATAAAATTGAACAATTTGACAAGAATTAATAGCGCAGATTATCTAAACTCGATAAGCTGTGTCTTCTTTTATACTTTATTTCATTTTTTAATCATCTTAAATCGATATCAAGAGGATTATCATTTCTTTTTTCGAGAGATTTCATCAGATTAAGAAGTTACTATACAAGCGAATTTTGTTGACGCGTAAAACGATGGTCGCGCGAATAGGCCACAGGACAAATTGTAAACAGGTATGTGCAATTCTTAACATTAACTTAGAGTTTTGTAACTTTTCCTCAACTCCTTATAAATTTGGGGTATTTTATTTGCCAGATATGCAGCTACTTCTTCTGCCTTGGCTTTACTTTCATCCAATTTTAATGTCTGTGAAATACGTGTGACACATTTCGGTCATAATATGTTTTCACGACTAGTCCCTGTTGGGAAAGAATTCTCTAAAGAATTAAAAAGGATACTTACGCATTCTTTTACTTTGTATTTTCTAAACAGCTGAAATAAATTCTGTACAGTCCACAAATTCTCATGAGGTTTATTTAATTTTATAAAGGGACATTCCTTCTGATGTTTCATATGTTCATCCCTATGAATAATCAAAGAGAATCTATATATGTATATTTTGTAATGTTGAAAATATGAAAAAAGATGATAAAATTATTATAATTCATACCACGGGTTGTCATTAGGATCCCAGCCATCAAGTTGTTTCGAACAGATAAAACATTCGACCAGATCAGGTTCTTCCTTGCTACCAATGGCAAAAAATCCAGCAGAAGCCATTTGGTCAGGATTACATAAATTATCAGAAGATTGGAAAGGCCAGTTTTCAAATGTTTTCAATCTACCAGCTTTCCAAAACGTTGAATTTACTTCTCTGAATGAAAGTGAACGATTGAAGAGCTTTGGTACTATTGATGTTATCATTATTATTATTATAACACTTTTATTATGCAACTAAAAGATAATGTACATATCCCATCAGAGAGTTATTATATTAAGGAGATATTCTATATTAAACCTTGCAGTCCAAATGCCAGGTTTCTTTGACCCAGTCTGTAGACTGTTTGCCGTCAGCCAATTAGCATCTTATTACTTAAGAAAACAAAACAATGTTGGCTTTACCGCGACAGCAAAAACTCAATGAATCACTATTTAGTTTTCAATAGAGCTATAGTGAAAAAAATCAAAAGTTTAGCAAAAATGTATAATCCATAATGTGTGCAGAAGCACAAGCATGTGCATATGTACATTATACATATATATTTTTATTTATTACTGTTCACCAAGCAGTAAAAATTAATAAAGAATGTTAATAAAATATTTGCAGCAGAATTTATTACAAAAGTATCCTTCAACAGATTTATACATGTATGTCTGAATTTTCTTCATAGGTCAAAGTGACCCGGCATTCAGACTTCGCATTGCTGCTGATGTAAAAGTCGAAAAGATGGCTCTTATTTAGGTATTACAAAATTTACACTTTTAGTTTGTGTTTTAGAAAAACTAGGGATAAATATAGATTAGAATTGACTACTTAGATAAAGAATGCATATTTGTTGTTGACCAGTGTTATTAATATTTCACTTGGAAAAAATTTGTAAATATTTCATAAATATCAAGCAATATGTGTGAGATTTTTCGACAAAACGAAATTGTATAGATTCTCACTAAAAAATGATGGAAGGACCTAAAGATACATATGCGTTTTTCAATAAAATACTTTTTTAACAATTCAAAAGTGCTCCACAGTTAAAAGGAGCAGCTATTTTAAACCTAACCTCACAGATATGGTGCATACTTGGCAATCAAACTTCTAATATTCTAATAATATAAAAATGGTAACTTACGGTGGGAAATCCATTTCAGTTCGAAAAGAATTTGGTCCCTTTAAACAGAAAGTGTGAAGTGAAATATCATTGATTTAAAAGTCACCGTACTTAAAGCGTCGCTCACTTTATGAGAGTTTAACCGTTTAACGATATGAAATACCGGTTTCGTAACAAATGTGTCTCGCGCCATACCCTCGCTGTTACCTGATTGGCTCCGCCATTTCGTGCCAAACATTGTTTATTTATGGCGGTTATTTGTTGTTCACAATATACAAATATTGATTTTCACGATAGATACATATAAAATTGTATTAATAATATAATTCAAATAAATATATTCTTTAAAGTATGTAAATATAATAAAGATTTGTTCTAACTAATGTGCATGAGGATATCATGAAAACATAAGCTATTGCACAGTGTTTAGCCTAATATTTACATAGTTGAAATATAAAATAGATTTTGAATTTTATTCTACGTGTAATTATGAAATTGATGATTTGAAGTGGAATAAAGTAAAATTGTAATTGTAATTAGATACATATTACTTGTTTAAAATAAATCGTCTGTATAACATCGCATACTTTCGGTTTGGCAATACATAAATGGCAGAGGAGATGAAATAGAGATCGGTCGCGAGACACTTCTAAAGGGAAACTAATCGTGGCCAGAAAAATAAGCTAAATCCCATTTTTGAGAAGTGGGGGAAGACAGCTTGAACGTAGAAGACCACTACTACTTCACACTGTGCAGAGTAGTAGGAGAAACAACATATACTTCACAGAACTATTAATTTATTATTTAATAATATTACTTAGTTATTATCTATTGATATTGTATATCAACCTTATTAAACGATATTAGTTATGTAAATATTCCGTTCTATACTCTAATTGTTCAGACGAACCAAATTAAATAATATTTTTGGGACACATAGAATTTTGTTTTATTTGTATGTCAAGGAGATAAAACTCGACTGGTACAGATGCAAAAGCAATATTGTCGCCATTATTTAATTATGAATTTGATATCTAGTGTTTACTTTAAAATAGTCAACAATTTGTGGTTTATTAAAATAAACAAGAGATTCAACGTGACTTCGCAAAAAAAGTCTGCTGGCGACAAATTACAAAATCTTGATAGCCAGTTAACAACTGTATTTCTCGAAATAATCTTATCATTGATCATCGATCTCAACAAAGTGATCATTTTAGCAGAAGCGTGGCATGTGGCACCACTTTATTGGTCATCATCACATCTCAAACAAATCAAATCAACAATTTGTGGTTTATTAAAATGAACAAGAGACTCAACATGACTTCGCAAAAAAAGTCTGCTGGCATCAAATTACAAGATCTTGACAGCCAGATAACAACTGCATTTCCCGAAATAATCTTATCATTGATCATTGATCTCAACAAAGTGATAATTTTAGCAAAAGCGTGGCATGTGGTACCACTTTATTGGTCATCATCACATCTCAAACAAATCAAATTTATGTAATTGGCGCCCAAAAAAAAAAAATGAAATCGATCGATCGAACACTCGCCAATAACAGTTACAGTTATATCTTCTTAAGATAACATAATAAGGACCAATGACTTTTGTGGGTACAAAGGTCAACTATTGACAGAGGTTGTATCTCCCCAAATTCGATAATTTTGCTTATTGACAAAGTCATCCATCCAAGAGGTGAACTTCATGGAGTTAACTGTATCTCGTAAGAATGAAAACTGAAGTTTCTACGCAGAATCCGCCATATTGGATTTCGAGGAATGCCTAATTCTTGAGAACGACGTGTAGTCGATAAATTTGAATTCTCAGAACCATTTTTCCTTGTAGTAGTAACTACGTTAACGCGTTGGAATGCGTCGATCAACAACTGCACCAATGGCTTCGAATTTTTCCACTAAACGAATCGTGAGTTCTACCAGTCGATTCTGTTCATTATCAATCAAACGAAGTGCACGAAATGTTGCTCGAATTGAACAAGAATTTTGATAATACATTTTAATAATTTTATCGCGTTGAGCAACTTTGTATCTCTACACGATGACTTGTAAAGCACTACTAAAAACAACTGTTACGTGACCCAAACAAGCGAATAACAAATATGGTGGTTATGGTAAATTAAAAGTTTCGTCGCTTTCGTTGGAAAACCCCATGAACGAGTCCGAGTCTCAAACGGATCGAACACGTGTTGCATATGCATGTTCGATGATTGAAAAATCTGAAAAAAATCTTCTGTAACATTGGATGCATCGGGAGATACATACATTTCAAAGATTCTGGATCGATATTCCCCAAGAATTAATGCGACGATGCATCAACATGCAAGAAAGATTTAAAAAAGTGATAAGGCAATGGTGCTGTAATGCTCGTTTCTAAACACACTAACACATTAAATGCTCATAAAACGTGTACTAAATACACAGGAGGTACAAGTCCAACCGTACAACCTCCTCGCGATGTAAATACCTTGGATTGTTTTAATGACGGCGGCACACTTTTCATTCAAAGTGCGATAAAATAGCAAAAAGAAATAGTACGTCAACTTTCAGTGGATCGTTGTAAAAGAGAATGACTTTTCTTTTAAATTAACCGTAAAAAAAAAATGTATTAAGGTCCATAAAGTCGTTTGAATTTGTAAAATTTTGTAGAAAAAGGACTATCTTCGGTTTTCCATTGCGTTCTATGATATAAAAATATCTTCGAGATAACTCAGGTAAAATGTAGAGTCTCCAAGCTTTAGAACGAACTCAAGTGGACTGTTGTACTATGTTCTTTCTACGAAGTTGTAACAATTTAAGGATTAACAAAATTGCCTTCTAGTTTCTAAGCATTAAAACTATTGTTACTTTGGCTCTATGGTATAACACAATTAGATCAAGTAATTCCCCGTTTGATAAGAAATCCGATTGCATGGTTCGAGTAAACATTGCAAGTTGTGCTGAGTCATTTATATCCGTAAATTTATCCGATCAAAGCGAAACATATATAGAATTTTAAATCAAGGTATGGAGTTTATTCAATAAATATGTATTAATGTCTGTAAATCGTATGGAGATCCTTTGGAGAGACAAAGAAATCCGTTTGAATTGATTTACTGCATCTTCAACCTAAAATGCCATAGTCATTGCAATGATACAACTTTTAATCAATTTTACATCACTAGATCATTTTTTGCTACGATTTCACGTAACAGCATATGATGCTGTAATGCAATTCTTATTATCGTCGACATTCATAAATGATGTGCTCACCGAGTCAGAATCAGAATACGCCTGAATTACTATTCTGTTTTTTATACGCTTCCAATAATAGACCTTAACTCTTCTGTCGAATACATACGTTTTATACGGTTCAGCGTGAAATTGATTATAACGTCATATACTAGCAAATACTCTATCTATCTTCATTAAGAATTTACATATTATACATCTTCCTTTATTTCTTTGAAAAACATAAAACCAATTTACCAATTACAACTGACAAGGCGTCTTTATTGTTAATTAATTAGGTGTCTTTTTTTAAAAAGTTTACCATTTAATCATAAAAGAAAATGTACATCCTTTATCCTTAGTAACAATCGCCATTAAGATGAAATATTTTTTTTTTTATTTCCTTTCAATTTCGATTGTATAATAATACCAAACAGAATAATAATGTCACGGCTGTAACGTTATTCACCAGAAATCACCAGTCACTATGTATTTTTGCACGCTATCGTCAAATTATAAGCACTACAGGTATTTATAAATTATGTATTGCTATTATGTTTTAATTATTAAAAACTACAGCAATATACAGGGAAAAATTTTAATGGGGGATTCTAGAGGCCAAAATAAGACGAAAATCAAAAATATCAATTTGTTGATGGAGGCTTTGTTAAAAAGTTATTAACGTTTAAAGTTTCGCCCGTACTGAATTTTTTTCTCGAAAATGCGCAGGATTTCGGGATTATGTCTATTCACTAAAAATGATTGCAATTGACCCCTGCAATCGAAAATAATTTTTCCAGAACGATTTGAATCTTTTCAATTTCGCCGAAAAATTTAGTTTTTCATTTTTAGTAATTTTATTTGACGTCCTACAGAAAAGATGGCTAGTACTTTTTTATAGATACCCATGAGCTCTATGTTAGAAAAAAGTTTCAATGAGATACGTTTACTATTGTAGGAGTTATGGCCATTTGAAAATTGAACCATTTTTATGAGGTTTTTCTTATTTTCCGGAGTCAAGGAACAACTTTTCGAATATCTTTAGAATTTCTACATATTCTTCGCCAAAATATGCATTGTTCGCCGTTTGAAACATTAAAATCCTCCAATCCGTTCAGAAGTTATGATATTTCAAAGATTCGCATGAAATTTCGAGGGTGCATTTCTGGTCTCACACTAAATTTTTGATCGGAAATTTTTTTCTCAAAAGTACGAAGGATTTCAGGGGTATGCGTAATGACAAAAAATGATTGTAATCGACCTCTGCAACCGAAAATAATTTTTTTAGAACGATTTGAAAAATTTTTTTTCGCCGAAAAATTTCAGCAACTACGCGATTTCTTTCTCGAAAATGGATAGGATTTCGGAGGTATGTGTAATGACCAAAAATGATTGTAATTGACCCCTGCAACCGAAAATAATTTTTCTAGAACGATTTGAAATTTTTTAATTTAATTGTTAATAACTTTTTAACGAAATCTCAATCGAAAAATTGATATTCTTGATTTTTGTCTTATTTTGATCTCTAGAATCCCCCATTAAAATTTTTCCCGGGGGTGGTCGAACAACCTGTATATTTAAATAAATGATTTAATCGTGACTGTTAGGAATTTGCCAAAGCAGACGTAAGAATGATGTTTGACCCTGCTTCTTCAGACGTACCGCGCATTTAAAACAATAAGTGATACGTTAGTTTCCGCGGGAAACCTTCACATTGGTCATGCACCGTACATAGTGTGCCATTGACCAGCATCGTGATGCCATAATAGCGGGAAAGAGTGGGGGATGGCGCCTAATCTCCAGAACTTAACACGTATGTTGCCACCATTCGGTTTGAAAACCGTCTCTCAAAGTTATTCAAATCCTCAAAAATGCTACAATCAAATTCTCGAAAATCCATAAAATTTTAATTACAGTGTTACATATCATTCATGCATGGGGCTGAAACGTTTGGTGACTTGGGCGTTGGCTCGAGCATCTAGCGTGCAACCCTTTGAACGGGGTTGACTCATGCCGTATGCGCACACCCGGCCCAATTTTCATTGCCTTTTATGGTAATGCCCCGCCTTAGTACTGAGCATTTTCAACTATATAAGGGCCGCGGTTTCTTACTCGGGGAGCTCAGTTTTACCTAAACTCTTGGCACGACGTTACTGTGACACTCAGGGCAAGATCGGTCTATAATCCCCTTCAAGCAACTATCTACGACTATCTACCTTAGCGGTTTATCAGTGAGTGTCCATTAATCGAGTAGAGCTCCCGCGAACGCGCCGCGTAAAAGCCGATAACAAATCTTTCGCCTTCGAGGCAATTTAGCAATTGTACAACTTCTTGTAAATCCATAGCTGTACTTGAGCATCGTCAAAAATATATATTCAAGTTATTATTCCTTACGTGTGTTATTCACTCAAAGCAACCCTGAACCATATTAACCGTAAGGCTAGGGGTATCTCACGAACCCGGTACACCTTTACCGCTCGAGGTGTACCATCACGACAGAGAGCAAGATCCTAAAACATCCTAAAAACCTACGTGGCTCCCAGGGTATAAAGCCCCTGGTTCGTCCACTCCTACTAGCGGCTCCCAGGGTATAGAGCCCCTGGTTCGTCCGTGAAACCATTCATTTTCCCTATTAATCTAACCCCGTGGCTCCCAGGGTGTAGAGCCCCTGGTTCGTCCACGTAACCTCCACCTACGGCTCCCAGGGTATAGAGCCCCTGGTTCGTCCGGACCTCCTTTCTTTTCCAAACCATACCCAAAACCACCGGTCGAGTACTGCCCCTCGACCGAATCCAGGATCTCACGTTCCCGCTCGTAACAACAGAAATTTCGAAAACAAAAAGTAATATCAAAATCAGATTCTACACCTCGAAAAAGCCCTAAAACCGTTTCATTCATAATGAACAATGTATTAACAATAACACTAATAATTTAGTTCGCATTTCTGAAGATTCAAACCACTGTGTGTATGTCACAGATCACGCTTTTATAGTAATCTTGTTCAATGTATACTTCTAATTATCTTCAAATAAAATATATTTAATAAACCACCTAAATATCTTGGAAAGAATGATCGACAGTTTATGTTTTACCTTGTCTATAGGGATATAAAATACGTATAACGTTGACCTGCCATGATAACAGATATTTGACGCGCGATAGGGAATGTGTTAAATGGCCTATAATGGTGTACAATGGTGTATACATACGTTGCGTACGATTCTAAAATAAATTTTACAAACTGTACGGATATTTCTATCGAATTGTTAATAGTGTTAGGCCAAACGTAATCTAGTTACATTTGTCATGATTACTTATACAAAGTAATTGCATTGCAATTACACTGTAATTACATTGCAATTATACGGTAATTATATGGTTTAAACGATTTACGATTATGATTACACGGTAATTATCGTATAATTACCGTGTAATTGCAATGTAATTACGTTGCAATTACTTTGTAGAAGTACGAGGATCGACTGAAAAGTAATCCACGCTCGAATATAACCCGAGAACAAAAGAGCATAGAATTTTGAAACACTCTCAAAGTTTTCAATGCATAAGCCATACGTCAAGAAAATAAAAAAACCTCTTCCTTTTCGATACTTAACATATACACGTGTCGACGAATACCTACAGCTGATATAAACATGGCATTGTCATGACGACACTGGGATTTATCGTTCTTTTAATCCTTGTGATTGTCATGACAACGCACTGCTAAGTGTCAATCAGTCGATCACAATATAGTTTCGTTTGAGAGATCAGAGTATTTACAATTATGGACCCGAAACAGCTGGATGTATTTGGAGTAATAGCGTTCGACGGTTAGTATTATGATTTTGAAAGTAAACAATAAAATAGCTGAATTTTATGGATTTATTTAAACGCTTTAGAGTGAATTTGGACAGCAAGCAAAGTTACTTCGAATTTTTATAATTTACTGAATTTATCGGGCTGGATATCTTCCCTTCTAACGTCCTATATTATCATCAAGTAGTACATTATTTGTTTGGAAAATTGTACGTACTTATGTTTATAGGTTTCATGAAAAACGGTTTACAACTGCATCCAGATGGGGAGCATTTAGTATATCCGATAGGTAACAAAGTCACCATAAAAAACGCAAAGACTGGCGAACAGACCTTTCTCACCGGTCACAAAAATGTAGTTTCCGCTTTGGATATCTCACCTTGCGGAAAGTTAATAGCTTCCGGCCAAGTGAACCACCAGGGTTTTAAGGTAATTGTTCTATTCGTTGCGGTTGGCTGTGCCAGCTTCCACGGATCGATTTTAAAAAATTACGAAGTGAAAATAGTAGCGTTCTAATAAAAATTTCGCAGGCGATGGTCATAATATGGGACTATGAAAAACGTAAAATGAAAACTAATTACGAAGTTCACAAAGTCAGAGTCGAGGATGTGTGTTTCACGCAGGACGGACAATATCTGGTTAGTCTCGGTGGTAGAGACGACGGTTGCATTATAGTGTGGGACGTTCAAAACGGAAGTCCTCTTTGCGGTAACGCCGTTTTATCTTTTGTATTCTTTGTTCGCTTTATCGGTTTTAATTTATCTCGTTCGTGATCTAGGCACCTCCGCTGGAAACGCGCTGATGATCGCGCGTAAGAACATTTGCAACGTAGGTTTTGTCACTGTCGGGGACGGAACGTTCAAGGTTTGGCGCATAGATCCAAAAGACCAAAGAGTCCATGGAATGGAAGTAAAAATCGGCAAGATTAGGCGCGTTATTAACTGTATCGTTATAGATGAAAACGATGAAAATATCTATTGCGGAACGACATCTGGTGACATCATAAAAGCAAGGTCGTTTAAAGATTTCTTTTCGCGTTTCTGATCCTTCGGTTGAGCTCAGGGGCAAATCCAGGGGAGCCTCTCTTGGGGGGGGGGCTGTGACCTCTGAAAATAAAAACAATTTTATAGAATTTTTTAGGGGGTAACTTTGAAACTTTTTCTAATAAATGTTTAGTAGTTTCGAAAGAATATTTCTTGAACTACTTCTTGTAAAAATTTCGTATAAAAACATTAATTATTAGAGACATAATAGAAACCGGCGTGAGAGGCCTCCAAAAATTTGTTGTAAACGGGCGGACGTCTAATTTTTCATTGCAAATTCTAAAACAAGAAATCATGCAATTTTCTTAAACTATAAGACAGTAGCTTCAGTTGCACGTAGGGATTTATAAAAATCATAATTTATTATAAAATGGTGGAACTTTGAATAAGAGATCTCAAAAACCTGTGAGAAAGTCAATATTTCTTTTAATACCACGTAGGAACGAATTATTTGATCAAAAATTCCGTATGTACAACTGAAGAGAATAGTATCAGGAGTATTAAATCGAATCAAAATTGACTGAGTTATTGAGTCGCCCAGTTTGAAAAAGTTGGTTTCGAGAAAAACGCGTTTAATGCTTCATCCACTTGATACAAACACTCTTCATTCACACCACTTATCGCTCTAGATTAAATACTCCTGGTTCGCATAGTTATCTCGATCCAAACACTTCCCACTCGTATGAAAACTTGATCACAGAAAAAATAATAAAAGAATTTCGAATGAATGTCCCGAAGTAAAGAGCAATTAGTTTCAAGCGTTAGGCATATTACATTTTTTTTTAATCTACTAAAACCTGTAACATTGTTATTTTGCGAATTTTACTTAAATATTTTAGGAGGTCATTCTTAAAATCACAAATATTAGAAAGAGGTAAAAAAAAAAGTTTCGATTTTTTCAATTCGTCACAGTGGTTTCCTCCCTTAAGTGAAGCTCTTGGAATTGCTCCTAATTGATCCACGTTTATTTCTCATTTTACCTATTCATTAAAATAAGAAATGTAAAGAGAAGACAAACTGTAACCGGCCATAGACTTTTTACATAGGTCAAATATGGCAGAATCGAACGAAGAATCGACCAAGTATCCAATCATGATCGGATGCTATTCGAAGATATCACGTGCTAGAAAAACAAAAACAAGCGAAGGAGAGGTATACGCGGGTGGCGTGACCAATTTATTATTCTTACAAAAGCAAGAGATGATTGTAGGTACTGGAAACGGAACGGTCGAATTAATAGAGATTCCAAAACATTCAACTGCCCCTATCGGAACCAGAACGAAGAAATTACTAGTTGTACCATGGATTATAACGGTAAATATGACATTATTTTTCGATTATAATTATATATTACGGTTCTTGTCGCGATTTCTCATTCGGGGTATACATATACAGGGTGTTCGGCCACCCCTGGGAAAAATTTTAATCGGAGATTCTAGAGGCCAAAATAAGACGAAAAGCAAGATCAATTTCTCGATTGAGATTTCGTTAAAAAGTTATTAACAATTAAATTAAAAAATTTCAAATCATTCTGGAAAAATTATTTTCGGTTGCGGGGGTGAATTACAATCATTTTTGGTCATTACACATACCCCCGAAAGCCTACCTACTTTCGAGAAAAAAATTTGGGTAGGTTCCGAAATTTTTCGGTGAAATAAAAAAATTTTTTTCAAATCGTTCTAAAAAACTTATTTTCGGTTGCAGAGGTCGATTGCAATCATTTTTTGTCATTACGCATACCCCCGAAATCCTTCGCACTTTCGAGAAAAAAATTCCCGATCGAAAATTTGATGTGAGACCAGAAATGCACCCCCGAAATTTCATGCGAATCTTTGAAATGTCATAACTTCTGAACGGATTGGAGGACTTTAATGTTTCAAACGGCGAACAACGCGTATTTTGGCGAAGAATATGTAGACATTCTAAAAATATTCGAAAAGTTGTTCCTTGACTCCGGAAAATGAGAAAAACCCCATAAAAATGGTCCAATATTCAAATGGCCATAACACCTACAATAGTAAACGTATTTCATTCAAACTTTTTTCTAATGTAGAGCTCATGGGTATCTACAAAAAAGTATTAGACAACTTTTCTGTAGAGCGTCAAATAAAATTACTAAAAATGAAAAACTAAATTTTTCGGCGAAATTGAAAAGATTCAAATCGTTCTGAAAAAATTATTTTCGATTGCAGGGGTCAATTGCAATCATTTTTAGTGAATAGACATAATCCCGAAATCCTACCCACTTTCTAGAAAAAAATTCGAGATGGTGTGAAATTTTTCGGCGACATTGAAAAGATTCAAATCGTTTTGGAAAAATTATTTTCGGTTGCAGCGGTCAATTACAATAATTTTTGGTGAATAGACATATCCCTGAAATCCTACGCACTTTCGAGAAAAAAATTCATTACCGAGAAATAATGTGGTCAGAAATGTTGCTCTGAAATTTCATGCGTATGTTTAAAAAGTCATAACTTTTGGTCGGATTGATGGATTTTAATGATTCAAAATGAAAACTATGCACATCTGTTCGAGGATTTAAATGTTAATAACTTTTTAACGAAGCCTCAATCAACTAATTGGTATTCTTGATTTTCGTTTTATTTTGGCCTCTAGGATATCCCATTAAAATTGTTCCCAAGAGTGGCCGAACACCCTGTATGTAGGGTGTCGCATGCAACTGAGGAAAGCTATATCTCTAAAACTGTTGGCGATACAACAAAAATTTTTATGCATTGATGCATATAAAAAATGCACCTGTATTCTTTCTTTTTTTAAATAGAACTCTATAATTTTGATTGCATTATTCAATGCAGCTTTTTAATCTCTACTAAAAAGTATTAAGATACGGTAAAGCTAATATGTAGTTCAAGAGTTCTAACACATTAAAGTTCACCAAATTATTTCAATTTACCTTTGTTCATTTTCTTCTTTTAGCCATCTAAAATCAACAAATTTGTTAAGTATTATTTTGTCCCGTACTGTAAAAATTACATTTCGTTCATAGCATCGCACGGGAAATGTATGCGCCACTGTGACATCAATGATACGCTACAAACATGATTTGATACTGGTGGGAACCGCCGAATGCGAGATCTACGAAATGGAATTATCGAGTTTTCGTACACGCTTGCTTGTCACTTGTCACACTGATTCGATATATGATCTTGCGTTTCCACGGTAAATGCACGCATTAAAACTTTATTATTTCATATAGTATAACAAAAGCAAAAGATGACGTAAAAAATATACGCTCAACGAAATGACTTTGCAGTAATCATTCGGAGATATTTGCAACAAGTAGCAAACACGATATTCGTGTGTGGAAATTGACAACGCAAAAGGAGCTGCTCCGAATCACAGTGCCAAATTTCATTTGTTCCAGTTTATGTTTCGATCGCAAAGGCGGCACTATAATATCTGGTAAGTATTAACCGTACGCGACATACTCGAGTCCCGATTATTACAAAATTTTTTTATTTATTGGAGAAAGCCTGGAACGATGGTGCAATTCGAGGATTTGTTTTAAACGGCGGAAATCTCTTATTTTCAATTCATCGTGCTCACACAAAATCCGTGTCGACAGTCACGATTACAAATGACGATTGCAGGCTCATTAGTGGCGGCTGTGACGGCCAAGTCGGTAAACTGTGTATTTCCTTCTTTACGAATGTACATACTCGTGCAGCGTTTGTTTGATTTGAATGTATCCGCTCGTTCAGGTGCGAATATGGGATGCAAAGTCTGAAACGCGACAACTGTTAGAGGTCTTGAAGGAACACAGGGGTCCGATAACGTCGTTGCATGTTTCACCTGATGATAAAAATTTGATTAGTTCCAGTACAGATGGTACATGCATAGTCTGGGATATATGGTAGTACAATAATGCAAGATTAACTTTCACTAAAATTTGCACGGTTAACTTTCCACGTTTCATCCCTTCCTCAACTCTTTGACTCAGCATCTCGAGCTCAACAAAATCTGACTTAGCAAAAAAGAAAAGAAAATTGGTAAAACGAAAGGATGCGAGACATATGCAGTGCATAGAGATGCCGTAATTCCAAATCCTAGGAAAGTTAACCGTAGAATAAACCATTATGTCTATGACCTCTACATCACGCTAGATATAGGAGTAACTACAGATTCCCCGTTGCTATTTAGGAATTTCACGAGAAAGTTTGCGTTACAAGGAAATACAATGTACATGTCAGCATGTTTCATACCTAGCGGTGTTCAAGTTTTGACGTGTGGTACGGATGGTAAAATAGCTTATTGGGAGACTTTGGATGGATCGTTGGTTAGAGAAGTCGAAGGTTCAATAACTGGCACGTTGAACACTATAAGTGTCAGTCACGACGGACGATATTTTCTCACTGGATCCGACGATTTGATTATAAAACTGTGGGAATATCGTACCGCGAATATTATCAGTTTAGGTCTTACTCACGCTGCTCCAATCACGGCTTGTGCTTTTGCTCCGAATGACAAATTTATGGTTACAGTAAGCACAGATGGTGCTATAATACTCTGGAAATGTCCTTCCGAAATATCGAGCGTGCACGATAACGGAATAGAGGAATCGACCATAAAATGCTCGTCAAGTTCTCAGAGCCACCAGAATGACAAAATTTTAGATGACACTGTACACCGTAACAACAGTGCTTGCAACAACTCCAATACGCACGCAAGTATGTAAATGTATTTATTATAAAAGCTCGGACGCACACATAATACTGTAGAATAGATTTATTATTTTTTATTACGCGTTATGTACTTGTATCTATTGATTCGCTGTATTCGAGTACGTGTACAAAAGTAACTAGGCTAGAGACTCGAATTTTAAATTCGATCGATTTTAAATTGATCAATTCCAATTTCAGATATCAAATCACCCTGTAATAAGGGACCTATGTGACAACGATAGATTCTGAAATGGCCTCCGTGTACAAATACATAGAAAAAACGTAAAAGAATGTTCAGATCTGCGGAAACAACGACAAAATTTTTCTTGAAGAAAATTAACAATTTTATTAAAATGGCGCATACCTTCTTTTTAGAAGTCATTTGATGGAACGCGGACGTGACTCATATTAAGATTACAGATACAGCTTTCAAGACGATTGGGTTTTTTCTTATCCATAAAGCTTCTTTCTTGCCATACTTTGCTCTTTAATCTTCAAGGGAGCAAACAAGAAAATAAAATAAAAAACAAATTTCATACAATAGTAGTATAGATTTAAACAATATTTTTATAATTACTATACCACTATGCCAGATATATCATAGAAAGATCAAAAGATTATGTCATAAGAACCGCCCATGATTAAATTTATAATACTTATTAAAATATGGTATAACTGAACGTTGGCATATTTAGTCATTAATGATGGCGATAAAATGTTTCTATACATTTACATAACATTCACAAGAAAGAAATATTCTTGAAGAAACCTTCAGCCCCAAGCTTGACTTTTACAATAGTGAAGTATTAATTTTCCATCTGCTCCATAGCAGTCATATAAATTTTTGACCACCTGATCAGGAGCTGGTGCAAACGTTTGATTTACATACAGAAACTGGCAAAGAAGGAAACATTTATATGATAAATAATTAATGAAATAATGCAACGGGTGTAATTTCTACATTATACTTACTAGTTTTTCATTGGAATCTAATTTAAGATACCTTCTGATAAAATCTGATATTTTACCAATACAGTAATCTTGACTGACAGCCCACTTCTTTTGTTTCATTATCGGTGCATTACCAGTTGCTTTTAATAAAATATCAACTGAAACATTTAAATACTAATAAATCTATTACAACTATAGGGTTTTCCAATAAGAGCAAAAGAACTTTCAATTGTCATAGGTACTATATTATGCGCTTGTTCAATTTATGTGACATTTGTATTTAGTAATATTTACAAGTCATGTTGGAAAGATGATACACATTTACTCGACAAATTGAAATTATTAAAATTTATTACCAAACTTCTTGTTCAATTTGAATAATATGTTGTGCACTTTGTTTGATTTCTGATCAACATGTCAACATGGTACAAGAAACAAAATAGACAGAATTTGGTTTTTCCTATGTTAAGTTTCATTTATTTTAAGAAACTATAAACTGTTGATTATCTTAAAGCAAATAAAGTTTGTTATTGGTAAAATATACCAGTAGCTTAATTATGTGCTAGTCATCGAAAATTGTGTTTGTTGTATTCACTCTACTAAACACAATTGTGGTGGTTATTTAATGATGCCGTATTTTAAGTATAATATTAACGAACGTGCAGCAAAATAAAACAACGAGTACCAGATTATATTTTATAGTTTTCATTTTATTTCAATTTAAAGTTCTATCGCTCTTATTGGAAAATCCTATATATTAGTTGTAAATTGTGGAAATCGTGTTTTACTTTTTGCTTTGTCCTTAGAAGCTGTCTGACTTTCATTTCGAACTAAAGCTGTTTCCGAAGGAATCGTTTCGAGATTAGCTGGCGTTTCCTCGTGCGAACTATCTCCTGGTTCCTCGGATTTATTAGCAATTTCATTTGTAATTGCGTCGTTCCCTTCTTTTTCGGTCATCGTGAAAGCTTCGTAGCAATTTTTGTGGAAACTTCGATTTAAATTCAAATTTCGCAAAACCAAAGTGACAACATCGTATCTCACTTACTAATTCTTTGGATTTAAAATTACGTTAGTAATAAATATAAAAGAAACTTGTAGAAATACGCGACGATATAGTACATTACAAACTTCGTTAAACAATATCAATTGCTAAATTACAAAATCCTAACCAAACACTAACAGATCGAGTGGAACATCAAGGAAATACGAAGCACAAACTATGGTTACTTTTCAATTTAAAATCTACACAGCAATAAAATCGTACTGTCCATAATGACACCATTAAATTGCATGACTACAAATCAACTTCCACATTTAAAATTGTTTGAACGACAAAGAAGCTACCGATATTATCGATAACATATAGTATAATATAAAGCAAAGAGGATTAGATAAAATGGAAGATTGTATACAAGCCTCATGTAAAAAAAGTGTGTATCAGTGCCCTCTGATGAGTTCGATCGGTATTAAACAGACCCCGCGCCATCACAAAATCAATACTTTCGTGTTTCGTAATTTCAAATCTCTCAGCTGAACGAGTTAGCTACATGTTTATTTGTAATCGCTGGAAAAAGGCTGAATTTTTTCATGATAGAATTTATATGAATATAGTGAGTATTATAAAACATAATATTTATTAAGCAGTATAAAGTTAGTAAACAGTAATTAATACTCGCTTACAATAGTAATTATTTAATGACTATTTATTGTATAACTGCACGAAATAATTATATATAATTGCTTAAACTTTCTCCTCTTTTCGCTCCTCAGATCTAATTTTGATTGCTTCTGAAGTAGTTAAATTCTTTCAATATTTAGTCTTAATTCTAAACACTAAGAGTATTAAATTTGAATTCCAGTGTGAACCGATAACGTTGTAAGTGACACAAAAATAGTAAAGGGACTCGCAGCCCCTAATCTGTATGACAGAAAAAAGCATTGCATGCAACGTCTATTCTGCACCTCGTCTGTGCCCGTAGTGCTTGTTTTGTCTCATCGTGTGGCAGAGATGCCAGAAAAGCACCGCCGGGTGCACACGAAACATGCCAGATACGCGTACGTGAGCTCGTGGAGTTTCGGAAAGTCGACAAAGGCAAACTGACGCATGCTCTCTTTCTCGATTCTCCGAAGCTGCCAGAAGTAATTTCGGATCGCCTCGTGGGAGTCGAGAGAGAAAGGCTCACATTTGCCTTCTCGCTCTAAACAACTGAAATCCGACCTCCCGTCAACGGCATACGATTTGGATTCTCGAGCCGAGATTCTCGACTGCCCCAGGCATTTTTACTTTCCGACCTATGTAGGCGCACATAAGCAAAGTACCCATAATGAAAAAAAAATTTTGTAAAATTTATTTTACGGAAATACACGTTTTAAGACCTCCTGATCATATTTTAATTATTGAAAAAAAAGAAATTTTTTTTATTCCCATGTATGAGCACACATATGTATATTATTAATACGATTTTTGAAAATCAAAATACTTTAAGATTGAAAATTAATAAATTAAAATGAGATTCCACTCTTTACCAGTATTGTGCACGCTGTGGTATTCTTCAATAAGAAGAGTTCTTACTTTTATAACATAAACAAAACAGTAGAATTAATAATTGCAGAAATTAATTAATAATGATTTTCCTCGATTGTTTTGAAATAACCGTATCAATTGGTTATGACGAACTAAATAGAACTAACTAGAAACAAAGGAAAAGTGATCCCGTTTGCCAGTTTAATACAAAGTATGGGTTGCATCTTAAATTTTAAAAGGACATAGTCGAATATTTTTAAAGGTACAAAACATAGCGTTTCAGTGTAGAACAGTAACATAAGTTAACAGGTAATGTCATAAAACTGTTTTTCCCAGCTATATCCCTTTTTACCTGAAGTATAAGGTAAAAAGTACAAGCTACAAGGTACGACTATCCGAAAATCGTTCACATTTTATCAATGTAAATGAAGCGGCCTTTCCATCAGAGTTAGATACAAAATTTTGTTATTTCTGTGAAAACAGAACTTTCATTAGATGTAGGTGGTGCTTGAAATTGTTATGTTTTCACTGTTTTTACGAAAAGTACCATCCAGATTCATGTACTTCGTACATTGAAAATAACATATGTTAAATTCAATTTAAAAAAAAAAATATTCGAAGGTCAGACAAAAATATAATGTCACATTTAGTGTACGATTAAAATATGATTGAAAAAATAAAAAAAAAGGATTTGTTTTGGCAGGGTTCGAACCTGCAGAGCAGAAGAAGCTCGGAACTTGCAGGCAAATACCTTGTCATTCACGCCACGCTGGTTGTTGAATGTATTTCTATTTCTGAAGATAAGTATCTGTAATAACTTTATTAATATTTCAAAGTAAAACCTAACCCAAAATCGGGTACCATTCCAACTTTTCCTTGTTAGAACCGAGTTTTCAATTTGTCTTAGCGAAAATCGTAATCACATTTTGCACATTATTCTAAAACATTTGTGGTATTCGTTTTCAATGCGATTTAAGTAAGCATGTAATGTATAAGATTTCATATAATGTTTTCTTTTCTAGAGAAGATAGAGAAAAAGTTTATATAATTTTTTTTATATAAAATTTAATTCGTCCTAAGATTTATATGAAACATTTAAAAGATTTTTTATACATTATGCCTATATATCGGAACAACTATGAAACAAGAGGTATAATCTGTAAGGAGTATATGTGTGTGGCTAGGAGAACCGTTATCGTTTGCGTCGATAGGAGTGTTTAGTCTAAGCTAGAGTAGGTATCGAGTGAGGTGTTTAGGTTTAAGGTGAAATACGTTTTAGAGACTGCGTCTCGAACGTGCGTTTTGTTTAGATCATTATTATAAGATAGGAATAAGGAAGGGTCGACTTTGACTGCAGGAACGTCACTCTGTATCGAACGTTAGTCGAGAGCAATCACAGTTTTACGTTTACGTTTTATGTCTTTCTCTTATGTTCTTTATGTTAAATAGTTAGTAAATATTAAATAATATAATTACATCGTTACGTTTAGTGTTCACGTATTTGAATCCGTCCACACGCCTTTGAAATGAGAACATAAAACTTAAATGTAAAGTTTCATTTAAATTCATTCAGCTATTTATATTCAATCGTATTAATAATATACATATGTGTGCTCATACATGGGAATAAAAAAAAATTTCTTTTTTTTCAATAATTAAAATATGATCAGGAGGTCTTAAAACGTGTATTTCCGTAAAATAAATTTTACAAAATTTTTTTTTCATTATGGGTACTTTGCTTATGTGCGCCTACATAGGTCGGAAAGTAAAAATGCCTGGGCAGTCGAGAATCTCGGCTCGAGAATCCAAATCGTATGCCGTTGACGGGAGGTCGGATTTCAGTTGTTTAGAGCGAGAAGGCAAATGTGAGCCTTTCTCTCTCGACTCCCACGAGGCGATCCGAAATTACTTCGGGCAGCTTCGGAGAATCGAGAAAGAGGGCATGCGTCAGTTTGCCTTTGTCGACTTTCCGAAACTCCACGAGCTCACGTACGTATATCTGGCATGTTGCGTGTGCACCCGGCGGGCGGTGCTTTTCTGGCATCTCTGTCGTGTGGTTATGTTCGATGCTGTTTGAATTCGGCTGTCGAAAACGAGGTTAGGCTACAGTTCCTTACTTTTTTAGTTAAATCGTTCATCTTCACAATTCGCGAATCTATGTAAAATGCCGATAAAGTATATTGGCCGGACAACCACTTTCAAAGGGAAACCTTTGTGGGAGATCTTAGGAAATTTGAAGAACTATGGAATAGGTAGAATAATTGTACGAAGCCAGCACGAACGATATCCCGAACCATCTTACATAAAAATATTAAAAGTAGCCGCACTACCACATGTTACTGATAATCCTCATGTAAGTATTTTAGTCCACATCTACTTTTCAATACTTGTATGGAAACGCGTTACGATCCAAGCGCATACTAAAATGAATTTGTGTATTACAGTACCCTCGAAAAATAGTGGCTCTTGTTGAAAAAACTTTTAGAGGTAAAACAGCCAACAAACCTGTCCAAATAGAGTCGGTAAGTTATAAGGCAGATTATATTCTGATACCTAAAGATCAGGAGGAATGTTATTTGAATGCTAGTAAGAAAGTGCCTGAAAAAATCTTGCCAAGGACAACAAACTTTCCACCTCTTCTAAAGGAACTCTTGATTCGCCAAGCAAAACAAAAGGGAGAACCTCTTACGGAGGAACCAAAACTTACGATTAAATATAATTTACAAGGCATTAAACATTATAGAATCGCAGAAGAGAATGAAACCCCCACACATAATATTGACATTACGAAAAGTGCTACTTTGTACTTAGACGATAAATGTGAAAACTTGCCGTGAATTGGTCTCAATATTTTATACGACTATCTAATTTTATAGATTAATAAAGGTCGAATGTTTTTTATACATCAGGAACCAATTCAAGCGTCATCATTGTCTCGTAGATTTAAAACGTATCTTTCGTTCTCGCGATGCTCGCTTTATTCGCATAAACCATCCAGCGATATTTTTTGCAACGATCCGAATCGTCGTCCATTATACCATCACCGTTGATTTGTACTTCACCTGCGAGTGTATTAAATCTACGATTGCTGCATTTAAATTTAGACACAAAGAATAAAAAGATACTTACCTGGAATACGAATTCTTTGTTGCTCAATGGTGCTGGTCGTCTCTTTTCGGGTCAAATTTTTCGCAGCGATATCCTAGCGTTATGAGAATTTTTAAATCGATCACAAAATATAACAACATAATATACAGCTGCGGACAAAATTGAGTGGACAGGTAATTTAAATAGTACTATTGTTATAATAAAACTTAAGTATATATAGTAACTATTTCCACAATTCGTCCACTCAATTTTGCCCGTAGCTGTAGATATGGTATGTGATATTGTATAGTATGATATAGTATGGTATATATTAAAAAACGATCAAATGTGATACACATCTTGTTTCGATCGTTCACCTTCCAAAATTGCCTCATTTCCTGAACATCCGCGCGTTTTCTTACGAGCCAACCACGAACATATCGTTGCAAGTGCAATGTCGCTTCTTCCTGGGACCACAGCCACGATTTTGGATAAGGCGGCCTAAATGTGGCGATGGATACATTAGAATGACCATCCGCCTCTCGATACAACTTGAGAATTAATTTCTTCCTTACCGCAGACTCAACCATTGCTTAAACAGTGGAATGTCAAATGCGTTCAATCGGGGTGAAAATTTCTTGGAACGACTCGGATTGTTATTCCACAAAATCTCCGCGATATAGTCGAGACCATTGAAACGACACTTTTGGACCTACGATTTTTTTCATGCATATAAAATGTTATCTACTGCCTATACCAACATGATAGAAACAATAAAAATGTAATTATTCGCATGTTCATAAATTCATTTCCGTCACTGTAAGTGAAACAAAGTATACGGGAAAGTACACGATACCCGTAAAGCGTTCCATTTAGAGGCTTCGCTAAGTGTTTCCTCCAACGCGGGTAATAACAACCGAAAAATTCTTTGTACAAGATATTTAGACGGCAATTGATCATTTTCCTGGACCGCAGCCAGCGTTTCTTCTTCGTCGTTTCTGTGACACTCGCAACATACATTCGTGCCATCATTTTCTAGACTGACTACGCTCGAATGTCCGATATCTGGAATCGAGCATCTCATTTCATTAACACGCGTATCGTGATTTTCCTTCGGCAATTTAGAGCAAATCTGCGCACATCCTTTTTAATTCGAATGTTTTCTTAAACGGATAATTGAATGCGCGAATATCATTTGTCAATCCTGCAGCGACGCGACAACGAACCGTCAAACGATCAACAAGATCGGTTTCTTGATCGAAAATTCGATTATGGAACTTCTGTCGGAGCTGCGAGAATTCTCCGAACGGTTGTCGAAACTGGTCTGAATGTCTGCATGCGAGCCTTGGTGTCCCGTAGTAAAAGTTAAGCTCAAAAAAGTAGGTATGAGCCATTCGCATAAAATTTTCTACGTTATCTTGCTCGTTTCCTTCTGCGTGAATCATTGTTCCGAGATAACCGACGAGGTCTCTAGTCGCCGAATCGCCGTGGATCTGTGAGAGGGCACTTGGTTCGAGAGAAATTCGCAAGGCAGCGCCCTCGGTCAAATCCGAGGATGAAAAGTTCGCGAGCTTGGACCATCAGCGCGACGACGAAAAGCACCGTGAGAAAGACGATGCTCGCGACCGTCGTTACCGCGATGATAGGGATTCGGAAAGAGCAGTGGTGACGGAAAAATGGCTGGACGTAAAGCAGGAAAGGCTTGATGGAACGCCGATGGTCGAGAGAAAAATTTTACTCGACGGGGAAGGTAAATAAGACGGTCGAGTTCGAAAATACAATAAGAAACACGACGGAAACCAATGTTAGGAATTTTTTAACTTACCATTCGTTCCCGCCAAAGAAGCGGAAACGGCTCGACGACTATCCGATATAGATGGAAAAACGAAAGCGACGGCCGCGACGCAATCTGGAATGGCAGGTAAATTAAATTTGTGAAATAAAAAACGAATTACGAGATCAATTCGAAACGTTGGCATGAAACGATCGGTTTGTTAGTATCTTCGAGAATTGTGACGGAGAGGGATGTCGGTTCGTCGTTGCCGATCGTCTCCACCAAAGAAACGGAAACAGCTCAACGACTATACGACGTAGACGCGAAATCGAAAGCGACGGTCGTGACGCAATCCGGCATGGAAGGTAAAGAAAATTTCAGAAATGAAAAACGAATCGATGAATCAATTCGATTCGTTAGTGTCTTCGAGAACCGCAATGGAGAAGGATGTCGGTTCGTCGCTGGCGATCGCCCCCGTCAAAGAAGCTGGGACAGCTCCAGGACTATCCGACGTAGGATCCGACAAGCTGGTGGAAACCGATATGATCGAACGAACTGCTAAATACGCGGGAGATTCGTCAGATAAGATCGCGAAACGTGAAAGAATGGAAACAGCGAGCGAAATGGGTAAACGAGCTCACGAGCCTATTGGCGAACAATACGCTTCAGGCGAGAGAAGCGATATCGCGGACCTTCGAGACGAATGTGATCCAAGCTGCTCTCGACGTGTTTCACAAAGCAAGTATAGTTTCTCCGATAGTTAGCGACATTTTTAACTATTTTGTCCCTACCGATACATAATTTTAAAGTATTTGATATGATTCCTGCAGAAAGCAAACGACGCAAACTCGAAGAAAGGCAAAAGTTAGTAGATGCTTACTTGCTGAACAAGGGCACACGTTACTTCGACGATGTCTGCACTTGTTCCCTTTCCTGTATCCTTTATGCCATGAAAAACGATTCTTTCGTTACGAGTATTTTAACGTCTGTCGCCTTGTTCACGCTTGGGCTCAAACTTTGCTCGGAATTAGATGCTTGGTACTTGCCGACTCGGCTCTCATAAAATAAATTACAAGTAAATTTTATGTACGATACAAGCAGTGTTTTTATTTCTCCTTTATTATCGTTGTTATTATTACGATTATTATTTTTATGATTTTGTCCAAAGTTTCGTCCAAACCGTATACGTACAGTGGCTCGTATTAATATTCGGGCAGCATGGTATTCTATATATTACATTATACACGATGATTTACCTAAACACCTCTCTGTCGGTTATGACGATACAAATAATAATTTGTATGTAATTTATATCAAAAGACTAATACAACGGAAAAATATCGTTCTGCCAAGCCTTTTTATTAGAAGCTTTTAAGGTTATCGGTGTTTTTTGGTGAACTCAATAAAGAATTTTGTGCCTTTATAATTATAATATAATTATAAATCATACCTTTATAATATAAATCGAACACAAAACGCAATTGACATACATATACAGGGTGTTCGGCCACCCCTGGGAAAAATTTTAATGAGAGATTCTAGAGGCTAAAATAAGACGAAAATCAAGAATACCAATTTCTTGACTGAGGCTTCGTTAAAAAGTTATTAACAATTAAATTAAAAAATTTCAAATCATTCTGGAAAAATTATTTTCGGTTGCGGGAGTCGATTACAATCATTTTCGGTGAATACACATACCCTCGAAATCCTACGAACTTTCGAGAAAAAAATTCCCGATCGAAAATTTAATGTGAGACCAGAAATGCACCTCCGAAATTTCATGCGAATCTTTAAAATGTCATACCTTCTGAACGGTTTGGAGGATTTTAATGTTTCAAAGGGCAAACAACGCGTATTTTAGTGAGGAATATGTAGAGATTCTAAAAATATTCGAAACGTTATTCCTTCACACCGTAAAGTGAGAAAAAAACCCCATAAAATTGGTCCAATTTTCAAACGGCCATAACTTCTACAATAGTGAATGTATCTCATTGAAATTTAATTTGGAGATAGAGCTCTTGGATACCTATGAAAAGGTATTAGACAACACGTCCGTACAGCGCCAACCAAATTTATTAAAAATAAAAAACGAATTTTTAAGAAATAGTAGGTGCCTAAATTTTGCGGCGAAAACAAAAAATTTCAAATTGCTCTAGAAAAATTATTTTCATTTGCGAGGGTCATTTACAATCATTTTTGGTGAATAGACATAAGCCCGAAATCCTTCCCACCTTCTAGAAAAAAATTCGAGTAGATGCTGAAATTTTTCGGCAAAATTAAAAAATTTCAAATCGTTCTGAAAAAATTATTTTTGGTTGCAGGGATCAATTACAATCATTTTTGGTGAATAGACATACACCCAAAATCCTGCGCATTTTCGAGAAAACAATTCAGTACGGGCGGAACTTTAAATGTTAATAACTTTTTAACGAAGCCTCCATTAACAAATTGGTATTCTCGATTTTCGTCTTATTTTGGCCTCTAGAATCCCCCATTAAAATTTTTCCCAGTGGTGGCCGAACAACCTGTATATTTTATTAATTGAATATTACAAATGCAAGTGTTCGAATACCTTTGTGTATAATTGTACGTCAAACATTGGTAGTTCTAGTAGTTAAGAAGTAGAAATTTTGAAAGAAAAAAAAACTGCTCCAGGTGAGGCTCGAACTCACAACCCCGGCATTGCTCACTAGTCACTGTCTTATAAGTACCGTGCGCTAACCAATTGCGCCACTGGAGCTGTTGGTAACAACCTTGCTAACAGTGATTTTCTTAGACACGACCACAAAATCGAAAAACCATAACATTATGAAGTATTACACGTACTTAATCATGACTTACTGTTTACGATAGTATGCCAAAGAAGAAAATTTGATGATACCATATGTGGATGTGTGTTGTTAAACGAAAATATTATTTGACGATCGTTACGTGCGTATACGCATATGAAAATGCAAGCAATATGGCTTAAAATAAACATTCTGTTGACGCGTTGAGATATGTACATCAACGATGTAGGTGAAAAATTGGTTAGATTCGGTCAATTCTAGTGTCATCGCCTATTTAATTCGTTCGTTCGTTTGTTGTAAAAGAATCGCGAAACATTGAAATGGTAAAGTAAGATGTCATATTTCGTTGTCGTTAAACAACGTCAGTTGCATCGCCTCTGTTTCCTAAACCGATTTATTATGTGTTATCGGTCGATTCATGTACATAATTGCTGTAACTCATGATGCAAAGGTAACGTTTACATAATAGTTCGTTGCATCGTTCGCTCGTTGACAATTATGAAGCATACAAATGTTATTCATATTTCTAAAAGGAACTGCTTGTAACGGTATCAAACTTGTTTGTTGCTTACACAGCATCTGTCACAGCGTTGTTAAAAGAAATTTCTCAAATGTAGAGTATGACACGCATATATGGCATAGGTATAGACACGCATAGGTATGTGTACTTTAGTGCACACTGCGTATGCACATACTGTATATACGCTGTTGCGTTTTGACGTGTCGCTACTGCCATCATCTTCGTTTTGGTCAATTAAACGTGTTTTGGACTTGCAAATATTGTTTGCATAACGTTAAAAAATTCTATTTATTTTGATAATTAGAATACAATGAATATCGATGTATAGTAAACGACAGTTAATCAATTTCAAACGGCCTATACTTTTAGTTTTCTCATTGTGGTTTTAAGAGAAGAAAATGCGACCAATAGCCTTCCTTTGTGTTTCGTCTCGATTACAATACCTTTTTCACTATTTGTGTAATTCATTCTCAATCAACTATGTGAATTTACGATTCTTCATAGATTGTGCAAAATAATATAGTGTTATAAAGTGTAAGCATTATCACGAATACCCTAACCTTTATCGTGCACTTTGCATTTTCGGAAGAACAATTTTTTATTTAGCTTCAGTGCGTTAATATGCAAAGTAAGTTAGTTTCGTTCCTTGGATTGCTCATATGCAGTATAATCATTATCAACATTCAACAGAAGTATTTTATTCTTAATTTTAGCGCCACTATCGTATGCTTTTGCCTATTCTCGTTTTAATTTTAGATACAATAAAGAATGAGCTGGTTTGATGCCACTGGGTTTGCCAACTTGGCCAAGTCTGCTTTGAAAGAAGCCCAAAAAACTATCGACAAAGCATTGGATATCAAAGATGAAGATCAAAAATCTGTGGAGCACCTTACAGAGGATACATCAGACTTTTTCGCAACCTGGGGATTGAAAAACGATGAAAATGTTGATCAAATAGCACAGATCGATGAGAAAAGCAAGGATTCTAAACAAGAAACATCGAGTAGCATATGGGGCAGTTTCAGTGGATCCTTCTTTGAAACTTCAAAATTAAATGAAGATGAAAGTAGTCAGAACCGTATTACTCATTCCAAATCTTTACAGAGTACATCCGACGGAAATGGGCAAAAATCTAGGCTTACATATTCATCATCTTTCTCAGAAGATTACAGAGGTAAAATTTCAAGCCCTTGGGAGGATTCCAAACATACAAGCAAAGATTGCAAGGAGGACACAGTTGACAAAGCCCACAATGATGCTTCTCAAGATATTACCGATGCATCTACTTCTGACCCTTTGAAGCAATCCGATCCGCTGGAGATAATTACTTCAGACAATACAACTTCCGACGAGGACGACAAAATGAAAGATTGTTTGAATATCAATGTAGAGAAATACGACTGGAGCGAGCACTCCTTAAATAAAAATGATGCTATTGTTATAAACGATCAAAGTGGTGAGTCAGAATGCGACAAAACTGAAGCCTGCGAACACAGCTTGTGTATCGATGACCATGCGTTGAACAGAATGTCGTACGTGTCTTCAGAAAATGATAAGAAGAGTTTGGAAAGCGTCGAGATTCTTGGTTCTCGATCCAATACCGATTGCACTACCACACCAGAATCGGACAGCAATTCCATCAGTAATTCGGCAAGTCCTTCTGCTATGGGCGCTAAAGTGAATTCCGAATCGGTGGAGATATTACCAGACAGTCCAGTTACATCTCCAAGTTCTGTAGAAATTTTAGGGGATTGGAAAAGCGATAGCAGCCCCTATTTATCCCCAATAAATCCAAGGCGCAGCGATTCATCTTCCGCCTTGGATAGAGGCGATTCAGTGACGCCCTGTTGGGAAGACAACAGCGCGGCGCAGAGCGGAAGTAAAGAAGAAAATCAATTGTATCCGTCATCTTCCGATATTTCCCCGTACGAATCACCGATGGAAGAAGCAAAAACGCCACACACCGATTCGTTTATGAGCAGCGTAGATAGTTCATCGTCTACGGGGACCTATCCTGGAGGATCGGTTCCGTATTTAAGCAAAAACTTGCCATCGTCCGGTGTGCATAACGTGAAATCTCTCACGTCAGATAGCGTGGAAGTGATACCATACCCGGATGAACCAGACGAAGCGAGTTTGGCCGAAGATTCTTACACCTCTGCCTCGGAGAGTACGCTCACCACGATATTGGAAACGTTTCAGCAGAAAGAGCAAGCTAAAAGTAAAATCGATATTCCCATCAGCGTTTCTTGTCCGGATGATAAACAAGCTTTGATAAAAAGTTACACGGAAGTTGGTTTAAATCTAAGCTTGGACTCCCTAAAAGAGAAACATAATTTACATCTGCCGATCGAAGCAATCACCACGCAGCCTATTCGTAAATTGATGGAATATCTCGACGGAACGGGTAAAAGATCCGAAACTGATCGAAAAAGTCTCGATCGGCTTTTGAACGTTGCTATAGAACCAGTGGAACCGAAAACGAAACAGTACTCTGCCGACAAAATTATCGTACCGCATCCATTAAAGTCGGACACGTTAGAAACTGTGGATCAGCATTTAATGCCAATAGACTCGAGTTGCGAAGGAACCTCAAACGAAACTAATTCAGAAGATAATCTATCGCTAATGCATAAATTAGAAGAACAAATTTCAGAGACACCTTTGACGACTAGTTCGTACGTGAAGACAATGTTAGCGGATGCGATGATCGAAAAGGGTGAGATCATCGAGATCGAAGGACAGGCCGCGGATATGCCTCGAGAGAATTCCCCCATTTCCTCGGAAAGGTATTTGATAGACGTACATGTTCTATTAAAGCATCAGATAATTACATAGTCTCCTGCATACTCATCCGAACGGCATAAGTTTCATCTTGTTTGTTATAGTCGATCCGATCTGGTTAAAATTGGTTCAGATCAAACGAGTGGTCACACCAGTGGAGACGAATTAGAAACTACAACTTCCAGCGACATTGAAATTATATCCAGGTATAGGTATGATTATAAAACAATAATTAGGTGTAGCTTTGCAACGTATTATACTTTTGTTTGCGTGCACGTGTGCATGTTGTGTATGTATTTTTTACGACTGTCTGATACGGTTTTCAAACTTGATGATAAATAACAATTTATTTTATGGAAAAAAGTCCAAATGGCGATTCGAGCTCGACGCACTCACGACAAAGTCTGGTAAAGGTACAATCGGTAAAAAATAGTGATCTTTTGACGAAAACTTTAAAAGCTAGAGAACATTCAAGAGGATTGAGCGAAATTAGCGTGGGATCCGACGAAGGGAACATCGAGATAGAGACATTGTTAAAGCGTGTACAGGAAATGACAGAAATATTAGAAGCTAGAGAATCGAAGCTTCTAGACATGAGCAGAATGAACATGGAATTACACGAGCAAAATATCAATCTAAAAAAGTATGTTCCGATATACGCGACACATGGTTCGATTCATTTGTCTTTCGTTTTGTTGATTTATTTCTGTATTTTACATAGGCAGCTCGACAATTTTGAAAAGAACGCGGAGCAAAGTCAGCATTTGAATCAAATTGCTGACGAATATACACAACGATTGTCCGCGTTAGAAAAAAAGTTTCAGCAAGCGATACGGGAACGAGATTTGTTGAGGAAGAACTTGGAACAGTTAAAATTGGAAGCAGCTACGCGTTTATCCTCCCAAGAGATGTTTAGTTTGAGCGCCGAGAAAGACGAAATCATTAAGGAGCTTAGGGAAGAAGGTGAAAAGTTGAGCAAGCAACAGCTTCAGCATAGTAATATTATTAAAAAGTTACGAGTCAAGGAAAAAGAAAACGATGCTTTAATAAAGAGTCAAAAGTACGTAAGTCATATTTTTTTTTATAAAAGCAAACCAACAAATAGGAGCGCGTATTTAATTTCATCTTTCAAGGATGAGATTATCTGTGGTAACAATATTTAAACGTGGAACGTTTACAGGGAACAAATGGAAGAACAGACATCAGAATTGGAACGTTTGAAGAGATCGTTGCACGCGAAAGAAGAAGTCGAACGATCCCAAATAGAGGCTGTCCATACATTAACGGCAAAAACGAAAAAACAAGAAAAAGAAATTTTAACATTACAAGAAAAATTAGATAACACTCTCCACAGGATGGATGCCTACAAGAAAAGTTTGGATGCTGCGAAAATGTAAATAAAATGATTTAATCAATTTTTTTCTCGAGAGTATTGTTTGTAATTTATTTTCACAAAAACAAGACAAAATTTTTGTTAAATTGTTCCCATTTCTTTCACCTTTGTAGTCACTCGGAGTTATACGTTAATCAACGAATTAATATATTTTAGAGATTTGACCGAAACTAAGAAACTTCTGGCAGCAACGGAAACGGAATTAAAAGAGGCGACAAACAGCGCCCGGGAATCGTGTCAGCTTCTTGCGCAAGTAGAAGAACTGAAAGTTAAATTACGGGAATCGGAGGAAATGCGTGTCAAGTAAATATCTCACAGACGAAATGGTATTCATAATAGTCCTCTGATAAAATAATTTCTTATGCTACTAGCTCGTCCTTTGTCTTGTCGTATGTTTAGAAAAGAAGAGTTTCTTAAGCACGAGAACAGCGAGCTGCTGAAACGCTTAGAAGCCGCCGAAGCTAGAAGCGAAGAACTTTCGGAATCGGTATCGATGGCCACGAAACCATTACTTAGACAATTAGAACAGCTTCAAGCGAATTTGACGCACAAGTCCAACAGCTTCATGAAGCAAGAAAAGGCGTTATCGGAGAAAAATATCGAATTGCAGACCAAAGTGGAAAATTTAATTGAAATGGAACGTTACTTAAAAGAGGAAAATGTTAACTTAAAGTCGAAAATATCTCAGTTAGAATCGAAACTCACTGCTAAAGAGACCGAAAGAACGCGACTGCAAGAGTCGTACAACGAATTAATGATAAAAAAGGAGAAGCTAATCGAACAGAATGTCCGGTAAGAAAATTTCGCTTTTTGGAGCGTTTAGTTCAATTCAAATCAAGGAAACGTACGAGGAGTATTGATGTGGTTTTTTTTCAGACATCGGCAAACTATAGAAACACTTACGCAGTCGCATTCTTCGCAAATAACGGAGCTGAACAAAGAAATTGTGGCGTTAGAAAATAAACTGGCTGTTGAGCAAGCAGCTACGGACGCAGAAAAGAAGAAAAATCACGCTATGTCAGAGCAACGACGAAATGTTGGAAGCAACGAGCGACTCAGTTCTACCACTGATATAGAGGAAGACTCAGTAGATGCGATAAACAGTATTTGGCCGGTAACATATTCACACAACACTATTTAATTTTCATAGCATATAGTGTATGCTAGAGTCTAGAAAATTATGAATTGAACTATTGTAATTTCAGTTATACCATTCTGAAGACAATTCGGAAAGGTACCCGGTGTACGACGGTATCAGGGCAGGATCGAGTAGCACTTCCATATTTGAGAATTTGCAATCACAATTGAAACAAAAAGATGGTATGTTTTCAAATATTTGTTGGCGATACGTTGCTAAATTTTATCGATCGCACTGTTCAACAAATTAATATCTGTTATTGTTCTGCAATATCCATTTCGGGATTCCCAGTTACAGTTCCTCGTCTCAAACACATATCCGGGAACAAAATTGTACTACCACCCTTAGTTTTTGAGAAACGCGAATTTTTGCAAAAAGAGCAAAACAAAATTCGTGTTAGACAGCGTTATCGTCAGTATATTCGAACGATTTGGTACTCGACGAAATTAACGGAATGGATTTGTTTTTATAGGTGAAATACAGCAACTTCAGTGGGAATTATCGCGTCGTAATACAGAACGGGATGCACTTAACACTGAACTATCCACGTTAACCTTAAAGATCGAAGAATTGAATAGCAAAGTTTCGAATATTATGGTTTTGAACGAAAGTTTGCAGGAAATACAAACACGATACGACGCGTTGTTACAAATGTACGGAGAGAAAATGGAGGAAAATCAAGAATTGCGTTTAGACCTTGCAGATATTAAAGAAATGTACAAAACGCAAATTGATCAACTTCTAAAACGAGATACTTGAAATTGTTCGCGATTAAAACATCCTCATTGATTCATTTAAGTTTCATAGATACGACGACACGTTCTTAAATAATGTTGCTATTACAACGAAATCGTCGAGGTTGATTGAAAACGATAGGGAATGGTAGTAAACTATTGATACCAATTATTAATCTGTATAAAATTACTTTAAGGAAGTATCGTGAAAGTTGCAATCTAGTTAAATTAATTTTATGTTTTACGGTCTATACTTTTGGGAGATTCGAGCTGGTCACGTTGAGTTAGAGAATTCAAACTCTGTCAATTTTATATTCCACTTATTTAATGTTTGTGTAAAATTGCAAAAGCTGCAGTTTGAAGTTCCGTTCACTCCGCAGTTATCGCTGTCGTCAATCGATGGACGACTACCAGACGAGTAACTATTCAAATCAATCTCCGTTGTGTACGTATATGCGCGCATACATGTATATACATCGTGTAAAAGTAGAGTAAGAAGGCAAACAATGTGATATGAAGTATAATATATCTTTTAAAGTTTCTCATATTGTAATATACAATTGAATTACAATGTAATTTATTAAAAAATTACGTTCGTTTACTGAGAATGGTATCTCTTTTGTAGCTACAAACGAGATATCGAAAGATTCAAAATTTAAGGTCGTAATTTTAAATTGGGAGTTGAGAACTTATTGACACATAAGTCTGCACACACGGGCGTACACATACATAGGCAAGTAAGCGAGCAAGCAAAGCATGCAGGCAGACAAAGACTCATATTCAATAAGAATAATACGTATCGGAGAAGAAGAATGGATATGTAAAAAGATTGAAATGGAATGGTGCGGAAATAAAGTAGCCAAAACGTATTGATCGAAAAGGTGCCGAAGAAAATCACATGAAGGGGGGAAAAGGAGATACAGAATGATGAATACCGATGGGTTACCATATCGAAAATAAGAGATCCAAGGTAAATGAACCGTAGGTAAGAATGTTTCTGGAAAGAGTAATTCAACCGAAGGGAATAGATCATTCTCATTATTTTTATATATACCGTAAACTTTATTGGTTACAAAGTGCGACCTTCTCTCTGGTCCTTTCCCTCGTAACAAACGGAAATAAAAAAAAAACGAAAAAGAGAAAAACGCGAGACGTTCGAGTGCTCTTTCGAATTGATGTATTTTTTTTTTTACCTATTACGCAAAAAGAAACATGTTTCTTTCTCTTGAATATCTGCAGCGACATTCACGTTTTCTACTTTGCGTTCTCTCTATTTCAAACTATCGTAGATCGGCGATCGACTATTACGACCGTTGTTACAGAGGCGCGATGGTACAATGATTGTTAATCAAATGATGTTATTACAGAAAACGGTGGGAAAAAACTTGAAACAGGCGACTGTTCATCCTGTGCGAGAAACATTGAAATTGCAGATTTTACCGAATAATAAGTGTAAACTTTGCATAAAATGTAAAAACTGTTGTATTCGAGCGGAAAACTAGCCAGGCATTGAAATTATTACTATTAGAATAATAAGAATCAAACGAGGACGAATATAATGCGTCTACATTATCGATGAAAAATTTAGATATATATAATCAGATTAAATAAAAGCACCAATATTGATAATACATTGAATTGTAATAATGCTTGGCTTTTCATTTCCGGCGTCTCAACAATGAACCTCGTTTATTTTATACAAGACTCGATAGTGACGTCGTTGTTGGTCCCGCTGTGAACTCAAACTCTAAATCTAATCACTCGTTAACAGTGATGATACACACGTTCTCCAAAAATTGGTTTACAGTCGTAAGACTCGACCCCGACCGACCGATACGTACGTTTGCTAAGATACTAGGGAAATTTTATGAGTGAATCGCGAAATAAAATAAATTTAAACTCGGAGAAGGACCGTTTCTTCGAACGAATAACGTTCGTGGCAGACAACGCGTCATAGATGTTCTCGTTAAGAGTCTCGAGTGTCGTCACCGTCGACGCGTTAATCGTCATCGAGTTTCTCCGCATCGTCGACTGAACTTTCAGTCGTCTCGTTATTCCAAAGATGCGACAGATTCTATGCTTTTCCCAAATCTATCGTCGACATTTAAACATTAAAGCCATTCCCAACACGTCAACAAATAGCGGATTCAATAACAAATGACTGTCGTTCAATATTGCGATGATAAGTGCCGTTGACTCTTTCCTCAAATGTGCTTTTATTTGTATTGCACGTCAGTCCACTTTTAATAAATAATTATCGTTTGGTAGTTGTTTTAATCAATCGCCTTACGAAAGAAAATATGACGAGAGTACGTTGACCAGTGGAAACTAGCAAAAAAGGAATGGACCTCTATGGAATTGCACAGTACGCGGCGTAGACGAGAGATTATTGAGATAATCATAGAATCAGTGCCAGAATCGAAGTTCGATCGTGAGTCGCTGATCGCGCAGGATTTTTCCTTGTATTTAGGCACGCGTTGCCGAACTTGCACGGCATCCTTGCGGGCATAGACTTTCTCTTCCAGGTGACGACGAAGTTACTTCACACCTGGTCGAACAGAGAGCTGGCTCCATCGAGCGTAGAGCGAAGGACGGTACGAACTCTAGTACCGTGTGTAACGAGCATTGAACCATCGACGCGATCGCGTCAACCTCCTTTCGTTCAGACCCACGGTGTCCAACCCTCGTACAAAAGGGCTAAATTGTCGGTGCTCTGAGCCTCGCGTATCACGTACTCCACCTGTTCGGCCGTGGTGTATTTGCGTGTCGGTTGTGGATCACGTCCTTCCAGTTTCATTCGTACGCGACGCCATACGTTCAACGCGTAAGCATTCCGCTCTTGAACAGCTGTATATACGAGAATAAAAAAAGAAAGATAAGCGATGGTAACGAATGGACGCTTCTAAAAAATCGTACGACCAATAATAAGTAAACTTTACCTTTGCCCGTAGTCGGATCTCTGGCCAACGGAACTCCCTTTTTCGGGCTGTAACACACGCCCTCTTGCCTGGTCAACTTTCCTTTCTTTTTTGTCATAACGACGGCCGAAGTTTCAGTCTCGGTCTCGTTCTCGGTTACAGCCTCGGCCCCAATCTCGTTCTCTCTTTCTCGCCCCTTTTCATTCGCTTTCTCGGTTTCTTTCTGCTTCTCTAGCATCTTTGCTGAATTCGTCCTCCTCTCGTTCGCAAACTCTAGCAACTCGCTGTACAAACTCGGCACCGTGACCGCCATATTCTCCAATTCTTCTTTGATCGTTCTACCTCTAGCTGCGTCGAGGCTGTCTGATTCAAGTTCCTTGACGATCGATGACACGCTTTCGGTAAAAGACCGATACGACGAGAGAAATTCTTGCAAGCCGTCGATATTTTCTTGCTTGGTCATTGTTCGCAATAAAATCCGTACGTCCCACATCAATATATGATGTTCGGACAAGACGAGTTGTAAATTTCTGACCTGCTCCCTCAAGTGTTCCTGAGCAGCTAGCAAACATTCTTGCTTCTCTTGGAGTTCCTTCTGAACGTCTAGTATCGCCTCGGAAATAAATCTTTCCGCGTGCTTCAACCAGTTTATGTCAACGTTGCAATCCACTTGCAGCAATTCGACCAGGCTCTCCTCGATCGCGGTAACGGTAATGGTTAGATTCATTGTTAAAATACAGCTTTCTTCCCAATGCTTGACCAACTTGGCGAAATTCGCATCATGCGTCACGCTCTCCGACGTTCTGGTTCTTAAAGCCTCGTAGTGCAATATAGAATTGCACGTATTAACGACACTGGATGCAAGATTTTGCTGCCGGGTCAACTTCTCGCAAGAAGAAAGCACGGCGTTGTCAAACGCGGACATCACTTCCCCGAGGGCCGGATTCGCCCCCGCGGCCCACTTCAAACGTTGCACTGCACTAGAGACAAGATTTTGTTGTTGCTCCCGTGTTTCGCATACGCGAGACTGTAAACTCGAGAGCGCCGCGGCTGTTTTTCGTAATTCTAACATGAACGCTGAACGATCTAAAAGCAACAAAAACAAACAAGAAATTAGTCGAGAAGAAAAATCATGCCGGTATTAAGTCTTCGAAGAAGAGGCGAACGAGAAAATGTAAAGAAACAGCGAAATACAAGTTAAAAACGATCAAAAGATATACTTACTCAAAGGATTTAGTAGATTGAGGTTCGATCTCAAGAGCAAACTGTCTTCGTGCAACCAGTGATGAGCAGTTAGCTGTAGCTGAAGTCTCTGCATGCTTGCTCTCGCCGCCTCAACGTTTTGCTGAGCTAATCTGCTGCTTTGTTTTCTTCGCCAAGTGCTCTCAAGGGTGCTACTAAGCGCGCTGGCTTGTGCGAGCACGGATCCCGAGAACGATCCCCTTTTCAGGCATAAATCAACAACCTTTCTACACAGTTCCTCCAACGAGACTTTACTCTCAGCCCCGATGTCCCTCTGTTCGATCTCGGTGGTAACGCTCAATCCCATTCTTTGCAGTAAGAGGCAAAGCGCGATGGCAAGTGTTTGAGACGTAACTCCAAGCAGTTGCCTTGACACGTAATCCGCTGTAAAGATTCTTATCGGTTTATTAAGCCTTTCATCGTCGTAAACATTAGCTAAACCACCCTTGAATGCGGTTGCGATATCTCTGCACATCATAAAAAACTCTTGTATAGTGTGCAATCGTTTGACCAGAAATATGTCCTCTAGAACCTGGCAGGCTGCCTTGTTGAATATGGGTGCGGACATTTCCTTTGCTTCCCGAATTTGGTCGATTTTTCTCCACGCACCTGGAATATCGAGCGTACTCAGAGTAGCTATCAACGCGTTGCCCTCCATTTGGAGTTTCTCGAATAATCCGTTAAAGCCCATCAACAACATTTGACCGGGGGTCAAAGTCTCGTCTTGATTCGGTTCCTGAATCTCAGCCGGTCGGGATAGCAACGCTTCGAATCGCAATCTCATGTTGTTTACTACGCTTTGTATCATTGCGTGAGGACTTTCCATTTCCATAACAGTGAATCTCAAATGCATCTCCAACTGTCCCAAAATTTCACCGAGCGGTACACCGGGTGACACAATGATCTCGGTCAGTTCGCCGATCATCCTGATCACAGTTGGCTCTTCCGTTATGATCGTTTTCATCGCCTCCGGCAGAATAATGGTGTGGAAATTGTAATTAAGCTCTTGCAGCCCCTTGTAGATGCAATCGGATCCCCTCAAGCACTTGAGGACGATAGATATCTTGGGGTCGTTATTCGCTTTGTGACACTCGGGTATCAAGCTGATCAACTCAGCGATCAACGACGACATAAGACGCATTTCATCTAAAAACCAATCCCCTTCCCTAGATGTAAGATCAACCAAACAGTCACCCGCACACTTTGCAGCACCTTCCATCATCAAATATCTTTTATTTAGAGCACACAGAGCAGTTATGTTAACACATTCGAGCGCCCTTTCTGCCCCCTTTTCTCGCCTCAAGAAACTCTGTATCTGCACTCTCGACTCTGTGTACGCTTTTTCTATTCGACCAATCGACTCGGGCAAGCCCTCCGACACCATTCTTTCGTATGCTTTCTTCAGTCTCTCGTTTGCCTCGTTCAGAATACCTTGCATCTGATAGGAGAACGTTATTATTTGTTGCACTTGCTGACTATTCGAGCTCTTTAGCGGATCGAAAGTATTTTCGAACTGTGCCATGACCTCGCGACAAGCCTCGACGCTTCCCGAATTCAAGAGCTCATTGGCCCAACCGTGGTAAAGAACCGTACGATGTTGCGACATAATGCTTAATGGATATAGTCTGCAAATTGCCGAATACTGACTTAGAAGATCCAAACAACTTCGTATCAAAATCGACTGTTGAGTAGCTAATTGTGTCAACTCGTTTTCCGATTGCTCGCATTGGAGAATCATTTGACTTTGACCAGCATTCTGCAAAAATTCCTTGACCAAATCGAACACCACGTGATCCTCTTGATTGGCAGACGTTCCCAATTCTGCTAACCACTGTCCCAATTGGAGACCCCTAACCGCCGAAAGTGCCAACTGAAACCGTGACAGTAAGATACATTTCTGCGAACTCTACATAAATGAAGCGAAAATGGAATATAAATAAATAAAAGTAAAAAGAATACACCAGTCGCGTGTACAGTAGTTGCCTCACTTGAAATGCGGGAGAAGTAGAAGGGATACACGTATTCCCACGTATGCATTGATCTCTCGCTCGCTATTCGTCGCGGCAGTTACACACACATGTGGACTGCCTGAGAGCAAAGGAACGAGATAAATAAATGTGCCGTCCCGCGAGACTTCAAGAGAGGCGACTACTGTACACATGCGGCAAAGCGCTGGCACGTAAATAAAAGTTGCGCGGTAATGTCGAATGATTGTAGTAAATATCTAACGAAAGAATATCTGCTTACATTGTGCATATTAATTTGTTTTTCACAATCTTCTATTCTTTCCTTTAATCCAGTTTTCGCCTTTTCGTGAGCATCGCGTGCTCTTTTAAAAGAGTTGTAACGCTTTATCACCGAGTACAGCGGGTGATTGCGTCCCATTGCCTGTGCTTCTTTGACCAAAGCGAGCTGTTGGTGCCTGTCTTGTAGCAAATCCTGACACTGACGAGTGGCGTCGATCGCATCCACCCAGCAGTTCAAACGGTGACACAGAGCCGGAAACACTTTCATCAGTTCATCCCTATGAGTCAACGAATTTGGCAGTCAGTCAGTCTGTGTAATCAAGATCGGAACTTGAAGTCGTTCCTTTAGAAGAGAAAATAGATAACGCTTTTACTTGCTTAAGCTGATTATTGTTTACCAACCTATTTGCCAACCATGCGGCACGCATCTCTGCCGTTCGAACGGCAAACATTGCCCGCGTAAGTTCCTGTTCCAACTGTTTTCTTCCTATACCTGTGCACCTCGCTCTGGCCTGGCATGCTCCGTAACTCGCGATGCTGTTGTCCGCGCCAGCTCGCCAATCCACCAACGGGTCGTATACGAATGCCTCGAGTAAAGTAAGCAGGGTTTCGCGTCCTCGACGCATCACTCGAAGCGTGTGTTCGCAGGCTAGACGGAATATACCCTGAAAACGGAACCACGTCACATTTTCAATACACGCAGACGGAAATGTTAAGCAAACGTATTAATCTTACCTCGACACCAGTTACCCCTAACGCTGTCCTGATGTTAGGTGTCATTCTGAAGGGCACCTTTTCCGGCACGCGTAACGTTTTTCCTTTTTCGAAGCAAACGTTGTAATCGATATGCACAACTTCTCCTGTATTCAGGTCGACCAGCACGTTGTCCAAGTGTCTATCACCGAGACCGATGATGTAACCGATAATCGACATTACGGCGACCGAATAGGAATAATTTTTGGTTGCCTGCCACCAACTTCCAGCGCTTATGCTGTTGCACCAAATCTCTCTGCGAAGACAGTGACAGAAAAATTCGTTAGTACTGTTCCAGGTATACAATAATGCACGATTAACTTTAATAAGATCAAACACTGATTGACAAAGAAATAAAATGATTATAACGGATACATTACTGTACATGGAGATGGATAGGTCGAGGAATAAAATAGTTTTTGTCAACTTTTTAAAACTAACTTTGCCAATAAATCCTTCGGTGTTTCAGCCATTAACTCGGCCAAGACTTGCTTCAAAATTTGAATGGGCCATTCTTTCCTATTCTCCAAACCAATTCCTCGTTCTTTCAGCAACGGCGTCAGTTTATTGTAGAACAGCTCAGACGGTCGCAAAATAGCCGCGCTGCCGGTTTTATTGGTCATTGCGTTCTCCCTTTGCTGCCATCTCTTATAAAGAACGAACAAGGGCGTGACGCCGTCGACCCATTGTATAAGACCGGATCGCGGACCTAACGGTATAACCGAATAATGTCGTGCCCTGTACACTTGTTTTGAATCGCCTTTCTTCGACATCATAGTGTTACATATATTTAAGAACTGCATAATTCTCTCGTCCAAATGAAGGTCCTCCAATCCTTTGAACAGATACGTGTAAACGTGTCCATCGGAACCATGAAAAATGAGCTTCTTAGGCTTGGTCTTGGTCGGCAATATCTGGACGTTATTATCAACGGATTGGATGGTAACAACTTTATTATCGTTGGCAGCAACGCCCGGCATTGCGATACACGTGTTTTTCAGGTTTGCCAACACCGGACTGATATCGTTCATAGACAGAGAATAAGCAGCACGTCTGTGCACGCGTTGGGCTAACTTGCTTTCCAGCTGCTTCAACGACAGACTCGCGATTTGCGGCTTCGCAGGGTTCTTAGGATTGGTAAGCTTGTTTATCGCTTCTTCGATCGAGGGACCGAACTTTTCTTGAAAATTCTTCTCGTGCGGAGTTTCAGCCGGAACGGAGGTCATAGCCGAAAGATTCTCCAGTATGAACGCTACCGGCTTCAATATAATCCTATGCTTTTCGGCGATCAAACTGTCTTTTTCTTCGGTGCACAACCAAACGTTATCCTGTACCTTTTGCACCTCGATCTCCAGCTGCTCGAATCGCTTGGAGATCTCGGTGTGATGCTGGCAGAGAGTTGCCAACCATAGTTCGTCCCACAGTAACGTGATACGACGCAATTCTTTGACCAATATTTTTATTTGTTCAACGGAATCCTGGACTCGGTTCGAGAGGCAGTCGGCTAATTGGGAGAAACAACAATCCATAAATTTCTCGTGTTCGTCCTGATACTGATACACCGCGGCCGAGTTCTCGCCAGCGATCTCATCCTCCTCCTCCTCCTCTTCCTCGACCTCAACAACCGCGTCCTCTTCCTCTTCGCCCTCCTCCTCGATAAAACCTAAATCGTTCCGCGTGGATCGACCAGTGCCCGTCTTCTCATAGAGAATCTTATCGCAATTCTTTCTCTGGCCGGAAACCGCTCCCACTACCGCGGGGAAAGTAATCAAGTGCGGCGAATTCTCCGCGACTCTGCACAACAGCTCCGAGACCCGTGTGCGTACATAAGACTCGGGATGACTGAGCCTCGAGAATAACTGCGGTATTATCTCCTTCCACGGGGCCGTAGGTGTCGACGAGAGTCCAGACTCGAGAACATTTTGCAACTCGAGAGCATGCTTCACGACCAGACGCAACAATCTGAGCGTGGCTGTTATAGTGTCGCAATGATTGGTCTCCTTATTCGCAGCTAGTTGCAAATACTTGAAATACGCGTTCGCGGAGAGCTCGTAATACGAATAAATTTGTTTCTGCGCCTGTTTCCAGATATCAACGAGCATCCCGAGGCGATCGGAACTCGCGCGACTCAATGCCGGAACGGTTCGTAGCTGATTCTCTATCATATCGGACGTGTTTACATCATTGGACGTGTCCGTTATGTCGCCCTCGTCTTCTGGTATCGTTTTGCTTTGACTCAGAATAGAAAAAATCGCGATCATGTCGGTCTCGTCCGTGTCGAACGGTAAGAGATCCCGTATGGTAGTTCTGTCGGAGTCGGTGAGTCGATCGGAATTCGAATTGTCCACGATTTTTCTTCCCCATTTGTAGCACCATCCAGCGAAGCTGGACCACGCGACCGGTAAATCCGGACATTGATTTACACCTAGCTGCATCAATCTGCCAATTATCATGTCCGAGGTAGGTATCGAATCTGTGGTTGGTCCGAATAGCTTGTTCATCAAGCCGTCGTTGTGCACAGCTTCGAATTCGAGCAACTGATCCAACTGATTGTTTTCGGTACTTCCGGCTTCCTGTTGTATCCATTTACCGAGAGTGAGTAGAAGTCTTGTCCCGTTCTCTCGTAAATCGGTCGAACGTTCTCCGTCGATGATGGCTCGCGATATACCAAGCGCGGTCGCGCTGCAAACTTTCAACGCTTTATCGACGCGCCCCATGTCGTACAATAATTTTGAACATTCGCGGAACGCGCGCATATTATTCTTCGACCATTTCACGCGCATCACGTTCTTCAAGACATCGTCGGTGACTCGATCGAAATCTAGATCGACGCGTTCGAATCGTTCCTCGCCCCTCTTTACTTCCTCGATTCGACAAATCTCCCGTTCGGATCGCAGGTAATTGAGAAGTTCACGTTTCGACAGCTTGAAGTTGCCTTCCTTTCGGGCTGTACGAACAATATGCAACCGTAAATCGGCCACCTCGCTCGACAAAGTATTACCGCTGCTCGGCCGTCCTTTGGAGCTGTCTTTCTCCCTCGCGCTACCAAAATATTCCGACCACCATAGAATTCGTGTCAGAACGTTCGAATCCATACGATCGATCTTCTCAGTCTTGTACAATTCGAACGTGTTTTCTTCTCGACCGGATAACAACAAGCTCTTCAATCCATCGGTCGAATATCGTACCAATATCGACTCGGTCAAATATTCCGACGGTAAGTTTCGAAGACCTTCCTCCATGGTTTTAGATGCCACCCTTCGACATCGTGTTATCTCCTCCTCAAAATAATCCTGATAATCGTTTGCTCGGATTCTGAGCGCAATGTTGGTTAGCGTGTTGCTGCATTCGCCCAACGTTTTTGCACAGCTCCAATTCCCAGTCTTCCCAGCTCCATTTTCCAACAAATTCCAGTCGGTCAGATCGTCGAGATATACCGTTTCGTCAAATTCGAACATCTTCAAACACCTTGCTCGTCGACAATCGCCATTCTCTATCGATGTCTGTTGTTCGAGAATCGAATTTTTTTCACGACAAAACATCTCAGCCTCTTGAAGCTTCCACGCTTCCAATCGAGACCAATCGCTGACCGCCTCGTAACACTTGGACAGCCGTTGCATGCAAAAACCAAGTACCTGATTGTCCCCTTCTGGCCTAACATTTTTTCCTTTGCCGTCGATCGAAGAAGGATCATCGCTTTCGCTAACGCTGTCGATACCAATACCAATACCGATACCACTACCAACACCGCCGTCGCTCTCATCTTCCCCCTCTTCTTCTTGCTCCGTATCTTTTAACAATCGATCGAACGTGGCTCGTGTTTGCTCCTCGATGATCAATTTGTAAGCCTCTGCAGCGGATTCGTAGTGACACGCGGCTTCTTCCATTGCGGCCTTCAACCACGGGAATTTTCTCTCCTTCTCCTTGGTGTAAGTATAAAGCCCTTGTAACGCCTCGGCCTCTCCCAACATTACCATTGCTTGCGCTGTACAAAGAGTTGCCCTTTCAAATTCGATACCCTGCGTGTTATCGCTGTTACTCAAATCCTCCAACAATCTTTGGCTGTTTCTCAGACCACTACCAGCCAGTCCCGAATGCAACGATACTACGCACAACGCCAGTCGAATGCGATTCAACCATTCCTTGCATGTCGATTTGTTAGTTCGAAAGAACGTTCTGACTGGTTTTGATAGTGGCGACAGAGCAATCGCGCAACCTTCCGCCGCGTTGTGTATGGCTCTTTCGAGATGCTCGAGAAATTCGATCAAAAGTCGTACGCGGGTATGTTCGCTCAACAGATGATCCAAACTTCGTTTCTCTTTTTTTGTTATTTCCATACTGTATGATATCTCACGCGCCAATGATTTCAGAGCGCTTTCGATCGACGTAAATGTTTCTTGCGGCTTTCCCAGCGGTGTACGAAGTTTGTTAGTCACGCAATGTTGTGCCGCCTCGAAACCGGCCCAAAAATATAAAAAGGATCGATTCGCGAGCCCTAGTCGGTACATCCTTCTCGTAGTTTCACTGTCGGACCTACGAATATATCGGACAACGTGTTACTCAAATTCCTATTCGCTGTTCTATAGTTTTCTACCACCTGTAACAGCATCACATACTTACACGATTGGCCAGCAAAGTGTAAACATCTCTGATAGCCCGAACGCATCCAGCTGCTGATCTTGCAATAGAAAAGCCATGTAAGTCTTAAAGTGTTGAGCTTGCATCTCTCCATTACTGTTCCCCCGCATGTGCAGTCTCTGAGCAAGAATTACAGACTCGGTCGAATAATTCTTAATCCATTGATGTTTCTATAAAGAAATAAATCGATTCCGACAGCTAGAGTCATCTAAGCACTGTAGACCGAAACTACCGGTATACAATGGAACAAAAAGTGCCTTTATTATAAACTCCCTTTCGAGAATGGATCCTCTTAATCTTACCTTTGTTTCTGATAGCAAGCATTCCTTGTTAAGTTTCGGTATTACTATATTCAGAGGCACGCACGTTAAGAACGAACCATACTTCTCCCGTACGACTTCGTCGCACGAGGTCAAGTGTAACGTCGCCAAATCCACTATGCACGAATAGATTTCCTCCCTCCATGCAACATTCTTCGCGCTCATCAACATCTCGAGAAGTTCACAAACGGCAACAGAAATGTCTCGATCGATGCTAGCTCCGCTGGCAACAAGACTCGACAGAACATTCTCATATTCTTTTGTTTTGCTCAGTATACCGATATAATTTTCAGATTGTACACAGATTTCTTGCATCCACGTCGACAGCAGCAATAACGTTTGTTCCGGTGTATATTCGTTGTAACTCTTGGCTATTAGATTGAGAATTATGGAAAGATGGCCGCTGGTCGGCGACGTAGTAGGTACGTCCAACGCACCCGGGAACATATCTATCGGACGACAAGCGGTAGTTCCAGTTATTAAACTCGAGCTCGGCACGAAGTGATTATACCTAAAATAAAAAAGACGTAACAGGTAATGCCGATCACGCAACAAAAATTACAAACTTATTAGTCAAACTACGGTTGTATAAACTTCGAGCTCTTGAAACTCAGAACTCGATGCTTATTTTAACACTAACTGCGCATCATCTCGCCCCGTTCTCTTTCCTTTTCTATGTTTAAATATTTTACCTGGAACAATGAGCGTATAACAAGTACAAGATACTGTATTGCAAGAATGGACTGCTCACTGACAAGCTACTTTCGTATGGCTTCAGTTTCACCGCCAACAGCTCCAAAATGCTCGGCTTCAATGCCCACATGCCGATGATCGAGTTGCTCGCGTTTGCTGCAAAACATTGCATAAAACTGTGTCAGATCAGTCTACAATCTCTTTCGAATCGATTATCATTTCATTTTTATATTAAAACGTAACAACGCTCGCACATTTACCTATATCGGATAAAGCACGCAGCAAAAAAATAACCACAACTTCTGCATCGTTCTTTTTATATTTTATGTCGTCGACTAACGGATTGTCTGCTACCAAACTTTCAATATCCACTAGGACAAGCTTATAAGCGATCTCCAGATCGGACAATATATATCGATACGATTCCTGTAGTAACGGAATATTTTTTAAACTGAGCAGACTGTGATACACTCCGAGACTGGCATTTTGAATAGAAATAGAATCGCGAAATCTCAATTTGAGTAAGACCGAATCCTTCCCAAGCAATTTGTGCACTAATTCCAGCGGTAGGTTCGCCGAGACTTCTTTTATTATTTTCGAGATAGTATTCAACATCGAAATGATGGTATCGTCCCAAAACACGTTGATCCTTTTCAACTGAAGATCGATAAACTTGTAGAGTAACTCGTGATTTTTTGTAATGCGACTTTGAAGATGCCCCAACAAGAGAAAGGCGCATTCGTTCGCAGTTACTATTAATTCTTCCTTTTCCTCCGTTAAATCCAGAGCTTTTTTCTTTCCTTTCATTTCCAACGATCGTACAACATTTAACAAGGGTTCCCTTTCTTTTAACGATGTCTCCTTTTCGATGCTTTGTTTCAAATTGTTTAGCTCGTTTTTATCAAGATTCAACGATTTAAACATTTTAACGACATCTTTCTCGATTAACTCGGACTTGCTAGAATTAATCGAAATAATACTTGTATTTCTAATACGTTTCAACAATTCATCGGCACTCTCCGGTGTAATAATGAAATTTGAAAGCCAAGTTTCATTACAATCGTCCAATTCGATTGCTTTCACAACGGTTTTCAACATTTTTGACAAACAATCCGATAGAAACGACCATTGCACGTTCGGAGTAAGATTCGGATTCAAATGCTCGGATATACTTTTCGTGACTGTGTTAAACACTGAAATCAGAGACGTGATACGAAGAATACATTCTCTAGGTGTCGGTGATACTTCGTCTCCAGGTGAACTTCTGCCAGATTCTGGTAATGTCAATTCCTCGTCGTAGCTTTCCATGTCCTCTAAAAATTGTCCTAATAACGTTAAGGTGAATTGTAGGTCTGCTATCCAAAAGGTTCGCAATCTCTGTAAACTACGGCTAGCATAGCTTGCAATTGCTTTTTGCTGAGTTGAATCGATGTGCCAGCCGACTAATATGTCAACTGTATCACGAAAATGGTTTGAAAACGTTTCAGGATAAGATTCCATTATTAACAATATTGCATCTACAGTTGCTACCAGTAAATCCGATCGATCGACATTCTCCAGTGTCGATTGCAGTTGCGACATCATTAACTGAAAATAAAACAAAAATTACGCATCTTTATTCATCGTACAGTGATCTCTCTTTCTATCGTACACATTTTATTGTATCATATACAAAGAGTGGCCTAATAACTTTCATCACTGTGAATATCTCAGTTATTTTTAGAGATATGGAAAAACTTTATTTATAAAAGCTTTATACTGCAGAGAAGGTCATAACATGCTAGTAATAATATTTTTGTAGATGGAAGATGTCTGGAAATTTTAAGGACATCTCTATTTATTTTTTTAAGACATGGTGTTAGTAGAATAATGGATGTTTAGACAATTTCAACAGCCTTCGATACAAGGTAATTTGACAATAAATAAAGGCGTAAAAAAATGATTCTTACATCATCAGAGGTGCTCAATTGGTGATAGATCAATAAATAATAACTATACCAAAGTCTTATACCAAAAGTCGTTGAAATCATCCAAACATCCACTACTTTATTAGGAACAAAAAAGTATAGTATATTATTTTAAAAAATAAAGGTGAACTTAGAATCTTTAAAAACACACGGTAAATATCATGTGGCCTAATGTGTATCAGGATCTGCTTAAACTCATCGATATTTGACGATGTTTCACTACCCGAATCAAGTAACCACGCGTCTTTAATAAATGCGCAATATGTAAAAAAAGGAAAAAATAAATACCACTGAGAATTCTTTTAGCCTCGGTGCCTCTGCGTCAATCTTAAAAACTTCAACAAACGATTTGATCAAAAGGCACTTTATATCGTCTTTCCGTTCCAATGAATACTTGTTGAAAATCCAATCCATATATCTGCAAATATACGTCCGATGTTATGGTTAAACCAAACTTAACTTCACTGGCAAAAACAGACATATAAGTCTTAGAGTATCAAATTTTCTCATTTACCGTTTGAAGTCCTGTTCAGCTGCATACCCAATACGACCTAGACATTTTGCGACTTGTTGTTTTGCGTCTGGTCCAGGTCCTGTATGTAATATATCCAATAGGCTTTCGCAGATAATGTCTAAATTTCGTCTTATATATCTCTGATTTTCAGGTGCTATTATTCCTTCCTGTGCTTGCTTGCATAGCACTATAAAATGGTCATAATCATCTTCTCTGCACAATTTCCTCAGGAGCTTAGAAATTCTAGAATCTTCTGTAACAGATTTTTAAATGACTTAGGTGTATAAACATGATACAAATATTATATTCCAAATAGTTTTGAAAGTAGCAATTCTGACCATTTATTCTCTTATCGTCGTAATATTTTCCTTGTGAATTTTCTTGGTTCTTCAATGATTCTTGAAATTTGAGTCGAGTTGTAGGGTAATAGCTGGTTTCTGAATTTGAATCTCGGTCAATGGATGTCTTTTTAAAAGCTCTACCCCGTAATGCACCTCTGGCACGATCTCCGGAACTCCCACCACGAGCCATTCGAAATTCATTTCGTGGAGCACCACCGATTCTGTAATAAATTATACAAAGTCCAAGAATCCATTAAAATAACTAATCATGAATATATTTTACCTTGGCTTGAATCTGGAAAAATTATGGTCGGAGGAATAATTGTTTGTGCTTCTATGACAAATGACCAATGTGCCACGTGGAGCATTAAAATCGTTTATACTGTAACTGTTTAAAACATTCACTTCTCCCTTCTCTAACTCTCCAGCTCGATTATTACCAACAGTTTCTTCCTGTATCTCCAAACACTTAGATCCACGTAGCTTTGTGCTAATATTAGAGTTCCCACAGCTATTCATTACATTACTGTGCAGACGATCTGCATGACCTACACTTTGCATATATAATGTGCTATACGCATACAATAATAGTCATCTATAATAATAAATGATAAAGAATTCAAAAGCACAAATATTATATAATAAAATATATTTCAGCATCAAAGTTCAAATAGATGTTGTGTATTGTTAAGGTTGGACCACTCGCAGCTACATCTTTGGTATATAGAAAAAAGAGCTTAATGATCATAAAACAAATAACCAAGAAAAAAAAATTGTATTACAACAAATCTGCCAAATAGAAACAATTAAATTTGCTGCATTTCTTGTAAAACACACAATAAATTTGTTCAAGAGAATAAATATAATATTCGCTAGTTCGATTTTCATAAAAATCACTTGCTCCGAAAAACACTTTCGGACACGCATGGAAAATACATTGATTTCAGGTCGATCATATTTCGTTGAAGAAAGATAAACGAATAGTAAAATAATATGCGTAACAAATTCGTCACGCGTCCGAATCCAACGTACACCGTGTCGACAACAACAACCGATCAACAGAGAGTCTACAGAAAAATTTACAAATTGACGAACACAGAATTGCAACACGACCTTATTCGCGTGTTGCTTTATGCGCGACAGATTCTTCGGCGTTATCCAAAAATCATACGTGCGACTGTTCAAATTAAACTTTGTTAGATATATAGAAACCAACCACACGGAGTCGAAACGGATCAAACATCATTTACGAGCGATACTTTCCACGCTATCCGTGACGTACTCTCTGTAAACAGCGAATATTTTGACATTACTTTCTCACTCTTGAAATTCTTTCTTTTAAATTCATCGAAAGTTGTGCAATCCAAAGCAAAAAACAGATAGAAAAAGGTATAAACGAAAATAAATCAAGTAGATCAACGAATGAACACGCCACATGCGTTCTAAGCACTAACGAATGGACTAACGAGGGCAAACCCACGCTATACACGCACAGAAACACTTATTTGCGAATGATTATGAAGATTTCGTACCTTATACATAAACTAGGAACTTTAACTCTAGCTACATATAATTATGCTACACTCGTCACTTATATGGATGTATATATATGGATATAATGAAACCATGTGCAACAAAATGATGAAGCAACGAAACTTGAACCAATGCAAATCGTTTGAATAATATTCTGATCGATTCCATAATCTAATTGGTCTGGATCGACCAATATCGCCAAAATTGTTCTACGTAAAATTATCAGTGATCCAATCACCGAGCAAATACATTTATGAAATGTACAGTAAATATACACAATGATGCATAACTATTCTTATCAATGTGCAATAATACTTTTCATTTTTTGTTTATAATAATTCTATGTGTGTAGTACTTTACAATGGTTAGAGTTAATGTATCGATTAACAATCGAAAATAATCAACTAATTATTAAGTAATTTAACGTGTCTTTATTTTATAATTTAAGCTACATTTTTCTTCATAGTTTCAAACAAGAATCATGAATAATCGCAATCGATTTCATCCCCGAAGTCGATTGCTTGAGAATGAACCTTTAATAGACCGTTTCTCCCTCTATTTTCCTTATCTTTTGTTCATGATGACGTTACATTTCGTGGTAACCATGCTTTAGAGCGACCTCTTCGTTCAAAAAATGATGACTTGAAGAACTATAATCAGTTGAACACAGTCAGTCGACAGTTCAAATTTTAAAGTTTAAAATCTGACTCATACTTTGTATTAACATCGCGAACGAAATCATTCGTTAAGTGTTTTGTTTTTGTTTCTATGCCAACATTGTCACCTCAGAAACTTTACTGCTCTGCATAGTAGTGGGAAACGGTTTGAACGATGGTGGGGATCTTGTGGTCCCTAGCCAAATAAAGTTCGGTTATCCGTGTCAAATCGACGGGTACCTAACGGATTAGTTTCTATATTGTTATTTCTATAGTGTCGTGACATTTTATGTATTTGGGTAAGTTTTTAGCAGTTAGTTTTTAATTAGTGCACGTAATTAAATTATTATTTAATATTTTTATTAAAAAATAACAGCGTTTGAGGAACCCCCAAAAAAGTTGAAATATAGTTTTTAATCTGCTTGGATGAATGGTCTAAATTTAAAATCATAATTATTTGAAGTGCCAAAAAATAATGCAGTTTTTTATTGTTCTTTATGTAAAAAAATTTAAATGTCGATCCTCAAACGTCAAGAGGCATTCAGAATCTACGAGACATAAATCTTTATTTTCTAAAGAAACTTTTATAAATAATGATATTATAACGAAACGTCTGCAACAAACTTTCATGCCTCAATGATTTGAAGCTTTGAAGCTTTTGTGTTTACTACAAAAGCACAGTTCGCGCGGAAACGCGTGTTCTGCAACCGCAACTAATTAGAGAGCTACTTTCGTTCCTATAGTTCGTGTGTATATTAATAAAAATTGATGTATTTACGAGCTCTTTTTTCATTATATTATGATTTCACTGTATTAATTAAAGTTAAGGCAAATCAAACATATAACATTTAGTTCTTTGTAACAAATTAATACAATTATCTCGAAACGTATCGAGAAGAATTATTAATCTACTTTTGCAATTAGTTCTTCTGTTTTGATCATATTATAAAATAAGAACATTTGTTATTGAAGACTTCTACAGGTTTGCTTTTGAGAAATGTAGGCGACGTCGGTCACGACGACCCTTGTAGTTTGCTGACATTTCGAATAGATGGCGATGCAAAAGCGAGAAATGTAGGGACTGCGGTCTTCCCTCTCACTCTAGCTGCGAGAGTGGGGGAAGCGCCCATGTTGCGCTCGGCGTGAACCCACCTGGAGAGTCAGCTGTTGTTCAAGACTCAAAGCCTTCAGACGTGTCTTCGCGTCCCACTTATTTTCGATAAACTCCCACAGAAAGAATGATTCACATTTGCTTTCTTTTTCTACTGCTTGAAGTTATTCGAAGTATTGTGCTCACTTCGGGCAGCTTCGGTGAGTCGAGAAAGAAAGTAAATGAGAGCCTTTCTCTCTTGATTCCTTCGAAACGGACTGAAGTACTTACGTCCGCGCTCACTTTGGGCAGCTTCGGAGAGTCGAGAAAAAGGGCAAGTGTTAGCCTGTCTTTTTCGACTCTTCGAAACTCTACGAGCTCAAGTACTCACGATCTGGCATAGTGTACGAAGATGGAATGAAGATTTTCTGGTGCCCCCGGTATTCGGTTGGTAACACTGTAGGTTGAGTGATATTCGGTGAGTTTTCCGTTGCGCCGGGACGAATCTCTATACCGTTCAAAGAAAATAGTGTAATTGGAAAATGTATTGATCTATAAAAGTAAAGGTGTCTGGTAAACAATAATTAATTATTTAAAATTATTAAATCGTAGGAAAGTTATAAATAGTCATAATCATATAACGCAATGTATCCATATTCGATCGAACTTACCGACATACTTCTAATATTACTTCATACCCGAGTAATTTTCATATTTTCCAAAATGACCAATTATTTACACTTATTCTAAAACTGTAACTCTTCGATTATTTCATAATTATAAACTGGTTTTTCGTTAAAAGAAAAATTGAAGAAAAACATCGGATAACTTATACAATAAAGTACACTTTTAGTAAATTGAGTGTACTAGTTTTACACAAGTCACATAAATAAATTTCTCTTTTACTTAAATTATTCGTGTTTTAGTATTTTAAAAAAGATATACTAATTTGTCAGAACTAAAATTACTCATCCAATATGGTTCTTTTTTATCAATACCCGTTTTCAACAACCAATCTTCTTCCTCTTTCATTGAAATTGTCATTAGTCTGTGTCTTTCCCGGAAGTTGTGAAAAACGTTTCACTATGTCCTTAATTGCGGAGGGTTTTACAAGACTTTCTTCGCTTTCATTCAGTCCAAATAATTTTTCCTTATTTCTTGCCAAAGATTCTAAGAGTTGCTCGTTCTTTATTCCTGCATAAATCGGATGAATTATCGCCTCCCGTCCTCTAATCTGTAAATTTTCTTCAATTTATTACTGTATAATTAAAATTTATGAATTAATTCAATTGAGAGCTGCCAATGATTAGACAAAGTATTTGAAGAATGTAATAAACAGTTTTTTATTTTCCTCGAACAGTTCAATTATCGTAATATTTTAATTTTATTTTTAAATTCGCAGTATAAATATATCCCTCCCCGTATGTTACGTATTTTTAGTTAAAGAGTTTCATTTATTTTACCCGTGTCCAATTATCTTCATCTTTGTCTTGCAATGCAACAACCTTCAAAGATAAAGCTCTCGACAATTTCTTAACGCTTCTCGAATTGAATGTCTTCGTTTCTTCTATTAAGTGATCACAAGACATAAAACGCCGTGGTTTTTCCTCGTTCTCCGATTTTTTCCACCTGATCATGGATCCAAAAAAGTCCTTGAAGGATCTTTGTCGATTGAGCTTTTTCTTCGAACGTCCATCGAACGTCGTATCTCTTTTTTCCTTCGAATTCTTGAATATCTTTTCCAAAGTGTTCCCGTTTCGATCGTTGTTACTTTTTTTTAAAAAGTAAAAATTACAAGGGTCATCCTCGTATTCCGATTCAACTCGAGTTCGGTTAGGATCGAAAGAAGAACTATTATAAAATGTCTTCTTTTCATTATTTTTGTTAATATCGAATGCTCTTTTCGAATTTGCTTCGCGCATTCGTGAATCTCGAAATGATCCATTGCGGCGTAAGTTTGCACAAGTTTCATCTCGATGTTTGCTCCTATTTGCGCCTTCTTTTCTCTTGCCGTCATTCATTGGCAAAAACTGATCATCTATTTTGTTATTCGTAAATACAGTTGTTTTGTTTTCAGAAATCATATCGTCGTTCGAATTTACCAAGGTATTCTCGCTCGTATTCACGCGATGGTGTCCGCAACCATTGTTTGTTTCTGTTCTGATAGAATCGTAGAGTTTCTTTTTGCATGAATAGTCAGAGCTCGGATTCGAGTTCCTTCTGTAATATTTTGTGACAAACTCATCGTCCGCTTTGCAAGCCTCATTTTTTCTTTCCAGCGAGGCAATCCACTTTTTAACGAAATTTTGCGATTTCGGCGTCGACGATTCTTCCTCGCGATTGCAATCAGAACACGACGTTTTTACGAAGTATTTCTTCTCTTTCTTAAGGTTTTTGACGGTATATGTCCTGTAACGATTATTCACAGTAGAATTTTCCATAACGTTTTTATTTTCGTACACTATTCCGTCCAGAATATCTGATGTGGACTTGGAACGATTGCTTCTAAGTTCCAGTGCCATTTTTGTTATCGGGTACTATCTTCCAACGCGAATCAACGGTTTCGTGGAATATTTTGATATTTTTGCGAATTTCTGTCACTCGTGTGTTTTTTTTTTGCACTCAACTTTACCCGTTTACTTCGACGTTTGAAACTGTAATGGCGAAACTCGTGCCGATTTGGCTTTTGTTATTCTGTCAAACATCGCGTATTGTAGAGGTCGAACGAGAACGTTTGAAACAGTTTGAAACAAACATCCATTGCTTTCGTATTTTTCTTGCAAACAAACGTATACACGGTGTCTCGACGGTAAGAGACTAAATTAATATCTTCGCTATTTTAAATGCTAGATCAATGTTTCCAATGCAGGGGGGGGGGGGGAATTTTATGTAATTTTGAGGCAATTAGAAAATGATAGTGAGTCATAAAATTATTGGCACAGGTACAATTAGTTGTAAAATTGAGCGTATATGCATATTACTTATACAGGGTGTTCGGCCACCCCTGGAACAAATTTCAATGGGAGATTCTAAGAGTCAAAATAAGACGAAAATCAAGAATACCAATTTGTTGATTGAGGCTTCGTTAAAAAGTTATTAACAATTAAATTACAAAATTTCAAATCGTCTGGAAAAATTATTTTCGGTTGTGGGAGTCAATTACAATTATTTTTGGTGTATAGACATACACCCGAAATCCTACCCACTTTCTAGAAAAAAATTCAGTACGGTTGGAACTTTAAACGTTAATAACTTTTTAACGAAGCCTCCATCAACAAATTGGTATTCTTGATTTTCGTCGTATTTTGGTCTCTAGAATACCCCATTAAAATTTTTCCAAGGGATGGCCGAACACCTTGTATATTTACTTCATAAACTTAATAATAACATCTCTTCTTGTAATTCAATTTGTTTACCTGGGTGGAGTATCCTTCGTAATTAAACAGAATGTTAAATACGCACATTTATAATATTGCATTAATAATGGCGAATAATATACTTATTTCTCAAAACAAAATAAAGTGTACAAGTAAAAAATTATTCTTAGAATTGTTAGAATTAAAGAGAATATACTCAACTTATACAATATTTGTTTATTAATTTAGAAAAGAAAAAAGAAAGGAAACAAAAAGAGTGTAATAATTTGACGCACATTGTGGCTTCCTCGTAGGCTTACTCTCACACACAGAAAAAAAAAAACAGACACACCAAAAGACATAAAAAGGGGACATACAGCAATGCAGCCAACCACACAAAAACAAAAATAACTTTTACTACACAAGCGTTAAACCAGATATAAAAACAAGATTATAGAAACATATTTTTAACAAGAATAAATGGTTTTTAAAAAATCATATTACATTAGCAAAGAACAATTATGCTTTCTTACAAATGAAAAGAAATCACAAAAAATCGTGAATCACTGTGAAAAATCACCAATTGAGAAGAGACATAATCGAATCACTCGTAATTTAAAAAAATGAATTTGTTACGTTATCACGTGAACGTAGGTTTAATGCACATAGCGCCACAACGGGAATTAATTGTAACCCGATTATTCACCGTCGAGTGCAGAGTCATGTAACTGCGTTTTAGTTAAGAACGAATTTCAAACGGACCAGCGTATTGTAATAAACAATACGATTGTATATTTTTCAACGTGGGCGATCAAGCTGGGGAAGGTAGAGAGAAAGGAAGGCACTTCTCTTCAGATACTTAGTTTATTTTCTAAAGGCCGCGTCGATTTCGAGGTTCCATCGTTCCTTTAGTTTATTGTTTAGTTATTACGGACCGTGACCGATTAGTTATTTCCGATAAGAGTTTCAATGGTCTTGACACGCAGCAGGGCCTCGCGACACTTCGCTTCGAGTTTCGTTTACTCTCACAAGGGTCATAAATTTTCTTAAGGGTTGCTTAGGCCGCTAGCCTCATTTTCTCTCTCGACTCCCACGCTCTCTCTCACGCGCGCCGTTCCAACATGGCCGCGAAACCTCCACCTCCACTCGGCTCGGGGGTGGATCATCGATCGAAGACGATCCGGATGGAGGGAGCAAGGCACGAACCCCGATTGGACCAGGACAATCCAGAGGGAGGATCAAGGAATATTCCGGAGAAGGGATGAACACCGAGGACGACGAGAAGATTTCCGCGGAGGAACAGATCGATTTTGAGAGTCAACAGAATTGTATCTAAAATCAAGCTTAAGACGAATAAACTTTGACCAATCTTTTTCGAGCAATCAATAGTAGTTTGATTTTTGCGCGCCTCGCCGAGCAGAGCGGTTCAGCGCTCCACGGGCACCAACCCACCGTCCTTTCTCCCTAAACCGCTATCTCGGGACGTAACAAATTCAAAGAATTTTATTTTCACTCTATAATGTTGGTCACTATGTTTGTAACTATACAGACTATAGACTGCGCAGACCAGTGTGGCCAGATCTGGCATAATTGAGTGCATCGAAATCGACAACAGTAACGCCGAACTTCCTTAGCGTCTAACGGAATGGTGGGGATAGCAGGCATACACTACCGCACGAGCCACGTGTACGTGAGCTCGGCACTTCGCACAAATTCGGCAAATCGATAAAGAACGCTAGTGTGAGCCTTTCCTTCTTGCTCTTGCAAAAGAGAAACAGCTGAAATACGACCTCGCGATAATCGGCATACGATTCCAAGTCTCGACTGCCCCAGCATTTTTACTTTCCGACCTATATGTAAGGTATAAGGAAATTTATAAAGTATCATAATGAAAAAAATTTTGAAGTTTTTTTTTAGCGGAAATACACGTTTTAGGACCCCCTGATCATATTGTGACTATTGAAAAAAAGACATTTTTTTTGTTCCTCAACGACTAACAATAAGTGAATTTCAATAACGAAAAAAATATTTCGAAATTTTTTTTTAGCGGAAATACACGTTTTAGGACCCCCTCATCATATTGTGACTACTACAAAAAAACATATTTTTTTTTTGTTCCTATGCTATTGACATGATTGCGTCTAAACGGCTGAATGAATTTCAATGAAACTTAACATTTAAGTTTTATGTTCTCGTTTTAAGGTCTCATGATATTTTAAGCGTGATCAGCTCCCATATAATGATGATTATACGTTTTTAGTTTTATAATTATTTCGATACATACACATCATTTGTAACAAATTTTTAAAGCGATTTATATAAATCTTAAGAAGGATTAAGATCAAATATATTTTTCTCCTATCTTTCCTAGACAGGAAAAATTAAACGAAATCTTATGCCTTGCATACCTACCTAAACCACATAAAAAACGTATTCCACAAATATTTTAGAATAATGTTGTTCAAAGCAGTCTTACTCGTAAAGGGTTAATTAAGGGTTAATTAAAATGAAAAACCACTCTTAGCCAGTACCGTGCACGCTACAAAAATAGATTACTACTGACTTTTCCCACTATGTTTTTTAATAACCGTATCAAATTGTTACACACAATCAAATGTTATATATTTGACTTAACTTTACATAACAAAATAATTGTAACGATAGGTAAAAGAATAACGTGCACGCTACCGTTCAATGGAAACCACGGGAAGGTGGTGGTCACTTCCATCAGGAGGGAAATGTAAAAAATTGTTATTTCTTTGTAACATTATCACATGCCATATATTAGAACGTCTATATTCTTCTTTCCTTTTTTTTTGATTCCCCTCTAAATTCATTTCTGCAAAATGAAATATATTAAATTGTCGTCTATATACTGCTATTCATTCAATAGAACTTTATTTCGTACGTGCCGTAGGTCATTCTGAGACATTTAAATTGAAAAAAAGCTTTCGCGTAGGTATTCTGTAATTTTCTGTTCTTTCGCTTTTCTGCTTTTATATCATGGAAACGGTTGTGAAATCGAAGAATAAGTGTAAGCGCGGTTTTTTATCTTCATGGATAAATGATCATAGATTTAAATCATGGATACGTGCAGTACCCCATGATAGAAGTCGTTTTTATTGTACTTTATGCAATAAGTCTTATTCTTGCGGTTCCTCAAACGTGTATAGACACGGAGAATCTGGGTGTCATAAAAAAAATAGTACTTCTAAAAGGGACTTTTATGCCTCAATGGCTTGAGAATGATTATTTCAAGCCATGGTTGCATAAAGTCGACGGCGACCCTTATTCGTGGTTCTGTTCGGTTTGCAACAATCAATTTTCATGTCGATTATCGACGATTTATAATCATGCAGATTCTCAGTGTCACATTGAGAATTATAAAAAGAGTAACGATAACGCAGACAATTTGAATAATAATTTTACGACGCAATCCGAAGAATCGCCTCTGTCGTTGGATGAAAGGATAAAATCCGCGGAAATCAAATTTGCCAAATTAATAGCCGAAAAAAATATTCCGTATCGAACCGCAGAGACGATTCTTGAAGTTTTCAAAGACATTGGGCAAGATCCTGATGTCTTGAAACATATGTCGTTCGGTCGAACAAAGTGTTCAAATATTATATCAAACGTTTTGTATCCTTTAGAAACAAAACGTATTTCTAGTGTTTTACAAAACACTAAATTTTCTATTTATATTGACGAAACATCCGACTCGACCAACGAGAAATGGATGACGTTTCTTGTTCGTTATGTTGCACCCGAGACTTTGGATGTTCGAACGGAATTGGTAGAATTATTACATCTTGATGCCAGAAATTGTGACGCAGATAATTTATATAAAACATTTGAAATTGCCATGATAGAAAGAGAAATTCCGTTCGAAAATATTGTCGCGTTGTCATGTGACAACGCTGCTGTCATGACAGGGCGACACTCGTCCTTTATGACAAAGCTTGCAACAAAATGCAGGGACAAATTTTTGACTGTCCGCTGTCCATGTCATCTGTCTGCAATGGTAGTGCGCGAAGCGTGCAATACCATTCCAGACATATGCGAGGAGTTGTTACGAAAAGTAGCAACTTTCATATACAGTAGTCCCAAACGTTCGGCTATATTCCGCGAATTTCAGCAATGTTTTCAAACAACCGACAGAAAAATTTTAAAATTGTGTTCTACGCGATGGTTATCGCATTATACATCCGTAGTTACACTTTTAGAGAATTGGGACTCTGTATTGCTTTTTTTGCAAGAATTGACAATAAGCGAGAAATCAGAGTCCGGGGAACGTCTGTTAATCTCGATGCAAAATCCAGAGGCCAAAGCATATCTTTATTTTCTAAATTACGCTCTTGAGTTTTTTTATAAATTTAGCATTTTCTTTCAAACTCAAGAGACAAGAATTCATTTGCTTCAAAAGACTGCGGCAGAACTTTTATGCGATATATTACGCAATTTTCTGAAACCGCAGCTTTTGAAACACATAGATTTAGTAAGAATGATGAATTTTTCTGTAGTCGAAAATCAACTTCCATTTAATAGTATAAATTTAGGAACAGAGTGTCTTAATTTTCTGCATCAACTGAATGCAGAAGGCAAGTCCGACATCGTAGAAACCGTAAGGAAAAATTGTTTAATGTTTTATATTACAGCTGCAAACGAGCATGTCTTCGTCGAGCAATTCTTAGCATGTTGTATGTTTTTGAACCAACTTTTATATTAAATGATACAAATAGAGACATTTCCTTCAGAAATGTTCTCTTAATCGCTAAGAAATTCGGCGGTTTCGACGAAGAAGGACTGCAAACAGAATGGTCAGTATTGCCTTTGGAATTTACAACGAAAGGTAGACAGACGCTTATCGAGATGAAATTCGATGGTTTCTGGAAAACAATTTTATTAACGCGAAATTTGGACTATAAAATTAAATTTCCTGAATTAGTAATGTAGCGGCTAGCTCGCACAACAAAAGAAACATTTGGCGTGCAAATGCTAGCATGGTTTACGACAAGCAAAGTCGAAAAGGCCACTTTTGAGAAAGCCGTTTCTTACGAATTTTATTAGCCAGCATGTTTTTCGTCGAAGATTGCTAACGGCCTCAGTGGCATATTGCACATGTCGTAAACCAGGGATTTCCGAAGGGCTGCAACGCCAGGTCAAGCGACCCTCGGCGGGTGACATCACCAGGCCTGGACTTGGAGGAAATTCCGCTGCATTGCCAAACTTCCGTCGACAGAGGTACCCCCCACCGAGTCGCGTCGCCTTCCTCAAAAAGCGCGTCAAGGGCGCAAGGAGTAGGCGGCGACTTCCGAATTGCAAAATGCCTAATTGGTTAACTTCGACATATCGGTTCAACCAATTAGGTGGCTGCAAACAGTTCGAAGGAGAAAAAGGAAAATGTAGAACTCAGTCTTCGCCACGACTTGGAGTCGACAACACTGACAATAAAGAACACAAGGCGAACTACGGCGATTTATTTAAAACCTAATTTTATCCTAACACGCAACCCCTCAGTAAATACAATTAGATCACTTCCAAATTCCAATGCCGATGCAGAAAGATTGTTTTCCATGTTACCTGACATAAAAACAAAGAAACGGAATAAACTTTCTTCGGCCAGCGTCAACTCTATTTGCGTTGTGAAATCTTCGTTAAAGGCGCAGAGGGAAAACTCTCAACCCATGGAGGTAGATGACGATCATCTAGCTCTATTGTATTCCAAAAATTTATATCATAGATTTGCTAAGAAGCAAAAGTGTAATTTAAGATTAAACGCAACATATGACAATAACTTTGAGAATTTTCCCGCTACGTCATATGACGAAAATTAAGGTACCGATTTACTACAGAGCTTTTCTCTAGAGAGATTTTTCTCTCCAGAGAAAAGCTCTTTAGTAAATTCGTACTATTAGGCTGCAATGACAGTATAAACATTTTCATGCGACGTCGCGGTAGACTGGTCTTGTTACGTCAACGGTACCGTGACGTAGGCGCAACAAGGTGTGATGCATGTATGTGCCATAACGTCACGCGAAAGCGCTTACACTGCAACCGCAGTCTTGTTAGTGATGTCCAAAATATTTTTTTTTGGACATCGCTAATATGTAAATAGTCGTTCAATTTGTCTCGTGTTGTTACTCTTTTTACGTATTTCGCTTGCTGTAAATACTATTCTGCTTGCTCTAACTATCATTTTTTTTCTTCATTTATTTGCTTATATTTTGCCGTATATTTTTAGTTAGTGAAATTGCTTGCTGTAGATAGTGTGGCTATGACGTAGAATGTCGCGCCTTGTTACACTTACGTCACGGTACCGTAAGAGCAACAATGCACGACATAACGTGCCAGCTTAATCGCAAACGTCCTATCCCGACATCCCATCCTTTGGAAATGTAAACAATTATATCATTTTTCCATTTTTATGGCTCGTGTGTATATTAATAAAAATTAATGCATTCACGAGTTAGTTTTTCATTATATTGTAATTTCATTACATTAATAAAAACATTTTAATATACGGCATGTGATAATGTTACAAAGAAATAACAATTTTTTACATTTCCCTCCTGATGGAAGTGACCACCACCTTCCCGTGGTTTCCATTGAACGGTAGCGTGCACGTTATTCTTTTACCTATCGTTACAATTATTTTGTTATGTAAAGTTAAGTCAAATATATAACATTTGATTGTGTGTAACAATTTGATACGGTTATTAAAAAACATAGTGGGAAAAGTCAGTAGTAATCTATTTTGTAGCGTGCACGGTACTGGCTAAGAGTGGTTTTTCATTTTAATTAACCCTTAATTAACCCTTTACGAGTAAGACTGCTTTGAACAACATTATTCTAAAATATTTGTGGAATACGTTTTTTATGTGGTTTAGGTAGGTATGCAAGGCATAAGATTTCGTTTAATTTTTCCTGTCTAGGAAAGATAGGAGAAAAATATATTTGATCTTAATCCTTCTTAAGATTTATATAAATCGCTTTAAAAATTTGTTACAAATGATGTGTATGTATCGAAATAATTATAAAACTAAAAACGTATAATCATCATTATATGGGAGCTGATCACGCTTAAAATATCATGAGACCTTAAAACGAGAACATAAAACTTAAATGTTAAGTTTCATTGAAATTCATTCAGCCGTTTAGACGCAATCATGTCAATAGCATAGGAACAAAAAAAAAAATATGTTTTTTTGTAGTAGTCACAATATGATGAGGGGGTCCTAAAACGTGTATTTCCGCTAAAAAAAAATTTCGAAATATTTTTTTCGTTATTGAAATTCACTTATTGTTAGTCGTTGAGGAACAAAAAAAATGTCTTTTTTTCAATAGTCACAATATGATCAGGGGGTCCTAAAACGTGTATTTCCGCTAAAAAAAAACTTCAAAATTTTTTTCATTATGATACTTTATAAATTTCCTTATACCTTACATATAGGTCGGAAAGTAAAAATGCTGGGGCAGTCGAGACTTGGAATCGTATGCCACTTATCGCGAGATCGTATTTCAGTTGTTTTGTCTTTTACAAGAGCAAGAAGGAAAGGCTGACACTAGCGTTCTTTATCGATTTCCCGAAGTTGTGCGCAAGCGCCGAGCTCACGTACACGTGGCTCGTGCGGTAGTGTATGCCTGCTATCCCCACCATTCCGTTAGACGCTAAGGAAGTTCGTCGTCACTGTTGTCGATTTCGATGCACTCAATTATGCCCGATCTGGCCACACTGGCGCAGACTATTTACTGACGCAATCTGCTGTATATACGCGTCAACCGTCGTGCGACTTAAAAATAAAAGTATAGGTTAAGTTTAAATGAATCGTGTATTGCGTTTCATAATCTGTATTAATACATTGTTATTTTGAGAATAATTTATTGCGAGTATTGTACATTTACGAAATATTAAAATATGTTCCGCGTCGGCATTAGATCTGCCCGTAATGCTTTGGGATACAGAACATTTGCAAACGCTCCAGCCCAAGAGCAAGCAATTTCAACTGCTTTCAAAGTTCAAGATCCAAAAGATTTCAACGACCGCGTTAAAAACTCTAAAGTGCCTGTGATCGTTGACTTTTTTGCAACGTATGTATATACTTATCTTAAACCATCAAATTATGAAGTAAAAGGTACTATTATGTATAATTCATTTTATAGATGGTGCAATCCTTGTCGTATGCTCACTCCTCGTGTAGAGTCGGTAATTGCAGAAAAGCAAGGGAAGATTTTATTGGCAAAGGTTGATATAGACGAGAATAGCGATCTTGCTTTGGATTATCAGGTTAGTTTTGTTATTTATTTGTTCATTGACACTTTGTTTCTATCAGAATAATACAAATTATCTTTATACGTAGGTTGGATCTATTCCAGTATTAATTGCAATGAAGGATGGAAAAGTTTTAGACAGAATTGTTGGTCTTCAAGATATAGATAAAATTAAACAATTTGTAGATAAGTATTCAGAATAATGTAATTTATTCTAATTACAATTTACTATTAAAAAACTCTGTAGTCAACGGGGTAGTTTGTACAATATTCTGTACAAGGATGCTACCTTGAGTAACAAGTATAAAGTACAATTTTTAATAATGTATAGCTCCAGCTTTATGTATACTAACTTTTAGGGAATTGTTAAATTGTTAAATAAATATTTTTTGTGTAATAAACAGATAAATTTTATTGTTTAATTATTTACAAATATTTAATACAAGTACATACATTTGTAGTTATTAATGTATGTTTCATGAATGACACAATACATAATTACATGCTATAATTTCAATTACATTTTCACAATTAAACTCCTAAAATGTAAACATGTTGCTAAAAACAGTGAAATTTAAAATTTATAAACAAAGTATCAATCAAATTTTCAGATGCAATTCAATATCTAGTATTTAATCTGCTAATACATCTAACATTCATTATAGTTTCAGTTTTGAAACAAAATGATGCGTTGCTTCATCGGTATATTTTAAATCAATTAAGTTTCAGTAGGTAAAGCTTGCAAAAGTTTTCTTGCCCTTTGGTAAGCAACAGATTCCAATTCATCTTTATTTTCTTCACTTTCCTCTACTTTTTTTATAACGTCCATGCCTTTTTTTAAAAGTTGTTCTCTTGCCATTCCTTTACACCCTTCAAAATATTCTAAAACTGTAGGAAAAATGTCGTCTGGAATGGAAGTCTCGTCTAATAAGTTATCTATTAACCAAATTTGTCTTAGTTTTTCAAATTTCCATTCGCTCTGTGCATGTTTCCACTATAGATAAAAAGATTATATAAAAAAATTAGAAAACTGATATTTATTTAATCTCAATTGTATGACGCAGTCTTCAAAATACCTTTGAAACATAGGTTAAACCCTTTTTCATTGCTTCCAGTCTATTAGCCTCCCTCTTTTCATTCTCTTTTTTCTCAGCCTTTTCTCTCTTCAATTGCCGTTTAGAAGGTTGTTTTGGCTTTTTTATATCGCTTTTATGAGCTTCTGTTGTACCTTCTAAATTATTATCCATATTCATAGTACTAAAAAATTTTTTTATTTTAAAATTCTAAAAAATTAAAGTAACAATGCAACTTTTAACTTACTTTGTTCTTTGACATTTTTTCGGAGAAGTTGCTTCGTCACTTGATTCCTTTTGATCCTGATCTTGTATATCATAAAAATTATTTTCTTGTTCATCATTCTTTATTGTTTCTTTATACATACCATTTAAGTTATGACTAATATTTGATTTTTGTTTTCTTTGCTTTCTTTTTTTGCATATCATGTTCTGTTCATTTATTTCCTTTATTTGATTAACATCGTCTTGCGATGCATCTGTATTGCAATCTTTTTTATTATTAATATCTGAAAAAATTCAATTACAATACTCCTATTCTACAATAGAAATATTGAGAGTTGGCTAGATAGATTTTAACCTTAGTAAAATTTATTTAGAAAGAAAATTCAAAAGGACATTACTGTCACTAATGCAATATTTAAAAAAAAAAAACAAAATTATTAAAGTACTGAATATTTACCTTCCGGTTTTTCTTTTTTTTTTGTTCTCTTACGTGATTTTGGATTCTTAACCTCAACTTTTGATGTGCTATCGGAACCCATCGTAACGAACGATCAGTTATTTACTTTACGTATGCACGTAATACCAAATTTACAAAGTTATAATAACATTCTTGATATTAATGTGGTATGAAAATTAAATAACAAGTGTGAGAAAATAAGGAAAATATCACACGCTTTCAAAATTGATTGCCGCTGCACATGCATGTGGATACTTGAACCCAGGATGTTTAAGAAACAAGAATCAGAGCATCATAAAAACAAGGAACAATTATAATCACATGACACAACTATTGACTTTTATTCAATTGCAAGACAAGTTTAATACAAAAGAGTGGATTTATTATTAAGTTGTATATGTTTATTAAGTAACCTTGGAAAAAAATTGTATAGATGTACAGCCTGAATAGATTATCAATCAGTACGAGTTGGTATAGGCTACGAACTAGCAATAAGTAGTTTAATTGGTGTTGGTGCGAACTATTTATGAAGATGTTGCGTTTAAAATTTATCGAGACTAAATCGCAAATTAAAATTGGAAACATACTATTAAAAAGGTATTTTAAAATACATAACTTAAAAAATATTTCTTCTTTGTACTAAAACATTTTTATTAATAAGGTTATGTATTATAAAGAACCGTGTTTCTACATTTAATTGACTTATGTGTTTGAACAAAAGTACTTTATTTTTTTAATACCTTCGATCGATGTAATGAAAAAATTAACATGTTATAGGTACGTTATTCCTCAGATGTGTTGTGCTTCAAAACATAATACTAGTTCAAAAACTAAAGAAGACAATATGCATGATGAGTTTGACAAGCCCATACAATATTCTACTTCAAAAGCTGCGAAATGGGAGGCTGGCTCACACAGACGGAAGAATCAACCCAATTATCAATCATTGGTGGTATCACTTAGCTTAAGTGCTTTCTGTATTTACTTTGGTATATTAAGGGAAGAAAATGACATTGATGAGATGATAATTTCTGAAATGACTCCAGAGATGAAGGAATATTTATATGGCATCAAAGCTACTAACCAAAGAAATAAAGATATGAAAAAACAAATGTAAATAATTTATTACAGCAATGTATTATAAAAATATAATTTATTATTACGAGAAATTATGAATAAATATTTATAGTGGATATAGCAATTCACCCCATATTATATTATTTATTATCTTATTCCATTCAATGGGCGGATGTCGATCAATTGTATCTGGTATACACTTATCCCATGTTTGATTCCATGGTGCTACCACCATGGTCATTATTAATATTATTGGCCCTTCTGCATGGTGTGAATGTACTTTAATGTTTACAATACCTAAGACATATAAATTGTCATGCATATAAATTTAATAATTAATAAATTAAATGCTAGATATTTTACTTACTACGTGTATTATAAGAATGAAATAACCATTTAAATAATGTGTACACAGGCATAACTTGAAGATAAAATTTCATTCTTGTCAAAAAACCTCCAAAACTGATCAATGCTAATCTAAGCTGTAAGAAATGATTAATTTTGAATAATTATAAAAATTCTTAATATATTGTCTTTAATATACCATGGTAAAAACTGCATAATACACCCATGTTGTTGGCATAAGAAAAAGCAAGATCGTAAATAATAATGTCCCCACAAACAATTGGTCTGGTTGATATTGACAAGAATCAACTCTCTCTCGCAACGGATTCATTTTCTTACCCAAAAATAATCGAAATAAAGCAGTAATACCCTTTAGTTGAATATTGAAGAGCCTAGTAAAAAACTGAATTAATATTTTAATTATATCTTGATTGTTATATATAGATACCTTGCTGCATATACATAAATACAGTATGCATGAAAACTGACAAGAGCTAAAAGGTCAGCTGCAATTGCTATTTGAAACGTGATACCCAATCTTCCAAATAATACTAATACTTCAAAAGCAAAATCCATTACAGAGTTCATAAATATTAAGAACGTCCACCATAAATGTATATGATAAAGAAAAAATTTTCCAAGCATATTGTTTAGGGCATGATTTAATTTTAATCCAGCTGGTACACCCATTAACCAGTGTATTAAATCCTTTAAAAATGTCACCACTTTCTGCAAAGCATACATGGACTTAAACATTAAAATGAATATTAGGTAATATTACTATATTATTTTAATATCTTTGCATTCTCAACTTACCTCTGCGTTACTCAAAAGTATTTCAGATGGAAATGTATATTCAAAGTAGTGCAATAAAAATTGCAAAATAAATATTCCCAATAACATGTCTATTATCAATGCAAAAGCATAATTGCCAGTTTTCAATGTAAATCGCTTGTTTTTTATTATAGTAATTAACATCCATTTAACATTTTTCAACCATCCATGAACGTGTAAACCAAGGAAAGAATATTTAAATATTGGTAATAATTTACTTGTTATTTTACTAAGTAGGAGAATTGGATAAAAATACAAAAACATATGATAGATTAATAGAGTTTCTTTTATATAAGTAAATTTTCCCTTCTTTCGTAATTCTCCTTCAACCTGTTTGTTTTGTATCATTTCCATTAATTCATAAAAATGATTTCCTAATATTGCTTTCTGACTAAATAATTCTGTTTCTCTAAGTACTACTTGATCGTATACTGTAATAACTGCATGACAATGTAAAGTTGAAATTTTTTTATTGTTGATAATAATACCCTTTATACTATAATCATACTTATTTTCTCCAAAAGACAAGCTCGGGTGTAAATATATATTAATCCAATCTAAATATTTTTTATCCACATATCCACGTTTATGTTCTGCTGCAGAATAATATCCAATTATATTACTGTTGAATTTCATTGTTTCAAAATTATCAATACTACATATTCCGATTACATAAAATTTTTTTACTCCTGTGTCATCATCATATTTTACTTTACCAAACATATACCCTGGCTTTTCTTTATAAAGGCTATCAGGTACAAAAATCAATAGACTTTTCATGATAGTATTCTTAAAGCGAATTACTATTTTAAAATTACAGTCAACCACAATACGTGAATGAGTGTTTTACAGTTATTCTGTTATCACAAAGTAAATCTTTTACTAAAATACAAATATTTGACAGAAACAACAATCCATTAAATGTATTATGCATTACTTGTACAATACAAGTTACAATAGAGCTCAGTGTTTGTTTGTACTTTAATGAGATCTTCAAATTAACATTATAGTTGAATAAATTAAATTGCAGCGAAAGTAATAGAAATATTACTAGTATAAACCTTCAGTTCGACAATGAAACAGTTTTAGTTTTTAAATGAATTTTATTATCGGACAAGTTTGATGATCACCAATAACAACTACGTGCTTTTAGTAAGCGTTGAAAAATATATACTTTTTCATTAATTATTGCCATTTAAGACAGTGAAGTTACAAATAACCTATTGGGGATTTGAATTACGGTGAATTTACTATATTATCTTAGAAAGCGGCGGGGATAGATGACATATCAATGTACAATACATGCTTTGTATACGCGAAACTGAAACCGACCAGCGTATCATGACTATCATGTATTAGATGAGCCAGGTTTTTTGCGCATGCGCGGTCTATTACAGCTAAACAGTGACCGCATCCACAGAAATCAAATTTCCCATCAAAATTCATAATAAAATAATTTTAATAACAATTCAAAATAAATAACTTCAAGTTACTGTTATTCGTTATTCGTTATTAGTAAAGAGCGTAATACAAAATACAGTTTTTTTATCATTAGGATTGTATTACACGCATTTGTGTACACATTTATTTACACTTCAACTTGACTATAAAACCATGTGATTCAACCATTTTATTCAGACTATTAATAAAACATAAATAGTTTTTTTCAAGTTGTTTACTTGTTTTGTTTTTTTTTCGCCTGCAAAGGGTAATGGTATACCGTGTCTAAAGGTGAAGGCTAAGAAAGAAGTAAATTGTTGCATTATATACGTACAGCCAAAAGTGCATGGGATTCTGAGAAATATATCTCTTTACATGTAAATGCATGTTCATACTTTCAAGAGAATACGAACTATCTATTCCATTTTTAGTACACGGTCAGTACATCAAAAAAAGAACCCAAATTTCGCCCGAAATATGGGTTTACGGGACAAGAGATTTTGCCCTTATATGAGCAGATTTTGGGTCGGATGAGGTCTCATTCGAAAGAGGAAGGTCCAATGCAGCGTGCCCTGGTCAGGATCGAACGAGATTGTGTTCACATTTATTAATATGAACGTCGAAATTTGAGAAAAAAAATCGACAAAATACACCCACAGAATCGAGGTCTTTTTAGGTTACTAAAAGAGTTGTGCAATTCTAATACTGACCAGAGCGCGCTACATTGGACCTTCTTCTTTCGAATAAGCCCTCATTTGACCCAAAATCTGCTCATATAAGGGCAAAATTTCTTGTCCCGTAATTGCATTCCCAAAAGCGAGTTCCGTCATTATATGGGTAATAACGAGCAAGTCACGTGACAAATTTAATCAGGCAGTCGCCACGAGATGGCGCCTAATCAGAAGGGCTGTAAAGGTGAAATCATAGCAAAAGTGAAGCGTTAGCTTCGATACATACGCCCCGAGAAAGCATGATGCTGACAATAGTATATGCATTTTCGTACGATTACCGCTAGACTACCGACGCTCTTGGAAAACGGTGTTTACTTCATGGTATATTACCCGTCTCATAAACGCAATCATTCTGATTTATTTCATTATTGTAACTCGAATGCTAGCTTGCTGTATGTAGTAATATGAAACATTATTTGCTAGAACATATACAAAAGTTTGTCGCATACTTTGTTATAATACGCATAAAACGGCGAGAAAAAAGGTTTTTGAGAAAGTTTATTTTACGGCTAGGAAGGATGTCATATCGCTATGAAAATCGTACGTAAAGAAAATGTGTCGCCCACTTGAAAAAGAAACTCTATGTCTGCATCGTGTTTATTACTCTGTCCTTCGGTGACAAACAACAGTGGCCCTTAGATTTGTTGGACCAACTAAGGTTTTTCTTTATACAGGGGAAGACCGTGTTTCTCAATCATCGATTCGTTTTTGCTCATTTATTATTTACAATAAATCCAACACATACTCTCCCACGAAGCGCGTATACATGAAGAAGACTTTCATGGCAATATTTTATTTTAATCGACATGCAACCCCACTCTAAAATCTTCCACAATAATGTTTCCAACAAAACTTGATTACTATGCATTCATTTCAAAATTCTACTATACAAAATAAAGCAACATTTATTTTCGTGAATAATGTAGGGTATGAAAGTGTAGACAATAAGGAACATATTTTTTCCACAAAAATTGAAATATTAATTCGTGTACATTTCTACAATTGTATAATACGATGTATTTTGAAGCAATTAAGATTTATAGTAAAATCTGGATATATGTAAGTGAGATAAGGACTCAAAAATTGCATGCTAGTGATAATGTATTTATTCCAAACATGTATCGAATCGTATGAAACAGATTCGAAGCTTCAAATCATTGAAAATGTTCGCAGTTTCGAACCTGGTAAACACTATTTAATTGTTTCGAAACTCACGATGCCAGAGATTACAAAGTTCGGAAAGTATTGACCTAGCATAAAGTTTGTAAACTATTGACCCTATGAAACCCTGAAAAGTATTGTCCGACTCCAACCTCGCAAAAGTATTGGCCGATTCAAAACTTGATCGATTCTGAGATCCATATGGAATCGATAACTTTTTGTAGTAATTACAATTACAATTCAAGCTTTTTTAATACTTTTCACGATTTTTCAAGTATTTGCGATAATCTGACAAAAATATATTTTAGACAAAAGCTGATCAGTTTTCGATTAACTGTACATTGCAATAGAAAAAAGTTCAAAATTTTTTTTACTTTTACTATTGGCGGGGCCACCATCATTTTTTAAAATGGCACTTTGTATTTCTGACAATTTCGTTAAAGGAGTGATAATAACTTGTGTTTATGATTAAGACTCGAAATTACATTCAATTCAGGAATCTTGACTAAATTAACATAAACGATTTCGTGAAAAAGTTACAGCAAATGTTCGAATTGAAGTTCATGTTTTTGTAGGCACAATTCCGCTCTACGTAGTAAGTTGTTTGCATTAGTTGCTCTTACGAACTGTCGACAATTCAAACATTGATGCAAGGGCTGATTTTCGCGCTGTTCACCTTGGCCGGCGGAGCCGTCTATTTCGCGACATCTTTGGAACGTGAAACGAAGTTTTTCGTCGAAATACCATGTTGACGAGTTGGTACATAGCCGATAGTTTCGTTTGCTTTTACGTATTCTGCGGAACGTATCAGCTGTTCGGTGACAGTTTGCCAGCCGTAGCAGAGTGTCGAGGTTTATTGTTTGGGAAGCAATATGGCTATCTGGTGATTAGTAACAGTGCGATACGCAGACAAAGAAGCAACGCAGTTCTCATGATCATTGGAGACGCGTTGTACGTTCCGTTCTAGTTTATTTAAGTAAAAAGCCAGGGAAAAATCGGTAGAATGTTGGAGCTGGAGGTAGTGCCCGAGAGATCCCTCGGCTGCGAGCAGTGGGAATTTATTTTAGGCAAGTGACGAAACGCTCATAATGTATCGCGGCTATGTCGTATTACGCATAATTTTCCAACGATTAAATGTTTCCGACCGATTCGCGAATACCGAGACGATCGACGAAAGACGGAACCCTCAGTGTCTAGTGCGTCTTATCGATGCTGCTGTCATGCCAGCGTTCTCGCTTCGCTATTTCGTTCTATTTGTAAACACCTCATCTGACAATCGCGCGTAAACAAAGAAAATGGAGCTTATTATGAATATTTTGTTGCATATTATGTAATTGTTGACAACTATCGCCACTTTGTTGAACCTATCAGAGAGAGAGAATCGATTGTTAGGTTGATAATTAAACAGAAATAGATACTTTGACGAGTATAATCATAAATATGAATAGAAGCTTAAATGAAAATTGTCGAATTGCATTAAGCGCTTGTTATTGCGCATATAGTATTAAATTAATATGTAACTAGAAAAAAATACAAAATGATGCAAAACAAGGGTTTTTAATGCCGATATTATTTTAGGTATGCATTTTTCTCAATCAGTTTCGATAATACAATCTCAAGTGGGCATTATAAGGGGAGTACAAGTACTTTATAGCGATAGTGTAAGTATATGTCTGCAAAAATTTAGATAAATAGTTATTGTATTTGGCATATTACATTTCACCAAATCAAAATTTATTTCACAGAATCCTTTAGATGTAGATTTAGTAATAAACTTACCTCACGACGGTGTACGGCTTATATTTGACCCAGTGGTGCAAAGGCTCAAAATAATTGAAATTTATAATATGAAATTAGTCAAACTTAAATACTGCGGTCTGCCGTTCAATTCGCCGGAAGTTTTGCCATCTATTGAACAAATTGAACACTCGTTTGGAGCAACTCATCCTGGTGTTTACGATAGCGACAAACAAGTACGATATCTCTGTCCCATCTAGAAATTAACAGAAATGCAGGGAATCGCAGATTATCTGTAATATTGTGTATTGGTTTTAGGTGTTTGTTTTAAATTTTCGTGGATTGTCATTTTATTTTCCCATTGACTCGAAGTTCCAACCTGGATATGCGCATGGCTTAGGATCATTGCAATTTCCAAATGGGACCTCCCCCCTTGTAGCTAAAACAGCTATATACATTGGTAATATGGCTAGCGGAAGTGGAACAGACGAGCATAACTTGAAAGCACCTCCACCACCTTTACCGCTCGTAATTATTGTTTGTTGGTGCTATAGTTTAGCATGCATGCAAAAAAAGACAAGACAGAAGCTACATGACTATCTTTTAATAGGTCTGCTATCACAACAATTTGTATTTAGAGAAGGTAGATGTTATGCGGGATAAAGCGCGCACTCGAGGTCTGAGATTGCATCTTTTCACAGAAGGTAGCTCTGTAACTAGGGTATTACTGGAGCCAAGGAAACGCTGCTTGACCAAAGAGGTTTACATTTTGTGATATAGTTTGATGGAGGAATTGATAGTAATTAATAGAAACGCGTATTCACGAAGTTCGGATATAAAGTAACGTGAAATCATGCGAAAATGCTATGCAATTTTAGGTGTTATTTGGCGATACTTGTGAAGATGTGTTGAGCGCTTTGGGTGCACCATCTCGGGTGTTTTTCAAAGCCGAGGACAAGATGCGCATTCATAGTCCTCACGCGCACAAACGTGATAAAATAAGGCGATCGGATTTCTTCTATAACTATTTCACTTTAGGATTGGTAAGTCTTTTACCTCTCGGTTAAATGCTTTACACGTTACAAATAAAAAGCTGTACATATAAAATTCACGTTATCGTTCGTAGGACATTTTATTCGATGCCAAAACCCAATGTGTTAAGAAATTTGTGTTACACACAAATTACCCAGGGCATTATAATTTTAATATGTATCATCGTTGCGAATTCTCTTTATCTTTACCACCTGAAAATAATTCCACTGAATCGGGAAAACTCATAGATGTTTCCCCTTCTCCAGTTATGGTATGATACATGTATCCACTTTATTTCATACTTTAAATTTTGGTGTTGTATATACTGTTCTAAAAGTATCGCAATTCGCACAAACGGTAGGATTCTCTATTAATAATTATTTCTCATGATCTTATGCAAAATATGTTCTGTAATGTTAATATTAGGAATGCGTGTTTTTGCTGAAATTAAGATAATTTTAATAGCTTTTTATTGTTTAGATCACTGCCTATACAAAGTGGGATAGAATAAGCGAGCAGCTGAAGGCTAGTGCACGACCAGTGGTCTTGAATCGTGCGTCTTCAACGAATACTACAAATCCATTTGGATGTACGTTTTGTTATGGTATACGCGATGCGATCGTTGAGGTCATGGCAAATCAACACATTGCAAGTGTAACTTTATACCGAGCTGCGTGACCTTGGTAATTTACTAATATGGTGCATTATAAAACGCTTTCGAACGAGCAAACTGAGGAATGGCATTAGAATGATAAAAAAAAAATAAAAAAATGAGAAAGTTTTAATGTTGGCAATTGCATAATAACATCTACTCGAAAAGACTATGTGATTATAAACAGAAGTGTTAAGAGTAATGCATGTAAAACACCGACGGAGGTTTTTTTAACACTAATGTAATCTGAAAACGGAAGAATGCTAGGTAAAATAATGTATGATTACTGAGGAGCAGCGTGGTGTGAGGCTCATAAACCAAGCGATATCATTTTGAATATCACATATTGTTGCTTGTAACATTTTACATTTTTCCTTGGAGTTATCTATCGAGGAAATGAAACCGAAAAAAAACGAAAAAATGAAAAACCCAAAAAGAAATCAACTAAGGGGTACAACTGTCTGCAATATTCGATAATATCATATTTACTATACCGTTTTTATCTTTTGGTTATAAGTTTTAACTATAGTTAAACAAAAAAAAAAAAAAAAATAATGGTTTTGTGTGAGCAATCAATACTACAATATCTGAGCTCTGTAAAAAAAAAAGGGGGAAGTAGTTCCAGAGGATAATACAAATTTTGATAGCTGATGATAAATCTACAGTGATTATAATAATAACGATTAATAATCGTAAAATATAATAATGTGCTTAGTGCAAGTAATAAAAAGATATCTAACTTTCGTAAAGCAAAATTTTGTAACCCGTGTTTCGAGTAACAAATAATGAAAATAAACGAATGGAGCAAAAATAACGTTTGAATATAGATATCACACATCATAATACGCACGATATGCGTATGAACGGTATTACCCATTCAGTCTGTATAGAATTAAACGTAAAAATGTGAGTTATAGTATCTTAAATATACCTTATGTTAATTTCTTAACAAACATAGTAATGAATTCTCTCTTGAAAAAAGTGTTGGGACGATGTAAACGTCTGTAGAGGATAAAGTATGTTTGTCTGTACAAGAGTAATTAAACAGATGGCCTGCTTTTTACACTCCCATCTATTAAACTCTGAACATTGTGATATGCCAGATCATAAGGCCCATTAATTGTATTGGTTACTTGTTTGCATTAACACAAAAAAAAAAAACGATGTTTAGTTAATAATTTACTTTCTTATATTTCTCTCTGTGCCGTTACGTAATATTGCGGTATAAATATATTCGCAAAACCCGATTAGTCGTTAATGTTTTATTATATAAATGTAACATTGAATTCCTCTATAAATCTGCTGGAAAGCAGCTACTCACGGAAAGTTTCTTTCTCTACAAATCTGAATTCACTTCGATGTTAAATTGCACAATCGTATACCCTATTCCGAACTGTTCTCATTAATTATAGGGTATAAAAAAAAAATATGTTTTATGTATCGTATAAACTTCGATAGTTGATAAATTACAATGATTGTAAGATCTGTAACGAATAATAATCGTAAAATATAATAACGATGACCGTTGAATGGACATGTGAAGTATGAACGATAATTGCTTTAATTAACACTTTTATCTGCACAGCCTTGCGATAGTTTTATTTTCCTATTCGATCGATTAGGGAAATTTGACATCTACGTTCACGAAAAAATTTTTTACAAATTCTAACGCTTTTATTGGGTACAAATCATTCTTTATTTCGAATTCGAATGCAAACTGATCTCATTGCGTCAAGACTCGCGATTCGAAAACGAAATAAGGGAATAAACGGTGATCGAAAAAAGTGTTAATTGATGCGTAATTGTAGAAAATTGGGAGACGCAGACGGCGCTTCGCAATTAGAAAATTGCGCCTGTCCTTGTTTCTCAAAATCCTATTTCGATGGAATACCTCCTATTTTGTGATGCTACGGTAAACTGATTTTGCGTGAAAATTATTTTAAAGTAAATATATAGAGCATAGAATCTTTCGAGGAAATTTCACCAAATTGTGTTATATCGTGTTTTTCTTCGTATTTTTCATTATGATTGATGTAACAAAAAAATGGATCAAAAAGAAAACTTAAATTATTAAGTTAGTGAAACGATAAGGGATTATATTCTCTATATAATTATTTCTAATAATACTCACCGACAAAACTCTATTTAATTTATACGAAAAAAATAGTTTTGTATCGAATGGATTATAAAATCGTGTAAAACAATTTTCTATAAATCATTTCTTTCGCAGCTCTGACTTCAATAATCCTCGTGAAAAATTTTATTATCTGATTGGCGAGATTACTCGCGGTTGATTGAAACGATATTCGAACGTCTCATGTGAATGCAATAAAACAGTAAGTTTCTGTTTATAGTTTACCTCTTTATTTCCTTTTACGCGAATTTTTCAAACTGCCGAGTCCGTAAGCGATGTCATTTTCCTGTGATTCGGAGCTCCGAGACAGTTTGTGTCTATTCATTTTGATTTTGTTCAACCTGTCTCCTTGTGTCATGATTTGTGGATCGTTACTTCTGTGTATCTGCAATTCCTTTTCCGTTCCTCCGATGCTTTTTAATTTCCCTGCGAGAAAATATAACGGAAAATTATTTTCACGATAAATACATACGTAATATCGTTGAATTTCTTTTTTCCGTTTTTAAATATGAAACTAAAGTAATTCGTTACAGCTCACCCGATTTAAATTTCACTGTGTGCACAATTAACACAAAACACAATTTAAAAAAATCACATAAAATAAAGAGACACATTCGCGATTTTAATTACGATTTCAATTAAAACTAATAATGATCAGCTCGTTTATTGGCGGATAGATGCGCGCGCAAGATTATTGATACGTACATCTTTGGCGCGCGAATGGTTTCTCTTAAATTATATTAAATATTGCTCATAGAAAATTATTTAACTTATTATTAATTTATAAAAAATGTAATTGAATTTTTCCTTTATATTGTTCTCTTACTGATTGTCAGATATAGTTTTATTTAAAGTGAAGTATGATTCTGTTGGTACTTTGGTTGCGTGCGCAGCTATTGACTCCCGCCAAATGACCACTATTTGGCGCGCAATTAAGTGTTCTTAATATTTTATAAATAAAAGCTTTTAGAGGTTGGGAGAAAATTTGTATAAAAGCATAAAAATATATAATGTATTTTTTTCTTTTCCTTTCATGCAAATAACCATTGTAAAATTTTAAATCTTATACTGAAAAATAAATTATAGTCGAGTGTAGTTGCGCGCGCAGCCTTGCAGCTCTACTACGCAATTGCGTCTCTCCCGCCTAAACGTGCACAGGATAAGATGGAATGCCGTTCGTTCTCTCGTTTTATTTTTTCATTTCTGGTTAAAAATGAATCCCAAGATATTGTCACAATGAAAATTTCTAGTTCTACTTGCTTAATGCTGCGTATGTATATATAATAATAATAAACTTTCGAAATGATAGGTTAAAATATTGCATAGAAATAATTCGATCTCAATGTACCCATAATCTAATATTTTACCAGAATTTTAGCAAAATTATACAATATCACTTACATAAAAGTTTTTAGTTTTAAAAAGATACATTACTGCGAAATGTTGTTGCAAATGAATAGCTGAGCTATAATCATTTAACAAAAATATTTCTCTGATAACAAATTTGAATCTTCCATTTGCATTTTTGATAAAATTCAACGACATTTATGCATTAAATATAAAATTAAGAAAATATTAAAATTAAATATATACCTAAAATTCGTGTGAATTTCGTTTTGTTCGTTTTCTCCATCGATAGATTCTCGTATTTGTAGGATTCTGAAATGATTAAAAATTTTTTCTTAAATTAAAATTAATGTTCTCTATTGCCTTTGATTAAAAAGATACACGATCGAAATTAAATAAATATTTCGAATGTCAACATATCTTATTCCCTTTTCCAGTTTCCTGTCTATTAAAATCTTCGATTGGTCAAAGATATCGGTCACAGATAAGAGAAATACGTAGCTGACGATGAAAATTATGTTTCTTTTGTGCATCAGGTAAATCTATATTCGCCTTTTTCGTTTTTTGATTCCACGTACTCGAAATCTTTTCTTACATACATATTATTTAAATGTGTTCTAGTTCTAAGTAGAAATATTTACCTTTGTATCCAGCTTCGGAAGAACAGTCCATTTTACGGTCGATTTTGTCTGCTACTGAATATATTCCCCACTTATGATGCAGTGTTCTATCACCATCACCATAGTACTTCAATCTGCACATAAATAAATTATTAGCAGTCACATACAAAATAGGTATTTATAATAAATTAAATTAAATAACATCATTGAAAAAATTAATTTTATTTTTATTAATAATAAAGTAACGAAATATCTACATGAAATTTACTATATTGAAACACTAGTACAGTACATTTGTTAAATTATTAAATTAACGTCAATTTTGATAAATTTTTCTTATAATAATTACATTTTACTGAAAAATTTCAATTACTTGTACTGTTCGCCCGCGTTCAACAAATTCTTTTCAATGTTCTCCAACCATGTTTGTTGGTGTCCGATAACAGAACCGGGTCGGCAAATCCTTATCCAAGCAATAGCTTCCCTGGCTGTCATTTTGTAATGTTTTATCAAATACGCCGCAATTAGCGAACCTGTTCTTCCTAGACCAGCCTGAGTCGTTGAAATGAAAAACAAAACAAATACAGTTTACGTAAATATTACGTGTACTAAAAAATTTACCTTTGCCAATGTAAAGTTATGCGTGTTATATAAAAACAGTAGACGATTATTAATTACTTTGCAATGAACTGCTATAGGTCCGGTAGTATTTTCGCTGAGCGATAAAAATTGATTCAAAATTCTTTTCGGTGGAACGGTACCGTCTGGCATGAACATTTCGTAATGCATGATACCTGCCTTGGTGAATCTGTAAAATATCCATATTAATGCCAATATTATTTGTAATATCGATGCACAGTGGGCAATTTAAACGATCTAGATGGACAAATTTCTTAAGAAACATGTTCGTGAATTTTTTCTCACTATTTGTTTTTTATACATATTTATGGTTTTTAACGATAATATAAACGCATCGTAATATAATAATAATAACAATAATAATTATGGTGACATGTTTGTAATAAAAATTTATAATTTTATTTTTAACAATTTTCAACGATTTGAAATTTTTTAATTTTGTCGAAAAATTTTAGACCTTCTCGAATTCTTTTCTCGAAAGTGCGTAGGAATTCGAAGGTATGTCTATTCACCAAAAATGCTTGTAATTGACCCCTGTAACTAAATATAATTTTTTTAGTATGGTTTTAAATTTTTTAAATTCGTCTAAAAATTTCAGTACCTACTCGAATTTTTTTCTCGAAAGTGGATAGGATTTCAAGAGTATGTGTATTCGTAAAAAATGATCGTAATTGACCCCTGCAACCAAAAATAATTCTTTTAGAACGATTTGAAATTTTTTAATTTCGTCGAAAAATTACTACCTCTTATTGATTTTTTTTTTAAATTCGTTTTTTATTTTTAATAATTTTCTTTGACGCCCTACAGAAAAGTTGTCCAATACTTTTTTCTAGGTGCCCATGAGCTCTACTTCAGAAAAAAGTTTCATTGAAATATGTTCACTATTGTAGTAGTTATGGCCGTTTGAAAATTGGACCATTTTTATGGGGTTTTTCTCATTTTACGGGGTCAAGGAACAACTTCTCGGATATTTTTGGAATTTCTACATAATCTGCATCAAAATACGCGTTGTTTACACTTTGAAACTTTAGAATCCTCCAATCCGTTCAGGAGTTATGATGTTTTAAAGATTCGCATGAAATTTCGGGCAAACATTTCTAGCCAGAAATTATATTTTTGGAAAGGAATTTTTTTCTCGAAAACGCGTAGGAATTCGGGGGTATGTCTATTCACCAAAAATGATCGTAATTGACCCTCGCAACCGAAGATAATTTTTTCAGAACGATTTGAAATTTTTTCATTTTGTCAAAACATTTTACACCTTCTCGAATTTTTTTCTCGAAAGTGCGTAGGAATTCAAAGGTATGTCTATTCACCAAAAATGCTTGTAATTGACCCCTGTAACTAAATATAATTTTTTTAGTACAGTTTAAAATTTGTTAATAGCTTTTAATGAAGCCTCAGTCAAGAAATTGATATTCCTGATTTTCATCTTATTTTGGCCTCCAGAATCTCCCATAAAAATTTGTCCCAGGGGTGGCCGAACACCCTGTATATAAAATAAAATAAAATTTGGGGCTGTTTCGATAACATGAATATTTTCATTTTGTCCACCTAAATCTATGAAATTAGCCACTGTGCGATGGGTACAAGATTTAAAAAATTTATACACGTACCTGGACGCATCGTACGTTTTTTTATTCAGTCTGACGACAGCTGTGACACCGTTTTTAAAAAAATAGTCAATGTAACACTCAGGCGGGTGATAATACGAGAATGGTTCCGTACTTGGACCAACGAAAGCTAGAAACTTTTGCGGTACCATCCAGTTCAAGTCGCCGTTTCGCATGTCCGCGTATTTCTCGTATTCGATTAGATCAAAGTCGTCAAAATTGAAGAAACCGTACCTGGCTGCTTTTTGAAGCGCGTTCAAACAGTCTGTTCCCCCAAAAAGCGATAGAACGATAAGTCCAGTTAATTATTCGGTTTAAAAGAATCACATTTGTTACCTAATATGTGTATATTGTAAATGGAGGCACCCATAGATGCATCTTGAAACGGTTTTATCGGCAGATCGCCTCCCATGAATAGAGCGTTGTAAGCTTCCCTGGGACTTTTATTTAAATATAAAACAGCGTAGGAAGCTACCAAATAAGCGGAATTCGCTCTTTTGTGATCTCGTTGCGACGTGTAATGCACAATTTGTCTGTACTTGTTCGCTGGACTCTGCAGTTTCTTGTTTATCTTTCTGCAGTATCTGTTTGCAATTTATTTAAAAAAATTGTCAATCTTAAAGATTTAAAGATTTCACAGATTGCTTAATTTAAACGTACTAGTGGCTAGTCTTACTTGTATAAGCAAGCAATGTTTAAAGGGCCGAAGTCGTTGTAAAAATTCTGGTAGATCAGTTCGTCGTCGATGGTAAAAAAATGAATGCTCGAGTTGCTTCTTGCATTTTTTCGACCGTTTGACAATGTCGCGAAATAAAATTTATCCTTTATGTATTCGCAAATGTAAGTAACATCCGGATGTTTGTAAACTGTAGCAATTGCTGAAAATCCAATCGAGTTTATAATATAATTATGTAAAGCGTGGATAAAGAAATTCGAATTTTTCTGTGATACTACCTTCCACGTCGCAGAGCCTGTGGTCATAAATATTTCGATAACTTTTTAGGAATCCAAGTTTTCGTGGCTCGTTCATCGTGAAACGACAGCGAATCGTTTTGCAGCAGGATAAATAATTATTAAGTTGAACATTTATCATTTCCCAATAGACAAATATTCGATCGTAATTCCAACGAAATCTATTGTTCCGATACTTAAATGTTGCATAATTAGATTTTGGGTCGAATCCCGTTTAATTTTACGTCGGAACACTTGGGAGAGACTAATTTTCTAACAATTTCTACATAGTTTCGCTATCGTCACAGAAAACCAAGAACATGATTTTCTGAACCTAGATCATAGTGGTAAAGTATGATTTGAGATTATTTTAAACGTTAACAAAGACGATGGGGAAAAATATAGTTTATTTAAGGGATTAGTTGTAAAAAATATATTCGAGAAGCATAATAGGGAAAATATTCAAAATTTTGCGTGTAATGTAAACCTATATAATTCAAATTTTTACGTACCCCATCTAATTTTCATTTTATATCGAAGGGAAATCTGCCCTTAAACGTACGGTAATTTATCATGCCAAGTTATTTATTTCATGTTTGACACATTGATACGAAACGTTTGTCAAGATGTCAAGCCTCCACGTTTTTCAGATTTTTCTTTCATGGAAACCAATCGAACAGACTTACCTTAATGAAACAAAATGAACGGTCAATAATCAAATTCGAATAATTTCATAGTTCGAGGAGTGAAATCAGTTTCCTCGGGAAATAGTTTTAACTATAATCTATAACATATTTTAAATTATTTCAGAAGCGATTGCATCTGGGACGAGGACTGCATCATTCTACGAAATCATCATCAAAGGACCACGAGATTGCAGAATGGAGGATTCAAACAAATCACAGAGGCGCCGTGAGAAGATGCGGGGGGTGAGTCCACTCCTCTATTACTTTTCTTGTCTGATTTTTAATTATAATCATGTTACTGAGAATTGTAAATTATTGTGAGAATTGAAGATGTTAATATTTTTGAAAACTCAGTATATTATATTATACAGGGTGTTCGGTCACCCCTGGGAAAAATTTTAATGGGAGATTCTAGAGGCCAAAAAAAGACGAAAATCAAGAATATCAATTTCTTGATTGAGGCTTCGTTAAAAAGTTATTAAAAAATTAAATTAAAAAATTCCAAATCATTCACAGAAAAATTATTTTCGATTGCGAGGGCCAATTACAATCATTTTTGGTCAATAGATATACCCCCGAAATTCTACCCAAATTGAGAAAAAAATTCGAAAAGGTGTGAAATTTTTCGACGAAAAAAAAACTTTCAAATTGGTCTGGAAAAATTATTTTCGGTTGCAGGGATCATTTACAATCATTTTTGGTGAATAGACATATGCTCGAAATCCTACGCACTTTTTAAAAAAAAATTCTTTTACGAAAATGTAATGTGAGGTTAGAAATGTTGCCCTAAAATTTCATGCGTATGTTCAAAACATCATAACTTCTGAACGGATTGGACGATTTTAATGTTTCAAAAAGCAAACAATGCGTATTTTGGTGAAGAATATGTAGAAATTCCAAGAATATACGAAAAGTTGGTTCTTAACCCCGTAAAGTGAAAAAAACCCTATAAAAATGGTCCAATTTTCAAACGACCATAATTCCTACAATAGTCAATGGATTTCAATGAAATTTAGTTTGGAAGTAGAGCGTATAGATACCTACAAAAGAGTATTAGACAACTTTTCTGTAGGGCGTCAAACAAAATTATTAAAAATTAAAAATGAATTTTGAAAAAAAATCGACAGGGTGCTTGACGAAAAAAAGTTTCAAATCGTTCTAGAAAAATTATGTTTGGTTCCGGGGATCAATTACAAGTATTTTTGGTCAATAGACATATCCCCGAAATCCTACCCACTTTCTAGAAAAAAATTCGAGAAGGTATGAAATTTTCAACAAAATTAAAAAATTTCAAATCGTTCTACAAAAATTATTTTTGGTTGCAAAGGTCAATTACAATCATTTTTGGTCAATAGACATACCCCCGAAATTCTATCCATTTTCGATAAAAAAATTCGAGAAGGTGTGAAATTTTTCGGCATGAAAAAAAACTTTCAAATCGTTCTGGAAAAATTATTTTCGGTTGCAGGGATCAATTATAATCATTTTTTGTTAATACACATACCCCCGAAATCTACGTACTATCGAGAAAAAAATTCTTTACCGAAAATATACTGTGTGACCGGAAATGTTTCTATAACTTTTTAACGAAGTCTCAATCAATAAATTGGTATCCTTGATTTTCGCCTTATTTTGGCTTCTAGAAAGTTTTATTAAAATTTTTCTAGGGGTGGCCGAATACCATATACTATATCATAGATCAATTTAATATCATATATGATAACTGCCTTAAACTATATAAGAAATTCAAAAGTTTTAATTTACCACCAAGTCAATTGCTACTTCAACCGATAATTAATGTTTATTTTTTATTCATTGGAACAAGTTTATCAGCTTTTAAATTATTAATACAAATACAAAGTAACATGTTTATCTGCGGTAGGACAATATGTGCAGACTATTTTGTTAAGATATACAGGAAAATAATACTTTAAAATTTGTGTGCTGATAAGCATGGTAAGTACAAATGTGTAATATAATATGCTGCAGAAAATTTTCTTGTAAATATTCTGTGTCACTGGTTGGTACCACTTTTCAAATTATTTACTTTATATTTTGTGTTATTACTATTTTCTAATAATAAATAAATATATATTAAATCGTACACTCCTGTTTAGTTTTATTCATTTGTTCTGATACTCACTATACATAATACGATAATGAGATTTCTTTCACGTTGTTATACGTATCAGTTATCTATTCAGCATTCTTTGCCAGTCAATTTATCTGATTTGTGTACTGCTGATATAAGACTAATTGGAAAGTAAATGAATCTTCAGAAACTTAGATTTAGGTCAAATTTTTGCAGTAATCCCCTATGATATGGTATTGAATCACGGTGAATGTACTCTAAAAATTCGCCTTAAATATGAATTTCTAGACTAGTTTACTTTCCAATTAGATTCGTATCAACGGGTACAAAATGTATATGAACAAAATCAGATAAATTGGCTGGCAAGGAATACTGAATAGGTAACACTGTTACGTATAACAACGTGAAATAAACTTCATTATCATATCGTCTACAGTGTGTGCCAGCTTAAAATCGTATATTCTACTGCTCAACTGATTTTTATCTGCAGAATCTCAAGCTCAAAACAAATAAATGGAACTGTTACAGGGGCACGTAGCTTGCCATATATTTTTTTAATGCGTAATCTATTCAAAATATAAACGAATCATTACTTATTCTGCGTGCAATAAACTCTTTGATCTCTGAAGAAACATCGTTTTCTCGATTTTACTCCAAGTTGCATGTCTGGAGGGTAGTGTTGTCCGATCGTTCAGCTCGTCGTAGGTGCGGCTTGCATTAAAATTGACACGTCTCACGCTAGCTAAGGATTCAATCTTTACTATTTGCTTCGAATCTATTCAAACTATCGAACAACGTAGATATTCTCTAATACGGAAGGCTGAAGAGATGTATGTAAATTGCTCATCTGGAAAGTTGATTACCAGTTTCATAGTTCTGAGGCGCGAAAGTCGAGGATCAGAGGTTTATTTTAGAGTCTACGAATTCCTGGAGATCGCATATTGCAAAACCACCGTCTTTGGTAGTTTTCATTCTGTTTAAATTCAAAGTTCCGTCGCTGTTATTAACTCTGTGTTTCCTCGTAGTGAAACCGTGGAATCCCCGGAGGAAGAGTTTTCTCGATTTACGTCGAAGCTGCACGCATCGATGGCGGTGTCGCTCAATCGTCCAGCTCGTCGTAGGCGGTTCTTCTAAATCGAGACGTCGCACGCGGACGTGTTCCTTATCCAGGTTGCATAAACCTCGCCGTCGGTCTGCGGTACAATTTGCGAGTGCACCGGGAAGTACTTTAACATGCAACGTGGAGCCTAACCGGTAAAGCGACAAGGGGCATCCGACCGGTGGATATCGCGCCGGCGTCCGATCGGTATTTACGATTCAAGAGAAATCTTTACTCGGGACAGGAGGCGGCTCCGACCATCCGTCCGTGCATCCATGCCTGCGTCCGTCAATCCGTTATAATTTCTCCGTTAATAGAATCCGAGATTTCGTAGCGAATCGTGATACGCATTCGAATACATCTCTCCTTTCTCCGCTCTTCCACCTATGTCGTCTTCCTCCGTTCCCTCTTTCGTTCTCCCCACTATCTGGAACGACCCTTTTCCACGTCCACGTTATTTTATTTCTGGCTAGAAATAGCATTCTTAGATTTTCCGTTCCCCAGCGTCTTTTCTCCTCAAGTTCTGACCCCCCACCAGCATCTTATTAGCATCTAAACGTTTGCTTCTGGGTAGCTTTACAACTTCAGTTCCCTCAACATCTACTCTGTCAACACATCTACTCTGTTTTTACTTTTCATTTATTCGTACGATATTGCCATTTTTATTAGTACCCGTATATTTGATATGATGGACCCCTTCAGTTAATCGGGGATTACTCTATGTTGCTCTATTCATCCCCTTAGATTTCCGTCTGTGTCTGTCCATGTTCTCCGTTTCTCCTTTTTCTTTTGCTCCACCTCCTCTCTTTGCCGATAGTCTTCCTCTACGCCAGAGTGTCTGACTTCGGCGACTCCTGGCGCATTCTTCCCCGCGTTTCAGAATCGTCCGATTCCCCGACGTTTTCCTCGCTTTTCTTTTAGATTCTTGGAGGTATCGTAATCGTGGTTGCGCACGTATGCAAAGCCCAACCCATATCTTCGGGTTGATACGGTCGCGCGTGTGCGCGCTACTAAGGCGGAACGCGTAGCCGGCCAGCGGCGATAAGGTCGAATCGAATTCGTTGGCAGATCTTTTCCAATTGGTAAACGAGTCGCGTGAGATTTCACCGGTGATTTTACGCGAAACGGGTTCGAGTTGCAACATCGAATCGATTTTGGTCTCTTCCTTACTGCGTTCCTACCGTCTAGATGTTGTCGTTCAGTCAGCTCAGGTTTTATCAATGCGCCGCGAGGGGCTACGTACGAAGAATGCTCACGACGCGAGAGAAATCCGTTCTTTCGCCCATAAATTTTCATTTCGCGATAACAGTCAGGACATCGTGGCCTCCTTTATCGTCGATAGCGACGCCAACGATCTTGACCAAGGCTGAAACGACTTAAAAAACTACTGTTCGCCGAATAAAGTTCATCCAGGGGCATCCCATCCGGGTGTCCGGGTCGAAGGAAAGACGATTTGAGAGGACGATGAGTCGTCGACGGCTTTGGTCGTTAAAAATTTCCAGAAGGTGTCTCGCGATCAACATCCTCTGCGGTCGTCGTGTGCGGCATTAAGATCCGCTCATTGTTTCTCTAATGCATATTGACTATTAACAGCAAATCCGTTTTCCTTATACGCATGTATATAACTACGTCACGTCCTTATTCGCTAAGCAGTCTCATCGGCTACGTTCATCTTCGAGCCGCGTCCATATTCGGCGGTCCCGCCCGACCACAATGCTGGTCGCGTTCGCGAAGGTGCCTTACCCGTTTGGCGATCGATCGAAACGAAACGCCGATGCACGGGCCGGACGACGAGGACGCGAAAATCGGAATCCCCTCGGTATTCAACGGCCTTATCCGGCTTGTAACGTTACCCGAGATATGCGCGCTTAAAATAGATCTCGAACGATACTCGTTGGAAACGTAATTAGCAGGCGTGAACTCTCTTCGCGGTAAAGGAAGGTGTTTTTCCCCTCCCGATCGACCTTGCTCCGATTCGCTCGATTGGAAGTTTTGTATCTTTTCGAGCGTGGTACAGGATAACGGGTCACTTCCGACCCGTACCGATGTTTTCAAGTTTGCTAGACGTCAGAGTCTGTAGCAAAATATTGATACGTTTACGGGTTGAATACTTAGGTTTTATTTGGAGACTCTACTTCTGTTTTGCAACGAGTGTAAGAAGACCCAGATGTGAGAAGCAAGTACCTAGGTATTATTAAGATTCTGTACTTCTCTGAAGTAAAGTAAGAAACTCAACAAACTCAAGAATGGAATAAGTGTCATCAGATTAGTTAAGATTCATTGATTCGAAGCACGCGAAGAAACATTAACCTAGGAATGGTAACTTGCGTAATACTATTTCAGGGAGCAGGAGTCTAAGGAAAAGTGCCTGCGATACGAGTCAGGAGGGGAGAGGCTGAAGTCCAATGGCACCTTCGTCCAAGATCTTCCGACATCAAATTTAATAATTTAAACAATCGTGTGCTCCTCCACGACTCGCAAAGCACTACTTACAGCGAAATCTTTCCTCAGGTTGGCGCGTGCAAATTATGAAAGAAGAGGGATCACCGCGGGTCAGTTAATCGTGTCATCGGAGGGCATCGAGGATTCGGGGCACGTAAAGGAACATCGAATAAATCCCCCCGGGATCGGTATCGTCGGTGGATAGGAGGCGTAGATGCCACCCAAAGGATCGACGCTTTTCACCTGGAAGCCGCATCGAGCCGAGACGCCCGTGTATCGGAATGTGCGTCGCGAAAGCATCGTTGCGTCTGCTGCGCCCCGGCCCGATAATTTGGACGGTTGCACAGCCGCGAGCCAAGAGGGCCGAGTTAAACTGGCACATACACACCGGTACCAAAATACCGGCGCAGAAGAGAGCCAGCCCGAGGAACGTGTACGGGGACACGAGGTGTACGTGTTCTGCGAGTGAGAGGCGATCGAGGGATAGATGCTCGCGAGCAGGCGGCTCCGCTTCCGCGTGGACGGACAATCGCCTTTGACGACCGTTCTCTCGCGTGCTCCTCTCTTTCTCTCTCTCCTTCTCTCTCTACTCCGCGCGGATTTCAACGTCGTTGCGCTCGCGCGCGTTTCCAGGTGGACGCGCGTGTGCAGTGTGCACCACGCGCTGTCGAAGAAAGCTCTGGCGGGGACCACGCCACCCGGGGAACTCTCCTCCTGTCTCCTATTCTCTCCGGATGACCGCGGTCGATACGCATGAGCATTCGTATCACGACGACCGCTAGCGGGCACGTAACAATTTCTGTTCTCGGGACTGGAGCCACTGGGATGGCCGATCCTTCCCACTCGGGATCACCGCGTTTCGAATCTTCCTCCGGACGCTCTCTACCCCCGGAGCAAGAGCTGGCGTGTATATCGGGACGACATATTCGACGTCGAAGATCAGAGTCTCCCCTTTACAAGCGGAGCAACGCGTCACCGTAAAATCGTTTATACTTGTAAATTGTATCAATGCTCGATACTTGTAAAATTGTATACCAACGATACCATAGTTTGGAATTGTTTCGACTAAACTATTATTCGAAGTCGATAGCACCAAAACACGAGATTTCTTGCGGATACAAAGAGATCCTCGTTTGGAAGTATTCCGCTCGCCGTTTTAATTTATCGTGATCCTACGTGATTCCCGTTAGGATGATAAACGTCGTGGTTCGGTCGCTGCGTCTTCGGAACGAATTCATCTTCATAACTGTGCGCGGACGATCCGACAACAAAGATTGTTATTCGTAAAGTAACGTGATGTACGAGGTATCCGAAGTGTGGCAGATTTTTCCGTGATGTCCACGCGGGACAGGAAAATAATTTTAGTCGCGAATCGGTATGATTAAACGGTCGTCCAATAGGAGATTGTTCCTACGGAATTTGAAATAGAATTTTGTCATACTCACCCTAATCCCGGTAGCGTCTGCGGAATCGGTTTCTACGGCACGCGTTGCGACAGGATTACTCTTTCCCTGAAACGACCGTAGAGGCGGTGGTTCTTCCCGCTCTCTCGCGGGTCAACGTGTCCCAGGTTTCAATCGTTGATGACGATATTTCAACATTCGACTGTCGGTGGTGATCATGGTGCAAGATTTAAGTCTTGATTCACCGGGACATCCCATTGATACGCGCGTCAGGTACACGCTGAATTCTTATGCTAATGCGAGAAAGGAGCCGAGAAGACAATACATCCACATCCACACGGTCGCTCCCGCATCTGTATACACTCTGCGTCCCGTATTCTGTATTCTGTCAAGTGAATTAATACAATCACGAGGACCGCCGGGTGATTTTAGATGCGGTGAGATCGTGATCGCCGCGCCGGGCTCTTTATTGGGCTTTCTCATTGGGAAACGGAGATCGGGGCCCGATCATCCTGACCTTGGAAAGACCATTTCTAATCGTACCGATACCCTTTCCAACGCCTGAGATTTTAAAACGTTTCGATCGCGTACGGGGCGTTCGAAGAGAAATTCTAGATACTCGTGTTACAATAATAATCATTTCGTGGAGAAAATTAATTTAACCCTTTGCACTCCGAGATTTTTCTTCGATCACTTTCTTACGAAATAGATCCTATATAATCGTTTTAAAACGTTAATATCGTTGTGTTTCCTTAGATGGTACATCCAAAGGGTTGAAGATTGGTATCTCGGTCATTCAGTGTTCGTAGGTGGCGAAACCACGCGTCTTGAGACAGTCACGTCCCCGGGAAGCGCTATAGTTGCGAAACAGGCTTGTACTTCGTGAAAATTAATCGTCGCCGACTGGTCCTTTAATAACTCATCGCGCATATGCGAAAAACATTGCGCATACGTTTCTTTTACGTGATTGATTTATTGAGTCGTTCGTTAAGAAAGTCACCGTACAGCCAATCTCCTCGAACACCCCCCCTCCTGTCCCTCTTAGCGGGTCTCTCTGTAGCACACGATACACGTGGAACTTGCTTCCGGTTGGCTGGTACCCGAACATTACGGTATCGACAACTTCCGGTCATCACGTGCCGCGTGAACCTCTAAACCATCCGGCAGATCTCTCGAACCGAATACGTATCTACACACGTACCACGGACATTAAGATAACGCGAGTTTTTAAAAGTCAACGATAACAGGAGGCCTGGGATACTCGAACGCGTTCGAAATGTCGCGAATACGACGTTCTCGTTGAGTCTGCGTTGATCATCCACGGCTCTGACCGATCTTTTTTCTTTCAGCGAGCATCCAAAGCGATCGATCGAACGATTAAAGCGGTTTGGGGCGTGAGAAAGAATCCTTATCGATGCTCTGTGAGCCCGTAAATTGCGTTTTCTCTACTATGGAAAATGTGCTCGATGGGGGGGAACCTGATAGAAACAGTTCCAATGAAATTAGATGTTTTCAAGTTCAATCGGTTATTGGTTTAACTCGAGCATAATTTAACAAAAATAGATAGCCAAAATCAGGAAAAGTTTCAGATCGAAGGCTTGCAAGGACTTTTATAATCGCGAAAGAGATTTCAGGAAAGAGAAATCAAACCGGAGATGCTGTTTATCGTCATCCATCGCGACCGTCAACGATGTACGGTATTAGTTGCCGGTTAATTCGTAGAAATTACCGGCATCTAGACTGGATTTTCTTTTTCCACGATCGACCATTGACGCAGAAGAGAGAATAGCAGTAAGACCACACGATGTAACGGTCGTTCTGCCTGGCCAGGGTGGATGAGTGTAGCATTTCCCGTATTGCCGTCGTAACTCGCGACTGCTATTCGCGAAATGACAATTGCTGAACAACAGATAGAGGTTCTCGACCGTTGTAACGAGGAATTTCGACTTTCTAGCGATACTGGTATCGTGGTTATTCCTTTTGCTATCGATGGGTCGATTAAAATTCTCTCGTGCTTTGCAAGAATTGTTTTCGTCGTGTTCTGAAATGCAAAGAAAAATACTGATTGTACGATCGAGCGTTTCATCGTTTGGTAAATTAAAAGATAGCTTCCGGGACTTCATTGATAAATTTCAACGCTCTTCGAGCGCAAACTTTATCTTTGCTTAATACAAAGATAAAAGAAGTATATAAATTGTGTCACGTTTAACAGGACACGAATACACGGAGAACCACTGTATTATCCAGAAGACGAGTTAAGATGATAATACGTAAGTTCTCAATAATGCGACGTTAATCAGACTATATAAAATTATATATTTCCAATCGAGAAAGAGGCACGGAGAAAATTATGAATTGCGCCCGACCAGTAACGGAGCATATCTCGATTTCGTAATGATCCATTCGAGAAATTGTTAAATAAAAATTTACAAATTTGTACTGTTTTTTTAAAGTTAATAGAACGGTATAATTTTTTCGCAAAATAGAAATTATTCTATCTGAATATTTTACGAAATTCTTTTTCACGATTATCGTTAATATTATAATTGTATCCACAGTATAGATATCATTTAATTTATTTAATTGTTACTATTCTATATTTAATCGTCGAGAAATATTAACGGTAACGCATTTATCAGTCAAGTTATTCGTAATTTTGCTCGTTTCCCGACAGATGGCGCGAAGTTTCGTCGAATACTTCGGATTTATTCAATGATCGAGAAGAATTATGAACAATGCCGCTCACCCGCGACATTCTGACTCATAAGAGACGATTTATATTCAGCACCGAACGTCATATTGTCTGCGTCCATTATCTCGTCATCGATTTCGTTTGATATTACGTTCTAACGTTGCAAGACAGATAACGCGACGCGTTTGCGTTACTTGGCGTTAACAATTTCTATAAAATTTAATAAAACACCATAACAAGTCGCTGCGATCGTTCAGACCCAAAAAACAGAAATTAAGATACAAATACAATTTTTTAAATCGACCTGTCTCATTCTCTACCACATTTTAAATAGATCATTGACACCGACAAAAAATTTCTTTAATATTATACAAACTATATAAATCGCCTACAATTAAATGAAACATTTTTAATAATACTCGAACGAGTCGATACAAGCATTAAAATTGCAGACAATTTTTACCGCTTGTATCGATACATGCACGTATCATTGAAAATGATCTATTCGATCGTAGATGATTAATACGATTCGTTGCGGCCAAAGACGTCTCGTCGAGGTCGAAAACGTTTGGATATTGAAAAATGGTTGCTTCGAGGTGCCCATTGTTTCGAATAATTGTGATTATCGAACGCGAAGAGCAATTTACGCGCGACACGAATAATCCTCCAGCATCGAAGCGTTGGAATTCCTCTTGGAGTCACTCCGGTTCGTTTATCGTCGTTTATTATCGATCGATTATGAATCGTCACGCCGCGGCTGGACGTAACGCGCCGACAGAAAAGGACTGACGTTCGTTAATTGACCGGACGAGGTATTGAAAACGAAATCATTATCATCCCCAACGGGATGACGGACGAGTGGCCGTCGTGCTGTCTAGAAGAGGGAAACCGTAGAAGGTGGGAAACCTCTCGGAGTCTCCCAACTCCAAGCTAGGAATTAGCATTGCTTCTCCGGCATCTCTTCTCTTCTCTTTTCTCCGTCTACCTCCCTCCCCCCTCATTGTCTTTCCCCCCGCCTCCTCTGCTCCAACATCGGAGAAAAAAGACACCTTCTCGTAAAAAATCCCGATTTTCTGCGATTATTTCGTTCTTCAACGCTTGGAAACGCTCGAGATGTTAACGTTCGTCATATCGAGGCTTTTTTTTATTAATCTACCAAAAGGAGGGGGTGTTACTACCCACTAGACAAAGTACAATATCAAGTAAGATCTTTAAAATAAATTTAATTTTGTAGGATCAAAATACTAGGAATACGATACGATTGAAAAAAATTCTTTTTATTGCAATTTGCAGGCGATCGAAAGCTCAACTTTCGTTTGAAACATTTCTTTCGTCAGATTAAGTACTTGAAAGATCATGACAAATGTTACCTAGGACCGTATAAGTGGAAAACTTCTAACCCTTTGGATCAATGTTTATCAATGTTTATAATTATTTCGCCCATTCTACTTAGAGACTCGGTTTACGAATATTTCTAAGATTTTAAGAGCTTTAATTTTAATTCTCACCCTCTTAACTCAGTGGTTTCTTAATCTTCTTAAGTTTGTAGCACAGTTCAGGAAAAGTTTCTTAATTCTTTTGATCTTCTAGCACAATTTATAAGAAACATGGCTCTTGAATTGTAGAAAGTTGTAGTAGAATTTTATAAAATTATTCAAAATAAAAATTGTGCAGATCTTCGTACGGCTACCTCATTATGGAAACGTTATATACATTTTTCAAGAACCATGTAATGGTTATTGCATCGTTATTGTAAGGTTAAGTAGTATTAAATTAAAGTTGATAGAATCTTAAAATTATAATTGTGAACGCAGTACTCGTTAAATTGAAAAATTGCCAGCACTTTGTTTGATTTGTATCTGTATCATATTACTTTACGATTACGCCCTTTGATTCTCCTACCTGATTATTTGTTTCGTTGCTGTCGTATTATTAAGACGCTAATTGTGACGGTGGTCATCGTCGATCAAACAAATTTCTAACACGTTCACTGACACAACCCAATAATTACTCTGTATCTCGCTGTGTTCAGCCTTTTATCTGGTAATTTGTTTCAAGACCGTTGTCTAATCATTTAGTCTTCCTTGACTTTAATTGCGTATACGTTGCACGTCGGACGAAAAATTTTCCAACTCAGCGAATTATTTTCTATTCCTTAATTAATGTGCATACTATTGCGCGCGAATACTATTAGAATCTTATATTTTAATCATAACCAGGATATTCGTTAAACAGAGAAACAGAGTCCAACCCTTTCGTCGTTCTTTCTCGAAAATATTCCGTGCACCTCATAATACTCGTGATTATTCATTTTAACTCCGAAAGCTGAAATTTTTATCGAAGAATTCATTTCCTGACGTGTAAAAAACAAATAGCGATCGAAACGATCGGTCACGTTACGCGACAGAGAGTAAACGCGGTGAGTTTATCGCTTTTTGTAATCGTGGAAGATTCTGGTCGGGTTTTAAGAATATTTCCAGCTGTGAAATTAGTTGTGCACACTGCACTCTTTTGTGCCACATAAGCCGAAGCTTCTAAAGCTGAAGAGGACGTCCAGTTTGTCGATCTCTTCATCCGATTAAGCCCCACCCGCCCAACCATTCCGCCGCGGTATTCCATCTCCGTGACTCTTTCGTTTCATCGGCTTTGTTTCCATTCAAAATGTTGAAAAATCGCATCGAATCTGAAAGACTTCATTGCGGTTGAAAAATCAGTGCGTGATTGTGTAACGTTTTAAATTTTGGTTCGACTTTTGACTCGGTTGGGCATCTTATTTAAAAGTTATCGAACGAAGTGGTATATTTGAAAGAATTTCTGGTTTCCGTAATTTTAAGCAATTAAATCGGCAATGGGTTACGAAATCCGAGAAAATCCAGCGGTCGAGCACTTCCGTGGGTCGCCAGGTAGTCTTGCGTGTAAATAAATGCGTGAAATGCGTCTAATCGGGTAACAGTCGATCATTCTCGTTGCATCGTACACCTGCACACCCAGTCGCTACCTTTCGAAGACGCATTCGATTCATCGCTATGTAATACGTAATGCGAATTTCACCGAGTTTCGTGTCTCCTTTGTGCCGGTTTCCTTGTCGAGACTGCGACGCGAGTCGCATCGGGAAGGAATTCGTTGTAAACCAGACAATGTCTTACCGATAATTCGAAGATTAGAGTCGAATTCGTGAATTTCGATCGACCATCTGCACAGGGCGCCTTAAAAAATGGTTCGAGGGCGCATAATGTGATTAATGGCTCTTGTTCGTTCCCTTGGTTTCTCTCTTTCTAAAATTCCATAGCATAAAAAGATTATGAATGAAATATCTAGTCCGAGAATATAGTTGTAAAAATGTTGGTAGACCTTGTAAAGGCGTCTATTCATTTTTTGGGGTGAAATTTAGTTTGAATTTTGACTGTTATACGGAATAACTGGAGGCCAAACGAAAGTTTAAAGGCCGTTCGAGAATTGGGTTGCTGATACACATCGCCGATCCCTATTCTCGTTCGGATTTCACGTATAATTGAATCGTTATCAGCGTCGATGAGAATATCTCCGTGTATCCGGTTCTTCGGCCTGATGATCGATGAAATATTAAGATTTCCATTTTTCAATATCGCGAACACGAAATTGCTTCGTGCCGAGAGAATCGAACAGTTAGAGACCGGTGTGCATAGCAGGTGGTGCACACATTGTGTGCACTGTATGTCAGCGATGCGCCACTTTCTTTTCTTCAAAATACAATTCGACTCCTCCGAATATTTCGTTCGATAATATTACCAAATTGTCCCTCACGATCATTAATTCTTAGAATTTATTCGATAATGTCAGACTACAGAATAACGTTAAACCGAAATATTGGCGAACAGACTCGAGCGTTAATTGTTAACCTAATTTCGCAAATTCGAAGGTCACCGACTATACAAAAGAGTTTTAACCTGCTAATTAAGGAAGACGAGCCGACTCGTCGCGAAGGTTTAGCGGTATATCATTTGCTTTTATTCCCACTACGGACGTATTATGTTTTCTGCCGTTTCTCAGCTTGTTTATATCTTTATCTACGGATCTTCGTCCTTCAATCGCGTTCAGTCATATTCTAGTTTGCCGTGGACGAGACGAGACGTTTAAAATTCCAATTTGCCCACGATCTCTTCGATATTTCCAGATATTCCAATATCCGTGCTGTAAATAATTATCGAACCTTATAAGTAAGTCTCTTAGTACTAAATTTCTTTCTCGTGTAGCAGCCATAGATGCGTTCATGGCTCGTCTAACTCGAGGATCCGTGTACTCTCGATTACGTGTAACTTGAGACGATTTAAATATTCTCATAACTTTTTTCAAAATTGTTATTGCAAATGGTAGACTCGAAATACAATTTTCAAGGACCTCGACTATGAGTATGTATACCTACTTTTCGACGTTTAGGTTAGATTTGGGAGCCAATTGGGAGCGTTAAGGGGCGTTGGTTAGGGTTGGGGCGGTTTCCACAGAATTTAAGTCCCCTGAAAACACCCTGCAAAGAGACTCGTCAGTGGAAAGCCCAGTTTCCCCCGGTTGATTCGAAACGGTTTTTAGCGCCGCGATGGCGTCTGCGCAGAAGTCCTCGCGCAGCTCGGTACACCGAAAAAAAAAGTCGAATTCCGTCGGTTTCTCAGCTGATCCCGGCACCGTCGTTCACGGTGACCAATTTCAACGTACCAGGTACGCAACGCGCGCAGGATACCGAGCCGAGTAGAACGAGATAGAGCGCGGCATTTGCGCGAACAAGGGGAGACCGAGCGCTGGAGGAAGGAGAGAAAAAAAAAAAGAGATAGTGTACCCCAGGGACGGGGAGCAGCCCGTGAAACGACGAAGAGGGCCGGCAGGGCTTCGATAAAGCGACAGCGGGAGGAACGGAGAGGGAGAGCGCGGGAGAGACAACTGGAGAACAAGGGAGAGAAGGGGAGGGAACGGATAAGAGGAAGCGTGGGCACTCAGGTGTGACTCTCCCGCGGGTTCTCCTGCCTCTCCTTGCCAGCAGCAACAGATACGCGGACCTTGGTCTCCCCGTGCACCTCCGGAAGTGCTCTTTATCTCTGTCGGTCTGTCCCCTCGCCCGTACCAGCGTGCGTGCGTGCGTGCATGCGTGCCTCTCCCGGCTACACGACGTGCAACCGCCACGCTACCACCGCTCGATTAACCGAAATTCTCGATCCTACCGAACGGTATCGACCAAACGTTCGATAACCCTACCCCGAATCCAATAACTGACCAGAACAAACGACGCCCCAACATCGTCGATGCAAATGTTACTCGCTTGTGAACCCCCCCCCGCCCCCCCCTCATTTCTACGAAAGGAATTTAAATAGTTTCGAGGCTACGAAAATTATTGCTGCTCGAGAGGGTGCCTTGTGCCTCGATTCGCGGGGAATTAATTTTTTGCGATTCCGTTTAGGCTCAGGGTTTTAAAATTACTGTACGTAACGCCGCGGGCGACTCGCGTGGGATGCATGCGTATCGTAATTGTTTTAAAATAGCGTACACCGTGCTTCGTGCGGCATAGTTTGCCGTATAATTAAGCTAATCTTTCCTAGTAGCCCATTTTTAATCGTCACACAGCCTGCTCGCTGTTATTTTTACACTGTATTTAATCGCACATCGCTTTTTTGCTATATTATTCTCGACCCATCCTCGTTATCAGAGTAACACACTGTATTTTTCTGGAGTAATGGATTCTCATAATTACTTATTTAGAAAATATTCGTTAATGTCTTGTACCTTCGCCATTTTTATTCGTCGTTTAAAAGACACCCTGTCCTTAATTTAAAAAATTGAGAACTCCAAGCATATCACATGTATTATTTATTTTGTATCGTGGATATCATGAGCACATTACGCAATCGGATTCGAAATCAAGGCGCCACTGTCGATTCGAGATTATCGATCGATAGTCGATCACGAGTCGTTGGTAACGATTGAATTAATTTATAAAGTTTTGCGTAAATCGCGCAATCTTATCGAACCGGTCACGAGAGATCGATGGGACTTTCGCGATAAATTGTCCGCGAACGAAGATTTTTAAGACTACGAAGACTCGAAGCCTCCATCGTCGGAGGAAATAAGATAAGGTCTTGGGGATTCTGACGCATTTAAATTCCGTCTCGATTTCGTGGAAGCAAGAACTCGATACCTCGATACCTTGGAGCCAAGGAATTCTCTCGATCGAGGCGAAAATTAGGGACCGATAATAGGACGTAACGCAAGAAAAAGGTACAAAGGATCGGTATACATATATTTGTTGGAAACAAAAATAACAGAGAACCGTAGTATTTCCACGACTCCGTCACGCTTACTTCTCACGATTCACTTTCTACGCGCTTCTCACGCCCTGACACGTTTAAATTCCGCTCCATCCTCGTACGCACGGATCCCGAAAAAGGAGAGATTCCATCTACCGATCTTCCACGAATCGTTGCCGAATATTCGAGGAAAATCAGGGATGCATATGCATTCGAATCGAGGAGGAAGTCGTAGGGTAACCGTATCTTCGTTCGCGATGGTAAACTGTCCTCCGATCCTTTCTTGGTTCGTGAACGATCAAAGGGAGAGACAAAGGAGAAGAGCGTGCGAGTGTTACGACCGATCAAGGCGGTTCGACGAGGAACGAAGGGGGAGGGCGACTTAAAGGTAGGGAAAACAATTTGATGGAATATAAAGTCCCCATCCTCCGTTCTCCAACTTCTCCGGACGTAGTTCTCCTTAATCGAAGGAGGATGTGGAGTCGGTTAAGCCAAAGTCAGTCAGTCAGTTTCATTTGAACGTCAGCTGCCCGGATGTCTCCCCCATCTGTGGGACTCGTGTTGCAGGGAACAGAGGCACCCATGTGAGACACCTTCTCCTCCGTGCTCACTCACTCGTCTGCTCACTCAGGTGGACCTACACACCGTGGCGCACGTGTGTCTGTGCGGGTAATGCGCGCGTATCTCGACGGACGTGGATACATCTGGACGAGAAACGCATCTGCGAATCGCTGGTCGCTCGTCGTTCGCTCGAATATCCCCTAGATCCGCGATCGATCGCACAAAAGTATAAAAAACGAGAAGATTTCCTTCCACGAGACGTTTGCGGCCGAGTTCCTTAATTGTTCAGGTTATCTATCGCGATTGATAGTGTCTACAATGCGCTATTCTTTGAACAGACACGCGACACGGTTCAACAATTAAAGTTCTCTGTATCGCTTATCTAGAGTCTCTGTTCCAATCAAATTAGTTTAACGATAGTCTTGCGGATAAGCAATGTTGGTCGTGATTCAACAAAATCTGCCCCAGAAGTATATCAAAGATGCAACTCTTTAGATTTATCATTTTTGCAATTTTCGTCATTTTGTTTGGTTTGGTTGTTCTAGTGTTAATAATGACGCTGACATCCTAGGAGCGCGTAGTACTCCTCGAAACAAACAAAAAAATTTTAAGTATATTTTCGAGAATATGCTTCAAGAGATCTTTTGATCTCTGTTTAATCCTCGAATAACGAAAGAAAGATGGACGCTCGAGGACGCGTGTACGGCGTTTTCGATCGCGTCGAAGGAAACGCGTTTCTTTATTCATTAACGCGTCGAGAAGACTCGTTCGGGCCCGCTGATGAGTTTTTAGGATGCGCACTAACAATGAATAATTCACGGTATGGTCGGCATAGGTGAAAAGGTCAGCAATCAAGGGTCATCCACGCGCATAATGCGTCCGATTATTTATTCGATCTCGAAACCGTATCAGCCGCTTAACCGGCGATCGAATACATATGCATTTTAATTCCGTGACCACCGGTTCATTTGCGCTCAGCCAACGAGTCAAACCCCAGTCTCTGTATTATTCAATGATCGCGATCGATACGTATCGATAGTTTGGCGCGAGTATCGTAACCGCGCGATTTAAGACGACATTTTATTATTTCCTATCGATAGTACGGAGCCTACGGGCGGCTTAGCTACTCCAGGTTTTTAATTATCCAACCAGAGAGAATTATGGCTCATTAAAGCAACAGGATATACTTTTATTTCGATGTTCTGTAGCTTTTTTTTAATGCTGCTCGTTTCGGAAGATGGCGCGCGCACGCGAGGATTACGATAACAGAGAATTCGTGGCGGATATCGTAGGGGATTTCTCGGTATTCATAAAATATGGTGATCAATGGAGATTTGCATGGTCAATTCTGCCCTTGAACCTAGATTCGAGAACCTTTTTTCTAGTAATCGTGCTCCATTTTTCGGTGGATATTGTACAAATATTGTCTTATATCAAAAGACAAACGCTGTTGTTTTGAATCACATCGAGCTTAGTAAGATATTCAAACAATATCGATAGGCACAACTTAATTCTGTATCAATTAAAATAGCCACAAAAAGAACGTTTGCCTCTTACAATTGATCCAAATAAGATCTTCACGGCTTAACAATTTTACTAATATTTCCAAACTTAACACAAACGTTTCTCGACTAATTGGTCTTCCAATACAATTACAACCAGCAATTACAATCGCGTCGATACATTAATAATGTAGATACGGTGGATTTGGAAACTTCTGAACGTTGATGAATAAACATATTTCTCACTTTGCAGACCATTTCGTCGTCCGCTTAATTTTTAATTGGAAACAGGTTTGATACTCGGACGTATTTTTGCAACATTATCGGTTCCACTGTCGAGTGTTTGCATCTTAAGTAACCGTTAACCGTTCGTGTTGGTAGCTGGTGTCGTTGTAAGAATTTCGTGGGTGAAATTGAAACGTGAAAGTGGATTTTCGTGTCAGCGAATTTAGGGACAACTCGACCGGCAATTAATCGAACGTCGCTCGTTACTTTTTTCCAAACGTACATATATTGCACGCCGTTTAATCGCTCTCCACCAAAGGTGCGAGGCGGCATATGGAAAATCGTGTTTCGTCGAACCAACTGTGGCACGGCAATTACGTTTGGAGGGACATTATTTTGGTATATCGCCGTGCAACATTGCTGCAAGCATCCTGTGACACGGTACTTTGTTTCAACAGCAGATGTTGAAGTTCGAGTGACCTTTCTTAAAAAGCTGAACACGCAAGATGCCCTTGATCGGTGATTAACGAATTACGAAATACTCATCGAGTTTGGAAACAGAATCGAATCAGCTTCTGATGTTTAAAAAAATTTTAACAGTCGCCCAAAAAATCTTAACTCAGACTTGCTATCTTCTGTGGAAGGTTCTTGCCTCGAAGACTATTTAATTTATTCTCCAGCCATTTAATAAATCTTCGTACATCCTCTTACCGTGCTATTAAATTTGCTTCTTTTATGCTCGGTGTGTCTATTATTTTAATATTATATGGATTCTCTTTGGTTAGTTCTGTGCGATTCTTTTCCATTTATCCTGACACTTGTACTTGGCAGCTATTCTTCACCCGATAATATCTAGATTCCTCTCAAGGGGAGATCCGAGCCTTCGTTTTTGACGATCCTAGATGTCGGTAGTTACAATTAAAGTCTCTCACAGATGATCATGAAAGAAACATGAAATTAGAATCGCGGAGTCAGTAGTTTTCTTCGCCTCGTAACTTTAACACGTAGACTGTCGGTATCTAGGGAGTCTCGGATATATCTCAAACGATTTTCATAGCTATAAATGTTGCACTACCTTTTTTAAGTGCTATGCACCGCTGCCCTTGTATCGTAACTGCCCTCTTTCAGTGTTTAAAAACTCTTTCCGCATCTAATTAAATCGTTGGCTATCGTAACGTCGAGCTGTTGATATTTTTGAGCACAATTGAAATCTATGCGAAGGAAAATAATTATTTAAAAAATACTTGGGCTCGATCCTGGTCTCGACAGTCGTCTTTCGAGTAGTTTTGCTGTCGGGGATCTGGTGAAAATCACGCGGGATCGGCGATTTTTCGAACGATCGCGTTGCGTGTTACACGTGGCTCAGAAATATTAGCGCCGCATCCGTTTTCTCGGAACCGTTCTCGTATTATAGCGACGACAACTCGCTTCGATGACACCGTTGCGAATATAGCAGATCGCGTATCACAAAAGGCAGTTGACAAACGAGAACCATAACGTTTGCGCGGATGATATCCAGCGCGTGGTACCGTCGTCGTCGTCGCGTAGAAATCCTTCGATTTTCCGCTCGAAAGAATCATTCCATCGGTGCTTGGAGTCATACAAATTTTTCACGATCAAAGATTAAAGATCTCTTTAAAATTTCTCGTTGAATTTAGTCCCATTTTATTCTAATTTCGAGGTACACGCTAAGCGTTTTCTAGTACTCTGTTAGTCGAGGGGGGAGTGTATGAATTATGAACCGGAATATCGAGATTGGCTCTTTTTCCATTAGCTCAGAGGGAATACGTTAGCTATACAGCGCGATGGCGTTCCGCATCCGAGAACATTGAACTCGAAATGCTGCTGACAAAAGACAAGTTTCCTACTTCTGCTTCACAGCCGCCTAGCTATAGTTCCCAGGTACAACAGTGCGTCGATTCTTCTCTCTCTCTTTCTCTCTCGGTTACTTTCTATAGTCACAATTTCTTCCGAAACGGCGAAGAAGCGCGTCGATACATTCTCATTAATTAACATTCAATGCAACAAAAGCGCCTCCTCGAGCCTCCAACGAACCACCACCGTTTCTCCTAAGTTAAATTCTTATTACGCGAGATCTAGATCCCCGACGAACGTTTTACCCGGTCGTACGTTTCCCTCGATCCAAATTTTTCCAAGTTTTAATCAACGAAAAGATTCCTCCGCGAAAGAGAAGAAAGTCTTTCTTAGCAATTTTTTCCCCCGCGGCTCAGACTAGCCCGTAACTCAGTTCGATGGTCGGTTAAATCACAGTACGCGAACGAATGCAAGAATTTCCATAGCAATCTCGAATCAGCCTCTCGGCGAGCACACGAACGTCAGCGTTTCCAAGCGGTCGTTATCTCGCCGCGAGAATTGATCGAGATTAGAGTTCCCGCATCCGGAAGCGTTTCTTCAACAGTTTCCCTTTACCTGTTTTTTTTTTTTCATTCTTTCTACGATCCACGGTTCTACGTCGGGCGTTGCACGCACGTAATTTTCCATCGTCTCTCGCGTTTCCAGCCCGCCCTCGCGAAACGATGCACCTGCGGATGCGCTCGCCGCGACCCGCGAAGCCCGATTAAAGCTGCTCTAGAACGCGCCGGCCACGCTTACACGTTCCGTTACCCCTCCTCCTTCCTCGGGTTTTTTTTCCAGTCGTTTTCGATCCGTTGAGCGAAACAAAGGAACGTCCAGGACGCAGGATGCAGGGGAAAACTCGCCGAGGATCTGCCCCCGGTGGGTCGACGAGCCTCCCGAACGCGGTTGCGTGACGAGATCATTGATAGTTTTAGGTTCGTTGGGAAAATTCATCGTTAGAAATTCTGTGAAATAATAGATATCGTATGTCACTATTTTTCATGCTGTAATTTCGATAGATTTTTAGGGCGTCTCTAGACACGGACGGTGGTCGACGCGTTAACCCTTTGCACTCCAAGAATTCGTTTTAATAGAAGTAATTGGCTATTAGGTTTGTGTTATTATACGTAAACCTTAAATCAAGTTTGATTAAAAAGGGTTAATGTAGCTTTCGAAGAATTGTTTGAAGCTTCTTATTTAAAAAAAACTTCGTCAACCGCTAGGGTAAGCGATAGATGGTGCCTCGAGTGCACCTGTTAGCACGTTGATTCTCGATAGAAGCGTGATTTCACCGATTTGCAACAGCGTGTTCCGCGTATCAAGCCGAGAAACGGCGTAACGACGATTGTTCGTCGGTGTTATGGGCGTGTTTCGTGAGCTCCAGGAAGAAAATCTCCATATAAGAGAGATGACTAAATGCACAGCCAGACACGCCAGGATGGCGCAATCGGGACTGGGAGTCGCGTGGCTGTCTAATCGGTAATGTGGGAGCCGGGGAAGGCGGTTGGGAAACCGCGAATGTTTAAATGGTCGCTACAAAGTGGATCGCGCGCGCGTTCTGCGTCGCCCGCGTAGGGGTAAGGAAAGTGAGCGGAAGACAGGTGAACGCAGGTGAGCAACGTGGCCGCGGCGAGGATGTTGCGGAGGAATCGAATCGCCTGCGGCCAGATCGCTCGACTTTCGTTGCCAGTGGATCGACACTTTGTACGGGATGCGTGCTTTGTTCAATAAAAAAACACCGATTATATGTACCTATTCAGTCGTTGAAACAACGTGCATTATGCGATTATCGAGTATTTTGAGTATATCGAGTATTATCGAAAATAACTACCGATTCAGAAGTAATAAACTTGTCAGTGGACTTGATAGAAACTGGAAATTTTGCATGGGTGTTTCTAGTGTTCGTGGAACCATTGGTTAGAGTTAGTTGCTGGAAACATCTAGTTTTTCTGTACAGGGCACGCAGCTTATGCACGGAAGACTCCAATGACCTGTAATGTGCAAGACCATTAAGGTCTTTCATGCAACGCGTTTTAACTCGTGCATCTATGAAAAATAATTTTTTAAGCGGTCGTGAGACTAAAACAATGATCAGAATTTACTCCATGGAGAGAAGAGTCGAACGCCTGGATTTATTGTATCGAAATGGTGCGAATGAGTTCGCGTATGCCAGATAGGTCTGTAAATATGATCGATAAGAAGTTTAAGTAGATCGCGTCTGTATCTGATGCGAACCTCGCATCCTCCTCGCGAGTATAAATCATAATGACGTAAAACGCGTCTGCGGGAGCTTTACAGTTCGTACGTCTCGACGGTTCCCCGATAAAATCAGCTCGTTAGAATGAATAATTGAGCTTTCTAGCCGAAATGTCAAGACTCCAGGAGTTAAGGAGGCCCTAATGATCACGGTTGAAGCAATGTTACCCACTCCGGCCGGGGTACCATTAACAGATATTCCTAACATCGTGACAGATAGAATTACTTTGGCAATTTCGTTAAAGACCGAATTATGCAACGTTTCGTCTTAAATTACATTTCCAATGATTGAACGTCCCTTGACTGTCGACGTTTCCGGGCTGCTTGAATATTATACTACTGCGTGTGCACACGACGTTTTCAAAAGCTAATGACACTCAAAGCTTGGTCCTAGTACTTTGTAAGTTGAATGTTCGTTCAAGTCCTTCTTATTTGCATCGAATATATTCGAAATTGTATGCGAATCTTCGTCTCAAAAATACTTGGAAATTCTTTTTTATTCGCTATACGTTTCCCCAGGCACTGAATCTTAAATTTTAATTTTTAAATTCAACATCGTCAAAGAGGATAACACGATACCTTAATAAATAATAGAAAGAACGCGAGAAGATTGTTTCTCTGAAATGTTAAGACGTTTCCCTGTAAATAGTTTCATCGAAAGAAATTGGCAAGAGGAGAAAGCGAAGAATTAATCATTTTCGAAGCGTCCGGGCGCACGTAGCTCGTTAACAACATGGAAACAAACCGCAAGACACCGCGACGAAACGTATCCCGTGCGCCGTGGGGCGAATCCCTCCTAATAACACGACCTTTTAGCATCGAAAGGAAGCCTTCGGGGCCGAAAGCAACGCAGTCATCGAGTCAAAAAGCGACGGGAAGGAAGCGAGTCGCAGAGAACCGTCGTCCGAGCCGAGCCAGGGGATGCACGGACACGGAGAGTCTTGCGTGTTTGTGGGTGGCGAGAACAGAGAGAAACAGAGAGGGAGAGGGAGAGAGAACACCCCTTTCGCTCGTCCCCAGGGCTTCCCGTGGCTGCGGTTCCCGGAAATGGGTGGCTGGCTCGGTCGCCACGAAAGGAACACGCGTGAACACGAGTACGCGCGAAGGGAGATATCAGCCGTTTCATAGATAATTTCACGGAGACCTGGGGGAACGATCGACCCCGAAAAGAAGGGGTTCGTTTCGAATTTGTCCGAACGATTGAACCAGTTACACTTTACTTATTCGGAGCTGTTCCGCGAAGATGACGAAAGAAGATAATGGGGATGGTAATTGCAATAGGAAGAGTATGAGAAACCAGGAATTGTTTCGTAGACAATTAGCGCGGTAAACGCTTTCCGAGAAGCCACTTTGGTTCGAGAGTTCGTCGAGAGAAACTCTTGGTCAGGAGGAAGAGAGTATCACAGCGATGATCGAGAAAAAGGATTGGTCTAATCTTATTATTGTCTGTAATACACGTTGTCTTTGAAGCTTGTAGTACTTTTGACAAGAAAGCAAAAAGATAGTTTGTGTCTGTATGAATCTAAACAGAATCAAAGTTTGAAGATTCATCGACAGTGTCATGGCGGTCGTGTTACGGAAGAGCAGACTCTTAGACTATTTCGAAGGCACATTGGTTCTAGAGTTTGTCGAGAGAAACTCTTGGTCTTGGTTAGTTCTGGGTTAGGAACTTTCAAGATCTGTCTACTCCTGTCTCATCCGTTTTTCAAGGGTTTTTTCCTATTCCTCTCGGATAGAGGAGATTCAGAGTAGCGTGGTCAATATTCACGGTGGTTTTTACCGAATACATTAAAAGCGTTAGGTATTCTGGGCCGTTGGTTGTAGGGTTGAGGGTGCTCGTGCGCGGTGTCGAAACCGTCGAGAGAACGAGATACGGATGAGGGGTTAGCGGCCCGTGGTCGTCGTTAACGGCGGGAAACGTTGGTTGTGCGCCGGTGGATGGTGGCGTCGGTCGATGGAGGGGATCGGTGTCCTGGTGCTGCTGCTGCCGTTGATGTGTGGCGGCCGGGGAGGGTCGGTGGGAAGGACGGGACAGGTGGAGAGCAACTCTCCACCGGTGACGTTTTAGCTCATGCGGAGGTAAGCCGGCACCAGAGGCGAGGTATTGACCGGTTGCCTCCCTAGTTCGTAGCCTAGCAACCGTTTGTACCCAACACACCTATGAAACCTTGGAGATCTGACTTTAGCCGCCCGTCCACCCACGCCGGCCCGGCCACCTCTTTCTCCCCTTGAATCAGATTCCCTGGGTTCGTGGAAGAAGCGCCCGATCATTAAGGCTTCCTCGCAAGTTCTCGCGTTCGTACCTCCGCCCGCGTCACGAATCGCGGCGCAAGGGGGAGGCCAGATGGTTATTACCGCCACGGAATACGCCACGGGAGCCAAAAACTGTCGTGTCATGGGCTGAATTTCGCGGAGCATCCGCCATCCTCTTTGCCAATTCCAAGACGTTCCCTCAAACTTGCTATCCAAGGGCTGAATATTCGATAGGGTCAAAATTGTACAGGTGCATCGCGGAACACGAATTGTTGAGTTATCGTTGGCTTCCTCTACTCTTTGACGTATCTACTCTGGCATATAGAGGTATCTCTACGCCTAATGCACCGTACAATAGAGGCGCCTTTGTGCCACTACTTTCTCTGCAGCCTACAATAGGTGCTCTGCTACGTCTATGAGATCCAAATAGCAAAGATACTTCTACTCCACTTTGTTCAGCATTAAGTCTCCGAGGAGACACTATTTTACAAAGATCAAAGTCACCACGGTTTTCGAGCAATTAACCTAGCTGTCAACGAATCACGAGTTTCCACGTTCTACAGAAAATATTTTACTGCAAGTGGTATCGATCCGGCCAAGAGACTATCGGACGGTAATTGAAAGTTGGAGCGTATCAAAATCTAGGTTATCCAAGGGAAACCTGCAACGTCCAGGATGCCCCGGGTCGACCAGGCGCCGCATCAGAATCACACACTGCGGCGCACAGTAGCCGACGGTTGTTAGATGAGTAATAAATTGGTCAATCGAGGGTGTGGTTATGGCTGGAACTAGCCCAGGTTGCCAGGCTACGAAACCACCTACCTCGGATCCTCCACAGTGGCGAGCCCTCGTGTTGTCTGCCTCGTTCCTACCTCTAATAATCTTACCAATTTCAATTATTCCTGAACCTTGACTCCACATCAAGATCATCTTTCTCAAACGCAGCCTCCAACCGTTTCATACTCTATGATCTAGTCTAATTATCGCCACGATAGAGTCGATCGACGACGAACGCTGTTGCGTGGTGTGAATATATTCGAAGCATCTACGCGGAGTTCGGTATCTGCGTCGTTCCCTCGTGCAGCCGCGGCTTACGTGTAGCTCCCGCGGCCAGGTGTGTGGGTGTACCGCGTAGGTATAGGCGACCATTATATATCCATACCACATCCAGTATGGTCCTCCTCGGGCCGGGAGTAAAATCAACCGGCGAGTCAGCCAGCCGAGCCAGCCGAGCGGCGATCAATAACCGGGGACCTCGGTAGCTCCGCGAGCTGTCTTCCGTGGAGTACACACCTTTCGTGGAAATTGCGTTAACGGCGCGAACCTCACCTGAGAAATCCGCCGGGCGCGTAGACCGGCGCCGCAATGCCGCCATTGTTCGACCGCAAACGGGAGATGACGGGAATCGAGGTTAGCCAATTGGCATTCGCGTAACAAGGGACCGACGGATTCTGTTCAGGCCTTATTCATACGAGAAACGTAGCTGCTGCTTCTGCAACGTTGCGCAATTAGATCCAACATGGGTGTCGGTGCAGGAATTATCAGCTTTTCCAACGAGAGCTACGGAACTTTCGATCGAAATAGAAACGTAAGATTACACGGGAAATAGAATTTTCCATAACTCTGGGCACACGGTGTTCACCGAGAACAGTTTGTGGTTCGTTTGGAAGAAACTAGAGACTCGATGGCGTAGGTTGCGGACATTTTGTCGAGTAAAAAGAATTTGGTTCGAATCGATGCAGATGTTTTAACCCGGGCTCGCGTCCTAGGGTTGGGTTGTTTGACCAGGCAACTGATTCTTCGTGAATCCAATATGGCTACTATCTACGGTTATCGATGGGAGTCGATATCGCGGGCTTTAGACCAATTTAACGTATTGAAAATTGGGGTTCGAATACTGGTCTAGCTTTCTAACATTGTCTTCTAATAATACACAAATTTTTCTATATTGCCTGATAATAGGTTGAGCGTATTCATTTCGAAGATATCAGTCACATAATGGGCTGTCAAGGATAAGGAGAAGACCAGCTATAAATGTTAAATAGTGATACTGTCATTGTATATTCCAGATTCTCAATATTTTCGATTAACAAGATATTTTCGAGACCTCTTACATCCCTAGTAAAAATCAATCGACTGATACTTTCCTCCGCTTGCAGTAGGATTTCTCGAGCCCAAGAAACTGAACGTTGAATTCTCGTCTCGAGGATTCACGTAACCCGTTGTCGAGATACTAACGCTTATGTTTTTATTAATGATCGTCGGTAGGGATGGGGAGTACCTTAGTCATCCGAAAGTGACAAAGCTACACTTAGAACAGTAGCATCGGGCTGCTGATGATCTTGGAAGCGGCAACGCGGAACGGCCACCGACAGTCCTGTGCATTGTTCTGCCCGCTGAATAAACACTAATACTGCTAACCCACGCTCTTGAAAGATACTACACCAGTTCCCACGATCCGCGAACACGCGAATTCAAGGTACCAGTATTGTGTGATTACAGGCATCTTGCATGACGCTCATCCGAGATTCGAGACGCGTAATGAGACTTTGAAAAAGAAAAATACGTTTATCCCTAATTCCAGGGACGCTCGAGACGTTTCGTGCAATTCATTCGAGATCACCGTGTCATTCTCTCTTTCGCGTTCTGGTAACTTTGAAAATATCTCGAAAACATGCCTTCCGTGGAATCCTGAATCGTGTATCTACTTTTATTCGCAAAGTTTGTATCTTAAATATGGTCAAATCCAGTGAAATCGGTTCGAGATCCACGGAAATCGGTTTCAGGGTACGCGTGTCCGCTCGGGGAGTAAAAGTGGCCGTCGTCGTAAAGTCTCTAGCGTTAAGGATCGCGACTCGCGACCTGCACGACTCATTAGCGACATTCCACGTTGTTGTCTGACTCACCAGGCAATGTCTCAGACCCATACAACTCTGCATACCTGAAGACAGAAGCTCGTGTTGTGATTTCGATCTCACGGAGTCGATAGGCGATCGCGAGCCGCCTTTAATGTTCTCTAGGAATGGCGCACAACGGTAACGCGCGCCATCGCGATCCCCTCGAAGACGAACGTTCTTCCGACCAAAATTTATTCGCGACCAATCAAAACTAGCTTTTGTTCGCCTGGATGGTCGAAGAATTTATGTAACAATTGTTATTTTTTTCACGCGAATAATCGTAACGGGGGAAACGTTCTAGCCATCGCGTCGCTTGCATCGAAACGCGCTAAATACTTTCGCTAAACGAGGCCCGTCAAGATTTGCATCGACACGACACGCGCGCGAGATTATTTATATCGAACTTAGGGCAGCGTGAAACGTTAAACTCTGATCGACAATGTTACCTTGCGTTTGATGAGATCTTTTACATTTAATTAGGGGCAACGATTGTTGCTCCGATATACCACTAAAATTTCATTCGTGTTAAGGGTGAAGAAATCCCAATTCGTCTTTTCATAATCAATTTTTCTCGAAACTAGGTTTGTTTGAAAGTAATTTTATTCCAAACCATATTAGTAGTTTTATACATGTGGTAACGAATCTAGAAATATCGATCTACCTAACGAGCACACGTACAGCGACTCATAGTTTTTTCCACGTGAAAGTGTCGTATTCCTAGATCCAGATCGTATGTAGACGCGCAGTTTTCGTTCTGCAGGAAAACTAGATCGCAGATACGTCGAGCATGGCAAACACGAAGACAGTGCAGATAACAGAAATAAAGTTAACAGTTTCTACAATTTATTACTGTTAATTTACGTGGACCAATCTGTGAGTCACCGCGCGAATAAACAGTGCACGACTGTAAAAATGTAACCACCGACGAACGATTGTTTATATCCAGACGAGAATTCTGCTCGTCTTCGATCAGATCGAATTTCGATTCCAATTCCAATTAAATGGCTACATGCACGGTCACGTGCAGCCACGGTCATGAATTATTTTGACGAGATTAGATCGTTTGTCTCCGTTGAAACGGAGATTTGCATTCGTCGTGGACGTTGTCACGTGTTCTGGACGACTCGCGAAACCAAGATTCGCGTTCGATGGTTACGGAATGGCCTGTCGCGGCTAATATCATTTGAATCACTTCTTTTCCTCCGCTTCGTTTTCACGACGCGATCCGAATCGTTCTGTAGTAGGCCGAATAACAGGATATACGGTGTCCGATGAACATCCTACAAGTCTGCGGCGTCTCTGCCCGTTATCGACCACTCGCGGACACGTTTGCACACTGATAGGTGCACGCTCCTTTCGATGTGAGCTGCGATCGTGTGGGTGGCAACCTCCACACGCGAGGAAAAATGCGACACTCGACCGTGCACGCTCGAACCGACTCCTGGCTCTGGAAGACGGTGGAAATTCATGGAAACTGACTTTTCCACCTTTTATTTCTGATATATATTGCTTATAAAAAAAAAAAATCAGTCGAAGTAGCTTGAACTAACATTAATATAAACGTTGAGACCATTAGGCGTGGTCGTCGTCATTATAATTGGAGCAAACCGAGAACTAGAATTTTGAATTTTAGTTATATAATGCTAATTTCTATTCCTAGATTTCTCTTCGCAGTCCAGTAGAATTAATGTAAATAAGGAATTACTATAGAAGCAAAACGAGCTACATATTGTAGTAAAATCGATTTGTTTCGTTGAGCGAGTAGACTTCATCTTTCGATGCATTCTCTAAGCGTTTCTTTCTCGATATTATACAATCGGTTCAAGCAACGGTGCGCAACGTAACAGACAGAACAAAGGCGCCTGTCACAAGCGACACGAATGCCTCGTGGTCCTTGCTTTCTTCTCTTCTGGAAATTTAAAAGCGCCTCCGAACCGTAACAAAACACCGCGCGAACGTGTTTGAAAACATGGCCATATGTAAAATAATAGAATTTTCGCGTCTGTTTTCGTATTAATCTATTGTCGTATTAAAAACCATTTCATAGTTCGTATGGTCTCCGAGTTTAAAAACTCTATTTAGAATTTTATTTTGGAGCCGGATCGACACGTTTCAGAAGATAGAGGAACCTTTTTACGTAATCGTTCGAATTGGTCCTGGTATCTCACGCTCCCCCTCGTTTGTCCTCGACTCAAAAGATGAGTTCCAACCGTGACAAAGTGACTCGATGAACTATACACACCGTGTGGCAGCGGGGATAGGTCGGCGCTTAGCGGTACCAGCCTATTAGAGGGATGCTGCTCTGACATTTTAACAGCGTGGCATTTAGTCTCTTCTCCCTCGCTCCCCCTTCGTTAAACATCCCTATACAATTTCCTATCTGATCACGGAGGCCAATATCACTCGGAGAACGTTTCCCGCCTTTCTGGATGACATAATGTCGTCATCTCTCGTGCCCCCTGTGTGTGTTCTTCCCACACTCGGTTTCGGTGGCACGCGCTGCCTGAAACCGCTATACTCGCGACACGATACACTCAGAGGTGCCCATAGTTTGTCCCGCGATTCAATTCGAACCATCCATCAAAGGGCAAGTCCAATTTGGGGATCTAAAAAACCGATCTTTCCCTTAAAAAAAATTTTTTCTTTTTAAGGTTTAGAACCAGTACGGTGGTACATAAATTTAAACTGTGTGTGACAAACTTTTTAAAATTTTAGTTCGTCAGAATATTTCAGAATTTTTTGAGAATTATTTGAGAGTCTCTTAGTATTTGAATGCAGTAATTTTCAAAGATTTCCAAATTTAAAAGATCTCGTGTTTGTATCGCTAAACCTTTGAGTACCAATATTAAAAAAAAGAAATTTAGTTTAATTGAACTATTCTATTTCAGTCCTCGAATGAAATTCGATCAAGTTATATTTTTATCTTGGGCATATTAAGGCGAAGAGGTTGTGCACCACTGCGATACACGCTCCTCGGATGAAATTGCACACTGTGGCTGGTGTTTGGCGCGTCAAATATTTGCGATACGTCGGTCGTAGTATATTTGTTGCTGGTTAGCGATAATCATTTAGCCGGTGGTCCAATGTCTCGTGGCTGATGTGTCTAGGCCAGGGACGATGGCTGGTTTTCTTTCGTGCGATATCGAGTGACTGTTAATTTGCGGATCCCCGAGGTCAAGGTCTCGCGTTAGGTACTATTCTTAGGAGAATTACACGGTCGAGGGGTAGATTAAGGTTGTGCAGTCGCGAGTGGTTCGAGGCAGAGTCGTTTTTTCGATAGGAAGCGTACGTTGTAAACGTGAGAAAAAATAGATAAAAACGGTACTAACATTTTCCTCTGAACGAAGAAAAATTTTTGAAAAAAATTGCACGTACGGAGAATAATTTAAATGTGTCGAATAATCGTTTTCCAAATCGGGGAACGTTCAATCTTCGTATCACGAAACGCGACGTGTACGAGGCGTTTTTTCGCTCGCATCATCCGGCGTTGATCAGCACTCTTCTCGGAGTCAGCTGTCTTCTGAGTACCCACCTTCGATGACGATAATAAATATCCATTAATGCGGTCGTGGCGAGAAGGGGGGAATAGTTATCGCATCGCGAGCTACACGGGCAGATGACTCGAGGAAGGTCCAGCTGCCTTCGATCAGTAGGTTATTGTCAGTTCCATCCGCCGACTAAAAGATGCGGACGCATATGGGCAACCAGTATTTAAAAAAGGAGAAGAAAAAAAAGCGACGGAGAACCGTCGCGAAACGACCGGTTACGCGTTGCGCAATTCGTTCGTGGCGTACGTTCCGCGAACGTGACAATTAAAAAGAACTCGTCGCGAATCGTTTCGTAGTTGATTAAAGCTTCCGACTCGTTCGTCAATCATAGAAGATTATCACGCAAGGACTTTGTCCGTCTCCGAGGAAACGGAGGATCAAACACCTCTGACATTACACCGTTTCAAATACTTTTTTATACAGAGAATAACACGTTCCTTCCATGGAATCGATGGTTAATTCTCTTCTCATTGCAATAAATAATCCTGTAAATCATCCTCGCTTATTTGCTCCGCTCGACAACTCAAGGACAGGGCTTGTACACACGTGGACCATTTTTTAAACGCGCCGCAGTATCGAGGATCTCGACGGGGCCGTATTAAACCGAGATGAAATATGGCACAGGTGTCTTCCTGTTGTGACTTTTTACGACTTCGTCCTGTTTCCTTTCTCGTGTCCTTACCTGTGCTAACCTGTACGTTCCGTAAATTCTATAGACGGTGGAACAAGGTCGATTGACAAAAGTGTTAATAGAAAATAGAGTACGTTCATCTATGTTTGCCAGAACATGTGCCTGCAAATTTATTCCAGCGTTGTGTAATTTTTCAATACTACAAATTTTGGCGGCCACTTCAGGGTTGACTTCAGGGTTTACATTGTAATACTTTTGCTTTTACGGAAAGACGATCGCTGGAGCGGCGCGTTTGGTCGTCTTAATTAGGCTGGCGTACATCGTTGGTATTATCACGATCGACAACGTGTGATTACGACACGGGGATGATGATGAACGGTGCGTCCGGGAAATTCGAGGCGGTCTGAAACCAAGCCACCCTGTCGTCGGGCGTCGATACGCATCTCCCTGTTGCGTCGCGCGGTACGACTGAAAGCCACCTCTTCGGAGCGTTCTCGAAGCAGCAGGTGACATCCATGAATTTAAACGGACGTTCGCGGCCACGAGCCCCGATGCAGGTAGCACGAACCAAGAGGAGCAGATGAGAGATGCGTTCTTATCGCGCCTCGCGCCGGATCTTTCGCTCTGCGCCTCGAAACTAAGGTTCGAAAGGTCACTCGACCCCGGTTCGACGATCGAATATAAAATTTACTTTCGGTCGTCGAGTTTAAAATACTAATTGACCCCTCTATCGGTACTCGGATCTAAACACAGGCACAAGCACTTAGATATATTTCTCTCACAGGATCCTATTTCTTTTAGAATTATAATGCTCAATTTTCGATAACTGTAACGACATAAACTTCAGTTAGGCTCTGATTGTGCTCGTGACGTTCTCGAGCTGGGAAACTATTCCCGTTCAAACAGTTCTCTCTAATTGGTTCTTTTAAGTCTCCCACGGAAACGAGTGGAGCCAGCAATTTTCTCCAGCGAAATACGAAATCGATAGTCACAACAACAGCAGTATTATTTAAGTAATAATATTGCGTTTGTCTCTTTCTGACCTGGATTTAGCTCGATAGTTCCTCCATCCTCGGCTTTAAATTGCAAATTCTGTTCTCAATACAATTACTTTCTGATAAAATTTCTCAATCCATGATCGCGGCGAGTCGTTTATCGGAGGATGAAGGAACGAGAAGAACCGTGGCGGTGAAATTACAGTGTAAGTCAATGGATGACAATGGACAGGTTGCATCTGCGAGTGCGCGTAACGTCGCGACCATCTTGCAGATGCGGGACCCGTGTTTGCGCATGTGTAAGAGTCAGCTCCCGGTTGTATATCGCGGGTATTCATCCCGGAGCATGAAGGGTAGCACCTGCTACCTGAGCCAACAATGCTCGCTCGGATGAAGATCCTGGCATAAAAATTTTTTATCACTCGACGCGCTCGAACGCCGCGTCGTGCAGACTCCTCGTCGTTCTCTTAACCCAGATACGTCCGCTGATATTTTCAGGCTATTTTTCACTTTTACTTTCACGCCATCAGGACGAAGGTTACGTTTATGGGGAACCTCTTCCAACCACAGAATACACTCGATACATATTTCCAATGACAACGATCGACGCTTCTGCGATGCAGCAGAGATAAGGGTGACTGGGATCTTTGTGGAGGCGTTTGAAGGCTACTTGCACAGATAAATCCCGGGATTCTACATTTATACTACTTTATGCTACTTTTATACTTTCTACGAAACTTCGTTCCAGTTTGTCGAGGGGGGCACCTCTGAGCTGTTATAGAATTGTTAAGTTCAGAGATTTCCAGGTCTCTTTCTATACTCGGTATGAAACTTCATCCGACGATCGATAAGAAATTCAAAGTTGAACCACCCACTAGCCAAATCCACATATAAATCAAAAAGTGAAAATCTATTACGCGTACAGAAAGTTGGGACTCGAATGGCCCATATATCGAATTTCGAAAATTTCGAAAGTAAATAATTTTGAAAAATGTGCCCTCCACAGTCGCGTAACCCTTGAAACCCACGTTGCCAAATATCGTTGGTGTATCTTGCGTGCGCGTACATCGTCAAACTATGCAACGTCTTCCGATAAAAACGAGGTATCCTGTCCGTGGTTACGGTAAAAGGCGATCGTCCGAAGGTTTCCGTATTCGGTCGTATTTCGGCGGAACGAAAATTTCACCGGGTCCGATTCCTCGAGATAGAGGCAGGAGGGCAACGGCCAGACGTACCGGAGGATCTCGGTATTCACATCTTGAAGGCTGCCGGCACGCGTCTGCAGCAAGGTGTGCCTCTCACTTTATTCATCCACCTCCGGTGTTCGGGGCACAGCAGCAGCTGTTGCTGGGCCGGCGCGTGCCACCAGGTACCTATATAATAAACCGGGAGATAATGTCAGGGTGCGTGGCTCACCACGCTACCAAAGGGCCTTCCACTCGAGGGAGAGGAGCGTTCTTTTTTTTTACTCCAAGGGGAGATCGGTTGTTTATCCTTCGCGTACGTAGGTGGACCTCGTCCTTTCCCGTCGCGCTCCCATTTTCGCCCGATCGATCACCGTACTTTTTGCTTTAATTGGCTTCCTGGGAATCGATCTCGCCTCTCTTCCTGGCCCGGTATCCTGGGTATCCGCGCTAAACTGGTCTCTTTCACCTACAACGTTCTTCGTTTTAATTTCTCCCACGATACCATTTTGGAGAGCAAACAAACTCTAATCTGCAAACTCGGTTGCACTATTGGACAATTCCAGAGGACTATCGGTGGGTAGATTTAGTTATCCATGACACATTGAATCGAAATCACGCGACGGGGATCGAAAGGGCACGAAGTCAGGGGTCAATCGCCCCCTTCTCGAGCTACGAGCTAATAAAACTAAACGCGCTCGATAATCATCTCTCCACGCCCGTCGTTCGGGGATCCTCTCCTTTGGCAGATTAATTATCTAATGCGGCTGCAACATCTGTCATCGCTTTGTATCCTCGCGGGCGCAGCTTCATCGACCCTCTTGCGAGCAGACTACAGTTTTGCGCGGACCGTGTAATTATTTTTTGCCGTTTCCTTTTATTTTCGCGGACCTAATGATTCATCCGCAACGAAGATTTCTGTATCGATAAAATAATTGCTTCGTCTAGCCTCGAAAGATGTTTGTATCTCTTATTTTAAAAGTGTTGCATTTTTTATTTAACCACGAAATCTTGGGGTCGATGAAGCTGAAAAGGAAACGAGCGAGTCTGAGAAATAGCGAGGAGCCTCGCGGTTAGTCAATTGCTGGGGGAAAGAGACGTTACAGTTAGTTCTAAACAACAGGCTTGCGGCTCGACCGATCCTCCCGCGTATAATACGAGATCCGAGCATGCCATACAATATGAGAAAATACCTCGTTACTTAGATTCCGGTAATAGAAATGATGGCAACCACGGACCCACGAATTACGTCAATTTATTAGCGTAACCACTCGTGATTAGATCGCGATTTAATAAATGGCCGTGCGGCAAACGCGAATTAAACGTAATAAACCACGCGGTCATGAGTTTTAGCATAACTTTGGCCCGGTACACGCCACGTCGGTGCATTGTCTTCTTCCCTTGGCAGACTCATCGGTTGCTCGAACCGTATTTGCTTCTAAAATCCATCGATACTACTCTTAGAACCATACTAGGGCTATCTAAAAAATCTCTGATCGCGATCTGAGCCCTAAATATGAATTTTAGTCCGAGACCAGATTGATTTTTAATCCGAATTTATGGAAAAAATCCCAAGGTAGAATTTATATTTATAAAACTCAAATAAACTATATTATAAAACGAATAATTGAATAACTTCGGGGCACACGATGCATCGACTCATTTTTTATTTATTTATTTAACGTCCCTGCTGCACAAAGTTCGCATCAGTGAATATGCAAAGTAAACTTTCATGCACAGTGAAAGTTAAGATGCAAGAAAGAAATTATACAAGGAGTCAAGGTGCAGCTATTGTATTTAAACCCAACATCAACGATATATCTTATTTTCTTCGTAGACACGAGGCTCCGACGTAGAACTCGTACGAACAACTAAAGAATAGTCGCTTCCAGAATTCGTTAAAATTATTAATAAAATTGTACAAGGACTGTCGCGAACGTGCTACGTTTCTGCAACATTTTTCAGTGGAAGAGATCGATGAAATTCTTATGCGAGCGTGTTCTTTATCGGGAGTAGTGAAATGTAGGAGCATTCCACGTTGTCGAGCTACATTAATTTTCTCTTCCATTTGATCCGACTGACCCGTTGACCAAGAATCGATGGATCGATTGGCCAAGAGACTTCCGTTACTATCATGAAGTAGGCCTGCAGTGACAGCGTTTGCCTTCTAAGTCGCGATTCTTATTACCAGTCCCCAATACCAGCCGAGATCCAGCGATATCCGTGATCGAACCTCCCACCAGTACAACTCCTACGAAAACGCGTTTATTAAAAATAAAAAACGAAATTTAAGAAAAGTCGACAGGGGGTACGTGGACAAATTTTTCGACGAAATTAAAAAATTTCAAATCGTTTAAAAAAAATTATTTTTGGTTGCAGGGGTCAATTACGATCATTTTTGGTCAATAGACATACCCTCGAACTCCTACGTGTTTTCGAGAAAAAAATTCTTTACCGAAAATACAATTACTGGCCAGAAATGTTTGCCCGAAATGCGAATCTTTAAAACATCATAACTCCTGAACGGATTGGACGATTTTAATGTTTCAAAAAGCAAACAATTCGTATTTTGATGCCGAATATGTAGAAATTCCAAAAATATCCGAAAAGTTGTTGCTTGACCCCGTAAAATGACAAAAACCCCATAAAAATGGCCCAATTTTCAAACGGCCATAACTTCTACAATAGTGAATATATTTCAATGCAACTTTTTCCTGAAGTAGAGCTCAGGGGTACCTAGGAAAAAGTATTAGACAACTTTTCTGTAGGACATCAAATAAAATTATTAAAAATAAAAAACGAATTTTTAAGAAAAATCGACACGGGGTAATCGACAGGGTGTCTACATTTTTTGAAGAAAAAAAAAATTTCAAATTGTTCTGAAAAAATTATTTTCGATTGCAGGGGTCGATTACAATCATTTTTGATGAATAAACATACCACCGACATCCTATCCACATTCGAGATAAAAATTCAGAAAGTGGACACATTTTTCGACGAAATTAAAAAATTTCAAATCGTTTAAAAAAAATTATTTTTAGTTGCAGGGGTTAATTACAATCATTTTTGGTGAATAAACATACCCCCGAAATCCTATCCACTTTCGAGAAAAAAATTCGAGTAGATGCTAAAATTTTTTGGCGAAATTAAAAAATATCAAATCGATCTAAAAAAATTATTTTCCGTTGCAGGGGTCAATTACAATCATTTTTGGTGAATAGACATACACCAGAATTCCTACGTACTTTCGTGAAAAAAATTTGTGAAGGTGGACAAATTTTTCGACGAAATTAAAAGATGTCAAATCATTCTGAAAAAATTATTTTTGGTTGCAGGGGTCAATTACGATCATTTTTGGTAGATACACATACCCCCGAAATTTTACGCAATTTCGAGAAAAAAATTCTTTACCGAAAATATTTCGCCGAAATTTCATGCGTATGTTTGTAACATCATAATTTCTGAACGAGTATGTCGGATAATCGGAATTTTACTGTACTTTCATTTTTGCCAAGTCAGGAATTAGTCCACTTTCTATTTTGATACTTGTTTTATCGGGTTTCGTACAACGAAACTTAGATTCGAACGAGACCACGACGATATTTGCTGGCGTCTATCGTCGATAGAAAAATGGAGTCGGCAGAGAGAGGCGTTCGAAGTCGCAGATCGGTCTTTAAATCCCGTTAGTTTTCGTTTCCACCGCGATGTTTACCAGCGACGGGGGCGTCGTGACGCGTGCCGCGCTTGCTTATGCGGGCGCAGACGTTCGACGACGCGTCCGATACGCTAGGCGTCACCGAACTATGCGTGCACGCGTCCGAAAATAAACTGCTAACGTTCTTAACACGTGCTTACGTGGGTGTCTTACAAATTGCATGCGGGGTACTCGGGTGGAATTTATTGCCCGGCGTATCAAGGAGGTTTCCTGAAATCATAATTCGGAGGAACGGCGTACCGAAGCATGCAGAAAATCATAAAAAAAACGACGAGTCCTCTGCGTCTTTAATACTCGAACGCAATGGAGGCCTGTAGTTGTCAGAAACGCGATGAAAGGGAGTAAGCTCTGATACCCATGATAGAAGATTGCATAGAAAGTCATTAACGCGTTAACTACCGTAACGGTAACTAATGACAGCCACTTCGACGTTTCTCTTTAACATTTACAATTAATGAACTCTAATGCTTCCAAGCTTTTAAGCCGCTTTCGATAGGAGTATTGCAAAATAACAACTATTTTCGAAGCACTAATTCGAGCGAATTTCGAGAACATCGCTAAACGTGGAAAATTTGCGCGGGCAGTATTAAAAATAGTCGAGTAAATCCGTATAGCTAACGTTTTGGTAGGTATCTAATTGATTGTTTGTTCAGAGTCCCTCAATTATCACTAATGTCCACATTAGTGCCGTACCAGTCGCCTGGAAGGAACCAAACCTATTCGATAAATCAACTCGGGGAAAGCAATTAACGATGATTTCGTTTGCCACCGTTGCACTATATGGATACCCCAAGTTATTAATCAAGTCCCAATGAACCTTTCGAAAGAGATGACACCCATATTTCGACCGTAGTTATGCAACAACAAAAGGAACAAGTTAGCTAAACTTGATCATCTACCAATTCCAATAGCTATACTTGATCAGCTGCGATTTGAGAGGGGTTTAGGGAGCAGAGAAGGTTGCTAGGTCCATCGAACTGTGGATCGTGGCAAAAGGAAGGAGTCAACGACTCTTGGATGCCCTTCGGGACTGGGTAAAGGGCCGAGACGAAAAAATCGTGAGATCAGTCACCTAATAAGGACGAGTCCGCTTAGATAGTGTAGGTAGGTGGATGGGTGGTTATAGGTTAGCGGGCAGGCAAGGAGGCAAGCAGGCAAGCGGGCTAACATCGAACAGGCAGACAAGCAGGCAGGCGGGCGGGCGGGTGATCAGACAGGCAGGCAGGCAGGCAGGCAAGCAAGTAGGCAGGTGCAACGCTGATGTTGCCTGAGGACTGAAACAGCTGTCGTCTTGCCCTGCCCTACTGCAGGCGCACGCGCCAACCGCGTCCGCATTTACATTACGTTGCGTTACCTTTCTCCCTGTTCTCGGTTTTAATCGGCATCTCCTGCGTGTAACGGTCAACGATCCCGCGCAGATGAAAATGTCCCCGGGAAACGGGCCAATGGCAACAGCCTGACACACTGTCCGACGTCGTTGCACTTGTCGACCGACGCAGCAGCCGCGAAACGACCGACGCGTCGCCCGGACGCCAATTACCGTAATTTTCGTTAAAAGCGAAAGCACGTCGGGCTTTTACTATCGGGACGAACCAACGACTCGTCGGGGACATTTTTCACCCAGCGAAAGTGGCGAAAAGGACTTCGCCGCCACCCTCTCGATTTTTCTATTTGTTTCTGGGGTTCTATGTATAAATTTAAGGGTTGCTATCAGTGAAGTTTCGTTCAGGATAGTGGAGGGATCGATTGAAACAGAGGACTCGACGTAATCTTGTTGATAGGAGGCTCGATTTTTGTACTTGTGTGTAATTTTTTTTTCAAACTCTTCCGGAAATATAAGTTGAAATATAAATTTAAGGGTTGAAATAAGTGGAGTTCAGGGCCCAAACAATGTATTCGATGCAACCCTTTCGCCAGGAGTGTCTCAATTTTTGCCTGTGTAATTTTTTTTTAATTATTCGTTTCGATACACGCAACGTGCCAACGCTTCAGCCGAAGTTTTCTCATTTAATCTTCCTTGGACGAATAAAATGGCTAACGCGGCTAGTCGCGGGCACACCAATTGCCAGGAAATTACAGACACTTGGGTAATCAATGAAAGCGTTTACGGATGAAAATTCATCAAGAAAACGATTCCTAAACAACGGCCCCGGTTGATGAATTATTGATCGATGGAAATTGACGTCGCACTTGCGAACGTTCGCGGAAAAATGATCTACGGGAAAAATGTAAATTTGTTCAGACGCCGCGGTGACGAAGCATCGTAGTCGTTCGCTTCGGAAAATTGCAACAATGTTGATAATTCAGCCAAAAGAAACGTGAAAATATTTGTATTTTTTCCCCTCGGACAGAACCACCGCGAGTTTCGAAGAATATTATTTAATTTTTCTTCGCGTTATTTAGGAGCGAAGAAAATTTTATTCCAGGAAGCGGCGGTTCGTGTGGACAAATAAAGATGTTTACGCGACTATTAGCGACTATCACTTCTATGGCAGTTCAATGCCAGTCTAGCTTTCGATACAGTCGCGTGGAAGGTTGCTTTATCGTAGCAACGTTCGTATGCTATTGGTAAAACTCGACGATAGGCGTTTCCGATCTTTCGTCAAGGATTTGATGATATTTTCGACGACGAGGAACGATTTCAGGCATTCGTGTTTCCACCTTCGTCGAATTATTGCCTTAAATATGGTACGGTGAGCGCAATTTTGAAAAAAATAATTTCAAACGATAGAATAAATATTTTTAAGTATCCGTGCATAAAAATTACAGCTTTCTATCGCGTTGTTTTGCTTGTAATTTAATTAATCGGTTGAAGTTTCGCGCAAGATATTGAGCAGAATAACGCGCAAAATAGAAAATGATTTCTGCGTTTCGTTACTTACGTTTCTGTGCCTGCGAACATTATTCTAGTAGAAGCGTGTTATCAGCGACGCAATGACAAATATGTTCGTTTTCGTTTCACATAGAATCTGCATTGATTAGAGAATTAATAGATAGATTCGTTTACGTGACAATCATCCTGAGGATGAAAACGATTTGTCGCCGAGTTATTTATTTATTCGTCTACTCGGGTTCTCATTCAAAATGCATATTAACGAATCATAAAATAAATAAATATTGCAATTACCCACCAGAATAACTCGAGGCACGCGAAGAACATTTTCCTTGGGAAATCGAATCCGTAGAAAAATAATCGGGATCGAAGGGGTTAAGATAAGGCAATTGTTATATTAAGCCGCACAGTTTGATCATGAGATTTTAATTAAATACGGATTCAACCGTCTTGTGTAGAATTAATTTTTAATTGGTGGAAGAAAATGCTCGAAAGCATCGCGGAGCAACGGGACCAGGTTTGAGAAATCGCGGCGCGCTCGTTTCCAGGAAAACTTTCCGCGCGGCGTCGGCGGATCAAGGCTCGCCGAGTAGGTGGAAGGCCGCGACGATGCATTATGCGATCCGACGACAATGGAGAGCTGTCCGTAACAAGGGACGAAAGGAAAAAGGGGGACATACCGCGGTCCGATATGGCGTTTATCGTTATCGGGAGCGCGTCTTTTCTTCGCCGCTCCTCCGCGGCCATCATCGTTCGCTAGGCGCGAAGTCGTCCAACGAGAATACGAGCCAACTATCAGCGATATCGATGCGTGCCCCTCGTTTTTCGCTCAACGTTTGCACGAACTGGCCATTTACAACCGAACCACGCTCGTTTCGACAGAAATTTTCATACCAATCCACCGAATTTTATCGGTCGGAGCTTGGAAGTCGCGAAACTTAGGACGTCGGATGTTCTTTGGATCTGGAAATTTTACTCAAATATCGTTCCCATTGTACCAGCAATCGAATAATAGCAATTTCAAGCGGAACTATTTCCCCTAAAAATTGAAAACTGGGTAGTGTAGACGTGGAACTTGTGGAAATGGGGGGGTCGAGGATTTTTGAGCAATTTGCTATCTTAAGCAGAGTAGATCTAATGTAAACGATAGCCTTATTTTTGCGAGAATTTTTATTCACAAGTACAAAATTGTGTAGAGTTGATAGGAAACCCATGGAGGTTGAAAGAGACTTCGATGCGTGGAGTTTCATCGATGAATTAAAGTATATCAGTGACTCAATGTTGTCAAGAAGGTAGTTATAATCGCAAGATGTTCAAAAGCTCACGAATTATGAGCCATCCTGTATAATTGGATCGTAATGCCTTGAATCTAGAAATAGCAAATGGATATGACTGACAGTAGTAAAGTATTTACAATAAAGTGAAGTGTGTCAAGTATAAATACATAAGGCTTTACATCTTATAACGCGACTGAAATAAAGCCATCCCGTCATTAGGAATTGATTATAATCCTAATACTTCTGAATCAGAAACGACATGCGGCAATTTTCGTCCCGTAGTTTGCTAGACAAATAACTACAGTTCATCTATCTCTCATATAGACCTACAAAATTCAGTTAAACGGGTCTCTGACGTGTTTACATTATCCCTTATCGAGTGAACTTACATTTTACTTTAATCATTTGACAGCCCTTTGAAGAGCAATACGAGGGTGGTAAATAAAAAAAAAATTAGCAAAACACTCTGAAGCAACGTATATTTATACATGTGCATACAAAAATAAGAGCACCACACGTCTCTCGTAATTTTCTCTGCTCGTCGTTAATTTTACGAGGATCTCTATCGTTTGGTCGAACGTTTCAGAATTAATATAGAATGAATGTCTAATTGAAACAAAATGGAGGCGCGGTGTTTCGTAGTGGGTGGCTCCGATTGTCTCCGGAAAGCACTTAGGCGACCCTCTCGCGCTTTCGATCGTTCCACAAAAGCGAGTACTCGCGTAAGAGAAGGCGTTTACGACTTTCCACGTCGCGGGTGCGCACACAATGAGCATCGGTGCGCGACACACCACAGACAAACCTAAACGCGCACACGGACGATCCACGAGTCGCGCGAACACTGTTACGTGATCAGCGATTGTTATGTAAATATGGCTGCTCGCTTACGCACGCGGACGCAAAACGTCGTTTTTCTCTGCTTTTTCATTCTTTCCTCCCCCGCCCTTCATCGTCGGTCACGATTTTTCCCTCTCGCTACTATAGAACGGGGCAAGTACTCCATTTCTAATTCGTTAAAGATCTTATTCTACTCCATTGTTGCTCAGAAATTTTTTTTTCTCTCGTTTCCAACCAAAAATATTTCGTATATTTTCGTTCCATTCTCGCGTTTCTGGCGTTACGGTTACCCGAGTGGAGAGAATTTCAATTAATTTCAATTTTCGCCTGGTTCCCATCCCCCACGAGTCGAGGAAAAGAAACTTGCGCGCGGAGTTTTCGACTTTATCGAGTAAATAGAGCCCCGCGTGCCCGTGGCGTGTGAGCTTGAACTTGAGATCGTTATACTTAAACGTACACGTAGGAACGCCTAAATACCTGAATACTCGTACGACGCTTATGCGTTTGCTGCACGAACGGCTCTCGATGGCTATATAGCGGCGAGGAAAAAGTATCGAAAGCGAAAAACTTAAGATACAATAACAATGTCTTTGTTACGCGTGATTCGAACGCTATTAAACTTGGTTTGTAATTGTACGGGAAACAAGGGTCGAAGAAAAGTATAGTAAAATTGAATTGGGAGACACGAGCGTTCGGATTTCACTCGTTCGTTTATTTAAGCGGAGATCAGTAGTGGGATAATACTCGGATATGGGAGGCCCTATTAAATATGAAGAAGAATGGGGCCTTGAAAATTCACGAGCAGCGTGTATATTTTGTCGAATGATGGGTTAAAACAGCGAGGGTGATTTTCCCCTTTCTGTGAAAAAATATCACTGAAAAGTACGAGAGAAAATTTTACAGACTATAGGGGAGAAATGAAAACGAAGCCTGAGAAGGTACCGGAGAGGTTGGAAATAAAGTTGTAACCCCTGAAATGCGAATGGGACACGAAACACTCGAAGCAACGACGAACCGGGGTAATGCGAACTGCAAGGGTTGCGAGGGAACTGGAACTTGGTAGAAATATAACAATAGGTCGAAAATAGAACGTTAAGAAAGTCAAGAAACGAACGATGGTACCAGAAAAATGTAGAAAATCAAACAAAGCGGATAAAGCGGGTAGAAAACATGAAAATGATACTCTGTGAAATGAAATAGTCTACTATTCACCTTGTCAAACCTGGCAGTAATGCACATGATATTTTAATGTCAATAATTTTATAATGCCCAATATATATTCGCACATCTTATGTACAGGTGCATACATACATTTATTATAGTATGTTTAGTTACGATAGATTTATACATTATTGATACCTTGTATCGTGATCCAGGTGCTATGATCAATTCCTACTACGAATTCACCTTGAATCTTCTGACTCGGTTTACATCATAATCTTCGTCAATTTTAACGAAGCTTCCACCTTCGTAGATTGGAACCTGGTTTTAAATCATTCCCAAACTTGAGAGTTTGCTGCATCTATTTTATCTCGTGGATCTCGCGTATTACGAGGAAGATACCAGTTTCCAAGGGTGCGTTAGATGAAACGACAAATCGGATACCAAACTTTCGCCGATACGGGCAGGTGTAGGCGTTCCACAGGAACTGGAATCGAATCGACAAAGGCGTACGCTGATCGCCTCGTCATGGGAGGCACCATTAAAACGGATTACGTGTCACGTGGAGGCTCAACGGTGGCTGAAGGAGTCATTTCCATGCGGGAACCAGGGTACTCGCGGGAGCAGAAGGCGCCCGTCGAAGGATATTAAGGTTCGGAAATGGAGTCCGGGAGGATAATTCATCGGTTCGGAGGGCGAGGTAGGACGCCAGTCAGCACCACCGTCCGGAGGAGGGTGAAGAAATTGATTCCCGCGCGGCATCAATGGCCCGAAACAAATCGTCAAAGTGGCGATTTTCTGTTGTGGCCGGTATCGCGATGGCAACCGTGCCGGCGGCCATGGTAACGCCGCTGGCTCATTCGGGCTCTAATTCACAAACGTAGAGACGGTCGGACGGCTCCGCTCCGCTTGGAGATATTCCGCGTGGGCGAAAGAGGTCGAAGGGCGAGGGAACGCCACGGTGAAAAAGCACGGGGCGCGCCCGAGCGAGAGGAGAGGCCGCGAGGGCGGGCTGACAGCCCTCGGTGGAACGAGGACAAACGACAAAGAGCGACTGAGAGAAAGTACGTCGCGGCCAGAGGGGGAGAGAAAAAACGGGACCGTGCTACTACAACCCCACGTGTGTTTCTCCACGGGTCGTCATGGCGACGCTTTGGTGTTCGTTATAGTAATGGGTTGGGAGTTGCGCTGGGAGGCGCTCGACTCTCCCACGCTTGTCGGGGACACCTGCTTTAACGATTATCCGCTGAAAAAGAGGAAAATGAATAAAAAAAGAGAACAGGGGGAGGAAGAGACGGCTCTATCGAGGAAAGGACCGCTCAAATTATGCACGGCCACGCGCTCGTTCCGACTGGGCTGTCTTTCTCCTCTGGATATCCCATTTTGGAGTTCCTTCGGGAATCTGAGAATCTGATGCGTTTAGAACACGAGGGCTGATTGATAACAAAGGTCCTCCATCTTGAAAAATATTAATGTTTCGAATGTGAAATCGAAATGCTGATTTCTCGGTTATTTTCTTCAACTTTCCTACATTGAAAACATCGACGAACAATGGCGTCGTTAGAGACTCTCTAATACACTCGAAGTGGGAGGGCATTTGTCTCGTGAAAGTTTATTTTTCAATTAATAAATCAATTTATAGTTCGTACGGACCAAGAAACCTAAGGGAGAAATGCTTTGTCGATATGTGGGACGTATTTAAATATATATCATGCGTTTTTTCTATGAAAATTCCCTTCAAGGGGAAGAAATAGCCTCTCGAATAATTCCCAGTAGCCTACCTGTTATTTTCGAAGAAGCGATTCCGTTTTTCTTCAGACACGAAGGAACAAGTTGGTAAATTTTATAGAACGCCCGTTCGGTATTCTCGAGTTTTTCGTGCCAAAGGCGGCGAATTAGTTTTCTATGCGCATGCTGCAGATACGCGAAGGTGAGTCACGCGTTCCCAACTCTAGATATGCGAAACGTAACCAATGACCAGCATTAGCCGAGCATATCGCGGCCATAGAGCCATTTGGTTCTTGTTTTTCTTCATCCATCGGGGAGTATCTGCCATAATGCTCGCGTTATCATCGTTAATTGCACGACTATTAACCGTAATGCCGTGGAAAAGCGAGAGTTCGTCCCGGGGATCGCTTTAAATGTTCCATTTGCCGACAACTAAAAACTTTCAGCGCCTAATTAAACGTATTCTTCCTCGAAGCGACTGGAAACCTAACCCCCCCGTTTCATGAATTTTATCTTATCACTCGGGAAAGACATTGTTCGGTTATTTATAGTTCATTAACTATAATATATATATACGTATTCCGTATCGACTAATGATACATTCCAGCGAACGAAAAATCATGAAACTGTTTTGAATAATTCACCGTTCGAATATATCATAGATACTCGAATGCTATCAAGTTTATTTACAATTTAAACCATGAATATTCAAGCGATGGGACTACGTTCGAATAATATTTGAACGATGTACAGCATTCGAGCATCCCAGCGATCTATAAATATTTCATATTAAAATGTTCGTGTAATATTCGGATAGTATAGAATTTGCGTGTTTAAGTAATGGAATTGTATTCGAATTGTCGAAATGTTCGAACGTACGAACGTAGTCCCACAGAAAACTGTGCGTAGTTGCGGTCGAACGGTTTCGCGACGCGTCTCTTTCATTCATCTTCTCTTCCGGTGGTTTCTATATTTCTCCAAGCGTGTTCTCCGTGCTCGCCGGCGCAGCACTGTCATTTCTGACATGAGTTCGACTTGGTTTTTCCCACACGCGGGATTGTTTGCAACGACCTCCGACCCCGTTCGGTACGCGCGTCGCAACATCATCGTTACATTCACGCAAATAAGCTGGTCGATGCTCGAGGCTAAACCGAGACGGGTCTCCTCTGTTCTTCCTCCTGCCCCCGCATCGCGAATCCGCATGAATATGGATCGAGCGACGCGATGTCGATCATTCATTGATCCTCGGGTCAGGAGGATGCTCTAACTTTCTGGGCTCGATTATGGCTGTCCCCGGTGTCGCCGATTGGTCGCCTCCGCCTCGTCCGCTGGCATCTTCGTCGGTCTGGATAAGCTTCTGTTTGTGTCTCGTTGCTTCCATTCAATGCAAATGATCGAAACGAGGATTTCAGAACCGACGGAAAAATCAAAACGCTCGTTACGAAACATCAGCCTTCCCAGTAATCTCGAGAAATTCCCAGAAATTGGTTTATTCATTTATTTCGATGATCAGGGCGACAAAAATCGAATTGGCCGAAGCGTACACGATGATCTTAACCTTGGAAATTCATTCCCAATTTCTGTGCATTTATGGTTTCCCATCGTCGATCGTAGACGATTGTTTTAGTCGGTACTTAGTCGTTAATTACATGGTAATGTAATTTTATGAAATCTATAAATGAGGTTGTGCATCGGCGTAGCCATCGCAGGGTTAATATTGGCATACAATGACTTGTATAATGCATTCTTGAAAAGTGACACGGGACGAAAAAAGGTATGCAATTAATCGGATCACGAGAACATACTAGCTTTTATAAATTGAACTGATGAAAAATTGAATATTTCATGCTATCGTTAATGATGCAGCGGAACCCCGATTATTGCAGGAAACGCCCGATTCGATAAATAGTAGTCCTTCGCGGCCTGTTCCCTCCACTACGAGCAATCTTAACTATCGGTTAGAAACCATCCCCTGTGCTTGTCCACGCAATAGTAAATTTAATATTAGCATACACGATTACTGATATTGCTTAAAGGTAGCGCCAATATTTTTACGAGCTCGTAGAGTATTTGGAAGGAAACGGTACGAACGTGGAACACGAGTGGAGCGTATTATTTATGTAAACGCGAAGTTTTGCAGATTCGAGCGCGTTAAATTATATAAGTCGTGTAGACCGTGCGTATTCTCCTCCCTTCGTTTGACGATGCATCCATAGAAATAAATAACGCTTAGGGATCAAGCGTATGCAAAGCAGACAGTTACCACGCTGATAGCCAGTCGCGGGGCAGCACACCGGACGTTCCGTCTGTAAATTTATGTTAATCACGATGTATCAGTTGTTCTGGAAGCTCAAACCGAGCGACGCCGGTACGCTTCACGAAAGAGACGCGATACGACGACCTGTTAACGCGCCCTGAAAAACTCCCTCCACGACCAATTCTTTTAAATCGTACGCGTGGGACCTCAAAATAGAACTTGGTTTGAATATTTTCTCTGCGAAGTTTGGCAGATCTTAGAAATATCTTTCAGGCAGCTAAGAGGGATTTTTCTTATGTCTTTATTGTACACGTGAGATTCGCTCTAAAACTTTCTAATGGTTTACGACAAGTATATAGAATATATTTCGTATAATATTAAGAATTGTGCCAAAACAACGGAATAATTTATACCTGTGGATGGAAGAAAACATACGGAAAAAGTATGTAGAATATATTTTATACAATATCAAGAATCGGGACAAAACAACAGAATAATATTTACCTATACTGCAAGAATTGTGAAGATAAGAGCACACCGTGGAAGAGGAAGATGGGAAAGAAAAATGTTCGACGGATGATAGCGGAAGACCAATATCTTTCAGCTCCTCCGAAAAAGCGTCCTTATCGTAAACCAAAGTCCAGAACTCTGTTCTCACACTCCGTCTACCGCGATAAGACACCCCAGTTTCCCATGTGAATCCCCTCGGGAAACGTGGACCGAAGTTTAACAGAGACGCGAACCTTCTCTTGGACAGTAGAGCCATCCTCGAGACGTTGTTCCATCCTCCAGGATGAATGGAACGGGACGAAAGGACCCCGCGGGAGACGAAGATCGCAGAGAGCCACCCCAACCCCGTGGCAAATACGGGGCGAAGGGGTACCCCGATATTCTAATTTCGAGATCGACTGACCTATGCGAATGGTCAGTCGGTCTAGATTCCCATGGACGCTGGCTACCTGGAGAAGGCGATTTCTGCCTCTCCGGGACGAAGAATGCCCCGACCGCGGTCATCCACGGTCGAAATTTTACCTGGACACCCTCCCCGGGCCCGATTATTGCGGAGGAACCTATTTAAATCAGGTCGAAAAAATCCGTTAGACACAGGTGACCTCGTGTCCAGCTCGATACACGCATCCTTCGGATGGGAAAGACGCCTAAAATGGCCGTTAAGGGATGCGCGGCGGTCACGAGCACCTGGACACGAAACCTTCGTCCGATATTTAACGTTGTCTACCGATTTTTTTCGGTTTTTTTTTTTCGCCGGGCAAGGGCCATTTCGTTAACTGGAGCAACGGTCCCCGACCACTCGGTTGGTCGCTTGACCGTTGGAGCTTCGTCGCTCCATTGGTCGAAGCTCGATTTTAAGCGGAGCAACGGACTTCACGTGTCCTCCTTGGCGCGAAAAATGATCGATCGAACCCGATTTTCCGTTGGTAGTTGCACCACCTCGATTTAAATTTAGCGTCGTACAGGAGAACGTACCATTACCTCCCTAAAGAGGGTTTCTTCCTGTTCTTTTTATTCCGTAGAAGTACTCGTACCAAGTTTTCCCGTCGAGAATTCCACTTATAGTATACTGAACTTTGAAATTTAACCGTCGGTAGAAGTTTATCGCCCGTTATCGGGAGTACCGTCGTGTTCTTTACATTATTCAATACGTACGACGCGTAAAATGGTCGCTGAGAATCGAATCTGACGCCTCCTCGAAGAGCTAGCGATTTCATTTTAGAAAGAAAAACAAATCGATGTCTTGTTAGTATAATTTAATGACGCTAGAACCACTTCCAGCCTTCGAATTTCGCCCTAATTCATCGATAATATCCATTCTTCCCCGCGTCCAAATTAGTACGCGAGAAATTTCGTCGCGCAAGAACCGTCGTCCATCAACCCCTGTCACCCGTGCAAACATCCAACGGCTGTTTCGTCCATTGTCCATCCTCCTCTTTCCTCGAAAACGGTTCCGCGATCCGCCAATCGTGGCGCAGGGTTCAAAGGAACGGATATTTTATCAGAGTTGTCTTCGACACCCCGTACAGGAAGGGTTTGCGCGAAATAAGGGCATTTAAATGGGCCCCCGAAAGGGTTATGTACCTGCGTGACCCGCACCGTTTCATCCTTGGGCTCGTTCTGACCTGCGGACCTGACGGTTCCCCTCTCTCCATAGAACGGAATCGAGTCGATCCCTCGAGAATCAGGTTTTCCACACGCACGCTTCCGATCGAACAGGTAGTGGACGAGCGTCCCCGTGGAACGTGCAGGTATATGAACCTACGACCTCTCGGGATGAACCCTGGTCCACTTCGTTGACGACGTCTGCAGTTCCGGTTTCCTTCTGGAGCAACTATTTTTTTTCCAATTCATCCTTCGGTCGAGTGACCACCGATGCCCATTGTTCGATCATGGAAATTTGTGGGGAGGGATATCAGGAATTAAATTGTAATATTGTTGTACTTCCTTTATCAATTCGTATTGGAGCTTGTAATACGGTAGTGAGAAAAGTGGGTGGACCAGTTACTAGTTACCACTATTGATAAAACAAGATTTCACGCTGAATCTTTGGCTTATTGTTAGTATCGTCCTGAAATATTTTTTAACGCAACGATAGATAAAATAATAGATTCACGAGCTCTTATATTGCTCTAAAATCTATTTTACCTTCATAACATAACCATTTAATAGTTTACCGTGTGTTGTTGTGTTATATTATTCGAAATGAACAAATTCACGGTACAGTGGTGAATGCTGGATTACCGGATGCTGCGCAAGCGTGATCCTCTCGCTTCCTATTGGCTTCAGGACCTCGTCCAATCCGAATGTAGGCCTCCCCGCCACTCGATTGGTCCAGCCTCTCCTACAGTTGTCAGAATCCCTTTGCTATACTCTGCAACTCGATTCTAAATAGCTTCCCTTCGTGTGAAACCCCATGACACCACCTCCAGGGGAGGTTTCAAACTTGCAACTGCTCCAAATAATAGAATTCCAAGGACTCGAGGACTCTTCCTGGCCCAAGTCACTTAAAATATTTAAAAATATACCCTAATAATTCTAATATTATTATTAGGTAATGTTACAAAACAAGTATGTCCTGTACAGAGGATCTTCACTTTGATAAATTTTCTTTACGAACAAGCTTACTATAGCGATTCGAAGGTGCACCAGGCGTTACTGTGCTGGTGATTTTAACGCCTCTTGGTGGAACGATTTTTCTCGAGTCGGAGGAAACCGGTTCGCGGATCGTATCGGAACAACAACGACGCTCGTCGCGTTTGTTTTATCATCGCAACGATAAGTCGGGGTGACCATTACTTGCGCAACGATTATGCAGCACAAACGCGTTGCTCCGTATGCAAAATTCGTGCCCATTTCTGAATCATGATTTAAAGATTCCGCCGTTCCAGTCCGTCGGATGACCCGAATTCTAAACGTTGATTTTTCCATTATTCTTTTTCCTCCGCGTTTGAGAAAAAGAACGCGAAACCCTTTCGCGAGCCTCGAAGTTCTTGGATTTCGACCATCGAACAGCTCGAGCGCTTGAAATATTCAAGTTTGGCCCGAGCACCGACCACAAGTAATTATTACGATTATTATAATTAACTCTGAGCCGATACCGGTGCCATGTCGGTATTTTGCAGAAAAACTGACGAATAGCTGTATCATACGTATTATTATCAGTCGTTTGGGATGCATATTAACCATAAGGAAACATTTAAATTTTTAACGTCAACGTTACTCGAAATTTCGAAATTTTTTCGCCATTTTTCGAAGTAAAATAATATAGAACAGTTCCCTTTATTGAGATCTATTTGGCTATACTGATATTTATCGACGAAAGGGCCTGAAAATTGTTATCTTTAACCTAAATTTACTACGGAAACGAGCTGCTATACACGCCTGAAAGTTAAACAGATCTTCGAGAGGAGTCGAAACGATGTACAGTGCCAAAAGAAAATAAATGGTGAAAGATTTTAGGCGAGAATCGCTTACCGTGCACAAATTCTTTATCATAATATGGAAATACGCAAACGGTTTCTCCGAAGTGTGCTTTAAAGTTACGAACAACGTGGAAATATGGTTGAATTTATAATTATTCGAAGCGTGCTCGGACGTTCGAGACACTTTTTACGGAGTTCGCGAGCGACTCGTGGGCGCAATTACGCGAAAAGCAGGATCGCCTTGGTACTCGCGCGATAATGCATCGCCGCTTCTATCGGCGTGCGTGCACTATTCTTAGAAATACTATCGCTATGTGTAAATAAATCGAGCCCGAACCAGAACGGAATGTCGGGAGAAAGTATTCGATTTTCGTTTCGTTCATGGAAGTTCCGCGTGTCAGATTTTTCGGGGATTCTCGTTTCTTCGTCGTATTCGAGATTCGTTCGATTTAATCGGTCAGAAACATGTGAGAAACATTTCGTTACGTAATTGCTTAAATTCGAACCACGATAGAAACGTTCGTTAGATTCCGTGCAAATTAAATTTGATTTTCTGATCTCGTTGGAGTCAATTGTCGTTGGGTATTTTTCACGATCGTATTCCTGGACACTCGAACGATTAGAGAAGGTTTCATTGTATTTTTACAACGTAAAATCACGAACTCGTGCTCGTTTTAACGGTTTTGAAGGTTGATCCAATAAACAACGAGAGTTCCCTGGACGAAGACGAAGAGGGTTGGCTCGAGAAAGACGAAACATCGTCCGTTAACTGGAGCAGGAAGGGTGGTTCCTTCGATCCTAACTAAAAGAGAGGGGGTTGAACCACTCTCATGGCCGATTATCATCGTCTGGTTCACCTTGAATCTCCGATGATAGGCGCTGTCGTCGTTGTCATTCAGTCCTCGGAATTCAGATCGCTTCTGGACACGGTCCAGGAATGTTCGACGCTCTCTCGCGTTTGACATAACGGTGAAATTACGCGACAGCTCGTTTATGGGAGAGTTCTATACCTCCCCTTCGCCCCCGCCCACCCGTCCAACCCTCGATACGCGTTCCAACGAACGTCGACGTAGCTCGAATCGTTTGATTGCGGACGCGAATCGATTCCGTTTATGCGGACGTGCCGCCGCGTAATTGATCGACCGACGGTTTGATCGATAGAAGGAGGACGATCACGTACGCGGCTCGTCGCGCGTGAAGATTCAACCCTGCTGGCCATGGAAAGTTCATCTCTCGAACAACGATATGGGTGAGTCTTTGATTTTTATTCGCAGATCGAATCGAAACAGCTCTTTTAATTTTGCTCCAGTCACTTTTACGAGATTTAGCACCATTTTTAAAAAATTGTTGAAGCATACGAAGATTAAATTTCGTATTACGTTTCCTAGATGTACTTGTATATATATACTCACAACTCGAAAGAATATTCACGGTCAATAAATGTTTATTAACATTTATGTCATATTAACATTGTTTATTCATATATATATATATGAAAACTGTTTACCGTCTTATTTTCTCATTGTTGAAACAGAAATTGAATTCTAATCGGTGCAAAGAATAACTTCTCTATCAAAGACAATATTTACCAATGGGAAATATAATCTGTATCTATCATTTATTGACCGTGAATATTCCTTCGAGTTGTGAGAAATTCAAGTTCGCGTGGATGGTGTTATTTCGTTCCATCCTGTCGTACAAAATGTTATCTCTTAAAGATCGTGACTCATTTTTTATCATTCTAACGATTCTTAGACTTGAAGATCATTTCTACAGGCAACGATCAATGATTAGTCCGCGAATGTTCGCGTCAGGTGAGAATCGATAAAATAAAATTGCAACTATCTCGTGGAGATATACAGATCCCAATATAGAGTTTACGCGAACCGCAGAGATTAAAATTTCACTATAATCTATAGATAAGCGGTATTCTCTGAAATACAAACACGAAGACTTCGGAACAAAGTTAACCCTTTGCACTCCGATAGTATTTATTAATGTGAACGATTAGCAATACCAAATTAAATATATACGAAATATCTATAACTTAGATTTTATTACTTATATTCCATAAATGAAAGTTCAATCGAGCTATGGTTATTATGTTTGTTGCCATAGTCAGTGAAGTGCTAAGGGTTCAAGCCACTATCGGTTTATCAAAAATCGGCCGTAGTATTATTAGCCCGGGTCGCAGAAACGTCGAAAGGAGTCTGTCGCGACTCGTCGATAACGTTCGCCTAAACGTGTCAAGGATTTACGGGAGGATTCGTCGCGGCGTTTCGATGGTCGTCGGAATTATTTCTGTATCAGGACACCGCGAATCGATCATGCTCGCTCGAGGAAACCCCGGATGACGTCCAGCGAAGATTGTCGATTCGATATCGCGTCGTTATCAGTCGCATCTGCGGACGCCTTCGCAAACGAATAAACACGAGACTCTGAGTCGTCAATTTTTTTGTTTCCTCCCCTCACCCGTTCATCTACGAGCTCCGGCAAATAGTAAAGATAAAAGTGCGACCGAGAAGCAATAAGCGTCGATGCGTGACTCGGTCGTAACACGACGCGTGCGAAGATGGCCAGAATTTTTATAGAGCTCCTCGATACAAGGGCAGATATTCCCAGATAACTTCGAAGCCATAATTTCGTACGTCGTTTCAGCGAGATAAACTCTCAAACTTTGTTCTTCAATTCAATTAAATTATTAATAAGAGTGTCTGTTTCTATATTTCGTTCGACGAGCAGAAGAGTTTTAGGCACTGTTCAATATGAGGAACTATGTAGCTGTAGTAAATTTTTGTTTATTTTGTGATGGTGAACGCGTCGAAGGAAATACCCTGTAGGGCAAGGGTCGTCTAGCAGTTTGAAACGAAAGAACAATGGTCGTCGAGAGGGTACAATTGCAAAAACACGAAGAAGAGTTCGGTACCATGAGTCACGAGGGCTGCTTCTGTCAACGCACGCCTCGATATGCGTGCGGACACGCACTCCGGAAACCACGTGATTCATCGGGTACAATAATCGGTAGATCTGCATCGACGATGCGCTCGGTGATTCCGAATCGACTTTTCATCCCGTCGCGACTTTGTCTCCATCCTCGCTGAATCGCGTTTGGACAACGATCGACCAGATTTTATTAGCAAATATTATCATTGGTAATCGTGCAACGAATAAATTTAAATATCTTGACCAAGATCCATCGATGAAAAAAATTTTTCTTTTATAGAATACGCCATCTTACTCTTTTATCGACGTAAAAGGCACATTAATCTGAATCTATCTTCCTTCTTTCGTGTTTTAGAGTATTGTTAATTGTGTTTTCAACCCCCTGTGCTCCAAAACTTACGACCCAGATGCTAACAATCATCCTGGATATATACACTCCCAGCCAAAAAGATAGCACATGTGTGCTATCTTTAATTTCTCACTGACACACGTACAATTTTGGGTTTGTAACACATAATATAGTAAGCTTACGAGCTCAGAACATGCGGATCGCTGCAAAGATGTCGCGGCATCACGGTGTTCTGTTTACAAAACAGAAACAGTGTTGTATACGAAGGACGAAATGATAGCACACTTATAAAGCAATAAACATTTATTTAATTTGTTATCAATCTATATAATTATTCATTAATTGTTTAATAATGAGTACATCCTCCTTTATTTTCTATGATTTCAATCATTCTATTTGGTAACGACTTATATAATTTTTGAATATTTTCTTGATTTAAATTGCTCCATTCCGCGACAATAGCTTCTTTTAGTTCGTGGACATTCTCGTATTGTTTCCCATGTTTGTAAACTGCTTGACTGAGTTGACTCCAATAATTTTCGATAATATTAATATCCGGTGGGCGCGCAGGCCATGATAAAACACGTATCCTTTCTTTTTCAAAATAGGTTTTTACAAGTTTTGCAGTATGTACCGCTGCATTATCCTGCTGATAAATGAATCCAGACCCAGATATACGTAGGGCATGCTTTGTTATTTGTTGCTTTATCAAATCCAAATAATATTTACTGTTCATTTTTCCATGAATAAATTTTATTTCCGTTTTACCGAAGTAACCGATGGCCGCCCACACTATTACTCCACCACGGCCCATTGCTCGCCGAATTTTTGACAATTTTTCTTTTCTTAGATCGTGGAAATAATAGTTTAAACCATCAGGTCCATCTAAATTAATTTTTTTTTCGTCGGAAAATATCACTTCTCGCCACTTCTTCCAGTTAATGCAGGTTTCTTTTTTATTGTTAGTCTTCTAATGTGCTTGCATGATTGTAATACACGACGAACACTTGAAACACTTGCATTGACGCCAGCCTTTTGCATGATTTGTTTTGTTGTTACACTAGGTATTGGAAGCTATACGCAAAACAGTTCGTTTATCCCGTTGTGACAACGATGATGGTCTTCCACTACTCTTCTTTTTACCATAATTTTCCACGTTTTTAAGTAAATTATAAATTACCTTTCGACTTCTGCTAGTTATTTTCGAAATTTTAGATACTGATAAATTTTGCCTTTTCAGTTCAAGAATATGCTTTATTTCTGATGTCGTTAATTTTTCCCCCCGTCTTATTCTTGTAAATTACTAGGCAATACTTTCGCGTCTTGAATACCTAAGAGATCGCGAAATACTAAGCAGTTTATAAACATGTAGACGGAGTGTGCTATCATTTCGTCCTTCGTATACAACACTGTTTCTGTTTTGTAAACAAAACGCCGTGATGCCGCGACATCTTTGCAGCGATCCGCATGTTCTGAGCTCGTAAGCTTACTATATTATGTGTTACAAACCCAAAATTGTACGTGTGCCAGTGAGAAAGTAAAGATAGCACACATGTGCTATCTTTTTGGCTGGGCGTGTATACCTGAGGAGATTAACAACACGTTGATGGATTATTATTGCAGACAGTCGTATCGTTTGTCTCCGTTACGGATGTTTAGCGAGCGCACCGTGATTGTTTCTTACGCGTGTAATAACATACAGGTTATTACACGAATAAAATACAGCCAGTGTACAGATAATACGGGTGTATACTGTTACACAGATTACGCGTGCCGTACGCCTCGCAATCTTCGACCTCTTTTGCATCTTGTGTCAACGGTATCCTATTTGTTTAGTCGAAAACATTCAGCAGTCGAACTCCAAATACAGAAAATTTAATCGCAAACTTTGCGAATAAAATCCAAATTTGTATCGAAATGGATTCGATATTAAATTGAAATAAAATTCTGTTGAATCGTAAACAGATATATTAATTTTCCTTCTGAAATTGGAAGTTCCACGCGGATTGAAAGCGTTGTTAGATACTCGTTGGATTTAAATCGTCGATGCGGCGCTGGTAATTTTGCACGGTCGGCGGTGTTATTTTTCCGTCAGCGTTTGATTCTCTTCCTGCAACAATTCTCGTGTTCGTTAGATCAGCATTCTCGAAGATACCATATGCAGCGAGATCGAGCGATAACGCGAACAATCGCGAGATGGGACACCTCGTATCCTTGTCGCCTTACACTGTACCGTGCGCGTCTATCTTTTCGATGTGTTATCGTTTAATACGGGGTACGTGTGTACACATCATCTCCGGTGTGGCCGCCATAGTGTCTCGTTGCCACGTGCTGAAATAACTCAGCTGTTGAGTCTGCACGCGTATCTGATTCCTGTTACATTTCGCTTCTATCAAACTTTTTTTTTCTGCCTCTTCGTTCGACGGTGTCCATTTTCTCGATTCGTTTCTAAGCGCGACAGAAACGATATATTCCCCGAGACCACTGAGAATCTGGCCAGTTATGGTATTTAAACAAAGCAGAAAAATATTATTTGAGGTTTAATTTTTTTATCAACACGAATTCGTATCGAGAGAACGGCAGAGGATTCCAAGCTTTTGGAAGGAACTGAAAGTGGAAGTTTACAGAGTCTTTGAAAATTCGAGTCAGAGAGAAAACCGTGCTCGTTCTGAATTCTCCGGAGAAGTCACGTATGTATCAGCGGGGAGATCAGACGTTTCCATGGTGTCATCAGCGAGATCCCATGGCTATGAACTTTCTTAACAGTCGAACGGCGTTTCCTCCGAAGGGAATAAAAAGAAACGGAGGGAAAGAGAACTGGAAGTCACCGTGGACAAAAGAAATGGTGCACGTCATATAACGTTCAGTGGCCCGAAGCTTTATGGGATTTATGGCTGCGGGGTGTAGCAAGACTTGTTTAATAGCCCTAGTTCTGCTCCAAGATGAGCGTACGCGTAACCCCGGTCGTGCACTGTTTCGAAACTGGTCAACTTTGTGCCCAACGCCGCGCAACTCTCGTCTCAACGACAAAAAAATTCCCCTATTTTTGTATTACTTTAAATTTTAGTAAAATTATAGGGAAAATTAAATTTTATGCCTGCATAAATGGGAGCATGGCCGCGTAACAGGAGGATTCGCTGTACTTGGGAAACTCTGTATCCGAAACTTTCATTTTCTTCCAAATCGAATGAAGTTTCACCGATGATAGTTGCGTAGAACATGAAGAACAAGGCAAAAACACGCTTCTGCGTAGAACTCTTGGCGATAATTACGTAAGCTCCTCCCAATTTCCATTAAACTAAATGGGAAAAGGAGTTGCGCTTCCTTATGGCGATGCCAGCCACGCTTTTCCTACTGTTTTTCATCGTTATCTCTTTGCAATCTAATTGGCTCGTCGATTAAAGGTTTTCTGGTCTGAACGGACCTCACAGAAGTTACCTCGACTCTTGAAAATCCCGCGCGTGTAAAAAGTATCATCGTTCGCATATATTTGTACAATGTTTCGTGTAGAATTTTTTTATACGAGCTATCGATCTCGAGGAAATTTGTTGCACGTTGGCTCGCGATAGGCATCGCGATTTTCTTGAAAGCTGAAGTTAACGGAAAAAAATGTCTTGCACCACACGTTTTTATGAATTATTCTCCTGTTTTTAAACCCCCACCCCAACGGCCGTTATCAGCGATCGGCGTACGATTCGCTGAAAATAAAGTCCACCAAGATGAAATCGGTGAAAGTGTTTGTGCAAGGAAAATGAGGGGAGCGCAGATCGCGGGATTCGATTACCCGCGAAACGTAGCGTTTTTTTTTATTTTTTATTAGTTCACGCGTAGATTGAAAAATGCGTTCTGAATCGCGAACGGGAACTGCGTGCGCCTCGATCCGAGAAGCGATTCATCGTGAGCGCGTATCCTGAAGAAAAATACGAGACTATTCATTGAAATATATTTAAATGCATCTTAAAATTAATTCTCGCGACTAAACGATCGCTCGTCCCGCGTTTGATATTTTAGACTTTATTGCTGAGTTCGTAACTTATCACGATTATTATTCATGTGTGCTTCGTATGCAGGCAAGAAACGCAGGCAAGTGTATAATTTTTATTTCTTGTACTCTGACCATTTGCACCGCATTATGCTGAAGCGAAACTCATCTTGGCATCCTTTCGTACTGTGTTGTTTATATTTCAATAATAAACTCCTGGGAATGGATCCCTGCTGGATCGCCCAAGGAACTGCGAATTTAAAAAAGAAACCGAAACTTCTCAGCGATCTGTGCGCGGATTCTTTATTAACCAACCAAAACGAACAATTCAAAGGCCACGAGTGTTATCCATTCGATCGGATCCGAGTAACGCCGATAGGCGAAATATCTTCGAAGGGGGAAACAACGACGGCGGAGATCTCTCGATCGCCGCGTAACCATCTTTCTTTCCGCAATAGCGCGGTTGCGAAATTCATTTCACGGTTCTTAATTAGTTTTAATTATCATTGTCCGCGATTGCGGAGCACTCGTTACCGCGGTGGCTTCGAATTTTTCTTTTCGCCGCGGCGTCACGCGTCTAGGATCGCGGCTGGACGTGCGAATCCGTGAAACGAATCCGCGTCCTCCGATCCTAATCGGCAGAAAAATCTGATCGGGATGCGTTCCAGTCCAAATTAAGCCCGGCGGGGCCTCGATACTTGCACGCGATCTTCGACGGTTGCATCGCGTTGATAGAAGGGACGACGAGAAAGCGCGAGTGGAATTGGATCGGTTGCTCCGAAAATCTGAACGATCTTCTGTATTTTAAGGGGGTCTTCTAACTCGTTCAAATTTTTGTGAATTTTTTTTGTAGAAACCACAAGACTTTTCGAACCTACGATTTTTTTGCTTCTTCGTTCATCTTTTGAGAACGCTGACAAATTTTTTAAATAGAAACTAATAAAAAAGTTATGCAATGATATAAATACGAGCTGTGTTAAAACACGTGTCCAGGTGGGTGACAAGGTGGTCGCCATTTTACTAATCTATATCGATCTTAAAATCGATTTCGTTCTGTTCTTCGTTCGAAAACTTATACATACGTGTATATATATCATTGGATTTCCAATATCGATATTTCCCAATGTTTAATCGGTTCACCATCTGCGCGTGTTTTGAAAGGTCTCGCCTCCTCGATCCTCTATAGATCCGAACCACGGTTTGGATCGGTTGTTTACCAACCGTCTTAATATTATGCGTGGCCTGTTACTTAATTTGTTCGCCAAGGAAAATACAGAAAATCATTCGCGGGGTAGGGGTGACGAGGGGGCGTGGGTGGGAGGGTGGTGCACGGTCTCGCGCGAGCGCGCGAATTTTTCGAAAGTCTAGTCTTTTCGAAATCGACGGGCCCCGAGGAAGATCGAAGCCATCGGGCGTTGGTCGATCCACGGATCGCGAGGCGTGTTTCCAGTAAACTTAGTCGACCATAAATGGTCAGTTAACGGAAGACGAAGCTCTCCGGAAAGCGAGAGCCCATGGCAACGCGCAGCTTACGCGTCGATTCCGGAAGAGAGAGGCTGCGCGAACTCCGACGATCTAGCATACGATCTAACCGATTCGCCGACATAACGCATCCAATTTGCCCGGGCGAAAATCGTTCGCGATCGCAGGTACGTGACTAGCCATCTCCACCAGCGACCAAAACTAACGGTACCCTACAAATTTCTACGAAAAAGAATCCTTAAAGCTTGTATATTCAGGCTGAAGATCATTGTCGTCGAATGTGAAACAAATTTTGTAACGATTTAAACATTTTTTCTGACTATATTGGTATGGAAATGTTTTATTATTTTATAATTTTTCAACGAATACGATTCTTATCAGTGATATGGACCACGAATGTGATCCTAAGGTTTGACATGCATTTGGTTAGAATCCAAGTGCCTATTATTCCTGTTCGATTCTCGTATCCCTAAAGTAGACCAACTCAAGATATCAATTCGAATTCTATACTTTGTCGAACGAACAAGGGATTGGTAGTTGTTTTAATAAAAGAAATCTTTAATTCGTTGTACGGAATCTTCGTAATCGAGGAGATTACGTTTCCTCTCTCTTTCGCTCGAGGCGCGTTTAATTTCCGCGCGCAATCCGCTCGAAACGGCCACGAATATCCGCGACTGTCCAGCCGGGTTACGTAAAACTAGACGCGTTTATTGCACGGCAAACTTTTGCTAATTAGCGCGGGAGAAACCGGCGGCCAGCCAGCCGAGATAGCCGGTTACACCGACCGCCTTAAGGTACCCACACACACGATCAATATCGTCGAAACTACAATATTTTCCACAATATTTGCACAACCGATATTCCAATAACAGATATACCATTGATATCGAGCTCTCGCTAAATTAATCTGAACATTTCAAAAGTTACTTCATTCCATTTTGCAATTTTCCAACGACCCTGCTTTACTCTTTACACGCACGGAATCGTTCTACTTGTTTATGTTCACCAAAATCAGGTAGTCCCACTTTATAAACTAGTGCAATTGCATTTTGGAAGAAAAAAATCGTGTCATTGGATAATGGAGATCCTGTAGCTTGACGTTTTCTATCAATAAACTCGTCATTTTTCTAAGGAAATTATCCTGAAGATATCCTTCTTCTTAATTATTATCAATCGACTTTACAATCGATTACATATTTACAATCGACTACATTTAAAATATTTCTGTGATACATTTTTACACGATAGGATCTACGTATGTATAACGATCTCGTATCTCATAAATGTTGGCTCGAAAGTTAGCGTTGCTATAATATTACTGTTGCTAATATTGTGGAAACGACGACCGTGTGTGGGAGTACCTTTACGTGCGTTGCACGGACGCGAAGGCGGATACGATGCCTTGCGCCTCGTAATCTGAACAAGCGTTCATCGCGAGCGACTCGCATCGCGACGCTCCGAATTCTTCTCGGTGAAAATTATGCTCCCGCTCATCCTCGTCGACTCCATCCGCCATTTCAAAAGAAGACGAGGCATACGAGTACCTTTCCAGCAATTCTTTAAAGAAATATGTATCATTTCTATCGTATAAAGAAACGTAATTTCTAAATTTCTTAAAAAGAAAGCACTCGCTGGACTTGTTTACCATCGTATGGATAAATTATTTCACAATATCGAAAATAATAAATTCTCTATTCTAAAATTTGTTTCTTGAAATATTACGTCAAAGTGCAGAATATTATTTCCAGATCTCTAATCGAGATTCATCGAATATACAAATATTATCCGCGTTGCAACTTTTCTGTTCCACTCGTGATCTCGGTAATCTTGGATCGTTGTTTTTCCCCCCATCTTCGAGTTAGTAAACTTGGAACAATTATGGAGGTTGGATTAAAAGCAGCGTATTAAAGTCGAAAGTATATTGTGAAAGAATCCGTCCTTTCCGCAGAAATGCTCGTAAAATCGGTTTAACAGGCAGCGTTATAACTGGTAACCTAAAAGTGCACTCGAAGCGGAGACAGTAGGTGAAACGGGCTAGCATTTCTGCACAAAGACCCGGGGTACACGGATTTCTAGCCCGTGCACGCAGGGTGGCTCATCGGAGAGGAACCAGGAAAGTCTCGAAGGACGAGGAAGCGACCGGCGATGTTTATAATTCGAATTCGCCGAGTGGTGAAGGCGCGTTACGCCGCCGATCGCGCGATAAGAGAAAATGATGTGCTCCGAAAAGAGTCTAGGAGAGAGACTGACTGGAAAACAGTTCCGCTTTGTTCCTCCTAATCGCGCAAGAAAAGAGACGGGGCTCCTCTGAAACTCTTTTTCTTACCGTGGAATTCTCCAAAATGGTCGCAACAACACTAACAATCAATCCCTTCGAACGATCTTGGGACAGGCTATATTAAACGATATTAAATTATTAAATTAAACTGGTCCAAACAGGCTTCTATTGAGTTGTTCGGATAGTAGTTTCGTTTTCTTACCGACAGGGACGTTGATTGTATCTTTAACCAGCCAACTTTATTCTAAACTCTACTCTCGTTATATATTTTCACAGTTGACATTTCAAGGATTATTTGTAAAAAATTTTGTTTGATGTCAAAAATCACTTGGATCAGTTTTTTTACAAATAAAGATCATACTACTACCAGGAAGATGGCAAAAGGTGTTGGACCAAAATGACCAGTGTATAATTCAATGAAATAATTTTCACGAAAAAGAAAGACGAAAGTACAACCCAATACATCGACAGACTTTTTATCATTGGCAATATTATTTACTAAAATAATGATCGACAAGTCTCTTCGTTCCCAGTGTCTCTGCGAATGGGAGCAGAGGCAGTTTTTATCGCGTAAAACTTTCGACGGTTTCGCGATGCTCCGCGGTTCAGCATCGTTGGCTCGTTCGCTGGCAAATAAATCTATCGCGAGAAAATTAAAACCGTCGTTTTCGGGATACGGTCTTCCCTTCCGGTACGGAAAAGAAAACGCCGCGCTCCTTTGATTTATCTCTCGAATTGCTCATTTCACTCTCTCGCGTTCTGTAACCGCGCCTTACGTAGATCCACGCCGGCCTCGCAATTAAACGCATCGAAAGTTGCGCTCGATGTCCGTCAGCTTGTTTTATTTCCAGTCGCATAAATATTGCCCGCGCAAATATCGGGCAAACTCTGCCCGTTTTCTCTGCGTTCGCGTAAAAAAATTTATTGACCAACCTCGAGTCCGACAGAATCTTATTTAAAAATGAAATACGGTAAGGATCATACCTGAACCAATAACCACAAGTTCTGTACAAATCATTATTTATTGCTAAGAATATTAAAAAATAAACATTACAGTTATTTTTATCACAGTAACATAAGACATTTTTTTTAGTGATTAGTGATAAAGAGAACTATAATGTTTGTTTTTTAATACTCTCCTATATTCTTGGCAGTAAGTAACGATCTATACAAGACTCGTGATTATTGATTCAGTTATGCTCCTTACTGTATACAGGGTGTTCGGCCACCTCTGGGAAAAATTTTAATGGGAGATTCTAGAGGCCAAAATAAGACGAAAATCAAGAATACTAATTTGTTGATGGAGGCTTCGTTAAAAAGTTATTAACGTTTAAAGTTCCGCCCGTACTGAATTTTTTTCTAGAAAGTGGGTAGGATTTCGGGAGTAGGTCTATTCACCAAAAATGATTGTAATTGACCTCTGCAACCAAAAATAATTTTTCCAGAACGATTTGAAATTTTTTAATTTTGTCGAAACATTTCACACATTCTCGAATTTTTATCTCGAAAGTAGATAGAATTTCGAGGGTATGTCTAATAACTAAAAATGGCTGTAATTGACCCCCGCAACCAAAAATAATTTTTCCAGAACGATTTGAAATTTTTTAATTTTTTCGAAAAATTTCACACCTTCTAGAATTTTTTTCTCGAAAGTAGGTAGAATTTCAAGGGTATGTCTAATAACTAAAACTGGCTGTAATTGACCCCCGCAACCAAACATAATTTTTCCAGAATGATTTGAAATTTTATAATTTTGTCGAAATATTTCACACCTTCTCGAATTTTTTTCTCGATAGTGGGTAGGAATTCGAGGGTATGTCTAATGACCAAACATGATTGTAATTGACCCCCGCAACCGAAAATAATTTTTCCAGAACGATTTGAAATTTTTTTATTTAATTTTTTAATAACTTTTTAACGAAGCCTCAATCAACAAATTGATATTGTTGATTTTCGTCTTATTTTTGCCTCTAGAATCTCCCATTAAAATTTTTCCCAAGGGTGGCCGAACACCCTGTATAATAGATGTATCAAAGTGTCGCGAATAGTGGGTCACAATAATTTTTGTCCGCGAGAGAATCGTAATTTGGGTTTACAGAGGGCTTAGCAGTTTAATTAGAATCAGGCTGTGTAATTGTGTTCCCGCAAAAATTGTTCCAAAAGAACTCGTTTCTCCGCCGTTATTCGGACGAGATCTTGGCCAATCTCTGTCGACTATCGAATACGCCGCGAACCGAGTCACGCAGACATTAAAATTTTTTTTTTTTATCTCGCCTCGTGTTCTCATTACCTCGAGGCATTAAGGATTCAACCGTTGAACGTACGAACGGGCTCCGTACACACTGTCGCCGTACGTTTTCGAGGCGTTCAGATAACGTTGTAATCTTATTTGCCCCGTCGTTGATCTCCGAGAGATTAAAAGTTTTGCGGTAATCGGTCGCGTTGGTCCATGTCGTAAAGCTGTGCTCGTTTCTCGGAAACTGGGGGATCCCGTGATCTCGATACGTCTCGCGAAATCTCGCTGAAAGTCGACGTCCACGTGCAACAAAATTTAGATTTAATAACGATACTAAATCGGTTCTTGGCACGGATAAATACGTACATTGTTTTAACTTCATTTAACTTCAACGAGAATTATCAATCTTAGAGATAAACGTTGGAAATTATCAGCGAACTTCAGAATCGTTGGGATCGAGGGATCGATCACTTTATTTCGAGATTGTCGTTACAACGTTAACTTAATCACGTCCCGTTTTTCTCTCGTTGTTAAACGGGACAGTTTGTAAGCATTTCGCAAGAGGTTTCGGGATCAGAAAATGGTTTTTTAAGCGTCCCTGGTCCCACGCTACGAAGATTTGACACCGGACCCGCGAAACGGGTAGCTTACGTGATTACACGAAGCCCCAGAGCGGTACACGCGTTTACAATAGAACGTGCTACGTGTATGTACCGTAACGCTCGTTTCGTTACCAGCAAATTAACCGTGCCCGTTCCGTTCGTTCCCGAAAGGTCGAGTGCAAGCGTCACTTTAAGAGACCGATGAAACGCCAAGTTTCCAAGCGGAAGCAGCCCGGGCACCGTAAGATCGTGATTTTTTAATTAAACGCGCTCGTCGAGCTTTCTCTCTCTTTCCAGGCGCCGTAAAACTCTCGAAAAGGAGTGCCAAACCGAAAGTTCTTTGCTTCATTCTTCTTAACACCTCGACGCACTCGTCGATTTCCATTCGACACTGGTCGATCTTACACCCTCGATTCTGATTCATTTGAGACGTATAGATTTCAAGTCACGTGCTCACGATGAGAGTACAATCTGTTGTACATATCGTGCAAATATTTTTTCTCCGCTGTGAGATCAACGAAGAGAATTATATAATTACAAGAATGAACAATTTAAATCACACTTGGACACCAATCTAAAATTGTTAGGATTGTCAAGGATGGTCAGAGGCTATGGAGGAGTATAAACTAGATTATTCAATATTACTAAAAACTATTTAACATAAAGAACATAAAACGTAAACGTAAAAAACCATAAGCGTAAAACCGTAACTACTCTCGACCAGCGTTCGATGCAGAGTGACTTTCTGCAGTCAAAGTCGAACCTTCTCGATTCCTATCCTCATAATATTCTAAACAAACGTACGTTCGAAGAGCAGACCCCCGAGCGCATTTCATCCTAAACCTAAAAAGTTCACTCATCGATACGTACTTGATCTTAGCCTAAATACCATACGGTCCCACGGTCCAAACACATATATAGTCCGGGCCACGCTATAGCGAGGTCGTAAACTCGAGTATAGTGTCAAAGTTTACACGTTTCAGCTCCCGGAACAAGTGAATTGACAGAAATTCGAGCAGCTAAGGGCCTTGGACCATAGTCAGGGCCGTAGGAAGAAATGTTTTATCTAGTGTCGCCATTTTTAGAAAGCCATTTTTAGAGGTATCGTAACAGGGAAAAGTCTTACTCAAGTCTTTAACACTAGATTCACGGAAGCCGTCAATTTGACGGATGTCTGATTCCATATTTAAAATTGCAGAACGCGTAAATATTATTTTTTAACAATTTATGTTGAATTTTATTGATGCACTGGCATGAATACACATTCTAATTAAAAGAAAAATCGTATTGTAAGGTAATCGTCAACATGAAAGGTATCAATCGATATACGTGCGATCAATGCCCGTAAATCTAGTGTTAATATCTTAATTTACCTGCTTATAATATATGCATGTAGAAAATGAGAAAAGATAGTGCAGTTACGGACACAGAAAGACACTCAGAAAGGCACCCTCAAGCAAGATGTCATGTATGGCCCAAAGTCCCAGAGCAGTAGTCGGTCCCAACCCTCAAGAGTTTAGTTTACGACCTCGCTATATCGTGGCCCGGACTATACACTTCTTACAAAATTAATATATAGCAGTTCCTCGCGAATTTAAACGAACGAAACACAAATAAATCTTAAATAAATATATAAGTACGAGTAGAGGATGATCTTGGGAGAGATCCAGGTTGGTTTCGTTTTGGTGGACAGAGGTTTTGGGAAGGTTCTTCGCGGAGACGGAAAACGAGGCGTCCAGGAGGCTCGTGTGCTCGGACACGCGCGCGATAAACGTCGCGCCCTTTTGATCGTCGTTGCACTTGACCCCTCATCTTTCGACTCCGGTGCCTCTGTGTCCCGGTTCGGGACAATGTCTGTCCTCCGGAACGGAGCAGGTTCCGGCCAATGGCACCGACGTGTTCAACACGTGCCGTTTGACCACTTCGTATTTCGTACCACTTCCTGCTGACTCGTTTCTCCTTCTTCTCTCCCGGGTTTTGTCTCTGTTCTCTTCCTCCCGGCGAGAGAGCGTCGCCGCAGAAGGAAACGACGTATCGCGCATCGCAAAGCGCTGGATCACGCCGAGAGGGTGGAAATTTACCCGTCCAAATCGATAGAGTACAAAGTACCGATGCCCCGTATCAATTCATGGACCCTCTGTGGCAAAAAACACTAATTTACCCATGGGGTGTTTTATAGAAGAGGTATTAGAATCGTGCCATAGGCTACGTTAATTATTTATGAAGGAGGAGGGATCTAACCCAGACCAACGAAGACATTTTTAATAGATTGCTACATTCAGATCCACTAGTAACACTTCAGGGCATAATTCCAAAAAGAAATAAAGAAACAGATTCCTGGCAAAGTTCTAAACATACTATATGATAGCGAACATACTCGTTAGAATTCGAATCTGACTAAAAATGAAGGGTGTGATCAGTAAAATAGCAGTTTTAGTTTCAAAGTCTGGTCATTAATTTCAATTTTCATTACAAATCTATCATTTTTGTCAACATATTCGAACGTCCTGACCTTGTTTTTCGAAATTTTTACTTCAGATTCGTAATCAGCGCTCTCGAAAAGTCTAGAATATCTATACTCGTACAAATCAAAAGGCGCCTTCATATTTTGGCCAGCTTCGCAATAAAATAGGCCACTGTGCATCGTGGTGTCATTTTTTATCCAAACGCATACCGATTGCATTATTTAATCATTGCAATTATCTATCTTCTATACATATAAAAAAAATAAATGATTCACTGACTCATCAACGCCCAGGTTAAGCCCTTGGACATAAAAAGCTTAAGTTTTGCACAGAGGTTTCCTTTATGATGTATACAAGAAATAAGAAAGGATATTCTGAAATTCAACCCTTAAGGGGGTGGAAAGGGGTTCCAACGTCTGTATAAGGAATATTTTATTTGTGGTCGGAATTACTTGAAACTTGGTCTTAATGCTCTTTGACATACTTAATCAAACACCTGTTTCGGCATATTAACGAATTCTACTCCTGGAGGTGTGAAAGGGGGTTGCAACGTTTGTATGGGACATATTTTGTTCATTATTGGATTTGCTTCATACTTGGTCTTAATATCTAATATAATTCATCAAACACTTATTTCGGTGTTTTTTAAAATTCAATTTCTGAAGGGGTGAAAAGGGGTTGCAACGTTTGTATGAGGAATACTTTATTTGTGGTCGGGTTTGCTTCAAACTTGGTCTTAATGCTCTTTGATATAATTAACCAAACACCTATTTCGGCATTTTAAAAAATTTAACCTCTGAAGGGGTGAAAAGGGGTTGCAACGTTTGTATGAGGAATACTTTATTTGTGGTCGGATTTACTTGAAACTTGGTCTTAATGCTCTTTGACATAATTAACCAAACACCTATTTCGGCATTTTAAAAAATTTAACCTCTGAAGGGGTGAAAATGGGTTGCTATGTTTGTATGGGACATATTTTGTTTGTGGTCGGATTTACCTGATACTTGGTCAGAATGCTCATTGATACACTTATTTCGCATTAAAGTTGCCTCATTTCCGTAAATAAATCTAGAAACTTCAAATTTAACATGTAAATACGTAATTATTATCTTATCACTAAACCGTTGCAATGGTGTAAATTCGCCTAAATATCGGTATGGGTGTTGTTGTGAAGGTTTTTTGGGACGTTAATTACGAAAATGGTATCAATTTTGAAATGTAAGATGGCGACATGACATAAAATTAAAGCTCTATAGAGGTGAATGGGGGCTTAAAAGGTTTAATGGAGAAACAATATCTATTTCCAAGGGAACTAAACGGTTTTCTGTGCGAACGAAGCCGCGGGCAAAAGCTAGTTACGAATAAAATTAAACGGAATGGTAATCGTGGAACGATCTCGGTGGAGTCGAAGAGTAGAATTCAGCAGCGAGGAAAGCGAGAGGATCGTTTTCATGGCGTTGAAACGCTCGCATTGCCGATTGATTTCGCGAAGTCTGCAGAATAAGAGAAACACCGCGAGCGGTCCCGAAAGGCGGTCGCGCGAAATCCGCGGCGGGATACGCGTCGCAAAAGCGTTCGCCAGGCTTAAACGGTATCGCGATCTCATCGATTTTTTTTTGCCACGAGCGACGCGTCGCATAAGCGAATTCCATCGAAGCTCCCGGCGACGTTTCCGATTCGCTGGTCGGATGAATCTTGAAAGACGAGGCAGACGAAGACCAGCCGCGCGAAGAACGCAAAATCGACGTCATTTGATCCGCGGAGGTCGCGAGATGTACTTACGCGATTCATCCGTGTCTCGTCTACGATTTTTTCCTCTTTTATCGCTGTCCCTCTGTTGCACCCACGCAACCTACCCCGTGATGTGTACTAGATTTATATGGATCGAATAGAAAACTGTCTATAAATTTAATATTTTCTCCTGATAAAAGATGAGAAACAAGTCTTTTTTTCATTCATAGTTAATCGTTATTATTATAACGTACGAGTACGAGCGGATGCAACCGTGTATCCTTAATTAATTTGACTTTCGATAGAATTAATCAAAGATAAGATTAAGAACCTGTTAAAGCGTTTCTACGGTCATTTGATGTAATCTCCTTGGTGATCTTTGACTGTTTGCCAGCGTTCGAGAAAGTCTCGAATAGCAGTTAATTTCTTGTTGGAGTTGAGCTCTCTATCCGTGTGGAAATCATCCGATGTGTCCCGATTACCGATTCGATCCTGACTGCTAATCAAACTTCTCCGTTTTAAGTTAAACCCGTACAGACTATGAAAGAGAATAACAGGAACTCCAATATTTCTGCTTGCTACGATTTGAAAAAAATGTCTACGACATCCCCCGACAGAGAAAGCTTATTAAAATATACGCGAGAGTACGAATAATTTTAAAATCATTCGAAGATCGAAACCTGCTACGATTTATTGTCTGAATACGAAAATGAAATTATTTGAACGTAAACAGGGATGGATATTCGTGGGTTCTGGCATCAGAGAAATCGCGACAGGCGGAATCGTGCGTTTCGTAGGGTCGAATCCTTTTTTTCATCGCTGACATCCGCACGAATCTGTCGCGTAATGCGTGTCACACGTCGCTCGAGGAAAGCAACGGTGCCACGGCCTGACGTATCGTCATTTTGTTATGCGAGGGGCGTCATTTCCTTCTTCCATCGTGAGGCCTCTTCGAGAAGCGACGGGGAAGAAGGAACACCGTCAATTGAGAGCAAGATTTGTAAGCACAGTTTCCGACTCGACGAGACCCGCCGCGTCTTGAAAGCTTAATGCACGACTCTGCGTTACGACTTTAACGTGGAACGACTTTTGCACCACCCTCTGCTTGAAATATATTCTGGGAGATTTAAAGGACAGCGCGAGAAGACAAGACAAGATTTACTATTTAAAAATTGATAAAAACACCTCCAAAGAACCTTCCTTTCAGTAAATACACCCATTTATTATTGTCTTAACACTAGAACTACCAAACCAATCAAAATGACCCATTCGTAATTTCTAATAAAACCTGTAAAAAATTTTCTCGACTGAATTTTTGGAAATTGATCGTAATTTTCTATAAGAGAATGAATAAACACTTATTTCTATTGCATTATACATTTCTTCACGCACCTATCGTTTCAATTTACTTGGTACAAATAAACACACTATAATTGTCGGTAGTTCTAGTGTTAAAGAGAGTCGCGTTGATTTGCTTTGGATGGAAATTTTTTGATCGTAACAAATAGGAAGATGGACAGAGAATGAAAGTGTAAGAGTGGAATTGGGAGACCTTGGGTGGATAGAAAATTCAGCGACAGAACGGAACGAGTCGATGCGATTGTCCATTACGCAATACGTTACGTGTTACACGTTAAGTCGAGGAAAAGAGCTGCTCGGACACAGGCATCGTTGGTTTGTTATGCGACGGGCATCATTTCCTTCTCGTGGGCTCCGTGAGAAGAGGAGAAATGACGGAGAACGAAGACCGGAGTCGACAGAACGACGGAACCGCATGCAATTGACGATGCACGCTACGAAATCGTCGAATGGCTCTCCTCGTTTTATCGACGTTCGTGCGAAACGACGTTCAAGCGACTTGCTTCCAAGCAAAGGGACTTTGAAATTTCGTTGCGTTGCTCCTAAGAAACGATGCACGTATTCCGCGTCGTTCGATAAAGCGCGTTAAATCCCTGTTGAACGAACTCTATCGATACAGAAATTACGTCAACCCTCTCTGGGTCAGTATAGACCCCACTATATTTTCTATTCTCATCACCCGGGTCCAATAGTTCCTGTATCGTAGCAAATAATACATTCAAATCGAGAGACTGAAATTTCTATTACATTCTTAGCAACGCAAATAAATAAAAAAAATAATTTAACGTTCATCGGACCTGATTTATATTTATCCGACTCTGATTCGGAATAACCGTTATTTGCCTTTGGCACGAATGCGTGAAATTTTCTCACGAGATTCGGGACGATTGTACGCCACTAAAAAAATTGCTTAGAGAACTTATTTTTGAATCTAATCGTTTCTGGTTACGGATTAAATATCAGGTCTCTGGTGCATCGCGGTAAGTTTCGTCGACGCGCTACAATCCGCGATATATCTCTGAAAGTGTATAAGATAATTAGACAAATAATGATTTAAAAGTTCGTTTCTTCGCCGGTGTACGTGAGATATAAATGATAAATGAGTCGTATCCTGGTCGGTTTTATCGAGCAACGGGGCGAACGTAATTATTCATTAACTACGACGTTTCGACCATGAGCGAGCACGGTCCCCTCCGGGCGTAATAACAACGAATATTCAATTATCGCGATAATCGGTGCACGAGGAACATTATGGTGGCCATCGATAGAATCTGAGAACGTGAAACCGATCTTGGAGCTAAACGATACGATAAACAGTCAACGTTACGCGAGAATCGCGGGTGTTCGCGGTTTTCGTAATTATAGGACGGAGCGAAATTAAATCTCTTCTATTGCTAACGATGATGGACGATGCCGTGGCTCGTGCAGTGTTTAACACTCAGACGATTCGAACACTTGCTGGCATTAATCGGTAAAATATAAATATCTGTATCGATACAGATGTTGTCGTAAGAGATAATAGATGGAATCTCATTAACCCGTGTACCGTGATAAATTTTTATTGGAATATGCATAAAATTCAACGTTTAGACCACCGCGACAGCGAACGTGGCGAGTGTTAAAAAATTCGAAAACTGTCAGTCCCTGTAAATAAATTCTAAAGAATCGAATGCGAACGGTCGACGGTTTTGACAAAGAATTTTCGTCGAATCGGTTTCCGATTACCGCTTTCTTCGCTCGCGAAACGCACACTCCTACGCTCGTGCACGCACACACGGACACATGGGGAACGCGACCTTATCGCGAACCGTTGCCAAGGAAAAGTATTTCGAAATTGCGTAAATCGCGTCTCGTGTGACACCCGCGGAAACGGGACGCCTGCTATTGACACATCGACGAGATCCAATCGACTCTGAAAGCGTCGCTCGATTTCGCGGAATCGAATTCCACTGCCTCGATTCGTCGATCTTCACGATTTCGCGCGTAACGCGGTTAATCGTGAACAATATAGTATCGAATTACAATTTTCGAAGCCCCAGAAAAACGATAAGGAAAGTGGGGGAGGATGTAAAGATTTTTAGGTAATCTTAAAAGGAAGAGCGTTATCTTCGAAAATGACCGCGATATCGACGTGACAATTTTTTTAAATGTCTCACGCTCCAACGAGAGTGAATTTAATTCCTTAAAATGTCACGACAGATTTATATTGAATTGGTCGAGGTGCGCGAAGAGCGCGTTAAAGTTTTGGAAAGACCACGTCGTCGAAAGAGGAAGAACCGTACGGAAATACATTCGAACGAAAGTTTGTCCAGGAAATCGTACGCGTTCAGTGACCCCGGTTGCAAGTGGCCACTGACTTGCATCCCAAATGCCCGCCAACAACTCCGAATTTTCGATCCTCCTCTTCCCTTTTTTTCCTTCGCGCATTCTCTGACGTCGTCGTACGGTGGACAGATCGTCCTGCTTCTCTGGGAAGCGTAAAACAATTTACTTTTGTATTGGACTAGAATTTTATCAAATCCTTCGCGTTACGAATTTGTAATTCGTAAATTAGCTTGAAATTCGGCGCTTTCGTTGGCCATCGAAGCTTTATTTACGAATAAATCTGAAATAAAACTCCAAGAAAATCTAAATATTGCGATCAACGATGACAAACCTATACTAGAAAATGTTTGAGAGCGTGATTGGTTTCCGGAGGATCGACGAAGATCAGTTCGCGTCGTCACGGTAATGGCCGTCCAGATAAAATTTGCGGATGTTTCTCGTAAGCTCGCGTGCCTTCTTCCGCGAAGAAAACTATTAGGCTCGGCTATCTGCCTACGCGATCGTACGGCTAACGAGCCAATCTGCTCGCGAAATACAAATAGAGTCGATATTTTTTTACCCTTTACGGAAGCGATTTGGTCTCTTCTTCCAAAATACGATGTTAATAGCCAATTTACGAACATCAAACCTTGTGCAACAATCTTTCTCGTAGTTTACGAGGGATTAAAAATTTCTATTAAATCGTCTCCCTACGATTTAGGGGGGGGGGAAGGGGGGAGTAGTCTCATGTGAATGATAGAAAATTGAACCATTTTTCTTAATTTTTTTTTATGGAAATCTTACATCTGACGTTATGATTCATTTTTGCAGTTTACTTAGCTATCCTTTGGGAATACAAGGTAATTCTTATTGACTTTTAATGTTGTTATCACATCCCCAGTAAACATGTGTTTAAATACTGGCATAGGTGAATGCAGCTCTCAAGATTGACTAAATCAAAAAAATCAAAAAGATTTTTATTCGGTAGGTTTACAGTTATTGAAAGCTTAAAGTAAAAATTGCAAAATTTCGTCGTTTCTTTTGCAACTTTTTAATAAAAAAAGATATGATAAACTCATTATAACAATTTGATTTTGGTACGGGCGAGAACTAGTATGTGGAACAATCGAACGTATAGTTTTTGAGATTTTATCTACGCCAGTTAAGAAAGTAACGTTTCGAGAGAAACACATTTAAAGTCTGCAAGATCATACTCATCAATCCCAGCTCCATATAGAATTCCTTCCAGAATATCTCTCCCAGATGAAAAAAACTCTCAAATTTCGACTTTTAATAATAGCAGATGTCTCTTGACCCTGTCGTAAACCTTTCGAAATATTAATGTCCGGGCTGTACAAGATAATCACCCGAAGCAATGACTCCGGTAATTACCTCGAGGACTATACAAAAAAAACATTTGACAGTTATCTCTCAAAATTAAACAGTACATTCTTAAATATATATATTTTCAAAAAATGAAATAAAAAAAATTGATTTTTTTAAGGTCTCACATGAGACTCCCCCCTTAATAAAATTCAGATGCAATAGAAAGTGAATTTTTTTAACGATCCTTTCCAAAGGACGTTTCTCCAATAAGCGTAGCATCGAACGATTAATTATTCGATTGACCATTAATCGCGAATGGTGGAGGCGAGCTAACGAGACGGAGGAAACGGGCAGACTCCACCGGAAGTCGTCGTACCGTGAACATCTCTCGAAGGAGCGTTCCGAGAGCAAGCTCGCATGAGCACAAAGAATTATTACATCTTCGCGGTCTGGTGCACGAGGCTGCGCGTTTAGTCATGCCACGGCCGAAAGTGGACTCCGCGAAAAAGGAGAGAAAAAAAAAGACGAGCATAACAGGAGAATCGACGACGAGCATAACAGGAAACGGCTCCGAGGATACGGCGAAATTATCGAGATTTCCTTCCTTGGCCGAAGCCGCAGGAGTCCACGTGAATTGGACAATTTCGAGTCGCTCGTTATTTCGCTACGAAGAATCTAATCTAGCCGAGTCTAATGGCTCTTTCGATGTTTGCTGCGCGCGGTTTCATTTCTCCGAGCTAAACAGACTCGAGAATACCTGCTTCGAATTTTTCTTTTACGCGGTGAATTATTTCTAACTATGATAATCTCGTGCAGGCAATCTCTTGCAAAGTTTTGCAACAGTAGATATTTTATTACGAATTAAAGTCTTGAAAGTACTCGAAAGTAGTGAAAAGATGGTCGAGTTTGAGGACACGCTTTGCTTCACTTTTCGTTGTGTATAAAAGTTTCAGTAAAACTCGTAAAAGTGTGAACCTATGTTGTGTCACGCGAATTATAAAGTTGGGTATCGGTTCTCGATTAACGGGAGAAATATACCAGAGAATATCGAAGTTCTTTCTTTCTCGATAGCCAACGAAATGGTGAAAACGACCACATCATCCAACGTAGCAGGAAGATACGTCGAAGGCATACCGACTTACGAGTTTGTCGAGCGGATGACAAAGGCGTGTTCTTTCGCGGGAGAAGATAATGTATGTTCGTGTACACAGGTGCCAAGAAAAGGCCACGCAGATGCTGTGTCTAATCGTAGGAGGCCTCGTAAGTGGACGAGCGGATACGTATTGTAACAGTAAACTCGACGCTACATCAGACGCAAGACTCCAAGAGCTGCTTTAACTTCACTTTATTCAGAAAATTTCTTGCCATAAACCCGTTGCTAATCTCGAAGCTCCGACGAGGGATGGTGGCCACAAAATACATCCATATAATTTACTCGTTAATTCTCGATAACTGGAAACTGATATATTACATATTGCGCGAAGTTCAGAAACTATATCGATCGTTTAGCTCTAAGCAAAAGAGAATCAAAAGAAATGTAGAATGGATCGAGGAAATTAACAAATAGATTTATTTAGTGATACGAAGCTTATATAAATTAAAAGTGTTGAGACAATCTTGGAATAGAAAGTGCACACAGCTCAGTAACAATACCATTTAAGTTTCTATAAATAAAAATATAACAGATCGCGTGAATGTCGTAAATAAATGGATTTCTTTCGTTATCCGTTACTCGAGCAGAATTTTGCTCATCTCCGGACCTCCAAAAGATCTCTGTTTGCACATCTGTGATCCGTTTGCCTTTTGAACGCCGACTTATCTTCGCCAAGTTTGCTTTGTTTACGAATTACGGATCCCCCGTCTCTGTTCTTTTCTCTGTCGCATTATCGCTCGGATCTTTCAGTTTTATCGAACCGAGGCGAATTTCATGCATCTTCCGCGAAGAATCGAATCCGGGCGTCGAACTGATTTCGATCGAAGGATTCGATATCGATACGATCGATTCTGATAAAACCACGGAGAAACGGATGGAATTTTTTTACTTCTCGACTAATCTTCCATTTGTTGATAGACTGTTTCCACTGGTTTGTGATACATTGTTCGTCCATCTGCGATACGAATAACATCCAGATAAAACGTTATTCTCGAACGCCTCAGCGAGTCGACGGTTGTTTTTTTTTTCCACGATGAAATAAACCAACCTATCGCGCTATCGCGGTACATGTTCATTAGTAATTTCTTCGCGAGGGTTGCGGGTAGATGGACCACATAGATAATAGGAAGTGGCCGTCCCGAAGACGTCAGAGTTCGCGAAACGCAGTTGCTGAACGTCCCCCTTCCAGGTGTTCCCCATTATATCTGCGTACAATGTGCGTACTCGATACACACCGTGTACGGGGCTCTCCATTTTTCTCTCTTTCCTTTTTTTTTTCTTTTCCCTTCCACTCTGTACCCTCGCGAATATGTAAAACGCGAGGAAGTTTATTTCTATAGGCGCCACGTCTTTCAGAACGTTTCCTGTTAGACAAGCGATAATGGTCTCGCTGTTACGGGGAGATTTCTTAGCCCGATACACCCAGAGCGTAGGGTTCCTTGATTGTTCGAACCGCTTATTAGATCTCTGGAACATCTGGATAATTAATGATACTGCGATTGATCATTTTTTATTGTTCCCGTTGCGTATTGTAAAATCCTCATTAATCCATCGTTAATGCCGAGACCGTAACAACAAAAGCGCGAGCAGGGAATACGTTGATGCAAATGGCCGACCGGGGGCTTTCCACCTGCAACTTTCACCGTTCACCCTTTCGTTCTGCCTTTTTCTCGAAATTAGGGGAAAGTGGAATTTTCCATTCGATGGTTAGATTCGTTTCGACCATAAACCGAAGACATCTAAAGGCAAAATATTCGGTATAAATCAAAGAAAACTAGCTAGTGGACCGATACAAAAACCAATTTTCGCAGTATAAACTCTCACTCTCTGCCTGTGTGGTCACAGGTTCAAGGACTCAAGTGTTTAAGTCACAGGTTGCATTTTACCGTCCCTTCGATAGTGCATCGAAAGTAGGAAAAGATAGACCTCTATGTGTTTAATTGTTTAGTGTTAGAATTATAGTTTTCGATAAATTTGATTTCCGAGGGGAGGCCCAGGAGGCGTCGAGGAGGGAACGGCGGGCTGGTTGTCGGTGAAAGAGCACGCGATCGGTTCGCTCGAGTCGACGTTGCTCGCAAACAACTGTTTAACAACCGCAAACACGTTGCGCAACCGTTTCATCCGATACCGAAACCGTCTATCGTCGAGCAATTAAACGTCGAACGCCGTCCGGCTAACTGACATTTCCATATTACAATGTAAACAGCTTTCACGTTCGCGAACGATCGTTCTCACGTGGACAGGACCGACGCGGAGGAACAATAAAATCTATTCGATGAATACAAACTAATCTTTTCCACGGAGAGCGAGAGAGCGCGCGGCCGCGACGAAGCTCGGAGGCTGCAACGCGCACGTGGGAGACAGGTAGCTCGACTTCCGGTCGGCCGGGACCATTGTACGGGCCACTGCGGACTCTCCAGGCAGCTGACGCCGTGTTACGACCACCAGATACTACGTGCCAGCGTTTCCAAAACCGTGGTCCGTTATCGATTCTTCCATGGTGGATCCAGAGAACGATCGGACCAAGTGGCAACAGTATTGCACGGGACAAAATGCCTGTGAAGCACCTTGGTCGTCAGTTTCTTCCTTTTGGAGTCAAAACGAGCGATGGTACGTCGTAGAAAGAATAATGGTACCTGAGCAAACTTTATGGTACACCTTCATCGAGCACTAGCTTTCTCATTCAAGATGGCTACTAGTATCTACAATTCAAGTGGCTCTTGCTTCTATGGTAACATTGGTAACGTTTTAAGTTTATTGAACACTGTGAAGTACCTTGATCGTCAGTTTCTTCCCTTTGAAGACAAAATGGGCGATGGTACATCGTAGAAAGAGTAAAGGTATCTGAGGTACCTTCATCGAGCACTAGTTTTCCACTTACCTTATGGTACCTTGGATCCACACCTGTAAAAGGGGTTACCACTGTCAAGAGATCTGATTTAGGTGGAATGTTTTCGAAACAATGGGTGCATGCATTATTTGTTAATATAATAGATCTGGAAACTCTGTGGATAAGAAACGAGCCAGAAGTTCTCTAACGTCTAACTAGACGTCTAACTAGACGTCGATTTCCATGAGAAACGGTTCTCTATTTAAAACAGCTCATTTCCACGGCTATGCGAAGTACTCGTGCTGATTCCACGTATAGTAGCTTTCTCGTTGAATCATTCCTCTGGTCGAAACGGATGCTTACCGCAATTAATTAGTAGATCGAAGAACTCGCGAAGAGAATCTACCTCGGGGCAAAAGGTCATTAGAATCGTGAAAGTATCTCAAATATTGTATCTGTAAGTAGTCGTTCTGATTCCACGTATGGTAACTTTCTCGTTGAATTATTACTCGGGTTGAAACTGATGTACCATAATTAACCCTCGGCTGTCCCCTCTGAAGGGACAACCAGCAAAGAATTTGGATGTACCCTCTAGGGAAACACAACGACATTATTATTTTAAAGTACATAGGACAAAATACATTTATTAAAAATCAAAAACGAATTTTTAAGGAAAATCGACAGGGGGTAGGTGCTGAAATTTTTCGGCAAAAACAACATATATCAAATCGTTCTGGAAAAATTATTTTGGACTGCGGTGGTCGATTACAATTATTTTTGGTGAATAGACATACCCCCGAAATCCTATCTACTTTCGAGAAAAAAATTCGAGTAGGACAAATTTTTCGACAAAATTAAAAAATTTCAAATCGTTCTAAAAAAATTATTTTCAGTTGCCGGGGTCAATTACAATCATTTTTGGTCAATAGACATACCCCCGAAATCCTACGCGTTTTCGAGAAAAAAATTCCTTACCGAAAATATAATTTCTGGCCAGAAGAGTTTGCCCGAAATTTCATGCAAATGTTTAAAACATCATAACTCCTGAACGGATTGGACGATTTTAATATTTCAAAAAGCAAACAACGCGTATTTTGATGCGGAGTATGTAGAAATTCCAAACATATCCGAAAAGTTGTTGCTTGATCCCGTAAAATGAGAAAAACCCCATAACAATGGTTCAATATTCAAACGGTCATAACTCCTACAATAGTGAACATATTTCAATGAAACTTTTTTCTGAAGTAGAGCTCATGTGCACCTAGAAAAAAGTATTAGACAACTTTTCTGTAGGGTGTCAAACAAAATTATTAAAAATCAAAAACGAATTTTCAAGAAAAATCGACAGGGGGGTGCCTAAATTTTTTGATGAAAAAAAAAATTTCAAATTGTTCTAAAAAAATTATTTTCGGTTGCGAGGGTCGATTACAATCATTTTTTATGAATAAACATACCACCAAAATCCTATTCACATTCGAGATAAAAAATTCAGAAAGTGGACTTTTTCGACGAAATTCAAAAATTTCACATCGTTTAAAAAAAATTATTTTTAATTGCAGGGTTCAATTACAATCATTTTTGGTGAATAGACATACTCTCGAATTCCAACGCACTTTCGAGAAAAAAATTCGAGTAGGACGAATTTTTTGACGAGAAAAAAGAATTTCAAATTGTTCTGAAAAAATTATTTTTCGTTGCAGGGGTCAATTACAATCATTTTTGGTAAATAGACATACCCTCGAATTCCAACGCACTTTCGAGAAAAAAATTCGAATAGGTGCTGAAATTTTTCGGCGAAATTAAAAAATTTCAAATCGTTTTAAAAAAATTATTTTTAGTTCCAGGGGTCAATTATAATCATTTTTGGTGAATGCATATATCCCCGAAATGCTACACACTTTCGAGAAAAAAATTCCTTACCGAAAAATGTTTGCTTGAAGTATGTACTATCTGTTTCGTAAGAAAGTGTGCTTGAGTTAGTAGTAGGTAATCGAAGAAAAGTCTCCGAGTGCAAAGGGTTAATTAGTGAAGGACTCGTGTTTCTACCTCGGCCAAAAGGTCGTTGGAATCGTGAAATTATCTGAAATATTGTATGTGTTCGATGGATTTGCTGGAAGATGACGAGGACGATCGATGGAAATGGGTCACCCGGTGCGACGGCCGCAAAGAATTCGACGTTCGTGGGCTCGGAAGGAAGCTGGAAATTACACCGTCCTCTCGAAGGTACCAAGCATGCGACACATACGCGTAATATAGAATCCGTAGGTATCGTGTGGTAGGGCCTCTACATTTCGTGCATCCCGTATAATGGTCTCCCAACGGCCGGAAGTCGAGCTGCCTGTCTCCCACGTGTGCGATGCAGCCAGCCTCCCAACGTAATGCAACGCAACACGAGTTGAGGTCGTCGTTGCGCACAGGTATACGCGTTGGACGCGAGGACAAAAGGCACGGACAGCCACGAGGTGTCACAATGTCAAGTATCTCGTCTTTTTTGTTCTCCGCCAACGTACGAGAATGCTACACCTCGGTCACTTCCATCGGGCGAGAAACGATTAAAAGACCACCCATGCGAGCGACTTTAATCGTTCGCCAAACTTTGTAATTTGAAAATTGGTAACTTTCTTCCCCAGCCTCGAAAATATTGTTTTGTATCCTTCGAGCCCGTAAGATGCCTTGAATTTTTTTAGAGAAAAATCGAGCATAGTATCGAGCATAGTTTCGCGACGGAAGCGTTTCTGACAGATGGTGTGCACTGCTTTCACCCGTATGGTTTCCCGTGCATCCGCATGAACGACTCCCATGGACAGGTACGCGTTAAGTATCGCGCAGGTTTCCTCGAGATTCTTCTCGTTCGACGAGTTTCATCAATTCTGTTGTGCAACACAGCTGCAACTCGGCTGGTCACCTCGGTACGTCGCTCCTGGAATCCTTCGATAATTCTACAACAATAGAATACTATAATGTCTCAACAAAAACAAAAATATTTCAACTAAAATGAAGACCTGTTGGTTTAAAAGAAAAGTTCCTGTCGATGCGTCTTGTTGAGAGAGAAGAAAGGAAGATGTAAAGATCGACTCGAAGGGGATTAAGTAATGTGGAAAGGAAGAAAGAGGTTCCACAGGAATCTCGCTGCTTTCGATGCTGGGGGACACACGATGGGAGAAGAGAAACGAAGCGGACCAATGGCCGCTTCTCATTCGTAATTCCAACCGCGTGCCGTTCACAGATGAATGAGACTTCGGAAACACGGGAAGCATAAAAAGCTCGCGAGACGATCTGTAATCTGCTCCTCATCTACGTGGAGGCGCGTGAAACGCTGGACGTTCGATTCCCTCACTTGCAGAGTTTTCAAGCGATTCCACCGTATCGCGATAGAATTCTGATTGGCATCCCCGATGATCGAATAATTGATCGATGACGTTTCGATGCACGAGCGTTTCCCATCGACGACGATACTCGAGGACGTAGAGTTTTGGATTATATTCACATTAAATTAGTGTTAACATAATTTTATATTGAATTGGAACAACCAATCTGACAGAACTTTTTATAAGATTGCGGTAAATTTTAGTACAATTGACAAATTTGAAACAGTTAAAAATAATATGTTGCCCAATTGCTTTAACATAAAATGGTAAAAATGGTAATTTTGATGAATGAATGCTATTTTCTACGCAACTACGTCGAAAAGTTGGTCACGAATTTGGTTATTTAACGTACAACAACCTAGGGCAATATATTCCATTATACTCGAGTTCCTGGAGCTTGTAGGTGTTCCCGAAGATATTGAATGACCTAACTCTCTCAATATAAACGTGAAAACCTTGAGAGCCTTGGAACGCCGAGATCTTTCACGCGGCGGAAGTTGTACCATTGTTTGGACGAGCAGTAGTAGTAATGTAATCACTATGACTTCAATATAACGCTGTAACAATACAGATTCTTCTAAGAAACTCTTCATCTTCCAAAGTTTTCTTAGAATCTTTATTCCCCGGAGGATCTACGGACGATCTTTGGAAATTAACAATCCACCATTCTTTGCTTCCGGTTCGTATCGTGAGATTTTTTTTCGTTAACGTCCATAATTCTTCGATTTCGTTCGATTGATATTATCGCTGACCGGAGGACGGAAGTTTTCGTCCGATGGCCGATATCGGTGCAATATCTTCGTAGGAACGTGCACACGCGCGTCTGAAGTTCAGTGGCCCCGAGTAGATGCATAGTAAACTATTCGCATTTAGCATACCGGTGTCGTTAGTCATTTCGAGCCACAGAAAGGCACCGGAACACCCTCTAATTTATGAATCGAATTCGCGTTCTTTTAGGGACCGGAAAGTACCAATTTGTAAAATAGAAGTCAATCTTTTAGTGATAATGATATTTAAATATTCTGTAGGAGGTATTATATTGCATAAAAAGAACATATCGATATTAAACCTTGCGAATCAAACAACAGAGGTGAATAAAATAATTAAGGAATAATGGAAACTACCGTATACATAAAATATTCAAACTCTATTTTATTTCCATTACGAACAAAATATTGCAATTTAATCAGAAGCCTTTTAAATCTGTTTAAAAAATTTCTAACGTTAGCAACCGCCGTAGTTATGTTTCGAATTTGGTCCTTACCTCAGAAATGAGTGAGAATCGTTTCTGTTTCCAAAGGGAGAGCACGCGAGTTTATTTACACAGGCTGTTCCATCCGCGATACATTTGCAAGAGTAAAGCCTTTCGGAGCCTAGTAAATCGTGTTCGAAAGAACGATACCGATTCCGTTCTTGCACCGGGGGCCCACCTCTTGGAACAGTACATCCAATTGCTGGTCATATTCTAACGGATAACCTACATTCGTGGCGAACTGATACGCTCACGGCCGTCCACGTGGATTAGCCGGGTCCCTTTCGTATGCAACTTTCGTAGCTTCTTTTCCATCCTGTACACCTTTATCCACGTATCCACGTGAATGCGCGCGTGTACGTACTCAGATATATGGCCCCGTAAGTGGGTCTCGTACCGTTGTCTCTCGCGTTAAGTCAAACGACTGGAAAGAAGAAAAATGTCACCGCGAATAAAAGCGTTCCTCTCGAGCTAATCGCTCGAACCAACCACCCATTCGACAAAGACACGTTCCCCGTCGATTTTCTCCAATATTCCTCTTATCGAACCGTTAACCCATTGACACACTGCCCATCGATCTCCATCTTCGCTCCATTTTATGAAACTTGTAATCTAACAGAGGCAAAAGTTAATAAGTTCTTCATGTCAAGTTTCACAATCAAGTCTTATATATTAAAATCAGCACATATCTACATTTACGAGGTATTCGTGAAACAAATCTATTCTCTTTCGTGGCCATTTGTTGTACAAACAAAAAACAAAATTAAATAGTATACTTTTGTCGAACTATTGGGAGTACAAATTAGCACGGTCCGTTTTGAAAAGATGACTCTGGATGTTATGAATGTTTCATAGTGACAGCTGATTTCGGTTGTTTCAGAGAGGTTAGACATCTACCAATAATATTCAATGTATATCGCTTTGAGTTTCATACAAAACGTTTGTTTTTTACTGTGTTGAATATGTCAAATTTTGTGTTAACCAAGCAGCATTTGCGGGAGGTTTTAGTTTTCTGCTTTAATTGGAAAAAAAGTGCAGATGAAGCGCATAGAATGCTTATAGAAGTTTATGGTGACAATGCTCCAACTGATAAATCATGTAGGGAATGGTTTCGACGTTTCAAAAATGGTGATTTCACCGTTGAAGACAAGCCTCGCTCCAGACAGCCAAAAAAATTCGCAAACGCAAGAGGAGCTTGCAGAATCATTGGGAGTTACGCAACAAGCAGTTTCCGTACGAATGATTCACAAGCAAGGCAATTGGGTGCCTTATGAATTGAAACAGAGAGACGTTGAAAGGCGATTTTTCGCCTGCGAGCAGCTGATTCAAAGGCAACAAAGAAAGGGTTTTTACATAGAATTGTGACTGAGGATAAAAAATGGATATTCTACGATAATCCCAAGAAGAAAACACATTACGCTATGCTCGGTCAATCGTTGTCATCGACCTCAACATCAACACCAAAGCCGAATATTCATGGTTCGAAGGTCATGCTGTGTATTTGGTGGGACCAAAAGGGTGTTATATACAATGTGCTGCTACAACCTGGCGATTCCATTACGGGCCAACGATATAGGCTACAATTAATTCGTTTGGTTCTTCTTCATTATAACGCTCGGCCTCATGTCGCAAAAGTCGTTAAAAAATATTTGGAAACGCTCAGATTACTGGTCATTCCGACGGATGCAGCACGATTTGGCAGGTCACCGGTTCACTTCTCTCGCAGAAATCGAAAATTGGCTCCTAACTTGGATCGCCTCAAAAGACGAAAAATTTGTTCGAGATGGAACTCGAAAATTGCCTGAGAGGTGGGAAAAAGTAATAGCCAGCGATGGACAATACTTTGATTAATCATAATACAAAAAAAAACAAACCGAACTAATTTGTACTCCCAATATTTGAAATGAAATCGTACGTCAAGGGGTTGAGATTACGTTGCTAGTATTGTCTGTGAAGCTTGATTAGTCGATCGATTGTACTTAAAGTACATAGATCTCTCCTCCTCTGAGAAATATATATAAATAACATATTTTCGTTGTCGTTGTTGACTTCTCTGGTTGTTTTGTACCCAAGTAACATAATTAGAATCGACGCGTCGAAAGAAATTTGGAGCCCCATGACGTCACCCTCTGTACAAATCAAGGGAGAATAACTCTGTGTGTGCGTTTGGTGTATCCATGGGCTACCTGTACACAGCAGATGGGAGGAACGGGTCGTGTAAATATAAGTACCTGTCTAACCTCCCCATGGCAGGCACCTTTCGACCACCCCGCGCCATTATATGCTCATCAACCACTCTTCCATGGGGTTGCGACTTTGTAACATGTGTGTCGTTAATGTACATCGTGCACGCGAGACACCCTTGCTTTCGACTCGTTAGCCGTCGAATTTTCCGCTCTTTTTCGCCCGTTCACCAATTTCCCATTCGACTTTTCCCATTGGAACGATATTCGATCGATGATTTAATCAAACAGCGTTTGATTTGCATCGTTGGTATGTTCGAAAGCGCGCAAGAAAATTATTGTCGACCGTTTTTTGTGAGCTTTGACAATTTTTTTTGAAACGAGAATAGCTTTCGCGAATCTCGTATTGCGAGCTCCAACGCGAATAACGCGGTTTAATCTGATTTGTTGAACACGATAGGGAGGATATGACTATTTCTGCGTCGATACGAAGATAGCGAGATATTAGAGCATTATCTGGCGACGAGATATGAAAATGTCACCTCTCGTTCGAGGCCTCGAAGATTCTATTCTTGATCTTGGCGAACGATAAACGATCCACCGCGAAGCCATCGATATCGAGAGTGATTTTTTTTTACGGGATCCTCGCGGATAAGGGGATCGTACAATCGCTAACATCGGGAATTTATATTTCACAAAAGTCGCCACGAAAATCTTACGATCACTCTATAGGTGTCCGTAGCAGAGTTAGGTGGACTTTATTTACGAATTTTCCAGGCTCGTTCCTATTGAAAAAATTGTCAAAATTGGTACGAGAGATATTTAAGATTTTAATCGCAAGACACGCCAAGCAAAAGGTGTTTTCTATTTTCAGCGAGTAATCTCTTCGGATCTAATCTATACTGTGTAATATGTGTACTTTTTTTAATTGAGAATATTAATCTTAAGCCACTATCGCGTGCCCTTTGAAGCTTAACATCGACTGTCCTGGTTAGGTCGTGTAAGGAAGTAAGAAATTAGTAATTTACTATTAGGTCTATCTGAAAGTTCTGACCAATTTTTAATTAGTATCATGGGGCAGTTACCTCTTCGATAACGAACATCTTCGCTTCGTAACAGTTACTTCATGTTTCTTGTAAATCGTGCGTCAAACATTTCGACCTTCCGCTCGAAGACTGTTCAATATCGGTATTTAATCATTTTCGATAAGGATTTTATGGAGCAAAGCATTAACGTATTACCGAGTTAAAATTGGTCGAGTCTCGCCAACTCATCTTGCTCGTAGTACAAACTTTCAAGATTCAATAATCGTAAAAATTCAAAATTAAATAACACAAAAGAATTCCTGCAAAGATGGTTCGATGTATCAAAAATTCGTAACTTTCGAGTGCAACTGAACATGCAGTCACGCATAGTTCGAACAAGAACACATTGTATGAGTCGAATCCTCACCTTTGTACGAATAACATCCAAATACAGAGCAGTATATTCATCGTTATACACTGTATTGTAAATAATATAACAACCAACATAAATAAAAATTACGTGCAGAGAATAACAACGTAGCGATCAATTTTATAGAATAAAGCAAAGCACAAGAACCAACAGGAGCTCGCAGAAATTCGATAAAAAATCGTTCGATTTTGTCGAACGTGGAGTTCGGTAAGTAACGTTCGATTTTTATCAAGTTGGAGACTTTGACCTAATCCCGAACCGGATGGACCAACGGTGACATCATCGTTCAAACATGGGCGAGGAGAAGCAAACAAGAGCGATCTAATCGCCAGTCACTTATCAGCTACGTGGTTCTACGGAGCGAGAAGTTATTGACGTTGCAGCATCACCGACACTGATTCCAGGACTTTCCTGTGGGAATACCTTATCGCCCCGATTTCTCGTCGTCGAAGAGACGCGGTCGCGTTGACAGGTTTCCGCCCGGAAATCGTGGTCGATGGGCCGCCATCCTCTCTCTCGATACTTTCCCGTTCGTAACTGGCCGCAGTATCCCAGCAGAAATACGAAACACGGACCGTCATCGATCCTTGCTCTCATCCAGAACACCATAAAACACTGGAACACAATGCTAGAAAATTGTTTAATGCATACAGATCACAGAAGTCGTGGCTCCGGAATCGAGGGACCAGATTTGGATAAATTCTAGATCGGCGTATCCTTAATATTCTCTCCGTGTTTGTTCTAAATAGAACTAAATGGACCTAGGATCGTTTCTCGATCGCCAAACCAAGGTCTTGGATGCTCGCACTTAAACCATTAAGCGTATCTCGTCTCTGATCGCGTCCCTTGAGCAGTAAACTCCAGCTTTCGTCCGCTAATCTCGAGCATTTCCTAACGTCGTTGGCAATTAGTCGTACGTTCCCGGAAATATTTATACGACTCGAGAGACAAAGAGGGAACGAGGCGTTCTGGCGTCAGAATTCCTGTGCATAATAATAGAATTCGGGCGTAGACGATCGTGGGTAATCGACGGATAGAACAGGTAGAAATTGTTGCAGTTACAAGCGTGGCAAAGTGTTCCGTTTAATACCATCGTTTGAAAGAATTTACGAACAAAATTTTCAGCTGACCTGCAAAGGGTAGAAAAAAAGAAATCATGGGGTAGTTGGACCATTTAAAATTATTTTATTGTTAAAAATTCACTATTAATTTCTATGACGTGTCACCGTTTCTTAGAAACGGATGAAACGAAAATAATTTGGGAACACGTGATGGGGTGCCATTGGAGCGTAGTTTCTGGAAAAGGGTGTCCAAGCTCGAAACTTTCCAGAGTCAATAACGTCACTGATCGTTGAAAGAAAGAGCAGTATAATGTTCTCGATTGGTCCGGGGAAATTCTTTGCGGGACTTTCTCGAGGGTCTAGATGCTTCAAAGGGGACAGTAAAACGACGACCGCAATAAAAGGGATTAAGTAGTTGCCTGGTCAACGAGCTCGAGTCGAACAAGCGACTGAAAAGCTTCGGTTAATCCGCAATCGCGTTATTAAGACGCCATAAACGAAAGGTTCCTCCGAGGCGACCGATGCCCACGAATTGTCAGATGGCTAATGACGTCTTTGGGACGACGCGTACGTGCCAACGCCAACGTCGCGACGTCTCTATTGCAGTGCTATACTTCTTCGAAACGCGGTTGTAAAATTTTCGAGCCACAATTGGCGATTTCGACGCCCCAGAATCGAATTTTCCCTTCGAAAAGGCATAAAGAAACTAGTTTTCCATGGAAGGGAAATTTATTTATGGGGACGAAAAATGGTACTCAGGGTAAATTAAACCAATATTTTATTTCCGAGTATTCTGATTCAACGACCTTTTTAACATTGTCAAATGATTTTTTATTCTCGATAAATTTGATAGGTTTCTTAATGTTTATAATACGATTAGTAAATTTCTCGATATTCCCAATTCTCGATTCGATGATTATTGCATTTCGTCTGCACGGTGATTCAACCTAAATTTCTCTGTACGATACAGATAAGATTACCAGGTCTCCTCCATTCTTATTTTAACAATTTATTTTGAGAATAATTATTGAATTCACATAGTTTCCATTCGATGTCGCGAATGGTCGTCCCCAAAGAACAATTTCGAACCCAACGAAATAAATTTCGTCATTTAAAGTGGAATACTTTGGGGAATTGTGTACCAACCAGCGACAGATTACGGAGCAATTGGTGTCATTGTGCCAGGAATCGGTCAGGTATGCGAACGGGAAACAGGTATGGCTGGGTCCTTTCGCTAATTTTCCACTAACACCTTCGAATAATTATGTTTATTAATTACTATCGCCAGCAGTCGGTCGTTGCAATAATTTCCAACGAGCGTGAATTATTCTACGGTCATAACGATTCGCTGAACACGGTCTCTGGACCGTTTGCATCCGTAAGATACGATATTCGTTCCCGAAACGACCCTCTTCCCTTCCAGGTAGAAGACAAAACGGTTGAGAGTCAAGGCTGTCTGTTTTTTATTCGGAATATAATTTGACTTCCGGACAGGTACAGAGGGTAGCCTCCCTTTTACACCCCTTTCTCTGGCTCCAGGTCACGATGAACCATCTGGACATCACGGTCAATTTTTGTTATGTCAAAGAGTCGGTTCCTTGGTCCTAACAATGGACAAAGTTCTAATGTTAAAAAACCAAAAGTCTTGACTAAGGAACATAGTACTTTATTCGTCAAAGTTCTCAAAGTCTTTCAAAGTTCCATTGCTACAAAAATGACCGAACAACGCGCAGATATCGTTGAACGATCGCAGACTGGGGATTTTGAAAATGCTTTCTTCTCGACCAATGACTCAGAGAGCGGACGCAAGATAAAGCATTCCCTAATCGACGGCCAACTTACGGTTTCACAGCGTCCGAAAAATCTCCTTCTAGCAAGAATGACTCAAAACGTTGAACACGTTTAGTGTTTGTGCAGTTTAGACTTACTTAGATGGACGACTTACGGTTTAATCGGCTCAGGTAACCGATATTACCATACGGACACCCCCTTGGAAAACGTTACGGGGTTGTTTTTCGTTATTTCTCTGGTTGGTCCCAAATGTCTCCGGGCCACGATACCTGGAGTCAACTGTTGTCCTGCATTATTTTATTGGGTCCGAAGATGAGGCGGCTGTTTGACCAACAGACTTCTGAGATTATGCGCTTTTTGTTGTTGGACGCAGGTATGCGATCTTCTCCCCGGGGTTTATTGTCGCTCGTCAAGGGTTAAAGGGGGTGGTCGAGTTCTAACGATTGCAACGGACTTTCGACGTCCTTTCTATACCAAGTGTTACCAAACTGTGAACAAAATTAATTCAAAATTAGAAAATGTCGAAGGTTCGGTTCGATTAAAATTATTTTAACGAATTTTGCAAACGGTAGCGACGAGAACGAATCGTTCTGGCAGTTTATCCCGACGATTTCCGTCGAAAGTGACCGTTGGACGTTTCGAGTCAGAGGTACAAACTTTTATGCCAGGGTGCGATTTCTGACTTCAAAGGGTTCACAGAAAAGTGGCTAACCGAACATTGGCATAAACTCCATGAATAGAAAATGAATCAGTTGGTAATTTTGGTAATAATGCCCCCCACTTGCGAGGTTTATTATTGCTGCACCGTTCGACCTGGACTTAATGGATTTAATACATAATTATTACATGTATTATGTATAAATAATGTGATACTTGTATCAACGTCTGTATTTTATTCGAATTCACGATGTTAAACAATTTTTCTTTCTACGACGGGTTAATCAATTTTCTTGAAAAAAATGCAACATAATTACGTAACGAATTTCGTTAAAAAATATTAAAATATTTCCATCGACCTGTCGTTGTTGTTTTTTTATCGTAATTGAGACACGGAAGGAAGCGCACAAGTGAGAATCGTCGTCGAGTTTTTCGCGGGCTTTCGCGAAACGGAAACGGGTTACTTTCGCGGCGCAGGCTTTATCGTTATCGCAAATGGCGCGCGTAAGGCATCGTTTCGCGGTTGTTCCCTGTTGTTCTGGCCGAGTTGACGCACGTTCGAGCATACATTATCTAACGAAACTTTAATGCTCGGTCATCCGTCCAATGACGGTGACCTTGCACCTTATCGACGGGAACTATCGTCAACAATTTTCACGATCGAAGCGGCGGCGCATTATTGCAGACTCCTCCGAACGACTTTAATAACGCTTTTTGCCGACTTATTCCAGAAGAATATACGCGAATACGATTCGTTATTCGATGAAACTCGTTTATTCGTTTCGCGCAAATAACAATTTCTCGATACAACTATCGTCACACCATTAGTTGTAGATACTCTAATACTGAAATTTTACTGAAAGAGTATTGTATATTTTTTAGTAAGACCAACATAAAATTATACTAGCTAAGATCGCGTTTTGTTATATAATTATAGTACACGATCCCAACGTTTTTCGTACCCCATTTTTAAAAGAGACTTGTTTTCCTTGCGCAACAATCATTTTGACTGGTCTGACAGAGATAAATATACGTTAATTGTCCATAGTTCTAGCGTTAACGTATCGCGGACTAATAAAACTATTAGTAAGAAAAGGGACGAATAGTCGAGAGTTTTGCTCGTCGACTGCACCCCCTTTACGTCGTTCGCTTTACGTAATTCCCGTTGCGCGACGAAGGAACGGTGCACCGTTTCCCGCCGTGGATGCGCTCGACCGATCGAAAGAGGGAAGCATATCGGGTCCGGAGAAGCTTACAGCGGCTCCGGGTTGTGCATGTGGGTGGCGAACCCACACACTCGCACGTTCTATCCGCCGATATAGCGGCGACGGCATAGGAGCACAGCTCCGCGCTGGGTGGGGGTCAGATAGAGCGGCGAGAAAGAGAAAGAGCGTAGGTGGGGGGACGTGCTGGCTGTCAGGAGACGAGAGAACGAACGGAGAGACTCGGAACGAGAACGGTGAGAAAAAAGACAGAGAAAAGAGAGAGGCGGACGATTCGTTGGAAGGAGCGAGACGAAGGGACTCGAACGAGAGAAAAAAGACGCGAGAAACCCAGAAGTGGGCGGGGAGGGCGGGGGCGGGAGAGGGAGGGGTAGACAGAAGCACGGGAACAGAGAGAAGAACGAGAAGGGTACGCTTCTCGGGTGGAGACGCATACACACGCGCGCGCGTACACCGACGTAGAGACGGGCGGGAGAAGCCGGCGGTGGTGGGGATGACCGCAAGAGGAGAGCAAATAAGGACGGACGCACGCGGTACGGGCATTGGTGGAACGAGGACGGACGATCGACTCTAGAGGAGCACCGGCGGCGAGATAGAGGGGAGGAGGACGGAACCACCGGTGAGACTGGTGTCTGGCGAGGGGAAGGGGGGACTGAAGGGATAGAGACAGAGCGAGAGCGGAGAGGGACCAGGTGGGAGGGATGATGAGGCTCGGGCGCAGGCTGAGAGAAATTGTCAGAAGCGCCGTGTCACTTCTCCGCGGTGAGTCGGCCCGTCGTGACCTGTTCTCATGGACCTTGTCTCCCCCCTCCCTGTGCGGCCATTGTCTATCTCGCTCTGTCCGTGTGCCAGTGTGCATGATACTCTCGCGTCGCGGTGCTCTCGTCCGGTAGCCGCGGCCCGTTCTCGAATCGACGAGTCCTTTACTCGTCCGTCGTCCTTCGCCGCGCAACGACGCGTACGGTGACGCGCGCCGCTCGGGTTTTTCAGTTCGAGAAACGATACTGGAGAAGAACAGTGGTGTGTGCCGCCTCCCCCCACCTCCCTATGGAGGAGCAGAGTATCGAGATATCGAGGGACTGCCACGGAGGCTGACGCGCAGAGACGTTCGAGCGCCCCCAGCGATCATGCGCGACGGTCCCTAGGGGCTGAAGAAATCGTCGCCTCTCTTCTTGCGATTATCTATTCGCCGTGTTTCGACCGCCACACGTGAATATTCCGTCTCCTTCGGAGAGCGTCGTGCTCGTTTGGATGTTTTGTGGACCGTAAGCGCAGTGACGATAAAGAGATATCGACGGATTAGCTTCGGTTTTTTTTTTTGGTGGCCGTACCCGCCATGGCGGAGGTTCGTGATAAGTGCAACGTACTCCGTTTGTTTGGATGTTGAGTGCCCAGGGCCGACCTTGGGGCTCCATGAGTCGATCACGACGCTGACGAGAGAAGCATGGATTACTCGACGAAAGGTACGTCTCTTTCTCCGTCGCTCGCGGTCAGGTGATCGAGCAACGACGATCGTCGATAAGGGATTCGGTGACGGGCCAATGGCGATCGCCGCGAATGACCGTCTTTTTTCCTTGGGCGATGCTTTTCTGTCGAAATATTCGAGTCTTTCGAGTTTTTTTCGGTCGTACGTTTAACCCTGACGATTCTTTTTCTTTCGTTTCTGTTTCGACTAGCCAAAGATGGGACAAAATTGGGCCTGAAATGTAGGGCACCCTAAAAGAGGGGGTGGGACCCTTTGAGGTTAGAAAGTCGCTTCAGGGTTTTCTTACAAACGGAAGAAAATTAATGTAAATCAATGTTTAAATGCAGTATTTTTAAGGCAATGTTAGATTCCCAACTTAGATTCGATATCTTAGATCGACCCCTTAAGAATATTCCATAATTATTTAGAATCGACTCCTACGATAAAACAGATTGTTATTATTGTAGGTACTACCATCTTCGTTGGATAAACATATTGCGCACCAGAAATTAATCTTACAAAATTGTAAACAGATTTTTTAATATTGTATAAATTATTTTTTTAATTTGATACTGTACAACAAGTGTTACAACAATTATTATTTACTGCCCTTTAATCATAGCGACTTGTTTGCTCCAATGCCTCCATAATTATTCGCGTAAATTAAATTCGGTGATTACGTTCTTGATAAATCTGTGGAATTCGGGCAGATTTTGTCTTCCATCTTTGCCTCGAAGTCTCCGTTCAGACTTTGAGAAAGGGACCACGAGCTCCGTTAGATCGCCAAATAGGGGTTCGTGGAGAAAAAGATATGCCACGCGTGGTAGAGCGATGTTTATATACTGCAAAAATATTTTCGTTGGACGCGTCGAGTCAGGAAGACCCTAAATCGTAAAAAGTAACTTTTTCCTGCTCTTCAGCGTTTTGTTTTCGTTTCGTTTGCCTTCCTCGCCCCTCCCTTTCCCCCCGGGGGAGCTTTAACGAGGCGTCTATTGTTTTTTGATCGACCTAACCGCGACGTTAACGTTGATTCATCGGAGGCTTGGGAACATACGAAGGCGACAAGATGCTTGGAAACGGTCGAAATTCGATAGCTAACGAGTCGAGTGCACAAAGAGGAGAGATTACGATCACCGGCGACTCTTATCTCCCTGCGTTTCTCGATTAACGCACAAAATGCTAATGCCCATTAAGAATACAATGGAATTTTTGTTACGCGAGGCCACGATCAGTAATGGGGATTTCGAATCAGTAAAGTTCAAGTTATACAAATATTTGGTACTCCAAATCTTTCACTCATCTAAAAATAAATTTAATTTACTGATCGATACAAACAATGCACGAATCGAAACAAATGCTTGTGAAATAGAAGAAATGAGACTTGGAAAGACCATGACTTAGAAACATGATTATAGGAAACGGTTACGTGGATGTCGTATCTGTTATCGAACGATAAGCTTTCAAAATATATTCTTTCGCCAGCGTCAACGATTAGTCCAGGAATTCTAGGATGAGATGGCCATCTTTTGGGAAACAAAATTCTTCCAGAAATCTTGGAATTCTTTCATTTCTGTGTAAACCAAATAGAATTGATTAAATTTTAAAGATGATTCCCAGAACCGAGGACAGTTAAATTTTTAACTTTAGCTTCGTATTGGAATTTCATCAACTAGTTATAAATTCTATCCAGTTCACGTCGTTTCTAGATCGACGGAATAATTTATTTTAAATCGTAATTGTATTCTTCTTGATCAGCATTTTTTTTTATCAATTTCATCTTCGTGGACCTTGTCTGGATTTTACATTCATGATTCACCGTTCAGAGCTAATAATCAAATTCGTTATCTCGCTGAATTCAGGAACACGTATACCACAAATAGAAATTAAGAATTCTTCTAAAAACTTTGTTAATTTGGAGTATAATTTTTCCCCCGTAATTGCGATATTTCCCAAAGATGGGGAAAATTTAATTCGAATAATTGCCATATAATAGGACCAACGCAAGAATTGGAGTACACATTATCGTATTCCAAGTTTTCATTTTCGTTTTACGGGTAACGGGTAAACGGTTGTTTATATTTAATTCCTCGCTGGAAATTTGTATCCAGATAAGAAATATGTCCCCCATGACCCCCCACCATCCACCCACGATTATCGTCGTTCGATCAGACTATGTGGCTGGTCGGTCGCGTGCAATGGCGACGCAAGCAGCGGCTAAATTTCGCGCTTCGAGACGCCGCTAGAACGAAAGCTTACGAGATAACGAGATTACGCGGATCGAGAGTGACGCAATTGAGCATCCTACACAGAACCAGTTTCCAGGAAGTTCTGGTATCGATTTTTTCGGGCGTCGTTCGATAGCCACGATTCAATATTGCTCGACCATACCATTTCGTTCGGTATTAACCTGCTCGTAATTTCCCATTTTTCGATCGCAAACGCACACGTGCGCGATCACGGACAAACAAAACAATTAAACAGACGTTGTTCCACGGCTAATTCAAACATAACACAGTCAACAAAACGACTATAACAAAGACCAAAAGCTTCGATTCGTTTTTCCCATCTGTAACTTTTCTGTTATTAAAAATAAAATTAACGCGAATTTTTTTTATTTAAAATGAGTCTGGGAATCGACAGGAGGGATTTTGACGAATTTGTAGAATAAAAAGAATGGAGATCCTGAAGAATCGACTCACTTGTCCGCGTAGATAAGGACCTTTCGTGCTCCTTTTATCTCCAAAGCACCAACGGTCCTCGAGAATCGACGTTCCATAAAATTCTATAGGAACCATTTCGTCTCCCAAAATCTGCGTTCGCGGAGGATTAAATGATTGGAGACGGTGAAGAGGGCCATCGATTGCATTTAATTGGATTAATTGGTTTTTGTAAATGATAATCGATGGAGCGTACAGATAAGAGATTTGTAAATTTCTCGATTTTGGAGAAATTTCCGATCCTCGAACGACGTTGCACGAGGTCTTTTTAATTCGACGTGCTTGCGTGTTTATTACGTGGTTAGAGAATATAACGCGTGAGTTATGGTTCGTGTTTTTAGATTTAAATTGGGTCAGCCTCCCCTCCAAATGGGGTTGGGCAAACTTTATTTCCGAATAAAGATTTCGAGATCATTCGTAAATTAGAATATGGGTGGTTCCGGAGACACAAATATAAATTTTCGTGTTATTTTTAAAAAATAAAAGTTAATTTACCAGAGTGGAGAACGGTTTTATGGTAACGGGTTTAAGAGTACGTGGATTCGTTGGAAAAGTAATAACCGAGAAAATTATGTTTCCTTGAGGGGGAGCAGGAGCAGAGCGGGGCTGCAGGTCCCTGGAAGTCGGATCAGGGCGTGGCGTGCAAAATTCAACCGCTCCCTTTTCTCACCCCCGTGGCGGGGGTGATCTCCCTCTCGACGAAACATTCCAATTAACGGGCGTCTAGTTAGGACAGACTCGATGACCTCTTCCGGCATCGAAATCTCCGGGAACCGCCCTTCGTGAATCTAAACGTGGACGAAATAACTATCACAGCACGATCCTCGAACGAGTAAGAACTAAACTGGCAATTATGGAATTAAATATTTAGTAGAATTAATTGCAACCCCTACGAATCTTAAGAAAGAAGAAACTCTGGAATTTGATAAAATTCCAACAGCCACCGTAAATAAACTCAAAGATCGTCGTTTTTATTAAAAAAAACTTATGTAAAATCCTGTTATCGAGGTTTGTGGCGTAGAATTTCGTTATTTCTGAACACTGTACGTCCATCGAAGGGAATTTAGCGTGGTCTGCACGTGTGTCGTTGGGGAGTGTGTGTTCCCAGCGATCTATACTAAGCGTAGGTATGACAACCGCGTCTAGGTACATGCGGAAGCACTCGGTTGGGCCACGTATACGAGGATTCTTTCCGTGACATCCTTTACACCAGGTTATACTGCGGGATAGCTGCACCACGCGGCCAATCGTAGACACCGAGAAAAACTTGGTACACCGAGCTGTCGACACGTATGTAATATCTTCCAGCGCCCAACCTGGCGGATCGATCATCCATGAATCTGTTAAATTTATTAGAGCGATTCCTCAGGGTCGCGTTGGGCCGCCATGGTTGAGATTACCGCGCGACAGATGGCCAAAAGACAAAAGTTATTTTTCACGAATGACAGATGGACGACCGCAACTTCTCGTTCCGCGAACCTGAGGAATAATAAAACGATAGAATAGACGTTCTCGATATTCAAATTACCCTGCGAATAAGAGAAATATTTAATCAGTTGCAATTTTACAAACATTAGAGTTCTTTCGATATGATTTTTCCGGTCAAAAGTGTATTTAAATGTTTATTACGCCGATTAGAGGATTTAAGATATTAGTCGTGGTTTGTGTTTCTGGGTAAGAATACAGTTTCACAAGTGTTTTTAGTATTTTTTATTCCGGTTCCCAAACGGTCGTTTCTTAATTGCAAACTGTCTTCTCAGCTACGCTAAAATCAACTTTCAATAATAGATAGTATGAAAAATAAATTTTAATCTCGCGACGAATGAAATGAAAAGGATCGATGGAGGTTGTGAAAACGGGAGGAAAAGAATGGCGATCGATAGCTTAGAAACTGTTTTACCGCCGAAGGGGAAACGAGATCCTCCGTCGTTCCGCTGGCTCGCGATCGAAACAGAGAAAACGGCCGCGGAAAAATTAGAATGTCGTAATTACAAATTCGTTCTGGTTTCACTGGCTGGCCTGAGAAAGAATTTTTCCGCGGCTTCGATCCCTACGAAACCGCCTTTCATTTTCCATTCCTGTTTATTGCCCCACGGAACCTAACTCGAGTTCCCAAGATAACCCTGTAAACGTGAGAAACGCAACACTCCTGTTTATCGCTTTCAGAGTACCAACTGCCATAGCTTCTCTTACGAGTATACTCAACCGTTGTTACGCTATCAGTATTCTCTTATTACCAATTTTAATCGATCGATAAAAATTCCTATAGCAGTCGATCGTTAAATAATTACGCCAGAGTGGTCCACGAGTCTTCGTTTCTTTTAGTCGGTGTTCAAACTTGAATAAAAAATTGTTCGATGTAACTACCGTTGTATCACAAAATAACGTATCGATTTCAAGTACTTTCTATTTAAAAAAAAAATGTATAAAAATTCCTATAGCAGTTGATCGTTAAATAATTACGCCAGAGTGGTCCACGAGTCTTTTCGTTTCCTTTAGTCGGTGTTGAAACTTGAATAAAAAATTGTTCGATGTAACTACCGTTGTATCACAAAATAACGTATCGATTTCAAGTACTTTCTATTTAAAAAAAAAATGTATAAGAATTCCTATAGCAGTTGATCGTTAAATAATTACGCCAGAGTGGTCCACGAGTCTTTTCGTTTCCTTTAGTCGGTGTTGAAACTTGAATAAAAAATTGTTCGATGTAACTACCGTTGTATCACAAAATAACGTATCGATTTCAAGTACTTTCTATTTTAAAAAAAAATGTATAAGAATTCTGGCAATCGTAATCTCCTAAAGTTCTTTATCGTTCTGGCAGTTACCGTTTCGAACAAAGAAGAGAAAAATTTCGTTTTGAGAAGCGTAATATATCGTCGATATTTAGGTTAATTTGAGGACGATCGTCCATTGTTCGAGCAAAATGTTGCCCGTTTCTGGCTGGAACGTCTCGGGCAGTTACATTGTTCGCATGTGGTAGAGCACGTAGCGACCTAAGCGCGACAAAGTCGTCTCGAACGATTTCGAAACAAGCTATTATCTCGACGGAGCATGATCGACAGGCTTTCTCCGAAAAGGCTGATCTGTCGTGTGTAAACACAAGAAACGACCTCTGCTTTGGAAGCAAACAATTCCAACGGTGGATCGAACGACTCGAACAAAATGAAAAAAGAAGGTTCAGTGTCCTCGTGTAACGAGTCGTTCGTATTAAACTTATTTACCTTGATTCTTCGTCGTTCGTGAAAACTAACTTTCTGACCGATTAATTCGATTTACTTAACGTGAACCCTTTTGCACGGTAATTATTCCCCTAGTTTATTCTCTGATTCGATTTCTTTTCGTTTTCCAACCTTTTAAAATTTCTCTCAAACACACGTGTTCCCCGAGATTATACTTCGGCGTATAATAACAATAGCGATAATACAGCCATACTTCGAGATACTAATCTCGGAGATTATGAAGCTGAATCTTAGATCAACGAACAACGATATTCTCGTCAGATAAATTTTCAGCGCGCGAAACCAGATTTCGACGGTCAAAGTATAACGATGTTCAATATCGAGAGATATCGATCTTCGTCATCACGAAACTAAATCTTCCATCAGCCTCTTGGCAGACGCGTACGACCGTTTGCTCAGCTGAACTTTGTATCCGACGATTTACTAGAAACCTAATCGCATCGTATAATAATGTATACTCCGATGATTTTGATATCGAACGATCTATGTCACAATATCACGTCTTCGATTAACGTTTCTTAAATCGATCTTCGGATCGCGTGGGCACATCCTTGTAGATCTCTCGACGTGCTTGGAATTTTTAACCGATCTCTTCGAAAATACGAGCATTATTTTCAAAGGCGATAGAGATACCATTAGATAGCATTCATTGACGTCAACGAGATACTTGGAGCACACAATTTCGAATTATCATATATTTTGCATCGATATCGGAAACTTCCTGGAAAATTAGACTTTTTTTTAAACGAATTTTAATCTAAGAATTAAAAGAAAAAAAATATAATACGTCTAATTTCCAATCTTCGAACTTCAACACGTTCACTGTCCATGACCTGTATATGGGTCAGATCACTACGCTATTGGATACGCCGCTGAGAGATCGGACAGTGAAAGATTTATATGCCAATTGGAAGTTAAATAATTCCGTGTAAAGAAACGTACATGTCCCTCGTGTGATTGCGTAATCAGAAAAAGAATTGATGGACAATCGAGGCGATCGATACGCGTTAAGCAACGCTCCCCCGTAATTATTTCTCCTCCACCGGTCGAATCTGTAATGATCGACGCGAGGGACCGTGCATTTTCCACCAGGAATTCTTATCTACGGCGTCGAGTTAGCGGCCGGAAAGAGACGGAGCAAAAAAAGAAAAGGGAAAAAAGCAAAGCGTGTGTCACCGGTGGTCACCACCCGAGCACCAGAGAGGGTGGCCAGGGTGTCACGGGTGGGTAGGTCCAAGGTTGTCAGGGCTACGACTCTCGAAACACACTAACCGACCGCCATCTTTGCTTCTCCTGCGTGCTGCGTGGGTGTATCCGAGCGTGGAGAGAGCGGGGATGAAAGGGAGAGCGGGACGGGGGAGGGAGAGAACGGAACAGAGCCAGAGATGACTGGAGCAGAGAGAGAAAGAGAGAGAGAGACGGAGGAGGACTCGGTCGAACGCGGAGAGGGCCGCAGCGATGGAGAAAGATGGACGGACGGAAGCTGGTGGGGGATGAGATAGGGGAAAAGGGTAGAGGAGGAGAAGGTGAAAATGTGGAGAGAAACGAAGGGTACGTGTAAACAAGGGGGAGTGGGAAGCGCGAGTGCAGGGAGAAAGGGACACGATCGTTCGCGTGGGTGCGTTTCTGTCTGTGTGTCAATTTACTGTCATCCATTAAGCACAGCTCGCATTCGTCAAATTTGAGAAACGATATTTTCAGTTTAAAAACGAAGGATTAGGAGCAGTCTTATCCCAAAACAATCTTCCTAGAACCATTAATCCTGCTGGGAAAAAAATTATTCTGCAACCGAAAAAATGCTATCAGCAATAGTATGAACAGTCGAGCGCTGCAGGCAATATTTACTTGGTGGAAATTTTTTTTTTTCGCTGTTACGATTTGCAAAGATGAGTTAGTGTCTGCCAAAATGTCAGAATTTCAGGTTCCACGGAAACGCATTCGTGACGTTCGTAGTAATAAACTCGAAAGATAAGGGAACGCTAGAAAAGAGACGGAGGGAACGTAGAGGCGGTGGAGCGAGTGAGGGGGCCGATAAGGCGAATCGTGGGAAAGAGACAGCGATATGAGCGCGAGAGTGGGGAGGTTACGGAGCACCGTAGGGGGAACGGAGCGGGAGTAGAGGAGAGGGAAACGAGATAAAAGCTCGGACAGATGAGAGGCGACCAATGGCGAGCATCTCCCCCACCAATGGTTCAGCGCAGCATCCTATGATTCGTAGGAGGCGCGGGTCAACGGAAGTGCGCATGTACGCCCTCGATGGACTGAACTGACACTGCTCCCTTTTCCACGGCCCTCCGCGACACCGACTCTCCGGGGGTGCATTGCGGATATAGGGCGTGGCGTCTGGCCCTTCGCGACGTCGCGTCGGGAACTCGAAAATAGGGCTGGGACTATACTCGAACCCTACGAAATTACGCTTCAATGTTCATGCTCGAATCGGAGCGGACGCTAGATAGCTATTATTTCGACTCCAAAAATGAAATTTGAATATTTTATCGAACAACGATAGTGGAATTGGGGCTGGAATTATTTCGATATTTGGACCGTACCATTTAAAGTAGAATATTTGAGTATTTATAGATTAATATTGGAATTGGAGCTAGGCATTATTGGAGTAGTTTGTTGTACAATAAGATTTGAATATTGATATTCGAAATAGGGAGTCGATTTATATTCAGACCTTACGACTATCTCTGAATTTATAGATTAATATTGAAATTGGAGCTAGGCATTATTGGAGTAGTTTGTTGTACAATAAGATTTGAATATTGATATTCAAAACAGGGAGATTTATATTTAGACTTTACGAATATCTCAAAATTTATAGATTAATATTGGAATTGGAGCTAGGCATTATTTGAGTAGTTTGTTGTACAATAAGATTTGAATATTGATATTCGAAACAGAGAGTCGATTTACATTTAGACCTTACGAATATCTCTGAATTTATAGATTAATATTGGAATTGGAGCTAGGCATTATTGGAGTAGTTTGTTGTACAATAAGATTTGAATATTGATATTCAAAACAGAGAGTCAATTTATATTTACACCTTAGGAATATCTCTGAATTTATAGATTAATATTGGAATTGAAGCTAGGCATTATTGGAGTAGTTTGTTGTACAATAAGATTTGAATATTGATATTCAAAACAGAGAGTCAATTTATATTTACACCTTAGGAATATCTCTGAATTTATAGATTAATATTGAAATTGGAGCTAGGCATTATTGGAGTAGTTTGTTGTACAATAAGATTTGAATATTGATATTCAAAACAGAGAGTCGATTTATATTTAGACCTTACGAATATCTCTGAATTTATAGATTAATATTGGAATTGAAGCTAGGCATTATTGGAGTAGTTTGTTGTACAATAAGATTTGAATATTGATATTCAAAACAGAGAGTCAATTTATATTTACACCTTAGGAATATCTCTGAATTTATAGATTAATATTGAAATTGGAGCTAGGCATTATTGGAGTAGTTTGTTGTACAATAAGATTTGAATATTGATATTCAAAACAGAGAATCGATTTATATTTAGACCTTACGAATATCTCTGAATTTATAGATTAATATTGGAATTGGAGCTAGGCATTATTTGAGTAGTTTGTTGTACAATAAGATTTGAATATTGATGTTCGAATCAGGGAGTCGATTTATATTTAGACCTTACGAATATTTGAATATTTCTGTTCGAATTAATCTCAATTAAAATAGTTCACTATTCGGATATTTAACTAATATTTTAATGCTACAAATGAAAAGTTATCTAATTTATTGAATACTCTTAATCACGTGACAGTATAATTGCGAAATCCTCAACGTCCTAACAAATACGTAGATCCAATAAGTATCATTCTCCGAATTGTGTTGAATCAACGATAAAATAGCGATCGAAGAAACACTATTTATCGATCTATTTAATATCATCGAGTTTCGTTCGTTCAGACGTCGGTTTAAAAGATTGATGGATAGATAATAATTAACGGTCTGCAGATGCGATTCGTTGTTCTTGAATAGAATTCGCCCAACTCGAGAGAATATCGGTCGGTGAAATTCGGAACAGATCCTTCCGTCGTGACAAGTGGAAATCCAGGTGCTTTCCATTTCTAACGATCGCCGATCGCCAGAGACCCAATCGTTACGAGGCTCTGTGAACCACGAAAACCGATTTCTATTCTTCTCTCCCATCTAGCGTGGCTCGACTTGGACGTATCGATAGGCAAATTGCGCTTTCGACTGCGACGAACCGACCGAGATCGAGCGAATTAAACCCCGGAGAGCGTCGGTTTCCAATTTTCTTTTCTACGAATGGCTCCGACGAGAATAATCCAATATTTAATCGACGATGCAGCTCCCGGATGCAACGAGGAGCATTAAACTAATTTATTGAACCAATAAGATAAACATATATCAATTTATTCTTGACGATCGTGAAATATTTAATTCCATAATCGATGCGATTCTTACATTTTATTTCTTCCTCCAGCATCGAAGTCTCCGTCTCGCGACAATCCCTGTATCTTCCGATCGAAAGAAATTATTCGTTCGGAACTTATCCGGTTTCGGTATGTAAATAAATATTTCCGGTAATTGTGTTTCTCGTTCGCTCGATTAATATTTTAAAAGTAAAATTTCTTGATATACCGATAAACGGGGTTAGTCACGCTGTTGCGAAGATAAGTGTGTTTTTTATATCTTGCGGCTAGATAAATGTTTATTTGCTCCGTTACGGAAACCGTCGTCACGAACCTTCGTAAATCTCTCTTTTCTCGCTGAGCGCCACTCACCGAGATAAAATTGATTTCCTGTAATCGACTGTGTACTTTCCCTCGGTGTCGTTATTTTTCCCTCCAGATACCACGAATTTTTTTTAACTGAAAGCTGAATTCAACGCAGTCCGCCTCCGAGATACAGAATTTTCACTTACGCGATCTTACGTCTTCGACGTTATCTCGAACGTTCTTTTCATCCGACAAGAAATTAGATTAAGCTCTATTGACAATCACAAATGTGATCCGTATTATCGAACCGTGGCAGGAAACAGACAAAACATCTCGTTATCAACGTTCCACGGTCAGCTGACACGATTGCTGACTTTAAAGATCATTGTCGTCCAACCATTGCGCATCTTTTTTACTAACTCTTGTTTCTACAAAACCAATATATTCTTGCGAGACTCGTACAAACTTTGTTACAATGTCTCCTTTCTCGTTTTAGAAATCCTTTGTTTAGCCTTCGAAACACTTTCAAAACACTCTAATATTTTATTTAAACTCTTTGAATCTTCGAGATCTTCGATATATTCGAGATTCTCGATATTCTCGATTGACAAGATACTATCGAGGACTCGTCTCGATCTCGATATTTTCGAGACCTCGAACACCCCTATCTAATATTTGCAATATGCATTTTATTCTTCGATACGTTGACATGTTCGTAATCGTCTCGTGTTTCCCGATTAGCGTTCGGTGGCTTTGGACAAATGATCCAGCGTGTTAATGATTTCGAAAGCGCACAGGATCACGTTCCTCTCGGTATCGGTATCGCGAAACGTTTTACGGGGAGCACGGGTCCCGTAAATCGCTCGTATCGAATTTATTCCCACACTGGAGCGCAAATGCGCGCGCTAAACGTGCACGCAAACCGCAAGCCAAGTTCGAGCCAAGCGGGCGAAAACCCGTTTCGTACGCGTGATTTACGCGCATGAATAAAGTCACCTGCCGCCGGCAGGTAGTACGTTTGTCGCACGGTAGCTCGTACAGGTTTATACGAGTTCATTCCTTCCCATCTTGTCGCAATTTCAATGAATCATTCGCCGCGTACGCGTGGACCAAACCTGAACCGTCGACCGACTGAAATTATATTAAAGCAACAGAATGTCGATCGTTACCCTTCGTTAGAGGGGTTGTTCGATAAATAATCAAGCACATACGTTGTACATTTCTCTATTAACACGTTGACTGCCGTGAGGGTCACCGGTGACCATCATCACGAAAAATGCATTAAACACGATTATAGAATTCGCCTTATCTGCTGTAAATAATATTTCAACTTAATATGGCGTCGCATAATAAAAGATTCTTGTTGAGCAAAACACATAAATCTATCTATATATATGTATAAAATAAAAGGCCTGACTCACTGACTCATCAACGCCTAGGCTAAGCCCTTGGACATAAAAAGCTGAAGTTTTGCACAGAGGTTTCCTTTATGATGTATACAAGAAATAAGAAAGGATATTCTGAAATTCAACCTCTAAGGGGGTGGAAAGGGGTTGCAACGTCTGTATAAGGAATATTTTATTTGTGGTCGGAATTACTTGAAACTTGGTCTTAATGCTCTTTGACATAATTAATCAAACACCTATTTCGGCATTTTAAAAAAATTCAACATCTGAAGGGGTGAAAAGGGGATGCAACGTTTGTATGGGATATATTTTGTTCATGGTCGGATTTACCTGATACTTGGTCTGAATGCTCATTGATACACTTATTTCGCATTAAAGTTGCCTTATTTCCGTAAATGGATCTAGAAACTTCAAATTTAACATACAGGGTGTCTCACCCGATTTTGACATCTTCATTTTCTCGCTATTGTTACTCGTAACTAAAAATGTTTCAGCGGAGGCTTGAATGGTATCGAGTGGAGCATATTCTGATGTTATTAGTTTTTTCGTAAGTGGACGCGTAAAGGTCATATAAAGGTCAACTTTGTTTTTTTAAATGGAACGAGGTATTTTTTAATACATCAATCGATTCAGCTGGACAATCGTTATAAAAAAGTACTAACTGTGTAACGTCGAAAAATTAGTAGTTTAGGAGATATTTCAATTTAAATAATTTTAAAACACCATTACTGTTCTACTAAGACGTTAGCGTTTATTTACAGGAATAGTTCAACGTAACGACCATTTACATCACATGTCATTACTTAAGCTATATAAAAAAAGTTATTTAATAACAAGAATAGTTAGTTTTTAATTGGATAGTGAAAATTGACTATAGTGATATCTTAAAATGAAATACAATGAAATTCATATGAAATAGACTTATGGTATAAAAAGAAGTTATATAATAATAAGAATAATTTTCATATATCCAATGAAAATTACTAATAGATGTATGTAATTTTTAATTGGATAGTAAAAATTGACTATATGTAGTGATATCTTAAAATGAAATACAATAAAATTTTTATGAAATAGCCTTATGCTATAAAAAAAGCTATTTAATTATAAGAATAGTTAGTTTTTATTTGGATAGTAACTACTAAATAAACGTTAACGTCTTAGTACAACAGTAATGGTGTTTTAGAATTATTTAAATTGAAATATCTCCTGAACTACTAATTTTTCGACGTTACATAGTTAGTACTTTTTTATAACGATTGTCCAGCTGAATCGATCGATGTATTAAAAAATACCTCGTTCCATTTAAAAAAACAAAGTTGACCTTTATATGACTTTTACGCGTCCACTCACGAAAAAACTAATAACATCAGAATATGCTCCACTCGATACCATTCAAGCCTCCGCTGAAACATTTTTTGTTACGAGTAACAATAGCGAGAAAATGAAGATGTCAAAATCGGGTGAGACACCCTGTATAAATACGTAATTATTATCTTATTACTAAACCGTTGCAATGGTGTAAATTCGCTTAAATATCGGTATGGGTGTCGTTATGAAGATCTTTTGAGACGTTAATTACGAAAACGGTATCAATTTTTAAATGTAAGATGGCGACATGACATAAAATTAAAACTCTATAGAGTCGAATGGGGGCTTAGAAGGTTTTATGGAGCAACAATATCTATTTCCGAGGGAACTAAACGGTTTCCTGTGCGAGCGAAGCCGCGGACAAAAGCTAGTCTATCAAATAATGCACCAAGTTATGTTCCGTCGAGTAGTACCGAGGCAACGTCGATCGCGAGCGTTATCTCGCCATAATCGCGGATCGACTTCTTTTTCTCCCAACTTTATTTTCGTCCCCGTATCTTTCTCGGAAGCGTGCTCCAGCGTCGGCTGCAGGATCCTTGGAGTCGGTTTCCAAAGGCGCGTAAATAAGGACGATTGCGGTCAGGACGTTGCTGATAAGTGTCATTGTCCCAGCACGGCGTCGTTCTTTGCGGTCGTCAGCTTCCGGAATACGTCAGGATCTCCGCGACACGATCGTGTCCGACGCTTATTACGACCAATTAAAAAAATTTACAAACAATACGCCATTATCGGTCGATACGAACGGCTAACGGCGATGGGAAACGCTGTAAATCTCCACGAATTCCTCGCGAACGAGTTTGTAATTGAAATTTTTTTATTATTAAAATCGCAGTGGATCCATCGCGTTGTCTGTGAACTCCTATTAAACGTAACATCGGTTACCAAACTCGAGAAGGAAACGCGTAACGTTTAGAATTATTTTAGGAAAGTCTAGCGAAATTCACAGTGGACGCGACAAAAGCCTAACTTCGCTCGAGTGATTCTATTCTGAATTGTATTCTCACGATATTGCGTTGCTAGCTTCATCGTACAGAATTCTTGATAACGTCTCTTCCTCTTTTTAACGTCAAATGTTTCTCTTTGTTTCAGTTACTGTTAAGAGTGATCCCGATCAGGGACACAACGAGACGCAAGCGGATGCTGCATCGCCACTATCGAGCGTAAGTTATTACATCGTCTTTCATAATCATTTACAAACATACTTCGTTTATAATTACCCTCTGAATTCGACACTACGAACCGTTGGACCTCAAAGATCAATAGTTTGAACACCGATAAGAGAGTGTGTCCGGTCGGATCGTTGAACTCGCCTTCAAACATGGCCGACCGCGACGGACTCGGAGAATTATCTCGAAATAAAATCTTCCATAACCTTCAAACCTTGCAACCTCGTTAATTTTTATATAATTCAATAACTCTCTTCCAATACTCGAGGTCAAAGCCACGAAAGCCTTAAATCTCAAACTCTCTTTCAATGCTTGATAATAATAATTAACATAAAACTTGATAGTATACAAATTTTGTATTACGCATTTAACAAAATTTTCCAAAAACCCATAAGGAAATCCAGACTAGAATAACCCCTCAACTCTTTCGATACGTCGAGCTTCCAGAAATGTAATACTTAAGTAAATCATTGTCTTCTAGTGCAACTCGTATCGTACCAAAATATAGAAAGCGAGAAATAAACGCACGTCGAAACAGTCAAATTAAACAAATTTTTTAACAATATACGACTACAGTTAGTATCGAAAGGGTTAATAGTTGACACGCAGGGTTGTTAAACTCACTCCTAACCTGATTTTCAGGTGGAGTTACCAGAGAGCGCTCATCCGTGCCCCGCGTGCCCTACGGTGCTGCCCAGCTCGCGGGAGCTGACGAACCACCTGCGCGGGCACAATTCGCCGCGCAGCACCGACTGCAGCGGCGAGGACGATTACTGTTGCGGGGTATGCAACAAGGTGCTAAGCTCGGCGAGCTCGTTGGACAGGCACGTGCTGGTGCACTCCGGTGAGCGTCCGTTCAAGTGCAAGTACTGCGAGATGGCGTTCACGACGAACGGGAACATGAACAGACACCTGAGGACCGCGCACTGCACCGCGTCGCCGCATAGTTGCACGGACTCCGAGGGCAGCAGCGACTCCGAGAAACCATCGAAACAGAGACACATCGAGGAGTACAACAACAACGAGATTGCGAAGAGGAACTCGCCGGACTTCATCGACAGGCAAGAAAAGTCGCCGAGCCTGACGGGCAAACGGAAGTGCACGGACTATCTGAGCGACAACGAGGGTCAGAAGAGGCACAAGATACTGTTGAACGACTCGAGGACGGAGATGAAATCGCGTCCGGACGACAGTCAGAACGTGTACAATTGCCCGGTGTGCGGTAGACAGGACTTTGCCACCAGCGCCCTCCTCGAAGCTCATTTGGAATGCAATCATCCGGAGTTCCCCGCAAAATGCGACGCCTGCAACCGGTCGTTCAAGAACCATCGGGTGCTGAACCTGCACCGTTTCATGAACCACTTCGCGGAGCACTCGATAGGGAGCACCGCGAGGAACCTGAGGAACTCCGTGGTGGGATTCAACGATCTGACCTTCGTGGATTTCTCGTCGGACAAGTTCCCGACGATCGCCAGGGCGGTTTGCGAGCAGTCCTTGCACCGACCAGCTTCTGGTGAGGTAGCAAAGTTCCAGTGCTCCAAGTGTTTGAGAGCGTTTCCGTGCAGATCAGCCCTGGACGCCCACGAGACCGACTGCGGGACCGCGAACCCGCAGTCGAGACCGATCAGCGACAACCAGTCCAGGAGGGACGACTTCTTCGCAGGACTGGACCTCCAGAACAAGGCCGCCCTCACCGAGGCCAAAGAGGGCAAAGACCTGGCCGACATCCAGAGCATCATATCGGTCACGTCTGGTCCTATACTGCAAAACTTTCCACGATCCGATGCCAGCACACCGGAGAACAATATGAAATTCAACCCCAGTGTCGGCTCGTCCGGCTCTTCGGGCACGTTCTCGTCGGAGTACCACGAGGAGGAGGCACAGGATGCGTTCGCCGCCGAGTTCAGGAAGATGAAGATGAAGGGCGAGTTCCCGTGCAGGCTGTGCACCGCGATATTCCCGAACCTGAGGGCGCTGAAGGGCCACAACCGAGCGCACATGGGCGTGGGCCCCGGGATGCCGTATCCCTGCAACATGTGCTCGTACACCAGCACCGACAAGGCTACCCTGGTGAAGCATCTGAGGTCGCACAACGGCGACAGGCCGTACGAATGCTCGTTGTGCAACTACGCGTTCACCACCAAGGCGAACTGCGAGCGCCACGTTCGAAACAGCCACGGTAAACTGACGAGGGAGGACATAAAGAGCGTGCTGATATACCATCCGAACGAGAACTCCACGAACGAGAGCGTCGAGAGGAGCTCGCCCAGGGTGATCAAGGACGACGTGCGAAAGAGCTTGGTGTACCCGAGCGACCGTGACGAGCTGCAGCATCAAACGCAGCTGCACTATCCGTCGGTGCCTATGGAGAGCCGTGGCGAGATCAGGATAATAGAGGAGGCGAAGCTGCACAACGCGAACTATTACGAAAAGACGGAGGCGTTCCCGAGGCCCGCGCAACCGATCGAGCTGACGCAACGGAACCCGGCCGACCGGAAGCCGACGCAGGACGGCAAAACGGACTACACGAAGCTCGACGAGGATCTCGAGTCAAGGTCATCGGAAGGCAGCGTGTCTCTAGTCAGTGATACCAAATCAGATTCGCACCAAAGAATACAAGCTAGTCCGATGAACTTGAAGAAGGGTCTGAACGCGTCGGAGAACGTCGGCGAGGACGGGCCGTTGGACCTGTCGATGGACGTACTGGATCTCAGCAAGAAGTCGAAGGACAAGGAGGACAACGAGTTCGTCGCGTCGCACGAGCACTACGGAAAGAACCAGAAGGAACTGTACAACGCCACCAGCCAGCTGTTGCTCACCGAGGCGCTCCTGAAGGCTGGACAGGGCACCTCACAGCCGCCATCTTTGGAGGCGCTGTACGCGAATGCGCACCTCATCTACAGAAACTTCGGAACATTCCCCGGCGGCGTGGGCGCCGGTATTCTGCCGCCGTACCTGTTCAATCCTCACGTGTTCGGGCAGGACTTCTCGATGAAGGAGAGGCTGCAGAAGGAGCTGGTCAGAGGCCTGCAGTTAACCAGCGGCGGCACTCTGGTGGAACCGCCGTCCATCGGTGGTACCGGATTCCCGGCTTTCCCGCCCAGCAGAGACATGAACGCTCAGGCCACCGAGCAGAACGACTATGCGAAGCTGATCTCCGCCAAGATAGCCAGCAAAGCGTTGTCCAGCCGCGAGAAGCCCGACAACCACATACCGTCCGCGAACTCCGTGAAGATGGTGATCAAGAACGGCGTGCTGATGCCCAAGCAGAAACAGCGACGATACAGGACGGAGAGGCCGTTCACCTGCGAGCACTGCTCGGCCAGATTCACCCTGAGGAGCAACATGGAGCGACACATCAAGCAACAACATCCTCAGTACTGGAGCCAGAGACCCAGGGGCGGTCACTCGACCAGAGGCAGGCCACCCTCGAACAACCCGACATTGCTGCAGAATCTCGCGACAACGCAAGCCACGCAACCGTACCCAAACATCCTACCGAAAGCGGAGCAACCGGCGAGCTCCGAGTACGCGAAGCATCCAATCTCGGACCAGGTGAAGTACGCCATCCTGGCGCAGCAGTTGAAGGCCAACAAGGTCGAGGAGGACTCCGAGGAGGAGCTGGTGATCGACGAGGACCCGCAGGAGAAGGACGCCCAGGAATCTCAGGAGCAGAAGAAGTGCACGAGCCTGCTGAGAGGACAGCTGGAGGCAGACTCCACGAAGGAGATGGCCACCGTGAAGGAGGAGGTCGAGGAGCCCTCGAAAGCTGACTCGGAATCGTCCAACACCGAGTCCGCTCACAGTGACAACGCCGACGAGGCAAAGACCTCCGACACGGAGAAAGCAGCGGAACCAGAGGACGCGATGAGCGACAATGCAGGCGATCGCGTGTTCAAGTCGGACCCGGACGAGGAGAAGCAAGAGAAGATGGAGGACGGGACGACGGACCTGGCGAGCGTCTCCGAGCTCCTGGACAACGCGTCGCAACAGTACCAGCAGTTCCAGCCGCAATACCTGAGCGACGAGGAGGGCCTGGTCGCGTCGAACAGCGACTGCAACAACTCCGGTAGCGACGAGAAGTCCGACTCGGTGAACTCGCTGAACTCCGTCGCCACCGCCTCGTCGAAGAAGAAGAAGAAAAAGAAGAAGAAGAAGAAGAAGAAGTCCGCGTACTCGATGGCGCCGAACCGCGTGATCTGCCCGTACTGTCAGCGACCGTTCCCGTGGACGTCCTCCCTGAGGCGACACATTCTGACGCACACGGGACAGAAGCCCTACCAGTGCATCCATTGCTCGCTCCTGTTCACCACGAAATCGAACTGCGATCGCCATCTGCTCAGGAAGCATCACAAGGCGAACCCGAACAAGATCCGCAGGTCCAGGAACTCGTCGTCGCCGGAAAGCCAGGCAGTGATCGGCAACAACAACTCTTTCTCCATGAGAAACGTGCCCGAGAGGCCATACAAGTGCAACCAGTGCCCCAGCTCCACGTTCTCCACCCTGGGGAACCTGAAGAAACACCGTTCGACCAAGCACGCGCGCAAGACGAAGTGTAGGTCCGACACGCCGTCCAGCGAACCGCAGAACAGCCCGCAGGAATGCACCAAGCAGAACGAGCAGACCGACTACGACAGCCAATCGTCGAGCGTGTCCGAGAGCATGGAGACCTCGTCCGTACCGGAGCTGCCCAAGACGACCGTGAACACCTCGCCGTCTACCAACGACACGCCCAGGTCCAGGAGACCGTCACCGAGATCGTCGCCGGGTCCCAGCGACGTCCCTTTCAAGTGTCACCTGTGCGACTGCGGTTTCGCCGAGAGGCAGGACTGTCTGGAGCACATCAAGATGAATCACAAACGATCGTACGAGATGCTGGTGGCGAAGGGCGCCCTGGACATGGACATCGACACGGCCGAGGACCAGCAGCAACAGCATCAGCCGCCACCCCATCATCCCAGCGACGGCGAAGAGAAACGGGGACGTTTCCCGGACTATAGTAACAGAAAGGTAAGGTCTTGGTTGCTGTCTCCTCGTTGCACGTCTTCAAGTGGACTACTTGTGTTCTGTAATAGATCTCATTAACGAAGGATCCTCGCATCAACTAAAAGGTTGGCTCTTCCAACATTTCCAGGTGGTATGCGCGTTCTGCATGAGGCGGTTCTGGTCCGCGGAGGATCTGCGTCGACACATGAGGACGCACACGGGCGAACGACCGTTCTCCTGCGACATCTGCGGCCGTAGGTTCACCCTGAAGCACAGCATGTTGCGACACCGAAAGAAGCACGAGTCCATCGACTCGTCGATGTACGTGGGCACCAGCGGCGACGAGGAGAACTCGCCCACGCAGCCGCCGCCTATCACGCCACGGAGCCAACAACAGCCGCCGATCCTGGTGGCGGCGAACTCCGGGAATCCCAGGATCCAGGACAGAATCTCGTTGCCCACGGTCGCGCCTGTAGCCACTGGCGACGCGGCGCCCAGCGGACTGATGAGATTCAATCCGTACGAGAAGCTGACTACCCTGACAGGGAAGCTGGCAGGCATCCCGCAGAACGCGAACCCCGACGCCAGCGAGAGCGCGGACGATTTGATCTCTAACCTCCTAGGAATAAGGGACAAGAACTTCATCGACCGGGTGCTCCAAGCGTCGGCCGACGACGCTGCCAAATTGCTGGGAGTAAAACGCAGCCACGAATGAAGCCCCCTTCGCCCGCTGACCCTGGACATTTCACGACCGTGCCTTAGGTTCCTCCCCCTCCTCGTGCTAGGCGAAGTCGACTGGTTGACTGAGTTGATCTTCGTGGGAATGTTAGTGTTCTTAGGCGTACGAAAAAAAAAAGGTACACGATACGCGGGACTTTGACGCGTCTGCTTCAATCCTTTCGTTACCGGGGCTTGTACAACGATTACAGTTCGTACGGGAGACCGTCCGTGATGGTTGGATGCTGAAGATGTTCGCTACGTAGAAGCAGTTACTGAGTTAGCTGCACTAAACAGCTATCGTGGTAACTTTTTACTGCGTGCAGTCAGTCTGGCGATAGGATCGGGTCCGCAACCAAAGACGTGGAGTCATGTATTTGTAAAAGACTCTGAAATGATTCGTTGCTGAATTCGTTGAGACGACAAAACGAAAGACTATTCGATGGATGTTTCATATTCTTTTTATTGTTGCACTCGATCGACAGTCTAACGGTAAAGGTATCATCTTGTGAAAAAAATCTTCAATTCTGAGAGAAAACAATGTCCAACTGTTGTTCGGTTTTATTGGTTTTTTACCGTGTTTATTATCAATTAGAAGTAATACCGTTTTCCGTCGCTTTATTCTATAAACTTTCTTTCTTTTCTCTCAGGAAAGAGCTTCTGATGGTATTTTTAAACGAAGATAAAAATTGCAGTGTCGATCAAAATGAAAAACATTTCGAATTAAAAACAAAATTTCGCTTTTGCGTATATTTAGCGAGTCTCGACGGTTCAACGATGGTTTCGTCGATCTCAAAAAGGTTTCACCGGGTTTCCGCGTGGATGCGTGAACGAGTCGGGAGGAACATGTATCGATTTCGAAGGTGCAGCGCCACTTTACCCTTTACAGCTTAACTGTGTAGCCAGCGATTGCATGGTCGCTGCTCCTACTTTCCCCGTTGGTAATGTGCCTACAGTTTCTTGTTTCTTTCGAATCGCGCGCGTTTCAAAACGCGAGTGGTGTGTACTCGCGTGTATTTCTCTCTCTTTCTCTCTACTCTGTATTATGTACATATATATATCCATGCACGTGTGAAGTACACGTTTCTAGTAACTATAAGGGTCGGCGTCGTACGCCGAAAGAACATGATAGCCTTGCCAATACGGAGATGACCATAAGCAAAGGAGGATGAATGTGCCTGTGTGTCGAGATGGCAAGGAGAGCGTCGGTATTCGAACGTGGACGCCCTACCTTTACAGACCGGGCCGTACTGAAATCCAAAGATACATTTTACACAACGAATTAAGTTAGCCATATACGTACTTCTATTTATTGTTTGTCACGTACTTAGAGCCGGGAATTCGCAGCGCGCAACGAGGAAAACTTTTCCCCTCCCCCCTTATTGATTGTCGAACATGGGGAACGAAGTCTCGATACGTGAAACAAAGTCGCCGAAAGAATCGAAAAAGCGACGAATCGATTATCGATCGAGTCTCCGTCGACTCGATTGGTACAGTCGCGTTCGTTCTCTCGGTCGTTATTGTGCAAATCGAAAACACGGTCGACGATAATTCGTAAAGTAGAGCAATATAGAAAAGTTTATCATGATATATATAAATATATACATATGTAATAATCGATTTCTATTCCGTCGCGTAAAGATTACTTGTATATAGATAGCCTAATTAAACACTCTTGGTAGGTCTATGTTTCGCGTCGTGCATAGTCCATGTTAATGAGTTCTCTCAGAATGAAACTATATTTAAATGCAATTATACCAAATAGTCGGTTACGGTTCGATCGCCGTAGCGTTTATTTCGATATCTCGGGACGCTCGAACGCAAATCGAACCGACCGATAAAGATTTGTATCTCCTAATTGTCATACTTTCTCCTTTTCCTATCCCTCTACTCCACTTTTTCTTTCCGTGCTTTTCGTCGTTCACCACCGTCAATCCCTGTTGCATCACACATAACACACACCTACATTCACGCGCGTGCGCAAGTGTTACTTCCTTCTGTTTTCTTCGTCCGTTTCCCTCCCTTTGTCTCTCTTTTATGCTCACTGTATTTATTCTTTTCTAGCGAGAGCGGCTGCGTATGAATCGACGTGCGCTCGTCAAAAAGTCGAGCCGTTGAAAAGTTCGCTCGGGGTGCTTTCCGTTTCGCTTTAAACGCGTCTCGCTACGAATACGACGCGACTTTAGAGTATTTTAGGTTCCTTCTCGATGTTGTTTTACACACGTATCGCGCGGTATATTTATTACGAAATAAACTGCGTAGACATTTAGTTGAACGTCGACAGGAACCGTGGGCATCGAATCTACGACAAATTCGTTGCACGTTGTATGTATACATAAAGAATGACACTTTTTCCGCGTCATCGATTCAATCAATGATAGGGATTCGCGACGCATCGAACTCCAAGGCCGAATCCATTTCGCAAACGAGCGGGGTAATCGCACCCGTAATTTTAAGGTTAAGAGCGTTTCAGGGTCACAAACGAGGCGATTCGACGATTGTTTCGATCGAAGCATGAACGTGTATAGTGAAAAAAATTTACGTTGCACACGATTTATGTGAACCCTACCACGTGTAAATATAGGACATACTGCAAGTATGAAAAGTCGGAATGATCGAGCTCGAAACTTAAGATATCGGTGATAGACCCCACAAAAATTTGTATATTTACTTTCGTTATCATTTCGACTGTGTATTTATTAACGAAGTATCGAAACGACTTGTAATACGAAACAAACATTACGAAAATCAAAACGTAAATTAGCTTTTGTTCTTTTTGTATGTTTCACGGAAGACACCCCTCGTAATTTTGCACTGAATCGGCGTTTCTTTGTTCTAGTACGAAGCTTATTTAAAGGGAGAGCAGAAATTTCATCGCTCGAACGATCTTGTTTTATTTGCAATTTTCTGACGGAAATTTAGTTGCTGATTTAAATCGAGGGTAAGCTTGTCGATGAGTTTTCCAAAAAGATCGGGATTAAAATTATACTACGTGCAGCTGAGACCACATGGATGAAAAACGTTCCTCTGAACTTATGCCCAAAAATGCTATATTGAAAAAATATAGATAATCATAATAAATGTTAAAATTATACACGTGGACATAAGTTTATAGAAACTTTCTTTTTCTATTTGGTCTTGTTAACTTATATAACAAAAAAATTATTAAAAACATCAGGCTAATCTCGATCATTTTAAAGAAACAAATAAAAAATCGTCGACCAAAATGTCATGCCTGACGAGAGAAAAATTAGCCCAACCTAAACCTAATCCTATCTTTAACGTTATCCATACCGCATACTTAAGAACATTAAAATTCGCCAAGAAGTATTTTGTACGTAAATATCTATTCAAGAGCCACCTTCGATTTTAGGTTTAGGTTAGGCTGTCTGATGTACCTAATCGACAAATCCACCGATTCGAGAGTACTTCGGTCTCTCAGTTCTATTTCAGAATTTCAAATTTCTCGCTGCCAAAGTTAGCTGCTAATCTTTTTCTTGATGCTGTAATTTTCAGTTACGGTCGAACAGATTTTTGGCGGGAATGTATTTAATCGACGTCGATGTACAGAAACAAACAGGAAACGCTGTTTCAGGCCTTGCTTAACGTCGATGCGCCGCAACGTGTCGGCGAAGTCTGCGTAAAGAACGTATAAAGTATGTAAACGATAAAAATCTATTTATTAAAACGGCGAATACGTTTGAATCTTTGGAGTGACGTTTTTCTTGATTCGAATTAAGAGAATTTAAGCTATGGAGTAATTATTGTAGCGCACGTGTACATGATTATGTTGTATCCTTGTTTAAACTTTGCCTATGAATAAGAATATACGATATCAAAACGACAAACCGACGATTCGTTTTTTCATTGCGTCGTTCTTTCAGATTCTCGATGATTAACATGTACGTTATAAATAATTAAAGAGAATTTTAAATACTAATAATAATTAACAGAGACGAATACAGGAGAGAACCCAGATTTGAAATCTTTTTATAGTAACCTAAATAATCAAATTCACAGTTAATTCAGGTTTCTTTTTGCGAGTACGATACTTTTCCTCGTTGCAAATAAAAAAAAATGGAAACAAGGGAGAGGTAATAATGAATGCGCAAAGAGCCCATTTCCACAATTTTATTACCCGTCAAATACTATAATATTTCACTAATAGTAACGTCCAGTAAATAATGTCAATTAAAATAATAAATTATTAGGAGCAACCAAGCGTGCATCGCTATGTACATGTAAATATTACACATTTCACTAATCTGCGCTCTACTTTAAAACGCTATCGACAGAATAGCGTCGAATGCCGATATAAGAAAGACTTGCTTATATTTATTTATTCTTAATGTTTTTTTTTTTTTTCTCTTAAATCTTTGCACTTCCTCTTTCCAAGTCGCTCGGTGAGACATATATTGTCAAGGGATAAAACCTCGCGTCCGTTGTTCGTTTCAACGTCTGCCTGTTAAAATGTTTCGCTGTTACGGTTATACAAACGTGTGCGTTCAACGAGAAAGACACTCAACTATTAAATGACCAAACAACATCGAGGCTCGTACGGAGCTTTCTATTAAAAAGATTCTCAATCTTAAACGATCGAAGTAGCTAGCAACAAGTATTTCGCTACTCCGGCGCATTAAAACATCGTCATATATCTTCCTTAATTTCTCCGTAAGTTACAAACGTGAGTTAACAGTTCCCGGAAGTACTGGTCACGGTTTGAGAAATCGCGGAGAGCGACGGAAACCGTCGAGAAAACACGAACAATGTGTGTGTGTGTGTATATATATTCATATATCAATTAAATGGACGCGTCATCGCTACAAAATCTCTGTTAACGCGTTTAAAACCGGCCTAAATAAATCATCTTAAGTACTTAACGTTAATGTACGATAGTGGAGTAAAACCATGGTGTGCATGCATATATATGCGCAGGTCGGAAGTATGATACAGTTATTGGCTGAAACTCTGATCCTGGATAAGAACTAGAGCCTTCCTTCTTGTATATGTTTTAAAATACACGGATACACGTGACAAGTATTCATGGATTGACGTATAATCAACATCTTATCTATGTAACAATATCAGTTACAATGTTTCAATTTCTATTATTACTATTTTGTGTAAAACGCACGCCAACTTAATCGTATCGATGAACGAAAGTCATGGAAAGGAAAATGCAAATTAAAAAATCAAGGAGAAGGACGGAAAGTATCGTGAAAGAACGTTTATCCGTCTGTTTACGTAACGCGGTTAACATTTTACTCAAATAAAAATGTATCAACTGCTGACGGATAAAGAGTTTTCATATAATTTTTACTCATTACTTTATTTGATTCAAAATTGCGGCCAATGCTATAATAATTTATTCGAATAAAACAGTTTAATCCGCGTAACTATCTAGATAAAGATTTCTATGAAGTCATCGAATAATGCCCAACGTTGGCTATTAGAAGTGAAATAGATAAGATCACGTAAATCCATGTACCCGAGTACTAACCAGTTGAGCATTAATCGACTAATTTCTTCTCAACTAATTAACCGATTATGCCATGCGATTAAAAATTGCATCAGAATTAATCGCGATTAACATTAATCGATTATTGAAATGAATCGATCGCAACGATTGACGATCGAATTAATGGTTACTTTTCAATGGCGAGAAACCAATGCGACCAACGATCAATTTAATCGTCGATTGTTGCGGTCGATCAACGTTTATCCATTTTAATCACAATCGTCGATCGTTACTTTGATCAAATTTTGCCCAACACTGGTATCAACACCTAAAAATAGTATCACTTGTTTTGCTGCGCGCAACCTTATATTCACGTGTACCCGTGAACGTTGGGGGGCTCTAGTAAAACTACGCAGATACGTAGACACGTGTCGATATAATGAGAAAGCGGACAAAACATGGAAGCGATCACAAAATTACTACTACACATATGTACACGTATTGCAGCATTCTCTGATTTCTGACGATAAAAGCGATTTGCCGTTTGGCAAACTTATCTTATGATCATCTTCTTCCCATCTGTTTTATTGTATCGTTTTCGTATAAACAAATCGGTAGCACTTTAGGCATTCTTCACATACAGATAACATCCATCCTATATGCACTCATAAATAAATTTAACGTAGACTGAGAATAATAGAAATAATTAGGTCGTTGGCGATCACCATACACCAAAATCATCGGGCTATATCATGTCGTTTACATCTAAACTAGTGTCCGGCTGAGTCATGTTATCCGCAGAGAATTCGAACGGTTCCACTTGGTCCTTGATGTCTCCCTCAATTTTCACCGCATTACTACTCACGTCACCGATCATCTCGTTGTTGTCGACCATGTCGGTCGCATTCAATGTATCCTCCGTCTTTATGTCATCCTTTATCATGAACGCCTGCTTCTTCGGTTTTGTCTCCCGTTTGGTCTCCGCTCGATCTCTCTCGTACATGAACGTTTGTCGTTTCCTTTTCATCGGTTTGCACACTTTCTTGTACAGTACGTTCATTTCTTTTATTCTGCTGGTCGGTATTGTCCAGTCCATATCCTTAGACGTTATGTCAGAGTTGCGTGTAGGGTCCATCGTACTCTCGTACTCGGGGATCTCTAATCCCAGCTTTTTCATCACGCTGATCATTATTTCATCAACGTTACCGTTGATTATCAAATCTGCCTTTTTGTCCTAAAATCATCATATCGTTCATATTTTAATATCCAAAGGAACGAATCTAGGTGTCGTCTCGCGTGGGTCTTCTTGAAATTTATTTAAAATATGTTTTAATCGCTGAACAATGTTAAAGATATCTTTATCTCTTAGGAGAAATGTTGAGAAAGCTATCATCAATATCGTTTGAATACGAGACAATACGTTTTCTTTATCGTGAGAACTTATGGTTCCCTCCCTCCCCAAAAAGTGGAAAAGTTATCTTACGTGTTTTGTAGGCTGTAGATTACATATAACGAGTCGACCTCCGTACTTTTTGGTATACAGAGGCAAATTACCGCTGGGAATAATTTGCAGTGTCGTCCCAAGACATATGCTTAAATCCGCGACACTGAAAATATATTTTTTCATACAGTTTTATGACCGACATTCGCGGTACCATATAAGTGAAATATAATTGTCAACTAAAACCTGAGATATCGATATAGGATTTTCTGATCAAGGAAATTTTTTCCAAAAAATTTTTTTGTATACTTGCGCAGACAGATAGAGCATCAAAATTTTAAACATTTAACATGTACTTCAACACAACCATGAAACGCACGTTAGGTACTCTTCCTTTCATCTGTTCGCAAAAAACACCAAATTTTTAGTAAAAATGATACATTAAGATGAAATCACATTCAATAAATGTGAAATTTTGTTTGTTTTTTTTTTTTGTGTAATACACTTGTATTATTCTTCTGTTTATGAAATCTTGAATAGTGCCTCAAGAGTTCCATCGTTTGTGCGCCACAATAGAAAACATAATTGACCTTACAAGTACATGAACATCTTTATTACGGTACAAATGATCGTCAAGTTACCTAGAGTGCAAATCGGACAACGTCAGATCACTGTCTGGCAAGTTGTGTTCCCAATCGAGGATGGTGTCATGCATGCGTCCGCGGCACGGACGACCGCCTATCTGTTCGGATCTACACACAGTGTCGAGCGATTTCTTGCCTACGCTTTTGGTTGCGAAGTTTCGAATAAATTGCCTGAAACGGAATATCGCGGTATGTAGATTTTACCTTTGCATAATTTTCTTAAATATATACCAACCTGCCGCATTTATCACACTGTTCGGTAAACATATTTCCATGCAACTCCGCGAGGTGTTGTCTCTGTACCCCCGATCGAAGATGCAAGCCATCAATGTTCTGACTTATAATGAATTTAACTTTTTCTAAAAGAATCGACCTGTTGCAGAATTATTCTTTTCCATAGCTGCCTCCTTTTACTAAAATCATACTCACTGGAATCAACCAATTTCTTCAATGCCATGTGGGTCTTTGTAGGTATTGCTTCATCGAAGGAGATATTCATGGTAGGCTTTAGACCTTTCTGCTCCAACGTCCACACACCATTTGTACCTCTAATTAATTGGGTGCAGTGCATGCAAACCATAAATAATTTTATACACCATGCTCTCCATTAGACTTATATAAAATATACAGATACTAGTATAACAAAGAAACATTACTTTTTAGAGAATGCAACAAGAAAATTGTAAGTAACGATATTCAAAGAGGTATTAGTGCCCAGAAGTTGCGACTTCCATTAGAGTAAAATAAAAAAGCTGTGGAAATTGTTTAGATTAATTTATATCAATGTTTCGTCTAGAGAACATTTTTATACCACACATCTTGGGTTTCTAAATAGATTCTTAATAATTTTATGATTTCTGCTGCAGTCTATCCATTTATACTGGCAAACAGAAGTATTCGCATAGGCTAGAGTTTGTTATAAAATTATACTCTTAGTTGCTTGTAGGAAATATAGCTTAGGGTCAATAATTTAAATATCCCATAAACAATGAATCTATCTGTCTATCTTGGGAAGTACAAAGATGCAAACATAGTAGTTAGGGTGTTGAAAAGAGGCACCTTTTCCCAGTATCAATTTCTCATAGTCCTTGAGATTATTATTATAAATATTATACAATATTTTGAATGAATTTTCATGTAATAAGTGGCATATCGCAGATTCATTTTCATTAATTTTTGATACGAAGTCGCAAAAAATTTCGTCGCACCCTACCCTGGACTAAATTTTCTAAAAAAAAAACATTAAACAGATAATTATATGTTTTTTCTGCCTGCGTGTAATTTTGGGACAGAGTATTGGCTGTGGCAATGTTTTCGTTCGTCGTAGTAGATTTATTAAGGGTATCATCGAACAGCTAGCATAAATTCATTAAGTTTTCAGGACGAATCATCGTCACCGTTGTCGCGCACAACAATGGTGGACGCGCTGACCAAAATGGAATTTCGCTCGGTTGTTCGCGGCAACCCGTTCCCGCTTGATTAATTTAAAAGAATTGAACGGTGGCGCTTTTGAGCGCACAACAGATCGGAATCGTGGGCCATTGGGGCGCACGGGGAGGGGATGAAAAGTACATAGAAGTAGGGTGGGGATTCGAGAGAAAAATTACAAATGATAATCACCGAAAATCCGGAATGCCCGCAGCAGTACTGATGCCGGCGCCGGTGTGAACGACGACGTGCCGTGCTGCCTGGACCCAATCTGCGAGAAGGCCGCATTTCAGTCGCAACGCCTCGACGCTGTCGTATCTCTAAAAAATGAAAGAAAAAAATAACGCGAGGGTTAAAGTCGAAAGGCTCGCGAATGGTCGATCAGCTCCCGCCAAACGGCCGATCGGAAAACAATGGTTTTTACCTCTTCGAGACCCAGCACTCCTTTGTTTTCGTAGTGCGAGAGACCGTCCGCGTAGCTGCATGACATTTTGCTCGCGGTAACCGTTCGAAAATTCAACCCGAAACCCGTGGAACGACGCTAACAATGGTTCTCGATCCTCTGTTTTTTTTTTTTTACAGCACGGAAACTACCATCTCGACGCCGATATTAACGGGTTACCATGCGCCGTCGGAACGACACGTAAACAATTTGTAAGTTAATGACCGCGTGCTGTTATGTTTATACGCTACGAATGACGATAAGTGATAGGAAACTCGAGATCCACTGAGAACGCATTCTCTGTTTTATAGACTGCACTGCATGCAATGAAATGGCACTTGAACAGAAAGAAGATAATAAACGTGCGGCGCGTGCGCGTTTCGCGCCCCTGGGAGAGGTGGTTTTAGCGTTGCCAGACGCTCGAGTTTCTCGCGACCATGCAATTCATGCCGCGATCAGTTAGCGCCTCCCGCAGCCACCATTCGCGACTAAAACTCGTGGGCGGCATATTCGAAAGGATAAAATGTAAATAACAATAAAAGAAATGCTCATCATAAAATATAACATTCCATAATAGTAATCCCCCCACCTACAACATCGTATAAGATTCGTGGTAAGGGATTCGGACCAAAAACAAGAACCACGGGTTAGATCGTTGTACGTTTATCGGTACAAAGATAGTGTATTTCCTTATGTAGTTATATATTTACTATAATATTAATTATCGTGTGGTATTTTTCATTTGCCAGGCACCCCGTGTATTTAACGATTCTTAACAGTTAATGGCTTCCCGGAAGTAAGCCATGATCTTAGAAGAAATTTAAACAACATTGTATTTGTAAACGTGCCTTTATTGTATTATATACACCACCATTGTATTAATACATAATGCATGCATGATGAATAGGTGAGATTCAGCAACAAGTGCCCTTAAAAAAACATTAAAGCGCCCTTTTCATTTACGATCGATTGAAGTCCGTTTTGCATGAAATAGACTCGAATTGAACAACAAGGTCAAAGGGCGAATGCCTTCTTGTATTGCTGTAATTCGTTTTTCTATTTAGTTGGTAGTAATAAGTTCATAAATCGATTTTCAAACTATTGCTTTGACATAAATATTTGAAACTACCGGTTTTCAAGTAACAGGTATGTTAAATTATAATTCCTGCCGCATATAGCGTTACGATCTGCTTCGAAAGTTTGTCGGTCACGTTGTGTGTGACATTAAAAAGGTAATGGTGTCATAGGCGGGCAAAAAAGTACATTGCATCAGTAATCAAGCTATGTATTTATTTATGAATTTAAATACTCCTGATTAAACTGCAATTTTGCAGAAATTATAGACTAAATCTGAAACGTAATAATGATGAAAATTGAAACGGATCGAAATTTTATTTATCTCTTCTATCGATACCATTTAAAATAATATTTTCGAATCAAACAAGTAAAACGGTGTATTGTTAACAGAAAGAAGTCATGCGACAATTACGAGGCGGTATATTTATTTTGACAAACGCTCGACACGCCGACTATCGATATTGGTTCATTTTCCTAGAGGTCATTGAATAATTATCTCTTGAATAATTATAGTATTGACGTTCGTAATCCATTCACTGGCGAATGGAAGAATCCATGGGCAACTGCTTTTAAAAGATCGCACCAAAATTTTGTACAATGCATAAAGGGAAACAAAACTGCGTAATGAATCGTAACATTGGATAGAACTGTCGTATAACAATTATTCGGTGAAATTGCTCTTAGATCGAATGTTAGCGTTTAAAAACTCCGCCCTGTCGACGGTATGTACCCAGTGACTAAAGAGGGTGTATCCATTGGGAATTACTTGGACTCGAGAGGGTAGAAATGCCCACCAAGTTTCTCCTTGACCCACGATCAAATCCGGACTTCTTCCAACTCGGATTTTGACGTGGCTTCGCCTCCTAGCAAATTTTTCTACACATGGTTCGAGCTGTCTCGTTCGCGTGAAGGCGTACGGTTAAACAAACAAATAGAAAGGAAAAGATGAGGGGTGTTAGGAAAAAAAAGAAACAAAATTGCTGAACACCTCGCGGAGATCATCGTCATTGACTTTCGTCCCACGTTCCGAGAGAACGGATACTTAAAATACGACCGGGATATGCCGCCGTCAAACTCGGTGGATCGTCAACAATACTCTCGTATGACATAACCTTAAACTCCTCTGTCATCGCACTACGCTTCGGCGACGTCGGAGCATTGATGTCAAGTGTGCCGGATGTGCAGAACAAGATTTTCAACATCGCAGCGAATGCTTAGAAATTTTTGGAGCTTTCCACCATACGTAAGTTGTAAGTACCATCTTCGTATTCGTTTCTTTCCTATTATTTATTTCATTTTTTTTTCTTTTTTATCATTTATTTGCATAACCGCACAGTACCAGATTTTGTTTTCCTTGCCTTATTATGCTCTGTTTTTTGCAACATCTTGGTATTACTTTCGTTAGCGTTTTTGTAACGCATTCGATGAACGCATTCGAAAACAAGTGAAAAATAAATAACGCAATTTTAACGTTTTGCGTAGATGTTTTTGTCGTGTATCTTTTTCTGAAATGTTCGTTCTTTGTTACAGTGAGATTTTTTTTCCATTTTTAGAGCGTTTGTTTTAATTTTAAACGAGTGTTTCAATATATTGTAAATTTGATTGAAATTCAGGATATTGAAATTGTGTAATTGATGGAGTATCTAAACCTTGGTTGTACACACTGCCTGGTCAATTATTTAGTACATTCTGTAGAAGCCAGAATGGTCAATAAGTTTCTTTGATTTTATGTGATATGTAAAGCGTTCATACAGTTCTAGAATATTTCTTTGAATGAAAATTAATAAATTTGTTTATAAAATACCTTTGGTAAAAATTTTATGTTTGTGTTGCTTTCTAATTATTATTCAGTTTCATGAAATTAAATACAATGTAACTTTTAATTACTTTACTTCAAAATATTCTGATTATTGTAAGTATTTGACTATATGTATATTTTCGAAATTTTGACATTTCACATTACAATAATAATTTAACTCGTACATAGTACATTTTCCACTATAATAAAAGAAAGATTAAAAACAATAGTAAGATGCGATTGAAATTCTAAGAGTAATTTATCGATTATAAACTTAATTAGCATCACAATAGTTGCCTTTGCATTTGTTTGAGCTCTATATATGCAAAACCAATAAAAAATCATACATTAAGCACCAGTAAATAGAAGTAAGAATCCTCAATATGTAAATATATCACAGTTCAACAAAGGTTATCAAGCACTGGCATTGTCAGTTATTTATCATAAAGTAAATATCTTAGTGTCAGTGAATGTACAAAATATTATTCCACTTACATTATTACATTTAAATTGTTGTAATACTTTATTAGATATATTTACAGTTATTCACAAAATTGAGCGTACACCTATGTAGTTAATAAAAACTTGAGGGAAAATGAACATAAACAGACATATTTAAAAGTAAAAACGCATTATACATATTACTTGTACATGTCAGCAGATAATGCGTGAAGAAATTTTTAAACAATATTGATTGTTCATCTATGTTTAACAAAAACTGCAAAAGTATGCTTATTTTATAGTCACAAAATTGAGCATACAGTTTATTAGTAACTAGAAAACTAACTTTTATCAAACTTCTCATGGTTTACAATTCATTCGATTGTATTGATACGTTTGATTTTCATTTGTCATTGTTTATTAGCGAAAATTTGCACTATGGCTTCACAAAGATCAAAAACTGATATTTTTGTGCGAAAATTAGTTGTTAAATTGTATTGTCAAGGTAAATCTCTAAGGCAAATTGGAAAAATAATAGGTAGAACCCACTCTACTGTACAAAAAATTATTAACAATTACAAATACAATGGTACACTGCATAATCAGCCAGGACGCGGAAGGAGAAGAATTCTAACTGGAACTGACGAACGGTACATAATACGACAAATTAAAATTAATCCAAAAAGTAGTGTATCAAAATTAACAACAGATGTTTCATCGAGGATTAGAAAATCGATATCAACAGAGACTGTTCGTAGGGTGCTACGCGATAAAGGCTATCACGGTAGGGTAGCAAGGAAGAAGCCTTATATTTCTAAGGTGAATAGAATCAAGCGTTTGGAATTTGCAAAAAAATATGTAAGTTGTGATATAAATTTTTGGAAGAACGTAATATTTTCCGACGAAGTTGAAATTAATTTATTTAATTCGGATGGAAAAATAATAGTATGGAGACAACTGAATTCAGAGTTCAATCAAAAGAATACGGTTCCTCTTGTAAAACACGGTGGAGGTTCAATAATGCTGTGGGGATGTATAGCAGGAAGTGGAGTCGGTAATAGCGAATTTATTGAAACAACTATGGGCAAACTAAAATATCTTGATATTTTGAAAAAAAATTTGAAATCTTCAGCTCTAAAATTAATCATGCCAGCCATATATTATTTCCAACATGAAAATAATCCTAAACATACATCGTATATTGTTAAAGAGTGGCTGCTATATAATATGCCAAAATTATTACACACTCCACCACAATCGCCGGATATTAATTCCATTGATAATTTGTGACGAGAATTAAAATTAAAATTAAATAATTGTAGTTTTAGTAATAAAACAGATGCTAAACGCAAAATTGTAGAAATATGGAATAGTATTCCGTGTTCGACTACAGAAAAGTTAGTCGAGTCTATGCCAAAACGTTTGAGAGCAGGTATAGATGCAAAAGGATTTGCAACAAAATATTAAAATAAAATCTGTAAGTTATTTTTGTTTAATATGATCTGCTGTATGCTCAATTTTGTGACAATAAAACAAGAACAGTTTTGTTACTTTTGCTAAATAGAAATGAATAATTAATTTTATTTAAGACTTTTTCCACTAATTGTCCGTCAAAATATATGAACAAAATAAATATTATGTTTTTACTTTTAAATATGTCCGTTTCTGTTCATTTTCCCACCAGTTTTTATTAACTACATAGGTGTACGCTCAATTTTGTTAGTAACTGTATATAATAATGATTTTGATCATACAATGTTTAAGAATCTCAATTTTATGCAATGTAATTATGATTTCGAGTTATGAAAATGTTATATCGTTTGTCCTTGAGTAAATACCACACACAGGATAAAGTACATGCAACTTTTAGAGACTATAACGTTCGTCGTACTTACATATATTCGTGTCTGGATACACAGGTTCCAAAAATACGCTCCCAATATGTTTTTGTTCCGGTAGCACACACGTTCGTCGATGGATCCACGGTTTCCAAACGGCAGAAGTTAGAAAATCGTTATTTCGATCGACGTTTGTTTCGAACAAACGTTAACTGTTCGTAGACCAACGGAAGTAAAGAACTTTAGCATAGTCGTTTTGCTGACTTCGTGCATAGAGAGAAACTGACCCAATCGTGATAGATTATCAGTGCGTTCGGTACTACAACTGATAAGGCTATCTATATTTTTTTTTATAAGCGATTGCTACGATCGATGTTCGTTTTTTATCTGGCCACTACGATAAAAGTATTAAACGAAAGATATTTCAAAAACCTTGAAAATGAAAATGTTGAGGACACTGTTTAAGAAAGAAAGCTATTTAGCAAACTATTTTAAGAAAGGAAAACTAGCTTGGAATTGACCTTGGACAAAGATAAAAAACTCTCTTTGGTAATGTTTCTTTTTGTCTTTCGTCTCTCACCGTTCAAAAGAACGGTGGATAAAAGAAAAGTAAACTGTTCGAACAAACATAAAAGTAATTCGAATCAATAACCTAAACTTTTATTAAATGGGGAGTAATTCGTTACATTAATCGTTATCGATTGTCAGACTCTACAACCGCTAGAAAGAACAGTGAAGGACGATGTGCTAAACATTCTACTGAACATTGTTTCCGGCTTTGGAAAGGAATGTTACGCCTTCTCTGTCATAACCGTCCCCTTACTTGTTGCTTAGCGATCATCCCCTCCACTTTTCGCCACTATGCAACAAGCATGCTTTCGTGCATTAATCAAGACTCTACTGTGTATTTCTTCGAATTTTAATTTCCTATCCAAATTATAGTTTCCCAAAATTCAATTGATTTGTTAGGATGTTCGTGTTGAAACCGAAGACGTTCGCAAGCATTAGATTTCGATATTAATAGTTTTCTACGGTATGCACGACCATGAAATTCGGCTTCCGATAATCGTTTTTCCACTTGAGTAATACCTAAAGGCGAGTAAAGGCTATTTTTCAATTCATTGACCGTTATTTGGACTCTGCATTTTACTTGGCATATACTCAAATCATCGAACCTTTTTAGACCGTCGATAAATATTAGTTTTGTGGGATGTGAGTGTGCGAGTGCGTGAGGCGAGTGACCGGAGTCAGCTGTGCGAGCCTGGACGAATCGATCGATTGGGTTATGAATTGACGAATGCAGAATGCGTGTGGTTTTTGTCAATCGGGTGTGTGTGTGTGTGCGCGTAGGAGAGTGTTGGGTAAGGAGTGACCGGGGAGAACGATTGGAGCGATTGAGGTGTGCGGAGTGTTTTCGTGTAGTATCCGTCTTTTGGTATTCAATAAAGTTCTGTGTACAAGGTTCGTCGCGTGCATTAATCCCGCAGCAAACTACATCCTACAAATTTGGGGGCTCGTCCGGGATTTATTGCGGGGAAAAGTGTTCGTGACGGAAGTGAGTCGTGTTTGTGTTTTGTGATAAGCGATAGTGGTGTTATTTCGAGTATGGAGAAGCTCCAAGACCTGTCCGTGGTGCGGCTCAAGGAGGAACTGAGGAAGTTGGGTTTGTCCTCGTCTGGCGTGAAGACCGAGTTGGTGCAGAGGTTGTTGGCGGCGGATCCGAGCGGATCGTTCGCATCGGAGGATGCGACCGAACCGGGAGCATCGAGGACGGACGAAAGCGCTGGCATTTCCCGCGAGCCGGTAGAGGTGGGTAGCAGCGAACGGGAGATGCAGCTCTTGCGGCGGGAGAATGAGCTCATGAAGCGCGAGCTAGAGCTGCAGCGTCGCGAAATGGAGATGCTGCGAGGGATGCAATCTGTGGGGGCAACGGCATCGGTGGAGTCGGGACATAGGAGTCCTCGGGGGAAAATGAGCATCACGGCAATTGCCGATCTCCTCAATTATTTTGATGGCGACGGGAATCAATTCGAGAGGTGGGAGAAACAGTTGACGATGCTCCAAACGTCGTACGATCTGGCCGAGTCGGAATGCCGAATTTTGATAGGTTCGCGATTGCGTGGGAAAGCCCTTGATTGGTTCCACTCAAAGCCGGAATTCGTGTGGGTGTCAATCGGGCAACTTTTGGAAGAAATGCGATCGATGTACCACCATAGACCAAGTAGGACAGCGAGGAGAAAGCAATTTGAGCAGCGTGTCTGGAGGAAAGGGGAATCCTTTGGAGAATACTTCCACGACAAAATGATATTAGCGAACCGCGTTCCTATAGAGGAAGACGAGCTAGTTGAACAACTGGTTGAGGGCATTCCGGATGTGACCTTGCAGAACCAGGCCCGCATCCAACGGTTTGGGGATAAATCGCTGTTGCTCGCGGCATTCGAGAGGGTGCGATTAGATGCGGCTGGAAAATCGCATGTATGGAAAAGCCTTGCGCCGAGGAGAGAAGATCCGTTGAAGCAGGAGGTACGCGTGCAGCCCAGCGAGTCGGTAAGGAGGTGTCGTAGCTGTGGAGGGAAGGACCATGCGTTGGTGGACTGCCCGACGAAGGATAAGGGGAGGAAGTGCTTCCAGTGTCGCGAGTTCGGGCACATATCGGCGTATTGTCCGACCAAAAAACCAGCGGTTAGGGACAGTTGCGGTGTTAGCGGAGACAGCGAGAAGGGCAAGTATTGCAAAGACGCGCGAGTTAACGGGCATAATGTTAAAGCCCTGATAGATACCGGTAGCGACATAAGCTTGATGCGTGCGAGTAAGTATGTCGAGATTGGTATGCCGGAATTGACTCGAAAAGAAATTATTTTCCGCGGGGTAGGGTCGGTCAATCATAAAACTTTTGGCGAATTCGAGACAAGCATCGCGATCGATAGCGACATATTCGGAATAAAGGTCAACGTCATTCCGGATAGTCTGACAACGCACGATTTAATTGTCGGAACCGACTTTCTAAGCGAGACGGAAATTACGATTAGGGATGGGAAAGTTTCGATAAAAAAACCTGCATCGCGATGTGACCATGCGGAGCGCGGAATTCTGAGCATAGACTGTGTTTACGAATCGAACAGCGTCGATTTATCGGATATTCGGAACGAACAATATCGAGCTGCGGTGGAGCATTTAATAGCGGCGTACAGGCCGTCAAAAACTCGTGAAGTGAGCGTCGAAATGAGCATCGTGTTAAAGGACGACGAACCGGTCTATCAGCGTGCGAGGCGTTTGTCGCCAAAGGGGAAAGAGGAGGTGCAGAAACAGGTGGAAGAATGGCTGCGCGACGGTATTGTACAGCCGTCTCTGTCGGACTACGCGAGTCCAGTTGTGTTAGTGAATAAGAAAGACGGTGCGAAAAGACTATGTGTAGATTATAGATTATTGAATGCGAAGATAATTAAAGACCGCTACCCCCTTCCCCTAATCGAGGACCAACTGGATCGCCTGCAGGGTGCACGGGTTTTCAGCACTCTCGATTTAAAAAATGGTTTCTTCCACGTTTCCCTTAGCAAGGACAGTCGGAAATACACGGCTTTCGTGATTCCCGATGGGCAGTTTGAATTTTTAAGAGTTCCGTTCGGGTTGTGTAATGCGCCTGCAGTTTTCCAAAGGTTCATAAACGCCGTGTTCAAAGAGTTGATCGCGAAAGGGGTAGTGCTGTCTTATATGGATGACCTTATTATACCTTCGGACGGGTTCGAGAGTGCGTTGGAAAGTCTGGAATCGGTATTGAAAACAGCGGCTCAGTATGGTCTGGTAATTAATTGGAAGAAGTGCGCTTTCCTACAGAGACGGGTCGAATTTTTAGGGCACATTGTTGAGAATGGAAGCGTGCGACCGTCGGAGAAGAAAACCCTGGCGGTAATTAATTTTGAAAGGCCACGAAATATTAAAAACCTCCTAAGTTTCTTAGGCCTGGCGGGATACTTCCGGAAGTTTATCCGCAACTATTCGGTTATAGCACGACCGTTGACGGACTTGACGAAAGCGAATCGCGAATTTGTGTTCGGGGATAGGGAGGAGTGCGCGTTTAAACAATTAAAAATGTCGTTGTGTGAGAAGCCGGAGCTGCGATTGTACCGGGTGGGAGCAGACACCGAATTGCATACCGATGCATCGAGTGCCGGTTACGGGGCGGTTCTTTTGCAACGCGATGCGGGGAACGGCGCTCTGCATCCCATATATTATGCGAGTGGGAAGACGAGCGAAGCGGAAGCGAAGTATTCAAGCTATGAGCTGGAAGCGCTAGCCATAGTGAAAGCGGTAAAGAAATTCCGAGTCTACTTGTTAGGTGTGCCGTTTAAAATTGTGACGGACTGTAGGGCGTTTGCGTTAACCCTCAGGAAAAAAGACTTATGCCTGAGGGTGGCAAGGTGGGCACTTCTCCTGGAGGAGTTCCAGTATGTAATAGAACACAGATCGGGGAAGAGCATGCCGCATGTTGACGCGCTCAGTCGGCAACCGTTGCCTAATTGTCTGGTGGCGGGTCGCGAAGAAGAGGGGCTGATGGCTCGGCTTAGGCGAGCGCAGCATGAGGATGCTCTTCTACGGAAGATATTGGAGGCGTTCAAGGAGGGGAATCTGGATGGCTACGTCGTGAGGAACGGGATCTTGTTTAAGGAGGTGGATGACGAGATTCGGTTGGTGGTGCCTGCGAGTATGCAGTCACAGATAGTCAGGCAGGGTCACGAGAGGGGGCACTTCTCAGTTGGGAAGACATTACTCCTCGTGCAGAGGGAATATTGGTTTCCCAACATGAGGTCAAGGGTAGAGAAAGTGGTGAGAAATTGCGTGCCGTGTATCCTAGCGAATAAAAAACAAGGCAAACAAGAGGGTCTGCTACATCCGATAGATAAGGGGGACGCACCGCTACTAACGTACCACATAGATCACTTGGGTCCGGTGCCGTCGACACGGAAGAATTACAGGTATATATTCGTCGTAACGGATGCATTCAGTAAGTTTGTTTGGTTGTACGCGACGAGGTCAACGGATACGGCCGAGGTCGTGAAACGGTTGGAAAACCAGGCGGCGATATTCGGAAACCCAAGGAGAATAATATCGGACAGAGGGACCGCGTTTACGTCTCAAGATTTTAAGCGGTATTGCGAGCGGGAAAATATTCAGCATGTGAAAATAGCGACTGGTGTACCACGAGGGAATGGGCAAGTGGAGCGTGTCAATCGGACCCTTATCCCACTGATAACAAAATTATCCGCCGTGAAGCCAGAGGAATGGTTTAAACATTTAGATACAGCGCAAAAATATATAAATTCGGTGCCGCATCGGAGTACGGGAGTGACACCGTTTAAAATACTGTTTGGCACGGACATGAAATTACGAGAAGATCCAGCGATACGCGAAATGCTGGAGGAGGAGGTAACCGCTGTGTTTCAGGAAGATCGCGACGAATTACGGGAGAAGGCGAGACAGAAGATATCGCAGATTCAGCAGGAAAACAGAAGAGGCTTCGATAAAAAGAGGAAGAAAGCACAGCGCTACAGACAAGGAGAGTTGGTGGCCATACAGCGGACGCAGTCCCACCCTGGGGCAAAGTTTACGGCAAAGTTCCTCGGACCGTTCGAAGTCACCAAAGAGTTGAGGAATGATCGTTATCTGGTGAGAAGGGTTGGCGATCATGAAGGTCCGCTGCAGACTTCAACGTCGGCCGACCACATGAAGTCGTGGGTCATTGATGATAGCGGAAATGAAGACGACGAGGAATTTGAAGGCTTGAATGAATCGATCGACGACACCTGAGGGCAGCTGTCATATTCAGGACGGCCGAGTGTGGGATGTGAGTGTGCGAGTGCGTTGTTGTGTCAGTGCGTGAGGCGAGTGACGGGAGTCAGCTGTGCGAGCCTGGAAACGAATCGATTGATTGGGTTATGAATTGACGAATGCAGAATGCGTGTGGTTTTTGTCAATCGGGCGTGTGTATGTGTGCGCGTAGGAGAGTGTTGGGTAAGGAGTGACCGGGGAGAACGATTGGAGCGATTGAGGTGTGCGGAGTGTTTTCGTGTATTATCCGTCTTTTGGTATTCAATAAAGTTCTGTGTACAAGGTTCGTCGCGTGCATTAATCCCGCAGCAAACTACATCCTACAGTTTCTAGTCGTTCGTTTTTGACTTTCTTTCTCTATATTCTCGTCTGAATTCGAGCCTGCCAAACGAAACGTGTATTCGTATTCGTTCAGAATTCTTTCGAGAGTTAGGTATCACGATATAGGATACGGATAAAGAAAATGAAACAAGTGTTCTTTTGCTTATTCGGTTATTCCAACACTTGTGTTATTGTGTCGCATTCGAACTACGTAAGCATAGCTGGTAGGATTTACAATGAATACAGTATCAGCAGTCAACGAGTTAAAGACGTGGGCGTCGTCAGTGATTCGTAGAAACTGCCAAAGGCAATGCTTACAGTGGTTCACGGTAAACTAGCAAATTTTGCTTCAATTTGTTTTTATTCGAGGATTTATATTACACAAAATTTGCTCGATACGCAAGATGGCCGAATATTTCTTGGACCAACGCTACATGTCCACCGTTACGCATTTGAATCGTATACGGTCGCAATGCACTTGGCAAGCACATTAAATCGGTTGGTCATATTTTCGTCTCCTCGATTCTTCAATCAGGCGGTTCCATTAGGTATTCATTTGGTATTAGTGCGCATTTAGATGATGCAAGAACAGCATTGGTCCAAGGTACATTGTCATGATTATCACACCTGATACATATGTATGACCTTCCACCTCGGAGCTACTCTGCAGATATCTTAAAGCTCGGTCAACTCCAGGAGCTTCAGTTTCCATTCCTCCACGACGTAACAGCATACCTAGGAAATTGGTAATCGGTTTGCTTCGTAACACTTTCACCGTGTTAGACGTTGGTACATTGCCACTCGTAATATAAACAGAGTAGAATCGTATAATGCATTCGACACGTTCTAGAGGCACTATAAATAGAAATAAAAGTAGAAATTCATATTTTTATGAATCTATACATTGTTTTAAAAATTTGTAACCACACCTCCCGCGCACGCCAACAGAGGGCGACGCTCTCTCGTAAGTACCCGACTGACTAACCCATTCCTATACAGGGTGTTCGGCCACCTCTAGCAAAAATTTTAATGAGCTATAGTAGAGGCCAAAATAAGACGAAAATCAAGAATACTAATTTGTTGATGGAAGCTTCGTTAAAAAGTTATTAACAATTAAATTCAAAAATTTCAAATCGTTCTGGAAAAATTATATTCGGTTGCGGGGGTCAACTACAATCATTTTTGGTGAGTACACATACCTCCGAAATCCTATCTACTTTCGAGAAAAAAAATCGAGTAGGTGCTGAAATTTTTCGGCGAAAAAAAATTTTTCAAATCGTTCTAAAAAAATTATTTTCGGTTGCGGGGATCAATTACAATCATTTTTTATCATTACACATACCTCCGAAATTGTACGCACTTTCGAGAAAAAAATTCCTTACTGAAAATCCAATTAGGTGCCTAAATTTTTCAACGGAGAAAAAAAATTGTAAATCGTTGTGGAAAAATTATTTTCGGTTGCGGGGGTCAATTACAATCAGTTTTTGTCATTAGACATACCCACGAAATCTTGCGCATTTTCGAGAAAAAAATTCAGTAAGGGCGGCACTTTAAACGTTAATAACTTTTTAACGAAGCTTCCATCAACAAATTGGTATTCTTGATTTTCGTCTTATTTTGGCCTCTACTATCGCTCATTAAAATTTTTGCTTGAGGTGGCCGAACACCCTGTATATACCCTCCTCGACCAATGTTACGGTAATTACACCCGGTATATAGATGTGATCTTCAACTCTGAAGATATCGTGCAGAGAGACGGTCTCTCATCACCAATGGTCCCTGCCTCACGCACTCTTTGTCCTCTGAGTAAGGACCAGGGCACGGAACAATGACCTTGACAAGCCTAGTTAAGGGACTACCAACGGTCATTTTCAAGTGTAATAAACGTAGTGTAGAAAAGGGAAACCAGACCTTGAAGCCTGATCAAACTACAGATAGCTCCAGAGTGTTGTTCCCATTCCTTCACGACCGCAACACCGATCATCGAATGTCCCCGGCATGTAAGGTAAAAGATATGAATTTTTACTTCTGTTTAAATCTGTAGAGCCTCTAGAACGTGTCGAATGCATTATACGATTCTACTATTGCCTAGGGTTGCGTTAGGAGATCCAGGATGAAACGCTTCCTTTCACCCCCTATCCCTTTCTTTCCTTCTGCTATAGAATACAGTTTCACGAAATGCACTGACATTGTGCCACAGACTATAAGTATAACGCATGTAACACGCATGATTTTCATGTTTCAGCCAGAGTAAAACGCGTACGATGAAAGGAGCCCGTTAGTATGCTGGATAAGCGACGGCTCCATGCCTCTGGTTCGTCGCCATGCACCCTGATTTTTGTGGTTGCCTTGGCGCTGACTGGATGCTACTCGTTCTGGCTGCACATCGATGGCTCCGGGTCCCCGACGCCGTACACCGTCGGTGCGTCGGCGCCGGGGTATCTGCTTATACTTCCTGGAAACTCGACGCCCTCCCCGCAGCCGTACTTGATAAACGAGCTTCCTGTCGATGACAAGTCCACTTTAATAAATATCAAGGACTTCAGGTTCACGATTAATCACGATCCGTGCAACAGGACGCACCCGTTGCTGTTGATGCTAGTCCACTCGGCGCCCGAGAACTTTCTCAAGAGGACCATCATACGGGAGACCTGGGGCCAGCAGTCGCAGGGCGTGGCGCTACTCTTTATAGTCGGCTCGTCCGAGGAGTATCAGGCCAGCCTGGTGGAAGAGAATGAACAATACAAAGATTTGATACAAGGCAACTTTCTCGATGTCTACAGGAACATGACTTACAAGCATGTGATGGCGTTGAAATGGGCTACGTATCATTGTCCAAGTAAGGGGAGGATTGCTTGTCTCGTTAATACGCGGGCGTTTAACCCGATTCAGCGATGCATCCAGCACACCGGAAACAACAAAGACAGAGAAGTTCATAGAAACGCGTGACTTATTTCGCCTTCTTTTCAAATTGTAGTCGTTTTGTTTTTTCCGTTGTAATCGAACTTACTCTGTTGACGAATGGTCGGACGCCTACGTGGCTTGCTATCGAGGCCACTTTAGGCAATTGGTGGAAAGATACGTGGGCGTGGCCGCAGTCGGTTATCAAAAGAGTTGTAGCTTGGAAATTGGGTTAAATAGATCATGTACTTGCTTTGATCTTATACTTTGTTGGTTTACGGTGTTGAATTCGGTGTTAACTCCTCGCGCTATGATCTCAGCTACGATCGGCGACAAAATTACACACACGTTTCTTGTTTTCTTATTGTTTCAGGTGCCAAATATATACTAAAATTAGACGATGATGTTTTTGTTCATATACCCGCCATGTTGGATTTCTTGACGCGTGATCTGTCGCCTTTGGGTGCCAGAAGGTTGATCCTTTGCGACCTTCTACCCGTAGGTAACGTAAAGAGATCCTGGCGTTCGAAATGGAGAGTCTCGCCCCAAGAATATCCTGGAAGACATTATCCCGCGTATTGTGCTGGATGGGCCATACTGTACTCTCCCGATAGCGTATTTCTTTTGTATCGCGAAGCTCAGAAAGAACCGTATTTCTGGATCGACGATGTCCACATTACCGGGACGTTAGCTAGGAAAGTAAATTTAACGCAAACCTCTCTGCATTATTGGGTGCTAACCAACGAGAACATGCAGGACCTTCTGTCCAATCCGAGTTCTCATAGGGACTTTCTGTTCGGACCTCCGAATTTAACGGAAAACAAAATAAGAGCCTTACAGAATCTGGTCACTAAGCCACGGCCTAGCAGCGAAAGCCTATTAAACTGAGACATATTCGGGCAATAGCATATGAAAATTTCTTATTTGCCGAAGCACAAGAACTTTGATGTCTAATGTTCGTTCTGCTTCTCATAGAATCTCAATTCTGTCTAGCCATATATTTCTTGGACATCTGTGTTCAATTCTTTTGCACAGTATTATTTAAGTATTGTATTATATCACTGAGTTTTCCACGTCGAATCGCGCATTTATTTATGGTATACTTTTCTTCTAGTTATTACTCAGCGCGAAAGAAGTGTATATATACGTATCTATTTCTTTTGAAATAGAGAATATTTAGATTTTAATGGAACGCGTATAAATTAAGACTTTTCTAAGGGTGCGCGATTCGATGTGGAACACACCATAATTCAGGGACCGCAAACTGGCGGTCTTAGACCCTCCCACGCCAAGTCAACAAAGAGTGTCCCCGGTTATATCTACTTTGCGGTAGCGTGTAATGGGTACCCATGAAACATGCATGTCTTCTTGTTTCTGTTTGTATCAAGAATCGAGTACCCCCATACAGGAATGGGGTACATTGACTGGTGGTAGAAACTCCGTAGATCTTGGGAAAAGTCTGCGGTCCCTGGCATACGTCAACGCACCATATTATTTGTCCATATTTGTGATTCATTTACACATGGTTAACGATTTAAGTAATTTTTTGGAGATTCGGGTGATTCTAAGGATAAAGATTAATGGAAATCAGATTAATGATATATAAGATTTATTGATACAGCGTGTTTCACAAAATGTGGGTATAATTTCAGATACGACACACAAAAAATTTAAAAAAAAAAAAAACATTTATCGTGTCCGACCTTTTCAGCGTACGTTGTCTTCAAGAAAGTAAATCGAGAAACAACAGCGAGATTCTACGTACGAGATCTCGACCGTTAAATGTAAGTTTGTGATAGAATTCGCTCGGATGGGATGAATGTTTAGAAAAATTTTTTCTGTGCTGAATTCACTCCTACCCATATTTTATTAGACACTCTGCATAATGCTATATCAAAATTTATGATATTAGACTGTTATATGAGAATCTCAACGAGTCAAATTAACATTGTTACATAACAATAAGTACAACCCCCAAAATCAAGGGTCCATTTGCAGTTAGGAAAAAAATGACAAAAGTTCGTGTTCTTGTACCGTGAACCGTTCCTCAAACGAGATTCGATGATATTCAATTTTTGAGTTCCTTGAATGTTTGAGTAACGTACGAGAATATGTAATATGAATTTACACGTATGTACTTAATTTCTACAATTGTCGATTTATTGTCAATGCAATACCTCAGTATATTCATATATGTGCAATTATGTCTTTATATATTTTGTTTTTTTGTTTGTTCTTTTTTTTGTAACTCCAGTTTATACAACGAATACGAATTTGCGAACGCGAGTATGATTCTCCGCGATAGCGAATATGTATTTTTTTTCTTAACGTAACGATTAACGCTTTGATTGAAAAATGATCTGTACACTTTTCTCGATCAATATTCACTCATAACATGTATTTATGTATAAAAATCATTAGTGGATATTAACGAAGTACATATACTCTTCTTCTTTTTTTTTTATTTATTGTCTAATGCGAATTTCTACTTTGTTATTTAATTTATATCGGCTAATAGTAACTTCGTCAACACATTACGTGAAATTAAACATTTCCAATTGTATTCTCGAACGTGTCCACATAGTATAATACGATGTAATCTTTGTGATGAAGTAAAATATTAATTTCAATAAATCACGGATTGTTTTAATTGCACGTTAATTATGATACCCAAGTAATCGATGCAATTACATTCTGTATATATTTTGTACAATCGTTAGTATCCCGAGCATGCGACGAAGATGTAAATTTATTAGAAAAGAAAACAAAATGTGAGTATAGTTTGTAATAAAAATATTTCGGATAAGCGTAACCACGGATGAGGTGGAAGATAGATTATGCATCTTATGAGTTACTGACACGCAGAATGAAATGTCTACCTGTAAAAAATCAGGGGTGGTTTTCGATACGTCAGTCTATTTGATAAACTTGTTCCGAGACTTATTTTTATAATAAAAAAATGGAATGGAATATGGAATATGCATCGTCATCCACGGCTGAGATCTAGTAACGCTTGTGTGTAAATTTGTATGCGTCGATGGCAGTAGCAGTGTTACCAGACCGGGCACTGGTTGCACCGGGAACTCCTGGTTCCACTTACGTACACTATGCCAGATCACGTACCATGTGTCCACGAGAAGAAGGCACAGCGTGTTTACATCCCCACTCCTGTTGCAGTCCACTGGCTCGTCTACGGATCACAGGCAGGGATCGCTATTGGCCGAAGACGGTGACGAAGATCAACGACGAGTCGTAGCGAGATCGAGTGAGACAGAATAATGGCAACATCGGCGTAGTCTTCCAATGGAAACGTTAGCTATTAACGAACAGAATGATTTCCTTCCTGTTTAGATATTACCATTGATTCGATAAGTTTCTCGTAATGAAAAAATGATCACCCCCCTTTCGCTTGTACCACCAGTTACCGAACACCCTGTATATTCTGTGGAGTTGAAGTCAAAACACTTAGTCGATTGGACGCAGTCATTGCTAACACAGTCCGTTAGACTGCGGAGTATAATATTCTTAAAAACTTACGCGTGGCTACACCCCTAAATAAACTTTCTAATTAAGGGTAGCTAGTTGGGTTGTCATTCCACCATCAGCACCCTCAAACACAAATTAATTCTTTTTGCTATAAATGAATTTCAAAATATTAAATTAAACTCATTTTTTCATTACGAGAAGCTTATCGAATCAATGGTAATATCTAAACAGGAAGGAAATCATTCTGTTCGTTAATAGCTAACGTTTCCATTCGAAGACTACGCCAATGTTGCCATTATTCTGTCTCACTCGGTCTCGTTACGACTCGTCAGCGTGACAGTGGATTGCAACAGGAGTGGGGATGGAAACACGCTGTGCTTTCTTCTCGTGGACACATGGTACTACATATACGTGAGCTCGTAGAGTTGACAAAGCCAAACTGATACTCGTTCTCTTTCTCGATTCTCCGAAGCAGTCCGTAGCGAACGCGGATGCACTTCGGACCGTCTCGAGGTGATAGTCGAGAGAGAAGAAACAGCCGTGGCGTTGCTTTGCTGCGGTTAGGAACTCTGCGGGAATCTCGTAGAAGAATGGAAAAGGAAAGGAGGGGGCGCGTTTCGTTCGGGCCTGCTAGTGGACTCATGAGTAAGGCTTTCTAGCAGGCCCTGCCTTAGACGATTGGGGAATTGGGAAGTCGGTCGAGGAACGTATACAGGGTGTCTCAGCATCGGTAGTACAACCGGAAAGGAGTGTGATTCTGCATGAAGAAACAAATTTAAAATAAAGAATAAAATTATTTCATTTGAGGTTTCGTTGAGTATTCACCTGAGTATAGCTATGGCTTAGATAAATAGATTTCGATACTTTTATTATGTTCTTTATACTTCTGTACACTCATGTTTACATGATTTCCTAAGCACGTATCGTAATTTTATTTGTTGTCTTAGTATGTTATTCAATTTTGACTAATCATGGTCCCCATAGTTAATACTCCTTGTATAGGGGATATGTATAACGAGTATAAGAAGACTATTTTATGCACTCCTCGATTAAAAGCGAGAATCATTTGGCATTTAAAGAATTGAAGATACAGAATACGTTAGAATCCATTAGTTCATACAAATCTAATTTAGAGAGTTGTATATGTAGCACAATGGGGAGTTTTTAACAATTTCTGTATGAATTAAGTTAGTTTAATAAGTAAATTACATGCCTTATTTTCATTTAAATCTACTTTGAATCCATAAACAGAGGTAACACAGTACATCATGTTGATACTAATGATATTGGTGCTATTTGTATCGAGATCAATTCACAATTGATTTTCTCGACAACGAAACCTTAAATGAAAAAATTTCATTCTTTACTTTCGATTTGTTTTCTCATTTAGAATCATTCTCTTTCCGCTTGAACCACCGATGCTGGGGCACCCTGTATACATATAGCAACCGAGGGGTCGGTCGAGCGCTTGTGAGAGGCGACGCCACACTTTGCTTCTCGCTCTCGAACCGTAATGGAAAAAAAAATAATTACAAATTTTGTTTACGGAAATACACGTCTCAAAACACCCCGACCATATTTTAATTATTGAAAGAAAAGAAATTCTTTTTACTTATTCCTATGTATGTGCGTGCATATGTATACACCTTGCCTTCATTTTACAGTTACTATAAAAACATATTACTCATTAATTTAATTTATTTATAAAACGTGCTGTCAAGATTTCGAGGCATGTTTTTTATTTAATAGTGTTAGCAATGTGTAAAACATTCCTTATGATTATACTAATAAAAAAATCAAAATCATAGTACATACTTTCCATGCTTTTTACTTCCATTCTCCTTTACCTTTCCCAATAAATCCTTAATTCTTGTAAATACCCAAGTTTTAAAATCCCTTATAATTACTCCAATTATTAATTCGAATTTGATTAAGTTCTTCAACCGTCCCTCTAAACATTATTCATCTAATTGATAAGTTATAAACAATTACTGACAAACGACAAGTATGTATTTCTTTTTATATTGAATTTTATTATTCGTAGCCGTCTCTGAACGACAATAGCAGGATGGATATTTAAATTATTGCGCTAAAAAATGCCTAAAACAGTGTCGCCATCTAATATCAGAGATTCGTACTGCTAAAATCGTGCCAGGATCACAGAATGTTAGAGGAGGTATCCGGAGAACAGGTTCCCCCACTCATGCTACTCCTGATACGCAGTACCTTGATTATTCATTAATAACTCCTTTCCTGGAAATAAAATATGAACTTTTAGGCTTGAAGAATATAGTATAAACCCTTGGCTACATTCAAGGATACTTTTTATAACCATTCCACCCATAAGTAACAAGTTATTAACGAATATCAGGAGTCGGAACATTTACGGCTGTATCACTGTCTGCTTTAATCGATTCATTATTAACTTTTCAACAATAACAGACATATTTTGGCTATTAGAGAACCAAGTAGACATCCTTGGAAACATTCAAAGAACGATTTTGCAACGATCCTCTCTCTAATTAATTAATTATTAGCGATAGATCCCTACGATGTCGCGTTAAGAGGTTAGACACAGGGTGCTGACTTCCAATATTCGCTTATAACTATTTAATGAGGCATGGCATGGTTGCAACAGGTATCCTTGAACCTTTCTAAAGGTCCATACAATATTCTTAAACTCTAAAAGTTCATAATTTATTCCCAGTAAAGGCGTAATTAGTTAATTAAGGAACAGGAGTTCATTAAATACATAGTACGCTGTTTCCGCCACTAGTTGGCGCCACATGTCAAAAATCAATAATTCACCGGTATTAATGAATCACTGCTCGTTAATTTACTAATTACGTCTTTCCTAGGATTAAATTATGAACTTTTAGAGTTTAAGAATATAGTATAAATCCTTGGCAAGATTCAAGGATACTTTTTATAACCATTCCATGAGTTATTAAACAGTTATTAACGAATATTGGAAGTCGGCACACTGTTTCTAAACTTTTAACGCGATACCTTAGGGATCTATCACTAATAACTAATTAATTAGAGCGCGGAGCGTTGCAAATCGATCCTTGAATGTTGCCAGGGATGTCTACTTGCTTCTGTAATAGCGAAAATATGTGTGTTATTGTTAAAAAGTTGATAATTAATCGATTAAAGCAGACAGTGGTACAGCCGTAAATGTTTCGACTCCCGATATTTGTTAATAACTTGTTAATTACGGGCGGAATGGTTATAAAAAGTATCCTTGAATGTAGCCAAGGGTCTATACTATATTCTTCAAGCCTAAAAGTTCATATTTTAATCCCAGGAAAGGCGTTATTAATGAATAATCGAGGTACTGCGTATCAGAAGTAGCAGGAGTGGGGGAACCTGTACTCCGGATACCTCCTCTAACATTCTGTGATCCTGGCACGATTTTAGCAGTACGAATCCCTGATACTAGATGGCGACACTATTTTAGGTACTTTTTAGCGCAATAATTTAAATATCCATCCTGGTATCGTCGTTCAGAGATGGCTACGAATAATAAAATTCAATATAAAAAGAAATCCATACCTGTCGTTTGCCAGTAATTATTTATAACTTATCAATTAGATGAATAATGTTGCGACACTGTTTTAGGCACTTTTTAGCGCAATATTGAAGTAAGAATCGCTTCCAGTAATCGTTTATCACTTATTAATTATATGAAATAACGTATAGAGGAATGGTTGAAGAACATAATCAGATTCGAATGATATTTGGAGTAGTTATAAGGGATTACAAAACTTCAGAATTTATAAAAATTAAGAAACTTATTGAAAAGATAGAGTAGAATGTAAATAAGTAACTCATTGTTTGAAAATATCATTGTATAACTTTTATTATAAATTCATTACGCATACATCTTGTATTTACACAATTTACAAAAGATACAAGGTATCTATTGTTTGAATATATCTGATCATGATAAATTATTAATAAATACATGCGGCGATTACGATAATGATGTAAATATGGCTCTGCTGATGCTCGAAACACCTATTAAATCGTGATTGACAATCTAAAAAATCTTTCTAACGCGATCAAGGAATTATCCTTTAATAACTGCGATTGGCCTTAATTTAATACACTTCCGAGAAATGCCTGCCGCGTGGCACGTATCTACAACATCCGTGACATTTTTATAGGATTCTGGTGCTTCTTCCATCACCAACTTCGGCGATGCGACCCTAATGGATATTCCTTGTTGCTCTAATTTTCCTAGCACGTCCATGTAATCTATGTTCCTACGCGACTTGGCTCTAGACAAAGCTCGGCCCTGTATACAATTTGTAATTAACGTTTAGTATATAATATAACTTTGTAAATCATTTTTTAATACTTACCGCGCCGTGACATGTCGATCCGAATGTTTCTTTCATACCCTGTTCAGTTCCAGTAAGAACATAACTACATGTTCCCATAGTACCACCTATCAGAACTGGTTGACCTGTTAATTGATAATCTACCGGAATTAGAGGATGATGAGGTGGAAACGCTCTTGTGGATCCCTATAAAAACAATGTTGTTAAGCACCTAAATGTAGTCAACTAAACTGCACGTTTCCAACTTACCTTCCTGTGCACTAAAAGTGTTTTCTGTTTACCCTCGACTATGTGTTCTTCTACCTTCGCAATATTATGAGATACGTCGTATATAACATGCATATCTAAATCGTCGGGAGACATTTTGAACTGTTTTGCAAAAGCCTGTCGGCTAAGAAACGTCATAGAACTTCTATTGACCCACGCGAAATTCGCAGCCGCTGCCATTGATTTTAAGTAATCTTGACCTTCTTGGGAATTGATATGAGCGCAAGCTAATTGTCTATCATTAGTTTCAATGTTATCTCGTTTCATAGCTTTCTCCATTTGGACAAGTGCGTCTGCGATACAAGAAAAAAATTTACCAAATTCCCTTTTCGGAAAATAACTTCAATCGCCGGATATATTTCCTACCAGTTGCAACTTGATGACCAAATCCTCTGCTACCAGAATGAATCATCACGCAAATTTGACCTTTCTCTTCGATACCCATTTTGCATGCAGCCCATTTGTCATAGATCTCCTCGACTACCTGAATCTCAGCATAATGATTTCCTGCTCCTAAAGTTCCTAACTGAAAGGCAATTGTTTGTAATTTAACATTTCTTTTTTATAGTATTATAAAAAAATCAAATTCGTGTCTTCTCACTTGTGGAAGCCCACGTTTCTTAGCTCTCATTGATACTTTTGAAGAATCTGCATTAAGCATTCTGCCATATTCCTCGCAATGTTCTTTATCCTCTGCCCAGATATAGCCTGTGCACAGTTTGAAGAGGTTGAAAATAACTGTCTTGATAAAGAAATTTATATTAATAAATAGTCGAGCAAGTACCTTCTCTAAGGGACCAATCCATGCCCATTTCCAAAGCTTCTTCCAAATCTCTAGCATTCATTGGTATGATTCCTTTTGAACCAACACCAACAGGAATATGGTCAAACATGCTTTGTGCAAGTTGTTCCTAGTAATTTCATTGGATTACATTTAATATCGCAATATATACTGATACAGATGGTATACAATGAATGGAAAGCAATACCTTCACAGGTAAAACATCCTCTTCAAATAAATTAGTTCTTAATAGACGAACACCACAATTAATATCAAATCCTACTCCACCAGGAGACACTATTGATTTTGGATCATTCATATCAAATGCTGCCATATTACCAATGGCAAAACCATACCCAGAATGCACATCAGGCAATCCAATAGATCTCCATACAATTCCAGGAAGGGCAGCCACATTGGCAATTTGTTTCACACCTGGGAGAAAACCTCCTACTGCACCTGGTCTACATGAATTACGTAGCTCCTCAAACATTAACCTTTCCAGTGTATTATTAACATAAAATACACCTTCAACCTGCAAGAAATTATAAGATTTACGTGAAAGAATTATGGAGCACAATGTTGCAAGATACATACTTTCATATTAGGTTGGAAACCTTTCTTTATTTTCCAGCACGTATCGCTTATCTTTTCTAAATACTTTAATTCTTCGTTATATTGCCTGACTACCATTTTGAACGTTAAAAATGCTTTTACTCCTTTAGAAATATGTTAACAGCCTGTAGACTATAGTGCAAACTTATTCTAAAACAGAATAAATTTTGTTCGTAAATTTACGTAAGGAAAGTTCTCTGAAACGAATACGGTGAAAATAATGATTCAAGTAGCAGATCTAACGACGATATATCTTACGTTTATACAAGCAAACGCAAAGTATAAACAATACAACTTCTCGTTGACAAGACAGAACTACCGGCTATAATGATTGAACCATGTTAAACAACCATAACTTCAGGAAATCCTCATATGAGAATATTGAGAATACGACCGTCGCGCTATTCGTTCAAAGATAAACGATTTCTGAACTACATTCGAAATCTATGCTTGAGAAAATGTTGATACGCGTAATAATTTGTTTTTTGGATCGGTATTTATTATTAACATTAATGTGACAAATTCTGGGTAACATCCAGTTGGTAGAATGTGGCCTTTTGAAAGCCTATACGTTTATTATAAGAATGGTACATATAAATATTATGTAAATGGATATGTATTCGGTTCCCCTTGTACTTAGACTCGATGACGCAAATTTTAGTCGCATGAAAGGAACAGTTCTATACATAATATATTGTAACTGTATGATCGAGAATCGCCCTGACCACGACGCGACATAGTACGTAAATTAACGATGAACCACAATCTAGGAATTAGGGCCCAACTATTTCCTCCAGAAAATTCGAGAATGAATTTTTCCCGTTGGTTGGTCTAACGACAATCAACAACTGTCGACCTTGACTTTTATTTCGTAGCCCGTAGTAACAAATACGTTAAAATTACGTAATTAAACATTAACCATAATATTTTATATTTATAATTGAGCAGAGATGCCAGAAAAGCACCGCCGGGTGCACACGCAACATGCCAGATACGCGTACGTGAGCTCGTGGAGTTTCGGAAAGTCGACAAAGGCAAACTGACGCATGCCCTCTTTCTCGATTCTCCGAAGCTGCCCGAAGTAATTTCGGATCGCCTCGTGGGAGTCGAGAGAGAAAGGCTCACATTTGCCTTCTCGCTCTAAACAACTGAAATCCGACCTCCCGTCAACGGCATACGATTTGGATTCTTGAGCCGACATTCTCGACTGTCCAGGCATTTTTACTTTCCGACCTATGTAGCCGCACATAAGCAAAGTACCCATAATGAAAAAAAAATTTTGTAAAATTTATTTTACGGAAATACACGTTTTAAGACCTCCTGATCATATTTTAATTATTGAAAAAAAAGAAATTTTTTTTTATTCCCATGTATGAGCACACGTATGTATATTATTAATACGATTTTTGAAAATCAAAATACTTTGAAAATTAATAAATTAAAATGAGATTCCACTCTTTACCAGTATTGTGCACGCTGTGGTATTTTTCAATAAAAAGAGTTCTTACTTTTATAACATAAACAAAACAGTAGAATTAATAATTGCAGAAATTAATTAATAATGATTTTCCTCGATTGTTTTGAAATAACCGTATCAATTGGTTATGACTAGACTGCGGATGTTTATGCATTTATGGGAAATTTTAATCCTCAAAAAACTACAGAATGCACTTAATATGCAAAAATATAAGAAATACTTAAAGTAAGATACGAATTATTATATTTAGGGGTTGAGACAGCCCTCTGCGAAGCTTCCGTTTCATTAATTTTATTAATAAAAATGTGAATTTGCATAAACATCCGCAGTCTAGTTATGACGAACTAAATAGAACTAACTAGAAACAAAGGAAAAGTGATCCCGTTTGCCAGTTTAATACAAAGTATGGGTTGTATCTTAAATTTTAAAAGGACATAGTCGAATATTTTTAAAGGTACAAAACATAGCGTTTCATTGTAGAACAGTAACATAAGTTAGCAGGTAATGTCATAAAACTGTTTTTCCCAGCTATATCCCTTTTTACCTGAAGTATAAGGTAAAAAGTACGAGCTACAAGGTACGACTATCCTAAAATCGTTCACATTTTATCAATGTAAATGAAGCGGCCTTTCCATCAGAGTTAAATACAAAATTTTGTAATTTCTGTGAAAACAAAACTTTCAGTAAATGTACGTGGTGCTTGAAATTTTTATGTTTTGACTGTTTTTGTGAAAAGTACCATCCAGATTCATGTACTTCGTACATTGAAAATAACATATGTTAAATGTAATCGGTTAAATTTAACTTTAAAAAAAAATATTCGAAGGTCAGACAAAAATATAATGTCATATTTAGTGTACGATTAAAGTATGATTGAAAAAATAAAAAAAAAAAGTTCAAGCAGGGTTCGAACCAGCAGAGCAGAAGAAGTTCGGAACTTGCAGGCAAAGACCTCATCACTCACGCCACGCTGATTAGTGGTGAACATAGTTCTATTTCTAAAAATAAGTACCTGTAATAACTTTAATAATATCTCAAAGTAAAACCTAACCCAAAACCTGGTACCATTCCAACTTTTCCTTGTTAGAAACGAGTTTTCAATTTGTCTTAGCGAAAATCGCAATCACATTTTGCACATTATTCTAAAACATTTGTGGTATTCGTTTTCAATGCGATTTAAGTAAGCATGTAATGTATAAGATTTCATTTAAATTTTTCTTTTCTAGAGAAGATAGAGAAAAAGTTTATATAAAATGTGAACGATTTTCGGATAGTCGTACCTTGTAGCTCGTACTTTTTACCTTATACTTCAGGTAAAAAGGGATATAGCTGGGAAAAACAGTTTTATGACATTACCTGCTAACTTATGTTACTGTTCTACAATGAAACGCTATGTTTTGTACCTTTAAAAATATTCGACTATGTCCTTTTAAAATTTAAGATACAACCCATACTTTGTATTAAACTGACAAACGGGATCACTTTTCCTTTGTTTCTAGTTAGTTCTATTTAGTTCGTCATGACTAGACTGCGGATGTTTATGCATTTATGGGAAATTGTAATCCTCAAAAAACTATAGAATGCATTTAATATGCAAAAATATGGGAAATACTTAAAGTAAGATACGAATTATTATATTTAGGGGCTGAGACAGCTTTCGTTTCATTAATTCTATTAATAAAAATGTGAATTTGCATAAAGATCCGCAGTCTAGTCATGACAAATTGATACGGTTATCCCAAAACAATCGAGGAAAATCATTATTAATTAATTTCTGCAATTATTAATTCTACTGTTTTGTTTATGTTATAAAAATAAGAACTCTTCTTATTGAAAAATGCCACAGCTTGTACGATACTGGCAAAGAGTGGACTCTCATTTTAATTTATTAATTTTCAATCTTAAAGTATTTTGATTTTGAAAAATCGTATTAATAATATATGTACATACGTACGCTCATACATGGGACTAATAAAAAAAAATTTCTTTTTTTTCAATAATTAAAATATGATCAGGAGGTCTTAAAACGTGTATTTCCGTAAAATAAATTTTACAAAATTTTTTTTTCATTATGGGTACTTTACTTATGTGCGGCTACATAGGTCGGAAAGTAAAAATGCCTGGACAGTCGAGAATGTCGGCTCAAGAATCCAAATCGTATGCCGTTGACGGGAGGTCGGATTTCAGTTGTTTAGAGCGAGAAGGCAAATGTGAGCCTTTCTCTCTCGACTCCCAGGAGGCGATCCGAATTTACTTCGGGCAGCTTCGGAGAATCGAGAAAGAGGGCATGCGTCAGTTTGCCTTTGTCGACTTTCCGAAACTCCACGAGCTCACGTACGCGTATCTGGCATGTGTCCTGTGCACCCGACGGTGCTCTTCTGGCATCTCTGCCCGAGGGCGATCCACTATAGCGCTACGTGAAATACCTTCGCCAGATCGGCACGCCACCCCCGGAGGAATATCAAACCAAGTAAGTCTAGGGAAATCCTTTTTTACCAATACCGACGGAATCCCGACGTAACAGCACCATGATTTGGTGATAAATTTAATGTTCCTCAATTATAAATATAAAATATTATGGTTAATGTTTAATTACGTAATTTTAACGTATTTGTTACTACGGGCTACGAAATAAAAGTCAAGGTCGACAGTTGTTGATTGTCGTTAGACCAACCAACGGGAAAAATTCATTCTCGAATTTTCTGGAGGAAATAGTTGGGCCCTAATTCCTAGATTGTGGTTCATCGTTAATTTACGTACTATGTCGCGTCGTGGTCAGGGCGATTCTCGATCATACAGTTACAATATATTATGTATAGAACTGTTCCTTTCATGCGACTAAAATTTGCGTCATCGAGTCTAAGTACAAGGGGAACCGAATACATATCCATTTACATAATATTTATATGTACCATTCTTATAATAAACGTATAGAATTTACGCAACGAGTAATACAAATTTATATGACATTTTCATCTTTGAAATTAGATTAATATAGTTTAAATAATAGGATACCTATGAACACAATTGTATGTAATTTGTCAGATGATTGCTGCCACGCAGACGCAGCTGTATTATGTTACCATATATTACTGCATAAGCGTAAAACTGCAAGTTTGTAGTTGTAAACGTAGAGTGAGTTGATAGCTGTATGTGCATCGTTGAAAACAGTGGGTTTTAAAGTGAACTATAAAATTTGGTTAAAATAGAATTTTTAAGCGTCGTATAAATGACCATTGGCGAAAAACAACGGTGAAACATTTTTATTGTATTACGGCATATTCACTGATGTACAAATAGCATACCGGATGTACTGCAGAATTTGTGCAAGATGTCTGTGTTAAAATGTCTTTGTTCTTATTAAAATTTTCTTAAATGCATCGAGACATGTGCTTGTATGCTTAATCGAAGCAGCACGATCTTCATCGTAACTTGTAAACCTCAACACGACAAAAAATAACGTCTGCTAGACACATTTCATTATTCTTTAAATAACCGACATTTGGTTTGGTTTTTATGGTGAAGCCTTGCTGACAAACAATACACGGAACAATCAACCGCTAATCTAGAAACTAACGATACATTGGCAATTAATTGACAAAAATGTATAAATTCAAACCGTTTGTGTTTGTAAAACATGAAACAAACAGCGTGAAACGTCCAAAGTCCAGGAGTGGACACAGGATAGTTTGTGATCATAAATATTTATATTCTTATGGTGGATTTAATCCAGGTATCTCTGATAATGATCCTGAGATGCGAAATGATAGAGCATGGATGTCTAGCAAGCCTCTTTTCAAAGAAGTATGGAAGTTTAATCTTGCCACTCAACAGTGGAGGCGTTTACCAGGACAAGATAATATGCCAGCTGAATTAGCATCTAATGCAGTGATTTTAAGGGGCAACATCCTAATGGTTTATGGTGGAACCAGTGTTCCATTTGGAATGAGTTGTAATAATCGCCTTTATTTATGCAATCTTAACAATGGTAAAATGAGTATAGTTGCAGCAAAGGGAGATCTGCCTGATCCTCATTATGGACAAGCAGTAATGTATCATAAAGGGTATTTTTACACTGTTGGTGGTACTTCAGGTTACGAATATACCTGTGATATCCATAGATTGGATCTTAGGACCGGTATTTGGGAGAAAGTTTACATATGTTCTGGAATTGATCAGAACGAACCCTCAGGACGATATAGGCATGAATTAGCATTTGATGGAAAATTTATTTATGTTTTGGGAGGAGGAACAGCTGTAGAAGCATTTGGATTCTTGGTATGTAAAACAGTATAACGTAATAAATAATTTTTTTACACTTACTGTTAGAATAAGTTATTTATTATATTAAATTTTGATTTAGGAAATTCCTGCCTTTGACTTAGAAATGAACAAATGGACAACATTAAATACATATGGTACCAATGAAGATAATAGAGTACCAGAACCTAGACGTTGCCATGGTTGTGTACAATATACAGATGGAACCACAGGTGTTACATCTGTAGTTATTTCTGGAGGATATAATGGGGATAATGTCTTCTGTGATGTTTGGAGATTAGATTTGAATGATCTACAATGGACATGTTTAAGAAAATGTATCCTGCCATGCCCTGTATATTTTCATTCGGCTGCTCTTACTCCAGAAGGACGCATGTATACATTCGGTGGTATAATTAAAAAGAATAATAAGGTTACTAAAACTTGCTTACCTTTCTACATTTTCTTTAATAAGTAGTTTCTTCTAAATTATTTAGGAACATTGTATTGCAGGTTGTAAGGACAGCTGCAGTTCATTCTGTTTGGTTAAAGATCCCTAAATTATCAGAGGTATGTTGGCAAGCATTAATTTATTATTTTCCACATTTATGCCATAAATCACCACATCAGTTACTTCTCATAGGTATACCTTCAAAATTCGTTGAAAGAATTACTATATTTGATTTGAATATTTACTAAGTATTTAGAGGATTATTACTCTGACCACTGTTACCAGTTATTCATTGTATAAATATTGTAATTGTTGAACATTATTGCCATAATTTATTTACCATATTTTTATAAAAAGCATAGTATATTGGGCAATTAATATGAAAGAGATTATTAATAGATCACTTGTTTTAAAAATTTACTTATATTGTACAATTATTATAAGTAATACAGTAGGTTGTATGCAGTATTTCTGGTCTATTTAGATTTTGAGCAATTACCAGAATTACAACCAAAGCTTGATTATTTACAAAATATAAAGAATGCTTTTCCCTTTACTTCTTTAATTTACACAAATATTTAATTATAAATCTTGAGGTTTTTATTTTACAAGTTTTAAATATTACATCAGAATCGTTTCCCCCTAATATTTATTAGTAAAAATATAGTTCGATATAGTTAAAAAAGCTATATTGCATGTTATCTAAAATTAATGGCAAGTATGCTCACCAATTTATGTTATATGTTGTGTAATACTTACAACATTCATGATTATAAACTTGCGTAATAACGTGCATAAATTTTCGACATAACGGAAACTTATGTATATCTTGTTAAAAAAAAATACAAGCTATTTCTACTTTATACACACTGTAAGACTTCCTTAATTAAAATTTACTCTATCATGTACATACATAAATGTAAATAAGCAATAACGAACTGGTATCAAACAAAATTAATTGTGCATTAAGTATAGCATATGTATATGTACTGTAGAGTATGAAAGGAAAATAAGGATGTATAAAAGAGACATCGAAAATTACTGGTTGATTTGAGCTATAACATTTGTTTAATTTAACAATTTTTCGGAGAACTATAATATTATGTTAAAAGTTAATGTATTACTAGCATAATAAAATACAGTTAATGGTATAAAATACACACAAAATGTTTGGGCATAGCTAAAATACTTTTAATTAATTAGTTGAACAAATTTACTTCATGTGTATGTACTCTAAGTTTCAGCATAATACTTATACATACACACTCTCTTGATCTATTCCTAGAAAGTACAAAGTTACAAATCTATTGCAAAGATTCCTAAATCTAGTTCTTATATAAAGTATACTTTTGCAATAGAACATCGACAGCGCATCAAAAATTCTATTTGCTAAAATATGAATAAGTCTGTACAAACTTTATGTTCAGGGAAAAGCCTTTCTACGACGATATTATTGATAAGGATATTAATTACTTAATGTCTGTTTATTATCTAGAGTATACTACACATTATTTTTTTAATAAATACAAACTGGCTTGCAAGTGTAAATAACAGAGTAATAACAATCGGTAATAATACAAAATGTTAGCTCCAATCGATAGTAATATTGCAGTCTAAATTTCGATGCTATAAATTTCAGCTGCATTCGGTATGTTGTTCTAATCCATAGTATTGATTCTTGTAAATATTAAAGAGTGATAAGTAGCAAAAAAAGTTGTTCAGTCTTTCAAGCAAATATCAGTGATATATCATCAAACAATTGAGACAAAATAATTACAAAATTTAGTTGAGAAGAAAATGACTCAGTTTTTGTAAAAGCTTTAAATAAACAAAGAAAAGGAACGTAATGATATTGCATCCCTCTTGGCACAAACTATTATAATATGTAGATGATAGAATATTGTCTTTCTCTGAAGCAGAATTTCATATCAAACAAAGTATGTTGCGTACCAATTTTCGGAGTACAAAATAGCTTAAAAATTACTTTGTTAAGTACGCAATGCAGAATACAATTAATTATTATTAGTAGGCACGGACGTTATTAAAAGGGAACTCGGGGATCAAAAGCGGTACAGATAAATACGAACTAAATTTACGTGTGAATTGTGTGAAATAAAAACTCTTGCCTTAAAGTTAGGTAAACTAAAATGTATTCACGTTTTCAAGCGACAGCACGTACAACAATCTTATTACTGGTTCTCAAATGAACATGTCGGAACCTAAAACCACGCGAGTTATACTTAAGTAGGTATACAGGACGTTTCTCTTCTCATTGTTCTATTCTCGGTACTGTATAATATCTAAGGAGGCATGCCATAGGTATGCGTTAGCGATGTTAAATTGTAAATAGGAAATTGAATACAATTCAGCTGATACTTTTAATCCTGCTTATTTTTTCTCGTACCCTATAATATGGATATTAATTTTAACATAATAACGATCGTGTAAATTAACGTGCTAAACATGATTGCAACTTTCACGATTAATTGTTTAATTGGGAGAAATGTTTCTATTTTTAATTTTTAAATTGTGTATGCGTATTATACAAAGTGTTATGGATGTAACAGTTGGTACATCGTACAATGTACGACCGTAAATTAGACAAACTTATCAAATAGTAAGGCCCAATGCTGATGAGCGACTTCTGCCGTACAATTATGCATCTGTCTTCGTTGTTTTCATTTGGAAAAATAAGGAAAACCATGTATGATCGTATGCCAAAAAATCGCTCGTCTGCATCGAACCTAAGAATTTTCAAGCAGCTGTGCAAAGACTACATTGAAATCTAAATTGGTACATTAATGAAACAATTAAGATCTCATTTGTCGGTCTGGCTGTTATTTCCACTTGTTGCCTTTGTCGCATTTGTAATAACAGTGAAAGTATTTTATAGCACGGGTACGCGTTTGCGATCGTTTGTTGTTTTGTGTCTATTCTTTGTCTGTGCACGCGTTCGTAATTATCACGAAAATGTCAATAATAAGAAACCTGGGTCTACTAATTATTAAATATTGACTACAGATTGAAAATGTTTGCAATACTTGGCTCGATTCGATTCCCATACAAAATTCGCATACTTGAAAATACGGTAGGAGGAAAATTAAACCTAGATACTGTCGATAAAATCAAATACTCAACGACTTAATATATACAACATATAAATAAATACGTATGTGAGACTAAATATTGCGAGTAGACTGATTATAAATGTGAATTGATGTTTGTACATTTTCGTCGTATTTAAACGAAAGGAAATTTATGCGATGAAATTCTATGAAAATAAATTGTATGTTTTACGTACGTTAAAAACGTTTATTGTTTCATTAAACTAATATTTTAAGAAACAAAATTCAGGCAGCAAACATTGTACATTTAGATTTGTTGTGAAAATGAATGAAAGCGTTTTATTGTATTTATTATTGTTGTACAAACGAAGGAAAGATAAAATTCTGCTATATGAACTGTCTTTACATTTCCTTTCTATTGATTTAACTTAAAAAATGAATTCAGTCTACATTTATTTTCGAAAATTACGTTCGTGTGTGTAGAATCGATTAACGTCACCTTGGACGAGCATACTATTAGGCAAACTTATCGAATTTTAATTTCATTACCGATAATTATTGAAATAAACGAAAAGAAAAATGAATGTCGAAATTTTCTAGTCAATCATTCGGATATTTCCGTAAGCGGTACTTGTAGTCTCGTGCTGTTTCGTGTTACGCATGATCGTTGCATGCAATGTCCCACCAATAGTGTCTTAAACTCTCGGCAGCGATCCCTACCTACCAGTTACTGTCGAGTCAGGAGCGAGTGATGTTAACCGCGGTTCATTTCAAAAGCGTAATGTGTATAGTATTAATTGAAATTTTCGTTTCAAATCATTGATAAAAACGTACTTCAAATCATAAATTCGGTAAACACATTGTTTTCTACGTTAATACTAAAAATACGTTAATAAAAAGATCATCGCGATCAGCTAATTACACATTAATATACAAAATAAGGTACGAATTATGAATTATTTCAAAATACATCAATATTGAATTACGACGTGTTAAAAACGGTCTAGTTTACCGTTCTAGTTAGACACTTTATAATAGTCCATATTTTACTATTTTTTCTTGACATTTTCACGTACAATAATTATAAATAACAGACCTTTATTACATTTATATACTTCTAAGAGTACATTTAATAATTTTGTACGTATTTATCGTGAAAACAGCATTTGTATATTGTAAACAATAAATACCCGCCATAAATAAGCGGAAGTTTGGTAGGAAATGGCGGAGCCAATCAGAGCGAAGGAAGGGTATGACGCGGTACACCTGGATAGACACTAGTCGCGCAGAGGGAGTAGTGGCATAACCCGATTAACCAAACCCGCGGATTGCTCCGTTTCAAGGCAGACGTTCGCTCCTTGTCTCGAGTGGCAGTTTACTGTCTTTTTTGCGACGATATATCATCGCTCCTTCACTCACTCCCATGTCTCCGCAGTATTTGACTCCGCGGCACCACGAAATGTACGGTGAAGTGTTCATCTAGTAGACACCATTTACGTGCCAGACGAACACCTTATTTCATCCATTTAACAACATCGACTCGAGACACCTCGTGGACTCGCTCAACCAAAAAAGGGGTTCCAAGACCATTCATTCAACATGGAGCAGAAGCGCCTTTACAAAATAGTGCTCACCGGAGGTAAGCAATCATTTTTTTTATAGAATTATTTACTGTCATGCGTTTCATGTGTCGTAATTTCGCTCTGAACGAGTAATGTTTTTTCATCTGACCAAACGAATGCCTCTATGCTTGTTAGTTTATTTAATACGCTCGCGGTAAAAAAGTGTTCTTTATACGAGGCAATCCATACGCATCTGTGGAAACCACGTGTCCGCGAATGCTCTGCGATCGCCCAACCTAATTCGTATTTTTTTTATCACCTTCGTTTGTTACGTTCTTTTGCATATAAAAGTGCAAAACATATTTCGCCTTTGTTTTCTACGTTCATCTGACGCGTTACTTCGCACGTTGCTTCGTGAGCTCATCGTTCGCGTGAAAATATTTATTGAATTTTTATAGTACCTAAGAAAAATTGCGTTGAAATTTTTACAATGAATTCGAGTGCACGTAACATCCATATATCATTATAATTGTCACTTATAGTTATACCTTTAAGCTACATGCGAGCCCATGTTTTGACCGAACGAAATACGCTCCTTCTAAACATTGACAATCATTGTGTCTAAATTTAATTCGACAAAAACACATATCTTGAGTTATTTACATAGCATCGCGGCAATATATGGCAGACGTTAATGTAAACGAAAATCAAAAGTAACTTTAAATGTAAAATAGAAATGGTTAAAGCGATTGCATACGTATGATAAAAACTTTTACAAAATCATGTGCGCGTTGTAAATTGCACAAGAAACGGTAAGAAGGTACACAAATGACAAATTATCGAGGCATTGTTTATTAGTTCTTTTTTTTTAAAGCAATGACCATATTGATGAGACAAGATCAATGCCAGAAATAGGACGCGTAATCTAGAATTATTAACCGCACTGTAAATAAAGGATCGCGTCGAACAGTGATTCATCTCTCAAATTGACTTGATCATTTTGAATCTAGCAAATACATCGGTACATAAATACGATTAACCTTTTCAAATGACTAACTACGGGACATATTTATTCGAACAAACACTTCTTTACTATATTTTATATTAGTATTAATTAATGTATAAAGGAAGAGATGATATATGTGTTATTATTAGTTGAAACAACAGCGAAGTACCATTTATTTAACTGCTAAAAAATCTTGTTTGGTAGAAACATAATGATGCTAATGTCAATATTTTTAAGGAAAAAGTGGATTATCAGAAACACGTCTTGTACGTTAATATTGCCTTCCTAATTTTGTTTCTACGAAACAATAAGTCTTATACGTCTTCCTTATATTTCTCTGTAAAATAATAAACCTTAATTATTAATTCTTGGAGCGAAACCATAAAACTTCACATTCTTCTTTTTTTACGGTGAGTTTCGAAACGATGAGAAACATTTGGAACCGTACGTCCCCATATAGCAGAGCTCAGTTACACTTTGAGTATCGATGAGACAGCGTCGTGTCAGTACGCAACAATTCGAACCAGTTACGAGTAGGCGAGTGCACAGCTGGCTAACAACGCGAAGTCGATCGTATATACACTCGAAGCATATTAGCCCATCTCAAATACGTAGCGGAATACTTTTTAATCCCGACCATTCGTTAATTTCTTACAAATGTTTAGCGTTAATGCTCAAGTATCCATGACGATTGCCTTATCGAACGCGTGACTTTTTAAGCGTCGAAAGTTAATTCTCCAGCACCAAAGTTTGTAACTGCGAACAGTTGTATGGAACGAATATTCTTATCTTAAGATCCTATTAGATTTTTATCAAAATCGATTTATGAATAATAATGGTTACCTTTTTTGTTGATATACATTTGTTATCTGTGAATATTTTAAGAAATGTTTCGAGTAAACCTTGAAAGAATTAAACGTTATTTGTTGTAAACTTGAACCACGTTCCTTTCGCTCAAATCAAATAGATGGCGCAGCGTGAAAGCCCTAGGCATTTTCACGAAAAGATTTCGTAATTATTTTTATATTTTTCTTTCCAAATGTTATATTATATTTATGATAAAGAGAGTAAGTATTATTAATACCGACGCATTCGCGAACGTTCAGTTTCTATTTTACTTTCGTTACTGATTAAATTTCCTAATGATGTAAGACGCGAACATAACCACAAGAATGATGGATGTCGCGAGTCATTGTTTTACTCTGTGCAAAGCAATTTGTCCCTGAAGAGGTTAAAATAATAGAAGAAAAATACGCTCGTACAACTGCTAAACTCCGTTGATCAATGTGCTAATAGAATGAAACGTCCGCTATTCGCACATTTCTACGGTAAATATTTTCTTGCGCGTCTCCTTGGATCGTCCGAGAATCGATCGAAGAAAATCGAGTGACCAATCGTTCGACAAAATAGGTGTTTTCTTTACGGGTGCAGGTTGCGATTTCTTCTGGACAGTGTGAATGTATCGTTTTGCGTGAACTGATTCCCATCCTCGACGGCGTCATTTCTATTTACGCTGGCCGAGTTCAATAGCCACGTGGTATCGCAGAAGTCAAGGTTAGCGACGTCGTAACCTCGTCTCGCTTTCATTCGGTAAGGATAATACGTACCGCGACTGTGAATTGCCAATTTTCAGCTCGAGAGCTCGTCCCTCATTAATCAGCTTCGATGTCGTTCGTATGCTTAAAAATAAAAGGAGCCACTTCGTATTCGAGTACCGTCGTTCCTTTTTCGTGTAGATTATAGGACGTGGAAACCCCATGGGACCGTTCTTATCGACAGATTTAAGATAGTGTAGTCTAAAATCGAAAATTAATCTAGGCCAACTGTCCACTCATTTTTTAATTATGTTTTTAGTACGTTTCAAAAGGTTTATAGTCAACGAGTTTGACAAAATAGAAGGTGATGGGAAAGCGATCAGTTTCGTGACTCACTGAACAATCTTACAGAGGATCTGGATGTTTGTGTTTCAGGACCTTGTGGCGGCAAAACAACCGGACAGATGAGGCTGTGCACGTTCTTCGAGAACATGGGATGGAAGGTAGGCATGCTAAATTTCTTTTACTTCGATTTCGCGTAAAGAGGAACACGCTTATGCGAAGAAGGATCTCTCGTGAGTTTTCGTTCGTGTCTCGTTCGCTTCGAACGGGGCGATCGAATTTGAAAAGCACCCCAAACAGTTCAAGGGTCTTTGATCAACGAAAAGAATGTGTTCGCGTCCAAATACATTTTCGCGCAGTTCTAACATGTACGTTTACTTTTCCAAACGATGTTTGGAAAGAATGTATGTCTCGTGCACGAGCTTGCGTTAGGCGCGCGATTTCTCGTTTCGGCCATCTTGTTCCGGTCAGAAGTAGAGAACCGCGTTCGGGAAGCAATTAACGAGCCAAAAGTACGAGAAAACGAATATCGGAACTGGTTTTGGGGTTATCACCCTTTATTGTGGATACGATAGAGCGCTGGTTGTCTTCTTTTTCAGGTGTTCCGTGTTCCCGAGACAGCGACTGTGCTGCTCAGGTATGCAATCACATAACAAATTTCCAGAGACTGAGAAAGGAAGACATATCGGAAGAACCGAAGGCTCCGAACCAGCGCGAATTAAATGGAACGTTTCAATTAAAATAGATTCGATCGAGAACAGCATTGTGCGCGAAACGCGAGAATGTTTCTTCTACGAATATATGTTCATTGTACATTATTTGTTTCGAAGAAACTAGCCGAGGGGTTATTCACTCTTAGAAGCCACAGCCCCCCTTCTTGAAATCAATATCGTTCGGAATAACGCGAAATCTCGTAGAACTAGTTGAATCAATAATCGTATTATTCACGGTCAGGTTTAAAAACAGCTATCTTATCATTGAATCTTGTCTTTTACATAGAATTTGTTCGTTTTTGTAAATGTCTCTGTATCGATGGACTGGCCATTTAAATCTGAAACATCATATGTTTGTTTGGATGGTAACTATTCAAATTCAAGCAACTGCCTAGATTCGGTCCATTTACAAACTTTTATTTTATTAACGAAACGTTTGTATCACCGATGCGGTATATCTAGTATCTAGAGTGAACAACCTCTCGAAATAAGCTCAATGCTGTCGTTGATACGCCGATAGACAATGCTTTCAGAAGTTTAGAAATGAAACTAACAAGTTCCTTGCGCTTTTCATCGGAACATTTTGTTCTTTCTCGCCTTCTCCGATAGAAAAAAAACAAAAACAAATGAATTGTACCTATAAAGAAAACGATAACTAGATTAGTCTCTTTCGCAAGCCAAAACACACGGTACGCTTCATTAGTAGAGACACCTCCGAATTTTCCATCTCTCGTGCATTTGATTTGTCAACTGTTTCATGCCACGTCTGCTTTTTCCATTTCAGCGGTGGCATAAAGTTTTCAGACCTGAACGCTGAAGAGGGTAAGTCCACTTCAACTTCTTTCATTCCGTACCGCTAGCCGTAAGTTTCGCGATGTCTGTTTCGATCAGAATTTCTCCAGCTCAGCCCTGTAGCTAGATCAGTGATTTCCAAACTTTTTTAGCGAGCATGTATATACAAAACGATACGTTGTTAAGCTCGAACGATTATTATATTAATAGAATAGTTTGGATCACTCTGATTTGTCTACGTTAAAGATTTTCTTCCTCCATTTTGGAGAACACTGATCTAGATAGATAAAAGAAATTACCGAATGACTTACGTTTTATTTTTTGCTGCATGAATCTGTCGTGACCGAAGTCAGGAATAATCTACGATTACGCTTAAATTTCATCATTTAACGTGCAAGATACACACAGGGCCTAGCATAAAGAAAATGTGTAAATAGAAACGCACCCAAGGCGTATAATAGTCTGATACCGAGTCTGGATGGCACAGGATACAATTATTTCGCGATCACGCTACCGGATACACAGGTTTTGCGGTCTAATCAATTGCAAAATTTACATTCTACCTCAGAGGCTAGAGTTGGGCTTCGATCGATAGGAAAATCGTACTTCGCGATGCGTTTAGAACGTAGCATGTGCCCTGTGTATGCTTATCTTACGGTTACACCACTGGATACACGGGTTTTGCGGACTAACCAGTTGCGAAATTTACATTTCTATCCATCTCAAGTGTTCTCGGAGATTCTTTAAGCGGACGCAGAAACCGTAGGAAATTGCTACAACAGAAACGGATACAATATTTATTAATTTATTAAATTTTCAAAGACGAGAAGCCGTTCCCCGACCTTGACTCGGACAAAATGTTTTAGAGATGAAATAGAGACATATAATTAATTTTCGTTTTAGTTCAAGATCGTTTGCCTACACTTTCGTAAAATGGCCGTTAGAGGCGCGTGCTTCCTTCTAGTCAGGGTCGTACCAGAGACACTCGTTCGTTAATGAATGCTGAAAATCAAGGATCATTACTTACATAGAGCATAGCGTGTCCTGGTTAAGCTTACATCGCAAGCTACGCCGGATGCACGGGTTTTTACGGGAGACACGACAATGTCACGTCAGCATCGATCGATGGTCTGCACGAGCACTTCTCGTGCCCTCTCGTTTTATCCCTTGGTCGTTTAAGTATAGATATCGTTGCGTACAGGTCGACACGATAATAGCGACGAAACTTTCCGTTAACCCGGGAAAACTATGTTCGTGGCACCCTTGAATTAAAAACGGCATTATCGAGGATCTCGAGGACGTCGACGGAGTCAATCGATGATCGGTAAACAGATAAAAAGATTAATGTTCTCGAACGAACGGCCGTGCCCTTTTGATATCAAACAACGAAGGGAAGGGGTTAAGCGAACGTCTTTTATAGAGTTAAACGGAAAATTCGTTTTTGGTAAAACGATCTCTATATAGAAAATTACTAGAATATTAGAGGGGAACTACAGTCGCAGAAACAGTAAAGAAGAAAATACTGCAAAGATTCGCGTAGACGCGTAGAAAGTGGCTTCTAACCACGAAATTTAAGATTAATTGGTACAAAACAAACTCGAACGAAACAGTATCAAGAAAATATTACAACACTGTATACGTACGACGATAGACAGCTACGACCAATGTTATCAAAGTAACACAATATTTTATCAACATTTTGATGCTTCCTAAGCAACAAACACGTAACAAAGTATCTGCATAAACGGATAGACGGTAACCGCGTTCGCAAAAAATATTATCTTCGCGTGTCATAATCTAAACGTGCAAGCGATTATTCGAAGCGTCATGAAAGTGTTTCAGAAGATGTAAATATTACGATCTAATCGCTAAAAGTGCAACGCGAGTACGTCGCGCGTTTCAGGTATTCAATTTTACGAATATTTATTACTAATAACGATTGTGAAGTTATTGTAACAAAATATGTTCTGTCGTGTCGAATTGCACAATGTTGCGTCAGTGTTCGTCGTCGAAAACTTTCGGGGAAAAAAGCGAGCTCGAATAGACGGGTTTTATAACGCAGAGAAGAAAAAAAACATTTTAATTATAGCGACGACGCGTAAAAAGAAAACGAAATCTGAACGATCTTCGCGGACTCGCGGGTGGATCGGAGAATTAAAATGGCTGACGTATAACCATCCGTTTATTGCGTAAAATCGGGACCGGCAACTTGCCAAAATTCTTGGATAGCGTCGGCTGTTGATCGAGTCACGAGACACACATGATATTTTGGAGCGACGAAGCGTGGATGATATACGATGGATCCACCCATGTTTCGAACGGACGTTCGATCAGCGATCGAGGAAAAATATTAAACCTCCACGGATGGTCGTTTCGAGGAAACGTAGGAAGATCTGATGTGAAATTTATGTAGGTCTCGACTGTATTTAATATACGTACTGCTGTCGCGTGGAGAATGGATTTTTTGTGTGCACCTACGACGATAAAAGTCCGCAAAGGATTAACCTTTTGCACTCTATAATTATTTCAATATTTCGCTTCGTCGACTCTGCAATTAAAAACAGATTTTTCCAAGACGGATGTACGATTTTCTTTTTTTGCTGTGCAGAGGAAGTTTTCCATTTAGTAAAACAGAATTAGCATTTCGAACGAAGAAAGCTAAAAAATGTCTTCTTGGTATAATGATGCATAATAATGAGTAGAGATTGTATGAAATATTTAACAGCAAATTAATGAAATGCACATTATCGTGTATGAATTACGTTTAAAGAAAAATAACGATTCTCCAAAAATGATTAACTTATCGCAGTGAGCGTTCACGATTAATTCTGGTACAATAAACTCGTAATTCAAAAAGGTTTTGGTTGCATATTATACTGCGTTACCTTGGAGTAACTTAAATATTTAAATCGTGTGTGTTTGTGTTTGTTCGAAGCAACTAATAATATCGGGATCCTATAATTGGTCGCGTAATCGTTGGCGGCTCGATCGTGCACGTTTTTTCTTCGATAGGTCATGGATCAGCTCTTTTTCGCTCAACTACCCTTAACGTTAATTGTCATCTGGCGATCGGGTAATTATTTTAATCCATTTATCGTTAACCGAATAAATCTTAACAAAATACAGTGTCACGAGGAAGTGAACGAATAAAAAAATCAACAACTGTTCTTCTATCGATCAGGGTGTTGATCTTTATTCTTTTTACAATAGGTTTATGGTCGTTATTCGCCATCGGTTATCCTAATCTGTATGCACGTAACGCACAGAACCTACGTTGATACGACTTCCTATGTATTCATATACATACAGCGGAACGTCGATTATCGGAACTTCGATTATCCAAGCGTCGATTATTGCGAATGACCGATTATCGAAACACAAAACGAAATACGCAAACGTAACGTCGCATGACCTATGTTAACACTGATTATTTTATCACGTAGTTGCAATTTCGATCTTCCTGTACCGATTATCGGAACAAAGTCTCCCTACTGGATCGGACATATTTACAGCAAAAACACAAGACGATCGACGATCACTAGGGGACATAAATTGGTCAATATTTTTATTTTTCGCGTTTCGATCGTGTTTCGTAAGAACATTTTTAAAGAAGCAAGGCTGTCAAATTGTCTTACGTTACATAATATACGAGATTGTGTTATCATAGTAATTCGTAGCGCGCGATTATTATAATGAGCCTTCGTAAAATTGCTACAAATTTTTTGTAACATCGTTTTTTGTGGAGGATTGTATAATTCGTTCAAATATCGCTTAAATGCGCCTCTGCTTTTTTTTGTTTTCGAAACAACGTATTACCCGTGGACAGTGTAACATGATTTGCAGTTACGTTGGCGTTTTTCAGATAAGTTCTAGAATTACTGTACCTTGTAAATTATTGTCCCGACAGTTATTCATGTACGAACTAGTTAAAGTTGAAACATGAAGTGTCATTGTCAATAAAATACAGTCACGGTAAAAATAGAAAAATCTTTTCAGAATAAAACTATTCGAACGTGTTTTACGTTTTACATAGAACACGTAATGTCATAAAAAATGACCTGAAATATTATTTTCGTAAACTTTACGCATAGCACTTCGCACTATTCCTCAACAGATTTTCGCGCCTCTTTAAATATTCTCAATATTTGAATACTGCATTATGAACTATAAACGAGCTTAGTCTGAGTGCTAGTACGCGGGAAATAATAATATTTAAAGTCCATTATCGCCATTGGAGTACCTATGAAATATTCGAATAGCCTCAGGCTTGAAAGAAAATGGCGTACGATCGTCACGAGTCGCGAAAATTTTAGTTCGCGCGCGCACTATTCGTGGGACATCAACCATGGATAATAATACACACCAACGAAATTATGTAACATAAAATCGGGATTAGAATTTGGTTTCGGGAGCGCGTATTCGAACGTTCCACTTGCACGTTCCAATTCATTCAACGATGACGGATTTTTAAATTTTTTGGAAGACGATAGAAATCTTTAACGCTAACGTTAAATAAAATTGACGACACGAAACTAAACTGCATAAGTGGCCAAATATTTTCGCCGTATTAACGTTTGCAGCAACGCCCGCGATTTCATGCCAAACCAAAGTTGCTTCATTGCACGCGAAATACCTGCCAGTTTTCTCGACTTTGTCTTCTTTTCTTTCTTTTAAATTTTCAACTCTCGTTAACGAGTCTATAGTCGGTATCTGCAGTTTCGGGCCATCGACGAATATTCACGTTGGAAAATAGCTCGTGAAAAATATATCTTCGACACGTTTTCTTCGATGTCGATATGCTTACGTAAATGTATTAGTTTGGTTCTAATCCGTGACCTTGAAACATTGATACAAATCAGGCTTCCTGTCACCAAATCCTTTTTTTGGCTTCTTCGAGCATGGTACATACGCGATTGAAGAAACATCGATGGACGTTGATCTCTATCGTCGCGACGACGTTACTTACGATTATTAATCAGAACGTACCAATTTTGCTTAGACCATTTTCGACGATTATTGGCACGATTATAAACGATATTTAATTGGCCGTCTCATTGTACGACGTTAATTTGTTAATGTAGGTCATCCGTGGCGACATATTCTATATTTTCTTTGACGTAACGACAGATACAGTATAATAAGTTCGTTATACTAAGCGCCCCCGGTTATTAATAAATTCATAGCCGATGCATCCACTTAATTGCCGCGCTGCTACGAGTGTTATACGTGCGATTGTGCTCTGGCTCGGTTCCAGTTTCGTTTTATTATGCGTTCGAATTTCTGAAATTGTCTTAGATACCGAGCTTTTCGATGGAACGTGCTTGCTGCGTCATAAATTATTGCACACGTGCTGCGGAGATAGCAAATAAACTGTCGTTGCGAATGGAACAGAGTGAAACAATTTGCGTATATCGACTCGATCGTTTCGAACAAATACATTGTCACGAGAAAGTAAATGCATCGAGCAGAACGTTAGTTATTAATTTCCATGTGAATCTGGTTTGTTGCAGATTTAATGAGATCGCAGAAAAAAAGTACCGAACGTGGTTGCGCCCAACATACCAACACGAATCGTTTTCGAAAGAATAACAAAAAATTCTTGCGAAAGAGACTCTGACAATAGTCGATCGCCGCCTTTTCGTTTCGTTTTCGACGACGAATACTTTCGGTTCTCGCTTTATCTCTCGAAATAGCCTGAAACGCAATTGAATATGCAAATGGCCGAGGATAAAAGCGGTATAGTTTATGAAATATTGATAACCTGTCACAATCGGCGTCGCAAAACTTCCACGTCCGACGCGTAGTCTGTTTCTTTTCGCGGGTTAAATGGGACACACTTCGAAAAATGATCCTTCGAAGGTCGGGCTGCACCCACGATTAATAGCGACCACTCACAATTAACGAACTTTCCGGTTATGACAGGATACCGCGGGTTTTGATAAACACGATGGAGTGAATTAATTTACGCTATCAACGCGATCGCGTTCGCGCCTGGTGTCGCTTATGTATTCTATTGCGCAGATTTTCTTCTTGCATCGCACCATCGACGTTACGTAAAATATTCCATTAGTTAGCAACAAAAACTTGTCTCGAAGAAAATACGTATTTTTCGACGAAATAGAGTAGAAATAGAATCGAACGTAAGAAACAATGAAACTGCATCATGATTTTCAATATACTCGATGAAACAGTGTAAACTTAAACTTAAGAGATCCAGGAACCCAGAAATCAATTTTTCGGGTAAGCTCAAATTATTAAGTTTGTTTATTTAAATAAGAATCTTGTCGATCGATGTAGCCCCAATACGGGTCATAGAACGATTTATTCTGCGACGAGCCTTAACTCGAATTGATGTGATAGGCTCGTGGTATCGTCATTTAACCCTTTAACTCCGAAACGCATATATCAAGTGGAATAATAGCTTGTTAATAAAAATCTCTCAGACATATTTGCAGCCTCTAGATTGGCTGATTATCGCCATAGACCCTCAGGAACCCCCAGTCCGTCAAAAAACATCGTTATTTTAAATAATAGCCCTTCTGCTTATTCTCTTAAAAAGTTACTCGAAAACTTACGAGGCACGATTTATTTTATTCAAATATAAATTGTTCCACACGATTCTTACGAAGCAGTAAAGCGAGGTACTGCTCGTTTGGTTATCGACAAACGATCCTCGACGTAGGGTGAGCTTCTTTGGTTTTTTTCGCGACGGAAACGGTATCCAGCCGTATGCAGTTTCGTTTTTCGAGCTTTTTGCCGAGGCCACATGTCTGATGACGCGGCTGTTGTTCTGCACTCGTCAGCCACCGCGAATAAACCAGCGTCGTCCCCGGTTTTATTAACCCTCGACTGGTAGGGTTGGAATACGCGTTACACAACTGATAGGACTGGATCAATGTAATCCCGATCAAAAGGATAGATAGCTTTGTCCGGCTGGAAAACGCGATTGTTGGATGTATCTTTCGTTAATGCTGGATCAGAGCTCGTTGCGATTCTGTAAACCAACGGCGTCGAACTTATACGATGGGCGGGCAAAAGAAAATTTATGTAGATCCGTAACTTTGTGAAAAAATCGATAATTCAGTGGGCCACAAAAAGAATAATATTCTCTGTGGGCCAACTTTCGAACAGGGGTGGGAATGAAATAATATAATTCAGTCGAACGGTGATGTAAAATTTATTTTAAATAATATACAAATATTTCTCGAGGTATGTTGCTTTGTAATGGCTTCTCGAGGTTGCACAACAGTATTTAGATTTTCATCTGGTTACTGGTTTCATAATTGAAAAATCTTGTTTGCCAACGAAGTCATCAGCCATTGAGTCAGTTTCGTATTAATTTGTTTGGACACGCGTTATCTTCTGTTTTATTACGAGTCTTTTAATATCCGAAAGGCAATCGATTGCATCAATTAAGGTTTAGAACGAACCAAAATATCGCGGCCAGATATCGGTGCTCCCCGCCTACGATAATAACCAAATCGTCGGAACGACGAATTCAATGTTTTCCATCGAAATTGTGACTGGTGGCGACCCGGAATGTCGATGACAAAAAAGAAGATAATTACGCGGTGAAATCGATATGGTTTATACCGTGGAGATGGAACGACATCGCGTGCTATGGTCGCAACGCAGAATATAATGATGAAACATAATTACCGAGCAATTTGGTTGACAAACGTTGAAGTTGAAACCACTGATATTCGACTACTAATTCTACCAGGATGTGACTTTGAGTCACATTGCTAGTTTAAGTAACTGTAGAGTTTGCGAGTAAATTTATCTGCTAATGAGATTGTATGTATTATTAACCTCTTGCCTAATAATTTCGAGTCAGACTCGTGGTCTGTTCTACGGGCCAAACTTAACAAAGACTAGTCGTATACGATCTATGATCTAAATAGGACTTTCGCTAGGCTATATTAGAGGTTCACCCTTCGTAGATAGCCAGAAGATATAGACCAATTTTTGTTTTCATCGATAACAGTTTTAAACGTTTCACTTAACCCTTACGTCAGAGAAAAAAAATTTGAAAAACCTAGAAACGATGTAAATTCCTCGCGATAAAAAATGGAAGACTAGGACTGCTTAACGCATTCGAACGAAACAAAATGATGGTAGCGAGGATGTTAAGGGTAGTAAAGTCTTGTTAGCTTAGAAAAACGATTTAATTAAACCCCAACGAGAAAAAAGGGAAAATTGTGGAGGGTTTGGGGAAGGGAAGATCCTACCAGACTTATCGAGCTGGAAGTGTCTTCAAGGACGGTTGGTTCTAGCAGAGGGATCCGGGTCGCGTTCGTCGATTACGAAGTCGTCGCGACGGCATTACAGGAACGGGCCCGACAAAGGCGAAGCAAGATGGCCGGACATCTTGGAGGTTAACTCCAGCAAGGGTGAGTTTCAGAAGTGTTCGCTTTGAAGGCGATAAGGACGAGAGAACGGGTCCTGTTTTATACTTGGCGGTGAACTTGAGACACGCGCGCAGAAATTACGAGCTTGGTAAGGCGACGAACACGAACCCCCTCCCCACGCCCTTGGTTTTTTAGGTTTATTATAAAGTTTCGTCCTGTCGAGTTTGTAAAAACAATTTTACGCGCACTTAAACCCTATCAGACGGGGCTAGCCTTAGGTCACAAACCTAAAATGGCGATCGTTTTCTTTTTCCATTCGAAAAATCCAATCTCTTTGTGTGTACACTTTTATACAAATTGTTTTAACCCTAATTCTACTGGAGGATATGACTTTAAATCGCATACTAAATTTAAGTAACTCATAAAGTACCAATATTTCATCTATTCTTAACTTCTGAAATAAATAAAATGTCAACTATACAGGGTGTTCGGCCATCTCTAGGGAAAATTTTAATGGGAGATTCTAGAGGCCAAAATAAGACGAAAATCAAGAATATCAATTTGTTGAAAAATTAAATTAAAAAAATTCAAATCGTTCACGGAAAAATTATCTTCGGTTGCGGGGGTCAATTACAATCATTTTTGGTGAATATATATACCCCCGAAATCCTACCCACTTTCAAGAAAAAAATTCGAGTTGGTGTGAAATTTTTCGGCAAAAAAAAATTTCAAATCGTTCTGGAAAAATTATTTTTGGTTGCGAGGGTCAATTACAATCATTTTTTGTGAATACACATACCCCCGAAATGCTACGTATTTGTGAGAAAAAAATTCTTTACCCAAAATATACTGTGTGGCCGGAAATGTTTCTGTAACTTTTTAACGAAGCCTCAATCAACAAATTAGTATCCTTGATTTTCGTCTTATTTTAGCCTCTAGAATCTCCCATTAAAATTTTTGCCAGGGGTGGCCGAACACCCTGTATAAATTAACTTGCAAACGTTCAAACTTGGTATGTGACCTGGTAGGATTAGAGTTAAGTGATTGCAACGTCAGAACCGATGGTGGTCAAAGTACCCGAGTGAACTGTTTACAGAGTATCATTAACATGTTCACTGTCTATGACCCGTATATGGGTGACATCACAATGCTATTGGATACGCCGCCGAGAGACCGGACAGTGAACGCGTTAAAGAACAAATATGTATCACGAAGAAAAGTCCAAACGCCACCTCGAAAGTCGTTTTTAAAAAAGAAAACGACCGTTCTATTAAAGGAGCTTCAGACTTACACAAAGAACTTGTTTGTTGTCATGATCACGTTTGATAATACTAATGGTTTTGAGACAAAGTGCAATATTGCGTTTCATCCGGTACCTGCTAATTGGACTTATCAGTAAGGCTTATCTGGCAGGTTCTGACTTAACCGTGACGCAGTTAATCGTTTCAGGAACCTCTTCAGGCTGAGTATGTGTATTAACAAACCATCCAGCTGTTGATAATAGTCCAAACGATTAGTACAGTTGCGTCTGAGGCAGGATTTACTACGCTTGCGGGTAAATTCAACTAGCAGATCTAATAAAAGATGAAGATGACTAACAATAATACTTTATTATTGAATTTTCTTTTGCATCAAATCTACATTAGAAATTTCTTTTTAATGTATTAGAATTCTTTAAAAGGTAAGTGACCCGAGACCATCGCCATTTCTGATAGGACTTGTGTAACAGAGATGGGTAAAATTTTATTAATAAGTAACCAATAAGACGAATGTGTAGCAGTCGATTCGATCGAATATTAAAATTTAACTTGAAATTGAATAAACGTTTGTTCGTCTTGTATCAATTATTGGAAACTTCATTTTGTTAAGAATTTTTTTATCCATCACAGGTTGCGTACGTGATTGTTCATTCCATCCAGAAACCGTAGTTTCTGCGCGTTGCTTAACGTTCTCGGAAATAAAAGGATCCCCTCGTCCGGTTGTTTTGCTAGAGCGATGCGACTTGATCCCTGCTGCTAGACACCCCCGCCTGTTGTTTGGCAAAGTCGAGGCGTATTGTCGTGCTCTACTCTCTGTAAATTAGATACGAGCATTTTCATGACGCAGTTTCAAACTTAATGAATCATCTTTCAAACGTTCACAGCTAGCACGATCTATCCCTTGGTGCAAGCTAGCTAAATTATTTGTAATATCACTTTAAACAGATAACGATTGTGGATTCATGACGTATATTATTGCAAAATATTAATTCCGTGTACATTACAATGCACAGTGGATTCGGAAAGGTTAAAGATCTCGCAAAAGATCGAACACCAACGCAGCAACTCCCGATCTTCCGAACTTTGAAATTATACGTGTAGTTATTTATCAACGTAAAAAGTTGATACAGTCGTGGTAGTCCCATCAAGCATTCAATTATTGCAGTTTCCATCTCCATTTTCGGGTTGCCTTCTTTGGTAATCTAAAAGCGGTTCGAATAATCTTAAAAATTATTTATTTTCAACGCGACGCTAAATAAATACGCAAAAATGTTAAACTTCGTAAGAAAACTGTTGTACTCGAGCTACGTGAAATTATTATTGCAACTTTGGAACCAAGTTAGCGGCTTTCTCGCGATAGAGTAGCCTCGTACCTTTCGATTCTCCTTGCTCTTAATCCTTTCATTTTCTCTGTAGCCGTGCGGGGCTACGTGTTCAGATAGAATTATCGAATAAAATATTATCGTGATCTGGATTATTCGAATCCGTGAAGGCGTCTTGATTCCTTTTCATTCTCTATAAATGGCTGAAGTCCAGGGATATTTTTTCAAATTATAACAAATATCTTTATAAAATAATAAAAAATGTTAACGAAACAAATATTCCGTACAAAAGTTATTCTCCTATTTAAAGAATCAATGTTAAATAGAGGGGTTGAAAATCGTCTAAAATCGATGTCCTCGAATTGAAATACTACTCACTTCCGGTCGCGATCGACACTAAAGAGCGCGGTGTCCGGTCTGGGTTCGACGACAGAAACGAAAAACGTCGCTGGATCAATCGTCGAAATCCGTCGATGCCTTTGGACGGCCGTTTCATTAATTGGATTTTTCACTGATTCGATAAAGCGTTGCTTGTGTGACAACAACGCGATAGTTACACGCGGTTAACCCGTCTGGAACGAGATACGTCATATCTCCGGCAGACGGATACGAATGATATCAGAATAATGCAACACATACGAGAACGCGTTGCTCTTGTGTGGAAGCTGGCACGCGTGTTTTTCGACAATTTTGCCACACTGTATCGATCACGATGCTCCCACTTGTGTGGTCACGAAAATATTCGAGCACACCAATTGTGTCCTTTTTTTTTGTTATGTTTATACGGAACAATTTGTACTATTCATCGTCGATGACCAACGATCGATCAAATCACCTGTTAGATCTTTTTCAGATACAAGAACGTTTTTACGAAACGTCTTAAGTGAAATTGATCCGATCTATCGCAATGATTATGAAATATTATTGCATCTTGCTGAATGCAGTTTTGAAGTTAATCCTCCTTTATAGAAGAAATGTAGCGGAAATGTAGCGGAATTTAAAAAGTTTTATTACGTTTCACGGTTCTCGTTCGTCATAATCGTTTAAATGGTTTCGTCATCCACCGTGAATGTGAAACCACTGTGAAATGAAAGAGCAAAGATCGAATAATCGAATCGACGAATCGAGCTTCGACTAATTTCGATACTCTGTGGTACCTGGAAGTGCATCGATCCTCGAGTTGCATTAATGGCATTTGGCGCGGCTCGATTAACGATAACGATCGATTCGAGACCGTGATTGTGTATCGATACTCTTACATCTCGACCTCAGAAAGCTTGATAAGATAAGTGATTTATATTCACATCCGCTCGAACGCAATCTACTATTCCGTTTATCAACGGATTTTTTGTCACGCGCTAGTCTGCGAGAGTCATTAAGATAATTTCGATATTAACAATGAACGTAGTCTAGGTTTTCATACGACTTATGTAGTTTCTCTTCTAGTTCGAAGGAAAAAAACAGTGTCTTTATCGACGATGCTCCGTTTAGGCTATCCTCGGTTACATACATTATACGTCCCGGTTAAAAATATTACGCGATCATTATCATTTATCAACGCGGTCGTAATCCAATAAACGAGCGAGCAATTAATTCTTCCATGTTGTTACATAAACAATCGTGAACGTCGGAAAAAAACGTAGTTTTCATTTCGCATCGTAGTTTCGTATTTAGAGAATTCTTAGGGAAAACTAAGCTTACCGATAGAAATGTAGTCTTCTTGTACGCGAAACAATTTAAGTATGTCGAATGCGATTGTAATGTTATATCTATTGTCTTGTTCTAGCATTCAAGTTTCAAGAGAACCTCTTACGTACGATGATACAGATAGAAAACACGTTCTTCCAATTGGGCGAGAGTAGTTCACGAAATTGCCTTATAATCTGTGATCGCGGTGCCATGGATGCCTCTGCATGTAAGCAAAATTGTCATAAAATAAGGTACATATATCGAATGCTTAAAACAAGCAACGAGGATCCTGATGTTTCTTATTATTTAACACGTTGACTGTCCGGTCTTTCAGCGGCGTGTCCAAAAGCATAGTGCTATGACTCGTATACGGGCCATAGACAATGAACGTGTTAATGGCCAAACATCGATGATTCGCTTGTGCTTCGTATTCGATCGTGTTATCATTCCTTTTCACGAGCCAAAAAGCTTAACTCCATTTTCGTTAATAATCGTAAGGAACCTTTCTTTTGTTTTTTGTATTCCGTGGAATTAAGTTTATTGTCTGTTTTAGACATTAAAATCATTTTTGCAACAACCATTTCCCCATCTCTTGTTTTCTAAAATAATTAATGCTACTTCCTTCTCTAACCACAGACAGACTTTAGAAATTCACTGAAATGGATCCGAAATAAAATCGAAAACTTAATACCTTTTTTTTAGAGAATTAAAAACTGCGCCGATTGGCATATAAAAAAAAAACGCATGCACTTGAAATCATTGAAACGCCCGCCGCTTACGAAGAAGACACAATGCGTCGCTCGAATTTAATTTTCCTAACGAAATTGTTTTCTATGGCTTGGCCGAATTTCATGGTACACCCTGTATACTTTTAAACTATAATACACTGGCGGCCATTTAATTTACGGGTACTGTTCGTATTTTCGTTTCCAAATCGTTCAAATATTTTCGTGTTTTAAATACGACTTCCGTGCAACCAAAATGGCCGCCATTGTATGTACGTTCCGCCTGTATTTGCGCGAACAGTTCGTTTACGGTCACTTTTTTTTCCGTATCGTAGTTATATCGAAGGATAAATGGGAACTGATGATGGCCTCGAATGGATGGAACAACGTCGAGCTCCGAGACAACAGGTATAACCAGATCATCCACATGATTTCGGCGGCAAACGGCGCCGAAGAATTCTACTCGACGGAAGATCACGCGTGTCGATCGGAGGGCGTAGAGCTGGCCAGGGAACTCGATTACAAAGCGGCGGCCGCGTGGATCGGGCATCCTTATTTCGACGTGATAGACAACAGACAGGACTTCGAGGCGAAGATATGCCGCATGATCGAGTGCGTGTGCCAGAAACTGGGCATCGACACTGGGGACAGGTTACGAGCCAGTAGTAGAAAGGTCAAGTTCCTCGTCAAAGGTCCTCTGCTCGCGGACAACGAGTTCCCGCCGTTCCAGGACTTCGATGTCGTCCACAACTACCTCCAAAGCAACAATCCGAAGATGCAAGCTCGTCTCCGCAAACGCGGTCAGAAAGGCACGTAAAAGAAATCGCTTGAGTAATTGTACGGATCGAGAAAATAAAATTACACGTCTTCGTTTCGGTAAAAAATTAGGAACGTTAGTGATCCGAAGAATCGCAGCACGTACATCGCTTCAAATTAACACCAGCATGTATGAAAGGCGCAAGATATTTAATTTATATTCATTTTCAAGAATTCGCGTGTTCTTTAAATTTTATTTAGAATTCGGCCGCGTGCCAATCAAATTGTCTCGCGTGCTACCTTAGGCACGCGTGCCATAAGTTCGCCAACCCTGGCGTAGTCAATTTGTTACACTCAGCCTTCCAAAGAGACATACCGGTTCTCGATATAACGTCGAAAGATATATCAACAAAGCAATTTTTGTGGGCGTCCAAGTTGGCGCAAACGGGGCATTTTTCTAGCTATTTATAAATAAATAAATTTTTAATGCAATTTCCTTTGGAACACAAATGGCTGAAAAATGTTATAGAAGTTGTAAGAGTTTAAGCCATATCGTTGCGCGCGTTATTAGTGTTTATCAATGGTCCTATTGCATAATTTATTTCAGAAGGTAAAATATCATTTGGGTTAACAGAAGGTTAATCGATAGATTTTAAAAGTATCGTTGAAATTTTCTATTTAGGTTTGGCCCCAATTGGTGTTTATTTCGGGATTCGGTGTACGTATGTGCTGCAGCTGAGGATTATACGTTCAATTGTAATTTGTATCTGGCTGCATCATCAATGTTAAGTGTTGTTTTTTATCATTGCAGGTCACTGGTCCTACATTCATACTATTCGGCGTCCAAAAATGTGCGGACAAGTAATCGAAGTTAAGACACAGTTGACTCACCGAGATTACTTAAACATGCTCGCGCAACGCGATGACTCGCATTTCACCATCTTTAAACGTCGACGCTGTTTCCTCATCAATAATCAGTATTTTCAATTAGATATATACAGAGAACCAGCTCACCCAAGGTAACAAATGGGAAACTACATTTTTTATATGATACAAAAAATTCTGTTACTATATAGAAATGAGGAGAGTATTAATATAAATTACAGATGCCGAGGTTTGATGCTGCTTGAAACGTATACAGCGTTATCAGGAGATGAGCTTAAAAACATATTACCACAGTTCCTGACAATCGAAAAAGAGGTCACTGGAAATCCAGATTATAGTATGTTCAATCTCAGTTTACGAGAGGAATGGAACAATACTAATAAATACTGCCACAATTTACACGGTGTGTATCGTATATTTTCACCCCTTATTAGTGAATCATCTAGCTGTAACTTATACTATAATAAGATATAGTACAAGTTAATCCATCTCATTTATATTCATTAGTGTAGGCGATCTTTCGTTTGATCAGTCTCTTTTGAATTGCACAGATTACGCTCTTGCAGGCTTGGCGGAATCTGGATCAACAGAAAGTAAAAATATCGATTCTTCGGAAGTGAAAGATAACGCATCAGTTAAGAAACAAGTAAATGAGATTGTTTCTAGAGTCAATGATGTAGAAATTGGAATAAATGGTATAGATAAAGTTATAAATGACGTACAAAACGGTGTCCACGGTGTTATGAATGGTAACCTGAAGTTCGTTGAACGGAATAGCATAAAAAGCAATAATCAAGCAGATGTGAAATGCAATGCACGCGATAGTCCTACGAAAAAATTGAACGATAGCTCGTAAGAAAAGAATACGAAAAAAAGTATAATGAAAACAAGTTTCAAGATGATAATGCAAGAACACGATGGTAATAGTTGGGCAACGAGAAGAGGCAAATTATTTAAATAATTCCAAGGAAAAGATAAAGTATTTTATTGGCACTGACAGTTAAACTAAATCACTTCACTTCACTTTTCATCTATTTACTTCGTTGTGTATCTTGTCTAGAGTATTGTCGTAACTCTTTATTTAAGAAAATTTACTATACATTATTGTGATACGAAATATATGTAGCGCGTAGTGTGCAAACTACATATTTGAAACTATATAATTGTCGAAGAATATGCGATCGGTGTGAAGTATACTTTTCCTTAGAAACGTTTAACATTGTCTCGATAGAAATTTAATGTTCTGCACGAACGTAAACAAATTTAAATAATTTAATTTAAAAATTATACCGTAGAAAGCCAAAAATTTCGTTCGTACAAGTAGGTGTTTGATTATAGTTTTTGCAAGGAAATTATTTATTAGCGAATACGGAGATAACTCTAATATTTCACTTGTCTTTTAATGCATAATGGTGAAGTAATTAAAAAAAAAAAAGTATGATTCAATGGTTGTACTGTTCTGCAGTATTGTCAGAATTCTGTATTATAGTCGTGACAAGGTAATTGTCAAACATACTAGTACTTAACAGGTATATTTCCATTAAAAATTTGTCCATACAAAAAATACTTAAATTTATTGGAAATATTTTTGGTGCGGATAATGATATCATGTTTTGAGTTATAGTATTTTATGAAGATCATTGATTTGAAGTAAATAAATTATTAAACATTTATTATATACTTTACTAATTAAAACTTTTTTCGTCATTGAGTATAACTTAAAGAACATAACTGTGATGATTATATATATGCTTATTTTACATAGACACACTTATCACAAATTTTGCCATTGTTTAGAGACAAAGTGCCTGTGAAATGTTCAGTCGCGGAAATGAAAAGAATGATATATAAATATATATTTTCAATGAAAGATGCAATAATCAGTAACTGATGCTCTTATACCACATATAATTGATCTGAACTCATATTGTACCCATGATTATCTAATAAAATGTCATGTGCCTATCATTTTTTTTGTTTACTTTAATGCCCGCCTACTGTTGTCCAAGTGCATTAGTTACAGATTAAATAATTGTTAACTATAATTTTGTTTTCAGATTAAGGCTCATATCCATATTCATGTGATACAGCAAGGAGAAGAACATAAACCAGTAACGTGTGTTGGTCACTGCGATTTATTGCCAGTTTTCAAAAAATTCTCTCATAATCTTACAATTGTACAAAATAAAAAAGAAAACTTATAGCTACATATAAACTTTCTTGAATGTATTGACATTTTTTTTCGTAGTTTATCGAACTTATTAATTTAACAAATTTTTATTCGCCTGTATAGTAGGTGAAGGAGTTTAAACAGTTTCATTTCTTCAATTTTGTGAAATGATTTGTTAATTTAAATTTTTTATCTAGACTTTTTACGCCAACTACATAATGAGTATACAAATTACAATACACGTTGAATGAAAGAAGTATTTACTACTAAAAAATACTTTAAATAGGTAAATCACATATAAAGGAAGAAATGTGATATTACACTGCCAAAGGAACAAAATTAACAATCATATTTACTTCAGTATGGAATCATATAAGCCTTGTTTTATATCTTGTAACATGTAAAAAGATATAACGAATAGTGGAAGCGTAATTATTGTTTTTGGTATACCTTGATTATTATAGTTAAACATTATTGTTAGTAGTTAAAGAATGTTAACAATATTGTATCATACATAACTCATATAATCCTTTCTTACATACAGCTTTCTTACATAAAGTGACAATTTTTTGCTCTGTACATTAAACAGTGTCTAAAACTTCTTAAAGCTGTAGCAATACTTCATAAAATATTTAAATACAATAGTGCTCCTGACTATTTGTAAATACTTCAGAGTCTGTTATAAAGAACTTTCAAATAGCTGCCTCTTTTCAGTGGAAGAGAAAACGTACAGCTAATGTAAACTGTATAATGAAAAACAAGTAATAAGAAGACATATTTCAGTTATTGTGGGCAAGTTAGTAATACCAAATATAAATAGAACTACATTTATAAAACTATTTGTATGCAAGACACAATGAATTATGATTCATTTATGCAGGTCCCTGGAAGTATTAACTATACAAGTAAAATGTACTTTTTATATACATAACAAACACTTTTCTATAAATATCAAGTAGTATTTAAATAATTCTGAAATTTCCAAGTAATTTCGAAGTAGCTATGATTTGTGACGCATTTGTTAATTAACTCTAGCATTTTTTTATTGAAGAGTTAATTGCACTCTAGAAGTGCATACTTTGTTATACTTCTCTTGGTATATAAAGAAGTAATTAGTCTCTTATAATGTTCTCTTGTTCATACAACATTTCATGCTTTATAGCTTGCATTTTCGATGTAAGTTATTATCAATTCCATTTGTATGAACTTGTTTGAATTACAAAGTAGAGTAGTGCCCACATAAGTGACCGAATTTTTGTCCACTTAAATGACCGCGGTTATCCTCACCAATTTTTAGAAGCCAAGCACCTTTGATCATCGAGCGTAACTTGACGCCGATCGTTATGGATACATTGTATATATGATTTCGGGTGCCAGCTATTTTATCTCACTCGCACTTATGCTTTTTCCTTATCTCCGTTGAATTCTGAGAAGTAACCATGCCCACATAAATGACCGCGGCCGGTCCCGAGCGCGGCCACTTATGTGGGCACTACTGTATATAAATCATAAATTATTCCCTTTTCAGAATAGCTAATTGCATGCTGATATTATTTATATGTATAATTAATAAAGCTATATTTATCTACTAATAGCTTTAGCTTGTTGTGCTTTGTACATTTTTAAGACTTTCTTACTGGGTATTAAGGACTGACTTAATCCTGGCCTTTTTTTACGTTTATTCATTTGGTTATTTTCTTGATCTACTTCATCATCATCATTTACTGGCACTTGACCATTATACTGAGTCTGACAAATAATTGTTTCTTGAGGTGCACGAATTGCTTCTAATTCTGCTGCTGTACGATGTAAGTCAGAATCATGTGCAAAGGTACAGTTATGGCCAAAACGACATCTTCCTTTTCTGTAATTCCAACAAATCTTTCTACCATTTATCATTTTTGTGTCATCTAGAGTTGGAGTCATTTTGACATGCTTTTCAAGAATTGCACTCTTTGCTCTTTCTGCTTCAACAAACGGATTTGAGAAGACTGAAGTTTTCATGGTGGGTGTGCCGTTAAAATCAGGGGTTGGTAATGGAAGTTTCTCTTTGGAAGCTATATTATTTGGTACTCCTTTGTTACTCTCATTATTTTCTTCATCCTCATCTTCCTCTTCCTCTTCTTGAACATCATTATCATCATCATCTTCATCATCCTCCTCCTCTTCTTCTTCATCTTCTTCTTCCTTAAAACTAAGGGTTAGGCAATATCAGATTACAAAGAACAAGTTCAATCTTACGTGTAAGCACCAACTGTGTCTTAATATATTCATGCTAATGTAAACATAAAAAATAATAATACATACTTGTACTGGGAAGATTATCTTTGCAAAGTTATCTATTAAACAATGTTATGCACAATGTCCACTGTTTGAACCATGTATATAAAGATGTTGTAAAAAGATAGATACACGGTAAGAGAAAATATAACGGAAAACTATTAAATTAAAAAAAATTGATGATATTACGTTTAAAATGAAAGAATGTGAAATAGAAAAGGCAAACATATATCCTCGATGATCTTCGTTTCATGACTACCTGTACTAACGTGGCAAATTTAATACATCGCAAGAAATAACGCACGACTACATGAAGTACATTACTAACATAATAACAATTTAATAGGTAATCATGTTTTAGGATAAAATTATAGTAATTGAGAGAGGTTATATAAAGAAGGAAAACAAACAATGAAGCATACAAGCTTCCGTTGGTGAAAGCTTACGTGTTATCGGCACTGTCCGAAACATCGTCACTGCTACTTTCCGAACTTGAGGAAGCTCCATAATCCGCAACCAAGGAAGCCATCTTTCTTATACAATTAATTAACAATATACCTTAACAAACACTAATCTAATATAACCATTATAAACTGTTATGCTACTATCCACACTAAGAAAATGCGGCAACGTTGCGAAACAGACGTCACCGGAAGTTAATAAGAACATTATCGTATTTTCAAAATTCGCGGCAATCACAAGATTGTTGCGTAAATGCTCGAAACTGAATCAAAATAACTCTATTTTTATTAAATTCATTTCATGTGGTAGCGAATTTTTGCTATAATAGAACAAATTTATCCAATACTTTTACAACATGTTATAAATAACGCAGATTAAAAATTTATTTGCTCGTAAATGTGAGGAGAATACTTACATATTTATTTATTATCCAAAATATAATTTGAAATACGAGTGATAATAAATATACAATTACATATTATTGTGAACATAACATGCCACAATCACTTATACTTAATATGCATGCAAGATTTCTTTCTAATTGAAAGCTGTGCCATATAGAAATCATTCTCTTGTCTAATCCTATTTTTTTCATTAATAATCTTGTATTTGGAACACCCAACCAATACTTTCCTAATGTTGGAACTGCATCATTATGACTTTTATTTGCACTTATGGTGTTTGATTCATTTTCAGTGACCGGATTCCACTGAGTAATCAAATTAATAGTAATAATTGATAAATTAAATTCATTAGCTATAAAGTGGCATATATTTGCTAAATGGTTCAATGTAGTTGTTATTGTATGATCATTAGTGAATTTAAAAATTATTGCTGGCAAAGAATCAATAATTATAATCCTTGTACGGCATTCTCCCATTTCTTCTTTTAAGGCAACTGTTAACCAATGTAACACTTTAAAAAGTTGATGCAAACTTTGCACATTGCATACTCTGATTCGTTCCATAGCTTCATCTATAACCTGAAGTTAAAACAAAAACTATATATTTGGTATAATACATTTATTATATGTTTTGCAATAATATTATTACAATTATAGAATTATGGTACCTGCTTACTGCAATTTTTTCTTAATAGAATTTGATTTATTCTTGAACCACAAAAATCTTTTTTTGTATCAATATAGTGTACAAGACTATTGGGTCTAAGGGCAATGTTACTTGCAATTGTTAAACACAACTGTGTTTTTCCACTTGAAGATATACCACATACTTCATATATTTGACCAGGATAAAAACCACCTTTCAACAAGTTATCTAAACTGTTTGGTTGTGTTATTCATTATCATCTTTTCAATTAACTTCAGACTATACTGTTTTAATTATAATACCTTTCTAAATCACTGCAAATTATATTGCTCAGTTCTACACTAAGTAAATCAGAGGCACATCTGATTACACCTCCACATTTTCTTAAAATATTTCGTTTAAGATTAAGTATATCCTGTAAATTTAACCTTAAAATTACTACTTTATATTATTTAACGCGATATTAAGTCTGATTTCGAAACGTATGATTTGATTTTTCTCGTAACAGGGTTATATATACCTTAAGTGAAAGTCCTGAAAAGGTTGCCAATTTTTCAGAATTCTCAATTATAAATTGACTAACGGTACAAATGTGTTTAGATCGTAATTGTGCTATTACAGTACCTGATAATTTCGGATCTATATTTGAACTTAATTCTGTCATATCTAAGATTTTGTACGTTTTATTCGCTACTGACGAATGTAAATTATAAAATTTTCATTCAAATAGTATGTATATATTTATTTTGTATCTTTAAAATCAACCAAGTGCAGAACCAATATAACATAAACTTCCGGAAAATTAAAATTAACGAATCCACTAATTTTATTCGAATTCGTGTGATACGCGTAAAGAATTTACACGGTAATATAATTTAATTTTTAAATATTCGTGTAAAAAATTCATAATTATTTAAAAAATGAAATAAATATAATGTTTATCTTCAATCGTTCGTTTTAAGTAGAAATTTCAAATCATTATCGCGCATACTACGTAGATCAATGTAAATATAGCAGTGGTACCCAAAAGATGATGCGTCGAGTACCGAAATGACCCCAGCGTCATTCTTACGATTGTACGTATTACATGCGGACACCTTGTTAAGGACAGTAGAATCGTGCAGAACGAGAAAAAAGTGTTGTAAATTGGAGTATACCAATTTTTACTTGTTACTTCAACATGATTCGTTTGCAATCTAACGTAGATACAATTACGATTTTCTCTGTGAAAACTCATAGAGAGTTTATCATTACGTTTAAAAATGTGTTTAACACACGTTGTCCCATGAGAAGACTTCGCGCATGTGTTCGCTATCAAGATTCTAATTCATTCGAATTTGGTTAGAAAATCGGGTAAATGTCGAGGCAAAGAACATCGTCGCACGAAGGTCAACTAAAGAGTGAGTAGAAACCTTTTTTTTCTTGTTTTAACTCTGTCTATTTTTTTTCTATAATCGTTAAACATATGTACTGGCGTAAGTAGCACGTGGTGTGATTAAGCACGCATAACGTGGCAACCATGTTGCGTTTAACTATGAAATTTGATCGGAATTAAAAAATATTATATTTTTTTACAAATCTAATCTGTAAATAATAGTTTATAAGTTTCATACTTCGAAGACGAACGAGTTGATCAGAGAATAGATTTGTTATAAAAACGTTATAAGGGATGCAGTGTCCGTAGATAACAATTTTTAATAAATATTTTAATCTTCGTGTCGTCAAATTTTTTGTGGAAGAAGTAAAATAATAGTATATTTACGATAATAATTATATGGAAAATATAATTATGAGAGACGAAGCACGTGATATGTTGCTAGAAATACAATAGCAAATGTTTAAGAGAATACATAGTCTTATGATATTAATTGATCTGTTTTATAAATTAAATCGTAACATTTGGATAACTGCTTCATATCCGATGCCAGGAGTATAAAGTGATGTAATGCTGGATGTAATGTATGCCCATATTTGTCGGTCACTCGTGTATAACCTTATAGAATCGTTACCAGAAGACTAACAATTTATTATTTTAAAATGAAATTTCTACACCGACGTTATTAATTTTGTATAAATATTTATTTTACATTCGATATTCGGAAAATTAACACTTTGTTAAATAATCAAACAGAATAAAACTTTTAATTTCTAAGATAAGTATTCTATGGATAAAGTTTGTGCCATAAATTAATACGTCGTATTATTTATTTATTAATAATTTGAACGTACGTAACAATTTGTGTAGCCATGGATTTCATGGAATAAATAAGAATTCTACATTCAGGAATAATAGTTGCTGATTTGATTTGTTAGACGGAAAACCAGTCCTTTTAATATTTTGCCCAGTAACCAATCGGAAACGCTTCGTGCTGCCACGTTGCCAAGTATCCGGTTGAAACCAGCCAATCGTAGAATTGGTGCCCAGCCGGAGCGGCATCTCTCCGTGGCTTGTGTAAACGTGAAGCAGCAAGCAGCACTCGGTCTGGCCGCGGTCGAAATTTGTCGGGAGCCGTCGCCATGTTTAGAAGTGTGTGCGTCCTTGAGCGAGTCGAACGAAAATGTTCTGTAAAATATTAGATATAGCTCATGCACTGTACATTACGTGAGGTACCTAATTGCAATTTAACGCTCGTCGATCACGGGTGTAATAATTATTTTCGTGGATGGCTCACCTACGTCGCAGAATTTTGTGATTACATTATGGTAAGTCCGCCCTCCTATCAGACCAACGCCAACATGGCGGACGAAAAATTTCCTTTGTATCGCCGCGAGGCTCCACTGACGCAATTGCGAAAAATATATTTTCTTGAGAAGCGATACAGTTTAAAAGATCAAAGAAAGTATTTTTACTGCCGAAAAGCTTGTTCGATAAACTGGCGCGACGATTGTTGTTATTGTATTAAGATAAATTGACATTTTTCTAATAAGAAGACTTGACCGCCCTGAATGCTTGGTATCAGACGTTCGTGTATTCGTCGCAATCTTTTGATATTGTAAATGACATCGCCCATTTCACTCTGCAGCCGATTGTGGACACGTTCTTTCCATTCCTGATGCTGTATTTTTGAATGTATTTTTTCTTCTGCGCAATACGCATGTTTTACAAATTCCAATGTGATGCATCAGTTAGATCGACGGAGAAATTTTGATTTCGGCGCTTTTTTCACAAATCAATTAACGTTCTCATTTCGACTCATTGGGTTTACCTTACTTGAAGCAACGTTAGAATATGCATATTTGGCCTAAAATTATATGATAAATTGTTTACACACTTTGAACAATTGAAAAATAAAGCATTGTTAATAATTAGTGAAGTTATAGTTTATGTTGTTTCTTACTTGTTTTCTTTTAAACTAGCATATTTATGTTTTGTTTTAAAATTATGGAACACTTGTGTGTAATTACTAAAGAAATGCTGCTCCTAATATTATATTTTATAATTTGCAATTTGAATTATCTCTAAATTCTTTTACTTTTTTATTAGCTTCTTTTAACCATGATTTGTATTTAAACATGGTGTATTATTCCTAAATGAAAGTTGGTCTATAAATACAAAGTAAATAATTATTTTAAATATTTGTATTTTATATCTTTTAAATATAACTGTGAAGCATTATCTGTATTTACCATATAGTTGTAACATACCAAAATAAACAATGTAATATCATTTTTTAATTTCTTTAACCAGTGTTATGTTTCAGTATGTTAGCTTTTAATTATTTCTTTTATTTATTTTAAATTGTTTTCAGCAGTAAGTAGTATAGTACATTTGTTAGTAATTTTTTGTACGGGTGTTTACAATAACTTTTTATACATATTGCCAATATATTAAATTATAATTATAAGTGTGAAAAGTATTATGAAGAGTAACGAGTTTTGTTTTTAAGTGTTTTGATTATGAATATTTAATATATTTTTGAATTAATATTACAGTGTGATGTGTGATGAGTGATAAGCAGACTGCACCTACTTTGCCGCCCCTTAACGGGGGTGGAGGAAACAATGGGGGAAACAATGGAGGTGCACCACAACAAACTGTTAGTTTACAGCAAGTTCTTGCCACTGCTCAAGGACTTAATGTTCTTACTACTAGTGCTGGACAGCAGTTTGTTATTACTTCACAGGTTCCTGGCCTTACACAGGTATATATTTGAATCGAGTCATTTTATGTACAGTACATAATTTGTTTTTATTTTATGTTTGTATTATTATAGGTCATACCAAGTAATGCAACGACAAATGCAAATATTCAACAAGTTGGTGTTACGAGAATCGTTAATATCACTGGCACGCCCCCACGTGCAAGTCCTGTGGGAGTCGCGGGTGCAAGTAATTCACCTCTTGCATCTCCCTCCCGCCAGAATTCGCCAAAAGTGGTTTTAGCAACATCGCCGAAACTTGTTCGAACTTCTATCGGGAGCATGTTTGTCACACCAACATCTCAAGCCTCTATGCAATCACCACCTGCGAAGAAAAGGCTGAAATTAACCGATTCCACTGAAAAACCGACTGCTTGTGCTGACGATACGATGAGCTATAGAAGAAGAATTATGGAACATAAATTGAAAAGAATGCGTGTAATAAGAGAGAAATATGCTGAAAATGCATCAGAGTTATTCTTTCTTCATGCTGGAGGCAATATGATGGATTTTCAAACTTGGAGGAAGAGACCACCAACGCCTCAATATCTGCATTTTTTACGTCAACATAGATTAGATCCGGAAGATGATGATGAGGATTTAACAGTGCCACTGCCAGTGATATCAGAAATTCCACTAATACCTACTGTAACAACAACTGTTTCCACAATAGTTCCTGTGAGTCAGTGTACAGAAGTAAAAATCTCGGGTATGAACGTTACACCAGTTGCAGTATCCACAACATTGCCTGCTGCAGTAGCTCAACTTAATCAACAAGGTAAGCATATCATCGTTATGTGTGTATTTGTAATTAATTCTATGATATTTATAAATCCATCTTATGGTAGTTAACACTCTCCTAATAAGACAATGCCCATTTTATATTTAGCACCAATCATTTTTCCTAGAGCAAGTAGAAGGCACATAATTATTTTTATTATCACAAAAATGTAAGAATTACAGAAAACGATAGTTTATAATAGCACTTCATATACTAAAAGCTTGGTATAAAAAGACTTATGAGCAGATTTTGATACATTATCCGCAGATAACTATAACATTAGTTTTGTCCTTTTTGGTAAATATACATATGACAATGTGGAAAAACAATTCAAAATTTTAGTATACATTTCATATCAACTGTATAATTAATTTGCGTAATAGGACACGTACCAGGTAGGCCTCAAGGGGGCCGCCATGGCATGGTATTTGCCTTCAGAGCAGCAATTCAATCTTCACCAGTCACCGTTCACCCTCCACCTACTTCTACTCTAGCACCTGCGCTCATTATAGGTGATTACTGCAGGCTTATCATTTGATGTTTAGATGCATTAATCTTTTGTAAAATCCTCAATGAATTTTTTGCAAACTGACTTTCGAAATCCTCGTATATTCTCATTACATACAATTTTTGTTTAGTGCTTTTTGTGTGCCAAATTATATTGAGATGCAATCAAGCTTAATAAATATATGTTAGCAGTTGATATAATTAAGTTTTACAATCCTATTTACTGTGTACTTGCATTAGATATCATCTTGCACTGTTAATAGAAAAGTTTATTACAGATTTAACTAAATAACTAAATAAGTAATGCATGTTGCTTCTTGACTTACAGAAAAGGGAAGGGTAGTTACTTTTATTTAAGTAAAATACAGGTACAAATATATTGTGTTACCAATAGGGTACATTTTTTCTACAGTTGATATTTTTTAAGCGCAATCATATAATCCCATGGTTCCCATCAACAGTGAGTTCTTTCAACAATAATTATTCATTACATCCATTATGGTACTGTATCCTTATCTATACTATAGAGCATTTGTTTATATAATCCCACAATTGACGGCTGCTCCAAATTAATATATTTTGAAGTAGTCTACTCTTTGCGGGAACATTAATTCACAGCATTGTATGGCTGTCTAGCAATATGATTTTCGGCCTAAGGGCGCTGTTGATACATGCATTCTAGTTTTTTCAGTTACAGTTTATTTGATTTTCCATTGGAAGTAATTGTTCTCATATTTAATTTTTCTTCTGTCTTTTTATTAAAAAATAATTCGTTAATTGTTACAGGTAGTGCACCAATAGTTCCAGGTTCGCCAAAGCCTATAACAACAATAGCAGCAAGTAGTGTAGCAGATAAAGTTTCTTCAATAGCTACGACTGTTACGACAACAACAACAACAACAGCAACTACTACTACTACTACTGTAACAATTATTCCTACTGCCCCTCTAACTGCAACTACTACCACTACTACAGCAAAACCATTAGCTTCGCCTACCACTACTCCTGCTCAGCCTGTTATAAAACTTGTTAAGTTACCTGCCTCTAATGCGGCTATATCATGTGATATCACGAATAACCAAGAACAAATTGTAGAAAAGGCAAAACAGGTACGATGATTCTTATTAAGAGCACTGTTTAACCATTAAGCATTTGAGAAAGTACTTAATTCAATTCGTTGATACTATTTGTAGGAAGCATATGTTATGCAGAGGATTGCCGAGTTGCAACGCGAAGGATTATGGTCGGAAAGAAGATTACCTAAAGTACAGGAACCACCTCGTACAAAGGCTCATTGGGATTATTTATTAGAGGAGATGGTTTGGTTAGCCGCCGACTTTGCTCAAGAACGAAAGTGGAAGAAAGCTGCCGCAAAAAAATGTGCTCGCATGGTACAGAAATATTTCCAAGAAAAAGCAATTCAAGCACAAAAAGCTGAAAAATCACAAGAATTAAGGCTAAAGAAGATTGCTAGTTTTATTGCAAAAGAAATTAAAACGTTTTGGACTAATGTCGAAAAGGTAAGCTATTAGAACTCATCGTTTACACGCTCGTTTGTATTTCAATTAAGCATACACTACCCCACACTATTAAGCCGACATTTTTAATGCATCCAAGTTGAAAGTGTGTGCTCGTTGTGGGAACAGCAAAGTCTGCTAATTGTGTATGGTTGTATTGATTATGTAGATGCAATCAAAGAGATGATGCAGGACATTTATTTTACAAAATTTAAATTATTTATTATGGTTACTCCACTTGCGCGTATTTCACTTGTTCTTTTTTTCTTAAAGTTGGTGGAATATAAGCAACAAACGAGGCTCGAAGAAAAAAGAAAACAGGCATTAGATCAACATTTAAATTTTATTGTTGGGCAAACGGAGAAATATTCAACATGGTTGACAGAAGGACTTAATAAACCTGATGGTTCTCAAAGTATACCAGCCTCTATCAACAGTTCACGAATATCTTCGCCGATTCCTCCTAGCAAATCTCATTCTGACGGTATGTTAATCGTATTACATGATTGTACCATATTGTTTTGTAAGAGAATTAATACAGTTACGCTGCCCAGAGATTTTTATGTCGATTAACGTATTACTGTTTCAATATAGAGGATTTTCAACCAAACCAAAGTTCAGACGATGATGAAGAAACTATAGCTAAAGCAGAAGAGGAATTAAAGTCTGTAACAAATCATAAAGAAGAAGTTGAGTTGTTAAAGAAAGAATCGGAAATACCATTAGAAGATCTTTTGAAAGATTTGCCACCCAACTACTTAGAAAATAGGAGTAAAAGCTTATCACCCGCGCCAAAAGAAACTGCAACAGAAGTGCGTTCACTTTTTATTTTAGAATTAGTATTCTAATTACATTATCAGTTGATATTGTTAATTAATATATAATAACATGTATCAATCTTTCTAATAGGAAAATGAAAAGACGACAGATGGAGATACAGATTTTGTTGCGGCATCGGACGAATCCTCGGATGAAGAAGAAACTATCATGGAACAAGAAAAATTGGAAGAAAATGCAGATTATAAACAAGAATTGGATGATCTTAAAGTATATATACAATTTTTTAACGTTACAAAAGAAAGATATAAGTCTTCCTGTATACGGAATTTAATTCTTGTAGGCTGAAAATGAAATGTCTATTGACGATCTTATGGCCAAATATGGCAATATTCCGGACGTTCCAATGGATGTTGATCAGGAAGGTCCTGGTCAAGGTATGTAATGTAAATTTATTACAAATTATTTCTTCGTTTGATGCTAGTTTATCAGTGATGTTACTTTACCTATCCTGACGGTTCAAGAGATGGTATTCATTTTTTGATTCCTATTTTTTGATGTGTTTTGAGGCATTTGTCTGAGATATTTAACATGTTCACATAAACGTATCGATTATTAAAATCGACTATGAAAGATCAGTGTATATTATTCGTTTAGAGTCGGATAAAGAAAGTGTGAAAGAAGACGGTCAAGAGAATGACGAAGAATCTACCAGTAATGAAAGTGAAAGTGAAGAAAGTGATAATGAAATCGGAGAAGAAGAGTCTCAAACGCAGAGCGATAATGAAGCCGGTGTTGGGCTGAAATCTCTCCTAGAAGATATATCTATGGAGAAATCTTCAGCTGACAAGGTGAAATAATGTGTTGTATTTAAGTTTCTATTGTGCTAAAGGATGTCAAGATATTAATATATTCGTAATCTCAACAGACTGCAAACATGGATCACTCGGAAGCTCACAATGAAATGGATAACGTAGCGGCACTGGCAGAGAGCATTCAACCTAAGGGAAATACATTACTTACCACCAGTGTAAGTAATTTTAAATCATACTTTTGTTTAGTGAGATTTTTGAGAATTGAGATAGCCTTTCAATCCAAGGTGGTGTAGCAGTAATTTTTTGCACATTACCATTTTCGAAAGGCAGAGTAAAGGTGACGTGGTTTTTAATAAAATAAATGAAATTGTTGATTTGTTTTAAAAGATTGTCACTACAAATGTTTTGCAAATTTTACATATTGAAATTATATTTTTAACCATTTTCTTATCAAGCTTTACACTATATTTTAGGTTGTTACGAAAATACCATTTCTATTGAAACATCTTCTCCGAGAATATCAACACATAGGATTGGATTGGCTTGTTACAATGTACGAAAGGAAATTGAATGGCATTTTGGCCGATGAAATGGGTTTGGGTAAAACCATTCAAACGATTGCCTTGCTCGCACATTTGGCGTGCGAGAAAGGTAATTGGGGCCCACACCTTGTAATAGTACCGACGTCTGTAATGCTTAATTGGGAAATGGAATGTAAAAAATGGTGCCCTGGTTTTAAGATTTTGACTTATTATGGAACACAAAAAGAAAGAAAACAAAAAAGGACAGGTATTAATTCGTTCTTTTGATTATATATAACTAAAATATAAAATACGATAGTACATGTACTACTTTGTTTTTTTCCATCTCAGGTTGGACAAAACCTAATGCTTTTCACATATGTATAACATCGTATAAATTAGTTATACAGGATCATCAAAGTTTTAGAAGAAAAAAGTGGAAATATCTAATATTGGATGAAGCTCAAAATATTAAAAATTTTAAATCCCAGAGATGGCAATTATTACTGAATTTTCAAACCCAGAGGTAAATTTATATAAAATTTTATCGAATGGTAATACAGGGTGTTCGACCAAAAATTTTAATGGGAGATTAAAGTTCATTTAAAGTAGACCTTACATCCAATGTATTTTTTCGTCCCATTTTTCTAGAGCTCTGGAGCTCCATTAATCGCATTCTTCGAATTTTGAATCATTAAAATCGTTCATTCCGTCCAGAAGTTATGATTTTTTAAACATACGCATGAAATTTCGGGGGAACATTTCTGCCCACACTGTATATTTTCGATAAGGAATTTTGTTCTCGAAAGCGTGTAGGATTTTGGGAGTATGTCTATTCACCAAACATGATTGCAATTGATCCCCGCAAACGAAAAGAATTTTTTCAGAATGATTTGAAATTTTTTAATTTAATTTTTTAATAACTTTTTAACGAAACCTCAATCAAGAAATTGATATTCTTGATTTTCGTCTTATTTTGGCCTTTAGAATCTCCCATTAAAATTTGTCTCAGGGGTGGCCGAACATCCTGTATGCACACATGAATTTCATTTCACGCGAAGTTTCATTTTATTCTGTGCAGGCGATTATTGCTTACTGGTACACCTCTCCAGAATAATTTGATGGAGCTCTGGTCTTTGATGCATTTTTTAATGCCAAATGTATTTCAATCGCATAGAGAATTTAAAGAATGGTTTAGTAACCCCGTTACAGGAATGATAGAAGGAAACAGCGAATACAATGAAAATATTATTCGTCGTCTGCATAAGGTCTGTACGTAGTTTGTTTTTGAAATTCATTTATTAAAATATTCGATTACTCGCTACCGACACAGACACGAGACAATGTGTTACGTATCTGTTTAATATAAATAGCGAGATATTAAAATAGTTCTCTTTTAAAACTCGCGTGTCACTATATATACATGGTATGGCATACGAATCCTGTCTGGAGAAACAATTCTAACATAACTTCTAGCATATGTTTTTGCTTTTTTGCGAAAGTTGTGGTTCTTTCATTCATCCAGCAATTGTACATTTTGTAGGTTTTACGGCCTTTTTTGTTACGAAGATTGAAAACTGAAGTAGAAAAACAATTGCCCAAAAAATACGAGCACGTTATAATGTGCCGTTTGTCAAAACGACAACGATATCTGTACGATGATTTTATGTCTAGAGCAAAGTAAGCATCATTTACCCTTTCTATATTTTGCACACATTTGAAAACTTTTTAATTATACATTCGTTAATTGTCCCTTTTTTTACGTTTACTTTTAGAACAAAGGAGACTTTGGCTAGCGGTAATTTACTGAGCGTCATTAATGTATTAATGCAATTACGGAAAGTGTGTAATCACCCGAACTTGTTTGAAGTGAGACCTACAGTGTCGCCATTTCAAATGGAAGCTATTGAATTTGTTACAGCCTCTTTAATATGGGGTGCTCTTGATTACAATCCATTTAAGGTAGTAATTTAATGCTCCTCGTTTCCATTTTGGTTACTTATGTATTTAAGAACCGAAAAGATAAATGTGTTTATCTTGCAGCATATCGATTTATGTAGTATTAATCTTTTACTATGCGATTTGGAGTTTACCTTTACTGCATTTGCGGCACATAGAGTAAGACGATTGCAGACGCCGCGAAAGCTTATAGAAGAAATAGATAGCCAGCCGGATCCACCCCCCAGATGCCCATCTGGAAAAATTAAAATCAACGTTAGATTGTCTAATCAAGTTAAACCATCAACTATGCCTCAACAGACTCAAACAAAGTTAAAGAATTTTGCTGGTATATTGCCTACCCCAAGAGTTGGAACATCCCCCTTAATAAAAACAATAAATAATCAGACCACTACAGGACAAGGTAATTGTCAGTACCATTTAAATTAAGATTAAAATTTTTCCGATCTTTGTAATTGATTTCTTGTGATCTTACCATTTCCATATTATATTGATCGTAGGTGTCACTTTGAGAGTTGCAAGTGGTCAACAATTACAAGGATATTCCGTACAATTAGTACAACATCAGGGTAGCGTCAAAGGTAATATTATCTTTCTACCTTACGGCTTTTTTCACACGTATATGTTACATTTATTTCTAAAATCTAAAACCCTTTGCATCATCGATCAGTGGTTGCACTCAAACTGTCGCTGTGTAATCATTCTTGCAATGGTGCTACAGCAAATTGGTCTTGGGCCAGCTTGTTTATAATTATACATGTTATAGGCATTCTAGAACCGAAGGCACATATTAACAAAAACTTACATTTCGTTATTATGTATCATTTGTAAGTCACAATATGTGTAAAACATTTGTTGTGTTTGCTTCGAAAATAGCCATTCCTGTTGGAACACTAGCACATAACCCACAAAGTACAACAGTGACACCAACTACAGCAGCAACGAATGCACAGAGGATTACAGTAGCAAATGCAAATATCAGAGATGGACTGCAACGACTAGCCACGCAGACAGTCACAGTTAAACAAGGTGATTCCGTCCAAAGAATAGCAGTGCCTAGTTTTGCACAGCTGGTTCAAACATCTACTGGTAGACATATCATTCTGACTTCGAATCAGCAAAACACTAACACAGGTTTGTCCCATGAGTGCTCGTATCCCACTGACCCCCATTTGTGATCCATGTTCAAGGCAATGTGAACCTACCTTCCTTTTTCATGTTATTTATACGCACATTTTAATGAATGTTATTAAAAATAATACTCATTCGAAGAATAATACAAGATGCATGATCATCAATAATGTTTCCTTATGTTTGTGGAGAAAAATCACCACCATAATTCTAAAATAAAAATTTTATATACAAATTTCTAAATTCGGTAACAATATGTATTTAATCCCTCTATCTTTGCAGTTTCGTTTCCAGTAATGACACCGAGTGGACAACGTTTAACGGTTTTATCTAAATCTTTGATGGGCTTGTCTACCTCGGCAACTGCGGTAAATAAAGTTGTAGGGGGAGTAGTGACAACGACAAGTGGAGCAAGTGGAAGACCTGTAATGAGGGTGCCACCTTTGAACGTAACCGCTTCTCAAGTGCAGTCTTCTGCTGGCAATGGACAATCGCCACAACAACCGATTCGTTGTGGTATTGTTACCAGACATGCACAAAAAGAATCTGAAAAGGCACAAATGAAAGAACGTCCGAAGTCCGAATTTTATTTGGTAATTATCTTATTCATAGTTCGCGTTGCAGTTCAAGTCATAAATATTAAAGCTCTTTAGACTCGAACTTGAGCCTTCGTATCCGTCGCTATTCACTAATCGATTAAATTTTCTGCAGCCACAATTGGAAGAAGAGCGGAGACAGAGAAGACAGGCCAAACTTCGTCTTATTGCAAAAATTAACGAAAGAAGATGCGCGGCATGTCCTCTGTATGGCGAAGATTTGTTTATGGCATTGCGAATTGGGAAACCGTCTACGGCATGTCGATGGCATAATGGTTGGGTACATTGTAGTACTGCTAAAGAGAATGTGCGTACGCGAAGGCAATTTTTTTCTCGTACAGAAGCGCTTGCGGAGGCGATAAACAGTACAGAACAAATCGTCGAAGAACTTAAAGAAGTGTTTGAAAGGTATGTGTATAAATAAGAATTTAAATATATTTTATTCGTTTTAATAATTTTCCGCTTGTTTCATGTAATCTAATCTTATCATTACAGGTTTGTTGTTCATGTTCCTGCTGTGTGTGCACCCACGCCGCGTTTTCATGTTTCTCATCCACCTCCCCATAAATTATTTGGTCAACGACGTCTGCAAATGGAATTGCAACGTCAAATATCGCCGAAATTTGCATTGTTTCATCCAGTAACTAGTGCAATGATGACTCAGTTCCCAGATCCCAGATTAATACAGTACGACTGTGGGAAACTGCAATCTTTGGATCGACTTCTCAGGAAACTCAAATCCGAGAATCATAGAGTTCTAATTTTTACACAAATGACAAGAATGTTGGATGTACTGGAAGCTTTTCTTAATTTTCATGGCCATATATATTTGCGTTTAGATGGTACTACCAGGGTAGATCAACGACAGGTAATTATCAAGTTGCTACAAATGTTGTTATTATTTGACTTGTATTTTCTTTCGAACGCGTTTCATATTGTCACAGGTTTTGATGGAGAGATTTAACGGGGACAAGCGGATATTTTGTTTCATTTTATCGACGAGATCCGGAGGTGTGGGTGTAAATCTTACAGGAGCCGATACCGTTATATTTTATGACAGTGATTGGAATCCTACAATGGATGCCCAAGCGCAAGATAGGTGTCATAGAATAGGTCAAACACGGGATGTACATATCTACAGGTATGTGTAAAGAATTTCGTACAACAACTTTCGATAAGTCACTTCTATGACTCATATGTACATATATCAAATTACTATGCGCGTTACTATATTTCAGATTAGTAAGCGAAAAGACCGTGGAAGAAAATATTCTGAAGAAGGCCAATCAAAAGCGACTGCTCGGTGATTTAGCTATCGAGGGTGGTAACTTCACGACTGCTTATTTCAAGAGCGTGAGTATTTAGTAATTGTTCAAAATAAAGAAAGTGCACTTTAAACTAGAATGTGTTCATATTCCGATGTATAGAGGATGTTGCATTGTACGTCGGAAGTACGGCATTATTAGTGTATAGAACATTAGTTGACAGTGTCGAAGAACTTGAATAATATATTGAACAAAGTAGTCAACAAATACGACGCAACTAGAATTCATGTCGTTGTAATTATCATTTTTACAGTCCACGATTCAAGATCTTTTTAATGTCGACCAAACTGAGAGTGATGCAACAACACGAATGGCGGAAGTATTGGAGCAAAATCGAGATCGAGAGAAATTCCTGCAGAAGGATGGTCAAGGATCGTCTCAAAGCGTAGAGGATAAAGTGGCGATGGGTGCACTTGAAAGTGCTCTCGCTGCTGCTGAAGAGGATCTCGATGTCCAAGCTGCGAAAACTGCTAAAGCGGAGGCTGTTGCCGATTTGGCGGAATTCGACGAGAATATACCTTTAGACGAAGCGGATAAAGATGACACGCAAGTTAGCAAGGCTGAGCTTGAAGTACAAAATTTGGTATCTCAGGTAAGATATTATAATATACAGGATGTATCCTAACTACGGATGGGCAAGGATAGCTCGGTCAGTGAATATTGAATACATAAATATTTCAAAGATTGAAATTCCCTCAAGTTAGGATACATTCTGTATATGAAATTTCATCTAGATAATGGGGGTGATTGATAAGGAGGTACATTTGCTGAAAATAATTTTCTTTTCCATCAGCTCACGCCTATCGAACGTTACGCGATGAAGTTTGTCGAGGAGTCGGAAGGTGCATTCTCAGCGGCGCAGCTTGCTGCAGCGGAACGCGAGCTGGAGGAACAGAAGAAAGAGTGGGAACTCGATCGGTTGCGAGCGTTACGCGAGGAGGAAGAGAGGCAAATGCGGTTGGTCGACGACGATGAGAAACCGTTGACGTTCGGACGCGAGGACGCGCAGAATCAGGTTAATAGTGCTAGTAATTCTAAGAAATTAGTCAGTAAGAGACTCCCGCCGAGTAGAAGGAGGAGGAGGTCGCGTAGGAATAATAGTAAAAGTGCTCAGGAGTCGGATAGTGAATCCGAGACTACCACAGAGTCAGAATCAGAGTCTCAAGAAGATGTTGTGGAAGACAGTCTCGACGAGGAATCGAGTCACACCGAAAGTCAGAGTCAAGGCGGCGAAGACGAGGAGGAAGAAGAGGAGGAGGAAGATGAGGAAGAGGAGGAGGAGGAGGAGGCGAACGATCAAAAGAATTCCGAGCGCGGGGGCTACCGGAAACGTAAAAATCGTTCGAACAAATCGTTCAGTCAGAACCATTTTGATCTCAACAGTCCAAGAACAAGATCCAGGGGCAACGTGAAAATAAATCTGTGGACGTTGGACGTGAGTCCAATTTTACCTGGTATAAAACCCAAGTGTCGAGGCAGAGCCAGCAATATGCGGAAGCAACGGGAGCTCGAGATGAGAATGAAAGCGGGGGAAACTTTTGTTTTGCCTTTACCGCCCACCTCGAGTCCTAAGAAGTCGAGCAACGTGAATACGTCGGCTAAGACGGACGAAGAAACCACGTCTGCCATCAAAGGCTCGATCGAGAACGTTGAGAATTGTAAAGTGGTCGCGAATCATTGCGGCGTGACAGTGTCTTCGTCGAAAGGAAAACTTCGGAAGAGCACGGAGACAAAAGACGATTTTAATTCTGTTATCCGTTTAGATTGTTTAGACTCGGAAGCGTGTTTTCGATCGGATGATTCTGCGTCCAGTTCGTCGGAGCAACGTAAAACATCGGAGTCCAGTGAAACGGATATGAATATCGATAGTGTACCATTACGGGATCGAATAGACGTACCTTCGGTATGTATCGCGCGGTCTCTGCAGAATCCAACAGTGCACTGTAACGATCTAGAAAACGATGCACCTCGTAGTAGCGAAAATACTGAAAATCTTGACGTCAGTTTTGTTTCGCAGAACCGTGGGTCTTGTTCGCCCGCGGCAGAGACGGGCACTTTAAAAATGATCTCCGACTCAGAACTAACGGAAGAGATCAACGTATCGGAAGATTTGTTGACAACTTCCTTGAAGAGCGAAAAAATTGTTCAACACACGGAGGAATTTAAAAGAAAATCAAATGATATCGATCATTTAAATACGACTTTCGAGAAGAATAAGTGTTTAAAAGAGGAACGATCGGAGGATAAAACCGTGGAAAAGAATGTCGGCGATGATGAAAGTAGCGCGATCAGCCATTCGGAAACGAGCAGCTCTGTCGAGACGAATGCGAACGCGAACGCGAACGCGAACGTAAAACAGCTGACGAGTAAGGAGCATTCGGACGATAGTGTCGTGAATTCACGCGCAAAGAACGAGGCCGCTAACGGAAACGTATGTATCTCTGTGATAGAAACAAGCTCTAGTCAGGAGGTCGGTAGCGAAGACAACAAATGCGAGAAATCGGTCGAGGACGAACGAAAAGTTCGATCGGTCTCGTCCACGCGTAGTAACGACAATAAATCTCCACCTCCTTCCGCGGATTGTTACGATTCTTGCGACTCTGCCGACTCTGATCTTAACGTAGAGGATAAAATCAAATTTCGAAAACCGGACACAGGATTGTACGGAGTGACCACGAGAAGCGGTAGAATAATCGCTGCAGACAATTCTGAAGGCAAAGACACGGATACGCAGGTATCGTTGAGCGAAAGAAAGCATCATCAAGGAAGCGAAGTTCCAAGTTTGAGTAGCGCGCGAAAAGAATTGAGTAAGGTGTCGGCGATAAAGAGACCGGATACACCAAGGCCTAGCATGGAACAAGGTAGAATCACGAGGTCGAGTGCGGGTCGTTCTTTCACGCCTCCACCGAGCAACAGCCCCGCGAAATCTTGTTACAGAAAACGACCCGACACTCCTTTCCCGGAATGTTTTAAGTCCTCTCCGCGGCCAGTGACGAGATCATCGGCCACGCCCGTGAATTCGCCGGTACGAAACGAGGAACAGAGCGCCGTGTCGTCGTACGAAAAACCTACCACTCGCAGTTCCAAGTCCTTGGACAACGGTTTCGTGAATCCTGCCCTCCCGTTTCGTAGAAGTAGCTCGATACCACCGATGAAACCGGTATTTGATGCGAAAGACCCTGGCAGCCTTACCGTGACCAGGTCGAAAAGGGTCAGCGAGTCTTCGAGCGTGAACGTAAGCGCTACGAAAAGACGACCGGACACGCCAGTTCCTACTTTTGAACAGATGTCAAGAGTCACTCGATCTGGTTTGAGTTTCACGGTGAATTCGGGGAAATCGGGCTCGAATCACGTGACCCCGATCAGGGGCGTGAAACAAACTCGGAAATCGGACTCGTCTTGCGACTCGAAGACACAGGAATCGTCCCTCTCGACCACGAACACGGATTCGAACGGAAACGCTGTCGCTTCGGAGGAGATCACGAAACCGGACAATTCGAGTTTCGTTGAAACGAACGAGAAGCCACAGCGGACCGCCAAGGTGGTCGCGATTCTTACTCTGGATACCAGAAACAATCTCGCGAAAGCATCCGGTTCCGTTTACGGGAAGTCTTCGAACTGCAACGACGCGAAAAACGCCAAGAAGAGCAGCGGCACCGACTCTAATTCCACCGCGCCCGACTCCCCGGGAAAGAATTGTTTGCTGCGGATTTCGGACGTGACTTCCAATTGTAAATTAGACGGATGGTGCGGTTCCGGAGTGGACGCTGGCTCCAGGGATCATCGTGTGGCCACCGGCGTACTCTCGAACGTGGAAAGTACTTACACGAATTCCGGAAAAACGGGAAAAGCCTCGACGGCGATGAACAAAAGCGCGTCGTCGTTGAACTCGAAACTTAAAACGGACAAAGTTCCGTTGCCTGTACAGTCGACGGTGATAGCGTTGGTCGATCTGGACAACGATCCTAATTACGACTCGTCCGACGGGTCGAAGAGGTTAAGAAGAAAAATTAAACGTACGCGATTAACGCAGGCGCAAGTAGTCGACACGTTGGACGACGAAGAGGAACAGATACCGCCGTCGAAGAGGTCTGTTCGTTCTCAGTTACCGCCTCCTCCTCCCCCTCCTTCTTCGCAGACGGCTCAATTGGAAAAGATAAGTAGCGGCACCGTGTCTTGAGTCTCGCTGAAACTATCGCTGCGATATTTAGCGGCGCGTTTGTATAAATATTCCTCGACGGGATTCGAGCACGCGCGAACGCCATTTCGGACCGTGGGTTCGGAAACGGCGCGCGCGTGTAACCCGAGTTATCAAATTCTTTTTTCTTTTCTTTGTTTTTCACGTAATCCTCTTGTATATATACGCATAACCGAAGAAAGGAAAAGATGAAAAAGTGAGAAATTCTCTTTCGTTGTACCAAGTACACGCGTGTAATATTTTTAGCATTGTAAATTTTGTGCTCTTCTGTAAAGGTTTCCCCCGTGAACGCCTTTAAGCGACATTGTAATTTATACTTGGTAATAAGAGAAAGAAAAGAAGAAGCAAAACACATCCACGACTGTATAATATTAGAGATAATAACGAGAATTCACAAACACGTAAACACACACGCATACAAAACAACACGTACACGTACACGTACGCATTATAACTTAGTTCGTTAGCGACGTCGCAAAGATTAATCGCGATTCGCGATCGTTTTTGCGACGATCGATCGTATAAAAGAAAAAAGAAAATGGAATAATAGACAGTCGAGATCGGAGGTAACAGGAAACGGTAAACAAAACAAAAAAAAAAAGAAGTAATACCGTGAATGCGCCGTACTTTGCTCTCGTGTAACGCTTTGTACATTACATAACTCGCAAGGTGACGACCTGATTACATGCTAGACTTAAGGAGTTACTCGTTTAATGGTATGCCCCACTGTAATATTTAAGTTGCGTGCCTGTATTTTGTATGATCGAGTGAGTCCGAGGAAGGAAATAAACAAAATATTCCTTGCTACGAAGACGATGTGTTTTCTTATTTCTTGGTACGTTTCCAAGTCTGTTCGATCAAAGGTTCAGTTCCGTTTTGGTGTCAAATTTTGCTCAGTGTGCTTGGTTATATATACACATACGTCGAGATCATCGAACGAAAGACGATCTTGCGTTCTCGCGATGTTTGGTGTGGCAAGGCTAACATGACCGCACATTAAATAGAAAAGAAATACAGATTTTTTGCAACTCAGATGATATATAGCATGCAGTAGAAAGCTCCAATAATTATTTCGAAAATGGCACCAAAACACTGCCTTTGCCATTCCAAACTTGGAGTCAGCCAAGGTATAAGCAGGCACATTAATGAGCGTCTTGCACAACATTCGAGATCAAAGTGACTTGAAGGAATTTACGCGAGATCGAAGTAAACGAGATGTTTAAAGAAAGACGAATGAGCCTTTGAACGAGCAAAGTGTTATGTACACTTCCTATTCATTTCCTAGATATTCCAAGATCGTTTATTTGTTCGGTTTACGTTGCATTCTTGTGACTTTACTTTTAACCAAAGTATTACGAAGATACGCGTTAAGACGAAGAGGAAACCAGTTTCGTTCAAAGTTCTTCGAATATTTGCATAATTCAAAATTAAATACAGTGTGCACCACGCTCATGCTTTGCAAACTTTCTTTTAAGTCTTCTCGAAGCAGATTTTTTACACTCACATCTACGAATTAGATCTGATAGTCGTGCTTTAATATCTTGCAGATATGGTTGTCGGACGACAATGTGGAGCAAATGCCGGTTAGTATAAACGTTATATTTTATATATCGATTCTCTTCTAAAGAATATGGTTGCATAATAATTTTAATCGTCAGATGTGGTGTCCACCAACGCCTCCAACTACGGATAACGATGTTTACATCGATTATTCTTTGGGATTCCTTTATGAAAACACTCCTATGTCGGAGGCCCAGTTGCCTCCAATATACATTAAGAAAGAACAAAAGAGAAGCAGAGTCGACGTTGGTGTTAGCGATCGCGATGGTACGTAGATCTAAAATTACAATATGATCGAATCGTTCTTCTAACGATTATGTAATCGAGCCTAATTGATTTGTTAGGGCGACGAGCGGTTAAAATGAGACATAAAGAGGAATCGGTGTATGCGCCGAGATCTTTGTTCGATCGACCTTCACCGGCAATAATGAAGATACGTCGTGACATGAAGTTACACAAACATAGAATGGTACGACCATCGATACCGATACCAGGCATAAAGCCTTCGCATATGTCGAAATCGTCTGCCGATCAAGAGCACATTCTAGATTGGATGATACACGAGGATTGGGCCCTTCTTCAAGCAATTCAGATCTATCAAGGGTTGCCGCTAAATCTAATGATTTTGTCTCCTGGCCACACACCCAATTGGGATTTAGTTGCGGACATAGTTAACAATACTTCCCGAATATACAGGTCTCCTAAACAATGTAGAAGTAGATACGAATCGGTAATAGTACCGAGAGAAGAAGGAAAGTTACTTTACGACACCACACCGAAAAAACAAAAGAAACAGAAAGGTGTTTACAAGATGCCTCAGGTGTCCGAGGTATATTACGCAATTTTTATTGTACATTTGAAGGGGAATGATTGTTAGCAAGCGATGCTCATGTTTTTTTAATCGTCTTCTTTTAGCAACAAAGTAAAACAAACAGGCCAATGAAAACATCTCAATTATATAATCAGGATAAAAATCATTCTTTTACATTAATGTGTTGTCAAAGATTCGATACCATAAAATCTGTTTCCAATAAGAGAACATCCACCGTTAAACCGCTGCTCGTTAATCCATTGATGAAGAACCCCACCAACGCTGCAGTTTTAGCTGAATGTGGTATTCAGTACGATAACCCTTTGGCTCCTATAGAAGTCGCGACACGACGCGCTGACAGGATCGCCAAGGAGAAACTGAAGCACGCTGTTAGTATAATACAATACATTGTATTTACATTAACTAGAGCTTATATTCTATAGCACACACAATGTATTTTATACGCTCAGGTTTTAACGGCCGAACAACAACAACAAGTAGCCGCTCGTCTGCTACAACAGCAGCAGCAACAACAGGCTCAGCAACAGCAACAGCAGCAACAACAAATAAAACTGCAACAGCAACAGGTCCAACAAATTTCGTCGAGTACCGCGAGTCCTCAAGTACATCAACTAGCCCAGGTCGTTACTACCGTTGCAACAACTGGCCTGACAACGATGAAAACTGTTACAACAATGACTAACGTTACTACGTGCGGTGCAACGGTCGCCACGTCGACTGTAAAAGCAAGACAAAGTGGAACGTTGACCATGCAGGATGCCCGGACAACGCCAACTGTCGTCAGCGTGGCCAATCTTCAAGCTGCGCAAAGAATAGCAACAGCGAGCTTGGTATCCGCTGCACAAAGTTCACCCGGGGCTGCGCAAAAGGGTATCGTTGGGGGTGTTACTGTAGCGACTGCTTCCGGCAGCAAGACGCTAACCGCTGCACAGGTACAGTATTACAGACAGCAACAACAGGTGCTGCTGCGGCAGCAGCAATTGAAGGTACTGCAAGCACAGGCTACGAGCGGTCAGAAAGTGTCGGTGGCAGTTTCTGCCGCCGCAGCACAGCAAAGAGCCACATTGATGAAGCAGGGTATAACTGCTGGCACCGTTTCGCAAGCAACTGTTGGGAAGCAAACCGTAGAAATGGCCGCTCTGATCAAACGACAGACATTGCAACAGCAAGCAAAAGCGGTGGCTCAAGTACAAGTACCCGCACAATCTGGCCTCACACCAGCGCAAATATTCGCGCAAGCTGGTTTACAAGTACAGCAAGCTGGAACATCGACCGGTGGTACTCCAGTTGCTACTTTGGTGAAAGCAGCGAACGTTGCCGGGGTGCGTACAGGGACGCCTCAACAAATACGCCAGCTCGCCCTTCATCCGCAAATTATCACTCAGAGGAAATTACCGGCCCAGAAAGTTGCCCAACTGACGCAAGTCGCTGGTAAAACTGGTGTTCAGACGCAGCTGATTGTACAACAGAAATCCCTACCTGCGACCATGACCGTACAGCAGATACAGCAAGTTATGAAGCACGTTCAGCCGTCAGCGATGCAACAATTTACACACGTACGTTTTTGCTGACTTTTATTCGTCTTTTTCATACTAACTAATATTTAAGAACGTTATTCTGAGGAATACTGCATAGAAAGAGTCCATGGATTCATCAGACTGTCAAAAGGGGTCTGTGGATAAGAAGAATTAAAAACCAGTGGTATATATATATTAATTCGTCGCTTACACGGTATTATGATTTCAGGTTTCTACGGGACAAACGGGTTCTCAACCTGGTCAAGTGGTGCTAGCAAAATCCCCATTGCAGACGCGAGTAATTCCTGTCGCGTCGGCCGCTTTAAAACAAACGATTCAGGTTGTGACTGCGAGTAGCGCTCAATTGCGACAAGCTACACCTGCTCAAGGTAAACCTATCGTTACAACTGCAAGAGGCAGTCCCGGACCTAGTCAAGTTAGATTGCAAACTATCGCGCATTCTGTTCATCCTCAACAAGTACAGCAACAACAACAGCAATCGCAAACGCAACAAGATGCCCAATCGAAGTGAATGTGCTTTACAACTACTATTGCTCGAATAGATCAAGTATTACGAACTGTCTTTTAAATTCATGTTGATGAGATGAAGCCATGTCGAACTAAAGATTGAATTTGACCGCTCTTAAAAAAATGAGAACATTCCAAAAGATATTACATGCAAGGTGATAGCAATCAGTTCGATTTTTATTGTAACAGTTATAGACGATAGATTGGCGAAATATGGTGAAAGGTATCACATCTTTTCTATTTTAATTTTATCTGTGGAGTGTGGCGTATCGAACGCAACGATAACGATAACTATTTCATAGTTTGATCAGTATTGAGATCTCTCAGTTTGATGGTTGTAGTATATCGTCTTTCAAAATTTGCTGGCCGAATTTGTATGTAATATTAATTACTTACAATAACTTTGTTGCACGTCATTATTTTGAGGGAATTACAAGATATCATTACTGTAAAGTTGTCATAGTTATTTTTATTTACCGAATGCTCATGACACTGATGACTATTGTAGAATTACATAATTGATGATGCAATTTAGCGGATAGTCTGTTGTTTATCCTTCCGTTTTTATTGAAATTAGAGCCTGTTCGGAATGTAATCATTCGCATCTTAGTACTTAGTCACAAGATTTCGACAAAATAGGTTTTTAGTACTAAACGATGCGACTTCGTTTAAGGGGTATGTATATTCAGTTTTGATTTTAATATATTCCGCGGGAAACAATTAAGTATTTTACAGAAGACATTCTTGCGATGCACTGATTGCGCGGTAAACTTATTTTTCTTCAATTTGTGAGGACTAGTACGAAACGATTTACCCTCAAGAAATACGCTTAACTTGTCGATACACATAAATGGAGAAAAAAAAAAGAGTAACAAATAAAGTTGCGACTGTATATGTACCTATAGTTGCCTGTAGGATTTAAAAATTTCGTTCAATGATGCGGTGTTTATACTAGGATCTTTATCGAATTGTGTAAGATTGTACTAATAATAATATATAAATATGTATAATTCGTGTATTATAGACGCTAAAATAAATCTCTCGTAAGTAATTTGGAGTACTTTGTCCGTGGTGTGCATGCGCATGACATTAATGCCTCAAATTTTATCACAAAAACTATTATATTAGGTTTGTACTTCAGTGGGCGACCATATAGTAGATATGACCGGATATCTCTCTATATCAGTATTTCGATACTTCTTGAATGTTATAAAAAAATATGATGTTCGCGTGAGCCCACATCCTATTACCGCATGAATTCTTATTATAGTTCAAGGTTTTCAATAAGTATATCTTGAGAACTAAAAGCAAGTGACTATGCATCTGCAATTTTCTGCTCCAGAACACTTGATAGCAAAGTGACTGATGTCACTTAATAATGACATATCCTCATCAACACACTTAAATCTATTGATTAAATGAAAAATAACTGCTATTTCGGTTATTCACGAGTAGAAAACTAAAGAAGCATTTTTTTTTGTTTGCATCGAACAAGCGGTTTGATATTTTTATCACAAATTATATTTGTATAGAAATGTGCTTTTTACGCTTTATTGTGTATTTTTTTGTATGCACATTATCTTTACGTATGGGGTAGATGTGATACTGTTTGTGCCGAGTCACGGATTACGTATGTTTTTGTGTGGGTAACATTAGTAAATATGTCGCCATTAAAAAAAGAAACTTTTGTAGATTAGTTGTACGCAGTAGATAAGCATGAACCAGCGTGATGACCACGCGTATATAATTCTGTGACTTTTCAAGCTGCAATCAGTGCTGTTGAGGAACTGACAGCATTAAGTTACATATCTAGAGCTATGGAAGCATTCAGCCTCTTGCTCTTAAATCCCTTTTTCGTGATCGCTGCTATAGCGGCGATCCTCTACCTTTACCTAAAGTATCAGCACACTTATTGGAAAAGACGGGGTATTCCATCCGTTTCGGGACACTGGTTTTTTGGAAACATGAAAGACGGAATACTGATGCGGAGATCACCTGCGATCGTGATGGGCGATCTGTATCGGCAAGCTTCCGAAAACGACGACGTTCTGGGAATCTATGTCTTGCACAAACCCTTTTTACTATTGAGGAGCCCGGAACTGATAAAGCAAATTTTAGTCAAGGATTTCCAGTATTTTTCAGATCGATATTTCACGGCTAAATCGTTCCACGATGAAATCGGAAACTCGAGTCTCTTCGCGATAAAGAATCCACAATGGAAATATTTAAGGTGAGTCGAAAATTTTTTAAATCCAAAGCTGCGAACAGAGTGATCGAAGGAAAGTATTATACGCTTTTATTAGAACGAAATTAACGCCAGTGTTTACGAGTGGGAAAATGAAGAATCTGTTCCCCTTGATAACCGAGGCCGCGGAATCGATGAAGAATTATTTGCAAGGTGAATTTTCAAACAACGAGAGTACGAGAACCATCATGGTCAAAAACGTTATGTCAAAATACGCCACCGACATTATATCTTCCGTTGCTTTTGGAATTCATGTGAATTCTTTCGACACGTCTCAGGGCACCTTCTATCAGAAAGGTATCTATATACGCGAAAATAATTACGAGTGAGTTCCTTGTCGTTATTTCTTATTTCTATCTTGTTCCTTTTCATTTAAAAGCCCAAGACGCGTTGAAAATCACGTTTCGGCGGGCCGTACAGTTTTACTGCATGTTTTTCTTCCCGACGATGGCACCGATTCTGGGAGGTCAAATATTAGGCTCGGCTACGAATTATTTCCGATCTATATTTTGGGATTCTATGGATTCTAGAGAGAGGACAAAATCTAAACGCGCTGATCTGATCGATTCCTTGGTAATGCTGAAGAACGAAAAACAGGATAATGATTTCAGTTAGTGATGAGCCGTCAATCTCCAAATATCCTTTGTTAATGGTCACGTATTGTTTTCTCAAACGACGATAACTTTCTGTACAGAATTCGAGGGTGATCATTTGGTCGGGCAATCGGCTATTTTCTTCGTTGCTGGTCGCGAGACTAACGTGACGACGATATGTTTTACCCTTGCCGAGCTCGCGAAGAATCCGGATATTCAGAATAAAGTGCGAGAAGATATTCTCGAAAAGCTGGAAACGCACGGATTGACTTACGAAGGCGTACGGAATATGAAGTATCTAAATCAAGTGATATCGGAAGTTTTGAGACTTTATCCATCGGCTCCTCTATTGGACCGAGTGGCCACTGTCGATTACAAGGTAAAGCGAGAAAAAATATTATAACGATGTCTCCAAGCATAATTTAAAATAGAAAGTATTATCAATACTTGAATGATAAATGCATTTGGCACGGCGTGTGTATCGTTCTTCCACGAGAAGAAGACACAGCGTGTTTACATCCCCACTCTTGCTTTAATCCGCTAATTGGCTGTCACCGATTTTCGTCATCGTTTTCGACCAATATCTGTGAGTCAGTAGACTGCAACAGGAATGGGGATTGTAAACACGCTGTGCCTTCTTCTCGTGGAAGAATGGTACATACACGCCGTTTAAGGATTTATTAGATGCTGTGCGTAGCAGAACGTGTTGACTATGACTAACTTAGTTTATGTAACGATTGTACGAATTACTTAATCAGTGCAGAGCATGGGGGCACGCTAACATGTTTATTACGCATTTCCCTCGGGAGAATTGCAATGCAAGCAGCGTTGGCTTTATTCGAATTACAATAAAACCTCGTCGAATATTGAACGCATTGTTTTGAATAAAACGTGCCACTTTTATATAACATAATACATAAAATTATGTAACAAATTGCACAGCTACCGAACACAATACGCGAACGCTCATTGAAATACGTTTCGCCTATCCTTAAATGCAAGTTTAGTTTACTAATGAAACTATTTTCTTTCTTTACATTTTATAGGTACCGGGAACCGATATGGTTATAGAAAAAGGAACGCCGATTTACGTAATATTAACTGGTATTCAGCGTGATCCAAAATATTTTCCCGATCCTCTGCGCTTCGATCCAGATAGATTTAGCGACGAGAACAAAGATAAAATTACAGCGGGTACATACATGCCCTTCGGAGAAGGTCCACGAGCTTGCATTGGTACGAAAGTATTCTATTAATAGATGTCTCTGTATGTTTAATAGGATATTTCAATTATTATTAATTAAAACGCTTCTAGGTGCGCGACTCGGTATGTTACAGTCTACTGTGGGAATAATCACAATACTTAAGGATTACGAAGTTTCATTAGATCCTACTTATAAAGTTGACGTCGATCCTCGCAACGTCTTTCTATCACCACCAGAGGGATTCAAACTGAGGTTTACAAAGCTTTAATGTGCCATTCAACGTTATAAAGTTTCTGTACAAAATACATCTATTTTACAATACATAGGTAATTTAACGAAACGACCAAAAGCAATAGAAACGTAATTTAATAAAATATGACAAATATTTTTGTTCTATGTACGAATAAAAATGTTCGGATACCAACATACATAAGGCTTAGAAAAAAATTGTATTTATCACTCTCTTACTTCGGTAGAAGCGCTAAATACTTTTTAAATTCTGGAATTACACATTCTCGTGGATTTGACGGCGTTGTCTCGGTGAGATAGTTGCTTAAATACTGTGGTACGAAGCAAAGAATACCTTTGTTTGCTAACATTGCCCAATCGATTGGCTGGTTAACTTGCCTGATATTAACGAAGCAATGGGTGATCTTCTTTTCTGACGGGCTCGTGTCGTACGGTGGTCTGGAACAAGGCATTTATTAACTAACTTAGCAGTATACCGCGTTAAATAAAAAGGAAAACGGTTATTGGTTTACCTTGCTTGAACAACTTTGCCGCCTCCAGCGTTAATTAATCGTTCAAATTGATCGTACTTCTCATCAGAAACTAGTAATAGAGCTACCATGTTATTAAATGGTCCTCGTGGTTCTTTTAATAAATTGAGCCTCCATCTATAAGCAGCGGCTGCGATCATTTCTTCAATTTCTCCAACTGGATCGGGTATGATACCTTTGCTTTTCGGATTTCCCCATTCATATTTTTCTTCCTATCAATAACATAATTATATAATTATAGAGACATAAAAAAACATATACATATATGCAGAGTCATTTAAATTGATGATCAATGATACTAACATCGAGGAATTTTCCTTCTTGCTCTGAATCACGGAGGTACATACAATGCAGTACCCATTTTCCAGATGCTATACTACCAAGCATTTTTTCGTTTCTTGCAGGTCGAAGGCAAAGCAAATGCGTTGCGCTGGTATCAAATTTAGTATCCAAGGATACGTCACCACCGAGGTCTTTTATTACTTGTTCGTATAATATTCTGTCCTGTTGAGAAAAATGGGTTAACTTTGTCAATATATTTCGTGAGTCTAAATCCGTACCTTTACGCCAGAGAGCATGAACTTCCGTTTTTTCGGAGGCTCGGGCTCAGATTCTTCTGGCGATTCTTCGTCAACATGTTCCATGTTATTTTGTTCTTCGTGTATTGCCAGCTGTACATGTACAGGTCATTAAAATTGGTATCGATTGATGTTTATCATTTAAAATTACGTAAATTTATATAAACAACTTACGCGTCTCGCGTGACTTGGGTCTTCCCAAACAATAGCATCAATAGGTTGTGAATCTTTTACGCTAACTATAATAAATAATGAATATTAAAAAGATGAGAAAAAAGATAATGAAAAGATAAGATATATTTACATTTCTGTATAGGATCTGAAGGTTCTGCATTGTATGTGTTCGCATTTTCTCCAGAAAGGGAATATCTATTTTCAGGTGTACTCGATGTCCTTTGGAGTACTTGATGTAATTGTGCGATTTGCCTGTAGTAATGTATAATAATTATTTTTAGAATTACTTAAAAAACTTCTATACTAACTTACATGTTAATTTCATTATTTTGTGGACTGTTTTCATCTGGGAAATCCAATTTTCTATTAATGGGAGTAGTTGTAGTTGCTTTAGTGCTATTACTTTCCGTTGCTTCAGGTGTTTCTGCTGGTGTACGATCATTAGTATCAAGTAGTGTTTCAACTGCATTTTCCTATTGTATTTAAACATTTAGATAAAATAAAAAGGTTCTTATTTATTGGATAGTGCAATTAAAAATACTTACTTCCTGGTTATGATCAATATTTTTCAATTTTTGCCACAATTGTCTTTTCAATTCGGAAAGAGGCTGCGAATGTAAATGTAGAAAAATTAATTATCAATTTAGAGATGATCGAAGCTACAAAAGAGAAAAAACGTACGGTGCTGGGTGGTCTTCGTTTCAAGGGAGGTTCTTCTACCCTTAAATCCGGAAAATTGTCAATCCATTTGATCCAACCTTTCCGTGTCTCTGGCGAGGGATTTGGTTTAAATACTTGACCATAGGGTGTACTCGGTGTAGACACATGAAATGGCGATTCTGATGTTTTATTCATAAGCAAGCTAAGTCTTTTATTTATTAGCGGCGTCTCACCAGAACTGCCATCTTGACTCTATAATAACGCTTGAGTAACAACCATAATGCAAAATATTTTCCAAGACAGATAAGAAGAAAATACATACTTGTAATTGAGGTAAATGTCGTTTTGGAGTAATAATATTTCTAACCATTGATTCATTTGGGGAATGCATTTGACTTGTATTGGCCTTAGATAAACTTGTATCTGTACTGCAATTTTCGTTGGGTCTTTCCGGAGCTGAACAATCAATTATCATACAAATATTCATATGTAATTTGAAATGCGTTATAAGTAAAAATAATTATAAATATCAAATTTCATATACCTATAGTTTCTCCTACAAGATACGGAGTCTCATCGACCCGTTTTGAATGAGCAGCGCAAGCTTTTAACCACTCGGCAGTAACAGCTGGTAATTTCCATTTCACTGCCGCATTATATTTATTTCCTTCTGGCGTTGGGCAGACTAAATGTGTGCTTCCGTACGTGTTCTTTTCGATGTTGGTTTTACGTACGAAAATATCTTGACACCTGAAACCAATAATCATTTAATACTCTATTTAATTTAATCGCTTTTCAGAAATTAGAATATATTACATGGCACCCAATTCGGTAGCTAAAGTCGCAAGGTATGTTCGTTCTAGACCTGTATACATGCTCATTGTAATAATACAGCCTGATAATGGATTCGTATGTTTCTTAATAGACAAAGGTCTGTGGTAATACATAATATCAACTATTACTTCTTGGTTTACACAGTCTTCCTATAAAATTTGTTAGTAATAGAGTATTTTAAGGTACTGCGATACCGACATAACAAAGTGATACTTACAATGAATAAGTCAGTAACAATTTCATTTACAGTATATTTTAAAAATGCGCCGCATTTAGGTACAACACCATAGTCTGGGATACCAACGAATGTGCTTGAAACAACCTGTCCACCCATTGCCACAATAGTTCCTGCTACATAACTCTCTTCCTCGCTGAAGCCAGTTACAACGAATGTATGTCCTGTATATTATTTTCTTTCATTATTGCTCACAATTCGATGTTATCATATTTATTAAGAACATAGATAGAATTACCTTCAAACAGCTTTTCATTTATAGTGGAAGTCTGGCTGATTGGCATCTCGGTATCATCTATTTTAGGTTTACTTTGTATAGTTTCAGATACTAATGTATTTTTTAATTGTCTTGCTTGACTTTCACGATCATTGATTATAGTTTTCTCATTATTCTCTTCTGTAACAGGTGTACGTGACTTCAGAAATTCTTGTATTGTATTATCATTTACTGAAACTAGATTAAAGACAACTAATAAATTATACATCGAAATATTTTCCTTAAAATGTGTATAGATAGTTATTATATAAGAACATTACCAACTGTATCTTGAAGATATTGTTGTACAAGATCAGAGTCTTTCTCTTTTTCGAGCATTGACAATTTTTTATCTATATCAAAAGACGGAATAGGTACCTTCTTCGGTTTTTGCAACATTTGTAAATTCTGAAAAATATGTGTAATTTTGAAGTAGATAGATTTTACTTGCCGGATATGTTGTACACTTACTCTTTTGCTTAACGGGGATTGAGGTTCCGTAGCCGTTGGTATTACATTACATTTTTGTTGGAATAAAAAATTCTCCTCCGGTGCGGGTCGTTTTAATTTGACACTCTCCTCCAGCCATTCCAAAGTTAATATATACGGACTATAAAATGTATTTATTGGCGTTAAAATGCCACATAATAAATGATTTCGATATTCGTTCGCTAACATACCATAATCCTTTCGATTTCATTAGTTTCATGTCGCTCGCTGCTCTATTTTCATCACCTACGATAACGTGTGTTAAAGCATCCGATATATCATCGAGTCGCGTTGCACTGCCTACGTTTAATATTTTGTTAAGCTTATCCCTTTGATTAGAAGCAAATCCAGCAAGGTAAATCTGAGAAGAGTAAAAATAACTAATTAAAGAAATATCAGTTTGTAATATTGTAAATCATAGGATATGTATTTAATTCACATACGTTACACCCATCCAAAAACGGACCAGCCGACTTTGCTTCACCGAATGAAAGCCTATCCAAAACTATACTTGACCTGGCTAAAAATTTCGATTGGCTTAGAATTATTACTAAAATAAGCCATTTTTCGTATGTTTTATCACTAACCAGAATTAGGTAATAGGTCTAAAGTAGATGCACTGCTGATTGTTGTTAGTAAACTTTCATCCACGCAATTAACTGGTTGCAGATCACATGTTATAGCACTTATTGTTGAACAATTAAAAGTTTCGCATGTCGCTGTAATTTAAACGATTAAAATATTAATTGTTACGCAGGATTAAAATCAGCAAAATTAGGACAGCTCTACAATAGCAGATATATGTACCATTCATTCGTTCTGGAGTGGAACACGCTTTTGATGATTTGATCAAAAAATTCTTGAAGGGTAAAGCATAGCCAACTTTTATGCTTTCATAGACCCAATTTGGCGTTAAACAAGCAATGTTTGCTCGTCTTGCATATCTCAATTTTTCACTTAATGGACTATTTTCAGGCGCGAGCACAACTTTAACTTTTGCTCCATCTAGGGGACCCATAAATATCTGGAAAAATAATTATGTAAGCAAATGCTAAAATAATACAAATTACAATAATTTAAAGTTATATTTTACTCCTCCATGATCACTGATTAAGCGTTTGACTTCTTCTTTTTCACGTTTTGGAAGGTTCGTCGATGTTACAATTAAATTAAGGAAAACAGATGCTTTGTATTTATCAAACATGCTATCGTCTGCTTTAACAAATTCCTTTAAATTTACTTCCCAAATTGTATCAATCCATTTCTTTGTAACTATTGGTATTTGCATCTCTATGGCAGTCTGTTGAAAAAAATCAAATGTTAAAGAAGTATGGATTTAATTTTAATATTAATTACCTCATACTTTGCAGACATCACAGATGCTGTTATAAGATGAGTTACACGACTACGTAACTGTTTTGTAAAAATACCACCCATGTACTCCACTAATTTTTCTATGTGTTCCTGTAATCATAAGATGTTTTAGATACTCTTAAATGGATTACCGATATACAAGAAATTCATTAGACATACTTTCTCTTGTGGAGAGAAACCAGAAGCACATATACAAAGTCCTCTCATAGATGTTGTATATACTGGACTCTTTCCTTCTGGGATTGGTTCTCCATTGATAAAACAAAGCAGCAAGCATCTGGGTCCAACTATCCTGCAATAGTGATTTAACATTACAGAGAAACATTTTATTAAAATAAAATAAAACAGCGACAGATTTCTATTATTAAACTTTAATATCAAATGGTCTTACTCACGGACATTTGAACGTTTTTAATTTCTCAAATGTATCACCTTCAAATTCTTCCATTATAAAAACATCATTTTTAGCTGGTTTCATTTTATCACATTTAGATTCAGTAATCCACATTGGTTGTAACTCATTTTCGCAACATTTCTGAAAAAAGAAATAATTTATTAAATTATCACAATTCTGTAATATGAACATTTTTGTTTATATTTCGATTTATTTACTAACATTGTATGTATGCCACATCTCTTCTGTGCAATCATCTTCAGACTTGTATTTATTTGGCACAACAAAGTAAAGATTTACACCTGTATCAATTTGACTTTCCTCATTAACCATTTTGGTAACAAAAATACTTCGACTCGGAAGTGAGATTGTTGTAAGCAAATACCGCAGTTCTATTATTTGTTAAAAATATATTCTATTCAAGAACGAAACATGTTTGAATGTTACAGAACATGACGTCGTACATAAGTTTTAATAAATACTGATGAAATGATTAGATAACACTGATTATAGAATTATAAGTAACATTACACAATTTAATTTCGTACAGTACACGGTAATTTTAACCACTGTAATTCATGAAACGAACTTTAATCGTTTAAAGTGTCATCGTGCTGGCTTAAATCATTCGGGGATAGGTTAGTGCTCTTTAACAAATAAACGTCGAGGAATCTTTTAATACTAGAAATATACTTCTACATATTTTATAAAATGATGTTCGTGATGTTTTAATAATATTACAACTGCTACTATAAATGTCTATAATTCTTTAAATTACAAATTGTTATTATGACACAGTTACGTATGACAAAATTTCTCGCGCCTAAACTACTGTTCAGTAGTCAGTACAGTGTGCCCAGATCAGAGATGCCAGATTGAGCACCGAGTGCACTACTCACACTATGCCAGATCACGCGTATGTGAGCTCATACACATTTCGGAAAATCGACAAAGGCAAACTGACACATGCTCTCTTTCTCGATTCTCCGAAACTAACCAAAGTAATTTCGGACTGCCGCGTGGGAGTCGAGAGGGACCACCTGTGCGAGTCTTATCAAGTTTGTCGTCAAATAGTTCGTTGTCTGCGACGCTAGATGGCGCGCATTTTCGACCTTGTGGGGTCGAGACTTATGGTCTCGTCCGCACAAGAGTACAAGGGAGCAGTTTCCCGACAAGAGCGAATCAGCCGTAAGGCTGCGCGCGCAGCGCAGCAGGGCGAAAGCGCGTCCTCCCAAAAGAGCAAGGGCGCTCAACTCACTGCTTGGTAAGAACTTTGCGAAGAAGCACCTCAAAAAGATAAAGATTAAAACTCCTGTTGCTAGACAAAGACTTGTACGTCTAGCGTTAATAAAGTAATACTCGTTATTGTTGTTGTTGTTACATACACGTGTTCAGTTATTTCGAATATTAATATCCGTGGTCGTAGGGGTGGGCCTACGAACGCACGCGCATAATTCGTGGAAACGAACCACGTGCATCAAGTAAGAATAAACCAGAGATGCCAGAAAAGCACCGCCGGGTGCACACGCACACATGCCAGATACGCGTACGTGAGCTCGTGGAGTTTCGGAAAGTCGACAAAGGCAAACTGACGCATTCCCTCTTTCTCGATTCTCCGAAGCTGCCCGAAGTAATTTCGGATCACCTCGTGGGAGTCGAGAGAGAAGGCTCACATTTGCCTTCTTGCTCTAAACAACTGAAATCCGACCTCCCGTCAACGGCATACGATTTGGATTCTCGAGCCGAGATTCTCGACTGCCCAGGCATTTTTACTTTCCGACCTATGTAGGCGCACATAAGCAAAGTACCCATAATGAAAAAAAAATTTTGTAAACTTTATTTTACGGAAATACACGTTTTAAGACCTCCTGATCATATTTTAATTATTGAAAAAAAAAGAAATTTTTTTTTATTCCCATGTATGAGCACACATATGTATATTATTAATACGATTAAATATAAATAGCTGAATGAATTTAAATGAAACTTTACATTTAAGTTTTATGTTCTCATTTCAAAGGCGTGTGGACGGATTCAAATACGTGAACACTAAACGTAACGATGTAATTATATTATTTAATATTTACTAACTATTTAACATAAAGAACATAAAAGAAAGACATAAAACGTAAACGTAAAAGATCATAAACGTAAAACTGTGATTGCTCTCGACTAACGTTCGATACAAAGTGACGATCCTGCAGTCAAAGTCGACCCTTCCTTATTCCTATCTTATAATAATGATCTAAACAAAACGCACGTTCGAGACGCAGTCTCTAAAACGTATTTCAGCTTAAACCTAAACACCTCACTCGATACCTACTCTAGCTTAGACTAAACACTCCTATCGACGCAAACGATAACGGTTCTCCTAGCCACACACATACGCTCCTTACAGATTATACCTCTTGTTTCATAGTTGTTCCGATATATAGGCATAATGTATAAAAAATCTTTTAAATGTTTCATATAAATCTTAGGACGAATTAAATTTTATATAAAAAAAATTATATAAACTTTTTCTCTATCTTCTCTAGAAAAGAAAACATTAAATGAAATCTTATACATTACATGCTTACTTAAATCGCATTGAAAACGAATACCACAAATGTTTTAGAATAATGTGCAAAATGTGATTGCGATTTTCGCTAAGACAAATTGAAAACTCGTTTCTAACAAGGAAAAGTTGGAATGGTACCAGGTTTTGGGTTAGGTTTTACTTTGAGATATTATTAAAGTTATTACAGGTACTTATTTTCAGAAATAGAACTATGTTCACCACTAATCAGCGTGGCGTGAGTGATGAGGTCTTTGCCTGCAAGTTCCGAACTTCTTCTGCTCTGCTGGTTCGAACCCTGCCTTGAACTATTTTTTTTTATTTTTTCAATCACACTTTAATCGTACACTAAATATGACATTATATTTTTGTCTGACCTTCGAATATTTTTTTTTAAAGTTAAATTTAACCGATTACATTTAACATATGTTATTTTCAATGTACGAAGTACATGAATCTGGATGGTACTTTTCACAAAAACAGTCAAAACATAAAAATTTCAAGCACCACGTACATTTACTGAGTTTTGTTTTCACAGAAATTACAAAATTTTGTATTTAACTCTGATGGAAAGGCCGCTTCATTTACATTGATAAAATGTGAACGATTTTCGGATAGTCATACCTTGTAGCTCGTACTTTTTACCTTATACTTCAGGTAAAAAGGGATATAGCTGGGAAAAACAGTTTTATGACATTACCTGCTAACTTATGTTACTGTTCTACAATGAAACGCTATGTTTTGTACCTTTAAAAATATTCGACTATGTGCTTTTAAAATTTAAGATACAACCCATACTTTGTATTAAACTGGCAAACGGGATCACTTTTCCTTTGTTTCTAGTTAGTTCTATTTAGTTCGTCATAATCAATTGATACGGTTATTTCAAAACAATCGAGGAAAATCATTATTAATTAATTTCTGCAATTATTAATTCTACTGTTTTGTTTATGTTATAAAAGTAAGAACTCTTCTTATTGAAAAATACCACAGCGTGCACAATACTGGTAAAGAGTGGAATCTCATTTTAATTTATTAATTTTCAATCTTAAAGTATTTTGATTTTCAAAAATCGTATTAATAATATACATATGTGTGCTCATACATGGGAATAAAAAAAAATTTCTTTTTTTTTCAATAATTAAAATATGATCAGGAGGTCTAAAAACGTGTATTTCCGTAAAATAAATTTTACAAAATTTTTTTTTCATTATGGGTACTTTGCTTATGTGCGCCTACATAGGTCGGAAAGTAAAAATGCCTGGGCAGTCGAGAATCTCGGCTCGAGAATCCAAATCGTATGCCGTTGACGGGAGGTCGGATTTCAGTTGTTTAGAGCGAGAAGGCAAATGTGAGCCTTTCTCTCTCGACTCCCACGAGGCGATCCGAAATTACTTCGGGCAGCTTCGGAGAATCGAGAAAGAGGGCATGCGTCAGTTTGCCTTTGTCGACTTTCCGAAACTCCACGAGTTCACGTACGCGTATCTGGCATGTGTGCGTGTGCACCCGGCGGTGTTTTTCTGGCATCTCTGATTTCTCAAAAAGTGTTAACAAATGTAACTAAACGTAAATCAACAACGTGTCTCCTCGTATTCTTCCGCGCGCGTTGTCCCAGCTACCTTATTGTAACTAGAGTGGTCACTCGATTTTGGGAAAACCCCATTAATTCGCTGTCTGTCTACCAGGGGCATCACGGTGATGGCCGAGATGCGCCAACGTTCCGACTGGCGGCCACAAGGTCGAAAAATGCGCGCCATCTAGCGTCAAAGATGGTCAACTATTCCACGACAAACTTGGGCGTTTTAGCACGAGAGGGCACAGACGAGATCATTAGACGTAGGAGGTCAGCCTTACGATCTTATGATTAGTAACAGTGGCCAGCTCGACGTATTTAAATCTTCCGTATTGAATCTTAAGTGTTAGTAACAAAGAAGATTTAAATACGTCGAGCTGGCCACTCTTTCGTCTTCCTGCCCGTATATGTAATTTCCATGGTATCAACGATCGTTTTACCTGCCACGAAACGAAGGAAGCCTGTTTGTGACAACAGGGGCGTTTTCTGTTGTGTGGTTGTGCTCTACGTTATCGATTAAAAGGTTGAAGTTAGGGTTGTTATATGAGAAAAAGTTAATGTTAATGTTTTTGTTTTATCGCTAGGAGACAGCTAGGAGTTTGTTTAACAGATATAAGAATAAACTCAGAGTTCTCCATATCTTCAAAAGAGTCTTAAGGACTTAATCAGATTCGAATTAATATTTGGAGTAATTATAAGGAATTATATAACTTTACATAAATTAAGGATTTATTGGGAAAGGTAGAGGAGAATGTATGTAAGAAGCATAGAAAGTATGCATTATGATTTTGATTTTTTATTAAGGTAAACATAAGGATTAAATAAAAACATGCCCAAGTTTAGACTTTCGTCTAAATCGATGGTGGGGAAGCCGTCGTTGAATGATAGTGACAGTAACATTCGATCCGTAGATTGATCGTATTTCGTTTTTGGTGACACATAAAATTGGACGGAGCGTAGTGTGAGGGGTAGCTGGTGGTGGGGATGTCGGTGTTAGTTTTCGAAGGGCCAACAACTGACGGAGGTCCCCTTAACGCCTAATGTTCGCGATTTCGTTCGGACATGTACGCAGCGAATGATGGGGCAACATTTTAAAAATATTACATTAGCGTTTTATTAGAGAAAATGTACAGTTACCTACTTTCGAAGTAAGAAAGTTATATTAGACTAATTCGTTTGACTTTACACAGGAATTAAATTCACAGTGTTACGCTGAACGAATCTTCCAATGACTAAATAGAGGGAGTATAGTATAGAAAAAAAAAAAGGAACGTCGGAAAATTTTTTCTGTGTAGATAATGGAAGCAACCATCACCATAAATAGTACATATATCTCTCTTTATATATATTTATATATATCGTGATTCATATGACGCGTCGTTGTGAACCCTTGGAAGAAATGTATGGAGGGCTAGTCACTGGAGGAGTCGTTTACAGAAATACAAGACCGACCGGCAGGAAACGCGGTCAGAAATGCATTCCGATGACGATTATAAAATTACGTTATAAAATAATAATTATCCTACGAAACTTATGATAGGTGATAATCAGGAGAAGGTTCAGCTACAGATTCAGTAGTGAACAGTGGATTTGGGAACTCTGGTGGATGTGGCAGTGGTCCAGCAGTCTTTGGCTGGCGACGGTACGCCATTAGCCAGCATGATACAGCAATAGCTACAGCGACTAGTGCCAGGAGTGCTGTAATAACTAATGCTATCACAAAGCCGACCATAGAAACACATATATCCTCCACTCTTTGCGCCGAAGCAACTGAAACAATAAACATTACATATTAGTAGAATATATTTGGCCAATCTGTTTAATGAAGAAAATCGTTAAGAACATATCGACATACTTTCAGCTGGATCCGCTGTAAGCCTCTCTTCTCTTCGCTCCAGAGTGAATATCAAATTCGATTGAATTGTTATTTCTTCTCGAAGTTGTCCCTCAAAATTGTCCGCGACGCTCAAAGACGTATCGTTAACTTCGGAATCAACGTCTCGTCGTCGTCGGCCAAATGCGTTGTATCCTCGGCAATTGACCTGAAAAAATAGTCGTTATGGGTTACCATCAGTATCTTCTTTAGAGTACTTGTTCGATAAATCACTTGAAAGCAGTGTACGAGTACTCACGGGTTGGCACCGTCCGAAGCAAACGCGAATATTACACTGGAATCGTATATTATCGCTGCTTGGGAACTTGAATGCGTTGAAACTAGCCATCAGCGCCTGCGTTTCAGGATTTTGCTCCCACTCGCCAAATATTGTTGGATCCGTCGCGCATCCGTTTTCATCTGTCACGATATATTCGTTCTCCAGGTTGTCCTCCATCGTCTTGGCAACGCAGTTTCGAGCGAATCCTCCGTAAATGCCTGAACACACGAAGTTTGCATTTTGGCTGGAGCAAATAGAACGTATCGATCCATAGACCGAACAAGTTTTATACTCACTGGAGGGCTGAACTTCAACTTGCAACATTAGATTGTCCCCGATCTCAGCGGAGGTGATTTCATTTCCGCTTTGGGTGACAATTTTCATCAAGCAAATTGGAGGCGGACCGGTGTTAGCGATGGTTCCAGCGGTGGTCAGCATAGAAACATTGAAGCCAAGAGTAACATTTTGTTCACCAGTTTGGTATATACATTTGATGTGATATGCCTGAGCCTTGTATGTCATCAGTTTAGGGTGTTTTTGTATGACCAGTACGAAGCTGGCTTGTCCCTGAAAGCATCGAAAGAGGACGACGTTAACACGTTAAATATGGATGCAAAAGGATCTACATCGAGTATGGATAGTTTTGCAGGGAAATCAAGCGGATCGAAATTTTTGTACAAAAGGGAACCTACGTTTACATGTATCAGTCCGCAATTTCCAAACGCCACTTTGAATATTTCAGTCTTGTGCATCGTTTCCGAAGAAATGGAAACAACTCGTCTGCATTGTTCATCTTTGCTGCGACCTTTCACGTACAAAACACCATCGAATTCGTCGTCCAGAAGGTGTATGAGGACTTGTACTCCATCAGATAAGCAGCTAACAATTATATCTGGCCTAGGGAAGTCGGTACGCCCTCGGTTTCCGTTGTCTGTTGGACAAGTATCGTATTAATTACCAAAACGCTTGCAAATCGAAGAACTTTTACGATGAAACGAGTTCTTACAGCATTGAGTGTAAGCGTTTCCACTGTAGCCGCTGATGCATGTGCATATAGCTTGATGACGGGTAGCGTTGCAGAGTGCATTCATGCCACACAGTTGCGTCAAGCATGGATCTTCGCAGGTTTGGCTGGTCAAGTCGCAGTATCTGTTGTCGGCGCAATCGTCGTCGCGTCTGCATTCGATTATGTCAACTGAAAGGCAGGCGTTTTATTAGCGAGAATCTCTTTGGAATCCTTGAGAGCAATGCACTTTTTTCCAGCCAGTGCTCGACAAAGATAGATCATCGAGTTTTCGACGTACCCAATTTACAATATCCATTGGCGTCTAGTCTGTATCCATGTTCCGTTGGACACACACAGCGACCATACTCGTCGATGATCATGCCGTTCTCCAAAGCGCACACGCAGTATCCTTCTTCGTTGATTATCATTCCGGACTGTTTGCGGCACGGTATGCAAATGTCGTTCTCGTCCTTAGCCGAACCAGGTAGACAAACGCAGTTACCATTCTCGTCACGGACCTGACCCTTCTCTGCCGGGCACACGTCAGCTGTAAAACAAGAAAACGATGCATTTAGAAATATTCCAACAATCTATTCGAACACTGCAGATCGAGAATTACTTTTTTCACAACGGACGACTGCGTTTCCTCTGTAACCAGGAATACACTCGCAGATCATAGTCCTCACAGGATTGGTATCCAGGACCTTGCAATCCGCGTTCACTCCGCACGGTTGGATCTTCACGCAAGGATTTATGCACTCGCCGTTGAAGCAGGCGGTCTGAGATGGACACTCGTTGTCCGCCTTGCACTTCTTCGTTACTGAAAACAGGAGTCAGAAAATTAGTTTAACCGCCAGAACTTTAAGACGTATGCGTGTATATAACTCGTACGTTTGGTACATCCTGAATTAACGTCGCCGATATAACCAGGGGGACAAGCACATTCTACCACGTGGTTGTAAACGTTGCAGTCGAGGTTCCCAGTGCATGGGTTCACCGCGCATGGATTCTCGCAGCGACTGTTGATGCAAGCCTTGTTCGTGGGGCAATCCGAGTTGGTTCTGCAGCCAAGAAGAGTGCAACCGACCCTCGGGTTCCCCCCAAGTCCAGGCGGACACTCGCAAATGGCTTTGTGGTTGATGCCGTGGCATTCGGCGTTTTTCCCGCAGATGGTGGTCGATGGCGAGCATACTGGAACGCAGCTGTGTTGCAGGCATGCGTGCGATCCGCTGCAATCGCTGTCAGCGCGGCATCCAACGACTGAGGAAAAATCAAATTAAGATCAGTTTAATTCAAACACCCATTCGAGCCTTGTATCTAGTTTGTCCCTACCCTTGGTGCACGCCACGTCGGCATTTCCGTCGTAGCCCACGTCGCAGGCGCAAATTGGTTTGTGATCAACGACGGTGCACTCCGAGTTAGGCCCGCAGGCGCAAGGATCCTTGCACACGGCATTCACGCAGGACTTCTGCGAAGGACAGTCAGTGTCCCTGGTGCACTCGATGCTGAGGATCGGTTTGGTGGCTCGACAGGTTCCGCTACCGCTGCTCACGTAACCGCTGGGACATACGCAGACCATGGTTCGAACAGGATGGGTTGGAAGTACTCTACATTCTGACGGTTCGCTGCACGGTTCGATGACGGTGCAAGGGTTCTGACATTTGTTGTTGAAGCAGGCCAGCGAGTCGGGACAGTCGCTGTCCTCCTTGCACTCGGGTCTGTCCTCCGGCTTACAGTTTACGTAAGGATTACCCACGTGATGGGCTGGACAACGACAAATGGGCAGATGGTTGAAGACTCTACATTCGGCTAGCGGTGAACAGGGGTTGCTATGGACGCAGGCGTCCACGCATTGTAGGTTGATGCACGAATGATCGCTAGGACAGTCCCCGTTGCTGTAACAGCCGATTACTCTGCAATGGTCCAAAGCATTTCCATGGTATCCCTTGCGACAGCGGCAGTCGGCTTTGTGGTTGTTGGGATAGCACTCGGCGTTCACGCCGCAGCTGTCGGACACCAGACAAGGATTCACGCAGTTGTTGTTCACGCAGCTCTTGTCGAGAGCGCATTCGCTGTCCCGTCTACATTCCACCGAATGGCAAACGATGTCCGGGTTGCCCTGATAGCCTTCCTCGCACGAACAGATCGGTTTGTGATCCCTCACGTGGCAGACGGCGTTGGTGCCGCAGTTGCAGGGGTCCCTGCACTGTCTGTTGATGCAGGCCTCGTTGTCGCCACACTCGTCGTTCGTGGTGCAGGCTCCGATTGTTGTTATTTGAACTGGAAATATAATCGTTATTAACATAAAAGGATTTGTGTGACATTCTGAATCGTTGTCCTAAACTGAAATCGTCCTTACTCGGTCTGCAGACTTCGTCCACGTCGGTTGTCCAGCCTTCCGGACAAGTACACGTCATAGTCCTCACGGGAACCGTATCAAGAACGTTGCATCGAGCGTTCTCCGGACATGGTTTGATCACCGGGCACGGATCGATGCATTTGTCCTTGATGCACACCAGCTTGTCGGCGCAGTCGATGTCGAGCCTGCACTCTGGTTCGTCGAGCACCGTCGTTGGACGATGTTCGCAGTAGGAGTACGGATTTCCGATCGGAAGATTTTCTGGACAGCGACAGGTGGCCGCGTGATCTTGGACGTAACAAATGGCGTTCTGTGCACACGGTGAGTCCTCGATGCAAGGACTCACGCAGCGTCCATTGTCGCAGGCCAGGTTTCGAGGACAGTCGTGGTCCGCGCTGCACTCGACTCTCTCGCAATGGACTTCCGGATTGCCGAGGTAGCCCGGGCCGCAGCGACAAACCGCGCGATGGTTTTGGCCGTAACACTCCCCGTTGATGGCACATTTGTTCTCCAGGATGCAAGGATTCACGCATTGGCCGTTGTAGCAAGTCGCTGCGTCGTTGCACTCGCTGTCCGACTCACAGTCCACTGTGGCAAGAGATTTCATTAAATTATATTAGTAGGGATTCTGTAAGATTCAAAGGTATAGCTCCATCCCTTCAACAAGAAACAGGACTCACGTTTGAAGCAACCGAGTTGAGGGTTTCCGGAGTAACCAGGCGGACACACGCAGGATGGATAGTGATCTGCGACGTTGCACTTTGCGTTCGACCCACAATTGCAGGGGTTGATGCACAAGCTGTTGACGCAGGCAGCATTGCCAGCGCAGTCGCTGTTCGAGTGACACTCGGCCACGATGCCCGCTGTAGAAAAGAAACATTGAATTGTTTCGAACATTTGTGACCATTTCCAAAATTATTAATATATTTTACACTTACGCGGTATGCAATTGATTCTCGCATCGCCCTCGTAGTTTTCGGGGCATCTGCAGACCGGAATGTGATCGTTCACGTGGCATAGTGCGTTTCTTCCGCAAGGATCCGCGACGACGCACGGATTCACACAGAAGGAGTTTATGCACTGCCTATCACTGGAGCATTCGCTGTTGGCGTAACACTCTGGACGCACCGGTGGTAATGGCGTAACGGGAGCTGAAACGTAATCGTTTGTAATTTTCAGTGGAACCGGCAGCCCCGAATTCAGTATGTATTTCAGTTGGTATCGCTTGAAACGTACCTCTGACGCATTCAAGATAAGCATTTCCGGTGAAATCGGGCGCGCATTGACAGATTCCCGTGTGAGACGTGGACTTGCATTGGGCATTCAGCCCACATTGGGTGGTAAGGCAAGCCTCGATACAAGTTCCGCCAATGCACTTCTCCGAATTACTGCAGTCTTCGTCCTGATGGCAATCAACGTCCGCCAGCACTGTAACGCAATTTGCATTATGATTATCTCTTATGCTTCCGACGTAGACGATAAGGAAGTGTAATAATACTTATTAACAGTAATATTTACCAATCTTCTTGCACTGCCCGTTAATGTCAGTGATGGTATTAGGCGGGCAGCTGCAGATCATCGTACGAAGTGGCACTGTGTTCAACACTTTGCATATCTGATCGCCGGTGCACATGTTCGAAGACAGGCAAGGATCTTGACATTTTCCGTTTATGCAGGCCTGATAGAACGGACATTCGCCGTCTTCTCTGCATCCCATTTCGATGGAGACACCTTGAGGGAATTTGGAAATTTTATTATTACTGTTTTCTCGTCTCTAAACAAAATTACTCACCGGTGCATTCGATGTAAGGATTTCCAGAGGTTCCCGCGGGGCACGTGCACTTCGGTTGATGATCCCTGGCAATGCATTTCGCGGATTCCGCGCAGACGTCGTCGTCGCAAACCGGTCGACAAACTCTGTTCAGTCTGTCGCACGCTTCGTGATCGGCGCAGTCTTCGTTATAGTGACATACTGTAGAAATGCAAGCCACTCGCGGATCTCCTTGGGTGCCTCGCGGACAAGCGCATTGGGCTCTGTGCGAGATCGCGATACACTCTGCACCGCGACCGCATGCAATATCATCGACCAGACAAGGAGTGACACAGTTATTATTCTGACATGTCTTATCATAGGGGCAGTCGCTGTCCGACTTGCATTCAGCTAAAAAAAAAAAAAACATACATAGATAAACGTTATAAGTCGATTCTTTAAACTTATGTGATTCTACTTTAAACTTACGTTTGAAACATTGCAGTTGAGGGTCGCCGGCGAAATTCTGCTGACAGTGACACGTCGGATGGTGGTTGACCGTGACACACTCAGCGTTTAGACCGCACTGTGAGCCTAGACACGGATTTTGGCACAGCTGGTTTATACAGGCCGCGTTGTACGAACAGTCAGAGTTCGTTGTACACTCTGGGAATCCGTCAGTATCTGTGAAAGAAAATTACATTCGTATTAACCGTTTAAATGCATCAGACAATCAATTCAGTACCTCTATAGCAGTTCATGAACGGATCGCCAGAAAGTCCGGTAGAACAATGACACTGATGACGATGATTTTCTACGGCACACTCTGCATTCGATGCGCAGGGACTGATAATGCAAGGGTTGATGCACCGTTGGTTCAAACAGGCCATATTCGTAGTACACTCGGAGTCCGTTTGGCAGATTGCGTCGAGTTGTTTATCCACTGAAAAAACGAGAACGTTGCAACGATGGTGCCAGTATACTTACAATAACTTTTAATTGATTTGTACCTGGAATGCACGCGACTGTTGCGTCGCCAGCGAAATTCGGCAAGCATTCACAGATCATCGTCCGCATTGGTAAAGTATCCACGACAGAGCATTTTGCTCCAGCGATGCAAGGTTTGGTTTCGATGCAGGGATCTTTACAGACTCCATTGAAGCAGCCCAACTTGCTGGGGCAGTCACCGTCCACTTGGCATTCAGGCTGCGGTTCTATTGTTTCTGAAAGGAGACGAAGAACGTAAGCTCTGGAGGTTGAACGTTAATTCAGAGATAAAAATAACTTTAATTACCCATCAGACACGACGTGTACGGATCACCGGTGTAACCTGGTGGGCATCGACAAGTAGGTCGATGATTGATGACGGAACATTGAGCGGACAGTGGGCAGTTGCAAGGGTTGACGCATCTCTGATTGCTGCACGCCAGGGAAGATGGACAGTCGTTGTCGTTGGTACATTCCGGTCTCTCGCATACTTGATACGGATTGCCTTGATATCCGTCAGGACAGTAGCACCTTGGTCTGTGATATCCATCGGATGTACAAAGAGCGTTGACGCCGCATTGCGTCACCAAGCAGGCGTCTATGCACTCGTTGTTGACGCATGATTGGGTCAACGGGCACTCGCTATCTCCACGACAGCCAACTGTGAAAGGAGGTAAAAGATTATCCAGATTAAGTGTTGTTAAATTTCTGCTTGAGACGTATTTGAAAAACATACTTTGGCTGCAGTATTGTTGAGGATTTCCGGTGAAGCCTTCGTTGCAAAAGCATACAGCCCGGTGCAGCAGCACGTGACAGCGGCTGTTATAGCCACAGGGGTCCAGCGTACAAGGATCCACGCACTTCTGGTTATAACAGGTCTTATCGTTAGGGCATTCGGAATTCTGGGTACACTCTGGCGCTGGTACTGCAAAGATACAAGACGCAAATATCAATTAATGGTATGTACATATTTATTTAACCCTTGGAAGATTGTTAATTTCGAGATAATCACCATCGGCTGGTGGAACGTTGCACTGTATCCTAGCGTTGCCAGTGAATCCAGCCGGGCATGAGCAGACAGGTTTATGGTTGACCGTCTGACAAAGTGAGTTGATGCCACAAGCACCGAGGCACGGATCTCTGCATTTCTGCGCGAAACAAGCTTTGTCTCGTGGGCAATCGTCGTTGATGACACACTCTGGATAGATGCACACCGCAACGCCATTTCTGACTTTGCATTCGCCATTGTAGGTGCACGGAGACGGACTGCAAGGATTGGTTTCTGAAAAGGAATACCTTACATCAGTGGTTTCTAACTTTTTGGAAGGAACCTTACTTCGATCAATTCATTTCTTGCAGTACATCTTCAGATTTGCAGTTTCGCCTTCGGTAGTCGTAGGCGACTTACCGAATTTCGTGTAACATTCTACGAACGGATTGCCGATCAACGGGGTCGGACAGCTGCAAAGCGGACTATGATTGATCGCTTGACAAGTTGCTCTGATCCCGCAGACGTTCTGTGTGCATGGATTCACGCATCTGTTGTTTATGCAAGCTTTGTCCCCTGGACAGTCGGAGCTGATCACGCACTCCGGATGACAGCCTGTGATGCTCGTTGGCACTCCTTGCAGGCTAGGCAGACACTTGCATACCGCTGTATTGCCTACCTTCTCGCAGAGAGTGTTTGCACCGCAAGGAGACGGAGAGCAAGGATCTCTCTCTTTCGGTTCTGAAAAATAAAGATCGAACACGTTCAATTTCAATTCGAGTTAAAGATCCAAAAGTTTTCGATAAATATTATCGAAGATACCTTCAGCACGGCAGAGGGTGAACGCATCCCCAATTGTTGGTAGAGGGCAAGAGCAGATGGGGATGTGATTCGACACGGTGCAGATCGCTCCGACGCCACAAGTTCCGGTACAAGGGTCCTGGCACTTGGTCCTGATGCAGGCTTGAGACTTCGGGCAGTCGGTGTTCACGAGACATTCCGGGACACAGCCGTCGTAAGCGTTTCCCCTGTAACCAGGCACACACTCGCAGAACGCGGTGTTGTATCTTTCACGGCAGTAAGCGTTGACACCGCAGGGTGAAGGACTGCAGGGTCTCGATGGTGTCGGTGGCGCAGGAGTTGCTACAATAAAGTAACAAGACAATTTAATCATTTATTCAATGCGCCGTTTCGATAATTAGTTAATGAAACAGAAACTGTATATGTTAATTTACAAAAAAGAAAAACAGTGAATGAAACAGAGGCTGTACAAGAACACGCGAATTGGAGATGTACGTGACTTTACATAAGTTGTGAGAGACGATATAGAATGAAGAATATGAACAGGATTGTATCCGAAGAGAGAGGCAGAAACGATGCGAAAAGGTGGCAGTACTGCCTGTAATCGACATGCAGTATTTTCTATACAATCTTTATATACAATATTTACAGCTAAAAAAAAGATTCAACAAACTTCTTTGTTAAAAGGATCCCAAAATGAAAGTCGCGGGACATCTCTCTGTATTCTGATCGTGAAAAATTGGCGCGAATAGTACGGTCACACGGGACAATTCTTACTCGTTATCGGGGAACAAACTGTGACCGGGTCTCCGGTAAATCCTTCGGGGCAGACGCAACGGATGTAATGCATGACAACTTGGCAGAGCGCGTTAGGGCCGCAGAGTCCTACGCAAGGGTCGCTACACTTCTGCCTAACGCACGCTTGATCGCCAGGACACTCGCTGCTGACTAGGCACTCGGGTCTACAGTTGGGAGGAGACCCTACGAACTCGGGCAAACAGCTGCAGGACTGTTTTCTGGCGGGCGACACGGTGCACTGGGAGTTCGGTCCACACGGCGAGGGATTGCACGGGTCCAGGCTGGGTTCCAGGTCGTGGGTTTCTGTTCGTCCACAAACGTCGGGTTAACAGTGTCTGAAAAGGTGCAAGAAATAGACGGTGGGCATTGTTGGGTTACTTACTCATGGGGAAACAGCTGACAAACGGGTCGCCGGAATACTGGGCGGGGCAGCTGCAAATGGGGTTGTGATTTCGGACCGCGCATAACGCGCCCTGACCGCAAGAGTTCTCGCACGGGTCCCGGCACCTCTCGTTCACGCAAGCTCTGCTTTGTTCGCAGTCTGTGTTCACGAGACACTCGGGTCTGCAGCTGGGCGGAGTTCCAAAGTATCCAGGGAGGCAGGAGCACGATGCTTGTTCGCCGAATTCACGGCACACGGTGTTAGGTCCACAGGGCGAGGGCTCGCAAGGTTTCACGCGCTCTATCGATACGTAACAGGATCGAGTTATTAAATGACCGGGTGTTTTAGTTAATTCTTTGCTGGCTGCAAGCTGCAACGGTGGTAAAACTCACTTCGAATCGGTCTACAGAGAGTGAAAGAATCCCCTTCGTAATTTTCTATGCAACTGCAAGTGGGAATATGGTTGACCACCACACATTCGGCATTCTGACCACAGATACCGACGCAGGGGTCCACGCATTTGTTGTTGGAGCAAGCTCTGTTGCGTGTACAATCGGAGTTTTGCACGCACTCTGGGTAACATCCTTCGTAGGGATTACCGCGATACTCGCTTACGCAGCTACAGATTCCATTTTGACATATCGCGTTTGGTCCGCACGGCGATGGGTTGCACGGATCGGACATCGTTGGAGTTGTAACTGTGGTTTGTGGAAGGGAGAGTCAGCGATCGTTTTATTTCATTTATACAGGTTGTCTCGCTTAAATATTTCCAATCGTGGCGGCACAAGAAAGATTTCATACACCAGTACGTTGCAAGGAATATTTGTTGCGTCGCCACAATTGGAGGAGACATTCAGGTGGCTCGGTTTAGCCCGATTAAAAGACATGTATCCTTACTTGCTGGTTTCGGTTGGCAGCTGGTGAACGGATCTCCTGTAAAGTCGCTAGGACAAGTGCAAGCTGGCGTGTGATTAATAACATTGCATAACGCGTTTGTTCCGCAAGAACCTGGACACGGATCCCTGCATTTCTCTCTGATACAGGCTTTGTTGCTGGTGCAGTCGGTGTTGATTAAGCACTCAGGGCGACAGTTCGGAACCGAACCGGCATAATTAGGTAAGCAGGAACAGGACGGGATACCCCCTATGTCCTGGCATTGCGAGAACGGTCCACACGGCGACGGTACGCACGGGTTCACAGGTACAGGTGGAACCATAGCTAAAAAATGGTTCCCGGTTACACGATGACTCCAGAAATATTCTTCGAGGTGCAATGTTCGAGTTTGGTTCACTTACTGGGAACGTCGAAACATTTTACGAACGGATCTCCCGTCTGACCAGCGCTGCAACTACATATGGGACTGTGATGGAAGACTTCGCATCTAGCGTTTACGCCACAGACGCCAGGGCAAGGGTCAACGCATCTCTGACCCATGCAGGCCTGGTTGCTGGGACATTCAGCGCTAACGACACATTCTGGTCTACAACTGGGCGGGGTTCCCCTGAAGGTGGGCAAGCAGGAACAGCTGGCTTGACCATTGACATCTTGGCAACGACTGTTTGGTCCACAGGGCGATGGTACGCACGAGTTGGTAACGCTTGGTTCGGCTATTTGAAATATAGTAGGTTGAGGTTCTGATATAAATACAGATTCTCTGTATCCTGTCATCTGGGAATTACTTACGAGGTTCTTGAATGGTACCGCAAGATCGGAAGGGATTACCGGTATAACCCGACCTACAGCTACAGGCGGGGATGTGATTGACAACCTGACATACAGCATTGAATCCGCAAGCTCCTGGACACGGATCTTGGCACTTGTTCCTTATGCAGGCACGATTGAACGAACAGTCGGAGTCTATGAGACACTCGGGGCGACAGTTTTCATACGGGTTACCGTAGAATTCGGGTAAACAGGTGCAGACGGCTGAGCCATAAGACTCGCGACAAACAGCATTCGCTCCGCAGGGAGATGGTTGACACGTATTGACTTTGCTTGGGATATCTTGAACTACAGATGAAATTAAAGGGTTATCAATTATATCCAATATCGGTTCACCAATTTCTATATGATGACAGAAAGATCTTACTTGGTTGAGGTGTACATTGCACGAATGGATTTCCGGTGAAACCACTGGCGCAAGTGCACATCGGAGTGTGACTAACGGTCCTGCATTCGGTGTTTCTGCCGCACGAACCGGGACAAGGATCCCTACACTTCTGATTGATACAGGCCTGCTGTGCCGGACACTCAGTGTTGCTCACGCATTCGGGTTTACAATTTGGCGGAATTCCGATGAATTCAGGGAGGCAGGAACAGGAGGGTGAGTTATTAGTCACTTGACACATGGCGTTTGGACCACAGGGCGAGGGTTGACAAGGATTGACTGGAACGTCTGGTACTCTGCCTAGAGGGGAAACGACTCTTAATAAAATTTGTTCCACACAAAGAGTTAATGAAAATCAGGAACTCGGTACATCCGACTTTCAAGACTTCCAAGATCTCTAAAAAAATTGAGAATTGATTCTTACTAGGTGGCGTGCACTGGATGAACGGGTCTCCTATGTACTGATCGAAACACCTGCACACGGGATTGTGGTTAATAACTGTACACTGTGCCGACAGTCCACAAGCACCGAGGCAGGGATCTATGCACTTTTGATTGCTGCAAGCTCTGTTTCGCGGACAGTCGGTGCTAACGACGCATTCGGGTCTGCAGGAAGGCGGTGATCCCTTAAATCCACTAACGCAGGAACAAACAGCTTGGCCGTTCGAGGAACGACAGTGGCTGTTTGGACCACACGGAGACGGGTTGCACGGGTCAAGGATGTTCATGTCTGTGTAACGCAACAAATTTTAATGGTATAGTTGTAAGGGAGAATAAGGAAGATTAATAGCGAAGGGAACCAACCTTTCATAGAGGTGCAGGATACAAATGCGTTGCCCGTCATGTTTCTTGGGCAACTACACATAGGCAAATGATTGACCACGTTGCACTCTGCGTTTGCTCCACAAGTTCCTACGCACGGGTTTCTGCATTTGTGTAGCATGCAAGCCTCGTTTCGGGAACAATCGGTGTTGATCACGCATTCGGGACGGCAAATGGAGTACGGGTCGCCAAAGTAACCGGGTATACAAGTGCAAGTACCGTCGTTGCACCGAGCATTCGGCCCGCACGGCGATGGGTTGCACAGGTCTGTCGGGACTTCCATCACTAAAATACACGGATCAATGTACATGGTCCTGAACAGTCTAGCGTTTGAAGGATCATTTTATTCTTACTGTCGGGTGGAGGAACAGGCGAACAACTGGTGAAAGGATCACCGGTGTATCCTGTGGGACACGTGCAGGCTGGCGTATGGTTTACAACAGTGCAACGAGCACCAATTCCGCAGGATCCTGGACAGGGGTCCCTACACTTCTCTCGAATGCAAGCTCTATTAGCTGTGCAGTCCGAGTTCATAGAGCACTCTGGTCGACAGTTGGGAGGTACACCGATGTAGTTGTTCATGCAGGTGCAAACTGGTGTATCGCCGAGCGGTTTGCACATTGCGTTTGGACCGCAGGGGGACGGAACGCACGGATCTTTTGGGTACTTATCTTCTGGTTGGATTACTGTGGAGAAATGAGGGTTCGAGTGTACATATTATCATAAATTAAATTTGGGTAATCTGATCTTTTCATTATTGGAAAGCAGCTTACTTGGAGTTTGGAAGCAAAAGACAAACGGATCTCCCGTTAAACCACTTCCACAGCTACAGATCGGACTATGGTGAATGACTTTGCACTGAGCATTGCGGCCACAGATACCAAGGCAGGGATCTTTGCACTTTTGATTCACGCACGCGAGATTCGAGTTGCACTCTGAATTGACTACACACTCGGGTTTACAATTGGGCGGGGTTCCTATGTATTGGGGCAAGCAAGAACACACTGCCTGACCGTTGACGTTGTGGCACTGACTGTTCGGGCCGCAAGGCGATGGTCTACATACGTCGGGTTCATCTTCTTCGACTGTAAAATGTCGACATCATGTGAAAGTGGTAACAACCAATCGTAACACTTTTTTTTTAAATGAATGTATTAATGCGTTACTTACTGGAGGGCATCTTGTACACGCAACTGACATACGGGTCACCAGAGTATTGCGAGTTGCAAGTGCACACGGGCGAGTTGTTCACCACCTGGCACTTCGTGTTCGCGCCGCAAGAACCGGGACAAGGATTCTGACACTTGAGATTGATACATGCTAAATTCGAGGGACAATCTGATGGAATCGTACATTCTGGTCGGCATCCTTCGTAGGGATTGCCGATGTATTCAGGCAAACAGTAGCAAGAACCAACGCCATTCTGTTCTCGACACATGGCGTTAGCACCGCAAGGGGAGGGTTGACAGGGTCGTGTCGGAATCGCTGGTATCGCTAGAGGAAATAACAAATTGTTAACTAGGATTTTGAATTGTTGCGTCCCATCAAATCGTTGTGAAGACACTTACGTAGCTTGGCGGAACACTGAACGAAAGGATCGCCTGTGTAATCCCTCATGCATGCACACGAGGGAACGTGGTTAATAACGTGGCACTCTGCGTTAAAACCGCAGGAACCTGGACAGGGATCTTTACACTTGCGATTAATGCAAGCTAAAGGACTACTACACTCGCTGTTACTGACACACTCGGGCCTGCAATTCGGAGGCGTTCCGATGAATTCTGCTCTGCAAGAGCAAGATGGCTGGTTATTGATCACTTGACAGACTGCGTTGGGGCCACACGGAGATGGTTGACAGGGGTTTGTCGGTGGCGCAGGTTCCTCCGCTTTAAAATAATGTAGTTAAATTGTTATCTTCTAAATAAGACTATTTAGCTATGGTAAAGAACACATACGTCTAGGCAAGCACCGCACAAACGGATCACCAGTGAACACCGGAGGGCAGCTACAAATGGGGTTGTGATTGACCACTTGGCACCGGGCCGACACTCCGCAGGATCCAGGACACGGATCTCTACACTTCAGGTTCACGCAGGCTTCGTTCAATGGACAGTCACTGTTAACTATACACTCTGGTCGACACGCCGGAGGATTTCCAATGAATCCTGGGGCGCACGAGCAGACTGCCTGGCCGCTAAAATCTTGACATCTGCTATTAGGACCGCAAGGTGACGGATTGCAGGGTTGTACTATCACTGGGTCTGCAAAGCAAATCATTTTTGTTTATGTGTGTTATACAGAGGATACCTGTACTTTCGAACATTTACCTTTCACCGGATAGCACGTGGCGAACGCGTTGCCAGACATTCCATCTGGGCAACTGCACATCGGTGTGTGATTTATCACCACACACTCGGCGTTCTGGCCACAGACGCCCACACACGGGTCGAAGCACTTATTTCGATTGCAAGCTTTGTCCAGCGGGCAGTCCGGGTTCTGGACGCATTCTGGGCGACATCCGTAATAGGGATCACCACGATACTCGGGCAAACAACTACACGTGCCATCGCGACACACGGCGTTCGATCCACAGGGTGAAGGATTACAAGCGTCTTGAGGAACTGGTGGTGAAGCTAAGGATGGTTGATTCATTAAAATCAATCATAGAGTTTCTTAATTTAACAGAAGGTAATCAATGCTTACGAGCAGCTTCTACAAAGCAATTGACAAACGGATCGCCTGTGTAGCCCTTTGGACAAGTGCATACGGCCATGTGATTCACTACGAGACACTGTGCTCCTGTACCGCAGGATCCTGGACAAGGATCAGTACACTTCTGTCTTAGACAAGCTTTGTTACTGCCGCATTCGGAATCGATGGTGCATTCCGGACGACAATTAGGCGGGGATCCTATGTAATTGTCCATGCACGAACAGCTTGGCAACTCCGTGTTGCCAAGCATACGGCACACGGAGAACGGACCACACGGCGACGGGACGCAAGGATTTATGGGCTCGGACACCGCTGGAGGCAAACATTATCGTTAGACATCATTCGATCGAATCTCTCGGGTCTAGTAATTGCCGGTATGGGTTAAACGAACGCGATACTCACTTGGAACTTTGAAACATCTCACGAACGGGTCGCCGGTCAAGCCGGGATTGCAGCTACAGATCGGACTATGATTTATCGTCTCGCATCTCGCGTTGATACCGCAAATACCTGGACAAGGATCCACGCATTTACGGTTCTTGCAAGCACGATTTGTAGCACAATCCGAGCTGACGGTGCACTCCGGTCTGCACATCGGCGGGGTTCCAATAAACGTGGGTGAACAGGAACAAATAGCTTGTCCGTTAGACACTTGACATTGACTGTTAAGTCCGCAAGGTGATACGCTACAAGGATCGGCTGGTTTCGCTAGAAGAAGACATTCACGATAGATAACAATGAAGATCAAGGTTGTTTCGAAATATCGATCACTCACGTTGTTCTTGAACGATATTGCACTGGACGAATGGATCGCCCGTGTAACCGAATTGGCAAGTACAAAGCGGAGCGTGATTCACGACCTGGCAGAGTGCGTTGTAGCCACAGAATCCTGGGCAAGGGTTCTGACATTTTGATTTAACGCAAGCTCGATCGGCTGTACAGTCGGAATTGATGGTGCACTCTGGTCGACATCCCTCGTAAGGGTTGCCGACGTAATCTGGCATACACTTGCAGGATGCAGCGCCGTTCAGTTCATTGCACATCGCGTTAGACCCGCAGGGAGACGGTACACAGGGCGTAGGTTTTTTACCGGTGTCTTCGATTGCTACAAAGATATTTTTTTCTAAGTACTCTGTTATTACTACAGTTATTTATCCAGAGGTATAGCTTACCTGGTCTGGGAAGACACTGAATAAATGGATCACCAACGAAACCATAAGAACAGACACACATAGGCGTATGACTTATTACTCTGCATTCAGCGTTAGAGCCGCAGGATCCGGGACAAGGATCGCGACATTTCTGATTGATGCAAGCTAAGTGCGTGGAGCACTCGCTGTTGCTTATGCACTCTGGCTTACAGTTTGGCGGGGATCCAAGGAACTCGGGCAAGCAAGAGCAAGATGGTGAATTATTTAAGACCTGGCATCGACTGTTTGGGCCGCAAGGTGATGGTGCGCATGGGTTCAGAACTGTTGGCTCTTCCACTGTCGAAGGGAATAAAATAACAGTGAGCTTTGCTTTCCATGATGATTGCTAATCGATTCTCGAACGATTGAATTCAGATACTCACGTTTCCTGATACAAACGGTGAAGGGATTGCCTGTCAGATCCGGTGGGCAGCTACAGATTGGATTATGGTTCACTACGACACACTCGGCCCTTATACCACAAGTACCAGGGCAAGGATAAATACACTTTTGGTTATTGCAGGCCATGTTGGATGGACAGTCGGAGCTTAGGATACACTCTGGCCTACAATTTGGTGGAGTGTCTAGGTAGCCAGGAATGCAAGAGCAAACGGCTTGGTCGTTTACCTTCCTGCACTGACTGTTGGGCCCGCAGGGTGATGGGTTGCACGGGTCTATGGGTGTTTCTACTGCTTATAGGATAAAAATAATGTGAATTAGACAGTACTTAATGATCGATTATCCAGCTATTCGAGCAAAATGAATACCTTGCACCGGGGAGCAAACTACGAACGCATTTCCCGATGTTCCTGACGGACAAGTACAAACTGGAACGTGATTGACGACAGAACACAATGCATTCTGACCACAGGTTCCAGCGCATGGATCGTTACATTTGCTCTTGATGCAAGCTCTGTCTCTTGGACAGTCTGAATTTAGGACACATTCTGGACGACAACCTATGTACGGGTCTCCTTGATACTCTGATAAGCATGTGCATACTCCATTTACGCACTGCGTATTTGTACCGCAATTGGTACACGAATCCGCGGGCCGATCCATACTCACTAATAGAACAGAACGTTACAAATTGTAGACTATGATAGTATATATTAAATTTACGCGAAAAGATGTGGTATTTTTCATAATTTTCACGCGGAAATCATACCTAATGCTGGCGAACATCTGACAAAGGAATCGCCAGTGTATCCTTCGGGGCAAGTACAGATCGGAGTATGATTTATCACCGAACACTGTGCACCCACGCCGCAGACACCCTCGCAAGGATATCGGCATTTCTTCTGAATGCACGCCTGATTGCTGGGACACTCGGAATTTCGTATGCATTCCGGTCTGCAATTTGGCGGTGTTCCCATGTAGTCTGCTAAACAGGCACACGAAGCTTGGGAATTTATATTACGACATTCGGAGTAAGGACCACACGGTGAAGGCGCGCATGGATTCACGTACGACGGTTCGAGTGCAGGTTTTCCAACTAAAACGAATATTTGCGAGTGAAACGTTAGTTTTGGAAGATAAGATGAGATGAGGAAGATGAGATCTGCTAAGTAAGAGACTTACTTGGTATATCGAAACAAGCAACTAGTGGATCACCAGTGAAGCCTGGTTGACAGGCGCATATAGCTCTGTGATTGATGGTTTCGCATCTCGTGTTCGAGCCACAAGATCCAGGACAAGGGTCGCTACACTTTCTGTTGATACACGCCAAATTCGAGGCGCATTCAGCGCTAACTGTACACTCGGGTCTGCATGAAGGTGGACTGCCCATGAACTCAGGCAAACACGAACACACGGACTGTCCATTAATTGCTTTACACTGACTATTGGGTCCGCAAGGAGACGGATTGCAGGGTCGACTAATTGTTTGGTCAACTTCTAAAAAGGAACAATTCGGCGTTATAGACAGTAGTTTGGTGTATCCTTCGAAACTCTTGTTCTTGGGATATAACCTACCTGGCTGAAGTGGTAAACAGAGGACAAACGCGTTCCCAGTGTGTCTAGGGTAACATTCGCACACTGGCAGGTGATTAATAATGTGGCATTCGGCGTTTTGGCCGCAAACTCCTGGACAAGGGTCCCTGCATCTGTTGTTCATGCAAGCTTGATTCGTGGGACAATCAGAGTTCAGGAGACACTCGGGTCGACATCCATCGTAGGGGTTGCCAATATAGTTAGAAATGCAGGTACAGGAGCCTGCGCCGTTCAGCTCTTTACAGACAGCGTTGGATCCGCAGGGCGATGGATTGCAGGGATCGGTGGGCGCAGGAATCGACACGGCTGTAAAGGGAGGCGGTTAGAAAAAAAACTTAACAACTAAATCGCTTCAGAAATAATTCTTGGTCTCTCACGTTCTTTGAAGACACACTGTGTGAACGGATCCCCAGTGTAACCACTGAGGCAAGTGCACATGGGAGTGTGGCTCACGACATGACAGTCCGCGCTGGCACCGCAGGAATCGATACAAGGATCTTGGCACTTTTGATTGATACAAGCTAATTGACTAGGACACTCGCTGTTGCTGACACATTCCGGCCTGCAATTGGGCGGGCTCCCAGAGAATCCGGGCGTGCACGAGCACGAGGGAGAGTCGTTAATCACTTGACATCGGGAGTTCGGACCGCAAGGCGATGGTTGACAGGGGTCTACTACGGGCTCTTCGACTGGAAAAAAATTTCGGTTTTACGCGAATGCAGACTCTTATTAAAGGAGAAATTTGACAAGCTGATGGAGCTACATATAAAGGTTTAGCCCCAGATGATAGGCTAATTTTGAGAAATAGAATACAGATTCTGTTTTAAATATAGATCCAGTCTGCATAGAAATATAATCTGGAAAAATGATTCGACCAGGGAGGTAATAAACTCTTACTGAAGGGTATGCATTGAATGAATGGATTGCCGGTGTATCGCAACGGGCAGCTGCATATAGGATTATGGTTGACGACGTTGCATTTGGCTGCGATGCCACAAGTTCCAGGACAGGGATTCGTGCACCTCTGATTACTACAGGCTTCGTTTTGCGGGCAATCTGTACTGACAATGCACTCGGGTCTACAGGTTGGTGGGCTTCCTAAATATCCTCTGATGCACGAACAAACGGCTTGACCGTTCACGGTGCGGCATTCGCTATTGGGTCCGCAAGGCGTCGGGCTACACGGATTAGTGGGTATCATATCTGACAAAAGAAAAAGTACCAGGATTATTTGAATTCTGCGGGACCATGCAAGTTTCTGTATCAAGAAAGTCTCATGATGGCAGGAGATGATGGAATACCTTTCAGAGGGGTGCACTGACTAAAGGCATTGCCGGTCATGTTTCCAGGGCAGCTACACATTGGCACGTGATTGATAACTGTACAAATGGCACTGAAGCCACAGATTCCTGGGCAAGGGTCCATACACTTATTACGCAAGCAGGCTCTGTCTCTGGGACAGTCTGAGTTCAGGACACATTCGGGTCTGCATCCTAGATACGGGTTTCCTTGGAATTCAGCTAGACACGTGCAAACGCCATTCGTGCACGCGGTATTGGGGCCACAGGGTAATGGGTTACATTCATCTTCTACCGGTGTCGATGGAGCTGTAATGTCAAACGAGGTGTAAAAATATTATTTCTGTATGAAGCGTTCAAATATAAAAGGTAACACAGGCTCCTTACGTGTCGTCGGCAGCAACTGACAAAGGGTGAACGGATTTCCGGTGAAATCCTCGGGGCAGTTGCACATGGGAATGTGATTAACGACCGCACACGACGCACCGGAACCACAGGAACCAGGGCACGGGTCTCTGCACTTCATGTTGATGCAGGCCATGTCGCTTTGACATTCGGAATTGATTGTGCACTCCGGTCTGCAGTTGGGCGGCTGACCGATGTAGGTTTCTAAGCACGTGCAAGCAGGAGATCCACGAACGTTTCTGCACTGGGCGAAATTGCCACACGGGGATGGCACGCACGGGTCTCTTTCCGTTGGGCCAGAGATTGCGACTGCTAAAAGTTGTGATTAATGGACGATGATAATTCGGGCCCTATTGACGCGTGGATTTAAAAATGTTATGTGGAACTGGTGGAACATCTTACGTGGAATAGGTGTACAGGTAGTGAACGGATCTCCACTGTATCCGGGCATGCAACTACAGATTGGACTGTGGTTAACCACGATGCACTTGGTGTTAAATCCGCAGGGGCTCGGGCACGGGTTCACGCATTTGTAGTCCTTGCACGCGAGCTGGGTGGGACACTCGGAACTAGCTACGCACTCGGGTCTACATCCAGGTGGAGTGCCAACGTAGGTTGGTAGGCACGAGCACACAGCCTGGCCAGAGACTTCTTTGCACTGGCTGTTAGGTCCGCAGGGTGACGGGTTACATATGTTCTCTTTTACCGGGACTACCACTGGGAAACAGATTGAGCTGTTACAGCAATGCACGGTTAACTTTTATAAAGTTTGACTCAAATTTTATAAGAGTCTCGTTGATATCGATTTTACTAAAAGTTAACTGTGAATTCCTGCAATTATCAACACCCGACTAATGTCTGATACATCGAGTCTCCAATTATATCCTCAAATCGGTTGCAAGGGAGAACCAGTTGGACTTACTATTCACGGTACACACGATAAATGGATCGCCAGTGAACCCTGGCCGACAGGTGCAGAAGGGCTGATGGTTAACGACCGTGCATTCGGCATTCTGGCCGCAGGTTCCAGGACAGGGGTCTTGGCACTTGTTTCGCACGCACATTTTGTTGGACGGGCAGTCGGGGTTAATGACGCACTCGGGTCTACACCCTACGTACGCGTTCCCGACGTACTCGGGCGGGCAATAACAAATTCCGATACCGTCTCGTTCTCTGCACAACGCGTTTGTGCCGCAAGTGCCTTCCGCGCAGGGTGAGGGTTCCGGGTCACGAGCTAGAACAATGCAAAATTATAAAGATTATATCATACAAGTTAATCAGATACAAGTATTTGCTGTATCGACGATCGTGCACATTTTCATTTTCTTCTCTCTTACTTATTATCGAGCAACGGGTATAGGGGTCACCGGTGAAACCGTTCGGGCAAACGCAGTGGGGTACGTGGTAGGCCACGTGGCACTCTGCAATATCCCCGCAGAGACCTGGACAGGGGTCTTTGCATTTCTGTTGGACGCAGGTTTGGTGGCTGGGGCACTCGGAGCTGGCTATGCACTCGGGTTTACAGTTGGGTGGGGCCCCCTTGTATTCGGGCAGACATGTACAGGACGGGATGTCATTCATTACTTGGCATTGAGAGTATGGTCCGCAGGGTGATGGTTGACAGGGGTTTATGGGCACTATTGTATCTTCTACGAAAAGTAAGATTGTATTATTATCTTGTCTCGCGTTACTTGAGCCTTCATGATCTCATATAAAGTCGACGTTTGTCAAGGATTCTACTGCACCGCTCCTTCTAGTCAAGAGATTCAGGAGAACTATTGATATACACGACTTTATATACGATCGATAGGAATTCTAGTATTTTTATTTTTCCGCTTACTAATCATTTCGCATCTGATGAAGGGATCTCCCGTGTAACGCTCCGGACAGGAGCACACGGGATTGTGATTGACCACCATGCACTTTGCCAGAACACCGCACGTTCCTGGACACGGATCTCTGCATTTTTGGTTCACGCAAGCCTCGTTTTGTCGACAGTCGGAACTGATGACGCACTCCGGTCTACATAGAGGTGGAGTTCCAAGGTATTCGGGCGCGCAAGTACACACAGATTGATCGTTCACCTCTCGACAGATACTGTTCGGACCGCAGGGGGACGGATTGCACGGTCTTGTCGTCGTTGGAGCTATGATTCAATAGTTTAAGGGTTACGAGGCTGTTGTATTGTTAGAACATTGACTTGTTAGAAATTGAACAACGTGTACCTTGCACAGCCGAGCACACGACTAGTGCGTTTCCGCCCGTATTGGGAGGACAACTGCACATGGGTATGTGATTGATCACGTTGCAAAGAGCGTTCTGACCGCAAGCTCCGGGGCAAGGATCGACGCATTTGTTTCTTATACACGCTCTGTTGTTTGGACAGTCTGTGCCGAGCACGCATTCCGGTCGACAACCGACGTATGGGTTCCCGGAGTATTCAGATACGCAAGTGCAAACGCCATTGTTGCATTCGGCGTTCGATCCACACGGGGAGTTGCTGCATGGGTCTGTTATGGGCTCGTCTACTCCTATTCGAACACCGTAAAGGTATTAATAAAACTGTCTACGACTATAGCTTTGGTTTGGCTAGATTTCAGGGGCGCGTAGCTTACTCATTGGCTTGGGCTGGCAGCTGCTGAAAGGATCTCCCATGTAACCTTCTAGACATGTGCAAACCGGGATGTGATTATGGACTGCACAGACGCTGTTGAGTCCACAGGAACCCGGACAAGGATCCTGACACTTCTCACGAATGCAAGCTTGATTTCTGGGACAGTCGGTGTTGACTACACACTCTGGACGACAGTTAGGCGGGATGCCAATATAGTTTATCGCGCAAGAGCACGACGGAGAACCGTTAATGTTGCGACACTGAGAGTTGGGCCCACAGGGCGAGTTGATACAGGGATCGACATGGGTATCCATAACAGGAGTAGCTAAAATTGGATGATTATAAAACTTAAGCTCTAAGGTGTGCTTGGGTGAATCCTTGGATGCTTACGTGGACTGAAGAAGCATTGGGTGAACGGGTCGCCAGTGAAACCTGGTTTGCAGGAGCATATGGGACTGTGGTTCACGACTCTGCACGTGCTCTGCTGACCGCAAGAGTTAGGGCAGGGATCGATGCACTTGTTGTTCCTGCACGCGAGGCTCAATGGACAATCAGAGCTAACTGTGCATTCCGGTTTGCAATTGGGAGGTGTTCCGGTGTAAGTTTGTAAGCAAGAGCACGTGGCTTGGCCGTTGGTGGCTCTGCATTGGCTGTACGGTCCGCACGGCGATGGTTCGCAAGGATTTACTAAGTTAGGCTCGGGCACTGCAAGAGGGCAAACGTCTATGATCTTGATCGTCCGTATCGTTATAAAGATTTTATATTGAAGGACTTTTTGGAATTTATCTTACGTGGTTCTCTCATAGGATTGCAGTACACGAAAGGATCTCCCGTGTACCGTTCGAAGCAGCTGCAAGTGGCTGCATGATTGACCACGTAACACTGAGCATTTTGACCGCAGGTTCCAGGGCACGGGTCTCTGCACTTCGATTGCATACAAGCTTGATTGGACGGACAGTCTGAACTGAGCGTACATTCAGGCCTGCAACCTTCGTAAGGATTTCCGATGTAATCGTTCTGGCAACTGCAAGACCCGGAGTTTTGCTGAACGCGACATATACTATTTGCACCGCACGGTGACGGAGTGCAAGGGTCTGGTCTGCTGACTGGTTCGTCGACTAAAACAGCGGGACGAGAAACGTTATAACAAACCTGGTTACAGAACACTCGAAAAGGCTCGAAGGTTCTTACATGGCTGTAGCGTACACTGCGTGAACGGATCCCCGGTGTAACCGTTCGCACAGGCACACATCGGAGTATGACTGACGACGTTGCAAATCGCGTTTACGCCGCAAGAATCAATGCAAGGGTCTTGGCATCTCTGATTGATACACGCCATTTGATTAGGGCACTCGCTGTTGCTTGCGCACTCCGGGCGGCAGTTTGGAGGCGATCCAATGAATTCCCTTAGACACGAGCAAGATGGTTGGTCGTTCACCACCTGGCACTCCGCATTCGGACCGCACGGGGATGGTTGGCAAGGGTTGACTGGAGGCGATGGTCTCGCGGCTTTAAGGTTTAAATGGGTTAAGGTACAGTGCATATTGGTGTATGAATATCTATCAGATAGACCGTGAGGCTACGAAGGAGTCCTTACGCATCGGGTAGCAACTGACGAAAGGATCGCCGGTCATCCTTTCGCGACAGGTGCATACTGGATTGTGATTGACGACGCTGCAATCCGCGTTAATTCCACAGCTTCCTGGACAAGGGTCTTGGCACTTCTGGTTGGTGCACGCTTCGTTCAATGGACAGTCTGAACTAACCACGCACTCGGGTCTACAAGTTGGAGGAGCACCTATATATCCGCTTACGCAAGAACACACGGCTTGCATGTTGTTCTGCCTGCACTGGCTATTAGGGCCGCACGGTGATGGATTGCAGGGGTCGCTAACCGTGGTTACTAAAAGCGTTCAAGAATTTTAATAAAAAAGATCCTTGTTCCTTGCAAGTAATGCTTAATAATCCTTCGAAGTCTGAGAAGCATACCTGGGGCAGGGGAACAGAGTACAAAGGCGTTCCCTGACATTCCCGACGGACAACTGCACATGGGCACATGATTGAAAACGTTGCACAATGCGTTCTGCCCGCAGATACCGATGCAAGGATCCACGCATTTGTTTCGAATGCACGCTCTGTTTGTTGGACATTCGTTGCTTAAGACACACTCTGGTCTGCAGCCTGTGTACGGGTCGCCGGAATACTCTGGCAAACAGGTGCAAACACCGTTGTCGCACTGTGTGTTGGATCCGCAGGATGCGCACGGATCCTTTTCGATTGGACGTTCTATAATGTGTCGATGTTGGTTGTAGTGGAAGAAGAAATAATTTTATGAAAACTCGTTATGAACGGGGTATCTTACGGTCTAGGAAACAATTGGTGAACGGATCCCCGGTGTAGCCAGGTTGACAGTTACACGTTGGAACGTGATTGATTACGTTGCACTCGGCTCGAAGACCGCACGAGCCGGGACAAGGGTCTCTGCACTTTTGTTGCATGCAGGCCTTATTGGGAGCACAGTCCGAGTTAATCGTACACTCTGGCCGACAATTCGGTGGACTTCCGGTGTACGTGGCTAGGCAGGAGCAGGAGGGAACTCCGCCGATGTTTCGACACTCCGAGAAAGCTCCGCAGGGTGATGGAATGCAGGGATCTTTCGGGGTAAGGTCGCTCTGAACGGGTGGTGTCACTAAAATTTGGAACGCAAATTATATTGTCTTCTGAAGTTACAAGACTTAAGAACGCGTGTAAAGTGGATGTTGCACCTTGTTGTATGCACGAATAAAAGAATGTAACTTAGGTATTTAAGTATTTACCGTTGGTAATCGGTACTCACATGGAATTGGGAAGCATACGGTGAACGGATCGCCGGTGTATCCTCTCAAGCAACTACAAAGGGGCGCGTGATTGATGACTCTACAGTCTGAGTTCTGTCCACAGGAGGAAGGGCACGGGTTTATGCATTTCTGCTGCGCGCACGCCTTATCGGCGGCGCATTCCGAGCTGGTGACACATTCCGGTCTACACGCTGGTGGTGTACCGATATAAGTTGCAAGGCAAGAGCAAACTGCTACTTGGTTTACCACTCTGCACTGGCTGTTCGGGCCGCATTGGGGCCCAGCGCATGGATCGGTTACGCTGACGTCGGAAACTGAAGGATATTTTATCGTGTGATTTCGTTGTTCAACGATTAATTTTTTCAAAGGGTTGTTTCAGTGGAAGATTGGAGTAACCTTGACTTACCAGCTGGCTGAACAGAGCAATATCGATAGGGATCGCCAGTGTAGCTGGGATAGCAAGAGCAAGACGCTCGATGATTGATAACATAGCATTCGGCGTTGATTCCACATGTTCCCGGACACGGATCGATACACTTAGAATTGACGCAAGCTCTAGTGGGTGAGCAATCAGAATCCAGGACACACTCTGGCCTGCATCCTTCGTAAGGATTTCCCGTGTAACCAGTAAGACACGCACAGGCGCCTACATTGTTTCTTTCCGTGCACTGTGCATTCGGTCCGCAAGGCGAAGGTAAACACGGATTCACTTGTTGGTCTTCGACTAAAAACGACGAAGGATATTATCAATTAAAATTGTGATTAGATTTGAGTCACTGCAGGGATTTCATTGCGCGGTACAAGAAGTAAAGGTACTGAAATACAGTTAAAAATTAGATTTTGATATTTGATTAAAGAACCTACATTTAGTGCTAAACAAATTACTATTAAAAATGGCTTACTGGGCTTGGTAAAGCATTGTGTGAAAGGATCGCCCGTGTAGTCTGATTCGCAGTAGCACATAGGCGTGTGACTGACTGTACGACATTGGGCATTAGTTCCGCAAGAGTCTACGCAAGGGTCCCTGCACTTTTGATTAATGCACGCCTGATTGCTGGGACATTCGCTGTTGCTGACGCATTCGGGCCTGCAATTCGGCGGGGAACCGATAAATCCGGACAAACAAGTACACGATGGTGAGCTTCCTGAGATCTGGCATTGAGCATTGGGTCCGCAGGGCGATGGCTGGCAAATGTTTATCGGTTCAGGCGGCAATGGCGCTATAAATTTTAGTATTCGAATACTTAGACTCTAACTCTATACCAAACAACTATTATAAAACCACTTATTCGGTTAAACAAATCATTCAAGAAAACTTACGAGTCGGCATGCACTGAACGAACGGATCTCCGGTGAATTCTTCGGGACAATGACATATAGGATTGCGATTAGCGACCGTGCACCTGGCTCCCAAGCCACACGTGCCAATACAAGGATTTCTACAATTCTGATTCGTGCAGATCTCGTTTGGAGGGCAGTCGGAGCTAACTATGCACTCGGAACGGCAATTCGGTGGGTTTCCTAGATAACCTGGCACGCAGCTGCAAATTGCTTGACCGTTATTGGATCGACACTGACTGTTCGGTCCACAGGGCGATGGAGTGCACGGTGAAGATGGGGCATCGGCTATTGGAAGACCATCGTTAATATCTGGAAAGTTCTATTTGCTTTGGCGACTGAAATTCTATTACCTATGGCGGGACGACAATAGGCAAATGCGTTTCCTTCGAAACCAGTCGGACAGCTGCACATCGGTACGTGGTTGATCACGTTGCACAGTGCGTTGCTCGCGCATGTGCCCTGGCAAGGATCTTGGCATTTGTTCCTGACGCACGCTCTGTCCCGGGGGCAATCGTTATTGAGCACGCACTCCGGTCGACAGCCGATAGTCGAATCCCCGTAGTATTCGGGCAAGCAAGAGCATATTCCATTATCACACTGAGCATTCGGTCCACAGGGGGATGGATTACACAGATCCACCTCTGCCGGTACGACTGGTCGCAAAAAGATTTATGAGTCCCCGTATCTGGGTCAGTCGACGAACGATCTTTGAGAACTGTTACTTACTGGAAACGATCTGTTGATCGCATCGGCTGAAAGGATCTCCCGTGTATCCTTCGATGCACGAGCATATCGGCACGTGACTGAACACCGAGCACTGAGCGTTAAAGCCGCAGGAGCCTGGACAGGGGTCCCTGCACTTCTCCCGAATGCAGGCTTGGTTACTGGGACACTCGGAATTGATGGTACATTCTGGTCTGCAATTTGGAGGACTGCCACGATAGTCCGGCAAGCAAGTGCAAGCTGGTGTCTGCCCAACGTTTTGGCAAACCGCGTTTGGACCACATGGCGATGGCAGACAGGGGTCTCTTTGCACGGGCGGTGATGGTTCTATGGTCGTTTCTGGAGAATGCAGGTGGTTAGTGCAAAGAATATTGAGTGATTTTACAAGTATTCAACATCGAGTCGAAAACGTAGATCATACCAGGAGCACGGAAGCAAGCAGTGAACGGATCTCCGGTGAATTCATCGTTACAGAAACAGATTGGACTGTGATTGATGATTCGACAATTAGCGTTCACACCGCAGGAGTTGGGACACGGATCGACGCATTTCTGGCTCACGCAAGCACGGGTCAAAGGGCACTCGGTGCTGACCACGCACTCGGGTCTGCAGTTTGGTGGACTTCCAACGTACGAAGAGAGGCAAGTGCACACAGCTTGATTGTTGTTCACGCGACACTCGCTGTTCGGGCCGCAGGGAGTTGGATTGCAAGGATCGACTACCGAGACGTCTTCTAAAAATTATACACGGGGATGTAGAACCTTTTGATATTATTAAACTCTTGAATTATTAGGCTTAGGCTGCATCGAATATAACTCTTACGGTTCACTGGGCTCAAGCTGCAGTATCTGAACGGATCTCCAGAATATCCTTGGATACACGTGCACATCGGTACATGGTTCACAGGGTTGCAAATCGCGTTTTGACCGCACGCGCCGGGACAAGGATCTTGACATTTCGATCTCACGCAGGCGAGGTTCACAGGACAGTCCGAATTCACGACGCATTCTGGTCTGCAGCCCTCGTAGGGGTTCCCGATATAATCTGGCAAGCAGGAACAGGCTCCTGCATTTCCTGAAACCCTGCACACTGCGTTCGCGCCACACGGTGATGGGGTGCAGGGTGTGGGTCTTTCGCTTTCAACTATGGAACGAAGAAGAATTAATTCGGTGACGTCCAGCAATCATAATCGATCTCTTTCGCGAACTGGAAGCACAGAACTCACTTGGAACAGGGGTGCACTGAACAAATGGGTCGCCAGTAAATCCTGATAGGCAAGAGCAAATCGGAGTGTGACTGAACACACTACAATCAGCGTTGGCGCCGCACAAACCGGGACACGGATCTCTGCATTTCTGACTGACGCAAGCTTGTCTACTCGAACAGTCGCTGTTTGTAACGCACTCTGGCCTACAATTCGGTGGTGGTCCAGTAAATTCTGGCAAACACGAGCACGCCGGTGCTTGGTTCACGACCTGGCACTGAGAGTTCGGACCACAGGGTGACGGGAAACACGGATTGATCGGTTCTGGTACCTGTTCGACTGTAGAGCGAATGAAACGAACATCGTTAGATATATTCCTTGAAGAACCTTGATTTCACTAAATAAAGTAAACTGGAAATATGGGATAAGATCAATTCTTTTCATTGTCTCACCTATAACCGTGCAACTGGTGAATGGATCACCTGACATGCTCGGTGGACACCTACAAATGGGATTATGGTTGACCACCGAGCACTCGGCTCTTATGGCGCAAGAGCCTGGACAGGGATCTCTGCACTTTTGATTGATACAAGCTTTTGTAAGCTCGCAGTCTGAACTGACGACGCATTCTGGTCTACAAGTCGGCGGATTCCCGAGGAAACCTTCCACGCATTTACAAACCGCGACTCCGTTCACTTCTTGGCAGTGACTGTTCGGCCCGCACGGTGATGGCGAGCAAGGATTCGACATTACATCTTCTAGTAAAGAAAGACAAGATTTTAATCGAATGGTCCCCAGTTGTAGCGAAAATGAGTATCAGGGAAGAAAAGAAATTTCAATGTTGTACCCTGCACTGGAGAACAGGAAACGAAAGCGTTTCCGGACATCCCTGATGGACAACTGCACATTGGAATGTGGTTTATGGTCTGACACTGAGCGTTCTGTCCGCAGGTTCCTGCGCACGGATCGACGCATTTGTTCCTCTTACAAGCTCTATCGCGAGAACAATCGGTGTTCATGATGCACTCAGGTCGACAACCACTGTACGGATCTCCTTGGTACTCTGGAAGACAAGTGCAAACACCGTCGCGACAGAGGGCATTTGCACCACACGGGGACGGGTTGCAGGGGTCTGAGACTGGTTCCTCGGCTGTGCACAATTGGGAATCGTAAAAGTCGAATCGATCTCGGTCGATTATTGGAACTTTACGTTCAGAACAAACTCTTTGTTCAGAATGTAAGATATCAAAATGACAGAAAAGACTCTTACATGGAGCAGGTTTCAAGATACAACTGCTGAAGGGGTCTCCGGTGTAGCCCTCCGGGCAAGAACAAATCGGGACATGATTCAAAACGGTACATCTAGCTCCTATACCGCAGGATCCCGGGCAAGGATCCGAGCACCTCTCGCGGATGCAAGCCAATGCACTGGAACACTCTGCGTTTATAGTGCACTCTGGCCGGCAATTTGGTGGGACACCGATATACGAGGTCGAGCAAGAGCAAGAAGGATTTCCTCCGATGTTTCGACATTGAGAATACGGGCCGCAAGGGGATGGTAAGCACGGGTCTTGCTGGGTAGGTGTTACGGGCTCCTGCTGTGGACCTGCGGGGATTTCATAATAAATACTATTTCCAGACGTTAATCTGTAAAAAGTAAAATTGTAGATACAAACGTGGACTGGGGAAACAGATAGAGAACGCGTCTCCGGTGAAGTCTTGCTGGCAGGAGCATATCGGACTGTGATTGATGACTCTGCAGACCGCGTTCCTTCCGCAAGGATCTGGACAAGGATCGACGCACTTCTGATTCACGCAGACGAGATTCGAGGGGCATTCTGGGCTCGCCACGCATTCTGGTCTGCATCCGGGTGGAGAACCGAGGTATTCCGGCAAACACGAGCAAACAGCCTGCCCGTTATTTTCTCTGCAGACGCTGTTGGGTCCGCACGGTGACGGCTGGCAGGGATTCGTCAAACTCGGTTGGGTAACTATCTCTTCCTCGCGACAGTATCTGAACGGATCCCCAGTAAATCTAGGTAGGCAACTACAGGTTGGTAGGTGATTGATCACTTGGCAGAGCGCGTTCTGGCCGCAAGTTCCGGGACAGGGATCCTCGCATTTGAAGCTCACGCAGCTTTTGCTCGGGACACAGTCCGAATTTATGACGCACTCTGGTCGACAACCATCGTACGGGTTCCCAATATACCCTGGCAGACAGGAGCATGATCCTGCGCCGTTTCTCTCTTTGCACAGGGCGTTTGCACCGCAGGGAGACGGCACGCAAGGTTCCGGCACGTACATCGGTATGACTGGAAGAGAAATGGCGATTGAAAATCGGTAATCGTCACTTTGGTTAGCTATTGTTTGAATCTTACGTTGTTCCACCACACACTGAGTGAACGGATCACCAGTGTATCCGGAAAAGCAACTGCACATCGGTGTGTGGGATACAGCGCGACACTCCGCGTTCGTGCCACAGGATCCAGGACAAGGGTCTCTGCATTTCTGATTGATGCACGCCATGTTGTTCGGGCATTCGTTATTGCTAATGCATTCGGGTCTGCAGTTAGGAGGCGTACCACTGAACTCCGGCAGGCAAGAACAGGACGGGGAATCATTGATAGTTTGACACAGAGCGTTAGGACCGCAGGGTGATGGAATGCAAGGGTTCTCTTGTAGCGGCGCCTCCGGTGCTGAAATATAATGCAATTGTAGCGTACATCGCGATCTAATTTTGCGATATTCGATCAATGAGTGTCTGGATTTCTTACGTTTCTCGACGCATCTGACGAAGGGATCGCCGGTCAAGCTTGCAGGGCAACTGCAAAGCGGATTATGATTGACCACTTGGCAGGTGGCTCTGATACCGCACGAACCGATACACGGATTGCTGCATTTCTGATTGATACAAGCTTCCGTTGGCCCGCAGTCCGTGCTCACCACGCATTCTGGTCTGCACGTTGGTGGGATACCAACGAAACTCGGAATGCAAGTGCACACGGCTTGCTCGTTCACTTCTCTGCACTGACTGTTCGGTCCACAGGGTGTTGGGTTGCAAGGATTGGTCACGACTGGGTCTGATCGGGGGTTGAAAGCTTATAGTACTCTATTGTGACTCATTAAACAATGCAATAGAACCCTGTTTGAATACCTCTGAATGGTGTGCAAGATACGAACGCGTTGCCTGTCATTCCGATCGGACAGCTGCACATCGGCACATGATTGTAGACGTTACAGATTGAACTCTGACCGCAAGTTCCAACGCAAGGATCCACGCACTTGTTGCGGAGGCAAGCTCTGTTCAGGGGGCAGTCGGTGTTCAGGACGCATTCTGGTCGACAACCCACGTAAGGGTCGCCTTGAAACTCCGATAAACACGTGCAAATGCCATCGTTGCACAGAGCATTCGAACCGCAAGGCGATGGGTTGCAGGGGTCTTCGGCTACCAGTATAGCAGCTATAATTTTTAAATGGAACGTTAATCGACCTAACTCCGTACGAATTCAACACCATTACCTCCGCACGAAAGGCTCTGTACACTTACGTGGCGCAGGGGAGCAGCTGCTGAAAGGATCGCCGGTGAATCCTTCCACACAGGAGCAAATTGGCACGTGATTGAAAACCGTGCACATTGCAGCCACGCCGCAAGATCCAGGACAAGGATCTGTACATCTCTGCCTTATGCAGGCCCTGTCGCTGGGACAATCCGAGTTCACGGTACACTCCGGTCTACAGTTCGGTGGGCTACCGAAATAATTAGCTAAGCAGGAACAAGACGGAGCACCACCGATATCCCGACATTCGGAGTATGGACCACAGGGTGAGGGTACGCAGGGGTTCTGAGGTAGATCTGGTAACGTTGATTGAGCTACGGAATCAATCGACAGGAATTAGATGACTATCCATTGTCTCTGAGACCCGTTTAAGAGATTAGAAGACTTACGTGGAAGAGGGAAACACCTGGTAAATGGGTTGCCAGTGTTTCCGTCTTTGCAGGTACAAATAGGACTGTGATTGACGACTAGACAATTGGTGTTCTGTCCACACGGTTGTGGACAGGGATTCGCGCACTTCTGATTCACGCAGGCTCGGTTCGAAGGACAATCCGAGCTCACCACGCACTCGGGACGGCACGAGGGAGGACTTCCGGTATAGTCGGGGAGGCAAGAACAGACTGCGTTTCCGGAAATTACGCGACACTTACTGTTTGGCCCGCAAGGCGACGGGATACAGGGGTCTGCTGGATCTCTGACTATGTCTGGAGAAAAAATTAATGTAATATCTACACGGAATGAGCCAAAAATCGTAGCACACTAAGAAGAAGGAATATACTTTACCAGGTTCTCGCACAATTTGACAATATCTGAAGGGATCCCCGGTGTAGCCAGTGTTACATGAGCACGTGGGCGAGTGATTTATCACTTGACACACGGAATTCTGTCCACAGGTGCCCGGGCAGGGGTCCTGGCACTTATTTCGAGTACAAGCGAGGTTCGAAGGGCAGTCGGAGCTAACCGTGCACTCCGGTCGACATCCTTCGTATGGATTGCCAATGTATTCGGGTAAACAAGAGCAGGAACCTACGCCGTCCTGCTCTTTGCAAACGGTGTTCGAACCGCAAGGGGATGGCGTGCACGGGGAAGGTAATCCTGGTGGAAGAAATAGAGTAAGCTCGCGTTATCCCTTCGGTCAGAGAATTCGACTATCAAATTTTCTTACGTTCGTCGAACACGACGCACTGCGTGAACGGATCGCCGGTGAACCCGGTGGAGCAGACGCACATCGGCGTGTGGCTCACCACGCGACACTCGGCGTTTGCTCCGCAAGAACCAGGACACGGGTCCCTACACTTCTGATTTATGCAAGCTAGATGACTCGCGCACTCGCTGTTGCTGATGCACTCGGGTCGACAGTTAGGCGGGGAGTTCACGAATCCGGGCATACAAGTGCAAGACGGGGAATTGTTTACCACTTGGCACAGAGCGTTGGGGCCACACGGTGATGGTTTGCACACGTTTATGACCTCAGGTTTGACCTCCACTAAAATGTAGTTAATAATAATACAATCTATTGTAAAAGGTTGGTACTTCGACACGTTAAAACCCAAAGAGGCCCTTACTGATGGAATCACACTTGACGAACGGATCTCCCGTCAATCCCGGAAGACAGCTGCATATGGGATTATGATTTGTGACTTGACACTGTGTACGAATGCCACAGCTTCCTATACACGGGTTCGTGCACTTCAGATTGCTACAGGCTTCGTTTCTGGGACAGTCTGAACTGACCACACATTCTGGTCTACAAGATGGAGGACTTCCTACGTATCCCTGGACACAAGTGCAGACTGCTTGCCCATTGACAGGTCGACAGAGGCTGTTCTGACCGCAAGGCGATGGATTGCACGGCGTTTCCGGTGTTATTTCTGTGGGTACAAACGGGTAAAGATTGTCAAAGCTCGCCACGGTGATATCCCACTGTCTTGTTTTAAGCAGTTGGTACCTTGAATTGGGCTACAGAGTACGAAAGCATTTCCAGTCATTCTTTGATCGCAACTGCACATTGGAACGTGGTTGAACACGTTGCAAATTGCATTCTGTCCGCAGGTGCCGACGCAAGGATCGATACACTTATTACGGACGCACGCCTGATTCAAAGAACAATCCGAGTTCATGACACACTCGGGTCGACACCCTGCGTAAGGATCGCCCCTGTACTCTGACAGGCAAGTACAGATACCGTTGTTACACTCCGTGTTCGACCCACACGGCGATGGATCGCAAGGATCGTCGGAAACTGTTGGTTCTAGAAATCGGAAAGAAAGAGATCGCAATGAACAAAGTGGTCTGATTCGAAGGATTCGGATTCAAAAGTTGATGCCTTACGTGGTGGAGGTTTTGGATAACAGTTACTGAATGGATCACCGGTGTAGCCCTCGATGCAGCTACATATCGGTACATGATTCAAGACGTTGCATTGGGCAAACACGCCGCATGAACCGGGGCAAGGGTCTCTGCACTTTTCCCTGGTGCAAGCTTGATTCGGCGGACAATCGGAGTTCACCGTGCACTCCGGTCGGCAGCTGGGAGGGCTGCCGATGTAATTTGGCAGACAGGAGCAAGAAGATATGCCATTGATGTCGCGACACTCTGCGTTTTGACCGCAGGGCGAAGGAGAACATGGGTTCGAAGGTAACAATGCCGGAGGAAGTTCTAAAAAGAGTTCGCAAAGAGTTAGAAAGAAGATCGTGATCGATTAATATAGAAATCTTCAGGGATTATTCTCTCACCTGGCATTGGGAAACATCGACTAAACGGATCACCGGTATACTTTTGTCTGCAGGCACAGATTGGACTATGATGAATAACGTTGCACTCTGCGTCGAGCCCGCATGGTCCAGGACAAGGATTCTTGCACTTCTGATTAATGCACGCTAGATTGGACGGGCATTCAGAACTGACCACGCACTCTGGTCGACATCCTGGAGGGGAACCAGTATATTCTGGCATACAGGAACAGACTGCCTGGTCGTTGACGACTCGACAATTACTGTTCGGTCCACACGGTGATGGAGAACATGGATCTCTCTTCTCGTCGACTGGGGTAAAGGAAAACGAAAAATTTAACACTGATTAATCCTCTGCAACACTGAATGATGAATTCAGTAAGAAATAATCTGTGCTCACAGGCTGGAACGATAGGCTGACAGAACTGGTATGGTTGGCCGGTATAACCAGGGAAACAAGAGCACGTTGGCAGGTGATTGACAACTTGACACTCGGCGTTCGTGCCACAGGATCCTGGACACGGATCCTGGCATTTGGACCGGATGCAAGCGCGAGTGGACACGCAATCGGAATTTATGACACATTCTGGACGACAGCCCTCGTAAGGGTTGCCAATATAATCGGGCAAACACGTACAGGAACCTACTCCGTTCTGCTCTTTGCAAATGGCGTTCGAGCCACAGGGTGACGGCGTGCATGGGGTGGAGAGGGTAGGTTGTATTTCAGCTAAAATATAAAAAAAATGAATTATCCGCGTTCGGTGAAACCTGTGGCAAATTGTGAAGGTTGATATCTTACGTTGTCTTTCGACACATTGTGTGAAGGGATCCCCGACGAAACCGACCACGCACACGCACATGGCTGTATGACTTACAACTCGACAGTCGGCGTTAGCACCACAGGAGCCAGGACAAGGATCTCCACACTTGTTTCTTATACAAGCCAATTGACTCGCGCATTCGCTGTTGGTGATACACTCAGGCCTACAATTTGGCGGGTCTCCGACGAATTCGGGCAAACAAGAACACGAGGGCGAGTCATTTACTACTTGGCAGAACGCGTTAGGTCCGCAAGGTGACGGATAGCAAGGATTGACAGGGGTTGGTGGTTCTTCCACTGGAACAAGATTGACAAACGCTTGGTAACAATGTTATTCGACCATCCAAACCAGAGTCGGGCAAATTCCATTTACGGACAACGAATGTAATGAATGTAACTTGTGACAGCGAGTTTAAAAGTTTTATTCGTGAACAATATTTGTCCGATCCTGATCTAAACTTCGAAATGATGTGAGAAATAGAATTCGTCTCACGTTGGGGCTCGCATCTGACGAAAGGATCGCCGGTAAAGCCTGCCGAGCAGCTGCATATGGGATTATGGTTGGTCACTTGACACTGGGCCCTGATACCGCAAGACCCGGCGCAAGGGTTAACGCATTTCTGATTGCTGCAGGCTTGAGTCTTTAGACAGTCGGAGCTGACACTACACTCGGGTCTGCAAGATGGCGGCGTTCCAATGAAACTGGCCACGCAAGTGCACACTGCTTGCTCGTTAACTATGCGACAAAGACTGTTGGGCCCACAAGGAGATGGATTGCAGGGATCTTCCGGTCCTAAAACGGGCAAAAGTGAAAGTCAGGGGTCCTCTAATGAGAATAATTATTAAATGTAACACCTACCTCTGCTTGGACGACAAGAAACGAAGGCGTTCCCTGTCATTCCAGGCAGGCAGCTACACATAGGTATGTGGTTGTAGACGTTGCACTGTGCGTTCTGACCGCAAGTTCCCGGACATGGGTCCGTGCACTTGTTGCGAATGCAAGCTCGAGAAGTGGGACAGTCGCTATTTAGGACACATTCTGGTCGACAACCGGTGTAAGGATCGCCCTGATATTCCGGCAAGCAAGAACAGCTGCCGTCCGCGCACAAGGCGTTTGCGCCGCAAGGTGAAGGATTGCAGGGGTCCGCAGGTCTTACTGGTTCCTCGATCGCTGTATGTTAGGAAAGATCGCGTCAGATTCTAGCACGGAGTTGAAATATATGCTAGTAAACAGACCCTGGAGGATTTGGTGCTTACGTTTCGGGTAACAGTTCGTGAACGGATCGCCCGTGAAATCTACAGGGCAAACGCAAGATGGTGTGTGGTTGATGACGTTACAGGTGGCTGATGATCCGCAGGACCCAGGGCAGGGATCTCTGCATTTTTGGTTTATGCAGGCCTGATTACTGGGGCAATCGGAATTGACGGTGCACTCGGGTCTACAGTTAGGCGGGCTACCGATGTAAGACGCGAGACAAGAACAAGATGGCGCTCCGCCAATGTCACGACACTCCGCGTAAGGTCCGCACGGCGATGGTACGCAAGGATTCTGAACGACCGGACCAGGTAGAGGTTCTGAAAAGGAACGTCTCGTCACCTGAATCGAACACGTTTGGAAAACGCCAATGGAGACCTTCTATCGAGCTTACTTGGCATGGGGAAACATCTACTGAACGGATCTCCCGTGTAGCCTTGCTTGCAACTGCAAACCGGACTGTGATTTAAAACTCTGCAATTGGTGTTCGAGCCACAAGGCTGTGGGCACGGATTGATGCACTTGTTGTTCACGCAAGCCCTGTTAGCAGGGCACTCAGAGCTCATCGCGCACTCAGGGCGACATCCAGGCGGAGTTCCGATATACTCTGGCAAACAAGCGCAAACTGGCTGCCCGTTGACTACGTTACATTGACTGTTTGGTCCGCATCGGGATGGATTGCATGGGTCCGTGGCAACTGGTTCTAATTTGAAATAACGAAAGGGTCAATGCTGCTTCGAGAAAAAGAGCGAAGGAAAACTCATTTTGATTTGAAGAAATGGCTTGATTACCCGTCGATAAAATAGGGCTGCAGAATCTGAACGGATCGCCAGTGAATTCAGGCATGCACGAGCATGCAGGAGAATGATTGATCACTTGGCAAACGGCGTTCTGACCGCAGGTGCCTGGACAGGGATCCTGACACTTGGACCGAACGCACGCCATATTTGATACGCAATCGGAGTTGACGACACACTCGGGTCGACATCCGTCGTAAGGATTTCCTATATAGTCTTGCAAGCAGGTGCAAGAGCCCGCACCGTTTTGCTCTTTGCAGACAGCGTTTGCTCCACAGGGTGACGGTATGCAGGGCGATTCATTTTCGACGATCATTGCTACAATTAAACATTAGTTCGTGTTGTAATAGAAATTCCGACTATAGGTTGGCTAGATAATATACAGCGTGGTTTGACTCCGTTTGAGCTGTCTATAGCGTGTCTTACGTTGTTGGATGGAGCACTGGGTGAAGGGATCTCCAGTGTATCCGTTGATGCAAACGCACATCGGCGTGTGACTCACGACTCGACATTCCGTGTTCGAACCGCAAGCGCCGGGACAAGGGTCCCTGCACTTTTGGTTCATGCAAGCAAGATTTCCCGAGCACTCGCTGTTGCTGACACATTCTGGCCTGCAACTGGGAGGCGCTCCAATGAAATCGGGCAAGCATGTGCAAGATGGCGAATCGTTCACCACGCGACACAGTGCGTTTGGTCCGCAGGGAGACGGTTGACACGGATTTACAGGCTCGATCGGTGTCTCGACTGTTGGACAAAGTTGAGAATTCGAAATTGTGTCGATCAATTGCAGATGAAACGACTATTCTCGAAGATTTTCTTACTTATCGGGTCGCATCTGGTGAAAGGATCCCCAGAGTATCTCGGAAGACAACTGCAAATCGGATTGTGACCGACAACTTGACACTGAGTCCTCAGACCGCAGGTACCTAGGCAAGGATCTATGCATTTCTGATTGCTGCAAGCTAGATTACGCGGACAGTCGGAGCTGACCAAGCATTCGGGCCTGCAAGATGGCGGAGTTCCTTGGTATCCTTGTACGCAACTGCAGACAGCCTGGCCATTTACGACGCGACACTGACTGTTAGAGCCACAAGGGGAGGGTCTGCAAGGATCCTGAGGTAGCGGTTCTACGAACGGAGCATTAAATCCATTAAGTAAGGGGAACCCGAAGGAAGTTTCGAGCGAATCGTTAGAGGATATCCACCTCGTAATACGGAGCAGAGTACAAATGCGTTTCCAGACATTCCAGGCGGGCAACTGCACATGGGAACGTGGTCGTAAACGTTGCAGACCGCATTTTGGCCGCAGGTTCCGATACAAGGGTCCGTGCATTTGTTGCGAACGCAAGCTCTGTTGAAGGGACAATGGTCGTTGGTTACGCACTCGGGTTGACAGAGCTCGTACGGACTTCCCACGTAACCGGAAGGACAGCTACACAGACCGTTATTGCACTCCGCGTTCGTGCCACAGGGCGAGGGGTTGCAAGGGTCTGACGGGACATCTAACGCTGCAAAGTGATTTCAAGTTGATTATAGTGACTCGAAAAGATGTCGAAGACCGTAAAGTTCTGTCAGTATTGATTAAATTATTAAAAAGACACGGTGTAAAAGTCTTACATGGAGGTGGTACTGGTTGACAACTAGTGAACGGATCTCCTGTGAAACCTTCGGGACAAACGCAAGTCGGAATGTGCTGGATCGTGTTGCACATTGCACCGATGCCGCAAGAGCCCGGACAGGGGTCTCTGCATTTTTCCCTCATGCAAGCTCTGTTGCTGGGGCAATCAGGATTTATCGTACATTCCGGTCTACAATTTGGCGGGCCGCCCGTGTAATTTGGTAAACAGGTACAGGAGGGAGAGCCTCCTATGTCGCGGCATTCCGAGTAAGGGCCACAGGGTGATGGTACACAGGGGTTTTCAACGGGCGCTGGCAATGGTTCTGAAAATAATTTACTCTAATATGGTCCAATTACACGCTTCAATGCAAGTTGGGGACTTGAGTGACACGCAAAGATAGGTTTCGTTCGAGTCCCTAATCTTTAACTTAATCAGGGTGTCGGTGTTCCTCTTACTTGGCGTCGGGAAGCATCTGGTGAAGGGGTCCCCGGTGAAGTCCAGCTTGCAAACACAGATAGGACTGTGGTTTACGACCCTGCAGTCTGTGTTGGTACCACAGCGGCCAGGACAAGGGTCGAGGCATTTCTGACCGACGCAAGCTTGGTTCGAGGGACATTCTGAGCTGACGACACATTCCGGTCGGCATCCTGGTGGACTTCCTACGTAATCGCGATAGCAGGAGCAGACAGCCTGGCCGTTCGTTACGTGGCACAGGCTGTTGGGTCCGCACGGCGACGGGTTACAAGGATTTTCTGCTTCGAGGGCTGCAAGTGGTAAACATTTCGGTCAACATCGTTTAACCACTCACTAATCTAAATGTATCAGCGTTACTCGTTCGTAGGGATTAGTTTGGGTTAATGGCATATACCGCTTACGGATGGAACGTTGATTGGTTATAATGAAGCGTGTCTAACGTTATCTTCTCTAACGAGGCGTTCGGTGATGGCGATGATGATTGACGACATTTATATTGAGACTTACGGATCTGCGGCTGGAGGTTGCAATTAAGGAAGGGGTCCCCGGTGTATCCGGCCAGGCAAGTGCAACTTGGCAAGTGATTTATCACCGCGCAATCCGCGTTCTGACCACAGGTGCCGGGACAGGGGTTCTGGCACTTCGATCTTATGCAGGCCAGGTTCGAGGGGCAGTCGGAATTTACCGTGCATTCTGGTCGACATCCTTCGTACGGGTTTCCTAAGTAATCCTGGGCACAGGAACAGGAACCTGCTCCGTTTTGTTCTTTACATATCGCGTTAGGGCCGCAAGGTGATGGTACACACGGGGACAGCAACGTGGGTTCGCTTTCGGCTAAAAAAGGGTTCACAGGGTGAAAGGTTAGCTTTACCACCACACCAAGACCCTTCGTTCCCCACAGGGTTAATGCAACAACTACTAAAATATCCAGGTTCGATGGATTATCAACCCTTTCCGGTCCTACGTCGCTTTTACTAGTAATATTAAGATCAGAAACTACATTTAATTATACAATTGTGGTACAAATAGAATATTAGAATACAAACAGTTTCGGACCGCAAAGGATTAAGGCTTAATCACCGCGAACAATATTACAGGATACCAAGTTTCTAGCAAATTGAGTCAGTACCCCAAGGAGACTACTTTGTTCTCGTGTATAGTGAATAGTTTTGAAGGTACATGTGTTTGGATCTTACGTCGTTTGAGTGCACACTGCGTGAATGGGTCGCCTGTGTAGCCACTGAGGCAACCGCACATTGGTGTGTGACTGACCACGCGGCATTCAGCGTTGGAACCACACGAGCCGGGACAAGGGTCTCGACATTTTCTATTGATGCATGCTAAATGGCTGGAACATTCGCTGTTGCTCACGCACTCTGGCCTACAGTTTGGCGGGGAACCGATAAAATCGGGCAGACAGGCGCAAGATGGTTGACCGTTGATCGTTTGGTAAACGGAATTCGGACCGCATTGGCAAGAAGCGCACGTATCTTCCGTTGGAACACTCGCAGCTACAAAGGATATGGAAAAGTCGATATTGAACGTGAATTGAAATTGTCAAGCGCAAAATTATCACAGAGTATAATAACAAGATTCTTACGAATGGGTTGGCATCTAGTGAACGGATCGCCTGTGAAACCCGAGGGACAGCTGCACACAGGGTTATGATTAACAACTTGACAGAGGGCCTTGAGGCCACAGGTACCAGAACAAGGATCGATGCACTTTTGGTTGTTGCAGGCCTGACTTCTGGGACAATCTGAACTAACTACACACTCTGGCCTGCAACTAGGCGGACTACCAAGATATCCTGGTACGCAGGAGCATACTCCTTGACCGTTTATAGCTCGGCACTGACTGTTGGGTCCACAGGGAGACGGATTACAAGGATTTGCTTGAACTGGTTCTAAATCAACGGAAATATTCATCAGATCTTACAGCCCCAAGTTTGCAAAAGGATTCCTCTAGCTCTAAATTTCGTACCTTCGATTCTGTCGCAAGATATGAACGCGTTACCAGACATTTCGGCTGGGCAACTGCACATAGGCACATGATTCAGGACATTGCATATAGCATCTCTACCGCAAGTGCCCGAACAAGGATCCACGCACTTGTTGCGAACGCAAGCTCTGTTCTGAGCACAGTCGCTGTTCAGGACGCATTCAGGGCGACAGCTGGTGTAGGGATCGCCCTGATAATCTGGCAAACAGGTGCACGCTCCTGCGTTGCACTGAGCGTTTGGTCCGCAGGGCGACGGATTGCAAGGATCAGTTTCGGGAGGCGGTACTGTAAAAATTTATGCAGGTCATCAGGATCCAAAATAGAACAGTTTCTCTGTCAAGATTATAGGGTGTGGACCATGTTCTTTTGGAGAAATTGTTTCAACGTTTGCAAAGATTGCAGCCAGATTCATCAGGGTTCAAAAGAAATTGATACTAGCTGCAATGCTTGTGGCCCACGCCATAAAGTCTCAACACTAAAAACTATACTTTGGATTCGTTTGAGAAGAGAATGGGGGCTCTTACACTGCGGTGGTGTCGGGTAACAGTTGTTGAATGGGTCTCCAGTGTATCCCTCGACGCACGTGCACATGGGCACATGATTGAACACGTTGCACTGGGTCCCTACTCCGCAAGACCCTAAACAGGGATCCGCACACTTCTGTCTGATGCAAGCTCTGTTGCTGGGACAGTCGGAATTGATAGTGCATTCTGGTCTACAGTTGGGAGGACTTCCGCTATACTCGGGCAAACACTGACAGGATGGACCTCCGTTTACCACACGGCATTCGGAGTACGGACCGCACGGGGAAGGGAAACAAGGTTGCGACGTTTCTACTGTCGAAGGAGGCAGGGATGCTGAAAAGACAAGTAACAAGTTGAGGAACGTTTCCGACAACTTTTAATTATAGGGCTTTCCAATAGGAACCATAGAACTTTTGCAAATTATTAACAATCATAAAGTAAATATCATTCATTTCATTTCATATCAAAGTTGTATCCCTTTTATTGGAAACCCCTATGCTTCTAATTGCTTCGAATGTGTTTGAAGGGTGTCTTACGTGGAACAGGGAAGCATCTAGTGAATGGATCTCCAGTGTACGAGTTTCTGCAAGCACAGATTGGACTGTGGTTCCTGACCACGCAGGTGGCGAACGTGCCACACGAACTGGTACATGGATCCACGCATTTCCGGTTAACGCAAGCTCGGTTGTCAGGGCACTCAGAGTTCAGGACACACTCGGGACGACACATAGGTGGTGAACCTGTGTACTCTGGTAGACAGGAACACACTCCCTGTTCGTTCACCACGCGACATTGACTGTTTGGTCCGCAGGGCGATGGGTTGCACGGGTCCTTGTATTGCGTTTGGTCCTCTACGGGGTTTTAGATTACTTTCAGTATCTTCTCCGGCACGAATACAATTAGAAATATTGGCTGATCAAGTACAATACCTATATCACGAATCAAGGTACAGTATTGGAAGGGATTTCCACTGTACCCAGAGATGCAAGTGCACGCGGGACGATGATTGATAACCTGGCATTCGGTGTTAATACCGCAAGTGCCCGGGCAAGGGTCCTGGCACTTGGAGCGAATACAGCTCAAGGTCGAGGGACAGTCCGTGTCGATCACGCACTCTGGTCGACAACCTTCGTAAGGATTTCCGATGTAATCGGGCAGACAGGAGCAGGAACCGACGCCGTTTTGTTCTTTGCACATCGCGTTGAAACCGCAGGGCGACGGTTTGCACGGGGAAAGATAGACTGGGACGGCTAAAAGAGTGAAGATCGATCAGTCAAAGTTGAATACAGAGTCGATTGGACGTTGAATTAAAATATTCCTCGATTCGTACGTGGTTTAGGGGTGCACTGAGTGAAAGGATCGCCAGTGTAGTCTCCGGGACACACGCACATCGGTGTGTGACTAACAACACGACACTCTGCGTTCGCGCCGCAGGAACCGGGGCAAGGATCCCTGCATTTCCGGTTCACGCAGGCCAACTGACTCGGACACTCGCTGTTGCTGATACACTCGGGCTTGCAATTCGGAGGGACTCCCATGAATTCCGGCAAACACGAGCACGAGGGTGCGTCGTTAACGACTCGACATTGAGCGTTGGGTCCACACGGAGAAGGATCGCAGGGATTCTCTATCGGGCGGCCAATCGCTAAAAAGACAGGATCGGTTATCGTCAGGATCGGATCCTCCGTTCAGTTCCATTAAGAAATCTCCAAACGTTGGGTCTTACGTTCCAGCGTGCATTGGACGAAAGGATCGCCAGAGAGTCCTGGCGAGCAGCTGCATATGGGATTGTGATTAACGACGTTGCAGACGGCTCTGAAGCCACAGGTACCGGGACAGGGGTTTATGCATCTCTGATTGCTACACGCTTCCGTTAGGGGACAGTCGGAACTGACTGTGCACTCTGGTCTGCAAGCAGGCGGCACACCAAGAAATCCTGCTACACAGGAACACACTGGCTGCTCGTTGATCTCTCGACACGCACTATTGGGTCCGCAGGGCGAGGGCGAACAAGGGTTCCTCTGCACGGGATCTGTGATTGTTGCAACGGGAATTTAGAACAACGAACCCTCTGTTCTTTGAATGACTTTCCGAAAAATAAAACATGCGATAGAGGGTTTAAAGAAGGAACAGATACCTCGAAGGGCGATGCATTGAACGAAAGCGTTGCCTTCCATTCCGCTAGGGCAGCTGCACATGGGCACGTGGTTGTACACGAGGCACAGGGCGTTATGGCCGCACGTGCCTGGGCAAGGATCAGCGCACCTGTTCCTCACGCAGGCACGATTCTGAGGACAATCCGTGTTCAACACGCACTCGGGGCGACAGCCCACGTAGGGGTCGCCCTGAAACTCCGCCAAACAGGTGCACAAACCATTATCGCAGCGCGCGTTCGAGCCACAGGGTGTCGACGCGCAAGGATCAGTGACAACTGGTTCAGCTGCGGAAGAAACGAACGATCTAGTTTCTAGCTAATTTGTCAGCCAAATATTGAAGTAATAACTGGGTCGTTTCGAGCTATACAAAATGGATCAACTAAATATATTTAAGGCCCTATCAAAGTTGGACTATTTCAAAGGACATGAAAACAATCTTTACAATCACGGAAGTTATTTAAGTGATCCACCCTGTTTACAAAGACTATGGCGTCGAATATGTCTTGTACGGGAATCTGCAGGCTTCTTACGTGGCTCGGTCGGGGCTGGATGACAGTTGCTGAAGGGATCCCCGGTGTATCCCTCGGGGCACGTGCACACGGGCACGTGGTTGTACACCGAGCACAACGACGTGACGCCGCAGGAGCCTAAGCAAGGATTCCTGCACTTCTCGCTGCTGCACGCGAGACTCATGGGACAGTCGGAGTTCACACGACACTCTGGTCGGCAATTTGGCGGGGATCCAACGTATCTGGGCAAGCAGGAACAGGATGGGGTACCACCGATACTCCTGCACTCCGCGTACATGCCACAGGGTGACGGCACGCAGGGATCTATCGGGGCTAGAGAGTTGTCGTTCGGGGTTGGTTCTGTAATTCGATTGCAAGATTATTTCTTCTCCAGAGTCGATCAATTCTGAAGGTATTCTGAAGATGATGAATATACTAATTATGAGTAATACGTAGAGCGGCAAACAAATATATTTATCACCGAAAACGAATTTTTAAGAAAAATCGACAGGGTGTAGGTGCCTAAATTTTTCGGCAAAAAATAAATTTCAAGTCGTCCTGAAAAAATTATTTCTAGTTGCAGGGGTCCATTACAATCATTTCTGATGAATACACATACCCCCAAAATCCTATTCAAATTCGAGAAAAAAGTTCCTTACCGAAAATCTAATGTGAGACCAGAAATCGTTCCCTAAAATTTCATGCGTATCTTCAAAACATCATAACTCCTGAACCGATAGAACGATTTTAATGTTTCAAGCGGCAAACAACGCGTATTTTAGTGTAGAATATGTAGAAATTGTAAGAATATTCGAAAAGTTGTTCCATAACCCCGTAAAATGAGAAAAACCCCATAAAACTGGTCCAATATTCAAACAGCCATAACTCCTACAGTAGTGAATTTATTTCAATGAAACTTTTGTCTAAAATAGGGCTCATGGGTACCTACAAAAAAGTATTAGATAACTTTTCTATAGGGCGTCAAACAAAATTACTAAAAATCAAAAACGAATTTTTAAGAAAAATCGACAGGGTTAGGTGCCCAAGTTTTTCGGCGAAAAGAAAAAATTTCAAATCCTTCTGGAAAAATTATTTTCGGTTGCGGGGGTCAAGTACAATCATTTTTGGTCATTAGGCATACCCTTGAAATCCTATCCACTTTCGAGAAAAAAATTCGAGTAGGTGGGCAAATTTTGCAGTGAAATTAAAATTTTTCAAATAGTTCTAAAAAAATTATTTTCAGTTGCAGGGTCGATTACAATCATTTTTGGTCATTACACGTACCCCCGAAATCCTACGCATTTACGAGAAAAAAATTCCTTACCGAAAATCTAATGTGAGGCCAAAATGTTTGCCCGAATTTTCATACGAATCTTTAAAATATCATAACTTCTGAACGAATTGGAGGATTGTAATGTTTAAAAAGGCAAACGACGCGTATTTTAATGGAAAGTATGTAGAAATTCCAAAAATATTGGAAAAGTTGTTCCTTGACCCCGTAAAGTAAGAAAAATCTCATAAAAATAGTCCAATATTCAAATAGCCATAACTTCTATAATAGTGAATATATTTCAATGAAACTTTTTTCTGAAGTAGAGCTAATGGGCACCTACAAAAAAGTTTTAGACAACTTTTCTGTAGAGTGTCAAACAAATTTATTAAAAATAAAAAACGAATTTTTAAGAAAAATCGACAAGGTAGGTGCCTAAATTTTTCGGCGAAAAAAAAATTTCTAATCGTTCTAGAAAAATTATTTTCGACTGTAGGGGTCAATTACAACCATTTTTGGTCAATAGACTTACCTCCGAAATCCTACCCACTTTCGAGAAAAAAATTCTTTACCGAAAATACAATGCCTGACCATATATGACATTTTCCCCTGAAATTTCATGCATATGTTTAAAACGTCATAACTCCTAAACGGATTGGACGATTTTAATTTTTCAAAATGCAAACAACGCGTATTTTAGTGGAGAAATTCCTATAATTGTCGAGAAGTTGTTTCTTAGCCCTGTAAAGTGACCACAAATTCATAAGAATGGTCATTGCGAATAACTGGGACGACGTAGACCGACCGTGGAATGATGAAGAAATATCTATAGATATATCCTTACGTGGAGCGGGGAAGCATTTCGTGAACGGGTCGCCGGTGTATCCAAGGTTGCAGATGCAAATAGGACTGTGGTTGATCACTTTGCACTGCGTGTTGATACCGCAGGAGTTCGTGCAAGGGGGCGTGCATTTTTGATTGATGCACGCGAGGTCCAACGGGCATTCGCTGTTCATCACACACTCGGGTCGACAATTCGGTGGATTTCCAACGAAATTTGCGAGACAGGTACAGACAGCGTGATCGTTCACGTTTCGACATTTACTGTTGGGTCCACAGGGGGACGGACTACACGGGTCAGACTCAATGGGGGTAGCTGTATGGGGAGAACTTTGTATTAAAAATCTAAACCAGTAACAGTTTCAAACAGTCGTTTTCGGAATCTTTGCAATCACTGGTCCTAACGGATAGTATTTCATAGGAAATGAAAGCTTACGATCGAACACGACGGGGGAGCAATAGGTGAAGGGGTTGCCTGTGTAGCCAGTGTTACACGAACAGACTGGAACGTGATTGATCGTTTCGCATCGGGCTTGCAATCCGCAGGTTCCTGGGCACGGGTCTCTGCATTTTAGGCCCGTGCAGGCCATCGTCTTGGCGCAATCGGAATTTTGGGTGCATTCGGGTCTGCATCCTTCGTAGGGGTCGCCTAGGTAGTCCGGAGGACAGGAACAGGAACCAACGCCGTTGTTTTCGCGACAGATCGCGTTGGTACCGCATGGGGATGGCTCGCATGGTTTCCTAAGGTCTAAGGGTACATCTGATGGAAAGAGAAACACGGTCACTTAAACATAATCGATCATGCAGCGGTGGTCGGTCGGAAAAGCTTGTGCAGCATATGTCTCTTGCGCTACATCGTCGGGATCAGCCTCGTGCGATGTTGCGACGAATGATTTAAGCGGAAGCTGATCTTTCAGCCAATTTGGATCCATTCGATCGTGGTCACGCTGGCAGGTTTGATTGTTAGGGTATCATGGGGTGGATTTTTGGGTCGTGTCACGTTAGGGGTGAGTATCATTAGGGGACGTTATGGTCGGAGAGTACTTTTCAATGCGTAAGCGTGTTTTCAGGGTCAGGGCAAGGTACTTGTAAGCGTGTCTAAATCTATACACAACGGAGGGTGTAATAAGCCGGCACAACGTATTTAGGGGTTAATGCTTCCGTGTCCAGTTTTTCTATGAGGGTGTTTTTCGCAGGGACGTAGGACATTGTAGATCTAGGGTGCTCCTCTAAACGTGATTCTCGAAGCAATATCCTTGGTTGGGAATGATCAATGCGTGCATTATTCGTCTTACAAGGGTGTGTACGGTTATCGCATATCTGTCAGAGGGTGAGTGCAATTAAGAGCCTATATACTCCATAGGCCCCGCCACCATTTCATTTCACAATACGGTTATTTCATTCATGGGTAGTACGCATGAGGTAAATAAAGGCGTGCTCCTCTCGATCATCTCGTTAATCGCAGGGGTTGGGGGGTGGATGATTCGTTATTATTGATTTTCATTCGTACATGAGTGCGATTTCTAATTTCTAAGGCCCCGGCCACCACGATGACGCTTTGTCACCGGTTTTTATTGGGCCTCTCTTAATGTTATCTCTCGTTCTTTCGTCGACGAGAGTATGGCTTTGGGTTAGGGTGGAGTCGATGATTCGCGTTATGAAACGAACAAGCACTTACCTGCGTCGCCCGCATGCAAACGGCGAATTTTGCAACGAGAGAAAGTAATACGACAGCAAGTTTCTTGCGGTGAGTACTCACCCTTGGCGACCGGCTCGCAAACGCTGAACGGATTTCCGGTGTAACCTTCGGCGCACGCGCACACCGCGTTGTGATTAACTACCGAGCAACGAGCGTTCGAACCGCACAGACCGACACACGGATCGCGACACTTTTGTTGCATACACGCTAAATGCGGCGGACACTCCGGGTTTATCGTACACTCGGGTCTGCAATTCGGTGGCACACCGATGTAATTTTGTATACACGAACAGGCTGGACTGTCGCTCCTCACTTGGCACTCCGCGTTCGGTCCGCAAGGGGATGGTTGGCAAGGGTTCGTCGGCTTCGGTGGCTCCCCTGCGACGAGGATATTAAATTTCATGAGTTTACAGAATGATTTACAGACGTCTTATATTTCAGTGGTATAATACGTGTTGTTCCACTCACTGGGCATTGGGTAACACCTGGTGAACGGATCACCGGTGTGTCCTTCGTAGCAGATGCATATCGGATTGTGATTGACCACTTGGCACTTGGAGTTCTGACCACAAGTGCCCGGACACGGATCCTGACACTTGTTGCCAAGACACGCTTGCGTCAATGGACAATCTGCGCTGACCACACATTCTGGTCTGCAGGCTGGTGGACTGCCTATTAGTCCAGGTTGACACGAGCAGACCGCGTGATCGTTCACTACTTTGCAAACACTGTTCGCTCCGCAAGGAGATGGAGTGCATGGCTGTTTCCTGGGTTCTGGAAACGTTAAATATATATTTATAATTTAATACTCTATTGAATCATTAGTTAGCCTATAAAAAATAGACTCACCGTCTATCAGGTGTGGCCGACAAAGGGTGAAAGGATCCCCGGTATTTCCGGGAGGGCAGCTGCACATTGGGATATGATTAACAACGTCGCAGCGTGCATTGGTTCCACAGGTGCCAACGCAAGGATCTAGGCAGTAATGATTCACGCATGCTTTCGCTCTGGAGCAGTCTGAGTTCATGGTACACTCCGGACGACAGTACGAGAAAGGATCACCGAAGTAGTTCGGAAGACACCTACAGTTACCCTCGTCGCATTCTGCGTTAGGTCCGCAAGGAGATGGGTTGCACAGATCCTCGGGTACTCTCGGTTGTTCTAGAAAGTAAAGGACGTACATCATGAGCCTTATTTGTATAACAAGTGATGTAGGTTGAATTACAGAAGTGAGTTAGATAGATACCCATTATCTGTGTACACAGCGTGAAAGGATCACCGGTGTATCCCGTTTGACAAAGGCAAACAGGAATATGGTTCTGTACACGACAGTCTGCGCTCTGACCGCACGATCCGACGCAAGGATCTCGACATTTCTCAGAGATGCACGCTTGATTCGATGCACAATCGGTGTTGACAACGCACTCGGGTCTACAGTTGGGCGGCAGACCTATGTAGTTCTTCAAACAAGAGCAAGCTGCTTGGTCGCCAATTGCCCTGCACTCTGCGTAAAGACCGCATGGGCTCGGTGTGCAGGGGTCGCCGATCGGTGGGACTGGCGCAACTAAAAGACAAAACGATGTGTAAAAGCTAGTTCACTTGCTCAATTTGTGACTCTGCTCCCTCGCGTTATTAAAGTCACCCACCTGTTTGAGGGTAACACCTGGAGAAAGGATCTCCCGTGGTGCCCTGCGAGCAGCTACACAGTGGATTGTGGTTGATCACGCGACAATTGGCACTCACTCCGCATGTTCCAGGGCACGGGTCCGTGCACTTGTATTTGTAACACGCTCTGTTCTGAGGACACTCGGAGTTCACGACGCACTCGGGCCTGCAGTTCGGAGGTGAACCGATGTAGGACTCCTGGCAGGTGCAGACGGCCTGTTCGTTGACAGCTCTGCACAAACTGTTGGGCCCGCAAGGCGATGGATTGCATGGGTCCGTCACGGTTGGTTCCGTATCCGTGATCAGGGGCGGTGTGCAAATTGTGAAAGGATCCCCCATGTAGCCAGGTTCGCAGGTGCAGGTTGGAATGTGGTTGATGACGGAACACTGAGCCTGAATGCCGCATATGCCCGGACAAGGATCCTCGCATTTATAGCGGACGCAGGCTTTGTTCGTTGGACAGTCGGAGCTGAGAATGCACTCTGGTTGACACCCTTCGTAAGGGTTGCCATGATAGTCGTCGATGCAGATGCACGCGCCCACGTTGTCCCGTTGTTGGCAGATTGCGTTTGGACCACAGGGCGAGGGCTCACAGGGATTAATAGCTTCTTCTGTAACGTAGAGTATGAAGGTCCAAAAATTTGTTTATCTATCAGGTTGTAAACTAAATTTCAGAAAATCACGTTACCTTCTAGTTCGATGCACTGGACGAATGGATTTCCGGTGTAACCGGTTGTGCACGAGCACACGACAGCATGATTAACGACGATGCACTTGGCGTTCTCCGCGCAGGATCCCGGACAGGGGTCCGTGCACTTTGAGTTTATGCACGCCTTGTCGGACGGGCAATCAGGATTGATCAGACACTCTGGGCGACACGATGGCGGGGTGCCTATGTACGAGGGAAGGCAAGAACACGATGGATAACCGTTTGCATCCTGGCACTGAGCGTTTGGTCCGCAGGGTGACGGGCTACAAGGATCTCCAGTGTCTTTGCCGTCCGGCACATCTGTAAAAAGTAACCATTACATATTCCATTGGATTACAGCGTCGATATATTTAATTTAATAATAAAGCCCCTTACCTGGAACGTCGTAACAGCTCTTGAAAGGATCTCCCGTTTGGCCAGGTAGACAACTGCAGATTGGCGAATGATTGATCACTTCGCATCTCGCATTCAAGCCACAAGATCCCAAGCAAGGATCTGTACACTTCTTGTTTACACAGGCGCGCGTTGGCGGGCACTCCGAGCTCACAACACACTCTGGCCTACACGAGGGTGGAGAACCGAGGTATCCTTGAAGACAAGAACACACGGCATGATCTTCCACGTTGCGACACTGACTGTTCGGCCCGCAGGGTGACACGGGCGTGCACGGATCCTTAGATGTATGGGGTACTTGTGGCTGGATACGACAGCTGACGAACGGATCTCCGACGTATCCAGGCGGACAAGAGCAGCTAGGTATGTGGTTCACGACGTCGCAGACGGCGTTTTGACCACACGTTCCAGGACAAGGATCCTTGCATTTGTTTCTCAGACAGGTTTTGTCGCGTGGGCACTCTAAGTTCAAAACGCATTCTGGACGACACGCTTCGTACGGATTGCCTATGTACTCTGAGAGACATTCGCAGTCGCCGTTTCTGCATATGGCGTTCGGTCCGCAGGGCGATGGACTGCACGGATCACTTACTGGCGGCACCGTGGCTAGAAAAAGATTAAAAATCACATATCGACCTTTTTAACGATTCGAAAGATGCGAGTACATACAAATCCACATTTTCTTACTTGGAGGAATTACTGTGCACTGCGTGAAAGGATTTCCAGTGAAGCTTTCCATGCACGTGCAAACTGGTATGTGATTCAGAACGTGGCACTGAGCGTTGACGCCGCAGGAGCCCGGGCAGGGATCTTGACACTTCTGATTGACACATGCCAGATGACTCTTGCACTCGGAGCTTAAAATGCACTCTGGTCTGCACTCTGGAGGAACGCCGGTGTAATTAGGCAGACAAGAACATGCAGGGTTTCCGGATATGATTTGGCACAAGGAGTTCGGACCACAGGGTGATGGTGTACAAGATGGTGGCCGCTCTGTGCTGGAGGTGACGTCGTAAACTGCAAGGTAGAACAAGTGTGATTGAATGCTTGAACTTGGTTTAAAAAATATCAAGACAATTTAAGCAGCAGTCTTACTGATAGGCGAACACTGAGTGAAAGGATCGCCAGTGAAGCCCACAGGACACGTGCAAATCGGATTATGGTTCTTGGTGGTACACTGTGCTCTCAATCCGCAGGTGTTCGGGCAAGGATCTGCACATTTCTTGTTCAGGCAGGTAAGATGAAGCGGGCACTCGGCGTTCACCACGCATTCGGGTCTGCAGTTTGGTGGGATTCCTCTGTACTCTGGAAGACACGTGCACACTGCCTGGCTGTTTACTTCCCGGCACTTACTGTTGGGTCCGCAGGGCGATGGCGAGCATGGATCCGATGGAGGTACTCCTGAAGATACATTTAGGGATACAAACATTCATATAACTGAAGTTAGAATCGTTTAACATGAATACTGAAAATGCAGAATGAGACTTACTGGTCATTTCTTTGATTTCACAAGCAAAGTACGGGTCTCCGGTATATCCAGGGGGACACGTGCACATAGGAACGTGTTGCTGGACGTTACAAATTGACAACATGCCGCAAGTACTAGGACAAGGATCGGAACACTTGAATCCGACGCAAGCCAATTGCGGAGCACAGTCGTTGTTCGATTCGCATTCCCTGTGGCATCCTTTCTCGTTATCGTAGGGGTCTCCGATAAGGTCTGGGGGACAAGCACACGCTCCTGCACCGTTCCTCTCGCGACACTGCGCGTTTGGACCGCAAGGATTCGGTGAACAAGGATTAACCATGCTTATATCTGTCGCTAAACAAAAAGAAACCAAATGGGATTAGTTCCAAGAGAATCCAGAAACACAATTTAAAATAAAAACTTACTTGGAGGAGGCGCCAGGACGCAGCGGATAGCAGCGTCGCCCTCGTAACCCTCGGGGCAGGTACAAATCGGTACGTGATTTTGAACCGTACACTTCGCCAGTTCGCCGCATGCTCCCGGGCAAGGATTCTTGCATCGTTGATCCACACAGGCCGCCGAGTGGAAACAGTCAGAGTTGTCAGTACATTCGGGTCTACAGTTCGGTGGACGTCCAATGTAGTTCAGTAGACACGAGCAAGCAGGCTGAGAACCGATTACCTTGCACTGGGAATTCGGTCCGCAAGGATTCGGAGAGCACGGATTACCAGCGCCCTTCGAAGGAGTGTCGGAAACGTTGAACCTCGCGCAATACTCGAGCGGGTTGCCCGTGTAGCCCGCGGCACAAGTGCAAATGGGATTATGGTTCACGGTTAGGCATTTGGTGTTCACTCCGCAAGAGCCTGGGCAAGGATCCGCGCACTTGTTCTCGATGCACGCTTTGTTCTGAGGACATTCCGAGCTGACGATGCATTCAGGACGACAGGTAGGTGGTATTCCGACGAATCCAGGCTGGCACAGGCATACTGCGTGCTCATTGTGCACGCGACAGTTGCTGTTGGGTCCGCAGGGTGAAGGTTCGCAAGGATTCTCTGGTACCGGTTCGGGCGTTACCACTATCGCCGTGCAGGAATTGAACGGATCTCCGGTGTAACCAGGTAGACAAGAGCAAGATGGCGTGTGGTTAACCACTCGACAAGTAGCTCCCTGTCCACAAGTTCCGGGGCAAGGGTTGACACATTTGTTATTAAGACAAGCCTTATCTCGTTCGCAATCGGCGTTTGTAACGCATTCGGGTCTGCAACCTGTGTAAGGATCGCCGACGTATTCTGGCAAGCACGTGCAGGATCCCACGCCATTTCTTTCGTTGCAGATTGCATTTGCACCGCAGGGTGATGGGTTGCATGGCGTGCGAGGTTGTTCGGTTGTGGTAGGTTCTAAGGAAGAAAATAGATTGTTTCATAGATAGTCTGGAAATGATGAATAGGAAACCTGCAGAAAGAATTTTGATAAAGTATGATTGTACGTACCTTCCATTATGTGCACGCACTCCGTGAATGGATCTCCGGTGTACCCAGCGTTGCAGATGCAAACGGGATTGTGTTTCACAACGTTGCAGAAGGTATTCACGCCGCAGGATCCTGGACAAGGATCCACGCATTGTTCGTTCTGGCAGGCGAGGTTTCCAGGACATCCTTCGTTGATGACACATTCTGGACGACAATTTGGAGCCCTGCCCACGTAGTTTGGTAGACAAGAACAGGCTGGGAAGCCGTCTATTACGCGACACTGTGAATTAGATCCGCACGGCGATGGGATGCACGGGTTGCCGCTTGGTTCTCCTCCAGGCTGCTTGCCTTCCGGTTCTTTTACGCATCCGAAGAATGGATCACCGGTGTATCCGGACGTGCAACTACAGACTGGATTATGGTTGATGACCTGACAATCAGCATTCTGTCCACATGTGCCCACACACGGATCCCTGCATTTCTGAGTGATACACGCCGTGTTCTGGGCGCAGTCGGTGCTAACCACACACTCCGGTCGACATTGCGGTGGGCTACCAACATAGTCTGGTTGACAAGAACAGACTGCATGGTTGTCGATCACGCGACAGTTGCTGTACGGACCGCAGGGAGAAGGTTGGCATGGATCACCCGGTAGCGGTGTTACAGGCGATATATGGCAAGATTGGAGAGGATCTCCGGTGTACCCAGACAGACAACTGCACGAAGGCTGATGGTTGATCACTTGACACTGTGCGTTTATTCCACAAGCACCCACGCACGGGTCTTTGCACTTGTTGTTTATGCAGGCCTTCGTATGGACGCAGTCGGAATTTTGAACGCACTCCGGTCTGCATCCTGCGTAAGGATCTCCGGTGTAATCGGGTAAGCAGCTGCACGAGCCAGCTCCGTTGCGTTCCTTGCAGACTGCGTTCGCGCCACACGGAGATGGATCGCACGGCAATGCCCCCGGGAACGAAACTGTGCAACAAATAACAGGTATTATATTACAAAAAAATGAGAAAACTGAGGACTTTGCTTGCTCAAGTGCAAGAGTAGATTAACGATCTTACCTTTATTACACCCCGAGAAAGGATCCCCTTCGTAGTCCTGGTAACACTGGCACATAGGACGATGATTCTGCACGGTACAATTGGTATTAAATCCACAGGACCCGGCGCAAGGATCCACGCATTTCTTCTGGACGCACGCTAGATAGTTTGGACAGTCCTGATGAATCAAACACTCCGGTCTGCAATTTGGTGGGGCCCCAAACATTCCACTGATGCATGTGCAGACAGGATGGTCTTCCTGCACGCGACAGTCTGCGTTCGGGCCACAGGGGGCAGGTACGCAAGGGTTCTTCGGTCCTGGTAGCGGCACGACTAACGAAAAAGATATAGGCGAATCTTCCAGCTTGTCCAGAAACTCATGTTGCATAAGAATTGAGAAAACGGAGATACATTACCTTCCTTGACGCACTGCGTAAACGGATCACCGGTATATTCGGGAGGACAACTACAAATGGGGTTGTGACTGATCACTTGGCATAGAGCGTTCTGACCACACAAACTGGAACAAGGATCTCCGCATTTTTGGCCGATGCAGGCTAGGTGCACAGGACATTCCGAGCTGACCAGACACTCTGGACGACAAGATGGTGGTGTTCCATGATATCCTGGACTGCAAGAACAAACTGCGCGGTCGTTCATCACGCGGCAGATGCTGTGCGGTCCGCACGGTGATGGCATGCAAGGATTCTGAGGTGGAAGAGCTAAAAGAAGAGTCAATTGCAATGTTAGTTTACGCGTGGATCAAGAGAATTTAATGGTAAGGAAGACTCACGAGATTTTTCGATTTTGCAGGAGCCGAACGGATCTCCGGTGTATCCAGGCAGACAAGAACAGACTGGAACGTGGTCGTCTACTTCGCATTTTGCGTTGGCGCCGCAAACGCCAGGGCAGGGGTCTCTGCAGTGTTGATTGAAGCATGCCAGTTGACTGTCGCAGTCCTGATTCACGAAACACTCGGCCTCGCAGCCATCGATGTACGGATTACCGATGTACGGTGGGACGCATTTGCACCTTGCAACCCCGTCTTCAGCGAAACAAATGGCGTTCTTACCGCAGGGGATCAGCAAGCAAGGGTCGTGCATATCGGATGGCGGTACTGGAAGCGAATAACGAGAAGTCAGCTTTGTTTCATCAATTTTTGGAGGAGTATTTACAATGTTATTGCTTATCATTAACACACCTGCACAGCTCTGATAAGGATTTCCAACCGTATGTTCAGGACAGTAACAAGCCGGTACTCTGTCCGCGTCGCATTTTGCACCGAGTCCGCAAGGATTAGGATCGCACTGGTCAGACTTAGGCCCACATCCCCTGATAGTGTTGGGAGTCTCGATGTAGCCAGGCAAGCAGGTGCACTTCGAGAGACCGTTGGAGAGGATCGTGCACTGTGTGTTGGGTCCACACGGAGACGGCTCACAGGGATTGTTCGGGAGCGTGCAGGGAGCTTGAGGAGGATTTCCCTCGTACCCTGGCAGACAGAAGCACCTAACTTTCCCCGCGACCACGCGGCAACCGGAGTTGACTCCGCAGGGATTCCCTTGACACATGTCACCGTCTGGAACTGAAGTGAATATTCGTCAAATTTACGGTCAAAAGAATGGGAAGACGCTACCATATTCTAGACACTTACTGCAATGTTCGAAGGGATTCCCAGTGAGACCTTTAGGACAGAAGCAGATCGGATTGCCATTGTCGTTCTCGCACATTGCATCCAACCCACAAGGATTCGGAACACACGGATCCGAGGACAGTTTCGTGCAGCCGATGAGAGGATTGCCTTCGTATCCTGGCAAGCACTTGCACTGTGCTTGGTGATTCAAGGGTAAGCAGTTTGCGTTAGAACCACAGTCCGTCTCCAGACAAGGATCTATGCAGAGTCTGTTCAGACGGTCACAGTACTTGCTCGGTGGACAGTCTTCGTTGTACTGGCAAATGTTTTTGCCCTCGTCCTCTGAAAGATAAGTTGAAAAATTGCTTTTCAGTATCAATTGGATATTCAAGACTACTGAATTAACGAAGGTTCTATTAGAAGGAACAATTACCCAGAGCACAGTAGATGAAGCCGTTTCCGTGGTAGCCGTCGTCGCAGCTACAGTCCGCTCGGTGATTGGTGTTAACGCAAATCGCGTTTCTCGCACACGGATTCCGCACGAGGCACGGTTCCTGACAAGTTCCCGCGATGCACGCAGTGGTCAGCGGACAATCTTTGTCGCTAGTGCAACCCGCTAGAGAAAGATGGAGAAAGCCCGTATAGCCCCGAGATAGTGTGCAACGGTACAAAACAAGAAAGAGTCACGTTTTGCGTGGACTTGCGTGCGAAGACGCCTCTCAGGCAGATCAGCATGTATAAAACACAACGTCGGTGCGCGACGGATCAAAATTCTATAATCGAGCGATCGAACGATACGTTTATTTAGAATATCTTTCTATAGATTTGAAAACCGAAGGCGTGTATGAACAGCTTTTAAGATCTGAGACGCGAAGATGTAAAACGCGATAGAAGTTTGGGGTGCAACGAATTTGAAACGAAATTGCACGTTGTAACTTATGTACAATAGATACATATTTACAGGTAGAATAGATCGTGGTATTGCAAATAGAATCTACCACGTGGAGGATCTAGGTGCTCGATCGTGTACAAACCTTTGACGCATGTGCTCGTCGCTGAATCGCAATGCATTCCGGCTGGACAGTAAGGGCAACCCGTGTCGTTCGTTACGTCTGGGAAAGTTTGGAAAACGATTGATTAGTATCGTGTAAATCTTAAGTAAACACCGCAAAATGGTATGGTGCTCGATATTCTACCTTTCACGCAAACTGGTCTGTGATCTTGAACGTGGCAGATCTCGACGAAGTCGCACGGGTTCTCGATGGTGCATGGGTTCAAGCACTGCTGGTTTATACAGGCCAATTGGGAAAGACAGTCGTCGTGCGTTGTGCATTTGGTATCTGACGAAACGATGGAATATTAGAAGCTCAAAATAGTGATCCTTCGATGCGTAATGCTAAAAAATCTCATTGTATAATAATTTATTCATGATTCATCTAACGATCGTTCTAATTGAATATTACCAAAATACGCGAATGTATATAAAAATGTATGTTCGAACAAAAAATCTTTATAAAAAACAAAGTACATAATAATTAACACAGAAAATGATATACACAATCCCCTAATTCCTATAATATACATATAATGGTTTTTGTGTTACATGTGTAAAGCCCAGAAATAGTCGTTAGTCTGTCCGCCTTTAAAGGAAATTTCCATCTCGATACTGTAATACTTTTAATAAATTTATGATTATCGCGATCCAAGAATTTCCTTTAGAAGCATACTTCACAGAAAATATTACAATTGTTATGAATAGACAAGCAAGAAGAGATCGCGCAGAGGCACATTAATGTACAGCATGCAAAGAGCGCTAATGCAGCAGGTCCATGGCTGCACTGGGTTGAAACAGTGCATTGTAATTCTACGTCAAATGTTCTACTCGTGTGATGGTCATCCCGGTTATCGTACCCGGTGTAATTTTCTGATCGAGACCATACAGGTAGAATGGTCTGTCGACCAAGCAACAACTCTCCAGAATTGGTTGCCTCCAATTTTCATCTGGATACGATGAAGTCACACTGGAGAAAAGTTCTCTTTTTGGTGGAAACACATTTGGTAAACACGAGAACATTTACAAAACTCCCGACATGAGAAATCATTACCTGGGAGTATGTTACAATTAGGTGTACTCTGGTCGAGCGCTGGGTTAAAGCACAAGGGCCGATGATTCCCTACGTTACATTCAGACTTATTTGAACAGGGAACGGTGTTTTTGCAAGAGCATAGACACGTGCCGTTCAAATGTATTACACATTCTGTCGTATTTGTTGATCTTTGGGTTGTTAAAAACTGTTCTGTGGTATGTTGTTCTGTCGTTGGAGATTCTGTCGTATTGTATTGTCCGATTGTCGAATGGTCTTCTGTTAAGTATTGCTCGGTAGTTGAAGATTGTTCAGTGGAGTACTGTTCTGTCGTTGAAGGATGTTCAGTGGAGTACTGTTCTGTCGTTGAAGGATGTTCAGTGGAGTACTGCTCAGTTGTTGAAACTCGTTCTATTATGTATTGTGTGGAGTATTGATCAGTTGTTGAAGATTGTTCAGTGGAGTACTGCTCAGTTGTTGAAACTTGGTCCATTGTATATTGTGTGGTGGTTGGAGATGGTTGTGTAGAATATTGCTCGGTTGTTGAAAATTGAGCAGTGGAATACTCTTCTGTCGTTGGAGAATGCTCAGTGGAGTACTGTTCAGTTGTTGAAACTTGTCCCATTGTATATTGTGTGGTTGTTGGAGATGTTTGTGTAGAGTATTGATCAGTTGTTGAAACTTGTTCTATTGTATATTGTGTGGTGGTTGGAGATGGTTGTGTAGAATATTGCTCGGTTGTTGAAAATTGATCAGTGAAGTACTGTTCTGTCGTTGAAGGATGCTTAGTTGTTGAAACTTGTTCTATTGTATATTGTGTGGTGGTTAGAGATGGTTGTGTAGAATATTGTTCGGTTGTTAAGAATTGATCAGTGGAGTACTCTTCTGTCGTTGAAGGATGCTCAGTTGTTGAAACTTGTCCCATTGTATATTGTGTGGTTGTTGGAGATGTTTGTGTGGAGTATTGATCAGTTGTTGAAACTTGTTCTATTGTATATTGTGTGGTTGTTGGAGATGGTTGTGTAGAATATTGCTCGGTTGTTGAGAATTGATCAGTGGAGTACTCTTCTGTCGTTGAAGGATGCTCAGTTGTTGAAACTTGTCCCATTGTATATTGTGTGGTTGTTGGAGATGTTTGTGTGGAGTATTGATCAGTTGTTGAAACTTGTTCTATTGTATATTGTGTGGTTGTTGGAGATGTTTGTGTGGAGAATTGCTCAGTTGTCGAAGATTGTTCAGTTGAGTACTGTTCTGTCATTGAAGAATGTTCAGTGGAGTACTGCTCAGTTGTTGAAACTTGGTCCCTTGTATATTGTGTGGTGGTTGGAGATGGTTGTGTAGAATATTGCTCGGTTGTTGAAAATTGATCAGTGGAGTACTCTTCTGTCGTTGAAGGATGCTCAGTTGTTGAAACTTGTCCCAATGTATATTGTGTGGTTGTTGTAGATTGCATTGTGTTGAATTGTTCAGTCGTTGAAAACTTTTCCGTGCTGTAGGGTTCAGTTCTAGTAGATTGTTCTGTTGTATATTGTTCACTTGAAAATTGTTCTGTGGTAAATTGTTTACTCGTGGAAGATTGTTCAGTAATATCGTCTTCGGTCATTAAAGGTTGTACTGTGTCATATTCTAAAGTTGTTGAAGGCTGTTCCATAGTGTACCGTTCAGTAGTTGTGGGTCCTTCTGTAGAATATTTTTCAGTGGACTCCTGCATTATTGTTGAAGAGAGTTGTGTTGTATAGTGCTCAGTTATCAGAGGTTGTTCTGTAGTATATTGTGCAGTTGTTAAAGGCTCTTCAGAGATATACTGTTTTGTTGTTGTATACTCTTTTATAGGATATTGAGTAGTTACTGGAGATTGTTCTGTAATATCTAGTCTGGTCGTTGAAGATTGTTCTGTAGAGTATTGTACAGTTGTTGAATATTGTTCAGTTATTAAAGATTGTTCCGTGATGGACTGCTCTGTTGTTGAAGATCTTTCTGTAGGGTATTCCTCTGAGGTTGAAGCTTGTTCAGTGGAGGACTGTGTTGTTGTTGATGACTGTTCCGTAATAGATTGTTCAGTTATTAAAGGTTGTACTGTGTCCTCTTGTACAGTTGTTAATAATTGCTCCGTAGTGTACTGGTCTGTTATTGGAAATTGTTCTGTAAAATGTTTTACAGTTGTTGAGTATTGTTCAGTAGGGTACTGTTCGGATGTTATAGGTCGTTCCGTAGTATAATGCTCTGTTGTTAAAGATTTTTCTGTGGAATATTGTGTTGTTGACGACTGTTCCGTTGTATAGTGTTCAGTAATTAAGGGTTGTACAGTTATTAATGGTTGCTCCGTGGTATACTGTTCAGTTGTTGAAGACTCTTTCATAGGATATTGTGTAGTTACTTCGGTTTGTAGTGTAGTATATATTTCAGTTGTTGAGTATTGTTCAGTATGGTACTGTTGAGTCACTGTAGATTGTTCCGTAGTATACTGCTTTGTTATTAATGATTTTTCTGTAGGGTATTGCTCTGAGGTTGAAGCTTGTTCAGTGGAGGACTGTGTTGTTGTTGATGACTGTTCCGTAATAGATTGTTCAGTTATTAAAGGTTGTACTGTGTCCTCTTGTACAGTTGTTAATAATTGCTCCGTAGTGTACTGGTCTGTTATTGGAAATTGTTCTGTAAAATGTTTTACAGTTGTTGAGTATTGTTCAGTAGGGTACTGTTCGGATGTTATAGGTCGTTCCGTAGTATAATGCTCTGTTGTTAAAGATTTTTCTGTGGAATATTGTGTTGTTGACGACTGTTCCGTTGTATAGTGTTCAGTAATTAAGGGTTGTACAGTTATTAATGGTTGCTCCGTGGTATACTGTTCAGTTGTTGAAGACTCTTTCATAGGATATTGTGTAGTTACTTCGGTTTGTAGTGTAGTATATATTTCAGTTGTTGAGTATTGTTCAGTATGGTACTGTTGAGTCACTGTAGATTGTTCCGTAGTATACTGCTTTGTTATTAATGATTTTTCTGTAGGGTATTGCTCTGAGGTTGAAGTTTGATCAGTGGAGTACTGTGTTGTTGTTGATGACTGTTCCGTATTAGATTGTTCAGTTATTAAAGGTTGTACTGTGTCCTCTTGTACAGTTGTTAATAATTGCTCCGTAGTGTACTGGTCTGTTATTGGAGATTGTTCTGTAAAATGTTTTACAGTTGTTGAGTATTGTTCAGTAGGGTACTGTTCGGATGTTATAGGTCGTTCCGTAGTATAATGCTCTGTTGTTAAAGATTTTTCTGTGGAATATTGTGTTGTTGACGACTGTTCCGTTGTATAGTGTTCAGTAATTAAGGGTTGTACAGTTATTAATGGTTGCTCCGTGGTATACCGTGCAGTTGTTGAAGACTCTTTCGTAGGATATTGTGTAGTTATTGGAGTTTGTAGTGTAGTATATATTTCAGTTGTTGAGTATTGTTCAGTAGCGTACTGTTGAGTCACTGTAGATTGTTCCGTAGTATACTGCTTTGTTATTAATGATTTTTCTGTAGGGTATTGCTCTGAGGTTGAAGTTTGATCAGTGGAGTACTGTGTTGTTGTTGATGACTGTTCCGTATTAGATTGTTCAGTTATTAAAGGTTGTACTGTGTCCTCTTGTACAGTTGTTAATAATTGCTCCGTAGTGTACTGGTCTGTTATTGGAGATTGTTCTGTAAAATGTTTTACAGTTGTTGAGTATTGTTCAGTAGGGTATTGTTCGGATGTTATAGGTCGTTCCGTAGTATAATGCTCTGTTGTTAAAGATTTTTCTGTGGAATATTGTGTTGTTGAAGACTGTTCCGTACTAGATTGTTCAGTCATTAAAGGTTGTACTGTGTCCTGTTCTACAGTTGTTAAAGGTTGTGTTGTGGTGTACTGTTCTGTTGTTGGAGATTGTGATGTGGTATGTAGTTCCGTTGTCGAAGACTCTTCTGTGGAGTATTTTACAGTTGTTAAATATTGTTCAGTAGTGTACTGTTCAGTTGTTAACGATTGTTTTGTAGAGTATTGCTCAGGCATCGAAGATTGTTCCGTAATATATTCTGTTGTCGAAGGTTGTTCTGTGGAGTATTGTTTAGTCGTCGAAAATTGCTCCGTGATATGCTGCTCGGTTGTCGTAAACAGTCCTACAGTACGTTGTTCTGTCGCTTGCTCAGGTGTTGAAGATTCTTCCACGGTATATTGTTCAGTCGTTGGAGATTGTACTGTAGAGTATTGTCCGGTAAATAATTGTTCAGTCGATTGAGGTTGTTCTGTAAAGTATTGCGTTATTGTCGTAGATGGTTCATTCGTAGGTACTTCAGCTGTTGAATGTACAGTCGTTTCTTGTTCTAAGGGATACTGTGCAGTTACAGTAATAACTTCTGGCTCTGTGGGATACTGTGCAGTTACAATAACTAATGTGGCGTTTTCAGATGACAGTACAGTCGAACTATCCGTAGTAACAGGCATCATAGTAGAATTTTCACCAAGTACAGAACTTTCGGTAGAAAGACTTCTATTAGTCGAGTCTGAAGACTCTGTAATTTGTGTTATTAGTTCTGTATTGGCTTCATCTATCGGTACAGACGTTACTATGACGACATCTTTTCCCGTGGAAGTGGTAAGCGTGATCGGAGTGACTATTTGAACTTTATCCGGTTCGCTAACTGTAGAAACTTCGGTGGTACTCGTTTCCTGAGTGTGCAGGAATACTGTCGTAGATTCAGGTAGATTTTGCGTACTGGCAACATGAGATGTAGTTGTTGTTTCAAACAACTCAGAAGTAGTAAACTCGATTCCTCCAACGGTTGAAATGTCTGTGGCTTTGGTCGATATATCTTTAACGGTAGGTACTTCGAAAGAGCTGGTATCAGAAACGACACTCGCCGTTGGCAAAATTGACTGACTTTCTTCGGTGACGGGAATTTTTGTGGTATCGGTGACGAACTCGCTCGAGGTTTCTTCGTTAATGGTGGAAGATGTGTACGACAGAGAACCAGTACTTGATTCTGTACTCGTCGAAAGTGTGGTCGTTTCAATGGTGTCGGCTGTTGAATAGCTGGGGGTAGAAATCATGCAGCGATCGTCGTGATCGTCGCAACTACAAACTGGCCTGTGTGCTTTAACCCAACACCGAACTGCCGATTGACACTGGTTGACGCAAGGATCAACGCAGGACCCTTCGACACAGGCTTCTGTGTCGTTGCAGTCGCCATCGAACTCGCAGAAATAGTCGGGCGTGTAGTGGTGAGCTGCTGCGGATACAATACAATATAAACACAGTGATCGTACAAAGATCGATAGATTAAGTAAAGAGGCTGAAACGTTCAAGCGTTCATCTTATATTAGACTAATGCTATGCCATCACACTGTTTACTCCAAAATAATCTACGAATTAAGATATCAGTCGGCATGCTCGCATCATAACAGGTAAGCTATCGTTCGGAAGTATCATTAATTAGATCTTTACAGAGACAGATGTAACGGAGAAAAATATCCTTGAACAGTGAGGACGTCGACAGAGTAGAGCGGGAGAGTATAGGTATCTGGGGAGTGAAGAGTTGTATCTGTGACTTTGGAACCTGAAACGTTCTCTCATTCAGACAACGGAGCACTCTGTGAACCGCAAATAATCGCACGCAACGCGTTCGTCGATCATTCCATACGTTAACGCTGCGAGCCTGGCGTAAGGGTCTTTAAAAGTTCGATAATACAACATAAATCATGGTTATTATAGGCTCAGAAGCTATTAAAACAAAACGTTTTTATCATCTTACGAAAACAAATATTATTTTATATCACCTCATGGTTAATTAGACTTTATTTACAACGACAGCTATTATTTTAGTAAAATAGTGAACACTCAATGATTAATTTTGCTTTCATTTATCACCGAGGCTTTGTTAAAAAATGTAGAACGAAACTCGAAGCGATACGAAACGCGAGTGATTTCTGGTGACTTCAACGCGTGGACGAGATCATCGACGCCAAGCTCGGAGCGTAGAGGAGGTATTCCAGAATTTTGATAAAACGAAGGACAATTCAATAGAAAGGACTCCACGATTTTCATTTTAAGGCCTGAAAGCGTCCAGAATACCCCCTTTGAAAATCGTGACAAACGTTCTCTAGATCGCAGAGGGGTATTTCCCACTGTCTGAATGGTCGGAAACCTGAAAAGAGTAGCAATCGGTATATGTCCGGTGTGAGGCTAAGAGTAAGAATCGTAGTTAGATCCGGTAGGAGAGAATAATCGGTAACATCGGTGGCGGCTAAATCAGATCGAGAGTAAAAAAGACAGCGAGACAGAGAGAGAGAAAAAGATAGCGAGATAGGTGGTGAGAAATGGTGTTTACCTTCCATGCATCCGTATTTAGTATCTGGCACAAAGCCGGGGGGACAGAACTTGCAGATAGGCTTGTGCTCCTCCACGTAACAGGGGGCATCAGCCGGACAGGTGGAGTTTCTGCATGGGTCCACGCAGCGATAGTTGCGGCACGCCAAGTCTGGAGAGCAGCCACTGTCTCGCAGGCAAATGGAGAGGGAGGGATTGCAGTTTTGTGTGCATATGCAGACGGGACGGTGGTCCAGGACGTCGCAGGTTTTATCGGCCGGGCACGGTTTTTTCTTTCTGACGTTACAGGGATTCTGGCATTTCCCGTTCACGCAGGCGGCGTTCGACGGACAGTCGAAGTCCCTCGTGCACGTCAATGTGTCGGGGGCGCATGTCAGCTCGCCGACCTCGTTCACCACGAAACCGTATTTGCAGACGCAGGTGGGCCGGTGATTCCGCACCTGGCATCTCTTGTTTACCTCGCAGGCGTATCGGGAACTCAAGCACGGGTCCCGGCACTCGCCCGTACGTGAATGACAGGCGAGGCTCTCCGGGCAGTCGTGATCGGAGGAGCAACCGATGCTCGGTGTAGGTCTGGGATTGAGCGTGTCGCATTTGGGATCTGGATGACAGGCCGTGCGGGGCATACCGATATAGCACTGCGGACAGGAGCACCGCGGCTTGTGCAGAACCACACGACACAGAGCGTTGATCCCACAGGCGCCCCGCAGACCGCACGGGTCCACGCATTGAAGGTTTATGCAGGCTTTTTCATTGGGGCACTCTAAGTCACTGGTGCATTCGCGCTCTATCTCAACCCCCGAGGTATACAAATATTTTGTTGGTTTTTAGTTTGATTTTGGTTTAGAGTCGTGGTGTCGTGGACGTGGTGTACAGTTGGTGGATCGACGGGTTGGTGATGGTGGGACAGGAAAAAAAAAGAAAAAAGCATTTATAAGAACTGTGAAAAGAAACTTTCTCACAAATAACATAAACCACATGCTTTTTGTACTTGTAATACGGAAATAGTAGGGTAGCTCTGTGAAGAAGTAAAAAATAGAGAACGAACTTTACACTAAAATTTCGGATAAAACGCGAGACACGATCCTCTCGTTTGTCCAGAGGAGAAAATATATATACATACGTGTGTACATATATATATTACATATATATGTAATATTGGCAAGCAGCGATATTTACAACACAAGCCCCCACAGATCTCAAGAAAATAAGAGGGAAAATACAACGTAACAGTGAATAAATCCAGCAAAATAACAAGCATGGGTATATGAGAATGTCCCTTTCGCAGTTCCCAATCTGTATCATTAGTCCTAGGTCTAAAGAACGGATCATCAGTGTGTTCACTGTAAATGTGTACCTTCTTGTTGCAATCGAATGCCATCAACTATTATATGTCTCTCTTATTACTTTTTTTTTTCTCTAGCATTCATTTTTCTCGATTTCAATGGTTTCCTCAAGACAGATTGGATACTGAAATAAACATTCTACATATGAATAGTTATGTGTGACACATGTTGTGAAACGTGTTTCTTTCTTTGGACACATTATGTACAGTATGCCTGACTATGTAGATATGTACAGGTTGTATGTAAACCATTGTCGGGTATATCCAGTGTCTCACGTAAACATATACATGTATATCTGTATGTCTGTATGTGTGTCTGCCGCGTGTATATATGTATAGAATCCGGTAAACGGTCCAATCACATCTGTCTCTCGATTGTTAACGATTCACTGGATTAATACATCTATGTATTACTTCAAGTCCTACTTAGACGATACATGGTTATTCTACGGACCATGTTCCTCTGATCGTCAGTATTGCTCGCTAGTCACAAATGCTGTACATGGAATTAATCGATCCGCCCGGTTAAACAGTTAGTAGGTCGTCCCTTACCTGTGGTGCACTCGATATCCGGCGAACCGCTCGTACCCGGTGGACACCGACACACGAATATCGTTCCGTCCCGTATGCATTCCGCGCCTTTTCCGCAGCCGATCGTTCGACAGTCGCCTAAACTCCTGTCCACGCTACCTACGATCAGAAACACGAGACTCGCGTGAAAACTGTCGCATTACACTACAGACCAAAACTAGGGGATTTAATAAAATTTGTTTAAAAGCTTCTCCTTTGAAACGATCCCTTAGAAGTTGATATAAAATCGTACTATCGTCAAATTACTTACAACCGTGCATCGGGTCACCGAACGGGAAATTAGGAGGACAGTAACACTGTGGCTGGTTCTTGTAGATGCGGCAGGCAGCGTTCACTCCGCAACGAGTGTCCTTGCAGAGCTCTCCACCGTCGCAGATGCAAGCCTGATGCGGATCTCCGTTGCATCCAGGGTCGCACGTGCACTCGAATCCGTTCAAAGTCTCTCTGCACTTAGCGTTTACGCCGCAGGGTCTCCTCAGACACTGATCTCCTCCTGAAGCATCGGATAATAAGCTTTTTACAGTACTTGAACTCGACAGCCTTCTACTCAATGGGAACAAACGTCGAGTACCTTTCTTGCAATTGATCTTGGGGTTACCATAGTGTCCAGGCGGGCAGGAGCACTGGGCCTTTCGGTTGACCACTCTGCACTGGGCGTTGAAGCCGCAAACACCGTGTTGCAGGCAAGGATTCGTGCAAACTCCATCCTCGCTGCACCGTTTGTTCGCCTCGCAGTCGTCGTCCCGATGACACTCCAGTTGGTAACATTCCTGACTCGGTTCTCCTTGGAAGCCTTCCGGGCAAAGGCACACCGCGCGGTGATTCGAAACGCGACAGAGAGCGTTGATACCGCAAGGGGAGCCATTGGCCGAGCACGGATCCTCGCACTGACTGCTTATGCAGGATAAGGACGATGGACAGTCGGAATGAGTGCGGCAACCGATTAGGCAAAGTCCTCCGTCGCAAACGTAGCCCTGAAATTATAAATACTACGTTCACATCGCTACAGAAAATCGTAATCTTCTCTTTAACGCTCTGAAATACAATAACAAGTTCAGATGCCCACGCTAAAAATTTCCATTCAAGAGTGGTTAGCTAAGATCAGGGCACTCCTTTTTTAATGATACCTTCGGACAGGCATTGTTGATGTCGCACTTGATACGACATTTCCCAGAGTGGCAAACCTCCCCGCATGAGCACTGATCCTGATTGTGACAGCTTTGCGTGCAGAAACCGACCTCGTCGCACTCGCAGGAGCCATCACAAGGGATCATGGACTTCACGCAGGTAATTAACGCGTTTCCGTAGTAATTAGCTGGACAGCTGCATTGTGCCACGTGGTTTACCACGCGACAACCCGCGCATTCTCCGCAAGCCTTGCCACCTTCGCAGGGATCTGAGAATACAAATTGGTTTGATAAAAAATCGAGATCAAGAATCTTGACCGACCACTTAATTAAGCATATCGAGCTCACTTCTGCATTTGTTGTTCAAACAGGACTCGTCGTTGGGACACGTATTGTCGCTTCGACAGCCAATATCGCATAGTCTGTTCTGGCATATCTGATTCGCCACGCAATGATCGTCGCTGTTGCATATCGTTTTGCAAATACCGGCGTCGCATCGTTCGTCGATCAGACAATTAGCATCGCTGTAAAACGATTTACATACCCTTTAATTTCCGCGCAAAAAATGACGGGAAATCGCGTCGATCTTTATACCTTCTACACGCTGCGTAACAGGATCTTCCATAACAAGTTTGACCAGTCGGGCAGTCCAGTTCCGTCGAGCAAGGCAGAAACGCCTGTTTGCATCCGATTAGAGGATCTCCACCAAGCGGTGCGGGACAGGCGCATAATTTCCGGTGATTCGCAACCGAGCACTTCGCGTTTGCTCCACAGGCATCGGGCAACGAACACGGATCTATGGGTCGATAGAATAAAAAGGAATAATTTTCAATTCGATTAGGTCTGAATTCTGATTAGTTTTTAAATAATCATGAACCTCACCTTGACACTGGTTGTCCACGCAAGCGTAATTTTCTTGGCACTCGACGTCGGAACGGCACCCGATGGCGCAGACGAGTCCCTCGCAGATTTCTCCGCTTCTGCAGTCTTCGTCCCTTCTGCACAACGACTTGCAAATACCGGAAGAGTCGCAACGCTCGTTGCTCAAGCAGTTCAAGTCCGTCGAACAAACGGGCGTGCAAATGCCGCTGATGCAAGCTGTTCCCGTCGAGCAATCTCTGTTCGCTTGACAACCAGATCCAGGGGACCTCAGACAAGCCACTTTCGCGGTCGGGTTGGGCATGAATCCCACAGGACACGAACAGGTGGCCCGTTGATTGAACACGGTGCATTTAGCGTTCGGTCCGCAGGGAGTGGCCTCGCAGGGGTCGATGCACTTGTTCGTGATGCAGGCCTGATTCGCGTTGCAGTCCTCGTCCGCGCGACAACCGAACGTGCACATGTTGTGCAGACAAATATGGCCTAGGAAACAGTCGTTGTCCAGTCGGCAGGTTAACAGACAGTTTCCTCGGACGCATTTTTCATTAAACGCGCATTCGTTGTCGCTGTTACATATTGGAAGGCAAACATTGTCGCGACAGGTGTTACCGTCACTGCAATCGTTGGTGTCTCTGCAGGACACGGGCACTGAAACGATTTTAAAAGAATTTTATGATAAGTCTTGATAGAACATTCTTGGAACTGTAAATTAATGGTAGAATAAATATTGAACTTACGCCTCACGCATTCTACTTCCGAGTTGCCGGTGAAGCCAAGCGGACAGCTGCACTGTTTAATATGACTTCTCACGTCGCAGTCAGCGTTTATTCCGCACGCGGATCTAAGGTCGCACGGATCCAGGCATTGTCCATTCAGGCACACGTCCGACAGATTGCATTCTTCGTCCGACTGGCAGGACGCTGAAGGAATTTCAAATTACGTAATTTTATAATCCCATATAGAGTCGATCGCGCCTCCTCGCTTATTAGATGATACTCACGTCGACAGATTCCCTCGTAACAGTAGGTGGTGGCCGAGCAGTCCGCGGCTGAGGAGCAAACAACCGGTTTCGGTCGACAGCCCACGCTCAAATTGTTAGGATCGCCCTCGTAATCGGACCGACACTGACAGGCTGCAGCGTGATTGGCCGCAACGCAATCGGAGTTCGGTCCACATTGCGTTCGCGAACATACATCTGAAATATGGAATACATGATATTACGAAAGCCAAAATGAAACGTTTTTTGATACGTACCGAAACACTTTGGAACATTGTTAACATTTATGCATTTGGCAGACAATGGACAGTCCTCATCGTGTAGACACTCGACCGGCGGTTGACAGCCGCTGTTGTAGGGATCCCCGACCATGCTTTGTTGACAGTGACACTTGTAAGATCCTCTGGAATTCTCGCACAGAGCTCCAGGAGCGCAAGGCTCGTTCGAACAGTAATCGATTAGCTGGCATCCGTGAGTTGGTTCTCCAGTATATCCTGGCTGGCATGTGCAAATCTGAAAATTAAAAGTACAACTTACTATCTAAGGACGCAAAAAACTGCAATAAGTATTACAAATTTCTAATAATTGTGAAATTATTACCTGGACGTGTTTCTCCGCGGTGCAGATAGCATTAACGCCGCAAGGATTATGGGCCAGACAGGCAATTCTGCACTTGTGTGTGTGACAAATCTTCTCCTCGGTACAGTCTTCGTTGTTCTCGCACTCGATGGGTTGACAACCGATCTTATCGTCCTTGGGGTTCCCGAAGAAACCACCCTTGCAGGAGCACACCGCGACATGATTGTCCGCTCCGCATTCAGCGTTGCGTCCACAGAAGATCAAGTCACAAGTCTTACGGCACTCTGCTTGTCCAATATTGTTCTTGATACACCTCTCGTCGTAAGAACAATCATCGTCGGATATGCAACGCAATTCCTGGACGCAAATATTGTTCTGACAGTACTGGTATTCGGGACAACTGGAGTTGCTCTTGCAAGTGGGTTGACAGAGTCCGTTTATGCATAATTGATCACCGATGCAATCTCTTGTACTACCACAGAGCGCTATAAAGTATGCAAATTCAATCAAGTGTTCATTAGAATCAAGTTACTATGATTTAGAACAGAGATGGGCAAAAATTGAATCTGTCACTCGGTTCAATCGATCCGCAAAATAAAGTTAATTTGCATTACCTGTGCATATTCCACCGTTGCAAGCCGATCCAGTTGCACACTGCGAGTCGGATTTGCAGTACTGAACGGGTGTGCATCCCAGATTTGGGTCGCCCGTACCACCAGGTTGACAGGTGCACACAGCACTATGATTCAGCGGAGAACAATCGGCTCCCTGACCGCAGACGTTCGAGAGGGAACAAGGATCGACGCATTTATGGTTGAAACAAGCATCCGACGGACTGCAGTCGCTGTGATAGTTGCACTCCAAGTGAATGCATTCCGACTGGAATCAAAAAAGTACCTTGAACAAACCTGTCTTAAGTTGCAATTTTTATTAAAAATAAAGGAACTCACTGTTGGATTTCCGGTGGTCTGGCCAGGACACCTACAATGCGGGACGTGTCCTTGGACGAAACACTCCGCGTTCCTGCCGCAAACAGGTGACACGTCGCAAGGGTTTCTGCACGTGTTGTCGACGCAAGCAGCAGAGACTGGACAATCAAAGTCCGAGAAGCAGTCGCCGGGTTGTTTGCAACCGGACTTGACGGGATCGCCCACCAAACCGTGCGGACAAACGCAAGTGTACGAACCGTCCGTATTTTGACAACTATAGAAAGACATTTCCATTATTCTGCTCTTACCTTCACGGTGTCAGTGTGGGTTAAAAATTACTTACACCGCGGTGGAATGACAAGGATTCTCCGAACACTCGTTGACATCCACGCAAACATCACCCACCAGCACAAAACCGGGGAAACATTTGCACACACCTACGTGGTCCGAAGCTATACAGTTACCATATCCACAGTTCATCTGATTGCAAGGACCTGAATAATTAAAGTCAATTGTGTATAACGGACGCATTTATCAAAATATGTAATAAGGTTTTAAAAGAAGAGTTTAATTCACTTACTGCTGCACTTGTTGGTATCCTGATTGCAATATTTATCCGTGGGACAGTCGTTGTTGGAAAGGCATTCCACTCTGAAACATCCGGAGGCGTCACCGATGTAACCAGGCTGACACTGACAGACGGCAGAGTGATCCACGGCGGAGCAAATTGTGTTCGATCCACAGTCGCCCTGAGAGCAAGGATCGGTGCAATTGTGCTGGTTGCAGGCCTGAGATTCGGGACAATCGGAGTTTACGGTGCACTGATGTGGTATCACGCAACCTGATCCCACAGGATCTCCAGCAGTGCCTTGTGGGCACACACAGCGATAGGATCCATGGAGATTGACACACTCTCCGGTCGAATGGCAAGGTTGATCGTCGCATTCATTGATATCCAGACAATGTTCCGGCCCTGCCACGAATCCGTGACTGCATCTGAAAATATTAATAGGAAAATACCGAACGATTATTATCGTTCATCGGTGCATCGATTATTGAACAATGTAGATCAAAACGGTCATTAATAAACATGAACCAGATACTTACGATGACATCACTAGTCAGTAATTGTATGCTAAACAACAACTGTAATTGTTATCGATTGAAGGAATTTAATGTTATAATGAATGTAGTATACATGTTTCGCGTACCTGCATTTGTTGTTGATGCAGACTTCGTTGTCCTTGCACCCAGCGTCAGAAGTGCATCCAACCTCGCAGAGTCCGTCGATGCAAAGTTCACCAGGCAAACAATTACTGTCGCCATAGCAAATCTTGACGCATATTCCGTTCCTGCAGCGTTCTCCTTGAGCACAGTTGTTCTGCTCGCTGCACTGGCATTGACAAAATCCAGAGACACACACGTGCTGACTGGGACAATCTTGAGCACCGTCGCATATATTTGGCACTCTGACACAGCCCTGTTGGGGCGTGGGATTTCCGTGGAAGCCTAACGGACAGGTACATACTGTCGCATGATTGGTGCAACTGCAAATCGCGTTTGGACCGCAGACATCTTTCTTGCTGCATGGATCTGAGAGAAAAGATAACCTTAACAATTCACAGTTTGACTTGGACAAGAAAGTACATTGTCCTTTCGTTTTTGGGAGCATACCTTGACATTTATTGTTAATACAGGATTGCGTGGTAGGGCAGTTCTTATTGCTTCGACATCCCAGAATGCATCCCCCGTTCACGCAAGCCTGATCGAGCTGACATTGGCTGTGGGAGACACAGGGAACCGTGCATTTTTTGTTCACACACTTTTCACCTGCGGAGCAGTCGCCTGCCGTTCGACACACAACTGGAAGAATATTTCGAGAATATTTTTTACATACACGCACTCAAAGAAAAACCATACGTTTCTGAAATTTGACCTACCTATGCACTGCCCCTCAAGGCAGACGCTTTCGTTGCAATCAGCATCGACGGTACAATAGTTCAAAGTGCGGACGCATCCGTCCTGCGGACCCTTCGAAGATGGCACAAAGTTATTGATACACTTGCATGTGGTTTGCCCGTTCAGAACCTCGCAGATCGAGTTCGGCCCGCAAGCATCCTCGCAGGGATTAACACAACGATGGTTGTGGCAAATGGAATGAACAGGACAGTCCTTGGCGTTAGCGCAATAGCCTTCAGGCTGGCATCCTGTCGAGTAAGGATCGCCTACGAAATTCGACGGACACTGGCACACAGGGTTGTTCGAGGGTCCTGGAACGCAGAGCGCGGACTCGTGACAGGGATTCGGATGACAGGCCTCGATGGCGACGCACTCCACGTCCGGAACTGGATTGGGTCGAAGACCGGGAGGACACTGACAGATCGCTCTGTGATCGTCCGCGATGCAGACGGCGTTCGCTCCGCAAGCGTCCTCGTCGCACACGTCGTAGCAGGTGTGCGTCAATCTGTTGCAAAGTTGCGTGGGCGGACAGTCGATGTTGTAGACGCAAGGAACGGTACGGCACCCTTTGACCGCGTCATTGGGGTCACCGGCGTAGAGTCCAGGCGGACACTCGCAGTTCGCCACATGGTTGTGGACCACGCAGAGAGCGTTGGGTCCGCAGGAGACGAAGTTGCAGACCGATTGGCAAGTCAGTAGGCCCTCGTCCGTGCTCCTGCAGGTCTGATCCTCTGGGCACTCGCTGTCGGTAGAGCAGTGATCCTTCTTGGGCGTCTGACAGCCTTGTCGGTCGTTAGGGTTCCCGACGAAGCCGGGTAGACATTCGCAGCGGCCGCGGTGTCGCTCGGCCACGCACTGAGAGTGGATCGCGCAGGTGAAGCTGCGACACACAGCCACGCACTTGAGCACCCCGAGGGCGTCCGGTCTGCAGGCTTCGGTGGAGTGGCAGTCGTCGTCGGAAATGCAATCGGGAACCGAGGGCTTCTCGCACGACGATAGGATCGGGTTCCACTCGTATCCGTCCTGACACTTGCAGGTCGCGTGGCCGGGGATTATATCTGGCTCGCATTTTTGGTGGGCGCCGCAGACCACTTTGCTGCACGGATTCACGCACTCGTAGGCCCCGTTGTCGAGGAGGATGCAGAACGCGCCCTCCTGGCACTCCGAGTCGTGACTGCAGCCGGGTGTTACCACCGACTTTGAAGGTTGACAGCCTTCTACCAAGTTGATGGGATTACCCTGGTACCCGTCGATGCACAAACAAGAGGAGACGTGATGCTGGGCGACGCACAGTGCGTTCGGACCGCACTGCAGTTTGCTGCACGCGTCCACGCATTTTCGAACGCCCTTGCCCACTTGAAAGCAGATTTGTTGAGGTTCACAGTCCAGGTCGTTGGAGCAGTGGCCGTGCAGGTAGCACCCTTTGCTGAGATCGTTCGGGTTGCCGCTGTAGCCAGGCGGACAGACGCAGGCCCCGTCTTGGCAAACCGATCGAGGTCCGCATTTCACGTCGCTGCAACGGTTCATGCATTTGCTTTGAACGCACGTGTAGTCGAAAGGACAGGGTACGGTCTCGCTGCAGGTGCAGGTCGCTGGGTCCGTGCACGGGCCCACTTGCACTTGTTGGCAACCGACGAAAGGATTGCCAAAGAATCCTTCCTTGCAGCGGCAGTCGTAACTGCCGATCGTGTTGATACAGACCGCGTTTCCTCCGCATGCGTTTCCGTTGCACTCGTTGATATCTGGAAACATGGGTGAAATCGTTTTCTGCCTTTCGCGAAAAAGTCGTATTCTACTTAAAAGAATGTGTACTAACCGAAACATTGAATGTATGGGTTCCCTGCGTATCCAGGAGGGCACAGACACTCCACAGCATTTACTCCAGTGCTGCAATGTGCATCTTTGCCGCAGAGTGCAGTCGAACAGTCAGACTTCTGTTGCACACCGCATCCATGGTACGGATTTCCGGTGGTTCCAGGATTGCAAATGCACTTTGATTCTTGCAAACTGTACTCGCAGTGGGCGTTTGTACCACAACTGGGATCACAGATAGCAGGTTGAATCGCTATCGAATTGCAAGAATATTACATTATTCGCTTACAATTCTGCAAAACCTTCAAATACGTCGTTATGAGCATTGATTCTAATTTTTATCACGTACGTGGCATGCAAAGGAGGTCTGGATTTCCAATGAAGTACGGATTGCAGACGCATTTGTTGGTCGCTGGATCGCAAGAGGCTCCCACTCCGCAGACTATGCCCTCGCAACGACGCTTGCATCTTCCGCTTATGCAGACGCTTGGCTCTGCACAGGGAACTTCCGGGGAACAGACATCAGGTAGACATTGTCCACCGGGAAACGGATTGCCCATGAAACCCTCGATGCACTTGCAGGTCGGTCCGCTGTAGCTCACGATGCACTGGGCTCCAGAGCCGCAGACGAAGCCATCGCACTCTGCACATTGATTTTGAACGTATGTTTGTCGCGTACTTTTTAAGTTAGTCAAAAGTAATGTCACTCTTTCCTTCTCTGCTGGTACTTACGAGAAACGCATTCGTTGTTCTTGCCCTCAACGAACCCGATTACGCATCTACACCAGGCAGCATGCTTGTCAGGCTCGCAGTACGCATTAGGCCCGCAAGGTATGTTGTCGCAAGGGTTCACGCATCTTCCGTTATCGCAGGCGAATATGTTATCGCAGTCGTCGTTCGAGGAACACTCGTTTTTCGCTACAGCCACTCCCGTGCAACCGGCGGTGTAAGGATCGCCGACAGTTCCTCTTGGACACTCGCAAATATGGTCACCCTTGGTGTTGATGCAATAAGCACCGTGTCCACAGGGGTTGTTTGAACATTCGTTGACGTCCACACAACCGTGCTGTGGGTCTCCTTCGTAGCCAGCCTCGCACATGCATCTCGGTGGGTCGCTCGGTGTGCATTTCGCGTTTATGCCACATGGGAACCGGTCGCATGGATCTATAGTATCAATAAGTAAAACAGTATTAATCCGTATAAGTCTGTATAATCCTTGGAAAATTGTCTTGCAAAAGGAAACTCACTCTTGCAAAGATTCCCATCTAGAGCGTCCGAGTAAAACGGTGGTGGACAGACGCATTCGCCCGGTTGCACGCACTTTTCGTTCGCCTTGCACTCGTTATCGCTGGTGCACCTCTTCTGAGCCGGAGAACAGAGACCATTATAAGGGTCTCCGCCATAACCGTGTGGGCAGACGCACTGATACGAGCCTGGCAGGTTTACACACTCAGCTCCGTAACCGCAAACTTGGTGTCCAATGATGCATTCGTTTATATCTGCAAATTGAAGTCATTAGGTCCTCTGATTTATCGGTACAGGCGATCGCTCGAGGGTTCAAAGGCAAAGTTTAAGTACTAACCCTCGCAAGAACCATCAACTTTAGTAGTGTAGCCCTTAGGACAAGCACAGTAACTGACTCCTCCAGCTATCGTTATGCATTCAGCACCGCTGGGGCATTTCTCCCCCTTGGAACATCCAGCCAACATGCACTTGCCCTTGACGATCTTGTATGGGGGCTGACACTGACACTCGATGCTGTTGCATTCTATAATTGTGATTACAAATCATTTTAAAAGCTTCATAAATGAATAGAATGAACAGAATCATATATTATTTCAACAAAATTGTCTTACCTTCGCACAGCGAAAACGGATTTCCATTAAAGCCAGGCGGGCATTGACACTCGTAGCTGCCGGGCAGATTCTTGCAAATGGCATTGACGCCGCACGCGGGCTTCTCCCTGAGTTCCATGCACTCGTTGATGTCTCTGCATTTGCCTGTCTCGTGATCGCGCGTGTAGCCCCGTTGACAGATGCACACGCTGCTGCCCACGAACTCGTCCTTGATGCACTGTTCTCCAGCCGGGCACGGGGTGCTGGGGCCGCAGATGTGAGGAGCTTTCGACTCCTGGCATCCGCCGCTGTAAGGATCGCCCGTAGTGCCGCTGGGGCACTGACACGAGAAGGAGCCGGGCTCGTTATTGCAAATCGCGCCCTGGGGGCACGGATTGATGGCGCACTCGTCGATGTCTCTGCAGCCACCCTTCACCCCGGGCTTTCCTGTGTAGCCGTTGCGACAGAGACACGTCGCCACGTCGTTGGAAAGCATGCAGTGAGCATTTGGCCCGCAGGACAAGTCTTCGCACGGATCTAATTTAAGAAATTCGTATACTTAATCATAATATAGGCATGTCGTGTTTACGGAGAAGCTTGACTCTTAATCTACACACGTCTGCAATCGTTGCCAACGTTGGGCTCGGGGCACAGACAGCGCTTCTGTGAATCACAAATGGCATTTCCAGGACAGTCGCCATCAACCTCGCAAGTAACTATGCCGACGCACTTGATGGAAGGGTCTGGATCAGGAATAGTCCCCTCCGGGCAGGTACATGTGTAGGAACCTTCTGTATTCGCGCATGTGGCACCGTGACCACACACGTCCTGTCTCGTGCACTCGTCTACGTCTGTTTTTTAAAACCAAAGGACAATTATCAAGTAAAAGAAGGTTCTTTGCTACGTAACGGTCATGTTGGACGCTCGGATATTTTACCTATGCACTGCTTAAAAGCGTTTCCAGAGTATCCAGGCTTGCACTGACAAGTGAAGCCGCCAAAGGTGTTCGTGCAGACTGCGTTCTTCCCACAGCGTCCCGAAGGTCCATTTACCGCGTCGCACTCGTTTATATCTAATTAAAAAATTCCACGTACATTTAAAGCACTACGCAGCGAAGAAGTTGAACACTTCAAACCCTCGACAATTTAATTCTTACCAACGCATCCGGCCGCAATATCGTTTGGATTGAAGGTCCAGCCATCCTCGCAGATGCAATACGCCTCGTGGCCGTCCGCTTTGCAGAACGCGTGTTCTCCGCAAGTCACTTCGTCGCAGGGTGCTGGACGTTAACAAAAACGCAATTGCTACTTTTTTCCATGTGCGCCATTTATTATAATAGCAACTCCATTTATCATTATTTCGAGATATAATCTCCTGTAATCACCACTCGACAACAATTGTTATTACTTGGAGTTAACTTACCTTTACAAGGTATGTGCGGCGGAGTTCCAACAAAACCGGATTCGCACTCGCAGTGGTAGCTTCCTCTCGAGTTGGTGCAGATCGACGCCGGTCCACAGGGATTCGAGAGACACTCGTCGAGGTCCACGCATTCCGCCCCAACGGCCTTGAACCCGTTTTTGCAGAAGCACTGCCCCTCGATGCACTCGGCGTTGTTCACGCAGTCGAAATTCGATTTGCAAAGGGTGGTCACGTCGGTCTGCGAGTTTTTGTTGCAGTGAAGGCATAAACGTGGTCTCTTTGCAGTCCGAATTAATAATTAATAACAAATTACCTGTTCACAGGCGACTGTCGGACTGGGGTTGGCACTGTACCCCGGCTGACAGACACAAGTGTATCCAGGATCCGTGTTTTTGCAAGTCGCGTACCTTCCGCAAGGATTCTCCAACGCAGTGCATTCGTCGATATCTAGTCGGGCATCGTAAAAGTAAACGTTACCGAAAGAAGATACTTAAAAGGCGCGTCTAAAAGGAAACATCATCGAAATTTAAGTAGAAAGAGACTCAGAAAACGCACGATCCTCTTATAGTCAATCCAACGCAAAAATCCGAAGGTGTTAGGTAGACTTATCGAGCATACGAAACATTAAGAAGCATAGCGCGCACAATTATTTGGTGTATGAACGCAGAGTCGTCGTAGAAGTATCGTGAAAGTGGGAAAAGTGGTATTAACTAGAAATAAATGCATATTACATAGAAAAGTATTTACAAAATTAGATTAACAGGGATAGAGAAAGCGTTCAGTAATCAAAGAACAAAACAAAAGATGTCCAATTTAAGATACAGCCGAGCATCGATGATTCGAATTATTTACTGCCCGGATAAGTGCATTGCTTTACATCGCGTTTAGTCGAAATTCGAAATGCCGATGTTCGACCGTAACTCTGAACTCCAGGACGTTGTTTCTCTACCAGCTGTCGACTAAAGTGGCAAGAGAAGCGGAAATAAAGAGAGAAACTATAATCTCGATAGCTGACCGCTGCATCCCTTAAACGGATCGCCGGTGTAGTCCGCCTTGCAGCTGCACGCGAAGCTGCCGATTGTGTCGCTGCACTCGGCGTTCTCGCCGCAAGGGTTTCTCTCGCATTCGTTCACGTCTGTTAATCAACAGGGTTAATCGGACGGTGAGTATTATTACTGATTACCAGGGGCGGTGCTAGCAACATCGTATAGAGTTAGGGGAGGACTGACTTTCGCACAATGTTAGCCCTTGACCGATGAAGCCCTGCGGGCAGATGCACTTGTACGATCCCGGGACATTGATGCATCTCGCGTTCGTCGCGCACGCGTCCGTCCGACTGCACTCGTTCACGTCGATGCAACCGTGGCTGGAATCCATTTGATATCCGGACCGGCATCTGCACTCGAAACTACCCTCTGTGTTCACGCAATCGGCGTCCGCGGCGCACGCAGTGCCGTCCTCGCACTCGTTTACATCTGTTAGCGACGGTTAGTGATTTTTAGTGTCGTTCTCTACGATACGAACGTGGCGTTTCGTTAATCGTGTTACTGCACAAGCATCGCGTACGAAACGAACACACGTACAAACTGTTTCCGTACGATACTACGTTTGCTAGTTAACAATCAGATTATTAACGATGCGTGGACACTGTTACTCGAGGTGTTCGGTGTTAGAGCGTATGGAATTCTGTAGCCGGTGTTCTTTCTACAGTTCGACTTACCAGTTCGAGGATCTGCAGGCAGACGTAATTTAATGGTTGTTCGTGTAGCTACGTACAGCGCGGGTTAATAATGTTTCGGATAATTAGGAATCGCGTTACTCACCGTGACAGCCCGTCCAAGGATCGCCGCTCATTCCTTCCGGGCAAGAGCAACGGAAACTGCCGTGAACGTTTGTGCAGTGAGCTGAACGACCGCAAGGGCTGCGAGCACACTCGTCGATGTCCACGCATTCTTCCTCGGGATTGCCGTTATAACCCTCCGGACACTCGCACTTGTGTCCACCGGGTACGTTCACGCACAGAGCACCCCTTCCGCAAGCACCAGCGAATTCGCATTCGTTTATGTCGATACACTGTAAAGAATCATCGCCGATTTAAAAGAAACGCAACTTCTATGGGAACATTTTCATATTTACAAATTAAATCTCTTCTTCTCCAAGAAGAAGATTCGTACAGTAGCATCCCGTTAATTGAGACGCATCTCTGAACAGACGTAGCGAATGTACAAAAAAAAAACAGACGAGCAATTTAATTAATCTTCTACTCAACGGTATGTTTTAAATCCCTTTACATGGCTACAAGCTACAAATAAGTAATGAGTTTAGAACGTTATAATTTAGGTTCAGGGACTGTGAAACTGGTTGTAGTACATTCTAAGCGATACTATCGTCTGTAATGTACGTCACGGGAGTTAATCATTTCTCCGGTTCTGTGCAACAAATTTATCCGGTTTGTTCGCCCTAAATACTGCACTCCGGTCATATAAATACTTTACTACGTTAATAACACCGTCTTGGTAAAATTAGCGCATAAATATATAGAAGACCTAAACTCGTTGTGACGCAGGCGTATTGTATCTCAATGTAACAAACGGAATTGCACATTTTCGCGTGGTATTTTCGTACTCACGCTATCGTAAGGGTCTCCCGTGAAACCATCTTGACAGGCGCAACTATAATTGCCGGGGGTGTTGTGGCAGACGGTATTGTCCGCGCACGCACCCGGTATGGCGCATTCGTTGACGTCCTCGCAATGCACCTCGCCGTCTCCGATGTAACCAGACTTGCATTTGCACAGGAAGTTCGACGGGAGGTTGCAGCACTCTGCGTTCTCCACGCATCTCGCGGCGAATGCTGGGTTATCGCACTCGTTGATGTCTACAACGAACCGGAAATGAGGCACACTCGCAATAAAGAGCTCGACGAATGAACCTCGCGAAAAAAATCGCGCCCAGCGATGAAACGAAGCCTTTACAAGTAGATTCAGTCCCCGACAGACCTCTTTTTCTTTCGCCCTCTCAACAATGTGCAAATCATTACGCTTTGTTTACTCATTTTGAAGAGGGCCACACTTCACATGGTCGAATTAATAATATAGTTTAGTGATAATTGTACGTTTAAAGATGTGTTAACAGAGGAATGACCGCTTTTTGAGCTTGATCTCATCGCTAATCGCGATTGCATACGTACCTTCGCAATAGTAACCGTCGCCTCGGTAGCCGGGGAAACAGGAACATTGAAAGCTACCGAGGGTATTCGTGCAATGCGCGAATATATCACAGGGTCGGTACTTGCACTCGTTCTCGTCTGCAAAACGCGTTCGCATTAGATATTATTGTCGCTACGGGACAGCTTGGCAGTCGTGAAACCTAACGGTACTCGCGTCTAAAATATTCAAACGGTAGCCAGCGAGGAATCACTGCGAACAGGTGTGGTCGGTGGTGGAAACGATACAGCGAACTACCTTCGGGACGCACACACGAGCGGTGTGAAATTCGAAACCCCTTGATTCGGCTACCGAACCCGGTTAACCGATCCCGGTTAACGCGAGAAAAAGGTGAAGAGACATCCCGTCCCCTTTAATCGTTCGTTTTATGCGCCTTCTGTTTATTTACACGCGCTCCTCTTCACGCCCCGTTTAATTCACGACTCTCAAGCACGCCACTGTTGTAAAAAAAAGGACTCAAGCCTTGGAGGGCGTTTAGCAGAGACGGGGCAAATTTTATTAGAACGATTAAAAGTAAAAAGAATTGTAATAAGAATTGTTTCCATCTCTGACGAGAGAAAAATGGCCGTCTGATATAGATCGAACAATTAACCTTGTCGGATTCTGAAATAGAAAGACGGCGACCGCGATTAACATTGCAATTAAGCGTTCTCATTGTATTATAATTTTTTAATATTGTAAGATTTCATGCTTTCGTGCTTTGGAGGTGAAAATATGACTCCCGAGTGATTCGAACAAGGCCAAGATTCACCGATGCTGTACGAAGATACGAGACACGTGTGGAAATGCGTGGAACGCCTTGTGCAAGCTGAGATAATCATTCGTGTACTCGCTGCATACGATTATTTTTCGACCTCCTAGCGACTACTATACACCCCGGAAGTCTCGAGAGCCCTTTTCTTTCGTATCCTGTGTACATTTTGTACCCGTTGTACACATATTGCGAGCAAAAAAGATACCAACCTGGCACTTGACAGTTGCATCCACCGAAACCGTCGTTGCAATGACAAACGGAATCCAAGCAAACGCCATTCAGACACCTGGTCCCGTCCTCCTTCGTGCAGTCATCTACAGTTAGCCGAAAACAGAGGAAAAATCAATTCGTAGCACGTCGCGCCGCATCTCCATCGATCGACGATAAATCGCTGAATCATCGCGGGAAGACGGTGCATAGATCGAGGCAAGTACACGTAAAGCTGTCGATTACGATGAGTAATTCGTTTCCCAGCGATTGTGCAACGTACTCGTCGGTCGAACTACGATCGATTACACGGGAGCAACGATGGGAAACCGTTGCAATTTTCACGCGCTGAGTTTAATAAACGCGATTTTTCTCTATCGTGCGTTTGCTCTGCATTAAACCCTTCTTACAGACACGACTCCCACGGTTCGTGTCGCCTCTAACCCATCTTTCCTTCCCCTCTCTCGTGCATCCGCTTATTCGCCCATTTTACATCCGTTCCAACCTTCGTAGCTTGCTCGAATTCTAATTATTCCCGAACGGAAACGAATAAAAATCAATGTCTGCGATTAATCGTAACGAAACAAGGAAACGATAGAAGAATTAAAGATGTAAACTCGGTACCGGAACCGAGTCGGGAGACAACGATACTCGTTTTCCCGTCCACGGCGGTCATACGACGAGACGCACTGTTCCGTACGAGACTCTCTCATACACCGAATCGCTTCCGAGGCTCACCTGTGCACTTCAATTTGTCGCGTTGCTCGTCCGTGCCTTGAAAACAGTCGACGTTGCCGTCGCAGAGCTTGGACAGCTCTAGGAGCTGTAGAACGTCCGTCGACTCGTTCACCTGACAGCCAAAGTATCCATCTTCGAGGTTCAGGAAGAATACTTCTCGTCTCGATCCACGGCCGAGTCCTCTGAGTGATTCGGCCTACGGACATTCGTTTCAATCGCTCAGTCTTCGAACCTCTAGTAATTTCTTAACGTTCACTTTTCTTACGAATAAGAAAATTTTTGCAATATCGATGAAACAACCGCATCCAATGCCACTGTTAATAGATATATGTAAATTGCCCTCGACGAATACTTACTGGACACAGAGATAGAAGTATCCACACCACCAACGGCCAAAGACGTTTCATCTTGGCTGGAACAAACAGAAAACGAACGATCAATAAAAATAAGTCGATTCCCACGCGACAAAAAGCGCACGCTGGAATTCGATTATCGTTACGACGCTCTCAGCGACGATCGAGACACGGGTTTTTCGTACGATTCCCTGAATTACGTTCGCTCAATTATATCATCGTCCAATCTCGGTCTCGCTCGACCGAATGCCCTTCAAGCGGGAGCAAATGGTCGCCCGGCGTAATAAGATTTTTGGAATCGCTCGTGCGCGACCGACGTCCCAAGAAAACGAGTTCCGCGGAGCATAAGACACGGACCATCAGAGAAAACGACGGTTTCCCTGCGGTGAATCAATGAAAAATCCAGTGGCGGAGTTAAAACTGTAAGAAACTACCTTTTTTGCCCCGCGAAACGAGGGAACTGATGCACGTACACCTGTTCGACTGACATGCCGACAACATGCTGGCATCCACACGACCCCCTCGCAGACGGGGCCCCGAACTATATCGGCTTACCTTAGCCCTGGGCCCTAAACCCCCAATTTCCTGGTTACGCGGTGTTTTGAAATTCTAGAACTCGCTTCCCAGCGAGAAACGAATTGCGTAATGCGAAACTGTGAGTGACCACGGTGGAGAAAACGAGAGATTATGTGTTTTCTCTCGTAATTGAAAATTGGACAATTTTGTGTTACGAGATCGGGTAAAGAAGTCCAGAGTGGGACGTACAAATTATTTTCCACACACTCACAACATTATGCTCTCTGCTTTGACCCCGTAGAATCACCCTCTGAACATCCATTTGTGGATAAATATTTTAAGACCAAAATAATTTGACACGGTCGATTTAAAGCCTAGGATCTTGGAGATCTTCGCGAACAAGGAAGATTCGTTCGCGAAGCTTCGTCGAGATTTCACGAAGCACCGGAAGCGCGATTTTCATGGGGCACCGGTGCACGCGATTCGCGGAAGACGTCTTATGGCGAACGTTCGAACGGACGCACCGGCACGTCGCGGGATAAGTCAGGAGCCGGGGCGATCGAAATGTTAACAACCGTGCATCTGGTAGGAAGGATCCAACGAGAAGGAACAAGCAAGAGGAACGTTCGAGTTCGTTCGAGAACGTGGAAGATTGGCGGCGGAAAGCTCGAAGGAACGTCGAAGAGAAAAAGAAAAGGACAATTAGGAGAACGAGCAAATGGAACGTAGAAGGACGGGAAAAACGACGAGGGGAGGGGAAAAAAGACCGAGGAGAATATACGGAGGTAGGAAAAACAAGGATGATCGTCGAGGAAAACGCTGAAGAGTGACCGAGACCTGGTGGGAGAAGAGCAACGAGTCCGTGGAGACGAGGACGAAGAAACTAGCGAATAGAGGCGGAATGACGGGAAAGAAGGAACGAGCATGTCCACGAATAGCGATGAGCATTCGAGACTCTGCTTTCCTAGCTCACAAGCGATTTAGCCTCGATCTTGATAAAGATTTGTTATAGACTCGGGAAGTCTTTTTTCGAGAGGGAACGATCGTGTCGCAAAGAAGATGCTATGTACCTCTGCGGTGGACCGAGGAATCATCCTTATTAACTATTCTTGTCTATGCGTTCCCTAGTTTATTCCTGTCAGAAGGGGATTCTATGCGTAACAAATATTATTACAAATTGAATTTATATACAATGAATATTCTACAAGACACACATGCAAAAAATTCGTAAGAAGAAATAGAGCCAGGTCGCTTTTTCTGTATCGTGTAAAAAGAGAATCGCACGGATATTCGATTTAATTTCGGTCAGTGTTTCAAGTGATACTGGAGGCGCGTCGAGCCCCGTCACTAACGAGCAGAAGTACGAGGAGCAAGCAAGAGGACCGGGAAAGAGAAGGACACGAGACGCGGAGGAACGTAATAAAGGAGGGCGTGTGAGTGCGATGCACCTGTGGCCCTCCTGTCCCCTCCTCGACAGCTTGCATCGTCCACCAGTACCTCCTCGTACCCTTAACACCTCAGTGAGTATCAGCTAGACAGCTGGCGATCCAGCTAGACCCGTTCGTCCTTGGGAACTGAATTTTCGTCACGGAAATTGGCCACCCCAGCCCCGCCGACCAATTTTAGATGCATCGATAACGCCCGGCGTTTCCGCAATTCCGTGCGAACGCGCTATGGCAAATACCAACACACTGATTGAACGTACCAATAATGGAATACAAGCATCGCAATTTTTCGTTCCTCCAAATATCTAACAAGTTTACGTACAATCGTATTTTAAAGTCAAAGAGTCGCTCTATCGATGCTACATTTACGCGGAATAAGAAATCCATCGCAAGGCGTTCGATCGCTGGAGCATGTCCGAGGAATCGGGACTACTACCCTAACACACTTAGGATAAAAGAGGCTATTCAACGTGTCCAACAGTCGCGGAGATACCAGTTTGTACCATGTTCAATGTCACCCCCTATGCACCGGCCATTCGACACGCGTTCGTTTTATGCAAATCGGGTGCCTCGGAATTACGCTCGGTGGTGCTCGCAACTTCGCCGCGTCGTTCGGTTAGGGTATCGCCGAGAAATGTGTTACCGTGTCAATGATATCATCCGGTAGGCAGACAGAAGGAAACGATGACAAAACCTATCAATTAGTCGGCGTCGTACGCACGCCACATCGCAACGCGTGCTCGTGCACATGCCTCAATAACGCGAAACTCCCACGCGCCGTTGTTGCGAAACTGCAACATCGAGAGGATAGAACCGGGTTAATGCAAAATTCGCCAAAGTCATTTTCCATGGCCTACTTCTCCGTTCGATTCTCTCGATCGGCCTTTCTCTCGTTTTTTAAACTGTAACGCATTCCCTTTCGCCGTACTAAAAACGTCGAGGACCTCGAGGGAACCTTGCGCCCAGCACCCGAAAATCCGTCGTTGACTTCCTGACCAGATTTCCCTCCATATTTATCCAGCGATGAACGAATCGCTATTTCGTCATCCTTCGAACGTGTCAGCTGACATTTACCGATGACTTAACCGAGCCATTTAATTATCATGCGATAGACGCTCGCCTTTATCAAGGATAACGATACAAATGGTAGGATAGAGCCTCTAGATCCACGGATTTCTTCTCACCCACGCTTTCTCCGTTTATGGAAGCTCGTGTTGCTCGATCGGCGCCGTGAAAGTTTTTATATTATAATTTGCTACATCTTGTTTTGACGGTTTCTACAGTGCTGGACAGAACGTAATATTTTAATTAATACTTTTGTTCAACATTGTATTCGTTTTTTGAAAGGAGAAGAACATCCCACGCATCGTAGATTAAAGAAGGATCGAAAGTAGCTCACGCTAGAAAACGCTCTTGCCTCTCCAAGTGATTTCTTTTATGCAAAGGAATTTTCGTTCCTAGTTTTTGTAATTGTTCGAACGTTTAACGCTAACGATTAAGTAATTTCCATGGTCGGGGGCAAAGTTTTCGAAACAGGTAGTTTGACGGCAAACCGATCTTTCCCGGGAGGCCGTAAATTTGAACGATTGAAGAGAGGATACAGTTAGACGTTTAATGAGAGACGTCGAGCTTGAAATAGAGCCCTAATTATTACGTTGGTCGTCCTCTCGCCGACGAAACTGCGTGACGCGAAGATGCATGCACACGTGCACGCCGCGTATGAATATTTATTAATCGTTGTGCTATTTTAACGGTAAAAATTGCGCGTCGCTGGAGCTTTCTCTATTTAAACACGCATGTAGGTATCCGTTGCCGAAAGGAACACGCTCGAGTAGCGTGAACGAAGGAGAAATGCAGCGATCTTGCATATATTAAAGACAAAATTTCGTGATCGCAATTAAAATCGGAATTTACGCAGTAAAAATAAGTGTCACGCCGATAAATCTTCGATTTTACAAGAATACTGAGATCTCGTATGCGATGAAAAATACTTTAAAAGAAACCTTTCGTCTACGAAGTCTGATAAATTTTTGAACATTGGATAAATTAACGATATAAGAAAGGAGAGTAAACCTATCGCGCTTAAATTTCGTTGCATTCCCGCCGTGTTTAATAGCCGTGTAATCATAGTTCCGAAGCAATGACCCTGACATCTGCTAAGATTTGTCATAATCGCTGGTGTAATTTGTGTAATTTGCGGTATCTCCGCGCGAATTGCTTCCATTCCCGTGGCACCGGCCGCTTTGTGCTAATTAACGTAATTTCATAACGATCGTCAAACACAGAGGAAGCATAGGTCAACATCCTGGGGTTTAGGCGGACGTCTTGCATCTACTGGTTCGCATCCCAAGCATTAAAGCTTCCTCTCAATGGTACGTGCATCCTATTCGATTTACCGGCCATTAAAACGGACCATTAAATCGAGCATTAGAAAAGGAACGTCCTAGTCATTATATTTTCCAATCGAGCTAATTGACTAGCCAAACTTAACGACGAAAATCCAATATTTGAGAGGATCTTTACAAATTTTAGAAAACGCAAACACGGTTCGCAATCCCTTTCGGTTGTTTCAAGTTTCTCTAAGACCGACGTTAAAAAATGTCTTGGATAAGGCATCTGGGGCCGCCATATTTGTACGTGAACGGCTCGCGTAATTACGTTTTGCAAACTGAACGTGGTTTTCTATTAAAAGAAGGAGGAAATCTCCAGGATGCTCGTGCGAGCCGTTTGTCTCGCGATTCGCGGCGCGTTAGGAAGTTCCTATTCCGAGCACGATCCCCAACGTCCATCGTGGCTCGCCTGTGGCAACATCCGGCGTGAATCAACAAAGTATAAAACTCAACGAGAGTGGATTCGGGACTAAAACTTACGCCCACTACGAAGTAACGCGAGAGAGCGGCGAACGAGGCGAGACAGAATTATTCCGTTGCGAAGTGAAAGTTCTTTGGGTTACCGTAGCACAAACGAAACTGGCGTAACGCGCATGGGCCTCTCATCGCCCATGCCCGACCATCAAATTAATTCCGGCTCCTTTTCTTTCCTTAACTCCTCCACGATCCCATCTTTATCCCCCGTATCGATTGTTCTACGTCCTGATCCCCTAATCGATGTTTAAACAATTTTTACGGACCCACAAAATCGTATATTGTTTCGTTTTAACTGGACTCGATAAGTAGGGAAATTGGATGCGGTGATAAATGGCCGCCATCTTGGTTCTCTTGATCGCAGCACTAGATCGATGCTCTACATTTCTTAGATTCTTTTTTCTCTACGCCAGACGCATTCACTTTAAACTTTCCAAAAAATGTAAGTGAAAATAAATTGTGATCACGTTCGCGTGTATTTAATGTTTTCAGTGACTATATTATGCAACGCATTTTTACATTATTATGAGTTACTGAAATCGTACATTTTTTACCGATATTAATATTTATTTGGATTTTATCTAATTCTTGGAGTATGAAGGCCTGAATAAAGTGCCTTTTTCATGATATATTACGAATTAAAAAAATATTATATTCAGTGATAGTCGACTTGATTTCTCCAGTCTGAAATATTCTATTCTACTTTCTGTACTGGCGTTACTTTTCTTCTTTATTTGCCGTTAAAATTGCTCTTTCATTCCGAAAAAATTCAGTGAAAATATTCGATCGAAAATGCATCTTTTACAACCTAATCGCTACCCAGTTCACGAAACGTTACGTGGAACGTTGATTCGTATGCGCGCGAGGACTCAGGAAGCAGAAACAATATACGATTCCGTCTACTCGTCGATGGCTGGTGGAAATCCGGCCGAAGATCGCGAATCGTCGATTGTCGCCTTACGGAATAAATAAAATGCTAGCAAAAATCGAACAGAAACATGGAAAAAGGCCGCGAACCGAAACTCGCGCAGCCTTTGTTTAACGAGGTTTACGTCATCGCCGGAATGCTAATGAAACATTTATCTCCGCGTTGTGCCAAGCGAATTAATTTCTCGGACAGCCTTGGACACAGAACGATGATCACTCTTCTTACAAAAAAATGCGTCATTGCAAATATATCTGGCTCATCTGAAAGAAATTATCCTGATCAGAAAAGATAATTTTGACTATAAATTGAAATAAAAATAATTGTCTGTTTTTTTTCAGATTAATTAAAAGTAATTGTTCTCTATGCCGGAAAATTTTCACGTTCCATTAGTATTCCGGAAACGTATAACTGATAATAAAATTAAAGGGGAATGACTAATGTATTTTCCCTCAACAGGAAATGTATATTGGTTACGTTCCTTTCGATGATACACACCAAGCATGTCAAACACGCGGCTCGATCCATTCGATTCCGTAAAATTAATTACAATTCGTAGGTATTTGCTGATTTGTTACCTTAAGAGGGTTTCGTAAAGAATCGAAACATCGTATGTTAGTTAAATAAGCAGGAGGAGATCCTTGATCCCGGGTTATTCTTTCTCTTAAACTCGGATATGCCTATCAAATTATGGAAGTATTGAAAATTACTAATTATACATTATTAGTTTTAAGATACTTTAGAACTTCAAATTACCAATTTCCATAAATGCTGTTTTTCTTTCATAAGAAATTTCCAATGGCCGATCTATATCCTTGAATACTCGAAGCTAATATTCTCGAAGGACCCTTCTGAAAGAATTACGTTCTATAACAAATATTTATCTTTTGTAATAATAATTATTGTCATGTAATCGTTAACATAGATATACGAAAATACACAAAAATTGCAATGATAATAAAATTAAAATATCGCTAAAAGAAACCTAGAACCATAATATAAAACCCTCTACTTAGTTCTATATTATTTAACAGCTTTAATTACACGACGTGTGTCTTCCGACATTTCTTTATGGTGTATTCTCTAATTGCTTCATTAAAATTATTGCTAAAGTAGCGCACTGCGGTTTTATTTATTTTTGAATAAATTATTTGCTTCCTGTTTGCAATCTGGTCTTTCTTACGTCTTCGAAGATACACTCAAACCGATCCAAAACATTGTTGTAATACTGTTTCTATGCTCGTACAGTTCTTGTACATCTTGTACTTGTATGTTTTAAAGAGAATTCTTTCAAACCCATTTAAAATCTTAAAATCTCTTTGATCAAAAGTATTTGTATCGAATGACACAAGCTTCGCGGTGAATCCGCCATTGCATATTTCACACGATTTCATTCAGAAACGAGGGAACTTTTAACCAAACGTGGCGGAGTGCAGATGCGTGGATTGTAAAACGTAAATAAACCCGACGAAGAGAATCGAGCCGCGAAGCAGTGGCTCGTTCTGTGTACCTATGTGTACCGTTACGTTTCCCTCAGATTTTGCATCGAGTCTGCGGTGTTACGATCAAGAGACGCGTCGTAAAATGGCAGCCGCTTTGCAACGTCTAACAGTAAAGATCCCTCGTAACGCGATCGACCTATAGACGAAATCGTCGATCGAAATTCTCCCGGGTGCGTTCAACTCACCGCTCAACGGAGAACAATTACACCGGCCATGTTTCCGAAGGTCTCCCTTCCATTTTGGTCCATCGATCGCTGATCGTCCAGTGAGTTTAAACAATGCAAAATAAATATATCGTTGTTATTGTTAAGCTTCGACTATATATTAATAGAGGAAACTGTTAAGAATGGAAAACATTGTCCCAGTATAATGGACCGGCGTTCCTAGAAGGACAATTCCCAGGGTATCAGTGTCGACGATGATGGTTTCCGATTCCATCGAGCCGCGAGTTAAATCGAACGAGCACTCGATCATTTTCGATCGAGGCCAAAGACGCGAAACCTTGGCTCTCGTTCGCACGAAGTCTTCGCGTCCCGCGAATGCCATCTGGATTTTCCTCGCTCTTCTCGGGTCCCACGCGCGAATCCGCGGATTCCTTTCGCATCGCCAACGCACTAATTCACCTCACGTCGCCGCCTGTCGTTCTAAAGATGGTGTTTCGCGTCGAACACGCGTCGTTTATCATCAGCGTCGAAGCTATACTTATCGAGGCCTCGAGCTAACTACGAGATGCGCTCGAAAAGTTCCGCGAGCATTTTTGCATATCGCTTATTCGAAAGATCTACGACTCGACGACTTCAAAATACAGCAGAGCTCCGATTAACCGGCTCCCGTTTATCCGGAACATCCGAATAACCGGCATATTTACCGCGATTATTCTTCGGTAGGTGGACAAACGTCGAAATTAAAAAATTTCAAATCGTTCTAAAAAAAATTATTTTTAGTTGCAGAGGTCAATTACAATCATTTTTGGCAAATAGACATACCCACGAAATCCTACGCAGTTTCGAGAAAAATAATTCTGAAATTAATATAATGCATGGCTAGAAATATGTAATTATATTCCTCGTTTTTATCACTTCATATATGTTGGTATACTGTAGTATATTTTAGTATATAATAACATATAGGTATATTGAAAGTTACTCTAGTAACTATTGCGAAGCCTTAAAGTCTCAGACCCTTTCTGTATCAGCCTGTATCGAACAGTAGTTCAATAACAAGCGCAGAGTTTGCATGCGTGGATCACATCCCCAATCTTTTCCGCGATGTTAATTCATGAAGAGAGGAGAGCTTCACACTCTGATTCCCCTCGGGATAGTAAGATTTCTATCGAGCTGGTATGGAAGAGCTGCCTAACGCGTACCTTCTCAATTTCTTGATTATTACCGAATACAGGTGCGATCTATTCCTAAGTACAGGTTGTTTTAGAGATACACGCTAAAATGACACCGAAAAATTGCATCGAGGAAGCTAACTTCTATTAAAGGGTTGATATAAATATAAGGTGACGTCGCGTCAGAGTGAATTTTCGACAATCGTCGCGATGGGTGAAAATGAAAGATGCAGTTCGAGCGTTTAGCCGATTAGATTACTCGCTTTACGATCCCCGTCTCGAAACGATGGAACACCGCGAAGCATAATCCTGAAACTTATCAGCCATGAGAGCCGTACGCCGATACTCGAAGTCGCGGAACGTTAATTACCGAAGCGTCGTAAAACACCAATTATCACCGTCGCCGGGTAGTTTGAAACGCCATGACGAAATTCCTGACTAGTCCCCATCGCGATGGAGACGTCCCGCGTAATATTCGATGATCGAATCGTATCGTTAACGTTTATTCTCCCCCTAGAGTTACCGGTTTATTGCCGCCATGTTCAGCGCTAGGGTGCCCCACATACGGATAATACCATTGTACAACTACAATATTTCTCCGTCGAGCGTGTCAGATAACTGAAATTTGCAATAAGACATTTCTCGACAGCCTTTTTTTATATGCTTCCTCTAAGTGCATTGTTATCTCGTTTTTATTTGGCGAATAAAATAAATATGCATTCTGTAGATAGAAGTATTAAAACGTGACCTTTAAAAATGTAAAACTTTACGAGGCAATTCATATTTTCTATTATGATATTACTTTATTCCATCAGGCTCGAACGTTCAAATATTCCCGCTTTACGCTTTCCATTAAATTTTTATGCTATACAACGGTTATACTTATGCAATTAAAAAAAATCGATTAACTAGAAGAAAAGTGAGTATAATTTCGTACGAGACTCGGAATTAATTCGCTTACTCGAATACACAGAATTATGCAATACGTTTCACCTGAATCCCCTGAGTAATGAATTTATGTAAAAATATATTTTCTTAAGCAACGAGTAATGGCTTCACGTGTCTTTAAAACAATCTATCCTCGAAAAACATTTCCTGTAGCCACGAAATGTTGCGTGATCAACAGTCGTTCGTTAGTCTCGCACAACAGTCAATGTTTGTTGTTGTAAAAGTTACCATTTTCAATAGAGCATCAAGAAGTACGGTACTCGTGTTTAGAAAATTTGTATAATTATTAAGGTTACCGATTCTTAACTCGGGTAAGAGATTCTCACGACTGAATCGCAGACGACCGACTACGTCTTTTTAATTCTTAACAACGCGACTCGTTTCTGTACGAATTAAAATTACGGAGCCTCGTTCCTCTCCTGAATTTTCAATATTATTTTAACAATATTTATCGCGTGCGGGTGCCTTTAGGCGACCTCTTTGACGATCGTGCAATTCCCCATATTGAACGTAACGATTTCCTCGCGTGGGTCCGCGGGCAATTTTTTCCCACGCGAGATCTCGCTAACGGTAAGGTGTTCTGGTTGTTCCGTGGGAATTTCCGCGACAAAAAACGGAATTGACGAAAGAAAAATCGAAGTATCGCGGGACCAAAAATTTCTAGATTAAATCCTCGACTTCTGGTGTTGCGAGAAGGGTTTTAATTCAACGGTGTTTTAAATTTTCGTGAAACGGGGCTCCGTGGAACATTAATCCGTGGCTGCGCGAGACGAGCGTTCTCAAGGATCGCGTTTCCTTTTCTTCCAGTTTTCCTCGTGCACGATTCCCTCCCCCCACGACGAGGATTTTTCCACGTCTGCATGCGCAATGAGTTAACGGACGGTTTCCCTAAATATGGAAAGACTGGTGACATGCTCGTAATGGTCTACGACATTGCACGCGCTGTCTGTTGCAAGCATTGAACTCTCCGTGCCGCGCGGCGTCCCATTATGGCGCAGACTCGGTAAACGTGTCACCGGTTATTCGCGTAACAGGCGCAACGAGTTTCATTACCGCGTAACGAGCACGCGAGTTTTATCGTAACGGTAACGCCGCGATAAATTATCGAACGGCACGAGAGATCGACGCGCTCGATTTCGCGCGAAGACAGTCGCGTTCCGTCGATCCCTGAAAAATACGCTATTTATAGAACGTCGTTTGTCAAACCGTCGAACGTCGCGACGCGTACGGAATCGCGAATTCAAATTGCCGGCGTGGATACGCGCGAACAACGACCAGCGCGAAACAAAGTGCCGGATAATAACTCGATGGACCACTTAGGGTACGCGGCCGACGTGGAAACGTCGGCGTTTATTATCGGTTTTGAAGAACCGCGTACGCACGCCTGGATGACTACTGCAAAACGGTAAATTACAGCAATTTTCCTGATCGCCGTCTAACACGTGTTGCCGATTGTTAAGCGGACAAATTGATCGTTGCGAAAATTCACCGTTCTAACGTTTCTCGCGCCGCTGGCTGTCTTCGTTCTTTTTCGTTTTTTTTTTCCTCTTCATTGTAAAGCGCGCTTCGTACGAACGGGAAACAGATTGCCGGATAAACGGGAATTATCCGGCAACTATCTTCCATCGATTCCCTTCGGACAACACGCTTTTAACCGTGCTATTAGGGTCAACCGATCCGCGCCATCGAACTAAACGTTAACTTTGCCTCGCGAACAAATGATTCACGGAGAACGTCACCTGAATCGCAAGATTCGCTGACGTAACGAGCTCTAGTTTTCCACCTGCGGTGTTTCCAAACGCACGGGCCGGGGACTTATTGAATTTTCATTCGTATGTTGATTACACTTTCTGATGTTTTTCTGTTTGAATATTGTGAAATCTTTTATATGCAAACAAGAATGAATATTCAAGCTAAACAACATTCGCGAACGACGAGCAGTGAAAGTTTCCGCCAAGAAACGGGAACCGAAAACACTGAGCTGACATTTACAATCTAATAAAAATTCTACGTTTGCATACGAGTTTCGACCGTGTTCCAGAACCGATCCCGACGCGTAACTAATTAATTGGTCGATCGTAAACGTTGGGAAAGGTCTGAGATCTACCTGCGTCCGTAAAGTTTAGGCGTTCTAGAATTCGCGTGACCTTGACTGCTTCCCTTTAACTCATTTTGCTCGTATAACATTTCGTCATCGACTAATCGAGTCGTATTTATAGCATAGTCGCAGGAGCAACCTGTAATTTTCCGTGCGATCGAGACGCGAAATCTTCGATCCTCCGTTTGGGACTGACCGATCTCGCAATTTGGAGGTCCTTTATCGTTGTTATTTCCCATCCCCATTATCCCATCATTCGATTGGTATGCTTTACAAAAAAAAGTCTCAAACTAACAACTACGCTAAGCGTACTATGCGTTGCTCTTTACGTTTCACTTGGTTTTCTTTTTCGAGAGTCGCCAAAAGTATTTGATCTCAACGCAAAGAATTCCTTGACCATTTTCCGATTCGAGAAAGACAAGGTGAACAGAGATCGATCGAATGGTTGCGTTCGTCGCGAAAGAGATGACGGAAGGAAACGGCGACGTCTCGTACCTCGTAATGACTCTCATTATCGGAGTCGCTGCGCGTTCGCTCAATGAAATAATAAAATCGTCGCGGTAATGACAGCCTCGCGTCTCGTCGTACGTGTCAGCGCGCGTAACGGAACCGCGGAAGGGACTCGAAAAGTAAGCACCGACGACCCATGACACTCGGCGTCCCGAGGCTCGAATAATTGCATCGTAACCGTTAAGGGGTGGAAGGTTGCCGAGCGACAGGGATATCTCGCAGCGTGGACGGCGCATAAGAAAACATTATTAGCGGAAATTGCATCGGTGCCACGTGAATCGTGCTGCCTCGCAGCGAACCGAGTCCCGGGGAATTTATCACGACCGTTTATCGTAAACAATCAATCGCCACATAAATAGATACGCTCTCGGTGCACCGAACGGTTCTAATTTCCTCCGCGCGGATGATCGAAGTTTCTGCTAACGTCTTCCGGCACCAGAAACCAGAATCTTCCTGGAATTTCTATTCGCCATCGATTACAGTGAAAAATGAACTCGGATTCTTCAGACGTTTTAACGATTATTAGCATAACTGTAAGGTGAGCGTCGGTAGTAAATAACCGAGGTGAAACGTAAAGAATCGAAGATTTAATCGTGACTTAAATAGACGCTGAATTTAAAGAAATATCAAAAATTCCATCTCTCTACCAAAAGGTTCTGACTATTAATATTTGGTTTATAATTTTCGTTCACGTTAACAACTTCTTCCAACTCGATGGGAAGGAAAAGAACACTTTTCTGCGTGCCTGAAATAATTGTACAGCGAGCGGCCAGAACTTTCCGGTAGACCTAATATCGTAGATACTTACGCAAGTGTTGGTTACACGATGAAAAGTAACAACTGGAAAACACGCGTCGATACTACGGTAAACTAGATACACGGTGGTAGCGTACGGTTAGTGGAAAAATTATAATAAAAAAATATCCCTTACGATGCTCTAAGTTATACAGAACGTAAAACTGGTAGAATGATTCCACGATATGATCGTTTTTCTCCTTGGAGGATACCCAAGGCTGCCACTGGAACCAGGTACCGTACTCTTTGACATATAAGAGTACTGCGTTTTTTGCATGTTTAATCTTCATGATTCATACAAGTTCCTGTTATTTTCTTGAATTGTATTTGAAACGCGTCTTGTCATCTATTCAAATGAATAGTAAACAGTAATTTGTAATGAACAACTCTGCGGATAAAATATTTGACTGAATAGAAATTATTCGTGAAATCATCCTAGACCAATATTTATTCGAAGACCGCGACTAATGGGCAGCTCCAGAACCATTATTGGGCAAGAGATTCGATTCTGTAAACACAGATCCACGGCCTTGCCATACTGTCTCCGTGTTTGCATTTGCAATGCGATTTACGTAACGTGTCTGACACCTCTCCAGCGATTTTACGCAATCGTCCGCGAGTTTTATTACGAGACAGGCTCGCGAAGACGCGTTTAATTCGTCATAGCAACGGTACAAATCGAGATTCTCCTTGTACGGACCGCTAATCGCGTTTGTAATTCCGTTTTCCACTCGTTTCCCTTCCGCTAAACGACGACGACCGCCGTCCCTCCCTCGGCCTCAACGATATTTGCATGCTTGCGATCAGAATTTGAATAACAGGTTGCCGCGAATTCGCACACGGGTTTACAGTTAGGCAAACGTCGTGCTAGAAATTAGTCGTGCGTCGGTCACCGGCTCCGGGGCCCATAGAAAACCTATTATTTGTATGCTAATTTCGCGGGAGGATACGTTTTTACGACGTGCAAACGCAAATTTGCGCGTTGCAATTAAGTCGACGAAGACGTTGCTCGTTCATATTTACATTGTGACTCGTAAATCGCGGGAAAAATTGTTACAACTAATTGCATCGACGATTCATTGCGCGCGAGATTATGCAGATAACAAATTATGGCTCCGCACGATGGACAACTCGTCAGAGATCTTAAGTGCATATAGATTATTAAAAATATTAGACGCGTACTTTTCGAAACAGGATAAAATTATGGGGAACCTCGTGATTGAATTTCATTTGGAACGCAACGAGTAGATCCGTTAAATAAATAAGTAAAAATAGACGAAGCCGGAGTCGAGCGAGTTCTCGCAAGAAAAGCAAAAGTGACATTCCCGGGCGTGCCATCCGGGCAGCCCTCGTTGGAAACTGTGGAATCACCGGGTCGTCTTTCGTTTCGCATCGAGAGACAAGGAGAAAACACGGGTCATCGATATTATTAATTTGCCCCTGCCATTAACTGCGCGTCGATCCTGTACAGGTGCACCAACTCGATTACAAACCACTTTGCTCGAAGATACGTGACGATATCCCCCTTCGGGGAAGCCAATGACCGTGACATCCTGACCTACGGAGTTATTCAGCGACGGACGATCGCTATCATGGATCTAAAGGAGCAACGCGTCGAAAGAATACGAACGCGATCTGCTGCCGAGCAGAATCTTTTGCGATGATGGGCGCGTTGAATATTATGATAATCTGTCGTTTACTGAAACTCTAACGATTCGGTCGAGCTTCGCTGGGTCTGAGCCTTCTTTCCCTGGACTTGGATTAAGTTAATAAAACGTGTAAATGGCATGGAACTCTACCAGGCTGGCTGTGAAACGGAAGTGTCGAGGCGTTAGTGGAACATCGGAAAGGTTTATTCCGCGTTGCTTCCTCCTCAGAGAGGCGTAGCTCGGAGCGAAAGCAAGAAGAGAATCACGACGAGGGAAACGTCGTGGCCACGTAACGGGCTTGATACGAAAGCGATTCCCGGAGACAAAGGAAAACGTGTAGCTACACGCCCGGTTAAAAGGAGCGACCTCCTTGAGAACGGTCCTTGACTCGTAGAGACGGCCAAGATAAGAAAGAGAAGCGGCCGCGAGTAGTCGTAGAAGTAGAAGAAGAGGAAGAAGAGGACGCCGAGGAAGAAGAAGAAGAGAATGGCAGAAGACGAACAAGTAGAAGCAGAGGGGAGGGAGAGACCCGGAGGCGAGTAATGGCGCCTACACTCGGTGGCCGCGAAAGGTCGAAGAATATTCTGCTTCCGAGGAGCTCGATACACGAGCACCGGGAATACACGGCCTGCAAGAAGAGATGAAAGAGGGGCGAAGAGGGGGGGTATAGAAAGACCGCGGAGGAAAATGTATCCAACCGAGCGCAGGGGATGCCAAGTCGGTCGTTTCTCTTCTTCTCCCACGGATTTCCTTGCTCTAATGCGGTTAATTAAACAACCAACACAAAACAATATTCCTGGAACGAGATCGTGGAGCCTTGGAACGAAATCGAGGGTGGACGAGGGCCAGTAAACGCTGCTGGACAGCTTTACTGCACTTTTATGCTAACGCATGCCATTGAATACCGTTTGAAAATAATTGCAAATTGTTAGAACGACAGATGATTTGACAAAACAGGTGTAGAACGTTTTGTTCTTGGAAGAATATTTTTACTGGTCAGAGAAGAGCATCATTAATCAATCTGAGGAGCGCGATTAACCTGATGATCCTGAGGTATTAACCAATATGATTGAAGATTGCCTAGGTACCCCTGAGCCGACCTTGAATACACTTATCGGTATTAGTATTGTTTGTTAACTAGTCGAAGACGTATCGCAAATACTCATGTTTCCACCAATAAACCAATGGAATTCTCGTACAGGATTCGAACATATTCCACGAAGGTTAATACCACTTGCCTCGCTTTATCGATATTATTGATCCCCGAAGTGGATTCCTCGAGGTTCAAGGACCCCCGACTAGTCTAATACGAATCACCGCCATTCTGTAATCCTGCTCTCGGCTGAATCGTACCCGAGGTCGTGAACCGAATATGCAAATAGGTGGAGGCGAACGAAATTGATGGTTTCGATTAAAAGCCTGGAATACATTCCTATCTATTTTTTACGATTCTAATTTGCTGATTTAATTCCATTTACCATTTAAGTTCAGAAAACGACGAAGTTGCAAACGATTCTACCTTTCGACAATGTCGAGGATGACTAATTCGAGCGCGAACACCGCGTTATAAATCGACGGACGTTGAAGCGCCGGATTAATAGCCTGAGCGTTCGATTAAATATTTGTATAAAATGACTTTTTTCCGCGTTTGATCATCGATCACCGGTCGTCGACGTTTCTTTGCGCCCCGAGATGACCTACTTTCCGTCGAAAATATGATTTCCGAAGATCCATAAAAACGTTCACGCCATAAATTACAAGGGGAGTATTTTGAAAATTAACGATTCGATCCGGGCGATGCGGTCTAATGTACGCGGACGTTCCCTGCGCCTTCCACGTCCGGAATGATACCTGCGGGCATACGATACAGAAGGTCGCGAGGTGTACTCATTCGTGACCAGAAAAATTTCTCGAAGGGAAAACCTGGAGGAGGCCGGAGAAAGATCAGAGTCGACGCGCATACACGCACAGGTACGCGCAGAGGCGAGTGAGTACGGACACGCTCGTTTGTGCACGTGCACACACTAGGAGATACACTCTCTCCTCCTTTCTCTCTCGTAGATATCGTCGACGGAAGAAGAGAGAAGGCGCATGTGGCGTCTCAGGAACGAAGGATGCCTATAATCGGCAATGGACGACCGCACCTCGCCACTTTCGCGTTGCTTGACGTGGATACCGGTCTAACCGATCGACCGGTTAATCATCGTCGTCGTCTTCTCGTGGATTCTATCTCGCGCACTCACCTCTGCACGCACGCTCGTATTTATTATACGGTAGCGGGGCCGGGGATTTCGTGCGGCCCCGGGTACCGGCCCCTAAATTAATTAACCAAAGGGATAATCGTTTCGACGCTAATGGGTGTCTTTAACAGAAAAAAAGGATTCGCCTCCTTTCAATTAGACCGACCGAGGACAATGGAAAATTGATGGTACGACCACGTAAAAAAACAACAATCCTCTTAAGAATCTTAATGCATCGAGCGTACGACCGTGTAACAGTACAGATTAGACTTTGTAAGATCGACAAACGATAGAAAAAGACCTCCATTGGCAAATAGGGATTCTGCGCCGATTTACATTTTAATTAACTGCTCGTTTTCTAGGAACATTTCAATCTAGATGGACTGCTATAAATAAAGAGCGTTTATAGCAACGTCTACTAATGTATAAAACATTAACAGAGACTTTCACGTTTGCACGAATTGACTACTCGCTGACGTTCTCTTTTATTTATTTGCATGCTCGCCGAGTTAATGGTTCTCATCAACCTCAAATACGATAAGTAATATTCTCGAAACGTATCGCAAGGAGACGCGGTACGTTTTAAAAATTCTCGGTGTTTCTACGATCAAACCGGAGATTGGGTAGATTAAAACGAGGCCAGACTTACGATCGACTATGCAAACACACCCTACGCGCGTTTACTTTCAGTTTTTCTCAACATCGAGATCCGCGGATCTCTTTGATAATTACTCCGCGGATGGATCATTATCTAAATAACACGAGGATGAAACACAATATAACTATGACTAAGTTGTAATCGCAATTATATTCTTTATTATTATTACTTTCCCATCGCGAGCCGATTAACCATTCTTCCCGATGTCTTTGAATATTCTACCGGTAATTTTACTTATCCACCGATCATTTTCTAAGATCGTCCTAGAAGAGCGACTCTTAATTTTTATGTAACCAGAAAAAACAACGAGCGAACGAGGGAAATTAATTAAATTATAGAATAGACAAACGTCTCGAGAAGATGTTAAGAACCATGATTCGAGGAAAATGGAAGATCGTCGAAGGTCGTGGCCTCGGGGTCGCTGATTGCGACCGGAACCTCTTCCCGACTTATCGAGGAACAAAGATTAAAGCGCGAGGGTCTGGAACGGTTGATTTTTCAACGAACTGAACGAAGAATACGCGTTTCGTCGTTGCAATCGCACCGATCTACGGGCGTGCATTTGCGTTTGTAATAGAGAAGCGCGGCTAAGATGCAATTGGGCCGAGGAAACCGCCGCGAGGATGCATAATTGAATGAAGTCCAAGTTAAATATTACTTGCGAAACTCATAAATATGCAAAGATTATATAGGGAGCCGGAGCGATCTCCGGTTTTCAGGCTTTCCTTCCTCGAGCGTGCTGGCAAAAACCGAGCTCTACGGCCTCAGCTGTAAGCGCGAACGATCACGCCCACCGAGCACGGTGGAAGCTTCATTTTTAGGAGACCATGGGTGCCCATGGAACGTCGTCATAATTTAATTAGGCTCTTTGTATCTGCCAATGAACGCCTAAGCACGCTTGAAGTCGAAACTGCCTTGGAACGTGTTCGTTATCAGCTTTGACAGAGATAAGTAATTCTGGTTCCGTCAGGAAACGCAGAAAAACATGTAAATACAGAATCATCGACGATCAATTAGCAAGGAACACGCAAGTTTACTTGTAAGATACGAGAATTAAAAGCGAAGTTTCGATAAAAAATTGTACAATTTAGTGATAAAAGGTTTCATCGTTTTTGCGATAAGCTGTTACAATATATCGAGCAATCGATCGAGGTAAATGAGAAGAATCAGTCGATTAATGTTCCAGGATCCGTTCTGGATTATCCGGAATGCAACTCAACGAGCAATAGCGCCTACGAGCATGCTGAAACGCAGGTTTCCGTAATCGCCGAGATTGAATCGTTTCCTGCACGGACGCATAGAAATGAATGAAAAAGGACAGTCATCGGTTTGAGGAGCGTACAGGCTGTAACGACACGGGGACACGCGACAGAAAATTGCCGGTTTCGAACCAGGATCTAATTGCGCTTCCTTAATTATCGAGAGATTTTCACGTACGCTTTGCATGCGTACAAATCTGGATTTTCCTCTGCCAACTGCACTTCCTACACTCGTTTCGAATGGCGGAATTTATCGGGAGAATGATAGAACTGGGGTGAAAGACCCTAACGAACGAGAGCCCAAAATTTTTTTCGACAGTTTCTTCAGGAATAATTAAACGCTGACAAAGGACAGTTCTTCGCGTAACGCTTATTAATTATTTCCAGCAGAGACAGTCGGCGGATGCGACCGCTGGAACGCGACTGAACCGTACTTCGTGTGCGATACACATTTCGTTGCGCAACCGATATGACTGTCAAAGCGAAGTTCAAACGGGGTCACAGACAATGGACAAATGATATTTGTTCTGTTCGCGAAATCAAACATTAGGAACGATATCTTAGACAAACTAACTTAATCAGAAAATAGCTAATCATCGAAACGATCATCGAGCAACTGTTTCTAACCGATGACAGAGACATCAACTTGTCATTTGGACGTTCGTGTCTCTATTCATCGAGCAGACCTCGTATTTGGATCACGCGACGTTGGATCGCGCACGATTGAGCAAGGTGTCGGCCCACAATCCTCTCGTCTGCCCACGCATTCGCCCCAATTTCCATCGTTTCGATTCGTAATCGGGAAAATTACGGGCCCGTGTACCGCGACCTCGACAATGCCTTTCGCTATCGGTCCGGCATTGTACGGCGTTTCGATCGGTGACACAAGAAACGCCCGACGTTGGAAAGTGCCAGGGAATATCGCGTTTTACGTACACGCTCGAGCAAGTAAGAAACAGAGTATCAACGAGTGTCGATTAGGATACGGTGAACGCGTAATAGCTGTTCGAACGGACGCGGTGGACTTAAAATTGCGATACTCGGTGCCGGATTTACCGGTGAACAAAATTTCCACAGTTGCAACAATCTTTTCTAGCGTTGTTACAAATATCAGATCACATAATTCGAGCAGCGTTGCAAACGAATTTAATTTTTCACTTGAAAATATCGATCTTTAATGGCAGTTCGTTGCGTCCCACTGTGCGTCTCGCTGGTGATTTCAACGCGTGGCAGTAATCAACGAGCTCGACGCGTTCGGTGTATGTAAGTACATACTCTATATTTAACTGTGAATCTACTGTCCTGTTCCCACAGGTATTAATTCTCCCAGATTAGAGGACAATGAGACCCCTAAACGAATCCTAGGCCCCTGAATTCGACGACAATCGTACTCATCTACACAACTGCTCCGGAGGAATTCCAGGAAACGTATTCCAGTAACCGATTTTTAGCTAGTCGCGAACCGTGCTGGCGTACGGGCCAGAAGCAAACGATCGCGTAATGTATTCAGAATACATTTGCAAGATAATGGACTCTCTCGGTAGCGTTCCGAAGGCGTCGTTCGTAAAAATCTCGCGTCGCAGATGCAACCGTGAATTCCGTGAAAGCGCGAACGAATGGCCCACGATCGTTTCGACGATACTTCCATGAATTTCGATGACATTGCTCTTGGGTACATAGTTTCCAAGAGTTCGCGCTTCCGTTCTATATGTATTTAGTTCTTAGCAAGCGTCGACCAATATTGGTAATCGCGTCTTGACTTATCGAGAAGCTAATTACGCTCGGAGTTTGGCAAAATTTATTCATAATCGACGAATACAAATTCGAAATACGCCTAACTAGCTTTTGCCGGACGTTTCTCGCTCGCCTCGGCGTTCGCGTTTAATGGATTCTGATTTACGAGTGGATTTACAAGCGAAACACAAACGAATCTCGCATTTGCATTCGTTAGTCATGAATAAAATTTAACCGACTGCTCTTCGAGGGTCCCTTTTATTATTATGGAAATATATTTATAGTTCCATTATCCTCTTCCTGTTGGCTTGGTCCTCGATGCACCTCGGGGTTATAGATTCGCGACGTTGCAATTATTTACTCGTGCGGTCGATGAAGCCTCTTTGTGTTTCTAGTATTGCTCTTCGAATTTCTTTTGTTCGCATGCATGCAATGCTAGAAAATTGTATTATATTTTTCATTCAGAATAAATAAGCAGATATCGAGTTTAAAATAGAATTGATTATTTGCACAAACACGTTTCAAGAGGAAACTTTTTGTTTCTAATTAGTAATTGAATTAAAAAATGGTCAAATAATTTCATGGTAGATCAGTATTGATCATCAATGTAGAGGCTGCAGTTTTAATTGATAACTAAAAACAGCATGCTACGTTCCCCCAATATCCTCTCTATTAATCGCGTGACTGGAGAACCGTGTTTTTGCAAACGACACGATAATTTCTAGCAGGTTCGCGACGACAGGAACTGAACGTCGATCCCCCTTGATCATCAATATTTTTATATTCCTTACAGGGCTTACGCAATGCCCCGGCGGTAGTTCGTTGGTAAAAATAGGTACTTGCGTTACATCCAGAGGCGGTGACGCCGTCCAAGTCCATAAAAGCACACCAAAGGATCACTCCTCGTCACTGTCGCGTATCCTTTTTTATATTACATAGAACTGCTCACTCACTCGCGTCGGACTGGCTACACTCCCGACCCGTTTTTATCGAGCCGCTTGTCGCACGCTTAATCGTCCTAGGATCCTTCTTTTGCACATCCTCGGGATCGAAGTCTCTCGCGAAAGCACGCACACTGCCGCTGGGAAAACCGGATTCGAGCCAGCGAACTTCTATACTTGTCACAGAAAGTGTCCCCTGCTCGAAATCACTGCACCAGCGGATCACGTACGCCCGCGGTGATATTCTCGTGCTGCCTTTGCGAGACGATCGAGAAACGTCGATTTTCTCGATTTTCGTCGTCCTCGAGCCGTTCCTCGGACGAAACTTTCATTTCCAGGGGCAAAATGCGCGAAGGATCCAACGATCCGTTGGTCCATAAATTATTTTCCATAGGCGGAAGGCGACTAGAACCGATCTCTAATTTATTAACGCTCTAGAACGTTCGACCATTTAAGAACACGCAATTCCCAAGGTCGGGAAAGCGACTTTTAATCGGTTAGATAATGGCGGTGACGGAACGATTGTTATTGGATTTCTTCCGCTCATAGATCATCGATGATGAACTCGTGACGTAATTTTTAATGGAATCGTCGTTAAACTCGGGACGCTTTCGCGGGGAAGCGATTACCTTTTGCGGGAGGCATGTCTTTTTAAAGTGGTTAACGCCGACGACAACCGGAAACGGCCCCCCAAAAAGATGCAACCGAATCGAAAGGTCGTCGAACGCGCGTCGAACGAGCCAAGTGAAGGATCCAGCGTAAAAGACGGCTATTAAAGCGACGGAAAAATTGCAGAGAAATGAAAACGGGAGATTCGTTTTAGTGCGCAAAAACGCAAACGGCTCGCGTTACGCCCAGGTAGTCGCATAATTTCTGATCAGGCGGCTCGCGCGACTCACGCATATCCTTGACACCATCTGCCTAAAGGATGTGCTAAAGGTCGAAACTATCGGGCGTTCTGACATAACGGTGACTTTTCCACGCGCGTTTTCATTTCTTCCCCGAAATGGTAAGGTCAAGTTTACGCGGGAACTCTACTATTCAAAAATTGATAAACGATACTCTCGGAACGCAAGAGACGTATTCAAGTATTTTCACTAATTCGTTTTGGACGGAGAAGCATCGGCAAAAGTGTTACGCTTCTGATGGAAGATCGAGGACTTTCAAAGACCCATTATTAATTCAAGGTTGGAGGAAGAAGAGCGTGAGAGTTTTCCAACGAGTCGAACGGGAATAAAATTCCTTGGAACGAAGGGACGACCATTACGGGGAACCCCGAGAGTCTTCGTTATCGCGTTAATTATTCCGCGTTTCGGATTATCCTTGAACGAGATTCGATCTGCGAGCGAACCGGAGCCGTATGATAGGCACTCGCGGATATTCTCCGGGACGACCTTGACTTTAGAAGAAGCTAAACCCGTTCAGCGTCGAAACCCAAGGAGAGCTCCCGCCGTGGAATCCGTTCTTATTTTATCACGAGGCTGGTTCGCGATGCAACGAACGGAGAAAACCGTTGCCGGACATCGGTAATGTCCGCCGTGACCCGGTCCCCCGTTCGCCAAATCGAGGAGCAATGGCGAATGACGGGGACACCGTGTGGACCAGCGCGGAGAACGGTAACGATCACGATCGATCGACGGGGAACGGTTAAAATCGAGGCGAAGCTTCGAATCCCTGAAGCAGACGGTTCCTCGAGCACACTTACCCGTCCCCATGGCTGACAGCAGCCTCCTTCAGCCACGATGCCTCCCTGTATGCGTAGTCCAATGTTGGCTGGTTTCGCTGGTCGGTCAACGGTGGGAAAGAAAAAAATAAATAAACAACTGAACCACCTCTCGGCGAAGACGTCGTGAAAAGGACGAGCTCCTCGTCCAACCGGGAGACCGCGGACGAACTGGTGGCTGGCGAAGACTTTTGGTGAGACTTCGACGTGAGACAACGGCGACGTCATCGCCGGCCTGGTGTCTCATTGGCCGACGATCCTTCTCTTCGCTCGACTGGCCTCTCTCTTTTCGCTGCTCTCCTCCCCCCCCCTCCTCCCTCTCTACCCCGTACCCTCTCCTTTTCCTTCTACGAACTCCTCTCTCGCTGCTCTTGCCAACGATTTCCCCTACACTCGCCCCCTCGCACGCGGACCGCCGCGTCTCTGTTTCTCACCTGGCTGGACGGGATCGCTCTTACCTGCTCGTGCTCACTCCCACGGCGGACCCGGAGTCGCGCGGAGCCGCTCGAACGGCGCGCGAACTCGGAGAACTCGACGCCTGGAACCAATCTCCCTCGCTGTTTGCGGCCGTGTGCGAAAGCCTCTATATGGCACGTATACTGGCTCCGCGGAGATAGCTGTGGATTAAGTATCTTAGAGGACAGATGATCCTGTTGCTAGAGGTCAATCGAACCATGCTCCGGGCTCTTTTGGAATTTCCCGGGGTCTTCAGCGTCGCGTTCGCCAAAGTTCACCGACGACCAGCGGATGGAAATGGTACCCAAGCAGCAGCGCCTGTGCTCGGTGATGCATTATCCGAGGCAACGTTTTGTCGACCCTCCAGACCTCACAGCGTGGCTAAATTAACAAAATTTTGTTTTAAAAAGCATTCGATTTGATGGATGCATGCAACATGTTATATAACCATATCTTGCTGATAAGCCACATAGCTGGTACACTACGGTGGCAGGAAATATTCGAACAATTTCTTTTCAATCTTGAGAGGAATATTACGATTTAAACAATTTGAATTCGTGGATGAATACCGATACATTTTTCTTGTCGTCCGGCGGAATCAGCATAGGGTTCGCGAGCGCGGCGAGCATCTGGGTACGCGTTTGAAATTCCTGTCGACACGATCCATCGGCGTGCATCGTTCGGTCGCGCCGCGGGTTTTTCTTCCGGTCGCGAGATCGCAAATCAACGTGGACGTCGAACGAGCCGCGTTCCCGGTGACGCGGCGCGTTTCTACGCTGTCTCTATGAATCGACGCTGCTGCGGCAGGCCGTAGATTAAGCGTAATGGTGCAAAGTATATATAGCTGCATGTCCGTGGATTCTTCTCAGTGGCCTCCGCCTGTGAAACGCCTCGAGGCGCCGGGGTTCAGCGACACCGATGTACTCTAGCCGGGGTATATAGTGTCATTAGAGTCGCGCGAAACGCGTGTACTCCATACCGTGCGTGTTCCGTTCCGCGAACACTCGACGATAATTTTCCACAATCTGGCGGACGTTTCCGACATTTATCAACTCTGGAAAGACTAGGGGGGAAGGGGCTCACCGAGTTCACCGGGCAAAAATTCTTAAAAATACGCTATTCATCCACTGTAGAATATTTCCAAAGCGTTACATCCGCGTGCCTTACCAAAAACAGCATGTACACCTCGCTTACTGCAGGACACCCAGTATAGAGCAGCGTCTCCATTCCTTGTAATTACCCATTCTTGGGCACCGTCCTCCACGAACAACGAAGAAAGTGCGAAACGCCGCTTTAGAGCTGACAATTACATCGATCCATGCAAATATTTAAGCTGGGTTTCACCTCTGGCGAAATACCAAACGCGTTTCTTTTCGTCCATATCCTCGGGGGCTATCCAATAGCCAGTTTCGTCCTTCCTGTTCCATCGAAGCGTCCTCGCGCCGAGTTGACCTCCTCGGATCCATTCTATCAGGCCCTGCAATAAGTCCGTATCTATTAAAACAATATTTCAGACACACTTTTACGTTTCTCTACCCCTGGTGGGCAGCCACGGTCTCGCAGAAACCTCGTGTCCAGCGGGGAACCGTGAAATCCCCGGGTAACACAACGTTCGCGTTACGTAACATTGTTCTATCCAGGGCAAGGATGAACAATACGATCTTGCGAATGCAAAGTGTACCCTTTTAATCGGACACAATCGTTTCGTATCACGGTAGGATCGTAGCCTGGACTCACGGAAACCAGAGCCTCCGACCGGGTCTCATGGATCGTTGCCCAATGCTTCGAAAGATCGTATCGTTGCCTCATGGATCGTTGCTTTGATCCGCGGAAGGAGAAATTCATGGGATCCGGGGATCTTGCCAGGGATCGTTGTGAGACGTTATCCACCTCGATCCTCAATTTCTTTCTTTGGGTAAATATTCCTGTGTCCTACCATCGCATCACACTGTACAGAATTATTAGAACAAGAAGGCTTTGTACGAAATTGTTTGCATATAATGAAGAACTGCAGAGTCAAGGATGCATAGATGTCCAGGTTTCCAGGTGGACGCGCGAACCCAGACATACCTTGGAAGCACACCTTGTACCTTCTAAGACGAGTCCAGCGTAGTATAGGTAACGGGTTCGTTGGGGCACGCGTTCATTTCGTATTCTTTTCGACGATGCCGTCATCCGCCTGGCCAACTGCGGATAACTTCGATGCCAGGCCGGGGCGATCGGTTGCTCGATCAAGTTTCAAAAGCTCGGTCCGTCGGGCACGCAACCATGTTGTAAGTAGTCGTGGACATGTACGCTTTTTTATTTTCTTTGGACACGTTCACGGGGCACCCTGGAATGACGAAAATGAACGACGACACCGTTCGTGGGTTGGCCCTTCTGTAATAAATACGTGTCCCGTTAATATTTCTTTCTCTCTCTCTCTCTCTGGTGTCTTAAGCACCTCGATTCTTAAAATCCACCTCTCCTTTTTCCCTCCAACTCTTTATCCTCGAAATAGAATCTTGTTCCCCGACACTAGGTTCCATCTAAATCTTCCTGCAGCCTCCGATCGCACCACCGAATCTCGAGCTTCGTTGGTTCCAAGGCTCCAAACCTACCCAATATTCATCAAACGAAGATTAACTATCTAATTACGCATTATAACAATGTTTGCCTCCAAGGCACATCAACGGCAAATGAAGTCGTTAAAGATGAGAGAAAGAAAAGTAAACAAATAGCAATTTTTCTACGAATCAAATGGCTGGTTGATCGAAAGCAATAAATAATCGCACCGTTTCCTCAATTTAACGCTCCATTATCGGTTTTTCTATCGAATGTTAATGCACTGTAATGAACGACTCCGCGAGATTAGCTGTCGCTGACAAAGAGATAGATTGACGATCCTTGGGTATTTCGGTTTCGTAGAAAAAACGTGGACTACCCGTTTTACAGGTTGCTCGACCGGGATAATTCATCGTTTAGAGGAGATCGATGGATAGAGACGCGATGGGCGATCCAGGCGCGCGAAACGTTCGATCGAAACATCGACTAATGTCGTCGAGTGTCGCGGTAATTGACCAATTTGCGAACGTGCTGGGGCACGTGTATCGCCTGACGACGTGAACGATCGACGATCCGTTGATTCATCGGGTTACATCACAATGCGACCGCACGCTTCGCGAGCCAGCGCGACACACGATAATGTACTTTTCCGTCGGTCCGCGTGCAACAGGAATTCCTAGATCGGCTGGAGGTCGTGCACGCCTCCGTCGACGATAATCGCGCGTTAGGCTCGTTCCCGTGGATTTCCCGGTTCCGTTCGTACAGCCGCATAACCGCGCCGAGGAAAACATCCCGTCTGATTTATGGGATGGTCGTTGTCGGCGCGGACGATCGTTCGATTCGTTTCGTCCGACGAGCCGCGCGAATTTTAATGGAAAGCATAAGTGCCATACGTTTTCGCGCGACCACTTCGGGGAACCCTAGTAGTCGTATTAACAATACGTCTTGATTATTCACGCGTCGCAGAAGCGAAAACATTCGAAATTTTGAGAAGAATTCCAGTTCCAATCGTATTGGGAACGAAGAGCTGCTTTCAATGTTGTCTGCTCTCTAAATTCATCTATCTGTTACGCTAAAACACAAAAATAATTAATTACTATGTATCTTCTAATTAAAATAACTTTACTCGAATAGAAAGATATTAGATCTATCTATTTCGACTAATTGAATATAGAAAAAAGATACTGCAGAAATGAAAATAAAAGGTTCTAAAGCCTCTATTAACGACTGAGGCAATACTATGGTGGTATGTTTTATCAACCTGAATGTATTGCCTACTTTTACCCTTTACTTAAGTTTCGAACGATACCAAATACTATACAAACACATTAAACGAAACATTCGTTTTTACGAGTAGATACTACTCGTCTGTAACGAAACAAATGTTGGTTATTGAATTAATTGATATTCGAGAGTACGTACATATTAAAGTTAATTCCGTCGCTAGTTTCAATGTAACGACCATTATCGAAGGTTGATCACGAAGCCACGATCGGGTTCCTTGAAAGCTAACTGCACGTCGACTTAGGCGCATCAAGACGTATTCCAGCCGTTTATAACGATTCGAATCCGTAATTACCAAGGAACTACGAGGAACGTTTAATCGAACGGGGAACGCCGCGTCACGCGATCTTAAACTTCATTAAGGCGACTTTTTCATCCGTTGCAAGCTTAATAAACGGGATCGGAGTTTTTTCACACCGGCCGTGCACGGCTGAAATGCAATGGAAGCTCGACGCGCAGTCGAGATCAATGCTTGGACAAACGCATCGCGCTTGCCAGCATTGAAGTCTCTCGACTAAAGAGGTACCCGCTAAAACAGTCATTTCTTTCTGAATTTTTTACTCGAACGCTATTGATTATAGCTTCTTCAAACTTTTCACCCACGTTTGTACATGTTTCAAGGAAACGTATATTTCTTTTCGTACAAAAATATTAATTTATCGAAGAACTACGTTGTCCAACGTGCAAAAGCGAAAGAAAAAATCGAAGAACGCCGTGTAATTATCGTTCGAGACAACGACCGATCGGTCGAGCAATTAAACGGGTGAAAATCCCGCCTGACTCGGCATATCTTTTGCATACCATTAATTCACGAGACTTTGTTTTCAACGATACCGGAGGGCGTAGATGTTACTTCTCGCTTTAAACGAACGTCGTTATCGCAACGGGGCATCGATTATCTAATGCCGTAATAACCTTGATGATATAATTACCCAGTCGCTAGTACTGAAGCATCCTTCGCCGTTTATTACACTTTTTTCCATGAAATAACGATCCACTGTGCTCGCTCGCGAAAGCGGAACACGCCTCTTCTTTATCGTAACGGGCTCGATCAACAAAAAAGCTGCGTACTACGATTACGTGGGTCGTCGAGAAAATCAAGGGCGCTCTTCCTTGATGCGATCTTGAGTGTCAATTCGGCGGGAAAATTTTCTTAAGAGCGCAAGCCATTAGCGATATTTGTACTTTCGTTAACGCAATTCTTACAGGCTGTTTTCGAGGTCTCTGTTCAAATAATACAGGACCTACGTCAACACGAAAGCCACTCGCCAAACCAGTCTTCTTTTCGCATTCTTTGTTAGCGTCGACTAAAACCGAACGATTCTTTCGATCCACGGAAACGACGCTTTCTTCGAAATCGATGGCGCTCGGGAACGTTTTTAAGAGACTATTTTAAATCCGATGCGTTACGGCGTACTATGTGGGCAGTTCGAATGTTGTCACGCGCGTCCCACGCACACCCCATCGCGTTTCGCGCCAAATGCAGCGTCGATACCTTCCGTTCCGTAGACAAAAAAAAGAAGCAGGAACCGCGAAAAATTCCATCGACGAGGAGCGTACCATTGGAATCATGCGCGCGTTGCCCCGCGGTTTCGATTTAATTCAATTTTCCGCGATTACGAATACGAATGCAACCTCTCAGAAAATTCTATGCGGAATTCTCCGGATAGAATCGTCGTTAATGAACATATCATATATATTCAGGCTGCATCCAGTTATATCTGGCGTTAAACTCGCTCGTCCTTCCTTAATTAAATTTCTTCGTGCGTTTTCTTCGCTACGACGCGAGTACCGTCGATTTCCATGGGGATAGCGTCGAAATCCACGGATCCAGCGAAGCGCGGCAACATCTACGCGCTCGCAGGATCACTATTCCTCGGCGAAAGAGATTAGGGCGTTATTAAATCGCAACGCGGGTTCGGAGAACGATCGTCTTGAGGATGTTCGTCGGAGATGGCCTGGAACAGGAATAGCAAGTATGACGTAAGCGCCCAATCTGCACGCGAGTAAACGCACACGTGAATCCATCCGAGTGTCGGTGACTTCACCGACGCCGTCGGTTCTGTCACCACTGCAAATAGCCGAAGAAATCGATGCAAAACGTTTCGATCGTTCGTTCGCTACCGACAATTCGTTCTCCAACGAATTCACTCTTCCGAGCGGGATGAGCGTCCGAAATAAAAGTGATTACATTAAAAAACGCCATACCCATTAAACATGGAACCCTCGGGTAATGCTACATTTGAACGAAGTATTTCTTATTTAATCCTTAAGTACTGACATCAGTCCAGCGGACCACTTACTTACTCTTCGGTTATAATATTCTCGATTCGTAAGAGCGAAAGTATTATGGTCGTGGATCGAGAAGCCATGTATCATCGTCTACAGATAAGGTTTTATGTTTAATAACGACAGGTTCTATTATTTCAACTCTCCTGGTTCGTAGAGCAGGACATAAACTTACATTTTTGTTGTGCTATGGAAACATAAAATCTCTGAAATTGATGATTCTCCTGGTTCAGAGAGCAAGACATAAATGTATGCCCATAAATTATAAAATCTTTGAAACAGATAAATTTATGCCATACTTTATGAACCAGAAGAACCATCCATTACACGGGTTTTGTGTTTAAAAAAAGACGATTGAAAACATGGGACTAGGTGGAAATACTCTCGCAAACTTCTGCTTAAGAAAATAAAGATTTGTTGAAAAATCGATTCCTTCAATCACCTGTGTGTAACCCCTTAAATGAGACAATGGCGATTTTCAGAAACGAGCGTTTGGCGATCGCTGACCTTGCGCCGGAACTGAACCTGTTTTTTTTTTTTTACGCAACGTGACGCGATTCGCCTGTTACTCGATCGGATAAAAATTTTTCGAACGGCGATAAATTAGTTGACTCACCGTCGATTTACTTCTGCACTCGGATATTGCGCAATTAACACCACGATTCTTTCGCCGACCGTTTGCTCTTAACTTTCCATTATTTTCTACCGTAGCGACTAAGCTCTTGGCTGAAAATTGCGAAAGTACGAACGATTTATCGGTACGATCGCCATTGTTAGAGACGCGGAGTACGTCAAACGGAGTATTGCAAACGGTGTGGTTCGTGTCTCGAATCGAAATTGAACTCGTCCGCGGGCCAACAGTGAAAATCGCAACAACGACCGCTTAGGAATCCGACGAGTAACGGGGCGATCCTTTACTTTCGCTGTGTGAGTGACTCGCGGGGTACTTTTGCTTTTACGATCACGATGACGTGCCATGGAAAATCGTCAGGAAGGAAAATATGATCGAATTATGAATACATGGAACAAATAATAATTGAGACGTGGAATACCTATATGCCTTTCTTCCATAGACCATCTACAATTTCTATGTTGATTCGGATGTATGTTACACAGGGTCTCCCACACAACTAGGAAAAACTGTATCTGTAAAACGGTGAGAGGTCTTTATAAAAAAGTATCAGTGTACTTGTGCCCTAAACCTAATAGTTCAAGAATTACAACAGAATCTATGATAAAAACATGTTCACTAAATGCAAGTTCTGAAAAAATAATGTATCTTTAATAAACGGGCAAACATCATCTTCGAACAAAATTATCCAGAAGCTATTTTCCAGTCTACAACCACGTAATTTCTCAAATAAGAAAGAATCAATTTCTCTTGCCCTTAATAACCGCGTAAATTTTATAGCTTCTGCATTCGTCATAGAGTGAAACGCGAGCTTTTGCTGGATGAAAAAAACTGAATATACTCGGTATTGCACTGTGCACTTTAATTAGTTTCTTGTTGTCTTGCTATTTCGTCGAGATACGAAGACCGCCTACGTTTCTTTGACTGGAACGTTTCGCCCTGTAATTCGAAACGGTATTACAAGCCAAACAAAGAAGAGTTAAGGGTGTACAGGGTCAAAAGTTAATAGTTACCGATTAAATGCTAATGTTAGAGTCGCGATTCCGCGGGCTAGCATCCGATTCCGATGTTTGATGTTCAAGGTGATGCGGGAACGGTACGCGGGAACCGACCGGATGCATCGACGGTAATTTATCCGCCGTCAAATGGGTTTGTCCTTCGATGCTAATTCGTCTAGCGAAAGTCACGGGGCTAATCAAAGACGCGTTAGCAACCGGACAACCGAGACGAGCCCATAATAAAGAGCAGGTCCGTGTTCGAATCGCTCGAGATCAATGCACGACCTTCGGGGTGGTCGTGCCAGAGTTATCGAACCTGCAAATTCGATCTTTTTTCTTTTTTACACACAAAAGACCATCAAACTCCAAAGACCACCGCGAGAAATGATTTTTCGTGGGTGCATGGATCGCGTAGGCTAACACGCGTGGGCAGCCTGGCCTTCAAAGTCCTTCGGTAGAAAAGTAGGGACCAGGATCGTCGTACGCGTAGGCTTCCGATAAGTGGGAGGACTGGATTAAAGGCATCTCTCCATTACGCGTAACTGTACGTAAGGCCGACGAGAAAGTCATCGAGTTCCGCCACCAAATCTTCATTTTACCTTTCATCTTCGTGTCAGTCGTCCGAGTTTCACTTTTGATACGAAAATTCGGCGTGCAATTCGAGGCAAGCATGACGCCTGAATGGTGGTCCTTCGAATCAGGGATTGGAAAAGTTCTAAAAATGTTATGAATAGGCGAAAAGTTTCCATCGTTTTCGGGCCAATTTGTTTTATTAACGCGATTTGAACAATTGCGGAACCCACTTTGTTAATATTGTTTGTTTAATCGGAGAGTCTGTGAAACCTATCGCTCACTTTATAGGTTAATCGCCAAAAGCGTAATGAAGCAGACCTATCGATATATCGATCGAAAGTAGCACGCAGAGCCACATACGTGCGAACGATGGAAACTTTTGCATACCCCTAATAGATGTTAATGGCTGTTATATAAAAGTTTTGACTGACGCACTTACGAAGAACCGAAATGATGTAACTATTATAAATGGGAAAGGTTTGAATCAATGCTCCGGTTACGATTCTATAAAATCGATATTGTTGGGTTGAGTCATACGTAATTACCGTTTTCTCATGTGTACTTTGCTTTTCTTTTAACACGGTAATATTTGGCACTAAATGATCTTTATAACTTACTCGCTGATCCATGGGGTAATTCAGAAACTCGGAGGAAGAAGGTAACACAAATGTATCCACGCTATAGACTATCTTGCATCTAATCAACATAAAAGTACAAATTCATGATACTTAAGATTACTGTTGTGTACATACACATCAAAAACAAGTTTATTAAATATTATATTTATACGATAACTCTTTATTGTTATTTGTTTTTTATTTAGCAGATGTAGCTTTTCTTTGTTTGCGTTGCTCTTTGCGCTTTTGTTTCTCAGCAGCATCATGGAGACGCCTCTTCTTTCGGAGCAGCCGCATTTCTTTAGTTCTCTCCTCGCGACCTTTCATCATACTCCTGTACAAGTTTCGGTGTTTTTTCTTGATCATCCGTTCCCGAAGTCGATACTCCTGCCTCTCCTGACGATTCTTCTCCCATGGATCTTCTTTCGTCACCTGTCCACTTTTCACCTTCATTTCCTTTTTCTGCAATTAATAAACACACAGATGATAAATTAATATCGCGAGAACTTTCGTAACATTATATTTCACCGACGATAATAGCTAACCTTTTGCAACCGATCTTGTTGCTTCTCTTTGTCTATGTTTGACATCTCTTCGTCAGAATCTTCTTCTTCGCTCTTCACAGTTTCTTCGCCCACATTTTCTTCCACATTTTCGTCTCCTTCTTCATCAGCATTATCTTCTGATACTTCGTCGGATTCGCTTTCCGCTGATGAATAAAACAACGATTACTCTCCATTATAATATAATATACACGAAAACATACCATCCTTTAATTTAAATCCAGGGTCCAAGAGAGTACGTTGTTCTGGTGGAATGTATACTTGATCGTGTCGACTGATCGAGAATGGCGAAAGATGCGGCGGAAGTATACAGCCCATTAGATACTTTTCCACTGGCAACAATTCCCTAGCATTAACTGAATCAAAAACCCATTGTGGTTGTACATAATATCTGTAAGTGCGTAAAGCGATTAAAATGACTGGAAGTACCCATAAGTAAAACAAGGAAATCACGCATTACCTAGAAATATATTGTTTCGGCATCCTAGGTCTATCTACTATGTGATGAGTTATTGTTTCGTCGCTTTCGTCGAACGTTGCTCCGACATAGAGCAACTTATCCCAAGACACCTCCGCGCCAAAACAACGCAGAATAAAAACCAATGGTTCTCTTGGTACTTCTCTGTTTAAAAAAACCTTTAAGCCTTTGAACAGTGTTTTCAATTTTTTAATTTTTTCTGCTTCTATCCTGGCTTCTTCCAATTTTGTGGCGTCACCTTCCTAAAAAAATCCCATACATGTGAGTTTGCGGACTCCCAAATATCTGCAGCCTCCTTAAGGTTCGCCGACCACAATTAAATTCTAATAAATTATAATAATTTACTTCATAATTACATTTGAAAACTGATCCATCTGTAGCTCTTCATCTTCTGCATTCTGCATGGAAGGATCCAAACTATTTAATGGTACATTCAATGCACTTATTCTCTCAGACACGTATGTCTCCTCATCAACAAGCATCTTTTCATTATGTTCTATCCATAAAATATTAAATATTATACTAATGAATACATTGTTTTTGTAAAAACAAAAAAAAAATATAAAAAAAAATCAACTTACCACTAGTAGTAAATTTTGGTGGATAATATAAATTAAGTGTATGATAAAGTCTATAATTAACAAAGCCTAACAATACAATGTAGAATTCCACGAATATAGACATGATTTTAAAATCTACATCATCCTTTACTTGTGGTTCAAAACAAAAGTGATGAGGTACAATCCAAGTTATTGTTTGTCCTTTAATTTCAGCTTGATAATAATATCCTTTAATTGATACAAATACTTTGCGTAATGCCTTAGCATTAATCACAGCATGTAAAAACTCAACTGTCAATCTTCTACATAATAATGATTGATCTCTAGGTATACGATGAAGAGATGGAAATGTGCTAAACAAAAAACACAATGTCAAACAATCATCCAGATCTCTGAGAGCATCAATGAATGTTGGATAACGTTCTTTAACAATGTGATCTAATTTTAAAACAGGATGATTCCTTAAATGTCTCTTCATTTCTGAAAATTCTCTTAAAGCTTTCGCCCTAGCAACTTTCTTATTAAATATCTGAAAGTATGACATTTTGTTAGAAGTTTGAAAATTTTTATCACAACTTTTGCGACAATGGATCGATTCAATGTACCTTGTAGTCGCGTAATTTCCATATTATAGGTTCATGCAATAAAAATTGAATGTCTTTCTTGTGATATAGTGTTTTGATACCAGGCTCACCCTTCTGAGCTCTTTTACGGTTACGCGGTTCTCTTGGATATATACCTTTTAATATACATAATCGCCGAAAATCATTCAAGGAAAGCTGCAACTTTTTCAAAGCAGCTTTCCTTGACATAAACTGTGCTCCCTCTCCAACTTCATACTACAAATATAAAAATATTATGTCGACATTAACTTACGATACAAAATAACCTCAATTGTTTCAGCATTGTTATTTACAACAGAAATAGAAACCATTTTAACATACCTTTTTCTTCCCTATTACGACCATTCTTACTTGTGATTTTTAATACAATTAACCATTTAAAGACTATATTAACAAATTATAAATAAATTGTAGAAAGATTCCACGTGCTCCCCTGAAGAAAACTGTAAGTTTAGAACGTAGACTCAAGGATTCAGAAACATCGCATAGCGCCACCACGTGATGCTAAAATTAATCAAAATTATTCAGACCAAACAAAAAGTATGCATGTATGTAACGGGATATTTATAAAAAACAATCAGTATTTTTATTTTTAATATATTTTGATTGCGCACAGCACAAATTATATACAAAGTTATACGTTAGCACATTGTATTAACCTTTTTAATCATCTTCGTTTGAATCGCTTTCACCATCACTTTCATCTTCTAATTCTGGCATAGGAAAACGTAGAATAGCTGCTATGCCCGTAACTTGTTCTAATTCTAGGCACAACATAATTAAAAACGTTGTAAAAATGTTGAGTAATGCCAAAACTTAAGTTGTTAAACTAAAATACGCGAAACTTACGTTCGCCAGATACATGGAGACTCGAAAATATTTTCACGTCCCCGTTAGACTCTCTTACACTTTCGACTATCTCAACATATTCTTTTCTCAAAGCAATATCTTGACACCTGGATGTAGGGATTATTACGATAAATAAATAAGTAAAACTAAATTACAAAAATATATTATTTTAGTATTCATGACTTCTACGTGGATGCCGCGTCTAAGTTCAGCAAGTTTTGCTGATTGTTAGACACGGGATCCATCCGAAAGCCATGAATACTACTATTAACTCCGACCACGAAAGCTTTAAATCTTGATTATTTATTTACCTAAATAATTTGTCCGAGATAAGCAACGTTTCGACAGCTTGTGATTCGATAGCTTTATTAATATGCTTTTTTCCATAAAACGCTCTAGAAGGATCAGTTTGCAATATTGTATAAAATGCTTCCAAAGCTTTCACCTCGCCTGCTGCCTTCGTATCAGAGATTCGAGAGATGACAGCTGGTTCAGCCAGAACCTCTATTGTAAAAAATTACGAAAACATGTACCATTATATTTTCTTTACTTTCTTAAAACAAAAATTAATTTACCTTTTAACGAGTGTTTGAAACCGGAACTCGAATGGACAAGTAAGAATTTACCCTTATTTTCTAATATTACTTTGTTGTCTGTTTTAATGGCCTGTTGTATCATGTAATCCATATACTGATCTTTAACAAAACCAGGACTAGCAAGAATAATACATTTCACAATATCAAAATTGATGTGTCTCAAGATTCCTTGCATTATATTATCATAAAATCTTGCTAAACCCTAAAAATTATCTAATAAACTTCTATTTCGTATAAACACGATCAAAATTTATTTAACCCTTACCTGGTATTGTGGGATATTTTAACACCCTAACGATTACATTTATTTTATTCGTAGTTAACCCTTTGCACTCGGCTGCCCCTTCTGAAAAGATATCGCAAATCCAACAAACAACTCGAATGTCTTCTCTAAGGAGACACAAAGAAATTTTTGGTGACTATAAACGACAAAATTACGCAAATATAATATTTTTTAAAAATTATGTCGGCACCCACTGCCGCAGTTACTGCATTGCAAATCTGTGATTGTTTCAAACGTTATCACGCATTATAAAAATATAAGTTGTAAAAGTTTGATTTTTTTGTCAATAAATAAGTTCAGTAAGATTGTAAAGCAAATATCTGTTGCTGGTAACTGATCAGAGGAAAGTCTCAGAGTGCAAAGGGTTAATATTATGCTCTAGTATTTTGTATAATCAACTGCATAAAATAAAGACAATTATACGAGAAAGTTGTCACTTTTTATTTTTTAAGACTATATTTTAAGAGATTGTAATGTCTCACGATTCCAAATACGATACCGGTTAAAGGTTAAAATTAATAACTGAAACCTTTTCATGCTGTGAAACGTTTCCTTTCCTTTTTCTAGGAATAACTTGGTCTATTTTAGCACGTACTATTGTCATATTTGAAGTTATTAAACAAATATGCGCTATGCCTTCTTGCATCACCACAGCTGCAACATCTGCATTCTGAAGTAAAATATATAATTGCTCTATGAATGTGGTTTGTTGTTATTATTATTATTTTTATCATTACAATTATACCTGTGTAGGATCACATGCTGTATCAACTCTTTCCAAAGAAATAGAATCCCATTTAATTTTACTAATTGTAAATTTTCGATTTTGTTCTACATCCAATGTGTGATATGCTCCCATCTACAAAGAATTATGGTTGCATATGATGTGCACTCTTCATAAATTTTTTGGTAATTGTAAATTGAATTACCTTAACATGTTTATTTTCTTCTACATTTCTACCTTTCAGTCTTAAAACACATGCTTGTGTATCAAAATCAATGCCTTCCACAGATATAGTAAGGGTAGTCCTCACCCTATAATTATTAGAGCTACCAGTTGCAGATTCTGTTTGCACTTTCCTATAACAAATACAATCCAATATTAATCATTATGCTTTCTATCACTTGTTTCATAATAGTAAGCAACATTAACATTCATACCTAATAGTAGAGCAAGTAATAAGATCTCCTTCACTAATTAGATTATATGCATGCCACATATCTTCTGTATTTTCTGGGACAAGGGTCACACTCCTAATAATTTTTGTTCACATTGAATTTTAACAGTTCTTTGCTCTCAATATAATAGTTTATTACTAGTCTACTTACCCTTTTCTATCTTTATCAATATACTTTGATACAAGCTTCATTTTATACTATTTATTTTTATATTATATCTGAAAATGTAACACATTAAACGTACGTATAAGTATCGTACCAAGTTTAAACAAATTGTATTAACAAATACGAAGTGTATTAAAACTCTGAATTGGTGTTATTTCAATTTTGTAATAGACTTTCTCGTGATATTTTAAACTCATTTTAACGTATCAAAGAGTTAAAAAGAAACGAAGCACAAAACACAGAAAACATTTATCTAATAGTAATTACGAATCACATGGCATATTAAAATAAGAGCTGATTCATAGGTTAGGTTCGGATCAGTTCCGCTTAACGTTTCGTAACGTTTGAAGAATGTCACGTAATTACCTCAAGTATAATTGCACTGATTTGTATTTTAAAAAATCATACATTCCGTGTTTTACGCTTGATTGGAATGATGTAAAATAAATTGTGCCATATGTCAAACATGATACTTTTCCGCCGATCAACAGCCCCATTCATGGTTCGATTACCGAATTATCTCTAAATACAGGTTTACAGATGGCGTGTGAACGATATTCTACAAATTTAATACAACCAAAAATTCGTTACTTCGTTCCATTCGAGGGGAATACGGCATGCTAAACACATCCCCCTACTCTTTGACTAGATTCTAATTGCCCCACGTCCCACAGCTGGAAATATATAGCGTTCTTTAAGCTTTATAATAGGTTATGAATCAAATGCAAAAATGTTTAGTCTAGTCTAAAACACGCATATCTATAGTTTTTTAGTTTAAAAATATAATTAATATCATTATTTAATTTTACATTTTAATAAAAAATATTCTTTAAAACTGAATATTCATTCATATGACAATTTATAACTAATACAGACAATTTATCAAATGCAAAGTTTCCGAACATATAAATTTACATAATTTTATTTATAGTAACTTATAAAAAATTGTATCCTTTTTAGTGTTCAATCTAATAAAAATCTTCTTCTGCTGTATTTTTTGTTCCTGATGTTTGATTTTTGATCTGCTCTTGGCTTCTGTACATAGATGCTACTTGTTGCGCTGAAGTGGCTTCCTCGTTAGTTTTATCATCGCGAATGCGAACAAATCGTGGAAATCGCAAAGATATACCCTTTTCTGGGTCAACAATTCCACTGGCTGCCTTATGAACAGGCGAGACAGACAGGTCCGCGCATTTAACTTCCCAAACTTGAATAGGTTCGAACCAGTGATCGGGTTCTTGGGATGCGTCGTAACGATAGTATGTCTTAGTTTGAGGTATTTTATGTTCTTTAAGAAATTCAGTGTGTTTCTGAAGATCCTCTTCGCTAAATCCAGTACCAATCTAATCAAAGAAATAGAGGATAATACGATCGAGGAATTACACGCCTCTAATTGCTGTGAATTTATTGCGAAGTTAACGATATTCACCTTACAGATACTCTGATATTCTTCGTTCTCTTGATCATAACAAGCCAAAAGAAATCCTCCATAAGTTCCTGTTCTCTTTCCTTTTCCTACGTATCCACCAATAACCACTAAATCTAATGTGTCGCCTACACCATCCAAGTAATCTTTTTTGAGTTTTAACCAATTTCGAGATCGCTTAGCAATCTCGTATGTTGCATCCTGTTCCAAGGTCTTTACCATGAGACCCTCACAATTACCTGTTTAAATTTTATTATGTATATTTTGATACTTAATCACTTTTATATAAAGAATCTAACCTTTGACCGATTCGTCTAAGAAATCTTGTACTTCTTCCATGGTTGATGTATCTAAACTAGTTGCGAATTTCCATTCTCCTTCGATTTCTTGAAAGTTTTCTTTCAATAGCTCGCGACGTTTTATGAATGGTTGCTTCACTAACGATTCGTCATTTAAATACAGTAAATCAAACATAAATACACATACATGTACTTTAATATCTGCCTCATTTGCATCCTGTAATAAAAGAACGCATATAAAACTTCTGAATTAATTAACAATACGAACTCTATGTAAAGTTGATACTACTTTGCGTTTTCTTGTACTGAGTATTTGGAACGGAAGTATTTGCTTATTTTCATTATCCCATGCAACCGCTTCGCAGTCGAGTATACAACTTTTAATACTCTCCCCTCGTGTATTTTTGAATCGTCCTATAATATCAGGGTATTTACTAGTATTGTTCTCCTGGTTCCTACTGTAAATACTAATATCACCATTTTCAGCAAAATGAATCTGTAAAATATTTATTTATAATTAAACTTCACTCTATTTTTGACAGTATGTAATCACGATATTCTTATTGACTGAGGAAAATGAACCTGAGCTCTTTCTCCGTCGTACTTCCACTCGCAAGTAAATTTCAATCCTTCGAAACGCGTTAATACTTCTTGAACACCTTTCGTGGGATGTGCTAACATAGGTTTCATAGGTATACCAGGTGTGATTTTACATTTTTTCGGTAGCTCCTTAATTCCTTCTTTCAACAAAACTGGAACTATTTTATCGTAATTCGGGCACTCGCTAGAAAAATATGTCTCGTATTAAATATATTAAAATGTCAGTTCAAGTAATCGTAATAGAAGAAAACCATTACCAATATGTTGTTTTAAGAATAAGCGACGTCTCATCATACTTTTGCTTAAAGGAATCGCTCGACATACTTTTACTTGCATCTAAAACCTCTGGTGAAGAGCCCTGCTCTGGTGGAGTCATTGTACATGCCAATGCTAACGCCTAAAAATATTGATCGTCCATTAGATTTATTATAACTCTATATAGTATATGTGTACTTACTTGTAATACAGATTGTTCTGCTAGGCCGATTCGAAGCTTACCCGCTAAAGACCTGATTAAATATCTGGCTTCAGTGAAACGACACGCTACGAATAACGACTGAATTTTATCCAATTTCTTGGTTAAAGACTGTAAACAAAGATTACATTTACACATACGTGGAACTGCGACATATACGTCAATGTTAACAAGTGTCATACCGCAGAACCAGTCATTTGCGCTATCTCCTTCAATTTAGAGTACACATTAGATACTGTTAGTGGAGGTGGTTGAAACATTGTTCTTTGATTAGAACGACTACCCTCTGCCACAATACCTAAGTCCCCAACTTGCTGTACATCTACTTTTATTTGAGCTAATGTTCTACCAGTACATTGTGCAATAGCTTTCATAAGATTTGTCTCTGCTACACCCAATTCAATTCCTGGAACAGTTTTGCGTACATAAATCTTTTCCGGACAAATACATTTTTATACGCGTTTACCTTCGTAAGCGGGTGCTAGCTGATTGAGACACAAATATATACTTGGAAGTAAATCATTTGGACTTAAAACTATGACAGAACGGAAGTACTTCGATAAAATTTCTATTATCTTCAATCGCGCACTTGTTTCTTCGATCAATTCCAATGTACGTGTTAGCGCGATGTATGGTACTCTATTAAAAAAGGTTATAAAATAATATGTTCATACGATAAATAAATTATTAAAGAAAGATATAAAACATACTTTTCTCCCTGTTTCCAAAATGCATCATTTATTGGATGATATTTTGAGGCACTAGGATTATAGGAATGACTTCCAGGTTTCTTCTTCTCCCCATCATTTTTTATATTTTCTGTTTGTTTTGGTGCTAAAAAATATATATTACATTAAATATGTCGTTTCTTTAATATAAATAATTAAATATTTACCAAAGAAATTATGCATCTTTTTAATAGGCTTCTCTTTTTTGTCTTCTTTTTTTTCATCTTCTTTTTTTTCATCTTCTTCTTTTTCATCTTCTTCTTGTTCATCTTCTTCATTGTTTTCAGTATGGTCTTCAATTTTCTTATCAGATTCTTTTTCCTCATTTAAAACTTCTTCGTCGGATTCGTTTTTTTCGTTAACCAAACTGCTTTTTTTTCCATTGAGATCTAATTTTTTTGGACTATCTGGCATCTAATAATTGATGTAGTTAAATGTTAAATTACATTTACATTTGAAAAAATTGTACAATGAATGAACATACTTTCACTGGCAAATGACCATCTTCATCGCTGGAGTCATCAATGGGTGCTATTATTCTTGATCTTTTAACAATTTTCTTAGTAGCTTTTTTTGAACTTGTTTTAATATCAGACTTATCAGAAGATTTCGGAAATTCAGAATTAGGAGAGCTAGACTGATTCTCATTTCCTAAATCTGAATCATTCTCTATTTGAGCCTCATCAGGTGTCTCACTTTTTGTAATATTTTTCTTTTCAGTACTTTTTGATCTATCAGTCTTTTTCTTTTTTTTAGTACCACTACTTGGAGTTTTTGCTTTTCTTTTTTCATTTTGCTTAGATACTTCAGGTGACAATTTGATTTTAGGTGTTTTTCCTTAAATATTTGGGCAATATTAAAAGTATGTCACATGTAACTTATTTTCAATGAACTATTAATTGTGAAAATGATGCAAGTCATTTAACTGTTTACCATTTTTCTTTGACCGCGAAGGAGTCTTTGATGTGGTATTTCTCTTTGAAAGTTTATTTTCTGATTTCTTTGTGGAAGGAGGACTGCAACAAAATTATCATGAAGAAATGTGTACTATCAAAATAATATATAGAGCCATTATTCAAAATACTGATACCCATTCTGGAATCAATCATGTACATAGTATATTTTTGTAAATATTTATTTCAATTCCACTTACCTCGATTCGCTGTTCTCCGTGCTATCTTCCCTTTTTCGTTTAACACTCCCGGGACTGTCATGTTCATTGTCAATAACTTTGCTGCTAGTATGTATCCAATTAAAAACATTGTTTACTGTCAGACGCGAAACATTGTTCGATCGTGATACTTTATTCATACATACAATATACCAAAAACACTTAGAGCATACAGTTACCCGTGCACATGCCACAAGTTTGAACATAATTGCAGAATCTGATGAAACAACAAAGACTTAAATTATAACATACCTTGAATTACTTGCATCGCTGCTATCTTTCTTCGTAGTCGCTTTCGTGAAGAACGATCTATGATTAATTCAAAAAGAAATGAAAAACATATCAAAGAATTTGTATACCTATTAATTCGATACAATGCAAAGTTAACAAAAATTTAATTTCAATTTTTCGTCGTTTTACTTACGTTATGCTACGCTGTGCCATTTTCGCGCCGTTTCTAACCTTAGCATCGCACTGAACATCGTCTTTTCCCGCGTATTTCCTCCAACATAATCGCAGACATATTGAAATTTAAAATTTTAACGTACGCAACAATTTATTAACGTGCAAAATGAACAAATTTAAATATATAGATCTGAAAGTTATTCATTTTTATTACGCAAGTTTGGTTTTGTTTGGCAAGAATTTCATTGGGAAACATTGGAAAGTTGGCATTATTCTTTACAATGACAAACACAGCAAGTTTCTTGTAATTTAATATTAAATAAAAAATTGAACGATACAATTGGTCCATAATTAGAACGTAACTTAATCGTATTTTTGTAGTAGTTCGTGGACATTAAAATTTTTTTTAAATCAAATAAACGGAAAGGTCAGGTAACAAAAAACAATTATCGTATTTTTTGTTACTATATTTCTCATGTCTCTTGAAATCCAAACACATCTATTTATTATCTATTGATAAAATAATACAATAAATATCCGCATTATCCTAAAATTAACAAAATATCTTCCTTTTTTTTATTTTTTATTCCTTGGTCTAAAGTGTGCAACTCTTTTTTCGAAGCTTTTTCAAAATCGTGTTCTTACAAATTTAAATGCAGTATTCTTTGTAACAACAACCAGCCTTAGCCAATAGATCATTCGGTGTTCGAAAAATAAAGCGGACAAATTAAATTTATTGATAACGTATCGATTATATAAAGTCTTAAAGTATCAAGTCTGACAACAAGAGGCAAAAATGGAGTGAAAAAATTCGTGATTTTTTTTGTCTCTTTTGCTTACACGCGCCTGACAATACAAAGTAACTGTAAATAGAAAAAAAAAACGAAAATTCGACGGAGGCAAGATATATTTGCGCTCATTATTTTCACGTTTATCTATGGTCTATATTAACTGTGCTAGCGTTATTCGTCTAAGGATCATTGAGTTATCATCCAGTAATTTACATTCGATTCTATACATAAAGTTGTGAAGGGTGAGCCCTAAGAAAATTCTTACCATGACAATTCCCTTATGATCCAACATGGACTTAAATTCTTTAGTAGCTTTATTATCTTATTTTCTTTTTTTTTCATCTCAGAAACAGTATAGCGCAGATTCACTTGTACAAATTTTTACCCGCTTATCTTTTTATCGACAGTTTGAATTATTTAATATTATTTCTTTTTTTTTTATTCGAGAAACATAGCTGGCCGGGAGGCAAAAGAAACATATTAGCAACGAATTTATGAGTATCAAACGAATTAAAGGATCACAGGGGTGATAACAAAGAAACAGTTAATAGCTTTAAAATTGATTTTCAGCAAAAGGGAGATCATAGTAAGATAAACTCAGTGGATCCCGCGCTCGCTTCCTATAAATGCTACAAAGCATTGGCGATAGAAATGAATCTTTACTTTGAGAGCCTTATATAGACAAAGATTAATATTCTCCTGTACCATATTGTAAAATAGAAATTTGTAGAAATTACTACGGCTAAGTCAGTTAAGTAGACATGTCTTTATCCAGTGATTCCAACAAGCTTCAGGGCAAGGTGTAACGAACATATGGGACTTCCACGTCGTTACCATCAGAATCATTACAGCAGAGTTCGAATACCAATGCGCGTACATGGGGTTCTAGCTTCTTCTTTGATACCTTTTTCACTACCTCCGACATCAGAAGGCCCATGCGTTCCTGGCATTTAGGTTTAGCCATGAAGAACGAATAAAGCATACAGACACCCTGCGACAACATAGTGACCTCCAGATTGTGATGTTCTTTGAAGTAATCTAAAAATTCTTTGAGCGTTAGTTCTCCCTTTACTTCGAACCGGTCCCACAGAGTCCATTCTGTGTCGTAGTATTTCAGTTTTGGCGCAGCAATAGGTTCGGAAAACCCAAAGAATGGTAGAGCCAGATTGACAAATCCATTCTTGTAGATAGCCAAATCTCTGACGCCACGAGTTAACTTGATCAATTCGAGACATACCAGACCAGCCACTACCGAAGTGGTGGTAGCGATTGCTGGTATGATTTTACCAGCGATGAGTTTACTCTTATGCCTATCGGCAGGTGGAATTTTATAGTTAGTAGCACGGAGATTTGAGGCAGCCACGATAAAGTCTATGTGGAAATTAGTATCGTCATCCTTCTCGAATTCTTGCGGATGAATTACTAGACCATTAAGTTCCTCAACCTTTGGCAGTTCTTCTTGTAATTGATTAAGTCTCTCATGGTCGATATTTCCGCTGCCATTGGATACTTGAACCTGTGAGTCCGTCTCGGCGATCTTCACTCCAGACTTCGGCGTAAATTCTGGTACTTTCACGGTAGCCGCGATCCTAGCGATTTCTTCCCGGTTTCTATTTATAGGAATACTGTAGACTTTTGCTTTCAAGTTAGCAGCAGCTACAATATAATCTAAATGCAATGGATCGTTAACGTTGAATGTGAGCGGATCGGGACACCGTTTAGGACCAGACCAGAATGGTTGGCCACTGGATGTTACTTGATCAGGAGGAAAGTTGAATAGAAGTTGTCTAATCTGATTGCTATATTGTTCTTGCCAATGGCAACGAGCCCATGCGATACAATCTGCGAAAGTTTTTGGTCTTTCATCGATCAATGCCGTTTTAACAAATTCTAATACTTCTAGAGGTTGTACCCCAGGCAGTTTTAGCGTTCTGTCTACAAATTGTGGATCAGATATATATTGAGCGGCATTTTCCGCAGCCTGACGGAATAAACCTTCGAAATTATCTCTAGCCCATTGTAGAGTATGTTCTATGGCATTGGGGAAATTTTTTAATGTGCAAATTGGTATACTCTTTTCCGGTGGATCTTGAGAGGAGCTATAAGATTCAGTTAAGAATGGAACAACAACTTGAGTATTGCCTTTTGTACCTAAGGTACCAGACTCTAAAAGAGGTTTTCTATAGTATACGCAACGGCGGTCCATATAAATACGAGCATTAACGTTATCTAGAGCATTTGCAACTCCATCTAGAACCTCAAAGAAGTCATCGTTGTATATCTTTTCCGTTTCTGGACAAACTCTATTTTCATGAGCAATTACTTTCATATCTGGATTCATGCCTCTTATAACTCTAGCTGCTGTTGACGATTTAGATTGTTGGACATCGGATGGTCTGAATAGAAATTGTCTATTCAAATTAGATTTTTCAATTAAATCCATGTCAGTGATTGTGACACTACCATTCTGAGCACCAACACCTAACATTGCAAAGTTTTTGAGCAATTCGCAACCAATGGCTCCTGCTCCTACAACAAAATATTTTAAGCCTCCAATCTTTGACTGAAATTTACGACCGAAAACGGCGACTTGTGAATCGTAACGTGATCCGGTGGGGGCGCAATCTTCTTCTGTGAGTTCAGAACGATCTACGGGCAAACATTCAATAGCATCAAAATACAACCACTGATATATAGGATGGAATTTCCCAGAACAGGCCTTCATAACTTCTTGAGCTACGATTCCACCAATAGTAGCATTCATTGGATTCAAATTACCAGAAGATATCTTTGCAAATATTTCAAGCAATTCTACATTAATCTCAATTTCACTGCCTGTTTCTTCTTTCATTGCTTTAGCAAGAGACAAAAATTCATTTGCATCTTCTTGATTCCATGGTTTGGGTAGTTTCCCTTTTGTTTCTACGTAACGGTGCAACACTGAAAAAGCAAAATGCATCTGCTCCGGATAGTTTAATTTTCCGAAATCTGTGATTTGAAACTTGGAATCCTTTAAAGCCTCTGTCAAAGAAGAAAAACGTAGGGTCTTTGGCATCTTCACTTCTGTTACTATGCCACCGCGTATGTATTCAGAATATTTAGATGTATCTCCAATACTGAAAGTATATGGGCCAAGAACTTTAATTTTTATTGGTTCACAACCATTTAACTCTGTCATCCCTTGTACTTCAGAAAATGTGACGTAGTCACCATCTTCCATGCCGTGACGTGTGTCATCCAAACATGTGACAACACCTTCAATATCTTGAGAGATACTGGCAACCATTGCACTTACAGGTGGTTCACCATTGGTATCAACTACTGCAAATGATTCCCCAAAGTCACAGAACACTTGAGAGAAAAGACCTCTGGTATCTGCTATAATAAGTGCTATGTCATTTGCATGAGTAATTTCAGAGATGCGTAATTGCTCTTTTAATGGGGTTTCAGTCAGAACAACAACCTTGAACTTCTTGATGTAAGAATCTGTTAAAGGTCCAGAATAATGGCGGGTAGGGACATAATTATTGAGCTCGGACAAGCGCTGACAACAAGCAGCAGCTCTGTTTTTATCTGAAAATAAAACAATAAAAAATGCAGTTGTGCTCCATTTAACCATACGATGATTAAATACTATCAAAGACTGTAATTATTCAGATCTTCGTTTAAGGATAAAACAAAACTACGGTTGGTATGCAAGTGTGCTATGCAGAGTGTTAGTTGCAACAGTTTCGTATTTGTATTTACATTTACCAAGGGTCGCGTGTACATAATATTTGAAAACAATATTTTCTAACATCAATCGGCGCAACGATCGATTATATCATCGAAGTATCCTAATCGATCGGGGCCATTGAAATCCTGACGTCAACTCGAGAGAAAAAACTGTGGCCGTTAAAGGCGCTCACGTGTGTCCGTAATTCGCAGTTCCGGATGCTCACCTATGTCTGCTTCTTTGAGATAGAACTGCGAACCAAGGTCCGAGATCTGGCATAGCGCGTCATCGTGTAAGGTAACGGATTTGACGCCGCCGAGGATGACGTTCTTGGCGATTTCAACGCCGAGACCACCGAGACCGGATATCAGAACATCTGATGATGCCATGCGACGCATAGCGTCATGGCCGAGGACATAAAGCTGCCTGGAGTAAAGACCCTCATCGATTTCGGCGGGAGCCCGGGACGTCGAGCCATTTTTCGCCATGTCTGCGATCGTCGTCGAGTCGTCGCCTCCTCCCGTAGTGGCAGCAACGCGTCGCTTCTTGGCTGGGGGGTCAACGGAGCTCTCCACCACCTCAGCACTAGACATCGGACTTCACGGGGCGCCGTATTATGTCCGTCGATTGTTTTTTTCAACCCGGCCGACTGCACTTTAATAAAGCCCGTAAACTTCACCGCACGCCACACCGACCTTGCCACACGCGCCCGCTCTCTCTTTCTCACCGCACCTCTCTCCTCTTCGTCGCTTCCAGTCTACCCTTTCTAGACTGAGACCGCACTCTACCACGATACCACTGTCCATCCAAGAATGATTCTCGTTCTTTCATCCGCTCTGTTGCTGCTCTCTCGCAGTCGCACCAGCAGCGATCGTAGGTGTCGTCGATGCTTTCCCGATAAAGTGGGGATGAGGATTTGCACGCTCGGTAAAACAGCGAAACCGCCTTCTACGAACACCGAAGGTGTACCTTTTTCTCTCACGGGGAAACAAGTTCCACCTTTCGATATTCACGAAGTAGTACGTCATAGGGGATCGGGACAAAGTCACGAACCGATCATTTCTACGATTAAATTTTGTTGGTTGCCGTTTCTTTGTTTTCGCCTTTCAGTATCATCGGTTAGAGTTACACTGTGAATTTTGCGTTTGAACGTTGCACGTTGATTGGTTCGCGAAACAAGCGAATGGAGCAGTACGGTTGACGAATAGATAAAAACGATTGGTTATTCGACGTTTGTACCGATTGTGATTCCGATGACTCGAACCAATGCGTATTAGTAATTTGATTCTGATGTTTTAGCCAGCAGATGTTCTACCTTACATGGACGCCCTCTGCAGTACGCGTTACTCCATGAGCATCGTGGTCTAATCTATCAGTTTCTATGTTTCTGCTTATCTGACGTGGCAAGATACTTATCTAATAAATTATGCACGCGACGCCGGCAAATTATTGGCACGCAATTGCAGAATCGTTCGAGTTGTGTCGATAACGAGCACAATGGGTCACGTTGTCTTTTTATAGAGTTTTCTTATCGAAACATACACGAGAGACAATGTTTTGTACGTTCTTCTTTGTTTGAATGCTTTCTTTTCTATTGGATAGATTATCTCCAACGACGTCCAGTAACGAACTCAAGACTTTCAAAGTAATTAAGATAGGAACCAAGAAATTTCTTTTATTTTTTTTTAGTGGAAGTTTAACGTAGTATCGACATCTAGATCATTAGCGACGAAGCATTTTATATTGAACGTTTAGATTTTGTGCAGGAGATTTGTATCTGTTACGTATTTAATGGTGTTCTTTGTATGCCTGAAGTGAGGACATTGTTTGAGTTGATTCTATGTTTTCATCTTTGTGCTTGAATTTTCTGTATTCTTATAGGAGGTGTTGGATTGTTATTTGTTTGCAACAGATGATGCAGAAGGGTTCATCAAAAAACAAAGACTGATAAAACAATCAAATATATACTCTATTTCACATAAAGTGGTCCACACAAATGCAAAGCATTTTGTTCGAATAAAATCTTAGACTATTCGTAGAGGTAGAATTCAATAATTTGACCATGACCATTTGAATTCACGCCTAAATCTCACACACAATTATATATACTCTACATGGATATATTTCCTCGACTACACGTACTACGTTTCTTTGTTGCTTCGAAAGCGCGATGTTATTACATACGTGATTGAAAACAAATACTCGCCTGTCTCCTCTTTCGACACTGTTTACATTCGTATGTAGTGAATGTTCTTCAAAACAAACCTAATTTCTCTATATTCAGACTATAGAGTAGGAATAATATCTTTATTTTTTCTAAAGGTTATTTCAAGGTACTCTCGAGTCGTTTAAAAATTTAATGATGTATGATACAATTACGTTCATGGTCACAGGAGGTCAGAAATGAGATGAAATATAATGATCGCCTTCAACATATAGGAACAACAGAACCATAAAAAATGAACAAGAAATCAACAAAGAGAACTTATGCATCAATCTATAGTTGCAAAAAAATCCACTGAAGATTCGAAATGATTTATCCTTTCATATAATTTTACTACTACTTTATCATGCATCTCTTTGTTCCATCCATTATGCAAATTTGAAAGTAGGTACTCCTTGTTTCAGAGAAATAGGCAAGCCAGTATAAAGGAGCCTCTACACGATGAGACTTGCCTCGAGGCATGTCTCGAGACAAGCGATGGGTTTGAGATCATTTACACAATATGAAAACTAAAGAAAGTAAAATTTTATGCAGGGTATTCGGCTACCCCTGGGAAAAATTTTAATGGAAGATTCTAGAGGCCAAAATAAGACGAAAATCAAGAATACCAATTTCTTGATAGAGGCTTTGTTCAAAAGTTATTAGCGTTTAAAGTTCCGCACGTACTGAATTTTTTTCTCGAAAATGCGCAAGATTTCAGGGGTATGTCTATTCACCAAAAATGATTGTAATTGACCCCAGCAACCAAAAATAATTTTTTTAGGACTATTTGAAATTTTTTAATTGTGTCGAAAAATTTCACACATTCTCAAATTTTTTTCTAGAAAGTGGGTTGGATTTCGGGAGTATGTCTATTCACCAAAAATGATTGTAATTGACCCCCGCAACCGAAAATAATTTTTCCAGAATGATTTGAATCTTTTCAATTTCACCGAAAAATTTAGGCTACACCTGTCGATTTTTCTTAAAAATTCGTTTTTGATTTTTAATAATTTTGTTTGACGCTCTACAGAAAAGTTGTTTAATACTTTTTTGTAGGTAACCGTCAGCTCTACTCTCGAAAAAAGTTTCATTGAAATATGTTCGCTATTGTATGAGTTATGGCCATTTGAAAATTGAACCATTTTTGTGGGGTTTTTCTCATTTTACGGGGTTAAGGAACAACTTTTTGGATATTTTTGGAATTTTTACATATTCTGTATCAAAATACGCGTTGTTTGCATTTTGAAACTTTAAAATCCTCCAATCCGTTCAGAAGTTATGACATTTTAAAGATACGCATGAAATTTCGGGGAACCATTTCAGGCCTCAGCTTATATTTTCAGTAAGGAATTTTTTTCTCGAAAATGCATAGGATTTCGGGGGTATGCGTATTCACCAAAAATGATTGTAATTGACCCCCGCAACCGAAAATAATTTTTCCAGAATGATTTGAAATTCTTGAATTTAATTGTTAATAACTTTTTAACGAAGTTTCCATCAACAAATTGGTATTCTTGATTTTTGTCTTATTTTGGTCTCTAGAATCCCCCATTAAAATTTTTCCTAGGAATGGTTGAACACCCTGTATATTGCATAGCGACATCCTTTTTAAGTGTCAAATTTCGACCGTTGCTCGACTATTACATCCATCTCGTCTCCTCCCGTTATAATCATTCTCTTCTTTTGTCGAGCAATGTTCGAGTCCGATTTTACAACAGATACGCTACCCTACACGCGTAACTTTCACTGTCGAGCCCCAAATCTTCGAAAAGTTGACCGTGCATTACTGTATCCGCTTTGATGCCTGAAGAAATTTACGACTTCGCTGTATCGTGAAGACTACAGCGTACGAAGCAGAGAGTCGAATTGATTCCATATGGTTTCAAACCCATTGTTTGTCGCGAGCATGCCTCGAGGTAAGTCCCATCGTGTAGAGGCCCCTTAACATAAAAGCAGGAGTCGTGCTTCGAATGACTCACAACGAGGAAAGTGGCCTTGAGCGGCCAATTAAGTTTGATCCAACTATGGTTCGACAATCGTACTCTTCGCCGACCAACGCCGATGGCTGACCCGACCTAGGTCAACGTATCGAAAATATATCATCCATTACCATATTCAGCTGAATTTTTTTTTATTCAAAGAGGATGGTCCTCGTCGATTGGAACCGGACTTCCAAACGCTCTTTGCGTGGTCTCGTCCTCTTTCTCCTTTGTCGAGTGTCTCGAATGGACCGCGTCCTCGGGGTCCGGAGTCCCAAACGGCGATGAGGAGTGCGACAAAGGCGGGAAAGGGACGGTGGGAGCCTCGGATTCCGCCGTGTTCGGCGCAGAATTCCCTATCTCCAAAGAACCGCTGAGAATCGAATCCGGGGACTCGTTGTACGAATGATCGGTCGGTTGAATCGATTCGCCCAGAACGTCGATGGTCTCCGAGGGTCTTCTTTCCTCCGGGACCGTCGAAGTGCGACGCGTGTTCGTCTTCTTGTATCTAGTACCACGCATTCCTCCAATTAATGCATAGAATAGCAACGTTTGCATCGCTTAAGATAACACATTGTGGACAGAATATCAATGGCTGACTTCTAGTCCACAATGTGGACTATGGTATTATGTTTTTTCCAAATAAGCTACAGACAGTCGGAAAAAGTTATCGTCCCGTAAAATACAGAAGACCCACTTTATCGTCTCGGAACGTCGACTTATCGTATATAACTTACTGATTAACGTCTACCGGCGACATCGTTTGATCCGGACTCATTCTCGTCACGCCGTTTCCATTGTCCCATGAATTGTGTCGGCGATGTTGACTCTTGTCTTTGTAAGCCTCGGCTACGTTATTGTAACTCCCTAGAATTCTTCGTTTGTCCAATTCTTTCTGGATCTTTTCCGGCATGTTGCCTGCGGATCTGTACAATCCACGCCTGATAAGATCCTGGACATTCGACGTTACGATTTAATACCAAAAGAAAGATATATATGCATTTTCTTTTATTTACAGATGTTTCTACGTACGCTCGAAAGGGGAGTCGGTTCCACGTTAGGGTTGGTCCAAACGTTCGTCGCGCCAGGTGCGTTCTCGTTATTGTTGTCGTTCAACATTTCTGCCGAATAAGTAGGCCTGGCAGGTATGATCGGCGAGCGACAGCACACTCTGCGGTAATAAAACCTACGGGATTAATGAAATATCGACTGTCGCGGTACTGGAGTGTATCGTGCTTACGAGTTAACGTCCTCGAGCTTTTTCAGCAGCCTCTCGTTTTCTCTGCAGACCAGCTCCTGGTCTCGTATCACTTGCTCCCTGGTGGCGTACAATTCCGCGTTTTCCCGACGAAGGGCCTCATTCTCGGTGATGTAGGCGTGGATCAGTTGACTCAATTCCGATTGCTCCATCTCGGACAACTTGTCCAGGTCCACGACTGGCGGCGTCATTGGCACCTTGCTCTCGGCTGGGTTCATTATCGAATGTCGAGTAAGGAAAATAGAATTAATTCTACGGGATGATTCTCCCGCTGGATAAAGAACTACTGAACCAATATTATAATCAATATGAAAGTTTTTTTACTTTTAAAACCAATTTCATTTCTACTTGTCGACGGATACCTATCGATTTTTTTACTATCCATTCTAGATTACCTTTGGACTCGCTACGAATTACGTTTTGAGTGTCGCCGCCGAAATGAAGAGCCGCCTTCAGGTGCTCGTTTTCCGTCTGAAGAGCTCCCACCTCGCGTTTCAGACTGAGAATCAGAGCTTCTCGCGGATCCTGGACGATTGGATTTCGTTTATATAGCTTTTTTAGGTTTCTAAGCACTATAGAAACAATGTTTCCTCACTCACCATCACCACGATCGGTTTCGTGCGTATCTTCTTCACCCTCGCCGCGTACCTCAGAGTGTTCAACGTCTCGCTCGCGTTCGACCGAGCCGGTGAAACGCAGGCAATCTAAGAATCCAACAAAGTCTCTCAATCTAAGAATTCAAAATAGTATCAGAAAAATTAAATAACTCGATTTACCATCAGCGTGACGCCATTGCCTGCCAGGCTGTCTGCTAAAAGTTTGGTCAGCTTGCTGTCCCGGTAAGGAATATGGCCACCTTTGCGCTTTCCGTCGCTCAAAGAAGATATACAGTAACCTTTGACGGGGAAAAAGTGACATCACAAACACATTAATCAAACGTCACCGTAAGAAAGTTACTTTATTTTACAATGTTTCAAGGGCTTCCTATGTAACTCGTGCTATTTCGTCCGATTATCGATTGTCTCAAAGACGTTGACGTCGTGGGAAAAACTTGTGCCCTACCGATTCACTAGTGAACGACTGAGAGAATCGATCCTCACGAATGCTTCTGCATAATTAACGCCGTAAAGTTTCCGGACTCGTAACATTAAACGCAATTCAATTTCGCATTATCAATACGGTGCAATTTATATTAGCCGAGCAAACATTTAAATGTTACTCCGCGTAGGCTCGTCGCGCGAAGGCGAACGTATCAAAGAAAGTGGAAAATAAATATTTGAGGCATCAATTAATGAAAATTCTATGTTTGTACCAAGAACCATGAGACTCTTATTGATGTTGTTCGCTTCCTCTAAAGTTTTCCCCTCGCTCTGCGTCTTCTTTGTCATCTCGCTGCCCGCCAAATCGACGAAGTTGATTTTCCCTTGTTTCGATATGAACACACTGTTGTCCATCTATCGACAATTTTTAACGTAGTCTCATTTTTTTCAGTTTCACGGAACGTAAAACTACCGGGATTTTACTCACTTGTTGCTCAGAAGTGATGTTCACGGTGAGAATGCTGTGACTTCTGCTGGACTGTTCGTTCATGTTGTGCGCGCCGACAGATCTGTTTCTCATCCCTGAGCAGAAATTTGTTTTCACGTAACTTCGAATAAGGTAAATTCTATGATTTCTATCGACTAAGAATGTTTCTACAGGGTTAGGCGAGTCCTGGCTACTATTCAAAGCCCTGAAGCCCTTTCTTCGAGCATTCTCTAGACAGAATAAAAGAAACGATAACCAGAATGCTATAATTAGAACTGAATTTACTGCGCGCCTTTCTCCGGCGCCGTGAAAATGAGCTGTTGCGCGCAGGGGATCGATTAAAAGGGGTTAAAGTCCATCTGTCCAGGCGCAAAAGCGAAGATCGATAACGGATACCTTCTTCGAGAACCGCCAGAAGGTCATCAAGCTCCTCGCATTCGACGGTGAAAAGATTCTCGACGAAGAAGCCTCGCGTCTTTTTGCTCCAACGAACCATCAGAGGTTTTCTCGACGTGCCGGGATTCAACAAATCTATTACCTGCGGTCAAAACCGTACCGTGAAACCGGCGATCCGGCGATCCAGCGATCCCGCTGGTCGATTCGATCGATATTCACCGACCTTCTCATTGTAGATCTCTAAGAACGAGGCCCTCAACACGAAGTTGCACTGTTGTCGTTCCTGCAGGAGTTTGAATAGGTAGACGAAAGACCGGAAGACCAGACCGTTATCCTCCGAGTAATGTTTCATTCCGTCGAACTGTCGTCAAGTAGAAACACACATACATAAAACATAGGCGGTACAAAGCAAATACAAACAATGCGAATGTTGTACAGAAACGCATCATGAATATAAGCCACGAATAAGCCCTGTATTAGATGATGTTCAGTCATTCAGGATAAAAGCTAGAAATTGTTTGACCTTTTTTGTGGTCAGTTTTGGTAGTTTTTGTACATGTAAAAACGTCGGGTATAACTAAGAAACAAAACAAGAATCGTCTACTATATCATTATCTTATCTACGTACGCCGATTAGCATTAACTTTTCCACTACGTTGCTATCGGCCTTCGATGCAACCAGTTGCTTTAATACATTATTTGTTGTACCCTTTGGTAATTACTTCCTGGATAAAGTTTTTAAAAACGACGATTTCCTTGGAAGACACGGTCCTCTTCTACTGTCCCCTACTCACCATTTCTGGAGGTCCTGTGAGGGTGTGAGTTTTCCCGCTTCCGGTTTGCCCGTAGCAGAACGCGGTGCAGTTAAACCCTTCCACCGCCATTTCGATGAGCTTCTTAACGCCGGAAAATTGTAGTATGTCTTCCTGAGTGGCTGTGGGCTCGAAGACGACATTGTACGAAAATAGTTTGCCCTTCTTATCAGCGCTGCTTGGAAATCCATCGCACTAAGGTCGAAATTTACTGATCAACTCTCTTCTTCGATGTTAAAAACAACAATTAATAAACATTGTGTTTATAATGATATCGTTTTAGTTGTTTCAGGGTTTTAAAATACTTTTTATCGTAAAATAATTCTAACAAAGTGCAAAACAAGTTTATGTTTATGTGCAATTGCCTATGTTCCTCGAGTTTGAGCAGTTTCCGCAGCCATTAAACAGTAGCCATTCAACAAACGAAGATAAGACGGATCGCTTACGTATATCTGTCCATCTCCAGGAAACTGCACGGCCATATCATCGCCGGCTTTGACTTCCTTATTGCTAAGTGGACGAACTCTGAAAGAGAATAGACCGGTTGTAAAGTCGAATCGATAACGAAGGTTGTGTAACGAATTCCGTGTATTCCAAGAATGCAGTCGTTAAAGCGATCTTCGTTTTCGATACCTGACGACGACATTTATGTTATTCTCTGGAAGCAAATGTTTCGTGGCGATCACCCTTTTGTCACCGTCTACCAGCCTCTCGATGCTGCCGGTCCTGCAAACAGAATTAACGAAATCACTGTTAACAATCCTCACTCCCAGCGAACCAGAAACTAACAGTTTTCTGCACAGACGCAACATTCTGCTCTTTCATGAACGAACGTTTCAACTAGAGTAACCGTTCGCCTGTTTCGTGATTGACCTCCTATCATGGCGCCTCAATAATTGAGAAGATTCAATCAATCGGGCAACGCGTGACCGTCGAGGGAAAAATCGCGTGACTGACCAAATTATTTTATTATTTCGTTCGTTTTTACCGGGTTCATGCTATTGAAAAATCGTTGCGGCCTCTGTTAATGATTTACGAGAGTTTGATTGCTAAACCGACGAACCGACTGATTGACCGGATGAATAATGATCGGTAAACTCCTTGTTAATTGCAAATTTTCTAAATTTTAGTAGACAGTGGAAATTTTTATACAAAATCTATTACTCTGTAAGGTGGACTTGCAGCTCGGGGTTATAAGTTACCAGAGAAACGCGTTTCTATTCCTGTTAATTTTTTTTGTCGACATATTGATTATCATGTCAGTTTTCCATGTCTAGGGGCATCCCTAACACCTGTCTCAGATTTTATTCATTTGAAGTATTTGAAAGGAAGCTAATTTCAATCTTCAAAATTCCAGAAGAAAGGTATTTTTTTAAATAGAAATTTTAATTTAACTCGCTGCATTTTATTATGTTCTCATGCATATTTGTTTTTTCCAGGTGTCGTCGCTCGATCATATCTGCCGTTATTATGTCAAGGTAAAGTCTTCTATAAATTACATTTATTTACAACATACAATGCATCCTAGCCACGGTAAAAATCAATGCATTCAATTAACTCATTCAACAATTATTTAAAAGCGTGCAGGCCCTACGGTTTGCTCGTTCTAAACGTGTTAACGTTTAGCGAGTCACCCATTAATCGATTGTCCAGTTAACGCACAGTGTGTTTCGCGAAACTTTTTATCTGCTCAGATAGATTTAGTGTCGGTTAATGCACCTTGACGAACACGGAGACAGGAACTATACGTTTAACTATTTTATTATAGCATCGCGTATGACGTAACAGTATTACACATAGTACTATTACGCGATCAATTTCGCGACAATATAGTTTTTGCTTCTACATAGTTATATTATATTGCGGTCATTTCGAACGTTCGGGACTATAGCCGTCGTGGCTTATCGCGTATCCGCCATCGGAAATTACAATTATGTTAAAAGCCTGATAAAACGCAAGGTTTGCGCCGTTAAACGTCGCAGAGACAACAAGGACAACGTTGCAGTCGTCGCCATACGACTTCTGAAAATTTTCAATTATTTTAAGACAGTTGGTTTTCGCGAATAGCAATAAAAATTTTCGATAAATATTGGAATACTGCATAATCAAAATATTTGCACTATAATAATGCAAGGTCGCTACAAGGGAAGGCAGTTTTTTTTTATTGACTCTCCGTATGAGTCATCTGTCGTAAATCCTGCGTTTGTCTCATCCAGAAACTATCCTGGCGTATAGCTTCGTTTCTGTCGTGTAACAGCGTACTTCGCTGGCTCGTAATTCGTCTCGCAATTGGTATCTGGATTGCAATAAAAACTGATAAAATCGTCTGTCAGTATTATACGATAATATACTACGTGTCCGCGTAGAAAAGAGTCAATATGTATATCATTCGACTCTTTTTAATCTTTCTAGACCATTTCTTGGATTAGCCTTTTTCCACGAAGACTATCAGATGCACTTTTGGAAAAACTACTGTTGGTGAGAATGGAATTCTTTAAATTGGGAAAGGTTCGTTAAACCATTTCTTGTTTCTCAAATTGCAAATAACGTGACCAACGATGTAACGCGATGAATCCAACGCTATTACGTTGCCTCGACGGTGGTTTCCAAGCAACGAGATCTAGTTGTCCTGGTTAAGAAGATAAAGCATTCTTTCGCGGAGACTTCAGAAAATTTATGCATTGCAGAAGTTTTTCAGTAAACGATGGAAAATTGAACACGATACGTGTCATTCCAAGGATTCGTGTCTCACTTCGTTGCTTCAAATATTCTTATTTAAATTGCAGTTATGACAGTGGAACCTCGTAAAGAAGGAGGAATGTCGATGAAAGTATATAAAATGCAGAACTGTTACTTTTCGCTAATCGAATCAGGTCAACTTCATGATTAGATATAAACTTCTACCGGACACTTGGCATTTCAGACGACTTTGATCGTGGCAGGTAAAATGACTGGGCTGATACAGTTTAAATTAATATGTAACGTATATAAAATTCCATTATGGGATGCCCTGTACGATCGATGGATCAGTTCTGCGCGCGTCTATCCACGGGCAGCGCATTAACAACCTTTTTAACCGATTTTACGGATCGAAATATCGTTTTGCACGTTGGTTGCACGTATTCCTCGTGTCTGAATGTTAAGATCTCTTTACATAGCCGCGCGTTGACGATTGTCGCGATATTGACCGACAGAACAGAGACAACCAGGCAAGGTCCCGTAATCGATACACGACATCGAAATGTGTCGCAACTGCGACGCGTGTCTATCAATGTCCTATACCTACGTCCACGTGGGGGTGAGTTTGCACAACCACCCCTTTCCCACCGCCTGGAAAATGGAATCTAACGGCGAGTTGAAGTCTTCTTCGACACGTCACGTTGGACTTATCTGCGGCCTGGATCTACGGGACAATTTCCACGGAACGATTGCGTTCGCTTTCAAAGTATTTTCCCTTTGGCGCTGCTCACCGGGTGGTAATTCGCTTATGGAGATTTCGATTTCACGTAGATTTACACAGGACAATTTTTCTGCGTCCCGAAACGTTCTAATCGCGAAACACCATCGACGATTCCGAGCGGTAGCTTTCCGTTAGTCGATACTCTCTTTTTTTTTTCCTTCCCACCTTATTTAATATTCTATTTCTTCATATGGTGCAAGATATTTTTACTCTCAGGCGTTGTAGTGTATTTTGTACGCTAATGTAATATGTTGTTATTCGCTTGTTCTAGTGATTCGGCATTCCTCAGACTTCTATATGGCGAACTCTACGTAAAGACTTAGGTTTTCGTCCTTACAAGATCCAGTTAACTCAGGAATCGAAGTCTGCTGATCATTGTATGCCCCGTGAACTTGCTGATGGCTTTGCCAATAACATGATTAAATAAAAAATTCAACATTTCTTTATATCAATATCATCCAAGTTTCGCAAATATCGAAGTCTACATGTATACTTTTTGTTTTTTAGAGGGCGTCTTTACAAAATGCAAACCACTGAACCAAATGGAAAGTTTCCTTGTCCTGTCCCGTGTTTTCTTTCTATTGTTCTTAACAATAGTTCGATGTCACTGCAAATCCGATGCATATTCCCTTATCTCCGAGGATCAGAATGATAAGATGTTAATAATCGGAATCGAGCCGACGTTTATTATCTGTAAGTTTTTCATTATCGTAAAGGAAAGTCGAACGTTGATAAATATTTGCTTCTACAAAGACGACGATGCAACGATATTGCATGTTCGATATTTGTAATATTCATAAATTAATCAATAGCGAAACGTCATTTGAATAAACATTGACGTGTAGTCCATTTGTATGGTAGAAAGAACAGGAATGTTGCCTCGACTAAATATCGCCCACCCCTCATTGATTATTTCGAACGCTATATTACTTTACCGATAGAAATATTTAAAGAGATCGATAACATCGACGTGAATGTCCGTTTGCACTCTTCATTAACGCAAAACGGTGATGGAAATATTGATGTTCTGTCAGACGCTGTCAACGCGAATCATTGGATAGACTATTGGTGAAGATAGCGAATTTCAACTTCATGGTGTTGAAGTAATTTACGTAAATTTACCTACGCGGAATAGCTTTGGTTCGTACGATCGCAGAGGGTGTAAAAGGCTTACGAATGGTCAAACGAGGCGTCCGCAAATTAAAGGTAATTCGCGTTACGACACCGATATTAGGGACAGTGTGTCGACGAATGCTTACTCGCTTCCTCTGGACTGGAGCAAACTGCTTTTCACGACCCTCTTCGAGCTTAAACTGCTGCTCCTTCCCGGACTATTCCCCCTGGAGACACTGTGATCGATCGGACTATTGCCGCGCGATCTTCTTTTAATCTTCTTCGCATTTTCTTTTTGGGGGCTCTCGCCTCGGGTGGGCGACGGATTTTTCACAAGCACCATTCGTCAACCTTGAAATAAAAACAAACTTCTATGCAATCTATGGAATCTAGATGCTTTGAATTTTCATTTAGTCAATGACAAAGTACAGATTCCACTTTCGTTGACGCCTAAATACAGAGTCTAATTTTTTAATGTTTACGGAGTTTGGTGCACCAAATGCTCGTTATAATTCTAAGTACATCTATTCGACTACGTTCGAGGAGCAAATAAAAAGGTGTACAGGGAACAGAGTTTCGCTGATTTTTCGTTGAACGCGATTTCGTGCGATTCGTGTCATTCTCATGAAAACGTTCGCCGCGTATCGTCGCGAACAATTAGAAATGGTTCATTTTCCAAGGATCACAATAGTGAAAGCCATTATGTTTCTGACGAAAATTTATACAATACAGGCCAGTTAATTACCAGCGGTTGCTTACGGGACGAGGCCCCTAACGGATGGTAATTTCGCGTTACCATAATTGCAGCGAAAGTTCTGACTAATTGCGATTCCATAGAAATTCTAACTCGCGATCGATAATTGAATCGCGACCAAAGAACAAAGGTGAATTAGCGCGCGAGAATCCGCGAAGCATCAAACCGTTTCTTCTCGATTTTATTTAAATAAATACGAGATCATAATGGAAACGAAAGGGCAAGTGTTTCTAGCTGCAATGTCCCGAATCGGCCATTTCGCGATCTCGTTCCGGTCGGTTCGCTTTACACCTTTCATTTTGCACCTTTCCTTTTTACAACAATTAACGTAAACGCGCCCGTTTGCCGCGATTTTGAAAGTGAAAGCCAATAAGATCGGCGGTAAAATTGTTCCGCTCGAGTCGTTGTTTCGTGCACCGTTCGATAAAAAATCTCCGTTTTTCGCGTTGACAAATCGCATCGGGCGTTTAACGAGCGGATAAAAGCGACTTTAACGGATAATGAACGAAATGGTTCCGCGGCGATGTAATTTCTTTCAAGGCGACGGCGATCGAAGGGCAAGAAACTTCAAACGGGAAGCAGTAAATCTTTATCTCTACGCGTTTATTGCGTCGATAGAGTTTTTTTGCTATTTTTACTTGAAAAAATACTAAATACAAAACAGTCTCAGGATATTCTCTTAAGTATTTGCACGATATAACATTACGAGGTAGGATCAGATTCGTTTATACATGGTAGAGCTCTTTCGCGTGTTTAGCTTTTTCAAATAAATTTCGAGGAAGGTTTGAAACAATGGATCTGTAAACGGAAATGAAATTCGCTTACATTCGAAATTTCATGGATCGTTCAAAAGTGTTCCATTACTCGAACGCGTGTCACTGGTTCGTCGATCAACCCTCTGATAATAGATCGATTTCTTCGCTATCACTGGCCCTGGAGGATCCCAGAATTCTTATCAGAACCTTCTTCTTTTCTTATCCGCAAAGTGGGTACCCAATCAATTGGTATAAAACTCGAACAACCTTGTATTCCGGTTGGACAGCGGAAACTCGTGCAATAGCAACAACAGACGGCACGCTACTGACACTTGAGGGATGGTAGTTTCAAGGATGGGTGGTGGTTTTTCCTATAGTCGGCGTTGGCCACCGATCGAAACACTGTCTAATGTTGTATGTATATTCAGACGCATTCGTCGAGTCCTCTTCGCCCGCGCGACCGGTCATCGTCCACGTAGACGTCGATGTTACGTCAGAGTGAACTTGACACGTCGTGTACGAGGTGCACGATCGCCCTGGGTGATCAATGGGCCAGCAGCTTCAACTTGAACTTCCATGCAAATTGTGAGATAAAAATAGACGTTGCTAACGACTCGCGGGACAGCGGTAGACGCGGAAAAGGCATAAGTTCCTAAATTATTTAACAGTGTTTCATCACTGAAAGATTCATATTTGTCGACCTTGAGAAGCATTTCTACAAAGATCATGAAATATGAAGGGCGGAGAACATTCCAGGGATTTAGTTACCGTACGAAAATATTAGAGGGTTAAATATATTCAACGAATCGATTGATTTTCGTTCTCTTAGGGTTACCTTCCCTCGTTCCTCGTCGCTCGAGAGAGTTTGTACCTTAGTATTCTTGCAATTTCTACCACTTTTGTTGTCTAGATTAATTTTCTCTTGTTTTCTCGCAGCTCTTACGACTCTTCGACGATGCGAGGCACGAAAGCCTCGAGGAGAGGCTCGCTTCGAAGCTCCGAGAACAAGTTTCCCCCGGAGTGGACGGGGAAAAAGCCGAAACGAATCGTCGACGTCCAGAGTCGTTCGGGCCGAGAATTACGGGAGGATCCTCGCGGAAATGACCAGCTATAAATACACGGGAGTCGGCGCTGTAAACTTTATTGCGGCTCGTTTTCCGTCGCAGGTTTGCCCGCCGAAGAAAATGCGCGCTCTCGAAAAATTCCACGTTGCTGCAACCCTCATTCGCGAACGTTACGCTCGCTGGCAGTATTTTTAATGCGCACAGTGTGGTTTATTCCTGGCCCAAGACTTCGTTTCACTGTCATCCTCGGGACACCCTGCGTATGGTTACAAACCAAATTTTACCACCGTGACACGCAATTGTCGTGACTTTGAGTCACCGTATGTATTTTTTGATACTTGAGCGTAAACAAAAGGAACTTGTAAACGAGGGTAGTCCCCTGTCTCGTGCGTTTTAGTTACTTCAATTAGGAGGGTAAGAAATCAAGATCATCGGCAGTCACGTTTCGACCGTTATCTAACTAACGGTCACAAAACTACGATAGCGGTATTTATCGTAGTACTATGTAGAACACGCGTGGAATAATAATCGATCTGCTCTTTGCGCGCTTTAGAACGGGACCACCGGGGCGATGAAATTATCTGCGGGGACGGGCGAGTCTTACGTTCGAAAACTAAACGTAAAATGGACATTTGAAATTGTATTGCGGAGGAAGAGCAACGTCGTGGAAAAGGAAACGCGGATATTGAGATATTTCGTCTCGTTACAGGATTCCTGCGGAGCCGCAGTTGTCACGAGATTAATGATGGAAAGCTGATTACCTCGGAAGTACTTTTTGCCTGACTGCAACCTTCGGAATCGCGAGTCACCGGTAATTTCACGAAAGCAGGAAATTGTTTCGTGAGTTCGTGATATAAGTAAGCGACAGCGTCCTGCTAGGAGGACCTCTTAAGGTATCGTTAAATTACTCGGCAACAATTAAACGACTCTCTGCATTCTGGCTAAGTATCGTTAATACCTTGTAGGACGAGAACCATCGTATCTAATTCGTAACTATCTATAGATTATAGTATTATATTATTTATATACAGCGTTGAAAACAATTTATCAAAATGATAGGACTATCTTGATCAAATTGTAATTGATGAATATCAGCTGATGATCGTCACTGCAATCTAATCTTCCTAAAATAAAAACTGTCAACTGTCGTTGTGAGGTCGCGTCTACTATATTGATTATGAAGCTACGCTATTTGTGTATGATGTAGAAAACAAGGTAAACGTTAATATGATACTAATTTTATTCGCGATTAAAAGTTTATGTATATTTTCAGGTTCGACGAATTCCTAGATCTCGCGTGGCTGGAAGTCGTTACAGTAGCGTTCGAAATAACCGAGAGCAAAAAAATTGCAATAAATATGATTCGACAGTGCAAATTATTATTGCAAACCAGGGGATACCCGAGAGCTATAGGTTACTCCAGGGCGAAAGTGGCATTTATCGTACTTCGTGCCAACTTGCTTGGCTGACATTAAGCCGAGTACAGACGATGCAGCCTTAATACCGGTTTAGTACGAGGGATCGTGTTGCAAGTCAGTTACTTTTCATAAATAAATGATTGTTGAAGAAGGTAACCGTGACGTAATGAAGATTCATTTCGGCTAGATCTGGGTTAGTTCTCCATTAGTATGAGTTAGGTCTTAAATCATGGTTAGCTCCGAACGGTGTACCGAGTAAGTGTGCTCTGTACGACGATTGGGCTTGGATTTGGCCACTTCTGCGTAGGCGTAACATCGAACAATCTTTGCTCAATGAAAGTCCAAGTGTCCTGCAAATAGAAACGATTTTTGTTAGTTAAGGGCTATATTTTAATAACTGAGAAAGGGTAAGGTGATGCAAATATTATCGTAGGTGTATATATCCGGAATGGAAGAATGGGTTATAAGTAAATTACTGTATGTAAGGGCGATGCACATTTGGGCCTCCTAACGTAGACTTGCACTTTTCCAGCCCCGTTCGTCGTACGCAACAATTGGTTGCAAGGTATTATTGGCTACTTCGAGCATCTTTTTCTCGGTATTCCTTTAATCGACGCGCGATCGATTAGTTTCGATTTCTTTGCAGAATCGTCCCATAACTCTTGGAAGGTTCAGCGAATTCGCGGAAGCGCAACGAAGTTGAGCGCACTCAATTATGCAGGAAGTGCACTTAGGTCGTTAGGGAGAAACGTTTTATTCGACGAAAGGAAATGCGCGCGCGCCTTTTCATTCATCTAGATTGCCCCGTGAAACGCTTCCTTTGTATACTATATGACGTTTACTTCTTTTTTCTCTGCCGCGCCACTAGATATCGATCAGCTATTTAAACGAAGTTCTCGCGCGAGGTAATTTAAACCAATTACAGAACCGTCCAGTTTAACAATTCATGTAACAGTTGTACTTTTTTTACTATTTCAGCATGTACGCATCTCCGGATTATTATGAATCAAGAGACATCGTTCTGACGTAGCCAAGGTTTTAAAATATCCCCAAAATATTCTCAGGCGAGCGAAGCAGCGGGCAAAAGCTAGTTTATAAAAGTCTTTGGCCTCGATGTGCTTAACGTACAATCCCACGGATCTGTTTCAAAATATTGTTGATTTCGCCACAATTTCGAAACGGTGGTTTCGAACGTTGGCTGCGCGAGCACCATCTGCCTTCGGTGGAGGCGCGCGGGAACAAAGTGGCTAGATTTCCTTGTGATTTTGAAATTCCCCCGAAAAAAAGCATTCCCTTGTGCACTGGCGCTCGTGCACGGCTGCCTGTCCGTTGAAACTCGACACGTACACGCGCTTATACACACGTTGCACACACAAATACGCGGTCACACGGAGGGAATGGGCCGTTTCTCCTTCTCTGTTCTGCCTGCGAACGCGTTCCTTTTCTCCTCCACCACCTTCTTTCTACGGCACAGAGAGTTCCTTTAAGCCGGCAGTTTCGTGTGTTACACCGTGGCGTGTGCACACAAGATCATATAAGTTTACGCTCTGGAGGCAAACACAAAAGGCGCCTCGACATCGCCGGAACGAGTTCTCCAGGTGTCATCCAGGTGTACGTACGTCGATAGTTGATTCTCGATGCTCGTGGCTCGGATCGAACAGCATAAACAAAAGTAAAAGTAACCAGGAATCTTCTTTGACGAGTCGAACCACGCGATCACGAAATTTCCAAAGTGCACGCCTTTGTTTCGGTAGAAGCCGGTTGTGATCGAGTACTGTGATGTGACAAGTTCCGTGGGTGGACGCTGTGTCACGTTTTTGGAAAGGGTGATCCAGTACAGAGTAAGTTCAATCCCTATTTTTCGATTAGATCGGAAAGGTGTCCGAATCGTCACGTGGCTTCGAACAGGTGAAGAAGTTTCTAACGGTCGATCGCGACAAAATTCTATGCGGTTTCTTCTCAACGAACCGTTAACAAAGATCGATACGTATGACATAATGTCTCAGATGTTTTTTTTTTATAATAAACAGAAAAAGCAAGGGTCACACGAACCGTGCTTTATGCCATTGACATCTGGAACATGAGTCACTGAAACGAAATTGCAAACATCTCGTACTTTTATTAGGAGATGCACGGATTGCCACAGATGCGCCACGAGGTGGTCTGCAACATCGTGCTCAGTACATCTTTTTCTCGTAAATCAACTCTGTACGGGGTCGTTTTCGCGTGCAATTTATTTTCCAGTCAGTGTTCGCGACAGTCTCGAACAATTTCGCAACGTAAAATAATTTCCGTTGTGTAAAATGAAATTGACATTCGGAAGCAACAATTTATTACACGCAGCTATTTAAAGCAAGCACGTTGCAATTTGCTTTGCGATCTGTATTCTTGTATCTATTTTTCGAAATGTAATTTGTTATTCGTTACAGATTGTTATTGATTATAGTCTGTGACGTCTATAACGTTTTCAAAGTCGAAGCGTTGAAATATTGATGTATATTTAGAACTCGATTTACAGCGAACTATAATTGACCATGTGCGAGTGGAAGTTCGGTAAAAGGGTCAAGCGAGTTTATTAAGGCAACGTTCGAAGATCCCACTGAATCGTTGTCTGGTTCGACGTGTGATTAACGGTTTAACTGTTTTGATAAAGATGTCATTGGTCAGTCAAGGTTACTTTTGAATCGCCTTGGTATTATACTTTCAGTAGGTGTGCACGTAATGTGTGTCATTGCACAAAGAAAAATAACAATGTTTAAAATGTATGCAGGTAAAATAATTTTTATATGTAAAAAAAGGGTATTGCATTCGAATTATTCATTTTCACAAAGATAACGCTAATTTCTGATAATTTTTTTATATCAGTCGCTTATCGTGTTGTTTAAACATCCGCTACACCTTCAAGGGGAACGTGTCAAATAATTCTATATACAGGGTGTTCAACCACTCCTGGGAAAAATTTTAATGGGCGATTCTAGAGGCTAAAATAAGACGAAAATCAAGGATACTAATTTGTTGATCGAGGCATCGTTAAAAAGTTATAGAAACATTTCCGGCCATACAGTATATTTTCGGTAAAGAATTTTTTTCTCGAAAGTACGTAGGATTTCGGGGGTATATGTATTCACCAAAAATGATTGCAATTGATCCCTGCAATTGAAAATAATTGTTTTAGAACGATTTGAAATTTTTTCTTTCCGCCGAAAAATGTTACACTTGTTCGAATTTTTTTCTCAAAAGTGGGTAGGATTTCAGAGTTATGTCTGTTGACCAAAAATGGTTGTAATTGACCCTCGCAACCAAAAATAATTTTTTTAGAACGATTTGAAATTCTTTAATTCTGTCGAAAAATTTCACACATTCACGAATTTTTTTCTAGAAAGTGGGTAGGATTTCGAGGGTACGTCTATTGATCAAAGATGATTAAAATTGACCTCCGCAACCAAAAGTAATTTTTCCAGAACGATTTGAATTTTTTTTTTTCGTGGAAAAATTTAGGCACTGTCGATTTTTCTTAAAAACTTGATTTTCATTTTTAATAATATTGTTTGAAGCCCTACAGAAAAGTTGTCTAATACTTTTTTGTAGGTACCTATGAGCTCTACTTCAGAAAAAAGTTTCATTGAAATATATTAACTATTGTAAGAGTTATGGCTGTTTGAAAATTGGACCATTTTTATGGGATTTTTTTTCATTTTACGGGGTTAAGGAACAACTTTTCGAATATTTTTGGAATTTTTACATATTCTGCATCAAAATACGCGTTGTTTGCATTTTGAAATTTTAAAATCCTCCAATCCGTTCAGAAGTTATGATATTTTAAAGATTTGCATGAAATTTCGGGGGTGTATTTTTGGTCTCACATTAAATTTTCGATCGGGAACTTTTTTCTCGAAAGTTCATAGGATTTCGAGGGTATGTGTAATGACCAAAAATGGTTGTAATTGACCCCCACAAACGAGAATAATTTTTCCGCGAATGATTTGAAATTTTTTAATTTAATTCAGTTAATAATTTTTTAACGAAGCCTCAATCAACAAATTGATATTCTTGAGTTTCGTCTTATTTTGGCCTCTAGAATTTCCCATTAAAATTTTTCCCAGGGGTGGCCGCGAACACCCTGTATATCTTCAAAATACTGATCGATCGACATTAGTCTTCGATTTCTAGTACAAAAATGTCAACCCTCGAAAAAGGAACACTGATAAAACCCAGGCGTCTCTTTCTATGATCCATTGAATGTGATCAGTCGGTACGATCGGCTATCGATACATTGGTACTTGCTCGTTACAACCGACAGTGACGTTGAACTATTGTACCCATTGCGATAATACTTATCCAACATCGTCAAGTCAAATTTCTTCGATAAGGAATTATTATCGATGGTTCCATTAGTTGTTCATGAATCATGTCGTCAGAGTTTCTCAACTTATTTTTTTTTCGTTTTCTCCGACAATTTTTAAAACATTTTGACACAAAGTCTATTTAATTAACTACAAATTTTTTTTCGTTAGCAGGTGTCTAAAAACTCGGACAAAAAACGAAACCAATCAGTGTATTTGGTAACATTAATTTTTTGCCGTGACCGATGATCCCAAGAAAATATCGTGCGAGTGGCTCGTAAAAGATTTCAAGATATCCTCACGATTCTGCGAACCTACCAGCAAACTATCTTTCTAGGAAACCGTAGAGAAAGAACCGGGAGAAAAAACTGTGCATTGTTACTCTGTCGGATCGCGTTTACCCTATAACGTGAAACCTGTCTTCCACGTTTTTAGTTCTGTTCGAGGAAGCAGAGCGAACCCGGATTATAGGTCATTGTTTAGGCAAAGATTCTTGACCTCAAAACGTATGCAACTGTTCGAAATAGATATGAATAGCCACCAAGCCGTGATTCTCAGTACCGTTGCGTTTCAATCCTAAATTCGTAAAGTAAAATCTAGGGCTCTGACAAAGCACCGATCAGGAAGATGCCCTTAAAAGTAAAAGAAATTAAATATGTCTTGTAGTCGGTAATTTTTTTGTCTGTAGAACGTTTTCTACTTTTATAGCGTATAAATAATTTTATATATTGTGGCATATACGTCTGTATTAATTTCAGGATCGAGACCCACGTTTTAATCCGCACAGGGAGTTTAAATTGTTCTTAAGTTCAACAGTTTGAGGTAGACGACCGCTATGACTAATCTTTGAGAAGACAGTGTGGTCATCTTGACTCCACCCTGCCGGTTGAAGGTTGAAACGCTTGCAACTCCTTGAAAGAGGAGTAAATAACGAGAAAGAGGAACGTCTCACCTTCGCGGCGTCGACCTTTTCTTCAAAACGTATGCGTGTAGGCTGGTCAGTCGAGGCAAGATAACACAATTAAATGTGATGAGTCACGATAGTGGCTGCTGTGCAGTCTCTTTTTTTTTTATGGGGCAACCAGGTCTATATTCAACCAGGTCTATTAGTCATGTCCGGATGTGCCTTTTTCCCTCGACCAACTAGTTCGATGCATGCACCATGTCTGGTTTTCTAGATGAGGAGTTGAAGTGCTCGATACTCGAGCGTTTCGAGGATCGGAACCGCGATAGGTTTCCTCTAAAGTTAGAGAACTTAAATAGAATGGGTCGCTTCTAGTTGTTATCACCGTAAAAATAACGAAAAGTCAACTGTGAGATCTAAGTCAGAGACCTTGAACGCTCGGCGCTAAATGGTATCATTAGTACACTTGGTACCATTGGTATAGTCCGGGCCACGATATAGTGACGTCGTAAACTCGAATAGGTGTTAAAGTTTACACGTTTCAGCTCCCGAAACAAGTGAATTGACAGAAATACGAGCAGCTAAGAGCCTTAGACCATAGTCAGGGCCGTACAAAGAAATGTTTATCTAGTGTCGCCATTTTTAGAGGTATCGTAACAGGTAAAGGTCTTATTCGAGTCTTTAATATCTTAATTTACCTGCTTATAATATATGCATGTAGAAAATGAAAAATGGTAATGTAGTTACGGGCACAAAAAGACATTCAGAAAGGCACCCTCAAGTCCCACAACAGTAGTCGGTCCCAACTCTCAAGAGTTTAATTTACGACCTCGCTATATCGTGGCCCGGACTATACCAGTGAAATTTCGAATAAGCTGGAGCCTCGAAACATCCGAAGCATCTCAGTTATCAGAATCAAGTGGGTCGACGTCTTAGAATAATTAACAGTTTTGACATTTGTTTGCGAAGAAACAACCTGTGCACCCTGTTGTGTGCTCTAACAACAAAGTTTCCGCTAGCTGACCGCGTGCAGTGATATTTTACGGTTCGCGAATATCCGGTCTCGCCTCGCAAGCTCGGGAACCACTCGCGATAGTAAAGTTACATAACAACGGGCCTCCTTAAAAAGATTTTTATCGCGAACGCCACGTAACCGGTGTAACCGACCACTTAGTATTTTTCAAACCACTTTTCACTCGCTATCTATCTCTTTCTTCTTTTCTCTCTCTCTCTCTCTCCGACGTGTGACTAGTTCTCGATCTTTGTCGGTCGCACAAAGCTGCCTTAAAACATTAATGATCTGTTCGGCGAGGAATAATCGATATAAATTGGTTCAATGCTAGACGAGACACCTACACGCATACGCAAAGGAAGAAATTGAACTTCTTCGAACGCTTAAAGGTTAATTTGTATCTGTTTCGTAATCTTAATTACTGCGAGCCCGAGCAAACCTGTCCGACTGTTGACCGAATATCCGAAGATATGAAAATTGATTAATCTACCGACACGACGCCGCATATCCGCTGCACTTTCTAACTAGTGCGTATCCGGTGCTGTTACTTAGATCGACACCTGATAGTCAGGATCGTGTAATCTATGGTTTTTATATCATTTGTACGACTGATTGTTTTATCGTGTAAACCTGTGCATCTTTTCTTCCGTTGCAACGCATTGTACAAAGTATTATCTATCTTTGAGAAGAGCACGCGTGTGCTGTCTTTGGCTGTAAGATAATTCGCGACGGCCGTAGGGTCGAAGGGGCGATTTAATTCACAATGTACAGCCCCGGTAACCAGATTTAAACCGTTTCGGCGAGCCCGCGGAGGCGTAACCTTACGTTACTTCTCCGAATCTTCTCCGAAAAACCGGTTGGTCGGTTCTGATTCAGACCGACCTTGAGTCAGTCAGCATCGGGCCTGTGAAGTTCAGGGCTCTCAAGGTGCTCTGTCGTGAGTCTTAATAAGCACCGCGAGGACAGAGAAGCACCAAGAGGAACGGCTTCGTAGGACGTTCGCGGGGTACGCGGGAACACCATGTGTAATAATAAACCGAACTCTGGGCGCATGACGTCTCGGGACCGACCAGCGAAACGGTGGACGAACACAATAGGAATGAAAAAAAGAAAGAGGAATCGGGTTGGGGAGAGAGATGAGCGACTGATTCACCGAAATAAGCACCGATCTATTTTCGAGGCGGCTTTCGTACGATGCGGTGTAGGAAAAACACCCGGAGCTTGCGCGACATTTGAATCGGTCGAAACCACTCGAGCGACCATTAAAAACTACCGTCTTTTTTTAACGTCTTGTAGGTGTCATTGAGTCCACTCCAGTTTCACTTTCTCATTTTATTGTTCCCAATTAAGGCGTGGCAACGTAACGATACGAATTAATTTCCTAATTCAGTATCTTCCAATTATACATAAAAGGTACAACTATAGGAGAATGGTGACAAATGCGTAAGATGTAATAACAGAATTACATATACATTTGCTTTTTCTAGGAATCGAAGGTACTTTCAAATTTCGAGGACTTAGAATGAAATATTGTTGGTAGTGGACAGAAGTCTATTTACAGACAAGTTCTGATTCAACGAAGATCGTACGTTCGAATCCACGAGGAGGAAAATGAAAGACCTATCGTTCGTCGGATGGCACGTTACTCAATGGTCGAGTATAATGCGAAGTTAATGTTCTTAACGGACACCCAGTGTGTATGGTATAAAGCGTGGTCGTCTTCACAGTTTGTAACTCAAGTCGTTGACTTCTTGGCATTCAACGTGTTAGAAGAGTACAAAATTGAGATCTCTGCTTAGTTGCGGCCGCGTTGAGTAACACGCGCTTGCTACATAATTGTACGTAATTATTCCTTTCAAGAACGTGACCTCGTTGCCAAAAAACATACCTTCGGATTGCAATTTTCCATTCCAAAAATTGCATTACTCAAGAATTACACGTTTCTGAACATGGTTTATTTTACCATTCAGCGAACCGGAACCATGGCCTTAAATATTACGTTTGTTTGACGTTCCACTCGCGATTATTCGCACCTGGGTTTACATATCGAATCATCAATTTTGCCTAGAGCACCCACGCGTCTGCGTCAATCCTGATTTTCTTGCAAAACCCAGTTATTCATTGCTGTAATACACTGTCATACGCACGCGTCACCAATTATGTAATGACAATGAAGAACGTGTTTCAGGTTGGATGCAATCGTTGGTTCCAGAAAAAAGGTCTTTAAACGATCATTTGCACCACCTCAATTACGCGAGAATAATGGTCTCAGCCAATTACACGACACTTTTCTTGCGTGCTCATTGACGTTGGCAAAATAATCTGAAATCTCTCGTTAAAACATCGTGGGATATACCTTCCACCTTCTCTTACTTAGTATTCTTCGAATAGTCGAAGAAAATTTACTCGTCAAAGGGTTGAACTTGGCTTGCAGTTCAACGAAAGAGATTCTGAGATCGGTGTTACTCTTTGAGTGGATAAAATCGACGAAAAAAGAAATGGTCTGGACGTTAATTAATTCGTATAATGGAGGACGATCGCGTGCAATTAAGTTGGCATGATCGCGCCGGCCACGACCCGGTAGCTTTTACCGTTTCTGATCCCGCCGATTGTTTCTCGAGCGTGAAAGTCGTAAATGATTTCGTTTCGTCGTGCATGCATGCGTGCTCGCGCGAAACCTCACAGGCTAACAGTACCCGCGGAAAGGAAAAGGAACAGGGACCGGAAGTGTCGCGTGAGCCGCAATGCGGGACTCGTGCCTTCCTTTTATCGCGAGATAAGGGGAACAACGCTTTGCCATGCACTGCGAGTACAATAATGGACGCAACCGGAAATTCATCGATGGCGATCGAATGCGTGCCACGCGCCATCGCGAATTCGAAATGACGCTCGAACCAGGGATGGATTTGTTTCATCTTCTATGTAAGACGGAATGATCCTTCATAATTTGTAAATTTAAACCCGTTAATGGATCGACGAGTGCAATAGGTCAAGGAATAGTAAAATAAGGTTGGAGGAAACAGTGTGTGGTAGAAAGAATGCGAAAATAACGCAATTGGATAGCGTAGATAATAGATGAAGGAAGTAAACAAAGCTAAACGAAAGTAAAGTCAGGTACTAAGATACATAGGAAGTGAAATAGGATAAGGAGTGATATTTTGTATCATATAGGAGGTATAAATATGGGAGAGGATAAGGAATCTGGGGTTCTAAACTGTTAAACAGGGCAAAATAAGGGTCCTAATCTGGTCTTCCGCATCAATAAACTATTTCCTAGCTAACCAACTAAAAGTATCGATTGTTCGAGTAAACTTTCAATTTAGAAACACACCTGGCGAGATATACTTTCTGAGCAAACTACCGTGTTTCCTATCGCAGTTCGCGACTCTATTTATGGTTTACCAGTTATACATTTTTTATTTCCGGTGAAAACGACGAGTTCGAAGGTCGAGAAGTTTGCGGTGTTTGTCGGTGCAAGAAAGTGGTAAAATTATCATCCACGAGATGCGTTTACTATGATAGCGTCGCTATTGCTGGTCGAAGGCTGGCTCTAGAAAATGGAATAAAAAATGGTTTGTCGACGATCTGGCGCGATGTAGTGGAAACCCGTCTTTCTTCGCGCCAAACCTGGCAGCCGACAAAAGGTCGACCGGTTTTCGGAAATGGGTAATTTCTTCATCATAGCTATTCGTACACGCGTAATGCTCTTCACGCGGTTAATTCTTGTAATTTTTATTCGAGTTAATTACTTAAATCCAAGTGTGCTAATACCTTGTTTCCTCCACGATACAAATGAGTTAACATATTCTTTTCGATTCACAGTGCCAAATGTAAGCTGTACTGTCATTTTATTCCGGAGTGTACGTTTATATTGCCACATACAGCAAGTCTGAAGAGGTTGAAGTGGCTCGCAATTTGTCCGCGGCAATTCTCGCGAAGGTGACGGACAACCAGAAGGCCTCGAAGGCCCTTTTTCCTTTGAGTCATCGGGAGATGACGCGAACCGCCGACGAGCGTACGCGACCCCGTTTCAGCGATGAAAAACACCGCGATATAACCACTCGTTTACGCGTAAACCCACGACGCTAGAAAGTGTAGCCGATCGAATCGCGGAGTCGCGGGAGAGAAAATTGTTCGTCGGATTCACGACCCGGTTTTACAATGAAAAGCGAAACACACAGGTTGAAATCGATACAGAATCGCAAGAAATTCTCATAGCATTGCAAATTGTAAGACCTGAAGAGACTTTCAGCTCCCTAATTGGCCGAGTTAGAAAGTTCACTTCGAGGCTGATAAATTTAAGACGATTCGCGTGTCGAGACGAAAAACCGTGTAGCAACATATTAAAAAAAAAAACAGACTCCGCTTATTCTATCGACAGCGCAAGCACTCGCTTTTACATATCAGGAACAAGATATTTCGCGGTTCATCGTCACGTGGTCATTTCATAGATCGTGATCTATCATTCGAATCAAATGTTACCAAAATTCTGGTTGCAGAACTCATTTATCTACCCGCAGGCAACATTGCATGCTGTTCGTTTATTAGTATGGTGGCGTTTGCGTAATGAAACGGCAATTGAGCAACCGCTGGTCTATCGTTAATTGTTTCTATCGTTGGGAAAGTCGAAACAGGTCCCTGACGCGGTTTGCGCGGGCAGGGTTTCATTAAGCGTTAAAACGAGTCGAGAAACCAGGTGTTCAATTAATTCTTCTCCAGCGAAAGGTGAATATTTTTCCGTCACGAAGCGGAGGACGGCTGACAGTCGAGTCTCGTCTTTCGTACGCATTTCGCCGACACATCTCTGACGAGTATGACGGCATCGTGCATGACTAGACGGAACAATGAAAACCGCCTTCACAACGATTGTTCCTCCCCGCGTTGGCTTCACGAAAGTATACGCGGTGCTTTTAGCATAAGATCAACCGAGAAATTAGTCATCGAGCGAAAGGTCATGACCGAGACAGTGACTCAGATCTATTCCCCTTTTCGCGGAGAAGAAATATCGATACCCAACCGAGTTATAATAAGATCAATCGATTGTGTAGCTCCATCGTTCAGTCTTCTAGAGATACAAGCGCTATGACCTACGAACATGATTCACGACAATGGCCTCAGAATCGCTACAGGTGCTCGGAACTAAACGTAATGCTTGAAACACGAGATATTTTTCTATATTGTCTGGCGATAGACGAGACTTCTGAAGAGTGTCGCCGTAAATCGTGCGGTCGAAAATAGATATCGCGTTAATCAAGACTCGCGGAGACGTCGAACAGTGATTTTAACAACTGGTCTCGTCTCGGTGTATTTATATCATTCGTTCTGCCACGAGCCTTGGGTGCAAACCGAGTCGTTTCAATTTCTCCCGTTCGAAATTGCATTCTGTGTTTATAAAGTAGCTGCGTTTCGACGATCGGGCCGTAAATATCGCGTTTTAAATATGGCACGCTACTATGTGTCGGGTGTAAATTATCTCCAGACGTTCATGGCCGATTTTTCGAGCCACTCGAAATAACTGTTTCGGTGTCTCGTTATTGCACCGCTCGAAATAATTAGGTACACTCGTGCCGATGAGACAATCGGTATTTTAGAAGTTCAAAGACACTGTGCGACATTCGTTCTTTTAGGAGCAAGAAAAAAGAAATTCCTTACAATTTTGGTAAATCGTACGACCAAATTTCGAACAATGGTTCATTACGTACAATTAGGTCAATTGATCTGTTTGCCCGTGACGAATTTTTCTGTGCTTGAATAGATACCGCGAAAGAATTCAAAGAAGAACGAATGCCTTTTCAGGAACGGAATAGAATAGAAGTGACGCAAAGGTGTTTCCAATGGTAGGTAGATTAGCTCATTTCCGCGCGATGCGAAGAAGCTCGCGAACGACTGTACAACATATCGTTTAGGGTCAGAGGTTGAAGCGACAGCATTATGACTTCCGATTCGCGGAAATTGTCATGCGATTTAGAGACTTATTGAAACGGAGCTTGGCCCGAGTCGTTGACCCAGCAGAAAGGATTGATTAGATGCGACCAACAAATCGCGTCTCTTTGGTTGCCTTTCGAAGATCCGTCACAATACTTATTGAAGATATTTAGGAATTTCTGAGACGCAAAATCGTCATCGCGTACAAAACAAATCTTATAGTAGCAATAACTAAGATTTGGCATCGTGATAAAGAATTGAAAATTATTGTTAAACAACGTACTCAGAGTATGCCAAGAGGAATTCGTGCCAAAACCATCCTCTTTTTCCAAAAATAAAACCACGAATGCTCTGTTAAAACACAGTTACAAATAGTTTTTTTTTTTGTAAATTACTTATTGTATGTCTCAGTTTGTGTTCCGATAATCAGTCGTTCGAATAATCAACGTTCTAAGTAGTGTAGCTAATTCGCGTAGTCGATAAGACATTGTGCATAACGATTGCTTGGCTATACGCGCAACGTTCGTTTTTTAGGAAAGAATTACTGTTGGTTCGTAAATACGCGAAGAACGACAACTAATATTTTCCTTGCGATAACGAAGAAGTCATCGTACGTGCAGATTGTCTCGAGACGTAATTTCGTTAGGAGAAAAAACTGTTGTTTACTTTGAAAAAGAATCGAGTTTTGCATATAGACGATTCGACGAGCGGTCATCGATTGACTCCTCGTGTCGATAACGAGGTCACGAAAACCATTTACTTGAGAGCTTGTTGCATCTGTGTTTCCTCTCGGCACACTCGTACCAGTATTCTTGCGACATTCGTTGCGATTGCACTTAAATGGCCATTATTATTCTTCAACTGGAATCGGCTGTTGTTTGTCCTTCGAAAGAAACCAACGACTATATTATTCACCCTAGAAATCTGGGAACCATGAGACCAAGGTAAAATCCGTCTACCACATAAAGCTCGAGTCGAATCGTAAAGATAACCGTATCTTTTTTAATTACATTGTTTTAGTTGTTTATGTAATAGTCGAAATAGAAAAAGTACCGATTGCGTTCGATTGGCGAGCGAGAAACTATGGATAAGATGCATCAAGTTACTTTGAACTAGCATAATCGCGGTCGAAAGAAAACAAACGACGATACGATAACGATAAAGTGTTTGTACCAGTGAAAAATTCTATCGTTACGGTTTCGTTATTGCGTGAATCGCTTCTGAAAAATACGAATCGATTAGATTAGATTAAACACAGCTCTTTTGGCATTAATTAGGATTTAGATGTCGATTAAAATTGTTTACATTCCGATTTTAATTACGAAATGAATTTTTAAAATTAGCGGTAAGCCGTTGCTTGTGGAAACGAATAATTCAATTTGTTCTGTTTATGGCCCTTTCCGAAGTACAATTTTAATCTCTAATCTCGTTTCGATCAATGTCCATTTACCTTCGATTTGGAAAATGTTCCAAAATTTAGTATTCGATTGCTTTTCCGGGCGAAGATTGAAAAATTACTTGTATCGAAGCATCCTTGAAACTTTCGTTCTCGAAAAGACGAATTTCGATCTAGATCGAATGATTTCTCATCGGACCTCGTGTGGATTTGTTCCCGTATCAGCGTCGGATGAAGGAATGGTGGCGAGGAGGTAGGAGAAATCGCGCACCGTGTGTGATAAACTGAAGGTGGACACTGTTAAGTCATTCTTGAGTGGCAGTCGTAGGTGAATCGATCATCCGGTGTCTCGATCCCACGGATCTCATTCTGGATCCCCAGTGAGCGTGCATAGTCCACCGATCGCCCCTAAAACATCAAAAGTGCCTGTTTGTACAATAACTGAATGAAAAAAAAAACGGAAATGTGACACTGAGCTGTTCTCGCACCTGGTGGCTCGTTAATCTCCTTAAGTGATCGTCTGTGACGTTGTTCGATCGGCCGAACGAATCTTAACGAAATAATATTTTTAAAAGGTACCAAAGGGAGAAACAATTTTTAAAAAAATTGTGGTACAACTTTAGATTCGATCGCGAGGTTCAGTGATCGGTTTATCCTATTTCCACAGTGACGAATATTTTCTAAACGCGTCGCTTTTAAAAATCGAAGCTGTACAGAGCTCGTCTATGGGAAGAAATTGTAGAAAGAAAAATTATTTATTGGATTTATTCGCGCATGTAACGAACGCACGCTAATTTCGTGATATAACGTTCGAAAAAAATTCCATAACATGAAGAGTTACGTTGCACGCGTACGTACAAGTACCTTCTTCATTGATGAAACTGTGGATATTTCGATAATGATTAATCTTAACTCGATAAGGAAGCTCCACGATATAATTTTCGCTTAATTACGCTCGATTGGTCTATAAAAATTTTCCGGTCCGCAGATTGAACGATAACGCGTTTAGCTGATAAAAATCTGAATATGGTTCTCGATTAAAAAGACTTCTCGTTCGTTTAAAGGGGTATTCTACAGTGAACCTTTAAAAAAATAGCGAAGGATTAAGAATCCTTTTACGGGGGAAAAAATCAATATTCCCAGAGGTCTCGGCGATGACAATGACCGCGATTTGTCAGTGGCCTTTATGGAATAGTAACGACCCGTTGATTAATCGGTGCAGTTTTCGAGCGGATCACGTATATCTGTCCTTGAAGTTTCGTTTTTCAAATGTTGCATCGCGTCGAAACGGACACAAGTTGCAACAGAATTCGCGTGGAATCGCGTCGCGGGAACGTTCGCGTCAATCGGTCGCCTTTAATGTCGCGGTTTAATTGGTTCGAAAGAGGGGGAATTGGGGAGAATTAATTGGAACACAAATCGAAGCGAGCAACGTTCTTATGTAATCTTGCATTCTGCTAGGTGGATACCTCCGCTCTTCTCTCGGAAAGAATACTCGCGCAAACAGTTAGCAATCTAATAAAACGCGATATAAAAACCACTATGCAGCATTCGCGACGATAACTGGCGTCTTTCTTTATCAGTGATTATACACTGCCGTTCAAAAGTTTGAACCACCCTTCGATCTCTAAAATGAACATTTATCTTCGTACGCGTATAGTTTAGAGACGGCTGTTTGGCAGAGAGGAATTCGGTGCAAGGGATTCGATCGTAAATTGATCGTAAATCACTGAACGAAATCGAAATTAACTTTCCACGTAACTCAGCCTATCTTATCTCGCGATCGTTAAGTTTTCGCAGGGAAGCACAACGAGCATCAGTTGCGAGAACACCAGCGCCGGTTCCGTGCTTACGATAACAATAACGCGCGATTATTATTTAATTGCTTAATCTCTGTTGGATGTTGTCCAGGGATCAAGAACGACGTTGAAACATGGGGTGAGTGCGACTATGATTGCTGTTGTTAGACGAAACGTTCGCCGAATCGAATCTGGAACTGAAGTGAAATAACATTGAACGACACCAGATAAGAACAAAATTTTATTCGAAGAATGGAAAGTATTGGTAGTCGAGTGCGCGGTAGATCATTTTAATTCCGATGGATCGGATTCTCCTATTACGATTTCACGTTGTACGGTTCACAATTATGAATTTTCCCTTCGAAATCAGTCGATGGAACCGATCGACGATGTTCCTCTTCCGTATGGTGCTTTCTCCATGATGGAAACATTCTGTTTCGCGGAAAACTGTTATCGATGCAATATCATTATCGATAGCGCTCGAAAACCCCTACTCGTGGACGTCACATGATATCGAACGCGAGAAAGTGCGGACTCCGAGTATTGTTCGACCGCCGGAAACGAAATCAACACCCTGAACTTCAATGGCGCTTCACGCGATCGGTGTCGATTTTCCGCGTGCGGTCGCGCCGCGGTCTTCGATGACACGGATACACGTGACGCAAAAATCAGCGAAAATAAAAGAATGCCAAGCCCGTATTTATGCGTCAGGTGTTAACACACTGGCAGCAAAGTTGGGCGAATTTCATTTTCGAACAAATAAAAATGGTAGTTAAATTTGCAAACTATCGCAAGACATTTTGTCTCTTGAGTTTGAATTTTCTGCATGAAATTGTGAACACGTTGGGCTTAACTTCATCCTGGTAATCTTGCAGCGAGAAACGTGCGGTCTCCGGCACTGGAGGCGGTGTAAGAGGTTCCGGTAGGGCGCCGGAAGTCACTCGCACCAACACCGAGGTACGCAAGAACATGGAACGTGGTCTGCACGAACGCGACCGCGTCGGTGTCCAGGATTTCGTTCTCCTCGAGGACTTCGAGAGCGAGAAAGCCTTCATCGACAATCTACGAAAACGATTCAACGAGAACCTTATTTACGTGAGTAAAAGTTGATTGCGCTTCTTACATTTAAATATTCAAGGAATCGTGATACCTTCGTTACAGACATACATCGGCCAGGTACTCGTGTCCGTGAATCCTTACAAAAAGTTACCGATTTACAATCCAGAGACCATTCAGTACTACCATGGAAGGAACTTCTTCGAAGCTGCACCGCACATGTAAGAAACAATCATAAAATAAGCGATGTAGTATGTATTTTGATTTCTTCCACCAGTACATACTTACATTTATAAAAAATTCCTTTGTTTCAGTTTCGCACTCGCCGATACCGCGTATCAGTCTCTTTCGAAGGAAAATTTGGATCAGTGCATCCTCATCTCAGGTACGAAGCAACTTTGCTTTACCTACAAATGAATATAAGTATTAGACTAAAAAGTATTTTACTGCTGCAAGAATCGTTGCAGCAACGTGAACTTACTACGTCGAAGATAAGTTTAACGTTACTTGCACTCTTTGTGTAGGCGAATCCGGTTCAGGGAAGACCGAGGCATCGAAGAAAGTCTTAGAATTTATCGCAGCCGCTACTGGACACAAGAAACAAGTGGAGGAAGTAAACGATAAGTTGATCGGTAGCAATCCCGTGCTCGAAGCTTTCGGAAACGCGAAAACTAATCGGAATGATAACTCGTCCCGTTTCGGCAAGTACATGGATATCCAATTTAATTTCCAGGTACAAACGAAAGAACGTTTCGTTGTTTTTTTTAAAAAGCTTTTAGATTATCAATAAAGAAAAACTGATCGATTGTAGTAGAAGCATTACCCTTGATAAAGTGACACGCGATTTTTAAAATAATAATGATTATTATTAACTATATCTGTTGGGTTGTGTGGCAAGCCTGTTCACGTTTCTTTACAAGACTATTAACAACTATAAATTTTTAATCCATGAAGTTGTCTTTATAACCTGATCATATTTATTAAAAAAAAAGAGATACTATAAAACGGAGGCGTATAACATGATAAACGTCGATGTTTCTTCGATAACTTTATTTTTGCAGGGAGACCCAATCGGTGGAAATATCTTGAATTATCTGCTCGAAAAGTCGCGAGTGGTTCATCAGTTTTCGGGAGAACGAAATTTCCACATTTTCTATCAGCTGCTGGCTGGAGCGAGCGACGAGAGTTTGCGAAAGTTGTTCCTTAAAAGGAATTTGGATACATATTATTATCTTAGTAACGGAGTAAGTTGCTGTATTTTTAAATAATACAATTTTAATGGCACTGCAGAATGTGTTAGAAATTTCCGATTCGTTTCTAGACAAAGGGCACGGTAAACACTATCGACGATTCTTGTCAATACAAGGAAGTAATAAAGGCTATGAAGACCATGGAAATGACTCAAAAGGAACAGGATGATTTATTCGCGATAGTCGCATCGGTATTGCACATGGGAAATGTTGGATTTACCGAAGAAGATGGCGTAGCACAAATTTTAAAGCCAGCTTCCGTTGACGCTGTAGCTATTGTAAGTATGTAAGATATACAGGGTGTTCGGCCACCCCTGGGAAAAAATTTTAAATGGGGGATTCTAGAGGCCAAAATAAGACGAAAATCAAGAATACCAATTTGTTGATGGAGGCTTTGTTAAAAAGTTATTAACGTTTAAAGTTCCGCCCGTACTGAATTTTTTTCTCGAAAATGCGCAGGATTTCGGGGGTATATCTATTCACCAAAAATGATTGTAATTGACCCCCGCAACCAAACATAATTTTTTTAGAACGATTTGAAATTTTTTAATTGTGTCGAAAAATTTCACACATTCTCGAATTTCTTTCTAGAAAGTGGGTAGGATTTCGGGGGTACGTCTACTGACCAAAAATGATTGTAATTGACCCCCGCAACCAAACATAATTTTTTTAGAACGATTTGAAATTTTTTAATTGTGTCGAAAAATTTCACACATTCTCGAATTTTTTTCTAGAAAGTGGGTAGGATTTCGGGGGTACATCTACTGACCAAAAATGATTGTAATTGACCCCCGCAATCAAACATAATTTTTTTAGAACGATTTGAAATTTTTTAATTGTGTCGAAAAATGTCACACATTCTCGAATTTTTTCTAGAAAGTGGGTAGGATTTCGGGGGTACGTCTACTGACCAAAAATGATTGTAATTGACTCCTGCAACTAAAAATAATTTTTCCAGACCGATTTGAAATTTTTGAATTTAATTGTTAATAATTTTTTAACGAAGCCTCCATCAACAAATTTGTATTCTTGATTCTCGTCTTATTTTGGCCTCTAGAATCCCCCATTAAAATTTTTCCCAGGGGTGGCCGGACACCCTGTATATTCTAGAAACTGGGCCAAATTGTAATTATTTTCTAAAAACAGATACAAAAACTTATTTATTTTAGTTAATGTAATTCCTTACGTAATATTTATTTACATTTACTAAAAATATTCCGTAATGGGAAAACATTAACAGACAAGATAGTCGCTGCATCATTGATTAATTAACCAGTTCGTTATGAAAGCGATGCAAGTACTTACATTTATCGTCGTTTCGAGATATAACAGGTTTTGCATTTCAATCGACTGAAAAACCTGACTTTGGATAACCGCGTTATTTTATTTTGATTTTTTCGTGAACGAATCGAATTCGTTTGCAGTTATTGGGTTGCGACGTGAAACAATTAGCAGAAGCTTTTACACACCGTACAATTGACGCCCGTGGGGACGTAGTTGTTTCCCCGTTGAACAGAGAACTCGCAATTTATGCACGCGATGCACTCGCAAAAGCTGTGTACGACAGATTGTTCACGTGGCTGGTAACCAGGTTGAACAAATCATTGCAACCGATTAACAATCCGCGGCACAAGATGGTTATAGGAATTTTGGATATTTACGGTTTTGAAATCTTCCAAAAGAATAGGTACGCAATATCTCTGGAATTCAACGGTATTCCTGTCAACAACTGCTAATTGAAAATATTTTCCTGATAGCTTCGAGCAATTCTGCATAAATTATTGTAATGAAAAATTACAACAGTTATTTATCCAATTAACGTTGAAATCAGAGCAAGAAGAGTACCTAAGGGAGGGAATAACCTGGGAGAATGTTGAGTTCTTTAATAACAAAGTTATATGCGATTTAATCGAAGAGAAGTATAAAGGTATTCATTATTTCACATCTTTTGTTGTTAACTTTGGTTTAGTTATTATAGATATGATGCGTCTTTTACAGGTATAATATCACTGATGGATGAAGAGTGTCTTCGTCCCGGTGATCCAACAGATTTGAGTTTTCTGGAAAAGTTAAATGTAAATTTGAACAATCATCCTCACTATATAAGTCACATGAAGGCGGACTTGCAAACACAGAAAATCATGGGGCGAGATGTAAGTCTCGAATTGTATAATTTACTGTACAATTTATGGTTTCCGTTATCATCGATACACTCGTACGTTTTAGGAATTCAGATTAGTACATTATGCTGGCGACGTAACGTACAATGTTCGCGGATTCCTTGAGAAAAATAACGATTTATTGTTCCGAGATTTGCGCGAAGTGATGTCACATACAACGAATTCGATCACCAAGGTATATCCACGGATTTACTTGCGGACATTATAGTTTATCCAACTCTCTAGATCAAAAATGTATGTTTCTCGTAGACTGTGTTCGATGTAAAAGATTTAACTAGCAAGAAGCGACCAGACACGGCCATCACACAATTCAAAAACAGTTTGAACAATCTTGTAGAAATTCTTATGGGCAAAGAACCTTCTTACATTCGTTGCATCAAACCTAATGACTATAAGATGTCCAGTAAGTTCTACAAATTTTTTTAATTTGCACCTATTATCTAAGTTTGAAAGATATTTTCGCGCGTACAAAATATTATCGAAGCATGTCGAGTCATTTAAACGTATTATTTCAGATAAATTTAATGAGAAGATTGTGCTGCATCAAGTACAGTATTTAGGACTTATGGAGAATTTACGAGTAAGGCGAGCTGGTTTTGCCTACAGAAGACCATACGAACAATTCTTGCAACGTTATAAATCCCTGTGTCCACAAACTTGGCCTAACTATCACGGTGCGGCTAAAGATGGTGTACAAATCCTTGTATGTTCCCTTAGATTCGAACGTGATGAATACAGGATGGGCAAGTAAGAGTTACTCAAGCAATAATCATGTAGCTCTAGGATACTACACATTCACAGACACTTCTAAAACTGAGTAAAATCTTTCGTGCAGCACGAAACTGTTCATTCGATTCCCTAAGACATTATTCGATACAGAAGATGCCTTCCAAAGAAAGAAACACGAGATAGCAGCTATTATCCAGAGTAAATGGAAATGTATATTAGAGAGACGAAGGTACTTGAAAAAGAGAAAAGCGGCAATCGTTTTCCAAAAATATATTAGGAGGTGGCTTGCAAAACGCGAAGCTGAAAAGAGGCGAAAAGCCGTTATTACTATTCGAAGGTACTGTGAATCAATCATTTTTGTTTTTCTTGCTCCCTTTATATTTGATTTTAATTTTAAACAATTTTGAATAGATTTATCGAAGGATTCATCACGCGAAACGGACCACCAACTTCAATTAACATAGCTTTCATTGAATTAGCAAAATCCCAATGGTTAATTAAGCTCTCTAAAACACTTCCTTCTGGTGTTTTAAATAATTATTGGCCTCCATGTCCGTACTCTTGCCGAGAAGTAAGATACACATCTATTACTCTTACATTTAAAGGTTTCCGTTTTAAAACAACTAATAATAATTAACAGGCTTCCGAACATTTACGCATCTTGCACAAAAAATGGAAAGCACGAAATTATAGATTGGCTTTGCCAAAGGAGGACAAGGAGCATTTCGAATTAAAAATTTTAGCCGAATCTCTGTTTAAAAACAAAAAGAAATCATATGCAAAGAGTTTAGGACCAAGGTTCCAAATCGATCGACTCGGTGCAGAGCATAAAGCGCTAAGACAAAGTTTCATTAACAATATTCTTCCTAGAGATGAAATTATAAAAGTAAAATATTGTTATTTATTTGATGTTTTAATTAAAATAGCGATGATAGTAACAGTATTTCTTCTTTCTTTTTCTTTAGTACGCGACGCCTGTGATTAAATACGACCGACACGGTTACAAACCCCGTGAAAGGGTATTAATTTTAACAGAAAATGCGGTGTACATTTTAGACACTTTAAAAACATTTAAGCTTAAACATCGATTGCCTTACAAATCTATCGAAGAATTGGTTGTTACCGGGGAATCGGATAATGTACTGATAGTCAGGATACCACCTGAATTAAAGAAGGACAAGGTTTGTTCCTATTGTATTACTGTAAAATATACATATGTTATCTGACATTATTTTTTATATTCATATTTTACTTAGGGTGATTTAATATTGGAAGTACCTCATATAATAGAAGCATTAACAAAAGCAATTGATATCACTAATAATCCAAATATTCTGAAAATTGTTCATACCGAGTCGTAAGTATACGGACAAAAACAATTTAATTTGATCGTAACGGGTATGTTAATAATGACTTACGTTATTTATTTAGGGTCTCACATAAACTAGTCAGTGGAAAGGAAGGTGTAATTGAATTCAGAACTGGTACAACACCAGCCATTAGTAAAAATAGACAAAGTGGACATTTACTAGTGGTGAATATAATTTATACAACGTAAAAAAAATCATATTAAATTTTACTTCGTGACTTGTATTTACGTGTTCGTATTTTAGGTGGCCTCTCCATAATATCTCAAAGAAGTTTCAAACAAAACTAATTGTGTACTTAGAAGGAAGAGTTCAACGCGGAAAGTACGATATATAAAACAGCCTTAATTCATGTGATTTAGAATGGAAGACTATTAAGAAGAGATAATATATTCAAATTTAGTACATTTGTTGAATGATACTTGCAGTTTTGTACCTTGTTATGATGATGTCAGTTGTGTAAAATATCTTGTGAAATAATGTTTATTTTTGTAATTAGTGAATCACCGGCAAAATGGGAAACTTTCGCGAATGATACGAATTGTCTAACTATGATATATGGGTGCCTTCTTTAAAATTAATATCATATAATCGCACAAGAAAATAATTTATTACTGGACATCTTTCAGATGCACCTATAGAAAATATTTCTTTTTTCTATATTTGTATTGTATAAGTCATTGTGCCATTGATAATATTTCATGTTCAGAATTATCCTATGGAATATTGACAATATAAAATTAAATTAAACTAATAACCTTAATTGTTCAGAAATAAATAACTGAATTTACTCATTTCTCCTACTATATGTATATGTCCTTATTCTAAAGGTACATTTTGAATATGAGTAAATCTATTTTCCTGTCATTATTGTAAAATATTTCAAAACAAAACATTGCTATATTTTTAGGAAAAATAAATATCAAAGTTTGCGTGGTGTTTGTTGCTATTCATCTAATTTCTTTATAAGTGAATGGATGTTATAATAATGCAAAATTTGATATTATTATTTCTATTTGATGGTGATATTTATTTCAAATAAAATAACATTTACTTGTATGATAAAATACTTTTCATTCCTGTTAAATAATACAAAATTGTTTGTGAAAATACCTTTAAATATAGGTAACATTAATACTTAAGTAAGGAAAGCAAGTATCCCTTTTCTTAAAATCAACATATAATTTACATACTTAATTATTTCTTTTGAGAAGTAGAAGCTTTCCTTGTAAGAGACTTTTTTCCTTCCAAAGCTTTCTCCCGTAGTTCATCTTCCATTGCTTTGTTTACTGTTCTAGTAATCATTTGTTTCAATTTATGTGCCTCTTCAAACTTCTTTTTTTTAGGTTGTATGGGTGCATCTATAAACCAAAAAATTCAATTACGTTAATAATATATTAACCCGTAACTTTGCATTGATATTTGTAATTTTTGTTTAATATTTACTTTTTTATTTAATTAATTTTATTAAATTTATTAAAATTGATCTTTTACATATACTCTTTTACCCTTTTTCCGAATAATTATTTTTGTACGTTATTTTCGAATATACTAATAGTTATGGAGTCGAAAGTATCTAAATATTACTCACTATTTCGGCGCTGAACAGGAGGACTCTTTTTCTTTTTATCCTTGGCTTTTCCTTTCTTAGATGCAGGCAATTTAGCCTTCACTTTCAGTTTTCCCTGGGCCATTTTTTAAGTCTTCCAATTAATTTTGAAAAGTTACTCAATAGCAAACACGCAACATGTGCAACCACATGTGCATAAATATAGACAGGAATCCTTTATAGTTGCCATTTGAGGGAAATACGCCACGCCACAGCCGACTTCAGTACTAGTCATATTGAACGAGAAAGAATAAAATCGCGAGCATCTGATTTTATACTTGATAGGAAGAGTACACAGCATTTGTGTGTTCTGTCTATCCAATGAACATTTTGTATAATTTCATATAAAATTAATGATAACAAAAATTATTAATAAATAAATTGATATCATATCTATGTACTTATAAAAGTATGCGTTAGATAGCTATACCATTTTACTACACATTTTAAATGTGGATATATTCCTTTTATTAGCACATGTTCATAGTCTAACAAAATATTATTCCGTATATGACCTAACAAAGTAATAATAAAGAAATAATGTTGAGAATGATGTTGTTTGGCGTACCATATTCCCCTTGAACTATAATACTGAAATGGTCCTGTTTGTAATTACAAATTGTATACATAATTTGACCTTATTTACACAAAATATTCAATATGTAAAATTATATGCGTATATGATTGGCTATCGTAAAACTATTACAGTTAATTCATTTCGTACATACAACATCTAATAAGAAAGTTTATTACTATTAGAATATTTAGAAATGTTTAGAAATCAGTCGACTACAAAATAAGAGAAAATTAAGATTTTCTCTTTAAATTTCCTTTGACACGATAATATTTTCAAGGACACGTTAAATTATATATTTGAGTATCCAAAAATTAGCTTAAAAACATTGAAACTCAATCGTTTGAAACATATTTCGGAAAAGATTGCTTTTCAATTCCATTTTTTTTTTTTTGTATGCATCAATTACATGACAAACATACGCAAGTAGAAGTCAACAATGGCACTCTCAAAACCGTCAAACTTATTTCTTCACTTTATCGGTACTTATTTCGAGCAACTCTATATCAATCCTGTAAAAACTAAAGCGATTACCAGGTGTGTTGATATTTTTCTGATTAATGTGAACATTAAACGATGATTTTGCATAATTTGTTTATACTAATTTTTGTGATTATCATACTTTTCAGTTGTATTCTTGCAACTCTCAGTAATTATATATCGCAAAAAATTTCTGGGGCAAAGCATATGAACCATGACAGTTTACTCGCGTATGCACTTTTTGGGTAAATTTGAGTAAATTAAGATTTAAGTTTTTAAAGTATTTTACAGTTAGTAAAGTACTTTTACTTAATTTATGTACAAATTCTTCACTGTATCAAAGTGCCAATGTTTTTGTAGATTATTTTTTGGAGGTCCTGTTCCACATTATTTCTACACATTTATACATCCATTTGTGAAAAGTCCTTTTAAGCTTCTGTTGATTGAAAGATGTATATATTTACCATGTTTTCAAGCTTTAGCATTGTACATGTTATCTAGGCTTCAGGTAGACCTAATTTGTTATTTTATATGCTGATACTTTTCATAATTTAGTGGATCGTGTAACAAATTTATTTTGTTGCAGGGTAACACACATAAATATTCTTGTAAAGAGATGAAGAGATTGCACTGGCATGTAGTCAGTACAAATTTAAAATATTTAACATTGTTACAATATATCAATTTTAAATATGTTCCACCAGGGGTAGGTTTGAGTTTTCTTAAATTATTTCTTATTTGTACCCAACAAAATATATTCTAAAGTGTTCTTTAAACTTTCAGTTACGTGTTCTGATGATAAATTTGATTAGTTTCTTTTGGACCATATATATTGCACAACTACAATCATACAAGTAATGAGAATAGGGAAATAATATATTAATATACATATAAATTGGGTTTGTCAGCTATAAAGGTTAAAGGGACCATGTATATATATATAAAGGAGAATATATTTTGTATAAGGATTATGTAAATAATCATTCCAACTAGACATTTTATTTTGTAGTTAGAATATAGCAGACTATTTTGTAAATTTATACTATTCAAAGAATTTATAAATAAATCCTGTAAACGGTTTTGGGGAAAAATTAAATTTTTTAAGCTTTTCGATTTAATCACACAACAACAATACAGAGTATATTACAGATATAATCAGAATTTCTTCCATTTCAACAATGGTAACATTCGATGACTGTAAATTATGAATAATAAATATTACAGTCAAAAGCCATGGTGGGCAAAATTTAACAAGTTTTACTTTTTTTACGTTCGTATAAATAAATTTCATTTTACACTCTGTTAAGATATATATCATAAAATTTACTATTCAATCGACAGAGTGATGATTTCAGACTTTCCTTTGCGTTAATTTTATAAAACAATTTTGTGTGATAAGTATGTACTTATGTTTCAGTTTGTTTTTATAGATATGCATCAATGAAAGGTCAATATTGCAGCACCATAGCAGTTGACAATTCTTTTCAATAAAACTGACTCAGTCATTATGCAATAGCTAATTCTACGTAGTTTTCCCTTCTAATTATAAACAACGTAGACTTTCCAAATATGACTTTTAACCCTATACATACATCTTCAAGACTTAACTTTGAATAATCAAGACTAGTCTAATTATGTCTTTTGGTACGCTGCCTGGCCTTACAGCCAAGAAAGTAACTTTCTGACTAGCATTTAGATAAATTGAGTATTGCAAGTAAAGGAAAGTTTAAGAGTATAACATCACTTATACTTTTGTCTTGCCTTTAAAGTTGACTAATGACTAGCAATTTGTGACACAAGTAAATAAATAAATAAATAAATAAATAAATAAATAAATTAAATAAATAAATGTACAATTTTATCAATGTTGAGTATATAGAATGAAAAGCAAATGAGCAAAATGCTAAGCTTCATTATGCATTGTAATATCTATGTACAAAAGGAACAGGTGTAGAACATTGCACTAAAATATCAGTTACTTATCCCTTGGGAAATTGGTAGATAAATTGAAAGAATGCTAGTGTTTTAACGATTGATGGAATGTCTAAAATTTGACTAGCTGGTGTTTGTATAACAAACAATTACATGATTAACTAACTAATCACGCAGATGTAGAACTACTAACGTAGTTTAAAATGAATGTTTAAATAATAGAGTAACTATTGAATAATAATGCGAGATCTTAAAAAGCTGCAACCAACACAATTGATGATGTTTATAATCATCATCGTCTCCTTATTGCTTAAGTACTCAGATGAATGTAAGTTTGTAAAGAACAACATCACATGGAGACTTAAAATTCTCAAAACAGTTGAGAGACAACATAAATTATGGCAATAATATCCTTTAAAAAACAATAGTTTTACAAAATGTTGCCAAGATATTAATCCTAATATTAAAATATCTTCTTTGGATACTCTTGCACGTATACCTTTGAAATCTCATTCGAATTCAGAAAATTATAGAATGAGTAATTGACTAAAACTTGTCATTCTCAATTTTCTGTGGTTCGGTAAATTCATCTTAACAATCAATTATAAAATACATTGTACCTACAATCAAATCATTAATTCTTACTACCTAATTGAAATAAGAATGATGTTAGAGAAACAATATTGTTGTTAGTCGACAAGAAAATATTGTTCCGAGAAACGTACGTACTGAAATTGATGGCATTATGGACAATCACCACTGATGAGTATTATTAAGACATGAGATCAGAGGTGTAAATGCATATTAAGACTTTACAAAGACTTAAAGATCATGCACCAAATTTAGAATGGCATCTTCCCTTGTATCTTTAAATCATGCTTCCTAACACGAGAAAATACTTAAAATTCATCCGAAATGTGTCATGGGAATGTTCAACATCACAAACATGATTTTCATAATGTAGGACTGTTAGAAAAAGCATCAGAGGATCATGGTGATCCGCACCATTCCAAATCTGATACATAAAAGGAACGTTAACTGTCTTTAGGGATCCGCTTGATCACTTCAACGCGTGTACGATGGACTCCGACTCGGAGAACAACTTGATCGATGGCTTGGACTTGACCAATTACTATGTCTGCTGCTATCTGAACTACTCGGTGACGAAGGTGGTGTCGGAGTAGGTCGGTGATATGGAATTGGTCGCTTCCTGGCGCTAAAATGAATCGCCGTCAATATCGTGATAACAGAGTCGTAACATTTATACGTATTAATAAAAACACATTTGTTCAAATTCAGATAAACATATGGGCATGTTAATTGTGAAGACTGTTGAACGAATTAACGTATTATCATCTTAAAATCAATATCACAACTCATGAGTTAGTTTTCATTATTAATATTAATATTACAGTATGAGGAAAGGATGCGTGCAAAATAAATCGTGCAATGCAACAAAAAACAACATGCAAAATAAAAATGTGTCACTTACCTTGCACTAATGTATATCATGGAAGGCAGTGGGCCAAAAACGATTCATAAATCACAACAAAAGAAATATTGAACTAAAGAAACAGGCTTGCTTTATAGCGGTAAATACATTTTATTTGCGATCGACATAAAATAAAAGAGAATCTCTACTGTAAATGTTTAATTTACAATAATTTATGAGGGAAATACACACATGCTACATCTACATAATATCTGTAGATTGTTTGATAAGCAATTAGATACAAATGAAAAGAAAAAAAAAATACGGGGAGAAATCATACAAACATAAGTATACTTGATTGGCTTGAAACAAATTCGTGTATTGATGCGATTGAGTAAATACGCTTACTCCGTAAAATAAAGTAATATCAGGGTTCGCTGATTGAACATATCCGTTTACAGACTGAAAATTTATATAGCGCCTAAAATATTCTCTTAAAAAATTAGTGAAGTTATACTGATAAACTGGTAATATAATTATAGTGGCCACAAAGTTATAATAAAACAACAGGATCCGTTGCACTTAATAATCATTACGAACTAATATTCGCAACAGCAGCTAAACTGCTTATCTCGTATCTGCTATTTATTTATACGAAAAGAAACGAAATTCGATTATTCATCATGTTTACTACTACATGAACCGTAGGAAAGTAATAGAAACGTCTGTGCGAAGCCGTAACTTTATCTTCTATGCCTGTCCCTCGATCTGTCCCTGTAGGACACAACACAAAATGGCATTAGAATAATCAATCATACAAATCAAGAATGGTAAACTTATCGATATCGTCATTTTATGATTGCCTGCAATTTAATCAAAGTTTTCACGGGATCGTGAAAGGCACATGAATGACGAGAAATAACATAAAAAACGCAAAACAATAGTAGGTTGAAAGATAAACATTTCTACGACTGATGCAGTGGGCCTACGAAATTTGGTGCGCTGTAAAAAATCTGTTGCTACGTTTTTTTATACTACTGATCGGGATACCTACCTTGTGATACGGCGTCTATCTAGGAAACTGGGTGAACCATGGCGCCGTGGTATTGACGGAGAACGAGACCTGCTAGAAGCTGAACTGCTAGATGTTGAACGAGAGGACCTGCTAGAAGCGCTACTCGATGATCGCGAGGAGCTAGAGAAACTTCTACGACTGTGCCTTGAACTAGAGGTAAGAAAAGAATGTATTACGTTAAAACGTTTCGACGTAACTTGTGCAACGGGACTTGTACAACAACCTATTTACCTTAAAGAAGAACGCGAGCTGCTTCTGGAGCGACTTCTTTTCTCTTTTTCCCGCGATATCCTGGATAGCGATCGTGAACGACTTCTTGACTTCTTCGACAGGGATCGACTCCTTGACTTTTTCGACAACGATCGACTACGCGATTTTTTTGACAAAGATCGGCTCCTCGATTTCTTCGACAGAGATCGGCTCCTCGATTTCTTTGACAAAGAACGACTCCTAGACCTTTTCGACAACGACCTCGTTCTACTCCTGGATCTTGATTTTGCCGGCGAATGGGAGGGGGACTTCTTCGATCGCGACGGCGACCTCGACATGGAGCGTTTCGATTCCGAGGAAGACCTCGACCTGCTCAACCTTTTCGTTCTAACAGGGGATTTCGGTGATTTTTTGGACCTTGCTGGGGACGCAGGTGATCTGTGTCTAGGAGATTCCGATTTCTTACTTCTTGACGGAGAACGTGATTTCTTGTCCCTGGAGAGGGATCGCGAAGAACGACGTCTAGGCGATCGAGAGGATCGTTTCTCCAACGACATCGATCTTGTGTAGGACCTCGAACGTGATCTCGAATAGGACTTATCTCTCGGAGAATGCTTTCTAGAAGCTGGCGAACTCTTTTTCGAAGTACTCGGTGAAGCGGACCGTTTTAGTTTAGTCGCGTTGCTAAGTATAGGAGGTGGTGGCGATTCACTGGGAGAACGTAATTTTATGGGCGCTTCCTTGTGGGAGATCGGTGGTGAATGCGAGGACGACTGGCTTTCCGATGAATGCTTTCTTAACATAATTGGAGAATTCTTAGAGGTACTTGGAGACTTGGAGCAATGATTCGTCTTGGTTGTTATACTCGGTGACCTACAGTTCATTTTATTTAACATCGGCGGTAACGGTGGAGGGGACTCGCTGGGCGAACGTATCTTTATAGCTGCTTCTTCTCGGGTCAATGGTAACGCGGGTGAAGGTGATCTGCTTGATACTGGCGACTGAATAGCAGGTAGGTGCGATATAGGTGAGTTTGATTTAGACTTCTCTTGAACGGGACAAATAATAGTTTGTACCATTTTTGGTGGGTCGTTTGGTAATGCAATATCAAGTATGCTATCCTCTTTCTTCTCTAATTTGATCTTTACAGGACTAATTACTTTCTTCCCTATACTTTCCCTAGCTTTTGCAGCCAGTCCACTTTGCAAACGTTTCAGAGTATGCAGCTCCTTCAACTTCTCTTCGTCTTCTGGTTTCGGCTCGTCATCCGCCATGTCAGTTTCGTCTTCGCTGGAAGATCGCAGTCTGACCCTCGGCGTGATCGTTCGGATTTTTCTAGTCCTAGAATTCGATCGAGATTTCCGTTTAGTCTCCGGAGTTTTCTTTTGATCTCGTTTCTTCTTATCTTCCAATATGTGCTTGTACCGCTCCGGATTCTTTCTCACGGGAGAATAGCTCAAGGTGGATCGTCTAGATCTACTTCTCGTCCTGCTGCGGGTTCTACGACGTTCTCTCGATCTCTCTCGTCTGTCTCTCTGTCTCCTTGGTGACCTTGATCTTCTTCGAGAATCGGACCTTCTGCGTCTAGGTGGAGGCGATAATCTGCGGCGTGATCCATAACGATCGTATCTCGATCGACTTCTGCTTCTGGACACCGAGTATCTGTTGTATCTTCTAGGAGACCTTGACATCCTTCGTCTTCTTGGCGATGGATTGATACGCCGTGACCTTGAATATCTTCTAGGAGATCTCCCTCTATCGATTCTGCTTCTTGACGGAGATCTGTGTCGTCGTGGTGGAGGACTCTTGTGTGCAACCGGTGACTTCTCCCTCTTCTCCGGAACAACTTTTTTGATCGGAGAATCTTTCTTTTTAAGGGGTGGGGTTTCATTTCGACTTTTCTCTTGCTTCTTTGGTGAACGATTTGGCCGAGGCTCTTTTGGTGTAGTATCCCCCTCATCAGATTTTGTTTTTTCCACAACTTTATCAGATTTTACAGACTTCCTCGGTCTTTCTGGGGAGCTGGAAATTTCATCGATGTATATATATTTTTCGAAGCGCTAAAACGAGAATTTTGAATTAAATTCAAGGGATACTTCGGACATACCTGTCCGAGGAGCTCTCGGATGACTGATGCTTCCTCTTGGCAGCTACTTTTTTCTTCTAAAATAAGAACAGTACAGATTACTAAGTTAGACAATATTAGCTAGTGAACACCAATCATGCATATGTACTTGTCAGTAGGATAAAAAAAGATATCGCAATTCGTCAAAAACTTTCTGGAGTCTGCTCATTCGCTCTAGTAAAAGTATGTATTTGATGGATAATTTAAAATGTACACAATGTTCAGGCTGAAAATTGTAATATGTCAATAAAACATAAACATCGAGAAAATAGAGATCACAAACTAATACGTGATTATTATATGCACTAATTCTTTTTCGCATTGCACCTATATCAAAGAACAAGCAGTCTCCTATTATTACTTTCTCGTAAATGTGATGGTGCTTGACACAAAACGAGTGAAAGGCAACAACAATCGTAAGTTTGTACGAATATAAATCACAAATTATTATTACATTGAGTAGCGGCATATCTGGTACTCACTCAGGGAATATATCCTGTCAAATGGCGCTGATAATTACAAACAATACTGAGATTTACACTTTTGAAATAATGACTGTTAACTTGAAATCAGATAAAAATCTTTACAGAAACAAGCAATGAATCATGCTTATTCAAAGATAGGCAGCAACACAAATTTTTGATAATCCAATGTTAATTGACAACTAATCAAGGGAAAATGAACGCAAAGTAGATGTCACATGCTCCTGCTTCACGTGCTAAGGTATATATGGATATATATATATATGTATATATATATATATTTATAAATATGTATATGTATAGAAAGAGACAGGAAGATAGAAATTTCATATCTGTTTCCTTCGCAATATTTTTCCTACCTCGTGCTTTTCTTTTGCCTCTGCCTTAGATTTCTTCTTCTTCTTTTTCCGTTTCTTCTTTGATTCAGTTTCGGAAGAGCTGCATAACAGACAATTAAATCGCGTTAGAAGATAAAAACGCACTAATCCTCAAAGGAATATTACCTGCTATCATCTGAAGCTTCGCTAGAATCACTATCAGAGGAACTAGCCTCAGTCTTTTTGTGTTTCTTGTCCTTTTTCTTCTTTTTAGATTTATCTTTTTTCTTACTAGCCTTTGGAGATTCCGACCTAGGAAATACATTTATCATTATTCTACGAGTTTCGCCGAGCGACGGTTTAATTTTGTTGTTTTAATAATATTTATTTTTTAATTCTTGCAGTGGGCGTCTTCCTGTCGACAAGTGCATACCTTGTGCTGACAATAAAGAAAGCTGTAGTACAATGTATCCGTGTGTGAAACAAATACTTTGTTCTAATGATACAAGCTACCTGCTTTTAATGAGCTCGATCAAAGTAATGAATAAATATTTGAAAGTAACTGAGAACGCGTATTCTGATGAAAGTTTGCACCGAACTATTTCAGCATCTGGACAAGGTTTTAAAGTCAAAAATAGAAACTAACTTATACATACATGTATATGTATAGGAAATGCAGTGTGTAGACTTTAATGTTTATCGATATTAAACAGAACAAAATAAATTGTCTCTTTCTTTCACTGCAATCCCAAGTGAATTAAGTAATAAAAAAAAATATAAATACAACGATACATATACAGGTGAAAGTCACAATATTGGGCTATAGCTAACAAACCGACTACATAATTCGTTTATTTGAAAGATTTGGTTTTTCATAGTCATATGAGATGTATATTAAATTGGTCACGATAAAGCACGTATGTAAAACCACATCTTTCAAAATTTACAAAAGACAAGTATACAAAATATGAGGAGTATTGATATAATATGGGATTAGCATTACCTTGATAACCATCGATAGGGACGGACTTGTCAGAAAAAAATAGAGAGATGACATTAACAACAAGCTTTATCGATAACAACAACAAAGATAGAAATGCATGATTTACGCGTCAGATTGATTAACGTTATTTGTTTTTAAAAAAACCGCGTTTATTTTGTATGTTAAGTAAATGTTTGCCTATCATGTATACTGCTACTATTATCGTATTTTATGTAAGTACAACGTTTTGATTACGTTATGGATATCAGAGTATAGCAAACATTTACCTCTAATAATTGCGCCTGTAAGACGAAATACCCAAACATAAGGCAATGGACGAACTCGATTGTCTTTGTTTCTCAATACAGAGATTATAATGCTTTTTGAGAGTGTTTTGGAAAGTAGACGCGACGACCACACTTACCTACTGAGCCTACTCTGGGTAGGCACTCAGTCCTCCTCAGTTCTGTTTGAAACAGAGAAAGGTGTATGGGACATGAAATAGTAGGTGAGTCATGATTCAGTATCTGACAAGAGGTGTGTAGTAAGCAAATGAACGTGTGTGGACTTGCGGTAAATGAATAATTAACTGGGGAGGAGAGGAACTACTACAGGGGGACGTCCGTTCGGTCTTGAAGCCTGGATTCTTGTACACCTTAGCAACAGTATTCCATAAATAAATCAATTACATGTTCCACGATGCAGTCATTCACCTATAGTATATGTATTGCTACATTGTATTACAATATAACATAATATATTAAGTTGAGTAATAGGATCGTTCACTTTTCAGCGCGGTATGCAGCTCGAGGTGTGGTATTTCAAAACGCTGCTTATAGAAGCTCCAATGGATAAGCATATCGAGTTACAGAGAATGTGGAAGCGTTTCATGTACGGTATCAGCTTTTCTATTTGCCTTTGCCCGAACGAAGTCTCTTTTTTCAAAGACGTGCGATATTTACTTTTTAAATTGGACGCTGTTTTATTTCTGAAGGGAGTCTCGACCTGAATTTAGCGTATACATAACGCTTGTCGTTCCAAAGAAACGCAAACGAACTCATTACTCGACCAAATACATCGAATAGGTACGTGTAACTACTATACTATAGTATGCTGTAGTATACCATAATAATACTACTGCTACGCTATAGTATACATGTTGTCATTTAATATACCATAGTACAATGTAGTAATATCACTACTACAGTTTATCCGTGCTCCATTACTCGTTTATAATTAGCAACAACATAGAATCCAGCCTCCACTGACCCGTGCACCGTTACGTTGTCTTTTACCTTTCCTTCTTGTGCTTCTTCCCCTTTTTCTTTTTGGTCGTGCTGCCGGAACGTTTTCGTTTTTTCTTCTCCGGGACGGACGTCGTGTCCGGAGTAGGACTCGGAGTTCGCACCAGTTCGTACACTTTGCTCGCAGCAGCTCTCGCCTCTGCTTCGCGCGCGTGCCTCTCGGGATCTAGGCTACTTCCCTCCACGAAGAACTCCGATATTCCAAATGCCTCCCGTAGCTTAGCATTTTTTTCTTGTTGCGCCTCAGCAATCTGGTGGGTCTCCCGGACACTGGAACAACGATCATTATTCGTTTCTATCCGTAATGAAAATGTTTAAAACACTCGATGGACTCTGCTATCGCCGATCCCGATCCTCGCCACAACGCGACGCCTCAACGTTCACCGGAAAGTTTGCTTCTCGACAGTCGCTATCAAGAGCAAGGTTTCGACGAAACAAACATCCAGCACAAAGGCTCTGTTCGTGCGAAAGATCTCGTATTCTTGATATCGACTCTCGCGCGTGAAACTCTCGAGCGGACGGCAGACATTGCCATCGACCCGAAGGAGAAAAGCCGCGTGCACCAATTGAAATCCAACGCAGCACACCATATGCGAGAGCACACAGAGAGACCCAAGCGACACGTGATGATCGAAACTATTCAAGAACCCTCGGCCACTTGGTCGCGAGAAAACGAGCACGATCGACGTTACAAGTAGATAAAAATAAACACACTCGAGGGGGTTGGTGGCAGGACTTCGTATGACCTATTTCGATATTTTACAGGTTTCCTGGGTCCAAAGGAAGGCGAATTAGAGCAGGAGAATTAGTCGAGAGACGAGATATCGTACCGCGTCGAGATTTTCACCGTCATCGTCGCGCGAGCGGGACCCGAGGTGTTCACTGAGCTCGAGTTTCGCGACGATCCATAGAGACTGGCCAGCTCCGGCACGGAGCGCCGAAGGGTGCAGTTGGATGCCGTGGCTCCTTCAGACCGTTCGCGACGAAGGTTGACAAGAAGGCGTTCGGACAATGCGGCAAACCAGTGACATAACACTGGAGAGGACTATACGAGGAGAAATCGAGGCGGCCCCTCTTCTGCCCCGCGAGTGAAAAGCAGCAAGCAAGCGAGGCCGGGGTCGGTCGAGAGCCACCCCTACGCCAACGCTCGAGCGCGGATCAATACAATCCAGCTGTTCTCTTTTCTGGTATCCCTTTCGCGCCACTCGCCCGCTACACGCTCAAATTGAGGAGCCAACCGCTTGCCTCTGAGAGTCAACCCTTCTCCCCCCCCCGCGAAATCCCATCTGGGGTCAACGGGAAAATATTTTTTTCGCCCTTTAACCTATCGCTACGCCACCCTCCTCCACCTTCGGGGAAAGGTGTATCGACAAATTTATCGTCTGGTTAATTTTGTAACTCCCAGATGCCTGCAAGATGTATTTTCCACCTAACTCAACATCCTCCGGGTCCATCTGGACCCATGCAAACTGTTCAAGAAAATTCAACCGAAAACCTTGTACTGAAATTCAGATTTAGGTCAAAATGAACCCGGTGTCCGCCATTCGAGGTCTAAACAACCCTTAAGCTGTCTTTCTAAATTTTAGAGAGTAGTATATTTTGTTTTTTTCATCCTCTAATCTACCGCCACGACCCTGTTCTTTATCTCCGAGGAAAAGTCGATCGAAAAATGTATCGTTCGTAAGGGGACGCTACTGCTGTGCCATGAAATATTTTTGCCTTCCTCCATTTTATGGGTAAGGTTGCTGTACGATATATGTGTGTCCCCCTGTTAACGTGCAGCTAATATTTTATTCACCCTGTAATCTACCACTACGACGCCCTCCTCCATCTTAAGCGGGAGGTATACGGAAAAGTTCATTGCCCCGTTAATATTACAGCTTCGTGTATTTTACATAGGGAACAGTTTTGTTAATATTATTTTCTATAGCCGAGGGTGAAAATAATTTAATCCCTCAAAATACTGAAAACTACTCGGAAAACAGAAACGCAACGTTGCACGTTGCATTGCGATTAATTTGGTAAATTATGGGGTTTTAAAAGTAACAGTTGTTTATGCGGAAATGTTTTCCTCTCGCGAGGGATTGGGGATCAACAACATGAGTCACCCCCGAGCTTAGCATACAGAGGAAGGTTGTTTGCCTTTTAAATCCATCTAGCCCTTGTTTCCCCACCGATCCTCCGCAGAATTTAAATTTTTCAGCAGCTTTAAACACTACTTCTACCAGATATCAAGACACCTTTCTTAAATCTATTAAAAGACTCCTTTTTAAATCACAAGATAAGTCTATATATAATTGTGAAATTTCTGAAGATATACGTGAATCTGTTTTCTCAATTTCTATCAAAGTGAATGCCATTAGATGTATCAGATATCCTGGCAGATCAAATGGGGACGATAATCTGTGGTCAGAGGTATCCAATTTCACTAGTTACTCTTCTAATGCAAACATTGAGTATTAACCCAGATTTATCGATAAACTTGGCCCGTGCCTTCATCTTGTGACATCGAAACATTCAATTTTCAATTCATTACTGTAATACTATTATCAACAATTAGATCTATATTTCTATCTAAGTCTAAACGCTAATTATTGGTACTTCTATCAATTATCTACATTTACAGCTTTTTGTATTTAAACACGTGCAAGTCAAGTGTCAACGACAAGAAAAATTTCTAATGATTCACGCGGATCTAAAATGACCTCAGAAGATAAATATAGCACAAGTTGACCTAGGGTTAATACACAGACAATTGAAGAGCTTATTTCCGAAACGTTTTAAGTCAAACGATCGTACTTACGGCAATAGCGTGCGAAACATGATCTTTATTTGTTAAGTGTCTCGTAAGCTATGGCGCGTCTAATCGAATGATCAAACGTGAATCGAATGTTTATAAGTTTTCTGTCTACGATCAAGGTTTTCTAAACTTTTAAGGCTTCGAATCAGATTGGAAGTAATGCTTCCGCCATTTTATTGATTCGATGCGTTCTAAATCTCGTCGCTAGCTAAAATTCAATTCTAGACCGCCGTGTTCAATAAAAAACTTGAATAAATTCACCTGACGACGGAGCGCATGTTGCTTCGCCGTCCGGCGAGGAGGTGGAGTTGTATGCGCTGGCAGCAGCAACAATGCTGTCGCATCTGCAGCTGTGCGCGCTTCTTTCCGTTCGCCGCTTGTAATTTGCGTTTCCGGGACCGTTTGATCACTTTCTGCCGGTCCAGGAAAAAGTTCCCTCGCCATAGGGTTTCGAAAAAGGCGCGACCATCGGCGGGACCGCGTCCGCGCGCCGGTTTCAGCGGTGACACCGTCACAGACATAGTCATTCGTCGAGTCTACGATTCCGATAGCACAAAGATCCTTCCCCCTCTTCGTTGATTCTCTTATCGTATTAGCTCGGATCCAAAATAAAATATTAAACGTGGTACTGTAAAATTCACTTTTTCTGCCTACAATTACGTTTCTTGATCCCTCGATTAAAATGTAACTCGTTGATTTTTGTTCCTCCCGAATCTCCTAGATTCCAAACCCTTACAAATTGTTGTACGATCGATATAGTAATTCATCGACGTCCACGATGATCTAAAATTCCCCGGTCTTGTTGCCAATAAATCGTCCCGTTTCGTTTAGCATCCAATTTGTTGGGCCAACGGGAGAGCCAGAGGACAATCTTGCGCCCCTGAATAATTAACAGCCAAGCAATTAGACGAGCATTAAGCGCGATCGACCGCTAATTTACGCTAAGGAGCTCCGTCGGTCGGGCTGCACGCTGTGCAAGTAGTCCCGGCGCGGCTTAATCCCTTCTCGAGGGAAGCTTTGATAGTTTAGGAGGGCGGAAGGGGGGATGGGCGAGGGTGGAGGCGAAGGTAATGGCTTCCTCCCCCGATTACACCAGCACCGACGCTGCTGCTATTCGGAATTTCTGCTGTCCCGGCGCAAGAACAATCATCCGGCAACGATGATGAAAATGTCAGCTTCGTTTCTCGCTGGTTCCTCCTTCTTTTTTTTTGTCCCTGTCTCTTCACAGTTCGTTGATCGATTGTTTCTCTCCCAAGAGTAATCAGCGTTGAAGCAAGTTTCTCCCTTGAATCGTCCCTACTCTTCTACGTTCGTCTCAACTTGGAACCGCTCCATCAGCGAGAAGGTATCCTTGATTAATCTCTCTGTTGCACGATTCTCTCTTATACGTTCTATGTTTTAAACACTATGTGTATATTATATCGTATAGACGTATATATCTTAGTGGCTCGTGTAAGAATATAGCAATGTACGGTCTTATTCTAGCTTAACCAGACTAAGGAAGACTTCAGATCAGGCACACTATATCGTCTTACTTCTTGCCGTATACTGCGTATACAGGCGACAAAGTATAACGGTTTATCTTAATGTAATCGTCGATTTATCGACCTGGAGACACATGGATTTATATAGAAAAAAGTTGACCTCTTACGAATCTTTCGTTCGATCTGCGACACGTGTAGATCTTCTCGCTATTATCTTCGAATATCCTCCTTACTCGTTAGTAAAATTCCCATAAAATCCTTTCTCTTGTTTCTTCGGTCGATTAGCAAGCCTCTTTCTGCTGCTTGAAAATTTCGATGGATGCGTGTATCTATGTGCCTGAATCGAATGAAAATCGAGGTCTCGTTGATTAAAATATTCAAGATCTTCTTCAGACGAATCTTTCGGATACCTTAGGGCTACACTTAAACGCGATTACTTGTCGCTTACGGTTAAAGCTTAAAGATTACTAATATCGTTAACGGACTACACGCTAGTGGAAGACTTTTGTGATTTTTTTTTGTCAAATGTATCACGTAAACGTTACATGTTCCCTCGTTACTTGTTTTCTCTCGGCACTCTCGATTATTTCCCGACGATTCGTGCACCCGACGGGAGTCGTCGACGCGCAGCGTCGCAACGCCGGTCCATCCTCGCACTGAGGCGGAAAAGTCGAGTGGGATGCTGGAACAAACTCTCTCCCTCTCCGCGGTCCCTCCGTCGTCTCTGTTTCTCATTCCGTGCCACCCCCGTGTATCTCCCTTTTCGTGGGTGGCGCCGGCGCCATGGGGTACGTCGATATCGGCTGCGTAACACCCCTAAAAGCTGACCCGAGAATGCGACCGTCTCCACCCTCCAATAATATTGGGCTTAGCGGGAACCTGCGTTCCGACGAAGGGGCGCGGATGCTCGAATTGCACTTACACAACCGTTCGCTGTGAAAACCGTTCTTGCCTCTCGAAACCCCTCGAATCACCCCTGATATTTTTAATTTCTTGCGAATTTTTAGCATCTTCGTGCGTACCGGAACAATTTAAATAACAGACCGGACGGCACGGCTGAACGAAAGTTTTTGCTTGATTGGAATCCTTTTGTAAATCAAGGTAAAACGATCTTGGAAAGAGGAATCTCTTTTTTAATATTTGAACTTAGGCCCGGATACGTCCACGACGTTGAGTAAACATTCGTAGCTTCCCTTTCATATAAAACCTTACCTGTGGATCTTTCTGAAGGCAAGCTCTAGCGCACATAAGATACGGACGCTAGTCGTCTCGTATCATCTATGTACTATATATAGATACTATGATAGATTACCAGGGAAGTCACCGAAATTAATTCTTCGTTTTCGTACTGTCGTTTTACATGCTTAAAAATACAGTGTTGTATTATACATGCCATTGATTATTACAAGGGAATTTTAATATTAGACAATTTATTTTGTTTATTTGTTTTACTTAGTACCTAGCGTAAATCGTTAATATTACAGACTATAAAGGTGGACAATTTTAGGATGAAGATGAATAATGAACAAAAGCTGTACTTACTTAACGCGCCCAAATTCATCGCGAGGTACAGATGGCTTCGCGTCGCTTCCCATTAACATAGATCTGTACGATTCTACTTTCTTTTTTACTTCTTCGGTCGTAAATCTATAAAATATAACAAAGGTCCAAGTAAACAAATATCCTAGTATTAGTTGCATTGTAGATGGCAACCTATGCAGGAACTATACTGTGTGGGAAGAATATATTGAAGCCAAAGGTAAGCTAAATCCAATTGAAGTTTAGAATCTCATTTAGTATTGGGTTCACGGAGTCAGCAAAGCTTTATATTTGTTATATATGCTATTTTTTTAAGAAAATTTATTACTTTATCTGTTAAAGGCAGACACTGTATCGCAATAACAACAAAATTTACATAATATTTAAATAATTAAAATAGTGCTTACCCTTGTTCCTCCAGAATATCTGCAAATTCAGCACATTTAACTTCAACTTTTCGTTTTCTGACATGATCAAGAATTTCTTTATTAGGTTGCTTATTAAGTTGATCTAATTTTCCTTCATCAGTTTTGTAAGTAACCTTTTCTTTCGTTTTGCGTACAATTGCCCAGTTCCTTTGGACGTGTCCGTTGGTACCAGAACCACGTGGCGTCTGTAATCCAATACCATTGTACATCTTGTACTACACCTGCAAATATAAGATACCAAAAGTTTTCAAGATAGGGTTAACAAAAATATTGGCAATCAATGAATCAAGAATAATGTTTACTACATGAGTGATTGTAAATAATATTTACATGATAATTCAACCTTGTCCTTGTATAATTAAACAGTAATGTCTGTTAGATTGACACGTAAAGTTTTTGCTTAAACTTAAAGGTTTATAAGGAATAAAAATTTCAAGAAAGAGCTATACATAAGTTTTCGTGGTTGTACAACGACAAGAATAGGAGGCACGTTTCAGTAATGACAGTAAATGCATAACAACAGCAGTGGTTACGTTTAGAAACCTGAATAAAGATCCTCCCTATTATGACTGCGGAACAAAGTAATAAAATCGCATAAAATGTTTAACGTCGAATCTCGGCTAAATAGCAACGAATCGATCGACAATATGACGTGATTGAACTAATAACTTAGGAGGGAGCGGGAAGGTAGGTTAGAATAGAATACACGCAAATCAATTATCGATCCGGCGAGTGGTGCGCAAATCTTGTGTGGATGGATGTCACAATATCGTAGAACGTTACCTTTGCATTAGTAACACCCTCGACGATCTCGCTGTGCCATCCACGCGACTGTCGATCTTTCGACTTGTCTCAGAATAAAATTGATCAGTGAAAAAAACACAACGAGCACCACAATTTCCGTGGCGTACCGTTTCACGCGCAAACCTCGCGACATGTCGTGTGGTGGCGCCACTGTTTCCCATAAGCGTGGGATTTCCAGGATTGCATTAATCGCTCCATAATCGGTTCGCGCGGCAACAATATTATTCTACTCGTAGATCGATCCAATTGCAGAAATGACCTGAAATTTGATACTGTTATCATTGAAAGTAATTACTGCTTTCAATTAAAGCTTTATTTTATAACTGGAATTAAGTACAATTTTTATAATAAATATTATACGATCGAGTGTATCAATTAATGGAAATTATAACTGCGCAATCGCGTCTCATTTTCGAGCGAGCGCGCGAGAGCTAGCAGAACGCACTGGAACGCATACTGAATTTGTCACACGACAAAACGCACGTGGCGGTTGTAATGTAACCAAAAAGCTATGTTCACAAAATATACTGGCAATATAATTCTATTAGGAGATAATACATCTTTTTAATAGATATTGTTTATGAATATGCGTTAGTAAAATGTATCGATAAATGCTACACATTTATAACCGCTAATATCGAATTTATACTGTAACTCGAAGAAGTTATTTACCTTTAAAAGACAATGGAAGTTAACTTAGGAGATGTAATAATGCCTGGAGATATTGTAAAGGATATCGCAGAAGTTATGAAAAAGGAAACGATAGTTTTGGGACCTGGACTTCGTCGTGAAGTTGATACAGTTTACGCGTATAAAGCAGGCGTATTGAAGAAAAGAGATCCAGCCATATACTATGTAGATTGTTATCAGAAACGGTAACTAAATTTTATCTAACAAAGTTCCTTGTACTAGAGATGGGCTAAACGTTTATTTATATAACAAATAATTACAATTTACAGATACGTACCAAGTCGCGGAGAAAATGTAGTTGGTATAATAACACAAAAAGCAGGTGACATTTTTAAAGTAGATATAGGAGCCAGTGAACATGCATCTCTTTCATATCTTGCATTTGAAGGTGCAACTAAGAAAAATCGTCCTGATGTACAAGTTGGTGATCTTGTTTTTGCCAAGCTTCTAGTTGCCAGTAAAGATATGGAAGCAGAACTTGTATGCGTAGATTCTCATGGCAAAGAAAAGAATTTAGGTGCTTTGACTTCAGATGGCATGCTTTTTAATTGTTCTTTGAGCCTCATCAGAAAAATATTGAATCCCACTTTTTCGTTGTTCAATAAACTGGCACATAGTCAGGCATTTGAACTAGCAGCTGGAATGAATGGTAGAATATGGGTTAAAGCAAGAACTATTCAAGAAACAATAGCAGTGGCAAATGCTATTTTAGCCGCAGAATATGCTGCACCTAGTGACATAGAAAAGCTATGTTCAAATATTGAAAAAACCTTACTTTTAACGCAATCGAACAACATAGATGAATCATAATAAATAGAAACAGCCATCTGTTACGAATGATTATTTATTATACCAATATATTTAATGAGTTTTATAAATAAATCTGTATGATTTCTTATATGAAACCTGGCGATTATAGCGACAACCATCGTGACAACCATCGTGATAAAAATGTAGAATTAGAACTACACGTAGTACATACAGTATCATTATGTATGTTGGTCATGTACACTGCTATGATAATAGAAAGAAAATGCAAATATCACTACTAGTAATGAACTTCTATTAACGAAAATATACTTGAATTCTCATACTACTTGTATTTCTTATTCTGATTGCAATTTAATAATGAACATTATTTGATACATAAATTATTTTGATAAAAAATTAGAATAAATATTGAAAAGTATTTTCATGAAAATGTCATTATAAAGCACTCGTTTCTAATGATTTTGTAAAATATTGCTCACTATCAGTGTCTACATGTAAGTGTAAAAGTGAATAAACCGATTTTCGCTATATTTTCTGATATGTAGCTAGTATCTTTTAACTGTAGTGTGAAAGCTACACTCTAATGATAGTATCAGTTATTCAAGCACAACCTTGACTTTCTTTATTTTTGCCCCACAAAAATATTTAATCAATTTTTAAATCAAGCATATTACACAGTTTCATATTTTGTTTGTTCGTAATACAGATTTTGTACGTGATGGAATGTGCACTGTTTATAATTTATAAAATAAAGTGTAAATATGTTGGTATCGGGAAAACATTTTTCTAAACACTATAACCACATATAATGGCTATAGAATAAATTCATACAATAGTTAAAAACTAAAATAACACTGATTTAACATGAAGAATAATTCTAAATGTATGTGGAGTATTATTAGATTTTAAATAACAATAATCTGACACAATATATTTGGCATAAATAAAGTAAACTAATATAATCAAGAGTGCATGTTTAACAATTTATACAAAATATAGAAATAAAACAATAATGTGTAATAGTATATACAAATTTCGTTTCCTACCTATCTTTTTGTTTTTCTATGGAACAAACATTTACTTAAAGAAATCATCAAAAACGCTTTGGGTGTGATAGATAGTACACAATATGGTAACTTAACATAAAACTAATTCAAAGATTAATACTTATTTCGTATAACATTATTTCTGGAATTATCGTTATAAATCTCTTTTACCATCACTTAATGTAAGGATATAAAATTAATGTTATTACTCTAATAGACAATGACATGACAGACGTGTAGTTTTTACAAAAAGTAAAGAATTTAAAAACATGTTAGTATTTACAATTGCTTTTGTTTGTAAATACATGTTATATAAAAATCTTACATGCGAAACTGAGAAGAGTTAAAGCTTTTTGTAAAAACCACATTGAGTTTTTCTTTCTCTGGTATGTCATAGGCAGGCAATATGTATGTTAGGGACGATTCTTGGTGCTACCGGCAACCATTATTACTATTCTATGGTATCGTGCATTACTTAGTATATATTTCACATGAGTGTGCTATGCCAAGTAAATATATTAATGCAATACCTTTAACTACTAATGTGTAATGGTCAATGCTATGCACGCGTTGTGCTTAATAGCGTTTGTATTTTAGAGATGTCTAATCTTAGATGTGGAACAAAATTAAGTCAAAAAAATCGTCAGATAAAATAAAAATAATTTTGCAGTCAGTAATTTGACAGATTATAAATTTTTTGTGGGATTTATGTAACTTGTAATATAAACATAAAATATCTGCCATCATCACTGTAGATATAGATTTTAGTTTATATAATCTTCATCTACCTCATAAAAATATATCTATGTTACAATGTTATAGCATCAGAACAACTTTTTGGCATAGAAAGATAAAAAACATTCTATTGCAAAATTAAATTTAGTGGTGTGTTTTTGATTTCAACATTATTATTGCAGTCAATTTGAAATACCTAATTAATAAGAAAAAAAAAAAGAAAAAAAAATATTTCACATGATATTAACAAAATACTATTATATTATTAAAAAACAAATCGTGATCGTTACCTTACTCTTTAATGATATTACTTTAATGATTGTATTCCTAACATGATAAAAGTCATTTTATGAACATCCTATATTGCATAGGTAGATATGCAGATCTTCTACTGTATGCAATGGCAGAACCCTAAACACAGAAGACTAAGCTTTATTGTTAGTTCTTGTAGCAGCTGGTAGTTATAAGAATAATTTTTCATTTCATACACCAAGTTACATTTATACTTTTTTTTCATCAGGCTTCGCCATGTTAATGCTACTAAATGAAAAACCTATGCCTTCACCAGATAGCTTTGATAGAGACAATTAAACATTTAATTTATAGTACACCTATTGTTATATATGTCAGCAGAAACAGGTGATTATATTCGTAGCTGAATGTGCATGAAACGCGGTCGTGTCATGAAGTACTATAATTTGTTAAACAAAAAATAATCTCTTTATAGGAAAAGACTGCAATTGTCGCATATGCAGTACTGATTTTTAAGAATATATCACTGATCAAAATTTCGTGTTGTAAAAAATCTTTTAAAAGAAAAATTTCGAAAATGACATTTTAAAAGAAAAGAGGAACATGATATTCTACATGAAATACTCTTAACGAGCAAATCTACTAGATCACTCTTGAAGCTCGATATTATAACACAAAATTACCTATATGAATATGTAGATAAATATTATCATTGCATTCCAGCATAATTATTATTTATATAAAAAATTGTCTTTGCTTATAGCTAAAATATTATGATGCCTCGGCTATATAAATATATATATTTATATCATTATCATTATTATTATTATCATATTATTAATTTTCATTAGCGCGTATATATTTATATACCATTCACAACACAGAGTGCATAGTACGAAGCCGAACTGAATCTGTTCACCCCTATAAGATTATGCACAAGGGAGGAACAGATCATAAAGCTTCAATGTAACAACGCACAACCAATTTTTATACAACCTGCGTGCACCAAATTGCTTTTTGTCAGTTTCTCGTATTGACAAAAGCAAGACTTACATAATTGTTTTAAGTAGAATCGTTAAGATATTATGTTTCTGACGTTATGAGCTTTACTAATAACAGGTGAAAGACTAATATAGACGAGAATCAATTTCCACAACCATTTCCATATTCATCACTTGGAGTATTTTAATAGAAATTAATTCGAGAAAGAAATTAACGTAAAATAACATATATTCTAATTTTTCTTCTGAGAAGAAAATCATTCAAAATATTCACAGCAATCGTTAAAATAAATTTGTTCTTTTTTCTTTACCTACAAAATATCTCAACTCTAAACACTTGCTACTATAACTTTTCTATTAGTAATGAATGTTATGCAATGACAAACTCTGATATGGTACTACTTGTAAATTGTGGAAAATAATTGTATATTTTTTTGTACAGGAAGAACTCTTATCAAAATCATCAACCTTATTCATTGACTAAGTTAATTTTTGTATGTAACTTGAGTAGATGATAATATGTTTCATTACAAATGAATACTTGGAAAAGACCTGTTTTAATGATTGATTATCAAACATGATTCTATCAAAGATGATATCCAAAATATTTTAACTTATTCTACTTTTGCTCTATATTTACTGCTAACTTGAATGAAGTGATCCTAACCGAACTGCGTAGTGTCCACGAGTAATGATTATTTGCTGAATATCACGGAGACTAATGGATTTTTTGTTTTCCTACAACTTCATGTACTGAAACTTATCGTTTATGCAATTGTGCTATTTTGTATTTTGTAAGATTTCGTTTTTGATGAAATTTGATTTTTCAGCTTATTATAATTCAGTAGCAGTATTGCATTTGTTATTAAAGTAGTGCAAAAGCATGTTGAAGCATTAAACATTATTTGTATGATCACATGCAAAGTTAAAAGTATAGGGAATATAATGTCGCTATAAATAACGTTAACATAGTAGAATTATCTTTACAATTAGAGTACTATGGTCTGTACATTGTACACTCTCTGATTCGCAGGATTTTACCAGAAAGAACATACGGTGCATAATGTTTCGTAACGTTAAGTTCTTTGGGAAAAATATACCAAAATATTCTCTAAAAACAAGCGCATTCTTATAATAATAAATAAAAAAACAATAACCTTTGTAAAGACACAAAAAAGGAACTTTTTTACCAACGACTTCTGCACACCTTAAAACGGCAGTAAGCAAGCCTTTATCGTACCTCATGTCTAACGAAATCTCTCATTGGATGATCTGTATTGCTGACAAAATCTTACTCCTTGTATGATATTGTCCATTAAAATTTCGTTTATGCTTCATAGTAACGATTAAAAATAATTGTGTACAAAACACGTTACATTCGTGCCGAATGTAAGATGGAAGTTTTGCCACTATTAATGTCATGTGAGTTCAGTTTCCCAAAAATGTCGGTTTTCGTTCTTAGAATTACAGTCTTACCAAGAATATTTTTCGGCTTACAGGAGTTCTTTATTTTAAGCTCGATTAATGAGCAATGGCATATCGAATTATAGTGGTAGAACATCCTGGTAAACTTTCTCAAAAATATGCTACTCCGTTTCACAAAACTTAGCAGAGTCTTACATATGCTTTGAACACTTAACATTGTATTGTAAGTGAAAAATTTGCTTCCTTAGAACACTCAGAATGAACGATGTCAGTTCCTCAGTTTCCTGGTTATAAATATAAACAGGCTTAATTTCCACGATGACCGCCGTTACTTTTATCGCTTACCTGACTCTAAGTATTGCAACGCTTCACGGATTCGAGGCCTTTTGTAATCCCAGTTACTTACGTTTAAGGTGACACATAAATTGTGCTCAAGCCACTTGTTAATAAAAAAAGCCACAAAAACCTAAGTATTTAATCGCTAAAGTCGCCTAGGTTGTACGACGCTGTTATTGTTCAAACGTGTGGTTGTTTGGTTGTTGAAATTTTCGTCTTGTGGAATGTGTTCTGTTCTTTCGTCGAAAAATCCTGGATTCAGAATGATGTTGGGAACAAGTTCAATCACTTCCTGCTCCTCCAGCTGCGCTGCAATTCGGGAACGGAGATTAATTTTCATTGGTCTGGGCCACGAGTTATATTAGCTTCTACCCTCTCCCTTGTACCAGTATTTTGCTGGGCTATGTGCATATCTTGTATCTTATTTGTTATTAATCGAATATTTCAATTTAAAGGTAAATTTTATTTGTACATCACACGTAATTGATACGGAACAAGTAAATTAAACAAATTTTTGTTTAGGAAATTACGAATCGACACATTGCTTACCCAGCAAATGTATGTGCCATCTTTGACCTACATTTTATACAGTCAAAGATTTACTAATAGCACATATTATTATCTAGGCCATAATGCTCTATTACTATTACAATACTTTCTATTCATGGCACTAATCATTCTGCATAACAAATTTTATACAAACCACCAAAGCTTATTATTAATTAGAAACATAACGTATCTTACAAAATTAGTAAAAGGTAGGGTAATGAAGTTCCTTGTTAGTAGACAGATAGTAAGTTTGGTGGTTGATGAAGTCCATTCATAAGTTTCAGGTTTCATTCCTATAAGGAGTGTAAAAGGTGCTACTGACAGGCAAACTGTATAGAAAAGGTAAAAATATGTTATAGATTATTTTAGTGCCTTATGTTGTAAAGTGTTTAGTGCAGAAGTTAAGAAAGTGTTATTGTTAAATTTGTATCGCAAGAAAATTGATTAAATGCTAGTAAATTTTTAAAGTTAAATACTAGATAATTCGTCAAACGCTAATAAATTTGCAGAGCGCTTGCAGTAGGGAAATATCAGTGGAAGATAATTGGCACTGTATTAGAATAGCACTAAATTGATTGAAGGGAGAATGGCTGATGTAAAGAAAGCTAGAGATCAGGGCCATAGATAAGTTAAGTGGTTAGTGATGCTATCGTTTCTGCTGCGGATCTTCTCCACTAGATAAGTATGTTACGAATTTATATTCATTTTTAAAGTTAAATGATGTAGCATTATTCTACGTCGGTTTATTTGCGTGGAAGAAAGTGATTATTATCAGCAGAAATAAATAGCATGAAAGAGAAAGAGTAGAAGCAAAAGCTCTTAGATAAAGTTACCAGGAAATGCTTACAGGGTACTTTGCACTCACGATAGAGGAGGTAACAAGTACCTATACCAAGAATCATAAGTGTACCCATAACTATGCCTACCGCTGCCACCCAGACACGAGTGTCAAAATTTTCTACACCTGTTAAGAAATGTCTGGCAAGTTCTGAAATAATTGTCAATTATAAATAATAAGCTATAATATAATTTTGTATGAATATTAAATTATTTACATGCAGTTCATATTCCAAACTGTAACTATGTTCAAATTGTGTACCTAGTTCTTCGATACTGTGATGAGTATGACCTTCAACTTCAACAACTTCCCCTCTTCCTAGCTGATTTGTTGCCCACACGCGGAAAGAATACGTTGTGTTTGGCACCAAGTGATACACATCAATTTGCCTCTATAAACCCATAAGTTTAAGTAACAGTTGCCAATAGTAAACGATTTATTTTGCTTCAGAGAAAGGTCATTTACAGAATTTGGAGGAATGTGCGTCGGAACAATAGGCTTCCAGTCTTCTGGTTCTTCACCCACATTCGGTTTAAGACGATATTCGGCAGTGAAATCTATGATAGGATAACCACCTGTGCCAGCTACTTCCCAAAGAATATTTGCCAATATTGTAGATGGTTTTACCCATACATTGTGTAAGGCTGGAGGAGGAGCTGAAGATACAATAAAATTATAATTATTTTATACAGGTATCCCTCGAGTTACGCGATACTTGAGTTACGCGAATTTCGAGTTACGCGGTTTTGGAGCAATTTTATTTAAAAAGAAAATATATATGTAATTATAGATGAATGTTTTTAAATAAAAAAATATAGAATATTTCAGAGACTAATTCTGAGCCTCGACTTACGCGGAACCAATTAACCGCGTGACTCGAGGGATACCTGTAGTGTAAATTATTTTACCATAACTGTTAAAAATTTAACAGCTTACTTCTAACTTGTACGTTTATTCTAGTCTTGACAGCATCATGATCATCATCCAAAGTGCATGAGTAGTTCCCAGCATCATCTGTACTAACATTGATAAGTTCCAAAGCTCCATTAGGCTCAACCTTTAGTCGTTCAATTTGTCCATCTTCGCGTCCCTCCCTTATCCACATCATTCCAACAGATTCTCCTGAGTGTGGTAGTGCATCTTCTTCTGCACATGGTAAAGTCAAGTTCTGACCAATGTCTATAGCAACAGAACGTACTGGCACCAAAGTCACTGCTTCCTGCCATGCTAAATATCACAATAAATTATTTGACTAATGCAATTAAACATAGACTGTTTAATTAAACATAAATATAAATCTAAAGAAATATACTACAACTTAATAAATAAATAATATATAATAAATACTTAAATATATTTTAGTATTTCTTTTCATTAATATACTTTTTTAAAACGTAATTGTTAGCACAATTTGTTAAAAGATGTCCTATGGAAATGTTATTCTAGATCTGTTGTGAACTAACTTAAAATAATTTTATAATCATTTTTGACATAATAGAAAACTGTAAAGTTATTAAAATTGTATAAATAGAATATAAATGCGTGTCTGTAAATTCATTATTAAAAAAAAAACAAAAAAAAAGAATCAAAGCGTATCAAAATATTAAACTCGTCCGGGCAACAGATATGGTGACCGTCGCTCGTCGCTCACGATTTGGATGTTTACGATGCGTCGTGTAATTTAACATAAAGGGTATATATTTTGTTGTAAATAGTTGTATTTATTTCATAGAGGTATTCAGAACGTGCAATTTATAAAATCGAATAGAAAAATTAGAAATTGTTGCGACGTTCTGGCGATCAATGGACTTGGCGAAACGCAAGGATAAAGATCGCTCAAAAGGCAGATTAGACGTGTGCAAAAACAAGATACTCTGTTAAATTTGCATAACTCGACCCTGAATCGTAACGATCGTGCACTTAGCCCGATTTGCACGGTGCACGTATACAAGCGCACAAAGACCGAACATACAGTGTCACATTGATCGGCAGGTGCACTTACGCCTGAACGAATCTCTCGCTTCTTACCTGCCAGAAAGAGTATCAGCGTGATAATTCTATGCCGAACCATTCTGCCATATTAGACGGTCTTGCGTGGATGCATACGGAAACGTGTTAAGGACCTCTTTTCGGTCGCATCTTTTGATTGATTTATTTTTCACTTTTGAACGACGTTCAGTACGCGGGAGCTGTCAAACTCATCACGCTTCGCGGAACACCGCCCGTCCGGCGCTCTTTGGATTTTATTGAGTTGCCGATGCCGCGCTCTGGTGGCGACGCTACGAACCTTATCCGAAAACAGGGCTGCAACTACACAAAAAATGAAAATAACAGCTGTTAAGGCGATATGCGTATTGAGAAAACATTCTGATAAAAAACTTCGTCACAACTACCTCATCGCACGCGTTCGAATGCCAAGCAATTTCCGATTGATAATCGTTACGCTCGACGGGTTGGCGTGTCTATAATTGTTGACTGTTTCGAGCAATCGAAAATGTCTAGAAATGACTAGTTACCTCGTTAAATTGGATCACTGCACACGCGGGAACAAGTGCATCGATACTCGTATCATAGAACTGGTTGAATCTGCTTTACTGATTGAGGAAGAGATGCTCCATATTTTTTCTCTATCTCTGTTAGGATTAACCAGACAAAAACGATAGACACCTCGCAATGGGATAATCGCGGTAGTTGCGTATGATTGCTCGCGTTTGTATGTGTGCATATGTGAACGCTATTATACAAGTGAACCGATGAAACAAGAGGACTGGTTGAATTCTGTACCTGAATTGGTATGTATGTGCATGCATGCCGCACGCGACACACCGTACCATGATCGATTTCGTTTTTCAAAGAATTTAACAATCGGATCTATTGCCAACTACGTACTTCCGGTTATACAAAAACACAGATTGTTGGCTAGATGCGAATTATCTATTTCTATGCACCGAAGATCCTGATTTTATGTAACGATCAGAAGTAGACGGTCTTTTGTTGGTGATGGAACAAATGCTGCTTTATAACTGTGCGTTATTATCGAATATAATCGATGAAATATTATGTAAATGTATTTCATCGCGCGCAAGAAATTTTTCATAAATTGTAAACAATGTTTCTTTATTTTCGAGAAACTATTTATCGTAGTCGGGAAATACTTTGCTCTTCCGTTCGATTAGTTTTCTTATTCGCCGCGTCTTTAAAAGTACGTAATTAGAACGAGGCCCCGCCATAATGTTTACTGTCATAAGCGTCTAGAAACCAGTCCAAACAACATTGATCCTTTTTAAATCCATCGCTATTCACCGTTCTTCTCGTTTGTTTTTCTATGCAATTATTTATGTTGTAGCGTTATCGTATAATAACTAGAAAATTGATTATGTGTATGTAATTATGTCCGACGGATCGAATAACAACAATCTTCACGAGAAAGAGATAAATCCTTGAAAGTGTTAACGAATATGAAAAAGTTTGCAGAATATTTTTATTCGACAGGATAGAGATCTGGACATATAATCCGAGATATTGTATTCAAGGTTGATGGAACAGAAAATTTAACTTTTATGCAGAAAAGAAGGTAATGAATATTTGTTGAAAATCGTGCGCTATGCATCACGCAGATCAACGCTAATCCAGTTGTTTATTTTTGTTATATCGAATCAGCGTTTGAGGTCTTAGAATTAGAAAACCCCGCTGCGTCGCTGACGTTTCACCAGACGTTCTCCATCTTTGTCTATATGACGTAACTAGTGACGTCAACAAATTGGAAGATCGATCGAATTCAAATCTGCCTGGCCGCAGATCTTTGACATATACCTTTACGTTTCAATTGTTTCACGACAGAAATGGACAAAATTGTATTCTGCAAATAGATGACGTTTATTATACGGTATTTTTGTTTATCGATTTACAAGAAAGGAGAGTGTTAAAATAGTTTTTTATGGAAATACACGTTTTAAGACCATTTGGGCATGTCTATTAAAACGTTCACTGCTACCTCAGTTTTCTTAATCTATCTATATTCTCTACTACTATTTTTGACAACCATAAAAACGCTATTAAGGTGGAATAATTCGATCAATTTTTACCGGTAATGGTGTTCATTAAGCTTACCAGAGATTCAATGTACAAGAATAGCCTATAATCAGTGGCGCACCCAGAGGTGGTGCAAGGGAGCAGTTTCTACCTCGTTGTTACAAATATTCATTTCTTAACTATTAAAATTTAATTATACGCAACAAGAGAAGAATAAAACTCAGACGAGAATATCTTCGGGAACTATATGTAAGTAATCAAATTTTTCGAAACATCAAAATGTATCCTGACGAATTTGTTTCTGTCCATTTTCAGTTGCATCGCCGTTCCTAAATTTCTGGTTGCGCCACTGTATAATACACCTCAATGTCAGTGTAATGCACTTTGCTGATAATGAACCGTAAAGGGAGGTAATGCAATGCAGTCATACGATAGCTCGTAATCAGGGCAATGTAAATCCTCTTATAAAATCTATACCGCGGAGTCAATATCGGAAGGTTCGCTGAACTCTTATGGCTTTTAGTCCCGGAAACTTCAACTCTAAAAATAATTCATCGATATTCTCTCTTTTTTTCCTTTCCAGTCTCGTTCGTGAGAGCCTGGTTGATTAGAAGATCGGAGACCCGTTATTTATAGGCAGTTCCTTCGATTGGAACTTTATATTATCGCGCTTTCTTCTGCTACATTGCAACCGAAATCGTTCCAGTTTCCAAACGTCGAAACACTTCGAAAGAGATACGCTTCCTCTGTTTGCTTTCGAGCCACGGATATAAGAGCTGATAAACAGAGTTCATTCGCGGATGATATTTCGATACCTGGAAACCTGGCTCCGCCGTTTGCACATTGTGCAGTTGCAATTTGCGGTGGCGGTAAAGCTGGCGCGTTAATTGAGTTTTCCGAGAATCGATCTAATGCGTACGTGGCACGGATTTACCGATTGACCCTTTGCCGATGGACATTTTGGAGCACGATCGTTAGAACGTAAAGAATGCATGTCTAAAATGGGAACAGTAGAGTACACTGTTTCTTAAATTGAGGTTTGTGAATCCCTGGGGGTCCACGAACGTGCTGGTGGAGGTCCTCAAGCTCTCAGAAGATAACAATTCCTTATTCATTACTTTTCATTCTGCTTCTGTTACAAATAACATTGGATGGATGTTCAAAAGAAAGTAACTTTAAAACTATAAATTAATAATTGTTAATTAAATAACTAATATCTTTGTAGAGACAGAATGTTTGATGTTTCAACGCATACATCGTAAAAGATTTCACTTATTTCGAGATTAGTAGTTGACTATGAGTAACACCGGTTACACAATAGGAGAAAGATGATTGAAAAATTACACAGAGCGACGAACAGGAGATATTGTCTCTCTGGCAGTTTTTGATGTATTAAAACATTTGTGGCGTAGCTGTCTTTTAAAAAATTTTGTTCATCTTATATTAAAAATTTGTATAAAGTTTCACGGTGTTCCTAGATCGCGATGAGATACCACGGAAGATTTATTTGTTCGTTTCAAGAATCGACCGTGACTAATGCCGCAGTACACCAACAGGAGAAAGTTTATAAGAAAATTATTCGTTTCTTGAACGCTATTTGTGAGATTGGTAAGACAGTTGTACTATATCGTGTAAATGTAATAACGTCGTTAAGTGTTATAACGTCGAAGAAAGCGAGATCTGCTCCAGACGGAGCAAAAATATTTTACATCTACTTTACGAGTTCGTATCAGTACTCGGTGCAGAATAGGTTGGAAAAGGTTACGGGGTTTGTCGTAAAAAGCTAAAGGTGATCTCGTCGAACCTTCGGGCAGAAACGACCCGTGAAATCTACCGAATCATTAAAAATAACGAAGGAGCAATCGCGACAGGCGCGTATGGTACCGTTCTCGATATTTTGTGAACTTTGGTGACCAAAATGGTGGCCGCCAGTTTGGAGAATTTCGTGGCCCCGTGGTGTTCGTCGCGCAATTACACGTAAATTGGAACGTTCGTTAAAAAAAAATGAAAGGGCAAAGAAAGTTTTCATCGACCTAGTTCCTCCTTGGTACCGGGTTCCTAATTTCGTTGGTAGCCGAAGGATTTTAGCGCGACTTTCCAATTACGATCTCCCTTCTGAATGGAGAAAAAAAAAAGACTACCCTGCATCCCCGCGCGAAAACTCCTCGGTTTTTCAGGAGCGTTTCACCACCCGGCCCCGCCTTCTTCGCTCGATGTATGTATACACGTTTTCAGCCGGATGTCGGGCTGCTGGGAAACGGGGTATATCTACGGGCACCTAGGCCAGGAGAGGGTGGAAACTTCGACCCGTCCTCTCGAAATGTCAAAGGTTGCCGCGCAAGGCGCATCGACGTATCCCCGTTTTCCAGGAGCCACCCGGCGAACCCGATCCGATTCTTCCTGCTCTATCGTCGATGAATGATTATCGTCATTTCCATTACGCGTCCCTCGATCGTCGAGGTTCCCCGACCACAGCCTGGTCCTCCGTGATCGGAGAACTCCAAGCGTTTTTAAATTATTTCCAAACGAATGAAAACGATGCTCTCACAGTACTCTATAACAACGTTTCTCAAACTTTCACGGATTTTCTCGATAAACTCAAGTCCTTTCCACTTCGTTCGATAAAATAATAAACAAAACTAAATGTCACTCGTTTTACTTCCTTACACTGACTACTGGTCACTCTTCTACTTCAATGCATCAATTACCTAACAGTCCTCTCACTCAACTAACTTCATCGAGAGGATCATGCTCTTCGCTCGACTCTACTGCTTCATCTGTCTCTGCCCAACGACCTCCTACTCGTCGACCGGATTCTCTACTTCTACTTCATCTAAGTATTCAGCCCCATCGTTTAACTTCACAACCTCCCGCCGTCTGCTTCGTTGGAATCCCAATTTGCTTGCGGAGACACGTCCGAATGTTTTCATTCTAAAACATTCCTTTTATCTGATTTCCCGTGTAATTACTATTTCGACACTTTTACTTCTAATGAAACTTGATTGTTCATTTTCTCAGTTACATAACGTTCAGGAGCGTCTTACTATCTTTCGATCTTGTTAACTATTTTGTTCTAGGACCGAGACTAGTTAACTCCTCTGAAAAGAGCACTTAATAATTCATTAATTATTGCACATTAGAAGAAACAATGAATAAGTATTCAAACCAGGAAATGGTTGACAATATTTGATGTATGGACTTGCTGAATGTAATTCAGCAGAGGCAAGACGTCTGTATGCAAATCGTTTTCCCAATAGACGTCTGCTAGATAAGAGAACGTTTCAGAGAATACACGAATGCCTCTTGAACACAGGTTTGTTTAAAAAATAAGGCTCGAATTCGATAAACAGCTTGAATTTTTGAAAGATTGAAAATACTATTGAGGATGGCAATTTTGAGTACGCTCTATAAAGGTAAAACGTTGTACATTATTTAAAGAAAAAAACTGCCAGAATGTTTTGTTGTTTTTGCGCCTTAAAATAGCCTACACAAATTTTCGAAACATTCGGTCACACTGTTTGTAAATAATTTGATACTCTCATGATTTTATATACGTGTGCCACGGGTTCTGTTTCCAGAATTGTAATCGATACATTTCAAATAGGACGAGGATAGTGATCTTATTTGCGGTAGATTTTCATTGCCCAATTTATAGAAGCTACGAGGCTCGAAGCTAATTGTGTGCCATTAATTAGCGTCGATGCTTCTGAAAATCCGTGATCTCAGAACTGGGTCTATCTTGGAAACACGGTGTGTATTATCGCGTAAATTAATACGATGTCCTATTTACCGATCGTGTTTACTCTGAATGTATAAATTTGGTACCGTTTATTAAATTCGTCGATTGATTTATAATCGCAGTTCATTCGCGCTATATCCGTTGAATCAGTGACGCGTCTAAGTGTCTTTAGTGTCTGCTCTATCGACAGGTCTATTCTCAGAACTCTACTTCCTTGCTCCAGCTCTATTGTTAGAGTCCAATTGTTGCTTTCATTTTTCGTCGCTTGGTAATTTCACTTCTCGAGTCTCGCCAGTTCCAGTGGATTATTTTCACGTAAGCGAGCAACGCTGTTATTTCTCTTTAATGTTGGAGCATTGTCGCTTCTAGAACGAAGAAAACGACGGCCGCATAATTTATCAACGAGGTTCTTCTTATAGGTAAATATAAACAGGTTGTTCGGCCACCCTTGGGAAAAATTTATTATTTCTAGCCAGACATTAGATTTTCGGTAAGGAATTTTGTTCTCGAAAGTGCGTAGGATTTCGGGGATATGTCTATTCACAAAAAATGATTGTAATTGACCCTTGCAACTAAAAATAATTTTTTCAGAACGATTTGAAATTTTTTTTTTCGACGAAAAATTTTACACATACTCGAATTTTTTTCTCGAAAGTACGTGGGATTTCGGGGGTATATGTATTCACCAAAAATGATTGCAATTGATCCCTGCGATTGAAAATAATTTTTTTAGAACGATTTGAAATTTTTTCTTTTCGCCGAAAAATTTTACACCTGTTCGAATTTTTTTCTCGAAAGTGGGTAGTATTTCGGAATTATGTCTATTGGCCAAAAATGGTTGTAATTGACCCCTGCAATCGAAAATAATTTTTCCAGAATGATTTGAGATTTTTCAATTTCGCCTGTCGATTTTTTTTAAAAATTCGTTTTTGATTTTTAATAATTTTGTTTGACGCCTTATAGAAAAGTTGTCTAATACTTTTTTGTAGGTAACCGTGAGTTCTACTCCCGAAAAAAGTTTCATTGAAATATGTTCGCTATTATAGGAGTTATGGCCATTTGAAAATTGAACCATTTTTATGGGGTTTTTTTCATTTTATGGGGTCAAGGATCAACTTTTCGAATATTTTTGCGATTTGTACATATTCTTCACTAAAATACGCGTCGTTTGCATTTTGAAACATTAAAATCGTCCAATCTGTTCAGGAGTTATGATGGTTTAAAGATTTGCATGAAATTTCGGGCAAACTTTTCTAGCCAGAAATTGTATTTTCGGTAAGGAATTTTTTTCTCAAAACTGCGTAAGATTTCGAGGGTTTGTCTATTCATAGAAAATGATTGTAATTGACTCCCACAACTAAAAATAATTTTTTTAGAACGATTTGAAATTTTTTAATTTTCTCGAATTTGACCACCTTCTCGATAGGACATTACTTCAAATATTCCTCCCTCTATCCTCGCGATGTTTGAGAACGCACGGGAATAGCGTACTCCTTGAACTTTAAGTTTTACGGGAGTCGTAAAAATTGTAAAACGAACGAGAGGACTTCCTTGGAATTTGTACGATAATGTCAAAGGAGTTCGGAGTTACTTGGCGAACTTAATATATTACGGGTTTCGCGAAGGAATGGATTTATTGAAAGAAATGGATCTCGAGAGTCCTTCGTGCATGCGACATTAAATTACTGTCATCGGTTCTTTCATAACTCTGCTGCTTTGCGTGCCATTCTGCACTTTCGATACTTGGACGATGTCATTGAAAACTATACTTCACTTCTATCGATGGACCAGCGAACGTTCAACCAGTTGCAACGGAAAAATACAATATTTTTCTCCATTTGTCAGCTTTACGCGATGTTCGTTAAATTCATTTTTAATTGGGTATTTTCCTGTAACTGATTCCGAGACTTTTTCACCAAAAGCTGAGCTAGCATAGCAGATTCTATTAATCTTTAGCCAATTTCTTGAGTAATCGAATGAATTACTGCAAGAAGTTCCCCTAGACGTTGTACGTCGCATGTGATTTATATATCGCGATGCATCGTTCCATTTTAGTCGCGTAGTCGGCTTGTACGAACGAAGCGATCGTTTCGCAAGGAAGAAAATTTTCATACAGGAATTTTCAATATTTAAAACCTTTTTATCAACGAGATCGAACTCGTTAGTCATCGGTGATTGCTGCGTACTGTTCGTACGCGTAATAAAATATGAATTGCAGTAACCGCCGATATCGTATCGATCCATCCGGTTTTATATGAGAATTAAGAAAAGCGCAAAATGTAAACGCACGAATGGAATAAATTAATTTGTAGAGTGTTATTGGCGAGGAAAGTGCCTCTTGAACTACTTTATTTGCACGAACCGCGATCGTGAATTTCTTTTGAAACGCGTGGGAGGAAAAACTAACGAGAAAATAATTTTCCCAGTATCGCGCTTGTTAGCAAGGGTGTGATATACGATCGACTACGTGTTTACTACTCTCTACCGATCCCAGACACTCTGGCGCTTCGATAAAACACATTTTAAGCTACACATTGTCCCATTTGTCCTGCTATAGATTTATTCCCACGAGATGTCTCACGGATCCATTAATCTTATTTCGTAGAAATTTATAATGATCGCGTGTAAGAATTTCTTCTCAAAATATTTAGAAATACCGTAGAGTTAAGAAAAATATTGGGTCATCGTGTACAATTAGTGCATTTGTCCTCCTCAGATCGACAAAGATAAAAGTCGTACGAGAAAAACGAAGTTTATCGATTTGGCTGACGCATAAAATTTGAAATATACCAATTTAATTTCCCGAAACGTCATATAATGTGTTTTAAAGAAAAAAAAAGAGATTACACGTCATAATTATGTTTTGAGTTCGGTGTCTCTAACCAGTGTAAATGGCATAAGGGCCCTTGGCACTTTATTTACCTCATTTTTCGCATTTAACGAGCATTGCTACAATATAGCTGGAATAGCTTTTAAAGTTCTTGGTCTTATTATCCGTGTCTCTCGTCGCTTTAGAAACGTATCTATTATTAAATTTTTATACAACACACTAATTCGCCTGCGCCTTGAAATTGTTCATTTATCTGATATTACGATCGATGTTTCTGGAAAAACACAGAATCCTAGCCAATTTATTACTCTTGCGCGAATTAATTAACTGCCACGTTACGTGTTCTGATATTTTACAACACGTCGAGTTCTACGCGTCAATTAGAAACCTGAGATAATCTCTGTTTATTTATATATCGAATATTATTATCGATGGACTGCTCTTTTCATTAATAGGCAACAAACGAATAAATAAAGTCGATCGATAATATTGTACGCACGTACCTGGAGAGATCGCGTGTTGATTGCTCGAATCGCACCACGTATATTCCGCGAAACCGAGTACAAAACTTCGCAGCGAATACAGACGGAAGAGCGGAAAGATTGCTATAAATACGGTCGTTTTACAAACGTCATACAAGCTACGTTCGTCCACAGGAAGTCCGACTCTAGTCACGAAATCGAGATAACGCGAAAGGAGCGTTCCTGCTTCGTTCTGGAAAATGAAACGAGAAAATTTAACGAAATACGCGACCTTGACATACCAAATGGAAGCAATTAGATACGACGGGAGCAACGCGATTCACGATCATAGTTGTACGAGAAACAAAATGATAGTGTCGTCGACTTGCTCCCCAAATCGAATGTGACGCAGAGGAATTGCATTTGGAGTACTGTTTGGTATACCAAAGTATCTAGAAAATTACTAACGTTATCTAATTTGTAACATCGCATGCTTTCTATTTTGAAAAATTCCAAAAATTGTGATTTTCCAAGTACAAACAACTTTTCAGCTTGACGAGTTGAATCGATTTGTTATGTTACATTTGGAGAGAGGGGAGGAAAGCCTGTAGTCGAGGTATGAAAAATTACTGAAACGTATTCCGTGAGAAAAGAGTCCGCGTGCATCGCGATCGGGATTTAAACATCGCGTCCTCGAGTTGATGACACCTCGCGCAGTTTCCTTTGAAAGAAAAAAAAAAAAAAATGAATTAAAACCGGAACGCGACCTTATTCGCAAACCGACACGATAAAACAAAATGCAATATGGCGATGGTCTATCTCTCGCGTAGGTTAAATATCTCGTTGGCGTCACGCGTTGCAAATGCCAGCAACGTATTGCTTTCTTCGTCGATGAAGCTGAAGATTCCGATTGAAGACGTTTGGAGACGCGAATCGTTGGGAAGAAAATTGTTAACGATAAACGGAGGTACAATTGATCCTCTTAAAACAGTTCTCAAATAAACAGAGAATTTCCCGTGTATTATTTAGCGCTAGCGAAACGTTGAGTTTTCGTTTACTTTAATTTTAATCTAATCTGACTAGTCTAAAAGGAACGCGTTTCACGATTGCAAGCCCCTAACGGTATCGACACTGAGAACTTTTATAATCTTAACGCTTTCCAATCGAGCACGTTGGCGTCATTTGAAAATTGGTTTCAGCGGGAAATGTATCTGACGGTGTATCATCGAGGAACGCTTTCATAGTCGAACGCCAACGACGAATCGAATCGAAGAATTGCCCCGGAAGAAGGGTTTTCTTGCTCGGCAAGGGAACGTCGATTCCCTTGCAGTTCGCTTTGGCGACGATTTACCACACTTGGAAGTTCTCCAAGGCAATTTGTCCTTCGGTAGGATACGTCGGTCTGTGCACGAGGAAGTTATCGCATCCGACGACGAACATTTATTCCTTCGCGAACAATCCGGCTTGCAGGAAGTTCTCGTCGTGTGGGAACTCGGAGAAGGGCGTCTTATGTAGAACGACGTCCCGTCGCGATACTCTTTGCAATCATTTTTCCTCCGAGGATAGCTCCTGCAACAAAAAATCGCCGTCAGATGGGTGTCGCGATCAAACGACATCCGCACACCAGGAACCTTCCAAGAACCAATGCTCGAAAACGGAGTCTGACACGGGCTTTTTCACGAGCTTTCCCGTTGAAGAATGTTCCGAGCCATCGACTACGTGCACCACGTCGGTCGAGCATCCTTGCGACGAGTCCTGTCCTCCTATCGAGTCCGCAGACCCAAAGAACCGTTTTCGTTGCATGAACGTGGATGATTACTGCGACACCGCAGGTAACACTATCGGTTCTTCAAGAAAGCTATCCTCTTCTCAATATACACTGGTTCGAAAATGTCTCCGTGCACCTGGAGAAAATTTATTATTAACGCCGGTACAACGGATTTCAAAATGAATAGGATACTTCTTCCTAGAAAATTTTTCTCGCGATCGGTTTTCCAGCGTACTTGTAGGGTAGAGTCTCCTTTTTCCAATGATTCCCTAAAAGTTCCTGTACGATTTTTTCTCGCACTTCGACTATCGACCATCCACTGATGAGTCCGGATTTATTGGGTCGAAGATGGATAAATCTAGAAATAGTTAAAAAACAATTCGTAACGGTTATTTTTAAAGCTATTGTACAAGAATCTTCCCTCAAGGCCGAAATGGGCTAATTTCTACTACTGTCCTTTATCTATGTTTTTCTCTAATCAATAATTGAATGATTATGTTGTTACCCTCGAGGAACGTATTCTTTTTATTGCAATCCATTTTCCCGGCACGTTTATAATGTGCCATCGCGATACCATATCTGCTAATAGATGTGTATATATATACAAGTTATCACGCTAGATAACCGATATAGTTTAACAGCATGTTTGCCAGGTCATTCCGAATCGAGAATCTCGTGTACACTGTGAATCAACAATTCTTTTGTTTCTCGTTGCGTCTCATCACTTTTGCATATAAAATCTAAAGATGTTGTAAATTGGCAGCCTTTCGTCTGCAAACGCAATTCGTACTCGTTGCGAAACGTGACTTTTGACGAACGGTGCACGCGAGTTGGACCGAGATTGTTTGCACGGAAACGGTGCCAACTCAACATCGAACAGTACCTTCATCGAATGTTTTATTTCAGTTGTTGCAAAGAATCGGGAACGAACAACGTATTACAATAGAGGAACATTAATTTGTAAGGACGCAAACAGCGAGGTAGAATGACCCGTTGACACACATTTTTGAATCGTCCAAAATCATTGTTTTATAGACTAGACACGAGTTTCGTTATTATTTAATAGACGTGTTTGAAAAATATCACGTTTCAACGTCCGTATCCATTGAAATGTCCTAACACGCGAAGCGACGAGAAACTTTGCGGTTTGGGTAGCCGTCGTTGATATCCGACCACGTTGGTTTTCTCTCGCCGCTACTAGAATCAGATACGAATAAAATATTAGCGGTTTCCGCGTATCAAAACACGACTCGATATCGTGAATAAAAGTTGAGTGTAGTTGAGACGGGAAGTAGACTCGAGCATTATAGGCCATCTACGTCTTCGCCCATAGCTAGTGAATACCGTCACGCTTGACGTCAAGGTTAAACAATGCTTATCTCGATAACGGATAGAAATAGACTTATAATGGATATGACCTTTTTGGTCTAAAGTGACCTGGGAAATGTGCTGGAAAAGTTTATGGATCGCTCCGTTTGGCGTCCTGTACAAAAAAATCTTTCGACGAATGACCTGGGCTCATCATCGGGCCCGATACAATTAATTGTTTTATTTTTTCTGTGCACTTATAGATTTACTATTGTTTCAAATTACTGTAATTCTTTGGGGGTATTCATCCAAGAGTTGGGAAGCACGCAGAGTTGAATTTTTATCTCTGGTAATTGGCGACGAGACGAAGTAACGACGCGACCATGTTTGTACGAATGCAGACTCGCAGAAGGAAAGATTCTGGCGTTTCCTGGTGTTTTTCGTGGCGATGCCGGCATTAATAGTCACGTCGTTCTTCGTTTACAGAAGAGAAATGGAAAACAAAAAACAACCCAGACCCGAGTTCGTGGACGTTCCGTACCTGCGTCGAATAATTAAGGTGCCCCCTTTTCGTTTCATTCTGCAAAGATTTTAGCCAGCCGTGCACCGGCATTCTTTCCGCGAGCCAAACGGATTCCGCATGGAAAGAACGCTGGTTAGTACGCTATGAAAGGATTTTCATCGTTTTACGTACGATCGTTGTTATTTTTGCCATTTCGATATTCACAGCGGCTGATTTTCCTTTGGGACAGAAATCCTTTCAGTTAGTGGCCGAGGAAACGATTTCTCGTTGTTATAATAATCGCGTATATTGTGAAAACATCTCAGTGGAAACCTCTAGAAAGCAGTTGAACGTGAATTTTATCATGGAGAAAGATAATGAAGTAATTGATCTAATAAGATAATGATATAATAACGAAGTAGCGCAAGATTCGGCCACTAATTGGCGCGCATTCCTTCCACGGTAAAAGAGCAATAACTTTCGAAAACATGTTCTCTGTTAATTAGAATCAATTGACTGTATACATTTATTTCTACGCGACGAGTACAAGTTTTAAACCGACACTTCCTTCCAACGAAGCATGTTGTTCCGCGCATCTCGGAAACCGTAATCCGTTTGTGCTTCACTCGTCATAATCGATTAATGAAGTCTTACCGACTACGACCGCCTTCTTTGTCGCAGGAATATGATATTTTTTTTCTTTCTTCGTTCTTTCGGCCTCAGTTACACGTCTTCTTCCGTTTTTTTTTTATTCTAACAATCTCCGTTCCAACGATTCCGTACGACGTTACTAATTTATCTTTTTAAAACGTGTATATCGGAAACTTAGGAACGCGAGATTCGCGTAACGAACTATTCTGAAAGGCAGCGCATAATAAAATAATTAATTGAGGATTAAGTATCGTCGCGTTTGATAATATTGTGGAGATCGATTACGACACCCTCGTCTCATCGCTGGTGATTTATTAATATTTCTCTTCGATAGCCTTTCCCATGGGGCAACGGCGTACACACCTTCTTCCACAATCCCGTGCTAAATCCAATATCCCCGCACGGATACGAAGTGGAAGACCCAAATGCAGTGAAGACAGGCGAACCAAAGGATTAACGAACGCGCCGCGGTGCACGTAAGAGAAAAGGGACAATGAGATCGCTTTAACCGTGCGGGCAGATTCTCAGTTTTATTGTTCGTTCATTGTCCCGGAAATTGGCTCGAAATAGATCGGTTCGCCGACGCTGAATCCACCTGAAATTGTTGAACGGAAACGTATTATAAAATTTCTGTACGAATATTTGAACCCTTTCATATTCAGAAAGCTTTCAAATTGAGCTCGAGTATGCAAACGAGCACCGCCTAAAAGTATGCGTTTTCCTATGATGTTTCCTCTCGATGTTGCACGCTAAATTATTCGCAACGGTGCGGTATTCGAGTGCCGGATACGACATATCCGGCGGTTCAATGAAAATAACGCACCGATTATTGCCGCCTGACCGCATTCGATCTTTATAGATTAGTTCCTCGTTTCAACAACGAGCCCGATAGAATGTCCATTCTTTCATAATAGAAATTGTCGCAAAAATTATTTAATCCCTTGTTGCGTAATACGATACGATCGGAAATCCAATAAAGAAATTAACAGAAACGAATGCACACGGTCGCGTTGCAACGCGTCGCTTCGATACGATCTTGAAACGAAAAATAAATTGTCAACACTTTCCTACATAACAATACCTTGCTTTCTTTTAGGACAGAAACTACAGACCCGTGTTAAATTTGTCGAGGGAAATTTACGGAATTTGTACACGATGTTAAGACGTATTGAACCAAGACCTAATCAGTACTTGACCTACTCTCCGTAGAATGTAAACCTGAATATCAAACCACATTTATGTTCCCTCTGACACAATATAATTACATTAAACTATTGTACGTACACGTTTGAATTTATTTGTGCCATTTCACCAAAGTTAAGGGTTTGTTAAGTTTCTAGCGTCGCTTCTACCCTTTCTAACGTCGTAAAGAGTTTCAGATGTTGCGTATCGGACAATACGATCGTAAAACTAGGTTCTTTTCGTTTGTCGTAAGTTGAATGCGGAACATGTGGATCCTCTGAGAAGGTCAACGTTGGACGAGACTCCCCGAACACGTCCATGCCCCTCCTTTCGTCGCCCGGAGAAATCTTTCGCTTGCGTCACTGTACATGTGCATATTGTGACGGCAACTTCTCCTAATGTTCTTTGACGTCACAGACGTTTACTCTGGCCTAGTGGTGGGACTTTGAATCTTATTGTATGTTGCGGCACAGCCAAAGCGATTCGAATACGATGTTTAGAAACTCTTGATCGTTCTGGTAATCTCGATCGTATAATGTAAGTATGTAAAACATTGAATATTTATTTATAAATAAAACTTACAAGAGAATCAAGATGACCAATACACGACCAGGATTTTCTGATTTTTTCGCCATTTTATCGAGGTAATTCGAAGCGTTCCAAATTCCATCGCTGCCCTGGCCATTGAGGGACGGGAATATACTGGTGCGGGTTCGTTTCTCTCCGTTTGATTAATTCGAATCCGCGGAACAATATCCGGTGCCGGTTCGTGATCGTCCGAACGATTGTTCTAATTTTATGCCAGCAGCATAATAGCCTCTCGCATTCATTTGCTTATTCGCCAAAGATTAATGTGCTGCCTGTTCGGGATATGTACCTCGAAATATTGTGTAAAACAAAAATTTTGTATTTAGATGATTGGAATCTGCGTATCCCGAACTTTAAATGATAATACTTATTTTCGTATCCTCGTTGAAATTGTTGGAACGACAGAAATAATATCTTTATCTTGCCATCTAGCGAGCGTTCGCTTATCACGAACATTGTAGCTGCGCTCGTTCGAAGATTGGTGGCATTGGTAAAAAAAATCGATAGATTAAAGGTCAAGGTCGTTTCAAAGTCAACGCCGCTTTTTTTAAAAGGACAGTTCTACGACCTATCGTACCAGGTCATTCAAGGTCATAAATATTCAACGAGACCGTCTGGAAAGCAGACTTTGTAGACGAGTTTAATCGTAGGCGACCTTGCACAGAATGTTGATAATGCCTCTAAAAATAAAAATATAACTTTCTATTGAAAAACGTATTTAGCTTCGAAATGCCCTCGACCGCCTACGCCTATCAATTTCCCGCGGCTCGCTTCGATTCTCGTTTTCATCAATTTTTTCTATTCTATTCCCATTTACAGATTAAATCGCGAATAATCCCGCGTTCAGGTTTTATGAAAGCCTCGCGAACGAAGTCAGCAGGGCGTCTCGAAGACGAGGCCTTCGGTCAAATCCAAAGTACTTGGCGCGTCCTTGCCGTTAAAAAAGGCTGTCTCGAATTATTATTGAAACGATCCTCGAGACCTCTGCTCGAGTGCAATTTTTTTTGTCCTTTCGGCGTTTGAAACTTTTGTAAGAATCAAACCGCGCTTGTCTATTCATAAAATGTCTCTTATATCGCTCGGTTCACCGAAGAGAATGGTTTTTACCGTCCATCGAGCGCGACCCCCGGCGCTTTTGTGCGAAATCACAGGGAATAGCGCCTCTAACCTTTCCCCAATCTCTATCCTTTTGATAGGCGAATTTTATTCTTCCTTTCATCTGCCGTAAATAGACCGAACTCGGCCCGTCTCTGTATGTAACATTGTTGATTTCCACGACAAGTAGTATCGAGAGACCATGAGAGACAGAGAGAGAGAGAGAGAGAGAGAGAGAGAAAGAGAGAGAGAGAGAGAGAGAGAGCGAGAGAGCGAGAGAGAGAGATTTCTCATCAGACGGATTTCTCTCCGCTAATGTCAAAGGTCAATTTTGCCAGCGACGCGTTCGAACGAACCTTCCAGTTAACGCGGTACAAATTTCAGGGGCGTAACTTTCAGAAACACTTTGTATAATTGCACGCATGCCCTGTTACGAACATTCAGCCTCGATAAATGCATTTTATCTTCCATAATAATGCTACTACTTCGTTGTCGGTTTCGTGGCTGCTTCTGAACTTTGTACTTTGTTCCCGAACCGTATCATTAATCGTTTCTTAGCTCATTTTTCATTCCTCGATGTCGTTCTACATTTTCTGCTTGCTATTCGTTATCCTGCAATCATGATTTGTTCTTTTATTTGAGGTTGAGGTCACCTACTTAGCAGCGTAGCTGTGACTATGTTATACCGGTTATCTTGTTTGAGTTACTTCGTTAGTCATTGTACCTTGTCTAACTCGATACCAGACACGACGTATTATTATTATAATATGCTGTGCTTTTTTTGCTTCTCATAAATATGTATGCAAATTGTGACGATAGAATATACCATTCACAAGGATTTGGAAATTGTGAAACGTTGAATCGTTGGAAATCTGGTAATAGTTGAAGCCTTTTCAAAAGAACATCGTACGGAGATTTTAAAAAGTTTCCACTTTAAAAAAGAAGATTATACGATCAAAGAATATCGCTTGAAACTTTAATCGATTCTCTTGAAACGAGTTTTCCCGTTAATACAAACTCCAAGGTACGGAAGTTACTCTAAGTTTTAAACTACAGTGTACATCTTTTTCGCATTTGGCATGCAATTGTGCCACCGCGCGGCGTCGCAAAGTTACACAGAACGAAAGAATTAAAATAAGGTTCGCGCGACGTTATTTTTACTTCCCTGCGCCGATTACTAGCAATTTCCCTCGACCCTAAACCGCCTTCTTTCTTTACTCTATAAAAAAAAGTAATTCTCGGAAGGGCGTTTGAAAGAGTTGACGCGCGAGAATAAACAAGCCTCGTCCGCGTTCATCCTCTCTCCCTTGTTCGCGTGAATGACGAGCGGCTTTCGCGTTTAACTATTCAGAGGATAAAAAGAAAAAAAGAAAAAAAAAAAAGAAAGATCCTCGCCTCGGCAAGTGGCACGCTTCCCGTCCGTGGGTAGGATACAACGTTCATCATTTTAATAACGTAAAACGCGGGTGTGGGAACCGCATAGCCGCTCCCGAAACGATCCTTCGACCGGCCGATAGACGCGTGCATCTCAGACGGCGAACGTGCGTCGAGTCTCGCCTCCGCGGGAGTTCGCTGGTGTTATGGCGCATCTGGTCTCGCGTTTTCTTGCTCGCTCGGGGATCGATCAATAGGCCAGGGAGGCGACGGAGGCGGCTAACGGCGGCTGTCCAGCCAGTGACGGCTTCAGCAATTTGCATTGCAAATCATTCGTAATTAAGAATCTCGAGCAATCGCTTGAAATTCACCTCGTTACATCCCCGGTCTCCCTGTCGGCGCTAACTGCCATCTGCATCTTCCCCCGAAACCCGTAACAACCACTCTCGTAAACATTCGTGTTTTAACGTCCATGCAAACAGCATTTCAACGCGTGAATTTCTCTAGTACCTGGAAATTTACCTTTGCGTTAATTTCTCGGTTACGTAAATTTCTATGGATTAAAGTAGCAAATTGAATATCGAAGCTCGACGTAAGTAAGGAATTAAGGGTGCTCTGAGGAGACCCAAAGGAGGCGCCCGTGTTTGACGGCACTGTGTCCGGATCGCTGGGCCGCGGGGGCGGCAGGGGGCGCTCCGATTGGTCCAGCTCGATTTCGTGGATTCGAGAAGTCGCGCGTGCCAACGGGCCCGCCAATCGGAGCGGCCTCTGGCCCGTCAGTCGGTGGCCGCGCGTTGCCGACGTAACGTCGTGACATCTTTGTGTCGCGTTAACCCTTTCTTTCGACGAATGTTCCAACGCCTGCTTTCCTGTGCGTTGCCTTATCAAACACGTTTGACAGGAACGCGCAACATTGTTTCAGCTTTCTTCGTCTCGTTCGTTCTTTGCCAAGTTCTCTGCCCCGCCTGGCAAAAGAAAAAAAAAAGAAACAAGTGATATTTCGTAATCTCGTGTACCATGCGTGTCGGGGACTCTTGCCTGGAATTCGAACGATGTGACTGTGCAAAGTACGCGTGAAAAAGTCACGCGCGAGTGTCTGCTACTCGAGCGGAGCGACGACACGCTTCATGCACGATACGTTTTTACGGAAAACCTAATCGAGCAACGTCATTCGTGATAAGTACGGGCAGATGCCTCGATAATCATTCGTTTCGCGTCCTTTATCGACTCGGACGCTTGCCGGTCTTCCCGCGATTTGTCCGTACGAAGGTGTGGCGCGAAAAGCACGGTGCACCAGTGAGAGGAAGCAGGACGAGCGATCGCCTCGTTGCACCGACCACCAATCTGCCCTATTTCCGTGATGCTCAAGGTTAAGGAAACCCCTTGCTCGTAAGTACGTCGATGCGGCGTCGGTCCGCGGTTTCGCGTGCCTCGACGATTATTAAGATCTTAGTAGACATCGAGCCGGTGTCAAACCGTCGGAGACCTGTCAGCTGAGCTCGACGAAAACGATTGGTCCGATCTGACAGGTTGTGGCCCAATCGTGAACAGTGGTTCAAGCGTTGCGACGGACTATCGTGGATTGTAACTGTTTTTCAGTGCTGCAAAAAGACGAACGTTTTTAAAATTCGAATAGAAATTACGTTTCAATTCTTTTTTTTCTCGATCGTAACGCACGACACAAATTTTGCGCCGATTCTGCGATTAGAAATAAGCATATACTTAGTTGTGTTTGTTGACAGCAGTCTCTGTTCTATCGCAAGCGTGTTTGGATATTTGAGCTGTAAATCAGAGTAATTTTGAGTTATAATCTTTATCATCAGAGGTGGGATAAATTTTATTCAAGCAGCGTATGCGAATAAAATCGTACAACAATATTTGATAAAGTTTTTAGAAATAACAGATCGCAATTATAACTTTCTCGCCGAAGGGCAGCAATTTCGCGTAAGATTTTATGATCGACGTAGTTCAGGTGGGTATAAATAAGCGTCTTACGTAACATTTTGTTTATTGGTCTTTTGCAGCTCCGAGGAATCCGTATTCCCGTTTCGTGAGGCCGCTCCATTAGTATTTGTAGTTCATGAATTGCTTACAGCTTCGTGCGAAATCCAATATCTGCGTGACTGTTTAGCACTAATGTATTTTAGACGAGCCAATATACCTGGAATGAAACTAATTACTACGCGTTCGAAGAAAACTATTATTATTTTTCATCATTTAATATGCATTTAATGCACTAGGTACAAGGTTGTTAACGGAAAAAAAGTTTTTGAGTCCGTAATCTTTAAATAATCTACTTTAAAGATCAACAACAATTTCTATATTAGACCAATTTAACGTGCTTCTTGGTGATCCCATCGCGGTATTCGGAAAATGCAATTTGCTAATATTAATGACATTACTGAAATCGATTGTAACATCGTTATTAATGCCTACTGAACTGTCCGTGGCCGACCCCGAGCGAGGATTTGCGTGGAAACGTGCGGTAGAATCGCAACGATTCAGCATTTGACGTGCTTCAATTATAGACTGGGAAAATCAGTCAGTCGATCCACGGGGAGGTCTCTATTTCTAATGCACAAGAATGCACCTACAGATAGCCACGAGCTTTCGTGCTGCGCACTTTTTAATCGAATATCTGATAAAACGAACACGTATGTAGATAGAAACCTCCACGAATCGTTTCTAGGCAACAATACGCGCCAACCGGGGCTGATAACGCGCGACATTCGAGACGAAAGTTGATCGGATCGCTCGAACGGTAATTCGAGTAACATCGATCACCGTCCTCAGGGAAATCTTGATAATGTAGCGTTCTTTCTAACGTTCTTTGTGCGCCCTAATGGGTTTTGTTATTTCTTTTTTTCTTAAAGGATCGCGTCTGCGTTACCATGAAGTTGAACGACAAAGAAGAGACGGCAATCTTCGATCGACGAGTGTCTTTCACGAGAGCGGGTAGAAGATAAATAAGATCAGCAAAAATGTTGATAAAAGAGTATCGAATACCGTTGCCTCTCACCGTGGAGGAATACAGAATTGCTCAGCTTTATATGATTGCGGTAAATGTCTCAGAAATTGTACGATCGTCGCACAACCGTTCATCAGCAATTAGAGGATCATGTTTCGGTAGATTGGATCGAGTACCATTAACGGGAAGCTGGACCGTGTGTACTTAACACGTTCAGCGTTCAGATTAATGTCCACGTGGGGATTAGAAAGCAATAAAGATTAAAAAATATGTATTGAAACGCTCTGCTATAGAGAAGTATCGATTCCATTGAATTCAATAGAGGCAAACGATCTTTGTTTCTTGTTTTATTCCAATGCATTAAGACCAAGTTTTATTCCGTTCGTTTCTTTGCAAATTGAAAAAGCAAATTGTAAGCTTCGTTTAAAACGGTTTCAATGAATAGGACGCTGATGAGTGCAACGTAAAAAGAGGTCAGTTTTTGGTAAATATCATGGGTCACCACATTGCATCCAATTGCAGTAATTGCCTAACTAACGTGGCATGTCGAAGCTCTTAATGTATTGGATACCTTGCTCGAGGATAAAGTCATTTGTGTAAGTGATCGTCTAATTACTTTGATTGGTAGATGCGAAAGATTCTATTAACTGGCGTTTGTTCAATGCGTTTAGCGATAAATAGTTAATCGAGTCTTCGTTCAACACATTGAACCACCGACTAAATACATCGAATGTCTTGAGTCTTAACGTTTAATGAATCGCCCAACGATCAAGCAAACGGGCAATTAAAAGCGCGTTAATGACCACGTTGCTGTGTCTAAGACCACACAGTATCTGATACGATTTCAAACTGTCATTATAGAACAATTATTAAACCATCGTTCTTAATGGCTATCAGCATCGATTTAGATCTCGTCGATAACTTGACTCAGGCATGTTAAACTCATTTTTGTAAACAGATTAGCAGTTTTACACCGTTTTCAATTGTTTGACATGCTTGATTCCGGTGATCTCCAGACAGTAGCGTGTCTACTCCGCTTTTAAAGTATAGTTTATCGCAACGTCGTGTAATCGTTTGCAGAAAAAATCTCGCGTAGAGAGCCAAGGAGCAGGCAGCGGTGTAGAGATCATAGTAAACGAACCTTACAGCAACGGACCAGGTGGAAATGGACAGTACACACACAAGGTTTACCACGTGGGCCGTCATCTTCCGGAATGGTTCAAGAGTTTGTTACCGAGATCTGCGTTGATAGCCAAAGAAGAAGCATGGAACTCTTATCCTTACACGAAGACACGTTACACCTCTCCCTTCATCGAAAAATTCTCTATCGAGATAGAAACGTACTATTTTCCTGACAATGGCTACCAGGAGAATGTGTTCAAGCTCAGCGGTAGCGATCTAAGGAACAGGATCGTTGGTAGGATTCCACTGCTTATTCCTGTACCTAAAATACAATGACATTAAATATCGTGGACCTTTATCGGTTACGTAATTAAATTTCAGACGTAATCGACATTGTCAAGGACCAGCACATGGGCGACTATGTGAAAGAGGAGGACCCAAAGTTATACGTATCCCAGAAAAGTGGCAGAGGACCGCTCTCCGAATCATGGCTGGAAGATTACTGGGCTGACGTAAAAGTATGACTCTTCCGCAATTTAAACAATTTCTCCTTAGATGTAATTGGATTAAAATCAACTGGACGCTCGAGGCCACCGTGAGCTTACCCTCGCAATATCGTTTAGCTACCCTAATGGTCTAACTTTAACGTCAATTTCGAGTTTGACACTAATATGATCCTGTAACTTATAGAGAAGTTTATTTCTCAACGCATGAATACATAAACAGTGGCGTGGTCCCTACTTTATAATGCATACAATATGAGCTTGGCTTTAAAATTTTATCAAATAAAGCATCGCATGCAAACGTTCAAGGCCTGTCAGACACGTTTTCCATTATGCAATGAATCTCATATTGTAAAGATTATTTCTGTATGTATTGGAACCATTCCAGAGACCAAGAAAATTCGTAAAAAACATATCAAGTTGTATGTACCCAAGAACCACTCTAGTAGACCCCCTTCCAAATTCATCGACGATTTCCAACTGCTATTAACAAGTGGTAATCGATAAAGATACAGTGAGTCACTGTTGTTTAGGGCAAGCAACAGCCAACGCCGGCCGGGAAGTCGTTGATGTGCGCCTACAAGCTATGTCGCGTAGAATTCCGTTATTGGGGCCTGCAAACAAAATTAGAAAAGTTCATACACGACACGGGTCAGTATTATACGTAAGCACATTTTGTTTACTCGTTTCTCGGTACAGCTGAGCCTCCTTTTAAATTTCAGCTCTGCGGAAAACCATGTTACGCGCGCACACGCAAGCTTGGGCCTGGCAGGATGAGTGGATCGGCCTGACGATGGAGGACATCCGAGAAATCGAACGTCAAACTCAGCTGGCGCTGCAGCGAAGGATGGGAGCCGTCGAGGGCGGCGAAGAGGCCACCGAGGATAACCAAGATATGTCCACGTCCAACGCGTCTCCTCAGGACTCGGACGTCGCCATGACTTTAGCCGCCACCCTGGGAAGCATAGAGAAGAACGAGGACCTGCAGAGTCCGCAAAGCGTCCGAAAATCGTCCGACATACCAACGACGAACACGACAGGTAGCTCCGAAGGCGAGGTCAGCCCCGAAGACTCACCGACCGAAGTACCTGAACTCAGGTAAAATAGGATGTAAAATCAGGAATCTTTTTCGCTTTTCACGAACCCGGTTCGAGTTGCGTTTTATTCACTGGTTTATTCACTGTACCAGGAATGCCCTCACCGAGGATAAAGACGCCAAGAAAGGATGGAAGAAGAACAAAACGTCGGTGCATTCGCCCTGTTCGAACAAGAGTTTCGACATGCAGATAGCGAACTGGCGGATGGAAAGCATCGTCAGGGAATCCGAGTCGGGTAGCGAGGACGAGTTCTTCGATTGTCAAGGTAAAACGCCAGTTCATCTTGCACAGCATGACGGTAATTCCTTCCAAGGTTCTAAAAAGTAATACATTTGGCTTATGGAATTGTATAATCAAGCAAACGCATCGGCGATTTTCTTGGACACCGCCGGCTTTCTCTTTTACGCCGAGCTTCTAAACAAACAAATTAGAAAAGTAAATTTACGAAGGCAAATATAGAAACCGCGGTTCGTTCGGAAATTCGCATCGTGCGAGTAGAAATATACAGCATGAGCAGGTGTTAACGTTTTCTATTTGTTTTATGTGTACCCTCTCTGTTTCTTTTTTTTTATGTCGCATTCCACACTGCAGCTGGGTTCGTTATACCTATTATACGCGAAGGTAGGACACGTAGATGAATTTTTAGAATTACAAACATTTTAAAGCATCCGTTGGAAGATATATTCCAAGGATTTAAAGATCAACATTGACACTAGTGTTAGTATTGTTTACATAAGTCTCGAAACATTGCATGATTGCATCCATGCCTTTGCAATATACACAAAAAGAAACTTGTTGCACGACGATATGTACATATCTATGGAAATTATACATAACATTGAGCATGGAACTTCTAAAAACAGCTCAGCATGGCTACGCAGACTCCAAAAACAGCAGACCTTATCTAGAGTCGATACTTGAATTTAATGCAGCATAACGCTGTCAGTCTCCTTGCGTTACCGTTTCCTGCTTCTTGTGACGTCTATTCTAATCTGAGAGGGGAAGCATCCCGATTCGTGTTCTTCTAATTCCTCTCTTAACACGTGTCACAATTGTACAAAAAGGCACGATGCATAAGCAATGTTAAAATTTCTGATTACACAGAGGGCTTCGGAGATAACTCTTCATTAGCTAAATGGAGTTCTTTGGATCTTCTAGCAGAAGAGGAGGACAATACGTTCACTCCGACCAGCACTACGAACAAAGAAGGTAAACAATGACCAGTGAACCAGATATTAAATCTTTAACTAATGTTACGAGTGATTTTAACACCTTACTTGCAGACGACACAATATTCTCGCCTTCCTACCTCCAACGAATGGCTTGTGAACGTAGCAGTAAAAGATTGCAGATCTCGACATCGGCCAGCATCGACGTCTCGTGTCCAGCTTCGCCTCAACATTCACCGACCCATCATCCTTGCAAAACTACCGTGCTTCTTATCGTGATGCATGCTGGAAGCGTTTTAGGTAAGTAATGTAAATTTTAAAGATTGTTCGATCGGTCTCACAATTATTTGAATATTTCAGACGCCAACGTTGACTTGACCGCGAAGAAATCGGACATTACAACGTTCAAAGGAGCCTTCGAGTCGGTCATGAGACAACACTATCCCAGTATGGTTGGACACGTCGCCATTAAATATGTTTCCTGTCCCTCTATCTGTACAGAAGGTCTGGGTATCTTGTCCAGGTAAAGCTGAAAACCAAAGAAACGACCTTTTAAATAACTTGTATGTAGCGTTTCTTCATGGGAATCCGATGGTTTCTCTTTTAGTCTAAGTCCATATAGTTTTGACGTGTCACCTTCTTCTACGGATGCCCCTCAAGTGACGCACGACACTATCCCAATTGGTGCGATACCATTGTTCGCTAGTTCCACTCCTGAATATCAAGATGCTGTCTCGCGAGTCATAGCTGGAGCTAATCAAGTTTACCACGAGTTTATTAAAAGCGAAGAAGGCCGTGGTTTCACAGGGCAGATTTGCTTCGTCGGAGACTCGGTGGGAGCGATTTTAACGTTTGACGCTTTGTGTAGATCATCCCATTCTAGGCATAATAACGAAAACAATATTTTAACCAACCAAGGCGTCGAGAACAATGAAGACGGTAAACATTTGGCTGCACCGTCTCCTAGGAGAAAATCATCCGGCTCGAGGTGAGAGGTTTATTAGAGGTTTATCAGAGATACTGCCGTTAAAAGATACTAAACACATTCTTCTTTTGTTTAGCGATAGCCAACAGCTGTGTAAATTGGACTTCGATGTAGGAGAGTTTTTTATGTTCGGCAGTCCGCTTGCTTTAGTTCTGGCGTATAGAAAAATTTCTTTGGGCGGCGATAAGAATAGTAATATAAAAAGGCCGTTTGTAAATCAGGTGTACAACTTATTCCATCCTACGGATCCCGTAGCTGCTAGGCTAGAGCCACTGATCTCAGCGAAATTTTCTCTCCTTCCACCCGTTAACGTGGCTCGGTACCAAAAGTATCCACTCGGGAATGGCCAACCGTTTCATTTGTGTACGTATCGTCTGAAAATCGTTAGAATGAAATTACTGGTGAGAAATTATCGATCGAACGATGTATTATTTTTAGTGGAAGCAATTCAGACAAACCCACAACTATTTACCGATAATCTAAACATTCCAAATGTATCGATGTCTCACGTGAGGCGACTGTCCGATATATCGATTCACAGTACCATGTCCGGTATGATTGAAAATGTTCCTTTACAAGTAGTATCTAATTGTAAGTGAGAAGTAAATTATGATACTTAACGGTAGTGTTTGAAACATTAATATTACTTTGCGACTACTTACAGTAACGCAAAAATGGTGGGGTACAAAGAGATTGGACTATGCTCTCTACTGTCCAGAAGGTTTAGCGAATTTTCCTACGAACGCTTTGCCGCATCTTTTTCATGCTAGTTACTGGGAATCTTCCGACGTGATTGCATTCATTGTACGACAATTAGGGAGATTCGACTCACCGATACTTACTAACGAAGAGAAAGAATTAACTTCCTTCCGTCCAGGTCAACCTAGAGAAAAGTGGAATAAGAAACGCACTTCTGTTAAGTTAAAGGTAAATCGAAGTAAACAAAATTTCATATCGAGATACTCGAACAGGCGTCTGTTCGATTACACCAATATGAATTTTCATTTTCAGAATGTTGCTGCCAATCATAGAGCGAATGATGTAATTGTTAGAGAAGGAGCACCTCAAGTGTTGGTTGCTAGATTTATGTACAGTCCGATCGACGTTATCGCTTTAACAGGTGCGTTGAATATAATTTCATGCAAAACATTTATGAAACATACTTTACATAATCTGTTTTCACAGGCGAGAAGGTGGACGTACACATTATGAAGGATGATCCTGCAGGAGAATGGACGTACTTATCGACCGAAGTAACTGATAAAAATGGTAGAATAACGTATAAAATACCTGATGACAAAGCGTTAAGCTATGGACTTTATCCAGTTAAAATGATTGTTAGGTAATACGATTGATCTGCACACGAAAATAAAGTATCGCCAAGATGTGTTTAAAATTGAACCATCGTTTTTCAGGGGCGATCATACATCCGTAGACTTTTTCTTGGCTGTGATTCCACCTAAAACAGAATGTGTGGTATTTAGTATAGACGGTTCGTTTACGGCAAGCATGTCTGTTAGTGGGAAGGATCCAAAAGTTAGGGCAGGAGCTGTTGACGTTGTCAGGTACATTCGAAGCTGTGATATTCGAATACAAATTTTCTTTTCATCTACTGATCTGAGTGTGTTCCATCAAGGCACTGGCAAGAACTGGGCTATTTAATTATTTATATTACCGCGAGGCCTGACATGCAGCAGCAGAAAGTTGTTTCCTGGCTGTCTCAACATAACTTTCCGCATGGACTCGTGTCCTTTGCGGACGGTCTTTCGACGGACCCTCTTGGTCACAAAGCTGCGTATTTAAACAAACTCGTTCAGGTAAAAATAATTAATCTTCGTGCCGTGTTACACGCCAATTTTTACATTCTCTTAATAATTATTTTTTTTCTTCTCAGGAACACGGTGTAATAATTCATCACGCGTACGGCAGTAGCAAAGATATTAGCGTTTACACTGCAATTAATCTTAGGCCAAATCAAATTTTCATCATCGGAAAAGTGCCAAAGAAGCACCACACTCTGGCGACGATTCTTCACGATGGTTATGCCGCTCATTTAACCATGCTACAGGCGCACGGTGGTTCGAGACCTGCTCAGGGTAATGCGCGCATGGTGATCCCGAGAGGTCAGTTTGGTTTACCCGGACTAAATGCTTCTCTACGGCGGAGAAGGTAAGCTATCTAGTCCCTGAATACAATCAATGTGGATATTGTGTCTTATCAGCTTACACGTTGCCGTGATGTGGGAATTTTTAAGGTAATGATTCATTCGATCCTTGCTATCCTCGACGTTCAGATGTTTCGGTCGCCGCAGAACGCTGGAGGTGTCATGCGTGTGCGATAAGTGTTGTCTCCTAGAAAGAGGACACGCTGGCCGTGTGTAAGGCATTTCGGAGATTAATCAAAAACTCTATTGTCTGTACATAGATAACGCTGTATTTTTATAGCTGGACATACTGTGATGTCAGTATGAAAATTTCAATGCGAAAGTAGTTATTTCAGAGGTAATCGATGATGGTGCGATCTTCGTATTCGAATCGCGGCCGAATCAATGTTAACTAAAACCCGTGTATGTCGAGAGATTTCTCTATAAAAACAATCCTAGACTACGAGAACAAGGTACTTAAACCACGAATAATCTAAGTAGTCTTGGCATGGTATAATCCATAAGAAAACAAACGATATAGACCAGCGAATGTCTTCGATACTCTGGTTCGGTGTTTCTCAAATTTGATTCGAGTTTGAGAAACGCTACTTTAGTCTATATCGTATGTTCGGGTATAGAAATCATCCTTACGTGACGTCCGCTGTATACAGTAATAAGCAGCAGTTGGATCGCGACTACGTCCAATTTCGATTGGGAAATATTTCTGTAGTTGCATCTAGTACACACCACCATAATCTATGTACAGTACTGTCATCCATGTTGGTACACATCATTCTCATCTTCCCTTTTTCTTCTTTCGCTTTTTGCGTTAGAATGAGACGCTGCGTTTACGGATAGAAAGATAGCATTTTGATCAGTTCTGTTTATTATCGTAACCGTAGGCGTGCATATGCCCTTAACGTTTCACGTTGGATCGGCGTAACCTTTCATTTTCCAATGTTAGGAGCGACCTTAACGACAATTAATTTTTCTATTTATCTAATACGTATTTTTCATTCTCTTTAGCTGTTAGATAAAGAGTTTGAACAATGTTTAAAGCTTATAAGTTTCTTCCTTACAGGTACCTGTTATGAAGATATGTCTAGTCACGCAGCGTAGTCGATATCATGCTCTCGGTAAAAGCCGCCGCCAATTCTACGCTCAAACTTAATGTTTTATCTGTCAGCCATACATATGTCCAGTATTTATGGTTAATCAACATATGAGTGTCTAGATGTACAGAGACTAAACAGTTTTTTCGTTACCTCCAGAAATGGTCTGATCTCACTCTTTAACGACCAAGGTAAACCAGAGCCCCTTACCGCTTGAAATCTGTTAGGTGGAATGTTTGTGTTACAGAAAACATTAAGCTGGATCCACCACCGACGATCGAATCATCTTTCACTAAATAGGAGTTCACAAAAATTTTTATACGAGCACAATTGCGTCATAATCGAGCGTCTTCTTTTTCAATTTAAATTATTCTTTGCGTTTCGATTCGGTGGTAGATCGGGCTGAGATATCTGCTTGTACAAGAGACTAACAGCACGACTGAACATTTAATACAACAGAAGCTCTGACACGATGCACGATTATACTTGTGAATGCCGTTACAAAAACACTACGATACACGGACATAACGGTGTACCGTCGAATCGACAGCTATTTTCACTAATTCACGCGTTCTACAACTGTCTTTCAATATGCTTCTGACACGATATTTAAGTATCCTTTCTAGCTATGTATCAAAACCCTGCAGACGGAGCGGATATGCAGATCCTACAGCGACTCGAGCCACTCTTTACACACGGTATTGCCTCTCTTTTTACAATCAAATCGGTACTTGACTAAACGCAAACAATGATTGGGACGAGTCCGTCGCAAGTATCCCTAACGTATACTGATGTAAGAAACGAGGCAGAACTGTATTTGGAGCCAGTCAGCTTGTATTTTGAATTAGATCCAGCTGAAGGGACTTTTTCTTATTTCGTGTTTCATTGTACCCATTCTCTCTACTAAAGCAACTTCCATTGTAGAGGCTCCATTGAAGGAAATTGTTAACTACGTACGAAACAAATCCTTCCACAATGGAAGGTGTGCTCATACACATACGTTTGTTTACTCATTCAAGGAATGTACGAATAATCCACTCTGCATCGCTGTCATTCCAGACGAGACAGCCTTCATCGTCATTCGATCATTCATTCGTGCTTCTTTACTCACGGAGATGTTATATTTCTATCACGCTTTCAGTATTAACATCCAAACACGCCGCTAGTTCTTCTATGCTGTTAATCCATGTCCTCATCTGCTTCCACGTTCGGCGATCTACGCACGTCTCGTTGATCGATGCGGTATATTACTTGTCACGATTGTGCTACAACATATTTAAATAACGTTCGAGAGATCCTTCGTTGGAAGATACACGTCTTAGATTTAGACTCGTAGATTTTAGTCGAATCTAATTATGTTTAATGAAAAGTAATCGGGGACGATTGTCGATTTAGAGTTAGCAAGACGAAGCAGGGACCACTACGCAATGGATTTCGCTCGATAAGAAGAACGTTAACCGGACATTTGATTCTATCTAACGCTGGGAACTTGAACGACCGATTCAATTTCCTAGCGCGGTTTTGCGGAGAAACATCTACACGTCAATAAGCAACAATAACTTAATTCTTCAGGCATGATTCATGATAACCCTGCAGCCGATAGTAAATCAGACTCGTTTAACGCTTATCCTGTTTGCCAGTTTTTTAACAATTTGATCGTATCTTTAACTTTTGAGGGTGCTTAAGGAAACACGCTGCTCAGAACAATTATGAATATTTAAAAACTTGAAGATCAAAAGTTTGGTTTGTAGTCTTTTAGTGGCAAGCACGGTCTAATTATTCTGAGCAACGTAGTAGACGACAGACCCATATTGACTAGCAGTACGTTATACATGCACAAGTATATAAAATTTTGAAACGCACGGAGTTTATTCGACAATAATTTACTAACACCGACGAACGATAGCTCTTTCAGGCTGGTCAAGCGGGCAATGACGCAACCGATTCCAAGCAGGATGCTGTTGCCTTTGGAGAGATCAACGAGCGTCGGTCCTTCGATTTCGTCGCAGACTGGACCAGCCAGAAGAACCACGGCACCGGAGAAACTCTGACGATTCGCTCGCTGCCGGTCGTTCTTCGAGTCCCGGCACTGAACGATAACGTTCTATCGCGAGGATAGCTCGGATATAGCTCTTAACGCGCGTCCAACCAAAGAGAGATCCTCGTACGTTTCGACCGACGCGTGCTCAACGATCTAAAGAAGACGATTCTACTTTGTTACTCCACTTTTGTATCCTCTCTGTGTATACCTGTAAAGTTAAACGCCGTGGTCGTCGTTCGTGACGGTTCACGTGTACATACGAATCGCGAAATCATACAGACCCTACCCCTCCGCCACCCTCCGAGAAGGATCTCTCCGATCGAACAACGGATCGAACGTACGAGGACCTTCCTCTTCCGGCGATAATCCGCGCGATCAAAACTTTTCTACCGGCGTGACCAGACCTTTTTTTCTAACGACTTGGACCAGCGTCTCGCGAGCGTCGTGACGCGTATTTTCGACGCTCGCGCGATCCTGGGCCTCACCGAACACTCTCTGTAAGCGTTTCAGAGATAAACGGACGCGGTGTCGGCGTCCTTCGCAAAGTGATCGAATATGATCAAAATTTTTGATAAAATAGTCGGAGGATAAAGTGTCTAGTTCCTACTGTGAATGACGAATAAAAGGAAGCACGTTTCCCTAGAAGAGCACCGGATTTTTTAGAGTTTCGTTCCCGCGTAGTCCCTCGATCGGTTTCGCGATCTGCAAAAAAAGAAAAAGAAAAAAAAAAATAAACAAAACGTGTATGTACAATCATCTTTTACCGTAGTCGCACCGCTCTGTTTGTAGTTTGTAAGACGCGGGCAAATATTCGTTGAAATTGTTACCTGAATCTATTCGTTGTTATCGAGGCGAAACCGATATTAACCGTGACATTAACTGTTAGCGATAATTAGCGCGTAAGTCCTGTTAGTGGTCCGATCGATCGCCAAGATCCATCGGATGTTGCAAATGCATAATGTCGCGCCCAAGTTCCTTCGGTGCTATGTTATTTTCAATGTGCTGTCCGTATCGATTTCTAAAATGAACGGAGGATTAGATTATTTGCAAAAGTATAACACCGTTTTGTATGTTGTCTATTTGAGCAGTTTCGTGGATACGACAGGGCGTTTCCCGATAATCGTTGGTACAAAGACACTTCCCTCTAATCGCATAGTTCCGTGTGTCGTGCCCGACAAATGTAAATACGAACAAGGTGTACATAAGTCGCTGCAATGTTCATGGATAATGGTTAGAATATAATTTATTAGTTAGCCACGATCTTCGTCGACGGGTTTGCTGTCCAGATGATAATAACTGTAGCTATTCTCGCGTGAACAAACGGATAGCTCCGCGACGAAGGGTGTTGACGTTAGTTATCGATGCGTTTTGTCGACAATTGTGCGCTTAAACATTTTCCAATTAGATGAACAATTTATCGTCCACATATCGATCGAGGAAATGTATCTAATTTTGTAATTGGTAACAATTAAAATCATTGCGTCGCTTATTGTTATGACTAATTACTGACGAGATAGTTGCTCGACGCGATAGTAAAAGCTCAGCCGATTCGATCGTGTAAACCGTTCGTTGCAACGATGTCTAAAAAGAAACGCGTTTAAGAAACGATGCAACTTGATTCTTTGAACCTCGTGTCGCCGTAGACGATGGATCATTTCTTCTTTTCTTTTCTGAGCTGAGTGTTCCGATAGCAGACGAAATTAGATTAACAATTAATTAAATCATTGTTGTACCATCATTGTTCCTTGACTGTTTAAATAATATTGTAGTCGGTCGAAGATCTGCCATCGATCTAGTTCTGGCGTATGAAAAGATAAATCATGTATTATTACTCGGCGTTGTATACGCGTTGTGATGCGGTACGTGAAGCAGATTTATTAATATTAACCGAAATACTGACTGTTTGTATCGTTGTAAAGTGGCACGAGCGTAGTTCTGTATACAGGTACATGATATACTGTGTAGGTATATACATATACATACGTCTATCAGAATGTGTCCGTATACGTGTATATAACTGTGTATATGTATGTATAGGGTGTTTGAGAAGCGCGTAACTTTGTTGGATCGTCGACGGATCGTTGTTACAAGATTAAAAAGGAAAGAGTTCTATATGCAGTACTTGTATCGTTTATTATATATTCACGGATCTCAAACACTTTTTACAGCGTTCAGTTTAATACGTAAAAAATGTTAAAAGTCGTTTCTATGGATACCGAAAAGATTATTTATCAACGCCAGAGTTCAAATTATGTCAGACTAACCGGTAAAGTTATCCGCGAAATACCTTATACATATATGTATGTATACGACGACGTAAATGTTAAGATATATTATATATTTATTCGTAGACGTGACTGCAAAGATATTTTACTTATACGGATGAACGATTATTATCACTGGTAATAAGAGTTATATTTTTGTTAGCATAACTTAAATGACATGTTGTAATAACTAATCAAGAGTCATTGTTTTATATTATGCAACCTCGCTCTAACGTAATGATTGTTTTATATATCGTTGACTCATGATTTTCTTGATCAGCCTTAGCTGGAAAGGATTTCAGATATCTGAATAGAACGCCTGGCCAACAAAACTGTATTCCACTTTCTTCATTGGGTATTACAATAAATGATAAATCATTGTCGTTTAAATTGTACTCTGTTCATTGTTATTTAATACAATTTTTACATCGTGTTTACCTTTAACATACTATCACAGACGAGGTATACGAGTAGACCTTTCATCTTATGGACTTTCGCGGCCGAATCTGACTGACATAGAAGAATACCTATCTTTTATTATGCTAGACTCCAGACAGGACTGAACAGGTCGAGATCGAGACACGTCTCGTTCTCCGTCAAAGATGCCAAATTCAGTATCGGGTGCACTATTCACACTATGCCAGATCACACGTACGTGAGCTCGTAGAGTTTCGGTAAGTCGACAAAGGCAAACAACTGACGCATGCCCTCTTTCTCCATTCTTCGAAGTTGCCCGAAGTAATTTCGGACCGCCTCGTGGGAGTCGAGAGAGAAAGACTCACATGTCTTCTCGCTCTGGAACAACTGAAATCTGACCTTCCGTCATCGGCATACGATTTGGAATCTCGAGCCGAGATTCTCGACTGCCCAGGCATTTTTATTTGCCGACCTATGTAGGCGCACATAAGCAAAGTACCCATAATGAAAAAAAATTTTCTAAAATTTATTTCACGGAAATACACGTTTTAAGACCCCCTGATCATATTTTAATTATTGAAAAAAAAAGAAATTTTTTTTATTATTTCTATGTATGAGCGTACATATGTATATTATTAATACGATTTTTTAAACTCAAAATAATTATAAGAGCAAGAAGCCAAATGTGAGCCTTTCTCTTTCGACTCCCACGAGGCGGTCCGAAATTACTTCGGGCAGCTTCGGGGAATCGAGAAAGAGAGCATGCATCAATTTGCCTTTGTCGACTTTCCGAAACTCTACGAGTTCACGTACGCGTGATCTGGCATAGTGTGAGTAGTGCAACCGGTGCTCAATTTGGCATCTCTGTCTGATACTCCATACTACAGATTCGTTTAAAGTCATTCAAGTCGGATACCTTGCGTTTTCAATTTTCTGAACAATTTTTGAAATGATAGAGTTTACACAAGATATGGAAAATATCACATTAAGTCCAACAATGACGACGAAATTGAAAAATCGAGACATGGTGAATAAAATTAGACACGGGTCACCAAAGTTGCAAGAGATTCTTAGAGAGGTTAATTGTCTTGTCATTTTACGTATTTTAAAAACATCGAAAATTTAGTAGCAATACACTAGTTGAGACAATATAGTATGTTAATATTCAAATTCGATTTTAGAGGTGTCGGCAGAAAATGCGAGAGAAACGGGGACAATTGTTTAACAGAGGTAGATTCGGTTTAGAAATCAACTCGAGAAATGTACAAGATACGTTGAACGATATTGTACGAAATGAATTGAGTGATATCGCTGCTACAAATTTAGATCTAGACGTGAATCCTTTTTCTCATGAACCTCTTAATCCGGAAGAAGCACTAGAACTTGAAAGTGAAATTCTTGATGAAGAAGGTAAGTCTAACAGACCTGTAGTATTTTACATATATTTAGAATTTTACTATCTATCACTTACAGAACAATGGATTTTGCAAGAGTATGAAAGAATGTCACAAGAAGAATTAGAATTCCTAGCATTAACAGCAGATAGTGAATTTCAAGAAGTTATTTGTCCAATGTGTCAAAGATCTAATCTAACAGAAAACATAAATCAAATAATTTGTAATTCTTGCAACTTTATGTTAAACAATATCAGTTTGAAAAACTTGGGGAATCTAATAAATAAGTGTGTAAATTCTCATTCTGTAAAGTGTAACGAGTCACCTGGTTTCTTACCACTTTCAGAGAAAAATATGTGTCTATTTCTGGTTTGTGATAAGTGTTCAACTTTTACACCAATAATATAAATTGTGCTATTTTCTAATAAGTAAATAATTTATGAATTGTTCTTAAACTTAGAAACTTCATTGAAAAACTAAGAGTAACTGTTTCTATATTTTTATACAATTGTTGTTCAATGTAAATTATTACTAGTAATTTATTAACTAATAAAGTATTTAACAATAGATGTAAAGAAACATTATAAAAGCAATGTATAAAAAACAAAATTGACAATAGACACTTTGATGTCTGTATAAGACAATCTCAAACATGTAATATTTCTGTCTTATAAATAAGTTCTCATGGCAGGTTAATATAGGAGTACAAGAGGAAATGAATAAAATTTAAATTTTTTTTATGGAAGTAAACATCTGAATAACAGTACATGAATTTTTATATGATTATATGATACATATTGTACAAAAAAAAACATCCCTTTGTTGATTTGTTTATATTATTTATCACTTAAACATACACAATGAAAAATTGTAAGTAAAAGACATCTGCATATTGTAAACATTAATGGAACAGGCATTTATAAAATGTAAATTTTGTTTTAACAATTGTTACAGGAAGTAGTTTAAGTTGTTTCTGAAGATTGTTCACCGCTTACAACGTTCTGTTATATACAATTATGTAAAAGCAATAACATTGTTACAATATACAGAAGTCTTTTACATCTTAAGGTCTAATATTTGAACCTTTATAAATGATTTGTACATTATCACATGAAATTTCGCATTAAAAATTTCACATTTTATAACATTATTTGTATATAATATACTTTTAATTTGTGAGCAACCCATTTTTTATCTTCACGCAGTTGACTTTTTGTAATATAAAGTTTTTCATTATTCCAAAGTTATACTACTATGCAAATATTAACGGTTATAAATTTATTATATAAGGCAAAGTCATAATTGAAAATATTGTACAATATTTAGTTAAAATTTAACTGCATTTTTCACAGCAAGAAGGCATTAGTTTTTTATTACAATATAATTTCATGGCACCGGTTTTGATTAGGTATTTTGATACGTAGAATTAGTAAACTTTGAACAATCGTTCGCATTGTGCGACGTAAACAATTATTTTATGTGTCAATTTCGGTAAAAGAATATTCAAAGCTGATAGATTTTTTAACATAAAGTTACGTATATTTTGATTATTATAAAAATATACCGACAATTAATATATCCTCGGGTCCGCAATATATTTTTACAAATGTTTTCATCTTATAAGTAAAAAAAAAAAAACATTACTTAATGAAAAATAGAACAATTTCAAGAAACACTAATTTTTTTTTAACGCAACATACATTTTGTAAAATATTAACATTTTAGTCATTGCCAAGAATGTCATATTTAGTCCAAAATAAGCATAGTAGAAATTGAATGGAATGGTTTGCTCTACATAGTTTTCTTTTTTTCCTTTTAAATATTATGTAAACATGTAGGCAAGTACTACAAGAAAATTCAATGAGAAGAGAACGAACATATGTCACGAAAGTTTCGTTACCGCAATTTGTAAACGTAAATAATTCCTTAATGCCAAATGAACGTAAATAAGTGATGTACACAATTATGTAATAAATATAAATGTACTTCCAGCTTGTTAACATTCAATACGAATAATTGCGATAACTTATAGGAAAAAAAAATGTTTTTAAAATCTCAATGTGTTCCAATTTGTAACAGTCTGTATACATATATAATAGTTCATTAAACATCGTTCACAATTAAATTCATTTACATTTTCCCGCACTTTTTTAATGTTGTTACGAATCTTATGATCACAATTTTGATAAGGACACGGGGAAAATTGCACTTAAGTGTTTTCCATCCTCAACCACGATCGTTGCGGAAGGAAATCTGAAAGTCTACTATAAAAAAAGACCGGTTTAAGAATTCCTTTTCACGTAAGTTTCTCCTAGAACGACTTAAGCTACGGTAACTGTTTCTTTTCCTGCTCGTACGCGACTAAATCTTAAACGTGTATGCAAATCCGTTTGACGACGTATTTGCGTAACATAATTGGTCACTGAGTTGATCGTCGCCGTTCCGTGCGATTTACTGCTGCGAGTGCTTCTTCGGGTAGACGACCAGGATCTGATAGAATATCAGTGGCAGTACACAAATTCCTTAGGGAGTTCAGAACGGCTAAAATAATAATAAAAAAAAAAAAAAATAAAAAATAAAAAAAAAACAATATATAAGGGATAATAATATAATGTTAACAGCAAATCATATTTAAAATTTCTTGTTTTACCTGGTCTGAGATCGACGAGCGAGCAATGCTGCTCAACCCATAATATTGTACTTCTGTATAGATCCTCGATACTCGCTGTTGATACCGATGTATTAAAAGAAGTCATCAGAGGTTCAAGCAATATACTGAACTAATTATTTTGTCAAGAAATATAAATTATAATAATCGAAACACGTTAACGCGAATTCGTCAGAACTTCTTAAAAAGAAAAAGGATACAATCCAAAATTTCCAATTTTCTCGCGTACGCGTGCGCACGTACTCGTCGAACATCTCTTTCATTTTGCTAGTTCTCTGTCTAGAAACCGGAGCACCCGTCGCAGGAAGCATAGATTGAAAGTTACTGCAACAATATCCAATTTGTAAATTAGTGCACAACCTTCCAACCATTGGAATAGAAATTTTGTTCCTTGCGAGACTCTTGTTACCTAATCGACTTATTAAGGTACTCAATTTGACGACTTAAACTATCCATTTCCTCCTTCAATTGATTCCTTTCCGCCCTCAGCTGTCTGATATAATCCGCCCCTTTTTGCAGCATAGCAGCCTTGCTCAGTTTCGGGTTCGGATTCTGGCTGAGCTGCGGTATCAAGCTATGCAGCATGTCGAATCCGTTCTTAATGTTGTATCTGCGCTTTTGTTCCGCGTGAATATGCCCGACCCTTCTCTGTTCCTTGTACTGTCCCCGTTCTGGCTCGCCCTTTACGTAGACACGAGTAGGCGACAAAGGGCTTCCTATACTCATTGGACTGTGCAAAGGGCTGAGACTCAACGCCTGGGGGCTGTGCGCGTTGGAACTATCTTTCGGCGACCCGGGGCTATTTTGTGGCTGGTGTGCTTGGGTGGTTGTATTTAATAACATTTGTTGGCTGCAAGAAGACTGTTGCATTGCCTAATATGCAACAGACAGTTAAAGTATTATCGATTACATAAGGTGTGGTTTTATTATTGTCGATATCAATGTTATGTAATTCAATGCATATAGATGTTTAATATACATATATAACATATGTAACTGGCTGTGTTCGCGAATGCCCTTCGAAAAGTGATACGTTCAAATGCTTGCAATATGCGATCCTGCAGTCGGATCAAATTTAATTGAACGATGACTTTTCAGAGATCGAGAGGGGATTCAGTATCGAATCATGAACTGGTTATAAGGCGAAAGAAAATTTGTAAAGCGTTACCTGTTGTTGCAGTTGCGGTTGCGCTTGCACCGTAGATGTTTGCATCGTTTGAACAGTGACCGGCGTGGTAATATGGTGTGTGGTCGTCACCTGCGTAGGCGAAGCTGAAGGTGGAAGCATGGGTAAGATGTGTTTCATAGTGGTGGCTGTTTGGTTCATTGTCGGCATTATATTATCAGCCGGACTATTCATTGTGTATACACCAGATGTGTCTAAGTAACGATATTTAAGCTCTCATAATATTCTGTACCATCAAGAAAAGGTATAATACCATGTACGATTTCTCAATGATCGCGCATCAGCGCCGATACGAGTAATGTAATAGCATAATTATAACCGTGCAATTATTACGTTTCGTAAAATACATACTATTCGTGAGTAACTGCGCGAGCAAAACATTGTTATTTAGATTTAGAGCAGGATCGCTCGCTGCTGACACTAATGGCGGCGGGTGCATTCTCGGCGCGGTTAGAGAGGAGCTACTTCGAGATCTGTTCCTCGCTTTCATTTGATACTGAAACGAAACATGATCGGTAACGTGAGAAAAAATTCATTCCTTTACTTACGATAAAGAATTTTATATTAATTTTTTCCTAACAAGGGGAGCACACTGTCAGGATAAACGATTTCTGGACAGATTCAAAATGTAAGTGGTTGCAAAGATGAACAAATCCCAGAATAGTAGCCACTAATGGTCAGCCATTTTTATACAAAACGTGTTCAAAGCAACAAGTGTTCTCAACCATTGCCCCAGGCCAGTCTTTTTACGTTACACAGTGTAGTAAACATCATCCGTCTTTTAGTACAAGTTTTACGAGCATTCAATTAATGCGAGATATGCTTTACATAATTTATTCAACAAACCAAGTAGAAAATTCATGCAGACAACTTATGTAGAATTAACCGAGATAAACTTGAAATATTTTTATTTGTAAATCGTCGACCAAAAAAAGTTTGGAAACTATAGGTCCAGTCAATCACGGCGGTCGAGGACCACTCGAGATTTTAACAAAGTTGAGCAGACACGAACGCGTGAAATTGTTCTTTCTTAAAATGGCCGACTATAAAATATTCTAGGAGTCGTTTACCCTCGTTATCGTTTACTGTTCGGGTCCTAGTCCCGCTCGAAAAGCTTTCCCGATCGTGCACTCCCGTTGCAAATTACGCAATCAACCTTGGGTACAGCGAAAACTTCCTCCTTCTCCGTGCTCGAGGCGGTGGGCTGCGGTAGCAATTTGGCGGGTTGCGTGCTCGGCGTGGTGAGATCTAGGCCCGAAGGTCTGCACTGCAACAGTATCGGTGACTGGGCCGGTTGCTCCACGGAAACCGCGATTAGTTGTTGCGGGTGTGGGTGTGTCTGCGAACAGGCACAGTTAATGTTAATCGAGTTCGGTTTGCTAATCGTTCAATAACGATTTTCTCGTTCCGTCGATGCATTATTCAAACGAAACAGCGCGAATCATCGCGATATCACGAGTACCTTGAAATTGTTCGCGTTGAATTTGCATTGCTGCGCATTAAAGGTTTGCGGAAGACCGGAGAACTTGTAGCACTGCTGCGGTTGAACGACTTTGTACGGTTTCGTGGACATCGGCGCGACCGGTGGCAGGGGTCTGATGGCTCTGTGCTGCGTGGCTACCGTTGAATTCGTTTGTGCGAAGTTTTGCTGCACCGTCACCAGATTTTCGACGTGTCCAGCGATGGGCGAGATTTGATTCGCGTGAACGGACTGCTCGTTCAACGCCGGCATCTGCACCGGATTCTGGACCGTCGTCAGCTGAACGCTTTGAATCTCCATGGAGAACGGTTGCTGGGCCGTCTGCTGAAACCCGGAATTCTGTTGCTGGCCGGTTCGTTGATACGCAGTTTGCGGTTGTTGTTGTTGCTGAGACTGTTGAATCATTCGACTGTTTCTTGCGGAGTTTCTGCTGGATCTACTCTTCTCCCTGACAGGCTGAGTCGTTGGAGGCGGCGGCGGTTCGTAGGGCTGGTGCAGCGGGCTGTAGTTCTCGCCCAGCGCACTGAAATGATCGACACTTGAAATACAATTGCATTCCACGAATGAACAAAGGATCGACGGCGTGCAGACTCACATGCTGTTCCTGAACGTGCTCGTCGGTTCAGGCTGAGTATATATTTTAGCGGTGTACTGAAGATTCTGTATAGCGGTCCCTTGCTCGTCCTGCGGCAGCGTAGCCTGCTGCGAGGCCGGCGCATTTTTCACCGACGAATCCTGACCCAACTCGTTCATCTGATTCATGGGCGTCATCAGATCGAGATCCGAATAGTTCGAGTTCAGCGCGCCGCTTCGAAACATGTCGTCCTCTTCGGGGACAGGAGGCAACTTCGAATTTAAAAATTCTAAAATACGATCAATTAAATTATCGCCTAATAATTCACGCACGTTACAGCTATTTTATATTAATCGTTTACCTTGCAACGGTTCGAGTGTGTCCATAAAATCATCTAAATTCGGTTGGAGCGGTCCAAGACTGGGTTGTATAAAATCCGCCAGACTAGCTCCACGCGCTGCAAATCCAAACGAATAGTTCAGAACATCATTCGTCGATGCTTATGCATATTTTTTACATATACGTTTCCCTAGATCGTTCCGATAATTTTGCTTTCTTTCGTCCTCGTTCGTTATTACGGTGCAAGATACACCGGTGTCTCTTGGCGTTATTAGTTTTTCGAAACGTATTCTCGCGCATCAATTTTAATTAATGAGTTACCAATTTCTCTCGGATCGGGAAAGTATATTGGTTGATTCGAACTGATTGTTGAAAATAACGTATCAGTCATAAGGTCCATGTAATCCTCATCAACCATCATACTCTCTCCACCTGGAGTCCCACTGGTCCCTCCGTGTGTGTTGCCTATACCTGCTCCGAAGTTTCCCGAGGTTCCCAATCCACTGCCCCAATCTGACACGTCCATTGATTCCATCTGAAACGATCCCATTTTCTACTATGAATAAGAAACGAGAGTAGTCGCTGCAAATCCTCGAGAATATACATAAACTAGGAATACTAGTTGCGTTGTTAAATCAGTGATTTCCAAAGTATGGAACATCTTACGATGCAACGTAAGTTTTCATTAATACATCGTAACTAAATTGTTTGAGATTACATTTTTTGTAGGCATCCAAAATGTTTGGAAATCGCTGCGTTAGTTACGTGAGAGTTAGTTACGTCAACCCTGCTGTGTACTGTTTTGCGATGAATGTACAGGATATTAGAAACAAATATAAAAATTAAGCTTGACCTGAAATGGCTCTGATCATATTTTTTGTAGATCCATGCTTTACAAAATTTCTCTTTAATTTCTGAGCGTTTCGGTTGAACGAGGGATAAAGTTTAAAGTCGCGAGAAGTGGGAGTAATAAACAGTAGGGTTGCAGGAACGATAAAGTAAATTGTTTTAGAGTTGCATAATGGTTGAATACCATCTCGGTGCCATCCTTGTTCGTCCAGCCAAGGATCTTGTTCCGGTAAAACATACGCCATTTCTTGTATTCCGCAGTAACCGCAGCAAGTTTTCGCTTCCAGTATTTGCCCTCTAAGACCACCGCCTGATAAGAGATACCGTCGTTGATTTACACTTACATCGAGAGCATCTTGCGCGCGGGAACAACGAGACAACGTTTATTATACAGCTTTGGATTTCTTTCGCGTTGTGAACTCGCGATAAAGGTTTGCGCAATCTGAGAAAAACTATCGCTTCCTCGAAGGCATTTGAAATTTACTTCGTTGGCAGCGAGTTAACGCCTCGCGTATGCGATCAAATGATCTCGAGTAGTCGGATCTTGTTAATCGCTTATACAGGGTGTCTTGCAAATCCACGCGAAGGAGTTGTTAAACGCAAGGAGGCGCTAAGCAACGCGACAAGGTTTTTCTTCCGCATCCTTTATTTTCTGCCAATAATGATTTGTTCGAAACTCTTTTTTTTTTATTCAGTTTATGAGTTCAAAACACATAAATTGCAAGATGCTATTACTTCCTGATTAGGTATCGAAATTGAGTATGCGTAAATCGCGAACTTGATAAACAGGATATTTAAAAAAATTAAAATATAAAACCTGAAGTAATAAATAAGACGATTCCGTGTTTGACGATGACGTGTGCACACTGCTGAGTCACTAACATGCTGAAACGTCGTTCGAATAAAAATTTCACTCGTAAACACGAGATCTCCGTCGTTAAATTTCGATGCTCTCGCGTATCAATAAGACTGTCCGCTAGTTTTTGTTTTAAGAGCAACCTAACAATTCTAATTAAAAGAAGAAGAACCATGTCGCGTTTCCTCCTTCGTGGAGACAATCTGTATAACTCTAATTAATTTCTTTGCATAAGTGAACGTACCTCGGGTTTATTATGAGTATCAACATCCAACGGGGATGCGAACTGGCACACCAACGTGTTCTGCTTCAGTATAACTGAAACGACACGAAATCACATTGTATCGTTAACCACTTCGGTGGTGAGATTCGAGGGTTTAACACGCACACACACACATACACGCAACGCCACGTACGGAGATCCTGCAATCGTTATCCTACGTTCGTTAGCCGTACTCTTGGAACGCCTGTAGGCGTTCACCGCACACGACGATGCGCTCATAAGAGAGCTCGCAAACGTTTAAGTCGAGCACGATCGGAGGCTTGTCGCGTATGTCCATCGTGCCTCGAGTAAAGCTTATTTCAACGGCATGAAAGAATTGCAATTACACCCGCCACGTGGTCCACTGTCGTAGCGAGTGAACCAATCGGGTACACGTATACCGATTCAAAGGAACCACAACGAACTCAATGCAGTTCTAAAAGTAGCAGCCACGGTGTCTTTTTACCTAACAAAGCCTTTGTTCGACCGATTAATACGCCACTATTCCTTAAACCAGCGTTTCCAAAACTTCATTTCATAGAACACCAGTGAACCGTGACAAGTTGGAGTTGATAATAATTCATTTTGCGTATTTGCAGTGTAAAGCGGTATCTTTATTTTTTATCTCGAGTTACCGATGTATTTCAAATATATTGGCGCATTTTTTATAGACTGAATAGCATAGAAATGTATTGTTTGTTTATATCACGAGTTAGAGGCGTAATCTTTCTTTGGTTTGCAAGAACGACTGCAATTGTATAATAAAATAAAATAAAAACAACAAAAGATAATTTAGTTCTTACTGTTTTATTTCGATGTACATTCGATGACATTATATACGAAATAAATATTTAAACGACCAGCACAATTGACTTTGATGGAAAGAATCTCGGTGGCTGCATTTCTCGAAACGATAAGTGTTCCATGGGTTTAAAAGTTTGGAAAACGCTGCCTTAAAGGGAGTATTCTACTGTATAAAGCTATCAACGATTTCTGCACGTATCGTAAATGTAAAAAAAATACGTGTTACAATGGAATAGCCCCTTAAACTAACAAAGAAGATTGCATACGAACCCCCGTGTATGTATTCCAGACAATCGAACCGCAACACGTCGCGATACTCCGGAATAGTTAGCTTGCTTTTAACCTAAGACTACGTTCGATGTGGTCGGTGTGCTGGAACAGAGACGCGGACGTCCCGATGCCGACCTTACGGCGACGCATTTTGTAGCGTAGTCGCGAAATAGTCGCAAAAATGGCCGACAATAGGTAGAGACTTCCGCTTTCGACGAACGAACCAACTTCCTGTGGACGTCGACGCCGTGTGCCCTTCGTTCGACGCCTCGAATTTACCGTAGCTACGGGTTTGCAAGCCGATGAACGCCTATATTGGTACACCTTTTCAGAGAAAATCGAGGCGTTGTGACTTTAAGAAAACAACAAAACTCGATCGAAAGCCTCAAAGTGCATTCCATGTATTCGCCTTTAATCGCTTCCGTATTCGTAATTACTATAGATTTAAATTTTGCAATATTCTCGTGTTATCTCTCGACAACGCTATTCAAACGATGAACCATTATGATTCGCGCTCGGCAAATATACAAATTCGATAAACGGAACTAATCGACGTTAATCGATCAACGAACAATATTGAAATCGTTTGCACAGCCGTTTGGCAATGGCAGCGATTCATTAAATGTTCTGGCACCGCGATTCGTTTCCGTGTCAACGAACGAGGAACTCTTTTGCTCGAGTACGCGCGAGGAAAACTACACGCCGTCGATTCTTTTTCTTGCTCCGATTTTTACGTAACGGCGTCTAAAACGCTAAAGACGTTGTTAAGCAATGAACGAGACATTGCGCGTTACACAATCGGGCTAGGAACAACATCTCTCGTCGGCCACGTCTACCGATTCTCTGTGCTCCTAGCGATTTACGCGATCGAAAGTTCGCGGTCGCGACAAGACTGCAAAAATAACACCGGTTGGCAACGTTGTGATCGAAATGTCAGTGAACGCTGTTGCACAATTCCAAATCGTTTTATTTAAAAGCAGAAGACACGCGCTTCTTTCAAAATTTCTATCGTCTACGAACGACGTTCAGTTTAGTAAATCCTGGTTTTCCAGCGCACTATTCTCTGCGAAAACAAACCAGGCGAACATCTTCGACCAAGTGTCTGTCGCTTCGTTGATCTTCCGGCGAAAATACTCGCGAGTGTTCCTCGTTCGTTGGGCATAATTACGAACCCGTGAAGCGTTTTCGACGATCAGGCGTTGTCTCTCTAGTTTTACCTCGATTTTCTCCCGTGGTGCACTGATCCGAATCGAACGACTCGTGCCAATCGCAGGGGCAAACGAAGCGCGCGAGACGATCGAGACGGATTCGAAGTTGTCGAGTTGATCGAACGAAGATGGACGCGATTCGACGAGGGCAATTTAAACCGGGTGATCGGTGGTTTCGTATAACGAGTCGCAACGGTGTTCGCGAAACTGAGATCCCTGATAGTTTGATGGAAGAAAATCGCGAAGTAACCGCGAGCCAGCGATGCTCTGGCGGGGATTCTTTGTCACTGCCGTGTCACGTGCAAGATATTTTCTTTATCTCGCGGAACGCTGAAGTTGAGCGTAGTATCTTTCTCGTATCGTCTTATTTTCGCGCACGGATATCTTGAATCAATTTAATTTGGCTTTAGATTACGGGACTTTATCGCCGCCGCCTTTGTTTTTCGACGGGAAAAAGGCAGGGCTGCCGTTCTCGGACGGCAGGTGCGCGTATCCGTCATTTCCCCGAACGGTGATAATCGTTAGAAAATTACGCGCGAGCCCAAAAAAGATCGTCGACTTTATCACGATCAAGATACACGAAAGAACGCGAACAGCGAGAGCGAGGCGTTCGATGTTTCGAAAGAATTTCCCACGGTTGCGAAACGGCCACGATATCGGATCGTTTCGTAATCACGAATTTATCACACGTTACTAGAGAAACTTCTGCGCTCGATACACTAAATATAAGCGCTTAAAAATAGGAACGAAGGATCGAGGCAACTGGGACTCTTACGAATTTCTCTTCGATCGTTGAAGAATATCGCGCTCTACTATTGTTGATATCTACGTATTGTGACGATAATAGATAGGCGATATCTATTCGTCGAGTCCCTTTGCTTACGTCTGTTCTCGATCTTGGGCCGATTAGAATCGACAGAAATTTTATTTTGATCGACGCGAACTTCGGACCAAAGAAACTGGGGAAAATATTAATTTTGTCACTATGCAGCTTTGGACCGACGTTACAGTCCAGGCGTTAATATCGGTTTGTTTAATATTTAATTCAAGTCACCTTTGTATAATCGATTTTTCGTTTCGTTACGTCCGTTAATCGATGCAAGCTCCGAAATAGATTCGAAGCACTAATGTCGTGTGGCTTTACTGCACCGATACTTTAAAGGTAATGTTTAATTCAAACTGTGCCGGTCACCTTTACAAAACCGACCTCTTCTTTTACCACACTCGAAGCGTTATAGCCCAACTTAAAGCACGAAAGCATCTCGTGGTTCGTTCGAACGAAAAATCGACTTTTTTACTAATTAGAAAAACGACTGACTCGAATTTTTACGCGTTCGTTCAGAAAATTCAGCAATAATAAAGTAACATTTAAATCAAATTGAACTAGTCACCTTTGCAAAGGTGGCTTCTTTGTTATGTCTGTCGATCGATGTGAACTTTGAACCGACATGCTCGTAAGTCGAAACGCCGCGACGCGACCTAACGCGTCCAGTCTCGAAATATTAATATCGTCTGTCTTGTTTCCGCGACGACGACGTTTCGAGGGAAATATTTGATTCAAACCTTCACAACAAACGATTCCTTTTGTTACACACGGCGAACAAAGCGAGCTCCGACGCGACTCGAACTGATACACCCGGACTCCGAACCGTTAATATCGTTCGTCTCTATTTTGTAACAATAACAAAAGTAACGTATGTATAATTCAGGCTGAAGCAATCGACTTTTTCAAAAGAAGAACAAACTTCCACTCCTAATTGCGTCCGTCGATCAGCGACGTGACCCTCGAACCGCGACTGTTGACCATGGCGTCTCATCCGAGGATACAGAAACTCTCGTGTACGCGAGAATAAAAAGACCCAGCGACGTTATCAGCGCGACGTTGCGGGTTATCGTGCGGAACGATTGTTAAAGGTCAGCAAAATTAGCCATCCGACACGTTTCGCGCGCCGTCCACCATTTCCGGTTGTTTCGTACCGGTTTTTCTGATGTTCTCTACGCCGTTCAAAACAATTATAGAATCGTGGTCTTCGTTCATTGCAAAACACTTGATAAAATAACCAAGATTTTCTGCGATCGATGAGGTAACTTTGTTCCTTTTTTTCTATAGTTGTTTCGAAGAGGCACGTCTCGATCCGCGGATCGTATTTCTCGCGAGCGTTTTCTTACATTGCATGTGCCAGCACCTCCAAATCACGTTGTTCAGTCTGATCTTGTCCTTCCATCTCAGCCTGATTCCTTTGAACCGATTCCACTTGGGCGATGTCAATTTCTGTCTGGAACAAATTCAAATGCCCATACGTCATACCCACTGTAGGCCAGTCTCGAATAATCGAACGGTGACATTTATTAATAATTCATAAGTATTTAGTAGTCTTTCGCTAGCCGACCTCATCCGCGAACAGACGGAAAATCCTGATTCATCGTTGCTCGTTCGATAAACGTAAAAGCTTCAATAATAAGACGAAACATTTTGCAATAAACATGGCGAACCAAAAATGGAATTATGTTTTATGGTTGTAGAATTATATGGGGCAGCATCCGTTCCTTTGAAAATGCTTACCTTCAGGTAAACACGCAGGCTTGCAAACATATTTATCTAGGATAGTACCCGGAAGTTGGACGAATCTCTATTATAAATGGCTGAAGCTTGATCCACGGAGCTTTCGCCTGATAAATTTCAAAGTCATCGCGGAAGCTAATACAACTTTATCTCAAAGTTTCTTTGATCTCTGAATTTGTTATCCCCGTTACGAATCGATCGGTTAGGCAGTCAGACTTCCGTGAAAACTGGTTTTTCGAGATAGGGATCTTTATCTCCGAAACCAGGCGCTCGAGAAACTTTCGATTCGGGAAAAGTGCAAGGATTTATCGTCAAACGGTGTTTACTCGACCGTAACAAACGCTTTACCATTAGAAATATTAAAAGCCTTCGAATATTTCTGGCATTCATCCACAATTTTCAATTATTTCTATCGAATACTAATTGGAACTTAACCGTTGGCTGCACAAATCACCGAAATTCACGGATACCGTGATTTACGTTGAACCAAATCTCGGTTATCAATGTTCGCTGATACCATTGAGAATTCAACCAAGATTCCACTATGCACGTTTCGACAAATGTCACAGATGTTCTCCTTGACATAAGACCCTGGTCACATGAGCTGCTCTGCTAGCATTTTCATTCTTTTTGGTGCGACGATTAGATAAGAGACCAAAGAAACATGGCCAGAACGCGGAACACATCACGAACGACTTTATTTTGCGTGAGAATTCACGGAAGCATACCCTGTAAATAGTGCTCCAAGATAAAAAAAAGTGATAGATAATTAAAAATAGTCGAAAAAATATACAGAATATAAATATGAACAAAAAAAAATGAAAGTGGTAAAGTGACTTGTAAAGTGATTCACTTTCGTGAAAAAAAGAAACATTTGTAGGGATATCCAAGATTCGGTGGCACAACGTTGTTTTCGTTTTGTCTACATCGTTCTGGATATAATTAATATTTGTCATATTATTTTGAAAGGATATTGCTTTAAAGGAAAAAGAATCCTTAGATCGTTGAACGATGTATAAACTACTTGCATACGCTCGACAACTTCTAATCCGCCTCAAAACTGAAAGTGACTTCGCTTTTCTTGCACAAACTTTAACCATGAATGTTCAACGACTATCTAGAGGCCAGAAATTATTCACTTTGCAAGTTGGTAAACGGGTCTAGAAGCGGCGAACTATTCTTATCTCCGAAACTGAAATGTATATTACTACATATGATTTCTTAAGAAGTGACTTCATTCTTTTATCTCTGTCAATGAGGAGCTAAAAAATAAAAAATAGATTCCAATACAAAATGGATACGAAGCAAGCAAACCGTTTATCAGTCGAAGATCCTTGACCTAAAATTATCAAAATTAACGACGATTCGAATTTTTAGGAATGCAGTAAACGGGACAGATTTCTAACCTTCTATAAATTCTCAAACGTTCTGTAACGCAGCTATTCTTAAACGTTTCGTTTCAAAGAGCTTACGTAATTTTTACTTAATTATCAGGACTGACTATTTTGTAAATATTTTGTAAATATTTCTCTACATTCTTAAACTGTTGTTACTAAGTTCGAACGCATCAAAGAGTTCGCCACTTTAACGGATAACGATAACCAGTTAAAGATTCCATCACTATACAGGGTGTTCGGCCAGCCCTGGGAAATATTTTAATGGGAGATTTCAGAGGTCAAAATAAGACGGAAATCAAGGATACTAATTTGTTGATTGAGGCTTCGTTAAAAAGTTATTAAAAAATTTCAAATCGTCCACGGAAAAATTATTTTTAGTTGCGGGGTTCAATTACAATCATTTTTGGTCAATAGATATACCCCCGAAATCCTATTCACTTTCGAGAAAAAAATTCGAGTAGGTGTTTTTTCGGCGAAAAAAAATTTCAAATCGTTCTAAAAAAATTATTTTTAGTTGTGGGGGTCAATTACAATCATTTTTGGTGAATAGACATACCTTCGAAATCTTACGCGGTTTTGAGAAAAAAATTCCTTACCGAAAATATAATTTCTGGCCAGAAATGTTTGCCCGAAATTACATGCAAATATTTAAAATATCATAACTCCTGAACGGATTGGACGATTTTAATGTTTCAAAATGCAATCGACGTGTATTTTAGTGAAGAGTATGCAGAAATTCCAAAAATATTCGAAAAGTTGATCCTTGACCCCGCAAAATAAGAAAAACCCCATAAAAATGGTCTAATTTTCAAATAGCTATAACTCTTACAATAGTGAATATATTGGAATGAAACTTTTTTCTGAAGTTGAGTTCCTGGGTACCTACAAAAAAGTATTAAACAACTTTTCTGTACAGCGTCAACCAAATGAATTAAAAATAAAAAACGAATTTTTAACAAAAATCGACAGGGGTGCCTAAAATTTTCGACAAAATTAAAAAATTTCAAATCGTTCTGTGAAAATTATTTTTCGTTGCGGGGGTCAATTACAATTATTTTTGGTCAATACACATACCCCCGAAATCCTACATACTTTCGAGAAAAAAATTCTTTACCGAAAATATACTGTTTTTATAACTTTTGTTTTGAATTGTTTCTATAACTTTTTTACGAAGCCTCAATCAACAAATTAGTATCCTTAATTTTCGTTGTATTTTGGCCTCTAGAATCTTTTATTAAAATTTTTCCCAGGGAATTATTCCACCCGTACTGAATTTTTTTCTCGAAAATGCGCAGTATTCCAGGGGTTTGTGTATTGGCCAAAAATGCTTGTAATTGACCTCTGCAACTAAAAATAATTTTTCCAAGACGATTCGAAATTCTTTTTTTTTCACCCAAAACTTTCAACACCTATTTGAACTTTTTTCGAAACTGAGTAGGATTTTGTGGGTACGTGTATTTATCAAAAATGATTCTAACTGACCTCCACAACCAAAAATAATTTTTTCAGAATGATTTGAAATTTTTTAATTTAATTTTGTTAATAACTTTTTAACGAAACCTCAGTCAAGATATTGATATTCTTGATTTTCGTCTTATTTTGGCTTCTAGAATCTTCCATTAAAATTTTTCCTAGGGGTGGCCGAACACCCTGTATAGATAAGTAGTTTTAACTGTAAGTGCGTTTAATCTAATCTTAAGAACCTACTTATAAGTTATGAAGTTTAACACTCGTACCTTTCAAGTATAATAATTAATTCTAATTGTTTCGCCTATTCAATTTATTCGTAGCCATCATGGGCAAAATTTTTATTTAGTGGAAAAGGATTATAATTACTCACTGTACCGCTATATAAATTAAGATGATTTTTATTCAATATAGTCGTGATTGTGCTATCGTGCAATTGTACTCCTATATTTTTAGATATCAATGTAGTTATTTTTTGAAGACGACCCCCAAAAAAATGACTCGAAACATTTCTATCAATTTTAAAAACTATAGTGTTTTAAAATTCTGGTAATCACGTTAAAAGGGATGTTCTTTTTAGAAATTGCAAATTGCTATTCGGTTATGTAAGATGCGATTCCACACAGAGCACGAAAGGTTTTCAAAGCAATTTATCAGCAATCTGACGATAATACGATCGCGCTGGTTTGTCCAAACGGTTACCCTAACGTCATGGAATGGCCTACTTACTCCCCCGATCTTGAATCTCCATGATTTCTTTCTTTTTGGCTGTAACGAATAATGTTCAAAAATAGCCCTATAAGCGCGGTAGAGTTCGAAACATTTTGCAAATGTAAGGAGTCAGTGAAACGACGCACCCTCTTTCGCTTTCGAAGTGAACGATAATTTTTTCAGTTCAGATAAGGACGAAGCCATAATATTTATTTTACATTAAAGAAGAAAAAGTGTTCGATAGAATCGGAATCGTACACACCAAATTCGCTGAGTCCTACTTAATTTCCAAAACAAACAAAATGTATGATTTGAAAAACTCTGGATCTCGAAATAAACATCAACTGGAGCCAACTCTAAAAGGGAATTTCTTTACGTTAATAGATAATCAACGATTGTCGTTAATAATCACCTAGGTGTTATCGACGAGTCATGAAACTTGGCATAAAAAAAAACAGATAAAATACCTTACGTGATATGATTTTGCCCACTTTCCCCGATATCTATATCTCTACACTTACGTAACAATAAAAAAAAAAAAAAAAACAACAGAAAAGTAAGATTTAAATTCCTTTTTCGATCGAAAGAACCAGATCTCATTTACGTGAATCGTTTCTTCGAAAATCTAGATGTTCGTTCGTTCAGAAAAGTTCTGTGTAAAGTTAGGAGGGAAATGAACGAAAATAGAACGGGAACCTAGATACTGGAAAACGCAATAACAACTGTAGATAAGGCAAGATACGAAGAATAAGAAGCACAGATAAACAAGATAAACGAGGAAAAGCTCGAAGAATCGTAACGAAAGTTTCGTTCGAACTGGATTAATTAAAAGTTTCTAACCTTCCAAATCTATTCAACTAGTAAACGGTTTACCTGTGCATGGTATCACGTTAGTTACGATAATTAAATCGCAGTACTTTTGCAGATACGTCGGCTCGAAGTTGCCAATTTTATAAAGTGGACTATTTCGACCAAGCTTAACGAGCAATTCTGTGATTTATTCACAGACTATCGAAGCTGTTAGCACATAATAAATTCTGATATTATATCTACATTGATTTCACTAATACAGGGCAACTTTTTAAACCGTTGTCGATATGAATATAAAAATGTGTATTTTCCGTTTCCTTCGGCGAACGTTATCTATCAAACAAGATCAAGCGCCAATTACTTTTTTTTCTTCGTCGAAGCTTAAAGTGTATTAAATAAGTTTCTGTCACAATTACCTGCGATAAACCGCGACCTTATCAGCAAAATAATCATTTTCTTTTTTACGTGCGTGTTCGGTATTAATGTACTCGAGTCGAATAGACAGAATAACAATCATAATATAATATTATGATATTCCTGATTGCCCGGGTCTCTTATTACGGGATTCCCGCAGCTTTCGAGATTTTTATCAGGATTACAATCGCAGACTTTGATTCATCTTTGGAGATAATTTTTAAATACTCCACTAGTAAATCTGAGAAAAAATAATTAATAATTAATGACGGAACCTTCCTACTGTAACATTGAAGAATAAATTTTAAATTCTGGCCCTCGATTCTCCTAAAGACGTGTTTTCGGGAGGAAAAACGAAGGGAAAACGGAGTCTCGATTTGCACGAGTGCAGTCGGCGTTGCACGGATATTAACGCGGAACACAGCAACGTGGATGTCTGTGTTCGATGACGCAGTGGCCTTGCATGATAAAAGACACGTTGACACGCACTCGCGCGCATATAGGCCTTTACGGTAATTTAGCTCGATTCACTTTTTCGTGTTATGCGCGTCGCACGAGAGAAACCGTCACCCGAGAGACACGCGTTCCACGATCCCGCACGAGACCAGGCCACTCGATTGCCAGGAAAAGCCGAACAAAGTGTGCATACCGAGGTCAAATCTATTTCCACGGCACACGAAATTAAACGAGTACACAGAGCAGTATACGGTGCATTAAATGAAATAATAAACCCAAATTAGAAACGATCTGTTAGTCAAATAAACTGGTAAATCGTTCCTCGATCCCAGCGAATCTCTCGACTTCATTATTTTTGCCAATCTTCAACTATGACGTCCTTCTAACAACAAGAGAAATATTTCTAATTAAATGTGTCTAAATTGCTTGCGGTAAAATAATACTTATCTGGGTTAAGAGAAACTCTGAGAAACAGAGCAGAGAAGTCGAGCATCGGACAAGTATTCATTTTAAAAATGATGACAAAATACAGAAATAAAGACGGAAAACTGAACGTGAAGAAGTTCAGGAATGGCGAACAGAAATGACCGTTCGATATTTGATGTAGCAAGATTCCAATTGTAGACAACTTTTCGTTGGCTTTTGCATCGATCGATGATCGATACGTTATCGCGCGGGCAATCTTACGCAAAAATATTTATCTTTGATCTGTAAGCCCCAGTTGAGGACCCTCTTGAGGATAAGAAGCTAAAATTACGAAATACGAAACTCAGGTATTGTTTTTTAAAACTTCGCTCTAACTTGTTGGAATTGAAATTTAACGTGCTCCATAATTAAGATTGTTCTGCTTGATGTTTCATAAAAAATATTATTACGGTAATATTAATATTAAATTCGTAAGTTATTCTCGTAGCAGTTTGCGCAGTATCGAGCAATAAAGTTATTCGCGTGATCCTCCGGTTCGAGAAGCGCGCGCTTCACGAATGTTTATCGAGTGAAAATGCTTGTCGAAACGTCGAATTGAACCAGCCAACAGAAGGATTACGCGGTCTGGGCGTAATAACGTATGCAAACACGTGTTATAAAGTCTATTATCAAGTTAAATAAAGAATCATACGGCATTAGGGATGGCTCAGCAAGTGTCGCATAATTGTATGCGTTGCCACTTTTACGGCGGACGAATTAAGTTCGTGACAACGCAGAAATATACCGCGATATCAAACAGTTTCACAAACTGTATTTCGCGGCAAACTTGGTCAAATTTTGTTTTCGAAAGACGATTACAATGCAATTGAAATTTATTCGTTCGAGAAAATGGTAACAAAGAAGAATTGTTTAAATACTGTCGCGAAGCAATGGAAATCAAGGATATCGAGAACGGACAATCATTGGGCAGCTTGTCATATGCTAAAAACAGTCGACTGGCTAAACTGTTTACTCGCGATACATTTATTGCAGAGGTCAGTGGCAATTTGCATGACCGATATTACCATCTAAACATGTGCGTGTTCGCTTTTTAGAAACTTGGAAACAACTTACGTGTCCGAGAAAAAACAGATTTATCGCGAATGAAGATGCAAATCTATGAAAAATGAAAAAGTTCAAAGAACGAATAGATATATTTTTAATTTTAATTTCTACCTAACGAGTAACGCATAAATAGTCATTTATCATTTAATCGCTGTTCGAAATTATAGTTTAGATAAGAATTACGCCCATCTTTGCGCCAGAGGTGAATAAATAACTAGATGTTCCGTTTCTGCCGGGTCATACTCTACATTCTGATCGCGTTCGAAGCGTAACAATTAAATGTTTCGACGTTTCGATAGGTCTGTATTACGTTGCGTGAATTATTGTCGAGCATACTGATAAGATATTACATTCAACAACGATTTCGTGCAGATACGCGCTCAAAGAGATTCGAAGAGCAAATTCACCCGATCCTTTTACGAACGTTTTTACAATACGTTCCGTATGCACCTAATCTCGAACCGTATCGATAACCGTGCATTATCGCGAAGACTAACAGAAACTTATAAACTCTGTTTTTATTGTTGTTGTCTGACGAGCACTGTAAATGAAATTTACGAGCCTGTTGTTCAGGATGGACGCGTACGTTGCGTCATTGTGACAATTATATCTCTCTTCTCTCGTAGATAAAAATACATACGCCTTTTCACTTCGCGCGTCCAATTGCAGTTCCGACATAAATCATCATCAATCGATTAACCCTCTCATCGCCAAGACGGAACAATAATAGCGAAACGTTATCGGCGGAATTACGATATCGGTTCATTTATTATCCAATCTCGATTGTGGTTCCAATGCACCGGCATCGTTTTACTCGAATCCACGCCAAATTCCAGTTGAACGGAATAATGCATTTTCCGACACACAGCTACCACTGTACACTGTACAAATACGTACTGCTTCTCGATCACACCTAAAAACAGTTTTAAGAGTAAAAGATTGGGAAGTACGACCAAACTACGAGTGGACATAGTTAAATAGACGTTCGTAATTAGCTGTACGAAACCGTGTAACAAGAAACTCTTTGTTAAGAGTTTCTTAACTCTCTGTCAATTACTAAAGTTTTAACACCGAACTGTGTTCGAGGGAAATATAAAACCGATTGTTCGGTTAGCCTTGGAAGTTCAAAATTATTCACACGTGCGGTCTCCGCGGACAAAAGTGGTTCTTGATCGACCAGTTCTTCCGAATTATCGCTTACAAAATCTGATAATTATCCTTCGACGATAACCGAGCGGCATTAATGGGGCTATTTTCCAAACTGTTAACCCTCAGGGTTGGAAGTTTGCTAATTTCAACTCCCTAGTTCATTGGTAAGCGAGTTTATTATTATAAGAAATAATTAAAAATAAGAAAGATATTTTAAAGAAAGTATTTTAGAGCCAGATTAGCTAGTTGATATATTTCTTGGATGACTAATTTACTTTTCTTTGTAAACGCTATTTATTCAAGCGATAACTTCGCTTAGTCATCTTTTAAAAGCATTATCTGGTAATTAAGGGCTCTACTAAAGCGAAAATAAGTTTGACGAGCTCGATTTACAGATTTTATATAACTCGAGGGTCTTTAATAGTATCGTTTTATGGAAAGGGGTCACGAATGAAAAAAGTTTAAGAAGCCCTGCTCTATTGCATAATGTGCCCGATCGGGATCGCAAGAAGAATGTTCGTAAAGTTCACTCGGTAGAATTTCTAGAACACGTACCTAAGTAAGCAAAAAAGAATTTACGTCTCGAAAATAAAATTGATACGGTAGAACGTTAAAATTTATTTCGCGATTGTTGAGAATTTACGGATGACACTCGCGGTAATCCTCTAATCGAGAACACGCGTGACAAGTAAACACATTTGTTAACATAGTCACGCCTCCGCATGAAGCATCTCTTTCCGAAGAACTCATACATCGCGAATACAGCGTGAAAAATTCGATCGTGGATGTTTATCTACTCTCAAACTCGGCACATATATTCGTTCGACAATAGTTTGTGAATTTAACAAAGGAAGATGAATTTGACAGCCTCAATAAAGCTTCTATTATGTTTTTTTTTTTGCCCACAGAATGTTTGTAATTCTCGACGGAGATATGCAATACAGAACATTGTCTTTTGTTACGCAATAATCAATTCTGAACACACGTGCCTTTGTTCTACGAAAAAAATGGCTTCCTACTTGTATAAGCGCTAGCTTCTCAATCCCTCCTTAGAATTTCAACCTTCGGTTAAGCAAATTTTGTTTGTGCATACGAGTTTCGTTATAGGTGAATCTTTGTTGGAACAATTTGTGCATATTTCAGCGGTAGAATTCAGACAATTTAGCACAACAGTACGATAATAAAGAACGATAGTGTAATGCAAACTAAGTATGGATATATATCATTATCTATAATCATTTACTACCGTACAGATAATTTGTTTCTTGTTTTAACTTATTACGTAACAAAATTTAGTTTCCGTTAATGTTTTTAATTAATAGTCACCGTCTGTTAGATTTATTTTTGTGTGTTCTGAAGATGATCCAAAATTGGGACCTCGAGGCGTTATACAGGATGTCCCACGCAATTGGAACAGACTATACCTCCTAAACGGTTGGGAATAGAAAAAGATGTTATAAGTCAAAGTTAAATGGTGTCAGACAATGCGCAATATGCAACTAATTTTATACACTTTTGTGCATTGATGCATCGAAAAAAATGCAATTGAACCTTCTTTTTTAAATGGAAACCTACATTTTTGATTGCACCAGTCGGTGTAGTTTCTTATGCTCTACATAAGAGTACTAACATACTTATGCCCTAAACTTATTCGTTAGGAAGTTATCGAAGATTATTGTTCTGCTGCTTTACAATGTTCGTGCTGTCTTACAATGTTTCGCAACTGCTAATATTAGTCACTGTAAGATTAAGATTTCCTTCAGTAACTATTTACTACTCGTGTGCGACCGTTTGCTGTCCCAGTATTTTGAAATTATGGCATTTACGAACAGTGAAGCAGTTGATATGTTCATTTTATTTAGCAAATGCAATCAAAATGGTACCGAGGCCTCAATGCTGTATCGAGAAACGTATCCCAATCGGCAACAGCCCTCGCGTTCGTATTTTTACAAACCGGAGTCCAATTTACGTCAATACGGGTCTTTCCACAAACCAAAACGCGACGTGCCCAAACCAGTTGTTAATGATGAAGGTAGTGTGACAGTAGTGCTGGCGAACGTCGAATTAAATCCACATACGTCTGTGAGAGATCTGGCTAGAGAATGTGGAATTTCCAAATTCTCGGTTCAACGCATTCTAAGAACACAGAACTTTTATCTCTATCGGTTTTCTGTTGGGCAAATATTGGGGCCTAGAGAGGAAATCCGAAGAATGAACTGTTGTCGATATTTCTTACGACGTATTCAGGAAAATGGAATTTTTGTATTTCAAATCCTGTGTACAGACGAGGCGACATTTACGAACAATGGGATGTTCAATCGACATAATGAACATACATGGTCCGTTGAAAATCCACGCCTTAGAAGGAACACTAACAATCAAATACGGTACAGTGTAATAAATGTTTGACGTACCAATTCTCTAGCACGATACAGAGATTCCCCCAAGTGTACGGCAAAACATAAGGTACTTTCAACAAGACGGTCCTCCGGGACACAATTCACAGATAGTTGCCAGACATTTAAATAAAACTTATGGAGCGAAATGGATCGGTACATAAGAGGGCTGATCTTATGGCCAGCGCGATCACCAGATCTCACACCCCTCGACTTTTTTTTATGGGGATCTCTAAAAGATAGGATGTATTCACACCCCATTACTAATCTTGAGGAGCTCCTGCAACAGCAAGAAATATCCAAAATTACGGAAAGAGACATCAGGAACGCATTGAGCACCGTCAAGAAACGGATGGAAAGATGCTCGAATTGCAATGGAGGACCGCTCGAACACTTGTTGTAACGTAAGTATGTACTTCGGAACGCTTGCTGAGAAACCGAAATAATTCAGAGAACTTTTATCCTAATGAATCAGTTTAGGGCATAAGTATGTTAATACTTTTATGTAGAGCATAAGAAACTATATCGACTGGTGCAGTCAAAAATGTAGGTTTCCATTAAAAAAAAAAATGCACTTGCATTTTTCTGATGCAGCAATGCACAAAAGTGCATAAAATTAGTTGCATATTACGCATCGTCTGATACCATTTAACTTTGACTTATAACATATTTTTCTATTCCCAGCCGTTTAGGAGGTATAGCCTGTTCCAGTTGCGTGAGACACCCTGTAGAAGCTCGATTAAGACCGTCAAATTTACTTTCCTTTATATATTTATTTATAACCACGGGACAGAGATACTCGGCGCCTGACCGATTCGGCGTTAAAAATACTCGAAGACCGAGTGTCATTATTGATTTAATTAAAAGCCGACCGTATGCGGACCCTCGATAACAGTACATTCGCGAAACTGATTTTTCTCGCCACAAATGGCAAATGTAAAACATTTTTCACAAATAAAGCGAAACCACAAAATACAGATAAGTTTATTTTTATACGGTGGCGTTAATCAATTTTAGACAGTGTAATCTTTCATAATTGATCATCAGATTAAACTCCCCTTTTTTTGTCGCTATAAAAATATCGACTTTTGTTTTTGTATTTTCTTGAACGTATGCTCCCAAAATCGTTCTTGGAAATACCACGAGATAACGGAGATACAGATACTTTACGAAATTGTTTTGCAATAGAAATTAAGTTCCTTCGTTCGCTTTGCAACTACACGATATCTAGAAGAAAAATTAGTAGCATTTTTATTTGCTTTTATTTAAAAAAAAAGAGAAGAGAAATATGTTTATATTACCAGGGTGTGATTGTTGAGTCTGTAAGAAAATCTATATACTAATGATTTTTAGATATTATTCGGTTATAGAATACACAGAATACTATTAGTATATAAATTTACCTACTTACAGACAACATGGTTACTCAAACTTGGTATGTGACCCAATGACAAGCATGGTTAACTTCAATCCTCAAATAGCCGCGCTCATATTTGTAACATATTTAAATAGGCGCGAGGCAGTGTGCCAATCTCCGAGTTTCTTTTTTTCTTTAACTCTTTTCTCGGGCTAGAGTAATTGTAAGATAAAGTGCAATCTCTTGATTCGATAAACAAAAGCGTTAATAAGCGTTTGTACGCGCAACAAATCCATCAAACTGTATGGAATTAGATTGTCTATTACAGAGTGTTGACAAAATTCAGCATTTAAATGGTAAACAGCACACTAGGCTCGAGTAAAAGAGAAACGTAAAATTTGGAAGGTCGTTATCCGATCGATACTATTTTCATATTTTTTAAAAAATGTGTCAATTGTAGTAGATCTGTGGCTTCCAAAATAAAGGTTAAGTTTGAATAAAAAAAAGTGTTTCAAGGGTTCGATTCGAAAAAAAAAAAATAGCTTTGCAACGAGAACGGAAATTGCCGCAAAGTCAGCCACGGCTTCACCGAGGACAAGCTTAATTGCGATGTTGTCGTTTGGTTCTACGGCCTCTTCTTCATTAATTCAATTGTCTCTTATCAGCCGGAATGCCGGCGGTAAGGCATTTGTCCGGTTGCCGAGCTCAAAATACAACTGGAATCTGTACTGGCCTACTAATATCACGAAGGACCCGATTGCGAAAACGAGCTATGGGTGCATTGTTGCAAAACAAATCGACATTGTAAAACAACAGGACCGACGTCGTTACGAAACGCACGCACTTCTTTCGTCTCTGTGCGTCGTTATCGTGGTGCAAAGTACGCTCTTTCTTTTATTAAACGTGCAGAGATTGCGCCTGTATTCTTCCTAATCCACCCGAACGTTTCTGTGAAACTCCACACACGGTACGTAAACTAGACCAGTGTTTCTCATAATCGTGGTCCGCCAATCCCCAGCAGAAGGAAACAAGTACATTATACAGTGAAACGAATAATATTTTCCTAATAATTAGCGATACGATGTAGGAAAAACCGAGGGAAAAGAGAAACTCACCTGTAGGCGAGGGTCATGCACTGAAACAACTTGTTCAAGGACGTCTCGATGCTCAGCTGTTGAGGAGTCTTCTCGTTGCTAGAACTGCTGAAGAATCTCTGTTGCAACAGACCGGCGGGTGCGATGATCGCGAGTTTCACAGCTTCCTCGTCCGGTACGGGTACGGCCAGCTCGTCCTCGTCGTCCTGGGCCTCCGCCTCGAAATCGGAAACCATGAAGTGTCCAGAGTGTATAGACTCCCTGGAGTCCCTTCCGCTGGTCTCCTTCTTCTCCGTCCCAGGACGATGAAAACTCTGGCTGGGGGTCGTCATCATCAACGGTTTTCTGTACATCAGTTCGGCCTGCATCCCTCTTTGGTGGCACTCTGCGGATCAGAGTCGCGTCGAAACGTATACGCACACTCGAGGTCGTTTTATCGTTTACAGAATCGCGCTTTTCCCGAAACCGTTCTCAATGGTCCATGTAATCTATCACCTGGGAAACTTCTTTACAAATCTCAGCATCCCCTATTTCATATTTCATTACTTACTTCTCTCAAGCTTGATTTGAAGTTACCGTGATTCCAAAATATTTCTTTAACACAGTATCAATGATAATTGTATTACAGCCAGCACACTGTCGGTATTTTAGTATAGTAAATAGTATAGTGGTGTGGTAGATAATACAGTGTCAGTAACACTATCGATATAGCAATCTAGTTGGTAGTATAACAAGAATATATTAGGGTATACGATAATTGCAACGTAGTTGTCACTACAGTGGTATCATAGGCATTATAGCGACAGTATAGTAGCATTATCGTGTGTAGTATAGACATTGTATACTAACGCAGTAAACGATACAATAACAGTGTAGGAAGCAAATAAAGGATTGTTTCCGTGCGATCGGTCGAGCATATTGGAAAGATAAGGTGAAAAAAACTGGTTTATTACGCATCCACGATTTTCCTGTGTTCGATTCCTCGAGCATTCAGAAAGCGATCTCGAAATTTATACCGTGAGACAGGCCCGTTCGCAAACGTGGAACGAGGTCGCTTACGCGGAATTCAGTGGTATTAGTCGACCCCGTTTCGTGAAATCATTAGCTGCAAAGTCTATGCTCGATTCCCGATAGAACGAGTCCTTTCCGCCAGACACAACAAACCGTCTTTATCGAGTGACCGATAAGGTTAGAATGCTCCGTACAGTACTTTCCTATCGTTGCCTGTTCATTAATCTGAACTTTGTTTCCGCTCGATGTTTTTCCGTTCACCCCGTCACGAAACAATTTTTTTCACGATGCTTGCCGTTTATAAATACAATCGGAGAGTACGCGCACTTCCTGTCAAACACTTTCCATGCCGATGCATGAATTAACACTGTAAACAACTTGAGAGCCCGGTTGAACGACCGGACAAAATGGTTACAATCGTTGGTTTTGTTGTGTACGTTTCCATGAAAATGCAGTCGCGCGCCAGAATCCTCGATGGTCAATGACTTCTACGCGGGAACCGCGGTTACACTCCGCCTAAAATTAAACGCGATGCATATTTTGCGATTAATTCCAAACGCATACCGATATCGTTAATTATTTACCTTTCAACGCAAAACTAACGTACTAACGTAACAATTATGACTTGTAAACATTCATTGATTGTGTCAAGCGTCATTACTTCGTAACAAAACTAGTTGGAGGTTAGAAAGTTACCGAGTCTGGATTCCGGCGACAGAATTAATTAACGCGTCGAGTGACAATGTAGACAGCCACGCGCGTAATTACACAGATCATAAAGAAACTGGGGAAATGTAATCGATACAGAAACAACAGTATTCCCCAGATGTATCCTCGTTCCTTTTGCGTGGCTGTTGGTATGCTGTAGAACGTGTAAAGATAAGATCAGATGATTTACTCGAATAGGTCACGAGGAAATGAAACTTTCCACATATCTTAGAAGCTATACCAAGTTTTGCTACAACTCCTTGCCGATCGGAAATGTTTACGAAATTAACCGTTCGATAAAAATCGAATTTGCTCAAGGACCTTCGAAAGGCTCCTGCTCGAGCGAGGTTAGAATAATGTTCGACAGTTTTAATATGCGGCACGTGTTGCACACTTCTAATAAGCTACGCACAAACATTCACCGAGATACGTGTTACCTAAACATCTAACGGAAATCGAAGTCCAATCTAATCGACATCGCGCAGTCGGTATCGTAAATTACGAGTTAATCCATTATAACCGGTTTCGAGAATACGAGATTTTTCACCAAGTTATCGACCAGGCATTATCAGCTGACGATATTTCTCCGAGAATCCGTTGAAATTTACTAGCAGTATCTATCGTAACGTATTCTGCCTGCATGTTTCTAGCTATATCTATACGTTCGTGGAATGAATTTCACATCGCGCGTCAAATAAATTTTAACACGGTAATACGCGTGTATTGCTATAAAACGTTCAGATGTTTCGATCAAAGATGCTGCAGTTAATCTAATGGCGCCTATGATTTTACAAACATAATTAGCTAATTATGTGTTATTTTTTTTCTTATTAAAGCAGATTTATCTTGCTACAGTTCCATTCAATAATTTCTCTTAATATTCCACGACATTATTATCTTAAAAGTGTAATGCCCTTTCACCCCGGAGTCACTTCGTATCGGTAAGGTTAACCGCCTTATCCAATCGTTTGTGAAGGATTCTGTCTTTCCTTCTGGTTTTTAAAATGGCGATTACACTTACAGAAATGAAATATTATATTCTGGAATATCATTATTTTCGTCACCGTCGTTGAAACCGCGTAACGTAACCGTAGACTCTACCGATAATTCCTCTCTATCGATAAATTAGGAGAGCAGACAATTTACGCGATAGTGCAAGCAGCTAATATATTATGTCGTGATGTAATCGTATAATACGACGAGTATTTCCCCATTAGTCCTACTACCGTAATTTTATTTTCACTAGAGCGTCGTTAGCTTTTCTATGGAAGACATGTGTGTATATCTACCTCTTTATAAGACGGAAACGTCGACGTACATATGTACTTCCTTCTTTTTCTTTTCCCAATCTGTCTTGATCTCACGCTGACGAAGCGTCGAAGATAGCAATGGACTTAGTATTTCTTTTTTTTGCAAGACGCCGAGAGAACCCTTTCAAATGGGCGCATCTCAATCTCTTATGCAACCGTCAGTCGTATTTAGGAACTCGTCGCGGCGCAAACAAAAACATTCTGCTTCGCCCACACGTGCGCGTGCTGCGAGAAACGTGTTTTTTAACTGGGGAAAACATGGCCGTCCTGATTACGCGATAACAATGATATATTTAAGCAGTCTGTCAGAATAACGGAATTAGAAAAATTTCCATGAAACACGATAAGAAAACATCCAATCATCGAATACGATAAATAATATCTATCCTGAATTGTGGAATCATTTTGGTAAACGATGAAACAGCAGATGGTAATACACATTCGGTTTTACGTTCGTACAATGAAACTTTTCGATAGTTAATACCGTTAAAATATATACGAAATGATATACCGTTTTAAAGCGTCACGATGCATTTGGCAACGATACACGCATGGGCACCTGTCACGATAGAATACGATCTAAACTACTGTACTACGTGTACGTTTAACCTTATTTTCGTTTCTTCTTATTCGTTCTAACTCGCTTTAAGAAAAATATAAAAATGGTCTTGGTCTTCAACGTATTACTGACAATGTCTGTATTGCGTTTTTATTCTTCGCAGAATCCCGTGAAAATTCTTCGCGTTAAACATCGCAATTGAAATGCTGCGATTAATAAGATTCGTCGTTTGTTCGAAATATAAATTTTTGGACCATCGAGAACATGTTTGAAATGTATTTAATGGCCAGATATGTTTATTTCGCGGATTACGTTCACGTATGTGTAACACGGCACTTCTCGCAAGGGTCACAATTCTCCTCGTCGACTTTTTTTCTATCTCGCACTCACCTCTCTTTCTCACTGCGTGTCACCACTTGTCGTTGATACGTACACACCGTTGCAACTTCGATGGCAAATTTAACGATCCCCTTGTATGATTTATTTCTTCGATCTTGACCAATATCGTCGCACTCACACTCGCCGTCAGGCTGGGCCGCACGGCGCCGCGCCCGGACGAGGCCCGTACGCGTTATTAGACAGCATACGCTCGCTCATACTGGCAGTGACGCCATTTGCACGAATCCGCGTCTACGACGGACAACGGGCGACTCTACAGCGCAGTGCGCTGAGCGCACAGCTGACAGGGGCACGATTACTACGGCCAATCACGGAACAGTATCGAACGTAGTGCTGTCTTCCAATGAACGAATGAATGCGATCACTTTCAATCAAATTGCGTGCGAAATATTCAAATCATGAATAAACTTTGAAATACATATACTATCTTACCAAATACTAGATCAATAATATGCTAAACAGTGTAATAATAATATAGTGTTAATTACCATAACAGAATTAACATTTACAGTTTAGTAAAAAAATGAATATTACGACTTTATTTTTTACCGAATTATTCAACTTCACATTTGTTTTTCTCGTGTTAGTAGGGAAATAACGTAATAAGAATTCGTTGTACTTATTACGGAAAGCGATCTTCACATTTATACAATTTGGCGCGCTTTCTTGCAAATCAATTACAATAGTGTTAGTACATCGTGAATTCGCGCCAAATTTCCACCAATCGTAGTGTAGCACACATACTCACAATCGAACTAACGCGACCATTTTTAATTTCGTGTTTCCGTCGAGTTTAAAATGTGTCTCGATATTCTTTTTTGTTGATTATTAAAGTTTGTCGAAATAAACAGTTGTAGAAAACAATGTAAATCTAATTTGTGAATATTGTTTGATGAGGATTAACTGTTTTGGAGTTCATTTTCCATTTCCTAGGATTCCGTTCGTCCCTTTTCAAATCTCGGAGACCTGGCGATATTCACGACGAACAACTTTTCGAACTTAGCACACTTTCTTGAAATGTAAGAATGAATATAATACTGTAATATAAAACTTTTGTAACGCATAAGAATCTATAGAACTAAGAATATTTGTATGAAACATAAGAATATGTGAGCACTTCTACACTGTTGTATGCTTGATATATTTCAATGAATTCATTCCTAGTAATAAGAACTCCTTGCCTTCTTTCCTTGTACGTAATTCTAAATAATAAACTAAGGAAAGAGTCTTCAGTATTACATTTTTAAATGTTGTTCGATCGTTTCTCCGTTAAAATATAAAATATTAGAGGATCTTGGAACAGAAAATCGATATTAGGGTGTCACTAAATGTGTCTTGGAAAATTTTAATTATTTGCTGGAGTAATTAAAATATTAAAAATATTTATAATTTTAATTCTTACCGCTAATTATGCAACACTCTTATTCCATTCTGAATCGATAACGTTGGTATGATACCGAAATGAGGCTCTGAGTCTAAACAAAGCCACCAAAGTATGTGAGCCCACAAAGTACGCGAATTCGCTACTAAAGTTGTTAAATAAGCAACTAGTATTGCAACTAGTTGCATTTATATGTTACATAACTAAATAAATAAAGCAGAAAGTATAGATCATTTTATTTGCAATGCATTACCATGTGGCCATTTGCAAGTAATGCAAAAAAGGTTAGGTATCATTGATTCTACTGTCGATATCATTTTAAACTTGTTTAAAGGTATGTGAAACATTGATATCGAGAGCAATTAAAAAGTAATAATTCTGGTGCATTTGTTAACTTGTAAAAGTATTTAAAAATATGAATCAAGAATCGGTAAAAGGTTGCACATTATATGTCTGGTGGTTGTTCAAATTATTTGGCTTTCCAATAACTATTCCATGGTTGATATATCATTTATTCGATATCATGCAACAAAAACGAAAAAAAGCCATGCTCAGTGGAAAGGTAAACAACACTTTGGTTTAATTTTCCAAAATTAATATTGCATTTTTTTCAATTAAAGATGCCATGATTTTTATATTAAATTTAAATTTTAGGTTGTAATTATAACTGGGGCTAGTTCAGGATTAGGAGAAGCTTTAGCTCATATTTTTTACGATTGTGGTTGTAAAATTATTTTAATTTCTAGAAGAAAGGAAGAATTGGAAAGAGTAAAAAGTTCTTTGATAAATACTCATCACGTATGTTTGAACTCATTAAGGAATTTATTATTTACTTTCATTGTTTAGAAATGATGTATTCCATAATTCAATTTTTTTAGACAATACCTACTCATCCTCCAATAGTTTTACCATTGGATATAACTAATATTAATTCTCTGCAATCTGAAATGGGAAAAATAATTGAGATTCATGGAAAAGTTGATATTTTAATAAATAATGCTGGCATTTCTTATAGAGGGAAAGTTATTAATACTAATGTAGATGTGGATATAAAAGTTATGCTTACAAATTACTTTGCACAAATAGCATTAGCAAAAGGTAAATAGTGGAAAAAGTTTAATGAAAAATGTTGAATAGTTATTTAAAAATTTGTAATTTTATAGCTGTTCTTCCATTTATGGTGGAACGACAATCTGGTCACATAGTGTGTATAAGTAGTATACAAGGAAAAATTTCTATTCCATACAGGTTAATATAATTTGCATTTATTATTGTAATGTTACATAGATATATAAGATTTTTATATAAAAAAATTTAATATTATGATAACAGAACTGCATATGCTGCCTCTAAACATGCATTACAAGCATGGTGTGATGGTTGTAGAGCAGAACTAGCAAATCAAAATATAAAAGTTAGTGTTATAAGTCCTGGTTATGTACGAACTGCTCTTTCTCTTAATGCATTAACAGGAAGTGGGCAAGTTTATGGAGGTCAGTAAATTAGAAAATGTAGTTTTAATATAGCATAATTATTTACACAAATCGCATTTTATTGCAGTCATGGACAAAACAACACAAGAGGGTTACTCTCCAGAATATGTCGCAAATTGTACTTTAAAGGCAATATTAAAAGAGTATAAAGATGTATTAGTATCTCCAATAGCACCAAAGCTTGCAATATATTTACGAACTTTATGGCCATCACTTTATTTCTGGATAATGCAGAAGCGAGCAGAAAAGTTAGAAAAAGACGCGTAATTTTGTGTAAATTATTGTACGAAGCAGTGTTTTTATAGATTACTATTGTACTATATTCTACGATTTTATTATTTGTACAAAACAATTTATATTTTTATTTTTGTATTAATAACATTTTCTTTATATTACATATATTGTATAAACATTAAAATATGAATGATAATAAATTATGTAACTATATCAGCAGTAAGTGTACAATACAAAATTTCTTAACATAAATATTAAAAGGTAAATATTATTGGCGAATGAAAGAATCAAAATTATATCCAAACTATATTTTATTATGCCACTCAATAGTGGAATATGTTTACATTATATACAATTTAATACTACAAACATTTGAATGGAATTGAGATTGAAGCACTGTCAAACACATGTGTCATCCATTACTTGAAACGCGAAATATATTATAGCTTAATAATAGTGATTGCTAGTAATTACTGAAATTTAGTTTTGTAAATATAATAAAAATTCCAAAAGGATAAAAATATATAATTAAATGCGCCTAGATCAATTTCAAGCGAGTACAAAATAAATGCTTCAGAATGTTAAATAATGAAATCTTCTCAAGTTATAAATGACACAACAATGAACCTATCTAACATGCAGTTTATCAGAAATACGGTTTTACTTATTGATGTTTTATTATGTATCAATTCGTATATTAAAACTATACTGTTATATTATGACAAATATTTGGCTAGTAATTGAGACATTTACACTGTCGCACGTAATGTACATTAATTGGTATGAACTTTGTTGTCATGGCAGGATTATTAACACTTATTTATGCTTTTCCTATTTAGTAATAGTATTTCAAATTTTTATATAATATTTTCAATTATTGGAACACAAATTAATTGACATTAACTTTATTAAAAGTCAAATGTATTACACTCACATACTTTCTCACGCGACTATAATAAAGTATGTGCCTGTAATATGCATGAAACGATAGATAACATATAATAATAATAATAATATAAATTAATTAAATATCGAATTCACTGTTAAACGTATATCGTGTAAGAAAAAGATAAACTTTTAATTTTATTTCGAATATTCTGTGGTTGCTGATTTTATCTATATTTATTTTTTTAATATCAGAATTAAATAAATGAACATTATGAAACACAATTTCTTAAATAAACTTTTATATTTTTCTATATCTTAAAAAAGTGTATACAGTACTTAATGTCTTTAAAGTAGTAGAGTTTTTAGTTGTGAAAAGTGGCAACTTTTGTGCTATGGCTGTTATATAGCTACACATTAATTGTAAAAGATGTTACTTACTTTTTATAGTTCGAGATTGTCAAAACAAAAGTTTGAAATGCATTATATGTGATGTTATTCATTAAGTAGTTTTATAATGTATATACAAATACATGCAAGATTTTATTCGTACATTATTAGACTGAAAATTCTTTCAAAAAGTTTTTTCATACTAAATTACATAATGTGTGTTATTATACTTGCTTGCAGGAATGTTTGTGACATTTATCTTTGATATTCCATGTATTTGTGTATTGCATAATAAGAGTCTTATATAATCGATAGAAGTTCTGTGTATTATGTTAATTAACCCCTTCCCGTACTTTAACGTGTCTGACTCGTGATAAAGATTTTGGCCCAAACATGAATGTCACGAACCAGACTCGCGAACAGAAAGTTGGCCCAAACGCAAACATGACGAGCCAGGCTCGAGGACAGTAAATCACGATCGTGATTGAGTTTTAGTTCCTATCAGTACGCCACAAGAGTTGGTCACGATTCTTATAATCTTTATCGCTTGGGCCCGGATTTCGTCGAACTAAATGGCATGGGAAGGGGTTAACATGTATACCAAACAGCAAGATTAAAGGAATATACTCCTCAAAATATTTCAGATAGATATTACTTTTCTTAATGTGGGCTATACCTTTGGGTGAGAAAATCTAGGCAACATTTCCTTCAGTATATCATATGCAATGTATTCTATCTACTTTATTTACAATCTAAAAATATGTAATTCTAAATCCAACTTTCCAGGTGTATGGTTGTAATGTATAACTCTAAGAACACTTATATCAGTAGTTGTTTCACTGAAGTAATTATGTACGTGAATACGATTGCGTCTTTCATCGCATTAAAATTAACCATGACAATAGAATCAACAAGATGTAGATTATAGAGTAACAATGCAGAGCTTCGTGAAATATCAGATTTTATATTGAAAACGTTCTTAGAATAGGTTACTTTTAATCTGTCTTGTTAGATATTCCCCTCTCTATTGTAAAATCAGCATTCACCTGTGAGGTAGTGTCAAAACATAAAAAAAAATATAAACATAAATGAAAATAGATCCTTCGTGTTGCTCAACAATTCCCATTAATATATGTGAAAACATATCTGTAATTCTTTTTAATTCACAGATTTCTATGCTAGGCCTTATTACGATCATATATAATATATCGTATGGCCTACCTTACTGCTTTTTACAAGTTAGTTTCTTTCTTTTCAGACATTAATTGTTTCATTTAAATGCTTGGTAAACTCTCCAAGCACTAATGCTGACTGCTATAACTGTAATAGTTGTGTGAAGAATCCTTCTTCTTGTGTCATCTTTTCTTACAAGGAAGGTCGGAGATGATGGGCCTAAGACGGCTAACAACTCTACATGCGGTAGCTTACTTGTGTCAGTTTCAACTTGGTATTGGCAACAGGGATCAAACTGCCATGAAACAGTATAAAGTCCACAGGATATTACAGATATAAAACCTAGCGGACCACAGATATAGGGCCGATCACCCCAAATCAGACCTAAAAAATATGTAATAACACACATTAAATATATAATAATGCTTACAGATATGGAACATAAAATATAATCTCTATAAACCTGTAGTTATGGTTGCAAGACCCGACAGTGCTGCAGTCTTGTGAAGGCAGTTTCCTACTGCTATCCATCTGGAGGTCTCATCACCTAATTTAGATGGCTCGATAACGATTAAGCTACATTCAGATTCTAAGGCTCTTTCTAACTCATATTCGAATGTTTCATGTGCATTTTCATTATCATATACCTCCCTAATAATGGCGACATTCGAGGAATCATCCCTGTAAGAAATTAATATTTTTCGAAATAATTACTTTATTTAAATTATATGACTTATAGTTGTAATAAATATAATTATCATTGGTTTCTTTTTAATACCTCTAATACAATCATTTAGATATATTCAAATTATATTTAATATAAATTTACAATATATTTATATCGATTGTTTCGGTAATTTGAACCAATCTCTATGAACTTTATCATTCATTAATTCTTTTGTGTGTTATGTAAGATGTTGATTGGAACTAATCAGCGTCAGATTTGTTTGAATACAAATACTTTTGTAGCAGAGGTAACGGTATTATTCGCGTCGTTATATATTTAGATAAATAGAATTTTATCGAATTGTAGCAAAATCCGGTAGGTAATTAATATGTGTTTTAACATCGAAAATTTGTAGGAAAATTGACAGATGAAGTGAAAAATACACAAAAATAATGAATAAAAGGTTTAAAAATATTTTATCGCCGGCACAAAATTATTTTCGGTCCCGCCTTTACATGGAAATTTACGGTTTAGCAAAATTTTCATGGACATCTAGTAGAGATTATGAAAGATTAATTTCTCGAATGCGAGGGAATAGATGTGAGGTTATTTTATTTCAAAGTAAATATTATACCATCGTAATGAATTGCGTTGCCTACATTGGCGCTAGTTAGAGGTATTAGATTTCGTATATAAGCCGAAAATAATTTGGCCTACGAACCTGTCACCAGCTTCATCTACCATCTTTACAGTCAGTCTTCCAAACACTGGAACGTTGATCTGGATGAACCGGAAGAGAAATCTTGAACATCGAACCGGATGCAAAAATCAGCTGATTTTATTCAAGCCTTCGTTTGACTCAAGTCGTACTTCATATTCCGGAGTTTGTTCGAACGTGTTCCTTTGCAAAAACGCGCAATCTTTTTCTACAATTTTCTACAGAATTTAACTGAAATTGGAAGCGAACATGCGGTTAAATTATTCATCGTAAAGACATACGTAATTTCTAAATCTGTTTATACTTTTATATTTATATATTTTCTAGGATAAGTAACATTAAGATATGCTTTTTTCTATCGAGGATACTTTCTCAGAATTTTTGATATTCAAGATGGCTCAATTTTAATTCTAGCACTTTAACAGAATAAAAATATTAATTCCATTTGTTGTTTCATGTTTAAGGTTTTCTGGCAATTTCCATGGTACAGAATCTAAACGTAAGTTATCGGCATTTGCATTTGTTTCCCTTTTTACAAAAGGCGTCCATTAATACTCATACACTATTTTTGGTAATCAACCTTTCCTAATTTTCGACAAATTGTGCTAATCATGATTGTAACTATAATCAATTGAACGCATTAAGGTATAACATTTCATATTGCTCTTATTACTGATTCTTTGTCTGCTACTCTCATTTGTTTCAGATAGTTTCATCGAATATCCTTTGTTTATGTTATTAATCGGCCAGACTAAAACTATTTGGCAGTTTAATGCGTACGATTCGTTAAAAAGTATTTTGAAAAAGATCAACGATACATTTCATATTTATTATTTTTAGGGGGGTTGGGAGAGGAAAGCTGTCTCGCATTCGAGGTGATTTAGAAAAAATTGACGATAATTCGCACGAACGAAATACATAGTACGAAAAGGAAGACAAAAGAGAAACGAGAAATCGTTGGTTGAAATTCCTACGCCGGCGCTGTATTCCGTAGACAGAGGGAGGGACTAGTTTCATGGCGGCGTAGTAACGGGCCTTGGTATGCGCGCTGCGGTCGATCGAGCGAGAGTGAGCGCTGCGGACGGCACAGAGGCCGAGTTAAACGGGCCAGATCGCAGATGGACGTCCGCGGGAGCGTTCTGTCATGGAGAGCGCGACGCGACGTGTCGTAAGTGTGCTCGAGTGTCGTCGTCGTCGTCGTGGTCGTTGTCGTAGCCGTCGCGTGTGCAGCGTTTCGGGTCGCGTCGCGGGATTATCACAGTGACAGTCGACAGAGACAGGCGTGCGCGAGGATCGTGGTGCTCGTGGTGCTACTATCGATACATCGTGAACTGTGGCAGCCGAATAATTACATAGCAGCCACGTCCCTCTGGACCCGAGGCGGGTTCTCGAGAGACGGGATCCGTGATCTTCCATTGATCGAGCAACAGCACGCACGTGTGTTCGACGCTCGGTTCGTCAAACTAATCGATAGATCGGTGAACGGTGCTGTGACACGTTAACTACGGTGGGCGCGAGTGTGTCTTTAAATAGCTTGCTGTGATTCGTTGTGTCCGCGTACGATCCACGTGCTTTTTCGGAGCGGGCCACGGAGAAAAGATTGTCAACAAGAAGCACGGACCGTTGGCGCAGCCGAGCGAAGGAAAACGAGGACAGAGAACAGTCACCTGCTGTCGGATTCGGGACGAGCCTTTTCGCGAACGAATTGAGTCGATGTCGACAACGGTACGCGTGTGTTTCCTGCCCGCGTGCACATAAACGCATCGTAAACACGCGCGACTCGCTCTCGCGTATTCGTTACGAAATTCCGACCGGTCCTCGTTGTACGTTCTTCCTGTCGCATATGTAAACAAAAAGGGTGTCGGAACGCCGGGTGGAAGGTGTCTCGTTGATAATCGCGATACGCGATACTTTCGATAAATTGGAACGATCCTTTCGCTCGCGGTAGCTGAACCTCGATAGTCACGGTATACGCGAGGAGGAACGATTACTCGGAGCAGCGTGGTCCTCGCTCGGGACGGGAATACGAAATCCTGTTAACTCGATCCGTTAACGTAACGGGCACGAAGACTGGCCGGCGGAGTCGTCGACGGCGCGTACGAACCGTACGAAATCGCGCGTAAATAAAAGTTGTTGTTCCTGGGAGAAACGAAGGGTACCGGTCGCGCGAACAAAACAGCGGAAGAAGAGGAATCGGACACGCGGAGCGGGTTGCCGTGGCTCGTAACGGCGGACGAAGGGAGGGGGACAGGAGGCGTACGATGCTGTCCGGTCGTCGCGGTTAATTCGCACGTGTCGCGATGTCGGGCGGCACGGCGGCCGTCCGTGGCACCGGCGCCGAGTGCAGGAAGTTCGCGCCGAACATATTCAACAAGAGCAAGTGCAGCAGCTGCTTCAAGCAGAAGGAGGAGCACAGCGCGGAGGCTCTGGAATGCAACAGGGTGAGTTTTGCTTGATGGACTCTATCCGTCTCCTTCTTTCTTTCGCGGTGTGCGTGCATGCGTCTCTTTCTCTCTCTCTGTTTCTCTCTCGCGCCCTCTGGATGGATCGCGCCGTAGCTCTTTCTCTCTCGTACTCGCGCGCGTATATGTTCTACTGTCTCGCTCTCGCTCGCGTCGTGCGTACCCGGTCCATCGCGACCAAGCATTTTCTCTTTCTTGCTCGCCCTCGAATTCCTTGCCGCGTCCGTGATCGGGACCGGGTTGAGAAGGACGAAGGTCCTGTCGGGAGGGACGTCGAGGTTATGTAAGACGAGCGTGTACCGGTGAACGCGATTAGTATACGCCGGCGGAATGAATGGTTTCGAGTCGTCTTGCGATTCTGTGTTGTCTTTCTGTATTTTTTTTTCCTCTCGATCTGTATTACGTTGATACGGTTCTGTATCGCCATGGATCTTTTGCATAACGGTACCCCCGATGATAGATCACTGAATTAAAGGAAAGATATCGCGGGATTAACTGTTTATGACGTAAGCGAGCTCGACCATACCGACGCGTACGAACGACTTTACCTGCAGATTTTTCTTATCTTCTCTGACCGACGCACTTTTCGACGTGTAAACAAAGCAATGCACGGAGGTGTTTGGTTTTAATCGCAGAGTACCATACATCATTTTCTGACGCGTTAATTATTATTCGTATTTCGTTTACGATCGTAGTTTTTGTTTTAAAATATGTCGGAGTGCTAAATCATGGTTTTTATTCTTAGCTGTTTTAAACAAAGACGAAAGCCCATGCACCCTGCATTCATCGATTATAGGAAAAACGCTGGGCGAACTCGCATAGAACTTTATTATTTAAGTCGAGTTAATTTTTTTTTTCGTTGTTCGAACTCTCCGTTCGGAGTCGAATTGTAATTACTTGGTGATGTATAAATAAACACGCGAGGAGTAGCGCCACCACGACCGAGGACGTAAATACCAGGCGCAGCATAAGTTAGAGGATGTTGAAAAAAAGAAAAAGGAACGAGGAACTTTTATCGTGCTGTGTTTTTTCTTCCCCCGTGGTTTTTATTTACAACGGAGCCCCGGAGAGCCGGTCGATGAGCAAAATTGCCTCGTAAAAGGCGAGGGGTGGGGGGGCGTGTGGGTGGGGAGGGGAAGGAGGGTGGGTGCAAAATAAAAGCGTTAAAAATCAATTCACGCTGCGGAGCGTACGGTACTGCCGAATGGCAGCTCGGGAATGTATACGTATATGTTAATATCGTGGAACGGTTCTCCGTTTAAAGACCATCCGATAAGACGATATTGTCTTCTCGATCCTTTCGCCTTTTCCCTGATATCTCCACGATTATCGTTCCTTATCTCGTCTATCACGATACCTTTTTCGAGGGTTAACAAAGCTATTCAAAATGCTGTTAGAATCAATACGGATGCGCAACAAACGAACCAAAGGATGTTGCGTAAGCTCCGATCCTGTGCTTCCTTCTTCCCTTGAAATTGCATCCTCTCGCGTTACGCGTAGTCGCAAATAGACATAGTGGAGGCGTAGCGACCGACTCTGCTAGGAACATGTTCGTACATCTTTCAGACAACGACGAACTTATGGAATGGTGATTTTTGATCAGTTGTTTTTTAATATGTCTATATTTGAAAAATGAGATCGAGGGCCGCGTTGTAGGCGTTCTGGCATAATTCACTCGTTCGTAGAACACGGTAGAACGACGAACGGTTACGGTTCGTTTCGGATTTTTTCTTCCGGGGCCCAGGGCGAATTTCGTGCGCTCACAATGGGACACGTTCCCCGTCCTTTACGCCGTTGCAAATTTCGGAATGTCGGCAGCCTTGCGACCTGTTCTCGGTGCATTCCAGCCGTCTTCTCCCAGCACCCCTGCAACAGGCCCTTTCGAGAGTTGTTGGCTTGTCGGCTTTCGCCTGGATGCGGTATCTCTGTATCGGTTTATTCTCCTCCTCTCCCTCTCTGGCCCCATCTCCGGGGGCCACGTACCTCTCTTTCCCTCTCTTTATCCCCCTCTTGCTCAGCTGTCCCCCATATAACCGCAAATAACGAATGCATACGCAATCCAACCTTTCTTTGCTCCTCGGTCGCACGGTTCTTCGTCTCGTGGCTCGTAATTTGACGAGGAGAGCCTCGAATCGGAGGAATTTGACCTTTTGCAATCTTTCTCGCGGCCCTCTCCCCGAGATCGTTCGCTACGCTCGGACTATGTATCGTTTCTCGCGGAAGTTGCGGCCGGTTGCGTCTGGATAGCCGCGAAACGCGTGTTCCGCGGCGATTTAAGCCCGATTCACGGCGCCTCTGTGCACCGCGACCATCAACAGAAAATATTATAACAGAGGCGGTCGTAAAGCGGCTCGGGAGTTTTTTCGGTGGCTCGCAAACGATCTTTTTGTCAAATAAGCGATATTTTATTATATATAAAGAAAACAAACGCGCCGCTCTCGTCGGATTCCACCGGTTTTATTTTGGCGTGGCGTTTCCCCGAGCGTCATCAATTTCATTATTCCAACGGTCGACCGTTTGACCGACACGGGTAATCATCGAAACCGTGTCGAATAGTGTCACGCGGCGCGATAACGTTTTTACACAAAACTAATAGCATTATTAGGAGATCGAGTTTAATTCGCGCGAAACGCTTACGACCAATCCCGACATTTTTATTCCTCGAACGCGAGTATCGACGATTACACGGTTCGAACGATTCTTGAGCGTTATTTAAACGCCGCGAGCGTCGATCGCGGAGCGGAAACGCGGCCGCGATACGGACGCCTCGAGAGCCTATCTCGATTTCCTGCGCGAAACAGAACGGCGACTTAGAAAGTCCTCTCGGGGAACTTGAAATCATTAGGTAAACGTACCGGTTGGTTATTTAAGAATTGGACCATTCTGATGCAAACGCTGCTCTCTCGAGAATAGCGAATAAAAAACAACGCTGGCTACTTTTTGCACGAAAGCGACGAAGATGCAATTAGGAGACGTGTAATTTTGTTATCCTTTCGTACCGAATTCGAGATTGCTCACCCTTATCCCTCCTCCTAAGTATCTCGCTGACGTCTGTACTTACCATTCTCTTCCCGTTTATCTCCACTACTGTGTACTCGTTCCTTCGGAAATACTTCTACCTTTCTATTACTGTTCTTGCTCGAGTTTTTCCCTCTCGTCTCGCCTCGTATATATTCTTTAATCAACGACATTTTTGCTGGCAAATTATTGGGAGATAGTGGCCATTAAGGCGTGTCTCCCGAAGCAGTTGCAGATACTCGCGATGCCGCGCGGAAATCTTCGTTTTAATTCAGTTTCCTTATCCTCCAGCGGATAAAAACTCGTCGTTTTACGTTTTGATCGTTTGATATTCAATGTGACGCGTACCGTGAATTCGCGGTTCCGCGATAAAACCGATTACGCTCCAGGCGACAATAGTTCGCGATGATGTTACGGATATCTTCGGTTGCAAGTATAATTACGCGACGTCGATTCCTCTTTATCTTATCGTACGATCCCGAGCCACTGTGTGTAGCTTTTAAAGCACACGACACCTTCCGAATCCACAGAGTCGCTCAAGGTTAGCCATTAATTGTCGTTGCGAAACGGTATTAGTCACTGTGGCTGAGAATAGGCGAAACGAAACAATTGTCGCGGCTGTTCCTTTCGAATGGCAATTTAAACACATTTTACGAACACTTTTCTGAAATATTTAAATCGCTAACTCGTACACGTTCCCTGATATTTGTCTTGTTTTATATTATAAAATATATACAACGTGATGTTTTTTAGTTACTAAACAAAGAAATTTACTAAAATTTTATTTAAAGAGAGCAACTGCTAGTTGAGACACGAAAAAAACATTTTTAACGTAGAATTATGTGGATAACTTAAACATTTCTTTATCAGAGTTTAGTATCTATCATTTATCTTGGGTGCTGAAGTATTCTTGTTATATAATGTTAAACTATTGTTCAAGTTTATGTTGAGTGTATTGCAAAGAAACTCACGATATCGAATTTTTCTCATTTTAATCTCCTGAATCTCAATCGAGTTTCACAGTTCATATTTTTGTTACAACTTATTAACAAAGCATTTACGGATTTTTTGTTATATAACATTTTAGTCTTAGTTTTACTCATAGAACACACCGTTGAAGTGTGTACGGAAAAATACGAAACACTATGCATAATTGGGAAGGAAACTCGTGCAGATGCACTGATATTCGTCTCCTTGTTTCATAATTATAGTTCGTACGAACCAAAGAAAAAATTACAAATCTAAAAAATAGATATGTATTAGGCGTACAAATGAATAATCCAAATTATCTTAAGCAGTTATAAACTCAAGTTTAAGGTCAATAGATTTTCCCGCTCTATTGCGGTCGTATAGTGTTGACATATAGCTAGTTAGAACAAGAGATAGTTTAGCGAAAGGCCCAACATAACCTTGAAAAGTATTTAATTCAGTAGAATCGAAAATGGCAACAGATAAGGTGCCTATCCGACACTGCATTCTTTACGAATTCTAACAAGGGAAAAATGCTGCAAGGGCATGCGAATCGATTTGTTCCTTTCTCGGTGAAGGTGTTGTATCGTATGGTGTGTGCTCATTTTGGTTTAAGCGGTTTAAAAGCGACGATTTGAGTCTAATCGACAAACAACGCCCTGGAAGTCCTCGAAAGTGCGACAACGATGATTTGGAACAATTGCTTGTTGAGAATGCGGCACAAACGCAAGAAGAACTTGCAGAACAGTTAGGAGTAACCCGGCAAACGATTTCCAAACGCCTACGTGAGATGGGAAAGATCCAGAAAGAAGGAAAATGGGTTCCGCATGAACTCACTGCAACCAACAAAAATCAACGAGTGGCAGCGTGTCTTTCTCTTCTCAATAAGCAGCGCCGAAAGTCTTTCTTGCGGAAAATCGTTACGGGCGATGAGAAGTGGATGCTCTATGACAATTCGAAACGCAGAAAGTCACGGGTAAATCCCGGCAAAGCATCAACATCGGTTTGCAAAACCCAATCCCTTCGGAAAGAAGGTTCTTCTCTGCATTTGGTGGGATATCAAGGGCGTGGTTTATTATGAGATGTTGGAACTGGGTGAAACAATTACTGCGGACTGCTACTAACGTCAATTAATCTGCTTGAGTCAAGCATTGGGACGAAAACGTCCATATATGTACTGGCAAAGGAGAACGTCCAGTGAAATTGTTGCATGACAACGCCAGGCCACATATTGCTTCCCATACAAAAGACACCATAATGAGTCTTGGCTGGGACGTCTTGCAGCACCCGGCGTATTCACCAGACATTGCTCCATCTGATTATTACCTGTTCCGGTCGTTGCAACACGCCTTATCCGATATGCACTTCCAATCAGTGGATGAGATCCGAAAATGGCTTGACGACTTTATCGGGTCCAAAAACGTAAAATTTTTCCGAGATGGAATTCATCAGCTGTCTGAAAGATGGCTGAAAGATATAGAAAGTAACGGCGAATACTTTGATTGGACAATTCAATTTACTTTCTTTTAAAATAAACATTGAATATGGCTGAAAAAATTGGATTATTCATTTGTACACTTAATAGAATTGGGGAGGCGGATTCGTAGGAAGGGGTTAAAGATGGCGCGTGGATTCAAGGAAGAAGCGCTCAAGGTGGATGGCGTAACCGCGTTTGATTACGATTTTCTCGCGACTGGGGGCACCGAACTCGATTCGTGGTTTAATTCCCGGTAATCAATGGGTTCGAACGGACCGATCCGTTCCGGGTTCGCAAACGTGAGAAAGTGATCAAAAGTAGCCGTGCGCGCAAAGATCGAACGAGGGACGATCGATAAAAGCGAGCTGCGTATATACACGGTTCTGTTGCGTTGTTTCTGGCCGAGAGAACGGAGGGGCCCGCGGGCCACGTTGCGCCCGACCGGCCATTATCGGTCCGCGGCTCCGTATTTTCAGTCCGATTACTTCTTCGTGAGCGCCTCGGTAAGTGGCCGCCGAGAAATAATTTCCTGTGGCCCGATCGAGGGGCTGGAACAGCCCCTGAAATTTTGATCCGGCGAAACGATCTCCTCGATGCCTTACGGTACCCCCTTCTTTGCACGCCGCCGTGCGTGCATAGATATCCACGACTATAAGTCATCGTACGATTCGAAACGGAGAATGAATCCACGAAATTATGAGAATTACCAAACATAGACGAACTCCCCAGTCATCGATACGCTTTGAATTAATTTTTTTGGGAGCTTGATCATCGAAGCAAATTTGATTTTGTCTTAAAATTAGGAATACATGTAGGATCTAAACTCTGGGAACATAAAGTTCCCCGTACGAGACAAGTGTAACGATACTGTTCCCGTGATGGTTGTGCATGTGACGTTGCTTCAAGCGCTCGTGTAGCCACGCTTGCGCGCGCGCGCGTCTAATTAATTAACGGTGTTCACGATCAGGAGGTAATTCCTGATTTCCTGATTCGACCGTTGGTAATTAACGTGTGTTATTGCGCAATCGTTAACAGCGTATCTGTAACGATTTTCTTCCCCGGTTTCTTTTATCATTCTCAGATGAGATCGCTCGATGATGCCAGACAATGGGACACTCGCGCATACGCGACGCAATTGTTTCGTAACAGCGGCTGTTTTTTGAGACGAGACGCCGGCGAAACTACGATAAAAATAAAGTCCTTTCGCGGCAAAACATTTGCGATACTAATCTCGGGCAGGCGTTGCATCGTTGCATCGATCAGAGTTTTGGAAGTATGGGTATATGTACTGTTATATTGTTGACTAGGTCAAAGAGAATAGACAAAAAAAAAATAGTTTTCTATAGTTCGGTAGTGCCCTCTTACATCCCCAAAAAGCTCAATCCAAACGAACAAGAATTCTTCCAAAAAAACTTTCATCAATCATCGGTTCACAATCCCCCCTTAATGTTAGATTCACAGACATTGCACATATTTAAGTGCTATTTCTCTTTCAATTAGAGTATATGTATACAGGTTGTTCGGTCACCCCTAGAAACAATTTTAATGGGAGATTTTAGAGGCCAAAATAAGACGAAAATCAAGAATATCAATTTCTTGACTAAGGCTTCGTTAAAAAGTTATTAAAAAATTAAATTAAAATATTTCAAATCATTCTGAAAAAATTAGTTTTGGTTGCAGGGGTCAATTACGATCATTTTTGGTGAATACACATACCCCCGAAATCCTACCCAGTTTCGAGAAAAAAATTCAGTTCGGGCGGAACTTTAAACGTTACTAACTTTTTAACGAAGCCTCCATCAACAAATTGGTATTCTTGATTTTCGTCCTATTTTGGACTCCAAAATCCCCCATTACAATTTTTACCAGGGGTGGCCGAACACTCTGTATACACTTCGTTGTATACATAAAATCTTATCGTTTGAGACACAAATATTTATTTCTAGATTATTTACACGAATTATACAATTAGACGCTATCACAATTTTACAGATCACAGAATATGATCTACTTCACGACACGTGCCTACTTCTCGAATGTTCTCTATTCTCTTTCTTTGCATGTCCTGTACGCTCGCAGTACCTGACTCTATCGCGATCGTTACTCACAACAAAATCCAAATTGCAATTAAATAGTCTCCGAAGCTCTTAGAATTGGGTTCCCAGAAATCCAGCGTTAAAAGCTGTTCTCTGAGCAGTTTTCGCGGAGCAGAGACCGCTGTTTCGTTCATTTCTCGCGGAGGTAACGCGACCCGGTAGCAACGGTATTTCGCGATGGCGAAATGATCGCAAGCGGGACGAAAACGCGACGGCAACTTGTAATTTAGCGGCGTCGCGAAAAGCCGGAGTCGTTTCCGAGGAGGCGAGAAAGAAATATCAAGATCGTCGCGGCGATACGTCATACGCGGCGCACCACCGCGGATAACAGTACTTCGCTTATGGCCGGCGTCGTAAGCAAAGTAAATATATGCGGCTAACAATGGACAGGTTACGCTCGACCAACCCGGTGGAAATATTGTCCGCGTTCGTGGCTATGGCGAACACGCGTGGATAGGGACAATAGTTGCACGTTCTGTGAGACGACGAGCCCAAAATTCTTGCCGCCGCGACCTTCTGCATACTGATGCCCTTTAAAGCGACGCCGTATCGCCTTCGAGCGTCAAGCAAAACCTGCCACAGGGACTTCCTATCAGTCCTTATTTCCATAACTTCGATTCCTTCCAATGGGTCCTCTGCGTTATCCTCTGCTTCGTTGGCCTCTCGAGCTCGCTAAACTCCCGCCTACGCCCTGTCTCTTCTCTCGACCTCAGAGTGTAAAAGATTATGCTACATTTTCGAGGCTCATAATCTGTATGGAAGGCTTAATTTGTAATAAAGATCTTTTGGAGTTTCGCGGAGAATCAGGTCTGCGTTCTTTTCGCTAGTCAACTTTTCGTCGATGCATAGTACTTATCAGGACGTTTAAAACAGCGTTTTTTAAAGAGCTTTGAAGGAAAGCTTTCATTTACCAATTTGGTAAAAATAAAAAATCAACATTAAGTAATAATTCAGTTGAGATTCAGAGTCCACTTAACCCAGACCTCCAGATTAAAATTTATCCCCCTATCGAGCGGAACAGTGTCCGGGCAGAGTTCTTCCGCGGTCGAAAGAAGGGTAACGCAAACTCGTAAATTAAAAAACCGACGAGGGTACCTGCGATCATGGTTGCAGACAACGAGCATAGTTTTTCCATAGAGCGTGACGGTCGAGCCGTGGCCACGGTCCGATAGGAGTCGCGTTGAAATCCGCCGCGGCAGCGAACGTGTTAAAGCGGGCGCAAGAAAGCCTACGGTTCTATCTCCTCCCACGACGGTGCCCGTGTCCGCTTGGAAACGCGCGTGGCCATTTCTTCCCGTTGAACACAAACGCGAACAGGTATTTGAAGCTTTTTGCAATGTCGTGTTGCACGACACGACCTTTCTGTGAAGCGAGCCCGATAACGATCTCTATTGCCTGTCCATAAGATCATCAATAATTTGTCGTGACTCCGGCGAAAACGACGAACCTTTTTAACGTGAAATTTATGTCCGACTGGCACGCAGATCTCCGCGTTATCGACATCGCGGCGGTATACCCGCGTGTACAGATAATCATCGAATTATAAATTGTCTCGGACGAAGTATCCCGCGTGTCTGACCGTGTCGGGCTTTTCAAGCGGTACGTTTAGATCTCCCTTGGCAATTCCGAACAATAACCACGCGCCAAGGTGCAACGATCTCACTCGAAGCGTACACAAGAGACTCTGAAACGACTTTCAACTTTGAAACGCACATTTTCGATCCGATTCTTTCGACGCGGATCGAAACGGTAGGCTCCTAGCTTCGAAAAGTGTAAATCATCGCCCCGAATTCCCCTTTCGATCAAACAGCGTCGAACAGATATTTTTAAAGGAGACTTTGTCGCGCGTGATCGAGCTCGTCGATCGAGGGAGGTGATCGTTTTGTAAACACAGGCCCGTGCGCAGATAAATTTATCGTCAACAACTAGGAGTAGGTGATTCGTAACTACCTAAGCAGTATCCGAAACCGGACATTACGTTCCCACCGGCTCGATATCAGAAAGGGAACTGCAACGATCCTAATCTCGGTGCGTTTCGATGGCAACGATCTAACAATTCCGCAACCGACTACCGACATTGCGTCGTATTTCATATCGAAACTCCTATTCTTGTCCGCCAGGAACCTACACACCTATCGATGACGACGCTCCATCGAGCCGCGCGATCTAGAGGCGATCCAGAGGCGAGCTCGACCGCGTGATTAAGTTAGACTAGTGTTTTTCAAAGCGGGGCGTGTCTCGCGATCCGAGGGGGTGCGAATATTTTAAGATACTTAACTTTGTTCGTCCCGATGTGAATTTTATAAACATTCTATTCGCGTTAAGTAACTCTAAAATGTCGACCGTCGAGGTAATAGTTTTCCAGGATTTCATTTATTTCGAGTTCATTAGGGCCGCTCGTTTTCATTATTTGTTCCGTTACGCGATGCAACGACGAGGCTAAAAAAGCCCCCATTCGCGTCCACGAAGAGGCACCTTTTCGGCACGTTTGCCCCCCTTATTAACCTTAATGACCCAGTGTTGCTGATAAGTTGATTCGTTTACGGCGGATGGGCGTCCCGAACTCGTTAATTTCACGGTTTACGAAAATGTCTACCGTTGAAACATTGAGAGACTTGAGGACCAAAGTATTCGCAAGTCTAGGAAATGGTCCCAGGTTTGCAAGTGGACGTCGGTGTGGTCGCGTTCGTTATGAATCGGGCGTATAGCGATCGTTGATCTCGATCGAGCCTCGCGGACGAAGTTGAGACGTGCCGGTTGGAAAAAGAACGCCGCAGAAAATCGTAAAGACCGGGCATCCAGTTGTAACGGTACACCCGTAAGCATCGACGACGGAAAGAGAAAGAGACGAGCCCGGTGCACCAGGTATACGAACGGAAAGCTTTAAACGAAAGCTCCCGCGTCGCAAAGTTTTCTAGTGAATGGAGCACCGTCGGTGGCCGTCCCTTGCGGTGCATTCATCCTGGTTCGATAGCCCCGCGGCGATTAAGCGAATCTGGGAACCCGTAGTGGCCACCGCTTCTCCTTTCCTTCGAATCGAACGTTTTTCCTTGCACGGGTGTCTTCGCCGTAGAAGCCACGCACCTTACCTTTATAAGGACTTCATTGAAAACGCGATCGCCACGAATCTCGGACTGCTACCGAGCCCAGCTGAACACGGCTCCTCCGACTCTTTCATTCTTGCTCTACGGAGAACCAACGTGACGATCGATTCTTGGAAAACAATGTGGTACCGTTGTTGGTAACGCGAACCGTTCTTCTAATATCAATCTCGGATATCAAGCGATTTTAACGAGATCCGGAATCAATTGCCAATTGCTTCGAAAAGTTTAGATTTAACGTTCCTTCCAGAATGGAAGCCTTTATAGTTTCTATAACCCTTATAATCATTTGTTGATTCACGCGAATACTGCACATGGTTTGATCGATGTTTTTAACCATTCAATCCTACCATTTAAATGTTCTTTACTTGGCATCTTCTTGTAATTATTCACAGTCAGTCTCATACGTCATATCTTTCAATTTTGTATTTCGGTTTACCTTTGTTACGTATCTCTTTTTGTATTAATGGGTATTTAATCCCTTGAATAAATAAATAAGCGTGAGTGGAACGGAGATCTTCACATTTTCAGTTTAGTTATTAGCTTGTCGAATAAATTGGCTTCTCTCGTTAACTCTGTAAAGGGCCTCTTAAAAATGGAGGGGAACAGGTCGTCGCTATTTTTGCACCGTCGACTCTTAATCGAAAATAAAACGCCTGAATGGGCGATGTTTGGAGCAGTCGGTCGCGGTGTTCCCAGGAAAGCCCGGTCGGGTTTACGTCAATGAGCGATCTGTACCGGTCGACTTTACATTTACGGAGTTTCTCTTAACGAGAACCTCTCGTTCCCGGTAACGCGATTTCTGCGTAGCCGCGTCTCGGAAGGAGCGATCCCGACAACTTACCTGACCGAGGCGGTTTCTTCTTGCCCCGCCCAACGAACCTCCTATTTCTGATCTCTCCGCGAGTACGTTCTTAAATATGTATCCCTCGATTCCTCTAATCATCCGCGAAGCCTCGAGACTTTGCACGTTGTCAGTTTCTCTCACCCCTGAGATCTTTAAATTAAATTTGAACGAAGCAAACATAGTCCACCGCTAAAGCCAAACGGTTGAAAGCAAGTACTGAAACTAATAATGGTCCGCTGGATTCGAACAATGAATACGTTCAGTTTGCTATTATATTCTAATGTACCAACAAACTTTCCATTCCTTCGCGTACATTTCCAAGACAATGAATACTTTGTACGCACAGGGTCAAGGGTCTCGGAATTTAGATCAGCGATGCCTAACGACTCCCGGAGTCGGCTGCACCGTGTTGGTGAATCTTTTTCAAAACTCTGCCGTGAAATTGAAACGGTTGGCGATCGAGAGTAATACGAGAACTGGTTGTTGATTCGTTGAATTCGATAGGAATCGGCTGTGTCGAGGAACGAGGCCATTTCGGAAAAATGGCGGGATCCTGGCCCCGAGGAACCGGGAGTTTAAAAACTCGAATCTCGGGAGTCATCCATCTTTTTCCATCTTATAAGTGACCGAGGGGGGATCGAGTCGGTAGAGGATGTCCTTTCGGAGGACCAGCGATGATGGATGGTGAAACAGCGAAGCAAATAAAGCAGCTCGATTCCGTACGGTTCGGGCGACATCCACCTCGGAATCAACGCGATATTTTCGCCTTCTCGGTTGTTGGTATCGTCAACACCACCGTCGCTATTTATCGTCCGACGACGTTCGTTCTCCTGCTGACCACCGGCAATTAGCCTCACGGCCACGTCAAGGACATCCACTTCGTGATAGGCTAAACACAGGTCCGGCTGCTCTATGAGATATTGCCTGTCGATCGGTGACTCCGAGGATCGGACGGATAATTTGTGATCGTCGCGGTTTTCTTTCGTTCCCAGAAACTCCACCCTCCTTTGATCGCGCTCGATCACGAGATCTTCGTTCCTCGAAGTTGAAGTCGAAGTCGATCGGTTACCTTTTACGGTCGTCAATTTTCGACATCCTTCTTTTACGGGGCGTCTCGAAGCCTTCAGAATTCTCGCTTCTCGATAACGCGGTGCAGTGGACACAAGACATTTTTATCGATGACGGTGATCCGTATAATTTGCGAGGAAGGTCGCTTGGAACTTCAGAAAATAGCGAGGCTCTTTCGAAACTACGTCTCAAAAACACAATAGACAACGTCAGGCTCGCGAGTAGTTAGCATAATACGCATGCATTATATACTCTTGCTTGTTAGACTTATATCGTCTATTGTGTTTTTCGCGAGCCTTACAATCGTGGTAATATTCAACTTGAAAATGCGGAAATTTCAGTTTAAATTGTACTTTTGGTACCAAAGTAACGCGTTGGATAATCGTTTTGTTACCCATTGTTTTTCTATAAAATACTAGTCATGGCAGTCCACGACGTACAATATTTACCGCGACAAATGTCGCAACGGTTACTGTCACGGCCGTAAAAGTCGAAATTTTCCATCGCAGAGAAAAGGTGGGCAGAACGGTTGTTCGAGAAAGAAATATAATTTTTTTTGCTGCTCTAGCATATTTTAGAGCACTTTCTCTTAATTGTGAGATGCAAATAGAAGTTTCAACAGATTGGAAACGCGTAATCTAAAATAGCAAATAAAGATCGTGGTCTCGTTGCTCGAAAGTTTTGATCGTGAGAGGAATTTTGTGCATCCTCGATACGGGAAACGGAGGAGGGGAGGTCGAACACGAGTTGAACACGAACGAAGATCGAAATCGAACGGAATGCTTCTGTTCGCGGCGAAGATACGAGCTCGTCGTTGTTACCTCGCGTGGACAATTAACTTTGAACGTCCGGAGTGCGAATCGAATTCGCCGTGTTTGCATCGATACCGGTTCCCCCGCCAGCTATCTCTGCGATTAACGCGTTCTTTACGATCTCGATCGTGGTTTCATACGTCCGCGGAACACGTGCGGCCACGAGAAATAATCGTACATTTATGCCCGGCACGATTGGATAACTCATCAGGCAGAAACCGCCGCTACTATAAGCGCTTCCCCGTGTCGATTTATAGGTCGATGAAGTTCGATCGGGACGCGGAGGGGTGATTATCTGTAATCGAACGGGCATAACGTAGCGCCAGATCTCGTTTTCTCGATACCACCTCGTCTCTCTCTCTCTGCTCTTCTCATCGCCTTTATGCCGCTCCCTTCCTTTGCGATGTGTTGTAAACGTCCGGTGTTTATGTCGCGTCGTAAGATCCTACGTTCTGTGCCTCTTCCTGTGCAACCAACTTCCACGCTTTCTCGAGCAGTTTTTTTTTTTACTCCGTTTCGAGACCTACCCTCCGGGCTCTGCCCTTTTTCCATTCCTTTTTCGTCAACCGTTTCTGAGAGTTTCCAGAAGCGTTCCAAGAAGGAGGAAACTCCGGTCCCCCGACCTCTGGATCTCTGGCGTTCGTCGTTTCTCGCTGGAATAGATTCTTCCTAACAAATGTTAAATTCGAAAGTTTGAAAATTCTACTGGCAAAAGATCTACTCTTTTAACTCTTGTTTATTATTTATCTTGAAATAAACCTGCACGCCAATAAATATTTATCGGAACGATGAGAATCTATACGAAAAACGCCCAACTCCGCTTCGTATGCAGCGAGCTTGCACGCTTTCTCGAACCGTTCTTTAAATTCCATTTCGAGACCTGCCCTCCGGTTCTCCCCTTTTTCCATTCCTTTTTCGTCGGGGAATTCTGAGAGTTTCCAGAAGCGTTCGAAGAAGAGAAAATTCCGTTCCTCTGGATCTGGCGTTCGTTGCTTCTCGCTAGATTAAATTCAGGACTCGAGTTTCGAGGGGTTGGACTAGGGATGGGAGGCCTGCAGCCGTCCAAGGCGTTCGACGAAGTCTTTTAGCATACTTTATAAACCGTGCGTCCTTTTTTCTTTGTAAATTCCACAGCAGGTATGTTTTATAATTTATATACTATAATGGATTTCATACTTGTAACGAACATAAGTACTATGCTTGATACGAGGCCGTGTATTTATGGGGATCTAAAATTTGTAAATAAGAATTTTCTTTCTATCTTCGAGGAGCTCTGGGTCGATATTTGCGTTATATCTTCCACTTGTGTATTTATTATTAACGAAGCACCTCCTATGAATATATAACAGCAATAAAGCTTTCCACTAAAATGCTTTATTCCAAGTAGTTCGGGTAATAGGAATCGTCGCATGATTAAAAGTAAGAGGTAGTTCCCCCGTAGTTACAGTCCAGTAACCATGTGGTTAAACCACTCAAGGAATTGAATTCATTTTCCTAATTAAACCACATACTGAATCCGCGCCTAGAAGGTTGTCTTTATAAATCACAATTACGAAGGGTCTTAATTTGTATTAATTGATTACTTGTAAGTTTAACTACTCTTAAATTTAATACCACGAAGTATCAAGTAACACCATATACTTCTACATCAATACGATCTCTGGCAAATTACATAGTTTATGTTAGCCTCTCATCCTGTTATGCCTCAATCTACTTAAACATTATTTATAACAGTATAACATGGCAAACGTATATACGAAACCCCATCACAGAGTATAATATAATTGCTATCCTCTGCAGAATGCCTTGAATATAGGCCGTAGAACCGTGGTTAGTATTGTAAAGTGAATATGATCTGCAAAAGAGATAATTTGGAGTGCAAAACGTGTATTTAAAAAGAGTGCAAATGGTCCTAATGGAGTTCCGTCTTTTAAAAGTTAAATCTAGGCTCTTCGAATCGTCGTGAAAACATACTTTGAGTCCTCCATCGAATTAGATCGAACGTATCGAAACGGGAAGCTTCGATTCCGACGAATCGAGTTTATCGTCGACACGGGGCATCCGTAAACGATTAGAACGAATTATTTTCTCGTCCCGAGCGACGAGAGGACTCGCCAGGACGGTAGGTCACTCCCAGGATCATAAAAGCCAGGCTGTATCTCTGTTTTCCGCGGACCTTAGATCCTATCCGACCTTGCCGTTGGTGCATAAGCGATTTATAAATAATGTATGGCCGTTTATTTATACGCGCGCGCGTACGCGCGTAGTCCTGTGCGAAGTGGGCCGTGGAAGGAGCGGATCGAGCAAAAAGAAGGATCGCGAGAGGGAACACGGGATCGAGGGGGAGAGAAGAGACACGCGATTGCCCGTATTCGTTTTGGTCGAACGTGATTCATTCAGATGTTACGTCCGTGTGTGCTCTCTTTAAACCGGTCAACCGATACCAGGACGCGCTCTCGACCACGATTTATTCATTTTTCCGCGACGCTCCGTCACGGATTCTTCCGTTTCGCGTCCTCCCGGGACTGCTTTTCGGAGAATTCCGCCCGATGACACGCGACACCGACGATTTTCTGCTTATAATACACGCTGGTCGCCTTATTTGTCCAGACGCGCTCGCGTTGCCAACTCTCGGATCTCAGCCACCGTCGCAATTCCAACCGGGAAAACTCTTTCTCGCTATTTAAAGGTCTCGATCAGCTCGCGAGATCTTCACGTATTTACTCGATATTCACAAATTGCAAAATTTACTTGGAAAATATGGGATCGTGACGTTAGCTAAAGGCTATGGATCAAAATGCTTAAATTAATTTTCCATCATTAAACGGCAGTAGATCTTTCGAGGAACTTTGTAAAATTATGGAAACATTAAGAGAGAAAAAAGTAATTTTGCGCTACGACGTTTCCTTATTTCTGAAGTACGTTGGTGAAATGGATCTCGACGAAGGAAGATCCGGTCTCTAGCGCTCGCGTCTGCGCGGAGGAGCCCAGGATGAAACCGCCGATCGGTCGTACTCGCATTTCCAATGGTCAATCGTCCAAGACGAGGGCAATTTTTATGGCAAAAACGTTCACGCTTGGATGTGTTCCGATCGAAGACGTCTTCCCTCCTTCGCAGACGGTTTTTCGCGTCATTTGCGGTTCGATGTAAGCTACTACCTTGCCGTAATGACTCATCCTGCCATGGAGAAGTTGATCCTTGTCTCTCGCGCGAGCGCGACGTATCGGACGACGATCCGGCTCTCGAGTACCGTAATGCACGCAAGAAAGGGGCAGACTTGATTTTGTACCGAGGGCTTTACGACGTCGGACCCGACCGAAATCATCAATGAGCCGCGCTTGGGATCGGCTTGACCTGGCCTGGGCTCAGCGACAAAGGGACCAAACGAGACGGAGAGACGCGAAGCACGATAATGCCAAGAGTATCATCGCCTGGACGTGCTCCGTATGTAACCAAACCCACAACGGGCACGCAGGAACTCCAACACTCGATCGACGTGATCAATACTTGAAAGTACAGTTCTGTACCTTGCGCCTTCTCTGGAATTTCTATGTTAAAAAATGGGGAACGACTTTGGAAAAAGATAAAGTTGCCATGTAGCAACGTTAGAAAATTGCACGAATCGATGTGCTAATTATAGCGTTTACTATTGCACGCGGTCGTTGTACACTTGGAAATAAATTTTCTTTCAACGAACCGACGCGAAAAGCAGAGACTGTCAACGGCACAATGGAGGAGCGCGCTCGATCGTTCGCGATCGATAAAATAATTCGAGGCTCGACGCACCCCGTGTCGTCGGAAACCGAACGAGACACGTAGACGATCGATAAAAACGCTGATTGCATTCTTCAGCGGCGTGGAACGAAGCGAAGATTTTTTCCGTCTGTTACGTGAAGCGAAAGCAAGAAGAGATAATGCCTGGACAGGTTCCTGGGGCTCTCTTTCGTGCCACCGGGAGGTTCGATATTTTTCTCGGCACCGGAACGACCCAGTTTCGTAGTCGCCTCGCAGCACAGTGGGACAGAATTACCCAAAAACTAGCGAAACTACTAGGAAATTTAAAAACTGCACTGGATCCACGTATTTCCGTTTCTGGAAGTGTCCAACTGTCGGTGTTTCTGCTCGATAAGCTATCGAAAGTTATCTAATCGAAGCAACGCGATCGCGAGGGGCCGTTGATCTTTTAATAAATACATCAAAGACTAAAATTAATCGTTTTTTAGAGGCATTTTATTGCCCGGTGACACGGCTACGCCTCCAGAATCTTAACACTGGGAGCACAATCGTGTCGCCAATAAATTTATAGTTCCGTAACGAGTAATTTATCGGAGACAAGATTGCGTTCCCAGTGTTAAAATTCTGGAGGCGTAGTCGTGTCATCGGTAATAAAATGCTCTTTAAAGTCCATTCGTTTTAATTATCTATTAAGACAGCGATGGGTACTCGATACACTCAACTTATTTGTTATTTTCGGGGAATATTCAAAATAAAAAAATTGGTATTTTAAGGTATACGCGTAAAGGATTGAAGTTTCGTAGCTTTTGTCGATAGTTGGGCAGAGAGTGCGCCGCGTCGACCTAGTTTCTTCGAAGTCTTCTCGCGGCTTCGATCGTTCATTCTCACGTTCGTACGCTCTTCTGGTTTTAATCCCTAGTAGGACGCGACACGACGCCTAATTCTAATCTTCCGGCCCGTCGGATCCGCCGTTGTCCTCGGCTGTCTGAACGTGGTCAAACACGGAGTCGCGTGGGAGCCAAGAACTTTCCACCTGTCCTCGATCTTATCTCCGTCCGGCAAGAAGTCGGAGCGAGAGGCTCTCGGCGTTGCACGTGCATCGCTATGAATGGCACGGTGCACGCTGCGAACCGATCCCACCGTCGATCTACACGACTGTTAATTTCGGATCCGGCCCCCGAACTCCTTTTCTCGCGACCAATTAGAGTACGCGTCATCGAGGCGTTTTTTTTTCGACGCTACGTTACCGCGAAAACATTTATTCGACCGTCGTTTCTATATTAGGTCGAGCAGATCGTCTACTATAACCTAGACAAACGATCCGTGAACGCTTTCGATTTACCAAGGAAAAAAGGATCAGGATCGCGTTGCGTAACCAAGGACACACGTGGATCGTTCCTTGTCTCCGAGCGTAACAAAAGATGAGGTCAGAACTGCTGAAACGTTCGAGTATTACGTTTACGTTGGGAATGGGAACGGTCGTAATATAACAGCTCCGTTAAAAAACGTTTGCTTCACGGTCAACCGATCTTTCCCGATAAAATGTTTAAATCGAGACTTTTGGCTCGTAAAAATTCTTATTTCAACAAGAGATTGCGTATAGTAGCGACGAAAACGTGAACATACGGTTGAAGCTGCACGGTGTAACTGGTAGGGAAAGGTCATCGCAAATCACAGATGACTCGGCATCCATCATGCATGATAGAAAACGTGATGCTAATTTTCAAACGCTGCGATGTCTAACATCGCGGTATTCTAATCTGATCGTTGTTGTTTCTTCCTCAGAATGTCGAGTCGTTCTCAACACTTTGCCGGCGTCGATGCATCGCGCCGCGGTTAGTGAAAAATCGTCGTCTGTTTCGCTTCGTTAATTAGTTTCGTCCTCGTGAAACGCGAGTCGTTCGCCATCGTGACGTCACAGATATTTTTAACAGTGAACGTTCGTGCGCGTGAGGAAATATATCGGTAGCTGATGCAACGAGGTGCAAGCTGAAATATCTAACTCTATAGTTAAAAGAACGTGTTGAAGGCACAGAAGCTTGGTTCTTAACGCTTGGGTGTCGAGACGTTGCGTATGAAAAATCGTTGTCTTCTCCCTTGTTAATCGGTTCTGGGCCGCGAGACGAGGCTCGCCCGGTATCATTCATCTTCCAGTAGCATCGCAGAAACTGCTACCACCGGCGTGTACGTAACAAATATCGTCGACCTTCGATACAGGATCGAGGTGTTCCTGTAAATGAAAAACTGATCCCGAAGCGGTCGCTGGAAGTCGTTCCAGCCGTGCAGAAGAGGAGGGGGAGGTGGACAGGGACGCAGGGAGCGTGTTGAACCGCAGGACTTTCCACCTGCTCCGGATCTTATCTCGAACGATGAAACGCGAGTGGTGCATGGGTGCACGTGCACGCGGAGCGCAGCAGCCCTCGGCGGTGCATCCTGCGGCGTGAATGGAGGGCGAACGTGTGCGCGTGCGCGTGCGCCGCCGCGGAAGATTAATTAATATCGCAATATCGTCGGTCGTACGCCAATGACAAATTGGAGAAAGTGAGCGGCCCTCGCGGTGGCCGTGGCTCCTCCGGCTAGGCACGTCATCGTGATAAAGGAACCATAAAGGGATTATGCTCCGTGGAAACCTTGAGCGCCTCTATTACGAGAGGTCGACGTCTTCTCTCTTTCGATACCCGGAGAGAAGTTGAAAGTCCGCCGAGTCGACTGGAAAACCAGCATCGAATGGAAAGCGTCGCGAGAAAGGGGAGGCTAACAAGGAGGATACAGAATCGTCGGCTCATCGATTTCATTGAGATTTCGAGCACTGGTAGATCTTGCTACCTCATTTACAAATATACAGGGTGTTTAGCCACCTCTGGGAAACATTTTAATGGGAGATTCCAGAGGGCAAAATAAGACGAACATCAAGAATACCAATTTGTTGATTGAGGCTTCGTTAAAATGTTATTAACGATTAAACTTCTGCCTGTAGAACGACAATTTGCGAATAGATGCACGGGCGCGATAGTATTTCTCACCACAGGCGAGGTATATGAGTAGACCTCTTACAACTTATGGACTTTCGTGACCCAATCTGACTACCATACAGACCGGAAAATTTTTCGGCGAAAAAAAATTTCAAATCATTCTAAAAAATTTATTTTTGCTGCGAGGATCAATTATAATCATTTTTGGTCAATACACATACCCTAGAAAGCCTAACCATTTTCGAGAAAAAAATTCCTTACCGAAAATATAATTTCAGGCCAGAAATGTCACTCGAAAATTTCATGCGTATTTTTAAATCGTTATAACTTCTGAACGGATTGAAGGATTTTAATGTTTCAAAATGCAAATAATGCGTATTTTAGTAGGGAATATGTAGGCTAAGTTTTATTCTCGAAAATCTGACCAACTTTGGCGGAGCATATATACTAAAGTCGTATATGTATAATACAGTCGATAGAAGCAAATTTAGTTGTGATAGGAAAATGGGGAAGACGGGGTTTGAGAAGCACTGGTCGAAGGGTTAAAGAGTCTGTGGCGCTGCTTCGCTGCGGGTAGGGGATCTCGTGAGAATTCCGTAGGAGGGCAGAAAAGGAAAGGAGGGGGCGCGTTTCGTCCGGGCCTGCCAGTGGACTCATCAGTAAGGCTTTCTAGCAGGCCCTGCCTTAGACGACTGGGATATTGGGAAGTCGTTCGAGGAGTGTATATATAGCAACGGAGGGGTCGGTCGAGCGCTTGTGAGAGCGCGACCCCTCTAGTGGCGAGCATGGGAGGCGACGCCACATTACCCCCCTGCCAGTGCTAACGATACCGGATTAAGTCTACTATTTACAGGACTTATCGAATACTATGTACATTATCTACAGTTGTTCCGTTCCTCTGGGACTTGTCGTCGTCGTCGTGTCTTCGTATAGCGCCTCTATCTCGATTGACGATCACTGGAGATTTTTCTCTGATCCTGGCTAGAACTTCGATTCTATTGCCGTAGGATATTGCGTGATTTCTGGCTGCTGCGTGGTCGTTCTCTTGATCGTCTGGCGCGGCGAGTCGTCCTCGTGCCTTGCGCTCCTGAAGTCATCGAGCGTATATGCTGCTGTCCTACCTGTGGCCCCACTATGCGTGCTATTGCTGCTGCTTCGAATCCTGCCAATCTGTGTCCTCCTGGAGACGACGGCCTCGTCAGGTAGATTTGGTCAGGACCGAGCGATCGAGTGAACGAAAGGCCACCTTAGGAGAGGGATTACGAAAGAGCTATTTGCTAGTACGATTAGACACGGTTGTTCGGCGCTGCCTCCTTCGTCCTACGCTGCGTGCGGGTCTGCGGTTTCCTGGAAAATTCTCGAGCTGCTTCCTAGTTGTCCAATTCACCGTCCGGGTCACCAATTGTGGCGCTGCTTCGCTGCGGGTAGGGGATCTCGTGAGAATTCGTAGGAGGACAGAAAAGGAAAGGAGGGGGCGCGTTTCGTCCGGGCCTGCCAGTGGACTCATCAGTAAGGCTTTCTAGCAGGCCCTGCCTTAGACGACTGGGATATTGGGAAGTCGTTCGAGGAGTGTATATATAGCAACGGAGGGGTCGGTCGAGCGCTTGTGAGAGCGCGACCCCTCTGGTGGCGAGCATGGGAGGCGACGCCACAAGTCCCGTAGTAGCCGCCTCCGAAGGAGTCGCGTAATTCCTCGAGTCACGTATGATCGGTTTAGACGAGTTCTCGTGTCTGGTCGTTTTGCTATGGGAGGCACGCTCGATCCTCGCCTACGACGCGCGTTCCCACGTGAGATTCCACGCACACGCGCGTTGCGTAAACGCAAACACGATCGCGATCCGTTGGCCGTCGCGTATATCGTCGCGGACGTCGATGTCGATCTGGCCGCGTAGGAAGACGACCGTCGGGGCGGAAATGTCGCAGCGAAATTTCATCGCGACTCCGGTACTCGGACAATTAAGCAACGCGGTCGTAAAAGCCGATTACAAGTTCCTTACGAGCACCGTCTTTCGTTAATAACGATATTTAATCCAACGGCGTTCCCTCGAACACCTCCAGCCCCAATTTACGTTCGTGGCTCATTACCGTCACGGCGAACGCCTCGACGACAGTCTCTGAAACCGATAAAAGTCACCGGCTCGCTAATTTACACGGTCGTTTCGACGCGCGGCTAATTCGCCTCCTCTCGAAACGCAACGATTGCGCAACCTCTTCGACGAGGAAGCGTCGTAGGCGTGTTGCACCGGTGCACGGTCGTCGTAAACTCACTCGTAAACGGCCCAGCCAGAGCTACGCTACCCGGCGAGCGACCGGCACGGGGAACGATCCCAACCGGGGCAGTATTTTCCACAAAATCCACCGAGGACACCGCCGGTAATCGTCGAACAAGCCGTTCCGGAAATTTAGCGACGACAGGTGCCAGGGAATCGCGATGAACTTTAACGAGCGAACCGGTGCGCTCTGATTTTAACCCCTTCGCGACCAAAATTATCCCAAGATTCTAGAAAGCGTCGATAATACCAAGCTAAATTATTTTATATGCAGGAGAAACGGTTTATTATCAGTACTCTTATTTACTATTTGTTAAATTACTTGGATACGTAAATGGAAGTAGATCGTGAGTTGTTGATCAGACAGGAATAGGCGTACCGTGCGATTACAAGGAATTAACGTTTTCGTAATAGTTTCTAATCTTTCATTATGTCGTGTCGGAACCATATTACGCTTCGTTTGAATTTATACGCTGAATACTTCTCGGTTCTCAGTCGGTGAAGCTTCATTAAAGTCACGTGGGTCCGTCCGTGAAAAGATTCCCCGCTGGATGAAGACTACGCTTGAAAGAGTTTCGTTCGTGACTCTGTAATTACGAGTGCACTGTAAGGTTTGATCGAAGAGTGAGCGATGTTTAATTACGAGCCCCAAAGGTCAAGAATTGCATACAAAGAACATTGTCAATGAGGCATCCGAGCAACGGCGATATTGAAAAAAAATTTTAGCGAAAGGAAAGCGTGTGCCTCGACTAGCACAATCGGTACTAAACGTTCCATCTTGGAAACTAGAACTGAGCGTACGATTGTGAAAAAACTGGGAAAGTATAGGATGCGTCCCGATGATTTCATACGAGCGGAAAAAAATTTCCCATCGATTTCCTTCTGTGCTTTCTACGAGAAAGAGTATTTAAAAAATTGCATCTTGACCTAATGGAAGGACTCGAGTACAATGTAAGAGATAGTTCTTTTATGAGCAGTTTGCAAGGTGATCTCCCATTTCTCTGAAAATGGTGGCTGCGATCTTATCTGCGATCGAAAGTGGTTCGAGTAAATACGCGTCGCGCTCGATCGCCAGAAGTATTCCGGTCTTAATAATTTCCAAAGAAATCTCCACGCCTTTCTCTTGTCTCCATTTAAGAGTAGCCGGGCGACGAAGTGGAGCAGGAAGTGCCTCCGCGGAGCCTGAGAACCGTTTACCCAAGAGTTTCCTGCCCCGGGACTGCGAATAATTTTCTGCGAGCCACGGCAAATCCGATTGCCACGACGCCGCTCGAGCACAGGGACCCGCGATCGTTATCGGTTTCCGAAGAACGCGAATTTCACAACGGCGACGGAACGCTGGCTGCCGGCTACGCGACCAGCTGTTGCGAATTTCGAGTCGAGACGTTTAACGCACCCGTGATCGACAGATCTGTTCACGCTGCTCGAAAAGTCGTGCGCGGCACGGGAATCGCTAGATCAAGATTCCATCCGATTATAATTAAATGCCAGTTACTCGAACGCCGAGTGCAGAAAGATCGATTCACCGGCTCTCGATTATCTGGATATCCTCTGGATCGAGCATGTCGATCAACCGGTCCCCGATCCGTTCGATCTTACGGTCGGCTTGACCTTTCTGTTATTGTTTGTTTTATTTGTTTATTTGCGGGGAACAGGGGGCCTTTGCCATACGCGGCGGAAGGCGATACAATTCCTTAGTCACGAAACGAGTAATCGCGTTATCCCACGATTACACGTAACGTGATCTTCGGTGACTCTGGCGATCCAGGAAATAAGTTGACACGATACGATTAATAAAATATAAATTATTTAAACAGTCTGTAAGATGATTGGAATTTGGAGAAATTAACCGTAGTTGGTTCCTCGAGTAATAACAACGCAACGCTCCGTGAACAATCCGTCGAGATAACCGGTGGAATAAAATCACGGCTATTACGCGTGTTCCACGTCGTTCGGTTTCTCTCGCGGCGATTTATGTACCGCGACAGCGGTGTCCCTGTTTGGACAGTAGCCTAATTGTAGTTTACCGTAAATTGTGGCCAGAAGCGGCACGGTCGCCGTCGTTGCTACTTCCTGCAACCGTTCCAATGAACGCGATAATTCAGCCAGAACCAATCACGAAATCGAGCACCGTTTTACAAGCAACGGCTCGCCTCTGTCCACCAGCCTTTACCACTTGGAGGTTTCGCGTCCCGGAGCCAAGCGCGAGATTGCTGTCGTTTTTATTGTAGCCATTATGTTTGCCGGTCGCTATCATCAAGCGCTACCATTATTATCGCCAGCGCGCACTCGATCGTGTGTCGCCGCTGGTGAAAATTAATGATCATTTTCTGGCGCTGGTTCGCGATCGGCGCGCGTTTGATCCCGTCCAGCACGTATCGCGCCTTCCTTCTCTCCGACCGGGGCAATATTTCCTCCGAGACCTCGCGATGACAGGAAACGATCGTTCAGGCTCGCCCGTGACGCGGAGGCCTCGATAAATCCACGCTGTCCTCGCGATTTCTGTCGCGGTCCTTCGAGACGAATCGCGACCGTTTCACGCGCGAAATAGTTTACCTCTGCTACGTCCTGGATCGAAAGCGTTCGGCGTTTTACGGCTTAAGAAACGCTCTCGTATTGTACGTCCCACAAAAAATGAGCCTTCGGACTTCAATCGGTCGCGGCATCAAGAAACGCTCCGTCAACGTCCACTTTCGCGTGATCTCGCCGGACTATTTTAGAAACACCTTGCACTTTGTACAGTAAGCGTTGCAAAAGATTCACAAAACATATCAGAAATTCTATTTTTCTGCAAGTATACATTAGAAGATGTTTTGACGTTGAGAATCTCAATTAAAAATTTGATTACACCTCGAGAACTTTAAGATCGATCGTCTCGAAGACGAAGTATCACCACGGGAAAACTTAATTCCACGCGTTCGATTAACTTCTGCGCGACGAGTCGCGCGTTTAAACGTTATTTATGTTCGGTTTATGTTATTCTACGGTTATGCAAACGGGATAATAACGTAGAGAAGCGACGCGTGGACGATACGAGGACCGTTAATGGTATCGTCGATATCCTTTGGCTAAGCCTGCCTTTAGAATCTTTTTTTCTCGGACGGTAGAGTTTTCGCTCTTACTTTCTCGGATACCAGGCGCGCCGGTTTTATGGACAGGACAGTCGGAATAGTAATGGTGCTTAAGCGAGTTCCGTACGCGCGGTTTTTTTCATCGCGCGTCGAACGCGAAACGGCCGGTAAGGTTTATTTACGTTTAGACGCGTTGCACCGCGCGTGGATTACGAAAGAAGTGAAAATAGTCGTGCAGGGGTCCGCCGAAACGGTCCTCGGCTATGGAAAAATTTAATTAAAACGCCGCCAAAAGAGCAGAAGCAGCGACTACGTTTAATCCGTCGAGATAGAGGCACGTTCATCCCGATTTTCTCTCATACTCGCTTATTGCGAACCAAGCGACGAGAGGCGTTCGCTAATCGCCATAGTAGCGGGTTTTGCTAGGTTTACGGCTCGTGGTAACTGAAATTGATTTTATTTTTTCGTTGGTCGAAAAGGAAATTCAATTACTATCCCCTTAGTTCGGGGGAAATTATTTTAATTGGAAAATACCTTAAGGAGCTTAAATTGGAGCTGATAATATGCAAGGAATAAAACAGTTTTGTTTCCCTATTTGGTCGTTCGCGAAGAAAATTATATGGACCATTGGTTTATTCCTCGAAATGGTCAATTTGTAGGAAATAATTGAACTATTCTTCCGAAAGTGCAGTAAAGATTCAATGACAAGAACGCTATCTCGTACGTGTATCTTTAAATTATGTTAACGTTATCGCGTGTATTGAAAATCCTACGAATTCCCCGGACGACCCAGTAAAATAGTATCGGTACCTGGTCGAGACTGGAAAAGGTTGGATAACTGTAACGTAGATATCGGATAGATAGCCGTGGATATCGGAGAAAGCGTAATTTTGTCGCGTAGCGAGACCTAACTGGTCCACATTCTCCTCGTTATACGAACAGAATAACTGCGCAAGGACGTTGTTTAATAGATCGTTTCTACGGGACTTTAGAAGACAATGAGTCCATGATCCTTTCATGATATAAATTCTACTGAAGGTGCAGACCGATCCAAGGATAATTCATTGATCTAACGTTCCATAGAAAGGATCCGTAAGCTCCCTTGGACCGCCAAGAAGGGTTTCTCAAGAAAGTTTCCAACAAACTACCCTCGCGATGGTATTCTACGAACGTTGTATCGGTTCACGACTCGTTTCGACTCGGCCTGAATCGGTCATCGGTCAATAATGCCGCGACAGAAGAGAGTTTTGCGAGCGGAGAGTATTTGTCGGATGATTCAAAGCCGGTCGTCGGGGATCGGAATGCGTTCGGGGTAGAATTTTCGAGTCGTGACTTGAGAGCGTATCGTCGACAATCGCCGTCGACGGAATACGGAATCCTCGCGTTCTATAAATACGTTTTCCGCTGGCAAGACGACGCTGGCAAGGCCTTAAAACAAACGTTGGAACCGAACGACGAGCGCCAACGACGAAAGGATTCTCGAGGAATCGCGTGCCCGACGAAATTCGATTTTCTCGATCACCTGTGCGAAATAGAGTCACGATCGCGGATCGGGTTTTCCTCGAATTCGATCGTTCGTCGCGACAACGCCCGAATGGATTAGCAAAACGCAAATGAATCGCAGCCGCATATTTGCGTAGCGCGCCATCGACTCGTACGCAGGCCTGTTCTTTACGAGTTAATCCCCGTGCGATGCTGTCCCCCTCCTCGCCCGGTAATACAATATTGCCATAGATACGGGATCCCGATCGGTAATCGATAGTTTTGGCCCCGAGACTGCGTCTACCGGTGACTGCATTTTAGTCGAACACGACTGCGTTTCTCAGCTCTTTAATGTACACGCTTCGCACTTCCGTCGACACCGTTTCAGGAACAACGGTATTCTCTTTTCGGGCGTAGCGGAATCGACCACCCCTTACGTTTGCGCTTAGGAGAAAATTTATGGTAGAGAGTTCGAGTTACTAGTTAGAAGACTAAAATTCGAGTCTATAGCTGCTAGATTCATTGTTTACTCGCTCGGTTGAACTCTTATTATTCGTTTGTGAAACTCTTCACCGGTGGCTACCAGCGTGCAATCCTCGAGTACAAGTTACAGTCGCTCGTCGGCCATTATGGCGAACGATACCACGATACACCTTGGAGAGGCGGTTGGCCTGTTTCCAGAAAACGGTTCCCAATAATATTGATCCCTCGGGGAGGGCATCGTCAGGTGGTTCGCGGTCTCAGGACATTCTTCTTAGCGAAGTTCCTTGCTCCCGGTGAATCGATGGGAATGAAGGAAGAGGGGCACACAGCAGCGTGTTGGGAGAAACAACCTTTGAGCAACACGAGGTAGCAGGCTGCTGCGACGTATCTGCGCAGGGAGGAGACGAAGGGGTCGGAAGGGGCGGGGGAGTAAGACGAGAGGAGAGAAGGAACGAGCGAAGAAGGTGGATCACAGGAGGGTGAGGAGGAGCCAGTGAGATAGAAGGCGTCCTTGATAGACAGGATGCCCCTGCCTGTTGCCTTTCGTACCGTATAATCTTCTCTCTCATCTCATTCGGACCCTTGGACGGGGTGTCGGGGAACGATTTGCACCCGTGCCGCGTCGGGGGCAGCGGTGGCGTGTTACTTGGACGTCGAGTTGCTCGCGGGTCACCGATTCCCTTACAACTTGTCACTTTCCATGGACAATGCTGTGCTAGATCTGGCTAGACGAACAGGGTTTTTCAATTACAGTTTATTCGTAAGGATTTCGAAGAAAGTTCCAGTCCACCCGTGACCACCGTCACAACATTTACAAGACCGAGGAAATAGCTTGATAGTCCCATCAGTGCTATTCGTCGATTTCCTTTCTTCCCACGCGTTGAAAATCGACTAAAAAGCGTCGACGGTGGAAAATTTTCTCGCGATGACCTCGATGAAACGATCTCGTCGAATGGTGGATGATGTTCGGGGCAGCGAAACTAAGCAGGAAACGTAACTAACGCCAGCAACACTTTCCTTCGAATTAACAGCCGGCAAAAGTTTACAATTTGTTCGTAATTGCGACGCGGTTTTCTCCTCGTTCGATTCCGCGCCTCTTTCTCTTTCTCTTTCTCCATACCAGCGCAGCCTGTTTTTGCAAGGAAACAGGAATCGGTTACGATGTTGTTACCGTTATTAATGTTATTGACGAGTCGCGTTACGAGAAATTCCACTCGTACGCTCGCGGGCGAAACCTGCTTTCGACTCGTATCGTAGAATAATGAAGTTTTATCAGCCACGCCCACAATTGGGATCGCGGCGATCAATCTCTGATTCCGGTCTCGCGGAAGAGGTCGTATCGTTGTTTACGTCGGTCTCGCGGCGGAAAAATCGCGGCCGTTCCTTTTGCTCGTTTTTCCTTGTAAACGAGCACGAGTGTTTATAAATCATTCTAACAACATTCGAAACGGTGTCACTGTACGGTACATCGTTGTCCAGCTGGTTAATGGACCTTCCAAATGTTTATGCTTCGTGGACCGTAAATGTGTCGAGAATTCTAGGGCTCGAAATAAGTTAATTTCGTTCCGGTCGAAATATGGCGCGGTCAAAGTACGGACCTTCGAAGACAGCAGTTTCCAACGATGGTTTACGTAAATTGCTTCGCCAATCAATATTTCTCTCCGTGATCTTTAAATGTACGAACTTACTTTCAGCCATAGTGTCGCGTTAATCCCCGATTGTCGGTCGCTGCTAACGGATAATCGGATCGTACTTTGCATGGAAACGATCCTGCTCCCCTCGATTTCAGATTTCATTTCGCTTTCCCGCCTTTTTTGCGAGCCACGGTAACAGTAGCGTAACAAGAATCCGATCAGTGGGTGCGCCCCGTTAGTTGCACGGAAACGAGTTCCCCCCTCGTTCCCTTTCCTCGTTAGGTGTTTCCGACTCTGATACGCGCCGGATATCAGCGCGATATCGTTGCATGCAATTAGGAAAAACGTCGACCGCGACGCCGTGCACAGTTAGTCGTTAATTACCGACACCGTAAGGATTCCTTCCGTCAACGTTTCTAGGTAAACGATAGGCTGATATCAAACTCGCAACATCAAGTGGGACATTTTCCACCTGGTCATTCTAGAGATTATTTAAACAGTTGATATAAAATTGTTCTTATTTGCTAATTCTGTCTTTTCTCTTGTTTCAGGTAAGTCACTCGCACGCATCATACACGAATCCACAGCTACTTTCGAAAGATATTTCTCATCACAGGTATTTATTAACATAGGTAGTAGCTTCGAAATATAAAACACAGCGCGACAAGTTACGGAGCACGCATATTTTAATATTTTTAAAACGGTTCAACGAATTGTTCGCGCGGTAACCGGCGCGATGATCGTTAATCGATGCGATCGTAGGCCGTTCGTGGTTCAGTTTCACGGAAGAAAGAATCTATCAGCCCCATCTATAGATAGCTCGTTTCTTGTTCGTATTTTCTGGTCGCTATTAACGCTGACGATTTCACGATTGTAGCCTCGTAAGTACAGTTCTGGCAGACGGAATTCCATCTTTCCGTCCAACTGCAGATCGCTCGGATCTCAGCCCGGGTCGCTTGATTATAATCTACCCGGCCACTATGGCGGCATGCAATCTGAAACTCGACGGAGAAGCATGTCACTCGGCTGTTCGCAGCTGCCAAGGCCTATGGTTATCCCATCGTCGGACATCCTGTTCGTTTTGCTGGTCGCGGATCCGCGGAATCCCGATCCGTGGATCGGCAGTCAGCCACCAAGCTACCCCGGCTCTCTAGCTCGTAGATCGCGTCGATCGATAGATCTCCCCGGTCGCTCGGTAGCTCGGATCACTGTAATATCGACCCCTTGCCTCCGTATTCGCGCCGTCGAAGGGTCGGGATGCCAGAGAATGGGAGCTCGAACCAGACGGATGCCCCCAGGGTGTATTGAACTCGATCTCTTTAATCGTTCGATCCCTCGGCCGGGATTATCGATTGATACGTAACCGGTGAAATATTTGACTCGGTACCCGGAGGAACGCTGCGATCCTTTGCGTGGAACGAAGAATCTCGCCTTGGTGCTTCCTCGATGGGTTCTCCGATCGTTCTCAGATCGTTTTTTAAATAGTTTTCTCGGGCAGTTATTTATTTATTTACGCCTACGTTTCCTTCGTGACTTCGTTGCACATAATTATACGTGTTTCCTTAGGTTTCCGTAAAACTCAAAGTTTGCTAGGGCGAACCAAAGAATGATTTGTATTTAATAAATCCCCAGTGGTTCGCGACGATCGTGCAGAAACCGCTCGTCTTGTTTACAGAAAGCATAAAGCCCGAGTCTATTATCGTATAAATAACTCGGGATACTTTGCGAGCGGCGTGGCTAATACCTGACCTATAAAACCCCCGGCTTCGAGATGTTTACACTTGGCCATTTTCGCGTGAGTACCCTAGAAACGTTTTTGCGTCTCTCAATTGGCAATAAACGGTGGCAAAAAGCCAACCGAGGGAACAAAGGACGACTTCGGAAACTATCGGTTTCTATCGCGATCCTTTGGAAAGGTGCCATCGTCGTGTATTTTTTACCCCCAGCCGCGAGCGACTGTTATTGCCCTGTGCATCGATTCTCTCGACTTTAAAATTCTAAAGTTTTTAGGTAATATTGTTATTAGCACGGGGACCCGGATCGAGAGCGCAACAGAGTCGTTGGAAGAGCGTTTCGCGTGGATTTCCAATCTAGGTTCCATTCTGCGTGGCTTTAATCTTGCCATCAATCGCAATCAGTCGGGCCCACGAGGCGAAAGCAAAAGTATTCGAGCCCTTTCTCTGGATTCCCTTTCACGGATCGGTCTCCCGCCATTTTTCTCCCGGGGGGGCTTTTGTTCCCCGTGATCGAACGAGCTCCGCTAGATCCCCGCACCCGAGCAGCGAGCCTCTCTTCAAATTACGGAATCGCTAATACGGACCGTTGCGCTCCACAATGGGCTCTAGAAGCCATTTTTGTTTCTATTATTATACGTTCGTTCCACCGACGTCGATTTTTAAAATCTAACAAAATCTCAGGTATCTATAAAACATCGGCCTCGTTTTGTAATAAATTTATTTCCGTGTCTACGGATTGAAAGTTTCATTGGAGTGCACGTATTCTCCCTGTAACTATCGTTCGGGCTAATGCGCAATCACGTATCGGCCGATGGAGTCGCGATAAAAGCGCAACGACGATCGCGAGAGGCCATCCACCGATAAAATCCCGACCCCGACATTGTCGTTGCACGATGCGAATGCAGTTATTCGGCCTGGCCGCGATACAGTTTTAATAGGGGGTCCCCTGGTAACCGAAGTCTCGGCTCTATCTTTATCCAGCCGGGTTCGTGTCGGTTCCCCCTTTTCTTACCGAGTGCGTTCCAACCCGGTGTCCACTCGAGAGTTTTAATCTCGAGAGTCGGTATCGAGAATAAGAGCTCTTTCACGCGAACAAGCGGAAGAGCCTTCGTGCTGGAAGGTGCCGCGTCACTCTTGATCCTAGAAACATCGAGCCTCCGAGACCTTGTAGAGAGGCCTCGTCCACAGCCCACCCATGTCTCCATGTATTCTTTAAAACGAGCTAAAGTTTAGTTTTTCCTTTCGTAAAACTCTTTTTCACTAAGATGGAGTTGCCTTTTCTAAGTGTGTCGTGAAAAAGAGACGAGTACTTGTATCGGAGTGTCTTAATCTCGATAGCGTCTCTTGAGATCGAAACTCATCAGCGGATAAGGCATTTTTTGTTATCGATATTAGAAGCAAAAAGTCGCGTCTAGGAAGTTTTCCCCAAGCTGTGCAAATTTTATGAGTTAGGGCTTGCAAAAACAAAGTTTCGGTCACAGTTATTCGTTTTTACTGTCCCTCGGTTGCTAAGGGTCGCGTCCCTCAGAACTATCCGAGCGCACATTCCTTACGGCCATTGCACGCTAGAAGTTAAGTGGGTCCTCCAAACCCGTTCCTTTTATGTCTCGAATAACGATGAAGAGAAGGCTAGTTACTGGAGTTCCACCCCATCGGTGTGACGCAGTCGAGGGTAGATATATTACTCCTGAAACCATATTACATATTTCTCAATTGTTTTTCACACGGTCTCTGTCAGTCTGACCCCCCAGGGAATTTTATTTTAAAGGTTGAACTTTCTCACAAGATATTTTCGACGACTTCTGTAAATTTCGATTAAATATAAAAACGATGGAAATATAATGCGGCACCGTTCGAGTAGCGTACGATATCTGCGTGTGCACCAACGCTCCGGTGCAATTCTCATTCAGGTTCGGTCTCCTCGGTCGCGCACGTATGCACGCACGTACGTTTCCATTTAATTCCCCGTCCCGTCCCCGTCGCGACGCCAAGGTACGCCTGTCCGTGTCCCTGCGCGAACCGGAGTTCGTTACTGTCGAGCGCGAAACGATTTGCCCGAGACGCCGCGTGGCCAGTGGGACGTATGATCAAACAACACTTGACAGGCCCGAAGGACAACCGCAAGTGTACCGTCAGCCTGACACTCTCCGCCGTGCCGAGATTAGATATCGACGTTAACAATCGGGCTCGGCATGAAAATCGTCGTGCGCCGCGCCGCGCCGCGTATTGCACGACAACCTAAACGGTACGTTTCTCTCGCCGCGCCTATCTTATCCGTCTCTAATACCGCTGTAAACCTACCTAACGCCTCTAAACCCTAAACCCTTACTTCACATACCATCCACTTACCCTCTATAGAACTCCGGAGAGACCAGAACTCTGCGGGACGCCCGAAACTCAAAGTGTTTGGAGTCCTAATAGGTCCACCGTGGCGAATTTAGCTATTTCTACCTGCACCCCTACTATTTACCCTAGCAACGAGAAGCCAGTTTATTGAGTTCACAAACGGGGAACCATAATCTAGAATCATTAACCCTCCCGAGTCTTGATTCCGAGTACTAGGGTCTCTTTTACCTGGTCAAACTTAATAGACTGTCTCCAATTCCTCTGTGGCGAATTTAGCTATTTGTACTTGCGCTTCTACTATTTATTCTAGTAACGAAAAGCTAATTTACCAGTAGCCGTAATCTAGAATTATCAACCCTTTTGAGTCTTGTAGTGCAATTGGAACTAAGGACGTTTTCTCTAGGATCAGTTTCAATTCTTCTTTATTTGGGTGCGTGGGTTCTCTACATTCAGCTATTTGACACCACGTTTTCCATATCTTACATAGTTTACATTACTCCCTTTCTTACCCCTTTTCTATTTGCCTTACTCTAAACATATTTAGTAAAACTATAAAATAAGAACAGACAACCACAACGTTTCTTAATTTCTTATTGCTTCCCCCATGCGCAGGACATGCCCCGTTTCAGTCATAACATTGTAAAGGTCTGTTCTACCTGATGAAGCGTATAACTTAACAGTAACGAAATCAGCGACAAGACCAGCGATTTAGAAACGCAATAACGCAGAAATTGAATGAGAAACCTTATCCAGGAATACGATTTACGGAAATTGAGGTTGTAGCGAAAATGGACGTCCGAGGGTCATTGGGGTCGCGAAGGACGAGTATCGTTATCGAGGTTTTGCGCGGGCCGATGCTAACGAGGCTAGAATAATCCCGGATCGGGGTCCCCGGCTTCGGTATATATATTTTGATACTCTGTGGCGTGTTATCGGGGGCCGATTTAATAGATCGTAAACGTTTATCGTCCGGTCTGATCTCGACGGGGCCACGGGGATCAGCGGGGAATCTGGTAAATAGGGGAGATCGTGGAACGAGATCGCGGAGGGAGGAATTTCTCAGGCGAGGCCGTTTTTTCCCACGGATCGCGTATAGAGGCGGATCGCGCGATAAGACACGGTTGATTTGTTAGTTTGGCGTGGCCATAGGCGGGAGGGGGAGGAGGAGGAGGAAGGGACACGCGATACGCGGCGAGTCGCGGCTGTGTCGCGCGGACGCTGCGCCGACGAAGCGGTTGCAACGTCTAAGCCGATGGCCAAGCCTGCTATTCCTGTACCTTCTATACTAGACGGCGTAGCGCAGGGCAATGACACTCGCTCGTCCCTAGCCCGACTGGCTTCTTCGCGCTCGTTGCAGGTGCGCCTCCGCCTTCTTGCGTGCAACGCCCGACGCTAATTTAATCAATCCCCGAACCAACGCGACCCTGGACGATTCGAACCATCCTTGGGTCCTCCCTGACCCGCCTTCCTCCTCTCCTCGCCTTCCCATCAAATTGGAATAATATCAAAATTTAAACTCGAGTTAACCCTTGAATGGACTCTCAATCTCAACCGAATTATTTTACTTAACGTTGATTTTTACCAAATTGGCGAATGGAAATCAATTTTCAGGGCCGCAGTAACCCCAATGATCCACTTGAGGGTTATTAGAATTAAGTGGCATTTTGCCTGTCAAATAAATCACTAAAAGTGTATGAAAACATCGAGCGACCCAACGAAGGAAACGACCGCTCGTTCGTCGAGGGTTTCCGTTTCCAATTTCACGTGTTCGCTTGGCCGGTGCGTGCGCTCGTACCGCGCGGACGCTTCGATTTTTCCGGTGGACGGACGATCCTACTTGTCGCGCGAACGCGACGAATCTCTAATTAATGCCGTCGACCGCTCGGCCGTTATTAAATTTCCTTTGGCGCGCGGTCTTCGAGGATGTGCGTGTCGCCTCTACCCGCGAAGCAAATTGGAGCGGATTCGATTCTTCGGGATTTTTTCGCGCCACGAAAAGATCGTTTTCTTAATGATACGTCCGCGCGACCGTACGACGGGTGTTTTTTAATCAGCCTGTAGGCACGGTTCCCTGGCACGAGGCTTTCGCAGAATTGGCACGGATTTCTTTTTCTGCGGGGCCAAGAATATGTCAGCCACGGGGAGAGCTCATCGGGGAAAACCAACGTGTCAAGCTCCCTTCTGGCCGCACGTGGGCGTTTATACTTAGTTTCGTCATTTGGGTCGCGCCAAATTGCAACGGTGCCCGCCGCGACGCGTTCGTCGCTAAAGCTCCCGAGTGCAATAAACTTTGCATTCTTGCGTCATTGCGACCGTCGTGACTCGTAACAACCAGTTGTTTACCCCTAACGATGCCAGAGTCCACCTCCGGAACAATACCTTTGTTCTTCTGCGTTTATCGAGAGACGTTCGGCCACGGAGAATCGAGAGTCGAATCTTTTTTACCTTGGTTTTATCGTCGATAAACGATCCGAGGTATTTTCTAAACGAACACTGGTCGAGCAGATTAATAGACAGTCGTCGAAAACAATATTCGCGGTGTCGAATTTATACGGTTGCAGGTACCTTTGTCTTCGTTCCTCGGAGTGAGACCTTACAAAATCGTTGCTAGCACCTGCCACCGCCAGAGGCAATTAAACAGGAACGTTGCTTAACGCTTCTTATTAGAGGTTGCTCCCTGCTAATTTCTTTCTTTCCACGGAAAGATTTCCAAGCCGCGGTTCGCTGACCTCGCGAATTTCGTATCTTTCGTTAACGAAGATATTACGTTACGAAAAACAGAAATTTGCCTGACAGTTGCAGTATTAATTTCAATAACCAAATACAATGTGACAGTGGATTAGATTTCGAATGTGAATCCAAACGAACGCCTAGGATCGCGAAGCGAGGCGCTGCAATATCGTTCGCCGCTACCGGAAATTAGTTTCTCATCGCGGATAGGTTGGTGCATGCATTATCGGAGTCATCGTGCGAAACTGGTAGCAAATTGAGGGTTATTCGAACCACTGACTGCTATTTCTGCGTCACGGATCGCGATCGTCGGCCCTTTTTGTCGTCTCGTTTGCTCAGCGAGAGGTTGATGCAGCATCTTTTCGCCCTTAACGCGATCGACCCCCAGCCACGAGGAGATCCGTTCGTAAGGTCGATTCAATGAACCGTGCCGGAAGGAACGTTATCATTTACCATTCCCTCCTTACCCTCGATCCTCTTCGATTCACCCGCGACGCCATACGGCAACGTTGTTCTTGGCTCGATGCCAAGATAGGGCGCGATATCAACATCGTTGGAGATCATCCCGGCAGATACTAGGATAGACGCTGTTAACTGGCAATTTCGCGAACCAGCCGTTCTATTAAACGTCTGAAAAATCACCGCAACTACCGGTTTTCTGTGTCCCAGGCCAACGGCTGCCACCGTTTCCACGCGATCCGCTCCGCATACAGGCGATAACAAAAATCGCGAAAATATTAGCTTGAATCTCGAAACGCTGCGTTCTCAGAAAGCTACGTCTTTATTTGATCGAAGCACGACTTTTAGAATAATTCGCCAACGGGTTGAATATAATATAATCGAAATTCACAGAGACACAGAATATTTATTTAATTCCATGAGACTTCCTTTCGGGGGGCGTTTAATTGTCGACGAAAGTTCTGGCCTCCGAATTGGACAATCGCTTAATAAGACGGCGGCGCGGGTAATGAGGCCTTCCTCGAACGTTTCGAGAATTTAATTCCGTGTTAGGAAAGCCTACGACGGTTGCACAATTCTTGAATTCTGCGCGGAAGGGATTCTCGGTTAATAGTTCCTTGGAACATCATCGCTGCTGACACTGTGTACGTCGTGCTGTTACTCAATGTTGCTCAACGCGAGATTCGTCGCAACAGTTTCGTCAGAGGGTCTCCACGGGTTCACGGTGGGATAGATTTTCCCGAAACGGGGTCAAGATTCGAACGATGCACTTTTTAATCGACCGTGAATATCTCGTAATTATTGGTGAGAATTTTTGGTCGAGATCTTCGGTTGTATTGGAAGGCATCATCGATTATTTTATTGTATTTCAAATGGTCTTGCAAATTTATTAATACTCTGATAAAGTAATAGAATGATTTTGTCGTTACGGTCGTTCGTCCGGTTTGGTATCTCGGTCCAGCGAAGGCGTGGTACCTTCCAGGGTAGAGAGTACAGGTGGTTTCGAGAATGGCGAGTCTGGTCGGAGGAGGTCGGCTTAAGCGTGCCACTGTGTCAGTAACAGTACTCCTCGTAAAAGAGGCTCGGCCTCGGAGGTCGCGACCTGCGACCCGTCTACGTGATACCCCTTAACGCGTAACGAGCTTCAAACAGTTCTCAAAACCACCTGCCTGCAGGCCTATTAAAACCTCGCTAATAAGCCAGGCCGACCAAGGATGACCGCGTTTCGAGCCGAGATCGACTAGCGAATACCTCAGTGGTGGCCAAACCTTCTTACGATACGTATCGCCCGTCTTAAACACTCAAGAAGAAATTCCGTACCGTCAAATATTAACAAATGGTTCTGAAAATAACTGTTTCAACCTCTCGTGTATCAGAATTAAAATAGATAAACCCGGAAAAAATGGAATTACCATTACGGGATACTTTGATTCTTCCGTTTGTATCAATTCTATTCGATCGTCGAATGCTATTTAAAATTGATAATTGCGCTTCGTACTGATTTGTGTAGGCGTTCGTAAATCAAACGAATCGTAGAGGAGGCCTGGAAGAGCCGCAGTTTGGCCACCGTTGACATACGTTATCGTAGAACAGGGGTCGGCAACCTCCCGAGGCGAAAAGAATCGAAATTCCATGTTTGAGAAACGAAAAGAGCCACGCACGCACATAACGCGATATCCTTGTTTATAAACTTGTGTAGCGTCTATTCCTGACGCGACTTTTGAACTTTCGGAGCACGGTCATCGATAAATTGCACGATTCTTTCCTAGCTTGGATCTTCGAGGAGCGAATAAAATACCTTGCTTCTCCGATCTAATCGATAGTTGTGAAACGTAGGAAAACTAGGAAGGCGTAAAGCTCTTTTATAACAGCTAGTGTTAGAGGAAGACTCTGTTGCTACGACGTGTCTTCCTACGATTTTTCTACGTGCTTCCGTTAACGTAGACCCTTATTGTCATCCATAATACCTTCAAACCTTCCCGAATCATCGACGATATCGAAGGTGGTCGGTGGTCAGAGATCACCTAGGGAATTTCGGGGGAGGTGACAGCGTGACAGGTTGAGGATCTTATCAAACGTTCTCCCTGACGCGACGCCGGTTTGAAACGTGTCAATTAATCCCGGAATCGCGTTTGCTCGAGTCAGACGTTTCTCACAACGGACCGTGGGCCGATGACTTTTTCCAATCCTTCGTCCCCTCGGGGCCCATTGATTTCCATCGGCGAGTCTGTCTAGCCCGGCATCCCAGAGCGGTTCGGTGACGAAACTCGGGATACCGTATTAGACAGGAATCCGTGCAGACCGTTTCGAGGTCCAAGTCTCTTTCGAGTGAAAGGCCGAATGAGTTGAGAAACACGCGGACAGAGACAGACGGAAAGGCCTCTGATGGGAGACCAAAGTTGCCCAACTCTGGCGCGGCCGATACTGAAATTGAAATTCGAGAAACTCTCGTGAGAAGTTCGACGCGATCGGGACACAGGACTCCGTGCCTCGATCCTCGTCCTGGACCGGATTAAAATTGATATCGGTATCGCTTGCTCGCTTTCCACGCGGATCGTGGGGGCAAAATTGAATTCGACCCGATTCATTGACCCGCTCGAACCGTCACGACCCGTCGCGACACTGTTAACCGCCTAACGGTCGACGCTAACTGCCTGTGGAATCAAAGTTTAAACGATTCTATTCCTGGCTTCGCTGCATCGAGCCTTCGTAACAACCTCCAACGCTTTTTGTATTTCGCCGGCCGAGAAATTCGTCGAACGGATCTTAGCAATATTTTAGATAGAAGGAATTCGAGACAAATTAGTTTGGTAATATTCATTAAGCGCAGGAATTTCCTAGCAATTGTTTTCATATACCGTTTAAACTCAGCTCGTGCGATTCGACAAATTGCTACAATTACCGGGCGCAGTTATACGAGGAAACATTAGGAAAATAAGATACTCCGGGGTCTCTCTGTTTTCACTATGGGCGGTTTAATCATTGGTATAATGCCCGGTACATGATCTTTCTGACAATCTCTTAGATATATTGTCTCGTTCGATTCAACAAGTTACCAGAATCGCCTGCGTTCTATTTCATGGAAGGAAAGAGAGACGTTGCCCAGGTCTTTCTTGCCTCGAGCACGAGAAAATTAGTCTTGGAATCATGTTAGGCGCGCAATCTTGCTGGAAATCGCCTAAATAAGCTATCTAAAATCTAATTACTCGTTTCTACGACTACGGTCGCTGTATTTTATTCCGGCGATACTTTAGGAAGACTGTAGATCTAATTCCGTGTATCGACTATGAGCAACTCGGTCTTGTATCGTCTTAATGACTACATGATCTTGCTAACGTCTCGGATAAGCTGTCCGGAACCATCTTAGATGGCACTTCGATGGGTAGTTGCGACTACGATTACAATCCAGTACTGGAGTTGTTAAGGATCGGTGCACGAGATAACAGAAGATTCACGTCTGATTTATATAAATTAACGAAATCGAATAGAACGCGGAAGCATCGACCTACTCGTTTCAACGCGCTCGAACTCGCATATTCCATTTTATTTAATGCGTTGTACTCATGAATATACAAAATTTACTCTACAGGAAAATTATTCAGATCGGTGCATCTATAAAATTGCACTCTGCAACTTCTTTCACGTTTTTTTCTATTTTACTTCCATTTCCTCTCCGAGCAATTTTGTTATTTGCTGTATTTTCCTACGCAATAAAGTATCATCTTCGCGCTCTATCGAGCGAATGATCGAATTCTCCTTACGTACGGAAGAAAAATTGTTCCCATTAATCGGGTCGATGGCCCTCGAGGACGATTCGAGCCACTTTCCAGGCCATTTTTGGAGCCGAGACGCAACCGGCGCGACGTTTCCTTTCAAGGTTAACCTAATTCGACCTGCCTAATTACTATTTCTGTCTTGGGCCGCGCGAGCTCGTCCCCGTTGACGTGAACTTCCCTTTCGGGCTCGTTTAAAGCGCCCACGCGATGCGAACGTGACTTTATGCAGCCGGCCGCGCGCTGATCGAATGAAGATCGATATTAATTTGAAGTAACGGGACGGGAGGTTCCTTTGTGCCCGATACAAAGGCTGTTTTACGATGCGTGTCGTCGGTGTCGCGTGTATCGGTATGCAACGACGTCGTTCCGATCATAACGTTACTCGCGTTAGCGCTTTCAAATCGTTTCTATGACAATAAGAACGGAATTTTATTAGACTATCCGGAACGTAAGAGATTACAGGTTCTGTTCCTTTCGTGTAAGCGTTCCAGTGGTGTAGATCAAACGAATAAATACAATTGGTTCTGCACGAGGCGATTGTCTGAATTCGACCACTGTTTTATGGGCTTCTTTGGATGACAGTTTTGTTAACTACGCGATCCCAACGAAATACATTGACGTTTATAGTTTATGCCTCAAATTGTGGTCTCTCAACGTACGAAATTTTCATCGATTTGATAATGTTGAAGTAAAAAAACTCCCCATCCCACGTTGTTAGGATGTCGACCTTACAGGCGCAATAAAGCAATCGGGAAAACCCCGAGACTTCGAAGTCGCAGCGACTAGGTGTGTCGCAGGTCAAGCGTACCTGAAAAAAGGTTGATCCTTATATTTTGAACTTGCTTGAAGACTGCCGTTTTTCGGCAGTTCGACGCGACGAGTCGGCGCGGACAGGACACTGTAGAGTCCTGGGATATTTTCCTTTACACACAAATATATATAAGTTCTTTATCAAGAACTGTGTCTTTTTTTATTAAAGAAGAAGCTTTCATTAAATCATAATAACACTCTGAATAGATAACAGGGAAGTATTAGATTCTCAGGTTTCATTCAGCTATAAATGTAATATAGGAGATTAAAAGCATACACCAAATTTCACGCACCATTCATCTATCACGATCATCCGCCATTCGAGGGTTAAATTCAGCCAACAGTTGACGAACGATTTAAAAAATGGCCGCGGTGGTATGTACGGGGACTTTTTCTCGCAAACAATGGTGGAAAGCGTAAAGAGACAAAGTCGTACAGTTTCGCGTGGAATTCCAGCGAAAGTCCCGGTCCCCCGTAGGATCGGTGCAAGGTCTCGCCCATAGTTCCAGGCGGCGAACGGAACGAAAGATATTAAATCGGTTGGACAAACGTCGGGCCTAACGATCGCCATGTAGAAGGGAAAAAACGAACGTTCCGGTCGTCGAGATCGATCCCCGCGGTTCCCCTTGCGTGTAATTTCTTCGATCGTCTAAAAAGGGAATATTCCGGCGTCACATTACTCGTAATCCAGAGCCCCGCTAACGAATTCAACTGTCGAGTTAAGGTGAACGGGGCATGTAACGCTTCTAACGGTACCCGTGGTTCACGCATATCGTACGTAGGAGCACGGCCGCCGTTCGTAGCTACCGGTTCGATTGTTTCCGTATCGATTTCCATTTCTCTCTTATGGCGACCCTTAGGCCTAATGACAATGAAACGTATTGCCCGGCTCGGTCGTACACAGCCGGGGCCGGCAGAGTTATATTGCGACATTTTAGGGCTCGTTACGCTAGAGAGCAATTGCTGCGTGTTACCGCGCGAAACAATAAGGAACACGAAAAATAGACACGCGGACCAAACACACGGACACGCGTTTTACCTAAGCGAGTCTCCGCGTTCCGATCGGTTCGCGATATCGCGGCCGTTTTATTGGAAGCCTGTTAGCGGTCGGAAAGTCGGTTGCATATTATCCAGCGACTGAATTCTCTGTCTCGACTCGTCTATCGCCATACAACTATTTCCGTTCCTGATAAAATTAATTTAGGAATTATCGAGTAATGTGTCTCCGTATGTTTCCGCGGCTTTGATAAGATGGCTACGCAGTCGCGTTCTCCGCAGAGATTCACGGGTGAAAGTTTTCAGGTGTTCCGGGTGCTACGATCGCCGTAACGGGTAGGCATCTTTTGCAAAAATGTGGTCGAGGTTTTCAAGGACTGAGCGCAGCAGGAAGTCGAAGGCAGACGAAAGCGATACTCAGTCGGTGGAAAGTGGTCGCGAGGTCGGTCGTTTGGTCGATTAAGTTCTTATTAGAATTCCAACGACCGGGTGACCGTGAAATCGAAGTCGGTTGGCCGCGAGTCAAAGAAAGCACCGGCTTCGTACGAGATCGTCGCCAGTCAATGAGGATTCGTTTTCACCTGGTACCACGAGCCTGGCCTGCTAGCGTGAGAACATTGCTATTCGAGGTTCGTCGGACGAAAGCAAGAAACGAACCACTCTCTTATGCGCGCGCCAGGCTACTCCCGATTTTCTTGTTTCGCCTTCGAAATCGCAGTCGAGGCACGTCCGTTACTCTCCTCCTTTTCGCTCGATACAATTTCCACCGGGGTTCCTCGATTTTCGTCCATTTCTTAATCGATCCATGTACGAAAATTCTATTAGAGGATTTCTTGATTTCTTCTCTTTGACACTGACGAAACTTTCATCATACGCAGTAAGCATCCTCTGTACTATGTTCCCAATAGTTCCCATTGTACACCATTGCACTGTTACGACTTCCTGGTAAGTTTTCATACGATTTTATTGCCAGCTTCTTTTCCCCTGTAATTATTTCGTTTTTATACCGGCGGATGACTTATGCTTATCCTCCGTCTGTTCTCAGACCGTTTTCTACCACTTTCTCCGCAACGTCGGTCGTCAAGAAAGTGAGTGCTTCGAAGCATCTCTCGTTTCTTGTACCCGAGTCATCGACCCATCCACCTTTAATCGATTTGACACAAAAAAAAAGCGATACGTACATTCGGTCTGTCTGGAGTTTTTATTCGGGGCACTTTCATCGTTTCCGGAGAACATACGATGAATCATCGCGCTCTCGTAATTCGTATCGTCAAAATAATTCGCGATAATTTTTATCGGAATTAGTTTGAAAAAATGCACATTTTCACTTAGCCCATTTACTAGAATCATTCTCTGTCCTACGAATGCAGTTATCGTTGTTTGTTCGACACCAACATCGTCAGCTTTAGATTACGTTTCTCCGTATCTGTGTTAGGTGTTTACCGAACGTTATCTACAAATTTTTGTCACAGACTTTCTTTGCGATCTTACCGACTCGAATTCACTTCTCACAAAGTTTCGAATGTTTTCCAAGTCGCAGCAATTTTGCTGGACGTCGTTTATAAAATTTCGTGCACGTAGCGTCTAGTAAGAAAACGGTAAGATCTTACGGGGACAATTTGTCACAAAGGACCGGTTTGCTCCCGGAAGTTTGGCATCCACTCGTGGCACGAAAGTTTTAGGCGTGGCGTTATCTTTCGCGTCGAAACAAATTTTTCGAATCTTAATAGCACGCTTTAAAAAAGTATAATTCGATTTCATAGAAAAGTAGAAGAGGCTTCGGTAGATAGAATGGCAAATTATATACGCGCGATTCCTATTAAGGAAACGAAAAGAACCGAATGCAAAGGCCATTCGACTCCCGGAAGCCACGGAACATCGACGACCGGGGCCACGAAGGTCTCCGGGGAGATCTGGGTTCGGCGATCGTACGAGAATCGGTGAATTTCCGGGCGCGATTTCCACGGTCGTGTGACAAGGTTTCGATTTTTCTGTGGAAACGGAGAGAGAAAGATGGAGGCAAGCGTGTAATCGCGGCACACACGAGTCCCTGCAGTTGCACATTATGCCCCGTGATTGCCCGGGGCAACCACGAGCGGGAGGCACGGCCAGTCATTCCCGACAAGTGCGCATCACGACATCGGGGTCTACCTTATATATCCACCTACGTTTATATCCACCCACGTTTTCCACCTTATTCACCTTAACCCGCGTCCGCTTTCGGGATCTCTCTCACGGCGAGCTCTATCGCTCGAGGTCGGTCGAACCGACTGTGTGGGTCAGGTCAAGAAACCGCCTCGTTCCGCGAGATCGGTCAATAATATCGGCACCGCGTCGATCGTCCTTGACACGATTTCAACGCCTCGTTGTCCAGCGATTTTTCTCGCTTAGCCGCCTGTCGTGTGGGCAAACGTCGATCGACGAGTCGTAGATCTTCCAGGCTACAACAGACACTGACTCCATAACTGTTTCTCTTTTTCGCATTTTTGAAAATTCCACTCCAACTATAAAATGTTAATTTGTCCACTAGTTGGGTCTACTAACTATGATAGAAGGACCCTGGTCGACCGATCGCGTGAAAATGAAGCAAATGGAGAATCGATTGATCCCCCCTATCGGTGAAAGAGTCATTATTGCAGGGTGTCTCCGTCGAAACAGAGAAATCAGAGGGCTCGTAGCCGCGGAGGAGGTCCGGGAGGCAGAAGGCGGGCGCAAAATCGTAACGTATCATTATCGTGGCGAGGTATTCGTACGATTTACCGCCATCGATCATGCCAAGGGGACGCAAGAAATCGAAAAGCCGTGGCGCAGCATCGGTATCGGTACCGCGGAGAGGATCATTACGTTACGCAAGATTAACCCACCTCCCTTGTCTCTCGTTCTCTCGGCGTTCTTCCCAGACGCCCGAGTCCTTCCCGGCGTGTTACGTCGATTACTGGTCTCGCATGTTTTGCAACAACAATACAGCTGTGCATACAAATGCATACAAATAACCACGGCGCTGGTTAGCCGGGGCTCGGAAAGAATTACCCAAGAGAAGCGTTGGAGGTCGAAGACGTGGGATCGAACAGGCTGTTTCGACGCGGGGAAAAGGAGAGAACCAGAGGCCAGAGACCAGATAAACAGCCTGACGTTCGCGACCGAGGCAGAAAGAAAGAGAGGGCGAGATGCGTGCATGTGTACAGAATAATTACCAGACTCCCGACGACCATTGTTGCCACGCAAATTACTAACGAGCTACTGGAAGAGGTGAGAATGCATTCTGCGTGTTCGTCGCGAGAAAAAAGAAAAAAAAAATAACGAGGAATCGACGGTGAAGGTTGGGAGGAATGAAAAATATCGATCGGGAATGAGCGCCCCTCCACGCGGATCATTATGTAAACGCTGTAGCTGTGTCGGTTATTGACATTTCACGGATATTACGAGTCTATGCGCGATCACGTTACCGTAGCGTTAACTAAGAACATTCCTGGACAGGAGACAAACCTTTCTTTCGCCACGCATTCTATTCCCAGTTTCGTCGAAATCAGCTGACGATTCTTCATCTACGAGGATCGAGGGCGACGAGAGGACTAAATGAATACATTTGTTCCGTTGCAATTTCTTCATTGGAAAGTAAATATGCCATTCAACAGAGTTAATACTTTCCAAAAGCTATAATACTTAGAAATAATCTGAAGTTTGCTCAAAGCAAAGAGAAATTCAAATCGATATTGACCCGTGACATCTATAAATCCTAGCCGTGTCGCGTCCTTGGAAAATTTAATTACGAATATTTATTCACGATCTTACCGATGTTAGATGTTGCAATATTTTAAAGCGCTTAGAGCTACGAAACTATTGGACATCTTATATTCTATATTTTAGATTCATCTGCGCTTGAATTTATCACGTGCATCAGGTACGAAGAGATTAATAACACCCGGGCAAAAAACAGTTTATCATTACGATATTAATGCCATGAAAATTGTTTATACTCATTAACCTTCGCGTTTGAAGTCCAACTTCGTTCCAAGGATCTTCTCGAAGTACTTCAAAGCGACAGTCATCTTCTTTTATTACCACGATTCCTATTAACCCTTTGCACTCCGAGAAGTTTTCTGAATACAAGCCACCCGGCTTCTCAAAGGCAATTTCGCGTCGAGAATTAAAAGTGTTAATTTTTTTTATAAAATCGCGATAGAAATAGCGTCGAACACGAAAGGTTAAGAATCGACGGTGATATTTGGGAACAACGATTCACTCTCTCTGGATCTCGCCGATTCGTTTTCGTAATCGGCGTTTAAAAACGAGCCGCGCAAGGTGGCCGTCGATCTTTTGCGTAACCGGGCACAGGTGAACGCCGTTAACGACCGACAGTCGTTTCGTCGAACGGAGTTGAAAAGTTTTTCCACTTTTTTTTCTTTCTTTTCCGTCTCCCTCCGCGTTAACTGAATTCCACGTTGGCCTGTTTAGTCAAGACGGACGAGTTCACATTTCCCGGGCGGAGGTTTAACGACCACTTAATTGTAGGACTTGCGTTAAGAACGCTCTGTTAATTACAGCCTGCGTGGAAACGAAGCAATACGGTCCCCGTCGTGTGGGAAAAAGACTAGCATCTCGCTGGAAAAGTGGCGAGAAAAAAATCTGGCGAATTTCGACCAAACTACAAACATTCGTGAGTTTAAAATCGCAATGGTCGCGTTCGAGACGAGCTATCGCTTCTTTCTCGTTCCATATCGGTGGGATATAGTTCTCGAATAATCCGGTAAAACAAAGTTCTACTTATTTTAGTTATCGTAACACAGTTTCGCGCGTGCATTAATCTTCGGTAGAGATAGCGTCGATCGAGTCATCGAACAGTAAGCTGCAAACTGTTACGATTTATCTTCCGAAACCAGTGTCTATCAATATCTACGATTTAGAAATAAGTTTCTATTCTAACGCTCGGTAACGTCTCTTTTAAAATAAAAGCCAATATTATTCCATCAAAATTTCTGTTCCCGTTCGGAAGCTCGGAATAGTCGAACGTCGAAGGGGGTGAGTGTATTTATGGAGTCGCAGTCTACGAACGCTGTCATAAAATCTCAGCTCGGATCGCGTATAAGCGGAACTGTTAAGTCACGGTGGAAATTTTCGATAAAATTACGCCAGTGGCTTCGCTGACCCAAACGACGCGCTCAGCAGCTGTCGATGATTCGAGAAACTTTCGAGTCATTTCGCGTCGGTTCTTCTTTATCGTCGCCACTTTTACCTCCGTTCGCCGCGATCTCGACGAGCCATCCTATTTTCCGCGATGAATAATGGATCGAGGCGATTATTTAACGCGGCTTCCTGAATAGTAATAGACGCGACGGGGTCATAATCGCGATAAAGTATCGGAACACCGAGCTCTCCTGCGAGGAATTTCCGAGGCAACGACGATTCCTCGAGGTTTTCTTTGACTGTTACGCGGTCGCGGTGCTAATCGAGTAGAAAGTCGCTCGAAGAGGGAATCAATTGGCGTATTAAGGGGGTAGTCTAGACAGGATGCGGAAAAAGTAGGCCATCTTTCATATTTTACCAAAGAAGATCTATCGGTTAGACTCCCTGCACCATTGTTTGGATCTTGCCAAGTTGCGTGCATTTATTTTATGCAAAAACAGATTTAGCCTGTCATTTGCACAGGTGTGCAGAATGTAAACCAGCACAGAATTTCTATTCCCCGACGTAAACAAACAGAAGAAAACAGCTTCGTTAAAGAATTACATCGACTCGTTAACATTACATGGATCTACGTTTACCCAAGTTGCTCGTTTCTGAAGTTTGGTTTGAATTTTTCTCCGTGCAGCTTGTACACCGTACATTTTATAAATCTGTTACTACATCTGCGGCATGTCGCGCAGAACTGGACGATTGGAGCTGCAGGTAATTAAGATTCGTGTCTTATTTTGATACCGAGCGTCTCGCAGACATCGTTATCCTCGTTGGATTGGGTGTGGAGAGATCTCCAGATTCGAGTTTATTATACTTTATTTGGTCAAATCGACCGACGGCGTTCAACGACGCGATGATACGAATTAAGATTGCCCTTGGGAGCGTTATCTGCGAAAGTATCGGCGTCGAAGTTGCCAGCGTTTAAGCAATTGGGTCAATTTAATGCGAGCGGAAGACAATGCAATCTTCCTTCGATCAAAGTACCGAATAACGTAGTAAAAACGCCTGACAGAAAATATAATTTATTTCACTCGACGTTTTGACGAAAATAAACGCAATATTCCTTCTATCTAAACCGTGGTAACGATGTTTACGATATAAAATTGTTATCGAGGATATCTTTAGACACGGGAATGGCGTTCTTCGGAATAAATAATTTCGATTTTATTGTTCCACTCAATATGTTTCGAGCGACAAATACACGGCTGGTAGTTAATGGAAGGGAAGGATCTGGACGTGTCGCGGAGGCCTCCACTTACTTGTATCTATCCTTGTAAAATGTGATGCGCGATGCTTGAAACGGTCGTCCTTGAAGATCTCGCGACCCGTCTGCGGCGAACAGAAAAATATCGACTGGTGTGTGGATTTTCCACGGGTGAAAGGGTTCTGTTGGCTGACCAGAGGGTAAGGTGGCTTCCACGGCGTTCTTAATCCTTTCGTCGATCGATTTCTCGACGCGATAAACATCGGTCGCGGCTAGGCGGGGACAGGTTTCCAGCAGACGGGGGTTCGAGTGGACACCGGATGTGGGATACGCAGACGACGAGACGCGTGGGATTCCTGTGTGATGCACGCGAGCTCGGTGTCGAACGACCGACAGCGTCGAGCAGGACAGCTTTGACGACGTGTGCGCGGTTGCTCGTAGAATATTGCGAAGACAAATCGTCGATCGCGCCACACAGACCGCACACTTGCTCGATTTACCCCAAACGTATCCAAAATGTGCAATTAGAAAAACTGAGAACAGTTTCTGCAATTATAGGGATATTGCTGTTTACAATTATTAATTAAGCTGCTTTTTGGTCTTCAGAGCAGAACCAAAATTTGGAATTAGAAATTCTCGTTAGTAATTTGTTTCTAATTTTTGTTCGGTTTCGCTCCGAAAACTCGAGTACTGTATCAATTACTCGAAATTATCCCAAATAATTATCAGTTTATTCAGTTTTAACGTTTTCGAGGTCTCTAGAAATCACGTAACTTTATAGAAGCCATAGCAGTCGGAGCGTTCGTCGTCGTTCGACAGGAGATTTACGTTCCTCGCGAGAGAAACTCGCGGTAAATTGCTTTTCTCCGGCGACTTCGCGGGTTTCAGGAACCCTCCGGCGAGCAAGATTACGAGATTATCGGTAAAAATCGTCGAATCACTTTTACGCTCGATCATCGTGCCCCGGAAGAGGCGAACGAGCCGCGTTCGTAGGACTTCGTTAACGATGGATGTTCTCTTAAACGAAAGGAGGCTCTAATAGGGGCCTCCTCGTTATTGAATCTAAACGCACGACGATCTTTCATAGCTTCCTGTATTCTCATCGCGACGCTCGGTACGTGTACCGTATGCCAACGCCGAATTAACGTTTCGACGGCCGCTGTCGCGTACGCGCGACTTCGACGCTGACGCGCGATCGTGATTCAATTCCCTCGACTTGTGACTCCTCTTTCCCTTCGGTTCTTAAATCTTACATCAGCTTTAGTTCTTCTCACGTCAAAATCAATAAGTCGCAAAGTTACATAATTTTGATTGATTGATTAATGAAAAAATAAAATTGCGATCAGGGTGCATTAATCAGTCACATCTTGAATAAATTGATTTTAAGCGTTAATCGTCATCGACTAACTCTCGACAATATTGAAAAAATACCCGTAACATTGTAATTTAAATAATAATTGATTATTATTATGTTCAAGTAATAAAATTATTTGAACATAATTTTGAATATATTTTGGCATATTATTGATACATGTGTGACATATGTCACTTACATATTTTGACATGATCATCTGCAGTCTATATACTCCACCGAATATCTAACAAAATCGATAGGAATTTTGTAATAATCCGGCCACCCAGCGAGAGCGTTGAGACAAGAGTGTGCCAACGTCGTCGTTAAGATTTGACCGGGAGCGCGAAACTCGTACTCCCGCCTCCGCTCGGAAAGCGTTAACGCGTCGAACGGGATTGTCTTATTGGCCGGGCGTCGCCCACGCCATGCTCTGATTGGCTAACGAGGTGGCGAGCGAGCCAGATCTTTAATTGCCTTAATAAAGCGCAGCTCGCCGCCTCGGCGACGCTCGGTTTACAGTGCGTGCACCTACGCCAACGTCGGCGGGGGCCACCTTCGTCGTCTCTCGACCTTATTGGAGATTAGAGGCGAGTGGGCCCCGCATCTGGGTCGCGTTTAGAGCTTAAGGACTGGCAAGGACTCGGTCGAACCGTGTCAAGGACGACCTGGCGAGGAACCTGTGGACCCCTTCCAGCAGCCGATCAACCTGTCGTCCAATTATTGCCAATCGCGGGACAAGTGTCTCTGATTGCGCAACACCGTCCCAGCGGGTCGCTCCGCGTTCCGTTCTTTCGGCTTCGGATTAGTAAATCGGCGTCGATCGATCGTTCGACCGAGACCGGGACGATGGATGCTTAACACCTCGGCCAACCAAGAGAGATTTCTCTCGGCCAGCCTGTCCAGGGTTGGGATGATTTATAGAGGTATCGATGAAGATTGCGATATTAATTAGTATCGGCCGCGGCTCGTTCGTGGGAGCAGAGGCGTTGCTCCGAGCTATCGAATTGGGCCCGCGAAGTCGATTCAGATATCCCGCCGGAACTCTCGATGGACGTTGGAAATATGATTCAGCAGAGACACTCGAAAGACCCGTGAAGCTACTCCTAGCTTTACGACCGCTATTCACCGGGCAATATTTCTTAGTTTCTTGTCCCCTGGTAAACTCAAGGCGCGGAGACTTCGGTTTACGGGTCGTCAACCTGTCGCTAGCAGCAGGACAGTCGACTCCGAAGAGCTAAACTCGAGTTTAGAAGAATGATTAGAATCCTTATTAAAATATAAGACGCTGAAAGGCGTAACCCGCCCTTAATTTAGATCGTCGGCCATTGTTTGGTAAACATATTTCGTCCCGTTCACGGCGGTTGCCTGCGACGATGTTCTTCTCGTATCGTCGATCGGATCGCCTTGATCCCTGACGCTTCTCAGGTGCTAAAAATAAATGCTCCCGACGGTAGAAACAGCATTTCGATTTCCATTCCGCGCGTCGCGCGTTTCTCGTTTTGCATCCGCTGGCAAGCGCAATAAAGATCCGATGCGATGGTAAATCTGTCCGATCGTCGGTAGTTTTCCATCGCGCTTTTGTCCAATGGGATACCGTGGCTCGCAGAGACAGACCGGAAGTCAATTGTGAACGCGCGCCCGGCGACAGGAAATCAGCGCTGCCCGGACGGAAAGCTGTTAAACAGAGCGTAGATTCGACGCAATCGATTTGAGCCGACGAAATAAAAAACTTCCATCGAGAGCGTCGAATTATCTTTACGAACGGATCGAATGTCTGGTCGAGATTTCACGAGATCGATCCTTGGTCTAACCGCGACTTTGCTCGTTCACGATAGGCTTACTAGATTATCAATCCTGGCTCCTGTGTTCCCCAAAATTGAAAGGGTGAAATAAAATAACTCTACGATCACTGATTTTTGATCGTATTTAAGCCTGGTCTTGCGTCAGACTGTTTTATTCTACTTAAAAGCGAATAACTCGATTCCATTGCTTTGTTCTCCCGCAAGAGGAAAAATAAAAACACCGAAGGTGTAATATTCGTCGAAAGTGGCGCAAGACCAGCCGCGGCGAATAAAAGGTGTTATTTCATCGGTCAATTTTCATAAAAATGATCGCATAATGAATCTGCGCGCGCCTAAGATCGGTGAAACATAAAATACGCGTATTACCATTTATTAATATTTATAAGCCGATTAAAATGCATACCCTTAAATATTTCGACAGAAGAAGACTCGCATTACTCTCAAATCCAACACAATTGCTTCGTCGGAACTTTGAAAAATGGTCTGTTTAATATTCCCCTCGACGATGAGCCGTGATAATTGCATCGTCGAATCGATCATGATCCTAATCAATCTTGAACCGCGTATAGTTAGGTGAAATGCCTGTTACGTAACCGGGAAGATGCTACACGCTTTATCTCCTCGAATGTTCGAAATAAATTAGAAAGTTGTTAGGAATACGACTGTTTCAACTTGTCGAAGCGTAAAACCCGACACGTATGGTTGCATTAATCGTCTATCAAATAAGTATTCTTTTGAATACGATTTGATTTTCTTTTTTAACGATTGGAATTAAGTTTTCCAGAGATTTACAGTCGACGATTGGATCGAATGAAAGGCGTAGGGATCAATTTCGCGAGTTACCCTTAATTTTTCGAGAATAATCGCGTTCCTGGCGATCCCCCGCCAACGTCGAGTTTTCGCCTGAACGGTAGGCGAGCACGAAAAGAACGTAGGAGCGTATTTTCCCACGTACGATGAGTTTTTCGACGCTGTACGCGACAGTAACAAGCGCGTAAGCATTTTATCTCTGGTGGTAATTGCGCTCGTTGGAGAGAATCGGCTCGTCCGCGGCGCGTAAATTAGTTTATCGTAGACAAGGTTTCTGTTAAAGCGTTCACAATGGAATTCCGCGGTGTGCACGCGCGTTACCGCGTGTTTAGGCATCGGAGCTTTTTGTCGGTGTCCGTGATCTTTTGTTTAGCCCATACAAGGGAGCACCATAATTTTCTCCAAAGAAAGACGCGCTCGGGCACCGGGGAACGCAACCTCGAGCGCTGCCAGACCGACTTTATTTCTCCATAAAGCAGAGTGAATTCTCGTTCTTGCCTCTCTGCCCGGGCTGATGATCGCCTCGTTTCGTGATTGCCACGCACTGGAAAATCATTGTCAGCCGTGAAGACGTATTACTTTTCTTGCTTGGACCTTTTCTCTCTCTTTCTCGAGCCAGCTTTGCCCCTCGCGGTTCTCCTTTCACGAAATGCATGGAAATTTCATGCATTTTCTCTTTATTTCGAAAATTTTGACATTATCGAACCGTCACGTTTACGAAAGTCAAAGTTTTTAAATTAAATTTCGCTGCTCCAGAATTTCGCGGATCGTTTCTCTCGAGCCAAATTGAAACGAGAAACTTCCAAAGAAAAAGTACTCCATTTTTCGTGAAAGTAAATTAAGCGTTTCTAGTCTCGATATTGGTAACAAACGCGTCCAACTTGCTGAAAGTAACTGTTTAGGACAACGAAGTGGTTCGTGACGGAACGTTTCAGCGTGTAACGAACCGCGATGCGAGCATAGTCCATTGTGATATCACACGGCACCGTTAGCCATGTTTGAATAGGCTTCGAGTGGATTTCGATTCATCAACCATTTTTGCGAGAGGCGCGACAGTGGTAGAAATTCCATTCGTCTTTCTAGGCCGGGGTCCTTAATTCGCACTAGTGCGACACTCGAGCTGAATGCAATTAAGATTATGGCGTCGTTTCTCGCAGTATTCTAATTATCATATACTCGACGCGCTCTGTATTAATTACACCGAGTGAAATTTTTCAATTTCAATCACAAACATTTAACGTTACTTTAAATTTTCTGTAAACTTTCCGCAATCAAAGTATGTAATAAAGACGAAAGTAATATTTTTATTCGTCCCAAATTTCGTGGACTTAATTACGGACCACGGAGGACGATTATGGACTCGATTCGAAAGTAATTACAGAGCAGGGTTAAAAACCCCGTGGATGCGTGTTTGTAAACGTGCTCGCCCGGTGGATAGTGTGAATGAACCTTTATAGGCACGAACAAGCGAGGAAACACGTGAAATGGATGAGAGAGGAAACGCTGTCTGGCTCGGAGCTCTTGATGAATGACCGATTTAAGATTCTTCGGAGATACGTACCTGGCTCACGTGACTTTCCTTTCCACCTGAATGGCTGCTGCTTCTGTTTCCCTTCCGACGTCCCTGTGCCCTTCGATCCCCGTCCTCCGTCGTTTTTCCTGCACGCGGTAGCCCCTAAATCTTCGTCCAAACATAATAATAGAGTTTGAAGAGGATCCGGCGCGGCGGCGGCGTCGCCGGAAACTTTGATTAGACGCCGGTGCGTGGCGGATGGAACGGCCCGTTTCGCCAGACGGCAAATTGCTTTTTCGTGCTTTATATTCCGGTCGTGTTTCGCTCGATCGAAACTTTTTTAATAATCGAAACAACTTAACTTTTTTTTTCCACGAACTCGAAACGACGACAGTCCTTTAACAAATCTGCGGGGTAGTCGAACCCGGATCTCTTGGAGCAATTAGGCTATTTGGGGCCATCGACGATTACTTCTCCGCCGCCTCGTAACTCACGATAGTTCGTAAGTCGGTTTTTTCGAGTTATTTTTTACTGGTCGACGGAGCTGGATGGTCGAATAAAATTTCGACCCGGGAACGTAATGTTCGCCTTTTTTGCTCCGTTAAGTATCGCTCGGCGTCGGAGATACGTTTTTATTTCGGCTTACCTGGAGTTGTGCGTTCTTTTATTTTCGAGAATTATAAGTTTAATATAAAAATCGCGTGAAAGCGCGGCTCGAAACGTCGAAAATAAAGCGAGCCAGAAATGGCAAAGAAATTGCTGCGCTCCCAAGAAATATTAGTTTTAATAACATTTGGAGTTTCGTTCGTACAATTTTATTAATACCCTGTGAGCTTCACTTCTTTTTTTTAACAGACATAATAAATCGATGACCCGTGTTTCTTCCATACACGTGCGCGTAAATACTGACTCTGTCTTTTTGTTTCAGGCCACGAGGAAGATTTCAAAATGCGGATACCTGTTCGTCGCCCCCGGCTGGGACTTCTCGAATCCGCTGAATCGGACGAAGGTGAGCGAAAATTTCTCGATCGATGGTACCATTAACGCGTTCACTGTCGCGACGGACACCGGTGTCCACCATTCGCGTTTCACAAATATAGTTCGAAGCCTAAATTTGGTAGCTTTTCGGTTCCTTTCGAAAGGATCGAGCAGCTCTCGCGGAAGCGTCGAGGAACGATCGGAGGTGGAGATCGGAAATGCTACGCCGTGCCCATCGATCACTTCCGTTCCGACGCCTCGGGGCGCGCGCGGCGCGTTATCGACAGTCTATGATCGGCAGATCGTGTTACAAGATCGATCGAACCGCGCAATTTTCTCATTATCGAGAAAGCGAGGATAAGCGTGCAGAGCCCTGGTATCTTCCGCGCCGTCGACGCGCTGAAACGATACCTTTTTTTACGATTCCCGCCCCGTGCGCGATCATTCTTTCTATTAAGCCGACTCTCTTTCTTTCTCGTATTGCATCGTACGCGAAAACGTGACTCGTGAAATGTAAACAGTTCCCGTCGATCGTCCGGTTTTTCTTCTTGTTTTATATTTACGACCACGAACGGATCCCGTTCCTTTCTAAACTTTCTCCCGCGAGCGACGTACGAGATCCTTTAACGCGCTTCGTATCCGATTTTTATCCCCCTCCCTCCCTATCACGCGCGGATCGATAAGAACGAACCAACGATTTCGAAGTTAAATTCACGGCGGTCCAACTGGTAGCTTCGATCCGTTTCAACCAGATGTTTGGAGACGCGTGGAAAATTTTTGGAGCGTCGACGGTCGAGTTGGGTCCTCGAAAAATCGAGATTCGAATCGGAGGCATAGAGAAATCAATTCGTCGACTTGAACGGTGGAAACGATCTAGTCGGGAATATCGTGGTTGGTAAGCATTTTGCGATTCATTTGACGTCGCGTTGCACAGGCTGCGGGGTGCGAATTGAAACGATCGATTATCGAATCCCGTGTCTTTCTTTGAAGACGCGAGTCCACGGTGCGCCGACGAGAAACGCACGAGTAGAAAGCGGTTTCATGGATGACCGTGTTTGGCCTCGATCAACAGACTCTCCCTTGATTTTCTATGACAGCTGCGACCGGGCTTCCGTGAGTTTTTCTCGCGTACACGAAGAATCGGGGATTCCTCTTCCGGTTGCCCGGCCTCGGCTCTTCCGAGACGCGCTTTCGTTCGACCGTCGACACGCTTAATATTAAATTCAATTTCACATAGAACTCGATCGATATTCGTGCGATTTTATTCTACGATCTTCCGCCTCGGTATCGAGTTTCCAGAACCCTTTTCAGCTTTCGGAAACGAAGAAAGTTTGGCATCCAGCGTGCGTAGAAGCCAGATAAAATCAAAGGAGGTAAAATTCTTCCAAGGGTACGATGCAGATCGTACTTTCAGAGGTGTAGAATGCAAACGGTGGAACAAGCAACCGTTATTCCTGAATAAACCACAGAAGTGTACAGATACACGCAATAAGAAAGATAAAAAATTATGTTCTCCCGGGGAAAGGTCTCTAAATCTTCGAATTATCTTCGAGCCATAAAACCTTATCGCCGCAGCGTCTGGCCACGGAAAGATTGTTAGCAATAACTTCTTAAGGAAGCATTTCGGGGCGTAAGTTTACTGGAACTCTTTTAGTGCGTTGCATTTCCTATTAGATCCCGAGTCATTTAGTTTGAAGATCCTTCGTGCAACGCCCTCGAACCTCATCGAATAACTTTTCAAAACTAAGAAAATTCATGATCGCTTGCAACGATAACAGTGTTTAACTTATCAGAATACACAGAAATGACACAGAGGAGAAGTTATTCATCGTCGATTTCGAAATTAAAATCAACTTGAACCAATAACTCTGTTCGATTATCTTTTATTAATTTTTTATTCTTTCCGAAGTAAACAACAAAGAATGCTGGTAAAAAAGCTGCGTTGCGTGTTTTTCGTCACCCGAATTTGCATTTATTCGAACCGTGAGACGTTCCAACGGAGATGGGATTGAATAAATTTTAAATTTGAAGATTCAGCCGATGTGGAACCCGCGAGGTCCTCGACGCGATTAATTTCGGTTGTTCGCGGCCAAAGTGGATCGGGCGTAAAACGCCGTCCAGCCAATTATACAGGGTCGCAGTTGTTTCGAGAATTAGTCGTAAATCACGGTATGGACGGTTGCAAATAATAAACGGAGATCGAGGATCGTAAAATCGATAAATAAGCGTCCCGTGGCGGCGAGGAACGCGGAAGGGAGCGCGAATCGAGGAACGAGAGCTCGGGGCACCATTGTCGTTCCTCCATCGGGACTATCATCGAAATTACATCGAGCGAGACGCGAGCCCGTAAATCTCGGCCGTTTCATCGCAAGACGCCGGAGAAAGTGAATAATTAGAAGGCGCCTTAAGGCCTTAAAGGCCTTTAAAGATCGAGCGACGCGAACGGTGCGTAACAGATGTCGCCGCGTGGTACCGACTCCTTAATTAAGCGGACCTTGTTAATTCACGCGTGATTTTCACTCTGCCCTCGTTGGCAACGGCGGTGCACCATCGATTAGGCGCGTTGTTTCCGGGGTCCTTCGAGTTCGAGGGACCTGCTCGCGCGTGAAACTCAATGTTCGGATGGGTAAATATTGCTGTAACGCGGTTCCCCGTCGACTCGCCGAGCTTCCATCGTTACACGGTTCGTTACGAAAGTCGTGAAAGCTTGTCCAGGGGAGTTACCGAAATGCAAAAATGGCCGTAACTCGGGAACGAGGTCGCATAGGACGTTCATGAATTACGATCGAACGTACAAGTGCGCGTTGCTCGATTTTTTCTGCCCCTCGGATACCTTGTACGCGGGTTCGGCCAGTATCGAACAGCGTTTCGTTTGATTTATAAGATTTCGATCTGAAATCGTAATGCTAAAGTCATGTTAAATATGGGAGCAGCAAATCCACGATGCCGCGGCGAGTGCGTGCGCAATAAAATAAACGAACGTTCCGTTGGTCGGTTGCATTTGTGTCGTCGTAATGCCCCGAGCGATAAGGAGCAACGACTCCGCCGATAAGGCGCCCGTAACCTGGTCGTTTAAAACGCTTTTCGTTGCATAATCGTATATAATTAAGCGCGAGTCGCGAATTGACGGTTTCGTGAAAACGACCGCGCAACGGTAATAAATTCTATCCGCGAAAAACGGTTAAATAATATTGTCGCTCAGATAGCTATCGACCGATAAATGCGTTTAGAGATAATATTTGCTCGGAGAACACAACCGTATTTATTAGAAACGGGTTTCGATTACTTTTAATCTATCGACAAATTTTTGGAACGAAAGTGTATTTAAATATATTTACATAATAGTGGTGCTTAATCGGTATATACTAATAGCTTCTAAAATACGGTAAGCTAGGCGTACGAAAATTAACATCTTTAATAAATCGTTCCCAGTCGGATTTCACAGATCCAACGATCAGGTCTGAGTATATTCAGAGATGATGAGAATTTGTATTTCTCAATTTTTGCACGAATCATTTTTCGCTCCGGAATCGTGCACGGCAGATTTATTACCTGTCCGCGTCTGACTGACGGCGATTAGTTGCATAACAATAGTGACACAGCATATGTACGCGTCGAAAAACGAAGTCTGCGAAATCAGCATGTACGACTCGTTGCGTGGCTTCGATGTCAAAGCGACCGAAATTTGTTGATACGTGTCGCGATGTTTGGCTAAACGATTCTCGGTGATTGTTTCGTCGCGTTGCACCTTGGACTCAGAACGAAAATGTCTGGTTAACGTGTAAATCAATACCGCTTCTGGCCAAACATTTGTACGATTATGGTTCGTTAATTCCTTTCTTCGCGGAAATGAAAAAAAGTTCGCAAACGTGTACAATAATATTATACTAATTTTACTTGCGTTAAAATAAAGTGGTCAGGTATATTTTGCTTATTTATCTTATAAAATTGGTAGTTTAATATCGTGAGACCGAATCTACGCTACGCGATGGTTAAACAACAACGATCGGGATACGTTAACGCGGGTTGTTTCTTTTGGAAACGTTGCGTTGTTAAGCACACAGTCATTTTATTGCACAATCAGCATACACACGCATGGTTTATTGCGTAACCGAGCATACCTCATTGTTAGCCCGGCTCTTTGTAACCGAGAAAACAGTCTTATCAGGTGAAGAAAGAACGAGCACTTTCCTTTTGTCGGCTGACCTCATCCCACGCGAGGCATACACTACTGTCATAATAGAATTTATGTTTTATTAAGCTTGGACCATTACCCGACTTGGTGCCGTTCTAAACTCTCGTTTGCACTAGGTTTGCGTACGATCAGCGTATCTAGCGTTTAATCTAGCCTGAGCCAACTTCTGCGTGGTCCAAGATCTATTAGATCCGCGGAAAAGTACTCTAGGTCTCGGTAGAAACGGACAAAATTTTATACGAACAACAGATTCGTACGAATAAATACTTGTTTATTTTGTAGTCATTGTTTGTAGAATATACTGTCATATTTTGATCGATAAAACTTGGAACGTCCTGCGTAGGAGCTACGAGGACTACTAAATGTACCTAGGATGCTTTGGTCCAGGTTGTTCCACGCTCGGATCACGCAAAGTTGAGGCTAAACTAAGCCGAGCCCCTCTCGGTTTAGGCTATTTTCGATCTGGGTTACGCTCGGCCCCCAGTCACGTTCGGTTTCAGGGCGTAATACATAATTTCCATTATTTCCCGTCGATCGAAACTCTCCGGTGGTCTCGAAAGCCGCGTTTGCCCCAACTTTTCGTCGTAGACAGGATGTCAATCAAGTTCAAACAACTTCCGAACGACTAATTTTGCTCGAACGATTTTGATGCTCTCAATCGTAGTCGATTAAACATTGTCAAATCATAATCAAGCTATTAAACTTAGAATCTACTTGTACAAAATAATTGTTACGTACATAAAAAGTCGAGATATCGAGCAACGAAATAGTTCAGAAGTCCGTTTGACCGTTCAGGTGAATAAACATTTAATTATCAGAAATACCGTCTAGCCAAACAAGGTAATATATTATTTTAACGATCGTTTCTCGAAGATTTTATTCGAACAAATGTACCGAGCTCGGTGGAAACGAAGCAGAAGACGGCTCATCGACGAGTTTCTAGGACGATCGAACCGCGACCCGATCGAATTTAATTCTCGCGCGGTTGCGCCATGCCCTCCTTTAATTACCCAATTAACGCGTGCACCGCCTTAATTTGTTGCCGCGAACGAAACCGGCCCGAATCGCGTCCGGGGAATTCGCGCGCGAAGATATTTTCCCAGACGCGGAGCGTGAAACGCGCGAGCACGCGGAAAGAGGGGGGGGAGGGAAAGAGGGAAGAAATTGGCACACTCTAATGAACCTCCTCGTCGCTCCGGAAAAAATCGAGGCCGACCAACGCGCAAAATTCCGCGAATGACGTTAATTTGCATCATAATGGCCGACCGGACGCTGCCTTGTCCCTTTCTTTGCCCCCTCTCCTTCGTTTTCTTTTTCGTACAACGTCCCCGTTTTCGCGGAAAAATAAGTAGCGCGGCTCTAATGTTATGCTTTCACTGGCTGGCCAAGATCAAGGCTAGCCACAATGGAACCACGATGCATGCCCGCGAATAATCATATTAATTTCGACCGGGGAATCTGGAGCGCGACGCGACCACCGCCATTTTCGTCGCTACGCTCGCGAAATTTCAGATTTTTGTTGTTTGTTCCGTGGTAAACAGCAATTATGCCAACATCGTTCTTTATTTTTTAATAATATTTTCTTATCGTTGTAAAGTTCCACGCAATTCGAGCCTCGTCTTTCCCAATTGTATTCTCCTTTTACGTGACATAATTTTATAATTTATCGCGTAGCGATTTTCAATAGCAAAGAGAATGGCGCAACTCGACGAGCCACGCGTAATAACCCGAAATTGTTGTCGTTTTTCCCACTGTAACGTCTCCTTAAAGTTTGACGAGTCGTGAAACCGGGGTAAAAAATGGTTTCGAGGCGAGCGTTTATTCGCGAGCGATCCGATCGGAGATCGCGTTTTCAACGCCGCGTCGCTGGAAAGAAACGAGAAACAGCCCCGGTCGATGTTATTCCTCTTTCCACGTGATATCTAAATTGCCGCGCGATCTCCGGCGCAAGAACAGGTATTTCTTTTTATCGTAAACGTACGCGAGCCGTCGAGCGAGCGAAATTACTCGCATCACGCGAAATCGTCGGCAATTCCGCGGGGATTATCCGGGGCGAAAGGGCGGTTCTTCGACGTGGCTGCGCGCCAGCGGTATCAAAGAAGTTTACGAGTTTTTAATTGAACAATATTGAATGAAGACAAGTCTTCGAGCCCTTACGAGTTCTTGTTAAACATCCACGTAGATGGAAGGAGCATCGTGCATCTATCTACCGAGGCTTTAACGAGCGCGTCTTCGCCGTTACGACGACGACGACGACGAGGCCTCGTGCGAGCCCGGCTTAAGGCCCGCTTCTTGCAAAATGCATTTGCTTACGGCTCGTTCCCCCGTACAATGCTGTTCAAAAGTTCGTACGCTGATCGGTAATACCTTGTTCCAACGATTGGACTTCGAAACAGGTAGATAGATTTATTTACGACGCACGTTCGAGTATTTTCAATTTTTTCAAATCTACCCGATTCTTTGATCGAATTAGTAGATTGCGTTGGAAGATACTTTTGTTGTCAATAACGAGTATCTCTGTTAATTTTTTTTTTAGTTGCACGAGAAATTTAGTAACTGTCTCAAGATTTTTGAGCGCCAGTGTACGCCCGTATAAAACGGCGCATTATTCGCGAGTTATGCCGCGTACGCACGTCGCCGATTCTTTTTTTACCTCTTTCCTTTGTGAGCAGCCTCTTAAAGCCTTACGGCGGCCCTTCCTGCACGCGTCGTTCCTTTCTCTTCGTTTTTTCTACTTATTTTATTTTATTCTCTTCGTCGCCTCGGCGTCCCGGGACGCGCGTCACATGCAAATGCTGTTTTACGTCGGTCTACCGACGCGCTATCTAATCGATTCGTTTCAATATTTATTTTTTTAAACTAACTCAAACTCTATTCGCGCGAAATATGTATTGCTTCGTGACGCATTCTCACCGAAGGGATTTCAAATTTCGTCCTGACGTGAAGAATTTTTCTTCAAATTTCATCGATAGCTTCTTAGGATTCGCTATAAAAATAATGAAAAATACAAGGTTCACTCTTTGAAAAATTAGTCCTATAAATACTTATCTTGAAATCGTACGATTGTGGGACTAAAATGGAGGAAGATGCAGCGACGAAAAAATAACTATGCACAGGTAGGAATTCCCTTTCACCGGGGGGCGGCGTCAAAAAATGTAATCGAGTTACGTAAATCGAGCGAGAGAAAAATTGTAAATGAAACGATGTTGCATTAAGGTAACATACGTTCCTAATGGGTCGAAGAACCGTCGATCGTCGTCGAAACAAATGACTAACAAAACTCTGGTAAAGTGGGCGCACGGGTAACCAGCTTAGATAGAATACCGTGGAACAGTCGGCACGTAGCTCCAATCAAAACTGCTTTCTCTCCGTGGCCCGGAGGTTGGCATTACTGACCCGAGCGGCGCGTTCCAGAGATTGATTGCCTTATCGATAATTAGCCTGGCACGACGAGCGTGCCGGACCTTTGTTTCGCTTTCTGACCCTACGCCGCCTTCGATACGACTCCCGCGACTCCGAGGAATTCGAATCTGTGACGTGGAGATCGAACAGTCTTCGGGAAAATTAATTTCCATTCGCCCATCGAACGCCCAATCTCTGGTTCTTGAGATTCTTTCACTGTTTCGAGAATTTAAATTCTGTTTATTTTCGATGAAAAATAATAGTGCATGTCTGTGCAACCGAATACGAGACACACGTGTAAAAAATTTAAGGTCCTGGGAATCGTAAATTTAGCCCTTTCGGCCCGGAACACCATGGAATGAAAAATGAGTCGGGAAAGCCAGATATTAGCCAACGTGCCATCAATTTCGTTACACGGGTGCAGGAGGCGACGCCATTTATCAGTCGCGGAGTTAGCAGTTTCTACGGATACTTGTGTCCGGGCAAGGATAAAGCCAGTTTCTGCGTCTTCCGATGATGGAAAGCGAAACGAAGGCGAGGCAGTCCCGCGCACAAACTCCAACCATAATCGGAAACTCGACGCTGGTTACCGGAAAATTCAGTGAAAACGAACGGTAACACCTTTATCGCCCATTCTTTCCGAACGAAAATATTTCTCGAAGAAATTACGGTCGTGACTCGTTTGAAAAGTTTATCGAGAGACTTTCATTTTATCTGGTTTTTAGTATTTTATTCTGAATACGAAAGTATTATGATATCGATCTGTAATGCATCGGAATAAAGTAATTTATACAATATCACAGAGTATGAGACTTAAGAGAAATTTTGTGTACGATCGATTTGATATCCCGGCGTGCTAATTGAAACTCCGTTACTTTCTCTGGAAATTGTGCATTGGAGAGCCCAATGTAAAAGTGGTGAACGGAGAATGAATTCAGCAACCGTAAAATCAGCGTACATAACTGACAAACGGTGGATAAATTCAGTTTGCCGCTCATTGGGCATTCAAATCCTTCGCAGTGCCTCCGTGAATGATTGGCTTCCTTAAACGATCATTTTAAATTTACATAATTAGACAAGAGTGAAATTTCACGTTTTCTCCTGCGATTTCAGCTCGGATCGCTCGCATTATGCGTCGTCTACAAGCTGTGAAAATCCATTAATAGAAAAGCGAGGATGACCAGCAGAAATATAGTTTACACCATTGTATATTTAATTTTATCTCGGCCATTAAAGAATTGAGAAACCAACGGGTAAATAATAAACGATCGAACGCAAATGGTGACAGTCCCGACGAACAAAAATTACCAAGCGCGTCGCGAAAGAGAAAAATAAATCTGAAAAAATGCGCGTTATATTATAAATTAATATAAGGAAGCGGTATCGCGAGTAACATCGACAAACAAAAAATTTGGACCGTATCATTTCGGGCCCGGGCGTAATTGAGGGTCAATAATCTACGAAAAAAATCGAGTCTTGCGATCCGGGGATACAGGTTCCCGCAAATGGGATCCACGCGATCGATCGTCGGTTCGAATAGCCCGTATTTAAGTAAAGGGAATCGGGCCTGACAAGTACGGCGGAGCGTGCAACATGCCCGTTGATTATCGTGTACGGAAAAATGAGGTCAGAGATGATCCTTCTCTCTTGGAACATGTCGAAACGCGCGGATCGCGTGATGGGCTCATAGTTATGATCGTATCGAGACACACTCCTAATTTACGAGTCGAGTGCCCGGAGAAATTTCAGTTTCCTTCTATTCGAATTATGATTTCGCGTACGGCGAGAAAGTACGAGAAAACCGCGCGTAACAACGGCGTGGAAAGATTTTTTTTTTGGATAAGAAACGATACCGTTCGGTAAATCTCGAAGCGATCGATGCAACGGCGAAGATACGATCGCGAACGACGGTCAGGAAATGTTGCAACGATGGCTGACGAATACCTCGAATGCCTCAAACGCGTTCGAGTTCCGTGGATCATCGAGATAACTTTACAGCTCTCCTTTTACAAGCGCGTTAATACGATTGATAGGCAGCCACGATTGGTACGATTAGCGCCATTATTTAACCCGTGACACTATCAAGCTCGTTGCTCCAGTTCCCGTCCACGTGGGTCGACGAGATATTATCCCACACGCGCGATTAAGTTTTCACGGCGCGTCGATCCCGGCTCTCGCGACCCTAGATCCCCCGGTGTTTATTGTCGCGATCGACATAATTTTATGCGAACACCCGTTTCACCCGGAGATAACCGTGCCTTAATTAGAACTATATAACGCGACATTTCACCTTTCGACTTGCGAACAAGGCCTATAAACGTAGAGTTAATCAGTCGACTGCGTCCAGCAAATATACAGTGTCTATCCTGGCAAACATAAGGGATAAAATCTGTTCGTTCGAGACTTTGTTTTCGAGATAATTTAAAAGTTTGTCTGTCCAATACTCACTGTTTCTATTTCCAGTGAAATTTAAATCGTACTATACAGGGTGTTTGGTCACCACTGGAAAAAATTTTAATGAGAGATACTAAAGGGCAAAATAATCGGGAAATCGATAAAACTGGTGCAGTAGTGTTCCAATTATCCGGCACCCGGTGATCCAAATAATTATAATAGGTGGACAAATTTTTCGGTTAAATTAAGAAATTTCAAATCGTTCTAAAAAAATTATTTTTAGTTGTGGGGGTCTATTACAATCATTATTGGCAAATAAACTTACCCCCGAAATCCTATCCACTTTCGAGAAAAAAGTCGTAGGTGGTCAAATTTTTTGGCGAAAAAAAAATTTCAAATCGTTCCGGAAAAATTATTTTTTGTTGCAGGGGTCAACTACAATCATTTTTGGTGAATACGCATACCCTCGAAATCCTACGCACTTTCGAGAAAAAAATTCAGGAAGGTGGGCAAATTTTTCGACAAAATTAAACAATTTCAAATCGTCCTGGAAAAATTATCTTTGGTTGTGGGGGTTAATTATAATTATTTTTGGTGAATAGACATGCCCCCGAAATCCAACGCACTTCCGAGAAAAAAATTCTTTACCGAAAATACAATGTCTGACTGACACTGTCCGACTCCCCTGAAATTTCATGCGTATGTTTAAAACGTCATAACTCCTGAACGGATTGGAGGATTTTAATGTTTGAAAATGCAAACAACGCGTATTTTTGTGAAGAATATTTTAGAATTTTCCAAGAATACTCGAAAAGTTATTTCTTAACGAGAACTGTTAATTTAAATATTTCATTCTAATTTTTTGTTCGACGAACAACTGATAAGCTGTTGTTTATCTGTTATCGGTGATTAAACATTTTTATCCGTCGAGGAATTTTGAGGCTTGCACGAGCGACAAGGGATCGTGAGTCGCGATTTGTCGTAGGAGTCGTGCACGGCGATATTTGTAGGACGGGGACGCGGGTTGGTCATTATCGGGGCAACGATCTCTGGAAAGTGAAAATGTCGAGCGTTCTCTAAGCCAATTATGAGGACTTTATTCATCTGCACGGCTTCGCGCAACGGGTCGTGTGCCCCGGCGGACAATGGGATTACTCGAATCACCGATCCACCGGTCGACGATCGATTCTTTGATACATTAAACATCGCCGGCTCGCACGGATTATGTTTCTACGGGGATCCGTTTATCCCCGTTTGCTCGATACTATCTAAAAATATTCTGTCGCGTTTACGAGATCGCGTTGCTCGCTCGAGAGTCATGCCTGAAACGAATTCCCTTTCGACACGGTTTCTGCGAAGGACGGATTCGGCTGCGAGAGGCTCAGTGTCTGCATCCAGCGTTCACACTGACGATACGTGTAAAAAATAGATCGACACTTTTTTGTCGTTGGTCCTTCCTTGCAGCTCGTTCATTTTCGAACAATAATTCAGAAGCGGCGACTATGAATCAAAGATTCTCCGAACATTTACCAGTTTTTACTGAGAGCTGGTATCCCGAAGGAAAGCGTAGGTTTCGCCAGATGCGTCTGAATCGTTGCAATCGGACCAAATCGACCGAAAACGAAAGCTGCCCCGGTATTAAAGTATCCGTGGCGTTCGTTGGACATTTCCCAACGAAGCCTTGGAGCGGTTCTAAGCAACGCGAAGATATAGGCAGGGAACGAACACGACAGAACTTTCCGATAGGCCTGGCGATTTATAAAACGTTTCGCTGGTCTTTTTCTAGGCCCGAGTCTCGAGGCCCGTGAATCATGATTCTCGATTCTTAATGGGACACGGTCTCGCGCAGTTTCTGTTTCGTCGAGAATGGTCATGTTTGGTCGAGAACTCTTTCGCCAAGGTTGTACTCGCCAGGACACCGCCTAGTCGTTCGCGAAACGCTCTCGCGTTAAAGCGGCGACTATTTGGCCGCGGCAAAATGCCCACAATGTTGGTACACGGAGTGTGTGTCGTGACTTCATCGTCTGGTACCTCGATGCCGCCTATTGTTCTATGAATAGAGCTCGCCTATCTCCTCCGTTTACTCTATCCTATCCTTCTCTTCGTCCACCTTTCACCGTGGAACCTGGAAACGTTTTCGACCGGACGCACCGTGTCCCGAAAATTCACTTTTCCCGCGTCGACGTTTAACGGGAGAAAATAAAAATTGAAATTTGACAAAGTCCTGGTGTATTTTCGTGAATCGAGAAGGGAGCAGGCTCCTTTTCCCGAGCGTAGTCGCGTATAAAATGTCAAGACACGCGAGCCCCCGGCATCCACCGCGAGGAAAGAAGATCGAATCTGATCTGCGGTAATTCGATCGTGAAAAGAAGGAGACAAACAGGAGTCGACGGGGCGGTGTAGTTTCCCGCGACGCTTTGTCGTGAAATTCTTCGAGTAAATTACCACGCGTTCGTCGAATTCCACGATCTCCGTGTTCCCTCGAGCCACGTTTTTTGGCGATAAAAATTAATTTAACAAACGCGATCAAACCGCGAAGGAATCGAGCTAAGAAGATAAACACCTGTCGCTTTCAGAATTTGTTGCATCCAAGAACCGTTAAAGACAGTAAATTTAGATAGGATTATTAAATTGTACAAAAGTAAATACCACGACGAGTCGTGGGTACGTCTCGTGGACAATTCGAGGGGCCTGGTAGCGAACGCGCGAAATAACTCGGCAGAAATATCGTTGCACAATCGAAGTTTCTGTTGGGTAACTGACTCTCTTCGTTAATACGACACGATGGCGTTGCTCGGTACTGGGTGACTAGTTCGATCGGTAATTCGAGCCGGGAGAAGTGGCAAGAAGACCCGGAAGAGCGCAAGAAGAAAACCTTCGTAACAGGGCAGGAGGATCGGCTCCGCGGTGAATGGTGTACGATGCGATATTATCTCTTTGTTGCATCGCGGGTTGGGGTTAGACCTTATAAAGGATTTCCAGAAAACGCGACCGCACGATCGCGCCATCGATTATCGCAAAACCGATTTCAGCCTCGTAATTTACCCGAAAAAATCGCAACAACGATCGTCGAAACTTGGTATTAAATAATTCTAAACGGTTTGGTTATCGATTAACGCGTGTCTATAAATCTTCACAACATTGTTATTTAAAAATTTATAATACAGCACATCCGTTTCAAATAGTCTATTTTGTAATTTTGAAGCGTCCCACTTTGGGAAAACTTGGTTCCTGATCAACAAAGATGATTTGCAAAGAGTGGCTGGTTGGTCCATGGGAAAGGGGGGTAGAGCGACGAGGGGCAAAGAAAAGTTGTCGGAGAGCGTGTGAAAGCGTTTGGTCGCGAAAAAGATCGAAGATCGACGATTCCTGCGATACGCTCGGCGTACGTTTCGCTCGGCTACGCGTCAGCGGGTCGCGGGAGGACAATAAAAAGGACACGCGCCGATGGAAATGCCGAGAGCCACGGTAGTCGTAATTGTCCGTTTCTCGAATTATCGGCGCCGCTCGATCTCGATCGCCGTTTCAGGCCTTGATCGCATGCGATCCGTCGACGTGCGCGCGCAGGACGATCGCGGTCGTTCGCTGCTCCGCCGTCGATTTACGAACTCGATCGACGCGAACCGTAAGGATAAACCGTTGGAAAGCCTCTCCCGTGAGAGACTTTGATACCTCGCGAACGGTTGCTCGGGCTCGATCGAGTTTTTTCCGCGGGAATGTTCGCGAAACTGGGAAATCGACTCCAACAACATCGTGGATCATTTTACCCCATGCGTTGATAATATGACGGAATCGTGTCCTAGTCACTCAATATAAAATTTTAAAAGTCGAATTTCCAATTTATACCCGTGTACAGAAATAAAAAAAACAAAGTGTAATTATCGAGTCAAGCAGAGAACAACGAAAACTAGGTCTCGAGTGGCTCCCGATACCTCGTAACGAGAGAAAAGGAAAGAGAAAAGACCATTCCTGAGTAAATTCTCCATAAATTAAATCGAGGATCAATAACCTTCCGAGAATCGTAAATCGGAATGCGTAGGATTTAATTCTCGTGTTTTCCCGGTTTAAGCCCACGTGGTTACCGCGCTCGTAACTATATGCATCGCGTGGCTGCAATTTCTAAATAACGGCGGTTGAGATCGACGCCAACGGCGGTCCCCGAAACCTAATTATTCGATAAAATTCGTCTCGAAACGATTCCTCGGCGTCGTTTTTGGAACACTGTTCCGCGTGATACCAGATTACGGGATCGCGGTGAAATTTTGTGCTCGCGAAACCGCGTCTGCGTCTCTTGCGGAACGAATTCTTTTCTTTCGGTGGCGCGATTACCCCGAGATGCCTGCACTTTTTGTCTTGTCGTCGGCTTAATGAGCCGCTGAACTCGCGGGCTAATGCAAATTTTTCCGCCACGCGCGCAATCAATCACGCTTTGAACCGGGTATGGAAATTACATCTGTGATGTGATTAATGGAGCCGCGACGATGAGAGTTACAGGGTCCTCGCGTTCTACGCTCGAACATTTGTATAATATATTGCGGCTAGAAAATGGTAGCCGGATAATTGAAACTCGCGTCTTGCGGTGTCCAGTCGTCCTCGAGGACGATTACGTTTTTTCCACATATTTTATCGGCGATACCGCGCCGACCGCGTAATCTACGCGCTTTTTCTGCCTTTGTTCTTATTGTCGAGGTTAGGCTATTAACGGCCGTATCTCGCCGTTGTACCGTACGCTTCTTTTTTGCTCCGGCTCTATTATCTGCCTCGGGTATATTGTTTACTCGATGCTTCGTGCAATTTTTTCTTCGCGCAGCCCGACCCATTTAAACTCGAATATCTTCGAAATTGTCGACGACGCGTAAAAAATGCCTCGCAAGAAAGTTTTAATGGTTTCTGGAGGCACGTAATCCACCGAGAGTCACTTTTTGCGCCGGATCTTTTTGTCGTGGTCGTGTTTCAATTAAATCAAATTAGCCATTTATTACATCGACGAGTCTTTATCTTATTATTATCGTGTTCCAAGGGGGAAAGAGAGAGAGAACGCGTGCTATTATAGTGCACTTGGACCTCTTTCCCGGTCACAGACGCGTCTTGAAATCTTCGTAAGGCACGATTCTTCCTCTTTGTTCCCTCGGCGTAGCGGCTGGTGTCTTTTCTTGGTCGTGGGACAGTGGCCATATCCACGAGGGATCTGAGAGAGCAAACGGTATGCTAATTAGATTTCCACCTGCCAGGGGTTTAAAGCGAGACACAGAAAAGCAGCGCCCGGAACTGGCTCGGCTCGGCTGCTCCAAATAGAACGTTCGATAGTCCCTCGAACAACGGGACACGGTGTTCGCGAAATTGTTATTATTAATTGGAGAATCGTTCGATAGAAACCGAGTAATATAAACAAATAAATAGAGCATAGAATCGTATCGTATAAAACGTAGAACGCGGGGCATAAATCTTTCGATTTCACATCATAAATCGAGTCGCGGAAAAGATCGATGGCGTCGTTGGGCTCGTTAATATGCTCGTACGGATCGATACAATTAAATTTACCGTACGGCGTGCCTCCAGATACAGCAAGACGCGTTTGTCTTAGATTTCTAGCGGGAATGTAAAATTTAAATAGCACGAGAATACCTTGAGATATCGAGCGTTACTCTCCGTTTCTAAAGAGCCATTAAATCTAAACGAGACAGCATGAATTTGTAATTATGACATGTTATTGGAATAGGACAATCGATACGGAAAGCAATAAGACCCGGAGGAATTCGCGTTGCGCTTTCTCGATAAGAGCAGGTTGTCGATGTAAGGAGACCCGTAGCAACGAACAATACTCCAAACGTGGACGCGTCGAAGATCAATAAAGAATCGTTGCGTCATCGAAGCAACGCGTGACTCTATAAATATAAAACGAAAATTACAATATCGATTTAAATATTGCTTGAAAAATAATAATTGCATTAGTATAGAAATTGTTAAAATGACTCTCTTTTTGTTTCCCGGTACGCGCGCGCTATATCTTTCTTAATTGTATTTTTATTTAACTTGAGTTTCGTTGGACGACTTTACTGCACCTTAACGGAATAGGGGTAAAAAGTAAAAAATAAAAGCAGAAAGCATAAAATATATAATACATTGGCTACGACCACAGTGAAAGGGCGTGGTTCAGAGATCGCTGCTTTACAACCTAACCCTATTAGCGTTATTATATTTATGTTAGAAATAAACTACGTCGTTAGTTATAGGAGAAGGAGTTAACTCGTATTTATTCTTTTCTAATTACACGTACGGGGGGCGTTTCTGGTTGAGAAATGACCCAATTAACGGGTCAAGCAGCCAGTCTATTTCTTATCCCCCGATACTCGGTTCGTTAGACTCTAAATTATCCAGGAAGATGGAGGGCGAACGATAGATTTTGTAAGGGGGTCTTATCAATGTGTCGTATAATAGCATAAGGGCACGCGATGTCTCGAAATCTATTTATGGTAATTAAAATCCGGATAAACCGCCGGTCGTTCGGTAATAATCGAGCTCCCTGTTCAGGAAACTGCCTTCAATAATATACGTAATTGATATTGGAATTGGAGAAAACACAATTATAAAGGAAATCTTTACGCGCTATTGAAAGAAGAAAAAATTCGAGTGATAATTATCGGTTGGAGTATAAAAGTGTGTGTAAAATTATTTTAAATTAAGCTTACGTAGGAAACAAGAAACTAGATTACAAATAAATGTGACAAAATCGAGAGAGTTTCCTTTGTTGATCGTCAATATTTTTCATTCGTTTTTGTTCCAGTTATGGTAAAAAAAATTGTACTCACTGCGAAAAGTTTTATAGCTTCTTCGTCTAAGAATCTAATACTCTAAGGGTGAAATCGAGTGGCAGGAAAATTGCGAGTTCTGAAAGCGAGAGGCCCGAACGGAAGAAGAAACGTTGAAGATGGCGAAAAGTGCGATACAGCGAGAAAAGAAGCGACCAGATCGCACGAAGATCGAGTAACCGAGATAGGAGGATTGTTGTAACCTATTGCTCGTCGGCGGCGTTGATTCCGCAGATCATAATTTGCGCCTCGTTCTACCGGTGAAACGGCGTGCCGGAATGCCGTGAGAACGCGAAAAAAAAAAAAAGAACGTTTCGGATCGCCGCTCGTCGGTGAACGTTTTGCCATTTGTAATAGAAGAAGGTAGGCAGACAATCGGAGTCGTTGGGAGCAAATTAAGGTCGACGTCCTGCGCGGCACGAGCCGGGGACCTCGATTTTAAAATTCACTTTCATCAGAGTCGCCCTCGGGTGATGCCAGGTGCAGCCTGGCCCCCAGGCGGACGGCGTCCATTGCAAAAAGATCGCGGTTACAATTTTAATTACTCTTCCATCTCTTTTTTATTTTACGCGACCCTCTGTTGCGCAAAACTCGCCGCATTACGGGGACAAATTTTATTAGAATGGATATCTATTTACCTTCTTTTTCTGAATTAATCCTTAAGTGGGGACTCTCGATCTCAACTGAATTATTTTAAAGCAGAAATTTTCAAATAATTACATTGGCGTATATTATACAATATTAGTTTAAACTTGTGGAGGGTCCCAATCATCATCCACTTGAGGATTAAGTTAGTCTACGAATGGATTTAAAATTTGAATTTTAGCAACTAATTAATATTAGAGACGATAGCTGAGTTTTGAAAAAATCCAGTATTTTTTAAACTTAACAATCGAAACGGGTAGCAACGCGAGGCGAATGGCGGTGGGGGGCGCAGGTGGATAGGAAAAGGAGCGTCGAAACGTGTAAGCGCGATGGTCCGGGACGGAATTAATGATCGATCATTGAACTTTCCCCGGCGAAGCGGCGAGGAGAAACAACGGGGGCGCGAGAGACTAATGTTCCCATTATGTCCGAATGCTCGAGCACTCGCGACTCAATTCAATCGAGCGTGCAACCTCGAAAATTAGACTAGTAAATCACCGAGAGGGACTCAAAGAATCGATATTTCAATCGGCGGTGTCGGTGACGCAACCGGCATCGGGTCCATTTAGTCGTCAAACGCCGTTTCCACGACATTCCTTGTAAAACAAAGTAGCGGTGCGCGCGTAGTCGAGAGGATTTCGCAACCGAGCCGAGCCGAGCCACGCTCGCTGCACCTTCACGATTTATCGAGCCTCGTAACCGACTACGTTCTCGAAGTCGATTTCTTTCTGTCGTTCGTTTCGTCCGGTTACCGTCATCGGGAACCTCCCTAACGGGGCCTTTTGCTAATGACGAGCGTACCGCGTGCACGTACACGTACACGTGCGAGGCCTTATCCGATCGTACGTCCCCGACCGACGGACTAGGAGAGTGTCGTTGACGAGGAGACAGGTGGTTGCGCGTGTCCCCAACGGAAATAGAACACGGCGATTCCTCGCTATTCGAAACGTTAAAAATTATTCAGAGAGCAACGTTCGAAATGTTGGAGCGGTTTTCGGAAGCGTACGGGATTCGTAGAGAAAAAGAGGAAATTAATAATTGGAAATTTCGTGTAGCCACAATCCCAGGACAGTTAATTAGAAGGTTCTCGGTATTTCACGGTGTCCCGACGATGGATGCGAATGTATATCACGTTGACTGCCAGGCCAATAAAATTTGTCATAATACTTATTTTGTTATCTCATTGAAATTCATGAATCCTATCAAGATTTATTTTCTTTACCATCTAACCTTGAGAATTAATTTCTTTAGCTCCTTAGTGAAATGTCCTGTCACCCATATATGGGTGACGCGGCAGTCAATGTGATATACGTAAAACGACGTAACGCTGACAGGTTTAAAGAGTAATAATTTGCATAGCAGGACGACGCAGAAAACGATTCTTGCATATTTATAGAAGCAGCCTGAAAGTATTCCAAATTTGCAAAAATTCCGGGACCATTCGGAGCTCGAAGAATATACCTCGCGCAGAATCTCCAGAAGCTATCAAAGCTACTAAAATTGTATTACGAGATTGTACAAGGTAACGAACAACTATATAAAAATCGACTTCCGCGTTCAGAGATTCCGTTAAAACGATTATGAACCTAAATTACGAAGGCGTGCTCTGCCCTATTAGTATTCTTAATACGTTTGATATCGAAGGTTTACGCTCGTAAATAAAATATTATTATCCAGTAGACGCACGAAAAGATGCAAACACGTTCGCGAAAAGCCAGAAACCGAGAAGATTGGAATCTCCGACGTTTCTCCAGACAATTCTTAACGAGGGAAAGCCATTTCGTTTTTAACGTTCTTAAATCTGCCAGGGAGTTTCGTGCGTCGCTCATTTCGGCGTAAAATGCACCGTCTTACGAACGGCTCGATTTAAAAAAAGAAAGAAAAATAAAAAATCCTCGTTGGTCCTGGTCGCGAAGTGGTAAAGCCGAACTACATAAACCCGAGATACATAACGGTTATCGCGTGCGTATCGTCTCCTTTTAAGTAGCTTGGTTTCGTACGTAATCCGTTAGTGGCCCGAATAAATGTCATTCGCGACTCGCGAGCCGATATGAATTAATTAAAACCCGTGGATGCGCTGTAGGCGACCGGAGCGTCTCGTCCTCGCTACCGTTACTCGATCCGAATTAATTCCGATCGCCTGGTTGACTCAATTAACGCTCGATATTTCAATTATTTCTCCCCTTGTTACCCACCCCGTTGCCTCATCGTCTTCTCGTCGTTTCTTTTTCTTTCGCGTTCGGCTTTAATTAGAAGCTAATAGCTTTTCGGTCGATCGTACGATCCTAAATATGCATATTTATTCGGAACGTTCGCGGTCGTAATTTTTTCTCGCGTTTACGCTCCTAGCATAATAATCTTTATGGTTTGAAGTTAGTAATGCACAGTTTGGCGGGTTTGTTCGCGCGCGTTGGTCCCGGATAAGCGACAAAGAGAAGTCGAAGGGGGCAATTACCGTTCGTCCAAGCTTCCTCTTTCGCCAAACGCGAATCCCCGGTGGTTCGAGGAATCCGCCAGTCCGGTCGGCTCGCCTCCAAAGAATACAGTCCTCCGAAGAACAAAGTAGCGCAATGACTCTTCGGAAGCACGAATTGGAGTGGACTGGTGGAACGATGTAATATTGTAAAAGGGTATGGCTCGCGCGCGGTCGCTTTGAGACTCCGGCAGGAAGAGGAGGCAGCCGCGAGTGAGATCCTATCGGCTGATATTCAATGCGATATAACTCATTCTAGGTATGGACTATCCCCGGCTACACACCAACGCCGTGGATCGCGTGCACGTAGATCCCGGGATCCGTCGTGTACGCGGCCGGTTGTCCAGTCTATAAAGCTCCCCGGCAACGCGTACACAATTTAATTCGAGAATCGCGGAAAAGTTTCGTACATCTTTTGCCCAACCAACCGCGCCGCGGGTCGATCTTAACAGTCCCGATCACTTTCCATAGAAAAAAACATTTTTGCAAGCAAGTTCCTAGTCTATATTTTCATTCAGCAATTCGCGACTGGGGTTTTTTTGTCACAGATGAATCACTCTATCGACGCATAATTTTATAAAATTTTTTGGAAGAACTCTGGATCTCAAGTGTTTGTTCGAATAGATAGTATACTCGACTCCCATAAAAAATGCCAGTATCCACCTGATTTCTATCAATTCTTTGCAAAGCTTTCTCCCTAAGAATTCTAAGGCCACATGCTTCGAGGTAAACACACCAATATCTCCCATGAACGTTGTAGCCACGCGAATATCGTGGCGGAGTTAAACTGGAATGCCGAAGGATCGCGCTCGAATCTCGACATTCTCGAATCGCTTTTGTCAAGGTGATTCGGATGACAGGCTGAGTCATGCTCCGATCGAGGACTACATTCCACGTCAGTGAGATACGCGATTTCGCGAAAAAACGGTTCTGCGAATGAAAGTCACGCGCAAATTCTTTCCGAGCGTCGTGATTTTATTGTAATATCGAGCACGCGATTGTCTGGAGAACGTCGAGTCGCAGAAGAAAATCGTTTCCTCCTCGTGCAGTCTCCGCTGCAACCAACAACCGTAAGAAAAAGTACGGTGGCTGTCGATCGTTCTCATATTTAAATTGCGATTCAAATTTTATCAATCGTACGACCAGAAGGAGACGTAAGACGACCAGTCTGTTGGTTTGTAGATATTTTCTTACGGTACAATTTGCTCGAGCAAGAACAAGGAGAACCTTGTGAAACGATTCGATGCTTAGGAGAGAATTGTTGGGTGATAATACGTCGTAAACAGCGTTTAAGAATCGACGGGGAAACGGTTCAAGAAATTTCCGGAAGAATTGAGACATTATGGACGTAGCGGGACTGAATCGGCTACGAAACTCTTACAAGATCGTAGAATTCCTCCTCGTAAGAAGCTCGGAGGAGGTATCTAATGCCCTATTCGCGCGGAGATTTACGAATTTTTCCTCGAATGACTCGGCAGATGCTACGTAACTGCCTGGCTCTTCGCTAGTGGTTACATCACGGAGAATCGTGCAAAAAGATTTATCTCGTAGGCTGCTGTTAGGTAGTTGGAAACTCTTGACTGGTTAGGTCATCCGAGAACATAATTCGACGCGTCGATTACTGGAAAATCCGTTTCGAAGCCGTCTCGTTCCATCTGGGTCAGAAATGGGTTTATTTGTATACCTATTATTGAAACTATAACAAGTAAATACAGTAAAGGAAGAAGAGTCTGTTAGAGATGTGAGGACAGTTTTCTCGTTACGGAATAAAATGTCGATGGGCAGCAGACGGTAATTGGTTTTATCGAGAGCGTGGCACGCGAATCCTCCTTCCGGAAACGAAAACGAGATGTTACGCGAGCGCGCTCGCCTTGGAAAGGTCACGAGGAGGTGGCTGGAAAGGTCGTGTCGGTTTCACCGGTCGCGCAGACGAAGAGGAAGAAGAAGAGGACGTTAACGACGAACACGACGCGACGAGGAGAGACGAACGGACGGCTCGCCTCGACGAACGGTGAAAGCGAATCTCCATTAATGCTCCTCTTCGTCGACGACTTCAAAGCTCGTGCACCGTGTGTACGTGCATATTTAAGTGCACTGCCCCGGAGACTTCCGGTCAGCGCACCGCAACGCGCTGGAACACCTGAGGAGAGACGCGTTTGAAGAAGCTGATGATGGACATTGCTCCGTCCCGCGGTCATTAGCGTGTATTGTAACCCCTGTTCTTTGAAACTCGCCACTCGATCTCTTCGCGATCGGAGCTGGGAGCCGGAGAGATTTATTTGTACTTTCTACCGGAGAAAATTCCACCGGTGCGTATCGCCGCGATCGAAATTTAACCGAACAACGCGGTTCAAACGAAATTATATAAATTGCTCGTCGCGTCTTAAATATTATTTGCAAAAAGTACAGCTTCTGACAAGTTTCGTTTGGATCTTACAGTCGTAGTTCACAGCTGGCTGTATCCGAAATTCATTTTTAAATTAGAAAAATTGAATTGCTCTGGTAGAAGATTCGTACGTAATTTTGTAGGTCGCTGACCGTTTAAAATGTAGTTTATATGATGTAATCGGACTCCGTATTAATTCCTCCGGGTGTTGACGCGTCAATCGTAATCGAAACTTAGGCTTAATGTGCTGAATAAGTATACGAGAGCCGCGATAACGGCGTAGAAGCGCCGCGGTTTGGTCACCGTTGCTGTACACACATATACGCTCCGTTCCGGTGATTTCAATGCGTGGTAATAGCGATTCTCGAACCCCCGCGCGCGCGTAATCGTCTTGAGTTTCCAGGAGTGCCTCCTTTCATTCAACTCTCCGACCACCTTATGCAAACTATCAAATTTTACACACTCAAATCCGTTGAATCGATCTTCGTACGAACATTGAAAATATTTCCATCGATTACGAAAATAATCGTGTCATCTGTCCAATCGGGATGCACGACATAATGTCTCTGTTATACTTTTTCTATTACCAAACGTCTAAATTATACAATTTATAAAGTGGGTCACCATTGGCGGCTCCTTATCGAAAAGAATTCGAGTTTTCGAGATCCTACGGTTGACAATTCGCTTTTTGAACAGTTACGCAATACTGCACGCTTGGCGGCGTTCTCGTAGGCTGTTTGTAAACAGGATCTGGAATTAGGTGGAACGCCATAACCGAGATACGTGGAATCCGCCGTAGATCCTGTTGAACGATGGAGCCGCAGGTTGTAATCGTGATCCTTCGAGGTGGGTCTTATCTCCGTAACTGTACCCTGGTGCGCGGTTCGCCGTCGTCGTCGCGACTTATCCTCGATCCTCGAAATTCTGGCCACGCGACGACCATCCTCGTCGAGGACATGGATCCTGACGTCGAGTATGCCTACGCTACGTAAACCGTCGAGCAGGAATTTATTATGCATTCAGTGAAACTCTCGCGACTAAAGAAAGTGCCGCCGGAGAATCTGGACTTGCGATTCAGCCGGGTTCACGTCTCCCCGATCCGTAACCTTGTTTTAATCGTTGCTCGCGCAATTGAATCTGATAACTTTGCATTTATTAAGATTAAGGTTTAATTTATTAGATTTGCACCACCCTTCTAATCTTGTGAAGTCGTTTTGAATTGAGTTCGTGCAAGAAGATAAATTTTTAAGTCGTCTGCGTACAATAAATTTCCATTACAGGGGGAAAAAAAAGGGAAGGGTTGTGGCGAAAAGTGGCGCAGTCGAATTACAGAAATTCCAGAATGCGCGAACGCGCGGCGGGAGTCGATCCTTCGAGGTGGTCTTATCTGTATAACTGTACCTGTCCACGGCAGTCCGCGATTGCTCACCGCAACGACTATTAGTGATTCTCCCGTTAGGATAAATACGTGCCAGGCGCCACGGGATCGTAACGATTAATGGCCGATTAACCCGGCCGGGTGCGCGCAACGCCGTTCCAGAATTTCACGGAAAATTGCAGTTAGAATTCAACGGTCTCCCCAGTTCCTTCTGCCGGAGCGTATTGTTATTAACAGCGCGCGATCGTTAAACACGGTCGAGAAAATTGCCAGCCACGGTACGATTCTCTTTGTTTTGCTTTCCCCTCTGCCGTTTCCTCCCCGAAGTCGTGACCATCGACGATGGAAAATTCGTGTGTACAGTTAGCCGTGAACCGTAGAAACGCCATTGCGCCAGAGTATCGCTGTTATTATCATTTTTGTAGCGCGGCTCGTTAGACATTCTTGAAAGACGTCGAAACGATACGCCGTTTCCCGGATCTGTAATCACCGGGGACCCCGAAGCGGCTCGTTCGCGATGCTGAAACCTTGAATCGTGCAATTAACACCTCCCCGAGACTTTGGAACGCAAGCTCCGAGTCTCTCCGGGCACCGACTAGCCTCTTCCCGTAGGATGCTAGCGATGAGTGCTAAATTTAATGCACCAGTTCATTAAATCCCCGTACGATGCTAGGCTGAATCCCGGCGAAGCGTCAGGGGCGTCGTTCCTAAAGACAGCTTACACTTGGATATCTTCATCAGCGCTAACTTTTATGGACTGGTTCATTAAATCACCGTCCGAAGCTAGGCCGTAGCACCGGCGAAACGTCAGAAGACCCTTCTTAAAAGAAGCTTACACCCGGATGTCTTCATCGGGCTCTAGCTTTAATGCACTGGTTCATTAAATCACCGACGGATGCTCGAATACCGGCGAAACGTCGGGATACTCTTCGCAAAGAGACGCATACGCCTGGGTGTCTTCGTTAGTAATAAATCTAGCACAGTGATTTATTAAATTTCCGAGGTTCGCGCAACCTAGATTTAATGTTTACGGACCGAGGCTATTTACTTTCCTCGTTGAATATTAATCCGGTATTAGTCAAGGTTGTGTGTCTTCCTGTGGTATCAGGGTTACATAGACCGTTCATTAGGAATTGGTTTGTTTGCTTCCCCTATTTCAGCGATGAAACAAAGCTCGGAGAAACATGGAGGTCTCCAGGTCCGATCTGGCGGGTCTATTCGCGAAGTCTATTTGCGCACGGAGCACCTGGCCAGCGGGTCTCGGGACACGTAACGTATGCTGGCCAGGTGAGTCATTCGCGGGGGACGAAGAAGAACGGTCGTCGGCGACGGATCTAGGGGGGTTGGTTCCGCAGGTGGTTCCATCAGAGACTGCTCCGCGCGGAGTGGTGTGCCGGTGGACGGCGTCGGTGCCGTTGGCGGTGACGTGGTGGTGGTGGTGTTACGGTAGGTTATGCCTTGCATTCCACGCGAGGTCGACGAACCGAGACGAACGCCTGCATGCGCAGCCACGTTGCTCGCTCCTGGCCACTGTCCGGCCTGCCTTGCCCTTCCTTTCCCTTCCTGCGCCTCTCTTTTCCCTTTCTTTTCGTCCTTTTCTCGCCAGCTCCCCTCGTTCCACCGTCCATCGTCGCTGGGCCGAGCCACGCGGGACACTTCCTCGTCCTTCCGATCCTTCCTGGCCGCTCCTCTTTCGGGACCGTCGTCCTTTCGCCTCCGGAAGCCGCGGAACGACCGTGTTTACAAATCCCCATCTTTTATACTCGATCGAAAATTGCAATTTTTAGAACCTCAAAGCTTTCTAAAACGGACGCAATGCTTGGAATATTTTTCTTTGCACCCCTCCAAGAGACATTAAATCAAGGGGTCTACGGATCCTTTAATGACTTTTGAATCAAGAAAGAACCGTGTTTACATATTGCCATTTTTCGAACCCCAATGGTTTTCTAAAGCGGCGAATCGTTAGAGAAGGCAACGTTTAAAATATTTTTTTTTGAGCACAGATTAATTTCTCAAGTTTGAAACTCTTCCGATTGGACTGTCAATATCGGACTCGTTCCGACAGCAATTTTGAAAGCATGATCGATAGCTAGGCGGTGATCGACTACCAGCGAGGTGACCGGTACATAGTTGGGCGCATGTTAAATGAAATTACTACGAATGCAGTGCGGTCTGTGGCGGACGGGTTTCCACCTGAATGGTGGTAGCGAACGTGTTAATCGACACGTGATGTGAAAGTTGTAATAAACACATCTAAAGGTCGGAACGTCATAGCCGAGTACGACTCGCCTGATTAATCCTTTTGCGGATCGGTTCGAGGTGATTCAACATTTTTAAACTATGTATTTTTGCATTGCAAACGACGACGTGACGAATTCATTCACCTGCTTGATACACAAGGTGTTTCGCTACTTCGTTTTCGAGAAAATTAAGTTTGGAAGCGTTCGAGCATGATTTGGCTGGCGCGTCTGTTCATTGTTGCCCGTTTCTACTTGCAGCGACGAACGTTCTTCTCCAAGAAAGTCAGGCGTCCGCTTTCCCGTTTTTTACCGCCAGGAAAATCTAGATTCGTCCGGTCGAGCTAGTTTTTCCGGGGCGGTGTCATTATCGCGGATTAATACCGCGGCCTTTCACCGTCGCAGTTTTCCCTTTTCTTATTCTCGATCGACGCCTCTCGTTTCAAGCGTGTCGCCAACGTTCGGGGTGAAAGTCGTCGATTTTACCAATTATTGCGACGCCACGACCAATGCAACAGTTATTGGTGAAAATCTTTAAATACCGCGTAATGTGAAAACGCTAGAAAGTAGACGATTTCCAAGCATCTCTATAAAATCAACGTCTCAATTATTATCTTCGATCCGCTCTGTGTCATAAATCCGCTGTCGTTTTATAACAATATAATTTCGTTCTGGAGCGTGATTCGGTGAAACGCAAATTCGAGGCGACGAAGCGTGATTCTCGATAAAATAGTTTCCTGTCTGTTGACGATTTCTTCTCTCAAGTTGTCGCTGATGCGTTCGGTTTTCCACGAACGCGGATTTTCGCGGAGAAAGTTCCCGCGTCCCTGGCGTTTCAATTACCGTTTTCACCGTGGTTGGGTATCGCTCGTTTGACAAAGTTGCGCCACCAGCGCCGACAACTTCGGTAAATGACTGCAATTAGACGCACAATCGGTGCAATTAGCGTACCTGCGCGCTCGCAATTGCTATTCGTCACGTGCGTCTCGCGAGCCAGCGTCGAGTGAAAACGTTCGTCAGCTGGCTAAAACTAATAATCGCGGCTAAATATAACGGATAATTGCAGACGCCACGCCGGGGAGATTGATGACCGTGCCGGACAAAGGATCGAAAACAAATTTATTCAACCGCGCAAGAGAGAGTCACAGGTTATCCTGTTGAAGAACGCGGGCTTGACTTTTATTCGGTCGATGCATTGCTCACGATACGCTGCCAGAATAACTGTTCCGCGTTGTTCGACCATAATGGCAAAAATCGCCCGACGAATGGTGCTCGCGTACCGTGTTTATCGTGCCTTGAATTTATCTCGATATCGGCTGAAACGCATAATTACGCGGTCCAGTTTGAGCAGACGTCGGCGACTAGCACGAACCGCGAGCCCGATTATCTTTTTTTTCTTCTAAGAATTCTCGGTAAATAAATTGCAAATTATTTTACGATTTAGACGATAGAGACTTTTTGGCTCGCGTGGACAGGTCTCCTCGAGCTGTACAGTTAGAAACGTATACGAGACGCGAAATTAAAAGTCGGTAATTGCGGGGAAACGGACAAAACTGGTTTTCGACGGTAGAAGATATTCATGTATCGAAATTAATCATAGTTTCACCCGGAAGTCTTAACCGGTATCTGCGAATGGTATTATTTTCTATTCCCCCATTATACGAAATTTAAATATTCGATGGTCTTCTTCCTTTTCGAGAAATCAGGAGATTCAATTAACGGGTCACGAATTTTGTCAGAACCCTGTTGATAAATGAATCGCCCGATCGATTAATTAATTCAGCGGTGGTAATCGGGGCTGGGGCAGTCGCGGAAAGAACAAACAATCGCCGTGGACCGAAAACATTTATCTTCTTCGCGACGCCCCGGTCCGCGTTATTTTATTATCGCGGCCCGGACACGCGCTCCGATTATCTATCCGTTTCAAAATTATTTCCTCGTCGGTGAATATAGGCGGCTGCCTCCGAGAATTTCATCTCCGCGCTGTTATTTATCGTCTAATAAATTGTTGACCGATAAATAAAAGCCTCATTACGGGCAGCGGCGCGTGAAATGCGCGCGGGATGGAAGCGGCGTCGTGGAACAAGCGATCGTAATCAACTGTAATTCGACATCGTGGCCGTGGCGAGGCGCGAGCCGCTCGAATAAATAGAAACGAATCGCCGTGGCGCGCGATTTCAGTTCCGGCGATTCGCGTTTATCGCCCCGCGATGACTCCTCGTTCGATCAAGCATCCCACAGGCAACAGTTTACCGATATTTTGCCTAAAAATCAAATTTCGTAGAACCAGTAAGAGTTTGAGTCATCCTTTGACCGCGTTTGAAACATACGGACCGTCAAACTTGGTCAAATTTGTAAGGAATAGTGGATGTATATGTGTATATGCCTGGAGAGAACAGAAACGTCCGAAAGCGGGCGAGATTAGCCGAGCAGAAAAATGATGAGCGAGAAAAACAGAGGAAGAATAGGAGAGGATTAAAAGGGAAGCACGCACGTGTAGAGAGAAGGATATATTCGATAAGCTATTAATAAAGATATTAGGAAAGTGTTGGTATTTTTATTGGTGCGCGTAGCTTTATTAACCATCCTCGACAAAAATTACAAATTTTTCTGTTCCCCGCTCGGTTTCTCTTCTGGCTCGACGTTTCCCTTACAAATATGATGGAGTTGATAATGTGGATCCCCTACAACGACGAACGTGTTAAACAATAACACAGAACGCGATCGAAGAGACAGTGAGAGAGAGAAGGGGGGGAAGGATCGCGTGGAAATTAATTATCGCGCTCGAGCCAGCTCGGAGCTTCGGGACCTCGCGCCCCATTAGACGAACCTTTGTTGACCGCCGGAAAAGGGAATGGCATTTCCTTTTATCGTTCCTCTTTGGCTATCCAATTAATCGCATCGGTCCGCGGGAGCCGACAAAAGGATGCGATCGCTGAAAGTAGCCTGTCGAAACCGTAGAGGCCGGACTTCATGCGCTTTAGAACGGTTCCAGTCGGTTCTGAACGGACCCCGAGGCCACGGATCGTCCGGCAATTAAGCTGATTAAGAGCAATAATAGCCACGCGATAATTGTCGGGCCGTACGAGCAGCCTCGGGACGAATCAGCTTTCTGGAAATCGTAGCGAGATTCGAACGGTGTTCGACGATCGATTGCTGTTTTCTTCGGGCACTCGGAAAATTTAATCATTTTAGTCGAGATCCTACTAGGCGCAGAAATTATATATTTTATACAATGAAAATATTGTGTCGATGGGATCGAAGGTTCCGAGAATCGGTAACGTCATTTGCTGCGGAAAATAATTTGAGATCATCCTCCTGTAGCGAAGATTCGGTTTTATTAATTGCAGTAGTCGGTAATAAAAATGATGAATAATGAAGCCCCACGATTTGATCCTTGCGATACACCAGAAGGCACCATAATCTTACGAGTTAATTGATTCCTTCCTCGCGATCCATTGATAAGATAACTGTTTAACCACTCGAGAAGGAGCCCATGAAAACCAAAGTCATGTAATTTGCATATTACAATTTAGCGATTGACTGAATCGAGAGCCTGTTCGACTCGTCGACCGTGATCCAAAGCATCGGAAACACGATTGGGGACAATAAAGGGTTTCCTAAATCTTTTTTTAAATGATCAAACCGCTTCTCCAGGTTTCATTATCGTTCAAGATGGCGAAGCGTCTGGCGTTCGGAGCGCAGAAAAGAAAATTGCAAACAGTCGCTAAGTAGTCTGCTGTTAACCCAATTGCGATGTGCCAGTTTCTCTTTAATAAGATTTTTTAGTTCGGGCGAGAATAAACTAGGGAAAGTTGAATCGCAATTCTGAATTCTTGGAAGACGTAGATTTATGGAATTATTAGAAACTGTATCGTTGATGGATTGCTTGCTTAACGATGTTTTCACGATGTTTTGTATTGTAATAATTTTTAAAATCTTGTTCTTCGAGACGTTTGATCGAGCGTCGTTTTTGTATTCTCGTTGGGTGAAATACCTGGCCGAGCCTAATTGAGAGGCGTCGTTGGACGGGGAGAAGAGTTTATTGGCAGAACGAACGTCTCGTTTCCACATTCGAAAGAAGCGCGTCGGACGAATCCTGCACGTGCTCGTTTTCAATCAATGGCACCCTCGTAAGAGCACTCGACATTCTCCTCGCACGTGCCGATGGCAGTAACCTCGAAGACAATGACATGCCGACGACGAGCGCGTCGTCGCATGTAAATGTAACCTTTTGTGAGTCTATGGAAGACGCTGCGAGTCGCGCGAGTGAAAGGTGCGACGTGTCTCGATTCCGCCAGGCCCGAGTTCTTGCTTCTCTGGGGATTAGGAAATGTCAGCTGATGCTGCTAGACGCAAAACACAACTCCGTTCTGCACGCGATTCGTCTGTACGTAATTAAAAACCAACCAGAAATCGAGAAGTTACCACGTCGAAACCTATTTTTTGCCAATTGCCGATCGCTTGACTCGAAATTTGTCGCGATACATATTTTTGCTGTTTCGTCGAATTTCACGAATCCTCTCCACATTATTTTCTTTACCATTTCGCCTTGAGAATTAATTTTGTTTAGCTCCTCGGTGTAAATTACTGTTACTCGTGTTTGGTCAGCTAATGCGTTAACTCGTTGGCTGGCATCGAGACGTCAGAGACGGGCGAAATTTTAGACGAACAACGATTTTTTATTTTTCACCGGTGATAGTGGGCGGTCGCCTCGACACTAAATATACCATAAAGTGTTCTTACGGCAGAAATACCAGAAATCGTCGAACGCGTGGGTAAAAGACAAGTGCACTGACCCATTCCAGATTCGCGTTTCGAAAACAAGCTATTTCGGAACAAGGAGTCGGATTGTGTCGAAGCGAGTCGACCATCAAACTGGCACGATCTGACTCAGGCCGTCGAAACGCAACACGACTGGCGAGGGAACCTCGATGACCTGAAAATTCCGATTTCTTTTTACGAGAGGCGCGTATTCTTGGCTTGTTTTCAAACCCGAAGGTGAAATCACCTCCCGTGGAAACTTTACGCCTCTGTAAATAATAACGCCTGAAAATATCGCGCGACCGAAGCTTAGTTTGATCGTTCAGGGACATGAAGTAGTTTCAGCCATCGGGTGTCAGACGCTCCTCGAAAGAAACGGGATAACAGTTAAATTAGAAGTCCGATCTCTACCTTTAATTTTAACGCAATCGTTGCAAGATCAGTGGAGTTGCAAGGGATGGTTTCCAAAAGTGTGATCGCCGCTTGGAACGAAAATGGCTGTAGAGTGAAACAAAAGGGATACTATATTGCCAAGTCGCCATTCACCGGCGCTCGAGCGAGGAGTAACCTTCGATCCTTTCGCATCCTTCACGATTAGAATCCTCGTTCGCGCGAGACCGGCTCTGGTTATGCAACGCGATTCCATTCGACGGGGGACCGTTAATTTAATTCGCGCTTTCCACTTAATTAATCCCAATTACACGTAGCGGCGAAGCGGCAGCCGCCTACTCGCGCGTGCGCGTGCGCGCGACCGAGTACCGATCTCCTTCGTTGCGCGCATCCACCTGAGTGCCTCTTTAATCCGTAAACACCTCGGTATCCCGGCGGCTCGCGCGTTATTCGCCCCGATAAATTAATGACTGACGCGGTTATTGGCCGTTAAGTCGATTAATGATCCCGGGTTAACGAGGCGCGGCGTCTTTCCGAAAGCGTGGCGCTCGCACCTCGTTGCGAAAACGTTCGCAGCCCGTGCCCTTGGTCACGGCTCGCCAACGCCATTTTCCAAGGATAACCGACACCCCGAAAGCCTCGTCCTTTCCTCTGTTTAAACATTTTTAGAATAGGGATCGTATTTTTTAACATTTGCTCCACCTATCAAGATCCAAGAACCAACAATTTATTAAAAAAAAAGAAAGGTGTATATTTAATTCCCAGGCGTCTCAGTTTGAGAAACGTCGCCCGTAAACGATACGCTTAAGGACAAAGTCGGTATCGGGATCTCGGTTCGTATTAATTTAATAATTTTGTAACACGACTCGGGGCAGACATTACGAGATTACGCGAGTCGGTGGAGCCGCTTACGTCCCGATTTTTACGCAATGGTCGTTGGTTGCGAAGCCGCCTGCTCGGAGGATAATTGGCGGCGCAATTTTCGGTGCCGCGGCTCGCGGTTGAATTTTACGCGGTTCCATGGACAGTTTGTTTAAAAGTCGCCCGTCTGGTTTCCGGCCTCGGCTCGCGAGCGTAACGCAATCGTAATTTCCACCTGCAGCAAGCCACCGGTCGATTTGCATTCGCGTGCAACGGAGGCTGGCCGGCCGGCTCTCGGCGAGGCCTCTCGGGACCTGGACAATTAATCGGTCCGCCATGAGCTTAAAGGACTGTTATTTCGCGGCGTGTAACGCATTTAAATGAGGTTACGTGTCAGCCGCGGTCGTCTCTTTGCTCCGTGCTACGATAAGACCGTTTCTACGCTCGATTTTTCACCCGTTTTATTCGCGTGCGTCTCCTTTTTCTTTCTACCGCTTCCGCCGTTTCGTCCTCCTTCCGTCTCCTTACCACGATTTTAAGTAATTAAAGGGGTGGTTCCTCCCCCAAAGTCGACGAGTACCATTCACAAATATTTGTGCAATGTTCCTTATCGATTTCCCTTATCGAACAAGGGCTGAATGGGTCCTTGACGTAAGCTGAGCATCCCCCAACGAACGTACGCAGTCGCGTTGTTATCGGGTGTCGGATGACATTGTTTGGGGAAACGCCAGGGTTCGGGAGGACGTCAGGCGACTCAACTGGCGTCTTTGTTCCTGATGGATGCGACCACGGGACGGGGAAACCAGAGATTGCATTTGGTAAGAAGATTACGAGGAACCACTTACCCTCGGAACGACGCTATTTACTATTTCTGGGAAATGGAATCTCCCTGAAAATAGTAAGACAAATCTCCTCGGTGACTTTTCTTCGTAGATCGTTCCTTCTCGAGAAAACGGGAATGGGGGTGGGGCAGACAGTGGCCTTGAGCGGCCAATCGAGCAGGTCTCAAGCACAGTGCCCCTCTAGTATGTTAATCGAGACGCAGCGCGGGTAACGGCTTCCTAATCGCGGTCAGGCCCGTATCGAGCATCATTTTTAATCGTTTCGTTTCGCTTAATTGCTCCGATCGTCGCTGAAAACGCGAGAAGGCCGCCTTAACGACGTCGAGTTCCAGCGCGAGCGGATCGCTTAGTTGAAAGGAGGAACGGTCAGGGGCGGGGTAGAATTTAGCCGCGGCCCCACCGGGTAAAAATCAGGCGAAATTCCATTCCTTCGCGGAAAATTCCGAGGCAATTTCCAAGCAGCCCCGTCGTCCGTGTTTCTGCGCTCCGCGGGGTGCTTCCAGTCGAACGTAGCGAACGCGACCTTATTTAGCGCGCCGGGAATTCCAGCGCTCCCTTCCTCCGGGGAGCTTCTGCTTCGGCGCCGTGCCAAAGAATTCGCCCGCGAATTCCTGATGAATTCGTTCAGGTGGAATCATCTTGTTCCCCTGCGCGGCAGGACAAGCGAACACGGCTCGAACCGACGAGGATATCCGGATTTTCGGAAGCCCTTTTTTCATGAATACACGTCTGACGAGCAGCCTTCCTCCTCTCGTCGTTGGTACACCCTCTGTCGAGGGGGTAGGAAGGTCTTTTCTAAAACTTCAGTTGCAAAAAGTATCAATTTCACCTTACGTAGAGACATAACTGGGTCTGTGGGACCCAACGCATCTTCGATTGCTTATATCTCGGACTCTGTACTGCGTGGATTCAAGTGTAAACAATTTTCAAGTAAAGATATTTCTCATAAGTAAAAGATTTTCTTCAAATAATCATATCTCTTTATTGATGAGAGATAAAAGGGTTTTCCTCGAACTTTTTTCCCCCCTCACTCATCTTACAAAGACCTCAGGTCTCATAGACCCAGTTGTGCGCTTGAGTGTTAAAAATGTTTCCATTTTTCATGATTCGAGTAAACGTTGAGTGGTTTTTACTGGGAAATTTCGTTTCCTCGAGGTTGAAAGGTATAATTTATTTACGAAGAATCCAACATAAACGTAGACGTTGTATCGTCGCGAAAGGTCGGCTCGTTAGGGCAGCGGTTGGTGCAATAATTTGTTGCGTAACCGCGGCCGAAGGCGGTACCTCATCGGTCGTGTGTCGCGGCTCCTGCGTCCGGGATCTTCGGCAGCGTCCTTTAACCTCGAGTGCTCGTGCCTCGAGAGACTTTACGTAACGATCCCGAAGCGTGTTCGATCGGCTGCGCCGTTTGGCGCTCGTCACCCGTCCGGTGTGGTGTAAATCAATCAGTCAGCGAGATTAACATCGCAGACTTCGGACGCACGACCGCGCTCGCCGTTTCCATTCGAAGCCACCTGGCAGGCATTACGACTTCAGCGTCGCTGGAACGACTGGTTTCGCTTTGCGTGCGTGACACCTCCAGATACGGCCTTCTGCCGTGTCCTCCGAACGCCCATGGGCGTTCAACGCACGGTCACGCGTCGCTCGAAGTATCTACGGTACCTTGGAAACTGTCGAAAATATATTTATTCGTCTCGCTGCTTTTACCCCTGAATCTAAGTAGCTGTTAAATCATTCAGGTCTCCGTTTTACGAGTCGATGGGTGAAACAGGTACCCGGAGGAGACGTCGTCGAGTGGTTGTTCCAGAGAAAAAATTCCTCTTGGGAGTAGAAAAACGCGTTCCTTTAATCTGAAATGTTAAGAAGCGTTTTCCTCCTATCCTCAATTAACGGTAGTAGCACGATAGCGGGGAGTTTTTCAGGTGTCCTTTTATCATCGAGTATAGAGCCCGTTTTCTCCAAGACGACGATAGCCAGGACTGCGTGTATCGACCTTCCGTTGTCGACGATACGTCGGTGAATCGATAGTTCGACATGCCTTACACACTTTGCTACTTAGATCGTGTCCTCCTGCAGGACATCCCGGACGATAACGACCCCTTCGCTCCTCGGTGTCTATGCGGACAGATAAGGGCCACTTCTCACCGACGAGGAGAGGCCCTCTTCGGACTCATCCTTATAAAGAATCCCCGAGAATTGCCTCTAATTTTTGTCCGCTCCCGCGCAGTCCGTCGAACGCGACTCTTAAACCGTTCCACCGTCCAGGTTTCAATACTTCCTGCTCGCAATAATAGATAACCAATAAAATAAACGCATAGCAATTTATTCCTAACGATTATTCGATCGGACGGTTAAATTTTTGTTTACGAGCTCGACGGCACATAACGAAACGCCGTGTTCTCGACGCCAAGTTATTTTCCTTCGGCGGAGACCGGTGATTAAATTGTTTTTGTACAATTATTCTATCGCCACTAAACGGTGGTAAATAGAATCACTCTTATTAAAATCGAAACGTTTTTCTTCCATCCGTGGATTCCTCGATTAATTTCAAAAAATATTGTCGTCGGAAACCAAATACAAAATTAAGTATCGATGAAATATAGTCTATAATTGGTAACTCGTACCTCGTTTTCACCCACTTTCTTTGCCATTTTTCAAGACATTTGCAAGACGTTTGCAAACTACCTATTTTAGGCGATAAGTATGTTCCATAATAATAGAGTTCGCATCTCGTACGTGTTTTCCAAATGGACGTCACCTTTCATATTAAATTGGTTTGTACTCCATATTAATTACACGTTGCTATGTAGGTTAGAGGGTTAAATTTAATAGCAGACTACCGCCGCGTCTCGTTCTTTACAAGACACACGCTAAACGGAAATTAAAGTATAATACACACTGTTTTAAAAGCCTCGAAGCCTCGAGGGCTCGAATCTTCCTTTTCTCATGCAGAATCTAAGAATCTATTCCATCTCGTTTATCGTAATTCGTAATTTTTCGAGCTCGCGCTTGGATTTCACTGTTTTCTACGATTTCCTTTACGACTTTCCATCCCAGTACATTCTACTCCGTTCCCCCAACCCTCGAGTTACGAACGTCGTTGTGATATTTCAGTTCGGAGCCGCTGGTAAAGAATCGTTACTTATTGTTAGTATCGACGCAGGCTGTAACGTTGGGGTAAATAAAAATGATCCTCGCCAGTGGCAAGAAGTCCGAGCCCGGGACACGCGGCGTGCATTTTGTTTTCGTAACGTTTCGTTGCGCAATACTCGTTTCGAGCAATGTTAGCCGAGTTATATTACCGCGGTAATCCGACCGGTGGCATTTTATTAAGGCTGTATACCTCTTCGCTTCGACTCCGCGGAACGTGTCTTACGACTAGTAGGACGTAATGTTTACAGTTCTCTTGAAACGTAGTTGTCCGTGCTTACGATCGCCGGGCCCCGGTGCAATCTGCATAAACGGTTAGAGGCCGCGCTACCTGGAAGCTGAGTTTTATTCAATTAACGGTATACATCTTATTCCCGGAAGAGTTTCAAATTCTCCGTTTCTCGGTAAACTCGAGGCTTGAAACCGCGCTCCGTTTGATCCTTCCTTTTGATTCTTGGGCCCGAGTCGATCGTTACGCTCGATGTGTTCTACGCTCTTGCTTAGAAGTCTTCATTATAGCGAGGAGCTTCGATGGAAACGCCGACCCTTTGCACGTCGCTCGCGATACACAAATTATAATAGGGTGATTCGATAATCGGACGGACGAGAAACAGTAAAAAGTAAATAAAAATAGTCCAACCAGTTAATATATTTCAACGCTGTTTGCATTCTTATTACTCACTGTTTGAATCGTAGATAAGACGTTTTAATCAGATTGCGCAGCGACCAAGGAAAGATACTCGTTGTTAGTAATTGTACAATTAAGATAAAGAAAGATTAGTCCTGTGCTTCGTGGAATTTCTGACTCAAGAAAAATACATTGCCCATGTCTACAGTAGTAATTATACGATTTGGATAAAGAAAGATTAGTCCTAGAAGGAACTTCGAAGGTCCAAGGCGATCTAAAATTAGTTGACATTGCCCACATCCTCGTTACCAATTGTACAGTCAGGGAAAAGAAAGAACAGCCCTGGGAGGAATTTCGAATTCCTTATGATCTGTCGTTTTTTACGCTTTTTGGGATCTACGATCGAACAACAGTCACTTGACATTTTCCACGTCTGTGTTAATAATTGTATAGCAGAGAGAATGAAAGAAGAGTCTTCTAGAGTTTTCTAAGAGTTTTCTAGCCCTGGAAAGAGTCTCGAAGGAATTTCTGTTCGCATCCCGGACCGAACAACGGTTACTCTGGATTAATAATTGTGCGGTTGCGGAGAGTTCATAGCACGGGGGAATATTTCACGTGTGCTGTGGACGTTTCGGTGGACGGGACATAAAATGAACTGTGCTGTCCACGGTTCTGACCCGGGACTGGTCTTTGAGCGTTCTCACAATAGCAACGGGTTCCGTAAGAGCGGCGTTCGGGAAAACGTAGCGTTCGAGCGTATAATCCGTACGCGTTTCTTTACGGCGACGAACACGGAACGCCCGGATAGCCAATAATTCTGCGGCAAGACCAGACTGGGTACGTACAGAAACCGAGGGCCGGCGACACATTTATCCTGGGCTCTATTACTGAACACCGTCGCGTCGCGTCGCGCACAGGACGGGCCTCTTCCTGGTGCTAACTCGCATAATCGTCTATGCAGATCGGGGAGGCTCTTCCTGCGGCCGTGGAACGATGACGGCGAATGAAGGAAGCGGTGCACCGCCACGCGATGCAATACCAATTACAGCGCCGGACACGTTCAGCATGACGTACGGCCGATGATATTTTATGGAGCCGCGGCGACCGTGCCGGTACGGCTCGCGGAAGATTAGAAATCGAACTAATATATCACCGGCGTGTTGTGCCAGCCGGCTCGATTCGGTTTTCACGGTTGCGGCCGACCGTGATTTTAATTTTAAATGCGACGCGGCGAGGCCCTACGCGCCGAAGATAACCGTATTTAGTACGCGAATTAATTACCACGACGTTTTAATACGCTACGACGAAAAAATCCCTGATAGAAAGAGAGAGACCATACTACAGTCCACGGACTTATCCTTGCATCGAACTTCGAGACCTTTAACACTATTCCTACCACGACCGATCAAATGACCGGTTTTAAAATTTCGTTTAGAATTTCCTATATACAACGTAATTGCCTCGCCTTTAAACTTCACGACTTTTCGTAACATATACGTATAATACTTTTTTCAATATTTGCTTCTTTATTATTGTTTATTTTCTGAGAAAAATTTGTTGTCTGTCTTATCTACCACGACCAGTCATTTTACCGGTTGAACAATTTATATCTTTTTGTAACAGTATTATCTCGAAGACTCAATTCCAAAACTATAAAACCTCGGATTATCTATTAAAACCTTATGTATTATAACTGTAAAATAAATAAAATCATAACCGAAGGGGATACCTAGACGACTTGTCACGAATTCAAATCAGTAAAGTCTTGTAATTCGAACAGAGAGCATCAAAACGTGAAAGTTGCCTGGAGCATATTCGGCAGTTATTTATTATTTTATATTTTTATTCTAATATTATTCTACTCTTATGTTATCTGAATAAAAGAAGCTATATTTTTATACTGTAAAATTGGCTATTATCTTCATTCTATATTAAAAAATATAAGTTGTGCTGAAAACCGATCATTTGACCGGTCGTGGTAGGAATAGTGTTAAGAACGTCACAATTTTATTTTTATTTTTGCACGATATTAAACAATATCTCCTCTATAAAGAAGAACCACCAACCTGTGAACTATGCAAAGTGCCGCTAACCGTGGACCACATTATCTTGGACTGCAGAAGATACATAAAACCCATCTTGAAAGACAACCTGATAAATAACAACACAACCAAGAACCTCCTACGATATCTAAAACGGACAAAACTATACAACAGGCTATTAAATAACGAAATAAAAAAAAAATCTGAAATCTTCGAGAGCCATTTGCAGCTTGATGCAAACACAAGTTAATTCAGACGTTCGTTGCAAGAAGAATAAGAGCAACGTTAGCAGGGATTAAATTCTCGACGTTTCCTCGGGAGCGATGTTTTTTAATTGGGAGCAATTAGAGATCGAGTTATGGAACATAGGATATTTACGAGGTTCTAAAAGAGAAAATTGAATATTTGGTTCTCTCTTCCTTTCACTCTTCCACGAAAGAATCGCGGGGATCGAAAGGGACGCGCAGCTGCGACAAAAATTCTGACGCGTTCGTCTAAATCTAAAGATTTATGGGTTGTCGCGCGATTTTTACGCACGAGAGAAAATGAATTACAATGATTCATAAATCTCGACGGTTCTGTCGACTTTCGATTCCGATTTAAAATACGCTTCGCGCCGTGCAGCCTAGAAAATTTATATCGAGTCGCTCGCGTGTCGATAAAGTTTGCCATCTTAGAGGCGTCGAGTGGTCATTCTGATCCTAGGCAAATAGGAAGGCTGATTTTTCAAAACAATTTATTCTAGGACGAGTCGAGTTAGGTGGATAGTAGTTTTACGAAAACGTACGTGCACGATTTTCAATTATCGTTGAAGCTTTCTCCCAGCGATTCGAAATCGAACGAAGCTGCGTTTAATAGAGGCCAGAGGTACGATAATTTATCATACGATGAGTCGACACGAAAGGTGTAGAGAAGTCTCGCGATCTAGGATGAAACTAAGATTATATCAATTATAGTATCAGTTCCTGTATACAATAATTACTCGTTAAAATTTATAGATAAAGTTTGATTTTACGCGCGCTGCAAACGTTTAAAAATTCAGGTACGATCGTTGTAATATTCAACGATATTTATGTAGCTCGTAAAAGTGTAACTGTACACAGTTTCGTTTTACGTATATTTATTCTGTACGCGTTACGATCAAATAGAAGTTTTTCTAAAAGCTATCGTGTCCCCGATTTATAATACCGACGCGATTTATGAACTTGTATCGAGCATGTTAGCTTTCATCCATCTTATACCCAGGCAAGACCAGTGCAACGAAGTTCAGGAAAATTAAGAGGGCAACAGGACTTAAACTGAGCATCGAACTAATAAATATGAATGAAGTTACAAATATAAATTAACTTCATCTTGATGCATCATCAACTTCGTGAGATACTTCGCAAGATACCATCGTTTCTCTTAATAAGGAAGACTGGTTCTGCTTCCTCTGCAACGAAGCACGCGTAGAACGCGTGATTTAGTGGTTAGAATATGCATTATAAGTCCATGAAAATGATAAGGAAAGCACGAATCTATCACGTTTCTAACTTTAAGCTGAATATAAATACGTTATTTAATAATTATTTACATATGTAATCATTGACATAGTTGCGAGGTAGCCGTGAATATTAATGAACAATATTCCAGTAATTTCTTTGACCAGTGAAACGTCAGACTGGTCAAACTTCTTGACTAATCATTGACCTGTATTTTACTAGTAATTTAGAAAATTAAAAGATAAAGTACTGCTTACAAATAAAAATTTGGTCACAGTATCTAACATTCCACAAAAAACAGAGAAAAAACGTAACCGTTCTCACGAACAAACGTGACGAATAAATTGCTATACGTTGGCTTAATTGCCTATCTATTATTGGAGTAAAATTTTGCTCAAATCAGCCTCGGGCATTCTTGCCAGCTGCCAATGGTGTCAACCTGTCGTTGAAGAAACCTGCAATCGACTTTATAGCAGCATACAACAGTCCCACTCACTTTGTAATTGCGTGGACCGAGCCAACAATTTTAAACATTACTGGAAATTTAGATTTTTTAATGAGGTCGCTTTCCTAATTGCAAGGCTCGATTATCGTTTGGGCAGTAAAGTCAGCGATGGTTGTACAAATTATCGTGCAAAGAGATCCGTGGGTTCGTGGGTCCTATAGGGCCCCTAGTCTTCTTTCGTCCGGTCGCGAATGGTTGGCCACGCCGGTCGGATTCCTGTTCTTCGTTTCCTTCGATGCTCTTCGTCTTGTTTCTATTCCGTTGCTGGCATTGTCCTCCTGGCGTGAGGAGTAATGTAATGGGGCCCCGAACGAACGGGCCACGCCATTGTGTCGGGATTTATTGGACGCGGCCGGGGACAAAGGTTTGTCACTGCAAATTATGATTCGTGCACGCGCCCCTCTTCCCGCGACGAGAAAGTCGCTGGCCAATTACCGCCTTTCTATTTTATAGTCGTTCGAAACTGAGGATATCTATGTGGCGCTGCTTCACTGCGGGTAGAGGATCTCGTGAGAATTCCGTAGGAGGGCAGAAAAGGAAAGGAGGGGGCGCGTTTCGTCCGGGCCTGCCAGTGGACTCATCAGTAAGGCTTTCTAGCAGGCCCTGCCCTAAACGACTGGGATATTGGGAAGTCGTTCGAGGAGTGTATATATAGCAACGGAGGGGTCGGTCGAGCGCTTGTGAGAGCGCGACCCCTCTGGTGGCGAGCATGGAAGGCGACGCGACATTACCCCCCTGCCAGTGCTAACGATACCGGATTAAGTCTACTATTTACAGGACTTATCGAATACTATGTACATTATCTACAGTTGTTCCGTTCCTCTGGGACTTGTCGTCGTCGTGTCTTCGTATAGCGCCTCTATCTCGATTGACGATCACTGGAGATTTTTCTGATCCTGGTTAGAACTTCCATTCTATTGCCGTAGGATATTGCGTGATTTCTGGCTGCTGCGTGGTCGTTCTCTTGATCGTCTGGCGCGGCGAGTCGTCCTCGTGCCTTGCGCTGCTAAAGTCATCGAGCGTATATGTTGCTGTCCTACCTGTGGCCCCACTATGCGGTGCTATTGCTGTTGTTGCTCCAATTCACCGTCCGGGGCTGCCAATTGTGGCGCTGCTTCGCTGCGGGTAGAGGATCTCGTGAGAATTCCGTAGGAGGGCAGAAAAGGAAAGGAGGGGGCGCGTTTCGTCCGGGCCTGCCAGTGGACTCATCAGTAAGGCTTTCTAACAGGCCCTGCCTTAGACGACTGGGATATTGGGAAGTCGTTCGAGTAGTGTATATATAGCAACGGAGGGGTCAGTCGAGCGCTTGTGAGAGCCTGACCCCTCTGGTGGCGAGCATGGGAGGCGACGCCACAATGCTATCTTCTATGTTTATTTTGAGATTTACTTTGACGTTACATACCCAAAGAAGTTTCATCGATTTCTATTGGTCATTTGACCGATTACGCTAGGAATGGGCATACATGAAGTGTCGGTAGGTTTAGTGGTAATGAACGAAAGATATGTAAATGAATAACTGTGTTTCAAGAAGATTCATTTTTGGAGCGTGGAGAGTTCTCAGAAAATGGCGAGCAAAAGTCGTAGCGGTTAACGTGTAGCGAGCAGAAATCCTTCGATAACCTTTCACCCCGAGCTCCTTTTCCGAGCTGCATCCGAGTTCTCTCTCGGATGCAAATTCAAATTTTGCCGTCAAGGCAACATTCCGCCTACGCGGAGCTAACCTTCCAGCCGTCTTGTAATTTATCTGCGCCAGATACGTCGGATTTACGAAGGTGATGGCGTGGTCGAAGAAAGGACTCGTGATTCCCGCGATGCCGTAAGCTCCCCAACGTTGTACCGTTACGAACGACAAAATGAGAAATCGAAACAAAAAAAAAGAAATTTTCAATAACTGGAACATGAGAATACAGACGATCAAAGTTCTTTGAGCAGAGAAAGAAATGTTTGCTTACTGCTATTTACAATTCGATGATTGAATTTTCATTCCACGAGAAAGAAAATGTACGGGAAAAGAGAAAATGAAATTCGGTGGTGTAGATGTGGCGTCGCCTCCCATGCTCACCACCAGAGGGGTCACGCTCTCACAAGCGCTCGACCGACCCCTCCGTTGCTATATATACACTCCTCGAACGACATCCCAATATCCCAGTCGTCTAAGGCAGGGCCTGCTAGAAAGCCTTACTGATGAGTCCACTGGCAGGCCCGGACGAAACGCGCCCCCTCCTTTCCTTTTCTGCCCTCCTACGAATTCTCACGAGATCCTCTACCCGCAGCGAAGCAGCGCCACAGCATAAATAATAATAGTTGGTGTAATCATCGGATAGAGGATGAAATGCCCTTTAAAATGAGCGTTCGAACAAGCCGATAGCGTTACTAGTTCCAGAGATATGACCATTTTAGTTTCAAGTCGATGCGGTGGCTAGTTTCGGAGATATAAGGGTCCGAAGCGTTTGTTTACATTCATTGACGCGAGCGAATGACCGCGCGCGCGTACATAGAAACGGGTAGTAAATTCTTGGAAACACTACGCGAAACTGGGTCATGTTGGGGTAGGTCAGCACGATGCACGCGCGAGCGAGAGGCTCGACGCGACGCGTTAGACGGAGACAGCGATAGTCAAATTAAGAAACATACCCTTTTACATAAATTACGATATCTCGAAAACGGGAAGTCGGATCGTCAAAAACCAAAGACCATTTCAAAGAGGAAGCTTTGCCGTCGCTAACAATGGTTCAATAATGGAGAAAACACTAGTAGTTTTGGAATTGCAAGTTATTAAAGTTTTAGTAATTTCAATACGCGTTAGTAGTCCGTTTTAACACGGGAAGCGCCACAAGAGAATTTGTTAAAAATTACCTATTTACATAAATTACGATATCTCGAGAACGGGAAGTCGGATCGACAAAAACCAAAAACCATTTCGAAGGGGAGGCCTTGCCGCTTCCAACGACGGCTGAATTATGCATAAAGCACCAATAATTTCAGAACTGCACGCGTCTAAAGTTTTAGCATTTTTAATGCGCGTTAACCGAGCTTTCTAACGCGGAGAGCGAGAGATAGTGGAATTTTAGAAATTACACTTTCCTTTACATGATGATATCTTCAAAACGGAAAGTCGGATCGACATAAACCAAAAAATTATTTTAAAGGGGAGGCCTTTCCGCCGCTAACAGTCACTTAATAATTAATAAAACACTAGTAGCTTCGGAACTGCATAGATGTAAACTTTAACTATTTTTAATACACGTTGTCAATTTACATCGGAAGCTAACCAGAATTTAATACCATATTTTGTCCAGTCTTTTGCAAATGATGACCTGTTGTGGTAGATTTAGTATTAATTTTCAAAGTCAATTGATGTTTATTTCTTCGATGTACGTCACTGTGCGCCACAGCTTTCGATTAGAGCGTCCATACATATCAAACTATGCAGTGTTTACAAACTTTGCGTCCGATTATCTCGTAAGTCGCTTCTATTTTATATACAGGGTGTTCGACCACCCCTGGGAAAAATTGTAATGGGAGATTCTAGAGACCAAAATAGGACGAAAATCAAGAATACCAATTTGTTGATGGAGACTTCGTTAAAAAGTTATTAACGCTTAAACTTTCGCTCGTACTGAATTTTTTTCTCAAAAATGTGCAGGATTTCGGGAGTACGTCTATTGACCAAAACTGATCGTAATTGGCCCCCGCAACCGAAAACAATTTTTCCAGAATGATGTGAAAGTTTTCAATTTTGTCAAAAAATTTGTCCACTTACTGAATTTTTTTCTCGAAAATGGTTAGGATTTCGGTGTTATGTCTGTTCACAAAAAATGAATGTAATTGACCCCTGTAATCGAAAATAATTTTTCCAGAACGATTTGAAATTTTTTTTTTTTCGCCGAAAAATTTAGGCACCCCCTTGTCGATTTTTCTTACAAACTCGTTTTTTATTTTTAGTAATTTTGTTTGACGCCCCACAGAAAAGTTGTTTAATACTTTTTTGTAGGTACCCATGAGCTCTACTTCAGAAAAAAGTTTCATTGAAATATATTCACTATTGTAGGAGTTATGACTGTTTGAATATTGGACCATTTTTATGGGGGTTTTCTCATTTTGCGGGGTCAAGGATCAACTTTTTGAATATTTTTTGAATTTCTACATATTACTCACTAAAATACGCGTTGTTTGCCGTTTGAAACATTAAAATCCTGCAATCCGTTCAGAAGTTATGACATTTTAAAGATACGCATGAAATTTCGGGGAACCGCTTCAGGCCTCACTTTATATTTTCGGTGAGGAATTTTTTTCTCGAAAATGCGTAGGATTTCGGAAGAATGTGTAATAACCAAAAATGATTGTAATTGACCCCTGAATCTGAAAATAATTTTTTTAGAACGATTTGAAATTTTTAATTTGCCGAAAAATTTTACACCTACTCGAATTTTTTTCTCGAAAGTGAATAGGATTTCGAGGGTATATTTATTGACCAAAAGTGATTGTAATTGACCCCTACAACCGAAAATAATTTTTTCAGAATGGTTTGAAATTTTTAAGGAAGCTCAGTCAAGAAATTGATATTCTTGGCTTTTATCTTATTTTGGCCTCTAGAATCTCCCATTACAATTTTTTCGAACGGTGGCCGAACACCCTTATAAACGTATCCCCTCCCCATCGTCGAAGGCACGTCAGACGTTTTCCTCGTAATCGTCGTCGCGCAGAACGTGGCCACGTAGCAAGATGTTCGCGGCAGGTGTACGAGGAGAAAATTGCGCGTACGGCGGAAGAAAATTGCGCGCAGGTGTCGGGTGAAACTGCGCGCAAAATCGGGGACTACTTGACCTTTCGTCTAGGCGTGGCCGGTTAAATAATCGTAAACTGACGAATTATCGTGGCTCACGGCCGCCGGAGCGTGAAGATAAAAATCAGCCCAGTCGTCGACGCGTTGATCATCGTCTCGCCTCAGGTGATTTCGCGCGAACTATAGCGCCAGGAAAGCGGTGACCCGCGACACGCTTCGTCGTTTCAGGATAACTAGATCCATATCGTTTCAACGCTCGTTTGTAACTCGGCTCGGAAATTCCAACGGCGATTACTCGAGCTCTGAAAACGGGCTCCGCGTAACGAACAATGATCGACGACTTGCAGTTCCTGATTTGCTTTTTAATAGCTGCCTTTATCTTTCGGTCGTAATCTTCCGCGACAGGCGAACTCGTTGCTCTGTAACGGTCAAGAACGCTTTCGAGAGAATTTTATAAACGCTTTTGATAAGCTAACGTGCGTGGGATTAAAAAATGTATAAATCTGCGATGTCCATGTTACAAGGTAGCTCGATTTTCAGCTTTTACGCTTCATTCGAGCCCCTCCGATGCTTATCTATTGTATTTACCCGAGGTCTCGAAAGTTTATTCTCGCCAGAGATCTACAATACTTATCTTCAAGGTCCGCTTGACTCGTAGAATGCGAGCATTCAAGGATCATTCGAGTTCTAGAAACTTGCATCTCCTCGGGATCTACAATGCTTATCCGTTACATATAGGCTCCAGAATCTTCGTATTCTTGTTGCGTTCGAGGTCTACAATGTTCGTCTTTGTCCCTTCAGTCTCCAGAATCCGCGTCTCCACGTTCGAGATCTACAATGATCTCTGCGATGTTCGTTTTTCGGGGTTTGTTCGAGTCGTTAAAAAATTCATCCTCGTCGATGATTTATAATCGTCGTCTTAATTGGCGTGGCTCTCGCGGCCGTTCCCTTCGATGCGTTTCGTTTAACAAACGGTTTAATTAGAGAGCCCCGGCGATTTTCCCGCGGTGAAAACATCTCGTTGTTCGAGGTAGATGAACACGCCAGATATTTTGTGTAACCAGTTAGTCGCGGGAGCCGTACACGCGCCGCTTTCATCAAGGTCGTGGATTTCTCCTTCGACTCTCTTCGAAAACGCTGATAACGTCGAACCTGCTCGACCGCGAGTCCAGATTCTGCATTTTTTTCCCCCCTCAACCGAGACTGTCGTCGAACGATTTCACCTCTCACGATCGCGCTCGCGCGGGCTTTTATTTTTCTACGGTCCGGCGCGTGCAGATTTCCCGAAACTCGGTAAAAATTCGAACGATCGATCCATTAATATTCCGCGCGTAATTAATCGCTGGGAGAAACGAGGCACGACACATAAAAAATACTGCAAAAGAAGCTTCGATAACAAATCTTTGATTTTGAAAGCAGCAGTGTGCTTCGTCGTTTTGCAAATTATATTAATATTGTTATTATTTCTTAATCGTGTCTGCTATTTGTATGCCACGCAAAGGGCGATGTAAACTGTTTTTAAATTGGAATCAAATTGCGAACAGAGTCGTTGTATCCTTGTAATTTAGGGACTCTTTATGTTTTTTTATATTCGTTCCCCCTGAAATGGGAAAAGGAGAAGCTCGTTCCGCGAAAATTTAGCCTGGTTGCGCCAATTAGTTGTACACCGTTCTAAACAACCGATCGGTCTTCGGTTCATGCATCGTCGTCGCGAGATCGACTGACTTTCACTCGGCTCTCGGGGCCCTCGACATCGTACTTTCTCCGATGCACCTGTCCAACTTTAATTAAAAGCCACGGGACACGGTCGCGTCGTCGATCGTCCGATTGGCTCGTTACATTTCGGATCGATCGCGTCTCGATCGTGACCGCTTCGTCGCACCTGCTTCAGCACGCTTCGATCGGGATCGAGACGACGTAAATTGCATCGCGTAACGGCGGTCGGCGTTCCTCGAAAACTATCCTGATTCTCCGCTGGCGCTCAAATATTAATTATTATCAACGAATTCGGTTTCGGTATTGATATAAACACGTGCGATTTTTCGATAATGTCTTCTTAATTTTGCGCTCCATTCGATAAAATTGTATTTAAAAAATATTGGAATTGTAAAAAAAAATTTTTCTCTCTTGAATTTTTTTCTCGAAAATGCTTACGAATTCGGGGGTATGTTATTCACCAAAAATGATTGTAATGGACCCCCGCAATTAAAAATAATTTTTTTAGAACGATTTGAAATTTTTTAATTTCGCCGAAAAATTTGTTCACCTTCTATTATAGTTATTCGGATAACTGGATGCCCCGTTTTTTCTCAGAGGTGGTTGAACACTCTGTATATATCCTTACTGGAGATGATTCTTGTAACATCGCTAGATGGTTAGGAAATTCAAGAAAAAAAGAAATAAACAGACTGCAAAGAAAGACTGTTACGAGAGAAGCAATCAACGTTCAGTAAGAATTTATTACCGAGAGATTACGCAGGACGTCGCGGTCGCGACGATAGCCAATAAACGCACGCGCGATCGTCGATCTTTGATCGTTTAATCGCGGCTGCGGATTAGACGGCGGCGTCATCCTCCCGAGGATCCATCCCTCGCGGGATCGCGATTGGCGATCCAGGGACGAGCGTATCATGAGTTGGTCGGGCACCGATCGCGGGGGATACGGTCCGCGGGAGATAATCAGCCACCAGGAAGTCGAAGTGAAGCCGTAACGACCGATCCGATCGTAGATTATCCCGTCAAGGGAACCCGGGAGTTACGAGGAAACGAAGAAGGCGCAAGACGCGGCGGGGGTGTGTCGATCGGAAAAACACGGTAACGATTAATTAATGGACGACGTAGAGGACCGGTAGGTGGCTTTGCGATCGATCGATTTCCGACGGGAACGATGACGGTGGGTGTTTCCAGCCACCGACGGCCCGGCTAGATCGAACACCGTGATACATACGGTAAATTGATATATTCGCGCAACAGGAAAACCAAGCCGGTAGCCTACATTCTTGATAAGACACCGTGACTAAACGCTGGCCTCGCTACGCGAGTCGTTATGGATGGTTAAGTGGTTGAAGATAATCGATAACCAGGAAGCACGGGCGAAATTGGAACGTTCGGCCAACGTCGGGGATAGCAGATCTGCTTATCAAGGTCGATGAGAATCGACTACGGGGGAACCTCGACTCCCAGCGAATTTCTTTTCGTCGTTCGTGCACTGGCAATACGATATCCAACCTCCAGGAAAATTAAACCTCCACGCATTTTGCGCCATCTTGATCCTGATCGCCAAGGGATAACCATTTTATACTGCAACTCGCGCTAAATCGCTTTTATTGCAATGAGTAAATTTCAAATTCAATTTCATTCACAACGTTCTCCAGTATCTGGATCTCTGGGAGGCATCCCGGGAGATCGTCGGGAAAATAGGATGGGCAGAATTGTGGTTCTTTGATCGAAGAATCGCCAGGAGTATCGTCGGGTCACGTTACCGTTGAGGTCAGATTGGTCCCTTCAGCAACCTCGCCCATTCTCCGCGGCAACACGGAGGACTTCGGGTGATAGCGGCTGGTCTATGCATGGTAGCACGCCACGCTATGACCACGCCATGCGAGAATCGTGAGGTAAACACGGACACGGAGTCGAAGAAGATACAAGCTGATCGGTGACCAGGAAGTCGCGAGGGAAGTCGGGACACACGGTGCCAAGTTACAATGTCACGAACACCTTGGATCCCTCCTCGTCCAAACGTTTCCCTCCCACAATCCCTCGCCCCACAGATTATTAACCCTCGATTCGCGTTACTGGATCTACTTTTCAAAAATTTTATTAGGTAACACACTGGTCCACCTTCAACCCCTTGTCGTACAATGACGAGTCTGACTCGTTACAAGTTCTTGTTGTCAAGTTTCACAATCGTGAAGCTATTCTCTCGTCATCAAGTCTTATAAAACAAATCTATTCCTTTTCGTGGCCATATTTCTTGTACGAACAAATCTAAATAAAATTAAATAGTGTACGTTCTCAATGGATTAACTAAATAACAATTCATCTTAGAAGCAAATTATAATGAAAAAATGGTACTTAAGAAAGAATAAAGAGATCGATCGTTTTAAAACTGGTGTTCGCGACTCCCGAGCTTTTAATTCTTTGTAAATTCGCGAGGACGGGGGATCCACGCGCAGGTTTAATAGCGTTATCGGGTGCGATCGGCCGCATCCACGTACGTCGTCGTCCCCGGGTTCGCGCGATCCATTCCGCTCTAAATCCTGATCTTATCGTGCGACATTACGTGCATCTTCGCACTGAACATCAAGCGCGCATCAACGCGTCCTCGCGGTATAATAAATTCGTCCGTAGCTCGCGGAGCGTTGCTCAACTTCTCGTGGCCGGACCCCGTCGACTGGACCGCTTTCTAACTTCCGTAATCGATGGATCTCGAAAGGAACGATCGCGACGCGATAATGCGGAGGAGAACGGCCGAGCGGACCGGCGCGGTGATTTCAACGCCTGCAAAGGAAACGTTGCCGCCGGAATATTAAGTGTACGAGGCGACGATTACCCCGTCTCTCCGAGAATTATTTTATTCCGTCGCGGCTGGGGGTTCCTCGTCCACTCCACAGATCCACCCAGCCTTCGCATAACAATGCTGAGAAATGGAAAATTAAAACTTTCGCCGAGTAAACAAAGAGATCTTCGCGTCAAAAATCTCCTAAAATTCGGGCTACACTTCTCTAATTATTTTTTAATAGAATGCTTGCATTCTATGGTGGATATCTATAATTTACAATGAATATTCGATCTTTGAAAATGAAATCGGAAGCATATTATTACGATTTTTAAGAGGAAAATATAAGTTTCAGCATTTCCACCTGTTCTTTGTTGGATTTCCTAACCGTCTCACGTTGTTACAAAAATCATCTCCAGTGCCGATTGTTTATGTCTGGAGTTTTGGCCATGGGTTCTACGAACTCAATGGTGTTTATTATACAAAGATAAGAGTTCGTCGCTAGGGCGAACTGCGCTTCACTCTCGCCTTTCTTCAGTGAGTGAAGTCACAGTCTTCCAACAGATCTCTTACAAGGGGAGGTCATACCCTGTGAACCTGGGATTTCAACCAAATTTGGCAGAGTTGTTGGGGCTGATGTCCAAACGCATTCTGTAAAATACTAGACGTTTATGGCCAGCCATTTTGTTAAAAAATGGCCTTAAAGTTTAAAATTTCGAAGTTGTCGGATCGATGTAATTGTAGGTCTCGAAGAGGGGAACACAAAAGTCCAATACATTTTTGCCGTAACATCAATAGTTTAAACAAAAATTTGAGTTTTTGTGACGGGATAAATGCATATGTACCATGTAGTTGGAGCGTATTTTCAGAAGTCATGGTAGTCGTGGAGTTAGCGTCGAGGAATTCGGGTCGGAAGACTGGGGTTCGTTTCCCCGGAACTAGAACATTTTTTTTTTCTTTTTTTTCGCTTATTTTTTAATTTTTATTTATTTTTAATATCATGGAAAACGATGGCTGTTACAAATAAATAAAATACTATTATGGTTATAATTGTTTATTTTCACACATACTTACAAACATATTCTCATATATATTTACATCTCACGTATAAATAAATACAAAAATTAGATATTTATTTCATACGGGTTTCGCAATGCATCGTATCATTTTTATCATAAAAACAGGAGAAACATAATGGTTTCATACACCAAGCGCATGTTATAAATGCTTGTTCTGTACAGCATTTTTTATTTCTTAGGGCGTTGTAAAGTAAATAGCGCTTTTTGAGCGAATGCGTTATGCCCGGGTTGACCAGTGAAGGATTATATTGCGGTACGGTAAAGGAGGTAGAACCTAGGCACGGACGTCAATGATCGTCGCCGACTCGCGGGACCATATAGCCATAAAACATCTGCAAAAGACGCAAGGCAACTCTGCTGCATCGCTAATTCGGAATATCGTTTTTTCATCCCTAAATTTGCGCGACCTTCGACCTGGGGAGGATGTTTTGGGCACGTGTACCGCGACAGGCCTTTATTGCATTGCAATGTATTCAGTGCCAAGGTTCTTACCGTAATTTCATCCCCTGCGCGAAGAAATATTCCGTAGCCCTGTACGTGATGAGACAAAGCCACTACAGAACAATACCAACATTTGGCTGCCAGAAATTTCCCAAAAATTGGAAAGTAACTGTCCTCACCGGTGCGTTGACAACCTAGTCGCCGTCACCCTTTGTATCTACCTCTACTTTTTATTTCCAAGACCACCCCCGCTATTTTCTCCAAAAAACCCTCCCACGACGTTCCTAATAACCAATTGCAGAATTATATCCGCTCAAAGCTTTCCATCACCTCAAATAGCCTCCACCAATCAGGAATCCTCCGACGTGTAATTTTAAGTAAAAATTGTCATCGAAGTTAGTTCGTTCCGACACCATACCTCTTGCAACATAGAAAAAACGCGCCTTTTGACTACCGATTTACTGCAGACTTTATCTACTAATAAAATGGAATCTCAACCGTCTACTTCGGTCGCAGCAGTGAACGAAGAGTACAAAATTATTTGTGCAGACGCTGTGGATTTCGCAGTACGTTCCTTGCGGTCAAAAGGTTTGATTGCCGAAAAAGCATCCGGCACCATGACAAGTGCTGCAATTATAATTGGGAATGAGTTTCTCAAACGCATCGAAGATGCTATAGAAGGCATGTTACTTTGTGAGGAAGAGGTAGTAGTCCACTGTGAAGAGGATGAAAATGCAGACGACCAATTTGTGGAGGAAACTGGTCCCTACGAAGAAGTATCCAGCGAGGGAAGCAATACTGATAATGAATCTACATACAGCCCACCCGCAAAGAAGGAGAAAAGAGAAGTTATTTCGTGGGCTACCAAAATAAAAGCAGTAACCGCTGCAAAACTCCATCCTACGTGGACTTGGAAAACCATTCAGAGGAGTGTGACAAGGCAGGTGTGCTCTGCTAGCCAATTATTAAATTGGAAACAGGCAATTGAAAGAAATTGTTCTTCACATGAAAAATATCATGTAATTACACAGTGGACAGTAGACAGATTTCTCGAGGCTCGCCAATTGAAGAAGCAAGTAACTACAAGAATGTTGCAATTATGGGCTTTACAAGCTTCAAATCAATTTAGATCAGATGATTTTAAGTTCAGGGCTTCAATATCGTGGGTGAAAAAATTAAAACGGGAACAAAGAATAAAACAACGAAAAATAACGCGTTTTATATCGAAGAAAGATACATTAACCGTGGAAGACATTATGAAATCAGCACAGTTCTTTCAAGACCAAGTTCAAAAGATAATATCCACATTTCAAGAAGATTACATTATTAATACCGACCAAACTGGATGCGAATACAAAATCCAACCCAAGAGAACGTTAAGTATTCAAGGTGAGAAGACCACTGAAGTTGCAGTGGGGAGTTTAAATAAAATATCACATTCGTACACAGCGCAGTATGCAGTAACATATTCGGGAAAAATTTTGCCAAAAATATTTTTGTGCCTGCAAGAAGTTGGAGGAAATTTTGGACCACGGGTAGCAGTAGATGTTCGAAAACAACAAGAGGAATTAGGCAATGTACATGTCACTTGCACAAAATCAGGGAAATTGCAATCTGATACCTATCAATTATTTTTGGAAAATATATTAAAACCTTACGTAAAAGCAAATAAATTCTTATTAGTCATCGATTCGTGGGGTGGACAAACAAATCCAGCATTATATGACAGGATCTTTTATGATCCGGAAGATAAAAATATGGCTACCTGCACGTTAAAAGTGACACCACCAAAATGTACACCCATTTGCCAACCGTGTGACGTGTATTTTTTTAGACAGGTTAAGAACTTTCTTTCAAGACTCCAAAACGCCCCAATATTAATCCGCGAAAACAGAGAATTAACCAATAGACAGGATATAATAAAATTACATTCCATAATCCATTATCAATTATCTGCTCCAATTTTTACCGACATGATTAAATATGCATGGTATGCGTCTAAACTCACCCCTCCGAATCATAAAAAAGAAATCTTTTGTAACGTGAATCAAGTATGTTTTCCACACGACCTGAGAAATAAAAAATGCTGTACAGAACAAGCATTTATAACATGCGCTTGGTGTATGAAACCATTATGTTTCTCCTGTTTTTATGATAAAAATCATACGATGCATTGCGAAACCCGTATGAAATAAATATCTAATTTTTGTATTTATTTATACGTGAGATGTAAATATATATGAGAATATGTTTGTAAGTATGTGTGAAAATAAACAATTATAACCATAATAGTATTTTATTTATTTGTAACAGCCATCGTTTTCCATGATATTAAAAATAAATAAAAATTAAAAAATAAGCGAAAAAAAGAAAAAAAAACAAAATGTTCTAGTTCCGGGACACGAACCCCAGTCTTCCGACCCGAATTCCTCGACGCTAACTCCACGGCTATCATGACTGCTGAAAATACGCTCCAACTATACGGTACATATGCATTTATCCCGTCACAAAAACTCAAATTTTTGTTTAAACTATTGATGTTACGGCAAAAATGTATTGGACTTTTGTGTTCCCCTCTTCGAGACCTACAATTTAAAAAAAAAAAACGTCGATCCGACAACTTCGAAATTTTAAACTTTAAGGCCATTTTTTAACAAAATGGCTGGCCATAAACGTCTAGTATTTTACAGATTGCGTTTGGACATCAGCCCCAACAACTCTGCCAAATTTGGTTGAAATCCCAGGTTGACAGGGTATGACCTCCCCTTGTAAGCTTTATTAGACACACTTGGAAGGCACGTCTGCACAATTTGAAAGAAACATACAGAATGAAAATGTCAGTGAGGAAAAATTCGTCTCGTACCCTCAGACCCAATCGGTCCTATACTTTGTCTAAACAAAGCCAAGGAAGGGACACAGCTGCACCCTCTTGACTTGTATCTCGAAACGCGAAACGCAACATACGAGTCGATGGGTTTTGTCACGGAAAGAAAACTTTCTCTTTTAGAACAGAAAAACCAACAGTTGTATTCAGTAATGGAGAATACGTTTTAGACTAGGTTGTTGCGTAACCCTTTTGATAAAGAAATAATGTCAATCACTCAACCCAGTAGTTTCGAGGTTGAAATTGATAATTAAGAGAGTAAATGTATACACGCATCCGGGAAATGGAGTCGATACGGATCGACGACGCGTCGTTTCGGATCAAAGGGGGCCCTCGTCGATCGCGGCGATGCGAAATTCCGCGCGTCACCAATGACAAAGTAGTATGTTCATCTTTTTGCCCACCTTCCTGTCGAGGAAGCATCCCGTCCCGGATGATCGACGCGATGCTCGTGCGCCGATGAAACCAGAAGTCCTTGATCCGTGGGCGATGCAAAACGATCGTCGCTGTACCCGGAAGAAGGTGCGGTAGGTCAGCGTTCCGAAGTCGCCGAGCGTTCGATCCGTGGTTCTTCGTGCTCGACGATTCAGCCGTACGGAAATTGGAGCCGTTTCGCCAGCCACCGTCCGTCTCTGAAATTTATCCGACCTCTCCACGCAACCGGAACCTCCAAGTTCCCCGCGATCGGCAACTGGGTCAAGTTTGCCACGAGAAATCAATTAAAAATATTTATTCACGGAAACAGGCGAACAGAGCAGGTCGAGAAATGTTTACGATTGATTTAAAATTAATACGCGGACTTCCTTGGTGGCCAAAAGCCTTTTCTGTGATTAAGGACGGATTGTACTTTGTTTCGTCAATTTTGGACGTTATTAAGACTTCGTTTTCGATCGTAAGAACAGTTAGATCTTGACTCGAAGCGTTTCTCAGCGAACGAGAGTAAATGCTGGCGAGCTACCCGCTGTGCTTTATCGCGTCGTGTTCGCGAGAAAGTGTGGCCGACACGCGCGAGCGTTAAAAAAAATGGGCCAGTTATCTCGTTCGTAACCGTTGGCTGGGTGATTTTGCTCGTCGATGATCGGAACGAACGGAACGGGTCGAACCAGAAAGACGCTGGTGGGCGGTGTTAACGACCGGCTGTTCGAACCAGGAAGATGCGATAGGTCAGGAATATACGGGTCCCTCGATCCACGAAATTACGACAATATTCTTTCTTGCATAAACATTTCATACGCCTCGTCTTCTATTTACTCGATAGAAATTACTTGAATCACATTTCTGAATAGCTCCGATATTTCAAGTAAAATCTATGGTACGACCTGTATTCTACTTTGTTTATATAAAGATCGAGTTTTAGTGTATCTAATACCTGTTAAAAACACTAGTGTAAAAATAAAGGATACAGCACCGTGTCTTGGAGGGAACAATTGAGGTTTCTAGCAGAGAGGGAAACCAGGCGATGAACCTAATTTGTTCCGTGCCCGGGCAGGCTGAAGTGTTGTAATAACACCAGCAAAAACGTGGAGTTTGCTATCTATTTGCGTGTACGTAGTTCGAGGTAAGACACGACAGGTTCGTAATTATGACAGAGTCTACCAGGGAACTTAGGAAGGAGACAAAGCGTGAGAAACGATGTATTTCCAGAAAAGTGCAGCGCGCGATGAGCGACGATGACCATTCAACACTGTCATGTTCTTAGAGTACCTAGAAGTGCTCTTCTATCTCTTCCGCAAACGCGAACCTGGCAGTGACGATCGAGCCTCTTGTTCCCTCGCACTTTCGGGAGACACTTGGTTCTAAAACGCATCCTCTACGACGAATTCCACAAAAAATAATTCATTCTGGACCGAGTATTCTTCTAATCGTCGCGCGATATGGCTGTAAATTTCCCTCGAACGTCATGGTAGAAAAACAATCAGTACCCATCGAGCTATATCCCCCACAATTTTCTCTCCATTAACCTCCATAACGTGCAATTGGGTATCGTAATATAGCCGGCTATAATCTCACGGTAATCGGTGCGTCAGAGATTTAACGACGCGTCAAGTTTTCCGGTAGCGGGGAGGGCATCTATGTCGAGGATTTTCGCACGTCTCTCGGTTCCATTGAAGCGTAGAAGCCCTGGCGCGGAGGTTGCAGCAAGCGTTACACGAGGAAGAGATTACGGGGCTGGTGTTCGGGTTCCGTGCTTTCTCTTCCACCGTCTCAATCCTCCGGCATTGTTCGGGGCCCCGGCGTCGTCCGCTTCTTCTTCCTCTTCCTCCGCGAGAGATCTTCCCACGCACGTGCCGTGGCTCTCGCACGGGTCCGCGAGGGCCCGCTGAATAATTACCAGATGAAGATACCGCCGCCTCGTGTAGGCTGAAATCTCGCCTCTCTTTCCCCCCGTGGACGTGGTCGTCCTCTCTCCACCTCCTTGGCTAACGTCCGACGACCGACGAGGATTTTGCAACGGTACACGCGCGCGCCTAGCCGACGACGACGCCGTCCCCTCGCCAACGAGCAACCCACGGGGCCCCGTTCGACCCCTCGTGAACTATAACCGATCCGAGGGGCCCGCGAAAACCAGTCGGCACAGTTACGTCGGTAGCTTTATACCTGGACCGTTTCATTCATCGTCTCCAACACCACGATCGCGGTAAACTGTATCTTTAACCCTTCACTGGATAGTCTCAACTAATAATTGTTTAATATACATCAATGTAATTATTTGAAAATTTATTTAAGTAAAATAATTCGGTTGTTACATTTCGCTTATTGAACGACTAGTCGCGACTGTTTGACTCTTAGTAACAAGGTCTGTTTTTTTAACAGAGTTCTAACGTAAGCAGATACTGAATAAAATGAGATCCGAATGAAATAATATAAACTCTAGACGTAGGTTTTTCGGTGCTAAAGTTTTGGCCACAAAAGCCAGTCGAGTTTCAGTTTTTTATTCTCTACAGAAAGGTATTAATGCACCGACGTCCTAAATTCAACACTTAAAAAGTTGCAACGTTTCAAAGTTCGCTAATAAGTTTCGCATCGAAATGTTTGTAAACATGAGTCTACACGTAACGTTGATCGACAGAATAACGCAGGTGTCGCGATTACCATACTCGTCAAGTATCGAACAGGGTCAACAAAAAACAGTAAGAGACCAGGCGATCGAAATTTTATTCGCAGCACTTGTTTTTCAATTACGTAAGCTCGAGTTTACCTAACCCGGAGGAACTTTCCCGAGCGTTTTTACCGTTATTACGGCGCCTTGCACCGATAACGCGATCTCGCGTATCTTTGTCGGTGACTCGCGACGAACTTTGATGGAAATGATCGACCGGCGTTAAAATCCGTCGAGCTCTGTGCGGCGTTTACCGCGTCCGATCCGACGATTAGGAAACAGTCTGTTTAACGCCGGCCGTGACTACTGGGCGTAATGCGCTGGACTGCCGTCGTGCTGATACCACATTGTTAAACGCATTAGGGACGGCACATTTTCTAATGGACCTGGAGGCGTTTAGAAACAGCAAAGTAGAGTACGCTTAACGAAAAGAGATCCGAAGATCCGGTGAATAACCGTACGAAGCTTTCGGTGTTCGCCAAAATGGCTGTAACCATTATCTTTTAAAAATAAATAAGACAAGGGGTTAAAGGAGTTCCGTTCCTCGACAGATGGAACATTGTTCTCGAGATAGTCGATCGTAAAAAGCGGGTAGCGCGGACTGGATCGCGCGTCAGCGACGGTCGTTAATGAGCAGATAATCGAATGCGCAATAGGCTGCAAAGAAGTAAGTGAATAATGGATCTGGGTCACGCGAGGCGTACGCTCCGCGAAGGCCAGCCCTCGTTATCACCGCGTGCCACATTCCCGGGAGCGATTCAGAGCCGGATAATCGCGATCGTGGCGGAAAGCGACAAAACCCACGACGAAAAAGCACCTATTCGTTCTCGTTTCCCTGAACTTTCTCCGTGAATTCGTTCTCGTTGCGTCATAACGCGGTCCCCGTGGGATCATCGCGGGAATAAGACGGTCGATCGGAGCGCGAGCGTGTAACCGAGCGTCCGGCCGCGAACTTTATGCACTGATTTGCATACAATCGCGCCCCAGGAGCTTCCGAGCATTGCGATCGTCCCAGAAACGTCCTCCTTTGATCCTCGACCGTCAAATCCGCGAGACCGTTTTCCATTTTTCAGCTTCACACGACTCTTTCGCCGCAGAATTTTTCCGCGAAAGAAAATTCGCGAGCGAAGGATCGATATTTAAGGACGATTCTGACGAACCTTCGGAATAAAGATGTTTTAGCAATCATTTGTGCCTCTTCTTCTGGGAAATGTTACGGCCTCGCGAAGGGAGATACGAATGGGATAAGAGAGAAAAATTTGAAAACAACTCGGCACGCCGCGGAACGAAAGAGAAATCGCGACGATGGAGCCTCTTCTTTCCTCGAGCTTTGTTTCTAATTAACGGCAGCAGCGTGTTAATTGTCCAGCTGCCGCGTCGGGAGGCCTTAGAGATTCCTTCGTGTGGGTTGAGCAGGTTCAGCCTCGGGTTAAGCGGAATTCTTTTCGCTCGATGCAATAAACGCTTCCGCGAAAACAAATACGCGCCATCGAAAGTGAATTTTTTGCGTTCCTGCGTAGTCTTCCTTTTAACAATTTAGAACATTGCCATAAAGCTTGCCTCTCTCGAATAATTTATACCTGGAAACCAGATTTTTATTCCTACGCTTGGTATTTTGTTTGGTTTGTAAAATTATTGGCGCTTTTACCAACGATATCTTTGTTTTTGTTTTCAGAGGTGGCAGAGAAGATGGTTCGTCCTGTACGACGACGGGGAGCTAACGTACTCGGTGGACGAACACGTGAGTTTCGCACGCAAGAAGCATTTAATGCAAATTTCCGTATTCGATACCGACTGCAAGAGGCAAATCGAATCCTCTTAGGGAGTCTTTTCACCGGGGCGGCGCGTATTCGTACGAAATCCACTTTGCCGCTGACAAATCCGTTTATCGTCCTGATACGGTTTCGTTCGGCTCCCTCGAAAACGGTTCGCTACAATTTAAATTTTATATCCGGCCGAAAGCTGCCTTGGAGCAGCCCGTCGCACAGTCATCCGCTTGACGAGCTTTTTATATCAGCAACAGTGGAACACAATTGCATCCAAAACTGACGTTTCGAAACCTTGAAACATGGCCCAAATTCCTCAGAATCTTTTCACGATTCAGGTGGATGAACTCACTAAAATTGCAAAGCTTTTCTTCGAATTTAGCCCAAATTCCCGTCATTCGATCGCTCTAAAATTTAATAAGAATCTTTCGATTTTAAGGGGGCCAGGCAATCAGATTGAGCCCCTTTGTAAGAGATAATAAAAAAAAAAAACGGTTAGGTATAAATAATTTCTCTTTTACACGATGTTTGGGTAGCTTAAAATGTATACGAATACAAATTTTTCATTGCAAAATCTTGTCAAACAACCATGTAGCGAGCACTCAAACAGATACAAATTACTTTAATTTTGCAGTGATTTCTGCTTGACCACAGCAGAAATAATCAAAGAATTTCAAACGAATACTTACATTCTACATCTGCTAAATCTTCCGTAACTTTGTCAGTTTTGCGAATTTTACAAGCATTGAAAAGAGATAACAAGATTTTTAAAATTCGTCACAGTAGTTTCCCCCCTTAAGGGGCCATTCTACTTTGTAACCACGAAAAATACATGTTTCTTTGTGGGCTATTAAAGAGAGATTAATTCCGGGTTTTGTGGATACATTTATTATATATTTAACTATATTTACGAATTTTTGCAACACATAATATCTATTGATTACGCTGTTTTTGGTTATCAACGAACAAAAGTTTTTACGAACGTGATATCTTGCGAACAAGTTATTCGAAATCTAAAAACCAAAGACATTCATAATATACATAGACATAAATTAACATAGTATGTAGATAAGTTTGATTATAGCATGAATTACGATCTTTTCAAAAAAACGTAAAATGGCAAAATGGCAGTTATTTTACGAAAAAATACTGAATATTTTCATATATTCGGTTGCTTTTTTGTTAATAAAAGAAAAAGTATTGCATATATCGCAATTATCCTAGTTCATATTATAGGGAGACTAGTTCTATAGATACTGTATAAATTTAATGTTGATATTTTGAATAGTTTTCATGTTATCGTCTACGCAGTGCTGAAAAATGTAGTTTCGAGAAAAACAGCTTTAAAGTTTCACGTCCAGTTGTTATACCTGCGCGCGGTACATTTCAGCAGGTTATAACTTCGTTAGATTTCCGAATTTCAATTTAATATTTGGTAGACTACAATTACTACTATTTTCGAGACTATATACTAAAAAGAAAAGCGCAAAAAATTTCAATTCTTTTAATCCGACAAAGTAGAAAGGCAACTTACAGTTTTATGTCCAGTTATACCTGCGCATGGTACATTTCAGCAGGCTATAACTTCGTTAGTTTTTCAAATTTCAATTTAATATTTGGCAGATATATTTTCGAGGCTACATACGAAAAGAAAAGCAAGAAAAATTCGATTTTTTAAATCCCACAAAGTAGAAAGGCCCCTTAAAGAAAACAGTGTAACGGGGTTTGCTCTAACTTGTCAACGATACAATTGAGTAACACTGTCGCGAGTTTCGTCGCTCGAAGACGATTTCAGAGGACAGGATCTGGACGCACGACCGCGCGTCGCCTTTCAAGAATAGCGAACCGTCTGACTCCGGGAACGTTATGGCAGGCAGTGAATCAAACGCTGCCCCATGAAGCGGCTCCCTCGGAGTCTAGGAGTGCCAAAGGTCGAAGTCAATTGTAGTTTGCCGGCTCGTGCACGGCCATCGGCAGCACCATCAATAGCGTCAGCATCCAGCAACGTCGCTGGACGAGAAACGGCCGCGAATCCCGGCGTCTTCTGACGTCGATGGCCACGGTAATGCTAGAAACCGTCAGAATTGATTTAAGCCCGGACAGATGGCCAGGTAATAGGCGTCCCGTCTATTTCCCTCGCGAACATCCACGTTGTTCCGTGGAAAAGAAATTCGTTGGCTCCGTTACCTCCTCGAGCCCCGGATCCATTTTTACTCGTTAGTCGATCCCCCTCAGGGTAATTGGAAGCAAATCTTTGCAAAGGGGGTCGCTTAACCGGGCGAATTATCCTCGACTATTACGCGTCATTTGTAATAAATCGTGATACCGTGAAACGCCCTTTATTCCCAATAATTTCTAGCCAACATCTACTGGATTCGATGGTGGAAATTTAACCTTGGCTTCGAGATGGATTATTAAAATAGACGGGATGCATTGCTTCACTCGACAGCCTCAAACCCTTGTACGATTTAATGGCAAATATGTTTTCAAACGCATACAATTTAATTCTGTTTAAATTCGTTCGTAAGAGGAATGGTCACGAAAAAGAATAATATGAAATGTGTAATTTATAAGACTTGATGACGAGTGAGTAGCCTCGTGATTGTGAAACTTTACATCAAGAACTTATAACGAGTCAGACTCGTCATTGTATGAAAAGAAATTAAAGAATGAATGATGATGAAAGAATGAGAAAGAATGAAATAACGAACATCGTGTTTCGAAGGGGCTTAGCAATCTGTGGAAAATTGACCCTTTGCAGTCCAAGAATTCATTTTAATAGAAGCAAGTTGTCGAGAAGTAAATCGAGTGGCTACTGGAGTACAATTTTTTGACTCCCTTTTAACGATTATTAAAATTACGATTACGAAGCTTGCCACGAAGAACTTGCGACAAGGGGTTGAATAAATCTGCTAAAAATGGAGACGAAAGCTAGTATATTTAATCTCGTTGAGATTGTCGGGTCTCCAAAATAAATGTAGCAATAATGGTTGGTCCCAGGGGAGTTAGGCGAGAAGAATTCACGTTCTCGGTTATTTTCTGTTGTCCTTCGCGGAACGACGACGACGGGTGCGCCACCCTGTCGCAGAGGCGTCGCTGTGGACATCGTGCGCGCCGCCAGGAATATCCTGGTCTCCGACCGCGAGGGGTTTAATTTCAGTCGGTCGGGCTCCGACGGAGCGTAATTTTTGCCAAGCGTTCTATTATTGGCGGCGGACACGCGAAGACGAAATTAAAGTAACGACGTCCGATCGCGAAGGTGATACCCTGTTAAAGGCCCCGGCGCGAGCGTACGACGGTCGATTTCTGCTAGCCGGGCCCGACAACTCGGCCATCTTCGAAGCCAGATTAATGATCCGGTCGCGAGCCTTAAGAGGGCCATTCGTTTCGAGAATAATCTCGGTCGAAAAATGCGAAAAGATAATGACCGGCGTGCAGCGGATGCGCGTCTCTCCCCATTGGTACCGCCGGACCCGGAGTCGTCCTGGTCGTCCTTGAGGTGGAATGAGAAATTGGGCTAACGGGTCGGAATTATTCAGACGAAAGCCGCCGCGGATCTCTCGCGTTCGCTGCCATTGTTTCCACCGAACCTTCCACAAGAATTGCTCTTTCTTTTCACGAAGCCCTTCTATGACAACGTTTCTGGAGTATTACGTTCTTAAATATTATCAAAATATTTGATATTTCAAATGTTCTCGAACGAGAGGAAAACATTTATGAGCTGAAGTAGGATAAGCTTAGGAACATCAGGATCCATCGAGACCTTTTCAGATTTAATTGTAGCGAATTTTTGGGTTTCAGATCAACCAACTTGTGACGGTAACATTTCTCTTTTTATGAGTTTCAGTCAACAAATTTATTCCTCCAGAAGTTTCCTTTTCGATAGACTCCATGCTCGAAGATTTCCACAGCGCATTTTTATTCGTTGTTCACGATGTTGTATTTTGTGGTCTATCGAGAGGGTCGTATCTGGCGCAACTAATAAATAAATAATCAAATATGGGAGTTATCGAGTCTCGTTAGAATCGCTATCGGGATTCAAGCGCCTGGTCCCCGCCGACGACGAGGACCAAAGAGGGTAAAAGGTAGCACCACGCGTCCCATCTCGCGCATTTATCAACGTTCTTTAAACGGGACAACCCTAATCGGTCGATTCGCGGGCCCAATAATCGATAGTTAATTGGAAATGGCATTTCTCGAGGGAGCGGCCCCTCGATCGTCCGCGGTAGCGCGATACCAGCGAAATGGACAGCGGCGGCCAATTATGCAAATCCGCTCGCGGGAAAAGGTGGAACCAGCGAGGAATTAATCGTTCGAGTTGGAACGATTAGCTCTCTCCCTACCTCATGGAATACGCGCTTTCAATTACCGCGGATCTCTCCCGTCCAAGGACACGCCCGGAAAATTGGATCGCTCCCCGTTAATTGCGTCGCGAAAGCTTTTTCTTATTCGCCGATAACAAGATTTTCCCGTCGATACGACTCCATTAAATTTTACGATTGTTAAATGCTATATTTGTATATTCAGGTGTTCCCCAATGTTCACACCTCGGACCCTTACATTTTATTCTGTTCGTTAATGACATATCCGAAGCCTTTCGTTTCCGTAAATATTTATTGTATGCGGATCACTTAAAAACGTATAACTAAATGGTTATTTTTTCATATTTGTCTTTCCATTAAAAAAATTAAATATGTACTATTGTTTAACAAAAATTACATTCTAATGCATCTTGATCGCAATTTTATTTTTATATTAATCAATCAAGCGAAGTTATGAAACTTTATTTTTAGCGTCTCGGTTTTACCCCGGTCTCCCCTGCTTGTATCTTTTTTGTATTAACGGATATTTAATCCCGTGAATAAATAAATAAATAAATAAATTAGCAGTTTCTCTAGCGTAAAACGTGCGCGATGTAACGTTCATATTCCCCATTATCGATTCTGCGCAACCAGATTCGTCGTAGCGAATTTCTGTCCCCTAGGAAACGTAAGTAAGAAGTCGCGGATGGACTCGATCACGGAAATTCCAGACGCCCACGAGCCTAATCCCGTCTCGTCCGGAAAACCTGATATCCCCCCAGCGTTCGACGCTTCGAACGCGAAACGGTTTACGATCGTCGAGCATCGCAATCAAATTAAAGGCCTAATTGAAACCTCGGTCGCGACCTTACGGATCAGAAGTACGGCTATCTTGTCATCTGATCGTCCTACACGGTACCCACGGTGAAAATTAACGATCCTGTCTCGGCGCGTTTACACCTGCCAGCTGGCCGCGGGGTATGCGAGGCATCTAATTCCAGAATCGCGTTTGACCTTCCTTGAGTCGCGGCCTGGCGACGGTAACGGTACCGTTTCCCTTCCAAAAAGTCCCGAACGTTACCCGGCATTCCGACGTGGCCTGCCACGAAATACCGACCTCCTCCACGCAAAGAATCTCCGTTGTTTATCTGGTTTTCCAAATGGACGTCGAGGCTGGAGGGCAGAGAATCGACGCTTAGTTCCGCGCAAAGCGACATTATCGGGAAATTAACGATCCCGTCGCGTTTACACCTGGCAGCCAGTGGCGTGCACACGCTCGAACACACACACACACAGCCATCTAATTCCTGGATCGGCATTCTCTTTGCCCTTCTAAGGCTGGCCAACGGTGCCCGCCAACTCGACCCTTATTCCGGGCTATCTTCATCGCTGCGCGGCTATACTCATGAAAATACGTCCTGGTATCCCCCTGGACGATCCAGCACGTGGTCCCCGCGACCTTGTTCGGCTCGTTCGCGGTGCAAAGGTCCCCGCGAGGCGTGGTGTTGCGATTAGGAACCGTTTCGATCGTTACTCCTGCGTTTTATGGACCAGACAACGCGTCGAATCCCACGGTTCGAGGTAAAAGTCTAGCTATTCGGGGATTCTTAATTTACGACGCTCTTAAAGAGGGAAAGCGAGGGGTACTTCTTTCCCATGCATATGGGCTCTTTGGTTTTCCTTCGACGTGCGTCACGCGTAAGTCCATAAAATATAACGGCGATCCAATCGTGTTTCGTTCGAGTCTTCCGGAGATTCTTCGTTCTGGGCCTGCTGGTGAACCCATGAAAGTAAAGCAACCCTAGCAGACCCTGTCTTATAAGGAGAACACAGGACCTTCGGGTCACCGATTTCATTAAGATTTCGAGCACTGGTAGATCTTACAAATATCATTATAGGGTTAGATATTCAATATTTTTCGAGATATTTACAATTAACCCTTTGCCTTAAGATTTAATTTCCAACTGTGCGTGCCAAAAGCGACACCAAGGTTTGGCCCAGTAGACTTGTCACGTCTCTGAGACGTCTTATTCGTATTTGGCCCGGTAGACTTATCACGTCTCCGAGATGTCATTGTAAGCTAAGGGGTTAAGCTTCCATGCTCCTTGAAAAGTACTTGAATGGACGCCAATAAGCAAGAGGCGTAGCTCAGGTATTACGTGTCAGACCTAACCCAGACGGGCCAGCATTCGATTCCCCGTTCATGCAATTATTTTTAAATTCCCTTTCTTCTTTTCTGTATTTGCATATACAAAATATTTTATTTCAAATTAAAAGAAATGTATGCAAAAACATTTGTTAGCAGTCCTCGTTAAAACATTTGATAATCTGTCAAGCAGCATATAGGAATAGGTCGAGTGTAACAATTTCCAACCTCGTTCGTAGATATTATGATCTACGCAAGCGTCGAGTACTGCGCGCTAGGATGCCTCTCGAGGATCGTAATCTAGGAGCAAAGAAATGATTCTTTCGTTTACACCGGTGGAGCATTCGTAGCCGATCGGCGACTGTCGTCGAGCAGCCTCGACCCGAGCCTAATCCATCTTGCTTGTCCCCGAGGTCTAAACAGCGACTTCCTCGTGCGATAAAACGCTCTGCCCCTCGTAGCTGATGCAAACCGCCCCCCTCGCGGGATCTCCCGGTGCTCGGTTATCGCGGACAGTCAGGGCTTCGGGTTGACACCGGACGAGCCGCGGATTAAACGCGCACGTGCAACGACGCTCGGATGCAAATCCCGTGCACGCGTATCGGTATTAATATCGAATATGGGAAGGGGGAGGGTGGGGAGGTAGAGCACCGCGACGGTGGTAGCCATCGACAGAAAGCAACGGGAATAAAACGAGGAACGAGGGGATAATCGGACCGTGGTTGACGTACCGCGGGACGAGCAAACAGATCGTCCCGATATCTGCTGATTGGAACTTCTCGACGACCACTCGAGGGCGAGGTGGATCCTCGGGATTATTTTCTCGGCGTCTAGGCTGCGGATAAATCGTAGGGTACGATTTACAAACACACACGGGGATACAGATTGTTCCGATATATGCTAATTGGAATTTCTCGATGACGAAGGGCGGAGGGGGCCATTCTTCGTTTCCGAGGATTAGATTTCGAATAAAATATTGCGATCCGGGGACGCGTGTGTACCAGTCAAGGTGGATCGTTTCGACGAGGATTATCGGATGTGTCCTTTGATACTTCTCTATCAAACCACCGGGTAGATGATCCATCGAGGAGTATTTTTTCGCGCTCCGCGATGAAATTGGCCAGCACGGTTTACGGTTAGCCGCAATTAAACTGTACTCTAATAGAGCACGGACACCGTTACGACATTAACGCGAGCGAATAATCGACGAATCGTAGGTGGAACAAAGGCACCCTTAATGGTCGGCCAACAGATTCCCCGGTTATTATCGTGGATCCTATTATGTCACGGTTCATTAACATTTATCGTCGACGCAACCGTTGTCTCGCCCGAGCCAGTCGATGGCTATCGTTTAATTGGGGTCAGCAGCTGATTAACTTCGCGCTGGGATTGAGAATATATCGCCGTCGGAAAAGGGGTCATTCGCATCGTCGTTGATCTTATCGACATCGTCATCGACATCATCAGCGCGCTGTAACATTACCGAGCCGACGATGTGTTTCCTATTAGTCTCGGTCTTACGAATAGCTCTCCTCCGCCGGAGACGTTAATGACAGGATGAAAATGATAGGCTCGTCGGAGGTCTTGTTTGATCGTAAGCGTTATTCAGGCCCTGACGGTCACCTGCTCGGAATCGCGAAATCTTTTGTCGACCAAGCTCTATTAGACATTTTATCAAAACTTTCGTTCTTCTTCTGCTACGCTGCTGCCAAAATTTTTGGTCGTTTCTAGACGACCTTACGTCAGACTTGTTCGACTCTTTTAGATTTACGTTCTATAGAATCGGTAAAATCCAAATAATTGAACAGTGTCTATTTCTGAAATGTGGGAGGATGTAGAGGTAACAGGACGTTGTCAGGAGTCCGAAAATAAAACACCTCCTACTCTTAATAACTGTGATATATTTAAATAAACCGTATATACTAGTAGGGCGTGCGTGGGTGTCCGTGACAATCCTCGTCAAAGTCTTCGCTGTAACTGACTTTTCGCTGTTTGGCCGCAAGGCTCGTTATTCGATGGCCAGACCCGCTTGGCCTTGCCATTCCTTCGCCGTTTTCCCTTTTTCCAGTAAAGAACAAAACGGGCTACGTCATGGGCACAGCGGGTTTTCCCGTACCCTGTTCTTTCCAAGCTAAAAAGGCCCGTTAGCCTCCTACAGAAAGTTAATTTTCTTTTACCTTCTAGTATACAGGGTGAGGCACGAACTAGTCTACACGATTTTTCAGTCCCTTTCGATAGCCTGATATAAAAATGTTTCCTATCGAAGTTAATCAGTATTTAACCAATAAGAAATTACAGTTGCTTAAATTTAAAAACAAATTGATTTTCGATAAAAAAAATTAAAGCTACTTATATTTTTAAATGGAACTAGGTATTTTTTACGTAGAGGCGAATTCAACGACCTCATACACTATGATCGCCATAATATTTAAAATTATTCGATGATACATAATACTAAGACCTCGCATATGGACTAAACAAATGAACTTATGCAAATGAAATAACTTCGATAGGAACCATTTGTTTGTCAGACTATCGCGTCTGAAAAATCGTGCCTAACCCTGTATAAGTACCTTCGTCTGGTCGTTTCAACCATCTGCTGGGTGTCACAAAACTAGATTCACAGGACCATGAACGTTTAAAAACTCAGTACCGTTTCGTACTCTTGGAATTGTTGGATTATGGGACGTACGATTTTAAATGAAACAATAATAATTAATGGTAGAATTTCACTTTTATTAAAGACGTAAAGATATATCTTAGAGTTCCGTTCTCCAAGAGATCTGTTACTGAACTGTGCACTTCACCCGCAGAAGAAAGGCGAGCTTTTTTTCTTTGTATAATAAATACCATGAGTTCGTAGAACCCATCACCAAAACTGAAAGCGAAACTCCAGACATATACAATCGTCACTGGAGATGATTTTTGTAACAACGTGAGACAGTTAAGAAATCCAACACGTACCAAATTCCATTTGAATTTCTTAACGTATCCTTGCGTTGTTTCCCCAATAACGTTGAGGAAAGAAAGCAGAAAAAATTGCTAAAAAATCGTGTCGTGGAGTTTCAGTGAGAATCGCGACACCCAGTGGGTCGATGAAGAGCCGTCCGGATGGGCTGGCTGGTTTTCCGAGAAGACAATAGCGGATAAAGGCGAGCGGGCATTGGAACCGACGCCGGTTGACCGCGCGATCCGTCGCCTTTAACAGCGGTGCAGATAACAGAAGCTGGTACCGCTAGCGTGGAGATGTGGGCGCCTCCATTACCCAACTGTTCAACCTGTTCAACCCGCAATCAGACTCACGCGAGACCAAGCGAGCCCGACGACGACTTTAAACTAGACCGGACCAACGACGGGAGGCTATGTTTAATGGGCATCGTTGCCCGCGATTTCTATCCTCGTCTTTCTTTCTCGCGTTTGTTTCTCTGGTCGTTCGTCCTTCTGCGACGGTGTGCACGGTCCTCCGCGGTTAACAGTTAGCCGGAACACGGAAGCTGGGCTTTTACGGTTCAATGGAACGCGATCCTAGGCGAGCCGTATCGATCGGGGATCGACTGTCGATTCGACGAAATCGAGGCCTGCCGTCGGAGGCCGGTGCGTTCACGGCTCTGTGTTTTGCCAGATCGTTCAAACACCTGATTCTCCTTATTTCGTTAATTAATGAGATCTTTAGACGATGGACGACCGCCGTTGTCCTTTCACGAAGTAGCAATTAGACGAGCTTTACGCTAGAATCGTGAACGATCAAGCTAAGGCTTCTTTTGCTTTGAATTTTTAGCTTCGATATCAAGGTATATGTGTACACACTATTTATTTATTAACGAGAATAAACTCTTTAGTACAAAAGATGTAATATGTAAGGAATTATAAACATTATCCCTTATAAATTTTTTACTATACGTTGCAAGGATAATTTTAGACTTTCTAATGATTGTTCAGTTATATCAGTTTTACTGCGTACAAAATTTGTATGACTATTTCTAAATTCTATTTACACAATTCTGAGATCTAAACACTGTGCGGTAACTTTCAAAATAAAATAAGTATATCAATATAAGTGATCAAAGCAAAGAATATTTAAATATCTTTTATTTAATCTTATTCGAGCATACACTTAAACGAAATTTTATTTTTATTTGGATACAAGTAACATGTTACAGTGCTAACCAAAGTTCGAATTTATTCCTTCGTTGGTCCTCTGGCGGGATTACGGTTTAGGAAACTTGAAACGGAGGATTTCAACCGGGCCGGGGGGACCAATAGAAACCGTGATTCATCGCGTCGTAATTTGGGGCCCGATTTTCTGTGTGGTCGAATTTCCACGGGCGCGTAGGGAAAGGAAAACTTATCGTCGCCGATGTCGGGAGCTCGAACGACCGGTTGCACGAATCCCGCGGCCCGTCGAACGGGGCTGAAACTCATTTCGAAAATTCCTGAGGGAGAGGTATGTAATTATGTAGGAATAATGGACACCCTAGGCGGGCCGAGTATGTTTGGTCCAGCTGGCTGCGGGCAATCCGCTGAAACACCGGCGGATTTATTGTCCAGGTTGACGGCGCAGCGACGTATAAATTATGATTTCTTTTTCTCCGTGCAAACGTCTCCCAGATGCTCGTAACCGATACGAACCTGAGAACTCGTCGATCTTCTCGCGAATCCCGAACTTTCGATCAGTTTCGTAAAATAGAGCTCGAGGTAGTTCGTTTCAAAGATGGACACGATTCTCATCCGGAGAAATATTTCCTATATTCGGTACATTGACCGTAAAAAGACACTATCGCAGAAAAAAATTAAAAGAATAACGCACGTCATACGTGTTCTGGTATCGTATATCGTTTCGTGCGTGTCATACTTCATTGAACTTTCGTTGCACGCTAAAAGGATATCTCCGTCGTTCTTCTATTATTTTTTATCGAAATTTACGCAGCCTGACAGAAAAGTCGGTATTTTCGCGAGAAAATGATCTCGAAGGAACGAGGAATGCAGGAATACATTTGATTGGGTAATACGTGGGTGGCCTGGGATCCCCAGAGCAAAAAAAGAATTTTCTGTCGGGTAAGCCGGGTAAAATAAAAGCTGTGGCGAGAGGGGTTCGTATATTTGCACCCAGAATCGTCGAAGAAGACGGGTTGGGATGGCCAGGATCTCGGTGGCGGGAGATCCTCCAGGCTCGAAAGGCTTTTGTCGAATTTTCTGTAGCCTGGAGAAGACTGGTCGACCTCTCGTCGGCTGGTTTTTGTTCTTCCTTTTCCCGCAGACATCCTGTTGTCGTATTGCTCCCGTCCATTTGTGGCTCGATCTGCCGGGACGGGTAAGAAACGGTCGCGAGGATAAGGGAAACCTCGGGTGGGACGAGGTGTTAGCCAACCGCAATTATCAGTAATGATAGCTCCCCCTTCTCTGTTTCTAGCAGCGACAGTTATTCACCGCCATATTGATGACAGGTCGCGCACGAACGAATGTACGCGACCCCCTCGTGGATCGTCGAATCGTTTCGATTACGCGTCCTGGAACGCAAAATTCCGCCCGTGTTCGCTCTGGAATACGTTTCAGAGTTGTTTGAACCTCCAACGGTGTTCCACGTAGTTTTTTGAAAGTCACTCTCATCGATAATAATTTTTAAAATGACTCGTCAGCCAACAAATCGGCATTAAAAATCGACGTATTGTATAGCGCGTCTGTGGGGGGATTAAACTTTGACTCGTTGTAAAGAGAAATTTCTAGTCTCCTGTAGTCCAGTAACTGTGCTAAAATTTATTACACGGACTGTACCGATCTACCAAACGCTTATGTAAGACATGTGTATATGCAAGTCCGTGGGGCGAACATAGTGGCTAATTTTAACGACCCAGGCTGGCAAATCTATAAAAGGGATATTTATAGGTTCCTTTGGTATAGTGTTACAGATTTTCAAATTTACGTTGCTTTAGTGGGCGGAAAATAACGATCGATATTCCCATTTTACTCGTATAAACATCAATTTGCATCTGATACCTTTTGAGAAAATAACACTGGCAGAATGGTTCACAATGAAAATGCTTCTGTCCACCAAAATCTATTTCAATTCGTTACTTCCACGTTTTCGAAGCGAGAACCGTTTCTAATGTTTTGAAAGTTCGAAAAATTTTGAGAACACGTCGGAGCAACGATAAAACTTTTTTCTAACCGGGTGCACGGTTATAATGTGTGCGATTAGATACAACTGAGGAAACAAACTTTATCTAAGCACAATAAACTCGTTAAATATCGTGCACGGTATTTGTACAGAACTCGTACAATAAATTACGCTGGCGTGAACGACGCGCGAAATCGACTCGAAAATTAAAAATATACGATTCGTAACGTACCAAGTTATAAATAGCAATTACAGAAAAAAGTTTGCGCATAAGAGGCTTCGCGGAAGATTATATTTTGATTTTCTTGTAGGTTATCTCTGTTAGCGTCTACACTTCTAAACATTATCAGTACCATGATTTATTTTGTAGCAACCTTGCTAGCTTACTTTTATCTACATTACGAATTCTCGTTTACGAATTTTTATCGTTTTATCGACGCGGATTTTTGCGTTGGTAAATTTTTAAAAGTGAACTTTCTCGAAAGCACGGTCTCTGCTTAATCTTTCGCTTCGAATTACTATTTTAACAATTTCTAATCACTGTTTGAGATTTTAAAAAGAGTCTCTGATACTGATTTCTGGCGAATAATTTTATTTCGAAGCAAAACAAGATTTACATTTGAACGCGGTTCCATGCAACCTTGACAGTAACTACGAATATTAATACAAAAAGCGTGAGGGGCATCGTGTCGCATTATTTGCGGTCATTGCTTAATAATCCGTGGTTGTACGCACGTAGACTTTCCCAGAAGGCATCGTTACTTTGTCCACACCACCTGGGAAGAGCTTAGGCAGTTCCTCGTCTTTTACAGTCGGTAGGATCATCACTTTCTCGCCAGGCTATAACAACAAACAAAGTAGATTCAGTGCTCGAGTCGTTTCGAACCTCTTTCTAGAATGACTTTCGATAGAATTCCAGTAGTCAATGTGTCACAAAATTGATTTCAAAATATCCACCGGGGTATTAAAGGGTTAATCGAGAATTAAAACAATAATAGATCTAAAGTTTTCTTACCACCCAGTTAGCAGGGGTCGCAATTTCTGGCTTTCTGTCGACCAGCTGTAGCGAGTCGATGATACGGAGTATCTCACTGTAAAGTGATAATGATATTGTTAACGTGTTTACCATTTTTAAAAGATAAAGTTAAATTGCATTTAAAGGTCGACGTATATTTCCGTAAAGATTTATACACGTATTCTCTGGATTGTTTTTTTTTTTTTAAAGATACGTCTTCGATAGAAAGTTCTGGCTGGTAAAATAAGAAGACTCACTCGACGTTGCGACCGGTGGATGTCGGATAATGCATCGACAAACGCAGACGATGATCGGGACTGATGATGTACAATGCGCGAACCGTCATTGCGTTTTCTGGGTCGTCTTTGCCCGCTTCGTCGATCATGTCCAATTTGACCGCCAAGGTGCGATCGTGGTCGGCGATGATTGGATAAGGGAAGGAGCCGGGAATGTCTCGGCAGTAAGATTTAATATCCTGTCGAGCAGGAAACACGGTGAATTATGTGATCTACGAGGGGAATCTGTCCACGAATTAAACGCGAAAATTAGCGTCCTTAAACCAATTGTCGCGTGGAAAGATTTTTTAATATTCATTGGGAGCAAGCTGGGAATATTTCGATGAATTTGTTGCCCGGAAAATATTTTTACCGGATCGTTTACGGTTTGCAAAAGGCAGAGCAAGGTCTCGATCGTCGTACAGGCGTTAAACGTAACCACGCGTTCCTATTTATCAACACTCGTAGCTTATGTACGGACGAATCGAACGATCTGTAACCGTCTTCGGACAGTTTAATTATTCCGCTCGTGCAGCCAGCGATTTCAAACAGGAAAATAACATGACTAACCGCTTTGTAAATCACCGGTGTTGCACGATTATCAACAAAGGAACGAGAATCGGTAGCTGAATTGAATTTAAATTCTCGTTAATGGATTTCTTCGACGCATTCGTTCGATATCGGAATGTGTGTTTGCGTTGTGTTTTCTATTTTCGTTGAGAATATTTTTGTCGCATACGTTCACCCAGTCTACGTGGTCCTGCAGCTTGTCCACAGAATGGGCCAAAAGTTTCGTGTTCCGGCGTTCGAAATGAGGCTGATGGACCGCCAAACGGCCCAGCTCTGTGGTGCAAACCGGCGTGAAATCGGCAGGGTGGGAGAACAACACCACCCATCTACAGAGAAAATAGATATTAATTTGTTAGAAGATTTAAATGAAAAATTGAAAGCGTTATTAACGTAACGATATTACGTTTCCACCGAAACCGTACACCTAAACCGTTGTTTTGTTACATTTAGTTTGACACAAGCACTGTTCGCGATAAAAGTACGACCACACCGTGTCGTAATGGTTTAATTGTAGCGTTCGCGGTTACTGCCAAGGGCAGGTAAACATAACGGTTACACGTTGGAAGCAAAAGAACGATACTCTACGGAATTAAGTTTATTCGTTGGGTCGATTTTCCAACGAACGAAAGAAAAATACATATCCATCCTCTCGATTTAATTAAAAGAAGCGTGGGATCAGGTATCGTCGATCAATTTTTTCCCTGCTTGGAATTCTCTAATTTCCGTTACGTAACTGCGTCGACCTTTCAAGCGGTATTGCGTCATGAAAATCAAATCTAAAACCAGAAACCGGTCTCGCTGCGTTCGATTCTAATTTATACGTTAACGATTACCTGGTCGAGAGGAAAGTCTTTCGAATTGCAAACTCGAATATCTTGAAAGGTAATCGTTGAGAAATTATTTTCCATGTTTCGAGCGACGCGTAGAAATAAATAAAGACTCACGAATTTCCTTGCCACTCGTAGAAGTCGATGGGACCCTTGGTGGAGTCCGCGCTAAAGTTGGGAACGATGGAATTGATCCTCATGATTGACTGCTCGCGTAGAAAATTACTCTGGTATTTGATGCGACCACTTTGGACGATGGAGCGCGACAAACTGATCCCGAGTTGCGTTCGAGTGATATCTGTAGGCCAGTGGTGTCCACGGGTGGGTACCTTCCGCGATTTTGCCTCCCTCTACCCACCATGTGTGCCAGTATCAAGTTCATATCGGTGTGCAACTATTTAGCAAGGCCGACGTATGGAAGACCACGCGAATATTATAGCGCGTCAAACACGCGCGATCTGCGTGATTGGACGCCTTCGAAACGCTTCAGACACATCTCCTAATCAGGAGATCAGAATTGCGCGACAAAACTTTGCTCTTGCTCGAACCATTCAATCGAGATCGTATCTCGATTGGCAACTTCCGTTTGGATTGTCGTCGAGATTAAGCGGTATTTAATTTAGAACGTTTAAAACGATCTATCTCTTTGTATTCTACTATCAGAGTTGCAGATTCGAATCTATTTACAAATCGATAGGAGCTTATTGCTAGATAATAAGTTTGTACAGATCGTTGAAACCATTGAATTTTATTTTGTCTCAGCGTTAAATAGAATTGGATAGATCGTGCAACGAGAAATTTTATCGACGCTCGGAGCATACGTGTATGGAACGTTCTAGGCCCCCCATTACATCGTGAAAATGTTTATTACTTAATGATAATGTCACGGTAAAATAATATCAACGATTTCTATAAATAAATTCACGGCGTGTCCGGAACGACGAAATTTTTAATCGAGTATGCAGACCGCGTACAAATATACATAATTGCATTGTGAATATATGCAAAGTGCGCGCTCGTGGAAAATATGCAAAACGCGCGTTGTTAAAACCCTTAAAAGACGAAACGAATTTCCGCCAGTGTACCATTATTGTAATATTATTCTATTAAAACGGTGCCATTGATGTCTGCAATTTGCTTACAACCCGTTCTCCGCCGTTTCGACTGTTATGGGAATGTATCTACTAACAACAGCGTGCAACGTATAAGGGGTGTTCGGCCATCCCTGGAAAAAATTTTAATGAGAGATTCTAGAGGCCAAAGTAAGACGAAAATGAAGAATACCAATTTGTCGATTGAAGTTTTGTTAAGAAAATTAACAAAATTATTGTTAAAAATTATTATTAAAATTTGTCCATCTACACGAATTTTTTTTTCGGGGGTATGTGTGTATTCACAAAAAATGATTGTAATTGACCCCTGCAACTAAAAATAATATTTTTAAAACGATTTAAAATTTTTTAATTTCATTGAAAAATTTCTCCACTTATTGAATTTTTTTCTCGAAACTGCGTAGGATTACGGGGATATGTCTACTAACGAAAAATGATTGTAATTGACCCCCGGAATCGAAAATAATTTTTTCAGAACGATTTGAGACACATGAAATTTCAGGGGAATCATTCATTCGTGGTCGGACATTATATTTTTGGTAAGAAATTTTTTTCTCGAAAGTTCGTAGAATTTCGGGGGTATGTCTATTCACCAAAAATGATTGTAATTGACTCCCTCAACCGAAAATAATTTTTCCGTGAATGATTTGATATTTTTTAATTTAATTTTTTAATAACTTTTTAACGAAGCTTCAATCAAGAAATTGGTATTCTTGATTTTCGTTTTATTTGGGCCTCTAGAATCTTCCATTGAAATTTTTCCCAGAGGTGGCCAAACATCCTGTATACGCGGTGTCGTTCGAAAATCAAAAACAGAATCAGTTTTTCAGCGTTGTATCGCGTTTGAGTCAGTCGTATTCGGTCTCTGGTCGATGTTCCGGCGTTTCGTAGCAGTGGAGGGCTTCCGACGATTATGGGAACGCAGCGGGAGTGGACGGTTGCGTATTCGGATTGTTTTTTGTTCGTTTTATCTGCAATATTTATCCGAGCGGACGTAGCGATTATTCTCGTGGCTGTTGCCAGTCGATCCAGCCAACAACGCGCGTGGCCGACGCAAACATCGATGATAATAATTATCGTGTCACGATGGATGACTTTCTCGTTCGGGCCGTTGCCGGACCCCGCAACCGTGGTGCTCGCGGTGTGTACAGAGATATCGGATCGTTTGTCTCGGTCTGTCTGCCGCTTCCGTCACTCCGTTCCGCGGGATCACCGCCAGAGAACCCACGTAGTACGTCGTTACTCGAGCGGATTCCTATCAGTGACATGCAAATCGATCTCCCCGCTCGACCTTTGCTACGAAACGGACGTATCGCTGGTAGAAGGCGGTGTATCTGCTAGCTACGACGTACATATTTACGTATCGGTATCGTTACCTTCGATCTGTACCTTTCCAACCAAGACCTCCACCCTTTCGACCCTTGTTACAGTCCCTGGAACATCTATCCCACCGATACGGTGGCTCAACGTCTTTCTGTCGGGTCCACGGTTTGACATATACAGTACAACTTGCCCAAAACATTCCCCATAACTTTTATTACACGTCTCAATATCTAGTGGATATCTTCATCCATTATTTCGAATCGTAATAAACAGAAATATTCGATAGTTCAATCGAGTCGTCGGTGCAAACTTGCTCAAACTGTGCTCCATAACTTTTATTCGATTTTTCCCTGTCTAGTGGATACCTTCATTCATGGTTTCGAATCGTAATAAACAGAAATATTCGATAGTTCGATGGTGTATTTTTTAACACGTTGACTGCCGTGGGGATCACTGGTGACCAATAGTAAAAATACATAATTAAAGTAAATATCGATACTAATAAATTGTTCAATAACACTATTATTACTATAATGGTTTGAGGAAATTAATGCCATATAGAACGTACAAAAATAATTTTATTAATACATGAAAAATATACATATTATCTATGCATATTGCGACGAGTTGCATTGAAAGAAAAGGTGAACGAAAAATGCATTAAGCACGATTATACAATTCACCTTATCCTGTAAATAATATTTCAAAATAATGCATCGCCTAATAAAAAATTCTTGTTTGCAGTCAACCTGTTAAAAATACGTTGCAAGTTTGGCACGTTTGGATAAATATTATAGATTTAACCACCGAAGGTTGGAATACCTTGCGTCTAAAATCCGCTAAAAGAATTCTGGGAACCTGCTAGAGGTCCGGGGGCAGCCGAAATCATATTCGAGTTCACGAATCGTCGAACCAGGGCCGTGAAAAGGACTGTCCCCTAGGACAATAAGACGTTCGTGTCTCTAACGTCTCCCCTCCCCGTTCCTCTCCGTGGCTCATCTTCCTTTTGAAAACCGGCCCACGGCCTCCGCTCGGGCTTTATTTGCCCGGTGGTCCTGCTCTTTTCTCGTCCCTCCTTCTCTTCTTCTGGTCCAGATGCTGCACGAAATCACTGAAGTGTTCGCCCGGGCCCCGCCGTGGCGCCGAAACGAGTTTTAAATTGCACCGGGCCCGGGCATTTGAATGCGAAAACACGCGAGGATGCAAACCGGGCCGCCTAAACGCACCTGATCGTCCACTCTAAGTCTTCTCCTCTGTCTTTGCCTTCCAGCGTGCTCCACGCTACATACACGGTGGTTCCAAGTTCCGAATTTTTTTCAAATTTCGCGGGGATCTTCCCTTCCCATCTCGCTAATTTCGCAAAATCATAATGCTCGTAGCCACCGAAGAATTTTAATCAAACACTGGTTCCTTCGAAAATGATTCTCTAGGCTGACCTACCGTTGACCTCGACTCGTTATGCTCGGGATTCAGGTGGCCTGTTCCCAGAATCATTTCCATCTTAGCAGTAACATAACGTTCCGGAGCTACTGAAACTTCAAACCAGTTCCGATTCGGACCAACAGTAGGTTTCCTCGGATTCTTCGAAAGAATTTTATAGCCGTAGCGCCATAGTCAACATAGGTCGGTTCCTAGAATCACTTTCGTCTTTGTAATTTCACGGCAACACAATGGTCCCGGGGGACTACTGAAAATTCATACCGGGGCCAGCGATAGTCACGGTGCTTAATTCGAGTCCTCGTTTGTCCTCGCTGAATTTACGCGGTGTATTCCTCGAATCATTTCCATTTATAGTGTCTCCGACAGTTGTTGACTCGAGTTGCTTCACGCTGAATTACATACACCGGTCGAAAAAGAGGAATACTCGATTATTAGCACGATATTAGCACAAACGTCGCGAGCACATCCAATGGTCAATTTATATTATTCAACACATCCAGTTGGTGAAACGAAGAAAGATATAGCTCTTTCCTTTACGTAGCGTTGCGGCTCAAACGCCATCGGACATTATCAAGAACAATGTTTTGACTGATGCTTATTGTTTTTAATTCGTGACGAGGTTTGCAAACTTCATCAAAACGTTTCACTAAATACATCGCTAACTTCAAACGATGCGTGACTGAACCTGTTGGAACATGTTTGAAGTCCCAAGTGCAGATGTTTACATTATCAGTTTGAGCGAAATCTAACCAGTGGATGTATATGTCGAACGTAGCATGATGACTGATCGATCAGAATGCTTCGGTCTGAATCTGTTTGATTGTGTTATAGATGAAACGTGTTTGAACAGATAATATATAATAAATTCACCTTAAATGGATATTGCAACGAGTAGATCGGTTCTACGGTCAGCTACGGGGAGGAGGGTACTCAAACGTTGTGAAATCGGGGCCCGAAAATAAAAGTGGCCGTCGTCGAATTTATCGTTGGCGAAAATCTACAGCTGCTTTGAGCGCGCGTCGGCCGTAAGTCGTCCCCGGGGTCTCCAACCTCCGCGGCGGTGCTTGCTCGTTGTAAATCAGCCGGAACGCCGTTGTCGTCGTCGGATTCCGCGAAATTTGCGAGCCCCGTCCGGCTTCCTACGATCCGGCGGGGCCTCATAGATCCGCCGCGGGGCCGGACTTAGATCGGAAATTATGCGACAGGTGGCCGGCCGCGCGATGCTTACAAGGTTACAGTCGCGGCTTAATCCGAGTTACGATCTTGCGCGATCTGACCCCCCGTTGGGCCTCATTCGACAATTTTTTACCGCGGATTTTGTTCTCCGGCGACTTTCGAGTCGGCTAAACTGTCGCGCGACTCCGCAGTCTCCGTTAAGGAGGGTCGACTCTGTCGAAAAGAGTCCAGAAAAAAACATCTAAATAATTACTGTGGCGGCTCGTGATAACGAGAGTCCACCGATTATCCCTACTTTCGTAACCTTTCGTTCCCCGGCGAGCGGAATTCTTGTTCGTTTAACTCATTCTTCGGATTATAGCAATATTTCAGTCTTTGCGTTTGATAAAGCTTGGTAAATAAGTTTACTCGAGGAGCGAAAATGGCGTGAAATATTGATACGAAGAATAGTAATATTAATAGACTCTTGTCCCAATCTTTGCTTTCGAGTGTTTCACTCTGGCGATTTCCGTCCTTCGAAGTCTCGTCGACGATCCCGGAGTGGAAATTATGCGATCGACGGCGCGCTAATGCGTTCTGGCACGGAACGTGGCAGGGATTTAGAGGCGTGATTTTTCAATGGACCGTCGTACAGGTACGTTCGAGATAATTTACTAATGGCTGCGCGCGTTGAATCGTAATTAGCGTTATCTGCCTGCCGTTTGGAGGCGAGTCGAGTGACTCGTCGAGCAGAGAATCGTTTGTATCGATATCGGGGTAATGGAAACAAGCGTCCGGTCGGCGACATTAACAGCCAGCGATTTGCATACGTCCGTTTCGGAGCGACACGCGACGCGCTCGAGTCCGCGAAGCTTTTCGGAACATGTTTCATTATTTTCGGAGCCGCTCGTTCGTTCCTCCACGAACCTATTTTCACGCTGAACAGGAAACTACGGTCACTTGTTTCTAGTTTACTATAAACTATCCACTTTGTGGCAACATGTATCGAAGGAACGCGTCAAATTGGAACGAAATCGGTAGAGGATTAGACCTTCAGATATCATGGAAGCCAATTCTGAGAAGATAGTTTTGAGAAAAACGCATCTAAACAGAAGGATCAATACGTATACCTTCGTTAATTTTAGGAGTTCAATGATATGCTTTTGCACACATATTTCCAAGACTATATCCTTGAAGAAAATGCAACAAGAAAATCAATTTTTTTAGCGGTTTACAGTAGAAGACCTCCTCAATTGCGCAAAAATTCCACAGGATGTCGAGTCCAGGCGAAACTAGGATGGCGAAGGATTAGAATCCACCTTTGTCCTTCGAGAAACGAGCGATTCGCTCGAAGCGTGCACGCGGCTTTATCCGAGCGATCTATCGAGTCCGCGAACGGTTATAAAAGCCCTCGATCCTCCGTATCGTGCAGGACGACTCCCCGGAATGATTCGGCCAATCGGATCGCGGATGAAAAAAATTCAATTTACCGGCTGTCCGGGCTGACGAGGATAAGCCGGGAGATTTTGGCGCAGTCTTTCGTGCAAATTCGCCACCCCGGACGAACGGACGGACGGACGGCCGGGACGCACCAGATCATCCTAGATAAAGGAGGGAACGATCCTCTGGGGATAATTTTAGGCCCTCGCGAAACGCAGACGTCTTCGAGATGTTCCCCCGTGCGCGTCAGATACGCCCAGACCGGAGAATAACCCGGAGTTCTTTAAATTCTACGGCGAAAGCGATCTTTGAAGCTGCGCGGAACGTCCTGTCGCGTTTATTTGCTCCGACGAGCGGTTCGGAAGGTGATAGATGAGTGAAAGAGCCAACGAAAGGGAGATTAGTCGGATACCGTGCGACGACGACGCGCTTTCCAACTGTCCTGCTTCGCATAAAGGTCGCGCGACTGGTCAAATTCACGCGAAAATGCAAAAATCCTTATGCTTTTCCATTTCGTGATTCGGGGAAATTATTTCGATCACTGTGCCCAGCTTCTTCATGCAAACGATACCGTACGTGGCTCTTTTTTTTTGTTATGTGAAAGATATACAACTTTATTTTTGATAATAACGATCTATTAAAACATTGAGAGAAGAACTAAGTTTAACCAGACTTTCTCGAAGGACTTAAACACAAAGTTAAAACGAGACTCGACCCTTTGCACTTCGAATTATATTTCAATTTTGTTACCAGCAGCTCCGAAAGCTTTTCAGTGTTTCATTTCAGATTTACGTTAACTAAAAAACAGGGCAATTTAAACAAGTAGAGGAAGAAACAAATTCAATTAAATATCTGTTTTATTTACACTATTTGTTGAATATTTATTTGCTAAATAAATACAACAAAGTTTTGATATAAGTATGTATTTAATTAATGTGGTTTTACAAAACGAAAATGCTGTTCTTAGCTTGACCGTTTTCTGCTAACTGAGCTTGAAACTCGGAAATAAAAGAACGAGGAGTGCAATAAACGAGTGTTCTCCTCAGGTAGTACTGACCTTTGTAAGGGAGGAGACTGCACCAATGGATACAAATTTTCATTAAAAATACATGCATGCAATGTTTATTCTCAACACTATTGTTATATTTTATAATGTTCAAGTGTACGATATCTCTTTGGTTTAAACTTGAAAAAATGTCGAACTCGACAAAGTGTTAAGCCTCCCTCGCCAGCGAATGTTAGCAATTGCTGTGTTTTTAATCGCTGAAAACTCTTATTTCAATGGACCTTCGGGATCAGAAAGTTCAGGTACGTTGGCGAAACGTATGGAAGGGTTAACCCGAAAAAGTGCAACGCGCGCGAGTCAGCGAGGCGCGCCTGGCCCCGCCCCTTAATCGAATTTAACGGACGCGTTATTAAAACGAAAACCCCACGCGAGAGGCGTCCGACGAGAATATCGGTTCGAATTACCCGATCCGTTCTCGTTCGTTCGACGCGTCCTTTTTCGGGGCAGCGTCTCCGGCGGCGGCGAACGTCTTCCTGGAAGAACAAACGGCGGATTTCGATTGAAATCGTCGGTGCGTGCGTGTGCGTGTGCCGGGGATGAGGAGGGGTGGGTCAGGTAAACTGAATTCAGTGACTGGCAGCGAGCGAGTGGCAGCACAAAAGGGCTGCTAATTTGGCGAGGTGCTTCGTAACCGGAGAGAAGACGCGCCGCCAGAGCCTTTTCACTCGGTGATCAAAGGAGCGAGGGGGCGAGGGGTTTACTTTCGTGCGACGCGATGAAAAACTCGCAGCGCCCGGAAACGCGACCTCTTTTCAGACCTTTTTCACCGGGGATGAACCTTCTCGATTGTTCCTCGTGGATCCTTCGATCCTCCACGGACTATCTCTTCCACCAATCCGAGCTTCACCCCTTTTGTTTAACCCCTTCTAACCTTATCCAAAACTGATCCGTTGTATTCTTAATAATACTCTATTAACCCTTAAATGGATTATTTGTTTAAATGCTTAAATTAAATCTCAAATATATGAGAATATACGTAGTAAAACAGTGAAGCGTACCATAAGATGTTGTTGAAGAAAGTATTGTTCCTGGTCCATCAACAGAACCATAAGAAAGGCGGATAAAACGTTCAAGTTGTCGTTTGTGTTTAATGAAGAGACGTGTCTTTCAAATTTGCCAGAAATGTAATAAAAATGCATGCAAAGAACATTTAAAAATAATTTGTAACCACTGTTTATTTAAAATAAAGAAGCATCGTATAAATTGATTTCTAAATTTATTGCACTATAAAACAATTTTAAATAATCTGTTACACGGTAAGTGAAAGAGGGAGATGACTTTATGAATTCACTAAATTAAGATTGAGAGTCCACTTACGGGTTAAACGTCAGAATACTAAGAACTGGAATACTAGAATGGTGGAGAGAAAGGTGGAAATTTTCATTGGCCAAATTCGAAGAACTTAATTAACTGTGATCTCGAAACCCGAATGGCGGGTACAGGTTCGTAGGACGTGGTCGCTCGCGTTTAGACGCAGCACGGCCAATCAGCGGCCGTCGGTGTTCGTTCGTCCTCTAATTGCATCTAATTAGATTAGAAGGCCGTGTTGTCGGCAGACGGTGTTGATCGCGGTAGCAGCAGGTCGTCCTGTCGATCGTCCCTCGAATTAGATTACCGGCTCCGGGAGCTTTTAATCGGCCGATGCACACTTCTGCAACGGCGTTAATTGAAAGCTCGAGGTCCAATTATGCGGCCACAGAGGCACCATCAAAGGGGGGAGGGGATTCTTTTCCTCGTCGGGGCGCTGTTCTCCGGCTACGGTTGCATTTTCAGCGATGCCCTGCTGCCCGGTGCCCTTTAAATATCACCGATCAGACCCCGCGATTAGGAGACCTCTTTCGCGGATGAAATTCCTACGGACCTCCGACCCTTTGATGCTCCCAGCTCGTTTCGAAACAATTAATTTAGGCAATTAATTATTTCGCTGCTGGCCGCTTAGAGTTTCAAATATTGTATATTGCAAGGATGTCGGGGATAGTTACAGGCTTGTGATCGGATTCAGATATTTGGACATTTTAAAATTAGGATAAACTATTTGACACAAAGTACATAAAAGACATTATAAGTCTTTCGACTCCCATCTACGTATCATAAACAAAAAAGTCACCGACACGGAGGAAACCTATGTAAATACTCGCTCATCGATTCGCATTTGATCTTAGCCTAAACACTTCCGTCATCGACACCAACGATAACGTTTCCTTCTTAAGTCAACATTCCACGGTTAAGACATATACGCTAACATACATTTCTTACAACATGTTATAAATTTTATCGAAAAGAAATCATTACAACTCAATAAGAAAGAAGTCCCAGACAAATCACCGGAACTTGAAAATCATTTGGTAGACAAGAGTTGCTAACTCGTGCTAATTTCGAGGCAATTTTCTAGGGAGGATCAGAAGTCGATTAGAAGCGGGACAGGGGTCGATGGAACGCAAGGATGCGCCACGATTAGCGTCGAAGGAAGAAAAGAGGAGACCCAGCGAGGCGTTCAAAGTCGCGGCGCGATCGTGTTGCGCAGGATTTCCGTTCCCCTTGGATCATATTTATCGGAACAGTTTCGTCGTGTCAGGCGCCACGGAACGGTCAGAGTAAAACAGGGTCCCCTGATTTATCACGGTGAGATTCACACAGGGCGTCGCTCGGTGACTAGACGAGGGTTTTCAGGTTTCTCCGTGGGGAAAGGCCGGGCAAAAATCCTCGTCCATCCGTTTTTTCGCGCCGCTCTATGGTCTACTCGTATTATATCGAATAGCACGAGTCGGCCGCGGTGTTCCTGATCGCACGGTGTCCCTTACAATCGCCGTACAACGAGGCTCGCACCATGCTTCAGCGATCCCGTACGCGCTCGCTCGGCTATCTGTCGGACTTCATTAAGAGGGTCATATACCACTCTCGGCGAAGAAGGTCGGCCCACGGTACAGTTCGGAGCTTTCCTGATTGTGCGCGCCGACGGAACCGAGAGAAACATATAGTCGCGCTTTTTGACCCCAGGCCGCTCCTGTTAATTCCACCGTAAGCGATTTATTGCGCGTTTATGCGTTTCATCTTAACGCGGAACGAGCACACGAGTACTAGTTTTCGAACACTTTCGCGTGCAAAACTCCCGTGGGAAGCTTGAACATCCCATCAACAAAATTGGAACTCAATTCCACTGGTACCCTCTTATACTACACGTTTAGATGCTTGTAAACAGCAAAAACACAGTTGTTTTAGAGAAACAAAATAAAACTCCTCCAAACATCAAATGCTGTTACTTCTATTGAACTAGGTGCATCCGAAAGCATTTGTTTTAATTGCGTAACAGTTAGATGAACGATTAAATCCCCATTATAACAGTATTGGTGGCATACCTATCGAATTTAAGATTACTGAAACGTAACTTTTGCAAGTATCATCGTATTCCATTCAAAGTTTGTACGTACAGCCGTTTGTGTTATACGTTAAAAACTGAGTAAATTTTCGTAGAAACTCTATAGTTGGGTCAAGAAGAGGAAGACTATATTTGGGGGATGCGTTTTCCCATCGCGGGCAGGAAGCAACGTTGGACCTTAGGCGTCTAAGTCGCGACGTTGGTCGAAGTAACGACCTCTGGATGGTCCCGAGGCGGTCGGATATTTGCCTTAAACGGCGAACCGGAAGGCGTGCCGCGTCGTGGATTTTTTTTCCGCCGCGTGTCGGTAGAGCTCGACAAGGTAGCGAGGGAAAGAACCGGAGGAGACCAGACCCGCGTACGGCCAGGATCCGCGGGTGCGTGAGCATTGTCTCGACGAGACCGTAAATACTTCAACCCCGGTACGCTTTCGCCCGTCGTTGTCCAGGAGGGCCTGTAACGCGTCCGGGAGAATTTTTCTTAAGCGTGCCGAAGAATTCTGACCACCCAGAATCCGCCAACGACACCGATACGCGCCGACTCCGATAAAATATCGATTTCCGAGCGTCGAAGACACGCCGCGATCCTCGTTAATGTACGATTTACACGCGCCCCGCGCTCCGCGAAACCGATCGCTCGGTATTCGCGTGCTCGTCGATCGTAATTAAGACGGGACCAGAGATTTCGACGATCCTCCGACCCCGGAAACTGCAACGGAACGAACCTCTCGGCGAAACCATTGCATCGGTCTGTCTATCGATCGCTGTTTCTACTTATTTTTACGTACCATTACCTCGATAATGGATACGAATGGCTGTGTCACTGCCCTAGTACGCCACTAATTCAGTTATAACGGGGATTTAATCGTTTATCTAACTTACGCAATTAAAACAAACGCATTCGGATGCACTTAATTCGATAGAAGTGACAGGACTTGATGTTTAGCTGAGTTTTATTATGTTCCGATAGAATTTAAAATTATTGAAACGTAACTTCTGCAAATATTATTGTATTCGAGTCAAATTTTGTACGTACAACCGTACGTATTATACGTTAAAAAATGAGTAAATTTTCGTAGAAACTCTATAGTTGGTTTAAGAAGATGACCATCGTGCATATCCTTTGTACCTTGTCTAACATACTTGAAAACAATCCTAACGTTACAAGCATACCAGATGTGCTTTTTAGCAAAGAAAGATGCTTTGGGTAAGTCTCCCTCTGAAACGACGATTAATTCTGCCCATGGAAGAGCAAGGATTCCACAATTTGAGTTGTTGCATCGAGAAACGATAGATCTTATCGTAGAATATAGTCGAGTATCGACGAAAAGTATTCTCGTTAGAGCTGCTTAGACCGATCGGAGAATCCAAGTTCGAGGTCAAAAGGAAAAGAATAAGAAGAGAGAGAGCAGGGAACGCGTCGACTAGATAAAAGCGCGGGAACCCCTCGGTTGTCGTTCCATTTCCACGCGGGGACGTGGAAACGATGGCTGGCGAAGCTCAGAGGAAGAATCAAGGAGACCATTATCCGATGTACCGAGCATTCAAGCCGACCAAGCCCCCATTACCATTTATCCTGGCAGACCGGAGTGCCGGAATCGGAATTCGTACTTTTGCGGAGAACGAACCGGGCTGAAATTTATAATAACAAGCAGCCTCCTTGTTCCAGGGATCGTAATCGGTATCCTGGATTGCGAAGGATGCGCGTCGACGCGAATGAATCCTCGCGGAGAAAGTTCCACCACAATACACCTTTTATCGTCCTTTATCCCCGTGGAAGCTTCGAAAACCGCTTGTTTAAATCTCGATCGACGATTCGAGTAATTTCCCTTTTCTCTAGCGCTCCTTTTCTGGTCCCTTCCCCATTGTCCTCGCGACTCGAATTCCTCGCGGGAGCAACGAACTCCCAAGATTTAGGCTGATCGAGACTTACCGGGTCCGTTCGATCGACGTTTCTTTTTGCCGTTCGACGGGGAATCCGATCGTTGTCCTTAACAAATTGCATTCCAGGCGATCGATTCGCCTAAGAGAACCGCGGGGCTACGCGAACCTCTTAAAGAAGAAAAGTAAGAAGACTAATCGCGAGAGACGGCCACGGGGCTGGCGAGAATGAGGAAACCGCCTGGCAGACAATTAACGACGAGAACCGCCAGTCGACGGTTTTTACCGCGTTCCATCCTTCTAGCCGTGGATTCAGGGCCCGCGATGCCGGATAATCGCGGCCGTGGCCCTACGCCTCTCGTTCGTTCGTTCGTACGATCTTCGGGAGGGAATATTGCCAGCAGACACGCCATCGAGAAAAAGGGACCGCGGCGGTGGCTCTCGAACACACCGAGCGCACGATTTATCGCGTGGATCGCGCGAAAGTGCGCCGCCAACGGGAGAACCACTTTGTCTTTATGATTCCTTAGCGACGGACAGCTATGCCGCGCGTCCCAACCGCTCCTCGATAGATCATAGAACTGTTACGAGCTGTCGTCGACGAGCACCGTTCCGCTCGGGATACGCTTCCTAGCGACAAATCGACGCCACTCTGCCCAGCTAGACTGATTAACGCGCTAACGAACAACGCGCTTAACGACTCTACAAGAATAAATCCATTTTTCGTTGAACGACTGTTTTCGATTGTAAAAATCGCACTAAAACGAACTCGAAGGACCATCCTTTTCGAGGACGAAATGAGACAAATTGTTTTCTAGGTTCATTTCAAAGCTCGAGAAAAAATGTTTGGGTCCCAGTCTGTATAATCTATGAGTCTACTAATAATTAAACCGTTTCCTAATAAAAATCCGTCGCTTGATTTATGCCCAACGCCGTCCAGTTTAATCCGGATCCGTCATAGTTTGCGTCCAATTCGAGCGAGGTCTAACGCAATCTAGGTCCATTGTGGCTCGAATCCACTTGAACTTAGGTCAAGTGTAACCTAGATCCCGCAGAGTATCGCGAGCAAGAAGCCTAGACACGGTAGAGAATTGTAACTCCGATCTATCTCATTCCGGATTTCCAGCGATGCTAATTCATCTCGATCTTCGCTTTCGTCCGGTAATAAGCGAGTTCGAGGATCGAAGGGAGGAGCAGAACAACTCCGGGGCGGTTTCTTGCGCGAGGCAACGCAACCCGAAGGCGATTTCCAACTATATGCACCCGATTACCAGGAACAAGACCGGCGTTTCTTGTTTCCACCGCGAGCCAACGAGCGTGTTCCGGTCTGACCGATGATGACGACGGGACCATCTAGCCAGGTATCCGCTCCTCCTCGATCTCCTCGGCGTTCCTTGCCGTGGCGAGAATAAAATAACCAACGCGTACGCACGGGGAACCATCAACAACCAGGGGAACGATGTGATTTATGGAATTAATGGACCCTAATCCTCTGAACACAGCGGCCGGCACCTGACGTACGACTTCGTCAGCTTCTTCTTAGCACGGTGCAAATTGCAATTTCGGTATCTCCGCGCAAAGAACATTATTCCTCGGCCACGGGGATACCGAAACGCAGACAAGGAGCGATTTATCAGGATCTTCGACGACAACGCATCCGCAGATAGCGTTTTGATTATACCAGCTAACGAAACCGAAGTTATTAGCGAGAGACAACGAGCCTCCCGTAAATTGATCCATCGAATTACCAAAGATTCTACAGGGACGACAGGTGGAAGAGAAACGCTTTTGCTTCTGGAATACTCTCGAATACTTGTGTTTGGGATTCGAAACAGATCCGTTTCGACATAGAAAAATATTAGAGATTCGCTAACATCGTTTACAGATCGGTTTTGATTCGCTTGGACTTGCAACAAGACTTGTTAGAAACAGATTCGTTGCAAGAACTTGCATAATTTCTTCGCAAAAAAATACCAAAGAAAACATAAAAAGAATGTATTTTACAGCAGAAGACCTTCTTAATGAGGCTTTTATCCATATTGTGCAACTGTAATATATCAAAGGGTGTACAAAATAAATAATTCGTATCTTAAGTATTTCTTACATTTTTACATAGTAAGTGCTTTCTGCAGTTTGCATACCAATTATCAGGAAGGTTCTGAACAGTTATATTTATTCACTTTGATTAATATTTTAAGTATAATGCACGCGCAAGAAGAAGATACCAAATTGTTATAAAATAAGGAAACTATCCCCGCTGCAATCTCTCGTTGATCTTCGTAGCGGCCATAAATTTAGTAATAATTTCGTCCGATGAAAAACGATGACGAGGTCCTCCTGCCACCCACCCCGACGATTCCGAGGGAACGCGAGGATCGAGGAGGATAATCGGCTGGTAGCAACGAGGATCGAATCAACGCGTCCAGTCTGGCGCTAACAGAGAGAACGCCAGAAAATTGATGAGCGTCCAGCGTCGCTGGGCTCGCGTTTAAAATCGCATCTAAATACAATCAAAAATATATTACACGCCGCAGCTTCTACGTTGCGAGCGCGTGTTTTCCCGACTTATGGCCGGGAAATAAGTCGCCGGTGATCAATCGAAGGGCCGACAGACACGCGAGAGGGAGGCTGGATGAAAAGTGGCTGAGCTCCGCGGTTGGCGAGCGCACGATCTTAATACGCTGCACCCGATTCGCCCTGGCAAACGAGATATTAAGTGGAGGACTATAAAATATCGCGACGCACCAATTAGGATACATCGAAGCGTGTATCAGGGAAACGCGAAACCTGGAAACCTTTCCTACCTTTCGATCACGCTAAATATCGAACAAGGGGAGTGCAAGTCCTTCATTGATTTAGTCGAAACTTTGCACGTTTGTAGATTTAGTCATCCGGTTCAGATCACATCGATATGTTATTTTTTTATTTTGCTTAATTTATTTTAAATTATGTATTTTCATGGGCAAAAAATTAATACAAAATAAAAGATAGATTCTTTGGACATAAACCACAATAGTAATAGGTAATTATAAGTATTTGAAAAACTATTGAGTTGTTAAACGTGCAAAGTTTTAACTAAATCAATGACGTGTAAGTTAATATTTTTTTTTTAAATCCCCCCACTCCGTCGAATTTTTTCAAAAATGTAACACATACACCAAATTTCCCGAGTTTCTATCGAACCACTCCCGAGATACGAATCGAAATACAAATGTCCTTTTAACTGTCGCTCGTTCGGGACGAAAGAGTGCCGTTTGGACGGACTCGGAACGGCCGGATTCTATATGCAGCCGCCGACACTCGAGATCGAAAACGAGAAACAAACACCGTGTGGGATATATTTATAGTGTACGCTGTTTTCATAGTAACTCGCGAGTGACAGTCTTGAAACGAAGCACGAGGCTCTTCCTAAAATATTAAAAAACGCAGAATCTCGATCGACGTAAAACGTAAAACGCTCGGTTTTCGCGCGATGCTCGCGCTCCTTGCATGGAAGAAATTACGCGAAATGTAGCGTAATAAAGTATTGTAACGTATGGCCGCGGCGATCGTGTTTTATAACGTTGTGGGCGGCGCGTCGCGGCTAAATCTTGATCAGCGCCTCTAGATCCTCGTCCCTCGAAACTATACGAGCCTCTATCGAGCGACTATATTTTCGTAGTTTTAAGTGGAAAAATTAGAAACGTTGCACGGTGATTTTTAACGTTTTTGCGTTTATTCGCGATGTCTCTATCGTCTCGCGTCAGATCTACGTGCTTGTACGCTAATAATTCTAACGAAACGAGCTTTCGCGAGAAACGGGAATTTGTTGGTTTGTAGAATTCTTCTCGGAAAGAGTTCCGAAGAGTCCTCGTCGTATCGAGTTTTCGAGAACCAAGGCTCGAAGGATAATAAATATCCCGGTCGTTCCTCGCTTCTCCTTCTTTACGTGGCACGGTGCAGTTCGAACCATGGCGCGTTAAAGCGTCGTTAAAGCGTTGTTAAAGTATCGCCGTCGATTAATGCTAGCACGCGAATGTGGACCAGTGTTTCCCAATGTTACTCCTATCGATCTTCTAATTATAATATATCTTCAACCTAAACTTGCCCAGATTAACAGATTCAGAATCGAGTATCAATTTTTGTTGCAAAAGCAAATGGAACGCGAGCGAGAATTTACGAACTCGTACTAATTAAAATTAATGAATCCCCAATGGTAAGATAGTCCCATAATTCCTTGTTCTCTTCCAACGATGAATTCCCCTAGCGTAAAGAAACTGAAAATTATTAACGCGTTATTGATCGTACAATTACGATATCCGGTCGACTAAAATCGACGAAATAACGATGCAAGTTTGTTCCGCAATTTATCCAACTTCATCGTCGGGTTACGTTTCGTTTATTTGCTTGAAATTACAACCTACGCGCGTGTTCGTTTCCTCCCTCCCCGGCCGTTTACAGATTGAGAAAATAATCTTTCTGGAATCCCGCGAGCTAGCCACGAACCAGAACTAAAAACGAGAAGCTGCGCGAGGACGGGCTCTCTCGGTGCAGCATTGATTAACAAATTACAGGGGCGTAGTGCAACGAATTACACGAAACTACCAAGGCGAACGCAATTCCGCGGAGGCTTCGATATCGAGGCAAATTCAATATCGAGAATCGAGCTAATGGCCGCGGGTAACTATGAGCAATGATACCCCCGGTACGACTCCATTACAGAAATTAATCGTCCGTCGAGCGGACGGTGCAAATCGCTTTGGTAATCAGTAATCGCGAAGACGCGCCGATGCTCGCCCTCACCGCGTGCCAGATTTTGCCTCTCCTTTACTCTCGATCGTCGCTTTCCTTTATCCTTGGTGCACGCGTAGATCAGTGCCTCCCAACCGCAGGCTTCTCGATTCGCTTCCGATTCACATGGGTGGTCCTCGAGACTAGGAAACCTTGCTCCAAAATACAATTACAATATCAAAAGGCTTGCAAAAACGATCCAAACTTCTCGTCGACAGACTCAATCGCTCTAATTATTGTCTAGATGTACATTTGTTCAAAGTTATTCTAATAGAGTCCAATCGTGGTGACAAAGAAACGTTAACAGAGGTATTTTTCTAATACTAGTGACTAATTACTAAACCTACCGACGCTTCATGTATGCCCATTGGTACCAGGACCGGTCAAATGACCTGTAGAAATCACTGAAATTTCATTGGGTATGTAACGTCAAAGTAAATCTCAAAATAAACATAGAAGACAACATTAATAATAATAGGTGATAGTGTCATTGGATAGAGGATGAAATGCCCTTTAAAATGAGCGTTTGTGGAAGTCGATAGCTTTATTAGTTCCGGAGATATGACCATTTCAATTTCAAGTCGATGCGGTGGCTAGTTTCGAGATACGAGGGTCCGAAGCATTTGTTTACGTCGCGAGATCAATGGTCGCACGTGACCGTAGTAAATAGTAAACATTACGTCACTCGATCACTCGGCCAGTGGGTCAACGTGCGAGAAGGAGGTCCGAGCGCGTTAGACGGAGACAGTGATAGTCGAATTAGAAAAATTACCTTTTACATAAATTACGATATCTCGAAAACGGAAAGTCGGATCGTCAAAAACTAAAAAGCATTTCAAAGAGGAAGCTTCACCGCTGCCAACGGTGGCTCAATAATGGAGAAAACACTAGTACTTTCGGAATTGCGAGTAATTAAAGTTTCAGTAATTTCAATACGCGTTAGTAGTCCGTTTTAACACAGGAAGCGCCATAAGAGAATTTTTTAAAAATTACCTATTTTCATAAATTACGATATCTCGGGAACGGGAAGTCGGATAGACAAAAAAATTTTAAAGGGGAGGCTTTTCCGCTTCTATCAGCTGCTCAATTATTAATAAAACACTAGTAGTTTCGAAACTGTATGCGTCTAAAGTTTTAGTATTTTTAATACGCGTTGTTAGACTGTTCTAAGACAGTGAAAACTGAAGATTCTCTCCTTTTGTCTTTGCTATACATATATTTGCTATTTACATCGGAAGCTAACCAGAATTTGATACCAAATTTTGTCCAGTTCAAATATAAATCGTTCAACCGTTCAGATGACCGGTCTAGGCAAGACAGACTACATATTTTTCTCAGAAAACAAACTCATTGCATGTATACTATAAGACAAGTCGTGAAGTTAAATGTTTTATCAACTTTAGATAAAATAATAAATATTGTTCCTTATGTCGATGGCGTTGATCGGCGTGTAGTCTAGCATGTTTTTCCTTTGATCTAGAATAAAAAATCGGAACGACATTTTGTTCGTAATAGTACTACGCGTCGTATGAACTAACATCCTTCGTAATAATAATTATTTAAACTACGTTTATTGCATAATTAAATTATAAATTTCTAGGAATAGAAAGTACTATTATATCTTAATTTATTTTCAAAAGATCAAATTCTTTACATTGTAAGGGGTTGATATATTTATGATAGGCACTGCATCATGAACAAAATATCATTCGATTTTTTATGTTTTGAAACATTAAAAAGCACACGTGGAAAGTGTTAAAAAGTTTCATCGAACCCTTACGCTGTAAAAAGATTGTCAAACATCATTTCTCGATTTACCATTTTACACGAGTCACCCTCCCCTCGAAATGCTCTCAGTTGTATCTCGATTATTCTCGTTGTCGCCTTGAAAACTCTGCGAACGAAGGAATACATATAAATTATTCTCGGCGAGTGATTTATTCTAGAAAGCTGTTCGCGGATGTTTTTCCACGCAGCGTCGATTCGCTGTTCGATCGCGTAGCCGATGGGCGAATGACGCAACGAGCGCGTAAGAAGATGAAAAGGAACGGCGGGATTCGCACGACATTTGCTCCGCGCTGGGCACCGAAAGCTGGCTCGAGCCAGGAAGAGTTAGAAGATTCCCGGAGCTCTGCCACGCCGACGTAACTATCTCCGATTGCGTAACGGTGAAAATAGAGGACTGCCGGTGTCACGATCCGACCAAGAGGAGTCGTCGTTGTTGCAGGTGCTCTCCTCGCGTCCAGATGAATCACGGTTAGAACAACGAGCCCGACACGCGATCCACGGTGCACCGCTAACGATTCGAATTCTACGCGAATTCGCGCGACGGTTGCGCAACTATCGCGTGCGTGTCTACAGGGTGATTCTAGAAACTGGTACGATTTATAGCCATCCGCGGGTCGAAGAAGCATCAACGGAGGAGAAAGTTATTTCTTTTGGTGTCAAAGTTTGGTTTAAATATGCGAATCGTCGAGCACGAAGGACGTTACGTAATTTGTAACAGTAGGGAAGGTTGGCCAAAGAACCGGACGAGAGGAATTCTTATCGCGTAAAAGATACCTCGAAGTAAAAGGCATAGGTGGTTAAGTAATGCTCCTGGGCGTAGTTCGACGTCAATCTTTGTTCCCCTTTCGTGGTTGGTTCTCTTAAAAGGTATCGGAACGACACTCGCCTGGGCATTGCAGGAAGAACGAAGGAACACTCCTGGATTAAGGGGAATGTGGAAGTACGAGCAACCGGAATGTGGACATCGAGCAATTTTGCCCTGCGAAGGCTGACTCTGCAACGACCCAATACGACCAGGAGCGTTTCTTTTCCGTGGGGCTATAAAGATCACGCTTCCGTAAAGCGAAATCCATCTACGAGCCCGTAAAATGCGTGAGACTTTAGCAAAAATTCCGATCGATCTCGCCAAGCTTCGAATACCAACTATAATCAATTTGTTTTAATCTTTATTTAAGTGGGCTCTCAATCTCAACTGAATTATTTTACTTAATGTTGGTGTTGACCAATTTGATAAATGGGAATCAACTTTCCTTTAAAGCATTTACAGAATAATTAACTAACGGAGGATTATCAAATAATTGTTAGTTTAGGTAAAGAATGTTTTGCTAACAAGAACTGCTCGTAGAAGCCCTGGTGACTGGTACCCCGGAATCGTTAAATTCGCCCTGCGTTCTTGGGGACGATAAAAGGTTCTAACATCCCTTTTATAGGCGGTTACAACAAACTTTTAATAAATTTGTACCGTATTGGATTTAGTAAACATAAAGCCAGCGCAAGTACCGCCGGTGCAGCGTCGCTAGGCAATCGAAAACGAAGATTTACGAGCATTTCGGCGACGTCGAGAAACACACGGGTTACGACCGTGACCCCTCGAGGCTCGAAAGACGCGCCGGATGGAGACACCTGCCAGAGTCTGCGCGAAATCCGCTCGTAAAGATAGCCATCGCGGTCACAGGGTGTCGTAAGCGTGTCCTGTTAACCAAGTCTACGCCTCGTGATCCGTCGTTTTCGATAAAGGCACCGATCGTCCGCTAAATTCTATCGGGAAACGCGCCTCGTTGGCTTCGTCGCTCGGAAACTCGACCGTAACTCTTCCGTATCTCGAGCATTTTTACGCCGCTTGACGGTGCAAAATTTAACTCGAATAACAGATAATCGATAAACTCAACGCAATTTACTCGCGACGTTTATTTTTATCTTGAGATTTTTATTTAAATGCTTGAAATTCTTCGAAAAATCTATTTTTTCCCCAACCGACGAGTCTAACGAGACCCGAAATTCGCAATGAATTAACGCAGTCCCTTGTACATCTTTGATCTTGGAAAGAAACTAGAGAATTCCAGGGGCTCGGGCAAGAAAAAAGAATTTCACGGTCCGCCTTTCACGGGGCCTCGGATTTCCTGCTACGCCCGGACAGTTTCACCGGAAAGGCGATCGTCGACGGTGCGTTACGCCGCGTGGAAATCGTTGTTCCCGGTTTCCACCTCGCAGAGGCGAGCTCCGGGTAGTTTTTGCCGTACGCTGGGAAGACGACCCGATCGAACGACGCGGTCCTCTTCTTTTCCGAGAAACGCCGGCGATGGAGAACGTAGGGCTCCTGCAACGGGGGATAGGTTCGAGGATAAGTAGCGCGAACCGCGTGGCAGTAGGTAGACTACCGCGGCCCCGGGGGCAAGAAACTAGCGGCAATAATAATTTACAGTACTCTTTGCTCCGTGCTTGGGCTCCTCTCCGCCTCTTCTCTCGCGTTCTTTTCGTTCCTCCTCCGCTGCTCGTCTTCGTTGCCCCCAGTGGCTAGGTGGTTGTTGCGGAGCAATTCCATATTAGGAGTCGCGGTGCTCGGTCTACCGCGATGCGCGGGCTATTGAGACGTAGTTACCCTTACTTATCCTGTCGGTGCAACCGACAGCAACGATCCTGGCAAGAAGAGGACGAAGGAGCCTCGACACGTTTCTCCAGAAACAACCTTCGGGGGTCTTTGTTTCCGTTTCGTACCGATTTTCCTCTCTGTATTTTCGACACTCCGCGGTGAGACACGAACCGTGGCAGCTCGCGCTTACAAGGGTCGTAACTTCTTGACTCCATTTGTACGACACCGCGTTGTTATCGTCCCCTACCACGTATTACCGAGGAAGGGATGTTGGAAAATGAAATTGAGAGAATTAACCATTAACTATTTAATTGACTTGACTTAGGATTTGTGTGTGTGAAAGTTAAACAGTGATGTACGGTGAATGTTTCGATGTGACTTGGATAGGCGCTCGAAGATGTCTGTCTTCTCGTCTTCTGTCCCGACGCGACGTAGCCTTTTTTTTTGAATTTGGAAAATTAGGGGATGATTTTCGGCTTCTAATTGGTGCCTCCTTCCAGCCAATTTAATGACAGGTCTCCGGACACTCACCCATTCCGTGCGCTCGAAACGCAGTCCGTGCGGAGTGGGTAGTGTCCACGTGGTTCTTTTGGAGGAGGTGAAGAGGCTTTTCGCAGCAGGGAAAACTCCGTTGGGCTTGGGGCCCGAGACGTGACCCAAACAATGGCCATTAGATTCGGCCTCGGGCCACTTTGGCAGTTTATTTTTACGGTCCCTGCTGTTAGCCGTCGAGGACGAGAGAATGTTAAGGGCTGCAATTTCGATGACAAAAGGGAAGAAACGAACTTTAAAACTGAGGAAAATTATGACATGACCGAATGCTACGGTTTATGAGTCGTGACGGTTCCGCGACGGAACACTCTCCGTGGCCAGCTCTGTTACACAGGGTGTTCGGAATCGTAGGGCAAAATTCTCAGGAAGGTGGACAAATTTTTTGTAGAAATAAAAAAATTTTAAATCGTGCTAAAAAAAAATTGTTTTTAGTTGCAAGGGTTGATTACAATAATTTTTGGTGAATAGACATAGCCCCGAAATCTTACACACTTTCGAGAAAAATATTCTTTACCGAAAATACAATGTCTGACTGACACTGTCCGATTCCCCTGAAATTTTCGGTGCAATTAAAAAATTTCAAATCATTTTAAAAAAATTATTTTTAGTTGCAAGAGTTAATTACAATCATTTTTGGTGAATACATATACCCTCGAAATCCTACGCACTTTCGAAAAAAAAATTGTTTATCCAAAATATAATGTCCGACCATAAATGATTCCCCTGTAATTTCATGCATATGTTTGAACCATCATAACTAACGGAAATAACCAGTAATGGAGAAGATTTTTTTTTTGAATGAATCATAGTAGGGGCTCGAAATTGAGATGCAAAGATATGAAAGCATCGATGAATAGGAGGGGGAGGTTAGGTTCGTAGGCTCTCGGTATCGACGCAATCAGAGTTCTGTTTGCCGAAGAGTGGGCCGAACGATTCAAAGACTGATGGAGCGAATTAATCACGGGCCGGTTCACGGCTGGATAGAACCGATCCTGTAAAACACGCTCTATGAAGTCGTTCGCGCCTACGAAAATTCAAAACGAGTCGAGGGGACGCCGGGGAACTGGAACGAAGTGAATAATTCACTTTGTAAACTGCCACGATTCGCTAATATGAAATCTAAATTGAACGCGGTAGTCCGGCGTCTGTTGTTTTTGGATTTAACGAGTTGCGATCGAGGCGCTCGTAATCGTAAAATCAATTCGATCCGAGGTGTCGTCGGACGATATCCGAACGATTGATAAATCGAATCGTATCGTAACATCGGCAGACGATAACAAACCGTGGACGTCAGACGCATTCGATGTTTTTTACTGTGTCTATTTCGAGTCGAGATATGACGCCCCGAAGATCACGCAAGATTTTCTAAGATTATTTATTAAGAACAGTGGAACGATATTGATATGGGAAATGTTAGTTTTTCTCTTCTAAAAGAGAAAGCTTTCTTTCCGTGACAAAAACCATCGACGCGTGTGTTGCGTTTCGCGTTTCGAGATACAAGTCAAGAGGGTGCTGTGTCCCTTCCTTGGCTTGTTTAGACAAAGTATAGGACCGATTGGGTCTGAGTTCCTTTTCATTCTGTATGTTTTAATAAAGCTTAGTTAAAAGTTATTTCGTTCAAATTGTTTTTTTTTATTTCACCACCTATTTCCAATAAGAAACGATTCCCTTTCGTGGTTGTTAAATAGAAGTCGCATTCCAGGATTAAATGCGGTCGTTAATACGATTGAATCCTGCTTCTAATTATTGCGTTTTTAGAACACGGATAGGATAGCGCGTTCGCGACAAGAATCGACGCGATGATCCGCACGAACGCCAAGGGAAAGGATCGATCGCAACGATCGCTGGTGAGAATTTAACGATCGCCGGATCGGAATTAACGCGGAGGATTGACGCGCGTTTAATTATCAGCGACGATAAAACCAACGTTCCCTCCCACTCCCCCTCGTCTCTATCTCCCTTTCTACCCGGAAATTAAAATTAATCGCGGATTCGATTACGCTAACGCGGTGTTTAATGAAACTGACCAACTCGACGGCGTTGCACGATTTGTCGATCGTTATCGGCGGCTTTAAGTACCTACTCGGTATCCGGTCGGCTTCGAATTGAGAACTCCCGAGCAACCTTGGTAGTCATGAATGAAAGATTCCGCGTTTCCACGATAAGTTTATCGAAAAACCGAGCACTCGAGGTACGACGATCGCGTTATCTGAAGTTTTACAAATAAATAGTTTCCTGCAAGCGATTCGAGAAACATCGGACGAAAATAAAATCTAACCAAGATAAACGAACCCTGGATCGATCGAAACGATTCACGAGCAAGAGTCGGGGCGATGGGAATCTAAAACGAAACTCGTCGAATGACATAACAGAAATGTTCGTGGAACAGGCTTGTGCTTAATCGAAGCGTAGATCAGAGCGGCACGCAACCGTTGTTGCGCGTTGGTCGCGTGAAATTTCCATTCTGGCGAAATGATGCAACCGGCGATGAACGCGGACGTAATCCTAAACACGATTCGACGACAGAATCTGGAATTGCCAATAGCGAACGTCCCAGAGGTACCTGCTCGTGTTCGACGGCGTGTAACGCTCGATCCGTTGTGCAATCGTCGCGCGATTACCCCACGTGGACGGTTACACTCGCGAGTTTTTTCGCGCGTGCAAGTTTTTCGGTGTCTTTCGACGCTTGACGTAACGCGTGGCTTTCACCAGACCTCGTTCTAGCCTAACTGTGCCATCGTTTCCCTATTCGCGACCCTTTCGATCGGTTTGGTATTCAGGAATTGGCAGACAGTGGAATTGTACATCTACTTGGGTCATGATACCGTTTTCTTTGGTCAAAACAAGTCTGTTTATCGAGAAATCTTTTTAAGTATATCGTGTGGAGGGCTCTTGGGAAATATCGGTTTCGTTTATTCTTTATTTCTATTGGAATTGTAGGGCTATGGGTAAAATTTCAGTGGGACACGTTCACTATTGTAGGAGTTATGACCGTTTGAAAATTGGATCAGTTTTATGGGAGTTTTCTTACGGGGTTAAGGAACAATTTTTCGAATATTCTTGGAATTTCTACATATTCCTCACTAAAATACGCGTTGTTTGCATTTTGAAACATTAAAATCCTCTAATTCGTTCATGAGTTATGACGTTTTAAACATACGCATGACATTTCAGGGGAATCAGACAGGGTCAGGCATTCGGTTAGGAATTTTTTTAGGAATATTACGAATATTAATTTTTTGACTGAGGTTTCGTTAAAAAGTTTCTAAAAAATTAAATTAAAAAATTTCAAATCATTCTGAAAAAATTATTTCTGTTTGCGGAGATCAATTACAATCGTTTTTGGTGAATACACATACCCCCGAAATCCTACCCACTTTCGAGAAAAAAATTCGGGTAGGTGCTGAAATTTTTCGGCGAAATAAAATTTTTCAAATCGTCCTAAAAAAAATTATTTTCGGTTACAAGGGTCGATTAAAATCATTTTTGGTCATTACACATATCCCCGAAACCCTACGCATTTTCGAGAAAAAAATTCCTTATCGAAAATATAATTTGAGGCCAGAAATGGTTCCCCGTAATTTCATGCGAATCTTTAAAACGTCATAACTTCTGAACGGATTGGACGATTTTAATGTTTCAAAAAGCAAACTACGCGTATGTTGGTGGACAATATGTACAAATCGCAAAAATATTCGAAAAGTTGATCTTTGACCCCGCCAAATGTGAAAAACCCCATAAAAATGGTCCAATTTTCAAATTGCCATAACTCCTACAATAGTCAATATATTTCAATGAAACTTTTTTCTGGAGTAGAGCTCATGGATGTCTACAAAAAGTATTAGACAACTTTTCTGTGGGGCGTCAAACAAACTTACTAAAAATCAACTGCCTAAATTTTTCAGCGAAAAAAAAAATTTCTAATCGTTCTGGAAAAATTATTTTCGATTGCAGGGGTCAATTACAATCATTTTTGGTGAACAGTCATACCCCCGAAATCCTAACCATTTTCGAGAAAAAATTTTAGTAAGTGGACAAATTTTTTGACAAAATTGAAAACTTTCGAATCGTTCTGGAAAAATTATTTTCGTTTGCGGGGACCAATTACAATCATTTTTGGACAATAGACTTACCTCCGAAATCCTGCGCATTTTCGAGAAAAAAATTCAGTACGGGCGGAACTTTAAACGTTAATAATTTTTTTTTAACAAATTGGTATTCTTGATGTTGGTCCTATTTTGGCCTCTAGAATCTCCCATTACAATTCTTTCAGGGTGGCCGAACACCCTGTATATCGTTACTGGAGATGATTTTTCTATCATCGCGACACGGTGAGGAAATTCAATAATTTGAATTAAATGTCTAGGGAAGCTAACCTTGGGTCTCGACAGGGATACAAGCTGGGATTCGTGTTAATTCTAAAAATATTTCCAATGTGTAAAAGAACTGTCAGAAACAGCATCCTTGGAATGTTTCCTAAAAATGGTGTTTCTCTCCTGAGATTTATAGGAATAATTTGCTCGTTCGCGCAAAAAAGGGGCCGCGAAGGGCGTTAAAAAATCGTAGGCGTCGATTCGTCTGCGGAGTTCAACTACCCCCATGCAAAACTCGCCGGATCGAACGCGTGGAACAATTCAATTACAGGGTATCGCGGCAAGAAGCCTCGTTTCGCCGAGGCGACGCGACGTCCACGTACGTCTAATAACAGGTAACGGGGACTGTTGCTTCGACTTATCGATAGATCGTCGCCGCTCCTCGGACCCATTGTAATTTCGCCATTGGCTCTCGTGCACAAAGGGGGATAGATACACGTACCGGGTTGCGAAACCAGCCTCGATATTATCTCGCGGGGACGATTACGCGCAAATACGCGCGTACTTTCTAATTGCAAGAGCCTCCGCGGATTCGCGCTATTCGCGACGCCTCGAGCCCGCTTCGTGCACGATAAGTGAAAATCCTCGGGAATCCAAACTAATCCCTAGTCATCGGTCGAGCAAAAATCCCGATTAATTTATCGCCCAGCCGGGGCGCTGGAAAACCAGACTCTATAAACCAGGCTCGATAACGAAACAAAGTTTGCTCGGATACGTGGGATTTTTTGGTCGCAAAGTATCGGGTTAAAAATATGTGCACGTGTAACGATGCAAGTAAATACATCAGCCACCGATACGTACTCCCAACGTACATACATAAAATTTGTTTTCCAATATGCGTTCGATGGGCAGGAGAGCAATAAACCACCATAAATCGTTGTGTGCACGCGCACGGAAAAGAATTTATCACATTATTTACGAACTCGCGGTAAATATAAATTACAGAACGTGAATCGAATACCGAATCCACGAGCAGTGGTCACAATGTATTCGAGAAAGTGCTTTCGAACCTATCGATAATTACAGTTATTACCGCGATTTTGTTGTGAGCTATCGCCGGGAGCGCGGTTCGTTCTTATCGGTAATTACACGGTGAGAATGTAAATGACGATACCGTCCAGGGCGTCGTCGTTTTTCCTGTCTCTACCCGTTCGGGAAGGAAGATCGTTAGGGGGTTTGAAGAAACGCGCGATAGCGATCGACCTCGCTCCCGGATCGATTCGAGATCGAAACGATTTCCGTTGCCGCGATCGGAAACGTCGATAAGAAAATGGTAGCCTGGCACTTCTGACTGTTCGTTTAACTGTCCGTGGAACGAGCGGAGGCCGATTTTGGTGTCCGAAGACGATGAAATAACAGTGTAACCCGTTCGCGCGACCGGATCGACCGTTTCAGGATACCAATTTCGATCCAACTACCGCGACGCTTGAATTATAGCTCGTAGCAAGATATACGGGTGGGGGAAAAGTTTATTTATTTATTAGTTTTATCGGGAAACGCCCCCCCTTGGTGGAAAACAAACAAGAAACCGGTCGACGAACGCGACGTTTCCTACGAAATAATCTAAAATACTTGTACTTTCGAGGATGTGTACTGTTGTTTACGTTCTATTTCCAACGCTTTGATAAAGTTTTTAACACTAGAACGACTGAAACTTAGTATATTCCTATATTGCCCAAAAGCAGTCAAAATGATTGCATTGTGAAAGAATAACTAATGTGTAAAGAAATTTGTTTAAAATTGATTTTTAATATTAGGTTTTAATATTATGAATTTAGGGCGCAAAAGAAATAAAATAAACAACTTGTTAGAACAAGTATCACTGCATAAAGATTCGAATAACAAGTACTACTTTAGCTTATTGAGAAACAGCAACTTACCAAGTATACGCCCAAATCGACAATTTATCATGTACTTGTATGTTATAATGTGTCGGTAATCGAAAAAAAATGAAAACTGTTATTTCAATACAGAGCCGAGCTGGTCATATAAGAAATTAACTCAATTCAATAATAAGAGTCATTTGATTATTTAAAATTTCCCCAGCAGTCAAAATGACTGCTTTTGGGCAATATAGGTATAACACATATATATATACCGGAAATGAAGGAGGGAGAAGGTAACTACAATTATTAATAAACGCATTTATATGTTGTACAAAAAGTCACAAAATTCTAAGAAATTGTGTCATTATATACATAATTGTTCTTCTAATTGAAATTAAAAAGCAGTCAAAATGACTTTCTTGGGCAATCTAGTGTTAAATCGAGATCAATTTTGGTGGAATTGTCAATGGAAACACCGAATGATCCAAGAAAAATAATCTTACTCACTTTCCGAGAAAACAGCTCGCGAATCTTTATTCGAATCGCGTAACGTCCATGTCCATAGATCGTAGAATTTCAGAAGAAGGATCGAACCAGCCCTTTTCGCGCGTTCGAAATGGCCCCGGAAGGGAGAGAAAGTGGCGCGAGGAGTGGAAAAAGAGACGTCAAGAGAGATGGAGCGTACGAAGAGGAGCCCCATAGCGGAGAGGAGAGGCGTGACAAAGACTGCACTTAGCATAACAATATTTACTACTAGAAGAAACTTGAGAGACTTGAATATTCTATGCGATGGCCTCGCCCATGCGTTGCGCAACCACTCGCGGCGGTCTGTGTAATTATGCGTCGGAGATGGGACAGGACCGTCCATACGTCGGCGTCGCGAGGGCCGGGAAAGCAGACACGCGAGTATTGGCATTGTTCGATCGAATAAAATAAAGATTATCGGGCGTGATTAGCGATATTAAATCGAAATTACAACCCACGAGCGCGGGGAAACCGTTCCGCGTTCCGCGCTTTTACCCCCTAGAAAACAAAGTCGACGATCGAAACGAGAAACAACGTCTGCAAGTCGAATAAAAAGCAAACCGCCAGGAACCACAGCGAACTATTAAACCCGCTCGACTCGAATCGCGCGCAAGAAAACGACCGAGTCGAGCATATTATTAACCCTAGAAAGGATCCAGTACTAGGAAACTCCACCCAATTACGACCGTCTTGGAAACTTTGTTACGGCGATATTGCCTAGTTCTTTCGTTCTCTGATCTCGATCGAGGTTATTACCGATGCACACGCGACGTTTGTAAATACCGTAAGCCGCGTAATTAAAACCGTTGCTCCCGGAGAACGCAGGGTAAAACTAACAAAGGGCAAAACTATAATATATACAAGGTGTTGGGTCACCTGAAGGGAAAATTTTAATGGGAGACGCTAGGGCCTAAAATAAAACGAAAATCAAGAATACCGTTTTGTTGATCGAGGCTTTAGTTTTCGTTAGAGTCTTCTAACCAATTAGAATCACTTGTAACGCTATAGCGACGTGCTTGAAAACACTAAACGCAAGTAGAAACGACGAGTCGATTATCAGACAAATTTTTACAATTATCCGGGAGAAGTCTTCGGAGGGATTGGCGGAGGGTTTGAAAGGGAAACGAGAAAGGAGGAAGAAAGCTGTCGAAAGAGCTTTCTCTGTACATGGCCCTGTCCCACGCGTCGGTTTATTATTGTTCATTATCGGGGCACAAATTATAATCCGCAAATACCGTTTGGCGTTTATGGCGGCAGCCACCATGAAAACTAACCGGTACTCTTTATTCGCGGCGTATATTGTCGAAGCCGTCGTCGGGTCGAACAATGCGCTCGTCCCACGCCGTGGGTCCGCTCTGTTCCGCTTGTACCCGGGTCTAGGTGCCCCGCGAACAACACGTGTACGCTCCAACGACCGCGCAGAACGCTCGCGGAATCTAATTTATTGGCGCGACGGCCGCGCGCGAGAAACGAACGCCTAGACAATCGACGAGAAATTAAACTGGCCGACGCCGTGGCTTTCGTGGGCGTAATTGCCGGCGACATGGGCCAGCGGACCCGACGAATCGACCCTTGGGCCCCGACGGGCGCACCCACAATTTTACCAACGGGGGTGCAATTAAAAATTAACTACGCCCCGGCGAGACAACGTGTGTGCTCGTATACGATCTCGTTTCACGGTTACTTATTTTTCTATTTACGGCATTAAATAACCATTAACCCCTTGCACTGCTCTGAAATTCGGAAGAAACCGTGCCTAACCCATACGCCCGAATGATCGGAACTTGAAACACGATATGTCGATCGACGGAATATCGATATTTACGAGTTCGACTCGTGATATTCATGTTTTGACGATATGTCGATTACAAGTCAGATTCGTCTTATTCACGTTTGACGTGAAATTGAACAACGAGCCTGACTCGTGATATTTCAGTTTGGTCTAAAATTTTCATCACGAGTCAGACTCGTGAAAATAGTGCAAGGGGTTAAGGGGGTATTGCTGTCTAGATTGTCATTTTTTTGGCCTCTTTTGTGATTTGTTTTAACGATTGGTAGGCTGTTTTGTACTGAGATTTTACAGATATATTTACTCACCTTATAAGTATGTACAGTATTTTTTTCACCAAAAAATATTAAAAATTGTGGGAGGTATAACTTCTCGTTTAAATGCGTTTTTTTAAACTGTCTTCCATATTTCAAGATCTAGCAGATCAATTGACTTTAAAGGAGAGAATATTCAGCAGACACGTCTTTATCGCTGGAACTACAGATTTAAAAAAATATTGAGTTGTACTATTTTGTTTAATATGCTAGAGACAAAAGAAAGATTAAAAAATATTAATTCGAAACTTGAAGTACCGCCATTCATTTATTTATCGAGATTTTGACTTCTCCTTAGTTTCTGGTATAGCTATATCTTTTCTAATGAAGATAGCTTATCCCCCTCTGAATCGTGGAAGCTAGTGGAGTACCTTTTTCAGAAGAGTCATTAAATAAGAAGTTATAACTCCCACAATTTTTAATATTTTTTTCTGAACAAAATACTGGACATGCTTATAAGATGAATAAATATATCTGTAAAATTTCAGTAGAAAACAGTTTACCTACTATTACAAAAAACTCATAAAAATCTAATGTCACAAAAAGCCATTAAAACCACAAAAATCTAAAGTCACAAAAAGCCATTAAAATCACAAAATGTCTAAAGTAAAAAAGTCTAGGCAGCAATACCCCCTTAATACAGAAAGAGATACAAGCTAAGGGTAAAGTTACATAACTTTGATATGATTAATGTAAAAATAAAATTGCAATCAGGGCGCATTAGAATGTAATTTTTGTTAAATAATAGTACATACACAATTTTTTAATAGAAAGACAAATATGAAAAAATAACAATTTAACTGAATTTAACTAAATTGTTATTTTTAAATAGAGGCTGGTTGCAGAGTACAGCTTGTTCTAAATGGGCTCACGAAGGCTGCACTGATTGAGAGTGTTGGTTTGTCTCTTTCAAAAAGAGAAAGTTTTCTTTTATTTACAAAAACAAGAGGTTGCAGCCTTGTCCCTTCCTTGGCTTACTTAAACTAAGAATAGGACCGATTGGGTCTGTGGGTACGTAACGAATTTTTCCTCACTGACCTTTCTTCATTCTGGAAGTTTCTTTCGAACTGAACAGACGTGTCCTTCCAAGTGTTTCGAATAAAGACAAAGTTTAGTGTAAAAGAAATATTTGAACTGTATGTTTTATTTTTATTCCACCATCTATTTCCAATAGAGAGATCGAAGAACTGGATGAGTTTCGTTGTTACAGGTGCCAGGTGGTAAAAGTTAATTATTTTTTTTAAATTGTCGAACCGTAAGAAGTCGGTCCAAGTTGTTTTCGAGTCACAGTAAAATCGCTAGGATATCTTGTGGGAGGCGTTATGGAAGCGGCTCGATCTCAGGGAGCTTCTTCCCACAGTATTTTCAGGTTGGCGAGTTTTTCCGGCGTAATTACGTACGGTGGAACGGAAAAACGATCTCATTTCGTGGCTCGGCGGCAGTCTCGTTAGTAGGAGACCGATAGGAATTCCATCGAAGGCTCGCGAAGCGGACGCCTGGCGCGTAAACTCATCTCGCGTCGAGGCGCAAAAGGCACTAGGCTCGGCTCGCGTGCATTCCGTCACGTTACAGGGGAGGAGCCGCTTGCACCGCGAGGAAATCCCTGGTATTCTAATCAGTTTCTAGCCCCCTATCTCCCGGCGAACAGCCGACAAAGGCGCTTCGTGGAAATCGATGGATCGCCGCGACGCGTCGTACCGATCGTTAAAAGAACAGTGAAGTTCGGGGGTGGATTAGAATATTGAGCAGCGCTCGATCGCGATCGCAGACTCGCGCGTCGAATGCGTAAACGTATAATTTAACTCGGCTCCGAGCTAGGAAATTTCGTAATTAATAAATCTCGGTGGTCGGAGCGCCGTGGTTTTCGATCCCGGCGTGGCACAATTAAATTAATGGCCCCGTGTCCTTATTAATTGACTTCGCCCCGGTTACAAATTGCTGCTTTCGTTACCGCGATGGTGGCTAATAGGAGATCGCGGAAGGTCGATGTTAACTGGCAGTAACCTGACTCGACTGCTGAGGAGATCCAGGCGAGTGAAAAACTCGGAAACCCGAGGAAATCGGATCGAAGAAACTTGCTCGTCCGTGGAGGAGAGAAACGAACGAGAATTTCCTTCTCCGACCATTGTAATATTCTTTTTGTGGTCGATGGGTGAAAGACGACCCCGAAAACAGTGATTAGATCTCGAATTAGAAGCGTAACGCGCTGGCGGCGTACGGTAGTATCTTTGCTAATAACCAGATTGATTGTTTCAATCGCGGCCAGGCCGGTCTTCTTGGAGTTTTTCATACGACGTGCAGCCTAGCGCTCGAAAGTCGATTAATTGCGGTCGATGATTCTATCACGGCCGCTGTTAATGTTACGTTCGGAAGATTTATCGATGACGTAAATAATATGCAGACAGTCGTTCCAAGTGACGCGAGCGTTTGCTTATCTCGCGGCGAGTGAAGATTAATGCGCGTGCCGACCGGCGCGTGTACAGCGGTTAATAAACATTGCGAGAAATAATAGTAGGATCCAACGATGGGGCAAACCTCGAATCGATGCTCTCCGCTGCATAGCGTTGTCCAGTTGTCAAAACAAACAGTCATTTCAATCGTTGTCTGCGAATTTGACCGTGTTCCTAATTGTTTTCACGATTCTTTTGGAAATGTCGAGAAAAGGAAAATAAAGTGCACCGGATGAAAGAAAAATGATATTTAAGTCATATGAGCGAGGCAAATCTTATTCAGAGGTAAAAGAAATAGTGCAAGGTAGTCGATTTATGATTCGGAGCGTAATTAAAAGATTTACAAACACGTCAGGTACTAAAGAGAGAAACGGAAATAATTAATATAATGAAACTAAATCCACGAATAAAATTGCAAAAACAGCACTATTTGCAAAAAATTATAATAAAGATAGTAAAGACAAATCTATATAATAGATATTGTAGATACGCATAAAAAGGAAGTAATATTAACAATTTTTTCAATAGTTTTTAATGTTTTATATTTATGTCTACTATTGTATACAGGGTGTTCGGCCACCGCTGGGAAAAATTTTAATGGGAGATTCTAGAGGCTAAAATAAGACGAAAATCAAGAATATCTATTTCTTGACTAAGGCTTCCTTAAAAAGTTATTAAAAAATTAAATTAAAAAATTTCAAATCATTCTGAAAAAATTATTTTTGGTTGCGAAGATCAATTACAATCGTTTTTGGTGAACATGCATACCCCCGAAATCCTACCCACTTTCGAGAAAAAAATTTGGGTAGATGCTGAAATTTTTCAACGAAAAAAAAATTTTTCTAATCGTTCTAAAAAAATTATTTTCGGTTACAAGGGTAGATTACAATCATTTTTGGTCATTACACATATCCCCGAAATCCTACGCATTTTCGAGAAAAAAATTCCTTACCGAAAATATAATTTGAGGCCAGAAATGGTTCCCCGAAATTTCATGCGAATCTTTAAAACTTCATAACTTCTGAACGGATTGGACGATTTTAATGTTTCAAAAAGCAAACTACGCGTATTTTGGTGAGGAATATGTGCAAATCGCAAAAATATTCGAAAAGTTGATCTTTGACCACGCAAAATGTGAAAAACCCCATAAAAATGGTCCAATTTTCAATTTGCCATAACTCCCACAATAGTGAATATATTTCAATGAAACTTGTTTCTGAAGTAAAGCTCACGGTTACCTATAAAAAAGTATTAGACAACTTTTCTGTAGGGCTTCAAACAAAATTATTAAAAATTAAAAACCAGTTTTTAAGAAAAATCGATGGTGGGTACCTAAATTTTTCCACAAAAAAAAAATTTTCAAATCGTTCTGGAAAAATTAGTTTCAGTTGCGGAGGTCAATTTCAATCATTTTTTGCCAATAGACGTACCCCCGAAATCCTACCCACTTTCTAGAAAAAAATTCGAGAATGTGTGAAATTTTTCGACACAATTAAAAAATTTCAAATCGTTCTAAAAAAATTATTTTTGGTTGCGGGGGTCAATTACAATCATTTTTGGTGAAGACACATACCCACGAATTCCTACCCAGTTTCGAGAAAAAAATTCGTTATCAAAAATATAATGTCTGATCATGAATGAATGATTCCCCTGAAATTTCATGTGTTTCAAATCGTCCTGAAAAAATTATTTTCGGTTGCAGGGGTGAATTACAATCATTTTTGGCGAATAGACATACTCTTGAAATCCTACGCACTTTCAAGAAAAAAATTTAGAACGGGCGATACTTTAAACGTTAATAACTTTTTAACGAAGTCTCCATCAACAAATTGGTGTTCTTGATTCTCGCTCTATTTTGGCCTCTAGAATCTTCCATTACAATTTTTCTCAGGGATGGCCGAACATCCTGTATACGCTTCTCGATAGAGTATCGAATGTTCCAGCGTTTAGCAATTTTATTATTGCAAACGACAGGTGCAGTAGAATACTATAGTGGCACCATAATGACCAGGCGTTGGATGTTTATGCAGTTATCTGAAATTTTAATTTTCAAAAAACTACAGAATGCACTTAATATGCAACAATATAAGAAATACTTAAAGTAAGATACGAATTATTATATTTAGGGGTTGAGACAGCCCTCTGCAAAGCTTCCATTTCATTAATTCTATCAATGAAAATGTGAATTTGCATAAAGATCCGCAGTCTAGTAACGACAGAAAAGAAAGTTTCTTCCATGATCTTCCTGAAAAGCAGTCAACGATCGAGAAAAGGGTTACATAAGACAGAGACACGAAGAGGGGAGGTAACGACAAAATGTCGAGGCAATATTGCACGATCTCAGAGTGGAAAGATCGCGTCACGAGCCCCGAGGATCATCGGGGTGGTGTCCTTGATCCTCCGGCCTTTTTCCAGATTTCACGAACGATCGAACAGGGACGACACGATCGACCGTTGGCTACCCCTCACCTTTTCCAGCGATCGACAAAGATCCGTTCGAAGCGTGGAACATCGTTAACCTTTGAGATCATCCTCTCGCGCGCGCGTGTTTCTGCCAAAGACACGCGTGTGTCGTTGGATGCATTCCGCCAGGACGACTGCCTTTTCCCTCGCGGATAGAGGTGTGCGTACGCGCGAGAAGTAACGGGATCGAGGGATCGATCGCGCGCCGGAGATCGAAGGTCCCCCGAGATTCGATTCGATCGTGGAATGGCGAAGGTCGCCGGGGAAAGGAGTACCGTTTATAAGTTATCGATCGCGCGGGGTCCCGTGGATCGACGGAAAGCGCGAGACGGAGGAGGAGGAACCTCGAGTTTCGCAACGATCCTCCGGGCTTGGACGCGACAAGCTCAAAAATCCGTTTACGCGATCGTTGTTATGTTTCTTACCTCGCATCTGGATAAGCGAATGGCTCGTGAAGAGCAACGACTCAATTACACCCGCAGATATGGCCAGAAATCGTACAGGATATCGAATATCCGTGCCCCGATCGAGCATAGATCTCTGGGACAATGGTCCATTCGAAGAGTTGCTACGATCCGTCAACGTCTCATGCGGAATGACGAAGCAAGGATGGGAACCACGCACAAATCATCGGACAATGCAGCCAACGACACTTTGTAAATACGGTAGAACGCGTCCTAGATTTTCGTAGGCCAACCGATTAGTCCAGAACCCGGAGTCATCCTAATGATCATCCTGCAATCAATGCCCCGACCATCCATCGCTGTCTCGAGAAGGATTACGGGGCAAGAATAGACTACAAACGATCGAACGACTGTACACAACTTCTAAATGTCAACGTCCTACATTTTCTCCGATCGACGATCGATCTGAAACTGTAAGTCACTCTGTGTGTCAACAAACAAACTCTCCTGGCAATTTTAAATAAATTTATTCAAAAAACACATTCAAGTTTTCTACGGTCGTGGACGATTACTTTCTCGGTTTTAATGCGAACGATAAACATCAGAACGCTGCGTGGTACGATTATTCCAACCGTAGGACTGGCGGTATCGTTCGAATTAATCACTGGGGATCCGAGAAAATTAATTCGACTCATTGTGTGCTGGGCTCGAGAATCGACCGGCGCCTCCGTTATTTCATTACCCATGGCGTCAATGGAAGATCGAAGAAAATGGGTTACGGTGGCTGGGAAGATTAATGGTGCCACCTGCTCGCAATTATAGTGGAGCGCGAGCGAACGAGGGATCGTCCTTCTGTCGCGAGAAAATTCTAATTGGTTCGTTCGAGCTCGCGACGTATGGTATACGAAATATTATTACTTTTAACAGGATTAATCGGTGTTGAAAGAATACGTAACTCGACTGTATTTCGATTTACTGTTTCTAATATCAATCTTAAAATATTTAACAATCCGTATAACATTAAGTTATCGCAACAGCGATCAATTACTCGTCACCCTTAATAACAAAACGAGTAACATTGTTGATTGAATCTACGGGAGCCTTCCAGTTCCTGGCATCTAAGATTCTCGGCAAGAACTGGTTCAGCCATCGTTTCTTCTTCTAAACGAACTGCTCTGGCTACCGATGGCAAAAGTGCCACGTCGAATAGCGGATCATAATGCGTATCGAACAAGACGTCAGAGTCCAGGTGACGGGTGTATCAAACGATTGTCTAATTTTAAACTCGATTCCATTTCCGTTTCCACCACACCTGCGTCCACGGAATGATACGACAGGCGTCATTCAATGGACGGTGATATCCATTTTCTAGAATTTACAATTGGTCACGAAGAATTATTGCTACCGGTAAACGAAAAGTTGCAAAGGGACCCCGCGAAGTGGCTGAGAGTCTCGTAATGTGTATCAGAGTAGACATCAAAGCGTGTCCACGTTCCATGGACTCTGAACGCTTTGGTAGAACACCCAGCCGCGCTTCGACTTCCATTTCTATCATTAAATCGCCACAACAGTATTCTATTACATCCGCCGTTTGCAATAATAAGACGACTAACGACATCGACCGGACACCGCTATCCACATTCTGGCCTCTGGGATCCTCCTTGTACACCATCTCGGATATTATTGCTACTTCTAAACGAACAGCTGCGACCGACGACATCAAAAGGACTTAGGATCTCGTAATACGCATCAGGGTGGACGTCAGACCGTGTCCGCGTTAAACATTTCTCGGGTTCTGACGTTCATTTACAACGTTACCGCTGCAATCTGTTACACCTGTTGCTGGCAATAATAACACGAGCAACATTGTTGATCGAACCTAGACCAGGGTCTCCGGTTTCTACGATTCTCGAGAAAAACTGGCTCCGGTCGTTAGCTCTTCTGTTCAGACAGCGAAAATACCTCGTAAAACAGCCGTGGATTTCATAATCAGAGAAACTACTTCGTTAGAAATTACTCTTGAGTTACTTCTTTCAGGCCCTCTCGGGCGATCAAGTCTTCGTTTCGTTACTCTTTTCATGTTGTTTGAAATTTTTAACTAGTTTAACGATTAACTAATAACTAGAACGCACACTTTATTAACAAGAAAGAATATTCAACGAAAACGGACGAGGTTTGCTGGTCAGTTCTAGTTCCTTCGATTTCAAACTTCCAAGTTCGAATTATGAAATTTATCCGCAGACAATGTCCTCCCAGGATTAAGTTCCCCAGTTGTATTTTATGCAGAAAAATAAAGTACAATTTCGCTTCTGGAAAGTTGATCGCTGACCGACAGTTTCGTCAAAGTTTCGAGAGCGAATATTAAAGTCAGTTTCCAAGCAGGGTTTCCCATCTGACAGCGGGTTAATAGATTGTTACAAATAGTTATCACCTTATCACGGTTATCTTAACAACTTCGAGGGGCTGTTGGAGCCACAGCCACGCTGACGGGTCGAACAATGGCGTCCGGGGCCCTTTCAATTTTCCGAAGACTAATTGTTTTCCGCGATGAGTGATCGCCGCGTAAGAAAGCCGAGCCACGGTGTTCCCCATCGCGTAATGCGTGCTCTTTATTCTCCCTCCGAGATTATCATTAAGACGTTCCGCGAGAGTACCGCTGGTCCAGCGAGAGGATACGAGATAGATGACGCACAGCGAGGATGGCCAAGACGATTACGGGGACGAGGAGGAACAGACGAGGATGGCCTCGCCCCGTTCCTCTGACCAGCAAATAGCTAATGACGGGATTAAATGAAACTCACTTAACCCTACCGGTGGGAGGGAGAGAGGATCCTCTCCTCGAGACGACTCTCCCGTGACAAAGCCAGCCGACACAATCGATTTCAATAACTTCCGTGTTGAGGGGACCAGGCAGTCAGATCGAATCTTTTTATAAGGGCTTATTAAAAAAAAAACGATTGGGTATTGTTAGATATTTGGTGGAAATAGATATTCGCTGTGGTAAATGATCTTTATTTTTACACTGTATGTAGTAGGTACATTCGTCTTGTTTACAGAGAGAGTGGATCGCATGAACATAATCATCCTTGTTGCTGTAGAAATAGATAGTTGGTGATGTTGCCAAAAATAGCGGATACTCAACAGGTATAAATAATTTCCCTTTTGTAATGTCAGTCGGTGAAATTGAATAAAAATCGGGACGTTGGAGTCGCGTGAGGCTCGCTGCGAGTTTATGCATATTCATATGGTAGGAGATGGAATGCCAGTGATGTCCAATACGCGATACAGAATGGCGTGTGCGGCACAGTCCAAGTAGAGGCTATTCGCTCACGGTACACACGCACGTACCACGCGGTCGCGTAAATGCGTGATAGCCAGGACGCTGCACACGTAGTCGCGTACGCTCGAGTACGCCAACTACGTTTCCTGGTTGCCCTCGTGGCTGGGCGTGTCGCAATCCCGACTATGGGTATTCATGCTACGGCTACAACTACTCCTAGTTCACTGTATTCCAATATTCATCCAACATTTCAACTGTCGCGCTGATACGATTACGATGTGGATCGAAAACCTAGACTTCCAGAAATCCGAAGATGCAATCATCGGAGAATACAAAGATTCAACGATCACAAAGTCCTAATCCTCCATCAAGATTTGTTATTGTAATCAGCGATTAGAAATTTGCATTTTCAATGTGTCGAAGTGGTCCAAATAATTTGTCGAGGATTCGAAATCTATGACGGATATTCCAATATTCTTCTCATCTAACATTTAAAGATCCAACGATCCCAGTGTTTCGATAACCTGGTCCTCCACGAAGATTTGTTATTCTAATCAGCGATGAGATTTTGCATTTGAGTGGCCCAAATAATGCTGGATATTTCGAGGCACAATTTGCTGGAAACGACGGGGATTTTCGATGCTCGTGGAGCGTCTGTTCTCGCTGGGCTCGGACGATTTCTATTACGTGCAAGCGCTGCGATCATTACCCCCTCGGCACGGTAATGTTCGGTAATCAGGTGTATTTTAACGAGTAGCCGCAGCGGTTCGCGGCGTGCTAGATGCCCGTGCACACGCTCGCGCGGCCAACTTGCGCAGGTATACATGCAACGGCAGCTGAAATGCCATTTCTGAACAACGCGGGATCGTTGCACCCATCCGAGTGATAGAACTTCCTTCGACGACCAAGAATCGACCTTTTTTCTCCGCCACGCGTTCGCCAATTTATCATTCCCTCGCCAAAATTGTCGATCGAGTTCGAATTTCGAGAGCAAACTTATATTATTTGCAAGATCTTTACTCCTAGACTTGTTTAAAATACCAACTTGTGGAATTTTCCTACTGTTTTAATCGTCACCCAGTAGCCGTCTTATTTTTCTCGCGATTAAGTTGCAAACTAAGGATTAGGAAGAGATTGGAACCTCGTTCTTTCGCTCTGCTTTACGAAGCTTTTAAAAATGTAAAACGACGAAGAAAATAATTCAGGAAGCGTACGAAAATCTAAGTCACGGTGAAATACAATTAAATCTAACGAACGAGATCTATATCGCAAAATAAAATAGAAATAGTCGAAGCTAAAGTAACGTAGATTATTCTGAATCACAGATTAAATTAGGTGTAGGTTAGGTAGATCGAATCTAGGTACATTCTGATTCTCATTGTCGAGCTTTTCGACGTCTAGATCTAGAATGAAATTTATGTAAGTCCCTTTTTATCTAAAGACGTAGGTCTTCCTAAGCGTAATCCAAATCAGGCTCGAGCTTTCCTACGTCTCATCCAATCGAGGTCTGAACTTATTTAGATCCGATATAAACTAGACTCAGACTTATCTAGGACTCATTTAACTTGGGTCTAGATGTTCCCTGCGTCTATTCCAAACCGGGCTCGAGAATTTCTAGGTCTCGATTATCTAGGTCTAACCCAAACCGAGCATAGTCTTCCTCTGCACCAACTTGGCTCTAGATTCCTCGAAGCCTAACTGCACCTGAACCTGAATAACATCTTAGTCCAAGTCGAGGATCTAGATTTAAATCGACTTCAGTATTTTGGATCTAATAAAAATCTTAACGAAATTTAATTTAATTCAAGTGCTCTGTAACGATTCATTTAATTTTGTTCTTCGCTCAATTTTTAATTTCTGAACTGTTACGCTGGTTTCCGCGAAACACGAGTGCCTCGGTGTGCTAAAAAAGATGGCGGACGCGATGCGTTGAACTCGAAAAGCTACCGCATAGGTGGAAACCTAATTATAGCAATAAATCAGGACAATAAAGCATACGTAGCTCGTTATACTAATTAGGAGTATCGCGTTAGCAGTTCGACGAGCAAGAATGTATAACCGAAGATACGAGGTCGTCGACACACGGGCTCCCCGTTACAATGTAAATATCGTACGCAATGCACGCGAGGAACGTGCTCCTATTATACCTTTCTCCTTTTCTACTCTTCGTATCCTCGGAAAGAGTAATTAATATTAATGGGGGGAACTCGCTCTACCCCGTTTTTAAGCGCCGTTTCCAAACTTATCTCGAACTGCGACTCAGAACTCCGTGTGTCTCTGGGCAGAATGTTTCCCTCATAACTCACACGCGTTTCCCACAGTCTTCATAACGTAGCTTAGCGTTTGAATTCTCAGATAATCGAAAACAATTTTAAAACGCGTATATTTTCCCCGATTCGCGAGGGTCGAGCGTTCGAACAGAAAAGACCGACACTCTAGAAGGAACGTTTCGTCCCAACGATATCGAGTTTCTGGTCTAACGACAGTCGCGTTAATTACACGTTGCCTGGCGCTAATTACATCCGCGACGGTGTATGTGTGTGCCGAGAACGAATCGCGATTACGTAAAGACCGATTCCCAGCGTATCCTCGCGCGCGAGAATCGTAAAGCATCGTTCGTGCCACGCTCGAGGATCCCCATTGCCGGGAAAATCGAATGAAAAAGAAAAACCCGACTCGCGAGAGTAAAAAGAAAAGGCGGAGGAAAAGAATCGAGGCCGATTATCGGCGAGGTGGTGTCGCGAAGCGTTTCGCAAATAAGATTTCGCAGTCGCTCGTTTCTCTGGGAAACGTTGTGTCCGTCGCGAGAACAATGCCGCGACCCACGCCGACTGTGGGACACCACGGTCTCTAAACGCGTTGTCGCTCTCATAGAAACCGCCAAGCCAGGATAGACGACTAGATTTATATTACACGAACGTTATTACATATATATCATGTCAGAAGTATCAGCAGTGGTCAGCAGATGCATGCAAAGACCATCAGAGGCGAGCAGATGCTAGCAGTAGCAAGTAGTAATCATTATACGTTGCCAAAAGTATCATGAGTGATCATCAGTGGTCAGCAGAGACATGCAGAGGTAAGCAGTAGCAAATAGTAATCTTTTTACTTGTCAAAAATATTAGGAGTGGCCATCAGTGGTCAGTAGAGGCAAGCAGAGGTTAGCAGTAGTCGGTAGCAATCGTTATACGTTGTCAGAAATATTAGGAGTGGTCAGCAGTAGTTAGCAGAGGTACGCGTGATCCTGGCATAGTGTGAGAAAGTGGAATGAGGCGTCTCCGGTGCACCTGGGGCTCCGTCTGGCATCTCTGGTGCACGCGAGAACGACAGGTCTACCACCGTGGGCCGCGAACGTGGTCGTTTCGTTCAAGGCTTGTCTAGATTCGGCGGAAGATACGTCTTTCTTCCCGTTGACAGATATCGATTGCACCGGTCACTCGGGTACCTGTACTTTTAGGTGGGCTCCGCTCCTGATAGAACGCTCCTACAGGGTGGCCCGCCGTTCCACGACTCGTTCGATACCGTTAACCCACTTTTTTTATTATCATTATTCATTTATTAACGGGACTAAACCCTTTAGTACAAAAGATGTTGTTGAGAGTAAGCATTGCATGCATGTATTTTTAACGAAAATTTATATCCATTGGTGCAGTACCCTCAGGCACCAAAAAATTATTTTAGAGGGAAGAAAGACTCTACCCGGTTATATTTGTACCAGAAAGCAATTTGTGACGTATTGTATATAATGTTTCAAGAGACTCTGGCGGTCAGAGATTCCCTGAGAAACCCAATCGCCGAGGCTCTAGTATGCTTCGTAGGGCTTTCTTCCTTCTGGCCGCGATATATCGATTTCCGTGTCGCGGAAACCGCAGAATCCCCAAACAAGACCGACCACTTTCGCCCCAAAACTCCGAAACCCGAGACTCGCCGGTGTGTGTTCGGAGGAAGAAAGAAGAGGATGTTTGTGGTTCGTCATGTCGCTGGAGGAATCACTGTCGGCTTGAATTCCTGTCAAGCTTTCTCCGACCATTAGGTCCTCCATCCCCTGTGCACTGTACATTAACTCACGAAAACGCGTACGAAGAAACTCTTTAAATAGTCATACTATTCATCTTTAAGCATAATACATTCAACTCCAGTCTCTGGACTCTCTAAATCTTGAACAATTCTCCCTGTAACTGTACCAATATTCTTTGCGTTGAAATGCTACGCCGATACAGTCAATAAACTCAATATACCGTGACACGGTATTGGCAATCGTCGTTTATTTGATTTTCCCTTTGTTTAGTGAAACCAGGGAAGCCTAACTCGAACTTGTATCGTACTACTCTGAGAATCGTGTTCAATTACTTGGCCAGTCTTTGGCGGTGCAGAACGTGGAATAACGCTAATTTAGGATGATGCGAACCTTGCATAAATTGAATCATCAGATCGGAATTTACAGGCGGATTGAATAAATCTTTGGACAGGTGTAATTTGAGCCTGCCACGAATTGGACCGATTGCAGCTCAGGGCTACTATAATTGTAGTGTAATACGTTATTTTGTCCGAATATAACCACGTAGAACAGTATATATCTCAACCTTTACGAAGCACGACCCAAATTGCATAGTGGGCAGTTCTTTACGACCCACCGTAAAATTTTTAAACGAACCAGCCGATTTTATGAATGGATATTTGATATTGCACGAACTATACGCGACAGTAATTGCGTTTTAATGTACGAATTGCATTTTATGTATCCCGAGGCACGAATCGAGTCGAAAAATGTGAAACCGAGTACAAAAAATTTGCAATTTTGGGTTACGACCCAACATCAAAAGACACCCCCGTACCAGAATTCCACATCGAAAACACGATTGCAAACGATAATCGTGATATCGTTTCAACGTTATTAGCGTACACATTGATGGTATCGTTAGATCGCGATCCACAGATGGATTCAATAAAGCGTACGATCGGTGTAACTCGCGTATCGCGAACCATACCGACTGTGCAACTATAATCACAGTGTATTACGAACGCAACTTTGTTCGAATGTAATTGGAGCCCGTAACAACTTATGCCACCGGTTGACTTAGGGCTACCCGGGTGCTTCTTACAATGTAGATGAAGTACAACCCCGTGGCAGCCATAATTTAGATAAACGCTTCAGATAGAACTTAGGACCATCACGACTACGATCGCGCGCAATTTAGACGAAATTACAACCTGTAACTCGCGTAACTCGTATCGAGCGCTACTCGATCAGCCATTACTTAGGGGCTGGCATAACTTAATCCAATTATAACGTCGAACCGACGCGTCTGGCGCGTCCTGGCGGATTAAGACTAGCCGTAACCTGCCCCTCGTATTAGATGGGATCTAGTATAATCTAGGCTGGCAACAAATCGATCCTATCAGAATTCGATCGTACTAACTTGGCCGTAGATCGAGCTTCAATTTCGCCGTTTCTAATTTAGTCCTCGCGATTATCGATGCTGTAGGAGCTGCAATTTGTCGTTGAATCCCAATGAGCGGGCGCAGGAGGAAGGGTGTCGGTGGCTCATCGTTGCCCAGGACTCGGATGGGTTCCGGTTTTATCGATCGTTTTTCGTGGCGCGAGCGAGAGTCCCTCTGGACACCGGTGGGACCTGTTTCCACCGATGAAAAGTTACCAGATCGTTCAGCGTCCGCGACGATACGCCCGACTAGAGACCCCCGTTGCTTTCCCAGATGGAACTGGTCGACCGTGCGAAAACGACAGCGCAAAATCGCGGATACGCCATCGCTGCAACCGATGGATCCATTTGCATTCCATAAAACGCGCCCAAAATTCACTTTCGCAGAGAATTCGTAGAAAGCTCGCACTCTTCAAACTTTAGAAAATTTCAGAAGGCTACTGTAATGTATTTTACTCATCCGGCTAAATATCTTTGTTTCCTAAATCTTTACTCGTAAACACTTTGTCATCCTAACTCTAGCGTCCTTCACCAAACTTCCTAATCACCTTTTAAAAACCCACCACAGTTCCTTCAAAGCAAGCACTAAAGATCTGAATTCGTAACTCTCTGTTTCTAAAATAAATCCAACATTTGTCCAAAATAAAATAGTCGTTGAAAATTCTCGAAATAATTTCTGTGCAATACCATCCATTACATTTGGTCCATTTTAACCTAGACAATCATAATCGTTTCACTGTATACCATTTTTTAACGAATTTAGCGACACACCAATCGTCAGTATCGTAAATAAAGAACGCGTTCGAGCCGTGTTGTGTTTCTAAGTACCGCGATACGTCTCGATCGTTGTTCGTCTCCGTAAATTACGCTGACGAGAGTCGCTCGTATACGAGACACGGTACACGGTCAGAAACGAAGCTGGACGGGCCGATAAGCGTCGCTAATTTCCGTAAATTCGCCAGCGACTCTGACGGGGCGTTACGTTTTAATTGCCGCAATTAATTAGACCTGGACGGAGCCGACCTCGGTCCGTCGAGCTGGATCTCGCGCTGCTCGGAGCCTTGGACCGCTCGCTCTGGACGACCTTGCGCCTCGAAGAAGACTCTCTCCTCGAACTACCCGTAAAAATTGCTGTTAAACGGGGTAGTTCTTCGTTGAAATATGGAAATTCGAGCATAGGGCTAACGCAACATCTGTTATCATAAAATAGACATCATATTGGTGCCATATAGGCTTTATAAAAGTGCTGTGCACGTTGTTGACTTCTCTCTACAGTCTTGTGTCGGCAGTTAAATCGAATATACAATTGTAAACCAACATTCTTGGGGGTCAAAACCTTTTGAAACAATGTTGCAATCGATAAGACCAAGAAAACAACTGTCAACGGAAACAGTCGATGGAATTTACTCAAATAAGATGACACCAAGCGCGTTGACCATCTTTTCCCCCAGCAAGGGACCTGGGTAAGACGAAGAGGAGGCGTCTGAGAGTGAGAGAGAGGGTCGAGAGATGCGGAGGAAGATGAAGAGACTGCCACGGGGCGCGACAACTCGTGTTTTACATAAGCAGCGCGGATCTTATCTGCGGTCTGGTGCGCTCGGAACACAGCAACCGGGTCACGAAGAAGCCGGGTACGACCTGGACCAGCTGTTTTTATTTTTGACACTTGTCCCCTCTCGCCTCCGTATTGGTTCTTGCCGCGGTTTGCCACCTTGTTCGCGTTCTTCCTGCCCTCGCCTCGGCGGGTACACCGTTTTTGCCGCCCCGTTCGAGTGATCAATCGGGGGTTTCGTAGAATTTATTACGCGCGAACGGTTCGATTTCTTTTCGCGAGGCGCACCGAATATTCCGGACACAAGAGGGGGAACCAGAATTTTCAGAATGTCGCGGACGTATGTAACTGGCCGGGGCGTTAAACGTCTTCATTAAACGAGGAAGCGTGCATAAAATATCACCGTACACGCGGAGGCAAAGCACAGTTAACGGGTACCGTTACGGAGCTTAATTCCAATTTTTATAATCGGCCGAAAGGACTCGTTGCAAAGTAGCTACCTTCGAACGACTCGTAGAACAAGTTGCAGACGATACCTCGTAGCTAAGTGATTTCATACAACGGGTAAAAAAATTCAGCAACACGGTAATATGTTTGCGTAGACAGAAAATCTAAACGTTTCAACTTCGGTTTCGAGTCCTCCGCATCGGTTTTTGCAACGTACCTAATTGACGGTGATGGGAGATTGATCGACCGCTGTAACTAATGGTGATGGAAAATTGATTGACCACCGTAACTAATGGTGATGGAAAATCTGCTTAACGCTTGGCTGCGGTCAAGTTTCAACGTCCTAATTTATTTACGCGTACGTTTCGACTGCGTAGCTAATCCTCATCAACGCGGAGTAATGAAATAGCCTCTATTGACGTACATTTAGCCAACGAATATTAGCATGTTGCAAAGAAATCGAAAACGAGAAAGAAAATAAGGGTATTTTTCATGGCTTATTAACAACCGTCGATCGAGTAGGTGAATGCACCGTAACGACTCGCGTACCTTGAGAACGGTAATGGATGGGACTTTAGTTTTCGAATTATCTAACAATTTTTCTAAACGTCGAAGTAACCTTTTAATTAAAAATGTAATCTCCCGGTAACAGGACAAACTATGATAATATTAACGCGAGCATCGGACGCTCCAAAATGGTCGGTTCGCGTAGTCGAGCAAACCTCTCGAAGACAGGTAAATTAAGGTGACGAGGGCCTCCATTAAGCTCGATTTTCTAATCAGTCAATTTCCCACGCTTGTAATCCCGGTAGCCACGGAAAGTTTTTCTGCGCGTGACGCGACGAAGCTCTCGATTAGACGCGAGCGGAGCCTCCTTCGAGCGACAAAACATCGGTTTGTAAATCCGGCTCGTTACGAGGGCCGAGCTGATCGCTGACTGTAATCACGGCCGGGGAGAGAGTTAATGACATTCCGAAGGGGGCCGTTCGGAATAAATCAAAAAGCGTATCCGCGCGCGAGGACATCTCTCGACGGAACCCTTCCCCGCTAATAAATACGTCGTATGAACAAAAACGCCGTAGCAGGGCGGTCTCGTGTACATAACGACCGGACACACCGGCCATGATGTATCGCCGTGTCCGATGCGTCTGGGCCCTCGTGTGTACCTGGCATAATCCGACCACTATGTAGAGCACGTAAAGATCCACGTCGAAAACACTGCGAGCGATTTTATATCGAGACCGTATTCACAATATTGTGTCGAAGGAGCACCTTTCGAACTTATCGATCAAATTATTTAGCTTCTGATCTTTCCAAGTAGGTAATTATTTTTTCCTGAATGCGAGAATTATTCGAGTAGTTCGCCTATTAATTCTGCATGGTTGCGAGGGTGTATCTATGTGTTTGTGTTTCAAAATAAACATAAATAAATATTCTTATCCTCGAGAATGACGATCGTCGAAACGTGTATCGATAATTGGGACATTTGCTTGTTGGATGATTTGATATCTTTAATACTAAACGTGTATGCCCATTGCTACCAGGACCGGTCAAATGACCAGTAGAAGTAGCTAAAATTACATTGGGTATGTAACGTCAATGTAAATCTCAAAATAAACATAGAAGACAACATTAATAATAATAGTTGGTGTAATCATCGGATAGAGGATGAAATGCCCTTTAAAATGAGCGTTTGTGGAAGTTGATAGCTTTATTAGTTCCGGAGATATGACCATTTTAGTTTCAAGTCGCTGCGGTGGCTAGTTTCGGAGATATAAGGGTCCGAAGCGTTTGTTTACGTCGCGTGATTAATGGCCGCACGTGACCGTAGTAAATAGTAAACATTACGTCACTCGATCACTCGGTCAGTGGGTCAACGTGCGAGAAGGAGGTCCGAGCGCGTTAGACGGAGACAGAGATAGTCGAATTAGAAAAATTACCTTTTACATAAATTACGATATCTCGAAAACGGAAAGTCGGATCGTCAAAAACCAAAAAGCATTTCAAAGAGGAAGCTTCACCGCTGCCAACGGTGGCTCAATAATGGAGAAAACACTAGTACTTTCGGAATTGCGAGTAATTAAAGTTTCAGTAATTTCAATACGCGTTAGTAGTCCGTTTTAACACAGGAAGCGTCATAAGAGAATTTTTTAAAAATTACCTATTTTCATAAATTACGATATCTCGGGAACGGAAAGTCGGATCGACAAAAACCAAAAACCATTTTAAAGGGGAGGCCTTTCCGCTTCTAACAGCGGCTCAATTATAAATAAAACACCAGTAGTTCCGAAACTGTACGCCTCCAAAGTTTAACTATTTTTGAGACGCGTTGGTAATTTGCATCGGTCGTGGTAGATTTGATGTTAATTCTATTTGGTAATAGTCGCGTGGTCTCTGGAGTTCCTCAGTTCCGGAAGTCGATCAGAGACCTGAAGGCAACCACGGGACACAGTACGCGCCCGAGTCTTAATTTAATCGGTCATAAATCGCGATTTTAATTAACAATCGCCCGTCCTTGCTCGTTCTTTCTCCCAGCCGCGGAATAATTATCGTTCGCGTTTATGTCGTCCGAAGGTCCGCCACGGAAGCCAGCTTTCCGGTGGTCCGGCAACGTGGAACACGAATCAGATCGAACTCGCGACGAATTTATCGGTCCTTGGATTCCTCCGGGGCTTGCCAACGGGGACGTTTAATGTCCCGCTTTCGGGAATGCCAATTATCGTTTAATCCGTTCGCGATTCGCGTTATATATACGGTATAAAAATTCAAGGAATCCACTTCTGCGGGAATTCTTTCGGATACGTTCCCCTCGAATCAGAGAAAAAACATTTCAGATGATCGGCGTATCAATCGCTCGACGATTTCCGGGGTTGCTTCGACTCTGCTTTCGCTTAGAGTTTCTCTCAAAGAAATTATCTTAAAATTAATCGTTGCACCTTTACTCAACTTTACAATAGTTTCGTGATTCGTAAATTGTAAATTCACTATTTTGTTTCTTAAAAAACTGGAGCCCACGAAACGTATCGTAATTGAAAAGAAATACTGAAATTCGAAAGAATGGCCAGATTTTGGTCACTGAGGGGTTCTTTCCTCGCGATATAGATCGTTGATCGTTACGTAATCGCGGGGCACGTGTGCGGTTCGTAGTACGTGCGGTTGCGGGCTCGGCTTAATACCTCCCACGCGTAATGCCCGTCGCGCACCGGCGTTGTATAAACAAATAACAAATTGTAGTCGCCGGGCAACAAAGTGAACCGAGCCGGGAGCGCTGGACGGTTCACGATCGCCGTGTACGAACGTCAAGTGTACTTAATTGTACGGTCTCCATTCAGTCGTGGCGAGAACGCGGATAATAGAAAGTAAGACGCCAGGGCTGCGCAGCCTGGCTGGAATTTCGTCGACCGCGATCGTTTCTAAATCGCGGACTTTATCGCGGCCCCGAGGCTCTGCCTTTCCTGCAACAAACCGGGATCCCGATGATTTCGTGCACCGGGATAAACTTCCGTCCACGGTAAATCAGAAACCATTTATTATTTAGGCAAATCTGTAGTGGGATACAGTTGAATTATTATTAAATGGGTTTACATTCTTAAAAATAATTTCCTAACCGTCTTATGATGTTACAAAAATCATCTCCAGTGTGGACTGTATATGTCTAATGTTTCTTTCCTGTTTTGGGTTCTACGAACTCATGGTGTTTATTACACAAAAATGAGAGTTCACTCTTTACTCTCGCCTTTCTTCTCCGAATCGTATAGCTTACTGTAAGATATATTTTCGCGTTACGAATAAAGGCTACGTATTCTATGGTGAATATTGTTGTTTAATTCATCATACAACACATAGCCCTCCAATATCTAGATAACGGAAAAGATTGTACAGGTTAGGGGCCTAAAAATACTAGCGATGGTTGAATTTAATATGTAGGAAATTGTTCCCCTCTAATTTTATTTGTCGAATATTCTTTTCAAAAACAGAGTGTTCAGTGTACCTCGAAGGAACTAAAATTCCATTCTGCGTGTCTGATCGGGTCGATCTCTGGATCTCCGCGGGTACACGTGTCCGCGGGAATCGGCGCGTGATTCAACGCGCATAGGCGGCAATTTCTCTCGCGTTCAAATCGACGACATTATTCTCGAGCACGCGCGCCAATATTTCTCGCGGTCCTCGCGTGCAGGCAAAAATTTACATTTTACAAACGCTCGCCTCCCGCGTGCCCCCGCCGTTTAATGTTGCCCTTTCAGCCGCTCGCCGACGAGAAGATGCACGATTCGACGGGGGGGATATATTTTTTTTTATTTTTTCGTTATATCTCCGTTAACCAGCGTTAGCCGCGAGTCCTCTTGTTTCACGCGGCGCTTGATTAAGCGGTATAAGAGCCCGCTGACGAACCGTTACCGTTACCGGGGCTCTTTTATTGCGAGGGCAGGCTAATGAACCGCTTCCACCGCGGAGGAATCTACATTTAACAAATTTCGCTGCCCGCGCGACGGAATAAACGAGCATGCCGGATAATTTAAGGCGCACCGCGCGCGATGTTTCTCCGACATTAACGGAGTGTCGTTCCCGAATCTCGAGGATCGTTTCGAGCGTCTTCGCCCATTATTCGAAGCGCGTTACGTGCACGTCGCGAGTACTCGTGACTCGTAACTCGAGCGTGCTCGTTCCCTTTGAAGCGATAAATCAGCGCCCGGGACGACCCGCGTTTGGATAAACAGCCGGTGGAACTTTGAAATTCCTGCTCGATCTCGAAACTGCCCAATCGCGATAGTTCGATGAATCTACTTTGAGAGACAGCGAGGCTGTTACAACTTACGTAAAGTATATCGATAAAGGTGATTTTGCTGAAGAAATGTTGTTCTGTAAAACATTAGAAAGCACCACTATCTCCAAAGATGTATGTATAGCAAGCTAAAACATTACTTACAATTAGATGCCAATAATATACCAAAGAAAAATATAACATCTTGTGCTGCAGATGGTGTTATTAATATGATGGGGAAGAAAAATAGTTGCTTAAAATTGATGAAACATGAGAATCAAAAAATGGGAAACCTGGTAGCTAAAAACATTTCGCCTGTTCTAAACTGTAGCGACCGGTCGTGCGCACATGGGAAAGTTTTTCTCTCGTGCAAACGGCCCACGTAATTTACGACTCTCGTTCGTCGAAGCTGTTTTTGAGGAAGATATTTTCCAGACTCGCGTATCGAATGCGTTTAGTAAATTCTTTTCCTAAGTCCCTCAACAGCAAATAGAGACCGTCGTAAATTAGGGATTTTCGGAAGACACTCGACGCGTACCCATCGGAGTTTCGCCAAGTGGGCCCAGCGCGGGTGGTCCGAAGGAAATCTTGCAGTGAGGGCGCAACGTCGTCCCCCTCAATCACCACGCCGTTTCGAAAACAAGCACGCCGTGGGCGTAAGAAATAGGCGGTGATTTGGAAAAATAAACGGCCCTGATTGGAAAGGCCCAACGCGTGGGGTTAACCAATCAGGGTTGTTTAACAATTTTGCCAGTGCAACCGAGGGGTTGACATGGAGACGAGCAAAGAATAACTTCACTTGGTTTTGCGCGCTCTAACCGAAAACAACGGAAAAATAAAGAAAGTTTTGTCACCCCACTAAAAGTGTTTTCCTACAACAACCTATCCCAACAAAACAAAGTACTAAATTTAGTTACAATGGGTATCAATACTATTAAAGCTAGTGCCAAATGTGAACGTTTCTTCAAGTTATTTTGTCAAAAACTGTTGAGATAGAACCTCGTATTGCCCGCCATGTGCGCGTGAGTGTGTGTGTACGAATTGTATGTGTGCGTGTTGTCGTCGCTCGTCTTCCGATCGCGAGATGTTTTCTGCTGTGTTGTCCACCACGTGTGTTATATCTTATATTCACTAATATACGTATAATAAACATTAATAGTTAAGCTTATGATTACACAAGTGTATCTGAATTAAACCTAATCCACGACCAACAAAAACAAAATGAAAATTATGTGAGACCACTCGAAAGGGAAGTGCTTGAAAAGATTTATGGAACTACTTGATACTTCCAGTAATTTTTTAAGTGACAAACCTGAAATGAAAAATCTGTTAACGGTCGATGGTCAGGCATTTGTGAGTTATTTAGTCGATAAAATTAAAATTGCCAATTAATCTATCTAAAGAGCTCGTTTCTTTTACAATAAATAATCATAATAACGATGCAAAGTAGAGGTTTAGCGGTAAACTGTTTTCGACCTTGAAAGAGTAAAAATGTTGGTGTCGCGGGAAAAAGTGATTTAAAAGCTGCGCGTAAGGATGCTAGTCGGGTTAGGGTAGGTTGAGTCTGCGTCGCAAAGTGAATATAACTCCTCCGCGAACGGCTACTCGGCTCCTCGGACAACCGAGATCCCTATTTAATTTTCTTTCGCGTTCAGCGTCTGACAGGTGTCCAGTTTTTAATGCCGCTCGCGTCCCCATCGATATATTACTCGTCGCGTCAATCGCGTTCGAAAGGTTAATTGCCGTCCGGGACGATACTTTGTAGCAGTCACGACTACCGTTTCAGCACGAGGCATTTTTCCCGTCACCCTCGTCCTTCCCTTCCACCCCGGTTACCTTTAACGATCGTCCTCGTCGCCGTGGGCGACTTCGTTTGCACGATCCCCGGTCGCGAATCGCGGTCGACCGCCATTTTCACGGATCTTTCTTTCCTCTAACGACTTTCTACGACCAATATGGAGGGCCTATTTTTTTACCCAAGGCGACAGTAACCGGTAACCCGGCGGCCCGGTAATCGAAATACCTCGAATCGTTTGTTTATCGCGGTAATTCCTCGATCGAAGATGAAATTTTCCCCTCGTTTGTAATCGGTATCGAAGCCTCCGAAGTCGAGGCGATATGTTATAGTCATAAGAGATCTCGAAGAAACGTAATTGTGCAACATTTTTAGAAGCACACGATACTCAGGTAACATTTACTACAAATTATTTATAATATGCTTCGAGAAGAAATCTTAAAACCGACGCGAGCAGACTCGATGTCTCGATTTTACCACCGCTATATACATAATTGCAATTTTTTATGGCCCAATAAAGGCGTAAAACGCGAAATAAAGACTCGTCCCCGACGTCATCAGCGATCCGTGGCCTCCGAATCTGCGAAATAATCTGGGTAGATCGAGAGATACATATGTTTATGCGCCAATAAAATAACAGATTTCTATATCGAACGTTTCATCAGAATAATAGATCAGCCGGATGATCTTCAACTTTACGCTTGTCTCCTGTTTGCTATTTTCTTAACTCGATTCTAGTCGTCCGAGTACCTACTACAAAGCTAAAATGGCAAGTATAATAAAACGAATGGAGAATAATTAATCGAAGGTGTGTTCAGACGTTCTCGAGCCATTTACTTTCGGTTATAAAAAAAAATTTTTACAGGAATAACGCTTGTCTATTTTTCTCGAACCTCTCCGCGATCGCGTCGGCGATCTTTGGCTCGATTTCGTTTTACGAGGCGAGAACTATTCGTCGACATAGTAATAAGGCGCGATTCCCCGTGGAAGCACCGCGTTTACGAGTGTCGAATAGTCGCGGTCGTAACAGCGGCCGTCCACTTATCCGCCCTGGGAACGACGCGTTTCCGGACGGGGCGTCGCGACGGTCACGCACCGAAATCGGCGACAAAGTAACACCGGAAGACTTTATTCGACGCGTCGCGCCAACTTGTCCCGCGACCTGCCGCGGTTTTTACTGTCGCGCGCGTTACGGTCGCACTAAATTATACGCGGCCGTAATAAAACCGACGTCGAACAAATAAACGCGAAATTACGGCTGTCCGCGGCTTAGCCAGTTCTACGGGGCTCGTGAAAGCCATCGAAAATGGTCGATAAAAAGCCCGTTCTGTTACGTCTACCGTTTCCTGACGCTCTTTTTTCCACCGATGTTGTAGTAAAAAAAATTCATAGCATATGTCGTAGTTTTCGAAGAGAACCGAAGAAGGTACAGTCATCCAAATGAAGCGGTGCTTCGAGGGAAGACGTATATTCAAGTTTATGTTTCCTTGTTGTGCAATTAAAACAACGGAGACAAGACCAACGTTCCTGTGTCTGTTTTGGTTATTTTCAATTGCGAGGCAAGGAAAAACTCGTTGTTAGGCTACCTCAAACCCATCGATTGTAGCGATACCTGTCCAGTTCCGACCCTTCACAGCTTCGGAAAGTTCCCATTGTTCCGCAAAAATTCTGAAATCTTTAGAAGCACGTACCAGCAATAATCTCGTACGTCAGCCGATGTCGCAGCAGTCCCTTTTAAAATATTATTTTTTGGAAGTCACAGAAACTTTCTCCTTTACGATTCTTACGGTTTTGCAAGCATGATTTACAAATCTAGCGAACCTACGACATCGAGGCCAGTCCAGGTTCAATCCGTTACAAAAAATTCAAAATAAGTACCTCCAAGTACGGAGGCGGATCCTCCGTTAGAAGACACCCCCAAATGTTGACTCCCCTTCCAACGGGAGTTTTCGTCTTAAATACCACCGACAGACTCTGCGCACGCAGTCTTCTTCAAAAACAGATTTGTTGCAACATCACTTTCATAAACCCAAAAATATCTTTAACTGATTATTCTGTACATAGTGTTAAGTTACTTGTTATTATATAAATAAAATTAGATTGTGTTTAATAAGGTTACTCACAATCCTTCCGTCCTATTAAATCGTCGCGGAATTCGCGGAAGTGAATTTACATCTCGCTTTAATAAAAATTGCGATTGGTAGGACAGTTCAACACCTGCATTTTACAGTGCCTAAAATGAGTTTGAAAGTATCTCGTTGGGCGTCTTCTATTCGAAACTGTTCGAGATGGAATTAATCGTGTGATCCCGATCGACCCGGTTGCTTTTCTGTGTTTGTAGGTCCGCGTTCGTCGGGAAACGGGCCCGTTGTCCCGCGCTGACGTCGTTCGCGCGACGAAGGCTCCCGATCGTCCGACCATTACATCGCGCTATCGATCGCTATCGAATTATTATATTATTAAGTAAAATTGCACGGCTACCGTGCGCGATTACTCAATTAAGTAGCCATCTACGCGCGGATTATTAAATCATCTCTGGTCTAGACCCGTGATTAACCGTCGGTGCGGCCTTTTTGTTGCAGCCTGAGACGGTGCCACAAGCGAGGATCGATATGACCCGCGTCCTGGAGGTCGCCGCCGCGGAGGACGTCACCGGGCATCCTTACAGCCTCGCTGTGACCTCGCCCGAGGGCGTAACCTTCGTGAAGGGCACGTGCCGCGAGGAGACAAGATGGTGGGCCGACGTGCTTCAGGTCTACTCGAGGAACAAGGTACGCACTTCGAGCCTCCGCCATTTCTCGCGGGGCATTCGAATTTACGCCCCGTTACGAGCTTCCTTTCTCGAGATTTCATTTTCTTCGAGATCGTAAATAGAATTCTTTTAATCACGGGGCAAGAAATAATATTTACTCGTTCGTAGTTTGAATGGTCGATAGAAATACGAAGTGGAATATCGGAAAAAGGGTGCAGAAATATTTTGTTAATTTTTTTGAAAAGTCCATTCTGATGTCGAATAAATTCTAAAATGCAATCTTGTGTCGAGAATGTTCTTTCACGTTTGATCTGTTAACGAGTTTCTAATAGCGTGCAACAAAGTGGGCGAAAATTAATGCTCGAATCGCGTGAAACCGGACGTCCATACCTTTTTCTCCTCGTTGCGCGTCCAGCGATTTAAATTCGCGGCGCGGAGTGTCATTTTTCTCGAATTACACGGTCGTAGATCCAGTTTGAGAAAAGGAAATATTGATTGCCGCTATTATTCGTTGATTACTGTGTTCGAGTAATCATTGCTGTGTCCTTCTGCGTCGCTCTCGTTACGCGTTAATACCAGTTAATACCAGAAATAGATCTAACGAGGCCCGGGAACATCGATCGGGTACGCGTAATCGTCCGTGCGGGTACTCGAGACTCAACGACATGGATTGTAGTCATTCTCAAGCAATACATCCTAATTTTCTCTTACAAGAGAAGAGACAAAGAGAGGAAAGTGTATTTCCTTTGGCGAGAATTGGGTGAAACGAGGTGCTAGGTCGTCGAACCTCGTCGATCGTTTCTCACGCGCAGAAGAAGCGCTTTTCTATTCTTCGATCGATCATTTCTTACGCAATACGTCGAGTAATGCGGCGAATGACAGCGCCTCGACGACAGGATACACGATTCCCGGATCGATCGCGACGAACACCTCGGCGTATCCAGCGATACGATCGATTCTCATTGTTCCAACGTTGTCGTTAATTCCCTGGAACGCGCGTTTCAAATATTTCGATACGAATTATTCGAATGGAAGCTACCCAAAACAGAAATACGATCGTTCCTGATTTCTCCCAATATCGTTAATGGCAATAAACAACACTTTATTTCCTTAAGGGGCCTTTCTACTTTGTGGGATTTAAAAAATCGAACTTTTTTTGCGTTTTCTTTTAGTATGTAGTCTCGAAAATATATCTATGAAATATTAAATTGAAATGCGGAAAACTAACGAAGTTATAGCCTGCTGAAATGTACCACGCGCAGGTATAACAACTGACCGGGAAATTTTAAAGCTGTTTTTCTCGAAAGTACATTTTTCGGCACTGCATAGACGATAACATGAAAACTATTCAAAATATCAACATCAAATTTATACAGTATCTTTAGAACTCTCTATGGCATGAACTAGGATAATTGCGAAATATGCAATACTTTTTCATTTTTTAACAAAAAAGCAACCGAATATATGAAAATATTTAGTATTTTTTCGTAAAATAGCTGCCATTTTGCTATTTTTTGTTCTTTTGAAAAGATCCTAGTTCATGCTAGAACCACACTCATCTATATTAAGAATATCGTTGGTTTTTGGATTTCGGACAACTTGTTCGCAAGATATCACATACGCAGTCGGACGCCGTTCGTAAAAACTGTTGTTCGTTGATCAACAAAAACAGCGTAATCCATAGATATTATGCATTGTAAAAATTCGTAAATATAGTTATATATATAATATATATATATAAATATATATAATAAATGTATCCACAAAACTCGGAATTAATCACTTTTTAATAGCCCACAAAAAAATCACAAAGTAACATGTATTTTTCGTGCCTACAAAGTAGAATGGCCCCTTAATACGCTTTATTCAAGAATATACGTTATGGAATTAGCATCTACAGTGATAGTAAAATAAATCGGTATATAATTATGGACTCTATAGCTGAACGAATTTGAAACAAGACTCTTCTGTACATTTGAAGGTCCTGCAGATTCAAATGACCCCCAAAAGAGGGAAAAGCCCACCAAAGTGAAGTAGAAAGCAGTTAGGTTTAATATGGATTTCAAAATTTGTAAAATCGAAGGGATCTTGTAGACGAGAGATCGAGCTAGAGGTCGTCCGCGCCTAGTAGGCTAGTGGTTCAATTAAAATTAATTGAAATACAAACGCCCCGGTACAAAGCTAATCCTCGTGAGGCTGAATGCCTGTCAGATCGAGTGAATCGCTCTGAAATCGAATTGAATCGTCCCAGGGGGATTAACGAACGCGGTACGAGTCGCTGGAGCGTTCATTGTCCCTGTTTCTCTTGGTCCCCGCGTCGCCCGCATAATCGGCTCTATTCCAGCCACCGTGTGGCGAAAAAAGAAACGATCAGAAGAACCAGGCGGGGAAAGGAGCCCTTTGAGGCGCGCGGAACGACCGGGTGAATCGCAGAAAAGCGCCGATCGGTGGACGCGGTTCTGCACGGCCGCAACTCGCATTATTTCGAGCGGTAACGAGCGTGACGCCGCGACAGCTCGCGCTAATGATCGAGCATTATCGCACTTTTGCCGAGCCCGTTTCTTCTTTGCTCGCCTTTCCACCGCGACTCGCGGGAATTAACCCTGCCTGGCGAACTCGACGTTTGTAAACCTCGTACCGTCCTTATACGGACCACTCACGCTCTTTGCTCACCCGTAATCTAGGGTCAGGCATATCAACGAGAATCTAAACGCCGTCGAGTACTCGTTCCTCCACGCTTCGTCCAAATTTAGGTGCTAAGAAACGTGCAAGATACAGTAGTTCCTCATCTAACCCTTTTTTCAAGTTCAAATCAATAGATAACAAGTACACCGCAATCTTGATATTCCGTTCAGAGATTTTACAGAACTAATATCAATTATCTATGGTACTCGATAGAAAGAAAGTTTGTAAGAGAAGAGAAACTGTACGCCGTGTAAACGGTCTCTCAACCAGACGTCGAATCGTTTCGTAATTAACGAGTTAATTAATCGCGTTAGAACAGTATTGGACGGGCGACAGGTGTCTGTTCGTCGCGGGAATGCAACGATCGCCACTTTGTTTCGCGCGTCCACGGGCAGGTTTGCGATGAAAATAAAAAATAAGAAAAATGAAATGGAGGCTCCCCCCGTTTCCTGCGCGTTCTCCATTCTCGTGCTCGCGTATTTACGTGTTGGCGTACGTACGCGTCGCCTTGGCCTCGTAACGTAATCGTACGTTTGCACCGGGCAGGTCCACCGGCGACGACGAGGTGTTTCCATTTACCGATCGATCATTCCTTGCGTAACGGAATCGACAGAACGCGGCTGGCGATCCTTCGAACAATGCGTCGAACAGGCTGGATATACGCCTCGTCGTACCACGAACCGATGCTCGTTCGAATCGATCATTTCTCTCCAAATTGGACACCTTCCTTCGATTTTTACGAAAACAATAAATGTGTACTTGCAACACAAAATGTCAAAAATATTATTTTTGCAAATTCGATCCTCGAGTCGTATATTAGTATACTAGCATACTCCAATGGATTTACTTAAAATATACAGCGTTTTGCAACCCCATTACCTTTACACGCGTCGAGAATTCTCGGACTCTCTGGGCGTTGCTTCTCCAGAGCGATCGTAGCGAGTCGAGTCGCATTCTAGATGGACATTTTATTCCGGAACTATTACGATCTACTTTCGTTGACGGATCGAGCGTTATTATGGGCAGAAGCGCTATCGTCCGCAGTTCCGTCGAAATCACCTTCCACTGACGAGAAGATCGAGCGTTTATGGCTATCAGGCTTGGCTACGGTCGATTGAATCGTTCGTGTTCGCGTTTGTTCGGCATCGTCCGCTACACGGACCCGCGGTCTTATGAATTATGCACGCCGGGAAGAGCACCTTCGCGGAATATTATCAGTGTTACTCTTATCTGGCATTATTACGGCCGCCTACCGCGACCTGGTCGCGCGTATGCGTGGCCGCGTACTGTCGCCCACGTAGAAATTCTACGGCATTCCGTCCTCGAGTCGCGACGTCGTCGATGCAACCCGCGAGAAGATAACGACCACCATTTTTAATCGAAATCCGCGACCTCCGTCTCAGGATTTATTTCAGGAATCCATTTTTCGCCTTCTTCGATATTTTAAGGTACAGACCCGTAACGAAACGTTAATTTTGCTCTTTGTTAACTCCTTGACGCACGATCTAATTCCGAATAATTTTTCAAACGTATACGATTTAATTTTGTTTAAATTTCAACGAGATACGTTCGCTATTGTAGGAGTTATGGCCACTTTGATGGGGGTTTTCTCACTTCACGGGGTTAAGGAACAACTTTTCGAATATTGTTAGAATCTCTATATATTCTTCATTAAAATACGCGTTGTTTGTCTTTTGAAACATTAAAATCATCCAATCCGTTCAAGAGTTATAACGCTTTAAACATTTCAGGGAAATCGGACAGGGTCAGGCATTATATGTATATTCGATTAGGAATTTTTTTTCTCGAAAGTGCGTAGGATTTCGGGGGTATGTCTATCCACAAAAAATGATTGTAATCGACCTCTGCAACTAAAAAAAATTTTTCCAGATTGATTTGAAATTTTTTAATTTTGCCGAGAAGTTTGTCCACCTTCTGTTATAGTTATTCGGAATTTAATTTAATTTCCATCTAGATGTGCACGCGAAACGACGAATTAGAAACGTGGATCCGCTCTGACACTTCAATCTGTCGATCGTTTTTTGCGAAAGGGAAGATTCTTTTAATAGAATAATTCGGACCGTAACGGGAAGCGTAACATTTTGTGGGACGCCCTAATAACACGTTAGGTAAATCGGTTTGTACCGAACGAACGAGAGTGAATATTTTTTCGAAATGTTCCAGGGTCGACACAAGCGGAACGCGACGTTCCCCGGCGGACAGACGACCATTCTTCAGGTCACCCCGACCATCAGAAGTAAGTAATTCTTGCGCCATTAAAGTCTACTGTCCCTGTCACTTATGCGAGCGATAATTCTCGAACGACCGGCCAAAGGCTGCACTTTGAATGGATTTATGACGTAACGTCTCGTCGAGTGACAGTTAAATCGATGACTCTGTGCGCGAACGTTCGCTCTTGCTACGCTCGATGAATCGATTACCAGAAGGAAAAAATGGTTATCAGCGGGCCCGGCGCCCTATAAATAATTCTATCAACGTCCAGTTAATGAGAAATAAATTTTGAAACTCCGAATCCAGCGATGTTCCGCTCGTTGAAAGACGCGTTGAGTCCGTAAATTCGATCGAAATTGAATTCGTGGCGAAGAATCGCCGGGCAATTGAGCTATTCAGGCCATTGACAGATTCCTCTTGTAGGCTAATACTCTCAGTGAATGCCGCTGGCCAATTAACCCTCGACTGCTGGAACGAGGTCACAATGATCTACACTGGTTCATTCATGCGTCATATCTCATTGATTCTAACAGTGTATCTAACATCGTCCTCTACCGTGTCTCGTCTGAAAAAATCTAGACGCAAGACCTAATTAACAATTATAAACGAATTAGACTTATTTCAAACTAATAAAGACTGACCGATAAATTGATAAATAAATGATTTCAGGCAACACCCCGAATCCTCCGCGACCGCGTTTCAACAGCTGTCGCTCGGAGCCACGCAGCAGCGCGTGGATCCCGGAGACCAGCGTCTCGAGCGACCTTTGCCCTTCCGTGTTCTCGTCGTCGCCGTCCCTGGTGACCAGCAGCGTGGTGACGACGTCCAGCAGCCCCGCGATGAGCAACGGGAACGCAGAAACCAGCAACGTGTCGCCTCTGAGGAGCAGCACGCCCCTGGAGAACGGTAGCACCAGCTACCTGAGCCCCTCGACGTCCTCCATGAACGGGAGCGTCGTCAGCACTGTTCACTCCACGGCCTCGACCAGCGTCTCGTCCACCACGATGTCCACGTCCTCCTCTCTGACGGAGAAACCACCGATCGTACCCAGCGAGGGCAGATCCAGCTACAGGGATCAGCCGGCCAGCAGCGCCTCGCCACCCACCAGGGACAAGCTGAGGGCCGAGGACAAGGCCAGACGCAGGATGAATCAGCACGGCGAACGGACCACCATCGACACTGGGCCTGCCTGTCCCAGCGAGAAACTGGGTCAGTAGAATGCATCGTCAAGATTTTTATTTACCGAATTTAAATTTCCATCAAAAATTTGTGGGGGGAGTTCCTCGTATTAAAATTTTTAGAAAATAGACGCATTGTCTGCTGTAATTTTTCTTAAATGAAACCATATATTTTTTAATACTTCAACGTAGATATTGAAGCTTCTAAATTATTAAATATTTTGTAAACTAGTGGCTTTTTGGCATAAGTAATGCAGGACTTCTTTCTTACTAAATGTCATACGAGAGACAGTATTTCAGAATGGGGGGAGGTTTCCTAGAATTAGACACTTAAAATTATTTTTAAATCATTAAAAAAATATTTTATCCCTTCTATACTGCTTTATTTATAATTTAACAATATTAGAAATCAATATAAAACAACAAAACAAATAATATTATTATAATAGTCAACTGAAACTTTAGTTAAACTTTGGTTAAACTTTGGTATAGAATTTGAACAGATCACTAGACATAGTACAATCACAGATCTATAGGGGCATGGAGGATTCAAATTTCCACGTGATACAAGTTTTGATTTTAGTCTGTCGCTATCGAGAATTTAGAATAATTGTGAAATAGTTTTTAATAAAATTTCAGTGTTCGTCGAGCCTCTCTCTAGAAGTAGATCAGAGCAAGTTACTGTTCGAATTAATAAATATTGAAGCGTACAGTTATTAGCAGCGTAAAATCGTGTAGGCCAACGCATCGTTCACCAAAGAGGTTTGTAATAATTGTGAATCGTAGTCCGCGTTCCCATGAAGATCGGTCGACGTACTACATTTTAGATACATTCTAAATCGATTTTAAGTTTCACTTAATAGCGACGATTTATTGCCCGGACGTTCGAATAGAAATTTTATCGCGCTACCATTCGAGAGAAATTAGTTTGCAACAAGATCTGGTAACACGATTCGGTTCTACGGCAACAATGGTATCGCGTTCAATTGGTAGGGGAAACTGGGTCGTTGCAGCGGCGACGATGATTTGCGGCCCCGCGTTAAATCGTACCTGACCCATTTCCCCGTGACAATTGACGGTATAAACAAAACAGTTAGCGCGCCAATGGAGCCGGGGAACTATCCGTGCGAACATCCAGCTGGTTTTCATACTGATTCAGGTACCAATTAAAATTACGTCCCGTCCAATTGGGAAGTTATTGACTCGTCAGACCTATGGAATCGTCCATTCGTCGAACCTGTTAACGAGTTACAAGCTCTTCTTCCGAAAGATAATCCGTACGAGACGTTTAATGCTCGAAAGATTAATAACCCTAGGAAATATTCACTGCTTAATGAAATTTTCAAATTGTATTCGCGATACGTCACAGGCGGCTCGTGTCGTCCCTATCTACCGTCGATGTTGTTAACTTGTTTGATCCTAGGAGTCGATTAATCAAGTCCTTTACCGAACACGTGTTCAACTTCTGACGGCGCTCCGAGTTGCAACTTCCTCCACCGTTTGGAAAAGCAACCAGTGGATACAAATAACACTCATTTAATCAACGATCCTTTCATCCTCTGGTGCTTGTTCCGAACCTTGAGACGAAGTGAGACGAACCTTGTTCCCAAATCGACCGCGAAAACTCCCAGTTATAGTTGCAACGTTTCGATCTTGTCTACTTCGATGTTATTAACTCATCACGCACTTGGAAAACTAATTCAGCGAGATCCGTATTGCAACTGTGTTTGACATATGATATATCCGTCGTGCTACAATTTCCTCTTACAACGTTCTAAAGAAGAACCGGAATAATGTGTTTTAGAATTGCAATCTCGTTTCCAGTAAGTTGCAAGCTCGTTACGAGTGAGTCTAGTCGTTAAACCACAGAAACGAATTCATCGAGAGCCACGGTTACGCGACTCTGTAATCCTCGGCGAGCGCTCTAAACGGCGACCAGTTGATGGGAATAAGAGTGATATAATTTAATCGCCAGGGGAAACGTTCATCTTGTGGTTGAATCTCGGTAACTCCTAAGCAGAGTGTCTCTGTCATTACCACCATGAGATTCGTTGCGGCTGAAATTAATCAACGGCCGTTACCAGCGTCTGCTCGTTCGACTCCGATAGGGGATTCCAATTAAATCCAAAGGGGGTTTTCTACTGCGGCGTTCCCACCACCGGGTATCTCGTACGTGCTTTCCAATCGGCGATAAGTCAGCTTGTCGTTTCTAGTGAGCTACGAGCCTTTAATCGCGATATGATTCGCCCCGGCGAGCTCGCCAACGTTTTCTCCCCTTGTTCGGTTGATTTAATACACCTATCGTTGGATTCCGAATGAAATTTTACGGTTTCCCTGCTCTAACGGAGATACATAATTTTCGAAATGATTGTACTAGGAAGTGTTACTCGTTTCCCTTTCGCTGGCAAAGAAATCTGATCGATACACGCGCTAATAATTCACTGGTTGACCCGAAAACGCGTTTACGTTTTTGCGAGCATAAAATAATGGATGAAAAGAAGACACTGTACTGCTGTACACAATAATTAGACACCGTTCAAACTAAAATTTTTATTCTTTCCTTTCGCGAATATCATTCAGGGTTGAAAGCAACTTACTGCCGGACCTTTACTTTACATCGTTATTATGATTATTTACTATGAAAAGTACGAGCCCTTTAGATATATTAACCCCTTGCACTGGGCTGCCCCCTCTGAAGGGACGTCCAGCAAAGAATTTGGATGTACCCTCTGTGGCGCTGCTTCGTTGCGGGTAGAAACTCGGGAAATTTTCGTAGGAGGCAGAAAAGGAAAGGAGGGGGCGCGTTTCGTCTGGGCCTGCTAATGGACTCATCAGTAAGGCTTTCTAGCAGGCCCTGCCGCCGATAGCAACCGAGGGGTTGGTCGAGCGCTTATGAGAGCGCGACCCCTCTGGCGGCGAGCATGGGAGGCGACGCCACACCTCTAAGAGAACACAACGATATCATTGTTTTAAAGTGACAAAATACATAAGCGGAGAATGGACAAAATTTACTTGGATGTTTACTATCTATTTCGTAAGAAAGTGTGTGAGTTAGTAGCAGGTGGTCGAAGAAAAGTCTCCGAGTGCAAAGGGTTAATAGAATTAATGAAAGAGGTGCTTTGTAGAGTGTTGTCTCAAATATATTTCTGTAGTCTAATAAGAATACGCAAATTTATTAGTGAAAATGCAAGCCATCTAGAGTCTTGTGAGGCATTTGCCCGAATAATTCTGCGAGAAAGAAGAAGGTTGAATTATTTACGAAGCGGGGAGGTATCTTTGGGCAATCAGCGTTCGCCGTAAATCGCGGTGGATCGTTGGGTGGATGGCCAGCGTCGCGTTGCTGGTCGTTCGTCGGACGCCAATCTAAATGAAATCTACGGATCAGACCGGGAGAGCAGAGATCATGGCGCACCGTAGTGCCGGCAGATTTTCTCGGAGATTGTACGCACGCAATTACGCAACGACGTAGGAAAGGGAGGTGTAATAGCGCCGGGAGAATTCCTCTCGCAGTCGAAACGAACGGCTGCTGCCCCGGCCACGGGTTAGAAAGTTATCGAGCACCGATACTCGTCCGAGTTGTACGTCAACCGGAAATAAAAGCGAGTCAAAGGGCTAATTCAGCACGAAAGGGAAGAAGCAACCAGTGTTTGAAATTTTATGAAAGAACAACGAGTTCTGAACACTGTAGCAGTCTTCGAAGATAAACAACGATGCCATAATATGTTTAGATTATCACGATCTTCATCAATTCTAAGTGTTGCGTTTTATAAACTCACTTATCGTTGATCACTTGTTCTTTGTTATTTTTTCGAATTCGACTTTAAAATTTTAGGAAACAAAAAAAAATTGATTTTTTTTGCTACGCGAGAATCCCCCCTTGACGCAAGCTCGATCCGTGAAACGGGAAGTCCATTGTCGATCACGGCGAAGATCGGGCGTTCCCCGACGTGTTACGGGAAATCGTCATTAGCATAGTAATGGCGGTTAGATTTTCGATGGAGGATCGATAAAAACGCGGATAAACGAGGGAGATAAGGCCTCTCGCCGACGCGACGGCGAACGGGGGCCCTCCGGTTATTAATTAGTCGGCAGTCAATTAACGGAGTGGTCGCCGGGGCGTGCTGGGATCGCCGCGCCGGGCGTAGGTTCCACTCGGATGGAAAAGAAGTTAATTGGTTAAGCCGGCGACGCAGCGAGACGAATGTTTGATAACAACTAGCGTGCCATCGTCAGGCGCGCGTGTCGATGTTGCACTTGGTTGCTGTTATTCCGCGGCGACTTTCTCGCCGTCGCAATTATAATGCGCTACGCCATTACGGTGCTACGTCTTCCGTGTTCGCGGCAATCTCGGTGTTTTTCTTCGGGGAACGCCCTCCATCGTGCATGTTTAACAGTCGTTTCTATGAAATCGCCGCGGCGCGGTGCACCTTCGACGGTCAGGCATTTTTACCGCGCAAAGTATCTATAAATATACCGTTTGAGATAATTACCGCGCGCGGAGAACACGAGAATTATGAAACGACGCTTTCTTCGACGCTGGTCTTTGTTTTGTCAAGGTTAACGGAACGATAGACTTCTTTTCAAGCTTCACCGTGGCTCGGTGACAATAAAATCCCTGTTGCTTCAGACGACGACGCCTGTCGAAGAATCCTGCTGGAGCACGAGAGGGAGAGGGAGGGCAAGCTGCGGGACATCGCGGCCTCCTTGACCCAGCCTCGTGCTCGAAGGATCAAACCAAGGACCTCCGAACCCACCAGAGACGTCGTCGACGCTGTAAACGCCGCGTATCAGGACAAGCTCGTGAGCATTTACGAATATTAATATTAAACCCTTGGACTTACGATTTAATTCCATATAATTTTTCAAATCTACACTATTTAATTTTGTTTAAATTCTCTTGGATCTTCTAAGGAATCGCAAACGCACAGATTTCGCGTTCGATATTAACAATAATAATTCCGTACAGATCAGAGGAGACCCCGACGGATGCGGGCTGGACATTTCCGGCATCCGGTACTCCCCCACTTCCGAGTTGAGGGTCGATCTGCCCGCGGAGGATTTGCTGAACATCAAGAAGGGCTGGCTGATGAAGCAGGGTCTCAACAAGGTTCGTTCAGGCTGCCATTTTTCGTTTCCCGTTCTCACGACCGGTCCGATTAACGAATCGAACGTTGCTCAGGAATGGAACAAGCACTGGTTCGTACTAAGAGGCTGCGGCCTCATGTACTACAGAGATCCCTGCGCGGAAGATAAGGGTATCATGGACGGCGTCATAGATCTGAATACCGTTACTGCCGTCACGCCCCTTCAAGTCGCAAGAAATTATGGATTCCAGACTGTGGTGAGTGTGACTGGAGAATTCGCTTGGCCGGTGATTTACAGTAATTAACATTCCACGCGGACGGAAATCCAGTTAGGCCTTACGGGAGGAGCTGTTCTCTCGCGCAATGAAAACACGTGCGATGCAAACTAGTCTCGGTCTACATTGTCCGCGAATCTCGGCGGAAGGATTAATCAGCGGGCCGCGTCGGTTGGCTCCGGGAAAGGATTGTTAATTATTCGTACATTTGGAATTTCTTCTACCGATGTGTTAACTAAAACCTGCAAGAACCTAATCTTACAGAAACTAACATGTAATTATACGCTGTTATACAAGTCACCTAAACCATTAAATCTTTGGTTATGGAACTTCTTTGCAAGACATATTCTCGATAAAAACCCTTTCGAATAGAAAAATTTAACCAGAAGAATAACCAAAGCGATGGAAGCGGTCATCGGACTGGAGCGTAGATTTTCTAGATGGTCAACCGAGCAAAGAGTTAACAAGGATCCGGAGTAGGCAGCGTTGTAACTGTCCGCGAGAGCTATAGTTACCTCTACCGTGAATCAGCCAGCGGGCTCGCGGTTCAATTGGATCGCCGGAATTAACTTCCGTGCTTAGGAGTGGCTGGAAAAAGTCGGTAACTCAATTTCACGGTAGAACAAGTCGGACGTTCGCGGCTCTTCTCCTATTCGTGTCACCGATTCCTGTCGTCCGACTGTCCCGCTGATCGGCCTAGATAGACAATGGCGTTTCCGTCTTGTTACATTCTCGACGGTTAATTCTCTTACTTCTCTCCCAGGCCTGGGACGACCGGGGATCCACCGTACTGTCCGCGGTCACCGCTGGCATCAGGGCCTGTTGGATGTCCGCCATCAGGAGGGCCGCCAATCTTCCCGATCCCGACAGCAACGCCGACGCCCTCGCCGTCTGCCAGGACACACAGCAGGACAACACCCCACAGTCGCCTACCGCGTAAGACCATCGCAAACTAGACTTTAATACTGTAGGATTTGCAGGAAAACAACTTTTCGACTTTAAAAACTCTCAACTCACGACTCTTTCAAACGACTCTTAATATTCTCAACTCTAACGACTTTTCGACTCTCTCTAACTCTGCCAAAACGTCTCTCATTTCATTAGCTTGCTCAACTCACCGAAGCCCAAACAACATTCAACCGATCATTCGTTCTTATTTACACACTTATTATATAATAATATCCTACGACACCTATATTAGATTTCAGTACCTACGTTTGCTTCGACTCCAAGTCCATCTCTGCTCCCCAGGTCGATCACAGATCGCGAGAGGGATTCCGTGGTACCCTCGACGTCCGTGACTCCGCGATCGGTCCTGTTCTCCTCCGACGAGGAGTACAGAACAGCGTCGGAGGGTGGAAGACGGGAGTCTGGCGATTGGTCGGAAGTCCCAGTCTCGCCACCGTTGGTGAGGAACGGCGACTGGTCCAGCGCGCTGAAAGGTTCCAGCTGGTCCGACTCGGCCACCCACGAGTGGTCCGAGCTACCACCGTCGCCACCGTTGACCAGAACCGCGTTGTCGAGGGTGAAGGCGCGCTCGAGGTCGAGTTCCAGGTCCAGGGTGTACAAGAGAAGTCGCAGCTCGCCGCCCAGCTCGAGAAGGAGCACCCTGGACAGCGTGAGGTCCGAGGATCTCATGATGGCCTGCTGTGAGCTAGGCGAGGACGAGGAGCAGTCCAACGGTCATCTGCAGAGCAACAGCTGTCTGTCGAGCGCCAACGACAGCCCGTTGATCGTCGAACTGTTGGAGAACCAGGTGTCCCTGTTGCGCGACCAGCTGGACCAGAATCAGTCCCATCCGAGTACGCTACTAGTCATTATCGAGCGTCAGGAGAACGAGATCGAGAGCTTGAAGTCACAGTTGAACGCAGCGCGGGCGGACGTCGCGAACGCCGAGAAGGAGCTGTCCAGACTGAGGCAGCAGAAGGCCGAGGCTTCCATCAGAGAGAAGCAGGTGGAAGAGCTGCTAGGCACCATCCAGAGGACGGAGCAACAGAGAGACAAGGACCTGGACGATCTGGAGAAGATGAAGAAGATGTACGCGAGGGACAAGGAAATGCTCGAGTGCAAGCTCTTGGAGATGGAGGCGATCCTCAGGGAGACCAGCGAGAGGTGCGAGATGCTGACCAAGGAGCTCGCCTCGAGTCACAGGACCGTCGAACACCTGCAGACGGAGATAGCTTCCTTGAGCGACAGACTATCGCAAGGTGAGTTCAAAAAACTAGGTTAGATATATTACAGATGCTATTATCGGGTTTTGTCGGATCCAGGAATCGAAGAAAACGAGCGTTTGTACGGGAAGGTTAGAGATCTGGAAGAGAAGGGTGGACTGTCCGCCTCGAGGGAGCGTGGGAGGAGCTTTGACTCGCTCAGCGACTTGACGAACATCGAACTAGACCTGGACTTGACTTCTCTCGATAAAGAAAGGTACGCTTATAATAAGTATTAAGTTCCGTATGTTATTAAATTCGCGATCTTCGTTCGCAGAATCATGGAGGAGTACGACGAGCTACGAAGTCGGTTCGAGAAGGCAATCCTAGAGATCCGCGCAATGCGGAAGGAGCTTCGCGAGGCTCACGCGATGCAGGACGCGCTGGAGCTGGAGATGTTCGCGCACAAGCAAGACGCGGTTAACGTGAACGAGACCAACCAGGCCCAGGTCCAGCTGATGGCGGCGAGGATCCAAGACCTGACGAACAAGTTGGCGACCAGCGAGAAGCAGGTCAAGACGCTGAAGCAGAAGCTGACGAAGGCGGAGACCAGAGACAAGAGGCGATCGCTGTCGCTGAAAGGTCGCGAGTCCTTCCAGATCTCCCAGGAGATGGAGGACAAGTTGCTGGACCTGGAGAACAAGATCTGCGCGATAGAACGCGGCAAGAGCATCACCGCGGTGGTCTCGTCCGGCATCGGTTCGAAGGAATCAAGTCCCAATCCAAAGAAAGAGAAGAGGAGGGAGAGCAAGAATCTGGACCGCGCCAGACTGCGTAGGAAGTCGCTGGACAGCGCGACGAGCTCCGAGCCGATGAAGGTGCTGATCAGACTGAGCACGCTGGAGACTAAGGTCGCGAACGTTACCGAGAACATGGCCAGCGACGCGGAGAAGGACTCCAGCGAGTGCAGCGAGGTCAGCGTGTCCTCCACCAGCGAGGTGTCGCTGGAGATCATCGCCAGGTTGAGGAAACTGGAGAGAGTGGTCTCGAAGTCAAAGAGGAGGCTGGAGAAGTGTCTGGGGTCCACCCAGGCGGAGGACAAGGCGGAGAAGTGTTTGCGCGAGGTGAACGACATCCTGGACTCGTGTTTAGAATGTAAGAAAAGCCAAGCTAGCGCTCAAGCGACCGAGTCAGTAGGAGTAGTGGTATCTAGACTAGAAACTATACTTAAGGATAAGCTGAGCGAGCTCGCGGCGAGACGGCAGACCCTAGCGCAGAACAATCAGTTGGACGATAGGGAGAAGACGAAGCTGATCGCCGAGAGGGTGGCGTTCGAGTTCGTCGTTCTGAGGCAGATCAAGTGCGCGATCGGCCGGTCGTTCGACAGGAGCGCCGTTCTGAGTGAATTGGTCGAAACTAGTCAGCTTGCCTCAAGCCTAATGCGTAAGATTCACGGAACCAAGCCCAAAACGTACCAAAACACGAGTTACATTCAGTATCTTACTAAAGTGTTAGCGAATAAGTTAGTGCTGGTAGGCGGTATACCGGCGACGGAGACGACGACGAAGGAGGTGGCCGCCGCGCGGGCCGAGAGCCTGAATTTTCTGCTGCAGAAGCAGCGGGAGGTGAACGAGGTGATGCGACGATACAAGGAGACGAAGCTCAGGCAGCTCGCGGAGGCACTGGCCGCGGAGACGCTTAGCATGTCCGACCAGGAGGACCTCGGGAAGCAGGTGCAAGGCTCGAGCAAAAAGCTGCTGGAGGATCGACACATCCGCGAGGCGTGGGCGTTGGCCCAGGAGACAGTCAGCAAGGAGCTCGTGCAGGCCGAGGTGTCTCACGTCATCATGCGTTGCGGTCAGATGTACGAGCAGAACGTCACGAGTATCACCGACGCTTGCCTCAATTTCGAGGGCACGGAAAGCGTGACGCTGGAGTCCTGGATCGACGGAACGCAGACGAGGCTGCGTCAGGAGATGGAGCTCTCCACCCGCGAGCTGTCCGACGCGTACGAGGAGTGCCTTCGTCTGATGAAGAAGAACAAAACGTCGATAGAGGCCAAGTACGAGTCCAGGCAGCTTCTGACGGATTACGCGGACGTGGTCGCGCACAAAGCTTTAATCGATGCCAGGATCGGCCTTCTTCAGGAGAACAACAGACAGTTGGCTGCCTTCCCTGGTGAGACGTTCGTATCTAGTCTTATCCGAAATGACGACCTTCTATCGTGCCTGTTGGGGGATGAGCACGAGTTCCAAAGCGATCCGATCCTCGACGCGGAGTACAGTTACCTTTACCAGCAGTTCGGCAAGGAGTGCGAGGAGAGGATATCCGGAAAGCAGGGCTCGAAGGAGCAACTGAAGAGCGTCAGCCAGAGTCTACTCTGTCTGGAGGAGGACCTCACCGAGCTGGGGAAACGTTTGAGGGAGAAGGACGCCGTCGAGGGCGTCGTCTGGTCCAAGTCGGCGACTTCCGCGACCGACTGGTCGACCGTCTGCGAGAAATGCTCTCAGCTACGCGAGCAGATCAAGAAGCTGGGCGACTACATGAACAGCCTGTCCTGCAAGCAGTGCGACCAGCTGCAGGAAACCATCCAGAGGATAACCGCCGAGCACAACGACGAGCTGGAGACGCTCAAGCGCAACCAGGAGAGGGACATGATGGACGTGAAAGGCGAACTGGACAGTCAGAGGCAGTCGTTGACATCTCAGTACGAACAAGAGGCGGCGAGTCTGAGGGAGAAGGCCAGGAAGCTGGAGCACAGACTGAACGCGATGGACTCCGAACACTCGGCTCACGTGAACGAGCTGAGAGCTGCTTATCAGAGATCGATGAGCGCAGAGCTGGACACCGACGCGGAGACGCGAAAGAGGTATAAGGAGGAGATCAAGCAGCTGAGAGCTTTGTGCGAGAAAGGGTTGCTGGCGATGGAGAACTCCCACAGACGCACCATCTCTGAGATGGAGGAGAAACACCGACAGGAGCTGGAGAACCTCAGGGTGGAGAAGGAACAGGCGCTCTCGGAGGAGACCCAGGCCACTCTGGCGGCCCTGGACGCCATGAGGAAGGCCCACGAGCATGAGGTGCAGAAGGAAATCGCCAAGTTCAAGCAGGAGTTCCTCAAGCAGATGCAGGCTCGCGAGGACATCGGTGTGCTTCACAAGGAGCACGAGTAAGCGATTCTCCGTTTCGTTTGCTCTCGGTAAATCGACGATATATTAAAGAACACGTGTAACGATTCGCAGGGAGGAAATGGAAGAGATCAAGCAGGAAATTCTATCGTTGTCCGCCAAGTATTCCTCCAAGTGCGTGGAGACCGCGGCCATGGAGGAGAAAGTGGGCTCCTTGACCAAGCAGCTCGCTCAAGCGCAACAGCACATCATGCAACTGGACGCCCGCAACAAACAGCTCAGGGCACATTTGGTGTTGGAGACCAACGACACCTCCATGGATGCGATGCAGCTGCTGAGGGCCAATGAGATACCCGAGCCCAGAGAGGAGATCCACAGACTCCAACAGCTGAAGGTAACGATAGAAACCCGAGATCCGGTCGCAATGTAGATTCGTGGTTAACAAAATGTACATTACTAAATTGATTAACTCTCGCCCGCAATTACGTATATCATGGTGTTCCCCTTACGAGCTTTTCGCCAGCGTCGAGGACCTGGTCGTTACCGTTTGCCCGTTTAAAGTGAATCTTTACGCTTTTAGAACGCGGTACCCGACTGACGCAATTGTAAATAAACGATAACATCAGCTAGAGACGCACTTAGGTACAGCAAAGCTTTTGTGTTCGCAAGCTTCATACGTTTTTGATCCTCTACTGATCGGACACGCACTTTTTGCAATAGCTACTGATGGGACTGATAGTGCCCAATCGTGGTGACAAGTATAGTTAATACAGTGTTCGAAAATTGTTGTTGAACTCGTCCCATCGCTAGTTGTTGCACAGATGTACAGCACAATCACTTTGATCAGGTAAAATATATATCGTCCTATCAGTCGAGGTTTAATACAATAACCCGTAATAGTAGCCATTTGCAATTACTCGACGATATCAGTGGCCATGGAGGTTTTACTGTACCTACACTACCGCTCTGGAGTTTGGGTACACGTACGGGTAAGAAGAAAGTCTATTTTGCTGACGTATAACTTCCCTGATTACGATACGTCCTTTATGTCTTCCTCAAGTACCAAATATCAAAAATCGAATCTGGTTTTGAACGAGGTGTTCCAGTGTGGCTTCTTGTGCAGCATTATTAATAATTATATACCTTAAAAATTACATCAATAAACCTTCCATTCCCTTGTCTATATTCGTGAACGTCAAGAAGAAAATAAGGATTCGCTAACATTAGCATTTGTCAGGAACAGAAATTGGTTCGAGGATCCCTAACAAGGGATTCCCAGAATTTCGAAAAATTAAGGCACACCCAGGTACGTAATAAGTAATATTTTTTATTGTTCAAACTCGCTTTACAAGGTTAAAATTAACCCCTCAAATTCCACTATTCTTTACATAAGATACGTTCATCTTTCCATGTTTGACATTTCTGTTGATCGAAGGAAAAATTACTTTTGAAGCCGTTGCATACAATTTATAGCCAATCATGAGACTACGCACTCATCATCAAGTCTTATATATTAACCCCTTTCCGTGTCATTTAGCTCGACAAAATCCGGACCCAAATGGTAGGCGTCAACGCGCGGTTAACAAATCAGACTTATGCTAAACTACTTTGTAACAGAGATTATAAGAATCGTGACCAACTCTTGTGGCGTACTGATTTGAAGTAAAATATATTCATGTTTAGGCCAAAATCTTCATCACGAGTCAGGCTCGTTATAGTATGGGTTGGGGTTAAAATCAACACATTTTTCCATTCACGCGGTATTCGTAAAACAAATCCATTCCTTCTCGTGAAATGGTATACGTTTGAAAAATGATTAAATCATACGTCAAGGGGTTAACACGTCGACTGCCATGATGGTTCAAGTTTGATTCAGATCTGATCCTGTAAACACTGATTCCTCTCCCCACCTTCGTCCAAGTCACAATTAACAAGTAATCGTCCAGAATTGCAAATAGAAGTATTCAAACCCGGATCGGTAGGGTGCTCGATCCTCGCGAATACCATAGTAATTGTCCACCATTGACCCACCCAGCAGCGATTTAACGACCGTTAACAGCCCAAATCGGCCGCACTGACGCATATTATTTTCGATATTTCACTAACAGCATGGGGACGCCTTTCGTGACACGTTCGGCGCGGCGTCGAAAACTTCGTCGCTGAACTGCTCACCGGCGTACTCGCCGCAGCGTGTCAGAAGTAGTCACGAGTACCCTCTGATCAGACCTGGGGGCGAGGAGCAGAGATTAACCGTCGAACGGCCGAAAAGCTCGGTGTCCACGTCGCAAATGACCGCGGCGGACAAGCCAGCCGCGTTCTCGTACAAGGTTGAACGAATAAAGTCGGTCTCGTTGCCTTATTCGAGCAACTTGGTTAGGCCGGGGAGTAGTTCGGGCGTTCCATCGCACGATAGGAAAGAGGTGAGCTTAGGGCAAAAGAGTCAGGAGCGTAACGGTCTGGCCTCGCCACTTTGGGACAGCTTAAGACCCAGGAGCGGATTGCCCCATCAGTATCAAGGTACAGAAGAAAGATGAACCGGAAACGCGCGAAAGCAGGTGGTGGATTGCGTTTTCGATCCCCTTCGAACGACTCTGCTTCTCTAAAACCTTTCAAGTATCTGTTGCATTTGTTCGCGGGTACGTTGCATCGAATGTCAAACGATTCGTTGCTTTTTTTTTCCTTTTTTTTTTTTATTGTCGATGCTACTCTAGAGGAACGTTCGTTTCGACGAAGCCACTCTTTCGTCCGCGGTCTGGCATGCCAACGGGAACGATCTCTGTTTATCTCTAACAACGTGATCGGGAACGCGAGCATCGGGATAGCTTATTTTGTGATTTGTTGATTATGCGTTAAGGAATAGAAAAGGGGAGACACGTAAGACTAACCGGGTGCTTTCGTCTAGAAATTAACCGCTTACGAAGACATCGATCGTTGGCCTGCGGATTTTCTGCGTTTGTTATTCTTTTATTTTGTTTTACGTATCGAACGATAAATGTTCGAGGGGTATTTTAATAGGCTAAAATAAAAAATCTTGAAGAACATGTGTATCGAATTATAGTGTAATTGTTTCTAAAAGTTTAATAGAATACACTTGTTGGATGGATAATTTTAATACGAACGCATAAAATCCGCAGTCTGGATCGTTTACTAAATGGACTGCGCGTATTCGGAATTGACATGTAAGCGTATCGTTGCGCGATAATTTGTTTGTATGTGACGCGGATCGCTCGGTTCGAGTTTCCTAGGCGAGAGTATCGACCGTCAAGGATCGATATGGCTGCTAATAGTCGCTGTTTGTTAAGTATAATATGCATAATTGTACTACTCGAAGGTTGTCTAACCCGGCTACTTGCTAACTGGATACATGTACTATTAACGGTATGCAAAAGTAACGCAAAAGTAACCCCTGCCTTGTGACGAATGTGATTCTGTACTCCTTAATCGTCTAATCAACGCGTTAGCTGATTTGCTATACGAAACACTTGTCGACGCGTCACGGAAATGGCGGTGCGCAGAAATCCAACAGAAACCATGTCACGGACTCGTCACATTTTTAAATACGCTATTCTGATAGAACTTTTTGAACCGTTTTTACCGGGAACCTATTTTTACAACATACAGTAAATATATCACAACATTACATATCCCAACGTTTCTGCGCACTTCCGAGCATCAGCATCGAACGATGCGAGTATATCTTAACTGTTGGGAACATCTTAGATGCGTAAGGAAATCGAGTCCCTTGTTTTACTCCTCATATCATCTAGAAAATAATTGATAGCCTCCGACGGCAGCGGAGTTACTAACTTCGATCCGACTGTAACAACCAGAGTCTCTTTTTCAAAGTTTTCGATCGCTGCGTAGAGTAAATTGGGGTAATTCCTGTTCTCAAAACTTGAACTAAAGGTTAAGACTGTGGTTGGGACTGTTCATACACATTAGATAATAAATATCACTTTTTCTCAAATTGGGGTTGACAGAGGGTGGTAAACACAAAATGACCGGAATTACCTTAGCTTGCTCTGAAAGCACACAGACCACGTTTCCTCCTAAAGCGATTCGTAACTCTATTTGTAATAAGGGTAAGAAACAAAGCATTGAGCGGAATCAAGGCAGACGTGGTAATCGTATTTCGACAATTATTTGATACGAAAGGTGGCACAACAGAGATGCGAGTCGGCGGCTCTGGTACCCGGTGGCAGGACAACAAGCAAACTGAAAAGCAGCAACAATCGGAGGCTTACGGCCTCCGTGCCGACGATCCTCACACGTCCCGCCTCACCGCGGAACCCCCAGCTCTCTCCGTTGCAGGTCCGTTTCTATTCTTTGCGAATCTAGCGAACGTTTCATAAAATCACCGCTGAAATTCGTCCACGGTCGTTTCGCCACGCATTTCGTCCGCTTCTGCGCTTCGTTATTTTTCCAAAGCTTTTGGGGAAACTCTGGGTTTACTATATCAGCTCTCTGCCGACGAGAAGAGGATTAAAAACAAAAAAAATTTGAATTTTCATTCATTTGACAAGAAAATAATATGAGAATCGAGGACCATGAAAGCCAAACTTTGAACTCAATTTCGTTTCCTCTTCTCGTATGCCTAGACGAGTCGTATTTTTCTCGGATTCTCGGTTTCGTTGGTACCTGTCGCGACTTTCCAAGCTTGCTTAGAGTACTCAGGGGCGCGTAGACTCCAAATTCCGGGGGTTTGAACTCGCGTAACGTTGCGTGACTCTCTTTGCAGAGCTGATGAGGTCTCCAGCAGTGAGGTGGTCCAGCAGGAGTTGTCGCAGCTTGCCTCCCACACCCACACCGAGTTACCATCACCCGCTCCACCCCCCACTGCCAGCGGTGGGCATGGTCGCCGAGAGGAAGAAACGTTTCGAGCTCTGAATTCTGCCGCCACCTTCCGGAAAACTCTACTGCTCGTAGAAAACTCGCGATGATTTTCGTATGGTGCTAAAAACCGGTTGCTCGTTTGCGCGTCGAAGACCTACGATTCCAAAGATGGGCAAAATTCTTGACCAGAAATATCTCAAATAATATTCGTTCCTCGTCGAGTAAAACTTAGAATTTGTATTGTATTTAGTATTTTGCTCGTCTCTGCGCGAATTCAGTCGTCATCCTGTTGAAATAGCGTCTTCGAGCGTACGCCGACAGCCACACGAGTAACCCTTTCCAACAGATAATCCACAAGCATTCGTCACTGCCACAGCGATCGAGTTTCGACGGTAGAATGGAGCGAGACGTATTTTCGCGTTAATCGATACGGTCGTACGGGATCGAGCTCGTCGTCACGTGACAATATTGAGCATGTTTATCAAGTAAACATGATTCAATAGCCGGAACGAGGCTGGGATCCCGATGGATACGTTATTCGTCACGGTGAAAAATCGCGGATCCGATTGGACGTTTGTCCGTTTTCGAAGGGACTTTTTATCACTTGGAACTTTTGCTAAGCACGTTTACAAGGCTGCCGTGTCACCAAACGGTCGTCGTTTGATATGCATTTAGACTTTGATACATGAATTTTTCCGTAGGTGCGAGTAGTAGTCGTTTTCGATCGACTTTCGCGAGCGACGCGCATTTTTTCGGGCATTATTTCACTGTCAGTCGTTTCTCGTACCGGTATAGCGATCTCAGGAGACCCATCGGTTCTGTTATTACTGTAAAATCCATTAGTTATCGAAGGACACTATCCCTTTTCCGACCACAACAATCAGAAGTAACCAGAAGACGTAGCCGAGTGGTTTCGAGCAGTCATTTGTTTTTGGTTCAGCTGTGGTAAATATCTTTCTGCTTATGATCTGATGGAGCAATATATAGGTAACACAATTGAAAACTTATTCACAACTAGGCTATTTGCTAATTATCCTCGTAACCAGAAGGGTCGACAAACATTTCCTGAAAACTATCCCTGGTAGCGAGAAACGGCCAAAAAAGCTGCAGATGCGAAGAGAGTACAGTAGAACGCCAATCAACTGATTTCTTCAGGGCAAATAGTAAGAAACTGTTTAATTGATTAAATCCGTCTTAATACATTTCTTATTTTTATGTCTCAAAGAAAAGCTAAATTTTGTAGCATCAAATCGATAACGGTGTATGGTTTATTTTTGAGTCCCGAGTACAGGAATCTCTGGAAATATGGCCCGAAAAAGATCAGAGGACAGAATTAGGCGTTCTACGTTGCCGTACAAGTCATATATACAGGTGTCGTGATAGTTAAAACGCGTTATAATGCGTACGTGTATCGGTGTGAAAACGTACAAACGAATCTGTTCGTCGAAATCGTTGAGTTTGTCGAATTGCGCTGTGTTAAGTTCTGAAATCGATTTCGTACAATTGCAAGATCCGTTCGCCATCTTGTGGCTCTACGAGGGGGCTAATTTGAATCGACGATAGGCTCAAAGTTCGTCTTTTAGGGAGGCTTCTATTTTCATTTTTCATTTTTCATTTGTTGACCACCGTTGATCGCGACTACCTTTGTTTCTCCTTCGCTCCCTTTGTTTCTTATTTGTTTTGTAAAGTCACTCGATGTTTTGTAAAGTCGTTTAAAGCGGGGACACGAAAGGACCAGGAACGTAACATTTTCTGTTTCTTTCGATTGTTTTTCTGTTTTGTCTATTCTCCTCCCTTTTTCTTCTGTCTCGTTAATTCGTTCGATGATCGATAGAAAGTATTTTTACGCTTGTTTCGCTCTTGTTATGTATAGATTCTGCACATATGAATATTACGGCGTTGTCACGTTGCACTGTGTATTACCGCATTCTCTCATCGTGTAAATGTTTTTCTTTTTTTTTTTGTCGGATCGCGATCATTTTTTTGATGTTAATACTGTATAGTTTATGACATTTCAATTTAAGGAGCAAAGTATAAATAGCCTAGAAATTAACCCCTTCCATATGAAAGTGGATTGTTTATATTATATGTTATTATTGTATTTCTATATTATATGTCGTCGCGGTTCGTTCCGGTGACGGTGTCGCTCGACCTGTCGTGGGCGGCGTCGAAGTAAGCGAAAAAAAAATGAAAAATAATCGATAACAATACGATTCATTATCTCTTATGTAGAGTAATTACTCAGGATTGTTTAACATTTATAATATATTACGATTATACTTATTGTATTTGTATTATAATTTATAACAACGTTTGAAATAAAATATAGTAACCATTGACGTGAACAATCGCTGCTCAAATTCATTTGTTATAATTGTTTTTTATGTTACCTGTTAGCTGCAAATAACATACTTCGAATAATTTCAAGATAACTGTGTAATGCTTGTTGGTACGAAACATTTAAGGAGAGGATTCAAATCATTTACGATTCGAATTGTCGCGGCGAGCATTGCGCATGCGCGTGCACTTCCGACTTACGACTCACGTCGTACTTTTCGAACAGACGCCTGCTCGTGATTGATAGTCGTTGCTAGTGCGCGGTACATTGTGCGAAAAGTGATATATTTTATGAGAATGGAGCCGACGTTTCAGTTCTACTTCGAGGACATCGATATTATGCTGGCGAACGTGAAACGGAGACTGATGCTGCAAGACGAGACTGCACAGGTACGTAAATTAGGTTAAGAACTTGTCAACGACAATGCTCAGCTTATGGCGGGACACGCCGCGCGTAAGAAAGTTTTCAACTATTGAAAATTATTCATTTTCGAGGTCTTCGAAATCGTGTAGACATTTACAGTTATTAATAATACGAACGTCAATCGAAATTAAGCTAGAAAGTACTAGGTTAATACGAAATTTTGAATCGTTGACACTTTCATTTATCGATAAAAATCATTGAATTTTCGTTTCGTGATATTGCGTAGACAGTCTCATTTTGGAATTTAGATTAGGTAGGAAAGTTAGAATGTTATTTAGGACAGATATTAGATGCGATAGATTAGGAAGAGGAACAATTTTGCAGATTACGTGCGTCGAGCGAATATCTAACCTATTTAAAAGTGGTGGCGCTGCAGGCAGCGAGGAGGTTCTTTCGAAGCTGATAAAGTACGATGTGCTGTCGACGGTTTTCGAAATTATTCACACTCCCAGCGATCGTCTTCTCCCGTACGTTTCACGTTTCAATAATAATCACTATAGCAGGTTCTAACTTTTTCTAACAACCATACTCCCGTTACTTTAATAGTTGTATTCTCGACTTTTTGAGCTTGATAAGCGCCCATCAAAAGTTTTACGAACAACACGTGGTCATGGATGCCATGGACGCCATCTTGAAAGTCGCAATTTGCGTTTTCAAATCTCGGTGCAAGGAGACGCAATTATTAGAGAAACTAATTCAAGCCATTCACAATATAGTATGCAGGTAATTAAATATGAAAATTGTCGAGACGTCTTTGGAAGGTCTTTCTATTATTTTAAACGAAATAACCAGAACTAGACATTTGTTTTTATTTTTTAAACTATGTAGAAATTTCTATAGCATATCTAAGTGTTTATAAATATTTTGGAACATTGAATTTTCAGAGCAGTAGAATTTAACGTGGAACTGAACGCGGTTTGCGTTCCACGGCAAATTCTGTGCCTCCTGAAGTCTTTGATTTTGGACGATAAGTTGGACAAGAAATTAAAATTTCCCGCTGTTGCAGTGCTGAATGTCGTTCTGGAAAACGTGGACGTAGACGAGTTGGAAGACAGCGCATTCGAAATTTGTCACAAAGCTCTTAGCTTAATGAAAGATATTGTCGAGTACAGCGACGACGATGCCTCGATTACGCTTGCTGCAAACGCACTGTGTGCTGTTTGTGCTTCCGGTGCTCGGTGAGGCTGTGTACTTTGAGTTTAAAGTTACATATAGGATGTTTCAAACCAGGGTTGCAAATAGTACTCGTTAGAATTTTCAAGAAAAATCTATTATTTAGAGATTCGAGTGACCAAAGTCTATTGTTTCTAGTCAAGTTTATTTTCGAACTCTTCGTCGACAAAGTTTGCAAAAGATCGATGTTCTCAGGTTGTGTAAAGTAGACAGCAACGTCCGCGGAATTTTCGACAAAGTTCAGGAAAGCAGAGCATCCTTAACGAAGATGATCTACCAGGCGACGATGAATACTCTGATACCTTACGTTAAAGTAAGTTACGGGACGCGAGATCGGTGTCGCGTTACTGGACCGTCTCGATCGCGATGCAACATATTTAATTACAAGCGTCAAAGGCCCTTTTATTCCTTCGTTCGACAGAACACGGAACCGAACGAAACGGACGGGGTCAGATTCCACGCGAGCTTCGTGACTTGTCTGAACAGCCTTTACAAGCTGGCCAACTGCAGCCACGACAACTTGTCAAACCACTTGACCGCCAACGGATATCTGAAGTACTTCTTGCTTTTAACCGCCAGGCTTCCGTAAGTCTCGTCGTTTCCACCCAAGGGGAAATACAATGAAATTGATAAAATTTTAAATTCAGTATAAATCGGGGTTAGGTACACAGGGAGAATCTCGTAATTTGATGAACCTATAGCTCTGTTCTGAAGATAGAAAGAACCTTAGAAATCAATTTTAAAGCGTTGTTTAAAATATTTTATAATATTTAAAAGTCTGTTATAATGTAATAAAAGTCTCGGGCACGATTGATGGCGACTTTCACCGTTTTAGAGAAAATTTGCGCCGCAGCACTTGCGCGCTTCTGTCGCGAATTATAACCACTCTCGGCGATAAATCACTGTCGATTGGCCAGTGGCCCGGGGGCACGACAGGCTTCGAGAATTTAATGCACCGCGGACTGCTCGACTTGCCAAGAGACTCTCAACGGTGGGACAACGTCGTGGCTCATCGAGGAAACAGTGCGATCGCTCTGATGGTGTTAATTTATTATCATTACCATGGCACCAGAGAGTACGAGTTCCTCTTCATCTCAGGGAAAATGAAAGATCGATAAAGGGGAATACGAAAAATATCAAACAAGTTTTGCAATTGGGGATCTTTCCTTTTCCACTTTACGCCTCTTCCCCTTAGATCGAGACTCTAACTAAAGTATTTCAGGAACATGATATGTCTGAGGTCTCTGATCTCGGGGATCGTCGGTATCCCCAAGTCTGAGCAGATTTCGGAGCAACTCCTGAAGGTTCTGTGGTTTCTGTTCGCCGTTGCGTCTGTGTCGCATCCTTCTCCGAACTCGGAACAGGATTACAGCAGAGCAGCGACGCGATTGGCTGTCGCGTTGCAATACTCGCGATTGAACGATTGTTACACCCACCACATAGACCTGCTTCGCTATTGCTTAAAGTGTCCCGACGTTCCCAGGGATCTCAGGAACAAAGCGTTGGATCTCTGGCTGGTGGAGTCCGACGGGGACATCGAACCATTGTTGACGTTGGATTGCGATCAAGTCGTTCGACATTATTTATTGGTATCCAAGTTTACTATATCGGACCTTGGAAATTAAAGAACTATTTCAAGTTTTGCTTTGTACGTAGCTTGTCATACAGAATGGTTACTCGGAGAGGATCATCAACTTAGCCATGAAGGGAATTCGCGAGATGATACGCGTCGATAACGCCAAGGAGATCGCTGAAATTGCTTGGCATATGCTACCCACTCTCCTTTCCACCCACCGTCAGGACAAAGGTTCGAATATTTATCTAGAGACGCGACTTTCTGTCCATTAGATTTAGAATATACTCGCCATCTTATTCTGATTCCAATCTACTTCTTCATATCAACTTATTTAACTTGGATAGTTCGTAATCACATGCAATTTCCTCTGCTACAATTAGCACTTTGCACTCGGCTATCCCCTTTGAAGGGACATCCATCAAAGAATTTAGTTGCATCTTCTAAGGAAACAGCGATATTATTGTTTTAAAGTGATTATATAGGACAAAATACATGAGCAAAAAATGTAAAAAAAGATATGTTTGCTTGGAGTATTTACTGCATATTTCGTAAGAAAGTGATCGAAGAAAAATCTCCGAGTGCAAAGGGTAATATTCGTCAAGTATCAAGAAATTCATTTCGGCGAAAAAAAATTTCAAATCGTTCTAAAAAAATTATTTTTGGTTGCAGAGGTCAGTTACAATCATTTTTCATGAATAGACATACCCCCGAAGTCCTACGCAATTTCGAGAAAAAAATTCAGGAAGGTGCCTTTCTTCGGCGAAATTAAAAAGTTTGAAATCATTCCGAAAAAATTATTCACCGTAGTGTAAACGGTTAGTTTAATTTTGATATTACCATTTAGTCGGTCAGTGGTACGTATATTCGCGCGGATCTAAAACAATTGAGGCCCACCGTTGAACTTAATAGCGGGATCGTCGATCGCGATTCCTCGCGTGGAATCGGTGACCTGAAATCTTCTCTTTGACCAACCGACGACGAACGAATACGAACGTTGTTCGCAGACGAGCAAATCAAGGCGGTGCTGGAATTGACAAACATTTTTATTCCGAACTGTCTGTCCCCGAGCGTAAGGAATCGTTGCGCCGACAGCCTCGTGGCCATCGTGCTGAGAAGAGACGCGGACTTAAAATTGAGGACGCTGGCAGTGATGCAGTCGTACGTCCTGATGGTCACGTCCGCGACGTTCAAACCGTTCACAAGTAAATACTCCACGGTGACGTACGAGAGACGAGAGACGTCGAAGGTAATCCTATCTCTTCGAAATTGCAGTTTTCGAGAGGTGTATCGCGACACCGAATTTCTTGGAGGAGCTGCTCGTCCAAGGATTCTCCGAGGACACCCCGGAACTGTCGGCAGTATGTCTGAAGCTGATCGCGTTTATTATTCACTGCCAGGAAAAATCCTCTGTCAAAGTAAACATTAAATATGCACCCTTTAGACCAGACTATCTTCTCAAATAATATGATTTTGCTCCTGTGCGATCTCCAGCGCGACAAGTCGCTGACGATCGACGCTCAGAGCTTAGCAGACTTGCTGTTCAACGCGAGAAAATCTCTTCACTGTTCCATCAATGGGATGCAGCTCGCGCTGGAACTTCTCACGCAGAATATCGAAGAGCCAGCCATCAGGTTGGAGATCACGAATAGCAGCGATCGCGCGAATGGAGTTGTCAATCTCTACGAAACTCTGCACATGATGCATGGAAAAGTTAGGTCTCGTCACGCTGTCGTAGAGATTTTGTTTTGACCAAAGATAATTTTGTTTAACAGAGCGACCCAATGCAAAGGGATCTCGTGTACCAGTGTCTCGAAGGCGTGATAACTTTCTGTCACAAGCACGTAGAGTTCTTATTGTGCCACGTGTGCACGTCGATGAGCAACGATGGACTGGTGGCGAGCATTCTGGCCACCCCCTTGGTGTCCTGCCACTTCCTGGAGTTCGTCTCGACCTGGCTTCGCTGCAGACGAAGATACTGCAACGACGAAGCGCCCTGGAACGAGAGATCCCTTCGCAAGACGCCCTTCGAAGAGACTGTGGACCGAATCAGGAAGTACGTCGACGCCACGAGGAACTCCAGGACGGACGCTGGGTTCAACAGTCTTCTCTACGCGGTGGGTCCTCCCTTTTGAACGATATTTCTTCGATTTTCAGTCGTTCGTTACGAAGGTGATGCAAATTCGTCTAGAGAAACATCGAGTCTCTGCGAGCAACGATTCTGTCTTCTTCATAATATCACAAAATATAAAAATACGATGGGATTGTTTTTACAAAAATTTTGATTAGACTGGTGCAGACAATAACGACGAATATATTACTGAATTAAATGGAAATATATTTGTTACAATAACAGGGAAAGAAGGATTGCACCACAATCATAGCGAACGACTCGTTTATAGAAGCGATTGCTAGCTTCGACGAATTGTATTTTTAGCTGTCGCAATTTAAAGATTGACCGCAAGGGACTGTAATGGACAGAGGACGGACGTTTGTTTTAACAGTTTATTTTACCCGTGCAACATGGTTCGTAACATTACTTTAACATGGCAATACGTGCGTACAAAAAGTAGAAAAAGATTATCCAGGACGAATTTAATTCGTCCGCGTGTGACGCGTGCGCTTCTGTGATTCTGAAATATAGCATTAGTTTTGGTTTTGTATCCGCTAAATTATCGCTCTCCTCGTTCTAATCTCCCTAAATAATCGGAGCTGTTCGGAAGCGCTGCGCACCTTTGGCCTTTGCAATATTTTTTTTTTTTATTTTTGGATGGCTTTGAAATCGTTTTCGTCTCCCCTCCCGGCGTCGTTTCGACTTCTCGTCGGCCGGTCTTTCGTTACTTCCGCGGTCGTCCGTTGCGCTGCATAAAGCAACCCTTGAAGGAGTTCAATCTCACGTCGATCTCCCCTTCTTCCAGCTGAAACAAAACCACCCTCCTCAGATCACTCGAAACCTCACGTTCTAATCCAACTTGGAACACTCGCGGTCTATCTTTCGTCCATTTTGTTCAAGCTTTGCGAAAAAGACTGACTTTTTCACAGCTATGACTCAATCTTGAGGGATGAATTTTATTTAAAATTACTCTTAAACGTTTCCTCTTTAACACTACTTTAAAATCCACTATTCAGTGTGGAGAAAAAATAATATATACTCCAAAATATTATCAGAGGGGCGAAGATTTCATCCCTTAAATTTCTCTCACAGTAGCTAAGAGATAAATACGTATTTCAGATCGATCTATCGATTCGTAGAGTTTTGTTAAAATCAACGTAGGATAGCTTGCGAGTGTTCCTTGGGATCACAGTACAAAATGACGCGTATACCTGGTCGAACAAGTAGATCTCTTTGTAACAGGACGGTGACACGCACTCGCGGATGCATCTGGTTTTGGCAATACTGTTACTTTGCGGTGGAAGCATCTTGCAAGCGCCGCTTTCTTCACAAGTCTGCTCGTATTGCCTGAAGAGAAGTTCCTGCGGGGAACGTAACATCAGTTTTTAGTGTGTCTTCGTCTTCAAATGCGTTTCTATATCGAATTAAAGTTAAAAGTCAAAGTTTTCTATCGAATCAGTCGGGGATATCTGTTACTTAGCGAGCTCAAGGGACTCGTACGACGTGGAAAATATAAACGGCGCTTGTAGTTCGCGATAACTAGATAAAATTGAGCGCAACAATTGGTTCGAGCCTCTTCGGAGATTAACCCCAATTAATGTTGGCATGGAGTTCTATTATTGGTACCGCGGGCGCGTTCAATTTTCTTCGAAGACAGCCTCCTTTCTCCCGGGAGATCAAGTCGATGTAAAAATTAAATTCATTATTGCTACGAAACCCGTTAAAAATTTATTTATACGAGGGACGTAAAGGTTATAATTTAGTAAAAATGGCAAATAAACTTGTTACTTAAACGCACGTTTTCAAGTCACAGAGAAACATAATTTTTGTCGTATTCACGATGGTCTGACCACAGACTGTCCACTTCCCTTTACGCTTCTAAATTCTCGTACTTCACATTTTTCCACGCGTTATTTAAAGCACGTTCTCTTTCTTAAAATTTCATTTCCACCAACCGTGGCCCTCTGAAGTCGTAGCAATTTTTAAATATTTAGTTCTGCTTAAAATCGTCAAAGTAACATCCAAAGGAAGATGAAAAATTTTCTCTTTCGCGCGAAATTAAAAACCCATTCATACGATTAAATTTTAAAGAGAACACGTTTGTAGCAACTTCTTACAACGGGCTTTCCGGGAGCATGTAACGCGATAATGCAGATTAAGTAAAAATTCTACTCTTTTACCTTTGCTTCGAGCTCCTTTCGCAAGCTGTCTTCCATTTTAATTCTGTTATAAAAAAAAATAAATACGCAAAGACTTATGAGTCTTTAAAGATGGGTCTTCAAAGAGATCGGACGTAGATAAATACGATTGGAAGGAATTGGCAAAACGATGTGCATCGGGCGTAACAAGTTGGTGCAACAAGTGACGAAGAAACGAAAGTTTGGACACTCGTGTTTTCGACAGAGTAAACAACACTTTGAATAATTGATTCTAATTCAGCGAAATCTTTTTCCCATTGATCGACATGGTACTCTTTGCTCCATTCTGTCGCAATAACCGTATCGGCGACCGATACCATCGAAGCACGCTCTCGAGCACTTTGACTGTCTTCGGGTTAATGCCAAATCGATTTCACCCCTTTGGCGAAACCACCTCCGTTCCGTTACGTCCCCCATGGGAACGTTAAGTCGAGCTCTGCGACGGTCCAACATAATGCGTCGCTCAAAGGATATCGCAGGAATTGGATAAAAATTCGAAGCTCCATCGTTGACACGGTCATTTTGAAAGTATGGCAACAAATGCGATCACAGAGAAACTGGATCGCCTTTGGTGAATTGCTTGGAACTTTGAAATTTCGTTGCAATCGGGTAGTAAAACAATACAAAGCAATTTTCTACTCTTTGGAATTTATCAGTCCTATTATTCGGCAGACTATTTAGAACGTTATATTTAGGTTTAAAATAGAATAATTATAGGGCAATATTTTATTTAAAAAGCCGGTTCTAACGATCAATATGTGAAATAATTATCGCGATGGAAATGTCACGCATATGCACGTAACTTCGTTATTCCACACGATGTAGCTTGTATGATATGTTCACGTAAATTTATTATAGTCTGTAGTTTTGAAATTCGTACATCGATAGTCACGATAATCTAGAAATCGAGTCGACTTTGGAGAAACAAAGTAGCAGGATGTTGAAAACTTAAACGCGATTCGAATAATCGTCGCAGGTTAGGTTGATCCTTTTCCATGGGGGGATGTTAAGCCGATCGACCCTGGCCAACCCTCTTAATGTAACCAGTCGGTCCGAGGACGTTGCAAAAATCGGTTTGAAATTCTATTTCGCATCGAAATTCCTTTTTTCTCAAAGAACAACGGAACTATGCTTCGAAATAAAAAAAAAAAATGGAAAGATTGCAAACTTTATCGAGATCCAAACGACCGCCTTAGGTTAGGTCGACCCTCCTCTGAACCAACCCTCTTCATAATCGAATTACTCTCAATATACCGTGTCAATCTATTCGAAATTCTGTTCCACTCGAACCTAGACCCACCATCGAAGATTCCACCTTGTAAAATATACTTTCCACGTACGTAACTGTCCTCTACCACCGACCACAACAATCGTAAGAAAGTTCACAGAGCTCTGTTTACGAGATATCGTGTCGCACGTTCGTGGAATTCACTGATCGCGAGTATAGTGATCGCCACGCATTTGTGGAATTTCCTGTCGCGCTATAGAGCAGCTGTCCCGGTGTTTGGGGAAAAGCGCCACCCCCAAAATAAAGATCGCCAACCATAACCTCTACCAGCGATCAAACGCGTTTCTGTCTCGTAGTTCGCGGTTAGGGTTCGACTTACATTTTTGGTGGTCTCCTTGTACGGGTACTCGGGGAAGGTGAAGGTCTTCGCGTGGATTCCTGGCCCCTGTTGTAGGTGTCCGACGACGAGGATCAGACCGATCGTGAACGCCACCCCCGGCGCCATGTTGAGCAGCCGGCTACGAGATCAATACGAAGGGGTGGCGCTCGCTTACGTTCGTTTTCCTTCCACGGGCTTTTCTACGATGCGGTTGTAAAAATGCCGAAATCGACGGGGAGGATACGCGCCCAATCATCCCTCAATGAACCTGTCGATTCCCCTTAGCCGCTTGTCCCGCGAAATTGACTTTTTAAGACCCCCTATACGGGATCGGAGGGGGTCAACCGGAGAGGACTTTGGCGCTGGGGGCGACATCGACGAGGATTCGGTTAATCCCCCTCAGTGTCAGTTTTTGGCTCGGCCAGTCGACGAGATTCGGTTTTTATTTTCCTCCCAAATTGGATACTCGAGCCCCAAAAACGGTTGGCACTGCGGCTCGAGATCCATAATTCTACGGGCTAATAGTCGTACTTTGAATTTTCTTGCAATTAAATCGGTTAGACTTCGGTCGAAGAGGTTTGGACAACTCTTAAGTGGACTCTTAGTCTCAACTGAATTATTTTACTTAATGTTGATTTTTATCAAATTAGTAAGCGGAAATCAACTTTCCTTTAAAATATATTACACAATATTAGTTTAAACTTGTGGAGGCCCCCAATAATCCACTGAAGGATTAATGAAATTCGTTTCTATTGGATAATAAACTTGACCGCGAGGACCAGAGTTTTCCATATAAACCTGTAGAGATATGAGTTTGAAAATTCAGATGTGGCTAACATCCAATAACGCTCGAAGCTTTCCTTCGGTGCTCCGCATAACATTGTCTTTGATATGCAGAATCGCAAGGAAAGAACGTGTCAAGTAGCCAGTGCTCGTATTATTCGCGTTTTCATACCTTATGCAGCATCGTCGCAACGAAGTTGTTTATCCTCGCTAATCCTAATTGTTACTGTCTTTGGCAGTAATAATTTCCACGATGCCGGATTTTCAAAGCAAACTGAACGCGTTGCTGGCTTTAATCACAGCGAGCCAAGAGTATAAAGAAAGTTCCATTAAATTCTTTACGCTCTTTATACAGGCGGTGATTAAAGTAAAACGAATTTCGACTAATTCCAAAGTATGGGATTGGAAGAATTTATTAATACTGCAGAGACGAGACCCTTTCGCAATTAAATCGTGCTCGTCTGCTTCCACCAGCGGACTGATAAAATAATCACCCCGTCCGGAGTGACTTCTATTTACCATACAATTTTAATTTGGTGATCAACGCAAACAACGTTTCCCGGAAATATTTTGTTCGCGAACGAAAAAGTCTCTCGAATCGAAGCACAAATATTATGACTGCGTCCACAAAGGGCCCGCCGATTACCAATAATTTCGTATTAGTCGTAATCATCCCCCCCTCTGAAAGGAGGAGGGGGCGTGTAATCCGGCATCTCGTTAATCCTCCGACGTTCTCCAGCACGAGAACGCCCTCTAATCCTTTTCGGGAACGGTTGAAAAAATTTTCCACCGCCGCGGAGAAATCCAAAGTGCGTTTCCCTCCCCCTTCGAGAGCTGCGGCGCGTTCATCTTGTTTATCCGCGCGCTGGAATTCCGGGGAATCTGCTTTATCCGCTCGAAACAATATATTTAAGCTTCCTACGGCAGCAGAAGTATTCGTCGGAAGCGAGGGAAACGGAAGGACAACGAAGACGGGGTACGCGGGATCGTCTCGTCGAGCGTACGCTCGAATTCATCGATAAATCCGCAGCGTACCGACTCGTCTGTTTTGCATAAAACGCGACGGAGCTCGCGCAACGGAGCACGATGGCATTTATCGTCGCGATGCACGCGCTCGAACGGGACGACGTTTTTGCCAGCCGTTGCGCACCACCAGCTCCGCGTGCACCGAACCACCCCCCTGCTCCCATTAAATCGAGATTTCGGCGGTGATTAGCGCCAGTTTACCTCGCCCCCCCCCACCCCTCAGTCGATAGACTTTCCCGATAATTTTCCCTCGGTCCGAGGAAATTTCGATCCGAACGGGAACGTTGGTTTCCGCGGTTTCCGGCCGCCGCGTCCATCCATTCTCTGTCCCCCGGAACGCGTTTCCATGAAACTTGGCTTTCTTTTCTACCGCGTTCTACCCGTGATTCCATTTAATATGTCATTTTTTTCATGTCCACAGAGGCTATTCAAAATATTTAAGCACCGTATTTTGGGATTTCCATTAAACAGATCAGATTATCGCGTTTTTGGGGCAACGAAGATTAAAAATTCCGACGGTGTGCGTTTATCCGGAAGTACCATGTAAGATACGCGAGTACAATAATACGATTTAGCAATTTCCGTAACGTTACGCGATACGAGTGAAATATTATTTTTGGAAACTCTGTTTGCATACGTAATTCATACCGAAACAAACTTGGAATATAATATTCCGTTACCGTCACAAAATTTACTCTAAAATAAACGATAACTTCCTGTAAGAGCCGCTAAAGTGTTTCACGATAGTATACAAAATTGATAGTTATTTTTTGCCGCGAGAAGTATTATAAGACCTCTTAGGAGCGTCTTAGAACCAAAAGTTTAACCTTTGGCGCCTCAAACTTGTATCGATAATCAAATAAAATAAGATCGTTCGTCACCTGAGGAGAAATTTAAAAATTCAAACGTGTTGTAACGTGGGAAAAAGAAAATCGACGGACGAATTTGAAACGTGAATTAAAATTTTCGTGCGCGTCCGCGCGTAACCGAATATCCGGACTAATTAAACTTGGAGCGCCCGGAAACGGGAGAACGAAAACCGCGGACTCGAAGCTTTTTTCCGAAAGTTTCGACGTCCAGCGGAAAATTTGCAAAAACTCGAAATCCTGGCCGGCTTTTTAATTACATGCCAGGCCCCGTTCAAACAACCGAACGCAAAACCATGATGCACGAGGTACGCAACGTTTCCGCGCGAAATTCCATCGATTTATCGGAGACCGGGCTTCGCGTTGCTGTCTGGACCGATACGAATTTTTTCAGTGGACAAACAACGCAATTTCGAGGATCTTTCGATGTCTCGATGATTAAAATTGGAATTTATTACGCATTTACCTGATACATAAATAAACACGTGACTCCTTGAATAAAAGAAACACTCTGTATTTCTACGTCATTATCGATCTCCTCTCTCAGCTGTCTTCCTTTTAGATATCGTTTGTGCTGCAGATCGATTACAAAAACATACACAGACATTGCCTTACAATTTTAGAATATTACTAATCTATTTCTAGTACAATACACGTACTAAAAAATCGAAAACAGCATTCCTTCTGGATCTCGATCGTAATCTAACGAGTCAACGCGAGAAGCATCGGACGTTCCGTCAAGAATTAAAATTGCAATTCGCTCATCGCACGATCTTCCCGTGTCACTCGTAACCATACTTATTTACAAAGATTTATTTTACATTATCTCTTCATCGCGCTCGTCTCGTAAGTCAAAGCGAGCCGTCGTCGTTCCAGGATGTACATTACAAATTTTAATTACAAATTGTTTATCGTATGATCTTGTGTCACTTTGTAGCCCACGCAAGCTATAGTAAAGAGCTTCTATCCTTCGGAGCACGTCGGTCACGCGTTCCGCGTCGCGTGACAACTGCGATTGACGTTTCCTCGTTCAACCGTGAAATAATATCCGCATTGTAATTACCATGCAAATTCGTAAAACACCGCTTTGTCCATCGTAAGATACTCGATACTTCCCGTAATAAGCGTTTAGAAACTCACGACCGTTCTCCAAGGATGCGCGTTAAATAAAAATCTTTGTTTATCAGAGATCGTCGACTCTGTTCCTCGAGTTTTAACATTCGATTAACCCAGCGATCGGAGAAAGGTGTATTATTTAAATCCGCTCGTCGTCCGCGCTGGAAGACAGAGGCGGAAGTTGATTTAATTAGAGTGTAATTAAGTACCGGATGGCAGGCGGAGTCGGTTGATCTAATTGCAACGATTAAGAGAATTGTTCGCGCGTTCGAGCCGCCCTACAGGACTTTTTCGAATGGCTTTTGTTTCCGCGCAACAGAAACGTCGTCCGTTGGGAAAATTGCAAGTGATAAATTCAAAGTTTCCCTCTCTCTCTCTCTCTTCTCTACGTCAACGGTGGCCGTTATCAACGACAGAAAATAAGATTAAAAGCGTCGGGCACCGAAATCGTGGAAGCGAATTTAATTATCGCGTCCCCGTTGTTCCCACGACAATTTAACGACGAAGGTTAGTTTGCAAATTGACGGGGAAATTAAACGAACATTAACGCGGACGCTGTAACCATAACGATTCGGACGAACTTTTATTTCCACGTTTTTTTTATTCGATCCGCGAAACTCAGCAACAGGTTTTCGGAAAGCGCCAGAGTCGCGAGCTTTTTTTATTTATTTTGTCATTCGTTGCAACGGGTGCGACGAGTTAAATATTTCAGAACGTACGGCGTACGCTCGTCCATTTTTGTAAGATGTTTCGGTGCGTGTTTTTTCGTGAAAAAGAGTCTCCCATTTCGTTGTGTAATTATTACAATGTTTCCTGTGAGCGTGCTTTGTTTTTACCTTCCAGCACGGCGAATAAAGCCGTTGAATAAATAAGGAGAATACAATAAACACTGGCTGCTTCGGGGATAAGTGAGTCGAAACACAGGGGTCGGGAGCACGGAGGTGAATAAAAAGGATTGTTCGGTGTTTCGCCGTTGGGGTTGGTCGCTCTGGCAATTCTCCGCAATTGCGAATCGTAATTACGTCATTGCGGCCGCACGCGCGTCTATCAATATACCACGCGACCGGAGTTGATTTAACGTTAAAGCTATTACCGTCTGATCGTTCGCTGCGTCCAGCCGCTCGATAGCGTCGCCTCGGAATAAATTATTCGTTATTTTCGAGCCCGGTCAGCGTCACCAACGTCACCAGTGATATTTTATTTGAATATTAAACGGAACGCGGTGAAAATCGCCGGGGGAACGCTTTCTTGCTGTGAATGCTCCCTATTCGCAATTAACGCGAGTGGAGAATAGGTGTGTACGAAGGATTATACGCGTTGCCGGGCCAATGCGAGAAAAGCTGGCGGTAGAAACGGTAGAAAAAATTAATCCGATTGCTGTACGCGTTGGCGAAACCACACCGCTGTACAGGATAACTGAAAACGAATAATACGAGCATAGGGCGATTCTTTGTACAAAAATATGTCGAAAACGAGGTATAACATTTTTCGATACCAGGCCCCGTTTTGGAGGAAATCGATTTTCAAATTCCTTGGGGCACGCTGGTCCCCCAGGGCTGACCATAGCTCGATTTTTTTACTTGCGTCGGTGTTTTCGAAATTTTGACGCTGGTATCAGCTGTTTTAGCTGGGCGGATCTGGTTAGAAGATAGTAAGACTGTCGAAAAATAAATAATATTGACGTTAATTAATGTTTATATACTCTGTATAAGTAGAAATGATCGCACGTGCTCCAAGAATCTTCAACATTGATTCTTTCGAAAACGGCAGTTCGTATCGAATAACATTATTCTTCGTTTTTCATTTATTTTAACAAGGAATCATACTACTCCTGATTTTATGTTAGATTTCTTCTTTGAATGTTTTAAAACGTTGTGTTCAGAAGTTAAAAAATTAGTATGTAATTATCTCTGAATTTGTTCTATACTTCTAATTTATCGTCAGCGTTTTTGCAGGCTAATAAAATGTCCAGCAACAAAGCATCCGACGATTCTCCGCGCTCCGTTTAATATTCGAATAAAACGCGTCGTAACCCTAACTCGTTCAAAAGTAACGAGTAATTTTTCACCGGGCGTCTCTATCGATTCGAAAAATTAATCCGACAAGTGCACGTCGTTTTTTCCTCAAAGGAAAACAGAACATCGATCCGTGTCGCAGCGAATGTTTCGAGTCGCTTGTAAAAAGTAGAATGGTTATGTCTGCTCCCGACGCATCACGACTGCATTTCCTTTCCAGCGTATTGAAAAAGCAGATCGTTGGTCGCGATGTCGGTCGCGTATAAATCAATCTCGACGCGACGTGATAAATAGTAAAGTAATAGTGACACGGGCATCGGTTTTCGAAAAAGGGAATTCGTGTAACGGGCATTGGCGAACGGAATATTTCGTAGCGATGGGACCGAAGCCCGATGCGTCATCGGGAATTCGAGTAAAATCTAACGCGAAATGTTTGATATTTTTAATAAATCCATCTTCATTTTAAAAGACTGAATACTTACGAGGAAGTTCTGTGTTCTGAAAAATCTTTTCGTCTCGTTGTGGAATAATAATAATATATCTGTTGAAGGATCAACAAACAAACCGTGAAAAGAGTGAGGGAATTCTCTTTTAATTAAATCCCTGTAAAAGAACATAATTATTTATATCTTTTGTCATCCTCTCGTTAATTATCACATTCCAAATATTCAGATCATTTAATTTCCTCATGCACGAACGATTCAATAACTTTTTGCAAATAGAATGTCCCAGGAAAAGTTAATTATTTACAGCAGTGCTCGTGGTCGTAAATCAGTTATTAAATTCTGTTCATTAATTTCGTACGTAACTTCAACTTCTATTTTTCGTATCATATATTTCTTATTTTTTTACCAATTAGGGGAATAAAATATTTAAAATAAATGTTCGACGTTACGATTTATGTTTATTTTACGAAAGTTTCGTGGAACCGGACAATTTTGGTGGATTCGAACGGACGTGGGAGCATCGATCTGCTGACTTTTAGGGTCAAACCGGGGGTGTTACTGACCAGCACATCGACGAACGTCGATAACGTGAATGATTAGCTGCGTGAATAGAATCTCCAGAGACACTGGCTCGAGCTACGGTCGCAAGAAACACGAGAGACACGAGATATGCACTGAACTGCAGCGAATGCAACATGCAGCAGGTGCAAGGGGTTAGATGACAAAGCTCTCAAAGGATTTGTTTGGCCCCGCGTCAACGATTCCTATTATTGTCAATCCTTATTTGCTCTGTCAATAACGGGGGAATCTTGTAGCCACGTAGAATCACTGTAGGTGATGGTACTTTCTCGTTCTCCATAAAATAGATAAATCAACGACAGAGAAGAGCAGCAATGGGATCGAATCCCGATAGATTCGATAAAAGTGTGTCTAATAAAATATCGTGGATTTGTTTATGCATTAAGATAACGCCACTGTTGAAAAAACGAGGCGAAAGTTTCTCGAATGTTTGTTAAAAAATTCGTACCTTTGCACGCGTTATAATTAATCCCTTAAAATGGAACAGTATTTCTCGCTGTAAGAGAATTATTTATCGTTCGTGAGGATCAACTACATGAACTTTTATCTTTATTTGGGTTCGCGTCTAAATTTAATGGAATATATCGTTACGATCGCCGGCGTTAAAATATTTTTCCGCGCGATTCCATCGCCGTATCGCAACCCGTGTGAAATATCGGTTCTCAGTCTCTATCGGTAATAAATTATACAGTAAAATCGCCCCGAGCACTCCCGACGTTTCCACCGTTTCGTTCTGTTCCTTTTCACACAGGATATGGAAAATTAATTCGAGGATATTTAAAGCAGCGTTTAGAAAACGCGTGGTCGTCGTGCAATTTAGCCCCCTCTCCCGAGTCGTCGTAACGTTTAATGGCGTTTAATAGGCGCAGTTAACTAGCCCTTAAATAAACTTGGCAAACATGGTAATTTGTGGTGACGCTGGGCAAATTCTACTCGACCGATTATTCACTCGGTCTCCAATTAAACGCGCCAGACTGCACGATGCCCTATAATGATGCGTATTCCTGCCTCAAAGGCGTCCATCGCGTTGCACGTCATTATATTACAGCCCAGATCACGTGAAATTAAAATATAAAGGACGACGAATAAAAACTCTGCGCTGCAATCTCGTCCTCTTTCATGGCGGATCGCTATAGTTTACTGCTTCATCGACTTCGAAGAAAGCGTGCCCCGTTTCCGGTTCCAGTGGCGTGGATAATTTTTACGGAACTTTGTTGGAAACGTTGTTTCGAATAAAATGGTAGCCCGACCGAAGAAACGGGGGAACAATATTCCAAATGGAAATGAATATGAATGCGGCTCGGAGGATCTTGTCGTGGCACTTCTAACTTCGCTGCACACTTCTCTGGGCAGGATGGACGATAAATTTAGTCAAATTAACGTTCCGTCTAACGAAAACGGAAGATTGGGCGAGAGCCGGGTCAGAATATTCTCTGCGAAAAATAGAAAATCCTCGAAGTCTTAGCAATGAATATCAAAATTAATTCTAAATTGAATTGGTGTTGGCCTATCGTCGTGAGTGTTGTTTTTTAGCAATTCATGTTGAATCTCGTTGATGTATCGACACGAATGAATGTGAAATAAATTCTTAGACCGTGATGCAGGCAAATAATAATATCCAGAATGATTGTGTGTCTAAATTGGTGTTGACCTATCGTTGTGAGTGTTGTTTTTTAGCAATTCATATTGAGTCTCGTAGATGTATCGATACGAATGGATGTTAAATAAATTCTTGGACCGTGATGCAGGCAAATGATGATATCCGTAACGTTTGGAAAAGGTGTGTCTCTAATTGGGTGAGTTTGCCTTTTGTCGCGAGGCGTGGTGTATAATAGGAAGAGCGAATTCGAGCGATGCGGGCCGTTCGTCGGGTGCAGATACGGCTGGATGAAGGACGAGGCACATATTTCTGGTCAGGATGGGAATTATCTGTTTTAGAAGCACGAAAACGGCGGACGCGGAGCCCCGTGCTAGGGCGCCGTTTGTCAAACATTTGGCACGCCGCCAAATCCAGGCCCGTGTGCCACCTGACCCCAAGTGCAACAAGTACAATTAGGAAAAGCAGAACTTACGGGCGAACTGACCTGCGCACCGTCGAACCTCCCCCTCGTGCAATCGATATAGAGAACCGCGATAACGAAATTCTGCTGACCGGAACCCGAAGGAACCCGCTCGTTTCGCACGAACGGTCATTTTCCGGGCGGTTCCCGCGTCGAGATCGAACGCCTCGATATTAAACGCGAAACGCCACAGCGATCAATTAATTAAATTTCCCGCTGCCCGTGAATTTTAACGCCGCCGGGCCGTTCGAGCAATTTTTGTTCCGTTTATCGGGTTGCACGGCAATTAACTCGAATCGTACGACTTTGTACCCCCTACCGTGATGGAATTCTACCTGTTGGCACTCTCGATCGTTATATCTCAGGACCGTAACCTGATTATGCGTCTCTGAATGTTTACGAACGCGAGTATTTCGTTAATTTCACTGTGATATCGCAACGGGCCATTTTTATACAGCTTACCATTTATTTTGGTAATTAAATTCTTCGAAATTTGACGGTTGTTGATATTTAGCTGTTAATATTAATCCCCACGTTGAATTTGAACGCTTTACAGTAATCTGTATCGTGTAATAGGTGCTCCAATAGCGATTTGATACGATAACCTTTCGCGTTCGAGATAAACGAACCTGTACCGACGTAATATGCAATATATTCGTGCACACGGGTTATTCAACCGAAATATGCAAAATAAATATCCGAGGTCCGCCAAAGACGGAACAAATTTCGATATAAGCTCCACTCTGAAATCTCGCTGTTTGTTAATCCGTAAGGATCAGAGATTATTTACGAATTTCAAACTCTCTGTGGTACTCGAAGCGGACGGGACGATAAAAATTATGCCAACACGGTTCTGCTTTCACGTTGGTGGATATCGTACGGCGTTTACAGCGCGCACCACATACTACGCGTTGTTTAGAAAATATATTTTTCCCGGCGATCGTGGTAATTACGCTGCACGGTGCTCCGTCTCCGCGACGGTTTCGCGGCGCGGCGGAACTCTCGCGCTTTGTTTATTATTTTAATACGAGCAGTTATGGCCGCGTAAACACCGGGGACCGGCATAAATTAGCCGCGGGTCACGCGCAATTTTACACTGTCGCGGTATGCACGGGTCACAATTTGTTCGCAGTTGCAAACCGCCCCCGTGAAAACCGTTGAATCGCGCGCTCTTTGTTCACCTCGTGGGAACACGCGAATATTTCGGCGAACACTCTCGCTTGACGGCTCATTTCCTTTCCTGAAACCACCGAAAATTAAAAAAAAGTAGTTTTTAAACCGTACCGTGTACGAGAAATTTTATCGTAAAAGACACGAGTCAATTACGTCCTTCGAAATCATCTGTTGTAATAATAATTGTAATCAACTCGAGTATCGCGATAAATTTAAATTAATTTATATGCAGTACAATTTGCAATGAATAGGATTTGTCTTTTCATTTCCTTCCCCGAAACCATCAAAAATTAAAAAAACATAGTTTTTAAACCGGACCGTATCCGAGAAATTTGATCGTGGAATCCTAAAGACACAATTATCCCTTTCAAAACCATCTGTCGTAATAATAATTGGAACCGATTCGATAATTTATATGCAATTTGCAATGAATAGGGTTTGTCTTTTCTCCCCAGTTTTTTAAAAGTTGCCTAAATCCGGCTGCAATTTTTCGTTTCTCGGGATCGTAAACAATGCATCTTGCAGCGATTATTGCAGCTTAAGAGCCTCCTGCGTCTAACATTCGCAACAAATCACTTAACGCCGTAAACTCTGGAACAGGGTTTCGCGGATCGAACTCTCGCCGCATTTCCTCAGTTAGCGAATCTCATTACCGAAACGCATCGGCCGGCGGTCAGCGAGTGTCATATAAATTTGCAACACAATATCGCTTTATCATTGCCTGACATTCGCGGAATGAATTATGGAACGCCGTAGCCGTCAGACTTTGCTGGAACCGGCAACGAAATCGTTAAACCGACCGCGTGGTTGGGTCATATTCGACCCAGATTCTTCCTGTTTCGCTTTAGAAATTTGGTTAAATTAATGTTACATAGCTTCATAATTGTCTTCCAGTGGTTACGTGGGCGTAAAACAAAGTATAAAATTTATATAATTCGATTATTAACAGCATATAATATACAATTGCATGTACATATAAACAGATTGATTGTATAGGGATATGCTCGCGTGCGAACTGCCAGTGGCAATAATTGATTTCGTAATGTAAACTTTCGATTGTTCGATAAATAAGTAACGCGGGTAAATATTTTGCATATCGTTAACATTATAAATAATATGGGTAACGTTTGAAATTAAATATTGGTAGTGACGAATCGTGTCGCGATTCGAAGTATTTCAATTTCAGAAGTATTTTAGCACTACTGCTAGAGTTTGAAATAGGAAATTAGGAAATTGTCTCGATAAATCGGTACTGAAAAGACACCGTTTTAGCTATTAGGACAATAACTGAGGACGTGTCGTATCTCGATCAGAAGCTTGTGTCTCAAGGACCACGACGAAAGTGGTTTAGGGCTAACCCTCGTACACGGGATACAGGGGGATGCAAAATGGTCTGGGTAGAATTTAAAATGCGTCCTTTCGAATTCAGAGAATTATTAACCCCTGTGAAAGTGTTCCAAAAATTGTGATATCTCTAAAAATAAATGTTGCTATTGATTTAATGAGAAACTAACAGGTCTTGGGCTATAACGCCACGCATTTGAGGAAGCTCGAAAGCAATTTTCTCGAAGTTCAATGACACTCTCCGGAGAATTCGAGGCACGATTCCGCGGGATTCTAATTAGGTCCCGCAGACGCGCTCATGGCCCGACCCCGGCAGTATCAGTCGCAATCTATTTACAACCGTTCCCAGAACGAGGGGAAGTATCGCGAAAAGCCATCGGGGAGGCGTCGTCGTTTGCAGAATGTGAAAGGAATACGACACGCGACGCGGACTTTAGCGAAGTTATACGGTACGTGACGGAAAATCGTGTCAGTCGTACTTCGCCGGCGCTGCTCAACTTTCTCGCGAACGTTGCGACGGCTTTTTTCGAGCCCCGCAAAAGGAGACTTTCACCAGGAGGCCTGGAGCTCGTCTCCATCGATCCGTGATTCGAGACTTTTACAGGATACCGTCCTCCGCGGATTTTCCGTGCAATTTTCCACGCGGCCCTCGATATCCTTCGAACATGATCCGATCAGTAGACTTCTCGCAAAGAATGCTTCTCTGATTATTTACGGGAGAGAAATTTCTCGGAATCAGCACTGAAACGGAGAATAATGATCGCAGAATTAGTGAAAATTGAAATTAATTGCGCGAACTAGAAACGTAGAATAAAAATAATCCAGGTGTCTTGCACAGTTTTTTAATTTGAGTTCGAGGGGATAGAGATTAGTCACTCGAGAGCCGTTGGTAGGTTTACCCACTCGTTAAAAATATTTTTTGGCTCTGTTTCGAGTCTCTCCGAGTGCCAGGGAGCCAGCACAATGGCGGATGGCTGAAAATATTGGCCAAGTAGGCGTGCGCGACGAAAGTGTCGTTGTCGGGGCGAGTTTTCAAAGCCACCGGGGACGCGTAAAGCCTTTCAAAAGGGACGCCCGGAGCTTTTATTTCGCGGTTGAACTTTCTTCGTTTTCCCTTTTTCACCGCGAACAACGTACGAACGTAAACGGACCGGCAAAGATTCGAAAGCAGGCGAACGACAGGACCGTTCTTGGGCGCGCGTAGCAATCGTAATCGCTGCAATAAACGTGAGAAAGTAAAACGCGACATTGCCGTGGGAACATTTTTCTCCGCGAAGAAGCATATTTGTCGTCGTAACAGTGCCCGACGTCATCGTGCACGGAACAGGGGAAGTCGAAGAAAGTCGAGTCCTCCGCGGAAAATTGATAACTTCCGCCGTGTCGTGGACGTTCCTTTTGTCTGACGATACATACTGCCACTCGAAACTTTCGTGTAAGCTTCGATCTCCATAGAAACGAAGCCTCTTTGTGCACGCGTACCTCTTTCAGACGAATGTTTACTGTTTCGTATTGAAACGATAGAAAATCGGAATATAGAAATAGTCAAGGTTGATCAAAACTCAGCAGCACCGAGAGACAACAAAGATAATAATTCTAATCAGATGCGAGTAATCGAAACAACGACGCCGGTCGTAGAAAATAAAATTAGTGTTTGTCGGGGCGGTTGTATTTTTTTTTTCGTTTTCTTGTCGCGTTATAACGACAGCTTTTGTGCGAAAAGTTTTCCATTTGTCGGCGTGCCATTGGAAACGAATCGCGGGGTACGTGTTTGCGCGTGCATCAGGAAATGAATAATCCAACTTTCGGAGCGAGCCTCTATTACCGTGTCGAGTTTTCGCGTTCGAAATTTTCCTACCGCGTTATTCGTCGATTACGGCAGCGCTAATTCGCCGCGAAATTCGTTTTCGCTGGTCGTCGGATTAAGGCCGATATTCAATGTCGCGAAATCGACGACGTTATCTCCGCAAAACTCCGTTACACTTTCCTTGGACCATCCAACTTCCGAACGAAATTGCTAATTAAATAGCGTCGACTAATCAATTTAATCGGATAGCATCATAAAATTAACGTGGGAGGTGGAAGAATATTTTTCAATAAAGAATAATGGAAAATTGTTCCGTTTGCGTGGAATAAAAAACAATATTACGTTTGGTAACAGCGATGGTGCAATAAACTATGAAGATACTGTCAATGTGTGATCTATACAGCGTGTTCGACCACCCTTGGGAAAAATTAAAAAAAAAAGAGGTTCGAGAGGCCAAAATAAGACGAAAATCAAGTATACTAATTTGTTTATTGAGGTTTCGTTAAAAAGTTATAGATACATTTCTTAATTTTTTTCTCGAAAGTACGTAGGAATTTGGGAGTATGTGTATTCACCAAAAATGATTGTATTTGATCCCCGCAACCAAAAATAATTTTTCCAGAACAATGTGAAATTTTTCAATTTCGACGACAAAGTCCACCTTCTTGAATTTTTTTCTCGAAAGTGCGTAGGATTTCAAGGGTATGTGTATTGACTAAAAATGATTGTAATTGACTCCTGCAACCGAAAATAATTTTTTTAGAATGATTTGAAATTTTTTAATTTAATTTCTTAATAACTTTTTAACGAAGCCTTAATCAACAAATTAATATTCTTGATTTTCGTCTTATTTTGGCCTTTAGAATCTCCCATTAAAATTTTTCCCAGAGTTGGTCGAACACGCTGTATATCTATGGATCTCCTTCAGAAACTTAGTTTTTAAAAGTGCAAGAAAATATTACAACATAAATAGCCGCCCGCTAATGATAATAAATAAGAATTATTTACGTATACACGAGTCCGGTAATAACAATAAAATATAACAATATGCGCTATTCGGTTTGTTTTCCGATATAAATGCTATAACGTTTGATACGTGATTTACACTTGTAATTCGTCGACTTGTTACTAGTTCTGTAAATAAAAACAGCATAGGATGACGCTGAACGTATCTATAATACAATACTATTGCATAAAAGGAGCAAAATAATAAAAATTCTGAAATTCATTAAAAGTTTACCTGCCGCTGTGCCAAACGGATTCATCGGGTCAGAGGCCAAACAAAATATTGATTTTATTAAAATAAATTGCAACGGCTCGGTAAAATCCTGGCAAATGTGCAAATACACAGACCGACGTATGAATTTACAAGGTAAATTTATAAATAAGGTAATGAAATTGCCCCACCCCGAATCATCTTTTTAATAAATGCACGGTCCAAGCATAGCTGAACTTTTATTTAGAAAATTTATATCCTGCATCGCGTAGACCATTTGATTATTGAATTAACGTGACCCTATTTCGGAGCGAAATAATGCCAAATAGTAAATTAATAACCCATTTATACGTTGCAAAGATTTACAATCAAATTTTAATTTAACAGAGTCACCGGTTGACCAATATTATCTCTTTCCTGACAATTAAAGAATAAATTTTAATAACGAAACACGATATTTGCAACGCTCATAACTGTATTAACAGGAGGAAATAATTCATGCTCCAATTTGGTGGCTCCTTATTTATTCATTTGTCGACGCAGTTTGGACAGATATAAAAGTAATTAAAATAATCCATTTCGAGTCCAAGAATATTTTATAAGGTCAGACTTCTGCATTATATTTTCCTTCGCAAACTAAAAAATAAATGTAAACGGTAAAATTATATTTTATCATTCCGTGGTGGATGATTTATGACACTCGCAAGGTATCAACGACAAATAAAATTCTTTCGAGGTGGCGATTCGCGGTTCGCGAAACTCTGTTACGGTTTGTCGCGCTCGAAACCTAATTTCGATAGATTTTAACGTATGCCTAGCCGGCTAATTTCATTTGTGTCCCCGCGAGCGCATCTGCGCGTCATCGGGAACGCAATTATGCGCGTCGAGTTCTCATTATGGTTGTCGTTGAAGACAATATCGGCCGATGTAATTTGATTTCGCTAACAATATACGTAAACGAATGCGGCGGGACAACTAATACGGTGTCCAACGAACATTGGACGCGTGAATTTAGCGTCGACAGACTCGCGACTATGCACAATACAACCGTGTGCACACAGTATATACGTTCGTATACTATTCATGAATAGTAAACATCTGGGAAAGTTATTTTTAATATGGCGGTAACATGTCAAAGAAAATGAATAATTAATTCTGTGTTTGTTTCAACGTACGATCTTTTCTCTGAATTTAGTTTTCACAAACGAATAAATAAATAAAGAATTCCCATCGGTCAACGAAATGTGTCACGCAAGATGGAAAAGGGAAATTGCGAGCAAATTTTCATGAAAGAGAAAATCGCGTGCCTCGAAATGTTTCCGTGTTTTCAGAAACGTTATAACAAATTTGAAATTCTTGACAAAACCTTAGGAGACGGAAGAGATCGAACTGATTAATTTAACTTTTGCTTACGAATCGAATACTCGACTGTCAAATTGAGTACGAGTAGCAGCTGAGATCACCTTTTGAAGAGACGTAGTAATACGAACGAAGTTCTCTGCACGCGAGCAAGGGAGAGACGTACTACTACGCGAAACTCTCGCAGTGAGAACCGATGAGATAATTCAAGAGACTCTTAACTACAGTTGCAGTTGAGACTGGCTCTTGGATCCGAGGGAACGTAGTATTGTGTTAAGATTCATCAGCTGCAACGTCTGATTTGGAAACTCCAAATTCTATCTAAAGAAACTTGGCACTATATTAAGCTTCGCAAACATGTTTTAGGTGTAATCGTTAACATGGTTGAGTTTGAACGAATATGAAATACTGCGAACTAAACAACGTGGAATTACGTTACGCTATCCCCAGTTTATTATCTTGCAACAGGGCTCGGAGTTTTTCGAGTGTGCCTGGCAAGAAGATACCACGGTAAGAACTTTCAAGCGCACCTTGTTAAACAATGCAGTGCTACGTTACGTTGTCTAGCTTATTAACTTCGAGCATGACGTAAAGTTTCGTAACTGTACCTAATAAGAAGATAATTGAACAACGTAGTAGTACGTCGACCTCAGTTTTGGTTCGCAACAACACTTCTAAGTGAATCTAATAAGAAAATGTATTACGTTACGATATTAAATTTCTAATGCTTGGCTCCCTTCTAAAGAATCGATTGTAAAATGTTCGTGAAATTGTGTAGTAAGCATTTGAAGCTGGCCCAATATTGGGGGTCCATAGGCCCACGTCGTCAGTTTTACTTACAACTCCCTCCTGAAGAACTGGTGTAGAAAGCTCGTGAAGTGAATAGAAAAAAAAACATTCTGTAGTAGAAATCTAAGGGGGGCCCAATATCGGGGTCCATAGGTTGAGAGATACTCCAATATCATTATCATTTTTGTTTAGAATTCCCTCTTACTGATGTAAAAGAAACTCGCGAAGTGAATAGAAAAAAAGACATTCTGTAGTAGAAATCTAAGGGAGGCCCAATATCGGGGCCCATAGGTTGAGAGATACTCCAATATCATTATCATTTTTGTTTAGAATTCCCTCTTACTGATGTAAAAGAAACTCGTGATGTCAATGAGAACAAAATATTCTGTAGAAAAAACTGGGTGCCCAATATTGGGGCCCATGGGTCGAGAGGCGCTGGTCTGTGCAAAATACTCGACATTGTCAAGCATGGAGGAGCTGAAAATTGTCGTTTCGAAACGGGCTGTCGAAATGCCGTGAAACGGGGCCTTAAACCGGTCGAAAGGCGGGAATGTTTGGGTAGCGATAAGGCTGCGCGCGACGCAGCGACGGTTGCGGGCGGCCTTTAAGGTCGGCGCGAGCCAACGACGGCAGAATCGCGCGAGCCACTGTGCCAGTCGGACACGGAGCTTCGCACTCGCTACGATCGGCCGCGTTGTGTGCAACCCTTGTCGTGAAATCGTCGTGAAAACCCTGGGGGCATCGTGTTTCCTCCGATTTCGTCGCGTTTGTGCCCGTTCTGTGCTCTCACGGAAGAACCGTCGTCGATACCGATCAGTGATCACCGTTTGTTTGTTTGTTTGTTGTTATCGTTGCAGCAGTTATCGATTTCCGTTCTCTGGATCGAGTTCTTCGACTGTGCGCCTAGTTTTTGGTGGTGAACGACGATCACTGTGAACGAATCAGTGCGACCAGTGTTTACGAGGACCGGACAATTGGGAGCGGGCTCTAGGGATTCGTGTAACGAGGGTATCTTCGTCGGTGAGTCGATCTTTAATCTTTGAAATGCTTCAAATTCGCGTGTAACGTTAAGAAGTTATCTTCTGACCTCTTTCCACCCAAACAACGAGGATGTTTCTCCATCGATCCGCGGTTCGATCGATCGCTTCTGGCCAAGAGAAACCGCCGGGACAGGTCGACAAGTAGACCAACGTGTTTACGAGAACATATTGGAGCAGATCGCGGTATCTTAAACTGGTAGCTGTTGTCTCGATGGTTAAAAAAGTTAACGAGCGTCGCAGGAGCGTGTATCCAGACAGCTGTTCGCGTACGTCGAGCGCCAATTGCATCCAATAAGTCGTCGACACGAACTTGGCGCCGTTCGCGTTCGTTCGCGCTCGAGAACTCGCATTGAAATCACGACCTTTCGCGGGGTCAAGTGTTCGGGGCCGAAAGTGTTTCACCGAAAATGTCCTCCGGGGAATGTTGATCGATATTCATGGCCTCTGCAAATAAACAGACTACGTTTCTACGTTTATATTTGCTCGAATATTAATTCCTTTTTTCCAGATATTATAAACGTTGCACAATGTTGTGAGTCGTTAACCTCGTGGTTGGTTCGGAGGAAGAAACGGAATCGTAAGAGAAAATTGCGTGTCATTAGCATAATTGCGAAGCGTAGCAGCGAGTACGGACAAGGTTCAGAAATTTCACGAACGAACAACGACCTAGGGCAAGGGTATTGGCGAGCACTTTGGACCGTTGCCCTCGTGGCTGGTCGGTCGCGCGTGTTTTTGGTCCTCGAGCGGTTTCGTTCTTGGAAACCTGTGGCGCTTCGCGGAAACCAATCGGCTCCGGTGACTTTGGCCAAGACGGTACCGGACCGTGGCAATTCTTTTGTTCGACAAATTGGACGCGGTCGTATCGTGTTTACGCAATTTAAACGGCGCACCGTGACATCAATGTTTACAAAACGTCGAAACCGTCGCGTACCTCTGCCCGTGAAAGGATTTTTCGAGCAGAGGCCTGTCGTTCGGAACGAGTTCTCGGAGATTAATGCGCGCCTTTTTCCGCCTGTGCGCCAGACATTGCGAAAATACTCATGAATGCTGATCAGCCGACTAAATTGGGGCTCGAAAGCATGAAATTCGGATGCAGCCAGCCATCGAATCGTCGAAATCGACAGCAAAATTTTCTGCATTGATCGTTGACCAGTCTTGGACAAATTTTTATCGATATCAAATTTTATTAGATTCTCGAACGGTGATTACGGAATAACGAACCAACAGCACTTGGATTTCTTTCTTAGAAACCATAGAAATATATTGTTTCAAACGAAGGAATAATAGTAACGCCTGACAAATAAGTGCAGCCTCTCGGTTGAAAATAATTTCCCAACGGCATCGTAAACATTTCCAAATATCTTAGCGTGCAATTCGTTGCGTCGAACGTCGATGGTTCGCAATAATATTCAGTCACTTCATCGCTAGTCATTTCGTTTGCGCGTTCATGGAGATATAATAATTTGCATCGTGTCTCGGTGGAAAATTAGTATTCTATTTTTACAAATTTCGTTTCGTTGATATTTAAATCTGTTTCGAGAAAAGACGCAATACAGTGTCAGCGTATTCCAGCTTTAGCTTATGCAACGAGTCGTACGTCAATCGCAGCATCCTAGTTTCACCTTAGAAATCATCGAAATATCTCATCGAAAGCTGCTAGATATTTTTCGTCGAACAACGTACGTGTGCAGCATTGCCTTGAAATCCTTCGCTTATCCCAAAGAAGGCTTTGTCGAGTAATAAATCTTCCGCTTAAACTCCTCTTCTATCGAAAAGGAGTCGAACTTTTTTCTCCTCGCGAAATTGGTTTTTTTCGAGCTATCGGGCAGAACAATTACCCCGTACTAAATAGATTAAAGGATCTCAGTTTTACTCAGTCAGCCAACGTTTATAATTAATGAACTAGTTTTCTTAGAGAACATAGTGCTACGTCATTATGTCTACATCTTGTCATTAACGGAGGCTTAGCATTAAGTCGAACCATTCCAGCCTTGATTTAGAATACAATGTATCGCTACGTCGATGGTTAGAGACGTTTTGCAATCAGAGAACATTAGTGCATTAAATTGTTGCGTCCACGCCGTGTCATTAAAAAAGTCCCATTCCATCGAGCGATTCGGAATTACGTAATTGGCGCTTCCTTTTCCTCGAACGATAGAGCAGCCGTTGAAAAATATCATTTCGCGAGGTGGACACGAAAAATCGACGCGAGAATTAATATTGTTCCTCGTGTTGTCGTTGGAATTCCAAACATTTGACTATTTTTACTCACATCGAGGAAATACGATCGTAGAAAATTGGGTCGAAGAAAAAAATACAAGCCTGCTTTAGAGACCGAGTTTATTCCGAGATACGTAGTTCTCTGTTATTCGTAAATCAGAATATTAAAAATCTCGTTTAATATCGAACGTACGTCTGAAATAACTTTCGGTCATACTTTATTTTGGAGTAATTAAAATTCACCGTTTGCAGAATTTTTAAGGAACCGTTATTCTGCTATTGTCGATGAAACTGTGATGTAAACATGGTCGAACGAAGCAACTTTGAAAGTTCGAAAAAAAGGTTTTCCATTCCCGCGCAAAAAGAGAGCGGTTTCGGTGACTGTCGCGGAACCGGTATTCGCAGAAGGTCTTTCTCGATCGTATAAAGAGGAGATCGGGTCTCGATTCCCGTAGCGCATCGTCGAGAGAGACTCGATCGCGTCGTGCAAGAAGTTGACTGACTCGCGCGACCGCTCCTCTTTTGTCGACGTTCCAGATCACGTTCGACCGGATTTCTGAAGGACTGCTCGCTAATGTCGAAGGCTTGGCCGCGGTATCGATGTCCACGGTTTATCTATCCTCCATTTCGATTCGTCTTATCGCCCTGACGCGCTCTATCGTCTCGCCATTTGCTATCCGGTGCACTTGTAGCTTCGGAGCCCAAGAAATCTACAACCGACGCTCCCTCGAACGTAACGGATAGCCCCGATGCATCGCTCGAATAGCTATTTTATATCACTGAAATTAGAACGACGAATATACAGAGTGTCCAAGATTTCTGAGTAGCCTCCGTCTTTATTATCGTAACCACGACTTGGAAAATTTGGAGAAGCGAGAAGAAGCGTAAAAGTTTTTAGTCTGTTAGCCTCTTATTTTGCCACGGATCCCCTTTGAACAATTTTTTGTTGCTCGAACTTTTAAGCTGTTTAGTTTCCAGTTTTTTTTTACGGTTTCCCGGCGACAGGAAACTTTTTAACGAGTGTTTTTAATAAGAAAATACTACGAGGACTCCCTTTCTAACCCACTGTATTGTGTAATTCTTTTTTGTTCCGAGAGGAACCCCCGAGAGATCCTCGAATTCCAATTTGAGAAACACTGGCGTAGATCACAATCATTCGAATTTCATATGTTTTCTCGATTTTCATAAGTACTTGGTACTTAGGAGAACAAACAGGGATTTGCAATTTTCGAAAGAAGCGTCAAATAAATATTCAAGTGACTATTACGAACACGCAATATCCCGATTTAATTGGTATTAATTTAATATAATGATAATACCGTACAACGTTTCACAGCTTGACGCTCGTGCGAAAGTGCCCAGGCGGTGGACAGAAGTCTCAGTATGAAACTCGCTGCCGCCAAGACGTTAAAATTCATTATCGTTAAGTCGAGTTGACAGCGGCGCGCTGCATTTATTTTCTTCGCGATGCAGCTTCGCGAATCGAACAACACGCTCACGAACAATCTGCATCACGTTTCGTGCAATTTCTTAAAAATAATATTCGTAGTGATCGAATTAAAATTTATCATTCTTTGCTTCGAATTTATATACGAGAAAAAATCCCTTAAATTGCCAACGTCCGATGCAATGTAGTGGTGCAAAATGTATAGAAATTTGGCGAGCACTGTATGCACTGCGAAATATCGACGTCATAACGCACGTGTTCCCGTGCCGCGTCGAAAGTCATCGGCGTTCAAGGATTACCGACAATTTACCTCACGTCGTTTCGATGAAGCGAATAATAACAGTAATGCCAGCCACGGCGAACGGAGCGTGGCTGGTGAACCTTCAATCAAAGCAACCGACATTTTTCCTCGCAAATGGCGGCTGTCGTTCGGAGCGCGCCGACTCGCCCCCGTGAAAAAGGAATCGTTCACCGTGCTCCGCGTCGCGCCCACTCGCTCGACCCACGATCGGGCTCAATGTCTCTGCAACAAAATAAAAGTAGCCGAAACACCTCCTTCTTGCACCTTCGAGGGGCAATTAATTTTATTTGAAATCTCCAATACTTACGGTGCTCGATAAACAAAAGCGATGAAAATCTTTGGAGAAGGGCTAGGAGGCAAGTTTCTCGATCATCAGGTTTCTTCGCAAGGATGCGAAAGCTCGTCGGGGACGGTCATGTCTATGCAAATGTCGTGTTTCGCGTCGTCTGGTCGACGGATCTCCTCGGTCACGATCTCGGTCAAAGGAAAACAAACGCCACTCGGAAACTCTCCGTAGAGGTTTCGCGACACCGAGGATCGAGAGATCGTCGCGCGTCGAAGCGGAGCGTATTTAAGCAAATCGCCGTCCCGTGTCTCGCCCGCGGCGACGCTACGCTGTGTATAAAGCGACAATCAAAGCGACGCCGTGTCTCGAAAAGTCGGTACGAGACAGCCGAATCTCGCGTTATTTTTCTCGCGTCTTCCCCGGAAATGAATATCGTCGTCGAGCTGAGCACAAGACTTAAGGGAACGATCCGTGCTAATTTCTAATAAAAATACCAGCTCCTCGCGATATCTTAGCTTCGTCAAATTTTATTAGCCTTCTCGTAGCAGTCCGAACCACTGGATCTTCATTGATAAGATGTAGAATTATTATTTGGTAGGGTGAAAACTTGGGTCGGTGCCTCGGTGAAAAAGCACATATTTTGTTGAGATGACAATTCCCCCGAGGATGCTGAAGTTGATTGTCTGTTAGAAATTTTAATAAAATGCTTTGGAGTGCACAGGTTCGAGACGTCGAGCTTTAAGATTGAAAAAACTAGATTTGACAGAAGTGTTATTCTTGAATGTGGCCGAGGAAAGCAGCCATTGGGAGCAGAGAGCACGTTCTTCGGTCTGAGCGCGTGTCGACGAGTCCGTCCGTGCGTAGGCCGTTGCATCGTGCTGTCTGGTGCATAAACTCGGATGCACTCGCCGTGGCGGGTTTCAGCCAGGATGAACTCTATTGTGCAGACGATAGCTTGTATTTGATTGCAACTTGCGGGAAAACCGCGTTCCGTGCTCGCGCCGGGATGACTTTTTCGATCGACGGGTTTACTATTTGAACCGCGAACGTTTGATCGAACACGCCCGGGAATACGTAAATTGCGAAAATAAAAACGACTTTTCGACATCTCGATTCCTGTGGTTTCGGCTGTAATGTGTTGCACGATTTTTTAAAACTTTAATTATAAATTATTCGAGCGTAAGCCCAATTGCGACATAACATATTTATTGCGCTTTGGACTCGCTTCGTTTAAGCATAAATGGAAATATACATTTTGAATGCGTCCGTTTTCAGTTTACAGTTATTGACAGTCATTATTCTCGTTATTATAATTACAAATAGCGCGTCGTATCGTATAGAAATCTCAGTTTCCCCGTTAGCAAAAGCCCGGGAAGGTTGATATTTCATCCAAAGCGCGAAGCGAACGAAAATTGTGCGAGTTGCAAACCGATACCGGGCAAACTATCTGCGTCAAATCGCTCGGAAAAGCAACACAGCGGTTTGCAACTTGGTTCGAACTCGCATTTATCGATACCCCGACGAGGAAACAATGGATCGACGATGGGGAAAGCAAAGATTCGTCTTCCGTTCTGGGAGACAGGCACAAAGAAAATCGAAAAGGATAGAAATTATCGCGTCCTGGATGACTGCCCTAATCGACCTATCCAGGTCAATTAGCTGTCCATCTCTCCGAGTCCAATATTCTAAATGGCCGCCGCCTATACGGTTTACTTCACGTGCTCGTTCGCCAGGCTGCTTCGCTCCGTAGACTTTGAATTATAACTTCGAACAACGGTACGGACGTGGTTAAGCGCGAACAAAAATTCCTATAAAAATACCTAGTAGCACGGCTTTAATTTTTACATTCCTCTCGACTTTTCTTACGCTTAGATTAGTCCAGGATTATATTATACGGCATCTTTCACCTTTCCAAGGCGCCAATTTGCCCGGAGCCTCGTCCATCACTCTGTCATCCGTCACTTTCTCCTGATTAATGCGAATTCCACGCGTCGACTCGCGGCGTAATAAACCCCCTGTCGTTATACCGGAAAAGAGATATTCTCGTTCGCGGGGGCGGTTCCACGATGCTCTGTTTTCCGTGTTTTCCGGGGGGCACGTGTAACGAATTTCGAGGCTCGAAAGCGACAAGCTCGTTAAATATATTGTAGCTCGGTTCGGCGCGATTGCGAAACAAGCACAAGTGGTATCGATTAGCCCGTGTATGGATATAGATGCAGAGGCGACACGACGAGCCAGAGGCGTGCAAGCTGTTGCATTCTGGTGCATCCACGTTCGGTGCAGCTGGCCGTGAGTCCGCGCGCGCACGTGGGGGACCCGTCAAGGCGCCATTCATAATTTACGGCCCTGGATGGGATATAATAATCGAATAAAATTATCAGTTTCGCGGCTCACACCCTCCTATCGACTGCTAATAAGACCATTAACCATAAAATCGCGCTGATCTGTCGAAAGAGGCTTCGAAAGTTTCTTCTCATCGTGACTTAGTCTTGCTAGTTAAAGTTTGATCCACCCCCATTCGTTCCTCTGTATTTATTTTTCTCTGGAGGAAGTATGTCAAGCAGGATAAAGGGGCGAAATTCAATCCTTAAGTATGTCATAATAATATAACCTACCCCAATTGTTTCTGAGAATGGGGTTGCAGAATCCTCGATTTTCCAGGTGGCTCGTTGAATTAATTCCCAGCGATCTTTGATTTCTTTCCTCGACGGGCGTCTTTTGTTGCTTTTTTGCGCGCGCGAGGGAAAGATTTTTGGCACGGAGTATCGTTCGTGTTCGGTCCCATCGATCGGCCACACTTTTCGAAAGGGCGCGCGCGCGTGTTCACGAGAATGAATCGATGTGCAATAGCATTCGCGGTCGATGTGCACGCACGGAACTGCAACGCTTCGTAACTTCGTCTTCAGCGATAATCCAGTGTTTCTCAAACGGGACATCCTTGGATGTTTGCAACAATAGAGAAGCTTTAAAATTTCTGCACGCAATTTTGAATCACGTCAAGCTCGTTGAAACGAAGGCAAATACGTTTTCGATAACATTATTAAAGATATAATTATTCCAGGCAGTTTTAATCGAAAGCTCGATAACGATGTTTCAATATTATATTTAAACGGTATTAAATAAATCCCGGTAAACTTTTCCACGGTTATATTTATGTATTGCTTCCGTAAACAATTGCAGGGGAGGTTTAAATTGAAACATATAAAAGCATTCGCGTTGCATAAAAACTTCCGACTCGGGGGCCGAAATTTTTGCAGAGAACAGTTTTAAAGTACATTTTTATTATAATTTAATATATACTCCAGAGGGTTAATCAAATGTTTCTTTGCATCCAGGCGTGCTTTTAATTCCGTCTCGACCACTCTCGTCGTTCCCCATCGACGGTTTTAATTTATTAACAGGGAAACACGAATTCGTCCGCGTATTTAAAAATTTTTCGATGCTTTATTCGTTCGCTGCAGAGACCTCTAATTATATTTGAATTAAACGTACCGAAAATGTGACAATTTAAGACGCCACTTAGAAAACGCAGCATGCTAAACCAAGATCAGAGACGCCACAAATAATTCCAAAGCGATTACAGTGGCAGTGGAAATATAACAAATGTTCCACAAACGCATCGTAGTTTTATCAAGAAAGGGGAAAACAATATCAGTGATTAATCATTTTTCGCCCGTGTAAACTTGCCTCTACCAAAGAAGCAAAAGCTTTCGTAGCAACCTGAGGCTGTAGCAAAGAGGGTGGACGCACTCTGAATTATTCAGTGGAACGCAATCTTGCTTAAGGAGAAAGAAAGTCTCGCAAAGAACGCAGTACTCGATTTATCTCTGTAAAAACTGCGGCTAGAAAACCAGTACCTATAAAACTGTTTGGGATATCAATGTTGAGAAAGCAAGACTCTCACCAACAGTCTATACGGGGTGTTCTCTACGAATGGTATTTTCGAGCTCGACACCGTTTACCCTTTGGCGTTTCCGGGATTCGATGGGGTTAGAAACGCATCCTCGGGGTACCGTGTATTTTAATATCGAGCAACGTCGATTAGAGACGGAAAATGTTATTAGAATATCGCGTCTCTGAAGCTCGACGCAATTTACTTCGACCCGATGCGTTCTCGACAAAAGTCCCCGCCCGTTGTCGGGCGTCGTTGGAAAGCAGTTTCATAAAATGGGAACGCGCGAAACGAGAATTCAGGACGAGCGTCTCTCTCTTTCTCTCTTTCTCTCCGTCAGCTCTTATGCAGACACGTGACTTGGAACAGACTCGCGGATCAGCGACGGTGGGACAGAAGTTTCGAAACTCCGTCGAACTTGTCCGTACCGGAAGTGCTAGTATCGCGCGATCGGCATCCGGGACGATACTTGACTTTACGGTGGAACTTTGCGTACCATCAACGATCGCGTTTACACAGCTGCTTTCGACCACCTCGTTTCCTTCTTTCTCGTCATGTTGCATCGATTACTAACACTTTGGACGACGCCTCCGTGTTTACTCGTTTGTAAATTGCAACTACCCAACTCCTACGATCCAAATAAATTTTTTAAATCTCTTTCGAGATTCTCGAGTTTTCAAGTTACAGGCTCGATCCAGCAGTAATTCGCGACTGGACAGCATATAATTAGCAGTTGTTTAAGCCCAATAAAATTGATACGAAAGTATCCGTCGTTGCATTTAATGATACACCATGGAAGATACTGATAAAACGCGTATTTAGACGCGCGTTATGTAGATGATATTCCACCGGGACCAGTTTACCATAAATCGCGGTTCCGTAATGACTCCGTTTCGGTCCTCGAGTTTTTGTTCTCTTATAAAATTACCGCGGAGGACCGTGAAAATTAGTGGTCGACATTTTCGAAATAAATTCGCGGGGAACGTTTGGAACGTTCGATGTTTTGATTCTTTCGCGGTGACTGTACGCAACGGTGAAACCGCGAGATTATTGTGGCGAGACTGCACAGCGATTAATGGTGACTGTAACTTTTCGAGGAAGGTCTTTGTCGAGAAACCGTGGTTCTCTATTGGCGTCGTAAAAATCTTGTACTCTCTCTTTGCGTATCCATACGATTGTCAAAATTAAATAAAATGGAAGCTCGTTAATTTAAAATTAATTATCCAGATGGAGCGTACGATAAAATCAGCAAGAGATAAATTGAATATTATTAACCGTGACGGTAACGTACGTGCACAGGGGATTTTAAAGTCAATAATTTTTTGATTTATAACGCATAGTCGAGCGCGTGTACCGTGCACGCTACCAGCCAAAAGTATCGATTTTTCTCTCTTCCGCAAAATTTTTTGTAACTTTTCGAATACCGTGGATATTCAAACAGGTATTAAATCACGACATATATTTTTATTTGGAATTTTCTACTAGCGGACGGCTGGAAAAAAGGCTGGAAGGTGGTTTTTCTAGCTCAAAGCGTTCATTTTGCGACGCGGTGGAAAAACGACGAGCATCCCGAGGCACGTGAAAAGGGTAATATCGGGCAGATTTTGGTTCGAGCGGTCGCTCTCTTATAAAACCTATACTTCATTCGACGAGCGTCGTGTATCAACACGTGGGTACTTATCGGCGTCGAGTTGCCTGCTATCGGCGGTCTTGGAATACCGAAATGAAGTCGCACTGGCTTCCGGGGGGGTTCTCATAACAGCAGCCAAATGTAATTCCCGTTATTGCGTTGGATTTCCCAGACAGGGTCGCTGCTCCTTGGAGAAGATTCAAGCTCGTCGATTTCGTTCGTTTAACTTGTTCGAGATGCTCGAAAAAATATGAAACATAATAGAAATCGTCGAAGGAGTCGAAAAAAAAAATAGTAGCATAGCTTCCTCCGTTGAACAGGTCAGTCGATGGTTCCCGAGATCGAAGTACTACAACTACGCGAAAGTTTCTCGCATTAGCGAAAAACTTGTGATGTTAGAGTTCAAAGGGCGCTTCTTCTGGCCTTTAATGAGCTTCTCAAAGGCTCTCTTACTTCTGTTTTAAAAATAGCAATTGGTTTTTTATTTCGTAAATCGAATCAGAATTTACAAGTTCTCATGAAAAATCAACGAACGAGCGAATTTTCAGCCTGAATCGAGTACTATTTCGGACGTTTCGAGGTTGTTCGATCGGTCGTCGGAGAATTTTGTTCCTCGAATTTTCTTTTCCCCTTTTAGGATTCAAACGGGCGACCGGCAGACGCATCGAAGACGCGAGATGCGGGTTATAAAAAGTGCAACGAAACGGTTGGAAACCTGTTTCCCTCTTGTCCGAAAGGCAGCGAGAAATGTAGGACAAAGCGATAAAGTAAATCATTCGCGCGTAGCTGCGAGAGACACGAGACTGCGACGATAAAAGCGGGGAAACAGCGAGCCCGCGACGAAGATTGCCGATATATTATTACGCTTTTTACGACTCTTTTCACGCGTTCGCGCATCGATTTCTCCCGCCCTATCTGTATGCACCGGAGGCTCGATGAAATATGCAGAGGAACGGGGGAAAAATCTCAAAACCGATCTCTGGGAAAAGTCGGCTAAGCGAAAGAGTTCTGCTTTTATCGTCGTTTGATTATGCAGTGTCAAGGCCGCTCTAACAATCTTCTTCGATTGAAATTCGTTGAATAATCCATGAGATTGTCTCACGGTTTAATAGTTCCTAGGATATCGGTGCTCCCGATTTAATTGGTAGCTGGTTTTAATCACATCAATTTGCCTTTTAATTGTTATGCGATTAAAGTTTAGGGTTTAATAACCGCTTGCTGGTTGCATTGTTTCGCAAATTTCGTTTTTCTCATTCCGTTATTCCCTGATCGAGATTAAGAGCGCCTCTACGCTCGTCCGATAAGAAAATTGAGTAAACAACAGGGAAATAAATTGCGCCGCGGGGGCGTACGCGTCGCGGGAATTGTCCCTTGTCAGAGGAAAGTGGAACATAGGGAAATCTAATGTACCGTCGTTACTTTCGATCGATTACGGGGGCTGCTTCCTCGCGCACCCGGTAATAACGTAATTTGCGGTTCCTGAAAGTGCATCGTGGCACTTGACGCGCGCACGAACCGTTGCTCCTGATGCACTTCGACGTTGCACCCGTCAAACGAGGCGTGATTCCCTGAAAAGTTGAAAATATCGCGCCCAAATTATAGTTTGCGATGCAATTATTGCAATTTAATAAACGAAGATACGAGAGATCGTGTAATTCTAGGAGACTATGATCGATAAGGGGATTAAATAAAATTTGAAGAATGTAGGTAACGGGTACGCGAACTCGGGTTAAGTAGAATGTGGACGTCACGATGTCTGACCCGATACGACTCGCAATTTCTCATACGATTGATCTTTGATTGTCCAGCGCATTATAGCGCGCCCAGCGACTCCCAACAATCAAGAACGGGCACGTGTTAATGATTTCGTAACCGATTACGCGTATCGAATGCTTCGAACAATTGACGAATAGACTGATATATTGTATTCTACGATGATCAAGTATCGACATTCGTTTGTACTATCACAGACGAGGTATACGAGTAGACCTCATATCCAATGTGTTTTTTTGGCCCATTTTTATGAGGCTCTAGAGACCCATTACCAACAGGTTACACAAATGAACACAAGAGGAAATGAGACAGAAAATGAAATTACAGAAACATTTCAGGCCATAGATTATATTTTCGATTAGGAATTTTTTTCTCGAAAGTATGTAAGATTTCGGTGGTATGTATATTCACCGAAAATGATTGTAATTGACCCCCGCAGCTAGAAATAATTTTTTTTTATCGATTTGAAATTTGTTTTTTTCGCCGAAAAATGTAGGCACGAGAAGGATCACGAAAGGCCATAAAGTGAAAGGTCTACTCCTATACCTCGTCTGTGGTATTATGTCACGCGTGTACGTGTACCGTTTGCCATTCTACGTTCGATTAACAAAGAATGCTCGTACGTTGAATACCAAATACGAGACAGTTTCATGTCCCGTTTATCACACTTTGCAAATACGATTTTACATAATCTAATATTTCCCCCATACCCTTGGACCGGTAATAATCCAAAGGTTGACAAACGTTTGGACGAGGTGTACAACGAACGGTCTGTCGTGCATCACGAATACGAATGCGATCGTCCGGAGACACGCCAAGATTAGGTTCACAGACGAGAGGCTGCGGGTGTGCCTATCGTCTGAAACGCGGAGGACCGCTTGGCCCTTATCAGCGTCATGCACACGCGTGTCTACACGTGCTGGGACGGTGATAAGCGCGACAAAACGTCAGTGTTCTCTCGCGAACGCCCAGAGAGGACGGGGTTCCTCTAATCGCCGCGAACACCGAGACCGTCTCGTCAGTGTCCTTAGCACCTGCGTGCTCTCGACGACGAAGACGCCTCGTCCGGACAACCAGAGTTTACGATTACATCGAGGACGGTTGTTTAACCGAGTCTCGACACCCAGGAAAAGCGACTTTTCCCTGTGTTGATCATCTTTGACCTTAATTTTTTCCGACTACTATACTCGTACGTTTCAAATTCCCTCGCTTATTAATGATGACACATTTTAATGGAAGGTATTAGAATTAAAGAGAAAATATATGTCATGGTACGCTGTATTTCTCGCGAAGCATACTTTAAAGATGAGAACAGACGCCAAAAGCTACATACGCGTAGAATTTTTTATATTATAATTCCAACAGTCTGAACGCTCGCACGCGCGGACCATCGAGGAAAGTTTATTTACGGTTAATAAAGGATGCGTGGTTTCATTAAAAACGAGGGGAAAAATGATATCATTAAAATTTCAACTTTTTCCTCTATCAATTTTAATATTTCGTCCGCGCTCGGAAATGAGTTACAGCCTGTTCCAGTTTCGCGGTTAAAGTAATTAGCAAAACGTCGATCCAAAATGGCTGTGCGTCTCGGAACTGGATGCATCGCGTGAAATGTTTGGAGAAAACGAGGACGACACTCGAGATTCGGGTTACCAGGAAGCCTCCTTCGTCGCGAGGTCCCTCGAGAAGGATTTCTCGGTGGTTATTCGAAAGATACGCCATTCTTTATCTTTCCTTGACTTTGTAGCTGGCGGGTTTCCGCGAAATTGCGTTTCCTCTGGTTCCCCAACGACACTGGAGCGGTTGTAGATCTTGTTCAGTGCAAGGCAATTTGCATAAGAGAGCGCCAACGCTCTCGAGAGTTTTGTTCGCCTAATCCGGAATGAATTTCGTCGGTATCGTACACAGAGAACGTTCAACCGTGAGAATAACCGTGATTTGCGGGTCGTTTCAACGTAACCAGGTCTCGAGATAACTCATTCCGGGTGGAACGTTTTTCGTAATGCCGCGATTACGCGATGAAACACCACTAACGCGGTCTCCCGTCCACTGTCACCACACGTGGTGGGTCAGAATGCTTTTCGTCTGACAAATATTGCACCGTAATAGTCGAATCGTGACCCTCTTGTACACACTTTTTTATCGATACAGGACATAAGTTTGGGTCGTTGAGAAAATGCAGCGACGTCATGCTCGAGTTCCTTGACTCGCAGCTGCGAGAGTTATGAATTAGGGGAAGCGGGGACACGCTATACACGATTGCTTGTTGACTGGGTATCGATCGAAGTTGTAATTCCATGAAAAAGAAAAGTCTCGATGCTGTTGCAAGCGTTGCAAGACTTTCTTAACGACCCATTGCCTGACCTCGTTAACTCGAACTTTAAAATTTACTTTCGCGACCTGCGAACGCGTAATTACATTTTTATATGTTACGACGAAGGGACGAGTCAAAAGTGCGATATTAGAAGGAAATTTTGAATATTTGAACGTTACCAGGGGAAAAAATTTGACAGCGAAATGATGAAACATCGAAGAACCGTCCGTACGTGGGGAATGTCGGGTATCGTAGAATATGGAGGGCAGGAAAATATTGCGATGGAAATTTCCTAGATGCGAAGGGGCCGAGTCCGGGGAAATTGAGGTCGCAAAAACGTCGTGACCCGAACTACGCAAATTGAACGCAACGAGCGTGGTTTTCACAAGCGTTTTATAAACTGCGCGATATTTTCGTTTCTTCCGCCTCGAACGACGAACGATTTTCCTTCTTGGATAGGTAAATCGACTCGCGTATAAAGTATCGATCGAAACGTTTCGCTGAAGCGCCCTTATCGAACCGATAGTTCCAACTAGGATGCATTTTTCCAATTCGCTGAGAGCGGAGTCATCGATCCACTGAAACTTTTATTTGCCAATCAACGAATAAATCAAAAAGCCAAGTCTGAAAATGATATTTCTATTATTTTGGAATTTTCGGTAATTAATCCGCGACTGATAACGACATAATAGACACACAGAACGACCTGGATACGTGATTAACGACGACGAATGGGATTCCAGCGTTTCGTGTCCTAATTTAATACGCGAGAGCGGCTTCGACGTCGATGAAAACAGCGAGACACGAAATGTAAATGGGGAACGCAAATTCGCTGGTAACCCGAAGTACAAAGTGCTCGAGAAATTTGGAGTTAGGCGAGCGCAAAATGGTGAAGTTGAAATTTGTTTATGCAAAGTAGGAAACAGTGTCTGTCTACGCAGGACAATGTGATTGTTTACGGGTACGCGAGACAATGGTGTGGAAATGAGTTACAGCGATGTCGAAAGGATCAGAAAATAAAGGAAACGGTTCTCTCGCGGGGGCGTAGAGAATATTTCTTAAAGGTCACTACGTGCTTTCAGTTTAGAAAGAACACGTTCGAACGTGCAGAAAGTCCAGAAGTAAGATACTAAATAATATTTCTTATATCCTCGATTCTCTTTTCCACGTAGAATACCGTGTATTGCCGTCTGTGCTAGTTTTTGAACACTGTGTACACACGTAAACGACGCGTACAGGACTCGTAACACAGGTGAAAAGACACGGTCGACACATTGCTCTTTAGAAGCCCGCAGCCACGTCCGTAATGGATTCTAAAGCGGTAATTGGCAGCTCATAGCGCAGAAAGAACAATCGGTTTGCAAAAGTCGTGATATTTCGAGCCAGGTGTTCGTCGACCAGGTGCGTTTCTGTCGCGTCGAGTCTCTCTCCGAGCATCCATTCGCTTCGACTCCGTAAGACGTTTTCGCGTCTGACAGCTCATTCACGTACACAAAATGAATGGACGCCGCGGTGTGCGTGGTCGTTTTCGTTCGAGCTCTTTGCATACAACGCGTGTCGGCGATTCAGCCAGTCTGGTGCGCTTTCGATCAATGTACCTTTGCTTCGTGAAATTTCGTCGTTTCAAAGCGACCGTCGAAAAGTACCTTTGTGTGTCGTCGAAATTAATTTCGCTCTCGAACAGGACGAACACTACTGTTATGGATTCTATCGTTACGTTTCGAGATGAGATTTTCTGCTCGGTATCTTTCGCTTTTGGGACCAATTTTCTGCATCACGCGTTGTACGAATGAAAAACGAAATTAGCTACGCTTAGGCGTCGACGTTTCGTATTTCTAAATCTCCAGTTCATCGAATGAAATTAATCTTTCGGCAGAAAGTCAGAGAAATTTCTTTTTGTGGTTCGAGCTTAAAAATAATTAGTTTCTCTGCTCTTGATTGATATAACATATTCACAGATTCATTACGGTTTTACAGGGTGTTCGGCCACCCCTGGGAAAAATTTGAATAGGAGATTCTAATGGCCAAAATAAGAAGAAAATCAAGAATATCAATTTCTTGACTGAAATTTCGTTAAAAAGTTATTAAAAAATTTCAACACATTTGGTTGCGGAGGTCGATTACAATCATTCTTGATGAATATACATACCCCCAAAATCCTACCCACTTTCGAGAAAAAAATTCGGTAGGTGCTGAAATTTTTCAATGAAAAAAAAATTTGTCAAATCGTTCTAAAAAAATTATTTTCAGTTACAAGGGTTGATTAGAATCTGTTTTGGTCATTACACATATCCCCGAAATCCTACGCATTTTCGAAAAAAAAATTTCTTACCGAAAATATAATTGGAGACCAGAAATGGTTCCCCGCATGCGAATCTTTAAAACATCATAACTCCTGAACGGATTGGACGATTTTAATGTTTCAAAAAGCAAATTATGCGTATTTTGGTGGATAATATGTACAAATCGCAAAAATATTCGAAAAGTTGATCCTTGACACCGCAAAATGAGAAAACCCATAAAAACGGTCCATTTTTCAAACGGCCATAACACCTACGATAGCTCATGGATACCTACAAAAAAGTATTAGACAACATTTCCGTACAGCGTCAAACAAATTTATTAAAAATGAAAAACGAATTTTTAAGAAAAATCGACAGGTGGTACCTAAATTTTTCGACGAAAAAAAAAATTTCAAATCCTTTTGGAAAAATTATTTTCGGTTGCGAGGGTTAATTACAATCATTTTGGGTGAATGCACATATCCCCGAAATCCTATCCACTTTCGAGAAAAAAATTCAGGAAAGTGGACAAATGTTTCGACGAAATTGAATAGTTTCAAATCGTTCTGGAAAAATTATTTTTAGTTGTAGCGGTCAACTACAACCATTTTTGGTGAATACATATACCCTCGAAATCCTACGCACTTTCGAAAAAAAAATTCAAGAAGGTGAACCAATTTTTCGACATAATTGAAAAATTTCAAATCGTTATGGAAAAATTATTTTTAATTGCGGGAATCGATTACAATCATTTTTGGTGAATACACATACCCTCGAATTCCGACGTACTTTCGAGAAAAAAATTCTTAACTGAAAATATACTGTGTGACCGAAAATATTTCTATAACTTTTTAACGAAGCCTCAATCATCAAATTAGTATTCTTGATTTTCGTCTTATTTTGGCCTATAGAATCTCCCATTAAAATTTTTCCCAGGGCTGGCCGAACATCCTGTATAGTTTGCAAAGGATGACATCCCAGTCTATTGTGGAGAGATATTGAATAAATCCAAGTACGAAGTTAGTCTAGAACATAGAACACAAACAGTTAAGGACGCAAATATTTTTTCGCGTGTATTTTATATCTCTTTTATTAATATAACTATTTAAATCGCGTAGGAGGTAGATCTCCGGAGAATCGTGGTTCCTCGTGTGATTCGGATCGAGCAAAGAGCGCGCGTAGTGTTTGATCAATTTCGAAAGTCGACGGTACTTGGGGAACTACGGGGTAACCAAAATTCATAGTAAAACGCTCGGAGGCAGGCGAGGGGGGCGTCGCGACGCGTTCGAAGCGCTCGACAAACGAAAGAAACTCCGGCATCGCGAATTTGTTTAAACAGCGGCCCCGGAGCCGGTGCTGGTATATTGCGCCCGCGGTCCTTTAGCATTTGCCGCGTAATAAAACTTTTGGCTCGTTTTCCAACGGCCGCCCCCACGGCGCAAACGAAAACTTTCGTAGCGGAAACTTTAAGGTCGCGCGTCTCGCGACGTAGCCCTCCGTGCACGATGTAATCTTGCAAATGGACGGGGTTACAGGGGGCCAACAAATTGCACGCGAAATGTTTAAGACGCGCGCGGAAACGGACGACTGCGCCCGCAGATTTGGCAAACGTTGGCAACAAATTAACATAAACGTACGAGATACGCACGGAATAATATTTCTACTCGATGTTTAGAAACGAAATAATAAACATTGAATTGTTATTATTTTGTTGAATACAAATTTTCGTGTACTCAGATCATCGTTGAGCCTTTTGCAGGGCAAATGGTTTACTGGCCTTTGGTTTTAATAGCGTTATGAATAAAATTTAATTTGACCCCGGTGATCCCGGTTGTGATAATCAACGAAACAAACGCGCATATTTAATTCCGAGCATAGACTGTTCGTTTCGATGGACGATGAATCGACGTAGACGATTAGGCCGGAATTATATTCATGAGACGGGCGTGCAGCTGGCAATCAAGTTGTATCGCCCAGTATGAGAATTACAAATCTCTGACGTTGTGGATCGATTGGTTACCTGATGTATTCGGATTTTATTTGGGGCAAACGGTGTCCGTATATATGGTGCATAATGAGTACCCACGACTGGGGAGCAATTTTCTCGAAAAAGAATTTTCAACCATGATTGGCACAATATACGGAGCTTAAAACAGGCCACCTAATTATTTTCTCCAATTTCGAGTACGTGATTCGAATGCCTTCAAAGGCTTCAAAGACACACTCTGCTTGAAATTCTGCAGGCCAAGGTTGTGTCGAGAATACTATAAATACATTATAGACTGGCAACGAAAATATATTATAATTTAATTTCGAGATTAAATCTGCTATTTCAATGCTCGATTTGTTAACGTGTCTCTCGCAGTGCTTAATACCCGTGGAAGGCAATCGTTATGGCAGATAACAGAGGCACAATCGATATATAGAATTACAATAATTTAATCGCTTTGGTTCTAATTCCCCTCCGAAGATATTAAATTTAAATTATCCGCTCGAATTAACGAGGGCATACGATTAAAAATTAATAATATCGATCGTAGTTTAAAAAAACAAATCCAAAATGGACCTATAATTCTAAATAATTTTAGAATCGTAGGATCGATTACGATCAGAAACGGTTCTCGCGATTCTGAATCGACGCGACCATTGGAAACCGGAAGTTCGACAGCAATTATCTCCGGGGTCGCATACGGTGACCATCGTGCGCTAGACAAAAGCACCGCAATAATAATTCTCGTATCAGATAGCGGCGTCTAGTCCCGTCGCCGCCGCAAACCTAACCGAGATCAGGATCGCGAAATTAATTAGGATCGGAAGCGCGACCATTGCTCGATCGACGCGTCCTTTGCTCGGTGATTCGTTTTTCGCGAAAACTCAATTTGCCAGCGTATATATTCACGCCCACCGTCGGTTATCGTCGAACGCGTTTCGTATCGATTCGCTGGAACGTTTCGTAGATCGAATTGCGTTCCGGCCAGCCGAGTGCCCATCGAAATTTCCGATCGCGATCGTTGACGATAACGAGGCTCCGCCAGCATCCTGGGACGCACGGTGAATTGCGTCGATGAATGGCGCCGCGATGCTCGCTCCAAGGGGCATTCCTTTTTTTCCACACCGATAAAAAGCTAGATAATACCCGTGATTTTGCTGTATAAAGAATTTCGATGCACAACACCGTTCGTACGTTCGATCATCTTCGGGAAAAATTTGCAAATTTCCGTCTCGAAAGGGTAATCAATGTAGAAGAAGGGCTAAATAATTCCCTAATTGCGTTCGAAAAATCTATAGAGAATTTTATAATTGTGAAATAAAAGAAGGATCGATGATCTCGAAGCGCGAGTCTTTTCGAAGCGAGAATCGTTTCAAAGGGTCATATTTCGCAAGGTAGCTACGCTTTAACTCTGTGGATCGAATTCCAAACGGAGGGACGAGGAGAAGTGGAAATCGATGCGTTTTCAACGGAGGCTACGCGTCGCTCGGAATTGCGTGTAGATGATTTCATCCGTTTTACGTGAGTTTGCATACCTTGGAGGACGACGAGAATATCCTGGAACGCAGATCGAGCGCAAACTGCTTTATCGCGGCAGTGAGAATGTAAAGATCGTGTGATTGTTATAAATAGCCAAAGTTTAAATATGGAACAATGTATTCGTTGTTCTTGAAACATTTTCAAACATTTTCTTGTATCAAAAAAAAATGAAACTTTATTTATAAATAAGTCAAGTGTTCGTTTCCGATGGTAAAACTGGCCACTCTCTGGTCATTCTAGAACGTCTCGATCGTCGTGGATCTCGCTAACGACCGTCGGCTCGGTTTCCCCGGGGGTCTTGGCCGGCCATTTCCGGCGCCATTGTTCGACTGGAACGATCGAAAATCCGGTCGGTGGAGTCATGGGTCGGAAAAGTCATCGTCATCGCTCCGGGATCGTTTTGGACGACGATGAATCGCTCCTTTCCGCGGTTCCTAACGGCAATCCATCATCGACCGGTAACGAACTGTGCTAATAATGGCGTGTAAGCGTGATTGCGTAAAAGCCAGTCGCGACGAGCGAACCATTAGCAAATTGAACGCGATACGCGATTACTGACAGTCGACGTAGAGTTTCCTCGACCGCCGTTTACCGATCGACGATGTCTGGGCTCGATACGATTCCGACGCGTATTTAATTTCGTGGGCGTTGTTCTTCGTAATCGGAAATCCACGCTCGAAACTCTGCGTGATCGAATTCTGCGTTGGATCTTACGAGATCTCGAAAGTAGATACAAAAATGATTCGAAAACGTGGAATTGTGAGAGGTTTGTAGATATATTTCCTTTGATATTTAAATATAATGAAATTATTATTAACAAGCGACTAACTAAAAGCACTACCAGTGCCTTCAATCGATAATATCACCCATTACAAACCTAAAGGTTGCTTACGGAATGAAGTTTTCTTGAATGTTGTTTGGAGCATTCAGAAGCAATTCCAAATAATTTGAAGAAGAAGAACGCTTTACGTCGCGATGAAGTGAATTCTCGCACGAGTTTCGAGCAAGAAGTAGTTACGGACGTTCGTAGCCGGGCCTTAACCAGGAGAAAAATATTTCGGGGATCGGTAACGATCCGGCGCTCGAGTGTCATTGAACTACGAAGTAGTTAGGGTCGGTGGTCGTCAGACCTTGATCCGCTCGGAATATTCATTCGGGGAGACCGATATCGGTGCTATTTTCAGTATCGCGGACTAGCAAGATCCGACAATTTGAATACGATCTCAAATCGATACGGAATATTTAAAGGCCCCCATCAGACGGGGATCGTTGATTCGAGATAAAAGGATTTACATTACAGGTTGGTTTGCTCGCGTTAGGTCAGGCAAAGTAACCTTTGCGGTATAACAAATGCGAATAAAAATAAAATCGTCCAGAAAAAGCTAAGGTTTCTGCACACACCTTTTCGTCTACTCTCATTTATTTATTGCATCGCCTAAAATTTTCTTTTATCGAAGAGTGGTTGAACGGGAGTTGGAAACGCGATGGACTTAATTCTGCAGAGTGCAGTATCAATTCGTCGAGCAAGTAGACAGTTCATTTTTCACCCCCGTACCGTCGATGAAGAGCGATGGAACCAGGGGCCGCGGAAGGGATGAAATTTCGCAGTCGCGTCTGAATTAACGCGCGGACACGCCGGTGTGCAGTTTCGCGTATTATTCGGGCCATTAGTCGCGCTACTGTTACTGTTACGCGATCGCTGGCAAATTATTTCTAAACGATTGAAACGGAACAGCGAGCCGGGAAAATCCGATCGCGAAACAATCGGTGCGACACGCGGAACAAAAATAATTATAACGAAACGAGAATTTTTATCGAGATCGAGACTAGACTTCGAAAGTATTTTGTTGATCCAGAATACCGAGAATCTCGAAAATTATTTTTTTTATTAATGGAATGGAAACGATTCGTAGGCGTTTCTCGAAAATCGGGGTCGTTGGTACGACAATTTGGAGGGAAATAAGGTCGCGAGGGAAAGGGGTTTAAGATACGGTTCCGTGTGCAATTTGAAAGAAACGTCGTTGGTGCCCATCAGCCACGAAACGCGCGCGGCCCTTGGAAAATATTACGCCAGTCGTTATGCTCGGCGGCTTTTCATATCGAGAGAGAGAGCGGGAACGGGTCGGCCAGGTGAAACAGGGACACTCTGTTTCACGAAGAATGAAAAATGGCCGGACGTTTCTCGGTCGCAGGTTGAATTCTGCAAGCGGAGCCCCGCGGGCCAACGCTGTGTTAATGCACGCTGAGAGAGTCCGCATGCGAGTCGCCGTATTACCCGCGGCATATTACCCACAATGCAGTTAGAATCTATACGTAGACCGCGGTGACCACAATGGGGGTCAGTGACGGCATCTACGTGCCACGGTACCCCGGGAATAACCAGGGAAACGAGCAATTACTGCGGCTACCGGAGGGGCTGTGCGAATTTATGGCCCCGATCCCCTTGAGCAACCCTTCGAATGTTATCCACCCTCGTGGAATTACCTGGCAAACCGAATGCAACCTGCTCCACGGCCTGCTTTCTTATGATATATCGACGTCCCCTGTTTTGTTTCGCGCTAATTTTATCGCCACGCTGACCATTAACTCCTCCGACCCTCGTAATAAAAACCAAAAGCGTACCTGGGGCGTCTCGATCGCCGATTACACTGCTAAAACTATCAAAGGGACGAAAATCATCACTCAAAATAAGTTGAGAATTAAAAATAATTGCGCTCGACATTTCCGTACATCGTATACTCTAGTTTCCAACTTCGTACTAAAGTTCAATTTCAGTTTTTCTTTATTTAGGTGCGTAGATGCTCTACATTCAGCCCTTTGACACCACGTTTTACATTTCCTAGATAGTTCATTTACATTTTCTTATTATATATTCTTCCCTTTTTTATAAATAAATAACATGTAATAATATGTAGCGGCCATTGTATAGACACTACGGCCTTGCCATGGTATGAATGGAATGGAATGGAATGCAAGGGTAACTTTTAAGCTTTCTATTTTTCCATTTTCCCAGAGCCTTGTGCGAGCCTGGTCGTCCTGTTAAACGCTTGGCGATCAGAGCCGTACGAGGCACCTGTTTTCCTTCAAGATTTCGCCTGGGCCTCGGACCACCCCGAGCCGGGCCTGGCGAGCCTCTTGACTTTTATGACTCTCTTCCGCTGTAACTAAACTTTCTCTACACTAACAAGGAACCATCGCGGACGGTCCGGCTTCGATTTTGATGAAACTTTGTACACTTATAAAGCAGCCAAAAATAATCGACACGTATTTTTTTTTAGCTGCGGTAACTCGAGTTTAAGGGGTGAAACCACCCCTTGAAGTTTTGGCTCGAAACGGCTATCTCGAAAACGGAAAGACATACAAAAAAATTGTTAATGGGCAAGGTTGATGGTTTCTTATGTACAATAACATGGTGTTAAAAAATTTAAAAAAATACAATTTGTTTATAACAAAAAAAAATTTATTAACTTAATTTTTCATTTTATTGAAATTTTCATAATGACAAAAAATGACGAGCATTTTATTCCAAATCCATTGGTATGCGATTTTTTAAAATTGCCTCCTACAGTTTTGCAGATTTTGATGATTTACATCTTGCGCGCACATCCATTATGGTAGTAGCCGTTCTAACTTTGATTTTAATGAAGCACTGTAGGCTTGCACTACTTCTAGAGGACAAAATCGGGAAAAATACAAGAATACCAATTTGTTGATGGAGGCTTCCTTAAGAAATTATTAACGTTTAAAGTTCCGCCCGTACTGAATTTTTTTCTCCGAAATGCCCAAGATTTCGGGGGAATGTGTAATGACCAAAAATGATTGTAATCGACCCCTGCAACCAAAAATAATTTTTTCAGAATGGTTTGAAATTTTTTAATTTTGTTGAAAAATTTCACACATTCTCGAATTTTTTTCTCAAAAGTGCATAGGATTTCGGGGGTATATATATTGACCAAAAATGACTGAAATTGACTCCCGCAACTGCAAATAATTTTTTTAGAACGATTTGAAATTTTTTTTTTCGCTGAAAAATTTAGGCACCTACGCCCTGTCGATTTTTCTTAAAAATTCGTTTTTCATTTTTAATAATTTTGTTTGACGCCCTACAAAAAAGTTGGCCAATACTTTTTGTAGGTACCTATGAGCTCTACTTCAGAAAAAAGTTTCATTGAAATATATTCACTATTGTAGGAATTATGGCTGTTTGAAGATTGGACCATTTTTATGGGGTTTTTCTCATTTTGCGGGGTCAAGGATCAACTTTTTGCATATTTTTGCGATTTCTACGTATTCTTGATTAAAATACGCGTCGTTTTTGAAAATTAAAATCCTTCAATCCGTTCAGAAGTTATGGCATTTTAAAGATCCGCATGAAATTTTCGGACAACATTTCTGGCCATAAATTACATTTTCGATTAGGAATTTTTTTCTCGAAAGTGCGTAGGATTTCGTGGGTATATGTATTGACCAAAAATGATTGTAATTGGCCCCCGCAACCGAAAATAATTTTTTCCTGGAGGATTTGAAATTTTTTAATTTAATTTTTTAATAACTTTTTAACGAAGGCTCAATCAACAAATTGATATTCTTGATTTTCGTCTTATTTTGGCCTCTAGAATCTCCCATTAAAATTTTTCCCAAGGGTGGCCGAACTTTTTCAAATCCATTGGTATGTAATATTTTAAAATTGCCTCTTACAGTTTTGCAGATTTTGATGATTTACATCTTGCGCGCACATCCATTATGGTAGTAGCCGTTCTAACTTTGATTTTAATGAAGCACTGTAGGCTTGCACTAAATTATACAGTAACAAGTTTCTTAACAGCAATGAAAAGATTTTTTTTTATGCCCACCTATGACATTGTGGCAAAGGGGGAGCGATTTATAATTATAAATACATACAGTGTGTATACCAGGAGATAAAGATACACTTATTATTCTCATGATGTACTTGCTTTAAAATACAAATTGAATAAATAAATATTGTCATTTCTGCGGCTCGCCTATCATGCAGTTTACGCACGTTATCTAAATCTTCACTGTTGTGAAAGCATTCTGTGTAATTTGTATAATAAAAATACGTGTCAAATGAGATTAGTATGTGCATCTGTATCTCTGTTGTTATTAACATTCTTTCAAATCGAGACGGTTTTTGTAATAAACATGATAAAATGGGTATATTGAAATGGAGTTTGTATTATACCTTTTGATAACGTGACATATCGTAAAGTTAATTAAATTGATTGCCCTTGTCATGTGAAAATAATATTTGTTGGTAGATAAGTGGGTGAACTTGGATATATATATATTGCAATTAGCTCTTTATAAGCGTGTAGAACATTGTTGGTTATCCATACAGCCGAGGTGCCGATTCTGGGCATTTAAACGTTGCACTTATCCAGCCAATTTTTTGTTGCATGTATCCAGCTTTTACTGTATTCGGAAAGATGGTAAATATTAATCCTATTAATGTAATAACTTTACTGTCTGCTGCGTTTGTTGAGTGGAACCAGGGACCCACGCCAATTAATAGCGCAGAAGAAAATTTAAGGGATGTATTATTCGATTTAATTGTAAGAAGTGTCGAAGACACGGCATTCCTGGTTGAACATGAAACGTGTGTTGAAATGGACGGGACGCCTATCGACCAAGAAAATCAGGATGCTGATTTGAACTGGTTGTGGGTAGATGAAGAGGAGGAAAATAGGACACCGAATATTCCAAACATATACGAACAAGACGTTGTATGTCATTCGAATAAGGAATACATCCCATTCGAATATAAAAGGAAAGCTGTGGCGTACTGGAACAGCGGGAAGTCGAAGCGATTAAAATTAGACACCGTACGTTCCAAATTCCGTCACGTGAAATCCGAAAGAATGCTTCGTAAATGGGCTTTACAAGTTGAACAGGGTGGCACAAAAAAGGAAAAGATAAAACGTATTGCAGAGTATACATTTAATAAATTTATGGAAGCTCGGCAGTTAAGAGTAATTGTGCATGAAGTAGATCTACGGCGATGGGCTTTACAAGCGAGGGACATAGAAAATTTACAAACATTTAAAGCCGGATATACTTGGCTATATACTTTTAAAAAGATGTTTAGATTAGTGTCCAGAAAAATTACCAGATTTGTAACCACAAATATGGTAAATCGAGAAGACGATATTCATTTGCAATGCAGCGCATTCGTGAATGAAGTAAAATCATATATAGCCCGAAATGAACCACACAATGTTTACAATTCCGATCAAAGTGGTTTTAATTTGGAATTACATTCAGGGCGCACTTTGGCTGAAGAAGGTATAAAAATCGTAGAAGGAGGTGTTCAATCAGTGTCATCCACCACTCATAGTTAGACCATCCAGCCAACCATTTCAGCTGATGGACAATTACTGTCACCATTATTTATTGTACTGAAAGAGAGTACAGGACATTTCGGGCCGATTGTGGAACAACATTTATTTCGCCCTGACAATGTATATCTTGTAGCTTCAAAGACAGGCAAATTAACTACGGACCATTTCAAGACCTGGTTAAGAGAGATTTACTTCGCAAATACTGGGGCCGCAACAGTTCTAATTCTTGATTCCTGGAGTGGCCACTGTAAGAAGACGGTGAACGAAGTTACTCCCGAGGGTAAAAATGTAAAACTTTTTATAATACCAAAAGGTGGAACAAAGTATGTTCAACCACTGGATGTTTACGGTTTCCGCACTTGAAAAAATTTCGTCCGCCGATTTTCCGATATAGTTCTCGTTTTAAATCACGACATTAATCTCCACGCTAGGAATAATATAATTAAACTTCAATCTCTGGTCCACAATCAATTTTCATCGCCAAGGTTCCAAAATTTTATTAAATACTCCTGGTATAAATCCGGATTTATAGATGAAAAGCCAAATGCATTCCAGAATCCTGTTGAGTACTGCTATTCTGTTGAAAATGAGCCAACATGTCATATTTGCGGTGACGTGGCAATAATTAAATGCGCATGGTGTAAGAAATCTTTATGTTTCAAACATTTTTTCGACGAGTACCACTATTGTCGGAACTATATAGAATAATTGTTATACACACTGCATATATTTATAATTTATAAATCGCTCCACCTTTGCCACGATGTCATAGGTGGGCAATAAAAATAATTAATCCTTTCGTTGCTGTTAAGAAACTTGTTACTGTTATTATTACTCGCTACTTATTACTGTATAATTTAGTGCAAGCCTACAGTGCTTCATTAAAATCAAAGTTAGAACGGCTACTACCATAATGGATGTGCGCGCAAGATGTAAATCATCAAAATCTGCAAAACTGTAGGAGGCAATTTTAAAAAATCGCATACCAATGGATTTGGAATAAAATGCTCGTCATTTTTTGTCATTATGAAAATTTCAATAAAATGAAAAATTAAGTTAATAAATTTTTTTTTGTTATAAACAAATTGTATTTTTTTAAATTTTTTAACACCATGTTATTGTACATAAGAAACCATCAACCTCGCCCATTAACAATTTTTTTGTATGTCTTTCCGTTTTCGAGATAGCCGTTTCGAGCCAAAACTTCAAGGGGTGGTTTCACCCCTTAAACTCGAGTTACCGCAGCTAAAAAAAAATACGTGTCGATTATTTTTGGCTGCTTTATAAGTGTACAAAGTTTCATCAAAATCGAAGCCGGACCGTTCGCGATGGTTCCTTGTAAGTAGTTTCCAGTTTCGTTTTTCCGTCTTTCTGTCCTGTCTCTTTTTCTCTCCCTTTGCTATTAGGGTAAGGCCATGTATATATTGAAGGGAGTTTTAAGAAAGACGCTCAGTCTGTGAAAGACGTTGTTATAGCCAGTCTGAAAAGACGCGTTCATAACATCAGTCTGGTAAAGACGCGGTCGTGTTACATAGCCAGTCTGTTAAAGACGTCGTAACGCAGTCTGGTAATGACGTTTGTAATATTAACCTATGTGTGGCTAGAAACCCACACCCGCGAATAAACAGTTAACAATTGTGGGGTAGATCATGGAGTCGTTATTTTAACCACCAGCCCCCTCAAATATACAGGATGGGGCAATAACTATGTCCACCTTGAATATTTCCGTTATTTGTAATAATATGAAAAAATGTTATATACAAAACTTGCACGGTACAGAGGGGGGCACATTGTGATACAAACATTTTTGGTGTGGGTGGAGGCACAGAGGAGATTTCAAGGTCATCTTCATTTTTTTAAATGGAATGCTATATATTTTTTCATCAAGCTATCCTTGAAGGTCATGCAAGGTCAAATGTTGTAGTAAAATAAACTTTCTTACATTACAGAAAATGTTCGAAATGGTGACCGTTTGCGTCAATGCAAAGTTGCAGTCTTCGTGTCGCTGCATCACGTGCCTGTCTTATCGTCTCTGAACTTATTCTAGCACATGCTGTACTTCATAGATCCTTACTTTCGTGTAAACGAATGGTCTTGTAATATGGTTTATGTTGTGGTAATACATCGCGTGTAGCTAGAAATGTAAACATTACGGCAGTTAACAATGACATGAAATATCGGTAGTCGGTCTCAGTGGATTGTTAAATCAAGCAGCAGTGTGATTGTCAAAATGAAGTTTTCTTTTGAAGAACAAGTGAATATGATCCTCATTTATGGAGAAATGCGACTGTAAGATCTATACTGTACTTAATTTGTCCCAAATAGGATATGTGGTAGGAGAACATTCAGTAGGACAACAGTATAAGACGAGCGAGAGCACTCGAAGTTAGCGAATTGAAGAAGAGCAAGCATGCGTGTAAAATTAAAAGAGTCGGCGAGCGTGTCGATCAGAGTAGTACGGGTTTTGTGTTATGCATACATATTCTAATAGATAAATAAAAGTGTGGAAAAGTTCTTTTTATTTTACATAAACCTTACAGCGACAAAATTTGATAAGAGCTGCAGCCTTGTATGCTGAACGATATCCAAACCGTACATATCCTTCGCACCGAACATTTCAAAGATTGTGCAAAAAATTAAAGAAAACCGGAAGTTTGGGTACCCGTAAGAGCAGTCGTCGTAAAAGAGCAATTGACGAAAGAAATGAAGTTTCTGTTCTTGCAACTGCAGCTCGTAACCCGTAGATTAGTTCCCGACAGATTGAACGTGAATCGGCTATCAGTAGAAGGAGCGTACTACGAATCCTTGCACGACATAAATTTCATCCATACCATATTAGTCTCCATCAACAATTATACGGTGTGGATTTTATGAATCGTGTCACATTTTGTCAGTGGACTCTACAAAAAATACAAATGAATGAAACATTTATTTCTTTAATACTGTTCACCGATGAAGCTACCTTTACTAACCATGGAAATCTCAATTTGCATAATATGCATTATTGGAGTCCCGATAATCCATTCTGGTTATGACAAGTTGAGCATCAACGACAGTGATCAGTTAATGTGTGGTGCGGAATCGTTGATGATCAAATAATCGGACCGCATTTTATAAATGAACATCTTACTGGCGAACGATATGAACACTTTATACGAAACATATGGGGGATTTGATTAGAAAATGCACCATTAAACATTCGTCAATTGATGTGGTTACAGCATGATGGATGTTCAGCATATTATGCTCGGAGAGTAAGAGATGCACTTAACAAACTTTACCCAAAGCGATGGATACGACGTGGAGGATTAGTTTCTTGGCCAGCTCGCTCTCCAGACTTAACTTCATTATATTTAGATTGAAAAATGTTGTTTATTAAGAAGTACCCACTACACCAGAAAATATGAAACAACGGATAATTGCAACATGCGCTAGAATAAGTTCAGAGACGATAAGACAGGCACGTGATGCAGCGATACGAAGACTGCAACTTTGCATTGACGCAAACTGTCACCATTTCGAACATCTTCTGTAATGTAAGAAAGTTTATTTTACTGCCACATTTGATCTTGCACGACCTTCAAGGATAGCTTGATGAAGTTATCCCAACATCCGCTATCACATCGCAATAAAAAATATATAGCATTCCATTAAAAAAAATGAAGGTGATCTTGAAATCTCCTCCATGTCTCCACCCACACAAAAAATGTTTATATCACAATGTGTCGCCCTCTGTACCGTGCAAGTTTTATGTATAACATTTCTTCATATTATTACAAATAACGGAAATATTCAAGGTGGACATAGTTGTCGCCCCACCCTGTATAATATCGTGACGAAATCAAGAAAGTATCATAACATTGTAAAGGTTCGTACATCAAAAGTAGACATATTTTCACATTTATATTTAATACTTTACTGTCTTATCTTATTTTATCTTATATCTAATTTGCTCTGATAGCCTCTTCTTTTCTTTTTGCTTCTAATCCCATTAAAATTTCCACTAAAATTCGAATTTAATTCGTATAATTGGTACTCGCGTAACGAGTAATCACCGAAGTGGCGTTTGGTTCGCCCACGGTTTACCCGATACAGGTTATTTCCGCTAAAAACGAACGATAATATCTGAAATTTCCAAACGAGAATCATCGAGTTCTCAATCGCTTGATTGGGTTCATTTTCGTATGCTGGAAGTTTCGCGTAAAAATTACTGCGGAAATTCGAATTTATTTCCCCCGGGAACTCGTAATCATCAAAGTAGTACTCATCTAGTTTAATTGATTGTAACCGATACAAAATATTTGATATTTCGAACCGGTTAAAATAAACAGCGAAATTAAGGAAACGATTTTCTCCTGGAGAATTTTCCGTAGCCTTCCGTTGCAGTGGATTTCACAAAAAATTTGTTTCGAGGGGGGAGAAAAACAGTTTTCCCGCCCGTTTCACGGCACGATAACAAAGTTTTTCCCTTTGCTCGGGCGCAGTTCGATGGCACGTAGCGTATCGTATGTAGCGGAAACGCGGGAGTGAAAAAAAAAGGTACATCGTTGCTCGAGGGGGGCGCGAGGACAGATATTTCGGGGCGCGGATTGGCGTCGATGGCTTTGTTAGGGGCAGAGTTTTGTTAAACTCCGGCCGTGCAAACATTTCTCGCGTACGCACACACAGCGTGGGCGTCGGGGCTCCGAGCAATCGGCGCTTTTTAGCCGGTACGTGCGTATGCATTCGAAAATGAGCTCGATTGTACGTCGCGATGACAAAGCGGATACGCGCTCTCGCAGAAATCGTGGACAAAAAACTCGCCGGGACGGAAAGTTGACGTTTCAGCAAATATTCCCTACCCATTGTCGACCAACTAATTGCAACGATAATTTATATATTACTTTCCACCCTCCTACAGACTTTAATACGATTCGTTATTAACCGTCGACGCTGACCCGCATTCTGTCCCAATTACCAAACTTGTAGGTTGTTTATATTGTTGCTTCGTCTCGTTCTAAAAAGTGTATAATCAATGCGGTAGAAAATGTACAGGGTGTTCGGCCATCCCTGGAAAAGTTTTAATGGGAGATTCTAGAAACCAAAATAAGACGAACATCAAGAATACCAATTTCATTAACCACCAATTAATGTTTAAAGTTCCGCCTGTACTGAATTTTTTTCTCGAAAATGTGAAGGATTTAGGGGATATATGTATTCACCAAAAATAATTGTAATTAACTCCCGCAACCAAAAATAATTTTTCCAAAATGATTTGAAACTTTTCAATTTTCAGGGTAACAGACAGTTCTGGTCAGACATTGTATTTTCAGTAATGAATTTTTTTTTTGAAAATGCGTAGGAATTCGGGGGTATGTCTATTGCCCAAAAATGATTGTAATCGATCTCTGCAACTAAAAATAATTTTTTCAAAAGGATTTGAAATTTTTTTTTTCGCCGAAAAATTTGTCCACCTACTGAATTTTTTTTTCGAAAATGGTTAGGATTTCGGGGGTATGTCTATTCACAAAAAATGATTGTAATCGATCTCTGCAACTAAAAATAATTTTTTCAAAAGGATTTGAAATTTTTTTTTCGCCGAAAAATTTGTCCACCTACTGAATTTTTTTTTCGAAAATGGTTAGGATTTCGAGGGTATGTCTATTCACAAAAAATGATCGTAATTGACCCCTGCAACCAATTATCATTTTTTTCAGAATTATTTGAAATTTTTTAATTTAATATTTTAATAACTTTTTAACAAAGCCTCAATCGAGAAATTGATATTCTTAATTTTCGTCCTATTTTGGCCTCCAGAATCTCGCATGAAAACTTTTCCCAGGGTTGATCGAACACCCTGTATAATAAATTGCATCCGTAGTTGCATTTATAATACCTTGGATGAGGAAAATTTTCTGAATATATCGTCAAAGCTTACGGGCGTGAGTCAGAAGTCACAAATTTGACCACCATAATACAGTTTTCGTGTTCTAAGAACAAAGTTAATTATCTATCCGTAACATCCTATGGCCAGCTTTCGCAAATTAGTTCGATAATAGCGGAACGAAAACTAACAACATTGACAAGTCTCACAGAGGTGTTTTTTTTGTTGCATAGGAACACTTTGAATCGCCGCTAATAATCACGTCGAGATCGAGGACGATAAAATTTCTCGATCCCCGGTCTTTCGTCGTCGCTGGAAAAAGGGATCGACTTTTATTAGAGTTTCGTCGCAGTTCCCTCGAAATTGGCAGGAACGGTTCGTTAGTCGTTTTGCTCGTCTGGTGCTCGTTATTAGCCGCCAACCTTTCGGAACATGATTTATCGACACCATCGTCCGCCCGGAAAAGAAACGAACTTCGTTACGGTGGTTGTAGTCCGACTGCTTCGTAATTCAATCCGGTTCGCTCGATTACAAGGCAATCGTCGCCAGGGTTCCCCACAGGTCCAGACCGAGCAACGTTTTTCGAGGCAAATATTGTGCTTACAGAGCTCGTATCAAAGTTATCATTCCCTAACGTCCAACTAAAAGTAAATTCAGAGTGAATTTCGCTAGGAATCTTTTACCAAATTCTGACCATCCTCTGCAGTCGTTTCTTAACTTTGTAAGGTTGTTCCAGAACACTTGGAAGTTCAGCCTTAGCCGACTCTAATCTCGATTTTCATCGCTCCACATTAGTCCGTTTCGAATCGCGTTAAAATTAAAATATCGTGCTCGACGCTGTGTAATTATACGGTCGATACTCGCGTACTCGAAGGAAAATCGCAAGCTTCGAAGCTGCTCGGAAAAACGCAGCCTCCTTTCCACGACCATATTGCGATCGAAAAGTTACAAAATTGCGTTTTCTCCGTGTTCGGACCAGTTTCTAACGCGTTTCAGTTGCGCTCGCTAGACGTTTACCATGCAGAGTCGTTCGAAGCATACTCTTGCGAATGTTGTAGCCACGGAAATATTATCGTAGCAATTTCCAGAAGAAATTAAATTCTACTACGCAAATATTCCACAGAGATATAATATTCCGAAAAAATTCCTGTTTCTCCCAGACTGTTCTCTAACCTGTTACGAAATAAGAATTCTACGATTTCGAGTGAATTTCCCTCTAACAAGAATCCTGAGTTATTTTCCAATCAGCGTCACAGATAATCCTCGAGCGAGCCATAGCTGGAAGGTGTCTTCGAAACTTGCGAACGCAACGTGCATAGTCCCTCAATTCCCATAAACCGGTCGAAAAGCCTGCGGCCACAGGCAGATTCGATATCGTGGTCCCAGCGACGCCATCGCGGCTTCGATTCGCAGGGATCAATCGCGGACGGCCATCTTGCGGCGCGCTGGAACGCTCGTGAGGCCGTTCTTGTCTCCCGTTTGACCCCGGGACGAACTCCGAGATTGGCTTCGTTAAGGAAAGGCACGGAGCCCGTCGATGTCCGCACACAAAAACCATCGACAGTCGTACGTACACGGTGTACTTAATTAAACCTCAACCGTGTGTGCACGCTCGATCAGCCGAGGTGCATTAATCCGCGTCATCATCGTTAGATTCGTTGCGTCGTCGACGAGGCGTGCAAAACGAAACAGAAACTTTCGCGAGACTTTCGTGTCGCCAAACAATCGAATAAAAATGACCATACGAAGAATTTGATCGATAATTATTTTTTTTTTGTAAATGAAATGGAAACAATTCGTAGCGTTTCGCGAAAACTTGGACCGTTGATAGAATAATTTGGAGCGAAATAAAACCGAAACTAATTATTTCGTGGTATATTCCTTTTCGTCGATAAGATTACAAGAATCGGGTAAAATTCTCATGGAATTCGTGGAATGATAAATCCTCGAAAGAAAATTTTCGCCCATCAAAATATTTGCCCTCGATCTTCTCGTTCCTCATTGCGAGGGCCACGAATCTGCGATTCGACTAATTCAGGAATTCGAAGTTCCGGCATTGTTAAACCGGACAATAACTCGCATTCATGAGATGGGCTTAGAGTATAATGGCCATTGTTATCTGTCGTACACACTTATGGTTTTTGGCGTAAAGTTTGGAATGGAAAAAGACATTCGACGTAAGCACGATGTATAAAAATACTCATAGTGACTATTATTATGATTCATGATAGTTGTTCGCGCTCGAATATGCTTGGTGGGATTGCAATGTATTTGTGGTTGTGATGTGTGATTTTTAAAACGTTTATTTTACAACAATGGACTGTATATACATATATGTGTTACTAAGCGCGATGAAATATAGGAGGAACTGTTCCCCCGTTCTACGTTAAAAAATGCGTTCAAAATGACTGACTCTTCACGATCTACGAGTTGTCGCGTGTCTTTTCAGAGATCGTTACTCTACCAAAAGACAAATTAAGAGAGTTCTTCTCCCAAAAGACAAGTTAAGAATGACTTTCGTGTCCGGAGTTCGTTTCCTCCTCAGCTTAGATCCCCTCCAAGAGGTACACTTGGGGGTGTTTGCAAATTCCTCTGTGGAATCATGGCTCGATTGATTGGCCATCGACTTGGGAGAGGAGGACCCATTTTCCTGCCCCATTTCGGCAGAAAACTCCTCCTTCACCTCGGTGGTCCCAGGCCACCCTGACGAGGGTGGCCGAGGTTTCCTCCCCAAGTCGAAGGCCGCGTTAATTTACCAAGGAAGAAACGAAACTCGGGATTATCAACGCGACAAGAACCGTTGTCGTCGGTGCTTACATTTGGCTTCGACGACCGTACCACCCGCGGAACAATATAGCCCTTCGCCGGTCAACTCGAGTGTAGCGTTTCTTTCATTTAACAAAATTCTATTCTTTTACTCTGAAATTTGCCAGATGCGAAAGACTCGAAGACCTTCGCAACGTAGTACCGAGCCCGCATCTGACAACATAAAGGACCGGAAACAACCCGAATTGGCCAGCGGAATGTGCGTACTTTTGTTTCCCGAACAATAGAATATTTACCAGGAACAAAGTATTTATTATTCGTATTTAAAAGTTGGAGGGCGAAACTTCATTATTTTAATTAAATCAAAAATTGCGGAAGTCTCTTAAATCGTCTCAGACAATTTTTAAAAACACACACCTCCAATGTATCTTTATAAAAAGGGGTCTCGAGTGAAAAAAGTTTAAGACTCTGTTTGATAGGGTATCTCCAGGGAGTGGTGGGTTCGTAAAGAAATTACGCCAAGCTGCTCGCGTCTGAATCAGCAATAAAAAGCCGAGAGTAATGAAAGCAAATGAAGAGATCCGTGCGTCGCGGTCCGCAGGGCGGATTATGTCCGCGACAAAGTTTCAGGATACGTTTCGTAAATTGCCAATTTTCCTAGGGGATTCCCCACCAGTTTGGTAAAACGCGGCTCTTGGTCGAAGGATGCCGTGCGTCGTGATTTTCGAGGAAATTCCTGCGCGCAAAGGCTCGTCGTCGGTGCATCGAATACCTCGCGCGTTGGCTTGGCAATTATTATTGCGTCGCTTCGAAACGCCACGGGTCCCAGTATTATTAACCCGTTCGTTTCCGCGACGACCGGTCTATAAAGTTTCCGTGTTCTCCATTTTAATACAACGAAGTACAGGGGAACGTCGAAGTCTATGAAAGCTTTGGCCGACTCGATGGCGCGTCTCGAGTGTTCGTCTGGCAAAGATCCAGTACGTATTAACGCTGGTGGAACGACGTATGTGCTTTCGGGTAGAAAAAGCCACGGGCGACTTCGTCGAATTGGGTATAATTACTTTAAAACAGCCTTTAAACTGTTTTCTCCTCCGATGGATCTCTCCCGCGTATGCAGTGCAATTACGCTTTTAAATATTAAAGACACAGTCTCTTAAATGCAATTCTAAAAAAGATAAAGTTTATATCTTTTCAGGTACACGAGCGACTGGATTTTTTTATCATCCGTGAAACCCTTGGACCCTTTTCCGCGTCACCCTGTATTTAGCAGACGAGCATTCCAACGAGGGATGCTTACTCTGCCACGTGATTCTTGAAGTGAACTCTGTCGGGATTTTCGTCCCTTCGAGAACAACCCTTGTCCCTTTAGGGTGAAAACTGCCAGTGACGGAACATCCTGTAATTGGAAAGGCGAGTAATTCTTCCGTCGGTCGCCAATGCGATTTCTTCGGTTCTCTTTTGGGTCGAGGTTTTCCTTTGTCCTTTGCGACGAATTCGAGCCAATATCGTTCCATCCATCCCCCATCTAACGCGATTTCGATGAAATTCGCAGTGGTAGTTTTTTAAATTCTGTATTTGAAAATCCCTCGTTAGAATTTGGTCAGTCTTTTAAAAAACGAGCAGTTCGAGTCGATCGAAGGTTGAATTTTCGTGATTCCTCGATGGAGGTTGCGACTCCGAGGACCTCCCCGAGGTTGCATCGAATTACGAGGAAATTATGAATGGCTCGTTCGATCCCGGGATTACGTGTCATTAATTAAACGCCAGTTTGCCCGTTAAGATCGCGAGGCACGGGTAACTCCGGGGAATCGTAATTTCAACTCGCCTGGAACGAGCCACGGCAGCTCCCAGCGTGCTGGCGATTAATTTCCCCGAAGTTTACACCGCGTCGCCGCTCGACGAGCGTGTACATCGTTTCGCTTTTATCTTCTCGCTCGCCGAACTTTTCCGGACCGCCCAGAACTCGCGAAACCGGAGGCTGGCGAAGGCCTCGCCTCGTGCACGGCCACGACCTTCTATAAATCGGCGAATTTTTCCGCCAGCGAGGAAGCTTTTAACCGAAACACATCGAACTTACGACCGTCGACCAAAGTGCCAGCGATGGGATCGTTTTCTAAAGAGTCGGCGACAAAATATCATTGTTTTTTCTAGTTTTCCGATCACGAACCGTACAAGTTCGCGTAATAAGCGGAGATTGGAACGAGCTTTGTACGATCCCGGTGCTTCCATCGTCGTGCAAGAAGCGGCCCTCGAGATTGCCTTAATTCGTTAGCTTTTTTCGCGCGGAGAACACTCGAGACGCTTCTTACGCGCGCGACGATCTTTCATCCGATCGTCGTATTAGCGTCCGACGTCCTCCAGCCTGTATCTCTCGTCATACGACGTTTTTTACCCGAGCTTCTTTCGAGTAATATAGCAATTCGTTTAGCTAAACGACGACGTTGGTTATTGCGAACGCAATATAACACGTCGATCTATTTAAAAAAAATCTGCTCTTCTGAAACACGTGGCGAACGTTTACTTTTAATTGCTCTTGAAGAAAATATAAATTTAATTTGAATCTTGTAATCTTCCAATTTGTCAAATATTTAAAATAGTTTCGCCAGTACAGTGTTCCAATCGAGAAATTAGCAACTGTCTGACGACATTCGTGGTTTCTCAGCTGACTGGAGCAGACTTTTATCGGTTTCAAAGTCCCGAAACTCGATCGTCGTTCTGTGACATCGCGCGTTCTGCTCTCCGATCCGTGGCGAGTCGCGTGTTCGCCAATCGAAGGGTGAAATTAATATTCTAACAGTTTCCCCGATATTCCGGAGACCTACATACCCGGTATAATGTAGTTTCCGCCAACTTACCAGGAACTTTCCACTCGAAAGACACTTGGACCCAACAGGGACGTCTCGAGAATTTCGTTGGCCGACCCTCTGCTTGACCTTTGTCTTCGACGCGAAGGGGTTGCATCCTAATACCCCACGAGGAGACTTTCCGGGCAATCATTGACACGTGTCGGTCCAAGTTGGAAATGAAATTCCTTCGATGGCCCGGAAGGGAGCCTGATCGAGCGTTAACCTAATCGAGCCCGTGCTTATGGGAAATGACTGATCGGATCGCTCTTAACTCGCTCGTTTACGCCCGGTTATCTTCCGATTAATTTTCCCGACCTCCTTCGTCCATCGTTTAAAAGCTTCCGGAAGGGCCCTCTTCTTACAAACATTTTGGATAATTTTAGTCGTACACGATAAAATATACATTTTAAATATCTTTCGTGGATCTTCGAAGGAAACTTTCCGATTGCCCGAAAATTGTCAACATCTGTTTCCTGTTTCGTTCCATCGATGGACGAAATAACCAGAAAAATATCTCGAACCGTCCGTTCGTCGAAAGACGCTTTGAAGGATTACTTATATTTTTCATTTTTCAACGTTCGTTGACAGCCGACAGCATTTAATCCCTCTAGGAGAAATCCCTTGCAAAATTATTTCCACGTTCTTCGATTAATGGCGACTCCCATCAGATTCACGAAACTTGTCGGTTACCAAGAAATATTAATTATCCTACGAGTGGTCATTTTATGTAATTTCTATCTAAATTATAATTCGATGGAAAATAATTAAGAAGTTTTTCGCGATAGCAATCCGCATAAACGGACGATCGTCGGTGATTGGAGCTGATTCCAGGCGCGAATTAACGACGTAATTATCGCGGTTGGCCGTCTTGGTAGGCACAGTAAATTTGCACGGTCATTTTTCATCCGATAATTGGCGAGACGGTCTTTATCGACGAATGAAATTGCTCGTAGGCACGTCGTTGGCCGTCCACGAGGCGGTTTTATCGATGTCGCCGGTACGATCGGTTTTATCGCCGACAGTTTCTTGGCCGTGGCCGAAACGAAAGCACGATTTGACGATCGTGGCCGTTAAAGGGAAGGTCTCGGGGCCAAAAACGCGACAGAGATCTTCGATTTCCGTGCTCGCGTTGCGGTAAATCTCCTACCGGGGAATTTATGTTCCGGAAACCGGGCAAGTCGCGGACAAAAACCGGTCGTGGGACGCACCGATTCGATGATTAATGAAACTCCATCGGATTTATTTTTCTTCTCGTCGCGATCGTCTCGAAGTTATTGGGTCGCTCTCAATGACGTAAAACGTTCCTGACGAGTTACGCGATCCTCGTCCCGTGGGAATGCTCGAAAGCCATCGGTTTTAACAATGCACGCGTCGGACTTCCTAACACGCGATAGTGCGTTTAGAGTGCATGTTTTAATGCCACCGGAGACGCCACGGGGAACGCGATGCAGTCATTCGTTTAACCTTTAGCGGAAGCGTAATCGCGCGACTGGATATCATAGTGAATAGCTAATGAAACGATATAAACATCTATTGCTATTTTTATTTACGCGACTCCTCCTCAAAGTCGTTCGAAGGTCGCGTTACTAATTTAGAGGTCCTAGAAAACCACGGAGGAATTTTAAGATATTTTCTATTTCGAGAAAAATTTTTAAATCGAATTTTTCCTTGCGTGATTAGCGACGGAACTCGGATTTTTCGTTCGTCAAAGGTTCCGTTTGTTCCTTATTCGCCCAGGACTCGGAATTCCTTTAAGGACCCCGTCTCTTCACCGAGTTGAACTCGGATGGTTCTGGTGAATTTTTCTCTCGAGTGAGCTTAGAATAGTGAGGCAGGCAAACCCTTGGAGGGCTAATCCAAGGAGATAGAATCCGAAAGCAACGCCTTGATTCGCGTTTGCACGGCCCTCGGCAGTCTATACGCATCGCATGCACCGCGCATAATGCAGCTCGACGATGTCTGAGAGCACAGAGCATGCCTCTATTCCCTCTCGACAGAAATGGCTTTGTACGCTCCCTCGGCCACCCCCTGCCCCCGTCTTCCGTTTCGCCTGCTCGACCCTTTGCCGACCGCCGTCTGAGCTGAAACTTGTGTCGACGGTGTGCTGAACCAGTCGCCGATTCGCTGGTTAATCCGCTCGAAGCTAATATCGAATACAGTCTAGTCAATAAAGTGCGTTTCGATGTACGCTACCCGTCTCGATAGCTTTTTTCAACCACCCCCTAAACGACCTCGCATCGATTCGACTCTTAAAACACACTGCTATAGCCATCGTTATTTTTTAATCGCTCTGTAGAATCGCAAAATTAATTTTTATTATTCCTGGATGAATTTGCATTTAATCATCGTGTACTTGCACTCTTTTCTATGTAAATCTTCTTTTCGAATCTCTATAATTTCAAAGTTGACACAAGCCGACTGAATTTACATTTGTATACTTTTGTGTATGTTCTTTTGAATCGACCGGTACGCCCTCGCAACGAGCATAAATTGCAGTTGCGCTTCGGAAGTAACTACAACGCCTCAAACCTCACGCCAAATTGGACTATGAATACCATCCCTGACTCATGATTATTGCCAAACTTCACGACCATCTGCTAAATCTTAGCGTATTATCATCGAATAATCGCGCATATTACATTTCTATTCCAGCTCAGTGTCCCGGAACTAAGCAGTAATTTATTGCATAAATTAATAATACACTTGAGGAGAGATTGATATTATTGTAAAAGTAATTCCCTGAACCTCTGATCCACTATTATACGTGTCTCCGAGGTCACATCCATTATCTACATTTTTAAAGTCTGATTTATCAATGAAAGAATGAACCTGTAGGGTCCACGGGACGCTTCCACAGCGTGATAGTAACAGTTTCGATGCCCTCTCGGTCTAATTGGCCTAACGGAGAAATTCGTGAGCAAAAAAACGCTATAAAATTTTAATTACGCGGCCGGGTGTGTCTTTGTGCATCTACTCGGGCCGCATGGTCGCGCGTCGAGTGGTTACCGTCCGCAAAAACGGGACGCTAATGGGGAAAACTTTCGTTTCTGACGTCGGGGCGTCGGAGTTCGTGCGTCCCGGAAATTCGTGATTATTTTTTGTTGCTACGACCGATGCCGCGAACGAGGTCCTCTTCCGGAGTGCAAAGTTCGCCTTTTTATTCGTCGACCGCGCGCGCTGAGCCAACAGGGCTAAAAGCACCACGATGGTAATTGAAATTAATAGTACGGCTGTTTTTAGGAAATTTGTTGCCTCCCGTTAAGCGAAGAATAGAATTAGAAAAACACCAGGAACGAACGGGAATAATTGTTTTCCTTCGGCGTTCGTAAAATAGTGGCTGCGATAGTTTTTAGGAAATTGGTATCGATCAGGTTTTCGCGAACGAAACTATCAACTTTCGAATCGATATCGCGATCGGGTTTCGCGCGAAGCTTCGTTTTCATTCCGCTTCTCTTTGAGCTAAGTTCGCTCGGGAACGCATCGTTTATGATCGATATAATCGTATCAAGGTTCTAAGTAGTCCATTACAGGCGCCATAGTTTGCGTCACCCGGTCGAAGATTCTACCGTTCCCCTTAACGATCCTGCTGACCTAATTAGCTGTTCAGAAGGGGAGGCGAAATTCGTAGCCTGTCAAACGGGAGACGCGTACTCGATGCTCGCAGTAGAATGTGCCCGAAATATCGTGCATGGTCAGACGCGCGGTACAGTCTCTCACTGTCTCGAAACTCGATCGATCTTTCCATCTTTACTTTCATTTCGTTTCGCTCGTATAATCTCACGTTGCGTTAAACAAATCTCAGAACAGTGTCTACCAAATGAATCATCGAGAAAGCGTGGAACGAAGGGCAAATGGTATTTAATTTCCGATTTTGCAAAGTTACCGCTTCGAAATCTATTTCGACGATTGATCTACCCGTTGTCGCGCGTACAATGGTGCATAACGTGCCTCCCCCCTGCCCCTGATGCATGTGTAAAATCCAGTTTCCGAAACGTAATTGGGAAACGAATATTTAATCGCCCAAACTGCGCGACTCTGCTTGCCCTGGATCCACCGACTAGTCGAGTTTCCGCGCTTCGAATTTCCAGCGGTGGGCATAAAATATTCTCGAGACTTTAAGCTCTCAGAAAACGCGCGAAAGAATTTAATTTCGGGAGCAAGGGGAGCCTCGTCCGGGATCTTAGCGCGGTCTTTTCCCGGGGGCCATTGTTCCGGGTCGCGTCCCGGGTGTTGTTAGTTTTTTCGCGAAAGCAAATGGAACGTCGCGCGATCGCCTTTGTTCGCTGGCGATCCGATCGAACAATGCCCCGGCTAAATCGAATCCAAGAAGAAGCCGATGGAAAACGCCATTATATCCACGACGACCTCGATTTGCTTTTCCCCGTTGGTCGTTTCCTCGAGATCCAGTGCTGCCTCTGATGCGAAGGAAACGAGGACCGCCCTCGGGGAATCGAAAACACGGCCGATCCCCGATGTCCTCACGTAATTTTCTCGATGACAAATCCGTCGACCTACAAACTCGGAACTTTCCGTAGTATCGATCACTTTTAGAAACTTTGCTCTCTAATTTTACGACGAGCTTCGACGTCGTCGCGAACGTCCCTCGTGTGGAACCTTGTCCCTGGCGCGATCCTGCATCGCGTGACGAACACCCGCCATTGTTATATCGACCTTTTAAAAGCTTGGACCGCGGTTGGCACTTGGAACGAGCTTTTCGTACGGTTTCGGTTTCGTAGGAAGAAGATCGCGCGATCGATGGCCGATAAATTACGAGAGCCGAGTGGCTCCGGAGAACGCAGGTGCTGCGTGCATGCAATCAGTCACGATAGTGTACGTTCGTGCTATAAATTACGACATTACAATCGGAGAGGCCTCGATAACCCTGTAGGCATTCAATTATTCGTCGGTTATGGTTACAATATTCTCAGGCTTTGAAATCTCCACGTTTCGATTGTTTTTCTTGGATTTAATAATGCAAGAAGAAGTTGTTTTTTCTTCTACAGGACGAGGGCATCTTTATTCTAGCGGCATTACACGATACGCAATTATTTCTTCCGATAAGTTCCATCTGTCGCTGAAGTTTGCGCTTTGACCTCGGTTCCAAGGCGCTCGCGGAATTCATAATTCCTCCCCTGCGATCTTCATATTTCTGTGCAAGGAAACGCGAAGGAAGCAAATGGAAATTCCTGCCCCGAGAAACAGAATTTCTGAACGCGCGGGCACCGAAAGGATTCGCTGAATTGGTAAACAGAGGCTTCCTGCAGGGAAGAGACGCTCGAAGGAGCGTGCCATTTTAGCCATCGGCCAAGAAAACATCGCCTCGACGCTTGTTTCATTAAGACCGTTTAAGAGGATCTTTTACTCTAGCCGGGAAAATTCATTCTTTTTTACATTCACTTTCGTCGGGCTTTTGTCCTTAATAATGCATACTTAGGGTATTAACCTTTTGACTACTACTCAGTCAGTCAGTTGAAATTGATTGAAATTAAAAATTGGCCGTAGTCAAAGGGTTAAACAGAAGTTTAAAAAATTACGGAACAAAAAATATAATATTCCAATTCGTTCCCAATGTTCGCAAGTTTTTGAGGAGCCGAATCTTTAAGAAAATCACGCGATAAAGAGGGAATTTGTTTTGCTTGGGAGCCGGGGGGACTCGAGTTGAAAGAGCCGATGTTTCTTCCTTCCGATCGTTGCTCGCGTACTCGAGGAAGATCGCAGGAGTAATCAGCGCTGGAGACTCGTAGCCGGCGATCCAATGTAAACGTAATCACCGGGGCTCGGATTTTCCGAGAAACGTCCGTCCCGCTTTGATCTCGGCTCCTTTCGAGTCGCGTTCGCCCGTCGAGGACGACTCGCCGCAGGTGGCGGAAGGAAAAATCTGGCTTCCGCGGAGCGCCAGGCCGGGGCTCCCGTTGCCAAAGACATCCCGGTGGGTCCATTAACCTTCCGCGGGGGCCAAGCGCGGGACGGGGGAAAAATAAACAGACGGGAGTACCGTCGAACGGGGTTGGGAAAAGGCTCCGGACGGAACGGGGTTGAGGAAAAGAGGAAGGAAGGGATCGAGGGGGATGGGGGAGGGAGACAGCCAGTCCAGGGTGGTGATGGCGTGTCTGGATATCGATCCTGGCATCCGGGATGTTACCATCGTGGCCCCTTTGCGTGCGGCCCACTCGGTTCGACTGTGTGCGTCACGCTGACTCGTGTAAATATACCGACCGGACGAGGACAGGTGGTGAAAACAACCACGGGGGATGATTCCTTGGGCAAAATGAGTCGCAAGTGTGGGGCCATGTTTTTCCCTGCGAGGGCTCGTTCTCGAGAAACTCGACCGCGAAAACTCTTGGCGCACCCGTCTGACCAACGCTCGATATTTCTACTTGCGTTTGGAAACGTTGGTTTTCTGGCTTAATTTTGATCGTGGCTACTTAGGTCGGCGTACGATCGACAGGAAACGGTAGTATTTGTTAAAGAAATTGAAAACCTTGGGTATATATTAACGTAACATAAATCGAAATTAATTTCGAGAACCAAATAAGAATGTAGGTATATTCTTGTCGTAAACTGTATACTCGAGTTTGCTATACATTTATGTTATATTATATCCTCGGATAAACGGAAAAAAGGTTTGGTTACGATGCTCAATACCAGCCCTAATGGCTTGAGGTCAGACTTTGTTCCATAAATGTGAACCACCAAACTGGTCCACCCCTATTATTTTTGGCCTTAGTGGACCGTAAATATTTTCCCATGGTCGACATGATCCTTCGGGAGCCTTTTAAACGATAATACTGGATTATTTGCGCACGTTTTCGGCAAACCTTCCCTCGTGTTCGACCCCGTATAGTTTCCCCGATCAATGAGAGCACAAATACCATGATTATTTATGTAATCTTGACGAGAGTACTATAGAATATACATAACAGATTGAATAATATCCTATCATCGTCGCTGTTTATCTATTATCGACCCCAAGTAGAAACAGCCAATAGTCAAACGCGTCAGTACCGTAAATTTTTCAAATCGATTTCCTCTGAAACGAGGCCCCATATACAAAATTTTATACCACATTTTCCACTCATTTTTGCACAAAGTATCATCCTATGCTCGTCTGGTACCAACATCCCTCGTCCATCTTGAATACTCGTGGTGCAAAGACGCGTGTGCTCGAGTTGCTGCTCCGCGAACGTGGATGCTGTTGTTCCAAAAGTTTGGCTGCAACTCGACGGGGGAAGGAACTCTAGCATTTTGTGATTCTAGGAAGGTTGACAGCCTTCACTGTACAGCAGGGGCGTTATTGTTGCGGGAATCGTAAGCACGGGTAGCGAAACATAATAGCGAGCAGTGTGCGCGCACAAATACTAAACAGAAAATCGATTAGAGTAACTGAATTTACGTTCGCGATACACACGAGTCTGCTTTTGTTTCTTTCGATCGATCGATTCCGTTCCATGCATCATGTAACGCGTGAAATTGTTCGGAACATTAAAGAAGACTTTGATTTCGGAGAATACTTATTATCGAGGTTTCCTATAAAACTTTGGATCTTGAAAAAGGATCATTAGGGTCATTCCATGCGAAGTCGGACACTTTTCGGAGTACCATGTCGGATTTTGTTCTACTTTGAATATGTTGTAGTCTTTAGTGATATATAAACGTATCTCGAAGGATTTTTAAAAATTTTAAAAATTGTTGGTTTTACATCTGTTTGAAATATAGAGCTCACTTTTTTTCAATAAATAATAGCTGCTAAAGTAAGGAAGTTATAAAAATGAAATTTTAGGTACTTGTAGCAGACCCATGGGAGTATCAAATAAAAATTATTTCAATTAAAAAAAAATTTGTTTAACTATTTATTTTGCAATTGTTTACAACAAATGTCATTTTTTTGTAGCGGGGAAATATTTAAAAATCTGAAAAAAAATGGGCATATAGTCCTGTTTGTCCCCTTCACGGACCAAGTTTTAAAAATACGGACACTTTAAAATTGGTCTTATAAAAATTAATTGAATGGAACGCTGCGTCGCGTCGCGTCGTGACATGCTGGCTCGACCGGCCAAGTCGCGCAGTGCCTGCAACCGCCAAGCGGCTATACCTGCTATTGTTATACATAGGGTGTTGGACTGCTGGAAAATGTAACAGTTATTGGACACTCACTCTTTGTCAATGACACTTAGCATTATACACATTTAAGTTGTCAATATTCAATGGGATAGGATGTTCAATGTTCTAGTGGGATAGGATATGATGGGATGTGATGGGATTAGGTTCTGGTTAAGAAATAATGGTTGGATTGTACCAATGATCATCTACCGGATTAAATTGTTTGTTATAAAATTACTTACCTCATAACAGCTACAACTGTTGATTTTTCACTGTCTGAATAAATTCGGGCAGTTAAATGCGTTACTTCTTTAGTTGGTGTAAATAAGTGAAAATTGCGTGTTCCACAGATTGTTGTAGCCAGTCCACGCCTTTCCAGCAAGAATTCCGAATGTTCCTTATATTCTTCTTTTGAGTTGAATGACCCATTAGTAAGTGTAATTATATACAGAAAAAGTTTACCACATACTTTAGCGATATTTTATAGTTAATAATTATTGATCATTCGGTAATCATTAATCACTGCCTTCATCACTTCGGTAGCCGTAATCGTAAATCATCGATCTTATTAAGTTTCGATCCGCTCCTCGTGGCAATTATAGCCGCTGGAATTTTCTCGTTGTTAAGGTTGGTCGGATGTAACTCATCGACGTCGACGCGTTTTACGAGGAAACGAATCTTACGAGAGAAATACGATACGCGGACCGTGATCCATATTTATACGAGCGCCATTTAACTGAAATATGCAAAACATATGCGTTATGCAAAATATGCAAAATGTAACATATACTTTTAAACACCTTTTAACGACGAAACGAATTTCGATCCACGCCCCACTTCCATATTTATTTTTTATGAAAGTGTGCATTATAAAATCGCTCTCAAAAAAGACCTCGTAGAGTACTGTGAAAGTAACATGGACGAACAAACAAAGATATTTTACGAAGCGACGTAATATTTTTGAAAATTTCCACGGGGAAACTGAAACCTTGGAGTTTCGCCCCCTGGCACTCGATTATCTGCAATAAAAATTAGGGGCCAGTGTTGCTCGTTAGTTGAATTCCACTTCCGGTGGGCCAAGTTCTCAGACCTCCCGTTGTGTCTCTTAAAAAGCAGAGAAGTACACATTCAGACGCGAAACTGTACGCGAGATCAAAGGTCAGATTCTAATTAACCGCGGCAAAGGGTGAAGATTCAGTTTCACTCTGGCCAGAGGAGGGCCGAATTCCGGGAATTAAACGCGAAGGACGGTTGCGTGGCACGCATAATTAAACCAGGAGTAAACTCGTCGGAAATTTACGAGGCGGAAAAGTGTCTGAATAAAATATAAAGTTGTATTTCTTTTCACTGGTTACGTTAATTGTCCGTTATGCGAATAAAATTCTCTCGAAACTTAAATGAACAATCCGCGTGATCTGCCATTTAAATTCGTGATACGTAAAACAGAGTCGACTAAATTTTATCACACTAAATAAATTCGTTTCTAAATAAAATTTCTGTGTTCCTTGGCCAGAAATCGCGTCTGGCGCGTGGGTGTTCGCGAATATTCACCGATTGCATACTCGCGGTGCGGAATGCGGAATAAACGCATAACAAACAGCTGCGACGATTCCCACGAGCGTTGCTTAGATTTCGGGGGGAATTTGAGATACCCGATTATTCTGGAACGCTCGTGGCGTTAACGATTAATTTATACGTTTTAAAACATGTTCCTGACGTTTTCAATTTCACCCACTGGCGTTTCCCGTATCATAAATCGCGCGAATCCCCAATGTTTCTGTGAATTAATTTGAGGAAAAGCAAACGTTTCTCTTCCAACCGTTATATACAGGGTGTTCGGCCACCTCTGGGGAAAATATGAATGGAGGATTCTAGAGGCTACAATAAGACGAAAATCAAGAATACTAATTTGTTGATTGAGGCTTCGTTACAAAGTTATAGAAACATTTTCGGCCACACAGTATATTTTCGGTTAAGAATTTTTTTTCTCGAAAGTACATAGGATTTCGGGGGTATGTCTATTGACCAAAAATGATTGTAATTAACCCCTGTAACTAAAAATAATTTTTCCAGAACGATTTGAAATTTTTCAATTTTGTCGAAAAATTGGTCCACCTTCCTGAATGTTTTCCTCGAAAGTGCGTAGGATTTCGAGAGTATGTGTATTCACCAAAAATGAGTGCAATTGACCCCTGCAACTAAAAATAATTTTTCCAAAAGGATTTGAAATTTTTTTTTTCGCCAAAAAATTTAGGCACCTTCTCGAATATTTTTCTCGGAAGTCGGTAGGATTTCGAGGGTATGTCTATTCTCCAAAAATGATTGTAATTGACCTCCGCAACCAAAAATAATTTTTCCAGGATTATTTGAAACTTTACAATTTCGCCGAAAAATTTGTTCACTTTTCTGAATTTTTTTCTCGAAAGTGAATAAGATTTCGGGGGTATGTGTATTCACCAAAAATGATTGTAGTTGGCCCCTACAACTAAAAATAATTTTTCCAAAAGGATTTGAAATTTTTTAATTTAATTTTTTAATTTTGGCCTCTAGAATCTTCCATTAAAATTTTTCCCAGGGGCGGCCCAACATCCTGTATACACGATACAAAGTGTATTATTTTAAATTGCACACGATCGTAGGAATCCACGTTTTCTGTTTCATCGAGAAGCGACGAATTCTTCCCTCGTTAATTACGTTGTTCCCGATAGCTGGCTCAGAACTCCCGTTGGATTAACGATACAGCACGCTCGAGCAGCTCGTTCTTCGTGCTTAAGCCACATTGGACAAATTACCGAATGCACGTGGTATTAACACGGTAATTGACTGCGTTAGCCGGTTGTTCGACGAGCGTCTCGAGAGGGTTTCTTAATGAATCGTCGCTCCAACGGTCTGCTGGCGAAACCCAACCAGCCCGCGTCTCTTTCGAACGCGAACTTGGATATTTTTAGACCGGTGATCTTGGATCCCGTATCTATTTCTCTGCTTCAATTAACGACGCCAGCAATCCTCCGTCCCTCTTCTCGGGATTGTCGTAAAAATTCCACGATTCTATATTTAACGCGCGGATGACAAGAATTTACACCGACCAGCTAAATATATTCCTCGTGGTGATGTCTAAACGCTCGTCTATTTACTCGATTAAACGTTGCGTTGCTTTCATCAGCAATTTATTATTCGATTGACAGAGATTTATTCGATCATTTTGTATTTAAAGTGTCTCGTTCCACGTACTTCAATTTACCGTTATTTTTATCGTTCGTGCATCCGTCGAGTATCGTTAATCTGGGCGCTGCTTTTTAATTCAATTCTCGAAACAATACGCGTGTCAAAAGTTACGGTAGAGACCTGGTGTTCGTTTTGTTCAGCGGAGAACGCGTCTGACTGCAGACGGTCCGCTGTCACTTACAGTGTCCGTCTCCTTCGCCCCTCTCGCATTATGTTAGTCGTTTCATCCACCCTCGCTTTACCTTCCCTTAACTTCAGCGCGAAACACTTGAAAAACAAAAATTACTTCCGACGAACGTTCTTAATTCACTCTCGGAGAAGAATTTGAAATCGTACAATTATAAGTTTCGCAGTAAATAGATTCGTTTTCAGACATTTTCGCGGGAGAATAGAAATTGAAACGACTCGAGGATTTCAGTGGAACGTGTCGGCGAGGGTCGGGCGATTATTCCGCGAAATATCGAACGGAATCGGTCATTTTTCTCCTCGAGAGCCCTTGTTCCGGTATCAAAGGGATCGATCCGTGGGAAGAAAAGGATCGCGGTGGAAGCAACGTTTTCGATCGGAGTGGAAGCTGGCGTCCGGGATAAGAAAACGTTGAAAATTCATGGGCGAGGGCGCGTCGTAAAATCACCCTTCGCGATCCTGGCGTCGTCGACGACGTCGCGAAAAGTCCTGAAATGAAATCGCTCGCCGAGGAGAGACGATAACCTCGGTTTTCATCGACTTGGCCAGCCGCCAAAGGATCCTGCTTTAATATCGCGTGACACGTAACGCGCCCCAGCACCCGGGGAGGAATTTCGAAGAAGGATACGAGGTCAAGTTTTCCTTTTTGACAGCGGCTTGAAATATTACGTCGCGTCCGTGTTGCAATCTGTCCGTATCCTCTTCGATAAGCCACTTCTTCTGGCAGTTTATCAATAACATACTATCATTGGGCTCCTTAAAGCCGAAATTTTTTTATTTATTCATTTATTTACGGATTTGTACATAATAAGATTGCATAATATGTGTAAAAGTCTCGTTAATTGCATATGTTATGAGATGCAGTGTGTACTAGTGACATGCTTTTTGAAGGAATACAGAGAACCGCTAAAGAAGTCCAGACGCTGGTTAAACTGGTTAGCTTGGACAAGGATACGATTAATACAATTATCATATGTATAATGTCGTTTAAATGTTGGAATATGGAATAATTCCATATGATTTTATAAATAACTAACATATTGTATTAAACTCTAGTAAACCCTAATCTGGACAAAATTCGGTCATAGTGATGACAAGTAACTGGAATGGGACTACTTATAGGAGACGGTGTACAGAAATTTGTGGTGAATTCTTTCAATGCAGTCTATGTGGGTGTAGGGGCTCCAGATAGGGGAACAATATTATCAGATATTTTTCGAATAAACGAATATTCCGACGACTGAAAAAACATTCTAATATCGTGTCAATTATGGCCCCCCAGTGATGGACCGTTACGACAATGGGGGAAAATTGATCACTTCCGGGGCGAAACAAACGAAAGTTTTCGCGCGTCAGGATGAATAATACATAGGGAATTTTATCGTCCAGCCGGAAAATCGAAGCACGGAGCCCTCGTAGGAAATCCTCCGCAGGAATTATTGAATTTTTCTAAAGCTGTACGCTTTTGGTTCGCCGAGGGACGGTCTTGAACTTCCGATCGATAGCGTACAATGCATTCGTTGAGTTAAATCACCACAGGTTATTTCGTCGTTCGATGTACCGTACTTGGAGTACTATTCGGAATACCATTTAATCCTCCGTTGCTTGGTCCAGATTCGGAACAGATCCATAGAAATAACGGAAATGGAAATATTTACACAGAGCCGCGCTTAGTAGCCGGGCAGCCGCTATTAATAAATCTGGAATCGTAAATAGTGGATTTCGAATCGGGATCTCGGTGGAAAGTCAAGCGAAAATTGAATCTAAAATAATCGGTGGCGGGAAAAACAAATTATATTAGCGAACTAAATTTATTTTGAATACTCTGAATGAAATTAGGATTTAGTAGTAAAGGTCTACCAGTATTCGTATCATGAAACTATAATTTACAAGTGAAAGGGCGGATTTCTCGTGTCACGAACACGATATTATATTCTTCCTGCAGAATTCCATTCGAAGATTCTACTGTACATTTGCCTCTTATTGCTCCAAATGCACGTTGCTCGCTGAATTCGTAATTTCCACTGAAAGGTAAACGGCAGAAAATTGCGGGGTTTCCTTTAACCCGGTCTCCGCGTTGAAAAAGAAAATCATTCCTATTGACTATCGCGTAAAAAGAATAAATTAAATTCCTTGAATTCTATTAAAAATTTACGATACGTACGAGATTTCGAAACCTTTCTGCTCGACGAAGGGATCCGTATCTCGGTTGGGTCTGCACGATCGTCCAGTATAGTCTTCCCTGGTCGTAAATTCGGGGTTGCACGGACAACCATAAGCCTGGACGAACGTCGACGCCGATTTTATTGTTCCCGGGGAATCGTGTATTAACGATTCGCGCGACGAGCGAGCACAGCGTTTATTCAGCAATTACGCATTCGCTCGGTCGGATTCGCCGATTGTACGAATGTTTCGCGTTCGTTCGTCAAACTCGAAGCGCGACGATGTGTTCGCGAGTGCAGGTAAATTTCGTAATTGCCAGGAGCGTTTAGGTAGGAGCAATTATTCGAACGCGACCGAGCACGGACCTAACAATCTGTCGGCTACCCTGTTCGCGACGTTGTACGGGACAACAGACCGCGGGATTGGACTGCATACGTTATCGGGATAACAAGGGAATTAATTTCGAGCCGATTCGATCGTTACTTCGGCACAACTCCTTCGATTGATTCCCTTTAGCCTAACTCGAAACTCCACAACCGTAGAATCGCAATAATTTACACCTCGTAACCTCCTAAATGGTGTACATCGGGCAAATTGTTAGATATTCGGTGGAAATAGGTTGTGGTAATAAATGATCTTTACTTTTGTAATAAGTGTTAGGTGTACAAATGAATAATCCAAATTATCTTAAAGTCAATAGATTTTCCCGCTTTTTTGCGATCATATAGTGTTGTTATATACCTAGTTAAAACAAAAGATAGTTTAGCGAAAGGCCCAACATAACCTTGAAAAGTATTCAATTCAGTAGAATGGAAAATGGCAACAGATAAGGTGCATATCTGTCATTAATTCTTTACGAATTCCAACAAGGGAAAAATGCTGCAAGAGCATGCGAATCGATTTGTTCCTTTCTCGGTGAAGGTGTTGTGTCGTATGATGTGTGCGTATTTTGGTTTAAGCGGTTTAAAAGCGGTGATTTGAGTCTAATCGACAAACAAAGCCCTGGAGGCCCTCGGAAGTGCGACAACGACGATTTGAAACAACTGCTCGCTGAGAATGCGGCACAAACGCAAAAAGAACGAGCAGAACAGTTAGGAGTAACCCAGCAAACGATTTCCAAACGCCTACGTGAGATGGGAAAGATCCAGAAAGAAGGAAAATGGGTTCCGCATGAACTCACTGCAACCAACAAAAATCAACGAGTGACAGCGTGTCTTTCTCTTCTCAATAAGCAGCGTCGAAAGTCTTTCTTGTGAAAAATCGTTACTGATCGTTAATATATTCTGATCATTTGCATGTTTAAAGACAGAGTAATTGGTGATGCATGGTTTCCCCACCATAATCATCCTTGTTACCTTAGAAATAGATAGAACAACGAAAATATTGCAAAACAAAGGAGCGGTGAATGTTTATCAATCTGAGAAATATTCTGGGCTCCAATCATGAATTAAAAGAATCCTTTTCATCGTTGATTTATATTTTTCTTCCACGACATCTCGTCTTCTCCATGCTCCATTGGTTATTATTGGAAGAATTAATGTTATTCTACAGGGGGGAAAAAAATAAGTTAGAATGTAGCAAGATGTTCCAGTAAACAGTCACTAAAATGTTAAGTTTGTAATACTTTTTGAGGTATTTTTATTTACTTTCCAAGCACGAGTGAGCCACGTAAGGTGATACGTTGTACGTTCTGTATATTTTCTGCCAACGGGTCGCAATTAATTGCGGACGCGTTCGCGTAATAAACATCGCTCACGCGCCGTTTACGAGGAACGAAGTCAGCAGAAGACACGATCGAGCGCCATTCTCAATTTCGCGTGACGCGGGAAAAAGGGTGGAAATAAATCGAAGGCAGTAGAATCCCGCGTTAAAGACTCGATACGCGTCTCTATCGATCCCGCTCGACAAACGTAGCTAATTGAATGGAAATTAAACTCGACCCTTTCTGCCAATTACCAACCCTCCTCGAAGGTAGCAGTCTAAACAAAACTGTAAACCTGTAATTGGAATATTTTCATGCCCGATGGCTTCCAGAATTCTTTTAGAACAAGTTAAAATTAAAACATTTATAACTAGACTGCGGATCTTTATTCAAATTCACATTTTTATTAATAAAATTAATGAATCCGAAGCTTCGCAGGGGGCTGTCTCAACCCCTAAATATAATAATTCGTATCTTACTTTAAGTATTTCTTATATTTTTTACATCCGCAGTCTATTTATAACACTCGCGCATGGATTCCATATTATCGTTTCTTAAGCCCCAAATCAGTGTTTTATTTCAGTTGGAAATTTTTTAAATCATCGAATAATCTAGTCACGAGTTTCGCGAGGATGATCAGAGGCCCACAAAGAGCACGTGCCCTTTGAATAGCGGGGCATTAAAGGTTCCAGAAACGGTCGCGCGAAACTTTTCCAACGTTTCTCCGCGGGAACGCGAACTCTCGATTGGAGCTCGCGAAGGGAACACGAAAGTGCTTGGCGACGAGCCAGACCAACTTTTTTTTTCTCTCAACTTATTCCCGTAGTCCTTCGATTGATCGATTCGCTTCGGGTTCTTGGCGAGGAAGGAAAATTGAAAGGCGTTCGAGGAGGTGCATCGAGATTAGAGGGCTGGGATAATGGACTATTAGAGAGAGAGTCGGGAAAAGGATCTACTCGCGATTGGGATTTCATGCTGGATCTAAGAGCCACCTAATCTTATTATATCGGTGCAAAGTTCACGGGTCTCGGTGAACCAGGCGAAAGTTGTTAATCCGTGCACCGAGATGGTCACGATTCGATAAATAAATAAGATTCCAGCTGTTGTACGTTTCGAGCTTCCGTACAGATTAAATTAACGTTCTACAAATTGAAATCATTATTACCTCCGAGCAGAAATAATTGCAACCTCGCGGAGAACTGAAACGAAACGCACGGTTGTCGGCTGACCTACTTCCCTGTTACGCTTTATACAATTACATTTGTTTCTAAAAGGCAACGTAAAATCGTTTTAATCCACGCTGTTTTATTATTATTATACACCCCAGATATAAATAAATTCGTGAAATTAAATTTCATTCACTCAAACGTTGCTTTGACCGTTTTTCCAATTTCTTTCGACGCGTTTAGAATATTCTTGCTGTTTCGAAACCTTCGTCCAAGTAATAAATGACGAATCAATAAAATCCGCGGATTCCTCGAGGCGCGTTCCTGATTTTTCCGCGCGCGGAAAGAATACTTGGCCGTTTGAATTATAGAGACAAGCCTCTTCGGAACTCGAACCATTCATCAAACTAATTGTGCCTCCCGCGGTGACTATGCCGCAGCTTCCAAGAACCGAATTAATCGTTTTGCAGAAGTTAAACGGAAAATGCAGTCGCGACTTTATTGGATTGTCCGGTAAGTTCGTTTTTGTCCCGTGAAACGGACGAAACCGGAAAAAAAACTTCAATGTTGGCACCGTTGTAAAGCTTCCTCTATTTTCTTAGTCCCATTGTAAAACATTCTATTATTGCATTCTCAGATTAAATTCAGTATTATTGGTAATTTATTTTTAAACGCTAGAGACGCACAATTTTTAAGTACAGAGGCAAGCTTGAAAAATTTCTCTTTGAAAACAAATATGGCGACGATACACCAAGTTGTGTACAACTGGGTGTACATTAATAATTAACTTCGATGTTGGTACCATTGTAAAACCGGGTATTTCTCTATATTTTTCGTTCCATTATAAAACATTCTATCATTGCATTCTCAGATTAAATTCTGTACTATTGGTAATTTATTTCTAAACCACAGAAACACACAATTTTTAAATTCAGAAATACTGCGTAGAATTTTTCTTTGGAAACAAATATGGCGATGATGTACCAAAGCGCGTACAACTGGGTGTACATGAATAATTAACCAGTACTTTTTACTTTCCGGCAGAAATCAATATTTACCGTGGAATTTATTTGACAGTCGCGTTCGTTTCCATGGCCCTTTGAAGCCAGAAACTGGCGCGCGAGGATCGTCGAGCGTTCGAATGTTTTCCGGTTAGGCTTTGATCGATTATGCTTTGCAAACGTTTCCCGTATCGAGTCTCCAAAGGGAAAGGGAGAGGCCGACATTTCCCAGGCGCACTGACAACAAGGGCACTGTGTTAACGCGCCTTCTGCGGGGGAAATATCGTCGAGGGGTCGCACCAGAGACAAAACACGGTTTATTTTTACAAATTTTTTTCCCTGGTAACGATACACTGTGGGCAAAAATAAATAAAATCGCAGGTACGATGAAAGCCTAGCAAAATTACAGGAATTTTTTACTCTTGGATCGAAATCGTTGGTGATAACGAACGCTCGGGGGGAAATTTCACCCTCGATCGGTCGTCTTATTTCGTCTGGTCGATGGCGGCGGGGACTGTTGCTCTTGGAAAGTTCGCGGGGTTAATTTCACGGCGTGGCGAGCCTCTCGGCACGGCGAAACGATGCGTGACCCAGTTAACTTGCTCGTTTCCCGGTGCATCGACCTGGACGCGCATTCGTTAAGGGTGTTTCCTCGTGTCCCGACTGAAAAACATCGACTTTTAGCGTTTCCATAAACCCCACAGCACATTAAAATACCCAAGTAAATTTTCATCGATGTTCCAGACTCTTTCAAACAGTACTTCGGAAAATATACAATTTCTTTCGTTTTCATTTTCGATGTTAATTAAATTGTAGCGCAGTGTTCTTTGAAAAAATGAGGAATATCGCCTGGTTTTCGATGCGAGGGAGCCTTCTCGGTTTCGAAACGCGAGGCAAGAGCCATCGTCGACGGGTAAACGTCCCTTAATTAAGTTGTCCAGGCTCTCAGGGCCCGGCTGTCCGTCCAAGTTCTTTGCCCGCCGACTCCTGATGCGAAATCGATTCCCATCGCGCGGGGGTGGACGACATCGTTCCGCTCGGGGACGAGGGAGGTTCAATAAAAATTCCTCGGGAGCCCCGAGACTGGCAGGAAACGTCGTCGCGCGCCCAGACTCTGGAATCGAGGCGGGGGCAGACCGGAACCGAGAACCAGAGAGGAGTTTCGCGGGATCTCGAGTTCGTGAGAACGTCTTTTCGAATTCCGGGGGCACAATGGCGGCGAGGGAAGCTCGAGTCACGCGCTCGCGATGAAAATTGTTTCCCTCGATCGGTCCTGACTTCTACTTACGGTCCTGAAAAATCGAGAGTCAAGTTCTTGACGATTGAATTTTAATTGGTAACTTTGGTACCGATCGTTTGGAATCTTTTTATTATTTATTACGCGGAACCTATTGGTTCATTTTTTGTGTGAAACAAGGGATGGGTTTGTTCGATGTCTACTTTGTTATTAAATGCATTCCAACTGACGAAGAAACCTTGAAAGAAATTAATAACGACGGGTCGTTTTATATTATATGTGTCGGAATCCAGTAAAAAGTTTTTGTTCTCAAATTGAATGTTACTTCACGTTGTGTTAATAAAGTTATATTGGTTCTAATCGATATTTAAATTCAATGGATGCGAAGAATGTCACCGGTAACGCAAACGTGCGTCTGGTTGACGTTGACGTTTGATTGTGGCCTTTGAAGATAGTCGAGTTGATTGTCTGGTTACCGGAACGTTAAAAAAAAGAAGTATTCGAAAAAGAAAAGAATAGAATTAAAAGGGTTTCCAGACGGAAAGGACGTGCGGGAAAATTATAAACAGAATTCCTGCAAAGGACTCATCCGTTAACGTTGTACATTCTTTCGTATTGTTAAAGTGTTTGTGTGATAGTTAACAATTATTAGTTTATTTAGTTCAAAGATTTAAGGAAAAAAAGAAATGCATAGAATAACGAGACAAAGGCTTGGTCACCCTAGAGAAATGACCAATGAAACGGTTTCTCTGTCTGTTAGGCATGACATGTTGAGTACTAATAAGCCTAAAGTTTGAAATTGACGTTGAATTGGTAGATTTAAGAATCGACTTAATTAAACATAACTTCCATAACTTGGAAATTAATTCTAAATTGAGCTTCGTGTCATATTTATTTTCCACGTTTATATCGGAGTTAAATATTCATAAACGTGAACGAATAAATTATTCCGTTAACTCGCAATTACGAGAGACGAGAACCTTTTCGCCAGTCTCGAGACGAAAAGGAACACGTCCATAAATTTCCCGGGCGAGAATCTCGAAAAACGCGAGGATTTTCTCGTCGCGGGAATCACGGAAAAGGCCGTTCCTCTCCGGTCGAACCTCTCAGTCATCGAGGAACTAGCCGCGAAACTCGATAATACGATCTTCGGGCTCGACTATCGACGGTCCAGGTATAATTAAACAAACGGTGGAATGGAAATTATGCGGCCTGGGATCTGAATCGCGCGGCGGACAGGCCGAGATGAGAATTCCGCGATCGAAGCAATTCGCGACGCCTCGGAAGACCTTCCGATAAAAATTCCAGGGACGCAGGGCGTCGATGGTAATTCCGTCCTCGACACGCAGGAATTTCTCGCGATCGGTTCGAGAAACAGGGCGGATCGTTTGCGGAAGAATCGTATTTCTTCGTGAAAATCTTTCGCGGATGCTCTTTAACGTCGATCTCAGATATTCAGAAAATGATATAGAAATTTATGAAACATCATTTTCAAACACAAAGTTTTCGTGCTGGTAATAAACTCGAGACTCGTACTCGTTTTAGCCCTTAAGTAGATTATTGGATCCACAAGTTTAAGCTAATAATTGTTTAATATATGAAAATTTATGTAATCCTCCAGTAGTTCATTATTTTCTAAATGCTTCAAAGTTGATTTCCATTTACCAATTTGGTAAAAGTCAACATTAAGTAAAATAATTTAGTCGAGATTCAGAGTCCACTTAAGGGTTAAAAAATATTAAATACTCATTTAATCGTTTAAATAGCTTCATACGTCATTTTGTTGCATAAAAGTTGGCTCTGCTTTCTGCAGAGTTGCTGTACGGGCATTATGGGTTTTTATTCGTTGGAAAATGGGCTTCGATAATTTATGTGACGGAAATGGGGGTTGATATTGCGCGAGAAAGGGTTAACCGTGGCGTTTCCGGTAACGTTCGGACCACTTTGGAAGTATCCATCACGTTTCCCGGAATCAATTGCCCGGCAACGGACTCGATTTGTACAGATTTTCTCGCCGCGGCGTCGGGACGTCGTCTTTCGACGTCCAAGGCGTTCAAGCTCGCTTTCTCGGTTCCATTATCGCGGAAATAAACCGAGTTGCTTTACGTTCTGACAAAAAATCGACGCGATAAATTCTCGCGACTCGTTTCGGCGACGTTATTTACGGGCGTCGGTTTCGCCTACGAATATATATCGTTCGTTGCTGTTTATGGTCGACCATTTTTCCGCCCTCTCTGCCCCTAACGACACGTCGGACACTTTTAAGCCTAACAGGTGGCAGATTATCGGGCGTTACGCTCGAAAAAATATGTCGACGAATTCGCAGTTTATTCCTTCTGTATATTCAAGGGGGGGAGATTTCCGTTTTGCGATTTTTCGTCGAAATATTCGCGCAAATAACCGTTCGAGCTTCGCGGTACGAAATGTATTCGCGGAAAATAAAAATGAAATTAACGCGATCGCCGAATTAATCTGGACGCGTGTACACCTGATGTGTTATTGTTCGAAACGCAATAATACCATTCGAGAAATTTTTTTTATAAATTTTGTGCATTTTATTTGTTTGTTTGACGAGTAAACACCCTTTATGAAAAAGTGAAAAAAAGTACAATAGCGTTTATAACTAAATATACAAAGACCCAAAGACCCTAACAATCTGAATGCCTCCGCCTCAAAACTATTAGAGAATACATTTAAAAAATTTTAATCAGCAAGTGAGTTGGCTAAAGAAGATCGTGGATTTTTCTTTTAAATTCCTGAAAACGCATATCGAAGGCATTATCAAGCCATAATCACGATTTCACGAGAACAAAAAAAATGAATAGAAAGTATTATATTAAAAATCATTCGAAGTTGGAACGTTTTTGTGGATTGATTTCTTTCTCGAGAGGGCTCGTTTGGTCGAGATCCAATAGTCGAAAATATATACGGTGCAGCAAGAAACGTCGCAGAAGTTTGGCGTTGTTTCGTTGGTACCGTAATCGATTACCATATTTTTTACGACACACTCAATATACGGTCGATCGTATTCGCGCGGCTAGGATGCCCACGGAAATGGAAATGCATGCACGATGGCCACGCAGCTGTTTCGCATACGAGATACAAACTGTTCGAATTTCATGGAAACCTCTGCCCGCCGTCCCCCACGTCCAGCGTCGTCCTCTTTTCATCCTTCAAAATATCAATTCGTCGGATCGCGTTTCGATTCGGTCATGCTCCACCGTATCTCTTTCGCGTCGTCGAGCATATTTTTCCAACGGTTCCACTTCGTTCCTTGCAACAATTTTTTCGGTCATTTTGCATCCCCCTCGACAACGAGCAAATAGATTCTCGACCAATATAAATCATCTAATACAAAAATATATAATTGTACGAACAGAAAAATATTTTAATACACTCGAATAGGAGCTAACGAATATAAACACGATGAGATTCTTTAAATTAATGGGTCGATCGAAGATGAAAAAGATTGTTTTCGTCCACGTAGCGTCTGTAATCGAATCTCCTTGCACCAATTTTATTCGTTCATTTTGCAACGAGCAAATAGATTCTCGAGCAATATAAATCATCTAATACAAAAATATATAATCGTACGAAAAGAAAAATATTTTAATACACTCGAATAGGGGCTAACGAATATAAACACGATGAGATTCTTTAAACTAATGGGTCGATCGAAGATGAAAAAGATTGTTTTCGTCCACGTAGCGTCTGTAATCGAATCTCCTTGCACCAATTTTATTCGTTCATTTTGCAACGAGCAAATAGATTCTCGAGCAATATAAATCATCTAATACAAAAATATATAATCGTACGAAAAGAAAAATATTTTAATACACTCGAATAGGGGCTAACGAATATAAACACGATGAGATTCTTTAAACTAATGGGTCGATCGAAGATGAAAAAGATTGTTTTCGTCCACGTAGCGTCTGTAATTGAATCTCCTTGCACCAATTTTATTCGTTCATTTTGCAACGAGCAAATAGATTCTCGAGCAATATAAATCATCTAATACAAAAATATATAATTGTACGAACAGAAAAATATTTTAATACACTCGAATAGGGGCTAACGAATATAAACACGATGAGATTCTTTAAACTAATGGGTCGATCGAAGATGAAAAAGATTGTTTTCGTCCACGTAGCGTCTGTAATCGAATCTCCTTGCACCAATTTTATTCGTTCATTTTGCAACGAGCAAATAGATTCTCGAGCAATATAAATCATCTAATACAAAAATATATAATCGTACGAAAAGAAAAATATTTTAATACACTCGAATAGGGGCTAACGAATATAAACACGATGAGATTCTTTAAACTAATGGGTCGATCGAAGATGAAAAAGATTGTTTTCGTCCACGTAGCGTCTGTAATTGAATCTCCTTGCACCAATTTTATTCGTTCATTTTGCAACGAGCAAATAGATTCTCGACCAATATAAATCATCTAATACAAAAATATATAATTGTACGAACAGAAAAATATTTTAATACACTCGAATAGGGGCTAACGAATATAAACACGATGAGATTCTTTAAACTAATGGGTCGATCGAAGATGAAAAAGATTGTTTTCGTCCACGTAGCGTCTGTAATCGAATCTCCTTGCACCAATTTTATTCGTTCATTTTGCAACGAGCAAATAGATTCTCGAGCAATATAAATCATCTAATACAAAAATATATAATCGTACGAAAAGAAAAATATTTTAATACACTCGAATAGGGGCTAACGAATATAAACACGATGAGATTCTTTAAACTAATGGGTCGATCGAAGATGAAAAAGATTGTTTTCGTCCACGTAGCGTCTGTAATCGAATCTCCTTGCACCAATTTTATTCGTTCATTTTGCAACGAACAAATAGATTCTCGAGCAATATAAATCATCTAATACAAAAATATATAATCGTACGAAAAGAAAAATATTTTAATACACTCGAATAGGGGCTAACGAATATAAACACGATGAGATTCTTTAAACTAATGGGTCGATCGAAGATGAAAAAGATTGTTTTCGTCCACGTAGCGTCTGTAATTGAATCTCCTTGCACCAATTTTATTCGTTCATTTTGCAACGAGCAAATAGATTCTCGACCAATATAAATCATCTAATACAAAAATATATAATTGTACGAACAGAAAAATATTTTAATACACTCGAATAGGAGCTAACGAATATAAACACGATGAGATTCTTTAAATTAATGGGTCGATCGAAGATGAAAAAGATTGTTTTCGTCCACGTAGCGTCTGTAATCGAATCTCCTTGCACCAATTTTATTCGTTCATTTTGCAACGAGCAAATAGATTCTCGAGCAATATAAATCATCTAATACAAAAATATATAATCGTACGAAAAGAAAAATATTTTAATACACTCGAATAGGGGCTAACGAATATAAACACGATGAGATTCTTTAAACTAATGGGTCGATCGAAGATGAAAAAGATTGTTTTCGTCCACGTAGCGTCTGTAATCGAATCTCCTTGCACCAATTTTATTCGTTCATTTTGCAACGAGCAAATAGATTCTCGACCAATATAAATCATCTAATACAAAAATATATAATTGTACGAACAGAAAAATATTTTAATACACTCGAATAGGAGCTAACGAATATAAACACGATGAGATTCTTTAAATTAATGGGTCGATCGAAGATGAAAAAGATTGTTTTCGTCCACGTAGCGTCTGTAATCGAATCTCCTTGCACCAATTTTATTCGTTCATTTTGCAACGAACAAATAGATTCTCGAGCAATATAAATCATCTAATACAAAAATATATAATCGTACGAAAAGAAAAATATTTTAATACACTCGAATAGGGGCTAACGAATATAAACACGATGAGATTCTTTAAACTAATGGGTCGATCGAAGATGAAAAAGATTGTTTTCGTCCACGTAGCGTCTGTAATTGAATCTCCTTGCACCAATTTTATTCGTTCATTTTGCAACGAGCAAATAGATTCTCGACCAATATAAATCATCTAATACAAAAATATATAATTGTACGAACAGAAAAATATTTTAATACACTCGAATAGGAGCTAACGAATATAAACACGATGAGATTCTTTAAATTAATGGGTCGATCGAAGATGAAAAAGATTGTTTTCGTCCACGTAGCGTCTGTAATCGAATCTCCTTGCACCAATTTTATTCGTTCATTTTGCAACGAGCAAATAGATTCTCGAGCAATATAAATCATCTAATACAAAAATATATAATCGTACGAAAAGAAAAATATTTTAATACACTCGAATAGGGGCTAACGAATATAAACACGATGAGATTCTTTAAACTAATGGGTCGATCGAAGATGAAAAAGATTGTTTTCGTCCACGTAGCGTCTGTAATCGAATCTCCTTGCACCAATTTTATTCGTTCATTTTGCAACGAGCAAATAGATTCTCGACCAATATAAATCATCTAATACAAAAATATATAATTGTACGAACAGAAAAATATTTTAATACACTCGAATAGGAGCTAACGAATATAAACACGATGAGATTCTTTAAATTAATGGGTCGATCGAAGATGAAAAAGATTGTTTTCGTCCACGTAGCGTCTGTAATCGAATCTCCTTGCACCAATTTTATTCGTTCATTTTGCAACGAGCAAATAGATTCTCGACCAATATAAATCATCTAATACAAAAATATATAATTGTACGAACAGAAAAATATTTTAATACACTCGAATAGGGGCTAACGAATATAAACACGATGAGATTCTTTAAACTAATGGGTCGATCGAAGATGAAAAAGATTGTTTTCGTCCACGTAGCGTCTGTAATCGAATCTCCTTGCAACAATTTTATCGTTCATTTTGCAACGAGCAAATAGATTCTCGATCAATATAAATCGTTGAATACAAAAATACATAATCGTACCAACAGAAAAATATTTTAAAACTCTCGAATAGGGGCTAACAAATTTAAACACGATAAGATTTTTTAAATTAATGGCACGATTGAAGATAAAAAAGATAGTGGTGCACGTAGGGTCTGTAATCGAATCTCTGGGCGTCGATAGGCCCCGGCGTGATATCTATCGAAATGTTGAAACATTCATTTCCACGCGTTGACGCGGATCATGAGTTTCCACGATGGCTAAAATTCCATCGAGAGAACCCGAAGAACGCTCGGAACCTGGAATACGTTACATCATGTCACGTTAATGCCCGAGCTGCACGCGACGCTGTTCCGGCGTATAACACACTCGATTTAACTGCGTTTAGTTTTAAAGCCGGTCGCAGACCATTTCCCTCCCCCTCGGCGATACATCGAGTTCCACTTCCCGTTTCCACCTGACGGGACATTAACACCCGGTGTCCGCTAATGTGCGTTCTCTGTCGTGGAAACCGGCTTAACCGACGCCCCACGATCTATTCGACCAACGCAGACAGCCCCAAGAAACTGAGTCCTCAAGATCGTTCAACAAATTTCGAGATTGTCTAAACATTCGTCTACAATAGCGAGGCTTTTACCTTTTATTTTGCATGGACCCCTTCTTGTGGAATATCTTCCTGGATATTTTTAGTTTCGAGCGTAGAAAATTCTCGATAGAATTTATTGTATATTAGACAGATCTCTTAAAGATGCTGTAGAAATTTCGTCTTTGGTGCTGGATATCACTTTTTTGAACGGAATGGTGTGTTTTATTTTATTGCAAAAGTCGATGGACTAATGAATTCCGAGCATAGAAAGCGTCCGGAGTATATATCTCCTAAAATTAATAGCTTCCGAGATATTTAGCTGCTAATGAAATTCTACCGTTCAAAGTGCTATGTCGTGTGCATATCTTATCGTCTCGAACGATAAGAAGCATTAGACCTTGTCTTAACACTACCGTGGAAAGTGCATATCATGGAGAATTTCCTGTTCGAAGGAGGACGAGTTCGTCGACCCGCGCGTTCGAAAACCATTTCACATCGATCAACTCCGAAAAACAATTCGGAATTTATACTACTCCATCGAATTCTGCTGAAAAATATCGATAACTTCGAAAACGAATTGCAAAAATGCAGTTTCACGAGCCCCTTTAAACGAAAATAATAGCAGTTTTTCTGTAGCAGATTTCGGTCTAATTAAATTTATATCGCGGCAGGTTGTTTTGCCGGCATTTTCTTCAGATTTTCCGGGCGCATTCCAGGTCCAGGTATTCGCGGGAAATTGCACGCGACGTTCAGCGTGACCGTATCATTATTCACGTTGGCGATTAAGGCTGGGTGGGCAAAGTTTCGTCCCCTCCGCGCGATATAATTCGGGATTCTCTTGTGTTGTTTCAGATTTCTGCCAGCCACGTCCGGTTCCACTTTCCGTAGTGCTGTTAGGTGAGTGACGCTAAAGCGGGGATCTTTGATACTTAAGAGATTGCTTTTTTCCCCACCGCTTCCTCTAAAAATCGCTACCGAGAAGTTTCCATTTGACAAATTCTTTCTCAAAAAATGAGCTACGGTTCGCGCGGTACATCCGACGCGTCGTTTCTTTGTAACTAAGTACATAAACTGGAGCGAGTTGAATACGATTAGACAGCTGTCGAATGCGCCCAGATTTCTGCGCGAAAGTTCGCGTCGAAACTCGCGTAAACTCGGAATTATTATTTACTCGGCAAACTGCTTACGGCGTCGTGTCTCTTGTGCGCCTTCACGGCAAACACGGGTTCTTAACCCTTGGTATCGTTGCTCCTCGAACGAAACATACGCCCCCAAACCGTCATTTTTAGTAGCATTAAATCACGATCGATTAAAACAGACGTTTATTATATTAACACACGGTTTGCCCATGGCGCCGCGTATTTTTACTATTGGTCGCGTCGTCGGTACCGGTGACCCCCACGGCAGTCAACGTGTTCAATAGCCAAGCCTCGAATATAAATTTTCCTCGTTTCGAAGTCTCCTGATATTCGAATATTTAAGAAACACAATATCGCTCGTAGAATAATTGCCAAAAAGCGAGTCTGCGTCTCGTAAGAGAGAATTGCTGGATGTTTTCGCTGACGGGGAGGCTTGCGAAAACAGGGGGTAAAAATAACGTCAAAGGGAGTTTGTCCTGGGAAAACAACGGACAGCCGAGTCCTGGAAAGAAAATATATACATATACCCGCTGTCGCTTTTCCAACGGGCGAGAAGTTGCAACGGTTCGTGCAGCGTCGCGCGTGTCTGTCGCTGGATGGAAACGGGGAAAGGGGCAAGAGATATGAAAACGCGAAGTGCAGTAGAAATGATTGCATTTGAAATTGGTGGAACGAGTGACGAATAGCGGAGCGACTCCGGGGACAGTTGCGGGCGAAAATACTTTCCCTGTGAAACGCTGTTTTTAACGACGCGTCTGCTTCCATCGTTTTCCCTGCCGCGTTGCCGGGGTTTCCGCGATAAACACGACGATACGCTCGCAAAATATAGACTGGCGAACCTCCTTTGGGTCTACTTGGCGATTTTTAAAATATGCAGCGAATCGAGTTTCTAGATTTATTTTTAACCTGCCGTTTAAGTTACTTCTTCCACTGAAATTTCTCCGGGAGTTTCGAACCTCAATTACAACTTGGTGGCTGTGAGAGACGGCCAAGAGAGGTTGTAAATATTTAAAACGTTGATTAAGAAGAGAAGGTTCGTGGAGGCGATGATATACGAGGATGGTGGACGTTTCATTATTATTGTCTCCCTCGTTGCTTGAAATTAATTTCGTTGATTTTTATTGTAAAACATTGGATGTACGCCTTTTATTATTTATATCGTAAGAGAGCTTTATCTCGCAGGAAGATCGACGCTTCCCTGTGATCCAGTTCTCTCGTTTTATCCTGAAATAACGCGATGGTTGAAGGGAAAAACGTGACAGACGTTATCGAGAGGAGAACGTCGTAGAAGAAATCACGAAGTACATACGCGAGAAAAGAGAGAAAAATCGCGAAACAACCCTCGAAAGAAGCGACGAGAAACGCGGGAAAGGAAGAAAACCGAGGCAAAGAATGCATCGAGTCCACGAATAACCGACCACGTAACGTCGTACTTTTCATTCCACGATCAGCGCGTGCTCGCCATGGTAAAAAGGAAATCGAGACGAAAGGACTTTTCCATCCTTGGAAATTATATTCGACCGCGAGGAAAATTTATCTTCCTATCGTCGGTGAGAAATGTTACTTTCTGGAAAATGGACATCTACCTTCTGATGCGAAGAGTCACGGGGGTGGAATTTTAACAGAAATAAAATATCTTCCATCGCCAAACCTTTCATTGCAAATTCTCATGGATGACGAGGCGTTTCGAAAACAGTATTACGCGCTGAAATTCGGTACTGCAGGAGGAAATAAAACGATACACGGTAAAAAGAAGGTGGCCAGAGGATACAGGCGGGTAAAAAAGCCGGGGAAAATGAAAGGGTTGCTCGCGGAAGGTGCAAAAGGGGGTGCGAGCAAGCAACCGAGAGCAAGAAGAGTCCGCGTCGCCTTGCATTCCACTCGACGGCACTTCTGCGTCGTCGCCTGTTCCCTCTTTTTACTTCCGGTTGCGCGGGCTGGGTCCCCGGGCATCCTCTTTTTCACGTCGAAGCGAACCAAGGCCCCGGGTTCGACGAGCGTCGCTTTAAGCAGCCCGCCACGCTTCGACGGCCACGAAAAGCCGACTTCGCCTCGAACACCCTCGTTTTCGTAGCTGCGAGAACTACCGGGGAAACTGCGTCGCTTCAAACCTTGCTCGCGCGGTTTAATCAACCGCCCGGAGTCCTCCAACCGCGAGCACCTCGATTTCTTTGACTTCGCGATCGAAGTGGCTCCGCCACGGATCCGTTCTTCGACATATTTCGCTTCTTTTTCTCCCTACATTCGTTGCTCTGATTTCTCATTTCGATTCTAGAGAGGTTACTTTCTTTGGAAACTGAAAATTGAAAATTGGTATTTGGACAATACAGTAGAGAAATAATTCGGTAAGAATATGGTCAGCAAGTCTGTGGCGTTTACGAGAAAATCGAGTTTGAAAATACTTTCAAGCCATCACGTATCACGATTATTTTCGTTCACACTTTCGTGAACTGTAACCTCCCGCTACAGCAATCGTGAATACAAACAGGAGCTAAGTATTACAACGATTTCGAAATCGTCGCTATCCAAATAAAAGGGTGATACAGAAAACAGAGCAGAGATTAATTGAGTGCAGTGCATTTTCATAATTAAATCTGGTGATCGTAAAAGATTTGTAAATTTTGATACAGAAGTTCTTAATATCGAATAACAATAAACGTAATATCAACACATTTTCAAATTCGATTTTCTCGTAAACGAAGCCGCAAATGAACAAATTTTCTTTCTTTCTTTGGATTTATTTTTGTACGTAGAATCACCCTCAACCTGATGGTTACCACCTGTTCAGTAACACCCTGTATATTTGTGAACGAATCTTTGTATTCGGCAAGTATAGTTCGAGCGTTTGCAGGCTGGGGACTGTGCGATCGTCGCGAGTTTCGCCGATATTTCGACGGGAATAACGCGTACGAGACGTCGTAAAGCCCCTAGCGTCGCTTAGCTGAATGTCGCGTTCCTGGAGAACGTGGGAGGACGCGGCCGTTGGTTCCCGTCGCTGGCTCGACGATCCCTCGGGGAGCCGTAAACCCCGCGCACCGTGCACGGAAACAAACCGTAACCAGCTTTATGGGGTAACCGAGAGCCCCAGGCATCGATCCGTTCTCAATGCATGAAATTAAGACGTTCCCTGACGTTATCAGCGGTGCCGGTTTATCGCTGGAGGGCTGCATTGTTCGGCGACTGCCGGGGAAATCTGCAATGCGGATCAAACGCAACGCACCACTCTCCAAAAATTGCAACGAGACTCCCCCAGAAACAGAAATGAACCCTACGGTTGTGCCTTATAAATATCAGCTTCAGATAATTCTTAAAATACAAATCGTGTCCCTAAATGACACGTAAAATAGTACGGTGTTGTTTATTTAAAAAATAGTATTATTATAACGTGTAGGGTCGATGGTCCGTAACTTTACGGAGGGTATCCGCATCGTGCAACCGTGTCGCGAAGTGTATTGAACCGTGCGCGTTTCTGGTCTCTTGAGGTAAACAGTTTGCATAATAATTTCGTATAGGAGCGTGGTTGTCTGCAGTCGAAAGGAAAGGTCCTGCAAGCGACGGGGAAGGCCACGCGTCACTAGGAATAACTTTACGAGCGAACTCGTTTAAGACTTTTTCATCTCGCCGGCAGACGGACGTGGCCTCGGAGAGACCAGACTTTTCACCCTGCTTTATGCCAACGGATCTCTTCCAGCGGTTTCGAATTGTCATCCCTGTGTACAGAGCGTAATTGAATATTTTTGAAAATACCGGCGATATTAAAAAATATTCGCAGAATTCCAGCGTTTCGAGTGGATGGTGAAATAGAACGTATTGTTCCCCTTTTCCATTCAACGCGTTGATTTCAATTCATTTTCGATCGAGAAAACAATTTATAATACAATTTTTTCGAATAACAGTTCTTTCAGCGCATAGTGTCAAAGTAAATGTGAAAATAAATATGGAAGACAATGTTAAACATAGTAGTTGGTATAGTCATTGGATAGAGGTTGAAATGCCCTTTAAAATGAGCGTCTGTGGAAGTCGATAGCTTTATTAGTTCCGGAGATACAGCGATTTTAATTTCAAGTCGATGCGGTGACTAGTTTCGGAGATACATATAAGGGTCCGAAGCATTTGTTTACGTCGCGCGATCAATGGCCGCACGTGACCGTAGTAAATAGTAAACATTACGTCACTCGGGAACTGGGTTAGTGAGTCAACGTGCGAGAGAGAGGTCCGTTAGACACGCCAGACGGAGACAGCGATAGTCAAATTAAGAAAAATACCCTTTTACATAAATTGCGATATCTCGAAAACGAAAAGTCGGATCGTCAAAAACCAAAAAGCATTTTAAAGCGGATCATAAGCTTTGCCGCCGCTAACAATGGCTCAATAATGGAGAAAACACTAGTAATTTCGAAACTGCAAGTAATTAAAGTTTTAGTGATTTCAATGCGCGTTAGTAGTGTGTTTTAACACGGAAAGCGCCATAAGAGAATTTTTTAAAAATTACCTATTTACATAAATTACGATATCTCGAAAACGGGAAGTCGGATCGTCAAAAACAAAAAACCATTTTAAAGGGGAGGCCTTGCCGCCACTAACAGCGGTTTAATAATTAATAAAACATTAGTAGCTTCGGAACTGCACACATTTAAAGTTTTAGTATTTGTACCTTTTACATAAATTACGATATCTCGAAAACGAAAAGTCGGATCGATAAAAACCAACAGCCATTTTAAAGGGGAAGCTTCCTCGCTTCTAATAACGGCTGAATTATGCATAAAACACCAGTAGTTTCGGAACTGCATGCATCTAAAGTTTAACTATTTTTAATACGCGTTGTTTGGATTGCTTCGACAACGATTCTGAAAAAGCGCTGGGACGAAGTACGTAGCCTGGCAAATTTGTTTAAGGTATCGAGTCACCGTTTCTGGGCTTGTTTAAAAGTAGCGCGCTGGTTGCGTTACTTTTTCCTTTTCGCCTTTCTCCTCCGAGCGCGCATTAACGTAACAAGATTCATTTACGGACTCCCGTAGCATTCTTCGAGATAAAATTCCTGGAGGAAAAATCAGGGATAAGAGGAGAACGGTAACGATCCTACGTTCGCGAGCGGCGATCAACTTTTCAACTTTCTGGAAACTCGATAAGAAGTTCCTTGTCGCTCGAAGAGCATTCGAGATGGATTGTTTCCATTCTCGTCGACGACCGACTTCGCGAATTTACTCGTGCGTTCCGTGCCCGCGGCTAGGAAAACAATAATCATACCTGAACGCCTACCAGCATGATTAATCGTCTAATTGCTAATTGGCACGATACCCGGCGAACGAGCCTCCGTATTAAACAAATACGCTACCGTTGCCAACTATCGTTATGGGCGCTTATCGTAGTTTGGAGAACGAATCGATTGGAATTATATGCTGAATAGATACTTATGCAGTTGTAGAACGCCATGGGCGTGGAATCTAACAGCGCAGATCTCCAACGGAGAAAATATCGCTGAAATATCTTACACGCAGAATACGATAACGTAAATTAACGTAGACGTAGACATGTTACTGCAGAATACGAGAAGAGAGATTACTCTGCATGCAAGATACGTTTCCATAAAACAAGCTGGATGTAGAATATGATATCGTAAATTATTTAATACACGATCTATCGGTGTATCCGTAGACGATAATCTAGATTACTCTACGCGTATGCCAGCGTAGATTCTCACACGCGTACGATACGTTAGCACAGATTAGCAAACGAGTGAATTATGTTGTATGTAGATCATCGTAGACACAGGATACGTCGAACACAGGCTATTATTAGCAGCTGCGACGACAGCGTCGCAGTAATTCATTAAATTTCTTCATCCGTCGTGCATTTCGGATAAGCGGGTATTACTGCGACTGGTATCGCCTGAAAAATTCTTTGAGCATACACAATATACGCCAAGGATACCGAGTAGAATCGCGTCCTGAATATTCGATGTGTAGCCGTGTAGCAAGGCTGCATGGTCCGACAGAATTAATGCTCGAATAAACGACCATGCACGGTTCTTATTAATTTCGCGAAACGCCAGCCTCTGGTTCGAATGATTTCTTTTTTATTTCAGTGGGATTTGGCCCGATTACGCGACGGATTCGAACTAATTAACGCGACTATGCAGCACGCGATCGTGAAATTTTGCCGCGGTTTCTGCACAGCCACCCCGACGAGGACGGGAGACAAAGGGAAACAGAACCGAATCGATAATATAATAATCGCATTCATTCGATAATACTCTTGTTCCTGTCCATGTCAATGGAATACGCGATGGACATCCAAAAACGAGCACGGGGCCCGTTGGATATTCATAACCCGATATATATTAATTTATTTGGTCATTCGACGAGCCAAAAACAAATATGAATTCGGGAAAAACAGCGAAAAGAGAAATTTCTATATCAAAGTTCAACAAACTTCCCTCTTTCACTACGGTTGCAATCGCTTCTCATTGGTTTCTATCAATTTTCTGTCGATCCCCGTCGATCTTTCCTTTGTTGGTTCTCTAGCAATCTTTCAACAATATCATTATCGACTATCCGTCCAACTTCAGTTTTACACCATTTCTCGTAGCTTTCGTTACGTTACTTTAATACTAAAAAATTCGTATTTATTTAATTATCTGATCCCTGGAGACCAAGAGATTCCATCAAATTTTCAACAATTTCACAAAATTTCAAATTGAAAAAAGTTCTATTACCGGAGAGGTTTCATCAAACTTCCAGCATTTTCTCTGTCGGTTATCTTTCAACAATTTTTCCCGCGGACATTCTAATAAATCTTCGACAAGTTTTTCACCGACATACCTGCAATTCTATTACCGAATTCCCGTTGAACGTTCCAACAGTTTTACCGTGGAAATTCTGTCGAATTTCCAGCGCAGCTTTCCCGCGACGCGCTCGACCATCGACGACACGTTCCCGCATAATTTTCCTCGAGTTTCGTCGACAATTACGCGCTATCATATTAATGAGCAGCTACTGTAACCGGTAATCACGCGCTGCGTGGCTTGTTTACCGGATGAAACGAGATCCGCAAACTGCCGTCGTAATATCTCACGTATCGTTCGCGTATTAAATTAAATATCAAAATTCGCGATTACATGTATACAGACCCGTTTGGTGTTTCGATTAGCGGAACGATGACGATCCTTATCCTCTTGGCTTTGATCTAGAAGGGATCTCGATGGATCCTCCTGCTTAGCCACGCGATTAAACGCTCTGAAACCGTACAATCGGTACCCAAAGATTACTCTGGAGATTATCGAGATATTTTGAAACGGTGTTTCCAAAGATTCTCAAGTTCGAAAGATCCGACCAGGGGGAAAGTAAACGCGAATCTGTCGAGGCTGACAAATATTTCAACGGTCGCGATAAAACATGGCAAACTGGTCCACATCCCCTTGGACTCTTCTTTTTCCCCGTGTTTTTCCCTCGTCCGCGACGAGCTGGAAGAAGAAGCGCCACGAGAAGCAAAGGGACGAGGTAAACGAAGGGTTTACTTATTCTCGGATGCAAGTGCCGTTGCTACTTTCCACAGAGACGCTGTAATAACACCAGAAACGTCTACGCGGGTGAAAAAGCAGCGTTTCGTTGCGTAATCTCGCGCCGTGAAGCGAGAATCTTTCTTCGAACGTTCAAGAAATAATTTTTCCCGTTTTTTAATCACGCGGGAATTCGATCATACGTTCACTTTCAAAGAGTTCGCGAAGTAGGGGAAAAAATAATTCCACGTCCGCTTTTCTTCAGCATTCTCAAGCTGCTTGAAAACAATCCACATTTTCCTTTTAATCCCTCCAGACGTACGCGTTTTAAAACAGAAATTTCGCAGGTAAATGTACAAATGCACAATACGACGCGTTGAATTTCATACGTTGGATAATTGTCGAACAGTCCGTGAAAACTCGTATTCGCGTTCAAGAATCAACGGGCGAACAAAACAGGGGATTATTTAAATTCCCCGGCCGAGCGATTGCGAAACTTTTCGAAAGTTCACCGTTTGTTTCGGAAGTTTCGCGAAAAACTACGTATTGCTGCCCATTTGAAGCAGCGATCAATGATATTAAGGGAAACTCGGAGAATTAGTAACGAATCGAGCCCCGGAAATTGCGTGAACGCAATTATCCTGGGGAATATTAAACGAATCTTCGATTCTCGATTTCTTTTTCGTCGAAAATATTAAATTTTATTGAAAGGTCGCGATAAATACAGTTGAAATGAGCCATAGTTTACTTAATATAAATATTGACGAGCCATAATTACTCACAATATTTATTTCGTGGTGCAAATGCAACTTTTTATTGCACGGTTACTTATTATTCTATTTTCTGGTTTATCGACGAGGTCGTTTAAACGTTAATATTTGAAGCGTGTGCACGGTAAATAGATCTTTTTGGATTTCTGTGTACGAAGCACACGAGCTGCACCCCCGTCGCTCCTTTGATAGATACTGTGTGAATAGTAAGTTTAAAGCTGACTTGGTCGGTATTGATCGGAGTATTAAGTTTCCCGTCGACGTCGATACACGTCCACGTTCCCTCAGGAGTGCCAGGACTATATACGGTGCAGCGTGTAAATATTTCTCGGATCCAGGGACGAAGTACCAACCGTTTTTCCTCTGCAAATTGTTTTCTCGAGCCAGTCCCCTCGTTTCTTTCTGTCGAAAATAGGCTAAAGCGTCAGGAATTCGATCGAAATTAAATCTTAGGTTCTTTATAAGCCCTAGAAGGATTATCTTATAAAATTCTTCTCGCGCAAGGTTTCGTTTACTTCTCTTAAACTTTCTTTACTCAGAGTTATTAACGATAAAGGAATAACCACATTTATCTAAGATCATCCATCGTTCCTGATGTTCCTATGAAAAATTATACGCTACCCGAGGGAGGGTAATAAAGTATAATACGCGGGGGTTAAGGGTCGACAAGTGGAGTGTTTGTAGACGAAGTTTGCACAAGATCGAGATAAGTACGAAGGGGAAGATGGAACCCCGCGTTTCGCTCGAGAATTTCTTTTAACATTTTTCATCCTTTCGAAGACGATCGATTCGACTACGGAGATCGATAATAAATGAATTTCCCCGTCTGTAATTTCGTTACCATCGAACAAAAACGAAGTTTCTCGCTTAAAAAAAATTCACACACGATGGAGTTTTTTTTGGACGTGTTCGATCGTTGTGATTCAAAGACAGACTTGTTGGAATTCGAGCACTTTGATCGGGAGCGTGAAAATGTTTAATCAAAGTTTCATCTGTACATTTTTTCGCTGCACTGTTCGAGGACCGTTTTTTGGGGGGAATTTTATTTCGAAATCCATTTTCGAGAGTTCGAAACGAAATTGATGAGTTCGTAGTGTCCTTATAGAACAATATTCGAAAATACTGTCCGCGAAACTTGTTTAACAAGTAGCTGGAAAGCAGCGACTCGCCAAGTCGGTTGAACGATAATCAAATTAAGGTGTTTAGAATTTACTCGAGCATACTTCGACGGGAGAATTCGCAATTCTGTTTAACAGAGAATTTCCTGGTTAGGTTTGACTACAATCGAGCCTCGACTGGATCTCCAAGAATTTCCTTCGATCTCAGATCCTCGTTTGCCGCGGAAAAATTCGATCCGATCCTCCGTTCGGTGAGACTCGCTTCGAATCATATTCCGGGCACACGCGAAAGCCTCGACTAAGCCTAAAAGCGATTGAGTCAGTCAAAAGCTCGAAACCCTGTGTTCAGCGGTAACGCAGCCATTAATTTGATCAAACATTCGAGTACATGTTACAACCTAACGCGAATGGGAAATCAAATATTCTTCGTTACAAAATTTCCTGGATAATTAGAAAGTATAAAATTATCCTTACAACGTAAATTAATTTCTTTTGTTAAAATTTTATAAGCGAGAATGTTTGACCATGTAAAATCCACATTTGTAGTTACTTGCATATTACATCTTTTGTACTAAAGGGTTTATTCCCGTTCATAAATGAATAATAATAATAGTATTGTTATTACACGAAGCTCCAAATTGATATAGAGAAATGTTTTTTTCTCCAAAAAATATTACGAGAAGATTGGTAACCATTGATACGGAAATGATTTTCGAAATTTCCCCGCGTGGTCGTCGAATCGCCGCTAATTTACGACGATAATGAATCAATTTTACGGGGGAGCAATAATCCGGGGAACAATTTTATTGGGTTATTCGGGCACGGATATTCCGGCCTGCGTTGCGTCGCCGTGGAAGCTTCGTCCCAGTTTGTCGGTATTAATAGTAAATTGTGATTCGCGTTAATGTTGCGCGCTCCCGTGGAAATTGATATAAATGCGGGGGCGGAGGGTTGTTGCGTTCGGGAGGCAACGTTTGCCGACGTCGCTCCGCCTTGCATCGCGGCTGAAAACGCGATCGAATTAGTCGAGGGCGGTAAAGCAACGTCCCGCTAATGACATTACACCGACGATAATGTGATTAAAGACGAAGCTGGTTTCGCGATATTGCGGAACAATTATCGCCCAGAGACGGATCTTTCGCGAGATACCACGATAAATACGAAACAAATATCCTAACGTTTACTGGGATATTTAGAAATGCTCAAACTGCTCTTCTATGGGCTGCAAACACGGCAGTTTCTGTACTCGTCTGATTCGTTTCTGAAATCCCTCGTCGAAACAAGACTTTTAAAAGTATACGATTGTGGACACAAGTTGTTCCCATTTTTAAGTCGAAGAAATACACACCAGCGTTGAACTTGTAATGCTGTCAGCAAAGTGACGAGAGTACACTAATTGAAAAATATTGGAGACATTGCAATGAAGACTTTGACAATCGACACGATGTGCAGATTTTAGCGGGTTCCTATAACGCGATTATATCTCGGGAACGTCTGAGGATCGTTTCTCAATTCCGAGATAAATCTCGGACGTCGCGCTGGAGTCACCCGTTATAATGGCCCACGGTCCGTTTTCCCAGCAGTTTCCCTGAAAATGCACGAGCAATCGCGTCAGCAGAGCAGACGGAACCCGGAAGGAAGGAAGACGAAAGCCGACTGAAAGGCTGCACCCTTGACTGAACCCGAGCAAAGCATTACGAACTTCCATTATCCGTTAATCCTCGAACAATAATTGTTCGCTGGTATTATCGAAGCTGCTGGTGTGCCCGTTGTTGCGGAACGGTTGATAGAAAAGAAAGCAAATCGAGGACGAGCCACGTAATCTCGCGAAAATTGTATTCAAATTGCGTTAAACGTACTTCGATTAAGCTCGTTTCGTTGCATTCGGCAGAGAGAATTTTAAAACACGCAGTTGGAATTAATCGCTAAATGTATATGCGTGAATATTTCGCCCATCGTTTTACATTTAATATTTTTCTCGCGAATCCCGGAGCGAGCACATAATCGACAACATTGAGAGAGTTCAACACAAATTTCTTCGTCTTGTTGCTAGGCATAGTAGGTGCCCCATGCCTCTTGAAACACATAATTATGATGACTTGCTTATTAAGTCTTCGAACATTGCATAATGGAAGAAAAATTACAGATATTATGTTTGTAACTAAACTAATCAAAGGTCACATTTCATGTTCAACGATTACTCAACTGTTTCCTTTGTATATACCATCAAGATTTCTAAGAAATCTCTTTCTATTTTATTTTGAAAATTCCCACACAACGTTTGGATCTCAGAATTGTATAAATAGAATGATTACATTTGTAGTTCCTTACATATTACATCTTTCGTACTAAAGGGTTTATTCCTGTTAATAAATGAATAATAATAATATATTAGCATACCATGTATACAATGGATTCTTTTTAGTCACGATTCGAATCTTTGCATCGTCAACGAAAACTGTCCTCCAACGAAAATTGTTCCCGTTTAGTCGAAAGACCGCGTCTGCATATTTCACGCGGAGCAGTCGTCGCGACGAAACGGGAAAGAAACTGGAAAGTTATTTCGCCCGGGAAACCTATGACAGTCGTTTCTCTTCTCCGTTCACGTGGGCGCAAGTTACATATACACGAGTCAGTGATCGCGTGTGCGAGTATGCATCGATGCAGGTCTCGAATCGAACCGGCAAACGAGTTCCTTGAAACTTTCATATCCCGGCGTTCCTCGTGTCCTGGGATCGCGTTATTTTTGTATTTCGCGACACCCGTAGCCCCGGGAAATGCACCTTAGAAACAATTTCCTCCGAGAATTCGTCCCGCCAACGAGCACGAATTACCTTTGCATTATTCCTCTGCTCTTCGATCTTCGTCCAAATATTTAAAAGAAAATACGACCAAGAAGTGTACTTACTTTGTTTCGCTGTTTCGATACTTTTCCAATACCAAATTCAAGGCACGACATAGAATTGCTGGAAGGAAACGATCTTTACACTTTATAAAATGGCCACAGTTACCAATAGATTGCAGATATTTAACCTAACAAACGCTATTATTGTTTATTCCCCAATAAAACAGTGTCTGGATTAGGTCTGGGTTAGGTAATGATATTCACAAGAAAATACCTCGCGACGACCAAGAAGAATTCTTATTTCGTTTCACTATTTCAATACCTTTCTAATACCAAAAAGTATAGTCGAATAAGGGGGTCAAATGTGCCTTTGAACCTTTGACATATGATGGATCCATCGATAGAGCATCAGAAAAAAACATTCAACTGTACACAATTTTATTAATTATATATTTTTCCAATTTTCAACTATATGTAGGATTCTCTGGAAACGGGGAGGTTAAATAAAATGTAACCCGCTGGTATATGTACAATATATATATGTGTATCTATTATATTTTAACAACGCGACTTCTCGCACGCAACTCGCCAAGACTCTCCGACGCGAACTTGCGACGATCTGATCTACGCACGGCACGGTGCTCGTCTTAAGAACGGTTCGATTTAACAATCGACGATCGCCCTAACCGAAAAGGGCGATTGCACGCCGTGTGCAAACCACGCCGTGTGCAAACCACGACGTGTGCAACGCTGAACTGTTAACGGATTCCCAAACATATCGGCGCCGGTCTGTCGCAGCATGACCTGGTCGCCCGCACGCACACACGCACACGTACACGCACACGCACTCACCCCACATATATAACAATGAAAATCTATTTAAATTAATAAAATAAAAAAAAGATGTGCTTTAAACGGGGCGCGAACCAGCGTCAAAAAGTCTGCAGCGTATCCACAGTCAAGCATCTTACTGCACCATCGCACCTCTTAAAAACACTGCTGATACTTTTGAATATAACTCGCATAGCACCTTTAATTTCGTGACTTATTTTTGTTTTTCTATTTTACACACCGTTCTATTCAACATTGAATTGTTTATAACCATAGAATATATTGGGTTGGCAAGAAAGTGATTTCGGTTTGCACCAGTAGATAGCGTTATGTTTGTTTCGTTATTCTTTTGTCAATGTTAGAATTTTTTTCTTTTGAGATTTGGTAGTCGATACCTTTAGGTTGCTATAGAAACAAATTCCGTGTAATTTCGTTTACAACTGTCAGTTTACGGTCAGTTTTAACATGGAGTGCAAAAATAAGCATTTTCGACACATTTTACTTTTTTATTTTCATAAAGGCAAGAAAGCGGCTGAGGCTCACAAAGAGATATGTGAAGTTTATGGTGTTGATTGTTTAAAAGAACGCACGTGTCAGAATTGATTTAAAAAATTTCCTGGAGATTTCTCACTGAAAGATGACCAACGTTCTGGTCGACCTTCTCGAAGTTGATGATGACAACATGAAAGCCATAATTGAATCGAATCGTCATATAACTGTGCGAGACATTGCAAAACAGTTAAATGTATCACACACAACAATTGAAAATCATATAAGACGTCTTGGACTTGTTAAGAAGCTCGATATTTGGGTTCCGCACGAATTGAGAGAAATTCACCTCACACAACTAATCAATATTTGTGATACGCATTTCAAACGTAATGCAATTGACCCTTTTTTGAAACGAATTATCACTGGCGATGAAAAATGGATCGTCTACAATAACGTTAATCGAAAAAGATCATGGTCCAAGCATGATAAACTAGCACAAACCATATCAAAAACTGAGTTGCATCAAAAAAAAATCATGCTGTCAATTTGGTGGGATTACAAAGGTGTTGTGTATTTTGAGCTGCTTCCAAACAACCGAACGATCAACTCAGATGTTTACTGCCAACAAGTTGTGAAATTGGAGGAAGCAATCAAAGAGAAAAGGCCAGAATTGGCAAATCGCAAAGGAATCGTGTTCCACCACGACAATGCGAGGCCTCACACATCTTTAGCAACACGTACGAAACTATTGGAGCTTGGTTGGGAAGTGATGTCGCATCCCCCATACAGCCCCGACCTTGCACCTCGGATTATCATTTATTTCGAAGTTTACAAAACTTCTTAAATGGTAAAAATTTCAGTAATAACGACGATTGGTTTTTTGCTGTTAAAGACCAGAAATTCTATCAGCGCGGGATCATGAAGTTACCAGAAAGATGGTAAAAGGTCATCGAACAGAATGGAAGATATTTGGCTGATTAAAGTTCATTCTTTGTATAGAAAAAGTTGAGTTTTATTTCACACTAAAAACGCGAAATTACTTTCTTGCCAACCCAATAGTTATCCATTAAAGGGAATACAAAAATTCAAAGTATAAATTGCTTTTTCACGTGAAAAATGCCGAAAATATCGGTTTTTGATTTTTGCTACTACGGCGCACCCTGCCAAAAAATCTGAAAAAATTCACAGATATAATCAATGACAATATGCATTTACAGTAATTATATAAATCTAGAGTCTCGAAAGCTTCAATACAAAATCGATATTTGTCTGCGTCTTTAATTTTTCACGCCCAGAATTTGGAATCGCAAACTCGGACAAAATTCTCGAACACTTATCTCAATAACTACAATGCACCAGATTTTTTTCATAATTTTCGTACTCGATTAAATAGGAGAAATAGGCACAAATTCGTTAATCCGGATTTTCCCTGTAACTACCCTTCCGGACAAGATAGAGGGTTGAAATTTGGCTCAGAATGTTTCATTCTAAAGACGTTAAAAAATGACGACAGGTACTCTGAATTATATTATTTTTAATTTCCCAAAAGACAGAGACCCCCATTCTTTCAGACACCAAAAAAATAACACAAAATGTATTGTCCGCATAAATATTTATACTCTAGCGATCGAGAAGCGAGTCATTAACAGAGCAGATCTATTCTTCGGGAATCTCGGAGGCAAGAGATCGCGAAAGGAGCATCGCGGAAGTAAAGAGGTAACGAAGAACGATGGAAAACGATCAAACGAGCCCGGAAATCCACGGAATGTTTCCCCCTGAGCCTTTGTTGTTCCATTTTCTGAAACGTCCGCGGTTGCACCGACGTCTTCGTTCTTCCGCGTCCAATTAGTCGATGCAACAATGCAGCGGGGATGCATCGCTACCCCCTCGTCGTTATTCGCAAGGGTCGACGCGGCAAGTTTGCTGGGAGACGACGGCGTTAACAGTCGACGGAAACGTCGTTGTGGATTCGCGAGCTCACAGTGTCTGATAATTGGCAGCGTCGGAACGCGGGGGTGCGTCGTCCTGGTGCGGGTCCTCGGCGACGAACCTACTGGAATTAATCGAATGTTTTTCTCTCCGTCCCGTGAACCGAAACGACGCTCATCTATATTAATAAACGAGGTGTTGCAGGCCATAAGTGTGCCCGAGCCACGGATTTATGGCCGAATAATCGTCGCGAAATTGTTTCGCCGCCGCGGTTAGAAACCAACGGGGTAAATTACTCGCGACGCGACCTGATTTATTAGAATAATCGACGGTAAATGTTCGTGACGACTATGGGAAATAAACTCTTTTTGTAAGGGATTACACGAAACTATTGGAAAATATTTCATCCCCATCCAGAAGAGGATTTGAATGTTTCTCTGAAGGATGACTTCGTATTTTTGATGTTTGAATATTCCATGCACGTTTAAATATTTTATTGCTCGGTGCTTTACATTTTTATTCCGAAGAAAACAGCTTGTAACAGTGTTACAACGTAACAGTTGTTATACGTGACGCAATAACAAACAATATCATTTTTTCTCCGAGAATTTCGAGTGAAATTTCTAAAATTTTCGACGCTTTTCTCCCATTTTCCCTAGTCCTGGATAACCTTTAGCCCGAGAACGTATTCCTCCGGCCAATTTACGAGTAGCAACATCTTTTACGTGCTTGAATTTTCAATGCTCGGCTCTTTGATCGATTATCTTCTCGGTCTTCCACAGCCTCGCTTACGTTTGACGCTTCGACGGTCTTCTCCGGATACTTTGGACCATCGTGTGCCTTCGTGGTTCCCAAATGAGAAACTCGTCGGAAAATCTATTAACTTTTCAGTCCGCTTCGACGACCTCGGCATTATTTTTTATCCAAGTGTGCTAATTTTAATGACTTCTATGTCATTAATTTACTCTGTGAAAGTTTGTGCCATTTAGCAGGATTAAGGGAAGAAACAGTGAACAATTTCGTGAGCAAAAAGGGACGATAACCAGAATGTTTGCGAAAGAGGATTGCACAAGATCAAACCGAGTCGACGATAAACATCGATAGAGAGAAAAGAGCCAATCTTTTTTTATCAAAAGAACTCTTTTTCCCTCGGTCTCCACGGTTGGCCTTTTTTGCCGTTTCTCTTCTCGTTGTATGTAAATAAAAGTATATCCTGCGGAGAAACACTTTTCATTGTGTACTCCACGGAGCCCGAGGGCTCCTCGAGATCCTTCGACGGCGCTTTTCTAAATCAGATCCACCTTTGCGAAATTTCTCGAGGAAACTACGAGTACCCTGCAGCATAAAAAAACCAGAACCTATTCAGAAACTATTCCTTCCTTTTTTCAATAAATCAAAAAATAATACAAGAAATTATTTTCCTAGCATAAATACGTTTGATAATTTCTAAAATAGAATTCTAAAAACACTCGCTTGGAACCTCGAATTGCAATAAATTCTTCGCTCAGAAGACATCAGATCGAAATATTATTAAAAATTTACGATGTCTTGTTATCATTTACCGATATTGGAAATCAGAGTTTCGATTTTGCTGTGTAAAATGGCTATTTAGCGAGGTCCTTGGGAATTCCTCGCGCAGGATTCTTGCACCACGTGGCGAGGATCGATCGCTGACGGTGGAAGCCCGGTCCCTTCTCGTTCTTTAAATAAAAAGTCATCCCGTCGAGTCGATGGCGGTTATTCTTGGACGACAGGTAAACGAAGCCTGGAATTGTACGCTACGATGCCGACAAATGTACCAGAAATTACGGCGACCCGTTCGAAGCCGCCTTTTTACAACAATAACTGGTTAGTTTCCCAGCGACAGGGTTTTTCCTATATTTAGAGTCCTTTCCGCGAACAACACGCAGAGTTAACGTTTAATTTTATATCCAAAGCAGGCGTGTTACTCCGTTATTTTTCCCCATTGCTCGAGTTGTTCGCGTCCGCCCGGTGAATCGTGGATCTCAAACGGAGAACAACGGGGGAAATTTTTCCGCGGGTGGAAAACTTGGTCTCGTTACTTTCGCGCGACGCGACGAAAAACTCGAGATTACTTCTCGCGATGGAAGAGTTTCGCAATTTTCTACGTCGACCGTTTATAACGCGTTCGTCCGGTGTAATTACGAGGCCCCCCGTACGTGAAAGTTAATCAATCAGCTGATTACTCGCACCTGATATTTCGCACGAACTGAAATTTCCTTTTTTCCCGCGATCTCTCCCATTAAACTTCGTCCAAATACTCGGCGGTGAATTCAGATCGTATCTGCTCGGACGCTAATTCGCGTCGCGATTAAATTAAAACGTTCGATCCAAGGATTTTTCGAAAGCTGTTATTAACGGAGCTAACGAATGCGGCTGAAAATAAATTGAAGGCGAAGTAAAAGATGGAGGAACGTCACGAAACAGACCGAGAAAATCGATCTTCGATACGAGTGTTTCTTCCACGAATCGCGGATTTCTAAACATCGAGCAAAGAATTTTCCGGTCCCTTTTCCCGCGGCCTTCGTTAATTTTCTCGGTTTCGACGTCACCGGTCGATCGATCGCAGACGAGGTGGCCTCACGTTCAGCAAATATTGTTCGTAAGTCTCATCCCAGACGGAGTTTCTCTCCTCGAGGAGGAATAAATCCGATCGTATTCCGCCGCGGAGTATTTTCCCGGCAGCTGAAATCGATAAGGAAACAGGGGCTGGCGATTGTCCCTGTTAAACTTGCCCCCCGATATCTGCGGGGGTAATTGTTTTTTAAGAAGGGCCGTCGTAAAAATTCGTATCGTTCGACGGGGCTTCCTCGAACGGAAAACTTTCTTCGTTAGCCCCGGAAAGTTTTACGCCGCGGTCGAGTTACTTTCATTAAGATTTTTTTAATAAGAGGCATCGTGTTCCCTAACCCGGTTCTGGCGGGGACCGGATAATATACGGGGTAATAATTTCAAAACCGAGAGATTTATTTCGATAGAGAAACACGAAACGTCCATCTTTTGTGCCGATTTAAAATTTACAACCGTTCCGCGTTCAATGTTCGTTCCCTTTCGAAATAGCTGAGTAAACAGAATCCGGTGAAGGAACTATTTTATCCAACCTGTGGGTCGCTTAATAAACGATATCGTGCGTCCTTGGACGATTCCAGTGGGAAAATCGCGCTGCATAGAAGAGGATTCGCGCCGGAGTTTGCGACGCGCAATTAGCGCGAGCCACGCTGATGTATCTCGCCGGGCAAACAGAATTCTCGATTTCTTTGTTTGATTTTCCGGTAATCGTGCCCCCCTCCCCCCATGGTGCACAAACACCGGCGGATTTTTCAATTAGCAGCTCTTAATAGACCGGTTGTTTGAGTGGCGCGGATTCCCCGGGTATTGCCCGATAATTAACGAGAAATCGCGATGTTGTAAGTCTCGGTGGCCCTCTCGCGAATAATACGCTCCGTGGGACTGATCTACAGCGCATCTATTTTCGCGCATTAATGGCGTCGTCTCGCGAGATCGGCCAACTGAGCAGACTAAATAACTGTGTCTTGATATCGCCATCTTCGAAGCACAGTGATTTCCAAAAATGAGATACTCATTTTTAACCTTATTTTTCAGTAGATGGTACATGACTCAATGCATATAATTCTGTTACAGGTGTTCCTTGTGCTGGTCCTGTCGCGCCCTAAGAGTGAGTCACAATATGTTTCCTTGTTATATTAAAAACGATGCAAGCAAATCGTTTGTAATTTTAAGAGTACAAGAATTACTTACGTTGACCGTCAAAGTTAAGTATTTGTCTTCTATTAACCCTTAAGTGGACTATTGAGACTGAAAGTTTAAACACTTTTATGGGGGTTTTCTTACTTTACGGAATCAAAAAACAACTTTTCTATTATTTTTAGAATTTTTACATATTCTTCACTTAAATACGCGTTGATTGCCGTTTGAAACTTTAAAATCGTCCAACCCGTTCATGAGTTATGATTTTTTATATATACGCATGAAATTTCAGGGAAACAGGTCGACGTATGGTCAGACATTATATTTTCGGTAAAGAATTTTTTTCTCGAATGTGCGTAGGATTTCGGTAGTATGTCTAGTGACCAAAAATGTTTGCAATTGACCCCTGCAATTAAAAATAATTTTTTTAGAATGATTTGAAATTTTTTAATTTCGCTGAGAAATTTGTCCACATTCCTGAATTTTTTTCTCGAAACGGCGTAAGATTTCGGGGATATGTGTATTGACCAAAAATGATTGTAATTGATCCCCGCAGATAAAAATAATTTTTTTCGATCGATTTGAAATTTTTTTTCTGCGCCGCAAAATTTAAGCACCTACCCAAATTTTTTTCTCGAAAGTACGTAGGATTTCGGGGTACGCCTATTCACCAAAAATGTTTGTAATTGACCCCTGTAACTAAATATAATTTTTTTTAGCATGATTTGAAATTTTTTATTTTCGCTGAGAAATTTGTCCACCTTCCTGAATTTTTTTCTCGAAACGGCGTAAGATTTTGGAGATATATGTATTGACCAAAAATGATTGTAATTGACACCCGCAGCTAAAAATAATTTTTTTAGATCGATTTGAAATTTTTTTTTTTCGTCGAAAAATTTAGACACCCCTATCGATTTTTCTTCGAAATTAGTTTTTCATTTTTAATAAGTTTATTTGACGCTGTACGGAAATGTTGTCTAATATTTTTTTGTAGGTATCCATGAGCCCTACTTCAGAAAAAAGTTTCATTCAAATATATTCACTATCGTAAGAGTTATGGCTGTTTGAAAATTAGACCATTTTTAAGGGGGTTTTCTCACTTTACGGTGATAAGGAACAAGTTTTTCAATATTGTTAGAATTTCTACATATTCTCCACTAAAATACACGTTATTTGCATTTTTAAAAATGAAAATCCTTCAATCCGTTCAGGAGTTATGATACTTTAAAGATACACACGAAATTTCGGAGAACGATTATCTCATATTAGATTTTCGGTAAGGAATTTTTTTCTCGAAAGTGTTGACCAAAAATGATTGTTATTGACCCCCGGAAACTAAAAATAATTTTTTTACAAGGATTTGAAATTTTCTTTTTTTCACCGAAAAGTTTTTTGATTGGTTATGGCAGTCAGATTGTGCCACCAAGGTCCATAAGGTGCAAGGTCTACTCGTATACCGCGTCTATAGCGATACTACGCGCTATCGACGGCAATCCATTTATCGGCTGGCCACTATTAATGGTCCGTGCGTACACGGATTAACGTCAATGGACGTCGTGACGCTGGTCGCCGCGTGCACGCACAGGCGGCCCGACATTGTGGAGTTTTTGATCGTGGTCGCCTAATATCCCCCCACAGTCAGGCCAGTGGGTAAACTGGTTTTGGGGTTGAACATCCACGAGCCGCGATACCGAATCAACCGGTGCGGACGTTGCATTAAGTCTGATGGATCGTGCATAGTCGCCATTTTAGTTACGTTAACAATACACTGAGATTATCCGTCGACGACGGTCGAAAAGCTTCGAATGGTGCAATTCGCGATGCAGATTCTATCAACGAGGAATATCCAAACGTTCTGAAGAGGAATATATATTCGTTATTAATATCCAATGCTGGATGTCCCTTCAAAGGGGACAGCCGAGTACAAAGGTTTAACTCTCTTCATTCACGATTTTAATTTAATTTGTTACTGATGTTACACGGAACCGAGAAATCAAATACTGCCCTTTTGTCATTATAATTTTATTAGTATCCGTTTATTCGCCTACTTAAATTTTCTACGTGAAACTTGGTAAGGTTAATTCGATATTTAAACTAAAGCAGGTCAAAAGAACCAAGAACCATTCTACTGGTCCTTCCAAGTAGTATCGGTCGAAACCTAGTCAGACGCCGTCACGAATCTCAGGCTACTTAATCCGTGGACGGGTTTGTCGACGAGTTTTCCGATCGTGTCGCCAATTTATCGTGCCTTTATCGAAATTAGAGAAGGAAAACCAAAAGGCGGAGAAAGAAGGGCGCGACTGGTGAACGCAGATAAAACGGTCGAAGGGAAAAAAGGTAGGAGGAGTAACGGAGGAGGGGGGATGGAAAAGGCAAAGCTTTGCCCACAGGCGTACTGTTCATTTGCCTCTGACAGAACGGATTAAAGGGATTCGTTCGTTTCGCGGGCACATCGTGCCCCTTCCATCTCCATCGACCCCCTTCGGGGCGCGCCCTTAGTTTCTCTCACCCTCTTTCCGGGCGTTGGATTGTTTGCGGGCGTCGGGTACACCGAACAGAGGGTCTCTACGTGACGAAACGCGAGCAGAGGAGACCGGGTAAATGGAACGAGCTTTTACGCCACGCGATACGCGGCCCCTTCAACCCCCTGTTCCGGCAGCTTCTTTCAACCTCTCGCCAAGCGACGATTTCGCGTTTCTTTCCGAATTCGCGCTTTCGTTCGTTTAAAAGTTCCTCCGTCCAGGGATCCGTCGACGTTGCACGCGAGAATTAACCTCGTTACGGGCGAATCGAGCCTCGATCGAGCATGGCGTTCCTTCGAACCGGAAACGGTAAACGTCGCGGCTCCCGGAGGCCCTGGAAACGTTGAATATATGCCCGACAAAGCTCCCCTAACGATTAAATTAGCGGAAACGCAACAATTTTCGACGCTGTTGTAGGAATTATTTTCAGTAAATCACTCGTGGATGCGTATCGAGGTACAAATTAATTATTTTGAGGCGTTTTAGAAACGATAATGTGCATTATATAACAAATCTCTCTTACAATTCACAAAAACTCACGAAAACTCTCTCACTTTCCCCGAAGCTTACATGTTTCTTCGAATTCATCTCCTTTCACTTTATTTCGTTTACCTTAGACACAGTCATCAGCCATTGGAAGAACGCATTTACACGATAATTTTAAGTGGTCTGTCTCAAACTGCAAGTCTGTATCTGCAATAGATTCACTCGAAACATTCCTCAGCCATACCAATTAATAAACATCCGCACTACGAACAGCGAAAGAAGGAAATTTTTCGTCCAGAGAGAATTGTTTTGAAGGGCCAAAATAATCGTTTGACCCTCTTGTTTCCGGTTTGGTTTTAACAATCGAATAAAAGGGAACGTTCTCGTCGTAACGACGACTCTAGGTTTTACGCCGCGGAAATTAGGTGGCGAGGAAGAGGTCTTCAGCACCTCCGAAATTACTATTGCCCCGGAGGATCCTCTATCTGATCCCATTCCGCGCGAGTTCTCGCTCCGCCATTGGTTTCACGAAAGTCTGAGATCCCTTATCGAACGATAGCGGTTACTTTCGAAATTAATTCGCGAACCGTGGCACTCGAATCTCGTTAGTACAACAAACGATATTTATATTATTCCTATAATCGAATATCACCCAGAATCTCGTTCTGGCGACGCAAGTTTTTACGTCGAAGGTCAAGTTGCAAAGTTCACAGAAAGCGTATAACGCCACTTAATGAAAGGTCGATGATCTTCGAGGGCCTAGGGGACGCGATCCAATATTAAGTTGCCTTAATTATTACGATATCGCGTTGCAATTTTCTTAAAACACGACGAGTATCGATGTCGTCCCCGTTGCCAATAAACGTAATCTTCCGCCAGACGTTCTACGTTTCGTCGTGGATTGATGGTGACAGCGTCGCTAGAAAGATAATTAACTCCAGCCCGAAGGTCTCTTCTTCTTTTTACCGTCTCTTCCCTTCGTTGTCGATACGCGCTGTCCGTTTACTCGGGTTTCATTTTCCGCGGACGATCGCGAAATTATCGAGACTCGCCGAACATCGTCTGGATCTGTTAGCTAACCTGAGATCCACGGATTATTTTCCACGAAAGGTTTCACTCTTCGATAGAAATTAATAAAAGCGCCTTTAAAAAATTACTGTATTTTTATTCGATAACATTGTAGCGTTATTCGGGATTTGTTACGAATAAAATGTAAATCTAAAAATACTCCAGAGAAAATACTCATCAAAAGCTGAGACATTGATTGCATTTCTAGCGACATCGAGAGCACCAAAGCGCGTGACCTACAAACCCTCTGATCCGAAGATCACGACCATGTTTTCTACCCTCCAGCAACCACAAGGGGTAGGACTCGAAACGACCTCTTCGAATCATAGAGGATCAGGCAATCTTTCTCGCCCAAGTGATCCAATTTATTTGAAACCTTAACAGTTAATTTAACACGCACAATGACGATCGAAACAAATATTATCTTGCCTTGGAGCACAGTTTAATTGCCATGAGTTTAGAGTTTGGTTTATTTTTAAATCGAGTCAAGTTTTTAAAGGGTTCTCTTTATCATAGCGTTACGCTGCGCCGTTTCTGGCGTCGATATTTCGCTCCGATTGTCTTCGTATTCGTTGGAACGAACTGGAGGCTTCCAGTCGTTAACAGGGATCGTCGATTCAGCGACGATTACTTTGTTAAGCCCGGTCCGCGTACATTTTCGAACAGCGTAATTTAATTAAAGAACGACCGTCGGCGAGAAATTTCGTGCGAACGAACTTCGATAGTTCATTCGCCGTCGAAGTCGACCCATTTAGCCTCGGTATCGATCTCGTTAATCGTGAGTCAGTTAATTGTTACAGTAGAAGTAGCAGTCACTTACCGTGCTCGTAATATGGATCATTCGCCAGCAACGACGGTGTCTTTTCCGCGGGCGATGCAGATCCCGATATTATGGGCAATTCGAACTTTACGGTTGTTGGTCCGAGACTGGGAAAAATACTCCGCGGTTCTAACGTTTCGATTCTATCGGACTCGATTCATGTTTGCCTTGAAAACAAGAAGGAAACCCAATTACGGTTGCTTGTTTTCTTCTCGGTTCGACGAGCGAAATACTCTTCGATCCACGGTTACGGATCACTGAACTGCAAGTTCCTTCGGAGTATTGAAAATTAAAAATATTAAGGGGCCGTTCTACCTTGTAGGCACGAAAAATACATGTTTCTTTGTGATTTTTTTGGGCGGGCTATTTAAGAGCGATTAATTCCGTGTTTTGTAGATACATTTATTATATATTTAACTATATTTACGAATTTTTTCAACGCATAATATCTATTGATTACGCTGTTCTTGTTGATCAACGAACAACAGTTTTTACGAACGTGATATCTTGCGAACAAGTTATCCGAAATCCAAAAACCAACGATATTCTTAATGTAAATGAGTGTGGCTATAGCATGAACTAGGATCTTTTCCAAAAACCAAAAAATGGCAAAATGGCAGCTATTTTACGAAAAAATACTGAATATTCCTGCACATTCCCAACTCATACCTGCGAATCGTCTATCATGAATATATTATGTTCATGAAAAACAACTGATCCATTGGCGATTTCGCCCTGGGCATTTGGAACGGGGTCCATGCGACAAACGCAGGCCCAACACGGCACTGAAATGAAGGTGGTGGGGCACATTTGCCGTCCCAATCTGCTAGAGTATCGCTTACACCCCTCGGTTTTTCCTCAGATACCTACCCGAGGTCCCTCGGGCCGGATGGGCTTTTACTACCGGTTTCTTTTGTTCAAAACCGCAAAATCTCGAACTTTGAGGGCATTTTTCGACATTATCCCATCTGATATCGAAGTTAAAAATGGTATCAGTCGATTCGCCTTGGCGAGACCTTTCCAACGGTGTATAGCATATGCTGTACGCTCTTGGGTCAGTAAACCCCTCTATGACTTAACATTGTCCTTTCACGTCCAGTTGTTATACCTGCGGGTGGTACATTGCAGCAGGCTATAACTTCGTTAGTTTTTCAAATTTCAATTTAATATTTGGTAGATATATTTTCGAGACTACATGCTAAAAGAAAATGCAAAAAAAATTCGATTTTTTTAATCCCACAAAGTAAAAAGGCAACTTAAAGTTTTACGTCCAGTTATACCTGCGGGTGGTACATTACAGCAGGCTATAACTTCGTTAGTTTTCAGAATTTCAATTTAATATTTGGTAGATATATTTTCGAAACTACACACTAAAAGAAAACGCAAAAAAAAATTCGATTTTTTAAATCCCACAAGGTAGAAAGAACCCTTAAGGTGGCTCTAATACAGGGTGCGGTTATTATTTTAAAATTATAAGACAAAATTTATTAAAAATAAATACCATTCGTGATTTTTTACTGGCATTTGAAAGTTGAAGGGATTTTTCCGTAAAAGAAAAGAAGCTAGTTAACGTATCCAAAATTAAAAATATCAAGGTGGCTTTAATGCAAGTGGTTATTATTTTAACGCGGAAATATGCATTGCATGAAAATTATAAGGTGGAGTTTATTAAAAATAAATTCCATTCGTGATCTTTGGCCGTTGAAAGTTGAAATTTGAAGGGTTGAAGGGATTTTGGTAGCCCGCTTTGGCGTCCTTTGGGTTTCTCCGCGACGGCGAGGATAATTCTCCGTAAAGGAAAAGAAGCTAGTTAACGTTTCCAGGATATTATCACGGCCGGTCCTTGACACTTCCATTTCCCGTTTTCACGTCCTTTCGTAGCCCCTCTAATCCCTATATTCGCCAGCGGGATGGACTCGGGAGCCTGGCCGATCACAGTTTCGAAAAAGAGACCGCGCGAGAGGCGAGATCGGATCTCGAGGATTTAGCGAACGAGGAGAACAAATGGCCCCCGGATGCGAGAGAACTCGAAGATATATCGACTCCATGAAAGACGTCGTTCCCGTTCGTTTCCTTCCACTGGGTTAACAAAAACTTTAAGATAGAGCTCTAACAGTCTATTAACTATCGGCGGTCTGGCTACCCTTTCCGGATATTGTGGGATACTTGCACGTGGTATGTCGACTAATACCTTCTCGAAGACCTATTCCCTTCGAGGAAGCTAACAAATTACTCCCCGTCACGAATTCCTTCGAAATGCTTACTCCGATCTCTAGACTGATACCATAAAACAACCAAAGTGAAATTTATATTGTCCATCAGGAGTTCTCTGCCAACGTGATTCACTCTGTACTTTCCTCTTCTCATATTTCATTCTTAATTTCAATTGAAAAGCAGTGTTCGCGCTCGAAATGATTGTGGTTGGATTGAGATGTATTTGGTTCGTGATTTGAGAGTTTTTGAGGTGCTTATTTTTCAACAATAATAGGGTGGACTGTATAAATGTGTTATTGAACGCGACGAGCTATATGAGGAACTGTTCCCCCCGTTCTACTTTAACAAATGCGTTCAAACTTTTCGGAGACAAGTTAAGAGAGCTGTTCTCTTAAAGAACAAACTAAGAGTTGTTCGATCAAAAGACAAGTTAAGAGTGAGAGTGTTCGTCTCTCAGAAACCAAGCTAAGAGAGCTGTTCTCTCAGAAGGCAAACTAATAAGAGTGATTGTCGTATCCGGAGTTCGTTTCCTTCTCAGCTTAGATCCCCACCAAGAGGTGGTTTAGGGGTGGTTTTCTGATTCTTCTGTGGAATCCAGACTGTATTGGCCATCGACTTGGAACAGGAGGACCCATTTTCCTGTCCCATTTCGACAGGAAACTCCTCCTTCACCTCGGTGGTGGAGGAAAGTCCCAGGCTACCCTGGCGAGGGTGGACGAGGTTTCCTTCCCAAGTCGAAGGCCGCGTTAATTTACCGAGGAAGAAACAGAACTTCGGATTATCAACGCAACAAGAAGTTGCGTCTGGTTTGCAACCGTTTTATGGCTATATCATTCCACGTGTCGGCGATGGCCGTTGTCGTCGGTGCCTAGATTTGGCCTCGACGACCACCCGCGGAACAATATAGCCCTTCGCTGGTCAACTCGAGTGTAGCGTTTCTTTCATTTACCAAAATTCTTTTCTTTTACACTGAAATTTGCCAGATGCGGGAGACTCGGAGACCTTCGCAACGTAACCGATTCTGCATCTGGCAACATAGAGGACCGGAAACAACCCGAATTAGCCAGCGTAATGTGCGTATTTTTGTTTCCCGAACAAGCAGACCGGAGAAGAATAGAAATTTGCTTAACCAACGACGAAGAAATTATAATATTAATATCTGAAGGATAGTTTTCGAAAGGGGCCATTTTTGGTATTTGTCGAAAGTACATACACCGTGAGTCTTTTAGAAAAATTAAATCGCGAATGTAGTTTGCAATAAAGAACATGCAATTTTTATATTATGATTCACTCTATAGTCTCTATAGTCTCTTTTCATATTTTATTTTTAATTTAAATTGAAAACTCGAGTACTCGAACGTTATATAAATCGCGAGCCATCGCGAGGAAGACGGATAGCTCGAAAACTTCTCGTTGCCGGGGGTTTCTCTATTTTTCCGCGGAAAGTGTCGGTAATTTATCGAAACCCTCCGATTTCCCTCGAACAAACTTTCCACTCCCCTTCCAAGTGGTTTTACGCAAAGTTCGCCCCGCGAACGGGGAGCCGCGAAAATTCTGAAAGTCCCTCTTTCGTTGCTCCGGGTTCTTGTCCCCTTTCTCCGGTTTTTCGAGAGTTCCGTAACTCGAACGCCGAGATGCTGATTCCGCGGAATACACACAGAGTTCGGAATTTCATTTCGCGGCGAACGGATTCATTGGATACGGACGCATAGTTTGCGCAGAGATCCCTGTTTGGTAGGGATCTCCGATATAACTATGGAAACGTGTTACAGCGGTTCAAAGCTCGCCTGCATTCCTCCTTCGGGGAATAAAACTGTCGAACGGTATCGAGAATTTATTACAAAATAACTCATCTGTCTCCCCTTGTACGACACTGAATTAAAGTATCGAATACAAAGTAAATATCGTCTCTCGATAAATTCTGGAACTCGGCATTGTTAAACTGGACAATATCTCGTATTCGTGAATCAAGCTTGGAGTACAATCGAGGATGAAAAAGAGATATTTAAAATGCATATGTATTGTGGTAGATAAAATTGACAGAAATGAATTTTAAAGACATCGAACTATCTTATAATATAATATACAGTGACTATCGCGTGAATTTTTTACGATGACTGGATGTAAGGGAAATTCGTAGATGAGCCCTGGCCAGCTTAGACCAGTCTGGGAAGAGGATTTCTGGTTCGAATCTCGATCCTTTTCCTCCCTATAGTCGTCGGAAGAGGGATTTGCCGGCGGGTCTGAAGTTTCAAGTGTATTGCGAACAGTCCTGAACGACCACGTTGGTAAACCGCACTGTAGACAACAGCCATTCGAATCTTAGAGCCAGGGTGAGCGTCTGGAGAGTCGCATTGATTAGATCAGTCGTCAAAAGGCGCATCCGGGCACGTAATTCGGATCCAATAAAGTGGTCCTCGACGTCTCCATATTCTCTCCCTAACTCTCGATACAGATCCTCGAAAGGAAACTAATTCTAATTAAAAATTTCTCTCGATGGAAAATCGTTACGTGGACCAAATATTTTTCGACGACACCGAAGAGTATTCGAGTCGACTGATTTCAGCCCCATCGATCTGGATCGCGGCTCGTCGAATACGCGCCGGGGGAAATCATCGCGAGGAAATCGCGACGTTACGTAAATCGCGTACGGAATATCGCGTGTCGTTTGCATTGTTTCTTCGCGTCGAGATAGGGGAAGAATCGCCGCTCGTAACGCGGACGAGCAACGTTATCTTTCTCTTCCGGCGGAAGATCCACCCAGCGCTCGTCGTGATTTCACCTGGGACTTTGGTTGCATTTTTTTTTTTACGAATCCGCTCGACGACGTTTCTCCGTAATTAAAAATATAATATTGCCTGAAACACAAGGGGCAGAATTTCAATTTAAATCTCTCTTTCGTCTTGAGGGGGGAAAGAATTAAAGTTAGTTCCATTTACTGTACGAATTCAACCGAAACTCCATTTACGTTGCACGCTCGAAGCAAAAGTTATTAATTACAGCATCGTGCGCGCAGAATTATTACCGTAAATAAATTATTTCGAGGCGAGATCGTCCACCCTCCGGAGTGTTTTCGATTAAATGAAATTTTCGAACTAGATTATTTCGCCCTTTGTCCCGGGAGAAGTTTATGGATCCGTTCGTACGGGACGTGCACCGAAACTCGTAATCGAAACTGCATATCCAAAGCGACCTATCGACCCGACGTCGAGCGTCGCGAGGGTGGAGGGTGCTGTTTCGAGCATTCGTTCCCTCCAGAGGGGGGGGGTTGGAAATGTCTCGGGCCTTTTCTCCCAGTCGCCCCGAACATGCGCGAGACATTTTTCTATCGTTGAAGGACCCGCGGGAGGACAAGGAGAGGACAAAAGCGAAGGCGACGCCGGAGGACGAGCGCAGGGAGGGTAAAAACATCCCCCCTTTGGCCCTTTACGGCCGCGCGACAATGAACGGGAGCTTCCTACGTGCTGGGACAAGCCTCTCTCTTGGAAATAAAATGTCTTCGGAGACGCTCGCCACGGTCTTTCTCTCCGCGAATTCCTGTGGCGCTTAATTAACGAGGCGTTCGCAATTAGTAGAGGGAAGACCCATCGGAGAGCCTCGCTGATTGGTCAGCATTGTGTTGCGTAATAATATTGCCCTTTTGCAACGCGGCCCGCGAACTGTCTCGATCGTAGATTTAAAGTGAAAATCGAGCACAGGCTATTCTCTGGCGAAATAAATTATTTATTCGATAAACAAGATATTTAAAAAATGTGAAAAAATCCAAGGTGGTACAATGAGAGTTCGCGATCAAAGACGATCTATTTGAGAAACGTGAGAATATAAATGTCCTTGTTGGAGCATAAAAATTGTTTAATTTCAATAATCGAGGCCAGTGATATGTCCTGCAACAATTCTCCTAGACTGTTTAGATATCGTCGTGTATTTATGGTGCTGGTACATTTTAGTTATGGGTCCCGGAATCGAGACAATTGCTAACATCGTTACACGGTGGATCCGTGGCGCGATGCACGTCGCGAAACAGAGTAATTCGCATTCGCGCGGGGCAGGGGGTAAATTTATTTGTGAATAGATTAGGACAAGTTCATTAAGTAGAATCAGACTGGCGGAGTCAGCCGTGGGAGTCCGTTGGGAACGAAGCGATGTTATACGAACGCGATGTCGTGCGCGATACGGTGCTCGAACAAGACCGCAGACACAGGCCTCCGCATGCTGCATCGACGCCAACGAACAACCAGCTACAACAATCGTGCGTCATTATCACCCACTCGTGGGATTTATTCTCTTAACCAGGATAAATAGCGCTTCGACCGGCCCCAGACGCTGCTACCGCTCGTGTTCGAAACGATTTCTTGGACTACTGTGCCAGATTACGTTTTAAATAGCTCCTACCACTCTGGGAAACGAGCTCAATAGTAGTCTGCGATATCAGACTATCTATCGTAATGTTCTGTAAAATTTTATTCCACTCTGCGAGTTCAGAAAATAGGTCTACGTTTGGTCTGCTTGAGAAACGATATCGATGAATTAAGAAAATTGTTAAGGGTGGTTTTTCTTTGTTCTCGCTTAATCTGGTGTTAAAAAATATTCTTTTCATTTGATCAGAGACTGCAAGAAAAATTTTGTCGTAGAATTGCTTTTACGAGCATCACACGTTGAGAGAAATAATTTCGTAAGCTTTCCAAAAGTCCTCTGTTATCGTCGCGTTGAAGAAGGTCCATCGCGTAGGCGTTTCTTTCCGTGGAACATCCGCCAGGAAAAAGGGAGGATCGATGGTAGAAACCGGAAAAGAAGCGAGGAATCGCCGGTAACAGGGAGCTGTCTTGACTCGTTCGAGCGTAAAGCGACCGATCGCGTGATGGCCGGGGCTCTTTTTAACGACACGGACACGCGACGAGCGCACAAACGACAGCCGCCGTGAGAAAAATTGGATCTTCCGGTCGGCCAGTTCGTACCGGAACGTCGAACGTTCGCGGGTTACTGCGAATAATCAATAAACCGAGTGCACGGGAAACGGTAAATAGATGTATCTCCGTTGACCCGAACGACGGCAACAAAGAGAAAAAAATCGACCGATTTCAGATGGGATCGCCTCGATTTTCCTGTTCGTTTACGACCACCCTCGACAAAGACACCCGAGTGTGCTTTATCGGACGCGACCGATCGACCGTGGATGTATCGACTGTCGAACGAAATCTCGATCGTTTCGTTCGGTTAAACAAAAATCGAGCTCTTGGCGAAATTAGTTTCCCCAGCGCGTGCAAAGGACTGTCGAAAATCGTAAGAATAGAGATGGGGAAATTATAATATTGGTTTCTGACAGTTCTCGAAGGGGGCCATTTTTGGTATTCGTCGAAAATTGTAAGGAACCAGGGAAGAATAGAAATTTGCTTGACCAACGATGAGAAAATTATAATACTAATCTCTGAAGGACAATATTGGATATTATGGGATATATTCAGAGCGACATTCGTATAACGACAAACATTTATTAGTAATCACGCCTCGCTGTAGCAGTTGTTAAGACGCTGTCTATTGTTTTTTAAATATATAAGTATCTAGATTCTGGATATTCCCGAATCTATCGGGTGAATTCTTTTATACATCCACAGGTACAATAACGTCTATTTTACATTAGTCGTTTAAGTTTTGTATTGTATTTATAGGATTTCCAACAGACAATTTTCGAAAGAGGCCATTTTTGGTATTCGTCGAAAGTATATAGATTTAAACGCGCCTTTCAGAGAGGTTAGATCGTGAATGTAGTTTGCAATAAAGAACATGCTTTACAGTTATTTGCAGTAGTTTCTTTCCTCGCAAAATAGCGATCTACTGAAATCTTCCACGGAACTGGCGGTCGAACGGACGTCGGGACTGATTGCGAGAGAAAACGCAGGTCTCTAAAACCGAAGTTGTTGATGGTTCTTTAGCAGAGTTGAAGACGAGAGATGCTTCCGTGCTTCTTATCGAGCTCCGCCTCTTTTCTAACCGGTTCCGCGAGGTTACCGCGGTCCTTTTGTAAGAGAGAAGTTACACACCTTCTTTTCCGTGGATATAGGTCAAGAAGGACGGGTCCGAGGGAGGTTTTCGCCCGTGTTCGGCCATTACGACGTCGAACGTAAAACCGTTTATCACCCCGAACCCCTTTTGCATGCCTAACGACTGACTTCCATCGCTTTTTCCACCGCTGCGATCTTCCACTCAAACTCCCCAAGAATGGCTCCGGTCAGAAGTCGCTTAGAAATTGGCCAAACAATTTTCCCCACTGTCATTCGTTAACTAACATTATCGTTGTTCAGATAACACTGAAAAGAGACGAGTTACTTGGTAAAAATCGTGTTGGATCAAACATTTTGGCCCGATTGTTCTATTATTACACTTAATCGATGCACTTAAAGGGCAATACGAACCCAATAAATGTTCTCATTTATTTCACAAGTGGTTAATATTCGATTTGGTCGCCGTATAACTGAATACGTAACAATCCGATAATTGGACCATATTTGTGTAACTTCGTCGTATCTTTAAACACGGTACAACTTTCGATACTGTTCGTAGCAACACTTAACGCGATCCTGCGACATAAACAAAACGTAAACGCAATTATCGTATCGTTAAATAAATTTCCAAAGCACCCACGCGAGTTCATTAGATCGTATCGTGTTTGTTTGCTTTCTTTCGCGAACAGTAACTCTGTGCGTAAAGGGATAATAGGGCTCTTAATTCGCTGAATATACAAATTGTCCAATGAAATAATTTCTCGAATGCGAACTGCAGCTAGCACGGTTCCCGAAACTTGTTACTTTGGTCTCCGCTGTAATATTGATGGTGTGTTGCTGCAGCAAACCGCATGGATTAGTTTGGCGGTTTAACGAAACGTCGAGGCGGTCGTGGTGTACACAAAGGATCGATGGCATCGACGGCGACGTAAAATCGTTGGAAAATTTGATCAGCATCGAGAATCGACGACGAGGATGGCAGGAAAATCAGGGGGGGGGGGGGTTGAAAATGAAAAAGAGAACAGCGTAGAACGCGTTGCCCCGTTTCCATGCAATTTCACAGCGGGACGTGACGTTGTGGGAGTAGTACACCGTCAGTCGAGGCAATAAAATTCTGTAATAAGCATTCCTTGCCGGTCGCGCGACGTATTTCGAAAATGCCTGAACCAGCGATACCGCTTTTAACGGCGAATTTCAAATTACGACGGCGTACCGGAATTCTGTGGTACCAGTTTTACGAGAGGATCGATTCCCGTCGTTACTGCGCACGGCCACTGAGAAAACTTCGTCTGATCTGTTTCTGTTTCTGTATCGAGAGAAACGATTCGACTTCTAGCCCCCCTAAAATGCATAAAACTCAAGCTGATACAAAAGAGAATCGAATATCGAAGCCGTAGACTGCGTCCAAAAATGCTCGTATAAGTTTCACTTGGATAACAAGTCTTAAAAATGAAATATTTAACTGTGAAATGAACAGTGCAATAGAATATCATGTATTCTAACGAGACTATGAGAAACCATTTCTTGCAATCGTTCCTGTGTCGCGGACCTTATCGTGGCGCAATTTTCCAAGCATTAAGGCCGTCGCGGCGCGTTCGAAGATCGTTTTCACGCTCTCCACGGTTTTTACGCGTCAAGTTTCCGCAATGATAGGAGTCGTTAAGCCGCGGCGCGCGTCTCAGGATTCCTATTCAACGCCCGTTTGGCCTCCATGGATCGTTAGATCCTCGAAAGAATCGTCGTCGAAAAGAATCTTTCAATTTGCTCGCTTCGCGAGTGAGCTCCTTTTACAACTCGGAATTAAACAATTTGAAACCTAAGAAAGAATGTGCCGAGTGAAACAATTTTGAAAAATACTGGATTAGAATATCGATTGCGAGGAGAGGACTTTAAATGGCTGTGGGGGAGTTTGACTGCGGGAGAACAAAGGAGTTAATATTGGAGAAGGGAGTCGCGGAGAAGAGAGTCTTTGGAAGAGAGTTATAGAGCGAGAGTCGCGCGAAAAGTTAAATAGACTTTAGGGTAAATCGAACCTCGGAGTACAGGGTTCTCACGCAATCTACTTTCTTTCAATGTACACACGTTATAGTTTGAAGAAGTTTCTTCTCGCTACTGAACCAGTTGAAAATGGACCCTGTAAAATGGATCGTATCGTCATAGAATATTTCTAACAAATAATCTATTTGCGAAGACTCGATAGTCGTTCTAATTTCTCTCTTGGAGATTCCCGCGCTGGAATCCGGGGTACGTCGAAGAATTTGAAGGATTCGTCCCTGTTCGGTGAAGTTTGATAAGAAAATGGGCGCGCTTGACCGAGATGGAGAGGTATTAGGTGCGGTATCACGAGCCCCATAGACGGATCCAACGTTAATTAACGTCGGCGCGCGTGAGGTTCCGTAAATTCGTACTAATTGCAACGGTGCATTTGCATAGGTAGATCCCGCTTGATACGCGCCAATACGAGCCGAGAGACCCCACGGTTCATTATGCACAGGAATTATTGAAGCGACTATTGACGCTCGAAAATTAGAAAAAAGCGTCTACATCGTCTGGAGGATGACTTTCACCCTCTCGCGACCGTCTCGAGTTGCTCTAAAATATGAAAATATATTCATCTGAATGAAATCACTATGTTCCACTGGGAAAAAATAATCAGAGTTCGGTAAACCATAGAAAATTTTTGTTGGTAGTGAACTTCCGTTAACATCGATGGTCATTGAAAGTACAGTGCAGAATTATTTAAAATTACGTCGTTATATTAATCCTTTGCACTCGACTGTCCCCTCTGAAGGGACATCCAACGAAGAATCTCTGTACGATGATTATATTTCGTAAGAAAGTGTGTTTTCGTTATTAGTAGGTGGTCGAAGGAGAGTCTCTGAGTGCAAAGGGTTGAATACTACGTTGACTTTCGAACGACGTTTCGACACACTTTGTTAGAGATGCCCAGCGATTACAAACAGTTTGAAAATAATTGGATGGAACGTAATGGACCGGTCTTATGGCCCCGCGGGCCACCAGATTTAATACCACTGGACCGAACAGTGCAGTAATAGGGATTTATCACAAGTTTGGCTACTCCAACACTGCGGCTCGAGTCCCTTCGCGCAAGAAAGTTACGCGGGCGTGATAGATAGTGGAAGGCAGGTAATTTATATAGATGGTATATAACTTCCTCCAAGTAGGGATCCGCGAAGATTTGGTGCAACTTACGTCCAGAAGAGTCCGATAGCTATTAATTATGTCGATCGGTACGAGCCGGCCACCAGGATCACTGAGAATTCTATTTTATTCGATTCGTGTTTAATCGTTTCCATTAAAACATTCAAAGACTCCAAGATCTTTTCAATCCAGCAACCTCGTATACAAGCTAGAAATTATCAGCGAGCTCTCGTTATCGAAACATCTTTCAACCCCAATAATTTCGACTTGCAACTAGATTTGATGCTATCTTGGACACTCGAAGTAGGGATCCAGAAGAGACCGATAGCTATTAATTATGTCGATCGGTACGAGCTGGCCACCAAGATATACTCGCATATAAGCTAGAAACATCATTCAACACCAATAATTTCGACTTGCAACTAGATTTGGTGCTATCTTGAGCACAAAAAGTTTGGGTACTCCGCGACTGTCGCTTCGGTCTCTTCAACCAAATCCGCGCGCGATGGACACAAAGAGGATCCGTGCTGCATTTCGCGGTTTCACAAAGGGAGAAACTCTGAAAGGGAAAAGGTTCGCAAGAAACAAAGAGCCTCGCCTCGCGTTTTCTACGGTCAGGAGTCGCACCGTTTAAATATGGAAACATGCACCGGATCGAATTTTAACAACTTCCCCGTTGATTACTTTTAATTAACGCGAGTCCCGTAATCGAGACCGCCTGAAATTGCCGGTGCTAATTGCACCGCGTGTTCCAGCTGCGGACTACGGGGGCTTTCAGGGTAGACATTTCGAGCGCTATCTGATCCGCATACGAACTACAAACGAGTGTGTTCGTTACAGAGTGATCGATCGCGCTGCGAAAACTGTCTTCTTCCACGAACCGCGTAAAACATCGCCAACTGCGGTGCAATGCGGTCGCGGCCCCGCACTTTTCGTCCTTATTCCTTTACGGAATACTTTGGCCAACTTAATTGTCGAGCACGGCCTTTGAAAATTCATAGTGGACGATCGATACTTCGATGTATTCCCTCGTAAGAATAATTTCCTAATTTCGTTGGAGCATTCAAGGTCTGCACACTCTTAGAAAACTTTAGGTAGTATAATTTTCTAAATTCGCAGCCATTAGCTCGGTGTTATTCACGATAAGGAGTTCTTCATCGTGGATAACACCGATTACCAGGTCTCACCACGTGGAGCTGCTGCGAGTGGAGACCCGAAGAGAGATGGATGGAATTCAAGTTCCATCAATCTCCCTTTTACATTACTAGAAACTAGGTTACTAAACTAGAGTGATAGAAGGAAGCAAAGTTCCTTTGATCTTCTAGCTTAGTTGTGCCAAGCAATTATTTTGTTTAAAAGAGGGTTGAAGCTAAATCGTGGGATACGCGACGCGACGCGGTGCTAAACCGTGCTGCGGATCTTGGGATCGAATCGACACTGCCCTTGGTAGATTGATTTCTATTTCTAGAAATCGATCTATCATGGGCAGGCGATTAGATCTTTCGGGCGAACTGGACGGCCGATCACATGTTTCAATCGATGACCTGCGGTGATCGAAGCAAGGAACGAGGTACGCGAACCGAGTAGCGACTCCAAAGGGTCAGCTCGTTGCCTCTTAGCAAGTTTGATCGAAGGGGAAGTGAATCGACGCACCCGACACAGAGGTTCCCCATTTCCCCCAAGCATCCTGTTGAGAGCCAGCTGGACCCAACTCGGGATGTCTGACAGAGAGAGGGGAGTCATGTGTCGGGGCTACCGCAAGACAGGAACAAACCCTGATCCCCTCTGCGGCCGAAATACTCTTTCTCTTGGATCGTTTCACCAGAGGACGACAACTGACCTTTTGGACCAACTAAACGGCCGATCATTTGCTTTCTACATAAAAGCAGAGGTGATCTGAACGAGAAACTAGTTAATAAAGAATTACTTGGCACATACGAAGCTTAAGTCTAGTTTAATTCTACCAAGTAATAATTTTGTTTAAAAAAAGGGTTGAAGCTAAATCGTGGGGTATGCGACGTGATGCGATGTTGTACCGTACAGCTGATCTTTGGGATCGAACCTACTGCCCTTGCTAACTCGATCTCAATAGGTAAACGGATGCTGCAACCCTGAATCGAGGTTCTCCATTTTCCCAACGCACCCCGCCGGGAGCCCGAAGGACCCGACTTAGGTTGTCTCACATAGAGAGAGTACCTAAAACAGGGTCGACTTCCGCTAGAAGGTATGCGTTTCCGCAGAAAACGGAAGCTGCACACCTTTCAGCGAAGAACCATTTTCCCTCGATCGAGCTAACAAGAAAGGCGATTAGATCTTTTTGACCAGTCACACGGCCGATCACATGTTTCAATCGATAAAACAGTGGTGATCGAAGCGAGAGAACGAGAGAACGCGAAGCTAAGTGTTCAATAATTGCTTGGCACGACATAGAGAAATAATAAAGAAATCTTCGACGTTAATTTTAATACTCACGACGAAGCTTAAATCTAATAGACTTAGAATTAAATGTCCCTCGGCGGATGAATCCCTCGGCGGTTGTGACATTCTCCATCGATGTCCTTGCAATCGATCTGTAATAGATCTGATCTGAAACAGGAACTCATATTTATATTAGTATCATATTAAGAAAATTTAATTAGCACCATGCAATCCATCGATTACTAAGTAGGTAGTGGAATATTCTGTTGATGCAGTAGGGAGTGATCTAGATGAGAATCTGTAAGATGGATATAAGATAACCTAGCTAAAGAAATTTATGAAATTGACACATGATAAAAGAATGAAAATGTTATTATAAAATCACATTTAGTCAAAATGTCAAAACAATTTCACAAGTAATATCAAAATAAAAATTATAATTAATCAAGAAATGATGTCGATGTACTAGTCAACCAATTCTACGAGAGATAAACGAGCCAGAGCAATATTTTATCATACCGTCTTCATTCAATATTAGTCCATGTGAAAGACAAATACGAGTTCGAGAAACAATTGAAGAGCGGACAACAGTAAATGCTCGAGAACAATATAACCATTTTCTTTCAAAGAACAAAGATCATCGAAATAATATACCAACAAAAATAGCCAAGTATTCGAGAGAATATTGTATAACCTAAAAGAGGGGAGGAAACATCCATAATAACGAAACACACATGTGTAAATCAAACAAAATCAACTTTTCGTCAAACGAGAGTCAAAAGTAAGCTAGTAAATCAGTAGAACAAGAGAGGGGGGAAATTCAAAGAGTACTCACCACTGGTCATCACAATCTCACTATTGATCACCGGTGGTCAGTAGTGGTCACTGTTGGTCACCAGTGGTCAGTAGTGGTCAGTAGTAGTCCCCCTGGCTCTCCCTGGTCAGCTCAGGATGGTCCAAGGAACAAGCAACTAGTCAGGATGTTCACCCTCAGAGTCCGTTACAAGACTGAGAAATTTTGACCACGGTAGTTTCACATGTGCTTCCCTATGTAGAAAGAGTGGGGGGAGCAGTTAGGCGAGCAGTGAAGAGTCGACCATCTTAATCTTCAGTTCAGTGACCCAACATTTTATTTCGCGAGAAATTAATATTCACGTGAACTGATGGGCCTCTTCATTATTGACATACCACTTATTATTAAGAATTGTTTAAACTATTGCCTCGTAATAGTAAACAATGCTAAGTTTCAATTATAATCGTGTAATTTTCACCATCGTCGATTTGAAGTACATTGATAAAAACCCTATTCTGTTTCTTTATACAAACGAATCGAGGTCAATAATAATTAAACTGCGGATGTTTATGCATTCTCAAAAAACTACAGACTGCACTTAATATGCAAAAGTATAAGAAACACTTAAAGTAAGCTACAAATTATTATATTTTGGAGAGATAACCCTTTACAAAGCTCTCGTTTAATTAATTCTATTAATGAAAATATAAGATCCGCAGTCTAACAATAATACATACTACTTTGACAGTGGCAGACATGGTCCATCGAATATTTCTAACGATCAGAAGTGGACGAGTACCTACATATGTCATCCATTAATCGATTAATCGAAGTCCGGGGAAATCGTCTCCAGGGATGGTGTTAGATTCATTCGATCGGTGAATAGGGCAGACCGTTTGCACAAACAAGATCCCCCTTCGGTGTCGTTTCTCTCGTTATTGTCCCACGCGAATCACGATGAAAGGGACTGCAGGACGGGCAAAGTAGCCAAGGAGATCGAGGAAAAGGTGGCGAGCAATTGTGGCCCGTATCGTCTCTCGTTTTCTCTCGCGCGGCGTCGCTTTTATTGCCTTCGATAAATGTGTTTCCACGGCCGTTTCCCTTTGTCCTCTCGTAATACGACCCCCCCCCCCCCACCCCTCCAGGAGCTGACCGGAACCGGGTCCCCGGAAATCGTCGGGGAATCGAAACCGGATTCCAGACGTTGATCCACCGGGGGACAAGCACGCAGACTCCTTTTTACGGGTTCTTATTTTTGTCCATCCGCGGAGATCGGTGAAATTGTCCGAGAAGGTCCGGAACTCGATCTCCAGTCGTCGAAAACGTCTACGTTTCTTAATCGTTCTTGCAAAGAGACCACTCGACCTGTTCTCCCATTTTTGAAAGAAGCTAAGAAGCTAAGAAGCTTATTAAAAACTGCTATTTCGAAGATCTAATCTACCAGTTATGCAATTTGGATTTTGACCTTTCATTCTGCTTGGTACGCTTCCTCGATTTTCTTTTTCGTTTGGGGGATAAGGTAGTTGAATAAAAAAATAAAATCGTGAAGGATTTTTAGATGCTATATGTATAAATATAAATATATGTATAAATTTGACTGTTTCATTCGGTCTTGACGTGCAATTCGTAAATATTTGATTTCATCTAAAGTTCCATCGATAAATACAAGGTTGTCGGTGCTTTGGCTTCTATACTACACCCACAACATCACGGAACCACCGCCGTGTTTCACAGTTGCCCTCCACATTTGTTAACTTCAACTCCCGTGTTTGGTTTCATCCACGCTATTCGTCGTCCATCAAAGCCAAATGTATTAAATTTACTCTGACAAAATACTCCGTTTCGGAAACCGGAATCTCTATTTACCGCGTTATTTTTCCAGAAAAATCTCAAAAGTGTAATTAGCGTACTTCTTCGTTAGAAAGATTTTACGAAATAAATAATTATAAAAGTTGAAAAATATAATATTTCTTGCGCACAGCTGATCGTAATCGTTAATAACATTCCATGACCTATGCACTGCGAAGATTCGTCTATTTTTACCGGATGACTCCGTGATTTTTAACCGTTTTACAGACCCTGGCCAATTATTGCACGCATTTCATGGACGAAACTGGACGTTGAACGACACCGTACCGCACGGTAACGCATATTTAATTAAAGGGAATTTCAGGTAGGTTTGTCCCGTAACCGGCTTTGAAATTTAGATGCAAATCCCGTGCCGAGGGTACACGACTGACCCAGAAACGTCCACGGATAGTGGCTGGTCTTCTTTCCGTCCTTTTACCTCTCTCGTTTTGCTCGCCTTATCCCCCGTTCCTCGTGGAACGTCGCGAACTCTCATCGCCGTGTCTGTCTCATGCATTTATTCAGCGCAATTATGAAGCAACGACCGATCAGAAATAATTCTTTATCCCCCGCGAAAGGGGAATCTCGTTCCCATTGCGACGAATTATAACTACCAATAGGCCTAACGATCGAAGAAAATTCGAGAGCTCTCCAAATTACCCACGAAACCATTCCTTTTATTTTTTCGAGCGTTCGAAACAGGGCAAACTTGCCCAATTTGGTCGTTTCTAACCCATTTCTCGGTTTTTACTTCGCGTATTATGCTCGCGTACGATGACCACGAGCTCGTTGAAGCTGGTTTACGTTCCGGGGCTGCTTCCTTCTTGTCGGTACGATAAAAAGAGGAGCCACGGATGTCCTTCCGACAAGTTACTCCCGCAGAATTATAATTTAATGCACGAAGGCAACGTCTGTGTTTGTTCTGCGCTCGGTATAGATGCTGGCTGGCCACTCCGCTGCTGTATAAATAAAGGATAACGTAACTGCGTTGCAGAGGGTTTCATTAAATCTCCACTGAGGCGAAATAAACGAGCGCGAACGCTTACGTTGCCTCGTGATTTTATACGGTCGCATCCTTGAGAAATCGCACGAACTAGGGCGAGCTCCTTTTGTTCTCGCAACCACGGTGTTGGGATGCATTTGGACAGAGAGTGATTCGAGAATCTTGGGAATATGACTGGAAAATGCAAATAACGTTACGCTCTATCATTGTTTCCCGTGGTATCCAGAAAAGTCTTCGATACTCTCTTTCGTTACGAATAATAATTAAAGACTGTATATTTTTTTAAATTCAGAACCGAGCAATGAAAATTAAAATCCGTAGAAGAATGAAGTTTGCACGAGAATGAAATATAATCGATCGCAGCCTGGTCCATCTTCCTTTTCCCAGTCCTTGAGAAACGATATATCTGTGGTTAAATCGCTGCATCGATCGTCGTGTATAAATGGTAATCCATTAAGGCATCCAGAGGGATTTCGATTTAATGTTCCTTTCTCGCGACACTAGGCGACAGGGAACTAAAAATTTTCCCGCGAAAATCTCGTTCATCCGTGCCCTCTCCGGCGTCCTTTCAGCTTCCACGCGACGAAAGAAAGTATCGACTGCTCCTGGAATCCTCCGGAGTCCTCGAACGACGAACATTCCCAGGATAAAAGAAATTTTTCCCTGACTGATTTAATCCACGATTTTCATGCGCCCACGCGATGAAAAACCTCGCCATTTTCTTCGACGAAGCTGGTACTGCAAACTTTCAGTCGTATAGTAAACAAAAGTATGTCATACTACATGTATCATTCGTGGATTTAGAAGAAAACTTCCTCTTGTTTCTTTTCCTGATTTTCGAAGTTCAAAAGATTTATCAGATAACGTTGTTTTGTACGCGTAACGAAATGCACGTTTGCTTTCTTGGACGCGTACCTCACACGCCTACTTAAATTTGTATGAGTAGTTTAGGGGTTGCTTAGAGAAGCAAAGACAATATACTGTTCGTTAACACTTTATTTACAAAAATGGTAAAGCTGTTAGCTGACGAGAATCTTAGAATGTACTGTCTGAATGAGCGTTGAATGATATTTGATGGACGGAGTTGGGTTTGTGCGCTTCTCGATTTGGTAAAGGTTCCTGTTATTTTGTGGAAAGGTGAGATGCATGAATACTTATTGGTCGGTTATGACGAGGGTGGATCAGGAATGATCTTGAGGCGTGGCTTGAATGTTTAACACTAGAACTACCGACAATTATAGTGAATTTATTTGTACCAAATAAATTAAAACGATAGATACATAAAAAATATATGATGCAATGGAAATAAATGTATATTCACTTTCTTATAGAAAATTACAGTAAACTTTCAAAACTTCAGTTGAATAAATTTTTTACAAAGCTTATTAGAAATTACGGATGGGTCATTTTGACTACTTTGATAGTTCTAATGTTGAACATTTTGAGGAAATTTTGGTCGGTTAACCAGCAGGTAATGTTTATTGGGGTACTTAGCATGTGATGTGCAGCTGTCGAGAAAGTCTAAGTTTATGGGGACGGTTCTGGTCGCGAAAATACATGATTGCTGGGGTCCTAAAAATGCTTGATGGTTGCGACCTTTCGCCAGCTACCTGTGTTGGGCTCAAATGTTCTTTGTAACAGAATGTCCCGTTCTTAAAATATTTCGCTTCGCGACAAACATGTCGGTCCATTAATCGTTATTCCTACTTGCGTTGGCGTTTGCAAGAATTAACTCAGTGCCAAGCACAGTATTATTCGTTTCGGCTAGTTCCAACGAGTTACGAGACAACAGAATTGACGAATCACAGATGGTATCGCGTTAGAAAATTCCAATGGAAGTAGAAATAGCAAATATTGGTCAGACACGAAGCCAATCTTCTCGAAAGTCTCGTACCGGACGATTTTATCCCAGATTTTCAATCCATTTTTTCCATACAGAATCATGGTAGCTTGTATCACCTCCCGTAGATCAATTACAAAAATAACAAAACTCACGCGATAGCTTTTGTACCCTCGAAAGTTCACGACCATCCATACTGTTTGAAATATAGAAAATTTCTTTAGACTCCTTAAAACCCTTGTCTGCCTACTAATACGGATAATGGAGGGTCCGCTATATACCGGATATCGTGGAAAGTTTCCGGGGATCGTAATTAACGAAAGGGCGGCCAATCAGGGAGGCAAAATTCGATTCGTTTGTTCGCGGCTGTCGGACGAGTTTCCCGTGGGCGAGAGGGATTACCCTATTCGAACCGGGCCCCGCCACAAAAGAAAGTTCGTAATGCGAAAACTTGCGACTGAAATATCGCTGATTGCGAATGAAGTAAATTCTGCCCGGCCATTGTCCGCCATCGCCAGGGTTGATTCTTATTAAGTCATTAAACGGGCTGGAATAAGCTTCCACCCGGAAACTTTGGGATCAAAATAATTACTCGACACGACTTTCCATTGGAAACGTTCATTTTTTTATTCGATATAATATTTTAATCAGAGACCAACGAATTATTTTGCCCCAAGCGTTTTCCATCGCAAATTCAGGAATCGAACAAAGAAATATATTGCAAGACAAATTTGTATTACATCGTATGTATGAAATCTGTCGCTATTCAAGTTTGAATTTTGGGTTCGGTTGATTCCTGGCAACGTTATTCGCGAATGGACGAAATATCGAGTTACAGGCGGTTCCGGTTAATTGGAGCGCATTTCGGGGCTGGAACAATTTGGTCCAATTAAGCGCCTGTCCCATTTATGCGAACTTTCATACGGATAGTTCGAAAAATATAAAAAGGTGCTAATATTTCAACGAGATAGGAATTTTATTCCAGGGCAAATATAGAGTAGAATAATTAGAGAACAGAGACTTTTTCACATGAAATCGTCCCCTAAATAAAAATTGATGGTAACACGGTTAACAGATACTAGCTATCGATAATTTGCAGCGTTTCTGTGATGACGTCCGCGGCCCAAATTGCCATACTCTTCTTTCATTGGCTCGCAGACGTATTCACCCAGAGAGAGTTTCTTGTTCCCTCGGTTTCTGTTTGTCAGTTTCCGTAATTAGAGTCGAAACTTGTTCACATGTTCATTTCTGCCGCGGAAGTTTAGATAGCTTTCGCGATACCAAGACACGATAATCGTCGCGAAGACGTCGGACCAAGAAGAAGAGTGTTCGAACATTAAGGAAGTTGAATACATTGCAGGCTAAATTATAATTGTTCGCCCAATATTTGCGGATTACACGACCGGGCAAACCGAAACTTTTAACTGAAAGTTTTACACCATCGAAAGATTCGGATAACGTTCAACTATGGCTCAAAATGGGTCAAAGTTTGGAGACTGATATATTATTTTGATGGTGTATTAACCCTTAAGTAGATTATTGATCCTCTGCATGTTTGAACTAGCAATTATTTAATATATGTCAATGTAATTATTTATGTAACCCTCCATTAGTCCATTATTTGTTGAATGCTTTAAAGAAAAGTTGATTTCCATTTACCAATTTATTAAAAATCAGTATTAAATAACATAATTGTGTAATGATTAGTCATGCAAATTTTGTACACACTAAAACTGATATAATTGAACAATCGTTAGAAAGTCTAGAATTATCCTTGCAACGTATCTTGTTAAAATTTTATAAGTGAGAATGTTTAACATTTGTAGTTCCTTACACACTACATCTTTTATACTAAAGGGTTTATACCTTTTAATAAATAAATAATAATAATAATTCAGTTGAGATTGAGAGTCCACTCAAGGGTTAACAATGATATTGCTGGTTTGTTGGTATCGAATAAAGTATAAAATTTTACTAATGAAAAAAATTCTCGAAATTTTTTAAAATCGTTCCGTTTTGAAATTGCACGTATAAAACGGTAGAAGGGAAGATCCCACGAAAATTCGATACTTCGATCTCGAGCTCTGATTAGAGCGCAAATTACGTGATACATCGCCACGGGGGAAATTTCCAATTGGTTTTCGTTCTGTTTTCTTTTCGCTTTTCGAGTTAAACGCATCGACGGGGTCGGAAATATCGCGATTCGCGGAGAAACGCGGGGTTAATTATCGAGGCAGACGTATCCCCGGCGAGCGATATCTTCGTTATTAATTCGAGAGGCGGCGGGCAAATGAATTCGCGGGACAATACGATTCCGTTGTACCGCGCAATATCGGCCCAGCAGCCGCAGGATACGCGTGTCCCCTCGTAAATTTCAACGGACGACCTACATTTCGGATAACCCGACGGGATAACCCAGTTATCTGGGGAAACTCCGCGGGTGAGGTGTCGTTGGTATCGCGACCAACTTTTGGCCACCATTGTGACTGCCGTTAACCTTAACGAACCTGCTCCTTCGCCCTCCCACGCTTTCATCGAGGCAAACAGCCCCAAAATGTTGATTAATAACGTCGAGAATCCACTTTCAGGATCGCGTCATTGTGAAAAATTAGTAATATCGTATCTCGAAAAGAAAAATAATTACTATATGTCTTGTTGAAGATTGTTTTAGAAGTTATCAAATATCTACAAAAAGAATCCACGAGGCAAACAGCCCCAAACGTGGATTAAGAACATTGGAAATGTACTTTCAAAATCGCGTCGTTATGAAAAATTAATACTATCCTATCTCGAAAAGAGAAGTGTGTACTGTGTATCTTCTTGAAGATTGATTTAGAAATTATCAAATATCTACGAAACGCGTAATGAGTTTTTTCCGGCGCGTTTTTCTGGGGGAAAGTGGACGAAATTGGCAGTTTTGATCGGTGCAAGGTCGAACGAGGCACCCCTAACGAGGGACAACCTCGAGATCTGAAACGGGAGATGCAATAGGAATAAAAGGCACGCGAGCTATTGCTGCACGCGAGCCGAGAGGAAATTGGAAGGCGGCCGATGCGAGCACCCAGCGAAATCGCGATGGAAAGTCTTCCAACGTTTGAACGCGAATTTACTCGGGAAAAGTGGCAAATCTGATCGACGACGACGATGTTCCGCCACTGTTTTCGTACCTATCGCGATCCCATTCGCCGCGGGAACAAAATGTGGGTCAGCGTGTGCAGTCCCGCCCCCCTTGGGTTCTTTGAGCAACGGTCCCTTTCAACATTCGTTGCAAAACCTCTGACGATTCTCCAAGCGTTTTACCACACCGCGAACAACAAAAAATAAGTTCTGAGATTCTGTTATTTTTTAGAATATTCCTGGGCGTTTTCTTCGCGAAATATTCTGTTGCAAATAAATATTCCTAGCACGGAGTAAGTAATATCGGTTTTTCGTGTTTATTTTATTTCCGCGACGTTGAGAATTACAAACGTGAACTCTTGAGAAACCAGGCAAGTAAATTTGTTATTTATTTCGAGCCAGTGTTTCCCCGTCAACTTCTTAAAATTGTTAAATTAGCGACGAATGGAACGACGAATCGAATTAAATCCTGCGGCCGTGTCGTAACGTACTCCATTAGATCGCTCAATTTCCGTCTGGTTGCATTATTTAACATCGGCGTCTGGGCAACGCGGAATCAGACGCGGCCGTTTATTATTCCCTTTGGTGCTCGCCAATCAGCGCGAAATTTCCCGCGACAGGAATTCCATCTGGAAATCCACGCTGGATAGATGGCAGTCTCTGTGAATAACTGAACCCGGGTCGGGGGTCGTGCGCGAAATCCTGTTATCCGGCTAACTCGACGAGCGTAGAAAAATTCTGTTTGGAAAGGTCGTGAGGTTGATGTTTCCGAGGGCGGTAACCTTTTCGTGTGCCCTCGAGAATTCCCCGATCGAGTAGCCAGTGAAACTTTTGTCATTATTAACCTCAAGTTGATTATTGGGCCCTTAAGAAGTTTAAACTAATAATTTATTTATTTATTCACGGGATTGAATACCCATTAATACAGATACCGACCGGAAAATTTTTCGGCGAAAAGTATAAAATTTCAAATCGTTTTGAAAAAATTATTTTTAGCTGCGGGGGTCAATTACAATCATTTTTGGTGAATACGCATATACCCGAAATCTTACGCATTTTCGAGAAAAAATTCAGGAAGGTGGCCAATTTTTCGGAGAAATTAAAAAATTTCAAATCATACTAAAAAAATTATATTTAGTTACAGGGGTCAATTACAAGCCTTTGTGGTGAATAGACATATCCCGAAATCCTTCGCATTTTCGAGAAAAAAATTCTTTACCGAAAATCTAATGTGAGGCCAGAAATGCTTCTCTGAAATTTCATGCGAATCTTTAAAATGTCATACCTTCACAATGGATTGAAGAATTCTAATGTTTCAAAATGCAAATAACGCGCATTTTAATGAAAAATATATAGAAATTCTAATAATATTGAAAAAGTTATTTCTTGATCCCGTAAACTGAGAAAAACTCCATGAAAATGGTCCAATTTTCAAACAGCCATAACTCTTACAATAGTGAATATATTTCAATGAAACTTTTTTCTGAAGTAGAGCTCATGGGTGCCTACCAAAAAGTATTAGACAACTTTTCTATAGAGCATCAAACAAATTTAGTAAAAATGAAAAACGAATTTTTAAGAAAAATCGACAGAAAAAAATTTCAAATCGATCTAAACAAATTATTTTTAGTTGCAGGGGTCGATTATAAGTATTCTTGGTCAATAAACATACCCCCGAAATCTTATACACTTTTGAGAAAAAAATTCTTTACCGAAAATACAATGTCTGACCATATATGTCTGATTCCCCTTAAATTTTCGGTGAAATTAAAAAATTTCAAATAATTCTAGAAAAATTATTTTGAGTTGCAGGGGTCGATTATAAGTATTCTTGGTCAATAAACATGCCCCCGAAATCTTACACACTTTCGAGAAAAAAATTCTTTACCGAAAATACAATGTCTGACCATAGATGTCTGATTCCCCTTAAATTTTCGGTGAAATTAAAAAATTTCAAATAATTCTAGAAAAATTATTTTTAGTTGCAGGGGTAAATTACAATCATTTTTGGTGAATAGACATACCCCCAAAATCGTATGCACTTTTAAGAAAAAAATTCATTACCGAAAATATAATGTGTGGCCACTTTTGATCGGATCGAAGGATTCTAATGTTTCAAAATGCAAATAATGCGTATTAATGGCATTAAAAATAGCGTTCAATCATTTGAAAATAGAATATCTGCTTTTATAGATAATCGCACTGATTTGGTCAAATTATCGTGATACACTTTCCTTAATATTTCGAGTTTTACCTCTCCTAATTAAAAACTGAAAGTTTCGCGAGAACAGAGCCGTTTCGAGGCAATATCCCGGCGGATTTACGCCTCTTAGAGAGAAACTCGAAAATATCGCGCTCGATTCGGCAATTAAAGCGGCGATAACGACGCGACAACAGACTTAGTTCGCTTTTATGCAAATAATCGCCAGGGGAGAGAATGCTTTACGGTCGGTTGTTTCCTACGCGAGTCTCGAAGAGTCGGTAGAAAGGACGAAGTAATCCGTTATCGGAGGACTTTAGCCCCGATCCTTGGAGAAGATCCTTTCCCTGCTTGAAAAGCGAGACGCGAACAGGGTCTCGGGATAAAGAGCACGCGATCTTCTCGTATTTTGCTAAGAGAATAAGGACCCGTGGTTCTCGGCCCGAGGAGCATTTACTTTAACTTTACCCTCAAAGAATCCTTTTACTCCTCTCGAGATTCTCTGGTAAAATAGGTTACTCTGCAGAAGAACTATGGGAACAGATTTTCCGGCACTAGCCCCTGGCGCGTATTAACGAAGATACCAATTAAGAATCGCGTTTTATCACTGAAACTGATTGTTAATAGTCTACGGTTCGAAGCACGTTTCCTATCAAACATCGTAACATGTGAACAAACTTAAATTCATTCTCGATTTAATAAACAATTTACAATCCAATTTTATCGCAGATCAGTCGTACAATCGATGGGGAACAAACATAGAAGTTTCGATTTCGATTTCGATTTAAACGACGACGACGCTGGGGGCGCCGATTACACTTTTTCCAGGTCGTCGTAGAATCCTTCCGGGGGGCTAATCTCGATATCTTCCCGCTCCAGAGGTGAGACGCAATAACAATGAAGCCCCTCGAACGATTACGAGGGAACAGGGGTGCACTCTGTTATCACTTCCGACCGATCGAGCGCGTTATCGGGATACCACGATCGCTGATCGAGCCTGAAATAAAGTGAAAGCGCCAAAGATAGGGGCGAGATCATTCCAGGGGCGTCTGTAGTCGCGTGGCCGCCGATCCCAACGATTAAACGACAGAGGGTAACGCGAATCCTTGCAGAAAGATTTCCTATCGATCGTACCGCTTCTGATTTCCAAGTTGAAAAATATTTTTAAGCGCTCGTTGGCTTAGACTTGCTAGCTAAATTGCCTTGGACTTTTGTGCGCGCCTTTATTAGCGTTTCGACGTCCTCGGTGCTCAAGATACATTTATTTCTTTACGGAGGCGTATAAAAGATATCTCAGTTTTATGGCACGTGAAAACAAAGCGGGACAAAAATGTGAGACGCGTCTTTCTGGCTTAGAACGGAAGAATAGGTCGTAAGCTCTTTTACGTTCGGTCGTATATCTCGCCACTGCACGGGTCATCCGATCGAACAATGTTAAATGTTAGTTTCGTTCGGAAAAATAACGTCCTCTTTTCTTCACGCGAATAAAGTCGCTCGAGAAATTCGAAATACAGAATTGTTTCGATCGCGAATTCTTAGGGACTGTTCATTTGAAGCAGATTTATTTGTAGGCATTTGTGAGAATGCAGAGGGTGGTAAACGCGTTTGGACCCCGGATTATCGCTGTTCAGAGTCGTAGGGTGGCCAAAGCGCTTTTCTTTGACGTCTATTAACGCGTATAGTCCGGGCCACGATATAGCGAGGTCGTAAATTAAACTCTTGAGTGTTGGGACCGACTACTGCTGTGGCACTTAGGGCCGTACATGACATCTTGCTTGAGGGTGTCTTTTTGAATATCTTTTTGTGTCCGTAACTGCACTATCTTTTTCCATTTTCTACATACATATATTATAAGCAGGTAAATTAAGATATTAACACTAGAACTACCAAAGCAGTCAAAATGACCCATCCGTAAGTTCTAATAAGACTTGTAAAAAATTTATTCAACTGAATTTTTGAAAGTTTACTGTAATTTTCTATAAGAGAATGAATATACATTTATTTCCATTGCATCATATATTTTGTTATGTATCTATCGTTTTAATTGCTTTGGCACAAATAAATTCACTATAATTGTCGGTAGTTCTAGTGTTAAGGACTTAAGTAAGACCTTTACCTGTTACGATACCTTTAAAAATGGTGACTCTAGATAAAACATTTCTTCGTACGGCCCTGACTATGGTCTAAGGCCCTTAGCTACTCGTATTTCTGTCAATTCACTTGTTTCGGGAGCTGAAACGTGTAACTTTGACACCTACTCGATTTTACGACCTCGCTATATCGTGGCCCGGACTATACGTAACAATAGACTCGTAAACGTACGACGATCGCGTATAAACACGACAGCTGAAACGCAAGCCGATCGTTTACGAATTTTTTGTTACCCGTGGAATCGAATTTTCAATATTTGACTCGATGGCAAATATTTGAGATTGGAAGTGATACCGGGGAGGGGCTCGCAATGGAACGTCGAAACAATTTCGTCGAGTTTTGCTCGTCGGAAACGGACACGGGACTAGCAGCACGTTTTGCAAAAAAAAAAGAGGAAAAAAGATTTGTAATATTTGTGGAAGTCGGCAATCGACCAGCGGTTCGTTTGTAATATTGATCTCCCGTTCCTTTGTAGTCTGTTCTCATCTTTCCACGCGCTGAGTGCATCTCTGCATTTTTCTGAGCACGCACGAGCCCCTCAAATTGACAGATAAAGTAATTTTTTATGTTCGATGGATGAAACACTGTTTTAGAGGCCAGTTGTTCTCGATTTTAATATTGACAGTTTCGAGATTAGTTTAGAATTGTACATTCGATGCTTCGTAGGATGGACTGGTTTCCAAGAACGTGGCCATATTTTCCAGGGTTGAATTTTTCAGTCTGTCGTCCGCTGACTTTATCCTCTTCGCGCATGACGTATGCCGCTTTACCAGGGTTACGCGCGACTCCATTATTCGGGACAACGGTAGTTCGTGTATCCATTACCGCGAACACGACAATTCGCGGAGTTCAGCGATGTAATTACAGACGCGGCAGGTTGCGTCGCGCACCGGTGCACATGCCCGGAAGAAGAACGTTTCCGTACACCCCGAGATGGTACCCAATTTCCTGCTACCTTGTGTTACTTAAATTATTACACTGAGAAACATTACACAGTCGATAGTTCGATTCGGATTTCGAGCCTTCGAAAAATACAATTTTTCCACCGTGCAAAACAGATTAATTGGAATAGAGCGAATCGAATTTTGGCTACAGATTCCAAGGGAGATTCAAATCGAGCGAAACTTGCGAATCCAACGTTAAAAAAAGACTGTAGGTCGTTGTGGAAATTTTCGAGAAAACAAATCGAGACCGCTCAGTCACTGTAAAAAGCTGCCCTAGTTCACGCTAAGCGAAATTTAACGATTTATAGCGGCGGTGATCTTTAAATGACATTGAACTTAATTATTCATACGAGCACAGGTCGTAGAGATATTCGTTTTAGCATAAACGCTATCCTTACTGATAACCAGTAATTATGATTTCCATCGATGCACGTATCTTTTAAAAATAACGATGGACACGGTAATTAAATCTATCGAAGCCGCGATAGAATCTGCGAACGCTACCAGGATTACCATCGACGATGTTTTAATTTTCCCATCGGACGAAACATTTGTATCTAGTTAAGTAAGAATACGGTCATTAATCTTGCGCAGTAATCTTCATCAAGAAAGGAAATCGATAGATTCTGTTCTCGTTACCTCGCCAATCGCTCGCTTGAGGCCATCAACAAACAGAGCATTTTCTACTCATCCCTCGGTCCAATTACACCCGAACAATCGCGTGATGCTCGAGCTCGTTCCTCCAACTGCTTCACGCGCGTCCTCGTCGAAAATAAATTCCCCAATTTCCGGCGCACGCTCGCCGCGATCGCGGGGCCCGAATTAAAATAGAAATATTCCCTTAACGCGGTGGCTGCCATGGTAGTGACCGACCATTTCCTTCGAAACACTTACCATGAACGAACCCTGATACCCACAAAATTTTTACTTGCCCAAAATCATTAATTTCTCATTATTTGAATCGAAGTTGAGGAACATTACTAAAATGGGTGGCAGTCAGCGTGTTAATCGATGGCAGTTTTAGGTATAAAATTGTTTAAATTCTCGTGGGAACTATTTAAAACGTGGAAGTGGAGGATTCAACAAAACATCCCTTAAAAATATTATCCTACGCCATCTTCATGGAGGTACAGTTTACATTATGTTTGTAGATTTATTATTTGCTGGACATGGCTAGGTAAAAATTTGTTTAAACTCTCATGGGAACTATTTAGAATATGAAAGTGGAAGATTCAACCACAAAACACCCCTCAAAAATATTATTCTATTCCATCTTTATGGTGTCACAGTTTATATTATGTTTGCAGGTTTATTATTCTCTGCACGAATTCACTGGGACATGGTTAGTTAAAAAATTGTTTAAACACTCAGAGAATTATTTAAAAATTAGAAATGGAGAATACTACCCCCAAAACATCCCTCAAAAATATTGTCGTACTCCATCTTTATAAAGTTGCAGTCCATATTATGTTTGCAGATTTATTGTTTGTCGGATGAAACGACTGCACGAATTCAGTGGGGATATGGTTAGGTTTAAAATTGTTTAAACCCTCAGAGAACTGCTTAAAATATTAAAATGGAGGATTCAACCACCCAAACATCCCCCAAAAATATTATCCTACGCCATCTTTGCAAAGTTGCAGTATATATTATGTTTGCAGGTTTATTATTCTCTGCGCGAATTCACTGGGACATGGTTAGTTAAAAAATTGTTTAAACCCTCAGGGAACTATTTAAAAAGTAGAAGTAGAGGATTCTAGCCCCAAAACATCCCTCAAAAATATTATCGTACACCATCTTTATAAAGTTGCAGTCCATATTATGTTTGCAGATTTATTATTTGTTGGATGAAACGACTGCACGAATTCAGTGGGGACATGGTTATGTTTAAAATTGTTTAAACCCTCAGACAACTGCTTAGAACATTAAAATGGAGGATTCGACCCCCAAAACATCCCCCAAAAATATTATCCTACGCCATCTTTGCAAAGTTGCAGTCTATATTATGTTTGCAGGTTTATTATTCTCTGCACGAATTCACTGGGGCATGGTTAGTTAAAAAATTGTTTAAACCCTCAGGGAACTATTTAAAAAGTAGAAGTGGAGGATTCTAGCCCCAAAACATCCTTCAAAAATATTATCGTACACCATCTTTATAAAGTTGCAGTCCATATTATGTTTGCAGATTTATTATTTGTTGGATGAAACGACTGCACTAATTCAATGGGGACATGGTTAGGTTTAAAATTGTTTAAACTCTTAGAGAACTACTTAAAACATAAACTTGGAGGATTCAACCCCCCAAACATCCCCCTAGAATATTATCCTACGCCGCCTTTGCAATGTTGCAGTCTATATTATGTTTGCAGGTTTATTATTCTCTGCACGAATTCACTGGGACATGGTTAGTTAAAAAATTGTTTAAACCCTCAGAGAATTATTTAAAAATTAGAAATGGAGGATTCTACCCCCAAAACATCCCTCAAAAATATTGTCATACTCCATCTTTATAAAGTTGCAGTCCATATTATGTTTGCAGATTTATTGTTTGTCGGATGAAACGACTGCACGAATTCAGTGGGGATATGGTTAGGTTTAAAATTGTTTAAACCCTCAGAGAACTGCTTAGAACATTAAAATGGAGGATTCAACCACCCAAACATCCCCCAAAAATATTATCCTACGCCATCTTTGCAAAGTTGCAGTCTATATTATGTTTGCAGGTTTATTATTCTCTGCACGAATTCACTGGGACATGGTTAGTTAAAAAATTGTTTAAACCCTCAGAGAATTATTTAAAAATTAGAAATGGAGGATTCTACCCCCAAAACATCCCTCAAAAATATTGACATACTCCATCTTTATAAAGTTGCAGTCCATATTATGTTTGCAGATTTATTGTTTGTCGGATGAAACGACTGCACGAATTCAGTGGGGATATGGTTAGGTTTAAAATTGTTTAAACCCTCAGAGAACTGCTTAGAACATTAAAATGGAGGATTCAACCACCCAAACATCCCCCAAAAATATTATCCTACGCCATCTTTGCAAAGTTGCAGTCTATATTATGTTTGCAGGTTTATTATTAACTCTGGGGCCATACGGGGTGGCGAAATATTTTCGTAATGCGGCGTCTGCGAGCCCAGAGAATGGCTTAACGGTGATATTAGGTTCTGGATGTTATTATCGTCGGAAGTGGCCGGTTCGCCATGCCCGGGGAATTCGATAAGACGAAAGACTGCTCGTAAGCGATACAGAAATACGACGGGAACGTGAGACGCTGTTCTATGGCGCAGTTCGGAATGTTCGATGCAACGATACAGGGCACGTACTCGCCTGGTAGGTAAGCAATCGATTACCAGCGGGAATAAAAGTAATTGCTTTATAGTTCTCGAACCCGGAAAACGATGGCCAATTGCGCTTTTCCGGTGTTTCCGCCCCCAATCGTTCGCGGACCACGCTTTTGAGACTCGCGGCGCGATTTGTACGCGGGGGATGAACTCGTTTCCGGTTCCTTTGGCGCCAGTCTACCCGTAGGTTTAATTGGATTTTTCGGGGAACGTCTCTCGACCATTGTTTCGAATCTCTCAAACGCCAAACGGGGCTCGTAGTCGAAATGAATCGTGTAAATAACATCAACGTCGAGAATTTGTATTCCGTTGTCCAGGAATTTTCTTAGAAAAATTAATTCGTAGTAATTTAGCAACGTTTGCAAAGTGGTTTCGAGGAAGTCTAATTTTTACTTCCTAGAGAAGAGAAATCTTAAGTGGGAAGGATTGCATTGAGCGGTTCGTGGAGGTCCGAACGATGCGTTTTAATTGTTCGAAGAAACGATTAACGAGTTCGTTAGGTAAAGTCCTTCGTAATGGTCGCGGTGGATCGAACGAGTGCGAAATCTGACGAATTCGAAGCCAGATAATGATTGGAGAAATTGAAATGCAAATTGAATCGGGTCGGAAGAGGACACGTGATACAATGCGTTGAGATTCAGAAATACGGTGTAATAAATTATGATCTCGCTGGGCTGAACGAGTGGTCCAGCCCGTTGCACGTTCGCGAGAAAGTAAAATATTAAATTTGTTAAGTAACGAATTTACGATCGAAGTTTGGGATTAGACGGAATGGAGTTTATAACTTCGTCGGAGCGAGTTATGAGCACGGTGCACGTCGATTCGAACGGTTTGCAGAATTATTTGCGAGAGATTCACGAAATCGAAACAGGTGTGAGTGTTCTCCGGGGGAATGACGTAAGCTACCAAAATTGCAATGCAAACAGGATGCAAACAGGGTCGAAAGACGATACGGTGAATAACGATTTCTACGATCCCCCCGACGATCGTTAGAATTTCACGATTATTTATTTATCGTTAGTATTCCACGGTATAGAAAATATATAGATGGATACGGACCGTTATACGATCATATATGAATAGATATGAACCAGATTCCCGTTAGATACGAGCATATATGATTGAATATGGACCATGTATGAGTCACAAGTGGCCATATCTGATGTTATATAGGCAATGATATAATATATATACAGACGCATATGGTCGTTCGCCATCGTATGGGATTATGTCTGATCAAACGCGATGCTATATGTGCCAGTTAATGGAATCGCATATTGTCGAATAATGTCATACGCGAACTCGTATTATCTCCCGCGACTGCACGAGATCGTATTCAATCGTGTACTCCGTCCATTGCATGCGGAATTAGGCGTTTGCGAATGGAATTACAACGGAATAAGAGCGAATTGTAAATTACCATGGTCCACGAAATGTTTCCTTAATCCCGGCGTCCTTTGCTGCCTCTGACGGACGTCCCCAAGGCCAGTTTCATTAATCCCTTTTCGAGTCCACCGTTTAATCAACTCTCTCGATCGCAAGAAGCTCCGAGAACTGTTTCTGTTTCATTTCCTCGAAAGAGAAAAATAGCCTCTCAAAGACCATTACCTCGAAGAACGGAATTAACTTGCATCGGAGCTAAAAGAGTCGGCGGCGAAACAAGAAGCGGCAGACGAGGGGGAGAGGGAGGGGGGGATCGACTTGTCCGAGTCGATCGACGATCCTTGTTTCACCGGGGATCGAATTCGATCGATTGGCTCGAGTAATTCGAGTCACCGTACGTAAGAACCCCTCGGGTCTTCCTGAAAAGGATACACGCCGGCTCGCGGCGTTCCAGCTTGAAAAGGACTTCACCGCGAACGATTTATTATTCCTAGTCGACCTCGATTCCGTCGGCGATTTTCACCCACCTTTCTTTTTTTACTTTATTTACCCCGTTTTACCTTTGCCGGTTTGCTGCTTCTAAGTAACTCGACAACGCCGCTAAACGCTTTCGGTTTTCCGTTTCGGGTCCATCTTCGTTAAACAGAGAACAGACGCTTTAACACTAAACCTACCGGCACTTCATGTATACCCATTCCTAGTAAGACTGGTCAAATGACTTTCTTTCTCTCTTTTACGAGGTAACGTACTTCTAATTTTTCCATTATATGTATAGAAACTTATGCTTTGATGTTTATTCGTAAGTTATCCTTCTCTTTTATGTTAAAAAAATTTTTTAATTTTCATCGGATAAAAGATAAAACGCCCTTGTAGTTAGTTCTAAAGAAAACAATTATTTAAAAAAAAGTACTGGGTAATAATTACGCAAACACCCTATATACAAATTTAAATTCATTGTCAATTAAATAAACAATTTATAGTCCAGTTTTATCCCACATCAGTCGTATAATCAGTAGGAAGTGCTGAAACTACTCTGTGTACGTAGCGTCAAAGTAAATGTGAAAATAAACATAGAAGGCAGCAAAAATTATAGTCGCTGGTATAGTCATTGGATAGAGGATCAAATGCCCTTTAAAATGAGCGTTTGTGGAAGTCGATAGCTTTATTAGTTCCGGAGATATAGCGATTTTAATTTCAAGTCGATCGCGTGAGTTCGAAGGGTCTGTTTACGTCGCGAGATCAATGAACTCACGTGACGTAGTAAATAGTAAACGTGACGTCACTCGGTTACTCGGTCAATGGGTCAACGTGCGACAAGGAGGTCCGACGCGACGCGTTAGTCGGAGACAGCGATAGTGAAATTATGAAAAATACCCTTTTACATAAATTACGATATCTCGGAAACGGAAAGTCCGATCGTCAAAAACCAAAAGCCATTTTAAAGAGGAAGGTTTACTGCCGCTAACAATGGCGCAATAATGGAGAAAATACTAATAATTTCGAAACTGCAAGTAATTAAAGTTTTAGTAATTTCATGCGCGTTAGTAGTGCGTTTTAACACGGGAAGCGCCATAAGAGAATTTTTTAAAAATTACCTATTTACATAAATTACGATATCTCGAAAACGGAAAGTCGGATCGTCAAAAACCAAAAACCATTTTAAAGGGGAAGCTTTGCTGCTTCTAACAGTGGCTCAGCTATGAAGAAAATACTAGTAGCTTCGGAACTACATGCGTCTGAGGTTTAACTATTTTTCCATTGAACGGAACAGACATCTTTCAATTACTGTCATTTCATTATTTCTAATGGAAGATTAAATTAGAAACTGTGGAATATTTTTAGACAACCTATTTGTCGAAAAAAGTGAGAATGTTAATTACGTATTTAAATAAACTCACTTTAAATCTACGGAAGACGTATAAATTCTTTAATGGATCTCGGTATACGTAAAAGCCACGGTAATTTAAAATCTCCACTGTAATAATTTTAACAAAAGAATTACATAAGCGTACGAGAAACGATTAATTTTATTAAAATGGGTAGAATTTATGATTATTAAACTTCATGTAGAATTCTTGTACAGGATATCCCTCGTGGCACAGTAAGGAAAATATACAATTAACGTAATGTTTGATGCCACATAGAAAACTGAATAAAAAATTCTGGAGGATATCAATTTTTAGGAATCTAACAATAAACAAACCAAAGTGTTTCTGATCTCCACAGCCTCTTTAAAAAATTCTCCAATGAACCTCCTATTACAATTCACCAGCAAATTAAATTCTTGAAAGACACGATTAACATACATTTCTGATTTCTGAAAATTAAACCATCTTTATTAAATTTTTGTAAGTAAATGTCACATCCAACTCTATAATTCACTTTCGCAGTTTACTCAACTATCCTTTAGGAATACAAAGTAAATTTTTTAATAATTTTCATTGACTTTTCGTGTTGCTAATTTAATTTTTGTGATTTTATCTGCGCCAGTTAAGAAACTTACATAGACTTTACTTACAGATTACATACCGAAAATTACTTCCGAAAAATTGATTTTTTTGAAGTCTCACATGAGACTGCCTCCTTAGTATTGCTTCTAACATCGATAGTAGACGCGTCAGGACGCAACAAAAATATGTGGAACGTCTAGCGTGAAATGTTGGCCACTTTTCCTGGGTTGGAAAGGAGATGGTAACTTGTGGATGCCATGGGACAGATTGGATCATAAATCCCATGGCGTATGTGTGCACCGGAGGGCGTTGGTCGCGATTGCAGTCGGAGGTGCAACTGCGAGAGTGTAATTGGAACGGACGCGACGCGGTGTACGCGCGGGCTGCGACGCGGATAACGCGTCGGGATTGAAATTGAAAACCCCCGTGGCCCGGGCGTCGTTTACGGCGTCCGAAATTAAGCGCATCGACACGTACGGACTAATCCAATGACCGTGCCCCGGCGGCCAGCAAACCGCTGTCGGCTCGAGTTTCCTCAGAAACTCCGCAGAGGAACGCTCGTCGCGACGCACGTACGCTCGAAATTGCATCGTCGCGTGCGTGCACTGGAGCTCGTTAGACCCGTCGAATTTATTTTCCATTCACACCGGTGAAAATCACCTTTGAATCCGAAAACCGCCATCCCTGACATTCGAGAAAGCTAGGGGATTTTGGAGAACATAAAAATCTTACTTTTTCAACAAGACCAAACGCTAAGAACAAAGTGTTAAGGGGCTCAAATGTATAAACAACGATTTCTTTAAACGATTTTTATTTCACAAAGGTTAAACGATGACCTGACAGACAAATGCGAATTTGTTTTTATTTGTTTTATAATGTTTTCACTTACAAAGGGAAAAAACCGATTCGACAAAGACTCTCGCCCCATCAACAAGCATTCAACTATCGATCACTGGGCGAGACAACGTTTTGTCCGTCGATTTTCGACCAATTGCCATCGTCGCCTCTCCCGTAATTTACGTTTAAATGCCCTCCTCCTCCTTTGGTTTTTCCTGATCCCGATACGAATTTCGTGCCCTCGATTTCCATTTTAAATCGAATCCCCCGAGCTACCCCGAAATTCAAATACATTTTCCTAATGGAAAAGCTACGGAACTCGAGGATCGCAACCACCCTGATCCTCCATGTTTCGAAGAATCGATTTTCCCAAATTTTCGAATCGGAACGTCACGTTAATAAAATGTTCTTCGCGTTGCAGGTTGATCCACCCAGGCCAAGACGCCACACCGTCTACCCCACATTGTGAGTACGCTGTTTAATTATATCTTTCGAGTTAGCCGATAGGATCCTCGTCTTCTGGGTAACTTAACCCCGCTTCGGTAATTTTTAATCTCCCCATCCGCTTAATCCCACTTCATCCGGAAACGAGCTCAAAGGACGTTCTCCCATCGCCGGGCTCGAGTATCGATCTTCCGCGCCTCGCGATATTAATCTACTCTCTTTCGACAAAGGTTCGAAACGAAAAACGCGCGTCTTTGACCGCGACGGAGTCGCGAAAACGTACGAGAATTACGCGCGAACGCCTTCTCGTTCTAATTTTCGGCGAAACAATTTTTCCCCGGGGCGAGTTTTTTAATTAATCGCGGCGAAAGTTTCGCGGAAAGTTAACAGTTTCAATTACTGTAACAATTTTCATTTGGGGGAAGCCCTCCGTATCTAGCCAAAGGTAGTCGGTGTTTGAGTTTGCTCGGTGATTTCAATGCTCGCGAACACGTTCAATGGCGCGGTATTAGCAGTCTACTAAAGAGTATTTATTTGTTCGAGAACCAATTTTCTGATCGAAAGGAAGGGAACAAAGTTTATGGTGAATTTGATAAATCGCGGCTCTGTAATACTCGTGCAATTTAATTTCGTATTGGGGTTTCTCGTTTCGAGCCTGTTGGAAATTACAGAATTCGCACGACTTTGCAACGTCATGGATGAAATTTCCTCCATCGAGGATGAGTCGATAAATTTCAATTAATTGGATCGACGAATGCCAGCCGCGAAAGAAACGGGGAACGAACCGAAAATGGCCGACGTTAGCATCTGTCCGCCGGCGGCAAAGCCGGCAGCAAGAAAAGCAACTTAATCCTCTTACGTCCGTCGCGCTGCCGCGGAAAAATGGCGTTCTTTGGCTGACCTTAAACCCGACAGAAACACGAGAGAATTTCGTACCCGACGAGGAAACTACGGACTGGGAGACGCAACGTCCGCGAAACGGAGGTCGGGGTAAAATGTACAGCGCCCCGGAAAAACCGAGACGGTGAAAATGTATCTCCAGCTCCGGGTACGCTCCACGAAATCGAATTAAGTGTATTGTCAAAACAAAGAAGTTGCTTTTCTAATAAGTGGTCGGAAGAAACTTCCCCAGGCTCCATGTTTTTATTAGTCACAAAAAGTATACAGCGTTCTCTGTATTATACAGGGTGTTCGGCCATCCCTGGGAAAAATTTTAATGGGATATTCTACAGACCAAAATAAGACGAAAATCAAGAATACCAATTTGTTGATGGAGACTTCGTTAAAAAGTTATTAACAATTAAAATCAAAAATTTCAAATCGTTCTGGAAAAATTATTTTCGGTTGCGGGGATCAATTACAATCATTTTTGGTCATTACACATAACCCCGAAATCCTACGCACTGTCGAGAAAAAAAATTCCTTACCGAAAACCTAATTAGGTACCTAAAGGGTCTGGCGGGAAATGCATGTGAAAAGTGCCCCCAAACGGATTAGTTTGATTTTTGGCTAGGTATTACTTCTAGATATGTATATGTATAACTTTCCTAAATTTTCAACGAAAAAAAAGAATTTCAAATCGTTCTGGAAAAATTATTTTTAATTGCAGGGGTCAATTATAATTATTTTTGGTGGATAGATATACCCCCGAATTCCTACTCACTTTCTAGAAAAAAATTCAAGAAGGTGTGAAATTTTTCGACGGAAAAAAAAATTTCAAATAGTTCTGAAAAAATTATTTTCGGTTGCGGGAGTCAATTACAGTCATTTTTGGTGAATACACATACCTCCGAAATCCTGCGCATTTTCGAGAAAAAAATTCAGTACAGACGGAACTCTAAACGTTAATAACTTTTTAACAAAGCCCCCATCAACAAATTGATATTCTTGATTTTCGTCTTATTTTGGCCTCTAGAATACTCCATTAAAATTTTTCCCACGAGTGGCCGAACACCCTGTATTTTTCATATTTCATCCCTTGATGTACGATTTAATGTAATTTTTCAAACGTATTTAATATTGTTTAAATTTGTTTTTACAAGGAATGGTCGTCACGAGAAAGAGTACATTTATTTTACTGTTACCTCATGAATGTAAAAAAGTGTTGATTTTAATATAGAGTGAGGAGCATAATCACTAACCAATAATCACTAGTTTTGTATAGATCATTATTTACTGCTAAGAATATAGGAGAATATTTAAAAACAAACATTATAGTTATCTTTATCACTGTTAGAAGTGGCATAAGAAATTTTTTTAGCAGTTAATATCTTCTCGTTTAGCAATGAAAAAAAAGAATAAACTAGGTTTTGCACCAGTTTGTGAAAACGTTATTGGTTCAGTTATGCTCCTTACTGTATAAGACTCGATGACAAGTGAGTAGACTTATTGAGATGAAGAACTTGTAACGAATCAGATTCGTCATTGTACATCGTGTCAACGAGAAAGGAAGAACCTTCTCACTGGGTTCACTATTATGAAGTTGGATGAATGTGGTCTTCAATTTCCTTGTTTGTACAGCGATTTTTCAAGCACGATAGTTTGACAATACAGTGGAGAGGACGACATCGTTGGAAACTTTCCTACAAAGTAGACACTCGCCATTTCTAGTTACAATGGAATAAATTTACGTGTACAGAATTTTAAATGGGCCGGTTAAAGTAGGAAAAACAAAACACACGAAGTGTCTAAACATCCTTGCGTGACAGAGTGGAAAGTCAAGTCATTTGTTGCTTTCATTTTCTCTATACGCTCAATTTGGCGGAACGAAGACACATTGTTATTGCAATTTACGTAACAACGTCGACAAGAACGTCGAGTAAGATCGAGGCAAGGAAGCCCGGGGAGTCAAGTTGGAAAATCGAGCCATCGAATCGATCTCGGAAAACGCAATTTCCCGCGTACGCGCGCGCGTGGACCCATATTTCCCGGGCAATAAGGGGCGTAATTAACAAGCGTCGCGTCGAAATTACACACAGCCTCCGAAATGAACCCCCCGTCCCCGTGTTTAGGGCCAATTTACCCTCACTGTTAAAGTTATCGTCGGACTTTGTAACATTCATCCTACGGAAAGCGAGCGACGAAGTTCTTAAACGCGCGATCTTCGTGCAGGGATCGTCAACCCTCTGGCAACTATCTTCTTACGCCCAGGCTTCCGTAATAGCAAACAAGCCGTAATTATAAGCTACAAGGGCGGTTTATAATTACGCGACGACGTACGCGTCAAGAGCTTCGCTCGATTTTCTCGTCGAAATCGATCCCGGGGGCTGACGTGCCACGAGAAAATGCGCCTACGAGAAAACACGCAGAGTTTTCTAATTCCAATATTCGCAAACCATAGATTAAAAATTACAGATCGTCTCAATTTTATACCAGACTCTGAAGCAATATTTCAGACGTAGGATCTAATTTTTCGAGTTCGAAGTTTCTCTGATTTTTCTTTTAAGGAACGTGTACGAGTCTGGAGTCTTCGCGACTGGAAGGGGTAATAACGGCTACCCTTTAATAATCTCAGCGAGCAGCGAACCGGAAACTGCGGGGCGTAATCAAATCTGTGGTTCCTCGAATTGGATGAACTCCAGTACGCGTGGTCGGGTACGGTTTCCTAGAAAATTCGATCACTCGCCACGTGGGAGATTCGATGTTCCAGAACGAATTCTCCCGCTTGTAATGGCGACAAAATTGTTCGTATTATTATCATTGACAATATTATTAACTAGCTAAAAAAAATTTAACCCTTTGCGGACGAGAGGTGACGTTTCGCGCGGCAGGACGAATGGCGAGTGAGAGAAAATTATTTTTCTGAGGACTAAAAATCTGTTTAATTAATTCGTACATTCCCTACAAACATGTTAAAAGGTAGAGAAACGAACAGCCAGTTACACATTCGAACTTTCGCAAAATTTTGGTCAAGAAATTGAGAGGAGATTTTCGTTAACCACGAGATAGATCTTCAAATTCGACGTCCAACTCTGAAGAAATTCGTCTAAACGGAAAGCTTCATGTAATTCTTACTGGCACAAAGAAGGATTGCAAAGTTTGTTCTAGTCGAAACAAACCAGGAGGAAGACATGAGACGACCTATTTTTGTGATACATGACCAGATAAGCCAAGAATGCATCTTGGTCAATGTTTTATAAATTATCATATCAAGGGAAACTACAGATCTTAATTTTTCTAAAATTATATTCATAAAGGTGTGAATATAGATAAACTATTGAAATATAACGTTTTTGTAAGATCATTTAATTGTACCATGTAAGACACTCGACATATTTGCAGAAACCGGCTGAAAAAGTTAATATCAGGAATTATTTTCGAGTGCCAGAGAAGTTTTACCTGGACATTGTGTCTGAAAGGGAAACGTGAAAATGAATTGTAATTTAATTTACGTAACCCAGTCCGCGAGACTGAATTCCAGTAAGGTCGTGTACTCGCGTTATAACGTGCCACGAGCCCGAAGGTGGGCGTGAAAGTGCGTGCAAAACTAATGTGTAGAAAAATCGACAACCGGTGAGGACTAGTCGAGCAGCTGGAATTAAATGGAACGAATTAAATAACCATGAGGTAGCCGGAGACCAACTATCAAGGATAAATGGAACTTGAAAAGGCGTGTTGCTTGTCACTCAGGTTTCTGGTTGAGAAAGTCTAGCAAAATTAAATACCGGCCCGAGGCCAGGAATATTCTGTCTATCAATTTTATACCTCTCCAGATGATTTGAAATGTAATTTCACCCAATTTTTCGTAATCTTAAAACCAAAGTTTCACTGCAAAAGAGGCCCCAAAGTAAAATTTAAAATTGTCCTTTAACGAATTACAAAATTAAGTAAGTTAGTACATCGCCGTGCAACGAATAAATCGCAATTTTTCGAGCCGCGAGTAAATCCACGAAATCCGTCTCGATTTAAGGTAGCCTGTACGTGTCGGTTAATTAAATCCGGGGTAATTAGCTTTGTCTTGGAGGAAGATGGAACGTCAGTCGCAGGGATCGTACAATGGCTGTTTCCGGTAACGCGATGCTCTTGGCCAAAAGTAAATAGAAATTTACATAACGGGAAGAAAACGGGATCGTTTGAATACGGATTTCACGGTCTTTAATGTCGAAGGGATTTGAATTTCGTAGGGTGACCGTGGTCCTCGAAATAATTTTTCGAGCGTTTCGCGCGACTTCGCGACGACTGGAAGGGATGGAAGACGGTAGAAGCAAGTTTTTTTTTCGCGAGTGCTTCCTGAAAGGGATCAACAGAGCAGTAGGAGCTTTTCATTCTCCGGGGCTCCATTATACCCGGGTACCGAAGGCATCGGGATTATGAATAATTCGGAAGTAGGTATTTGCTTTTCCGCCTGCGCGTCTGAATTAATAAGAAGCCTTGGAAATCGTCGGTGGATGAGTGGACTTTATTACGGCGCAACGACTGCAGACGGACAACTTAATTTCTCCGCGAAACAGAGCGTTTCAGAGTTTTCGGCGACGAACCCGGTTGGCCGAGCGAAATTCGCAGTGAAAAGCCCGAATAAACTTCCTCTGATGACTAGAAGCACTGTCGTACAAAATCATCGCAATATTATACTCTTTTCAGAACATGGTATCGTTTATGGTTCCTTAGAATTTGGTGTTGTTATTTTGAAACACCCTGTACTTTTAATATCTCGCTATGCCTGTGTGCAATACCTTTAGGGAGAATTTAATATAAATGTCAGAAACTATAAATTGCGAGGTTTAAACCAGCCGGGAGGAAAAACCGTGGCGTACTTAGGGAAGAATGCTATTTAATTGCAATTCTTATAATATTAAAGTTAATAGTTGACTAGAGAAAATGATGAATAATTGACAAAATTACGGAGAAATCAAATTAATAAATTATTGAACGAATAATTTTATTACAAATGTTCATACGGATTACTTTACTGTAATTAGCTCTCAGTTAATGTAACGTAACCTCGTAATTTATAAGCGTGATAATTTGTACAGGTAAGAAATATTTAAAAATGAAAAGAAGTAGTGAAATATTGTTCAAAGTCGTTTGAATATTCGCGCCAGAGTGTTCTCTCTTATCGACTACCAATGGAGTAGTACCAAATAGTCCTGAAGAGGGCGGTAAGGAACAAGCCGTAAACGCGCGCAAACTGTTCGTACGGTTTTGTAATGTTCGACGTCACGATGCGTGCTCCTGGACAATTCATTTGGTCTTATCGTCAAAAATTGGCAGAGGAGATGATTAGAAGCATTCGTTTGCGGAATATTAGGATGACTATATCGCTGAACCAGGAATGGGAACTGTTGAACAAGGAAATTTGGGTATGTGGCCAGAAAAATATCAATTCTTTAGGAATCAAGACGACCGTACTTTTTCACTTGAGAATCTAGACTGTTCTTGGCCAGTTTAGTACCATATACGTCTTATTTTATAATATCCCTGGTACTTTTATGGATATTTGAGCAAACTATTGTACATAGAAAGTATGAATATTTATATTTAATGGACATATTTAGTAATATTTCCCTGACAAAGACCTCCGTAGTAAATGGAAGATTGTCAATGTCAGAATACGATTTTTACGGTACCTAGGTTATTTGTCAGTTATATTAGACATAGGATCGACTCTCTGTGCATAAGAAGTATGAAGATTTGTATTTCATGGATATATTTAGTAATATTTGTTTGACAAAGATCTCCGTAGTAGATGGAAAATTGTCAAAATCAGAATACGATTGTTACGGAACCCAGAGTATTTGTCAATTATATTTGTCATAGCAGCTAACTCTGTGCATTCAGAGGGGTCAGGGGACAGACTCTCAGGAATAAAATATTATTTTATATATGCATATTGTCCAACCGTAGTTCCAATTTCGATTCTCGATTGCAATTCAAGTCGATTATAATGCACGAATTCGAACACCAGATGGCACAGTTCGTAAAGACACGTGCCGCCCTCGATAGTAAGGAAACCAATGCTTCGAACAACAGTCCTCCTTCGTGCAGATTGTAGAAATTGTCCTTAATAGATAAGGTAGTTCCCTAACCGTGCAACAACTACATCCCAATTTCTGCAACAACTGCAACCTACGTACGGGGTATCCAGTATCCTACAGGAAACCTTTGTATCGACAGGATATGCATGTCCGTCCTATTTTATCAACGACAAGTAAAACAGATAATCGTATATTTGCAAACATTAGGAAATAACATCTAAATAATAATCCTCGAATGTGTATTGACATAGTCGTGCTATACATATGTACGAGCTATCAATCTCGACAAGTAGATCGAGATTGTAATGGAAAATATCGATTACTCACCGCACGACGCAAATCCACAGCCATTTTCCACAAATTACGCGACCTAACAAATTTTTATCGATCGGTATCGGTTTCTCGAACGAGATTAATACTTTTACATAATACTTTAGGTAACGATATGCTCATCGTGCGGCAACACGCTCCATCGAATAATTAAATGGAAGTAGATTGCAACAGAGAGACCGCTGAAAATAGTTTATTACCCTCTAAATTGTTTCCGAGGTACGATTCCCTTACGTCACCGAACTCGAGATTTTCTCGTTCGTACATTTATACTTTCCTCCCAGCAAAATCGTCGTCCATAAGCTTCTTCCCTCCCGTATAAATGGCAATCGATAAAAACATTCGAGTAGCTTTCTTTCGATCAACGCGATTGCGTCTAAATGGCGAAATGAATTTAAAACTTCGTCTTTAAGTTCCACGAGAATTGCAATCTAAATTACGCAAACTATGTTTCGCGTTAAACGAACAAAAGCATATCCGTCGTCTATTGTTCGAATAAAACGTAATCAATTCGAGTTTATTGACAGTTTACGGTTTAATTTTTTTCTTCGATTAAAACAGTATTAAATCGAACTGTGGCGCGACGCGCAGACCTCTGTTAATTTTTAATTCGAGCGCGAGGCGCTTTCGATAAAAATTCCGCCCGTGTTTTCGCGAACGTTTCAAAACGGAATGCTCGCCGGAGTATATTTAGCCGGAAAAATTGAATCGTTGCCAGGATACGGCCCTGTAATTCGATCCGCGCGTATGTTTTCGGGCGCAGAGGGCCCAGCGGGATCGCGGCCGGCCTCGAAATAATCGAAAGAATTCCATCTGGTGGCCATTTTAAACGTCCCCTCGTCGAATGCGAGCTCGCGTGCCGCGATATATTCCGGGTAGAACAAGATGAACGATAAGGGAAAAATTGAGGGAAGGGGGAAGATTATAGATTTCCTGCACCACTTCGGCGCGTTTCCTTCTTCCTCGATGCAACATCTACAGGAGTGCATCCATAACTTTTTTATTTCCACGTTCAGACGCTTTCTGGCCGACTGGAACTTTCCAGATGCGGACATTTTCCCTCGAAGCATCGGTCTTTCGCTCTTTCCAAACACGTGCAATCCCCTCCCGTAAACACGATGGCAACTAAGCGCAATGTGTTTTAAGTAGTTCTCGGAACCCTCGTTTAAAGGCTGGTTCACACGCTGTTTGAAGATAGATTTCCTAAATGGGACAAGAGTTCAGGAGATGAAAAGATACATATATTATAGTATTAAATCTTAGTGGATAACGTTCTTAGAGAATCTGGTTCACTACGATTATTGTATAGTACACAATGCAACAAAAATGGAAGCATTTAGGAGTCTTTTAGGCACAAAATGACCTTGAGCAGCCAACTTATATTGTTCATCTCCCACAAACCTGGTTAGATTTCCTAAATGGGACTACACTCCATTTGATGAGAAAATATATTATACTATTAAATCGTAATGAATAACGTTTTTAGAGAATCTGGTTCACACTGTAGTACAGATACGATTATATAGTACATGATACAACAAAAATAGAAGCATGTAGGAGTCTTTTAAGCACAATAGAAGTAGAGGTGGAAATGATCATGAGCAGCCAATTTATATTGTTCCTTCTCCTCCAAATCTGATTAAGTTTCTTAAATGGAACTACTGTCCAGTCGACGAAAAAATGTATTATAGTATTAAATCGTAGTGAATAGTATTCTTAGAGAATCTGGTTCACATTGTAGTGCAGATACGAGTATACAGGGTGTTCGGCCACCCCAGGGAAACATTTTAATGAGACATTTTTGAGGTCAAAATAAGACAAAAATCAAGAATATCAATTTCTTGACTGAGACTTCATTAAAAAGTTATTAAAAAATTAAATTAAAAAATTTCAAATCATTTTGAAAAAATTATTTTTGAGTGCGGGGCTCAATTACAATCATTTTTGGTGAACACACATACCCCTAAAATCCTACCCACTTTCGAGAACAAAATTCGAGCAAGTACTGAAATTTTTAGACGAAATTAAAAAATTTGAAATCGTACTAAAAAAATTATATTTAGTTACAGGGGTCAATTACAAGCATTTTTGGTGAATAGACATATCCCGAAATCCTTCGCACTTTCGAGAAAAATATTCTTTACCGAAAATTTAATGTGTGGCCAGAAATGCTTCCCTGAAATTTCATGCAAATCTTTAAAATGTCATAACTTCTGAACGGATTGAAGAATTCTAATGTTTCAAAATGCAAATAACGTGCATTTTAATGAAGAATATGTAGAAATTCTAACAATATTGAAAAAGTTATTCCGTGACGCCGTAAACTGAGAAAAACCCCATGAAAATGGTCCAATTTTCTGAAGTAGAGCTCATGGGTACCTACAAAAAAGTATTAGACAACTTTTCTGTGGGGCGTCAAACAAATTTATTAAAAATGAAAAACGAATTTTTAAGATTTTCGGCGAAATTATAAAGTTTCAAATCATTCTGGAAAAATTATTTTCGGTTGCGAGGGTCAATTACAATAATTTTTGGTGAATAGACGTGCCCCCGAAATCCTACCCACTTTCTAGAAAAAAATTCACTACGGGCGGAACTTTAAACCTTCATAACTTTTTAACAAAGCCTCCATCAACAAATTAGTATTCTTGATTTTCGTCTTATTTTAGCCTCCAGAATCGCCCATTAAAGTTTTTCCCAGGGTTGGCCGAACATCCTGTATAGTACATGATACAACAAAAATGGAAACATGTATGAGTCTTTTAGATACAATGAAAGTAGAGGTGGAAATGATCTTGAGCAGCCAATTTATATTGTTCCTTCTCCTCCAAACTAATAAAATCGTAGTGGATAACGTTCTTAGGAAATCTGTTTCACACTGTAGTGCAGATACGATTATATAGTACACGATACAACAAAAATGGAAGCATGTAGGAGTCTTTTAGGCGCAATGGAAATGTTTGAAGGTTCTGTGGGTCCAGGACTAGTGTGAACCAGGCTTTAAAAAATCTCTTGTACGTCCGCGCGCGAGAAAAGCCCGGGATCCAAGGGACCGTGTAAACACGTCCGCCATGTTTATGTTCGAAAGGTCTCTCGGAATTCCCGACCATGGCTACCGTCGAAAGAGAAACATACAGACAGGCATGGATTTGTCAGCGACGGGAACCAGAGACACGTGGTAATATATCTGGTCCGACAGCCAGCTGAAACCGATGGAAAAAAGCTCCAAAGCGTGTAATTATGAAATATCCAGTCTCGAACGTACAAACGCTACAGCACGGTTGAAAAAAAAATCGAAGTTTCGGCGATTATACGGGGATTACTGCAATTTTTGTCGTTACTCTAACGAATGATCGATGCAAAGATACGCGAGAATTCTACGACCACGTACGAGTGGGAGTTAGAGCCTGAATTGTTGATTGAAATTTACATAATTGAAGCGTACGAGTAGAAGTGGGATGATTTGATTCTTGGCCGCTTGAATTTATAATTAGTGTTTCCTGGTGACCCGAATTCGACGTTAGAGGAATGCCGTAGAATAACAAGTACGCGTGCTGGCGAAATTATGGAGTATTTTTATTTTTCACGCTGGAGGTTAATTCTAGTGCTTTACCTACTCGTGTATTTTAATTGGTATATTCTGCTACCGAGCCCTGAAAAAATAGCGACGATGTAGAACTTTACCCAGTATTGATCTAGAACGAATTTTATTAATAGACATAACTTCCGACCAAAAAGAATGCGTGCTGGGCTCATCCACTCTTCGTTGTAAAAGAAAACATGGCTCCTCCTGTGTCAATATTTCCCGATACCCTTGTCAAATTCTCTGTAATATCAGTGTATATAGAAGTCGTTTTTATTTTTGTTCGATTTAGATAGATATTTATTTCTTAGATATTTTATTTCTGTTTTTAAAAACACCTTTGCTTTCTATTTCATAAAACTCTGATTTTCTAATCGTTCCAACGTCCCTGCGTCTTCTAGCACAAAAGTAATCGCGAAGAGGGAGATCCGAAATTAGTAGACGGTAATTTTAGTCGACGTTTCTTTTCCCCGCGATCCAGACGCCCGGGAATTCGTCGCGACGCTTTTTACCTCTCGGCTGGATTTTATTTTGAATGCCACGAAACTCCCGGAGCGGAGCCCTGACCTTAGCGGGAGGCGTCGCGTTCGTTCGCCCCTCGTTGGTCCTGCGCCATTTTATTTTCGAGACTCAAACGTTAGACAAAATCCACCCTCTCAGAATCCTATTTGAATTACACAGACGCGAACTCCGACGCGATTCGTGTCTTGGAATCGATCTCTGGATCGATGGAACGTTATTTCGCGCTCGAGTTGCCATAACTTCCGCGAAAGTATCTTCCAGGCGATGGTCCGCGGTTCCACAAGGGTCAAACAGCGTAACCGGAGGCTGGCCCCGCGGCGGATGAAATATTTGCCAACGTTTATTGACAATTTCCCGGGGAACGTTAAAATTGAGGGAATAAATTGGCATCTAACGCGACGCCCGAGACGATGCAACGCCGCGAGACCTTTTACGATCCGTAATACCTCGTACCTATTAAAGGAACGCTCGTTACCGAGGGTCGTTGCATTTTCGACGAATTTGCCTAAGTGCACTTCGACCCGGGGCACGAAAATTTTCGCAACCGCGGCACCCGCGCCAGATAAGTAGAGGGGAGAACAATTATCATCGGTCGTAAGTCAGAAGCACCGTTGAAGCTGGAATTTTTGCGACCATTCCCTCGCCCAGGGCCAGATATAAATTCGAATGTTTAAACTTCGCCGTTTAGGGACTCGGGGAAAATTAAAATTTCGCTGACTAATATACAGGGCTGAGATATTTGCGAGACGGGAAATGGACGCTGCAAGATAAGACAACGAAACACTTTTGGTTGGAGTTTTATATAAAACAATTAATTCTCAAGTTTAGGGTCTGAGACAAATTTTAAGTCGTGTCTATGATCGTCTAAAATCAGAGTTTCGATCTCGTAACATTTTACAGTTCCCAATCTTGTACACGTACCTTTTAGAGTTTAGAAATATCAAGATACTGTAAGTGTAAATAATGTGTAAAATAAGTATTCCATCGTTTCATTTCGGGCTTGAAGAATTTTAACGCCACCCCTCCGGAAGTATAAGAGAGGAACGATTGAGACAAATTTCAAGTCCTGTCTATGATCGTCTAAAATCAGAGTTTCGATCTCGTACCATTTTACAGTTTCCAATCTTGTACACGTACCTTTTAGAGTTTTTAAATATCAGGATACTGTAAGTGTAAATAACGTGTAAAATAAGTATTCGATCGTTTCATTTCGAGCTTGCAGAATTTTAACACCTTCCCGAAAGTATAAGAAGCTTGTCTCTGGAGTCACTAATGAGACACCTTATTGGAGACTTATTAATCCCTTTGAGCATTAAATAGAAAGCTTCTGACATCCTATATATATACTGCTGGAAGCTGGGGAAGATATCGACTCGATCCTTGTCAAGAAACATTCTCTATCTTCCGAGGGGAAGGGACTCAGAATTTTTAATATTTGCGATTCGAATATTTCGCGGCGTTCATCGACGCGCCTCTGTTAACAGTTCGCAGGAGAGGCTCGGTTAGCTTGGCTATCGGGACAATTCTCTCTCGTAGTCGTCATGGAAACCCCTCTTGGGGATCTCCCTTGACGAGAGTAGGCAGTTTCCAGAGGTTTAGGGTGTAACATCCAACTCCCGGCGAACGACGTCGATCAAGGCGAACCTATTCCGTGCTGATAAATCTAAACGCTTCGTCCTGTCGTATGCCCCGTCTACCAATTTCTCTTCAACATCTGCACCTGTCTAATATCGCGGGGAGAATCGTCAAAAAATTCTTCTGGGTTTCATACCACTATCACGACGCTAGGCAGAGAAAAGAATTTGAATATATGGAAAACTGGAGTTAATAAATAAATTTCGAGAAACTTCGAACAGAGATAAGCGATCCCTTTCATTCGAAGACACGACTCGCTCTTACCGATCGATGTTTCCAGTTTTTTTCGAAATATTTTACGAGTTGGCTTCGAGAAACTCGTCTCGATCGTTTCCGTCGCGATAAGCCGACAGCGTCGAGATAAATTGGAGGAATTGGTCCCGATCCTTCGATAGTCCCTCGTTTTATCAAATCTTCCTCCTGTTTTACCCTCCTCCCTGCCCCCCTTTCGCGTCGATCGTTCGTCCCTCTTTGGAGGCGATCGGATTCGCGCGAGTCTCGTAAAAGCAGCAGAGATCGAAAAGATTCCGGGAAAAATCGAAAACTACCCATAAACCGAGATGTCACCGAGTCCCAGGTCCTTTTTTATCTCTGAAACTAACGTGTAATATAAAAAAAAAAAACAGTTGAACCTTCGCTTTATAAAATCTGCCGCGAGAAAAGCTTAAATTGCGCGACTAAAAATTTAAAAATCATGAAATTATTGCGTGAAACAAATATTGTTGGTAGGCGAAGGGGTTGTGGAATATTTGGTCAATGTCCACCCCTACATCTTATTGAGTCGTAGACCCGATAAATTTGCTCTGTACTCCTTTGGCCCGCGGGTTAGGTCAACCGTGAAACATTTATAGTGTCGCGAGGATGTATTGCAAGCGGTTGCAACGGTGGCGCATGTGCGCTCCAGCTGCAACGCACCTACGGACGCGCGTGGAGGGGTTCTAAAAATACGCGGCCACACCGAGTGCACTTGAAACTGCACCGACGGAGGCCTGGTGCCTCCGCGGAGAGAGAATGGTCGACGTCGATAGGCAATTTCACGACGCGACGCGTCGGGCCATCCCCTGCTCTCGTTGCAGGATCCTGGTTTTTCGTCTGTCGCTGGGCACGGTGTCTGGCGTCATCGACGGTTTCATCGTTTACGACGTAGATACCGTACAATTTTATGGGAATAATAAATAACCGAACGGAGGCCCTGGAAACTCGAACCCGTCCCTCCAAAAATCGGAACCCATAAACGAGCCCCGAATAATTTCCTCGTATAATCGTTGGAAATTATTTGCTCGTCGAATGAAGGGGTGGGGGGTTGGTTTCGAGAAACGTGAATTTATTGGCTCGAAAGAAACACCTCTGGAAAAGTTCCATGGGGAACGACGATGTCCTGTCCTTTGAGTTACGATGGTTGTACATCAACCTGCTGGGATGGAATGGTGGAATGTGATCGATCACAGATGGATATCGAGCGAAGATAAAAATGGTCCCCATCCCTTTGAGTATAATCGAAATAAATACGACGCATATTTCTGTCGGAAAGGAGACAGCAAATTTTTCTGTACTTCCTGTGCGTTTTATTATAATCGTGTGCTCCGTATTTGCAACTATTGACGGTATAAGGGAGTCCCTGATCCGTTTATAAAAATAAGAAATATTTAAACCTTCGCCAGCAAACAGAAGGCCCAGTAATAACGTAAAGTCGTAAAAAACTCCGTAGGAGTTTCCTCGTAAAATTTATATGCGCGAATTTATGCGCGCGGATAAGTAGATTTCAGGCTAAATAGAAGCGAACGCGAACGTCGGGGGCTTATGGTTTATTTATAAACAGCGAAACGGCACGAGTTTATCAACAAAAAATTACCGGGGCGGTAGCGACGACGCCTCGAAAACACGATCAATGTTTGCACGCGCCTCGTTGATCCTTGTGTACAAAAAACCACCCTCGAAGCGGTATCTACGCGTTACGATTCACCCCGTGTATCCTATGGGAAAGTTACAGCCTCCGTGAAATATTTGAAGAGACTCGTGTGGCAAAAGTCGAAATCTAATCACGGTTAAAAAATTTTAACTTTGTCCTTGATTCGTTAGGAAAAATTGTTAGAAGATTGTAAATAACGGAGATTTATTCGAAGACGATCTACGTAAGAAAAATTTTGATACCTGTAAATTATCGAGAATTGTTTCGAATAACGATTGTAAGAGATATGGTGGGATTGTGATATAAATCGCATAATCTGTGACACGTAGCTATAACACGGTACTGGGAACGTATTCCAAGCAGTAAAAGGATTTAATTTGAAACGAAGCGCTGGTAGAAATGGAAGCGTCGGACGGCTCTTATCGAATAATTTAACGTTCAACAATGGGGAGTGCCGTGCGTTCGCCTCTATCGTTATTATGATACTACAATCGTGTCGTTACATCGTATTGTCGGCTGTTACCACTGTGCAATACCGTAGGAGATCCATTTCCATCCGGAGTCGCGTCAAGCCGCGTTATTCTAAGCACCGTGGCTTTTGCACCCTCTCGCGTCGTCCCTTCGTTTCTATGGTGATTCCAAGAGGGATGTCATCCCCTGTAGATCCAACGACCGTCGCAGGTTGACTGTAGGTGCCGCGTATACGCCTTTACCGTAAATACGGGATGATCTATCAAGATCCCTTCTCACAAAGGAAACAATCTTTTCGGTGATAGTCGAAATATTGCTAAAACGTTGCCGTTCTAACTTAAAAATGTCCCAAACACAGGTGTCGAACTATCTTAAATCGTTTCTGAATCGAGTAGAGAGTTGCTTTTCTGTGAAGAAAGCGTATAATCGCAATTAATTTTATACAACGCGAAACTGGTAACGAGTTAATTTCAATACCTCCTTACTAATTAGGATGGCGAATGTAATATAACGAATAGTCGTTTCGCTAGATGGAGCATAAAATTGGGGCGAATTTCATCATTCAAATATATTGCATTCCTTCCAAATTTCCAATCGCTCATCGCGATGTGTAATTTCGTTCCATAGACAGAATGCTAATTTTACATTCGATCGTTGTTAAAAAGTTACTCGTATTTAAATTAATTCCAACGAGTATAAAATGCATATTTTGCGACTCGAAATTTTCTTCTGAACAGGAATATTATTCTAACGAACGATCGTCCGCAAGCACGTTGGATTTAGCGTCCCTTTCGTTAACGCCCAGCGACTCGGACCCCGGGAGCCGAGTTCAAAGGGCGATTGTGTTCGAAAACGGACGGCAAAAAGCGTCGTCGGACGGTTTTTAGCCCCGAGTCGCTCCTTTGACAGTACCCCGGGCCGCAAAACACGGATCGCCGTGACGATGGTAACGAGATTTCGCGGAAACGCCGGAAAGACTAACCATCGGGGGTGTCCGTTCGCCTCGATAATGCTAAGCCTTGTACTCGAGCGCGAACGTCGATGTTTCGAGTCGATTAAAGTCGCCTTCGAACGGAGGGAGGCAGGAGTCGATGCTCGGAAGCTACGTAAATATACGCGAAAAGGAAGTGGCGAGGCGACGAGGGTAAATTTATGGTCGCCTCTGCTGGCTGGACCGTACACGTCGAGGCGAATCGAAGCTTAACATCGGGCGACATTTTGTTCGGTAACAACGCGCGTTAATTTCTCGAAAATACGCAGGTTCCCTAATTTTTATTTTTTCCCCCCAAAGGAGAGAACGTACTCCAAAAACTACGACTCGATTCTTGATATCGAAACGCTAACCTCTTGACCCCCTACGGTTCTCATGACCTCGCCACGACGTCGATTCACTTGAGTCGACTCGAAACGATCCAGGGGGAGACACACGGATGAATTTAACGTTTGCGAGGCTCAATGAAGCCCCAGCGATCGCTGCCATTCGGTAATAAAGAAAATATGAAAATAGAACGAAACTCGAGTGCGCAGAATATATATAGTAAAGAGCATAACTGAAGCAATAATCACAAGTTTTGCTAAGAATATAGGAGCATATTAAAAAACAAACATTATAGTTATCTTTATGACAGTTAAGAGTAACATAAAAAACTTTTTCAGTAATTAATGTCTTCGATGAGTAGCATATTGCATTCGTTTGAAACTGCTAGATGCAAACTTATTGCTAAGACATTCCATGTAAACATTGTTGTTACGAACTGGTGCAAAACTAGTGCAAACGAGAAGACATTCACTGCTAAAAAAATTTCTTATGTTACTTCTAACTGTGATGAAAATAACTATGTTTCATACAAAATGATTTATACAAAACTTGTGATTGCTGGTTCTCACTGTAAATAGGCTATAGAAAATACGATCCATCGACAGGGGTATTTTATATAAGTTTACAAAATTTAAAACAAAATTCCGAAATTGCTTTTTGCTCCGTTTAAGTGTCAATACAATATCCTGCAACGGAGATAGTAATTTAAAAAAATGATTCCCGCACCCTCGGGCATAGATCTTGCGGTCTCCTCTGTTTCAAGTTTTTCGTTTCTCGTTCGGACTGGATTCCAGGGATATAAATTGTCGGGATTTCGTTGTCACCGGATACTTTGCCCCGGAAGTTTGCTACCCTCACGCAACGAGGGTCCAACGTAGGCGGATGTCGTAACGAAGCATCTTCGATCTTCTATCTTCGTTCTGTGATTATCTGCGTTTCGATCGTTCCATACACGAGATTGCGTAACGATAGAGAAAGAAATCGCGTCGTTGGAAACGGTGAAAGTTTCGTCGGTGCATCCGCGTGAACGTCTCGCGTCGCGACGCGTGCTGCCCGACGCCTTCGCCAGTAAATCAAAGGTTACAGCCGGAAAAACGCGCGGTTTCTGCGAAAAAGCATTTAAACAGCGTCGTTGTACGCGTGCAACGAGGGTAAGATTTTATAACAGCGTTATAGAATCGATATCAACTGGCTGGAGCTCACATGGTGCCCTTAGGCCATTGTTGTTTAATCAAGCCCCCTCCCACCCGTGCTAATATTCTGTTTCTACGTACGGTAAAAGTTCGATTATTGGAACACCGATTATCCGTACACTTAATTACCCAAACACCGTTTAACGGAATATTTGGTTATCGGAGCATCGATTAACGGGGACCGGTTCGCTTATACTCCCTCCAATAAGAATAGAAATACTCGAAATACTTTTATTGAGGATCTGTCGTTACGAAAGACGGAACTCAATCGCTTACATACAGAAGAAATGAATAGTTTATTGAAAAAATGTAAAAAGTATAGAACAAGACACGCAGACGAAAAACTAAGTGAAGAACTTTCTCTGCGATCAGAGTTGTCGCACAACTGACTCCAAATGGAGAAAAGCCAGGTTATATAGGCGTCGGCCGAATGGTCAGCAGAGACCCATGGTTTTTATGACCCGGCCTGGGCCGACGTTGAGGAGAGAAAAATCGCAATTGAGAAATATAATAATTCAAAATATATCTATTCTCAACAACTTTCCACCGTGTTCTGTCCCTCTAAATAATCAATCGTTATTCAAGATTAAAAAGAGAAGACGGTATCATTGATGTCGACATTTTTATTTTTACGATTGATACGCTTCGATCGGAAACAACTTAACCCGAAATCTAAAAACTGAAATACGACGAACGTGTCGTCACGTTTCTTATCGATTATGTCCTCCAGAATGTGGTAGAACATTCTTTATCCGTACCTTTGTTACCAGAATACTCCGCTACAAGGGTGGGTCTGTTATTCGAACATAACCTGTTCCATGATTTTTCTGAAATTAATTTTAACGCAGAAATGCTCGTGATTCTTATATCGTGTTGCTGGGAAACGATAAATTGACCCGCGTAACTGGTAATTTCGCGAGTTCTGGGTAATCTTATGTAGCGTCGGGCTTTCCCCGGAATCGAAATCCGTTCAGTACACTTCGATAATCGTTTCATTTCCTTGTATCTCTCTGGTGCACGGTAATATATGCGTAATAACGGCGCGCCACGGGCGTAATAACGAAGCTTCGATATTATACGCGCCGCCTGCGCTGGAACTCGATTGGGCCGTGGGCCTCTGGTTAATTTTCGCGGCGCACCATCGTAGACGCGTTAGATGCACTTTAAAAAACGAACAGAAACGAAAATAATACAATTTCGATTCCACCGTCGCTGGAACGCTGGACGATGAAAATTGTATAAATTTTTCTCCGCGACTCGTAATTACGGGTCGACGCTTTGGGGAATAAATCCGCGGTACGAGAGAAGGAAGAATATTATACAATATTTCAGGAGCACGTTCGCCTACATATTTTAACAAAATGTCCACATGTAAATTCTTGCGGTTTCGAATATTCAAATATCCCATTTATACCGTGCTTCTATAGCGTATCTAGATTATGCTTTACGCATTGCGACCAATTAAATTCCAAGATAGATTCGCTGACTTTAACCGATACGTACCAACACGCTAAGTGTTTAGCATTATGCAAGTGATTTACGTCCATCCGAAGTGACAAAATGAGTAAGCGGTTAAACGCGTCGAACTGACAGACATGCATTGAATGTGTGGCATGCAGACGTTTTCTTCAATGAATTGTATCTTGAATAATGAGGTTTGAACCACGCGTATTCACATAATACTACGCTGTTTACTCTATTTTTTCATTCATACGGAAACCAGTCGTATTTCTTTCAACCTATCGCGATTATATTTTTATAGTAACGTCTGTTACGAAGGAATAAGAAAAGTTGGTTTTTCCTTGTTTCGCGTAAACAACATTACGTTACGCTGAATGTTTTAGTAGCAGCGTGATATTAACGAGCAAAGAAGTTTCGAAGATGTCGTTGACTGTTAATTTATGTCGAGGGTACTTTCACGCGGATTATGAATCACGGGAACAATACGTTTATTTCTGCTCAAGACAAGATGCAGAGCTTGAAACATCTGCAGCCTGCGCGTGAGGTTCTGGCATTTCGCAAGCACGGACAGAAAAGGCAATGGAACGCTAATCGCGATGGAAACAGTCATGCGCCGCTATGAAAATAGAAAATATTCACGAACGATTCTTAATCGTTACAAACGAACAGAAGTATCTACACAGTGAAAAGTTTTGTCGTAGAATTACAAGTCCAAAAGATACACTTTGAGGTATTTAATTAATTAATTCGACACTGTATTCGTACAAGCAGAATTTAATTTTATTAATGTTCAACTTTTTTGGTCCTTTCAAGTCCAATGGCTCGAATAATTGTGTAATTATATTGTCAAATGATTCATTGGTTATTTGGACAACAAACAGTGGTCGTTATTAATACAATTTAAATAATAAAATATAATCGTACCATTACTCAGATATGCATTCATCCGAGAAAAAAAGGGAGTGATAGAATTCAATACATTTTTGCACCTAATTAATAGTACGTTTTAATCTTTTGCCTTGATTAATTAAAAAAATCGAAGAGCGCGTTTAAGTATTCTTTGAAGTATTATGAGTATACAATTCTGCATTGCATTCATCTTTCAGCTTTACCGATGGTTTCCAAGAAGTTTTAAAATCTTCCTTTGCTATATTTACAACTTTCCTTTTTTCTTTTATCATTCAACTTTAGCAACCTCTTCGCGAAACATTTATTACATTTTGTTTCCAAGAAAACGTTTAGTCGCATTCTGCACCGTAAAGTGACTTTTATTAATTATTTCTCAGAATGGCTGGACAAGATTTCCCTTGTTTCAATAAATTTAATATAATTTTCCTTCCGGTACACGAATACAACGAATACTTTTTTTCCAATTCAAATGTAATTTTACGATAAAGACTTTGAATAATATTTGTATTTTGTCGTTGTGCACGGTAGCGAGTAGTGCAATAAAGTTACGGCAATAACCATGAAAGTAGAAATAATATCGAAACGGTAGTCAGAAGTGGAAAACAATTATATAAACGTAAATTGATATAATTTCTATTCAACGACTGCATTTTTCGATGCGCAAAGCAGCGAATGTAAATTGTGTAGGAATAAAATGATGATGAAAAGCGAACCGCTGGCATAAATCTTATATCATATTGCAACGAACAACGAGCAGCATCGGCCGGTTGCCGGGCAGTAAATGTAACGAACGTTCGCGATAAATGAAACGTTTTATATTTCCATAAATTTCGCGTTCAACGGTAGAAGCCGATCAAAGCGAAAGGCATTTCGTGTGCATCTCGATCGAGTTTGATTCCCGTAGTGCAAATGATGGCCGATGCGCGGCGCTGGATGCGCAGTGGCGCTGCGCGCCGATGGCGCCGGCTAGGAGCGGGACCGTCAGTCGCAGAGGGACCACGCACGGTGGCGGTCGTGAGTTGTCGCAAGAGCGAGACACCGTGTAATAGAACGAAGGAGATAAAGAAAGACAGACAGATCGAGCGAGGGTGAGACGGAGACGGACGAAGGGGGAAATAGAAAGACGTAGAGCCGTTCGTGGGGCGTTCGTGGTCGCCGAGTACGCGGGTCCCGCTCGATCGTGTGCGCGTTGAAAAAGAGTTTTAACCTCGTACCGTTCGATTGTCGTGCGTCGTCTCGGTTCGTCCAGTGCGTGTGGATCGGCGCGCGCGTTCGCGTGTGTCCGTGTGTGCGTGAAAAACACCGCACGGGTCTCTCTCTCGTTACACTTGTGAGTCACACATACGGTTTCTAGTATACAAATATACGTGCGACGGAAAGAGAGAAGCGCGCCGGGTACGTCGCGTACAGTGCACGAAACCGAGAAAGAGAAGGGACAACAGCTAGAAGGAGGAGGCGAAGGAGGTGGAGGAGTGGCGGGCGAGGAGGGGGAGGAGGTACGGAGTGCTGGATTTGTTTTCTCGCACAACGGTGGAGCAAAACGGCCTCAAACTGTGGGGCTCTGGGGCGTTTTTTCTTCCTCCGCAAGGGATGTACTACCCCGTAAGTGACTGTTTCATTTTTCATGAATTCCGTGCGTTCACCGAGACTAGGCGGCAGGCCAGAGAGAGGGAGGCGTCCGTCTGTTTCTCTCGCTCTCTCGCTCTCTCGCTTACCCTCTCTTTTGCTGGAAACGTTCGAAGGCGTCGGTTCGATATGAGGCGCCAGGCGTACGGACCATGCTTACTTTCTATTTTCAACCTGTACCGAACGATTCAATTGTGCTTATTCGAGATTCGAGTAACGCGATTCAGACTTTCGATCGATCCTCGTCGCAACGATGGAAAGACGCGCACGAAACAGTAGACGCTCGCACAGTAGTTTGCTTTCGAAATATCTTTATTTTCTTGTTTGTGTCCGAGGCAAACGCGTTCCTCGTATCGTACGTTACTGAAATCTCATTAGTCGTTCGCGTCGTGTTCCGAAATAGGTTAGAAAAACCCGAATCGTAGCCTCTCGCTAGCACCTCGCTGGTCGGAAACCGAGTAGAGGTTATGTTCGCTCCGCCGGGGACTGCGAGCGAGAGGCAGAGAAACGTTGTGCAAAGAAAGAGTCGGTCTATTGGACGATCGTTTTAGAGTAATCGCAGGCACAAGAGAATCGTCTCGGTCATCTCGATGCTAGCAAAATACACATTGCGCGGACTACGTCGACTTATTTACCGCATTAAGCAACGCTTCCGCGAAAGAGAGGTTAGGATGCTCGGCGAGAGACACGGACAGCAGGCATTTCCAAGTGAAAGTAAATACGTTGCTCCGTAATATTCTATTAACTTTTCAAACAATATAACACGAATGGCCCCCCCCCCCCTCCCTCCTCAACGAGTTAAATCGATACGTTTCATTATCCTTAACGTCGTCACGTTGCAAACTATTTCCTGTTCTCGTTATAAACGCAACAGTCGTGTTCAATACCGTGTACGTAACTCGGGATATATTTTAAAAAGACAAATAACTTTATTCTTTGATTATGCGTGTACGAATCCTGTCCAGTAGAACGTAGACAGTTTTGAATAAATAAAGGAGTTTCTTATGTACTGTCACATTGCTCCGCAAAGTAAACAATATTTCTTACACAAAACCGAGACGTCGGAAGCATTACTGGAATATTTTCTTTTCTACCGGTGTTTATTATTGCTTTTAACACCGACCAAGTTACACGCGTGGATTACATGAATACATTCGCTTATACATTTTTCTTTCTTTGACAACATAAGTCATGTATAAAATAGTACACAAAATAAAAATTTTAAAAAATATTGAAAACAGTTTTATATTGTGTAAGAAAATAAACTTTTAGTAAGTTTAGTAAGTTGACAACTTTAATCGTATATAAAATTGTACATGAGATACAAATTTTAATAGTACAGAAATGCATAAATAGTTTATTTGTTATATACCAAGAAAAATATGTAACGCGTAAGTCGTGGGAAGAGCAGCAAAATTATCGTTCGCTTTCCTGTGCGTTTAGTAGCCACGAATCGGAGCAGGTATAGCCTTAGCATGCGTTTACGGAGCCCAGGTAGACCTTCGAGCGAAGGGAACAGGGCTTTCCCGGCACGAACCGGGCCCCTTGCTCCAAAGTCCCCCTTTCTTTGCAGCGGTGGGGTACCGGTGGATTGGGTTTCGCACACAATAAAGCGGGCCTTTTTCTTTCGTCCTCGATAGGTCGCTCGGGACGTGTACACGGTTTCCGAACGGCGATTTTCGAAATCGTGGTTCGAGTCTGTTTCATTTACACGACGTTTGAATATTTCATTTTCGTACCTATTGCAATAGAATCAAACCTCTTTTACGCGATCTCGTGTGTACTCACACGTACTTTCGTATATGCGTATTTAGATATTAACCGTCCGTAACCCCGCGTGACTCTGACGTCATACCCATTATCTCTATTTTTGAAGTCTGACTTAATCCTATCAATATGTATCAGTTATGGTCTCAAAGCAATAGTCTGGCCTACAATCTGTTTACAACTGTATTGTACGAACAGTGTAAACATTTTTCGACGCTCGATTTTTCGATTTTCATGCAATACATCGTATTGTACGATTCGACTCGCGCGGATAGCTTCGTAGCGAATTTAATCGCATAATTTCGGAGTCTTGCGTATATTGTGAATGATTTTACGGTTTACGATCGTAATCACGACGTAGGTGGCCATCGACGACGCACGTGCGTCGCGACGCGTATTTTTCTGTTCCGTCACGGCCAATGGAAAACCGAGAGCTGCGTTTTTGCGTTCACGTTGTCGCTCGATCAACTGCAACTCGACTTACTAGCCTAATTGACATTAATACGCGATCGTCTTACACGTTTCGTCTCCATTTTTTATTCCGCGAACGTTTGAACCGCGGTGGTTGCTGCAATTGGTGTTTCAACGAATAATAACGGATGATTAAATTTTTAAAATTGACAACGTTTGGCGTCAAAGATCGAGCAGATATTTTTGAAAATATCGACCAAGAGGAGGGAACGTTCATAGCAAGAAGCCACATTTCACACACGACGTCATACCTCCATTATTAATGAGCTGGTTCCTTTTACCTTTTGCATAGCTGCGGTGGAAATGTGTTCCTTTTGAATAAAAGAAAACCCATTTCATTTTGATGTATAGTTTTCCTTTGAACCTACTATAAAGTTGCACCTAGATTAAATCATTCTCCTCGTGTGTACTCCGTATAGCACGTTTCTCGATCGCTTCCTTCAAAAAGGACTCGATTACATTTAAATACCAATTTTCATTTCTAATATCACAGTCACCGAATCTTTCTATTTTGTATGTATAAAACAAAACACGTTTTACGATCAAATTTGTTTCGAATAAAGTCCAGGAACGAAAAAATCAGTAGGCTCTTGAGCGCGACAAAGTCGATTTACTCCGATGCGTGCACAAAGAATCCTCGTTGAAAGTTAAACAAGTAGAATCGATCTCACTGCAGGATACGACGAATTCACCGAAAAATCCCGTCCATCCGTTAATTTCCAACGCCCGTTCAAAATTCTCTTCCGTGCCCCCGGTGCTTTTCGAACAGTTCGCGACGTAAAAATAAAAAAAAAAAAGGAAACTTTTCTCTATGTCGTGCAAAAATTCAAAGGAGATTATAACCGTCATGAGCTCACAGGGTATTATACGACGACGTTAATCCGCTGGTATTACCGCTGCCAATTCCGCGGGGATAAATAAATGACAAAAAAAAGAAAAAGGGGGTTGGAAGGAAAATGGAAAAACAGAAAAATATCCCGTTCGGTCACGTTCTGTCGGCCTATTGCGAAAAAAAAGAGTCGCTTTTTAGGTCAAGCACCTCAGAGCGACGGGCGCGCAGCCCTCGCCATCCCCTGGCTACCCTTTCGCGTTTTAATATTATTTTCCCGAGGAACGGCCAATGAAGCTCGAACGGAAGTGGACGTTCTCGCGAGCCAACGTCATCTGGTACCCACTCGTGTCGACGTTGATTCCTCGAGTCTCGCTAATATTTTTTGCCTCCCTCCTCGGTCCTCGCGATCAGTAGCGGATTAACCCACATCCGGAGCCCTGGGAAGATAATATTGTGCCTTCGTCAGGCGAATTAAAAAATAACTTTTCCCTTAATTATAAATGCTGTAAGTTTGATCTCTGGAAATGTGCAAACAATTTATTTTTATTCCAACTCTAGCCGACCAGTGGTCGTTTTAGATAACAAATTATTGATCGTTTCATAGAAGCTGGTTTTTTTTCGGTAGTACATATAAGCAAACGTAATGTAATTTCTTTGCAATATTTCAAGCTCTTGGACGTTCATGGATCCATCCATCCCTCCCTGGATGTCCAGAGTTTTTTCTCCAGCGTATATTTTTAAATATAGGACAGAGTGGGCTATTTCGAGCTTGTATCGGTACTTTATTTCGAAGCAAACGATCGATCGTGTTCCCATCGACTGGCCCTTAAGCAGAGAACCACGCGGCTCGCTCAGTGTCCCCTCGCCAACCATCTTCCATCGTTGATGCAAATTCTCTCGAAAGGGGAAAGAAAGATATTCGGGGGTAGTTCGCGGCGTCGAGACACTTTCCAATTTGGAGTATGTTTCTGTAAAATCTATCACTTCTTTGTCAGGAACTTCAAGCAATTTCACTTTAAAAAACACACCCCTTTGTGAACCCACATTTTAGAGAAACTTAGATACTAAGAAAGATCGTAACGATATGCTAACAGCTATACATAACGTATTAATAAACTGCAAAGAAACAGACGTGTAACAGTAGGTGACTCGTAACAGACTAATCGTTGACGACGGTCAGTGATCCATACATCATTTAGAATACGAAATTAGCTCTACGCCGATGTACTTTCATTACACTTGTAAATTAACTTTGCAACTTAACTTTGCTACAATTTATTCAACGAATTTTGTTGTTTTAAATCCCCCGACGTTCAGCGAAAATTTCGTCCGCTTAATACCGGGCGAAACAACTTAATTCGTTTAACAAGAACGGCTCGAGCTGTTTAATTCCCACGAACATCCAACGACGCTTTAAATATTGGCTTCTTTCGCCCGTTGAACCGCCACGAGTAAGAGAAATATTTCAAACGGTAATTCATTAAGTAGTTCCATAAATTCTTACCTTTATTGCGCGTAATTTAACTTCCGCCTGCAGCCAGGCGGCGAGAAAAAAACGAAATGAATTTAACAAGTGGTGTCGGCTGCGGAACGTAAAATGAAACAATTCTCGGTTTGAGGAATTCGTGCTATCCTTTAGACGGTCGTTGCTTTCGTTTATAATTCGTCCCATAGTTTGCGGAAACTCGCCAACTTTCGACCGCTAAGCGATTCGTTTTTCTTTCGTTCGAATTGTCCTTGCATTGTCACCTTGCCATCGATACTACCGTCAGGTGATCGTTTAATCGACGGATTTTTCCACGGCTAACCGCATCTTTGGCGTCGTATTATCGTTTCGAGCCCCGCTCGGAGGATCGATTATCCTCGTCTTGCGTGATTTGTCGTTGGCGTGGATCGAGTTTCGACGGAAACGCGAGAAACAAAGATCCTCGCGAATACGCGCTTCATAAAATCGGAAAACAGCTTACCATCGAATAGATTGAAATAATTCTAAAGCAACGATGACTGTCTTTTTATTGGATATTTATCGTTCGAATAACGGCGAGTAAAATCGAATCTGGAGTTAACAAAGAGATATTAGAACCGACGAGTGCGGAAGAGCTTTCGAATAAAGGAACGAGTTTAACATTCGAGCGAGATTGAAAGTTACTCCGTGCGAAGCAATCGAAGTTCTCGTTGCTGGGGAGGGAAATGGTCTTGCTGTTTGGTAAAAGCTTCCAGATAAACGGTAAGTTGATGCTTGGGTCAGATGCGTGCGATTGAAAGTGTCTCTCGCGATTAAATCGGTCTGATATAATTCTCGAAGTTAAAGAACTATGCAAATTTCTCGGTTACTCGTTTTAAAGTTGATGTTTATTGTCTCGATGGTGAATTAAAAAATACCAGAAAGGAAAGAAGAACAGTTTCAGCATCGATTAACTATGGTAGTGCGTTAAACAATTCATAGTAGCGTAAGATACAATTAGATTTGTTATTTCAGAAAATTTCACGACAAATTAGGTCTCTTTCCATTAAGTTACGAATTTTATTCTCGTAGATCTGGAATCGACGAAGAACACAAGTTCCCAAGATCTTTGTTTGGAGGATGATCGATCCTCCGGTGGATCGTAGTTCGTTTGTTAATTCCGATCGAATAGAGGCTATTTTTGTTCCCGGTTTCCAACCCTCGAAGCTCGGGGTCATGCCCCGCGAGAGCACGCGAAATAGTTCGTGCGCGGTCGCGTGTTCGCCAGAGCTTTAAAGATCGCGCCTTCTCTTTTACAGCCTTTGGACAATTTTATAACGGTCGTCGTTGCCTTGCATTTAATGGTGCACAGGCCGCGTATCGAGGATCGTAATCGTTTTGGGAGTAATTTCGGAAAAATAAGCTTCGAGAAGAGGGAGTTTATTTCCAAGTTGGAAAACGTATAAAATTTCGTTGTATAAATTTACTGGCGAATTCTGTAGTCAAACTTTCTCGACCCAACAGTCGCATCCCGGATTAGGGTTAAACATGGCGGTGGTTGCCGGAGCCAAGCGCGTTAATCCTTTGCACTTGAGAGAAGCGACTCTCAACCGAACCTTTCAACGCCTGGATTTTCAAACAGAGAGAAACTGCTTCTTAATTACTTTAAAATGCTTAAAATAAATTTTTTTCAAGTAATAAATTAACTTCGAATAATTCTCTTAAAGATAGCGAGCTCGTGATTTAAATATTAAACGCGTAAAGCGTAAAAATCCCCCAGGTTTGTGTCTTGATTTTCCCGAATCCTGCGAAGTAAAGTAAATTAGGGGTTTGAAAGTCGTTTCTCGAGGGCAAAGGGCTAATAAAATTGCCGTGAAACATCGAGTCCTTCGAGGACGATGCGCGGTGCAGTAGCTGCGTTCGTTGGTCGATCGATCGAAGGAGCCCTCGAACAGAGAGGTCTCTCGAAAGCGCAGTTTCATTTACCTAAGCAGGCTCCTCGGGGACACTGTAACGCGTACTCTGTTCCACGGTTAAATTTAGGAGCGACTAATGAAACGAGAATGTCGTTACTCCGTTCTTCGATGGCTCGACCCGGCTCGAAAATTTTATAACCTACCGCGGGCAAGCCAAGTTTAATGCCAAAAGACGAACTTTCCTTTCGCGATAGCTAGTCGAGGCTCGAAATAAGCTTCGCCAGAAGTGATTTACGACCACCTTGCGTAGAAAACGGATCCATCTAATTGTGTAAGACGCGGAACTCGCGACGGAATATTAATTGTACGCTAGAAATATGAAAGACAGAAGCAGATTCTTGAACGGAGCCCAAAATATCGTTACGAACATTTAACTATTTAATCATTCGCTTGTTAGTTCGATATCGGGACTTTGCGTTGTAATATTTTTTCACAAAAGATTCTAAAACGCCAGAAATGTCGTCTCGCTTGTTAGAGGGAGAAAAGTTTGAATATTATGAAACGTTTCACGTGTCGTGCGCGATTCGAGGGACGTCGGAGAGGGGAACGCGAGCGTACAAAGTGGAAGGAAGTATCACTTTAAACTTAAACGACGCTCGGCGTCGTTAAACCGCGCGACGGATACGTGTCAAGGCCCTTTTTCTATGGACGATCATTGTTTTTGCGCCCGCTAGAAATTATCGCATATGAATACACTTAGCGCGAGAGAATTATTATTCGTGATTCTCGTCGAAAGAAAGTCTTGTTCTCCCCAGCGGGGGCGTCCTTTGTCCTCCGTTTAGAAAAGATGAAGGCCCGAGTTATTCCAACATTAAACGACCAGTTTACACCGTGCAGGTGGATGTAAATTCGATAGCTAAAAGATTTTTATATCCCGTTTCCGTATCGTCACGATAAGGGGGCGGAAGTTTAATTTTAAACGCGCTGCTTGAAAACTGCGATTCAGGTTTTATGTTTACCGACGAAACTCTCGCAGCGGCGTTATCGGTGGTAAATAAAAACGTAAATTATATCGAGTCGCTCGATTGTTTAGCCAGGAAGGGGGGCCTTAAATGAGAGGAAATACATGTTTATTCGTTCCGTGGACCGTGGGATAGCATTCCCGGAATATGAGTTTCTAGACTGGGCAAATGTTTGAGGGGTTCGCTTTTCAAATAGTCTGGCGACTGTCGTTTCGTTCAAACGAGGAAGTCAAAGGGATCTTGCGGGTTTACGGAAGTAACAAGTCGCATGGGGGCATTGTCATTTTTTTTTACGAGGAAAAATTTTCATTTTTATAATTCAATAGGGGAAGCGAGATTAAAATTTTGATATAACGATATTCGAAGACCAAATGACTCCATACTATAGGTAATAATAATCGGTAATTTTTTAGCGGTAGTTGAAATTTATTGAAATACCGTGGAGAGATAAACACGATGGAGATATCGTTGTTTGCTCGACCGAATTCGATCGTAGCCGTCGTTGCTCGCGAAAATGCAACAGCGAGAACTTCCGTTGGGCTCGTGTCCGCATACTGATATGGGAATTAACTTATTATGCCTTGGCACTCGTCGGATTAAGATTGATGATTAAATAGCGCAGCGTTAGCTATTGTCTTGCCGCGCAGGAGACACAGCGCGGTTGCATTATTCACGATCAACAGCAGGACGATACGACGGCGTCGCTATTGGCGTCATACTTCCTGACATTTGACATGTAACATGCCGGTTAATTTCGGACGGGTCAGTGCGTGTTATTTGCAGACGAAATCGATGGAACGTGTACTTTATTTAGACGCTTTAAATCGGGACCAATCGAACCTGGTTGCCTTTATCGTTCATAGTCTTGCGTGTCGTTTCTCTCATCGCTTTCATCCATTTTTCGATTCGGGTTTTCGACTGTATAATAATTACAAAATTTTCCCCAACACGTTGCACACGGTTTTCGACTGTATAAATTACTGTATACGTTGGCTTCTCGATCTTGGGAAAATTTGAAATTAAATTGGGAAAACATCACGAAAGACTTTGGATAATGGAATTATTAACTTTGGAATTCGTCGTCTCGTCCTTAGACTTGTGAGGTTATTAAAGAAAATACTGGAATAATATTTAGCCGACCAGGAGTAACAAGATGGAATAATATATAGGGTGTACGACCACCCCTGGGAAAAATTTTAATGAGGGATTCTAGAGACCAAAATAAAACGAAAATCAAGAATACCAATTTGTTGATGGAGGTTTCGTTAAAAAATTATTAACAATTAAATTCAAAAATTTCAAATCGTTCTGGAAAAATTGTTTTCGGTTGCGGGGGTCAATTACAATCATTTTTGGTAAATACACATACCTCCGAAATCCTATCCACTTTCTAGAAAAAAAATTCGAGCAGGTGTGAAATTTTTCGACGGAAAAAAAAAATTTCAAATCGTTCTGGAAAAATTATTTTTGGTTGCGGGGGTCAATTACAATCATTTTTGGTCATTACAACATACCCCCAAAATCCTACGAACTTTCGAAAAAAAAATTTCTTACCGAAAATCTAATTCGGTGTCTAAATTCAACGAAAAAAAATTTCTAATCATTCTGGAAAAATTATTTTCGGTTGTAGGGGTCAATTACACTCATTTTTGGTGAGTAGACACACCCCCGAAATCCTGCGCATTTTCGAGAATAAAATTCAGTAGGGGCGGAACTGTAAACGTTAATAACTTTTTAACAAAGCCTCCATCAACAAATTGGTATTCTTGATTTGCGTCCTATTTTGGCCTCTAGAATTCCCCATTAAAATTTTTCCCACGCGTCGCCGAACACCCTGTATATGATTAATTACCTAAAATATTAGTTTATGAGGAGAAAATTCCATTGTTATACGAAGAATGAGTTTTGCTCAAAGAAAATTGTCGTAAAGATTTCATAAAATAAAATCTTTTTGTTGATTGTTTTCAGGATTAATTCTTTTGACCAATTTGAAATAAAGAACATCCTATCTTGACATTATTCTTATTTTTAAATAAAAGTGCTGAAAATAAAGGAAAAATAAAGTATTTTAATGAAATTTGCCCAGCTCTGGCGTCGATAATAATAATTTGTCGTTTTAACGTTCTCCCATTAACGATACTGATAAAAATCCCACTTCTTTTCGATTATCAGACGATCGTTGCTCGTTGTTTTCATCAACGACTTATTGACTTAATCGATATTTATTATTTCGAATTGCCCCCTCCTTTAAACCCGTTTAATCCCGCGTCGCGGTTGTTCGTCACGCGGCGAAATTATAAATTCGGACACGCGTTACGGACGACGAGTCCAGAACAATGGAAACGTAAATGACGCCACGGTATAACACGGATGACATCTGTAACATAATTGTTACGTAGCCTTCCGGTATATCGCTAGAGATATTTAATTTCGAAGCGTATTTAAAAATTGGGAAATTCACTTCTACTTCGATTCGCGCATCAACGACCACATTTACCATTTCAGACTTACTATCGTCGAGTTAAGTAACCATTATGATTTCCATTCGTTAAAAAAAAAAAGATTTATGACGTTTTATCTCGCGATTTAACGCGTCGTTTGCTGTTGTCTAGTTTTCCCCGTTTCTTCGCGTCTTCCTATCGCGTTTCGATAATCGACGCTCTGGCAGAAATATCGCAGAGTCCCCAAACCCCATTAGTTTGTAACAACCCGTAACTATTTGTAACGAGTGAATAAAGAGAGATAACCGAGCGTGGTGTACGCTCGATCCACGGGGGGACTATTAAACGAGTTTACGAGTGGTACGGTAATCGTTAGCTTCGGTGCACGGGGTCGTAAAATTTCGAAGAAAAATACGTCGCAGGTGCAGACGATCGAGTCAACAGACTTGCACTCGTGGACCATTCGCGAGTTTCACCTTCGTTACCGCGGAAACGAATAAATCGAGGCGCCGCGACGGTATCAGCGACGCTCCAAGGCGGATATATTTATCGCGACGCATTTAACTAGCCTTTCGATACGTGCCAGCGACGATTCTTCATTTTCGGTATTTTTAAACCGTTTATTGTTAACGTTACGCGATTTGAACGTTCGCGCGTCGATCAACGCGCAGATTGATTCATTGAATAAGCACCGAGGCGAATGTAAATGTAAATCTAATCGCGAGAATTAAAAATCGGTGGTCGGGCTGGAGCTTGAATAATGCATGAACTTTAAAAACACCGGGCGGGCCGTGTAACGAGCAAAAGTGTAAAGATAAAGAAAACATATGGGTTTTATAACTCGCTTGGCTCTGGAAATAGGATTCGAGCTGAGAAACTGTAGAAGTTGTTGCTAAAGTTAGTACTTCGCTCTTGTTATATCAGAGAAATATGTACGTTTATAATACATATTTGTGTCGACACAAACGAGGATCTGTCAAAAGGAGACGGCTTCAATTTCCTTTCTTCGCGAATTTCCAACAACGACGGATCGTAGATGGTTGAGATTCCGGTTTACTGGTTTCGATATTCAGCGAAATACCCTTAACACAGTCTGTGGACGTAATCAGAAACCGGGGAAAACGTTGGAAAAATCAGCAGAGCGTTCCCTCGCGCCTCACTTATCCTTGGATCGTTGAATGCATTAAATTTATGTTTGCAACTCTAACGGATTGCAATCTCTGGGGCTTTCGTGTCGACCCGTTTTCATTTTTCGTTTTCCTGCACGCTGTTGACATTTTCCGGGACTCGAGACGCCGGGGGGAGGAATTAAAGCAGATTGATCTGGAAATAGTAAACGTTAGGTAATCACGGTTTTCGAGATTAGGTTTAAGGGCGTGTAAATTATTTATACGTGTAAGCCACAAGAGTGCGTACGGCACCAAGGACCTCCCTGACCGTTGGTTTATGGCACTTAGCCTGAGCGAGACCCGTAGTCGCCAAGGTTAGGGAAAGCGCTCAGTCGGATTGCACATGGCCCACCCTAGCGGAGGGTCCCGTTTTTCCAAATTGAGGAGAGAGGAGTCAGTCGAGCTAGGCCCGCGGAAAGGGGCAGTTGAAATAAAAGATAACCGTCCTCAGTAGCTCTTCGCATTTTTGTATACGCTTTCTGCCCTATCCCGTTTTCGACCATCCTTACATACGTTGGTTCGCTACGTTCGAACGACGAGTTCTTTCTCCCCCGAAGCCAACGGTACCAAAATGGCTGCCGCCCACTCGTTGCAACAAAGTGCCACAAACGATAGAGCATCGATAAAAGCAGACGTTGCGTGGAAGTTGGCATTCGACGTGTGTATTCTCCGACGCGTCGCGTTCGAAAACACACGGCTGTTGCGGTTTCGAGGCAGGGTCGAGGCTGCTTCGAGGTTCGGGGTTGCTGGCCTCCGTTACATTCGTTGCGGTTAATAATATTCTGTCGATTATCGGTGGCGGCGGGGAAATCGATCGCTAAGTCGGTTTCTCTATCGTTCCTGCAATTTATCGAGCCTCGTCGAATGCTGGAATCCACCAGTGCGTCGAATCGATCCACGATTTCTCTTCTTATACCCTCGCGATCGACAATTATTTCGATGTCCTGTAATTAAACAGAAGAAACTTACGATCGCCTCTTCCCCGCGTAAGAGAAACGATTTCGTCATTTATTTATTTGTTTGATGAAAAAGTGAAAAAAAGAGGAGCACAATTATATATAACTTACACAGAAGATATTGCATTGATCTTTACCCATCTAAATACACAAAAGGAGACTACAATGTTACTAAATATTCAAAGACACTAACAATCTGATTGACACTAAACTATCAGAGAATTAAAAAACTTTAAGTCGGCAAGTGTGTTGGCTAAATTGCAAATTCTGCTAAACGGATCAATAAGATCAAAGAGCATTCGATGGAGTTAATATGACGTAAATTTTTAGATCATCCACGAAAAGCAAGAATTCACTTGGGCTGAATATACAGAGTGTTCGACCACCCCTGGGAAGAATTTTAATGGGAGATTTTAGAGGCCAAAATAAGACGAAAATCAAGAATATCAATTTATTGATTGAGGCTTCGTTAAAAAGTTATTAACAAAATTAAATAAAAAAATTTCAAATCATTCACAGAAAAATTATTTTCGGTTACAAGGTTCGAATAATTTGAAGCCAGAAATGGTTCCCCGAAATTTCATGCGAATTTTTAAAACGTCATAACTTCTGAACGGATTGGACGATTTTAATGTTTCAAAAAGCAAACTACGCGTATTTTGGTGGAAACTATGTACAAATCGCAAAATATTCGAAAAGTTGATCCTTGACCACGCAAAATGAGAAAAACCCCATAAAAATGGTCCAATTTTCAAACAGCCATAACTCTTACAATAGTGAATATATTTCAATGAAACTTTTTTCTGGAGTAGAGCTCATGGATACCTATAAAAAAGTATTAGACAACTTTTCTGTGGGGCACCAAACAAAATTATTAAAAATCAAAAACGTATTTATAAGAATAATCGACAGGGCTTAAATTTTTCAGCGAAAAAAAATTCAAATCATTCTGGAAAAATTATTTTCGATTGCGGGGGTCAATTACAGACATTTTTGGTGAATAGACTACCCCCCAAAATTCTGCGCATTTTCGAGAAAAAAATTCAGTAAGGGCGGAACTTTATACGTTAATAACTTTTTAACGAAACCTCCATCAACAAATTGGTATTCTTGATTTTGGTCCTATTTTGGTCTCTAGAATCTCCCATTACAATTTTTCCCAGGGGTGGCCGAACACCCTGTATATCGTTACTGGAGATGATTTTTGTATCATCGCGGCACGGGGAGGAAATTCAACAATTTGTATTAAATGTCTAGGGAAGCTAACCTTGGGTCTCGAGAAGAATACAAGCTGGGATTCGTGTTAATTTTAAAAATATTTCCAATGTGTAAAAAAGCTGTCAGAAACAGTATCCTTGGAATATGTCCTAAAAATGGTGTTTCTCTCCTGAGATTTATAGGAATAACGTGCTCGTTTCTGCAAAAAGGGGCCCCGAAGGGCGTTAAAAAGAAACTTTCAAGAAAAAAATTTGGGTAGGTGTGAAATTTTTCAACAAAATTAAAAAATTTAAAATCGTTAAAAAAAATTATTTTTAGTTCCAAGGGTCAATTACAATAATTTTTGGTGAATACACATACTTTCGAAATGCTACGTACTTTCGAGAGAAAAATTCTTTATCGAGACTATACTGTATGGCCGGAAATGTTTCTATAATTTTTTAACTAAGCCTCAATCAACAAATTAGTATCCTTGATTTTCGTCTTATTTTGGCCTCTAGAATTTCCCATTAAAATTTTTCTCAGGGATGGCCGAGCACCCTGTATATTGCACGTCATTTGTATCGATGAACATTTTATTCGTCGTGCATAAAACGATTCGTCTCTATTTATTGTACTGGTTACAAAGAGCGGAGAAAAAAAAGTAATACATAAACACGCGAAAGAACATAATTTATGAAATGAATTTTCAAACGAGTATTATAAATACCGAGGATTATTCAGACGAGCAAGTGCATCGAGATACTGCAGCACAATTAAATAATTTGCATTTATTGAAACGCATCGCTCGCGACGATAGCCTCGAAATTTCGATAAAACGATTAGCTCTCGTTCCCAGTGATTTTCAGCGCCTAAACGATGCGTTTCGCGTTCGCTGGCGGCTCGTCAACCTTGGAATAATTAATTAATTAAATCGAGGTGCCTCGATTAGCGAGAACCGTGGAATTCTGTAACCGAGTGAGACTCGCACCAGAAAATAGAAAAGATGATCTCTTATTCTGCTCGAATTTCTAGCGCGGCGAGTGTTATTATTACACGTGTCAGAATATTAAAGTCGTCTGGTTTTTTCTAACTTGCAATAGAATATCAGTCCTCTTCTGGATGACAATTCAGATGTTTTTTCGCGGAAAGGGGCTGTAAATATCGAAAATAGAGAGAAGAGGGAAGAGTACAAAAATGTCTGCTCTTAGATCGATATAGATTTGTCGTTGAACCCGGTGGAAACGTGACTCCAGATAGCATCGAACTTTCGTGAACTCTCTCCGGGATGGTTTCTAAATTTTCGTTTTCGTCGTTTGAATTCGGGTCGTGGAGGATACGGGCGCGATTGATCTTCTCCGTTTCGATTAAACGACGCATCCATCCATGCTCGTTACGAAAACCTCCTGCGGGTACCAGTATGAGGACGGAAGATGAAACGTAAGAATTAAACGTCAAGCTGTTTCGGAGCACCGGCCACGAAAAGATGAACGAGTTAATAAAATATTATTATCGACAGCGTTTCGATTACGTAATCATCAAAGTTACACCTCTAAATAAAAAATAAACTTTCTATTTTCGATTTATTAATTTTTATTATATTCATTACTGATTAAAACGATGTTCGAAGGAGCAGGTTCGTTTGTTCGATTCAATATGCTTTAACAGCCGAGCGAATTCTGGTATTTTAACGCTTCGGCTTGAAATATTCGAGGAGAACGAGGAGAAATAAAGCTGAGAAAAAAAAATGAAATTTCTCCGAGCCCCCGTCGTCCTCGTTTTATTTCTTTATGAAATTTTTTCCCTCCCGCGTGTATAAATTTAACTCGTTCCTTTTTATATTCCTGGATATAAGTTCGAAGTTCCGTTACCTCGAGAGTTTCGAAGTCGAACTGCAAAATTACATCGTGAAACTTCTTCTTCCTTTCGAATCATTTTACCATGATCTTGACGTTAAATCGTTCTTTCGAATATCACCTTAGAACAATTGGTAAATCGTTTCTGGTTTCTCGCGTTATCGTTCCGTTTAGAAAATGGATGGATGTTAGCTGGCGAACGAACTTTGAAATCGTGCTATTTCGGGGAAAAAATGCCCGCGTACGAGTCCCGTGCACTCTGAATTTTCATCTCCGCGGGAAATCCCGACGATCCTTCGGCTGGATACGTGTAAACGCGGGATCCGCAGCGGTTGGCAGGGATCCAATGAAATTTCGCATCGACCGCACAAAAGCGCGTTCCTTTCGGCCGACATTTCGCGAACCCGGCTGCGAGATAATTTTTAAAAATCCGCTTGGCACCAGACACGGAAACCGAGGGGTTTTAAGGGGGTCTTTTGCTCCGTAACGCTAAAAAAAAAGCCGTCTCTTTCTGAATTTTTCTACTCAAACGCTCGCGATAATAGCTTTTTCAAGCTTTGCGTTTTTATCGGTCGACAAGATGTCTCGTAAACAATATCTACGATCGTGTACGCCGTTCTAAATAGCAGAATTTCCAGAAAATCTATCTCGTAACGCAATAACGGTTACGCCAACGGACTGTAACTTGCTTAACGATAGCAATTTCGATCGACCATGGACTGTTTTTAAACCATTCGAAAACAAAATTACAGGGACAACTAATTTTCGATTTTATGAATTCTCAAGTCACAAGATTTTAAGAGGAAATATTCGATTTTCTAGGCTCACAAACCACCCCTTTTGGTCCACATCATGTTTCGTTTCCGTGGATGAAAAATTTGCAAGAATTATTTTTAAATAGAATTACGTGTGTGCATCGACTACGACGTGCAGTGGAGACGTTTAACAGTAATAATTCGCGATTTTTCAGCGCTGGTAACGTTCAGGAAACTTGTCGTCGGCTCGAATCCTTACTTATGTTAATTGGGGAACACGTCGAGTTCGAAGGGGCGAAATTGCCGGGATTTTTCGAGGCGACGCGCACCCGGCTCTGCAATTAAATATTTCTTTGAAGTGTCTCGTTAGCGCCGCGGCTCGTTTCGCGCGTCGGCGTCGGGAATTCGGAGAACGCGCGATTTTCAACCCCGTTCGAGGCGCGCAGTTCTTATTATATATAACCCCTTCGTCATCGTGCTGGATGATTCACGTGCTGGACTGTTTTTAGATCGGGGATCGTCGACGCGAGCTGCGATTCCCGAGCATCCAACGCGCTCCTCGATACTCCCAAAAATTGACCCTGAAAAGATAGAGTTTCGATCTTGGCCGATGGGAAATAGGGAGGAAATTCAGCAACAGAAATCGCGTAGAAATTATTTACCCCTGAAGTAAAACTCGTAGTATTAAAATATTTGTTGCTTTTTCGCGGGAGAAAAATAATATAAATTCGTATGGGGTGAGTTTCAGTATCGAACAACGTAGGGTAGTGAATCTAATATACGAATAATACAATTGCAACAGTGGTACAGAGGAAAATGGAGAATAAAATAATTCTATAATATTAAGGAATATGTAACGTGCTAACAGCATAGTGTATCAGTAATATCCTCCTAGGAGACCATTATTGCATTTCATGCAAATTGATGTTTACTGCTTTCGAAGTGCAAACAATTTAGAACGAGGATTTCCGTAGAATAGCTAGGAGTTCTTTTCTGGTCTCCCGGAACGATTATGGCCCATTATCGCGAGACAAGGGAGCTTAATGTTAACCACGGATCCTAACAAAATGCTCGCTGTTCGATAATCGTTCTTTGAAATATCGTTGGTGGTCGTCGCGAGTAATTATCGCGACGATAAAATGGCTGCAACCGACAACTCGGTATTTAAAGAATAGTTTACGGGGGAGGGGACTCGGAAACTTTTAAACAATTTACGAACCGCTAATTACCGCGCGCGGCCATTTTCTGGACGACCTCATCGTTGTTTCAATTATGGCTATTAATTAATTTTAATTACTTTCCGCGTTAACGCGCGTCCGCTGTGAAATGGTAATCGATTGCGTTTCCAACGTTGGATGTCGCGGCATGCAATGTTTCCGTTATCCGAGCCAAAAATAATCGTTTCGGGGTGATATCGGAGCTTTTCGATTTACGGTTTCGCTGAAAATTAATACAAATTCGGATCGAATCGGTTGCGGGAAAATTTCTCTGTGTTAATTGTCTCGTACGCCGGTTACTGCAAGTGTATTCGTAACAAAGCGTTCCCAGGGTTTCGATTCGAGTTCGACTATCAATTTTTGGTAGCGAGAGTCGAACCTTCGATGTACAATTTCCCTGGACGGGTTCATCGATCGTAAAACAAATTTCTATAAATATATTGTACGCCTCTGGTACAAATCTTTGGAGTACATCGTGATATTTCAAGCTGGTTCGTTGCAAAATTGTCGAGTAATCGTTGGGAATTTAATATTTTCACGCGATACGTCGATCGACGAAAGAAGTTTCTGTGCATATTAGTCATTTGTTGTCGCGCATATCGCGTCCAGGCAATTTTGTTTCCGTAACTTTCGGCAGCTGCCGTATTTATGGACACTGGACAATTGATTTATGACTTTCAATACGAGCCATACGGTCCGCTACAGTCGAACGATGCTTAACCCTCTGCTGCATAATGTAACCGATCGGAAACCTAATAAAGACAATCCTGGTAAAGTTCAATGAGGCAATTTTACGGGGTTTTGAGCTTAATGTTTTGTTATGGGGACATCTGACAGCTCCACAAGTTCACCCACTTATTGTCCTCAATATTCTTTGCTAAAACTGAAATTAAAATTAAAATTAAAATTCTCTTGGAACCGACGATTTCGGTCGAGTAAAATTATTTTAAAACTCACATATCGAAGCTTGGATAAAATTTATTTTATTCGGATATGAGTGGCCCTGAAAGGGGTTCATGAAGTTCAAAAAAAAAAATGAAAAAATATATCCGGAATTCCTGTTGCTCGCGTTCTTCCACGTCGAAATAAATTTTACTCGTTCGAGATAAAGGATTTTGAATTTCAGTTCAGTAGCGATTGTTGGTTATGAGGTTGTCCTCGTGAATCATGTATTTCCGTTCGTCGAATTTGGAGGAATAAAGAATACCAGCTTCCTTTTGTATCTATTTTTATTTTATACAGTTGTATTGGAAATGAAAAAGAAAGATTCACATGAGAGATCACTGAACTTCAAGGTTTGTTTCTTGGTAATTGGAATAATTATTATTTCTCGTAGAACTCCGAGGGGTAGTTTTAGTCTTCGATTCCTATAAAAGGAAGCGTCGAAACTGGAAACTTCGCGATGGGAATTTGGTTCCAGCGAGAATAACTCGGCCAATTTCATGGACGCCTCGCGTTGGGCGAAAAATCGCGCGAAACTCGTAAACGCGTCGCGTAGCAAGCGCCAGGGACGACGAAGAAAAAGTCGAGTCTCGACTTAATATCCCCGGGCCACAACGGATTCTTTGTTGGCTCGCTGGGCGAACTTAATCTCTGGGCGCGTACGAGAGCGAAATGAAACCGCGCACGGTGGCTCCGAACGCTCGAAAAACGATCAAGAATACGTTTTCTCGTTGCTCGACTAAATTCTTTCCCTCGCCATATTAACTGCCGCGTCGTTTACGAGCAACAAGAACCTTTCGAAAAGCCAGGAGCATCAGAGACGTTGAAGAAAATGAATGTCAGGTGCAATTTCCAATTTTAAACAAAACTCGTGCAATCGATACTGAGATCTTTTGAGCAGGTTTATTAATGGAACTTAATGTTTGCTTCGACACGCGTGTGTTTGGTTTTATACCTACTGTGTACAGAGGCATTAGACGTCGAGTGACGCTCATAGATATTTATGTATGTACATACATAGTTATAGATGGATGGTTATTCTTCTGTATGAAAAATGTGAAAATCGATAGCTTTTTTCTATTTTCTGAATGAAAGTCGAGTTAAGTTATGATGATATTAAATTATTCGACTAGATTGCTGGTTTCAGTTTGCTTGGCTACGAGACTCCGTGCGGAAAAGCCCTGCGACGTGTCGTGGGCAATGTCGGTGCAGATATCGATCGGTCCGGGGTAGTCGCAGCTTCTCTTTAAGTCATCCGGGGCCCGGGACCACCCACGCATCCGCCCCTGATTCAACCCCCGGCCGTTCCCGCGCCCCCCCTTTCCCATTCCACCCACGCAGCCTGCAGTTTCATCCACCGAGGGCACCCTCGTCCATCTTTCCCTCTCTGTCTCTGCGTTTTCGCTGTCGCTGGTTCTCTTCAAGGTTCCGTCGTATCGACGCGCACAACCGTCCCTTTCCTTTCGATCTTCGCGCCCTGCTCGATTTTCCCTTTTTCCCCCCATTTCCACCACCTGGAACAGTCTGGTAAATTCTGTTCGATCTTTTTGTGGAATCGAGGCTGGGTGGAATTCACATTTGGGTCCTTTCGAAATGTTTTGGCTGATGAAAATTGTCACTGAAACTGGTTTTGTTAAAGAAAACACTGCTTATTTTCTACTCCTTCCAAAGAGTATTTACGAAATACTTTTATTACGAAAGTAGCATGATGGTAGATGCACCGGATTGAAGCAACCCCATACAATATTTATGCTTCCTGAGGACTGTGTTAATACACTTGGTAGTATCTTTCAAACAAAAACTGTCTTTCTGTTCTTCTATTTCAACAAGTAACAGAGATCGTACAAAAATGTATGGATAGTTGGACTTTTGGTCTTTCGAGATTTTTGAACGATCTACGATCTCTGTTGGGCGTCGTGAAATCTTTGACGAGGATATCGCGACACGGTTTCGCTCGTCGCGATCGCATAGAATGCGGTTGGTTTCTTTGTTAATGCCTGGAATAGCGTCTCGAGGCGTAATCTGTTATTCATAGTGGACTCTCCTCCTATCCCGCCCACGCAGTCTGTGGCCTCATCCGCGGGTGTTTCTATCGGGAGAGTTCGTTGAATCATCGCGTGGCCGTCTCCGCGAAGCCTTTTCACTCTTCGGGGGTCCGTCCTCGCCCAGCTTCTGGCTTTTGTCCCTTTGGTAAGACTTAAGTGCCACTCGCTGGGAGTATTTTCGATGTTCAGCCGAGAACTTGACACCGTTCTCGCCTCGCTTTCCCGTCCGCTTCGCGAATTTTCCTTCGGCCTTTGTTCGAACGGTGTTTGCCCAGGCGCGAACCGTATCTCTTCTCGCGTCCTTCGAGAATCTCCACGAAAATCTCCAGCAGAAAAATCACAACGAAACTCTGGATCGTTGACAAATTAACAATCTCGAGACTCGACCAAATATCTCCTCAACCCCTTGACGTACGATTTTATTTCAAATAATTTGTCGAACCTATACTATTTAATTTTAAATGGCCACGAAAAAGAATAGATTTGTTTCATGAATGCTGCTATGGGATCGCGGAAATAAAACTGCCGTTTAGATTTAGGAAATATTTTATTGGCCTATGCGCTGCGATGGTTCGCTCTAGACTGGGCCCATGCGGCCACACATTCACTCACATACATACATTCGCGAATTCAATTGTTTTTCACACTCATCCTTGTCGCTCGGCCCGGCGGCGAGGAAGTCTCTTCCTTACCTGTCGCCGGCCGCTACACTGCTTTAAATGTAATAATATGTTGACGTTAACCCTTGAGTGGATTATCGGGGCAAGTTTAAACCAACAATTATTTAATATAAATCAATGTAATTATTCGAAAATTTACGTAATCCTTAGTTCATTATTTGATTTCCATTTACCAATTTGGTAAAAATCACCATTAAGTAAAATAATTCAGTCGAGATTCAGAGTCCACTTAAGGGTTAATACATAAGACTCGATGACGAAGTGAGTAGCCTTATGATTGTGAAACTTGAGCTCCAGAACTTGTAACGAGTCAGTCTCTATGAAAAAGAGAACCGAAATATTTAAAAAAGAAATTTCGAACACCGAACAATATCGCGTGATGAATATTCTTGGAAATTATAATTGCTTCCCCGACAAAGGTGTGCGTGATTTTCGTAGAAGACTCTTGGAGGGCTCGGTAGCGCGGTCTCCGGCAATTCCGAGCGTATGAAAAATGAAAAGGCAGGAAGTGGCTGACCGGCCATTCTCCTCGGTGGCCGCAGCCAAGGCGTTTTCTGGGGTTTTCGCGTTTCCAGAAGGTTTTCCCAGCGAGAAGCCGCGAGTATCGATCTCTCAGCCTCGTGTACGAAATCTCCATCCGCCCCCGCGCTTCCCACCCCCGTGTGCTTCGTTCGTTATACTCGTTGGCGGGGTTCGGAGGGCGTGAGGGGTGGTCGAGACGTCAGGAACGGAGAAGAAAGGGTGGAAGGCTTCAGGACGACGAAAGCGGGAGAGTCTTGGACTGCATTCGTCGCTAAATGCGGTCCAAGATAATGGCTCGGGGTCATCCGCGGGGCTATCTGCCTTTGCTAGCTCCAAGATCATGCTTTCTCGGCTGCTACGTGACGCTCGAACCTTATTTATTTATTTATCCGGACCGCTCTTCGAGGGGCGATCCGCCAGTTTCGGATAAAAACGACGATTTTTATATCTTTCGATGTTTCCTCAACGATTCGACTCTTGGAAATACATTTTCGTAGAGGGAATAATTTCACAATGGACGAAGTTACTTTTCAATAAAAGAGTGCACTCTTGAACATGGACAACTTTTTATTTTAGATAAATACATAATATTAAGATACTAACGCAGTCTTTGCAACAATTCTGTCGCGTAATGGAGTCTAATAATAAACGAGTTATTAATGTAATTTGCGACCACAATTGCGAGAGATACGGAGTTGTTATTGTACGGCTTCTGTCCGAACTAGGAAAAATCTCTATAGAGCGCTAACGATCCAGAACAACAGATCGCAATGATCGATCGTCTCATAAATTATGCAATTTTGTTTAAACGATCGCAAAGTCAGTTATCGTGCAACACATTCGCGCTGTATGTCTGTGTAGCGAATCGATGCAATAAATCGACGCATCTACGGCCTCTTTTAGTTCGTAGTCGTTGAAAAAGATCAAGTTTTAAATTGAATCCCTTTATGTTCGCGATCGCGATTCTATATCTGCCCCGGCGAAAGCGCCGAAGTCCAAAGACCGTCTTCGAACGGCTCTCCCTCTCTCTCGAGATTGTTATAATAATGCAGTCCGTGGCACAAAAGAAGCGTATGGAAAGTGGTAGATAAGTTGCTGAGACCCGTATCATCGTTTAAGAGCTCGCGAAACTCGGCAAATTAAGTCTCTTTATTCTCTCTCGGTCGCGGTACGATTTTTCCGCGATGGGAACTCGAACAAAAGTCGAGTCGCGGACGCTTCTTCGCGGGTAATTGCAACACTATACTTACCAGGACAATTACACAAAATTACGCGACCACCGCAGGATGCTAAAGTATTATATTTAACGCGGGTGGCAAGTTTGAAAGAGGACGTTCACTGTTTTCGTTCCTTCTTTCGGTGCAGTAACTTTGCAAATGATTCGAGTGTCGTCAAATTTACCGTCGATAGAAGGATGTATACTTCTCAAAAGTTTTTAGCTAATTGTGCTGGGGAAAAAATTTTCATCTATATTTCAGCGAGTTCAGATCAAAGCTCTTCAAAGCTCAGAAAAACTGTTTTTAGCGTAATAATTCCGCGATGATTCGAATGTCGTAAGGTTTAGACACAATATGAAATTTCTTCTATTTTTTATTTTAGAAAACTCTCAGTGTTCTAGAATAGTCCTCACGGCGCGGTCCATATGTACAGTAAGGAGCATAACTGAACCAATAATCACAAGTTTTGTACAGATCATTATTTACATAATATTAAAAATAAATGACATATTAAATACTGGCATGTTATAAAAACCTTTAAGCGATCCGCGTTTTACCATGATTCTGGGGCAAGTGCCGTGGGGTTCATCACAGTCCTCTTACCAAAAGGCAAAGCCTTCTCCACTCCGTGGCCAGATCCTCCTAGAAAATCCTTATCTTACTACACGTGTCGTGCAGCACCATGACTTCGGGCCATCAGCCACACGCACGGTAACTTTGAAGATCGGCGATCGGGCTCCCTATCGCCGACAAATAAACAAAACATCCGCGACTTTTAGAATTCGTCGCGCCTCGAGTATCAACTACGTCGGCCCAAGTCTGATGACAGACTTATGGTTCCGGTATCGACACTTACGCTACTCTTGAGAATCTGGTCAAAGCCCCAAATGCATTAACACTGACACGTGCCACCCCTTGAAAAAGGAATTGACGCTAACAGGCAAGTATTTGACGTGGCACAAAACCGAGTAAATCTATTCTTTTTTTCATTGCCAAACGAGAAGATATTAAATGCTAAAAAAATTTCTTACGTTACTTCTAACTGTGATAAAAATAACTGTAATGTTTACTTTTTAATATTCTCTTATATTCTTAGCAATAAATAATGATTTATTAAGAAGCGTTTGGGTATCGAAAGGGGTGAATGTAAGTTTGAATTCGTTAATTTCCACGTCGGAAATGGCGTAAAAATTCATGGTCCCGTTGAGCGTTGTCGGTGCACGTGGCCGAATGGTGGGTCCAGCCTTAACCCGACAGATTCTGAGGACGGTCGTGCACAGGACCCCGTGTGCCGTTAGCAGGATTTATGGCCGCCTCGATATTAAAACGCAAACGTAATTTACGAGCGGGGCCGCGCACAGCTGCCGGCGACGCGGAGGCGTGCGCTCCGGTCTATCAATCGTGTTTTGCATGAAAAGGAGTAAAATAAAGCGACCGTTCCGCGGTTCCCACGTGCTACCCGAATGAGAATCTCGTCTGTCGACAACGAGGTTAACCGTGTACGTCGAACGTAACGAGCTTTCGTGCACCGAAACGATCACGGTTAACATTTTCGTCGGGCTTATTAACCTGTTGAAACGAACACTTCCTCGAAATACCATTCATCGTTGTCAATAGATTTTATATTTTATCGGGGTTGGTAACTTTCGTTACCTTAACCATCATCGTTCCAACGTTCCAATGTTTTTCTCCGCATAAAGATCAATTATAATAAAAATTTGGGACTACGAATTTCGGGAATTAAAACTGTCTTTATTGGGTATCAGGTGTGTTTCTCTGGAGAAAGGCTCGAACAGCCCTATTGGACGGTCTCAGAAGTATCGATGGCGTTGGAAGAGCAGAAATGTTTCGGTGAACGTTGTCGGTTCGATATCGATTTTCGCGGTCGGATCTTGGAAGACGTGGGCCACACGTTCGCGTGCGGCGACCGAACTAATTTCCATACCACGAGCCCGGGACACGAGTGTTTATCCTATTATGTTTGGGAATTATCTGGCGCGATAGCGTCACGATTTTCGGGTCGCCGTGGATGGCGGTATCGCGCCATTCGAGGGTTATCTTTATTTGTCGCGGTGGACGCGTTTATCTCGAGTCCCCGCGACTGCTGTACAAGGCCTTTTTTGCAATTCCCAATTAAGCAGATCCCGCCAGATAGTTGTTCTACGACTAATCTATGCTCTATGTTTTCTCTGTCCCGGGTAACCGTGATCTCTGGTAGCGATCGTACCTGACCGATACCACCAGCCACGCTTTCTACCGATATTTATTGCTTTACCAAGGTATTTGAGATTAAATATTCCTTTTTTTGCTATTCTACGTATACCCCGTGGAATTTAGGAGGATCGAACGATCGTTAAAAACCGATCGTAACCGAATCTTAATCCGGTCGAGCAACGATTTCGTCGAAAATACGTCCCTTGGTTCGCTACATTCGATCAGAAATGTTTCTCCCGGTCACATCGGTCCGTAACTCGAGTTTACTCGACCGCGAAACTAGCATTACGTCGGTCTACCGACGTCAAGTAGCGTGCAAGCTGATCGTAGAATTTTACAAATAAATCCGACTTGGCGAGCCCTGTACCGTCATCGTTTTTTAACTTGCCTCGCTCGTTTTTAAGAATTTATTTAGTTTTCTTATTCGAAACGTGGAGGTCAAGAAGATCCAGGGTCATTCCTGACCCATACCAAATAGAGTCTCGAGTCTCGTTGTAAATAAAAAATATAATATAAATAATAATATCCGGAAAGTTAGACACTGAAAAAATCGTGCTCGCGTGAAAACATTTTTCTATAATTAATATTCCATCGATTTCGTGCACCCGTCTGCGTAAAACGAAGGCTCTCTATTTTTCAAGCCTATTCTGGGTCGTTGAAATTCCACGCGATTCCCGGTTACGTCCCGTGAATACGCGATGTCGGTTAAGGGTTAAGAACCTTTCTTCTGTGACGCAACTACGTTTCAAGTCCTACTCCCTCGGTATAATGATCGCCTGGGAGTAGTTTACACGTTCGTGATCTTTGAATCGAGAGTCTTCAGACTTGGTATTCTAAGCGCCACTTCGCAGAATAACATTCGCTGTTCCTTCGTCGAATCCAGAATTTCCCCAACTTGCTTTAACGTTCTGATTTAAGACATTTGCGTTTACTTTTTTTATTGGTTTAAAATATCGGGTGAAAGGTTCCGTCGCCCGAAGGGGGTTAAACTGGTTGGAAGTAACTTTTTCTAAGCAGAGTATATTGGATCGAGTTTGCTCGCAAGTTCGCGTCGCGGCGTCTTCATTTTGTTTCTCGTCGAGTTCGTGATTCCTTCTCCCACCTCCCATTGCCTGACTCTACCGCGGAGCAGAATGCAAATTTCGTTGGCGACCAAGTTTGCAGAATTGCGCGGGAAATTGAACTCGCGTCGGCCGCTTTGAATAATTCAGAAGTTTACGAGTCGCGCGATAGGAAACTGGCGAAGGCGCGATAAGTTTCGCGATTACTTATTAAGGTAATTGAAAGTATTAGAAACGAATAGCTTATCTGTTGATACAAATAGAAATTAATTCCCGAAAATATTGCATCGAGAATCCTGATTTGTCTCTGGAAAATTTTTCAGTCGCATTTTCTCGACCCATTATCGGTTATTTTCGGATAACGTAATACACCTTTCATCGATCCACGCAAAATGGAACAGTATAATGGGATAGAAACGGTGGGAAATTAGGGATAATACGACGAAATCTAAATTTAGAAACGCACAGCTGGGCCGAGGCAAAGGCAAAGAATTTAAATAAAAAGGTCTCTCTTCCGGAAGAAAGAACATCGATACGTTTATCCAATCGTTATCGGGACATCGTAAAAGAACAAAAGCTTTGTAACGCTGTTCCGGCTCACACAACCCCGCGAATAAGCGTGTCGCGAAAACGATGCAAATACAAAGGCTCCAGAGAAAACTTGAACGTTCGTTGCACGGTGCAAAAATTGAAAATATGTAATCGTTTCTGTTTACGTTATCTCGATCTATTCACTTGTTACGTATTGGTAAATCTTAATTCGATTGCACGTGCACGTAGAGTCGACTTGGAAACATTTTCGTCGCCGGTAGTTCGTCATTTGGCAAAACGGATACGTCGATTCTCGAAGCATCGAGTTTCCGTGATCGACTCTCGCTGTATCAGCGGGAACTCGTATTTCAGGACTTTGTTGGGAAATTGTGGGGGTGGTTTTGCGCCCCCGAGAGTTTCCTAGGGGTTTCGATATTCGCTGGGAAGAGAAGTCGATGAAGCGGCTTGGAACGGAAGTTTTCGTGCGGTTTTTGAACTAAAAGAGCACGTTTCGGGCTGGGACTGGGGAATTTCTGGAAAGTCTGAGAGATATTCTGAATATTTCATCCCTTACGGTCCGGTGACGTGGCAAAGTTGGAGCTAGTTTTACCGGAAGTATATTTTGTTAGTTTATGGGAACTGTTCGTGGCGTTGATGAGCGTTTGCATATCTGAATAAATTTCTCCTCGCTACACGCTGTCGTTTCGAAATTCGACGATACCAATTTTAATGGTCTACCTCGAATCTTCAATTTTTTTCCAACAGATTACAAATTCCAATACTAATATTTGAGTTACTTAAGACGGAACGGTTGATTGCAAGAAATCAAGGGGAATTTACCATTTTTCCCCGTAGAACGGAACGATTTAAATACAATGAAGAATTACGGGTTCTCGCAGTGAAAATTAATGGCGTTTCAATTAAAAGCGAAGATAATCGAGAATCGGCCGTGCACCGGCGATGGATTCGCTCGGTCGCGATTAATTGTGATTGTACACAGAGTCTAGTACGGCTAATTGAAAATTTATATTCGCGTAACAACCGTTATTACGTACGATTACTTAATTGTAGGATGCATCGGCGATAATTGCGAACTACGGGCGTCGACGAAACTCGGTGTCTCCCGGCTCAGGCGATTAATATTAAATTGCAACCAACGTGTAACTTCAAAGACGCTGTTACGTCGTGGGTTTGCACTTTCCGCGCGATTCTCGTCAAACGGAAGCCACTCGACGCTGCACAAAGCTCTGGTCCCTCGCGAGGCGCACGCCGCCAGAGGAATGTCAATTATTCCGCGAATGGAATTTCTGCCCCCGACGGATGCAGAGCCGCTCGCGTGTTCCCCGAAAGATGCGGGAAATTCGAGTGTCTCGGTGGCCTCTGCTTTCGTTTGATGCGTTTTAGCTCGATGGACGTCGATTTGATCCGCGAGCGAAACGAGGGTGGAATCTTGGGGAAACTCGGGGCTGTTTGCGTGGAATCGATCGCTTCCATTCGTTACGCAACGAAGGTTATTTTAGAATTTAAATTATTTGGCAATAATTGGAAGCTATTTGGCAATCGATCGGTAATGGCTATTTGATTCATGCACCGTGTTAAGGAAACCACTCTGACGGCTGAAAATAGAGGCAATTTTCAAGAATTTTTTGGACGTAACTGTAGAAACTTTGTCTGATAAATGTTTAATGTTTACGAAAGTACATTTCTCGAACTAGTTCTTGTAAAAATTTTATATAAAAATGTTAATTATTATAGCTGTAATAGGAACCAGCGTGAGAGGCCTCCAAAAAATTCTTAGAAACGGGCAAAAAATCATTAGAAAGTCTAAAATTTTATAAGCGACAATGTTTGACTATGTACAGTTCACGTTCGTATTTCTTTACATATTTTCCCCCTTATATTAATTGAATGAAAGTTTCTTCTTTAAGGGGCCATTCTACCTTATGGGCACAAAAAATACATGTTCCTTTGTGATTTTTTTTTAGGGCTATTAAAGAGCGATTAATTCCGGGTTTTGTGGATACATTTATTATATATTTAGCTATATTTACGAATTTTTGCAACGCAACATATCTATTGATTACGCTGCTTTTGTTGATCAACAAACAACAGGTTTTACGAACGGCGCCCGACTGCGTATGTGATATCTTGCGAAAAAGTATCCGAAATCCAAAAACCAACGATATTCTTAACCCATTTGCATCATCGCTCTACTTAAGCTTCCGCATCGAAACATCAGCGACGTTCAACTGACGATAGTAAACAGCGGAATATTCCGCGCTTGGTGATAGTAGACAGTCGCGGCTCGCGGAATATTCCGCGCTTGGATGCAAATGGGTTAATATAGATGAGTGTGGTGATAGCATGAACTAGGATCTTTTCAAAACAACAAAAAATGGCAGTTTTTTTGCGAAAAAATACTAAATATTTTCATATATTCGGTTGTTTTGTTAATAAAAAAAAAAAGTATTGCATATATCGCAATTATCCTAGTTGATGCCATAGAGAGTTCTAAAGTTCTATAAATTTGATGTTGATATTTTGAATAGTTTTTATGTTATCGTCAACGCAGTGCCGAAAAATGTAGTTTTTAAAAAACAGCTTTAAAGTTTCAAAAACCTGCACGCGGTACATTTCAGCAGGCTATAACTTCGTTAGTTTTTCAAATTTCTATTTAATATTTGGTAGATATATTTTCGAGACTACATACTAAAAGAAAATGCAAAAAAAATTCAATTTTTTTAATCCCACAAAGTAGAAAGGCCCCTTAAATTATAAATATTGCGTGAGAGAGTTTATTAAAAAGTTGCAAGAAAAATAGAAAATAGCTTCATCTTCACGAGTTGCTTGGGGCTTATTGTGCAGTTTTCGGTGCAGCCCGAGTTAACTGTAATCTATTCAACGCGGAAATGAATGCTGCGGCTGCGATCGGTGCCTAACTCAATACTATTGATCGTTTATTAACGCAACACGGACCGATGCGTGTAAGTTTAATTGACCTCGTTGAGGACGGGTTACCCGTGCACGCAGATGGAACGGTGGTTCGATCGATTTTAATTATCTCCTCGTAATTATCTCGCGTTTTGTAACGCGATCGACGAGGAGACCACTGGAGGCGGAAAAAATGAGACGTTGACCCGGGGAAGAGACTCGTTTCTCGTAGAAAACTTCCTTGAACGATTATTAGAATAAGATTTCTAAAAATATACAGGGATAATACTTTCTTCACTGATATGAATCACTCTATCTCGCTCTTCTAGCGATAAATCGAGGCAGATCCCTTAATACGCGTGCAAGTATAATCAGCGATAAGATAGATGTATTTAAATATCTTGAATTTACGTTTCACACAATCGTAAATTCTACCTCCACTATAAAAACTAAATATTTTGTCATACTATCTCTTTCTAAACAATTTAAGCGATGGCTAATAAACCCTTGTTTGCCTAGTTTAATTACTCGACGTTCGAAGAAACGAATACCGGAAGTTAATTGCTGGTGGACCAAACTTGGGGAAAAAGTGTCCGCGGAAAAGTCAACAATCGTGTCCCCCAATTAGCTCGAAGGTACGATACAATGAAATGCGCGACTAGAATCGAGAAACGGCGATTAATGGTCGCTAGGGAAATTAATATCGAAGAAAAAACGCGAGTTTTCCGTAGTTTGTCCGAGAATTAGAGAACCACCGCTAGATTCGTACGTGCGTCGTAATCGAGACTCCGGAAGATTAAAATCCGACGGGTCCCGCGGAGAATATCGAAGAATTATGGCCCGTGGGGCCGGTTTATGCTCCTGATCCGCTTTGTTTAATATCGCTGGCAACCCTTATTTCCAACCATCGTCGTCGAGTTTTCCGCGTTACAGCGGGGGTTACGTTTCGAAATCGCAATTAAAGCACGACGATTAAGGCCGATTTGTATTCAAGTGGCGGTAATGAAACAATAATGGCGGCCGAGATAACCGTGTCGGGCGCATTCCTTCGTCCGTCATCATCATTATCATCCATTGTCATTACCGTGACGTTTTGCTCGTGCCAGTTTGCGTATCCCACGTGAGATTCATTATCCAATTTGTCGCGAACCCGCTGACACGCTTGGTGGCGGTTTTTCTTATGCGATTCCGCAACTACTGCAAATTGCCCGGTCGCGCGATTATACTTCCGCCATTGCGGGTTTCGAGGCCTCCAGCAGGGCTGATTCTCCAAATTTGTGCTGCATTTGATTAAAGTTCAAATTTTTGGCTGATAAATTTTACGAATTAGCGATAGGTGAGGAAATAGGAATTCGAACGTTCGTCGGTGTTTGAATATTAGTCGAACCTCGATATCGTTGAAAAATAAAATCTACGTTTTCGAATAGCAAATCAAGTTCCTTGAGCTCATCGTCCATTCTGAAATGTTGTTTTCAAACTCACGTGGAAAATGAAATACGTATTTAACAAGACCACTTCGGTAAGCAATGAAATTTTCTCAAGAAACATTCTCAAAGTTATTTCTAACTATTCGAAATATTTTCCGAGTCTTGAATAAACGCTGCGATATTTTCTCGTCCCAACGTGACGTTTTCCCGTGGCCCGTGGGCGTTTGACGAAAACCACATTTGTACGTGTTCGAGGCGATGTGTGTCATGAAGAATTAAGAACTTGTGTCTCGTTGCTTGTTATTATAAGGAGTACAGAAATAATTGTCCGAGCAAGCGGAATTAAACGTTTCCACTCTGCACACTTTCTCCGTAGTATGTCCAGCATTATAGTTACAGAAAACCTGAGAAAAATATTGTACGACCGGACGTGTACGTTTTGTTATGTAACGACCACGTATCGCACGAAGATAAACGCGATAGTTGTGCGTGACGCGGGAATAAAATTTAGTACGCAGGTAGAGATAAAATTAATATTCCGGTATGGTATGCGAATAGCTTCGATTTTGAGTCGCTTGAAAGAAATTTAAGCAGTTTCTAGCCTCTCGTTCGTTTGCACGATAGCGTTTCCGTTCTTGGTCTGGCGAACGTTCCCCGCGAAATCTGACCTGCGTTCCCTGAATGGGGGCTCCGGGTATTACTGTGACCCTGGAATTAAGCGGTTCCTCGCGAAGAAACCCGTTCATCAGGGCGTCCCTTTGGGCCTGGCTCTCTCTTTGTGAGAAAACGGGCGGCCGACACGATTCGCTCCGTGAGGCTCGACCCACGAAATTCTTCGACGAAACTCTCCGGCTCCGTGATCGCGCCAAACCGAAAACAAGACGACCAAGACAGCGAGGCTTCCACCGAGTGCAACGATTTATCCTACGATGAGTCGTATCTCGAATTACAGCGAAGCTCGTTGCCCTGGAAGCACAAAGTTTCGCGACTTAACAACAGATTCACGCGATCCGTCCACCGCGGGGGTTTCGCGTTCCATAATTAAAGTTTACGGGAACCTGTAACCACGACGAAGCTGTTCAACCGCGGTGTTAACGTTACGTGTTTGTACGATCTTGCATTAAAATCTCAAGTCGATCGCGTGGATAGTTTACTTGCAGAAAATTCGTAAGCACCTTCGGATTTTAAACGAGAATATTCGCTTGAAAAGTTTTGATATTGAGAACCTCGATATTGGTAAGAAAATAATCTTTCTCGATATATTCAAGATCTTTATTTTGTAATTATAAAAAACGCTTCGATACGTAATCGTCTGGTGTCGATGGAGTATCGGTCCCCGTCGTTGGCGATAATTGTCCAATCGTGGCGGGAAATCCTTAAGTCTGTGATCCCCGTTGGATTTCCGGACGTACGTGTTTCGAGCGCATGTAAATCGCGATCAGGGAATCGTTTCCGTCGGGGTAGTCAAAGGGACGTGTTCCATTTAATTGGAGAAAACGCAATCAACCGAGTCGCGTGATGCTCGGGGACAGGCCAGTCTCCAATTAATTTAATTAATGCCTCGTCGTTGTCATCGGGAATCCTGCGTGAATTTCGCGAGTCGTTGACTCCATTGCGAGCTTCTGCAGTTAGGCTGGATGATTCGAGAAGAATAATCACGTTCGTTTTACGTTCGAACAAGTAATGAGGAGATCCTTCCTTTTGGATAAATAATTTCAATACGTTCTCATTGAAATAACGTTCCAGTACAGATTTATTGCCATACAATTTCGAGGACCAAGACGGAGAATGGACGTCGTAGGAATTTACTTGGAACAAAAATTTACTTCGAGATCCAGTTGGAATTCTTTTCACGAATGTAAATTGTTGATCATCGATCGCGTTTGGTAGCGAGACATAATTTCGTTTCACTGGCGGCGTGTTTTTTTTACGACGTTACCACCCAATGTTGCTTCATAATATTGCCCGTCGTGTGCATCTTTATTGCGAGCTGGCTGCAGTCCCGTTGCAGCTGCAGTTGCAACGGTTCGTTGTTTCATCGTGCTTATCTTGTTCCCCTGCTCGTGGATCTCTCGTCTGCTCGAATACTCGATCCACTGTATCGCGATATTTAACCAAAATACGAATCAAACTTGTCGAATTCAATTTTTATCGCGTATCGTCGCTTATATTTTTCTATTATATCGATCGAACGCGACAAAAGCATTTCTCTCCGTTACCAAAAATGGCCAACAAAAGATCGCCGTGATTCGATATTTTCTAGGAAGATTATAATTGGAAAAATTCTTGCAACGTGTTTGTTCGTTCGTCCTCGACAGTATCGTACAAGGAAACTCCTTTTCCCTTGTGTCGCGATGACCAAATAGAGTGGAACACGTGTACAGGCGAACCGTAAGTAGAGCCGAGATTCACAGTCGCGATCGCTATGATAAGATACTCGATATCTCATTTATTTCGTTACGAGATTGCTGTACAGGAAGTTTAGATAATAGTAGACACGATCGCTTTATATTGTAAATATTCAAAGTTCGAAGGTTGCAATTCGTTCCAATGAAATGTACAAAGTTCGAGAAAGCTTTGGTTAACTCAGACCTTTTTCGTTTCTTCGGCGGGCCCGCTATTATCCGGACCACGCAGGGATGATTTACGAGCCCCAAATGGTCTAGCCAGGTTCCCTAATGAATGGTGTGCAGCCCCCGAAGAAGGTGGAACCGCTTCGAGTTCTCCCATCTCCGAAAATAATGCGTCCGTGGCAGTTTACAGAAGTGCATCCTGTTCAAGGTCGCTTCCCCCACCGTGAACCGCGCTGGGCGTGTCTTATTGCGTCATACTGTTGGAGTGGGGGATGCCTATCGATAACCTTTAACCAGAGCAAGTATGTTGATAACTTGATAGAAAAAATCTGGAGGTTTGGTTACTCCTGATACAACGGAATATAGTTTTCCACGACTCTCGTCTTCCTTTTCCCAAGCGGTCAAACATCCTAATTGATCGGGAGTATTCGATTTCGTCGAAATACGATATTCGATACGGTTTTCTCGTAGTTTCATCCCTGTCTCGCGGGGAAAACCGGTCGATCCGAGGGTTTCTTTGAAGAGAAATTGCATCTGCCGGCGGACACAGTGGGAACCGCGCGAAACCAGTCGGTTAGGATACAAGAGAAGAAATAACGAGCGAGACGAAACGCTGGTCGGACCAAGGGAGAAGAAAACGAGGCGGGGTCTATTGGGAGACCCTGTTTCGAGGCCAACAATCAGACACAGAACAGAGTTTCTGTCTCGAGACGGCTCGTGTTTCGAAGGACCTACGAAGAACGCTTCTATCCGCTTCCTCTCGTCGTTCCAGCCTCGAAATGGACCCAATTGTACGGTATTTTAAGGCTCTGTGGCGTTTTGGGACCCGTCCTTTTTCTCGTTGCTGGTCGATGGTGTGCTTGTTGCTTGTTTTGCGGCGATTCGAGTGAGTTTTATTTCCAACGAAACCTTTTTGTGGTTCTTTCACGCGGCTGAAGTGATTTTTGATTCGGGGAACCCTTGCTTTGGACGATCTCGTCCCCTTTCAACGGGATTATTTGGTCACTTTTGACGAGGAAATGCTTTGTATGATTGGTTAACAGCCATCTGTAGTTCGATGATTGATAAATTTCCGTTGAGGGAAAGAAACAATATTTTTATATTTTGTCTACGTATTCTTCGACCCCTGACCGCTGAAAATATGTAAAAGAATATTTGTAAATAATTGTATCAGGCCCCCTCAATGAGTTTGTACTTTTTAAAAGGGTAATGAGAAACTAGAATGCTTCAGTATCGTTCCTTGTTTCCTCCAGAAAAAAGTAATTATGCAAGGCGATAGTGTCGCCGTAGAACTTTGCAATTTGCCTCGTGTATTCGTCGATCGCCGGAATTGCGTACGTATTGAAACAACAATCAAACGTTACGTGGCGGATTGCTCAACGTCCTTTTGATTACGATGATTTTTATTGCACGTTTCTTTTTTTTCTTTTTCGTACGTGGTGTAACTTCAACCATTCGTGGCACCGTAATTTGCAACGATTACTTGGCAATTTGAGGCAATTACGAGTTGAACTCGCGCAACAGCTGCGAGCGGAACAACGACATCGAGATACGAAATCAAAACACGTGAGGGAAGACGAACGGTTTGGGAGCGTGCAATTTAAACGTAGAATTAGGAAATTTAGACGACAACTTCTTCCTCGATTCGTGACCCTTCATTTTGCTTCTATTCTTTGTCACTGGCTGAGGTTTCGTTTGTTGTAAATGCGATAGTCGTTTGCAATAATTGTTTCGTTGTAATATACAATAGTTGTGTGAACTGTGAGGATTGAAAGATTCATCGTAAATTTTATAAAATCAAGTTTTGCAGAGTGCTGTGAAACTATTTGTTAAACTAGTTGATGTTTCATTTTATTATATTTAATGACTTCGAGCAGTATTAAATACTTATTTCGTGAACCTTATAAATACAATAGTTGTGTGAACTGCAAGAATTGAAAGGTCCATCGCAAATTTTATAAAATCAAGTTTTGCAGAGTGCTGTGAAACTATTTGTTAAACTAGTTGATGTTTCATTGTATTATATTTACCGACTTCGAGCAGTATTAAATACTTACTTCGCGAACCTTATAAATACAATAGTTGTGTGAATTGTGAGAATTGAAAGGTCCATCGTGAATTGTATAAAATCAAGTTTTGCAGAGTGCTATGAAACTATTTGTTAAACTAGTTGATGTTTCATTGTATTATATTTAACAACTTCAAGCAGTATTAAATACTTACTTCGCGAACCTTGTAAATACAATAGTTGTGTGAATTGTGAGAATTGAAAGGTCCATCGTGAATTGTATAAAATCAAATTTTGTAAAAACTGTTAAATTGATCTATAAGCGTCTCGTGTCCTTCTTAAAAATTGTTTCTTTTACGAAATCGTGTTTGGTGTTGCAAGATTGCGGGTCACCCGGTACGTTGCATTGCTGCACCGGTTCTCATAACTGTCGTGGACATAAATACTCGCGCGCGTGGATTCGTAGACACGCGGCGACCAGGATTACCCGACCTCGGCCGACTGAAAGGTTCATTGATAAAACCGTTTCGCCCTCGTCGAGCTTCTGTAACCGAGGCTAACATCGAGCCTGTTTCTCTTATCGTGCAGCAGACGCGGTCACGGACGAACGAGGACTCGAAATTGAAAATCGGTGCCCTATGTCATTGCGTTGATAACGAAACTCACGCGGCCCTGTGCCAAAAACCAACGATACCGCGATCGAGACGATAAGAAACCTAAGGCCTTTGCATTTTATTTTGCTCGATGCATCGTTCTAAGCTGCTGCACAGACAACGTGCATGGTAGTACACATTTTTTGATAGGAAATAATTTCTCAAAATTAGAGACTGATTTTTACTCTCCATTAATCAACTAAACTAAAAGTACGTTGATTCAGGAAAAATTCTGAAAGGTGTATCCAACCCTTTGTAAATTAATGACGAACGCGTATAATACGTAGCTCGAAAGGGGCGCCGTTAATTAACGTCGACGCGATTATACGCGATAGACAAAAGAGCGATTGTGTCCGATTTTAAATTTCACCGTGCGATAACGCGAAGTTCCGGACTTTCTTTCGCCGCTGGAACAGTGTTCGTGTTTTCGTATAATTCCCGGAATTATTCTAACTGACGCTTTTTTTCTCTCTTTTTTTTTTAAAGGGTCCAGCGAAAATTGAGCGAATAAATTGGACGCCGAATAATGTGGCGAGCTGAGGCGATTTTTTCCCCCGGGTTTTTAACGTTCCGCTGGAAGAATGAATAGGGGTCGTTTCATGAATACGGTGGAACCCTTTGTGCCGCTACGTCGGGGTTGGCTCCGCCACCATATTTTACCGTGTTCAGTTTTATTTTAATCCGCGAGCGATATTGAACGTACTAGTTTGTAATAAAAGCGCATTGCCACGGACCCGTGACGGCGCGGAGAAAAATAACGCACGGTCGATGTCAGAGATTTATTCGCTATTTCGAACTGTTCGACGAGCGACGGGAGAAAACCTACTCGTTGATAAATATTATAAACGCTCCGTCCATACTCCGGCGTCGATCAAAATATTTTAATATGAGAGAATTTACAGATCACGAGCGTTTGGAAATTTTATTTCGCGAGATATAAATAACATTTTTAAATCAGTTCTTATTTCTACGTGAAAGTATCGCTGGAATTTTAAAGAATACAGTGTTTTCGACACGACTCGGCTAACAAAGTAGAGTCGTAATTGATTTCCGTTCCACATACGCCTCGGTTAAGATAGTTCTTACAAATTGGAGTAACTGTTCTCTTCGTTGCTACTCCTTTGACGATGGATGAACGAAATCCATCAACGGATCATAACTCCGACGATTCCGTTTAATCCCCGTAATCCGGAACCGCGTCGTTAAATTAGGTTCAAGGATTTCCCGAGGAAATCCCTTGGCGGCGTTCGCCAAACTGCTGGGCGATGAATTTTCATTAACGATCGTTCGTGCCGATTTGTTTCGCTATCTTGGCTATAGGAGAAAAATTCCCACCCACGTCCAAATTTCTAATAATATTACTAAATTCTTACAAATCGCTATAAATTATTTTACCTCCTTTAAACGTAAATTTGTAGAATCGCGTCACACCGAGCTTCTTTAGAAATATACATTCGATTATCCGAATAAGTATATTAGAAGGTGGACAAATTATTCAGCGAAAAAAAAAATTTGAAATCGTTCTGAAAAAATTATTTTTAATTGCGGGGGTCAAATACAATCATATTTTATGAATACACATACCCCCGAAATCCTAGTCAGTTTCGAGAACAAAATTCGAATAGGTAGACAAATAATGCGGCGAAAATGAAAAGTTTCAAATCGTTCTGAAAAAATTATATTCAACTACAGACGTCAATTATAATCATTTTTGGTCAATAGACATACCCCAAAAATTCTACGCACTTTCGAGAAAAAAATTCAGGAAAGTGCAAAAATTTTCAACTCGTTCTGAAAAAATTATTTTCAGTTGCGATGGTCAATTACAATCATTTTTGGTGAATAGATATACCCTTGAAATCCTACGCACTTTCGAGAAAAAAATTCATTACCGAAAATATAATCTGTGGCCAGAAGTGTTACCCTGAAATATCATGCGTATATTTAAAACGTCATAACTCACGAACGGATTGGACGATTTTAATTTTTCAAAATGCAAAGAACGCGTATTTTATTGAAGAATATGTAGAAATTCCAAGGATATTCGAAAAGTTGTTTCTTAATCCTGATTTTCGTCTTACTTTGCCCTCTAGAATTTCCCATTAAAATTTTTCTCAAAGGTGGTCGAACACCCTGTATAATTTTGTAGAACGTAAATGTTGATGAAGTTTCAGTTTTCGTGTAAGTGCTCGTAAACGTGCAGATTATAGGTAGAATAAAAATTAGCAGCGATTTTTCTATTCTCTGCATTCGTACGCAATGGTACCTCGATATTTGCAAGAAAATGGAGTCGCGGGTATCGACGGTCGCGAAATTACGTAGATAAGCGATCCCAGCGAGTTCTCGCTATTCATTCGCCACGTAATCGTCGATATCTCCGGCAACGATCTGCCACTGGCCCGAAAACGGAAGACTTCCACTCGCAATTTCACTTATTACCGAGCGATCGCTTCCATTCATCAACACAATTCCACGGACCGGGCGCGCACGCAAGAATACAAGCTGCATTTATCGTTCCGTGTCGCAACGGAACAACGACCGTGCCAGCGTAGTGGAAATATTTCAGTAGATCAAAGCGGACCTTTGAAGATTACCGTAGATCCTCGAGATTCTCGGTAGTTCGATAAATCTCGGTGGACATTGTCGTTTCGTTACTATCGGGGTCCACGACTCCCCATAATTTGCCATCGATATACCAAGCGTTCAACTAATATCCCTAAATAATAACTGAACAACTTTCTGTGAAGGAAACAACATCGAAATACTGTGGAGAACGTGCAAACGATGCGCTTGGCGAGTTCAGTGCGTCGCCTCCAACCTGTGAAAGATGGTTTTCTAAATTCATACCTGGTTCTTTAGAGCTGAAAGATCTCTCGTTGATAATCTATTTCGAACAACTCGAGAACGTTAATTTAAAATATTATAGTTTCTCTTATACGCTAATGGGTTCTTTTTATCAAAACTTTTGCATCCAACACAAATAGTAACAATAAAGAAACAAGATATTTACTCACTTTCGTGACACTCACAAATACTGCGTTTCAATCAATTCCGTACAATGATTGTAATACGCAAAAGAAACTTCTGAAACAATTGAAACTTTGCTATCCTCGTTTAAGATCTTACAAAATTCTAATCGAATATAAAAAATGCTTATGTTTACTTACGTTTCGTGACTTGTATGTAATAATCGGCGATTCGAGGGTGGTAATTGGTCGTTCGTATGGAAAGGGAATGGTTTTGGAGTATCGTAAGAAACCGTGGCGGATGTTTATCGTGGGCCGATTTGTCGGGATAAAAAGGGTTATTTACCGCCGAAGTACCCCCAGCGAGGGGCTGTTTGCTCGGTGGTTTTTGCATCGGTCCGGATAACGTCCGCGTTCCGGTTGGCGATAGATCGATCTGGCGACGGCCTCGCCGGTAAACACGAAGAAAAATGTCCTTCCATCTCGTACGGGTTTCGCGGACGGGCAGAAATAGCACGGCTATTCCCGTTTCGGTGGTGGCTGTGTTCGCCGAAGAAGGGACGACTCACTCCCGGTGGCCCGCTCGACGTCGCTTGGAGTTTTGCCAAATTGAGTTCTCCAGCGGCCCCGACCGACGACGAACAAACCTACGGACCTGTATATACGCGGTGTGTGTACGATACGCCGGTCGCGGGTCATTAAGATCGCGATAATTAAGGTTATCGGCTGCGACGGGTTATTCACTCTCTCTGTGTGGACGTCGTTCATTCCGCCGTTTGACTTTTCACCAGAATTCGCGCTATCCTCCACGGTGTCCCAAGCCAATTTTATTCGCAAATAAACATCTCCTATCGCTGGTTCTTAACCGTTTCCATGCAATCGTATCGGAAATAAATTAGAACTAACGTTGCACCGTGCAGCAATACTAAAATATTTCTCACCAAAGATAAGCAGAGAAGGAATAGTAGAATCCCCTGAGAGGCTTCCATCTTCGACATTTGATTCCAAGATGAAAGAGTCCTTTGGTCCGCATCTTAAATAAAATTTATAGTTTGATTTTAACCCTTAAGGGGCCTTTCTGCTTTGTGGGATTTAAAAAATCGAATTTTTTTTTACGTTTTCTTTTAGTATGTAGTTTAGAGAATATATCTACTAAATATTAAATTGAAATTTGAAAAACTAACGAAGTTATAGTCTGCTGAAAGGTATCGCGCGCAAGGTATAACAATTGGACATGAAACTTTAAAGCTGTTTTTTTCAAAACTACATTTTTCGCCACTGCGTAGACGATAACATGAAAACTATTCAAAATATCAACATCATATTTATACAGTATCTTTAGAATTCTCTATGGCATGAACTAGGATAATTGCGATATATGCAATACTTTTTCTTTTATTAACAAAAAAGCAACCGAATATATGAAAATATTCAGTATTTTTTCGTAAAATAGCTGCCATTTTTCCATTCTTCGTTTTTTTGAAAAGATCCTAGTTCATGCCATAACCAAACTTATCTATATGAAGGGGGGAGTCGTATGTGAATAATAGAAAATTTAACCATTTTTCTTAATTTTTTTAAAGAAAATGGTACATTTGACGTTATGATTCTTTTTTGCAGTTTACTTAGCTATCCTTTGGGAATACAAGATAATTTTTGTATTAATTTTTATTAACTTTTAATGTTGTTATCACGTCCGCAGTAAACATATGTTTAAACACTGGCGTAGGTGATTGCAAGGTTGACTAAATCAAAAAAATGAAAAAGATTTTTATTCGGTAGGTTTACAGTTATCGCCCGTGAAGCTTAAAGTAAAAATTGCAAAATTTCGTCGTTTCTTTTGCAAGTTTTTAATAAAAAAGATATGATAAACTCATTATAACAATTTGATTTTGGTACAGGCAAGAACTGTTAGTATGTGGAACAACGTGTAAAAATTTCAAAGCAATCGAACGTATAGTTTTTGAGATTTAACGCATTTAAAATCTACAAGATCATACTCAAGAATCTCAGCTCCACATAGAATTCCTTCCAGAATATTGGCACCTAGATGACAAAAACGCTCAAATTTCAACTTTTAATAACAGCAGATGTCTCTTAACTCTGTCGTAAACCTTTCGAAACAGTAATGTCTGGGCTGTACATGGTATCACCCGAAACAATGATTCCGGTAATTACCGCGAGGGTTATACCAAAAATTTTCTACAATCCACAATATTTGAATCTCTCAAAATTTAACAGTACATTTTTAAATACATATACTTCCAAAAAACGAAGCAAAAAAAAATTAATATTTTTGGGGTCTCACATGAGACTTTTCCCTTAAGAATATCTTTGGTTTTTGGATTTCGGATAACTTGTTCGCAAGATATCACATACGCAACCGGGCGCCGTTCGTAAAAACTGTTAATTGTTGATCAATAAAAACAGCGGAATCAATAGATATTATGCGTTGCAAAAATTCGTAAATATAGTTAAATATGTAATAAATATATCCACAAAACCCGGAATTAATCGCTCTTTAATAGCGTAAAAAAAAATCATAAAGAAACATGTATTTTTTTTGTCTACAAAGTAGGCCCCTTAAATGGACTCTCGATCTCAACTGAACTATTTTACTTAACGTTGATTTTGATAAATGGAAATCAACTTTGAAGCATTTCAAAAATAATAAACTAATGAAGGATTACATAAATTTTCAAATAATTATATTTACATATATTATATTAGTTTAAACTTGTGGTCTCAATAATCCATTTAAGGATTAATGTACTCGAGATTGAAAATAATCGACTAATTTATGCTCTTTTTCTGTTCCATTTAAGTGTCCAGTCGATTTGTGGTAGATCTACCTGCTCGATATCGTGAGTCACAGCCACTCTGGCAAATTTATCATTAACGTCAATTAATCGATCTCCGCTCGAGCGAACCGCTCGGAATTGAGATTTTAATTTCAGAAGTTGCTGATGTTAATTTCGCTAGAATTAACTATGAGAATCGCAGGAATAATATCAGTCGAATATGTAGAGATACTTTTCGAGAAGTGGAGATGAACGTTTGGGAAATTCTGGTTGGTCGGTTCGCGTTGGTAAGCGAACCGTTTTGACAAGAGCCAGCGTTGTGCTGTCAGCTAACTTTTTGACCTGAATTCGAATTCCACTCGAACAAATTTTGCTCGGCTCTATCAGCGTTAACCTGGTTATTTATTATTTATGAAATATTATATTCCGCGTAAAATGGCGCATCCGTATTTGAAACGAAATAGATATCGTAACGCGTTATTTTAACGTTTTTCGTATTTGGTCCGGAATTATTTGATTTACAGAGCGTAGGAAAAACGTGTCGATAAAATAAATATTGTTACGAAGCGCGAATTATAATTTTAGGATAGGGAAATGGGGAATATCGTGACGAGCGGAGTCAAATAATCGGGGAACGTGTATTTGATTATTTTATATTTTCATATTTAACGTACGGAACATACATTTTCTCAACTTATTTTTATATAACGTATCTATCACCTGCCCAAGATTGCGGCACAACGGTTATGTAAGTTCCACTGGTTTCTTAGATTATTAATTGGATCTTGCATAATGTTTCTTATTTTACTTTCTTAAAATTCCAATTCGCGCGAAAAGGTGATTTCTTTTTGCCTCCACGGTAGGTAGACACCCTAAAATTCATCGTGAATTATTAGAGTTTTATTTCTCAAAAACCAATGAACTAATTAACTTGAACACTGAGTTAATTTAAACCTCGTTCGTGGCTCTTTTGCATCCAAGGACTCGAAATAAAATAAAATATACTCTCAACCAGGAAATTTTCTCTGAATTTCCAACGACGAACTTTTCCACTCTAAAGTTCTAATCCTGGTAATATGGAACCCCGATTTCACCAAAGCAGAAAATTCATATGGGTATATCAAATAGTATAATACGTAGTAAATTCAATATTATTTTTAGTCTCGCGAAGACGAGAAACCGGATGATTTATGTAGCCACGTTCACGATTTTCTAATATGCTCCATTGGTGGTGAAAGTGTGCTCCGGGGCAGATATCCAAGAAATAAGACACTGTTTCAAATCTACGGAATTAATGAGAGTAGACTTTCAAGCCTCCGATTTAAAAAAATCAGAACAAACACCTTAAAAGTTCCGAACGTAAGCTTTTCGCGAATATATTTTCGTACGTTCTCCAAGGAAATAAAAAGATGTTCCACCCTGGAATATTGCTCCAGTCGACGAAAGAAAAGAGCCCAGGCTGTCAGGAAAATATTTTCAGACGACCTTCGGAAGGATCAATCTTCCACGGGGACCCCGTGTGAACGGATCCACGCGTCAGGGCGAAAATAATTGCGGGAACATGTGGCAGATAGTGTAAGTTTTCGTTTCGGAACCGGCAGCTGCGCCCGTTTGTCTTTTCGAGGGACGCGTTTCGGTTTTTATCTCCCTCGTCGTCGCCGCTAACGTAACATCTGGCACGGACGTGCACCAATTTCGAACTTTCCCGCCGTACCGTCTCCTTTCAACGAGATATTGTTTTCGAGCCCCGAGGCACGCTTCTGGATTTTTATTCGGGGTCCCGTCGCGAAAACGGACACTGTCGTGGCGTCCCACCCTCTCCCACTCTCGCAATAAATCCACCGGCGGACAAACGTCGGACTTGCGTTCCGATTTTCTTGGATCTTCGATCCCAAAATAGCTTCCAGTCACGTTCCACCCTGTAAATTTATTTAAACAATTTTTTTTTTAACCACTATACAAACAGAAACCATGTTAGATCTTCGAGAAACGGGGCGGCGTTTAAAAAGCTTTGAAGCTAATCGAAGCTTCGAGGTATTCGAGGAGGTAAAATTAGATCGAACGTTGTGGAACGTTTTAGAAAATATGAGAAAACGTACGATGCTCGACGAGGGCTCAAATATTTTTTTAATAATAGAAGACTTGTTCGTCGTTGATCGCAGAAAGATACGCGACCGAACAAAGCTACGAAACGGAGGACGAAAAAATGTCGAGTACCCGGGCTCGAATATTATTCGAACGAGGATTTCATTGAAGCGACGAAAGGGGGAATTTCTATCGTCGCCGGTTCTAAACCGACAATTTGTACACTCGCCGCGCAAGTGTATCCTCGCCCGACTACCAACGCGACGTTTTTGTCTTTGGTGCACGCTCGTTCCGTCACGCCACGTGCACGCCATAAGCGTACATTATTAGCCTGCCAGACGGCGCGCATGCGCGATGGATCCCCGGTACGACCAATCGGAAGCCTCGACGCGGAGGATGAATTATTCAAACTTTGGCCAAAGCCGTACCGAATACGGCCAAGAAAAACGGAAAACGCGAAATTAGGATCCCACGAAGCAGTTTCTAGAATGATCTAGAAAAGATATTTATTTCAACGTAACGGTGGACTTCGACGAATAAAAGGGAATATCGAATGCATTCTCAAAATGAGAATGTACGGAGAAACGATCGAGTGCAGGGACCTCGAAATATTGCAAAGATAGGATACTTAAATTGTCGAACTTTTCGCGCTAGGAAAGGAAAACAAGGAAACGGGAGCAGAAACAGATCCAGGACGCGGAAATTTAAAATTCAAATCGATACTGTGTTCGAGGTCAGCGTACGGGCGATGGTAATCCACATTTTAGATTAGGATGACTGTTCCGTTTTGCCAACTTTCGAGCGATTCTTAGTCGCTGAGTATCTTGGAAAAAAGATACAGAAATTCAATGGGACGTGAGATTTAGATAAGAAAGTGTGAAGGTTCGAAAATTTTTAGGTTTTCAAAAGAGAGATCATGGCAGATCGTGATAGTAATTTCGTAGGACGGTGAAATTGGGCATTGGTTGAGTCAGGAAAAAAGCGACACGCGAGGACGACGCGTTTTGGAGAACGTAGCACGAAACGAGGGCCTTCTTCGAGGTCTTTCTTCCCCACTCCCCCTTCCTAGGGGTCCTTTCCGTTACCTCGCCTTCTAGGCTTCCGAGAAACAAATGAATTTAATTCATGCATGGTCGACGTGGCTCGAGATTGGCCCGATACTGGCCACTGTGGGACAGAAACTCGTTCGAGGCTCGTTTCTTACTCGTGGAATATTTATTTCGCTTCGGATATCGAGCCTTGTCTTATCCAACATTCCGCTAGGCTTTGATAAACAATAAATTTACGAATTTTACAAATTTCAAATCCCATTCTCGAAGTCATCGAATTCGGCGACAGACACCCTGTATGTTTATAATTTATACGAATCATTACCAGGTTGTATATTTGAATATGCAAAACATGAATGAAGTATATTTGTTAAGCTAATTTCATTTTCCTCTTGGGACATTATCGCTTCGTTGTTTCAACGACACAAAGGGATTTGTGCTTTCATTGTTTGAAAGATTTCAACTAGCATTTCGCTACTTCGAATACAGAATTATTATTTTTCACAGTTGTTTCGCGAAATAAGGCAATGTAATTGTACTTCCAGAGTCTTTCTCTTTTGCATATGTTTCTATTTAAATTGGAATATTAATTGCGAAACGGTTTTCAGAACTCTCATCGCGAGAAGCATCGTTTCACGCGTCTACGTGACCGCCATCGATAAAAAAATATTATCACGCAACACCGAGATTTTCGATCCGAAATCCTTCGTTCGTAATTAATGAAAAGCCTAATTATACACCGTTTTACTTCATGCTGCCGTGATCGTTTCTAAGCGGCGTCTCTCCAATTAAGCCCGCGAATCATTAAATCACACGTTGCTTGTATTTTCGATCCCGTAATTATTCGAGCCGCCAATCCCATTCCTACGATACAATTTCCAACCCGCACGCAGTAGAAAATATTTGCGAAAAAAAAATTTGTTCACTGTTTTAAATTTATCCAGTGTTTATTCTACAAACAATCTATAACAAAATTTCTATAAGACTCGATGAAGTTGAACAAACGAAGCAACGAAGGTAATTAAGGGGCTCGAAACATTAAGATAATTTATTTGGATCGTGATTGAAATTAATTTTCGTTGTTGTTTATCGAGTCTGGGCGTTTAAATATGGTATATTTTCTGGTGTATCCTAATATTCAGCCGTCGTTGCAGGCGATCGCTAATTTTTCCACCGATTCGAACGGGCCTCGCTCACGCGGCAGCTTCTCAAGGCCGTTAATGAAGCTAATTGGGTGTAACGACATTCTGTCGTAAGCTCCCTCAGCTTCCAGCGTGTTCGACGAAACCCGACGTTTCAATCCACAGCGCAGAAGCCTTTTTCTCTGCTTTGCTTAAACGACCAACGCTAGGATCGTCGCGTTAACCTCACGCGCGGAAATTGTATGACTCGGATCTATTTTTCACCCCTTTCGGTCGATGGGACGCGCCACGAATTAACCCTTTCAAATCTGACGGTAACACGTAGTATTTTAACGTAAGTTATTTCCATTAGAAACGAGTAGTCCCCCAAAAATCCTATAAATGCTTGGGGGAGTTGCACAATGTATGGACATAACTTCAGGGGTGAATTTCGGAGTCCTTCCTTGGTCCACGCTCTCGAAAGCAATCTAAACTTTTAGTTATTCAGCATCCACGTAATGTAAACTCCCAGTGGAATGTTTTTACACTATCCGACGCGTGTACTCATGTTTCGTAAATCGATAGTACGGGTTTCAGAGTCGATTTTCTGAAAAGGTTGGTTTCAATGGCGAATTCGCAGACAGTTTAATACGGTGCTCGAGGAAGATGTGGTCGATCGATCGACCGGAAGCGAACTCGTTATACCACGCTGGCCGGTTCGGTAGTCTGGAAGTCATAATTTGTTGATGTTCCAGGCTCCCCTGGGAGCCGGTGGCGTGCATGTGCATTTCGCTAGGTGGGTTTCCCTCGTGGATACGCCAGCTTTTCTTCCTGGCGGTGTGCAACTGGGAAATCCTGCGTATTCGTTCCGCGCGAACGACTCTGGGGGTGTTTTGTTTTATATCGACGGCTCGTCGGGGTTCTTTTTACCCCCAGTTCGTCCAAGAGACGGCGCAAAATTGATCGGCGTTTTCATAAAACCAAAACGATTCAGGCAGCGAACAGGCACGAGCAGTGGTTCTTTTTAATAGCACACGAATAACGGTAGTTACGAAACGCGATCAAGGCCAAAGAATCGTTGCTGAGAAACGTTATTAATCAGTTTTTAATGTTATGTTTACCGCCATAATTAGGAACTGCGCGAAAATGTTGTGCAATCTCTGTACCAAAGGTTTTCGCGGTAACTTGCAATTTCGCCTCGCAATCTGATCATTTGAACGCAACAAGTACCTTATCGTATCCCGATCGATTACAGCGATCCTTTTGTTTAACATTCTTTAGGTTTAGGACGGGTTTCTCGATTTTTAGATCGTTCGAACAGAAATTATTACAGGACGGAAATATATTGGAGGAATTTTCAGCCTCGATTTTCCTGCAACGGGGCTCCACTGTATTGATTTTTGGTATAAATACCCTTCCGTACTCCGATTGCGATTGTGCTTGACACAGCACTTTATCTTTTACTTTTCATAACCAACAAACATAAATTATTTTACTCCTATCGATATTTAAGAGGGTCTTCTATTTGGTATTTTTTTATAAAGTAACTATGCACTTTGTTACATCGGCGTTTCGCGTATATGTTCAGTACTCTATCAGTAATATTCACAAATTTTTACAACGAGAAATAGTCAAAATTAGTGGCGGTACAGAAAAAGTGTTCAAAAGGCTTCCATGATTCCAGTCGTTCTGTTTATCTGAGTTAAAAAATTGATAATTAAGAAAATGGCAGCATCTTAAAGTTGAAACATCGATTTGTTTCTTGTTTTTAACTTCAGCAGGATAAAAAAATTTTCTAGATCTTGAGATATCACGAAAGCCAATTCAGAAAAGATAGTTTTGTATATACCTTTGTTAATTTTAGTAGTTCGATAATATGCGTTTGAACATACATTTCTAAGACTACATGCTTTAAGAAAATAAAAAAAGAAATCGAATTTTTTGGCGGTTTACAGTAAAAGAACCCCTTGAGTCTCGAATAGGATTCTCAGCTGGACGGAAATCCTCGAATCGCGAGAAAGAAAAATTCCCAGGGAAACGCGATCGCTGTGCTCCGCCATTTTGATACTGTTGGTCGGTTCGGTGTTCGCCATAATCGCGAGGAAACGAGGTGTACGCATCAACATAAAGAGAAAGTAACGCAAACTGGGTAGCGAAACTGCCCATGAAACCTGACCGTGATCGTAACGCGTAATCGAACCGGGATCCGTCGATCGTGCGAGGCCCCCGACGCATCGGTGACATAATCTCGGTGCACCTAATCACGGTCGTCCGTTACGAATGGTGCGTTACGTGTATATAGATATATTTGAGCCGCTTTCCGATGACGACGGTCGGTCGAGTTGCTTCCAATTGACGACGGGGAATCCAGCTGCGACGACGACGCTCGTTGCTCGTCGTTCGGAGCGGGTGGACGCGTGTGAACGTCGCTTAACGCGCTCGAGCACGGTCGCTGATCGTAGCGTTGATGGTTTTTGATTGGCCGGAAGTGACGTCACGACACGCATCACGACTCAGCGCATTAATCCTGCCACTGTATCTTCGTTCGAGCGTCTCGTTGGCTACGGTGTTTACTTTCTCCGTTGGTCGGTTGCCTTTACGATGATAACTCAATTTTCATCTATGCTAGCTTCATAGTCCAATTATTCCACAATGATCAACATCTCGAGTTTTAATCAAAAAGTATAGAAAAAAGTAGTAGAGATCAATTAGAGAGGTTTGGTGTCTACTTTTTCTTCTGATTTTTTTTGTCAGCGATAGGTAGGTTGTTTCATATTGAGAATTTACAGATATATTTACTCGTCTCACAAGCACCTACAGGATTTTTTTTATTTAAGAATATTGAAAGTTGTAAGAGTTATGGCTCCCACGACGAAGAAAGAGGAAACACTATTTTTATTCTCATCAGTCGGTACCACGTGTTATGAAACGCCCTTAATTAGATTTAGACCTGTGATATATATCAATAGCTCACGCGACCGATCGTTCCTATTTTTGATGTCGCGATCGCATATCGATGTTGCAATTGCAAAACAAAATTTGACCAGAGCTCGTAACGCGTGTAGTTGCGATTCCTCCGCGATTGTTGCCGCAAAAAGAGGTTTCTAGAATCACTGAAGCACTCTGTACGCTACGTGGGCATCATTATTATTTCTTGAGCAAACGTGGACACGTTTCGGGGACCCTCCTAGTTCGTGGGCTGTTCGCTTTTGATCGCAGCCAATTGCGTTTAATCCCGTTGAGCGATGCGCAACACCGCTCCATAGCGAGATGAAAGGTATATATATTTCATAATGCGTGTCTCGGGGGCTGCCAGCGTCATTCAGCTTCGGGATTTCATGAATTAAGGTTGTTCAACTTTGGACGGGAGCTTTGGGTCGAGTCGAATCAAATGTTGGATTAGTCCGGCGAACCAAGCCGAGTCTCTTTCAGAGACCAGGAGCGAGGAATAAGCCAGAGCTGGAGGATTTCTATACTATTGCTTGAAAACGACCATCCCTCGTTTTCGTTGAAAAATAAAAATCTGGGAACAATAATTATTTAACCGACAGCGCAGTGGGAAATCACTGAGAACAATTTACAAGGGTTGTATCTGGTCATTCAAAAGATTATGAAAATAAATTGACGTTTTGTTCAGTTATTGAACCGAATGGAAATAATCTACGGTCCTCTACACTTATCTCGTTGATCGTTCAAAAGTGAATAAATCAGGAACGAACTGATATCGTAACGTTTCGAAGTTCCATGATCTCACAATGGGGGTTCTAAATATTTTCCACCCCCTCGAAACGGAAAGTTTCGTCCATCTGTCGCGAAAACAAACGTTTCTTCTTAACCGGAGCGGTCCTAAGTAACAATTGTCTTGGACTCTTCAGCCTAAGGGTGTTTGGAACTAGACTTATTTATATAGGACGACAACACTTCAAGCTATCTTCCCTAAATCAACACCGTGCAGCACACCGTGTTATTTCACTAGACTGCAGTAGTTTGTAATGGAAATTGGAAGCAATATAAACAATAGAATCCTCGGTAATGGAACGGTTATCGCTTTAAGTTACCGTGGAGTTAGGTGTTGGCCTCTCGAACGACGTGTAAATGCAAGATTACGAGTGTTATCAATTATACCGATGTTTCTGGTATCGGTCCATTACGATATCATGCGATACTAATCCCGATTTTTATTTTCTAAGCGTTATTCAAATTTTTTATTCGCCATATTCCTCTGTGTTCTTCAATTTTAATTTCAACCACGGTTCTCTTTTCTCCCTATTTTTGCGTCCATTTTAATTCATTAACGTTTCAAGAGAATCTCAGGAAAGTAGACCGTACGATCGTTGAATAAATGATTCCGTACGCTAAAGTTGGATATTTTGAAGTTGCCTTCTCGAATTATAATAGAACGGTAAGATAATATCTAAAAGTTTTTGCCCGCCTTTCTCGACCACTAATTTTCCATTAGTATTTCAAATAACCCAGTTACTAGAATCCGTAGGCCTAGATATCGCCTCTGACGCGTAATTAGGTGAGCCGTGGAAATACGTCTTTAGGCGCGTTCCTTCGGGAAACGCAAACACGTTTAATAGGAGACAGTTCCATTTTCCACTTTCTGCGCCATCCATCGATTAAGTTTATATGTTCCTGCGGGTTTCGCGATGCTGCAATGGGGGCTTTGTTGATTGTTTGAACGCCCGTGTCATCAGCAAACGTTGCCACCGTTGTTTTCTCGTGCGTCGGGAAATCTGCAAACCATAGACCTTGCATCAAAGGTCCCCGGTCCACTGCCTTCTGGAACTCTCTAGCTTTGTTTGGTTGATACGATGATAACACGTTGTCGCTGTTTACTCTAAAACAGCCACGTCAAACTCGCTTTATACGGCCACTATATTCCCCTGACTACTTGCAATTAACATTAAAAATATTTAGCTGGCGATTTCTCTGTCAAGGACGGATTAAAATCGACCCAGGATCGGTTGGTCCAGGGTTACTACTATCTACAAACCTCAACACCCTCCACTTTTGTTCTCATGAAGATCAAAAATCCTCGACTCAAAGCGTTAATTAGATTTCAGTGAGAGGTACAGCGACCTCCTGGTCATTTATAGCAATCCCCGTGAAAGATAGCGAAGCAAAACGCGACACAGTTTATAGATTATGGCAGGAAGCGCCCTCATGGTGGAGTCTCGGTGATTTTATGCCCCTTCCGTTCGCGCGTTTTACGCCAGCGCTCACACGGAACGCTCGTTACGGGCCGCCACGCATTACTTAGCCTCGATAGAGCCGTATTATTTCGCACGTCGTAAAGGTCGCTGGGAAACGAACGCACATGCTCGACAATAAAATTTTTAATCCGTACCCGCGACTTTACGATCCCCCGTTCCGGCGATCCCGATCGATCGAGCGCCTCGAACCTGTTGACGGGGACAGACGAACTCCATAAAAATTTGATCGCTCCTCCGTACAATTGCAAGCACTTTTAATCGTATGGTCAACTTATTCCGGAACGTCTACAGTCAGAAAATATAAATGTTGCAAATTTAGCTCTGAAACTTTCGAAACGAAGATTTACTAAATTGAGAATCGATGAAAAATCTGTCAATGGACCAAGATTGTAGATCCATCTCTCAACTTTCCTTATCCTGTCGCGTGTTCCGAATCTGTTGACTGGAGCGGACGAGTTAACTTAATTAGCATCGCATTATGCGATTGCCCGGGCAGTTTACGAGCTCGCGATTCCGGGCTTCGTCGTTAGCCTCTTTTGCTAAAGGACGACAGATTTACGAGCTCTCGCGGGGACTACTCCATCACCTTCCGTCGAAATCGTCAGAAACGAGTCGGAGCCGTGCCGTGCTCGCGAACTTTCGACCTCAGACCGTGTTAACAGGTATCACCGGCGCTTTTACCGCAGATAAAATCACAGTTCCCATGTAACCCGGAAGAAGGAATTCGTTTCGATACCCGTGCACGCGACGTCGAAGAGAAAAGCACGTGATTTTAATACCCCCTCTCCTTGGAACTTTCAATCTCGAGCGATACGACTCGTTATGCAAATGGTTTCTGATTCATAAACGAGTTGTTTCGTAGTAGTCAGACGCGTGTGACACGTTCGCCGTTTTCAGGTGAATTCATTCATGAGCGTGTAGCATACAGGATAGAACAAAAGAAAAAGAATGCGTTTTATAGGATAGACCAATGAATTTGTTTTTTCTTATAATATTACACAGTGGCTCGATTCACAGATCCTTTTCGCACGAGCCTCGTACATCAACTCGACTCTTGGCTGCGCGCGTCGAAATCGCGCCGCTCTTCGCGACACTCACTCACACACACACAGACATACACAGGCCCCTTCCACTGATATCCTGCCTGACATACAACAAGCGTGAAAATAAGAAAGGTTTCGCGAACGTCTGAATCGAATTAATAAAAGGATTTAATATATAGCTCGACCTCGTTGTAATGATATTCTATGGAACAAAGTTTTCAAATTTCTTCTCCCTCGGGAGGCAGTAACTTTTTAAATTATTCGAACGCCGTCGTAAACTTTGGAGGTTGCAATTTCGAGGCCCCGGGACTGTATAAAATAATGGTTTTCCTTTCGAACGAGCCGGAAGAGAATAAGTAAAAGTAGAGCTCTCGAGCGTTTGCAAAGCTCGTTAGATCATGGAATTATCATCGAGCGAGCAACGAACAACGCGAACGGATTTCTGGTTTGCACGGTCCATTGAAAATCGGTGGCAGAAGTTTATGGGGATCGCAAATAAACGGTGCAACGCTCGGCTGTAGTGTTCCAGGATTACAGGCGAAAACGAAGAAGCGACGCGACGATCGCCGCGGGCGCGATCGAATCGGACGTTTCGCGCTAAAAATAAGCAGCCTCTCCGCTCGCGCGTAATTAAATTCGCCGAGTGAGAACGCGGCGACGCGTAAATCTCCGCGTCCCGCCGCGCGACATCCACAACATTGTGCGTACGCGGTTTTACGAGCTCGTATATACGTCTTAAAACCGTGTAATCCGCGGCCCTCGTTGCCCTCTCGACGCGAAATCGGTTTGGAAAAAAAGAAAAAAAGGGAAACACGAGACGGTAACGCGAGGCTGGACTCTGGCTACAGGTGAACGGAAACAAAATAGGCACTGACATTCTCGACAGCTGCGAAGCAAGAAACACCTAGGCGTCGCGCAGTCTTTGATCGATGTTAATATCGGATAAATTCTTACTGTCAAAGTCTAGACCTTCTTCCTCGAAAAAGACCTCGAAAAATTCGTAATTCTTCACGCTGTTCCAACGACCCAGATCATCGGTACGAAAAATCGCATTGGCGTAGCCGCGCGGAGCAAAAATTAGGGCACGCAAGCGTCAAGGGCGGCCAGAATCTTTGGCGGCGCTGCAACGCCGGTTTTTGCACCGTCGAGGGCGACTCGGGGGCACTGGTACACCCGGAAATTCATTGAAAGGCCAGGGGAAGGGGTATTAATAACGAATAGAAGCATACACGTACGCTTTACCAAACTTTATTAGACGTAGACAGTATATTTTAATGTTAAACGTAGCGACAAAAATATGTAGACGGTAGGTAGAGATCAATGTATCTTCTTTTCTTTTGTTCACTTTTTCATAAAGGGTGTTTACCCATTAAAGAAACAAATAAATAAATAACGCGGAGAAATGAAGATGTCGCGATTAGGACAGTTTGTCTAACACATTTCATTGAATGTGGTGCATACTCTGGACAAATTTCGAAGCAAAAGAAGGTTCCTATTCCCTAGAAAGAGGTTCTGGTGTCCGTCTCCGGCGGGAGAGCCTGTTTCGATTAGTGAAAAGTAAGAGTACGTGGTTTTGTTACTCGAAAAGGAGTAGAATTGGTAACCCTAACAGCAGGGGTGGGGAGGGGTATCGTCGGAGCAGTCGATTTGGAGGTTAGGGTCGCAATACGGCTGACGGAGGAGGCTGGGGACGCTTCGAGGCCGGTCCTGCGTCGCAGGAACCCCTTCCCCTCCACGGAACGGTCGAGAGAGCAGGCCTTTGTGAGGATGGCACCGTGCCAAAATCGCTCTGCGAGATCCCCTCGTAGCGTCGGCTACCCTACTAGCAGACCTGCGAAAACGAGCCCCGAAAACCACGTTCCATTTATTGTCCGCGTAGAAAACGTACGACGCCGACGCGCTGCCGCAAGCCGAAATAATCGAAGGACGACTCGCGCGTGGAAAGGTCATGGATGCCTACTCTTTCTCCGTCACTGCGCGCTCGCTGAAATTTCTCCTCGAGTTCCGGTCACGCGCCATTTTGGTACTGCCCTCCGTCTACTCTGAACGTCTCACTTCCACAGTAACTGAAAATCAGGGGCTGAAGAACGATTATAAACATTATTTTAATTAAACGGACGTGTTCGTATAATTTTAGCGAGGGAAAAATTTATTAAGAAACAAGTTTGAACAATTAAGGGATAGTTTAGGGTAGTTGGCGAGCATTCGCTTTTCGTAGCTTGAAAATTGAGTTAGTAATTTGCACATTTCTAGTACTCAATGCGTTCGATTGAACGTGGTGCATACTCTGAGCAAATTTCAAAGCAGAAAATGGTTCCAAAATATGCTTTATCAATATGCTAAATACACTTTATTTTCTATCGTTTTGTTGACGTTCGATGGAATTAAACAAACGTGTTCGAATAATTTTATCGAGGGGAAAATTTGTTAAGAAACAAGTTTAAGAAATGAAGGGGGTAGTTTAGGGGAATACAGTTGGCGAGCGTACGTACGGAATTAGCGAGCTGTTTTTAACTGGAACGATTCGAATCACGTTCCTCCGAATGGTTCTTATTCGCCCCTGGATGCCGGAAGCGAAACTTGGTTACAGTTTCGTTCATAAATCATCCAGGCTCCCGACGTTTTCTAATTTGTAGGCAAATGTCCAGAGAATATTAACAGGAATGTGAGTCGTTCCAGAATCGGGTCGTCGTCCCGACCAGATCCTTTTTCTCCGGGGAGAACGCTGTTGGTGGAATGTAGGTTGTATGAATTATTTTTGTTATTCGCGGACCACCTTCTCGAGAGGAATGTTTCTCAAGAAGAATAGAAAATCACCAAAAAGTCGCGAGAGATAAAAATACCCGTTTCTATATTGTTCATTTTTCCCACCAGTCGTTTATGGTTGATAAAACTCGGTATCTCCATATTTCGTGGCATAGAATTTTAAGTTAGAACTGATTCTGGAGTGTGAATTTAGCCATAGCTGGAGTCTCAGCGAGCTCGAGCAGAGACCGGTGCGTCGAAATTTTCGAAATATCCATCGAGTATTCAAATCCGATCAGCAGATCCAATAATTAATTTGAACGCAGCCTGGGCGTTACCGTTGGAAATTCGGTTGAGCGTTATTGACGCGAAATTCGCGATTCTATACACGGCAACGAATGAAAAAGGCTCGAGTGTCCGCTGAACCTTGATATTACTTTGTAAACGCTCTTATCGTCCGGGAACAGAGAGCACATTTTCCTCGACGAGATACGATATCGATAAGCGAAATGCTTTAAATATTGAAGAGTGGAAAGCGCAAGAAAGGTCATGGTTGCGAAATGCGCGTCGAATGACGCATTTTGGGGGCGGACAATTTTTGGGGAGTCTTCGCAATACTTCCAAACCCGTCGTTTTCCATTTATTTAACTATCTTTCATTTCTAGTAGCTCGACTCTTTCATCATCCTAATGTAATTTCCTTTGGTATCACGCTCGATTCGCTTAGTTCAGTTCACCCTTACAACTGCAATACTTTCCCAAGAATCTTGATACGACGTTTGATTCATCTCGGCGTTTCACGCGTCATATTGCCTCTCCGTTGTGCTTTTTCACGTTTACGTCTTCCATTTCCTTCTTGTCACATTTCATCAACCTCCTTTAAACTCGTACTTTTCTCCATTCTCGTTGGTTCTCTGTAGTTTATGGTCTCCATCTTCTAAACTATCCCTCTTGTTCAGACATAAAAAATTCGTCCCTTTTGCCTTATTTGCAAGGTCCGTGCCTCGAAGGATTCCATTTATTTAATTCGTTCCTCAATTTTGTTACTTCAGTAGTAACGGTTACATAAACTATTAGTGCTTGCAACACCGTGATGGGAATCAGCAATGTTGCAACTTGTAGAACGTGTATCGAGCACGTGGAAACCAAATACAATCACTGTGACGCGGTCGAATTGCGACACGAAACGATTCCCATTATGGTGTTACAAATTTCTAATCGTTTGTGCGAGTATTACGTTTTCAAGTACTTCTGAAGAGATCTTAAAATAAAAGACGAAACGTCGAATCTGAGAAACGAAAGAAGGATGAGCCAATAAAACTAACAAAAAACAATTCAAAGAATGATAATTTTAAAGCAATAGTGTAACCAACGATCTGATCACCAGGATCGATTCGTACCCCATTGTTATTTAAAAAAAATTCCATTCAAATTTCGAAGATGCACCGGAATCTGTATTTATTCTTTGTCCCCGCGATAAATAAAATTACCAACGAGGAGGGTTTCACGACCGCGTTGAATCGCAGTAAACCGCGCGAATACAAAGCAGCGTTTCGTTTATGCGCGGGACAAAAGAAGATCCGTTGTACGCGTCGTCGTAAAGTTTTGTTAATTCATATCGAGCTTGTTTAAACAGCGAGTGTTTATCGTCGCTTGAACTTCCAAACGTTTTTGGCCCTCCCCCCTCAGGAAGCCCGCAAAGAGCATTACGGGGTAGTAAGCCTTCGTCTTTGGACGATGAACCTTTTGTGCTCGGTGAACGCAAACGTTACGTTTCCGAACGAACCGACACGATGCTCCCATTGTTTCGCAGACTGAATAGAGATAGGAGATCTCGGCAAAGGAACGACGTTCAGCTACGCTCTTCTAGCTTCGATTCACCCACAAAGTCTTGATCTCGTTTAACCCTTCGTCGACGTTGACAAAGTTACGCAAACCTAAATCTAACCGAATAAACGAACGTTAAGAGGCCTCTAGCCAATTTTATTTAGACTTTTTAAGAAACGCAAAAGAAAATCTCGTTTTATCAATCGACCAAGGGTAATGTGTTCTTGCGTTGAGTGATCGAATTTTTGTTCTCGACTTATGACTTTCTTCGCGCCACCGTCGAACCCTCCGTTAGGGGTTGCTGTACGAGATTCTAATCAGGACGATACCAGGGTTAGATACCGCTGTATAGTTATTCAAATTTTATTCGCGAATGACAAATAAAAATTTTGTTATCAAACTAGGGATACTAAAATCCTCGCGTGACCCTCGGCGATCCAGCGCTTCTCAAACTGTTCGTTTGATATATCGAAAACCTCTGACTCTGTTCCTCGTAATTTACAGCTTACATTTCCATTTCTGTGCCCAACGTCGTGGAAAATCGCAGGTGCAACGAAATTTTTCCGGAAGCCCCTTTAAACGCTTCTGTTTTCTTGATTTATGAATTTCCTGGCCACGATAATTTCGTTTCTCCTCGAACTCGGTTGCGTAAATTTCCGTTCCCTTTCTCGCGTTCTCCCGTTCTTGTTGTTCCGTCTCGCAAGGAGATCTCGTAGGCTCGCTGGAGCACGTTTCCCTCGGTCGCGAGTAACTTCCAAACGGAGTCGAAAGTTCCAAATCGGATAAGGAGCTCCGGAGACGCGAGAAAGAGGCGTATTCACCGACGTATTACGCCCCTGGGATTTCTCCGTCGACGGAATTCCATTCCCCGTCGTCGTTTCGACGAGTGAATTGCCGATACCGTGTCGCCTGGAATTACGTAACGACGGTCCTGCACGACGAACACGATTTTCCAGAATATTTCACCCTTAAACTAACCGGGAATAAAATTTTTCCGTTCGCAATTTCGCCTAGGAACGACGACGGACACCCGTGACCGGCGCTAGACTTCACTACAATGTTAATAAGGCTTACGAATCTCTGAGCTCCAAGATTTCTACTGTTTCTGATCGATCTCCAATGGTTTCTGCTAATTTTCTATTCATTTTTTTGTGTAATTTGGCCATCTTTGCTCGACCTTGACACGCGAACCCCAGCAGTTGAAATTAGGAATTGTTCTCGAGAATTTAGAGCACGCGTCTATTTACAATATCGACGAGACGAGGGCCGTTTCGTCCTAAGTGATTGGCCAATCCCCGAACCTCGATTAATTCGCCAACGATTCCTCCCGAGCGAAACTACCGTTTCAGCTTTTACGATCGATCAGCATTTCCGTGTCCGGGAATAAAGCAGCTACGGGAACATGGTGCGACCTACGCAACAAAATAGCGCCCCTGAACCGTCCACCGTCAGGGGAGGATTCGAAAAGGGTCCATTTTCAAGGGGGAGGCACCAGAACTTTTACACGCGAACGATAATTCATTCAACCGAGCACCCGTGGCTCTCAGCCGTTCGTTCACAGTTTTGCAACTTTGTTCGCAGTGGAGGGGTGCAGAAATCGGGTATCTGTATTTGTGAATAAACCTAAGTCGATCAAATTATATTTAACGTCTGGGGGAACAAAATTATACGTCGAATAAAAGATTTATTCGTTCTTCTAGCAAAGAAAATAAATCCACTCGTATGCTCCTAATTTAATAGAAGTGTCAACATTTGATGTTCAACTATGTTCTATTATGTTTCTCTATAAAATAGCTGTGCATTTGTATGTTTAGAAGCATCCAAACCTTATTATTTAAATTAAACGTTATATTACATGTGAAAATTGTTCGTATTTTACTGGCTATTAGAAATCTTGCTTTACACTGATCAAACGAGTTTGTCCAGACGCACTTCCAGACGTCTTCCGATTGGTGGATCGCGTCTCGCCAATCAGGAGCTAGGGCCTCTCGTGAGTCTGCATGTAGAGACAGTCCGTCTGCACGAACAGAATCGTTTAAACCGTACGTCAGTGTTAATTGTGGCAAAAAGTAACAGTGTCTACTCGTCAGGGTTCAGAAATTCTTTTTCACGGGTAATTACTATTCTTAAGATCAGACAAATATATTTACACAACTCGTAGAAAGTGAACGTGATCTTTGATAGTAATCAGGGGGATTTCTGATTAAATCGGTGAAGAAGTTCGAGGGTAAAGTGGAACTCGGAGGTTAGGCAAATCTTTCCGTAATGGCGCGCAACGACTCTCGTTCGCCCCGAACCGAACCCTCGTTAGCTAAGCCTGTTGTTATGGTAAGAGGGTCGTACGCGTTCGCAGGATGTCACAGGGGTTGGTATTGTCCCTGCAGGCGAGCATTTTTATTTTCCGCTCGAGGAGAAAGCGCGAGCGCTCTTTACGCGCGCCGGCCCCGACACAATGCGACGCGGAGTAATTTCAGAATGGTTCCGCGGGGGTCACAGCTGTTAAAGAAACGCCTCGACTTTGGAATTTCCGGGCTCTCGAATCCATCCAACGCCTCTCGAAGACGTCTTCGTGGTGAATATCAGGGAAAACGTGGGGGACACAGTTTTTATTTCACTTGTAAACTCGGCCAACGCGATGTTTTTGCTTTGGGTTAATGGATTTATTTACGCGTTAAAATTATCTACGGTTGATTCGTGTTCCCGGTGCATCGTTTTTCCTTGGCGATCGCATGATCGTTACGAATTAACGCGCGCACCCTGTACTCGCTACCCCTGAAGGGTTCGCGTATACCGGGTGTCGTGCAACACGCGATGCGTCGTTTAGCGATTCGAGTCCAATCGCTGCACGTCGACATGTGGACAACGATTCGAAATTCAAATCTGCGAGCATTTTCGAACGTTCGAATCCCCAAATAATCAAACTCGGCGATGGTATCTTGTGTTTTTCGTGCACGTATCTCGCGATAATTCGTATCAGTTTTGAGAAAGATTATCGTCTCGTCAAAAGGAAATTATAGAAATCTCTCGTGACATTTCAGCGAAGTGACACATTTGATTTCTGTCCAAGACAATTTTGCAATTTCGCTTGAAATACAGAGGCATGACGCGAATAAAGGAGAACTGAAATGGCTTCGATCTTTTATTTCGTTGGATTTTCGCCGGGAATCGAATTCGATTAGCGATACCCGGCCTCTGTTTCCGACAAACGAACCGACCGGCCAGAACTTTTAATTACTTGTTTGCGTTATCCGGTCGAACAACGAACGGGTTCGAAGTCGAGTTTAATTTTCGGTGGACGATTCTTCCGCGCGCTCTTTGTCCACTCGGTGGAGTTTTCTTTCCTCGCCCCTTAAACGACGGGTTAACGAGAAAACTTGGAGCCTTTGTCGAATATTCACTGTTACCGCGAGGACATAATAAACATCCGGGGGAGGGAACTTTTAGAGCCTTTATCGAGCTCGATAACTGTATAGTTTGTTCCTCGTCGACTCGAAATTAGTGTCATATGCTTCTTTGTTTTTGTTACAGGTAAGTGTCCAGTCGATCCCTAACGTGATTTACCTGCCGGATACCGTGAGTCACATAATTCTGAGGAAATTTCTTTTGTTAACCGTTTGAGTCCCAAGCAGCGCGATCGCGCTGTTCAGATTTTATGTCGAGAAAACCCAGACTGACTGTCGAAGTCGCGCGCTCAGATTTACTCACGCAAGTACATCACACAGCTCCTTCTTTTAAAGTAAATAATACATTTCACAATAGGTACAATACTATAATAATAGTGCAATAATACATTACAAAATAAAATATTTTGTATTTCATTGTTATCTTCTCAATAATTTTTATCGAACAGGACTTGAAATATTTATAAACTTACAGTACGCGTATGTAATAATACAGATGTGCAAAACATAAAATAAAAGAAGCACTAACGCGCTGCTTGGGTCTTCTCGTACTCATTTAGAGAAAGCACGATTGCGCTGTTCGGGATTCTTCGACAGTGTTTTTTCAGTATCCCCTGGGACTCAAACGGTTAATCATTACGCGATTCAATCGACGATTATCAATTGCTGAAACGTACAATCTCGAATTTAAATTTTATCTTGAAGCGTTCGCGCGAGAAAGACGAAGTCTGCTCGAAGTATTGAATATAATTTGAACAGTCGAGGAAAATTGAGAATTGACCCAGCGAAGTATCCTCTATCGAAACGTTATTCTACTCGCGCGGATCCGACGTCGATTTCAGCATCGGGATTAGACAAAGAGGGGCACTCCGAGCACCTCAATGGATCACTTATTCAACAAAAGAGGAGAGATTCCGGCTTCCAATTCCGATCCAATAGTCCCAATAAACGATTCCTTCGTTCTTTTCGCAAATTCTGCAAGCCTGCTCCGTGCACTTATTACAGAATACCCGAGGGAAATTCGTATTTCCAAGATGCAAGATTGTCCATGTCGTACGGGCTGTTCCTACAGCTGCAAGATTTCGAAATCTTCGTTTGCACCGACTGATTCATCGAGATACAAATCAAATCCGAACAAAAGGCTCGTTGAGCGACGACGACCGATAAGATTCGCTCGTTCCTCCGCGGGGAAAGACTTTGAACAGAACTTTAAACGAAAAGGCAAAGAAAAGCAGAACCAGCAATCCTTCCAATATTATATTTGAATATCGCTATTGGAACATTGTTAGATAAGCAACTTTTTCGAAATCCATAGATCCCAATAAATAATTATTAAATATTTTTGTTGTCCTCTGTCTCTTGAAATCGATAGTTTTTCTAATTTTCCAGTTCGATGCTTCCCCATAGATTAATGGGATTCAGACTAAATGCGATTTATACTCGAGGTCGTTGCCCTGGGTATTTTCTGAAATTTGTATGCATCGACTTTGAAATTATTTTCCAGTATATTTGAATAAAGAAATTTGTTTTTAATGCCCCCGGGTATATGTAAATTGTCTTCCATCTCGCTACCATGCGCTGGTAAATTTTCTTTATCGAACCCCGTTTCTCCTATTCGCGATACATATTTTTCTTTTCGTCGGTTTCGAAAACGTCGCGTTTACTTTCGTCGGAAAATATCGTGTGTTTTTCGAAAACTTTTTTCTACCGCGTTGGTCTCGCGAGCAGCGAAACTTTATTTTAAAAAATCAAATATTCGAACAATATTTCACGAGTAAAATATTCGAGTCACCGAAGTGTTCGAGGATTCGAACGCGGAGAAATTGAACGAGTTGCCCAGCCTTAATGGGTGGAACGGACCCGTTCGGTTGGAAATAAAATTTCATTCGGGTTGTTCGTTCGGATTTTCGAAGGCGAGACGAGATTTTTCAATTTCCTGCCACGGCGTCGCGATCTCTCGTTTCTGTTTCGTTCGCCGGGAGACAGAGTCCTCATTTCCGGATGCATTCGCGAAGATAGTTTGTCCCCAGCAGTCAGAATTCATTTGCAGCAACAGCGAATTAATCGAATTCAGCGAAATACAGAAGCAAATATTGCGTAATTTTATATACGATCCTCTCGTAAATCTGTAAAATTATTTTCAGTCAGCGCAAAATTTGACCTTTTCGTCGATCTCAATGGTCTCGAGGCACGTCGTACGACTCACAGAGCAGAAAATAATTATAGATTTTAATTTTTGATATACAATTAGTACAATAAAAACCTTGACTTATTCTACAAATTCACGCCACATCGGGTTGCGACTCACGCGAGGATCGGGTTGCCTCTCGTTAGGGGTGCTTCAATTAGGAGCACGAAGAAGGGAAATTATAGGTAATTAGTATTTATTTTGGGCTCGAAATTATTTAGTCGTCGCTATTGTCTCCGTAAACATTTAAACTTTCACCATGGTTGTACTTCTATATACCAAATAAAAAAAAATAAATGGTCTTTGCATTTCGACGAATAAAATCGAACGAAAAAAATAAGATATATTTAAATTTAATTCGAAATTACTGTGCAATGAATACAGGCCGCAGAAACCGTGTCAATGAAGCGACGCATTGAGTGGGCGTGTAAATCGGAAGTTCACCGATCGAAACCCGGTTATATATCGAACTGAATTTCCGATTTACAAGCCACACGCAACACGTCGCCGTCGAGGCTTCCACGACCATAATCAGGGTCTTGTCGTTGATCGATTATATTTTTTAAACGAAGCATCCAAAGTTCGTTAAAATCAAAATATTATGAGTTACCATGACAACAAGTTTTTGTTTTCACTATATAAACGAGGCTTCGGTTAGTCTTTTGTCAACTGTTTTGTGTGATACACGTTACGTTAAACTGTTTTTTTTTAACCTCTGAAATGGAGAGTCAAAAAGTACATATTCGTCGTGTAATGCTTTGGGAATTTAAACAAGGCAATAGTGCTAAGGCGACAGCTGAAAAAATATGCAGTGTGTATGGTGAAGGACTAATAACTGATCGGGCAGTTAGAGATTGGTTTATAAAATTCCGTTCTGGAGATACGACCTTAAAAGACGAACCGAGGGCAGAGCGTCCTTCCGACTTTGACGACAACTTTTTAAAGGTAATATTGGAGCAAAATCCACGTCAATCAACAAGAGGTATAGCAGAAAGGTTGAATACATCACAATCAACTGTTAACCGCCACCTGGAGAAATTAGGGAAAGTCAGCAAGTTAGGAGTATGGGTACTTTGCAATCTCAGTGAACGGAATAAAGAAGATCGCATGTCAATCGCCACAAGTCTGCTCTCACGGGCAAAAATTGAGCCTTTTTTAAACAGGATGTAAAATGGGTTACCTATGACAATATAGTCCGCAAAAGACAGTGACTCGATAAGGATCAACCAGCCCTACCAGATCCGAAAGCAAACATCCATGGCAAAAAGATTTTATTGCGTGTATGGTGGGATTGTCAAGGAATAATTCACCACGAGTTGTTGAAGTCAAATTTAACGATTACTGCGGATAGATACGTTCAGCAGTTGCAAAGAGTGCAAGAAAAACTCCATGAAAAGCGTCCTGCACTCGTCAATCGCAAAAACGTCATTCTTTTACACAATACGCGACCACATACAGCAAGAGTGACTCAAGAAAAATTTTTGAACTTGGATAGTCTGTTTTACCACATCCACCTTACTCCCCGGATCTTGCCCCGACAGACTACCACCTTTTCTATTCCTTACAAAACTTTTTGAATGGAAAAACCTTCAATTCTGAAGAGCAAATCAAGCAAGCTGTCGAAAACTTCTTCCAGTCAAAACCAACCATATTTTACAAGGAAGGAATTGATAAACTGCCAGGAAGATGGGAGAAGGTTATAGATAATAGTGGTGAATACATAATAAATTAATATAATTTTGTTATTTAATGAGAGTGAAATAAATGTCTGATAAAAAACGGAAGTTACTTATGACTCGACCTAACAGTACAGTTGGAGGTCTCTCGCGTGATCGAATCCTCAACTAGATACGTTCTCCCCCGAAGATAGCGATTAAAATACAGTGGTAATAGAAGGTAGCCCTCGATAGTGACACCCAGAAGGGGAAGAGCGACCGATTCAGAGCGAAGACACAGTGATCTCGATACTCGTGAGCGTTGCTATCACCAAAGTCGATTATTTTTGGCCCCACGATGCGTGTCTTGGAATCAATACCGTCTGGAGAAGATAAGGATGCTCTTCGACGAGGGTGGCTGTCGCAGAGGATGCGGCGAGGACGACTCGAACGAGCTTGCGCGCTGCGTGAGATGGAGAGACAAGGTGGCGAACACAGGGAGGATCGAGTCGAAGGGAAGCTGCCGGTTGGGTAAATAGAGTAGAAAGGAATAGAGTGGAGCAAATAGACAGACTGAAGAGCAAACGGTGGAGGCGTAAGGAGGAACAGAACGTAGAGAAAGAAGAGAGTTGACGGAAAGTAAAATAAATAAACAGGGCAAAGACGAGTGGCGCGAAAGCTTCCTTAAATTATTGTTCGAGAACTGGATCGATTCAACGAGATATTAACGCTTATTAAAAATCTGCCATCGGCCTCGAATAGTATTTTATCGTTCCCTGGGAAGGACTCTAGCGTCCTAAGTGGGTGCTTAGTTCGTTTGGTCGATCGAGGGCAGCAACAGTTCCCTGTAAATAATTCCAAGAAAAATTCCGCGATAAGGTTTAATCCGTTGAACGGGCCGAAATAATTTCAGCTCCCCGGCTCCGTATTCCAGGATTATCGCCATTCCCCCTAAGACTGTTATTGCTTCACTCCACGGAAAATAGAAACAGCAAATGTCCCCACGTTCCTGGTACTGGCTCCAGAGTGCACGTTTTTAGCAAACTAACGTAGTTGGGACCAGTAATTGACGAGGCGAGGCCACTAACAGGCAACTTTGCGCCCTGTTTGCAATTCGATCGACTCGAAAACCTTGTCTTGAAACATTAGACGACAGTCTAACCCCTTCGTTAACGAGCTGAAAAAAATAATCCTCAGAGTTAGACGATACAGAAAATAAATCTAGATATGAATCCCGAATTTTGACAAATCATTTTTCTGTCAATACTAAAATTGATTTAACTGTCGTACAATTTTAATCTGTTTTATACTGGAAAATAGTGATAGAGATTTTTTAGCGGCCTTCGTTGGAAATCACAACCGCGCGCCATGTTGACTAGTTAATTGAAGCATTCGTTGTCGACCTCGTGTAACATCGTAGAACGTACTGTGGACTCCAGGCGACCTCTGATAAATTGCATTCTACTTTCGATGTTAATCCGAAAGCCTGGAGTATAATTCACGCTGTGATCCATCGGCGTGGAACGGTTCTGTGCAGTCGCAACGCTAGAAAACAATAATATTCAGGTTAATTAATTGCTCGACGATGGTATTTCTCGGAGGACGCGTCCGTTAGGATGCGACGTTTCGACCACAGCTCGCGTTTCTCCTCGAACGTGCTATTATATTAATGGGACACGTTTTCATCAGGATATACGGTACACACGACTGGGCGTTAATTATTTTAATTTGATTTTTCAAGTCGTCTCGTAGAACAGACGCTCGTAAATACATTCGTTGAAGTACACTTCGGGACAAAAAGATAGCACACTTCCAAATTATTGTAATTTCTGTTTATTAAACATTACAAATTCAATTTTTTGTATGTATATATTTTCAAACTGCTCTTATTGATATATATAAATGAAATGAAATGAACCTTCCTTAATCTATAAAGAAATGCAATTATTGACAAGATATAAAGGGACAAAATGATAGCACACTCAACGAAAAACTTTAAACAAAACAATTAATGAGTAAAAATCAATGCTTAATACATATTTTGTAGAACTTCCTTTACATCTAATAATTTCAATCGATCTGTTTGGCAAGGATTTATACAATTGTTTAATACTTTTTTGGCTAATATTCTCCCACTCGTCCAAAATGGACTGTTTTAAATCGTTAATATTTTGAAATTGTCTACCATTTTGTTATATGGCTCTGACAAGATGTCCCCAACAATTTTCAATAATGTTGAGGGCGGGGGATCTTGCTGGCCAATCCAAAGTACGAATGTTTTGCTGAAGTATTTCTTTGCCGCTTTCGCTGTATGAAATGTGGCATTATCTTGTAAAATGTACTTATTTCCAGCAATTCTTACAACATATGTGTTTAGTTGTTCATTTATCATTTCAATATATCATTCACTATTCACTCGCCCTTTTATAAATTTTATTTCCAAATGATTACGTTACCGCCTCCCCTTTGGTGATGACTTAAAAATTACTGTTCTTTTCTCAAATCATAGTAATAATCCAGATCCAAATTAAATCTTTTTTCGTCGGTAAATATGACTATTTTCCACTTTGTTGCCATATTCAGCAAACTGTAAGCGAAACGCTTTATGCTCTTTCTTTAACCAAGGTTTCATCTGCAATTTTCTTCGCACTAAATGCTTACATTTTTGTAAAACACGACGCACATTCTTTACATTAGCGTTTACACTAGCACTTTCTGCAATTTGTCTCGCAGTCATCCTTGAATTTGATGATATTCTCAATATTGCACGTCTTTCGCGAGTACTTAAACTTCGTGAACGACCGGAATTTTTATTTTTCCCGTAATTTTCGGGATTTTTTAATAAGTTCATAATAACCTTACGACTTCTATTTACAACTTTCGATATTTGTGCAATTGAATATTGTTCTTTCTTTAACCTCAATATCGTGTGTATTTCACATTCATTTAGCTTTTTTCTACGACCCATTTTTAACACTTTACTGCGTTTTTTTGTTAAATAAGCACGAAAAATGGTAGAGCACACATCATCAAACATTCAGTAACTTATACACAACTGACAAGTGCAAATTTGCTACTGTGCTATCATTTTGTCCCGCTTGCGGACCAAAATATTTACGTTTCCATTACTGAAATTCTGTTGAAGTAAATACTGCCGATGATATTCAGTACATTATACATATAAGCATGCCCATAGATGTGAACATATTAAAATATTCATTTTATTCAGTTTATAATAGCAAACGGGAGCAATTATAAGATGTGCTATCTTTTTGTCCTTGTGTGTAGGATTCATAGGTCGCGCTGAAAAGGTTAATGTTTCATTAATATATAAATTTTCGTTCAGTCGCAACTGTATATTAGGTGTACGTCGCATCGTAATAAACGTTTTTAATGAAGAAACATCACCGTGGACCGAGCCATTAATTAACCTAATCGTCGTTGTTCGTGCTGTAACTTAACCCTCTGTTGCATAATGCGCTCGAGTGGACGACGAAAACAGCGTGCGTTAAATTAATCCGTAAAGTTTCGCAGGATCTCACCAAAAGGAAATCAATCTTTTCCACTTTGCGTGAAGTTAAAAAACTTCCGGCGAGATCTCGGGGAAAAGTATTAAAATTTAAATACCGGTGGTTTCAACTTCGCCCGACCGGACGAACATAATTGTCCGAACGATGGCCGCCAAAGGAAGCGGAATTATTCTCGGAACTTTATTGTCGCGGTTCCCGTAACTTTCCGAGCGACTGTGCGGGGGATCCTCGAGGCGTAAAAATAAGAGAACGACTCGCCAGGGTGACGGAATACGAATTACGTGGGGGGGATGTTCGTGTCGCCCCTCGCGACGTCGGGAAGAAACTTATTCGTGAACACGTAACAATGATTAATGCGGGTTATTTCTAACGCAACGACCACGCTACCGCGAAGAAACCAACGCGTACTCGGTGAACGAGCTCGGAGATGGATATAGCAGCCTCATAAATATACGATGCGCGTCTCATTGACGGATATGCAGCCTCGCTCGTGTTCGATGAAAAAATAATCTCGTCGGCGGTCGTCCTCGTACCAGCGAAGCCAAAGACCGCGATAATGAACACGGAAAGACTCCTCGAACGTTGGAATAGTAATCTCTGAACCGCTCACCGTCATCTCGGATGCAAATTAACTATTTTAACCCGTCATCAGCACTCGAATGTCTCGGAAATTAGCAATTTCTTGATAAGAATGTACCTTGAGCAGGGTAGTTTTATATTTCTTTTGCTCTATTTAAGAGGACACGTCAGATTTGACGGTATCTGTCTTCAAAAGAACATTACGTTCAACAGATTGTCAATTATCGAATTAAGAATCGTCGAGAATTATTTCGTGGAATGTCGCAGACGGAGTTCGGTGCGTTAAAGAAAGGAAATTGACTTTCAAATGCACCGTCTGTGTACACAAAAAAGCTATCAGTGTCTTATTATGTCTCATTCGAAGCTACGCAACTTCAGTAACAGTTTCTCCCATTATTCAAATTAGCGAGAATATTAATCCTTTCGATATCGAGATTCGAACGCTGGTCACGCGCGTTGCGGAAATCCGGTAGTCGCGTTTATTGAACATATTCGTCGAATGCCGCACGTGCAAATATTAGCGAAAGGTTTCTAGCGAAACACGGTGTATATTTAACTTGGTTCCATTTTTAGTTGATACATTTGCAAGATTCCTCGACGAAAGCTCGATCCACGACTCCCGTATCTTTTCACTTTTTACTCGAAAGGCATATTCCTCTGCGCGCAGTATGTCGCGTAAATGGGAATTCAGAACAAAAATCATAGCTTCTAAACTAGTCAATTTTCGACCTAAGACCTCTTACACTGTTTTAAAGAGAATACAAAGATGCATCAATTGATGCACAAAAATTATACATTTTTGTTAAAAAAAATTGAATCGACCTTGATCTTTTGTTGAATAAAAATTGTTTTGCTAATTTGTACTACTGCAATTTCTTGTCTAGTGATTGCTGTGTAACTTTTGTTCGAAAAGTTTTTTTATTGGTTTAGAGGAAGTGCCTGAAAGATCGTAGCGATCATTTCGAGTACATATATGGGTGTTTGGGAAGAAAATCATAACTTTGCATCTTTGTAATGTTTTTCCGTTACTTCTTTTTAATTAAAATATAAAATAGATACAGAAATTCGGGCAGCTAAAATTAGCGTTAAATTAAAGTTTATGTGCCCTAAATTAATATGCGAAAAATTATCGAGATATTTCTTGGTATTTTTTTTAAACTCAATTCAAAGTTGGTAAATATTTAACATAAAAAATTGGGACCAATTGTTAATATTGTAAAAAGATTGTTTAGCTGTTTGGAAGGTACTATAATACTGTACATAGCTTGGAAAAATCAATCATATTTAAGAAAATGCACCGAAAATTACAATACATTTTTGGCATCATTTTCCACAACAAATTGATAAATTCAGTAAAAGTTATGTATAGTGTTAAAATCTACGTTCCTTTATTAATATTTTGGGATATAAGAATTTATAAAACATGGGCTTTAGTTTTTTGACTTTTGTTCATTGCTAGACACACTGTGCTACGATTAGAAGTTGTAACTACCATCAGAAATAGTTGTTTAACAGTTGTGCAATGAAAACAAATGCATTCGGATGCTCCTCATTCAATAGAAGTGGCAGCATTTGATGTTTAGCTAAGTTTTATTATGTTTCTCTGTAAAACAACTGTGTGTTTGCTTGCTTACAAGCATCTGAACGCTGTTATTAGCGTATTTCTTAATAATTAACTAATTTTTCTGAGGTTCCAAGCGCCGGTCACCGGTGACCACCGTGAATTGCAGTTGATTTCTCGATGCTCGCCGCGACGCTGGTTGTTTGGCGAGGGAGCTTTCTTTCCGAAAAACGTCGGAACCGATCCGTGGAGTTGTAATGGCGATCACGACTCCGCGCGGGCCAGGGTAGCGGCCTTCCACGACGGAAATAAAGTCACGTTCCAGAGGAGAAATACGAGCGGCCCATGCTGAATTCACTTGTCGTTGCCACATGCGTCGCTACTGGATGCCCACGCATAGGCGAGCCACGAACAGTTCCTCGAACGCGATGGCCGCGGTTTCGAACCGCCAGAAAGGGAACTCTGGGGCTAATAGACCGACGAATGAATAAATAAACGGCTTCGATATTGCTTTTCTGGCTCGATGGATTCTGAAAACCACGTTTACACCGGTGGTGGAAATCCAAATATTTATCAAAAATTAAACATTCTACCAACGTGAAATTTGTCTAAGACCGTCGACTTTTAATTTAAACGCCAATGTCTCGAGGAGTTGTGTCTTAAGTCGTTTTAGTTGAGAAGCTGTCCAACTGTTTTAGAAAGTAGTAGCCCGTGGGAGAAAGATTAGGGGAATTACTTTTCCGAAGCAAGATGGAGCGTAGTGTTTCGAAAAGCTGTTACGTCGCCGGGTCTTTGTCGCTTCCGGTTGGAAACACGAGGCTTCCGACGCAGGTTGTCTCGTGGTATCAAATGCTCTTGGTCTCCATGAGTGCACGAGTTACTCGTGTGATGTAGCTTAATTGGTTCATCCTATATATAGGGTGGTTCTAGAATCTGGGACGCACTATAGGTGCCATCCGAATGCAATTAGAAAGTAGCAGGAGGAGACAGAGTCGACAAATACGTTCCACTATCGAAGTTACTCGAACCGCAATTTCTTTATTATTTTTATCGATCCACTGAAGCAAAGTGCACTTTATTCAAAAAGAATAAATACATCAGAGTTTGTTCTGAGATTTTCCTTAAACCTAAGATTGTTAGAAATCTCAATTATCTGTTGCTTTATCGTGACGGTGTATCGTAAACGACTCCAGAAGTGCAACTCGACAAAAGTTGTTCTTGAAGAGCAAAAAGTAACTTTTCGAGAGCTACCGTTCTTTTATTATTTCAATCTGGAGTTAAATGATGCTCGAAGGATATCCACCGTGACAGGCAATTGCGTTCGAAGGAAACGGTGCAACTTCTTCATAGTGGATACTGAAAATCTCCTTGTTTTCTCATCAACCGTGTGCCAGGAATGTACTCGCGCACAGGTGACGCATTGTAGCGAGCGTTGCAAGTTCGTGCAGATGTCTGAAACGATCCCAGAAGTCGTTTACTAGTGGCCAAAGAAAACTTCCATCGTGACAAGCAATTTCCTTCGCAGAAGGAAGTGAATCTTCCTCCTAGTATTATGAGATTCCCAGGGGAAAGGAACTTGTGGGACACCGTGAAGGGAAAGAGATACTTTGTAGTTCCGTATTAAGAAAGTGTGAGGCAAGAAGATCCGTGGGAACCTCCTAACACTTGCAATATTTCCAGTTATTATTCGACTAATGATAACTGTTACCATTCAATTTAAAATACTTTCGAGCAGACAAAGAATCAAGTCTTGAAGATGGCGTCGCCCCTTAACTGTGCTCCAAAATGGCCGCCCGCAAGAGGATGAATCTTACTCCCATCGCCTCCCCGCAACGAAATTGAGGTATTCTCGGGTAACGGAACAGAAATTAGAACGTTTCGAAAGTGTGTTCCACGTGTTTTCGTTCACGGCTGCCATTCCGATCCGTTCTCGGATCGATCATGGCGACCTCGCGCGTTAAATACAGTTTTCCAAAGTCCCCGGGGACCCAGACCACAGAATCCCGGCCGTAGAAAAGGGCGGCTCTCCCTTGGACGTGGGGGAGGGTCAATCCCACGTAACCAGGAACCCGTCGATGGTAAAGTCTGGTCAATTGGTGTGAACGTACTCTCTGCGAACGCGTCCATTCTGACTCTCGGGGCTTGGGAAGAGCCCCTTTAGAAACGTTCCACTGGCAGCGGGCCATCCATTAATACGAATTAGAGTATTTAACTCGACGGGACGAGGAGACCCGATGAACGAGGAAGAGACGGAGATGTAACGACCGAGGAAACCGAGGGGCCAAGGGGGGCAGACGGAACGAGAATGGAAACGGTCGAACTCCGCGGAAATAAATTGCTCGAATCGCGACGATACGAAATTCTGCTACGATTCCAGAATTTTCACTTTTTCTCTTGCGCGTATAATCCGCGGAACGGGGGTGGATGGTAGCCGATACGGGCGCGTAAACAAATTACGTCGAGCAAATAATGGCTGTCTAACGGCGATGTTGCAACGTTACGTGTTTATTCAACGTTTCGAGGCTCGCGGTCCTCTTCAGAAACAACACGGTTTAATCTTCGTGGAAATTTCGTGCAAACAGACGATTTTTGCTGAATTATTTTCGAAAAGAAACAGTGGTCAGCGAGGACGACCAGAATTAAAATTTTGCAAAATCATCTCTATCGTCCTTGCACTTTTATCGTCCGTGATATGATAAACAATCGCTGGTAATGGGATCGAAGCCACTAAGTTTCATTTATGATATAATTTAACGTTCCCGGGAACGTCGACTGCGCGATTGAAAATGCTAGAGGCCGCCAGAGGGGTCGAGATCGAGGCGGATTGGCGAATTGTTAAATAATAACGGCGATTTCGTCGCGAACGAACGACGGATCCCGCAATCGGCTGAACGGGAAACGTCGAGGCAAATTCGAGCACGGTCCGCGCGTCCTATTGAGTAATATGACGGAATTGCAGCTCGTTGCAATCATTAAGCTCTTCACCCGCCGGCTGTAATTTATTTCGCTGTCTAATAAAAGTCGCTCGTCGCGGAATCCCCGATAGGATTGCACCGGCGATTGCGCCGGGAGAATTACGCTTATTCCTCTCGGTGTCGTTATTTTCAATTCCTCTTTACGATCGCGAACTTGATCAAACGTTACGTACACCCGATACTTTACTTTCTTTCGACGCCTTTTACGGCTTTCCCCTAACGTTTACTTTCCTCGGTCATCGTGGATTTACGGTCACGAACGGTCCCGATATTTTACGATCTCGATATTTCGCCTTTCGTTAGGAAATCGCTGACGAAACAAATATTTTTGTTACTTTCAAAGGGTTCGATATTAGATTACGGGGGACGACGAGATTTTTGGGTGCCCTGGGGACAGGGGTTTGGCAAGCTTTCAGCAACGAGGAAGTTGGACGTCGAGGGGTTGACCCATCTGTAAGGGGAAAATAAATTCTCTGATTTTATTTCTGAAACCTAGGAGCGTAGAGACGATACATCAGGTGATTATGGAAAAGATTCGCAAAGTATTGCACAACCTTCTAATACCATCGTTATCACAAGGACTTTATGGTCATTTGAATGCCCGATGCTACATTTTGGCATAGAGATAATCAGGTACCCAGAGATGTCGCCATTCAGATAGCACAGAGGATGCTGGAGCTTATTTTGGAGCACGATCCGGAGGATATCTAAATACTTGGGGTCCAGAGATACGCATTAACATTCGCGACCTATGCTAGCCCCCCGGTACGTATCCACCATGGCATATTGCGCTTATAATTGCACACTCATTTTTGTCTTCAGATTCAGCGGCTCAGACAATAAGCGGCTTAGGTATCTTTCTATGATGCTTGTTCTCTCCCACTTGCGTGTCTCCACCCTCTGGCTGTCCCTTTCGCTCTTCCCGCCTCCGTCTCTCCGGGGTCGTCCGCTATTGATTCCAGGTTTATTCTTGGCGACCCCGTCGCTTTGCTGTCGTCAAAACATCGAAAGCGAGGGGCGGGGTGGCTGCGTCGCGTTTAAGACTTTAACACTCGACGAGAGCGCATTGTCAGGAAAGTTTATCCCTGTGTCGACACCGCCAGGAACATGGCGATCGAGCACGAGGAGGTTCCGCTAGATACTTGAGGATATTAATACCCGAGGAATTTCGGTATGGCGGGACGTGTGAATGGTCTGGAATCTAGACAGGTGGTCGTCAGATGGTGATTAGGGTACTTCGAACGTGAGCATCCATGTTGGAAAACCGATCTTGCATGAGAACAGGATTCTATACGGAGGGGGTGCCACTAGATACTTGAGACGTGGCTTAGATACTTGACAACGTAGGTTAAACTGCAGTAAAATTCAAATATACCTACATATGGAGTGATAAACACGAGGAATTGGACCATTATTATGGGGTTTTGCTCACTTTACGGTGTTCAGCAACAACATTTTCAATAGTGTTAGAATTTCTACATATTGTTCATTAAAATAGGCGTTGTTTGCGTTTTGAAACATTAAAATCCTCCAATCCGTTCATGAGCTACGACGTTTTAAACATACGCAAGCAATTTCAGGGGAATCATTCATGTCTCTGGTCAGACATTGTAATTTCGGTAAAGAATTTTTTTCTCGAAAATGCGTAGGATATCGGGGAATATTGGTTTACCAAGAATGATTCTAATTGACCCCTACATCCAAAAATAATTTTTTCAGAATGATTTGAAATTTTTTAATTTCGCCGAAAAATTTGTTCACATTCCAGAATTTTTTTTTCGAATGTGCGTAGGAATTCGAGGGTATGTCTATTGACCAAAAATACTTGTAATCGAGCCTTGCAACTAAAAATAATTTTTTTAGTACGATTTGAAATTTTTTAATTTTGCCGTAAAATTTGTCCACCTTCCTGAATTTTTTTCTCGAAAGTGGATAGGATTTCGGGAGTAGGTATATTTACCAAGAATGATTCTAATTGAGCCCCGCATACAAAAATAATTTTTTCAGAAGGATTTGAAATTTTTTTTTCGCCGAAATATTTGGGCACCTATCCCTTATCAATTTTTCTTAATTTTTAATTAATTTGGTTGGCGCTGTACAGAAAAGTTGTCTAATACTTTTTTGTAGGCATCCGTGGGCTCTAATTCAGAACAAAATTTCGTTGAAATATATTCACTATTGTAGGAGTTATGGCCGTTTGAAAATTGGACCACTTTTATGGGATTTTTCTCACTTTACGGAGTCAAGGAACAACTTTTCCAATATTTTTAAAATTTCTACATATTCTTGACTAAAATACGCGTTGTTTGCATTTCGAAACATTAAAATCCGTCAATCCGTTCATGAGTTATGACGTTTTAAACATTTGCATGAAATTTCAGGGAAAAATGTCATATATGGTCAGACATTAGATTTTCGGTAAGGAATTTTTTTCTCGAAACTGAGTAGGATTTCAGGGGTATGTCTATTCACCAAAAATGATTGTTATCGACCCCCGCAGCTAAGAATAATTTTTTCAGAACGATTTGAAACTTTTCAATTTCGCCGAAAAATTTCTGCACCTATTTTTTGATTTTTAATAAACAGAACCATGGTGAATGTATCTTGAATCCTAATTTTATTGCAAGAATTTCGTCTTCCATCGCTCCAAAGGCACTTAACTCGTTTCTAGTGTCCTGTGGATCCCTTGGATCTTTGATATATCTGTACCTTTCTATATTCAGAATCTTTAAAGTGAAGTCAACATTCTTAATGATAAAACCAATGTTCCTCCAAGTACACAGATTACACCCGCAAGCCTAAACCACAATTTCAACAGTCGAAACCCGAGCTATAAGAGGCTGAGGTACCGTGTAATAGGGAAATTCCTTCCAAGACCACTTTTCCGCGGTCCGAGCACTAGATTTAGCGTGCATGCGCGGCGGCGCAACCTCGAATCACGACCTTCGCGCACTGTAAACGCAATATCGGTTCCCGCGTTATTGAACATGATAGACGTTCACGCCACCCTTCTGCCTCCTCGTCTTTATAGTCGGCGCGGATCGTAACGCGAATTTGCATGTGCCGTTAGTCCGTCGGACAGACGAAGGTCCTCGCTGGCGGAATAAATTTCCCTTTCCTCGCTGGCAGCCCGTTCCGCGGGCATTAATAAATTAGCATTACAAGCACGCGCTAAATTTCCATCTAACGACCCGCTTAATGGGTCCGGTGACTTGTTACTTACACCGTGTTTTAGCAATTAAACGTAGCACGATAAAGCGTGATCCGTGATATTGAATTCACCCTTAGAAACGTCAGTTGCACAATCTCGTGACACGTGATCGCGAGCTCCTCCGCCTTGTTACCTCTCAAAGAAAAATTGTACATACAGATTCATAGTTGAGGCCCAAAGCCTCTACTGTTTTTCAGTTTTTCAAACAAAGTACACTGTAAAATCAGTTTCGAGAACCCGTATTGTCGTTGGAAATTTTTAAAGGATTACCAATTAGGTTCCGGGCGATGCAGACATTACGGACGCTAGCACGCCTCGTAGACGGACGTTGCAATTAACGCTTCTTTACCCCGATGCTTCGAAGCAGCCAAGCTGTGTTCCGTAATTGCAATTCAAAGAGGTGATTACTTGTCACTCGCGTTGCTTCTACTAACGTTATCTGCGTCGGATGGTAATTGAGCTATTACAAGGCCACGTATCGGCGCAAATAAAACACGCGATGCTAATAGCGGCCAGTGAGCTAGAACAGAGAACCGTGACCAAATCGCCGAGACGCCGCGCCGTATATCTCGGGCGCTTCTCGTGCACGATACTCGTCTGATACTCGTCTGAACAACTACAAAACCACCAAATGCTCAAAAATAAATCGTGGACGTTCGTAGCGCGCTGGACACCACCCATTCCTGTCTGATCACCGACGTTCAGCTGCATTGGTCGCGTCCAGTACAGGAGAGGGGTTACCGCTCCAGAGAAAAAGAATTCGTTCCAATTGCATTGTAGGTTTTTTCAGGCCTTCAGAAATTTCGAATTTCTTCGTCAAGGATCCTCCTGAACCTGTTTGGCATAATTTCCAAAATGCGCCCTTTCGACGAGCACAATAATAATACGTTCGATCAGTTGCTTAAATATTTGATGGTTAATTAGTACGACGCCCACAATTAAAATTCCCCAACTCTCAGGCACTAATGACAGTTCCAGCGAGTTAGTTGGATTCATCGTGGTAGAATCGAACCCCAAGAGAGAGCGGTTGACGGGGAGAGGAGGTTCTCTTTCTCCGGAGCTTAATTTCTGCGGTCTGTTCGTATTAGTTATTCGACTCGCGTCGCCCCGACGACTTGGGATGCGACGCCCCCACACGGTCGGGGATGAGGCGTCCTCATTGTGTCGCGAACGACGTACAAGGATGACAAGGTGACTCCCTATCGCAATATTGATAGCGCAAGGCGCTGGGGAACCGGGGGAGGCTGCGCCCCCGAAGACGTAGATCTCTGGACGTGTCTCGATGCTTAAGTGCTTCGATAGTACCTTGGACACCTCGGCGTCATATATTTCTGCACCTAGGCAATGGGGAGTTCTCGATATTACACGCTTGGGAGGAAGGAGACTATAGGTGTTACGGTTATAGAGCTTATAAGTATAGACTATAGGCACCCGTAAAGTATCGTGGAGCAGCTCATAAGTATCCAGGCCAGAGGCCTATAACCCCGACCTAAAGGTCATGAACGTGTTCTATCAGGGGTTACTGAACTGGGGATAAAGGAACTCAACTCCAGCGCGATGCGAGGATCCCTGGACCCTTCTGTGTCACCCTGAGTTAAGGAGTTAAGCTCTGTTACTAGAGACACCTTGATTGCTAGGACCCTGAGTGCCTGGGAAAGATGAACGTGAACCCTAATTCTAGACATCCCAGTCGCTGAGTACTCTACACGTGCGGATACTTTAATGAGTTACTATTTGAGGAAGAAGGATCGAGCAGGGGAGGGGCCTTTTATCGTTCGCGTCCGGCGGTACTCGTCCACCGTGAACAACTCGACATGAAAGGGGACGCTAAAAAGAGGCGTGTCCTCGCACGAACAGGCAAACGCACCGATGGAAACACGCAATAAGGATCCGTTTACTATCTGACGCTAACGCGGTACAGTGAAAGTAGTCTTTCGAGAAGCTGCGATTCTCGTTAAGAGAGAATGGAGAGGCGCGTAGGAGTCGTAACGAAGAATCGTTTCACTTCCGGTCGACCAGTGGATCCTACATGACCACTGTAAGCATACAAATGGTGATTTTTAATATGAAAACTGACGCTGTTACGTCACTAGGTGTTAGTATCGCGTTACTGCTGCGTCACAACAACGTCAGCAGTACGTCAATACAGTGGTCATTTCCCATGGCGATCGCGAATTGCCTGGACGTCTGGCAGTCCCTCCAGCGTTCGTCCCATCTACCATCATCTGCTGGTGGTCCAAGCTCACTCGGTAAGGGGGTCCCTGCAATATCCGCGCCTCGGTCGATAACGCATCGCAGTGTGCAATAACGAATCAGTTGGCTCGGGAGGAAAATTAATGGTACATGCAACGCGTCTCGTTTTTCTCGGTTCCCGATGGTACGACAGAGAAACGCAAGTTTCCAAGGCACGTAATTGCCTGCGGGCCCAAATGCTCTTAGTCTCTGAATGATCCTGGGAAGACTAATGCTCCGAAAGGATCAAGATTTTAGAAAGGTTTTAGAAATTTCGAAGCTCATAATGTTCTAAGTATGAATAGAGTCCTAAACGAGGGTACAAGGGTCTCGTGGCCGCTCGAGGATCAGATTTGGATTTTGGGTATGGAGCTTCAGATTCTCACTTTGTCCCATCGAAAGAATTCCTTCGATTCTCGGAGAGGATGCATTAACGCTCGGCCCTTGTCCTCCCGTTTCGCACGCAATAACCATAAGCTCCAACTACGTGGACGCGGTCTGGTGCTCCCGGAGGAGAATGGTCCCCTGTATATTTCTCGCGGACAGTTCCAGCGATCTCCGCGGCGCAAAAAGCCGGACGTGGAACCGTTGAAACGCTTATTAGACGCAGAGTTTCCTCGAGAATCCGGAGAACGTTCGTATCGCGGCTCGATAACGACGTCCGCGTGTTATTTTTCGTCGTAGAACCCTCGTATTCGCGGTACCCGATAAAAAGTTCCCGTTAACGGGCGCTCCTCGAGACGATACTCACCGATAAAAAGTTCCTCCTTTATCGTCGCCGCGGACGGTGCAATTAAATTCAAGGACTACGTTATTAAAATCAGAGGGGGACGCCAAATTGCCAGGTTCGCGCGCGGAGCCGCGGGTTCCGGGGTCCTTCGAGCGCCATTATTCCTGGGGAACAATAAAGGGGTTGGCAAGAAAGTGGGTTAACCCGATGACACACTGCACCGTGGGCAATTAGGTCGCGGGGATCCCGTCCATCCCCTTTATTCCGTCTCCTTTGCGGATAGAGCCGCTCTTCCGCGAGATAAGAACGCGAGGAAAGAATCACCGCGATTCTTCGGGGTCGATTCCCGCGCGTTCATCGCGACCCTTTCAACAGCGGATCTCCACCGGTCTTCATTCTTTGTGCCTCTCAGCCCAGCATCCAGGGAGCCACCCTTTTCGACCATTGTCTGCGCCTCCCTTTTATTTTCCTTCGTACAGCTCGTTAGGCCCTTCTCGCCTATACTGCAGACCACTTCGCGGAACTCATCGAGACGCATTGCTTTCAGTCTGAAGCGTCGAGAAGCAATTTCTTGATCTCTCTCGCTGTTAACCCTGCTCTATATTCGTAATTATTTTATTAGTATCTCTGTTTCGTTGGCATTCCAAAAATCAGTATATATACCACCTTACAACAAACATTCTATTTTAAAGGGGATGTGGAATGTAAACAAACGAAGATCAAGAGAATTTCGGTAATTGCTCCAGTATTTTAAGTGCGTAGCATCGATTCTCCAAAAGGAAAGGTATCCAATATTTATTCGTGAAACTCTCGGCTATCGTTCCCGTAAATAGTAAATAGTAAATGGTTGGTTCGATCGGTGCAACCCGGTGGAATTGAGTTTTCGAAAAAAAAAGAGACATGGTGCGGGGGCATGTAACAAATGGTTTCCGGGAAACTTAGTTCCTCCGGAGGCACACAGACCCAGGGTATTTCGGAACAATCTCGTAAGACGAGCGGACTGGACAAACCATCTGTAACCTGTCTCGCGGGAGTTATGCCCGTGCTGTTTGTTTCTATTGTGGTTGCCAGAGAAATCGGTTCCATTTGCAGACCTTAAGGGCTACGGAATACTATCTGCATTCGTAACGCTTTTCCTACCGGCTCGAGATCGCTGACATCCTCCAGGTTACGTAATCGCGTTCGCCTTGTGTCATTTTTCTAGACGGGGTCGACGCAAAGAGGATAGATCCTTCATTGTTCGTGGTGATTCGATTGATTTGAACCATGTTATATTTTTTTCTGAGTTTTGGGACGCCTAAATCGTGGCGTTGAGGTGGGAGTTTGGTCACAAAAAAAAAAATAGAATAACTCTGCAGATGGGGAGGAAGCTTTCACTCTAGATTGCCGTGTACCCGAATAAGCGTATTGTCAGTTTTCGACAATAATCCGTTACTCTGCCCCCCCGTTTCTGGATCGTCATTTCGCGAATGAAAACATCCATGAAAGTTCGCTCGGCCGTCGTGCACGCAATTTATGCCGGGCGCAAATAATCTCTGAATAGAGCTTTCAACTGATTGCTACATATTCTCCCCGTATAGGACGGCATCTGCTTGGGTAATAATTAATTTCAGAGAACGGAACTGGGCCACGATCGATGTTTCAGAGATCAGAAACGGCCTCATCGATCGCTGGAACCCCGGAGGAACGATCATCCCCCCCGTAATAGTTTTCTTCGGATGGTTTTTTCTTTTCCCCGACCCGACGCCCGTGCTTTTTTTTTATCGAACAGCAAACAAAACGGGGCATTTCTAGCATGTCGCTAATCGCTGCGCGTGCAACACGCAAAATGATTTGCGACTTGTCCGCGGCATCCACTTTTAATACCAGCCATCGAGCCTATTTACCGTTCGCGTTGCGAAGAATGCATACGGGCACAAATCATCGTCTCGTCGCATTTAAAATGCAAAAATAAAGTGTTGTTTGGGTCGGCCAGATGGAATATTTATTTGAATTTTACTCGAGCGAGGGCCGGGTCAGAGCTATTTAAAGCGCACTCGCGAGCCTCTTGTGTGGCCGATCCGACGTCTAGGTACCACCGTAGGAATTCCGATATCTGCCAGACACTCAGGCATCTGGAGACTCTGATACCTAGGTGCTCCTAACCCTCCTACTCGCTTTAATGATTGAACAACGAGACCCTGACTGACAGGGTCCTCTGGTACCTTTGAACGACATTGACTACTTCGTAGATTCTTGCAACGAGTCCTCGTTTTTGGTATATTAGATCAAATCAACGTCATGGTCAACTATTGCTTCTCTTCAGGACTATTATATCAACTAACCCAAATTTCTGGTACCTTTGAGTAATATTGAATACCTCGTGGATTCTTACAACGACTGCTCGTTTTTTGGTATATTAGATCAAATCAACGTCGTGGTCAATTATTGGTTCTCTTCAGGACTATTATATGGGCTAACCCAATCTTCTGGTACCTTTGAATGATATTGACCATCTCGTGGATTCTTTGTTTGGTATATTAGATCAAATCAACGTCGTGGTCAACTATTGGTTCTCTTCAGGATTATTATATGGATTAACCCTTTGCACTTGGCTGTCTCTTTTGAAGAGACATCCAGCAAAGAATTTGGATGTACCCTCTGAGGAAACACAACGATATTATTGTTTTGAAATGATTATAAGCAAGAATGTAAACCAATATGTTTACTTGGATATTTACTATCTATTTCGTAAGAAAGTGTGTTTGAGTTAGCAGTAGGTGATCGAAGAAAAATCTCCGAGTGCAAAGGGTTAAATAAGAATAACTGTAAGGAACAGCTATCACTTGCAATTCGTTCAAGAAGAGGAAGACCAAACAAAGTCACGAAAGTTGATGGATCTTCCTAGAGTGAAGTCTGTTTTTTAATTTTTGGTAATATTTAGCGCAACATTGAAAGTTTTATGCTTGTTTTCGGGAAACTGCTTCGGTGGTCGAAATCTTAAAATGGTTAAGTGGAAGTATATCGACTAAACAGAGTTTTTTCTGCTTGCAGCACATGGTGCAGACAGGAATGGCTGCGCCCTACGGTGGGGGTGTCTTCCCCCCGCCGGTGAATGGTGTAGCGGGCGTCGTGGGGGCGGCTGGAGCAGCCGGTGAAGTGAAACCACCACCGCCAGTCCAGGTCAAAGAAGACAACAGCGGCGCGCCCCAGCAGCCACCGCCCAGCGGGCCCCAGGTGCCACCGCCAGCAGGTGCCCCACACCAAACAGCTCCCGGTGCACCCACCGCGGCCAGTTTTAGTCCCCCACCGCCTCCAAACGGCGTGGACCAACAGGCTATCGTGAGTTATCCTTTCGTTACCATTTTTATTTCTTTTACCTAGCGTTAAGACTAGTTGGAAATTACTCAATGTCGTTGGGGGCGGGATGTCTGTTGTACGGAATGAACTACATCGTCGATGGCACTAAAAAATGGTTCCGGTATAATCGAAGCGTAGAAAATGTAATTAAGCAAAAATTCATGAATCAATCAAGGGGGTAGTAGAACGTAATCTTTCGATGGGTTGGAATTTTGGGGGAGGAACACTGAAGTATTTTTGTATCAAGTTTCGACGCATATATTTAGATCTATGCTTGAAGAATATCCACAATTTTTACACGTACAAAAATATTCAATATCTTGGAAGTTACGGTAGCCTTGGTAAACGGTGCCAACATGGGCCGAGGACATTTCAGAAAATGATATTTAAAAAATACCACGTATATGGGTGACAGAACTTTTAACAGTGGAACTGAAGCAATTAATTCTCAAGTTGAAATGTTAGAGAAAGCAAATTTTAATGAGCTTCATAAATTTTAATGGGGTTACGAAGGTAACTACTACTACAACTTTTAAGTTGTGTAGTTTACAATTGTCTAAAATCAAAGTTTTGGTCTCGTAAACAATTTTACGAACACGAAGACTGATCCTAACTAAAGCCAAAGTTCTTATTTCCTTGGTATCTTAGAGTACAATTGACAATAACTAAATTCCCAGAAGCGATCAGTGAGCTTCTCAGGAATCATCTTCCGTTAAAAAAACGATTGACGTTTCATGGTACGATTGTAATTTTTGCAAGTCTCTCGAGAACTTTTACCAAAAATCTGAGAACCATCGACGGAAAATACGCAGAATTGGAGGTCGAAGTCTGCCGTTTTAAGACTGCAATCGTCCATAGGGACGCGTTCGCGAGCTTTTAGAGAATTCGAAACCCATCAGAGTCCTCGTGACCGAAAGATGTGCACTGTGGGGTCTGTGTCAACTAACCCGGGTGCCAGGAATTAACAAGCCGGGAGTGTCCCCGTAACGCTGACTCTCGTCCCCGGAATTCGCCCGTCTACTAAATTGAATTAACGAACGGAATTACTTTAATTAGCACGGTTAATTAGGTGGCTTTATGAGTCGTGGTAATTGCCGCGCCGTAGACCTCGTCGACGAGTTATCGCCGCTGTTATATCAGCGCCGGGCTCGAATAAATCTGAATTGTTCGCACGCGAAGATGTTCGGGATTTGTCCGGGCGTATCGAGGGGGTGAAAAAAGGCGAAAACGGGGGAGAATTTGTTTCAACGGCGATGATTTTCCGCGGGGAACAAACTGCACGGAAAGAATTCACGCGCGTCTGGCTCGATAAAGCCGTCTCTAATATCGCTCTGCTCCTCTGTTTGCATTTACGCGGCCGCGTTTAATACAGTACCACTGCGTTCGCTAGCTTCCCGTATTTTAAATCTCTTTCGGAATTTTTTGGTCAGCTTTTTAGCATCGCAAATGATTCAATTTTCATTTTTAAAGTTACCTTCAATTGGAACTGAATAATTGTTAATAATATAGATAGTGTAGAGGAAAACCCCAACTTCAAGTTGAGAACACAGATCGATAGACGAAGACGATGAAGTTTAATAATTCCTGAAGAATCTGAGACCAAAAACAGTGAACCGATTACTTTGTTTGACAAATTACGGTTGTACACTGTTCTTGCGCCCCTTTTGATAGCGTCAGGCCTTCCATTGGTATTAAATAATTGTTAATAATATAGATACAGCAGAGGAAACCCCCCACTTCAAGTTAAGAACACAGATCGATAGACGAAGACGATGAAGTTTAATAATTCCTGAAGAATCTGAGACCAAAAATAGTGAACCGATTATTACTTTGTTTGACCAAGTTACGGTTGTACAACATTCTTACGCCCCCTTTGATAGCGTCAGGCCTTCCATTGGTATTAAATAATTGTTAACAATATAGATACAGCAGAGGAAACCCCTAACTTCAAGTTAAAAACACAGATCGATAGACGAAGACAATGAAGTTTAATAATTTCTGAAGAATCCGAGACCAAAAACAGTGAACCAATTACTTTGTCTGATCAAGTTACAATTGCACAACGTTCTTGCGTCCCTTTTGATAGCGTCCAGGTTTTCCAAGGTGTCTGTTTTTGGATTCTGACGTAATCTCGCTGGAACGTGATCAGGAACCATGGATCTCTCGTCCGAGGAAAATCAGCGCGAGTTTTCCATCGCGTTGGTAACTTTCGTTAGAAATTCTGTGGGAGAGGCGTGGCGACTATGAAGGACGAGCAGTCGCACGATTTGGTCACGAACGACGACGGACAAGGACGCGCCATCAAAGTAGCTACCGACTGCGGTTTCGGTACACCGATTCGAGTGGCCAATCAGCGTCCCGTGACCTCGGTTTTACGGGGTCGAGTTCCGTCACTGCATCCGCCGGAAGACGGTCTCCGTGTGCTCTCTCGTTCCCCTCTACGAGAAGTGCAGAATGTCGACGAACCGGGTTTACACGGTCTAGTTTCAAACAGAACACTCATTCTCCGGTTTTTGGTCGTTCTTTCTCAAAGGATTTATTCTTTCTGAACATCGTGCTCTATAAAATATTGAAAAATCATCGACTCTCAATTGTCCATAACGTCTCGTTTTGCCTCTCCAGATAGGTAATTTAAGAGCCACTAATTTTTCAGCCGCCCCTAACATTTTTTTTATTCACAACCAGTTTTGAATCGACGTGGCTACGTCTGTCGTCGTGGCTACGATTCAGAGAACGTTTCGCGAGACGATGGTGTCTAATTAACCCCGCCAGGAGACCGCGTTTCGGACACGGTTGAACCGAGCGTGAAGAGTTTCGAACAATGTCGCGGTTCTGGACGGCGTGGTTGCTTTGTCCGCAGCTCGTCTGGTCAATTAACCAGCCCCGGTTAGTCAGCGGCTCGTAAACCTGCAGGCGCAGTTCGTCCAGGTCGCTTTCCACGCGCGAATTATCCCCAACGCACGCGGCTTAGCCTTCCACGATATTTTCGGTACCGCAAGACGCGTGGAAACCGGTCGCTTTAAAGTTACAATCGAGTTTTATTCGTCGATGGGTCCTTAAGAATCGTAGAACTCGAGACTTCGAGGGTTTGTTTCGAGATTGGGGGAGTCCGCGAGACCTACTTGAAAACTCGTATGGTCGAAATTTACTATGGAACCGGAGAATTTCGCGAGGAATCTGATAGGAGATTGGCAGACCTTTAGATATCTGCGTTGGAACTTGAGGAGCACTTTGAAATTTACCGTGGAACTTGGGGGACCTTTAGGAATCTACTTGGAAGATAACAGGTTTGAGACTGCCATTTTGAAACTCGCTGAACCTGATGGAATCTATCGTGAAGCTACCGCGCGAAGTCGAAAGTATGAGAAATTCATTTTGGGAGTCGTAGACGCGATCAAAATTTCCTATGGACTTCAACGGCTCCTCCGGTACTTTGCAACTAAAAGAGCAAAAGTGATTTTGCGACTGGAGAAACTCTTGGAAGTCTACTGCGCAAGCGGTGGATTTCGTAGTTACCCTCTTTGGGGGTTGGAAGACTTAAGAAATTGATTTTAAAACTCGCAGATGTCTCGGAAACCTGCTCTGTATCTCGAGAGTTTGTTAGGAGTCTACTAAAACGCTTATGGAATTAATTCTGAAATTTTCAAAGGTCTGTTGGGATAGGTTGTTGTAGGAACTACACTTCTTGTGGGGTGACAAATCTTTCTTTATTTTTCGTTGTTCTCGGATAGAGCGCGCAAAACCAAGTGTCGTTATTCCTCGCTCGTCTCCGTGTCGACCCCTCGGTTGCACTGGCAAAATTGTTAAACAACCCTGATTGGTTATCCCCACGCGTTGGGCCTTTCCAATCAGGACCGTTTATTTTTCCCAAATCACCGCCTATTTCTTACGCCCACGGCGTGCTTGTTTTCGAAACGGCGTGGTGATTGAGGGGGACGACGTTGCGCCCTCACTGCAAGATTTCCTTCGGACCACCCGCGCTGGGCCCACTTGGCGAAACTCCGATGGGTACGCGTCGAGTGTCCTCTGGAAATCCCTAATTTACGACGGTCTCTATTTGCTGTTGAGGGGCGTAGGAAAAGAATTTACTAAACGCATTCGATACGCGAGTCTGGAAAATATCTTCCTCAAAAACAGCTTCGACGAACGAGAGTCGTAAATTACGTGGGCCGTTTGCACGAGAGAAAAACTTTCCCATGTGCGCACGACCGGTCGCTACAGGTCTCAGAAAATGCTTTCGAAACCTACTTTGGAAGTGGAAGACCCGAGGAAGCGATTTTGAAACTCGAAGAACCCTTAGAGCGTTTCTTTGAGATTTGGAAGACTCGAGAAATTTATTTAGAGAATTATTAATTTAGAGAATATTTTAGTGCTCGTACAAGTCCACTTTGGTTTTAGAAGAGCTAAGAAATCGATTTCCAAGCTCTCAGGGGTGTTCTTTGGATCCATTTGGAATCGAATGGTCTGAAAAATCTGAGAGTTCCGTAGAAATCTATTTCGAAACTACGTTTTAGAAGCTCGTCTTGGGATTGCAAACTCTGGAGAGGGTGTGGTTCTGGACGAATCCATCGGGACCTGCAGTTTATGGAAATCTAGCACGAATCTAGGACGTCTCACAGGGAATTTCGAGGGTCGAATTCTTAGGATTATGAATTCCACCAGAAGATGTATTCCAGCTTTGAAATTTAAATGGCGGTTAAAGCTTGAGGAGCACTCGAGGTTCCGCTTTGTGCTTGCACAAATTTCAAGATCAAGTTTCAAATTTTTCCCCAGGAAGCTTCGATACCGTTTCCCCGGACAATGGGCCGATTTTAACGACCTTCGAGCGCTCGTTTTCGTCCAGCTACACCTCCCGGAAACGAATCGAGCGGCCCTCGAATTGAATTGCTTCCGTGCAGAGGCCGCGAATTAAAAGTTCCCTTTCAGCCGTGGCTCTCGTCTCGCGTCGCGTCGTTCTTTGACGTCGGAGCAAAACCTCAGACAGATCCGGTTTTCACCGAGGCTCGAGTGCGTTCCGGGAAAGTTCGCGAGCCGTCTCGAAAATTTCCAATTGCGCTTCTTTGCGGCCCCCGGGTGCCTCGTTAACCAATACAAAGTCGCGTCTCGAGCAGAAATGCCAGACGGAGCCCCAGATGCACCGGGGACACCTCATTCCACTTTCTCACACTATGCCTGATGACGCGTACATGAGCTCGTAGAATTTCGGACAGTCGACAAAGGTAAACTGACACATGCCCTCTTTTACGATTCTCCGAAGTTGCCCGAAGTACTTTCGGACCGTCTCGTGGGAGTCGGGAGAGACGGCCTCACATTTGCCTCCTTGTAAAGTACATAGCAATCATATGAAAAAGTTAAATGAAATTAACAATTTTTCATCTGCCAGCCTCTACTAGTCTCTGCTGATCTCTGCCTGCGTGTGCTGAACTGTGCTTGCCTCTGCTGGCCTCTGCTGGTTTCTACTTGCTTCTGCTGACCACTGCTTACCACTCCTAATACTTCTGACAACGTAGGAGATCCGCACATGCTGGCAGAGGTCAGCAGAGGCCAGCAGAGACAAACAGTAGCCAGTAGTAATCGTTATACATTGCCAGATATATCAGAACTGGTCAGTAAAGGCCAGCATAGACAAACAGTAGCCAGTAGTAATCGTTATACATTGCCAGATATATCAGAAGTGGTCAACAGAGGCTAGTTGTAATCGTTATACGTTGTCAGAAGTATTAAGAGTGGTAAGCAGTGGTCAGCAGAGATCAGCAGAAGCAAGTAGAGACCAGTAGAGACCAGCAAAGGCAAGCACAGACCAGCACACGCAGGCAGAGATCAGCAGAGTCCAGTAGAGGCCAGTAGAGGCTGGCAGCAGTCCTTTAAATAAAAAAAAACAGAGTTTTTTATGGCCAGTTCTTTAGGAGGATCCAGGGAGAAACAAACGACTGGGAGTGTAGGGGAGCAATAAATCCCCGTCAGGACAGAGAGAAATCTCTATTATTCAAGTCAGACCCGAGGCTTTTTCGAGACCCGGAACACGGAATCTGCGAACGTTTCTTCGCGGTTAACGCCGCTGAAAATTCAGACTGCCTTTTTACTTATTTAATCCCCCGTCGGCTCGAAGGGTGGAAAATTAAAAGGCCAAACGATCCTCGTATCGTGGACGAAACTTGGGAGGCTCGTAGAAACATCGTTCCAACGAATTAAATTAATAGAATTGCTTCGCAGCGGCGGATCGATCAATCTTCTTAACGATGAGGCATGCCAATTTGCGTCGTTAAAATTCCGCCGGGCGTCTTCGGGTAGGCAAATTGCTCGCGAGGAGCAAAGACTACTCTCGATTCTCGTTTGTCGGCTGTTAATTCCCTGCTTTGGTGCTCGAATGAAAGCGCGGGATCGTTTCTGCGGCGATTAATACCGAAGGTTTGATTTAAAGGGAACGTTTAAACCTTCGCTGGCGGTAATTTAACGCGAAACCTGCTATTGATCTTTCTAATGACACGTCGAGTAACCATTAATTTGATAAACGACGTTAAACACTCGCGTTTAAACAAGCTTCGGCGCTATATTTCGCCACGTTGGTGTAATATTTTCGACGAAAAGAATTAGAAAATTATTTCTGTAGCCTGCCTGCAACGCGTCGAAGGTGCAATTCGACCGAAGTTGAACGTAAACTGACGTTTATAACGCGGAATGAACATAAACTGGGTCGGTAAGCGTTTCTGTGCAGCCTTTGAAGCGCCGGATGGCTTTCAGAAATTTAATTCTTGAAGTTTACGTTACCCGCGAACCTCGTCGACTTTGGAAATTGTTCCGTGGACTATTATTTACGTCATCGCGCGATTGTTTTACACGCAGCGGAGCAATTAACATAGACGGTTTTGACGGGAAATTGGAAATTGATCGCGGCACAGGCAACTTGCGAAACAAAAAGTTGCTGGACGGACTCAGAAACGACGAATTTCGGGAATTTCGTTCGACAGCGACAAACTATCCGTCGAATCGAAATAATTTCGTCTAATTGGAACGAGTGTCCAACGATCGTAAAATTGTTTCGCGCGAACGGGAGGACACGAAGGGGGGCAAAAAAAAAAAAAGAATCAGGAACGACGCAATTTCGTTCGATTAAACGCGTCGCGATCGGCCTCGTTTCCGCGAGAAATTTCGATGGACGTACAGTTTCTGTATCTGCCCTTTTTTACTTTTTTCCCCCCCTGTCGGTCTATCGTCAGGAACAAGGCGAATTTTTTCAATCAAAGTTTGAACGACCTTCGAAGCGTAGTTTCCCGCAAATTGTCGGGCGTTCGAGTGGAAAATTTTTATTTCGTTACGAATGGCGACAACGTTCTGTCAAAGAAGGGACGAGGATTCGAAGGAATGGCGGTCGGGAGAGTCAGTTTTCCTCTGGCAAACTCGACCACCACGTGTTCCGGGTCTCTTGTCTCTGCAGCTCGCGAAGAAAGTTTTAATCCACCGCGAAACAAGTTTTACCGCGGCGCCCGATCGTATCCAGCCGCGTATCGACGCTCCCCGTAATCTCCTCCGGTGCGCGTCGGCGTCGATAGTCGATGAATAATTCGTGAGTCTCCTACGCCGAGCACCAGACCGGATATCTCCGTGTCTGACGCTCTCGCATCTAAATTTCATCGCGTCTACCGTATTGTCGGACAGAGGAATTAATTCTGGTTTCAATGAACCGCCTCGCTCCACGCGGCAGCCACCCCTTCACGTTCGAAACTATTTTATTCCAAATCCCATCCTAAACTTCTATTTTTAACCCGTTAACTGTAGGACATTATAGTTAACACGTTCTCTGTCCGGTCTTTCAGTGGCGTATTCAATAGCACGGTGATATGATTCATATACGGATCATAAACAGTGAACGTGCTTGTTGGGAATTCCAACACTTATTAGCGGCCCCCTTATTTAGTGAATATTAATTAAATTACTTGATTGGCAATTGGGCAAGTACCTTAGGGTACAAAGCAAACTGCCGTACTCTCAAGCCGTTGAGCACCGTACTTTGGGACTATACCTACCCCTTGGGACCACCCTCAGTGGGTGGAATTTCGAATATCTGAGGGCTGGCCCACATAGGATGGGCAGAGGTTTGATTGGATACACAAGGTTTTCACCTCCTTTTGAATATGTATAAAATCGCGGGGCATTAGACTTTCCAAGTTAGAATAACACAAGAACTCCATAAGAACATTGAAATTTAAACTGTTAACACATGTACACATTTGTAAATAAATTCAAGTGTTGTAAATAGTATTGATCTTCTATTTGCTAAATAAAACGGCTCCACGAACATAGTGAGAGCCTACAGTGTTGATATTTATTGCATTGCGATGAATAGTGAAGAAGTAATTTGGGGTGGATTTAATATAGAGCCTTTTGCTGAATCTCACCCATTGCATTGAGAGTTATCGTGTATTTTTGACATTAAAAATTTTGTAATTAGAATTTTATTAACCCTCACAAAGATTGAATGTGTTGATATTTATTGCGTTGCGATGAGTAGTGAAGAAGTAATCGTTAAGGGTGGATTTAATATATTTTTGCTGAATCTCATCCATTGCATTGAGAGTTATCATGTGTCTTTGACATAAAAAATTTTGTAATTAGAATTTAATTACCCCTCACAAAGATTGAACGTGTATTTCGTATATTTTGGACAGGGAATATTTTTACTTTTAGGGAGGTTCGAGTATTAACGAGGATCGGGTTGCACGGGAGGCCTTGGGCTTATCGAATTAATTGCACGGTCGCACAGTATATCGTCTCGTGAAATTCTGCCGTGCACGTGAAATATCTTCTTCGACTAACAATAAGTGTGTATTAATAGCGAGCGGGAGCGTGGCTCAAATTGCTTTAGTTCCGGTACGTGGCTAGCTCTCGTAGTACGGTGTCGAGATAAAGTTCAGTAGTCAGAAATTGTACGTAGCAGCTGGTGCTGCGTCTGACTATACGCGAGGCGTGTTCACTTAGGCTCGTTAGTAGCGTAAGGGAAGATAAGGTGGGCGCCGCGTGGCTGACCACTTACGGACGATTCTACTTGGAGGCTCCCCGAACAATATTTGTCTACCTGTCAGCGTTATGGATCCGAAAATAACCGCTCCTCTCCCCCCGTAAATTAATCAACGCTGAAACCCATGGACGCCTTAATGTAGATTAAAATATTTAAAAAATGAATTTAATAGAAAACATCGAAATATATTTTTGTATCTTCTACACACGACACCGTTAGGGATATTATAAAGAGGCGTGAGTAAGTCCAGTTAAATGGGGGTTGAAAAAAATAATGGCTGTCAAACGTCGGCAGATATTTCGTGCCGAAACGACCCAGAAATTGCACACCTCTTTGCGTAAAATTAACGTCGACGATCGTATCTTGGCTCGTGTACTTACCCACGCGGACCGTAAATGATTTTTTGCCGCGATTAGGGGAAGACTGAGTGGATCCAATTAACCAGGGGTTTTGAAATTTACCACCCTGCGAAACGGAATCGTTCGTCTTGTTGCTCATCGCGTTTTCTGATTCTTGTTAAAACGGGATTCTAGGTTGCAAACTCGAGATCGAAGTTAGGGGCGCTTTGCGCCCTATAATAGGACACCGAAGAAAAATTTTAACGCGCAAGAGAGTCGAAGCTTCGAGACTGCTTTAAATTTAAATACGACCTTTGACTTTCTGGAGCTAGAAATCGGATCATCGTAAAGTCAAAGGTCGAAGAGGTCTAACGTCGTGGTAACTTCGAAATATTGAAAATATCTGCGCCATTGTTATCGTTTGGAGTATCATAAATTATCATCGACGAGTGTTTAAAGTATTTGTTGAGGGATTGAGCAAAGTAATTCAAAATTTGGTGAATGAAACTTTCTGATGTACTCAACTTCACACGTCAATGTTAATGACGAGTGAATATTTGTGACCCAGGTCCCCGCTTGGTGCCCAGATGTGTCCTACGATACCTGACTCGCCATAAAACATCTAGCACTGGTTTTCGATGTTATTGCAGGTAGTAAAGTCATAGAACACCTGGATTTGAAGGGTCATGCAAATTTGAATGAATTTAATAATTAAATAGCCGTCTTAATGGCACTTGAATATAGGCAAAACTTGATTGTGTGAAAGGTCTGACTCTACATCCGCTGGCTTTATGAATTTACTGTTACGCTGCAATACAGAATAAATCGTAATTGTTATTTCGCGTCGTAACAGTATTAAAAATTAATTTGTATTCGGGTGTACGACTAACGACTGTTTTGTTTTTCGACGACAGTCGGAGGTGTTTCAGGCAGCGGTTGCAGCAGCGGCAGCTGCAGCTGCAGGCGGCGGTGGCCAACAACCAGCTCCAACACCGGCTGGGAACGAGACCAGCCCCGAAGGTACCGTCGAAGGCAGCACCTTGGTACCTGTCACTTCCGGCGCGACGACACCTGCGACCGCTACACAGGGTACCGACCTGAAAAGTCAGCCAAAACGCCTTCACGTCAGCAATATACCTTTCCGTTTCCGGGACCCTGATCTCAGGGCAATGTTTGGGGTGAGTTTCACTTTCCTCCCATTGGAGACGTTGAAGATTGTCTTTGAGTGGTGTTCGTTATGTGACATTCAGTTTTCTTTCGTCCGTAAAATGCGTTCTCACGATAGTAATACCATTAACCGCTTAACGTCCACCTAAAAATACTCAAGAGTATGATATCTAATCGTTAAATTTCTTTCTGGAGTTTCATTCGCCCCTAGTTTCGATTTCGAGTATCAATGGTACCTCAAATACATAACACTCCGCCTTGACAAAGTATACGATGTTTAAAAATGTGGTATCCAGCGTTTGGATTTCTGTTTAGAGTTTCGGGTTACAGCGTTAAGTGGTTAATCACGAGTTCATCCGACACTAAACGTTGATCAATAGCGAAATAATCATCGAATCTGGATACTATTCAGAGGCAATCTTTCCAGCTTCCCAGCATACTTCCTCTTTATCGCTTTGCACGGTTTAACTGGAATATTTCGATTATCCTCCTTCCGTCTGTTCTTCATTCTGCTTTGCGAGCATCGAGCTATCACACGAGTAAAGCCACATTCCTATGATTATAACGCTGTTCAAATATTTGATCGATCGTGCATACACTCAGGTATTTTGGGATTCACAAAAATGATTCTGATATTTAATAATGCTCTTTTGCGCATTAGAGAATGATATAACAACGTCTATTAAATGTAGCTATAGCAATTTTAGAATTTTGTTTACTCGATCTGTCTTTATTGGAAAAACTTATATAATAAAGAATGATATAACAACATCGTTCTTCGATACAAAATAGCAACTCGAAGTAATAGCACTATTAAATATTATTAAGGATAGCAATTGCGCCGTTATTTTTCTTATTTTATTCTCAAATCGGAACAACGTGGGAACGTGGCTTAGCGTTTAATTGCTCGTTGGAAACAAACGTTTAAATAAATTCTAAATCGGGGACCAATAAATGTATCTAAAAAAATAAAAAGAAAAAAATAAGAACGATATTTCGAGCAATACGAGGATTTATTTGTAAATCGATCGCGATTATCCGGAGAATGTTCACGGAGCATTCTGGTGGTAACATATTCTCGAGACAACGTTGCTTTTCTGTTTTTCAGCAATTCGGGCCAATCCTCGACGTGGAAATCATATTTAACGAAAGGGGAAGTAAGGTAAGCTCACGTCGCCCTTAGGCTGCGAGCCACCCCTGTCAACCCACCCCCGAAAATACTGTTAGATTTAAGCCACACTGTCGGCCCGAACGAAATCCTCGTCGCCGGGGTAAATTTGCTTCGCGCAGCCCGAAATCAACCCTGGCTCCCTTATTCCGTCGCTGGAACGTTAATCCACCCCCGATGCTCCAACCCCTTGGATCCTACGTATCTCGTGATTTCACGTGAAACAGCAAACCTTCCTTCTTTCTTGCCACCTACGAACCAGTCATCGAAACAAAATTTAGCAGAACTTGGCGAAGATATTGTTTCGAAATGAAACGAACTAGAATAAAATGGAGTAGACGACTTCGTCTCGTAACTTATTTACGCCAAACAATAATTCCAATTTTCGTTTCAAAGATTTCTCAGTCGATCAAAGGACGGTCCCTTCTCGATCATAACTTTTCCAATTTTCCTGCTCGCCTCCCACGACGTTTCTTCGTCGATCCTCTCCCCATTTTTCCCTGGACGACGCCACTTATTGGAAAAGTTCGCGCGAAGACGTATCCCGAGACACGAGGACTTCGCGAGGCCATAATCATTTTTTCGAGAAGACGCAGCACCCCCCACGGTCGCAAAATTTTAAAACAGTAAACTTTCGAGCAGCAATTCTCTGGAAAATCGAAAATGGAGACGCGGGGCGCTGCGTCTGCTCGTTCTGTGCGTTCTTTTGCAGCGCGGCGGCTACGATTCTCGGCGACATTTTGCGCAAACGGTCGCGAAATGGTGTCATTGTCGAACAGTTGGATCTCTGACGCGTTAAAAACACAGGAAAAATATTCTATCAACGTTCGAATACGTATTATAATTATTTTAATAGTCTTCTGAATATTTATTATTATTTACAGTTCTGGCATTTCGACCTGACGATAAAGTTTGTAATTTTAAAACAAAGTCGAAGCAGTGTAGCACAGTCTGGCGCGTTAAAGATACAACAGAAATATTCTATCAACGTTCGAGTACATATTATTATTATTTTAATAGTTTTCTGAATATTTATTTAATTCTGACATTTCGATCTAACGATGAAGTTTGTAATTTTAAAAGAAAGTCGAAGCAGTGTAGTATATTCGGACAACTCTAAAGAATTTCTGGAATTAAATCAAACGTACCAAAGGACATTTCACTCTCCAACCTCGTTTATAATTCTCGTTTCAAGATATGGAATGTTGGTCGAAGAGTATTTTTGGTACCTAGAAAAGGGCGACACAGAATGCGTAAGAAGAAGAGGCGCTTTGAGGATCCCAGATCCGAGCTGGGACCATTCTTTCGCGCGGGACAATGGCCGTCGCGTGATTCATAGGGATATTTCTTACACGTGGATCTTCCACGGGCTGTAGAATTCGATGAAAGGACGCAATCAGTACTCGAAATTCGATCTCGATCCTTCTCTCGTCGCAGACAATTACTTCCAATGGCCTTTCATATTTCTCCGCGACGGGCCTCGTCGATCCAGCGATGTATCAGCCGATCGCTGCGATTATTAACCCCGGGATTGGCCAGATTTCTCACGTGCTCTCGACAGAGCACTCCAGTTTCCACTTTTCTAAATAAAAAGAAATGATCATGTTCCATATGGAAGTTGACAGAGTTATTTATTTATTTCCAAATTCAGAGAAATTTTCATAGGCCCCAAGACCAGCTCTGCTCCTCAAATAAAATTGAAATTATCAGCCGATCGCTGCGATTATTAACCCGGAATTGGCCAGATTTCTCACGCTAGTTTCCACTTTTCTAAATGAAAAAAATGATCAAGGTTCCATGTGGAAGTTGACAGAGTTATTTATTTATTTCCAATTCAGAGAAATTTTCATAGGCCCCAAGATCAGCTCTGCTCCTTGAATAAAATTGAAATCAAACGAGCGTGCTCGTCAAAGCGGTTCCCAACGTTGGTGATCGATAGTGCATCGTTCCAATCTCGATATCAATGGTCGTCTCGAGGAAGAGGTCGTCGTTTGCTCCTCGAGGACGGGTAGGAAGTTCGTCCAAGGTTCCTAGATCTCTGGTTTCCGACCGGAATCGAACACGGACGAACGTCTGACGGGAGAGTGCATCTCCAATCGTCGCTCCGTTTATGCAAACACGCGGGAAAGCCGAAGGATCCGCGGGAAGAAAGAAAGAAAAAAAGGAGATCCCGGCCGAGAGAGACAGAGTTTGTCGTGCAGGAGAGTTTGAAATGCAAATAGGTTTCAATATGGATGACAACGGGTCTGGATAAGATCCGCAGTAATACATCGTGCCGACAGCCGGCATCCGGTGAGCTTGCATATTCAGCGTCTTTGCGTCAAGCACACTCAAGTGCACTTCGTCAAGCTCCTGCGGTTCCAGTAACCCAATAGGCTGCTGACGACGTCACGCACGCTCGTCCATTGTCCACTCGATGATGATGATCGAGCTACGCGCGCCTGGACAACGCAAACTCTCGCGATCCATCCACACTTTCGCTTGGAATTCAATTTTTTATGTACTCTCGACCCTCTGGATTTAATAAGTCTTTCAAACGATCGCTGTCGATTCTTCTCCTGCTCCACTTTCGACGCACGTAATTTGAAATGTTCCAGTCAGCCTCGAGGTTGAAGTTAATTCACTTACCAGGGATCCTTTTCGAACTTTTCCGATGGAGACCCGATTTGATTTAACTCGGGTTCGAATATTGCTTGGTTATCCCAGGATACAGTCTAGATTCGATTTAACCGCGAAAAGTTCTCTCGGTTCCTTGCCTCCAGACTTCGGGAACCGAATATCGGACTCCGATATCGATCGTAGAACTCTGCTCGAAACTTGGAGCTTAACGGAATTATAAAAACGTCGAGAAGGGATAAATTTTCATTTTTATTCGAAACTCGACCGTGCTTCAAAGTTCCAGGGTAGTTTTTTTACAACAGGTGTCTCGAGATTCTCGACGTTGTACGTAGAGTCAAACAATCCCCAAAGGTTGTGAAAGGCTTTGAAGGAACGGGTTGAAAAAGAATCGTGACTGAAATATGTATTCCCGTGCCAGTGTGTTTAACCGCGAAAGTCCAGCGTTCCCCAAAGGGTTAATTGGAGTTTCGTCTCTCTTTTTTCCTCCGCCCCGGGAGCGAAACTCCGGAAACTTTCGAGTCTATGAAATGGCGCACGGTAGAAGCTCTCTCTAGAGAGAAAACGGGGACTTTGCAACAGGGAAAGGCAACGGGGTCTCGAATAAAAGGTACGACCGCAGCGATTCGAGCGGAGCATCGTAATTGCATCAGAAATCCATTATTTCACCCGACTCGTCGCGAGTAATGATTTTCTGAAACGCCGTCCGCGTCGAGCTTCCAACACCGAGGACGGAAAAGTTCCGAAGGCGCTTTCTCCGTCGAGCCCATCCCGTGGAAACGTTACTTCGTAATCAGAAGCAGTTTTCAAGTTTCGAAACGCGTTAACGGGTGTGAAATTCTCGTCGATTACGAATCTTCTGTCACAGTTTTCGAGCGGTAGCCTCAAGTTGGCGATTAGTGCCTCTTAACGAGGACATCGATCTTGTCGCGAGACGTGTTAACGTAAGACTTAACCCTACTACGTAATCTCGTTAACGCTACTCCGCGTACAGTTGACCGGGAAAACAACTGAAGAGTTTAAATAAAAATTGAGAAAAATTCAATGTTCACGGTTCGAAGGGTCGCTCGATACGTTTCTTCCATCGAACGTCATCAGATTCTATTACGTTTTCCTCGTTTCGTCGATTCATATCCTGGCGAATCGAGGGACGAGACAAATCAGACAACGATTTCCCGACGAGAATCAAATAAAAAACGTCAGCCGGCTGTTAGGGTTCGTCCGTGGAGCAATAATGGCAACAGAGGCGGTACATTTCGGTTCGTCCAGGGCAGTTCTGACAGGAAGTCCGGCCGGAGTCGCGTCCGTCGAGCCAGCCAATCCCCAAATGGAATACACAGCTTTGCCCCGGTTACAAGCCTGGAAGTGGATTAATTAAACGCCGTTGACGACGGTTGTCGTCCCTGGCGGACGGCGTCGCGAATCCTCCGAATGCACAGGATCCCCCTTTTTCGTCTCCCAGGCGACGATCGACTTCGATTAGTCGCGACGAGTTACGCTCGCTGAATCCCGGTGTGTGCAACCTACCTGAGATAAGGCATCACGCTCCAGTTAATCCGTGAAATCTCCCAGGGAAACCGCTCTGCACACGTGCAGACCCTGAAATTACTCTCTGTCGCCATCTTGGACGATCATTAGAACCGTTTTCTGCTCGTAGGAAACGTTCGAACATTTTTATGTGGCAAACTGACCACTGTCCAGGTGGACGTTTAGGGGTTTCATCGTCAGAGACGTTCGTCTACTATTTTTTTTAGCAGAAATAACAGTTGTGGTGGATTCGAGATTTTTTATCGTCGTTAAAATCTCGAGGAACATGATATATATTGTAGGTGGAGGGAATAATTTTAAATCATCTTCCAAGGATGTCGATTCTCACGATATTTGTTCTTATTGAATCTTATGGGAATAAATGTTGATCAGTTGGAGTATCGAGAGTTGTATGATCGCTGTGAGCTTTCGAGGCTCTCGTCGCCCCTCAAAGCTTGTCACTGGTTGTTGTCGATCAGAGTTTCGTGTGTTCTATCGTCGCTGAAAGCTGCCACTGAGGAAGAGGATTTGAAACCTCTCAATATCGCTGAAGACTTTCATTCATAGCGACGATCCCGTTGATTCTTCGCCAATTAATTGGAAGTTCAAGGCTCGTGCCATTGGCCCCGATTCTTACAGCGAACATAAACGTTGCTCGATAATTCCTGTTTAATAAAATAGTAATGATCAAAATGTCGAATCTTCCGATATCGTCGATGGGTGCATTAGGATGATTGCTCTTCGACGTTGCCGATTAGTTCGAGGATTAGGCTCTCATCGTCGCTCGGAGCTGTCAGAGCTGGCCTAAAATGCTGTCGTCTAATTAAGATCGAAGTTCTCGGTCCAGTAAGCCTCGGCTCTATCGATACTTTACGTCAGGAATTAGGGGAGCTCTTGAAAATATTAGGAAAGTAAATAACGAGCGTCAATAGGCTTTTTTAAAATAGTGTTTCTGCACTGGCCACGAACGAAGCTTACGATTCTGGCGATTTAAGTTTAATTAAAAATACGGTGTTTAAATTTCTGAACGTTCGCGAGCAAGGCTATACAAAGGCGAGTAGGATTCTCAGAAAACCTATTTCTGTGCAGAATCAGATACAGGATTTGCAAGAAACAAAGGCTCCGGGCGGCGATAACGATAGAAATCTCCTGACGTCGAGAGATGCGATCTGAGTCTTTGTTCTTTAAACTAGCCTCGATTTTTAGCGCACGCCGCGCGAATTCGTAAGGGATCTTTAACACTAAACCTACCGGCACTTCGTGTATACCCATTCCTAGTAAGACTGCTCAAATGACATTCTATTTCTCTTTTACGAGGCAACGTACTTCTAATTTTTGCATTATATGTATAGAAAGTTGTTTTTTGATGTTTATAAGTTGATGTTCTTAGACAATGGAAATTGAAGATTCTCTCCTTTCATCCTTGCTATACGTATATTTCTTATTTACATCGGAAGTTAACCAGAATTAGGTACCAAATTTTGTCCAGTTTTTTTACAAAAAAAATATAAATCATTCAACCGGTCGTGGTAGGCAAGACAAACTATATTTTTCTCAGAAAACAAACAACAAGAATAGATGTGAATATTGTAAAATTCATTGTACGCATTCTATAGGAAAAGTCGTGAAGTTAAATGGCGCTAAAATAATATTGTGTGTTAGAAATTCTAAACGAAATTTAAAAAACGGTCATTTGACCGGTCACAGGAGGTTTATTGTTAAGCGCCGGGCAACGGGGGTAAACCTTTTGCGGAAAAGTCCGATAAATCGCGCGAAAACGGCCTCCGTTGCGCGTATAATTCCAAACGCTAGTCGACATTCATCACGCGTCAGAGATCCAGCGGCGACAATGGCGCGCCCTCGTCCCCGGCCGTTTGCATTGCAAATACATTTCGCGGCATTTTCACGGGAAAGAAATACGCGAGATATCGTAGCCGTCGCTTTTTAGCATTTAAGCGACCCGGGGATCCACGTGGCCGCGGAAAAACGCACGCGATCGCCACGGAAAAACTGCTCGAGAGACGCTTACGCTAGTCTCGGTTTTCATTTATTGTAATTAATTCTATTTTCAACGTTTCAACCAGCTGTTAGAGTCGTTCTCGATGAGCTTGCTATTTCTGAACGCGATTATTCCAATAATTAATTCCTAAACGCGTCCCTCGAGCAGTGGGAATCGGTCAGAGACGCGCAAAATTTATATAGAATCGACCTATTTCGTTTAATGGTGAACTGTCTGTCTGTTCTCCGAGTTCGTCTGTTATTCCCAATACGAAACTTTTGACTAGACAAGATAATTTTGGCCGTTTCTGGTCGAATCTCTCGATTCCCACGCGTCTGCCCGTGGCTCTCGCGAAGGACTTACCGCGCGAGAGCCACGCTCTAATATTAAGGTGAGCGAGAGAGTGATGATCGCGCGAGTCTGTGAGAGAGACATTTTCTCGAAAGCTTCGTCAATGTAAATGGAATGTGGCATCCCTAATGAAGTGCAGCATTTTGGAGACGAGATATACTTTGAGACCAGCGCGGAGGAGGGCGCCGATCGCGTTGCCAATTAATTCATATTTTGCAATCTAGAATTCGTAAGAATTTTATCGGAAAGAATCTAAAAAATTGAAGGCAACCGTTCGCCGCGCTTCTCTGGCGCTGAGTATGTGCCAGTGACACGTACATACATACCATAATATAACCAATGGTGTTAGTTCTCGTAGTTGTTAGACGAGCTATTGCATTTTTACTAGCTAGCATTCCGCATTTTATCATTATTTAGCTCCCATTGGTTATAAGGCAGCTCGGTGCACCTTGCGTAACTGTGTTCGCGGCTGCTTTCGACGAACTGTGTACGAAATAATTAAAAAAAACATCAATCCCTGATCCACCTCCCCCCTCACCCACTCGACACGTTGTCAGGATCCATGTTGCAACGTTCGCGGATCGCGACAGAGATTTATTTATTTTTTTTTTTTCCTCGATAACGTCTTCTCGTTCTCGGTCGCGGATCAGTTTCGAACGATGGACGCAGCAGCGGACACACGGTGCCGCCCGGTGAACCCGGCTGCCGCCACTTCCGGTCGCGGAGGAGACCCTCGGGAGATGCTGCCCATTTGATTTGATGAAACTTTGTCACACCTCGTTTCATCCGACGCTATATTACATCTAACCAACCTCCACTCTATGTTCCTTTATTTTTCTCTCTCTCTCTATCTCTCTCTCTCACTCTCTCTCTCTCTTTAACGAGTTTCCCCAAGGCGTTTCAAGGCCAGCACACATACGAATCAGCAGCAGCTAAAACAGAAACGAGATTACCACTGACTAACCAACTAGCGCGACTTTGCCTGTCCAACGAGTCGATCTTTCCGAGCTCAGACCTCTGCGTTCGAACTTCTCCAGAGACCCGTTCGTTCGGTCTCTCGCTCTCTCCACCACACATTATTATGGTTCACACACCGCGCCGAGTCTTTACTAATCCACCTGCAACGTATTGGGCCCGTAACACATGAAATGTCCCCAATCAGAGGGTTTTATTAACCTTTTACAAGAATTAAAAACATATTTTACAGGAACGTTTCGATTTCCTTCTGCTTCGCGAGTCTTCTAAAATCTTCTGTTTATCGTACAAGTAGTATCGCTAGTAAACTTTCACGCATCGCTAAAGAAATTTAACGAACCTTTATAGTAAGAGTAAAATAATTTTTCAAGGGACATTTCGCACGTTGCAACCCAATACAAATAGCATGATACCGTACATATTTATATTACCATTGCATCCTCCGAAGTTTCTTAAATATATATATGTATATATAACGAATATACGTATATGTATATTGACACAGACACACAGACACTTCACACGCATACATACATAGACACGTGTACATGTACGTACGTATCTCTATCTGATTGTTATATCATTATTATATATGTAAATAGTAGTCGCACGCTTTTGTCTAGGCGAGTCGAAGGTATTAATGAAAGGCCCATGCTTCTACCTCTTTTATTATTCACGTATGTGTATTAGGATAGAGAAATGCTGCTTTCGATCTCACAAACCGTTTTGTCCGGCGTTTTTTACAGTCTCACGCGCCGTTTTTTGGCTCTTCTCGTTGCAACAACATTATTCTCTCACATTCTCTCTGTCGAAACGTCCCCCCCACCTTCGACATCCTCGTCCAACCCCTTTGTCACCCCATCCCCCATCCCCTGCAGGGTGCAGAAAATACATCCATCGGATACAATCCGACTAATACTAATTTTAGATTCGTTCGTGAGTTTATCTCATCTTTTTTACCAACGAATTCTATTCAGTACTCCGTCGAGAGATAAAGTTCACTCCGGATCATTGGATCTCAGGAAAGGATCTCGCAGATATTATTTATAGTAGATTTTTTTGCACCCTGTGCGCAAGCTTGGACGCACGGTCTGGTCTTGGGAAAACCTGATCTTGGTTCGATTTCCCGGGGTGTTTAAAATTCGAAGGAAATTTCACGGGGGGGGAAGAGTCTCACGACCAAGACTCTGGGCCATAATGTCGAATATTCCAGCGGGGGTGGAGAATCCCTTTCGAAACAGACTCGTTCGAACTTCTTATCCGCGACGTTCGCGGAGATCGAACGTTTCCCCGGGTCCGGGAAGCCTTGAAACTCCTTGGAACCCCTGTCGTCGAACTCGTTGATGATCCATTGCGAACGAGAGAGAGATCGTACGAAAGAAGAGATGGATGGAAACGGAGAGAAGAATATCTCTCGTGCCACTTCCATTGCAGAACACAGACGCACACACTCCTTGTCTCTTGACTCACCCTTTCACCCTTTCATCCCCCTCTCTCTCTCTCTCTCTCTCTCCTCTCTCTCTCTCTCTCTCTCTCTGTATACGTGTGTGTGTGCGTGTGTGTATATATATATATTATGTTTATATATACATATACATATAATCTTGAAACTCGTATTGTTTTGTGCGCTTTTATATCGCTGTTTGCCAGCTTCGGTCACAAACTTCAAGTATTCTTCGAGTTCCGTCGTTTCCCTCCAATTTTCATCCCCCTACTCCCAACGCCTTCCCGTTTAATGCTACACGTACACGCACAGAGCATTAATTTATTCACGAGGACACACGACCGTATAAATCGTTCTTTACGAGGGTGGTGTAAATCTTAACAAGGAAAAGTTGCAAATATAGCTGCATACGTTACTAACTTAACGTCGAGTAAAAGTGTATATTTTCTTGTTGATTTAAAAAAAAACAGACGGTTCTCGTGGATTAAAAGTACGAGAAAATTCTGATTACAGGCTGTAGTTAAAACCGCAAGTTCCAAATTTCGGAAATTCGCGTAAAGCAGGAAATCGCTGCAATCGTAGGAAGAAATTGCACCGTGAACGGGATAAAATTTCCGTATCGTCGTGTCGAGTTTAGTTGTTGAACGGAACAAGAGAATGACGAAAGTGGGCACAAGTCCGCGAGCACATGATCTTATCGCGTCCCTAGAATAATAGTGTTATATTCCTAGACCCGTAATATCGTAACTACGTAATTGGACTTACATTGTACTACGTACCACTTGTGCGACGCGATTATTTCGAAAACCTTGATCTCCGCAGACGACAATGGAAAATAAACATGCACGTTTCTGAGTTAACGCGACTGTCACGGGAGGGCAACTAAACATCGCGATTAAATTAAGAATCTCGAGTCTAGATTTTGATAAATGGACTTACACCACTGTCGCGATAAACGGAGCATATATCGATAGTTCTGAAAGCTTAAATTCGAGTCTTTTTCGTAACGTAATTGATTCTCGGCGAAGAATTATTTCGCGAAATATCAAAGAAAGTGAAAAACACGGAGTATGGAATCCCCGAGCCTTTTTCCCCGAGAAATCGAGGCGATTTCTCTCCGCCAGCCCGCTCCTATCGACAATCACGCATTTATCCACACAACGTATGGTCGATTGATCGTTTGTCTTGGTTGTTCGTTGGATAGCTGTCTCATCTGGAACACGGCACACGCTCACACTCGGTCGAAGTAGTGTTTAACACCTTTTCTTTCCTATACTCTGTCTTGCCCACGTCTTGCACCTAGCTGTTAAGTAATTGGTCGATCATTGTTACACGCCACACGCGACGTTGATCACTTGTGTCGCTTCCGTACGTGTTCGTATCCCGTTGAAACCTCGTCAAATCGTAACCGACGTATTTATTTTCTTTTTCTTTTTCTACGATTACACCCGGCGGCACGCTAACGGCGACAACCGAGCCCGTAATACGGTTAATAAAGGCGCTGGTTCTCGGAAACTTGGCAGTCGACGATTAAGACGTGGCACGATGGCGTGAAAATAAGGTATTTCCGAGCCTTAATGCTCGGTCTCCAGACATTACGACCGCGGGAAATCTTCACCTCGGTTGTTACGTCGACGGATTTCGCGGTTGCGGAGAGAATTGGAGAGCTGTTGCGTCGCGTCGAGGACTCGAGAAATCGTTAAGGAAGTCGTTAACGATGGCCAACGACCCGTATAGCAAAAACAAAGCGCGATACAGGAAACGTTGTGGCACCAGACGACGGAACACGGACAGAAATCGTTCCATCCTCGCGAGTTCGATTCTTCGTCTCGAATCCGATCGAGTTACGCTACAAGTTTCGAATCTAATTCGACGCCTAAACCCTGTTCCAGCAGTTTCTAATCCGATCGAATCGGTGTCACGGTTCGAATTACAGGACTCGTTTGTTCGTACTCGATCCAATTAAGTACCCGTCACCGAACTTCGCCAGTCTCCTTAGACTAGATCCAGACGTTTCGTGGTTTCTGATTCAATCGAGTCATAGGTGGAAATTTTGTATTATTTGGCTCAGTATTCAACGTCGTAGGATCTCCACGCTCGACTCAGCATCCATTTATTCGTTTCCGCTCGAATCCGAGCCGCTGTCACGGTAATGTCCCGGTAATGAGACCTATTCCGAAGCTTGTTCTTGCCTTTCGTTCGAACCCGAAATATCAAAATCCACTGCCCACCGCAACGAGGCGGTTTCGTGGCCACATTAATCAATGTCCCGTGCTCTGTTTTCAATGTCTGAGCATCGAAGGAGTCGCGAAACAGGTGACCAACGCTCGACCGTGCGTTTTCTTCGCGCGTCAAGCCGCGGCTATTAATCACGGTCCACGGGCCAATTAGTCATCTCGCGATCGTATCTATTTCTCGCGACGTCTTACTTACACCGTGTCGTATCCGTTCCAACAGATCTCGCGTCGGTAATTGGCTGTGTTCGAGTCCTGTTTCTCGGAAACTCTTCCACGGATCTTCCTTTGAGAACTTTAAAAATACTTGAATCGTATAATTTTTACATTTGTTCGTTGTGTAATACTACTGGTAGCTAAAATAGATACTAGGTGTCTTGTAGATTCGAAGATTAATTAGGGTTTTTCGCGGATAAACGCTGTCCCCTGCATCAGTGGAGGATTAATGGCTGGAACGACTATGTTCCAATCTCCGAAATTTCTAAATCACTGCAACGACGGGTATGAGAAATCCCTTCGCGTTTCTCGTAATTACGTTCAGGTGTTGACGCGTTTAACCGCGCGTGCACGTCGCGGAAACTCGGTACCGCGCGATAATTAACTCCTAAGCGGCGCATAAAATATCATTATTCTCGCATCTACGACAGAGCAGCCTTGACGGTCGCGATTTCGTCGCGAGACAAGGGAAAGTGCACGAGAACACTTTTTCGCGTCGAAGCGATATCTTTTTCCATCGATGGTTCCTCGCAAACAGAACAAAATTAAAATATTATTAAAAATTCCAGTTAATAGATCTCCAATTCCCCGACGATAGGTATAAACGGAGGCTAGTAACTTCACAGACGAGGTATAAATCCGTTCAGTATTATAGGAGTCATGGCCGTCTGAAAATTGGACCATTTCTATGGGTTTTTTTTCACTTTACGGTATCAAGTAACAATTTTTTCCAATATTGTCAGAATTTCTACATATTATTCATTAAAATACGTGTTGTTTGCATTTGCAAAATTAAAATCGTCCAATCCGTTTATTAGTTACGACGTTTTAAACATACACATGAAATTTCAGGGAAACATGTCAATGTATGGTCAGATATGGTATTTTTGGTAAAGAATTTTTTTCACAAAAGTGCGTAGGAATTCGAGGGTATGTATATTCACCAAAAATAATTGTAATTGACCCCCGCAACTGAACATAATTTTTTTTAGTACAATTTGAAATTTTTTCTTTTCGCCGAAAAATTTCAGCACCTATCGATTTTTCTTAAAAATTCGTTTTTCATTTTTACTAATTTTATTTGACGCCCTACAGAAAAGTTGCCTAATACTTTTTTGTAGGTACCCATGAGCTCTACTTCAGAAAAAAGTTTCATTGAAATATATTCACTATTGCAAAAGTTATGTCTGTTTGAAAATTGAACCAGTTTTAGGGGGTTTTTCTCATTTTACGGGGTCAAGGAACAACTTTTCCAATATTTTTAGAATTGCTACATATTCTTCACCAAAATATGCGTTAATTGCCGTTTGAAACATTAAAATCCTCCAATCCGTTCAGAAGTTATGATAATTTGAACATTCGCATAAAATTTCCGGGCAACCCTTTGCCGTTAGGAATTTTTTTCTCGAAAGTGGTTCGGATTTCGGGGATTCGTCTGTTGACCAAAAATAACTATAATCGACCCCCGCAGCTAAGAATAATTTTTTCAGAATGATTTGAAATTTTTTTTCTTCGCCGAAAAATTTCGACATCTAAAATTGGGCCACTTTCAGTCCATAAGGTGTAAGGTCTACTCGTATACCTCGTCTGTGACAACTTCTCTAAAAATTTGCTCTATCAGATAACGAGTCCCACCATAACTTTCGCGGATCCTGCATTCTCGACGTCGTAAACTCGAACAACGTGCGCGATAGCGTAAAAAGTTGCGCTTTAACGTCGTTGGTGAACGAATTTCCGCTACGTGGGAAAGATTTCTTTCAAGAACGGTTCTTCGTCCCCGTGGATACGCTATGGCGGTCGTTAAAATCTAGGCTCGAAGAAACTGGACGCATTTTCCTCGCAAAAACGTGCATCAGGCTGAAATCCTCGGCGAATTCGAGTCGGTTGCACCTGTTCCGTGGCGTGTCAGATGAGAATCTTCTCTCAGAAGGCATAACAATAATTGCAGGCCGTGTATCGTTTCCGCGACGATTCGAGGAGGCCTCGTTGGCCCGGGCGATACGCCAGCTGATTAATGGCGAGCCTGCACACTTCCCTTGATACTTGTGCATCACCCGTTAACCGAGATCTCCCGAGATATAGCGCGAAAAACGCGCCAGCAACGAAAAATTTTTAGACAAAACGATGGTGTTTGGTTTCCCATCGATGTTTCGCCGTTTGAAAAAGGGCAATATTGTTCCCTGAAGTTTTCCCGATATTTCGGTCTACGTAGTATCGAGTTTGTTGGCTCCGATTTCGAGCAAAACTGTAAATAAATTTGATTGGGAATATTTTTGGAGAAATTCCGTCGTTTCGAACGATTCGAGGGAGAGTTTGTTTTGTCGAATTTCTGGTTCGACCAACGTCTGTTTCGAAAGATTCGCAAAACCAAGGATTAATTTCCTGAAAGAAGAGGAAGAGGTTGGCGTGGCCTGCACGCCAACCTCAATTTTCCGAAGTCCGATAAGGCTTTAAAGAGGTTTTCGTTCGAGATCGCGATCTCTCGTCGCGTGAACCTCGCCTGCAAACGCTCTTCCGGACTATCGTCGAAGAAAATTACCGTGGAAAGTGGGCGTAAACGTTTGGACAGTGTATTTTAGTCGAGCGTTCAGATGTCTGACGAGCATGTCCTTCGATTCTGCTCGCGATAACAACTGGACGTTCGTTTCCGTCAGTTGCAAATGTACATGGAAGCTACAAATACGAAATTAATTTCGTTTTAAATTATTAAAAATAAAATTTCCGAGTGTCTAAATTCATTTCGTTTCGTTATTTAAATATTCTGATTTATTGCAGTAGATGTTCTGTATTGGTGTTATTTGCCACGGAGTCGTAGAAAATCGGGAAATTCCAAAGTCCGCGTAAAGCTGGCGCTAGACAATTCGATGCACGTACTCGATATGGAGATCGATTCGGTGCCTATTCGATTCCCCTTACGTTTTTCCATCCGCTATATCGCCGGAGCAGCTTATCGACATTATGGTGATTTCCCAAGCGAGTCGTCGCTGGATAGGATTCGTCTCGCGAAAACTCGTTGAAAAGTACCGGAGGACCCTCTCCCAACCGAGTGAAAATATTCGTATTCGAGGCAACGGGTTTTATAAACATATTTTTGTTATTTTATGTGTTCTCGTTCTTCCCTGCGTTCCTCGCTGGAACGCGTGTTTTTGTTAGTTGATAGCAGAGGCGGAACAATGGAATCAAATAATCAACAACAAATGGATGGGGGAATATTTTTCTTGGTGTTTCGAAATTCCCCATTCGTTTCGACGAGTGCTTTGATTTTCTTGCGATGAAAGTTCCGCAACTGTTGTTATTAATTAATATTCAGGTTGTGAATATTCATTTGCAACGTTCAAATAGCTTCGATGGTTCTGTGACGTGTGAAGCAGTCGATGGTCTTTTCGATTTGTGCTACTACGTTTAGAGGCTCGATTCTCTCGAAAATTCTCGTTTAATTAGAAAATCTAATCCCCTTCCTCTCCCTCCGTGGCAAGAAAAATCCCCCAGTTTCCACCCTGAAAATTGGATCTCTAGTTTCTCAAAGTCGCTCACGGTTGGTGACTCCCAAAGTCAAAAGCGAACACACAATATGCTTGGAAAATCGGGCAAAGTGAGTTATCGCAAAGGTTTCCACGAGAACCCACCCCCCTGGCTTCTGTGTCCTCCAATTAGGCCGTCCCTCCCGAGATTAATTAACGAAACGCAGAGAAATCGTAGCTCGATTATTCCAAGGCAATTCTCGACGGAGCAATTCAATTTCCGCCATCGATTCGATTATGGTCCCCTAACGAAACGAGTTACGATGTTCCTTGAGGGGAACACCGTGCATTACGTCAGGGCCACCCCCCTTGGCAACTTTGCGTTCTCCTCTTTCGTTCTTCGAGGATGCCGTATTTGATTTGGCTTTAATATGATTTCTCTCAGCCCCCGATACGTAACCACCCCTGACAGCAACGGGGTGCCAAAGGGGCGCGAGACTCTCTTTACTTTCGCGAAACTCTGATTAATTTCTTTGAGAAAGAAATCGAGTAGATTTTGGACTCGACTTGTGGAACTCGTTTAGGATTTTACGGTGTGAGTGTTACGCATCCTCCGTTGATCAGAATCGAAATCTGAGAATCGAAGCGTAGGAATTTCGAAGCTTAAAGCCGTCCCAGTGGCTTCGACCATCCAATTTCTCCAGAGCACCGTCTCCGCGAAGCAAAATGAACAGATCTCACACACGCACACAGACACGCGCGCATCACACGCACCGAATTTAAATCCCGAACCGACACTTCCTCCTACCTCCCACTGTACTAACCCCAGTTCTCATATTTTTTAATTTCTTTTTCTCGAACACGCACCTATCGGTACAAGCAAGAGTCTTTAATGATATGACGATGACCATGATGACATGACACGATATGATATGATATGATAATGAGATGATTAATGTGACCATGACCATGATTTCTTACCATGATTTTATATTTACTTATTTGTTGCACGTTGTTTGGTGCGTCTCCGTAAGCAGTATGACGCGCTCGCAGACCCACTGGCAAAACCGACATTTCGGCTGGAATATTCTAATCGTGCTTCTAATCGTGATTTTATTTATCGTCAACGTTCCGTGGCCCTTCGACGCGACTTCCTTCGCTCCGATCGAACCGCGGTACCAAAATGGCCTTCCGTCTGTTAAAAATTTGTGTACAATTACGATCGTATTAATTCGTTTTCTGTTTCAAGAGAAAGTCACCAACGATCGGTCTCCGCTTGCTAGCAAGATTATTAACGATCCTATCGCACAGATTTTAATGTCTCGATGGGGTAGAAAAATGGACATTTCCCTTTGGAACTATTTTAACGCGAAACTAGTCGAGAATTTTTAAATTATATATTTCTGAAGTTCGTAATGCACAGGTTTTAGAATCTGGGACAATGAGTTATTGCTCCCCCAAGGAAGATACAACTAATTTCTATAGGAAAAAGTTGGATCCTCCTGTGGGATATTATCTTCTGATGATATCGCTTTTTCTTTCGATGCGACGGTGCAATATCCATTGTTTACTTAACTGGAACGACGCGCTTCCACATAAAAGTAGTAAGGTACTTTGGAAGATATTTCATATTCTATGGTAGAAAATTACTCCGTTCCAGCAGGTACACCGTAAAGTATTGCATTTTAAACGAACATACCTGAATGCATATAAAAAAATTCGCAGATGTTATTTAAGCAAAAAGAGAAGACTCGTTCTCCCAGTTTTTAAAATCATCCTGTACACTCGCAAAAATATAATCTAAAAATGCTACTGGAAACTGGTGTAAAGCTTTTCCTCGACTTTGTCTATTCAAATATTTTCGGTAGACACAAAGAGCTTCCCTTCGCTGGAAAACACGCTGTGCAGCAATTTTTGCTTATCGTTTTTTAAAATCGTATTCAAACAGAGAACTACGGTTTTTTCTAGGTTCCTAAAATTACTTTTACACTCCGTCGATCCGTATAAAAGTGTTCAAAGTTTCGGTTCGCGGAACGCCACAGACTTTACCCCCTGAATCAAGGGAACGAGTATCGATCTATTTCGATACGTTCTATCGAATAATCTCGGTGGAATCGCCTCGAGGAAAGAAGCACCCGCGGGACTTTCGTCGTCGTCGGTCGCGTCTCGAGAGAATCTCGAGAATTAATTAGCGCGGCCTTCTCGCAGACGGCCATTGTGCGCCCGAGAAATAAACGAAAGAATAGGTTCCAAGGGTGAATGGAGCAAGGGTGGAGCGACGGGGGCGAGAAGGAGGCGGGAAGGGTGGAAACGCGAAAACAAAGAAACGCGGACTCGTGAGAATTCGGCGCGCCCGCGGTCCGTTCGTTCGCGAAATCTTGAATGAAAAGACGTGGATATCGATTCGAATTCGATCCCCGGATACTCGGGAAGGTTTCCCGCGCGAAACGCGCGCCAAGCGCCCCAGCAAAATGGCGGTCGTTTCGACGAGGGAACGCCCCGAACGTCGGTGTTTACGGTGTTTCGTTTCCCCTTTGTTTCTGGTTATTCGAAGGAAAAAGTTTACGCAAGGAGCCCGAAATGTCGGTTAGGTCTGCTGGCCGTTTGCAGAGCGCTGGCAGTCTGTAAGTTGAGTTTAATGCATGTTGTTTTGTCTGTCCTTGCATGCAGGGATTCGGTTTTGTAACATTCGCAAATAGTGCTGACGCGGACCGGGCACGTGAGAGGCTACACGGCACCGTGGTTGAGGGCAGAAAGATTGAGGTGTGCATGAACATTCTTATACTTATATATATATACATACATATATATATGTATACATATCGCCATTAATTCATTTGATACACGATGTACTTCTTTGCAGGGGCATGCGAGAGGCGAGCGCGATACAATTTCGCGTTCGCCTCTCGCACGGTCAGCAGGCGACCATCACTCCTATCGCTTCCTCGGTATCTGTCATTAATATAACTAAGATTTCATTCAATAACATTTTCGGAGCGTTGGTCGCCTATTTCAGACTGATCTCTTAGCTACTAAGCCACGCGATCGATCGTGCTCGTGATCGTTTTATCTTTATTTTTATTCGTTTTGTTCGTCAAGTTGCATTCGAAGATGGCTTTTCTGTCCTATTCGTTCACGAGCACGGATCTCGCGTTTAATTTTAAGCGACAAAACGGTTCTGACACCGAGACTCGAGCCTCACGGACGAATCGTGCGCTAGGTTTCGAGATCTCGAATTCTGACGGAGCCCGGGTCCCTCGAGAGGAAAAGATTTGTTTGGAATTTTAAAGATCGATCGAATCGTAGAGCTTTGCTAATTTTTTAGCGTTTCGATTCTTCTGCGGGACGAACAGCTCCGCCAGAATTGATCGCGAGGCAGATCAATGGCGCGATTCGAAAACGAGCTCATTGAAAAGTAATTGAATATTGAACGTTCGGATATATATTGAAAATATCGAAGAGACGACGTGTCTGGCGATCACTTATCTATTGACGTTTCCTGTCAATATCCTGGGGATATCCAATTGATTACGATAATACGATGTCAGTTTGCGTCTAAATTTTCTGAATAAGCGCCTTAGTTTTTGATGGAAGGGAAAATTTAAAGTCTGAACTAGCCCGACTCAATTTACGCATTTAAAACAGCGTGTTACAGTGAATATGTGTTAGACTATGATACCCTAAGTGTTCTGTTAACGTATCAAAGAATTTTCGAGTTAAAAATAAATTATATTCGTAAAGAGAGTCAGCATTTGGCTGACTTGATAATGTATTATATTTTCGCTAGATCGCCAGGCAAATTCGCGCCATTGGCAATCTGCGTCGCGACGCCTCGAGGAAAGCGCGAGGCAGATCCGAGACGCGTGCCGCGCCACCGACGCGGACGTGCGCTAATTGATCGAGATACGCGTCGCGCCTTACGAATGCCTGGGAACATCGAATCAGACCCGCTTGTCGAAGCGAACGTGAACGTGTCCGCGTGGGTGGCACGAACCATGCGAAAGCCGACGGAAGTTGAAGGGGTGGACGCGCTCGAGACAAAGAGAAAAATCGATGCCAAAAAAAGTCCATAAAAAAAGTAAAAAAAAAAAAATAATAATAAGAAAAGAAACAACCGCGTGTCGAGACACGATGTATACACACGCACGTGCAAAAGAGAAAAGAGCGCGACTCGGCCAGCGAGCACCGACCAACCATCGCGCTGGTGGCACGAGAATAACGAAAACAATCCGATAACAATAATAATAATTATAACAATGCACGGAAACCGTGAGAAAGAAGTGTCTGACGCGAGTCTCTTGTTGTCCCATATAGAGTTCCTCTGTGCGCGGCAAAGATAAAGAGTAATGATCGATCGATACGATACGAATTATTGAGAGAGCGTGCAAGAGAGAGCAAGTAAAGACAGGATTGTCATGATGATCGAGAAAGAGAGAATTGTGATATAAACGGGCAAACGCTGAGCGAGGGACATTGACGAGGCCAAGTCGAAAAACGATCCCCGAACTGTCCGAAAAGGTAAGGAAACAATCACGCGCACGAGGAAATCGTTCTGAAGACGACCGACGCAATGTATAGAATGTATCGCCTCGCACTGCCCGCTCTCTCACACGATGTTACACGGGAATCGCACGACCGATTTCACACCGTACGCTTTTCTTCTTAACCCCCTATTTGCCGATCGTTTTCCCCCGCGAGCAATACTGCGTTCCGGTTCGCCAGGGAACTCGACGATTTTTAAAAACCATCGTTAAATAGCTTTATTTTCAAACGATTTCTAAAAGACATGGGTACCATGACTACAAACATGGCGGCCGCACGATCAGCTGACCGTGATACAAATGGCGGACACCGAGCGTCACATCGCGACTTTAATCGCTTATATCTCGGTAACGAAATTTTGAATCGCAAAATGATAGAGGACTTCTCGAGTTCATTTCGCGTGAAGGATTAACCCTGGTACAAAATTCCACGCTTTCGTTAACACCCGGTTCAACAAAACTTTATTTTCGTTATTTAAAAGAACGTAACAGTCTTTAAAAGTATACATTTGATATAATAATCGAATCCATTTACGTCGAGTTTCCCTCGCGTCGGTTCGATCTACCCCCGTCGCGTTTTCAAGCCCCGTATTTTCAATCGAACGTTCGCCAAGCGTTTCGCGCGACGATTCACCGGTGCTAGCGTTTAAGTTCGAGCGTAAAAATAAGCGAGACACTCGCGCGAGCACTTTCACCACCGGTGACACGAGACATTTAGCTCGAAACGAACAAATTCTTGCACCGAGAAACGGTTACGTTAACAATTAAATAATTTGCATTAATTTGCGTCACCGCGCGGTTGAAAAATCACGAGCCAGGATGAAATTTTCGCGTAACGCGACGCGAAATTAACAAGTTTTAATGCCCAATTACGGCGTTGCACCAGCTCGGCCGGCCTCGTATTTCTGTCGCTGCCTAATGAGCCACGGATAATTGAAATATACCGCGGTCCGCGGCGTTCTGCAAACTGGGAAAAATAGCGGGGCCGTTTGAACGGCGTAATTCGCCGAAAGTGAGACGAATGAACGTCCAGGATTTTTCTGCCACCTGTGTTCCTCCGTAACATTCGCGACGAACATGCTTGGAGGCTGTTTCTCCCATAAATTTCTAGCTTGGAATTTTGTACATAATACGAAAGCTAGAGGTCGTGGAAACTCAAAAATGGGCTCTGGGGAACCCGTGATCGAAGAAAAGTCGTTTTATTTACAGTTTTGAGACAAGCATCGAATTAACGAGACCGCGAATGAAAATTTGAGCACCGTGCCCGGTAAAAAGATGGCGGGAGCTTCGACGTCGGTCCTAACGAGGGGTTAAAGACCGTGACTGACAGGGGGTGAGCCAGACGTCTCACGTTTTAGAGGAGACAGGCCGACGACGATCCCTTTCGCGCACAGCTTTTTAATTGCCGGAAGGATTAAGGCGGATTTCAAATTAGAGGCATTTTTTCTCCCCCTGGGCTTTAATCCGCGACCTGGCGCTTCGGAAAATCGCGACTCGCTAAAATTATCCGAATATTCGTGATTCGATCATTCTGATACGAGGATTTTTGGGGTTGTTACACGCTGAGACAAAGCAATGGATGGTATTTAAATCGTCGATTCGGAATGTTCCCGAGAACAGAGACCTCGAGTGTGGTTTTTTGAGTCGTCCTCGCGAAGAGGAATCCGACGAGGGAGGGTTAATCGGCAAAAGGGAGTCTCAGCCCCCGATTCCGTGGATTAATTAACCTCTAATTTCCAACGCGAGTACGAGGTGGATCCTGGAATTCCCCGAGAGACCGTCTTCCGTTTCGCGAGGACTGGATCGAAGAAATTACACTTATCCCCGTGACGGATAAAGGGAGATCGATGGCTTCTGAAAAGGACCTCCGCGCTTCTCGTCGCCCTCGCGAGCGATATATCGCGGTCGTCCTCGCGAGCTTTTGAGTCTTGTAACGAGCGTGCACAATGCTCGCCGGGGAATACAAAGGACGTTCGTTAAGATAATGGGCCGGCGAATGGGGTATCTGGCGGTGTCGCGGGGGCGAGCGTTTCAACCCCCCTCTGTTAAAAGGTCCACGGGAAGTTTAAACTGGTTTAAGCACCGGTAGTAGTTAGCGAGAGCCAGCGCGGCCCGATACTCCTCGATTATCGAAGGTCTTTCGGCCTCGTTAGCGCCTGAATTTTGCACGATGGCTGAAAGCGTTGTCGACCCGGCCAACGACCAACCCCCCGCGCGATTCCTTTGTTTGCAAAATCCTCGAAACTTAATTTTTTATCGAAAATATTCGAAACCGATGTTTCACGATCGTCCTCGTTTGGGAAAAGAAAGAATCCAGCATCTTCTGATGTTGGAAACGTCTATACGGATCCTGGAATTCCTGGAACGGCATGCAGATTAACGACGCCGGGGCAGAATATTATTCGAAATATATTCGAGCCTCGATATCGAGACGAAGACACCGTCGAGAGGCTCGGAGCGAAACCGTCGGAGAAGTGGATCGTTGTTTAAACGAGCCGAATGAATAAACGATGAGCCCACCTATATGGAGGATCTAAAAACGTCGCGTAGGACTCGACGTCGTGACAAATGACAGCGACTTGGAGGGCCTGGAATTACGTCGATCGTCTCGAGAATGCAGATTAACGAGCAAGTATTCGACGAGACACGCGGAGAGCAAGAAAGTTCTCGCGAGTATTCCGGGTCACCGCGAATGAGAGTGATATCGATGAGAAGAGACTAAAAAAATAGAAGAAAATGAATAGTCACGAAGCGGTGTAACGTCGTCGAGGGTGTAAACAGCCTCGAGAACGATTTAAAGGATTGAAAACATAAAACATCGATCACTGGTTACCAGCAGGTGACATAAATAACAAAAGTTGAACGTGGAAGTTCCTTAGCCAAGCATTGCACACGATTCAAATGATCTCTGACCTATTCGTCCGTTGGCAGAAAATTGTCAATTAGCTCTTCCTGATGCGGTCGCGATAAGCATCAGTAATAAGATAAGTGCTCGTGATTGTCGTGAACTCCGACCTTCAATGCCAGAATATCACCGAGAACTTTTCCGTCGATGCTTCTCTCGGAGCAACAACAGCCAACCCTATCGAATTAGGATTCTAGCCCAGATCTGTCATCTTTCGAACGAAGTGGTTGCAACGTTTGACCTATCCAGGTCACCGACGGATTCCCATCGTACTGTATCTATCATCCGTGTAGTTGCACAGCCAACATATTACCCTGTCTCGACGTCGAATCGATTTCCCAAGCGTCCGAAGCTGGAAAGGCCAGCGGAGGCTCGAAGGTCGAAACTGATTAACGAGCAACGACAAAAACCGTCTCCACGGCGGCCGGAACCGCGACATTCCAAGAAGGCGGAAGTTCCACGGTGACTCGTCGACCTACTGGCGTCGTTCGCTGCTAGCGTAACGACAGGTGGCGGCAGATCGGGTTTTCGGGTTTAGCAAGTCAAATTTATGCAGATACGACCGACCGGAGGGCGTACCTGGATCGCACAAAATTTCTAAAGCCCGTGGACGTCGCTGGTTCGAATCGATGATTAGCAGAGGCAAAGATGTAGAATCGCACCTGCACGAAACAAAAAGTCCTTTTCCGTTTTATGATACGAGACTTCGTTCTCGAGGTGCGAGCAGTCGAAGTTTTCGATGTGCGACTGCCAACATGGCGGCCACATGTTCAGCTGACTCGCCTCGAAACTTTAACTGCTTGTATCTCGGTGTCGATGTTTCGGATTGCAAAATGGTAGAGGACTTCTCGAGCTCGTTTCGAGTGAAGAATTAATCCCAATAGAATAGTTTACACTTGGTATATTACGTTTGCACGTACTTTGTCATTGTTTGGAAGAACAGAACGCGCCCTGTATATTACGGTGAATTATGACACGGATGATAAGATTGCTAACGAGAAAAGTTCTCGTGAACCGATTACATCGACAACACCGTTGCACGGCGAACCAGTTTTCTTATTCATTACGGAGTTTACCCCAACGAATTGGCGCCGCCATCGCTCTTATCGTCCCGTAGTATTAATCAACATCGAGCACTTTTTCCTCGCCAATCCCGAGCACGCTCGTCGAAAAGTAATTCGATCGAGGACGAATTTTCTTATTATTTGCTCCGAGACAAGCTTGTTGATTCTTCTTGAAAAATGAAATAACATTCGTTCAATGCAGGGATGTGCAATCTGATCTATTTTTGTAATATTCCACCTTCTGTTGGACGCAACTCCAGTCGTTTAAAATTTGAGGACCCAAAATACCAGCCTTTCCTCTGCAATATTAAATTATACGAGTAACGAGCGGATGCAGTTTGGAAGCGTGGTTCGAAAAATCGATCGTCGAGCCCCGTCCCAGGCCGACCTAACGAGCCACGATTTACTCGCGGGCCAGTTAGATTTACTCGCTTCCTGCGTTTCAATTCAGATCGTGCTGATAACGCCGGATCGGCCGGAAATCGTGGATCGTTCCGTGTCAGTTCGGTGCCACGAACGGGTTCTCGCGACGCCTAAACGTGATCGCGAGTATTATTGCAACGTGGTTCCAGTTCCACGGGCCAGTTTTTGCAATTAATCGAACGTCGACGACGCCGATGACAGCGTCGATTGGAACCGTCGTCCGGGGCCAAGCGGGTAAGCGTAGTCTGCCATGCACAGGTGCCAATTGAAGCTTCGTCGCAGGTACAATGGGGTCCCTTAATCGGATCGATATTATTGCATCGGCGAACAAATGGCCACGCGGACGTTTATCCGCGCGAGTGACGTTGTTATTATCATTATGCCGACAGGAACCCTTTGGCAATAACGCGCGAACGGAATATCGAGGTATCGAACTATTCGATCAGCCTCGATAATATTAAATACGTCCGGACCAGTGGTTCTTAACGCTTTTAATCTCCACGCGTTGTTTTAAGGAACATCAGCCTTTCTGGGTTCTGCGTTTTCGTGATTCTAAACGATTCTATCGACGACAATTCGATGACAAAGTGCTCACGTCAAATGTGAATGTTGCTATTAAAGTCACGGTAAATTGATCGACTCGTGTAGAACATCGACTGAAATACATTTCCAATTTCATTATTTGAAACAATTCTATTGATTTCGTTAGTGGAAGCTTCGAGTCTATATCTGGCTAAACTCTGAAGCTACGAATCGAGGCAAAATAACGATCCATTCTCCTTTTCGAAAATCAGAGCGCGAGTTTGAATGGAAGATCGTGTCGGATCGAAAGTAGTTGTTTCGAGGAGGCAACGGTATCCCGCTTCAACGACAAAACGAAATCCTAAAAATTTGAACGAATTTGTACAGTTTTGCTATAGCGGTCGGCGAAAGAATAAAAATCGATCCAGAAACGGACAATAGAGCGACGGGGGCGCGTATCGCGAGTCTAATTTGCAAAACAATTGCTACGCGGATTTGCATGCGCGGGACCGGAGGCTTTCAGCGTGGACGCTTAATACGATACATGGATGGCAAACAAAGATTTCGGGGTTCATCCCGCCGTGCGTATTGTTTGTTATCCGTTGATGCGAACAAGGCAACGCGAGAATCGATTCCGAAAGCACAGATTCTGTCTGTATTCCCTGCCCGTCGTTTGTTTACTTGTTTGTCGCACGCCGATCTCGATTCTCTCTCCCGTATCGAACACGTGCCAAAATCTACTCGCTGACAGTAAGATTCGTCGCGTTACACTTTCGTAACTTTCTCCATTTAGTTTGCTCCAGAACGATTAATTCTTGTTTTCGTGCCCGTTGGCACAAACATACATTTTTGCATGAGTATCCACGCAGTTAGTATACTTTCGTAAATAAAGCGTGTAGAAACGTTCAAGAGGAAAAGCCTTGTTTCGTATCATAGAAAAATATTTCTAAATTCGACAAAAATTCGGCTTCTATTAAAAGACAGTGTGTATTTTCAGTATTTGATAATAATCTGACTGTTTTTATGAAGTTTCACACGTTCTAAGTGGAATAGTTTGTACCATTGTTTACGTACCATGTACTCGAGGACTATTAATATGGATGGAGGTTAGGTTAATAACAGCTGTACCTAGTTTGTGGCAAACGTATACTTATTTTCTCTCGTGTACGTTAATTTTCTCTTTTTCTTTTCTTCTCCTCTTCAACGAATACTTAATTTTTATCGTATACAATCTCGACACAACAAAGACGTATGTATTATTACTACCGAATATAAATCTTCTTGGCTTTGAAAAAGAACAACAGAGAATCGAGAAACGCTTAACTTTAATTCTCTTCGAAACGAATCTTGTTGGGAAATTTGAACGTACGACAATTTACAATCGCCGAAACACGATGTTGAATTTACGAGATGGGACCCTCGAAACGTTTTGTCCACTTTGTAATCCAATTGGCCGATTTATGGCCACCTTAAGACCGTAATTTCACGTCGGGAAAATTAGACACGATAGCTCGTTAGGTGCAGCAACGTTCGTTTAATCCGACCATAACTATAACGCAACAAAATGGCGACGTCGAATCCTCGTTGCTGGAAACAAGATCGTAAAATGCAAATGGCGCGATTGGCCCTCGCAATCCTCGGGAAAACCGAACAGAAGGGGTAGAAAAGGGGTAATTGAATGGTCCAAGGTACGAAGTAATTTCTACCGACCTGATGATACGAATATTTCGCTAGAAAAATACTCGAACCCCTTTTATTATGGATTCATTGACCCCGGAGGGACCGTAAGTAGCAATTTCAGCGGTTTTCAAGCCCCTGTTGCTCCTCTTGTTGGCGCACTTGTCAACACCCTCCAAAAAACGGTGACACGACGGGTCACGCGATGCAGAATAACGTGAACACGGATTCTAATAATCGAAGAGTCCGGTTTTCCTACCGAAAATAATCCACGAAGCGTGAAACGTTTTAAATTACGAAGTTTTCTGTGGCGATATTATTATTGCACCATTGTTATTACAATAAATACGTTGATACGTTTACGTAATTCGTTTACGAGCGTACGAAGTACGGAAGAACATCAGAAATAATAGGGAAATAAACCACTTCCGATAAATGAATTCTCCAATAATCGATACGCAGCTACGAAACAGGAAATACGCGGCTGAGGGATTATGGATATTAATTTCCTGGAATGACGCTCGTTTGCGTTCGAAACTCAAGAAGAAACGCTAGAAAGTGGAAAATATAACTATTCAATTTCTGTACGAGCGTCCGACAGTATTTTGAAATTTCGAAAAACGTCGAAAGCGAAATGTTTTTTTCCACCGAGAATGGAAACACAGGTGGCAGAGAACGAAACGCGAAACTGCAGCGTCGACGAGGCGTTTCCCCGGCTAGGAAAAGCGCGGAAAAGCGGATGGGAGTGCGCGATAAAGAGAGGAAGCCAACGGATAAAGCGAAGTCAAGCTCGCGGAGCTTCTCCGTTTCGCTCAGCGACGAAAGTGCTCGCGCGAAATTGAAATAATCGGAAATCGACGGCAACAGTCTCTTGATTTTTTCCCCCTCCCCACCACCGTTTCGTTTCTCAATCGTCACCGGGAAAGCAGAGCGCTCGACGACGATACCTTAACGTCTTTTCGCCTTTGTGTCGTTTGGTTTTCCTTTTTTTTTATTTTTCTTTTTTTTTAAGTCGAGATTGCATTCTATGCTGAAACGTTTCGAGATGATTCCTTTCACGTGCTCAGCTTTCCCGGAATTTAAGCTCGAAGGACGTCGATCGATCGCTCCTGACGCCCTGAGAAATCCGAAGGTTGCTCTTCGCGCAATAACGAATTGGAAACGAGACCTTCGAAGGCAGAAATTATTTAGGGCTTGAAAATTGGACGTGATTTTACGTTTGGGGCGTCGAAGCGATCGAACGAGTATCTTCGTTCTTGGCCCTGGAGACGATTCTTCGGGAAATACAAATTTTAAACTAGTATTTCGATGGTCGAGTACAAACTTGAATTATGAAAATATTTCGATGGAATAAAATAGTGTCCTGTCGTTGCGTATATTTCATCGTCTTCACGGCCAAGAGAGTTCCAGCAGGCGAAATCTCCGAGAGACTCTCCGAAATTCTGCCTGTTCCTCCTCGATAAGCGACGTTTAAAGCATTCCTTGAATTTAGAGCATGCAGAAGGTCCGATTCGAGGATTTGGCGCAAAGTTTCCCACGATCGTTTCGGGGTTTGACGCGTAGACATCGACGAGGCCGCCAGATTTTCGAATTCGATCGGGAAAGACACCGAGAGACATCTGAATTCAAGCGAAACGTGCAGCTGAACGTCGTACGCGACTCGCGAACTTTCGAAAACGTAACTTTTCGAGGACATCGAACAGAAACGGGAACAAAATATTAATGAAACGAGACAGCGACGCGCAGCTGCAACCATTTCCGACGACAAATTACTTCGACGCTCGTCGATCGACGCACAAACGTCATTCCGCGTGGCGATTTTTTTTTCTGTTTTTTTTACTGTCCACCGTGTAATTTCCACGAAAATCGAGGCGACACGCGGAAGAATTGCATCCGCGGATCCGATCATGCGTCCATCGACGTGCTCGCGATCACGAGATTCGTGCGTGGCCGCCCGAAATTGGCGTTGTTCGATTTTCACACGAACCACTGCGGTTCTCTTGTCATTTCGGGGCGAGGGGAGGGCAAAAAGAAACATGCTGTATCATCGAGACACTGCAATTTCATCGACAGCTACCGACGAACGCGAATTTGTTCGCCCTTCGACTCTCACGACAAAATTATTCGCGACTTCGAAGCTGAGATAGTTGATGTTGGTAAATTTGTTGGATGAAATATTCGAGCGGAAGTTGTCTTTGAAAATGCAGTCGATGGAAGGGCTGGCCAGCACGGATCTCGACGTTTATCGATACTAGAAGATCGGTTTTGGGATACGTTCGACGATTTCTAACGCTCTCTTCTTAATTCGACAGGTGAACAACGCCACAGCGAGGGTGCAGACGAAAAAACCACCGACGGTACCCAACGGTAGGTCCACGTTTATTTTTTACTTTGGTCTTGGAAACTAGTATCATCAAATTCTTTTTCACTGAGAAAACGTAGTACAGTGAAAACTCGATAAATGTCGCTACTCCGGGTCCGGTCAGCAACACTTACGGAATAGGAGAATCGTCTTTCGAAATTGATTGTAGTTTGCCGACGCTTCGAACGTAGAAAGAGTCAGTAGCTAAAGAAGAAAGAGGGACTGAAACTCGGATTTATCGCCCCAGTTTAAATATCCGCGTCAGTGTGACCACACTACTGCACAGAAGAAAGTTTTTTATTTTTTACTTTTTGTTAATAAAAATTTCACTATCATGTTGGGGAGATTTCTCTGATTAAAATGAGGCTAAACACGATATAAGTCGGTCAATATTTGGTAGCATAATATTGAATTAAATATTGTACTTGCGAGTCTTTCTCTCTTTATTTATCCTTCTTGTGCTGTCCTTTTCTATGTTCGGAAATATCAAAGAACGACGCATCGAGGTTCTGGCTACATTTATCGAACGGGAGGTAGTTATTTTCAAACGGAACGGTTCCACCGTTTCGTAAGTGATCAAAAACTGCAACACTTATGAAATAGGGGGTTTCGTTAGCTACCACTGTTCGATAAATGTACCAATCCACTGACCTTGCGAAGATACGAGTACACAATATTTAATTCAATATTATGGTAACAAATATTGGCCGATTTATATCGTGTTTAGTCTCATTTTAATTAGAAAAATCTTCCCCACATGATAGTAAAATTTTTATTAAAAAAAAGTAAAAAATAAAAAACTTTCTTCTTGTACAGTAGTGTGGTTACACTGACAGGGACATTTAAACTAAGATGACGAAGGCAATAAAGATTTTTAAAGAAAGCCGCTACGTCTCCGGTTACACTTCGCCTCACTGGTTCAAGGGGGATCCCCCTAGTGGTGGGGATAAAAATGTATCATTTATGGAACAGCTCTTGAGGGCATTTATCGAGTTTTCACTGTAATTTTCTTTGGCACTCACAGTGTCTCGAGAATAGTTCGAATCTAAGACTCGTAGCTTGCTTTTAACAACTAGCAATACCAAATGCAATTTTTTCATGTAACTTCTAAAAATCTAAAAATATTCCTCTTCACGCAAAAATGTATAAATGCCTATAATTGAAATTTTATTCTCACATTTCCTAAATTCAGTTAATATTATCACAAATGAAACTTGAATCGAGCTATGGTATGTATTATATTTGTCACCAGTGGAGTGCAAAGGGTTAAGATTTGAAACTGTTTACTACATTGATAGCAGTCGCTCTTATTTCAAACAAACTCGTAACGATGTTCTGTCTAATTTCTACGGGCTAAAACGAATTCTAAGCCGTTCCTGGACACGGAGTAGTCCGTCGTTGAATTTTCTGGGAAACTCCTGGTATCAACAGATAACGGAGAGGTCATCGAGCACAATTCATCGCTGCAAAATCCCCGAGATCGTACGGTCTCGCTCTAATCCTATCGTCCGAGCAATTGGCTTTAATCTAAATCTAATCACGATTCCATTGTGCGACCCCATTCAAATCGTGTCTTAATCCGGCTTACCAGATCGTCCAGTCGCGACCCAGGCTTGCAGCAAGCGCTCGTATTTGGCGAAAATTTAAGCGAGGTTTTCGTCTTGACCAGACGCACCGTCGAAAACATTAAATTCCGATTGCGTGACAATCCTCTACCTACTAGCGTTATACGTAACAGTCGATATCGATTAAAACAGATTTTTATATTTTATTTACCAAGAAAAACAAATCGACAAATATTAATTAACCTGAAATATCGTCGAAAGCTCGCGAGAGAAATTGTATTTTTTCTGCGCCTCGATGGTCGACCCGATCGAATCGACGCGACTTTTTTCCTACTCGAGCACGAGTCGCACGGTTATAAATAATCGGCACTCGAACAACAATGACGAACGTCGGCTGCCAAGTGTTTCCCAAGCTGAGAACCGTTCGAATAACCCGGATCGCGCGCGAGAACAGGCGACGAAAGCGTTTCTAATTATAGGGCGAATTCGTTAGTCCGTAATCGGACACTTAATTGACGCGCGGCCGTTCGAACCAACGAGTTCCAGCGCCACGGTTTCAGCCGCGTGATCGGTGGATTTTAGGAAGTTCGACCCTGTTTCGAAACCGAGATCACCGCCTCGACGCATGCAACGGTTCCCTCTATATCCTTTAATTACGTCGATTAACCCTGAAACCGAATCTTCGCCTGGTCTACGAAATCCCCCAGAGTAGAGTAGAGACATTTCTGGGACTATTTGCACGTGGTGTAAATTTTATTTTTTGAGAGTACAGAAGTCTACGTTATCGAGTTTTACAAATGTGGAACGATCGGAGCAGAGTTCTAGAGGTCTAGGGAAGATGGATTGGTTCTTTTTTTTTCGGGGAATCACGATCCTTCAAAGTCACGTGAGCGATTCAGCCCCGTCCATCGATCGATTCTCACCTGGTGGCGGCAATTCCTTAACGACCGCATCGGTTGGTGAAATTTGGTCTAGCATTCGGATCGCTCAATTATCCGCGAACTAAAGCCACGCGTACGCCCACACGCGGCGAGATTAAGGTCGACTTGGACCGTTTAACGCGTACCTGGTATGCATCGCCGAGGCTAACGCCTCTTAACGGTTGGCACGACTGGCATTTGCCACAGGTTTCCGTGCCGATACCGCGAGTTCCGGCCGACGGGATAGATCTAATTTTAACACGAACGTCAGTCGGTTCCTCGGGGTATCAACTAGGTAAGAATTGACAGCGGATATATTAGGTGTACAAATGAATAATCCAATTTTTTCAGCCACATTCAATGTTTATTTTAAAAGAAAGTGAATTGAATTATTCCATCAAAGTATTCGCCATTACTTTCTATAACTTTAAGCTATCTTTCAGGCAACTGATAAATTCCATCTCGGAAAAATTTTACGTTTTTGGACCCGATAAAGTCGTCAAGCCATTTTCGGATCTCATCCATTGATTGGAAGTGCATATCGGATAAGGCGTGTTGCATCGACCGGAACAGGTGATAATCAGATGAAGCAATGTCTGGTGAATACGCCGAGTGCTGCAAGACGTCCCAGCCAAGACTCATTATGATGTCTTTTGTATGGGAAGCAATATGTGGCCTGGCGTTGTCATGCAACAATTTCACTGGGCGTTCTTCTTTGCCAGTATACGAACGTTTTCGTTCCAATACTTGATTCAAGCAGATTAATTGACGTTGGTAGCAATCCGCAATAACTGTTTCACCTGGTTCCAACAACTCATAATAAACCCACGCCATTGATATCCCACCAAATGCAGAAAAGAACCTTCTTTCCGAAGCGATTGGGTTTTGCAACCGATGTTGATGCTTCCCCGGGATTTACCCATGACTTTCTGCGTTTCGGATTGTCATAAAGTATCCACTTCTCATCGCCCAAAACGATTTTCCACAAAAAAACTTTCGACGCTGCTTATTGAGATGAGAAAGACACGCTGCCACTCGTTGATTTTTGTTGGTTGCAGTGAGTTCATGCGGAACCCATTTTCCATCTTTCTGGATCTTTCCCATCTCACGTAGGCGTTTGGAAATCGTTTGCTGGGTTACTCCTAACTGTTCTGCTCGTTCCTTTTGCGTTTGTGCCGCATTCTCAGCGAGCAGTTGTTCCAAATCATCGTTGTCGCACTTCCTTAGGCCTCCAGGGCGTTGTTTGTCGATTAGACTCAAATCACCGTTTTTAAACTGCTTAATCCAAAATACGCACACATAATACGATACAACACATGCACCGAGAAAGGAACAAATCGATTCGCATGCTCTTGCAGCATTTTTCCCTTGTTGGAATTCGTAAAGAATGCAGTGTCGGATATGCACCTTATCTGTTGCCATTTTCGACTCTACTGAATTGAATACTTTTTGAGGTTATGTTGGGCCTTTCGCTAAACTATCTTTTGTTTTAACTAGCTATATGTCAACACTATATGACCGCAAAAGAGCGGGAAAATCTACTGACTTTAAACTTGATTTTATAACTGCTTAAGATAATTTGGATTATTCATTTGTACACCTAATATTAACGCTGAACTCGTAAATAGGAAGTATGTGGCAAAGACGAAAGAAGAAAATTCAGCTCCCACTGTCTCAGAACAATCCAAGAACGCGTAGTAAAAATAGTTAAAGTTTAGACGCGTGCATTTCCGAAACTATTTGTGTTTTATTAATAATTGAGCCATTGTTAGCGACGGCAAACTTTCCCCTTTGAAATGGTTTTTGGTTTTTGTCGATCCGACTTTCCGTTTAGGAGATATCGTAATTTATGTAAATAGGTAATTTTTAAATAATTCTCTTATGGCGCTTCCCATGTTAAAACGCACTACTAACGCGCATTGAAATCACTAAAACTTTAATTACTTACAGTTTCGAAATTATTAGTATTTTCTCCATTATTGCGCCATTGTTAGCGGCGGCAAAGCCTCCTTTTTGAAATGGTTTTTGTTTTTTGGCGATCCGACATTCCATTTTCGAGACATCGCAATTTATGTAAAAGGGTATTTTTCTTAATTTGACTATCGCTGTCTCCGTCTGACGCGTCGCGTCGGGCTCTCGCTCGCACGTGAGTCGCGACAGTCACGTGACCAGGAAGCGTAGTATTTCCAAGAATTTACTACGCACTGTTTACTATGGACACGCGTGCGAGTTCATTGATCTCCATGAAACGTAAACAAACGCTTCCGACCCTTGTATCTCCGTAATTAGCCACCGTATCGACGCGAAACTAAAATCGTCATATCTCCGGAACTAATGACGCTATCAACTTGTACGAACGCTCATTTTAAAGGGCATTTCATCCTCTATCCGATGGCTATACCAACTACTATATTTTATGCTGTCTTCTATGTTTATTTTGATATTTAACGTTACATATGGATTATACGACTGGTGTACGATAGTACTGGATTATAAATTGTTCCTCTGATTGAAAATAAATTTAAATTTGTATACAGGGTGACTCCACAATTACTAGCCAGCATTTTTTCATAGATAACTGTTGTCTGCAAAATTGACTAAAGTATTTGAAATAAAATTCATTTTCGAGGACGTTTTATCTTCTGATGGCGGAGACAAAATCTTCGCGCGTTTCACAACTAATCCCCGTCGAAACGCTCGACTGTCCTTTTGCCTATCTCTCTCTTTTTTACCCCGTTTCGAAAACGTCCTCTTTGCCATTTTCTTTGTTCGACCATCAGCGCGGATAAAGCGATAAGAGACGACAGAGTGAATATTCTAGCTGCTCCGGGAGTACGCGTGTACAACGGCCATCCCGAAAGAACTTCCTGCCGTTCTTGAAAATTTCATCCCGTCGTTTCGCTTTTACATCCATTTTTCACGAGCTCGCCCCCTTTATACGCGGCCATTTTCGACGCATCGTCGGCGAGGATCAACTCCAATTTACTCGAAACTATTAATTAAGTAGCTTCGGTCATCCTTTCGTTTATAAATACATAATAATATAGCAACGCTAGTTAGTTACAAATAACGTTCTAATTCGGAACGTCATCAAGGTCAAAGTGCAAACGGAACGACGTTAATGGTTTGAATTAAAACGATAGTCGTGTGCTTGATATCGATCGAAACGGACCAGTTGAGTGTATTTAACGCTTTTATTGACCCTAGAACACGAATATCGTTTCTAGTAATCGTACTTTATCGTTTCCCTTATGGTACGTTTTTTTTAATTTATTTCGATGTTTCAACTCGATTAAAATATTTTTCCTTGCTCACGTTTGCAATCTGCAAAGTTCACGGGAAGAAAAATTAGTCGACGTCTAAAGAAAGTTGGAAAGTCTTGTACAATCTGGGATTAAATAATTATTAAACGTAGATAGGTGGTGCTATGTGTCGTGTGTGTAACGTCTGGCACAAAATGTCGCGGCCTCTCCCGCTGGCACTCGATAACTTTTAATTCTCCCGCGGCGATGGGTCACGGTTTTCCACGATTTTATAGAACAGTTCCCCCGGGTCTAGGAAGGGGTAGGGAGATCCATCTAGTTTCTATGCCGACATTTCACGCGTTCCCCGACGTGTCTGTCGTTTCAAAAAGGCAACATTTCAAAGTGACTATTTCCGAACCCACCAGCGAATGACAACTCTGGCAAATCTGATCGATGATTTTTCGACGATGACAAATCGTCCAAGGGTATTGGTTCTTCGTAACAAATTTTATAAAAATCTCAACGAAGAATTTTGTATAAAGACAAGTTAAAATTGTTTATCCAGTCTCTTTAACAGAGGGAACCTTGTATCGCAATTTTTAACATTTCCTGGCCTGTGGAACATCCCCTAAAAGAATTACCATCATCGCCCTATACTAACTTCCACCAAATGCTCATCGTAGCAATACTTTTAGCGCGATCTTGACGCGTCCTACGCTCCCCAGAAGCTTTCACATCGTCGAAATTGCACGAAGGGGAAGGTTCCGAAACAATTTTGCAAATGGAGGCCGAAACATCTCCCTGTGGCCACGCCAGAATCACGTCGAAGCTCTCGAAAATCAACTCGGGAATTCCTCGATCTTTCAACCGCCACGAAACATGGGTTTCCTCGCGTCGATCCCGAGAAATAAACTTTCCAAGCTTCGTTCCTTTCGAACGATCATTCGTATTAAAAAAGCTCGCTCTCCTTTCGAGATCAGCACGAAAGCAAGATTTTAAATTCAGTTATTTATTTTTAGAAACGTATAGAACGACTCTGAATGCAAATCGGTTGATATCTTTCTTGTTCCGAGTTAACTGCTCCGGAGCAATTAAATAGCGTATCGTTCATCTCGACATAGTAATCACGACGGTATCGTTCGGACGAGGAATCGACTAAAAGTGGAGTAACACGTACGGTGTGCAAGTTCGTGTCTGATAAACGAGAGTTAAGAAGGACTCCCATGAGAAAAAATTGCTGTTTTTAAGGACACCCACCGAGGAAATAACCCTCGACATTCAGGCGATCGCATGTGTGCCAGTGGAGCATCGTATAGAACGGTTCCTCCGCGAAAACGGCATAACCGTTGTTTATCAACCAGCAGAATTGAGATTTAAATTAGACGGAGATATGCACGAGATTCCACGGACACCAGATAGCGTGTCCAGTTGCGGGTCGCCAGCGATACCCGGGGCTGGTTCTGGGCGAAATCGGAGGGTTGTCCAGGGGGGTTAAGGTTGGACGAATAATTCGCCACCTTCCGTTTCATTATGGCCGCATCGGCGGAGATACAGCCCTCTGGCACGCGATCCACCGATCAATCCTTCGAGCGACGTTCGTCCATCAAAGCTGACCATCCCGAAATCGCGACCCATTACGTGCACGTAAATCACCCTCTGTTATTGTCGCCCGCGCAATCTTCACAACGCGACTCTTGGACAACTGGAACTTAGGTTTTTTATAATAAAAACGAAATATAACGAAGGATCCTTTAATTTAACTTCTTCGAGGGTTCTTCGACATTTCGAAACCCTTCGAACTGTTAAGTTTACATAGTGGATTTGGGATAGGTCTGGGTTAGGACTCTTGGACGACAACTGGAACTTATTTTTTTTATAATAAAAGCGAAATATAGTCAAGGATCCTTTAGTTTAACTTCTTCGAAGGTTCTTCGACGTTTCGAAACCCTTCGAACTGTTAAGTTTACAAAGTGGGTTTGGGTTAGGACTCTTGGACGACAACTAGAACTTATTTTTTTATAATAGAAACGAAATATAACCAAGGATCCTTTAATTTAACTTCTTCGAGCGTTCTTCGACGTTTCGAAACCCTTCAAACAGCGAAGTTTGCAAAGTGGGTCTCTATTAATACCGAGGATCCAGAAATATTATAAATTTCGTTGATTCATCTTCCGCGAAGTCGATCCATCATGCACGCTGACCCATTGCCTGCGATGTTATAATAAATGCTGTAATTTTTCAGCTGTACGAAAATAACCGAGAGATAATAATAATGCGACCGTCCGAGAGACGTCTTTTGACGAATGGAGCTAACTCTCATGCCAGTGGGTCAGGTTAGCGGTTCGCGGAATTTCCATCGATTCTCGATACGGTTATTTTTCCTCGCAAGCTTTTCACGATCTCGTCGAGATAGAAGGAACAAAGGGAATTTGGGAGATTCCGTGTTTGCAAAGTCGGCGATAAACCGATGGATTTGTACGCGACGAATGTTTCTCGTTCCGGCAGATCGTTCGTTTTTATTTGAAATTCCATTATCGCGAGCGTGCAATCCGAATTACAAATGTCGATCGAAATTACCGGGCGAAACACAGGGCCGTAATTTATCCCGCTGCGGTGGGGTTCGGTGCCCCCGTTACGACATGGTAGCGATAAATTCGATCGTTCACGGTATTCATGAAAAACCGATACACTGGGAATTTACATTTATTCCGATACGATCTGTTCGGAGGCGTTCGCCGATTCGTCCTCCCCGCGAGGAGAAGATTTTTATTCGTTATTCGTGTCGAAGGATTCGAATTTCGTGTGATATTTTGTGGAAAATCGCGTCGCTCCGGTGACGTGAAAAATAAACCAATTTCGTAACGCGTTAAACACGATATTTCACTAGGAATAAAAATTTAACCGTCGATCGAATTGCTGGATTTAATCGTTATACATTATACGATGGAAGTTCGTTTCAATCACCAGCTGTCCGGTTGCTCGCTCGAAATTAATTTAGATATCTCGTTTCCCGGAAAATTTATGTTAATTCGGCCCCTCGACTCTGTAACCGATAAATTGCATTTTTATTTCGTTTGGAAATCTCTTTTGGTGTGGGGGAAATAATTTGTAGTGGTCGATGAGAAATTTTCTATTCACCCAAAGCTGAAAGAGGTTCGAGGAGGCTCGAAAGATATTCCAGTTAATGGATTTAAAAACGATGGATCCGAGGATCGTGAACAGGACAGTTTTTCGACGGAAACGTGACGAAACAATTTCAGAAATGGAGGAGAAAAGCCTGGATCTTCTCTCTGGGAGACAGACGCCTGGTTCCGGACTATCCATCTCGTGTTTCGCGCTGATATCGACACGCGGGATAATTTATTGCGGATCCCGAGGATCTGCTTCCGTGAGAAAACGCACTTGCAACCGGCATCCGTTGAGTCCCGTTGAAATAAAAGGCAATCGATCAGCATCCTTCGAGCTCTTGTTCTCCTTTGCACGCGATGTCGGTCGAAACCGCCGACGATAGGTTCTTCCAACGAGATTTTCTACGGGGGGGAGGGAATTGGTTTTCCATCGACGCGACGGGTTGGCCCGCTTCTTCCCCTTGGTTCGTCTAATCGATTGCCCAATTACGACGAGCTAATTGTAATCGCTGTTCCGGCGAATGTCACTTTAATCGAGACTGGAGCGTTTATCGAGCACCAAAATGGGGGACAAACTATTGTAGATTCCAACTCTATTGGAACTATTTTATAAATTGTAACTTCTGTTCTGTCGATCTCAGAAAGACAGAAAGTAGACTTTGGAATATTTAGCGAGTACTTCGATTGCTACTTCCAATTGACACCAATTATAATTAATAGACACTGAGATAAGAATTTCAGGTATCGTTGATCGGTGAATAAATTTTTCTATATAACAATGAGTTTTTGCAAACACTCCTAGATAGTAACTTTCATCACTTTAAAATAGTTTAAGATAGATTTTCAGAGGACCAGTGCTAACGTGAACGTTTCGTTTTGTTTCAGTGTGCGTACAGTGGCCAGAGGGTAGGTGCTTCCACGACGTGCCCGAATCGGCACTGCTGAATCTCTACTTCGAGATCCGTGAGAATTGCCACGGGTTCTCCTGAAGGCGATGATCGGGCAAAGGCGACGACAGTGACGACGAGAGACAATCATCGGATCGAATTGGTCCTAGTGTCGCGAAAGAGACGGTCTCGAGCACACGCGCACCGAGACCGAATCAGATAGTTCACATTTTCGTTTCTTTCTTCCCAACAGCCGCCAACACACCACGACCAAGCCAACAAAAAGACAGCCACGAGCCATAGAATCGCACGAATCGCGATCGTGAGAGAATTTTCTCCGATTCACGATCCTTTACTTCTTTTTTTTACAAATTTTTTTTTTTCTTTGATTTTCATTTCTCTGAACGCTGTTTCTCAGAGAACGACGCAACGCGTCCTGGGACGTCGAGTCGACCGAGTTCTCGTCTCCATTTTCCATTTTTATATTTTCTTAATTCCGAATTCGAGTTCCCAGCGACTCGATTGGCCCAGGTCGCGTTTCTCGCGTGGAGACGACGTTTCGTTTCGTCGTGCGACAGGTCTAGCACTGGCCCTTAGATGGTCCTCGCGAAAAAAGGCTCCGCTCTTGTCCCCATGACCCCCAACCTCACGCTCTGCCCCTCAGACCTTTTCTTTTAGGGTTCTCGATGATTCCAGCAGAACCAAGGTGGGTGTACAGACTTTATTTACCTACAACTAATTGCTCGTCGTTCAACCAGTTCGCGAGTACTGTCTTACTATTCTCTTCACTTTGTTTTTTCATTTATCTTACGTTTTCGTTCGTCGTGTCCCAACGGGCCCAGACTTATCCCACGTTTCTCACACACACCGACCACTTCTATTTACCGCGGACAGAATATCGTTTCACGCTTAGAAATCGAACCAAAGTTTCAGAATACTCTAACGATCGACGCTGTGGCCAGAATCGATCTTCGAAGCCAAGCATTCTTGATCCATCGACGCTAAAGCTCCGAGCCATCCTCGAGAAACCGAACGAAAGACACGAGAAAGGAAGTTTGATCATTTCTGAGCTTTCCTCGAGTCTATCGATCGGTTGTCTAGAATGGCCAGAAACTTTGGGAACGCATGCTTGTTTCTAAGATTGATTCGCGAGCCTCTTCGTTGCTCGAATATATATTTTCTGGGGGAATTTCGAATCTTCCGAAGCGTGGATGTTCTCCAGTTGCGATTTCCCTCGACGGGGAAAGAAGAGGAGACTGTGAGATCTTCGATGAAAGATGATTCAGAGCGATTAGAAATAGCCGCACGTGGGTAGCGTCTATCGGTCAGTGGTAGGTCGGCACGAGACAGAGCGAACCTCTAGTTCATAGGTCAACGAACCGACGATTCCTAATCGCGGTTGCACCGTGAAGGAAACTGCAGCGTGGACGTTGTGTTTACTCCGCGGAGCGAGAGGGGATGTTTTCTTTGGACCGGTGATCGATCATCGTTCGAGTTCTCGCGATCGAGAGGCCGTCGTCCTCTGCACCGATGCTGGGACTGATTTCCCAATTTATCTCCATTCAAATATTCCAACGAATTAACTGTAAATTATCGATAAAATAATTCCAAGCCTGAGCTTGTTCGACAGAAATTGAGCAGTGGTTGTTACTTAAATACATTTTGGTTGAAAACAAATGCATCTGACAATTTATTTTTAAATTTGTAAAATTGCTCTATCTGAAATTCTGAAGTACAGGGATTGTTTCCTAAACTTTATCTTCAGTACAATAACTCAATATGGAATTATTTAAATACCGAAATATTTTTTAAGTTAATTCGTGGTATTCGAGTGTACGTAAATATTCGAACGATCCCCAGCACTCGGTTTCGAACGCTCGCTGACGTTTCCGCGCGTGCATCCGCGAACGATTTAGACTGTAATGTTAATTTTAACGGAACCACAGGGTATTTGAAAGTATTTTAGCAACATAGAATTTAGGGCAGTCGATAGCGACGACATTCCATCGAACATTCTCGTTCCCCCGCGCTCGAACTTTATTATCCAGATATTTTTGTATCTATTTTTTTTTTTTATATATATATTCTACACTTTTTCGTGGAATTATTCGCCCCGTTCCTCGCCAGAACCGACGCAGGGTATTACTTCTAGTGATCGTAAGAGAGTTACCTCTTGTACGTAGACTGTAACCTTAGATTAACAGTATTACTCGAACGACGCGTTTCTACTCTGTATCTGGAAAGCCAGAGCGCAGATTTGGGCCTTATTCGAATAGTAAGAAAATTCAAAGGTGATGTTTGTTCCATCGAACGGGTCGACCCTCTCGCGCACGATATTCGTTTAACGCGAATCTGACAAAGTTAAACGATCCATATACTTCAAGCTCGGTTCTGTTTTTGTCGACATCGGTCACCACACTATCGATTTCCCGTCAATTCTGGACGGCTTCACCGCGTATCTCAGGTCGGATACGTGGCATTCCTCGCACGAACAGCCACGGAATTTGCGTTATGCGCATTGCTAATACTATTTACCTTCACCCAGATGGTCCAAACCGTCCCACGAACTTCAGAATGTCCATAACCTGGGCTCGAACACTTGGATTCGACCTTTGAGAACTGAATCTCCCTTTCTTCCAAACTTTCTGTAGAAAAATTGTCCTAGATCATCGACAGCAATACTCAGTTTTTCAATTTCTCAGTTCTATCCTTTGTCTTGAGGATCCTGGAAACTCATATCTCTCTAAACATCGAGATCATGGAAACGTGCTCTCAGCATTCCCGTACAATCAATTATCAGAATAGTTTCCACCACCCTCTTTGCGCAAAACAGATCGTTCTGACAGTGAAATGATCAAATACGATATTCAGATAATGGATGATCGAATCTCTACTGTATCTTCGGTTCTTCCGAACGCCTGATCGATTCACCCTCCGCGTCCTTCGTCGGTATCGATGGTTCTGAATGTCCTGATTGTGACGGAGGGCTGGGGGAGGACGCAGACACCCTGTCAACGATCGTATCGTCCAACCTCTCAACGAGAACGAGCCGTCGACCTGTCTGACGGATCGAACTCGAACGTGGATGTCCTGCGTGTCACAGAACTTCTGCTGCGATCCTAAGGGTTTCTCCTTATCTGCATAGCGCTTGGGATAGGTGCTCCTTAAGTGTACATCACCCTCTCTTCACGAAAGTATCTCTCCCTGTCGATGTTATCGTTTGTGGCTCCTTATTGGGGGCCTCGACACCCCAATAAATTGCATTCGTACATGGAATCCTCTTATTTATCTTCTCTGTCAAAGTGCTAAGAGATCTAAACTCCATCCCTAACTGGATTAGCCTCGAAAAACTGAACCAAGCTTGAGTTACGCGCCAATAACAAGACAGAACGATATCGATGAAAATAAATTGCAATATTTTATAATAGAATTTGTGCATCAAAGGGTCGAATTCCTTCCGTTCGTCATTTACTTTGCTCGAAATTTGTTATCCGTACGCGAATTTCGCCCATCTCTGGCAGAACCTCGTTTAATCGAGCTCGCGAACGATTAATGTGGATGCTCGAGCGACGATCCGCGTTTACCGGAAGTAAGAAGAGAGACATTCCCGTCAGGAAGAAGCTACACGTGGACACGAGGAGAACGATTAAAGGGGCTCGAAGAAGAGAGGTCTAAGGACAACGAGGAGACACGAAGTCGATAAAGAAAACGGTATAATTTCCAGGAAGAGACGAATTGAGGAGCGTGTGCGATACGCCCCCCTCCGAGACGTGGGATCGGTTCTCGATAAATTAAGTTCGATAGAGTCAACCCCCTCCAGAAGCTGGACGATGCCGATTATTTTAGATAGGATTCGATCTTCGCGGATTGTTGAGCCCTCGACGCTGCCAGGAGTCGGAAGACGGGAAATCGAGAAGATCGAGAATCTTTTATCGAGACGAAAGATTGGACAGAATCTGTTGGCCGTTCAAGGCCACCTCCCCACTCTCTTAGCGCGAACGGGGCCTCAACGATCCACGGTTCGCGTACAGACAGGGTATTGTCACTGTTTCTCGGTCCATTGTGTGTTCTGTCCAGGCAATAAAGAAGATCTTTTTCTATTTTATCAAATACCACTTGGAATTCTCAATCGTCCAATCTCGCGATCTCGATCCGCGTGGCATGCATCGCTTGTCACGAGCCTCCCTTTTTGGGTTTCTTTTTCCTCTCGATATTTTTTTTTAATCTGACCCGACTACAGACAGAGTCGTTTAATTTCTCTTCGCTTTTTTTTTAAATACACCGTCGAATGTATCTTCGAATTATATTTTTTTAAACGTTAACCCTTTGCCTCACGTTTCGATTCGACAATTTCTCTCTAGTTGGAACAAAGTTTTAAAGATTGTCTGTAGTACGGAATAGAGTCAGCTTTATTGCGTCGATTATTCGTTATAGCGACGTTAGAATCGACCATCAGGCGAACAATAGTGGGAGAATTCGAACGATTTCGTCGTGGTTTTTGCACGCTGATCGACGGGCGTCGGCGTCGAGACCCGTGCACGCTGGACAATCACGGAGAAACAATTCACACTGCCCCCCACCCCCACCCCGGGGAAAGTCGCGCGATAGCGTCGAGACGAAAACTACAGGACATCTTCGAGAAGTGTGCATGCTGTAGGCTTTTTTTGGTCTTGATTAGTGGCGTTTAGCTTTCAGTGAATAACAGTGACAATAAGAAGCCCGGAATCGATTGTAACCCGGTAGATGTGGGCGACTGGCGTCGAGCAATGGACGATTTCGAACGATCATTCGTCGTTTTCGCTTCTCTATTTCGATTAATTATCGACGCTCGAGTACAACGGCCGCGTTTGAAACGCTACTGCTCGACGACAAAGGTCCTCTTTAAGCTTGATTGACACGCTCGATAACGTATCTAGAAGACTTGTCACCGTTTGCATGCCACGTGTACTACCTTCTTCACACGTAATGTATTTTTAAGGTCGTTGCAAAACCGCGTCTCTGCCGTGTTCTCACGTTCTCTCTGTGTCGTTTCCTGCTCTCTGTCGGCTCTTGTGATTCGCTGCAGCTATACGCGATCGTTGCCCACCCCCACGATCGTTGCTAACCGATAATAGATCGACGAGGAACAGCGAGACGAAGAGGATCGGAGGCGCCTCGCTCGCGAACGATCGCTCCGGTGACCAAGAAAATTAGAGAAACTCTTATGGTCTGGATGTCGATGCAATTTCAGGCGTTAAATTTCATTGGAAAGAACAAAAGGCTTTCCAAATGTCTCTGCAAACGGAACTTGTTATGGTAGAGTAGAAATTTTAATAGAATTCTTGGCTGTTGGATCCTGAGCTCTTGTACGGTCGCTTTGGGCTTGCATTTCGAGCCTGAAATTTTTTTCTCTTAAAAAAAAAGTATCGTTTGAATATTCCTCGATGCAAAGTAGAAGAGCTCGGGCGTGTTTCGAGGTATATCGGCCTTTCCACGCACGTTGCACGAAATCATTTATGAACGAGGCGCCTCGTCCGCGGGAACCGTCCGCCATAAAAGTCAAGAAACGCCGGAAACGTGGAACAGGCGTCGAATCTCCGAATCTGTGAAGACGTCGAGGACTCGGGGGAATAAAAGGGAAGATCCTCGCCGAGCAGGAAGATTAATCCGGGCGAGAAGCGTTCGAAAATGAAGGTACGGCTCTCTAAAAAACAAAAAAACAAAAAAAAAAATAAAAAACAAAGTCATGGGCACGAAAAGACGAGAATCAGAGCGGATAATGGGCGGCCCCGTCCCGTTGACGACACACGAATTAGGAAACTGACGGAAAATATACACGTAGAACGACGTGACAGGAAGTTCGGAGGAAGCTAGGAGAAACACGCGCTAGATCATCGACGACCCCGGGATCACGCTCCTCTTTTTCTCCGAAGCCTCTGGTTTTCCCTTCGGAACGCTGGAGACGAACGGAGATCGAAGGGCCGCGGACGCTGACGAATGGAGAAAAGGATGGAGAAAGGTCGGGACCCTTTAGTGTCGAATGCAAAAAAAAAATATATACCAAAAAAAAAACAAAAACATATATATTAAACAAAACGAATCTCGCCTGTGCTAGCTTTTAGTTTCTAGGGTTTCCTCTGTCCGGTGGTAAAAGCATGAGGTATTCTTCGTACGTAATAATTCGTATGATTTGATTAATTTTTAGCGTAACGATTACTACCATTAACTCACCGCTGTGCCTACGTACCCCACCCCATCTCTCGTCTCTTCCTTCCCCTCTCGATTCATTCTCCACGGTCTCGATTAATCGATTAATCCTAATATCGCGGCGCACACTGCTCGCAACACACACGTCCCATGAGCACCTCTCGTGTCTTTCACACGTATCATACTTGTTCGATGAATAACTTGGCTGCAATGCAAATCTCGTTAATCTTGTGACACTTAACTTGACGCGTCGGTGCTGGGGCTCGAATCCTCTCTTCCAGTTTCGACGATCTTTGTTCCCGTTCGACGCTTTGGACACTCTTTTCCGTGGCGATTTAAATTTAAAAAAAGTGATTCGATATTCAGAGTTTCAGAACGAGTGATTTTACTCTAAAAGAAGAGACGGTCGAACAGAATAGAAAGTACACGTAGACCGTAAATAATGAAGCGATTAATTAAACGAGACTCTCTTATGTAATCGCTCGAGAACAGGTTTGGGAAAGCTAGTGGCGGAATCACGTTTTATCGACCTCGAGATTCCGAGACGACTATATGTTGCAAGATCCTGGAGAGTTCAATGCTTGGAAGGTAAACACGTTTAAATGGTTGATTATTCCAGGGATAATTAAAGTGTTTTCGCGGTTCGAAGATCATTGAATTTAGTAATGTTTGAATTATATTTATCGAGAGACACCTTTCGAGTCGAGTTTCTGAATAGTTAAAAATATACTAAAACAATTTTTTCACCAGTTTCCCGCGAAAAGAGTGTCCAGGATCGCCCAGTACGCGATTTCTCGAGCGTTTGGTGGTCGTTCGGTCCCGCCCAGCGTCGTTTCGCCATCTTTCCGTCGAATCGAGCCCGAGCAACTCGTCGATTCGTTTTAACAGATCGCCCACGATTAATACCCCGACCCGCTGTGGTTAAACAACAGTTGTATTAACGATCCAACCGCCGACGGTGCTCGTCGCTGGCTCCCACACACGTATTAATTAATCGATCCCCGATCCTCCCCGGACACTTTGTTTCACGTTTCTCCCGTTCCCCTCCCCTCCGTCGTACCTGACCCTCCCTTCGTACCTCATACGTATATATATACATACATACAATGTATAGATTTTTTTTCAAATTGTTACTATTACATATATATATAATAATCACGGTAATGCGCCACATATTCACTGGTTGATGACTGTCTCGTTGACAAAGGCCCGTACCTTGCCTGTGGTTGTGCTTGGTTGTGGTTGGAAAGCGGTTTTGGGAGAGAATTTTTTACTTGCTTCTTTTTTTAATAATTATTACCTTTTTTAATTTGCACGTCTCATGTCGTGGCCTTGGCTTGCCTTCATATGAGATTCACCTGTGAATACGTATATACATATACATATATACAAACACATATATATATATATATATATATGTATATATATATTATATAGATACATATATCTATACTGAATATGTACCGATATACGTATGCATCTATGCGCGTCGATCTCGACATTTTCGTTTGCAAAAACCAAATTAAAATTCTAGAGAATCGCGACGATCGACGCCCCGTATGGATACGTACGCTATATAGTATTGTTATTATATTATAATTTCACGTGTTATGGTACGTCCGTCCTGGCAGTCGTACAGAATTACTATATTATATTTTGCACCTACGTACACGTACGAGAGCTGAGTAGTGTGGATTGCGGAAACGATCTTGCGTTTCCTAGTGTATCTTACACGTACGTTTTTCTTTTCTTTTTTTTTTTTATTTTTTACTTCTTTTTTTTACGTTCTGTTTCCTCAAGTTTCGTTCTTTTTTTTTATAGTTTTGGTCTGTTCTCTATTCGTCGTTCTCCTTTCTTCTTCTCACCCGGTCTCCCCTTTCGTTTCGTAGCGTTCCTTTGAGGGTGGGAACAGAAGGGAAGAAAGGGAGAGTCGTCGCGATGCAAATTGTGCCGGCTAATTGCTCGCGTTTTCAAAAGCATTCGCGAGAAAGAACGCGTAACGAGGGAAGGGAGAAAGCATGCCCGTCTACCAGAGAACGCTTCCTTTCATTGGTTTTTGTTTCTACTTTCTTTGTGTTGTTTTTTTTTTTATTTTTCGAACGTAACGTTATATTCGTTTTAATTAACGTCTCCAGTATTCTCGCCCACCCTCCGTCTCGTAACAGTAATATCATCAACGAATTCTATCGCTGGAATTTTGTTTACCCCCAAACCCTACCTAACAGTACGAGCTGCCATGGCGGCACGGTCTGACGATATCTTGCATTATTTCTGTCTTCTTTTTATTTATTTATTTTATTTTTGTTCATTCTCTCGGTCACTCCTGTTGATCCGATCCGTTTGTCGTTCACGATTATCGTCACTTCACGTTAGTTTGTCTCTATCGACCTTCTCTAGTTTGTACTTTTTTTTTTTTTTTTTTTGACTCTTCGAAACTTTTACGTTCGTTTCCCACCTTTTTGTTATGATTTTTCTTTTTATTTCTCATTTTTTGGAACTGTTGTCATTGACATTAATGTTATTGGATCGTGGCACGGTGTGTTAGTTGGCGAGAGACATGACATAATAATTTTTTGGCCGGGCGAAGGTTGCTGCATGCTCGACAAGTGCCGCCTTTGATTTAGTGGTAACTAATTAATTCTCGTATCGCGTCGGTCACGTCGCTCGCTATCGATTTTGAAGCCGCCTGGTTCGAACGGGTTCACGAAACCGAATTTTGTCGAAAAGTGAAGGCCAAATTTTACCACGGAATACGAGTATCGTCGTCTACAGGGAAAAGAAGACGAATAAAATTTCTGAAATACTGTCTCTCGATTCTTATGCAAACGATATCGAGGTTGACTCGCGTATTTTAAGAACATTGCGAGCACACTCTTGAATTTAATATACGACATCGTGCGTTGTATTTTTCTGTAAGGGTGGTTTCAGAAAATGGAACACAGCTCGCTTTCTGGATAGACAAACTCGAGGAAAATGTCGAATCCCGCAGAGGGTAAATTATCGTTGAACAATTTTTCCATTTGATTTCTTAAATGGAACCATGCACTGAGTTTACGCGAATCGATTCCCAGTATTCTGCAAATAAAAGTATCAAAGTATTACTAAAAACGCGATACGTAACTTGATATATTTTATTTTACGTATTCCATTATACAAGATTTATAAATGCATTCACTCGATTCGTGTTAGATTCGCGTGTTCTCCAGGTTTCGCGTATTAACCGTGTTAGATCGAATCAATTCGGTTTATTTGTAAAATGAAAAGTGCCTGCACAGGTCTTGAATTCTTTTATAAATGAAAATTGATAACCCAACGAGATTCAGGATTAAAATCGGTCGCTCGAGTATAACTGCCGCGGAAACGAATAAAAAAAAAAGTTTTCTAGCATAAATTCTGAAGTATCTCGTAAATTTCCAACGATCTTAAATACTTCTGTTCGTAGAACGACGGGGAGATACGCGTAAAACGAACGGGTGGTTGCGTTTAAAAATAAGAACCGTTGGGGCCAAATAGAAATTTATATCAAAAGATAATCCCCCGATGCGGGATTTAACTCTTTCCGGCGTGTTTATTTTATCTACCCTTGGAAGCGAGCTATAGATGGTTCCAGTTTCCGGGATCGACGCGTACGGTTTGGAAAGAATAGTCCCCGCGTCGCGGAAAATCGACGATTAACAGCCGAGAGCGACGAAAGCCAGTGAAAATCGAGAAACCTCGCGAGCCTCGTCGCAGACACGCGTAATGTATTACACGTATATATATGTACACATATAAACAGTTCACCTTTCTTACTGGTTGTTTAGACTGGCATTCACTAATTAGTCTCAGTGCGTAGCCTTAATTAGTTACCGCTGAGCGTGCAAGCACCGCCAGCAATTAGTGGTCACCCTCGAAAAAGGGTGCGCTTTATTTTTCTCAAAAAGCTCGACAGATAATTCTTTCCACCTTGTAACGGACGGAAAAGGGGAACGGAAACGAACTTGTTTCCCTCCGCTTCCGTTCTTTCGTTTTTGTTTCGTCCTTTCGTTTACCATTTCTTTAACGATGGAGCACTCGCAGCTTTCAGCGTGTTACCGAGTCACGAGATAGGGGAGCACCGATTTCGGTAACGTTGTCGTTGTTTCTCAACCGCTTTTCACGGTTTCGTAACGTTCAATGGCCGCCACGACGCCCGCGGACCAGGCAAACACCACGGAAAAAAAATACGGTTCTCCGGTTAGTCTCGAGGACCAACGAATTACCATCGATGGTTCCCAGTCCTGACAGACAAATTTATATTATTACTAAATTTATAACAGTCTTGGTAGCATAGTTTGGAAGACACGTTTCATGCCCACGCGTTGAAGTTTCCAGATTACTAGAGTACGTGCATATTTTCTTTTTTACGAAGACTAATAGATTCAGTCACTTATCAACTCCAAGATTAATTTACAAATGTATGAGGATAAAGTCTTGCAACGAAGGATTAGAATGGTCGTTTTCTCGATTTCTCGAAAAGTGGATCAAATGGGATAGTTCTTGAGACGTCTGGGAACCACCGACCACCGAGATCCGGAAGTCACGGTCTCCGATTCGCAATCGTTCGATTATTATTAGACTCGAAAATGAGAGAAAAGTCCGGGAGAAGCTCTCGTTTGGTAGGTGGGGGGCGGACGAAAAGGAAAACGACGAGAATAGGCAAGCGGGTAGCAGCTAGCACGTATAACCATCGACGTGACCAGACGAGAAAGCAGTAAACTGATTTCTTGTTGTTCTTTTCTGTGTATCTGTACACGCACACGTACATACACCGCGCGTGACCACGTTATCACAGTCGAATTACGATAATGCGCGCGAGGACGTTGTTGCTTCCGTGTATCAGCACTTGGGAACGTGTTTTTCAATTAATGATCGTTCAGTAGGTAGTGTTTTTTTGGAGAGATTGTGGAACAGTAGAAGCTCACGTTTTATACTAATCTCTGCATCTACCTTTTTGCGTAATACTTACTCACATTGCTCGGAGTACAGTACCTTTTTTTGAATGGCTTTCGTACCGAACCATATGATATATTTATATATTATTATTATTATTATTATTATTATCATTGTTATTTCTGGAACGAATCGTTTCTTAGTGCATGGATTATGATCGATAAATACAGCTGTCACAGATGCCGAGACCGTTTGGGAGTGGCGAACCTTTTTGAGTCTTATCTGTGTAGCGAGAATTATTGTACTCACTTTTTATCCAGCGGGAATGCATTAATTTTATTTTTTTTTTCTTCATTGCTTCGGGAACGCGTTGGTTGCACACAAGGAACCAACGATTCCAGATTCTTTCCACCCCCCGACACGCGCGTACGACACGCCATTTTTCGTCGATGTTTACAACGATTCGAGAGGAAACTACGACAAAGGGTTCTGCGATTCGATTTTTATTCGCGAGATTCATAATCCCGCGTTGTAATAATTTTATCGCGTCACAGGTAACGTTTCACTTTGAAATCTCGACGCGTTCGCGAGCAAAATTAGCCCGAGTCACAGCCAAGTCTTTGTTCGTTGCTTAATTCCGTTTAACCGGAGTTCATCCTCGGAACCGAGATCCCGCGATCGCCGTGTCGAACCGCTTAATAATTCCCCGGGCTTAGAGTTACCGAAATTCTCGTCAGCCTGAGTTCGACTTCCCCCCCAACTTTACTTTGGCCGTTTGATTCAAGATATCCGGAAATTCGTGTTTTACTCTGCGTCGATTCTCTTCCCTCGAACTTCTGTTTGCCAAGTAGCATCGAGACCGTGGTCTTGCCAAGTTCTCGTCAGGAAGCGTATCCTTACGGCTAACAATGGCCCAAAGCTCAGTTTCTCCGGGATCGATCGACGGAAAATTAATAACTCGAGCTAATTTTACTTTGGAAACATTTTGAAATTTCGAGGATAATTTAATATTGAAACGTATCGAAATTAAATTCGGAATTTTTCAACTCTGTATCGGACCAAAAGAATTATTATTATTTCTTTGTCAAAAAATTCCAATCATTTCCCTTTTGGCAAAATAATCGAAACTTTTCTATTTCCAGTTATAATTTCTAGGGGTGAATCCTCGAAGTTTCGAACCTTAGTCCCACTCTTCTGAATTCGCAGTTGTATATAAATCGCGTACAATTTTAGAAGAGTTTTGTTTATCAGAAATCGCGCAGAACCTTTCGCGTAGAGTTCGTCGAGCAGTTTCTTTCGAGCCACTCTGTACATCCCGCGTCCAAGAGGGTTGATCGTGCATCCCGCAAGTGATGATCAACCCTCTCGAATCCATGAGGACCAGAATTGGTGTCCAACTGTTACCATCAGCCCCGAGAACGTTGACGTTACTTGCATAATTGCCACGAGAAGTACGTAATCTATACACACCCAATCACTGTTGCTTTATTCGTGGGTCATGCGACTGTGGTTCTAGTGCATTTAACTATCCAGCCCGGGGCTGTGTTCACGTCTGTCGATGTATGCTCTGTTTTAGCTCTACTTCTCTTTAACCATCCTTCGAGCCGTCCTTTCCGCTCCAAAGCGCCATTTTCACCCCTCCCAATCACAGATATTTTTCCCTAACCCAACGATCCCTCAGAGAACTATCTTCTTCACCTATCGACTCAAGATTTTAAAATCGACTCCTTAGAAATTTACCAAAACGACGGAGCTTAATGTTCCGAAGCAACTGAAACGTCTGTTAAAATTTTGCTCAGCCTCAAATAATTCGTCACCTTTGAGATCTCGAGTCTTTCGGGCGCGGATCGATTCGTCTAAAAAGATTCGATCGGATTCTCGTTAATCTCCGACGTGGGAGTTCGTTAAAACGGTTGGCTGGATCGCTGGGAAATTCAGCCCTCGTGCAAAGGTACGAGCAAAGCGCAGTCCACGGTGTACGTAATTTGACTTAATGACACCTTAAAGAGCCGCGAGTCGCGTGATTGCATTACGCGTAAAACGGACGATGAAGCTGGTTCTCGAAAGGGCGTACGCGAATCCAATTTTCCTGTGTCTGCGCTTCCCTCTGTTCCCGACTCGCATGGTCACCCTGTCTGTGTTTCTCCGCTGAATAATTCCACGAGCGAGAACAACGGTCCAGCGGTTCCCGTTTTATGCAGATCGACCCCTTAGCGGCGAAGGTGATGCAATCAGAATCGATAGCTTGGACGAAATATCGTCTTACGAAACGAATTGCGAAACCAAGCTCTGCATTCTGATCGTTGAATTTTATTCGATCGTGTCGATTGATTTCGATGTTAGTGGACCGGTTAAAATTTTTTTTTTATTTGTGTGCCCCATAATTTATATCGAGCTTGCAAGATAATTAATAGTTTGTATTCGAATCTCAAAGTGGGTATAGAAAAATTAAATACGGAATTGAAATTCATTTAGTTATCAGTTTCCAGATGGAGATTTTGTTTAAAAGGAAAGAGATTCGATTCAGTTCGGATATTTTTTTTTTATTCGTATAATTTATATCGAGCTTGCAAGATAATTAATAGCTTGTATTCGAATCTCAGAGTGGGAATAGAAAAATCGAATACAAGATTGAAATTCATTTAGCTATCAATTTCCAGATGGGGGTTTAAAAGGAAAGAGATTTGAATCAGTTGGGAAAGGCCGGAACTAATGAAGATCGATTCGCGTATAAATGGAGGCGATAAAAATATCGAGATTGGACGACTCGAATAAGAAAGTTTCACCGCGGCTAAGGGGTTAGTTAAAGTAATATCGAACGCCAGGCGTCGCGAGAACGATATTGTGCTTCGAAGTCTGAATCTTGATCGCGGTTCGAACGCCTACGAGGAAACGTCCTTTATAAAGAGCTTTCCTCTCTCGCGTTTTTCGCGGGCATAGAAATCTCTTACGCGGTTCACTGACAATCCTGCAAAGAACCGTCTGAAAAGGGGGGAGAGAGAAAGAAAAATTGTTTCCCGATGCAAGTTCGGGGAGGCTTTCGCAGGAAATTGGTTTCGAGCCACTCCGAGAAATAAATTCGCGGTGTTCCGCCCGTTGTATCGACTTACTTTTCACAGGGAAAACTCTCGAGGAGTATCCGCGAAGGAATTGGCGGATAACGAGGGAAAATGTACCACAATGGGGGAGAAAAAGAATCGTACGCGTCCATAGATCGCTGGACGCTTGGCAAACGCGGAGAAATTATTTGTTTTACTATAGTTAGACCACTTGGGTCTTGAAACTACCCCCAGAAAATGAATCGTTTTCGGGTCTAGGATGTATTTACATTGTCAACCCTTAAGTGGAGCCTCAATCTCAACTAAATTATTTTACCAAATTAGTCAATGGAAATCAACTTTCCCTCAAAGCACTTAAAAAGATAATGAACTGGTGAAGAATTACATAAAGTTTCAAATAATTATATTGTCGTATATTAAATAATTATTAGTTTAAACTTGCAACGGTCCCAAGAATCCACTTAAGGGTTAATTCTGGTTGAGTTTGTTTCGATAATTAAATAAATATCGATGAATGAACCAACAATTAGCAGAGCTACGAAGAATTAAGACGCGACTCGAGGTGAATTTCCCAAGCAAGAGGAGCAAGCATGCCAGTGATTTATGGTCGATGGAATATGCGACGGCAACAAAGAAATACCGAACGTTAGAATAACGTCGAAAGGGGGCGGAGAGGAGGGGAAAAGTTCGATGGAGGATGCCGAAAAGAATCGAAGGGGGTTCACGAGCGAGTGCGTTTCTCGCGCGGTGAATGACAGAAAATGGAGAGACGGGGGTCATGAACGATGGAGGAAGAGGGAAGGAAGGAAGGTTGGAAGGGTTCCGTCGATTGTCGCGTGGGGGTGACGCGGGAGAAGGACGGTTGAAAAGAAAGTGCAGGGGTGAAAGAGAAGAGAGAGAGAGAAAGAGCAACGAGAGTGGAAGCAGACACGGATCCGGGGGTGGATGCTGGCAGCAGCGCGTATTGATCGCTAGCAGCAACCCTGCCAGCCACCCCCTCAGCGCCATTCGGCGGCCACCTCGTCGTCGATGGAGTCTCCTCTCGCCCTACGAGGCTGCACCAGCCTCCGCGCGAATGCCTCCACGCTGGAGAATTGAATTCAATCGTATTAATTACTCGCTGCATCGCGGATCCACAACGACTCTCGACGTATCGTAAACCGATGCACCCTACGGAACCCCTACTCGATTCAAGGTTACACGACGGCCACGAAATTTTATTTGCCAACCTTCGAATATCAGGAGAAAGGATTTTCCTTCTTTTTCGGACCTTGAAATTTGAACCCTCGAGAAAACACAGCCTCGATCCTCGAAGTTCGAATCAAACGCGAAGTTTTTTATTTTAATTCTAATTTTCCAGGGGTTTCTCACCGAGGTGAGACACAGTATTGAATTTTCAGGCGTCGTTGAGTGTCCCGAGAATCAAGCTCGTCGGTAGAATGGCTTTGTTAATATTTTATTTCGCGTTTCGAAAATGTCGCAACAAAGGGAACCGCGTGCTCTTTGATAATTAATCCGCGGAAGTTTCACTGAACACGCACGTCGCGCGCGGAATCGATTTAATGGCCCGTAATTCGAGTTTGTCTATTATTCAAAGATCGTCGAACACGTTCGTGGATTTCGTTTTCAAAGCTGATTTCGCGGCGCGCGTTCTCCTTGTAATTCGCCCGCGACCACAAAGGTACGTCGCGTTTCCGCTAACGATGGAATTCGCAGCTGTTTCCCAAGCTAATCGTAACGGCCCGCTGCAAATGAATCTAATAACGAATTGAACGCGCCAGCTATTTGCATAATTAATTACGACTCAATTCAGCCCTGTCAATTATTCCATGTAATCGCGAATGATTGTCGACGCACGCGAACCTGGGCTACGGAAATTCCATCGATCCCCCGTACGTTTCGTTTGCTCGTTCAACGAATCAGAGAAAACACAGTATGTTCTACGAATATCAACCCCTTGACGTACGATTTAATTACAAATTATTTTTTAAACGTGTACTAGTTAATTTTGTTTCAATTCATTCGCACAATGGCCTCGTAAAAGAACTTGTTTTCCGAATACCTCATAATTGTGTAACTTATGACGAGTCAGACTCCTTATTGTATGACAATATTTAAACATATTTATCGAGTCAGTACTTTGGATCGCCTAAAACCAGTTGTGGATAACTTGATTAAATTATAAAATTCAATAAACTGCTCCACGAACGATACACTGATTCCTTTTTATAATGAAAAAAGTAATACATTTTTCGAATGCAAATTGAATTAAATTTTAAGGAGATAAGAATTTGTGAATCTGGATTTCTGTAATCCTGGAATAAATAAAATATCACGAATTTGATAGCGTTGCATTCGTGGTTCATAACTAGCGTTCGTGATTCGATTGTCGAGAGTCGAGGGCTGTGTTATTGGATTCGACGGTGAAAATTAAGATATTAGGATCGCGTTATGTGTCCTCTCGTGTCTCCTCTCGTGCAAAGCCACCCTAAATTCACTGATTCCCGCCCCGGTCGAAGCGATTCAGTCGTATTAATTACTCATAACAATATACCCTCGAGTTCTCGAGGCGTGGTTACGGGGAAGTTGGCTCAACGAGCTCGTTCGTTCGCTGTCCCTTCTGAATTTATGACGAAAACCATTGGAGGGACGACGAGAATGGCGAATATAATTGAAGACTCTGCCGCGCGAACGAATCCATTGCGATATCTGCCCGTACAACGGCATTGAAAAGGCTTTAAGGATACAACGGGTGAAACCACGCGAAATTTTAATTAACCGGCATTAATTAATAATCAAAACAAGACTACGTATCGACACGAGTCTGAATAACGCGTCTTCAAAGTAGCAACGTGAATTGGTACCTCGTTCGATTGAATATTTCTATCTATTTTCGTATCGACAATCTTTAACGAGGCAGCGTGCAATTAAAGAAAAAATTAAATACATCTTGAAATTTTCGATAATGCTTTACGATATCGACAAAGTTCAACGAAGCAGCATCTAATTAAGGTAAAAATTGACTGCCAGCAATTATCTTCGATCGGTTGCTCGGCAAATATCATTAAGAACGCGAACCGTACTCGCGTGCAGTGAAAAAAAATAATAAAGGTTGCGTTCGCGGGGAGAACGACGGTTTTATCGCGATCCGCGTCACGCTGATTGACGACAAATCAATAATAAATACAGTCGTAATTAGCAGTTCGGTGGTGTTCGCGAGTGAAATGCGTCGCGCATTCTTACGCGAATAAATCAACGTCAGGAGAACCGAGTCCACTAATAAATGCATCTATTGTGAAAACTATTATTTAAAAAAGTAACGCAGAAGATTCTGATTACGATCGTTTATTCGAATAATAAACCACGAATGACGTATGGAAACGCGAAATAATTTATCGTGTATTTTTCTGGATTCGCTTTCCGTCGAGATCGATCAATCACTTTGGATTGGCGAATAAATTTTAATTGTCGATAATTGCCAATCGACCCCGAAAAGTGAAAAATGAATCCTCGGGACGTGAACGTGATTCGATTAATTCGGGTCGTCGAGGTATCGAAGTCGATGGAATTACGTAAATAGAACTTGGAGGGGTACGGAATAGAAGTTTCTCGCAAGAAAGGAGAGAATCGATCGACGATTCGCGTCAGAAATGTTCGTTCCAGTTGCGATTTCCGGTTAAAATGGTCTTGATCTGCATTCTACGGAAACAAACAAACACCTGAAATAGAAACTACCCGCCCGAATTCTAAAACAGCTTGCGTTTTAGTTACTTATGTCGTAGTTCTCGCTGGATGAGAAATGTACAGAGCGTTTCGAAAGAAAGTGTTACACGAACCTTGAGGGGTAGCAATCTTACTGATAATATGGTAATAATAATAAGTCGTTACTACTACATGCAGATGCAGGTTAATATTTACATTTTCCTATTCCGTTTGAATAGAGCGTTAAACTTTGATTTATGTTTATGTGTAGCATGTATCTGTAGAGTAAAGGGCGAGATTCAGCGACAGGCTGCTATTAAATCTTCTAATCCTGTCGCGTTCGAGGTAACTAAAATTAAATGAAACTATAATAGTGGGTTAACGCGGAAATATTCACAATGAATTTCATTGGGGAGTAAATCCTAGTTGAGTTTCTGTTTTTTATTCGGTGGACTGTGCGTCCAAAAAATGTGTAAATCCTTTTCAGAACACCCTTGTGGCGTTGGAGATTAATTGGAAAAAGAGGAAGGGGGGTGAAAAGCGACGAAAAACGCGACAACGACCGACGATGAAATTAGCAATTAAACGAGAATAGCCCGAATTTAATAAATCCAAATCGAAATATTATTCCTAACGAACCGGAAGAACGGTCTAGCCCCGCGCTTTGCATGAAATTTGAATACGCGATTCCGCGGCGGTGTTAATCCGTTTCGAATATTCGGTTACATATCTCGTGTTACCTGCTACAGAGCAATTCAGTTGTACGAAACAGGTGTTGGATTCCATCTACAGTATCGAGACATTGCGTCATATTCAGGATAATCTACAATCATTGATTTTGAAAAAATTCGTAAGCGATGCGTGCGAGAAAACGACGAATAGACCAGACACGTTAGAATTTAATTTTTCAGACTGAAATCATTAATTTGAAAAATGTACTCGCTAACTGACACCAGAAATGCCAACGGACGTTTCTCAGTACCATTAAATTGTCTCGTGATCGTGGGCTTTTGTCCGTGACCGAACCGACGATCGGCCGTGAAGGCGAAAAAACAGTGATTAACCATTCGTTAGATTCGGTTAACATTTCCACCGGGAATACGGTTTGTCGTGTCACGGATAAAAATTCACGCGTCACGTAAGCGGATTCCTGAACGACAAAATGCCATTTTCAACCCCTAATCGGTACCGTGGATCGAGCACTCTAAACACCCTCCGACTTTCACGCGACAAGGCCCCCCGCCAAGCAATTAGGCGATTATTTGGGATTTTCGTTGGTATTCGATCACCCGATTGTTCGAACTCAAATGGGAAATTTCTAAATGATTCATGGAAATTTTTATATGCAAAAATGAGAGGGTTCTGATTGAGGTAAAGTTTGTTGGTTTCAATTATGGTGTTTCGTTTTAAATCTGCTAGAGAGGTAAGGAGTTGAGAATTTTGTTTACATTTAAGACTAGGTAGTTTTGTATATTTATTATTTTACAAGGTTTCGATCCTTTGTGAAAGCCTTTTCAGGCAGAAGAACGTACACAGCAGTTTAAACAGCATTTGTTCGTTCTTCTGAAAATGAGAGGACCAAAACATGGAACATTAAATATACAATTTACTGTATTTCCAAGTAAAATTTTTACTTTACTAACAACGCAAATTGCAACGTCTCTAGCAGAACGAGACGCCATAAATAGCTGTCACAGGCAACGAACGACCCTCGAGTGGATGGTTTCGATTTTGGACGGGGTTGATGGCCGAACAGTGACGGCGAAATGTATAGTCTTCGGGGACTTCCGGTCGTAATTAAGCGCGGATGTTGACAGAAGCGAATGCAACAGAGGATCCACGTTGCTCGAGGAGGGGTTGATCGGACGCAACGTGTACGATTATCGTCCTAGATGTCGGTCGATGTAACAAACTAACAGTTTCTGACAAAAACAGGATACAGGTTGCCGGCCATGCCGTGGAGCTGGCTGGGAGCAGCGGCGCCATCGGCAGCTGCAGCTGCAGCGGTCGCCGCAGCCACGGTGACCCCATCGCCTGCAGCTGCACCGCTCGTCCTTGCACCCAGGGCGGCGGCGAGACGAAGGTACAGAGACTTCTAAATATTCCGAATCCGGAAGTTGACGCGAGATTGAACGAATCCACCAGCACGATACCAACCCCCTTTATCCTCGTACCACTCCTTCGACACGCACAGTGTCCATTTTTGGAGAATCGATATCGAGAGAGTGCTCTATAATTGGAACTTAAATTCTTAAATTCTTTTTTTTCGGAGAAAATGAAAAATTAGCCCTGATTTATATTCTAAGCTTCTTGACAATTTCGAAACTATCGTAACTTCGAAGGCAATCAAAGTTCTCCAAACATTCGAGATCTGTGGAGCCATTTTGGGCTAAAATTGTCTTCGAATCGATCGCGAAGCGCGAGGTTTTTTAGCCGATTAATTTCGTTCCAATTGTAAAGCTTCTAAAACCAGAGTCTCCATCGAGTCTAAGAGATTGCCTAGAGGATACGGATCCCATTTTGCCTGGAAATTGTGCCAGATACGTCTCTGACGAAAGATTACCCCGAAGGGGATGTAAGTGTTCGACCACGTTAGTCAGCGTTCCCGTTGCCTGCTGACTTAATTAGCCATCATCGTCTAATGACCGCGTAATCGGTCGACCAGCCTGACGGATCACCCCCGGCGCGATTAGAACGAATTAATTAAAAGGATCTTCCATTTTAATTACGTCGTATCTGGTTATCGAAGACCTCGCTCGATTCTCGGCTAATTAAACGATCTCGCGTTCCGGACGCAACCGGCCAAGAATCTACTCGCAAAGCGACGAAAATAAAAAGTTTTAATTGCAACCGCGAGTTGGGAAATACTCGATCCTCCGTTTGGAAATTTATTTAATTTTTATAAAATCGTAGAACGAACTTTTCAAAAAGAAAATCATAAAAGGCCTCTTATTTGTTCGTATAATATTTTTCATCAAAGTTGAATATTTGTACGAGTTTACTGGCCGTGTCTGACCATTATTTATTATTTCTACTTCTCGGTTACAAATAAAAATTAAAGATATCGGGAAACGATTTGACCGTGGTCGAACCGTCAACAATTTCGAGATTTATTTCATTGGATGGCAATCTCCCAAGAACTGGATCACGATAGACCCTCCCCGCCCTTTCCCCGTTTTCTTACATTTCCGTTTTTCGTACGCTTCGCCCTTTCGATTCGTTGTTCTCGACATAATAACGTTTCGCCGATGACGTTTCCGACGTCGCGCGGCTAACGATACAGCGTCGAAGGGATCTTCGATTTCGAACGACGAAACAACGCAGATCCCACGCGCGAACCGGAAGCGAACACACCGGAAATGCCCGGGGCGGCGGTTCGTCGCATTGTCGCTGGCTCGTGCACCCGAATCTTTTCTTTTCTACTTCTTTTTTTGTTTCCTTTTTGTTTTTGGTATGTTCTCTATCCCGTTCACTGTACCCAGCCACCCACACCTTTGTCTTTGGGGCACGCATTATCGATGTTCCTCTCACGTAATTAGCGAACACCCGACACCGCCATTTAGGGCGGCGTTCGCGCGACAACTATCGATCTGTGGTCGAAAGCGAAACGGTACTTTTGCTCCAATTTTCTACTCAGAAATTTCAATCAAAAGAAAAAAAAAATTGTAAGACAAGTCAATAAAATGTCTATTAACGTTTCTGTCCTCCAGTTTGTGATTTTCAATAATTTAATCGTTGAAATATGAACTGTAATCGACAACGTAATGATTTTATACAGAATACTGTAGTGTCTATAGCAATATCTATGATTGAAGAAGTGTTTAAGAAAGGATATTAAATTCAAAAGTAAAGCTTTGGCTCACTAAAAGTGGAATGCAAACACGAGTCTTGGACCACAGATCGGAACTGTCGCGCTGGAATTTTGCTGTTTACCATTCACACGAACCCCTCGTTTTTTGGAATGCGCCTGCTGTAAATGCATCACGCTGTTAGTCTTGTTCTTCATGCACCCAACATTGACACGTAAACGTCCCCGGTGGACGTTTAACGTCCGTTCGAGTCGCGCCTAACATCACGTGCGACACTTGCACGGTAGTTTACTGTTAATACCTCCCGTTGTTGTTGTTGACTGTTGTTGTTACTGCTGCTCGTTGTACACAGTTTTGCTAGCCTAACCAGCAGCGCCAGTGTTTCACTTCGCACTAATCTATAAATTTCTCGAAGAGATCCGGAGCTGAGGAGTAGCTCCTAAAATTTTCAAACGCTTGATTATTTTTTTAATTAAAAGAAAAGAATAATTGTTACTTAACTTCTCTACTCGAAAAATTGAAATTACGAAGCAACGCTAGAGCAATGAGCTGGAAAACGAGGCTTTGGAAATGTTATTAGAGCGGATAGGTGTATTAGATAATATAAAAAATCTATTATCAAATCGGATTAAATTCACGCAATAATTAACGAAGTGATGACCCATGAGAGTGGATTTAAATTTTCATCAATTCCACCGACGATCGTATTAATCTATTCGCGTTCATAGAGTGTACAAAGAGTTCGAAGTAATATTTTCGATCACGGGAGAAATTCAAAAGCGAACTTTATTCGGTTGAACGAATCGGTAATCCTATTTACAAATCAAAAATGTCTATATGCTATTTAGAATCTATTAAAAGTAATGGATACCAAAAGCTCGATCTCTTCGAGAACGCAATGTAGAAGCGACGTTAGATCGCTGAGTCGAACGAGGTGACGGCGCAGACAAAAGGTAGGCAGAAATCAGTTTTTATTGCAACCGTGGGCGGATCGAAGGATCCATGGATCGAGACGGAACGACCCCGTTGAAGAGGCGATCTCTTCCTAATTGTCGCTTGAAACGACCAGCTTCCTCGTCAGGGTTCTCGAGCGACTAAAGCTCGTTCTTTTTACGAGCAATCGTCGATCGGAGCACCTAGGACCGTGCAACGGCGTTTTCGAGCCCGGGTGCATCTTGTCTTTCGCTTCCAGAAGCTTGTCTTCCCTCTCCGCGAGGCTGGAAGATCGTCTCGCCACGAGTTTCTCGCTCGAGTTGAACCCGAGCGACTCTGTTCGCAGCTTATGAGTCGGTGAAACGGAAGTAGCGGGTACTTTCCCGTGTTTACGGTTGCTTGAGCACTCGCCACGCGAAATGTAATGGAAAGTAGCGTCCTCAACCCGCCATTTTCACTCCAAAAATCAAACGAGAGTCTGGTCCCATCGAACATCGATATATATTCGAGAGAATTTTTATTGGAGCAATAGATAACTATCTGATGATGCACAATAGGCTCTCTCTGTTTCAGTTAGTATTATATTTGCTGTCTTATTATTTTCCATTCTTCTCTCAATTATACGTTTTATTATCAAACGTGAGTGTTGTTATTTCCATTTATTGACCCAGATGTGCAATAAACTGAGTTTGTTTCTTATGGAAATAACAACACTCACGTTTGATAATAAAACGTATAATTAAAAAAAAAAACACAGAAAATAATAATACAGCGAATATAAAGCGTACAAATCAAGACTAACCAAAACAGAGAGAGCCTGTCGTGACTGTGCACCATCACTATCAATGTATTAATCTGTGATATTTGAACGTGGATGTAAAACCCTTGTCCAAACACTATTGACGATCTTTCGAAATCTAAAATTAATATCTCTCGCGCTTCGTAGACTATTTTGTCAAAGAACGTACGAGAAGTTTGAGTAAAAAATTCTCTGCGATGGCGGGTCACGCGGACGTCAAACCGGATTTGCAATTCACCTGTGTCGTTCTCTGCGTCCACGTAGCTCGTTGACCCACATCCCTCTACTTCTATCCACTCGATTCTACGTGCACCCAAGTATGTACCCGCTACTCCCAGCGTGTCACCTGGCAGCCGGCTGTTCTTTGAACTGCGTCTTCGACCTCTGTCTGCTGTCTTGCAGACATATCAAGGCCACATAGATCAAAGAGCAAGGCAGCAGCATGCCGAACAGTATGCACAGGATCACCCTGCAAGCGAGACTGGTGCACAGTCGTCTGCAGCGATCCAGAAAGATCGCCTTCCAGCAGACTTCATCGTTTGCGCCCGGTTCCACGATCCTTTCATCGATCTGGAACCTGACCATGGAGGTTTTCGGTCTTCTCGAGGCACTGGTCCTCATGATCGATTTGGGCAACTGTGTCGCTTTGTCTGAACACCCGGGTAGTTGTTCCAACTCTTTGACGCACTCTTCGTAACAATCCGGAAGATCGACGGACGTCGAGAACACGCAGGAATCCGGATCCTCCGGTTGGGGCTCCTTCTCGCCGATTAGGAAACGCCACCACCTCCGAGCGATCTTCTCCAGTCTGTTATCGTTCGGTGTCATTATCTCCCACCAAATTCCTCGCGTCCAAACGGACGAATCGTCATCTCGTGCGTAGGATCCCTCGGAAGAACTCTTCCCCGAGGAAGGTCTTCAGAACGATCTTCTAGCGGTCTTCGTTCCCTGAAATTCGGTCTCAAGGTTTGCTAGAACCCTCGTCTCGTCGCCGTTTATTGTCTCAATGAAAAGGTAGCAAAATGGCTGCATCCCAGGACCAGCGAAACGGCACTGGCCAGACTCACCGTGTACCACGACGAAAAGGTAGGCTTGCATTGGCATGTGCGTCTGTGTGTGTTGTTGCAGCAGCGGCGCTGAGAGGTGTAGCCATCCAACGGGGAAGAGTGAGCGCTGCGAGGGCGGCTTTCCCGACAACCGCGGCCGCGTTGGCCCTCGCCAGGAACCCAGGGCCGCTCGCAGCTGCAGCCGCGGCCACGGCCCTGCATCCCTTCGCACCCGCGTAAGTAGAAGTCTTCGAGGACGCCTCGACAGACGATGATCCTCCACGAGGGTAACTCGATCGCGAATGGCTGCTAAAAATTTAACACGCGCTTCAGATTATAAAATTTTATATGCCTGATAATTGGACTATATCTATATACGAAGTGTTGAAAACGAGGAATGCAATCGCAGATCACTGGCCACACTTTATATTTGCGGTAAAATTCCATTCACTATTGTAGAAGTTATGGCCGTTTGAAAATTGGACCAGTTTTATGGGGTTTTTCTCACTTTACGGGGTCAAAGAACAACTTTTCCAATATTTTTAAAATTTCTACATATTCTTGATTAAAATACGCGTTGTTTGCTTTTTGAAAAATTAAAATTGTCCAATCCGTTCATGAGTTATGACGTTTTAAACATACGCACGAAATTTCAGGAAAACATGTCAATATATGGTCAGAGATTATATTTTCGGTAAAGAATTTTTTTCTCGAAAGTACGTAGGAATTCGAGGGTATGTCTATTCACCAAAAATAATTATAATTGACCCTCGCAGCTAAAAATATTTTTTTTAGAACGATTTAAAATTTTTTAATTTCATCCAAAAATTTCAGTACTTACTCGAATTTTTTTCTCGAAAATGGGTAGGATTTCGGAGATACGTGTATTCATAAAAAATGATTGTAATTTATCCCCGCGACGGAAAATAATTTTTTTAGAACGATTTACAATTGTTATGATGACTCTTATCTTAACTATCAAAGAACTAAACTCAATAAAAAGTAGATTAAATTGCGCGACAAATGCTAACCTCAACTGCAATGATAACGTTTGATGCGTCGAACCGGAGAGAGCAGCGATCGGGCAATAACGGGTATTTCGATCAAAAGAAATTTACACCTCGTTCTCCATACCCCGTCGACTGGTTTAATTATTAGGTTTCATAGAGTCGATCGACGCGGGGCAAAAATTCGGCCAATTTCCAGCCGTGCCCCAAGGATCATCGAGCGTCATCGAAACCCAGCCACGCGTCGAGTTACCCGCTGCGATCAGCTGCACGTGTCACGCTCGTTAGCACGCTTGTCGAAATCACCGCACCAGCATGCACCGATTTAACCTTTGCGCCACGTGAACAAGCACGCTGTTTTTTCCAGAATCCCCAATCGAACCGACGACGAACCGTGGTCCTTCTTCTCGCAAACGACTTTGATCGGTGACCCACGTGAACGCGACGAGGGAATTTGCAAAATTATTCTACGAGGTTATCGTAATCTGACACCTTCGCGACTCGCGAGAAAATCGAACGTCGCCACGATCGTTTCTCTCGCAATTATTTGAGACGACTTTAATAGTAATAGTAAATTAAATGAACGTGAACATGACTTTGAAACGATTCAAAGAAGTTTATCAGAATTTTATGCGCTCGTATAAAAATTTCAAAAGGCATTTCGCGCGTAGATAAATAACTAGTCATCGATAGAACAATTCCGTCACGGAAAGTAGAGGATAAAAGGACCGAGGAGATTTTTCACGGCGCGATCGGTCGATCAAGCTTGGAGAACTTTATTACTTAGGAATGAAAGTAACGGTCGAGACAGGTGATTCACTGGCACGGTTCAGTGACACGCGACGCGTCTGAATCGTTCGTTTCCCCATTCAGAGATCTCGTCGCGTCGTGGTTCAGGGCACCCACCAATCATCGCGTTTTCAGACGAAGGACCAGGGACGCCCCGTGATTTATGAATTACCGTTGACTTTACTGGAAACGCCAGATAACGAGCGACGAGACACAGTTAACGAGGATCAACCGGTGATGGACGAGAAAATTTAATCTAGCGTCCGTGAAACCGTTAACCGATCCCCGGTGTTCTCCCACGGAAGCAGAAAATTCGGAATTCCGTCGGAAAAAATTAATGCCGCAATGCAAATTCTGAAACTGTCGTTGTTCGAACAAGCATCGAACGATAAATCGAAATTAAATCTGTCTTGCCAAGTATTCAAAGGTAATTTAAACGATTTCAATAGTTTGATATAAAAATACTGTTCCAATTTCGTGTGATTTTTATTTTATACATCAATAAGTCTTTCATTCGACGCGAATAAAGTTTTATTTGAAATGCTTTTTGCGTTAACCTATCAGCATCGCCTCAAATATCGTGGCAATTAATTCACGACTCTGTTTATAAACGAATTCGCTGATTAATTCCACGGTTCGAAACGTCGAACGAAAAGGTTACAAAAATATTTAACCAGTTAGCCTCACCGACAAATTCTCTACGATTGTTTAAATAAAACGCGGCACATTTATTTCTGTGGCCTTTTCGTTTCGTTGGAACATTTGATTCGTGTGGAATTTTTGACATTTTCAATATCAACTCGTTTTTTACGATACCGATTGAGAATCGCTGATTTCGAGAGAGAAAATCGGGACCCCGATGGTGGACGGTAAATACGTCGACGATGAAAGACGTTATCGAGGCTCGAATCGCGTTTTCAGCCTCGTAATTTGATCGAGCACGGTTCTTTCGTTCTCGATCGAACGGACGAGAAATATTCGTCGAGTCCCGGGGAACAATGTCCCCTCGATGGAATGGTAAAGTTAAACCGGATCCTTCGATGCTGTATTGTTGGCCGTCGAACTCAAATCGAGTTTCAGGCATCGACGAATCGTCTGGAAAACAGAAGGCACCGACGACAAAGATCGAATTCCGTTTCAAATATGGCGAGTGCAGTCCTCGTTCGCTGGAATTTCGACTCCAGCTTCCGATTTTTGCCAAATGTACCGCGAAACGTCGAACGGATGGCTCGGTCGCGTCTGTGCAGGCATTCGAATCTCCAAGAAATCGTACGAATTTACGAGCATTCCATTTTACAGAAGCGTTCGCGATTGGTATTTTCTACAGGAAGCAGAATGTTGTCAATTTTGCAATTTAACAAAATTGCAACGAATGTACGGATGATTTGAATGCCCGCTCGAGAACGACGAAAATAAATTCAATTCTAGTTGCAAGGCATTCGAGTCGAATGTAGTCGATGTTATTTACGTTTGTGATTTTTATTTTTCAGTGTTTATTACGACCCGTTCCTAGCAGCGCACGCAGCGACGCAGGATCCCAACTACAGGCTGCAGGTGAGACGACGTTTCCCTGACTTTCCGTCGGAAATTGTTACCCGTGCTCTGTTTCCGGCACCGGCGCGCCCCGACGAATGAGTTTTTAATTAAATCGAGCTACGCCTCGGGCCTGATTGAAACATCAGCGCGGTTAATCGATCACCTTTCAGACGTTGCCGTTGAATTATCGGGAATTAATTGGTAAACGAACCCGCACGATCGTCGACCGTGTATCGATTTCTCTCGATATCGGCGAAACTTGACTTAGGGGGAGGAAACGGGGGGCTCGAAAAATCGAAATTAATAAGCATATCCGACTGTCAATTATGGGTCCTAATTTATTACGTCGGTGGGTTAGATCGTTATTGGAAAATCGTGAAATATTGGATTATGTTTCGTTCTTTTGTTTGATACCGACGTTACGAGGCAACGAAAAATTCTTTAACGATGTATTAAAAATTAATTAACTCGTGCCTATTGGCGTTCGCTGACTGGGTGCTGGAAAAACTCGATTAACGAGGGAATGAAAGGCCCCGTTTCCGTGCAACAATGGCAGCCCCCGGAGAAACGGTACTCGACCGAACGCGACGGGATACACTCGAGGAAAAATTTAATTGTTGCCGGACTGAAAGGCTCGAGATCGATGGACGGTTCGATCCGCGGCGCTCGAGGGCGTCGTCGATCGGGGAACAGAGCGCGCGGTATTCGCAAAAAAAAACAAAAGGAACAAAGAAATAAAAAAAAAATAATAAACAAGTGGAAAATAGAACAGAGAGAAATGAAGGCACAGAAATATATTGACTAAAGTCTGCAACTGTTCCGGACCCGTTTAGCTGGAATGGCCTCAAGCAACAGCTGACGTTAGTTGACACGTTTTGCCAGGCTTGCACACACACGCGAAACGCAGAGAAACCGATAACAATTACGCCGTTCCTATCACGTGCTCCGCGTTCTTTCATCTGTCGTACGCCTCTCTCCACCCTCGCCTGCATTGCATTTTTTTTCTCTCTCTCTCTCTCTCTTTCGACCCTTTCCGCGCGCGTTTTCCGCCCCGCGAATCTCGCCGAGACATCTGAGCAGATTAGAGAAACGCGGAAAATTCGCCGGAGGGGGAAAAAAAACGCGAACAACACGGGAGAAACGAGCAACGCTATCGTTCTCGAGCTTCCACGTATGAAAATTAATTTCGAACCGTCCATATTTGTTTCGCGAATACTCGCGTCAAAAACCGCGCGCGATGACCCCCGGAATTCATTTCGTACGCGACGAAAATTATCGGGATATTTTAGCCGGAATTACACCGTGAAATATACAATTGATCGTTTATTATTATTTGTATATTTTGCCTGTCACAATGGCGAATTAATAAATAGAAGTATTTGAGTACTGCTTTATTTTGACATGGTTGTTTTCAAATTGCTCCTGCCCAATGCATTTTGTTCAAAATTTGAAAATCAGAATTTCATTTATTTTAACAACATGAATTAAAATGGGGCTGCAGCATCGACTTTGTCAGAAAGAAATTTAATAAATATCACGATCGAACGTTTATTCTATTTTTTGATTCGCCACTGCGACTGGTTTGGTCGAAAGAGGGATCAAAACAATAACGTACCGCGCACAAATATTAACGAAACTACCGAATATTTTCCTACGCGTATGAATCAATTGTTTTTGTCGCGCGACGAATGAATTTCCACCGGGAATAAAATACGCGAAAAATTCTGATTCCTTTTTCCGTTTGCATTTTTGCGGAAAATGAGCGCCGCTCGACGCGTTCGAGCCTTCCAATACTTTTACAAAATCACGAAAGAACTATGGACGATGCAAGATCAATATGTCTAGACGTTTTCTAACCGATTTCACGGTTGTAATGAAATTTTGCAAAAATATTCCCCCGCGGAAATTCACTGAGAAGGGGATGGAAACGGTAACGGGGATCCAAGATAATTCAGTAACCCTGAAAGAATTATGTTTCCCCCCGTCAGAGTGAATTTCCAACACGAAATATAGCATTTCATGAATCAGAATTTTAGAACACGTCTCGATCCGTCCCTAACGTCGCACCCTGTCGCGTGACACGAAATCTCACAGCATGCCGTTGCATTTTGTCGCCTGATTTCTCGCGCTCCTTCATCTTTCTCCGCCTCTTTTCATACTTCTTCATCGTTTCACGTTCGAAGTCGACGCAAAACGTCGATAGCTCACGCACACGAAATCGATTTTAAGCGAAAACGCCGACGTCTCGGCCACCCGGTATGTCTGGCCGAATCTCTTTTCAGGTTTGCCGTTTGTGTTTCAGGCTAAAGCGCCCGCCCTGGAGGTAGGAATTTTAAGGGTTCGCCCCGTGAACTTTCTTCATCCGTTGTTTGTCTGTTTTTTCAAATCCTTCCCTCCGTCTTCTTTTCTTCGTACACTTCTGTCTTCGTTCTCCCTGGTTTTTTATTTTTACATTTGGACGCCGGTCAGGAGTGCTCACCGATCGTCGAGACATCGCTCGATCCGTGTTTCTCTGCTGATGTCCCGAATGTTTTTCTTTTTCTATTTTTTTTTACTTTTCACATCTATCGGTAAAGAGTTGCTGTTCCGTAAAACGTTCGATACTCGAACGATCGTGCACCGACTTCAGGCTCGTCGCAGCCCCTCCCCCACTCGCTTCTTATTTCTGTTCTGCGCTTCCCTCGAGTGTGTTTTACCCCCGTTGGAACGATGTAATGCATGCACTTTGTAGCATTTGATTTTTAGCGTTGTCGTAGAGTATATCTTCGATGTTCACGATCGGTAGATTTCACGAGACATTCATAGGAATACAGTAATTAATTATGGTTTGGCTCCCTCGAAGCGTACGCGGTGGAAGTCTTTTCAAGCATCTTTAATTTTATAAATCAAAGTTTTCTTGAATTGTAAATATCATACGTTTGTATCTGTCCCAGGTAGTTTTAATTTCTCGGGCAAAAAGATGACAAAGTTTCAAATCGACCCCTCTGCGCGCGCTTCGGCAGCAAATTTATGTTTCGCCGGAGGAATTCGAAGCGTAAAATAGTTGAAAACTTACCCGCCGCGAATAGTTTCGAAGCCGTGAATCGTTGCAATTTATTAAATGTCCCGAATAGTTCGCGTCGCGAGACATCGACGCGCGTAAAAAGGACGCGTAACCGTTCGAGAAAACATCCCCCACTCGAGAAACGTCGAGAGTTTCTTCGTGTTCCGTTTCATATTTTCCCGAGAATTGAAACTGGTGAGCACTCCGTCGATCCCGGCGAGTATTTTAGAAAGAGTTCTTTAGCTAGGTTAGAGTTTACTCCCATTTCCACGGACTCCAACACCCTTTCAGAATTAGTTCTGCCCAGCGACTCAATCGAGAATCCTGGTTCTCGCTTTCGACGAAAACGTCGACGGAATTTTACGATGACTCGAAGGTCTGATGATAAATAATAGAAAAGAATTCGAATTCTGTGTGCAAAATTTTTATCCAAATTAGCGAAGGTTTTAAGTGCTTTGACCGTCGAGTTTCGCGTGACTTTCCGCTCTTAGAAATCTTTCGCTCTAGATGGTTTCGTTGTGTACATACGTAGCTCGAACGATCGAGTTCGCAGACGATTGTTTACGACTCGGCGACAGTTTCATCCCTCCACGTAGAACCGTTTCCGCGGGAGTTGTCGCGCGTAGGAGGCATGTTTCCCTTAGGAACGCCAGAAACGGTTTACGACGCGTGTAAGTAATAAGCGACTTTAATAAAATTCGAGTTCGAGCCACGGGTACCCCGGCTGTCCTTTGACCGAGAATTTCTAATTAAATTTTTCAGATTGCAATATCGCGCCGTACAAAATATCTTCCGAGTGTACCATTCGTTTTTTATTTTTGCCAAAAGGAAGGTAACGGAATCAAACCCTGAAAACGATATTAAAATTGCTGAAATATCTTACGATGCTAGAAATCGTGAATTAGGTTCGTTTAAATTATTTTTTTACAAGTGCAATTTTTATCCCGATTCTCCGGTCTCGCGGAGCCAAAATGGTTTTTCGCGATCGTTCGCCGGGGGATGAAATTCTGAACGAAGCACGAACCCCTGAGGGGAGGGGGCCGATCTCCGACGTCGGAAATTTCGTCGTAAATTTCCTAGCGTCGCACGTGCGTCGAATCGCGGTCACGAAATTTTCGCGGCTAATTTCCGAGCGTTCGCGCGACGCTGGGCGTCGATTCCCTTCCGGTTGGGGAGGCGCGTTCCGGTCGACCACGAAACCGGACCCACCGTCGGGGATCTTCCTGCTCGTCGGAGGATTTACGAGCTTCCAGGAAGCAGTCGACCGCCTCGGACTCACCCGGAACCTTCATAAATCAACGTCGCGTCATTTCACGCGTACGACAGCTTCATTCCGACGGAGCTCGACGTCTTCGACGCTCGTAACGAGGCGTCGTTCGTATGTGGGCCACGTTTCGTTGTTCTTGGCGACCGGAAACAACCGGTTATTAGCTCGAGGGGAACGAGGGAGAAAGGGGTACGAGTTTCAATGAGTCTCTTAAAAGGGAATGAAGCTTTACTTTAGATGGAACTGTATTCGGTAATTATTTACTTCAGGAGACCTCAACTCTAATCTCAATGATTTTGAAATATGTTATTAGAAAATAAGATTCTGAACAATTCTTTCCTATACATACACGGTGTTCGGCCACCCCTGGGAAAAATTTTAATGGGAGACTCAAGAGACCAAAATAAAACGAAAATCAAGAATATCAATTTCTTGATTGAGGCTTCGTTAAAAAGTTATAAAAAATTAAATTAAAAAATTTCAAATTATTTGGAAAAAATTATGTTTGGTTGCGGGGCTCAATTACAATCATTTTTGGTGAATATACATACCCCTGAAATCCTACCCACTTTGGAGAAAAAAATTCAAGTAGGTACTGAAATTTTTAGACGAAATTAAAAAATTTCAAATCATACTAGAAAAATTATATTTAGTTACAGGGGTCAATTACAAGCATTTTTGGTAAATAGACATACCCCGAAATCCTACGCACTTTCGAGAAAAAAATTCCTAATCGAAAATATAATGTATGGCCAGAAATGTACCCGGAAATTTCATGCGAATCTTTAAAACATCATAATTTTTGAACGGATTGGACGAATTTAATGTTTCAAAAGGCAAACAACGCGTATTTTGGTATAGAATATGTAGAAATTCTAACGATGTTCGAAAAGTTGATTCTTGACCTCGCAAAATGAGAAAAACCCCCTAAAACTGGTCCAATTTTCAAACTGTCATAACTTTTGCAATAGTGAATATATTTGAATGAAACTTTTTTCTGACGTAGAGCTCATGGGTACCTACAAAAAAGTATTAAACAACTTTTCTGTGAAGCGTCAAACAAATTTATTAAAAATGAAAAACGAATTCTTAAGAAAAATCGTGCTGAAATTTTTTGGCGAAAAGAAAAAATTTCAAATCGTTCTAAAAAAATTATTTTCAGTTGTGGGGTCAATAACAATAATTTTTTGTCAATAGACATACCCCAAAAATCCTATCCACTTTCGAGAAAAAAATTCGAGAAGATGTAAAATTTTTCGACAAAATTAAAAAATTTCAAATCGGTCTGGAAAACTTATTTTTGGTTGCGAGGGTTATTTACAATCATTTTTGGTGAATAAAGCTAACCCCGAAATCCTACTCACTTTGTAGAAAAAATTCAGAACGGGTAGAACTTTAAACGTTAATAACTTTTTAACGAAGCCTCCATCAACAAATTAGTATTCTTGATTTTCGTCTTATTTTGGCCTCTAAAATCTCCCACTAAAATTTTTCCCAGGGGCCCTGGTTTCTTAGATATTCGCAAAATTCCTTGAGGCCCCTGAAGTAAATAATTAACCTGTTTTTTTTTTTTTTTTGTAATATTCTGGGTACAAAAGTGGAGGGTTACGAAGAAAGGATAATTCCCGGGTCCAGCTGTCTATCGCGGGTCCGTGAAATAAAATTTCCTCGATTTTCAATTTCCGGGGATCGGTGGAGGAGGCCTTTCTAATCGGGAGATTCATCTCACCGCGACTCGGACGTGTTCGACACAAAGGGAGGGCAATAAGTCCCGTAAAATCCCGGGTATTCGTCGGGAAAGGTTAAATAATTTCCGCGCAGAGCCAAACAGCTGAACAGGCCAGCGCGAGGGTCACTTGACCCACATACTCCCGCACGAAATATCCGGCCGAAATCGCGCGACGAGTAACGCGTCCCCGCGTTTCGGGAATCGTCAGTGTCCCAAATACCCGCGTCGATGTTTTTCTCGTTCCGCGACGCCGGATTTCCTTTCCACCCTCGTGGCTACACCCCCGTCGAACAACAACCGTCCCGGAGTCGCGGAAAACTTTCCGGCGCCGTCGAATCTCGTGTTTTCGTCGCGTGCACCCTCTCGTTACTTTCCAACCGCGTCGAGAATTGTTATTGCAAGTTTCGCGCCACCGGGATGAACGATCCGGACCGAAGTCATCCCTTGTTTCCTTCGACTATCTCGATTCGCGACTTCCGTGCAAAAAGACTCCGTATCTGTTACTGCAAAGTGGACAAAATTTTGATCCTGAAATTTCTTTGACGTTTTTACTACTCGTAAAAAAGATGGCTTTATTTAAGCTTCTGTAGCGCCTAGAGTATGGTGAATTTTAGCTTGATCTCTCAAGAATTAAATATTGAGAGCAAAAGCGGAAGTTAACGAAGAACTCGGAAGAGAGATTGAAATTGGTTTTTGGACGAGAATTTCGTACCATAATCTGTAGAGGAAGTTGTATTAATAGTGGAATCGCAGAAGCAACTGCCCTGTATAATTCAGCCACCCTTTCTTTTGAAAAAAATTTACATTTCTCAGGATTCCCCGACAATCCCCATTGTCTCGATTTCAGACACATACTAATATTTTACCCCGAGCCGTTTCGAGGAGGTCCATTATTTACGAGGAGTTCACTTAATACTTAGAAAAGAAACCGTGTCCGTCGCGGAGCAATCATTAATCACCCCTCTTTGAGAAACGCGCGCTTGTTCCGGAGAAGGGCGTTTCCACGTCGTAGAAACTGGAAATGGACCATTTTGTATTCCTCGCACTGTCGTCGGGTCGAAAAGAATCCAAAAGATTAGAATCACAAGAGTTCCATGCAACTCTAATTTAAATCAGTTATAATCACATTTTAGGTTTCTGTTGCCCTATTATTTAAATTCGCGAAATTTTAAGAAAATGGACGCACAGAAAATGGAGCGTTACGGGGAGGGAATTAATTTTAAGGGACGACGGGGATTTTCGAGAGAACCTTAAGGCAAACGAAAGTAACGACTTCGTCAATTATTCCAAGAAAATGTTCCGGGCGTAGTTTTCGCGCTGGACGGTGAGGTTTCGTTCAAGAAATATTAAAAATTCGAAGAGCTTTCTGCCGGAGGCCGAGAGTAATGTAATTTGGGGATTACCGGCGCGGGACGAGAAGTTTCATAAAACGGGACGAAAGTAAGAGCGGAATTTAATTTCGGTGTGCTTAAGTGCACTTCGCGGGGGCGGGGACAGAGAGAAGGAGAGAGAGAGAGAGAGAGAGAGAGAGAGAGAGAGTGGTGCTTCGATCGGTAGAATGGTAATGCCATGGAAATCTCGAGGCACCGAGGGGCGTCGCGACGCATCGTTATAAAAATAGAACTACAAGACCGTCCCAGAAACCGCGGCGATATTTCGAAATTTAAAATCGAAATTACCACTCGCGACCGCCGAACAAGAGACAGAATCGTCGTTGATTAATTGGCACTCGCGCGCGGATTCGAAAAGCGCGGCTCGAGTGCTTCGCAAATTTTCCGTTCGAAAATTTCATAAGTCTGGAATTTTCCGGGCCAAACGATCCCTCGAATCCAGGTTGTATCACGTTCGCGTAAAACCTACTCGCGAATTTGAATTTCATAGGCACAGGTTGAGCAACTGTGGAGTTTGTAAATAAATTGTAAATATGCTACGGAATGTATAGAACGTTAGTAGATACCGTACAAATTTATTTATGGACTTTACAATTCTTCAAATTTGATATGCAATCCAAAATCGTAGGTAGGATTAAGGTTGATCCTGCAATACTGTGAATCAACCCTATAATTACCCTAAAATTAGTTCCGTTACTAGAAAGTAAATTCTATAGCAGTTATAGTAAACCAGGCGTAGAAAAAAAATGTTCTGCGTCGCGTTAGAGAAGCTGAGCGACTCGACAGGTAAAGTTCTTCGATCGAGACATATTTCCCGAACTATGCACTTGCATTCTAGACGCATGCACCGTAGTTTCCCCTCAGCAATAGATGGTGAAATTCGCAGATGTACAAATCGTCGCTTTGAACGCGAATTTTCTCGCTATTCTTGATCCTTCGCGCAAATTATTTAAACGTACGTTTATTTCTTGTAAATCTTTACTCTGTCTCTGCTATATTTGCGCGAAACGCCATCGTTGCGTCGCGTCGCGAAAATCGATTTCGAGGAGCGAACGGTGCGATCATTCTCGCGTCATTCCCATGTACATAAGGCATTCCTGAAGCTTTGACCGACAGAAAGCAGTAGCTTCGACAAACGTACTTAGCCGAGTGCTCGAAATATTTGTCTACCCGCATCCGTGGCGCGTCGTCGAAACGGCACATTTCATTCTCGACGGGACACGGACACAAAACAAAATACAAATCACGCATGCGTGCTGCCTCGTCGATGCGCCGCGAAATTATGCTCGAAAGGGTCCTTGCAAATCTATATCGAGGTTCCAGAATGCTTCGAATATCTCATGTACAGCAAGAGAGATCTTCTCTAACTCGAACTCGTTCAATTTCGTGTACAAAACTGTCCCGATACTTGCAACAAAGTGACCCTCGGCACCTGTATGATCGAAAACCCGTTTAACTGCAAGAATCGAGGTGGTATTGTATGGTGGATGGAAAAGAGGACCTGGGATCGTCGATTGTAAAGTTTGTTGGTGGTTGCAAGGACCTTCGCGAGCCGGAAGGGAACGCGTTAGTGCCGTTTCTCCGCTAGGCCACCCTCTTCTGGTCTGTCTTGGAGCTTGCTTGAGCCTTGCATGGCGGGTCATGGTTCCTGTTTCAGGCCGCGGCAGCAGCAGCTGCAGCGACGTCACCGTTGCTGAAGACGCCCCTCTCGACGGCGCAGCAGGCCACCTTCGCAGCTGCAGCGACCTACACGGCAGTGGCTGCGCGCGCATACAACGCAGCTGCAGCTGCGGCACAACCGGTCGCAGGATATGCCGCAGTCGCGGGGTAAGCGCACCCACGTCGCTGGATCTCCTACGTTCCGAAACCCCGGGCTCCAGTATTCGCTGGTTCAAGGATTACGTTCGTCAGTTTCGACCCCTTCACGATCCCAAAACAACCCTGGACCATGGTATCTCCTTTCGAGAACGAGAGTTCTAAAACAGTAGCCCGAGTTTCCTGTTTACTTTTGGGTTAGGATTTAGAGAAGGGCGCCCAGAACAACTCCCAAACGTACCCCTTTTTATTTGGAAGAAACGAACTCTGAAAGATACGGAAGTTTTCATGTACTGGGACTTAATGGATGAATTTTGGCGGCCATTTCATCTCGGTATTTTATGTTTACAGTCTGAGGTTTTCTAGTTATTATTACTGGGAGTGTTATTTGGGAGAAACTAGAAATCGATGACTCTGGAGATAGACTTCGTTTAAATATTCAATTTTCTTAATTGGAAGGATATCCGGGGAAGAGTTAGATACGCGCAGTTTTAGATATTCCTGATACATTCCGCAAAGTGAGTTAAAGTACCGTGTATGTTACGAAACTGCTAGCGTACGGGAAAGAGTATTTTAATGGAAAAAGGATCAACGAAAAAACACATCAAAGAATAAAAAGCACAGAGTCACGGGTAGATGGGCTCCATACACGGATGAAAAATAGAAAAAACAGTTCCGCGAGCGGATAAAATACCACCCGCGCTACGCTGCCTCTGCAACAAGAGTTCGTTTTCCGTAATTGACTTTAAGTGACTGAAATTTTCGCATGTTTAAGAATTTATCTACCCTAAATGGAAGACAGACGCTGCTCGTTATTTCCTGAGCTTGTTCTGCGCACCATTCCCCCGCATCTGAAACAAAAATCATTGCAAAAACTTGAAATACGAATTCACAGCTTCTCCTTATCAAGAACATTCCAAGAACAAAGATCGACGTTACTCCAAAAATGAAAATTAGACTTAGAAACAGCACCTCGCTTCTTTGCACACATCTTCTCCCACTAACGTTAAACTTTAATTTGAGCAACGAGTACGTTGAGCAAAAATGAAATGAGCATGCCTAGGAACGCAATGAAACAAACTGGGATCGTGAAGAACGAACGACGAGCGCCTGTCTGGAGGAAATTAATAAACTAATCGTAGATGTTTGTGTATTTTGAATTGGTACTGCGATTTGCATACGAAGTACGTTCCTTGCAGACTAACGCGTCGTCGTGGTCGAGCTCTTAGGAGTCGCAGATATTTGGAGAGCCAGATCCGACCTGACAGTCCCGTCGAAAATCCCGATAGTCCTTAAACCTGCGTTTGTATCTCCTTTTGTCTCTATCCTTTACGTTTTATTCCTCAACAGCGTACCGTCACGGAAACGTACCGAAAAGTCGACGTTGAATGTTTAACGTTTTACTCGTTGTTCTAGTTACGGACGTGAATACGCAGACCCCTACATTGGACACGGCATTGGACCAGTAGCCGGCTATGGGGTAAATGGGAACTTTTATTTATTCTTAAACGATTCGTTAACTGCCACCTGAAGAGCCCTTCTGTTCGAAAATATTGTCATTTGTCTGTTCATTGAGTTGTTAAGAAAGATGGATCAAACTAATTCGGAGGGTTGAATTCTTACCTCGTCGTTCGTGGGCCAGTTTGATGGCAGTTAATTAACGAGACGAATGCACGGAGCAATCGATGGGTTAGCACAGATTACATACATTGTCTGCCCTTCCATTGGATTTTGGACAGCTTCGTGGGTTCGATGAACCCGGCCGACGCGTGCTGTAAATACCTATAGACGTTCGGTAAACACGATCCAGCGTCCATAGTGTGCTTCGCCCGCGTGTATTCAGTGTACAGGATCTCGACTCAGGGGAGAGGGTTAACGGTCGCCCTAGCCTGAATAACACTGCATCGAAATTGGCAATTGTTTGCGCAATAAATTCCATAATGGAACGTAGTTGAATCGATGAAAATGACAAGTTGCACGATCGACCAGAAAACGTACAATATTAATCTTTCGAGTACTAAATTAAATTGAAAGTTTCGACTCTGGTTCAAAATGTTAATTACGGTAGTTTACATGTTTTAGATCGTATAGAGGCGAGACAAAGTATTGATAGAATATAGTATTATCATCGTATGACGGAGGGACGAAATGTGTTCGCAGGCGACAGTATACAGGGGCGGCTACAACAGGTTCACGCCGTACTAAGGGTTGAAAGACAGCGAAGCGCGAGCCTTCCAAGTACACCGTTATACTCAGCAGAACATGACCAGCAGTCGACACAATCATCATCGTCATCCGCCATCGATCACGATCACCCCACGAAGCGATGCCTGGATCCTCCGCGCGTGCTGACGCCAGCCTCTTAGCGTCGAGTTTAGCTCTCGTCGATCGCGAGAACGCCTCGAGTTCGAGCACACGATCCGGGAACTGATCGAAATTGGACGCCAATCGACAGGATCGAGTCACCACCACGTGGCCCCGTGAATCCAGGAAGAATCAGGACGCTTCGAACTCGAATCTTCGATGCTACGAGTTCGAAGACGGTCCTCGATCGGGCATAGCAAACCGTCGACGAAGGTTTGCGATCGATGATCGTGAAAAGAGGGGGAGCACACGGGGAGAAAATTGGTAAAAATCAGCGAAGTAAGAGTCGGACCTGCTCGAGGCGCGGTAGAAACTTTTGGGTGCAATTTCGTTGGGGGGGAATAAAGCGAACAGGTCGAAAGGTCGAATCGTTAACGAGTCGCTTGTCGGTTAGGTCCGTCCGGAAGCGTGTTACGGAGATTCTCGAAATTCTTAAGGAACGTGGCATCGCTACGTCAAATCTGTCCGTTCGTCCCCGAGTTCGGACCCGGCAGCCATTCCAACTCTTCGAGAAACGACCAGGGCGGGGAAAACGATCACTTTGGTATACTTGGACACGTGTACGGTGTACTTGAACATTAGACACGAGTAAATACACAATTTATATAATACGGATGATTGATCTCTCTAGAAATCGATTGTAATTGTGCGATTCGTAGCTCGTGCGATCGGAAAATTTTAAATCGCGTCCCGGGGCTACATTTTAACGCGATTTTTCCGGGGATATATTTTAATCGCGTACCAGGCGTTGTATCATACGGCGAAGAATCGTACGAGAAATTTTGTACATAATTCATTGATTTCCAAGGCAGCGTCGCGAACGCCCAGGAAGCTAGGCGAGAAACTGGCGATCGATCGTGAAATCAGCTTTTCGCGTCTCTTCTGTTCCGGGCGTCTATATCATTGCATTTCGCGACATTTTTTTTTTTGTATTTTTTACGTTGATTAAATGAATATCGCGGAGTCTCAACGAGGCTCCCGTGAGCGCGGAATCTCTTCCTTTTCGCGTAGATCGTTCGTCGTGGGCAAAGATAGAGAGAGAGAGAGGTCTCGCAAATGGCTGCCGGAAAGGAACTCTTCCTTCGTGCCGACGAGGTAACGCGACTTCTGTGTTTAGTCGACGCACACTCGGTGATCCGAATAAGAATTATATGTGGAGATACGAGGAAAAAACGCGAGACCCTTAGGTAGAGCTAAATCTAAGAAGGAAAACGACGAGGCAGTTACGCGTGAGCGGTAGGGTTTCTATGCCAAATATGTGTGCGTGCGTGTGTGCGCGTAGATTCGTCGATCGAACCAATCAGGGATGAGAGAGGACACCTTGTTCTACTGAACGGGAGCTAGTCGAAAAAAATCTCTAAACGTTTAAAAAATTAAGACTATAGCGAAACCAATGCAGCTTTCTTTAATACTCATAATTTCGACGACGCTTCGAGGAAAGAATAATCGTTCGGGATACTGGATGACTTGTGAATCAAGAAGTTTCGGAGAACCTTGATAGCGTGGACACAAGTAGGTGTATTTCTCTGTTCTCCTGTTTTCTGTTCAGTTTCGCTGGAGGAACCGGAAACCACAGATCTTTGTATGGTTGTTCGTTTAGTTCGATAGTAGAGAATAACTAGAGGCTTGGCTAAATTTTTCTATATTTGTTCGTTATTGCAAACCTGACATAGAACCCTGATAGATATCTTTTTATCGGTAACTCCATTCTTTGTTCCTCTACGCGGACAGTGAGGGGAATCTCTGTCCAACTCTTTCATTGATACGAAATCTTGATAAAAGACGTCCTGTCACCAGCAGATAGATCTCGGAAGATTCTTTGTTCATTTGCTAAGATACTACGAAAGAATCTCTGTACAATTCCTTCGTTGATATAAGTTCACCGGCAGACCTTGCAATCTACTTTAATATAGAATCTTGAGAAAAGAAAATGAAGACGTCGTTTCAGCAGCTATATCTTGCTTTTCTGTTAATTTCCCCCAACAATAAAGAAGATTCTAATCGATCATACTTTAGATTTCACATGGTTTCGACGCATGCACGAGATCGATGGGTTCTTCGAGTCGGTAATCCGTTTATTAATATCGAAAACATAAATACTGGTGTAGATCAATCGGTACCACCTGGAGAATAAAATCTCTTGCTAATTTTACCGACTCGAGGCGCCACGAACGAACGCAATGTTAGAAAAGATCTCCTGTGTGCGGGAAATCCCCGAACACGACAGTTTTTCAAGCACGATGGAGCAACTTCCGGTTCCTCGACGATCAAAATATTGTAGAAACGATCTCCTTTGTACGGAATGAAAAATTTGGAGCGATCGAGGACGCGATCGAGACCTTTTTCCAGGAACCGATCCCTCGAAATCTGGAGCAATCTTTCGAATAGCCTCTCCAAGAATATTTTCAAGTTCCTCGATCTTTAGATCCAATCTATTAATTTACTCTGTCCACCGAGATTGCTCGTTCCTCGGATTCTTCTTTTACGTTATATGCACCTTGGAAATGAAATTTTAAAGTTCCTCGACCGTACACCGCGTTCTCGATCGCTCCGAAGCACTGATCTGTGATCGATCGCGAACGAGACACACGCACACGCACGCACGCACAGAACACTCCGTGCGGGAGTAACGCGAAAGGGAAATGGTACGCACATTGAGCCGAGTGAGTGATAATCCCTGTTAAATTCTAGTTAAGTGGAGATTTATCGTAATAAATATATACATAAATATATATATATATGTACACATACATATGTGTGTATATATATATAGATAAGCCGCGTAAATGAGAAGGAATGCGAGAGGAACGAGTGAATGAGCCTGAGAGAAAGATACAAAGATCGGCGTGAGATAGAAGCGAGATAGACGCGGCAGAAGAAGGGATATATAATACACAAAGAATCGTGTGAAATAGCCAAATATGACAAAGATGTTCTTTTCCGTTTTGTTTATTTTCTTTTCTCTCTACGATTTCTTTTCTGTTTTTTTTTCTTCTGTTTTTTTTTTTTACATAGAAAGCACGACAGGTAGCTCCGTCGAGGCTTAACGTTTTTAATCTAATCTATCGTTAGGATAGTTGAAACTAGGCTAGTTAACGAGGGGGCGAGGTCCACGCGTAGGTGGTCGACGCGGGCCCGCCAAGAGAGGAGAAAGCATATTCTCGTTTTTTGGTTTGCGTGTGCGAGCGCCAGTACATGTAAATAAAATAGAGGTCGTAAACGACGATCGATCGCATCGTCGAGCACAAAAATAATCACGGCGGAGTATGACGCGCGCGCGCGCGTACTCCCGGGCGCTGTTTAGGATCGCTGTACCAAGCGAACCTCAAAACATACTCATGATTCTTGTAAACGTTAAATTAACGAGCGTAGATTTTAAAGGTGAGAACCACGCGAGAATGGTGGAGAACGCTAGTGATACGAGAATTGTATTTCGCATCCTAAAAAAAAAGAACACCCCCGGGACGCGGACGGGGGGAAACTGGGCGAGATGATTCGACGCGATCGAGACACCCAACTCTCCGTGAAGAACGTTCTTTCCCGAACAAAAGGGTCCTGGCGCGAACGTTCCTCGCCGAACGGGACGTTTTTACTTATACGTAACCGGGGTCCTCGAGGACCCTGCATGCTCGAAAGACGATTGATATTAAAGACAAAGGCGGACACTGATATTAGAATCGTCCGGTCCGGGGGTAACGGCGCGTCAGGCTTAGGGTACCAGGCGATACATCTATCCCCTGTATATTGTACACTGTAATTACAATTTATACTTACTCGTAATCGATACCTTTATCGGTAGGCTATTACTACTAGCGGCTAGCGTAAGGTCAAGCTCAAATTCTAGGCGAGACCCGTCGTCTTCGCGTCTTATTCTTCGTCACGAGTGCACAACTCCCTCCACCGAAACAAAAAAAAAAACCTCATCTCCTCCTCATGATTCCTCTTCTTGTTCCGACTATCGTTGTTCTTTGCGCTCTTATTCGTCCCCAGATTGCGTACACAGGCCTATTCACGACCGACAACCGGGCTCCACCCAAATTCCCTTGTTTCCCGCGCCACCCCCTTCCTTCTTCTCTTTTCCGCTTGACACTTCGTTTCGTGACTCGGGGAGACGCCTCCGAGGAGCTGGCGGAACCCCCCGGACGCCCCGTCGAAACCACCGAACGCGCCGATTCTCCAAATTTGTACAATACAAAAATGCTCTGTTCGCTCGCGTTCTCCGAAAAGAACGATCAAACGATCGGTAAACGTATCTCGAATCTTGGAATTCGGCAGCTCCGGGTGCTCCGACAGCTATTCATTATTCCTAAGAAACGCTAAAAATTGTATTCAGCGAAAAGCAGAGGCGCAAGAATAATACACGATCTCCAGTTCTCAATTTATTGATCTGAACGAATGCTGAAAACGGCTTTGGTTACACTTTTTATTCCATATTCGCGCAGTAGAGATAACCAGTAACGATCAGACTAGACGTCCTAGTCCTAGTGAATTTAGTTGCTCGAACGTTTCACATAACTTTCTCGAGAATAGAATCTAAGAAGGTGTCTTGAGACAGGGAATCGGCTCGTCGGTGGCTTGGACGCCGAGGAAACGAGAAGGGGAACGTAATCCCAAGGAAAGCCCCCGGCAAAAGGCCCCGGTTTTACCGTAAACGCTCGACTCCAAAGCAGCTCTAGCGCGGGACTATTCGCAGTGTAAAATAATCGAAAAGAAAAAAAAATTAAAATACGATGATACGCACCGTAACGTTATACATATATAAATATTATTGATATAATAATATAATTAATTATTATAAAGCAGTACCGTAAAAGGGATTTTTAAATAAATAATAATTAACAAACAAAAAAAAAACAGTGGATCTAGACGACTACATTGACTAAACGTAACGACACATCTTTACGAGCAACATATCCTAGCGTACTAGGCGGGGGCGGTTTGAAGGCGGGAGCGATGGCGAACGCTCGAGATCCCCGGGGCGCGGTCTGGTCGCCTTTCCAGCGGCCCACGCACACTTCGAGATCCTCGCACACGGGCAAAATTTTCTTCGATAAGACGACGGACGAACACGAACAGTTAAACTTTTACGCGTTCGATTCCAAAGCGTGCAACGATTGTACCCCATTCAGACCGTAGCTTTAATTCGAGAGATACCTTTTTATTCGAACGGAAATTTTACCCTGACCAGCGTCGCTGGGGGAGGGTTGATCTCGTCGACGCGCGTCGGCCCCGCCCCCGTCCCCCCCCCCCTTTTTTCGAATTATCGCAAGACGAACGAACGGGAGAAATCGAGAAGAATTTAAGTAAGAGACGTAAGGGATGTTCCATGACATTAGGACGTTACGCTGAACTTAATTAAGTCTAATTATCTCTTAATGGCGGCGCGTGCGTGCGTCGGACCGGATGTTCGTCGCGTCCTCGAATCGACAGGCGCGCAGATCTCGATGTTCGTAACGTTAACGCGTTGGGGGGGCCGGCGAAACGAATCCACGAACGCGTGATTTTTTTGCGGACGAACGACGGGGGACGGGAGGGGATCGTCGCGAGAGCGAAATCCGTGAGACACGGAGAATCGCGATTCGCTGAGAGAGACGGTCGAACCGAGGGAAGGGGAAAGAGAGACGAACGACGAGATATAGTAGTAACGATTTAAAGAAAACAAAAACGTGGGGTATTCACCATGAAAAATGAAAAAAAAAAAATATGAAGTAAAGAAGTAAACATGATAAATAATAGAACGTCGTAAACGAAAGCTAAATGCCACCTGTTTTTCGCTTCTCTCGCAGTGTAAAATGGATTCGCGACGGGAGAACGCGCGCGAGCGTCAAGCTAATCCGGTTTCCGGTCGCGAATCCCCCCCCTCAGAGCAAAGCTGAGCGTATGTGACTGTTCACCAGCCCCGAGAATGCAGGGGACGTCACACGACACACGTACACACTCGATACATACTCTCACACACACACACACACACGTACACCACTCACAGATACCATGAGCGACGGGATAAAGAAAAATATTGCGTATGAAAGTCGGACGAACAAATGCTGAAAACGAGAAGAGACGAAAGGACAGGTACATAACGAGAGAACAAATGGATACGATCAACTCGAACTTTAGTTTGCAAAATACTGATAGGAGTACACGAGGTGTCGTTCAGGAACACCTTTATCATTGTCTGATTTGATGATATTTTGTAAGTCTGGACCAGTTGTTAGGTTCTTATTACTCCCATAGCGACTTCTTATGGCGTATTTTCTCTGTATATTGTCAATGTTTATTATTAAATATTTTTCAAATAAACCGACGTCGTTTCATTCTTGTTTCCAACCCCTCCCTTCCTCATCATTTTATCCTTGGGACGCTCGGTGAATGTTGGAGAATAAAATTGCAACTTGCACCTTTGAAATTTTTTATTCAAAATCTACCAAACCCTGAATTGCGAGAATATAATCTAGAGGCCACAGGGAGAAAGAAACGTTACGTAAAGTTTGTGGAGTTTAGCTAGATCTTCGGGAATCCGTAATATTACATGACACTCTTGAAAAACGACAACGAAGAAAAATTTACAAATCGTCTGAAAATTCCAAAGTTACAATTTTATTTATTTAATTGTCTTCTTTAGGTATATGGTATCGTGCTCGCGACCGAAAGATCCACGTTGATCCCATTCTTCTCTATCCTTGGACCACTCCGTCCGTTTCCTCTGGCTCGCGACGTGTCACGAGACGAGAAAAGAGTTCGAGCCAAGACCCGTTCGAAGGAATCCGCTTTTCTAGGACGGTCTTACGTTTCCGGTAAAAAGAAGAGTCCGCTGCCAGCCATGATCTTTTTTCTCGCCAGTGACTCATAGCGCACATGGGATCACCATTCGTTCTTCGGCATTCTGCTCACTGATCTGTCAGTAGTCCGCGGACCGTCAACCAGAAAGGACGCGTACTCGCCTCCTCTGGTCGAACGACGCGCACGTGCGTGACCAGGAACACTGACTCGAAACCGAACAAGTGGTTCCCGCCCTCTTGGTACTCGAGCACCCCACGAAATCTCATACAAGGTGCACCCTTAACGCGTTCGTTGCAGGAGGAGAAAATTTCTTTCCCCTCGGAAACGTTTCACATTCTTTTTTTTTTAAATAGAATTTGACACAGAAGGGTTCTGGAAAAATGGCACAACAAAAGGGTATCGATAGAGAATTAGTAGGTGATTTAAAAAAGGGGAAATTTCGAGGATCTATAGCATTCACCAAAATTGACAAATAAAGTTAGGATTTATCTACTTTGTAACGAGCGTGTTGAGGGGAACACCCACAGTGAAGAATTGTAAAAACTTTTTGTGTATATTTTTGACAAGATATTTGATTACTTAAAAGTATATTTCTAAAGTTGCATTTGGAAATCTGGGGAAAAACTTTTTTTCAATGAACGAATAAATTGCTTGGGGAGCGATTCGAATTCAGACAATAGATTGTTGGTCAATTGATAGGGGGTGTCTCAAATCTTTGTATTCCTCCCCTTGTATCTACAACTGAATAGAATATCTTTGCAATGAGTACTCTTTTTGCAACCATTAAATTGTAAACTTAAAGAGTTTCTGATAAAAGAGAACCCTTAATTTACCCCAATTGTATATAAATCCCCTAGCTTTCCATAGTCAGACTAAGACACCCCCTTAACATTAATGATTTTGACAAAGGAACCGGGTTTTGGTAAGGGCAACTCGTGGAAAAGACAGGTCGATGAATCATGGTGAACTCGTAATCGTAGAAATGTGTAAATACCACGTAACGCTGACAGTGTTCGTGCTCGCCACGAAGTAACAGAATACCGATTCGTTCATTCAGAAAAATAATTAATCGTACCCGTGATCAGCGATGTGCAAAATTCTAAATGAAAGATGAACAATAATTTCGTTACATCTCGCCTTATAACTAAATTATTGTGCCAAATCGATACGAACGAACATCGCGAATAAATTATCATAGGTATGGCTTATCGATTATCTATTATTCGAGTAAAATTCTCCCATCTCTGCTCGTGGTGACCAGTATTCGAACAATCGTGGCACGATCGTCGATCTCGTCGAATGATCGACAAAATTCGTGCTGAACGGGACTCGGGGAACGAAAAATGATATATTGAACGTCGATCGGAACCCATGCTCGAAAGTGATCGGTTTCACGAGGAAACGGAACACGTAAATCGCAGCGGGACGGTGACGTAACAGAAAAACGAAGCAACGGAGTCGTCGCATAAATTATGGTAATGAAACGCGTCAAGGAATACCGCCCGGGGACACGTAAGTCTAGTTTTACTTTGGGGTATTGCATTCGTCGTGGCGATTTTAAAAATTCAAATTAACATCAACATTATTAGGAATAAATCTCTTAGACGTATCTGCAATCTCGACAAGCTATATACAACTGATACTCCAGCCCTCTTGAGTGTATACTTATCTATAATAATGATAATAGTGCAATTATTAGTAACAACTATTATCTGTAATAATAGTGAAATACGTATTTCATTATTATTACAGGTAAGTGTACAGGATGATCGATCATGGATCGCGAATACAGCTTGAAATTAATGTACAGTACGATACAAGCAGTTTTTTTTATCGTAAAGAAAAGGAAAAGGAACAAAGTCGTTTAATATTTTCTGCAAAAAATAGGAATAATTCTAATCGAGTAATTAAAATTAGCTTATCGGATTTATTTGTAACCTATTATCGTGAAAAGTTATCTGCAGATAGCAGAATAACCATTCATCGATCCGCAAAAACATAAAACACTGTGCAGACGTCGATGAAAAGAGGTCGAAACTAAACAGATTAATCGTCCGTCGTGTTGTAATTCGCTTCGCTGCTGAAAACTTTTAATTGCCAGCAATCAATTTCTAATTAATCAGCTTTATCGTTCGCTGGAGATACAGATTTTGTTGTAGCAGAATTTTACTGGTTTCGGAGTTCAGATTTTACAACCAAATTGTTATTTCAGGATTAATGTACGACGCTATCGCCACCATTCGGTTGAAATATGGTTTTAATATGATTTCGAACGTGAACGCACTTTTTATCGAGAGCTATCCGACCGTAAGATATTTTTAGTGGGAATATAACAGCTCGTTGTCCAAAACGAAACACGCGTTTCTACGTTGATCCCATGTACCACTGATAGAAACTATCGACTGGTACCATAATTATTATTTGCTGGCCTTTTTAATCAGTAAAATAAATACAGTGTCTCGTCTATCTTGCTCGCATTAAATATCTCTGTAACAACCATTACATGAATAAATTTGTTTTCTTATGATCCACACCACCGTGTTAATGAAAATATGGCATCCCTTTAGAAAAAAAGTCGATAACCTTGAAGTTTCATAAAACATGAGTAATAAAAAAATATTTGCTTATCATAATATTTGCCCCAATCGAACAAACGATATTTTTACGGAAGCACAACCATGATTTGCATAATGTTTCCTGACAGCAGGAATAAAAATAAATTCTGCACCGTTCTGGAATAATGCATTTCGCGGAGCCCGTTCTAAACATCCTGCGCCATTAAATTATGTTTTCGCGCGTTCGTGAAATCTGTATCAGAGGCGAAAATAAATCGAAGACGTAAATCGCTGGAAACAAATCTAAATCTGGTCTATGAGAATGTACGCGATAATAAACCAGACTGTGAAAAAGAAAACAAGCAAGAGTATAAAAATCGAAAAAAACGTCTGGATCGATTCAGTTTAAAGTCAAGGTTCCTAATCTCGTAGCAAAGAGAGGCGTAAGTACGTAACGTGCACGGACACCGAACAAATAAACGATATTTTCAGGCGTTCATCAGAAGTATGCGTCGGAATCGTGTTATGGGACTCCGCTGAGAAAAACCCGCAGTTAAAATGGAGTTCTGCAAAGGATACGAGTTTCTGCGCGTGTTACCAAGGCCCGCGAGGCGAATCGTGTGGAAATGGCGAACGAAAAATGGCACGATCGCGCGGGTCGCCGAAAACGATCCCACCGACGACTGTCTGATCGAGATTATCAACATCTTCGTTCCTACGATCGCCATCCTCGTCGTCCTGATCGCCAGCCTTCGACTCAAATGCTACAAACCACGCAAGTAAGTCCGTACGATGAACCACGAAAGCATAAATTAATTTGTAGAGATGGTGTTTAAAAGCAGAAAATATTTGATTTATTTATTTATGGAAATGAAACTGATACGTCGATGGACTCTGATTGCGAGGTACATTTTGATTCGAATATTTGCTAGATGAGATCACTAGCAAATTACGATGAAACAAAAATAAAAATTCTTGACTTCGCGAACGATCCGACGTTAAGAGTTAAAGATAAATGCACGATTTTTAGTAGCAGGGAACGTATTTAGTCCGACGAACGCAAGTTCGAGCACGTGTTCAATTTATTCTGTAAGGAGAAATGCTAGTTGAAGACCTTCGGGGATTCCCCAGAGTTTCAAGTGGGACAACTTTCAATTAACGAAATGTTCCACGTTCGCTTTGGGATGCTCTATGATCCAGACTAGGACCACGTCCTATTTCGAACAATTTGCTCCAATTGACAGAGTTGGGCGTTACTTCGACGAATCCTCATCAAAGACCATTGTTCGAGTGAAATTTTATTCTATGTCTGCGTAACTTGCGGCTGATGTCATCCGTGTTTACTTATTCGGTGCGATAAGTCACTGTCCCTGGAGATTCAGTAATTAGCACGCGAGATGTTCTTGCAACGTATCTGTTTTTATTGCGTTTGCAAGATCGGGCAAATATTTTTAATCTGGTTATTTAAGAAGGAATTTTTTCACAGAAATAAAGAGTTTTTGAGATGCCATTATCTTCATAGTTACATTTTCATGTATTTATACAAAAACGAACTGGATATTTTGCCTTTGCTCGAACTACACCTCGAGCACGAGGAACTAGACGTCTCGTTGCTTCGAACGCTTAGAAATACAGTCGTCTGTCAATAATGAAAAAGTGTCACATAAATTCAGGTATGCAAATGGTTGTTTTACGAGTCACAGACATTGACATTTGCACATTAGCAAATTCCAGCAGTCTAGCAAACGTGTAAAGAATATTTGTATCGCTCGGGCGTGTCAGTAGAATGCAGACGATCATAGTCAGACATAGAATAATGAAAAGAATTCTTCAAACGCTAAACCTACAGACATCTTGGGAACACCAGTGTTTAGAGGAATTTTTTCAGCATTCCGATTCTTTGTTTTCGGCTTATCAACCACCCCTTTTGCAAACAACCGATCATCAACCAAAAGAATAATCGTTTCTCGGAAACTTGGTCGATTGTTTACTCGTGTTAAACAATGACTATGCTCTCTCCTTCCAGGAAACGGCGTAAAATATCCACGTTACATTTCTGACGAGTCTTACTTCTCCCATCATTCCACCCACGATCAAAATTTGTAGAGAAAGAATTTCTTTATTTTTATCAGATCCGTCTCTATAGGTAACGAACGTCAAAATCGAGATGAGACCGAGGTCGGAGACCCTAATGAAAACGTCATTGTTCCCGGAAACCGCGAAAGCCACAGAGAAACACCGCCCAAGTGCGTCGTCCGAGAGGCTCGAATTAATTAACCGAATAATTTACAACACGTGTACTCGCCAGCCACATGCTCTTTCCAAGTTTGCGTCACTCCGACCATTCTGGGAATTTCGATCGACTCGAATAAGATGAGCACGTGTGGTTTAATACTGTTATTAATAACCTCTACTGTTTAATTTTTAAGAATTTTGAACTCCTGAGTGAAGTACATTATGATCCACGTTTGGATCAGCGGGCAATCAACCTATCGAATATTTTGTATAGTCAAAACTATCATGGACATTTTAATATAAGTTCTTCGGAAATTAAGTTACACAAGATTCGCTGGTAGATCAATGGCCGTCGTCTCGAATTCGATCGGACGTTCCTAACGAACGCTTGATCCCGACCAGGGGATTAACTCGCGGGCAATTTCTAGGGATCAAGGAACGACTCTAGATCCGAACGAGCAGAAGTTGTCGCGCGACGAGTCCCGGGACGATAAATTATTACACGTTCGAGCGGAACGGCTAATTAATTTCTTCGAGCCGGACGACTGTACGCGCGCCTCTCCGTAAAAAAAAAAAATAAAATCGAATTCCCGTTTCATAAACGCGACGCGTTCGCAATTACTCAGACATTAATTTCACGATTTTTGTCGAGATACTATTCACAATTTCTGGATCTTACAGATCTCGTTTCTTCGGTACTTTGATCGATCACGAGCCGCGACGCGAATGACAAACTTCGAGTCAGGCTCGCTGGTTAGATTCTTGTTAACGCATTTATCGTCCAGGACGATTTTATCGGGATCCTTCTACTGAATCTACAGCGGCGGGATTATGCATAAACAGGGAAACGTTTATTTTCGAATCCAACCGTCAGCGACGTCATGAAATTTGTTTTTATTCGCCTGGCGACGAATTAAATAGAGTAAACATGTTTCTTTTCCGTTTGAATAGCAAAGTGATCTAGATTAATCTAGAATCTTATTCTCGTTGTGAAGAAAAAGAATTTTCTTTTGTTTTGTTAGAATCGTCGGTGAACTTTTTCCGTTTCACGCGACCAGGACATTGTTGTGCATGTTGCTTCTATTGGTACTTTTCACGGAGCTCTGCGAGTCCTTTCTGACGACCATTTCGTTCTCGTCGATCCTCGCGATCCTCGCGGTCTTCTCTTGCTGGATCCTTCATCGGAGGACCGAGATCAATGGCGGCTACGGGACAGTCTTCACGGCCGGAATTCTCGCCGCGATCGGGTTGTCGCGAGCGTGGAAATTCACCATTTTGTCCGGGTAAACGTCCAACAAATATTTGTCCATAATTAATGCGCATAATATCGAGATTTTAATCTGCTTAGGCACGGTCTGTCGATCCAGCATGTTCGATTTGCTACAACAGCCATCACTGCCGTTCTGTGCGGCTCCTTCGCCATCTTGGATTCTTACACGCTTTATCTCACGGTGAGCGACGTTGCTTATTGCTATAATTACACTGACAAATCGATCCACCGGGATGATAAAATTAACTTGAAAATAAATAAAATCACCTGTCTTCCTCGAAACGTTCGATTTTAAATTATAATAGTTAAAAATGAAAACTATCGATCGCTATCTGAGATAAATGAACACCGTTTCATTAAATATCGCATGAAAATGACTATGTTACTTGGAATACGATTTTTTGGAAAACTTGTAACATCTTAATCTCGATCCGCATCGTTCCCGTGTTCTTGGAAATGCGGTTTACAGTCGGAGCGCTTCTTGCTGAAAGTATCAAGCCAGGAATTAACGACAGAGCGGTACAACCTTATCGAGGAAAGCCAGCTACTTCCCAGTAACCTAGCGCAAATATTTGTTTTACATTTGCTCAGCTTGTTTGAATAATAATGTTTATTATCGCGATCGGGCGAGAGTCGGGCTTATCGAGTGATAACCTTACTTTTCCACCTCCGCGGTTCGAACTAGATCGCGAAAATAGATTTTGTAAGTTTCGCGTTTCCCTTAGCTTACACCCGATAACACGAGATTCCAATCTTCTGGATTAATTCTAATACTCTCAGTTTATTGTCGAAAGAATCCAAAGCGTACAACGGTATAATTAGATTCGATCTTTTTTCTAATTTAATTATACGCTGTATCTCGGGTTCTCGAACGTTTAAAATCTGATTCACGGACACTCTTATCGAGAATCGTATTCCCGCTCCATTTATTTCGCTAATAGGAACATGAAAAATATTTCTTATTACCGCGCACTAGGATCTTCTGTGTCCGCCACTGATTGGAGCCTTTTATTATTCGGAATCTAGCCTACATTTCCTTATCGCGCCTAAGTTATCCGCACCAGTGGCAACTTTTCTCACAGACCGATAACGAACTCGTAAAATAAACCTCGGTTCGTTTGTTTGTTTGTACAGGAAACTTTGCACGATGCTGGGAGCAAAACGTGCCATTTTAAAATTAACAAAAAATTTACGAATATCGTGTGTACCCATTATATAAATTGTTAAAAATTTCTTTCGCGTCCGCGTTACGAGACGGTCCTCTGATGGGTCGCGATCCCCACGGCGGAAAACACGCCCGATTTAATTAGGAAATTCTCGACTGGCGACATTTCCTCCTCCGTGCACTCGAATTGGCCGCGAACCAGACAGCATATTTCACGTCTAATTATAATCGCGTTAAGAACACGCCGCTTCGGGCACCCAAGTGTCTTCGATGGCTCGTAAACGCGGGATTCCAGGCCTGCGTTTGCTCCAAATATATTTCACGTGCACAGATGCACACCCGGCCCCTTGACCCAGTAAAAACAAGCATCCGTATCGTTCAACGAACCGTGCAAACAGATCGTTTTAACACTACCTCGTGAATCGGTCTAATTTTCTCTATCCAGACCAGACGAAAGCGAAGATACTTCATCAGGCGAGTCGAGGACGCCCGAACCGTCTACAGACACTCCGATTCTACTTTCCTCAACAGGATCACCTTCCATTGGGTAACCAAACTGCTTTCGAAGGGCTATGGCTTCCCTTTGGAGTTGCAAGACCTCGGGGAACTCCCCCAAGAGGAGGCCACCGGAACACAATTCGCGAAATTTCGAAGAATTTACGAGGAACACAGGGTAAAAAATTTAGAAAAATTATTTTTAGACACAGAAGTAACGAAACGAAAGAAATACCATGGAATACTCTTGGCCTTACAAGGGTTAAAATGATCTGAAACGCGCCAATCGAGTCTTATTAAAAAGCAAATTTCTTAAATATTCGTTCCCCGTAGAAGGATAAAAGGAAATTGTCCCTTTGGCGATGTTTTTGGAAGCAAGTATGGTTCCCCTTCGCCATTGGAGGCGTGCTGAAACTGTTAGGCGACGCCGCCACCCTCGTCGCTCCAATGACGATTTCTCGGATCTTGGACTACGTTTCTGCCTCTCAAAATGGCACCACGAGTCATCGCTTTCGGGTATCAAACGCACTAGTTCGTAGACTTCGATCTGACAAACTCTCGTCCAAATCTTGGAACATTTTGCGACCTTTCAGGGCACCATGACGTTCTCCGAGGTTCTCCAAAATGGCTACTTCCTCGGACTGCTCGTGTTCGTCTTCGCCATTCTGCAGAGCACTCTGAGCCAGGCCTCCACCCACATTCTCTGCGTCGAGGGGATCCGATTGAAGACTGCTCTTCAGGTACACACTCGACGCTGAACTCGACTCGACTCGAAGACTCTCATTACGATTTGGCATCGCAGGCGTTGCTGTACGATAAAGCTTTGCGTCTGTGCTCGTGGAGCATCGACGAAGAGGAGAATCCACAGACGGACAAGGAGAAAGAGCAACACAGGGGTTACCGAGCCGGTGACATCGGGACCCTGACGAACCTCATATCGGAAGACGCTTACAACGTCATGAGCTTCTTCTGGATCGGACATTACACCTGGGCCATCCCGTTAAAGGTAACTGGAGGATCTCCTTAAAGCTTCCATCGTTTGGTGATTCATTTGCTGACATTAATTTCAGATCACTGCTATAGTCTTCCTGCTCTACACAAAGCTGGGCGTAAGCGCGATCATAGGTGCACTTTGCTGCATAGCGATAGTGACGCCGATGCAACTGGTGCTTGGGAAAAAGATGTCGGGGAATTTCAAATTCGTCGCTGTACGTCTATTTTTCTTTCGTAAATCCAACAGACCCAATTTATTTTCTTTCGTATTTCTACCCAACAAGTGCAAGCGTTGAATTAATTGAAGGAATTTACATAATCGAGGAAACTTCTTTAGAAAGGAAGCGACTCCAGATTGCGTCTGGTGAACGAAGTTCTTCAAGGAAAGAGGCTGGTGAAGCTCAGAGCCTGGGAGGACATCTTCGAGAGGAAGATAAGGAAAACAAGAAACGACGAGTTGAAGATGCTGGACAGAGATTCCTTTTACTGGACCCTTATCAGTGAGTTCGACGTTTCTTTCTTTCCTTGCAAGATAATTCTCTTTCAATTAGAGTAACGAAGGAATGATAAAAATTGCTCTGTGATTAGATTTTCTTACCCACGCCTCCTCGGTTCTGATGACGCTCTTCACTTTCGGCGCCTATTTCTGGCTGGAGGAAAGAACCCTCGACGCTGGAAACGTTTTCGCGAGTTTGGCTCTGTTTTCCCAGCTCACTGTACCGCTTCTGATCTTTCCTGTCATGATTCCTATCGTCATCAACGCTATGGTGAGCACAATTCCATCGACGTTACAAAATTTAGCGATAAATTTATCACTCTTGGTCGTTTCATTCAGATTTCCACGACCAGAATGGAAGAATTCCTTCAGCTTCCAGAGATCCAGAACGTCCTGCCGGATCCTGGCGACAGAAAAATGGACGTCGAGAACGAATCGTCTCGGACGAACTCTGTGGACGAGAGTACTGTGAGTCGAAGTACACTGGAGAAAATAGATGTAGATTCGATAGGGGTTGGTTTGAACTTCGAATACTTCAAGGTAGAAGCCACGAAGGTGCACAGCACCGCGACTTTCGGATCGCTGGACAACATCGAGGAGGACGAAGAGGATGGCCAGTCCTGTTGCTTGAGGGAATTCAAGCTCGACATAGATTCTTCCGTGGACACGGTGTTCGAGAACGATTTGGATATACCGGTGCTTCGAATGAAATCCTGCACATTTTGGGGCACGGACGAGTACCAGCTATCGATCGCTGGCCTCAGCTTTCCTCGTGGTAATTTCACTTCCACTTGTTTTCTTGTTTCTATTTTTTATATTGTTCGAATGAACGAGTCCCAATTTCGTCTTCAGGTCAATTGACTCTTATTGTCGGAAAGACTGGCAGTGGAAAGACTTCTTTGTTGCTGGGAATGTTAGGGGAGATCCAGAGCACCACTGGAACGATCGAGTGGTCCAAGTAAGCGATCCCAAAATTGTCCATCGTTCACCAATGTTTCTTGAATATTTTCTTAACGAAACGTTTCGGAGTCAGAGGTTCGAGGATCGCGTACGTGGCTCAGAAGCCTTGGCTGTTGAACGCTACTTTGAGAGACAACATCCTCTTCGGATCAGCGTACAGATCGCGGAGATATCGAAACGTGTTGAAGGCTTGCGCCCTGCAACCGGACGTCGACATACTTCCGGGCCACGATTTGACACGAATCGGTGAAAAGGGAATAAATTTGAGCGGCGGACAGAAGCAGAGGGTGACCATAGCCAGAGCTCTCTACAGCGACGCGGATGTCGTTATCATGGTTAGTTGAAATCGATACGAAAACTTTCACGCGATGATACTTCGATGAATATTTCTAGGACGATCCACTGTCCGCGTTGGATCACCAAGTCGGTCGACAGATCTTCGATCAAGGAGTCAGAAAGCTTCTCCTGAGAAGCGGGCGCACAGTAATCATGGTCACCCATCGTTTGGAATTATTGTCCATGGCTCATCAGGTATGCTGATCGATTTAACGCAACGTAAGTACAGTCGTGATACATGATAAATAATCCTGAACGTCCAGGTGATCGTTATGGACGGTTGTCGAGTTCGAGCCGTGGGCACGAAGTCAACGATCGAAGAATCGGACCCGGAATTGGCGACCGAATGGAGGCAGGCTGCAACTAGACAGACTGATGAACGTCGTAATCATAGAACTGCCAAGGACAGGTGGTCTCTGGTTAGACTGATATCTAGGATCAGTATTAACGTGAGGAACAAGCAAACCAGCGACGGATCGTGGATCACTGATCAGGATGCTCACGTAGTAAGATCTTTCTTCGATTTGATCGCCTCGCGTGATTTCTCTTTTCATTATTTAGAAACAGAGCACATTGTTTCCGTATTTCAAGCTCTAAACGCGGTTCAGAATCGTTGTAATATGAAGTTACAGTTCTGTGCGCGATTATGTTATCCAAGTGACAAATGTTTCCTCCCGTGAATCCAATTACTGAAAATGGCTACCGCCGTACGGTTAAATCGATAGAGCTCGAACTATAACCAAAGTTGCAAATCTTGATCCAACAGGCGATTGCCTTGGCCGTAATTGATGATCTGTTTCCGTTTAACGATCGATGGTTTGTTCAGACTTGGAATAATCCTTCTTTGCTAGAATCCACCTGTCTTCGTGCCGTTGAGAATGCGACGAGGCAATCTTTCCGGATCGAGATACCTGGCCCCCGATCTCATGGACCTTCCACTGCCCACGGAGGAGTGGAACATCGCGAAAAAACCGTGCAAATCTTATGCAAACGCTGTTAGGTCCAGCAGCCTTCAACCTCGAAGACAGCCACCGCTCGTTCTTAGACAAAACAGCACTCCGACTATACTCGAGAGTCAACACGTCGTTTCTAGGTAATTTAGAATCTAATTTACAGAACCGTGAATTTTCTATCGATCATTACATATTCTACTTTTCCAGGAAAAGGAACAATACTTTCGACAATGGACAGCCGAGCAACGTTTTGAGACAAATATTTTCTGGCAGGTTGGTCGCTCTTATTATGGAACAGAATATTTTTTTAATAATTTTTTTTATAATTCACAGAATTGCCAATGTACACCCTGACGAGACGTCGTCCAACAGGGAAAAAAGTGTCCTGCGTAGGTTGATACCATCCAGTTCCAACAGACAGGTTCATTACAGTGTCAAGAAGTATGACCAGTTATAACGATAAATTTCTTACTTTATTTTGTGGTAAAAAGAATTGAGTAAACATTACCAAATAAATTGTGCATTAGGGTCAACCAAAATCTAGAACATGACCATTTCCCGATCAAACGATTGCTGTTGAAGGACTCCAGGGAAACCGACGAATTCGACGAACAAAAAAAGAGTTAGTAGACGATCGAAACGGCCTCAAAGGGGAGACAGAAATATATTGAAAGATTGTTACAGAAATTTATGGTATGGAGGAGCACGAAGATTCTTACGAGGACAGAAGCGGAATAGTCACGAGAACGATTTGCATGGATTACACGAAAGCTGCTGGTTGGATACCAGGATTAATTTACATAGGGGTTGCAATTTTCTGTCAGGTCCTTCGAGTTTACACGGACCTTTGGCTGAGTCGATGGACGGATCAGAACAACGAGAATTTCGGCCAGGAAGACCAAGATGTAACGTTGATGACTGTTTACATTCTTCAAGAATAGATAATCGATGAGACCATTTAATCGATATTGCGATATTAGTTTAACTAAGTTCTAAAGTACATCGTTGTGGTTCATTTCAGACACTGTTCTACTTCAAAGTCTACATAACCCTTTCCATGGGCTCCATACTTCTATCTTTCGTATGCAACGTCGTGGGACAATGGACGGGAGCCAGGGCGAGGAGAAAGTTACATGAAGAAGCTATTTCCAGGCTACTGAGAGTGCCAATGTCTTTTTTCGAGCACGATCCCGTTGGTAAAATTTTGAACAGATTCAGCGCCGACATGGGTGTCATCGACAAAGTTAGTAACTAACCGATAAACGAACAAATATCTCGCGTTTACGATAAAGGGATAACGTACAATTTTTACATTCCAAAGAAAATATCCACGTCCATCCAAAGATTGACGTTCTTCGTTCTGTTGTGTGGATCCGCGATCATAGTGAACGTGATTATATCACCGTGGTTCCTCGTCGCTGCTCTTCCCACGTGTGCTGCCTATTACATGGTTCAAAGATATTACAGACAAAGCGCGAGACATTTGCAAAGATTGGACGGCAGGTGTGCAATTATTTTTTAGTATAGTCCATCTTAAATTGCAGATAAGAATGTACAATAACTGGATTTCCACTTACTCGATTTCAGCACTCGATGGCCAATCGCCACGCACTTCTCTGAGACCCTCTGCGGCCTCCCGACCTTGAGAGCGTCGAAACAGGAAAACCGCTTCGTGGAGCAGGTGATGGTCTGTCTGGACACCAACACGAACGCGTTTCTGCTTCTGAACGCGAGCAGTCGATGGTTGGGAATCGCGCTGGTAAAGTATACTTCCCGAATCACCGTGAGGTCCCAATAAAATTGATTGACCGCTCAAAGCCACTGACGCGCAGTCCCCACGCGTTACGAATCCGGAGACCAGCGAGGCCAGAGACCCACAACCTCCTCACACTCCTCCATACTTCTCGAACTGTCCCGACTTTGATCGACGATGCCTGAATCCGAACGGAGGAACCCATCTGTAATAAAAATGGAATAAAACGAAACATAAATTTCACAGCATTTTTAAAATAACCAGTTCCAGCTCGCGTAATCTTGAGTGGCCAATTATGTAATCTCGTTTCGGACATAGCCAATGTTTATGACGAACAATTTTTAGGACTACCTAGGCGCAGTAATCGTGGTCACGGCAACGTTTGCAGCGTTAATTTCCGCACAACTGTACCCGAGTCGCGTGACCCCAGCTCTGGTTGGTCTCGCGATTAATTACACCCTCCTGGTACCGATCTACTTAAATTGGGTGGTGAAATTCACCGCGGAGATCGAGATGTACATGGGTAGCGTGGCGCGAATTTCCGCGTACAGATACGCTCCTACAGAAAACTATCAACAAGAGGGTAAACGAAAAGTTTCTGAAAGGATTCATCGATGTTTCTGTCTCAACGACACCTGGTGCACCTTTTCCAGGCTTCCAGGTTCCGGACGATTGGCCCAGGAGAGGCCAGATCACCTTCGAGAATGTTTCTCTGAGACACGATTCGCAAAGGGAACCAGTTATCTCGAATCTGTGCCTGAGCATTCCAGCGGGTCAAAAGATCGGTATTTGCGGGAGAACCGGAAGCGGAAAGTCTTCTACGGTGATGGCGCTTTTTCGACTGCTGGAGATCACTCAGGGACGCATTCTGATCGATGGCGTAAACGTTAATCAGATTTCTTTGACCGTGCTGCGCTCGAGGCTCTCGGCGATTCCTCAGGACGTGATCATGTTCAGTGGCACTGTTAGGTAAATTCTAATTAACCGACGAGTTCGGGAACTTCCGAGTTCGTGGCGAGTTTCCCAACTCTGTGTAACGTTTGGCCAAGTGTTTGAGATGGGTAAACGTGCACTGTCATCGACGTTTTCAGAGAAAATTTGGACCCCCGTTCGGAGCACGAGGATCGAGAACTCTGGGATGCTTTGGAAGTAGCGCAGATCAAGGACGTTGTGGCTTCGCATACGGAAGGACTCGGTGAGTGAAAATTTAAAATCAGCGAAATATTTAATAAATATGATTCTTGGGGTGAATAGATTTCGAAGTGCGCGAGGGGGGTGAAAATTTCTCTTCGGGGCAACTTCAGCTGCTCTGCATGGCGCGCGCGATCCTCCGGAAGTCCTCGATCGTCGTCCTCGACGAAGCAACCAGTGCTCTCGACGCGGCCACCGAGAAGTCCCTCTTGAAAGCAGTTTCGATCGCTTTCGAGAACAGAACTGTGATTGCTATCGCGGTAACTACGCGTCGATTACCTTAACGCTCTTTGCATTCGTCTCCAAGGAAGAAATATCGTTCGTTTTACGATTATTTTGCAGCATCGAGCGACAGCGTTATTGGATTGCGATCGAATAATAGTCTTCCACGAGGGTACGATCGTCGAGGACGGTTCCCCGATGGATCTAACGAGGCGACAAGCTGGATTTTTCGCGAATATGCTGAAATCCACCGAACAGTATGTTCCTAGGACTGATTCGAAAAAGAAAAGGGATTGCTGAAGAAGATTACGAGTAGCTACCTTTCGACTCGATTGTGAGATTTATTTTTGATAACGAAAATAAATGTGTAATACACACCAACACGAGTCGTTGAATTACTTTGTATATTGTAGGTGTATCAAGAGGGTCGTTGATCGATCTCCATGCATGCATTTCTTAAACTTTTTTCACACCTTTTTAAGAAACCGAATTATTAAACGCCTTCATCGTGTGCAACACATGATTTTAGGAATGTAATTTGTCATTCTTAACGTAATTTATTATAATAATCGCTACACGATTTACATAATAAAAAATATATTTTAATAAAAGACATGGTTTTTAATATTGTCTGCGACTTTAATCTATATACCTTCTATTTGTTGTTCGAAATATTTATCTAGATAAGAATTTCTCCCATCTCTGGATTAACTTTCGAAGAACGCGAGGAACGAAGAACGATCCTATTAGTAACCGCGAAACGTACTCGAAAAAGTACGCTCTTATCGTGGAAGTATAGCTTAGCAATCTGCTCGATAATCTACTGAAAGATAATCCAATGGAATAGTCCATTAGCAAACTGTTTTGGCGATCGTATCGATCGTAGATAATTACGAGGTTACTTAATGTGTACTGGTCGCCTAAATTGTGTCACTCCAAGTTCTTTGGTTCTTTCGTTTATCTAATGGTGAATGTATGAAATGACTAACGAAAGTACAGATGAAAGATTGACGAACGATATTCCGTTTTCTGCGTTCTATAAATACGTTAAGCCATCGTTATTTTGATTAAAACCACCACGAGGCATTTTAAACCGTTCCAGTATGATCGTAAACCATCATCGTTACTAATTAAACAGACTCATTTCTCGCAATAAAACATCCATAAGAAATAATATTATGCATTCATGAATTACGAACTCAGTTTATTAGTGTGCAATTTAATTACTCCTCTGGCGAAGGAGCAATTTATAGTTTGCCTTGTAAGGTGCTCTACGAAAGACATTAACGCGATTTACGTGCACGGTCTCTAAAGAACTACTTGACCAGTCGACATCAATTAAAGACAAAACTAAAAGATTAGAAAAGAAAGTACTTCTTTTCTTTCAGAACCGTTGCAACATTGAAATGGTATTTTATCAATATTTCTTCTATTTTTATATTATCTCAAAAATATCGATGGCTTGAGGGCATCTTTCGTGTTTCGAGAGTGCACGCAGAAAAGACATGTTTTTCTTATCGCATCGTGCGTCAATCTAATTAATCAATCAGCGAAAGTACGTGTAAAATTTGAGGAAGACCCGATCTGCACTTTATTCGAAAAAAATTCTCAAAGATGAATCATTTTTCGAAGCATTGCCTATGACGTAACATAAGATTGTCTAATGTAAATATTGAAAATATTTCTTAAAAGCTGTTTGTACATTTAATTCGTGGAAATAAAATTAATTTCCATGAGAAATATCGCCGGTAAGGTAACATAACTTCCTAAATATGCAAACTGGATCACACAGCGAGCATTAATTATTCCCAACAGCATCGTACACTTTCTCAAAGAACAAAAGCCTTCGTCGAGAATACCAGCAGCTAGGAATAAAGAAATTTCACTTCGATCGAACGAACCTTGGAAATAAATCATTTTGTTTCTCATCTGTTTTAAAGTTCTGCCCCGTCTCGGTTTAGTTAACATTTCTACAATTTAATTAAAATGAATTCTTTCGACAGCGACAAGTGCGAATTTTCGCGACACGATTTAGGCAACTTTCCCCTAACAGATACCGCCGGTCAACGTATCGCGACGGATAAAGTGTCAAACGATAATAATTACCAATACCCCCACACACGTCGTATCAACGATGGAAAACGTGCGCGTGTTTTTCTGCTAGTGGCTTCGAGACCTGCCTGTCGATCACACGCGCGGCGTTCGCGATCGAAAGTCCATCGAATCCACGGATCCGTTTCGATCCTTCTGCAGGATGTCGACGTACGCTCAGACCTTCGACTTTCTGCCTATTTCGTCGACGGTTCGACTTCAATGACACCGGGCTACGCTTTCACCTCTCGGTGCCTCCTCCTAGCTGCGCAAGAAAACGCGCGTTAAAAAAAAAAATGAAAGCGCCTCGTTGACTCCGAATTGCTACCATCTATCAGCCGTACGCGTAATCGTGAACCATTGATACGGACAATGAATCTCGAAAGCGGACTCCGGACGACGCGCGTCGACCCAAAACTTTTGTGAATCGACGAAGACCGTTTCAGGAGTTACAAGACACCTTGAGACGTGAGTACTTCCGGCGAACGGTAGCGGACGTCCGTCTTTTATTTTAATTCTAAATCGATAGCTTGTTTTACGAGAATCGTAATTGAACTTTTTGTGCCTCGCTGTTTGTTCGCATTCTCAACGTGTAAATAGACAGTAATGGCCTCTTAAAACATTTAATATATTTTAATGAATACATTTAAAAACGTGCTGTTAACAGAGTATGTTAACAATGGATTAACTACGATAAATATATTTTGTTAAGTAATAATAGCTTTCACAGTGACAGATAGAACTTGACGATTAATCTAGAAAAAAATGATAGTGAAAGGGAAAAGTATCTTTTCCTCGAGATCATTATGGATCCGTGAAAAAGCAGGACACGCGTGATCTCCGGATGAGGTTAGATCAAAAACTACGATTCCCCGGTCAATTACATGAAGTGTATACCGTTTAATTGCAATGTTGCTCGCGGAGACGCGACTCCTTGCGACACACTCGCGAAAGAACTGGAGCGCGAACGTTTTTACTTGGTCGCTGATTCACCAGGTAGCCAGGTAATCGTAATTTTTATTACGTCCACGAAGAGTGAAGCTGTCACGAGCTGTTTGACGATTATACCTTTCTTTTTGTCTTCTTCGAACTCGACGGTAACGAACGTGCACACAATATTTTAGAGTTCATAATTTTATAATCTGTAATACTCGAGATGATCTAGACCACGTGAAATTCCATTCTTCTCTTGAGATTTTATACAAAATCTGTCCCATTGCTTTACCTGTTGTATCTAGGTCGGAAAATAAGTAAACGATGTAAAACGGCGTGTTCGTAGAAACAGCTGCTTCGTCGCGATAAAGGACTGTCAGGTTCGTTGTAAAACAAAGAAAAGCGGCTTAACGATAAGAGACTAGCGTTCCGAAGATAAGAAAATAGAAACTAGGAAAACCGGTCGGCCATCGTTGTCTTCGAATCGCAACGTGAATCAGTGATCGATCGATAACGATCTAACGGTGATTATGTATTATGAACGGTTTCTCGATTCTGATTCTTTTGTATCGATTTCAATTAAACGTCGAATATTTGTAATGATCGCTGACGCACGCTCGATCAAAAAAGCCTATCGATGAAATGCTGTGAAAGATCGATCGAACGTGATTGGAAAACGATGTTCGTGATTCGAGAAGCTCGTTAAGTCTTTAACGTAAACACAAAATCAGCTTTGTCAAGGATCGCTCGGTAACGAAAGGAAACCGAGCGAAGTCAGTAATTCAAGGTCGACTTTTTCTCTTGGCACTTCCACGATACGAGAATGCGGGAAAGCCTTGAAAGACTCGTGGATTATTAATGCAAAATAATATATTCTTGGCCGCGATTGCGATATCTGTTCTTCGTAGATCTCGAGCTACAACGTTTCAAAATGTGAAACAGTTTCGAAGACCGGGCATTTCTCGATGCAATTTAAACAATTACTCAAAAGCAGATCCACCGACCTATTTAACGAAACGAGAGTAGGACTCATTAGATAAGACGACCGTGCGTGTACCTGCCTGTTGACACTGCGTCTCTTTGTTATCGGCTAGATAAGATTTCTGCGTCTTTGTCGAACCTGAGACATCAGTTTCACACGTGAATTCAGCGAGTGCAGCTGATATCGTCCATCTCCCAAAAATTGCATCTTCTCACGCAGTGTTCGATCCACGCCAGAATAGATTTACCCGCGTATTTCTACTGTTATCGGAGGATCCCAGCGTCCGTCGATCTGTAAGTTTAAAAATCTGTGAGTTTAAACACTTCGTCGACCGTGAATCACGGCGTACTGAACAAGAAACATCAATAATAACGAAAAAACGATACGTTATGCTTCGTTAAAGGCTTCCCGTATGCACTGGCGATTTATCGCTTGTATCTAATCGATCAACGGAAACGACATTCGTCGTCAGATAAAATCGTGCCGATAGTGCGTTGCAATTATATTTCGACGAGAGAACGTCGATCTATAATAGATATCGCTTTGAGCGTGCCGCGGTTAGGTTGAGTCCCGTTACGCAATTAACGAGTTAAAGCAGAACCCAGACGATCCGCGAAACGACTAAAGAAACGAAAATATTGACACGGCTGGCACGAAACAATTTATGATCGCAAAGTTTCGTGCTTCAACGCGTAAACCGTGGACGACGATCATCGAGCGAAGCTCGGTGAATTCGACCGCGATAAAGCAATCAAGGTAAACGGGGCAATTTAAAAGGAAATTAAACGCGATAACGAAACGAAAATATTAGCAGGGCCTAAAAATAGGCGGTGTACGTTCAGCCAATGGAATCCGTTTCGCGGGTGACGTCTAACAACCGACCACGTGGTCGTCTATTACGCTCGAGCTAATTACACTTGCGAGTCGCAGCTGATTAAACGGCGACGGTGACTAAAGGCCACTTAAAACGATGTTACAACAATGTTTTTTTTTATGGAGAACAATCGGTTTCGAAACACACGCACGAACGTCGGTGAACGGTCCCAAGCACATGCTAATTATCAATCGCGTTAACGCGGAACGCGTTTTGCCAATCGTTCGTCGGTTTTCTGGAAAACAAAACCGTGTACATTATATTTTAGTGAGTCTCGTGCATAATTAACGTTCGAGAAACAGAACATTCGGCAGATCGTTTCGCTGGGATACAACAGAGACTCGATTCGTTCTACCAAGTATGTAACAACTGTTTTTAAATACAATCATTACAACATATGGATATACGTTAGAGTGTCAAACAGAGTATTAAACGTTTGTGAGTAAATTTATATATCACGATTTTACCAATTATTTTCATTTAAAAGAGAAACAAATAAACTTGAACGTATCAAAATCCATCGTATCATCGTACAAGAAGATGGCCTTTGTGGATAATTAATATTTCCATTCCTTCCTCGAGTACGATTTGCTTAAACAAAAGTACACAGAAGCTTACGAAATGGATATTTTGTCATCCGTAAATGCCAACTCCTTAAGGGGTCATTCTGGTTTATCGGGCCGAAAAGTGAGGTAAATTCTATGATTAGAAAATTCTAATCATTAGTAAATTCTACGGTTAAAAACGCTGTTTTTCTTTTACGTTTCTTTTAACCGCTGCCATTTTGTTATTTTTTAACAGAAATTGTTCGACGAGGTACGGGCGATAGCGACATTCATGCCGATTAAAAATCATGTTCATTTTCTTCTTTCAGATAACCCTGAAGACTGTAATCACCTACGCCAGCAACTTAGGTTTTTTTTTCAGTGTTATATTTACGCTAATAGAACACTAACAATAATAATTGTTTATGTATAACAAAATATTTTTCATAAAGCCAAAAGATAGTACAATAAATACTACATGTATTTATTTCAATATATAAAGTATTTAAATCAGAAAAAATTCATAGAATTTACCTCACTTTTCGGCCCGATAAACCAGAATGACCCCTTAAACAACGTCGATGAAAATGGCGTCGATAGATCGTAACCGAACTAAACAGTGCCGGCGTAGCACGCAACAACTATCGAACGCAATAGATCTTAGCCTTCCCGTAATCGAATCCGCCATCGCGGCGATAATGGGCCAAAGGAACAGATCGCTATCGTTTCTTCGTTAATTTATCGCGTTCATTGCGTCGCATACCTGTCGTTCGCCGCGTTCGACCGGCGATACTCGATGTTGTGCAACGAAAATTACGAAACGTAACATCCTCGCGATTATGTAAAAAGAAACGAAAAAGAAAAGGCAACGGGCGACAAATATGCCGCGACGCTGCCCGGCGATGACGGCTTCAATTATTGCCAATCTTCGACATAATTACCAGCCTCTAACGAGACAGGAAACGTTCCTCCGAACGAACACTGGCGCAGTTAGATGCGATCGCGAACGGAAACGAACGATTTTACAGAATATCGCTGTTTCACGCTTGGTAATCGAACATCGGACTAACGACGAAACGTTCAAAGGGTGAAAATTATTCCTTTTTTTGTATTTTAAATCTCTAAAGAATTGAAAAGTATCGCTTTGCCAACGAACGATTCAAGAAGGCGACACGCCCATTCGAAATTCACAAATAATTTCCACAAACAAAAATTGATTCTGGCAAAAATATTCCCGGATAACGAAGAAGATTATCGTGGGGCAATGATTTCTAGGAACGCGCTCGATTTGCCTGCAACTTGCTCAACAAACAGGTTGTAAATAACATTTGTGTAGATCCTCCTCGCATAACTAATCAAACATCGTTATCGCTCTTTTAATACCGTACAAACCGACCGTGTTCTGCGTAAACGAGACTTCGGTACCACTTCGAGAATCTCTTTGTGTTTTTTTCAATCGTTGACAAATAAATTTTCTAACGATTCTTTCTTCGATCGATAAACTTTATCTCCCGATCGGATTCGAGCTTTCGAAACGAGGAGGTATCAATTAATTTCGCCTCGCGTTGCATACACGTATGCACGTTCCCCATCGTTCCTTCTTGAGTTACTTAAGCGAGAGGCTATAGCTTTTCGCGAACGTGCAAATTTTTTCCGCCAGCCGAACGCGACTGTGTCGAACCAAGACGAACGAAGAAAACGCGATATCGCCCAGTTCACGATAAGATCGACTACAGCCTTCATTAACTTCGACGTTCGTCAACGACAAGCGACTCGGAGATAATCGTAGGAAATTACGTAAAGGAACTGGCTCGAACATCAAACCGTTCGAAACGGACTCGTCCAAGAAATCCTAGAAACGCGAGAAATTTTTATTTCGCTCTTTAGATACACAAAAATTCTGTCACCACCTCTAAACTTGAGGTCCAGATTCTTTATTTATAGTCAATTTTGTTAATATGCAGCATTTAAGACTTCTGAAAGCCCGTAAATGAAAAGGAAATCGGTAACGATGTTTTACATTTCGTGTACACAGTTTTAAAAATAGTGTTTCGAAAAAAACATGTTTAAAGTTTCACGATTGTACCGTACGTGTGTATGGCTGGCGCTAACGGGCCATAAGTTGTACAGTAAATAAAAATTTCGTTGTGGAACCGCTCGTATACTATTTTCAATGCTTCAAAGTTTTTAAGTTCCGTTCCTCTTAATTCTCTATTACGTTGATATGCAAAATTTGCTGCTTAATACCTTACGTGTTCTTGCAGGTATAATTTAATCCATTAAGATTTGAAAAAAACCAGAGTGTCGAAACGTAAATTTAAAAACTATGTTTGATGGCTTGTACCAACTCGTTATAGACGTCGTATAAGTAAAATAAAATTTCGATTAGTATCTACCGTCATTATTTTAATTAAACCCACAGTAGTACCGCGTATCACCTTCACCTTTAACTGTTCGCGTGTTTCGTCGAAATATTACGTTCCATAAATCACATTGAAATATCTTTCCGTTTTATTACTGCCGGGCATTTAATTAGTTTTAATTCGCGCTTTCCCGATTAATAGTCTGTTAACGTTCCCGATTTTCATTCTTCAATCTTCATTTTCACCGTAACAACGAACGGAAAACAGACCGTTGAACGTTCCTAACAACACTGGTATGCAGTTTTAAAAAAAGGACTCTAGTAATACTCCGTTATCATTATCAGTCGTTGTATATACAGATAATGTGAAAAATGAAGGCGAAACACACAGGGTTGTGAAGAAACATAAAAAAAAATAACGAAAATAATGCTCTTGTCTGAATAATTATCTACTTTACGGTAATGGTCTGTTAATAATAATGTATGTAACTTTCAGTAGTCCGTCTAATCAATTATGATATGGAAAGAGTGGAAGAGGTTTATATCTCATCCTTTACTTTATCACACCAACTGTCATCGACATTCTGTACCAAAACTTACTATTAAGCACACGATCGTTAAATAAATAACACAGTAAAGCTGTACTTTCGATTTTCCGCCCGATTTCGTCGCTTCTTCCTCGAATCAAACATGGCGGATCAAGTTCAACGACGATTTCCGTACGAAAAATTCGATCACGATCGTCGAGGAAATTTTTCAGCCTCGATAGCGGCGAGAATATACCCGTCGCGGGAACGTGCTAATACGCCGTGACGTCAGCGAACATTATATCGTGCATCGAACGTGATTAGCATAAGCATGTGACCAGGAGTAGAGCGTGCCGCGTGCTCGCCGCGAGACTTCCGTCAGCGGTGTTTCGACGATCCTCGATCGAAGAGGAGGAACGGAAATAAAGCGTGCACGCGCTCCGGGATCTAGCGTCCGTCGTTCAGTTTCAGCCTCGCGTCGAAGCGTCTCTTAAGTAATCCGTGCAATTACACGTCTCGCGGTCCGCGCCGCCAAATATTTGCGACTATTCGCGGGCAATAAAAGAGACGCGATAAAGCGTTAAGAATTCGTTCGCGAAACCGCGCTCCGTGCAAACGATAAGCGCGCCTCTTATCTTAATTAACGACGATCGTGATCGGGACTGCGACCTGCGGAGAATTCGAGTCGTCGCGCGCGAATCGAATCGAACGGGCCTCGATCGACGCGTCGTCGATCCACGAGAAGAAATAGTTACCGGAGTTAAAGGTGAAATTAACACGCATCAACATTCGCGGGCATCGATTGCACCGTAGATCGCACAAAACAATTAAAATTCGATCGATAAAATATTGGAAGCTAACGACACCGTTATTCTAATCCATACAAGTGTTTCGATATTATTAGATTCTTGCAGGCGTCAATGTCCTGCTCACGGAACGCGTCATGATTATACGATATAGTTTCTATACGTGACAATTTGGTGATTAATGGATTATAAAAGGGTGATTCCGTCGGCGTGTTTCAGGTGTTAAACGACCGTGCTTTCGATATGCCCTGGACGAGGAAAGTATGATGATGTTTTCGTGCTTTCCGCGACCAAGCATCCTGGGACAGAGGGGTAGCATAAAACTCACCCCTCTGCCAGGCACGGAAGATCCGAACGGCGTGATCGGAGTGAGGATAGTAAGCGATTTCTCTTCGTAGATGCGATTTTTTAGCAAAGAACGCTCGGGTGATCGTTGGATTTTGTTCCCTTGCAGAACGGAAACTTGAAGAGCCCGGTGGTGACGAGCTACAAACAATCTGGGGAGCCGGATCTAACTCATGGCGTGGTGAGTAATTGAAAGAATACTGTTTTTATTAAAATTGTGAAAAGAAGGCGCGACCTATCCATCTGTCTGCTCGGCTGAAATGGAACAGTGCACCGTCATGCATAAACCATATGCAACGTGTACCTAATATTCTAATGAAACGTTTTCCAATAATTCATGCAATCGACTAAAGAAATTAGCATAAAATTGACTTTTTAAACTCCCATTAAGGAAAACAAGAAGTTATTAAAGATTGTGTACGAACAGTTTAATGATTCTTCCACCTGTAAAAAACTCACCAAGTATATCTAATACGTAAACAAAAGAGTATGTTAATTAAATCCTTATGGAGGAACGTCAACTAGTGAATAGCGAGATTCTGTCTTTTGCAGATACGATCATTACCTGGCGTCGCGGTGTCCAATGGGCCCAAGCCAATCCTAAACTCCACCGGGAAAAGCAAAGCACCGCCCCCGCCTCGACAAGCCAACAATCATCTTTCGACTCATCACGAGAACGATCAGGAAGATGTCAGAAACTCCGAAAACTCTGATCAGCCCACGCACAATCCCAGGGGCGGTGTCATCGGCAGGACCCCGACGCCACCCTCCGCCCCAACCCCCGTCTACGAAAAGGATACGAAGTAATTTCTGAAAGAAAAATAATTATAATCTAAAAAACAATAGACGATACAATTGAATTTGTAACCGATTCTTTCTGCTGCAGATGCAGACGACAGATCAAGAAAGCCATTTTGGAGAACGAGTTCCTTGGAAATCTCGAGGACAATCAAGTGGAGGCCCTGGTGTCCGCCATGTACCCGAAACAAATACCGCCGAGCACTTTGGTGATTCGAGAGGGCGATATAGGTAACGCCTAATCGATACATATTCCGATAACGAACAACGATCTAAACACTGATCTATCGAAAACACTTCAGGCTCCCATCTTTACGTTTCGGCGGAGGGGGAGTTCGACATCTATCAGGGCAACAAATTCCAGACGAGTTTCGGACCAGGCGTCGCCTTCGGGGAGATTGCTTTGCTGTACAACACGAAAAGGCTACGATCGATCAGTGGTAAATCGCGTTACGATCAAGCAATAAATTTATTCGCGATAAAGGTCTGCATCGAGACGATTGCAATTTTCAGTGAAAAAATTCGGGAAAGTATGGGTGCTCGACCGATCCGTCTTCCTCACTATAATGATGAGAACCGCCCAGGAGAGGGTAGAAGGCAACGTCCGGTTCCTTCGACGCGTTTCCGTTCTCCAGAAGCTACCGGAGCCGAAAGATCACCTGCTCGCGAAGATTTCGGACCTCATCCGCGTGGTACGTCCCCTAAATTCCAATGGTCTTGGTAAAATGTTCTTTTAAAACCTGCAACCATCAAAGAGGTGATACGTTTCTTCTAGGAATTCTTTCCTGCTGGGGCAAAAATAGTAAGGCAAGGAGAGAAGGGCGACAAGTTCTACATAATCAGCGGAGGCAACGTCAGGATCACGAAGGACACCCAACACGACGGCGAAGAGGAACTGGTGGTCCTTACCAGGGGCCAATATTTTGGAGAGAAGGCTCTGTACGACGACGAGGGTGAAAATCGTCGACACGCCAACGCTATCGCGCTCGCGCCTGGAGTCGAATGCTTGACCTTAGACAGAACGTAAGTTCTCTTCCTGGGATCTCGTTACCTCAGCTTCCTATTGAGATAAAATTAAATTAACCTCAGGTCCTTCTTCAACTACTTGGGAGGTCTCGACGAGATACGCAACAAAGACTGGGTGGCGGAGTACGAGAAGCAGAAGAGATCGTTGACACCGAGAAAATGGACCAACGAGTACTCGAAAATCACTCTGAACGATTTAGAGACCAGAGGCACCTTGGGGGTCGGTGGATTCGGTCGCGTCGAGTTGGTCACCCTGCAATCGGATCCCAACAAGAGTTTCGCGTTGAAGAAACTGAAGAAGAGGGTGATGGTCGAGCAACAACAACAGGAACACGTGTTGAACGAGAAGCACATCATGCAAGCCTGTGATTCTCCATTCGTATGCAAGTTAGTAAAATTCTGTTCGATACGATCAAACGAAGTTCAAATAATTTATATTCGATTCTCGTACTCGTGTCTAGGCTCTATCAAACGTTCAAGGACACTAAATACGTGTATTTCCTGATGGAGGTGTGCCTTGGCGGAGACTTGTGGACGTCCCTTCAGAGGAGACGATATTTCGACGACGGCACCGCACAATTTATGGTCGGTTGCGTGGTGGAAGCTCTCGATCATCTTCACTCGATGAACATCATCTACAGAGATTTGAAACCAGAGAACCTTATGCTCGACACTCGCGGATACTTGAAGCTGGTAAGCTTTCTACGAATTTAAATTACTTGGTATTTAAACGTAACCATCGATCATTCTTTCAGGTTGACTTCGGTTTTAGTAAGAAGGTCGGACCCCAAAAAACGTGGACCTTCGCTGGCACGCCGGAATACGTGGCACCGGAGATTATTTTGAACAAGGGACACGACAGGCAAGTGATTTCAAAAATGTCGAGAGAAATGTCCTTTCTTTGACTGATCATTCAACGTTTAAAAGAACTAGGGCACTCCTCTTTGCATCTATCTAGCAATTTTGAACTGATCGAACAATTTGTTTCGTGCTCGAAGGGCGGTGGACTATTGGGCCCTTGGGATCTTGACTCACGAGCTACTGGTTGGCAAACCACCCTTTCGAGGCTCCGACCACATGACCACTTACAACAAAATCCTGAAGGGTATCGAGGTGGTCGGGTTACCGAGTATCGTCAGCAGGAACGCGAACAACTTGATCAAGAAACTTCTTCGTCTGAATCCCTCGGAACGTCTCGGGTACCAAAGAAACGGCATCCAAGATATTCGAGAGCACAAGTGAGTTGTTCGCAAGTAGAAACCACTCAGACCCTGTAACACTACACACGATTTTGTTAACACTGTGCAATGGGAGAACTGTATAACTGTTGAAGAAACTACGAACTTTTTTTAACGAAATTTTGTTTGTGCAGGTGGTTCCACTCTTTCAACTGGCAGTCCTTGCAGAGACTAGCTCTGCCAGCACCGATTGTTCCAACGGTATGAAACGTTTGCGAAATATTTGTGAAATTATACTAAGAGATTACGGGCAGGAAACATAAGACAGTCTTTATTAACTCCGATAACCAACGAATAAAAATGAAATATCGTAAATAATTGCATGACTAACGCTGGAAGACTCTACAATGGAATAGTTAAACCTCGTAATTTTATAAACGTGGTATGCTTCGAGTGGCAAAAGTATGAGACCATCCAATAAGATTGTGCGTATTTTGTTTCACAGTAGATTTCTTAAATAATTTTTGGCAAACTTGAGAACAGGTACCTTATTTTTTCCAGCCCGTCATCGTGACGTGATTCCTTGGGATTTCTATAATTGTTGCTCGATTTCGATGATTTTGATTGTTTCCAGGTACGGAACCAAACCGACACGCGAAACTTCGAAAGGTATCCACCGGATCGCAATATTCCGCCTGACGAATTCTCCGGATGGGACTCGAGCTTCTGATGGGGAAAAAAAATTTACCCGATAACATCAGGTGTACGTGCCTTATCCGTCGAAAGAACGATAAGAGTGAACAAATCGTGGAAGTGCAGTGAAAAGGATTCTTTCAATGACAATCGTTAAATACAAGTCTACCGATAATAGGATTATTGCTACCTTGACCAGATTTAGTTATCATCGACGAGTATATCAAAAAACTTTTAACTGACCTATTACGTGCTGATTAAATTATAATTGCCACTTAGGATCGGTTTGTGTCACGAATTTGATAAAAGATGCTTAATAGTATTTGCTATTGGTCATTCTGCCATGAAAAAATCGAATGTTGTTTCATGAATATTCTCTGTCTCATCAAATTCGTTATACAGGATGTTCGGCCATCCCTGGGATAAATTTTAATGAGAGATTCTAGAGGCCCAAATAAGACAAAAATCAAGAATAATTTGTTAATTGAGGATTCATGAAAAAGTTATTAACGAAGAAGTAAAGAATTTTTTTCTCGAAAGTGGATAAGGATTTCGGAGGTATATTTATTCACCAAAAATGATTGTAATTGAAAGTAAAAATAATTTTTCCAGAACGATATAAAAATTTTTTTTTCGCCGAAAAAAGGCAAATTAGGCCCTCTCAATTTTCCTTAAAAATTCGTTTTTCATTTTTAATTCATTTGGTTGACGCTGTACAGAAAAGTTGTTTAATATTTTTTTGTAGGTATTTATGAGTTCTACTTCCATATTAAATTTCAATGAGATACCTTTACTATTGTAGGAGTTATGACCGTTCGAAAATTGAATCATTTTTATGGAGTTTTTCTAACTTTACGAGGTCAAGGAACAACTTTTTCAATATTGTTAGAATTCCTATACATTCTTCACTAAAATATGCGTTGTTTGCATTTTGAAACACTAAAATCCTTCAATCCGTTCAGAAGTTATGACGTTTTAAAGATACGCAAGAAATTTTGAAATTACATTTCTGGCCTGAAATTATATTTTCGGTAAGGAATTTTTTTCTCGAAACTGGTTAGGATTTCGAGGGTATGTCTATTGACCAAAAATGATTGTAATTGACCCCCGCAGCCGAAAATAATTTTTCCAGAATTATTTGAAATTTTTTAATAACTTTTTAACGAAACTTCAATCAAGAAATTAATATTTGTAGGATGGTTAAGCGGAAAAACAATCTAATGTTTGTAAAAAGACTTTATTTACGTAAGTTGTCTCCAAGGAGTCCGGACTAAGACTAGCCTTTGCCTTCACTCGGATCTCCTTAAAATACCCATTCACACACATACTCATACATACACAACCTGGCCCCGGAGGCACGTGTTCGGTGACACGTGTTCGATGACACGTGTTCAATGACACGTCGGTACCGATTGTCGGTAGCGGTGCCGATTGTCGGTAGCGGTGCCGATTGTCCAACGGCGGCATGTATAATTGCCTACATATTCTTGATTTTCGTCTTATGTTGGCCTTTAGAATCTCGCATTCAAATTTTTCCCAAGGATAGCCGAATACCTTGTATAACCCGACTCGATTGCGCAACGTCCTTGTATATGCACGTTTAGGTTTCGTAGACAAAATACGTGTTCTAAAAGATACTCCGACGATCGAAAACAACGATATTTACAGCCGTTATTGTTACAAATTGATGATAAATTTATACCTGAATTAATAAAAAGTTTAAAAAATGTGTGCGTAAATACATGCGAGTTGACTATGGGGAAGGGATTGAAATTCATTTCTAAATCTGTTGGTAATGTTGCGAGTGACACGAAAATGGTAATGGGGTTTCGAGACCCCAGAAAAATGGACCGAAAAAATACATTGGGTGAAAGATCTACTCGTATACCTCCTCTGTGCTGATACATTGAGTTCAATAAATACTACTATGATAAAAACCCTTCCAAAAAATGCATTCATTTAATCTGACGCAAACCCTCGATAACATGATACTTATCGATTACATCTGTAATCTTTGTTGGTGACAGATCGACATTGCAATTCGTTAGAGATAAGATCAATATGCTTTATCCTTCCTATTAAATGTCAGTCTATCATAGATATTCTTCGTACTAGTTTCACACAAAGAGATTTACAAATTTTTACTCATCTTCTATGTTAAATTTTGTTCTCGACTCGTTGTAATAATTAAATTATACTCGATAGCGTAAAATAATTATATATTTCGTCGAGAAACGTCGCGATGCATAATCTGTGCTTTCGAAAGGGCTTTCGAGCCAACATACATTTGTTTGGGTCCAAGAGACGTGTCAGCGAGGAATGTTACAGGGATTTGTCCAATCAACGAAAACGTGGTGTCATCGGTGAAGTAAACCTGTCATCCGACACACAAATCAACGCCTTCAAGAAGGACGAAAAGTAAATGGACAGTTTGTAAATTATTTCCCTCGTTCGCCTGCGAGTACAACAAATTCAATGAATTATAGGACAAAGGAGCTCATCAGAGGCGCCATTCTGAAGAACAAATTTCTGAACGATCTCGACGAGTCGCGAATAAATACCCTCATTTCAGTGATGTATCCCAAAAACGTTAAATCCAATACGCGAATAATCCACGAAGGCGAAACTGGTAAGTGATCGATTCGCGAATGCAAAGAAACAGGGATGTAAATCAGGTTTAACAATCGTTTTATAGCATAAAGCACAATTAATCGTTACGTATCGGGTTAGGTTCTCACATGTACGTTTCGGAAGAAGGCAACTACGAGATCTACGTAGACAACACGTACCACGGGAGTTTCGGCCCTGGAGTTGTTTTTGGGGAACTGGCCCTGTTGTACAATACGAAAAGACTGAGCTCCATCGACGGTACTAAAAATCTAATGCTCGACTAACGAGTCTAAAATTTCTATTAGTTAGTTGCGAACTAAAATCTGCCGAACTCTGCTGACGAAATACTCGTTTCTTCCTAAGTGGTTACGAACGGAAAAGTCTGGGTGCTTGACCGACACGTATTTCAAACGATAATGCTGCAGAGCAACGAGGAGAACGTGCAGTACCATCTCAAGCTACTTCGTAAAGTCCCGATATTCAAAGATCTACCAGAAGATGTGCTTCTAAAAATATGCGACCTAATAACAGTGGTACGTATGATATCGTGCAAAGAGTTGAAAAGATCTATGAAGAATATCTATTGCGTCCTTAGGAATTCTATCCTGCGAACTCGTACGTGATACGGGAAGGAGACTGGGGTACCAAGTTCTTCATCGTGAACTGTGGAAACGTGAGAATCACGGCGAACAAATCGCACGGGATGGAGGAGGAATTGACAATACTCAATAAGGGCGATTATTTCGGTGAAAAAGCATTGTACAGCGAGGACGAATCGCGCCGAAAGGCGAACGTCGTCGCGTTGCCTCCGGGAGTCGAGTGTTACACCATAGAAAAATCGTAAATTAAACAAAGGATTCGTTCTAGTACACACTAGAATCCGAGTGTCAAGCCTAGTTTATTTATCGTGACTATGTCTGTTCCGTGTCAGAGTGTTTCAGAATTATCTAGGCGGATTGGACTCCATCAAAAACAAAAACTGGCTGCATCACCAGGAGATGCACGTACCCGACGACTGGGATCCAAAGTTCCAAAAATTGACCTTGTCGGATTTAGTGGTCGAAGGAACGCTCGGGACTGGTGGCTACGGCAGAGTGGAGCTGGTAATCACGGAGTCTATGCCCTATACTAGCTTCGCAAGGAAGAAGGTAAAGAAGTACATGATTACACAGGGTGGCTTCCAGAAGATGATCTACAATGAGAAGAATAACTTGAGACTATGTAATTCGCCCTTCATCTGCAAGTAAGCGCAAAGAGGCTAAGGTCTATAAATCTAGATCAAAGAATCTAAGTTGAGTGTCCTATAGGACTTAGTTTAAATGTTTCTTGACCTACAAGGACCTTGTAAATAGCGATTATTCTAATCAGAAATATTAAAAATAAAACATTCATATGAAGATTAGATTAATTAGTTTGGAGTAATTCTTACAGGTTGCACAAAACTTTTAAAGACAAAAGATATCTCTATTTCCTAATGGAGGCGTGTCTCGGTGGAGACCTAAGGACAGCCTTGCACAGAAAGGGCAAATTCGATAATTCGTCAACCCGATTCATCATTGCCTGCATCGTTGAGGCCCTGCATCACCTTCACTCGCTCGGAATTATCTATCGAGACATGAAACCTGAAAACATTGTGATCGACAGCCAAGGCTACCTTAAGCTTGCAAGTTCCTCGATATACCTAGACCAAACTTTAACTATTTCGTGTTTCTAAGCTAATTTAAAAATTTATTTTACAGACCGATTTTGGGTCCAGCAAAAAGATTTGTGGTTATAAAACAAGAACTTTTGTAGGAACGCCGGAATACTTGGCTCCGGAAATTATTCAGAGCAAAGGATACAACGAGTATAAAAATTTTTATAAGGAATTTGTAATATTTTATTTTACGAAACGAATCTAACGAATGTCTGTTTCCTCTTAATAAAAAGAGCTGCTGATTATTGGACATTGGGAATCCTCACGTACGAACTACTTCTAAATCGAACACCTTTTCAAGATGTCAACGACATGGAAATGTACAACAAAATAATTGAAGGTTTTAATGAATCACTTGTACCGCCTATCGTGAAAAATACAGCGAAACAGTTCATCGCATCTCTGCTGCAGAACGATCCCGTTAAGAGATTAGGTTATCTGCGAAATGGTGTTGTTGATATTCGCAACCATAGGTATACGATCATGCAGCTACGAAATGTGTTTACTTTTTGTGAATTTATTGATTATTTATCGAACTAATTTCAGATGGTACCATTATTTCCCATGGCAGGAATTGCAGAAACAAACGATGCCTTCTCCCATTGTGCCGAATGTAAATACAAATCTATGAGGTTATGAAAAAACTCGGTGATCATCGAGGAACTATAGCTTGACGATAATTTAATTATTTACAGGTTAAGAATCACCTCGATCTAAGAAACTTCGACAGATGTCCACGCGATTATACAACAGCGCCAACCGATTTCTCCGACTGGGACACGAATTTTTAATTTAACATAAACTCACTACACAGTGTATTTTCTACTAGTTAATTTTGTACATAGATATTATGGAATTCCTTCAATTTGACAATATTTAAATTATAATTTTTACTTTGTACGAAAAGTTAAAATGTGTCTTATATTACTCACTTTGATACTTGAAGCTGTGTCGTAATATATACGCAATTACATAAAACGAAACAGTATTCTTCATTCATTCATTCGTCGATAGTAATTAAATGTCGATAGGAAAAATACACGTACCTTATTATCTGTAAAACTGCCATCTTACAAACACATTCTTGATACTTGTGCTCGAGGATGCCTCGGGTAAAAATTATGACTGCAAAAGATTCAAGACCAAAATTTAATTATCAAATGATTTATTATCGTTATACTTTTCCCTATTACTGTGCGAAGCATCCGTTTCTCGATATATCTCGATCTATCATACGATTCATAAATAATTTTACCAGTCGAAATATTTTATGATGTACATTTTAATATAAGTATTATGAGAGTTGTTCGTACACTTCGCGGATGAGACGCATCTGCAGTGTGACTCGTCAACGAGGGTCGTAAATCGTCTCGAATAAATTCGACACCTGAAATAATACGAAGTACTGATATCCCTACGTCCTGTTAAGTCGGTCGGAATTAATTAGGTTGAAATGATTGTTGGCAAAGTGTGACGAAAGAAGAATATACAGTGAGTGTAAAAAGTATTCGTACACTAGTCAATTTGAACAAAAACTTTGCAGAACTTTGTTTATTACAAAAGTATGTTAACAAAAACATACATACATATTCTTAGAAATCTCTGGAACAAATGTCATTAACAACAAATTATTTATTTATATTTATTATGAAAATATTAACAAATTTCCAGAAATTGGCGTGAAATATACGCGTAATAAGTATTCGTACACTTCTAAATTTACAACAAAAACTATAAATTTTAGTACATAAACGTAACAAAAATCAGTCTATTTGCTATTTTAGTATCTAGTGGGATTTCCTTTAGATTGTATAATCGCTTTAAGCCTTTGCGGCATTGAATTTACTAAATTTTTGGTTATAGTACTAGAAATTTTGTTCCATTCCTCTAAAAGTGCATTTTTTAAATCTTGTTTCGAAGAAATGTGATGGTCTCGAATTTTTTCTTCAAGATGACTCCATAAGTGCTCTATCACATTTACGTCTGGAGACTGTGAAAGGATTTTTAATTGCTGCGGCACATTATATAGGATCCACTGACGTGTATTATAAGCATTATGCTTTGGATCATTATCTTGCAAAAATATATAATTGCCCTGTAACTGCATTTTATTTGCACTAACCTGAAGATGCTCTTTTAGAATATCGATGTACATTTTGTGATCCATGGATCCAAACTGTGACTGATCCTCCTCCATGCTTTACGGTCGCCTTCAAATTTCTTTTTTCGTACTCGGTATTTTTTTTCCGCCATACTGTACATCGTCCATCTGACCCAAATATGTTAAATTTACTCTCATCAGTAAATATAATACGGTTCCAGTGCTCCATAGGAACATTAACGTACTCTTTCGCGAATTGCAATCGTTTCTTTCTATTAATTTCATTTACGAAATATTTCTTACGAGCTACTCTGCCGTGATATCTTCTATCCCGTAAAAAATTACGCACTGTGCTACTGCATACATTAATGTCCAGATCATTTTTAAGTTCAGCTGTGATTTTCACCGCACTTATCTTTGGATTTTGCTTTATTTTTCGAATTATCCATCGGCCGGTATACTCATTTATTATTCATTTACGTCCGTTTCTTGGATAATTTTTTTCAGTTTTTCGATCGCCATATCTGTCGATGACTCCTTGAATCGTGGACCTTGGTCTATTTAAAACTTTAGAAATTTCACTCAGTGTTTTACACTTATTATGTAAATTTATAACAATTTTCCTTTCTTCTTCAGAGATTTCCTTGCGTTTTCGTCCCATTTTACTGATAATTTCGTTGATAATGTTTGAATTCGGGATACTACCTATACCGACAGCGTCTCCAGAGATGCTGATGCTAAGTATGTTTACATATCATGGATTATCTTGTAATCGTTCTATGTGGAATGTTACGAATCAAAGACTGTACGAATACTTATTACACGTATATTTCACGCCAATTTCTGGAAATTTGTTAATATTTTCATAATAAATATAAATAAATAATTTGTTGTTAATGACATTTGTTCCAGAGATTTCTAAGAATATGTATGTATGTTTTTGTTAACATACTTTTGTAATAAACAAAGTTCTGCAAAGTTTTTGTTCAAATTGATTAGTGTACAAATACTTTTTACACTCACTGTATTTATTTTGTTAGACACGGTAGTTGTAAAATGCAGAACAGAACAGTGTATGAATGATCGCGAACGTTGAGGATATTAATGTTTGAACGCGTGTTCGTGAAAATACTTTTGTAGTTGTTCTACTGATCTCGTGATATATTTGTTAAACTCTGATCTCTCGGCGATCGGGGCCCTGGCTATATACCCCTGGTCCCGATCGTCTTTTGGTTTTCCTTCGCGCCGGGTGCAAAAAGTCTTAGCGCATGCCGTGGAACATTCTCGGACCTTCAAGGACCGAGAATATTCCGCGATACGTGCAGTCAATCGATTTTGCACCAGGCCCGAATCGGTTGCACACGGCACCGTTTCTAACAATAAGTAATATATAAAAATATTTGCAATTTACTATTTACAGCCTCGAATTGCTGCTAATCCGTGTGCTATGGAACAAGAGTATTACCAATAAATTTACGAGGTTCTCCTGATGAAAGGAAGGAGAAATACAATCGGCGCTGATTCGATCTGATTGTGAGTCACGTAAGTAGTCTGCCCGCATTGACAAATTTCGACAAGTTTTTTTTCTGTTGAAGTGTTTTCCCGGAATTACCGTCCTTCCCAGAACTACGACCATCGTTCGTATCCTATTACCGAAAATATAAGGTCAGTGACACGAAACGGAAACGTTCTCAACGACTGTGAATATTTGTAAGATCTACTCTTATACCACGTCTGTAGTAGGAATACAGAACAATGGTAGAGATTGTTGAAACAAGCTAGACAGAGCAAAGGATATTATATGTATACATTAGTGTGTATTTACTAACCTTTATTAATATATAGACCTTCGGCAACATTCATATGTAACTTTTGTAAACATTTTATTCTAAAATATATAATTATCAACGATTTATGAAAACTTCTAACGTTATTAGTGCTCGCTTTATCGTCCAGATCTCGAGTAATCGATTCCTGAGGCTACGTCGATAACATTCATATTCGCTTCTCTTCGATCGATTTTTGAATTCCAAAATAAAAGCTCATGTACTTCGGCAGTTTTTATAATTAAACTTTTTAACTTTGTTTATTTGCTTTATAAATGCAAAACTATAAACATATTCCTATTGACAATACGCCGAAATTCATACGTATTCCGTGCATAGTAAAATAGATTCAAATTGTTCTTTTACTATACAATCTGTTCGATAAGTGGTCTTAATAGCATTGTTACTTTAATAAACACTAACTTGTACCTAGAGCGTGGTTTTAATGTAAATATAAATGTTATTTGTGTGTTGTGAAACAAATAAAGTGTCATAAGGCGAAAGAAGATTATCCATTGGGAGAGAAAAGGCTTATTCGTAGAAGTCCCAAACGACATCGTAACTGCAACAAAATGGGTAAGTATAACATACTACTATAATAAATATTTGAATGTTTATAAATTTGGTTCATCGACTCTTTTGAAGTATCGAAATATCAACTTGTTGGGCATTGCGCAAAGTATGCCGACAACTTCAGGTGGCGCACGATTTGGTGCACTTCTGTGCAAATAACCTCGTTACACCATCGTTCGAACGGTGGTAAATTTACAAATTTATATAATAAATAAATCACGCGTGCTGGATTAAATTCCATAGTCATGCTTTTACAAGAGTAATTTGACTAATATAGAAATTCCATATACGTAGTTTCGTACGCAGTTAATAAAGATAAGTCTTGACGATACGCCGTATTGGATTACAGTGTGAGAGAGACAAATATACACTACGTTTCTTAACAATACCAATAAAGGAAACACAATAGTTTGTAATGCGTTTACGCACATCGGCAAATACCGCTTGGGTATCAGTGGTGACAGGACCTAACTTAACATGAGGTGAAACTAGGTCTATAAAGATTTTACTTAATACATTTCAGTCTTTAGCATAACATACTCCACAATGGAATCCCACGAAAATGAACAGTACGTTACATTTCCTCTTTCTGGGGTACACGATGGTATACAAGATAATATTATATCTCATGAGGAGATATGTGAACCTGTTGATGAGTGTGCCCTTCAGGAAGGTCTTACAGAAGTATCCGTTACGGATGTCAATTCTGGTATTACAGAGGCACAAGTTGCTGTTGAAATTTTAACGGAACATTCTGATGAGGAAGATGAAAATCGTGTAGTGTATCCTATATACATTAAACAGGAAGAGCAACAGCAATACACATCTGGAGACGATGAATCTATGGCTGTAGAAGCCCTACGACAACTTGGTGGAATGTATCCATGTTTTGATGATAAAAAAGTATCTTGTCCTAATTGCACAAACCTTTTTACACAAACTGAGATGGCCAAACATCATACCACATGTACCCCTACTAAATTATCTTGCATGACTTGTGGGGAAAGATTTGAAAGGAAAATGGACTTGAACAATCATATGGTTTGTCATCAAGTGGATCGGCCGCATGCTTGTAGAGCTTGTGGTAATTTATTTCGTTCAAAAAGCAGCTTAAGGTGTCATATGTTAGAAGTACATCAAATAGAAAGACCTCACAAGTGCACAATATGTGGAGCAGATTTTCAGAGGCCTTCCAGTTTATCTAACCATATGAAAATTCACACGTATGTTGCTGGACGTGCCATCATGCAATCACAGGGTAATAGTATATCGCAATCCGAAGAAACATTTAGAAAATGGCCAGAAGATATGACTGAATCCCAAAATAACCAAGTGCCATCTTCATCTATACAAACTGTTCAGACTTACGATACAGTTAATTGGACAGTTCCATCTTATAATTTTCACAGTGAACAATCAACAGTAAATACTATATCCAGTCCTCAAGAAAAAATAGACACTCTACATGAGTTTACTGTGATGCCAAATGGAGAAGTTACACAGTTTGAATATACCCAGCAAAGTAATATAAATAACCAAGTCAATCAACAATACAATCTCTCTTTAAACTCATTCAATAATACAGATACAATGGTAAAAGTTGAAACATTATCATATAATAGTGAAAATAGAAGAAATTATGTAGGAATTGAAACAAATGGTACAAAGCAACATACTTGTAGACACTGTGGAATTAGTTTTTCTCGCGCAACAGCATTGGTGTCTCATGAAAAAATTCATGCATCTAAAAATTGGAATATGCCAATTGAATGTGAATACTGTGATAAACAGTTCCAAGATGGCAATCATTTAGCTACTCATCAAACAACTTGTGCAAAAAAGATAATGCAAAATAATATAGAGCAAGGTACACCTAATAATAAGTGGGGTAAACACTCGTGTTCCGATTGTGGTAAAAAATTTACAACTAAACAGAAAATGTTCAGGCATCAATGGATTCACAGAAAGAAAACACATTCCTGTGAGGTATGTGGGACACAGTTTGAAAAACAGAATCAATTGGACGAGCACAGATTATCAGCGCATCCGGGCGATTCTCCGTTTACTTGTACAGAATGTGGTAAAAGTTTTGTGTCTCGTCAGGGACTTTGGGAACATGGTAGAACACATGCTGGAAGTCCTGCCCATTTTCATTGTGACACATGCTCCAAAACATTTTCATCTAGACAGGGTTATTTAATACATCACAGAACTCACACTGGAGAGAGACCATATGGTTGTAAATTTTGTTGGAAAGCATTTAGAGATGGTGGAACATTAAGGAAACATGAGCGTATTCACACAGGAGAAAGACCGCATGTTTGTCCTCTGTGTTCAAGGGCATTCAATCAAAAGGTTGTTCTCCGAGAACATGTCCGATGGGTTCATGCAGCTGGGAAAAATGAAACTGAAGTAACTGGACCTCCTTTCTCTTGTCCCATATGCGGTGCTTTGAATCAAGATCGCGATGAATTATGCGCGCATATCGTTAAACATTCTGATCAAATGATAGCAGAAGCAAAAGCTAAAACAAATAATAATGCCCCAAAACCTAAGCCAGTTAAAAAAAAATCAAAAGTATCTCCAACTACTAGCTTGCAAGAAAAACAGGGGGCTGTAAATCGTATGATTTCTAAAGCTGAACAAAATGAAGCACTTTTGTCTATCACAGAAACGGATAAATCAGACGACCAGCAAATTTTAAATGATAAGCAAAATAGTACCTTTCTCGTAGTCACCACGGAAAAACGGAATGAAAATTATATTGCAATATCAGAACTTAAACCTGATAATGTACAATTGATAGTTAATGAAAAACAAGATGAAAATATGCATATTTCACAAATTAATCATAGCCATGGGGAATCTTTAAATATGATCACTATAGATAAACAGAACAATGCAGCTCATGTAGTTTCCATAAAACAAAAAGGAACCACACTCCATCCTACGACCAGTCATAGTGAAATAACTACAATGCATTTAATACAAACTTCAAAACAAAATAATACTTTGCACTTAATATCAAAACAAAACGAATCATTACCTGTTCTAACACTACCAAATCCTCAGGACCATGAAAACTTTTCCAGTCAAATTGCACAAATAAATAATAGCGATATACCTATGGATATGGTAACACATCATTCAACTAGACAAGATCAAAACGTGAAAGATCACAATGAAATTGGACAAGAATCATTAATGCAAGAGGGAACATCCCAGACAGCTGTAATACAAGTTGTACAGTATCATCAACACGAAAGCGACGACGGAGACGAATTAGTCTGTGGTATTTGTGGAGAAGATTTTAATGACAAAACTGTGTTGATGGAACATGTTAAGATTCATATATAATTACTGTTAATTTCTTGCTATCCAAGTTTGTGATATTCTTATGCTATTAATGTGACTGTAGGAAATAATGAACTTGAACACTTTTTGCATTGGAAGAAAAAAATGCTAAATACAGCTATTTAAGTATTATTTCCAACAATAGTAGTAGAGCACCAGTTTTCTATGTGTCCTAAAAATGCACTGATATTAAAACAGGGAATTTTCGATTATATTTATACATTTTTAATTAACACGTTTTTGATTTATGATTCCTTAAATGCTTTTGCACAGTTAGGTTGTACACTATACATGTGGTTAAATAATGTACATGTATTAAAATAAAATTGCATAGATGAAGATTTATATATTATGCAAAACATATTAATAGTTATGTTGAGGAAAAAGAAGAAAAACATATCGTAAAAAAGTAATTTGAGGTTTAAGTAGTTCTGCTTAATGCAGTTTTATAAATTGTTTGGTCTTTTGAATTCATGTATCGATTTATGATACGTAAATTATAACTGATCCAAATGCCGCATGTAATGTAAATTATGAGGTGCAATAAGAAAATAAAGTGCATTTTATTTTCTACATTTATTTTTTACTTTATATCACACTAAAACATATTTTTCTTTAGCGCATTAACAATTTTCAAGGTATACATTTACGTAATAATTGGCTCTTTTATGTTTGTATTGCCGCGCGCTTTTCCAACACAGAACTATGAAACAGTCACGTGTTGTTGCCGGAACGAAATACAAGTGCGCGTTATTGTACGAAATAAACAATTATATTTTGTAAATGTATTTTATAATTGTTATGTGACGTGATTGCATAATTTTAATAACCGATCATCAACGTTCGATTATTTGACAAGGTAAGTATCAATATTTACTAAACAATGATAAAAATAGGTTCTACATTCATGTGGTTTTGAATCTTACAAAATATGATATACTTATTTATTTATATTTAAAATTCACATTAACAATATAATGTGAATTATGATGTGCAACGGTTAATATTCCTGATAATTTGTAATTTAAGTTAAATGTTAACCTATACTTTGCATTACATTTGTCTCGCCTTTTTGTTACCAGTACGAGAAAGTGTTCAGCTAATGTCTGACGTGTTGTATTTTGAATTGAAACATAAAGAATACTTTATATAAATATATCACAATAATATAACAAAAACTGAATTTTAAATATAGTTCATAAGGTGAAAAAGATATATTTTAAAATAAAGAAGTTTTAACCTCAATCGTATAACGCGTGGATATCTGTACAAATTAAAGAGGTTATGTAGCCATTGCTTGGCTTTACCGGTCAAATAATTCTGAAGAAAACAGTACTGAAATAAAATAAAAAACCTTACACGAACTTTTAATCAAAACGCGCAAATATGCCTACATGGAATCAAATTCAAGCTCAACTTCGAAATCCAAACAATCCGGTGGTATTTTTCGACGTGTCTGTGGGTACTACTGAAATTGGTCGAATGATTTTTGAACTTTTCGAAGATGTCTGTCCAAAAACATCTGAAAATTTTCGACAGTTCTGTACAGGAGAGTACAGGAAGGATGGTGTACCTTTAGGTTTCAAAGGTGCCATTTTTCACAGAGTTATTAAAGATTTCATGATTCAAGGTGGGGATTTTGTAAATGGTGATGGTACTGGAGTCATAAGCATCTATGGGGGTGGAACATTCCCTGATGAGAATTTTACATTGAAACATGACTCACCTGGATTATTATCTATGGCTAATAGTGGTAAAGACACTAATGGTTGCCAGTTTTTCATCACGTGTGCAAAGTGTAATTTCTTAGATGGTAAACATGTTGTTTTTGGAAGAGTTATTGATGGACTCCTTGTTATGAGAAAAGTGGAGAATGTTCCTACAGGACCAAACAATAAACCAAAAATTCCTGTGACAATATCACAATGTGGACAAATGTAATAGCTAATGTAATATTAATTTATATTTTTATAAAGAATGTACATGTAAAATACAAAAATTTGTATTATATTTTCATAGAGTAAAAATGATGTTCCAATGAAATACCTTTTACCAGTTTGTAAATGTTTACAGGAATTATACTTGAGGAATAATTAGAAGCTATATTGGTAATTAATGATGTCTGTAATTACAGATTCACCCTAAAGCTATTTGTATTTTATCTTGCCTCTAGGTATCGTATAATTACTTATTAATACAAATTGGCTATCAGGACTTACTTATTGCTACTTAATATCTACTTATACAGTTTCAAAAGTTATGAAATTACACTTCTATTAATGAATTGATAATAATACGAAGGTATTAACTGAAACTTCATGCACGATGCAGATGAAATCAATTGAAAGAATTTATTGTTTTACGAACTTCGATTTTATTACGTTAGATTTACATACGAAATAAATATTCCATTTCACAATTTACACGATATTAAGCTGGATAAAAATCCAAACTCGTTTAGAGAATTAATACAATCTATGACTCGGTTCAATTTTTTTGGAGGTGAAACATCCAAAGTGAAGACGCACATATGTACGTACGTATGTAGTACGTGATCTAACTCTATACTTAGTATCGATTGACAATAATTCCAACCGTAAAATTTTAGGTCATTCTTTCATATTCCGATACAACGATCTATTCAGAAACTATTATATATATATATGTATATATATACATACACAGTTCGTTCATTAAATAATTTAACGTCGTGTCTCTAAGATACAATCGATGTACTTAACAGTGAGTCTTATTTTTGCACAACTACGTATTAATTTCTAACATGTTTTTAATTGTTACACGAATCGATAAATTGCTTATTCTATGTACAATTATTTCATTTTCATTCCATTCGATACGAAACAATTATTTTAACGTCCCGGGAAATACATCCAACGCATTTACAAAACGATTGCGATTCCCGCGTGTGCGAAACGATGATTATCGTCGGTGCACAATCACCGTATTCGATCGATTGCGGCATAAATACGAAAATAAAATTCCAGTTGCACTTACGTTGCGTAAAATCGTGCATGGAGAGGCAAATTTTCCCAAACGATTTGCCAACGTCTCGTAAAAGGTCCGACATCCTCGGCAAATCGTCAAAAGACATCTACCAGCGTCGCGTACGATCAGCCTACCGATACTCTACATCAAAAACACTATCGTGCAATTGTAACATTCTCAAAGTTATTTACGTCTCTCAAGTCGAACCACCGTTACCAGCACCGCTTCCTGTAAAACAATTATATATTCTCGCAGCTGCGACATGCCAGACAAGAACGGCCGGTTTCGAGAGCCTTCCCTATCACACAAATCACGAATCGTCCGGATATCATCATCATCGGGATCGTCACGACCTGAAACAACATTACACCGATCATCATCGTCAGCAGCTCACGGCAATGATAGCAACTGGTCCCTCCTCTTGGGCACCGTGAGCTGTGGCGCGGTCTACCTGCTGTTGCAGAAAACGTCTTCCTCAATGGTCTCGACCTGCGAGTTATCGTCAACGACCATGATGGGCGTCGCGCCGTCGTGGAGGCTCGACTTCGAGATGGACCGTTTGTAAACGTCCCTGGTGACGCTTCTGGTAAAGCTGAACTTCCGCACCAGCTTCTTGTCCAAGGCTGCTGGACTTTTCGGCCCCTTCGCCCGGAACTCGTCCTCTGTGCCCTCGTAATGCGCCAGCATCACCTCCGTCGCGTGTTCCTCGATCACGTCCACGGCGTAATCGATGTCGTCGTCGGTGGCGTTCTCCTTGATCACGCAAAACCTCAGTATGTACTTGCCCATCACCCTGGCCGGTATCATGTGAAGTCTACCGGACGCGTTGATGTTCGCCAACAGCTCCTGATTGATCTCGTCGCTCTCCTTCAGTCTGAAGCAAACCAGACCCACCCTGACGTCGTTCGTGATCTCGAACCTTTTGTCCTTCCTCATCAGCGTCTCGAATCGTCTGGCGAGCCTGATGTGGTTCCTTATGTACTTCTGCAGCCCGGTGATCCCGTACGATCTCATCACGAACCACAGCTTCAATGCCCTGAAACGTCTGCTCAAGGGGATGCCCCAGTGTCGATAGTCAATCGACTCGCCCGACCTGGCGTGCTGCAAATACAAAGGATCGACGACCAGTGCCGACGTGAGCTTCACCCGATCGCGCACCCAGAGGCAGGAACAATCGAAGTTGACCAACAGCCACTTGTTCGGATTCGTGTTGAACGAGTCCGCGTGCTCGATGCCGGCCATCAGCGGCCTCATTTCCGGGCAGATGAAGGCGTTTCCAGCGTAAGCGCCATCCACGTGCAGCCAGACGTTGGGATAGAGCTTGCACACCGGACCGATCTCCACCAGATTGTCGAACGCGCACGATCCCGTGGTTCCGAACGTGGTGGAGACGAAGAATGGCACCAGACCGTTGGCCACGTCCTCGCGGATCGCGGACTCCAGCCGTTTGCCGCGAAGTGAGCCTTTCTCGTCTGGCTCTAGGACGCGAAGCTTCACCAGGCCGATCATCGCTGCCTTTTCCACGCACGAGTGAGCCTCCGTGGAACAGTAGGCCACCAAACGCGGCAAAAAAGCCGAGTCCTCGGTGTTCGGGTCCTGTTCCTTCAGGGTTCGGATCGCTTGGGTGCGCGCCGCCAGCATCGTGACCAGAATACACTCGGAGGCAGACCCTTGTATCACTCCGCCGCCCTTCGAGGTCTTGTGCTCGGCCAGGAACCCCGGCGGAAGGTCTATCGCTTTGGCGTACCAGTCGAGAACGATCGTTTCCAGTTCCGTGCAGGCAGGGCTGGCCGCCCATGAAAACCCTATGCAGCCGATCGCGTCGGACAACATGTCCCCGAGGATCGAGGGGAACGAGTTGCCCGCTGGAAAGTACGCGTGGAATCGTGGATGTTGCCAGTGAGTGATCTGGAAAATAACGGGGACCCATCAGCGAAAGGGGTTGGTCTAATTTGATTTCTAAAAATTTACTTGGACTGTGTCTGTTTTATTTCAAACACACGTAGTTAAAAGGGAAATTCGCCGAGGCCATCTTTAAACCGTGAAACTCAGCGGAAAATTTGTGCAAGGGACAGATGCCCGACGCATCGATGTCACCGTCTCGAATGCATCTTTACCGAGTTTTAAAGAGATTTTGATCTTCGTTCTCTGATCTGTTGTGTTTTTGCAACGATAGTCTGGGAGGCATTGTAGTAAGCTATTTGCATACACGATTATTTCTATATTTAATATATATACATATATGTTTTCTTAAAATCACCGTATAATATGAAACATTTTATTTTCATCAAATTTACAGGTCGCTTCTTCGATAATTGTTATACAGAATGGAACATGTAAGATAAGTCACTCAGAGAAGCTATTTATTTTTAAAGATAGAAAAGAATGTGGCAGAAGTTATTTAATTTCATGGAGAACGTAGTGTGGTAACGCTTTTTTTGGTTCCAGGTAAAAGTGCCGAGGACATTGCAATTTAATATTTAAAAGCGTTGGGGGAAATATGCGAAGAACTCACTGCCTTAGGACAATATTCACTTCGAAACGAATGACAAATTTATAAAAAAAATCAACGATGTTGTAACAATTAATAGGTTAGATTATAAATCTTGAGGTATGGTATTCATGGCCAGAGGGCGTTGATAGCTGTCTTAACAAGACAATTAGTCTGATTACTTAATTGCTGAACCGAGTCGTTGCGCGTCGATTTACGGCCGCTTTGCTTTTTACTATTTTTTCGTGTTCGCGAATATTATTAACATCAAAAGAGGTCGGAATCAATAATCGAGCCACGGCCGGCACTCACCCCGGGCATTATCTTGCATTCGACGTCTCGCATTATGGCGTCCCATGCCTCCCCTTTCGCTGGCGCCTCCTTGGGCAGAAGGGGCCTCAGGTAGCCGGGGTCCACGTTCGCAGTCACCCTTTTCCCTTCCAGGGTGCGAAGGTACTCGCAGATGTACTCTATCATCTGCTTGCCGCGTACTTGAAACTCATCGATGTTCATGGTAGTCGCCGGCTGGAATAAAATTTCGAGCAAACGATGCAATGCGTACAATCGAGCACGTATTTGACGAACGTGTACGTGATCGCGGCAGTTTTCGGCGTCTTTTATCGGGACGTGAAATTAAATAAACGTCACTCGCGGAATACGTTGTGACGTAGAAAATAATTTGAACGAAACAGCTTTTGTATTCCCAGATTTTGATGCCCAGTGTCCACTGAGAATGTTCTCTAGTAGACACAGATATTTACAGTAAGGATTTTTTCACTTATTTTCGATATCCCAAGGGTAAAACTCCGAAGTGTAGAACGTCTATGAGAACTGGTGACTACCATGCGATAATTTCTGAAAGCTTTGCATTGGTCAATGATAAAGAAAATAATGTACAAATTTGGTAGATAGAGTATCAAAAACTTGAGAACTGTTTTTCGTACGAAACTCCGCGTCTCTATTTACAGTAAAATCGTAAAAGGCATTTCTTATCAAATATAACCGTTCAAATATGCATGTTCAGAATTTTAGTAAATCGTGTGTCTCGAGTAGCTTCGAAATCGATTTTCTGGAAAACGAAACCACGTATGTACAAGGAACTTCTGATCCGCGTTTCTGATTAATTTGTCCACGTAGAATCACTTGCGTCTAGATTCCGAAGCCGTTTAGATACGTCGTTTCATCACTGAATACCGCTAGAAAATGCTTTTCTTCGTCTGTTTGTCGCTTCGACAACGTTGATCGGGTTGTCATGGGTCCCGAGTGATCCAGCTTCGGTCTCTAGCTACTCTGTATATTTTCGATCGTTTCACTCACGTTTCTCTATTATCGGACGAAAAACTGATCCACTCGATGCCTCGGTTACTCGTACGCCGCTGTTCGAATCGTTGTGCGCGACTCGGCTTCGGAGGAAACGCGTAACAGGTATGCCCCGCGTCGTAACAGAGACTGGTAGCACCGGTCAAAGCGCCGGTCAGTTTTATTGCGCGCCTCCTCTTCGTACATCCCTGCTTCACGCGGATAAACTTGAGGCGGTGCTCCGGCGATCGTGAAAAATTTTAATTTACCTGCTTCATTCTAGCCCGCGACGCCGAGCGTCCACCGTGACGGTTATCGAACGTATCGTCGCTCGAAAATGGAGCAACGCCGTTCACCCTCTCGCAGAAACTTTCGCAAGGCATTCGAACTGATCGAATTCTCATCAAATTATAAACATCCGACGGTGTTTCTGAACTCCAGTAATAGACAGTTCAATTCACCTGAAACATTTATATCGCCATTTCTTCGAGTCGAGAAGACGTCGTTAAAGTCCGACGCGTTTCACGCGTTACTGTTCGACCTGGTTCGCGGAGAACCGCGGGGAAAACATTTTCCACGCCACCATGAGCCCTTTTATCGACCGGCCCGATGGTGCTATTTTAATTGTTGAAAAATCGATTCACCCGGCGCGAATCGATCCCGAAAATTTGAACGAAAATTCGCGAGAAGGGTGGCCGGCATCAATGGCGATGCGTCGGGGATGGGGGGTCGGTGCTTGAATAAGCCAGCGTGTTGTCGATGATGCACGGGGAGTAAACTCGCCCCCTCCTCCCCCGTTTATAAATAGACGTTTACTCTTCACCTACATTTACAACACCCCGTAGGGAAGCGGTGACAGGTCACCGCTCAATCTTTGTAACACACACATGCAGACCGGCGTGATCACCATTTTCTCTCGTCGCCACCTTCACGCATGATCTGCTCGCGTCCGTAGCTTTCGAATTGGATTCTCGGCCGAGGGTTGCCGATCGCCGCGTTCGAATTAATTAATTTCACCAGCGACGGGACCCTTTTCTATATTCGAAAACGATTCGCTTAAACGCGAACGCTGATAACGAACCTCCAACCGCGTCGCCCAAAACAATTAGGGTTTCGCTATTAGTGACAAATTGGAATATTAGAGATAAGAGGAAAAGAAACTACTATCAACGCTTATTCCGGTCAAATTTCGACGTCCCAATTTATGGTATTAGCTCAAAAATAATATCTTAGGTATTGAATTAGTAACAGAAAAGAAAAACAAACTTTGTGAACTTTCATTGTTTTTTTTTTTATTAACACATTTCTAAATGTTGTTACGATGTTCTTGAAAGGTCCGTATGACAGTGAAATGTACTTTTTACAGCCCGGAAATATTGTTTTTCGTAAAGATTATGTTGGCAATGATTTTATGGACTAAAACCTTGGCTTTTCCAACGTAATAAAAAATTTATTTCGGTTTTTTAATACGTCAGTCGTGCAGATGCTAATCTCGAATGATAGAGACTTTATACTATTGGATATTATCGCATCAACCCAATCTTCTGGCAACTCGACGCATAAAATGTTCATGTTGCAAACGCTATTATACTTATTCGTTCCGTATTTCGTAAACGAAGTCAACTCTTCCAACCTACTTCTTTCACTGGTAGCAAAGGTACTCTCTGCTTCTAACTTGTACATATAAATAATTCTGCAAGGCTAGATACGTCTGTAACTGTGTTTCAATATTTCTGTATCACTTAATGATATCGAAGCTAAAAAAAAGTATACGTTTAAACATCTTTCCAACTCAGAAGATAGACTACCTTTTTTTAATAGACAGTTACCAGAATTTACTATGTGTTTCTATATAAAATACCCATAATGTGTGTTACCAGGGGTTGCGGTATTCTAATTGAAGCAAAGGAATTGTTTCGCCGTTGTAGCGATTCGTCGTGTACCCAATTACTCAACATTCCCCGACGCGATTATGCTTGCGCGCGTTTCGCTTGGCTTAGCATCTTTCGGCGATCACGTACTCGCGCGGGACAGTCGTGACATGTTTTGCGTAAACTAATCGAAAGCGTGAATTAAAATAGAATTGGATCAATGTCATGGATACTTGGAACATCGAACGCGAAAGAATAAAGAACGTGGCCGAATGAACGAACAGAATCCAGGTGCATCGGTCACCCTAGTGACCCCAACCTTTTCGTTCTTGGGACGAACGGAACTCTTTATGACCTTTTTTTCATATTCCCGTGATGCGAAAGTTTCCCCATTTTCGTTTCCTTTTTTCTCATTTTTAGCCTAATTTGCGCGCGCGATCAACGGCGGCGACCCGTGCTCCGAGGGAACGGTGTAATAATCAGAACGACGTTTCTTTACTTCTGAAATCATTTACTATTGACGTAATGCACGTCCTTTGTATATGTATATAGGTGTGTATGTTACAGGTGTGCCGCGTGGAACATGATTCCGTCGCGATCCAAACAGAGCACATTTATATAAACAGATCGATAAGCAAGTAAAGAAGATGTACTTGTATTTATCGAGCGCCTCTTTCGTTGGCGCGTTTGAGCTACTACGGTCGTCGGGGACGCGAAATTTATTCAACAGCTACTACAAAGTTCGAAAAACCTCTAATGAAAGACGCAACGAGAATTGATGCCGGGGGACACACACATATTTAAACGAGCCATCGATCGATTTCAACTCCGTTCGTCGTCTGTTCGCTGAGCAATTCGGGGATGTCCTTCTCGGTCCACCTCCTCGTCGATTACCGTCGGCAGTATCTGTTCGCAAAAATTCCATTCTTGGTCGATGCACCTGAAGAAATCTTAGAAAATAGCTGGACGATTTGGGGATTGGGGCGCTTTACGCCCTGCCATTAGGCGATCTTCCGCGAGACGGTGAACCGGAAGGCGATGGCTCGGGGCTGCAACCGTTGCTACTGCCGCGACGACTTCCGGTACTGCCTGCCTTCAGGCGCACCATAGTGTCCAGATGACGGAATCTGAAAGAACTGCCTCGTAAGTCTGTGTCTAAACCGAAACGTGTTCACGTCAGGAATAAAAATACCTGAGAGATAGTTCGCTCGTATCAGCAGAGTCCTTCGCTTGCATCAAGTAGGCCAATGGCCACGATATCCACGAACGTCTGAAACCACGGATATTGGATCAGTGATTTTACCTAATCAGTCATCATTTTTGCTACAGTAAAGTGTTCGAGTCTTACGACGCGGGATGAGGATTCGATCCAATGCCACCGATCGTTGCCTGCGTGTCCAATTTCACGCCCGTCCTGTTCGGGGTTTTCGTAAATCCTGGCTGAATCGCAGGATCGGACACCATGCGGACGAAGAAGGACCTCCTTTGCTCCAAGGTGGCTTTCCTTTTCTTCTCGCGGATGTCTGCCAGCTCATCCATCACGTCCTGTAATTCAACAAAAGGGCATGAGTACTTTGAAGATTCTTAGAATCTGGAACAAGAAGGATCGTCTTGCTCACCTTGGACTCCAGTATTTCGGACAGATAGTCCGTTATGATGCTCCACGCTATGTCTACAATAAACAGATAATCGAAAGTTAATGCACGTAAAAATTGCGACAAAGGAGCAAAGAGATTACACACCGACGTCATTGCCAGTGGCATTTGGCGCAGCCAGCGCAAAACGAATCGTAAAGCGTTGATTCACTCTCGCTGGCACCATGTGCAGTTTCCCGGAATCGTTGATAGTACTCAAGAGCTTTTGGTTCAGCTTGTCGGTGCCCTTGGCGCGAAAGCACACCAATCCCAGCTAAAGTATCAAAGTAAATCGTGTATAGAATCGATACCGATGGTAGTAAATCACAAAGATCGTGACTCACCACAACTTCGTTGCAAACTTCGAATCTCGAGTCCTTCTTAACCAGGGCCTCGAACCTTTTCGCCAACTCGATGTGGTTACGGATGTAGGCCTGCAAGCCGGATATCCCGTAATTTCTCATAACGAACCACAGTTTCAGGGACCGAAATCGTCGACTCAGCGGTATGCTCCAATGTCTACGGTAAAGTTAAAAATTAATTTTGGAAAATGGTAGCTTGTATTGTAATTGTACCAAGAACGATTGTATTATTTCCATTAAAAAAATGTGAGAAAAGTATTCGATACCAAGAGTGGGAACTTTAAATTTCAGAACAGAAGTGGATTTAAATATACAGTTAGGAAAAGAGAAGGCTCAATCGAAGAAACTGAAGTGCTATGGATATATAAAATCCGACCAAAAGGGCACTCCAAGCGTCACCTGTAATCAATGGCCGTGTCCGCGTGAGTGTGCTGAAGATAAAGCGGATCGACAACGAGCGCGCTGGTCAGCTTGAACCTGTCCCGGACCCAGAGGCAGGAACAGTCGAAGTTAGTCAATAGGAATTTATTGGTGTTCGTGTTGAAGGAGTCCGCGTACTCGATGCCAGCCATCAGATACTTGAGCTCCGGGCAGATGAAAGCGTTTCCCGCGTACGCTGCGTCCACGTGCAACCACACCTGCAAAGAGGAATCTTAATTCTTCTGAAAGAAGAACGATCGAGGACTGATCGTACGCCTGGATATTTCTTGCAGACTGGCCCTATCTCCTTGAGGTTGTCGAAGGAACAGCAAGCGGTCGTCCCGAGTGTCGTGGAGACGAAGAAGGGGATGTATCCCTCGGCTGTGTCAGCCTCGATTGCCTGACGATCATCAAAGAGTTGTTAAAATATGGACGATACCATTTTCAGCGCATTTTAATATGCAATCACGTGGTCCGCGAAGTCTGCGAAGATTACAAAGAGAATTTTGTATAGCTCGTCACGGTACCTGACGCAAAGTTTCACCGCGAAGCACGCTCTTCTCGTCGGGCTCCAGAATTCGCAGCTTCACAAAGCAGATCATCGCGTCTTTCTCGACGGAGCTGTGACTCTCCCGGCTGCAGTAAGCCATCAGCTTCCCGAGAAGGGCAGTTTCGTCCAAGTGTGCATGAGCTGGCGACTCCTTGAGCCTCGCGATCGCCTGCGCCCTTGCCGCCAGCATGCACACCAGGATGCATTCTGAGGCTGAACCCTGTGGTACGATTCGCGAGAAAGAAAATTGTTAAATATTCCGTTTGACGAGGATCGTTTTATAGGAGACCGAGAAGCAACTTTGTCTATGCAGGTTCAAAATTAAATTTTGAACTAAAATGAAATTCTCTTTGGTTACCTTATGAGAATATTACGGCAGCGCCTGTGTAAAATAGTTCGTTATCGAATGCATTTTTTATTAGACTTCAACGTTTCGACCTGAACGAAGGAACGTGATTGCAAACAGTGTTCCAATTTTGAAAGAATAATTCATAAAAGGGAAACATAGAGTTGAGATTTTACCTGTATTACACCCCCTCCCTTACTACCAGGGTTAAAGTAAAGGAAGTCCGTCGGTAGACCGATGGCTTTGCCTGAAATTCAGATGATATTTTGAATGCTCGAATCGTTTCCCAAGATTTACGATCAATTCGAAGAAGCTGAATTACCAAACCAATCGCACACTATCGTCTCGAGCTCCGTGCAGGCTGGACTGGCCGCCTAGAACAAATAAGACGTCGAAATCTACGGTTGATCGGACAAACGAATCACCGATCGATCAGTCAAGTTTGACAGAGTGGCGTTCAGCCCTGAACTTCGCGAAAATTGAGTGTAATTATCCGATCATAGAAGAATAATTTTTCTCTAATAAATCTCCGGCTCACCCATGAGAATCCAATGCAACCTATGGCGTCCGATAGCATATCGCCAAGAATAGATGGAAACGAATTTCCGGCCGGGAAGTACGCGTGAAACCTCGGATGTTGCCAGTGGGTGATCTGCAAAAATGGTCCCTCGAGTTCTGGACATCGAATTTTTATAAAAAATTCTAAACGACCGGTTCTCTTCGCTTACTCCGGGCATGATTTTCGACTCTACGTCCTTCATAATGTCCTCCCAGGCCTCGGGCTGCTGGGGTGGCTCCGAGGGTAGCAACGGTCTCAAATATCCGGGTCCAACGTCCGGTGTTACTCTTCGGTTGTGGATATTGCTCATAAACTCGCAAATATATTCCACCATCTCCTTGCCGCGCGCACGGAACTCCTGAATATCCATGGTGGTCCGTTTCACTTCCTACCAGCGGTACCTTCTGATCAAATTACATATCGTTTACTCGCACGATTTTCAAACTTTGAACCAAGAAACGCGAAATTCTTGGACTTTAACGAATTACCTAACACTGATCTTACTTCGTCACTTTACTCTCGACACTGAAGACTTCCGGTGGCCCTCGTCCTGTTCACTGCAGGCACAGGCACTGTTCTTCTGATAAGAAAAATTAGCGATCGTTCGAATGGTAAATCGTTGGAGGGAATTTCGTGGTCCCCGGTGCGTCGTCCTACCTGTTGCTAGTCACAGCGAGGAGGATTGCGCGTCCGATCGGTCCACGTTGTACGAGCCACGACCGAACAATCCCGAGTTTCGCTTATCAGCGCGGATATATCGAGGATCTCGGCAGCGAGAAGTCTTGGACTCGTGCGCAAACGCGTCCTTCCACGAGGATCTTCCTCGCGGAACCCCGTCGAAAGGACGAGCGGGAGAGGTGGGCGGATCTATGCACGGTCCGGGGCAATTTCCGTCAAGGGGATGCTTGAAATAGACACGCGGGAAGTCATCGTCTGGCTGAGCCATCGCGAGCTCATTTTTGTCGTTCCTTGCGGAACTTTAACGACCGTCACGGCCACCGTGGGACGATCGCACCGGTTATAATACAGCTTTCGATCCGCCACGATTCCCCGTAATATCCGTCGTAAACGACGAGATCTCGCTACCGTGAAGCGACTTCGACGAAAGTGGCTCGCGGAACTTCATTATTTGTCGAGTCCCATACTGATTCTATCGCGCAAAGACGCAAAACAGAGAATTAAGAGTACGCGTTACGCGATGAAATAAGCAAGAGGGGTACCCCAAACGCTGAATCATCGAAAAATCCCGCGAATTCGTGATCTGGGGAAGGATCTCAAGGGCTGAATTTCGATCGACACGGAATTCTATTCTCTTCGACGAGGAAACTTCTCGAAACGGTTCTTCGTCGTTCATTCGCGACCGAGGCATCGAGCATCTTCGGTACGAAAGAGTTGGCCACTCGAACAAATTGGAAGCGGTGCTTCCAGCAGCAGCCCGCGATGGTTTATTACGGTGGGAAAAGAGCGCGTAGGCATCGTTAAGAAGGTGTCAGACGCAGAATGTCTCCGCTACTCAGGCTCCCGCTGTTGATGATGGTGTACCGAAAGCAGTCGGAATCCTTGACCTTTTCCCCGCTTTTTTCTTTTTTTTTTTTGCAGAAACCGCGGCACATTAACGATATCTCCGCATCGTCGACTCGAAATTAGATTCTTTCGTTCCCCGGATCGACGCGAAACCGAACAAAAAAGTACCTTTCGGGAACGCGACACTTGAAACTTATTCACCGACGGTGAGCAACGTGGCTCTAGAATCGGACGAGTCACCGACTACCCCTTTTATCGTTCAACTCGGTTCTTTAAATATCGGTTAGAGGTTGCGAGAGTCACTATTTAACGATGCAGACTCGGTGACCACGACTACCTGTGACCACACGCTAGACACGTAGATACGAAAGAACGATATAGGCCAAATAATGATTTCTGCCTAGGTGCGGAACTAGGGGTAGTTCCATGGAAGTTTACGGTTAAATGTTTAAATGGAATCGATCGCTTCGTGGATGTCACTGTCTGCCTAACGAAGTTTAGGGCTGCGTATATAGTGGATAGAAAATTTATGACGTCTGTAATTTCGAATTATAATTCTCAAGATTTATTATAGGGTTATAGCATAATACCTGCCTCGTTACGGTGTCCAGAGACTTAATACGCCGTCTTCAAAGCCGGTATACGTAGTTACACCCTTCGTTAAGAAAAAACCGTGTCGTTCGTGATAAACAAGGTTTTATCGGTCTACTGGAAACAGAAATAATAGAAGGAGGGGTGGATATGGTTCAACCAGTAGAAAGGTCGGTTTGAAAAAGAATTTCGACTCGTATTCGGTCAGAAGTTTTAGTCGGTCCACGTATGTCTGACCCTAAGCAAAAATTACTCGACACTGTCCACATTCTACTTCAGGCATGTAAAACGCGCGGCCCACTTGACCACATTATGAGCATTATTATTTGCTCGGTCTTTCAACGGGTTCACTGTTACCCCATTTGTTCAAATTATAATGCCAAGAATAGAAATATTCGATAATTCAATGGTGTACTTGTTGTTCTTTCACTGATGTTATAAAATATTTTTTAGAGCTCGAGTCTCCCGTTTCTTGGGACTGTAGACGTGTCTCAGGAATTATTTAACCGATCGATTTGAAATTTAGTGCACATGTAGAATAGATATCTATTTATAGATCTTACCAGTCTACTGGTAGATAAATTTTTTATTTTTTACTGCTCAGGCTCTAGACTCCCGATAGCCGAGCTATCGTCTTCGACCCTCGCCACGCCTCTTCCGATTCTTCCATAATATCCATGAGTCCTCGAATTAGTGTAACGAACTCGAAAGTAGCCAGTGGCGAGGCTGTTCGTCGGGCGGTTCGTGCCGCGTGAGGTGAAACGACGCCCTTTAGGGATAAAAACGTTCATAATGCTGGAATGCAGAGGCGAGGGACTGCCAGGGGTGCTTAATAATGCAATATGGCGTCTTAGCGTCGCGGCGCTATGCCGGCTATGCCGCATACCACCACCATATACGCCTACACAGCGACCCCCTTACGCCCCTTGGAAGAAGCAACCAGGAGGGGGATGTACCGTGCAATCGAATGCTGATTGGAAAATATCGATGCGGCTTTCCGCAACGAGGAACCCTCCCCCGACCGTCAGGTGCTTTTTCCAAGCTCGCCTCGGAATTCCAGAAATTATATCGGACGCCAACTTTCGAGGAACGTCCCACTTCCTGCGTTAACGATATTAATTGATCATCATCGAAACGAGACTCATAGGAGTCGCGATCGTCGAAGAGTCGTTCGAACGATCTCGATACCGTCTGATCTCACGAGGAATACTATTCTCATTTAGAATTTCAAGTTTGTAACATCTTATAAAAAAAACTCAGCGACCCTCCAGCGACCCTCGTTTTAGACTTTATTAAGATTTATACCTGCATCATCGTCAGAAGGAAATTGTCACTGAATCGACCTAAAAACAAAAGAGTCAAAATTGAAGATCAAGTTCAACGACCCTAGTAATCCACAAAGATTTAAGTTCACATCACCATGAAGGAACCTTCATCAGGCAGAATGTTCTGTGCAAGACTGTACAAGGTCGATCCAAGTTCCATGAATGGTTCTGGTGGTGCTTGCGAACTCGTGACCTACTGGTAGAGAGACGTGGTGTCTCGCTCTCACTTAAACCTTAGACCATTCCTGCTATTATTTTTCGAAGAAACCCGAGGAAGATCGTCGAAATTGTCCACGAAGTCGATATTCCGAACCAAGAACGATTAACATTGCCGATTTCGTTCTTTCAGATGGGTAGATCAAAGTTGAAGAGAAAGAAATGGACGAAAAACTTGGAGGACGAGCCAGTAGACTCAGGGGTACCGATACCGAATTTACCGGCGAAGTTTCTTCTGATGCACGTACGTTACGCTACGACGAAGAAACGATAAACAGAAATTTCGATATTCGATCGTAGCTTTTCAGGTGAAAAGCGGCACGAAGATCAGAAACGTTCTTGGACACGCGTTGAAAGAGTTTCCGAATTACGGAAGCGTCGTGTGGACCGCGGCGGGCCAAGGGGTTGGAAAGGCCATTTCTTGCGCGGAACTGTTTAAGAAGAAACACGAAGGACTGCATCAGATCACGAGATTACGTTACGTTCGGTCAGTCGTAGAAACGGGGATCGATGGAGATGCATTTTTATTTGCGATTAACCGGGGTGTGAGTTGCAGGTCAAAGAAGTCCGAAGCGGAGAACAAAAATGGCGCGAACACGGATACTCGCCACGTGCCGGAAATACACATTTTACTGGCGAAAGAAATAAAAGATACGTCCGAGTCTGGGTATGATTAACATCTTCTTACTTTCGATATCGGTTTACAGTGGTTTTTCATCGTCGCGTGCGAATATAGTTATCAGGCGCCCGACGATCGCGGAGAATTCGTGAACGATGAAGAAATGAAAAACACGAGGAAAGGTAGGGGACACGAGGCTGGTGGTAATGTGACCTGCATCGACGCCGAGGAATTCGCGGCAATGGGATTGAGAATCGGTCAGAAAAGACCAAAGAAAGAGCAGCAGGCGGAAGCGCCGCCGAGGAAAAATAAAAAGCGGAGAAACAATGATCGATAACGAAAGACAGAAGAATATTGAACGTCGTTGTAAAAAATTAAAAATAATTTAAAATACCCTATTGACGAGAATAACAAGTGTTCCTTTAATACAACCGTCTCCTCTGAAAGTATTATTGCACTTTAAAATATTGCAAAGTATTCTAACGTTTGTTAACGGTCCACAAAAATAGAACGAACATTCGTATTAAGTAGAAAGTTTATTCCTTGTCGGTACACATACACATTCGTTACAGAAGTAATCGTACAACGATATATTCCTGTCATCTCGGTCTCTCCGTTAATGAACGTACATATTTCAGTTCTTATTTACAAATCATATATACAATGGTCCAATAAGCGTGCAAGAACATCGAAAACTATACGTAATACATAGTACGATCATCGAAGTGCCTTCTGTGAAAATTCATTTGCAAACCGTAATAGTGCACACTACGATTTCAATAACAGTAAATTAAATTAAACAACCCGTGTTGAGTAGCCTTTGAATATTTATTATTCTAGAGCTACTTAACATAAGTTAAATAAATTAAACTGTTTAAGAAGTTTTGGTTGCATCTTTGTATCCATCATTGGTGAAACTGGGAGACAGGATACTTTACAATTTTCTGAACGCTCTTTAGTAACATTGCATCAAATTCTTACAAGCTTACAAAAATCTCTTTAATCGAAACAAAAGACTGTAGATATGACAGTACATTTGATTCTTTTAATTTTACATTAATCGCTGATGAAGGCTATCTATTTAGAGCTTATGTATTCGGCAGTGACGTGGATAATTATCCGGCATTAATATTGCTTTGCTCGGTAAAAAGATCGGAGAATACTTTTAACTGCGTGTATTCAGTGACAGTAACAACGAGTACTTGTATTCCCCAATTTTATCTGTTTAAATGCGAGAGCCCCGACAATGTGGCAGGACTGTAATCATTTCTCTTACATCTAACACTTCAGACAATAAAAATGTAACTTCTTTGAACTAGTAACAATAAGAGAAAAATCCAACATTATGGATTTATTAACACGAGAAATAAATATGACATAATTAAGCATACTACTACATTTATTACCATCACTGCCATTAGTGTGCTATATAACAGTTTATCTAATATGATTACGTTATTGCGATTATGATTATATCGTACCAATGAATTGTTTATATTGTAATAGATAAATCTACTCTCTCATCATGAATTATATGATTTAAATAAAATTTGCAATTCTATTTCTATTAATGTATCAAAACTTCAGTCAACTAAGTGTCTTATAACGACTTTACTCTTTAATTTAATTGTAACTTATACTTTATCCAATGTACTTGTACAAGGTACTTCTTCATTTAGTTAACGTTAAAAATAAAATCAGAAATGAATTGGTTTAAATAAAATACTTCTGAAGTTAACTATAATTATTTAAATAAAATCAAACATTTTTACAGAAATTTACAACGCTATAAAAATAAAAACATGACATATATAGTAATAGAAGAAAAATTGGACTTGAATTTCTTGTTATGTATTTAACACTTATATAGGTGATAATCACTAAAGTTCTGTTTTCAAAACACTTTAAAATTCATTTATTATATTCAGAATATAAACACATAAAAAGAGTTGCTTAATAATATAGCGACGAGAGTTTACTAATACAGAATTATTTCGAGTTTAATATACTGTAGAAAATATACCGAGTTTTATTATGAGAAATATGACTTTGTATGAAAAGACTAAGTGATAGTTTGTTCATGTATTCGGTTATCTTGTTTATTTCAATAATAAACAAATACTGTAAACGCGGTCGCTAAGCATGAAAAATTGCTTTGTACAATTCGTATTAAAATGATTTTTATTCTTAATCTGATAGAGAACAAGAAATTCTAGTGACAAATTTGCAAATTCACAATGCATTTTAGATGGAATAATTACTGACCAACTTTCAATACTCTTGCCGCGTTAGGAACTGCGTCAAGAAGTACTTCGGCAATACCAATGATCTCTCTAAATCTGACAAATCAACTTTGGGCAATATACATAAACATTCAGGTCCTAGGCTTCACTTTCTGTTGTTACATCTTCTTCCATTATCGGTACTATCAAACTATCTTTCGACATCAAGCTATATTTTGTTACAAATGCAGTAAACCTATATAACAAAGAAAATCATTCACGATGATCAAAATAAATGATTTTGCAGTCATAAAAATATTTACATATATTTAAAATCCCACAATTATTTACCTGTGACATAAAAATGTCTCGTGCTCAAATTCATCAAATATTATTTTATGATGGTAATATGCATGAGAAAAGATTCTATAAACCCTGCGACTAACAGATCCAAGTTTAGCAACTGAAGATTCCTTAATACTCACTCTGGAATAACATTTTAAAGTACAAATATTAAGTATCATATTACCCTTTATGTAATTTCCTGCAATAATGTATCAATGAGATACCTGCTAGGAAAGTATTTGTTACTGTTAAGCAAACAAGCTGCTCCATCAAGTGTATGCCGTGTATAATCAATAGCTGGACATTCTTTGGGCGTTTTGTGTGCAGCACACAAAAATATCCATTGTTCAGTGGCTGTCATTTGTGTACAAGTTTCTGGATGACATTCTTCTTGTAGCCTAACTGTTAAACCATTCAATTCCATACAAAATTGTCTGAGGTGTTCATATTTCCATACTGCTTCATCTTGTGCATCCGGCATTTTGAGTATCAAGTCAACATTAGATGGCTCTCTTCTAATCATCTGTTGGATATATTGTTGCACAGCCAGGGTGCTGTCCATTTCTTCAAATGGTTCATCTGGCCACCTGCAGAAGTCCTTTAAAAAAGTAAAATGTTAAACTAGAAAAACATTGCAAAAAATAAGATATCTAAATTTGATGTACAGCTCTTCATGATAATACTGTATCATTATAATTGCACAGAGACCGTAATGCAATAATAATACTCGATTATTACCTGTCGAAATTTGTATATTTACCGTTTAGACGTAACACAAAACAGAATACGCTTCTAACACATAAATAACCTAAACTCATGTTAAAAATGACAAAAATCTATGCTTTAATGAATACACAAAGTAATGTACACAGATTAATATGTATTATTAGGGTGTAAACAACCGCGTTTCGTGTACGGTTCATTGATTTTCATTGCATGTATCAAGAATGCGTTCGAATATTTCTGCAAGTACATTGCAAAGAACTTAATATATGCCAAACAATTGAACGCAAAATGTGGATACAACAAATCGTTAACAAAAACAGCATCATTATTAACCTTTGCTTTTGTTCCGGGCCTATTTCTTCTGAGGATCGTAGGTCCGTCCGCCATCTTCATTTTGCCAGTTGTTGCACTCGATCAGCGTGCACATTCGATCGGATCAAATAAAAAGATCTGGTATGTCGTAATGTCGGCCTAGCGAGTAGCGACACCATACCTCTGTTACATAGTGTTACGCTATCACGTGAACGTAAGTTTAATGCACATAGCGCCACAACGGGAATTAACTGTAACCCGATTATTCACCGTCGAGTCCAGAATCATGTAACTGCGTTTAGTTAAGAGCGAATTTCAAACGGACCAACGTATTATAATAAACAATACGATCGTATATTTTTCAACGTGGGCGATCAAGCTGGGGAAGGTAGAGAGAAAGGAAGGCACTTCTTTTCAGACACTTGGTTTATTTTCTAAAGGCCGCGTCGATGTCGAGATTCCATCGTTCCTTTAGTTTATTGTTTAGTCATTACGGACCGTGACCGTTTAGCTATTTCCGATAAGAGTTTCAATGGTCTTGACACGCAGCAGGGCCTCGCGACACTTCACTTCGAGTTTCGTTTACTCTCACGAGGGTCATAAATTTTCTTAAGGGTTGCTTAGGCCGCTAGCCTCATTTTCTCTCTCGACTCCCACGCTCTCTCTCACGCGCGCCGCTCCAACATAGCCGCGAAACCTCCACCTCCACTCGGCTCGGGGGTGGATCATCGATCGAAGACGATCCGGATAGAGGGAGCAAAGCACGAACCCCGATTGGACCAGGACAATCCAGAGGGAGGATCAAGGAATATTCCAGAGAAGGGATGAACACCGAGGACGACGAGAAGATTTTCCGCGGAGGGGCAGATCGATTTTGAGAGTCAACAGAATTGTATCTTTAACCAAGCTTAAGACGAATAAACTTTGATCAATCTTTTCGAGCAATCAATAGTAGTTTGATTTTTGCGCGCCTCGCCGAGCAGAGCGGGTCAGCGCTCCACGGGCACCAACCCACCGTCCTTTCTCCCCAGACCGCTATCTCGGGACGTAACAATAGTATCATTATGCTTTCTATTCGAAAACGATGTAGAATCTTTCTAATTAAATAGGAACGATATATATAATATGTATATATATATATATATAAATACATCGAAATCTGGTGATATTTCTATTTATAATTTTATGAATTGGTACAGGATATTAAAAAAATACCATTTTACTCTAATAAGTCGCTTTATTTTGGTAACAATTATTTGTCTATATACAGGAAAGATAGTAGTAAATGGTTGCTTGCAAAATAATATTAAAATTCGATCGTTTTTCTGTTGTTTGTACAATGCTTCAGAAATGAGAAAAATTGACTAATGCATTGTTAAAAATGACGAAAACGTTTAATCATAAACATCTTCTCTATCCCCAACATAGCGCACTATATCCGCAGGTCGCAACAGTTTTTCTGCATCCATATCTGGTATTTCAAAACCAAATTCATCTTCTATTGCCATTATAATTTCTACATGATCCAAGGAATCCAGGCCCAAATCATTCATGAAATGGGAGCTCACAGTCAACTGTACAGAATTAAAATTATTGGTTTATAATACACATACAGAGACATTTAAACTCATAATGATCAAATTTAATTATTTTCCAACTTTTTTTTTTAATTTTTAATTTTTTTTTTGTATTGGAAGGTTTGAAATGAGTTAAATTTGAAGACACTACGATTCAAGCAAGGTGTTAATTGATCATTATATTTCTGAGAAGTTATCTATCAAGATATTTTGGCAAACATAAACTAGTAACAATGAAAATTATAAGCTCTACATTGCACAATAAATTTTAATCAAGTATAACAACTTCATATAGCACATCCTTTATATGGAAATCATTACTGAAGTGTACAGTAATTGCAAAAACATCTTCACAAGTATCTTCAATAATATATATATCTTGTGATAAATAGATACCTTCTTAGGATCAATTTTATCATAGAGATTGAGTACTAAAAGTACTCTCTGCTGAATATAGTCAAGTGTTAGAGGTGGCTTATGGCTGTAGTGACGCACCTGCTTGACTCGAGTGTCCCTTATGCCCTGTAAAATAATACTTATAGAAAATATATATTTTATAAACCTTATCAGCAGATATTTTATCATAGGCTGCAACCACTTTTAACACACGTTCTTCAAGCTTCTTACTTTTGTCATCTGTAGAATATGAGCGAATATTCTTAGTTTTTACCTGTATGTATCAAATGATTCTCATATTATTATTATTATTGTTATTATTACATAAAATTACGTATATAACCTCAATATATATTTCAAAATATTCTTCAATAAAATTATATAAATTCCAAGTGATAAAGACAGAAAAACTTCGTTATTTCTACTTAGTGCAAACACGTGACAAGTGTATTTCGAAATATAATCAACATCGATGAAACGAAACCTAAACATCATTGTCACGAGAAAAAGTTTGTACCAGTTCGCATGTATCGAAATCAATTAAAACTGCAGCAACTTAAATTGAATCCTCCGATTAAATAAATATCATACATTTAAGAAAAGTTTTATTATTCTGCGTCTGCCAAAACAGAAATCATTTCAGTTACATAATATATGAATTTAAAACGTCGTACAAACCATGGGAAGAAGTTCATAAGAACTGTAGTATTAGAAGTACCCAGTGTTTACCTGTCTTATATTTGCAATGGCACTTCGTCTTTCACAGTGGAAAAATCTCTCATTTAATTGAAGTTGTGTGACGACGCCTCGTAAACAAAATCGACTGATCGAATTTCTAAGGGTACCGGTATTTCTCATCAAGAGACGGGCACTAGTGAGAGACGCCATTTTCTCGACGACGAACAGAAAATGCAGCGACGGACTCAAACTATAATCGCGTTCGTGAGTCTACCGTGCTGCAGGTGTCGTGTCGTACTATCCCATTGAGTTATCGATTCGTATGAGTTTATCGTAATGCTTTCATAATTTGTCATTAGAGGGCTACGAATGATTGCTAAGTCTTGCAGGTTCTCCAACAGCGTCGAATTAAAAAAAAGCATCTTTAATAGCATGCCACAAACCACGCTATTTGTAGTAATCTTATTCATTGTAGTGCATGCAAAATACATTTAATACGCCAACTAAATATTTTAAACACAGTATTTCACATAACGTGACAATGGTCAGCAGTTTATACTAAATTTGTTTATAGGGATATAAAAGATATGTCACTAAATAAAAGTTGGAAAACTTTAGTTTGATATAAAATTAATTTCCAGACTATTTTGGCCAAAGGAATAAGGATAAAATATAGTAACATTTTTATTTGAACGCATGGCGAAATTGTCAGGATCAAATTACTGGCGACAGTGGCGACAGATTATTCGTAGTGGAGTTCGTATTGGTATTTATCTTCGACAAGTATTTTTTTTCTATTCGACAGCCAGCGTATTTTACGACTGTCTTGGATAAAGCGTGTTTGAATTTGTATCGTTAGTGCCATATGTACTGGAACAACGGTGATCAATATGTGGGTGAAGCCACAAGAAGTTCTACTGGCAAATGCTCTCTGGTAAATTAATATGTATATACAATGCCCGATGTTCTATTATAATTACTGTTTACATCGTGTGTCAAAGACAGCTGATAGTATTTAGCATTAGAATTTAAACGGCTTTCATGCTTTATTGTTGCCAAAGCTTCACTACCTTATATACGTTTGATTGTAGCGGAAAACGGATTCCGTTTACACGGATTTTCGATCTGTCCAGCGATGTTATTTGTTTACATTTTGACGGGATACCGTTTGAAATTAAATTACGTTTCTGTCAAATGATCATGCCGCCCGAGAACTTTACATATTCTCAAAACCTTATGTCGGTATACCATTTTTCTTGTTATGATACATGCAATATGAGAATACGAACTGTGATGCATCGCGTGTCGGAGATAAGACATTTATGCTATATAGTGAAATCACTTTAACAAATTATCTACGAGATTGATTCATTCCTCTTCGGTGTTCTACGTTTATGAACTGTAAACTGGAAGTGGAAAATATAACAAACTCTTTTTGCTGTATTATTGATTATTTAAGTGAATGTATTGTAGTAGAATTTATGAATGATAAGTTCTATATTTTCTTCTGTTCTTCTTAGAAAATAAATAATAATATGTACAAGAGGACATAATAATTGTTTCTAGCAAATTTTGCTTTATTAACGCATTAAATCTATGGGTCTTTGTAGAGTTAAGGTTGAAGGATTTGTTTTGTTTTTATCTTAATTACATAGGGTAACAGAGCAGGCAACTGTATACTTTGTTTTACAACGTCGTAAGGGGCATGGAAAAACAAGAGGTCTTAGTTCTATATTGGTAGGAACAATGGATAGTGTCTTTGACACTAAACCCCCACCTTTCAGAATACTTCATCAAACACCATCATCAGAAGTTTATTGGGGTAAGATATTTTCTACAAAGAAAACATATATATAAAGTATATATTGGAATACGGTATAAAGAACAATTTAAATGCAAGACGGTCTGTAAAATTTGATAGTATAAGTGAAAAAATGTATAGCAAGGAATTTTATTTTTAACATACATATAGAAATTGCCTGTTCCTTGACACATGAAGAAATCTTGCAAAATTGGGAATGGCTTCACTCCAATCTGATGGATACTTTAACATCATTTGATACAGAAGAAGAAATAACTGAATTTGTTTGTTGCAAAATACAATCAATTATTGCAAGCAATGTTCCAGATTGTCAATTTGTAGATGGTAAATTGTTTATCAGACAATTAACTACAAAAATTCAAGTTTTTTTTCTAACTAAACAAGAATTGTATTATTCACAGAAGAAGATCCAGAATCATTTAAAACTGTGTCTTTCAAATTTCATCAACTTTTTAATATACCAAAAGAAGATAAATTGGTCAATTATTATTCTTGCAGGTATATATAATCAGGTTGGACATGTATAAAATTTGTATCAAATTTAGAAAGTGCTGTAATATTATACCTTTTTAGTTATTGGAAATCTCGTTTACCTAGACAAGGATGGTTATATTTGTCTATAAACCATATGTGTTTTTATGCCTATATTTTGGCAAGAGAAACAAAATTAATTATAAGATGGGCAGATATTACTGAATTGGGTAAAACCAATTCCATTCTGTTTCCTGACAGCATACGTGTTGTAACAAGAGATAATAAAGAGGTGAATATTTTATTTATAATGTAATATTCATTACTCATAATACTTTATTTATATGGATAGAAATAATGTAGTTTTATTTGCAGCATTATTTCTCAATGTTTCTTCACAAATCTGAAACGTATGCATTAATGGAACAACTTACAAATATTGCTATGAAAAGGTAGCGTTATCTGTAATAAAAAAATTTTAAAATTTAAAAAAAATTTGTTTAATATTATTAATTTGTGGCAGGCTTATAGATGAAAAAAGTGGATTCAATGAAGACAGAGAACTCTTGAGTAAATTAAGGTAATTCGTAATTTTAATATGTCTGATTAAAATTAGTTCGCATTAAGTACAATGGAAGTTACATTTCCAGCAAGAATGTACCTAAAAAACCGTCTTTCCTAAAAAGAGATCTTGATGCGCGAGCACACTCTGAAGCTTACAGACTACAGTTCAGATTACCAGGAAATGAAAAATTGGATGGTAGTATTGATGTTACTCTATGGACACCATACAATAAAAAATATGTACGGGGAAAGATATTTTTGTCTCAAAATTACCTTTGTTTTGGAAGTAAGGTAAATATCTGAACAAACATACTTATATACAAATATTTATACAGATACATATTAACATTATTCAATAATGTTTATGATAATTTAGGTAAACGGATTGGTAAGTTTAGTTATACCATTGAGGGAAGTAAGGCTCGTAGAAGCTGCTGAAAATCAATCCAGTACAGGAATAGATAAATCCATTTTAGTAACAACTGTACGACATTCGTCATTTTTATTTGCTCAGATTCACGACCGAGATTTTGTTGTTCAAAAGATATCTGAACTATTAGCAAAATCTAAACTATTGTCTTTGTAAGTTGTCACGTTGTTTACTTAATATTATTATTTTCAATGTTTAATAATGTTAATATTTAATATTGTTCATATTACACCCACCCAGTACACTTTATTTTTAAATAGGAGTATAGATAGTTTATATTCCCACAACACATTGCCTCACAAGGATAGTAATTGTGATGACGTTAAACCCGTTACTCAGTGGAAATCTCAACCGCCATTAATGACTTTATTTAAAGCTCCATTAAGTAGCGAAGCGACATTAATTCAAGAAGCTAAAGAGAAACAGTGGGAGCTACATTTTGCTGAGTATGGAAGAGGTATCACAATGTACAGAACAACAGAGACAGCAAAGCTGATAATTCAGGGTTTACCGCAAACACTCAGGGGAGAAGTTTGGCTTACGTTTTCTGGTAATGTTATAAATTGAATAAAAATAGTAACAGATCAAATTATTATAGACGCAACAAGCATCGGGTTTATTCACTTTTAGGTGCTTTGAACGAAATGGTAATGAATCCTGGTCTTTATAAGTCTTTAGTTGATCAAGCATTAGGTAAATCTTCCCAAGCAAACGAGGAAATTGAAAGAGATTTACATAGATCATTACCCGAACACCCAGCATTTCAATCCGATACTGGTATTAGCGCATTAAGAAGAGTTCTTTCCGCGTATGCTTGGAAAAATCCACAAATTGGTAAACAAATTTATTTTTTATAATTATTTCAATAAAAAAATGAGAAATTTCAAGGTTAACTTTATTGGGGCAGGTTATTGTCAGGCAATGAATATAGTAGCTTCGGTTCTATTAATCTATTGCTCGGAAGAATCTGCCTTCTGGCAGTTATGTAATGTATGTGAATCGTTGTTACCCGATTATTACGACAGAAGAGTAGTGGGTGCTCTTGTTGATCAAGGTCTTTTAGAGGAGCTAGCTGCTGAGTACTTATCAACCTTACACGCTAGATTACAAGAACTTGGTCTCATTAAAGTTATATCACTTTCATGGTTCTTAACGATATTTTTAAGCGTTATGCCAACCAGTAGCGCAGTAAATATAATGGATTGCTTTTTCTATGACGGAGCAAAAGTAATTTTCCAGGTATAATATTTTTATGCAAATACAAACGTACTTTCTGTTCTTTAATTAATTTTTGCTAGTGAAAGTATTGAACTTTATTGATATCCTTTCTAATGAATACAGAATAAAGTACATACAGAAGAAATTTGAAGTAAACAGGTATTTCTTCCTGTGTCAGATAGCATTAACAGTACTGGAATGGAATCAAGATAAATTGCTTAATTGTCGCGACGATGGCGAAGCAATGCAGTTATTAACAGATTATCTTGGAGGTGTGTACAATGATGAGGGACCTGTACTCCATAGGCCAGTTGACAGTGGTACTCCTAACAGAGTAAGAATAATTTCATGCACGAATTCCATGTATATAGTTAAATATAAATTCAGAATTGCATATACATATTTATTTTAGAGTATATCTGTTCAGACTTTAATATACGAAGCGTATTCAAGATACGGATCATTGACTATTGGTAGAATAGAAAGGCTTCGTTTGAAACACAGACTTAGAGTAGTTCAGAGTCTCGAAGATGGTATTGAGAAAAACGTAATTAGAAGTGTAATTGTTGATAAATACATGACAATGGAAGAATTACAGGTATCATTAATATAACAATGAATTTATACACATATAAAATACATAAGTCTATAAAATTAATGGTATCGATATTCAGGATTTGCTAAATTTAGTAAGGGAGGAATTAATGAGTCAGCGAAAATCCGAACCTGATCGCTACGATCCGACGCAGCCGCCATATGAAGCGTATAAAATAGATTTTGAATTGTTTAGAATATTATTCGGTGGTTTATCTCCATGGGGGAAATGCAGTCAAGCTGAATCTCTTTCTGCCCGGTTATTTCGTGTAAGTCAATTATAGTTATATACAATTTCAACTATTTCTAATAAATGAAAAAAACTACAGTATAAAACATTAGAGAATTGCAATCTACGCGTATCTTAATTATATTGAATAAGATCAAGCAAATACAAATAATGTTCATAAGTACTATTGTACTACCAGTTAATGGATCGTAATCGCGATGGTCTGTTAAACTTTCGGGAATTAGTACAAGCTCTTGGAATGACGGCTACCGCCGATTTAACGCAGAGATTAAAACTTTTGTATACTCTACACTTACCACCATTATTGACACCTATTGATTTCGAATCGCCAATACATTCTGGTAAGTGCTGTTTGATATTTGAATCTACTATGACAAAAAAAGTATTAACCTAAAAATACGATTAATTGAAGATGGAGCAGAAGTAGCAGCAGAAGCCACGGATTTCTTTGACAGTATGGAACAAAGTGTGGCGTCCTTAGAGATGCCAATTAGCATAGCAGAAGAACCAACTATGAGCACTTTGTCTCGGTCAACGAGTTTAAACAGCCAACAAGGAGATCAATCATGGGAAGTTCAAAGTATGGGTAGCTTACGTTCTATGATAGCGTCTAAAGACAGTCCGTTGGATCTTAAAACCGTGCCAAAAATGTCTCAGGGACATTTTATATCGTTATGGAAAACTCTTTATGATCTGTTTCCGGCACAGCCGGAGGAACAAGAAACTTATCATTGTATAGCTATAATAGGTAAATTATAGGTCCCAAAACACCTTCAATACATCGCGTCGTCAAATAAAATAAATTTATTTTCCTAAATATAGGTACGCTTTTGCTTCAATTAGGTGATGTCGGCAAAAAGTTTTATGTCGATCGTGACGAGTCTGAAGATAGTTTGCTTTTAGCTGCTACTGCTGCTCAACCAGCATCTTCGATTGTTGAACGAGTATGTATTATTTATATTAATCATATTGTTTTATAACACAAAAAGCAAATAATTATTTTTAGTCACCCGATCGCAATGGAAATCCATCAAGCGCAACTTCATCCGCCGATCCCGATTGGTCAATAAGTGTTGAACAGTTCCTGGCATCTGCTTTAACAGGTCAAGCTATAGTAGATTTTTTTAGTAAAAGGGCAGATCTTATCGAAGCTATTGCAACCCTTAAAAATCGTCGATTTGATCGTGTTCATTCCTTATCGGACACTCCCGTGTTAAATATATGATACACATATTCTTCTGTGTATAAAAATAGCGTAAGATATATATAAAATTTGTAAAGTGATAGATTGCCTTGGATAATTGACCAGCAATTTCATTTCTTAAGGAAATTTTTACATTCACAGCTAATCGGCTAAACAAATCTTAGTTTGAATGATAGGTTGATAATGCGAAAGAAGTTTTTGTAACGGAATAATAGCAAAAGTAAATCAGAAGAATAGTAACTCGACGCGGAGATTCAAATAATTTCTAAATTTCACAAAATATCACTCTTATATCTTTCACTTATCTTAAAATGACATTATGTATCGAAAACGTCCAGTTCTTTAAGCTTACAATATTCCTTTTTAGTAAGCGTATCTATTAATACTATATATACCGATTTATTATGTAGACAAAACATGATGTGATTAAGAGGTACATGTCTCTTTTTTTAAATATCATTAATCTTTGAATACATATAAATTCATTGGCCTACTACTACAGTGATGTATTCATTAAAATTGGAAGAATGAATTATGCAATAGAGTGTACTCAGGGTGAATACTTTAAATGCAGTTCCATTTACCGTTTAAGATATTTCATGCGTGAAAAGCAAGTTCCCAAGCAGTTGACATTAATATATAAAGAAAATATTTTTTAAAACTAAATTGTCGAATATTTATTATATACAATACTTTCCTAACTATTACGTCAATAACATATGCACAAAATTACATACCATCAGTTAATAGACATATTGCTTAATCTTGTATGTTTATCTTGTATACTCGAGTACCATAAATCTAAACAGTACAATTTTCATAAAAAAACTTTGCCAAAATTATTATAACAATACATTGCTTGGCTGTCAGCAGCTATAGTAATAATTCGTGTACAACAAAACAGGATTTTAAAACAATATAATAGATCGAGATTGTATGCAATACTAGGCATTTGCTTAAAATATTTAATAACTTGTACTAGTCTATAGAAGTGAAAGTGTTATGAAATGCATGTATGATGCCAAGGCCAAAATTAAATACGTGTTTTAATATATTTGGGAACATTTTAGTTGGATATTAATATTTGAAACTATAGTTTCTTGGCATATGCAACTATATTTTTAAAAATAATTTTATTTTTATATAACTGAAAGTTGCATAACAATAATTTCTGAAACAAAATTACGAAAAGGTATTATCCTACATAAACAAACTATGAAGTATTCCAGATTTTTCTTTCTGTATAATATATGTATATAAAGAGTCATTATTTCATATGTGGAACTATCTGTACAAAGCATATAATAAACGGTATATACAACAATGCTTTCGTAAATAATTGAACATCAACAATAATTAGTATAATGATACACATTATTTAGGTTTTTATAATTTTATTGAAACAGTAAAATTATCTTACATTAGAAATTTTTTGGTAAAATACCATCATTTTTTGCAAGGCGTACTAAACAATCGTCAGATTCGCCCTGAAAAAATTAAGAAATAACTATTATTCTAATGCAAGATATTAGAAACTTTAATATTAAATATTAGCAGCAATAGATAACATACCATACGCCGAATAGCCCCACAAATTGCATACATTTTTTGGGAGTCAGTCATACGTCCAGTTTCAGGATCAACATCAGCTAAGCTCAGCTGAATAGATGCATGATCCTTGGCATGAATAATACGATTGCTCGACGAGCTAAAAAACAATTTATTACATGTAATTTAATGTTAACCTATCACCTTGTTTGCTTACAAATGTAATGATATAGTCTGCACTTTTATAGGTTCACTCTTGGTATCGTAATTTCGTAAATTTTTTTATTTATATTTACAAAAGAGCTGATATAAATGTTTACAAATTTTCTATGAAAAAATCAAACTTGTTCCGTTCCATGACAACGCATGTAAACCACGTGCACCGCTTACCATTTCCTCGGGATATACAAGTCAACAAGTACTCCGTTGTCGTTCTCCATTGTTATTCCTATAATAGAAATTAAAATGTAAAATCTGTATCATTTTGCTACGAAATATTACGCTAGTATTTATTAATTTGATACATTTCCTCACTTTTGTTTGCTAGGTGTATGCCGTAAAATGGCTCCAAAAGGTAAGGAACTTTTTTCGACAACACTGCGGATACGTTGCAAAATGAGTAAAGCGTACCAACATTGTCAATAGATTTTAATATGTCCCTAAACATTCTGCAATATTTTTGAAATTTACTACCAGAGGGCTACGAGTAACAAATCAATTCTCATAAGTTCTCAACAACTTTAAAATCATTCAAACAGTGCTTTCATCAAAGTGCTTTCCTATAGCTCATAACGAAAGTTTTATTTAATTATTTAAGTACTTATTCATTTGTATAGAATATTAAATAACATTTTCAACTACAATAACTTGTTGCTTTCTGCAGTTTGCTCATAAACGCGATAAAAAGATTCATATAACCCAAATCTTACAAAATTGTTTTTCGAGTGGGCGCCAAATTAATGTATTTATAAAATCACTTATCTTACGAATAAACTCTGATTCAAACTTATGTTATTCTATATTTTTAAAAGGATTTACTATTGTATAATTTGAAATTAAGAATTAAGAATATAACTTATCAGTGATGGAATAAAAGAACAAAATGCGTGGTAGGTGGCACCCCCAAGTGGACATTAAGGAAAACGTTCCACGACTAATACTACGATCGCACAATTCCATCGGGCATTCGGTGACCGAAGTCGTTCGGTAAGTCATGACGTTCCCGTGTTGTGTCTTCGCGTTTCGTAAACACGAGAGAACGTGTTAGTGGTCACGCGCGTTTTAAATAGTCTGTGATACAAGAGTGTGTCTAATGTTGGAACATTGTTCGTAATAAACACATTGCAATTGACATGCGACATGCAACCGTAAGCATGCTCGATACACTGCAATGCAATTGCAACATTAACGTTAAGTGTACTCATCTGTCCGTTATAAGAACGAAACGTTGACCGTGCGAATTGTGCTACACGTGCACGTTGAACATGTCTATGAAGGTAAATCCCTTTTTCTATTCAAATCTGATCGTACGCAATCATATATGCTATTTTTTATATTGACAACATTTTAAATTAAATATTACAAATCACTCCTCCGAATATAATTCAAATTAGACAAAAGGACCCGCTTTGTGGTAACCCGAAGTACTACTTTAATCATATTAATACATTGTGCAGGAAGACTCGCTTTGCACTTGGATTATCGGTTTCTAGAAACTAAATTTTATATTAATTAAACGTGACGTGGTATAGATATCGCGCTCAAAATATTTATAATCAATTATGGAATTCATATTTTCGAAAAGGTTGTGATTCTTAAAACGACAGTCTTTTTTCCTCGGAACAGTTGTTCACATGTTGTATGAGCGCCAACGTATGCGTACGCGGAAAGTAATTAACGAAAAATTGTGTTTATCGTAAATGGTTACATTACGTTCGTCGTGTACATAGAGAACTTAGAAATAGGTGAGATAAGGAAAACATAATAGAGAACTGATGTCATTCATAAGCATAGCGATAAAGTTTCGAACACTTTACTCTGTTGATCAAATGATTAACGATGATTACATTGTGACTCACCTTGATACTCGCCGGTAAGATTTGCAAAATCCCAATGCGATTTGAAACATGCTTCTTTCATCTTCGAAAGACGTACAATCTAAATGTGAAATCGATTATGGGTATGTATTTCATGAAATTGTTTTGTTTGAGCCTATCCGAATTACGATGTGTTAGCGTATTAATTATTGCAATTAGCGTAAGTGGACAAAAAATTGTAGTGAAAGGCGCGATCCTCACTTTTACACCGTGCCAGTTTACCCACTTTGTGTGAGAGACAAAGATAGTGCAACTGTAGATTTGCGTTTTCTGTCTTTCAAATGCAAGGGGCGGAGCGAGGTAGTCGAACCAAATAATATAGTGGGGATAACTGTGCTCAGTAACCTTGAATAACCAATATTTTCTACGCTGAATGTAGTTAACACACTACGGACGGATCACGAGATATCTCGTGTTTTTATTCAATTTAATCACCGTTCAAAGACTGATCATAAGATGTGTTGTCAGCTAGTAATATTGATTAGTCTATAATAAGTGATAGAAACAAACATTTTCTGCATGCATACACATTGAGCACAGATTGAAAAATTTAATTTCTGTTATGTAGTGAAAAAAAGCAGTGAACCAAATAATTATTTTGAATGGAACTTTTCTTTTTCTTGTATATTCTACATGAAAAGTATATTATATAAGACTGCACTACTTTTATATAAATTTAATATTTGTAATTGTTTATCCAAGTCTTGTAAATATGGATACTCATGAACAGAATGACAAAATTACAGAAATATTTGCAGACAATTTATCTGATATTCCAAGTGAAGATGAAGATGTGAAAGATTTAGATATCTGTGAGAATGATTTTGATTCAGAGTATTCACAAAGTGATAGTGAGATTGTTAAATCTGAAAAAAAACATAAAGTAGTAATTTCAAGTATTTTTAAGTCGAATAAAGTTGAAGATTTTTCTCATGAACTTGCTCATGATTTGGCATTTTCTTGTAAAGATGATAGTTGGTCAACAGTGGACATTTTACCAAACTTGGAAGAGTTCAAAGGTAATTGGGGGGTCACAGTTATACCATCTGAGCCTAATAGTATCAATGCAGTAACAAATATTATTTTTGGTGATGATTTATTTGCAATGTTTTGCAACCAATTGTTTGTATATTATAATCAAACATCAGGAAAGCACGAAGTGATAAATAAAATATTAAAATGGTCTATGGTTACTCCAACAGAAATGAGAACATTTTTAGGCCTCATATTACTAATGGGACAAACAAGAAAAGACAATTGGAAGGAATATTGGTCTACAGATCCTCTTCTAGCTGCTCCAATATTTCCACAAACAATGAGTAGAAATCGATTTCAACAAATTTGGACATTTTGGCATTTTAATGATAATGAAAAGATGGACAAATTTTCGTCCAGGCTCTTTAAAATTCAACCAGTTCTGGAATACTTTGTCAACAAATTTAAAACGGTATACAAGCCAAAGCAACAATTATCATTAGAGGAGGGTATACTTACATGGAGGGGACGTTTAAAATTTCGGACATACAACCCCTGTAAAATTACAAAGTATGGTTTACTTGTGAGAATGGTACGTGAAAGTAATACAGGTTACATCTGTAACATGGAAATTTACAGCGACGAAAGAAAAAGTTTAAACGAAACTATTCTATCTGTACTTGGTCCAAATCTAGAATTGTGGCATCATGTATATCAGAATAATTATTGTGAGAGTGTTTCAATTGCAAGTACTTTATTAGAACATAAAACAAGAGTGTGTGGTATAATCAGATTAAATAGTGAATTACCACAGGCTCTACAAGATGCAGTATCTACTTTAAAAAAAGGTGAAATAGTATTTCGAAGAAAGGGTGATATACTAGTGTTAGTCTGGAAAGATACAAGAGAAGTAAAAATGATATCAACCATCCATGATGCTTCATTTTGTAATACGGGAAGAAAAAACAGGGATAGTGGAGAAGAAATAATAAAACCAGTGTGTGTTGTACAGTATAATGCATATATGAAAAACATTGATCTTGCTGACCAATATTTTTCATACTGTAGCATACTCAGAAAGTCAGCAAAATGGACAAAAAATGTAGTACTTTATTTAATAAATTGTGGTCTTTTCAATTCATTCAGAATATTTCAAACACTGAATCCTCAGAGTAAAATAAAATATAAACAGTTCCTTCTTGTTGTGGCAAGAGACTGGATTACACCTAAAGGAACAGAAGACTTAGTAGATCTAGAAAGTAATGTTTCTGGTCCATCAAATGTTAGTAATAAAAGGCCTCCATGTAAAGATCATCCACAAAGATTGTCAGGTAACATGAAACAGCACATTCCTGTGAAAATTCCATCCTCAGAAAAAAAGAAATTCCCTACCAAGGTTTGCAGAGTATGTGTTACTCATGGGAAAAGAAGCGAAACACGCTACATCTGCAAGTTTTGTGCTGTCCCCCTTCATATTGGAGAGTGTTTTACAAAATACCATACCTTAAAAAAATATTAATATGTAAAAAATATTTGTATATACGTGAGATTGTATTTTAATACGTAGCTACTAAGAATAAGTGTAACCATCATTTTTATATTAAAATTAATGTTTAGTATGTAAATGTTTTCTTAAATGCGCGCAAATAATAATTCATTTAAAATCATTTGGGGTATGAAAATACCCACTGAGCACGGTTAGCGACAAAATCTTTTATACAGGGTGTCCGGCCACCCCTGGGAAAAATTTTAATGGGGGATTCTAGAGGCCAAAATAAGACGAAAATCAAGAATATCAATTTGTTAATGGAGGCTTCGTTAAAAAGTTATTAATGCTTAAAGTTCCGCCTGTACTGAATTTTTTTCTTGAAAATGCGCAAGATTTCGGTGGTATGTCTATTCACCAGAAATGATTGTAATTGACCCCGGAACCGAAAATAGTTTTTCCAAAACGATTTGAAATTTCTTTTTCCGTCGAAAAATTTCGTACCTTCTCGAATTTTTTTCTAGAAAGTGGGTAGTATTTTGGGCGTATGTCTATTCACCAAAAATGATTATAATTGACCCTCGCAACCGAAAATAATTTTTCCAGAACGATTTGAAATTTTTGAATTTAATTGTTAATAACTTTTTAACGAAGCCTCCATCAACAAATTGGTATTCTTGATTTTCGTCTTATTTTTGCCTCTGGAATCTCCCATTAAAATTTTTCCCAAGGGTGTCCGAACACCCTGTATACAATCACAGATTCTGGAGACCATAAATTGTAAATGGTCGATTGAGATCGAACGAGATTTTTTTATACAAATCGATCGTCGTATTTGTCGCGCGTCGACCTACAAACACGTATTGCTAGAACAAACTAGTAGAACGTTTCACCGATTTCCGACGTTTGGTCTATCTAAGGAATAAAAAGAAAATATCGATGCCGTACGAGAGTTAAAAAACTCATTTATCTCAAGGTTTGTAAAGTTTTAATATGAGATCGCTAATGGAAAAGAAATTCGGAATAACTACAGCTTCAATTTTCTAATTTTATCGATTCACAGTCTAATCGTGATTTCAGGTGTATCGCGATTAGCGTGGCACGCGCAATGGATTAAGCAGCTCCGATTACATAGTTCCGTTGATAGGTTACTCATGCCAGCTCGACATTCGAAAGGTGCTCTGTGTTCTAAAAATATTTTAAAAGTTCGAGTCGCGTGAGAAGCGGAGAAATTGTGAAACCGCGCATAGTTTCACAAAAACGATTTCAGTTACAGTCGAACGAGTTCAGTTCATCCACCTTCCTTGATGATGATTGCCTAATCGATATACAACTGGCAGATGGTAGCGAGTGCGTTTCTCACGAGCGGTAAAAGTGCAAACAGAAGTAGAGAATAGAACCAACGTTCATCCCTCGTATTTTATTCATGGTTGTAGGAGCATAATATGAAAGTTGACCTATAGACACTTTTAAAAGCAAATTCCAAACTTCGAGAAGCGGCTACTTGCAAGTTACGCGTCAGTTTTATCGAGGTTTCTGTATAAATTATAACAAACTTACTGCAGCAGGATAAGAAACGCTTGGTATGTTCAGAAAAATAAAAATTGCTTTGGGGTACAGAAAATCGAATAAGGTAATCAGGCTTACTTTCTACTTAACTACTATGTACACTTAAGCTACATCGTATTCGTGCACAAAATTGATAGTATTTCATGATAGACAGGAAAATTCTATTAAACTCTTATAGGAACTTATGTAGGCTACCGTTTTGCTTGAAAGAATAATGATATTATAAGTATTTAATGACTGTAAATTACGATCATTATTGTTTAATACTGTAAACTACCGAGTTATTGAGCAATTGATCGAACTGGGACAAATATTTTTATTTTTAGTATGTTGTGTAAATTTCCCAACGATGCAATGTGACGATAACGTTGTTAGAAAATTGACAGATGTCGCAGATCAATATCGATTTGAATTTTCGTTTCTTCAAAGCAAAATGTCGTAAGAGTGAGTTTACGACGTCCCTCGGAGTGGGGGAAATAGCCTCGAGCGACCGAAATGTTTGGCGCCGACCTAGTTTCGATAACTCAGTCATCCCTACGTATCCTTGCCCGATCGTTCGACGATCGTTGTTTCCGCACGCGACAACGAGTTTCCTTTTTATCTTTGCTCTGTTCTCATTTCAGAAAGAGTCTCCTTGGGACGTGGAATTGCACCTGGCAGCTGCTCGCGGCGACGCGAAGCGTCTTCGGATTCTGTTGGACTCTGGACGCGTTCACGTGGACTGCAAAGACAAGGTACAATAGCCCCTCGTTAAAACTTTCGAACTCGAATCCGCTCGGAACGTTTAAACGAATCGATCTTCTTTACCGCTGTTCGACAAAGGAAAGCCCAAACTTGTCCAACTTTTTACTCAGCCGTCGTCGAAGCCACTTTTCTCAGTCTTAGCAAGATACTTTGCTAGAAAATCAAGAAACTCGTCTGCAAATAAGTAGATAAATATTGCAGGGGATGATTGGATGCGTTTTATCGAGGGGCAGACGCGACGTTTTAACGAGGACAGTCGTTCGTTTTCGCCCGCACGTCGCTACGGGCGTCTCGCATGTAACCCTTCGTACAACGAAGAACAATTCACGAGGCGCCGGTCTCTCGGTGGGTCGGTCGGGCTCATTATGCAAACGACGCGGCGTTAAAAGGAGCGAGCAGCTCGTGCAACGACGCTCCTTGTCGCGAAAGTGGTTTATTAGATCACGCGCGGATACGCGATGCTCCACTTTGGCGACGCCGATGGACTCGCGACCGACACGTTCGAAGGGAATTTGGAATTCGATCAAGCTTTACGATCTTCCGGCTATTTTCGGACCCGAGGACTCCTCGAGTAACGTCTCTTCTGTAATTCGCAAACGATGACTCTGATCAACGAGGTCGTTGAGGACCCCGTCGCGGAGTTGCGTCAATTGAGGGAACCTTCCCAACAATTGGCTCGTTACCACGACGAATCACGGGGCTCGGAGAGTTTGGCAAAATATGAAACGCGAGGAGGAGGCTCCCGGACGCACTAGAAGAGATCGAGCGAGTTACGCGACAGATTTACGAGGCTTAATTGCCCGTTCAGCAATGCTCGTTGCAAAACTCGGACCGTTTAGATCAATTAGAAAGTAATGCGCCGCTTAGTTCTCATCGTGGATAACGTACCGAGTCGCGATTGCGTCTGATTGCAGCTCTGTCACAATGTGATCGATGAAAATCTTGTGGCATCGTATCGAAACTGGGTGAAATTTGAAACGAAACCCATCTCTGGCTTGAGATTAAAGTGGAATGTTTTGGTACGGATAGCAACAATGTCGGGAAAGGTTATACGTGCCAGTAATTATGAAAGTAGAGTTAAACTTTGTTGTAACCACTGCTCGTTAAAGTTGTTTGGTACGCTGAAAATAAATAGCGGGTCACAGGTCAATGATGGTCGTAGGTCTAAACATTTTGTAAGTCAACTTAGAAAGTATATATTTTAATTTGACGATAACGTCTACTCGATCCCTGGAAAAGCACCAGACTATTTCAGTTCGATACAGTAGGGCTAAAGGCTGGAAATAGACAATGTGTATTTTATCGAGCCCTGGCTCGAGTTTAGTAGTTTTGACGAAATCGATTCGCGTCAGTTTCGCCAGCAAGTCGTTGACCCTTCGTTTTCTTTTCAGGATGGAACGACTCCTTTAATATTGGCCGCCGCCGAAGGCCACATTGAGGCAGTCACCGAATTGCTGCAACAAGGGGCGGATCCTAATGCCAGAAGGCTGGTAAGTCCTGACCGCGCGTAGCCGAGCCATGAATGAACTCTCAGAATGAATGAATCTCGCTTAGCACGCGCGTGTCCGTGTCCTCGCAACCCCGTTACCCACTCAGCGGAAATAGTCTTCCTGGCGACCGAAACTTGCAGATTTAGCTGATTTATCCTTCCGTAATGCAGTTTCAAGCGTTTCTCCAGACGCTCAACTTCCTTATTGACTCTAGGAAGTCAATAAATCTTTCCTGACGTCCGACCTCGCGTACCTCCGCATTATTTATTTTATTCCCTTCAACAATGCAAGGCGTTTCTAAATAGAACGGTCAAACTGTGTCATTCTATTCTACTAGTAAAACCTTTTTTGTTTGGTAGTAAGAACGAAGAAGACCTTCAGCATATGTTGAAGCGTCAACGACTCCAACATATATTTTAATATTCACGAATTGTGTCATGCTATCTAATATATGTTATTACTGTGTATACGTAGGTAATGAGTACAATAACTGATAACGTTTACGCGTTTATCTTAATGATCTTTATCCCAGAGATACCGAGTATTATTAGCTTCCGATAACGAGCTTTGCAAATTACGCTCACGTCGATCGTAATCTCGCGCGCAGAAAAAGCAGTACGTAGTCTTTCTGGTCTCGCGACTTTTTCGAAAATAGAAACTCACGAGACTCTTTCGTCCGGCCACAAAGGGCCTGGCGAGCAAGAGAGAGTCCACCGAGACACAAAAAGCTCGCTCGCAGCATCAAGCACCAGGAAGCCGTCGAGTGGCCCTTTTTAAGTGGCTCCAGCGAGGATTTATCGTCGAGCCCACGTCTTCTTGGTGTCCCGCGCCATCGAGAATTACGGTATTGTATGCAAATTCGACCGTCGCGACTTTGGGGGACGGAACACATCCGGCTAGCCTTCGATTAAAGGAAAAACGATCGCGCGATTTGTTAAATTAAGTCATCATTGGGTTTGTGCGAAATAGCCTCGGTTTCCAGTTACTCGTCTGTAATTCTATTAGGATTCGATCATTCGGAATCGCATTCCGTTAGAATTAGGATTAAATTCCACGAGATTGAAACGCGACGCGTCTTCTCGCCTTTCTTTCACCTTTTTGTTAAGATGGTACCGGTATGCAAATGAGTCGAGATGTAGGAGCCGCGAAAGGGGGAAAAAAAGGCGAGGCCGGAGAACGGCGTTTCCGGTTTCTGAGATTGAATCGAAGCGACGAACGCCGTCGACAAAAGAGGACGAATTACGCGAACGCGCGTCCAAATCGCTCGATGACCTATTGCACAACTGATGCGATCACCGAGTTCTAGAATTATTTTCGTTACTCGTATGTGAAATTACTGATGACGAAATGCTCCCGTTACGACCATACCATTATCCGACGATCTTAATAAATTCCTAATGCGAGTTTTAATGCATTCGCAGCCGCTGACGTATGTAATTTTACTTCTTTCATTTCCACAAGCTGTGGAGGCTATTAACGCCAGTACTGTAACTTTTCATATACGGAAGCTGGGGAAGCGGTTTTCTGGATCGATCACTGGCTAAAATAAACGTTAACGAACAGACGAGATAAAGAATTCATAAGGGAGAACCGCAATTAGCCGCGAATCGTTCTGCTTATATTCGCCAGTCAGCGATCAGAACTCTCGATTGAATAGTTAAAAGATTAAGGAACTAAGATCTTCTAGATCCACTGTCGATTAACTTTTTACAGATTGCAATTCGATCGAGACTGGGTTGTTAGAGTAAATGGTGGAGATAAGAAATCTCTTGCTACTCGCGAGGGGTCACTGTACTATGCAAAAATCCTAGGAACTCGAGGCACATTTATTTCCGGTATTCCAAGAATATGAAAATACGCGCATGGCAGGATTTTATGTGTTCTCTTGTAGGTAAATGATAAGCGGGTAATGTTCTCGTAATCTTTTATGTATTTCTTCGATGCGTTCCAACAACCATAACAAATTGTATGCACAGTAGTACTGGTCAAATACGTAAGCGTTTTGTTTTGATTCTCTTAGTATAATCCAAACGGCGACCGTCAAATCTACTTATTTTCTACAAAATATTTTTCTTTTCCTTTCTGTTCCAAAATGAACCTTCAAATTGTCACCGTCGACGTCCTGGTCAACAAAAGGAGGTCGAAACGTTTATATTCAAACAGATACCTCTGCCAGATCACATTCATTCTTATTTTGAATAATTCATCACTGTTCATACGATACGTTTCGTAGCTGCCTATTTGCAACTTACTCTCGCAACGATCAACGACCTATTTCCACAAATATCTTCATTGTTCGTTTTTAATTCCAGATCATTTTTTTCTCTCTCTCCAAATCACGACGAATTCCGACCAGACGCGCTCCAAAGTGAAACCCGTAGGACTAATTAGAACAAAATCTCAATGCTCGTTGAGCTTAAGGTGTTACTGGCTTAGCTCTCGCGAAGTCGCGTCCCGGCCCTAATTGCGAATTGATTCACGTCGGTCAATTAGCCACGCTCGTTCTACAGTTTCTAAAAACCGCGGCCTGGTTACGTTCGACGAATATTTCGCCTCTTAAATGGCCTTACGTGCCGACGTACAAAACGAACGCGCGCGCGAGCATGATTCAAGGTTGCTGAAGCGAAACACCGCGTTTGTGCGCGGGTTCGCGTGTTTCCAGGGCGTTTTAACGGCGACGTCTGCCGTAATATGCAACCACCGGCTTGCAACAACTCACGCGGAGCATCGGGGATCGTTTGTAAAACCGTACGATCGACTTAAACACGCCGCGGCAAATTGCCCTCGGTATCGGCTCGAAAATCGTGCGTGGGCGTTCGTGACACACTGATCCCTCGTGTTTGACCTCGTTCGGGAACTGACTTTCGATCGACCAAAATGGTCTTTACAGTCGTCCGGGTTTACTATTCCCCGGATTGCATCGAGTTTCACGAACTTTACCATGGAAAATCGTTCGTCGACGACTCTGGTTTGCTCGCTGACGTTTTTTAATATTTTCAGATTCCTCGGGTATATTGGACGTTTACCAAACTTTGCGAGCGTTCATCGGAATTACAAATCGACGGTCGTGGCACGCGAAAACGCGTTGTATCGTATAAACGCGCGCGCGTTGAAGTAGCGGCGAGCTGGAAAGCAGATTGCGGCAGGAAGTAACGAGTTCATTATAAATCGCCGATGCCCGCCATCCATCGAAGCATCCTCTACGCTGAACGACGTGCATTAATTGGTACGGTCGTACGGGGCAGTGGACGGTAGAAGTGGTTAACAGCGAACTAATAAATCGAATCAGGCGTAAAGAATAGCGTTCGTGTGCAATATTATTACGTTAAATTTTAAGAAGCACGAATGTATAATCGACTTGGTAATCTCTCGAATTTGAAACGAAATCGTCGCATTAAGAGACACCAGATCTCCTTCGAGAACTGGTCCCTCGACCTGCAGCACGCTTCATCGCGTCCACGTAGAAGGCGGACGGGAAAAAAATGCGTGACCGCGACGCGACTTTTGCCGTGACTAGATGGACAGGTTGATCGCCGTTATAGAATTTCTGCGGTTTGTAATGGATAGGTATTATGTCCCTCGACTCGACACGGTTCGAAGAGCACCGGGACTCCGTGGAACGTGTAGCACGACGGAGGATTGATTGCATTGGCGATCTCTGGCTGGCCAAAAGCGAGTAACGTCCGACAAAGGGAAGGAACGTAGACCGGTGTACGGCTAGAGTCGAACGACGAACGGTATAGGACTGTTTTTGGTCGATGATCGCCGATGCTTCGAGACAAGAACAACGTCAGTGAAAGTACACGTATACCTGCTGAACGAACAGGTCCAGTATGCATCGTCCTGGACTGTTCCTTTCGGGGATATTCGTGACACGCATCGGCACTTTCTCTCCTTTGCCGATGAATTCCTATTCAAACTTGGAAGCTTAATTATGCTTATTTATTTCGGGGATGTATCGAGAATTTATATTGCTGGGTGGTCGCTGGCTACCATATTCATATGTATCAGTGGTGACCAAACCTTGTCAAACCTCCAGAGACTCTTGGAATAGTATTTCATACATAGGGATAATGTACCAATTACTGCAGTAGTGCGTTATGATATTTATATAGGAGCCATAGTTTGGCTACAATTGATACATGCGAAGGTTTATTACGATACCTCGCCTTCCATTAGCGTGTTGTTTCTTCTAATGATATTGGCGTTGCGTCACAGTCGCGACAAAACCGTTCGTGTTGTAAATTACCGTCGTGAGAGCTAGTTCAGAGTTGAACAGTGCGGAGACGATGATGAATAAGACGTGACGTTTCAGCACTCACTTTGTATACATATTTATAACTCGAAACTGAGAACCTAGTAGCTATGTATGCGATCACGCGATATTTTTTCTTCTCCTTTATAGTTTTGTCAACCTTTTGTTGATGATTGATAAATTGCCAAGTGGAATGTTCCTTTACTTCGACGGGAATAGGAAGTTAACCCGATGAAACATCAATTTTACATATTCATTAGACGATATTGCAACGGTTCTCCTGAGACGAGGACACCTCTGCCCCATTATAACGGCCTCTGTGTCGCGACAAGGCGGCAGGATGTCGCTCTCGCTGTCAATTTCCTGCAGAGTATTACCGTCATGGCAAAAACTGTCCCCGAGACACAATTGCAATAACACAGAACAAATATGAAAGGTATGACAGGCGGCAATAAAATTTGAAATTCATGGCCGGTTCGAACCAGTCTCGCGTGTGCATGCGGAACTTGCGGAGAACGTAACATTTAAATGCCGAATGCGCGCCGCTAATTATTCGGTGGCTAGACGTGTTTGACATTTGAGATAATCTATCGATGGAAGTTTTCGAGCGTTTCTGACTTTCTACATTGAATATACAGCGTGTTTGGCCACCCTTGGGAAAAACTTTAATGGGAGATTCTAGAGGCCAAAATAAGACGAAAATCAAGAATATCAATTTCTCGATTGAGGCTTCGTTAAAAAGTCATTAACAAAATTAAATTAAAAAATTTCAAATCGTTCCGGAAAAATTATTTTCAGTCGCGGGGGTCAATTGTAATCATTTTTGGTGAATAGACATACCCCCGAAATTCTACCCATTTTCTAGAAAAAAATTCGAGATGTGAAATTTTTCGACAGGAAAAAAAAATTACGAATCTTTTTGAAAAAATTATTCTTGGTTGCGGGATTCAATTACAATCATTTTTGGTGAATACACATACCCCCGAAATCCCACGCACTTTCAAGAAAAAAATTCTTTACCGAAAATGTAATCTGTGGCCAGAAATGGTTCCCCGAAATTCATCATAACTTCTGAACGGATTGAAGGATTTTAATGTTCCAAAATGCAAACAACGCCTATTTAAGTGGAGAATATGTAGAAATTGTAACAATAATGAAAAAGTTGTTCCTTGACACTGTAAAGTGAGAAAAACCCCATAAAAATGGTCCAATTTTCAAATGACCATAACTCCTACAATAGTAAAGGTATCTCATTGAAATTTTTTTCTGAAGCACAGCCCATGACTACATACAAAAAAGTATTAGACTACTTTTCTGTAGAGCGTCAAACAAATGTATTAAAAATGAAAAAGAAATTTTTAAGAAAAATCGACAGGGGTAGTAGGTGCCTAAATTTTTCGGCGAAAAGAAAAAATTTCAAATCGTTCTGGAAAAATTATTTTTGGTTGCGGGGTTCAATTACAATCGTTTTTGGTAAATAGACATACCCCTGAAATCCTGCGCATTTTTAAGAAAAAAATTCAGTAGAGGCGGAACTTTAAACGTTAATAACTTTTTAACAAAGCCTCCAACAACAAATTCGTATTCTTGATTTTCGTCTTATTTTGGTCTCTAGAATCTCCTATTCAAATTTTTCCCAGAGGTCGCCGAACACCCTGTATGATAAAATGTATAGTACACATTGAATACTTCGTGAAAGCAATCAAGATTATTGGAGCATTTCTTAGAAACATGTATATATATTCGATCTATTTTGAATGAGGACGCACTGTCGGTGTTGGGCTCTGATCGCTGTTTTCTGCCAACTACAATTTTGTGACACGGTGACTTCCCTTAAGATCACTCAACCTCCAGGGCGCCACTCAGACACCCTGTAACCTTTATTTCTCAACAATCTTGCTCTTACTCGAGACCTTAGAAGTACTCTTCTGTTCCTCCAGCGGATCAAAGTATTTCATTGTCTCTTTCACGGCATCTATTTTCAAGCGACACCTTTCTCTTCGTTCCCTGATAATTATCGTCCAATATACTTTCTTTGGAAATTGTCGCACCCCCCTCCCCTTCCGTCGGAGCCTTTCAAGCATTTCAAAGTCGAAGAGCGTTCTTGTTCGACGGCTGGCGCTTCTCTCGTAGAAATAAAAATGCAGATATTGATCTCGCGCTCGGTTGGAAACCGGGCAACAGACGCGAACACCGAGTTATTTTCGAATAATAAAATATACAGGCTGCTCGGATGAAGAACAGACGCAAGAGGAACACCTGTTCCCGAACACTGTGTTAACTCCTATGCCTTCTCTAGTATAATTTTAAATCGTTTTTTAAAGAGAGATTTATTTAATCGGTCATAAATTTTTTAGTGAAGGGAATCGGCCACTCAACGACTCCTTTTTTCGTGCTCCCGTTTAAACTTTACTGCTTTAGCGCAAAGTAGAACCAGTCTCCTGCTTCGTGAAACGCTTCGTCTTGCGTTTTTTCCCCCGGGCCATAAAATTGTAAAGCGTCTTCCACCAAAAACGTAAGCACTTTTATCGCTTTGCATTTTTAGACCGGCACCACGGCGCTTTTCTTTGCCGCCCAGGAGGGCTACATGGACATCGCCAGCCTACTATTGGAGCACGGTTCCGTGGTAGACTCCTGCAGCATAGTAAGTTTCTAGAGAAACCAAAAACCGCTTAACGAAGCGTGAAAAGGAAACTCGACGGTTTCTGGTGCGATTGCAGGACGGCGGTACCCCACTTTTCGTCGCGTGCCAGTGTGGTCACCTGGACGTGGTGGAAGGCTTAATCGAGAGGGGCGCCAACCCGAACGCTCACATGAAGGTAAAACTCGCTCGAGTATTCGCTAGAAATTAGCGAAAACCTCGATTAGCGAAGAATGAATGTCAAAAGAGTAAATGTAAATTCAAAGAGTGAATTTAATCTTATCGGGGCCTGAAGTTAATCACTACAAGATAGTATAGAACAAAAGTTATATAGAATAACGAATAAAAAGATTTAACTGCTTCTAACACACGCTGTAGACTGTTGAAAGAGCACTCTTCAAGAGACATAGGAAGAAATTTCTATAAACACATCGCCGAGATGCTAATAGTGCTAACACCTCAAACAAAAGAACACTTTAACAACAAAATTCCCAAATAACACCTTCCTCTGGTTACTAAGAAGAATAACTCCTTAACCAGCACCGTCGACTGAACGATCCCTGCATGTTAACCAGAACTATTGGCCGTTAGTTGGAACCATTTTTAAAATCCGATTTTTAAGTGGACTCTGAACCACCTAAAAGTCAAGCATGTTGTACCGCAAAACGTTTAGAAGATTCGCAAGAAGAAAAAATGTATAAAAAGCAACAATTGGTTAAACAGGACGGTGCCACGGCGTTGTTCATAGCCGCTCAAAATGGCCACGTGCGCATCTTGGAGGTCCTCCTGGAGCACGGAGCAAAGACGGACGCGGTGCGAACCGACGGCGCCACGCCTTTATGGATAGGAGCACAAATGGGACACGATCACGTCGTGAGGAGGCTTTTGAAAGCTGGTGCGAAGGTCGATGCCACCAGACACGTAAGTCTCGCGAATGATCGGAGAACTGGCAGGAATCTGGATTCCGTTATCGAGGCGGCCAGGAGAACGATCGGTCGGTTCAGAGTGTCCTGGATGCGTTCAGCGCTAATTGTTGTTGCACCTTCTTTTGTAGGATGGAGCGACACCGCTTTTTAAAGCGGCCCATAAAGGCCATACCGCTGTCGTTGGTGAGCTGCTCAAGTATCGTCCATCGCTCGGTATTCTTCCAGTAAGTAAACGTATCTCTTACGCTGGAATCGAATATTTTAATTAGAGAACTAAGAAGAATTCATCAGTGAATTACACCCCAACTAGGATTCCTTTATATAGTGAGGGTGAAATATAGGATTCTCCCTGTAACGTTTGTGTTAAATAGTGCTTTATTCAAGTAGTACTTTTCAAGAATTAGGCGTTTCCCAGACTTCTGCGAGGCGGAGCACGTTTGAGCGTCGAAGGCCGTTAAAGGCTGAATTCAGTACACTTCTTTTATACGCCGTCGAAACAAACTCTATTAGCTACTTAAGGCCATGGAGAGTTTATCCCCACCATACCCTTTGATTAACCCGTCGCGCAATTTGTTTCCTGAATAAACTCAAGTTGTAACAATAGGAATTTTGCAGAGATGTACCGAAGAAATCTGGAATCGAAAGTTCATCGACCCAAGATGGGAAACAATGTCATTTAATGAATTACATAACATTGTTTCAGAACGGTGAAAGCGCGCTACACGCAGCAGCTTTAACAGGACAAATGACTGTTGCAAGGCAACTGGTAGGTGCAGGAGCGGACCCTCTACTTGTGAATCAAGAGGGTGTTACGCCTCTTCAACTGGCTGTTAGGCACTCGCAAACGCAGGTCGCCAATTATCTGAAGGATAAAGTTAGAGCACGAACGGGAACGTCTTAGCAAAGTCCGCGTTTCTTATCCGCCCAGTAAAATAAAAATTAATATACAAAATAACAGAAGAAAAACTATAGACCTGTGAGGGAGAGATCAGTATTTCTAAAGAGAATATAATATATATATATATATGTATTATATATATATATATACACATGTTACACGTTGGATGTACTATATTAGACACTTTATACGTAAAGTGATCGAGTAAGTGCAATCTTATTGTATTCCGTAGCGTTACAAGATTGAAATGTAAACGGGATTTTAAACAGCTTTGTGCATTCTATAATGTAAAATACATTATAATGCATTCTCTTGTTGTACATATTTTACCATGAACTTTCAAAGCACTTTTACTGTCGGTGTAGTGTGTTATACATCCCGTAGAATTGTTTTTAGAATAGAACTATATATTTTGTTAGCATTGAACTCGTCGTTACATAAAAATCTTCAACGTTAACGGATATAATATATACCTTCGAATAATACAATCGTTTTGTTCTAATTGAGAATTGTATAAGACTGATTGATTTGCCTTGGAGAATACAAAATTGAATAATTTTGTAGTACGATATCTATTTCTTCCTGTTGATTTATATACTGTAAAGTTAACGCAGTACGCACAGTTAAAACGTAAGAATTTAACAAAGAAAAAATTAACCGCTTAACGTTCTTTTTTTTTTTGTTGATTAAATCTACTTATATAGCTTTTATATTGATTGTACTTTTAAATGCCCAATATGCATTATCAGAAGATACTTGGGTTAGAGCATTAAGCGGTTAAGTTTTAAACTTATGCTGTAAGATGATACTAAGATGTTTTATTTGAATATAACGTTATGAAATATTTTATAATTGTTTGTTTGGTGTTACTTTACAATGTAATAAATACATATACTGTTTTCCCAAGGTGTTAATGTTTATTTACATTTGCAGTGTTGAAATAACAAGTACTTATTCAGAGGGTTTAAAATTATATAAAACATATACTCAGTATATGTAATGTTATACATAAATATCGAATATTTTTACTTTGTATGATATCACAGATTAGGTAAAGTTTTTGCTGTACATATTAATACAAAAATTATAATCAAGTTTGAAGTGTTAATTACAAACATTTTCTTAATTCTATACAAAATAGTTTATTTGTTATATATTAAATATTATTTTTTATTATATACAAACAAGGTCATTAAACATTTTTTCTATTTAATTCAAGCAAAAAACATCATTATTTTCAACAATCTATTTTTTTTATTCACACTAATAAGCTAAGCTATACTTTTGCTCTGAATTCATTTGCATAAATAAGCATGTGTACATATTAATATTTCCACAAAAAAGAACTTGTATCAAGATGTATGTACAAAGGTTCGAAATCTGTATCATCCTAAAAAAATGAGTCACTGTGATAAAGAAAAAGAATATTACTGCTGTAACAAAAACAAAGCTGAAAGTACAAGGCAAAGGTGCATAATTCATGTCAAAGTCATCCTTGTATCCCATCTGCTAAGTGTCTGTTTCCTATTTCATTTTAAATGCAAAACATCTTCTAGTTAAGGTAATACAGTTTAGCTGAGAAGTGTGTCAAACAGTTCAGTACAGGGACTAACCACAAATTTTAAACTAGTTTTCGCAAAATGAACATAATCAATTATAAATTAGAATGCCTATGTCTCGTTGGTTTTTATCAATTATCTTTGTTACACTGATAAGATAGTATATAAGACACACATCTTATGTGTCGGATTCATAGAATTATCAGTTACACGCTGATTCTCAAGCAATACTCATCATGGTCCGCGATCGAATGTCAGAGTTACGCGCTGTTAGTATTTTATCACTCAGTATAATGAAGAGTTAAAACTATCACTTATATTGCAACATTAAATTTTATAAAATTACACGTGAAAACGTTATTCACATTAATGATACAAACTATAAAATATACCGCAACAAATGCTGAAACATAAATAACTTTAGTTTGAAAAGCTAATATACTCTTTATGTTCTTTAAATATTATTTTCAGTGCTTAGTTTTCTAATGAAATACAGATGTGCATGTAATATTTATATCTACTTATATTTAGGGTCAAACGGGTAGCACTACATTTGGTAAAGGATTTTTACAAGATGTACACATCAACATATCTCAAAATAGAAAATTGAAGGAAGTGTTGGATGAAGTATGTATTCATACACATATGTACATAGTTAAGTCACCATTCAAATATCACAGACTTTAAAATTGGCAGTAGACATATAAATAATATTAATACAGGTTGAAGAAGTTCGTGCATTAATACATCTTATTGTTGAGAATACTTCTATTGTTAAGGATTTACATAATAATGTTCTGTCACACACAAATAAAGGTAAGAACAAAGTACCAAATGTTTTCCATATTTCATAATTAATAATTCTCGTTTTTCAGATATACAAAAAGAATTGGAAAATCGTACGTATGCTATTTCACAAACATCATTTCGCGTCCAACGAAAATTACGAGGTATGTAAAATTTTTCTTTCTACTTCTATAAATTGCACCATAAAGAAAAATAAAGGAACAAAAATACTTTGCCTTACCTATCCTAATCAGACTCACTATCATCTTGAATTTGGGACTTGTTTATATCTACTGTTTTATGTTCAAAATTGTTTAATTTTTTTGCATTTTGAAAGAAAGTAGAAAGTTTTCTAGCCTTTAAAACATGGTCCACTAATGTATCACTAATGTGAAAATCAAAACAACTGGATGACTTAGGTGTACTTGTGCTTGGACCAGGTTGTGAGGGTGAAGGTAGTCGTAAAATTGGTGTTGAAGATGTAGGATGCCAACTGTCTAAAGAACTAGTTGGTGAAAGTGGAGGATAAACGTTTGTAGATGTACTTTTTGAGGTTGACAATTGAGAAATTGAAATACGTTGTAGCCGAACTGAAGGATATATGTTGTGTGTTTCTAAATCTGAATTCTTGGTTAATCTAATCTGATTACTTATTTCGGTTGGCGAATTTTCTTCTTCATTAGAGTTCTCATCCTCACAACTGACATCTCCCACTTGCCTGAAATACGTTATAATTAGTAAACAATTAATAACATATTAAACAGTATTTTTATATACCTCTTGAACTGTTCCACTTCTTTTTCCAAATTTGGGTATTCATTCAATATATTCGACAACTGATCTTTGTTATATTCTGAATATGTTTTCACCAAAAGTCTTTTCACATCATTTTCCAATGGAGATTTTAAAACTGATAATTTTTGTCTTAGTTTTATTAATAAAGGTAATAAAACTTCTAAACCATGTTTTTTTATTCCTTCAATAATAATGGTTATTGCATTAGCAGCTGGTGTCATTGTTTGAACTGTAGATTCTTCAGATTCTTGTTGATCATCTTCTCCATGTTTGTGAAAAGATGATAATCGTAAACGATCATTACCAATTACATATAATGCATCCCTTAAAACACATGCTCCTTCTTCTTTTTTAATATCAACAGAATCAACACAAGTTCCGCCAAATATTTGACTAGTTATTTTTACAAGTAACTTTATCTTTGCTGGAGGATCTAAATGATCCAACATAAAATCATAAATTGTTCGTCGTTTATCTTCATTTTTTTTCCCAGAAAGTGTTAATGCTCTTCTTTCCTTTTCACGCATTCTTTGATGGTAAATTTTGTGCTGGGATTGATAATTGTTATAGTGATATATACTTTGTAAAAATTGTTGTGATATTAACGTTTTATTCTTTGTTAAAAGCCTCTCTTTTATTAAGAAAATTGTTAATTCGCGAATCATATTGTCTGAATCTGACAACATTGTTAACATATGAAAAAAGAATGGACCCTTAATTTTTACATAATCTTCAAGAAGAAGCTGGATGAATATCACCATGATAGCTTCTCGAACTTGTGGACTTGAATCCTTCATACTGACACACATGTCTGGCAAATAAGGTTCAACTAATGCGGTAAATCTAATGCAAATATCAGCTAAAGCCTTTGCAGTGTTTATTTTAACAGCAATTTCAGTAGCTGAATTTAGATTTGTTTCCTGTCTCATTAATCTACCAAATATTGGTACTACTTCTTTTGCAATCTCACGATCCCGCACTGCTTGCTGACCAAGAATAATTACAGCTGATGCTCGTAACTCTTGTATTTCTTTTATTGCTTCTGGTAGAACTTCCCATTCTAGAAGTACCCCTTGTAAAATTCGTAATGTTAATGGTGAAATTTTGTAAGTACACAATAGTGTAGAATGTCCTAGAGTAAACATAGCTTTTAAATAGTTAGGTGCAGCTTCTACAGCCAAGTTTTCATTTTTTAAAATTTTCGTAATTTCTATTTCTGAAATCTTTATTAAATTCAGCATATTTGATTCCAGTAAATTATTACCCCTGGGATTTAAATACTGTATTATATTATGTATGATGTCCAAACAAATACTAATCAAACCAAAGTTGATTTTAAATTCCTGTATACATTTGTAAAGGTAAACATGAAGACATTCCAAAACATCATTATCCAAGGACTTCCATGAATATTTTAAAACTTGCAGAACTAAACTTGTATAAAAATCATTCTCTTCAAAAATTTCCTTGTAATTTGAAATGTATTTATTCATGTTTGGCAACTTGATATTTTCAGCCAGTGCAGCTAAAAAAATCCATGCTCCTATATTATTGTTTGTTCCAATATGAGACTGTATGTTTTTTACTACAGAATTAGTAATAATACCAGCTTTAACCCATAAGTTACAAGCCTTGGATAAATGTTTTCGCATTTTCATATTAGTTAATGTATTTAGAATATTCCATGGTAAAGTACTTCTTGTGGTATCAAAACACATAGAAGGATCTACTATTCCGTTTAATAATAACTCCTGTAAATATTCTAGTACTTTTTCTTGTACTTTAATTTCTATATCAAATATTTGTGGTACAACAGTTTTTGTCCATTCATCCAGAAGTTGAGAATTATCTGGGAATTGTTGTAAAATTTGAGATAATACTTGTACAGCAAATCGTCGGACCGTTAGTGTTGGGTCTCGACACCGGCGACTAATTACAGGTATTATTTCATTCATCAATGCTGGAAACATTAGAATTAAATTTCTATAAATCTGCAACGTACTTCGTCGTATCATTGCTCTTTCATCCTCTATTCGTTCAATCAGCATGTTTATTAAAACATTTGAACCAGGTAATACATCAATGTCTTTGGATAGGGCATCCTTTATTTCGTCGAACGAAAGGAATTTCTTATTTGGATCAGACTCTCTAAACATAGTTTGTAGCATTGCCTTGTCTATTTCATTATTGGACTCAGTAAACTCTGCAATTATTGCCATGGCTTTTCCTCTCACCATACTTGAACAGTCCATGCATCTACTTAATACAATTGCAAGGAATATTTTTTTTGCTTGAATCTTTAGACTTTCATTCATATTGCATTCCATCAAAAAGGATTCAATTAATAACTTTCCAATTATCTCTTGAGCAAATATTCTGAATGGTATTTTATTATGATGTGATAATAGTATTACATTTTTAAAGGCTTCTAGTATAATATTTTGTTTACATATTCCAAAGAGTTTTATCAGTACACTAGCTTGCTTTTGACGAGCTTCAAGTCTGTCTGGGTAATTCAGCATTAAGTGCTGTATTAATATTATAATAGCAGTTTTTGCATCTTTCTCATATGCCTCTAATAAAACTTTTAAAAAGTTAAAAGTACATTCACGTACAGTTGTGATAAATTTTACTTGTGTGTCCATATGACTACATAATAAACGAGGTAATACATATTTTGCAATAATTGTTATAGTAACTTTAACAGCTCCATGCTTACTATCACATAATTCTTCCAAAGCCAAATAAGCATTTTTTGTCAATGAAATTTCTGTGGTACCTTTTTGTCTAATATTACATTGAAAATCTACACAATCATTTTCTACTTTTGTAACTTCAAGCAATCCATGAATAGTAATATCTAATGATTGTGCATGATTCTTAAACCAAAATGATTTTATCATCATAGTAAAGCTAGAAATGATAATATTCAAATTTTGCATTAGACCTTTTTTTTCACTGGGTGAGAGGATATTATCATTTATTGATTCATCACTAATATTAAAATCATCTAAATTCACTGCTTTGTTACGTTTTTTGTTAGGCGGTTGTAATAGCTCACAGTTTACTCTCAGTGTTTCAATGGCTCTTTGATACAAGTTTGGATGAAATACATTAAATGCATTGCTACCAGGAACAGCCAAAAGTATGAAATATAAATTAGTTGCATACAGACATGATTGCCTTGAGTCTCTCTCAGCTTCTTTAGCCTGGCCACTTTTTATTATGTAACCCAATATAGGTAAAAGAGCATGCACCTTAATATCCATTGAAATTAATTTGCTCCAAGATATATCAGAGTAATGTTCCGAGTCATTTTGACTGATACCCTTGGCTAGCCAGGTTTTTACAGCTATACAAGACTCATGTAAAAGCAGTCTCATGCCTTCACTCTCCAAAAACATGAGGTACTCATCAGGTGGTTCTTTGAAAAACATAAATTCTGCATCCCAAATGGATTGAATCCAGTCTTCACTTAGATCACTCAATTTAAAATTGTCAAATATTTTTAGAGATTCCATGGTAACAACTGTATTCGATTTAAATCATTTTAAAACGAAACTACAATTATTATCACATTTCTTTAAATATCTTGCAAAATATAAACATAACCTTAACTTATCACGCGATAAAGAAAATTTATAGTCTCAGGTTATCATTTTCTGAGCGCGTATCGATAACAAATTTGTAATTCGATTATGATGTACATTAACAGAAAACTTTATTGAACATTTACTGAGGAACATCTCGCTCAAAATATAAAAAGTTCTACAAGGGACTCTGGCGTCCATTCGAAAGCGGGAAACTATCCAACCAATTAAATTCGTTGCAAAGTGCAACGTAACTTTGCACGCAACTCCCACACATTGTACATTTTTTCTAAATATGATCAGAAACTAGTACATATATAATTTATATATCATACAAATAATCAGTATCCTGAATAATTAATCGAGAGTATTTCATAATTGGATCATATTATGCAAAAAATATTTTAATTAATATTAGCTTATATTTTGCGCGGGCAAAATCATTTATAAAAGTATATGTATTAGGTCACGTGAGATTAAAAATATCGTTACTAACTATAACTTTATGAAGAAACAATAATTTTTCATTGAACGAGTTTTTCAATTACTTAAAATTTTACTTTATTTTGTATAAACTATTTAAATATTTTTATACATTTTTATAGAAATGGGAAAGGAAATTGCTGCCATTGATGATTTAACACTATCAAGTGCAAGAAATGGGCCCGTGCATATTCGAATTAAAGCGTTACAATACACGTCGATGTTACGATTGTTTTCAGAAGTTATGGAAGAGTACAACACGTCTATGTTGAGATATCACGAAAAATGCCGTTTACTTTTACAACAACAAAAAATGTTAAGTATGTTTTCACAAAAAGTTTCAAATTATTTTCCGTTACCTAAACTCCATGTTATTCCATCGTTTACTTTTTTAGTCAGGAAGCATATCACAAGAGAAGAACTGGAAAAGCTACTTGATTCCCACGAAAATAGTTTATTTGTTGATAATGTAAGTATTCAGAATGTAGATATCTCTGAATTACTATTTTGTTTATAAACGTAAACAGACTTAAACTTTTTAACTATTAGATTTTAGAAGATAGCAGAATTGCAAGACAACAGTTATCAGATATACAAAGTAGACACAATGACATAGTAAAATTGGAAAAATCTATTACAGAAATTAGGGACATGTTTACTGAAATGGCATTTCTTATTGAAAAACAGGTAAGTGCCAAAGAATAAATAGAACTATAGTAAGTATAGCAATGAATTGCGTAAATCGAGAACTCGCTGTATTAAAAATACATCCGTTTGGACTTTAATTTCTTTTTGTGCAGGGAGAACAATTAAATAGCGTGGAATATTTTGCTGGTAAAACTGCAGATAATGTTGATAATGGTCGTGCCGATCTTAAGAAAGCAGAACAAAGAAGTCACAGACACAGAAAGGTATTTATAATACAAAGTAAATATATATTTAGAAAAATAACTACACTAATACAGAATATTTTTCCAGAGGAAAATGAAATTTGGTATTATCATCAGTATAATAATAATTATTTTTCTTTTAATAATAGTCGTCCTTTTATAAAAAAAGAAACAGAAATTGGTATAAAAGTGAAAAATTTATTATATGAACAGTGGCATTCAGTATTTTTAAAAAAATGTTATCACTAAGATTATCAATAACGTATTAATATATGTATAATACTTACAATATATATAACAATAACAAAGTTATTCTTATGAAAGATAATTCAAAACAGAGTAAGATCATTTATTTTTTTTTATATATATAATTTTCAAAATATTTTAGAATACCTTTAGCACTAGGCCTAAGATTATGTTCACTGGTAGTGCATGCAAAAAATAATTCAAGTACTTTTTCATATTCTTTTCCTAGATTAATGGCAGGTAATGGAGGGCGTGTACCTATAATTATTAATGTATTGTATTTGATTTACTAACTTTTAAAGATGGCTTTAGATATATGTTATTCATGTACTTACCACATATAGCATGGGTCATTTTTTTAAGAAAATCAATGCCCTCATCTTTATTGTCATGTTCACTAGTTTCCAAATCAAGTGTTGTTTCCATTTCTGACATTGATTCCTTGAATGAATCATCATCAACTGTTTCTATATTTCCTACATGAGGTGGAGACAAAGCTATCATTTCCCAAACCACAAGGCCATATGACCAAATATCAGCTTTATTTGTAACTGGACCATCCTCTGAGAAATAAAATTTTATTATTTTCTGTTATAATTATTGGTACACATGAATTCTAAAACATGACTTGCCAAATATTATTTCAGGTGCACTCCAACACTCTGTTCCTACATATGAAAAATCTCCTTTTGAAGTGTCTATTTCTAAAGATTTTGTAAGTGGTACAGACACACCAAAATCACAAAGTTTAACTATGCTGTAATCCTCAGATAGTAACACATTATAACTTTTTATATCTCCATGTAAAATATGAGCAGTGTGATGTAAATATTCTAATCCTTTTACAATTTCATATGCAATTTTTAATATGTCTTTAGCTGGAAACTGATCATCGCCAACCTCAAGTTTCTCTTCTATTCTATCACCTGAAAAAATCATATTAATTTATTTGCTTTTCTAAGCTTCTAATCAAAATAAAATAATAGACACATATTAAGTACGATTTTATCATATAATATATTTCCTTATACCTAAAGAAGTGTCCAATTTTTCCATTGCCAAACATGGTTCACCGTTTGCAACTTCGGTGAACGCCCGAAAACCGACAATGTTTGGATGATCTAATTTACGAAGTATTTCTGCTTCAAATCGAATACGTTCGTTATACTTTCTATCTTCAACTTTGTGATTTCTTTTCTTTATTGCCCATGGCGATCGAGCGAAACCAACCCTTGGCGATCGTTCCAAGCTAAATACAGCAACACCTGGCAATGTATTTGAGCATTAAAATAATAGAGCATTAACAAATTAAACTAATTGCACTTATTTACCACATCCATAACCTATTTGTTCTAGAAACGGTGAGGCTGGTATTTTAATAGGAGTTTGCAATTCTGGATTATCTTGCATTCTACTCTTGTACTTTTTCGTCGTCGGTGTTCTAAATTCAGTCATTATATTGCTATTAGAAATAATAATATTTGATTTAAATTCAAGGCGTCTTGTAACACATTCGATCACACTCAACCCGTTACTTTTGAATTTTCTTAATCTGACGCTCAAGTATTGCCAACTTAAGGGGGTAAACACAAATAATGCAGCGCGCTGTATACCGACAGTACCGACACAATCTGGCCCGAAATATGGGTTTACGGGCCAAGATTTTACGCCCTTATATGAGCAGATTTTGGGTCGGACGAGGGGTCATTCGAAAGAGGAAGGTCCAATGCAGAGCGCTCTTTGTCAGATACTCGCTGTTCTTTTCTACACTCGCCGCCTCCAGTAAGCGTCAACAAAGTATCAAGAATCATTTCTCGTCCACACTACAGCCGAGTGTTGAGTAAGCTGGGCCTGAACATTTCTTTACACATTCAGAATGGTATATGGCAATAGCAAGCAGCTCCCTCGTCTGTGCTTCAGGCAGCCGCATATCTGCCGATATTACCATTTCTGTGCAGAGAATAGCTGTTGTAACACAGACGAGATATATGAATAGACGTCTCACGTAATGTAATTTTTCGGCCGGAGTTTCTGGGGTCCCGGGACCCCATTACCATTTTCGTGTCACTCGCTACGTTATCAACAGATTCAGAAATTAACAGAAGAGGAAGTGAGACAGAAAATAAAATTACATAAATTTTATTATTTTTTAACGGAATTAAAGCTGTAGGGTCCATCATTGGACATTAATCGATTAATTTAATTGGAGAAATCAATCGATTAAGAGTATTTAAAAATTTCAAGATTATTAAAATTCATAAGGATGTATTTCATTGATACGTACACCGCAAATTCTCTATTTTTTATTTTAAATTGTAATACATCATTTATTAAAAAAATAACTCGGCAGAAACGTATTTGCGACTCGAAATCAGTTTAATCAGACTGTGCATCGGGGCCCCGGAAACTCCTCATTCCTCGCTTTCGCACACTATGCTCAATTGCGTGTACGTGAGCTCGTTGAGTTTCGGAAGAGCCGAGATGAACAGGCTGATACTCGCTTTCCTTCTCGCTCTTGCATCGCTGACGTCCTTTACATTTCTCGAAAGCAAGCCTGGCATCGCAACCATTCGAATCGTCAGTAAACGACAAAAGCCATCGTGACTGACAGACCTTACATTTCTCGAAATCGGACCTGGGCGCTTTTTGAAGATTCATTGACTTTCCATACGAAGCGACCATGCGTTATATACATATACATGTTATACATGCTAGGAACTATAAATTGTATAACTTTCGTTGTATATCTACTTTCTAATAACATGGGAAAATTTTAAAATATAAAAAAATGTAAGAATACTGTAGAATTTTTGCAATGGAGAATTATTGAAAGAAAATGAGGTAATTATTTAGAAAAGGCCGGGTCTCACCGATTTCGATGATTTTTGAATATGTTGTAGAAATCAACATTTTGAGCAACTTTTTCCTATACATATAACCGCCGCTCGGCCTTAGTTTCCGAGATTTTTCTTCAAAAAGATCGCTACTACTACAATGAATTCTGTCTATATGTACATATCTGTGGCTCTGTATTGCATCAGTCCACGATCGTTGCTTTTTTCTCTTGTTTGTATTAGTCGGCATAACAACCGACGACAAATAATGTATAATGTGCCGAGCTAAATCTAGTTCTGCATTGTTGTCAAAGGTTCGAATTTTCTGAAGTATGGAACTCGCCGAATACATTATGTAGGCTATTTAGGTGAATTCTTCTTCCGTCGACAATATCATGCTAATGATCTAATAATTAAATTTGTCGAAATAATGGCTGAAATCTTTCCCACTTCTGATAATATCAATAAAGAAAATTGAATTAGAAAATGAATGCGTGGCCGCCGTTTGGCGGCCGGCTACACAAATCGAGTTTTTAAGCACAGCTGTTATACGCATTCATTGCCGGCCGCCTCGATGTATCTATAGAAAATAAAAAATAAAAATTTATTTCTCATAATTTTCTATGGTATGGTAAATTCTGAAACAATTCCCAATATACATAGCAGGTTGATTTATACATCTTTCACAATAAAATGTTGTTTGACGTCTTTCTCCTGGTGTTTTCCTGTCGGAACAAATAATGCAGTCCCGGTTTCTTTGGCCTACATTTGGAATATGTAGCTTATTATTCATTCTATTGTCCGACAAAGAACGTTAATTTATTTAGATTATAACGAAGATAGCAATAGGAATGGTTCGACTTTGAATGAAGTTTCGATTTTACGTTTATAGTTTTTTACGTTTACGTTTTATGTTCTTTATGTTAAATAATTTCAGTAAACATTAAATAATATAGTTTATATAGTTACGTTTATTGTCCACGTGTTTGAATCCGACCATACGCCTCTGACCATCATCGACAATCCTTCCACTTCCAACGTAAAAACGGCTGATATATTTCTCATTTTAATAGAATATTTCCCATTTTAATAGGAAAGTACAGGAAAACATGTGTTTCTTAAAAAATTGCGGTGAAATCAGTTCATTCTCCTTAATCACTAATAAACTTTCATGTCCCCTCAGAGGGGACGACCGAGTGCAAAGGGTTAAAATATGTTCATAAAATATTATCGTTTTAAAACGTGTATTTCCGTAAAAACAAATTTTTGTAATTTTTTCTTCATTATGGTATATTGCTTATACATTGTATATGCCTACACAGGTCAGAAAGTCAAAAATGCCTAGGCAGTCGAGAATCTCGGCTCGAGAATATGCGAGATCGAATTTCAGCTGTGGTGAGAGCAAGAAGGATAGACTGACATTCGCCGCCTTTCTCGAATCTACGAAGCTATACGAAACGCCAAAACTCATATACAAGGTGGTTGGCATTAGTGTGTGTGAGTGGTGGGGCAGTTCCCTTTGGGCACGGGTCTGCCGTCTGATAATACTCCACTGTCTTTTCCAATCCCTCCCATAATGAACTCACATGGATTTACGTACCCCCTCAGCTGGCTGCCCATCAATACTAATTCAGTGCCTAGTTTCTCAACTAACCGCCATTCATGAGAAGAGGCCGCTAAAATCAGCTCCGAATTTTCAGGTCGGTATGACAGTCAGATTCGGTCGCGAAAGTCCATAAGGTGAAACGTCTATTCATATATCTCGTCTGTGGCAGAGAATAGCTGTTGTAATACCGACCTGCCGAATCGGCGAGGTCACGTGCCGTGTCTACCCCCTTAATATCAATATTTATATAAGTTATTCAACATTTCATGATTGTCATTGCACATATAACGTGTATATATTTCATCTCCTCTTACTTTACGCTTTTTATTGCTTTTTATATTTTATGATTTTCATAAACAGCCAAACAAGGGATCATGTAGCTAGCTCTCTTTTTACCCGATTTCAGTACTTTCCTGACGCCTTTTACGACGCGCATGCGCTAAAACCTTGCCTGTCAGATAGTCTCTATCTAATGACATTGCATCTAGCATTTCAGTCGTGCGACAATTAGAAGATTGTCGAGAAGGAAAAGGGGATGCGTTTGGTGTATTATATTCTCCTCAAACGGAACAAATTAATGGAGCTTTGTGTTCGTCACTTCACATTGTTTCTAACTGTTTCTGTCAGTTCAAGGAAAGTCCAATCCGATGTTATTTTTTTCTATCGTGTATTGACGATATGTTGACAAGCGGTCAGCTGTTTCCGGTCTATGAAAATACAGGTGGTTCAATAGAAACCCACGAAAAACCCGGCTAATTACTTTTAATTAAATAAGTGGTAGTTCGTCTGCTAAACCAGAGTATATAAAGAGTGTGTGATGAAATTTTAACGCGTGGTAAATTTTCCTCCCTTAATTTCCTTTCGGTTGTTACGGATAATGTTGAAACAAGAGTTTGAAGCACGCACGCCGAGAAATGCTGATAACTCGCACACGAGTACACCAGACTCAGGAAGTAACGACGTGGCCAAGGAGTCGAATCAGAGGCTTGCGATAGAAGACAAACTGGCCAGAAAGATGTTTCCGTACGCCAGGGAAATCTGTTTTTTCCTTGCAGTCACTTTTACCGCCTTGACCGCCCTTCATAGCTCGTAAGTTTTAGGTTATGTCAATTCTCTGGTAAAAAATTCATTGTGATTCAACGTGACATTGGTTTCGTGCTAAAAGTAATGTAACATCCAAGTTTTTGACATCGTGGAACAGATGTTCTGTAACTTGAAAGTATTATAAAATACAAGTATTTTTCGACAATAAAAGTCGATTATGTTGTTCTTGGTAAATTACATTTTATACATATTTCTTTTACATGTTATGTACATTTATTATTTTTATTGTAGACCTCCTAAGATATCAAAGCCACCGTCAGCTAAACCATTTTTTAATCAGAGCTCGATTGTCTTAGATTTTTATAAAGGTCATCTAGGAGCTATGATAGAAAGAGTTACTGAAGCAGATTTTAGTTTTGTTATGTATTATGCTCCTTGGGATGCAGAAAGTCAAGCAGTACGTCCGGAATTTGAAAATGTTGCTCAGTATTATCGCACACAGGTATAAAAAGTATTTATAAAATTGACTCATATCATTGTGTACAGAGTAATTTGCAAGCAAAAATTGTATAATCTTTTAAACAGACCCTTCAAAATTCAATTTGAATCTGTATAAAATATATATTATAAGCTATCTACAACATCGATACTCAGTTGACAACTAACTTGTGTCATTGATAGTTTTACTTTCTCTAGATTATTATATTATTTGTAGATTGTTTCACATTTGATAATATAGGTAATTCAATGTTTGCAGAATATTCTGCATTTAGTTATATAGATTAGACATTGTAAAATTAAAAACAATGTTTGAATTTTAGATATTTTTTGCTGCTATTAATTGTTGGCATCCAAGCTCAGAGTGTAGAGCTCAATATAGCAAAATTCAAAGTTATCCATTGTTAATGCTTTATCCATCAAGGGACTCTGGCATTGAATACAGGGGTATTCGTACTTGGCCATACATGATTCGTTTTCTTAATGCAGTCATGAATCCAATTGTTAGAATAACTCATACAAAACAGTTGATAGAGTTATTTGTGAATTATGATGTAAATATGAATAACTAATTTGTAATTCTAGATTGCTTTAGAGAAAAAGAAAATAATTTATTATTGTTATTGTAGGCTGTGGTGGTAGGTTATTTTAATTTCACACGGTTGGATAGAACTCCGGGTTACAGAGAATTTTATAATGCTGCTATACGTGTATTAGAAAGAGATCCTAATAGAGAGCTGGCGTTTGCTATCGTCACCAGTGCATTGTCTAGTGAAAGAGACCATAATGTTTATAAATTTCCATCTGCAAATTTGCTCATGTGGAATGAATCTTTCGTAAGTACGAGAAAACATTTTATATTTACATGTATGCAATGGTATAAATACATGGGATACATAAAGCAAAAACATTTGCATATATAGCACAATTAAATGAGTTTGAGAATTGAAATGTGTAGAGGTATCCAGAAGACTCTGAATGGACTTCCGAAAACATATTAAATTGGATTAGCAACTCCATTCATCAATCAGCACTATGGCTTCAGCCTCCTGGGATAAAATCACTAACATTAGCACCATATTTGAAGGAAGGACCTGTACTTTTTCTCTTCACACCTCGCAATCCTTTACACCCTGAAAATTACAATTACAATCTGGTGCGTAGTAAAGTAAGCACAAATGCAATCTGAAGGATATGTAATAAGTATTACATTGGTCCTTTAGATCAGAGAAATTGGACTGCAAGATTATGTCTGTGTAGATAATCTGATGGCTAAGAATATAATTGAACATCTCAGTTTTAATCGTCGCACAGCTATTGCCAGGCATTTTGAGAAAAGTAGACAATGTATTAAGCTCTTAAAGGAAAACAAAAATCAGTCAAATGAATCGACTGTCAGTGTTTCTATTCAACGGTGGATTAATGATAGTTGCTGTGCTAATATTGTCATGAATAAATGTTCTGTATGTAAGAAACTTGAATTAAGCAATGCAGAAAGAGAAGCGTCCGTTTGTAAGCTTGTTTCCAATAAACTTAATCATGTATGTAAAGGTGCAGATATTTTTAAAATTTCCACCATGGAAGATCTGCAAGAGAAATACGATGTCTGTTGTAATAAGGATTATGTAACAGTAAAATTACAAGAAGGATCTAAATTTAGAAGGTACAAAAATGTTTAACTTAAATATCATTCTTTAATTAATAATTTTTATTTTATTTTTAGCCAAAGATACAAGACATCGTTAGTTACAGCAAATGATTACGATATACGATCTGCAAACGCAATAAAGCAAGCATATTTAAAACAAGATTGTAAAAGGTGGATAACTGGAAACAAGTATCATCAACCTGTATTTCCACGTGATTCCCCTGAACATCCTAATATAACTCTAACTGAATCAGTGTGCAAAATTAATAAAACATTGGCATTGATAGCAATCGATAGTTTGCATTATTTCCATTTTGCAGAAGGTCTTGGAATAGATATTCTAAAGAAGAAAGATAAGACTGCTGTTGTTATATTAGATTCTGCTGTAAGTTTTATACTTTTGTTTTGTCTTTGTATCATTGTGTATATTAATCTGTAATTATTTATTGTAGCATGAGAGTCAATATGTCATGCAAGGCGATTTTAATCGATATACACTTATACAATTTATAAATAATTATACTGAAGGTTTTTTACAACGTACACTACGGTCTAATAATTCAAGGCGTTTTGTTCAAAAGTTTAAAAGCAAAACCAATTGTGAAACGAAAGACGATCAGAGTATATGTATACCGGAATTAACGACAGAAACCTTCTTAAGTACTATTTTAGATCCAACAAAGGTAACTTGAATGAAAACTTAACACGCTGCAATGGTATATAATAAAACTATAATTAAGGAATATATTAACCTTAATGATTTTTCTCACAGGATGTGATTGTAATGTACTACTCTCCTTATTGTGCATTTTGTAGTGCAATCTCTTATATATACTTAACTGTGGCTCATTACTTGCGCGAAATGGATCATCTTTTATTTGTAAGAGTTGATGGTGATAACAATGATCTACCATGGGAATATAATATGAATCGATTTCCATCTATTCTTTTTTTTCCTGCTAAAAGGTAATTAAAATTAAGTTGATTGTAATTGATTTTTATAGCAGTTTTACTATAGTAAAATTATCTTTATTTCAGAAAAGAGGATAGCACGGTGTATCCGTTTTCTCTGCCAATTACCATTCCTAATTTCATTAATTTCGTTTTAGCGAATTTAGATGGAGATTCGCATGTCGAGGCACTTGTAAATATTTGTCAATCTGGAACCGGTGAATTATCAGATACGTGTATTGTTCGAACACGTTGGCTGTGCCTAGATATCATTCAACAACTACTTAGAGATTATCGAAAACTAATAAGACACGTAAACTTATTAGGAAAAAAGAATGCTAGGAACAAGAGAAAAATCATTTTACTAAAGCTGGCACATATTAAGGATATACACTTGATATTAGGTTCCACTACCGATCTCAGAGAGGATCAACACAAAGTAAAAGTTATCAGGAAAAAATATAGAAAATATTATAAAAGTATTAGGTTAATCGAATTAGATAGTAAAATGAATAGCCATCAACTTGAAGAAGCTATTCTACAAAAAAATGTTTTTGAAAGAAAAACAATTAAAAGCGAATTGTGATATCAATTTAATAATAGATATTTTCTGATAAATGTTATGTTATTTAAGTTCTTTAATGACCTCATACTAAATGTACAGTCTATACCTCACAAAACTTTGTATTCTGCAGAAGCAAAATGTGTCCTGTTGAAGTTTGAATGTCTTGTGCAAATGAATATGATAATATATTTAAACAATTCTGTGTTGCTTTTGTGAGTATATGTTCAAAAAAGATGTACGTTTTTTTTATGATTTTGGTACAGAACATTCCTTTCTAATACTCAAATTGAATATTTACGTACACCTACGTCTGGAAAGATCTTCAATTTTGTATGATGCGAAATAAATTACTTTAGGCTATTATATTAAGGTAATCGAAATGATTTTAGTTTTTTATTGATAAATTTATAACATTTGAATGATTATAAGACAAAAGTGATAATGAAGATAAATTTCAATTATGGAACAATGCAAAAACTTGTGCACTTATTATATTACATATGGTGCAGAAAATTTCTGCTATATACTTGTAAAAATATATGATAGTAAACATGATTTTAACTCTTATTTTATTTAAAAAATTTTAGTAAAAATTTTTATAAAAGGAAGATATTTATAGTTACTATTCTTGCAGAAATTTTCAGTGCATCATAGTTTTATGCGGGGCGTGTACATGCAGTAGAATTACTCATCATTGATTAATATTCATGATGTTTAATGCTAGAATAGAGAAATAAAATTCATACTGTCATAAACCTAAGGTAACAAGAAATGACATATGTAATAAGCTTTAATTTTCAAAACTTGTTTTTTGAAGTGTAAAATTTAAAGAAAACTTAGTACTTTCTGACTCTCTAATGTGAAATAAAAATTCAATTCTTCTATGCCCTATCTTCACCTAGTATGCTATGTAATTCTAGCATACGTTTACTAAAATATGTGTTACTTGTACATTTGTGTAAATATTGTTATACACAATAATAATAAAAACTATATGTTGATATATAAAAATAGTGTAAACAGTTTGATGAATAATAATTTACTCATAATTATATAATAAAGAAATGCAAATAATGAGGAAATGGAAAAAAGAAACATTAATACCTGTTACAGTAATTTCAAGGAAAATTGTAGAAATTTTAATATTATTTTCTAGTTGGACAAGAGGAGTAATGGACAGTATAATGTATTAAATAAGTTATACTATGACTCATTGAACTGTTCAGCACTGATTTTGTTCCCATTTAGATATGTTATTAAGCAATAAAGCTTGAGAGATACGCATTTTTTTATTTGTACTGAATCTCCAATTTTAGGGGTGAATTAGCCCCCCTCGTAGAGGAAACCGCGAACGATGGAAGGGATGAAATCGGTTATTTCGTCAGGGCACCATTTTTCATTTATAAATAAGTTGGTGTGATATAGGTAGATGTACAGACAGATAAGTGAAATAAAAAGGTAGACATAATAGGAATATTATATAATAATTATATAAGGTTTTTGTAATTATAACCTGTGATAAGATACGTTATCTTAAATTCTTTGTATATATGTAGTAGTATTACATAATAATTATATAAGGTTTTATATAACTATAACTTGCGATAAGGTACGTTATTTTAGTAATGATCGTTATTTTAAAGTAAATAATTTTAATAAGCGTTCGCTTTATAATACATGTTTCCACTATAATATATTTTATCTGCAAGATATTTGAAATTTTTGTTGATAAAATAATTTTCGAAGGGCTGTTTCATCCCTTAAATTTGAGATTGGATACAAATAAAAACGTATATGCCCATATAGATTTTAGTGCTCAACAGCATATCTCAAGGAGAAGAGTGTCGGATACTTTGATAATGCTCCTAGCCAAATTATAGATTGTAGTATCATAACCTTATATGTACGAAGATCGGATTAAACGCGTGATAAAATAGCGTGGGCCGAAAGTGGCCGATGGGTCGCGTAATCTTGCGTTAGTCATTCCCCCCGTTTGCCTGATTTATTTATGGGTTGGGCTACTTATTCGATGTAATGAAATTCCTAGTAAAATGACGCGTGATAAGAAACCTGTTTCTTCTATCGATTCACTTGCTGATCTCTGATCAATGCATGACACTGGACCAAAGAATTGTTAAGTATATTCTTAATAGTTTTCATAGTATTTACAATGGTGTCAGAATATCATTTTAATTCAGTATTATTGATTTAGCTGTAAAATTCTTTACTTATAATATATGTATATCATATTACATTATAATCGATCGATTCAGAACAGTTTTCAAAATTTTGTATACAATAAGATGATTGATATTTAAAAAATGCATTTAAGAGATTTTACTTTGCCGCCTTAGCAATAAAGTACAGTTATGTTTTACGAGATGCATAGACACGAGAAAGGCGTATCTATTACGTGAATATAAATAAGTTAAACAACTGTAATTAGAAAACTGGAACTCATATCGGTTTTCATTAGAAAATCTAAAGTATTATTAAAGATCATAACAAATCTAAATAATCAAATTCACGATATGACTGAGAAACTTCTTCATTTTAACCGTGTATTTGCAGATTCTGATAACATTTCGCACTTTTCGCAAGTTTAATTACATAACAAGTGTAACAAGAAAATCAGACGATTCATAAAAATGGCAGAATTAAGATGGCGCGATGCTTGATCTGACATTATTAAACATTCCGGTGAAATAGTATTTCAAATACATACATACTTACGTTCAAGTACTTACTCACGTTCGTATTTATTTATTTTTAATAAATTATTTTAAATAAAACAGGATTTCTATTTTCAAAGCGTTGAAAATAAAGCACTATTTTAAACATTTGAGATGTTTACATTAAACTCTCGCTCGACTAGAATTCTTATCGTATATTTTACGTTGCTAGACAATTTCCATTGCCAAGGTATAAGATAAAGATAAGTTCATTCATCGTTACGTTGAGGAAAATAAGACATATTAACCGTAATTGTTCTACTATTATTTTCATATCGGTATTTCAAAAAAATAAAATAAACGAAACATTTCCACTACTCGAAAGAGCTTATTTTAAATAAATCGATATTTCAATCAATATCAAATAACATTATTGTAAATAAAAGATTGAAGTATTACTTCGAGTGGTTTAATGTTTCTTGTTCAATTTGAATTAAAATTTGTCCGACTCCGATCGTCAGCCCCTCCTAGCGGCAGTGATCGCAAAACGAACCCAAAGAACCTTGGCTCCTTTGGAGCCTCCCCTCTATGTAGAATCGTAACTGTATGACTGTGTGTACTGTGCCGCTGACAATGAGCCGCGGCGGTGACTGTGATAAGTGATCGCGTACCCTTCCTCGTCGCTAAACGCGTAGTGGCAGTGGAGAAAGATAGTACGTCGGCCAAGGAAAGAGTCTACCTCTTGATGACTCGCGCTTTACGTAGGGCGCAACGTAGCCGGAGCTCACAATTATGTTCGATGTACCGCCCAAGTTTTACGAGCTGTGTCGCCTTTGTTTATCGTCGGACGGTGTCAAATTGTCCATATTCAAGGAGGAGGGCGCCCAGCGGAACTTCGCCGACAAGATACTGACGTGCCTCTCGATTACGGTGAGTCTTGTTCAGAGTTTTCACCGGGTCCTCGTGCCGTAACGATGATAAATCAGACGCGACCATCTGTGGTTCTCGCACCAGTAATGTGTCTCCCTCTCTCTCACGCGTACTCCTATGTCTCTTGCTTCGTCTTACCCAGTCTGCCTTCGTCTACGTTGGTCATCGTCTCTGTTTCTCTTGCTGTCTCTCAAGGGTGCGTATGTGTATGTGTATGTGTAAGTGTGTGCGTGTGTGTGTGGTGTGTGTGTGTGTGCGCGTGCCACGGGAGAAAGTTTGGCAAGAGATGTGTCCGCGAGATAAGCCGACTACTCACGGGGGCATTTAAAATGGCAGTGATAAGCTCTGCTCCTCGCTTGTGCAGAACTCATGGAGAGGGGAGCAGCTCCTTATTTAGTCGGCCTGTTATCAGGTTTCACACGCGGATTCCACGAGTCGCTGTCACATTTCACTCTGCTCTCTGCGTGTTATTATTCTTCTCCCTGCGTGTTTCATGATTTCTTCTTGTACACAGTTCAATCTGCTCTTCTGGAGGAAAGCTCTGCTTCCGTCCAACCTACTTTAAACAAAAATACTTCCTATTCGGCACTGCTGTCTTTACTATAAATCTGCGTAGGAACTATACCGAATTACGCATGTTCGTATTTTGTTGGCCTTAAAGTTGAGAAATTATTATTTATCGTTTTAAATGAATCTGGAGAATTGTTAAAATATTATAAGTTATGACTAAACGATCGATAAACAAACGTAATTGTTTATCATATAAACAATGTTTATATTATACATTCTACTATATATATTATATACATTTAAAACTTCACTTTATTTTTATATCATCAGTTTTTGTTTAGTTTGAATTCTAAAAATAAGCTTGCTACATGTAAATGAAAGAATAAATTGAATTAAATTTATTATAAAAACATTATTGTCATTAGTGTTAGTAACATAATAAGTAGTAGAATTATTTAAGTTGTAGCAATGTAAGACCTTTGAAATAGAGATACAAGAATATTTAGGTTGATTGTAAAATCAATCTAGCTATTGCAATTTATTCAGGTAAAAGATGGGGATTCTTTGCCACCAATTATTTGTCACCGATGCGTGTACAAATTGGATGTACTGCACAATTTTCGTGAAGTGTCACACAAATCTGATGTCATACTCAAACAGTACCTGGATTATGCCAAGCAGTTATCATCACACGATGATCAGGTATTTGTTAAGTAGTTTTTGCATGCAAACAATGAAAATATATTGCAATGTTTGTTAAGAGGAGTCATTAGATGATATAGACGTATCATTTGTTAATTCAAAAATAAAAATTAGACTAATATACCAACGGTAGTAGTAGCCATTTGATTCCAAGTAATGATGCAATTGTGAATGTGCAATGTCTGATTGTAGATAAGAATGCTTCAGCACATCTGTATACCATATATTCCAAACACATTTGTAATACGTGTAAGATACCATTCATTTGCTTCTGTACCCTGATATGACACTAATTATATAAGACATTTCAAGGTTTCCTTTGATGCAGTCAACTTTAACCTTATCAGTTTGATTCTGATTGTCTTGTAGAAAAAATTTTACATGGCTAATTATTTTCTTGCAAGTTAGTTCTGAACAGGTGCAAGGTACAAATGTCAAGATGTTATCTTTAAGTGTTTGTGTTAGATGAAACCTTGTGTGAAATCAATAAACATGTGTTTATGTGTATTTTGTTAAAAATTAAATGCGAATGTATTTCTCTGGATTTACTTATTATTGTTAAATCATTTAATTGTACGATAAAATTGTGTTTTGTTGTTTACATTACAGAATACTTTATTGTTTTCACTCGCATTGATTGTACTAGTTTGATGAAAATATAAACTATAAAGTACTAGCAAATATTAGAAAAACAATATTGATTTGTTTTGTTTCAGAAGTCTTTCTCCACTGCCAAAGTAGCAGGTTTAAGCCCACTACAGTCATTTCTCCAATTGAACAAAACATTGTTCAATGAGGAGCCTAACTCTCCGGCCAGCATTAATCAAAACATTATACCTCAGACGCAAACGCATCATTTGGAATTACGCACCAATGACATGCCTGAGCATGACAACGTTAAGTGTGAACCAGAGGATGACACGTATTCAAACAGTTCCGATCCAGACAGATTAGAAATAGAAGATCGGGATGAGCAGGATACAGAAGGGGAAGAAAATGGTTATGATATGACCATTAACAAGAGAATGAAAGTGGAAACAAATTATGAAGAATCGAAACCAAGTACCCCTAATCACAGTCCAGTGAATAGAATGGACACACCAGAGAGCAATTGCTCAGATACAAATATCGATCAGGAAACAACAAAACTGTGGCAAGCATTAGCAAAGTAAGTAATACATTTTTAAATTCTTTCTATAGTGTGCGTTTGCAAAAATATTTTGTATCGTGTAAAGTTAATAAGAGTGTAAAGAAATAATATATCAGTGTTGAGCGTTCTTATTTATTTAGTAAATACAAACTTAACTAATCTTACAGTCCAAACATTCAAACATGCTTTTGTATGCTTAACACATTATGGTATTAAATGAAATATTTGATTAACTACAAAACTGTTTACCATAGTATATATACTTTTCCATCATTGTATTACTACATCTATGTAGTATTTGAGCAACACATCTTTTGTTTTACTTTTCATATAGCAACAGGAGTTTGGAGATTACAAGGACAAATGGTGACAAACTCAATAATGGATTTACTGGGGAGGCAACTAATCTTCTTCGTTCTTTAATCAACAATAGACAAATTGGTATTACTGCTGTCGATTCTGACAAAGTATCGCCACAAATTAGGTTTTACAGGGACACTCAAGGGACAACAATCGAACGTACCATACCCGACTGTTCTATTCTCGGCAATCGTACTAATGTCTCGTGTATAGAAAATAAGGTTTGTATAAATTACAGTATTATATATAATTAAATTTTTATATTGTGTCAATGTTTATGGTTGTGGGTGTTTTAAAAAAAATTCAAGAATGCTGTATATCCCTCTTGGCCTTTCCAAATATATTTTTAAAATAAAAATAATAAATTGATATTAATGTAATTTTAAATCTTAGTACATGTAAATAGAAATAAAATCTGACTTTCTTTCGAAGTTATAAGTTCAGGCAAAATTTTACGACTTATGAAAAAACGGGAAATCTTTGCTTTCGTTTATGTTCATTTCCTTTTGATCCTGATCTTCGTGCAAATAAAGTTTTTCCATGGGAAGTCCTTGCAGTTTATTCAATGCAAATACCAGAAGAGATCTGCAGGTATAGAAAAGAAGACAGATCAGGTGACCCTTGGGTGTCAAGGGATCCCTTTGGGACTATTCAGGTCCCATCTGCTTGCAGGTAAGAAACGTGGTAGGCCTTGTAGATAATAGATAACTGAGAAGTTCTTTGTGATAGGCCATAAGCGCAAAGCCCACCATGTCGACCCACTGTTAACAGATGTTCAGATAAGTTTGGTTTCTATAGATTTTAAAACGTGCTTTGTTCCGCGCAAGGAATTCTTCAATTTTGTCTATAATAAGAAACAGGGCTGGTAGTATCCTTTGTGTCACTTTCTATTCTATTGGCTTTTTGTCCTGATAAGAAGTACCTGTAAGGAATTACTGCAACTTTTCCAAATCCTTGGAAAAGTACCTGTATCGACCGAATTTCAAACTACAAATGTTCCGCATTTGTAGTTGAGTTTAGTCGACTAGAAATTCACATTTAAATAATTATAATATATATTTAATTTATGTAATAATAAATAAATGTTTTTTTTTATTGTACTTAGGGTACTTCCATGGATAGCAATCCATCTAGCCCCGCCAGTATTGGACGAAAAGAAACCAAGGGTCGTAGAAAACAAAGTTATCCCAGTAAAGCTCCTATGAGTCCAGATATTGTTAATTACCAACATGAACCTAATGAAGAACAAGCACAAGATTTTACAGCATGGACCAACAAAATGAAAGTTAAGGTATGTTTGTCGATATAAAAATCGCGATCACGAAACACCATGTTTAATTTAAATATATTATGTTTACTGTTGTCATTCGTAGGTAGAGGATCAAAAACAACAATTTGATCAACACAGTGGTAATATGGCAAAAAAGGTTGACATGTCCTGCACAAATTGCGGTACTATGACCACAACTATTTGGAGAAGAAATATGAAAGGGGAAATGGTTTGTAACGCTTGTGGACTTTATTACAAACTGCATGGAGTAAATCGTCCAGTTACCATGCGAAGGGATACGATACACACGCGTAGACGTAGACCGAAAGGCGAAAAACCAACGAGGCATAGAAGTAAGAATTACAGTTGTTTTTATATCTTATATATATTGTGATTTATATCTTATATATAGAATGTGTATTATAATAATAATAGTAATGATATTTGTTACCTGTCTTTATTATACTTTTCAGAAAAAGGAGATACAATTTTGGCACCGCAATCAGAACAAATGGATGCAGAAAGTGCAGACATGTTAGCGGCCCTACGACGACAAATCCAGCCCCATTTAATGATGGCTGCGTTAACGCCACCGCGTTTATCTGGTGCCCATCCACCACCCCCCGCCGCTCAACTTAATTATTCCCTTCCTTTACCTAGTTACATGATGCACGTAAGTATCAAACGATTCAATGGCCTATGATCGATGGAGTATAGAATTGTCTATCTAATGTCATTTTTGTGGCAGCATGTAAAAGCAGAAGGACGAGAACAGTGTCATTTATCTGCGGAGGCAGAAGAAACAGAAGAGGGAGATGAAGAGAATGTTTCGGATGTGCCGCTGAATCTAGTTGCGACGTCATTATCCGAAGAGACACACTGAAACACTTTGGCCAGCTTCAGAACGACTTCGCTAGGTATATATAACAAAGAATCTCTAGACAGGGTAGTCTGTCCAGTGATACACAGGGCGTAGAAGACGAGATTGTTCTCCTTCTCCTTTTTGCCACCAGTTCTCGTCCATGAATACCCCTTATCAGCTCTCTGTTCTCTCTTTTCTCTCTTTCACGGTCTCGAGAATTTGAGGTGGTAGAATATTGGGATATATTTCCCGTGAGCTACCAAGCCCGTGGTGCAGAGCGCACGAAGGAACGATGATATTAAATACGCAGTATTAATTACGTGGTTATTCAAATTATGTACATATATATACATGAATACGAAGAATATTTTTATACAAAATTTTCTACGCTTGCAGCTAGAGAGCGACGGGCGATCGTTGTACATACACGCGCAAATTGTTCTTTCGGTGTCGCACGTATTTTCGCGTCGAAAAAATGGTGGTCGTTGTCTGTTTTCTTAGTGACGTAAGGAAATCCGTCACCAGTGAAAGTGTCTAGAACGGTGCTAGATTTACTGTTCGGGAAAGTTTAGAAGTAAAATAAGAAAAAAAAAGGATTAGTCACTAAAAGATATTGACGAACAAAATTTCACCGTTTTGTTCCACGGGCTTTTAGCTGTCAGTGACGTAACAATCATAATACTCTCGTTGTCTTGCGTAATATTAAGCTAAAAACGACTCGGCTGAACTCAACTAGTGAGCAAAAAACATGTATTTTTTAATCGGCTTTAATAAGGAACGTAAATGTTTCTCGGGTTAAGAAGGAAAAGAATAATCAGAAAAACTAACAGAACAGAAAACGGTTGCATGATGTGACAAATGTTTACTAAAATACCCGATACGTACTCAGTAATTTGAGCTTCGTCAAATTACGTTTATGCCAGTATCATCATATTCTAGTGGCCTTTCAACGATTTATCATTTTCCTCTTCCTTGTTAGCTCTTATCTTGCATAGTAAGTGCAGATAATTTACTTACAGATAAAATCTTAATTTAGACGATGTAGGTACTTTTTTTACATGAGCACGAGACTGCCGGTGTAAACACATTTAATACTGTTTCTACCTTTTACGTATTATCTCCCCCTTTCCCATTATGTATCGGAAGGCTTCTCGACTGTTGACGCAGTCATCAATAATTTGTACTTAATAGGCAAAGCAGCGCACCACCATGTAAGCTAAGACTCCGAAAGCAATAAGAAACGCGATGGTACGTAGGATAGATTGTCGTCATACAATACTCGTTGACATGCTCTCTCGACGACAATTAACAAACATACAAGAATTTCAGGAAGTAATACTTAGATAACATTCACTTGTATGCCGGATGTTAAAAGTAACAAATTTTATTGCTCCACAGCTACTGTAGGCATCCATAAACCTCGCAATCTTTTCAAAAATTTCTTCCTTAACTCTTGTGTTATTGTATGTCGTGTTAGTCTTATTTTGTTCGTATTATAAAACAGGAATCGATATCTCGATGATGATAAATAGAATTGCTTGTTATCGAGCATAATAGGATCAAACTTTCGATTTCCGTCATTGATTAACCCATTATTTCCCTAAGGGCTATCACTGATCTATTTTTTTCCAGAATGTACAGATCTTGTGTTAATAAACAGGTAGTAAGCAAACCTAAATAGCACATAATACGATGGCCAGTGCATCTACTCATGTATCGTTATATCTAACATTGTATACCTAAACAACTTTGCCAAAAATAGATTTAGTCTATGTAACATAGAGTATAGTTAAGGGCATACGATAAAAATTAATGTTTTATCTTTCTCTTTCACGTCATGCACAATATTTACACATTTCTCCTTCATTTTTCCCCTTCTTGTGTGTCTTCTTATCAGTGATATCTCTTGGTCAGCTGCTTTGTAGAGCTTTTAAATTTGCTTACAGTAATTTGTGGAGCAACTTAGTGTTAGTCATTATCAAAGGAGCCTTATAAACGCACTCGTATATGTATATATGTTATATATTATTATACGAGTTCAATCGATACCACAAATCAGTGCAGTTTCTTTTTTTGTTCGTTCATCTTTTTTAAACTTAAAGGTCAGTTTTTATATACATTGTATATATGAAAATCAATGATTGGTTTAAATGATTTACATTGTGTAATGTTCTAGTTTCAATTAATGGGGAATAGTATGTATATAATGTATTTAAGGAATAATAATATACGCAATGTATTTCAAATCTACTGGAACTTAATTTCTAAACGAGAAACACACTGTGAATGTGGTATCCCAATATTAATAACACGAGTATTGGAGGAAGAGACATAAGCGATGATGAGATTTCTTACTAGTGCGATCCGAATTAGAGGTCGCTAAACTTCTCTCATGCGTCGAAATGATTCTTCCATTTAGTACGTATTCAATATATTTCTTGTTTCACAAGTAGATCGAAGAGTGTCATCTTTTAAATAAGTCTTGAAAAACACAATCTTTGTGTCTTACTTGCTTTCGCTACAGGAAGAGTTTAACAAAAAAAAGGATATTTATTTCAGTCTTTTTACATCTGCTTTTCAAACATCCTGCATCTTGTTTATTATTATAAATTAAACGATTTAGCCAGTTACAAAAAATAATTTATAAAGTTTTTTAGTTTATAATAATTGGTGAGAAACGAAATTTAATTTGCAAACGTTTTCCTGCGTTAAGTGTGACACTTATTTAAAAGATACTTACCGTTTTTAAGCTTAACATCTCCTTAACAGGGAATGAAACTGAAAGTAAACAGGTATTAAAGTACGTAGGATTTGATACTTTGTCAGTCCTAGATCGCCAGTTTTAAATTATGTTGACAAAACATTGTGTAGCATACCATTTTAAGTGTACCATACGCGAAGAGAATGAATTAATTTATGAATAACATCGATAGAAGAAGAAAAAGAAATGGGCAGTTAATTCGTTAGGCATTTTTTTTTCTTTCAATTATACATTGGCTCGTAGTAGTATATTAAACAACATAGAAACATAACTATTATTATTCTTATATATATATATATTTTTTTTTATTATTATTACCAACGTAGGCGCGTAAGTAGAATATAGGTTTGAGCTCTCTACTAATTCTGAAAACTAGACGATATTTTTTATAATTATTAGAAACGAGGAGTCGAATATTGCTATTATATTATGGAATATCAGTTGATTAAACTATAATGATAATATGTCCTTTTTTCAAAGTAAGATTTAGTTGCAAGGTCGCCACTCGAATGGCTCGTTTTTAACAATGGTAAAAAAAAAAGCTGAGGCTTCTTATAGATTTTTTTTATGTATCAGTATTCTACGCGTTTGACTTTAGCTGTTAAGAAGTTTTAACCAACACTACTTAAAATGATCCCCGACGGCGAGATTTGTCTTACTTAATTATTAAATTATTTAGTTATCTTCTCCGTTCCCTTACCTTATACCCCACCCCAAATCCCTTCCTTGTTTTTGTACGTCTATTTTTACATAAGCGATCATCCCTGAATATTATTTAAACTATAATTTATTGTATTCACTGTTTTTTGCACCGACGTTTGCGTAAGACATTTGGCAACGACTGGCTTAATTTATTGTTTCTACATTGTACTTTATATACGAGTTTCACTCTTTTTTTCTCTCTTTCTTTCTTTCTTTCTTTCTTTTTTTTTTACAAGTAATAAGTTCGTATGATCAGGCACTGCGCGCATATGGTCATTTCCTCCAGAGACACTCGACATATGCTGTACGAGATGCGGACGGTCAATGCTTTAGGTGCCTTCACCTGGCGATTTAGTTGAATACAAATGTTCAAGTAATACTACTAATAATAACAACAACAATAATAATGTTAATAATAATAGTGTGTACAACGTGCGTGTACACGACTAACCGCTATTAACGCGTGAACAATTCCACCGAGTCGTTCGCTGTTACGATTCGATCCAACAAGATTGTAAAGTTCTGCTTGCAACCCATTGGCTTGATAAGCGTGTCTCTAAGATTTGCATACCTCTACGGTTTCGCTGACATGAAAAATCTGATTTTCTACACGATGATCGACAGTTGAATCGCAGACGCGAACTTAATTGTTAGAAACTCGGCGATGCTGTAACGCGGAGCCGGTGGGTTGGAAATAGATCGTAACGACTCGAGGTGCTTCGCCACTGCGCGGTAATAGCACGAGAGCTTGTCTTTTTGTAAAGCGACCGTGACTACGAAGTATCTCGTACAATAATGAACAAATGTATACGAAAGCCTCGAGGACGAGAAGAAGAAAACAAAATGAAAACGACGCATAATTGTACACGACAAAGAGAAGGGGTTTTTGCGAAACGATAAAGGAGGGCCATCGTCGACGCCCTGCTCGTCGAGAGAGTAACTCGCGGGGTTGCATTAAAATCACCGACGCCGTATTTGTCGTAATGTATTTTCAATGATACATTCATGCATTCGTTTCGTAAAAAAATCTTCATTCTACCGATTTATTACGATCGTCTCGAATTCCTGTAAACTAGGATTACGAACTTACGTTCATGTGAACTTTTTCTTCTTATTTTTAATGATCGCGTGCTATCGAAGTTTATTCATTCAAATGATTGGTAAACCTTACGTTTAGGGGAGGCAGCTCCGATGACCTTGACCTTGGCATACGTTGTCAAGGTCACCTTCCTGAGTAACATCCAAGAGGTTTTAGCCGTCGCTCGTTTTTTATTAAAAAATTATTAGCATATAAAGATGAACACAATTTACAAGATAACATATTTATTTAAATAAAACGATTATATTAAAGTATATTTTATTAAAAATGCGTGTTGGTATTAGTTAGTATAGTTTTAAGAAGAGGTCTGGAAAACCCCCCCGGTCAGCGAAACGAATTTAATATGATACTGTTTAACTCGTGGGGGATGTTTTATTTTATGCTCTGCAGGGCTCATAGAACTAATAACTTTTTAATAAAAAACGAGAGGTAGCTATAACTTTCTGTGGGATGCTCAAAAGTGTAACCTTCATAAACTGTGTGAACGTCAAGGTCACATTGAGTATACGTATACGCAGCATAAAAAACGAGCGACAACTAAAACCTCTTGGATGTTACTCAAGAATGTGACCTTGACAACATATGTCAAGGTCAAGGTCATCACAGCTGCTTCCCCTAAACGTAAGGTTTACCAAATGATTTATTACGGTAAAATCTGTTTTTGTCTCAAACAAAAAGACTCATTGTTGACACAATACGATGAATAGAGTTCTAATGTAACATCTTTCACATAACAGATGCGTTGTTAGTCGTTATTTATGTTCGTGATAGTCGGTATCGATGAAATTAATTGGCATTAACCATCTACATTGTTGGTGAAACGTTCGTTGGTGATTTTAATGTAACCCAACTCGCAGCACTGTTCCGTCCGTCTGCTTGACCCATGGGCGTTCTGATTTCACACCCGGGTTCCTCCAGCGGGACTCCTAAGTCACAATGTATGTAACGTAACTCATAAGTAACAGAAAATGGAACAATAACGCAGAAGAGGTATACGCGTGAACGCGCATTGTGCAGAACACGCAAACCGAAAACGCCAAGACCCCTTCCCCGGTTCTACACTGAGTATTAAATTTGTACTAATCGACTGAGTATTATTTTTATATCGAGCGTAATATTAATGGATAAATTAAATGCGAGGCGGAATGGTTATACCGTACGGTGAAATCTGAGAGAATTAAGTAAAGCAGTGGTAACGATGCGTTTTTTTCTCTTGTTTTTTTTTTTTTTTTAAAGAGGAACGAGAAACGGGAATACGATAATAGCGTACCAGTGGACCATTCCGTTCCGAATGAACGAAAAAAAAGAAAAAAGAACGCATGTGTCTGATGATTGTGAGTGCCCTGATTACAATATTTTGTATACAACCGTGAAAAAAACCAAGCAAGCAAACGAAAAAAAATACAAAAAAAAAAAAAGTGAAAAACTAGAAGCAACAAAGAGGAATATTATAGCGCGGAAGATTGTAATAATGCGAAAGTTCGTAGAGCGTTGCGGAGCTATGGTTGGCCAGAAGCTAAACTTAATGCTGATGGCACGGAAAACGCGTCATTAGCAATAGCGGGAAATAAAAAATTACTTTTGTATCCACGATCTATGACATAAGTTAGTTCGAGCTAAGGCCAGCAGCTGTTGAGATTATTCAAGGTTGTGTATATCATTATAAGTATTTTGAATTGTTGAATAGTAAATAGTGTAAGCGGTGGCTTGAACGGGGCGACGTCCCGCGCCCACGGATAAACCAAGAGACGTCGCGTCGTCCAAGTTCGGTCTCAAGTATTCAAATGTCAGACTTGTTTTTCCCTCATAAATAATGATAATGTTTACCCCGTGCGATCGACCTGCTGAGTTTACTTCGTCCGTGTGTTTTATACAGTCTGTCCGTAATCTCTAATACAATCGGAGAGAAAACGATCTCCCGTACAAAAATAAATCAAGAACGTAGAATAAAATTTTTCCGCGCAAGGTTTCGTTTTCAAATAAATCGGCTTTGAAGATTCTCGACTCTTGCTTCAGTACAAATCACCATTCTCTAAAGATTCGACGGTTCAAGTTTGAAAATAAAGCCTCGTACGAATCAGTTTTGTTCTATATTTACGACTTGTTTTTGAGCCAGAGGTCGCCTCTCTTCTTTTTTATTCCATTCTGAATTACAAGACTCTCTGTACATACATATATACACACACGAATATGTAGTGTGCTTCATAACATTTACTTAATTCAGTGATGGACGAAGACATCAAAATAATGAAAAAAGTTCATATAAGCATACTGTTTGTTTCTAAATTATAGTTACTTTGTGCCTCGGTAATATATAGCTGCTTATCTTCATAAGAAATGCTTGAAATATCCACCTCCAGCTTCGATACAAGCTTGTAGTCGTCATTTTATAAAGTTTCTTAATCTTTAAAAAAACTTCAAGTATTTCAATGCTGGTAATAGACATTGAGTAAATAAATGTTTCAAGTGACCCGGAAAATAGAAATACATTGTGATTAAATCTTAGGAACGAACAAGTCAGGCCATAAATCCTGCACAATCCATCTATTTATTAGAAATCGTTCATTTAAGAACTGGTTACTCGACTGAAACGTATCAGTGTACTGTCATGTATAAACTACATATAATATACATCTAATGGAACTTCTTTCAATATCTCATGTAACTGATTACTCAAAAAATTGACGTAAGATTGATTTATTAATTCTTCGTTAAGAACAACAAGCAATTATTGAACATTGTATATAAATAATTTAGTAGGATCAGTTATACTAGTTTCATTTGTAACTAAGAATCAGTGGAGTACAAAAATGGTTCTAATTCGGGAACAATGTCAAATAGAGCACATGTTTATATGGTGTTTTTTTTTCATTATTTTTATATCATCTGTTCGTTACTGAAGTAAATAGAACATGTTATGAAACACCCTGTATAAATACATATTTTAATATCGTGCTGTAACGAACCGTGGGTCCTGCACACGGAATCGTTGAGACGTTTTAATTTATAAATATCGAAGCACATTATACAGAACCTCCCATGACAGGTGTACCTAACTTCGATTAACTTACGAGTCTAACTTGAAACCATCGGATGTTATTTTAATTTCTAACGTGTCTCTCTCATTCTATCCTATTTGTCCGACTCTATCTTTCCTAATTCAGACTAACTTTAAATCTCTTTTTGTATTGTAACGATAAGCGGAAAGCCTGTTAGACATTTTAAGCTATTTATTGGGCTCCTATGTGATTTGTTGGAAATTATTTTGAGATAACTTTTTCTCTACTATTTCCGAGACGACACGTTACGCGTAGAGGCCAGCAGCGGCGGTTCGTTGACGAATATTTCGAATGAAAAGTAAAAAAAAAAAATTGTAAAAAAAAAGAAAAGAGAGAGAGAATTGTGATCACTCGACGTCTCTTATTTTGCGCCTACCGCCTAGCTAAGTCAAAGAGTATTGCGCGGAACTGTGTTTGTTGACGCGTTTGCCTTTGATTTTCGACGATCAATTTTCAGTTTGCGAGACGAAAACCGCGAGATGTTGTTTCAATTTTTCGCGCGAACATGTCGACGCAACAGACACAGGCGATCAGCGGGCAAAGGACCAAAATGTACAACAATTACGTTTGCCCTTTCTTACGGTTGGTACCGATTCGTTTTTATAACGTGTAATAAAACGATCGAAGCTGTAGTATGTATCGGAAGTCCGAGGATTTTTAAGCGATGTTGACAGATTATTTTTTGGGGAGCATCTAATTGCAAGGGCATTGTTGTGATACTACAGATGCAGCTTCATTGAAACTTAAATAAAAAATAATGCGTTAACGATTCGTTACGATTAATGTTTATTACCATTAACAGCGAATATTGTATAAATTTAATTTTTTTATATAAAAATTTACTCAGAAACGAAAAAAAAAAGAAGATCTTGTCTGTTTATGAAATTATGTACCATGGTACATTATTTTTTGTGTAATGCAATTCAATTTAGAAAATTGCTTTATCGAGTTACAAAAAAAGATACTCCTATTTCCCTTGTCTAGTAAACAAAACAAACGTAGCGTAGATAGTTATTCTTTGATTCGCTTCTTTCTCGTGAATTAAAATTTGAAATTGAGCGGAAACAAACAACGTAAGTCATTTTATGTTTTATATAAAATAAAGATAAATGTGTTCGTAAAAAAAGTAATCTTTTTACTTTTATAATATATTGATTCTTCTATAGATCCGCGTATAAATTTATAAATTTAATTCTTATTAATAACATCATAGCAAACTTAGCGGAAGAAATATTAATTATGGTATAATGGAGTATATTCGTTGGGAAAATTAACGTTTACATTACGTTTGATTATTGTAATGCATCTAAGAAGATAAGTAGTAGTTTTCTATCTAAACAAACTTTATTCAAATGAATTTAGGAGAACAATTTCTTTCACAGATAAGTTTCATCGGTTCGCATTGAAAGAAATTTGAATCATGTAGTAGGAAACTTTATTTACGTCATTTCCCACCATATTGCGCGTAGTTCGTTCTTCCGTCACTCGCCATCTTGTCTTTGACGTGAGTGGACGCGTGCCATTTAATCTGAAATTAATATTTCCGATTTGAGTGTTAATTTTACATTTCTGGAAGTGCTCAACAATTAAAAAGGCATGAGTTACGGCAGGCCACCACCTCGGATCGACGGGATGGTGTCCCTGAAGGTGGACAATCTGACCTACAGAACGACGCCCGAAGATCTAAGACGCGTGTTCGAAAGATGTGGCGAAGTCGGCGACATTTACATACCCAGGGATCGTTTTACTCGAGAAAGTCGCGGATTTGCATTTGTCAGGTAAATAAAAAATCAAATTTTTCTTCGTATTTGTTGATGGTAAATTTTACGAAGCACAATATGTAAGCATGACGTCATCACGCTGTTTGAGTAGATACACTTCAACTGGCTGATACCAACAAATGTTGCGTGTGTTCGTCGCGTATATTATTTATTTATATATAGTGAAAAAAGAAACAAAATCTCATTTTTGCGAATTTTCAGATTTTACGATAAACGAGACGCAGAAGATGCGTTAGACGCAATGGATGGAAGATTGTTGGATGGCAGGGAACTTCGAGTGCAAATGGCACGATATGGTCGACCAACTTCTCCACATCGAAATCGTAGTAGCCGACGTCGTGGAAGGTAATTTATTATACAAGTATCTTGCTTAGTTTTTGTAAATCTTTAAAAACTGTAAATTTATCACAAATTGTTTTCATAGATCACGCAGCAGAAGCAGAGATCGCAGACGGTCGCGTTCCAGATCACGTAGTAGATCTAGGAGTCGCGATAGAGATCGTAGGCGATCCTACAGTCGTAGTCGCAGCCGCTCACGTTCTGATAGTAAGAGCTCGCGTGGAAAGTCTCGTTCTCGCAGCAAGTCTCCAGACAGACAAAAAGACAGTCGTTCTAAATCAAGGTATATCTTTTAAATGTAATTACAGAATAATATATTTCTGTTGCAATTTTGAATAAATATTCACTTTATGGTATCTTTGTTTATACAGGGACTGAAGTAACTGAACCATATGCGAGTACGACTGTGAACAGATGCACGTGCCGCGAGTGCAGAATTATCGTTTCTTGAGAACGAAAAGGTATTCTATTACCCTCTATACCTAGAGCAACACTGTCGCACGTTCACATTTCTTCTATCACTTACATATTAATTATGACGACGCACTTCTTTGGGTTGAAAAAGAACCCAAACTAATTTTAATGTAATGTATCTAGACCATGAGTTTTAACAAACTCATGAAGATTCTCGTTTGCAAGTTTTCATAATTATTCTTACTTCGTTAAGTGACATTGTCACAAGTAAATGTTTACTTTGATCAGAAGAAAGTAAATGTATTCTGTTTTTCACAAACAATGCAGCTGTTGTAACAACTAAAACAGCATCTTCTGATCATTGAATTTAAGTTCATTATATCCTTAATAAGAGTTTTAGAATGTGCACTAGCACTATATATTTGATGTTTGTTTCTGCTCTGAACGAACAAGTAGAATATTAAACTTTGAAACTAGAGCAGAAAACATTTGAATTTACACTTGATGAATAAAGAAAAAAATTATTATTAGTTTGATCGTAACAAGGTTTTTTTTTACGTTGAAGTATAGTGTGCACAACTTCTAGTACTCGTCGGTTTAAGTCGGTTATAAATGATAGAAGTTTCTTCCTTTCTTCCATCTTTTCCATTTCTTCGATCTTGTTATAACTATTTTACGCCATATGGCATATATAAGTAACAGCAGGGAAGCACCTATTTCCATAAAATGCCCATTATGAAATTGTTCGAACCAAGCAAGGTGGATTAGATATTCCTGGAAATACATCAGGGTGTTGATGTGTAATGGTATAATTAGCAGGTAATGTAAAACGTGTGCGGTCGATTGAGTCCGACTTCTGTACAAATTTTTGAATTCATTTTTAAATTTCAATAATTCGCTGATTTTCTATTATTTACAACTAAAACTCTGCCGATCTTAATAAACCAAAAAGAAAAGTTGAAAATCGTGACACATACGAATTATAGAAATAAGTTCTGCGTTTCTGTAATAGTATACAGATTTATTTATGTAAGTTTGCCATTTATAATAAAGTGTAATAAAATGCAGAAGACGGAACTGTTCGCATAGTTTTAGACAGTGATTAAATACTAAGTATATAACTGTAGGCAGTCCGGCCAGTCGTGCTATCTCTAAATTTATTTGCTAAAACTCGTTTTGCATGATAGTCGATTATTTGAGTTTAAGTAAAATTTCATTAATCTTCAAATAGTAATTTGGTATAATGTAAAACGTGTAAATATTACTTATCTGTCTTTTTAACTTTCATAGAGATCTATGTTCCGTATATCCAAATGTTTAATATCTATAATCTTTTCAAATTTTTCAATATTTATGTAGTATATTTATGAATTTTGAAGTACTCCACCTATTGAGAATAAAAACATTGTAATATTCACAAGTAATATTGTGATCAGAAAAATAATAACAGTAACTCAACACTCTGTTAACAAATTTTTAGTGAAGACCTGATTATAGTTGCATATGCTTCGATTAAGAAATATTCCACACCTTAATTGCTAGAATAATACTACTCGAAATTTCCGCCGTATTTCTAAATTGAATATTAATAACTCTATTAAATTTAATAAAATTCGATTCTGCATAGAATAAATGCTTTAGGAATTAATTTATTAGTTCGTTTAGGTATTAGATTTCAATAAAAAAAAAAGTTAAGATTATTAGAGTATGGTTTAATATTAGCATATTTTCATTTATGCACAATCGGTCGCGAACGTCAATATCTTCGAACAAAAGAAAAAAAAAAAAATGTTATCAAAATCCTCACACACGGATATGACACGCTTATTCGTTGTAACTAAGTTGTAATTTTATGGTGCCACAGGCGGTGGAAAGGAGTGGCGTGGCGAGTGTAGCCGATGATGGGGTAGCTGAGAGTAAGCAGTAAACCGAGTAGCAGGGCTGTAAGCAGTTTGCAGTAGCGAGCGGTTGGTGGTCTGGTGAAAGCAGGTTCGCGAGTCGATCAGGGCGAGAAAAAGAGAGAAAGTGTGAGCGAAAGCTGTCTCTCTGGGGGGTCGGCGTGCAGAAAATTGCAGAGGGTACGGTCGAATGCAGAGAAATAAGCAGAGAGCACAACCAAAGCCACGCGGTTGCTGGTCTCGGCCACCGTCCGGTTTGCAGGTAGCACGTGAGCATCACCAGACCTCGCGAGCAACAACTCACATTTCAACTGTTACGTCTACCAGTTACTTCGCGTGTTACTTGACGATCACTTCCAGCAATGGCGTTCATTAGAGACGAGCGTGTACTTTGCTCCCATCTATGTAGGTCAATTCGTAAGTTGTACGAGGTTAAAGTCGGCTCTTTAATTACTTAATTACTAAATATCTTGGTAATTATTTGAGACTACCGTCTCGTGGTTCAAATTTACTTCTTATTTTCATTTGAAATTGTTAAATTTGTTGTTTCGGAGATACAATAATTGCTGATGAGGCTACAGACGATATCAATTCAATTCCATAAGATTTTATTTACCTTTTGTTATTAATCTTAATAATTTTGGGACGAATAATTTTATAATACAACTGTTTCAAGATCTCCGCGAAACAAAGTACCTTTTCCGGCGTAAATAGTTTTCGTTCGCGTCTATGAAAATCTAAATTTGATTGATCATCGCTTGAAACACTTGCCGCCACTTTGTATATAATTGGGAAAGTTGAGTGAGGGTGGGGGATGGAATCCTTTCGTTTTTCCTGTGTTTCTTTTTCCAGGTATCAGCAAACGTCGATAGAGTAAGTATTTTAGAGGTAATGTGGTGTTGGAGTATACAGACGATTAATTTCTTTTTTTAAAGCAAAGGAATGAATCATTGTAGACAGATGGAGGATACGATCAATAAAGACTACCATACTAAAACAAATGGAATTTTTTATTATTTTTGATTTACTCATTGTTATAAATGGAAGAATAGAAACCCTCTTAATATCCAAGAGCATTTTCTTTACGTTTTCTAAATAGCGTCTATGGAAGTAATAAGAATATTTTCATTATCATATTGACTAGTTCAACCATAGTGTACAATGTGTCATACGTACGTTTCTTAACAATCTAATTGTAGTATTGACATATTGATAAATGTTACTATAATTCGTAAAAATTCAATATTTAACAAAAAATACCCTAACCTATTTCGAGAGATTTGGAATTAATTCGTTTAATTAAAAATATGTGCATGCAGCTTTAAACACTAACGTAGCAGATTATTTGTTCTTATCCTTATTCTATATGGGTTTTCGCTTTCAAAAAGCGGAAAATTATGTAAAGTGCGATTGCTACACCATGTCCAGCAAAGTATACGCTTTTGTAATAATGTAATGATTCTCCAAAATCTAGCAACAAGAATGGTACTCCCAAGTATGCCATACAGGTTGTTTTCTCATACCATAAAAGCAACTGCCATCCTTTCTTAGCCTGAAAATAAATGTTAAATGAATCGAAATTGTAGTCGAGAATTTTAAATAAATACAGGAAGTGGTACTTACCAAGCTATTTTCTTCGCTCTGTTGATAAAATTTCATACCTATATCCTCGCTCAACAAGAATATAGGAATTTGACAAATGCAGATATAATAACCAGCTGACCAACCGTGCCAGGCAGCAGAGAGTGTAAAAGTGGCAAGAGTTCGTAAACTTTTATATGGAAACCTTTTATATACATAAACACCCATCCAATATTGGATACATGCATTCCATGATTTCATAGCTGTCCTTGTGGAATGACATTTTTCTAACTTCCAAACGTTCATATTATATACGGTATCGAAGTTGAATTCTTTATCTTTCAATTTGTCTGGCACAGTAGATCTATAGAGTTTGATTGATTAGTTTTTGTTTCGGATTTAAATAATAAAAAAAGAATGTACTTACAAAGTTTCAATAGTTTTATAATCTCGTGGTCCTAATCCTATTGCTGGTTTGCTTTCTACAGGATACGCTCCGAGTCCAGCCATTTGGCAAGCACATTCAGCAAGAGCCATACCAATGTACATTCTTAATTTAAAGGTAAGAAAAGTGGGATACATATAAAAGTATCTGTACAAGAAGGCCCGCTCTGCAAAGTCCTCTGTCAGAACATACTGAAATTTAAAAGAAAACTTTAAAATTACTAATTGTATCTATTTTTAGTATTAACAAAGTAACGATATTACTCTGGTAGGGTATAATTCACTTAACACGAGATATAATACAACATAACATGCAATTTGTTTAAGTTTATACAATGTAAGAGGCCATGGATCCACATATTTGGAAAATGGTCTATGCAAATGATCCCAATATGTTCTGTATCGATAATATGGGCCTAAAAGAAAAAATATTATATTTAATGTAATTGAAGAATCAGCTTGATTAGAGTTAACTATAGTATCAGAATTACCAGTTAAGATTCCCATGTAGCTAAAACCATAGTGGAATACATCCAAAAATCCAACATTTTTTATTGCTTCAGAATTCAATCCTTCTGGATCATTAGTTGGGGGATTAGTAGCTGAATTTATTTCAAAAGCTAATCCAGATAATTTTAATGTTAATATCATGAGAACAAGATTCGTGTGAGATGGCGATGTTGGTAAACCAACATAATCTCCTAATCGAAATATAAATAGTAAATAAACGAATGAAAATGTAAAGCTAGCCAGGTGACATTTCCTGTAAATAAAAATTATTAAAATTTAGTATTAATGAAGTTCTCATTTAGGAGAAAAGATATGAAAAATAATATTTAAGAGCTTTTAAATAAATTTTTTTTTTTAAACATAACAATATGTCAAAATAAAATATAATTTGTCAAAAGATGCCTTTTAATATTCTTTAATAATAACAATTGAAATTTATATTTGGTCTATGTATATGTATATGAAGTCATTAATAAGGACAAATATCATGATTTGAATAACCAATGCAGCAGTGTCTAAGAACTTGAACTTTGACATTAACACATTCGAGTATCATCAAGATATTGATAATCCTTTGATGTTGAAATTGCTACTGTTATTAATTCTATGCTTTCAGACAAATTTCTGTCAAAAAAGCTCTGAAATATATTTCTATAATTTTAGTCAAACACATAATGAAACTTACTTTTATTATTGTATACTGTGATAAGATCAGTATCAAACGGAAAAATACATATCAAACAAATAGCAATTATTAATATTTCTAGTCATGCAAAAACATTCTACACAAAATTAGCACAATTTTTATATAATGTTACAACACTCTATTAACAGGATAAAAAATATATTAGAAGAGTTATAAAAAATAATCGTATGTTACATTTATAAAATAAAATAAGTTATCGAAATATCGTACTTTGACGAGAGCTTGGTTATGATAATCGTATTAATCAGAGTACAGATTATAGGGTGAATTACATGACGTCCAGAAACGATTGTAGCCAGAATGAAACCCATGATTGTGCACATCCATTGTTTCACGTTGATACACTCGATTTTTCTGTACAAATGACCGACAAATACGCAGAATAAAAGTATTCCAACATAAATGACATCCGCCCAGAACATCGTGTTGGCTTAACTGCAGAAGCTCGACTGTCTCCTGCTGTCTCCCTTACTGTATTGTATTTCACTCTGCATAAAGAAACGCTATAGGTAGTCTAAAGGACCTTTGTACTTTGCAGTATATCGCTCATTATTAACTTGTTAAAATTTATTCTGTCGCATTGATTCGCATTTTTACGCGCGTTTATTAAAATGTAATTTCTAGAAATATTTTCAATCTAATTATTACATTTATTTTAGATTGTAGATAAAATAAACTATATTATTGATTTTTATTCGTTCGTAGATATAAGAACGAAAAATGGATTGTGGGATAAGTGGTGGGAAGTAAGATAAAACTAGCTTTACTTCAATTACTATAATAATTGTATTTATACAAACAAAGACATCTTAATCAAACGCATATTATAAATTGCGTGAATTGATTTAGTCAAATAGTATCAATATGAAAGTAGAGTTTGAACTGCTTGCAATGTTAATGTAATAGAAGCAGTGACAAAATATTTGTAATTGACTCGAATTTAAACGTCATAGGATTTTTTGCCGAGTGCTTTTTGCGTAAGCTCCGTTTTCTTCTGTTGAGCAAGTTCCTTCTGCTTCTTTTCAACTTCCCGTTTTTTCGCCGCCTCTTCTCGTTGTTGTTTAATTATGGCTAATCGTGCTAGATCTGCGCGAGCTTCATCGGTTTTACCTGCAGCATGTAGTTTCTGATAATTAGCATACGCTCTCTGCTTTTCTAATTGCTCTCTACAAAAGACAAACTCATTAATTTTAAAATATACAGGTTTGCTGAAACATTTAATTTTATCTATTGCTATTACCGTTCTCTTCGAGATAATTCTGGTTTTTTCAAGGCTATAGTCTTATTTAATTCTGATAATTTTTTTGTTTTCTTTTGTACTCTATTTGGATTTTCAACTTGAATTAAGTTTTCTACACCTTTTGCCTTTCCCTGTAAATATATCAAATATAAAAATCACTGTTTCTTAATTATTAGAAATTTCTATCTACCGTATTACCTCTGCTTTAGATTCTGATTCTGAATCACTTTCACTATCAGTTTCTGAAGCACTAAGATAAGGACTTTTAGGTTCTTCGCCACTTTCGTCGCTGGAGTTTGCATCGTCACCTTTACATTTCTAAAAAGAACAATTTCATTATAACTTTTAGATAAGAAGCATTCAGTCCGTATTAATGAATCTTCATTTACCAGCTTCTTAAGTAATATAACATTTATGCAATATTTTCAAAAGGGCAAACGCGAGAGGAAGGAGGCAGAATAGATCATTTTAGGCCTCTAGAATTGCTTTGGACTTTAACAAATTTTTAAGGTTCTGCTTGATCTTGCAAATGAAATATGCACCAACATATAGTATTGTGTTCCATCAAATGACAGTTCGACCTTACGTACTTAACAATAATATCTAAGCTGTCGTACTGTCGATTAACCTAAAAATACTGACTCTCATATGGAATTTTATTTCCTCCTGACGTCGCTGCTCCTCCAACTCCTCAGGATTAGTAAAGTGGCGATTCCGGCCTTTGTGACCGACAAATTTACCTGCAAGAAAATTGCATTTGATCTAGATTCGTTCTTTGAGGTCACAAAGTACGAAATTGCGTTTTCCATTCGATAAAATGTGGTGGGGACAAGGTAGAATATCTTTTTTAAACGAAAACTGTAATAATTTATGCGCTTACCGCGCGGCATTTTTTTGGAGCGAAGGCTTGCAGCAGTCTAAATAATATTTTACAGAAATTTGAGACGAGTATGGTCTTTTTTTTACTACGAAAGAACAAATTCGTTTGATGTCAGATCAACACTGCCCTGCTGCTGATTTCAACGTCAACTACAAGCCAGTGTGGCCAGATTCAGAGATGCCAGACGGAGCAACGGAGCCCCGGGTGCACCGAGGACACCTCATTCGACTTTCTCACACTATGCCAGATCACGCGTACGTGAGCTCGTTGAGTTTCGGAGAGTCGACAAAGGCAAACTGACACTCGCCTTCTTTCTCGATTCTCCGAAGCTGCCCGAAGTAAACGCGATCGCATTTGGGACTGTAGATAATCGTGATTGTAGATGTGTGATAATCGTACACGTTCGTTAAATAAGAAAATCGAGAAGAGAATCCGAACTGATCCGAAGGTGAGTTATCAACCTGTATTTACTGTATCATTTTTTCATTTCCGCTAATATACAGGGGGTTCCCGGGTTAAACCGGAAAACTTTACGTATGAATCGAAGACCGTAAAACAAACACATTTTTCCTGTAATAATATATGCCCAAATACTTCCTTCAAGAGATTCTTTCACGTACATTAATGCAGAAAATTGTTGTATCTATTACTCTAGATAACTGTAATAATTACATATATGTGTATGTTGTTCAAAATGATTGCTTCCAGCTTGGAGACGAGCATTGCACTTATCAATGACAAAATAAGTAGTCTGTCACGATTTACTGGATTTCGATTTAAGATTTATGAATTTTGATAACAAAATTTTACATATACATATGCATATTTCAAGGAGCAATAACAGACACCTGTTACATAATTCACTTCGCATCAGAGATGCCAGAAAAGCACCGTCGGGTGCACACGCACACATGCCAGATACGCGTACGTGAGCTCGTGGAGTTTCGGAAAGTCGACAAAGGCAAACTGACGCATGCCCTCTTTCTCGATTCTCCGAAGCTGCCCGAAGTAATTTCGGATCGCCTCGTGGGAGTCGAGAGAGAAAGGCTCACATTTGCCTTCTCGCTCTAAACAACTGAAATCCGACCTCCCGTCAACGGCATACGATTTGGATTCTCGAGCCGAGATTCTCGACTGCCCAGGCATTTTTACTTTCCGACCTATGTAGGCGCACATAAGCAAAGTACCCATAATGAAAAAAAAATTTTGTAAAATTTATTTTACGGAAATACACGTTTTAAGACCTCCTGATCATATTTTAATTATTGAAAAAAAAGAAATTTTTTTTATTAGTCCCATGTATGAGCGTACATATGTACATATATTATTAATACGATTTTTCAAAATCAAAATACTTTAAGATTGAAAATTAATAAATTAAAATGAGATTCCACTCTTTACCAGTATTGTGCACGCTGTGGTATTTTTCAATAAGAAGAGTTCTTACTTTTATAACATAAACAAAACAGTAGAATTAATAATTGCAGAAATTAATTAATAATGATTTTCCTCGATTGTTTTGAGATAAACCGTATCAATTTGTTATGACAAACTAAATAGAACTAACTAGAAACAAAGGAAAAGTGATCCCGTTTGCCAGTTTAATACAAAGTATGGGTTGTATCTTAAATTTTAAAAGGACATAGTCGAATATTTTTAAAGGTACAAAACATAGCGTTTCATTGTAGAACAGTAACATAAGTTAGCAGGTAATGTCATAAAACTGTTTTTCCCAGCTATATCCCTTTTTACCTGAAGTATAAGGTAAAAAGTACGAGCTACAAGGTACGACTATCCGAAAATCGTTCACATTTTATCAATGTAAATGAAGCGGCCTTTCCATCAGAGTTAGATACAAAATTTTGTTATTTCTGTGAAAACAGAACTTTCATTAGATGTAGGTGGTGCTTGAAATTGTTATGTTTTCACTGTTTTTACGAAAAGTACCATCCAGATTCATGTACTTCGTACATTGAAAATAACATATGTTAAATGTAATCGGTTAAATTTAACTTTAAAAAAAAATATTCGAAGGTCAGACAAAAATATAATGTCATATTTAGTGTACGATTAAAGTATGATTGAAAAAATAAAAAAAAAAAGTTCAAGCAGGGTTCGAACCAGCAGAGAAGAAGAAGTTCGGAACTTGCAGGCAAAGACCTCATCACTTACGCCACGCTGGTTAGTAGTGAAGATAGTTCTATTTCTGAAAATAAGTACCTGTAATAACTTTAATAATATCTCAAAGTAAAACCTAACCCAAAACCTGGTACCATTCCAACTTTTCCTTGTTAGAAACGAGTTTTCAATTTGTCTTAGCGAAAATCGCAATCACATTTTGCACATTATTCTAAAACATTTGTGGTATTCGTTTTCAATGCGATTTAAGTAAGCATGTAATGTATAAGATTTCATTTAATGTTTTCTTTTCTAGAGAAGATAGAGAAAAAGTTTATATAATTTTTTTTATATAAAATTTAATTCGTCGTGTTTAGGTTTAAGCTGAAATACGTTTTAGAGACTGCGTCTCGAACGTGCGTTTTGTTTAGATCATTATTATAAGATAGGAATAAGGAAGGGTCGACTTTGACTGCAGGAACGTCACTCTGTATCGAACGTTAGTCGAGAGCAATCACAGTTTTACGTTTACGTTTTATGTCTTTCTTTTATGTTCTTTATGTTAAATAGTTAGTAAATATTAAATAATATAATTACATCGTTACGTTTAGTGTTCACGTATTTGAATCCGTCCACACGCCTTTGAAATGAGAACATAAAACTTAAATGTAAAGTTTCATTTAAATTCATTCAGCTATTTATATTCAATCGTATTAATAATATACATATGTGTGCTCATACATGGGAATAAAAAAAATTTCTTTTTTTTCAATAATTAAAATATGATCAGGAGGTCTTAAAACGTGTATTTCCGTAAAATAAATTTTACAAAATTTTTTTTTCATTATGGGTACTTTGCTTATGTGCGCCTACATAGGTCGGAAAGTAAAAATGCCTGGGCAGTCGAGAATCTCGGCTCGAGAATCCAAATCGTATGCCGTTGACGGGAGGTCGGATTTCAGTTGTTTAGAGCGAGAAGGCAAATGTGAGCCTTTCTCTCTCGACTCCCACGAGGCGATCCGAAATTACTTCGGGCAGCTTCGGAGAATCGAGAAAGAGGGCATGCGTCAGTTTGCCTTTGTCGACTTTCCGAAACTCCACGAGCTCACGTACGCGTATCTGGCATGTGTGCGTGTGCACCCGACGGTGCTTTTCTGGCATCTCTGCTTCGCATTGCTGCTTCATACTTCTTTCCGTTGTAGGATATCGATAGGGATATTGGATATCTGTCAGAAATTTGGACGCGAAAATACACGGAAACTTTGAAATAAGGATTTATTTTAACAATAAAAATACAATTTGTAATGTGTCAGAGGTTTCGCTGTACGAGAACGAATGGTTCTTGGCGTCGTTTTTGAAGACGAGGCTTTCCCTTTGCCTTCGTATGTACTTGCCTTTTCATTGGTTCCCCAGTTAGGGGTAGTAAATCCTGCGTTTCGAAATGCATTCGCAAGGAGTGTTTCCAATGACTTTGCTACCGCGCTTTTCATGTAGCTGTCGCTGCAATGTGGCCAGATTTGACACGATTGAGTGCATCGACGTCGACACTAGAAACGACAAACTTCCTTAGCGCCTAACGGAGTGGTGGGGAAAGCCACAATATGATCAGGGGGTCTTAAAACGTGTATTTTCGGTAAAAAAAATTTTCGAAATTTTTGTTCGGTATGGTACTTTCCTTATACCTACACAGGTCGAAAAGTAAAAATACTGGGGCAGTTGAGACTTGGAATCGGATGCCGATTGTCACGAGGTCGAATTTCAGCTGTCGTAAGAGCAAGAAGGAAAAGCTTACACTCACTTTCTTTATCGATTTCCCGAAGTTACGCGAACTACCGAGCTCACGTACACGTAGCTCGTGCGGTAGTATATGTTAGCTTTCCCCACCACTCCGCTAGACTTAGACGTCGAGGAAGTTCGTCGTTACTAGTGTCGCCGTCGATGTACTCAATTTTGCCAAATCTGGCCACACTGCTACGAGCTCTAACGGCATAAAACCGTTGAATAGAATATTTGCGAGTATGGTTAGTATCATGCATCATTTTACTGTTACGTCCAAGGACAAGTTATAAGCACATTGATAAATTGAACATTATTTCTTTAAGAATAGAAATGTCGAGAAGTATTTAATATTTTATTTAATGTTTATAACAGACCTATGCTTGATTATATATCGCAATTACATGATAATAGGCGGTAAATATTAATATATCTTAAAATAAGTAATTTTTATTACAACCTTGAACGCATAGCTTTTATACATATATGTAGTTATGTAATTTTATCGTAGAAAATTGTTTTGATTGAAATTTTTAATTTTTGTCTAGTATTTTCTTATCTTGTATGATATAGTTCATGCTTTAATGCAATTTAAGCATAGGACTTCTGGAGAAAGTGTGTCCATGGATTTAATAGTAGCGCATACGTCAAAGAGTAGAGATACTAAGAGGCGTAACTCCCTATTTAGAAAGAGATGAAATTAGACATCTAATTTAAATGTCCATTCGGTAATAATCGGCAAACTTTGTTAAAGTTGAAATATTTAAACGTTGTTTATTCTGCGATAATTCTATGTGGGATTTATCCAAATCTAGTTTCTAGCGTGATCATTGTTTTTTAAAAGCGGGAAGTGAGTTTCATATATTCTTACACGTCTATTGTTTCGTACATGTTCATTGTCGTTCATTTAAGTGAATTAATTCTTTTTCTTTAGTGCTTACGTTTCTTTTTTTATTTAAGACGTATTAATTTTCTGTTTTTTGAAAGCATTATTTTCTTTAAGAGTGTCTTTTTATTACTATAATGCGCTTCAAAATAGAAGGTGGCCATGCGTGCCAATGGTTTTCATGAACTACTGAACATTCTATATTTTCATTTCGCGACATTCAATAAATCAGTTCTTACGCGAATGTTCTCATATGTTTACAGATTTAACGACAAATCATCCATTTGCCAATAATCAGATGCATTTGGCACGGACACAAGGTTTATTAGATACAATTTGCAAGTCATGCTGCCCATGAAATTTCAAGCGGAAACATCAAATGCGAACTTCGTCATGCAGCTGTTCGAACTTTACATTTGCAGGTACTCTATTAACGTTTTTAGTTTGAATATTAAATCCTTTTTTTTCCATTTCAATAACTCATTTTAATACTGGAATATTTGTATTTCTTACCAATTTATTGTTATTGAAATTTAAATCCAAACTTTAATTTCGGTTAAAAATTGTTGAACAATCAAATGAATTGAATTGAACAATTTTAATCGTCAGATTGATTTTTCACGATTTAAATCTTTTAATTATAATGAATATGTTTTATTACGTTTTTTGTATATGTTTAAAAATATATTTGCATGCATTTCGATCTTAAGTTTGAATAATATTGGCAACAAAGGATAGCTTTGTGATCGAATTGACGATTGAATCCCACAACCGCAAAACTAACAAATAAAGGCAGAGCTTCAGAGGACCATAATAAATTATTTGACGAATCGAGGTGGGCGTTCAGTCTTCCTTTTTTCTCGTTCATTGTGTTTGGCTCGATCGCATGAGTGAAAGACAGATTGTTCGAAGCCGGTCGCTGTTGGATTACATTCTTAGACTTCAATTTGTATTATTTAAAAATAATTGACTTGGACCGTCTGCCGCTTCTTAGGGGGACCAACTCGGAATGCCGACAGCCTATAAAATCGAAGCCAATATACGGGGTGATTCATTTAATTTTATGCCTTGTTCCTATTTCATTAATTTTGTATACAATATTTTATCAATCTGTTATGAACTATATCATACGATATACAGATCATAAGTCGTGTAATATATGAAATATAATATATTATGAAATACTATAAACAATATCAGTTGGATCTTAACAAGTTTTACAGTTTTTCATCAACATCAGAAATTTTGTAGAAATATAAAAGAGAAATACAAATTTCCATTTTTATACTGAACATAATTATTTTTGTGGATAAAATTTTGTCTGTGCTCTGTTAAAAGATAGTCTTTTCATTAATCGATATTTGCAGAAAGATTTTGCGCCATTAAATTCTCAGACACCCCGTAGATGTTCCAAAGAGAATTCGGTACGTAGGTTGTCTCGTTTCCATTGGAGGACCGTTCAATGAACGGTGATCCTATTGGCGGTTGAATGCGCCGTGGCGTTGACTCGTACCGCCGTCTGTCGGCGCTCCACGAAAATAGAATATAGTTCAAGATAGCGGGAGCCAGTCTGTTTCGGGTGTTTGGGGTGGTCAGATGTTGTGGGGCGGTGTTCGTAAATGTCAACCGGCAGACTATTGTTTTGTTATGCTTTGATGTCATCCACTTACACATCACGGTACCGAACATCAAGTTATTCTTAAGTGTCTCTGTGTAACAATCGACCGCAGCATCGTTCGAACTGTTCGTTCGGAAAAGGATACTCTCGATCGGTCTTCCGAGTGTCCCGAAAAGTGTGTCAAAGTTGATGTAACGTGTTCTGTGCGTCCATAGTCAGCATAGCTGTGAAGTGTCTCCAGGATTTCGGATACATTCCCATAAAAAAAATGGTGAGTTACGAATGTACTAATTATAAATTTCGCAATATTTAAATCGTGGATTATGTAACACGAAAAAAATAAGTCTTCGCTTAAAAGGAAACAATTGTGATTATTAATGCTGATTCTGTCAAGTGTTATGTGTCGGTACATCGTGGTCCATTGTTAATTCGTTGGCAGGGTCGCACGATTGAGATGGCGCGTGAATGAATCTCTGATGGTGCTTGTATATCGTGTGACAGCTTTGTAGAGTAATCAAGGTTATTACGTTCCTCTCGTCGTGCTTTATGAATGAATGTCTGTACTTTGTTCCCTTTGATCCATGTAAAAATTATCCAAGTACCATCGGATGCTGCGCCCGATAGAAAATTACATGCACATCTACGCTGTATTTTCGGTTTTCTCTGCCATTTATATCCATGGATTGAATTATTCCGAAGATTCGAACTATTTCGTGATTGTTTAAACGTCTATTAGCATCTTGACAAACTTATTTCTGTGAACTTTGTGATGTAATGTCGGTACAAGTGTATTTACAAGTTCATTTACAATCTTATATTTGAATTATCCCTCAAAACATTTATTAATACATTTACTACACGTTGACACAATTTTTATGTTCAAAATTGTGAATTTTATTCGAGCTTTTAAAGTATAAGAGCTCTAAGAGCTTTGTTTTCGGAGTTCAAACATTTTCGGCGTTTTTGTCGGATGTACTCTGTAGAGTGCATTTAGGATTCAGTTGGAGTCATTGCCACGCTTTATAAATATTCAATCGTTCTATAAACACGACTCGTGTTGCTTCACGTGCAGTTTCATGTAGCATTTCTTATGTGCTCGTTATTGATATACTTCCGACGTGTCGGATAGCGTCTACAGGAACACACGAATGCTCTCGTAAACTCAGAACTTCCCTTACTGGGGACCCACAGATAAGGGCTTTATACCCTTCATAGAGCTTCGTGTCTCGGTACGCGCATCATACGTACATATATGTATATACTGTGTATAACATATACGTATATTAAAGGTATTCAAGAACCTGAAATATCTGGACGAATACCCGAAAATTCCGAAAACTCACTAACCATTTATGTTCGTTTGAATGAATACATTCGTGGTTTCGGTAGCTGGGTTCTCGAAATTTTCGGGAATCCGACCCGACCCGATCCAACCCGACTTGTCCCGAACATTGAGTTCTTGTACACCCCTAACGTATATTTACGTATACTTGCACACAATTCCCGATGTGTGGACCTTAGGAGCACAAGGTCCTATCGCATAATTACAAACTTAAAGTAGGCATTCAGTTTAAACAAGATGCTTTTTACCGTATTAGTGCTTCTTAACATTTTAACGCTTCTTGTTCAGCCAACGTTCAATCTTGAGAGTCATTCTTTCAAGATTCGATCTTTGAGAGTCACTCTGAAAAGATTCAGCATGGCGACAACGGTTTTTTGTTATGGAAATGAATAAATAAAATTTTACAGTCTTATATGAATATACTTCCATGTTATATGCCGTTCCGTTCTTGCTAATATCATGTTAAAATTGGATAATTTTTTCAAGACTGTTAATTGTTCAATTAGTGGTGAATCTACAGGGTGATGATCCGTTCAACTAGAAATGGTGGAATATTTCACGGGGGATATGACAGTTATGAAAACGATGTTCTCGTAGAAGGTGTTTGGTATACAGAAGGACGATTCAAGCTTTCGAGGATCCAAACCTTAGAAATTATAAATAGAAATAGAAAAATTTAAGTTTTGATGATTGTTTGATGACATTTGTCAACGAGTAAAGAAATCGCTTGAAGCAATTAAGATTTGGATAATACATTTGTTTGATTAATGGGGGAGTTCAAATCACTCACAATTATCAAAATACTCACGATTGTTCAATGACCGGTGTCCTGGCTACCCAAAGCGTGTTATTCGAATAAGTCAAATATAAAATGATGATTTTGCTTCCATGCTTCCCCTGAATTTTTAACGTGTATAATTTTGACACCCACAAACCTTAACTATAATAATTACTGTTGTATTCCTACAATGAAATAAATTAGAAAAAAGGAAATCCGATTAGGAAAATTATAAGGCAGAGAGCATACATACAGGGTGTTCGGCCTCCCCGGGGAAAAATTTTAATGGGAGATTCTAGAGGCCAAAATAAGACAAAAATCAAGAATATCAATTTCTTAACTGAGGCTTTATTAAAAAGTTATTATAAAATTAAATTAAAAAATTTCATATTGTTCTGAAAAAATTATTTTTGGTTGCGGAGCTCAATTACAATCATTTTTTATGAATACACATACCCTTGAAATCCTATCCACTTTCGAGAAAAAAATTCGAGTAGGTATTGACATTTTTAGACAAAATTAGAAAATTTCAAATTGTTCTGGAAAAAATTATTTTTAGTTGCGGGGGTCTATAACAATCATTTTTAGTGAATACACATAGCCCCGAAATCCCACGCACTTTAAAGAAAAAAATTTAGAAAGATAGACAAATTTTTCGGCGAAAAAAAAATTTCAAATCGTTCTGGAAAAATTATTTTCGATCGTGAGAGTCAATTACAATCACTTTTGGTGAATACACATACCTCCGAAATCCTTCGCACTTTCAAGAAAAAAATTCTTTACCGAAAATGTAATCTGTGGCCAGAAATGGTTCCCCGAAATTTCATGCGTATCATCAAAACATCATAACTTCTGAACGGATTGAAGGATTTTAATGTTCCAAAATGCAAACAACGCTTATTTAAGTGGAGAATATGTAGAAATTCTAACAATATTGAAAAACTTGTTCTTTGACACCGTAAAGTGAGAAAACCCCCCTAAAACTGGTCCAATTTTCAAATGGCCATAACTCCTACAATAGTAATCTCAAGAGGTATCTCATTGAAATTTTTTTCTGGAGCAGAGCCCATGGGTACCTACAAAAAAGTATTAGACAACTTTTCTATAGACCGTCAAACAAATTTATTAAAAATGAAAAAGTAATTTTTAAGAGAAATCGACAGGGGGTGGTAGTACCAATATTTTCGGCGAAAAAAAAAATTTCAAATCGTTCTGGAAAAATTATTTTCGGTTGTGGGAGTCAATCACAATCATTTTTTATCATTAGACATACCCTCGAAATCCTAGCCACTTTCGAGAAAAAAATTCGAGGTGTTAAATTTTTCGACAAAATTAAAAAATTTCAAATCATTCTGGAAAAATTATTTGCGGTTGCGGGGGTCAATTACAATAATTTTTGGTGAATAGACCTACCCTCGAAATCCTACCCACATTCTAGAAAAAAATTCAGTACGGTCGGAACTTTAAACGTTAATAATTTTTTAACGAAGCCTCTATCAAGAAATTAATATTCTTGATTTTTGTCTTATTTTGGCCTCTAAAATCTCTCATTAAAATTTTTCCCATGTGTGGCCGAACACCCTATATGTATATCGTACTTATATTTGCACATACATTATTGTACATTATTTAAACTATTTCATATATTCATGAAACAGAAGTGGATCATCATAATGGCCTTCATCCTCGTCTTCGCCACGTTGAATAGGCTGAAAAGGAGGGTTAGGTTGGTTGGGCTTGCTGTTTCCGGATTTAGGGGGGTAAGGGCGAACGAGACAGAAGAGATGGAAGGTAAAGCAGGTACATACATTTGGTACGACTCTACGGAAATACATCGTAATTTTTTTTCTGACTTTCCTGCTTCCTCATTCCTCAAAATATGTTTCTGCACAGCACCACCTCCTCTTTCACCGTTTGCTTTAGTCTCATTGTCTGTTTCATAAAAGGGTTCGTGTCGTAAAAGAAGTCAAAAGTAGTCTTAAATTATTGAAACTCTTGACAGATTGTGCAATGTCAATTCATTTTCTAGAACTCCTTCTTCTACGTCTTCTTCCTCGTCATTCGGCACTTAATCAAGATCACTCGTCTCGATGTTTCGCTAATTCTTCCGATGTGGTGTCCATTAGTTTTTAAATATTTCTAAAATTTATATCTTCAAAATCCTTTACGCATCATTTTATTTACGTAAGTGTCGTTTGGCAGCCAATGTCTTCTGTAATATCGACTACGTGGATATCACACGAACACTTTGTTTTTTTTTCACTAACTACCATCATCTCATAAATACGTGTGTTCTTCTTATTGTTAGTTCGACAAGGATAGAATTCGTAATTTAATAGGAGAAAAATGAAATTTATTTGTTCAGGGAATATTTCGTGTTTTTAAAATACCAAGAATAACAATTGTAACAATTTGAGGGAAAATAGGAGTAATATCAAAACTCGAAGCGGAGTGGAATCTAAATTCTTAAATAAAAATCATCACAACGATATCCCATTTTTCATTTTGAATTGAGACCAAATAATGAAACTGTTACATTTAATATAAACTTTGTCCAATTAGAAAAATTACAAGAATCGGTACCTGCAAAATTTCCGAGATTATTGATTAGAAACAAAATAATATTTTATCATGACGATGTCAGAAAATTCATATCACAAAATTATTTACGGCACGCGAAGAATTGCATTCTTGAGATTTCATACAGTTTCGCCGTAATAAAATGTGTTCTTGTTGGGTATTTCGTGGAGCGATTTCGGCGCTTTTGATCGCGGGGTTATTAAAGCGGGAATGTGGCGAATTTGGTGTCAAAATTTTAACGTAGCGAAACACGAATACTATCGGGGAAAAAATAAATATTATGTGGCGAGTATCGGCGTTATTGAAGATTCAAGCGGAATGCGAAGCTCGTGCCATCGTGGAAGATTTTTCATTCAGAAGTAATGGATTTCCAATAATTACGCGCGCAACTGAACTGTCAAAGAACGATGCATACACGTGTGACCATCGGGTTAAAAGTCAAAACTTGGACATCTTGTCTATTCTGCAGCATTAAAGTACTGTTCATTTATGGACAACGCGATTAACGTTAATTTCAAATCTTTTATCATAGATGTTTTAACAATTTGTAATTCTGAATCCTGAATCTTCACTCTTAAATGTAATAAAACTGTTTGAAATTGTTAATTTATGTGCCCCGATATCATGAACGAATAATTTAATAGATTAATACTCACGATCGTATTAAATCGATTTAAAAATATTAAGTTAGAGTTATATTTTAAAATCTTTTTGTACAGAATAATTTTTTTACTCTACTAAGAATACTTCTGTATGTAACTTTTTTTTTCAAAGCGGAATTGGGAGTTATTATTTTTTTTATTACCAACATAAGTTTTCCAATCGATTCCTCAAGCGGTAATTATAAGTAAAAATGATGTCGTTGTGTTAAACTTTATTTAGCTATTATTTGGGTTTCGACTTGAATAAGGTTGGGAAACACTGCATTAGTGGAAGAACACCACTCATTCCTCTGGATATTCACGTTGTGACCGTACTCTGGCGGCGAGTACGGTCCGGGGCAACTGGAGGAAGAGTTTGTCGCCGACCCGGTCGGTTAGCCGGAGTTCATGACGGAGAGTGAGAAGAGTAGACGGTGTGGCGGTTTAACAAGATTTATTTGTGGACGATTACATGACGTTTATAAGACGGCATGCGGCTTACGAACTACGACAGTTTAAAGCTAACGGAACTTACAGTTAGTGTTCGACGGCGGTACAGTTCGGTGAGCGTCTTGGGTCGTTCCGGCGGGACGGTTCGGGGAGCGTCGGGTCGCTCGGGTGGTACTGTTCGATGAGGAGAAGAGTCAGGTATCGTAGACCGATGAGAAAATGACGAGCGGGACGGCACAGGCGCAAAGGGACCACTTCGCACGTTTGATCCTCAACATTCGTAGTCCACACCATTCGACTTTAGCGGCACACTCTTACATACAGTGGCTCACGAAAGTGTTCGAACGCATGCAAGAAATAAATGAAACGAAAGAGATATTTATGTTAGAGTTCAGTTTCGAAGATAGCATCTTAATAGCTATTAGACACAAGTATCAGGATAATATGTACAAAATTTCAACTCAATTCAACAGTGTACATACAGTGAGTGTAAAAAGTATTCGTACACTAGTCATATCACGGCAGGGTAGCTCGTAAGAAATATTTCGTAAATGAAATTAATAGAAAGAATCGATTGCGATTCGCGAAAGAGTACGTTAATGTTCCTATGGAGCACTGGAACCGTATTATATTTACTGATGAGAGTAAATTTAACATATTTGGGTCAGATGGACAATGTACAGTATGGCGGAAAAAAAATACCGAGTACGAAAAAAGAAATTTGAAGGCGACCGTAAAGCATGGAGGAGGATCAGTCACAGTTTGGGGCTCTATGAGTGCGAGCGGGGTTGGATCCCTCCATTTTATCGATGGTATCATGGATCACAAAATGTACATCGATATTCTAAAAGAGCATCTTCAGGTTAGTGCAAATAAAATGCAGTTACAGGGCAATTATATATTTTTGCAAGATAATGATCCAAAGCATAATGCTTATAATACATGTCAGTGGATCCTATATAATGTGCCGCAGCAATTAAAAATCCCTCCACAGTCTCCAGACGTAAATGTGATAGAGCACTTATGGAGTCATCTTGAAGAAAAAATTCGAGACCATCACATTTCTTCGAAACAAGATTTAAAAAATGCACTTTTAGAGGAATGGAACAAAATTTCTAGTACTATAACCAAAAATTTAGTAAATTCAATGCCGCAAAGGCTTAAAGCGATTATACAATCTAAAGGAAATCCCACTAGATACTAAAATAGCAAATAGACTGATTTTTGTTACGTTTATATACTAAAATTTACAATTTTTGTTGTAAAATTAGAAGTGTACGAATACTTATTACACGTATATTTCACGCCAATTTCTGGAAATTTGTTAATATTTTCATAATAAATGTAAATAAATAATTTGTTGTTAATGACATTTGTTCCAGAGATTTCTAAGAATATGTAAGTATGTTTTTGTTAACATACTTTTGTAATAAACAAGGTTCTGCAAAATTTTTGTTCAAATTAACTAGTGTACGAATACTTTTTACACTCACTGTATATAGAAATTAAGAAGCATTTATTATATAAACGTACTGCATGAGGGTCACGTAAGTGTTCGAACGCGTGGAATTTATTGAAGTAAACATTGTTTTGCCTCAAAATATGTAAACATTTGTAAGTTGATTCCGTCTCTAGGCATCGCATGGTAAATTCTATGTCGTTAGTTGTCGATTATCGTGTGTTCAGTGACAATGAATTCAAAGAGAACAGACACGCAAATATGCGAAAGGGAAATTATAGTGAGGATGCACAAAGATGGAAAATCGTATCGAGAAATAGCTAAGTGTGTAGGTAGAAGTGTGTCCACAGTCCACTATATTATAAAAAAGTTAAAAACTGAAGGTACAGTGATAAACAAACAGCGTGCAGGCCGGCCGAGTAAGTTAAGTGCAAGGGAGCAGAAGATTGTTGTTCGCGAAATTAAAAAAGATCCGACTATTTCGGCAACAAGACTTGCTCAAATGGTTAGTGAGGATTTTGGAAAAATTGTTCACCCCGAATTATGCCGCAGAATACTGCAGAAAAATAATTTTAATGGTAGAGTACCAAGGAAGAAGCCATTCATCAGTAAAGCGAATAAAACTAAACGATTAAAGTTTGCAAAAGAATACGAAAGTAAGGTTGTAACTTTTGGAACAGAGTTATTTTCTCCGACGAAAGTAAATTTAACATATTTGGGTCGGATGGACAGCGATATGTGTGGAGAAAACCGAATACGGAAATGAATATGAGAAATTTATGCCCAACTGTGAAACACGGAGGAGGTTCGGTTATGATTTGGGGGTGTATGGCAGCAAGTGGAATAGGAAATCTTGTATTTGTAGACGGTATTCTAGACAAGGCCAAATATTTACATATTTTAAAAGACAATTTAAAAGAAAGTGCTGTCAAATTAGGCCTGTTAGAAAATTTTTACTTTCAGCAAGATAACGACCCTAAGCACAAAGCCAAGATTGTTATGCAAGAGTGGCTATTATATGTATAATACACCACATATGCTGCATACACCAGCTCAAAGCCCAGACATGAACCCCATCGAGCATTTGTGCGCCGAAATCGGTAGAAGATTAAAAAACCACAATATTTTATCAAAGGATGGATTAAAACAAAAAATATTACAAATATGGAATTCCATTGAACCCACAGTGACGGAGAACTTGGTGCACAGCGTGGGACGACGTCTAAGTGAAGTAATTAAGGCAAAAGGAGGTCCAACCAAATACCAACGTAGTGAAAAATGTAAATTATTTCTTCCGTTCGAACACTATCGTGACCCTCATGCAGTACGTTTGTATAATAAATGCTTCTTAATTTCAATACACACTGTTAGATTGAGTTGAAATTTTGCACATATTATCCTGATACTTGTGTCTAATAGCTATTAAGATGTTATCTTCGAAACTGAACTCTAACATAAATATCTCTTTCGTTTCATTTATTTGTTGCATGCGTTCGAACACTTTCGTGAGCCACTGGAGGCGTAGTAATTCCGTATTTTCGAGGGAGATAGTACTATTATTCGTGCATAACTTTTCAGGAATGAAAACTTAAATACGGAAACTGTGCTCTATTGTTAATAGAAGTCAATTATTTTTCCTTACATATACAGGGTGTTCGGCTACCCCTGGGAAAAATTTTAATGCGGGATTCTAGAGGCCAAAATAAAAAGAAAATACAAGAATACCAATTTGTTGATTGAGGCGTCGTTAAAAAGTTATTAACGTTTAAAATTGTGCCTGTAGATAGGCAACCTGCATACAGCTGCGTGCGCGCGATAGTGGTTCTCGCTCAGCATGAGAAACTCTACTTACAATTAGCGACGTATCGACAGCCTTACAGTTTTCTGAGTGAGAATCACTATCACGCGTGCGCAGCTGTTAGTAGATTGCCGTTCTACGGGTGGAACTTTAAACGTTAGTAACTTTTTAACGAAGCCTCAGTCAAGAAATTGATATTCTTGATTTTCGTCTTATTTTAGCCTCTAGAATCTCCCGTTAAAATTTTTCCCAGGGGTGGCCGAACACTCTGCATACAATGTATCGATAACGACCGGCGTTAAGTTACACTTGACACGCTCGATGTTCGAAGCCGCTTGGCATCTAAGAATTGGCGAGGATAAATCTGGTCATTTAAGTGGTCAAAAATCCGATCACTTGTGTGGGCGCTACTGTAATACTCTGCCAACACCGCGTGTGGTTGACGTTATTTGGCAGGGCCCGAATCGGAATTGAGGATGGACGGCGAGCCGCAATAACTTAGGGCTGTTACGAGCGCGAGCGCGAAATCCTGGATTCGATAGAGGGCAGTACTCGACCGATGGTTTTACGTATGGTTAGGAATGAGAAAGGAGTTCCGGACGAACCAGGGGCTCTATACCCTGGGAGCCAAGGGGTTAGATTTATAAGAAAAATGTATAGTTTCACGGACGAACCAGGGGCTCTATACCCTGGGAGCCGCTAGAAGGAGTGGACGAACCAGGCGTTATACCCTGGGAGCCACGTAGGTTTTTAGAATGTTTTTAGGATCTTACTCTATCGTAATGGTATACCTCGAGCGGTAAAGGTGTACCGGGTTTGTGAGATACCCCTAGTCTTACTGTTAATAGGATTCAGGGTTGTGTTAAGTGAGTAATGCAAGTGAGGATAACTACTTGAATATATTCTAGTCGATGTCAATGGTCAATTAACAGAGCTAGTACTATTGCTAGGTTGCTTTGACGGCGAAAGTTCTATGTCGGCTTGTACGCGGCGCGTTCGCGGGAGCTACTTTTCGATTAGTCTAATGAACACTCACTAATAAAACCGCTAAGGTAGGTACGTTGCTTGATGGGGTTTATAGCCCGATCTTGCCTCGAGTGTCAAAGTAACGTTTTGGCGAGAGTTTTATATACTAGAAATTGAGCCCTTACAGTGGCGGGGCATTACCATATAAGGTAATGAAAATTGGGCCGGGTGCTCACATATGACATGAGTTAACCCCGTTCGAGGGGTTGTACGCTAGATGATCGGGCCTACTCCCACGCCATCAAACGTTTCGGTCCCATGCATGAGTGATATGTAACAGGGCTATGGAAGGTAGTGCGGAGTTAGCGAGAGCGACCGTTGTTGGAAGGAGCGAATCAATGATCTGCCAACCCCGCGTATGGCTGACGTTATTGACAGGGTCCGGGTAGGAGTGTAGGATCGAAGACGAATTCTCGAATCAGTGTGGCCAGATTCAGCATAATTGAGTGCATAGACGTCGACACTAGAAACGACGAACTTCCATAGCGTCTAACGGAGTGGTGGAGATAGAAGACATATGTATGCTACCGCAAGAGCCACATTATGTGAGATTGGCACTTCGCTTCAACTTTGGGAAATCGAGAAAGAAGGCGAGTGTCAGCCTTATTCGATCTTAATCTGTCTTAAGATTTATATAAAACGGAATAATTAAAAAACTACAAGACTTGTAATCGTCATTATTCGTGAGCTGATTATGCACAAAATCTAATCAGACCTTGAAACGAGAACGTCAAACTTACCACCGGTTGCGAGGACTAGGGGCTGTTCGGGGGGAGAGGGAATATACGCGTTAGAACGTTTCGACGTTTTAGACCTGTTTAGCGAAAACAAACGATTATAACATGTCTCGGATGACAGCAGCTGAGAAAACAATCGTCTAATCAGTCCGCATCTGTTACTACACGAAATCCGAGGGCTCGTAGGTGTCGTGTTCCAAACACGGGATTTGCCTAGCATCGTAACAAGCTGCTTTCGCTGGCGGGAACAACGTCGGAGAATGCCGTTACCGAGTGCACGTGGCGATTATAATCGTGTCTCGATACGAGGGCGCCGATTTCCAGACGAAGGTGATTTCTCGCGCTATCTCAGATCAGCTACGGCCAAATGGGATGAAAACATTTTGTTAAATCGATTTTCATAACAGGGTTCGTTCAAAGTCAGTATTATAGGTATGTTAGCGGCAATGCATTTTCCAAGAGAATCGAAAGTAAGGACCACCGAAGGACACTCAGTCTACGATAGATTTATGACAGAGTTTTGGGGTGCATGTGGCCTAAAGAGCGAATGAGACTAAACAGGCCTGGCGTCGGGCGACGCGATAGCGGACAACCGCGTTGGGTCTCCAGCTAGCGCGTGTCAAGGCATTGATTGTTCAGGGATAGAGAGAGAGTAGTTAAAAGAGGCAGACGACCTGACGTCGTACTGCTAGAAAAATAAAGACTTTGTCCTGAAGGATCTGGCCACGGAGTGGGGAAGGCGTGGGACCTTCCGGTAAGAGCACTGTGAGGAACGGCACGGGACTTACCCCAGAACCGTCAAGGGTAAAACTTCTAACATCAGAAGCGGGATAGAATCTAACACGCGAATTGATCAAAGTGTTATCCTGATTTACAGGTGTGGTTGTTGTGGTGCGTTGACCGCGATACAATTCAACACGTGTGTGTGTGACGTGCAACTATCTGAGACTTGACTCTATTCTGTGTTTTTAGTGACTTGAACCCTTTTTCTAGACTACTTTAAATTTAGTTGTTACGCGTGCTTGTGAACAATTTCGTTTAGACAATTGAGTGTGTGGTAATGGCGAATTCAAGCGAAGGAGCTACATCCATTGAAACTCTTTTCCGTAAATTTATGGAAAGTTATGCGGCAAGTGCAGTTCCGACTATGTCTGCCGAAGGCTCGACCAAAGAGGTCGACGCGATTCCTGAATTCGGGGGTGAGGATGTTGGTGAGGACGCCAATAGGTGGTGCGACATTGTCGAGCGAATTACGGAAAAATTACCTTCGTCAAGTCGATTGAGTCTTGCCACGCATGCCTTATCCGGACCCGCGAAGAGGTGGTACAACACGTGGGAAGGCAACCCTAGAACGTGGGTCCAGTTTCGCGAAGACATTTGTTCGTTTTTCGTTTCCGAGGACAGGTTGTGTGATCGTTTAATGCGTGCCGTAAATTACATTAGCGATTCGGCCAGTTCATACTCCGAATACGCACGGGAAAAGCTAAAATTCTACAGTCAAACGCAGATACAATTTAAGCAGTCCGAGCTGATCAGTTTGGTAATTGGGCATGTGACGGACCCAACTGTGCGACAATCACTAATAAACGCGCGTTATCAAACGACCGCGGAATTGTCGATAGGGATGGCCCAATTCACGAAGGCTAAAACCAGTCAAGCAGGGGGGCGTGAAGCGCGCGAACGACGAGACGGAAGAGGATCGTCATACCTACATAAAAGGTGCTATACCTGCGACAACGTGGGGCACACGACCAAGTTTTGCCCGAAACGACCACGGTTGGACAGGGGTCATACGCCAGAAAGACGCAGGTCACCGAAGCGCAGCCCAGAAAGACGAGTCGTTACCTGCGCCTTTTGTTCCAAAAGGGGGCACGCGGAAGATAGCTGTTGGATCAAGCAACGTACAGCACATGAAAACAACGGTTCAGGTAGAAAACCTGACCTAACCGCAGCAAACCACCAGACAAATATTTGTTACTCGATAGAACATACACTCACACCCATTCTCCTACGTGACTCTCTGATAAAAGACAGTCTTATAGACAGTGGAGCAACTTGTTCCCTCGTTAAAGAAGGGGTAGCTCGACGGGCTAATTGCAAAATAGAACCATACGCGACCACCATTAGAGGGTTGTCAAGCTCTGTTGCCACGACAATCGGGAGTACGACGGCTGTGATCCAAACAGAAGGAGTAGCGGTCGAACTGGACCTGTTTGTTGTTCCGGAGGATGCCATTCCGTTCGACTTAATAGTGGGCAAGAACGTATTAAGCAATGGAGGAATACGGATCGTCACCAATCCCGACGGCACGACGAAGCTGCAACGCGTCTCGGAGATCGAAGAGGGTAGACAAGAAGCCGATCTACTTTGCTGCGTTGCAGAGGGATTAGAAGGGAAGACACGCGAGGACCTGATGGAAGTACTAAAACGATACGAACACATGATAGTAACAGGAAGCAAGGTCCGAAGCGTAAGTACCGGGGAGATGCGAATCGTTACCAAGGATAATCGCGTGGTGAGTTATCGACCTTATAGACTATCCATTACGGAAAGAGAGAAGGTTCGGGAAATCATAGCGGAGTTACTCGAAAACAACATTATTCGGGAGAGTACGTCGCCTTACGCGAGCCCTATTATCCTGGTAAAGAAAAAGAATGGCGAGGATCGCATGTGTGTGGACTTTCGGGCTTTGAATAGATTCACGGTGAGGGGCAGGTTTCCGTTACCTTTAATTGAAGATCAATTAGACCGGTTAGGAAAAGCGAAACATTTTATAACACTAGATATGGCGTCAGGATTTTATCAAATTCCAATTGCGGACGATTCAGTAGAAAAGACAGCATTTGTAACACCTGACGGACATTATGAGTTCCTTAGAATACCGTTTGGGCTTTGTAATACACCTGCCGTATTTCAGCGCGCGATAAACAAAGCTCTGGGAAAATTGAGAGACACGATAGCATTGGTTTATATAGACGACATACTGATTCTGGCAGAAACGATTCAAGAGGCGCTCCAACGCTTAGATATTGTTTTAAAGGCACTCGACGATTCGGGATTTTCATTGAATCTAAAAAAATGTTCCTTTTTTAAAACACACATAGAGTATCTGGGGAGGGAAATATCCGCGGACGGCATTAGACCAGGGGCGGGGAAAATTAAATCTCTGTTAGAGGCACCCGTACCGACCAACGTGAAGCAGGTTCGACAGTTTATGGGACTTGCGAGCTATTTCCGCAAATTCATACCTGAATTTGCAGTGCGGACGGCGTGCATTACAAGGCTAACTAGGCAAAATGAACCGTGGATTTGGAGTAATGAACAGGAGGAAGCGCGAAGATATATTTTACAACGCTTGAGCACAAAACCTCTTTTGATTATTTTCGACCCTCGAAGGGAGACGGAGCTACATACCGATGCTAGTTCTATTGGCTATGGGGCAATTCTGTTTCAAAAGGCGGAGGGTGAACTTAGAGTCATAGCATATTATAGTAGACGCACGACACCCGAAGAATCACGTTACCACTCCTACGAATTGGAGACATTAGCGATTGTGAATGCACTGAAGCATTTCCGTGTCTATCTTATAGGGATCAATTTCAAAATTGTAACCAATTGCAATGCTATAAAAGCCACCAGTACAAAAAGGGATATCGTGCCGCGAATTGCTAGGTGGTGGGTCTTTCTGCAGGACTTCACCTTTGAATTAGAATATAGAAAAGGCAAGCAGGTAGAACATGTTGACTACCTGAGTAGGAACCCACGTAGAGATTACCGAGTGGATTTTGTTTGCGAGGGGTCCTGGTTAGAAGTAGTACAAAAAAAAGACGAAGAGACTCAAAATATTATAAGCAAAGTACAATCAAATCATACCATCGCGTCGGATTTTGAAATAAGAAACGGAATTTTGTGTAGGAAAATACGTAGGGACACCGGGCGGATAATATATCGTAGTTTTGTTCCTAAAGGAAGCAGACTTGCAGTGCTGCGTCTGTATCACGATGAAAACTGCCACGTTGGGTTCGACAAAACATATGATCGTGTAGCACAGAAGTATTGGTATCCAAGGATGCGTACATTTGTAAAAAAATATATCGATCATTGCATCACTTGTATAGTCTCCAAGCGCCATACAGGACCGCGTCAGGGATTTTTACATTCAATACCGAAAAAATCGTTACCGTTTGATACTATACACTGTGATTGTGTTGGTCCATTTGTTGCTACCAAAGAAGGTTATCAACATATTTTAATAATCGTAGATGCGTTCACAAAATATATACAGTTGATACCATTAAAAACTTTAAGCGGCACGGAGACATTACAAGTGTTCAAAGAAAGAATCACTTTGTTCGGAATACCGCGCTTAGTAATTTTAGACAGAGGTACAAATTTCACATATAAACCGGTGAAGCAGTTTATAGAAAAACATGGAAGTGAGGTACATTTCATTGCTACCGGGGCTCCACGGGCCAATGGGCAAGCCGAGCGGTATGTGGCAACCGTAACGAATCTCCTTACCGTAGAAACAAAAAAAGGGTCAGAATGGTCGAGCAAGTTGGCTAAGCTAATGCTCACTTTAAATACAACCGTACAAAAGTCGACTGGATTCGCGCCTAGTAGATTATTGTTTGGATTAGAACAGGGCTCAGGTACTATAATGCGCGCGGAAGAAGCATTACCACCGACAAATGAGATAGTTGATGTGCTTAGCGACAGAAACGTGGCAGCTAAACGACTAGAGGAAAACGCGATAGCTCAGGAGACTAGATTTAATAAGGCACGCAGGAATAATGTTGTATTCGAGGAGGGCGATACAGTATTTCTTAAACCTGCTGATGACAGGAGAGCGAAATTACAGGATAAATACATAGGCCCGTTCACCATTTTAAAAGTCCTAACAAACGACCGCTATGAAATTTTAGGGAAGTCAGGTAGACCCCAAACGGTTCCCAAAGACCGTTTAAGAGCTTGGAGGGGTGATTGGCAAGGAGACTTTGAAAGTGAAAATGAAGATATCGAGTCGGTTTAATAGCCGTGTTAGCGTACGCAAATATAATATTTTGTTGTTTAATACTTTAGTGTTGTAAACTATGCTAAGTAGCATTTCGCTTATTACGTTTCTTTTAGTTGCATTAGTTGAATTGTATTTATGTACTCCTTATGTAAAAGTATGTTTATTTCGATGTGCGCTAGTAACTTAATATTGTAATAGAAATATACAAGAGCTACTTAAAAGAAATGGTTGAGTAATTTACTGCATTATACAAAATTATTATGAGATGTATTTGACTATTGAGATATTACAAGATACATTTGGTTGCATATTGTTATTGGTAGCACAAGCATGATCACATACTCCGTAAAGCGCGGCATAGCGTCGGTAAAGGTGACATGCGTAGAGGCTGCAGATTAGAAAAGAGTTGAGTAAAGAGATAATATACAGCACATTCGCGAACTCCGTAAAGCGTAAAGACGTCGGAAAGGGCGATGGGAAAGATGATCACGAACTCTGTAAAGCGCTGAGACGTCGGACTAGGTGACATCTGATTGTGTGGTGGATATGGCCTATATACAGCATGGAATGTACGATTGTCATATACTGGTGTGAAGTGCATAGTAATCAAGTGGGTTGCAATTGGGAAGTAAAAACAGATGTGCGAATGGATGCTTCCCGAGAGCGTGATGCATGTCAGATTGGCCGTGTTAGCGGCAATGCATTTTCCAAGAGAATCGAAAGTAAGGACCACCGAAGGACACTCAGTCTACGATAGATTTATGACAGAGTTTTGGGGTGCATGTGGCCTAAAGAGCGAATGAGACTAAACAGGCCTGGCGTCGGGCGACGCGATAGCGGACAACCGCGTTGGGTCTCCAGCTAGCGCGTGTCAAGGCATTGATTGTTCAGGGATAGAGAGAGAGTAGTTAAAAGAGGCAGACGACCTGACGTCGTACTGCTAGAAAAATAAAGACTTTGTCCTGAAGGATCTGGCCACGGAGTGGGGAAGGCGTGGGACCTTCCGGTAAGAGCACTGTGAGGAACGGCACGGGACTTACCCCAGAACCGTCAAGGGTAAAACTTCTAACAGGTATGTACGTATACGGCTTATTGACAGATTAACGATATTATCGATACATCAAATTATCGATAAGATTTTGTTATTATCGATGTTCATCGATAACCTTACCTCCAAATTATTATATACGATGTAATTAACCGTAGTCACTATTTAATAAATTCAAATGAACAGACTTAATATCTCAGACATTACAGGCGCAATAGGAGAGTGCAATTAAAGTTAAAAAAAGTAAATCATTTTTCAAAGCAGTAGTGCAATTTTGCGATATTTTTTGTTAATTACTTTTTACCTAAACATCGTCTCGAGAGAGGACAATGAAACAAGTAATTAAACTTGATCCCCGGGGGATTCTTTTTGTAAGTGAATTTTAAGCGGCACGATTTCGTCCACTTAAATAAACGGAACAGTCAAAAGAATCCAAACTGCAGGGAAATGATTTAAACGAATTCTACAGAGTGATGGGGAGGGGAGGGGTGTCTTATATTGATGTATAGATAAACCAAAGTCCAAAAATAACAATTATGTTAAAAATTTCTACGAAAAAAGTTTTTAATAAATAGTTGTTTATTACTTAAGTTGAGAAAAATAATCGCGTATTCTAAAACAAATAAAATATTAAAAAAAAAACTTGATCAAAAAATGTCGAATTTTAAACTTATTAGTCACACTACACTCGTGTACGAACACTTTTGCGGGCAACTGTATGTAATAAACTTATCATATTTTAATAATATTCAAATACTTATTAATAATTTTACTGGTTGTGTAGAAAGTGTTTGAAATGGTCACCTTCAGTTTAGATGCAATCCTGCAGTCGTTGAGTCATTGACTTTCTCTATCTTTCAAAAATTCCAGATGTTTGTCAGATGCGTTGGCAGCCTTGTTGTATACATTGAAGAAGTACTCCAACGCTGGAAATAGGTGATAAATAAACAATACTTTTCAAGTAGCCCAACAAATAAAGATCAAGTAGATTTAAGGCCTTCTTCCTTTTAATAATTTGTGGAATTGATTATACAGGAAATTGATATAAATTAGACCTGTTAATTTCTCTTTACAGAAAACAAGGAGTTATTAATTATTGCACACAAATAGTTTAGTAGAGTCAGTTATGCAGGATGATACAAAAAAGGCTTCCTAACTTTTGAGGTAGACAATATGTATTTGCTAAACGCAGTAGAAAAGTTCGAATAAATATGGATCAAAACATTAATATTTATAAAGTTGTAACGAATATTTTGTTAGCGTGAAAGGTCTTGTGCCGTATAGAAACAATGTGTTGCGTTCCGTGGAGGCAAAAATCGATAGGAGGCACGTGTCACGGATCACTCTCGATCGTTCTCGGTTGTTCTTGATCCTTCGAGAACTGGCTGTTGTTTGTTGTTGTTGCAGACGTGATCTTTGGATGCAACTCATTGCTCCAGGCTGCTGCATTTTGGGTGTTATTGTAGAAGGTAGCCTTGTCTACTTCCTCTCTGGGACAAAAGACCCAAAACAGAGTCAGGAACCACTCAGACCTCTCCTACACAGCCAGAAACTTATTTAGATATGCCCAGGAAAGCCTCGACACACCACGTTCCCGAGCGGAAGTGCTCCAAGAGTTTCATACGTTATTCCCTAATGGTTTCGAAAGGATCAGAGAGGAGGATGTATTTGCTATACTGCCCAGTTTGAGGCTATGAATTTAGAAGAATGGACCTCAGCACTGACCACCTTTCTTGATAAGCAGGGTTCAATGGCAGTAAGAGACATAAGCCAGGGAGCTAAAGCGCAGATGGCTTCTATGCTCGAGATGGCAGGATTACCTCAGAGTGACTGGGGGCTACTATTGAAGCCCCCAAGAAATGATTGTGGTCATCCTTGAGGGCAAGGTGTCTGCAGAATGGTAGATGTATGCAGATACCAGGGCTTTGGTTCTGATGTTTTGAGAAGGAAGTTTACCCAATTGTGGGAGACTGAGAACACCAAGGAGAGAAGAACCTTTCGATTAAGCTGTAGGATTGATTGAGGAGAGAAGTCAGTGGACGATAGCAACCAAGAAGGTCTTACTGACGATCTTCACATTTTAGTGTTAATTTACTTAAATAGACGTGCAGTAACAGGCAAGTTGCTGGCTAAAAGTGTCTCAGATTTTATAGCAATAATAGAAATGCTATGTGATAAATACGAGCTTCGGCAAATAAAGTCAGCGCTATTTTCGCCCAGATGACTGTCACCCTACTTCACAAGAGTTATGGCAGATGCATTGCGAACGTGGAAGAATTTGGAGTGCAGCCTACTGCACTCGTTTCTCCAATGTTTCCATCAGTAGTAAGCAGATTAGCCCCTAACCGGAGGAACAAATAGAATATGAATCTTCAACTGGTCCTAATGGCCATATTAGTTGATAATGTCTTACACTCAAGGAACAGGGTCACGCCCCTGGACTTGATCTGGTCCTTTTATTTAGCTACCTTTGATTCTTCAGAACCCAAATCGGCATTCAGGCATGAGATATGTATCGATTTTGGTGTGATAGTGGATGGATCAATTGTTGGTATGCTTCTCTCGTGATACTAACTGATTCTAATTGATTCTAACTGATTCTGCTTGGTTCTGACCCGAACGATCGGGAGCTCTGTCCTTATATGTGTGTCCAGTACGACGCAAATCAAAGCCGCTTCCTTTGTCGCTTGCCGCCTTTCGGCTCGACGGAATAGTATGTATGATTCTGCTATACAGGATTCTACGTGAAAAAATAAGAAAACAATTTGATATAACATTTCTTTTCCCAGTATTCCGTTTTTGAGAAAATCGACTTTAAAGTTTGTTTATCTTTGTGAACGATTTAGTTGCCGTCCATTCTTCTACCGCTGTTGTTTCCGTTTGAACATATAAAAAATTAATTACCAGCAGAAACACTGTACTGCTTTAAAATGTTCGTAAGCACTATCTCGGACGGAAATAACAGTGGTAGAATAATGGACGACATCGTATTATTAGATTCAAAAGTCGGCTGTTCTGTGTTTTGACGGCCGACTATTAGTTGTACATCAATCTTGAACACTATCTAATAGTCAGCCATGGAGACCGTCTATTAGTTTTGCTTATATTCTCGATACTAATAGCTGGCCCTACCGAAAAAACCTACGTATTAACCGCTTAATACTATTCTAACCTCAAAAACTCATTTGAATATTAGCCATTCGCCGTCAGAACAAGAGTTTTTGTAGTTCACAGTATTGCCACTAGGGGCATGAAACTATACAAGGTATTCGGTCACCCTTGGGAAAAATTTTAATAGGAGATTTTAGAGGCCAAAATAAGACGAAAATCAAGAGTATCAATTTCTTGATTGAGGCTTCGATAAAAAGTTATTAAAAAATCAGATTAAAAAATTTCATATCGTTCTGAAAAAATTATTTTCAGTTGCGAGGGTCAATTACAATCATTTTTGGTGAATAGACATATGTTCGAAATCCTACGCACTTTCGAGAAAAAAATTCTTTTACGAAAATGTAATGTGAGGTTAGAAATATTGCCCTGAAATTTCATGTGTATGTTGAAAACATCATAACTTCTGAACGAATTGGACGATTTTAATGCTTCAAAAAACAAACAATGCGTATTTTGGCGAAGAATATGTAGAAATTCCAAGAATATTCGAAAAGTTGTTCCATAACCTTGTAAAGTGAGAAAACCCCCATAAAAATGGTCCAATTTTCAAACGACCATAATTCCTACAATAGTTAATGGATTTCAATGAAATTTAGTTTGGAAGTAGAGCTCATAGATACCTACAAAAAAGTATTAGACAACTTTTCTGTAGGGCGTCAAACAAAATTACTAAAAATCAAAAACGTATTTTTAAGAAAAATCGCAAGGGGCAGGGCAGGTGCCTACATTTTTCGACAAAAAAAAAATTTCAAATTGTTCTGAAAAAATTATTTTCAGTTCCGGGGATCAATTACAAGTATTTTTGGTCAATAGACATACCCTCGAAATCCTACTCACTTTCTAGAAAAAAATTTGAGGAGGTGTGAAATTATTCGACGAAATTAAAAAATTTCAAATCGTTCTGGAAAAATTATTTTCGGTTGCAGGGGTCAATTATAATAATTTTTGGTAAATAGACATACCCCCGAAATCCTACGCACTTTCGAGAAAAAAATTCGTGTAGGTGGACAAATTTTATTAATAATTTTTAACAATAATTTTGTTAATACCATTTTAACGAAGCGTCAATCAACAAATTGGTATTCTTGATTTTCATCTTAGTTTGGCCTCTAGAATCTCCCATTAAAATTTTTCCCATGGATGGCCGATCACTCCGTATTTTGAAAGTAGAGGTATAGATTGACCACTAGCATATTCTATTTTATGCGATTTTGTTATTACTTCTTAATTGTCAGACATTTATTTTGGAAGAGGTTGATTACTGGCTAAAGGCCGACTACTGGTACATTTACTCTAATTCGTTTTTCCGGAAACGTCTACAAGTACTGTATTTGAACAGCACTGATCGGGATCCGCCCGAACTCTTTCTTTATTTGGTAAGTTGAATCGAGTACATTTTAGGGTAGACCGTGACAAATGAAATACAGGGATCGTGAACGTGACAGGGAGCTCGGAAGAAACAATGTGTCCTCTGTGCAGCTAAGCCCATTCCCCAAAAATCGTGGCTCGGCAGTTTTGCGACGAGTTGGAGATACAGCTGACCCCCCTTTTGTTCGCAGTATAGAGAACGTAGAGACGAAGGGTAAAGAGAGTGGCGAATTGAACACTGACTCTGCATCTCCATGCTCACGCGGTCGACAGAATCTATTTATTCGGCGTTGCGCTTCACGATTACGGGACTAGCGACGATAACCGGCTGAAAGTTCCCAGATTGCTTTTACTCCGTAAATACGCCCAGCAGTCGGCCATCGATTCGACAGCAATTTCATGACAACTCGAGTGTTCCTTGGTCAGCGTGTTTGCCGAACTATTTCATCACGAAAATCGTGAAAAGTCTATAAACAGGAAAATTAAGAATGGAGGTCGACCAAGAATAAATAGAAACTGCTGATTTATCGATTTATCCAAGTTTCTAATTAAAAATTGTATTTACCCTTGCATCAATAATTAAAATGACGAAACTTGGATTTCTTTATAACAGATGTGAGACATAAACGATCCCGAGAAAAGTCGACAGATTTTTCCGAAATCCTGTTTCTAAAAATTTAAATAACATTGCTTTATCGCATAGTTTAATCGCCGTCGGATAAAAACGTGGGGAACTTCCATTTAAATCGAAGTCATCGTAATGAAAATAGAAGTGTCATGGTTGTATCAAGCGTGATCAGGCGATAATTGGTACGTTAGAACAGTTTATTCGGATCATCCATCAATTCAAAGCAACGGTAAATTATCCATGGGGACTTTTGTTTCAATTTTCGCGACACGAACGTATGGAAAATCAATATTTTCGGTCGACAGGACGTCACTATTTGCAGACAGAAGTGAACGAAGCAAACGAACAAATGTAATCCGATCGCGCAATTACTCGTCGTTATTCAGCATGATATTCGTTCGTGGTTACTGAGTGCTTCTTTAAGCTTTCCGAGAGCTGTTCTTGAAACTGTGCGATGGTGAATAGCGTCGTGTATAAAACATCGTTCTCTGTCTCTCATTTTTGGTCGCGTGGCTGCGCATCGGAAAGACACTACCGACGCCACTGGTTCGACGAATATTCCGGCGTAATTTCTCCGATTTGAATAGGAACAAGCAAAGCTCGAGTGTAGCGCTTAATACGGTGCCATGGTAACTAGGATACAGAGGACCCGGGTACCATTTGTTTAGACAATTTAATGGTCTCCTGGAAACGACCGACGTCGTTGCCGTTGTCGACGTCCCGTGTAAGGATTGGTTTGGTTTGCACGCATGCGCCCCTTTGCCAGTCGATAACACCACCGATACGGCACAAGCACCGAGGCAACCAGCTTCGTTGCCAGCTGCAACATTGACACGCACATCCACAGTGCTGATCTCCAAGCCAGCCAGTAAACTCGCAGCTACCGGTGGACCAAACATTGCTTTGTATCACCTGAAACGTACCAAGGGATGCCATTAAAGATTAGGAGTTGTTGAAACTGCCGAAACTCTTGTATCTATACATACATATGTATATTTTGGTTGGTCTTGAAGACCTAGGTAATTTTATAACCTAACACTTTCACTACCAGGAAAGTTTGGAAGATTTTCGATACGGCCCATACAATCTTTGATTTTTGATTCTTTATAAAATTATTTCTTTTTAGTTGTATACAAGGTGTTTGACCACTCCAGAGAAAAATTTTAATGGAAGTTTCTAGAGGTCAAATAAGACGAAAATCAAGAATACCAATTTGTTGATTGAGGCTTCGTTAAAAAGTTATTAAAAAATGAAATTAAAAAATTTCAAAACATTCTGAAAAAATTATGTTTGGTAATAGGGGTCAATTACAACCATGTTTGATGAATACACATACCCCCGAAATTCTACGCATTTTCGAGAAAAAAATTCGTGTAGGTGGACAAATTTTATTAATAATTTTTAACAATAATTTTGTTAATACCTTTTTAACGAAGCGTCAATCAACAAATTGGTATTCTTGATTTTCGTCTTATTTTTGCCTCTAGAACCTCTCATTAAAAATTTTGCATTTCAAAATAATGAAGTAAGGTGCCTTTGTAAGACAGCAACGTGATCTCTCGTTAATGTTTGCTAATTGTTATCTGTGTTAGGCTTAATTATAAGTAAAAGTGACAAACACTGAGTACGAGTGATCTCTCTCAATAGAGAGAAATATCCAACGTTTGTTTATTTTACAGATTTTAAAATCGTTCAGAAATCAAAGTACATACGTAGCTCTTTTATAAATTGCATAATTTTTTTACGGTAGCTCGACTTAAAAATAACGGAGGCCGATTTGTTAATAACGTTGTCTTTTAACTCGTTCACTTAATCATTTATTATGCTTCTGTATACACAGACAAGCTACGGTTTTTTTCTGAACGAGGATTTAAAAAGTTTATAGGGGAGAAAGTTGAATGAGGGTTATATTTTTGCAACGATTTCTCGCACGGGTATCGACCGTTTTAGGGCCACATAATAGAGATTAGAGAAGTGAATAGGCTCCCATTAGCTGCCATGAAAGAGACTTGTGTGGAGCAACGATTGTACTTGAACATTGTCCAGCCACATTCATACAAACGTTCATTTTTCGTTCGACTTTCTGTCGGCCGTTTATTCACGACGAACTTTAATTCGGTTATTAGCATTTCTACTCGTGGAATTAAGGCTTGTTGAGCTTCTCGAGACACTCTGCGCGCAAAAGGTAGTATGTGTGTTCCGAGAACAATAGGCCTTTTTTATGTTTCTTAGTTAGAGCTCTGCAGCTATCCAAGTTTCCTATTATGGCGTGTTAGTTTAATGAAAAGAAAACGTTTACTGTAACTTGGTTAAATTGTTAGGAGGAATGTTTATAAAATAGCCTGCTCCCGTTATTAAAATCACTCTATGAACTATATCTACTGTCGACCTCGTTGCTGGATTTATTAACTTACGAAAAAAACCTTTAATTAGACACGAGTCCATTAAACTTTAAAAGGTACATCGTTTTACTGTACCTCGTCTTTCTTTATTTTTACATATGATATACAGGCGTGGTAAGAATAATTTTTAATCAGAATTTAATTTTAACGTCTGTTACACGAGAATTCCCCCTTAAACAGAGATGGGTAAAATTGCATTCGAATAAAGATGGCGAACAGTTGTATTCGTTAACACGTTCACCGCCAGATGGAAACTGTACAATTTTCTGTAAGACTAAAATTTTTATTTTATACCATTGTAAACTACGTAATCTAAAATTTGTTTCGGTACAAATTCATTTCTCTCCGCATCTTAACTTGGGAATTAATTTTTCCAGTTTCATAGTGGAAAATCCTGTCATCCATGTGTGGGTGACGTGGCAGTCAAAGTGTTAGTTGCGAAATACTTCGTTTCATACTTCAAATTGTAATTGTAACGAATAAATAGTCGTTCATCTTTCGTTCATTGTTCAAAATTTTTATTTAGATAAGTTTTGCTCGTCTCTGGTAAAAGACTCGAGAACAAGATTGCATTGTCTTGACGAGAAGAGGCTGTCCAAGACAAGAACCACCTGTCGCTATCGTTCCGGTCATGCAAATCAATTTTCATACGCGACCGTGCGCGTCCATCCGTTCAGTATCCATATGCAACGTGTTCCAGCCACTTTTACACCTCGTCCGTTTCTTTCTCCATTTTATTTTCATCGTATCTGTTCTTACGATTCGACTCGCTCACGAGCGTGTCAATTTTTTTACGATTCATTACCACGAAGACGGTGAATCGTAGGTGTTTAATTAAGAAGTATCATCGGGGTGCTACGATGCGTGTCGTTTTCACAAGACGGAACCATCGGATTAAATTTCTTCGAATTCGTGTTCGTGCTTCTCTTTCTCTTCTTTTTATCGGTGCCACCATAAAACACGTTTCCCAGGCCACAAAGTTTCACCCGGACGCGAAAAATACGTAGCATCGGTTTTCTAAATGAAATTTATCGTCGGCCATTAAATTCGTGAACGACACAGTCGTCTCCGTGCGCGTACGAATTCGTTTCTGAATATCGAGAAAGTTTTTATTTATTTTTTTTTTGTAGGAGGCGAGGATAATAAATTTTTCGCGAAAGGCGAAATCAACAGGAACCGACCAGACGCGAGTAATTGCAAAATTGCTCGCGACGGCGGTGAATCCCTGTGCCACAAAAGCAATCGCGATTTATTGTTCGATGACGGTTTTACATAATAAAGGAGTCTCGTTTCTAAGATGTTACCTCGCTTTCACTTCTCGTACGCTGTATCAATTTATTGATGCAGAAACGTAGTTACGCCTCGTAAAAATTCACACGTGACACGGTCATGGATAGTTGCAGGCATTCATCGTTCGGAGGGACTTTGTTTCGATCTCTCGTCTCGTTGTTACCTAACGAGAAAAGAAGAAAGGAACGAAACTTGTTATTGTGGGGTTATTTTTATTGTGTGGTATGCCTGGTGAGTGAGTGGGGAATGAATGAGTGTGGATGTTGGCAACGCTGGGGCGCGAGAGGGGGACGCGCGGAAGTCCCATGTATGGAGAGAGTGTGATGCACACGTGGAGAGAACATTGTGAAAAATATATATACGTTAATTTATTAAACAGAAAGAGGCTCATTTAATTTGACTACCAAATTCCACCCACAGTTATGTTCCTTGACGAACGCTCGGTCGAGCTTGAACGGGGCTCCACAGAGAAACGAACGATTATAAATAGATGGTAAACTTTTATTCTAATTAACTTGTATGTATTTATTAAAAATTTTCATGCATAAGAAAGGTCATACATAGTTTGCCATTTATATTTTGAAGATGGCATTTCTTTGTATTCGCGAGTATATTGTACACGATGTATATTTATCTTAATAGCTTTGATATCTTCTAGACGATCGTGGATACTGCTTTCCAGATATCTCCGCAAGAAAAAGTCACGTATCGATAGATCGAGGGATCTTAATAGCCAGTTAATGTCGTCTCTAATCACCTTATGGAATTTGATACTTTCTTTTTTGAAAACGACGACGGAATTGAGATGATTATAACGTGTGCCAGATATATATTTATGCGTTTTAAAGTTTTATGATCACAGAAATGTCACGCTGTTTTCGAATTACCCGGTGTTAACCCCACCGAATACTGTGCCGGAGTCACTTCTGACTCGTCACTTTCCTCTCGCTATTGCGACTGACTACTTTGTGTTTACTGTGTCGATCGATGGTACTATCGCTCCGCGTACTCACTGTTTTTTTAACAGATCTCCCTGTTCTTTTATTCCTCCTTTTCTGCTTTCGATGCTTGGTCGATGCTCTGATTCGCTGGACTAATTTTTTTAGCTATAGGTTTGCAAACAAGAGAGATAGAAAAAAAGAAAAAGAACATAGAGTTTCTTTTACTTGTTTATGAGTGTTTCCAAGTGGCCTCATTCCGTTCTAACATTCTATCGAAGGAAAACGTATTCCTTCTCCTGCGATCGTCAATATTTGGTACATATGTACGCATGAGCTCGAGTTTCGAGCAAGAGAGTATTCACGATATTGCCTCTATTAATAATTTCGTACGATTAATATTGTTCTGCATAAACTGGTTTTTTTTCAAATAGTCTTAAAGAAATCAGAAATCCTGATATCGTTGGTGGTATTTCTTTATAACATTGGGAACGATAGGTATTCGATTCTGTACACAGGGTGTTCGGCTATTCGTGGGAAAAATTATAATGGGAGATTCTAGAAGCCAAAATAAGACGAAAATTAAGAATACCAATTTGTTGATGGAGGCTTTGTTAAAAAGTTATTAACGTTTAAAGTTCCGCCAGTACAGAATTTTTTTCTCGAAAATGCACAGGATTTCGAGGGTATGTCTATTCACCAAAAATGATTGTAATTGACCCCTGCAACTAATAATAATTTTTCCAGAACGATTTGAAATTTTTTAATTTTGTCGAAAAAGTTCATCTAGTCGAATTTTTTTTTCGAAAGTGGGTAGGATTTCGGTGGTATGTCTATTGACAAAAAATTATTGTAATTGACCCCCATAACTGAAAATAATTTTTTTAGAACGGTATGAAATCTTTTTTTCGCCAAAAAATTTCAGCACCTACTCGAATTTTTTTCTTGAAAATACGTAGGATTTCGGGGGTATGTCTATTTACTAAAAATGATTGTAATTGACCCCCGCTGCTTAAAATAATTTTTTCAGAACGATTTGAAATTGTTTAATTTCGCCGAAAAAGGCACCTACCCCTGATCGATTTTTCTTAACTATTCGTTTTCCATTCTTAATACATTTGTTTGACGCGCTAGGGAAATTTTATCTAACACTTTTTTGTAGGTGCCCATGAGCACTAATTCAGAAAAAAGTTTTAATATATTCACTATTGTAGGAGTTATGGTTGTATGACAATTGGACCATTTTTATGCAGTTTTTCTCATTTTGCGGGGTGAAGGATCAACTTTTCCAATATTTTTGCGATGTCTACATATTTTTCACCTAAATATGCGTGGTTTGCCTTTTGAAACATTAAAATCGTCCAATCCCTTCAAGAGTTATGACGTTTTAAGCAAACGTATGATATTTCAGGGTAACATTTCTAGCCACAGATTATATTTTCGGTAACAAATTTTTTTCTCGAAAGTGCGTAGGGTTTCAGGGCTATGTGTATTGGCCAAAAATGATTGGAATTGACCTCCGCAACCAAAAATAATTTTTCCATAACAATTTGAAATTTTTTATTTCCGTCGAAAAATTTCACACCTTCTCGATTTTTTTTCTAGAAAGTGAGTAGGAATTTGGGGCTATGTGTATTGACCAGAAATGATTGTAATTGACCCCAGTAACCGAAAATAATTTTTCTAGAACGATTTGAAATTTTTTTTCCGTCGAAAAATTTCACACGTTCTCGAATTTTTTTCTAGAAAATGGGTAGGATTTCGGGGGTATGTCTATTCACCAAAAATGATTGTAATTGACCCTCGCAACCGAAAATAATTTTTCCAGAACGATTTGAAATTTTTTAATTTAATTGTTAATAACTTTTTATCGAAGCCTCCATAAACAAATTGGTATTTTTGATTTTCGTCTTATTTTGATCTCTAGAATCCCCCATTAAAATTTTTCCCAGGCGTGGCCAAACACCCTGTATATCAATATATGTATTAGTGAAATATCGCTGCGAGTGAGAAATGACTCTGTGTTTATTAATATATCGTTCAAAGAGATGTAGAAATATATTTGAATAGTGTCAAATATTGTTGTAAGAATACATCGTACAAATGTTTTGCAAATATCGATGTTTTACATCTCGATATGTTCCTCTGCGAGTGTGCACTAGACTTTCGAGAAGATAGTCGGTATCTACGGTTCGTGTCCTATATACTCAATTCATTATGTGCACGGATGCATGAAAACCGAGCATCGCAATTTCACCTAATTTTTCCAAGATGCACTTCATCGACGAAATAAGACAGATATCGATTTCAAACACAAAAGTATAACGACAATTTAAGCGCCTGAGTTTGAATACTTTAAAATCGTGCAACACGCATCGTTAAAGAAATAATGAATTACTAAACTTTTAAAACGCCTTGAGAAATCAAACTCTTTATAATAAAAGGACCATTAAATAACAAAAAAAAAAAAACGTAGAATTCGCTAGCCATAAAATTAGCAAAAATGATGTGTATGTATACAGGATGAGTCTCGTAATTGAATCAGATATAGATCAATAAATAATAACGATGAATAAATAGATTTGTTTAAAATATAGAGAAAAATTGTAACGAGAAATCTTTTAATAATTCTCTATTATTCTATGGTACTATTATTTTCTCGAGCGCAATTGTACTTTCTTTTAAATATTAGGTTACATAATTATTATTTCCTCAACCTGTTGCACTTTTCTTTAGTAAACTTGCAACTGATAAAATTGTATAAAATATGAAATAGCATGTATTAGATATTTATGCATAATTTTGTGGATGCTAAGGCAGTCCCTTTAAAATATATTGCTGTACTCCATACAATGTGCATAGCATTATCTAAAATAATCTGCTACAAATCTATTCGCTAAGTGTATTCTTTTAAATAGAACGTTTTGTAGTCTTTTAATTAAATCAAAATTAATGTCTTAATGAATGCCTCTTTCTTTCGCGGCGGTTTATACTGTTTTTGTATCGAATATGTGGTTGCTTGCGGGTGTTGAGATAGCCTTTCGATCCTTAATTGCGGGCGATAGTGTATCCTTGGAGTTGCCACAGCTTCTACTTCGCGATCTTCAAGGCTATATCTTCTTTTTCTCGTGTGTCTGTACGCAAGAGTAAGTTTACGGGTCGACAGGTACGTTACATCAGTGTAACGGTATGTTATCGGGCATCATCCCGGTTGACTGCGTCACCAGTTCTCCAGGTGAATAACACGTTGAAACAGAACTCCACGATAATCCTTTTTTTCCGGTATTAATTTCGGTGACATCTTCGGAGACACGCATGAAATCATAATTACTCGCTTCCTACATATCGTTGGGTTGGTACGATAACGATGCAATTGCACAGGAGGATGGTAAAAACGGGTCAAATTTCACTTAGATATTCTATAAATCTCAAAGTATTATGAAAGTACAATTATTTATGGCAAATGTCGCAAGAAAGTTACGAGAAAAGTAACCGAAGTTGATGGTCCACCGAAAAAACTGAATTGGAACTCGTTGATTTCAAATGGTGGTAACTTCGAAACGAACGCAATTGAAATGTAAAAGTTCAAACACTGAAAAGTCGCAAACCAAGTCACAAAATTATTTGTAATTTATTTATTTAAAATTATAAGAATAAAGAAATGTTCATGGTTTATACAATTATTCAATGTAATTTTATTAAATGCACAATTTGCTTTTGAATCTGATGACTCATTTCTTTGAGTCTTGGAGAATGATTCAGGAGAGAGTAATTACGTGATTCTCTAGGGAAAATACTTTTTCCGTTCCTTCGCGTGACAAGTGACTTGAGAGTCAGTGACATAATCGTTAATGGATGCGAAATAAACTGTATTCGCAAAACTCATTGTGGAACCTGAAATCAACGATAATTCCACATCATTCGGTTGTCATTGGCCGACGACAAGCACGAGTCGCTTATTTTCTGGATATTAAATAATACAAAATGTACGAAAATTACAGTGTCGTCGCCTGTGTTCCATCTTAGTTGCATCTCTCATATTTTGTGACATTATCCAATAGCACTTTGTAAAGTTAAACTTTACTAGAGTTTTTTGGGGAAATTTTAACGTGAAACGAGGCATTTGGATCTTTCGTAACTCTAGTAAAATTTTCTGTATAAATAACTAAAGATTTCTGTATGTTTCCTTGGGGAAATTTTAATTCAATTTTCTTAGGAAAGTATTAATTTAATTAATTATTAAATCAATTTCAATTCGTTATCCTCAAGTAATTTCAGTTCGAAAGTTTGAATTTCCCTGAATAATTCCAATTTAATTCTCTTGTAATTTGTAATTCGATGTCTAGATCGTCTATGTATCGTCTGTATATAGAATTTCGTTATAACTGGAGTTCGAATACAAACGTTTCCAACGTTTCTTTCTTCAATTCTACCGTGAACCTTTCTGATTTCCATTCGAGAAATGTTCTCAGATTCGTATCATTCTTCGTCGACAATGGAGGAGACTCGCCGTTATGCAGATTTTCTTGCAAGAGTGTAATCTTCTTTATTATGCGCGATTTCTCGACAAAAACGATTTTCCAGGAAAAAGGTTCCTCCTTTCGCTGCTGGTCTCTGCAATTACGATCCTCTCGCGGCTTGTAATCTTCGATCCTTTTATAATTTCTGTTTTTCAATGTCTTTTCGCCAATTCAAGCAGTTTAACCTTTAGCACAGTGGTTCTCAACCCATTCAAAAATTCTTAATGAACATATAAATATATTGTATGTTAAGAAATTAAAATGTGATAGTATATTCTTCAAGGAACAATCAACTTTTCGACGTTGAATTTCCAGTGGATCCTCAGAATATACAGGGTGTTCGATCACCACTGGGAAAAAATGGAAGATTCTGGTGGCCAAAATAAGACGAAAATCAATAATATCAATTTCTTGACTGAGGTTTCGTTAAAAAGTTATTAACAATTAAATTAAAAAATTTCAAATAGTTCTGGAAAAATTATTTTCGATTGCGGGAATCAATTACAATTATTTTTTGCAAATAGACATACCTCCGAAATCCTACCCACTTTCGAGAAAAAAATTCGAGTAGCTACTGAAATTTTTAGATGAAATTAAAAAATTTCAAACCATACTAAAAAAATTATATTAAGTTGCAGGAGTCAATTACAAGCAGATTTGGTGAATAGACATACCACCGAATTTCTACGCACTTTTGAGAAAAAAATTCTTTACCGAAAATCTAATGTGAAATTAGAAATGTTACCCTGAAATTTCATGCTAATCTTTAAAATACTAATCTTCAAAAGGCAAACCACGCGTATTTAGGTGAAGAATATGTAGCAATCGCAAAATTATTCGAAAAATTGTTCCTTGACTCCGCAAAATGAGAAAAACTCCATAAAAATGGTCCAATTGTCAAACGGCCATTACTTCTACAATATGTTTCCATGAAACTTTTTTCTGAAGTAGTGCTCATGGATACCTACAAAATAGTATTAGATAACTTTTCTATAGGGCGTCAAACAAAATTACTAAAAATCAAAAAGGAATTTTTATTAAAAATCGACGGGGGGCAGGTGCCTAAATTTTCCGGAAAAAAAAAATTTCAAATCGTTCTGGAAAAATTATTATCGGTTGCGGGAGTCAATTACAATTATTTTCGGTGAATAGGCATACCTCCGAAATTCTACCCACTTTCTAGAAAAAAATTCGAGGTGTGAAATTTTACGATGAAAAAAAAAAATTTCAAATCGCTCTTGAAAAATTATTTTCTGCTACGGAGGTCAATTACAGTCATTTTTGGTGAATAGACATACCTCTGAAATCCTGCGCATTTTCGAGAAAAAAATTCAGTACGGTTGAAACTTTAAACGTTAATAACTTTTTAACGAAGCCTCCATCAACAAATTGGTATTCTTGATTTTCGTCTTATTTTGCCCTCTAGAATCACGCATTATAATTTTGCCCACGGGTAGCCGAACATCCTGTATATGGGTCTCTTTAGACCCATATCTTACATTTTGCAATACGTACGTATTTAGACTTCTTACCTATAGTAATTTAGAATATTTGTTTTACCCATTTGTTAGGAGACACAGATCCTAATTTTGTCCTAAATATTTTTCGATTTTATTAATAGAATATATATTTTATTAGTCCCTTGCTCTTAAAATATTAATGAAATATAAACGGTCATAGAGTGCATAATGAATACCAGAAAAATTAACGGTTTTAAAAAATAAAAAATAAGTGTCATCTGGGTCCAAAAAGACCCCACCAACCGTCGTGCGAAAAACAAAAATATTCGATATTTTAGTGGTGTAGTTTTTATTTGTTAGAGTTCCTTACAACACTAAAATTATTTTAAAGTTTGTAAGTATTAAGGTTCGCTGGTTACGAATGTTTAAAAGAAAGGCTGTAAAGTAGAAGCCGCCGGTCATCGGTGACCACCATGGCAGTTAACGTGTTAATTGCACGTTCAGCCGTTTGTGCCGCGGTTTTTCTCTAGACTTGGTTACAGAGTTTCATGTAATAATGGCGAGGGTAACGGGAACGAGTCCAGTTTACCGGAAAAATAATAATCGCGTATGCGTAAGATGCACGCGGAAACTACAATTATTCTACGGCGTGTGTGCATCGGTGCAGAATAAGTCGAGACACCGTGTAGTGCTCGTTGTATCGTAGAGTCAATAGATGAAACTAAAAGTTAAACAATTCTTCACCCGTCACGTACAAATTTAAAAGCGAATTACAAGTTACAGAGTTTCGATCAGTACAATAAATATGAATTGATCTCGATATTAATGATGTTAATTTAATTATTTACGGATTATATAAAATACATAATTTTCAATATATCGCTAATATGATATTCGTAATTTATTCGAGACGGGATCTAGCATTTTGTTAAATCAGTATGACGTCTGCAGAAAACAAACATTGATTAAACTGTTCTGAAATTGAGGCACTTTTAATCATTTATACAAGTGCAATACGTTTGTATGAAAAATTGTTCGCATAAATTATTCGCATTGTTCGTTTGTCCGTTCTCGACGAATTTACAATGCTAATTCGAACACTTCCCTAGACTGGTTACTGCAATTTCAATGAAATAAAAATGATTGAATAAAGCAGGCGTATTTCACTTGTATGAATTCAAGGAATTCCTCGTAGAATTTTCTATATACATATGTATGCAGTTGCGTTCAAACTCCATACAGTGTAAAATAAATCACTTTGACGAACGGTAGCTTTGCACTTTTCCAACGAAATTACTTCTTGTTTATGTAACTGTATTCGCTGCCAATTTCCTGGCTCTTGATTTAAAACATTTTCTACGCTGTCGTTTTTCTTTCCTCGTTTCAGCAATATTTGTTTTTCCTGCACTCTTAAATCTTCATCGTTTGTCTTGTTTCTATTAAGCTAGGCTTATCATAATCATTGCATTCTGGTATTTTGTATAACTTGAACCTTAAGGTTTGGATTTTTAATTTTTCCTTAAATTTCCGAACTTCTGCATTGCATAAATTAATGGAACATAATAATATTCTATTACTCTACCATTAAAGTGTTTCGATTTCTTAAACCATTTTGTTACTTGTACGATTTTTACTGAAAATAGTATTAAATAGCATATTTTCAATTTTTTCATTCTATGTTAGGTTTTCAACTAAAAACCAAGCACAAAAATTAATCTCATTCACTGGTCTCCTATTCTGGCGGAGAAAGATGCTATATCTTGCTGCTTATACAGTAATCCCCCCTATAATACAGTAGATTGGTTCCGCGTTATAGGAAAACGCGTTGTACGAGAATGCTCGTATGACCCCGTATAACGCGTTATGTACAAATGATTCACGTTTAACTTTTCTCGTTAAAGGGGGCTTAAATCGAATATTAAGGAAAAACTATGTTATGAACGAAATATGTGCGTTTTATTAAAATCAAACTAAGAACATTTTAAATAAAAAACTTATACATATGTAACTAAAAAACAGCGAACGCGAAATTGATTATGAACTGTACAAATCATAAATTTCACAGTACAGAAATATAACTTGGGAAATCCCCGCGTTATATGGGGGAAAACACGTGTTATACGAGGGGCATGAAAACGCGTTATAAGAGTACCGTGTTATAGGGGGGATTACTGTATTCCCTCGTAAGATTCGGTTTTCTGTTTATACAAAGATCCAATAGGACCTCGCATAAACACAAGGGAGATATTAGTCTCCAACGTCACAGTTCGTTAGCTCTCAGTTTTTTTGTTCGATTGCAGTTCAGTTCTCTTGTAAAAGTCATACTGAAAGGGTGTCTCTTCTAAAGCGCAGTAAAATAAAGTGTAACGTTTATTGAAAAGCTAAATCCGAGTATTTTATTTAACACTATATTGCCCAAGAAAGTCATTTTGACTGCTTTTTAATTTCAATTAGAAAAACAATTATGTATATAATGACACAATTTCTTAGAATTTTGTGACTTTTTGTACAACATATAAATGCGTTTATTAATAATTGTAGTAACCTCCCCCCTCCTTCATTTCCGGCATATATATACTATGTGTTATACCTATATTGCCCAAAAGCATTCATTTTGACTGCTTGGGAAATTTTAAATAATCAAATGACTCTTATTATTGAATCGAGTAAATTTCTTATATGACCAGTTCGGCTCTGTATTAACATATATTAATTGAAATAACAGTTTTCATTTTTTTTCGATTACCGACACATGATAACATACAAGTACATGATAAATTGTCGATTTGGGCGTATACTTGCGTATACTAAGTTGAACATGAAGACTCACAAAGATTAAATGCAACCCATTCTAACAAACGCAAAATTTGTCAAGTACGACTTTGCCACAACAACAAAACAAATAATATATGTAAAAAATGTCAAAAGTATGTTCGCGGAAGATGTACACGTAAAAAGATTTCCACTTTCATTTGCAAAAAATGTACAAATAATAATGCATAAGTTATTTTTTTTTGTCCAAGTGAAGTAAATTTTTTTTATTGTTAATATTGTAGAATTTAACGAAAAGGATTTATTTGAGGAACAAATGTACAAATCATATAATTATAATAAACGAATTTGGAACACACAAATTAATAATTAGCAACATAAATTAAAATCACATTAATTGACAACACAAATTAAAATCACGACCGTCTTTCACAATCACTCGTTTCTCACTCCCTGTTGTCTTGCTGTCCCTAGTAACCCCTTCTTTCTTCAACAAAACACTTTCAACCCTTTTGCACATAAATTAACATTGAACAAAACTACAGCGTGGCACAAATATTCAATACAAATCTCCTACAATATTTACTAATAACTTTTTATATAACTGTAAATAATATAAAAAATATTAAAAATTAATTTTAAACAAATTTCTTTACACATTAGTTATTCTTTCACAATGCAGTCATTTTGACTGCTTTTGGGCAATACAGGTATATACTAAGTTTCAGTCTTTCTAGTGTTAATAACCAATTTCTAATATTCTAGTCCAGAGTTTCATTTTCTTTATCTATTTAGGGGTTTTTTTACAAAAAAAATATAAGTTTCTTAATTAAATAGAATTTAAATAGAATTTATTTGATTAAATAGAATTGCAACACTTGACACAAATCACCTGTCCAATTTTGCGGCTCGTTAAAATTTTTACTCCCCGCGAACGTGTTAATCCCAAAATTAATCGAATACGCAAAATAATAATAATTTCACAGTTGAGGTTTATCTGCGCTGTAATATGGTACGAAGGGTAAACTCGTGGATGAACGTAGATAAAATTTCGATTCGCGTGAACGCCTGCGGCGCGATTAAAGTGGGTCGCGAGTGTACAGCATGCAGTAGTAATCGCCGATCGTTGCTCGCAAGAACTTATTATGAACTTGTTACAGATTACGCCATATTCCAGTAACGATGCTGGGCATTTTTCGTGTATCGGTTCACCTCGATACTAAATTGCCGCCTTTTGCTATCGACGTAAAAAATCGGGACACCCTGGTTTCTGTTCCTTTGTGCCAGATTACACGATCAATGAAAACGATTGTTTCACTTTTACGGTGTCGCGCAAACGGATTTCTCTCGGCTCTTGTTTTCGACGAGATGCACGGACAATCGTCTGACGATACAAACTAAAGTATAGCGATTTCTAAAATATATGTACGCTGTATTTCACAAACTCACGTTATATGAAACTAAAATCTAACATAAAAAATTGGGTTTCGAAAGAGGAACAAAACTATAATACACAAAACTATAATGTGCTTATTACAAGTATCGACTCTACACTCTAAATTATTTTTCAATTTTGTCGCCAATAATTCCCTAGTATTTTAAGCGTATATCGTTTGAAATTTACTTCGAAGGATTGGTACTTATTTTGAACAATTTTTTTTTACTAATTATATTAAAGATTGCTCTCAAAGTTGTAATATATAGTTGTGGAACTTCTACATTTTTTAACTCAAAAATAAAACAATTTCAATTGATAAAGGAAAAACCAAATACAGTTGTAAACATGTTTTGTTTACATTTTTCTTACAGTAATTTTTAAGGGTACGATATCGTTTGAAACAATTCCCAGAACACAAATCTGGTTTTCTTTTGCACGTTTCACAAAAACTGCTTTCTATAGGGAAATTCAAAAGGCGTATGGCCGCTATATAGACTTGGAAGAAAAGTACATTGAAAATTCGTATTTTTATTAATAAAATTAATGAAATGGAACCTTTGTAAATATAATAATTCGTATCTTATTCTAAGTAATTCTTATATTTTTGCATATTAAGTGCATTTTTCAGTTTCTCGAAAATTCAAATTTCCTATAGAATGCATAAATACCCGCAGTCTACTAACAAAGTAGAAAGTTGTTTTCTTGGCAATGGATTTTTTTATGACGCCAGTTCTAAAATTTCGCAGAAATATAGTGGATATTATTAAATTACTGAAAAAATATTTATGGTCTAAATGTACTACTGAACGACGTTCCTCAAGTAATTTGAATTGAATCGCAGTGAAATTGAATGGGAGCCAATCTACTTTCATGGCAGTTTGTATGAAAGTGAACACCCGTGGCTTTCCCAGGGACAAATACCGGTAATTCAGTTATTTGTCTAATTAACACTCGTGTTTCTCACGAATGGCACCGGCGAACGTTTTCAGCGCATAGTTGCGTGCCACGGCATGGTCGCATTAACGCGTCGCCGAGAATCCCTAGCATTTTCTATTATTAAACGGTACTAGCCTTGACACAATACCAAATTGTTCTTCGAGAGATCGTGGTTTCCTTAAATCTTGCCAAATTGTTGGTTTCATTTCAATATGGCCTAGAGTATTCACGATATTGCCTCTATAAATAATTTAATTCGATTAATATTGTTCTACATAACCTGTTTTTTTTTTTCAAATAGTCCTAAAGAAATCAGAAATTCTGATATCGTATTTCTTTATAACGTTGTGAACGATAGGTATTCGATTCTGTATACAGGGTGTTCGGCTACCGGTGGGAAAAATTATAATGCGAGATTTTAGAGAGCAAAATAAGAGGAAAATCAAGAATACCAATTTGTTGATGGAGGCTTTGTTAAAAAGTTATTAACGTTTAAAGTTCCGCCAGTACAGAATTTTTTTCTCGAAAATGCACAGGATTTTGGGGGTATGTCTATTCATAAAAATTGATTGTAATTGACCCCCGCTGCTAAAAATAATTTTTTCAGAACGATTTGAAATTTTTTTTTGCCGAAAAATTTAGCGATTTTCCTTAGAAATTCGTTTTTCATTTTTAATAAATTAATTTGACGCGCTACGAAAATGTTGTTTAGTACTTTTTTGTAGGTATCCATGAATTCTAGTTCCTCTCAAAATTTCAATGAAATATATTCACTATTGTGGGAGTAATGGCTGTTTGAAAATTGGACCATTTTTATGGGGTTTTTCTCATTTTGCGGAGTCAAGGGTCAACTTTTCGAATATTTTTGCGAATGCTACATATTCTTCACCTAAACACGCATGGTTTGCCTTTTGAAACATTAAAATCGTCTAATCCGTTCAGGAGTTATGACATTTTAAAGATTCTTCAGGGAAGCATTTCTGATCTCACATTAAATTTTTGGTAAGAAATTTTTTACTCGAAAGTGCGTAGGATTTTTGGGGTGTGTCTATTCACCAAAAATGATTGTAATTACCCCCTACAATCAAAAATAATTTTTTCAGAATGATTTGAAATTTTTTAATTTTATTTTTTAATAACTTTTTATCGAAGCCTCAATCAAGAAATTGATACTCTTCATTTTCGTCTTATTTTGGCCTTCAGATTCTCCTATTAAAATTTTTCCTAAGGGTGGCCGAACACCCTGTATAGTTACTCACAAATTAATGTTACATTCATGATTATCTATTATAATTTATACTAGTATAAACCTTGATTTCTACTTCAAATTAGGTCATAGTTAATTAGGAAATCATACACAGTTCGTATAAAAATGTATTATTTTACTTAAAAACATACACAAAAGTATCCGCCGAGAATCAATATTTGTTCCATGAAAACTTATTTAGAGTACATTACTTTGTGTGATATCTTCGTGATCCTATTACATGTACTAATCTTTTATGTATTGATTAGACTAGGTGTTTTTATCAAATTTGCATCTATTTTGTTCTTTTTGTTGTTAATATATTTGTTAACATTTCTTTGAAGGTTAATCTATGTTTTTGTACAGAAAGATTTTGGTACATTATAAGGGATCCATTCTGTTATAACTCTTGTACAATGTTTGAGATCATTATCTTGTTGGAGGATAAAGTTATTTTATAATCCCAATTCCTCAGCACTTGATTTAAATTTTGTTTTAACATTTTGTTTGTGCATTATCCATGATGTTTTAGTTTATTGAATTATAATGCAAAGTATATTTATCCAGGATTCTACTAATATAGATTATAATGCATAATTTTGAATATAACATTAATTAAATAAGCAAAATATGTTACACTTATAAGTTGGCTGGATACTTTTGTAACTGTATTATTACAATTTAATTAAATATACTACTGTAATTCCAAAACTACGATTTTAGCTGTGAGATATTTTCTGCACCGTATTATAGTAACTTTATTTTTTTTATGTTAAGCAATATTCATTTCTTTGGTCATTTTTTTACCAAATCATCCTCAAAATTCCATTTTTCGAATGAAACATATTTTCATATGTGGTGTACCAATTTGGCTGTGACTCACTGTAGGAGAAAGTTTCCTTTAGTGACCTTGTTATCTATTTGGAACCTAAAAATTTGAAGCTAATTAAAGATCAGTTATATGAGGCGTGCGCGTGTAAGATGTGTATGAATGTGTACGAGAATCGACAGAACGAAGGCCACAGTGACGGTACGAATCTTTGATGTAAGCGTGAATGGAAACAAAGAAATCATGTGGCGTGATTTTCGAGAATCAAGCAAGAGAGGAAAGTGCAAAAAGGAAAGAAAGAAAGTCGAGCAAGCGGACGAAAGAATGTGTCGAACGAATCAGCTTAAAGGCGAGACGAACTAGAGTGGACAGAGTTTTAAGAAACGATTAAATTGTATATTGGTAAACCTTTTTCTATTTTAAATCCAATTGATATCCATAGTTATAGAGTGCTATGTTATTTAATAAGAATACACGTGTTGCTTAGCCAGAGCAGTGTATTATAAATCTTTTTATTTCCCTTTGTTTTAAAGGGTAAGACCACTGTAAAAACCTGAAATGAAGCGTCTTTTTGCAATTTGTTTTTTTGGATGGATGGAAAAGTAAGAGGATAATGATATTCAAGAATGTTATTAACCATGTTGGTGAGTGTTAAAACAGAAATATTTATTCAAAAATAGTGCAAAATGACGATGCTGAAGCGAGGCGCGTTTTGAATTTGAAAAAAACAAAAAATTTTCTCTTAATCTACATAAGTATAGCTAGAGAAATACGTAGAAGATCTTCGATAAGTTAATTTTAACATTATTTCTTGACAAATGATTGCCCCATTTTTTGTACGAAATTGAACTTTCTACTTCAAAAATCCCCTACGTATTTCTCTAGCTATACACATGTAGATTAAGAGAAAATTTTTTGTTTTTTCCACACTGCGTGCCGCAGAGTGCCTCAAATTCATAACACGCCTCGCGAAAATGGCTTCAGCATCGTCATTTTGCACTATTTTTGAATAAATATTTCTGTTTTAACACTCAACAACATGGTGAATAACATTCTTGAATATTATTATCCTCTTATTGTTCCATCCATCTAAAAAAAAATCGCCAAAAAACGCTTTATTTCAGGTTTTTACAGTGGTCTTACCCCTTAACATCCCTCATCCTTCTCTCACTACACGAACGCCGTCTCTGATATATCGAGTCTAACCAATCGATAGCTCGAGGATCGATCACCCTCTCTACATTCTAATTATCAAAAGACCTAATAATCTCGAAATGTAACTCGGGTCTATCGGAGAGTTTATATTCGTTGTTCCTATTATTCATTCAAAATCCATAAATTTAACTTCGATTCAGGATCAACTCTAGATTTCTATCAAAATTCTTTTACAGAATCTTCGTTTATTCGATCTCTGTTTTCTTATTTGTAACTTCTCAAGAAATTCATCCAGGCTTAACTTTTGCGTTTGATTTTTCAAGCGGTTCTCGTGACTTATCTGGGAATCATAGCTGTATAGTGCTATTATTACCATCGAGATAAGGGGTCGGAGAACGATGTCGACGGATTGTACGAAACACTGGGCGAGTGTTATCAGCTTGATCGTGAATTACGAGGCCCACTTGTTCGGTAGACTGATTTCCCCTTGCCAAGTCCTGCGTTCCAGATACTAAACCGACGTTTAATGTTGGGGAATAACTTTTAACTGACGTGTGTAACGGGGCTCGTACTGTTGTACGGTCTATTATTAGTTTCGGTATCCTCCAAATGGTACTACGATTAACATTAATTTCCGCATAAACGACAAGGGTGGCCTGGATGATCCCAGGCGAGAACGAATTTGCAACACACGGGATCGAGTTTCGCTCGCCGCAATTGATATTTTTTCATACTCGTCGTTATATCTTCCCGTGAATATTATTAACCCATTAAAGTCCAAATTATTTTTTTTTTTCAAATTTCAAAATTTCGCTTATTCAGATTTATTAGTAACCTTGCCCTGAATAAGAAAATATTTTCAAAAATTTTTTCCATCCTCACATTTTTTAATTTTGACCTGCCCTATAAATAGAACGCTGGGACTTAATGCTATCAGAATTGCAAGTGTATAGTATATGTATATGAAAGTATTGAAAACAATTATAAACTGAAATATTTATTTAAAACTAATAAAAATACATTTATTTCTTATGATAATCTATAAAACAATTTTTACATAATGTTACTGTACACTTTCCACAATATGTTAGTGGTTTAGCTTTGCAACCCTCTCCTTGACATCGCCTCTGTTTTTCACGTTTTTCCATGAAATGTCCTTTTCCGTCAAATCTTACGTCCGTGAATACTTTAGAAGCTGATGTACATGGTCTTCCTACTGTAATTCTTATATTTAAAGTTAATTTTAGACAGGAAACTGCTACAGATCGACGAAATTCTAATAAACTGATATTTGATTTATCGACTCGTTTGTAAAGAAGCCATGAATTTACTATTGCCGTATCAATTAGTCTTGTGAAAATTGGCCAATACCACTTCTTAGCTCTGATTTTAGTGGCATACTTTCCGACAAACCAGTCATATTGATCCATGCCACCCATATAAGTATTATAATTTTTCAACACTTGTGGTTGAGAAATTAAACGTTTTTCTTTTATCTTGCGATCCCATCTACTGACTTGTGTGAGAGGTTCTACATTATCAAAATTAGATGCAATAGTTACACATTTATTGTCATTCCATTTCACAAATAGTATTTCCCCTTTTACATCAAATCGAAAATCGTATGATCCTCGAGCTTCTTTACCAAGAAATTTTGTATCTTTTATAGGACACTTCGATAATCTATTTTCTCTCAATGATCCCGTTGCTCGATGTCCACATTTCTGTAAGTGTATCAATAAATCTCTACTAGTAAATAAATTATCAAAGAATATACAATGGCTTGCAGGGTCAGAAATGCAATCTAACATATCAAATACTACTCTTGAACCTGAGGTCAAGTCTTCACGCTCATTTTTAGCGATTGTTTTGGCAGTACACAGGGTGTTCGGCCACCCCTGGGAAAAATTTTAATGGGGGATTCTAGAGGCCAAAATAAGACGAAAATCAAGAATACCAATTTGTTGATGGAGACTTTGTTAAAAAGTTATTAACGTTTAAAGTTCCGCCCGTACTGAATTTTTTTCTCGAAAATGCGTAGGATTTCTGGGGTATGTCTATTCACCAAAAATGATTGTAATTGACTCCCGCAACCGAAAATAATTTTTCCAGAACGATTTGAAATTTTTTTTTTCGTTGAAAAATTTAGGTACCTAATTAGATTTTCGGTAAGGAATTTTTTTCTCGAAAGTGCGTAGGATTTCGGGGGTATGTATATTCACCAAAAATGATTGTAATTGACTATCGCAACTGAAAATAATTTTTCCAAAATGATTTGAAATTTTTTTTTTCCGTCGAAAAATTTCACACTTTCTCGAATTTTTTTCTAGAAAGTGGGTAGGATTTCGGGGGTATGTCTATTCACCAAAAATGTTTGTAATTGACCCCCGTAACCGAAAATAATTTTTCCAGAACTATTTGAAATTTTTGAATTTAATTGTTAATTACTTTTTAACGAAGCCTCCATCAACAAATAGGTATTCTTGATTTTCGTCTTATTTTTGCCTCTAGAATCCCCCATTAAAATTTTTACCAGGGTTGGCCGATCACCCTGTATAAGTCAAAATTATAACAGTATCCGCTGTTAGCCAAATTGAATAGGTTTTCCACGTATAAATTGTTTCAATGAGTTGTGTCCAAAATATCTTACAATCATTTCATCAATTGACAATTCTTTTTCGAAAATTCCATATTTTTTTAATTCACTATTTATCATTCTTTGCATTTATATTAAATTTCATAATAAATTCACAATTTAATTTTTACATACATAGTTCATACATTTTGATAACGCTAAGTACCAGTGTCCTATTTATAGGACTGCTACATAAAACTTGTAACCAATACGAGTTTTTGCTAAAAATAGATAAACAAACTTTACAACAATCTTGAATAATCATTCCTCAATAGGAATAACACATTAGAAGATAAAAAGAGTGACGATATGGAGTTTTTATGATTGAGTTTATAATTCGAGACAAAGTAAGAAAATTTATGCAATGTTTATAATTTTTGTATTAAAAAAATATTGGTAATATAATACAACAATAATTATAATTTAGTTTAATACACCCAAAAGTATATATGGTAAATTTTTCATTTAATTTGAACCAATTTTAAGGGTTGAAAACAAATAAAATACTCAGTGTCCTATAAATAGAACACTGGCTTATAATGGGTTAATTATTTTATAACTCTTTGTTCGATTATTTTACCTAAAGGCAAAGATGCTTGTTTCTTTGACCGGTAAATGCCCGGCCAAATAACTTGTAGAATTTTAAAACCTTTCGACCCTACCGTCTGCTAAATATTTGAATTCGCTAATAAAATTTACAACCCTGCACGACCACCCATTATTTTGCTACCTTTATTGTTACTTTTACCTGCCCTTTACGCTTACCCCTAAAATAACCGCTCTCCTACTTTTACCATAAAAATATTCCCATCTTCGTTTTCCTTCCAACACTCTTGATTTTGAATAATTCAAACAACAAAGCATACAACACACTACCAATTAAAAAATCAGTTTTTCACGACGTTAACAAATCGTGATACTTACCGCATCGAACACTTTTAAAAACTGTTCTTTTTTTTCTTAATTGTTGTAGTATTCTTAACAAGAGGATCCTCGATGCGGTGCATCGTTTACTTTTACGAAAAATCGGCCCTGGATAGAAGAATTTAGTAAGTTTGTAAGAACAAATTTAATTTTAATAAAATTAATTATTTTTATTTAATTTTGTTCGTATCGAGGTTTCGACTGTATGTTTTTATGCCTTTAGGAAAATTTTAAACAATCTCTTTAGAACAAATTTAAATTATCCCGAAAGAATTACAATTAATTAATAATATTTTCACTAAAATAAAAGAAATACAGTCTTTGTTATCCGTGTCGATGTAGTGCTGTAAAGTAAACCGAGGGATCGTTCGAATGATCGATTTTAATTTTAATTAGATGAACGGATAGCCAAAGCGTTCAATTATCTCGTTATTTAAGCTTATCGTAGCGACGCGGATCAATTTGTAACGATTAGTAGATCTTAATTGCTCGAACGTGTACGCTCTCAAATCGGGAGAAAAAATTGCAAACTCGAAGTAACTTCGAGGAATGCTGAGAGATTAGCCTAACTTACTTCGGAGCGGTGTTCGAATAAGATCGCGGCGTTAGAAACGAACGAAAACGCGGCGTAACGTTCCCATTTCGATAGCACGAACGCGGCTGGAAATTCTTCGCGTGCCGTGATGTTACGTGAGCTCGGGAATTGGTCTGTAATTTACAGTAAAAGTGAGGCAATTGAGTGCCGCCTCGCGGTCGACATCGTTCCAACGATTTACTTCTTGGAACACCCTTTCTCGACTACGGAAGTCCCCAGACATCTGTAAATGCCAATATGGTCGAACGCAGACTGCGAGTCGACGATAGAACCCTACCGTCGATTCGTTTCACCCCTTGGATCTTTGCAAGAACAAGGCAAGGCCTTCGTGTTACCGATTTTGTTGAAACTTTGCACATTTGTAGATTTAGTTATCAAGTTTAAAAATATACAAGGTGTTCGGCAACCACTGGGAAAAATTTTAATGAGAGATTCCAGAGGCTAAAATAAGACGAAAATCAAGAATATCAATTTCTTGATTGAGGCTTTGTGAAAAAGTTATTAAAAAATTTCAAATCATTTTGGAAAAATTAGTTTCGGTTGCGGGGGTCAATTGAAATCATTTTTGGTGAATAGACACACCCCCGAAATCTTACGCACTTTCGAGAAAAAAATTCGAATAGGTGAATAAATTTATCGGCGAAATTAAAAAATTTCAAATCGTACTGAAAAAATTATTTTTGGTTACAGGGCTCAATTGCAAGTATTTTTGGTCAACAGACATACTCCCGAAATCCTACTTAGTTTTGAGAAAAAAATTCCTTACCGAAAATATAATTTCTGGCCAGAAATATCTGCAGGAATTTTCATGCGAATCTTTGAAACATCATAACTTCTGAACGGATTGGACGATTTTAATTGGAGAATATGTAGAGATTATGAAAATGTTGGAAAAATTGTTCCTTCATCCCGTAAAATGAGAAAAACCCCATATAACTGGTCCAATGTTCAAACGACCATAATTCCTACAGTAGTCAATGGATTTCAATTAAATTTAGTTTGGAAGTAGAGCTCATAGATACCTCCAAAAAAGTATTAGACAAAATTTCCGTAGGACATCAAACAAGATTATTAAAAATGAAAAACGAATTTTTAAGAGAAATCGACAGGGGGTGCTTAAATTTTTCGGCGAAAAAAAAAATTTCAAATCGTTCTGGAAAAATTATTTTCGATTGCGGGGGTCAATTACAATCATTTTTGGTAAATACACATACCCCCGAAATCCTACGCACTTTCGAGAAAAAAATTCTTTACCAAAAATATATCGTGTCGCCGGAAATGTTTCTATAACTATTTAACGAAGCCTCAATCAACAAATTAGTATCCTTGATTTTCGTGTTATTTTGGCCTGTAGAATCTCTCATTCAAATTTTTCCTAGGGTTGGCCGAACACCATGTATAAAATTGCAGGGCCAGATGATCAATCATTTTTTAAATATTAATAATTAAAGTTTCATTATTATCTACAAATATAATTTTAATCTATCGATTGTCAACTATCAGTAGGTCTCAAATTCAATTTCTGATAATTACACAAATTTTTTCTCTTAATATAGATCAAGTTGAATAATGAAGTTCACACATAAAAATGTTAATTAACTTTTAAATAAGGTGTCTTTGTATTTATTAAAATGTATAACGTATATAAAAATATACAAATTTGGTATTGATAATTGGGTGAAATTCTACGTCCACGGTAGCTGAAAACAAAAGAAGTATTAAAAACCATTTATCTCGCGAATGAAGAAAAAAATAAAAAGTTTACAATTATTGTTCTGTGTAGCGATGGTACTTGTTGTAAAAACAATATAAACAAACGGTCGCTATGAGACAAGAAAGGTGAAAGAGGGGTGGGAGAATGCAGACTAGAAAGACTAAAATTGTATGATACAATGATAAAAATACAGGAAATCTTGAATTTTTATATGTTTATAATAATTAGTACCATTTCCTGTTTCTTATGATATAAAGAAAGATATTTTTAATAATTACTAGTCATTACCGAGAACGCGAGTTATTCAACGATTATGCAACACTGTCCACGAAAAAAAAGAGCAGTGTTGTTTTCTATAAATATTCAGAATCTGGACGTGCCGCAGATTTTAAAATATTCGACCTCGAATGTACGTGGAGCAAGAGGACGACGACAGGTAACGCTTAACGTGCACGTGCAAAAGTAGGCAAATCAAATTTAAATCGGGAGAGGCGAGAGCGAAGATGCGGTCAGAGAAATCTGGCGTTCTGGGTCATCGTTCAAGCACTGTTGCTCGTTGGTCCTGATTCCTTCGAAGAGGAGCCCAAAGAGACTAATTTTCGTGGTTCGATATTATTAGACACATTTGACATACAGTTAGTCACGAAAGTCTTCGTATGCTATTCGTATACAAATGCTGTGCCGCTTTTCCTCCATATTTTGCCTCTTTCATCCGCTCCAAAAATATTATACTTACTTTCGTCGGTGAATTCTCTTTTCCAAAATTGTATATTTTCGTTTTCATGTTTTTTTTGCGAATTCAAATCTCTTCGAAGGGTTGATGTCACTGACTAAGGGTTTCCTCCGCGGCACATGACCACGATGTCCAGATTTTCTTAATACTTTGGCCGCACGTATCACGCGAAGACCGTTGTTCGTCACCACTGATATTGTAGACCAAAGTGAGATACATGAAGATGCTAGGAATATTATTATAAGAAATTATAAATGTAACCTCAACAAACGTAATAAGTTGAATGTATGATGAAATGGTAGCTGATACAGTAGATCACGTAAGTACACGTGACAGTGGCCAACGTTTGCTAGCTCGCAAAGTCACGTATACGTGACAGTGGCCAACGTTTGCTAGCTCGCAAAGTTACGTATACGTGACAGCGGCCGTCAAAGTGTTAAAATTCTTCAAATATTTTCAGGGTGTACTGTTTTCCCAAAATTATTATCTACTTCCGCGGCTGTTTTTGGAGCACTTACTTTTGGATTTTGGCGAATAATTTACAGTACAGATCGAACATCTCTATCACTTAGGATTTTAGGACGATCACTACGTGTTTTATTTTCATATTTACCAGTTATTTTGAATTTTGTTATTATGTACTGAATAGTAGAATGTTTTCAGTCCACAGTGTTGGCAATTTTACGTAGAGATTTCTTCTCCTAATACAATTTAACAATTAATTCCCGTATTGCAACGCTTCTTTCTCTTCTACTAGAAGCACACGTTGTCGCTAAATTATTGTTACACATCATTTAACTGAATCACGACCTCATAATAACGGAAACAAAACATTATCGGATCAGCCCAGGTATTATGTTTCAAACATTTACTAAATTTATTAGATTTACTACGTTCGTATTTTAGTGTACGAACAATTTTCTGACATACAGATTTCGTTTTTTCCTCATTGTATAAAATATTCTTAAAAAAGCAATAAATTTGTGTGTAGTTTAACACATTCGCTGCCAAGCCTATATTATATGAAGCTATTCCCATTGCCATATATATTTTGAGTGGTATTGTTTACCAAAGTTCTGTTATTTCTTGGTAAAAGCACATATATTATCATACATAATCATTTACATGCATAAAATCAAAGACGAGTTTGTGCAACGAAAAACATTCGCAAGGAGACTCGATATTACTCCATTATGTATTGGGCTTTGTTTTACAAATCCTATCATAAAGATAATTAATAATATGTGATTATGTTGCTATAAAATTTTGTTATAAATACACGATGAAGTTGATTTTTGGTTAATTTAAATCTGTAAAAGATCATTCTCTTTAAATAATAATTGATGTATAATTTTTGTAATAAATTTTATTTGTAGTATTTTTTTCAAGTTTTTTACATTTGTATATTTATGTTTGTGGGCAAAAAAAATTTGCTTATTCAAAAGCCTATTTGTTATAATATATTGAAAGTAGGACGAGTATACTCGTCTTGGCAACGCATAACACCCTGCCAAAGACGAGTATTAATTAATAATATTATACATAATAATAAATGAATATAATATCATACGAAATTGTTGCTTATTTTCTTTAAAATTACTATTTTAGGGGGTGTACAAAGACATTCGTGACCGACAGTACGTCACTTGCATATTTTGACATATTTTATTGACTTAAACATCCGCGATTTAGATATTATAAATGCATTTTCTCTTATATAAAATTATAATATGTTTAGTACATTTCCCTATCAATCATGAAAACAAAAAAAAATCGTGGAAGACTTAAAAACATCGACAAATATGCAAATTCTGGTAGCGTAGTGGATAAAAAAATGGCTAGGCTGGTCGAGAGAAATGGTGCCAACTGAGGATCGACAAATCACCGGTATCAGTGAACGGTATAGGAGGAACACGGCTCCGGAAATAGCTGGTAAATTAAATAGGGAGCTTGCAATAGAGCTTAATGTACGCAGTGAAAAGGGGCGTACAAGAAACAGGCTACATGGTCGAATTACCGCCAGAAAGTCATTGCTACGGCTATGAGATAAACGGAATTGTTTGAAACGGGCACAGCATAAAAATTGATCGATTGCCCGATAGAAAAGTGTTCTTTGGATGGGTGAGTCGATGTTTGAAGTTTTCGGTACAAAGGGACGGATATTAGTCGGGAGATCAACAGGCGAACGATTGTCAAAGCGACGCATTTTACCCTCAATAAAACACGGAGGAGGATCAGTGATTGTGTGGGTGTGTTTGGCGGATTGTGATGTCAAAGATTTGATAAAAATAAATAGGTGTTAAACAGGGTAGTGAATTTATTACAAATCGATCGAAATCTGATTTTTTACGAGGCCTCGAAACTCTCGAAACCCAGAATTTTAACCTAACTTTCCTTTCTTCTTGCAACGAGCATTTATTTTGTTAGGACTACCAGTAATTTGGCATGGTTCCATTTTTTGTAATTATGTGGGTGTGTTTGACGGGTCGTAATGTCGAAGATTTGTTAAAAATAAATAGGTGTTAAACAGGGTAGTAGATTTATTACAAATTGGTCGAAATCTGATTTTTTGCGAGACCTCGAAACTCTCGAAACCCAGAATTCTAACCCAACTTTCCTTTCTTATTGCAACGAGGATTTATTTTGTCAGGACTACTAGAAATTTGGCATGGTTCCATTTTTTGTTGGTTTTATCTACTGTTCTCTATTCGCATATTTCTATAATTTGGTATAAACTGGCTTGTGTACACGTGTAGAATGGAAGGTTTTTGTCGGGATGAATGCTTGAAATGCAACGATGACGTCAGACGTGCCAGCATCGATAGCCGCTAGCTGGCGTTAGTTTAAGAGGTTTGTTTAGTATTAGTGTAGAGGGGTCGTCCGTCGAGAGGACTCAGAGGACGAAGGTCTTTTGCCAGTTCGTTTCAGTTCCAAAGCGAAAGCTGCGAAGAACGCGTGGCATTGTCGTTATACAGTTATATTCTTAAACGATTCATTTTACATTTATCACTATATTACTGGGTACGTGAGATTCCTGTATGCCAATAAACGTTTATATTTATATTAAGCCTATATTGTAAACTATTTTTACAACAGTTTTCTTATTCGTTTATAAAATACATAAATAAAATTAATTAGATTCGATCGCATGCGAACGTTTTCGTTCCGTTCTTGCGTCGCTTAATGTCACTGAACACGTTTAACCTAGAAAACGTTCAAACTATAAATTTCAGTTTCCGTCAAAGCAGTGCATTTTTTAATATCTCGGCCGAGTCGCGCAGTTTGTCGATCGCAATAAGTATTTGTTATTATCGTAGTGGTATCGATAAATTAAAACGATGAAGCGCACAGTGAACCAGAAGGAATAGATGAAAAAACCAACGAGTAAAAGTATTGGCAGCAATATCTGTAAACTGCATCTGGTGCATGTGCATCTGCATTGGCTTGCATCCCGACCCACTTTTATCTCCTTTTTTCTGGACCAGTCGGCCGTATCTGCCAGCAGGAACATTTTCAAACAAGCGTTCTCTCATTTTTTTTTCCTTTCAGGGATAGAATGTTTCCTGTATCGACACCGAACTTGCTTTCTTTTTTCTTCGGAAATAACAATTTTTTGGTCGCGCGAGAGATTTGTGTTTAGATGCATCGATGAATTTTTATGCGTTAAAAAAGAGATTCGGAACGTTCGTCCCGTTATGAGACATCAGAAATCGTTGATCGCTACACTAGATAAGACATTACAAAAAGAAACGGACGTAGAATATATTTATGCTTAAAAAAGTTGTTGTTAATTACTTATTAACACGCTCACTGCCAGATCAAAACCGTATAATATTCTGTAAAAGTACAATTTTGATTTTAAACCATTGTAAACTACATAACCTAAAATTTGTTTCAGTACTTATTTTTGTAACTTTGTTAAAATTCACAAATTCTATCCAAATTTATTTCCTTCGACGTCTTAACTTGAGAATTAATTTTTTTAGTATCGTAGTGGTAAATCCTGTCACTCATATGTGGGTGGCGTGGCAGTCAACGTGTTTATAGAACAGAAATGAAATTGCACAAAAAAAGCGAGTTTTCTGTGAAGTTTGCAAACACTGTAATTATAGTTAAACTGGAAACAGAACGAGAACCTCCAAGCTATAGTAAGTAAACAGACAAAACGAGTGTTATGTGTTTGGTTTACGGTTTATTGGCTTAGCTTTCTATGACTCGTGTCCCTTGCGGTCTTAGCGCTTACCGAGAAACCTTAAATTCATTTCAGTACGTTCGGATTACGTATTTCTAGTCTAGATCAGTGTTTCCCAACCTTTTTTGGATCATGTTCCACTTGAATGTCTCGAAGATTTTTATGGTATAAAAATGTCTGTTAGCACAACAAATAATAGTGTTTTTCCCTTATATTGGCGATGAAGGTGACAAATGCTACATAGTAGTTCTCTAATTGTCCCCTGTGGCGCATTTGTTGGGAAACACTGGTCTAGATTGTCCATCTGGAGGAATTTAATAGGGATTTTTACTTTGTCGGGTAACAAAAATTGAATTCTTTATTTTATATTTTCTAAAAGCATGCACAGTTAAGGATGTACAGTTTAAAAATTCTCTTCAAAAAATTTATGAAATTGACGAAGTTATGAGGAGACAAATTTATAGATATAGATATAAATAATAGATACAAATTTCTATCTGTTATCCATTAAATAAAAATTAAAAGTTCAATTATAAAATGATATATTTCACGACTAAATGTTCGATCGAATAAATGATACAAATATTTTGCTACACGTTGATTATATTGGTTATCTGTTAAAAATTTTAAAAACTTAAAAATCATACGATCCCATGGGGAAAACATCATTGGTAATTTGCTTATTGTCAAATTGAGACAGATTATCAACATTGTGGAATTGTTAGTAGAATGAAATAGTGAAAAACTTTTAAGCGATCACAATACATATACATATTACATTAAAATTCTACCAATTTTAAATTTGGTGTGCGTTATCTTCACATTTTAGTTATGTTTCTGCTTTCACAACGAACTCGTCGTTAGAGGAAGCAGACGCATAGCTGCGAAATTACGCGAAATTATCACATAGTCGCATAGAATTAAATTGGAAAATAACGGAGGAGGAGAGAGACGCATCATCGCGCTGGGGTTCGTTAGAAACTAAGGACAAAAGCTACAAGTTGCGTCATCGGAGAAAATGGATCCTCTGAAACAATGGTCGCGAAGATGAAGCCGAGAAGAGGAAAAGTGTAGATAATTCGTCGATTTTACTCGTCGCAGATAGTTGATTACACTGTCCAGCATGAATTTTATTTGCAATATCTACAGGATGACTTTTGTAAAGTTTCACATCCTAAACACGAATCTAGAAACAGAATTAACAGAATTAAACATGAATTTTTGCAGAAGCTACAAAATTTTATAAAAACAAATATAGTAAAATGTTTAGGAAACACCAATCTTTCAAGACTAAATTGACCTAGTGTTTTTAATTTGTACTTAATTTTTACAGAAATTCTTGTTTTTCAGAAATTGAGTGTGATTAGTTCTTAATTTTTTTAACGTTTTAATATATTAGTTAAACTTGAACTTCAATTTGCAGCGATCCCTAGTCGTCAACTGTTAGCAAATATTGTTAATGGCAATGCAAACTATGACGAAAAGTGAAAAACAAGAAATTAATTAATTACAGTACTTTTACGTAAAATAGAAAGGCGTAAAGTTATTGAATATTCGTAGAAAGATTCGTTAAAATTAATATCATACGCCGTGCCTGTTTATTGCAAAATATGAAAAAGATTTTTATTTGTGGGACAGTGCTATCAGGCGTAATTGGCTCTCGACAAGTATCCTCGACTCTATAATCGAATCGATACGTTGCGCACAGCGATACGGAAATTGAACGTTCGATTCGTGGCGAATGCGCGGAAGTTGAAACGTAGATTCGATCGTGACGGAAATAAGAATAAAGGATTCACCTAACTTGACGAAAAAACTACGCTAGACACCGGAAGACGCGGACAATAGACAGGAAGAGTAGCTGACAGAACGGCTCACGATGTCATATAAAACTAAACGTTTTCTTTTTCCACCATTGTAACATACAAGATATTTACTTAGCAATGACAAATACTTAAGGGGATGATTCTACGGGTCGCAATAAAACGAAAATCGAAAGTAACGAAATTGCATTTGAGGTTATGTGTTCAAATTATTAACACTAAGTTTATGGATACGTCAATTTGACGTATTAAGATTTTAAACCTAACGTTACAGAACTCATAAATATTATTTGTTAGCAATTTATGTTGGATTTAATTGATGTAATGATATGAATATGCACTCTAATTAAAAGAAACATTGCATTTTAATGTAACTGTTGACACAGCGAATTTCAATAAAAATATACGCAACGAGTCTCCGTAAACCTAGTGTTAATTATCAATAATACGCGAAAGAACTAAGATTTCTTACATTATTTATTTATTAGAGAAGTTATAGAAAAAGCTTATATAACTTCTATTAGTATAAATTATATTTCTTACGTAAAATTTAATTGTGTTTGAAATTTATTTAAAATATTCTTTTAGGTTAGATTTAATAAAGCTTTAACCTTAATAAAGCTCTTTTACAGTATTTGAATTAAATGTTATTATATATAGAAATAACGGATGGTATGCTGTTGAATCAAAAGGGAAAATCGTCCATGACACCATCCTAAAGTAGATTCGACGGGATAATGAGTTTCAATTCTCCCTCCGGCACCGGTTGTTGCACGGTATTATTCTTCCTAAAAATAGTCTGGACGGCTATTTAACCGAGAGATAAAGCGGAACCATCATCGCAGACCCCGTGATTCTACGATGAATAAACGTAGAAAACAGGCTCGTGTCGTGCGGTCGTCCTTTCTTTCGATTATTTATGTTACCGTACTTTACGATTACCATTACTTTCAACCGGTTCACTGATATTTAACAACGGATTGTAACTGGATAGAAACTGCTTTCCGAAGTCTCTTGGAACACACCTTGTGTGCAACTTACGTACATATCGTTCTCAATAAATGAACAAGTACTGAAATTGTTTAGAACGATCGTTATTACACATTAGAAGTACATACTGTTAGGACAATGGATTGGTATTTTTAAGGTTATAAGTAATGATTGACCAGGTTTTTAGTTTTATCATAATCTCATAATGTCCTTTATTACAATTACGCACAACTGACTCACACCGCATGTATTCTCGGACTAGACTGAACTAGTTACTAGACTATTTCAACTTGAACGCCATCTGCTGTGAGAACTTATACCTAACTTAACCTTAATAGATTTCAAATAAACACTTCCTATGGTTTTACGAGTATTTAAGAGTATTGTATTTACAGACGGAAATATACATTAGTTTGTAGTCATACTACAACGCGATGCGTATGCTTTGCACATGATCTTCGAGTCGCGTTAATAAAAGAACGCGTGCGGGTAACGTAGAAAGAAACGCGTAATTGGTTCGCGCGTGACCAATAGAAGCACGGCGCCAAGACCGCGAGTTTTAAACTTTGTCTAACATATAGGATGCAGAAGTTTGATTTTTTTTCATAAACAAGTGCTATAAGATTGTAAAGAAAATATCAATCGAATACAATAACTGTTTCTAACGCTTTGCCATTTAATTTGAAGTGATTCATTTTTCATTATTTCATAAGAAAGTGTGTTCAAGTTGCTGGTAGGTGATCACAGGAAAGTACTTAGCACGAAGGGTTAATCGTCGCTCATAATTGGCTCTTATCTGGAGCAATTCTGTTGTCAGATGGTGGATTCTTAGAAACATTATCTCTTTCATACACAGAAAGTCTCAAGTTTTACGCGTTAAATTGTAGAAGCTTATTCTACAAATGGAAACAAAATAATTATAAGTAGATTAACCATAAACACTTGCTTGGAAAGTTATAAGCATATATTGAACGCAACACGAAATATTTTATATTTGGTGTGACTACTATAGTGGTTAGTGATCAATTTGGCATAGACTCGTAACAAATAATTATTTCTTATGGCATTGCTATTAATAATACTGACTATCAGGTACGCTGAATCGTTTTAAGACAGCAAGCATGCTGATATACAGATAAGATAAAAATGATTGCTTGTCATATTCTGTAGTAAAAAAATTCATTATCACGTTGACTGTTACACCCATTTTCCCTATCTTGAGATACTGTTGACATTTTTTCAAATTACAGCGTAACAACTAGATACATTCAATAGTTCAATGGTGTACTTGTTATTTTGTAGTATGCCAGTAGTATTCTATATAAACTATATATTAAGTACTATAATACAAATATAAAAAAAATGATATATAAAACATACATAACATTATTTTTTATAATAATAATCTATTACAACCTTGAAAGAAACTCCTTAAGAACAGAAATTGTAGGAAATGAAATGAAAAAATTACTTTTCCTACTTTAAACTTAAGCTACAATACGAAAATCATGATTTAAAAAAAAAAAAACTACCTATTTTGACTTCCGAATGATTCTCGAACCTCTCGTATAAACAAACTTTGAATATTTGTTTCTATTTCACTCACTCTCAGAGTTTTTCATTTTCGCCTGCAATGCGATCTAGACCTAACTTAACCTAACCCTCCCTCAATAACATTCGCGTCGCGGAACCGAACCAGCGACCATTAGCGAGGGACTATAGCGATTTTTACACTTTTTTAGTCTAACTTTGCAGTGCTACATCTCCGTTCTTATTTATCGTACAGAGTTTAGTAAAATCTTATTTCATTCGTTGGAAACTAGTTAACAAGATATTATTTCTGAATAATTTCAAAGATATGGTGCAATAATTGGAGGACTTTGCGCATTTTAGCTTGTCATTGTATGGTCTCTGAATTTCTTTCTACAAAATGGCGTACACTAAATTGACACTGAAATGCAATGATTGATGCAATATTGCCGATTGTTGTGTTCTAATTAATGTCGCTCGAAAAACTTCTGGGATTGACAGTAGCTAGAGAAAAAGATCAAGAAGAAGAAAAGTCCAACGATCGAACGGAGGCATCGTTAACGCGTTTCTCCTTTCATTTTCAGCCGGTGCGGTACTGATCGTGGCCTCGAAGCGAGTCCTTTTACGGTGGGGACGAGCATCGAAAGCGGCGACTACCCTCCCTCTTCATCCTCGACTTTGGCCCACAGACACGAAAGGCACCCGACTGGCGAACGCGAAACAAGAGAACGTGGAAGGAAAAACGTGAAGGACAAGGGATCAGGACGAAAGAAACATTCGGAACTTAGACGCCAGGTATACAGCATGGAATAAAGGAGGCGAAGTATCGTAAACGAAACGAGAATTTGGGGGAAGGAGATTCTGCGGCTATGGCCAGGGTCGGTTGAATCCGGGATCGAGCAGAGGAGGAGAGTGGGGGAAGATTTCGAGGGATATCGAAGTTAAGGAAACATAAGACAAGGCCACGAAGACGTCGTAGAGTTTAGAAACACGAAGGAGGCTGAAGAAAGATATTGGCAGCTTTTCGTCGTCGAAATCTTTCAGAGAATAGGTAGAAATTTATTCCTGGGAATAAAACAGAGACAGGGGCTAAATGCGCGATAAACGGAGGACGGTGTAACAGGGTTAGGAGGAGTTGGAAGCGTGATCTAGGAAAGAGGAAGCTGTGCTAAAGGAGAGGAATGGGTGCTGGGATGGGCAGGAGCGGCACGAGCGGCGGCCTCCTCGAGGCACTTCCTACAGGAACGCCGCTCCACGTGGCCATGCTTGGCCTGGACAGTGCTGGAAAAACCACCGCCTTGTATCGGCTCAAGTTCGACCAGTACCTCAACACCGTACCCACCATAGGCTTCAACTGCGAGAGGATTCGTGGTGGCATCGGCAAAGCGAAAGGTAAATCAATTTTTATCGTCATTCGGGAGATTCTAGAGGCCAAAATAAGATGAAAATCAAGAATACCAATTTGTTGATTGAGGCTTCGTTAAAAAATTATTAACGTTTAAAGTTCCGTCCGTGGTAGAAACATTTCTGGCCACACAGTATATTTTCGATAAAGAATTTTTTTCTCGAAAGTACGTAGGATTTCGGGGGTATGTCTATTCACCAAAAATGATTGTAATTCACCCCCGCAACCAAAAATAAGTTTTCCAAAACGATTTGAAAGTTTTTAATTTTGTCGAAAAAGTTCATCTACTCGAATTTTTTTCTTGAAAGTGGGTAGAATTTCGGTGGTATGTCTATTGACAACAAACTATTGTAATTGACCCCCACAACTGAAATTAATTTTTTTAGAACAGTATGAAATCTTGTTTTTTCGCCAAAAAATTTCAGCACCTACTCGAATTTTTTCTCGAAAGTGGGTAGGATTTCGGTGGTATATCTATTGACAAAAAATTATTGTAATTGACCCTCACAACTGAAAATAAGTTTTTTAGAACGATTTAAAATTTTTTCTTTTTGCCGAAAAATTTCAGCACCTACCCTGTCAATTTTTGCCCCACAGAAAAGTTGTCTAATACTTTTTTGTAGTCACCCATGAGCTCTACTTCAGAAAAAATTTTCATTTAAATATATTTACTATTGTAGGAGTTATAGCCGTTCGAAAATTGGACCATTTTTATGGGGGTTTTCTCACTTTAAGAGGTCAAGGAACAACTTTTCGGATATTTTTGGAATTCCCACATATTCTCCATCAAAATATGCGTAGTTTGCCGTTCGAAACATTAAAATCGTCCAATCCGTTCTGGAGTTATGGTGTCTCAAAGATTCGCGTGAAATTTCAGGGTACCATTTCAGGCCTCAGATTATTTTTTCGGTAAGGAATTTTTTTCTCGAAAGTGAGTAGGATTTCTGATCTATGTCTATTGACCAAAAGTGATTATAATTGACCCCTGCAACTGAAAATAATTTTTTTAGAATGATTTGAAATTTTTTTAATTTTGTCGAAAAATTTCACACCTACTCGAATTTTTTTCTCGAAAGTTGGTAAGATTTCGGGGGTATGTCTATTGACAAAAAATTATTGTAATTGACCCTCGCAACTAAAAATAATTTTTCCAGAACGATTTGAAATTTATTAATGTAATTTTTTAGTAACTTTTTAACGAAACCTCAATCAAGAAATTGATACTCTTGATTTTCGTCTTATTTTGGCCTCTAGAATCTCCCATGCAAATTTTTCCCACGGGTGGCCGAAACACCAGTTATAACATAATTATTTATTTTTTTACATAGCTGTACGGTAAACAAACTTAAAATAGATACTAAAATATCTTAATCAGTAAGAGAATCTTTAAAATGATCGATACATAATGGAACATTGCAAATGTCACATTTGAAAACAGTTTCTGTTCTAACTGATATTGATTTACATACAGTGCATTGTTTACATGTCCTTTTTCCTTTAGCTTCCGTTGGAGGTATTCGCGTAGGAAAATGGCGACCAGTGTATCTCGTTATTGAGCTATTGGTAAATAAAGTGTCTCTAGTCTTTTCGTTTTTACAATATTTTTCAATAATTTTCTTCGCCAATTTTTGTTTATAAACATGGAAAGTTCGATCTTATTTATTCTTTTTGAATATTCTGCTTTTGGTGATAAGCAACAGCTATTCCAAATGGGTTAAATGTTTATTATTAACTGTTTTTCGCTCTCGTCTCAAATGTACACAAAGTTAATCGAACTGAAATAGAATGCAAATTGTGAATTGAAAAAATAACAAAGAAGTTGCATTCCCATCAAGAACCTTGGTTGCTAATCATAAAACTATCAATAGTCTATAACACATTCGCTATACAATTAAGCCCCAACAGGATGAAACGTTAACACTAAACGTATTTACACCTCAGTCACGTAATCACTGAGGATACTCGGGACACGTAACCATTACGCGGCAAGGATAATGACGCTAACACCGCAAAAACAGTTATTACTTTTATCGTGTACGCGTCAACGAAATAATTCTACGTCAGTTTCTTACGAGAGTAGATCTTTCGCGTCCCAGAAACCTGGTGGCATCGATCGAACGGGAAGCTACAATTACTTCGAAGACTTTCTGCTTTTAGTTCCGTTGCTTCTTATTTTATAGTGTTTTGTTGCAACGACTTACGGTGGAATGCAGTTCCTAGAAGCAAAGTGGGTAGTCAAAGTTTATTCGACTCATCGTAGTTCGTTGAGAGCTTAAGAAGCACCATTTTCTAAACAAGTGTCATGTAAAAGTAAAAGGGATTATGTGTACTTAGCAAACTCTGCTTAAGATAATAATGCTGTTACAGAAAGCCGTCGTAAAAGTTTCTTCGTTTATCCGAAAACCATCTCTGAGAAAAGGGGAAATCGATTAAAACTAATAGAGTAGTTGGTTTCGATGGTAATTGGTGATTTAAGCGATTGAAGTGTTTAAAAAATTGTAGTAGAAATTATGTGGGATACTCTGTATACTCCCATGTTGTCCATTTAATAATTGCCAGAATAATTATATCATGTATGAACGCACGTACAATCAGTCCCATAAGTATTCGCACCCTCGTTGTTTGTAAGAGAAATTTGTGGAAATCAAAGGATGCATTTAAAGTTTTGCAATAAATTTTTTATTATAAATGAACACATGTATAAAGTTTATTTATACCAAATTATAACAAAATTGGTTAACTAATAACAAAAGTGTATTGATTTTACTCTGCATAGTACATAATAGCAGTCCACAAAAGTATTCGTACCAGTGTAGATTTTGTCAAAAAATTGCATATTATGGTAACTTTTTTATTTTGTATTAATTTTCTACTATTTCGTGGGTCCACCCTTATTACATCGTTTAATCGTTTTGGCATACTTTCTACCAGTTTTAAAGTGATATTGCAATACTATTCCAATCTGACGCTCTTCTAGAGTAGTTTCGGACTTCTTTCGACTCATTTTTGATTACTGATGTTATTTTAACACAATTTCGAACTAGACTACTTTGTTGGCGCTCACTCGACCAACTGTGAACTGTGGAAATTATTTTTGATGAGAAATGTCATTCGAAACAAAAGAAAATCGACTTCGCTAAGAATGGTACGAATACTTTTGTAGACTGTTATTATGTTCTATGTAGAGTAAAATTAATATTTTTGTTATTAGCTAATCAATTTTGTTATAATTTGGTACAAATAAACTTTATAGATGTGTTCATTTATTGCAAAAAGTTTATTGCAAAATCTTACATGCATCGTTTGATTTCAACAAAAATGAGGGTACGAATACTTATAATATTTAATATACGAATACGTATAATACTGTGAAATATTTGTTCACAGAATAGTCTATAATTTTGCAAACTTGTAAAAACTTGCTTATTTAAACCGAGACTTTTGAAGATAAGGTACGAAGAATGGTATGAGCTTGACAGAAATTTATCATTTTTGCACGTCGACTAAGCGATCGTTATCCTTCAATTTTACATCCTACCCCTTGACGTGGATAAGGGTGGAAGTAAAAGAGGGATATAAATGGATTTCCATATTGGTCTATCGCAGGTGTGAATTTTCTCGTATGGGACGTGGGTGGACAGGAGAAATTACGACCATTATGGAAGTCCTACACCCGATGCACGGACGGTATTATCTTCGTCGTTGATTCGTGCGACGCAGAACGACTCGAAGAAGCGAAGATGGAGCTCACTAAGACAGCCAGGAGCCCGGATAATGCCGGTGTGCCCATTTTGATCCTGGCCAACAAACAGGATCTGCCAGGTAAGACAGTTTCATGCATGTATACATACGCTGGTGCCGCATTTCGTTCGAAACAGTGATAATCGTGGCCTCTTTTAAAATCAATATCGTTCTTAGCGACAATTGTGTCTCCACAAGTAATATTAATTAAACGTTTCTTCACCTTTGTCCTTGTACATCGTTTCTCGTAAAGAGAATTTAAAATGCAGCAATGCTTGGATAACTGCGAGACATTTTCGATTGGATAAGTGAACGGTAGCCATCTCTACTACTGATTGTGAGAGGGAACTCGACACATCATACGAAACTCAACGTTGAGTAGTGTAACATAATTTGGGGTCGAATATCGGTGAGACAATACATAGTGCATAATGCAAAAATGAAATTTCTTTATTTTTGTCTTTTTTTAAATGAAACTTCTACCGATGTATTTGCGAGAGTGTTCCGATTAAAACAAGACCAAACATGATATAATTTGTTTTTAACCTACTTCTAATAGAATATAAAATCGTGTTATATACGATTAAATACGCAAATATGATTTAAGTTATATCGTGTTTGGTTTTGTTAAAATAAGAAAAATCTGATAAATTGGTAAAGGTCCCATTAAGAAAAAATAAAAAATAAATAAGTTTCATATTGTGTTATTTTTATTTGTCCTTCATTAAGGCTTGTGCTTTTGAACTGAACTGAACTGGGAACTGAAAATTATTTCTCGCAGTTATCCAAGATTTGATGTAATTGTTTCATACTGTACTTGTAACATCTTCGCTAATAAAATAGGATCGCTTTTAAAGTTTGAACAATGTAAGAATAAGTGTCCGAGAAAACACTACTGTATCGAAAGACTTTGAAGACACTTGATCGCAATTTATAATCAAACATATTTACATTGTAAATCACAGTAGAGACATTTGTTTTTGTCAATGTGTTTCTTTTAATTGTCTCGAAAAATGTGCCTAAGGAGGCTTATCAAATTACAGAGACAAGTACTACAAATATAGTATTCTTTATAACATAATTAAATCCGTGTATTGAATAGTAGCGTAAATGTGCTAGTAGTGATTATTGTTAATAAATTATTTTCTAAACATTTTATATATTCCTATATTCGTTAAAGTATGCACTTTAAAAATATGTGATATGTGCAATCACACTTCATTGTAAACATATAATCTAGTAGGTATACTAATACTGAAGTAAATAACAAAAGTATAATATTCTTAATTCGAAGACTAATCTAATACAAAACCTCATTCTAATCCAACTCTCGTTCGTTTTATTCTCTCTCTCTCTCTGAGAACCTCTCTACGTATACATATTGTACATGTATACATATATCATATTTCAAATGTGTTGCCCTCACCAACTGCGTACTTTCGACAATTGGCGCCAACATTGAAAACCAATGCCAACATTGTTTCATCTCAACACTTACAGACTATTATTCATCGTTCCTCGCATACCAAGAAGACATCTCGCGTTTCTCGATCGCTAGTCTCGGTTCACTCCGACTGACCAAATCATGTGACTCGCTGTCTACAGGTGCCAAAGAAGTGGGCGAGCTTGAGAAGCATCTGGGCGTCCTAGAACTGTCGGGAATGCCGGGTAGCGCGTGCATCAGAGTGCAACCAGCGTGCGCTATCACGGGCGAGGGCCTCCACGAAGGGTTGGACACGCTGTACCAGCTGATCATAAAGCGACGCAAGCTCGCCAAGTTGAACAGGAAACGGGCCAGGTAGGCCAGGACTTCGGAGGACTGCAATTGCGTCTTCTGATATTGTCAGTCGCGGACAGTCTCTCCTTTGACGACAGCTACGCCTTCCATGGTGTCTTCTTCTTCGTCCTCCTCGTCATCGCGCAATGGCGACGACCACGAGGTGCTCGAGTGAACGTGCCCTCCTCTGTACGTGGACAATTGTTTCTTGTCGGGGAACGTCCTGGCGTTCCTGACCATCACCTTTTGCGGACCAGTGTTACTCGACGATGCTGGCGGGGCAGCAGGTGTTTTTGGTGGCACAAACCAGGTGCTGGGACTCGTGCAACGTAAGGTTTCTCAGATTTTACAAAGAACCTTCGTCTTTCTTTGATCGAGTTCCATTCCTTGGAAGGGAAGGTGTTAGGGGCATCGATGGTTCATCGTCGAAGAAAGAACGCGATCCAGACATTGGCTAGTTGGTTGTGTCAATGGATGGATCCAGTTGGCGTTCGGTGTCTGTATTTTGTATCGAACTCGATGGATGGGAGAAGCTTCCTACCCTCTCCGAAAGGGATGTTATTATAGCTTTGATGAAGGGTATAGGCAATTTTTGCAAGAACGGAAGAGAAACTTGTTGGCCTGAATCATGGAACTCTGTGACCGGTTGTTTTTTGGACGACAACGAAACAAGTGCTTCTTCGCTGCTACATAGAAGCTCTATTTTACCAAATTCTACACCGCCGAAGCGTTTCTCGGGAAACTCCACAACGACGGTCTGCGGATTTCCAGTTTCTTGACTCGTTGTCGCTTAACCCTCGCGCCTCGAATCAGACACGGAGAACGGAACGTTGCCTATTTTGCTACCGAGAAGAGGCCCAACTAGAGGTTCAGCGACGACAATATCTTTATTGCTAACGATGACGATGTCGAATCATGTTAACGTCGACGGCTCGAGCGCGGGAGACCAAAATGATACAAAACAGAATATAAATAAGTAATAACTTCTTCGAACGCGGATGAAAGGGTAGATCCGTGAAAGGATTTAAAGAAATATATTGGAGGAGTAGTTGGACATCGGAGCCCAATTTTTTACGATCCGCGTACATTGACGATTTTTTACCCGGGGCTCCGATCGAATAGTAGAAATTGCTTTCGTAACGGGAAAGTGATAGAATTCCGGTAGACCATTTTTGCTACGCAGGGGAATCTCTAACAATCATATTCGATTATCGTGCTAGAAGAAGCTCGTAGTATACGTCGATAGACCTCGAGGCGAATCGTGGTACCTAGGAGTACCAGCGATGACCGTGCCTCTTCAGATTTTTGCACCTTTATACGTTGTACGTGAGAAAAAAAAAATACTACGATGTTCCGTCGTGGCCTCGCTCGAGACGATTTTTTGTAAAACAGATGTGATAACAGCCCACCTCATCTCACCACCTGTGATTAGGGTATCGTGTATATTTGTACTCGTTGTCTATCGTGCTATCGTAGCCCAGGAAGTGGAGAGACGAGCTCTCGACGTAGAAGACGCGAACCGATTGTTTTGAGCTTCGTCGGAAATTATACATATCTCGAGGATGTCGAAAAAGTGCTGCTCTAGGCAATTGTTGGATCAAAAGCGTGATATATCGTTTGTTAGGATAGTTAAAGGATATTAATTGCGATTAAATTTACCCGATTCGATGCGTTACGTCAGGCATGCCCAACGTCCAGACTTGGGCAAATTTTATCTCTGAATACGGAACTCGATTTCGTAAATTAATTTTTTAAAACAAACATCAGCAAAAGCTTGTTCACGAACGAAACGAAAATTTTTGTTCGTTGTTCGAATATAAAGTTTGCCCAACAAGGTTCGAGTACTTGACAACAAGCAGCGACGAGTGAAGATCAGGTGCATACTTTGACAGCAGTAGCAAGTATCTGTTCTCGTTTGCGTTTAAATCAAAATGCTAAACAAACGTTATAAGAAACTCATACGTGTTAATGTACTATTTACATTACGGTGGATCACTGATTATCAGCGTTACAAACTGACGTTACTATCATTATAATTACTACAAAATGTCAACCACGTAATTTGTACATAAAAACTAGCATAGCAGTCACCGTGTTGGACAAACAGATTTTTCTGAAACAATAGATTGTTCATTCATATAGATATTATAATATCTGTTTTCCTTCATGGGCCTCCGTTAATTACATATTATTCGTCTGCTTTAAACCAGTCAAATATATTCGTATTTGATATCATTTTTACCTCATTTGTACCTCATCTTTTATTCGTTTGTTCGCTAATTTTGCTGCTAGTTGGAGAGTGCCCTGATTTCCACATACATGAGCTTCACATGCATACCCACGGTTCCTTTGCTCGCGGAAGGTGTGATTTAATTGCCCACGGAAGTTATTTGCTCGGCATACTGGAAAGTATTCGTACCTGCATCGAGTTGGACATGCCTGTGTTATATGTTCGAGCGTGACTCAGACGGTTTCGCGGGTTTATACGTCGCTTAGCAAGAATACTGTCGAACAATGTTGTTTTTTTAGGCAGACGCGTTCCGTCGAGATTTTTGTTATCGATTATTTAAAAGTTCGAGCAAACTGTAGAGCTCAAAACGGCGGGTGCTCGTGTTTCTTGCCAGTGTGTTTCCTCAACAGAGTCCCATTATCGTACGCGTCCCTCGTGCGGGCAATTCTTATCGACTATCATCATCAAAGGACATTTTCTGAAAGTCAGAGTTGTATGCACGCGTGTTAAAAATATGTTGGGAATGTTCATCGTATACAGGGTGTTCGGCCACCCCTGGGAAAAAATTTTAATGAGAGATTCCAGAGGCTAAAATAAGACGAAAATCAAGAATATTTTTTTTTCGATTGAGGCTTTGTGAAAAAGTTATTAACGTTTAAAGATCCGCCTAAAGTAGAAACATTTCTGGCCACACACATATATTTTCAATAAAGAATTTTTTTCAAAAATGATTGTAATTGACCCCCACAAACGAAAATAATTTTTCCAGAACGATTTGAAATTTTTTAATTTTGTCGAAAAAGTTCATCTATTTGAATTTTTTTCTCGAAAGTGGGTAGGATTTCGGTGGTATGTCTGTCGGCAAAAAATTATTGTAATTGATCCCCGCAACCGAAAATAATTTTTTTAGAACAATTTGAAATTTTTTCTTTTCGTCGAAAAATTTCTACCCCTGTCGATTTTCCTTAAAAATTTGTTTTCGATTTTTAATAAATTTGTTTGACGCTATACGGAAAAGTTGTCTAACACTTTTTTGTAGGTAACCATGAGCACTACACCAGAAAAAAATTTCATTGGAATATATTCACTATTGTGGGAGTTATGGCCGTTCGAAAATTGGACCATTTTTATGGGGTTTTCCTCACTTTACGAGGTCAGGGAATAACTTTTCGGATATTTTTGGAATTCCCACATATTCTCCATCAAAATATGCGTAGTTTGGCGTTCGAAACATTAAAATCGTCCAATCCGTTCTGGAGTTATGGTGTCTCAAAGATTCGCGTGAAATTTCAGGGTACCATTTCAGGCCTCAGATTATTTTTTCGGTAAGCAATTTTTTTCTCGAAAGTGTGTAGGATTTGGGGAATATGTATAATGACCAGAAATGATTGTAATTGACCCCCACAACCGAAAATAATTTTTCCAGAACGATTTGAAATTTTTGAATTTGTTCATAACTTTTTAACGAAACCTCAGTCAAGAAATTGATATTCTTGATTTTCGTCCTATTTTGGCCTCTAGAATCTTCCATTAAAATTTTTCCCAGAGATGGCCGAACACCCTGTATTATGCTGAATTTCCAGTTATTTTCTAGGGTAGAAATAACCTGGCGCCAAAGTGTTGCGTACTTCGAGTGCACTCCAGCGTGTTTCATGCGTAGTAACGCGACTTAACGTAGTGCAAATTCTACAATCAGTCGCCTTCCACGCGATAGAATCGTTATCTAATCCTTTAGGCTATACCTTTTTTCATGCAGCAATACCTGGAGATTACTGTCAACACAAACCATTAAAGCGATAGAATTCTTTTAATGCAAAACGACTTAAAAAAATGTCACCGTTACGGACCTGGTTTCTGATCATTTAAAAATAACTGTCCTCGTTTTTTTCTCGCGTAAAATTACTCAAATCAAAAAATTGTTGATCATTCGTCCAAGTGCATTTATTGAAGGATGCAGAGGAAGCAATTTCTAATCAACTACATCGTATCAGGAGCATTTCCTGATTAAGTAAATGAAATTCCATAAAATGCATAATAAGTCGATGGATCAATATTTTTTTAGGGTATTTTACTATGTGTTATCAAATGTTACGTATTAATTTCAAAATTCTTATTTATTAATATTTGATATAAATTTTTCTCGTGTTAGAATTTATTATAGAATATTTATATACTAAAGTGATCAGGAATTGGATTAGTTTTGCAAAACTAAAACTTGAAATTTGTTTAAAATGTGCAAGAATATTTTATTCTTGATTAGTTTCGTATACTTGCGTGAATTTATTATTTTGTTTTCAACTCTCGAAGTACGTTCAGTTCCCGAAGGAACGAGGGTGGTCAGCATAAGAATTGCTCGCTCGGTTTAGAAATATTTTTACCGCAAAACCTTTTCTGTTTTTGCATCGTAAAAACCTCAAAAAAAAAGAAGAAAAAGAAGGAAATGAATTCATTGCGAGGAATTCTGATTTCATTCGGTGTTCTCGTGGCCCTTCCTTCGTTTAAATATTCCCCCATTCTGTCCTCAAACATTCAAATTTCGCAACTCACAGAGAAAAGGAAACCCAAAGAATTCAAGAAGTCGCTGTTAAATATCGAGCATAGACAATGAACGCTCAACAGATTCTGCTAAAAGTTAAAAATTCATTGGAACTAAAATTGAATAACTTCGTAACTTTCCTTTAACATTTCTACGAGAGCCAAGGAAATACGTCATATCGTTCGTTATATTGACCGGAGTTTTCCACGGATTTGAACAAAATAAAAGCAATCAGCGAAACGAGAAAAACAATTACAAAAAGACGAGGCTACAAAATGGACGTCGGAGTCGACCGTGCGAGGAAGTCGATGAAAGTTTCCTCGTCTCGTGAAGCAATTACTTTTGCTACAGGAGGCGAAACAATTAATAGTTTCTTGCTGGAGATGATTTCGTTTGAAGGTTTCCGAGACTGGAATGAAATTCGAACGCGGGCAAATCGGACGAGGCAATTTGACTGGTTATTTATTACAGCGCACGGATCGATATTCAGCCGAGAAACAGAGGACAACGTGAAACCGGAAGTTGCGGTCTGCGGCATACGATATACGCGGGGCACACTCGTTATCCGGAAACGGAGATATTCTCTATCGGAAGTCACAGCACAGTCTGCTTTTCATAAGGGGAGAAACCACTGTGACGGTTGAAAATAAAAGCAATTTTCAAGAATATTTTCAGGGTTAACTTTGAAACTTTTTTTAATAAATGTTTAAGGGGCCATTCTACCTTGTAGGCACGAAAAATACATGTTTCTTTGTGATTTTTTTTTTGCAGGCTATTAACACTATTCCTACCACGACCGGTCAAACGACCGTTTTTAAAATTTCGTTTAGAATTTCCTATGTACAACGTAATTGCATCACCTTTAAACTTCACGACTTTTCCTAAAATATACCTATAATACTTATTTCAATATTCGCTTCTTTTTTTATTGTTTATTTTCCAAGAAAAATTTTTAGTCTGTTTTACCTACCACGACCGGTCATTGTACCGGTTGAACGATTTATATCTTTTTGTAACAGTATTATCTCGAAGATAATGCAGTTGTGGCATGATTTTAGCTGAAAAATGCCTTCCAGAGACTGCTTTAGGCACTTCCAAGTGTTTAGAATTATTATAACTGTAAAATAAATAAAATCATAAGCGAAGGGGATGCCTAGACGACTTCTCACGAATTCAAGTCAGCAAAGTCTTGTAATTCGAGTGGAGAGCATCAAAACGTGAAAGTTGCCTGGAGCATATTCGGCAGTCATTTATTATTTTATATTTTTATTCCATCGTTATTCTATTCTCATTTTATTTGAATAAAAAAAAACAATATTTTTATACCGTTAAATTGGCTGTTATCTTCATTCTATATTAACAAATATAAGTTGTGCTGAAAACCGGTCATTCGACCGGTCGCGGTAGGAATAGGTATACGTGAAGTGTCCGTAGGAATAGTGTTAAAGAGCGATTAATTCCGGGTTCTGTAGATACATTTATTATATAATATCTATTTATTACGCTGTTTTTGTTGATCAACGAACAACAGTTTTTACGAACGTGATATCTTGCGAACAAGTTATCCGAAATCCAAAAACCAAAGATATTCTTAATATAGATAAGTTTGCTTATAGCATGAATTAGGATCTTTTCAAAAACAACGAAAAATGGCAAAATGGCAGCTATTTTACGAAAAAATACTGAATATTTTCATATATTCGGTTGCTTTTTTGTTAATAAAAGAAACAGTATTGCATATATCGCAATTATCTTAGTTCATGCTATAGGGAGACCAGTTCTAAAGATACTGTATAAATTTCATGTTAATATCTTGAATAGTTTTTTGTTATCACATACGCAGTGCCGAAAAATGTTGTTTCGAGAAAAACAGCTTTAAAGTTTCACGTCCAGTTGTTATACCTGCGCGCGGTACATTTCAGCAGTCTATAACTTCGTTAGTTTTTCAAATTTCAATTTAATATTTGGTAGATATATTTTCGAGACTACATGCTAAAAGAAAATGCAAACAAAAAATTCGATTTTTTAAACAAAGTAGAAAGGCCCCTTAATGGTTACGAAAGAATATTTTTTGAACTACTTCTCGTAAAAATTTCGTATAAAAATATTAATTATTATAGACGTAATAGGAGAGGTCTCGAAACATTTGTTGGAAAAGGGCGGACGTGTAATTTTTCACTGCAAATTCTAAAACAAGAAATCATGCAATTTTCTTAAACTATAAGACAGCAGCTTCAGTTGCACGTAGGGATTTATAAAAATAATAATTTATTATAAAATGAAATTTTGAAGAAAAGATGTAAAAAATCTGCGAAAAAGTCAATATTTAATTTAACACCGCGTAGGAACTAATTATTCGTTCTTCATTCACAAGCTTTACCACAACAGAAATAATAAAAGAATTTCAAATGAATTCCCGAAGTAAAGAGTAGTTGGCTTCAAGCGTTACGTGTATTATATTTTTCACATCTGCTAAAACTTCTGCAACTTTGTCATTTTTGCGTATTTTACTTTAATATTTTAGGGTAGATAGAAAGAAAATTTTGATTTTTTCAATTCGTCAGAGTGCCCCAAAGGGGAAAATAGAAAATGCTCCAAAATGAAAACAGTTGCACCCTTTCGGTGTTCGATGACCACAAAAAGTTATATATCAGTTCATTGAACTAGAACTACCGACAATTATAGTGTGTTTATTTAACCCAAAGAAATTGAAACGATAGATAAACGAAGAAACATATAATGCAATGGAAATAAGTGTTTATATATTCTCTTATAGAAAATTACGATAAATTTTCAAAAATTCAGTCGAGTAAATTTTTTACAAGTTTTATTAGAAATGACGAATGGGTCATTTTGACTGGTTTGGTAGTTCTAGTGTTAAGATTGCAATTTTATGAAACTTGATATAAATCAAGTAAATATGTCATTAACACTTCAAGACAATGTTTTTCCCCCCATTTAAAAATCTGTTCTTAATTTGCAAGATCTTAATCGTGTCCTATTCAGTTTTCTATTATTTTTAATCGCTGTTGGCACCGATCCACGTTAAAGTCTTCTAGGAATTCTCTTTTGTTGAGACTTTTCCTGAGAAAAAAGGAAGAAATCGATAAGAATACAATGAGTCATAGCCGGTAACGATGTCGTGTAATTTATTATGCGATTCGGTTTTGTTGCGAAAACACAGGGCTAGCGGTCACGCGATTTTGGAATATTCACGAGAACCGCCATGACGAAGAGCGATAAGGAATCGTTAGCACTTTCGTGACCATGGCAGAAGAAAATGGCTCAAGACCCGTGTCCATTGTTGGTACGCGAATATGAATAAAATAAGAACGAAGGAAATAAAAGACGCGATGAGTTAATAACTCGGGAAACTAGAGACGATGATGATGGAAAGTACGTGTTATCAGATAGCGACGAAGTGATATTCTATATTGCGAAGATAGAACGCGTGAAATGGACACTCCTTCGTATTTTATTCCTTGAAAAATCCAACAACTTAGATAGCGTTCCTAGAATTTCAGTGTGTTCGTGCATGACACAATATTTGTCGCTGCAGAGACTTCGGTTTCATTTTAAAAGTATTTTTTAACGTTTCTATACCGTGTAAACATTCTATTTACAATGTACGATATTTTATCCAACGGGAATTCAAGAGAATATTAAAATTTCCACAAGATCTCATTTTTGAAATTCTGCCATTGAAGTATGCAAAATGGAAACTGTTCTTTTACACTTTCTTGTATGAAATATTCAACGTGTTCCTAAGATATACATTTTAGAGTCCAAATATGGAAACATATCTTTTCAAGACGAATCAAGACAAAAATATTATAAATCTTAATTCTACCCAAACTCTGGAAATTTCAGTTGGACCAAAAGTTTGAAAAATAAAAGCTTTACGATAAAGCAAATGATTATAATTTGCAGATCAGAAGCAAGAAGAAAGATTTACAAATTTTCAAACATATTTGCAAGAAGGATAATACCCAACAAATCCTTAAACGTTTCAAAAATGTTAAATTGTCACGATGAATCGTTTATTTGTTTAACGACACGGACAAAAATACAAATATCATCTGTTCGTGACCTTTTAATAATTTGGGAACGAAAGAGCGAAAAATCTTTGTTTCCTAGGATCAACATCCTTGTTGCAGTTCTGTCAAACGCAAGATCTTTCCTTTTCACGTTTGGCCCACTTCCAGCGTTGCCCTAACCCAGTTCCTCTGAACTTCCGGTGGCACCGATCGTCGCCACCGACAGCTGAATCACGCTAGTGTCCTATTAGCGCGTCCTGGTCCACGTTTTGGCTTGGAAGGGCATCGCGAACGAGAACACACGATCCATGTTTGTACAGATGCAATGTAAAGAAAAGAAAAAAATGAAGAAAAATTAAAAAAATAAAAACCGAAACTAGAGGAAACTCTAACGACTGTAATGAGTGACGATGCTAGTCGACCCGAGAATTATTCGAGAAGCAGGAAAAAGAGTTACGATGACGAGTACGTCTAGCGTACGCCAAAACGAACTTTATACTGTAAGGATATTTTGTAAATAGGCAACCAGAATGTAAGTTTCATGGAATTTCTCCGGGTTGGAAGATGGAGTTCGCCGGAATCGAGAAACTTTCAATGGAATTTCAGATTAGGACTCAACAATATGTAATAATTTTCTTTTGTTGTTAGAGAATTTGACGATGGTCAAATGCAGCCAAGCACTAGCCAAAATAAACTAGTTAAAGCAGTTAAAATATAAAATATAGGTATCCTTCGTATAACACGGTAGTTTAATTCCTAAAAAATGTAGTTTCTTCTTTATAGCTAATAAAAATATGTTTATTATTGATTAAATATCTATTAATGTTAAATAATGCGTGGTAATCTTTTTCTTTATAGTGATGATAATGCTAAGCATAAATAAATGGGAACGTTCTGTTTCTGGCAGAGTGTCCTCTGACTAAGTTTTCTTCAACAGAATGGTTCCTGTGCTTTGCTCTTCCAAAAAAGCTGTTATTCTTGTTTGTTCGCGTTTTCTTGATAGACTTTTATAGAATTTTGTAAATTACTATTGGATGAAACGTACCAAGTGTTACTTTTATGTTAGTTTATAAAGTTACTTCTGGATAGACGAGATCATTCAGTGACTGTTAAAAAATGTATAAAAAGTATTGATTTATAAAAATGAAATTGCTTTGAGAATGCCGTGTTATACGGAGGATACCTATAATAAGAACAAAGCAATACAGTGTTATTAGAGATTAATAGCTGTACTTTCGTTTTATAAAAATAACTGCTGGAAACATCCATCTATTTCGAGCATTATAATATTTAAAGTATTTCATTTTAGAGATGATTGAAGTATTTTAAAAATTTTACTTTCATATGTGATATGTTATTAACAGCTTTTTGTATAAAAGTTCTGTTTTAATAAAGAGAAACTGACATGTTTATATTTATAGTTGTAAGCAGCTCTTTTTGCAGTTATTATATACTCAGTAGAAAGGACTTTTTCAGTGGAAGAATGATACTTTTATACATGAATGAATTAAAATGAATGATGCAAATTCATTTTGCTGATTCCAGGCGAATTTCCTAGCCCGAAGAAGGCCAAAAAATATCTGTCGAACATGGTTGTTGTTTTTATATCGACTTGTCGTTCAAAATTCTATTGTATACTATACTTGCCCTTGTTGTGTTTTATTATCTTTCGATATTTTATCTTGTGCTTCGATCGATAGATTACATATTTATGTATTATACGTACGGCTAACCCATAGCGATGATTAAATAACAGCGAAGTAATCGAACGCAGAATTGTAACGAACGTGCGTGTAAAACGAGAAAGAAAATCGTGTTTTTACTGTAACGAAAACAATTATTATATTGTCGTACGTCCTCATGCCGCTTGAATATTCGTATATTTATGTAGTAGACTCGCCAGTTTCTTGTGTGTGCGTGCGTGTGTGCTCATCGCCATAGGTACACCAGGCGAATGTTGATTATACAGGGACAATTTCGTTCCAGCAGACTGAATGGATTCTTTTCGACTATGAGCGAGAATTTTTCCAAATAAATCAGCTAATTCCGTTATGTTTTAATTGGCCGTTTGTTGTTTGTTATTCTACCGTCCTTGCCGCGCACAAAATCCAATTAAACACTAATAACAAACCTAACCGGAGCTATCTCCATTAGGGTGGTCCTTATTTTTCGACCATAAAATTTTTTGCACGCCGCCCCCTAAATTTGTTCCATTTCATGAAAAAATAATTTGTGCAAAATTTGAGATCGATTGAAGGTCGGGAAGACGTGGCACATCGCATGCGAAGTTTTGAAATAGAAGTAACCGCTCGCTAAGCGTAAGGAGTGGCGTGTTTCTGAAAATTTCAATGAAATATTTCATATTTTGAGGACTGTAACATAATTCTTTACTTATTTAGTATTGTTCTGTTCGTACGTGCATTAAAACCCAAGTTCCATTTGTACAATATAAGACTATTTTACACTAAGCCTAACTGACCCGTAGCAGCACCGAAATATGACATACAACGTTGGACACTGAATAGACGTTGAAAGACCCTTAGTCTTGAAAATCCAGTCACAGGTGCCCAGGTATAGAACTCGGATCCTTCGTAAGTCCTGAATCAGAACCCGTTACGCGTACTTAGGTACTCTCGGGTCTTTCCCCGTGGGCCTGGGTGAGTCAGGCTATGGTCGCGTTACTCATCTGACAGTCCGACTCGCCCAGGTCAATATTTTTCGGCGTGCGGAAGTGGATACCTTCCGCTGTCCACGCATTTTCATGCCGACTTTTTTCGCGCGTTTTCGGTGTCGCTAGAGGGACGTGATTCTCTGCGAGGGCTGTATAAATAACCCTCCAAAGGTCTCGGGATCTCTCACTCTTGAACAAGCCCTCTGAGGTACCGTGTCGTGAAGTTCATCATTAACAGTCTACCTTATTCTGTATATTCGTTTGATTCGTCAATCAGCGAGAATCACCATTTTGCGAGTATTAAAATATTCATTTCTCAATCACACCTCAGTTCAAATAAAAAATGGAAACCAGAAGAGAAAAATTATTCCTTCTTAACTACGACGAAACTCAAATTATTGGTGCAAAGTTACCGTCAAATGGACAAGTTTTACGCGTATTATTTTATAATCTGCGTAAGGTGAAATTAAATTTACGATCAAGTGCTCACTTAGTGATAAAAGAAGTCGAGGTTCTGTGGGAGAAAGCGCGAATTCCAACCCGAAAATTAGATCGGAGTATTGAAAAAGTGGAATCTTTACACCAAAACTGGAAGACATTACAGAAGACCTGCAAACGCCGAACACCACTGCAGGAAAAACGGGAGCATGATTTTCTGGAAGCATTGGATGACCTTTTCGATATTGCTCATGCTGACGCTTTGGAAATGATAAACATTGCAGAAGACAAAGCGTTCCTTATAAATCAAAGGAAGAAAGGACGAACCGGTTCAATGGTAGGAAGCGATCGCAACTTATTCGAGAAAGAAAGCAGAAAAATTCTTCGAGAGGAACAACTAAAGTCGAGGCGAGAAAACTATGAAGCAAATATACATGGTATGTATTTTTATATAGTTGTGTAATTTGTTTTATTCAATATTACCTATGCTTCTTTACTAATATATTCTTATATGTATCATTTAATTAAGAAGAATTAGCGGAATTAGAAGATTCATCATCAATTGAAGATGAGGACGAGGTAATCGAGGATCCTGTGGAGCATCGTATGGAGGATTCCATGGAGGACCAACCAGGTCCGAGTAATCCTAAAAAGAAACGCGGCAAGCACAATTTTATAACACCCAAACTTGTGGCGACCATGGACAAATGTAAAGTGAGTGATCGTGATGCAGTCGCAATTATAATAGCAACAGCTCAAGCTCTGAACCATAATGTCGATGATTTGATAATAAATAAAACAACTATTCGTCGCTGTCGTACACGTTTGCGCGCTGAGAGAGCTACGTTATTACACATTACATTCAAACAAAAAGAATTCAATACAATTACAGTACATTGGGATGGAAAGATGTTACCATCATTAATGGGTAAAGAACAAGTAGATCGATTACCGATAATAATATCTTTCAATGGAAATGAACAGTTGCTTGGAATTCCAGCGATTTCTTCAGGCACTGGAAAAGAACAGGGCAATGCTGTCTATGATTTACTTTATGAATGGGACCTCATTGATAAACTAGAAGCACTTTCTTGCGATACCACAGCGTCAAATATGGGACGATTACAAGGTGCATGCGTAATTTTGGAGCAAAAGATCGGGAGGGATCTTTTATATTTGCCTTGCCGACACCATATTTATGAGATAGTTTTACGGGGCGTTTTTGAGGAAACATTGTGTAAATCTACTGGACCTAATATTCCCCTATTTAAACGTTTTCAAGGATCCTGGTCTCAAATCAATAAATTAAATTTTAAATCGGGAGTTGACGATCAGATAGTTCAAGAGTCCGTTGACAATGTAGCAGAAATAATAAACTTTGCCTCATATACATAGTTTGGAATTTAAGCAACCACGAGAAGACTATCGCGAATTTCTAAAATTATCAATAATTTTTCTTAATGGAACAGTTCCAAAGTTTTCCTTCCGTATACCAGGAGCATTTCACCATGCTCGATGGATGGCCAAGGCTATATATTCTTTAAAAATATTTTTATTTCGGAACGAATTTGTTTTAACAAAAGATGAAAAAAATGGAATCCGCGACATTTGTATTTTTCTGATTAAACTGTATTTGAAAGCATGGATTAAAGCTCCAGTTGCTGCAAAAGCTCCTAGACAAGATTTCGAGTTTTTAAAAAACTTATATGCATATAGTGCAATTAATAAAAATGTAAGTCGCGGAGCATTGCATAAATTTTGTAATCATTTATGGTACTTAACACCAGAAGCGGCAGCGCTGGCCTTTTTTGACTCCAACATTACGTATGACGCTAAAAAACGGATGGTAGTAGCTTTAGATACTCTGAATGATACTGACGTCAAAAAATTAATAATTAGTTCGAATAATGTACCTCAGTACATCAACACTGGTATTGAAGGGTTTGTTACCCAAAAAACGTTACAGTTTTTTAAAAGATTTGAGATACCCACAGATTTTATTAATAAGGATCCTTCAGAATGGGAAAATGATACAAATTATAATATTGGATTAAATATAGTTAATAATTTAAGAGTTGTTAACGATTCGGCCGAACGAGGAGTGAAACTTATGCAAGAGTTTAATAATGTACTATCGCGAAATGAAGAAGAAAAACAAATTATACTGCAAATAATTTCAGATTACCGAAAGCGCTATCCAGACGTAAAAAAAACTACGTTAATGAAGAATTTGTAAATTGTTTTTAAATGCAAGTATTAAAAAGTGTGTAAATTCAATATCTGTGCTTTCTTTTTTTCACCTATTTATGATATAATATTATAATATAATATTCACAATTTCATATTAAAAATACTATCTTCTTATTAAATATAAAATATTAATGACGAACATTCCTACATTTTTTAAATTAATATTATTATTAACTTGCAAATAATATAAGAAATAAATTAAAAGAATGGTCACTTTCATTAAAATACATAAAATTTAATATAATTAATTAAAACGATATAAATATTAATTAGTTATTATGTTGAAAAAATCATACTGTAGCACTATTATCGTAAATATTTGTGCACAAAAAGAACGTTTAACCATAATTCTAATATTTTTCTTCATACCTTTCCGTTCATACGAAATCTCATATTTATTGGAACTTTAACGCGGATGTGCCACGTCTTCCTCTTATCCGATCAACTTCATCTTTTACGGGAATTATTTTCTTATCCAATGGAACAATTTTAGGGTGCGGCGTAAAAAAAATTTTGCAAAAAAATTTTCACCAAGAGTAGCTAAGGACCACCGTAATCTCCATACTATGCAGAGTGAGCAGATCATCTGAATAACTCGCCTACCTTAAACGACGAGTCCCATATTTTTGGAATACATCTTATACAGGGTGTTGGAGATTCTAGAGACCAAAATAAGACGAAAATCAAGAATACTAATTTGTTGATGGAGGCTTCGTTAAAATGTAATTAACGTTTAAAGTTCCACCTGTACTCAATTTATTTCTCGAAACTGCGCAGAATTTCGAGGGTATGTCTAATTCACCAAAAATGATTGTAATTGACCCCCGCAAACGAAACAAATTTTTCCAGAACGATTTGAAACTTCTTTTTTTCGTCGAAAAATTTCACACCTTCTCGAATTTTTTTCTAGGAAGTGGGTAGGCTTTCGGGGGTATGTCTATTCATAAAAAATGATTGTAGTTGACCTCCGCAACCGAAAATAATTTTTCCAGAACGATTTGAAATTTTTGAATTTAATTGTTAATAACTTCTTAACGAAGCCTCAAACGACAAATTGATATTCTTGATTTTCGTCTTGTTTTGGCCTCTAGAATCTCCAATCAAAATTTTTTCCAGGGGTGGCCGAACACCCTGTATATGTATATTAATATCTGGCCAAAAATTCTTCCATGAAATTTCGAACAAATGTTTAAAAACACAGAACTTTTAAACAAACTGAAGGATTTTAATGTTTGAAATTTAAAACAACGTGTATTTTGGCGGAGAAAACTTAGACATTTTAAAACTTTTGGAAAAGTCATACCTTGGCTCCATAAAGTGAGAAAAGCTCTATAGAAATGGTCCAACTTTCAAACGACTATAACTCCTTCAATAGTGAGTGTATTTCATTGAAATTTTGGAGGGAAGTAGAGCTCATGGACGCTTACAAAAAAGTATTACACAACATTTTCGTAAAACATCAAACAAATTTATTAAAAATCAAAAACGAATTTTTAAGAACAATTGATAGGGGGTGCTGAAATTTTTCGACGAAATTAAAAAATTTCAAATCGTTCTGAAAAAATTATTTTCAGTTGCGGAGGTCAATTACAATCATTTTTGGTATACACATACCTTCGAAATCCCACGCACTTTCGAGAAAAAAATTCTTTAACGAAACTATATTTGCACATATTATTGTATTTTCTCACAGATTTCGCCGTATATATTTCCTTTCTTGTTTTTCTTTTCCCATGTATCATTCTTAACCAAATGATTATCTGTCGTATCTCAATTATTTTAAACATTTTCTCCAGCCTACAGTCTGTTCTTTCCGTTTCATTAGACTCGTTAACCAAATGTTTTAATATTGCATAATTTCTCTCTCACAGATTTCTTTCAATTATCTACGATCCAATACGTTATTCTTTTCTTCCAGATTTCCACATCTTACCCTGTTTATTCTCATTGTTATTCTTTCCTTGTTTGCTAAGATCTTCTAAAATTAAACTGCATATAATGTATTTATATTTATACCATTATATTTCAAGCTTTCTATCCTTACTATATTGCACTTGTATTTGTATCTCCTTATTTCTAACGAGGAATATTCGCGGAGTGTTCCCGCTCGCCATTTTGAAAAATCATTGCAAGCTTATATAAATTCAAGTTTATGAGTTGAATTTACTCTTAAAAATTTCGCAATTATGAATCTAAAATTTTTAAAGATGATCATTTTACATTTCTGATGGTTATCATTTACGAGAACATTCGTTCGCGTAAATACAAATTAGTCGCAGTATTTCAATCTCAGAATTTTTAAAATCGTTGACCGCCAAGTTTTCTAAAGAATAATTCCTACAATATTTAACGTAAACAATTAAAAAACGTCTGAAACAGCCTAAAGTCTAGAGTGCACAAGGCAGGAAATGTGTCTAATTATTCACGTGTTTCAACGAGAAGTTCCTGAGATGCTATCTAATATTCGTATCCTACAATAACGCAGTCTGTTGTTCAAACGCGCATTGTTTCCATCGTAATGTCTCCAACTTTCTACAATTGTTTCCGCGTGCGTTCACAGAATTCTCTCTAACGAGACAATATTTTGCAGCCTGTTAACGCGTAGACATACGCTTTCCACACAGGGCGAATATTATCGACGTTTGTCTGCAACAGAACCGAAACTCGGGAATCGCGATAAATTGCAAATCGAGTTTTCTTTGCACGAAACAAATAATAATTTCGATTTTTTTTGCTCACTAACAAATCTGAGTCGAATTACAGTGGGTCACAAAATTGTTTGTACGCGAAAACAAAATTTATTACTGGTATTTTAACAGCTTTTTCTTTTTGTTATGTAATTATATATAATTAAAGCAGAATTCTTTGATAATCTTCGTACATTGAACAACGCAATCTATTAATATTGTAATTTGCTTAAATTACAATAATCGTTTTACTTCTTACAGATTTTAAATTAATCTTTTTCTAATTTTTCGTTTTAGTTATTCCTACAGATGCTCGTTTGGATTTAAATCTAGTGACTGGAGAAGTATGTATCTATCATTTGTATGTAATATTATTTTTTACCTTTTTCAAGCTTATACAGTTCTAACAATAAAATTAATAATTGGTAACACAATGATAATATAATAGAACACAAAACTAAAAATTAACAAGAAAACATAAAAACGAAATATTATCTATTTATCTTTTTCTAGATTTAACCGAATAAAGAAAATTTTATGGGCAACTACAGTGGCGAATATACGTATACTTAAGTACAGTTCGTACTCTAATATTAATTTTTTTTGTATTTTTATAGAACATATAGAACAGTGTCAAGAAATTATTTTTAAGAAGTTTCGATTTTAATACAAATGTGTATAGTTTTTTCTAGTTTTGTGTGTATTGTTATTACATATTCTAAAAGTTGAAATTGTTTATGAAAACTGTATTTCTTGGTTTTATAACGGATAGTTATTTAAGTACACTTAAACCAATATGGCATTAATGTTTCCGGACACTTTGGTAAAAATACAAACAATTAACTATATTAAGAGACAAAACGCTTTGTTATATCATAATATAGACTAGAATCTTCAAAGAAATCTTATTTAACCATTCAATATATACAGTTTCTAGTCAAATAAACTATAATTTTGTTAACTTGTACTTAGATATGTAAGTTAGATATCATTCGAAAGATTTTGATGTCAAATAATACTTTTTCTATGTTCTAGGCCCTCCTCCAACCTTCCATTTCCAATCCGGAAGTTACGAATACTTCTCGGAGATATGTCAACATGAATATACATATACAGGGTGTTCGGCCACCCCTGGGAAAAATTTTAATGGGAGATTCTAGAGGTAAAATAAGACGAAAATCAAGAATATCAATTTCTTCATTGACATTTCGTTAAAAAGTTATTAACAATTAAATTCAAAAATTTCAAGTCGTTCTGGAAAAATTATTTTCAGTTGCAGGGGTCAATTACAATCATTTTTGGTGAGTAGACACACCCTTGACATCCTACGCATTTTCGAGAAAAAAATTCAGGAAGGTGGGCAAATTTTTCGACATAATTAAGAAATTTCAAATCGTTCTGGAAAAATTATTTTTGGTTGCGGAGGTCAATTACAATCATTTTTGGTGAATACACAAACCCCCGTAATCCTACGCACTTTCGAGAAAAAAATTCGAATAGGTGGACAAAATCGACAAAATTAAGAAATTTCAAATTGTTCTAAAAAAATTATTTTCAGTTGCGGGAGTCTATAACAATCATTTTTGGTGAATAGACATACCCCTGAAATCTTACGCACTATCGAGAAAAAAATTCAGGAAGGTGGACAAATTTTTCGACATAATTAAGAAATTTCAAATCGTTCTGGAAAAATTATTTTTGGTTGCGGGGGTCAATTACAATCTTTTATGGTGAATAGACACACCCCTAAAATCCTACGTACTTTCGAGAAAAAAATTTGAGTAGGTGGACAAATTTATCGACGAAATTACAAAATTTCAAATCGTTCTGGAAAAATTATTTTTGGTTGCGGGGGTCAATTACAATCATCTATGGTGAATACACATACCCCCGAAATCTCACGCACTTTCAAGAAAAAAACTCAAGAAGGTGGACAAATTTTTCGACAAAATTAAGAAATTTCAAATCGTTCTGGAAAAATTATTTTTGGTTGCGGGGGTCAATTACAATCTTTTATGGTGAATAGACACACCCCTAAAATCCTACGTACTTTCGAGAAAAAAATTTGAGTAGGTGGACCAATTTATCGACGAAATTACAAAATTTCAAATCGTTCTGGAAAAATTATTTTTGGTTGCGGGGGTCAATTACAATCATCTATGGTGAATACACATACCCTCGAATTCCTACGTGCTTTCGAGAAAAAAATTCTTTATCGAAAATATATCCGAGTGGCCAGAACTGTTTCTACTGTTGGCTGATCTTTAAACGTTAATAACTTTTTAACGAAGCCTCAATCAACAAATTAGTATTCTTGATGTTCGTCTTATTTTGGCCTGTAGAATCTCCCATTAAAATTTTTTCCAGGGGTGGCCGAACTCTTTGTATATACAAATGCAAAATTATTATATTTTTTAACTGAGTTCGCTATGTCGTAGTTCTATTGCAAAATTAATTTAGATGTCCAAAGAGAACCGGAAAAATTAATATATGCAAGACATTGGTCGTATAGTGATTGTCGATGAATAGACGATATAGTTTCATATAGGTCTATCTCGTTGGGGAAGAAAATTTGTATAAAAAAAAATAGATGCTCCGTCGATGGAGATTTACAATAAAGGCAGTGTTTCTATGAAAGACAACCTTGTTCGAGACATTCTGCATCGAGATTCGCGTTACACCGACGACGTACTACACTTTTTGCCGACGTACGCTTCTGTGTCCCATATTGCAGAGGCGACACAATGTTCGCGAATCGGGAGCATTGCGACGCCATCGTCTAACGAGCCTTCCGGTAATTACATCGCTGCATGCAAACTTTCTACGGTGAATACACGCGCGGATGACGCGGCGATGTCTAGCTGAATACGCGTGCGTTTTATCAGACGGCTCGATCTCTCTGATTTTTGTAATTAACAGACGTGTCGGATTTAACTGTCGCTGGTAGAAACTTGCGGCGGCGGTGAAACTGAATTTTTTATAAAAATCGTTCGAATCTTCGCAACGACGATCGAACGTTGATCGCACGTTGGAAGAGTGAAAGTGAGGCACGTTTCCGGTTTAAGAAACTGATCTTCCGATCGGTATCGCGTTTAAAAATAATTTCATTCAGGAGGTCATTGTTACTCGACGTTGTTATTTTTTAATAGGAAACCATTACGGAACAGATTCCACGTTTTCTTTCGAAACAATACATTTTCCTCAAGCTAGTTGTCCGACTAATCGGTAATGCCCCAGAATTTATTAGGAGAAAACAGTGTATTTGGCGTTATTTGTGAGCTTTATAAGATGATACATTATTATTAATTCCATATATGATCAGTGTTTCCAAGCATTTTTAGCGTTGATAGCATAAATATTTCTGTTCAAGTCACGTCATTTTCTTTAACTTTATTTATTTATTTGGCTAAAACCTAAAATCACTTGCACTGAAATCCGATTCACCGATATAAAACTCATCAATGTAGATATGTATCAATTTATAAACACTGTATTGTGACATCAAAAGTGTATAGAAATATGTTGTCGTTAGTAGGGTAAATGTGCTAGTAGTTGGTTACTTCAACCTACGTGTGATTAATGTTAATATATTATTTTCTAAACATTTAGAGGCCGTCTATTAGTTTTGCTTATATTTTCAATAGTGATAGTCGGCCCTACCGAAAAAACGTACACATAACCGCTTAATACTATTCTAACCTCAAAAACCCTTCATTTGAATATTACTAATTGCGTATTTAAATTATTAATATTTAAAACTTACGTTTATTGATGATAGACACTATTTTAGATCCCTGCTTCTATTACTAAATTCATTAAAATTTCGTCACGCGTTATTAACTAGCTCATCGCCCTTAGAACAAGAGTCTTTGTAGTTCACAATATTACCACAAGGGGCATGAAACTATAATACTGAAAGTAGAGGTGTCGATTGACCGCTAGCATATTTTATTTTATGCGATTTTGTTATTACTTTTTAATTATCAGACATTTATTTTGGAAAAGGCTGACTACTAACTAAGAACCGACTACCGGCACATTTATCCTATTAGGAAAATGTATTCGACATTTCTTGTAATATCAATGTAATTCATCATATGAAGTAGTTGTTTAGAAAAGTCTAATACCAGAGTATCAATTTCAGTTCAATTCAATTGCGTGCCTGATCACTGTACTAATTATTATGTAAAATTGATAAAACGATTCCAGCTATTCTTTCAGTTGCCTTCTGCTGATTTGAGTTGGTGGCCTCATTGAATAGGATCCCTCCTTCAGAATCCTGGAAACAGAGGCCCCTTTGAAGCTGGCTGCAGGCGTGTTCATCGTGCGTGCACGGCGCAAATAGCTACATCCGTGCGCCACGTGCCGTGCATCTTATCCACAGACAGAGAGAGAAAGAGTAATAATCGGTCTTTGCGAAACAACGCACTCGAGCTCCGATCCCCTGTTTTCTCCGTCGCTCGTGCTGGCTGATCCGCATGAATAAGTAGCTTGACGACAGACTCGGCAGGGAGGAAGAAACATTTAACGAAATGCTCTAGACGACGCATCGGCCGATTGTTATTGGCCGGATGAAGGTAATTTCAAGGTTCGAGAATACTCCGTAGGCCAAAGCAAAAGCAGACAGTCGTACTGTCCCGGAACTTTGGAAAAATATCGTCTAAAGTAAAGTAATTAATCGAAGCTAATAGCTCTGCCAAATTTCTATTTTTACGAACCCCTAGAACGGTTCATCGAACGTCTTTATTTAGCAGTGTACACGCGCGCTTTTAAAACCAACGAGGAGATGCTACTGCTAGTTGGTCGTCGATTTTAGTGAAACTTTTTCTGGTGATTTTGGACCAAAAATAAGTAGACACATATCCAAGCATTTTTGCCAATGCTCGTTATTTATACAAATATTTAACGTTTAATTTTTTTAATGTCTATGTACATTAATTTCTTGAATCAATTTCGAGGAACAGAATTAGCTTCGTAACGCCAACGTTTCCGCTTAAATAAACATTTTTCTCATTGTTATCTTTTTTTGTTATTGTATATTTATTTTCTGCCTATTTATTTCTTTTATTCTACTTTCCTTTTTTAAAACAACACATTTTTGTAATATTACTAATTTTTTTCTTAACAAATTGTATTAATACAAAGTTTAATTTTGATGTAAAACCAATACAAATACGTTATATACATACAAGATACATCTGTTTATAAAGGTATAAAAACATTTGTTAATTAAACATCGCTTACAATTAATTGTTTTTTCTGCGAATACAAAGCTTGGGCTTATACAATGTATCTCAAAATCAAGAGGAACATTTTCGACAATGAAAATATTTCTTTTATTAGATTTTGATATAATAATAATAATATTTTGGTATTTCTCTATTAAAGAGATGGTAGTATATTCATGGTATCCAACAAAGTTAATAACAAACACATCAGTTTTTTACAGAAAAAACTGTATACGTAATAAATTAGCATTTATTATACATTCACGCTGTCAAAAACACGCTGTTTACGTTTCGTCTGTTTTTATGATACATACCATCCCAAGCTTTGTATTCCAACAGAAAACAATAACAATCTGTCTATTATGTATACAGGGTATTCGGCCACCCCTGGGAAAAATTTTAATGAAGGGTTCTAGAGGCCAAAATAAGACGAAAATCAAGAATACCAATTTGTTGATGGAGGCTTTGTTAAAAAGTTATTAACGTTTAAAGTTCCACTCGTATTAAATTTTTTTTCTCGAAAATGCGCAAGATTTCGGGGGTATGTCTATTCACCAAAAATGATTGTAATTGATCCCCGCAACCGAAAATAATTTTTCCAGAACGATTTGAAATTTTGGAATTTAATTGTTAATAACTTTGTAACGAAGCCTCCATCAACAAATTGGTATTTTTGATTTTCGTCTTATTTTGGCCTCTAGAATCCCCCATTAAAATGTTTCCCAGGGGTGGCCGAACACTCTGTATAATGCGTATTTGTTTAGAGACTTGAACTCTGCATCCTACAGTCAATAAGCGGCTGATATACATACGATCATAGCTAATTCTATTAATCAAAGATAATTCGAGAAACTAATATACATGAACATTAAAAAAAATTGAGGCCTCGTGGATTTCCATAGAAATCTGTGTGTTTTATGACTGTTGTATTCAAATTAAAATAATACATAATAATACATGCATGTACAGGGTGAGGCCTTTAACGCGACGTAACATTTTTCATCCCTTTATAGTCCTTTGACAAAAACTTTGTTACAAAAACTGAACAATGTGAGGCGTACAATAGATGTCGATAAAAAAATTTTGTTTTCTCGGTAAAATCAAGATTACCTTTCATAAATAGGGTCGCTTATTTTTGTACCATATTGTGAAGAACATCAAAGCGAATTTAAAGCACATAATACACAATATTTTTATTAACATACCGACTCGATTTACAGTACTGGAAATGAGAAACATTTAGTTTTTCGTCGTATTTGCACGCTCTGTTCGAATTGTAGGCGGTGCAACATGTGCACCGAATGTGAATATATTTAGATGCACATGTGCGTACAGTTGCAGCAGAAAGTGCAAAAGATAGGAAGTTTTGCGTGCAGACAAAGAAACTTTGGTTTCGTGACAAGTTCACGCGTTGTACTCGTCTTAAAATGTTAAGTAAATGCCATTATGCGTTTCGCAAGTGCTAAAGAATAAATGACAAAGCAATTTAGTAATCGGTACAGAAAAATTATACGTCGACGCTTATCAATATTAGAACTATCATGAAATGTATTGTATACTACTCGTAAAAATTTATTCTTTAACACGTTGAATATCAGGCAATGGCCCGTGTCATTCTAGGTGTATCTTCAAAGAATTTAACTTTTCAAAATAATAAAAGAAAGAAAGGAAACAAAAGTAACTCGACAGGGATTCGAACCCATTATCAAAAGATTCGCAGATAATTGCTCTACCAACTTAACCAAATTCCGTTCTCTCAAGTAAAAATTGATTCTTTTACTACATTTATACCAAACTTTAAATCAAAATATCTCGAAAACGAAGGCTTATTATGAAGAAACCTATTAGAGAGTTTATATACTAGGTATAGTATACTATAACTTGGACCTGCTATCGTTTCAAAAACAACGCCCACGACTGTAAGGTCCACTTGTTAGTAAGCCTCGGAGAGTCAATCTCAGACGAAATCCTAAACACAATATAATTAAATTCAATACTATCGTCGTTTGACATGCTCAATGATTTCGTTTAAGGTCTTTCGATCAGCTTCCCAAAAACGATCGATCCAACGCAAAAAGAAAGTTCGTTAAAACAGTTGCCAGAGCGACTGAAAGCTCCCTTTCTGAATACCGAAAACTTCCTAATCCTACACTATGAAAACCGACGGTGTGGACCTGGAAGAATGGCTGCCGTCCCCATAGAAATCGGCTCTGCGAAGCCCTGATTTTACATACTTCGAGGAAACCTTTCGAGATTATCCCCATGGTAACGAGGATTGCTCGGTGGTAGACTGGCTAGGGTACTTTTCAACGAGCTAACTCCTTCTTCCTCTTTTCTCCTCATGATTGTCTGTCTGTTTTCAGCCTTCGTGCCACCGAGATTGTCTCTCTCGTTTTCGTTTTCCTTTTTTTTTAACACGCACATCGACCCTCGACACGAGTACTTTGCCCCTCGCCACCTTCCTCTGGTCCTCCCGCGCTATATTATTCACTATTCATCTGTCCGTGAACTCTCCGCCACTAGAGAAGGCCTTTTGTCTCGCGCTATCGAACGGCTGCTTTGGATTACGCCAACCAACGTCTATGTATGACTTTTTCTGTACCTTGTCTCCTTTCGTGTTGCTTTTCGTACAACAGGGATTTAGGATCTTAAAATATCATCGTGTTTGGGGGTGAATCTCTTGGGAAAAGGGGGGAGTGGGTGGGGGAGCTCAACCAAGGACGAAACCCAGATTCCCATAGAATAATAGATTTATAATTAATCAATTAAAATAAGAACGGTTTCAGAATGTATAATTTATAAAAAAAGAAGTTACATGATTTGCAAGGTATACGAAAAGGTTATATCAAATGCTTCAAAAAGCTAGAGAAGATTACACGTACCCGCGTTAATAGTTCTCAATCATTCCTCTTATATTCGTGGCATTGTCACAAACGTCAATTTCATTGATCAATTGCTCGAAGTTTCCTTGTCTTCGTCAACAATGGTTTCGCTATTTTCGCTGCTGTTTCGACGTCTGTGCTGGAAAGTTAGGTCAAAATCGTCCGGAAATTGTGAACGATAAGTGGTGAAATCCTCCTGTTTGCAGTAGTTGGTGAAGAAGGTTAAATACTGCCACTCCTCGTGGGTCGGTTCTGGAGGCGGTGGTTTCGGTTTAGCTCTTTGAGTCGTTGGCTCAGAACGCCACATTAAAGGTCGCATCTTTATTGCCGGCGGCTTCATGACACGCTTCAAGGATGCCAGTAATCGTAGCATGAGCTCGAACTGCAAACCAAAGGGTACCATTACTATGAATTCTCATTCGACGAATGCACTTTGCGTAAATTCGACAGTTACAAATAGTCTGGAAGTCTTAAGAGTTATGAGACTGCAGGTGAATGCCCTTAACACTAGATTTACGGGTATTGATCGCGCGTATATTTATTGATATCTTTCATGTTGACAATTACCTTAAAATACGATTTTTCTTTTAATTAGAATATGTATTCTAGCCAATGCATTAATCAAATTCAACATAAGTTGTTAAAAAATAATATTTACGCGTTCTGCAATTTTAAATATGGAATCAGACATCCGTCAAATTAACGGATTCCGTAAATCTAGTGTTAAATATCAGAAATCGAAGAATCTAATTCTTTGAGACTCACACTCTACAAGCACGTAGATTAAGCAAATGTATAAACTCAGTAATTACATAATATAAAAACTACTTGATTCAAAATTTGCAAATTAATTAGGTGAACCTACAGGTCAATGATTATGTGGGGTCCTGTTGATGAGAGATGGAAAAGGAAATGAAAGGGGAGTGTTCCGTCCCGGATGTGCTAGTGGACTCGGTCGAGGAGCGATACGTGTACATATACAAACGGAAGATTGGTCGGTCGCTTGCGAGAGGAACGGTCCCTCTGGTGACAAGTACCGGAAGCGATAGACCCCATAATTACATATTGTGAAAGTTACTAATTTTATTAAAGGATTTTACTACTACAAGTCTGGACGATAGAAAGTTCAAACCTTGTAAGCTTGCCTATCAAATAATCCAACAAACAAAAATTTATAAATTTGGGGAGACAGAAAAGTTATCTTAAGTACTATTTATAGAAACAGACCTTTTTGGCTGCTTCTTCAGTCTCCTGCATCGCTTTGAGCTCCTGTCTAAAACCTTCCTGCTCGCAAACTTTAACCACGTCCGGTGGCAAAGTATCCAGTTCCAAATTGAGCTCCTCGTGAGTTTTCTCTATCCATTTCATCATCGAGAAACTGTCCAGATTGGCATCGTTCGGTGCGACACAACTCTCATAAGCATCTTCGATGAATACTTGGAAACGTAGTACTTCCTCGGAGCAGACGGAATCTCGAAACATGCCTTCCAGAAGCACGTTCGCGTACCTCTCCAATTCTGCCGCTCTAGCTTCGAATTTGCGAATAGAACTCTAAACGAACGATCACAGATTAATGGTCTCGAATTAAAAGTAGACATTAAATCATTTTGGTATTAGGTCTGCAACTAATTGCACGTAATTGTTTTCTATATGGACGGTTACTTGATGTTCGTTTATCTCGTTGACGAGTTCGTTGATTTCCGACTTGATCTGCACTTCAGCGGTCTCGATTGTCGTCAACATCTCGGTCATCGGCTCTGCCAGGGACTCCAGATGAATCAGCGCGTTCAAGTTCTGCGTTGCTATCGTTCTAAATACTCGAATGAGATCGAATGGATCCTCGAAGTACATTTCAGTTGGACCTGCTTCCAGTACATCCTGCTCGAATAACTCTGAAAGATGTAGATGCGTCGGTAGGATTGTCTATTTCGAAAACGTTTGGCGGGAGGCGATGGACCCCAAGCATTAAACCACGGTAGGTAGTTTTTTTGGCGTTGCAAAGAGCATGTCTAGTTTCTTTAAGTTTCAGGTCGAGTTACCATTGAAGGCGTCGCTCGAAGAGAAACAAACAGAAAGGCATGGTGGCAATAATCACCTATCAAATTGTCGAGTGAAGCAACTTCGTCGATCATTCTGTATCGGCTGAATAAATCGTCCACGCTGCTGGAGACGATGTTCTCGTCGGATCCAGACCGATAAATCCAGTCGTGTTTCGCGCGCCAAGAAATCGGAGACACTTGATACAAGAATCTCTGGCACATCTTCACCATCCTCCAGCTTTCTTCCCAAAAATACACGTCTAATCTGACCTGACCGTATTCCTTGGAGAGCTTGTTCCTCTTGTCGCTGATTTCCTTGGTCAGTCTCACTTCGTTCTCAGCCTGCACTAAGATCTTCATGCTCTCTTCGTGATCCTTGGACAGGAACTCCTCGAAACCACTTACGTATCGACGATAACGACGCTAAAAACGAAACGTAGTAAGGGTTTTTATTACTTATTAGATCACCTCGATTCGTGCAATAATTTTCATTCTCGATTTCCTGCATTAATTGAGGTTCTACTATGTGTCATGATATGCATTTTTCTGGAGCCTTGCTCGAGTTATGGTACGAATATAAAACAGCTTTTTATTAAGATTGTTTGAAAAATAATAGAGTTGAATGAAATTTGTACTAACTTGTTCTCTATTATCTCCCAATAAAAATAGTAATGTATTGTTTATGCATAAAAAGAACGAATAATTATTATATGTAACGTCTCTTTCCTACCTCTATTTATTTTCAAGTTGATGAAGTTGATACTTCTGAAGAGTGATCGAATATTTTTAAGAATTTTACCTGTGAGTAAAGTTTTCATAAAAATTGGCATGTAACAATAGAGTGACGTTTCTCGTAAATATTTCATTTAAAAAATAATGAAGGGCTTTTATTTGCTTTTATATTATTGCTAAATTGAAATCTTCACGAAATTATAACAGTACTTTAACGAAAGACTACCGGAATACCTTTATTGTGTCCAGTCTCTTCTGCTCTTCCACAAATTGCTGTTCTATACGAATACAGTCGTCCAATGCTTGTCCAGCGAGCAGCCTAGTCTTGAAGATCTCGCGATTATCGTCCACATAATCGTGTACAGAAAACTTTTCTTTCACTACCCTGCCAGAGAATCCTGTGAAGAATTCTGGATCTACGTCGGTGATGGCTATCGCCTCGTCCAGGTCTTTATGTTTCTTAGCTTCTAATTTTTCGATACTGACGTCAACCTTGGCAATATCAACAAACTTGTGTAGCAATTTGTAAGGGTTTATTCAACATCAAATTATATTATTTTTATAAAATTAAACATATTTTAAGTAATTTAATAAATTTTATTTTATTATGCTAAATGTGTACATTGCTTTTGAAAAGATAGCAAATGCAAGTTATAGTATATACTTAGTATCAAAATACCTTAATAGCTTTTTTCACAATTGGCCTTCGTTTTCGAGATATTTTGATTTAAAGTTTGGTATATGTGTAGTAAAAGAATTACTTTTTATTTTACAAAACAAGATTTAGCTAAATCGGTAGAGTGATTAGCTGTGAACCTTTTGGTAATGGGTTCGAATCCCCGTCAAATTATTTTTTTTTTCTTTTATTATTTTAAAATGCAAAAATATATTTTATTTATTATGTACATATAAGATAAATATTAAAGCAAACAATCCTTAAATTTTTAATATAAAAAGCAGTAGTAAGTACAGTAGTAAAATAGCATTATATTTATATTCTTTTTTCGTTCCAGCCGAAAACTGTTCCGGCTGCACAACTCGGGAACTTGTGCTCCAATTTCGATGATACAAAAAATAAGAATGTGTGTTTTTAAATGCTCTTTATTATATCAAAGTTTCTTTTATAAAGTTTTGGTATAAAGTTTATTTTTGTTACGCACTGTACTATAACTTGCACCTGCTATCGTTTCAAAAGTAATTTGCACGATTGTAAGGTACCCTTGTTAGAGACGTAGTCGAAAATTAAAGATTGACGTAATACTTTTGAAAATAACTAGACGTCAGAATGTTCTTTTGTATTTTTCTTTTTTTAGGGACAAATGAAATTGAAATGCTTACGCGAAGTGCCCGTAAAAGATCGTTTTTCTGTGCAGTTGAGGTGACGCCTGTCCTCCGCCCCATGACCAACGAGTTCTTCGCTTTCCAGTATTGAAAATAAGAAAACATGAGCGAGCACGGGGGGTAAATGAACGGCGATTGCTCTTTGTTGACGTTCCTCGCTTCCCCCAAGTGTTCATGATCTTTGGTGAAGTAATACTGTGTTCTATATTACAACAAACATTACACAAATAATTCAAGTTTGAATATTTCAATATTTTTTTTTTAAGAAGAATTTCATAAAGCACACATTAAACAACAATTTCAAGTAACTCTCCAATCTATACTCTATAAGAGAAAGTAGGACAAAACGACATGCCTCTGTTTTTTCATAATGCAATGATGCAATGAATTTTGTCTAACGCTTGGTATTGGTTAGAAGCCATTTTGAGATAAAGAATAGACGCGAGCACTCGTTAGTTTATGTTTAAATGAATTTTAAAAATGTTTTGCTCAAACCAATCAATATTATGTTGGTAATTTGAGCATTGCCTGGTATTTTGATGTTTCGATCGATCGTTTATTTTACATTGAAGCAGCGGAACACCGTATTTATTAAATATACTTCGACGAAATATGAAATACATGGATCCAATGCAACACCTGAAGAATTTTTCAGGCTGTTTGTCGGTCATCTCATCCCTCTTACGGTTTCTCCGGCCGATTCGACGCGGTTTCGAGCATCTTGGTGCATCTGAAATTCTCCGTTTATACGCCTCGTGCATTATTCAAGCTCAGCTTTTCACCTGCCAGATCATTTACCTGCGTCGCTCTTGAAAAGCTCCCTATTATCTTGCGTTTTGCTGCAGGTCAAAGTTACGAGAAGAGTCATATTTGATCCTAAACATTGCAAATTAGAGATCTCGTATTCTTTTTTTAATCAAATTCATGACAATTGAGATAAAACGAATTTTTCTATATCAATACCGCGTATAGCGTGGTCTGATGGGACAGAAATATAATTACTCCCTGAATTACTATAAATTTCTGCAAAAATATTTGTTTAAGAACCACGTGATTCATATTCGTTTTCAAACTACACAATTCCATTATAAGTTCTTATTAATATCTTTTATTTGTATCAATAGTTCTTATTAATAATTTCGTTTGTATCAATTATTGCTATTAACGAAGACATGAAATTTTTAATTTCAGGGTCAATTAATATTAATATTCTACCAAAAAATTATTTAATCGTTAGTTAAATCATATGAAATTCATTGCAATTTCAAAGTACACCAATCATTTAATAATTACTGTACGTAATAATAATGGTGATTATTTGGACTTGTCGACAGGTCTTCCAACAATACACATTCAAATTGTACAAAATTCTAGCACGCACGAATTTCACGTTTCAAAGTGGACCAATGGAAAGTTGATCTGCAAAGGAGTCATATTTTCGATACCTTAAACTACGTGTTATTTGAAACATAAAACGTGCTACTTACATCTCAAAACAGTGACTGGATTCTCTTTGCACCGCTCGATGGAGCCGCGACGTTGAAAATAATAAAAATGCGAGAGACAGTTCGATAACCAGCCACCTCTTGCAATAGCTGTCACCATTGGTAGCACGTTAACGTTTTGTTGATCATCTGTTGTCAAGTGGGATTGTTTGACATGCGCGTTTCACTTCCGAGAGCACTTTGCCACGGATCACTGTCAATTCACTGTCTGATAACTTTAACAAGGGAAAACTTTTTTCTCCGGTGCTGGGTAATAGATTTTACAAATTCATACAAATTAATTTAACTGTTTGATCGAATCCTGAAATTTTTTAAAATATACAAAATAGAGAACTGTTAGAAATAGAATAATAAAAAGAATTTAAGTAAATTGTATATTGTTTAAATTCCTTTTATTATGCCACTAATTAGGAATTTTACATTTGTACAACGAAATTAAAAACGATATAACGTACTAGCGTGTAACAATTGTTATACAAACGCTGAAATTTATTGCACAGATAATAATAATAATGTTACGACGTTATTTCATCCTGAATCCCATTACCCAATATGACGTCGCATCTGCAGTCAATTTATTCAATAATATATTGACTTCCCGCGATTTGGGTGAAACAAATGTCGTAACCAAGAAAATAAAAACAAATCGTCGCTTAATCGAATAATCGATCGATTTATGCCTAATACTTACGTAAACGTGTTCTATCACGAACAGTTTTATATTCTATCACGAGAGATGATCATATCCCATTCCTTATACAACTATAAAGACTACTTAATGTAACTAATAAGCTTGAAAGCTTCAGGATGAAAAAATTCATAAACTTATATTAATAAATGTTTCATAAGTGAACAAAGAATTCCCACAATGGTTCAGAAGCTTCCAAATATCTTCTGCTTGACGTTTTGTCACCTTGATTCTTCACGCGAACCATTCACAGTATCTATACAGGGTGTTCGGCCACCCCTGGGAAAAATTTTAATCGGGGATTCTAAAGGCCAAAATAACACGAAAATCAAGAATACCAATTAGTTGATGGAGGCTTCGTTAAAAAGTTATTAACAATTAAATTCAAAAATTCCAAATCGTTCTGGAAAAATTATTTTCGGCTGCGGGGGTCAATTACAATCATTTTTGGTGAATACATATACCTCCGAAATCCTATCCACTTTCGAGAAAAAAAATCGGATAAGTGCTGAAATTTTTCGGCGAAAAAAGAATTTGTCAAATCGTTCTAGAAAAATTATTTTTGGTTGCGAGGGTCAATTACAATCATTTTTGGTCATTACAATTACCCCCGAAATCCTACGCACTTTCGAGAAAAAAATTCCTTACCGAAAATCTAATTAGGTGCCTAAATTTTTCGACGAAAAAAAATTTCAAATCGTGCTGGAAAAATTATTTTCGGTTGTGGGGTCAATTACAATCATTTTTGGTGAATAGACATACTCCCGAATTTCTACCCACTTTCTAGAAAAAAATTCGAGGTGTGAAATTTTTTGTGAGATACCCCCGAAATCCTGTGCATTTTCAAGAAAAAAATTCAGTACGGGCAGAACTTTAAACGTTAATAACTTTTTAACAAAGCCTCCATCAACAAATTGGTATTCTTGATTTTCACCTTATTTTGGCCTCTAGAATCCCCCATTATAATTTTTCCCAGGGGTGGCCGAACACCCTGTATAACATACTAGTACTGAAAGTACTCTAAGAATTACTAACGATAGACAGAGACGAAGGGTGCGTTATCCATAGCTGATGGTGTATCCCATGGAGAGCATAAGAGTCTCTTTGATAGCTGGATGGAGCTGTTTTTCAATGTATCTGGTCAAGGCCTGGCTGGCACCTCTCAAAAACACATCCTCCATTTCTCTGGCTACATACTCTTTGGACTGCCAGCCTCTGCTGTCATTCTCCAGATCAAATGGAAAGACAATGTCCAAATTTTCATCGACATACAGCTGCCTAGTCTCCTTTGGATCATCGTTGTCAGTTGCATGATAGTTATACTCTCTCTTAAAATTGGTCTTCGGCCCACTGTTGTTCGACTGTCTCACAAACTTCTTTGTAGCGTCTTCCAAATTCTCCTGACATACAGTACAATTGTAGGTTTCGTTCGTTTCGAGCTTCTTTTTGGTTAACGCGGTGACGAAATCTTGAGGAGTGATTGTTGCCGTTGATCTGGAAACTCTCGTTAAATAATAACCGGTTCCCTTGTTGGTTTTCACAGATCCTGGAAAGCGGAGAGCCCTCGAGGAACCTTCGAGAAAATTGGCTTTCAAGAGATCCCTCCTCTCGCGGGATGGTGATTTCGTAAGCCAAACATTTTTCCGCCAAATGCCCAATTTTGAAACTAGTGGACTCAGGAACCGAGACTGATGAGTTTCGTCCGGAATGACAACATCCACTTCCTTAGAAACGCCCATCAGCTGACGTGGTTCCGCTGCATCGTGGTCGTTGGTTGGTATCAGAGATAACACTGTCAACTGCGGAAAGTATTGATTGCTTTATCTTCAGAATAGATTAGGATGTTGAAGTTACATGTTAGCATCAACGGCTTTCTGAAAAGGATACGCACGCGTCGCGGATATACAGGATGATTCTTCGGCCAGTATACTCAAAACGAACGCCACTGCCATAACACCGCAACGAGAATTCCGTACATGTTTACAGTCGTGTGACTCGATAAAGAGATCTGAGTTTATTTCAGATAAACTTTTCAGGAATTCGTAAATACATAGACGAATTGTTTTTGAATCTATGCATTATTTATCTATTTCTTATCAAATTGTGGGGTCCTGTTGATGGGAGATAGGAAAGAAAAGGAAAGGGGAACATTTCATCCCGGGGTTGCTAACAAAGCCTCCCCTAGAAGCTAGGATATTTAATCGGTCAAGGAACGTATATGTATATACAAATGGAAGGTCGATCGAGCGCTTGCGAGAGAAACGATCCCTCTGGTGGCAAGTATGGGAGACGATGGACCCCACAAAATTTTGTATTCGAATACTCGAACACCTCAGCGAATTAAATATTTAACAAATATAGTTCTTATTTTATTTGTATTTAAATAGTATGACCTTGACTGTAATCAAATAGTTCCAATCCTAACGCATGTATATAAATTTATATTTTATATACACTTTTATATTTGAATAATAGTTTTCGGTTACTCGAATAATTGATGAAAGTTTACTTGATTCGAATACTCGTAAAATATTTGTCAATTGAATCGACCGAACAGTCTCAATTTTATTCTGAACGAATTATATCCACGCGATGCAAATACATAATATAATTGACAAACTATGTCAAAAGACTAAATGCATCCTCTAGGCCACAAGTCCCTATTATAAATTGTTTCAATAGTCGGACGGGACATTTTTTTTTTATTAATCTTCTTATAATTACCTCGTCGCGAGGCGGATAAAATGGCGGCCATTTATCTTGTCTCTTGATCTGTTTATCTAAGCGTCGCGTGTGACAACCATAGGCGTAAATGGAGGCAAATCTTGGTTCCAGGAAGCTGGACTCTGTTCGAATTCGCATTTGCCCTCTGCCGCGGGCAATAGGGTTGGTCAAGAAATCGATACCAGCTCGTCTCAGTCTCAGAGTCATCTTGCAAGATTCGGTTGGAATTGGTGGCTGATGGTTCCGCGGCGTCAGTGACACCATACCAGAAACTGAGAGGTCGTTGAACATCACTCGTGTTTGGAGAGAGTTGTTACTCGGTTCGTAGACGCATTTCTCTACTCTGGCCCACGGGTTACCAGTGTCGGTGGCACTTTGTGGTAGCTAGAAAAGAAAAATAGCAGTTAGATTTATTTAAGGAATTATTCTCCTTATCTTCAATTTATTCGTTAAGGGAACAAATATCTCTGACGTTTGCACTGTTCTTTACAAAAATTTTTTACAATTCTAAGGTAATACAAATTACTGTAAAATATTTTCAGTCTCTCCTAAGTGCTACAGTAATGCAATATATGCAATAAATATTACTTTAACAGCAATCCGTGAGACTGACATCTCGAGTGGTACAGAACGGAGTTCTTGTTGATAAGACGTCCCCGCCTCCTCCTCTTCCTCCAGTCTGTTTCTTCTAACGGAGTCTCTGTGAAGCGCATCCAAGGCACGTTCCAATCTTCCTCCGCAGGTTTCCCAATTTCCAATATTTGTGCGAGCGAAACTGACCGACGAAAACATCAACAACAAAATCGTGGGTACCTTGAACGCCGACATTACCTGTGCCAACGATAAATAAGATTAATATCAAAAGTCTCGAGGAACAGCGAAACTTTGCTTGTTGCATTGTGCACAAATGGATGGTGATGAAATCTTACATTACTTGAACATCTTAAATATCTCCATCGCTTTTGTAGTATACAATAAGTACACGCTAAAGCGTTTGACCTAACACACTAGTGTTAGTACTAAGCAGCTACTGCGAGAACTGATCTTTCTTTCCTCCTACAATACATTTAGTGTATAATCATAGTTGCAAAATTGAATGTAAGTTAAACAACGCCATGTGTACTCTTTTATGAAAAAAATTTCATTTAATGTGTTAATATAATGCAGACTATAATGCAGACTAAGTCAAATATAAAATAATGGTTTTGCTTCCATGCTTTCTCTGAATTCTTTAACGTATACGTATAACGTATATTTTGACACCCCAAAACCCCAACTATCACAATCTACTGTTGTATTCTTACAATAAAATAAATTAGAAAAAAGGAAATCTTATTAGGAAAATTATAAGACAGAGAGAATACCAAAATAAGACGAAAATCATGAATATCAATTTCTTGATTAAAGCTTCGTTAAAACGTTATTAAAAAATTAAATTAAAAAATTTCAAATTATTCTGAAAAAATTATTTTTACTTGCAGGGGTGGATTACAATCATTTTTAGCGAATACACATATCCCCGAAATCCTACTCCCTTTCGTGAAAAAAATTCTTTACTGAAAATATAATATACAGGGTGTTCGGCCACCTCTAGCAAAAATTTTAATAAGCGATAGTAGAGGCCAAAATAAGACGAAAATCAAGAATACTAATTTGTTGATGGAAGCTTCGTTAAAAAGTTATTAACAATTAAATTCAAAAATTTCAAATCGTTCTGGAAAAATTATTTTCGGTTGCGGGGGTCAACTACAATCATTTTTGGTGAGTACACATACCTCCGAAATCCTATCTACTTTCGAGAAAAAAAATCGAGTAGGTGCTGAAATTTTTCGGCGAAAAAAAATTTTTCAAAACGTTTAAAAAAAATTATTTTCGGTTGCGGGGATCAATTACAATCATTTTTTATCATTACACTTACCTCCGAAATCGTACGCACTTTCGAGAAAAAAATTCCTTACTGAAAATTCAATTAGGTGCCTAAATTTTTCAACGGAGAAAAAAAATTGCAAATCGTTGTGGAAAAATTATTTTCGGTTGCGGGGGTCAATTACAATCAGTTTTTGTCATTAGACATACCCACGAAATCCTGCCCACTTTCGAGAAAAAAAATAGAGAAGGTGTGAAATTATTCGAGAAAATTAAGAAATTGCAAATCGTTGTGGAAAAATTATTTTCGGTTGTAGGGTTCAATTACAGTCATTTTTGGTGAATAGACATACCCCCGAAATCTTGCGCATTTTCGAGAAAAAAATTCAGTAAGAGCGGCACTTTAAACGTTAATAACTTTTTAACGAAGCTTCCACCAACAAATTAGTATTCTTGATTTTTGTCTTATTTTGGCCTCTACTATCGCTCATTAAAATTTTTGCTAGAGGTGGCCGAACACCCTGTATAGCCAGAAAAGCTACCCTGCATGCGTATGTTTAAAACATCATAACTTCTGAACGGATTGGCCGATTTTAATGTTTCAAAATGCAAACAACGCGTATTTTAGTGGAGAATATCTAGAAATTCTAATAATATTGAAAAAGTTGTTCCTTAACCTCGTAAAGTGAGAAAAACATCATAAAGGTGGTCCAATTTTAAAACGACCATAACTCCTACAATAGTGAATGTATTTCAATGAAATTTTGGAGGGAAGTAGAGCTCATGGGTATCTACAAAAAAAATACTAAACAGTTTTACCGTAGCGCGTCAAACAAATTTATTAAAAATGAAAAATGAATTCTTAAGAAAAATCGACGAGGGGTGGACCAATTTTTCGAAAAAATTAAAAAATTTCAAATCGTTCTGAAAAAATTATTTTTTGCTGCAGAAATCAATTACAATCATTTTTGGTGAATAGATATACCCCCAAAATCCTACGCACTTTTGAGAAAAAAATTCGAGTAGGTGGACCAATTTTTCGACAAAATTAAAAAATTTCCAATCGTTCTGAAAAAATTATTTTTAGCTGCGGGGATAAATTATAATCATTTTTGGTGAATAGATATACAAATTGAAATAAAACGACAAATTGCCGTTCTACAGGCGGAACTTTGAACGTTGATAACTTTTTAACGAAACTTCAATCAACAAATTGGTATTCTTGATTTTCGTTTTATTTTTGCCTCTAGAATCCCTCATTAAAATTTTTCCCAAGGGTGGCCGAACACCCTGTATAATACAGACACGAGTAGGATCACAACCACGTATCAACAATTTTGTGTAACTCAAAGGCTCGTTGTACATACGTCTATAGATAAATAAAAGGTGGTTTATTTATTATTAACGAAACTTTTGCTGGTCAGACTATGGGATTTATTTATTTATGTATGTATTTATCAATTGTACACATAAATATGATTACATTTTGACGACTTGCAAAAGGCAAAGAAGACGCAACTACGTGGCCGATGCTATTAAATTATTTCCGCAGGCATATCCTGTAGAAACTCACTGAATTCGAGCCGCTGAAACAGAGCATGAATGCGTCTTCCTTCCGTTTGTTTCAGCGACAATCGGGTGAAACGAGGAAGCATAATTCGGACGCCCTGTTTAACGCGAGTTACCTTCATTATGCTTGTTGATTGCAATTAATTTTCTACAGTCCTCTATCACGATACATTTCATCGATTTAATAAAGCCAATACTAACAAGAAGTCACAATGCAATATAAAAAAATAAATTACAAATTCTGTAAGACCAATACCGCCAAGAAAACAGAATCATCGCATTTTATTGATGTTAATTTCTCTCGTGTTTAAGATACTGTACTTCCGATTCTCCATATTAAAATTCGTTAATAATGTAGTTTCAAATTATCTTCATTACATTCAACTGCTGTTCATTATTGTCAAACATTAAAATCAATTCTTTCAACTCAAGAATTTTTTTAATAAACTTAACGAATTTTTCAGCAACTCTTTTAATTCGACTTTCATAAACAGCAAGGTTCGATGATGGCTGTATTCTGCCTAAGTAGCTCTATCATCGACCAGGGTTGATACCTTATCATAATACAAATCCCAGAGTGTCATAAATTTCAACCCAGAGATGGTTGATCTAAAGATGGAAAAAGAAAGGACCGCCATATTTCCAAAAGCAAGTGGTAATTACATTTGTCCTCGAGTATGGAAGAAGCAAATGTGCAGTTCTTTTAAACGCAAACAATCTCTTACGGATGTATAAAAATATGAAAATTATTTTTAAAACGATAACAGTTAAAGTATTGCCTCTTGGTACGATTTGTTTTTCCTATCAACCCGGAGATGATTCTTATATAACCGAGCATCGAAGAATTGTATTAAAATTTGGAAACGGGAAGAAAGCCCTGCTACCAATTAACTACTACTTCTGAACAACTCTTCGTATCGAATGCTGGCTACTATTCGCGAGCGTCGAAACGGCCCGAAGAAGTTACAGCGTGGAAAACAATGCACAATTTCTCAGCCAGAGATGCAGTGCCAGAAGATTTCCCAATTTCCTAATTGGCCGATATTGAAACACGCTGCTGCGTATATAATAGTGTGTGCCCATAGAAGCATACGCAACATTCTACGACTCCAGATACGAAATCTCATTGTTTGAGCAAAATGAATGAATCTCGGTTGTATCGCGAATAAGGCCAGCTCCACCAGTATTTTTGTATGCTAATATGAGCGAACGGTGTTGATATCTCATTTCTAGACGCTTTCGCGCTCTGTTAGCCAGCAGAAACAATGCATGATGTAGGATTTTGTAATATCTCCCGTGAATTCGTGCGTACGCATCGAACATCTTTCTAACGTTAGGACATAATTTATGGAAAATCCCAATGTTGGTGAAATATTTTCGTGAAAGCAAGTATTTACTATTTAATGAATCAACCGATTAAAATTCTAAAGACAACGGAACCAGTAGTAAGTTTGACTGGCGATCTACAGATTAACAGACACCTGCTCTATCCACCGAGCAATTTAACCTACCGATACAATTTCTTTTTTTAAATCTAACATCGAACAGTTATTGCACGCAATACTATACATTAAGAGTAGTTATTAATTGTTAGCAATACATAATCAACATTTCAATTCTATGTGATTCGGTTGGTTGAAGACATATGCAATAAGTAATCTTGTATGTATCCACATACTTTCCTTCTTCTTACATTGAATTTAAAATGGCGAAACTTGTCCATTAATTTGTAATTAAAATATAAGAGGTTTTCATTCAACTCGATGTAAAAGTTAAAAGAAAGTTGTGCGATTACTATCGATAAAAGGCAGCGGCAACATGTACAGTGAAGTTCGAAAGTGAAAAATATTAATTGAACTTTAAGTACTTACTGATGCCTCCGAGCGTGATTAATTGTTTCCAATAGTTGGGCAAGTCTTGTAGTTTCTTTGGAAGATGAGAATAGAGTATTCCGTTTGCGCCTTCGAATCAAGGCAGATCGAATAACAATGAAAGTGGCTGGATACGCGCGGTGGCTCCTACTTGCAGGTCTTCCTTTCCTTCTTCTTCCGGCGGCGTATGGAACACGCTCGAAAGCAACGAGTTTGATCATAGCATCGCGTGAGATTCGCGGCATGAATTAACATTTCGTAATTTACAAGCGAATCGATAGTAACAATACCTTCGTCTGTAAACAGATAACACTGTCGTAGCCAATAAGCGAATCCGTGTAAATTGACAAAAGTTCCTTCATTGCGCGGAAAATTTTCATTCGGATACACTCATTTAAATTCTCGAATAACGAATAAAAGATAAGCAACTTTTTATTCCTTGCTGGTTGAACAAAAATTAAAATTATAATTAGAAAATGGCATTACATCTCATGAAGGCATAAATAAACGCGTCAATAAACACTTAAATAATTAATTTTCTTCGTTTTATTTACAAAATTTAAGACATTTACTTTACAATTATTTTTTTAAGAGTAATGTGGGAGAGGAGTCGAAATTACTAGGATAATTCAAAATTCTTTCTGAATATTTTCCAATTTTGTATCTTACAATCCATTTGTTCATTCTCTCACAAATGCATTTTTGTAATAAACTTCGTTCGTCTTGTTATGTAATGTGTGGATTTGGATACTAGTGAGAAACATAAATATTTTAACGTTAGTTTAATCTAAGGAACAATCTTTACACACGCGCTGGCGTTTAAAATTACATATAAATGACAAGTAAAATCATTAACCGTTATTTATCACAATGATCGTAATTCTTTCATTTTGAATTACAACGTGATTGTGTGAATTTGCTCGCTGTGATCACAATTTTTTATGTTCATTAAATTATTTTTTATAAAATACTTCGATATAACTTACATATAATATAAATTTTTAATTTACGCTACGTTTTTTACGTATAACGTAAATTTATTTGATTTAATATTAAAAATAAAAAGTAATTCAATTCTCTTTCCCCTATCTTATATGTATCAATAATTTCAACATCATAATATTACTCGTTTAAAATATTTGTGTAAAAGGGCAAACAATTTCCGTTATGTTTATACATGTATACTATTATACATATATAAAGGTTCGCAAAATTCCAATACATTACTTAACTATAATATGAAATGCAAATAATAATTTGAAAAAAAGTCTTACAAATTTAATATATTGATTTGTTAATTGACACATGTTATATAATTCTATATACATTACATTTTTTAGCTATAGTGAAGAGATATTTGTTGATATTTAAATAGATCAAGAACGATTGTATTCGTTCAAAATGTACAATTAAGATTCTTTAAGAACAGCGAATGCTGTACTATTTAACACCATGATAGAAATCACTATAGATTGAAACAGTTTCAATTCTGACGATGCGTGTATAAAACTGTTATGTCCTCCATCAGCGATCACGAAAAATCACAGTCACTGAAAACGAACGTGATCGAATCATTCATAATTCACAAGTACCTGTTCTAACCATCGCTATTAGCCAACACCATGCCGCGCTCGTAAGTTGGGGAATACAGGTTTGTCAACCCAAGTGTTGCCAACTAACGTTATTATTACAATCACCAGAGATGCTAGACGAAGTCCCAGATGCACCGGGGACCAGAGGTGCCAGAAAAGCATCGACGGTGCCCTACTCATACTATGCCAGATCACGCGTACGTGAGCTCGTAGAGTTTCGGAGAGTCAACAAAGGCAAACTGACGCATGCCCTCTTTCTCGATTCTCCGAAGCTGCCCGAAGTAATTTCGAACCGCCTCGTAGGAGGCGAGAGAAAAAGGCTCACATTTGCCTTCTCGCTCTTGAACAACTGAAATTCGACCTCACGTCAACGGCATACGATTCCGAGTCTTGACTGCCCAGGTATTTTTACTTTCCGACCTATGTATGTAGGCGCACATAAGCAAAGTACTATAATGAAAAAAAATTTTGTGAAATTTTTCTTACGGAAATACACGTTTTAAGACACCCTGATCATATTTGAATTATTGAAAAAAAAGAAATTCTTTTTTATTATTCCTATATATGAGCGTACATATGTATATCATTTCAGATATCACTTCTGATACATCTGGCAACGGCAACGTATAACCATTACTGCTGACTTCTGTCAACCTCCGCTGGCCTCCGTTGACCACTGCTGACCACCCCTGATGCTTCCGACAACGTATAACGATTACTACATGTTACTGCTTGCCCCTTCTGGCTTCTGCTGGCCCCTGCTGGCCCCTGCTGACCCTTGCTGGCCCCTGCTGACCACTGCTGGCCACTGCTGGCCTTTGTTAACAACTTCTGACATGATATATATGTATTAAAACATTGTATAATGTAAATTGATGGCAATAAATGATATAATTACAAAGAATTCTATGTGTTCTCATCATTTTTTACCTTTCTTTTCCTCTTCAAATCATTACCTTAGTTATAAGATACGTGCCACCTCTTCCCATATCATGTCCTCCCAATAACAAAATCTAAAATGAACCTAAAACCGCCACCGTCATACCTAACGTCGATAAACGATACTTATTCATTTATTCAGTAACCATCAGCTCTTGTACTTGCTGCCAAAATCAAAAATTCATTTTTTTCGTCAAAAAATTTTTGCTCGAAAATTTCGCCGATTTTGCAATTCAGATTTGGCCTTGACCTTCACCTTGACCTTGACCTTGACTTCAAGGCCATTCGAATTTTTAAAAAATTCTGGACACTTTGGGAATCCAATTTTAACCGAAAAAACGGTCTCTTAAAACTAAGGCAATGATTTGGAGAGAAAAAGAAAGGTAAAAATGATGAGAACACATACAATTCTGTTAAATTATATCATTTATTTCCATAGATTTACATTATACAAGGCTTGAATACTTATACATCATGTCAGAAGTTGATAACAAAGGTCAGCAGTAGTCAGCAGTGGTCAGCAGTGGTCAGCAGAGGCCAGCAGAAGCCAGCAGAGGCTGCGAGAGGCTGGCAATAGCCAGTAGTAATGGTTATACGTTGCCAGATATATCAGAAGTGATATCTGAAATGATATACATATGTACGCTCATGCATAGGAATAATAAAAAAGAATTTCTTTTTTTTCAATAATTCAAATATAATCAGGGTGTCTTAAAACGTGTATTTCCGTAAGAAAAATTTCACAAAATTTTTTTTCATTATAGTACTTTGCGTATGTGCGCCTACATAGGTCGGAAAGTAAAAATACCTGGGCAGTCAAGCCTTAGAATCGTATGCCGTTGACGTGAGGTCGAATTTCAGTTGTTCAAGAGCGAGAAGGCAAATGTGAGCCTCTCTCTCTCGACTCCCACGAGGCGATCCGAAATTACTTCGGGCACCTTCGGAGAATCGAGAAAGAGGGCATGCGTCAGTTTGCCTTTGTCGACTCTCCGAAACTCTACGAGCTCACGTACACGTGATCTGGCATAGTTGAGTAGTGCACCCGGTGCTCAATCTGGCATCACTGCTGGGGACACCTCATTCCACTTTCTCACACTATGCCAGATCACGCGTATGTGACCTCTTAGAGTTTCGGACAGTCGGCAAAGGCAAACTGACACATTACCTTCTCTTTCGATTCTCCGAAGCTGCCCAAAATAATTTCAGACCGCCTCGTGGGAGTCGAGAGAGAAAGACTCACATGTGCCTTCTCGCTCTTGAACAACGAAAATCCGACCTCACGTTAACACTAGATTTACGGAAGCCGTCAATTTTACGGATGTCTGGTTCCATATTTAAAATTGCAGAATGCGTAAATATTATTTTTTAACAACTTATGTTGAATTTGATTGTTGCAATGGCATGAATACATATTCTAATTAAAAGAAAAGTCGTATTGTAAGGTAATCGTCAACATGAAAGGCATCAATAAATATACATGCGATCAATGCCCATAAATCTAGTGTTAACGGCATATGATTTGGAATCTCGACTGCCCAGGCATATTTTCTTTTCGATCTATGTAGGTTCACATAAGCAAAGCACCATAATGAAAAAAAATTTTGTGAAATTTTTCTTACGGAAATACACGTTTTAAGACACCCTGATCATATTTAAATTATTGAAAAAAAAGAAATTCTTTTTTATTATTCCCATGTGTGAGCGTACATATGTACATACATATATTATTAATACGATTTTTCAAAATCAAAATACTTTAAGATCGTAAATTAATAAATTAAAATGAGAGTCCACTCTTTGCCAGTATCGTGCACGCTGTAGCATTCTTCAATAAGAAGTGTTCTTATTTTTATAATATGAACAAAACAAAAGAATTAATTTTTACAGAAATTAATTACTAATGATTTTCCTCGATATGTTTTGACATAACCGAATCAATTTGTTTTGACGAACTAAATATTATATGCCATTTTAATACAAAGTATGGGTCGGATTATAAATTTTAAAAGGATATAGCTGAATATTTTCTCAGGTACAAACATAGCATTTAATTTTAGAACAGTAACTTGAGTTAGCAGGTAATGCCATAAAACTCTTTTACCCAGTTATACCCCTTTTTACCTGAAGTATAAGGTAAAAAGTACGACGTATAAGGTACGACTACATTTACTTTTGAATTTTCCTACAGATCTCCGCTGGCCTCTGCTGGCTTCTGCTTATATTTCTGACAACGCATAACGATTACTACTGACTTCTGTCTGCCTCCGCTGACTTCTACATATGTATATTATTAATACAGATATATTATTAATACATTGAGTATAAATGGCTGAATGAATTTAAATGAAATTTTACATTTACGTTTTATGTTCTCATTTCAAAGTCCGGTTAAACTTTGACTATAATCAGCCTATGGATAATAATGATTATACCTCTTGTTTTATAGTTGTTCCGATACATAGGCGTTATTTATAAAAAAATCTTTTAAATGTTTCATATAAATCTTAGGAAGAATTAAATTTTATGTAAAAAAAATTAAATAAACTTTATCTCTATTTTCGCTCGCAGCTTTATTGCCTCTCGCTCAGCATAGCTCGTGATAAAATCGACTGTGTTGCAACACTCCATATTATGAGCCAAACATGATACAGATTATGGCCCAAATATGACAAAAACAATCCCACTCATACTAAAACTAAATTCTGTACATTCTGTATAACTGATTAATATTTGATGCTTTTAAACGAATTAATGTTTCGGATTCTCTTCTCGCGATTCCGCCATCTTTTATCCGACTGAGCGTTTGTTTCTGCGCATAATAAATTCACTGGCTAATTATGGTACATACACGCAGTCACAAATTAAATCTTAAAACAAGAGGTTAAAGATGACAATCACCACATTGTCACAATAATTGCTTATGCATTAGTATGTCTAAGTACAGAAGCAGATTCCTTATGACATTCCATCTCCGGTGTAACATCTGTATACACAAAACAATCAACCGTCGCAATCTTAAAATTCAAGATCAGTGATACCAGGCGAGAAGAACTTATGAGTCGTAGATTATTCCGAGAATAAGAGTATAACTATAGTTTATAGAGTTGGTCCACTTCACGTCGGTTCCTTTGATCGTATCGCCAATGTAGCCATATTGTTTTAAAAAGTTTCAATGAACCTATAGTAATAGCATTAACTACAAAAGGATCGATACGAAGCACTAATTTCATGAAAAGAAATTTGAAAGAATTACAAATTTTATTGTACATAAATATAATCATTATTTACAATTGGAATATTAGAAACATGTCTAAAAAAATGTATCAAATAAGTTAATTCTATATAAAATTAACATTTTATATATTAATTCAAAATCAATACGCGTGTCTCCAATTCCATAATAGAAATTTTTGTTTTTAGATTCCGTAATCCCCAAGGAAATTCTATTATCCTTATATCAGAGATGCCAGAAAAGCACCGCCGGGTGCACACGCACACATGCCAGATACGCGTACGGGAGCTCGTGGAGTTTCGGAAAGTCGGCAAAGGCAAACTGACGCATGCCCTCTTTCTCGATTCTCCGAAGCTGCCCGAAGTAATTTCGGATCGCCTCGTGGGAGTCGAGAGAGAAAGGCTCACATTTGCCTTCTCGCTCTAAACAACTGAAATCCGACCTCCCGTCAACGGCATACGATTTGGATTCTCGAGCCGAGATTCTCGACTGCCCAGGCATTTTTACTTTCCGACCTATGTAGGCGCACATAAGCAAAGTACCCATAATGAAAAAAAAATTTTGTAAAATTTATTTTACGGAAATACACGTTTTAAGACTTCCTGATCATATTTTAATTATTGAAAAAAAAGAAATTTTTTTTTATTCCCATGTATGAGCACACATATGTATATTATTAATACGATTGAATATAAATAGCTGAATGAATTTAAATGAAACTTTACATTTAAGTTTTATGTTCTCATTTCAAAGGCGTGTGGACGGATTCAAATACGTGAACACTAAACGTAACGATGTAATTATATTATTTAATATTTACTAACTATTTAACATAAAGAACATAAAAGAAAGACATAAAACGTAAACGTAAAACTGTGATTGCTCTCGACTAACGTTCGATACAGAGTGACGTTCCTGCAGTCAAAGTCGACCCTTCCTTATTCCTATCTTATAATAATGATCTAAACAAAACGCACGTTCGAGACGCAGTCTCTAAAACGTATTTCACCTTAAACCTAAACACCTCACTCGATACCTACTCTAGCTTAGACTAAACACTCCTATCGACGCAAACGATAACGGTTCTCCTAGCCACACACATACACTCCTTACAGATTATACCTCTTGTTTCATAGTTGTTCCGATATATAGGCATAATGTATAAAAAATCTTTTAAATGTTTCATATAAATCTTAGGACGAATTAAATTTTATATAAAAAAAATTATATAAACTTTTTCTCTATCTTCTCTAGAAAAGAAAACATTAAATGAAATCTTATACATTACATGCTTACTTAAATCGCATTGAAAACGAATACCACAAATGTTTTAGAATAATGTGCAAAATGTGATTGCGATTTTCGCTAAGACAAATTGAAAACTCGTTTCTAACAAGGAAAAGTTGGAATGGTACCAGGTTTTGGGTTAGGTTTTACTTTGAGATATTATTAAAGTTATTACAGATACTTATCTTCAGAAATAGAAATACACTCAACAACCAGCGTGGCGTGAATGACAAAGTATTTGCCTGCAAGTTCCGAGCTTCTTCTGCTCTGTAGGTTCAAACCCTGCCAAAACAAATCCTTTTTTTTTATTTTTTCAATCATATTTTAATCGTACACTAAATGTGACATTATATTTTTGTCTGACCTTCGAATATTTTTTTTTTAAATTGAATTTAACATATGTTATTTTCAATGTACGAAGTACATGAATCTGGATGGTACTTTTCACAAAAACAGTCAAAACATAAAAATTTCAAACACCACGTAAAGGGTATAGCCGAATAAGGGGGTCAAATGTGCCCTTGAACGAAATGTGACATACGATGGATCCATCGATAGAGCATCAAGAAAAAACGTTCTGTGCCACTGAAAGTTTTGTTTTCACAGAAATTACAAAATTTTGTATTTAACTCTGATGGAAAGGCCGCTTCATTTACATTGATAAAATGTGAACGATTTTCGGATAGTCGTACCTTGTAGCTCGTACTTTTTACCTTATACTTCAGGTAAAAAGGGATATAGCTGGGAAAAACAGTTTTATGACATTACCTGCTAACTTATGTTACTGTTCTACAATGAAACGCTATGTTTTGTACCTCTAAAAATATTCGACTATGTCCTTTTAAAATTTAAGATACAACCCATACTTTGTATTAAACTGGCAAACGGGATCACTTTTCCTTTGTTTCTAGTTAGTTCTATTTAGTTTGTCATAACAAATTGATACGGTTATCTCAAAACAATCGAGGAAAATCATTATTAATTAATTTCTGCAATTATTAATTCTACTGTTTTGTTTATGTTATAAAAGTAAGAACTCTTCTTATTGAAAAATACCACAGCGTGCACAATACTGGTAAAGAGTGGAATCTCATTTTAATTTATTAATTTTCAATCTTAAAGTATTTTGATTTTGAAAAATCGTATTAATAATATATGTACATATGTACGCTCATACATGGGACTAATAAAAAAAATTTCTTTTTTTTCAATAATTAAAATATGATCAGGAGGTCTTAAAACGTGTATTTCCGTAAAATAAATTTTACAAAATTTTTTTTTCATTATGGGTACTTTGCTTATGTGCGCCTACATTGGTCGGAAAGTAAAAATGCCTGGGCAGTCGAGAATCTCGGCTCGAGAATCCAAATCGTATGCCGTTGACGGGAGGTCGGATTTCAGTTGTTTAGAGCGAGAAGGCAAATGTGAGCCTTTCTCTCTCGACTCCCACGAGGCGATCCGAAATTACTTCGGGCAGCTTCGGAGAATCGAGAAAGAGGGTTAGCGTCAGTTTGCCTTTGTCGACTTTCCGAAACTCCACGAGCTCCCGTACGCGTATCTGGCATGTGTGCGTGTGCACCCGGCGGTGCTTTTCTGGCATCTCTGGTTGTATTGATGGTGTATTCACATGAAACCTCGAAGGAAACAAAAATTGTGGGAGTGAACCAACTGTATAAGTGCGATAGGGATGTAAACACTCGTGAGCCTTCTTCTCTTGGATAGACTGTAAGTTATATTCCCTCACTCCCATTCCCAATCGGAGGAGAAATTCCCAAAAGTTCTTCTCGCCTGGTATCACTATTCGAGACTTTAACAATCGATTAAAGTCGATTACTTGTCTGTTCTACGATTGGGGATCAAAATGAAAATAATGCACAAATTTGTTTGTCATGAGTGTTATGCTGTAAATCATGTCGTTACTATGATTGTTCGTTAAATATCTTGCGTCTGTGTAAAGACATTTAAATTATTCATAAATTTAATGCACTTACTTTCAATTCTTGACAAAAACGCGCGTGCGATTTTTAGGTTATGTGCATAAGATGTACGCTTCTACGAGGAACTTGTGTTTATTTATCGTAATTTTAGGTAAGACAAGCCATGATAGTTTTTCCACGATTCACCAGTAGCAAGCAGATTTTAATTTTCTTCATTTGTTTAGCACAAATGATAAATGTCTTCGGTCGGATGGACAAATGCGAGTTAACACAAGCAATCCTTTTTAAAAATCCGGATCAAGGACCCGAGCCTGATCCAAACGAAGAAAAAACTGTAGAGGAGAATAAAACTGTTGAATCCAATGTGACAATGAACAATTCTACCTCTAACACCACTAAAGTTAATTGCTTGATGGATAAAGTTTATGGGCCAGTAGAAGTAAGATTTCAAAGTAGTTGAATATTTTATTTATAAAATATACAAAAATAATTATATATATTAACTGTTACAGCTTGTCAATGTAACCAGGCTAATGAAATTATTAATCTTAGAACCTGGCCTAACAAATAGAAGCATAAATAATAAGGAAAGTAAACTGTTACCAGGAACATGTGTAATAGTATTATTTTATGCAAGATGGTGTATATTTAGTAGTCAAGCTGCACCACATTTCAATGCATTACCACGTTCGTTTCCACATCTCAAAGCAGTAGCAATTGATGCTATAAAATACCAACAGTAATGCTTTAAACTGTTACATTACATTTGAAAGTAACATAATGAACATATTTCATGTAAAATTAACATTTTATTGTTCTTACAGCTTCAATGCCCAGTATGGAATTGTTGGCGTTCCCACACTGATGCTTGTTCACAATGGGAAACCAGTGGCAAAATTTAACAATACTGTCTACACTCTAGAATTTTTTGCAAGATTTATAACGCACATAACTAATCTACAACCAAATGGAACATTATATGTTACGTCTTCAGATTCTTCTGGTCCTGTTTCCAGTATACCTTCAAATGAAACAGATTATTGTCTAGTCCTTTCATGGGTCTTTATCGCTGCATGTGCTATTTATTTTACATTGCAAAGTAGATGGTGGCAGCGATTTGTAGAATTAGTCCAGAATACGTGGCGCGAAAGTAATGCACAACATGAGCATGCTGATTAAGACATTAAAAGAGACTATTTGTTGTTCCATGTAAAACTACATGGTTTAAAATACAAACTCGTGGTATTAAAAGATTAAATTACGTGATAATATTTGTGGTAATTGTTAATTAAGACAATGTAAATATACTCTAATAAATAAGTAGTATAAATATTGTTTAGAAAACTGGTTCATCATTATCCATAATACCTTGTATTATTTGATTTTGTATGTTAATTCATATATTAGTGTACAATAGCTTCGTATATATTTAAAAATAAAATAATCTTATCAAAATTTGCGATAAAAATTAATAATTCAATTATTAATAATACTTTTTTTAATATAAAGTCAAAAATTTGTCAATAAATAATTTGCCTTTAAAATGACAGGAAGTTTCGTAATTATAGGTTATTTAAACGGAACCTTATGTTCCACGCTCCTTTTGTCAATTGAGTATCCAATTCACTTTCAACTAGTATCAATAACTTCATATTGCAACACGTACAATATAATATATTCAAAAATCGAGGTACATACGATAGAATTGTGAATATTCACATCGCAGTAAAATGATAATGTATTTCGTAAATGAAGCTCGAATTTGACCTCGATAGTTCTACACTAAGCTGATATGTAATGGCCGACTTCGTGATTCACTTATCACTTCCCTAACTTCATGATTGTTGTGTGCGGCATTTGTTTGCGCTGAAGTTCGTCTCTAATGAGTTTTGTTATTGCGAGATCGAGGTGTTATTTATTTTCGTGTAACGTAATTGATTAGGAATAAGTAGACTTTGTTCGGGAAAATTAAGTCCTCTGTGGGAAAAATATGATATTGTTCTGTCTCTGGATACGTTTATGCAATTTTACTGATTTTTGTGATTCATCATCAGGTTAGGATCTTAACAGCTAGAAGCCGGCTCAGTTTTTTAATTAAGGCTAGAGTAAACGAACGTAAAAATCAAGTTAGGTTAATATTATAGTAGAGGGTCAGATTAGGGTCAACAAAGACCCCGTATAAGGTCAAATTTAAACGAAAAAGTTATGGGATCATTAAACCTTGTTTGTCCAATGTGTTGTGGTGAAACATTTAACAGTCCACAGTCATTAAAGTACCATTTATTAAGTATGACAGACAACCTATATTGTCCTGGTTGTTCCCAGCGTTCTGACTCGGTCATGGCACTCATTCAACATTTGGATCGGTGTGGACAAAGTGTTGATTCAGAAGAACCACCTGAATCAGAGCATGAACCTAGGCAAGAGACTCGTCAAGAATCAGAACCAGATACGGAGGTTTTAATGGTTTGAACCAAAATAAAAGTTTCTATGTTTGCAAGTATTTTAGTTTTTGCATGACAATTTTAATTTTAGAGCACAAATGTTGAAGAAATAGACCAAAGTTTTCTAGCAACTGTAAATGACAGTGGAATTATGATAGTTGGTGGGCCCCAAACAATACAAGTTGATGAAAATGGTGTGTAGAAATTTTAATTTAATATATGTTAATTCTGTTTATTTGATTATTCCTTCTAACAAAAATATCAGGAGAAATTAAAGTCATAGAAAAAATGGAAACTGAAGAAATAGAGCAAACACAAATGGAGAAAAATTCTCTAGAATTTGAGATAACTGAAAGAGTTCCTAATACCACTAACAAAGCAGAAGGAAAGTCTTTAATTCAAAATCAGCTAGTAACTATTACTGCTTCAGAGTCAGATGATAAAAACAGAAATAAAAATGTAATCACTATTTTACCCGATGGCTCAGAACTTCTTGATGGAAACACGGGTGCTTTGATAAATATGGATCATATAAATGATGTGGGTGAACTAGATGAAGATGGACTGTTGCATGTGAAGCAAGAACTTTGCGAGGTACAAATTAAAATATCCATTAAATACAGATGAAACTCTTATAAAGTACCAAATGCATGATGTTTCATGCTTACAGATGGAACCAGAAGCTGTTTATAGCTGTACTAGTTGTGACATGAGTTTTAATTCTGTTGTGGAACACATAAAACAATATCACGATGGACAAGAAGTATTACTTGAAATAGCTGATCAATTGGATGATTTACCTACAGTATCTGCATCTAATGCTTTAACATCAGAATCTGGAAATGTAGTTAACACGCGAAATAGAAAAGGCATGAATACTCTTCGTACAGAAGAATGCATAGACAGTGAAGGAAGACTGTATACACGAAAAGTAGTGCAAATAGAAAGGTTTTGGGACAGAACTGCAGCTCAAACACCGCTGCAATCTACAAAGGCACCAATGATTGAGAAGTTCTTTTCTAATGTGGAAGGAGTAAAAGTATGAGAAACCTTACAGTAACCAGCACATATTTGAACATCATGATACTCCATGCATTACAGTTTTGTATGCAAAATTAATATTGATTTAGCGAATTAATTCTTTTTAAATGAGTTAATATTTTTATAAGTATTTTTATATATTTACTTCAAATTTCGAAATTTTCATTACTTGCAGCAAATAATTCAATTCTTCTTAAAGTATCAAATTATGATTATTATGATTGAATATACCCAACAAATTACTGAAATTACCTATGTACATATATTCTTGGTGTAAAAATATTATTAAATAGATATTATTTCTTTTATTATTTATTATATTAATTCGTTAGTTTCATATTATGTTTATGTACAAAACACCATAATGTCTGAATATTAATGCGAGTTACTATACATCAGTGAGGAAAATCCTGGTCGCATTAATCTAAATGCACTGTCACCGCTAGCGGAGAGAGAACAATATTTAGAAATACATTATGTTTAGTGAAAGAATGCGGTTTTATGCGCATCTATCCTCGAATAGTAGGGCCAGGTTTTTTCACAGGATGTATTTTCTCTTAAATCCTAACAGCTGAATGTTATTAAATCATGAAAATTAATTACAGGTACGTGAGAAGAGATTAGCAGAAGCACCATTGAGAATGTACAGATGTAATCAGTGCCTTCAGCAGTTTTCAAAACTAGGAAATTTTCGAGTACATGCGTGTCTACACGGTCATAATCGTTGTGATAATTGTGATCAAACGTTCGCAACACCAAAAGCGTTACAGCTACACGCAAAGGTACATGAAGGTGAACCAGATCCAAATCAGAAAACTTTTGTGTGTGAAACCTGTGGTACAGAGTTTTGTTCGCACAAAAGCTTGCGTTTACATTCTCGAATGCACGCGCCAGTCAGAGCAAGACACGTTGACGCACCGGAGGGAACACCTAGTGCGACATTCACTTGCCCTGAGTGTGGTAATAATGACTTTCCATTTAGTCATGGTTCATTATCTGATTTTAGTAACTATTTGCTCTTATTACGTATTAATTATTTGTAGGTAAAACGTTAGCAGAATCATACAAAGAAGCACATATGTCATTGCATTCCGGTGACTCTGTAACGTGTACAGTTTGCAATAGAAAATTTGATTCTGCTGATAGTTTAGCGATGCATGCTGCGGTGCACACGGAATTTAGTCAATCTCATTCACCGACGCCACCTACCACAGAAACTACAACTGTTGAACCTCTAGAAAGTCAAAAGCCTTATCAATGTCAGCACTGTGGTCGTAGATTTACAAGACCTCATGAGAAAGTGAAACACGAGCGCATTCACACTGGAGAAAAACCACACGCGTGCGAAGTGAGTATAGCGAAAGAAATACAGTTCTTACAAAATTCTGATTCACATAAAAAAATAATCTATCGTAACAGGTGTGCGGTAAAACATTTCGAGTTTCCTACTGTTTGACCTTGCACATGAGAACACATACCGGAGTCAGACCTTACGGATGTCAACACTGTGGCAAGAGATTCAAAGCTTCTTCCGTATACAATCATCATTTACTCACACACGGAGAAGAGCGTGCTTACACATGCCCGTATTGTCCGAAAACTTTCAAAACACGTGTTCAATTAGCAGGCCACAAAAACAGTCATACAAAGCCTTTTCGATGCACAGAATGTTCTAGACCGTTTGCGTCACTTTACGCCGCACGTGCTCATATCCAAACTCACAAAAAAGACAATAATTTGAAGTTTAGTTGTTATATTTGTGGTGCATCATATGGTAGAGCATTTGCGCTGAAAGACCACTTGAAACAGCATGGTCAAGATGTACTAGCTCCGCCGGAGCCAGCTAGGGAGGAAGAAGTTCACGAAGGGGAAGATTTTTTGCTTACAGAAGAAGTTGAGGAGGATGAATTGGTTATCCCATCGCCACTTCCCGTTGCACAATCATCGGAAGCCGAAGACACGGAATGAGACTATGAAAGCTAGTCAAATATTTGTTATAAATTGTAGTTTAATATTGTTCAATATATCGATAAATATGATGACTGATGATTCCCTATTTTACGTAGTGTTCAAAAACTATCAACAAAATTTCTATTCACCCATTGAATTATTATAAAACTTTAGTTCTAAGGCTGAACAAGCGATATTCTAATATGAACTGCTGTGACTAGGATTGATAGTATTTGTTTGTAAATAACATACTACGGATTTATATATCTTCCTAGATATTATGCGAACAGAAAGTGTTAAATGCGAATATCAATTGTATTATGAAAAAAACTTATAGTTTTATTGTGCCTATTTAATATATTAAAGTAAATCAAATTTATATTATTTAATTGGTGATTTGTTTTAACAGTTGTTTTATTGTGGTTGTAATTACGAAACGATTTTTCGCTTCTTAATTTTTAACTATGTAATGATAATACCAACAAGAGTGCATAGTAAAATGAAATTACAAAATACAATTTTGGTTTTAGGTAGAAAGAAGAAAAAATCTAACAAAAATCAAAGATTAATTTTAACATTAATTTAATTTCTAATAGTGTTAAAATTTATATCTATAGAAATATAGGTGTATTTGTGTAAACTGTTTTATAAAGAATCAATAATTTTAATTAATTTTATTCATTTAAAAAGATAGTATTTTTTATCACTGAATGAAACAAATTCATTTATATATTGAAATCATAATTTGTATAGTTTCCATATATTAAAAAGAAGATATATTTTACCTTTTGAAAATTATAAGATATTTATCCGGATAATTCTGGATATGACTGATTAGAAAGTAATCTGCCAAGTACAAATAATACGAAGAATCTATTATAAAATATAAAATATGAAGAATAATACAACTAGACAAATTTTTCTTTTTCTTTAAACGTGCCAAATTTATATACTTGTATATAAACAAAGATGAATTACTTCAACCATGGCGAAAATTTATTATACATTATTGTACGAAGTATAAATGTCTGTATAGAATACTTTCGTGCACTTTGTGTACACGTTTGTAATTAAATAAAACATAAGAAATAAAAACATTGTTCAAATAATCAGTGATCCATCTACAATCTAGATTTTTTCTTTAAGCTTAATATTTCTAGAGTTCATCAGCAACTTCGTCGATAGAGCTGTGCAAACAGGCTTACTTTTAATGCTAATGGACCATCTGTTGTACCTAGATTACGTCTTGTACCAGTACTCTATCAGAATTCATGTCGTTTTTGCGGTATAATAACATGGAGTTTCTAGATTTTCTGAATAGAAGTATTATTTTAGACGTCCAATGGAATTATCATGTAAAACACAAGTACGAAGTCACCACTATTAATTCGGAAGTATGACTTTTGATTAAACAATTTACCCTATGATGTATTTGCGATATAACTGATGAATTGGTGAATTCTTAGTGGGAAGACATCGACACTAGCAAGCATCAGTTTCCTTCGGAAATTTGGGAAATAAGACCTACGTGGGAAGTGATTCTGAAAATTCTCAGTACTTTACCAATCATCATAATTGGATCATTAGCCAATAGCGGTTTAATCTACGTGATAGTCAAGGAAAAGTCTCTGCGGACTACAACAAATCTCTTAATTGTGAATATGTGTATTGCAGATCTGGCCACTTGTTTGATATGTCCATGGATGTTTTTCTGCATAGACATATTTCAGAACTATATTTTGGGGGATATTGCTTGTCATTTGGATGGATTACTGGTGCATGCTCTAACTCTTGTAGCTGTTTTTAATTTGAGCGCAATCAGTTATGATCGCGTTTCGGCGATTGTCTTCAACTGTTCTGGAAAACTGACAAGAAGGTGGTATTATAAAATATCAATAGCATCAAAAGTTTATACAAAGGACGTGTATACATCGTTATACTTTTATGTTGAAGGACGACACGTATTTTACTATTTGCTACTTGGATTTCTGGTATAGTTGTTGCCCTTCCCTTAGCCTATTTTCGACGATATTATGAAAGGCAATGGAAAAATTATTTAGAAACATATTGCACTGAGGACACCGCGCTGGTCTATCCATACTGGCATATTTTTGCGGGTTTGAGTGTTTGGGCACCATTAGCCATTATGGCAATATGTTATTCAGCTATTCTTATCAAGGTATTAGTTTACATTCTTTTTGTGTCTAATATAAAACTATAATTTTGTACAATCTATTACAGTTAGATCGCTATGAATCACAAGCATTGAGGAGCAAATATCCTATTATAATAAAATACAAAGGAAGAGTAGCACAAATCCTGGCATTTATAGTTTTGGCATTCATCATATGTCGTGCACCGTTCACTGCTTTAATAATCAGAAGGGCACAATTACTAAAGGAAACACCTAAACCTGGACAAGCAGAAGCTATGTACCCACTCTGGTAAATATTTCTCTAAAGCTGTGGGGCACACGAGCGTAAAAACGACGTGCGTTGCAACGGACGTCGATTTCCCGACCGTTACAACTCCATTCACACAAGCGTTGCTACTTTTGCGTCAGTTGGCCAAGAAACGGCAGAAGATTTTGTAATAAAGACACACATATTTCATTCCACGTTGCAGATATTTTATTTTTATCTTTGCAGTCCCCCTTAGAGGTGTTCCATAATAACTCTCTTTTTTGGACTTCATTGATTAACAATTCTCCATCAACAATATTACCGGTCATTTTTGCGTAAGGCATGAAATTTAACGAAATAAGGCTAAATGTAGAACTATCACGATAGCCACCTAAGAAGTTCGACGCTCGTGTGGTCTGCTTCATTTGTTTCAAAACAAAGGAAAACGTGCCTCGACGTATCCCAACGAGCGTTCTAGCATAAATAGATACATAGGAACGTCGATGGAAAATCAACGCACGTTGCAACGGACGTTGAAAGCGACGCACGTTCGCAGTTTGTGGTCTCTAATATACAATAATGTATTTCTACAACGGACGTTGTAACGTCCGTCGCAACGCATGTCGTTTTAACGCTCGTATGCCCCCAACCTAAAACATGAAGTAGTATAAATCTATACATGTATACAGGGTTTTTGGCCACCACTGGGAAAAATTTTAATGAGGGATTCTAGAGGCCAAAATAAGACGAAAATCAAGAATACCAATTTGTTGATGGAGGCTTCGTTAAAAAGTTATTAACAATTATTATTTTCGGTTGCGGGGGTCAATTACAATCATTTTTGGTGAATACACATGCCCCCGAAATCCTATCTATTTTCGAGAAAAAAAATCGGGTAGGTGCAGAAATTTTTCGGCGAAAAAAGGTTTTCAAATCGTTCTGGAAAAATTATTTTCGGTTGCGGGGGTCAATTACAATCATTTTTGGTGAATAGACATACCCCCGAAATCCTACGCATTTTCGAGAAAAAAATCCAGTACGGGCGGAACTTTAAACGTTAATAACTTTTTAACAAATTGGTATTCTTGATTTTCGTCTTATTTTGACCTCTAAAATCCCCGATTAAAATTTTTCTCAAGAGTGACCGAACACCCTGTGTATAAAATGAAAGGTCTGACTCACTGACTCATCAACGCCCAGGCTAAGCCCTTGGACATAAAAAGCTGAGGTTTCCTTTATGATGTATACAAATAATAAGAAAGGATATTCCGAAACTCAACCCCTAAAGGGGTGGAAAGGGGTTGCAACGTTCGTATGAAGAATATTTTATTTGTGGTCGGATTTACTTGAAACTTGGTCTTAATGCTCTTTGACATAATTAATCACACTTATTCCGATTCTTTAAAAAATTCAACCTCTGAAGGGGCGAAAAGGGGTTGCAACGTTTGTATGGGACATATTTTGTTAGTGGTCGGATTTACCTGATACTTGGTCTAAATGCTTATTGATACACTTATTTCGCATTAATGTTGTCTTATTTCTGTAAATGGATCTAGAAACTTCAAATTTAACATGTAAGTACGTAATTATTATCTTATCACTAAACCGTTGGAATGGTGTAAATACGCCTAAATATCGGTATGGGTGTCGTTATAAAGGTCTTTTGAGACGTTAATTACGAAAATGGTATCAATTTTGAAATGTAAGATGGCGACATGACATAAAATTAAAACTCTATAGAGGTGAATGGGGGCTTAAAAGGTTTTATATTGAAACAATATCTATTTCCGAGGGAACTAAACGGTTTCCTGTACGAGCGAAGCCGTGGGCAAAAGCTAGTAATACTATAATTTGCATTGCAGGTATATTAGCAGATACCTGGTATTGGTTAATGCAGCAGTAAATCCTTTATTATATGGCTGTAGCAGTAGTTCTTTAAAAAAAGAATTAGCATTGTGCCCTGTTATATCTTGGCTTATCCGTAAAAAGATACAGGAGGAATTGAAACCATGTAGTGTTTCATTATTAAAATCGGACCGTTTTCATTGTTTAAGGCCACGATCTCCTTGTATACGAATTAACTATAGTGAAAGAAAAATACCAAACATTTCATCTACTATCCATATGCACAAATTTACATTCTAATACAATTTAATTTGATATTGTAACTACAATAGTATCAATAAACGAATGCATGATAAATAATTTATTACATAGTACAGCAAGAGCAGAATAAATATATTACGAAATATCTTCTAATAAATTTACAAGGCGTTTACTTTTAAGGGTGATTCTACAAGTCAGATTAAAAGAAACACCAAAAATAAAAAGATTATTTTAGTCTTCGTGTCTAAATTAATAATGCTGAAAATATGCTAAAAAATCAAAATTTCTTTGTTTCTTTTTCTTTACAGAATCAGATGGAGAAACTCAATAAATATTATTTTTTTAAATTATGGTTTAAAAAGTAATCATGAAAGGTGCAAAATATATTTTTCTATAACAATAAGTTTTTCAAAATTTTTGTTAATACACTACTTTCTTCATTGAAATGTAAAAATATCGCGAACACAATTTCGTTATTCTTCATTTTCGTCTTATTATAACTTGTAGAATCACCAACTAAAAAGATTACCATCTGTATGTAACCACTCTATATAAAATCTCTTGCAACAACGCGCTTATTTATTTTTGGGACTGTACTTACATTTGGGAAATACAAAACCGTAATGCTAACAATAAAGTAAAATAGAAAACATATATTTAAATATTAAGCACTTCTGTTTAAAATATTGAATTATCATCTGTCCTTTTACGAGTAAAAAATGAAAATGCTCAGATACCTGAATATTTGAAATGGATTATTTAATTGTTACGTTTTTAAGAGTGTCAGTTGTAAGTTTCCCACCGCTTGCAGTGAATAAAAGATTTCCGCTCCAAGATGCCTCTCCATTACCATTTACTACAAGATCAACCTGTATGAAAAATTAAATTTTAATGGATTATACGCGTGCAACTTTTGATTTCATAATACAAAAAGTAATAAAAGTACTTGTAATTTTTCCCACACTTTCTTCTTTGGATTAAGTACAGCATCTGGTGATCCATCTTCATATCCTTCCACAACAATTTTTTCGCCCGGAGTACTATCTACTGGGGGTCTCAATGGTTCAACTTGTTTTGTAGGTAAATCTCTATAATTAAAGTGAGATTAAAGAAAATGTATGATGCAATGAAAAAAAGCCATTAATTGAACTGAAACATACACTGATGCACATAGAACCATTCCATGAGACTGTATGCCTCTCAGATTTGCTGGTTTCAAGTTTGCTAGAATAACTACCATTCTATCTTTCATTTCTTCCAATGGTACATAATTTACAAGACCGCTGACTATTGTACGAGGCCCAGTAGATTCCCCTAAATCTATTTTTTCTACATAAAGTGAATCCGCATCAGGATGTTTTGATACTTCAACTATCTTCCCAACTCTAATGTCTAGCCGAGCTGGTGTTAATTCTTCTACAGCTTCTAAATGTTTAACACAAATTTCATATTGTTGTTTAACCTAATAAGTCGTCATTCAATTGTCTTATTTTATATTTTAAATATTACTTTGCTTTTGTGGAGGAGAATATGCGCGACTCGCCAAAGATTGTAACTTTGAATTTGCCTCAAATTCTTTTCTAATTGGACCCAAAAGTTTGTTAATGTAAACTTCAGTTGCATTTTTTAGATCCCCAGGATGAATTTCTTCTTTAGCGAATGCATTCTCCAAATCCTCGTATTTGTCAAACGATATATCTCCACCTACGCACGAATACTCATTGTTGATAAAACCTTATATTCCAATAAACTGGAGGAAATGTTGAAAGTTATACACACCAAATTCAGAAGTTCTTGGTACGTTAAAAGATTCTCCTTCTTTTAACAAACAATATATAACATGCTTGATAAATGAAAGAATTCCATTGTTGGTAACATTGCCAGGTTCACAAAATGCTTTCTTTAACTTCTTTTTAACTGCTGCAGGATTGTCTAAAAGATCAATCTTGGAGTCATCCTCGGAGGAGGACATTTTTGATCCCAGCAATCCAGGAACTAAAATAAAACATGTTTTTTATTGTTCTAGCTTTAATAGATATATTTTACTTTTAATATTTTGGCATTATTATATATACTCATTGGATTCATTAAATGGATGCGCTTTTCATATCCAAGCAGTGGCAAATACTTTTCTGAGAAAGTAAAGATTTTTCTTTGGTCTACACCACCAAATTGAGCATCAACCTTAAGGTACTCCTCATCCAAAGCTTGTAATCCTGGATATAATAATCCAGAGAGTAAAGGATTAGCAACTTGTTTAACTACTTCAGCACCAGCTTTTTTTGCATCGTGTTCAGTTACAACAGAAGTTAAACGATAAACATCCAACGTATATTCCCTTGAGCAAGAGATTAAATTTAATTAATACATCTTTTAATTTATTTAATATATTTGTAAGTGATTTCTTACTTGGACAATTGATAATCAGTTCCTGTAACAAACTTTAGTTTGTCTAAAGGTACATCAATAGACTTGAGCATTGCTTTGATAATTGCTTTGTAATACTGAGTACGAACTTCAAGAAGTTCCCAAGGTGCCTTCATGTTATCTAAGTATGCATGAAGATCAGCAAATAATATAGTAACTTCTGCTCCAGCTCTTAAAAAGTCTGCTATTTTGGACATTGGTGTAAAGTAGCCAATATGGGGTTTGCCAGTAGTCGCAGTACCCCAATAGATTTTTACATCTCGCTGCTTTAAAATACTTTTAAGTTTTTCATCACCAAGCCACTCAGCCAAATTTCTAGTGATGAGTTCATATTTTTCTTCCCACTTTAATTCTACCATTTTTGTCACTCTATTTAAACAGTTTATAAAATATTTAATAAGTAAAAAAACTCAATTCTTTAATCAAATGACACCAGTATGCCGACCACGTGTCTAACAAACTTGTCAAACGTATGGACATAACCACTTAATGCATAATCAGATTTATATCTTTATTTTTTCTTATTACAATATTTTAATAGCGGATAAAATCAATCTAATACTATGATCTTACAACAAACACAATTTTATTGTTACAAAACGGTTAAGACAAGTAAATATAAAATGATTCAATACGAACAAATGCTTTGGCAGCTATTGAGAATAAAGTGACTTAAAATTACGATTATAACAAATTATTACCGATAACTGTTTATCGGTAATATTAAATAGTTGAATATTCCAATGAAACTAATTACACTGTGTAATTTCGATTCGAATTCCAAAATTTCGTGTAGCGTGAAATCACACGGATCTGACGAATCGCAGGCATATGAATATGTCCTAAGGTACAATCGACCAGACTAATTTGTGCCGCCTAGTGAAGAGTAGTACACAAAGATGATACGTACCACGTATTGACATTAGTTCTTTTCAGGAACTGCAGTAACGACATCTATGAACATTTATTCTTATATTCGCTTTATAACTTTATATCAAGGTAAATACAACAGAGTACTTACATCATAGATGCCAGAAAAGCACCGCCGGGTGCACACGCACACATGCCAGATACGCGTACGTGAGCTCGTGGAGTTTCGGAAAGTCGACAAAGGCAAACTGACGCATGCCCTTTTTCTCGATTCTCCGAAGCTGCCCGAAGTAATTTCGGATCGCCTCGTGGGAGTCGAGAGAGAAAGGCTCACATTTGCCTTCTCGCTCTAAACAACTGAAATCCGACCTCCCGTCAACGGCATACGATTTGGATTCTCGAGCCGAGATTCTCGACTGCCCAGGCATTTTTACTTTCCGACCTATGTAGGCGCACATAAGCAAAGTACCCATAATGAAAAAAAAATTTTGTAAAATTTATTTTACGGAAATACACGTTTTAAGACCTCCTGATCATATTTTAATTATTGAAAAAAAGAAATTTTTTTTTATTCCCATGTATGAGCACACATATGTATATTATTAATACGATTGAATATAAATAGCTGAATGAATTTAAATGAAACTTTACATTTAAGTTTTATGTTCTCATTTCAAAGGCGTGTGGACGGATTCAAATACGTGAACACTAAACGTAACGATGTAATTATATTATTTAATATTTACTAACTATTTAACATAAAGAACATAAAAGAAAGACATAAAACGTAAACGTAAAACTGTGATTGCTCTCGACTAACGTTCGATACAGAGTGACGTTCCTGCAGTCAAAGTCGACCCTTCCTTATTCCTATCTTATAATAATGATCTAAACAAAACGCACGTTCGAGACGCAGTTTCTAAAACGTATTTCAGCTTAAACCTAAACACCTCACTCGATACCTACTCTAGCTTAGACTAAACACTCCTATCGACGCAAACGATAACGGTTCTCCTAGCCACACACATACACTCCTTACAGATTATACCTCTTGTTTCATAGTTGTTCCGATATATAGGCATAATGTATATAAAATCTTTTAAATGTTTCATATAAATCTTAGGACGAATTAAATGTTGCAGTAACTTTTATAAGACAGGGTCTTTAGATTTATTACGGCACACACCTTATTCGGAATTTCGTTACACTCTTGGAGTTACACCTGCTCTCGATTATGCTACGCTTATTCTTATCCACGCTGCTAGGCACGCCGCCTGTTTATATACATTCTCTCTCTCTCTCATTCACACTCGTCTCATTCACTCGTCTTCGCATTCGTACAATGTCGCGGGGTTTTCAAACAGTCCACAGTTCGGCCGTCCTGAGTCGATCAACGCCCTCGTTGCTGGATCATGGTTAATCGGTTTCTAATCCCATTTGGCGTCGTGTAACGGGACGTCGGTAATTCCCTGCCTTAGCTACCATTTTCATTCGGTCCGCTGAGATTATGCCACTGTATTCTCTGTTGCTCTGCTGTTCGCCTTCAATGTCGGCTACAAGATACCTGTCGTTGCCTAGAACCTTTTTAATTTCATAGGGCCCGCGGTATTTAGGGCTAAGTTTGCGACTTCCGCCGGTCGCTGTGGCCTCGCTTCGGATAAGAACGATATCTCCTTTGTCGTACAAACGCGCTTTTCTTTTATGTAAGTCATACTGTTCGCGCATACGATCGCGGTTCTCTTCCAGGAGTTCCGCAACGTTTCGACGCTCCACCTCGTTTCCTAAAGTTGAGTTAAGTTCTCTAATCTCGCGAATCAACGGGTTATCATTCGGTCCTGACACTTGATACGCCAATACGACCTCGAACGGGGTGCGTTGCGTGACCCTGTGGCGCGTGTTGTTTATTGCAAATTGTATTTCGTGTAGCCGGAGGTCCCAATCGTCGCAATCCACCCCTTTCGTGGTCGTCGCCAAGCAGTGCAATATTACCCTATTTAAACGCTCGATTTGACCATTCCCTCTTGGCGTCGCAGTTGCAATTTTTACGTGCGTTATTCGGAGTTCTTCGCAAAATTCTTCGAACGCCTTCGCGGTGAATGCGGTGCCACGATCCGAAATGACACGCTCGGGCCGTCCGTAGTGTGCCAACACTTCGCGCAAAAATTGTATCGCGTCGTTTGCGCCGCTGTCTTCTACTGCCTTCAGAACGGCGTATTTGCTAAAACCGCAGATTAGCGCAATGATATATCGGTTATTCGCTGTCGTAACTCTAAAAGGCCCTAAGTGATCTATGTGTACGCTATGGAAGGGTCGATCTCCCTTCGACAGTGGGTGTAGCAACCCTTCCTTTTTCCCTGTCGGCGTTTTATAATATAGACATGGAACGCATCTATTTACATAACGGGTTACAAAATCTCGCATGTGAGGGAAATAATATGTTTCTTCTAATTTCGCCAGTGTTTTGTCCACGCCGAGGTGTGCGACTGCACGGTGTGCATCGGATACTACATCAAATCTTACATCGGTTGGAACGTATAATCTCCAGATTCCTCGGGTGGTCTCGTATACGCGCGCCTTATACATAGTGAATTGCTTATGCGTTTTCTGATCCCCTGCTTCTAATTGGTCGCGGATTTTTAGAATGAGCGGATCCGCCCGTTGCATTGCCGCAACCCAGTCGGTGGTGATGTCAACCCCTAAAACGGGTAGTCCTGCTAGTGGTACGTCCTCGCCTGGTTCGACGGGGTTTCTACTGAGTGCGTCCGCGACAGAATTTTGTTCCCCCTTATGGTACTCGATTCGGTAATTGAATTCGGATAGCTTGAGAAACCATCTCGCGATTCGTGGGCTCATCTCGCGCTTGCCTTCTAATAGTTTTAGACTATTACAATCAGTGCGTATCACAAATTCAATACCGATTAAATATACCCGAAACCTTTCTAATGCGCAGACAATTGCTAGAGCTTCCAGCTCATACGAGTGGTATTTCGATTCTTCCGGCGTCGTCTTTCGACTATAATAACTTATTGGGTGCCATTTCCTGTCGGGTTGTTTCTGCAGTAATACCGCCCCGAGTCCTCCACTACTCGCGTCCGTTTGAACTTCGATCTCCGCAGTAGGATTATACATAGCTAAAACAGGCCTCGACAGAAGCCTTCGTTTTATTTCCCGGAACGCGGTGTCTTGGTCTGCTCCCCAGTTAAACGCCCTACCCTTTTTCAACAAATCTGTGATTGGATTCATAATAACGGCGAAATTTCTAATGAAACGTCTGAAGTAATTCGCTAAGCCTACGAAGCTCCTCACGGCTTTCACATCTCCCGGAGTAGGGAACGACTCAACGCTTCGGAGTTTTCTGCTACCCGGTCGTATCACGCCTGTCTGTATCTCGAATCCGAGGTATTCGAACTTGGTTTTCAAAAAGTGACATTTCTCTAGCTTTATTGTCAAATTCGCACTCCTCAGCGCCTCGAAAACCTGCCGTAGTCTCTCAAGCCCCTGCTCTATGTCTTTTGAAGGTATCACGATATCGTCGAGGTACGCCATGGCTACGCGGTATAATAATTTAGCTAAAACTACATAGATTAATCTCTGGAAAATAGCCGGGGCATTGCAAAGCCCGAAGGGCATACGCTTAAACTGGAAATGCCCATCCGGCGTGGTGAAGGCTGTTTTTTCGCGTGACTCTTTGCTCATTGGCACCTGAAAGTAACCGCTAAATAAATCTAAACTAGTATAATACATGTTTCCCTGAAGCTGATCCAGCTGATCGTCAATTCTCGGCAACGGATGCTTGTCTCGTACGGTGTTTTTATTTAAAGCGCGGTAGTCTATGCACATTCTGACTTCCCCGCTCGTCTTTCTTACCAAGAGTACCGGACTCGCGAATGGCGACGCGCTATCTTCGATGATATCCGCGTCCTTGAGTTCGGATATCGATCCCACTTCTGAAATTGTTGCAGTAACTTTTATAAGACAGGGTCTTTAGATTTATTACGGCACACACCTTATTCGGAATTTCGTTACACTCTTGGAGTTACACCTGCTCTCGATTATGCTACGCTTATTCTTATCCACGCTGCTAGGCACGCCGCCTGTTTATATACATTCTCTCTCTCTCTCATTCACACTCGTCTCATTCACTCGTCTTCGCATTCGTACAATGTCGCGGGGTTTTCAAACAGTCCACATAAATTTTATAAACTTTTTCTCTATCTTCTCTAGAAAAGAAAACATTAAATGAAATCTTATACATTACATGCTTACTTAAATCGCATTGAAAACGAATACTACAAATGTTTTAGAATAATGTGCAAAATGTGATTGCGATTTTCGCTAAGACAAATTGAAAACTCGTTTCTAACAAGGAAAAGTTGGAATGGTACCAGGTTTTGGGTTAGGTTTTACTTTGAGATATTATTAAAGTTATTACAGGTACTTATTTTCAGAAATAGAACTATGTTTACCACTAGTTAGCGTGTCGTGAGTGATGAGGTCTTTGCCTGCAAGTTCCGAACTTCTTCTGCTCTGCTGGTTCGAACCCTGCTTGAACTTTTTTTTTTATTTTTTCAATCATACTTTAATCGTACACTAAATATGACATTATATTTTTGTCTGACCTTCGAATATTTTTTTTTAAAGTTAAATTTAACCGATTACATTTAACATATGTTATTTTCAATGTACGAAGTACATGAATCTGGATGGTACTTTTCACAAAAACAGTCAAAACATAAAAATTTCAAGCACCACGTACATTTACTGAAAGTTTTGTTTTCACAGAAATTACAAAATTTTGTATTTAACTCTGATGGAAAGGCCGCTTCATTTACATTGATAAAATGTGAACGATTTTCGGATAGTCGTACCTTGTAGCTCGTACTTTTTACCTTATACTTCAGTTAAAAAGGGATATAGCTGGGAAAAACAGTTTTATGACATTACCTGCTAACTTATGTTACTGTTCTACAATGAAACGCTATGTTTTGTACCTTTAAAAATATTCGACTATGTCCTTTTAAAATTTAAGATGCAACCCATACTTTGTATTAAACTGGCAAACGGGATCACTTTTCCTTTGTTTCTAGTTAGTTCTATTTAGTTTGTCATAACAAATTGATACGGTTATCTCAAAACAATCGAGGAAAATCATTATTAATTAATTTCTGCAATTATTAATTCTACTGTTTTGTTTATGTTATAAAAGTAAGAACTCTTCTTATTGAAAAATACCACAGCGTGCACAATACTGGTAAAGAGTGGAATCTCATTTTAATTTATTAATTTTCAATCTTAAAGTATTTTGATTTTCAAAAATCGTATTAATAATATACATATGTGTGCTCATACATGGGAATAAAAAAAAATTTCTTTTTTTTCAATAATTAAAATATGATCAGGAGGTCTTAAAACGTGTATTTCCGTAAAATAAATTTTACAAAATTTTTTTTTCATTATGGGTACTTTGCTTATGTGCGCCTACATAGGTCGGAAAGTAAAAATGCCTGGCCAGTCGAGAATCCAAATCGTATGCCGTTGACGGGAGGTCGGATTTCAGTTGTTTAGAGCGAGAAGGCAAATGTGAGCCTTGCTCTCTCGACTCCCACGAGGCGATCCGAAATTACTTCGGGCAGCTTCGGAGAATCGAGAAAGAGGGCATGCGTCAGTTTGCCTTTGTCGACTTTCCGAAACTCCACGAGCTCACGTACGCGTATCTGGCATGTGTGCGTGTGCACCCGGCGGTGCTTTTCTGGCATCTCTGACTTACATATATAGAAAAAGCAATAAACACATCTGTAGCATTTAGGGCAAAAGAGCTCCAGGCTCCAGGTAGCGCTGCCAGCGTGGATCGTCCTCAGGGATGTTGACGTGGTCAGGAAGTTGGAGTGGTACCACTAGCCAGGTCGGTGTCGCCGAATATTTAATTTTATTCATGTATTAATCGTTATGTTTATCCATTGTTAATTATTACATTCATTCAGGTCTTAGAGAGTAGCATAAGAATGCTCCTGGGCGCGAAGTCTCGACCAGCTACTCAGCCAGATACTCGGGGATTCCGAGTATTGTAAGAAGACTCAACACGAGGTGGTGGCCTCCCACTCCTCTGGTTACTCGGAATTAAGCAAGAAGTGTTAAATAAAAAGAAGAGTCTCCTCTCAAGAAGGTTTGCAAAATTCTCACTCGAAGTTCACTAAGTTCACTACTAATTCACCCGGTTAACTTTGTTAAATAATAGTTAATAGGCCGCGACGTCGCGAATCATTTATGTACTTCAGAGTTGTGCAAGGGCTCATATCTGACAAATAAATCACAGTAATCTCATTTTATTGGTAATTAATTAATCCCTTTTCCCCAATCCAATTCTCTGAATGGCAACAGCATTTTTATCAAACATTAAATAGAGTCTTTTAGTATTCTCTTATTCAGTGGGTTATTGAGAGTCAAAGCCCGTCCACAATGTTTAAAAGAATACTCAAAGATCACAGCATATCTTACTATTCTACTGGGCTACTGAGCATCGCAGCCTGTTTGGGAAAATAGTAGCGAATCACCGTATTCTTTATAATTCAGATGCTAAAGAGAACCCGCCGTTCCGGTCGACGCCAGCAAATTCGCCGTCTTACGATACTCTTGAACCGGCTGGTAAACGCCGACCAGCAACTGCTCGAAGTCTGGGCTTTGACAATTGTTACCGCGAATTTCGTCGTCCACCCGCAACGCAGCCTTGTCGCAGGACCCGCGACGCCAACCTGTACGTGGGAAAGGAGGCCGAAAGAGGGCTGGCGGGTAGTGTCGGACTCTTACCGACTAAAACCCCACGGTGACCATCTTCAGGCGCTTGGTGGGGGCCGGGAACTCTAGTGACACATTACAGAGTCCTCTGTCGCGCCCAGTGATGCCAGAAAAGCACCGTCGGGTGCACACTCACACATGCTAGATACGCGTACATGAGCTCGTGGAGTTTCGGAAAGACGACAAAGGCAAACTGACGCATGCCCTCTTTCTCGATTCTCCGAAGCTGCCCGAAGTAATTTCGGACCGCTTCGTGGGAGTCGAGAGAGAAAGGCTCACATTTGCCTTCTCGCTCTTAACAACTGAAATCCGACCTCCCGTCAACGGCATACGATTCGGATTCTCGAGCCGAGATTCCCGACTGCTCAGGCATTTTTACTTTCCGACCTATGTAGGCGCACATAAGCAAAGTACCCATAATGAAAAAAAATTTTGAAATATTTATTTTACGGAAATACACGTTTTAAGACCTCCTGATCATATTTTAATTATTGAAAAAAAAGAATTTAAAATTTTTTTTTATTCCCATGTATGAGCACACATATGTATATTGTTGTATGACTAACTCATAAGCCAACATAGATACCGCACTAGAATCATCCTTACACAAACATCCCAGTCATAGGTTCCAAACTCCAGCCTTTCTAGCCTCCTGTACCCGCTTACTCATCCTGTACCCGGTTACTCATTCCGTACGCCACCATTGTCACCCTCAAATATATAAAGGACGCACATTTTTGGACTCAAGTCAGATCTCTGTAGTTTGTACTAACGTGCGGAACTTGCCGTAACGATCGAATAAAACCACCAGTCTCTCTAGTAAAGTGTTGTTCTTAATCCCGCAACCCGGGATCCAACAATATTATTAATACGATTGAGTATAAATAGCTAAATGAATTTAAATGAAACTTTACATTTAAGTTTTATGTTCTCATTTCAAAGTCCGGTTAGACTTTGACTATAATCAGTCCATGGATAATAATGATTATACCTCTTGTTTCATAGTTGTTCCGATATATGTATAGGCATAATGTATAAAAAATCTTTTAAATGTTTCATATAAATCTTAGGACGAATTAAATTTTATATATGTTATACAGATGCGTAGAATGGAATTAGGAATTAAGAAATACGCAGGGTATTCGTATACATGCTTTATTCCCGTTCTTTCAGCGTCGGAAAAACAAATGAGCCCGTCCTGGGCCTAGACCCTCGCCTTTGTCGTCAGCCTTCTCCCCCATCGGTAGGGGTGGGAGTGTTGACGGACGAAGGCCAGACGCGGTCCCTTGCCAGCGCCTCGGCTTGGGCCTCGCCTTTTCCCGATGCCTTACATATAAAAAAAATTATATAAACTTTTTCTCTATCTTCTCTAGAAAAGAAAAAATTAAATGAAATCTTATACATTACATGCTTACTTAAATCGCATTGAAAACGAATACCACAAATGTTTTAGAATAATGTGCAAAATGTGATTACGATTTTCGCTAAGACAAATTGAAAACTCGGTTCTAACAAGGAAAAGTTGGAATGGTACCCGATTTTGGGTTAGGTTTTACTTTGAGATATTATTAAAGTTATTACAGATACTTATCTTCAGAAATAGAAATACACTCAACAACCAGCGTGGCGTGAGTGATGAGGTCTTTGCCTGCAAGTTCCGAACTTCTTCTGCTCTGCTGGTTCGAACCCTGCCTTGAACTTTTTTTTTTTATTTTTTCAATCATACTTTAATCGTACACTAAATATGACATGTATTTTTGTCTGACCTTCGAATATTTTTTTTTAAAGTTAAATTTAACCGATTACATTTAACATATGTTATTTTCAATGTACGAAGTACATGAATCTGGATGGTACTTTTCACAAAAACAGTCAAAACATAAAAATTTCAAACACCACGTACATTTACTGAAAGTTTTGTTTTCACAGAAATAACAAAATTTTGTATTTAACTCTGATGGAAAGACCGCTTCATTTACATTGATAAAATGTGAACGATTTTCGGATAGTCGTACCTTGTAGCTCGTACTTTTTACCTTATACTTCAGGTAAAAAGGGATATAGCTGGTGTTACATGGTAACAATAGTAATTATAAAGGGACCCATGTACGCCCGTCTTGAGGTCCAAAGAAACAGTGCCGTGTGCAACTGATTCGGGCTGGGTGCAAAATCGATCGACTGCACGTGTCGCGGAATGTTCTCGGTCCTCGTGGGACGAGCCGAGAACTTTTGCACCCGGCGCGAGGGACAACCAAAAGACGATCGGAACCAGGACTATATAGTACAGGGCCCCGATCGCCGACCAGCAGTCTTAACAAGTAACTCAAGAGAGACGGAACAAAAAAAAGACCGCACTGTATAGATTAATAAATTTCAACATAGTTAATTGCCTTTCAATACTTGCACCAAACACAAATATTTAAGCGGTATTAAGTTACCGCTTAAAGCGTATCACCGATCCAATAAGTTAAGTGTACGCGTTGAACAGCTGGGAAAAACAGTTTTATGACATACCTGCTAACTTATGTTACTGTTCTACAATGAAACGCTATGTTTTGTACCTTTAAAAATATTCGACTATGTCCTTTTAAAATCTAAGATCCAACCCATACTTTGTATTAAACTGGCAAACGGGATCACTTTTCCTTTGTTTCTAGTTAGTTCTATTTAGTTTGTCATAACAAATTGGTACGGTTATCTCAAAACAATCGAGGAAAATCATTATTAATTAATTTCTGCAATTATTAATTCTACTGTTTTGTTTATGTTATAAAAGTAAGAACTCTTCTTATTGAAAAATACCACAGCGTGCACAATACTGGTAAAGAGTGGAATCTCATTTTAATTTATTAATTTTCAATCTTAAAGTATTTTGATTTTGAAAAATCGTATACCCAAAATCGGGTACCATTCCAACTTTTCCTTGTTAGAACCGAGTTTTCAATTTGTCTTAGCGAAAATCGTAATCACATTTTGCACATTATTCTAAAACATTTGTGGTATTCGTTTTCAATGCGATTTAAGTAAGCATGTAATGTATAAGATTTCATTTAATTTTTTCTTTTCTAGAGAAGATAGCGAAAAAGTTTATATAATTTTTTTTATATGTAAGGCGTCGGGAAAAGGCGAGGCGCTGGCAAGGCACCGCGTCTGGCCTTCGTCCGTCAACACTCCCACCCCTACCGATGGGGGAGAAGGCTGACGACAAAGGCGAGGGTCTAGGCCCAGGACGGGCTCATTTGTTTTTCCGACGCTGAAAGAACGGGAATAAAGCATGTATACGAATACCCTACGTATTTCTTAATTCCTAATTCCATTCTACGCGTCTGTATAACATATATAAAATTTAATTCGTCCTAAGATTTATATGAAACATTTAAAAGATTTTTTATACATTATGCCTATACATATATCGGAACAACTATGAAACAAGAGGTATAATCATTATTATCCATGGACTGATTATAGTCAAAGTCTAACCGGACTTTGAAATGAGAACATAAAACTTAAATGTAAAGTTTCATTTAAATTCATTTAGCTATTTATACTCAATCGTAATAATAATATACATATGTGTGCTCATACATGGGAATAAAAAAAATTTCTTTTTTTTCAATAATTAAAATATGATCAGGAGGTCTTAAAACGTGTATTTCCGTAAAATAAATTTTACAAAATTTTTTTTCATTATGGGTACTTTGCTTATGTGCGCCTACATAGGTCGGAAAGTAAAAATGCCTGGGCAGTCGAGAATCTCGGCTCGAGAATCCAAATCGTATGCCGTTGACGGGAGGTCGGATTTCAGTTGTTTAGAGCGAGAAGGCAAATGTGAGCCTTTCTCTCTCGACTCCCACGAGGCGATCCGAAATTACTTCGGGCAGCTTCGGAGAATCGAGAAAGAGGGCATGCGTCAGTTTGCCTTTGTCGACTTTCCGAAACTCCACGAGCTTACGTACGCGTATCTGGCATGTGTGCGTGTGCACCCGGCGGTGCTTTTCTGGCATCTCTGGACGCAACAAAACCAAGTAAGTCTAGGGAAATTTTCTTTTACCGATGCCGACAGAATCACGACGTAATCATTAATAGCGGTCAGAGATGCCAGAAAAGCACCGCCGGGTGCACACGCACACATGCCAGATACGCGTACGTGAGCTCGTGGAGTTTCGGAAAGTCGACAAAGGCAAACTGACGCATGGCCTCTTTCTCGATTCTCCGAAGCTGCCCGAAGTAATTTCAGATCGCCTCGTGGGAGTCGAGAGAGAAAGGCTCACATTTGCCTTCTCGCTCTAAACAACTGAAATCCGACCTCCCGTCAACGGCATACGATTTAGATTCTCGAGCCGAGATTCTCGACTGCCCAGGCATTTTTACTTTCCGACCTATGTAGGCGCACATAAGCAAAGTACCCATAATGAAAAAAAAATTTTGTAAAATTTATTTTACGGAAATACACGTTTTAAGACCTCCTGATCATATTTTAATTATTGAAAAAAAAGAAATTTTTTTTATTAGTCCCATGTATGAGCGTGCATATGTTGTTGGATCCCGGGTTGCGGGATTAAGAACAACACTTTACTAGAGAGACTGGTGGTTTTATTCGATCGTTACGGCAAGTTCCGCACGTTAGTACAAACTACAGAGATCTGACTTGAGTCCAAAAATGTGCGTCGTTTATATATTTGAGGGTGACAATGGTGGCGTACGGAATGAGTAACCGGGTACAGGATGAGTAAGCGGGTACAGGAGGCTAGAAAGGCTGGAGTTTGGAACCTATGACTGGGATGTTTGTGTAAGGATGATTCTAGTGCGGTATCTATGTTGGCTTATGAGTTAGTCATACAACAATGTACATATATTATTAATACGATTTTTGAAAATCAAAATACTTTAAGATTGAAAATTAATAAATTAAAATGAGATTCTACTCTTTACCAGTATTGTGCACGCTGTGGTATTTTTCAATAAGAAGAGTTCTTACTTTTATAACATAAACAAAACAGTAGAATTAATAATTGCAGAAATTAATTAATAATGATTTTCCTCGATTGTTTTGAGATAACCGTATCAATTTGTTATGACAAACTAAATAGAACTAACTAGAAACAAAGGAAAAGTGATCCCGTTTGCCAGTTTAATACAAAGTATGGGTTGCATCTTAAATTTTAAAAGGACATAGTCGAATATTTTTAAAGGTACAAAACATAGCGTTTCATTGTAGAACAGTAACATAAGTTAGCAGGTAATGTCATAAAACTGTTTTTCCCAGCTATATCCCTTTTTACCTGAAGTATAAGGTAAAAAGTACGAGCTACAAGGTACGACTATCCGAAAATCGTTCACATTTTATCAATGTAAATGAAGCGGCCTTTCCATCAGAGTTAGATACAAAATTTTGTTATTTCTGTGAAAACAGAACTTTCATTAGATGTAGGTGGTGCTTGAAATTGTTATGTTTTCACTGTTTTTACGAAAAGTACCATCCAGATTCATGTACTTCGTACATTGAAAATAACATATGTTAAATTCAATTTAAAAAAAAAAATATTCGAAGGTCAGACAAAAATATAATGTCACATTTAGTGTACGATTAAAATATGATTGAAAAAATAAAAAAAAAGGATTTGTTTTGGCAGGGTTTGAACCTGCAGAGCAGAAGAAGCTCGGAACTTGCAGGCAAATACCTTGTCATTCACGCCACGCTGGTTGTTGAATGTATTTCTATTTCTGAAGATAAGTATCTGTAATAACTTTATTAATATTTCAAAGTAAAACCTAACCCAAAATCGGGTACCATTCCAACTTTTCCTTGTTAGAACCGAGTTTTCAATTTGTCTTAGCGAAAATCGTAATCACATTTTGCACATTATTCTAAAACATTTGTGGTATTCGTTTTCAATGCGATTTAAGTAAGCATGTAATGTATAAGATTTCATATAATTTTTTCTTTTCTAGAGAAGATAGAGAAAAAGTTTATATAATTTTTTTTATATGTAAGGCGTCGGGAAAAGGCGAGGCCCAAGCCGAGGCGCTGGCAAGGGACCGCGTCTGGCCTTCGTCCGTCAACACTCCCACCCCTACCGATGGGGGAGAAGGCTGACGACAAAGGCGTGGGTCTAGGCCCAGGACGGGCTCATTTGTTTTTCCGACGCTGAAAGAACGGGAATAAAGCATGTATACGAATACCCTACGTATTTCTTAATTCCTAATTCCATTCTACGCGTCTGTATAACATATATAAAATTTAATTCGTCCTAAGATTTATATGAAACATTTAAAAGATTTTTTATACATTATGCCTATACATATATCGGAACAACTATGAAACAAGAGGTATAATCATTATTATCCATGGACTGATTATAGTCAAAGTCTAACCGGACTTTGAAATGAGAACATAAAACTTAAATGTAAAGTTTCATTTAAATTCATTTAGCTATTTATACTCAATCGTAATAATAATATACATATGTGTGCTCATACATGGGAATAAAAAAAATTTCTTTTTTTTCAATAATTAAAATATGATCAGGAGGTCTTAAAACGTGTATTTCCGTAAAATAAATTTTACAAAATTTTTTTTTCATTATGGATACTTTGCTTATGTGCGCCTACATAGGTCGGAAAGTAAAAATGCCTGGGCAGTCGAGAATCTCGGCTCGAGAATCTAAATCGTATGCCGTTGACGGGAGATCGGATTTCAGTTGTTTAGAGCGAGAAGGCAAATGTGAGCCTTTCTCTCTCGACTCCCACGAGGCGATCTGAAATTACTTCGGGCAGCTTCGGAGAATCGAGAAAGAGGCCATGCGTCAGTTTGCCTTTGTCGACTTTCCGAAACTCCACGAGCTCACGTACGCGTATCTGGCATGTGTGCGTGTGCACCCGGCGGTGCTTTTCTGGCAACTCTGATAGCGGTTACAACAATTCTCTATTTTAGTTCGTGATGTGGGCCGTTAAAAAGCGCTGTTTAACGGCTAGGAAAATCTGGTCCGAACGACAGTGCTTATCAACGATCTTCCTTCTTATTTCTGTTCTAAACTCAAACAAGATTTTAATTTTGTTCTTAACAAAAGTCACAATAACAAATAGCTAAATAAAACAATATATTATCATTATAATTTTTAACGAATCCTAACAATAACAATAATTGAGTGTTTTTAAGAGTTATAAATGGCAGCAAGTAAGTCGCTGATTTTGAGTGGTTTCAAGGAAGATTGTGAACGCCTGATCTCTCGTTTCGAACAGGAGAATGATATCAGATTTCAAACGTTTTGCGAAATTTGGAAAGAGATGAAATTTTCACTGGTGTTTACGTAAGTCTTACACGCGATTTTATGAACAATGAAACGTTAAAAAAAAATCAATATTTAAATCGAAGTGGGATATTTGTATATTTACAAAAACTTTTTGTGTATATTCAAATAATTTGACTATAGTTGCATCATACTTTCTAATTTCTATCACGTATATAGGAGTTGGGAACGTGAGAAACAATTATTATTATTTAAGAATGAATAATGAGTCTTTATTTAATATTATTTTATTTTATATTTACTTGTGTTTCCAGTGGACACCCTGCATATATAGAATTATTACAATTTTGTGAAGAAGCTCTAAATACGTGCAAAAAGTTTCTTCTTTTGCCTCCACGTTTTAAAGAACGCATTGGAGGATTGTATCTTTTATATGGAATATATTATAAAATGCCAATAAACCAATTTAAAATTAGAGTTAAACTAGATGATTGGCGAAGTATTATGGAATTGCATGCAGAAATAAAAGAAGCCGAACACTTGGATGCCAATTATGTGTTATGTAAACTAATAGCAGACAATGCATTTCATTTTTGTATTTTTGATAAGGAGGTATTTTCAATTGAAATTCTGAAATATAAATAATAATTTATAGATTCTGTTAATGATTTATTGTTTTTAGTTTGGGCTGGAAAAACATTATCGTACAAAAGATGCACAATCCTTCAATCCATATTCAATATTACCAACACTAAAGGACTTGACAGACAAACACCCAATGCTATCGCAAATTGACGAATTAAGTAAAGTTTATGAAGAAAAAAAACAAGCATTGATATCAAAAAATAATTCAACAGCTAGTTTAAATTTATTTAAAGCAGGTATTGCTGAAGAAATTATTAATGATATTCGAAACTTTGAAGAACAAAGAAAAAATCAACAGATGAGAAATATGTATGGTCCTGAAAGGTCTTGTAGTGCTTCAACTTCAAAAGAAGGACATAAAAAATCATCTCAGACGTATGTACATTGATATTTAAAAAAAAGAAAAGTAACTGATATGATATGTTTTTATTAAATTCTAGGAAAGGTACTTACAGAAGGAAAGGACGGTCGCTAATTGATGATGGTTTCCAATCGGATTCAAATGAATCTGAAGTAGAAATATTAGAACTTGAAGATTATGACTCTGATTTAGATTCTGACTAAAAGAAAAAAAGAAGTATACATCTTTTATCTGTAAGTGTATTATCTTGCAATAATGAATAAATCGTGGTACTTCGTACACTTAATAATTTGAACAAGAACTAGACTAAGAGGATGATATTTGTATTTAAGTTATTTTTTATTGGAAAGCATACAAAATAAGTATAAGGAACAAGTCAGTGAAAATATCAATCATTTCAAATTTATAGAAACTTTTTATAGAATACATTGTACTCTATTTCATTGTAGCTGTTTTGCACAGGTTCTAAATGAAGACAATATAATTAAATTACTAAACGTGCTTAAAATGAAATTAAAATAAATTTCTGAACTTCATAACTGGAGATAATCTATCATAGGTTTTGAGCTTAAGTCACTTTACCAGAGATTAGTTCCAAAGATGTAACTTTTCATTTCCATATAGCTGTATGTATATTTATGATGATAAAAGTGAATCTATATACTGGATGCGATAATTACGTCGTTCTGAATAAACTTTTATGAAAGTCACAGTAATAAATTCGCACCAGAATTTCTTAATAAACTTTCAGTTGATTGTTGTCATCAAATCCAGCACTATGACCCGCGTTTCGTACAATAAAACTAGTCCCGTCGTAATGCATGCGTCGTTCACCACGACGCACAAAAAGATGAGATGTTTGACCCAGAGAAGCAGTGCAATGTAAAAACGGCGTTGTTAACGAAGCCGTTCCATTACTAGGCGATGTACGTAACTGATACTTGTTACTATTTCGTGCGATCCTATGAAAACGAAAATTCACATTTTTATCTTATGATCTACTTAGTCCCATGTTTTAGAATTACTGTCAGTAATTGAAATACCTAACAAGACCATCAGGTGTTTGTGAAACTCTAACGTTATTGATAACCCAATTCTCTACACCTTCATTAGTCAACCAATACTGAGCTGTATTCAAAGCCGCTGCAGCTTCTTGCAAACATGCTGAACCATGTCGGGAACGAGAGAAAAAAACGTTTAACGAAAAGTCCTGAAAGTTAACATTTTTATTTAAATAGTAATAACAATGTCGAATAGAAATGTATTTCTTTTTTTATACCTGACTCATATCCGAAAACGAGTCTGTAGTCGTTCTTGTTCCTGCAGTATCTACTAAATAAACAAGGGCGCACTGTTCTGAAGTGAAGCTGACCCCTTTATACCACATTTTTGCATACCTAACAAAGGACGATAATATTTGTTAATGGTACTTTAAACATGTTATAGATGCCACTAACTTGTTATTGCCGTGGGCGTCGTGGGCTAAGATTTCAACTCGTGATCCATACTGATATATTCTTCCATTAGGATGTAGTAATGCTGCAGCTGCTCCAGAACCGCTTAACGATAGCACGATGTTATTCTACGCTGACGATAAATGCAATTCAGATAAAAATCGTGTAGGTGTTAACAATGTTATTTTTCCTATTCATAAATAGAAACTCGGATCGTTCATTTCGAATTCCTTTCTGTCTAGGGTGCTTATTGGCGGTAGAACTCGAAGAAGGAACTTCATTGTAAAGCAGAAAAAAGGAGATACCTTGAAATTGATAACTCTAACCGCACGATCGATCGTCATATCAACTCGGATTCTATTATGAAGTCTCAAGGAAATGGTTCCATGCGTCGTAGCGACTATGGCAGCATCGGTATCATGTTCTCTCCAATTTTCTGCGTAGACACACGTTTCTTCGTAATACGGTAGAATAGTTTTTGAGTTCCGTGGTTGTCGCCAAAGCGCTGTTGAATTAGAAAATGCTGTTGCATTGCCTAGACCACCCCATTGCTCTGATGGAGATGCTTCAAAGTATTTGGAAAATTCACTGTATCGCTAGAAAAAAAAAAAAGAAATCACTCATTAGATGGAAACTTTATAAAAGATACAGTATGATAAGATAAATTGATGCTAATTCCTAAAATGAATAGCTAACCTGGAAAATACTTCTAAAAGTACCTGAAAATTAGATTCGTCTGTTTGCGCGTGATAACTATGCGTTGTGTAGAGAGATCTTGGTCGCATTGGTACAGTTGAAGTAGTTTGATTTTGAATTGCTGGCATGGAACATGGTTGTTGATTTGCCACTTGTGTTCCTGTCTGTGTGTTGCACTTTTGGATCTCTTTTCGATACTCGCCGCAAGGAGTTGCCATAGCTTTTGCCTTAAATTAATACGATACATAAAATTATTCTCTTGAGACACTCATACGTAAAATAAAAAATATTTCTTTACTTATCAAGTATTTCATAATTAACAATTCACATAGTTTAAGTTTTCAGTTCTGCTTTAGTCTACACTGTGCAAAATTATTAAATGACCACCTGTGCAATCAACTAAACTATATAGTCAGTTCTATTAACAGTTATATTATAAAAGTTAAATATACTACAATTTTTTGATAAATATTTTAAATGAATTGTAAGCATGCTAATTATTACTAATTAAATTGTACAGTAATTCTTTTGAAAGTGAAAGCAGAAATGAAAGCTTGTTAGTAAGCAATTCATGAATCATCGACTGAAGGACACCCGGTTAAAGAACCGGGAAAAAACCTTGGAATTGGCAGTAGCGTTTTTTTGCTTCTTGCGACGGGATCTCCGCGGTTTCGACACCGCCGTTTGACCACCCTCGTTTATGTGATCCACGGCTGAAGCGGTTTACGATCTATAAGCTTAGATTCTTCCAATGAATTCACGTCTTAGACGGGTTTTCGGTGCTTGATCTTACGAAAATGCTCACATATGTGACTTTGTTCTAAAAACTTTTTGTTTAACGTTTGGAACTCCCGTGGATCGCGTTAAAGAAATTCAAGACTCGTAGATACTTGTAAGAACTTATATCAAGAATGACGCGAGTTGGCTGATATTTTGATAAAACAAACGAATGTCTTGATTTCTCGTTGCCCTGACAATAAAAAATGACAAGAGACTGAATTCAGAACAATTCATCAAAATGAGAGTAATCATGTTCTTTTGTAGATTCAAACTAAATGATTTACTTAATATTTAATTATTTTTCTGAGATTTTTATATCTATGTATTTTTTACGTTTGTACAGCACTACATTTAGTCAGTATTTGATTTGAACTAAAAATATAATTTTGGAATCATTTAATTGCAACTGTTTCATTGTCTTCGACTTTTCGCTTTCGAATTACGAATCGATTCGTCTTACAGCAATGTTTAAAACTTTTAAAATTTGTATTTAATTCTTTTCAAAGTTGTTTCTACCAGCTAGTGACTAATAAGGACAAAGATAAAGCTGACGATTAGTGACAAGAAATTATATAATTGTCATAGTAAATTATGTATGATTAAGTATTAGTATCATGCTGCACCTATATTCGTATTTCATTTACAATGAGTTAGTACTCGTTCCAATATTTGTATTTTCTTTTTTGTGTGGTTTTTATAAACGGAAATTCGGAAACTTCGAAAGTTGCATTTTTTACTTTGTAATTTGATGTAGCATTCATAATGAATCGGCGATAGTACAAACATTAACAGCGTTACGATATTTGAAATGCCTTGTAATATCGCGTCACACTCTCAAGGATAGTAATTAAATTGCAATATTCTTTCTGCTGTACAGAGTAAATCATTAGTAGAATATAAAACTCAATAATAAATTTTAATATACGGTATGAAAATGGAAATTACTGCAAGTCAATGAGTTTATTACATAACTACGTAATTGTCACTTATTTTCTGTTTTCCTTCCAAACGAATGCATCGTTCGTGTTATTAGAAACTTAAAACGAGAATAAAATTAGTCGATTTAAAATAATGAAGACAATAGTAAATTACATAGAATTTTCCTATAATTGAATGAGAATTCAATGAGATTATGAATCTTAATTCTAATTAACATGAATCATAGAATAAGACACTTTTTTGTTAATATTTCATTGACATATATATTTTTTCAGATTCTATGAGGTGTTGACAACGCGCGAAGAATCAGAATCGACGCACGTACAAGGTATATATATCTTTTATATATTTTGCACCATAACTAACATCAATAGAATAAATGTTGGACACTTGAGTACATAACAGTCTTGATACAAGTAACATTGTATTGTATAATACTGGTTCTCATATGGTGGGGGCATAGGATTTATCTTGGTGACACTTCTTAAGGCCCCAGTACGCGACCGTTCTGCACGTGTAGTAGCTCGTGGGAGTTCATTGATAAATGGAAAACGGTTTTCGAAAAACTTCTACTTGATAATTTTTAATAATGATCGTTCTTAAACTCCTGCTCTTTTTGGATGTTGTCTATTTAGCATTAGGTAATTGTTCTTTTTTTTTTCTCGATAAGTTTAGAAGATACGATCTAGCTTCTAAATGTTGACAGAAGAATTCAATACCGCACATAGTAATCTGTACTACTGTAATTATATCAATATAATTGAATATTTAATTTCCTAAATGTTCTTCGATTGTAATTTAATGTATAATACTTTTTGGTTTCTAGGGTCGCTTATGGCACTCGAAGATGTCGCAACAAATAATAAAAAGGATGATAACAAAACTCGAGATACTACTCTTCGACTAGTAATAGTGGTAAATACAAATGAAATATATTAGATTAAAAAAAAATTCATTTGACCTTTATTTTGTCTTTTGATATAAAGTTTGACGTATCTGTATAGTTCTGTTATACGGTTTTACGGCTGGATTAACGTTATCATACAATCAACAAAAGTGTTGGATTTTACAAACCCATTTTGTTGGAAATAAATGTCTCATATTACTTTTTACCTTAATCTTAAAATTAGTAGCAATGATGATACAAAAATTACACGATTAATAAATGTATTTATTTTATATTTTAATAGCTACTGTTGCCTCTTAATAATTGTGAAAATAATAGAAACAAACTTGTAGGTAATGCGGCATGGAGAACGGGCACCGCAGGATACCTACCCAAATGATCCTCACATCAACAATACGATGGAATCTTATGGTTGGGGTCAACTAACAAATGTAATACCTTGTTTAAATTCTTCTTTCAATGCACCAATATTTGATTTAATGTTACATATCAGAACTTCCATCTAGGAAGGAAGAAGAAGTCAGTACAATCAAGGCCTCTACCTACGAGATCGTTATGATGACTTTTTGGGTCAAATATATAGTCCAAATATATTTCATTTACAATCTACTGCAGTTGATCGTACAAAAATGTCTGCACTGCTAGAAGCAGCGGCTTTGTGGAAACCAAACGAAAAGCAATCTTTCAAGCCTGATTTACCATGGCAGCCAGTCACTTTATTTTATCAACCGCGATCAGAAGATACGGTCTGTATTTTGTTTTATAAGATGAACAAATTTCATTTTAAATTCAAACTAATTTATTCTACATCTCTATATGTTTATAGTTGATGTTAATATGGGACTCTTGTCCGAAGTATACTAAGCTACGGCACACAATAATGAGTTTACCAGAGGTTCAAAAAGTTCAAGATGATAACAAGCAATTGTACGAGGAATTGACGAACTTAACGGGTATGGTAATTTCAACTCCCGATGACGTCGGTTCACTTTATGGAACATTAACAGCAGAGGTGTGCTTGTTATTTTTTCAATATCCAAATGTGTTTAAAAAGTACCTTCTTCTCAATGTAAATACAATGTTTTAGAAACAAATGAACTTAAGTCTTCCTGACTGGACTAAAGATTATTATCCCGATAAATTGATACCACTTACAATGTACGACTTTCGACTTAACGTGTTCAATGATCTTCTTAGAAGACTCAAGGGGGGACCTTTTCTAAAAAAGATTGTTACTGATATGTTGGCAAAGAAGGATAATACTTTAGAACCCGAAGAAAGAAAAATGTTCATGTACATCGGGCATGACAGTACCATTGTAACATTGTTAGATGTTATGCATGTATGGAACAACCAAATGCCACATTATAATATCATGACTATAATCGAATTACATGAAAACAAAGATGGATGGAATGTTCAGGTGATAAATAATCTTTGTATTTTATGTAATAAGAAAAAATACAAAAGAATTGGAAAGTTTATTTTTATCCTTTTTTTCACAGATATTGTTAAAAAACTCAACCGATCATGAACCATATTCTCTGACTATACCAGGATGTACGACAATTTGTCCCCTTGAAAAATTTGTACAGATCTTGAAACCAATGATACCAGACGACTGGGAAGAAGAATGCAAAGTTGAGAGGGGCTATACGCTCCCACCTGCTCCACTTCCTTGATTATAATTATTTCATAAATTAAGCAATATATTATGTGATTTATATAATTTCTTATTATATTAATACAGGATATTAAATAAAGTCAAACATAATACATATTAACGAAAGAGAAATGATACTAGAATCCTACTTCGTTATAGGGAGATGAATTTTTATAACAAGAAAAATTATGTATACTTTTCATAGTATAGATTTATTTTCATAGTATGTATTTACATTTCATTTATTTCGTTGACATGCATACATTCCTATTCTATTCACACACTATAAAAAATATATACCTGTATGTAAAACACCAATAGAACGCTTCAATTATAATCAAATTTGTGCAATTAGATGTATATATTTTTAGGCAAATATTTTCTCCTCTCGACGTTTTTTTGTAACTACTGTGCCTGGTTTATGTTGAGCATCCGGATGGTTCAGTAACTCAGGAGGGCAAGTAGATATCGGACTTGCAAGAATTGTTTGCTTCAAATCATAGAACAAATGACTGTCATCCTTCGTACAAAATGAAATAGCAAGACCAGCCTTTCCTGCACGACCAGTTCTACCAATCCGATGTGTGTAATCTAGAAACAAATAAGCATCCGCATATTTTTCCATTTCTTTTCTTTTTTTAAGATAAGATGTATTAATCACTTACCTTCTATAGTCTTCGCCATATCATAATTAATGACCATAGATACATCCTTAATATCAATACCACGGCCTGCGACATCAGTAGCAACTAAAATATCTTTACTACCACTTTTGAGAGATGCAAGTGCATATTCTCTCTGTTCCTGTCCTTTACCACCATGAAGAGTACAAGCATTATACTAAAACAAAAGGAAGAATAATGAACAAATATTTACGATTTAAAGTAGTGATATGATAATAAAATTGAAAATAAACGTACGCCTAGTTTCTCTAGACCTCTTGCAAGAACATCAGCACCCTTCTTTTGATTGACAAATATAATAACTGGTGGTTCAACACCTCTGCTGAGTATTTCCATCAGTTTCTTGCGTTTATCAGCTTCGCCCATTATATGAACAATCTGTTCAGTTCTTTCAGTTGGCTTACCGACACTACCAATGTATACAACAGCGGGTCTTCTTAAATAAGTTCTTGCTAATCGTTCTACCGCGGGTGGCATAGTTGCTGTGAACATCACGGTCTAAAAATTTAAAAAATCGTACAAATGTATGTTTTTTTATGAATTTTTTATACGGAGACAAGATCTATAATATCGAAGAATATGTCTTACTTGTCTGTATTTTTTCTTCGTATTGTAATTGGCTAACAATTTTTCTTCGTTCTCTGCATCTTCGTTATCCGGTTTTAGATTTGTAACTGGCATGTACTCCAATATTTTTTGTACGTCTGAAAATTTGCATTAAAATTAATGTTTAGCTATAGATACAAAAATCTATACCGGGGTACATACCTGGTTCAAATCCCATATCTATCATTCTATCAGCTTCGTCTAATACAATATAGGTACACTGATTTAAAACTAAGTATCGATTTTCTAATACATCTATTAATCGTCCAGGTGTGGCTATTACAATCTGTAATGATAACAATTGATTTAAAATTTACAAAATTCTGTGCTATGTGCAGTAGATAATTTTTATAGTGTGTAAAATTATTACCTCGCAACCCATTCTCAGTCTAAAGCCTTGTTCTTCTCTCGAGAGACCACCTACAACAACAACTGTCCTTATACCTAATGGTTGCCCAAATTTGTTAGTCTCTTCTTCAATTTGTTGGGCCAATTCACTGGGAAAATATATTTTACGAATATTAACTTGCCGAATTGAATTAATAACTACCAATTAAAAGTATATATATTAATATTACCGTGTTGGTGCTAAAATTATACTATAAGGACCTTGATCTGCTTCTTCTAATCTTTCAATTTTTGGTAAGCTAGTAATCCACAGTAATAGCGGAATTAAGAATGCTAGAGTCTTTCCAGAACCAGTTTCAGCAACACCAATAATGTCACGATTTTGAAGTCCAATGGGAATGGCTTGTCTTTGAATAGGAGTTAGATCTTTGTATCCCACTTTATCAATGATATCAAGAATTTCTTTTGGAAATCCTGATTCTTTCCATGATCTAATTGGGTCGGGTATACGTCCTCCCTTTATTGTAATGTTATAATCTTCTCTAAATATACGCCAGTCTCTCTCTGTCATTTCATGAAGAGCTTTTTCTGACCAGTGTCTGTCATCCCACTTTTGCTTTTCTTCTTTTCGTTTGACTTTTTTCAATCTCATTCTAAGAAATAAAAGAAAATAAAACATATATAAGAAATATTACATTTCCATAAATAATTTTCAATTTGAAAAAATACCTACTTTTCTTGTTCCTTTTCTGCTTCTGTTCTTCGTTTTTCTAAAAGTTCTCCATAGAATTTACTCTGATCTCGTTTTTGTGCTTTAATATCTATTCCAGCAAGATTTCCTCTACCAAAGAATTGAACCTGATGTCTTTCCTTATAAATACTATTATAATCAACAGACGTGTCTTCCGAGGTATCCCAATCAAATACAAATTTTCTGTCATTTAATCTCCTAACTCTCCGTTTTTTCTTTATCAACCCTAAGTAACGCTCTTTAATAGCTTCTACTTCCTTCTCCTTATCTTTATCCTTGATCTCATCTTCCCTTGTACGTTGACCATCCCTGCGCCTATTACATAGCTTATTAACAAAATGTTTGTTTCCTTAATGGTGAAATTTACATACTAAAAAATGATATACCTATCTCTATCATCCCAATCTCTATCCTTTCCAGAACTTTCATTGTGAAAGAAAGATTTACGTATTTCCTCCTGTTGCTTTTTTATAGCGTCGACTTCTTCCTGTCGTTTTTGCAATGCTAAAGCAGCACGTTCCTCCTTGCTTAAAAATTTTGGTTTAGCACGTGCCTCTTCCTCTGCTTTCTTTTTAGCTAATAATTCTTCCAAACTGAGAGGTTCCTTCTTTGGAACAGGTTTTGTTTTCTCCTCCACTTCTTCATCCTCTTTTTTACTATCGGTCTTGTTTTCTTTTTTATTTTCATCTTCAAGGACAAATATAGGACTTGGTTTTCGCTTTTTCTCATCCTTTGACTTGTCTTTGGATTCTCGTCTTTCCCTTGACCTGTCCCTTTCTTTTTCACGTGATTTGTCCCTTTCTCTCGATCGTTCTCGTGATCTAGAACGTTTTCTGTCTTTTTTTCGATCCTTCGATCGGCTTCTTGATCGTCTTCGATCACGTCGTTCTCGTTCCCTTTCACGATCGCGATCTCGTTCACGCGATCGACTTCGTCTCACATTTTTTTTGTCATGAGCCATAATAAGCTTTCTAAACTTAGTTACTCAATTTGTTTATTTATGGCAAACAGAAAATGACTTTTACAAACATAGAGGTTAATAAACTGAAGTTTTAATGATCGATACCATTCTAATGAGGAGTAACAACACAAACATTTCACATCCTTACATGAATAATTGATTTTTATAGTTACATTTTTTGTACTAAATTAAATTAAACCTCTAATATTTTGTTATTGAAAGTTATTAAGTGTCAAAACAATTTTCAGTGTATGATATAATGATAAGTTATTAAATAAAATAGATTTTTACGAATCACGTATATATGCAAATAATTGAAATATGTCACTAATTCGATACTTTTCTTCTATTTTTAAATAGTAAGTACAATAGAATCTATTGAATAGATTCAATTTACAATCAACAACTGCATACGCCTGCACACCAATAAACACTGATGCATCTCAATGTACAGTGTCGTTCACAGGACAATATGCACTACATAAATGTAATTATATTGTTGGTTGCCTTTTCAATGCGGACGACATAAAGGTGTAATTAAATTTCCATAAACAGCATTTGCATAATTTTTAATTCAGATTGTGAACGAATGTCATAAAGTACTAAAAACTATTACCGTTTTAATAAACAAAAATGGGTACACAAAATCCATTATAAACATGCACTATATAAAATCTATACAACTTATAACGACAAATTCGAATTCGACTAACAAAATTAAATCTAATGAATTTTTAATATTTCCTCTAGTAGTAATAGACATTTGGAAATGTTATATAATTTTTAAGAATTTTGTGTTTAAAAAAACTACAGTATAATGAATATTCTATCATATATAATAGTATAATATTCTATGTAGATGTTATTATGAAGTCTTAGTTCACTTTTTGACGATTTGCAATAATGTGCAAAAATATCTATGTCTAAAGAAGTTTCGTTGTGATAAAAAAATGACTTGAAAATTTTGTAGTCGAAACAAAAATTTATTGAATTTTTGGCGGTCAATCATAAGTCAGTGCTTTGCATTCATTGGGTAGTTGCGCGTAAAATTTTGAACCAATAAGATCGAAGCATCAAGGGAGCTACGGGCAGGCTCAATAAAGGGCGCTAGTGTCCGTCAAGTGTCACAGCCGTTGCTCGTCTCCTCAGTATTGTAACTTAAATCGGTGATTTAATTAGGAATAACGTATTTTTTTCTAGAATTTGTGAAACTTTAAGCAATAATGACCGACAAGAAAGGTAACTATACATCGTAATCGCGCAATACGACTAATAATATGTGTTACACCCGTTAAGAGTATCTCGTGTTTTCGAGTCGAGAATATACCACTTGTCACTCGTACGGCGGAGAGTTTTTTTATGTTAGTAATACTATTCGACGCCTGTGAAAAATGGTGCACGTCCAAATTCGATCGAAACTCGTATTTTTATTAAATGAATTTACTCTCGTCTTCTTACGATGAGAAAAACTTGAATATTTCTGCTCAGTGACAGATAAATCAATACCGCATTCTATGTGGGAAATACAAAATGGCTACCAGAGTTCGTCCTGGATAATTTTCGCGATGACTCCTTATTAAAAGTCGAATATCACCTTGAACGCAGTAGTCTTTATCGCGACATTATCGATTTTATTCATTTTGTCTCAGGTTTTACTTTATAATGCACTTTTCATTGGCCCAACTAATATGAATACTCAAGAACGCATTATGCATATATTCACAAATTGTACGTTTGGAAAAAATGTATTGAGCGACGAACAGTTGAACGCTATTGGAGTTTACTGTATGATAGTAGTTTTTTTTTGGGAGTGATGATTAAAAACTCTGTTGCAATTTAACGAATAAAATATTGGTAGTTATGCTTTTGATACTAAAAATGATATTAAATTTTTTATGTGGAACACTTTTTTAAACACAAAGAAAATATGAGTTTTTTTCACAATACACACTATAGTGAATACAATAATTTGTGAATAAAATTAAAATACTGCTTCTTATAGATATTACTTATACAATAATGAATTTAGAAAAACTAAAATGTTCTGTGATCAAATTAGTCAAAATATTTTGTGATATTACTTTCTTTAATGAATCGAATAAGTCAATGAATTTTAAAATTATACCAAGAAAGAATTTCTAATTAAAGATTAAAGATGACTTATGTTTTTATGTTTATATTTTAAAATAGATCTCTGGAAGTCATTTACATAGATGCAAAGATTAATCTAATGAATAATTCTTATCCATCCTTGAAAGATTTAAAATATATGTTTAAAAACTTGATTGTCATAATTATGTTATTTCAGTGATTTATTGTTTCAATTCACAAACAACATATTTTTGATAAATATCAAGACAAAATTAATTTGAAATGCTATTGAATTTAAATTTTATTAACATAATGCAAAGTTGATCCAATAGGAAAGTGTTCTGCATTGTTTGTGTTATCGTTCTAAAAACTCTGTCGGTATCAAAATTGGATGGTGCAACATTGTTATGGGTATTGTCAATGATTGGCATACATGTGGCAATATTCGATCTACGCTCCTGCAGAGAAGTTATTCTATAACTCGTACGAGCGAGATACATAATTTAACGTCACTGCAGACTTTTTCGAGTTTTGTACGTGCATATGAAAATATTCAATTGACGTACAGCTCAAACCACTACACCATTTTACAGTAATCCACTGTCGTATTTGATTAACAGCTCGGACACTTATGCGATTATTCCTAATTCAGTCCGCTCTGTTCCTAAGGCAGACGCATAATTACAGAGCATAACATTTAAGGGATGTGTAAAAGTTTAGTCTGTAAGTAGATCAGTATATACTGTGTTAACCATACAACCAGAAATAATACGAGAATCGAGGATTATACTGGTGCAAATCTGCGAGCGTATTACCGTGACGGTATAGCCGCTAAAAAACCGAAGGATCGCGCCTACAGTTGTGGCTGTCAATATGTTTGCAGCGGACCATTACAAAGACGATTTGATCCCAGTCAGTAGGTGGAGCTTCGGAGACCGGCGTTCGCGCAGCCTAAGCCACGTATCTAACCTCACCTTACTCTATATATTACCTTAACTCACTACGTGTTTATATACCAACATATATTACGTATACACACAAATAAATATATATAAATATATATATTTATATTCCACCAAATATATATATGAAGATATAAACGCACCGCGCGCCTCCCGATTCAAAAAGTGAAAAGAGTGAAATGTTGAACTTTAAACAGCCTTTGTTTCCCGCCTTAAGCCATTCAGGCGATCGAATTTTGTCCAGTCTCTTCCGGTTCCTCGTGTCGTTAATTTTGTTGGCAGATCGTAGTACCAACAGATCGTGGACCTGCCTGATTCATAGAAAGAAAACAGTGAGACACGAATACCACAAAGGAATCTTTAAAAAAACGTTACGTTAACAGAATAAATCTAACAGACTAATACCAGTTTCCTAGTTTTTCCAGGACTACGTTGATTATATTAATGTCACGATCGGCACATATTACAGGATCGAGAGAATCCGCTTCATGTGTTGCATAAGATCGCTCGTTGAAAATCTGCCGGTCTAATGAAAACGAAATATAACGCACGAGTATGCTCGAATACGATCGAAGAACGATTTACACTTCTGACCGCGTAAGATTTAATCGCGGTCTTCTTAAGTGAAACCGCCGCCTCGCGGTATATTGCAGAAAACTCGTGGAACAGAGATCGTTTAGGAACATGGACGGGGATCAATATTTGTAAGTCCTTTGAGACGAATGCGTTTAAATACGATCGAGACTTATACTTTTTGAATTGGAGACGTCGGCTGCTATATATCCAAATCAATATGAACGTAAGATATTGATATGGGTGTACAAATATTTCGTACTGAGACCGTGGTATTGGCTGATTGCTTAATTTATTCTCTTTTTTGCCCCCACTTTTTTTCATTTTTTTTTTACAACGCCCACTGTGCCTCTCGTGGTTCAGTTTTTAAGGGATAATTTCGGTCGAAAGGCACAGACCGATTCCTCTATTCGTTGTACCAAACAAATTAAGTTAAATTTTCTTAAAAACAATTCACCACGCGACGACATGGTGGGCTAGCGGGGTGGACACGAATGCTGTATCTAAGCTCAGCGTATTTATATGATACTTCTACTCGATAGAAACTTGGTAGCTCACTTTTAACAATAGTGCATGTTGCTTCGGCTCGGGCTACAAGTTTCTCATTTAAAAAAAGAAAAGAATCAAGCATATATGACTCGATCGGTTCGCGATCAAGCGGCTAGTTAACCGCCATTTTTTTCTTGCTTAACCAACGCTACGAACCAAATCGGAAGAAGACTAACGATGATAGAGACGAAACTTGTGGTCGGTTCTGCACGTGTTTTTAGTCGATATATTGAGAAAAATATACTTCTTCTTTTGATAATAGTAGTGTATTAGCTTATTCCTATTTAATTGGACACAAACAGAGTAAGGGAAAATAAAAAAAATGAGTAGCGTATATACGTAATATATACGTACACACATGCATATCAGTACCCAGTGTGTTTCTCGGTAGTAATGTTAGCAGTTTCTATTCGCTCTACAGAGAAACAAAGAAAATAGGATAATCACGATCGTGCTGTCGAACAGCAAAAGAAGAAAACTATGAAAATCGACACCAAAAAAACATGCTTCGTCGGTAACGATAGAAATCAAAAACGACGACACATGTTTGATAAGTGTTCGTCGGGTGTGTTCAACAAATACGGAGAGAAATTTCGAGCAAAATTGTGTTTGCCTGCATCCTGATCGGTTTTATGTGCAAGTATATACATATATACATAGCTATAATGATTTTTCACGTATTTGTATTTTAGTTTGCATGTTTGGAATGCATCGGTAGTGGCACGCGCGACGCGCGAGTACCTTTCCATTGTTGAAATTTATTCTTCGGTTGTTTTTAACCGATCACGCGACGAAAGTGAGAAAGAAAAATATAAATTTCGTGGCTACGGATTTGGTTTTGAAAGTTGCTCGCGCGTCGTATTACAAAGCATGTTCATAAATATGTTGTGATAGATTTTTCCATGATTCTATCTTTACGTTGGCTCGCTCGTTCTCTTCTTAACTGTTAAATTGTTAGTGTTTTCTTTTTATTTGTGAACGTTAAATAGTCACATTCGATAAATGATAATGTCGCGGGAGAAATAAATGTTAAGAAGGTATCGAACGAATTGATTTCGTCGTTTTTTAATCGTGTAGTCAAACAGTTTCGTAGTGTCTTTGGAGTCGATACAGAGATGTTCCTATTCCTGTTGTGAACGAGACATCGAATTCATTAACATTACGGAAGTTTTATCTTTGGTTATTTGAAAAGTTCTCGAGCAATAGTCGATAGACGTGCCGGTTCAGATTACGTGTTCACTTGTCGCCGCAAGATCATAGGAATCTCTCGAGCATTTTTGAACTGCATGTGCATGTTTGGCAGAATCTATCATGTATACTGTTAATAGTGAGCTTAAGTATGAGATAGCGATTCGACGATACTGTGTAGTCGAGTGTCGTCGAAAATGTCAAGAGTGCCTCTAATTTCTCCAGACCCAGCGACCTGGACCGATATTTGACGAAGCGAATCGATCAAAAATATCCGAACATACAATAAAAACTTAAAATAAAAGTTTGCCAATGATACAGAATCACGGTAATAATTGTTCTATAAATGTGTAGAGAAATAACATTTTTAAATTATAGCTTTGAACAGCATTTTTTGATCATTATAAAGAATATAAAGGAAAATTGGTAATTATTTAGATGTTTGCCCTGATCGCCGATTTTCATGACCTTGAAATATGTTGTCATGGTCATGGCCTTACCAAATATAATATACGAAATTCTACTTGAGATGGTTTCACATCACCATCTTACAGCGTTTCAAATAGAATCTCATCTATTATACCAAACCATAACTCACTCCAATTACTTTTTCTTTCACCTTTTATATATTGTATCGAAAACATTTCGGCCATCATGTCGAAAAATGCCATTATAGGCTCATTAACATCATGTTGACGTCGGAATAAAAACTCAGCTATACAGGGTGTTCGGCCACCCCGGGGAAAAATTTTAATGGGGGATTTTAGAGGCCAAAATAAGACGAAAATCAAGAATACTAATTTGTTGATGGAGGCTTCGTTAAAAAGTTATTAACGTTTAAAGTTCCGCCCGTACTGTATTTTTTTCTAGAAAGTGGGTAGGATTCCGGGGGTATGTCTATACACCAAAAATAATTGTAATTGACTCCCGCAACCGAAAATAATTTTTCCAAAACAATTTGAAATTTTTTAATTTTGTCGAAAAAGTTCATCTACTCGAATTTTTTTCTCGAAAGTGCGTAGGAGTTCGGGGATATGTATATTCACCAAAAATGGTTGTATTTGACCCCAGAACTTAGAAATAATTTTTTTAGAATGATTCGAAATATTTTTTCGTCGAGAAATTTAGGCACCTACCCCCTGTCGATTTTTCTTAAAAATTCGTTTTTTATTTTTAATAAATTTGTTTGACGCTGTACGGAAATTTTGTCTAATACTTTTTTGTGAGTTTCCATGAGCTCTACTTCAGAAAAATATTTCATTAAAATATATTCACTGTTCTAGGAGTTATGGTCGTTTGAAAATTGGACCATTTTTACAGTGTTTTTCTCCCTTTACGGTGTCAAGGAACAATTTTTCGAATATTCTTGGAATATCTATATATTGTACACTAAAATACGCGTTGTTTGCCGTTTGAAACACTTAAATATTACAATTCGTTCAGGAGTTATGACATTTTAAAATTCGCAGAAGCATGTCTGGCCTCACATTAGATTTTCGGTAAGGAATTTTTTTCTCGAAAATGCGTAGGAATTCGGAGGTATGTGTAATGACCAAAAATGGTTGTAATCAATCCTTACAATCAAAAATAATTTTTCCAGAACGATTTGAAATTTTTTAATTTAATTTATTAATAACTTTTTAACGAAGCCTCAATCGAGAAATTGATATTCTTGATTTTCGTCTTATTTTGGCCTCCAGAATCTCCCATTAAAATTTTTCCTAGAGGTCGGTCGAACACCCTGCATGTATCGGTAATTTCTTCAGGGATACGTTTTATTAATATCCTGAACGGTATATCCCCCTTTTTTTCTATCAACGAATACGGATAAAATTGCACGACTTCTCTCGCGCGTAAAACGAGATCGTCGATCATCGCTTGGTCGCTGGGATCGTCGAGATACGAGGACTATTTCATCGGAAGCATTTCGATGAATAAAATCGTCTAGCAGAAATAGATGGGCCGCGGAACCGATGAAGAAACGGGGCAGGATTCGCCCGGTTTCTCTCGCGAATACGGGCGAAACTTCGAAAGACAATACGACTCTGACGAAAAACTGGGTCGAACATGCTCATTGGGACAAATCAGGCTTTAAGAACGGGACGAGGAGAAAGACCGAGAGGAAATGCGTGCATGTACGAGAGAAAGACGGGTCGAGGCAAAGAGCAGCAAGAAAAGGGGAGGCGGAGAGGGAGAGACTGAAAAAGGGAAATTAGGAGAACACGGAGAAAAAAAAATAAGACACTTTTTAAAGTTACCCAGTAAACTCGTACTAGCATATTAATATTATGATCAATTGTTATTGGATTCGATGATTGTTTGCACCGTGGCACTGACACATAAATTTATTATTCGATTGAAAACTGAACCGACCGGTGGATCCCAGCGAGCCTTCTCTTTCGCGATCCGATGAATTTTGGTTAGCGTCGAATTGCCGCCAACGAGGCGGAGGACGAAGGAAACTGTGCCGACCTACACGCGCGATAATCAAGAGCAATATAACGTAATTCGAGAATAGCTCGTTTCCACGCGTTGGACCAGTATTCAATTATCATGGACAATTTGGTGTGGGCTGACGTCTATGTTAGAGTACAACATGTCCATCCACTGCTGCTGGGCCCGAGCTGTTTATTGTACGCAAGGTGATAAACACGTTTAGAAATTCGGGAATAATGATCAACCTGTAACCGTTGGGGACGAATTCGCTTCCTTTAAAAGATCGCTGTATTAGAAATCGAGCATGTCTGTCGATTCACTTTTGCGTATGCTAAATGGCGACGGTGCAGAGCGTAATTTAGTCTACTAAAAAAGAAATTGGGCGTTCTCGCGATTGCCAGCGAGAACGAGTGGTCGAATGAGGCTAACGACAGAAGAAAGCTCGCGGCAAAATTCGTGCGAGTAGCGCCCAATTAATAATATATATTACGCAATTACGAAGAACTTTTAATCATGTTTGACTTTTATTTATGGATATTTGCAGAAATTTGTGGTTTGCTGAATCTTGTCACAATTTTTTGAATGTGTGGAACTTGATATACATAAACATATGTGTGTATATATGTATGTGTATATATATGTATATATGTATATGTATGTATATATACATATATATATGTATGTATGTTGAATATTACATACATATATACATAATATATATATATATGTGTATATATATATTTTATTTTTCTTATCGTACCACTGTACTCATTGTATAAATTACACATTCACCGCCCGAAACGAACGATAGTTTTTCGGTCAACCGAGCGAGAATTGAGTTTAATTGGATTATTTGTACGGTTATCAAAAGTGTTTCACTTATTCGAATCTTGATTATTGGGCTTGTTTTTAACATCACTTTTTGGAACAACCCATTTACCCCTTCTTATCCCTGGCTTTATTTTAGCTCTGTTTTTGTCATTTCTTTTTTTTCGATATGGTCGAACCTGAACGATTCACAACTGCGACGAAAATGTTTCAACATCCGTGAAAGTGTACTTCAGTTTTTCATTGTCAGCCTTATATCACGTACAAATAATTTAGAATAAAACAGGATCGATCTTCCGACTGTGTTTACTTGCAAAAAATATAAGATCGTGTAAAGTAATTAGCTACAATTGATATCGATATTCCTATTCGTAATTTATGATAGCAGTTGATAAGTCTTCCAAGGTTCGACTATTTAGACGAATGTATTTGGCTTTTACCTTGATTGCGTAACGCTATTTGCTTTGAGATCGGTTTCGTATTATATCTTAGTTTTAGAAGTAAAGGTAGGTCGATTTAACGCGAGTTTTCATTTGAGAATAGTTTCTCATTTTCTTGTTTTTATTGTTTTTTTTTATCTCTCTTTCGTTTTCATTCTTGGCCGACTTCTGACGATTCTTTTGACTATCAAAACATTACATATAATATTACTCGTAGTGGCTGTATTGTTAGACTTGTTTGTAAAACTTTTATGTGTATTTACGTTCTAAGAAGGTGAAAAGAATTCGACGGGCTTCAATTTTTTTTTTGACGCGGATTTTTCTCTTTGTTCTTTTTTCTCTTGGCACGTTGCCAAAGACGTTGATTTCACTTAAAACTAGTGACAAGATGTACCACAGATTGCTCCATGTCAGATTTTAAATATATATATATATATATATGTATATATGTATATATTTATTTTTATATATATATATATATATATATATATACATATATACACACATGTGCTGTTGTTTATTTGTTCACGGTTAAGATACCGAAATTAATAGTTCGCTAAGCTATTCTCAAGTGTCTCGCTTTCAACTACGTTTCTATCGAGAATCCTCGGGATTAAAATCTTTGATATACAGTGTTGATTATTGTGTAATGATTCTATAAGAACAAGAAAGAAATTTCCGTGAATATGGATTTTCGAAAGAGTCGTAAATGTTTTTTACTATCAAAAGCCTGTCTTGTACCAGTGCAGTTTACACGGATGCATTATAAATTTTCCGATACATTATTCGCAGTTGCGATATTGCTCTAAACTATCGCGAATGAAACTGACTTGGAAACTGCGGTAAACTCAAAAGGTAACAAGAAGGCAAAAATACAGTTTTTCGGTTATTTCTTTTCACCATTATTTAGTGACTAACATTGTTTGAGCTTTGAATAGTACCTTGATAAAAACGGTGTATGTCATGTGTAAGATATACTTGGGTGTGGGAGTACCACTTTTGAAATCGAGAAGTTTTCAACGCTCAGTGAAAGATTGTTGCGTTACATTTACTCGTGTATGTCGAAATAATCTGAAATTAAGCCTCGAATAATAGTGTAATAGCTAAAATAAATAATATTCGTTATACAAAGCGTCGAAAACCTCTCGATGCCGATGTCACGAGTCAGATGATCCGCAGAGAACGAAGAAGAAACTAATAGGATGTAATATGGAAGATTGAGAAACGATTAACAGTTTCAGCGTTTTCTGTTGATCTCTGAAACGTGTCGTCCCTTGTCCTTTTTGGCAGTGGTACCACGTACCGTTGGCTTAGATCGAACCTACGGCCAACAAAATGAACGGACCTGCATTTTCCATTGCATGTGTTACAGCATACCCGGTGACACCTCATCCACCAACAGGTTTTGTCCCTGCGCCGACACAGCCTGCTACCTACGGTGGTGCACGTAAGAGAATCATCTCTGTGTTTCGATGCGTTGATTCGATGAGGTTTTAATGATCCGATTGCATGCGAACTTTACAATAGTTGCAGGTGCCGCACCGTATGGAGTGTTTCCTAATCAGCCACAACTGTATGCAGCCCAGGGCCCACCGCCGCCGACATATGATCAAACTCTTACGCATCCTATGGTAAGAATTTTTGTTACACATTCTAGGAACTATCAACTCGGTTCGTTTCATGTATTTCAATCTTTCAACCAGTAGAATATATTCAAAATGATTCATGTAGGTCTTTTAAAATATTGAATCAAATTGATTGTTAATAATCGTTTGCTTGAAATTTCATGTATTATTTCTTTACGTCGACTTTTCCATATTCCACCAATAGACGTGGTTACAACTTCCAAGTTTCACTCATACAATCTGCTTATAGAATGTTGCTTCCGTTGAACTGAAAAAGACAGCAGACGCAATAGTCGAATTTGGTTACACATTCTAGGAATGTAACTATAGTAGGAAATTAAACCAGAACACTTATTAGGTGTGTTAAAAAGTTCTGGCATTTTTTGCTTAACTATCAACTCGGATCGTTTCATGTATTTCAATCTTTCAACCAGTAGAATATATTCAAAATGATTCATGTAGGTCTTTTAAAATATTGAATCAAATTAATTGTTAATAATCGTTTGCTTGAAATTTCATGTATTATTTCTTTACGTTGACTTTTCCATATTCCACCAATAGACGTGGTTACAACTTCCAAGTTTCACTCATACAATCTGCTTATTAAATGTTGCTTCCATTGAACTGAAAAAGACAGCAGACATAATAGACGAATTTTTGATTATTTTGTGCAGATGTATCAACCAATGTATGGTCAAGGATACCCAGGATACTTAGCAAATGCATGTTATCCTACATATGGGCCATTACAATATTATCCGCCGTTAGCTGCAGCTGCAGCATATTATCCTGCAGCAACGATGCAGCCTCCAGTTAGGCCCCCCACAATTGTGATGCCTGTAAGTTATTGAGATTTATTACATGTCTCGTAATCCAATATTTTAAGAGAATATTAATGTATTGTTGGTTCTTTTTTTTTAAAAGAATGGTTTCGATGCTACTAATCGATTCGATAGTATCTCACAACCCGTCTTGCCACCGCCTCCGACAGTTCCAAACGCCGCCCAACTAGCTGCAATGGCTAGTCACAGTGTGGCTATATCGCAAAAGAAAAACTTCCTAGGAGGAGGAACAGAGGGCGGTTACACCTTTTGGTAAACCATTATACCTTTTGTGAAACACTAAGTTTAACAAAGGCATTGTTGTCGAGATGATCCATGTAGGCAAATCTGATTTTTGTGTTAGAGTTCTACTATTTTCACATTGGGAGCAGCTATTAATTAGTATACCTTGAGCGCGGACCGATCGTAAATCAGTACTTTTTTAAACGGAATTCGCAATGTTTTCTAGAGTCTATTAAAAAAATTCGTTCCTCCAGTCGGAAACACTTAACTATATAGAATGGACAAATATGATCGGTACATACATGTGGTTTTAAGATCGTAGCGATCGGTCTGTGCATCGAATGTACTACGAAATTTAATAGGAGGAATATTAACAAAGGAATACTCGTGCGACGCTGGTCATACGATTCCAAAACTGTTACTTGAATTAACTCGAAAAAGACCAGAAGTATATTTTGTAAAGTAACGATACGTGGAAATTTCATAAACCAGCGTGTTTAATTAAAAATACGTCATGGTCTTGATGGTGATTTCGCGAGAACGATCGAGCGATACATGAATTTGTTGACGTATTTAAAATAGAATTTAAGAAGACGGTAATTATTTCACTAGATAAAACGACGGATATCAATTTAAATTGTATGACTGCCACAAAAATCTTAGGATCAAGTAATTTCAGAACGTAGCACTGCAAAATACATTTAATATTCCAACGTTATGAAATTTAAAACATTCCCAAGTATGTTTTGCTCGATCTTTCTATAGTTAACGGCTGCTATATTCCGAAACGCACGAGATGTTCCATTTTTTAATTTAATAAAAGGGTCATTGAGCGCGAGCGAGAGTAGGGAACACGGTGGTTGTTCTTCTTTTTAGAGTTAGCGGGTGAATACGTGCACCACTGGATGCGAGTTGTCTCATTCGCCTACAGGGATCGATATTCAAAGTGTGTTCTAAGCCTTTTTTAAGTGCGACTTGGTTTTCTGCAAGGCAAGCCGAAAAGCAAAGGGGCTGCTCACGTTATTTCTGTTACTTTTTACACGACTACATTTTTTCGAGATTTTGTTTCACTCCTGGTGTTCTCCAGTGAGGTTTCTTTTCCAAAGTAAATTCTTTACTTTGTGAAAAAAGATCATTATGGGTAGCCCTAACGTTTAGAGAAAAAAAGAATATGTACGTGATAGGAGCCTGAAGAATGCGTGAGAGTCATTCGTGGTTGTGAAGCTAACACGCTTTGTATTTTACATTCGACGAATATCTGTTATCATCCTTTTTATTTTGATAAGAATTTTAATCAAGTTCGAACACTTTGAAAGGGTTTCTTTCCAACATCATTAGATCATGCAACAGCAACACTTTTTATAACTTAAAGGGTGACGATCATGCTCAAGGCTCGAGTGCCAAACAGCAGAAATTAAAATTATAAATACCGAAGATTCTCACGTATTCGACGACTTCGAAGATACTTACTACTCTACCTAAAAGTACGCACTCTCTTCTTTAAAATCAGTAGTCTTTCCTTCTAGTTGTTTGATGTTTCTTTTTTAAACGCAGATTAGCTAGGTCGGCTAACAAAGTTATTATTTAATTGAAATGAAAGGCTTGTCCGCGGCGCACGAATTTCTTCAAGCAGGTTAAATTGTGCTTTGATTGAAACAGTTACCATGTAGTAATGTTCGAGATACATAACCAGGCGTTTTCTCGTTTCTAGATAGGTATCCAAACATTCGAATTATACCACTGGTCTGAGTGACATCTAAAGCAGTACAAGAGACATCCATCTAGAAACGTGTAAAAATTTTACAAAGTTTTTCTTTAAAGGTGTCTAATAACTGTATGGGAACTGGTTTCGACCGAAGCTCGCGAAGGAAACAAATAGTTGACTCAATTTCAAAGTACAAATTGAATATCCATGTAAGTAGAGGAAAAATTCGTGACGACGTGGTTAAGCCTTATGCCAGCCATATTAGGCGAGTTGCAATGATGATACGGTAAGCAATGCAGCGAGTTCGTAACGCCTACGATTAAATACAATGCAGAATTGTTGATAACAACAATGTAATATTTTCTGAGAACTTGAGACCTATTGTAAAATTAAAAAGACACACAAATTACGGCGATCATGAACTAGTTGCACAGCTACGAAACAAGTGTTTTGCTCCGCGATGATCACAGCATATAGTGCGGTGTGAGCCTGCTGATAGGACACTTTGAATGTTCCATTCTGCAGGTGCACAATTAAATACGATATTAATTAAGCAATGAAGATCGGAGAAACTAATTTACAATCGGTGATAGCTTAGGATAGGACCAAGAAACGCAGTTCTATTTAGAAATTTTTCGAATGGGTGTTCCGGCAAACTTGACCAGTACTCTTATATGTTTCGCATTGGACTTTACAAGGATGGACATTTAATTAGTCCTGTCCATGGTATTCAAAGTCATTTCTGCTCCGCAACTGGAAATTAGAGCAAATTACAATTTAATTGGATACAAATCAAAGTGATTTCTATTTTAGTTTAAAACTTATTAGTTGAATTTCTATAAAATATTTATTGCTTGAAAATTGTAAATTTTACATCCATTTTTAGAGCATTGTCCGCATTTAAATTTTGCGCTTAAGCAAAAACTTCCAAAATTTGATATACTGTTCTTTGTATTTTTGTGATATCCGATTACCTCAAAATCCGAACCAGAATTCGTAGGTCTATACTTGTCTTGTTTTGTATCGTCGTCGAATCTAGTTCAATTTCTATGAGGAAGAAAACGTGTGAGCAATAATTGGAACTGAAATTTGTATGAGGCGAAACGCACGACTGGCCAAATTTGTTGCCACAGCGCCGTAACCTACGTTCACCTTGTACCTTCAATTCTTTTTCTACCAGGCGTATCTACAGCTACTCACATATGACCAGCGTTTGATAAAGCAGCGCGTAATCTCAATCTTATTAAAAAAAAAATCTAGTCCGAAGAGTCTGACTGATTGGGATACAAAATGTTACATAGACCTTTTTTTTCTCAATCCGTGCGACGCCAGGTGCGAAATATACCGCAGCATTCACTTATACCTCGAGACATCTGAGAAAATTGACATTTCCCAAAACTCATGCCATTCCACTTAACGACATTGAGCCACAAACGACACATGTACGAGTCATATTTAGGAGTTTTGAACAAGCGCATGGCGAAGAAAAACAAAGTAGTGTCGTTGTTCGAAATGTAAACACTCGTCGAATGTTTGCGAATTTGCATATCGGCGAAGGGCTGCCTCTACTGCTAGCTACTTCGCTTACCTTTATATTGCGCAATAAATGCACCGAGCCACCTTAATCTTTGCAGCTACGACAAGAATTGAAAAGGGATTGAAGACGAACACTGTACATTAATCTTCAAGAACAAATAAGAAAGATATAAAGCCCAATGTCAACTTTCATAGAAACTCGTACACACGAAGAAACAAGTGAACTATATTGTGTTGATATTTATATTTAAATTATTATTATTTAAACGATTTATTTGCAGATTTCTACAGTTTAGATCAGAATTTACGCGACATATTTTGACCGATTATTTTGTATCGAGCGAGAGTGGTGGGAAGGTTTTATATCATGAAAAAAGTGTGCAATAAGCGTAATGTCTATTGTAACAATAAAGAAATGATATTAATTGCAACGGTGAATTTGTTATTACGTTGAACAAGAGAGAGAAAATAAAGAGAAACAAAAATGTACCACTGCAATCATCAAGTGTACTAGTTAATAAATACTATGATCATGGAATTTGTTATTTCTTCCCTCCTCCACATGCACATATTTTTGCAACAATTGCGACATACACTTTAATGGGTAGGAAGGATCGCCGACAAACAATTCCATTAAATATTTTGAAAACAAATATGTTGTAACAATAATAATAACAATTCTTCTTAATACAACTAAAATAGGTATTTCATTTTTGTTACTATTCATAATTTTTATTCGATAAAACATGCTTCATTGTTTGTACTAAAGAAGGTAAACTATCACAATAATTGTCTACACAGATTGTGGCACATTTTTGAAAATCGTCATTATACTTATCGATTTCACTTTGCCTTGGGTTTGGACCCATTTTGTCTTTTATTTTATCATTGCAATCCATAACACATCTTTCTAACCGATTCTAAAAAAATAATGTTTTGTATTTAATATATTGACTTACAGTTAATATTTTCTATCTTTAAAAATTAAACATATACCTGAGTTCTTACTACTTCTCCTTGAATGTACTCTTGAGCTTTATTCAAAGAACTACTGCAGTTTCTTACACAATTATGTACTTTCTGTATACTATAAGTTTCATTATCACAACAAGTTGCAGCACATCTATGCATGTCACTCTGAAATTAAACACTCGTTGGTATATCTTAATAATTTCATAATTGTTTATAAATTTTGATTTCAATAATCAATTTTTAAATGATTTTATAATATTAGAACATTAGAGGTAAAGCATGTTCTATGATATAACCTAAAAATACTTTACAAAGAATTAAATGTACCTGCATTTTTCTTAGATACGATTTATCAATCTCCTCCATCATTTCATTAATACGATCTTCAACCCGTCTTCTTTGTTCCTCAACCATTTTATACTTATTTTTGTTCAAATGTACTGCTATTGAGATAAAATAAAACGGAACAACCGGCTTTTTCAGGACTCGTGGTCTACCATCGATACTATATATTAGAAAGACATCTTAGGTTAGATCAGAGATGCCAGAAAAGCACCGTCGGGTGCACACGCACACATGCCAGATACGCGTACGGGAGCTCGTGGAGTTTCGGAAAGTCGGCAAAGGCAAACTGACGCATGCCCTCTTTCTCGATTCTCCGAAGCTGCCCGAAGTAATTTCGGATCGCCTCGTGGGAGTCGAGAGAGAAAGGCTCACATTTGCCTTCTCGCTCTAAACAACTGAAATCCGACCTCCCGTCAACGGCATACGATTTGGATTCTCGAGCCGAGATTCTCGACTGCCCAGGCATTTTTACTTTCCGACCTATGTAGGCGCACATAAGCAAAGTACCCATAATGAAAAAAAAATTTTGTAAAATTTATTTTACGGAAATACACGTTTTAAGACCTCCTGATCATATTTTAATTATTGAAAAAAAAGAAATTTTTTTTATTCCCATGTATGAGCACACATATGTATATTATTAATACGATTTTTGAAAATCAAAATACTCTAAGATTGAAAATTAATAAATTAAAATGAGATTCCACTCTTTACCAGTATTGTGCACGCTGTGGTATTTTTCAATAAGAAGAGTTCTTACTTTTATAACAAACAAAACAGTAGAATTAATAATTGCAGAAATTAATTAATAATGATTTTCCTCGATTGTTTTCAGATAACCGTATCAATTTGTTATGACGAACTAAATAGAACTAACTAGAAACAAAGGAAAAGTGATCCCGTTTGCCAGTTTAATACAAAGTATGGGTTGTATCTTAAATTTTAAAAGGACATAGTCGAATATTTTTAAAGGTACAAAACATAGCGTTTCATTGTAGAACAGTAACATAAGTTAGCAGGTATGTCATAAAACTGTTTTTCCCAGCTATATCCCTTTTTACCTGAAGTATAAGGTAAAAAGTACGAGCTACAAGGTACGACTATCCGAAAATCGTTCACATTTTATCAATGTAAATGAAGCGGTCTTTCCATCAGAGTTAAATACAAAATTTTGTTATTTCTGTGAAAACAAAACTTTCAGTAAATGTACGTGGTGTTTGAAATTTTTATGTTTTGACTGTTTTTGTGAAAAGTACCATCCAGATTCATGTACTTCGTACATTGAAAATAACATATGTTAAATGTAATCGGTTAAATTTAACTTTAAAAAAAAATATTCGAAGGTCAGACAAAAATACATGTCATATTTAGTGTACGATTAAAGTATGATTGAAAAAATAAAAAAAAAAAGTTCAAGGCAGGGTTCGAACCAGCAGAGCAGAAGAAGTTCGGAACTTGCAGGCAAAGACCTCATCACTCACGCCACGCTGATTAGTGGTGAACATAGTTCTATTTCTGAAAATAAGTACCTGTAATAACTTTAATAATATCTCAAAGTAAAACCTAACCCAAAACCTGGTACCATTCCAACTTTTCCTTGTTAGAAACGAGTTTTCAATTTGTCTTAGCGAAAGTCGCAATCACATTTTGCACATTATTCTAAAACATTTGTGGTATTCGTTTTCAATGCGATTTAAGTAAGCATGTAATGTATAAGATTTCATTTAATGTTTTCTTTTCTAGAGAAGATAGAGAAAAAGTTTATATAATTTTTTTTATATAAAATTTAATTCGTCCTAAGATTTATATGAAACATTTAAAAGATTTTTTATAAATTATGCCTATATATCGGAACAACTATGAAACAAGAGGTATAATCTGTAAGGAGTGTATGTGTGTGGCTAGGAGAACCGTTATCGTTTGCGTCGATAGGAGTGTTTAGTCTAAGCTAGAGTAGGTATCGAGTGAGGTGTTTAGGTTTAAGCTGAAATACGTTTTAGAGACTGCGTCTCGAACGTGCGTTTTGTTTAGATCATTATTATAAGATAGGAATAAGGAAGGGTCGACTTTGACTGCAGGAACGTCACTCTGTATCGAACGTTAGTCGAGAGCAATCACAGTTTTACGTTTACGTTTTATGTCTTTCTTTTATGTTCTTTATGTTAAATAGTTAGTAAATATTAAATAATATAATTACATCGTTACGTTTAGTGTTCACGTATTTGAATCCGTCCACACGCCTTTGAAATGAGAACATAAAACTTAAATGTAAAGTTTCATTTAAATTCATTCAGCTATTTATATTCAATCGTATTAATAATATACATATGTGTGCTCATACATGGGAATAAAAAAAATTTCTTTTTTTTCAATAATTAAAATATGATCAGGAGGTCTTAAAACGTGTATTTCCATAAAATAAATTTTACAAAATTTTTTTTTCATTATGGGTACTTTGCTTATGTGCGCCTACATAGGTCGGAAAGTAAAAATGCCTGGGCAGTCGAGAATCTCGGCTCGAGAATCCAAATCGTATGCCGTTGACGGGAGGTCGGATTTCAGTTGTTTAGAGCGAGAAGGCAAATGTGAGCCTTTCTCTCTCGACTCCCACGAGGCGATCCGAAATTACTTCGGGCAGCTTCGGAGAATCGAGAAAGAGGGCATGCGTCAGTTTGCCTTTGTCGACTTTCCGAAACTCCACGAGCTCACGTACGCGTATCTGGCATGTGTGCGTGTGCACCCGACGGTGCTTTTCTGGCATCTCTGGGTTAGATCAGTAATTGTACATGCATGTGCAATTATATAATCACAATCATTCGTAATTGGCGGGTTGACATTATAGACAATGTGAATTGAACGAATACTTTCTATCAATCAGATTAAAACACAATAAAGGAAATGACAAAATTATAATATTTTTCATGAATCAGATTTTAATGATTAGAAGAATCATTTTTTTGCAAATCTAACAACAGATCTGAGCATAATCAAAATAATATTATTTAAAACTTTTGCTTTTTTAAGTAAATCATTTTGTAGTTTACCGTAATGTTATTGCAGATAAAAAGTTTAAGATGCTGTTTTAAATCGTTATGCTTATTTTAAATTTGAAATAAATCTAGCTCAACTCTTTCATAAGGAGCCGGCTTAATGGGGCAACGGAGGAAAGTCGATGATCCATAATCATAAACTGCGCGACAAGTATGCGTAGAAATGGTTTCGTATAGAACGCACGCGCAAATAGTATAGGGTACGGCCATCGAGTCCATACGAATCAGAGACCATTCCGGTCGCCTTTCTTCACTTGACCGGCCAAGATGTTGAACGCTGTAACGAAAGCGGCTGCTGGAGCCTTGAGAACCGTCAAACCTACTCTTCTTCAAAATGAAGTTCCAAAAGTATGCGGAGTACTATCTGTAAATAGTGAGTATTACAGCAAATTCGTCTTTTCATTCATTAATTGCATTTTTCATCATTTTGATATTGTGCATTATATTTAATAGACATATCATAACAAAAAAATTATTGTGTAATTAGCATCACTCTGTATAGATTTCCACCTTGTTCTGACAATCCTCACCAAGTTAACGTTGTTCTTTTTTTTCGAATTGACATACAAGCTAAAGAAAAGGAAGTGTATTGATTATATAACCCGTATTATTTGACCGAGCCGCAGTGTGATACCACTGTGCCAATATGGCGGCATTAAGGTCACTTCGAATAATTTTTTACTATGCTGAAATAATTTACTTTATTAATATGATTGCAATTAATATTTTTATTGTGATTCGAATTTTATGTTTTGGTTCTTCTTTCTCCTATTAGTATCGTCAGTCATCTCTTGTGGATAATCAATTGTCCATATTTTTTCACAAAAATTTGTAAATCATTCTTTTTATTCTATCAATACGTATTTTATTTAAGATTTAAAAGATATTCACGGTTAAAAATTTGAAATTTTTAGTCTTCTATTAAAGTATACACATGCAGTTTGTATTATGTAACTTACCTCATAAGCATTATCTAATATTATTTTGTGCTTATATTAATGATTATTCTATGCATAATTATTCTATATGAGTGTGTATTTTATACAAAATGTTTAAACACCAAATATATAATTTTAAAGCTTAACAAACAATGATTTATCATATACAAAGATGAATAATTAAAGAGAATGTTTATTTACAATTAGGTAGAGATTATGCAAAAGCTGCAAGTGGTAAGGGTGGTGCACAAGGGAGAGTTGTTGCTGTTATTGGTGCAGTTGTTGATGTACAATTTGATAATGAACTGCCACCAATTCTTAATTCATTGGAGGTCCAAAATCGGAGTCCCAGATTAGTCCTTGAAGTCGCTCAGCATCTGGGAGAGAACACAGTACGCACCATTGCTATGGATGGTAATTTTCTTTTTTCTTTTTGTAAAGTTTATATTGTAACTTAAATATACCTGTTTAATTATAGTATAATGAATAAACTTTATCATATAATGGTAAACTTTAATTATAGTATACTGAAAAAGTAAAAATAATGAACATATTTTAATTTAGTATTCCTATAATGCCATTTATTGTAATTATACAGGTACTGAAGGTCTTGTCCGTGGCCAGACTGTTTTGGACTCTGGATATCCTATTCGTATTCCTGTTGGCGCTGAAACTTTGGGTCGCATTATTAACGTTATTGGTGAACCAATTGATGAACGTGGACCTATCCCTACTGACAAACTTGCCCCCATCCACGCAGATGCTCCTGAATTCGTAGAAATGTCAGTCGAACAAGAGATTCTGGTAACTGGAATTAAGGTCGTTGATCTTCTTGCTCCCTATGCTAAGGGTGGAAAGATTGGTACAGTTTATATCTATACATATATTTTCATATTGCAATTTAATTTGTTGGTATTTATAAATGCTATAATTAAACAGGTTTGTTTGGCGGTGCTGGTGTTGGCAAAACTGTACTGATTATGGAGTTGATTAACAATGTAGCCAAAGCTCATGGTGGTTACTCTGTGTTTGCTGGTGTGGGTGAGCGAACACGTGAGGGTAATGATTTGTACCATGAAATGATTGAATCTGGAGTCATCTCGCTTAAGGATAAGACCTCCAAGGTAGCTTTGGTGTATGGACAAATGAACGAACCACCCGGTGCTCGTGCTCGTGTCGCCTTGACTGGTTTAACCGTCGCTGAATACTTCCGTGATCAAGAAGGACAGGATGTACTGCTATTTATTGATAATATCTTCAGGTTTACTCAAGCTGGTTCGGAAGTATGTTTAATCGTCATTCTGTTGTATTACCAATTTAAAACTATAATTTTTATTAATAATCATTAACTTGTCAAGGTATCTGCCTTGTTGGGTCGTATTCCATCCGCTGTGGGTTATCAACCAACCTTGGCAACTGATATGGGTAGCATGCAGGAACGTATTACGACAACCAAGAAGGGTTCTATCACTTCTGTGCAAGCTATTTATGTGCCTGCTGATGACTTGACAGATCCTGCTCCTGCCACCACCTTTGCTCACTTGGATGCTACTACTGTATTGTCCCGAGCTATTGCTGAACTTGGTAATTATAATAATTGTTACTTTTATTCTAGTGGAACTCGGAAATAAAAAGAAGATTGTAAATTTTACCAAAAACTAACATTATTCTTTAATGACAATAGGTATCTACCCTGCCGTGGATCCTCTTGATTCTACCTCCCGTATTATGGACCCCAACATCATTGGTACTGAACATTATAACGTTGCTCGTGGCGTGCAGAAAATCTTGCAGGATTACAAATCACTTCAAGATATTATCGCCATCTTAGGTATGGACGAGTTGTCTGAGGAAGATAAAATCACTGTAGCACGTGCACGTAAAATTCAGAGGTTCTTGTCTCAACCATTCCAGGTATATAAGTGTTGTTTTATTGATGTTACGCACTTTTATTATTCTTTTTACTAATCATTGTCAACAACTTTTATTTAGGTTGCCGAGGTGTTTACCGGTCATGCCGGAAAATTGGTACCGTTACAGGAAACTATTAAAGGATTCCAAAAAATTTTAGTTGGCGATTACGATCATCTTCCAGAGGTCGCATTTTACATGGTCGGACCAATTGAAGAAGTAGTAGCAAAAGCAGAATCGTTGGCTAAATAATAAGTCAATTCACAGTCATCGTAATCATGTCATTATTAAATAATTAAAACGATCTTCTAATAATACAGGTCTGCTTGTTTTTTATCTATCAAAAATATTTACATTTATTCAAGGGTATAGTATCTGAACAAAATTACAGAATGGTGGTTAGAAGATTGTTTTTTTCTTCAAAAATTCACAAATGCATACAAAATTATTGAGAACATCGTGAACATAATTAATCATAAGTTTTACATAATTCCGTGTAATTTTGTTCAGGATGCTCTCGTTTATAGATAAAATCGATAAGCATATTGTTATTATTTAACATATACATAAACAGTGCAGTATATGTTAGAAATTAATAAAAATTTTACAAAAACGTACGGATACATATATATTTTGAAGGTCCTCCGTTTTCGCAAAACTTTAGTTTTTAATTTAGGTTGAAATTAAAAAAAGTACAAATAGTTTTAAATGTGAAAAAATATATTTATTATATGAAACAGGATCGTGGTATAAAATAATGCTGCTATTTTTATTATATGCCATATAAAAATGAAATATTATATTTCATTAACAAAATCAATCATAGGTTTTTCCAACTGATAAATATTTTTTAACATCTGAAATAGAAAAGACTCATCAGATGTGGAAAAAGCATAAAATTACAATACTTCACGAACAGTAGTAATACCTTCCATTGATCCATGGTTAAATCGAGAACATTTTGAATGTTCAGAATTGTCCTTGCTCTCGTATCTTTTGTGCACGATTGGACAACCAATGTTCCAGAATCATCTATAATTAAAACAGTATAGTATTAGATGATAGAGTAAGAACTATATTTTTAACAATTATACAAAGTTACCTTTTATTACTTTTACTTTTCCATCTCTGACAAGAAAAGATATTTGCAGAATATTTTCAATTGTCTTTCCAAAGTGAGTTGGATGTAAAATCAGTTGAAAAAAGTCGAGAGGTTTATGGTGAGTTCTACAATATTGTGTAATAAATTCTTTCACTTTCACAGTTTGTTCTAAACCTTGATCTTCTTTATCAACTGTATCAACATTTCTTGGTCTTTTTATCTGTGCTGGAATTTCACTAACTACTGACTTTCTTTTATTAATTTCCTTTTTTTCTAATGGTGCTAAAGTACCTAAAGATAAACGAAAAAACAAATTTATTATTTTTTAATATTAAGTATGAAAATTTAATCGAAACATTTCATTGAACCTAATAATGAGCTATATTGAGGTGTTGTTTTAAAACATTTTGCAGTTTGTGTCTTTAGAAGTGACCAATCTGGTAATTCTGGCTCACAATCTGGAAGTAGTTTTACATATTGTACCTATATAAAAAAAAACTATTAAAAGTTTATTATAAAAACAATAAATAAGAAGAAAGTAATATGCTCATTATTCTAGTACATACCACTTTCTGGGCAAAGTCTATATGATTATAAGAACACACATTTCTTGTTAAAGTTCGGGTACATTGTTTTAAAATTTTTGAAGATATGCTCATCATTTCTGAGTCCAGTAATACTTCTTCTTGATTATGTACTAAAAATAACATTACAAAATCATAGATAGAAGTATACATAAAGCAAACAAATATTTGAAAACTATATACTTTTTTCTTCTAAGCTTGTTTCAGAGTTTATGTTGTCTGTTTCTTCCATGCATGATTCCAAAGTTCCTATCGTATTGTCACTAACTGTTTCTTCTGCAAATTGTACATTATTACTTGTTATAAAATTCAGAAAAATATATAATGGAATGTAATGTACAAATAAAACACAAACAGAAATTAGTTTATGAATGAGTTAAAAATTTATAATTTATTTATCATTAATAAAATTTGTCCAACTGTAAGTATACACTATTTACATAAAAGTCTTACGAAGAGATTCAGCTCTTGTTATCATTTTCCTTAAAGTTTCTTTACGTTCTTGCGGGGATCGTAAAAGTGATGGTCTATCACTTGAATTAGAACTGCTGTTAGACATTTTGATCTGTTTCACTGAAAAATTGTATGTTTATGATAATTCATGATATGAAAATTCAATTCTATAATATAGCAAAAGACACTAAAAACTTTAATTTGTAAAAATAAGAGTAGTAACAGTAATAGAATCGTATTATTTATATATTATTAACCTCAATATAAAGTGTAAACAAATTTCAATAATTTCTAATACTTGCAATTAACATCTAATGAAACAATTGTTAATAACTAAAAAACGTTCGTAATAATGTCTCCATCGTTCTTAATACAATTATTAACAAAAACTTGTCAACGATTAATGAACAGTGCATACTACTCCGAACTTCAAACGATGCATTCTATCACACCCGTGACACGGACAACTAGGCAGAGATGTCAGATTCAGCACCACTACTCGACATGTCAGATCACGCGTACGTGAACTCGTAGAGTTTCGGAAAGTCGACAAAGGCAAACTGACGCATTCCCTCTTTCTCGATTCTCCGAAGCTGCCCGAAGTAATTTCGGACCGCCTCGTGGGAGTTGAGAGAAAAAGGCTCACATTTGCCTTCTCGCTCTTAAACAACTGAAATCCGACCTCTCGTCAACGGCATACGATTTGGAATCTCGAGCCGATTTTCGACTGTCCAGGCATTTTTACTTTCCGATCTATGTAGCCGACATAAGCAAAGTACCCATAATGAAAAAAAATTTTGTAAAATTTATTTTACGGAAATACACGTTTTAAGACCCCCTGATCATATTTTAATTATTGAAAAAAAAGAAATTCTTTTTTATTATTCCTATGTATGAACGTACATATGTATGCGTGATCTCATGATCTAGCATAGTGTGAGAGAATGCCTTCGGTGCACTTCTGGCATCTCTGCAGCTAGGAATGACTAGAGATGGCACAGTTTGACGGCATGCAAAATCACTATCACTAAATCGTGATTTAACTTCATTCACAACTGTGATCGTAATTCTTTAGTTCGGAGTTATGTGCTTGTATGTTCACTGTGAATCACAGTCTGTGATCACTAGACTGCGGATCTTTATGCAAATTCATATTTTTATTAATAAAATTAATAAAATAGGAGCTTTGTAGAAGGTTGTCTCAACTCCTAAATATAATAATTCGTATACTACTTGAAGTATTTCTTATATGTTTGCATGTTAAGTGCATTCTGTAGTATTTTGAGAATTAAAATTTCCCATAAATGCATAAACATTCGCAGTTTAGTCATCACAGTTCTCGATCTTGATTGAATTATTTTTTATAAAATACTATAATACATACAGCTTGGATATAATATAAATTTTAAATTATGCTACGTTTTCTGCGTATAACGTATATTTATTTGATTTAATATTAAAAATAAAAAGCAATTCAATTTTCTTTCCCCTATCTTATATCAATATTTTGAAGGGTAAAATATTCATCTCGATGTCACATCGTAATATTACTCATTTAAATAATAGTGTAAAAGTGCGAACAATTTCTGTTATGTTTATACATGTATACTATATTATGTATAAAGTCTCGTAAAATACCAGTACAGTACTCCGATGACTTGAAGCTTGTGGAAAGAATGCGGGAGAAGTAAAAGGGATGCACGATTCTTACGCACACGTTGATCTCTAGCTCCGCTATTCGTCGCGGCAGTTACACACACATGTGGACTGCCTGAGAGCAAGGGAGCCAGATAGATAAATAGGCTGTCCGACTCCCCTTGCTCCTGTGTCGTTCCGCGAGACCTCAAGTCAGCGGACCACTGTACATTACTTAACTAAAGTAAAAAAATATTTGTTTATATTTAAATAAATCAAGTACGATTATATTCGTTCAATATTTACAACTGGATTCTTTTAAAACAGTGATTGCTGTACTGTTTAACATCATGACAAAAATCACTATGAATTTAGAGTTTTAATTTTGACGACGCATGCAAAGAACAATTATGCTCTCCACGTGATCGAATCATTCATGATTCATAAGTAGCAATTTTAATCAGTTCCAGCCATCTAGTGATAACGAGCGCTTGCGCATTCTACTATCAGTAACGAACTTCCGGAATCGCGTAAACGAGTGCTTCTCAACCTTCAATCTTCATTGTCCCTCATAAGCGAAGTATGTACCTGTATATCTGATAAATAGACAAACAACTTCTCTTAGCAATACAAACTTGATCAAAGTAAGAATCCAATCAACTGAAATAATATCCTACAATGAAGAAACGTCAGGATTGTTGAAAGTTGAGGACCATTTTTATGAAACATGAATCATAACATTGATCACGTGATTGTCAGTATGTATTGTCAGCACGCGGTAATAGCACTTTCGCACACTATGCTCGATCGCGTGTACGTGAGCTCATAGAAATTCGTAAGGTCGAAAAAGGAAGGCAAGTGTCAGCGGTGTTTTTCTCAATGATATTACCACAGACGAGGTATACGAGTATGATATTACTAACAAAGAACGAAGTACTTAAATGTACAGCAGCGTGATAATTTTATCGACCTTAATTTTGTGATTGAAGTGACAGTATATAAAGAATGACGGATTTCTTGACGCATACAAATGTGATGATAAACAGCAGCGTCGAAGATAATGTTGACAATTATATAAACAACGAAGACGACAGAGAACGGTTGTTGAAACCGAGGAACAATTTTGCGTCGTATTCAAATGATACCATCAATGTTAGATTTCGGGTAAGAGAACCGTACCAATATAAGTATATACGCTATCTGTCTAAGTAAAATTTCAATTTTACCTTTGTTTTGCAGCATAGCATAATCTAATTGACACCTTTTGTAATTGTTCACACGTTATGACTTTTTGACCGATTCCATTATTTTATCAAATCAGTAATAACCAAAAGCAGTGTTTACACAGTTCTAAATCTCTACAGAAAATAAAATTTTTATGCGTATGTATGCCTACTTTCTTTGTCTGTTTATTCATTCTATTTACGTTTTGAGAAGATTAACGTGAATACCTGTCTCATAATTAAATTACGGATTTTTGTGCTGCTAATACATGTTCAAATATAGAAGAAATGTACCTACAATATATACTCTCTGACAATACTATAAGATACTAGATAAAACCACGCAAATCTGCGTTGTAACAAAAAAGGAGGATGGTTAAAAATGGTCAAGTTTGGCCCTATCTGGAAATGAAAAATTTGTACAGGACCGTTTACAGTGATATCTAAAGAACAAAAGTTGTCCTTATCATTTTGTTGAGAAACAATGAGAAAATTGTCAAAAATGGATGCAAACATGTGAGCGTGACAGTGATCAAACTGACCTAAATATTAGGCTTCATCTTAATCATCTTTAATTGCTGAATATTCTTCAACATAATTTATGAAGAAATTAGTGGGCAAATGAAGTGAGGATTAAATGAGGGAAACAAAAATTTTTCTCACAACGAGATAACTCAGCTATGCACACTGCAAAAGCAATAAAAGCTTATTTTCAAAGAAAAAGAATAAATATTTTATCATGGCCTGCAAGATTTTCAGATTTAAACATGATGGAAAACTGTTGGGGAATACTCGTTAGAGAAGTGTACTCAAAAGAAAAGCAGTTCAATAATGTAGAAGAGTAAAAAATATGTGTTGAAGAAGAATGAATGAATATAAAGTAAAAAACGATTAAAAAATTGTATAAATCAATTTTGGCAAAGAATGTTAGAAGTTATAAAAAAACAAAGAAGGCAATTTATATGTTTGAAAGCTGAACATGTGATAAAATTGCAAAACAATGTGATTGTTGTTTTCAGCTATTACCGGTTTAGTAAAATGATCAAATTGGTCAAAAAACCATACTGTATGAACAGACTGTCATCATTCATGTATTTTTTCTACTTCAATTTCTTAAAATTAATTGCAAAAGTAAAATTAAAGATCTGCTTTGCATGGTGCAGAAAATTATGTATATGGTGGTATCACAAAGAAACCGAATTGTATTTGATAATGCGAGTCCGCGATTGATAATATTTAGTGTCTTTGTTGACCACCTCTATGGATAATGGAACAGCAGTTTGTCAAGTGCCATTGATCTGCAATCATTGTGACTTTAATAGTATATTATTTAGTAAAGGCGTGATTGTATCGAGTTGTGATTTGGTAATGAATTTGAAATCAGAGCAAAGAGCAAATGTGAAATTTTACTCTTTCAACAGGTTTATGGCAATGTTACTAACCAAAATTAATATATTAAGCAAAACTTCACATTTGCTCTTTCAACAGGTTTATGACAATGTTACAAGACAAAATGAATGTATTAAGCAGCATTCTCACTTTAAAAGTGGTTAAATGTCACTGGAGGATGAAAACAAATCAAGAAGACTAAGCATTAGCGCATCTGATGAAAATATCATTAAAATACAGGAAATTGTTTGTACTAATCGTTGAATAATCATCTTCAATATTGCCAAAACACTTGATACGTACAGTTAGTCACAAAATTATTGGTACGTACAGTTAGTCACAAAATTATTGGTACATACCAAAAGTGATAGGAATATAAAGGGTTAAAGAAATAATAAAATAAGAAAAGAATAAGAAAGTATAATGTTAGACCATGAACTTATAATACTATGAAAAAAAACAATAATAACATTCGATCAAAAGCAACTTTGTAGTCAACATGTTAATAAAATTTCGCCAAAGAAGTCCGGTTTCTTTTTGATATCATTTCGTATAATCATACGATATTGTGTACAATTTTTAATTCTTCCTCATTTTATTCTTGATAGAATGTAACATACAACCAGAATGGCGGGTCTTTGCAAAATATCAAAGAGATACTTTCGCACAATTCAGGAAGACTGAATTCGGAAGAAGTTACTCCTGGAGCCACTAACTTTTTATCAGCTAATTACGAGGTAACTTGTTTCTGTATTGTTTAAATACTTTTATTGTTATTTTTCTATTGTGAAGTGGCATTGGTTGTATACATCTTACTTTTTTTTTTTCTTTAGAGTTTAGATTATGATCCCTGTGAGAATAATGTTCTGCAAGATGAAGAAAGGATAAAAGGATATAAATTTGTAGTTCAAAAAAATTTTGCCAGATGGTTCATTTTCTTATTGATAGGGATCTTCACAGCTCTTATAGCATGTTTTGTACATATTTCAATACATGAATTAACAAACATAAAATATGGATGGCTCAAATCTTGTATCCTTTGATATCACTGTGCAAGTGTAAAAAAGTATATATAAATTTAATTATTATTCCTTACAATTAATAACAGATATGGATCAATGTGTATCAAGAAATTGTTTATGGCTACCATATTTAATATGGTTAGTTCTAAATTTTGTACCTGTCTTAATAGGAGCTCTTTTAGTATCCTATATAGAACCAGTTGCTGCAGGTAGCGGTATACCACAGGTGAAATGTTATTTAAATGGAGTTAAAGTACCTCGAGTTGTTCGTATTAAAACATTAGCAGTAAAAACAATTGGAGTAATTTGTACTGTAGTGGGAGGTCTGGCTGGTGGGAAAGTAATTATTGTTTGTTATTGCTCTTATCATTATTTATTATTGAATGGCATAAAGAAGTGTTTCCATATGTAATACTATTGTGTTTATAGGAAGGACCTATGATACATTCTGGGGCTGTGGTAGCAGCAGGGATATCGCAAGGAAAAAGCACTACATTTAACAAAGATTTTAAAATATTTAAATACTTTAGAGAAGACCATGAGAAGCGAGATTTTGTGTCAGGTGGAGCAGCTTCTGGTGTATCTGCTGCATTTGGAGCACCAATCGGTTAGTAATAGAAAAATTATAATTAGTATAATAAAACTACGATTTAATTGCTTAAAAATGATTTAGGAGGAGTATTATTCACTATTGAAGAAGGAAATAGTTTTTTTAATCAAAGTCTAACATGGAGAATATGTTTTGCCAGTATGATTACAACGTTTACATTAAATATTGTACTTAGTACATATTATGGACGAGTTGGTGACCTTTCTTATCCGGGTTTGCTAAACTTGGGAAAATTTGGCTCAATGTCTTATCAGATTTATGAAATTCCTCTATTCATGTTAATGGGAGTAATAGGTGGAGTTCTAGGCGCTTGTTGGAATTACATAAATTACAAAATCACCTGTTTCCGTCTCAAATTCATAAAAAGAAAATGGCTAAAAGTAGTAGAAGCTCTTTTAATAGGTGTACTAAGTGCAACAATAGGATTTATAATGATTTACATGATAAACGACTGCAAACCATTAGGGAAAGCCCCCGCTAAATTTCCCATTCGGATGTACTGTAATGAAGGCGAATATAACGTGGTCGCAGCTTTATGGTTCCAAACACCAGAAAGTACTGTACGATCTTTATTTCATGACCCTAAAGGTACGCTGCTATATACGTAGAAGATGACGGACTCCGTATTTAACAAATGTTTTGTTTTTAGGCTCTCATAATGACACAACTTTAGTCATTTTTGTTATACTTTATTTTTTCCTGGCTGTTTTCACCTTTGGTCTGTCTATGTCTAGTGGACTTTTCATTCCAACTCTTTTAATTGGTTCTGCATGGGGTAGACTAATAGGATCGGGTCTTTCAAAACTTGTCCCCAACAACGTAAGAAAATATGAATATGCAAAAGAAATATTGCATGAAATATGAAATTCTATATATTATTGCAGGTTATTTTAGATCCTGGAAAGTATGCTTTATTAGGTGCAGCTGCCCAATTAGGCGGAGTAGTTAGAATGACAATAAGTTTAACTGCCATACTCATAGAAGCTACTCAAGGAATATCTTTCGGTTTACCAGTTATAATAGTTCTTATTATGGCTAAATGGGTTGGGGATTTTTTTAATGAGGCACGTGAATAAGTTAATCATTGTTTTATATGATAAAAGAGTATTTACACACGATCGAAATAATATTTTTTTATTCGTTTTTTAGGGAATTTATGATATTCATATACAAATGGCTGGAATCCCAATATTACCATGGGAAGCACCACCATTATCAAACAACATATATGTTAGTGAAATAATGAGTCACCCTGTGGTAACACTAAAAACAGTAGAAAATGTAGGACATATTGTAGAACTTCTTAAATGCGTGACATTTAATGGGTTTCCAATAGTCGATCCCCCTAATAGTGATCAGGTAATAAATTTTGTATTTACATTTTATTTTATATCAAGAACTGTTATATTTTTGTATCATTATATAAGATTTATTTTTGTATTTTGTTTTTCAGATTGAAATACATTCCTATGGTCACTTTCGAGGTCTGATTTTACGTTCTCAATTAATAGTATTGTTGCAAAATAAAATTTTCAATGAACAAGCTGATAATTGGGAAGCAAATTTGAATATTAAAATGTTCAGAAACGAATACCCTAGATATCCAACGATCGACCAAGTCACTTTAACTGAAATAGAAAAAACTTACACAATAGATTTGAGGCCTTTCATGAATCGTTCTCCTTACACATTACAACATGTTAGTTAATTATTACTATTCTATTTATAAATTAAAAATTGTAGTTTATATTAATCTTCTTTTTCAGTCTGCAGCATTACCACGTACATTTAGACTTTTTAGAGGGTTAGGTCTTCGTCATTTACCAGTATTAAATGACACAAATGAGGTACCAACAATTAATGTATTCTAAAACAAATTGTATCATAGGAAGTATTGTATTTTTATATTTTCTTTAGGTAATTGGAATTATTACACGAAAAGATGTTGCCAGATTTAGGATATGGAGACATAGAGGAAGAATGGGATTAGATGAACTTTTAATTACTAATAAAATTTAATTTTAAATTTCTTGACAGAAATAAAAAACTTTGATAATTGTTTCTATTAAAAAATTTTTAATGATACAATATTACACTTATTATACTTTTATATAAATACAAAAAAGATTTTTAAGCAATACGAGGCTAAAATTTCATGGAAAGAAAAACATCAAAGATTTAAGCATTACAAGAAACATAAATTAAAGACAAAGTATACATAATATTAATTATTTACAAATAATTGCCAGCCCAGCCATGACCATAATTTAAAAAAAAGGTATACTGGAAGAATTACTAGCAATAAAAGAAAATAATATTCGTATGATGAAATGTACATGTTTGTTTATTTAATTTTTAGAGTGGTATTCTGCATTGTAAACATCTCTAGTGATCTATGTGATGTAATATCCGAAACGTTTATATACAACCTGGAACATACAAAAATATTTTATTGTAGAAAACAATACAAACAGTAAATGAGAATGGCATTGAATCAATAATATCAGTATCATCTTGTATATTACGAATCTGGTATCGAACAGTATCAAACAAAATCTATGAGTTTTTAGAAACTGTGACAATGTTGTGTACCCTTAAGAACTACGTAGTTTTACATTTCGGTTGTAATGGTTTTTCTCGTTGGAGTGCCTATAAATAACTAGGGGTGTGCGAGATCCCGATCGGGAGGGGAATTTTTCTCGAGATCGGGATGGAATCCCGAAAACATCCGTGATTCCTTCGAATTTTCAGGATCCCGAAGCCATTCGGAATTCCCGAGAATTTCAAAATCCCAAAAATGTTCGGGATTCTCGAAAACGTCTGTGATTCCCGACATTTTAAGTTTCTCCATACTTCCAACAATTACCAGAATCCGAAAGCCATTGTGTTCTCGAAGATTACATATTTTATTAATCGGAAATGTTTATGTTAGTAATATTGTAGAAAATAATTGCAAATTTCGATAATTCTGACAATGCAGAATTTTAATATCGGTAGATATTTCTGAATGGATAGTCAATCACACAATTGTGTTTCGAGAATCCCAGATATTATTCTATATCCCGTATATTCTCGGGAATCCCGGATCTTCGCGGGATTACGTGTATTTTCGGGAATTCCGGATATTTTACGAGAATCCCGTACACCCCTATAAATAACATACAGTCGGTATGATTGCTGTACTAATATAGGCCTGACGAACTTTCTTTCCGTTGCGAGCCACTCGACTAACCTTTCAGCTAGCAGATTCCCTCACCTGCAGAATGCAAGTGATGAGAGTTACGGTGTGTGTGCGAAGTATGTTGCGGTCGTGACGCTCGAGTGGGAAGAAAAGGCGAAGTGTGGCCCATGGGCCGCCAGTTCGTCAGGCCTGTACTAACGTATTGTACTTGTATAATTACGAAACAAATTTTAGTTAATATAATATAAGCAAATGCAAAATTTAATATGAAATAAGTAAAAAACTGTTACAAGCTCTGACCCTGCTAAATCCACATGAACTTTAGCAATGCTGTTTTACCATTCTAATCAAAACACTGTTATTTAATATTTAACCATGACTGAATACAGATCTGTAAATGTTAATTCTGATATGGTTAAATGTAGATGTATACTCTTGTAATTTGTTGATCATCATGACAAATGCTAATTGAACTGGAAACTGAATAAACTGAATTCAAGTTGCTTTTGTACACGATTAATAATAATGGTTGGAAGAGAAACACATCTTCTTTTATATATGGAATGATTTCTCTGATTAAATTTTATCATTATCCAAAGTTGTGTCTGTCTTTGTTACTTATTTTATACCGATTGGATTCTACTTTTTTATTTTTTCATATATTTACAATAGTACCAATATCTGTTTGATACCGCATGATATTGATATCGACATAATTTGTCACAAAAATATCTTTACTGAAAACTGATACCAAGTGTCTGAAATTTTGATACCTATTGATACTTTCTATGAAATACAGTAATAACTAATTGCTTGAACATTAATATGTAATCGTATCAGTTCAACCACTCAATATAACACATTTCTCTATACTTGCTTCTGATTTCTTTTATCTGTATTTATCAATAGATTCAAAATTTGAACTAAAAACTATATCTCGTACAAATCCAACATTTATTTGCATAATTTTGGTGTACAGAATAATGCTGCGCATATGTTGTGAAATTTCATTAAAATATGCATATCAAATATATTTCGATAATTATACATCTCAAGTAGTCAACATTTTTGCTAGTACTTGTCAGTGTTAAAAATAAGTGTGTATATATATACGCGATCGCACGCACACGCAAAAAAAAAAATTTGTTAGCAGTTACAATTTCGTAGCTTAATAAATGATGTTATGGCCAAATCATTGTGAAACGCAATTCCCACTAAAATTATGTTTAAATTTACAAAGGCTTATTTACATATACGGAATTAATCGTAAGTCACTATTTTGGGAGTGAATCACCTTGAGACAATAATACATACAGAGAAGAAGATAGCTATACCTTCTTAATCTTCAATAAAACAAGACTAGAAATTTTTGACGAAATTGTATTAGTATAAAGAGTACATAGTGAAGTCTTACGTGCAAGTGCGACGATCATTTTCTTCTTATCAGTGTTTGTGATGATTGCAAATATTTGAAAATAACGAGAAAGCAAAGAACTTTATCAGAACTTAATGTAGACTTTCCCGTCCAGACGCACGTGATTCAAAACTTCTAACGGGTCTGTATAAAATGATCCATCATTCTTGATTGGTTTCTAAATTGATTACACTTTACGCATGCGCGTAAAACAATTAAAAGACAGGAAGCCAATTCAAATAATTTTTTAATTGTACATTTTGTAATTTTTGTAAAAATAAAAAAATAATTGGAAGAAAGTATCTGAATAGAAAATGAATAGGTGCAAGTGGAGCAAATGTAAGAGTACATTAAAAACGAACAAACAACCTGATTCAACTAGGGAAAGAAAGAAATGCACAAGTAAACCTCTAACAAAGCCTCATGAAACAGAAGATAAAGCTATAATTCGGAGGTTTCACGATGCACAAAGAATGGCTAGATTTAGAGCTAGAAAGAAAAAGTCTTTAGAGGAAGCAAAGGTGCTTGAAACATTAAGTTTTAATAAGCTTTCTGTAATCGCAAAATTAAATCAAAAAAACATTACATTTGAAACCACTAATTCCATCATTACAATATCAAATACAGAACAATTTCAAACACACTTGCCTATGCAGGAATTACCAATCATTGTACATACACCTTGTGAACAAAATAAATATTCTCAGTTATTGGCCATTATCAAGGAACTAGGAAAAGATGTTAGATTAGCATATGCTGGTAGTAAAATTTCAGCAGAAAGATTAAAATTAGGCATTGTACAAGCAAAAATGCTGATCAAAGAGTGTTTATCAGAGATAGAAATTAATTTGCAGCAATAGTTCCTCAACAAATGGATATAGAATTTTTAATAAACAGATAACTTATTTTTATGGTCTTCATAAAATTGTATATAGTAAAATTTGTAATTTTAATTCTATATAGAAAAATATGAATTATATAGAAACATCATCTTCTATGTAAAAAATTGCAACAATTGTAAAGAATATATTTACTGATTTCATTTGTATGAATTGATAATAAGAGCAATCTCATGTCTTAATATGTATACTGTAAGTGTCAAGTATACGAACAAAAGTAATAGATGAAATTCATTAATATAATAACAATAATACTCCATACAAAAATACGAATAATAATAATTGATAAATATTTTTAAATAAAAGAAATCAAAATACCTCTAGTAAATTTTAATAAAACAGTCAGTTTGCAAATAATGGACATAATTTCTTCAATTTACCTAACAAAATATTAGAAAATGGTGGAAAACTTAGACACGAATTTCCTTTTAAAACAATCCTTATTATTAATTATTGTAGATTATTTGAAACCTTGATCGCACCAAAATATTTTCATAACTCGCAAGCTCTTCAAAAATACAAATCCTCTTGATGAGTTCACCGTAAGTGACTCTCACCTTGTCTGAAAGAACCGAAGTAAACCCGTCAAAATTTTCTCATTCCTTGAAGGAACCATTCTTTCAAAACATTAAGAAAGTTTACCGTAAATTGAATATTTCCAGGGAACGATCATCTTATCGAAGAGATAGAAGCGTGAGATCTCCATTAGTGGAGACGATAAAACAGCTGAACATTTCGAGTGTTCATGGCTCTTTGATAATGTGTCGTGTATTTTAAGACGCGGTTGGTTTGGTCAATTATTTTGCGGTCTCTCAGGTCGTACACCTGTCCGTCGTGAAGTTGCAGACGGGAGTAGGAAGGGGTTATGGTCAATAAACGCAACGTCACACGCAGCCTATCGGCGACCCCGCTTGGCCCCTTAAAGTGGCACCCAACGAAAATCTTACATGTCGGCCGATATTGCTTTTGTGCGTTTGTCTCCGGGATATCTTGAGAAAAATCGGACTAATTTCCATAGGAGCGGCATTGGCGGACGCGTTCCACTGCAAGAAAGATTCGGATGTAAAATCGGATCGGTTCACGACACGGTTTAGCTTCACGGTGAATTAATTGTGCGTTTCAATGAATTGACCGAATTGCGTCCGCCATTGTTGTGATTGGTGAACGTTCCAGGAAGACGGCGTTCTTAGATTGGTGCGCATGCGCGTCGTGTGCTACTTGACGACGCTCTTCTTTCGAATTTTGGGAGACACGCACACATAAAAGCAACGTGACACAGGTAGCTGATACGCACACGCACGTATACATATCCGTATTTCGAAAACAGTATTCGCCGCTCAATTTTTGCGCACGTGCTATGGAATTTTTTTTGAGTTCGTTACCCGCGTCTTTTTAGATGTCGGAAATCGAATTAATTTTTACGTTTTTTTCACTTGCTGTAGCAAAGAAAGTGGTTAACGGCATTTCTCAAAGGAGATCGCCAGACCGATGCTCTCTTTTTCTACAAGTGCAATTAAATTTTTAGTTATTGCCGTTAATAATCTGGTTTAATGATAAATTTTATCCTATGATAGTTGAATGATAATTAGACATAGAAATAATAATCGGTGCTTGCTACGCCTAAAAACATGTGAATTAACTCTTTGTCATCTTTCTGAAAATCTTTTGACAAACAAGTTTTAATTTACTGTATTATTTTGTGTTACAGGTAATTTGTAATATTCAAATGTAACGTAAGAATTATATTGTATACAAAGGTATACGAACAAACATTTAGTCAATATCAAGAAAGGAGCAACAAAATTGGCTAAATATTTAGCCAAAAACGTATGCATAAAATATATTTTGTGAAAAGTTTGGTATTTAAAACTTACGAAAATGACAGATTATATAGATGATTGTACTTATGCTGTGCATAATTGCATGTTATGCCTAAGGCTAAGAGAAAATCTTACCTTCAAAAGGTAAGGGAAATGCGAGAATATAGACGGCAAAAATTAAGATCAGAAACGATTGAAGAACGTGCTGTGAGATTGTATACTGCTGCAGAAAGAATGAAGAACGCCAGAGCAAAAGAAACAGAGGAGCAGGCAGCGATAAGAAGAATGCAAGAAGCTCAGCGTATGGCTAGGCATCGTGCTAAAAAGAAGCGTTGTTTGGATGAAAATTTGGCAAGAGAAATTTCAAAAATTGCAGAACTTTCAAAAATGCCGGATGCAGCAACGATAGCTCAAATGTCAGAAATGAATATGAATAAAATTTCTGCAGAGCTGAAGCAAATGATGGAAAGGGGAAAAGTACCAGAACATATAGTTCAAATGGCTCAACTTGCTGAATTCAGCAAAATGACTGAATTAAATAAAATGTCTCAAGATATGGCTAAAAGGTACGAAATGGAAAAAATGGCAGAGTATGCCAAGACAACAGAATATATAAAGATGCAAGAAATTGCAAAGATGTCTGAAATTGCCAAAATGAACGAAATGGTGAAACTTTCTGAGATGGCTAAATACAATGATATAACAAAAATTAACGAGATTGCCAAAATGAATGAAATGATGAAGATGTCACAGATGGCAAAAATTAATGAAGTTCAAAGAATGAACGAAATAGCTAAACTAAACGAGATGGTAAAGATGACAGAAATGGCTAAATATAATAACGACATAACAAAATTAAATGAAATTGCACAAATCAACGAGATGGCTAAAGAAATTGCAAAAATGAATGAAAAAACAAAAATGAACGAAATGATTAAAATGGCGAATATACAAAATGATATCACAAAGATGCCCGAGTATTCCAAAATGGCAGAAATGGCAAAACTAACAGAGTTAGCTAAACTAAATGAAATAACGATAACAAAATTAAATGACCCTCCGCCACCAAAGGTACCAGAAATTCCTCGAATCCCTGAACCTGTGATCACTGTGCCAAATCCACGAAATTTGCAAAATGTTCAAACTGTTCAAGTAGCACAGGCTAGTCCATCCAGTACAATAAACTTTCCTACTGTACCTGGTCAGGGCAAATATGCTCAGTTACTGGTTATTATCGAAGAACTAGGAAGAGACATTCGCCTTTCTTATGCTGGAAGTCGCAGTGCAGCCGAGCGTCTTAAAATGGGTATTCAGCATGCTAGAATCCTTGTACGAGAATGTCTACTGGAAACAGAACATAATGCACGGCAATGATCTGCCAATACACTTAGCGAATAGATTTTTAGCAGATTATTTTAGATAATGCTATGTACATTGTATGGAGTACAGCAGTATATTTTAAAGGGAGTGTCTTAGCATCCACAAAATTATGCATAAATATCTAATACTTACTATTTCATATTTTATACAATTTTATCAGTTGTAAGTTTAATAAAGAAAAGTGTAACAGGTTGAGGAAATAATAATTATGTAACCTAATATCGCTTTAAATAATAATTGAACTGATTTTTAGAAATAATGTACACTTTTGTGGATGCCTAAAAGAAATTAATCAATTTATAATGCATAATATTGGGTATAAATTTAAAAAAAAGAAATTCTTTTCTCCTTTTGATTTCGTTTTCTCTATTATTATTGGAAGGGACTTAAAGATCACCATTTTCTATGCATAGATACAAATCGTGAAGGATTCGTTCCTTCATATTAAGTTCTAATTTAGTAAATAGGAAAATAATATTAAGCAGAAACAATTTGTACACTGAAGAGTCTTCATTTATATTTTCTAAGGAAAATGTATTACATTTTTGGTTAAAACTATGGATACTTAGGAATTACCTACAGTATAGACAGAAAAGATTGATCAAACAAAACGTACCTATGGAAAGTATAATCCTTGAATATAACTGACTATAAGGTATATCTAAATAAAAAAAAAAAAGAATTTTTTACAGTAATGTGTATTGATTTCATACCCTTAATTAATTTTGCGTTGATCAATTTAAAATTAGCGGGAAGAAATTGCACAATGTAGTTCATACTTGATCCTCTCATGCGCCGTTTAAGCTTCGGGTGATTACCATATACATATGTATTGTATATTGGCATAAGAATGCCAGAGGTAGAAGGTACAAGGCGGTAATTTCATGAATTAACTTGTAAAATATTATACTTCATTTTTATTTGTATTTATTTATTTATTCTGTGAAATATACATTCGTTTTTCATTATCATATCGTTAAAGGTAAGTTCTGCGACATAAAATAAAATTATATGTTTGATTTGAGGTTATATTTATGAATTCCTTAATCTTGTATTACAAAGATTATGCGGAAATATATGAAACGTACAAGACTCAAAGGTTCTCGTTTTCTCTAGTTAAATTTTGCTCAAGTTTTCAATCAAATATAAAATTTACCCAATGAAATTGATATATTAATCAAATTGTAAGAGTTATTTTGCAATATTTGGTTATTTATAATTTAGATCTCTTTCATAAATTATTTGTTAGGATATTTATTTAAGAAAAAGTTAGAAGATGGAAGAAGAACGAGGAAATGTAGAAGTTTCAACAAAGATCACAGAGCCGTTACTGAGTGTACCAAATCCAAGAGCCCTACAGCAAACTGTTCCTTCTGTACCTGGCCAATCAAAATATATACAGCTACTTAATGTCATAGAAGAACTTGGTCACGAAGTTCGACCTACCTATGCTGGCAGTCGTACTTCTGCTGAAAAAATTAAACGTGGTATCGTACATGCACGTATTTTAGTTAGAGAGTGTCTAGTCGAGACTGAGAAAAGTGCTCGTCAGTAAAATACGTATTTTATATAATTTGATACATATCGTTCAATTTTAACTGACCAAGTATTCCAAAAGTACTTAGATATAAATAATGATAAAAGCACAAACTTATAACATACTATTATTAAAAATGAAATTGTCCGAACCAATTGTGTGAAATGCGAGAACCAGAGTGCCAATTTACCTACCTCAGGTTTGAACCACATGATAATGGTCATTAATTGGAAATCTAGCATAATTCAAAAAAAGATGTTTGCACATCTTTGTATTTTTATAAACATATTTAAAATGCATGTCATCGTAATATTTATTTTATATTTTAAAAAGTTACTTATTAGTTTCTACACTGCCAAAGAGTACAATGATATAGCCACTAAATGTAATAATTTATTAAAATTACAGAATATAATTGATTTTGTACAAACAATCAATATGAAATGTTTTGTAAACATTGCTCTTTTAAGCATAACTAATTTATTTTGAAACATTGATCTGATACATTTTATCGGATTTAAACACAAGTACAAATATACACGAGTCCTTTGTTAGAACAACGTTTTTTAATATCTATTAAAACAAACTAAAGTATCCTTACATGGATTATTGATAGTACAAACATGCTTCCCAAATATTATAGAAATAAGTATTCAATAAAGAATCTAAATGATATTAATATAAGTATAGTATATATTTGTAGTAAGAGTGCTGTAATCATAATGCTGTATATTTGAATTACTAAGTATTGTGAAAATATTTAAAACGTGAGAATGAAGAAACAAAGTTCCTATGATACTTAAATTTGCTCAGAATTGTATTACTACTCTTAAGAAAAAGTTAACCAATGACCATGTATTGTTCCTGGTGATATGATCTCAATGATAACAATATTCTTTTGACCAAGATGTTCATTATATATATGACAATACAATTTATGAATGTCGTATTTTCAGCATAAGTATGTAAGTTACATGAGTTCAATGTATATTTATTAAAATTTTTTAAATTCTTACAAAAGTAAATTTTGCACGAGATGTTTTTAAATAAATTCTATTTCATGTTTTTAATAATAATACTAATAAACATCATTGAAAATAATATATAATTATACATGTCTGTATTCAAACAAACAATTGCGAATTTGTAATACATTAAAAATTGTATGTCATATTTATATAATTTCCATTAATTGTAATATTTATAGTACAAATAAAGATATTTCTGTATTATTCCCATAATACCTCTTTTAAAATGGTTGTATCCTTCATACTTTATAAATATCTAAATTTAATCTTGCCTTTATGTAAAAAGTGCGTATTTATGAACCAAAAGATTGTATGTTACAGATTAATGAAACGATCATGTTCCACACTTTGGATAGCTTTGATACTGAATTTTCTGCTGACTCTATCGAATGGTGCCCAGCAAATTCTTTCAAAGATATATTTGTATGTGGAACATACCAGTTAATAAAAGAGAATGAAGCAACATTGGACGAATCGGAGGCATTGAAACGCCTAGGACGAATCTACATGTTTCGTGTTGTGGACAATGGATGTCTAGTCCTGTTACAAAAGTTAGAAGTACCTGCTGTATTAGATATGAAATGGGCGCATGTTATATATCAAAATAAAATTTTATTAGGCGTTGTCAATTCATTAGGCTATTTACAAGTATATCAATTAAAAAACGATGAAGGAAAAGAAGCTTTACAATTATTAACGGAGAAAAAAATTTCGCACGATGAGGAAGTAATTGCCTTATCTTTAGATTGGTGTACTGGAAGATGGATGGATAATAACGATTCGCATTCAAAAATTGTAGTCAGCGATTCAAAAGGATTCGTAACATTGTTTGAAATAAACGAAAATGAACTTAACGTAATTAATTTGTGGCCTATGCACAAATTTGAAGCTTGGATTGCTGTTTTTGATTATTGGGACACAAATGTGATATATACTGGTACGAAATAATTATCTTAAAACTATCGCTAAGAAACTATTACTTAAATATTTTTTAACAAATCGATTGCACTTAAGGTGGCGATGACTGTAAATTCCAAAGTTTTGATACAAGAATGGGTACATATCCTATAATTTTGAGCAAAATTCATGGTGCTGGCGTTACGAGCATTCATAGTAACGCAAAGAAAGAGTTTTTATTATCAACTGGAAGGTGGCGTATCGGAATAGTATAATAATTTAACAGCAGTTATAATTTTTGACTGTTTATTTACAATTTTTCAGTTACGATGAAACGTTGAGACTATGGGATACAAGACATTTAAAACGACCCGTTTCGGAAACCAATCTTGGTGGTGGTGTGTGGCGTTTGAAATGGGATCCTTTTACACGAAAATATTTGCTTGCCGCTTGCATGTATGGCGGTTTTAGAATAATTGACTGCGAGAGAACAGATGCACCATCTGTTATTGGTGAATATAACGAGCACGAAAGTATAGCGTATGGATGCGATTGGTCCTTTTTAAACAGTGCAGAAATTGCAAAACAAATACTCGGTACGGAAGTACAAAATGTCTCTCTGATCGGTACCTGCTCCTTCTACGATCACGTTTTAAAATTATCTGTGACGTATTTAAATAACGATTAAAAACATTTTTAATAAAAGAATGAAAACGTATAATTTTGTCAACGTATTATCCTTTTTTCTTTAATTAATTTGAATACACGTGTTACCATTTAATTTTATTTTGTTCTTTTGTTAATGATAATTAGTTGATTTAATAAAATACTGCGCATGCGCGAATAAAATTAGGGATCTCGACGTAGCTGTTCGATGGACATAGAATAGTTACAGGGCTTGCTGGAAGATGGCAATGTTGAAGTGCGAGCTGCATTTCGCCGCGGCCAGTTCGATAAAAATCAGTCGTTCGCAGGGGCTGTTTTGGCATGGTGTCAATGCTGTGATTACTGTGACGAGTTCGCGTGCAATTCCGCGGTAAATTATCACTGACCAGTCGCAGTAAGTACATGCACGTTTCGTTTAAAATTTCGTCCAAGTCTTTCGTTTTTGATCGTGTCTCATGGCATTATGAATTTTTCTCGCCGCGACAAATAAAATCAGCTGTAGAACAGTGCATATCCTGTCCCTGTGGAATGACCTAGAAAAGATTTGGCGCGTATCCTTGCAAAATTCCCGTAACTCTTTTCGTAAATCCCTTCGTGCGGAAGAGCATGGCATCAAGGTTAGAATACATTATTTGCCACGATATGTTTGTTGGAAGATGGTAGAACAGCGATTTGATTTCTTTGTCATTAGCGAGACTGTTTGTAGAGAATTTAATCGAGTTTCCAGTCTGTCGCTGGACCATCGATTCATAATACTCATTACCGCATTCACCCGTACACGATCGTTGTGCAGTTTGAAGTAGTTTCTAATCGTCGACATTCTACGGTTTGTCGTGTTACAACGTTTAATTAAAATGTTATTCTACAATCGAATGAATTCTTTTGATAGCCTACGTTTACACTATTTAATGTTCATTTAATTGATTATCGAAAACAATTTTGTACCAGTTGTACCCGTACTTTATTTACACAACGATTCGAATAAAATTCATTTTACTCAACATGTTATTCTGAACGAGTGTTGTGATATGTGTTTTGGAAAAACGTTCACAGTGCCATTGCAATGTCGTTCAATCGTTTGCTTGCACAAGGTGGGGTGAAATAAGAATTCAGATCAACCATTACCCATAAATCAACGCCAAGTTTAAAAGTTCTTCGTGTCACATCTACGTCTCATTGTCTCGGAATTAATGCAAATACATATAATTGAAAGAGGAAATTGGACCACGGTATAGTGCGTTTCTTTATTCTTTGAATGTATTAGTGTCGAGCGTGAAACTCGTTTGACAGTTACACTTCTTGTTAGACTCGGTAAACGTTACTCAACAGCATATTAATTATTCTCTGCAGCTTTTGATCATTAATTCATACACGATCTAACGGTCTCGACCGTTATTCGTTTTTTTTTTTTACTATTATTTACCCGTTGTTTAACACTTAAAAACTACCTAATTGAATAAATGGCGTTTACACTAGGATTTTGAAATTAATTTCGTGACTATTTCACTTCGACAGATTTTTAATTGTTTTGAACTTCGAAATTTTTTATTAGTATTTGTTCAGTTAACAGGAAGTTAACTATTAAAAGTGTGTGGTTCTAATGTTAAGACGTGCAGAATTTCTGTAAAAGTAAACTAAAGAAATTAATAAAGATAATAAAATAAATTATGGGCATTGATCATGAGAATTAAAGACCACCTTAATATGATTTCTTTTTTCGACCGACTAATCGATTTGAATTAACCGCGCGAAAAGGTGGTGTGCAGGATTATATATATAGTGAAGCCACATTTCCTTTTTGTCAGGTATTAGTGTGTTCAGAGATTATGAAATCAAGGACAAGCAGGATATAGTCAGTGATTAAAGGTTATATTACTTACGGTAGCTAAAGTTTATTAATCTTTCTACTCAATGAAAACAGGGCGTTGTCTTTTCAAACCTTCCACAGCATTTGTCGTTCTTCGTGAAAATTAAGAAAAAGGATCTCGATTCTCTCGTATGTTTCACGGTGATGTGTGTCTCATCGCATACGTAGGTGTTTGTGTTTGTACGTGTGTAGTATACGGTTTAATCGATTTCATGCTGTGCCAACGTTATCACATGAAAATGGAATGGTAGAATGAGTAGGACGATATAGAGACAACAAAGTATCTGCTATAATTTTAATAAATAATTGTTCCAGCGGCATTTTTGATAAAAATATTAGATTTCACAAGTCTGTGTATGTTCAAGTAAATTTTATCGATGGTAAATATGTATGTACGAAAACCACTAATCCTCTACGTCAGTGCTTTTTATTCCACAGACTCATTTTAGTGGTTTAATAGAGCTCATGAATTTTTTTTCCAGAATAACGTTCTTAAAAATTAATTGACTCAATGTTTTACAATCAGTATTAGAATATTCTGAGTAGCTTAAATATTTTATCTAGATTAAATCTTGCATAGATCGTTTCATAGGACGAATATAAGTTTTTTCTCAAGGAACCACGAATTCTGAGATTTTTTAAGTTAAACTTCAATTCTAGTAAATGTTTTGTTCTAAAATTAACGATTTCGTCATTGGCTAGGTCTGGCATCTCCGATACAATCTATATTAGACAGAAAAGAATCGAGGATGTACGTTTTAAGGTATTTCCAGGCAAAGTATATGCAAGGAAAGTAAATATTTAAAATTTCTATTTGCAAGTTTACGAATTTTTATTTCAAAATTTTTTCAAATTCATAACTTTGCACCTGTGTAACATTTTTTCTTTTTTTGTTTTGATTCAAATACAAAACATGGAAAACAATTTTATATTACTGAAATTATATTAATTCCAATTATGATTTGGATTAGGTATTGCTACTTGCATTGGATGATTCTCTATTTATTTTAACAGTATTCGATCAGAATTTATAAACAGTGAATTAAGTTAATTCTTCTTAAAAATTTCTCTAGAATTTTTATGGGTATTGCTTTATAATCAGCCTCCATGACTTCACATATTTTTTGCTGAGTATTACTAAACTTCAAATAATATCAATTCCATGAAATAATAATTTATGTAAAGTAATATATATATGTTGTATCATTTATCAGTTTTTTTCTTGTAATAATTGATAAAGTGATGCCTACTTTGTATATCAAATCATAATACCGTGTAGTTAAATTATAGACATATTAGTAATGATTTTTATTATTTTTTTCATTTCGGACAAATTTGGGTTGTTAAAATTGATGTTAAATTAAAATTTAATTTATCTTTTTATGTTAAATATATACAAAAGTCAAGGAGATATTTATTATTATTTTCCTTATAACTCGATTCAAAGTTGATAAATATTTAACGCCAAAAAATTGAGATGAATTGTTAATATTGTGAAAAAATTATTCAAAAACTTGAAAGGTGCTACAGTGTTAAATATTGAAAACACAAACATTCGGTAAATGGCATGTATTTAAAAAAAAAATATACCAAAAGTTATAATAAATTTTTGGTATTATTTTTGTCAACAAATTGAAAAATTCAATAAAACTAATGGATAGTATTAAAATCTACATTTCTTTATCAGTGTTTTAAGATATAAGAATTTGTAAAACATAGACTTGAGTTATTTTTATTTTTATTCATTGTTGGACACACTGTTCATTGGGTGGAAAACAAAGAGCTACAGGTTGTTCTAGTTTCTAGAATCACTTTGTATACAAACCAACCATCACTGAAAGGCTACCTGAAAGTCAAAGATTATCAATGGTTCGTCTGAATTTCTATTAGGGTGAAAAAGAAAGAAGAGAATAAGCTAAAGTGTGCAGGTATTTCGTGACCAATTGTTCATGCAACCGTCCAGCGCAATTACGCACTCGATGCATCCTGCTTCACATCCTTCGCGCGTCATAATGTCCCCTTTTTTCTGCTTTTTTCCGATGTTCTTTGCGTCGTTGCATCCTCGTGGATACTTGTGTCGTTGTCACGTGTGCGCCGACCGGGACACGTGTCATCGAGACGATTCATTCCCAGCCGATGCCTCCTGGAGATTCCGCGACGTTTCAGATCTCTTCGAGCATGTATAGCTTATCTGTAACGTCCGGATAATAGTAAAATAAATGTATAGTCCGGGCCACAATATAGCGAGGTCGTATATTCAAGTAGGTGTCAAAGTTTATACGTTTCAGCTCCCGAAACAAGTGAATTGACAGAAATACGAGCAGCCAAGGGCCTTAGACCATAGTAAGGGCCGTACAAAGAAATGTTTTATCTGGTGTCGCCATTTTTAGAAAGCTATTTTTAGAGGTATCGTAACAGTCTTTAATATCTTAATTTACCTGTTTATAATATATGCATGTAGAAAATGAAAAAAGATAGTGCAGTTACGGACATAAAAAGACATTCAGCCTCAAGAGTTTAGTTTACGACTTCGCTATATTGTGGCCCGGACTATACTATTGGAAGACGAAATGTTGAGACATTAGACACAATCTAAACGATGCACCATTTAATTTCCTAATCCTTCCACTTTTCAAGTTGTTGGTTTTTATAGGCTAACGTGGAGAAGAAAAGGATGTTCAATCGTTTTTGGAATGAGAGTATAAGATGCAAGTTCTAGTGTACACCTACTGTCACAAAATACAAGAACTTGTCACAATAGGCCTTAGTTTTTGAGAAGTTTGAGTTTAACCATTTGCGGTCCTAATGTGACTCGACATCACATTTCGAACGCAGTAGCAATTATTCTAACAAGGGGGCCTTACAGCCATGGAAATTGCTTCTGGAACGATAGCAGGTGCAAGTTATAGTACATACTTAATATAAAAAAATCCTAATAACTTTCTTCCCAATGATCCTACGGAAAGTTTGGTGTGTATGTAGTGAAAGAATTACTTTTTACTTTACAGAACAAGTTTTGGTTAAGACGGTAGAGCAAGTAGCTACTAGAAGCTTTTGGTAGCCGGTTTGAATCCTCACAGAGTTACTTTCTTTCTTTCCTTTATCATAATAAAATGCAAAAATATATTTTATTTATTATGTATACAGGGTGTTCGGCCACCCCTGGGAAAAAATTTTAATGGGAGATTCTAGAGGCCAAAATAAGACGAAAATTAAGAATAGCAATTTGTTGATAGAGGCTTCGTTAAAAAGTTATTAAAGTTTAAACTTCCGCCAGTACTGAATTTTTTTCTCGAAAATGGGTAGGATTTCGGAGGTATGTCTATTGACCAAAAATGATTATAATTGACCCCAGCAACCAAAAATAATTTTTTTAGAACGATTTGAAATTTTTTAATTGTGTCGAAAAATTTCACACATACTCGAATTTTTTTCTAAATAGTGGGTAGGATTTCGGGGGTACGTCTATTGACCAAAAATGATTGAAATTGACCCCCGCAACCAAAAATAATTTTTCCAGAATGATTGGAAATTTTTTTTTCGTCGAAAAATTTAGGCAATAGATTTTTATTTTTTTTATAGTTTTTTAAATCTACCCCTGTCGATTTTTCTTAAAAACTAGTTTTTTTATTTTAATAGTTTTGTTTGACGCACTACAGAAAAGTTGTTTAATACTTTTTTGTAGGTACCCGTGAGCTTTACTTCAGAAAAAAGTTTCATTGAAACATGTTCACTATTGTCGGAGTTATGGCCGTTTGAAAATTGAACCATTTTTATGGGATTTTTCTCATTTTACGGGGTTAAGGAACAACTTTTCGGATATTTTTGGAATTTCTATATATTCTACACTAAAATACGCGTTGTTTGCCGTTTGAAACATTAAAATCGTCCAATCCGTTCAGGAGTTATGACATTTTAAAGATTCGCAGAAGCATTTCTGGCCTGACATTAGATTTTCGGTAAGGAATTTTTTTCTCTAAAATGCGTAAGATTCCGGGGATATATGTAATGACTTAAAATGATTGTAATTGACCCCTGTAACCGAAAATAATTTTTTTAGAACGATTTGAAAAAAATTTTTTTCACCGAAAAATTCAAGCACCTACCCGAATTCTTTTCTCGGAGGTGGGTACGTTTTCGGGGTGAGTGTATTAACGAAAGATGATTGTAAGTGATCCCAGCAACCAAATATAATTTTTTCAGAATGATTTAAAATTTTTTAATTTAATTTTTGAATAACTTTTTAACGAAGCCTCAATTAAGAAATTGATATTCTTGATTTTCGTCTTATTTTGGCCTCTAGAATCTCCCATTAAAATTTTTTCAACGAATGGCCGAACACCCTGTATATGTCATACAGTAGTAAAATGTTATTGCATGTTGCATATATTTTTCTATATTAATAATAATTCGTTTTGGTTATTATCAAATAAATTCTGTATTAGTCATTCGTATCAATGAGTATCGACGCTTATGATTTTCGAACATATTCCAAATACAGAATTTACTTGATAATGATTATGATATAAATATAATGATACTTTACTACTGTACTTACTACTATTCTTGGTATTACAAATTAAAGAATTGTTCGCTTTAATATTTACGTTATATATGCGTAACAAATAAAATATATGTATTTTTGCATTTCAAAATAATAAAAGAAAAAAAGGAAGCAAAGTAACATGGCGGGGATTCGAACTCACCACTTTGTTAGTCTTAATCAAATCTTATTTTGCAAAATTTTAAGTAATTTTTTTATCATGTGCGTACCAAACTTTAAATCAAAATATTTCGAAAACGATGGCTCATTGTGAAGAAACATATTAGGGTTTTTTGATACTAGGTATATGTATACTATAACTTACACCTGCTATTTTTTCAAAAGCAATTTTCACGACTCTAAGGTTCCCTTGTAAGAGTATTTCTTGTAATACTATAATATTATAAAAAATAGACGGTCATTGAGATAAAACACTGAAACCTGGGATGGGTACACATCGTAGCCAAAATCGTGTGACTCCATTACGCAATTGTTTGACTGCAACGCCGGTAGAAAATTCGAAGAAACGTCTATTTACGTACGAAAGCGGGTCACCGGCCTTTCGCGAGATCGCTGAAAAATTTCAAACATTCGATACTATTATCGAAAATCATTACTAGCCAGCTAGATTTAAAAAAATTGTGAACACTATCCGTTGGTTCTCTACAAATAGGAATAATAGAGAAGTGCAGCATGTTTGGAATACTGTGAGTAATTCGGAATATCGAAGTATGTATCTAGAAAATTACTTTATCGTTATCTAATTTCAAAGTTGGGCAAAATGTAATCTGATTACATTTGCTACGCTTTAAAGATTTACAATTATGATTATACTCTGATTGGATGATAGTTACCGTGCGATCACAGTAATCGTAACTTTTGTCTAATTTGTAACACCGCAAATAGTAGGGACGAATTATCTGTTAATGTTATTTGCGAAAGAACCGTGATTCTGATATTCTCATCATATTTTAATACAAGTTATAAGTAGATAAGGTCGTTATTCAAATTTGTAATCGAAATTTTAAATTATTTTTTTATCTCATTCCTGGCTGGTCGAGGACATTTCGCAGTTTTATTTCAGCCCAAGGAAAGATTTTTGCGAAAACGAACAACCGTAAAACGCGGACGCTTCCAACTGTTTCAGTGGGAAAACCGATATTGTCCTCTTCCTTTCTTTTTCTGTGGCCGCAACGAGGCCGTCGTCGATTTTCCTGGGAGCCAAAGCGAACCATGCGAAACCCGAAAAAGAGAGAACACGGACTTGGAAAGATGAAGAACCCGTGCATGCCAGTCAGAACTTTGCAACCATTAATGGGTACCACTTCACGGTTGATCCAAGAAACGGTGGTGTATTTCTATGAGAATCGATTTGTTCCGCGAGCCAACGGGTCTTTTATAGATCTTCTAGGGAAATAATTACGAATAATGATTCTTTAATATCCGACGAATATAATTCAAATATTTGAGTATTAAAACGTTTGACTAATATTGGATGTTCATTCATTATATTTTAACACGTATAAAATGTTAGAATAGCCTGCTCTTTAGTTATAACAGAGTTTTACTGTAAGTAACAAATTTTTCAGCAAATATACAGGGTGTGTTCGGCCACTTCTAGTAAACATTTTAATGGGAGATTCTAGAGGCCAAAATAAGACGAAAATCAAGAATATCAATTTCTTGACTGAGGCTTCGTTAAAAAGTTATTAATGATTAAATTAAAAAATTTCAAATCATTCTGGAAAAATTATTTTCGGTTGCGAGAGTCAATTACAATTATTTTTTGTGAATAGACATAACCCCAAAATCCTACCCACTTTCTAGAAAAAAATTCGAGAAGGTGTGAAATTATACGACGAAAAAAAAAATTTCTAATCGTTCTAGAAAAATTATTTTCGGTTGCGGGGATCAATTACAATCATTTTTGGTGAATATACGTACCACCGAAATCCTACCCACTTTTGAGAAAAAATATCGAGTAGGTGCAGAAATTTTTCTATAAAAAAAAATTTGTCATATCGTTCTAAAGAAATTATTTTCGGTTGCGGGTGCCAATTACAATCATTTTTGATCATTACACATAACCCCGAAATCCTAGGCATTATCGAGAAAAAAATTCCTTACCCAAAATCTAATTAGGTGCCTAAATTTTTCGATGAAAAAAAAAATTTCAAATCATTCTGGAAAAATTATTTTCGGTTGTGGGAGTCAATTACAATTATTTTTTGTGAATAGACATAATTCCAAAATCCTACCCACTTTCTAGAAAAAAATTAGAAAAGGTATGAAATTTTTCGACGAAAAAAAAAATTTCAAATCGTTCTGGAAAAATTATTTTCGGTTGCGGTTTCGTGAACAAAATTCAGTACGGGTAGAACTTTATATGTTAATAACTTTTTTACGAAGCCTCCATCAACAAATTGATATTCTTGATTTTCATCGTATTTTGGCCTCTAGAATAGAGGTCACCAAACACACCCTGTATACAGGGTGTTCGGTCACCCCTGAGAAAAATTTTAATGGGAGTTTCTAGAGGCCAAAATAAGACGAAACTCAAGAATACCAATTTGTTGATGATACAAATATTAGTTTGTGAGAATTGTGATTTTGCACTATCTGCAAGAAACATGATATATTAGGACGAGAGATGAGAAGTATTTTCGACGCCTTACAGCTGCAGTAGACCAGTCGTCACCCCAGCTGATTTTCTGAGCCCGTACAATCTAGCGTAATTCAAAAGTAGTTGGCGACCCTCGCCATTTGAGGGTACACCTTCAAGCTCTGAGGGTGACATTGTTATACTAGACCCTATACCTACCTACACGCTTTTTAAGAGTTCAGAATGCACCCCAGTATGTTACGTGGCACGATCCTAGGCGTCTACCGTTGATGGCCAGATTTCAATAGAACAATAGTTTGAGTAGAAGGTCGGCATGTAGCGTAATCTTGTTGAAATCACATCTCAGACAAATCAAATCCACGCAATTTTCGCCAAAGAAAAGATAAAATCATTGAATGGTAATGCTCACCAGTAACAGTTACATTTATACATTCTTCCTCGTATTGAAACAAATATGGGCTAATGAGTCCACTAGCCAAGAAACCATAGTACAACAAATATTATCGGTTCTTTTAGGAAACATGAAAAATATACGATCATTGGTTGAAAAATGTGTTTATATCTAACTGTACACTGTATTACATCTCAAGAAATATCTTTGATTTAGTCTAAAGAGAACTAAGAATAGACTCGTTCAAAACTAAAGATAGTCTCATTGAACGTTGATAAGGAAATTACGATAAGTTGGTAATATTAATATGCGTGATTCACCGGATGCCTCTGCAGAGCAGAGGAGCGTGGGACGTAAACGTCAGCACGTCGACGACTGTATGAAAGTGGTGCCGGTGTACATACATATAGTGCCCAACAAAAGTAGTCACACCCTGACTTACGTTGTTTCTAATAACAACACGATAGACGTTTGTTCAAATATTCACGTGTTTAATTTATATATGTTATAATTATAAATATAACTACATATACGCTAAACATTAATTCCCTAGTCGCTTTTATCAAAAAATGAAAAACCTATCTCTTAATCTAATACAATATTAATATATTATGTTTGTCTCGACTTACTATTTTGGAACCAATTGTTAGTACGTAAGTCCAGACTATGACTGTTTTGCAGTCTAAGGTCCTAACCAGGGTGGGGCAAATGGGCACTTGCTCTCTTTTAGCTATTCGTAGATAAATCAGTTTTTAATTTAATTTTGTTTGAAAATGTTGAATCGGTGTAAAAAAAATTCTGATAAAAATGTCGGAATTTACGGGCGAATGCATTATAAAACGTAGCCTGTGACAATAATTTTGTTCGGCACTGTATGTATTTCGTTGTAGATTGGATAATGGGCCCTTAACAACGCAACGTAACGTTATATGTGGACAAGCAGCAGAACAGCAATGGTTGAGAGGGAGAAAGAATCGGCTGCACGACGTGTAAACTACAGATAGAAAAAGAGGAGAAAAGTAACGTGAGCGTAAACGACACGCTGAATGCATTGAAAGAGCAGACTGGATTTAAGTGTCGTTTCCACCGAGCTGGTCCTGTTTGAACGAGTAGACCGATTCTCTTTCCGCACGATAGTAAAGCCATTGCTTGCCGCTCGAAGCTATTTAACTCCTTCGTAATATGAATGCCCGTGTAGGTACTCGAATTTCAATGGAACATTGGGATTTCATTAGAAACTTCTAGTCTTCGCCAACAGGCGTGTTTGACTTATCAGAAAGTGTTGTCGGACAGTTTTTTCATTATTAATGAAACGTAAGGGTGCGTCTCTGGGAAAGGTGATCTATACACTCTGTCGGTAAGAAGAAACCAAAAGAAAACATCATTAGAGCCATTGCACGTTAATATCAAACGTGTATTCCCGAGACTGGAGTAAAAAGGTTAATTATTTTGAGTTTGATAATCCCCTGGTACTAGTGAAATCCCTGTGTATACTTTTATAAGCCAGGGGTGACGAACTGGTGACTCGGGAGTCAGTTGTGGCTCCTTCCTCTACTTTCATGTTCTACGCATGCGTAGAAAAACTGCCCCCACTATGCCTAATTGGGGGCAGTTCTATACTCTACAGCGTTGAACGAAGGCTTGCTGAGTATCTAAGTGATAAATCTGATGGTGGGAGAATTAGTTGGCTGATAGTGGGACTCCCGTGACTCTCGACGGGGAAGTTCATCACCCCTACTATAGGCATTGACCTTGGTACTCCAAACGTCGCTACATAAAACTACACTCCGCGACAAAAAGGTAGCACGCCATATAAACATAACTTTTACAAATTTGCGAAGCAACGTAATATATTGCTTTTGGGTTCTGTTATTTCCTTCGCAGCAGCAACACAATTTAATGTCTTTTTTAAAATTGCAAAATGGTTCATTATATTTTTTAAGACATCATAAAACACTTTAAGATTACGATTTTCCAATTTTGCAATTTAAAAAATAAAGCAACCTTCTTTCCTCAAATTCTAAGATGTTGCTACTTTATAACTGTTCGGTTTTTCGCTACGAAAAATTTCCGTTAATTTCACAAGATCTCATTACCGAAACAAACACGGTACTAATACAATATTAAGTATTATATGGTATGAACAGTTCGACGATTTGAAACACTTTGAAACTGTGCTATCATTTTGATGTTTATGTTTACAAATGTAATTTAAGTCAGCGAACAAAATGGGCAACGTTTATACCGAACAAAAATAGTTTAGTTTTAACTAAAAATTGGTATGTAATGTTAGAACCATTAGTATTCAATGACATTTACGAAAATTCACAAAATTACGTAGTGTATTATCTTTTTATCGTGGAGTGTACGAGTCGATATTAACAAAACGTGAGGGTTACATCTTTGAGGGAGCTGTCTATAGACAGCTGTAAGAATCCTAAGCTTGCTTAGTCATAGTACGCTAGGGTCAAGAGGGTCTCCCAAACCCGTTCCTTTTTTACTTGGATAACGATGAGAGGGCTGGTTTTTCTCAGTCTAATAACTCTCTGGTAGTGGTGCGCCGCGAGTAGATCAAGTTCACGGTCTGTGAACCAGAACGTTGTACAGGGTGATCCACCTAAATTACTTGAAAATCGTTTTTTCATATGAAAATGTATAAAAATAACGTTCTTTTTTAATACTCTAAGAATAGCAATGTAGAAATGTAATCATACAGAGAATAGAATACATTTAACGCACTCTTATCTACCGGTAGTTCACTTCGCACGGTTTTGTTTCCTTCCGCGCGGTGTATTATGCTTGCATGAATGTAAAAGTTTCAGTGATCTTGTATAATTACTAGCGGTTACACTAATTTGTCTCACCAGTGACTGTTGCTTCGAATGCTCATTTGCTGTATTTACATTAACTAGCCATTCTATACACTCTTTAGTGTTTGTTTCACATTATTAATGGTATTCGATGAAAGTGCTTTTACATTTATTTTATTTCTAGAGCCATGTATTTTTATATTATTTTTGTAGCAAGTTTCGAAGCTTTGTATTTCTAAGCTACTATTTTACAAAATACATTTATCGTAGTTAATTCATCATTTAAACCAAACAATCGTTATCAACGGGCAAGAGAAGTATATTTTCAATAGTACGTTTATTCATATATTTATTATAATACAATTGAATCGGTGAGTTAAAAAACAATACAAATCCAAAGTTAGCTATTTTAGAAAAATCTTAAAAGTAATTGTAAAATTGATAGAACTACACTTAGGGATTAAAAACAATCTAAAGGAAAAGTACGCTGCAACTCAGAAGATTGTGAAAAACAAACATTAATTTTGCATCCTCTACTTTGAGACTAGCGATTCTGAAACTTTCTATTTTTCTAAATTTATCCTTTTAAGATGAAGTCTGATAACAAATTTCTTCTTTCTTTCTCGCAGAATAACAGTCTGTAAATAAAAAATGGTATACATTTGAAGAATTATTTGTGATGAAATCATACGTCAACGAGTTAGGAATTAAAAACGAAAAAATTTAGTTTTGAATCGATACCAGGAAATATCTCTAACAACTTTGCCAACCATGTTTATAAAGTTATTTACTACTCGGTAAGCAAGAATGTTTCTCTTTTATTGTCATTAAGAACAAATCAGAGACTCGATGTTTTGCAACGAACAAGGCGTCCCAAAGATTTGAAAACGAGAGTTTTGAAAAACAATACATACATCGATTTCTCAGCGAAAATCCTTTGTTGCTTCTGTTTAATATGGCGGCTGTTTGCCTCATGGGGTGAATTTGACGGCCGACACGGCGGAATTGAGTTAAGGCACGCACACTCAAACACGTTCTAGTACTTATTCTAGAAAAAGCGTACGAACAGGGTTGCACGATGCTCTTCGAGGCACCCTTTAGTGCAATCTTCGAACGTGCGTTTTTCACTGGGTGAATAGTATGCAGATTTCTTTAAAGAGTCAACGAGATAGAGTACGTGTTCGTCGCTTACAAAAGGAAGGTATTGGTAGCTTTCTGGGAAAATGGAATTGAAGACTCTAACACACTTTTCCTTTAGAAACGGTCTAATGCACGAAAGAGCTAAACAAAATTTTATTGAGATAACGGATAATGGATAAAAATCAGGATTAACATTTTATTTGCCATAAATATTCGAAGAAAAATTCATCCCAATGAGAAATTTTTCGTTAATATAAGAATTTATCTGTGAATTTATTGGAATAACTCGTTCGATACAGTAAGACCGCATAAACAGTACTGAATGCTTAACATTTTTTCAAATTTTATTTTTTAAACCTTATCATATTACCTTTACAATTAACTTTTCTTCAAATGTTGAATCAGAAAGTTTATTGGTTTTTGGTAGATTGGTGCATAAATCAATAACCTCTGTACTTATGTATGTAAAGTGTTGTTCTCTTGAAGATTTGCTTAGTCTTGCGCCTGAAATGATTAACTACTATACATATAGGGAGTTCGGCCATACTTAGGAAAAATTTTAATGGGAGATTCTAGAGGCCAAAATAGGACGAAAATCAAGAATAGCAATTTGTTGATTGAGGCTTCGTTAAAAAGTTATTAAAAAATTAAATTAAACAAATTTCAAATCATTATGAAAAAATTATTTTCGGTTGCAGGCGTCGATTGCAATCATTTTTGGTCATTACACATATCCCCGAAATCCTTACGCATTTTCGAGAAAAAAATTCCTCACCGAAAATCTACCATGAGGCCAGAAATGCTTTCCTGAAATTTCATGCGTAACTTTAAAATGTCATAACTTTTGAACCGGTTGGAGGATTTTAATGTTTCAAACGGCAAACAACGCGCATTTTGGTCAAGAATATGTAGAAAATCTAACAATATTCGAAAAGTTGATCCTTAACTCCGTGAAATAAGAAAAACCCCATAAAAATGGTTTCATTTTCAAACGGCCATAACTCCAACAATAGTGAATATACTTTAATGAAACTTTTTTCTGAAGTAGGGCTCATGAATACCTACAAAAAGGTATTAGACAACTTTTCTGTAGGGCGTCAAACAAAATTATTAAAATAAAAAAACGAGTTTTTACGAAAAATCGACAGGTGCCTAAATTTTTTAACGAAAAAAAAATTTCCAATCGTTCTGGAAAAATTATTTTTGATTGCTGGGGTCAATTATAATCATTTTTGGTCAACAGACATACCTCCGAAATCCTACCCATTTTCGAGAAAAAAATTTTAGTACAGGCGGAAGTTTAAACTTTAATAATTTTTTAACGAACCTCAATCAACAAATTGCTATTCTTGATTTTCGTCTTATTTTGGCCTCTAGAATCTCCCATTAAAATTTTTCCGCAGGGGTGATTCGGGGAAGAAATAAAATAAATGATAGCGTTTGGGCTCGTGTTCCTTGTCTCGTGTCCTCTTAAATAAAACACCGACACCTCAAAGGTTCGAGACCACACCAGAATGCGACGTAATTACAAAAGTGTCGGTAGTCTTTGCTAAAGAAAAGTCTGTCGCGTCGACAAACGAGCCAACGGCGTGGCGATATTAAGAATATTCGCAGCATCCTACAGTATAAAATGTAAAGTAAGAAATACCGTGTCGATATCTGCAATAGTATAGAAGAAAAGAGCTTGTCGCTATACTAGCTTACACTCCCTAATACTAGGGAGTGTAAGGTCAGATGCAGACGAGCGGGATTAAAATTACAAAGATAGGGCAAGACCGACGTACAGTGAGTCACAGCCAAAATCGTACATCACATATATGAAAATGTTTCACTTTAAAAAAAAAGTTTACGAATGATTTGGAAAAAAAGTAAGGCAGACATATTTGTAGGATTAAAATTGTAATTTAATCACTTAGTCAGAACTCGCGAATTAACAAAACATGGAACAAGGAACTTTATTAACACCAGAACAAACACCAAACAAATAATATTCACTAAATCGTTATAATCGTAATCACAAAATCGTTATAATCGTAATCACCGTCACGTACAATCGTTTCGTCGTCGAATCGACCGGCAAAAGATCCCGTTGCCTTCTCGACGCGTCCTTTTAACCCTTTCCCGTCCCAAACATCCGCCGATTCCATATCCGGAGAAGTTTCCAGAACATTCCCGTCGTTTCGCAACAACGTTCCGTTACCATACTTCATACATTCATACATCCAATCATGCAATCGTTCAGGGTCGACACATTCACGCAATTCAATCCTTACCAGTTCCACATCCGGTAATCTTTCCCGAATGTTCTTAACATTTCCAAACATTCCATCTCTATGGCCAACGCACTCATACATTCAATCGTTCAATTAGAGTCGACACATTCAGATCACTCAGCCGTTCTTCACGATCGATACGAAACGACGGAAAACACTCGTCTCCTACATTTGTTAATTCGCGAGTTCTGACTAAGTGATTAAATTACAATTTTAATCCTACAATTGGGGGCTCGTCCGGGATAGACAACGATCAGAATTCGCAACGGTACGAATTAAGGAGCAATAATTGAAGACTGAATATTACGAAATGGATGAAAGGGATTTACAAGATCTTACCACGGCACGTTTAAAGGAGATACTTAGAGAACAGTCTCTCTCTACGAGTGGAACGAAGAATGAATTAATTTCAAGATTACTTGATCATGGCATCGGCGCGGCAGCGGTCGTCATCGAGAGTGTACCGGACAAGGACGACTTAGAAGGCCCACGAACTCCTCGCGCTCCGGCTCAGGCCGCTGAGATAGAGCTGCTAAAGCTCCGGCTGGAGCTCGTGGAAAGAGAGAAGGAAGTGGCCATTCGAGAAGCAGATTTGGCAAGACGGGAGCTGCAGATTTTTCGAGCAACACCGACGAGCAACGTGCCGCGGCCGAAGAGCACGGAGACGGTGAGCACGACTATTGAACCCCTCCGTATGGGAATCACGGCGATCGCGGAGCTACTGGGTAATTATAATGGTTCAGAGGGTACATTTGAGACGTGGGCAAGGCAGCTTCGGCTTTTACGCAGTGTTTACGGATTACAAGACGATGCGTGCCGTGTACTTATGGTGACCAGACTCCGCGGGAAGGTGCTTGAGTGGTTTCATTCAAAGTCTGAATTTATGACGATGCCGTTTGAAACTTTACTGGGGTACATGGAGGCGATGTTTCACCAACGACCCAATCGACTGGTAGCAAGACGACGGTTCGAGGAGAGGATGTGGCGACGCGGGGAAACGTTCGCCGATTACCTTCACCAGAAGATAATCCTTGCGAATCATATTTCCATCGACGAGGGGGAATTCATCGATTGTGTCATCGATGGAATACCCGATCCCATCCTACAGGATCAGGCGCGTTTGCAACGGTTCAACTCGAACGCCGATTTGCTGGAGAGAAGGTGTGGCAGCTGCGGCGAGCGAGGGCATCCGACAGCAAAGTGCCCGGCGCAGGACAGAGGTCGTAAGTGTTTTCAATGTAATCTTTATGGTCACATTTCGCGCGAGTGCCCGACGAAAAAACAACCCGCGAAAACCGTCCTTGCTGTCGTAGAAGCTGCAGAATCGATGTTTAGAAAAAATGTATGTGTAAATGGGTGTGTCGCGGAAGCTGTCCTCGATACGGGCAGCGACGTATCTTTAATTCGAAAAAATGTGTACCTTGACATCGGGGCGCCGCGGTTGATAGCAGGGGAAATCCGGCTACGGGGTATAGGTCCGCGAGAATATCGTACGCTTGGAAAGTTTAACGCGGAGATTGAGATCGATGGGGAAATGCGCGGAACCACGTTGCACGTCGTAGAGGATCGGGTGCTAGGGCATGGTGTTTTGCTAGGGCGGGATTTTATAAATACCGCGGAGTGGTTAATAAGAGACGGAACAATGAGGTTGATGAAACAAGCAAGCGTGCAAAGCATCGCGCCCGAGATTCTATGCGTGGACCAGAAATACGAGCGCGACGTGGTCGACCTATCGCACGTTCGAGATACGAAGGCACGGAAAGAAATAGAGGAGGCCGTGCGCGATTACAAACCCGTCGAAAGCCGCGATGTCGGGGTAACGATGAAAATTGTCGTGAAGAACGAGGAGCCGGTGTATCAGCGTCCGAGGAGGCTATCTCCCTCCGAGAGGGAGGAGGTTAATCGTCAGATCAGCGAGTGGATGCGCGATGGCATTGTGCAACCCTCTCTCTCGGAGTACGCGAGTCCGGTAGTGCTCGTTAAAAAGAAAGACGGTGGTATGCGTTTGTGCGTCGATTATCGCCTCTTGAACGCGAAAATCGTCCGTGACCGATACCCCCTCCCACTAATCGAAGATCAGCTGGATTGTTTACGCGATGCGATGGTTTACAGTACATTAGATTTACGAAACGCCTTTTTCCACGTGTCGATCGAATCAGAGAGCAGGAAATATACCTCCTTTGTTGTGCCTGATGGGCAATATGAATTTCTGAAAGTGCCTTTCGGCTTATGTAATTCTCCCGCCGTTTTTCAGAGATTCGTGAACGTCGCTTTTAGAGACCTCATCGCAGATAAGATCGTCTTAACGTACATTGACGACCTAGTTGTGCCCGCGAAAAATTATGAAAGCGCTGCTGAACGGTTAAAGGTCGTACTTAAGCGGGCAGCGGAGTGTGGTCTGGTCATTAATTGGTCCAAATGCGAGTTTCTTAAAACGCGGGTAGAGTACCTCGGGCATATAGTGGAGGGGGGCACGGTATGTCCGTCCGAAACCAAAACGAAGGCGGTGGCACGATTCCCGACTCCGACAACAATAAAGCAAGTGCAGAGTTTTCTTGGGCTATCTGGTTATTTTCGGAAATTTATTCAGGAATACGCGGCAATGGCACGCCCGCTAACACAGCTGTTAAAAGCCAATACGCCTTTCCGATTTGGGGAGGAGGAGCAGAACGCGTTTCAGTCGCTCAAGGAAGCTCTGCGCCGAAAGCCGGTTTTGCGAATATGTATATCGGCCCGAAAAGGAAACAGAGCTTCACACCGACGCATCTATGTACGGCTACGGGGCGATATTGCTACAGCGCGACAGCGAGGACGGCGCGTTTCACCCGGTATACTACGCAAGTGGGAAGACCACACCAGCAGAGCAACGATACCCGAGCTACGAGCTCGAGGTCCTGGCGATTGTGAGGGCCCTAAAGAAGTTTCGGGTCTATTTGTTGGGCATTCGATTCAAAATTATCACGGACTGTCGGGCGTTCGCGCTGACCATGAGGAAGAAAGACCTCTGCGTCCGGGTAGCGCGATGGGCACTTTTGCTGGAGGAATTCGAATATGCGATCGAGCATCGGCCGGGAAGCTCGATGAAACACGTTGACGCGCTAAGCCGTAATCCGACGTCGAATTGTCTCGCGATTGAGAGTGGGGACAGCATCACAGCGCGAATTTGTAAAGCGCAGGAACGCGACGATGGCCTGCGGAAAATTATAGATACTGTTAGCGAGCGGGGAATCGACGGGTACATGACAAAGCGGGGGCTCCTTCTGCGTGAGGTAGACGACGAATGGCGTATCGTGGTGCCCAAGGACATGCAGACGCAGATTACGCGAAGAGCGCACGAAAACGGACACTTTTCCGTCGCCAAAACGGAGGCATTATTACGTCGCGATTATTGGTTCCCCGCGATGCGGGAAAAAGCGGGGAAAATAGTCGATAATTGCGTGGACTGCATTCTTGCTGAACGTAAGAGGGGGCGGCAGGAAGGGCTGTTGCACACGATTGAGAAGGGGGATCGGCCCCTCGATACCTATCACGTTGACCACCTCGGCCCTCTTGCGTCCACCAAGAAGCGATACGGTCATATTCTGGTTGTGGTGGATGCATTTTCTAAGTTTGTATGGTTGTACGCCACGAAGTCGACGAATTCTGTAGAGGTTGTGGATCGGTTGAGAAAACAGGCGGAGATTTTCGGGAATCCGCGACGAATCATCTCGGATCGGGGCACAGGACGTACAGTGAGTCACAGGACGTACAGTGAGTCACAGCCAAAATCGTACATCACATATATGAAAATGTTTCACTTTAAAAAAAAAGTTTACGAATGATTTGGAAAAAAAGTAAGGCAGACATATTATTGTAAATATATCTGTATTTATTGTGTAATAATGACAAAAGAAATGAATCTTGCTTAACATAAAAAAAATTAAGTTACTATAATACGGTGCAGAGAACATCTCACAGCTAAACTCGTACACATTAAGAATATTGTTTTATATTTAAATTAAATTAAAAATTAGTACTTTGTAGGATATCCTCGGCTGCATTCTACGGCATGTAACCTTTTTGGCATTGATTTTATTAGATTTTGTGTAAAATCGGGTTCAATTTTTCTCCATTCTTCTTCCAATGCCTTTTTTAAATCATTTTTATTAGAAATCGTATGTTTTCTAATCCTTATTTCTAATTTATGTGAAATATTTTCAATTACGTTAGGGTCGGGTGATTGGGAAGGTGTATTGATAACTTTCGGGCAGTTATATAATTGCCACGTTTTGACAATATGCGACGTATGTTTTGGATCGTTATCACTATAAAATTTAAAACAATTCAAAATTCCTAATTTTTCGACACTACTTTTTAAATTCTTTTTTAAAATATTCAAATAATCAAATTTGTCCATGTTGCCTTCAATAAATTCCAAATTTCCTGTTCCAGTAGCTGATATACACCCCCAAACCATCACTGGCCCACCTCCATTTTTAATAGTAGGATTCATATTTTTTATTTTAAATTCTTCATTAGGTTTACGTCATATAGTAACTTTGCCATCTGAATGAAAAAGATTAAATTTGCTTTCGTCGGCAAACATAACTTCTTTCCAAAAACTAAAATCCTTAGGTAGATACTGCCTCGCAAACTCTAGTCTCTTTTTTTTATTTTTATCGCTGACAAATGGTTTATTTCTTGCTGTACGCCCATGGAAATCATTCTTTCTTAGTACTCTTTTTACAGTTTCTAGATTAACAGATATTTGCAAACATTTTTCCACCTCGTTCGACAATTTAGGTGCACTCAGCTTTGGATTTTCTTTGATTTTTCTAACTATCCATCGGTCATCTGTATTCATTCTTCTCTGTAGCGTTTAATAATGTATTGGGTAGTGCTAATACTTCTACAAATAATTTTTGCAATTTCTCGATAGCTTTTACCATTTTGAAAGTTCTTTACAATTTCTCGAACCTATAGTGTCGTCTGCTTCATTGTTACTGTTGTTACGATTTATTTCCTTGCTTCGATGCAATACCACGTTTACTAGCAAGTTAAAACAATGTGATCTTCTTTTGTTTTTGATTTTAGCTGTGAGATGTTTTCTGCACCGTATTATAGCAACTTTATTTTTTTTATGTTAAGCAATATTCATTTCTTTTGTCATTACTACACAATAAATACAGATATATTTACAATATATGTCTGCCTTATTTTTTTTCCAAATTATTCCTGAACTTCTTTTTTCTAGTAAAACATATTTTCATATGCGGTGTACGATTTTGACTGTGACTCTATCTATGTCTGACTTGGTTGTTTTGCAAAAACAAAGAATCGCAATGGCGATGCGCCGCTCGTGTGCATTTAGCGTAAAGCTATGCCGAATCGAATAAATTAACGAGAACGCTTTCGATAGCGTGAAATCTTGTTTTCACATTCCTTTAAAATACTCTGTTCTGTTAGAATCATCGGAACGTTGGCGTCTCCTTGGAGTACGAGGACTGGTGCGTTAGTGTCTGAAGTGCTTTCCACCCTGCTGACGCGCGAAGAGAAACTCTGCAAGCGGGGAGAAAAAGGAAACTCCTCGCTAAAATTCTCTCCGATAATTTTTTCACTCCCGACACATACACACACACGATATATATTCTGACGTGGGAATCGATAAGAATCTTAGGTCCACGAACTCGCCTCTGAAAGCTGGACTCGAACATGAAACGATTTGCGGTAACAGAATTTATAGCTCGTGTGCTTCCATACTTCCAAGCAGGAATCGAAAACAGTTATGATATCGGTTTCATGATGTTTTAAGGTTATAGATACAGCAATCCCTTGTTACTGTTCGCTAGCTTGTCAACGTTATCGAGGGAGGTACTTGCTAATTGCTAACTGTTATTTGTGTTGGGCTTGATCGCATTACAGGCGAAAGTGAGAAACACTGAGAGTGAGTGAAACAGAGAAAAATGTTCAACGTTTGTTTCTACTACAGGTTCTGTAGTGTAAAAGTGTATAATTTATCTTGCATTCCTTTTCTAATTCTCATAAGTATAAATATGATCTTGTTTGGTATCATTTCTATTGGAAAAAGCTCAGCAACGCGATTAAACTAATTTCATAGTTATAAATTAGAAAATATAACAATTTTATTTTTTTCTTTCAGTGATTCATTCGTATTGTGTCATTGCGCGAGTTATATGTAGGTAACATGGACGCTCGTCTTGTCGAAGCAGTTTTAGGAATTGCGAACAATATCGAGGGAAACAGTAGCAAACGTTACACAAGGGACCACTGTATCTCGGCTTCGGTTTCTGTCTTTGAAGACTAATATTACAACGGTTTTAAAACTGTTATTAAAAGAGCACTTAAGGAGGTCTTTTACTATAAACCGCCACATAGTTCGATTTTTTTTTTTTTTTATATATCTCAAGATCTACTTGACCGATTTCGCTCGTGTGTCGCTATAGCCCCTAGCACGATGAAGTCAAAATCATTATTTTTTCTATGTGTTTTTTAGCCTGCTAAAGTTAAAAACAACAAAAAAAATCGATATCTCAACTTCAAAATGCTGTCATCTTTTTAATTATCAATTTTTTTTCTATCCTGCTACCTGCTGTAGAACAATATGTATATTCTGATTTAGAATCTCTTTCGTATTTTTTGTTGAAAAGAAACACAACGACTGGAATCGTGGAAGCCATGAGAACACTTTTTCAACAATTTTGATTGTTCTCGTTGGAAAAATTTGCAACTATTATTAAAAGAGTGGCAACTATATGTATATGAAACACGCTGATGCAAGGAATTGCATAGGTTCTTTATAAAAAAAATGCTAAAGAAAACAAAATAAAAACACGTTTTACAGTAGATGACCCCCTTAATGTGTGAAAACATGACTCTGTAACTAGATAATTTAGAGTTACTGCGAGTTTAAATTTTGTAGTCCAAACTGATCCCATGAATCATCCTTTTGTATTAAAGGGACAACATTCTGTAACAGAAAGTCAAATTGAATTTCGTTTGTTCTTAAATGATTGTTTAAACTTCTTGGATCTTCTGTAGCAAGGTTTTTTAATAATTGCGCGAATGAACCCAATTATTCACGCCGTTGTAAACACAGTTTTATCCATCATCGAAGAGATCAATGTTTTTTCTTTTTTCTAATATTTTACGACACTCTTCTACAAGGACCAAAACTTATTAACTTCCCGTACTTTAGCGAGTCTGACTCGTGATGAAGATTTTGGCCCAAACATAAATATCACGAACCAGACTCGCGAACAGAAAGTCGACCCAAACGTAAACATCACGAGCCAGGCTCGCGGACAGCAAATTACGATCGTGATTGAGTTTTAGTTCCTATCAGTACGCCATAAGAGTCGGTCACGATTCTTACAATCTCTGTTACAAAGCAGCGTGACATCAGTCTGGTCTGTTTACCGCGCGTTGATGCCTACCATTTGGGCTCGGATTTCGTCGAGCTAAATGGCATGGGAAGGGGTTAACTAAATTTTGACACTCGATACTTTATTCGTCGACATTTTCAAAATTAAACAGGTGTAAATAGTGCATCCTTCATCTTTCACTTTCGAGATGGATGGCCATCCGTGACGATCACCTAAAGCGAGAAAGCATAAATTCGTCTCGAGACCTTTGGTCCTCCGTAAAGAAATAAGAGCGAAGAGAACCTCGCGGAACGTAAAGTTACAAAAACGATAGCGGAATACGGGAAAACACGTTGTTCGTGTGCCAGTCGCTAGCGCACAGAACGAAGCACGCGAGAACCTAGATGCTCGCGCGGTGCATAAAAGGGAGTATGCATCGTGCCAGCTTCATTGTAAGGCACTCTGGTCGTCTCGTTTTGCCGTGAGGCCGACGTGCACCGCTTTATATGCGACGTTCGAATTCAGTGCTGACAAAAATGAGATTCGTTTCTTGCTTCGATTAGCTGATTCGAGTGGTTCGTCGACCCCGACGACACAAGAATTTTTTATTCCCTCTCGATCGCTCGCTCGAAGGCCCCAACCGCGTGAGAAAAATTAATTTTCATCGACTAGCTCGAGGCGACCGCCTTTCGCGAAGTCTATTTCGCGTTGAATCGATCACTTTTTTTATACGATGTCAGAGATTTTCTTCGAACAAGGATACAGTTGTTCTTGTTGTAAAATATAACGCACTGTATGAGATATAGTAGTATATTTAAAAGAAAGAAATTACATGTGGTTACTTTGTGAGCTCGTTAACGACTGCCCAATATTCAGTGCAGATCGGCATCGCGGTGCTCGCGTACGCAGCGACGCCAATCGTTCGTCAATCGGTAATGTCGGTTACCGACCATCAGTTCTTGCTCCTATTCGTGAACTATGAGAACATTTACTGTACAGTAATCCCTCTCCAATGTTCACCGACTCACAAGGAACCATCGCGAACGGTCCGGCTTCGATTTTGATGAAACTTTGTACACTTATAAAGCAGCCAAAAATAATCGACACGTATTTTTGTTTAGCTGCGGTAACTCGAGTTTAAGGGGTGAAACCACCCCTTGAAGTTTTGGCTCGAAACGGCTATCTCGAAAACGGAAAGACATACAAAAAAATTGTTAATGGGTGAGGTTGATGGTTTCTTATGTACAATAACATGATGTTAAAAAATTTAAAAAAATACAATTTGTTTATAACAAAAAAAAATTTATTAACTTAATTTTTCATTTTATTGAAATTTTCATAATGACAAAAAATGACGAGCATTTTATTCCAAATCCATTGGTATGCGATTTTTTAAAATTGCCTCCTACAGTTTTGCAGATTTTGATGATTTACATCTTGCGCGCACATCCATTATGGTAGTAGCCGTTCTAACTTTGATTTTAATGAAGCACTGTAGGCTTGCACTACTTCTAGAGGACAAAATCGGGAAAAATACAAGAATACCAATTTGTTGATGGAGGCTTCGTTAAGAAATTATTAACGTTTAAAGTTCCGCCCGTACTGAATTTTTTTCTCCGAAATGCCCAAGATTTCGGGGGAATGTGTAATGACCAAAAATGATTGTAATCGACCCCTGCAACCGAAAATAATTTTTTCAGAATGGTTTGAAATTTTTTAATTTTGTTGAAAAATTTCACACATTCTTGAATTTTTTTCTCAACAGTGCGTAGGATTTCGGGGGTATATATATTGACCAAAAATGATTGAAATTGACTCCCGCAACTGAAAATAATTTTTTTAGAACGATTTGAAATTTTTTTTTTCCCCTGAAAAATTTAGGCACCTACGACGGACGGCCCTGTCGATTTTTCTTAAAAATTCGTTTTTCATTTTTAATAATTTTGTTTGACGCCCTACAAAAAAGTTGGCCAATACTTTTTTGTAGGTACCTATGAGCTCTACTTCAGAAAAAAGTTTCATTGAAATATATTCACTATTGTAGGAATTATGGCTGTTTGAAGATTGGACCATTTTTATGGGGTTTTTCTCATTTTGCAGGGTCAAGGATCAACTTTTTGCATATTTTTGCGATTTCTACGTATTCTTGATTAAAATACGCGTCGTTTGCATTTTTGAAAATTAAAATCCTTCAATCCGTTCAGAAGTTATGACATTTTAAAGATCTGCATGAAATTTTCGGACAACATTTCTGGCCATAAATTACATTTTCGATTAGGAATTTTTTTCTCGAAAGTGCGTAGGATTTCGTGGGTATATGTATTGACCAAAAATGATTGTAATTGGCCCCCGCAACCGAAAATAATTTTTTCCTGGAGGATTTGAAATTTTTTAATTTAATTTTTTAATAATTTCTTAACGAAGCCTCCATCAACAAATTGGTATTCTTGTATTTTTCCCGATTTTGTCCTCTAGAAGTAGTGCAAGCCTACAGTGCTTCATTAAAATCAAAGTTAGAACGGCTACTACCATAATGGATGTGCGCGCAAGATGTAAATCATAAAAATCTGCAAAACTGTAGGAGGCAATTTTAAAAAATCGCATACCAATGGATTTGGAATAAAATGCTCGTCATTTTTTGTCATTATGAAAATTTCAATAAAATGAAAAATTAAGTTAATAAATTTTTTTTTGTTATAAACAAATTGTATTTTTTTAAATTTTTTAACATCATGTTATTGTACATAAGAAACCATCAACCTCGCCCATTAACAATTTTTTTGTATGTCTTTCCGTTTTCGAGATAGCCGTTTCGAGCCAAAACTTCAAGGGGTGGTTTCACCCCTTAAACTCGAGTTACCGCAGCTAAAAAAAAATACGTGTCGATTATTTTTGGCTGCTTTATAAGTGTACAAAGTTTCATCAAAATCGAAGCCGGACCGTTCGCGATGGTTCCTTGTCAGTTCTGCGACGCGAACATTATCGAGGGAGCGTTAACGTTACTCATTTTTAAATTTCGTTTTCGTCGTTACATTATTTTGTGAATTTTTCATTTCATTTCTTACATTTTTTGTTCTTAACCAGTCGGCTGTGTTTGACGACTATATCCGTCATGCCTAAAATTTAGTTATCATTTGCTGTTTAAATTGTAATTTTAATAAAAATTAAAATATATTCGTTTTCAATATGTTTAGAATCTTTGGAGGACAAAACGAAATAAAACAAACAAGTGCGCGCTCTGAAAAGGGTCGCCACAGCTGACTGGTTAAGAGCTTCGCTCAAGGTTTTAATAGATGATTATTATTATCAAAAATGTTATGTATTTTTTATATATAATCATTTTTTTGTATTTGCATTACTGTCATAAAAAGTACATCATTTATTTTGCATTCCTTTTTTAATTCTTACTAGTGAGAGCAAATATGACCTTATTTTGGTATCAATTCCATTGAATAAATTGCAAAAAATATAAAAATGTTATTCTTGTCTTTTCGATGATTCATTCAACATTGACGTTCATGAATGTCTCGTCAAAACAGTTCTAGGAATTGGTGGGGATGACTTCGCAAACAATATCGAGGGAAAGAGTAGCGAACGTTAGCGAGGGACCATTGTAAATGAGAAAAAAGAAACATGTTTCATATCAATACTTTTCATTTATCTTTATTAAATATTGTTTACTACATTAGACTACATTTATTTACAAAGAAGTTTTGTCTCTCATTTAATTAACACTATTCCTACCGACACTTCACGTATACCTATTTCTACCGCGACCGGTCAAATGACCGGTTTTCAGCACAACTTATATGTTTTAATATTGAATGAAGATAATAGCCAATTTTACAGTATAAAAATATAGTTTCTTTTATTAAATTATAGAATAACAATATAAAATAATAAATGACTGCCGAATATGCTCTAGGCAACTTTCACGTTTTGATGCTCTCTGTTCGAATCACAAGACTTTACTGATTTGAATTCGTGAGAAGTCGTCTAGGTATCCCCTTCGGTTATGATTTTATTTATTTTACAGTTATAATAGATAAGATGGTGTAAGAAAATCCGAGGTTTTGGACCACTTCAGATATAGTCCGGGCCACAATATAGCGAGGTCGTAAATTAAACACTTGAGGGTTGGGCCCGACTCCTGCTGCGGCACTTAGGGCCGTACATGACATCTTGCTTGAGGGTGCCTTTCTGAATGTCTTTCTATGTCCGTAACTGCACTATCTTTTTTAATTTTCTGCATGCATATATTATAAGCAGGTAAATTAAGATATTAAAGACTTGAAGACTGTTAAGTATGACCTTTACCTGTTACGATACCTTTAAAAGTGGCGACACTAGATAAAACATTTCTTCGTACGACCTTGACTATGGTCTAAGGCCCTTAGCTGCTCATATTTCTGTCAATTTGCTTGTTTCGGGAGCTGAAACGTGTAAACTTTGACACCTACTTGAGTTTACGACCTCGCTATATTGTGGTCCGGACTATACTAGTCTGGCAAATAAACACCGTAAGGCCGATAGGCGAGTGAGAATTATAAACACTTGGTAGTGCCTAAAGCAGTCTCTGGAAGGCACTTTTCAGCTAAAATCATGCCACAACTGCATTATCTTTCGTTTGTAACGACTTTATAGTTTCGGAATTGAGTCTTCGAGATAATACTGTTACAAAATGATATAAATCGTTCAATCGGTAAAATGGCCGGTCGTAGTAGGTAAGACAGGCTATAAATTTTTCTCAGAAAATAAACAATAAAAAAAGAAGTGAATATTAAAAAAAAGTATTATACGTATATTTTAGGAAAAGTCGTGAACTTTAAAACTATTCCTAAAGGTAGGAATAGTGTTAAATGAGAGAAATGTTTAATTCTTGAAAATGTCGTGAAATCGATACATTTGGATTCTCAGCAACACTTTCCCTTACGGTAACAATATGCCCTTTGCTTCTTGCACTACGTTCACACGTTGAAATGTATTGATCAACAACTGAATCAGCGGCTATAAATTTTTCTACTAAACGACGGATTGAATGCTAAACGAGCAACTGTATTATACCCCTCCATGATTTATAAAACACTGAATACACTCAATACGTACAAATATCGTGCGATTCAAACAAGTGAATAATAAATATGGTGGTTATGAAAATTGATAATTCCGTCGCTTTTGTTGGAAACACTAATATAAGAATCACTGAAAAATTCGACCAGTAGTTTCAGCCACAGTGCAAATACGCGTTACGATCGGCGGGAAACGCAAAACTGGAGCCCGGGATATTTCCAATAACGATTTCTCTGTATCTGGAGCACCCAGTGCTCGTTATTGGCGGCGATTACTCGAGTTCGCCAAAGGAACAAGGCTCCCCGAATACCGCGTTCAGATATCTCAAGGAGGCCTTTTAATAACTGCGAAATACGCAACAACAATGGTCCGAGCCGGCATGCCGCAACATGATTTTTACAATTCAAATACTGCCTTCAGTAAAGAGAGAACGCCGACAATGAAATAAGACCGTTCGATCGTTTAGCAGCTGTCGATTCAATTTGCCTTGTCTGGGAGAGGCTTAACGGGCTTGTTATCAGTTTTTATTAAACCAGTATGAATGCATCTCTTATCGGTTCGTAACGAGATTCGAAATAGAAACGAAGGATCGAATATTAGAATCGAGTGGAAGTAGAAAATTAATTTCGTGATGCCGTAACGGAAAGAAACGCGGACATCTTTATTGCGTTGGTTCGAGTCGTAAGTAATTACCCTTTTCTCGTACCAACTTACACCGCTGTGTTTCTAAACATTGTTTCGTGCAATGATATCTTTAAAAAACTAAGCTTTTTTCATTAATTTATTTTTTATAAATATTTGTCAAATTTGTAAGTATTGCAAAACACTAGAAAATATAATAGTTTTGGTAAAAATAAATTCTATATCCATCCACCTCCCATTTACAGTCTTTGAGGTATAATTTAGTAATTTAGGTTATCGGGTCCGTTCAAATTAAACCGCTGCTGATAAAAAAAAAAATTACTTTTTTTATTTCTTTACTTCGCGAATTTCAATCTGGCCTGTTTATGGCGATCAGTGGCTGTTGCTTCTTCATTCTACGTCTTTTTAAGCGTTTTAAATTATTCTGATATTTTATACCAGATACTGGCTACGCTTCTAGCCTATACTTCACGAAAGAACGAGCGACGCGGAATACGAATGTCAACGCGAAAAGAAATCGTGTCGCGGATTTCTCCGGGCACATTTGCAACAGCAGAGAATCGCGTTACAAAGAAAATTGTTCACGAGCCATTTTCTACGTAGTATAGTTCCGACTTTCCCGAAGCGAACTGTGCGTACCTCTGTTGTAAATCCATGAACGGACTTCGTTCATTCCATTTACATTTTTACCGTCCGATGACACGCAACTCGATCTTACACTCGAATCTAACCTCGTCCGCGACCCCGTTATCAAACCGACGTTAGCGTATTTTTACGAGGATCAATTAACCCTTTCACTCTCTAGTCGTTCGAGGCTACTTCCACTTGCCACCGCTGAAGCTCCTTCAACCTCCTCGGACGAATCATTTTTCTTCGAAATGAATACAAATTTAAGCCCTGTGGATGAACGAACGCGCGAAAAAGAGGCGACCGCGAAGTTTCGCGAGAAAGAATACTTACGACTCCGCTCAAATGCGTTCCAAGTAGGTTGCCGAGAGTAGTGCGGCACGCCTGGCTTTTTTGACCTACTTCGAAGCTTGCAAGCTCTCGTAACCTTAAAACAGCGCCGCTATTCCAGTCTTGTGCTTCTAAAGCCCGCGTCGACATTTGCCATTCGACACTGATCGGCACTGTCGAACAATTTTATGTTACGGTATCGTTGTAAACGTCTACGTTGCAGCCCGAAATCTTCCACCTCATTTGCCAATTTATTTTTCACCATAAATAATAATACATTGAAATGGTTTGCTTGAATTTTGTTTTTATGAGTCGTTCGTTTTCGAAATATTTTGATTTAAAGTTTTGGTTTACATATAATAAAAGAATTTCATTAATTAAGTTTGTTTTATAGATGTGGGTAAGTCGGTAGAGCAATTACCTACGAAACCTTTGGTAGTGGGTTCGAATCCCCGCCAAGTTACTTTTTTTCTTTTATTACTTTGAAATGCAAAAATATATTCGATTTGTTTTATTTCATTTTTAATACAAAAAACAGTAGTAGCATATACTTTTCTATATTAATCATTCGTATTAATCATTAGCAAGTAAATTCTGTATTAGTCATTTGCATCGTCAGTATCAACACTTATGATTTTCAGACATGTTTCAAATACAGAATTTACTGGCTAATGATTAATATAGAAAAATACATGCTACATAAATTGCTATTTTACTACTGGACTTTCTACTGTTTTTTATATTCAAAATTAAATAAAACAAATAAAATATATTTTTGCATTTCAAAATAATAAAAGAAAAATAGTAACTAGGCGGAGATTCGAACCCACTACCAAAGACTTTGTAGCTAATTGTTCTACCGACTTATCCATATCTATCAAATAACTTTAATTAATTCTTTTACTACATATGTAACAAACTTTAAATTAAAATATCTCTAAAACGAAAGCTCATTGTGAAGGAACCTGTTAGGGTTGTTTTATACTAGGTATACAGGGTGTTCGGCCACCCCTGGGAAAAATTTTAATGGAAGATTCTAGAAGCCAAAATTTGGGGCTTCGTGAAAAAGTTTATTAAAAAATTAAATAAAAAAATTTCAAATCATTCTGAAAAAATTATTTTTGGTTGCGAGGGTCAATTGCAATCATTTTTGGTGAATAGACATAACTCCAAAATCCAATGCATTTTCGAGAAAAAAATTCGAGTTGTTGCTGTAATTTTTCGACGAAACCGAAAAGTTTCAAATGGTTCTGGAAAAATTATTTTTGTTTGCGTGGGTCAATTAAAATCATTTTTGGTGAATACACATACCTCCGAAATTCTATGCACTTACGAGAAAAAAAATTCTTTACCGAAAATATAATGTCTAGCCAGAAATGTTTCTGTAATTTCATTTTCAGTCTCATTTCTTCTTGTGTTTATTTCTGTAACCTGTTGATAATGTTGCAAGTGGCTCGAAAATGGTAATGGGGCTCCAGAGCTCCAGAAAAATAGGCCGAAAAAATACATTAGATGTAAGGTCTACTCGTATACCTCGTCTGTGATTATACATTATGTAAAATAAGTACCCGGAATTTGTAAATAATACCTCAAATTGCTTACTTAACCCCTTGCACTATTTTCACGAGTCTGACTCGTGATGAAAATTTTAGGCCAAACTTGAATATGACTCGTAATTGACATTTCGTCAAAACATGAATATCACGAGTCAAACTCGTAAATATCGATATTCCGTCGATCGACATATCGTTTTTCAAGTTCCGATATTAGGGCTGATTCCAATCATTCGGGCGTATGGGTTAGGCACGGCTTCTTCCGAATTTCAGCGTAGTGCAAGGTGTTAATCATCCAAATTTATTTTGTCGCCTTCAAAGTAGGCCTCATCAGAAGCAATGCACGTACGCCAATTACAATATTTACTGTTTGTTCATCTGGAAGGAATTCCAAATGAACAACATTACGACAATCAAAGAAAACAGTGAGCATGACCTTAATTTTTGAGCGACTTTTACGCTGTTTTTTAGGGTTTGATTCATTTTCTAAGCGATATTCCGAAGATTGTTGACTTGTTTGCATATCGTACTCATAAACTCATGTTTCGTCATCGGTTATGATGCGTTTCATGAAGGTAAAGTCACTAGAAGCTCGTGAAATCATGTCTTCAGCAACTGCTTTTCAATGTTCCTTTTGCAGAAAATTCAGCTCCTCCGGAACAAGTCGTGCAGCGACACGTCTCATGTCCAAAACTTCAGTTAAAATGTTATGCACGGACATGTTAGACATTTCCAGTTCATCAGCCACCTCTCTAACACTCAGGCGACGATTATCGATGACCATTTTTTGTTATCTTTTCGATGTTTTCGTTAGTTTAATCCATTGACGGTCGGACAGCACATGGCAAATCTTGCACTTCTTCTCGGCCCTCTTTAAATGCCTTGTACCATTCGTATGTTTGCGTTTTTGATAGGCACCACTTACGATAGGCTTTCTGTAACATTTTTAACGCTTCGGCACAAGAAATTTCGTTAGAAACGCAAAATTTAAGGCAAATTCTTTGCTCGACAGTTCTTTCCATCGCAAAAATCGCAGAGTACACGCGAGATCGACTGGTGTAAATAACTGCCGTGAACACACTGGTCGTCATATTGCAATCAAAAGCGTAACAACTGTATACAATGTTGCCTACTTACATACAAAAATTTGTTTCAATACATGCACTGTGGGATTTGAAAGTGAGAAATTCCGGGAACTTATTTTACACAATGTATTCCTCGTTTTCATCACTTGATATGTAGGTATAGTCCAATTATCCGGCATATTTGATTTTCCAACATTGCCCCAGTCCCAAGTATGCCGGATAATCAAAATTTTACTGTACTTCGTTTTCCCAATCTGCATATATTATTAGGTTTCTCCATCATTTTTACAAAAGACACCCATTTTTCTCGCATAATTTATCCTTTTTTCAAATTAATCAGTTTATTAAGTTTCAGAATTATCCTGCTTCAATCTCCTTGTTTTCTTCAATACTTTCGAACTTTATAATTTTATCATCGCTTTCTTAATTCTAATCGGTTTCAAGAAAATCATCGTTACCAATTTCGTTCGGTACTCGTTCTACTTTTTAAAATACCTCTTCGTCATTTTAGTCTCTCTAGATGAATCGGAAAAATAATGAGGATATTACAAACTTACGAACTTCGTGTGTATTTTTATGAAAATGTTGGACAGGGAAGTTATTACCGGGATCCAGAGATCAATTTGTATACATACGTTTCGCCCATCCTCGATCAAGAGCATATTAAGGCTCAACGAATCAAATATCATTGGAGCAACAGTCGATCTGTACGTTCCAATCTCATTTAGTGGTTCTGATATTCAATCCGGCTACGCGTCGCGTACACGATAAACAGCTCACACTGTAATTACACGTTGCGATTATTGTAGAGTATCATGCTCCAGTGCCAAGAAGGGACCGACAGTTCTATCCTTACGTGCAGAAGAGACATTGTTCTGCGCTGGCAGAATACCAACATCGTCTCACATTTCCCAGTGGGACAAGCGCATCTCAAACCTGGAAATAATCTGTACACGGTGTACTTCCTGTCGTTTAAAGAGACTTACCGAGGTTGCCGCACCTCGGGTTGTACCGTCGCGTTGCGTACCATATTGTCCAGAATCCGGAAAAGAGAACACGAGAGGCAAAAGACACTTTGCACACCGGGTGAAACAAAAACAAGGACTCTTATTTACTAGTGGCGCGTGGGTGCTCGAAAATACGGGTTGGATCATGTTCATTTTACATTTCATTCACTTTACTCGATATATGTATACTTGTCACGAGAGTTTCCATACTAATGAATGATGGATACGATGCTATCGTTCTCCATCACTCGACCAAATAAATATTCGACACAACACAGTTTGTAGACATTGCAAACTCGACCAAAGTAATCTAGCCACTGAGTAATTATTTCTGCCTAAACGGAGTAAATGAACCTGCATTGAATGATACGCAACCCGAAAATAATAATTGAAGTTTCTCATCCTTTTAAATATTGTGCTTTCTACACTTCGATTTAAAATAAAACAATTTTTTATACTTCATTACACCACAATTATGAAAATGCTTTTAGGCTTAAAACTTTAGATTTATGAACAAAATTTTGCCCCGCGTCGAATAGTGGATCCCAAATACTATTTTGGATACCGAATATTATCATAAATAATGTTGAGACCAATCTCACGACACGCTCAGTTATACAGAACGAGTCACCTAACGCGATCGCCTTAAATTATTTATAAACCGTTATTCGAGAACTCGAAACTTTTTTTTATTTTTTTATGATTCTCAACTCTCGAAACCCAAGTAGACAAGCTAATGACTACAATATTATATACGACACAGATTTTACCACGACGTGTAGCCTACATAAATAAAAAAGATACGTTCAGCGACGGTGAAGTAACAGGGATCACGCGAGGCTGATCAGTAAGACGATTAATTAAAGCGAGAAAACCTCTGCGAATTGGAAGGTAAGAAAAGAAATTGTGAATTCCACGAAGGAAGTCAGTGTAACATGAGTATTCCGCGTAAAAGTAGATCTTATTCGATGCACATGCCGGCCAGGACGAGCAAGAACTGGAATGCTCAGAATGTTAATCGTTTAATGGGGTATAATCGGTTAATGGGAGTCTGCATTCAACCGAACCTCTCACACGTGCCAGATGATCACGTTTGCCTCTTCTGCCTGTTCGTCTGTTTTTTTTCCAAGCGACAAAAATACTGTTCTTTTGTGGCATTGTTTTAGAAACCATGCGAAGAAATCCAGAAAAGAAATGAATTTCTGTTTGCGCATGGACTTGCTGGAACGAAATATCAAAGATGTTTCGAACCATAAAAGGTTAAGCGAAATTTCTATAGTGTCATTAAATATATTTCCCTGGTTGGTTTATTAAAACAAAGTGTTTTATTTATAAAATCAAAGTTTTACATTTTAATAGTGCGTTCTACCACCATTCTTCCTGATTGTTTCAAAAATTCTATTATTCATACTATTGTTAATAATAGTAACTTAGATTAATAATAGAATCTTTCACAAATTTTACCGCACCCTGTATAAATACAGCAATGCTTGGATAACTGCAAATCATTTTCGATTGGATAAATGAACGATGCTTATCCCTACTATGAAAAGGGGATTCCTTTTGACACATCAAAAGTTCAACGTCGAGTAATGTAACCAGATCTGAGCTCGAATATCGGTAAAACAATACATACCTAGTACATGATGCAAAGTTGAAACATTTTTCTTTTAATAAAACTTTTACCAATGTATTTGCAAGAATTTCCCGATTAAAATAAGACCACACACGATATAACTTGGATTGTATTTGCGTATTTAACACTTCGAGTACTGTGCCGGAGTCATTTTTGACTCATCACTTTCCCCAAGGCACGCGTACAGTACTAAGTATCGCTATTGCGATAGAGATAATTGTATACAGGGTGTTCGGCAACCCCTGGGAAAAATTGTAATGGGAGATTTTAGAGACCAAAATAGGATAAAAATCAAGAATACTAATTTTTTGACGGAGGCTTCGTTAAAAAGTTATTAACGTTTAACGTTCCGCCCATACTGAATTTTTTTCTCGAAAATGCACAGGATTTCAGGGGTATGTCTATTCACCAAAATTGATTGTAATTGACCCCCGTAACCAAAAATAATTTTTCGAGAACGATTTGAAATTTTTTTTTATCGAAAAATTTCAGCACTTACCCGAATTTCTTTTCTCAAACGTGGGTAGGATTTCGCAGGTATGTGTATTCACCAAAAATGATTGTAATTGACCTCTGCAACCATAAATAATTTTTTCAGAATGATTTGAAATTTTTTAATTTAATTTTTTAATAACTTTTTAACGAAGCCTCAGTCAAAAAACTGATATTCTTGATTTTCGTCTTATTTTGGCCTCTAGAATCCCCCATTAAAATTTTTCCCAGGGGTGGCCGAACACCCTGTATATCTGTATTAATGAGATGTCGATGTGAGTTAGAAATGATTTCGGCACAGGTTGCGATGTCCAGTGCACGGAGGGTTAATGATTTTATTTTTGTTTTCATTTACGTAAAATGTTCACCAATATATTTGTGAGAATTTTCCGATTAAAATAAGACCAAACACGATATAATTTGTTTTTAACTTACTTCTAATAGAGCGTAAGATCGTGTTCGCGAGTGCCAAAAGAATGAGTTATTGTTGCTCGTTAACCCTCCGTGTATGTATTGGACTTCGCAGCCTGTGCCGGAGTTATTTCTGACTCACACCGACGTTTCACTAATACAGATATACAGGGTGTTCAGTAACTGGTGGTACAAGCGAAAAGAGGGTGATTCTTCATGAAAAAATAAGTCTAAAATATAGAATAAAAATTGTTCATGTGAGGCTTTGTTTTCGAAACAATCGGCTTTGAATTTTCGCCGGGTACGCGTTCACTTAATCATGTCTTGTTATAACGGATCTCGCTATAGATCATTATCTCGATTGAAGTTTATGTTGATAAACACTTCCAGTGTCATGGAATTGTTTATTGACTTAAACTTAAACTTAAACTGCAATAATACCCATCGAGACAATCATCTATAGCGAGAAAATTCAAAGTCGATTTTCTCGAAAACAAAGCCTCACATGAAAAATTTTTATTCTATATTTTAGATTTATTTTTTCGTGTAGAATCACCCCCTTTTCGCTTGTACCACCAGTTACCGAACACCTTGTATACAATTGTCTCTGTCGCAATAGTGATATTTAATACGCAAATACGATCCAAGTTATATCGTGTTTGGTCTTGTTTTAATCAGACAAACCTCACAAATATATTAGTAAAAGTCCCATTAACAAAAAGTAAAAAGTAAATAATGTCCCTCATTCGCTGTCCTTTTTTACGTTCGGCAAGAATACAAAGCCGAACCAAGCTTATCCAAGATTTACTGTAAATAGTGAAATATTGTTTGAATAGTAGTCAGAATGTTATACAGTAGCGACCGCAACTTTCGTTCCGCGCCCTGATAGTTACACGGTTTCCCAGAATCATGCTAAATCGCGATCCCGGGTCTTATTTTTCGGTTCATAAGAGCGTGTAAACGATCCGAAACTCGCAGAGGTAGAGAGAGAGAGGGATCATGGAATAACCGACAAATTGAATGTGCAGAGCGTGGAATGATAAATGGTGGCGACCAGCGGCATGGTGTATGAGGAGATAGTCGGAATACGGGGCAGCTGACCCCAGCCGCCACGCACGCTTTTCACGCGCGAGATGCCCCACAACTTAAACAACGCTTCCGCCAACTCAGCCAACACAGGACCGAATCACCAGGCCTACGCACAACAACCTTATCACCGACAGAATGGAGATGAACTCCAGCCAGAGGTACATATCGTCCAGTAGTTGTCGCTACTCTGCTATAGAGAAAAGCTCGAAAAAAAATTAGGACCAGGACTATTTGTAGAATTTGTTTGTGTTCGAATATTGGAACACTTCGATGAATCAGATGCTCAACGAATATAGTTTGGGTACTATTGGAATACTTGTCTGTTCAAATAATAGTCAAATACTATTCAAATATTAGTGAGATACTTGGGTATCGAAATATTGTGTACATAAATCAAGTATCTGGATATTCGTAATGTTTGAATAGTATAATTTAGACAAGTAGTCGCAGCTTTGGTACACATGTATAAGTTATTCATATTTCAGCAATTATAGCAAACGAATCGTGTTCGAAGCATGTAGAACAATTACAGTTTAGAAACATGAAAGTTAAAGAATGGAAAAAACTATCTCACAGTCGTTTAAGGTAGCACAGCATACCTAATGAGAACGCTGGGAATCGAATTTCACCTAACGTTGAGACGTCTTTGCTTGAACTCCCATATTCGACATTTCTTTCCTACTTGTTTTATTTAACGTCTCCGTCGCACAGTTCAAATATATAAATAAATAATCCACTATTTTATTTGAAATTCATTGCTTATTATTCTCAATACATGTATGCCGAAACTCGGATACGCGTGTGCTTATTTTTGCTTTAGAATCACCAAACAAACCTGTAACATCTGTTTCAATTCATTGTGCTCTACATTTTAATTCCGGTTTTATAAAAAGAAAAATTAAGGAAAACAATTGTCCTATTTGTATTCTTCCCGCACGAGCAAGACGGTTGTGTTTGCTATAGCTCTGTAGTTTTCTTAATTAGTTAACACTGTTTCTAATTAAATGATACTTAAAAATACACTTGCAGAAGGAGCCGGTGGAGTTCGACACGTCGCATCTGCGCGGCGCACCGGCCGAGGTCGAGGCACTGGTGCACAACATCAAAGAGGTTGCGCAACAGTTTCTCTACCACTGGAGAACATTTCCTATCGTCCTTCCGCCGTCGCTCTCCACGTGTGTGGAAGGAGAGGACACGCTCGCTAGAAAGAAACACCACCTGAGGGACCTCTTCGTCGCTCCTAGCTTCGACGAGTTGGATTCAGTAGCCGTGGACAGCAAGGGTGAACCCAGAAGGTTGACCAAGAAGCAACTGGAGAGCATCAGTAAGCGAGGGTAGGTTCTACCGTACAACGAGATGTCGTAGCGTTCCTCTATATCTGTAGATAGCAGTAGAACCAGAATCTTGAGCTCCTATCACGTCGTTGACCCAACGGTTGCAACACGATCATTGGTGCAATGTATAAGTGGTGTCGTTTAATATTTTAAAACTATTAATAACAGATAATGTTCAGAATAGTTTTGGTGAAGTAAACGGTAAAGTTTGAAAGTCTAAGAGTCGATGCTTGTTACACAAAATTTAGCGGGTAGGTGTAATAAGTAAAAGACAATCATCGTACATCCAAACTTTATTGAATATGTAAATTAACAAATTATAATTTCATCAAATATGTAAGTAAATCAATTGCAACAAATAGCATGTTAATTTTTTTTAATTTCATTGTAATAGCATAAAATTATAGGTGATCGAAATTAAGTAAACACTATAAATATTTTTTAAAAACGATAATTATTAGTACTTGGTACTGTAACTTTTTGTTTATATTACTTATTAGTTGCAATTCGGATAAAAACTCTGCTTATAAAATTCATTTTTAAAGAGGTGTTGGAATATTTAAGTACGGAGAAACTCGTGAAGCAGTTCTAGCTCTAGTTAAAATTAGATTGATTGCAATAACTTTTGACAATGTAAATTTGAAAAGCAACGAAGTTGGGCTTCAAATACTAAACTGCATATTGAAACACTGATCAAAGAAAATGTACGTATATTGTGAAATTTATTGAAGTTTTGAAGAAAGTTTTATAATTGTAAGAATGATTGGACTTGTTGTTGCAACTTATGGATTAATGACACCCATTCTTTCCGTAACAAAGCTTCGAGACACAATACAGTAGTCAGTATGTTCTTTAGAATTAGTGGTTAGCCATTTTGATGTGCACAGGTATACTTCACCTGTCTAGAAGGTCGCCAATACATACTAATGTTCACAGATATCTGTTTACTAGGCTTGTATGAAGCTCTCACATTGCATAGTCTCTTTTTAGGGTATACGAAACATATTCGTGTTAGGACAGTTTGTAATATCTTTTTCATCAATACGACGTTAACAAATATCGTTTCGCATAAAATTTTAGGAACAAACTCATTGGCTTTAGTTTTCATCTGATGCTATACAGAATCGTCGTAATTAATAGTATAAATTGAGTCAGGTAGATTCTATGACTCGAAATGAGACGAAAATAAAAAATAATGAAATTTCGTGGAAAGCTTCGTTTTCAAGAAAATTGAATTTTAACAACCAATCGGGGAGATTTCTCTCATTGTGCCATGCAGGATTATGCGTTTACAAACACACAATCAAGCGTATTTATATTAACTGTATCCGACCTAAATCAAATAAAATATTAACGGTAACTTGATAGTAATCAATTTTCGTGATATATACATATAATTCGTAAGATTCTTTACTTGCATTTAAGAGAAACAGTTATTTATAAATTATTTACTTAAGGAGAAAATAATTTTTGGTAGCATTGATATAATTACGCACGAAATTGTATATTTAAACATATCATATGATCATATTCGAAGAAGTATTAAATTAATTTGAATTGTAATTATAAATAAATCACAATCAAAAATAGAATCTCCGTAAGCCAATTTGTACCGTGAATTACGACTCATCCTATACAGGGTGTTCGACCACCCCTGGGAAAAACTTTAATGGGAGATTCTAGACGCCAAAATAAGACGAAAATCAAGAATACCAATTTGTTGATTGAGGCTTCGTTAAAAAGTTATTAACGTTCAAAGTTCCGCCTGTAGAACGGCAATTTGTCCACCTACTCGAATTTTTTTCTCGAAAGTGAGCAGGATTTCAGGGATATGTGTATTGACCAAAAATGATTGTAATTGACCCCTACAACTGAAAATAATTTTTTTAGAACGATTTGAATTTTTTTAATTAAATTTTTTAATAACTTTTTAACGAAGCCTCAATCAAAAAATTGATATTCTTGATTTTGTCTTATTTTGGCCTCTAAAATTTCCCATTAAAATTTTTCCCAGGGTTGGCCGAACACTCTGTATAAAAGGGGGACAATAAATATCAAGGTAGATGATTAAATACACGCTTAATTAAAAGTAATTCATCCGTGTGTTCAAAAGTCAAAGAAGTTGAAAAAAAACCAAAAAATTGTCCACAAACCAAACGAAATAAGGATAGCGAAGAAATTAAACCCCTAATCGGTGTCTCGTTTCGAAGAAACTGTTCTTTTGTGTCTGATATATTTTAACAATTTTTGTAAAGCTTTCAGAAGGAGAAGTACGGAAAACCGAAGAAGCTGAATGCCACTCAATTGGAGAGCATTCGAAGATGCGGGTATGTCATACACCAGCGTCACACAATATTCAAAGCAACATTGACTGAATGATGATCAATATTTTGTACAGTGGCTTAGAGATTGAAATCGCTCATTCTCGTGACTAATCAATGGACGATATCCCTAAAACAATTTGTAAATGCCACACAGAACTAGAGACAGCATGATTCTCATCCCCTGTTTCAAATTCACTTTATGCACTAGACAAAATTCGAATGTTCAAAATAAGGCATTGTCAACACACAATCGACACAAATCGTGCACAATTCATGCAAAGGTTTGGGTACTTAGGATCGATACAGCTGTTAACAAATAGCTTTTAACATGTTTGCGTCGTCGTGTATCGTCACACGTACAAGGCTGATTGCCGCATACCTAAAATAACAGGGTGGACCTCTAACACAAAAGCTAAAAAATTCATTGTCGGCGTGAACGTGTTAAGCAACTGTGGCATGACGCGGATGTACATATTAATTTGTGAGATCTTAGTTGTTACAGCACAATATATGTATGGTGTAGGTTACTCTTTGTTTCTAGTGTTAGAATGTGCTTGTACTGTAGCAACCAATTTATTGGCTTTAGTTCTACCAAAGAGGATAAACAACGTAATAGATTAATGTTTCACATAATCGGAGGAACTGCGATTGTACAAAAGTTTCGGGGATTTCATTGAAACAACATTACAACATATTTTCCAAGAAACTTTTGTTCATAACACGTGTATGTTAATGTTTCATTTACGATGTAGAAAAGATTCTGTATCTAGATTCTCGTCACGTTTTCGTTCTTGTGCCGATTGCCTTCATAGGCGATTCATTTTTCAGAGAATTCGAAGTCGATTCAATAAATTTCGCTGGTCAAACCCATCGATGGAGATTAAGCGGTCTTCTTCAACGTGGAAGGGACAGAAGACGAGATGCATTGCTTCGAGATCTTGCTTTGGCGACCAGATTCCTTGTAGTTACGGCAAAAGCTAGACTAGTGTCCCATTGCTTCAGTATTTCACAGTCTCTGAAATCATTGTTAACAGGCTTGTTACGGCTGCTTGGTAAGAAATGATCGTTTCCTTAGACTTGTATTTACTCTTCGAATGCTATAATCTAATACAATACGAACATTTATGCTTAGACATAATAATTGGAATACCGTCTCTTCAAGCACACAATCTAGATGCTAAAATCAGGGAAGAACGTTGTCGGTATTTGGTTGCTGAATTGGTGTGTAGGGTGAGTCCACTTTTTAATTGTATTGGATCATCCTAAAAGTTTCCGTGGTTTCCAACTATTCATTTTAAAACAACATAGCTCCACTTAAATTCAATATATTTATTAATAATTGCTTTTCTTTACCATTGTACGGAGATGACTCCACGCAGTATTGTACGAATTGCTAAGATTTTCTGACAAATTTGCACAAGTTCTTCTAGGATTAGCCTCCACTAATTCTTTTAAAGAACCATCTATTGGACCATCATCCTTGCACTGTAATCATTAAGTGCTAAATGTGTTCAATAAAACAATACCAACTAGTGACATATAACATGTCCAATCTTCAATTATATTTGTATAGTAATTTGGATATCTGGTATTACAGTTGGATGTATCAAAAACCACGAAAGCATTCAGGATAAGCCAATATAAGAACACTATTTTTTTGTAAATTAATAATAACTCAATGTATTCTTATGTTACGAGTGTAGCCAGAATACGAAGATTCTCTAGAACTTCTATGTGGTTTCGTTCGAAAACAACTTCGACGAGCAACAATGGAGAAATTCGAAGTGGAAAGAGAATTGTCGCAACTGTTGCCTATTCCGGTTCCTTTTGTATTTGGAACGCCTGGCGGAGCAGTGGTTGACCTTAGATTATTTAGCAGAGACATAATCAGAAAAGTTTTACCGATTCTAGTTGCTATTTTGGAGAGAGAGACGCGAGGCTGGTTTCTTCATTTCAGAGAAAGACTGATATCAGAATTGAGAGCGCGGAAAAAGCCAGATGAACAGATTGAAAAGGTATAAACTACTAAACATTGAAACTAATTCCGAACTCGGAATATTGAAAATGAATTAAGTTATCTAATTAGTTTTAGCAATCGGCTTAAGTTTGGCTATACTTTATTTCGTCACTACATTTTCAAATATTTCGTTCTTAATAGATGATTGTAAGCTCATTAAACAAATGATAATTCATTATTATGTTTATTTAATAAACACAAATACTACAGAAAATAAATATTTTCTTTAATTACGATTGAACGTCACCTTTAGGAAGTTAACGAGGCTGTTATGCGAGAATATTTACAAAGGGTCTTTTCCAACATTTTGTCGCATCCGGATATACTTGACCTTGGAAGCGGAATCGCTCAACTTCTGGTCCAACAAGCACAATCAGTTGTATTAATGCATCGAGCCGTAGAAACTGTTCAACGTAAACTGTTGCAAACTAAGGAATCGCTAAGACGTCATATCGAAGTGGAACGCCCAGTTCTCTCGCGAATAGAGCCCTGGATGCGTGACAGGATGAGAGAAGTTGAAGATAAGTTCATAGAAGAGTGCGAATGGAGTGCACACGAAGAAGCACTCACACTCTGTACTCATCAGAATTTACAACAGACGGTTTACTTTCTTAACCGTGATTTAACCTTTATGAAAGAGGTATGTAAAATGGTCGATTTCTCTGTCCAACAAATTAAAATCTTTTTTCGAGAAGCTCTACTAGAAACACGTAGTGGATATTTACTTTCTTTGTACGTAAATGTGATATATTTTTAGCGGGAACCGGTTTTACTGAAAGAACTGCGCAAAGTCAAAACACCTACAAGGAGCTTCCAATGGCCAACTCAAATATGGCTGCCGAAGAATTGGATCGTCAGGCGTAATTTTCAAGGCCAGTCTGAAGTTATACCAACGGTGCTAAGTAGTACTCCGACATCCATTACAACACCTCGTGCTGATCCGAGTCAACCAGTCTTCTTAGTCGAAAGGGAAATCGTACACACAACTACAACAAGGTTCGCAATAATCGGACTATCGGAATTTAACTTTATTAAGATATTAACTGATTCTAAAATATTTCTGAACAGATGGCCTATGTGGCGATGGATAAACTATGTAGCTAGGACATGGTGTTGGACGTGGAATGCAATGTTCTTATTAGGCGTAGCAGTGCCGTGGTGTAGTCCAGTCTCTATACGAGCTCTGTTACTTGTGCAACCTTTTACTCCTGATCTAGAATTAAGTCAACTAAATGGTACCCTGTTTCCCAGAAAGTCATCTCAAATGCCCACTCTTTGTTCTCGATTGATAGCTCTTTGGAGACACATTAGCAAAAATCGAACACATTTTGAAACGGAACCGGATACTGGTAAATTCAATTCAACTGTGCTTCTTAAAAATATATTCGTTAACTAATTTATGTCTCGTTGTGTCGTAGGATTTATTGGAAAAGGAATGACAAGGCATTTAAATAGGCTTTGGAATTATGGTATCAAAGGGCTTTTAGGAACACTCGTGATATTGTTTATTTTTCCTGTTATGTGTATACTCACAAGTCTGGGATCTCTGATTATTGCACTTACTGCAGCTTTGTGGTTCGTTAATTAACCGTGTTACGATTTCTTAGACATTTTACGATTAATTTAAAACGCTAATATGGTCTTAAACTATTTTAGGATGCCTTTAATTACTTTAACATTGCACGCATTCATGGCACTTATAATGGATCTAGACAGTCCAGAACCAGGTCGGAATCGATATTTAGTCATTATGGAAGCGTTAATTTGGAATATCGGTGTACAAGGATGTCTACAGCCAATCGCAGCATTAATTGTAGCTTTTATTTTGTGTCCCATCATTTCTTTTTTGATACTTACAGGTAATTAATAATGATAGCTAATAATTAATACATGTTCTTCAAACTTACATCAAATATGTCGTTACTTTGCAGTTGCTGTCATACGTTACTGGATTAGAGTGGTCTGGGACACGGCTATGTTTCATTTAGTAATAAAGAACAGGGGTCGTATACCTGCCAGCGATAGCTTTGTAGTTAAAAGGATAGCCGGGCCAGGACTAACATCTGATTATTACTATCAAGTATGCGTCGCAGATAATCGATAATAATTACATTGCAAATCCCCTAATTTTCTTCATTTTCATTTATAGATTAGACCGGAGCAAGCATTAGCTGCATTTGAAGCGAAACTAGAGTTAGACGAGTTACTAGCTTTCCAGCAAGAAACAGAACGTTTGATCACACAACCGCAGAGAGATTTTACTCAGTTCGTGGAAGCCTGTTTTGGCCCATTTGCTGCTAGTCTAGCTAAAACAAAAGACCCGTATAAATCACTTGAAAAGGAAGCTAAAGATTTAATTGCTATGTTACATGAAAAATTGGATAGACGTAGAAAAAATTTACAAACTGGCCTCGCGATGGTCGTAAGAAGTAAAATAAAACTTACTACTTTTGATTTGAAGGTGATTATCGTTTGAAATGTTTTCATTTTCGAAAATTGTTTATGATTTTGAATTTACCAATTTTCGATAATGATGTAGGTAGTCATACAACAAGGAGCTCTTATGCTAGAACGTCTCTATCCTACTCATGTGTTTGCGAGATTATCAGGAAACGAAGAAGATTTTTGGGAAAATAAAGGTTTAAATGTCGGTGACTGGGCTGGATTAGCAGGTCTCATGTATGCGGACATTTTCAGTTTAAATTTCCTTCAACCTCTTGATGATACAGACACAAAGTTCAGGCTAGAGCCTCATTCAGGGGTCGATTTGTCACGTTATACAGATATGATTCATAGTACTGAACTTGGTGGTATCAATGGACCAGATTTACTTGGAGCTGTTTATGCACCACGTGGAAATATACAAGTTTATAGCCCCTATCTGGAAGTTTCCGCTTTTAATCCGCGAGCCAAGCAAACCAGTAATAGCAGAAAATCTGACAAACGATGGTAAAAAATAATCTTCCGTTTTACTTTTTATGTTAATCGAGTTATTTTTATCTCTCCAGTTTTAAACCTTTTCGTTTTTACGTGAATCTTTTGTTGATTAATATTGAAAACAACAAACGAAACATTGTGTACGTAGAAACGAGAAAGTTGTTTATCTTGCAGCGACACTGGAGGACTTTTAACGTCAACAAGAATTAAAAAACGCACAACGTCAACAAACGGTACAACAGAAGTACGTTGGCAACCATGGAAGCGACAAATACGTCCTTACAGTGCGGAAAAGTTGCTCATTCCGCTTCCTATTCCGCATCCAGCTCATATAGCTGTTACTATTCACAATCGCGACTCCGAAAGCCCGATTCCACTTGACTCGGAACTCTGTCAGAATATACTAAGAGCAATTGAAGAATCGCCAGGTGAAATGTCCACCGAGTACGTTAGCCGTTACAGAGGAGCGGCGGATTCTAGCTTCGATTCAGTAGCTTCACATTCTTCAGTTTCTATTGAGACTGGCTTGGATAAAGACAATGAGACACAAGAAACCGCCACGACCGAAAAAGAGGGTGAAACTTACCATTGGACTCTATCTAATTGGGGCGGTGGTATGACAAGAAGAAGAAATAATTCTGGATCTATAAAAGTCGATTTAGCATCTCCAGAAGACGTTACTCTGGACACAGATACCACCAGAGTGATGTTCAGTACATACGGAACAACTGTTTAAATTTAGTTCACTGTTACATCAGGTAAATATATATATATAATAGGTGCGAATAGAAATGAATAAACATAGGTTAAAATCAGTAGAGTTAATATGATTTTTTTGTCTACATAATTTTATAAATTTGCATTTATTTATTCGACTTTTATTCGTATGAGATAGATTAAGTAAAATTTTCTTTGTTAAAAGAATTTTAAATTCAAACTTGTACAATCCATTTTAGTAAAAAAAAAGGAACACTAAACTTACGAATGCAAAACATTGTAACGAATTCAATTAAATTGCAACCGTATGTTGTTCTAATGAATCTTTAACAAGATTATATTCAATAACACAGCCTGTTGCAACGAATAAGAAACATTTTTTAATTTTTCAATTATGGTAATGTCTTACAATACCAGTAAATATGATATTGCAACACATCACAAAATGTATATAAATATATGAAAATTTCATAAAAAATATAAATGTGTGCCTGTCATAGCACATTATTAAAATCATCTTATATCATCAATTTACAAAAGAAGATCATACGTAAATATTAAAATATAATGATTATTAATTGTTAATCTTGAATAGGCTATCTTGTATTCAACAATTCGACTCATACATTTTCTAGTCATTCTCAAAATAGTATACAATTATAAACCTGCAAATATAAGATTAAGATTATAATTATACATAATTTCTAGAATTTTCTTTATATCTCTTATTTCACTCTTGGATTAATTTTAAAATAAGTTTCTAAATGCTTCCATACTGGTCTACAGAACTTCCCTTAAAATTTACCATTGTTACTGCCAAACTGTTCTCCATGTATTTATATGTTCAACTCTCTTAACTCTGGCATACTTGTACATTGCCACCTCTGTTTACATTGCCTTACTGTTGCTAGAAGGGTGCTCAAATGTAAGAATATTAATTTACTGTTTTGGAATTTGATATACTAGTAGCCATGTTTCTGTCTTTATAATAGTTTTATTGCTATTTCCAATGTAGTCAACAATTTATTGGTATACACTTGCTTCGTATGATTTAGTCCTGATATTAGAAACATCCCAGTTTGACAATATAGTATAATAAATTATTTTGTTTAAATAATAGATTATTTTTCTAACACACAAGTAAAATTAATTTTTCAATATTTAATAAAAAATCAAATATTTTAAAATGTAGTTGGACCAATTTTTCAATATCCGAGGTACATAAGTATAAGAACTAATTTTCAGTATGGTATGCAGTTGATCGGAATTCAAGTTTCATTAATTTATTTGTTCTACTTATTGTAAATATTTTAATATTTTTTATATACTTCATATGCTTATATGGTTTACAACCTAACATTTGTTCACTTGCACCATTTCTCTGCAATGTATAATTCTAATATTAATCTCACATTTATAGATTTATAATTTGCAATTATTCTAAAGATGATTTACAAACAAATAAGATCAAAACGTTAAGTGAAGATAATTTGTTCAAGACCGACAATTAATTATTATTTATTTACTATGTTAACAAGCATAGATTTTAGTATTCGAATAAAATGTTTAGCAATGTTAAAATTAATATACAACTACGTATCATGCACTTTTACAATACATTACTATTGTTTTCATTGTAGCGACATGTCATTTTTTATGTCCAATTAGACATCTTATAAATCCATTCTTAAAATAGTCGTTGATTAATTGAATTAATCAGTGGCTATTATTAAAAGTATTAATTTTTTTTTTAAATTAAATAAACTCTTGTGGTTGATATAATAATAAGTATAGGATGCTCATCTGCAAAGTCTGGGATGTCATTACAAATTCATAACTTTTATGTATACAGATTACAGACAGAGTCGAGTAATTAGAATTTTAGTGTATGAATGATCAACGCCATTGAAAAGCCTCTTTAAATCTATGTTTAAAAAATTATGCAACATTCATACCAATATATTGTATATAGATAGTTAATTGTATAAATAAACTTGTTAATGTAATGATACCTCTAATACATTTTCTTGTTATTTACACTAAAGGCAATTTACGTAAATACATAAAAGTTTGCTCTCTTTCAATATTTACATAATTCGTACAAGATAGAGTCATAGCATTATTTCGTTTGGAACAATTCATAACATTTCAAGCTGCCAGTATATATATTTATCTTTAAGATTGTGTGAATAATTTACATTATTCTTTAAGGTATACAAACAATATTCAACAAATTTTGAATCATTATCAATTACATATTATTATTTGACTAAAATTCAAGTTTCAAAATTGTTAACTAGAGACCTTGTATACAATAACCAATTCATCTCAAGCAAATAATTTAATGACTGTAAGCATTGCTTTTAATGTTTTTCAATAACATATTTTGTTAATTTTAATAGAAATACTATTAATGTGTACATACACACATACATACATAAAGGGATTATACTACATATTTCAATGTCAAGTAGTTGGGTTTTGAATTGAACTTTAATCGATGGTGTACAACACTAAATACGATGTCTTCTACTATATTGAGAATGTTAGACCATATTATGGAAATACAATTTAAATAATGGAAAATGTGGATATTATAATGTCTTAAAATTTGGATATATTCATTGAAACATGTAGGAATATATCCATATAAATTTAAAGTCGCACAATATAAAATATATTAATATCAGTCGTCAACGTATTACAAGAAATTGTTTCTATTTACATTATAATATTAAAAAGATCTTGTCTGGATACAATTGAATAAAAAAGGCATGGAATTTTTAAATAGTATAATTTTTTTGACAAACAAATACATGTAAGGTACTGTCTGTGTTTAAAAAGTACATTTTACAGAATACAATGAAATAGAAATTTAAAAACTACTTACTGAAATCTGATAAAAATATATTTATAATAGATATAGAATCCAGATGTCATGAATCATAGAAATCATCATTAAGCGATAATAATTATACAATTGTCCTTTTTGACCAGTGTTTGTTTGCCGTCAAACTGAACTAAGTAGTACTTAAGAAGCTCAGTGCTCCATTTTTAAAGTGGGGGCACATATTGCAAATTGCCTCTAAATTTACTAATATAATGCACAAGTCCATCCAATGGAAAACATCCACTGAAAATACTGTTATAGTTTTTAATAACTATACAGCTAATTAATAATTGCATAATATCCATCCAGGAGTGCTCAATATTAGTACGAACCTAAGTGTGTCTGATGGCAAACAGAATAATGCAATATATAAAATACGAAATCTATTCTAATGAAAATATGCATGAGTGTAACATTTCTTTTGTTTGTAATCCAAAATTAATTTACTATCATTGAAAGAACTTTCCTTTATATGCTACTTTATTGTATTGGTCTTTCGTAAATAATCACAAATAATATCTGTTAAGTGAAACATATGTCTTTTTACTTCAAAGCATTGGAAATTGAAAGCTTAATGCCTGCACATATTAATTTCTTGAAACATAGTTTTGGAAATGAATTATAACTGATTTCTTATAAAAAAGAAAGCATATAATGCAACTATTTCAATAGCAATATAAACAAAAACCGATGTACATTTCGGAAATTGTAATCTGCATGTTTCAAAAGATTAAAAACCTATGTTCACAGAAGCAAGTGATTTTAAAGTGAAAAATTATAGTAGAATACTCTAATCTTATTACTTCTTACAAAAAAAAATAATGCATAAGTGGAATAAAATTAGTAGTACATATTACAATAAGTATGAAAGTTGTAGGGAAAAATTGTATCATGAATGTAGCATTAATCAAACATGCATACGTACAAACCAAATGTGTATTATTTTCATATACTGTAAAGCCATTATATTTTTATCAGTTTGATAAATGGTTCACATTTAGTTTGTGTCTAGGTATGTCATTGTACTACAAGATTTTATTTAAATATTGTGTAGACAAGAAAATAATTGTACAAAGTCAAATGAGTTGCGAACAAAATTATAGAACATTTGTAATATTATTGAACTGACAACAAACTTAAAATTATATCTAGTTACGAATTTATATAGGAATTTAAATTTCATGTAGATGAATTATAGCGCCAAATGTCTACTACTTACAGTCAGAATACTACTTCTACTATAAATTTTGATTGTAATAACTATTATTACAATGTAAAATTGTATAAAACTATTATTATTTACATCAAGTATTTGCGTAATGTAAAATATTAGCCGTACTGTTTACTTACATTTCATTACAAAATATTTCTTATGACAATTCTTTTCTTTTTTGTCACAAACAATTATTTATATTATTGTCGTAATGTAATTAAAATGCCTTCATCTTCTACTGCACATTTTTAATCATTGTATGTATGTTTCTTCTCAATATTATCATATTTCTTTACATTTTTGTATACATTAAACATAAGTGTGATAAAAAAAACGCGTACATTTTCGTCAACATCCTTTTTTATACATAAAAAATTGTTAGAAAAATCGGTAAATTTCAAAGAAAAAAATGTTCAAACTATGCAATAAAAACAGTATATACAATGTAGATAAGAAAAGATAGAATATATTAAAAAATAAACAAATAATTTTATGCTGTAGTCTCGATTTGTTTTTAATTTCGAATGTATAAAAAAAATGATTCTGTATTTTACAATCATAAAGATAAATATTTACAAAAAATAGCTACTATTATTGTTATATTCTCTCCGTCAATATTTTTCTAAAAATAATCATTCAAATATTAATATGTCTGACGAATCATTACAAGTCACTTGTTGAACATTCTGGACAAAAATTGTTGCATATTTTCGTTCTGATTGGCTACAGCTCTATGCTCTGATTCGCAACAAATATGTAATTGCGCATGCTTTAAGAAATGGCATATTCCAACATACGTATCGTTTGAGCGGAAATTGTAAATCTTATAGCAGTTTCTTAAAATATAATAAAAACCATTAAGCATTATTCGATTAATAAGTGAAACATATTTTATAAAATGTTCATCTAAACAAAAACAAAAGTTTTTAAACGATAAAGTACAGATTTGTATGTAATGCGTTTCATCAGGAAGAGTGGGGGTACAGAAAAGCGTATCACTTGTGCCTCACAAGTTAGTGTTAAACGTTGCATATCGCGGTTTACGAATCACGAAACGTGGTCCGACAAGTTTAGACAATCGTCATCAAAGAAAAACTGGTGAAGCTGACCGTACTCAACACAGGTATCTAAATATGTATCGGAATAGTTGCGAAGAGGCGATAAGAGATCATACATACACGTAATCTTTGCTATAACGAAACTTACGTATCGACAAGTAAACGTGCTTGTGATGTTGAAATACGATTGTGTTAATAAAACGAAGTTTTGAAACACGTAAGATCAGTGACCAAAGGAGTAATGTAATTTGAAGTTAGTACGACGTCAAAGTGAAAGTGAGACACGAAATCGTATTTTTCCATTGAAACTACACTCATGCTACGCTTATATTACGATCATCAACATGTGCTTACGGCGAAGAAAATAAAACCACTTATGATTTGATTATTTTTGCGACATGATATGACTTTAAAAATAATATCAGTTAAAAATTGTAATCCCATATACAGTACAAATTTTTCATCGGATAAATTACATCATCCTTTTAAAAGAAATTACACGCCGATACGATTATGCGTTCTTGTGACAGGATAAGCATCGCATACATGATAACAAGGAACTTACTGAATCACAGTTAAGAATTTATGCAAGAAATACAGAACAATATAATAAATTATAAAAATTGTAAAAAACAATTGACATTGTAAAATAGTTAAAAAACAACATGATATGAGTAAAATATGCGTATAATCAGTGATATTTGATGTATAAGAGGTATCAAAAAAAGATTAAGAGGGAGTCATCGGTGTTTGCAAAAGGTACAGTTACACGTTGCCGAATCAGATTCAGTGAGAACGTAGCACAGAATCGGAACTCTCGATCGAAGTCGAGCGCGTGTAATCGATCGTTGTATTTTCGACGTGTGTTCCCCTTTTTTACACTCAACGGAAGAGCGAGGATATCTACCACGTTTTGAGCGATCAAAAAAATGTTACAATCAATAAAGTGAATAATTCTCAATTTTTTTTGTCTCAAAACACCGGCATTCGTACGAAAGCGTGTTTATGTGCGGGCGAACCAAAACATCAATGACCTTGAAAGAGGAACAGTCACGTGACCGTGAGAGAGCACGAGGATTGGATAGTCGAGGCGCATATAATGTGTATTGCGCCGTGCGCGCCCTGCGTCCCGCATTCTGTGTCCGATAGATGGTAGAGGTTTAGCGGGGAAAAGGGGCTAAAGCAGACTACGCGACGGCAACGACGACGACGACGACGAGGACGACGAGAAAGACGAGAGAGAGTGCCGTTCGCCCGTACGTTCGTGTGTGTGCGCGCGCGTTGCTCGGTTGTGTTGCCCCCAAGATGAAGTCCGACTCTAAACCTTTGTTGACAGCTCAGGCGGAAAAGGCGAATCATTACACGTAAGTAAGCGCCCGCCGGGCCGGTCGCGTGCTACGTGAGAAAAGTGAGAATAAAAAATTGGAAGCCAAAAAGTGCGTGATTCAAAGTGGAGTGCAAACAAAAAAAAATAATACGTACATGTATGCTACGTAAATAAATAAATACTAAAAAAAAGGGAGAAAGAAAACGGAAAAAGAGAGGGAGGGCCGCGAGCAGCGCGGCATCGACGCGCGCGTCAAAAACCGCCACGAAATAATGTGTAGCTCTGTGGATTCGCATTCCAGATACTTGAAGGAATTTCGCATCGAACAATGTCCCCTCTTTATACAGCGCAAATGCACACAACACCGACCCTTCACGTGCTTCAACTGGCACTTTATGAACCAGCGGAGGCGTAGACCGGTGAGAAAGAGGGACCGCACCTTCAACTATAGCGCCGATAATTATTGCATCAAGTACGACGAAACCACCGGCATATGTCCAGATGGAGACGAGTAAGTTTATCTGTCGTGTAAGCCTTACTAGTGACTTCCTTTCTCGACGGGTCTCTCTGCCAGTAGAGTATCCGCGATATGCGATATCTCGTGTAAAATGCATCGATTTGTCGTCTATCAGTCGCTGACCAACAATATTAAACTCTCTCCGTTTTGCTCTACCTTTCTCTCAGAAACATTGCAATTTCTTAGTTTCAGCATGCACGGTTCCGATGAGACCACCATGCACCAGTTACTTATTTTTTGCTTTCGACCACTCGCCTCATGTATACATACGCGTACATAAGCGAGTTAGAGGTTTCTCTTCGTGTAAAGCGAAGCGTATTATTTTCGTGTTTAAGAATCGTAGGTAAACGAGTTCTCTGCCACTATAATAAAACAGCTTCTTCAGATATCGTCGGAAATCGATGTTTGTTGAGGGAAAAGCAGCGGTCGCTGTCGCGTTTCTTTGTGTCGTTGACACGCGTGTGCTGTAATATGTAATATGCATCTGCGTGGTAACGCGTAAGAACGTAACGTTTCGTCTTGAATAACCTATGTAACGAAGAGGAGGCCAATTTCGACGTAACTTTCGAGAGTCACGCGCGCACGCGTGTGCGTACATGACGCCACGCATGTATATGTGAGACTCACGAACATTGAACATTGTTGCACCCGCGTGTTGGATTTGCATACAACGAGAAAGCAGTATGGAAGTAGTAAACGTAGCCATAACAGTTTTACTTATTTACTTGCATTTTATGACGATTTTTGCATTTATTGGTATATTTCTACGACGAAACGCTCTAATTGCTACAAGACATTCATTGTCGCGCTACGTTCCCGATGAGAAATTGTTAATGTAGTATATATTATGTATAGACGTATACGTTACTCGGTGTTCTATGTTAACAAATTCGTTTAATGATAGCCATGTCAATGATCCGCAAAGAATGAATCACAAAATTAGCACGGTCTGCATTTCTAGAAATAGTAGGTACAATTCAGTTACAATGTGTAAATCTTCAGAATGTTTCAATCGCCCCTTATGAAACCACCATTCCAGGTATTGCATAATTCGTAAGCTTTCGCTTACTTACAGGTACTATTCAGGAATAAACTCGCCTGCACGAGATGACATATCTCTGCGTTCTTTTTTTTTTCATGTCCCGTACGGACGTATTATTCTTTTTGTTTTATTTTTTATTCTATATTTATAATTCTTTCCTACAGATTTTATTTCTAACAAATTTATTCTAATTTGGTAATTTACATTTGTTAATAATATTCGATTTAGCTAACATTAAGATGTTTCTAATGATATTTATAGATTTTTCGGATTTGATTACCGCATAGAACACGCGAATCTTCTTAAAGTGTATTTGACCTAAATTCTATGCGTCTAAAGGAAAAAGAAAAATCAAAACGTTACGTTGACGAATAAAGTTCAATACTTTTACTAGCAATCTACGAAATTATAAGTTTACCAAAGTTTTAAATGTAGAATATTCTAAATTAAATCAGTGAAATCAATGTTGAAAAATTAAATTGAACAGTACATCGTAAGTCATGTCCACCTTCTTCTAAGTGTATGCTTACATGTCGCAACCGCCATTGCTCGCGATAGATTATACCATACCTACCTACCGTCGGGTGCTAACCTGTTGTCATCCATTGTAGATAACCTCAACGAAGCTAGGCAGAAACTTCTTTATAGATTCCAACATAGCTACAATGTCTTCTATAGCCATGTTTTACGCCGCCCAGAACGTAATTTCCCCCCAACATGTTTTGTTACGCATTAATTCATTTAATTTACGTATTAGAAGTTGCCCTACATAGAATTTCGTCTATTTTTTTTCTTTCGAAATTTAAGATATAACGGAAAATAAAATACAAAGGAACTTATTTACGACGTCGAGGTTACTGACTCGGTCTTATTTGGTTCTAGATATCTGTAAAGGATACAGAATGAAGGTCATCGTTTTTTATTTATTTTGTTTTTAATTCGTCAATATTAATTCTATAATAATCATTTCTCAAAGGTGGGGATATATATCTTTTTTATTAATATTACAAAAAAAATAATTTGATTTAATATATTTTGTAAACAATAAAACTTAGAAAATACAAAGGAATATGTCGATTAAAAGTTGTTCAAGAGGAACAAGTGGAATTACAAAAATTATCAATAAATGCATTAAACGTATTATCTATTAATGAAAACAAATGTAACCAGTTTTTCATGGCTCTTAAAAAACCGAAAACAGCTGGTTAACTATTTGCATAGAGGTTCATTTAAAAATTGTATTATTCGTAATATGAAGAATATTTATGAATCATTTCTACGTTTAACTTTCTACGATATCGCACGCGAGATTAGATGAATGAATAAGTTTCTACTGTTCACTTGTTATTAACTTAAATTCTCGAATGTTAACACTGGTAGTAGTTTCTAACAGAGACATTTGGAAATAAAAGACTGAACTATAATAAAAATACTTTTATACGATAATATAAAAACAGTAAATTACATATTTTATTGAATGTAATTTATTTAGATAAAGTTTCGTTCAGCTATTACAGTCGTTCGTCATTCTATGTTTATTAAGAATAACTTTTTCACTTTATAAATTAATATAGTAATTATATATTCATTCTTCTAGTTTCGAAAAATGCAACTTTTTACAATGTTTGAACACAATTTGCCATTAAACGACTGGCAAGATCATATTTTATGTATAATATGTTAATGAAAACACTCGCGATTGGTTTTCCCTCCAAAATATCGCAGCGTCTCATGTTTCCAAACAAAGGAGCCTACTGATATTGATTTTCTCTTACGTGACATGGTGGCAACAAAGAATTATATGTAGTATCCTTGTTGCTACACCGTAAAAGAACATTGGTACTATGATAATGCAATTATCGCGCAAAAATTAAAAATATTGATACAAGGTCATATTTGTTTTTGTAATAAAATTTATAAACTTTTATTTTTTAATATTCTTATATATGTTTTCGTAAATCTGTAGATATTTCTAGTAAACTCTAATCACGAATTTTTTAATTAAGTTTTAATGGATTAATATTTTGCACAAAATGTGAATTCGTGCATTACAATAAACTTTTTATAAAATAGAGTCTGATCTTTTACAAAGTCTTTTAACTTTTTTTATAGTATCCAAAAATTATTGTAGAAATAAAGTAAATGAATATAAATAATGGTAAATAATTTAATCAATTTATATTTTGATCTATATGTATCAATCAAAAATTGTTTCATTTATTTTATCTTTCTATGCTTTATTTCTGAGACTATGTAATTTATAGCAACATACTTGCAATAATTTACATAAAATGCTTTATTAAACAGGTGTCCATTTCTTCATCGTACTGCTGGAGATACAGAAAGACGTTACCACCTACGTTATTACAAAACTTGCATGTGTGTTCATGATACGGACTCACGTGGATTCTGTGTTAAGAATGGACCTCATTGTGCCTTTGCACATGGCAATCATGATATTCGACCACCTGTCTATGACATTAAAGAGATACAAGCATTGGAAAACCCTGATTCTGATCCCAATTCATCGTCCAATGGACCAAACATACTTGATAAGGAACGAAACTTAATGAATGAAGATCCTAAGTGGCAGGATACAAATTATGTACTTGGGAATTATAAAACCGAACCTTGTAAACGCCCACCAAGACTTTGTCGTCAGGGTTATGCTTGTCCACAGTATCATAATAGTAAAGATAAAAGACGTAGTCCACGTAAACACAAGTATCGGTAAGTAATAAATAGCAATCGTTTTACATAAAAAGAAAATTTTCTTCAGCTAATAATTTTATTTATTTTAGATCAACACCTTGTCCTAATGTAAAGCATGGAGAAGAATGGGGTGAACCAGGCAATTGCGAGCAGGGAGATGCCTGTTCATATTGTCATACACGTACAGAACAGCAATTCCATCCTGAAATATACAAATCTACAAAGTGCAACGATGTACAACAAGCTGGTTACTGTCCGCGCGGAGTCTTCTGTGCTTTTGCACATGTTGACCGTGAGTGTACCCTCATAAATCGTACGTAAAACACTTATTATTACCTTAGTAAGTTCAAAAGATTCTTTTCACATTTGTTTTGGCTTTAATCGTAATACTTAATCGCTTTAAATGCAATTTGTTGCAATAATTTTAAACGACGCAAACTTTTATTTACTAACTTACAAGAAACTGCTTTTCGTTATCGCTTCTATGTAAAAGCATTTCAGCATTTATTTATTTTTGAGGATTTTATCTAATAAATGTAGGCGTCTTGTAAATGATAAATTTAGTATTCAAAATTGCTTCTCAAAATTGATATATTGGGACGTTGGTATGGTGTGCTGATGGAGCAGTGTTGCCAACAGAAGAAATGAGCCTGGCGAGGGACATGGCAGTACCTATAGAATGTGGCACCAATCTGGCAGATATTCTCAGCAATGCGCTTCCGCCTGATAAGCGTACTCATGAAAAGGATAAACCACTTAGCGATAGCAGTGTAAGTTTTTAACATTATTGTGTATCTTGATGAAAAGAATTTATTTAATTATTAATACTATTAAATGCATTAATTGTAGAATGGAAGCGGTGAAGTATCAGAATCAGCAAGTACTAGTAGTATTGGTAGCAATAGTTCACACAGCAAAGCTCCTGGTGCTCAACTTCATAACTCTAATTCCAATACTACTGTAAATACTTCCAATCAACAGAAGTTAACAAGTATACTTTACAATCCCAGTTCTCTTATTCAAGTTGTAAGTTTTATCATTCTAAGTTTGAAAATGGTTGTTAACAGTGTGATAGTAACTAATATCAATATTAAATAGGGTGAAATACGAAAACAAATGGTTGCTATAGATAGTGATCCTTTATTAACAAAAGCTGAAAAAGCACAACAGAAACAAAGTCTATACATTGCTTATAGTTTAAATGGTACATTGGGTAGTCATTCATTAGCGACTACTGTTTCGCCACTTTCAAGTTCATTTTACCCAAATGACACTGTGGAATCTGTAGTAGGTAAGTTATATTAAATATTAAAGCAAAAACAGGTACATACATTTCTCTTTTAATACATACCATTAATTATGTTTTTCTGTACTTTTAGGAAATGCATTAGATGAGTTACATCTAGATGATCCTTTAAATTTAGTAGAATCAATTCATAGGGATACTAATTCACCAATTAGCAATTCAATATCAGCAGGCCTAGCAAGTTCTGGATTATTGGGAAGCTCTGCTCCAGTTAATATTCCGGGAATGGCAGAACGTTCTGTTCTTTCTAATTTTTCACCATCTACATCCAGTCCACTTCAGCAACTACATTCATCTGGTTTTCTTACCGGGTCCAGATTTTCTCATCAAGATTCGATGGAATCGGTAAATTTGTAAATTCTTGATATTAAATTTATTGTTAAAAAATATTCCAACGTTATTTTAATATTTTATTTTTGTTTTTCAAATGATTTCAGACAATGCCATTTATGAATCAAGTATCAGATCCATTTAGCAATCATATTTCACAACTTAGCAGTTCAGCTTCTAAACTTAGTGGATTTAATAGTAGCTTATTTGATTTTACGAATCAAGGAATGTCTCCATCTCGTACACAACCTCTCCCAGCATCTCCATTGGTAAATGCATTTTCCATTAGTCCGAGTAATACAGGATCTTTACCTGAGGTTAGATACTCCCCCAATTTTTTATCGAACACCATTGTTCGCAAATAAAACCACAGAAAAAGATAATCCGTATGTAATGACTTAACTGTAGGTACAAAGGCTTAGAGAAGAATTAACGTCGAGCCGCGTTCAATTAGCAACATGGGACGAACGAATTAATCAAGCTAGAGCAGCTTGTGCAGCATGGCAATTAGAAACTGAAGAAGCTACAAATAGAGCAAGAATTGCTGAACAACAGAGAGACGAGGTAGATATTTCGTTCGGTTAATATATCAGGAGTTAAAACTGAAATTTTTATGTGTTACTTAATTAGTAACACATTTTATGTTATCTTGTTACAAATTGCAAATATTTAATCATTCTTCTGTGAATTATATTCGTAAATATTAGGAATATAAATTATTGACAGGCCTTATTGAAAGTGAAAGCATTGACGGCCGAAAATGAAGCATCTAGTGGTGGCCCATACCTTCATACTCTAAGAAGAACAAATGAACTCAGATCATTATCGATAGCTGCATTAAAATCAATTCAATCGCAGCTCCGTTCGGATCTTGAAGAAGTGGAAAAGGTAAAACAAAGTTGTCACGCCGGTTTGAACAGCTGGTATGACGGGCGATTCTCAAATAATGATTAGCTTATCGAAGAGGATGCGAAAAAATTAATTTCCACAACAACTACTACTACTACTACTACCTCATCTTCATCACACTATTCTCTTCTATCGATTAATCTAAAGTTTTTCATGTTACTCTGAAACGTTTCAATTGGCAATCAAGAATCTTTCTGATAATCGTGTAATTAATCTTTGCGACTACTTCGATTAATGGATACACTATAGGTAGCTCAGTCGTTGCCGTTACAGGTGCTGTACAGAGAAACGGCAACAAAGTGCATGGTTTGTGAAGAACAAAATCGCACTGTTACCCTCTCACCCTGTAACCACTACGTGGTCTGCTCGACGTGCGCTCCAAATCAACGAGAGTGCCCGTACTGCCAGACTCCGGTTGTCTCCACGAGTTAGGTCTGAATATTTTGTTAGAACTCCCGTTGTTATATCTACGCTCTTTCTCGGCAACAAGAACAAATATCTCAAAACCCTATTGCGAGTAATATTAAAACTTCATATAAAGCTACTACTTCGAATGCGATGGTATATTAAATGAACAATTAAAAAAAATTTGTACTACAGTACACGTATGATCGCAATAGAAGAAATGAAAGAAATTACTGAAATATATAATCTGACTATCGCCAAAGTGAATATGGATGTGATAAGACTTCGTATATGTACGTAGTCTCTATTTGTCATACTTTTTGTGTCAACGGTCATGCTGCTATATAGCTGTTTATAAAGATTCTAATGTCACATCCTTTAAAGTAAGTATTCATATTATTGATCTTGGAATGAAAAAATACTTTGTTTATTATATACATAATTCAAAATACATTTATTAGCCAGAGTGCTAAATAGTTAGCATTTATAATACGTGTATGTACGCCAATTACACACTTGTGGCGCGAAGAAAAAGAAAACAGTGTACTCATACTAATGATGGACAAAGTTTTGGGACCTCTAAAGTATATATTTGTTTAAAAATTGTAATACCATAATTAAGCGCAACAAAAATAACATGTCCCACGTATAATATTTATGGGATGATTTTCCTCAATTGCTGAGCTGTTAAACGTATGTCACGTAAAATGATATTTCTATTGTATTTAAAACTATATTTAAATAGGATTTTTCAATTGACCCGTACTGACGGTAATGATACAAGTATTAACAAATTTTATATCTTTGGTTGAAAAGATAGTATTGATGGAAGGTAGTACTATTATATAAGGGACATATAATTTCTAGATTTTTATATAAAGTAATAAAATTGCTCATATTTATAGCAAGAAATAAATTGGAATTCGTAAAGGTGTATTGAAAAAATAATACATTTAACAATTTCAATATTGAAATAAACAAAGATACATGTATTATTTCGAGCTTCTGACACTTTTATTGTTCTCTTGTTTTTGTCCTTAAATCTATATATATATACATATATATATTTCACCTTTTATAATTTCTATAAAATATACTCAAATTATAATTCATAAAAAAAAAAAATTTTATACTTTGGATACATCGAAGAACATAATAGTAGTTAAAATTTTTATATAAATGTGCTTTACTTTCTCTTTATAGCTAATAACATTGATTATAATATATCATTGTATACATTTCATGCTTTTCTGTATACGCAGTACACTACTTTTTAAAGTTTAAGTATGCTTAATATATCTAATTACATTATATATTATTACTATTGAAATTAAACGCTACATTTAATAGTGTGTAATAGCAATGAAGAAATATAATCTATAACGAGTACATTACTAAATTAATTGAACTCAATGTTTGTGTTGTAACTTTTTACATTTTAGGTATAAGAATATTATGAATATCTAGGATTTTTCAATTTAATCAAAAGAAAGATACGATGGTACTCATATTTATGATACTAGTTGTATGGTGTGACATACGTATTACAGCTCAATGTGTCATGCAACTAACTGTGCATGCCAATTAGCTTTTTTCAATAAAACGCATGAATTGCATTTGTATACCGGCTCTATGAATATTTTTATGTTGAATATGTAGCTGGTAATTGCTATTATTAAATTGACTATACATTCATGATGAGAAAGGTAAAATATTGCCTAAAAAATGACTAGAATAGATAGGACATTATCAAATTTTTTCCTCGTAGATATAAAATGTTACAATAATCAATTTTAAAGACTATTATTTAATGTTTACATTATAATTAAAATTATTTTAAATGTATAATACCCTGCACAAATTACACTTTGAAGAACAAGCATGTATTTTTTATCGTTAGCTCTAACTTTTTTCAAACAAGTCATGAATCTTGTTAATGCAAAACTATATTCCAAATAAACATAAAAAAAATACGTTATGCAAATTTAACTAAACTAGCAAAGGGTATTATAGCAAACTTTACTTAATTATTTAATTATTTAACACTCAATAATGAAACATATTGTTTCTTTTTCTTCAATTACCTTCATAGTTTAGTATCAAAAGTGAGGCCAAAAAAGAAATAAATGTTTTTATTAGGTCCGTTTTTATTACAGATTATTAATATTAAAATATAATAGATGTTACTACAAAAAAATACAATTTGTGTATATCATGGTATAAACAATCTACCGGCGAAATGTAAACTCTGAAAGAAGATAAAAAAGCAAAAAGGGAATAAAATAATTTTTTATTCCTTGGTACTAACAAAAATCGACAATTTTGCGAACAAATTGATCGAAAAGAGATATTGTTGCAAATATAAAGTATATGTTATATTCCATTTAAGGTGTGATGAATAAATAAACAAATATTTTAATTTTCCTCGAGATCGTGCATACCATGATATAAGTTTCAAAGTACTATTTAGAATTTAATCAATTTAGCACTGTAATAATGCATTTTTAAATGCATTCTTTATAAGTACACCAATACGACGGTTCGGAAAAGTATTTATCGACGCGTTCTTTGAATATATTTTATCTCAAATACTATTCTTATATCCCGATTCTTTTTAAATCGTGTCAATGATATTATAAACGTTATATTGTTATTCTTACATACAGAAGCTTCAAAATTTTCACTACCTTGTGATAGAAATAGTAGAAGATTAAACAATTAAAACAACTAGCTCGTTAATAACGTACTTGTAAAGAATGCTCGTTTCACCAATTTCCCGTAATCATAATGTTACCTCTATAGTATTTAAATGATACCAATGCCGAAATTGAAGATGATTTTATTTTGTAATTTGAAATCAAAAAAGTACTTATGTGCGAAATAGGATATTATAATATATAGTTGTAAGGCAAAGAAAAATCTTTTTTTATTTTGTGTAACATTGAGGTAAACCTATGATTACAGTAAGTTGTGTGAAAATCTAGGAAAGATATTCTGAAATTATATAATATTAAATATTATAAACAATTACAATATACATATACTATTTTACTTATAACAATAACATGATTAAAATATTAATTAGTAAGAACATAAATTATTATGAAAGCAACAAGTTTAATTACAAAATAGGGTAATAGGAGAGTAACAAAATAAATTAATTAGCTAATATTGTGTACTAAAGAAAACATACAGTTGAATATTTATATAGTACTGCCCCAGTTGTTGGTTTCAGTGATTGTTTTCATTTCAAAGTGATTTGTATTTTTGGCACATATAATGATATCTAAATTTAGGCGTTAAGGCATTTTTTAACCATTGATTTGTAACAATTAATTTTTTTATCTTACTCCAGTTTAAAATTTATACATAGTCAGAATAGTATGAACAAATACTATAATACGATGTTTGGTACATTGAATTTCCTAAATATGAAAAAATAAAAAATATATTTATAAATTACTATAATACATTTATATGTTTAACGGTAAAGTCAGTTGGATTTCTTTGAATATTGCACAAAGAAAACCAACAATAGGGCAGATCAAATTGAATAATATATTTTTGACAAGTTACAATAATACAAATACAAAACGTTACATGCTCTGTTTTGTGCGAATGATTCTTCTCCTGTGTTGAACATTGCTGAAGTCAGGAGAACCATATTACGAACGTTTATTTATGTACTAGTTGAACGTTACAGAGATTGCCTGTTGTTTCATTTTTTTCTGTAGATTCGTGATCAAAGAAAAGGGCAGATGGTTCTCTAATGTCGTAGAAGAATTATCTGCACACTCCAGAAAGCAAAACATACACATAATCATTAGATTACTGTACAATAAATAAATTGCATAAAATAGTAATATGTAATATTTAAAAACAAATTTGCTGAACATTTATATTACGATTTATAACTAAAGATACTTGCTATAAACCTGTATCATCTTTAATCACTTGTAGTTTTGATATATGACTAATGCATTTGTTATTTAGATAGTAGCAGTACGAATTCCGATAAACGAGTACTCTGTCTAAACAGAAATTGGTTTTTATTCATCGTGAATGTGTTCTTGTTTGCAACAGTAACTGCTCAATATTCTGAAACATAGCGATACCTTCCTTTTCTTTTTGTACTAATACTAATTAACATTTTCCTTTTAATTTTCTATTTTTAATATCTTTTCACTTATGTTCTTTCTTTTATTCTGCAAACGTGGACACATTATGGATAATAATCCGATTTGTAGCGTCTCGTATTATTGCAATTATTATGTAAACGTATGCTCCTTGAAATATTCGTATAATTGTCCGTTATAGTATTGCAAAACTGCTTAGATTGTAAACTCATGTGTATTTTAATGTGCGAGCTTTAATTGGCGATTCCCTTCAATTATGATAGCGATCTCTTTCTTTTTACGGTAATATAGTTTTTATCAGACTGAAATTAACACTGACGGACACAAATAAAAATCTAGTTCTGCAGTACTAATGTCTAAGCATTTTTGTATTAAATACGAGGTAGCAAATGGCTGTACAACTGTGATTATGTAATAACAATTTCTCTACTTAGATCTTGTCATTCGGTATGTTGGTATCTACGAAGATTCAAATATTTTGCATACGAAAAAGAAGGCTGTAAATTTTCAATTGTGTGATCACATGTTAAGGAATCTTCGACACGCATCTTGTATAATTGAATTATAGTGGTATTGATAATTACCTAATTGTCAAACTAAAAAGAAGCATTTGCCCATCTGAGCATAAAATGTGGCAAGCCCATACAACTTTTGGATAACATTAATCAAACTATTTCAAATTTATAAGAATCGTGAACATATTTAAATTACACGGAAGTTATTTCATTCACATTATTTTGACATGTTTTTATGTACTTGCGTTATAATTCTTTGCGGTCATGGTGTATTGTCTTTACTTGTATTTGAATTTTTAAAGTCTAAAAATGAAATCTCATTGGTACTTTAATTTGAATGATGAGCAATGTTAAAAATACTTAATAAAAAGATGAAATTTCCTACTATTGTATGTAAATTTTCTTGCAGAATATATCAGTCATTTGCATCCTCATATTTTAATATTAATGCCTCGTGTCAAAATAATGTCAAAGAATGTTATAGTCGCGAGTTTTTACGATTCTTTTAAAAATCAGAGCAGTTGATTATTCATTTTGTCGGAATTAATAATCGGTGGTTCCATTTAATTTCGTTTAGTTTCAAGAATTTGCATGAAAGGAACATAAAAGTAAATAAAAAAGGCAGCAGTAACGTGCACAAGGTACAATCTTTAAACAGTGCCATTTTCAAAAAATTTATGAAAGTAATAAAGTTACGTTCTACGAGAAATGAATGTGATCTGTTAATGTTTCTAATTTCTATAGATAATTCTGCATTACTTCATACGACGGAGGTTGAAGCTATTTCACGTTGTTTATAACTTTGTGTTGATCTCGTAAAAATGATAAACGTATAAAGCTTGTCACATTGTTAAAAAAAAAAAATGATATTCAGAGTAACTAGTAATTATTAACACATGTGTATTCCTAAACAATGTTAAGTTAACTCTTTGAATGTGTAAGTGATATTGAGAACAAATTCAAAATGTACAGCTCCATCTGTGTTTTAATATTATAAAGGTAAAAGAAGAAATAAAATATATTGATACGCAATTTTTTATGTTTATAATAATAAATCAATGAAGCTGTGTTTTCAATTTGCTGTCACATCAATCGATCGAATGTACCTTAATACAATAAGTTGAAATTGATATGGCACTTGCATTTTAGTAAACCCTGTGAAACTTTATTCAAAAAGTTATTGGCACCGACTCGATTTCCGCCCTTTAGGTATGCAGGATTGTGTGGAAACACGCCCGTTAAAATATTTTAATATTTTCGCAATATTACAACACCGTCTTCCGGTACAATAATATTTGCATAGCCTAAAGTACAGTAGTAAAACAATTTTAAATATTGTGAAGAGAAAATATTTGTAAATTCTATTATTGAGCTTGTCATGTATAGACATCGTTTTTCTTACAGTGCAAAGAAACAAATCTAGAAACGTTTAACATAGACAGAAATGGTATATTCATATTATATGAAGCATGTATATTGCGATAATAAATATTTTACTTAAATTGAATTGTTGTACGAACGAAAAAATATTTTCTGAAACTTGAACATCCCATTTTCTTAAAATACAAATCCAGCAAATAATACAAAATGGAACTTTTTAGCATAAAAATGAAAAAATGGGAACGTCGCTCGTACAACACTTTTCCAGGGTGACCCGCTTTGTTACAATGTTCTAAACTGAAATACAATATAATGTATACTTTTTAAAACATCTATTCTATAAGATTCGGTAGAAATAAAATGAATATAAGTTGTCAAAGTGTAGATGGAACTACAATATGCTATTACATTGGTATCATATAATTACAATTACAAATGTTAGAGTTATTATAGGAAAGTAAGAATCTGGTGAAGTTTATAACAGACTTCTTTGACTAGGCTTTGCCTCTGTATCATTTTTAATCTATATTATGTGCATTATATACATTACAATTATCACATAATATAATAAGAATGTTATTGTTAACTTCGTAAAAATTACATGTCGAAATTCATTACTATATATAAATGTACAAGATGTTTGATCATTTTCTGTACAATTTTTTAATAACTTATATTTTTTATGCTGTATGTTTATACAGAGAACCAATGTAAATTGAAGAACAAGCAACACAAAAGACCTCGGAAACAAAGACGTCCGTGGTCACCCTGGCAAAAGAATACAAAATAATTGAAACAATATTTGCAAGATAATAATGATAGACTATAAAGTAATTTGTAGATATCTGAAATTGTTCTGGTTGTAGTTATTTCTGTATGTGTATTTTATACGATTATTGTAATTGTGTGTATTCTAAACTCATATCATACTAGTTTTTCTGTGGATTTAAATTTGTATATGTATTTAAAAATTATCGTAATTGATGTGTACTGAAATTTGCAGAAGTTACGAAAGAGACAGGCAAAACTCCATAATAAAAAAAGATAATAATTCAAATTGAATACTTCTATAAAATTAAATAACTATATTTGATACATAATATTTATGTTGATATATTTGCTTAGTCTATAAAGTTCAATTTCAAAAAGACAGTTAAAAAGAAATATTTATATGAGTGGAGGTATCATAAAAATATATATAACGAATTGGTTTCGTATTAAATAAAGTCTCGAAAACACTAAACGATGCCCGTCTCTGTTGCATAACAAAAGAAAAATTGTAAAACTCAGTTTCTTTAAATTGAAGTTCATCAAAAATGCTGCCAGTAATAAAGAACAACCTATCGATGGAAGTGTGCAAACAACCAGAAACATAATTTTTAAATGATGACTGTATAGTAATATCGTATACCAAGCAAATTGTACAACATAGTATTTTAATATAGCGTTTCACGTTATAATTCAATTTTTATAAAAGCAAATGGATTTTTCCATTCGACTTTAAAGACAAAATATTCCTTTCAAAAACATTTTGCTTTCCATTTTACATATTTTATAATCCAAAAATAAATTGACTTGAAATTTTTAGTTGCATCCAGTCGATAAATTGCTTTGTTTGATTTGTATGTTGATGAAAACATCATTATTAATACTTGCAAATTATGAGTGTGATGAATTAATTACGGGTTACATGTATAATCATCCAAGATAATTTAGAGATACTTTTCACACTTGTAATTTGTAATTGCATACAATTAAACACGAAAACACATTCTATTATTCTTTCATTATTAATTGTTGAAATGTTATTTATGATAAAGTCGAATGGTAAACTGTATATCATATAGTTAACAATGTTTGGTATTCAATAACAGAACAAATGTTTAGTGTTATAGACCATATATGTCATTTAAGATGTCAAAAAGTATCTTATGGATGCTAGAGAACGAAACAATGTTTTGTAATTTACTAATAATATTATTATACATTAAAATTGCATTTACTTGTCTAGAATTTAATGTAAAATGCAAAATTGCCGGATCGGTTGTTCGTCTCCTCATATATTTACTTTCTGTGAACAAAAATACTGAAGATATTTTTACATTTATGTATACATATAAACTTTTTAAATAACTCTTATATGTTTCACTTACAACAATATTGTTTTATACAATTTTCTATACAATAATTGAGGTATATTCGAAAATTTCCAAATAATTTTTGTCTTTAATATCAAAGCTAAGAAATTTTTAAAATTTTAGTTTTTTAAATTGTCGAACAGGTACATATTTTATTTGTTTCGAAATTGTTTTTTTTAAAGATGGATACAGGTTCCAATTAAACACATGGTTTTTGTAAAAATCACGGTCCCCTTTCTTTATAATACAAAATAATTTCATATGATAACACAACGTAATGTCGACGTTCCAATCAAGAATCTTTTATGAAGTACAAAAGTAATATGGGCTTGCATTTTAATCTCTATGTCCTGCCAAAATAACGCAAATTATTCGCAAGCCAGTAATAGTGTTTGCTTAACGTTCAAATAAATTTTCATATCTGGTCGCATACCGAAAGAAAGATTGTAATGAAACGTAAAAAAAACATGCAGTAAGAATTTTCGTTATCGCGAACAATTATAGTAAATTCTAATGAATGTCAGTACAAATTGAATAATAAAGAAAAAAAAAATGCATTATTTGCGTGCAACTGAAAAAAAAAATATTAACGACTCGTATTTTTGGCAATACAATTTTAAATAATGATTAAATTAGTGTAGTAGTAGCTAGAATATTAGTAAAAATAAATTTTGTTCTAAGATTTTTTCGATGACTGAAAGTTTATACATACATATGTATGTGATTATATGTATATGAATAATAATAATGACGATGACGATGACGACGATGATATGATAATAATTATTTCATGGCGTAATTTGTAGAACGAATGTTTATTATTGCTTCTTATGCTATTATTAGGTAGTGGATTATAAAGATGAATATTGTAAATCAATAAAATTGATCATTTGAAAAATAAACTATATTGATAACTTGTGTATCATGAGTTAGTACAATAATTTTATTTAAATATAAATTTTCAAAATACGTGTACCATATTAATAACACAGCGATTTCAATCGTTACATACATAACGAAATACAAAGAAACGATATAAAATGTAATTAGATTTTCATACAACAATGAATTATTGCTTTTTGATAACATTTTTCAGCTTTATTGTTAGAAATTTCATTTTTGCAGTTTCTTCTTTGAATTTGTTAACCTTACTTTGAAATAGAACATCAATGCATTATAGTTCTGAGAAATTACGTGTATAATTACACGCTATTTCTTAGTATTTCTGTAAGTATTGCTTTAAAAATTTCATACTTTACTGAGTACAATTTATTTCTCTGCCAATATATATACGTTGTTAAACTTACATTAAATTTGTTTAGAAACATTCATAGATACTAAAAATACGAAATTTTCATGCAATAATTTAATAATTTTTGTACAGTACAAGCGTGACAACGTGTTTTTTAATTTATTACTTCTATACATACCATCGTAACTTTAATTCGTGCTATATAAGTATCATTTTATACCGCGAAATATGTATTACTTTTCAAACAAAAAAAGCAAAATTTGTTTAAAAATTAAGTTTTATTATTTACATTAGTATGAATCACACAATCACAAGCATGAATCAATACATAGGTATGTATGTAGTTTATTAGTACTAACTTTAAAATGTAACATTATTGATCAGTACTGTCAACGTGTGTAATATTTATATATAGACGTATAGTAAGTTCGATCTTTATTTCTTAGAAAAGAAGACAAAAATTCAAATTGCGCTTCCCGGTATTATTGGTGAGCATGTTTTAGATAGGAAGGTGCGGCATCTTATCTTAATAATTGTAAACTTGCAAATTCCGTAACAAATACGTTTATTCGTCGAAATCTGACAAATCGGAAACCGTGTTACGAAATAACAACCAATCGAGTGATGTGTATCTAACCACAGTGCTGTCGCCTATCTTCCACAAGACCAAACTGCGTTTCGGTAAAAACAGTAACTGACATCAGTTAACATCATTGAACGAAACAGCGTGACGTATAGAGCGTTCCTGTCCTAATTGGTTGAGCATCAGGTACGTTAACGTGTTTCTTTTCATAATTAAATAAATCTAAGTCATCTTAATTTTTGCATTCACGTATATCAGTTATAAATAATACGTTTTAAGAAAGTTACAATGATTTTCACGGTTACAAGATTCTTATGCACATCGATGTTACATTCACGCCATCCACCATTTTGTTTATTGTGTCCGCTTTTGGAGGGAAACTAAAACATCTTTTATGTGAATTATAATATGTTATAAATCGGTATTTCTAAAACAAAATAGTATATTTTTAAATGTCTATACAATTAATTGAAAAATTACAATGTTATTTTTCATGAAATATCGACACCATTTTGTTGTTACTCAATTATTTTCTTTACTGAATTTGACAATCTTACATTTAAAATAATAAATTTTTATAGATATGGCACGTACCAAGCAGACTGCTCGTAAATCAACGGGAGGTAAAGCTCCCAGGAAGCAACTTGCTACCAAAGCTGCACGAAAAAGTGCACCGTCTACAGGCGGAGTGAAAAAGCCACATCGTTACAGGTAGAACTATTGTTTAAAATTTAAGTGTTCAACAATATAAACAATGAAAGTACTGTAATTCTGATAATTTTATTTCTTTTATAGACCTGGTACTGTAGCGCTCAGAGAAATCAGAAGATACCAGAAGTCGACTGAATTACTGATTAGAAAATTACCCTTCCAACGTTTAGTTCGTGAAATTGCACAGGATTTTAAAACCGACTTACGTTTCCAGAGTGCTGCTATTGGAGCACTGCAAGAAGCTTCTGAAGCTTACTTAGTTGGACTGTTTGAAGATACAAATTTGTGTGCAATTCATGCCAAACGTGTCACGATAATGCCTAAAGATATTCAACTAGCGAGACGAATTCGTGGCGAACGTGCTTAAATATTTTATAACGCAAAATTCTTAAATTTTTCTCTAATAAAATTCATTTTGTTGTCATATTCTTGGATGTTTCCACAAATGATAAACTTCATTACAGTTGAGTTCTTTTCATGAATCATTATTGTAATTGACACTGCCAAGCCTGTTGAAAGATAAGATACAGGAGTTAGAGTATATCTATTAATCATGCCTAGTATAGAAGAGTACATTTATGATTTAATAATAGGAGTATTCACAAAAAGCACAAAGCGGAGTACGTAGTTCGTAATAAGTAGTAACACGTCACTACGTAATTAATACTTGATTATTATATAATACATTAAGTAAAGTAAGCGATATAGAAGCAACGTAATATGTAGATTTAATATTTTTGCAGAAGAAACTAGTTGCACTCACAATGTTTATTTTATTATTAACACTTTTTTTCTATTACTGTCGACTTACAATTTAAGATAGATTAAATTTATAATGTATTGTGAAATTATTGATATATATATATATATATAAATAGGTATACTTAACATTGTAACATTTCATAAAATAAGCTACAAAAATTCGGGATATCATTGAATTATATACTAAGAGTGCTGTCGATTTATGTTACTAGTTGTATTTGCATTATAAAATTAACTTGTCTCTGTGACCATGAAATTATTCATTCTTAATTAATTTGTTAGTTTAGTAATTGTAATGATAAAGGTAAGACATGATTTACCAGTTTTTCAATTAATGTAAATGATTTATAGAAATTTTCAATAAACATGTATTATCTTGAATAAAAAAGGGTATTTAATATATTTTTGTTTTATGCGGTTTATTAATTTACATTTGTGAGTAACTCCATAATATGTGTATAAAATTAAAATGTAAATTAAAAATTTAAGGTTATCTACCTTTTATTGAAATTAATTGTTAATTAACTAAATATTGTAGACATTTTATGTTTAATTTAATAATTAAGGGCTGTTATGCAACGTAAAATTTGAAATAATCTAAAATTACTTAATTTTAATAAATTTCTAAAATAATATGCATACAATATAGACAAATTAGATGACAGAAATATAAACCCTTACATTTCAAAAATAAAGTAATTTAGATAATAAATTTTTGTAGAATCACCATTGCTCTTAGTTGACATTGTATTAAACAGATTGATGTGGCTGTTAATTGTAAATATTGATTCGAAATTTATTCAGTTATACATTTTAAATATAGCGTAAAAATTACACGTTCGAATGCAATTATGCGCACATTCTACCAACATTCGGTACAGCAATTGGTATAATAGGTATATACCCGATCGATAATTTATAATCGATATGAAATGGCATGCCATATCATAGAATAAGCATTTTTATATTATTCATAATAATCTGTAATGTGTATGTGTATGTTTACAAAAGTTCTCATGCAAGTTGCATTTTAATTTCAATCAGAATTAATTACCGGCATGTATTACGCCAAATTACAAAATTATTCGTTGATAAAATCAAGTAACGTACTGTACAATTTGGTTTGCAATAGTTCGTTATAGAAAAGCGTAAGAATTCGGTGAATTTATCAGTCAAATATCGATACAATATTGTTTACATTGAGGCACGCAATGGCGTCTACTTTTTCGAGTCGAAGAGTAAAAGAATATTTACAGTCCTTGAGACAATAGTTTGGCATCATTTCAATATATATCGTCAAAGGAAAACATTATTGAAATCACAATCTCGTTAGGTACGAAAAATAAAGATGACGTTCTTTGCAAAGTTTTACAGACGTCTCACATTTTTCTGGAAGTTTCCACGACAAAGCTGATTTCATTGCAGATGGAATTGCACGAACAAAGTCACAATGTTCGTGCATGCAAGGGTATAAATTTAGACGTAGTATCAAGCGTTACGTACAAGAATATAGTTTTCATCGATATACCTAAATTCCAAAGGCAAATATCGATAAAATCAAAACATCTATCGATCGAAGCATTTCCGACGACAATGGGAAGACAATTATTGCAAGTAAAACGAGGTTGCTGAGAGTAGTATCATGTATATTACAATTGACAGGGTTCGTCTCGGTTCGCACTCTAGGCGTAGGAGACTGAGCCAATCGCACGTTCCATGTTATGAGGCTCAGCTGCTATCCGACATCCGATTGGGTACACCGCACCGCGGGCTTACGTGCCTCTCGCGATTTAATTTCTAGGGGGTAGGGACAAGGGAGTCGTGACTTGGGAGAGCGTCCACTGCCATCGAAGTATAAGGAAACAGATAGTGCTGGCTCTCGCTTCTCGTAGAATTTTTCCTTTGAGAGGTATGTAAACTCGTTAAAATTGTATATCATCTTCGATCACGTGCAATTACCGATGTCAACGAATTCGCGGGAAGTGTAATGTGCATCGAAGAAAATTAAAAGTGTCGGAAAATTCGAGTTTTCACGTCTGAACACAACGTACTGTCGCGTTGCCTCCATTTTGCAATTGACGTTCGTGGAGGGAATCGTTCACGAGCCTCTCTCGCAGCCGACGTTCGCGGCTTCTCTCACGGCGAATGTCATTCGTTTGATTCTGTCGCACGGTGATTTCGTTGCCGAAAGAGTAATCGTAGGTTGTGAGAATTAATAGGAGTCTGGATGATACATTTTTCTCATTAGCGTGCATTTTTTCCGCATCGATGCAAGAGGAACGAAAGTTTGTGCATTGCGCAATGCGCAGCGTTCCTCGGTGCACGGTTTCTCCGTACAAACAGCAACGGATTCTACCCCCACTCTCGTCGTCCCACCATCTTTTCTTTCCCACTCCTAAGCTTCGTTTACTCCAGATATCGATATACGCTCTTTAAAATAGTTTTTCCCGCGTTTCTCGATCGTTCTGTTTGTAGTGGGATATCCCATCGCTAATGCTTCTTCTTTTGGTATGTATTCCAAGTGAAATACATTCATTCCATTAATGGTAAATTTGGTTTATAATTTTCTTGGGCTTTTACGATCCTTTACTATTTTATGTTCCCCTTTCATAAAATTATTTTGATACAATTTGAAATTCCTCAATCGCAGTTTTAACATGACACGTTCTTATTTCATTTTTTGTCAAATAACTTTAAGAACATTCAAAAGTTAGACCAGTTTATCTTTTACTTGTATCATTTATTTACAAAGAAATTGTTGATTAAATAATATTAACATCCTACACACACACACACATATATATGCAACTACACATTGCGTGTGCTATACAATTTTCTTTCCTCTATAATAAATCTTATAGAAACAAGGTACAACAAAGGTACGATGTATAACGTAGTGCAAAGGGTGAAGGTCATGAAAACAATGTATTGTAAATATTGAATTGTAGAAAATTTATAACTAAATTGCTTTTCCATTGTCAAAAATGTCTATCATTAACAGAGCTTGTATTGCTTTAGGTTGAATCATGGCACGTACAAAGCAGACAGCCCGTAAATCAACCGGAGGTAAAGCACCTCGTAAACAGCTAGCCACAAAGGCAGCACGTAAAAGTGCCCCATCTACGGGTGGTGTGAAAAAGCCACATAGATATAGGTAACTTATATATAAAACGTTTTATATTTAATATTCAGAGTATCCTAGCATCAGTGGTACAATTAAGGAGGGGGTTATACCACATAAAAAAACAAATAAAATTAAAGGATTACATTATTTCATTCGAGGCTTTGTTGTTGAAAAAATTGGTTTTAAATATGCACAGAGTACATGTGCATTTAATTATATTTTAGATGGATAGATAACTAATAGTAAAGTAATAGACTTCTATTATCTTTTCTGCACTTCTGTACACTCATGTTGACAAAACCTCCCGAGCATGAATCGCAATTTCATTTATTGTCTTAGTATGTTATTATCTTTGATTTTTACTAACCCATGACCTCCAGATTTGATACTCCTTGATTTTTGTCTATGGGATCATATTAAAACAAAAGTGTATGAGAAGAAATATAATCAATTATGTTATCAAATATAATTCAGAGAGTACAGTTGTGTATACAGCATAATGAGTAATTTTCAATAATTTTTGTATTAATTATGTTAGTTTAATAAGTTAATTACATATCTTATTTTTATTTAAATCCACTCTAAATCCATAAACAGACGTGAATAACACGGTACATCATGTTGATACTAATGATATCGGTGCTATTTGTATTGAGATCCATCCATCTAAGCCATAGTTAAATGCGTGCGTACTTGGTGAATACTTATAGTTGATTTTCTCAACAACGAAACCTCAAATAAAAAAATTTTATTTTTTATTTTTGATTTGTTTTTTTATGTAAAATCACCCCGTTCCCGCTTGTACCACCGATGCTGGGACATACTTGTGTATAATAATTTTATGGTTTTTAAAGTACATGATACAAAATGTGATTTTTAGACCAGGTACAGTCGCTCTTCGAGAAATCAGAAGATACCAGAAATCAACAGAGTTGTTAATCAGAAAGTTACCTTTCCAACGATTGGTTCGTGAAATTGCACAAGATTTCAAAACTGATCTGCGTTTCCAAAGTGCTGCAATCGGAGCATTACAGGAAGCATCCGAAGCATATCTGGTCGGTTTATTTGAAGATACCAACTTATGTGCTATCCATGCTAAGCGTGTTACAATCATGCCCAAGGATATTCAGCTGGCTCGACGAATCCGTGGCGAGCGTGCTTAAATAATATGTAACTCCCATACATACCATTTAATACTATTACTATTATTATTATCATTCGTAACAATCGTGGATGGAGCATTTTCATTCCAGACTACATATTATGTTGTACTCCACAAAAATGTACATGTTGTAACACGTTCATCCTTTACAATAGATACATAGAATTCAAAACTCTAACAAATCGACCCAACATGTTACAAACTATTTTCAAAATATTGATAGTCTTCATTTTTCGCCATCATTTTCTATTAATATGGAGACTTACTTCGCAAAAATGATCGGTTACAAATGTTCTTTTGTTTAATTCACATTTTCTATCATTTTAGACTTTGTCTGCAAAGTATAAAATACTTACAGACTAATAATTTTGATAAAAAAAAGAAAACAAATTGTTAATCTTCTCAAAAATACTTTCAAAAATGAAAAGCAGTAGTTTTAGTTTTTCATTACAACCCTATTTTATTGATCATTATTACAATACACGATACCATTGTTATCATTACTGGTATACTTACATAGCAAAAATGTGTATTAGAAAATAAGACAGTTTCTTTATAGGAATCCAATGTAGTGTTTACTATACTATACTAGAACTCCGGTTGCATGAGAATTACACAAGATATTTCAATCAGCCAAGTACTCATTGTTCGTGTAAAGATAAACGTTTCATAAATAAATCTTCGAAATAATATTAGCTTACCTTTCTTTATCTTGTAAGTAATCATCGCTTAACAAATTTGTTGCTGGGAGGAATTTTAAGAGCATTAAACATCAGTGATTTGAAGACTGTTTACAATATCTTTATTTTACAAATAGTTTAATTTACTTTCACAAATTTATGTTATAAATATTATGTAAATTTTTCTATTTGAATTTCAATTTCGTTTGAAAGTCAAGTTCACAATTAATTTGGTATTAGCATCAAACGATTATAACTTCGATTTAATAATTTGTATTATTATACATTAAGCGGAATCTAGTAAGAACTAACAATTTTTTCTTATTAGATAATATACTTTAATTAATGGTGTTAGTACGTTTTCTACTTTGTATAAATATTTGGAGATCTGATGCTATTTAAAATTATGCGTGTGGCATAGAAGCACACAGTATAGTATATTGAAATATATAGTTCGGTAGCTTTTATATGTTTTGAAGTATAAAATTGAATTATTTCACGACACAAGAGAATATTCTTTTATAAGTGTTTTTAGTTGATTTTATTTTATTTTTTTTTGCTTTTATTTTTATCGTTAAATAATTTAAAGAAATAAATTTTTTTACTAAAATATTTTTTGCTTCCAGTACAAAATAAGTTTGGAGTTACATAATTAACTTTATTATTTAAGTTCATCTATTTTACGTTCTTTATTTTGCTTTTTCACATATTTGTTATTTTTCAACCAATTGTGTTTCGAACTAAAATATTTTCCTAGGGAGGGGTCTACGTGAAAGATCGAAACATTGATTAAAATGAACTACGCGTCAAATTTTCTCGCAAATCTTTATTTTCTTATTAGTCTTGTTGCCAAAATAAAAAAAAAAAAACAAAAATTTATTTCTTCAAATTATTTAAAGAATATTCTTTTGTTATTAAAAAATAGACATGTATTGTTATCTAACTTATTATAAAAGCTAAATTTGCACTAGACATTACAGTATTATTTCTAATCGCAGCAAAGTTTGTAATTGTGTTAAAACTATCTACTAAAAGTAAGAGTTCACAAATTATTAATTTAATATCATTTGTGAATATCTACAGAGCAATAACGTAATCCTACTACACATATAATAATCACGTTATCGACTTTATACTTACAAATTAAAACATTTATTTATAAATTTTTGTCCTTACTATCGTCAAGCACATATTTAAATTGCGATAAATGAAAAAAACAAATAATTTCTACAATTTGTGATGTCCAAGAAACGCAAATTAAATAATTAATAAAGATAAATAATAAATAAGGTGATAGAAATAATTTTCATTCTATCGTAAATTCATAATAAATTAATAAACGAGATTGAATAAAAATACGTAAGAATTAACAGGAATAGAAGTATGACGCACGAAGTTATAATTTATTGTTGAAACATTACACGTTGTTTATAATCGAATGTGGTTGCTGTTGCCAGAGGCAAAGCCTCGAACTTGCCGTCTAGTCCTAATTAAAAAATTCAATATTGCTTTGTTACCATTTTACACTTAGAAGTGTGATCTATAGGAGTTTAACAGATGTTTATTGAATCAGCGTTTCCCAATCATATTTTTCAAATATTTCAGACATTTATTCGTAATCGCGTCAAAAAATTGTTCTCTTTTTTCTCAAAACATACGTCTTCATTTCACATTTGCTACTTAATCACTTAAACTGTAGGTAGCTGTAATATTAGAAGTACAATGAAAGATTGAGAAATGCTGCACATGTTTATGGATCGTGCATAGACTGTACAACATGCATGTTGATACAAGTAAAGAATAGCTTAATGATTTGCAATTCATGATACTTGTTCCTTCAAGGTAAGCCTTATTTACATTAAATAATTAATGTTATTGCATGATCCACACAAAACTGGGACAAAACACGGGTACTATATTGTGCAATTTAAAAAACATTTAAGCAGTTTGGTACCACAAATACAATGGAAAGTTTTATTGTATACACTGTACGGACATTAGTGACAAGAGATGTAAAAATGACATGTAAATTTCATGCAAGGAGAATGTTATAAATGTAGCAATTCACATTATGTCGCGTGATAAATGTTGATTCCTTTGATGCTATGTATATTTACATTAACGACACATCATCGATGACCTTGACATGTATGCATGAGGGTACTAATTAATTTTTCCAAATGTTTCAATCAATAGTCGTTTATGATCTTCGAAACATACTTGTCTCAATATTAAAATTTTTACTGTTTTCAGTTGCAGTACACTACATTTATGATTTTTTGATGCGAAAATATGAGTAACAATTGTTAATTAAAAAATTATTAATAATTGTTCAAATATTTGTCACGTAATCTTATTCAAATTTAAAATATTCATGTTTAAATGTTTCGCTTCACTACAGTAATGAGTCCATAGTATACAAAAAATGGAAATCTTGAAAATATAACAAAGGTCGTCCAGTTACCGGACAGAGAACATTCAATGATTTCTAGCATGACACTAATACAATATACATTAAGTCAGTTTGTGGTTGTTTTTTTAAAAATATTGTTTGATATCAAGACTATTTAAAATCGTGTAATTGTTAGCGATGAGGAATATTTATATGAACGTGTAAATTATAAATACAATTTCATAAATTCTGATATTAATGCTCACACACAGTATATTGAACGAGCATATGGCGAGATATATAAAATAACTAATATTCCTCAATCTGGCATGTTTCAACAATGTTATACGAATTACATATATTCCAGAATTTATATTCTGAAGAAAATTTGCGTTTTGTAAACACATTGATGCATTTTTTAGTATCTGATAATATTTGGAATTGTTTATAACTTTCTTCGTGTATTCACTTTTCAATTTTTGATGGTTATCTAAAAAACCATTAAAGACCGCTGATTATAAGTAAATATTTAGAAAACTAAATCAGTACTCCTCGCCCCCGACTATACATGTGTCAAGGTCAAGTTCATTGGTGAAATGTGCTAATGTAAATAATTATAATATACAGGGTGTTCGGTCACACTTGGGAAAAATATTAATAGGAGATTCTAGTGGCCAAAATAAGACGAAAATCAAGAATACTAATTTGTTGATGAAGGTTTCGTTAAAAAGTTGTTAACGTTTAAAATTCCGCCCGTACTGAATTTTTTTCTAGAAAGTGGGTAGGATTTCGAGGGTATGTCTAATGACCAAAAATGATTGTAATTGACCCCCGCAACCGAAAATAATGTTTCCAGGATGATTTGAAATTTTTTAATAACTTTTTAACGAAGCCTCAGTAAAAAAATTGATATTCTTGATTTTTCGTCTTATTTTGGCTTCTAGAATCTCCCATTAAAGTTTTTCCCATGGGTGGTCGAACACCCTGTATATGTATAATATTTTTTTATTAAAAAACGAGTTTACAAATGAAAATCTAATTTCCTATAAATAAATTTTGAGCATGAAAAGTAAACATTTAAATAATTTATTATAGTTTGAACCACAAATGTTTCTACGATTTATGGAGTCACTTTCAGTCTATAATCAATATTGTTATAATGTAATTGGACTCTTTTTGGAACAGATTCACTATTGTAATTTATTTGTATATCATAAAATTGACAATATGATTGAATGGTATTGCAGAAGCCACGCGCTCACAAAGTGTACAATAAGTTATTTACAAATGTACTTATATTATTACATATTTAAATTTTCTAATTTATTGCCACGTTTTGCTATATATGAAATTAAATAATTTTATTATATTAGAATACGGTATAGTTGGCTAGATTCAATGTTTACGAAAGTTTTACGATAACATAAAACATCCTGAAATTCAGTAATTCCAGTGACTCGATTTAGATTGTAAAATACACAATTTCTAAATGTCATCTGTTTTGAAAATTATTTTTTATGTATCTTTACATACATATGTATAATAATGACGAAAGATTTTCGTTTTTTTTTTTATTATTATACAATACACATAATCTTGTGATAAAATAATAACAATTAACTTAGTGAAGCTCCATTATGTGGATATGTAGAAAATTAAATAAATTGATCGAGAAAATATCAATCTGATATGTCAAAGGTTTCTAGCTAATAAAGTCATTAATAATTTCAGTTATTAAACATTTAAAAACTTGATTGAAAACTAAAAAAATAAAAATATATAAATACGTTGTTTTTACTTGTACAATAATACATCTATCTGAAATTATTTAAGACTTCCATTCCTAAAATTCAAATTATTAAGACCATAACAGATTCTAATAAAAATATTATGATATACTTTTTGCATCACAAGGAAGGAGTTGGATAACTAAATGCAATTCGCTTACACAAAATATACATTTATATCAAAATGCGGTAAACGACGAAGTACGATTATGGAACTGAAGGGAAGCATTAAGTGATATTAAGAAAACTAATATAAAAACGTGGAAATATTGCTTATTTCCTATTATCGTATCGATTAATTTTGATCGCTTCATCTCAGAATCTTACTAATAACTAAGCCGCAGGATACTTTACACTTAGGACAATATAAAAAAGAATGCTCTACCTTAACAAGTAGCGCAAGCGATAAGACGAGCTATACAAAAAGTAATGCAGTCTTATTAAATATTTTGAACTTTCAGAGACTAAGACACTAAAGAACTGGGATCGTGGGAAGCCTTGATAATCCACAAATTCGTATCTTTAACGTTCACAGGAAGCACTACATATGTAAAAAAATGAACATAAAACTAAGAAGTACAATTGATTTAGTAATTATCATGTATCACTTTAGTAGAATTTTATAAAAAATCCCTTTATTAAAGGGATGAGATCAAAAATAATTTCTCAATTTCAAGAGTTACAAATAATTATAAATAGATTTAAAAAAATTTTTATATTAAGATTTGTTGATACATGATATTCATTTACTACAAATACACGCAGTGCACAGGGATACTGGGACAATGATGTAATTTTTCAAAATTATTATGTTGCTGTAATGTTACCTGTAGAGATCACGAACGGCTTGATCCTCTCGAGATGGATTTTGACACGTGTTTAGCTTATTCTCCAATGCCTGTGTTGATTAAATAACTATTGTTAAAGAATATATTATCATCGTACGAAAAAGTTATATAGCCAGAATTTGTATGTTTAGGAAAGATATCATAAATAAGTTTTTACTGTTGGTGAAACTAACTATAGGTAAGAGAATCATATAGGAGAGAAGAAAGCGTGATGCGTACAGAATGAAAATATGAAATACGAAGCAAAAGAAACCAAATAAAGACCTGTATCGTAAAAATGTGGAATATAATTTAACGGTGAGGTAGTATGAACTTGGTCAGCACTTGGTTGATTTAGGTTGCTGTTGTATACATTGAGTAGGTGTGTGAGCCTGGACGGATGGTAAATCGGTAGGTGTAGTGGAAATTGTTTTTTTCCCACCCAGACAAGTGCACTTTACCCTCCTACACTCCATGCAGACCCACCTGTTAAGCTACCAAAATGCCAGCTACATCGTACTACCAGTGTCAACGACTAACGTAATACTAAAGGATTTTGCACAACAGGCATAAATTTTAATATATTTTACAAAACACATTGCAAAATATTGTTCGATGTAAAACAGACGATATTTGGAAGATATTACAAATGAATTTCGTCGAAAAGGCAAAAAAAAATTTGATATAACTAGAGTAATCGTCTAGTACCAAAAATAATATTTACAACTGAAATTAATTTTCAAAATTCAAACGTGTACAAGCCATGCTACAAGCTACTTTTATGTGCATTAAAAGTGTATTTGAAAAACCTAAATAACATAGTACGAAATAAAATATAATTATACTTACGCCAACTTTCCTCATAAGGTCACCAATCATATTCATTGCTAATATTCTTGTGCATGGTGCCAATGGCGGATTCACATTATTATTGTTATTGTTGTTCCCAGTTACACCCCCTACAACTCTGTTTCCAACTAATTGCAAATAAGAAAATATATAAATTACTACAGTTATATGACAGTAGAGTATCGAACATATAGAAAATAAATGAATAGGGGTGCGCGGGTCCGAAATTCAGGTTCGAGCCGTCAAAAAATTGGTAAATTGAAGCATAGTCCAATAGATTTCGGGCAGACTTATGTTGAATGATCCCGAAACAGTTTGGTTGGTTGAGATATATCGGGCTCTGCCCAAATCCATCACTTTTTTGATGGTTCGAACTCGAGGTTCGGGTTACCCGCACACCCCTATAAATAAAATATTACTATGCAACAATACTTTCATAGTAAATAAGTAGAAGTTTACATGCAAGTCAGTTACAAATGTGTGTAACTGTTTATAAATTAAAATAAAGAACAAGTTTGTTAAAATAATTTTTATTCCATTGATAACAACAGTATTATATATATATGTACAGAAAAATAGAATTAATTAAAGCATACAGAAGTATGTTAATGAAGCGTGAAAGTTAAATCAAACGGTTCATTTCAGTTAGTCTTAAATATTAATAAATAAACAAATTTATATATTATAGAAGGTAGAATCTCGGGTAATATACAAAAAAATTATATATGATAGGATAAGGTAATTAAAGTTATAGTTTGCATTTGTTTCTTGTCCACGATTATTATGATTCGTTAGACATTAATACTTTTCTTGCTGATTGTTCATTTTGATAATATTAAAGATCATCTTTTAGATCCAAAGCAAAACATGCGCTTAGTTTTATGAAATGTATTATGTATCTTACTTTTTAGTGGTGAAGTTGTATTACTTGGAGTTATGGATTGTTGTACTATTGGGCTAGTAGGTGGTATGTGAGTTTCCAATTCAACTTGCAGCTTATTACTATCAACATGGTTACGAACTCTGTCAGCAGATTTATCGTTATCTGGTTGATGCCTTTCTTGAACTTGAATTTCCTGTTTTAAGTCTGTAATAACACGGACTATTAAAATCAATTTATTCATTTGTTTACTAAAGTTTTATCGATTATTTATTCTACCTCTAATTTCATCCATTAGTCTCTGTACTATAACTTTTAGGCCTTCTTTTTCATCAAGTTCCGATTCCAATAACGCATTCTTTTCAATTGCTAAATTAAGTTTGGCTTCAATCTCCTCTTCCGTTACCCTATTTATCCTACAAAGTCCAGTTAATTATAATGAATTGCCCATATAATAACAGTGCAAGTATTTTGGTAAAAATACAGATATAATTATTGAATACCTGTGAGCCCTTTCCAAGTCATCATTCTTTTGTTCTAGTTCCCTTATGTACTTTAATAAATGATCGTGTTGCGATTGTAAATCTTGAGCTTTTCCTTGAAACATTGCACAGTCTGATGTCTGTTGGTCTAATCTTGTTCTCAACTGTTCCACTTCAGTGGCAAGTCTTGTGTTTCGTTGTCGTAATTCTCTATTAGCTTTTTCTGCTTGTTCCAATGATACTTCTAATTCTTTTTCTAATAATTGTGAATTTTCTTGAAATTCTTCCAATTCTCTTTCTACATCTTCTTTTCTATAATTTTAGCATACAAACTTTGAATTTTCTAAACATAAATTTTAATATGCGATAGTATTCATAGTTAGACATTTGGTTAAATATCTTTCAAACTATCTAAAGTTTAAAGTTATACAGGTTATTGTAGAAATGCTGTATATTAAAATCAACTCTCGTAAATAATATTAAACATCACATAGCGTAACACAATTGTAATTTACCTCCTGTGTATTTGATGGGCAAGATCCATCCAATACTGAACTTCATCGTCTTTAGACACAAATTGTGGAGGATCGATATCCATCATTTTGAAAATATATTTGTAACTCTATTATATGAGTTTTTGGTTTGCTGTTTTAAGAATAAACCACAGGTACAGTCTGTTTTATTTTATCAATGGTGTAATGGCATTCTGCAAATAAACAGATATACTTAAGATTCTTTAAAGACTGAGAGAATTGATAAGACGAGAAACGAATTCTTAAAAGCGAAATTTGAGCATCTACCGAGGTTCTCGTGAACGAGTACGATCTATATCGTACTCGTCACGGTGAAAGTTACATTGCTTCGATTAAAAAGAAAAATGTAATTACCATGCGTACCTACGCATCTGTAGCACGATCGGTGCAACGTTAATCTAACCTACTATATAATAATAATAATAATGTTCGATCATAAGTGTGAGACGACAGAAAACGATTGCCGTATCGCGGAATCAGTGAATCGAATAAAATCGTAAGTGACACACACCACCAGCGTGAATTGTTTTACGCGTAGTAGGAATGAAATCGAACTTGACACGCGAAAATCGCACGACCCGAGAAGACTTACGTGTATCGTGTTGGAAGGTATACGCCAGCAAACGACAAACGGTCAAACGTAAATAAAGCGGTCACCAATTTAACTGATGCAAAATCGTTTAGCGATAGTAATCCTGAATAAAACTTAAAGAAGTCGGTGCAGGCGCATAAAGATGATGTCGCCTTAAGATGCATATAAATACGGAGGACCTTGAGAAAGTGCTAGCAGGTGAAACGTAGCGGGTGTCGCGTGCGACACAAATGTCATTACCGTGGAATTACGAATCACTGGTCCGAGGTGGTAAAGTGGAAAAAATATGAGAAATCTATTCGTACAAATATAGCGAACACATCGACTCCACGATACGATAGCCTCGGAATAAGATCCGTGGCTAAATTGTTAGTACGACCAAATGTTGTTACATCTGCCGCCTTTTGCGTGCATGCGCATTGAAAATGTCGTTAATGAAGTGTTTGATCGAGCGACAAATGGTGCCGTACGGGCCCCCGTTTCACTGTTTTCGAAAATTAACCAAAAATTTGTAGGAAATCGATAAAAATCATAACGTAAGATTAGATATAGATATACATTTCGTTTTATTTACAAAACGCCCTTATCCGACAGCAATTTCACATCGTAAAATAATGCAATAAACAACTCAAAGAGAAATATAAGAACAGGAAAAGATGAAGAAAATTGAAAATGTTAAATATAGTAAAGTTTCTTTATACGTGAAAAAGATCTTTATTCTTCAAATACATAAAATTTATATTCCCCCACTACAGATACCCCTCTGCAGAGATGCCAGAAAAGCACCGCCGGGTGCACACGCACACATGCCAGATACGCGTACGTGAGCTCGTGGAGTTTCGGAAAGTCGACAAAGGCAAACTGACGCATGCCCTCTTTCTCGATTCTCCGAAGCTGCCCGAAGTATTTTCGGATCGCCTCGTGGGAGTCGAGAGAGAAAGGCTCACATTTGCCTTCTCGCTCTTAACAACTGAAATCCGACCTCCCGTCAATGGCATACGATTTGGATTCTCGAGCCGAAATTCTCGACTGCCCAGACATTTTTACTTTCCGACCTATGTAGGCGCACATAAGCAAAGTACCCATAATGAAAAACAAATTTTGTAAAATTTATTTTACAGAAATACACGTTTTAAGACCTCCTGATCATATTTTAATTATTGAAAAAAAAGAAATTTTTTTTATTAGTCCCATGTATGAGCGCACATATGTATATTATTAATATGATTTTTGAAAATCAAAATACTTTAAGATTGAAAATTAATAAATTAAAATGAGATTCCACTTTTTACCAGTATTGTGCACGCTGTGGCATTTTTCAATAAGAAGAGTTCCTACTTTTATAACATAAACAAAACAGTAGAATTAATAATTGCAGAAATTGAATAATAATAATTTTCGATTCTTTCTCGGGCAGTCAAACCGATCAGACGTGTTGACAATCGCTCGCGAGTTCCTGTGTTTATAATTCAGCCTACTGTGCCGTGTCGGTGCGCGGATCACCACACAACAACGTTAGTGCTATCGGTGAGCCTTCTGAATACAGAAGACCCGTCATGGAAGTCATGGAATTTGAAAATATAACGAGCCATACCCAAACCAATACAACAGTTCAGCCTACAAAATCGTATGCATCAGCCACGGTAAGCAGTGTTTTTCCAACCAAGGATCAGGCAGTAATAATCGACGTCATACGAATCTGTGTTTACCTCGATAGTAAAACAACAACAAAAGCCCTCGTTTCCAATTTCAAATCACTGCCCATCAACAATACATCCACCTCAATCAGACCCCTAATAAATCCATCACAACGAATTATTTTGTCCAACGTTTCTCCTACCATACCACATGACTACATCGAAAAAGTACTAACAATCCATAACATCAAACTGACCTCGAAACTATCCTTCCTCAGAGCGGGACTACAAGACCCCGGTCTTTCCCACATAATGAGCTTCAGAAGACAAATTTATATAAACCCAGATGATGTCCATAAACTCCCCGAATCGTTTCTAATCACGTACGACGACACACAGTACAGAATTTTTGTATCTACTGACAAAGTTACCTGTTTTTTGTGCAAACAAGAAGGGCATATTGCAAACCAATGCAATACTCAAACCGAGACACCGATGTCAAACACATCAGCCAACAAGGAAACGAGAAATAACCTAACACTAAACGATACGGAACCAACGTCAAGCGTCAATAACTCACAATATAACATAGACTACACAAACGAAAATCCAACCACAACCGAAATCAGCGAGATAGGAAAAGACCCCAATGTCAACATTCCAGCCAACCCCACTACGGCTAACTCCAGCGCAGACAATAACCAAATACTTGCCATTGCAAACCCTCAAGCTCAATTAAAAAAGAGACCACTATCAGACACCTCAGAAGAAGACCAACAGACAACAAACAAGCCCATCTCAACACCCGTAAGACCATGTGTTAACGACTCTAATTCAAACGATAAACCTGCACCCACCACTATGAAAAAGAAACCCAAACGCAGCCAATCACTAACAAGAATCATCGAACAAATAGACGACATTCTAAAACCAGCAAAAACAGCTCTGGATGACCCCTCAAACCATCTTATCCTTAACTATTCTCAACTGAAAAGTTTCCTGGAAAATGCTATCGGCACAGAAAACCCAAACATTATCGCGAACGACTACACTTCTGACAAGAAAGCATTAATACATATGCTTTACCTAATCTACCCCCTAATGCAAGACCAAAGAATGAAAAACAGACTACACCGATTAATCAAAAAACTAGAAACAGAATTCGCAACAGCAATCTCACTACAAACCATCATCTCGAAAGAGGGGAACTCATCCTCCCCAGATCCAAAACCCCTATAAACCCAAGACACCAACCAAACATCCATTATGTCACTACAAATTATCCAATGGAACTTGAATGGTTTCTACAGCCGACTCGAGCACCTCCAACTACTAGTCGAAGAATTTCAGCCACAAATAATCTGCCTACAAGAAACTAACTTCAAAAACCATAATTCAGGTAAAATCAAAAACTATAAAACATATTTCAATAAAACGCAACACTGCCCACGCAAGTGGAGGAGTCGCCACCTTTGTCAGAAATAACATCCACAGTCAAGAAATAACAGTCACATCCAATCTAGAAGTTATCATCACTAAAGTAACATGCCCTAAAGATCTGTACATATGCAATATATACCTACCGAACAGCCATCACTTAGATGAATCCGAACTCACTCATCTAATAAACCAAATTCCAAAACCTTTCATTATACTTGGCGACTTTAATAGCCACAATATCCTCTGGGGATCTCATAAGACCGATTCGCGAGGAAATTCCATGGAAAAAATAATAAACTCAGCAAACCTCAGCTTACTAAACACTAACGAACCCACTCACTTCTGTTCGGCATCCGGTCGGTTCAGTTCAATTGACCTATCCCTATGCAGTCCAACAATCACTCAAGACATTACATGGAACACAGTACAAGACCTATACGACAGTGACCACTTCCCTATAATGGTGACATGCAAACTAAACCGAATCACTGAAACTAATAAAGCCCCAAGATGGAAATTTCAGAAAGCTGATTGGGATATGTTTCGGAAAGTCATATTGGACTCATCTTCCCTGCTCATAGAAATAAATCCAACAAACTTGAACTTAGCACTCGAACACTTCTCAGAAGCCATCATCGCAGCAGCCAGTGCAGCCATCCCGAAGACAAAAAACAACACCAACGCCAACATCAAATATAATCCATGGTGGAATGAAGAATGCTCACAAGCTGTGAAAGACTGCAAACATGCTTTCAACCGGTACAAAAAACACAAAACCGCAGAAAACCTTATCAACTTCAAGAAATACCGAGCCGTATCCCGTAAGATCACAAAGGACAGTAAAAGACGATCATGGATAAACTATACCTCAACTCTTAATCCACATACCCCTCCCTCAGCAATTTGGAAAAAGATAAGAGCTATCAAAGGTTCAAACCAACACTCCTCAATACCAGCCTTAAATAAGGAAGACAACTCTATCTCCACCGACCCAAACGAAATATCCGAAATCCTGGTAACGACTTTCCAGAAAAACTCCAGTGACTGCAACTATTCAAAACAGTTTCAGATCTACAAACAGAAAACTGATTCTAACGCGTTGAAGCCTCCAATCATAGTCCAAGAAACACCTTACTCCTCCAACCTAAATTCTCCTATCCAATTTGATGAACTGCTATACTTCCTAAACAAATGCTCGAATACTAGTCCCGGACCCGATGGAATACCCAACATCTTCCTTACCCATCTTCCACAAGAGGCGCTTAACTACATACTTGCAATATTCAACTGCATTTGGTCCCACAACATCTTCCCAACCAAATGGAGAGAAGCGGTTGTCATCCCAGTCTTGAAACCAGGCAAAACTCCAACGGACCCCAACAGTTATCGACCGATTGCTCTAACAAACACAATGTGTAAATTAATGGAAAAAATTATAAACTATAGACTCCGATGGTACTTAGAATCAAGGCACCTCATCGCTAAACAACAAAGTGGCTTTCGACAATTTCACTCCACATGTGACCACCTAATAAACCTGGAAATGAATGTATGCGACGCGTTTGCTAATAACCAGTATGCAACAGCTGTTTGCTTAGATATAGAAAAAGCGTATGACATGGTCTGGAGAAACCGAACCCGAAGAATTCTCCAGAATTTTGGCCTTTGTGGAAACATCCTTAATTTTATCAGTAACTTTCTATCTATAAGAACTATCCAAGTTAGAGCCAACAACGTCCTATCCACTACAAAAATTCTAGAAAACGGAGTACCTCAAGGCTCCGTCTTAAGTGTTTCGCTATTCCTAATCGCTAGAAATGACATACTGGACAACATACCAGTCCCGGTCAAAGGACTTTTATTTGCTGACGACTTAACCCTAGTATGCAAAGGAAGGAACCTTCATACTACCCAGACCCAACTACAAGAAGCACTAGATAAATTGCAGAAATGGTCACTCACGTCAGGGTTCAAATTTTCTTCCACCAAGTCTAAAATAATTACCTTCAGCAGAAAGAAACAATATGCGAACATAAAACTAACTCTCGATAATTTGATAATCAAGGAAACATCCTCTATCAAACTATTAGGATTAACATTTGATTCTCAGTTAACATGGACACCTCATATTAATAAACTCAAAACTGATAGCTACCAACGACTAAACATACTTAGAACAATAGCTGCAAATAACTGGGGAGCCGACCTCAAAACCCTACTCCTAACGTATAAGGCAATAGTGAGATCAAAACTGGACTATGGATCAATCATATACAACTCAGCCAACACCAACATAGTAAAGAAATTAGACCCTGTACACAACAATGCTCTCAGAATAACAGTGGGCGCCTTCCGCACTAGCCCGATCAACGGCATCCTTAGTGAAGCTTCAAAACCTCCATTACGAATTAGAAGAAAATACTGTGGGATGTGAGTGTGCGAGTGCGTTGTTGTGTGAGTGCGTGAGGCGAGTGACCGGAGTCAGCTGTGCGAGTCGATCGATTGGGTTATGAATTGACGAATGCAGAATGCGTGTGGCTTTTGTCAAGGGGGCTTGTGTGTGTGTGCGCGTAGGTGAGTGTTGGGTAAGGAGTGACCGAGGAGAACGATTGGAGCGATTGAACGGGGCAGAGCGAGTTTGTGTAGTGCGAAGCGATTATTTTTCGTGTATAATAAAGTTCTTGTTAAGAAGTTCGTCGCGTTCATTACTCTCACAGTCAGCTATATCCTACAAATTTGGGGGCTCGCCCGGGATTTATTGCGGGGAAAAGTGTTCGTGACGGAAGTGAGTCGTGTTTGTGTTTTGTGATAAGCGATAGTGGTGTTATTTCGAGTATGGAGAAGCTCCAAGACCTGTCCGTGGTGCGGCTCAAGGAGGAACTGAGGAAGTTGGGTTTGTCCTCGTCTGGCGTGAAGACCGAGTTGGTGCAGAGGTTGTTGGCGGCGGATCCGAGCGGATCGTTCGCATCAGAGGATGCGACCGAACCGGGAGCATCGAGGACGGACGAAAGCGCTGGCATTTCCCGCGAGCCGGTAGAGGTGGGTGGCAGCGAACGGGAGATGCAGCTCTTGCGGCGGGAGAATGAACTCATGAAGCGCGAGCTAGAGCTGCAGCGTCGCGAAATGGAGATGCTGCGAGGGATGCAATCTGTGGGGGCAACGGCATCGGTGGAGTCGGGACATAGGAGTCCTCGGGGGAAAATGAGCATCACGGCAATTGCCGATCTCCTCAATTATTTTGATGGCGACGGGAATCAATTCGAGAGGTGGGAGAAACAGTTGACGATGCTCCAAACGTCGTACGATCTGGCCGAGTCGGAATGCCGAATTTTGATAGGTTCGCGATTGCGTGGGAAAGCCCTTGATTGGTTCCACTCAAAGCCGGAATTCGTGTGGGTGTCAATCGGGCAACTTTTGGAAGAAATGCGATCGATGTACCACCATAGACCAAGTAGGACAGCGAGGAGAAAGCAATTTGAGCAGCGTGTCTGGAGGAAAGGGGAATCCTTTGGAGAATACTTCCACGACAAAATGATATTAGCGAACCGCGTTCCTATAGAGGAGGACGAGCTAGTTGAACAACTGGTTGAGGGCATTCCGGATGTGACCTTGCAGAACCAGGCCCGCATCCAACGGTTTGGGGATAAATCGCTGTTGCTCGCGGCATTCGAGAGGGTGCGATTAGATGCGGCTGGAAAATCGCATGTATGGAAAAGCCCTGCGCCGAGGAGAGAAGATCCGGTGAAGCAGGAGGTACGCGTGCAGCCCAGCGAGTCGGTAAGGAGGTGTCGTAGCTGTGGAGGGAAGGACCATGCGTTGGTGGACTGCCCGACGAAGGATAAGGGGAGGAAGTGCTTCCAGTGTCGCGAGTTCGGGCATATATCGGCGTATTGTCCGACCAAAAAACCAGCGGTTAGGGACAGTTGCGGTGTTAGCGGAGACAGCGAGAAGGGCAAGTATTGCAAAGACGCGCGAGTTAACGGGCATAATGTTAAAGCCTTGATAGATACCGGTAGCGACATAAGCTTGATGCGTGCGAGTAAGTATGTCGAGATTGGTATGCCGGAATTGACTCGAAAAGAAATTATTTTCCGCGGGGTAGGGTCGGTCAATCATAAAACTTTTGGCGAATTCGAGACAAGCATCGCGATCGATAGCGACGTATTCGGAATAAAGGTCAACGTCATTCCGGATAGTCTGACAACGCACGATTTAATTGTCGGAACCGACTTTCTAAGCGAGACGGAAATTACGATTAGGGATGGGAAAGTTTCGATAAAAAAACCTGTATCGCGATGTGACCATGCGGAGCGCGGAATTCTGAGCATAGACTGTGTTTACGAATCGAACAGCGTCGATTTATCGGATATTCGGAACGAACAATATCGAGCTGCGGTGGGGCATTTAATAGCGGCGTACAGGCCGTCAAAAACTCGTGAAGTGAGCGTCGAAATGAGCATCGTGTTAAAGGACGACGAACCGGTCTATCAGCGTGCGAGGCGTTTGTCGCCAAAGGGGAAAGAGGAGGTGCAGAAACAGGTGGAAGAATGGCTGCGGGACGGTATTGTACAGCCGTCTCTATCGGACTACGCGAGTCCAGTTGTGTTAGTGAATAAGAAAGACGGTGCGAAAAGACTATGTGTAGATTATAGATTATTGAATGCGAAGATAATTAAAGACCGCTACCCCCTTCCCCTAATCGAGGACCAACTGGATCGCCTGCAGGGTGCACGGGTTTTCAGCACTCTCGATTTAAAAAATGGTTTCTTCCACGTTTCCCTTAGCAAGGACAGTCGGAAATACACGGCTTTCGTGATTCCCGATGGGCAGTTTGAATTTTTAAGAGTTCCGTTCGGGTTGTGTAATGCGCCTGCAGTTTTCCAAAGGTTCATAAACGCCGTATTCAAAGAGTTGATCGCGAAAGGGGTAGTGCTGTCTTATATGGATGACCTTATTATACCTTCGGACGGGTTCGAGAGTGCGTTGGAAAGTCTGGAATCGGTATTGAAAACAGCGGCTCAGTATGGTCTGGTAATTAATTGGAAGAAGTGCGCTTTCCTACAGAGACGGGTCGAATTTTTAGGGCACATTGTTGAGAATGGAAGCGTGCGACCGTCGGAGAAGAAAACCCTGGCGGTAATTAATTTTGAAAGGCCACGAAATATTAAAAACCTCCTAAGTTTCTTAGGCCTGGCGGGATACTTCCGGAAGTTTATCCGCAACTATTCGGTTATAGCACGACCGTTGACGGACTTGACGAAAGCGAATCGCGAATTTGTGTTCGGGGATAGGGAGGAGTGCGCGTTTAAACAATTAAAAATGTCGTTGTGTGAGAAGCCGGAGCTGCGATTGTACCGGGTGGGAGCAGACACCGAATTGCATACCGATGCATCGAGTGCCGGTTACGGGGCGGTTCTTTTGCAACGCGATGCGGGGAACGGCGCTCTGCATCCCATATATTATGCGAGTGGGAAGACGAGCGAAGCGGAAGCGAAGTATTCAAGCTATGAGCTGGAAGCGTTAGCCATAGTGAAAGCGGTAAAGAAATTCCGAGTCTACTTGTTAGGTGTGCCGTTTAAAATTGTGACGGACTGTAGGGCGTTTGCGTTAACCCTCAGGAAAAAAGACTTATGCGTGAGGGTGGCAAGGTGGGCACTTCTCCTGGAGGAGTTCCAGTATGTAATAGAACACAGATCGGGGAAGAGCATGCCGCATGTTGACGCGCTCAGTCGGCAACCGTTGCCTAATTGTCTGGTGGCGGGTCGCGAAGAAGAGGGGCTGATGGCTCGGCTTAGGCGAGCGCAGCATGAGGATGCTCTTCTACGAAAGATATTGGAGGCGTTCAAGGAGGGGAATCTGGATGGCTACGTCGTGAGGAACGGGATCTTGTTTAAGGAGGTGGATGACGAGATTCGGTTGGTGGTGCCTGCGAGTATGCAGTCACAGATAGTCAGGCAGGGTCACGAGAGGGGGCACTTCTCAGTTGGGAAGACATTACTCCTCGTGCAGAGGGAATATTGGTTTCCCAACATGAGGTCAAGGGTAGAGAAAGTGGTGAGAAATTGCGTGCCGTGTATCCTAGCGAATAAAAAACAAGGCAAACAAGAGGGTCTGCTACATCCGATAGATAAGGGGGACGCACCGCTACTAACGTACCACATAGATCACTTGGGTCCGGTGCCGTCGACACGGAAGAATTACAGGTATATATTCGTCGTAACGGATGCATTCAGTAAGTTTGTTTGGTTGTACGCGACGAGGTCAACGGATACGGCCGAGGTCGTGAAACGGTTGGAAAACCAGGCGGCGATATTCGGAAACCCAAGGAGAATAATATCGGACAGAGGGACCGCGTTTACGTCTCAAGATTTTAAGCGGTATTGCGAGCGGGAAAATATTCAGCATGTGAAAATAGCGACTGGTGTACCACGAGGGAATGGGCAAGTGGAGCGTGTCAATCGGACCCTTATCCCACTGATAACAAAATTATCCGCCGTGAAGCCAGAGGAATGGTTTAAACATTTAGATACAGCGCAAAAATATATAAATTCGGTGCCGCATCGGAGTACGGGAGTGACACCGTTTAAAATACTGTTTGGCACGGACATGAAATTACGAGAAGATCCAGCGATACGCGAAATGCTGGAGGAGGAGGTAACCGCTGTGTTTCAGGAAGATCGCGACGAATTACGGGAGAAGGCGAGACAGAAGATATCGCAGATTCAGCAGGAAAACAGAAGAGGCTTCGATAAAAAGAGGAAGAGAGCACAGCGCTACAGACAAGGAGAGTTGGTGGCCATACAGCGGACGCAGTCCCACCCTGGGGCAAAGTTTACGGCAAAGTTCCTCGGACCGTTCGAAGTCACCAAAGAGTTGAGGAATGATCGTTATCTGGTGAGAAGGGTTGGCGATCATGAAGGTCCGCTGCAGACTTCAACGTCGGCCGACCACATGAAGTCGTGGGTCATTGATGATAGCGGAAATGAAGACGACGAGGAATTTGAAGGCTTGAATGAATCGATCGACGACACCTGAGGGCAGCTGTCATATTCAGGACGGCCGAGTGTGGGATGTGAGTGTGCGAGTGCGTTGTTGTGTGAGTGCGTGAGGCGAGTGACCGGAGTCAGCTGTGCGAGTCGATCGATTGGGTTATGAATTGACGAATGCAGAATGCGTGTGGCTTTTGTCAAGCGGGCTTGTGTGTGTGTGCGCGTAGGTGAGTGTTGGGTAAGGAGTGACCGGGGAGAACGATTGGAGCGATTGAGGTGTGCGGAGTGTTTTCGTGTAGTATCCGTCTTTTGGTATTCAATAAAGTTCTGTGTACAAGGTTCGTCGCGTGCATTAATCCCGCAGCAAACTACATCCTACAATACCTAAGTATCAAATTTGCAGTCAGAATTGCCTCCCACCCACAGAACCCAGTCTTCCATAAGGTATTCAGAAAAAACAACCTAAACTACTTGCAACAAAGGAAAAGAACACCCCATCCACTCTGCTACAGAATCAGTAATTATCTGAAGGAGCTTGGCATGGAAATCCAGCTCACATCGAGCAGATCCATCCCCAGCATCCCTCCGTGGACCTTTCCAAGAATTAGCACTAACACCTCTCTACTGAACTACAGTCAAAAGAAATCTGATCCAATCATGCTAAAGGCTATGTTCCAAGAATTGGAAGCGGGACTCGCAAACCACGTGCATATATACACAGACGGGTCCAAGCCACCATTCGGATCCGGATACGCAATTGTCAGGAACCAGTCAACCGAAAAAGTTAAACTCCATCACAAAACACCTATCTTCCTATGCGAACTTCAAGCAATTAAACGCGCCATCAAATCAACTTTAACCGACCAAAATACAAATTTTGCAATTTTCTGTGACTCCACAAGCGCCATCTCAGCAACACAAAAACTATGGACAAGCAACCCTGTCATCCAAGAATGTCAAGAAGCCTACACCAGATCGAGCCAAAAGAACAACTCAATAACAGTAATATGGATTCCTTCCCATATTGACATAACCGGCAACGAAAAAGCGGACCGTGCAGCTAAAGAAGCAGCCAACTCATCCACCCCCAACCACCACGACAACGGCACTCACCTGGAAACGTTACTCTCCATTCTCAAAGAAAAAAGTAAAAACTGTTGGAACAAAGAGTGGAGCACATCAACCAAATCCCGTACAAAATTAATCAAAAATGACTTCTATGAAAAATCCATTACCTGGAAATTACCCAGACCAGACCAAGTGAGAGTATCACGAATCATTATAGGCCACACCAAACTGACCCATCAACACCTCCTCCAAAAAACAGGCCCACCAATATGCGAAACATGCAAAGACCTCCTAACAATAGAACACATCATCATCCACTGCAGAAAATATATTCCAATCAGGCAACGGCTCAACATAAAACCAACCCTAAAGGACAATCTGAAGGACAACACATCGACCCAAAATCTATTACAGTACCTCAAAATTACCAAATTGTACAACAAACTCTAAAAATGTATTCTCCGAGTCGCTAATAACCCTTAGCGGTTGATGCGACTTTAAACAAATAAATATAATTTTCCTTGATTGTTTTGAGATAACCGTATCAATTTGTTATGACGAACTAAATAGAACTAACTAGAAACAAAGGAAAGGTGATCCCGTTTGCCAGTTTAATACAAAGTATGGGTTGGATCTTAAATTTTAAAAGGACATAGTCGAATATTTTTAAAGGTACAAAACATAGCGTTTCATTGTAGAACAGTAACATTAGTTAGCAGGTAATGTCATAAAACTGTTTTTCCCAGCTATATCCCTTTTTACTTGAAGTATAAGGTAAAAAGTACGAGCTACAAGGTACGACTATCCGAAAATCGTTCGCATTTTATCAATGTAAATGAAGCGGCCTTTCCATCAGAGTTAAATACAAAATTTTGTAATTTCTGTAAAAACAGAACTTTCATTAGATGTAGGTGGTGCTTGAAATTGTTATGTTTTCACTGTTTTTACGAAAAGTACCATCCAGATTCATGTACTTCGTACATTGAAAATAACATATGTTAAATGTAATTGGTTAAATTCAACTTTAAAAAAAAAATATTCGAAGGTCAGACAAAAATATAATGTCACATTTAGTGTACGATTAAAATATGATTGAAAAAATAAAAAAAAAGAATTTGTTTTGGCAGGGTTTGAACCTGCAGAGCAGAAGCTCGGAACTTACAGGCAAACACTCTATCATTCACGTCACGCTGATTATTGGTGAACATAGTTCTATTTCTGAAGATAACTTTAATAATATCTCAAAGTAAAACCTAACCCAAAACCTGGTACCATTTCAACTTTTCCTTGTTAGAACCGAGTTTTCAATTTGTCTTAGCGAAAATCGCAATCACATTTTGCACATTATTCTAAAACATTTGTGATATTCGTTTTCAATGCGATTTAAGTAAGCATGTAATGTATAAGATTTCATTTAAGTTTTTCTTTTCTAGAGAAGATAGAGAAAAAGTTTATATAATTTTTTTTATATCAAATTTAATTCGTCCTAAGATTTATATGAAACATTTAAAAGATTTTTTATACATTATGCCTATACTTAGCAGTGGTTAGCAGTGGTCAGCAGGGGCCAGCAGAGGCAGGCAGAAGCCCGCACATGCTGGCAGAGGTTAGCAGAGGCCAGCAGAAACCAGCAGAGGCTGCGAGAGGCTGACAGTAGTCAGTAGTAATGGTTATACGTTGCCAGATATGTCAGCAGTGACATCTGAAATAATATGCATATGTACGCTCATACAAAGGAATAATTAAAAAAAATTTCTTTTTTTCAATAATTAAAATATTATCAGGGTGTTTTAAAACGTGCATTTCCGTAAAAAAAATTTCAAAATTTTGTTTTTATTATGGGTACTTTGCTTATGTGTGTCTACATGCATAGGTCGAAAAGTACTGTTGACTGGAAGTCGATTTCAGTTGTTCAAGAGCGAGAAGACAAATGTGAGCTTTTCTCTCTCGACTCCCACGAGGCAGTCCGAAATTACTTCGGGTAGTCTCGGAGAATCGAGAAAGAGTGCATATGTCAGTTTGCCTTTGTCGATTTTCCGAAATTCTACGAGCTCACGTACTTACGCGTGATCTGACGTAGGGTCAATAGTGTACCCTGTGCTCAATCTAGCATATCTATTCTATAATCAATTGCTAGTAATTTCATCGTTTACACGTCAGAAATTCTCGAAGAGTGTATAATAGACAATATTTTTGTCATATTTGTAATAACATTGTAATAACATTTAAAATATAAGTTTAATATGTCGTGTAACGTTTGTCAAACAAAATTCTCATTCTTTACTAGAGAAGTAAGTTACTATTTCTCGTATTTGTTCAAAGGTAGAATAGGTTATGTCGCATCATAATCGTGTAAAAGCGCTTTCGCAAAGTTTTAATTTTGTAATTTAAACATCTAAAACGCTAAAACGTATTTCAGTAAGTTTTCAGTTTCATCGTTTTTCATTGCTGTTATCTCATTTAGGTAGCTTGTCCAGGCTGTGGTTTTTCGTATTGTGCTAAGTGCCTCAAATATAAATATGATATTCCAGATAGAGGAGTGAAAAAGATTTGCGGACGTTGTTACAATAAATATAATTGTACAAAAAAAGTGAACTCTCATAACACTACTGCTATGTCGGATGAGCACGAAGAAGCTTTTGCTCCAGTGGACATTACTAAAAAGTAATATACCTTTTATAGTTATTAGAATATCAAAATTTTCTTTAACTTACATATAATAATGTGATTATTAGATTGGATTCTTTAGAAAATCCAGCAAAGCCACCAATAGTAATGTACAAGCACACCAATCACTGGGACAAATTCAAAAAGGGTTTAGAACCTGCTGATCAAGAAATAGTTGATAGATTACGAAAGTTAAAAGAAGAAGACAAAACTGCAGCTTTAAGCGTTGATGAAATAAAGAGAAGATTAGCATTGTTGAAGGACGAAGATCCGGATGCTAGTAGTCATAAAATAAATGTATAATAATATTGATCAAGAATTTACAAAATTATTTTACTATGCATCCTTCTGTGTACAGTTATCTTATTGTTTGTAGATACATCAAGTGGATACTAGGACAGACCAACAAAAAACAGAAGATTTGATACAGGAGTACCTTCAACAGCTAGAATTAACTTCAGGAAACGATCCTGTTAACGATATTCAGTCAAGGTTAAGATCATTACAGGGTACAAGTGATGTATCCAAGAAGGTATGTAAGTGCAACATAAATAACTTAGATATAATTGTATAGTATACATGGGCGTTCTTTTAGCATTTGAACGAAGATATCGACGATGATGAAAAACATGTAACAAAAACATTAATTGCAAAAGCTTTGGCTGAAGCAGAATTGGAGAAAAAATATGAAGAAGATGTGGACGAACTACAGGAAATGGAAGTCGATGTATGTGTGCCAGATTTTTTACATTTTTATAACAGCGAATAAAAAATTGTGATCATAATATTAATGGTTATAGGCAAGAAAGCATACTGATAGCGAAGATGAGAAGCCTACTTGCGTAATGTGCAATCAAACTGAAGATTTAGAACAATGTTTGGGCTGTCACGGTGACCTCTATTGTCCCATATGCTTTGAGGATAACCATGATGATTTTGAATTGCAAAAACATAAAAGAGTGCCAGCATTAAAACCAAGTCTGTATTGAGAAAAATCGTCAGAATGTTTAGAAAATATGCTTCTTAACAATTGATGCAACATGCAATTTATCATTGAGGCACTTGCTATATAATGTTTACGAAAGGTTTATGAATAGTATCACTTTCAATTTTTATATGGTCACGGATATTATTGTTGAAATAGAAGCATTTATTGCATTGTACACATAAATAATAAATAATACAAATTTGCTAACTATTATATTCATAAGCTTGAAGCTGATATTGTGATCCCATTACACAGTGTTAGTAGAAATTATTTTATGCTATATTTACTCGAATGGAAAGTAGTTTTATAATAATATTAATTAATATGATGTATTTAATGATAAATACACATGCTTTTGCTATGATACAACATTAATTTGTAGTTAAAGAAATTTACTATTAGTTTGCTCTCGATTTTTTACACCATTCTCTGTTCTCGATGTTGGTTTAAGAACTTATTTGCAGAAACGGAAATTACAGTTTGCGAACAATTATTAAAAATTATATATTTCGTTTGAAAAAAGATTGTTACCCGAAGGATCGAATGTTTTATATTTTTAAAATTTGAATGTACCAAAATTCCATGCGATTGTCCTGAAAGCATTATCGTCTTGACAATTAAAATACCAAAGTAAATTCAATGGCCCTATGTAGATGTCAGTAAAGACATCTCCTGACATCTTCAGCGGGAGTCCCCGGAGGTGGTCGGCGTCGCGACGCAAAAACCATCTGAAAATCTAAGCAGGCCTTCTATTTTTAGATGACTCGCATACGTTTGCTGTGCCAAGTTTTCGACGATGTTGGGATCGGTTACAAACGGATAAGACATTTGTCCCTTTTTAATACCATTAAGTGGTCAGCATCAGACATCTTCCTGTCAATTATTAAATCAGCAGATACATATTTAACAAAACGAAAGAAATTAAATAAATAAATTCATTAATCCTTAGCTGAAAAATTCAGGTTGAATTAAAATGAAATGAGGCTAAATTATTTATAAATATATCATTGAGTGACAAAATTATTTGTTTATTCGTTATTAAATTTTTAAATGAATTTCCGTTTCTAGTTCACAGTTGATTTCATTTTCCTTCGTATTATTCTATAAAAGGGAAACGTTATGGTTTATGTCTACAAACAATTTGCAGGAATTTGGCAGTGAATAAGTTGCGTGATGTCATACATGTTATTCTTAACAGGTCGTTGGTACCGGAATTTCCGTTACACCAGCAACTGCATTTTTCGAGGAAGCTTGTCTCGTTACATATACAATATACTCTTTTCTGATCGCATGTGTGTGTTTCTGACTTTCACAATATCAGTTCATTTTCATTTTGTTCATTTTGTTTCTCCATGAACAATCTACCGAGTTGCTAATAACCCATTCAAGTGCTTGATAATGTTCTACTTACGATGTAGGTACCTTTGTATTTGTCTATGTTTTATTTATTGCAAAATGTTTGTAAAAATGATTCGCTTGCAATACAATTTTTTTACAATATAGTAAATAGTATTTTACGTATAGTCGACTTAGTATTAGTTTATAATAAATTGAAAAATATTTCTTGTGGATTCTTCCATAATATTGTGCCACATTTTTATTCACGAAAGTAAATAGTTTTTTTTATTATAACTTTTAGAGCTTACAACTTAAAAAGTAAGTATCAATAAAAATTACGTGAAACCGTATTATTCGAGACATGGAACGGTCTCTGAAATTGAAGATTCATGCTATTTAGGAAACATTTACGAGTTCCTTCAGTTGATTTAACCATTGAAACATGAAAATGGTGTCTTTACTTCCAGTTACGAAAATGTTCTCGAGAGTGTGATTTGAAGGAGTTTCACCAAGAACATTTTTCGTTTTATTACCAGACACCAGACAGCAAATTGTGATTTTCCATTTCAAAATTCGATTAGTTTTGCATAGAATTCTTAGTAATATTATTTTAAGTTTTGCTATTTTTCAGCTCGAAAGGTATACGCTTTTTTCCTTCTTTATCAAACATTGATCTACTACCCAATAATCAGCCTTGATACTAGATATATATTTCGATTCTCAAAACTCTCAGAACTTATACTCGGGCTGAAGAAAGAATTGAGTCGAGAGTTAAGTAATAGTGGGATTAAGCAAGTAATGTAAAAACCTGTGAAGCACATAACACACCTAATATCGACTGTGTATTTAGTTAACGGTAAATTATACAACGGGCATGCAAAGAACGAAAAGAATAAACATATATAATGAGGTTTTGTGACACGTGCAATCAGTAATAGTCATCGTTCACCATCACGAGAAGCAATTAGCAATATAGAAAAAAACTTTCCCAGTTTCTTCCTAGATCTTAACAAACGTTTGATGTTCCGTTTAATAAAAATCTAGTATTTTCTTCAAGCTGATTGCATGTATATTTATTTATACATTAATCCATGAATAATTAGATTATAAATAGGTTAAAGATTCATGTAACGAAATTAACTAAGATATCATTGAGGTTAGGTTTTATAGTCGGCATTTTAAATTTCATCTTACGTAGCATGCGTAGATGTATTGTGACTGTATTTTATGTTTATATACAGGGTGTTCGGCCAACCCTGGGAAAAATTTTTAATGGAAGATTCTAAAGGCTAAAACAGGCATCGTTAAAAAGTTATACAAACATTTCTAACCTCACATTATATATTCGGAAAAGAATTTTTGTCTCGAAAATACGTAGGATTTCGGGGATATGTGTATTCACCAAAAATGATTGTAATTGACCCTCGCTACCAAAAATAATTTTTCCAGAACGATTTGAAATTTTTTAATTTTGTCGACAAAATCAATCTACTCGAATTTTTTTTTCTCGAAAGTACGTAGGATTTCGGGGATGTGTCTATTCATCAAAAATGATTGTAATTGACCCCTGCAACTGAAAATAATTTTTCCGTGAACGATTTGTTGTGATTTTTAATAACTTCTTAACGAAGCCTCAATCAACAAATTGATATTCTTGATTTTCGTCTTATTTTGGCCTCTAGAATCGCTCATGTAAATTTTTTCCCAGGGTTGGCCGAACACCCTGTATATTTTCACATATATATGTCTAATAAAAACTTTTAATATCAACAGTGATGATTGAAACTCACAAGATACAAGGAAATTGTTTCAGTTTGTAGGCGAACACGATTGATTTATAGATGGCAGTGTGATACAGCCTGATTTATGTGCTAGTCATCGAAAATTGTTTATGATTATTAATTTCAAAAATTTTACACAGTATGAAATTGGTTCCACAAAGAAAATTTTTATTAGGCAAGATAATAATAATATGGATTTAATATGTGTTATAGAAAGTCAAATTATTGCACATAATAACATCTTCTGTTTTTTTAAGTTCTATCTTCAATATTAAAATATAATGTATATTAATAGTGTATGTTCATTGCATGTCAAAATTATAACTTGATCGGAAATTTTTAGCAACTACAATATATGGTACAGTTTAAACCGTATAAATTAAAGAAATGGATTCGAAGCTACTGATTTTTGTAAATTTTGTCGAACAAAGACTCGCTATGTTAGGATAAATCATTAAATAGCGAAAAAGAATTTTAAAAAATTGAACGAAGACAACGATAATATGTCTATCTACCCTTAATGTAAATAGCAGAATGAATAAGTAAACAAAAGAAGTAAACGTACACAGGGTGTTCGGCCACCCCTGGGAAAAATTTTAATGGGGGATTCTAGAGGCCAAAATAAGATGAAAATCAAGAATATCAATTTGTTTGTATACGCATGAAAATTAAACTTTACATGGAGATATGGAATTGTGTGTATGCTGCTTTCGATAAATTGATCGAATCGGGTTGTCACAGTGACCAATATTATGAACAAATGTTTCTGTTTGTAAGGAATAAACTTACTAAAGGACTCGGCAAAGATTAAATGGAATAATTACACGGGATGTAGGAAATTGGACCACGCGTTATGGATTCCAAAGATCAGACTATATTTTCATCGAATGCGTTTGTTCATAAAATAGTTACATTCTCGCCACATATTTATACAATCTTCTACCGTGTAGTTTTTTGTTTTGTTTTCTTAGTCAGCCACTCTGTCTTTTCTTTCACGCAGTCTGTTTCTCACATACACTCATACACACGCATGTACGCTTTTCGCCGGAAAAAATACAAAATTTCTGGTTCGAAAGCACGTGATCTCTATGGATTCGTAAACAACATTATACAGAAGAAAAAAGAAAAAAAAAACAAAGGTCGGAAGTAATGAGTATCACCCTGAACAAGGAACCATAAAATGATGCACCCCATTCTCTGTTACGCTAAAAGAGAAAAACACCTAAATAATATGTAGAAATTAGTGAAAATCTTGAAGCTACGTTCAAAATTGTCCATCGAATACGTTCTTTATCGACATTCGGTAACAATAAACGGGATGCATCATTTCTTACAAGACGAACACATACAATTCTAACAATATGTACACGGTTCGTATACAGACACGTGTTTCGTCGGCGACACCAGACGCGTGATATTCAGCGCACGTGACTCACGCCTTAAATCGTCCCAACGGACGTACAATAAATTATAAATAATAATAATAATAGTAATATAAAGTTAGTTAATCAGGCCGTGCGCTGTAATACTAGAAACGGACGTGGCTTCGGTTATTGAAATTCGTCTCCGACGATCCCAACGCGTTTTCGTTAAGCAAATCGTCGGCATTAAAAAAAATTCACGTAATCGTAATGAATTAATTCTTTAGCTATTATCGATATCGGTCAAGTCATAGGTCCTGATAATACAAGACACCAAAAATATCTTGTGCTTTTTCTGTCGCTCCCTCTCTCTCACACATTATATTCCCTTTCATTCAGCTCGTCCAACGAAGGGAAGATGATGTCTGGCACGTGACGTTACTCGGTAAAAATAAAAGAAACAAAACACTCTTACATTGCAACTCTTTGCGTGTGAATGTTTTTGAAACGTATTCGTCGAATGCCTATAAACGTTTGCTGCATACAACGTACAAATAGGAGCTACAAAAGGTTAAGAGCTAAATTTCTGCTTTCGAGCGACAATTTTTACACTAAATACAAGTAACGGAATTTTCTCCTCGCGGTTTACGTTTGACCACATATCGTCGATCGTTCGGTCACAGTTTTAAAAACTGTTACTCATTCAGTTTTTGTCACTGAAAACAGAAATTACTGTGCTTTGCACACGTTGCTCTTTCTCTCTTTCTATCTGTCTCTCTTCCTTTTCCAGTGAGAATAATCGCAACAGAAAACTTTTCTAATCAATTTCGCACTAGTATTCCCCGTGCTCGGGTGACCTTTCTCCTAAAAAATAAAGACAGGAACAGCCTCTTCCAAATGCAAATAGCAGCGCATGAAATGATAATCCAATGTGATAATAATTATAAAAAAAAATAAAAAAAAAAAACAAAAAAAGAAAGAAACGTTTGTTGTTCAATGCGCCTACGAATGCTAAAAACGCTGTTTTCCTGTCGAAGTCGATCAGAAAGTTCTCCTGATGAACAACCATGCGAGTACGTCGATCCACGACGCTTCGATCCGGCACCAAGATCAACGACAAAGCTAGGACGAGGACTTGTGGTTCTTCCAGACCACCAGACTTTTATCTTCGGCTCCCCAAGTTGGTTTCAGGATCAGGATCACGAATCCTAAACCATCGTTTCTCGTTGCAACAATTTGCAAACTTGTTCCATCTTTATTTCGCGTTTGCTTCGGCTCCTTCCGGCGCTGGTAGCGGTATAGGCTTGTCAGAGACTGGTGCCTGTTTCTTCGATTTCTTGCCTTTCTTCGTCGTTTTTGGTGACTGCTTCACCTCGTCCACCTCCATCTTCTCCGTTTTCTCTTTTTGTTTTTTGTCGACTTTTTCTTTAGAAACGTTTTCCTCTTTCTTGGTTTCGTCGGATACAGTCTCTGGCTTCTTAGACGCACTCTCTGGCTTCGTCTCTTCAGAAACTGTATCTTTCTTCCTGTCAGAATCATCCTCTGGCTTCTTCTCTTCGGTGACGTTTTCCGTTTTCTCTTCAGGAATGCTCCCCTTATTTTCTTCAGAAACTTCTGTCTTCTCAAGTGTATTCACCTGTTCGGTGGTCTGCTGCACATCCATTGGCGTAGAGTCGGACTTCTCTACAGGAGCAGCGATGTCCATAGGTTCGGAAATCTTCTGTTGCTCATTGGCTTGATTATTGTCGGGATTTTTTATCTTTTCATTCGAGCTATCGTTGTCTTCGGACATTTTCGACGGAGACGATGGACCAGCTGGTAGAGGTATTGGATCGTTGGTCTGCGACTGTTCCTCCAGTTTCTGATCCACTTCCATGGACTCGCTTTGCTTGGGCTTCTGGACGTCATCGGATACTTGTTTCTCCGGTTTCTCGGGCGTCGTTTGTTGAGAAGGAAGAGGCGCCTTCGACTCCAATAGACTGATGGTTTCCTGTATGGTCCTTATCGCGTTTTTGCGCGCCTGTCGGACGTTATCTCTGCCCTCGGTCTCTATGTCGTCCAGTTTGATCAGCTCCCTGGTGAGCATTTCGTCGAGGTAGATGTACTCTTTGTCCGCTCTCGAATTTCTGGTGTACAATTTCACTTGCTCGGCGAGAGAGTCCACTTCTTTTTGAACAAGGGCTACCCTTTCCAAAGGATCCTTTGGAACGAAGGGTTTGGGCTTTGGTGGGTCTTGCTGTTGCTGTGGTTGTTGAGGCTGTTGAGGCTGTTGAGGCTGTTGAGGCTGTTGTTGTTGTGGTTGTGGTTGCTGAGGTTGTTTTTGCTGTTGTCTCGGTTGCTCGTGATGTTGTTGCTGTGGTTGTCTCTCGGCGTATTGCTGCTGTTTAGGCTGTTGGAACTGAGTTTGTTGTTGCTGTCGACGCGTGGGTTGCTCGTAAGCGGTTTGTTGAGAATAGAATGGATCTTGGAAGTCGGGCGACCATTGGTGGGACCTTCCGAACGACGACTGTCCAAAAGGGGACTGTCTCTGGAAATAAGGCGGTGAATTGAATTGCGTGGGAGAGGGTTCTCGTCTGAAATGTGGCTCGTCGAAGCTTCTAGGTAGTAAAGGTTCATCCCTGCCCTCGACGAAAATCGGTATGTGTCTGATGTTGCTCTGCTGCTGTTGTGATTTCGATTGTTGTTGCGATGGCGGCTGCGGCTGCGGCTGTGGCTGCGGTTGCTGCTGCTGCTGCTGTGGCTTCTGTGATTGCTGAGGTTGATTGTGTTGAGGCGTTATGTCTATCCTGGAGATATACCTCTGTCCCTGTGACTGTTGAGGCTCCTGGTTTTGTTGCTGCGATTGTTGCTGATTCGACGATTGTTTGTTTTCTGGCGGAGCAGACATCGAACGCTTCCCACGATTTCCTTTGCCGGGATTCTCCATGTTGTGGTGGTGTTGACCTATGTCCACCGTGTTACGCAGCCCGTACTGCGGGATCTGGCTCCTCCTGCTCGACTGCTCGAAATTTCGAGATCGATTGTCTTGCTGATTCTGGTTGGCCTCCGATTCGCCGTGAGAGCTGACACCACTCGCACCGCTGGCGGCGCTGCTTCCGCTCGCCTGACTTCTCGCGTCCTCGTCCGAATAACCCTGATAGTTGCTGTTGTTGTTGTTTCCGCCGTTCCCGGGGCCACGATTCCGGTTACGGAACGAACTGTGGAATGGTATGTCGTTTAAGAGATCAGCGAATTCCGGACGACGAGCCGCTAAATCGTCCAAGTGAGACCTAATGTCGCTGCGTCGACCAAAACCGTCGTCGTCGAACAGGAACCCCTGTAAAAGCAAAATGATTCTAGGTAAGATACACGATATTCAAAGTACAATTATTCATGCTAGACTATCGAGGATCTTGAGAACGAGGCTGCTTGTAAGCAATAAACGAGTAATTTTACCTCATCTCTCGTTCTCAGCATTTTATTTATTAACACTATTTCTATTTCAGTTTTCTGTGTAGGTATTTATTTCGATCAAAAGTAGTTTGAAGTTTTTGGTAGAAACAGTATTAATAGCTATTTTTGTATATCAACTAAATAATGCTATTTCTGTTCCACCGTCGAAGTAAAAGCAAACATTGTTTTGCCTTTTAAAGAATTAAAAAATATATATGCGATACGCTACAAGAAGTGCATAATAATTTAATCCTAAGAGCACAATTGTACATCACGGTCAAAATATCTAATAGTTTAGAAAAATGAAACACGATTCTTCATCGTGAAATCATCTCAAATATATATTACAGCGTAATAAAAAGAGTAGCAGTATCATTGATAGGAAGCAGATAACATTGTCTATGTTTATGAACAAAAATTTTATTCTGCACTTTTGACTTATTTTTTCACGAGGAATCGCCCCCTGTACGGTTATATCGCCATTGCCAGAACCGCCCTGTATACTCTGTAAGCCGCTATATTAAAAATAAAGCGACATCGATACGTAACTGAAAAAATAGCGACATCTGTTTCTCTAAATCTAACAAACAAGATTAATAAGAACGAAACGTGTAATGCATCGTTGAGTGTTCGTTAGTTCCGTGGGTGGAGCAAGTGTCCTTGTAAGTGGATCTCAATTAGTAGGTTGAAAAACCAGACTGAAAGTTGAAGTCGATGTTGTACCTTAAGTACTCTAAATCTGGGAGATCTGATTGAAGGGAGCCAAGCATGGAACGCGTTGCCAAGTGTACGTCAGACTCGACATTTAGTAACTATCGTACGAATCGAAGCTCCCGAGCTTACGAGTCGATAAGCTTCATCTAAAGTTGAGGATAGTACCAAGCATTGTTAAATCTGGGGTATCCGACTAAAAAGGAACAACAGGCGATTCGAGTCTGTATCTGGCTGATTTGATTAAAAGGAACAAAGCGTGAAATGTGTCGTTTGAGGAGTTCGTCGAATCTCGACGATATATCCAACGTGGTACTTCTGTTACGTCGCTTCAAGCTGCTAGCAATTGAGCATAATTTCCAACAAAATTGCGAAACCTTATCGAAACTATCAAGCCATGCAATAGCGAAATATTTATTGCTACATACGTGAACGCCGTGAAAGATCTGAAGTTACTTCACGAGGACCAGATGTGCGTGTTTCACAGCCTCGAAAGAAGAAAGGCGCGTTGTTGCTTAGCGCTACAGCGCCTAGATTCGCACTAGCTATTCACGCCGCTTCGTGTACAATGTATTTATGTGGGCGTTTCACTCGTGACGCTGTATATTACGGGTTTTACGTCACGAAAAAACTATATATAGGGCCGGCGCAACGTGCACGTATATGTACCTTCGAGTATGTATTTTTCCGGCTCGCCCACGTGAAATAATTCGGTCAAGCAAACCGTGAAACCACGCGTCCACAAATAATAATGATCATTCGAAAATCCATGAACAAACTTCTCTTTCGAGCAATATTTTTAAACGTCAATTACCCGCATAACACGAATGAGAACTTGACGCGCATACGAAATCGTTTTATTGCCATATCGTTCTGGACGAAATTGGACATTTGCGTTTAGAACGAAAAGTAAATTTTCCTCTAAATCATCGCCCAGCGGGTCCATTTAGACCCATGTAAACTGTTTCTTTCGGAGTCGTGAAGGTTTCGTTTTCTAAGTTTTGCCAGAGTCCAATAACGGATTTCTAATTATTCTGAACAATAATCAAAATAGACTTTGTCTGATTCTAATAGACAATGTCCTGAATACTGAAACAACGTATTTAAAATGGCACTTAACTATCAAATTCTATTAGTTACCTTGCTTCGGTAACCAATTCTAAATTATTGACTCAAAGTGTTGACCATCCCGTTCCAGTAAACGATACCCCAATTATAGGCTACTAAATGACTCCTAGATATTAGAGCATCGATTACTTAGACTATTTTACCGCGAAAAATGTTCCATAGATTTTAAAATTAGCGGCCGCTTTCATTCAGTAGCCTGGTAAAAACACTTCCCAGCACAACCATCTACCAATGCAGTAGCGAAAGACCGTCGTTCGAGCCGGGAACTATGAACACGTGGTTGTAATACTTCTGAAAGCAGTGAAAAGGCTTTGAGAGTTCTGTCTGGCCGGGAGCACAGAAAGCTTTCGCGCGTTTCTCGCTGCCTTTTAAAGGTGCACGCGCCACTCTGTCCCCTTATGAATCACTCACCGAACCGTTAATGTTACGTCTACTCGCACCTTTTTATTTCACTCCACTGTTTTCCTTTTGTCGTAGACTATCGGTTGTGTTTCGTGGCCTACCTATCAAAATTCTTTGTGTTTGTCGCTTACGACTCGCTGTCTACTATTTCTCATAAAAAAAAAAAGTTGCACAGTAATTCTTTTTCGCGATCTCATGACGAGAAGCAATTACTGGACAGCACGTTCAGAGTATCAAAAGCTAAATAAGGAGCGTGGGCCTTCTCGGGGACTCCTTTAAGATGAATCTCTTTCAGAGAAAGAACCTACTCGGAGAACGGATGATTCCTATCTGTGTCATTACACTTAGAATTGTCTTAAATTACGAAACTCTTGTTAGTTTCCTTTTCTACTGGGAACAGACAACGTCGAGCGCGTTAAAAGCTAAAAAAGGCGATCGAGTGAACGTGTAAGAACGAATCCACGTGGGACGCATTCAGTATCAGTGTGTTTTCTTACAGAGAATAAAGAATCGGAGGATTTAGTTAAGAATCGGTTACCTACTCTTAGGCTATCTCTTTCTCTGTAACAAAGCACGGCACAAAGACCCATTAACCCTTTTGCTCTGGCATACTTGTAATAAAATGCGATATCTGTGAATGGAACGCGTCGTTCGCGATCAATACGAGCCTACAAAGCGTACAGCGTACAACAGCATATCTTGGATAACTGCGAGAAACACAGGACCGAAGTCATGTATCTTGTCGAACGTAGAAAAAGATAAATGAAGGATAAATAAGAATAACACAATGTGAAAGTTATTTATTTTTTATTTTTTATTAATGGAACCTTTACTATTATATTTGTGAGGTTTTTCTGATTAAAATTAGACCAAACACGATATAATTTAGATCATATTTGCGTATTTAACCCTTCGAGTACTGTGCCGGAGTCACTTTTAACTCATCACTTTCTTCCAGGCACCCCTGGGAAAAATTTTAATGAGGGATTCTAGAGGCCAAAATAAGACGAAAATCAAGAATACTAATTTGTTGATGAAGGCTTCGTTAAAAAGTTATTAACAATTAAATTCAAAAATTTCAAATCGTTCTGGAAAAATGATTTTCGGTTGCGGGGATCAATTACAAATCATTTTTGGTCATTACATATACACCCGAAATCCTACGCCCTTTCGAGACAAAAATTCCTTACCGTAAATCTAATTAGGTGCCTACATTTTTCGACGAAAAAAAAAATTTCAAATCGTCCTGGAAAAATTATTTTTGGATACGGGGGTCAATTACAATCATTTTTGGTGAATAGACATACCCGCGAAATTCTGCGCATTTTCGAGAAAAAAATTCAGTACGGGCGGAACTTTAAACGTTAATAACTTTTTAACAAAGCCTCCATCAACAAATTGGTATTCTTGATTTTCGTCTTATTTTGGTCTCTAGAGTCCACCATTAAAATTTTTCCCAGGGGTAGACAAACACCCTGTATATCTCTATTAGTGAAATGTAGGTTTGAGTCAGAAATGACTCCGGCACAGACTGCAAAGTCCAATACAGGTTGGATTAATGAACAACCATAACTCATTCTTTTGGCACTCACGAATACGATTCTACACTCTATTAGAAGTAGATTAAAAACAAATTCTTGCCGATATTTGAGCCCAAGTCAAGTTACCCCCAGTAGTAGGGATGACTACTGTTCACTTATCCAATCGAAAATGACTCGCAATTATCCAAGCATTGCTGTATACTTAACGTTTGCAATATGCATTTGTTGTTTGTACATTTTGAGTACCACAAACGCTGAACCAATCTTCTTGGTAAACATACACTATCATCCTATCAACAGTATGGAAACAGTTATTCTAATAAAACACTCAGTAATATTATACACAAAATACTCAGTAATATTTCTTTCAATATAATTATATGATATTCTTAAATAAGACAATTTTGTACGTAGTAGTATTAACATTACTACAAATTATATTTTCCTAATTAGATAACTGTTTTCCTTAAATGCAGGTAAAAATCTATGGAAGACTAGTATTTTATAAGCATTTTGATTTATTCGTTATTCAAGAATTATATTGTTTGTTCCTCATGAATTACAAATAAATCGAATTTATTCGTAATATTTAAATTTCTTGTTCTAAATAACTTTTTCCCCAATATTGTTACTCGCGTTTACACCTCGACAAGATATAATGTTATTTATCTATATAACTTATGTTGTTATTTTGGTGTTCGTCCATCCTTGGGAAAAATTGCCACGGCTCATTTTAGAGGCCAAAATAAGACGAAAATCAAGAATATCAATTTGTTGATTGAGCCTTCGTTAAAAAGTTATTAAAAAATTAAATTAAAAAGTTTCAAATCATTCACGGAAAAATTATTTTTGGATCCAGAGGACAATTACAATCATTTTTAGTCAATAGACATACCCTCGTAATCCTACACACTTTCGAGAAAAAAATCCTTTACCGAAAATATCATTTCTGGCCAAAAATGTCTGTCTGAATTTTCTTGTGTATCTTTAAAACATCATAATTTCTGAACGGATTGAAGGATTTTAATGTTTCAAAAAGCAAATAACGCGTATTTTGATGTAGAATATGTAGAAATTCCAAAAATATCCGAAAACTTGCTCCTTGATCCCGTAAGGCGAGAAAAACCCCATAAAAATGGTTCAATTTTCAAACGGCCATAATTCCTACAATATTAGACAACTTTTCTTAAGGGCGTCAAACAAAATTACTAAAAATTAAAAACGAATTTTTAAGAAAAATCGACAAGGCAAATATTTTTCGGCGAAAAAAAATGTTTTCAAAAGGTTCTGAAAAAATTATTTTCAGTTACGGGGGTCAATTACAATGTTTGGTCAATAGACATACCCTCAAAGTCTTACTTACTTTCGAGACAACAATTTTTTACCGAAAATATACTGTGTGGCCGGAAATTTTTCTATAACTTCTTAACGAAGCCTCAATCAACAAAATAGTATCCTTGATTTTCGTCTTGTTTTGGCCTCTAGAATCTTCCATTAAAATTGTTCCCAGGGCTGACCGAACACCCTGTATATGTATATGTATACGTATACGTGTGTATTTTATGTACACATGAAATAGGGACCTCTACTTAATACATATTCCGCCTTTGATGAACGCGTCGACTCATGTTCTTCCCATCTTCCGATCTCGACGTTATGAAATGTATTAATTATTACGCGGTGCAGTTCCAGGAAAGTGCAGTTGCACACGTTTCACGCTTCGTGCTGAATATTCATCCATGGACGACATTCCTTGCGTTCCATGCCTTTTATGTGACTTTTTGCGATTTTATTGTCGCGCCACGGATCTCTCATCGCGTGCAACGTGACACAGTACACGTGGGCAACCGTGCAACAACCAATAACATACGCTACGAATGCATACGAGTATTGGGAATTCCGGACATTCCAAATCGATGATTTATAACGGAATGACGAATCGCGTTACTATTCGGGCAAAGTTACCGTTTTGACTTCGAAAAAATCCTTGATAGTTAAATTTTGCGCGAATATGTTATTAAGGGGGACATTCTCATTTAGAATTTAAAAAAATCAATTTCTTTTATTTCATTTCCAGAAAGGGTATGCCCTTGAAGATATTCCTATCGATGGCTATTGTTCAATTCGCATAATTAACAAAGTTATATTTCTAATTGACCGATTAACATCAAATTTAGAGGTCACCTTCAGCGCATGTTTGGCTAGTGTTTCATCTGAAACGATGAAACAAGAAAAAAACAATGCATACATGGTTCGCAGTCATTTAATATTCGGAACTTGATAAAGTAATATTACATAACCTAGATATATCTAGCCCTAGTATATCTAAACTGGAAAATTAAGCTATCTAGCACTGAAAGTTTTGTTTATAAATTGGTTCAGTGGTTTCTGAGTTCATAATAGACATATACGTATAAATGCATATAGATTCACAACATCCAAATTAATTTATATAATAGTAGGGACAGTGTCATAATCGCTTAATTTTCCGGATACAACGACATATACCAGGGTTTCCCGAAGTATGATACGTATATCAGCTGTGGTATGCGAGTCAAAAGTGGTACGCGTCGAGTGAGTTAAAAATACATATGATATGCAGGGTGTTCCATTATTCGTAGTGCAAATGGCGAGAGGGTGATTCCCCACGGTAAAATAACTTGAAAATATAAAATAAAATTTTTTCTTATAATGCTTCGTTTCCGAAATAACGATATTTAAAAATTTGTCGTACATCTGTACGATTGAATACGATTTGGCTGGCGCGCTGTTCATTACTCACTGTCTTTAATTATACTGATGTCTTATTCTTCATTTAAAAATTCTAATAAAATTCTAAAATGAGGATTAAAAATACTTCAGTTTACAATGAAAATTCCAAATGGTTTGAACGGTAAGTTCGGCGTGATGCGTATATGCGGCACGAAACGTATTATTTGTTTCAGTTGTTATGCAGGTTAGCGTGTAAACACGGGTTCGAGTAGGGAAAACTGGCGCTATAAATTTTTAGGGTAAGTTGTACCAACGGTTATGAGTTGAACAAGAATACTGCAACGATCATATTTGTTTTCAATACGGGAATCAATCACAGCATCGTCGACGTTCGTTTTAGTTCGTGAATTGTGTGGTGCGAGCAATGACCTAGTCGTGTGCCAGATAAGTAAATCTTTTTCAATCGTAATATTTTGGTCTACTTCGATTATTTAACGTAAAAATATTCTCATAGGTTGTTTACATACAGGGTGTTCGGTCACCCATGGGAAAAATTTTAATGGGAGATTCTAGAGGCCAAAATAAGACGACAATCAAGGATACTAAATTGTTGATTGAGGCTTCGTTAAAAAATTATAGAAATATTTCTGGCCAAAAATTATACTTTCCGTAAAGAATTTTCTTCTCGAAAGTACGTAGGATTTCGGCGGTACGTATATTCACCAAAAATTATTGTAATTGCTCCCAACAACCAAAAATAATTTTTTTAAAACGATTTGAAATTTTTTAATTTTGTCGAAAAATTTCACACCTTCTCGAATTTTTTTCTCGACAGTGGATAGGATTTCGGGGATGCGTATATTCACTAAAAATTATTGTAATTGACTCCCGCAACCAAAAATAATTTTTCCAGAACGATTTGAAATTTTTTAATTTTGTCAGTTTTGTACACCTACTCGAATTTTTTTCTCGAAAATGGTTAGAATTTCGGGGGTATGTCTGTTGACCAAAAATGATTGTAATTGACCCCTGCAATCGAAAATAATTTTTCCAGAACGATTTGAAACTTTTTAATTTCGCGGAAAAATTTAGGCACCTACCCCCTTTGTCGATCTTTGTTTTTCGTTTTTAATAAATTTGTTTGACGTCCTACGGAAATTTAGTTTTGTACTTTTTGTAGATAACTATGAGCTCCATTACCATACTAAATTTCATTACGATACGTTCACTATTATAGAAGTTACGGAGGTTTGAAAATTGAACCATTTTTATGAAGAACAACTTCAAGGAACAATTTTTCGAATATTCTTGGAATTTCTACATATACTTCACTAAAATACGTGTTGTTTTCATTTTCAAACATTAAAATCCTCCAATTCGTTCAGAAGTTATGATATTTTAAACATTTGCATGAAATTCTGAGGAAGCATTTCTGGCCAGAAATTATATTTTCGGTAAAGAATTTTCTTCTCGAAAGTACGCAGGATTTCGGGGATATGTGTATTCGCCAAAAATGATTGTAATTGACCCCCGCAACTAAAAATAATTTTTCCAGAACGATTTGAAATTTTTTAATTTTGTCGTCAAAGTCCATCTCTACTCGAATTTTTTTCTCGAAAGTACGTAGGCTTTCAGGAGTATGTCTACTCACCAAAAATGATTGTAATTGGCCCCCGCAGCCGAAAATAATTTTTCCGTGAATGATTTGAAATTTTTTAATTTAATTTTTTAATAACTTTTTAACGAAGCCTCAATCAACAAATTGATATTTTTGATTTTCGCCTTATTTTGGCCTCTAGAATCTCCCATTAAAATTTTCCCCAGAGGTGACCGAGCACCCTGTATATGTTGACTGGGACTAGTTGTTATTGCTGTCACAATTTGCCCCATCGTAAATATAAATATGAATATGTAGTTGCTATATTATAGAATGTAAGTTGCATACAGTTAATATAAATACTTCACGTTCGGTTGACACTGTGTAAAGTTTATAATATTTTTTAAATTGAATAAAAATGAGAAACTTTTCATATAAAAAATTTTTACATAAAAATTGTATGGTATGGAGGGGTTCGTAGTATGCATATAATAATTTTTATGTAAATGTAAGAATTTCAGAGATTTTTTTAATAGCATTGCATACTATCCTATTTTTAATAAAATAGCATGGATTTAGACAATTTTATTGTCCCCCAATACAAGGTCATTCGATAAAGGGTAACAGGCTGCAAAGTGACTTACATTATAAAAGATGCTCAAAGTGAAGTCCGTACGCGGTTATCATTTCCTAGTTGATTGTAGCACATGTTCATCACAAAACATTAAAAGCTATCGTGTACCAAGAGAAACCAACAACTCCACAAGATATGAAAGAAAGACTCACGAGAACATGTGCTACAATCAATCCGGAAATGATAGCACGCGTACGGACTATAGTAATCCAAGGATTGCAATGTTGCTCGACGCCAATGGGCATCACTTCGATGCATCTCTTATAATGTAAGTCACTTTGCATCCTATTAACTGTTACCGAATGACCTTGTATCGGAGGTCATTAAAATTGTCTAAACCCATGCTATTTTACTAGAAATAGGATATTATACAATGCTATTTAAAAAAGTGAAGATAACCTTGAGATCTTTGAAACTCTTTCACTTGCATAAAAATTGTTACTTGCATATTACGAGCCCCTCCATACCATACAATTTTTATACAAAAAGTTGGTTCACTCTCTATATGCAATTCTAAAGGGAAAAACCATATACGGAAAACGTTGTCGTGAGGCCTGGAAACGAGCCTAATACGGTCGAGAGGTTAAGATAAACGGGAGAAAATAAACCGTGGAGTCGACAAATGGGTCGCGATTATGTTACATTTTTTTATTCTTCCTCTTTTTCTTGTGTGTTTCACGAAGGGGACCACGCGAGAGCCGCGTCCTCGACAAAGAGAGAGAGGGAGAGAAAGAGAGAGAGATCGAGGAGAAACCTCTCCGTTAGTTTATTATTAGCGTCAACAACGCTTGTGTTTTGGAGGAACGAGCCTCGCCCGAGGAGAGCGTACTTGCAGAAGCATTCCCGTCTAAAGTTGTGCGTGCTCGACTAAATGACACGAGCATATTTTATCTCGATAAAAATTTTCAATGTCAAGTTAAAGATACAAAATATTTTATCAATCATTCATCATAATAATTGTCATAATAGATTATTTTTAACTACTTATTTCACAATACATGCATTCGTATATTCCGAAGACTCGCATAAATGCTCATTACAACGATATTGCAATTCTAAATATTCCCATTTATTTGTAATCATAGTTGTAATTATTAATTTAAATATACTTTATTAAGCTCAAGTATAAAAACAGCGCCAACTGTACCTTACCTTGTACGTATTTATGCGTATCGTTTAAAACTATTTTTTCCTGTATACGTTATGTAATAAAGATATTAATATTGTTATGATCATTCGAACCATCCGAACAATGGTAAAAGTATCTTTTGCTCAATTTTCTATTTAAGTAACGACACGAGTAGAAGAACGAAACTTTCAACTGCTTACATCTCAAAAAGGAAGCCTCTGACTAAGTGACCTAGAAATTTTTGTTCCCTTTTAATGCATAGAATTTGTATTTTTTGGCATGAACCACAATTTTTTAAAGTAATTTTAAGACTTACGTTTACACAAAAATCAACCCACTTAAATATAAAGCCTACAGTGTACATAGAATTTTTTAATTCTCAATATTTAGACAATCCTACACGCGCGTGATGGCTTATTAATTTTATTTTACATTTTTGGACTATTTTCTGTCCGAAAATCAATGTTCATTATCTGTAGAAATCTGTGACCACAAAAATTCAAAAATAAAAAGTAACAACAATCGTATAATGTTTAAAGACTGTTTGCTCTGTATTTTTCTACATTCCCGTATTAATATATTTACCGATTTCCGAAAAAATACAAGGCGCGTATAAAAAATTCTTTTCATTTTCTGGTATAGAGCAAATTTTGGTGAAAGCGAGAAGAAATCTACGACTCGACCGGACCAATGTTCCGTGGCATCGAAAAACACGTCACTCCTCGCGGATTCTATTTCTAACTTACACGCGATCTCACGAACAACCAAGAGAAGGTCGAACGAACGACCGGCGACGTTACACCGCAGAAACGAGTCCAATGATACGCATGAAGAGATCTCCGTCGATAGCATGAAAAAATGTAACGAGTGAATTTTCGATATAGCAGGCATTTATGTTAGGCGAGAGAAATATTACGTCTAAATCCAAATTTAATTTTTTATTTGATATGGAGTTATATCTCAAAACTGACAACACAAAAAATAATAAGGTGGTTATAGCTATCAGTATAAACAGTTCCGAAATTTGGTGTCGAAAACCGTATTCACACGTGGATCGTACTGTTCAGTACAATAAATGTTCATGTATGCACGGACGTATCAGAATTTTTTGATGTTTAACAATATTGGTAATTGACCGAAAATCTACACTTTTAATCCCTCAATTTATTTGCCTTATTGACGTGTATACACGCACATTCGCATGAGCGAATAATTTTGTAACTCACTGTATGTGCCAGTATCCTTGAAAAGATTAAGACGACAGTGTACCATCGATTTTTCAACATTGCAGGAATAATAAGATTTATTCCAAAATACTTGAATTTAAATTATCTTTAAAAGTGAATTCTGGTTATTTCAAAATGATGTCCAGACTCGTGTGTAGAGTACGCTTTAGCGCAGTGAATGCGACAGTCTTCCAAAATGGGCACACGCAATTTGTACATTTCTAATAATCTATATCGGTATAGCTATGTATATCTAGTAAGGGAGTTTAACGAACATTAGTTTAACAATGATTGCTGAATATAAAAACCATCACGTTTCTGTAAAATTATAACTTACTATGGAAGCGAATCGAACGATCTAGAAAAGTCTGAGCGGAAACATCCGCATGGATTACTAGGGATCAGAGATAAGTCTCTATTATCGGCTTCTATTATCGTTAAGTACGATTTCAATCGAACGTTGAAACTCGTTAATTAAAAATACGTGTTTAATCATACAGGTATCTCTTAGAAGATTATTTCCGTATCCATGACACGTTTCACGTAAACGAGGGGACTGGAAAAAAAAATATGGCACCACTTACACGGAACGGACGGTCCAAATCGATCGGTTCTCCGAATTCGGATGCTTTGTCCAAGATGACAGGCGAGTCCATTTTGTGGACTCTTTCGATCCGTGCCTGCTTAATAATACGTGGATTCCTTTTCTGCCTCTGTGTTCTTTAATAGTCTGGCTTTTTCACACACTTAACGGCCCGTTGCCGTTAAGAGCTCTCTGCAGGTTAAGGTATTGTTTTTTTTTTCACACGTTTTGCTTGTTTATTCAGGGGATCAGCAAAGAAGCTCGCTAAACTGTGCCGGCGTGGTTAACAAAAAGCCGAACAAAAATTAAACGTATTGGCAACACACTCGTTTTTTTCTAAGGGTCTGTCAATGATTACCAGAAGAGCAATGCGTGACAAAGTCGTTTTAGTCCAGCGCTTCTTCGTTCGATCTTCTTTCTTCCTGCTTAAATTTCTTGTTTTCCTTTTCCTTGTATAGGATGGCCACTCGTGTGTCACTCGTCTCTTTTCTTAGCACTATCACACACTCGCGTATCAAAAGGTTTTGTATTCAAAAAAATTGTTCTTCTCGAGAATATCGAAAACGCACGTCTTCACACACTGCTTTCAGGTCGATAGTGAAACTGTCAGCGCGCGGCCAGAGCAACTTAAATATATATTTGTTGGGTGGTACGTTTGAAACCACGTGATTACCGAGCCGAGCATAGTCGAACGTTCACGGAAACGGCCGAAAGAATACGCGAGAGTATGCTAGAATGTTCCGTTCGTCTCTTTGGTTCTTTCAAGAAACCGTTTATTTTCTGCTTATGTGCATAACCACGCGATGTTTACAGTGAACGGAAAATAATGATTGAATTTATCGGGTGTTTGAATATCTGTATGGATAAATGCTAGAATCGCTCGCATTCGTTAGAACTTGTTAGAAATGATGTTGTAGTCGTTAAAATTTGCAAAGATGATAACATTTTTCCTCGACAATGACTTGCTACCATTATTGAAATAAACACAATACATATTTTTAACACTTTTTATAAAAAAATATTATATGTACGATTACCCATTTCGATTCTGAATTTGCGATTAATAAATAGAATTATAAGATTGCATAACTGTTTGAAGTACACGATAGACACACGTGCAGTATTTAATATCGAAAATGTAATTGTTTAGTTCGTTTTAAAGCCGGGTTAAAGTATTTTTCGAAGGTGATTCATTGCTTCTACCAACTTCGGTCGGTAGTGTCGAGTTTTTCCTTGTTTTCTTTTTACAATCGGCCTGGTGGCAAGGCTGTACTCTGGACTTGTTTACCTATATCCTTTTATAGTAAGCTCGAATACCCTTCGTTCGTATTTTTATTCGAAAAATTGGACAACATGGTTTCTCTCGATGCTGCCTATAATCGTTATAAATCGTCACTATAAATAGACCACTGGCTAAATATAAATTTATTATCGCGTTATGGTTTTTAAAAATAGTATTACGACAAATGGAGCTTAATTTTTTTAAATTTAATATAATCATGAATCATCGAAGGTGTATTATTAGATCACGTCTGATTCAAAGATACCATCGCATCACGAAACATATAGATTACGTATTGCGCCCGCTAAAAATTCAATCGAATGATTAACAAATAAAAAAACTCATGCATCAACGATACGTATTTTTAGAAGCGCTCAAATTACGAAATAGAATTATAGCGAATCTATATACAATACCAAGAGTAGGCAACAATTTTAAGTGGAAATTGAAGAGCATCGAATGCACAGAAAGTTATTAAAGCTATTACATACTGACAAAAAAGCATTGAATAGAATCTCGTCAAGAGTTCATCTTTACCGCGAAGAATTAAAAATAGTTTTACGTTTCATCTGTTAACACTTTGACGGCCACGCTATCCATATATGGGCGACAGGATTTACCATTATGATACTAGAAAAATTAATTCTCAAGTTACGACGTCAAAGGAAATAAGTTTGAATAGAATTTGTGAATTTTAACAAGGTTAAGAAAATAACTACTGAAACAAATTTTAGGTTATGTAGCTTACAATGGTCTAAAATCAACAGTTTACTTTTGCAGAATATTATACGGTTTTCATCTGGCAGTGAACGTGTTAAGCAGGCATTTGAGGAAGCATTTTGTCGCTTGATCTTCCAACGTCAACTTGGCCTCTAGATCGATTCTCGACTGTATTACCAGCAAAGTATGAGGTCCGCCATTGAATATTAGTCACACGATCAAATTCTGGCCCGATTCCAGACTCTTCTGCTTAAAGTGAAAATACGTGTGTGCAGATCGAGTGGCCAGGTAGACACGTTTCACGATCAAGACGTTGCGTTGTGACACGGCAATAAGCCGAGACCTTGCTTGATCCTAACCTAACTTCCACAACAACTGATGTCAGATTTTCGACGTATTAATTCCTATGCTACATAGCAAATGTTGTCGGTAGTATAGTAGAAGCAAGACTCTGACCTAAAGAATTTCATGACTAGAGCCCTATAAATATCCGGAGATAAGCAATCGACAGTAGTAGCGGATACGAGGAACAAACGAAGGGGGGGAGTTGAGACTACAAGGAATTTAGCACAGCCCCATTTGAGCACAAAATGTTTATTCGTTGTTAGACGTTGAATAATCATTTAAACTTTAATATTTCTATTTTTACTTATTATTTCTAAGCATGAGGTTCTTGCATATTTTTCGCAGATTTTGCAGATTTTTTATTAATCCCCTTACCTCCTCAGCTTTTTTTAGATACGTCACTGATCGTCAATTAATTTAGCAAAGTCGCACTGTGTCGATTATAAGTCGAGTATCTTCTACGCAACTGCAAGTGGCATAATGATATTGTGTACATTCTGTGGCTCGGTTATGCCACTGAGATGTAATTAATGAGATATAGGAACCGTCAGATGATACTCCGTGACTGGATAGACGCCAAGTGCAGTAGGAACAAGGTTTTATAATCTAATCGACGATTTTAAATCGCTTTTCAAAAACTTCCTCACCTTTGAATACCATTTCGGTAATTTATTTGAATAGAATTTGTACAAAATTTTTAGTTTCGCGTAGTAAACTTTAATCGTGTTTGATACTTCCTGAAAGTATTTTATATACATATTATAAGATAAATTGTGGCAGCGTAGCGTGGAATTGGTGCAACTGATCAATCACTGATGGTGATGACGGATCGATCCGTGCCGTTTAATTGCGGTAATTGTCATTGCATAATCGTAACAAGAATTACAGGTCATTTTAAAAATTGAATAGCATTACACGCCTCGTTAACGCGCCCTGCCCATTAACAAGATTCGTTCCATATATTTTTAAATCCATTCGTTGCTTCTAATAAAATTATGTCAAATAATCGCTTTTGATTTTGAAGAATTTTGAACACGTTCGTGTGAGTCAAATGATCTTCACGGCTGTTTTTGATTATTAGTAATGATGTGTTGTTCGGTAGCGATGCGCGGGATATTTGCGAACTACTCAAGGATCTCTCGAACTTGAACAACGTTTTATATACATACATGTTCATACATATGATGAATGTTTTCAAAAGAAACTTGACAATAATATATGCTCTATTGTATTTACGTATAAAAATACTATCGTACGAACACCATGGAATAGAAGCATTAATAAATTAGTACAGAAAGAAAAAATGCTTATCGGTTCAAACTCGAAATCTCTGAATATACAGGGTGTTCGGCCACTCTTGGAGAAAATTTTAATGGGAGATTCTAGAGGCCAAAATAAAACGAAAATCAAGAATACTAATTTGTTGATTGAGGTTTTGTTAAAACGTTATAGCAACATTTCCGGCCAGACAGTATACTTCCGGTAAAGAATTTTTTTCTCGAAAGTACGTAGAATTTCGGGGATATGTGTCTTCGCCAAAAATGATTGCAATTGACCCCCGCAACTAAAAATAATTTTTTTAGAACGATTTGAAATTTTTTAATTTTGTCGAAAAATTTATCCACATTCCTGAATTTTTTTCTCGAAAGTGCGTAGCATTACGAGGGTATGTGTATTAACAAAAAATCATTGTAATTACCCCCTGCAACCAAAAGTAATTTTTTTAGAACGATTTGAAATTTTTTAATTGCGCCAAAAAATTTCAGCACCTGCTCGAATTTTTTTCTCAAAAGTGCGTAGAAATTCGGGGGTATGCCTATTCACCAAAAATAATTGTAATTGACCCCCGCAACCGAAAATAATTTTTCCGTGAATGATTTGAAATTTTTGAATTTAATTTTTTAATAACTCTAGAAATCCTCATTAAAATTTTTCCCATGGGTGGCTGCACACCCTGTATAAGAGCTGTCGTTCTGAAAGGTCCCGGTGACCGATCGATATGAAATCTAGCGAATGGGAAGATGGAGAGGTACGGATCTTAAATATAAAATATTAGATTCCGGTATTTAATAGTTTCCAAGATGTTAGGTTAGGTTTGGCTATTTTTTATTTCGCCGAGCGGGGACTGCTTACGGTTCAGAATGAGTGAGACACTATACATATTTACGTTAGATTTGTATAGTATATTGCAAACTAACATTTTCCGGGCCAATAAAATTAAAATTTGACATAAAAATCCATTTTCTGTAGGACACCTTGTAGAAAAATGTATCCAGGGATCGAATACATATGTTATTACTCAACATTACCGTAATTATAGTGTATCTAGTAGCGAAACTTAATCATTTTTGGTCATCGAAATTAAAATGTAATGCAGCTTGAAAAAAGCGCGTAAATTTTAAGCGGAACACTCTATAGAAACTTAGGCTCGATATTGCTATGCGTCATGAGCTATTCAACAGTTGAGGACGATACTATTCCAAAGAATGACGGTTGTATTAGTGACGTCTATGCTATGTTCATACAGACAGAATTCAATATATCGTACGGAAAGTTTTTTTATTAATATCTCGGAAACTATTAATTACCCGAAGCTGAGACTTTAGATTTCGGCCCTCTTCTCCCCTCTCCCCTTCCCACCCCCTTCCCCTCCAAATCTTGTAACGATCGGCCAATGGGGCCTTTCAGAACTTCATCCATATAAGGTTAATATACATATATATAAGGTTACAGTTAAATCGGTGACCCAAAAGTCTTCTCTACTCTCCTATTTCTATTTTTATTGTTTCATTCCTATGTTACAATTGTATGTACAAGTAAACTATGTATAAATTCAACGATGTTTTGACAAACTAAAGTTACCTCTGAGTTTTACGTATTACCAACACCACTTACCTAATAACAGAACGATCGAGCACGTGCTACACACTCGAAAAATATCAAATTACCGCGCTACAATTGAAAAGTATTATTGCAGCGATGCCAGTGAAACGACGAGTACAATTTTTTAGCAATCTTAAATGTTTACTTCACGGTCTACAATATATAGGAAACACAAATCGTGTCGCCACACTTTAACGAACATGTCAATTCATGCACAAGCAAAAACATAATGATAGTTCGTTCGACAGATGACTCACTTCACGTTCCTAACGAGATAGAGATTATGTAATGAATCGGTAATACATCAGCAAGCTGCCATCTGCAGATTCCGTGAAATTCCAAACGTGAATGCACAGCGCTTCGGTAGTCGTGAGCACGAGAAAAAATTAGGTGTATCTATCGATAGATCACGCTTCAGAATACTTGCGAGTATGCAATACCTTTAATTCCATTTATTAGATATTTCAGATTATCCGTTTAGACCTACTTACTGTTCATCGATATCGACAAAATGCCAGAATCTTCCTAGACCGTGAACTACACGAGAAAATATACCTAAAAATCTTTTAATATTCTAATATTAAAATCTAAATCAACTAACTCTCCACGGTGATAAAAACGTTTAATTCAACGAGCCAAAGAATACTAAATGAAAGTGTGATTGCGAGAAACGTCGTAACAATTGCATACCGACGATTCTCGTAATTCAAAATAACCCGTACACAGTGACTCACATATTCGTTCAATTGATGCTAAATTTTTTAATTTTGTTTGTCTTGTTTCTTAACACTTATAGCATGATTATCGATTGCAGCATGTTTGTTTACATCACAGACGAGGTATACGAGTAGACCTTTCACCTTATGTACTTTCGTGGCCCAATCTGACTGCCATACCGACCTGAAAATTCGGAGGTGCTTTTAGCGACCTCTTCTCATGGATGGCGGTCAGTTGAGAAACTATTCACTGAATTAATATTCATGGGCAGCAGCTATAGTGCTGCGTAAACACATGTGACTTGACTATAGAACGGATTAAAAAACGCAACGACCATGACACCTACAATAGTGAATATATTTCAATGAAATTTTTTTCTGAAGTAGAGCTCATGGGTACCTACAAAAAAGTATTAGACAACTTTTCTGAAGGGCGTCAAACAAAATTACTAAAAATCAAAAACGAATTTCTAAGAAAAATCGACAGGGGGTAGGTGCCTAAATTTTTTGACGAAATTGAAAAGTTTCAAATCACTCTGGAAAAATTATTTTCGATTACAAGGGTCAATTTTAATCATTTTTGGTGAATACACATACCTCCGAAATCTTACGTACTTTCGAGAAAAAAATTCTTTACCGAAAATATAATGTGTGGCCAGGAATGTTTCTGTAATTTCATTTTCTGTCTTACTTCCTCTTGTGTTCATTTGTGTAACCTGTTGGTAATGTTGCGAGTGATACGAAAATGGTAATGAGAGTCTAGAGCCCTATAAAAATGGGCCGAAAAAATACATTGGGTGAAAGGTCTATTCGTATACCTCGTCTATGGTTTACATCTTATTGTGAGTATGTTTACTCGTATGGCCTGTAGATAGCAGTCCCGTCGTTCAATTGTGTCAAACACGTTAAATTCCTTTGAAATAATATTGGACAAATTAAATAAAAAAATACGAAATTATTTAATTTATCGATGATAAATAAGCTGTCAATTTATAATCATTACATATTAAGTAAAAATATATTAATGCATTTATTTCCAAATTATCTTCATTCTTAGTGTATAAGAACAACGTTTTCCAAGTAGAAATTTAGTAAACATTGTAATGTATTAAGTGACATTCGCTGTATGTGAGTCATTGTATCTTATTGATTTCATCGCTCTACAAGTATCTATGGATGTACAAAAATATTGCGGCACACTCGTGTCACACTTTGCAGAACATGTAAATACATACATACTTTCAGAAAGCATGATTTTATGTCACTGTACGACAACGAATAACAATTAAAGTAACAAAAGGTCACAACATAAAAATTATAAGCAAATCGATTGTTCAATTTTCTGATTGTTCGATCGCTTTGATACAAAATAATGTTGCTAATGACGTCGAAGAAGTACGATTTCTTCCGTGATGAAGATAAACGAACCTCTTGCGTAACACTGCGACGAAACGAATCGTAAAACTACCGCTTGAGCTGCTCGAACTCGTTACACGGAACGACTGAAAGCATTGGCATCAAGGTGGACGCTAGTTTTGAGGTTAGGCGTAGCGTGTCCTACTTTTTAACAAGAATGGCGGATCTTGAGCGATAAAATTGATTCGGTCATTTTTTTTCATCATATTTTTGAAATAAAAATGCATACGAAACAAATTATATTAATACTAATAGTGTTAATATAATTAACTAATAAGTGTTAATATAATATTAATTATATTAACACCTACAAACATATACATGTAAACACTGCTGATACTAACTCTATGCAATCTAAATTAACATTAGAAGAACGTAGATAATTGCTCAACAATTTTATACAACCATAATGAAATATTACTGAATATTTTTATATTTATCAAAAGCTAAGTAAAGCTTGATATTTCAAAAAAGTTTGTCCATATTTAATTCCTCAGAGACAAAATTTGTACTATCTAAAAAATTCCTTGTTATTAATCTCCATATTCTAGGAGCTACAGTAATTTAAATAAAGTCATGTTTCTGTGTACAATTTATAAAAAATGTATGGTTGGCAAAATTTTAAACTAGGAACTTATCTATTTCCGCGATTCTCATTTTTATCGATCGAAAACCGAGTAAGATCACATAGGAGGTATACGAGACTTGATTTTCAATTTATTTTTCTTTATATAAATATTTAAAATAAGTTACAAAGAAAACGATAAAAGAATAAAGCTAACGAAAAAGAATGTTGATTACGGTTTATAAGTCTAAATAGACATGTAATTAAAAAAAGTAAAATTACACCTACAAAGAACGAACTAAACTTCTGCTTTCCTTGACTTCTGTTTTCAAGATTAAAATGAGAAATTCAATGAAAAACATGTTTTCATCGAGAAAAACACTGGTTCAGAGCCAAAAAAAAGGAAAATATTTCATCGTTTTAACATACCGTGTTGCCATCTAACGGTGCAATAAGCAAGTTAAAAATACAAAACTACACTGTTGTGCAACATCTTTACCATACTAGGGTATATCTAGTATTTTCTATAGTAAATAATTTTTAATTAGAAATAAAGCACCAATTTTTTGTTATTGAAAAGTAATTTAAAACATTATCAAGCTATTATGTGTACTATTGCATGAAATATAAATAAGCTAATTTCAAACAAAAACAGTACGCTGTTTCTACATAGAGACAACATTTAGAATTTTCAATCTTTACATATCTCGTTATACAAATTTTTCAAATTAGTATTTAAAACTCGATATTAGTTTGAAGGACACCTAAAATTGATGTTATTAAGGATTCTATTAAGGATTTCTTTGTTAAGAAAATCCTTCCTAAAATTGGAAAAGCAAACTTGACGAATGGAATCGATTGACCGAATTGTAGATCGTATTCTTCGGTAGGAGTATCCCCATCAAGTCGAGTCTTCGAGTTTACTCCTCGATTTCATCCACGGCGTCTCGATCACTCGCACGATCATCGATAATGACGATCGATGATCTACGGTGATCGATAGTATTGCCAGGAGCGCATGAGATCCGAGGAGGTTGATCGACCGCCGCTTACCAAGTACTCCGACGTTTCATGACGTCACTGGGAGTATGGCAGACCGTTTCTCTTACAGGTAGCGATGGGATCAAACATTAATACGAACTTTGCGAATATCGATGAATTAAATACCTAAATAACAGTTTATTAGAATTAAATAGTATAAAACTATAATTAAAAACTAAAATTAAATAGTATACATAACAATGTCAGCATATAGGCTGCACCGTCACGCAATTGGGACATGTTATGTTTCAAATTTGGTAAAAGATAGAATAGAAACTATGGAGGAAAGAATGGTACGGTAATGTATCATTGTTTTCTAGCAGAAATAATGAATAGTAATACAACTGCTAGTGAAGTACACGTGTACTCAACTAATATCCAAATTCAATTTAATCAAAAACAAAGCGTTCGATGTAATTTTGTTATTTTGATTTTCGTCTTATTTCGAGTCGTAGGATCTACCTGACCAAATTTGTACCATGAATTACGACTCATCCTGTTTAATCTATCGAGAAAGATGGTACCATTCTTTCACGAGAAGGTACAGCGTGTTTACATCCCCACTCCTGTCGCAGTCCGCTGACTCACAGGTATTGGTCGAAAACGGTGACGTAGATCGGTGATAGCCAATCGGCGGACTGCAGCAAGAGTGGGGATGTAAACACACTGTGCGGTTCTGTGCCTTCTTCTCGTGGAAGGACGATGCATATGTACTACAATTCCCATATTGGTTAACACGTTGACTGCCGCGCGCATTTTACGTGGTTTGCCCATGGCGCCGCGCATTTTTACTATTTACACGGCGCTGTAACCAAGTCGAGTGCCGGCCACCGGTGACCCCCACGGCAGTTAACGTGTTAAATGTTGAAATTGTCCCAAATAGTGCACAAAGAAAATCGTTTCTTTCCCATTTTTTTATCGATAGTTCGAGGACGCGGACCACCATTGTATCTCCGTAGTCCTCGAGTTGATTGTAAGTGATATACAAGGGAGTGGCGGTAAAAGCTAAAAGCTTCGCTCGTTAAAAGCTCCAAATGTCAAGGTATCCATCGATATTAAGACTAGAACTACCAACAATTATGGTATATTTTTTTTTGTACCAAAGGAATTAAAACGATAGATACTCGAAGAAATGTATAATGCAATGGAAATAAATATTCATTCTCTTATAGAAAACTACGGTTTTTTAGAAACCCAGTCGAGTAAATACTTTTTATTAGAAACAAATTTTATTAGAAATTACGAATGGGTCATTTTGGCCACTTCGGTAGTTCTAGCGTTAAAATCTGAGCCTACCTTCGTACACTTCTTACGTCCATATACATAATAACATAACTTTCTTAATTTTAACTTTTTCTAATTGAAATTCTTTTTAACATATCGGTGAGAGTTTTCTGATCAAAATGAGATTAAACATGATATAATTTAAACAACATTCACTTATACTTATACTTTACAATATAATAAAGTATTTTTAATTTTATTTTTCTTTATTTGAAAATTTTATAACATACTGGTCAGAATTTTCTGATTAAAATAAAATTAAACACGATTCTCACATTGTTCGTCGAACGTGGACTTACTCTCTATTTTCATATTGTCCAGCGAATGTACGCTTGTCAATCTACGATGTCCATCGAATAGCGTACTCCGTAATGAGTCAAAGGTGACTCCGGCACAGTACTCGAAGGGTTAAATACGCAAATACGATTCAAGTTATATCATATTCGACCTCTTTTATTGAAATTTTATGTAATGCATACTCATTTTACATGTGTATAACGTACATCGTTAGTGTTGTAATTACATTTATAAAAATATTGATTCAAAAAAGACTGTGTAAGATAATATAAATTACGAAACAAATTTTTAACTGGCCAATAAATTACACCAAAGAATAGCATGTACACATTTATTCGCGCGTGATTCGCTGTACAGTAAAAACGTCTCTCGATTACCGCGAGAAGGTGCTTCTTGGAAATAGTGCAAGAATATCGCTCGATTGCGGTAATGTTACACCGACGCTGTCATAACTCATGTACGATCAAGGAAGTACAAGATAAAGAAGCTATCCAGCTAGCACCGTATGGAAAATTTTATTTTAAGAATAAGGTAAACTGTGCTGATAATGCCTCGCTAATGAAACTACTAATTTAAAAGCATTTCTCCTCTTATACTTCCTCGAAGTGCCCGTCGTCAATTTTGTCATTGACACGTAACACCTAACCTCAAAATTTTCGTAGCATGATTCACAACAGTCATTAAGATGCATCGTGTGGAAAATGACACCCCGAATGTGCTCTCTTTCTCTCTTCCAAGAACTACGAGGCTCACCCTTGATTATCCCTTCCACTTTCTCTGGCTGAGCGTCATTCATGAACCGACGGCATTCCTATCTTCTTCGTGGTCTGTTCTGCGAATCGTCGAAGGGAAAGGGCCAGGCCATGCGTTAGGAATTTCAGAATCCAATCTGATATATCATACATAGAATCAATCACGAGAGCCTTTGTACACTCGCAAAATTTCCTGTAGGTATCTAACTTAATAAAAACATTTACATTTCATCAACTAGAGATGGCGTGAACTGTTACTTTTGAATCACTCGTAATTCGATCACGTTCATTTCCAATCATGGTGATTTTTCACAGTGATTCGTGATTCTTCGCGATCGCTTTTGATTGGTGGGGAGCGATTTTTTCACTTTTCATGAATTATGTCCTTAGACTGTATTTGTATTATATTATAATATGGTCTAAAAGCAATGTTGACATCATTTTCTTATTAGGAGAAAGAAAAGGAAAAATTAAAAGTGATAAATAGATGTAAGTATAAGTTTTATTTCTCATTGTTTCAACATACGTTTCATGAATGTTCGTGTAACTTATTTCTTTATAATACAAATATATACAATGTCATATTAATGTATAAAAACGTATATAAATGTGTAATATGTATGTTTTCATATAAATGAACATAAGAACTTTTCATTACTGATGATTTTATACCTTTTCTTATTTTTAAAGCGAGTGTTTTACACCTAAGCAATACTTCTTTTTCGTGGCAACAAACTTATCATTTATTTAAATATTCGACTGAAACAATTTAACATTTGAAATGTACAAAATATGCAATTAAGCAGCCTTTTTCGTTGCTTAGACTACGTTACAATACAATTTAAAGGGTATAGCCGAATAAGGGGGTTAAATGTGCCCTTGAACCGACGCATTTGCAATTCTTTGAATTTCCACTGAGGGGAGTTAGCGTAACACTAACGATCACAGTTAACGTGAACCGCTACTAAAATGCCATCTTTCGGATCACGGTAGTGAATGGAGTTTAATCACGAGCGTGATCGTGATTTTGTGATCACTGTGATAAATCACTGTTAGTGATTTTGCACGCCATCTCTACTATCAACGAATTGTTTATACTCGCATATTAACACGCAATAACCATGATCCGCGGCAAAATATATTTACATTCTTCCGAAGTAAATTAAAAAAACGTAAATTGGTGATCACAGAAATCTTCATACACTCGAGTGATGACACATAATTGTCTTGAACTATAAATACAGACTTTCGGCATCGTAGCTTCAATTAGAGTGTAAAACGGTCTCGAACAGCTTGTAATAATTACTTTTTTATAACATATAATATACAATATGTCGACAAGAAAGGAAATTCGTTTACATGTTTGCAATTTAGTGATACAATTACGGAATGAGAGAAAATCTTATAAATATATAAATTACTAATATTGTTAAAATAAGTCGTGCAACATAATATAATCGAAAAAATTTTAATTTGAGGCGTATACAATAAGCCTAGATCTGGCTGTACAACAAAATTAAACGCTCGTGATATATTCGTACTACAGTTCGTAAAGTGAAAAATAATTCAAAAATTACTGCACCAAAATTAACGTAACATATTTATATGTTGGTTTCGATCAAATTACCAACAATTCAGTATAAATATGTGGGTAGAAATAATTGGTGATAATCCGATCGAACCTATTTTTCTTGATGAGAGATTAACAGGTCAATCTTACGTCAATTTCTTAAGCAGTTAATTGAATGAACTATTGGAAGAAGTTTTAATTGATGTTTTACGATGTACGTGATGCATGCAGAACGGTGCAATAAGTCACAAAAAATAGCTTTACTAAAGAAAACACAGGGTAGTAAAGGGGTGATAAAGAAAATCATGTTTTTACACAATTTCTCTTGTTCTATTGAATACAAAAACGTGCAAAAATTCAGAGACATTTCAGATAGTGGGGCACATATTGTGGAATTTTTTCATATTTTTAAATTGAAAAACTAAGTTATACAAAATAAAAAACCGCAAAAAATGCCAATTACTTATTGAAGCAGTTGCAAAACTATATTTTTATATTTATATAGTAAACAGATGGTATTGTTGTTACTATTATTCTACTATAAAAAGTTATTAACAATTAAATTCAAAAATTTCAAATCTTTCTGGAAAAATTATTTTCGCTTGCGAGGATCAATTACAATCATTTTTGGTGAATAGACATACCCCCAAAATCCTTCGCATTTTCGAGAAAAAATTCAATACGTGCGGAACTTTAAACGTTAATAACTTTTTAACGAAGCCGCCATCAACAAATTGGTATGCTTGATTTTCGTCTTATTTTGGCCTCTACTATCGCTCATTAAAATTTTTGCTAGAGGTAGCCGAACACCCTGTATTTACTTTTAAATGTTCTAAAAGTATTTTAAACATATTTTAACCCGAAATGTATATTGTTAAACTATTGTTGTGAATAATAAATAATCGAATTATAAAAAGATTTGGCATTTGGATTTATGATACAATATTCTAGCACTTTTGACCCCCTTTCCGAAAATAAAACGTACTAAAAATGGGTATTTGAAGCAACGAATAATAAAATAAATCATTTCGAGCTCCGTGGCAGATCCGGTGTTAAGACTCCATGCTATGTGAACTCTTTGAAGAGTTCATAAAATATTTTCTCGTTATATTTTTGCCCTTCAGGCAATCGTGACGACGGCATTTTCCAAGTCCAATATTATATGCGAGAAATGGCAATGGACATCGTGGAAAAAAGGGAGGAAATTGGAACCATCATGGCGGTAATCTTTCCAAACCAAATATTGATGCAGTGACTAGATGAATGGCTATGTTCTGTAAATGTCAGGGATTGATTTTTGTCGCGCGTAAACGATTATCTTTTGCAAGAAAGACACTATTACTAACAAAGTTGAGAAATCAATTGTCGCCGTCCCATTTTATGCATCGAAATTAAATTTGACAAATCGTTCGGTACCCATAAAAATTTAATTTTATACTGTTTTACGTGCGTCGTGAATATTTTATTCAGTCGGCAGAGGTTAACGCGTTCGCTAACACCATATAATTAACCAGATTGACAGAAAACATAAACAGAAAGTTCACGTGATCGACGCTGCTATCGCAGACGAGTGGCTGCTGAACGTCGATGCTCAGGGACGTTTTCTAGTGGCCCCTGAGAAGGGCCCTCTAATATACTTTTCTATACATTAATTTGTATTTTGAAGTGCCTTTTTATTTACATTATTACGTAATAATATTAATAAAATTTAATTAATAATATCAATATTTATAATATTGAGGACGAGTACTTTTTGTTTAGAAAGTTAGCTTCTTTCCTACTATGTAGGGATCTGGACATTACATATTATATTTCGTGCCAGTTCTCATTGAACTGGGTATAGTAATCTTATTCGATCTAATGCATATTTCCAATTATGTAGAAATAAAATATATTTAATAGGTTAACTGAACATTTCGAATAGAGTAATCCACATGTAACAATATGGCCGACCATTTATACTTCATTTATTTATAGGGATATGGATCCTTGTATTTTTACTGTGAATTTCGTGTTTACAATAATAACCTAACTTAAACTTATCTTGTTAAAATTCATCAATTTTTATGCAAATGTACAAGTCTCAATTTATATGATAATTTACTTAAAAATAAATATACTAGCAAATGAAATAACAAATAATATACCTTATGTACAATATTCGCGGTTTTTACCTTTAAATAAAATATAATAAGTTCTCACTGCAACGTAACATTCATGTAATATATGATAATAATCCTTTAGAATTTTTGCATTTATCATAAGAACTCTTCCATTATTTTAATAGTACTCGAAGTTAACTCGAGTTATATTTGTTAAATATTCAAGTCAATGAAGAATTTGAATATTCTCGAATACAGAGTGGTTCGTTCAATCTCAGTCCTATCTCAGAATGTAGAAGTTTTTCAATATTCTTAGAGCGCGAATAGTTTCTCCGAGCTTTTCCTTTGCCGAGAATTTTAATGAGTATTCGCAACGCTCGTTGCATGCGCCGAGATCTCCAAACATCGCCTCGGCGTCTTCGAAGACGTAGGAACGTTCTCGATGACGCCGGGATCTCTCAAAATAGCCGCCATTGATTCTCTTGCCATTCCAGACCCGAGATCTTTGATCCAGAATAATCTGTCGATTTGACGCGTGACACTTTGCACGTACTCGTTATTTCTTGATTCTTAACCCTTCGCGGCCCTATGTCGAGCTAGACTCGACACGATATTTCGTTCCAAACGGTTTTATATTTAGTTCAGCTCGACATAGAATATTTTTACTACCGTTGGACACGTAAAGCAAAATAAATTTTTATGTTTTCGCTCGTCGTCTTTATCTTTGGAAATTCAAATGGAAAAGCTAGGCAATCCAAACCCTCCGTGGTTACCAATATTGTCGTGCTGTTCTTAATAAATAATAGTAGAAAATTTACCTTTGAATTTAACTCTTGATAGAAAATCGAACGAACTTTTTCTGGTACCTAATCGCAATTTTCATTCAAGAAGACATACTCTGGAACAGATGTGGTCCTCGTAAGGGCAAGTTTATAGGAGTAGACGAAGCATCGTACTATTAGAACCCCCCTAATGACATTGAACGCCCCTTTCGAACGAAAGAGGGTGACGACGTAGTGGTTCACGGGGTTTGGAATGAGATCAATATGGCGAGCGTGTTGGATTTCGTGGTGGTGTTGCTAAGGTTGAACCTCAATTGCGAAGGGAGCAGAGCACTTGGCACACCCGGTTATTCGGCCAGTAGCCCGGATATATGAGTAATACCGTTACTATTTCCCGGGTAGTAGTACTGGCATGTGTGCATTACTGTACAACAAGAAATTTGATGATTTAGCAACGACCTTGGAAACTATTTGTTTCTTTTATGATACGCTATAAAAATTCTTTTGTCATTATCATATTCGATCAACGTAAACGGGGTACATCTTATAAGAGATACGTTTTATACGTGGCTTTAAATACATATGTAAATATCATTAATTAGAACTCAATGAATAATTTATAAATCTGTTTACAAGAGAACATATTTTTATAACCTCTCCAAATACGCCCTTCCGGTATGTAATCTGAACTACCTTTATTACGATCATTATATGGCGCTGCTGCTCTGCTGCGGGGTAGAATCTCGGAGAATTTCGTAGGAAGACAGAAAAGGAAAGGAGAGGGCGCGTTTCGACCGGGCCTGGCTAGTGGGATTCATCAGTAAAGGCTTCCTAGCAGGCCCTGCCTTCGACGACTGGAATATTGGGAAGTCGGTCGGGGATTGTATACATACATATACAGGGTGTTCGGTCACCCCTGGGAAAAATTTTAATGGGGAATTCTAGAAGCCAAAATAAGACGAAAATCAAGAATACCAATTTATTGATGGAGGCTTTGTTAAAAAGTTATTAACGTTTAAAGTTCCACCCGTACTGAATTTTTTTCTCGAAAATGCGCAGGATTTTGGGGGTATGTCTATTCACCAAAAATGATTGTAATTGACACCTGCAACCGAAAATAATTTTTCCAGAACGATTTGAAATTTTTTTTTTGTTGATAAATTTCTGCACCTACTCGATTTTTTTCTCGAAAGTGGGTAGGAATTCGGGGGTATGTTTAATGACCAAAAATGATTTTAAATGACCCCCGCAACCGAATATAATTTTTTTAGAACGATTTGAAAAATTTTTTTTTCGTAGAAAAATTTCAGCATCTACACGATTTTTTTCTTGAAAATGGGTAGGATTTCGGGGGTATGTCTATTCATAAAAAATGATTGTAATTGATCCTCGCAACCGAAAATAATTTTTCCAGACGATTTGAAATTTTTGAATTTAATTGTTATTAACTTTTTAACGAAGCCTCCATCAACAAATTGGTATTCTTGATTTTCGTCTTATATTGGCCTCTAGAATCCCCCATTAAAAATTTTCCCAGGGGTGGCCGAACACCCTGTATAACAACCGAGGGATCAGTTGAGCGTTTGTGAGAGCGCGACCCCTCTGGTGGCGAGCATGGGAGGCGGCGCCACAATTAAATTATGAACTTTCGAACAGAATTCGACATAACCACCTGGTTGTATTATTCCTTGGATTACGTTTTTTAATTTAGCAGGTTTTCTTTTAAATGATAAGATATATTGTCAAACGGTGTAGGCCGTCCAAATTGCTAGTTGTCATAAGTGTCCCACTATTCAAAATCAGCGCAATAGTATTATATCATCGCACAGTTTTCTAGAATCTTGAAAAGGTGGAAAAAACATAAAAATTTATAAATTCTGAAATCTTTAATTTGCGTTAATTGAGTGAATTATAACCCATATATGACTAACGTGACAATCAAAGTGTTAAAACATGTGCAGCCGGGTGCTATTCAAGAGTTTCAGAAGGGAGCCGTCTTCGTTGGCTTTTGGGAAGCGCAGACACTCCGCGAAGAACCCAAAAATAACGTGTTTGTTGCCAAATGCTTGCAGGCAAATGACTTACCACTTATTCGCCTCGGCTGGCACGTAAGCGCGAACCCTTCTTCTCTCGTGCCTTTTTACGATAAACGTGTCTCATCGATCGTCTGCGATAATCATTCTGCGACCGTTAGGAATTAGAAAAACTCCTTCGAATACGAAGATACAGTCGCCGCGGAATGTATGTTGACACGTCTCAAAAGTGCATATTTTCTAATTCAAATCAATAATTTAGGAATTAATCGAAAATATATATTAGGTATGTTATTTAATATAATACTAACTATTATGTGTAGCACCAAAGAGGACATAAAGTTTATAATAATGATAGAAAAAATTAAATAACTTTTTTATCGATTGCGGAAAGTATGTTGACAGCATTGAAAGATTCGTAATTGAGTGTATACTTAACAATAAAACAACATAATTAATATGAAGTTTGATACCCTTTGTTTCTTATGACCTCTTTAAGTCTTCTAGGCATACTTTCAAACAATTTATTTATAACATTTTCATCAATACTGTTCCAAGCACTCGGTAGTGCTTGTTTAAAAACTGATTTATTATTTCGAAATTTCTCACTTACATTTCGATCTAAGTGATCCCACAGATGTTCAATTAAAATCAAATCGGGACTTTGATCAGGCCATGGTTCGAATTGAATATCATTTTCATTGAAATATTTCATCGCTAGTTTACATTTATGTTTGGGATCGTTATCTTGCTGGATGATATAATCACCGTGAATGTTCATTTTTAGTATCGAATCTTGTAAATTCTGTTGCAAAATATTTACATATCCTGCTCCTGTTAATATCCCGTCTATAAAGTGTAAATTGCCAACACCATTTGCAGAAAAACAACCCCAAACGCATACTGATTCCCCACCGTGCTTTACTGTAGGCGTTATCACTGTTGATTTAAAGCATTCACCTTGCTTTCTCCACACATATCTCCTTCTACTACAACATCGAAGTTCAAATTTTGATTCGTCACTGAATATAACCTACTTCCAGAAATCTGGTGATTTATTTTTAAACTGTTTCGCGAACGCTAAACGTTTTTTAGCATTAATTTTAGATATGAATGGTCGTTTTTTTTATATTCGTCCTGCGAATCCTGCTTCTTTTATGCGTGCACGAATTTGTGTTTCTTGAATCGGTAGATTTAAATCAAATTTCAACTGTTTGGCCGAAACAAAGGGGTTTTTCTTCACTTCTCATACAATCACCCGATCCTGTTTACGAGTTGTCTTTCGAGGACGTTCAGATTTTGGTTGATTTTCTGCAGTTCCATTCTGTTCTAATCTATGTACTATTTTCCTTACACCTTCTGCAGAAATGTTGAAATCAACAGCAATTTTTCTTAAAGAATCTCCTCTTATTCTTCTGCTAAATATTTGTGACTTTTCTGCAGGTGTGAGTTGTATAGTTTTCGGCACTATAAAGCAATGTTTATAATTTAAAGTGGTATTATATGTAGAACATTGCTCAACATTGAGAAAACAACAAATAAATCATTAATTAACACCTATTGTACAAATATATTATAACAAAATAAGCTCAAAATTGCGTGTCAACTTACTTTCCGCGTGAGCCTTTTATACAAATTTAAAACTATACGTCTGTTATTTATAGTTTCCTGAACTAAACTGAACAATAAGCTAGTAGAACTAAACAATAAGTGATAATTAACTTCAGAGCCTGGAAAAAGAATATGAACACTTGGCTTTTCATCAGAAATACATACTTTCGAACATGTCAACATACATTTCGCGGCGACTGTACATACTATCAAATCGTATACCAGGATTGGGGCGTTATTGAAATAAAGCATCTGAAAAATGATCATCAACGTAATAGTAAAGACATTGGAAAAGTTTCTTTACTTTATTACACTGACCAACGGCAATTACGCGTGGACAAATAAAAAATTGAAACACACCAGATTTTTTTGCTCAAAGATTTGTCTTTGTATCTGTTGGAATGAAAATCACCGCATTCGTTACCCTAGTTGCATGTTCAGTAGTTGGTACCCCTGCCTGGACGATACATGTATATGTTAGCGTCAATTCCTTTTTCAAGGGGTGACACGTGTCAGGGTCAATGCATTTGAGGCTATGACCAGATTCTCAAGAGTATCGTAGGTATCGATACCGGAACCATAAGTCTGTCATCAGACTTGGCCCACTCGAGGCGCGACGAATTCTAGGAGTCGCGGATGTTTTGTTTATATGTCGGCGATAGGGAGCCCCATCGCCGATTCTCGAAAGGTACCGTGCGTGTGGCCGATGACCTGAAGTCATGGTGCTGTACGACACGTGTAGTACGATAAGGATTTTCTAGAAGGATCTGGCCACGGAGTGGGGAAGGCTTTGCCTTTTGGTAAGAGGACTGTGATGAACCCCACGGCACTTACCCCAGAACCTTGGTAAAACGCGGATCATAAAAAGATTCTTCTAACATATAAATACGGGGGGTCACCGCGTGCGCGTCCCCTTCTTCTAGAATGTTCTATCGCGAACCGTCGTGTAAAATGGACAAAGGAATAGTTCTTAGTTAAAGAATTAAAATTACGTTGGACTATGTTCGTGTGCGCGTATAACTATAGTTACACGTATTTACATGTACATTTAGAATTATAAGTTTAGTGTTTATTTAATATACCACGACCACGTGCTACGCAAATCTCACTACATTTGCAGCTCGCGACACGATAGCCAAGTGCAAATTAACCCTCGGGCTAAAGCGAGTTTGACATACCTGGTACAGGCTGTATTTAATTAGAATACTTTTGTAAATAAAGATAAAACGGTTATCTTCTAAGGTTAATTCTATTAGAGTAATTATTTAAAACGCTTGTTGCATACCGAGCCGCGTTGGAGACTTAAAAATAGTCAAACGCACGCGTATCTAACACAATTTTCAAAGCTGTTTTTTTCTCAATAACAGAAAGGATAACACGTAACATTTGTTCCAGCAAATATATGATTTGTCGTTTCAAGTCTGACAAACCTGTCCATCTTTTCGATTTTTCAACGGCATGATTCGCCGTGTTTAAAGTACGCGTTTAATGGCGCTTTCAAACGACGAGGGACCGTGCCAAGAAAGCATAAAGGCGATTTCAGATGCATGTTCTCGCGTATTTTAAGTTGCGAGGCACGTGCCTGAAGCGAACCACGAAAGTTGCACGAATTTGAAAGTCAATCGTCTTGGTAACGTTCTTTCAGTTGTACGATAATCGAGTGAAAACATACGAGTACCGTGAACGGTATAAAAAACGGTGACAACGTTGTTGTAGAACTTTCCTAGTATTATAATTGAACGTTTTAAATAGTTGAAACTTCTAACGAAAACTATTAACTGAGAAGAACATAAAGATAAAAATTCTACTAATGTTTTAAAACGTCATTCTGAAAAAGTGGTTCATAAACTTTACCCGAATGCCAAGAGAAAAAGAACGTCCATAGAAAAAGGAAGGTTAAGAACCACTGATCTATACCTAGATCGACTACAGCGCTCAATGAGTCAGGCAAATCGAGTCAATAATCGTAGCATGACGGAAGATGGCGCCGGTGAACGTTAACGAAACTTGTTTACACAGATTAAGGTCATTGTTGAAGTCTTGCAATGTTATCGCAAAGAACTGTTTACAAACGAAACCACTGAATCACGATCAAAATTTTTGTTCAAATACTTATTTATCGTTAAGATGGCTATGTTCAATCTAAGCACCTGACTTTAAATATCTTTCCTCACTCGGTTATCTTGATACAAATCGCCGGCTGATAAACACTGCACGATACATATCTAATGAGAACGTCTCCAACCAAAATTACTGTACTGTCTTTTATTCGATAAGTAAAATGTCTAGCAGAAGTGAGAACACACACAACTTCGTTAATTTCTTTGTTTATTATACAGACTCCACTTGCGAGCATGTCTAGTTTAATTAACGATGTTACAATAGAACGCGTGCAGATGACTATAAGATAATTGAAAACTTTGCGTCATTAAAAGTCAGGTCGTGCGAAACTCATTTTTGAAGCTTTGATATTTTTCCAAATTTTTGTAAATACCTACGCATAATGTTATTGTTACTATTTAACTTTTCTATTTCTTTATCCGTTACACGATATCAAACATCATTGAACGATCGGATTTTAGTTTATCAAAAAGATTGAAAAGTCCGTTTAGTTTGAAAAACCACCTTTGATATTTTTTACACTTAAAACATGCTCTCTATGTATGTCAAAAATATTTTTAACGATATCCTTAACTGTATTGACATTTTTTTACGTTTTACTTTTATGTATTAGTAGCATTTTTATTTTTGAAGAGTTCAACCTTATGGAAAATGTTTTTTTCTAACAATGTAAAATGATCAAATCAGTCAAAAAAAAAAAAAAACAGATCGTGTGAACGAGCTGTACGGGTCACAAGACCGTCATGAACTATGGCAATTGGCTTCCTGACAATGCAGAACAAGTGATTCAGCTGAATACATATAATGAACAGAAGTCTCTAATAACACTAAACAAGCAACGCACGAAATTAACGGAATCATTGAAAATTTGATCACATTTCTTAGAAAACAAAAAAAAAAGGAAACAAATACCTGTACATATACATATGTAAAAATATACCTACTATGAAACGATAATTACTCGATTACGATCAAATGATCGTTCATTAAATAAAAATAAAATTGCGTGTATGGCCAAACAACATGTTTATATTTATATTTGTTCACATTTTTATCGATCGACTTACGTCGTTGGATTCCGATGACAAACGATGCAGTATTTTTTCACTTCTTTACTTTCTGAAAATATCAAGATTACGACAAGAATAACCGGCAAGCAGAGAAAACTAAATACACGCGAGTGAAACGACGTAGAAATTGGGCCACTCTATAAATAAAGAATTTTAGTACAACGGTATTCGAATCTTACAAGAAGGGGACAATTTTCGTACTTTTAATAAACGATTTCTTGCAACGTTTATAAAAATATCAACCTTAAAATGATTACTTTTATAGTTCATTAATTCTTCTTAAGTAGAAAGGAACGATGGCGCTCCGACAAAGGAAAAACGTTCGATATCTTCGAATTCGATTTTGAATCAGACAATTCACAGACTAGCATGTATAAATTAAAAGGAAGAAGTTTCGTTACAAAAACTTATTTATCACACTCACCCTTGAAAATCCAGCATGTCGTTCGAATGGATCTCGGCCTGATCTGTTGGTCGGTTCGAAGAAAGACTTGCTGTCTTCGTCAAATTGCTGTTTGATCTCTTGCAAAAGTTCGTCGCCCGATTTACCGCGCAGTCTGTCGCCGAATTTCGACTTGTCGCGGAAATAGAAGGACATTCTTATGTGTACGTGTACACGATTCTTTCATACACAGTTCAAGCGTAGCACTTTTCGGGTTTTAATCAAACACTAAGTGTTTCACTCGAAAGAACGTACTTTTAACTACACTCTTACCATAAAACAAACTTTCACACCAACCACGTACGAAGCGTTGCGCGTGACTGAAAGCTCGCGCCGAGCCGCGGTAAGAGTAATCAAAGACCACGCATGCGTATTACGTTTCTCTTAATTGAGGTTCCCCGGCACGAACACGCGCGTTTATTGGTACGCGTTCGATCGTTGACCAATCACAACACGTATCGTCGAAGATTTGTCTCTAAGAACCCCAGAATCTTGATGCAAGTTCCGATGCGCGCAAGAGTCAAGTTGTAACAATCTAAATTTAATCGGCGGCTATTTAAGTTTTGCATTTTTTTTATTTATAAACCGCCACGGAACGTCTCGCGTAATACTTTCATTTGTTACAACGCAATCAAGCATAGTATTCGAAGAAATTACGTTCTATATTATGTAACGATCGAGAAACAAACGTTATAATTAATTGCAATGTATTTAAATGATCTTTAAAAATTATAATTTCTTTATATTCAATCACATCTAATCTTTAGAATACATATGAGATATTATTAAATTATATCGTTATTTTGGATTATTAAAATTATTATTATTATTATCGTTACTTAAAATACGTTAAATGAAATTTCTTCTTACGATGTATAAAAATGATAAGTTTAAAAAAGTTCCATAAATATCCACATTTTGTACACATATTTATGATAATATCTTACGTTTGTTTAAATGCATCATATTGAAGTGATCGTCACGTGAGGATACAAGTAATATTTTAAATAGTTTATGTTGTGAAAGGTGTAGTAAGTTCATTGAGTTGCACAGTTTATACGAAATTTTATCGTGTTTCAATCGTTGAAGTTTTATACGATTAATTACCGTTACATACAATTATTTCAATTTCTTTTTTTTTATGTTTGTATAACCTAATAAGTTCAATCATCTAAAGGTGAATTCTTTATTTTATTGCTTTATTTCAAAACTGTTTTGTTCAAAAATATTTATAATATCAAGTTTAGTTATATACATCTAGAAATTTCGTTGTAATTGTTAAAGTAAATGTAAATTCTAAATATTTTTACGTATAATGTATACATATGCATTATTATTGTTACAGACATAATTAAAGAATAGCAAGATGTACCTCTGCATTATTTGTCAGCATGCGAACATTTCTATTACATATTTACATGACCATTATGTCCAACATCATACCCCACAAGAATTATCGCATGCTATTATCAATCTTCAAGGCTTAAAGTTTATAGGAGAGAAAAGTTTAAAATCTATTATGTTAGGTGACAATAATAACAATGGAAACTTATGTAACCAAGTTGTTGCTGAGACTGAAAAACAAAATAGTCATGATGAAACATATTGTTTATTATACTGCAGTCAGTTTATTGTTTGGGAACAAGAATTGAACAAAAGAACAGAAATATGTGACGATGATTTTTTTAATATCATTGATGATCTTTGCACTGATTTAAGTAAGAAAACACAGAAAAAGAGAAAAAGAGAGAACAAAGCACTTATGAGTAAAATTAAAACAGACAACATTGTTCAGCATAATGAAGATGAAAATATACAAATACAGAATAAAAACATGGAAACATTTAATAATCTTGCTGTTCAAATTTCCACAGCTTCATCAATTTCATCTTGGAATATTGAAAGTTCAAATATTAATACAGTTTCTCATGATAAAATTCTTAAATCAGAAATAAACGAGGAGGTTGCCACTGAAAATGATACACCGTTAACAATACTTGATATTGACGCTAACAAAAATGTTCTAATGTATAATTCATCAGATGATACTTATTTTTGGACTTCAATGTTATCTGAAAATTTTGATTAAAAAGAAATATCTACTAATAAAATAATGTAGTTTTTAAACATCGATAAATAATTGATGAAAATACTACCAAAAATTTTTTCATATTTCAATTAAAACAAAACTCTATATAGTAGTAGAAAGGAAATGTAATAAAATATGTAAAGACTGAATCAAATACGAGGAAGAAGTATATTTTCTGTTTTGTACCAATACTAAATCTGATTGTTTTTTTAAGTGAAACTTGTTTCTTCAAGATTTTAGTTTATTTACAAATATGCTATGATTAGTAAGTTTTTATTTTCTTTTATATGTATGTATTCTGTATTATTTACGTATGCAATAATGCATAGAAATTTCGCTTTACCTTTAGCATATAAATGATGTAAAAAGATAGATTCTTTCTATCTCAAATAAATGTATTATTAATAATAATAATTCCACTTTAATTATAATTCTCCTCGTTATAAAATTAAACATACAAATTATGATTGCGCATTATAAGGGCAACAGATGCAGTATGAATTGCATACTTTACTTTTAGAAGCAATATTTAAATATAAAATTGTATACCGTATTCGTGTAAAAATGATATTCGTAGTTCCACTTTTATACAATTGACAAGGCACGTTATTTTTAATTAGTAACAGTCCATTGAATTCACATCTCCTTGCTTGTGCATTATTAATATATCATCCAAGATAGACTCAAAGCTGGTAGTATACGTAGTCAACCATCGAGTTTTTTCTTCAATGATGGCATCAATGTTTAAATTAAAAATCGTTTGGAGAAAGCTTTGTCTGGTTACACAGGAAATAAATTCAAACGTCTTTTCCTCTGTGCTTTGTATTTCTTCAACCATTTTCATAGAATTCTTGTAGATCGATGCAAGAAGATTCGCATCATTATCATCTACAATTTCTTCGATCACATTGCTAGAGTTACTGAATACCTCCTCGGAATTGGAACTTGCAACATTATTTGGTTGTTCATATTTAATGTACGAAGTATCTATTGTAGCACTGTCTTTGGGTAAAGGCAGCTCTGGTAAAGGTTCATTGAGTTTATATTTCAGAAGGAATGATTTAAGTTTGTTTAATATAGCTGCCGAAGTTCTACACACTTCAAAATCGCTGTCATCTTCTAAAGTAACTAAAAGAACCTAAAATTTGCAACAATAAAATATTACATATTGTTTCGGATAAATATTGCATAAATTACTTACTCCTAAACAATTTTGCTTTGCTAATTCATCCAATGCTTTATTAAGTCTTCGTTTTATTTCATTTTCATTTAATGACATAATTTTTCTGTGTTCTTTGGAAAATGTTACTTTTGGAAAATGTCCATCAAGCACTCCTTGATCAGATAAATGTGACTTTATAAATTGCGTCCAATATTCGAGGGCGTTTGTTTTTACTTCCCAGTGAAGATCAAAGACAGCAGCCATTGACATTGCTCGGGACATTGAATCAATAACGTTTCTCCTAAACAACAGTATATCAACAATTTATAAACAATAGCCATTGCTTCTATATATTTGTACTTACTGCCATTTACAATGTACATATAATTCTTTTATTAAAATTACAGCTTCTTTTCTGACTATAGCTTCACTTTCATTGTTCAGTAAATTAATGGCAACATCCTGAAATGTAAGCGAAAGTATTTTTTCTTATATACTTTAGTTGACGATTTTATACTTATTAGAAAAAACATACAGGTAGATTAAGTTGCGATAATTTTTCTTCCCATAGTCTGTTTATTCGAACAGTAGTTGAAATAAAAGCTAATGCAGATGCCCGAACATAACTTTCACTGTCCGTTTTAGCTATTTCAAGCGCTAATTGTAAGAACTGATTTGTTAATAAAAATTCTTGAAATGCTGGATATTCTGTACATAGTTAAACATATTGCATATTAACACATATTATAATTATATTGTGTAGAAACTACATTCATAAACAATTGTACTTAAAAACTTACTGTCTTCAGAAATTGTAGCGATAGTATTTAAAACTTCTAGAACACTGTCCCTTACTTCCCAATTTGCATTGTGCAATCTTTTGAAAAGTGTTGGTCCTATATCGTTCATATGACTGTCTGTTTCAACAAGTAGTACTAAATTTGGTGGCATAAAATTCTGAATTGCTAACTTACATACTTTTAAAGCTTTTACACATACCTGAAAATAGACTTAATGAGAATATATAAACTACATACAAAGGGTATAGCCGAATAAGGGGGTCAAATGTGCCCTTGAACGAAATGTGACATACGATAGATCCATCGATAGAGCATCAAGAAAAAACGTTCTGTGCCAAATTTTAACCCTCTATCTTGTTTGGAAGGGTAGTTATTGAGAAAATTCGGATTAACGAATTTCTGCCTATTTCCCCTATTTAATCGAGTAGAAAAATTATGAAAAAAATCTGGTGCATTGCGACTATTGAGATACGTGTTTGAGAATTTTTTCCGATTTTTCAATTTCAAATCCTAGGTGTGAAAAATTAAAAACGCAAAAAAACGCAGAAAAATACCGATTTCGTATTGAAGCTTTCGAGACACTAGATTTATATAATTACTGTAAATGCATATTGTCATTGGTTATGTCCCTGAATTTTTTCAGATTTTTTGGCAGGGTGCGCCGTAGTAGCAAAAATGAAAAACTGATTTTTTCGGCGTTTTTCGCGTGAAAAAGCAACTTATACTTTGAATTTTTGTATTCCCTTTAATAGATAACTATATTCTGTGGTTTTAAATATTTCCATGTTGAGTAAAACAGTGTATACAAGAAGAAAAGCAAAAATAAGTCAAGAAAAAAAACGTGCTATGCGCGTTGTATTCAGAAGTATCAGCATTATTTCCAAGAGCTGCGATGGTGCAGTGAGTAAGATGCTTGGCTGCGAGACTGCTGCAAACTTTTTGACGCGCGTTCGCGCCCTGCTACGGTACATTTTTTTTTATTATATTAATTTTTTTTTTTTCAATTTCTAACTAAACGACAATGAAAAACTATTAGTTTATTAATATTTAAAAAATATTTTTACCTAAAATATACGCAAAAACAATTATGGAGCAGTTTCTATTCCATCATTTCTCTAGTCGTATATTTGCTTAAATACCCTACTGTTTCATTTTTTCTACGTTAAATGAATATACGTACTTAGTTTTAAAATCGCATACCTTTAATAACTTTGAATAGTGGAAGAAGATTTCTTCAATAAAAAGAACATTAGCAGTCTTTGCATATAGTTACGGATATCATGATGACAAGATTTATGATGTGCAAGGTTTATGAATGTTTACGTCTATTGGCAGTCTAAATTACTTATTTCAGACGAGAAATTGTTCTCTTATTATCCATTTCCGTTACACATGTCCACATTTCAACAAAGGCGAATATATGTACCGTCAAAAATAAGTGCTAGCTGGTCTGTTATATTATACAACTGTTTAGCAATAATGGACGTTTCATTTTCTATTAAATGTTGACGAGAAAAAGCCGCGACTCCGAAATGATATGGTAAAATATCTTTTTCAAACGAGTTCCTAACTGCTTTACAAAAATCGGATACCTGTTGTTCGCGCTCTAACCCAAAAATTGAAGCTATCATACTATTCGAATTTCCAGTACGCAATTTAAATAAAAAGACAACAATAGCCTGTGTCACAGCTCGTTTTTCCGTATTTCTCATGGACTTCATCATTTCTCTAAGTTGAATTAGATTTTCCCAAGTTAATCCCGTGAATATTTTAAGACGTTCTTCTGATAATATAAAATCACCTATTTTATCTTTAATACTAGAATCACTACTAACTGCAAGGTATTCGAGTAAGAGAAATAAGTAATTTAGACTGCCAATAGACGTAAACATTCATAAACCTTGCACATCATAAATCTTGTCATCATAAATCTTGTCATCATAAATCTTGTCATCATGATATCCGTAACTATATGCAAAGACTGCTAATGTTCTTTTTATTGAAGAAATCTTCTTCCACTATTCAAAGTTATTAAAGGTATGCGATTTTAAAACTAAGTACGTATATTCATTTAACGTAGAAAAAATGAAACAGTAGGGTATTTAAGCAAATATACGACTAGAGAAATGATGGAATAGAAACTGCTCCATAATTGTTTTTGCGTATATTTTAGGTAAAAATATTTTTTAAATATTAATAAACTAATAGTTTTTCATTGTCGTTTAGTTAGAAATTGAAAATAAAAAATTAATATAATAAAAAAAAATGTACCGTAGCAGGGCGCGAACGCGCGTCAAAAAGTTTGCAGCAGTTTCGCAGCCAAGCATCTTACTCACTGCACCATCGCAGCTCTTGGAAATAATGCTGATACTTCTGAATACAACGCGCATGGCACGTTTTTTTTCTTGACTTATTTTTGCTTTTCTTCTTGTATACACTGTTTTACTCAACATGGAAATGTTTTAAAACCACAGAATATAGTTATCTATTAAAGGGAATACAAAAATTCAAAGTATAAGTTGCTTTTTCACGCGAAAAACGCCGAAAAAATCGGTTTTTCATTTTTGCTACTACGGCGCACCCTGCCAAAAAATCTGAAAAAATTCAGGGACATAACCAATGACAATATGCATTTACAGTAATTATATAAATCTAGTGTCTCGAAAGCTTCAATACGAAATCGGTATTTTTCTGCGTTTTTTTGCGTTTTTAATTTTTCACACCTAGGATTTGAAATCGAAAAATCGGAAAAAATTCTCAAACACGTATCTCAATAGTCGCAATGCACCAGATTTTTTTCATAATTTTTCTACTCGATTAAATAGGGGAAATAGGCAGAAATTCGTTAATCCGAATTTTCTCAATAACTACCCTTCCAAACAAGATAGAGGGTTAAAATTTGGCACAGAACGTTTTTTCTTGATGCTCTATCGATGGATCTATCGTATGTCACATTTCGTTCAAGGGCACATTTAACCCCCTTATTCGGCTATACCCTTTTATAAGTTACTTTGAATGCATACCACAGGTATTATTCCTGGATGGTTCAAGATTTCTTGCGCAAGTGATAACAAGCATATAGTTTCTACGCATTCTTGCCACTTTAATTTAAACTTTTCTGTCATTACTGCCAATCCATTGAGAAGCGAGGCTAACAATACAGGATGATCAACTATAGGATCTCCTTCTAGCGGGGATATAAATGTAGATTTCTTTGGTCCATTTTCCAAGTTTCCCACATTATTTGTTCCTATAGTATTCATTGTCTCGTTACAGATATCTGGCACATAATTCTTGAGTACGTGGCACAACGTTTGAAATGTAATTACTGCGATATCCTGTTACATGTACATACAAAACTATTAGTTATGATCATTAACAACTACTTTATAATTAAATATCGACATAAATAAGCAATGATTTCGATAATTATAAGCAATTTTTACTATATTTACCCTGTCCATAATGTCTGTTATTTCTAGAAGTATATCGATGGATACTTTACAAATTTGTGCTAAAGGTAAATCATTCTTATATACAGCATCTCTTATATTATATGCCAACCGTTGTACGGCTGTACACGTTACATCAATCATTTTAGTAAGAAACATATCAAAGAGATCATGAGTTATGTATGTCTGTTTAACACATACAGCTAAAGGTATAATCTATTAATAAAAAAAAAGAGAATTACTATAATTATTTGTTAATACAATTATCATTATGCTGATATGTAATAGGAAAATCCATACCATTATGCTTATAGCTTGATGTTCAAACTTGTGTTGATGTGGTACAACGAATTCATGTAACGATTGGAGTTTCTTCCAATATATCAACAGAAGCTTATTTGTCTTTACTATTTCTATTATATACTTCTTTGATAAAAGCATCATAGATATATAACATAAATCATAAGAGAACTGTTGGGTTATTTCAGCATCAATAGTTTCTTGTCCTTCTCTAATAGCACGTTTTAATGGAATAAGTAAACATAACACTAACAGCTTATGAATGTGTGGCAAAAATGTTGTGCTAATACATGCTTCAAAAATGGCCTTGACTCTCATGTCTAAATTAATAATTTCTTGGCATAATTCAGGTATTGTATTATCCATGTTTGCAAATAATGTATTTTCAATTATACTAGTTAATAAATCTAACGTAGTGCATAGTAATTTATTTTGTTCCAAATAATTATCTTCCAACCCATTACACACCTGAGGCTCAAATGTGTTAGACATTAACGGTGCAGCAATTGCTGTAATAACTTCCTTACAAAATTTTACATTTTGTTGTTCTTGTAAAAGTAAAAGCCACAAAAATGTTTGACTTTCACGTGTCACATACATAGTATGATTCCAGTGCGCATATTTTACAATATCCTTCCAAACTTCTAAAAAACCAATGTCAATCACGTTTTAATTGCATTAATAGATTTAGTCGTATTAAAAATATAATTATATATTGCTCACCAGAATCTATAATCCATTGTCTGCCACTTCGATGTTTAATCAAGTCGGATAACATTGTAGTATAAGCCATTTTAATAGATGCTGGCAAATCGTCTCCATGAATTTTAAGGATATCGCGCAATCTGTTATACACATTCTGGCAGTGCCAGTAATGAAAATGTAGTTCATTGCGTGAAATTATTCCCACAAGTTTCAAAGTAAATATACTTATAGGCTGAGAAGGTTTGCAATCAACATTCCAAACATTCAATGCTTTTAATACCCACTTTTGTAGTAATACACAGTGTTTATAATCTGCTGTACCTGAAATAAATTATTTGAAAAGACTCATATTACTGATTGCATATCTTTGATATGTGTAAGGAGGTATAGTAAATCAAACTATGAATTAGTGTAAAATAAGAGGAATAATACAGAAAAAATGTGTAACAAGTATAACCAAACTAAATCAGAAACATTTTCTCGTATAATTTTATAAATGTACATTATAACATGGTATCTAACATTTCCTTACACTCTTTTATATTCTCAGAAATGTGGGTCAACAGAAGATCAAGATAAGTAGTAGACACGATGTTATAATTAGGTAACAAAAACAATTCCAAAACTTCGGATAACCTTTCATCGTTCTTTAATGATGTCATTGTGCTCTCGTATTAAATTTGCAATAATTATGCAAAAACACTAAATTATTCCTTAATTTTTTTTTAATCTACATATCTTCCAGACAGCCTATTGTACGTCGCAAATTTTAAAAATGAATACTACTTAGAATACTCATATTTTCTCACATTCGTATTTAAAAAACGAGTGTAAGGAAAGATTATAATCCTTTAAACATGTGCAATTAAATAGAACTCGTATAAATCGGAGTAAAGTTACCACTATCAATCAGATTAGATATGTATGTATATGCAGAGATGCCAGAAAAGCACCGCCGGGTGCACACGCACACATGCCAGATACGCGTACGTGAGCTCGTGGAGTTTCGGAAAGTCGACAAAGGCAAACTGACGCATGCCCTCTTTCTCGATTCTCCGAAGCTGCCCGAAGTAATTTCGGATCGCCTCGTGGGAGTCGAGAGAGAAAGGCTCACATTTGCCTTCTCGCTCTAAACAACTGAAGTCCGACCTGTCCGACCTCCCGTCAACGGCATACGATTTGGATTCTCGAGCCGAGATTCTCGACTGCCCAGGCATTTTTACTTTCCGACCTATGTAGGCGCACATAAGCAAAGTACCCATAATGAAAAAAAAATTTTGTAAATTTATTTTACGGAAATACACGTTTTAAGACCTCCTGATCATATTTTAATTATTGAAAAAAAAGAAATTTTTTTTTATTCCCATGTATGAGCACACATGTATATTATTAATACGATTGAATATAAATAGCTGAATGAACTTAAATGAAACTTTACATTTAAGTTTTATGTTCTCATTTCAAAGGCGTGTGGACGGATTCAAATACGTGAACACTAAACGTAACGATGTAATTATATTATTTAATATTTACTAACTATTTAACATAAAGAACATAAAAGAAAGACATAAAACGTAAACGTAAAAGATCATAAACGTAAAACTGTGATTGCTCTCGACCAACGTTCGATACAGAGTGACGTTCCTGCAGTCAAAGTCGACCCTTCCTTATTCCTATCTTATAATAATGATCTAAACAAAACGCACGTTCGAGACGCAGTCTCTAAAACGTATTTCAGCTTAAACCTAAACACCTCACTCGATACCTACTCTAGCTTAGACTAAACACTCCTATCGACGCAAACGATAACGGTTCCTAGCCACACACATACACTCCTTACAGATTATACCTCTTGTTTCATAGTTGTTCCGATATACATATAGGCATAATGTATAAAAAATCTTTTAAATGTTTCATATAAATCTTAGGACGAATTAATTTTTATATAAAAAAAATTATATAAACTTTTTCTCTATCTTCTATAGAAAAGAAAACATTAAATGAAATCTTATACATTACATGCTTACTTAAATCGCATTGAAAACGAATACCACAAATGTTTTAGAATAATGTGCAAAATGTGATTGCGATTTTCTAACTCGTTTCTAACAAGGAAAAGTTGGAATGGAACCAGGTTTTGCGTTAGGTTTTACTTTGAGATATTATTAAAGTTATTACAGGTACTTATTTTTAGAAATAGAACTATGTTCACCACTAATCAGCGTGGCGTGAGTGATGAGGTCTTTGCCTGCAAGTTCCGAACTTCTTCTGCTCTGCTGGTTCGAACCCTGCTTGAACTTTTTTTTTTTATTTTTTCAATCATACTTTAATCGTACACTAAATATGACATTATATTTTTGTCTGACCTTCGAATATTTTTTTTTGAAGTTAAATTTAACCGATTACATTTAACATATGTTATTTTCAATGTACGAAGTACATGAATCTGGATGGTACTTTTCACAAAAACAGTCAAAACATAAAAATTTCAAGCACCACGTACATTTACTGAAAGTTTTGTTTTCACAGAAATAACAAAATTTTGTATCTAACTCTGATGGAAAGGCCGCTTCATTTACATTGATAAAATGTGAACGATTTTCGGATAATCGTACCTTGTAGCTCGTACTTTTTACCTTATACTTCAGGTAAAAAGGGATATAGCTGGGAAAAACAGTTTTATGACATTACCTGCTAACTTATGTTACTGTTCTACAATGAAAGGCTATGTTTTGTACCTTTAAAAATATTCGACTATGTGCTTTTAAAATTTAAGATACAACCCATACTTTGTATTAAACTGGCAAACGGGATCACTTTTCCTTTGTTTCTAGTTAGTTCTATTTAGTTCGTCATAACCAATTGATACGATTATTTCAAAACAATCGAGGAAAATCATTTTTTTTTTTTTTTTATTTATTTGTTTAAAGTCGCATCAACCGCTAAGGGTTATTAGCGACTCGGAGAATACATTTTTAGAGTTTGTTGTACAATTTGGTAATTTTGAGGTACTGTAATAGATTTTGGGTCGATGTGTTGTCCTTCAGATTGTCCTTTAGGGTTGGTTTTATGTTGAGCCGTTGCCTGATTGGAATATATTTTCTGCAGTGGATGATGATGTGTTCTATTGTTAGGAGGTCTTTGCATGTTTCGCATATTGGTGGGCCTGTTTTTTGGAGGAGGTGTTGATGGGTCAGTTTGGTGTGGCCTATAATGATTCGTGATACTCTCACTTGGTCTGGTCTGGGTAATTTCCAGGTAATGGATTTTTCATAGAAGTCATTTTTGATTAATTTTGTACGGGATTTGGTTGATGTGCTCCACTCTTTGTTCCAACAGTTTTTACTTTTTTCTTTGAGAATGGAGAGTAACGTTTCCAGGTGAGTGCCGTTGTCGTGGTGGTTGGGGGTGGATGAGTTGGCTGCTTCTTTAGCTGCACGGTCCGCTTTTTCGTTGCCGGTTATGTCAATGTGGGAAGGAATCCATATTACTGTTATTGAGTTGTTCTTTTGGCTTGATCTGGTGTAGACTTCTTGACATTCTTGGATGACAGGGTTGCTTGTCCATAGTTTTTGTGTTGCTGAGATGGCGCTTGTGGAGTCACAGAAAATTGCAAAATTTGTATTTTGGTCGGTTAAAGTTGATTTGATGGCGCGTTTAATTGCTTGAAGTTCGCATAGGAAGATAGACGTTTTGTGATGGAGTTTAACTTTTTCGGTTGACTGGTTCCTGACAATTGCGTATCCGGATCCGAATGGTGCCTTGGACCCGTCTGTGTATATATGCACGTGGTTTGCGAGTCCCGCTTCCAATTCTTGGAACATAGCCTTTAGCATGATTGGATCAGATTTCTTTTGACTGTAGTTCAGTAGAGAGGTGTTAGTGCTGATTCTTGGAAAGGTCCACGGAGGGATGCTGGGGATGGATCTGCTCGATGTGAGCTGGATTTCCATGCCAAGCTCCTTCAGATAATTACTGATTCTGTAGCAAAGTGGATGGGGTGTTCTTTTCCTTTGTTGCAAGTAGTTTAGGTTGTTTTTTCTGAATACATTATGGAAGACTGGGTTCTGTGGGTGGGAGGCAATTCTGACTGCAAATTTGATACTTAGGTATTTTCTTCTAATTCGTAATGGAGGTTCTGAAGCTTCACTAAGGATGCCGTTGATCGGGCTAGTGCGGAAGGCGCCCACAGTTATTCTGAGAGCATTGTTGTGTACAGGGTCTAATTTCTTTACTATGTTGGTGTTGGCTGAGTTGTATATGATTGATCCATAATCCAGTTTTGATCTCACTATTGCCTTATACGTTAGGAGTAGGGTTTTGAGGTCGGCTCCCCAGTTATTTGCAGCTATTGTTCTAAGTATGTTTAGTCGTTGGTAGGAAAATCATTATTAATTAATTTCTGCAATTATTAATTCTACTGTTTTGTTTATGTTAAAAAGTAAGAACTCTTCTTATTGAAAAATACCACAGCGTGCACAATACTGGTAAAGAGTGGAATCTCATTTTAATTTATTAATTTTCAAAGTATTTTGATTTTCAAAAATCGTATTAATAATATACATACGTGTGCTCATACATGGGAATAAAAAAAAATTTCTTTTTTTTCAATAATTAAAATATGATCAGGAGGTCTTAAAACGTGTATTTCCGTAAAATAAATTTTACAAAATTTTTTTTTCATTATGGGTACTTTGCTTATGTGCGCCTACATAGGTCGGAAAGTAAAAATGCCTGGGCAGTCGAGAATCTCGGCTCGAGAATCCAAATCGTATGCCGTTGACGGGAGGTCGGATTTCAGTTGTTTAGAGCGAGAAGGCAAATGTGAGCCTTTCTCTCTCGACTCCCACGAGGCGATCCGAAATTACTTCGGGCAGCTTCGGAGAATCGAGAAAGAGGGCATGCGTCAGTTTGCCTTTGTCGACTTTCCGAAACTCCACGAGCTCACGTACGCGTATCTGGCATGCGCGCGTGTGCACCCGGCGGTGCTTTTCCTGGCATTTCTGTGTATGTTGTTTACTTTTTCTGCTACTGGCGGTCATTTTAAACTTACTATTAGCAATTGCTTACTTGAAACAAGTAATAATTAAATCAGACATTGTTACTTGACAATGGTTGTAGTATAATCTAAAAAATATATGTTCTAATAAAATTAATAGAATAGACTTGTTAAACAGAAATTAACATGCAAGTGCGTATATGTAAGTACATTCATAAATGTTTTAAAGGTTTCATGATATAATTGTATAATTCAAATGTAACTCGTGTTAATAAAATAAGACGAAAATCAAGAATACCAATTTGTTGATTGAGGCTTCGTTAAAAAGTTATTAACGTTTAAAGTTACGCTTGTAGAACGGCAATCTGAGAACAGCTGCATACGCGTGATAGTGGTTCTCACTCAAAAATCTGTAAGGCTGTCGATGAGTCAGTAAGTAGAGTTTCTCATGCTGAGTGAAAACCACTATCGCATGCACGCAGCCGTACGCAGATTGCCGTTCTACTTGCGGAACTTGAAACGTTAATAACTTTTTAACGAAGCCTCCATCAACAAATTGGTAGTCTTGATTTTCATCTTATTTTGGTCTCTAGAATCTTCCATTAAAATTTTTCCCAGGGATGGCCGAACACCCTGTATATACTGTATACATACACAGTATTATATAACATATAATGTATATTAAAATGAGGTAAAATATGTCTATAATATTTATTTTATATTCAGATTTGTTTCGTTATAATTGCAATTAAATAATATTTTAATAAAATTATTCTAGTTTTTACAAAGTAGATTTTCATGTTACAGTATGATAGGGCAAATACAATGAGAAAATAACTGTTGAAAATCATACTTTCAAAATTTTCATCTCAAATATTTCATGCCACATGATTATTTTTCACAATTGATCTTAAAAGCACAAATCTTTCTTTCGCCAAAAGAAATAATGATGGGGAGTGTTGTCAATTGGATATCGATAAAAATTTATTTACCAAGTACATATAGTTGAGATTATGCACGACGAATACGTTTATGTATAATTACGTATATATTACAACATACATAATATCACAGCTGACTTTAATGCGAACCATGCTAAGCGAGAAGCAGTAAAGTTGCGAGAGTCAAATTTTGCGCTGTATAGACAGAGATGCACAAATACTGCATACTCTTTCTATCAAGTGCAAAAGTAGCAAATTTTCAGATTCTTACAGTTTTACTGTTTTTCGTTCAACATAGCTAGAACTGGAGTCGGTTGTGATAGTCCTGATAGAAGTTGAGAACCTGTAATGCTGAAATTAATACATACATATGTATGTTCCCTTCAAGTCCAGTTTTTGTTGATACGACACTTGTATGAAAGGAAAATAGATATTGGTTCTATCGTGATATTATCTTTACCGTGCAATGAACTTTGTTACTTAATTAATTATAGATATAAAAAATACTTTTGACTCAGTAATCGTTGCAGTGTGATAATTTCGTATAAGACACATTAATTGTGCTGTAAAAACAAAGGTATTTAATTACAATTTATTTGGTCCTGTTAGCTATCATTTTCTTAAATTAACAATTTCTGTTTCGTTATGTATATGCCTGTATTAAATATCTGATATTAATTATCTGATTGAGAATATTATTTTTTATTATGAAATTATTATAATATAATCATTGGATAAATATGTTCATTCGTTTATCCTGACGTTTACTGCTTTATCCATTGTGGCCAGATTTGACATAATTGAGTGCATCGACGGTGATCGTAGTAACGACGAACTTTCTTGACATTTAACGGAGTATGTAGTGGCCGTGTAACGTGAGCTTGACACTTCGGGAAATCGTGTACAGTCCTCCGCTGACTTGAAGTCTCGCGGAAGGAATGCGGGAGAAGTAGAAGGGATACACGTATTCCCACGCACACATTGATCTCTAGCTCACTGTTCATCGCGGCAGTTACACAACATGTGAACTGCCTGAGAGTAAGGGAGCGAGATAGATAAATGGGCGGTCCGACTCCCCTTGCTCCTGTGCCGTACCACGAGACATCAAGTCAGCGGACCACTGTACGGGTACTGTCCTCCGCTGATTGAAGTCTTACGGGACGTCACAGAAGCAAGGGGAGTCGGAACGCCCATTTATCTATCTCGCTCCTTTGCTCTCAGGCAGTCCACATGTGTGTGTAACTGCCGCGACGAATAGCGAGCTAGAGATCAATGTGTGCGTGGGAATACGTGTATCCTTTCTACTTCTCCAGCATTCCTTCCGCGAGCTTCAAGTCAACGGAGGACTGTACCTACGTGGTTCGTATGATAGTATTGTATGTCTGCTTTCCCCATCTCCGTTAAACGCTAAGGAAGTTCGTCGTTACTAGTGTCGCCGTCGATGTACTTAATTTGGCAATTATGCCAAATCTGACCACACTGATTTTATCTCCTTAAATCGCATAATATTCATTTTTTTGAGGTGGCGATTAAAAATACTTATATCTATACGCTTTAAAGTTTTCATTGCCCTATTGCAATAATACAATTTACAAATATTGTAATGTTTACTAATCGTTATATTATTGTACTGCTCTAAAAACTATTAGCCTGTTATCCGTTTTATATTTTATTTCGTGTAACGAATTATAAATCATTTATCCTTCGTTCATGATCATATTTCGGATGTTCATCATTACTTGCTATATTTTGAAAATTAGTTTTTTATTGTAATTTACAAAATATTTTGTATATTGTACGTTTTGTAATATAGTTAAATCAGTGATATTTAATACTTTAATTATAAATTTATTATTAATACTTTAAATATTTAAGGCCTTAATTAATCATATTAGCATGAACGAGATACTGTTTCTGTATTCACTTTACTTCAATGCATAATATTAATTTATACTTCTGATGAGTTTAAATATACTGGAACCTTGTAACATAAAATTATATTAAATTTATGGAATATTTACATACATATGCACGTTTTGATTAGATTAGCAAAGCACATAGTGAAATTCTTTTGTTATCTGAGACAACGTTGTAACATTATTTCCTTTTATGTGAAGTAGTGGTTTTTCACATCTGTTTAATGATATACATTTTTTTTTGAATCTTGAGTGTTTTAATATTTGTTCTGAATACTTTCATGAATATTATTTACAGAATTTTATACACAATTAAAAATGGCATGGACACATTACCAACGTATATTAGCTGTACTTTTGGTTGTAACTGGATCATTTAATAGTTTATCGGTAAAGTAAGTAACTAAATTGACATAAATACAATGTAAAAAATTATTTAATTAAAATATAATTAATTAAAGAAAAATATATATAACTTTATGTAACTAAATATATTTATTGTCTTTAATTTAGATTTGCCGATAAACAAATAGTACCGGGTGAAGATGGTGAGCTCAGGCATTTCAATCATCCGTTTATGCAGTCTTCCTTTATGTTTGTAGGGGAGATGATGTGTCTTGTAGTATTTAAAGTTGTTTATCATTACTACAGTCGTAAAGGTGTAAGTTTTATCCATTAAATCACGGCTGGCCAACTTACGATTGATTTTTTTTTTTCTTAAAAATGTGTCATGATCTACCTATTAAAATCTTGACATTTAGCACATTCAAACTTGTGTCTTATGTACTAATAAGTGACAATGGGGGAGGAGGTTTGCATGTCGAAATCATCTCTTGTTGGCCATTCCTGCATTAGATGAACATATATTACATTTATTAGCTGCAAATATTTATCATCAGAATTGTCTAATTATAGGATGGCTCTGTGGATAACAATACTTTAACTAAAGGATCACAAACATTTAATCCTTTTATTTTATTCATTCCTGCATTGTGCGATATGTGCGCTACATCTGTTATGTATGTCGGCTTGAGTTTGACATACGTGAGTAGTTTTCAAATGTTGCGTGGTGCTGTTATTATATTCACAGCTATCCTTTCTATGAGTTTTCTCAATAGAAAACTAGGTAGCAGAGAATGGATTGGTATAGGAATGGTTTTAATTGGTTTAGTTCTTGTTGGACTCAGTGACATAATAGTTATGGAAAATTCAAATAGTAACACAAATTCTATTATAACTGGAGATTTACTTATTATATGTGCTCAGGTAAAATTATACCATTTATATGCTTTCATTATTAAGTAATAAAATCTGTTTATTTTAAAAATAAGGCAAATGTCAGTTACACAGACTTATTACAATAGATTATAACAGCTGTTCAAATGGTGGTAGAAGAAAAATTTATAGCAGAGCAAAATATACCAGCGCTGCAAGCAGTTGGTTGGGAAGGTACTTTGTAATACTTTTAAAATATAAAATATTCATTTACATTAAAAACAATACATAAAAATGTACTTTTTACAGGTGTCTTTGGATTCATTAGTATATGTATTTTAATGATTCCTCTTAATTTTATACCTGCATCACCTCCGTTTGCTGACAATTCTCGAGGGACACTTGAAGCTACTAAAGATGCTTTTATCCAAATTGGAAACAGTGGTCTATTGCTGATGGCAATAGTAGGTCAGTATATTCATAATTAATTGTAACTTACAAACATCTCATTGATGAAACAATTATAGACATTTATTAAATATATTATTTTTGCACAGGTATTGCATTCAGTATAGCTTTTTTTAATTTTTCGGGTATCAGCGTTACCAAAGAAATGAGTGCTACTACAAGAATGATTTTAGATAGTATTCGAACTATTGTTATATGGGCTTTCTCTTTAGCAGTTGGTTGGCAAACTTTTCATTACTTACAGGTAAATATCCTACCATTACTTTCACATAAGTTAATGCATATTTAATGAAATTCAATTGTTATTTTTTGTAGCTTATTGGTTTCACCATGCTACTAATTGGAATGTCGTGCTATAACAACATTATTATTCCTCAATTAATAAGAAAATGTAGATACCAATTAGGTCGTCATAGACCACCTCCATGTAACCAAATCATTAATATAATGGCAGACGATATTCCAGAAACTCAGTGAAACTTATATTACTCATTCAATACTCTAGGATGTCGACCATCCTGTGTGTGATATTAAGAACTATTATAGTTTCTATAAAGAACGGTAAAGCCTGTGATCTTAATGACATATGAAATTTATGTCTTGCTTTAAAAAATTGATTAAAATTGATTGTATTTTTAAGACTAACAAGATTACAATTTATAAAATCAGTAACAATTTCTATAGATAGAAATTGATTATTAAATAGAAATATTCAAGTTTATTATATAAAATAAGTATTTTGCAATTTTTATGTAAGCTTTTTACACGAATATATCAATTATTTTACAGGTGCTTTGTACATCCGTTCAAATCCATACATAATATCCAATACTAATTTTTCCTTGAAGAAATGTTTTGAATGCCAATTAATATAACAATATTTTTCCACCGTTAAAATTAGTTTGAAAAGAATTAAAAATTAAATTAATAATTTCAAAATTATAATACATTTACGGTTGTAATTATTATAACTAAAATGTGAGTATTTTACAACTACATACTTATTTTTTGATGTAATAGAACACATTAAATAAATTATTTTATCATGGTATTATTTTGTGTTATCCAAAGAAAACTTATTAAAACAATTTAATAAATATGAATAACGTTGCAAAATAATCCTTGATCCTTTATTTTTTATTCAGTATTTTTAAAATTTTACATTATTACTTATGAAAATATTGGTAGAAGGCAACCATTTCCTACATTTTATCCACATATAACAGAATATTAAGTTTCAAGGTGTCGGTGAGACTGAATAAAAAGTTAAAATAATGCTTAAATATTAGACATATTTTATTATTTTGCATACTTCAGACGTAAATCATAAACTACTTTGTGCAAAAAATTGTTGTAGCATATACACATATATAATATGTACGTATTAGCACATTTTGTATACACACATATGTACCAGTATGCATGCATGCATAACTGGTACATGACTAAATGTATCTAACAGAAAGCTTTTGAAATAAAATAGTATTTATATTTTCAATAATCGGAATAGAATATATTTTGTGCTATCTTAGATAAATTACGCCTATAAAGACTAATATATTAGTACTGCACATTAGTTTGCAATTAATTGTAGAATCTTTCCGATTTGCGTCCCCCTTTTTGATTCAATCAAAAATGCTTTACGGAATGTTTCCTTTAATTATACGAATAACTTTTGCTATTTAACGTGTATTTCATTTTTTTATAAATTACTGTCGGCATAGAACCTTTGAACCGCGGTTTCATCGAATATAACTTCGATCCAAGACGGTGAATACATTTATAGTGTTCATACGATAACTCAAACATCTGTTCTAAAAATTTATCTATCCTTTACGGCTATGAGCAAGCACGTATGATATGACCATTAGAACTATCTAAACTTTAAATGAATTCGTAACATTTATTATGCGTTTACGACAGACAATGCAAATGGAAAATGAATTCAATTATATTGCTCCGGCAATACATAGGAAATGTCATCCCAAGGATGTCGGTACAGGCCTTGTTTCAATCTCTTTTGATCCATGTAATGACCTGCATTAACAAAACGTAGAATTATTGTTATTACTTGAGTACAATTTTGTATAAACTATCGAAAAGATGAATACTTACCAATGAAACCTATACTCCTACCAAGAACAAATAAACTATTTATAGCACCAATTTCGATGTATTCCTGCGCTTCTTCTCTAGTGAAACTCCCACTTTTCCTCAGCATGTCCACAAAAGCACAAGCAATAATGCCATCCACGTTAAGAATTAAATTAGGCTTCTTACTTGTAGTTATCTTTTCGACTTCTAATGCATATTCAACCAACGGTTTAGCAGGGAAATTCTCCATTACGAATTCTTTAATAAGCTTTACACGCATATCTGGATTGTTTATGGATTTGATACGGTGACCAATACCCATGATCAGTTTGCCTTTTTTACGCGTATTATTCACAAACTCTTGTGGATGTAACCCAGCATCGTAGGCTTCAGAAAACATACGAGCCGCTCCATCTAATGCTCCGCCGAAACGATCACCCTATTGTTCAAAGTTACATGAGATATTAATGCTAATTTCATAAGTATGGAAAAATATCGTGAAATCTGTTTGTTTTACTTACTATAGTTAAAAGGCCAGATACCAAAGAGCTAACTAAATCTTTACCAGCTCTTGCACAGACAATAGTGTTATGGGCTCCTGACACGGCGGGGCCGTGATCAGCCGTTAACATTAAAGACATCTCAAGGAATTTACAATACAAGATCGGCAGACATCGTTGAAACCACAACAATGAGACTACACCACCAATGCCTACATTTTGTTTAAAAACTTCGGTGACAGGCATTCCAGCATACAATAATTCTTGACCACGTTCGTCGCATATTGATGTCATGAATGAAGCTGGTTTCCGTATTAAACCGAGTTCCTACAAAAATTGATTTATTCATAATATTTATCAAGACACGTATAAAATTCTACTTGGTGATAATTAAATATATTACCCTAGCCCAACTGTAATCCATAGGAACGGTCGGTGGTGGAACTTCAGGTTCTGGAACGATCGTTCCTTCCTTTACGAGTTTTTCATAAACGTGCTGCATCAGATCTCCAAGAGTGTCAAAACTATCGGGAACGTAGGCACCAGCAGCTTTCAACGCAGCGTTCTTGGAAGAAGCTGTTTCCAAATTACTGTGGGCGATTGATCCAGCGTGACCAAATTGTACTTCAGAATTGAACATACTGGCACAGGTACCAATGCACCAAGCAATCAATGGCTTTGTAATCTTCTTTGATTTCAATGCTTGGCACACTTCGTATTCCTCCACACCACCTACTTCGCCAAGAAGAACTATGAGCTTTACTTCGGGATTTTCTTGATAGCGCATTATGTGATCCATAAACGTAGTTCCTGGATAACGATCTCCTCCAATCGCAACACCTTCCAACACTCCATTGGAAGCCTTGGAAATTATATTGTTTAATTCATTCGACATACCACCAGAACGAGAAACATATGCAACGCTAAAAAAATAAGATTATCTTAGTATCAAGATCGATATACCTTAATACAATGTAAGAAGGAAATATAGGATTTGTATTTTTTGTTATGGTAGATGACAAAAGTTACCTGCCAGGCCTATAAAGTTTACTGTGAAGAATATTGTCCATCATTCCGCCAGTATTACCAATCTTGAAACAGCCCGGTTTAAGACCTCCAACAGTAGCTGGACCAATAATCGTAACACCTCTTTCTTGTGCCATTAGAATTAGTTTTCTCGTCATATTTTCGGGTATGCCTTCGGCAATAATAGCAATCGTTCGAATTTGAGGGAACTGCAGCGCTTCAACTGTGCTTTCGTAAGCAGATCTTAAGGATGCAAATGTAACCATAACATCTGCATCTGTATGTTTAGTCGTAGCATCCTTCATTTGTTTGTAAACAGGGATGAGTATCTATTGCGTGTATTAAAAAGAAAAAAATTAAGATTTTTCATCATAATTAAAATAAAATAAAATATTTTATATGAATAAGAAAAATTGACAACTCTGTAAAGTACCTCTTTATGACCCCAGTAAAACTTTTGTTTGTGATCACCAGTGAAAGGGTATACAATAGCAGCAACAGATGGTTCAGATCTGCGACATACGAAGTCAAAGTCTAGCATACTTTGCACTGCTCTAGTTTGCATTCCCCAGATAATAGCTCTGGTTTTATTACTGAAAAGCTGCTTTTTTGACGATCCATCAACAGAGTCGCTTGTTTTTAATTTAGGTTGTTTGGTAGGCGAGCAAGATGCACTTTTTGAAGGTGCTGCAGGACCCACGTCTTGTCCCGAAGGCAATAAAAAGTTTGCGGTGGAAAATTCTTGAGCTTCAGGATCTGGAATCGGCTTTTTACCTAAAGCCATTGCACATATAGCCGTCATGTGGGTTTCCGGGCCGAATACATAAACAGGGATACCGAGTCTTCTACCAACTTCGCGGATAATTCTGAAATTAAAAACACAGAAATGCAATTATTTAATAATGTTCGTCGGATACATAAATTACTTTAAATTACTTTTTTTAAAATGCTTTTATACCTTAAACCTTCTTGATAATTTGGGCCTGCTCTTCTTACAAATATTTGTATTTTGTGTTCTACAAGTTTTGGCTGATACTCTTGTAGTGCCTTTACAATACCCTTAAAAGTTGCAGCTACATTCGTGAAATTAGCAATACCTCCGCCAATGATTAATACCTTTCCCTCTTCTCGTTTTTCTTTCGTCATTAAGCTCAAAATCGTTTTCGCGTAGTCATAAGTTTGCTGTTCACTGGGTGCACCAGAGTATTCACCATAATTTGCTAGTTCGTTTGTGGCGCCCAAGTCACAAATCGTATCTGAATATATTACAGATGCACCTGAAAAAATTTTTTACATAAAAAAAAATGCGTATGAATGCAATTAACCTTGCTAAAAAAAGGGAAACGATTTGACAATCACAATTTGGCTAGAATGAACCAGATTAATCACGTAAATGATACTGCTGTGCGCTTCTACTGACCACCGCCAGCAACCATAGTCCATATCCGACCAGCTGGATTAAGAAGAGTCAACTTCAAGCTAGCCCCAGATTTAGCATCCAAGTCAGCGATGTAGGCCTCTTCTGGATACGCATCCCGTCCAAATGGTGGTGGATAATCAATTTCTCCCCAGTCTGGTCTACATATGAAGTCCGCAGTTGTATCCAATTTAGCAGCAAGGTCAAGTATATAAATTCCATTGTCTGTCACCACCAATGGATTTATCTCCAAGTAAGTGAAATATAAATTAACGTAAAGTTTATAGAGAGACTCAATAAACTTAGCAATTGTTCTAGAAGCAAATAATCACACCATTATTCTTGAGGAACATTTTTAAAATAAACACAATAATTTCACTTTATAAGACTTACTCCTTTTTGTCATTTGCCACATGTACTAATAATTTTTCCATCAGCACAGATTGATCTGGTGCTTTTTCTCCAACAGATACTTCTAGTTTTAAAGCTTTTGCATCAACATCTCCAATATCAACGCCCCCTTCATGATGAAATAAAATAGTATCAGCTTTCCGGTGTGAATAGATACAAACGTAAGCTTCTTCTTCCTATAATTAAAAATATCATTGGTTTATTCTTTTTTTATTAACTCTCTATAGCAGCAACAAACATTTACCTGTTTATGAGGAACAAATGGTTCAATGATAAATGTTCTTAATTTTCCTGTTGTTTTTCCTATTAGCTGGTCCTTATTTATTCTCTCAGCTATCCATTGTTTCACTGTAGCCAAATCTGCGTTCACTTTAATTAGGCCAAGTTTTCCACGACGCTTGATTAACTGATCAGGCTTTACAACCAACTTTTCAGTTAGAAGCCACGGATTGGTGTTTACAACATCTGCCCAATTTGTCTGCTCTGTGATGGCCACAAATCGACATTTAACTGCATTTGTACCAAGAGGAAGTTTGCGATTAATGAGGTCTTTTCCAGTTGCTTCACGAATTGCTTTCGCAGACATCTTTTACCAGTTTCTAAAAGCAAATACGCAAACATTATTCATAAGTTAATAAGTATATTCATACCTTGTTATGCAGTCTCTTTTTATATGGCTTTTTGCTATAACAGCCTTCATTAATCCTAATATTAACAATTAATTATTTAATAAATGATAAAGGCCATTACAATGAAAAGCCATATAACGTAGTATGAGTATAGTAATTATTTTTTTCAAAAATATATAAAATCTTTCATTAAATATTATTTTCTGTTAATATTAATGAAACTTATTCAAAAATAATGAAAGTAATAAATCCATTATTAGTACAAAATTAAATTATCGAACACTATTCTTTAAATATATTTTTGGTTACATTTAATGTTTTACTATAAATAATAAAACATTATTTTTTATATGTTATGACTGATAACTGATCAGTGTTTAAAATATTTTATTTGTAAATTACATAATACACACAGAAAAGAAACGTGCACGTACATACAAGGTAAACGCGAATACCAACTTTAAAAGTTCTCAAGTCTAAAATGTTGAATGTTTCCAAGTAAAAGTTGGCCGACCGCATTCCAGCGTCGAACGGACAGAAGTTATCGAAATTAGTTTAAATATTTGATAATTCTTTCACAGACGAAGTAAATTTACTTTTCATTAATTTTATTCGATTTAACAAATATTAAACAATTTAAAGATTTCTCGAAATATGGAAAAGCTAATGAATTTCTTTTAATAGCATTAAAGTTTATAAAATCATGTAGGAAATTTTTGTTGGTTCTTTATTAAATTTTCCTAAACATTTTATGTTCACATATCATTTAAATCATATATGCATTTTTTCCAGCAGCAATAGATATGTGCATATATTGTACTATCATCGTGCATACAATCTGTAACGTATTAAAGTGTGAACGTAAGTAGTAATTACGTGTGCAGTTAAAATGCAAAATAATCTTTTAAATTACAATACAAAATTCTCATTGATAGGAAAATGCTTGGTAATAAACGATATAAAAAAAATATTACTACAGCTAAAACGTTCGAACGTTTGAATTAAGAATCGACTTTGCTCGATTTTTTTTAATTCTGCAACATTTAGAGCATTATAAGAACGATACAAACACTTCGAGGTATCCGTTGAATTCCAAAAAGAAATTTATTTGAAATGCAGTCACATCAATCGGTTGTCAGTTAAGAAACTAACATTAAAATTATAATTTAAATTAAGATTCATACGTGAGAGCTGCGTAATGACAGCCCCTCCTTAAACATTATAAGATTATATATCTAATAAAAAGATTTAAATTATTAAAAGTCGTATAACTTTTACATTAGTTGGAAAAAGAAATTTCGCATGGATTTATGACGAATACTTTCAACCAATAGTTCGTAGTTACTTATACAATCGTTTACGTCATTGTTTGATTTTTAAATATAGTTCTATGTACATAACTAGTTTTTAATAAATTCATGCAGTATAATTTTAATGGTACTCATGCATTTTTGTATATAAATAATTACTCAATCACAAAAGACTATGAACGAATGTACAAAACAGTAAATGAAAGCACATTCACTCACCGGAAACCTATAATGCTCAACGTTCGAATTAGCGGGTATAATAGAAGTCGACCTTAACCTTCTCGCGCTGTATTTTCTAACCTACGAGATTTTGAATAGAGAACACTGAAAAACGATCCGCCCCACACTGCCGCCGGCAGTTAACTGAACGTTCAAAGTGACATCGTGCGCATAAGTAAAGCCATACCACACGATATCTCGAAGATATCGTACGATTCTACCACTTTTTTTTCTCACGGTCGGTCGTATTAACCTATTTTCTTTTTTTTTCGTCATCACGCGCTGTACCGCTTATATTTCAAAGATTATAATGCAAAGATGTACTTCCTTTAAAATTTTTAGTTTTTAATTTTATAATTTCAATTCTTCGTTTACATTCCGATCATACTATTTTATAATATACACCTGTAATTTATCATAGAATGTATAGTTCAGTAATTAGTTAATCTTTACATTTTGTTTATATATAAATACTTTTGCATGAAAGGAATTTTTGTACTTAAATACAATATGTCGATATTCTTAACTTGTCTATAATGAAACTCGTAAGTTTCGACTTTCCAATAAAATATTTACACGTTTGATGTTACGCATCAGAGTCATGATTATGAAACGTAATGAAGTTTTATTAATGTATTTAATGTAATATTCATTAGGTACTCTAAACAGCGCAAGCAGTTTTATTAAAATTATTCTGGTACATGAATAGAATCATACAAGTCTAGAGGATCGTACGAGGATTAACAGAAGGTCACGTGACTGTAATGCGATCTGTGCTTACCACGTGGACAGATAGCAAAGGTTTTCAAGTTCTTATTATTATGCGATTTATTCATGATTTTAACATCGAATAAACTGTTACGTTGGATTAAATTTAAATAGACGTTCGTTGGGGAAATGTCAACTTATGAAAAAGTTGTTTAACCCTTGCACGACACCACGAGTAGAGAATATTCTAGATTCTAATGCAATCACTTTTTATGTAGTATCGTTAAGTTACACGTACTATTTGACGTGTTTTATCACATATAAACTCGTGAATATCATTAAATCATTTAAAATAATATTATCTCTAAACCGTTAAATTTATGGCATGTCATAGAACACGAATCTTAAGTCCTTTACTATGTATGTACATACAATTAATCGCAATAGAAAATTATTATTCTTTTAAGATTACTTAATGCTACTATACAAGCGGTACTTTCGTAATAATCATGATTCTCAAACACCATCAATTTAATACAGTGATTTTCAAAGTAATTAATATTAATTCAAATATCATATAATTTAATAGTTGCATTTAAAAACATAACGAAAGTTTTATAAATTATTCGTGAACACGATAGAGACTGACTTCGATTCAAGCAACAATTGTTTCGTGGAAGATCTTTGCTTATCTTTTCTCTTGTATCTTCTACATCCAAATGTAACCTTGACCTTTTTGAACAGTTAAAAAGAGTTAGATTTATACATTTAGTAATATGTCTGTGAAAACCAATTCAGAAATAAAAAAAATTACTGAATTCATTTATCCATTTCGTCAAATAATAAACTAAGATTAAATTTAAATTACATACTAAATTTCTCGTTTAAGAATTGCTAATAACATGTTTTATCGATATTTGACACGATTTCTAACCTAATAAAAAATAAATTCTTGAAAATAAATAATTGCCAACATGTTTCGTTGTTAAAAACGTTCTCGTGTTTTTTAACTCGTAATGCATATAGGTACATAAGGATCGAACGAAGTGGGATTTATTGCGTAAACGATTAGCATTTGCTATGTCACGACAGAGTTGTAAAATCTTCATGTATGAATTTTGTTTTCTGGTTCAATAAATGTCAAGAAAACAATGCAGAAACTCGACAGAGAATTAATTATTTATTCCGAGACCAAAATCGCGTAACAAATAAGTTGAATATAAATTTTTTACTGACAGATCAAAGGAAACGTGCAATTGACAATGTAATACTTTAAATATTATAATTACACATTGCTAAAGAAAAACTGATATGTCTGAATATCCACGTAAAACATATCTTGTCAACGATTAATGAAATTTTAACTGTTATAAATTGTGAAAATGATATTCTGGAATGAGGTTATATTTTCTAATCTTTAATCAATATAGATTCTTATTACATCGTTACAATTTATTTACTCATATAACTGACGATATTAGTAAATGATTGTTATGCTATCTTCGATATCAATTAATTAGTATGTACAATACAAAACTTGTATGATAAATTATTGATTAAACTTTTATTAAACATCAATAATATTTCCAATAGAAAATTTTTAAACAGATAAGGTTAGTTTGACATCGCAAGGTTCATGGAAATAAATAAACATAATGTAAAGTAACTTACAATTTACAGGTAAGATAGACGAATGTGAAAGTATAGTATTTTCTGAGAAGTCTTCACTGTCTGAGAGACTAGACAAGGAGTAGTCTACTTAAAAGCACAGGCACCTGAAAAAAACTACTTCACATTCTAAGCTTCAACGACGTTAACTGGTGTGAGGTATGGTTCGAAAATTATTGACGCGGTGTTGGAATTTAAATTATTGCACCCACTTTTATATAATTATCTTTCGGATAACAAAGTAAAAATTGTATGCAATAGGATCATGCCGGATTAATGTAAATTATTTTTAATCGTTCGTGAATTCAGTTTAAGCATTATAGGGCTGTTATGACGTATTCATGACGTGGCAGCAATACGTCATATCGTATGATTCTGATAACTGTATTTATGTACGTATCTACACATGAATTTTAGATTAACTATATACATAAAATTTTGTGCAAATTTAACGAATTAAATAAACACTGAAAATATATTTTTTAAATAAATCTTTGAAATTTGTTATACTATTTCTATAATTCGGAGGGTTCATTCATCGTTTTATCAAAATTTCGGGAAATCGAAATATTCTTCAAATACAATTAATTACTATTACTATTTTCTTTGGTTTTTCTCTGAGATACATATTTAATGACATATTTATACTTTTGAATTCTTAAAATAGACATTAATCATGCTACTGTAACCTTCTTCAAATATTAAATTTATTCTAACCACAGTTTCCATAGCACTTTGTAAGAAATTTTTGTATTTAATGCTACGATACAATACAAATCAAATTTACGAAGGATTTAATGGTACATATATATTTGTATAGAAAGGTAGGGAAGTTGTAAACGTATGAAGCACGAAAAACTTTATAATTTATAAAATATTTCGAAAATTGTCTTGCCTGTTTCTAGTAGCAATTAAAAAGATTGAATAAATTATATTACATACAAATATACTGTTGTAGAACAGTTTTAAACAAAAGAATGAAGTATATTATTTCATAATTCACATGTATGACTGAAATCTGTTAATGTTTATTGTTACTGTATGTACAAATATAAATAACCCATTACTCAGTACGTAAAATGTGCTTATTTCATGAAACAATACTTCTATGTAGATATAAAATGAACTGATAAAAAATAATACATATTTAGATCAATTAAGAAAGAAAGCTAGCTGATTATTATATTCTAGTGTCATACGACGGTAATATGTGTTAAAATATTTGATCATATTTATATTTCCAACAACATTATAAATGTGCTATAAATCTGAAATTCATATTGTTCAAAACAGTAATATCCACTTATTTAAGATATATTTTAATCTCATTGGTGAGAATTTTACTTTCTATAAGTTTGAAATGATATTTTGAAATAATGCAAATATTTCAAATTTTATTAGTAAAAAATTACTGCGTTATATTATTGCATTATAGTATCACGTTTTTCTTCTTTGCTGTGGACATTTTAAATTGGTATACACGATATAAGAAGTATCAAAAATCGTCTTTACATAAATTTTTGAATAATAAATATTCAAATTATTGCTCTTTGTATGATTATGCTCTGTTTTCCAACTTTGCAATAAGATCATGGACATTTTCTATAACACTGTATATATAAGGACGTTCCATTGGATTTACCTTTAACATTGATAAAATCAAATGTTGCATATCCTACAAAATTCAAAATTCAAATATCAGATCTAGAAGTTTTGATCGCACAAAACACATAATCAAGTATACACAATGACTTCACCTCATTGTAAGGAGCATTTTCTGGAAATGTAATATTTGCACTCATAACAGCCAAAGCAACACTATCTCCTCTTTCATATACAGCATCAAAAGGTGATTTAAAGTAACAGAGCGCATAGAGAATGCAGCCTAATGACTGAAATAATATAGTTTTAACGAAAATAGTATTACACAAAAGCATGTTTCAAGAATTCTATCAATATTTTACCCAAATATCTGTTCGTTCATCAACCATACAATAACTTTCAACGTTAAATAATTCTGGTGCTCTATATGGCATTGAACATCTTTCTGCTGCTAAATCTTGCAGCGTTTGTGCTGCTTGTGACCCACATACTTTAATTCTGGCTGGCGCTACAGAACCTACAAAAATCCATGTTCATTTATTAATGATCAACACAATAGGATTCAGATATTTATTTTCTATAGTAACCAAAATGTTGCACCTAAATCCATTATGATAGGTGTACTACCATCGCCAAGAACTATATTTGCAGTCTTTAGGTCTCTGTGAGCTAAAGGATCTGGTTTTGCTTCATGGAAAGCTTTTACACCTTCGCATATTTGTAAAAAAATATTTAAAATATCCAACGCACTCATATAATCATTGTTTTTAGCGCGTCTTTCTAATTCATTTGCGAGTGTGCCTTTCTAAAACCAGAAAATACTTTTTAATTTAGATAATATAAATTTTTAATTATCATTCACATTTAGGTTGCTTCAATTTAAGGTATAAAACTTACATGATAATATGGTAAAACAATTAACGCTTCGCTGGTTGCATTAATGACAGGGTCTGCTGTTCCTTTATATGTAGAATCAATACATTCTATTACATTCGGATGTTTCACAAGATTGTGATATTCTATTTCTTTTGCTGCTAATCTCTGATCTTCTAATCCATGGCAAATTATCTTTTTAATTGCATATTTTTTGTGTGTGATCGCATCTTCAGCTAGAAGTACAGTGCTGAATCCACTAAAATTGAAATTAATTTAAATAGAAAGCAAAATGAATTCATTGCACTCAAGGGACTTAACTTTCTTTTAACATGAATTATTTTTAAGTAGAATTTAAAAACATTATTATTAACTTTTTGTACAAAATAAACAAACTAGGTTAAATGAAATTAAAGTAAAATTATTTCATTAATAAAAGGGAAGACATAATGTAGATACCAAAATAAATGTCGATTTACGAAGTTTAAACGTAAACAAAAGTATTACAGTAACTTATACAAATTTCTTTTATATTAAACTTGCCCTTCTCCAAGATGTTCACGAACTGTATAATTTCTTGAATTTATCGTAATGGTTTCTTTAGAGCATATACAGCCCATTTTTAAAATTAAACTTAAACCGAGGCTGTTCATTTTGTGCCGTACATAGTAAAAGAATTGGATTAATGATACACCTGATACGTCTTTATTGGCGGGCAAACATTTTGACACACGTCACATATGCTACCATGAGGCAGTGTGATGTGATCAAATTTGGCATAATTGAGTCATGAGGTTCAGATTAAGTTAGATATTCGGTTATCAGCTGTTTGCAAACAATATTGGTGGTCATGTTATCCAAATTGTTTAAATCAAATATTTGCAGAAAATTTGTGCGTGGAAAAAATTGTCCTAACAGATGATATTAAATTACTTTAAATTATTTTCTCCAGACAAGTTACATAATAACACTGTAAGGTCCAAAACACTTTAAAATGTTTAAGAAATCGAATTTGAGATGAACAAATTGTACTCGTAATCTTTCAATATGGGTAAAGAAGATGCTTTCAAAGTAATATTTTCACTTTTGCTTAGTAATTTTTTCTTCTTAAATCAATTTCAATAATTAGGAATTTATAGTATATTTTTCGAAACATTGTTAGAAGTATATAATGTTTTAGCAAATACATCAAATTTACGAAATTATAAATATTATTATATAAATGTTAATACAAATATCAGTTGTTATATATAATAATGAATCTTAAGAAATTTATATGTCTATATAATATAATCATTATCATTTAATTATTTATATTACTAGGCAGTGTACATTCTTGTATGGATATTCATTGCAAGTTATTATTTTTGGGGTGCACGAGAGGTAACTGTAAGAGATCCTATTGATGAATCAGGTTGGGTACCAGACGGGGCATTTGCAAATAAAATTCAAACTTCGGATGTGCAACAAGCGGAAGATCCGTATGTGGAATAAAACTCTAAAATTCAGTCAATATCTCTTAATTATTATTTCCTAATACAATAGATGATACTATATAATTCTAACTAAACATATAATAAAAATTTGTATTTGAAATCAAACATGTAATTAATAAAAGGGTGAAATTTCTGCAAAAGATTATTATGTATATTATTCATGTGTATTAAAACGTAAAACTTTGATGTACGAAATATTAGTAGTATATATTTAATGTAAACACATACTAGATTACCTTATACATAGTAACTGTTTTATATTCTTTTAACTATAATGAGCTCTTTATACAACCATAAAATTAGTTATTATCGCATTTTTATTTCTCTGTGAATGTTAACAAGAAATCAAATATTTTAATAAATAAAATGTAATTAACAAGAACATTTAAACGACAAATGTATATCGTTTAATAAAATCGGATCACATTCTAAAAATTTATAATTTGTGGTACTCTTCAATAAGATATTCATGTATAGGAACAGGTACACACTTCTTTTTATTATGATTATTATACTCAACAAATGAGGTCTCTTTCTTCCAGAAAGCATTTAAGATGATGTTACATCGGGTTCTTGACTAATGTTACCATTTAATGTTTCATTAGACTCTTGATTATTCTGTAGCTGTGCTTGCCACATGGAATGATATACTCCATTATAAGAAATGAGTTCTTCGTGTTTGCCTCTTTCTACAATTTCTCCTTCTTTCAAGACGAGAATTTCATCAGCGTGTATTATTGTGGATAATCTGTGTGCTATGATAATAGTAGTTCGATTAACACAAACTCTGCTTAACGCTGCTTGAATGTTACGCTCTGTCTGAGTATCAAGTGCACTTGTTGCTTCATCTAAAAGCACAATTGCTGGTTCCTTCAATAATGTACGCGCAATAGCAACGCGTTGTTTTTCACCTCCACTTAAACGAAGTCCTCTTTCACCAACCTATGCAATTTCAATTAAATATTGTTAATTTTTAATTCATAATTAAATTAAATATAATCTGTCCCATTAATGAGTACTCACTTGTGATTCATAACCATTTGGAAATGAAAGAATTCGATCATGAATGTCTGCGTTTTTAGCTGCCGCTATTACATCTGCATCTACAGCTTCGGTGCGACCATATTGAATATTATATTTCACGGTGTTATTAAACAATACTGTATCTTGAGGTACAACACCTATTGCACGTCTTAAGGAATCTTGTTTAACTGTTTTAACATTCTGTCCATCTATAAAAATCGCACCATATTCTACATCATAAAATCTGAATAACAACCGCATAATAGTCGATTTTCCAGCTCCAGAAGGTCCAACCAGAGCTACAGTTTTTCCTGCTGGAGCAACAAAGCTAATATTTTTTAATATAATTTTCTCGGGAGTATAACTAAACGACACATTCGAGAATTCCACCTGACCACGTTTTACTATTAATGGTCCAGCACCTGGAGCATCAATTACTTCTTGTTTTTCTCTAAGAAGATCAAACATGTTATCCATGTCGACAAAATTCTTTTGTATAGCCCTAAAAATATACAAATTATCTTCAAATTAAGTTCTTAATTTAAAGCAAAAAGAACTAGCATAATTAATTACCGATAATATGTTCCAAACCAATTTAATGGCACATAAAGTTGAACAATGTAACTTGTGAATAAAACATAATCACCAAGTGTTAAACCTTGATTATTCACAACCTACAACCAATAAATTTATTAAACGTGTCTCTTTAATATTTCTCAAATGGACAAAATATAAATATTTTATATACTGACCATGTGCAAGCAAAGTAAAGACCCAGCCAACAAACCACTACAAACAATTACATTTTGTAAAGTATTTAAAATATTTAACGTAATTATTGTTTTCCATTCTTCTATTTGGAATTCTAATATTGATTTTTTATAACTATTCACTTCGTATGCTTCTGCTCCATAATATTTAACTGTTTCAAAATTAATTAAACTATCGACACTTCGTGCTCTTTGAGCATTATCTGCCAAGTTCATACGCCTTTGGAACTTAGTACGCCATTCAGTAACCATAATTGTAGCAGCTAAGATAAATATTGACAATTTATAAAATTTGAAAATGCCTTAATACTAATCAAAATATTGAATCATTGAAAAAGTAAAAATGTACAGTGTAATCACCTATGTAAAGTGCCATAGTTATGAATACAATTAAACCAAACCACTTATTGAAGGTACAAACGAAAAATACAATGGCCACAATAATGTCAACGATTGTTGGTACAATGGAGAAAAGAATGTAATTTAATAAGTTGTTTATAGAGTCTGTCCCACGATCCATAACTCTCAAAACTTCACCAGTTTTCCTTTCAAGATGCCAGCGTAAACTTAAACTATGTAAATGCCTGAGGAAATATATATGATAAAAGTAAATAGGGAATATAATTATAAATTAAACTAATCAGACTTACAAAAATAATATTAATATAAAATTCACCTGAACAATTCAACTTCAATTTCCCGAGTTGAATATTGTTGAATACGAATCCATAAGAATGATCTTAGATTATTCAGTAATCCCATGCCACCTGTGCCTCCACCTTGCAAGAATTTGAATACTACATATGTTAAAATAAGGTCCCACCTGTCACAGAGGTCAAACATTTCATTAATACAACATTTATGTGTATTTTATATGTTTTTCTTAAGAATATTTTGTACCTGAATGTTATAGGAGTTTCTTTAATACTGTCCACAATTTTTCCATTATAAATTTGGACGTACAAGTTTATGACACGTCCTAATATGAGTAATACAAAGCAAAACAAAACTCTTAGTTGAAGCATAAAACTTTTTTCAGGCCATAAAAATGGTGCGAAAACTTTTATCTTATACCAAGCATTCTTCCATGCAGAACTGGTATCATCGGGTCTCTGAAAATAATCATATTATCAATAGTTGTAGCATGTCCAAACAAATTAAGCAAATAATAAACATACAATTTTAGTTTTATTAAATTATCTACACACTGACATTTACTGTATGTGCATATACAGATAATTTGTTTCTTTTATATATCCTGGTTTGTTATTTTTATTCTAGTCGCATAATAAAATTATAGGACTCTCTGTAGCACAATAATGGCTACAAAATTTCTGTCAGATGAAAAACTATTTTGTTTAGGTGATAGTTAAAATTATATTTTTGGACTTACACCTTGATAATATCTTGATCGTGTAGTTGAGCCATCATTAAAAATATGATATTCACCATCTGTATTTCCAGGTATTCCTGGAGCTTTAAGTCCCAAGGCAAAGATGATAAGATTGCTCATGTAACGTAAAACGAATAGTACCATCTCAATTTGGTCCGTCAATCTGTAAATAGCACACACATACACATAGAAAATACCCCACTAGATACAGTCAGCAAGTATAGATCTCCAATTAAAAACATGAACTTAAGAACATACTCGTTTATGCATAATAACATAAGAAGTTTATTTTGAACTTACGTATTTAAATGAAACCACCATTCAAGTTTTCCAATGTTAATAAAGACAAGATTTTCAGTAGCAAATGCTAAAGTCCAAAAGCTCAACAAAACAAGACCATGACAACGTGTTGGCACACTTGGTAACAGATTGTGCCTTTCTACTCGCAATATGTACACGGAATATGGATAAACAATTACAGTTAATACTGTTGTGACAATCTAAAAGTATTATGGTAATTTATTAAGTACATGAAGGGTATCCCAGTTCTTTCCCACACAATTTTGTCAACATATTCTACAAACAAAATTTTAAAAACACCAGTTCCTTATCGCTTGTATTTTTGTTATAACTTCTTAATGAACTATTTAAAAGATTGTGTTTAAATAAGATTTTTTTCTTAATTTTGCTACTAGAATATGTTGGCAAAATTTTGTGGAGAAAAACTAGAATACTCTGTATATAGGTAAAGTGAAATTGTTACCATGTAGCCATAGACTCTTTTGTCATCTAAAACTGTTCCTTGTAGAATTATTCTTATTATACTAAGCATTGGAACAAAGTATAGAAGAATTTTTTGTATAACATATAATTTACTTTTGGGTAACAAAGCTGTAGTAATTTCTGTCCCATACTTTCTGTACGTCCAAAGTTGTATTGTACCAAAAATCAATAGAAACAATGAAATCACTGTAGTACTGATAGTATCCATGAAACATTTTGACACTCCATGATCTACCCAAATCTCGTTAAATGTTATGTTTGGAGGACAATAAGTCATTGTTGTATTCATTTTGAATCTTTCGAAGTTTAATTTTTAATGTACCGTCAAGAAGTTATTAAAAAGATATTTTTAAATAATATCTTCTTTGTTCTTTTTTCAATATTAGATTAAATATTATTTTATTATTCTTGGTACTTTTCCTGTTATTATATTATTTGTAATCGTTATTCTCATTTGCATGTTTGTTATATGAAATTTGATACTTTGATTAATTTATAATTAGGACATCTGAAAAATGATATAATACACATTAATAATATATTGTTGAAATATATGTGTTTTACTTACCAGTATACAACATATGAAACATTTATAAACTTATCTTTAAATGAATCTATGTTATCACAAGTAGTGTGATTATATAAGTTTCATTTATATTGTACTTACATCATAAAAATATAAATACTATATTTATAGAAATAACTTTTAATTAAAAAATTATAATATTTTCTGTTTAGTGTCGTTTATTAAATACGAGTAAATTTGTTAATTGTACACAATTAAATAAATATATACATTTTAGAACAAAGATTAATAAAAATTTAAAAAAATATTCTAATAAAATACTCTGTGATATCACAATTATAAATGAAATTGTTGCAAAACAACCTGTCTGCGTAATAGAAACTAACATAACATCGCGCTATAAAATACTAAAGAGAAATTGAAATAGAATAAATAACAGTTTAAAATTTCACTAGGAGAAAGTTAATGCTTTCATTACAATTTATTTGTAATACAAACCACTTGAAATAACTCGATCTTTTAATCTTTTTTCTAGAAATCTGCATCGTCATGCCTAATGTATAATTTGATTAGCGATTGTAATAATGTAATACCGTACGGGCATAAATAAATTTGAAACTAAAATCTAACCTAATATTGTTGTATGATTAGATGAAAATAATAAAAGCACCTTTACGACGAAAATGCAAGTTACGCCGAAGGAAACACTTTTTCATACGTTTAGAAAATTATCATTTTTAAATATACGAAATTTATATTATCACCTACGTCAGACTTCGTCAAACGCACAGTTTGACAGGTCACTTCAGATTGCTTGTCTTATGTATGCATGCACACAGTGTGGCCAGATCGGGCATAATTGAGTGCATCGAAATCGACAATAGTGACAACGAACTTCCTTAACGTCTAACGGAGTGGTGGGGATAGCAGGCATATACTAACGCACGAGCACCTGTACGTGAGCTCGGCACTTCGCACAACTTCGGGAAATCGATAAAGAACGCTAGTGTGAGTCTCTCCTTCTTGCTCTTGTAAAAGAGAAACAGCTGAAATACGACCTCGCAATAATCGGCATACGATTCCAAGTCTCGACTGCTTCAGCATTTTTACTTTCCGACTTATGTCAGGTATAAAGAACGTACCAAAATGAAAAAAAATTTCGAAAAGTTTTTCATTATGATACTTTCCTTCTACCTTACATAAGTTTGAAAGTTAAAATGCTGGGACAGTCGAGACTTAGAATCGTATGATGCCGATTATCGCGAGATCGTATTTCAGCTGTTTCTCTATCACAAGAGCAAGAAGGAAAGGCTCACACTAGCGTTCTCTATCGTTTTCCCGAAATTGTACGAAGTGCCGAGCTGACGTATATGTGGCTCGTGCGTTAGTATATGCCCGCTATCCCCACCACTCCGTTAGACGCTAAGAAAGTTCGTCGTCACTATTGTCGATTTCGATGCACTCAATTATGCCCGATGTAGTCACACCGCTCGCCACCTCCAGTAGGCGTCAAGGAAGTATCAAGAAACGTTTCTCGTCCACGCTATAGCCGAGCTTTGAGCCCCGAGAGCGTTGCTTCTATAGAGACAATACTGTATCTAGTTTTGATAAAAACGATAAACATAGAAAGAATGTTAAGAAGTATTGGTGGCTGCAATAAATAGAACAAAAAGAGTATATACAGTTACTCACAAAATTGAGCGTACACTTAGATTGACAATGAAAATTAACGGAGAAATAATTAAAAACGAACATATTCAAAAGTAAAAACACAATATATACTTTATTTGAATATTTTAATGCACAATTCTTTAAAAAAAACTTTAATAAAATGAATTATTTATGTATTTTGAACGAAAAATGTAAAAGTATACCTATTTTATCGTCACAAAATTGAGCGTACAGTTGATTAAATATTTAAAAACTGAGTATTTTAAAGTTTATTTTCTATTATCTTTGTTTGAAATTTCCTCAGTCGTATTTAGTTTACGTCACTGCGTTGCTATGTTACATTTGATCGTCGTTTGTCATTGTTACTAACAAAGTTTGCATCATGGTTTCAAGAAGATTTTTAAAACAAATTGGACGAATAATAGCTAGGACCCACACTGCCATACAGAAAATCATTAATAATTATAAATACAACGGTTCATTATGTGATAAAGTAGGATGTGAAAAAAAAAGTACTAAGCAAAGTTGATGAGCGGTATATGTATAGTAAGAAAAATTAAAGTTAATCCGAAAATTAGTATACCAAAACTGACGAAAGAAGTGTCATCAAGGATTAAAAAAACAATATCTACGGAAACCGTCTGTAGAGTACCACACGATAAAGGCTATCATGACAGGGTAGCGAGAAAAATACCTTACGTTATAAAAATACCTTAAATATGTTAATCGCAATGAAATTTTTTGGAATAGTGTAATATTTTTCGATGAAGTAAAAATTAATTTATTTAATTCGGATGGAAGAATAATTGTGTGGAGAAAATGAAATAAAGAATTTAACAATAACAATACGATTTCGATAGTAAAGCACGATGGAGGCTCCGTAATGCTATGGGGATGCATGGCAACAAATGGAGTTGACAATATCGAATTTATTGAAAGTACGATGGACGAGATGAAATATTTCCATGTTTTCAAAAAAAATTTTTAATTTTGAGCTAAAAATTTACAAATGCCCCCTACGTATTACTTCCAACAGGACAACGATTCTAAGCATACGTCGTACGTTGTTAAGGAATAGCTATTATACAACGTACCAAAGTTGTTAAATACTCCCCCACAATCACCGGATGTCAATCCAATTGAACACCTGTGGCAGGAATTGAAGTCAAAATTGAGTAATTATAGATTTACCAGTAAGGCAAATGCAAATGAAAAAATTACTGAAATATGGAAAAATGTTTCCAGTTCAACAACACAAAAATTAGTCGACTCGATGCCTAGCCATTTAAAGGCAATCATAAATGCTCAGGGTTACGCAACAAAATATTAAAATTGACTTTATTCGTTGTTTATGTATAATTCCATTCTTTTAACGCTCAATTTTGTGACGATAAAATAGGTGTACTTTTACATTTCTCGTTACATATACATAAACAATTCATCCTATTAAATTTTTCTTTAAAGGATTACCTATTAAAATATCTAAATAAAGTATATATTGTGTCTATATTTTTTAATATGTCCGTTTTTATTTATTTTACCGACAATTATCATTCCCAACCTAGGTGTACGCTTAATTTTGTGAGTAACTGTATACAGGATGTTCGGCTATCCCTGGGAAAAATTTACATGAGCGATTCTAGAAGCCAAAATAAGACGAAAATCGAGAATACTAATTAGTTGATGGAGGCTTCGTTACAAAGTTATTAACATCTAAAGTTCCGCCTATAGAATAGCAACCTGCATACAGCTGCGTTCGCGCGGAAGGTTGCGGCAGGCCAGTGCTAGTGGTTCTCACGCAGCATGAAAAATTCTACTTACCGACGTTATCGACAACCTTAGATTTTTGTCCACTTATGGGAACGCGAACACCTTACGTTGAATAAGATTCAACCTGTCTTATGAAAATCCAGAAGGGCATATTAAAACTCGCCCGACGAGATTTTCGCAGAGAAAGGGTGAATGCCAGTTCAATACACAATGTTGTGAACAAAAATCACCTACACGCGATCATACACGCCCCACGATTGTCAACAGTGTCCGCAAGTGTCTACAAATAATCCTTTCAGGTACTAACCGAGTTCCGAGTTACTTACGAATAGAAATGTTCTTAATTTTTCAAATACACATCAATTTAAAAATGTAAAAAAGAATTATAGGATAAATGAAATTTTCGCATCGATTTACATTCACGTCGAAGAATATAACGATACTAGCAGCTGACTCGGTGTGCCTCGTGGGTACATAACCTTGCTACAAACTGTAAGAACAATAGTTTTGAAAATTATGTGATTTTACTATTATAACATAAATTGTATATGTCTTAATTGGGTTGTTACATATCGCATAGTGATCCGTGTATGTGAAAGTGTATTTTTATGTAATTCAATTTATACTATAAAAAAACTGCTTCAAATATATATTACATTAAATTAACCTAAAGCTGAGAAACAAATAATTTATACGAACTAATTTACTTCCAGTACAAATCTATTTGATTACAAAATAATCAATCATGGCAAAGGGTCATAAACACATGAAGCATTTAAAGTCTGAAAAAGCTAAAGTGAAACTGAAAGCGAAAAAAACAAAGCAATTACCGAAGGGATTAAATGTCACGAATCCGACGTTCAAAGTTAAAAAAATTGTAATACGCGAACAATTGAAACGCCACAATGACACAGAAATTCTTAGTAAAAGAAAGCTTAATGTTAAAGTAATAATATAAATTATTAATTGGTATTACTTATTTTCTAGTCCATTATGTGTATGTATTTTTTTTTATCATGCATTCGTGTAATTTTTAGGATTTACTGTCACGCCTTCAACATCATAACTCAACAGTTCGACAAGATGCTGTAAGAGAACTGAAAGATATGTTGTCACAACATTCTTTAGATTTACTAAGTTCACAATTTGGATCTCTTCTGCAAGGCATTTGTGCATTATCGCTCGATAAAGAGAGAAACATAAGGCATGATTCCTTGAAAGTTTTGAGTTTAATCCTTAGTCCAGTATCTAATGATCAACTTAGTCCATATTGTGAAGTTTTGATTTCATATTTGAGATGTGCCATGACACATATAGATCCTCGTATTAAAGAAGATGCTCTGCTCTTCTTAGATGTACTTGTGCAAAATTGTAGTAATATCATGGCAAGAAACAGTAATAAAGTGCTGCCAAATTTTTTAGATATGATCTCTAGATTACATACCGAAATGAAACCTGGAAGACAATTAACAACAAGTTTAAATTCCAAAACTACTAATGTTAAATGGAGAATAAAAGTACTGGAACGACTTGCTTCTATGTTTAATTCTATTGTGAGCTTTTACAAATCACAACAAGCTGTTAATTTAAATGTGACTACACGTGTTGTGCATGTAAACAAAAGTATTAGATATATTCCTATTTATTTGAATACAAATTTTCAAAACTGTGAAATTGATTTTGAACAAAGCAACGTTTTAAAAGAAAGTACTGCAGAAAAAACTTTAGATGCGGAAGAACTTATGAAATACGTGGAAGTATTAATGCCTCTTATTTTTGATAGTTGGATGGAAGTTTGTCCAGATGAAAAAAATTTAGACAATTCTGCACTTTTGATTTCTACAGAAGCATTAGAATTATTGAAAAGTGCTGTAGAAATTATACAATCAATAATTGAGTGTATAAATATACTACATACTGAGTGTGATATAAATATGAAATATTGGTTTAAAAGCAATTTTCAGAATATTTTTATAAAAAATTTACTTTCAAAATTTCCTTATAATAAGTTAGCTGCAACTGGAAATTTGCTTTCATCAATACGAAATAGAAAACGTCAAGGAGATTTTTCTATAGAGGAATCATACGATATGTGCTTAGGACATAATCTAGGACTTTGCCATATTTATATATGGTTTACATCAATACATAACGATGATAGGGCCATATCTAAATTAAATAAAGATTATAGTACATCTGTAATTAAGTACTTAAATGGTATTAGAAAGTTCATATTGTTTTACATTAATAATGAGTCTTTGTGTGTTATAGCTTTGTATATAGTTTTTCTATTTCTTTTTTTATAGAAAAACTTGAAAACTGGTCAAGCGCAAATAGTATTGTATTACCACAGTTGATCAAGCTTTTGAGAACGTTATTCTTGAAAGCAAGTAAAATTTGGTACAGAAATCATTTTGATCTCGGTGAAACTCTACAATCAGTTGTAAATGCATGTTGTAATCAATCAAAGAAAGAAATGCAATTACAATTATTTTCTCTCATTAGTGATATTATGTTAGATCATACTTTACATGAATTACACAGGTAATTGCTTTCATTATTCTTCTTTGTAATTTTATCCCTGAATTCAAAACTTTATGATATATTACAGGGAATGCGCATTTAAGGAATTTATTTCAACTGTGCCGAAGCTTCTTTTAAAGCCAAAAATACATGAAAATACAATACAAATAATAAACAAAGTTGTGCTTCGTTACAGAAATTGGATTCAGGAGGAACTTGTAGCAAATCATAATGACATTTTAGGTAAATATTTGAAAACATTTATCTTTATTATTATATACGTATATGTAAATAATGTATTTACTATCTGTATTTCAGAAAATGCTAAAAAAATTGAAATTATTGGATCGGAAGATCAGAAACAATCTCGTCTTATGATATGTAATTTGTTTTATTTCTTAGATGCTCAAATCTTTTATTAAGTAAGAAATGTATTTGTTATAATAAATATAAATGTTACGTTAATATTTTTCGTGTATTATATCTAAAAGAAACACTATTTCACTTTATTAATAAATTAATGATTCTTGCAATAGGAAAATTTGAAAGACTTATCTAATACAATGCAGTCGTCAAAATCGTTAGATTAATATACTTCGACGGTTACTAAAAATATGTGACATTTTATCATATACATACAATAATTACAAATTTTAATCATCAATTATTTTGTACCATTTTGTAGTAAAATTCGTAAGTGATCTGAAAGTAATTCATAATACCTATCTACATACATATACTGGTATGATAATTGATTTCCTCTTCGTCAGCTATACATGTATATATTCGTCTTTATCAATTAAAGTTGAGGACTTTTAATTTCTAATAATGTATTAAATTTTCAAAACTTATCTTAAAATCTAGTTATTATGTTCGTGTTTTGTGTTGATTCGTCATCTACAAATGTATAATTATCAAATGCATACAATTTATTATTGTTTTTAGGTCTCTTATCATTAATAGTTTTTTTAATTTTATTTGCATAAGGCTGTTCTTGTGGATAGGTTACGTTAATGATATTTTCTACGCTTGGCGTTAACGGTAAAATGGGTAATTCATTATTAAGTTTCGGCCAACTTAAGTCATTTTTCAATTCATGCTCTACTCTTAAATACTTTTTTTTAGAATTTTCCGGCCTATAAAACTTTGATTTTAATATTTTTTCAATCATGTACTCTATCACGAATGTTTCAACAAAAACACAAACTACAAAGTTCGTTAGTGCAAGTGCCAAAATAATGATTTTCCAATCGTAAGCCGGAGGCACAAGTATTTCGAGCAAATTTATTATCCATTCTGCAGGATAGACCGTGATGTATGTACAGACGATGGTTAGTAAAATTATGGAAAATATAAATGCAACATTAGTGAAAATAGCTTTTCGATATGGCTTTCCCCGTGAAAATATTATTGCCATTGTTATGTATTGGAACATGGAGATACAATACACGGAATAGTTCTCGTAACATGCGTATTCATTTAAGTCGGTTTGAACGAATGGAACGAACCAAGAAAAAGTACGAACCGCATGATAAGCGATAGCTTGAAAAATAGTCATAATTAACATATGTACAGTCAAGGAGAAAATTGTTGTGAAACTTAAAAGACTAGTCATCGGGGGCTTTTTTACCAATTTCTTTTCATATGCTCGAGTTTTCCCGAAAAATGAGGCGAAGTTAACAATGAGGAATATATCAATGAAAAGAAACTCTAAATCCGATAGGTTTGAATCGATCGAGTAGAGAATAATTACTGACAAAAACTCTGTAAGGGAGTAAGTAACCATGAACTTAAAAATTCCGAAGGATGTTACCAGCGCAGCACGACCTTCTCTTATCACTTTTGGAACACAAGTGATGTCAGGTACCTTAGATGTAAACGGGCTTGCTACACTAAAAAAAAAAAGGTTTCGTTGAACATTAGTATCGAAGTATACGATGATTTAAAACTTAAGGTCGATTAGATCGGTAAAGCTAAGCATTGCAAAGGTCGTAGAATTGAACAGAATACAAATAAGTCAACCATTAAACTTTTTTTGTTACAAGATTAATTATAAAATAGCATCACAAAATTTATAGAAGTATTGTAAATCATAGGACTAAAAAAAGTAGACTTGGATCTATAAAACTTTAATTCAAAGAAAACAATAAGAGTAAAGTTAGCTAGGAGTTTTGTCACGTGCGGTAGGCAATGATATGGTTTATCAACGGTACAGGGTTATCCCCACCATATCGCTTTATCTCGCGTTTCATCGCTTAAATTTGTAAATACATGATCTCCCTTTGAATTAGCGGGACAAATTAACATATAGTGGTGGATAGAAATATAGGCATAGCATGCAATTTCACATACAAACATTTATAACTACTGAAGCAATTGTTTATATTAATTTTTGTTGCATATGCATATGTTTATTTATAACGTCTTACTGGTTTATATATAAAAACAAAACAATATACTTGTTTATACTTAAAATATGTTCTCATCATTTGGTGTCGTTTAATTTTGTCTTGACATCTTTTTGTATACATATGTATAAACAAATAAGGCTGTAAATAAAGATATATGCAATAAAAATTGTTATAAGCAATTATTTAAATAGGTATAAACGTTTATATGTGGAATTTGTACTGTACACAGTATGTCGGAAAAATAACGGAATTTTTTAAATTTAATGAAAACTGCTAATGCTATCTATTGTAACAATATGTAACAAGCTGTATATTTCCTCTACAAAACAAAAGCATCATTATTGGAATCGACTAACGGATTGTCAAGTTATAACGGTTGAAGTGGTAGTACCTTTTGTCACTTGGTCGCAGAAACACAATGGAACAAAGAGCAAATATTAAATGTTGTTTCAAGCTTGGGAAAACTTTTACAGAAACATTTGAATTGATGAAAAAAGTTTATGGTGATGATTGTTTATCCCGTACACGTGTGCTCGAATGGTATAAACGATTCCAGGACGGTCGTGATGCTTTTGAAGATGACCCAAAGCCAGGCCGGCCAAAAAAGAAAAATCGCGATGAGTTGGTGGAAAGAGTGCGTGAAATGATTACCTACGATGCGACTTGAAGTATGAGATGGATGGCAGAGGTATTAAATACGACTAAAGACATGATTCACGAAATTTTTACAAAGAACTTAAACAGACGGAAAGTCTGTGCTCGATTTGTTCCTCGCGCATTAAATGAGGACCAACAGATTGCTCGCGTTGAACATTGCAAGGATCTTATTAAAACAGCCAGACCGAACTGCACATTCCTGGAATCGATTGTGACTGGAGACGAGACTTGGAGCTTCAAGTACGATCCACAAACAAAGCGCCAAAGTGAAACGTGAAAGTTCCCAGACTTTTCGAAATCAAAAAAATTGCGATTCCAGAAGTCACGAGAGAAGACAATGTTGATCTGTTTTTATGATTATAAAGGTATTATATTTCGGGAATTCGTTCCACAGGGTCAAAATGTCAATGGTGAATATTATCTGGGTGTTATGGAGCGTTTGTGGGAAAAAAATCGTACGTTTTATGACAGTGTTACACAAGTTCAAGACGCGGTGACAAGAGTCATTGAGGCGATTCCGCAAAATGATATAAAAAAATCTATGCTGGCATTAGTTGAATGTGCCCAGCGATGTATTGATGCAGAAGGGATGTATTTTGAATAAAAAAAAATAATTTTGGCAAAATAACTAATTTTCTTCTTTTAATTTAAAAAGTTCCGTTATTTTTCCAACATACTGTGTACTTATACTTTTGTCTACCAGTGTAGCTTACAATTCAAAGTTGTTTTTGGGAAGCCAAAATGAGTGGCAAACTAAGTTTCATCCTATTATTATGTAAAAGTGGAACAATTTAATTGTTGTATTTTATAAACTTTACGGTTCTATGTTCACTCGAAATTTTTTTTAGTTTTAGAAGTGCCAAAGTGCTTTGATAGAGTGAATAGATTGTTTAGGCTGTAAAAAATCACTCTTTCATTTTTGTGTGATTTATCTTTTACAACAATTAAAATCTGCTACATTATGTTTTTCGTATATGCCTATTTTTTTAATGTAAATAAACTAGCATTTCTTTCGAAAGTCCACAAAGAAAAATACAATTAAAAAATCCTAATTTATTAAAATGTTCTTGGTGCTGAAATGTATTGTATTTTAACTGTTTTTGCCTTGATTACAAACTTGAAAACCTTGTATTATAAGCACCACATATACATATATGTTGGCGATATTATTAGACGGTGCTTTTAAATTGTTGTAAAAGAATTAAACCCGAAGAAAATGAAATAAAATTGTTGGGACCGGTATTCAAACTGGTTTTGATCAAAAGAGAGTACAGTCTAACTCTCTATTCACTCCACCAAAGCGTTTTCGTACTGCTAAGGTCACCGTTCACGATAGATAATGTGTTGGTGTTAACATTTTTTTGTTAAAAAGGATCATCTTCCGAACATTTGAATAAAATTTGATAAAAGAAATTACGACGGAAGCTATTCTTGTGAGTGTAAATGAATGAGATTGTTTGTTATTTGAGGACAGGGTATGAAGTGGAGCATATACTGCTATGATTAGTTTTTTTACTTTGGGCAAAAATGTTCATATGCAAATAAGTACATGTTCGCTATTATGTCCTGTAAGTTTTATAAAAATTAGGGACTTGAAGTTGATGACTTGTTCTTGTATTCATTTGGCACTACTAAAAGTTTTTCTAAAATCAACTTCGCTGCATGAAATTACAGTTTTAATTGTTTAGTATAAGTTTGAAATGTTACCTAGATTCTGCTTCGGATAAGGATACACCCACGTGCGCGGCTCTCAGAGCGCCGCAATCATTAGCGCCATCTCCGCACATGGCTGTAATGTTTATGAAACCTTTTTATAGCGGTCATTGTACGGCATAATTAAATATGATAAATGTTAGAAAATTGATGCATACCGACATAATAACCGAGTTGCATCAGCTCCAACACTAATTGTTGTTTCTGATCGCTGGTCATCCTCGCAAATATTGCACCGCGTACACATATCTTCGGTATAATGTCCGGATAATGTTCGCGCAACAACTGCCATGATTGACCCGTTAGCGCGAACCGATAATTACTAGTGCCTATATTTTGTTCTATATTTTGTAATTCTGTTATCCTGAGCGCTGTATCCCGAAGACTCTTGAAAAAAAGAGGGAAGCAATTATTACTATTTTTTTCCTATTAAATGTTAATTTTCGAAAATGATTATTGGTATTAGGAATGCCTATAAGTTGTCAGTCTTATTTAATAAATAAATTAACTTCAATTCGACTTAAGTTTCTGATACGTGAACACGTACTTTGTTATTCTATATTGTAAAATAAATTGTGGAATTGTTGTTTTGAACAAAAGGAAAAGTTTTTAATAGTCTAAAATAAAATAGCCGGTTACCAATCTTTAGAAGAACACATACGTAATTGTATGGCGTGATACATATCTGTGGGGAAGTTTTAAAGGTTTTGATTGGTGGTAATATTTTGGTACTGTATTAATTTAGCATGAGAGACTGGTAACATAATTTTAAAAAACATAACATAATTTTTTAGATTGTGCCTCTGTTTTGCAATTTTGTAACAATCGATTACGTATGAGTACCCCTAATTAAATAAAATTACCAATTTCGGAGATAATTCTTGAGCATTGAAATAAATCTCTGGTTGCAGCTGGTTTTCTTTCATAATTACAGTCACGTCTATCACAGATTCTTGCGCCGACAAAATGCCACACTCTTTTGCAACGCTTACTGCAGTTTGAATGTTGTCTCCTGAAATAACGTGTTTTAGCGCTATACGTAATATACGTACATAAATCATTTCGCTTTCTACTAGCGATAGATTGCTAAATCTCAAATTACCCGTGATCATCAAAACATGTATGTTGGCTGTCCTGAGATCCTTGATCACCGGTATAGTCGGTGCTTTCAATCTGTTTTCCATGATGACTAAACCTAAGAACTCAAGGTTCTGTTCGACCGCGTCTCGGGGCAGTTTCGTTATCTGCGTGTCAAAATGCAAACTATGAAAATGGAATGATTTACGACGAAAGCAATGTTGATTACGCACAGGCAGATTGCGATTAGTACGAATAGAATGTTTCTTAAAACGGTCGTATAAAGTATAAAGTCGAGTGATCGACCAATCTTATCGAACACACTTGGTAAAAAATGTCGTATATATTTTTAACATGTTCGCTGTCCACATAGTTTTTCAAGGTTGCTCCATTTTGCCAATATGTGTTTTTTACATTTTTAGACGAAATTAGGTACGGATTTTTGTTTGTATATATAAATTGTATCTTCTGTCAATTAAAAAGAATGTTCAATAGGATGGTTTTTAAACATGAACGATAGAAATCTTTTTTGTAAATTATTCTGGTATCGTTGCTTCGAATAGTTGTAATATATAACAAAATAATTTCTAAACAATATAAGCTCGAAGTTTAATATGCAAGCTAATAGATAAGAGTATATTTTTCATTTTTTTGTACGATACAAATGAGTTGAGAATTATCATCGAAGAAAATTATAATTTTGATCACCTTATTGCTAGTCTCGGTCAATACTGTTCGGCCCATAGCTATAACGCGATAACCTTGTTCCGTGTAGCGTTTTAAACAACACATGATATCTTTTGGGATAGTTTCTGGTTTACTCAGGCTAAGTATCATTTCGGGTGATCCTTTCGTGTAGGCTTTGAAAGTTTCCGATCCCAGTGTGCGTACTATCACAGACATTCGTTGTAGAGAGCTTGAAAATTGATACTGTTGCACTATCCCGATTTCAGATATTTCATTCATGTTCTCCATGAAACTAGTGCTCGACGGTGGTTTTACGATCGTTGATGCTACGGGGTCGTATTTGTTATCTGGTTCTCCTAATATCCATCCGGTACTTTCAAACATCTGCAAGTACATAAATGAAAATGATCGGGAACGTAAATTGTTTGTTTAACACATTGACTACCAAACGAATTTCGGACACATTTCTCTGTGGTCTGACCCCAAATTTCGTATCAATTTACTCGAAGATATATGATCATTGTTTTTTTTTTTAATGCAGATCGTTTGGTTGCGAGAGCAAGAGAAAATAAAAGAAATTGTTTTATTGTTATAAATATGTGGAAATAGAGTGATTTCCCCGCTAGTAGACTCGAAACGAATGTCGTCACTACAACGCTAAAAAAATAAATCGAAAATGTAGAATAATATCTTTTCATAACACTCTTTGTTTTCAAGAAATGACGTGGCACAGCCGATGTGTTAAACGATTGCTATAGTTCAAGCAGAGTCTAAGCTTTGTCAAGTACTTTAACATCTAGAGGATCTCCGCAGAGTTCACCGTCGATTAGAATCAAACTATGACAAACTAACATCCCCTCGAAAAGAGGATGGTTGTGCAATTTAGGAATGCTCCTTTCTGGTTCGTCGGGGACGCCATTCGTGCAAGGTACAATACCCCATATGTCTAAGCCATCTTCCGTTAAAGTCCCCGTCTGTAAAAGTGAATAAAATTCTTAACTTTGAGTTGAATAAATTTCAGAATCAAACGTACGCGGAAGCATCTACAGTAGATGAAATTTCCATAGTTACTAAACGATATACATATATTCTATCCTTCTTCATTTAACCGTAAAAATGTATGGCTTCTCCGTTTCACGGACCTCTCATTTGTTCTTGGATCTCTCACTCTGTGGTCGACTTCAAATAAGGAAGAGATGCTTATTAAAACTAAATAAATAAAAAAGATACTTATTGTATAAAAACAATTGCTTATTATGGATCAAGACTGTATTTCCTAACTACATACTACTTACACCTCGCAAATACGAACTATGTACTCGTTACTAAATGAAAGTAAACTTAAAGTTTCTTCTTCATTTGTACTAGAAAACATTGATGGAACTATGGAAATGTCATTCACTGTACACTCATTTTTTAATTGTATAATATTATGCACGTGAGATTCTCACCTTGTCGAAACACACGCAATTTATACTGCCGGATACATTAATGACTCTATTGTTAATGCAATATATTTGCGCTTTTTTCAATCTCGATTGAGCGTACAGCTTTCCCACTGTCATCGCAGCCGGCAATGCTGGAGGAATCACTATGGTGATTATATCTAACGCTTTTATAGCTATATCGCCAGCCGTGATCCCTCTGGAAGCCTACAGTGGCGTAGGAATCATTATTATATTGTAAAATGCGATTAAGTTAAATATTAGTTTTAGATGAATCGACGTCGAAACGCACCTTTGTTACGATAGTATATATGAAACCACAAGTGGCAATGAGCGCGAGTATGCCAATAAATTTGTAAGAATCCTGATCGAATTTAAAGTCAGCTGGTGGTGGATATAAGATGGCTGCAACTAATCCACCTTTGTTGGTGTGGAAGCCTGTTCGAATGACTCGCGCTAAAACTGGTTCATTGTCGTAACATCTAACAGAAAATGTGAATTAATGGCGACAAGGCCTATTGTATTTAAGGGGTTACATATACCTGGAACCTTGGAAAAACTTGTTTTTTACTTTTTGAAATTGTTTATATCACAATTTGTAACCCATTAGAAACTGATTAACTTTTGTTAAAAAAAATCGTGGCAACAGTTACATGCCATACTCTGTGTAAAGTTGAGCGAACCAGAGGGATAATAACGATTTTTCATCTTCCTGTTTCTCAGGTTGTCACCGATTACTGTAATTAAAAATAGTCCGAACGAGGTCGTGTTTGGACTCATTTTTATCGAGGAAACCTCGCTAATTTACCGATAATACTGTCATGAGAATGAAATTACATATACAAATTTTAATTTTCATTAATTCGGTTTCAGACTCGCTCGAACTGAAAAAACATAAACAACGGTAGGAATATTTTCGTTTCAGTTATTCAAAAACCATTATAATTAACGAAACTATAATCAAGTTTCAATGGCAAGAAATTGATTCCATGAAAACGAGTAATTTGTTGGAAAACAAACTTTCAAAGTTGCTTCATCTCTTTAACACTATTTCTACTGTATCTATTTCGACCAAAAGATAATTAATTGTGAAAATAATTGTTAATGGAAATTGAAAAATGATTAAACTTAGAAAATAATTTCAAGTTATCTTTGGTACAAAATATTGCTAATCATTCAGGTACATGTAACGCCTTAACGTCAATAAAAATTACACGTGGTACAGGTATCGCACCTGGTTTGAATAATGGTAGTGCCACTGTATATCGTGTGATGGGAACATTCTTTGGGATCGTACAAAACGTGACGCGATGGCAATGGGGTTTTCGTTACTGGCACAGACTCTCCTGAAATTGCAACAATAGGATTGCTGATACAAAGAACGGGAAAGTATTTGATATGGATTGTTGGTATCTTACCAGTCAGCATGGATTCGTTTAGTATGCATTGCCCTGTCAACAGTACCGCGTCGCATATAACGGTTGCTTGATGCTTGGGCAGTTCTATAATATCACCGGGCACCAAATCACTGCTGGGTATACTTTCTGAGACCGTCGAGCTTCTGTGCACGCGAACAGTTCCTACGGACGCGACTGTGCCACAAAGATTTAGTTGGTTCTGCAAAAAGAAAAGTTCACGTTTCGCTGTGAACAAGGATTCAGAGTAATCTCGAAGACGCAAATTGACGCTTTGAACCCGGCGTTCCACTGAAACTGTTGCTCACGAAAGTTAAACAGTTACCATTTCTATAATATCCATTTAATAAATTTTTCAATCTATCTTTTGTTATATTTTGTTTTATCACAGAAGAATATGTACTTTGTCCGATCTATTGCAATCGGTCAAATGATCGTTTGAAAAATCAACGACAATGTGCGTATTTGAGGTACGATCCGATTGTGAGTGAGGTTTGACAAAGAAAGTACTCGAAGTCAACTTTGGCAAACTGACAAAATTTTAGTTTCTGAAATTTGGAGTAAAATTGAAAATCCTGGTCATCGGTGATCGGCACTTTAAGTTTACAACATGTTTACGTTACAATTGTTTATAATGGAAGACACTTGTTACAGTTGCGTGAAACACTCTGTATTTGTAAGCAAGTGGGTGTGATACTTCGAAGAAACAAATACGAGGAACAAGAAAGATAAACGAGTTGTGCAGACGTTTTCCGCAAATTCTTATCTACTTTTGCGTCAAGGGCAGACACGATTGAGGAAAAGATATTTAATTACGTCCTGTGAGACCATTCGGAGCCGCTTACGTGATCATAATTTAAAATAACGGAGTACGATTAGAAACCTCTTCTATCAGAGTGACACATCAAGAAGAGAGACCGCTATATGCAAACGTCGATTAGAATCGGGAGAACGTAATTTTTCAGACAAAAATTAATTTTGATCACGACGTATAGGGTTTCTCAATAAGGGCGATAAAACTTTAAATTGTCATAGCCACCGTATTTGTTATTCACTTATTCGAGTTGTGTGACATTTCCATTTATTAGTGCTTTGTAAGTCATCATGGAGAGATTCACAGATGCTCCTTAAAAATATTAAAATTTATTATCAAAACTTTTATTCAATTCTTTATACGCTGGTAGATACCAACACTTTCTTTACCTTCTTAAGTACCCATATATTTTTATATATTGTTACGTTTTCAAACTGTAAATAAAGGGTATTTAATAGTAAAAAATATCGCTTAGATTCAAGTCCTCCTTTGACGGATAAAATGTTTGTTTCATTTTTTTCTTCTTGTTTGCATTTATTTATTGAAATTAATTACACCAGATATACGTTATATCGGCCACAAATAATTCTGTATTGTTTCTAACGAAATAAAAGTATGGAATATAATCGTACTATTTCTCGTGTACTTTGGATACAAAATAAATTATAGCATAAGTTTATTAAAAAAAAAATAGAAAACAAAAACTTTGCGAAAGGAAGACAGGACTAGCCTTATTATACACATTTTGTGAACTCATGTGATTTTGCCTGACGACCATGAACTAAATATTGAACTTTGATGAAGTTGCATTATTGTTATGCATTAGGAAATTCTTTTTTATTCATTTTACCTTTATAAATATGTAAGTTCTTTATTTTGCAAATTAATTAATACGTAGGTTCGGTTTTTTTTTTAAATTGTAATACGTAAAGTTTTTTCTTACAACCACAGGATTATATCTATTAATCTGTCCTAAAATGTTTTCAAGATATTCAGTTTCTGGAACAATGCTGAACACTGCAGCCTTTTGTTGACATTCGAGACAACGAGACGATTACCCAGTGCAAAACACTTGCCCATAGTAATTATCAGAAATACATAGTCACGTACGTCTTTTGCTAAAGTAAACACAGATAACGAATGATCTTGTTTCAAGGATTGTGTTCCTATTTCGATTCATCAAATATTCTTAGTTACACTTAACTTGTGATTCGATTCAACTCTCGTAAATATAGGATTATCATACTAGTGTTTATGCGCCATTTAAATAACACCGGGCTCAAAGCGCCAAAGAAAGATGGAAATGAGTTTTGTACCTTACGGGTTTGTATTATGGAACTTATGATCCCGAACAATGACATGCATATGATTGCTGCAGTATAGTACAAGTAGCCCTCTGCGAACCACACGCATAGCGTGAAGACTTGGAAAATGTAGAACGGATTTAGAACTTCCAGGAGCAGCAACACACCTACACTTTGCACCGGAACGATAATCTCGTTACTGCCGTACACGATGCGTCTGCAAGAACAAAATTATTTACTTGGTCACATTTTTGATCTTCTCAAACATTTCTTCAAACATACCAATAAAAAGTCCAGGGTCGATCGACTGTCGCATTCGTTTCAAATCTCAAAGGTCTTCAGTTACAATTTTTACACATAAAATGCACGGACACGCGTTTCTCGTATCTGAGCGGTTACTCGATCAATTATTTGTGATATGCACATAAATAACGTATACTAAGAATTACATCAATTAAATGCGCGTATCTCTGTAATGATGCTTTAGATTTCAAAATACTATATAACTTCTCGATTTTTCTTCGTACGAGGAATTGATCTTGCAAAAAGGCATTAGAAAGTAGTAGTAATCGGAAAAGACAATTTTAGTTTCTTTTTGGCACGTACTAGATTAAAAGACGTTAATTTATTTTCGTCTTAGACTAATTTAGACGTTCGTTATTATTCGATGCCATTAATTTGAGAAAATAAATACTACTATTTTCGGTTCGCTAATAAGAAAATTTTGTATCGTTTTAACAAAAATTAACGATAGAAGATTTAAGTGCTGTCTTTTTTGTTTATATCAGTTGCACTTATAATATTAAATATTTTTGTTTATAATTTTATAAGATTTATTCGGTATTTGAAGTAGAATAATTCAGGATGACAGTAACTGGGCCCTTTACTTATATTTATTTTATTTATCATCGTATCGTGACCCATTCCGAGCACGGTATTACAGAGTTAATATTTACGAATTGTTTTTAAAAGCTGACAGAAGACCATCATAATTGAAATTATTCTTTGTGCAGTTACGATTTAATAAATTATTGTATCGAAGTATGGAATGTTTTGGAAACAAAATATTCGTGAGTTTATCGTACCTAAGGTATTGCTTCTCTTTAGAAAGTCCTTGATTGCTACTGAGATGAAGGTCCGAGCATAAAGTGTACTTATCGAGGCCTACTAATCTTGCAAATGTGTTCTGCGTGATATCCCAGACGTAGCATTGCTTCTTGCACCAAAATGCTTTGTACTCGAGGACCTCACACTGCGTGCCATTCTCTAAATTGATTTTCAACTTTTTGCATCTGATCTTCTCAAGATCGTCGTTGTTTTTGCCCAAGCTTTTCGATATATCTTGCGTGCTAATAAAGAACAATCGAGTTTGCATGAAACCGGTTTGTTGACATCAAATATCATTAAATCGATAAAAAGCGTATAATTAAACTGACCTCAAGTTTCTAGCAGAAATAGTTTTTACTTCTTTCACGAAGTACGACTTGTATTTTCCTTGATAATTATCCTGTGTACATATTTACGTCAACGATTATCAATCAAATCGTTGGGATTAATTTATTCTGCACGGTGATTTCACTTTCACGCGGATTTATAGTTTTTATATGTATGCCAAGATATGTTAATTTTTAATTTCTTACAGTTCTGCTTATGAGTCACGTAAAAGTCTTCAATCGCCTGAGGTAATGCACATTTGTAACTATATTTTACGAGCTATATTGCCGTCTTTTCATACTAACTTCACTTTTAAATTTTTCGATTCGATAGACGTACGTTTTTTTAAAAGATACAAAACAATTTAATCTAAAACGTACTCTCCGTTATTACATAATAACCTTTTCCTATTTATTTGATAGTTTTAAAATAAAATAAGCACAAATAGGAGCTGCAGATTGTTTGAAAATCCCCCCAAAAGTTCATGATCCACTACCTGAACCGACAATTACTTCAACCCAATATTAACGATATCTGCATACGTTTTATCCAAATGTAATTGGAATTAATTGTTGGAAAGGTATAAATAAATAACAATTCTTACAGTTATGAGCAGTCTTGTTGCACGATTCAAAGGACATTTCTTGTGGGTCGCGTAAAGATGCAACTGAGGATACCAGTGGAAGAAAAGTCTGACCCATCCAATGGTCAGCACGTAAGAGATATAAATTAAGGCGTTTTTCAAACTACTCTTCTCGAATCCATAAACGCGCTGAAAGATGATATTAAATTTTGACACAATCAAAACATTCCGTTATAATTTGTTTTTATTTTTCAAGACACTCACCATATCCTCATCCTGGCCGGTGTGAATCTTTTGCCACTGAATTTCTGACGTTTGGTCATTCTTTACCCCTAAGTAAAGAAAACGAAATACATGAGCTCACTATATTGCATTATTATGAAAGGATTTTAAGTGGATTAAAGTGGCATAAGTTATTGGTTTTCTCTGTGCGTGATGATAGAAAAAGAAATATCGTCATACTTTTAATATTATTTTTCATTATTGAATGTTTGATACATCTTGCATTACGATGGAAAAATATTTTATAATACTGTGGAACACAAATGTTTAAATATCTCGAAACAAGAAATATATAACTTAGGCTACTTTTATAGTACCTTTTAAAACTTTTACGCAATGAAACTTCTTATAATTAGGATCGACAAAAGCAATTTGGACGGTTGGATAAAAAACATTGGGTATAAGTTTCTCAACGTTAACCGTAATCCATCGATTAACATAGATCAGTCTGGAAACGAATGAGTTTAATCGAGCCAATTTGTGTTTAATTAACAATTGATTTAAAAGCGTCACTGGCTGTTACGTAAACATATCGAGTCGCTTGAATCATCACGAAACACTGTATAAGTGTAACGTTTCGATGAATTAAATCAGTTATTAGATTCAAGTAGTTATTTTCGCGTTAAAAGCTGATAATTCCTTTGTAAACATTATCTCGTTAAATGACGATAACGGATGAATGTTATCGTGCCATCAGACGTGATTGCATCTTCAGCGAAAATATGGGTATGTATTTGTGTATGCTCGATGGAAGTTCAACCAGACAGATAATCATGGAACGTGCAAAACTGACTTCTCTTATCTTGGACAAACAGAAGTTCTTTCTTTTTAAGTTGTCTCTATTTCAGTGTCCACGCGAGCCTAAATTATTGACACTGCAATGTCGAAATCAAGATACACGAGTGAACATGTAGATTGAAGATTAACCAATCTTTACATAAACATTTTTTAGTACAATCTATATCTGCGTATTTTATTTTGTGCATTCAAATTCAGTTTCGTTCAACAGTCGGTAAGATTCGTCAAACAGTTACGAATTAATAAAAAAATTGCACGTAATTAACTGTAAATATACTAATCAAATGACAAATTGAAATTGAATATTCTATACAGTGTGTTCGGAAGAATTTTAATGAGAGAGTCTAGAGGCCAAAATAAGACGAAAATCAAGAATATCAATTTCTTGATTGAGGTTTCGTTAAAAAGTTATTAAGAAATTAAATTTAAAAATTTCAAATCATTCTGAAACATCATTTTTGGTTGCAGAGGTCGATTACAATCATTTTTAGTAATTACACATACCCCCGAAATCCTTCGCACTTTCGAGAAAAAAATTCCTGATCGAAAATATAATGTGAGGCCAGAAATGCATCCCCAAAATTTCATGCGAATTTTTAAAATGTCATAACTCCTGAATGGATTGGACAATTTTAATGTTTCAAATGGCAAACAACGCGTATTTTAGTGTAGAATATATAGAAATTCCAAAAATATCCGAAAAGTTGTTCCTTAACCCCGTAAAATGAGAAAAACCCCATAAAAATGGTTCAATTTTCAAACGGCCATAACTCCTACAATAGTGAACATATCTCATTGAAACTTTTTTTTAAAGTAGAGCTCATGGGTAACTACAAAAAAGTATTAGACAACTTTTCTGTAGGACGTCAAATAAAATTACTAAAAATAAAAAACGAATTTTTAAGAAAAATCGACAGTCGGCGAAATTGAAAAGATTCAAATCGTTCTGAAAAAATTATTTTCGGTTGTAGGGGTCAATTGCAATCATTTTTGGTGAATAGATATACCCTCGAAATCCAACGCAGTTTCGAGAAAAAAATTCAATAGGTAGACAAATTTTTCGGCAAAATTGAAAAATTTCAAATCATTTAAAAAAAATCATTTTCGGTTGCGGGGGTTAATTACAATTACTTTTGGTGAATAGACATACCACCGAAATCCTACCCACTTTCTAGAAACAAATTTAAGAAGGTGTGAAATTTTACGACGAAAAAAAAATTTCAAATCGTTCTGGAAAAATTATTTACGGTTGCGAGGGTCAATTACAATCAGTTTTGGTGAGTAGGCATACCCCCGAAATCCTACGCACTTTCGAGAAAAAAATTCTTTACCGAAAATATACTGTATGGCGGAAAATATTTTTATAACTTTTTAACGAAGCCACAATCAACAAATTAGTAACCTTGTTACTATCCATAGATACACTACCAACAAAAAATTTGAAAAACAATGGCTTGCACAGAGTTGCTGTTGAAGAGAAAACGAGTGCAACGACTTAATACACTGAGATTCGGGTGATCTTAATTTTCAAAATTTAGATTCGATTAATAGAAATGTTAATGGGAAAAATTATTTCATTTCGAGGAATGTACAATTTATTACTATATATTATTATCTTCTAGTGATATTTATCTATATGTATTATTAATATTTTCTGTTATCCGGGGTATACTTATAAGTTTATCTCTCAAGAAGTGTTTTATTACTCCTTTAGATTTTCGTAACAATCAACACGTAGATTAATCACTATTTTCGAATTATAGCTAAATTTTTAATACATTTTATACAATGTCATTTTTTTTCTATTTAAAGCTAAATTCATATAACATGCAAATCACAAAATAAGATTTCTGACAAACGATGACATAATAATATTTTTTCGTTGTACCATGTCGCGAATTCAGATAGAATATTCTTTAAGCTTCAACGGTTCGACTAGGTTATAGCATAGGTTAATTAACAGTTTTTCTTCGACCACTTCGAAAATGGTGAAGATGCCGTTAGTCACGTAGGCATGAGTCTTTTTTCAAGAAAAATGATCATAAATCATGTAACTATTGGTGCATGGAAATTCCTCACCATGTTTGCGTTAAAATTACTTTGTGACTTCTGCATTTTTTTACTATTTCTCACAATATTTTTATCGCTTAAAACGAACTTTAACAATGAAAGTTGAAACGTTGTATTTAAAATAAATAATTAAAAATTAATATATTTTTGGTGAAATAATTTTGTCCCCTTAGATTGCTAAAATATGTTATCTTGCTACATTCTTCAATAAGATAAATGTTTAAATCGTTTGTGGCAGTTTATCGAATATTTTGGTTCACTTCATCCTATAATTTTCGGTAGAATTCAGGTCAAAAATTTGTGTGGATGGTTGCAGAACGTTTATACAATGATATAATAACAATTTTTGCACAATTCGTACTTTGTGCTTTGCGTCGTTTTCTGAATAAAACTTAAATCTTTCTCTAATCTCTATGTTTGTATTATTTTTAGTTACTTTGTTGTTTAAAATATTAAAATATTTATTATTGTTTTAAGTGAAAATTTATTTATGATTATTGTTTCCGGTAGTATAGAAAGGAGATATTTGTCTTGTCAACAAACGATGTTCGTTTCACTGAGTCTTGCAAACAAACTGTGTTCGTACTGTAAACATTAAACAATGTCAAGATACAGTAAATGAATATTATAATTTTATACTAAACTTTTAAATTATTGGCGCTTATAGTTTTTTCACTTATTAACGAAGATTCTCTTTTAAGGACAATTATGACTCAGAAAGGATTTGATGAATTAATTATATTATCAATTCAATTGCTTTTATTGCAAAAATTGGATACGAAGAAGAATTGCAAAATTTGCAACCGTAAAGGCTCGAAAAATTCTATTTTAGGGCATAATCTCGTAGAAATTACGTGTTTGCTTATTTAGTTTCTCTATAAAAAGCTTTCGATCGAGTTTTATAATTTGTTATTATTTAACCCTTAAGTGGATTATTAGGACCGTTGCGGCCCTTCGCAAGTATAAACTAATAATTGTTTAATATATGTATGTCAATGTAATTATTTGAAAATTTATGTAATCCTTCATCAGTTCATTATTTTTTAAATGTTGAGTTCCATTTACCAATTTGGTAAAAATTAATATTAAGTAAAATAATTCAGTTGAGATTGAGAGTCCACTTAAGGGTTAATTAATAATAATATAACATTAAATATTTCGAGTTTCATGAATTGCTCGTTCAACCCAATATACAGTGCGTAACAAAAAGTTGTACGCACCCACTTTTTTTCGATTATCTAACGAACGAGTTGTGATCCATGGATGAAACTTTTATATAATAAAGAGCATCTAAAAACACCTATTCTTATTATTTGTATCATCCGAATTGGAGCACACGTTCCCGAGTTGTGCAGCCGGAACAGTTTTCGGCTGGAACGAAAAGTTGTACGCACTTAATAAAAAATTAATTTAGTAATATATAAGACGCATTTTATTGATGGATACAGTGTTTTAATAATTAATGGGACCTCCTTTATTTTCTAATACTAAAAGGAGTCTCCTCGGAACACTTTGGATCAGTTTTTTGAGGACTTCCGGTGTGATCTCGTTCCAAGCGTCGATTATTGCGTCCTGTAGGCCAGCAATGGTTTCGAATTGTCGATGATCCTTATACACATCTCTGGCTATAATTCCCCAAACATCTCAATAATATTCAGGTCCGGACTTATAGCCGGCCACTCCAAAACCGCGATATTCTGGTCCGCGAAAAACTTTTGGGTCTCTTTCGAACGGTGAATAGCGGCATTATCTTGCTGAAAAGTATCTCCATCATCCATATGAGGCAAAAGGAATACTTCAAGAGTGCGAATGTAGTCCTTCGAAGCCTGTCGACCGCTTAGAAATGCAATCCGCGATTTCTTCCCGAGTTTGAACGCGTCCCAAATCATAACACTTCCTCCGCCGACTTGCCGTCTGACCTTCCGGGGTTGTTCCTTCCTGGTATCCTGCCAGCAGTAGTCCCATCTATCAGGACCATCCAGATTGAACTTCTTTTCATCGGACCACCACACATTATTCCATTCGGACGTCCACGCATGGTATTTCCGTGCGAACTCCAACCTGGCTTCTTTATGATGCGATTTCATTCTTGGTTTTCTGGTGATTTTCCGATATTTGATATTGGAATCTTCAACTAATCTTCTTCTAATAGTTGTATGGGATACCTCGTTCTTCAGTTCCGCGGAAATCCGGCGTGTAGACATCTTCCCGTCCGTGGCCAGCTTCTTGATCCTCCGAAGTGATCGCTCATCCAACTTTCTTGGACGCCCTGGAGACTTCTTCTTTCCATAATTTTCACGTAATCTGATGAGGTTTCTAATTACTCCATCAGATCTACCAAGTTCTCTTCCAATTTGTCTCATTGACTGTCCGCGACCGTACATTTCCCATGCACGGTTCTGCTCCTCCACGGATAATTTCGCACCACTTCCCATCGTTGTAGAATCAGAACTACGAGCGTCGATATCGCAACGACAAAAGACGAGTGACGATATTGTAACGACAAAAGACGTTCGTCTATTTCCAGTCTGATTCTACAACAATGTTTTATTAAGTGCGTACAACTTTTCGTTCCAGCCGAAAACTGTTCCGACTGCACAACTCGGGAACATGTGCTCCAATTTGGATGATACAAATAATAAGAATGTGTGTTTTTAGATGCTCTTTATTGTATAAAAGTTTCATCCATGGATCACAACTCGTTCCTTAGATAATCGAAAAAAAGTGGGTGCGTACAACTTTTTGTTACGCACTGTAATATGTTATATTCGTTTTTAAAGAAAAATTGAAAACAAAAATTTGTATGTACTATACATACATATTTGTATCTTTAACGAATAATTTTGATGTAGAAACTTATTTTTGGAATACATTAAAGTGGTTTAATCCCTATGATGTGATCTGCCTACCAAAATTTAAATTAAATTATCAAAATATGTTAAACATCTACCAGAAGTCTTATTTCCAATGCATTCAAACTGCCAAGCTTTCTTATTTTTTATTATGATGATGGTGCAATTAATCGCAGCCGTTTTACAAACAATACCTACAAGGTGTTTCACATCGATGTCTTGCCTAGGTCTGTCGTTTCACTGCATGTAAATTCGATTGAGAATGCCTAGATACGATTGTTAAAGAGGTTTATGAGAATGTTCCACAATTTGCGAACATAAGGGGCTTGGATAGAACCAGCGTACAGTAAACTTGTGGAAACCATTAAGATTCTTGTAAATAGTATAAATCACTTGTATCGAGTTATTCATAGTAATGGTTATGTAATCAATTACTGTTGATGTTCATTTATTATTATTTGTTATCTGATTTATTGTAACATATGGTCTTAATATGTGAAACGTTTAAGCGATATAATTTTCATAAAACATACAAGAAACGTAAACGAAAAATTCTAAAATTTGGTTAATTATACTGTTTTAGATAACACAACTTTTTAGGCAAAAGATGTAGTCATAATTCACAAAAATAGGAATGGATCTACAATTTGGCAAGACACTGTACAGGCCTGCTTATCCATTTTATTATTTATTATTTTGTTTGTTTTTATTATGCGAACTTTTGCCACTCGTATATCATTCATGTTTTAGAGTACATATTTTACACTTAAATAGGTGATACAAAGGTTTTCCACTCTTCTTGTAAGAACAATTGACTGTACAGATTTTAACATCATTTTATCAAGAAAATGTTTTACCTCGAACAATTGTAACAATGTTGTTATCCACGAAAGTACGACTGCTCAAAGCTCTTGTGTTTAGGGGGGCGAGCACCTAAAAATGTCAACTTTCGAGGATAAAAAATATCACATTATTAAGGCTCAAAATGTATTTACTGTATGACGTATATACAATCAGTTGGTAACATCGTTGGAACGCTTACTTTTTGTTAAAATACTGTTAGAATAGGCTAAAAGTGTATATGAGTCGACAACAGTACTATTTTATCTAATAAAGCTTAACCGATCAGGGATCGAGCGCAAAATACAATATACATATTTGAAGGTCGAGCAATAAACGTTCTCTTCCTGTACAGGGTGTTACTAAATTGTATGTCACGAGTCCATAGGTGGCTTCTACACCCTTGATTTGGTGGAAATTAACGTAAGGAGGGAGCCGCAAAATTGACCTCAATAGAGTTTTTCAAGGCCAACAATTTTTTTTGATTATACTGTATTCTATTCATTATGAGGATGAAAAATCTGCAAAGAATCCTGACAAATTATGTTAAAGTTTCATTATAAAGCATCTCTGCTTGTCTGATATTACTTAAACGACCGTGTCTATTGAATAAAATACCTCTGCAGTTTTGTCAACTAGATACTGTACTGTAATATAAAATGATACATTTTTATATTCATTGTATATGTAATCTTGAAAACATGTATTTATTCATATTTATTATATATAATATGAATTTCATTAATGTATTAAATTATATATTTATAAAAATATCGTGTTGTTTACATGATTATTTTCTTTGATTAAAATAATATTAAGCGATGGGTCCGAAAATACTATAATGGAGCAGCCTCTGTTAATTTCAAGCGTTATCGTAACCTCGAGAAAGACAATGCCCTGCGTTAGACAAGGTCGTGCAAGGTCATTCTGCCAATTAAAGCAAATTTTTCTATTTAATCTGAAGGGCATCGTACGAAGCATTCACATTACGGTGAACCCATTAGCTATATGCATTGAACTAATTAACAAAATTACTTTATACGACCTTCTATTACAAGCTACTATTTCCGTGTTGCCTGAAGCGACAGTTTCATTCAAGAACAAGCTGAAGAAATAGCAACAATGTTTCAACACCGTCCGTTTATTTCTTTTTGTGACCGAACATATGTAGGTTTACGACTTTTTGGTGTCGTCCCGTGGATCGTAAACTCGTCTGAAATCATTTTCTCGAGCCAGAGAAGTGCTTCGGAACGTTCCACGTCGCTAATCGATACGAGTGTAACGATACAAATATTTCAAACAAGCGGCACTCACCATTGGATGTTGTCATAACTCCAGTCTTTTGCTGCTGAAATCCGACCGAGTTTCTGGCGTTATTCCCTCAGAGTTGAGTCACCGTCAAATGAGAATTTCCACTTGCACGATCCGATGCTGAAATCAAACGGGATAAGCTTTTATGAGCAAACGAGTCGAAGCTTGATTGCCGGATCTCTCCGCGAAATAGTGAAGCTTCGCCGTAGACGAGAAGCGTAGAACACGCAAAGTTCACCTTTAAGCGCTCGTCAAATAAGGAACAGGTGATTAGGTTTCTTGATGGGCTCATTCTGTGAAAGAAGATACGGCCTGGACAGACGTCAAATAGGTGGTTCGACAATGAACGTGATCACGGTGACCATGCACTTGAATTACATAGTCGACACAATAAATTATTGGCGACTCAAGTGGCAAAATTACAGCGAGCAACGTAGCCTTGCTGAATCATGTGATCCTATTCAAGTTTTCGATCGAGCGTGGGTGAATTGAGACTTGACAATAAGACAATTGTCTCTTGCTGACATTGGCAGGCAATGATTAAAACAACGTACCTTTCGACGATACTTTGTTCTTGGCGGATCGTTCTTTCATTTCTAACAAGTTCTCCAATAGGAGCAACTGAACTTTGAATCGAAATAAAATAAAAACTACAAAATATAATTATGTGCACATTGTTTTATACTTATGTGCATTTGATGACATTTAAATGGCCATCATAATTACATTTAGTGGAGTGAATACGATAAAACTAATTTTCAATTACTGTGGCACATAAATCAAGCTGCATTTCGCCAATAACACGAATGATATTTATTTTGAGATCGTCAACAGTTTGTAGATATTGGAATAAGTTAGAGATTTAGTGATGTCCCCATAAGAAAAAGTCAGTTGGTGGTCAGTTAACACGTATTTCTCCAAATAATCTTGTCATTGAATTTCAACTTTTTATAAGTACAATGGTTGCTCGATCATCGACCGAAGATTAGCGTCTCCCCAAATTCAATAATGTTGCTTATTGACAAAGTCATCCATCCAAAAGTAGACTTCGTCGCTGAAGATGACTTTTTTGGCAAAATCAGGATTGATTTAGATTTGCTCTAAAGCTCAGTCAATGAACTCACGACGCATACGACGCTATGGTCGGATTCTTAAATTAACTGGATTTAAGTCTTTACGTACAATTTACCACGCGGAAGTCTGAAGAATGCTTAATGCTTAAGAACGTCGTGGAATCAATAATTTGACATCTCATGCGATGTATTTTGTTAGTAACTACATTCACAACAGTACACGAACGAATGGATATGACTGCGTCACATTAATATTAACATATAAATATTAAAACGGCGATTTCGTGATTTTGCCATGCATTAAAAGACCATTCTTACCTCGCGGGTCGTACAATTACAAACGGCGGGCCGGATCTGGCCCGCGGGCCGTAGTCTGCCAACCCCTGATCTAGATTAATACCCTTCGAAACGTGACTTTTATTAGATTACGTTTCATAAATTCTTTACCTGAAAGAAATTAAAAAGATATCGTAATAACATTTGTTCCACTTTTTGACAATGTAAGATTTTTTGACAGGAGATATAGTAAAAAATGTCTGATTTTTTAGACAGGGTGTCTGATTTTAATCTATGAATGCGAATTTCTCGTAAACTACCAGTTGTATAAAAAATGATTCGCACAGGAATTGAATGGTTTCAAGAGGGCCATAATCTAGGGTAATTAGTTTTCCTCTAGATGGATGAGTAGAGATATGATGACATACGTTTTCTTACATAGAATCGTGTAATTTTTAATTCACTGATGGATGCAAATCGTTATTCCTTAGATAAAGTATTAAGATATTAATGTCAGAAAATGATTAATTTAGGAGATATTTTAATCTCAATATTGTAGATTGATAAATATTTATTAATAGTATTGACCACAAAGCAATACCGGAATTTATAGTAAGAAACAGTAATTATTTTTTTTAATATAGAAAACTTCATTAAAAAACCTTCGCCAGCATTAAAACTATCCTTTCACAAATACTCATTCCTTTTTTCTTTTTTAATAAGTCTTGCATGTGTTTTTTGCAGGCCTCCGTGAAATCGAGGTTCTTTCCAGCATCTAAGTTTTATGGAGATTGAAACAAGCGATAATTCGAAGGCATAAATTAAGCAAACATGGCAATGGTTGAGATCATTCCAATTCATTTCCCATAATTTTTAACGAGTTCACGAAAATACGCGTTTCGCATTGTTTGTGTGAAAAATTATTTTATTTCTATTGGCTAGTTCTGGCCGTTTTTCGTTTTTTTCTGAATATTTGTTATTGGGTACTCTAATTGGAAACAATCATTGTTGAAATTGTAATTAATGGTTTGATTAGATTACAGAAGTTCATAATTCTTGGAGTGTATACCTGCTTTGGGATTGGTATTAATTAGATATTTGCACTAGATTAAACAGCATTGGATTAACTATTCTATTATCGTGTTCTTTTTGTCTATTATTATAAACAATTTATCTACCTTCACCCGTGAGGTAACTCAATAGTTCAGTCAAAAAATGGTCCATTATCATAGAGTTTCAGAAAAGAATTTTAAACTAAAATTCGATCAACTAAATTTCTTTTACTCAAATTATACAGACTCCAAACATCACATTTAGAAACCATATGGTACTATAAAGAAATTATATAGTATATACTAAGTTAATGTAAATGATTTTCAATGTTATACTACAATATTTTCAATTTTTCAGAAATCTCAGTTGTTATGAAACGTCAATTATATTCAATTACAAAGAATTTATAGTCATTATCATCCTTGAACAGTCTATTAGAGCAATTATCATCGTCCACACTAAAATCTTCAATATGAAATTTTTTAAACCATCTATAATTCTTCCGTTTACAGCACTATTCTAGGAAATATTTTTTGTTATTTGTATCACATTTTTCTCATTGTACAAATAAAAAATCATAATTATGTAAACAAAGTGCATGAAATGTTATTCAAATTGAACAAGAATTTTTACAATTACTTCGACTCTAACTCTTCCTACTGAAGAATTATGAATTAGAAATGGCATGGGTCTTGAACAAGTGAATAACAAATCTGATGTTTGTAACAATTGAAAGATCTATCGTTCGTATTAGAAGATTCTATGTATTATTATTGTTAATATGGCAAATATTTGTATTATAAATCTACGTACGTTTAAAGACACGACCTGCGTTCTTTCAGTAAATAAAAATGAATTCTTGTTGTATCAGACGCGTGATCAAATATTTTCGTCCGGTAGACATACTTTGATCCCAAATATTTATAAAAGAAAAACCAATCTAAATAAAACCAGTTTCGCGTATATGTGCAAAATTTGTATGCGAATTACGCGAACGGTAAAGTGTTAAAGTAGTTAATATAAATTTGTTTGAGTTTAATGATGACGACAGCCATAACATGATCCCCGAAGGCACGTGCTTCTTTTGCCCCTTGTTAGGATCACAGTTGAACTAAAACTGTTCATCTATCTGGCTATTGTATTTTTTCTGTTGTATACTGGCATGTATTTAGTCTTTTAATACTCCTACGGACAAAGGGAGCATTCAATTACAATAGCTTTTACACCTGTGTTAACCAATGCTGCTTGATCGTGCCAGGTCGTGTGCACGAGATTACTGATGTTAATTAAACATATATAAAAGCTATCAAAACTTTTGCACGCATCAAATATACGTATACGTAAATGACAAATATGGTAAATACGAACATAATGTATGGCCCTGTCATGTATGAACAATACCTGGATAAATGAAGAGGGTAAGATAGCCAAGAGTAAAATATCTTCAGGATTGTGTTTGGATGCAAGGAAGTCATTTTGAGCTCCTACTGCGAAGATAAGCAAATACAGTGTGTTAAAACTCCAAAACAAAGACCAGAACATGTGTTTTTTAAAACGTTTTTCATTATCTTCATACGCAGAAACCATTGCTAAAACGATTTCCACATGCTACGAGACACTCTGTACACCAGTGGATGAATACAGAAATATCTATATCGGTGTTTTAAGCCCACTGTTCGTATTCCTAATAAAATTTTACCACTTGGATAATAAAATCAATACACGAATTATACAACGCCGTTTATGTGAATTTAATTTGTGTTGAAGAGTGATAGAGAACAGATCATTGGTACTTGAAATAGTTCGCGAAATACCATATCAGTTGGACAGAAAAACAGCGGTCAAAACTATCTCTTCCCGTTTAAGAGTTCTAGCCCAACTCGGTTGTACAAAATACAACGTATATGTATATGTATAGGGTGTTCATCCTCCCCTGGGAAAAATTTTAATAGGGGATTCTAGAGGCCAAAATAAGACGAAAATCAAGGATAGTAATTTGTTGATTGAAGCTTCGTTAAAAAGTTATAAAAACATTTCCGTCCACACAGTATATTTTCGGTAAAGAATTTTTTTCTCGAAAGTACGTAAGATTTCGGGAATATGTGTATTCACCAAAAATGATTGTAATTGATCACCGCAACTGAAAATAATTTTTTTAGAACAATTTGAAATTTTTCTTCAAAATTTGAAATCGAAATGTCGATTTTTCTTAAAAATTTGTTTTTAATTTTTAGTAATTTTGTTTGACGCTTACAGAAAAGTTGTCTAATACTTTGTTGTAAGTATCCATAAGCTCTACTTCCATACTTTTCATTGAGATACGTTCACTATTGTAGAAGTTATGGAAGTTTGTAGATTAGGCCATTTTTATGAGGTTTTTCTCACTTCACGGTGTTAAGGAACACTTTTTCAAATATTCTTGGAATTTCTACATATTCTTCACTAAAATACGCGTTGTTTGTCTTTTGAAACATTAAAATCCTCCAATCCGCTCAGAAGTTATGATATTTTAAACATTTACATGAAATTTCGAGAAAGCATTTCTGGCCAGAAATTATATTTTAAAGAAATGAAGGTGATCTTGATTTTTTTGCAATAAAAAAATGTTTTGATAATTTTTATATTGCAATTTGTAGCTAACCATTGATTAATTTTTGTTTGGTAAATTTTTCTGTCATACCGACAGAAGTGCTCGAAAAATTGTAGCGACATTTATGTGAGACACCCTGTATAATATTATCAATAAGAGAATATAATGTTGAGAAATATTCGTAAGTATGTGCTCGTCGCTATAGGTGTATCTACATTTTTAGATTATCACTGTCTCCCTTTCATTAGATAAATATCAAGTTTCACATTCTCGTGGAACAGACTGTATGTACTATAAATTTTGCATGATTTTTTTTTAACAGTTTAATCGACTACCTTAAAAGTAATTAGAATTTCGAGAGATCTGCGCAAATCCTTACGAATGGTACCTGTAAAATGACGTAACATCGCGTCGAGTCGTTTCCAATTGACGCCGCAAACGTTCTCCATTTACTTTCATTATTAGTATAAATTTGAAGTATTGACGAAGTCGCGCGCATATAGTTTCCATGTAAAACGTTTAGGCTACCGAGGCACTTTTTTCTGTTATCTGATCCAGCTCAAGTTGTACAGGAATTATTTGTTATGTATTCGAACCACTCTAAAGCCTGAAACTAAATAAATCCCGAGGCTGAAAAACGAGGACAAAATAAAACGAAAGTGAAGCGTGATGAAATTGCGTTTGCAACGTTTTTGCTTGTCTTATTAAAGAAGATATTGTAATTGAGACAAATTTTGAAAAAATATTTTGTTCGGAAGAATACGTTTTAAAAAAGAAACGATACGAAAATTTATAGTTCTCTGTTTATTTCGAAGCGAAATGGTTAACTTGCGTAATTCGCTCAACCTCGTGCAATTTCTTTGTCTAGAAGTAGATAGTACGTTTGATTGGCGACGAGGTGAACATGTTCAGAATTTTCTGCGAAAGCATCGCATCTGTGCGTAGAAAGTATTCCATCGTTGATAAATAGATCGAACGTAATGGTATTTTCAACGCGCATTCAAGGTTCCGAATCGAATACGCGCAACTTCTCGACAAACATATGGTAACGATAATCGTTCTATCGCAGATCGAATTTACGATAACTCGGAAAAGTTGCATCACTGATTTTTCCTCCCGATATCATTCTAACGTGAACTGGTTGAAGAGCAAGATAAAAAAGAATTGAAATATGTAAGCACACACATCGCAGAGATTAATTCTTGGATATCATACACTTACAAAATCTACGTCGAAGATACGCCCTGGATCCTAACATTCGTATTGTACGAAAAGTAAGGTGGCTGTGTAAACAATAACATTATTGCCACAAAATGAAAGGAAAGTTAAAAGGATATCTAAGAGGTACTACAACTTCTCTGCGATAGACAAAAATAATATCTCTCGAGTTCTCAGGTATTCGTTCCAGGTATTCATATAGAATTCGTACCAGTTACGGATTAAACTGCGTAATACACGTTCGCATTCCTATATTGCACTAATTGCAGTAATTTTTCATGACAATTAGGCCAGTTGTCTGCGTCATCTATCGTCGTGCAAAAAACAATTGGTGCCCAACAATAATAACCGTCGTCACTTTCGTGCTTTAAGTTATGCTTTTCCACATCGAAGAGATAGCTAATGATTAAGAAGTCACTGGTTCACCTTTTTCTAGTTACAATGCCACCAGCAATCTTTCGTTATATAACAAAACGAATCGACGATCGAGACACGGGTGATAAAGATGTTGTGGCGCGGTGAGAACGAAAACTTGTAAGAATCGACGGGTCGGCTTCGAGAACCGATTAATAGAGCGTGCACGTTACAAAAGCGACGCGTGTAAGAGGGTAAAAATATTGGTCTTGGCGTGTTTTTGTTATTCGCTAAAAGTATCGGTTTTACGTAATTTCCATTCTGTTGTGAAATGTGTGTCGCGAGACCACCTAGATTTAACCGCGTGTAGCGTCGTTAGAAATGCAACTCGCGCTTCTACACTTTTAGGTAAAGGTTGTTGCGTAATCGCGATTCCTGCGACTTTGGATCGACCGTAACTCGTTATTTCGTAAAGATCGGTGATCTGTAAACAAAAAAAAAGGTGTGGGCACGGGCGCGGAAAGGGGATACAAAAATCCCCCTGTCGTCGGGGTATGTCGGGTCAAAAACGACATTTTCTTACATACTGATTTAAACTACTTTCACTGTAAGTTCTCTTTTCCCTTTTACGAGCGATTAGGACCAATCGGAGAAGTGGCCGTCGCGGCGACCGAAACAATCGAGAGGGGATAAGATTTCTGGAAAATTTTGAACAACGAACGTTACGATTATTCAGCGAACGTCCTCCGAATAGTTTGCTCAAGAATCAACCAGTTTTCAGAACACTAAACAGGTAATATGCGTTTAGCGTAATAACGTTTCTATGAACTGCTTAATTTATAATAATTTGTGAAACGTTGGATGGATTATTGAATGGTACGTATTTTGACTAGCGTGTTCTTCTGTAATAGTTTAACGGGAAATTAGAAAATTCAAAGTCGTCGATAAATATTGTTCGTTTAATGCTGTAACGTTTTGCTTCGAAGTAGAATTTATATTACACTGAGACTTTTAACACTCGACACTCTATGATAAATAGTTAAAATTTTTAAGGACTCGAAAAGAATTATTTAATAAAGTAATATACTGTTCTTAAACTTTCTATCAATTGCATATTTTTATCTATAGTCTATTTATTGTCTATATTTTTTTATAGTCATTCGACCAACGTATTACAGCTTATAAAAGTATGATTGCATTGCCAATAAATAATAGTAAATTGAAAATCAACGACTCTAACAACCTGTCTCTTGTTAAGATTATGGATGATTGCTAATAGCGATTTGCAAAAAGAAAATGAGTTTGTCCCCCTTTTTCTTCGAAAGGCTTGCGAATGCATCGTTATGCTCCGAACGAGAACGAGAGTAAATATAAATGGTTGTTATCAGACGTGAAGGAGATTATTTATTATTATAGAAATTATGTAGAATTGCAGGATACGAAAATTATTTCAATCTTCGGAAAGAATAATAATCGGTGGAAACGTGTCTAGCGGTATAAGTAGAAAACGTTATTACGTGTTTACTTACTCGAACTTTTGACAGCCCTTTCCTTGGTCCGATCCCTTTACTCTCACGGGGATGTAGTCCAAGGTGTTCGCACGAATCCGTGCATTCCCAATGAACCTGCTTTCGAGCAATTTTTGACGCTTACTATTTCTTCACCGATCGCAGAAGATTCACAGAGCTCGTCTCGGTACACCGTAGAATGATTCCTTCCTCAATTTTTTTATTCGAGATTATCGCGATAGATATAAATTGGCAAGTACGGATGGTAAATGCAACAGAATTAGGACCGTTCGACCGTGTCGCGACGAAACGTGTAAAAAAACAAAGAGTAAAAATAGAAGAAAAAGAGAAAACAAAATTAAGACCGCACGTTGTAAACGGAACAAAAATTAAATGCGTACAGTTATATTGCAGAAGGTGTCGGCAAGACCCGATGCTTCGGCGGAACAAATCGAAAGTTGACTTCCGAAAGAACTGACGGAGAATATTAAGTGTCGCCGAATTCCTCCGTAGATATACCGCGAAATTTTCACTACCGTTCGTTAATTGAGTCGGCTTATCATTTCCCAGATGCACAATCACCTGTTTCGCGTCGCGCGCCGGGCTACACTGTGCCATTCTGTATCGTTCCTGGACTGTTGCACAAATTTCCCCTCTCCCTGTCCCCCCCTATTGACAATCGCTCACTTTTCCCGAGGTACGAGTTACCGATAGATCGCACGCCGATGTTTACCTACCTTTTCCGCGCCGAAACGTGACTTACGTCAAACAGGTGAATTAATTCCACGAAAGAGCAGCCGGCGATCGCAATTATTCGAACGAATATAAAAATTCGGTCACGTATTTTTCGAACAATACGCCTCGCCTTGTACGCGAATCGCGTCGGTATCATGATTCCTCGTTCATTAAAACGTACCCGCCGCTACCGCGATAATCAGAAGTCTTTGACTTCTTACGTCGAAAGAGAGAAAGGAATGTTGTTTAAAGATAAGTGTAAACCAAACGAAGAGGAAACGAATCCCGTTTTCCCCAGTGCGGTTGGACTTGACGTGGCACTGTAAAAAAAAAACAGAAAGAAAAGAAGAATGAAAAAGTGTCCTTAACGGAGGATTAGATACGGACAATTAAACAATAATAATTGTCATCAGATTCCATGCACAATAAGTTTTTCCTGCTACTCGTTTCCAGTTTCGTAACGTTCCCGGCAAAAGATAAATTGCGATAGTGGCTGCAAATTACACGAACTCACATCGTATCGACAAGTACTCTGACACGAGTTAACATCCGCTTGTTAATTAAAATTTCGCGTAACCGTTCGCATACGACGCGATCGTTCCGCGTTTTCTCGAAATATCAAACGGATTCGGTACGTTAGAAACTTTTTTTTTTCAATTTGCGCTATTCCCGTTTAACGCGAAAACCGTTTCTCGGTACTCGTTTCGGGATTAATCGCATTGCGTTTGGATGCGTCATGCATATTCTTATACAGAGTGTTCGGCAACCCCTGGGAAAAATTTTAATGGAACATTCTAGAGGCCAAAATAAGACGAAAATTAAGAATATCAATTAGTTGATGGAGGCTTCGTTAATGGGCTTAGTTAATGGGAGATTCTAGAGGCCAAAATAAGATGAAAATTAAAAATATCAATTTGTTGATGGAGGCTTTGTTAAAAAGTTATTAACGTCTAAAGTTCCGCCTGTAGAATGGCAATCCGCGTGCAGCTGCGTTCGCGCGGAAGGTTGCGGCAGGCCAGTGCTAGTGGTTCTCACGCAGCATGAAAAATTCTACTTACCGACGTTATCGACAACCTTAGATTTTTGTCCACTTATGGGAACGCGAACACCTTACGTTGAATAAGATTCAACCTGTCTTATGAAAATCCAGAAGGGCATATCAAAACTCGCCCGACGAGATTTTCACAGAGAAAGGATGAATGCCAGTTCCAATACACAATGTTGTGAACAAAAATCACACACACGCGATCATACACGCCCCACGATCGTCCACAGTGTCCGCAAGTGTCTACAAATAATCCTTTCAGGCACTAACTACTATGCAATTAAAGAAACACTCTATGTGTACATGTACCACGATTGTTCCGAGTTACTTACGAATAGAAATGTTCTTAATTTTTCAAATACACATCAATTTAAAAATGTAAAAAGGAATCGTAGGGTAAATGAAATTTTCGCATCGATTTATGTTCACGTCGAAAAATGTAACGATACTAGCAGCTGACTGTGCCATCGATCGACGAAGTTCAAAAGAAGAAACGCCGAACAGGACCCCGATTTTAAATCACTCGCTTTGCTTATCTCTCTCACACATACATACACGCACTCTACACTCAGTGGAGGCAAAGGGCAGCATCGGCACGTGTTCGACCAGCTAGTCAGATTGAATCTTATTCAACGTAAGGTGTTCGCATTTCCATAAGTGGACAAAAATCTAAGGTTGTCGATAACGTCGGTAAGTAGAATTTTTCATGCTGCATGAGAACCACTAGCACTGGCCTGCCGCGACCATCCGCGCGAACGCAGCTGTACACAGATTGCCATTCTACAGGCGGAACTGTAAACATTAATAACTTTGTAACGAAGCCCCCATCAACAAATTGGTATTCTTGATTTTCGTCTTATTTTTGCTTCTAGAATCGTTCATGTAAATTTTTCCGAGGGTTGGCGAACACCTTGTATAATATTTTGACAGTTAGTTATCCTACTTTATCGATTGGTATTAGCGGTATTTAATTTGTCATTGCGGCTTAAAAAGATACTTACGAGCAGACGTACGACGACCTAGCGTTGAGAAAGGATTATCGATACAATATTTCGAACAACCATGAATAACGTTAAATTCTCTGGATTGCGATTCTTACTACAAGACAGACGAAACGTTAAGTGTTTATCGTCCCAGAATCGACAAGAACAAACATTTTCGCGGTCATCAAAAGGATTTGTATAAACGCAGTCTAGACGAGGTAAAGCAACAGCTTAATTCTTCTCTGTTTATGCGATTTATGCAACAAAAAAGCATTCGATCATTTTCTAATTCCGTTTGCAAATGAATATTAAACTCGAAGTTTTATCTACTAATAAACAAGTTGATCAGCTATGTTTATTACATAAATGGGTGTAATAAAACAGAGGAAATGCAAAATCTCGGGTATTAATGGTGTAACGATATTTGCGATAAAGAGACACTCAAGTAATATAACGAAAATGCCCGATAACATTGTCATGTGTTTTGCTCATTAATAGCCAACAAAGAATTCTGAACGTGATCTCTTATCTCGAGACACACAGTCTGACATATGCCACTGTTGTATGTAGTAAGTATGCCGCGATTGCCATTGTTAATTTTGAAAACCAAGAACCGTAACATATTACTCCATTACAATTATATTACTTTTTAATACCGCGAAATTAACTAGATATAATTGATCTAATAACTATACAAATTTATAAAAAACTTATAGTTATTTAATATTACATTCATACTTTCTGGCAAAATACTAATACATTTTTAATTATTATTCAAATTGGTGTACACCATCAGTAAGTATAAAAATAACATAGATCGAACTCGACTGAAAATTTGCAATACTTTAACCTTTTACCTCTCTCTAAAACAAATAAATACTTATCTATACACGTGTATATATGTATACATACGCGCGTGTGTGACTTAAAAACAACACCTAATTATCTCGAACAATATGGATGACGCCAATATTTATCTGGCCTTGCGATGACCTTGAAAAACTAAAAAAGTCACGTTTGAATTTTTAGATGGAAAGATATATTCTTTATTACATATTCTTGTAGCTAATGTTAAAGTGTTTTTACATTACTGCTATACTTTCCTTTATCTTAAGCCGTTTCTGAGATATGAGCCCTCAAAGTTGACATGTCGTCATGCCGCGCCGGTATTAGCGTTACTTGATGCGATCACCTATACCGCGCCGTGGAGAATTCAAAGAACGCACGGACAATATTGTTGTACAGTCATTGTAAAAATGCCTTTTACTGCGGAAAAGAAAATTAAGTTTTTTTACGCTATGACGACTACTTTAGTCACAGGGCAGTGAGTAAAAAATTTCACAAACCCAAATAAGCCAAAACCGCATACATCGATGTTGAAAATCATTGTTGACATTTTCAAGAAAACTGGGAGTGTAAAAGGGGAAAACCACCGAGTTGAAAGTTGGTCAGAGACAGACGAGACAAACGTGTTGGCTGCGTTTTCACATTATCCTGCACATCCATTCGGACAGTGACAGCTAACAGTGGTGTATCCAAGCGGGTTATTCGTATGATCTTAAAGGAAAATAAATAAAAACCGTAAAAATCGCCAAATGTACACAAACTTTTTCTAAAATTGCTCAACATCTGGAATTTATACGTAATCTGATGATTATAAATAAATGTATTTTGTATACGAACGGAATGATGCGCATTCAAAATTCAAGGATGTAGTCAACAAGAAATTCATAATGGATAGGAAAAAGAATGTTCATTACAGACGCTCTATTATGATACGCTGAGGGATACATAATCGTCAAATAATTGAACCAAATTTTGTTGGTAGAACCATTATTGGAAAAATTTATTTAAGACTTTTGGATTCAAATGTATACCCTGTTTTGGAAGTTCCCTATTTGGAAGAGAAAAGTTGTGGTTCCATTTAATTTTAAAAACAAATGGATTGGTCGTACTAGTCCAAGACCTATGGTCTCTAAGAACACCAGGTTTTTCCGGTTGCAACTTTCTCTGGAGTTATCCGAAACAAAAAATTTATAATACCCCCATAGACACACTAAATGAATTACGAAAAAGGATCATAAACGTGTGTCAAACAATTACACAAAGAATGCTAAACAATGAAAAGCAGGAATTTTTAAAAAGAATGCAAGATGCATATTTTTGGATGGGCAACACGTTGAAGAAAATCGAAAAGACAATTTCGTAGCAGTTTCATGCATACATACACACACACACACACACACACTCTTAATCGGCTCTGTTAGAGCTACTATAATGTACGAAGTCCGACCGAACCACCTCCCCGCGGTGTACAGCAGGTAACACTAATGCCGGCGGTGCGTCAACTTTGAGGGCTTACATTCCAGAAATGGCTTATGCCAGAGAAACGTGAAGGTAGTGTTTTGAAAACGTTTTAACGTCAGCTACAAGATTATCTAATAAAAAAATGTAAGTTGCTATCTAAAAATTCAAACCTGGTATTTGTAGAGCTTTCCAAGGTCATCGCAAGATCAAATAAATATCGGCATCGTATGTTTTCCTTGATACTCTATAACTTTTGTCTAAAACATTTTTCCGTATCATTCATATTTTTCGAGATATTTAGGTGTTCTTTTTAATTCACACACATTATATTCATACTATATGTGTAGATTCATGTTGTTTACATTACTCACCTTTGTGACTTTTCTTGTTTTTTTTCTACCTTAACATCAAGTGGCATTTCAAGTTTACGAATGGTGCAATTCACGTTTGAAAAGAAAACAAAACAATCTACTTGATGCGTCGTGTCAACAAAGAATTTGTTTTGTAAAAGTATTTTATTAAAAATAATATACAGAAGTATTTTATTAAAGACAAGACGAAGAAAATCGTAAAACAAGTAATAAAAATTGAAAAAATTCTATGTGTGCGTCTAACAGTCTGGTAATTGCAGAACATAATTGCAAAGAATTCTCTATCGATCAAATGAATGTAAATATTACCGTAATTTTAGATTCCTGTAGTTAATGCCATGTGTAATCTTATGCAATTGCATAACGGAATGCAATTTTCTTTTGCGAGTCCTGTGACAACTTAGACAATCCGATTATTCATCGTACGAAATCTGCTAAAGCATCTATCAAAAACGAGTTTAACAGGCATGTAACATTTTCGCGCGAAAAAAATATCGATTCGTGTACTCTATAAATATCATAAGTTATATCGATTAAAGGTGTATTTCAAATGAAAAATAGTGTTGCCAGAAAACGATGATCATTAATCACGTAAATACAATTTTTCTCTAGAGTTCAAAGTACGATGGATAAGATTGATAGCGAAATAATTGGCGTTTGTTATATTCCTTATCGTACGGAAATTAAATTACCACGTTATTTTTTACGCGAGTCTTCGGTCGCGCGATTCCCTCGAATCACAGCTAGTTTTCATTTACTTGTTGTCACACGCATTCTCATATATCGTGCGATTTATTGTAACGTAAATGTCTGTCTCACGTAACTAATGTGAGTAAATTGCACTTCATAATCGCACGATCGTGCACCTAGATGTACCATCGGATAATCAGGGTACACCAAGGTTGATCCAATAGATCCGCATTGGCGTACACACAACCACGTCGCGGAGACTAGCTATGGATTTGAGATCATTGATCCTACGCTCGTGATCGATGAGGGCTGATATCCAGGCTAATGGCCTAGTTTACAATGAGCGTATCGAGTTGGTACTATATGTCTGAAGAAGTATCAAACCAAAATAGTTAGCCTAAACGCCTTTGCAGCGCTATAAACAGTTGTGTATTTTAAAAGTATGTAAATGAATTAACTTGAGGTTAGGTATGTCGGCTCGTGGCCATTACAGTTGATTACAACCAAAGCCATAAGTGCATACGATTCATCGAATTAAGTAAAGGATACGAGTCTACCTCTACGAGTGTCCTTGAAATATTTAATTGCTTATGATATTACCAGATTTCCTTTACCGTTTTGTCTCAACAGAGGATGAAAAAAACTTCGTAACGCCCGAAAGACGCAGATAAAATAACCTATTGAATAAAATTTTAATTGTTCGAAATATTTGATTGTAGATACGTCGTTGATTATATCTTTGATTATTCTTCGATCTTAATCGATGAAGATTTCAGTAGCACGCGATTATGGAGAAGAAAAAACAAGTGTACTTAAATATTACTGTTTGCGTCACGTGCAATGATACTTATCTGCAAAGAAATGCGTAAAAAACAAACTTCAGTCTACAAGTTTACGATATTCTAGACATTTAAAGGAGTACTATTGATGCAATAATTGAATAATTAAATAGGTCCAACTTTACTACACAATTTTAATAACCTAATCTCCATCAAAACGAAATATGCTAAAAGCGATCATTCGAGCATGCAAAGTTTAAGGGGAGGAGGGAAGGAGGGAAGGCAATCCTGTAAAAATCTATTACTAGTAATTTTTTAAATAACATTTTGAAATTGTAACATTTTTATAAATTTTTTACATTGAATTCAAATTTGTTAAAACTAATTTTTTAGATAAGAAACAATTTTGTTTAAAAAAATCAAAAATTACATTTTTGTAAAAATTATAACATCTTTTATATTGTTATATTACCTAAAAGACTTCTAATGCGTTCATTGAACCTTCTTCAATAGAAAAATAATAGTACAAATTCAATATTTTTTATGAAAAATATATATATTTATATTTATATTTTGTACATCAAAAAATACATCAGGAATATTTACAGATATCTTACTTTCCTTGAAATTGTGTTCTACATTGTGATGTAAATTTTTATGAACAGTGATTTTGAATATAATCTATTGCTTTTATGCATTCTCGTTTTTTAATGGATAAAGAAACATTCCATAAAATCGTATCAAGGATAACTAACTTTGATTATTGTAATTACTGAAAATGGTATCCATATCTAACTGAGACAACATTTCATCATCGGAATCATTTTCAGTATTATTATAAAGTGATGTATTAGATGAAGAATTTGGAATATGAGACAACTTATGGTTGTGAAATGTTTCTTTGTCATTCTTTAAATCTGACGGAGAGTTAGTTTCAGAATTTTGTGACTGAGTTAATGTATTTATATTTTTAAACTGCAATAATTTGGATCGAACTGAAAGTTTGTTCCGTTTCATAGTATTAAGAAATTGTACACAATTTTCTGGGTTATCATTGCATGGTGTATATACCTTTTTGTCTACTGATTCTGTTTCTTGCACCATGTTTACATTACTTTTGTCAACATCCATTTTTTCAGACATTTCCATTTTTTCTACTTCTGAACACATTTGTATAGACGATGGATGGTCAACATGCGTTTGCAAAATTGTTGAATTATGAGACAACATTTTACGTGTATTTGTGTTTGGGGAAAACTTTTTTAAAGTTTGTACTAGAGTATCAGACTTTTGTTGACAACCATTTTCCATATTTCCTATTTTGTTTGTTACCAATTCTTTATTTTTTTTGTTTATATATTTAGCATCTTTAGATAATGCACTTATAAAATTCTTATTCTGAGAATTTGTAATTTTATTGGAAGAAACTGTAAAGGAAATATCTTCTACCAAATCAAAATTCATCGATTTGTTCATATTCTCAAATGTTTTGTTTACATTTGTATTACAATTTAAGCTTTTTGTATTGAAGTCTTTACACGATGTTTTTAACGATTCTTCTTCTAGAGCTTTTGTAAGAACATGATCTATCTCATCTTCTTCTTCTTCTTCTTCTTCTCCATTTGAAATATGTTTTAAAACTAATTCCATATAATGTGTACGCTCTATTTTACCCTTGTTAGAGTAAATAGCTAACAAGGATGAGGGTGAAATTAGAACTTGATATTTATTTGAGATAAAAGATTCAGAAGTCTTTAATAAACCTACATCACATAGTAATACGACAACATTTGTCTCTAATAAACCTGGATATTTGAGTGGTATGTCTCTATGTACAATTCCTTGAATACTATCTGTGAAATCTTTTAAAACAATAGGGGGATTGTCATGACTATGATCTATACGTTCCACTATGCCTGCCAAAAAATCAATTTTTGTGCTATTGTAACCGTTTGCACTTGCCATTTGTTTTACAGTAGCAATTTCGTATCCTTTTAAAAAACTATCTGGCAAATCATCTAACATTAACTGCCAAGCACCTTCTGTGAATAGATCTTTTGTGTTTTGAGAACAATATTCAGGTAGATTAGAGTCACTTGATTCCACTGTACTCTCATTTTCTTCTAAACTGTTTAAGTATGAAATATGAGAAACATTTGCATCTATATCATCTGGTAGTAAACCAGCTGGACCAGGAAACCTTCTAATTAGTGTCATCTTTTTATTTGACTGTACTTGTGGAGGTTTAATTACAGACTTAGTTTTAAATTCTACTTTATCTACAGATCTTTGTTTCAATATGTTGCACAATAATTGTTTTCTTGATGTCATATGTTTAATATTATCAGTATTTGAACAGCTCTTTTCTTGGAGACTCTTTTTAGGAATTTCATATTTTATTTTACTATTTGGCAATATAGATTTTTGTTGTTGCACGTTTGAGTTATTATTGATTTTAATATTTGTTTCAATCTTTTGTGATTCCAAATTTTTTGTATTATTTTTGATAACTTTATCATCTATATTTTTATTTTTAAGTATTCCATGCACTAAATCTTTTCTAGATAATTGATTATTTCCAAAGCTTTGTGTTTGATCAGATTGTTGTTTTAATAAATTATTTTCATTCAACATTTTTGAATTACTTAACACACTTTGAGTAATAATTTTGTTTGTTGGACTTTTGTTAAACATACCAAGAATTAAATTTTTCCTTGATACTTTATCCTCGTCACATGTTTTGGCATTGTAAAAATTCTTTTTTTTACACAAATCCACTTCATTGTTGGATGAAAGGATGGAATCATTAGAAATTTCTACTTTACGTCTTTTCGGTTCTCTTTCATTCTCGTCTGTTATAGAATGAAGTCTAATTGATTTGTCATCTACATCGTTTAAGAAATCCTAGAAATATGTATTAAAAATTAATATACGAATTATATTAATATTAGTATATACAATAATATTTTCCTATTAAACGAATACGATTACATTTATAAACGATATTGGTAAAAATAGTCAATAAGAATATTTATTTTGAATTTACCTGATCGAGATCCCAATCATCACTCTCAAACATTTTCTAGGTACTAAATTTTTCGTAATTGCAAAAATATGTTTCCGAGCATTCGCTTCTCTTTGAACAATGAATAAAATGCTTGCGAAATTATACAGTAAATAAATTCATATTTTACATCGAATCTTACAAACTGTCATATATGTGAAGTGAAGCATCGATGGCATAGTAAAACATGATATACCCTAAAAAATTTGGCAATGTACGGCGGCCATATTAAAAAGTGAGCGGGTATTTTGAATTTGAATGGTCGAAAGTTAATAACAGTATTATATTTCCATGGATAAAATGTAGGAAAAATAATTAAAAAGCTATCGTTTACAATGAATAATATCAATTTATGAAAATTTAATGCATAATATAAATACAGTTATATACTATTTTTAAAAATACATTATTTCTTATGTATAATCTATTCCATTTTTATTCTGTGTATAACATTCCTTTGGCAACATTGTTTGCAGTTTCTTTATCAAGTAATTTTTCCACAATAGCCAAACCAAAAGCAAATGCAGTTGCTGGACCTCTGCTAGTTATAAGATTGCCTAAAATATATGTATGTATAACCATAAATAACATGTCTTTAAAAGTAGTCAGAATTTTGTTAGCAAGCTCATACCATCAGTCACAACTTTATCCTCTAAATATTTATATTCATCCGTTAATTGATCTTTCATTGCAGGATAAGATGTGATTTGTTTTCCTTTAGCAATGCCATGTGCTTTTAGTGCAGTTGGTGCTGCACAAATAGCAGCAATGACTCTGTTTTCCTTTTCTTGTTGTTGTAGCAGCTTTCCTACTTCTGCAGACTATATGATATGCAAACATAAGTCCATCTCTGTTTTTCAACGATGTTTTATTCTACTTACTGATGCAAAAGCTTTTGAACCACCAAGACCACCAGGCATTATTACAACATCATATTTTTGGTTAACTAAGTCTTTAAGACTTGCATCAACGCAAATTTTAACGTCACGACTGCATTTTACACATGGAGTTTCGCTAAGACCAGCTACGGTGACATCGACCTAACAATAATTTATAACTAAATTATATAAAGTTTTCTTAATAGAATTCAATCAAGCATGTAATTAGTTAATACTCAAATGAAAATAATCTGTCTTTATTAGATAAAGCAATATTTTGATTAATATTCAATGCAAATTATTAATGTTCAAATTTACTGCGTAAATATTTTAAGGTTATATTTTTTAGAAAACGTACTCCGGCTCGGCGTAAAACATCCACCGTTATCACCGCTTCCATCTCTTCCGAACCGTCGGCTATCAATAAAATTGCTGTTTTTTTCGCCATGTCTATGGTATATTTTGCATTCAATTGCAAAACTGTCGGAACTCTATAAACCAACTGCGTAAAATATGAAAGTGTGCGACCCAATATCGACATGAACATAGATGATAAAGAAAGTAGAGATAAGTGGTACTCAATGCCAATAATTGATGTTTGGTATTATCAAATACAATAAGCATACTTTAAAGTATCAATTTTAGATATTAACATAATTTTTATTTAGACAATTAGTAGTAAAGTATTGTAAAATTAATTTTGTTTGAAGAAATCGTATCTCAAAATTTAAATCGGTAATTCTTGCGTAGAAGTTTCTAAAAATATGTAAAAATTTCACGTACGATAAGTACTCAAATTTCTTAGCATTAAAAATATCTATAAATTAGAATAAAATTAGTGATTTTGTAAAAGTGAAATAAATGAATAGATCAAAATTTATTCACCTTTTTTTTTATACAATAAACTATCAACAATAAGCTGTTATAATTGAAGCATCGAAAATCTAAAAGTCCAAAATTTAAATTGCCACCAAAAATTCATTGACGAGAAAGAAACAAGGGAATATGTGGAATTGGAACGCACCCCCACAAAAGAAAAACGAAACAAAACGTAGTACAAGATGGCTGCGTTTGGGTGTTGTGGCTACTGATTTGTGAAAGATATATTCTATAATACTCGATGGTTAATTTATAGTGAATCGTTAAGTTTCTATACCACTCATTTATTGGCGTAATCGGGTCTGTGTGTAACGCGTATACGTGGAAGCAAGTTCATTGGGAGGAACAATGCGAGCACGTCGTTGAAACATTTATCACGGGTGAGTTTGCCTTGAAATTTTATGGCTTTCTACTTTATTTTAACGGTTCCTCGGAATTTTGCCAAGGCGAGGCGCGATGAGACGAAAAACTTTAACGAACGGACCGCAACACGTCAGAATAACTTAATAACTGTTTGCCGTTCGTAATTCCGTCCACGCACACATTTCATTCGCGTTTTCCTGCGTACATGACGAAATTGTGTAAATAGCTGTTTTTTTTTTTTCTATACTTCGCATTGCACATCGATGAGTCAATCAAAATTTTTTATGACGTCCATCACTTCTTGGCACGCTTCAATTATGTTATAATGACGATAAAGCGTTTCAATTAAGTAAAGCTCATTTATGCCGTTTACCGCTTTCACCGTGACTCAAGACCACTTCAAGAAAGTAGAAATATGTATTTGCGAGTGCGTTTTAATGGGTTATTACACAAACATTCAGTTTCCTTTACGAATCTTATAATTCTGCAAGGTCAGAGAATTGTTTCTTTTTTTTTTTAACAATTATGCAAATTAGGAGAAGCTGATGTTTTAGGATTTGTTTACATATTCTTTCATTAATTATAATTTATTCATGTATTATATTATGTAAATTAGAGGTACAAGTAGGAACAATTTCTATGTATTTTCATATTTGGAGGAAAAAATATTTCTACAGTATTCCTTTTGTAGTATCTATAATTTTTTAAGTAAATCTTATTGTATTTTATTATTATTTTCATAGGGTGTATCTTATGTATTTCATTAGACCGATTGAATAGTTATAAATATACGCAGCAAAAAAAAATATAAAAAAGATGGTTCAAAGATAATGATTAATTAATGAAATTATGAGCATTTATTTGCATTTATAGAATTAAAAATATTTGTCACCATGTATCTTGATATTAACAATCATTCTGTGTATGTAACTAAATAATGTAAAAAGTACTGTCATAATAACTGACATCATTGTTGCAAAAAGGGTCATTGAAAAAGAAGCATGTTAGCAGTACTTCTTCCTACAAAATTATTACAAATATACTGATAGAATGACTATACAGTTCAGGGGGTGGATGATAGGAATTTACTGAAAGTCCAAGATAGAAGCCACTCGAAACGCTGGAGAAAGACGGTGGAGCTTCGGAGGAGGGGGAGATGTCCGCCGGCACCCAGGGCGAGATTCGGGTTGGCCCTTCGCACCAGGTTTGCCATATACCTTGAAAACCTTTTTGCTACTTAGCTATATTGCACAATGTACCTAACTCAAGGCTTGTTCTCCTAAGACATGTATTTTGAGTGTATAGATTAAGACAAATATATGATTACCAAAGCATCGAGTAATTGTGACATACTCTATTGTGTTACTTAATATTTTCAGTGGTAATTGCTCTTAATTCATATACTTCAATCGTTCTGTGAAAGTAATTGGAATTAGGACAGTAAAATATTTAAGCGATTTGTTATCATTTAAAATTGTTAGGTATGTGTACATTGTTCAAAAGTTATTGAAGCGTCTGTAGTTTTAAACAACTTTGCATTATAACAAAGAGGTTTGAAACTGTGTTGTTTGTAAATTTATAATGGACATTAGTAGCAATATATAAGTACTATTATTGACTAAGGATATAGAAACATTTATTTGGTAGATAAATTTTATTTTAAGCATATATTATTATGCATACATTGGTTTTGATTAATATTTCATAAATGCTGTTAATATATTTTATTAAAAATGTCAGCAAACATTAAGGTATCAAAGTATTATCGATTTATGTGCTCTTCAAAAAGAATGGAAATGAGGATGTATTTGGGTAACATGTTCCAGGAATATATGATTATTTTGTAATGCTATCAATTGTAGTTATGTTATTTTCAAGAATTATTAAAAACATGCATGGCGTGTGCTTAGTTACAGATTTAGAGCAATTAAGATACCAGTGTTTCTTTAGTGCTTGAAATTCACATTCATAGAATATGTTTTCATTGTCCAATTACAACCTTAATATCTGTTTGTATTTGTACACGCTAAAAGAGAAATTATAAATTTAAATAGTGAAAAAGCAGAGACCTATTCCTTACACAGTTTGGTTGTATGTCGATGGTTCAAATAACAATGATAGTTATTCTTTAAGTCATAATGGTAATGATTCTTATTTACTCAACAGTATAATCCCAACGCTTAACTACCATCCCTCAATTTATTACTATCACTGAAAGACCCTGAATATGATGCAAGTTATTATGATGAAACATTCTATGATAATATGTAAGTTGATATAGAAATAGTAGTATAAGGTTATTTTTATATTTATAGTGGTATTCAGTCACGGTGAAATTGCAGAAACATATTTGTTACAAACAGAAATTATTCTGTTTATATAATAACCCATTGGTTACTTGAACCATCTATGAGTATAATATGTTGCGACTGAAATATTGAAACTATAAAATTTATGGAAAAGCATTTGTATTTTTATCTTCTTGACTTTTCCATAAATATGTTCTGTTTCCATCTTGTAAATATCATGTAATTTGTTGTTTGTGAAATATCGTGTTTTCTTTCTTCGGCTCACTCTCATTTACACCATTCGTATTTATCCATTCACTAAAAGAATTACGTGAATGTGCTTTTGTTTGCTATATTAACTTATATAGCTTTTATTGTAAACGTGAACATAACTAATGTTATTAAATGTAAAGCTATAACATGTGTATAATAATCATACATTATTTGAATTCTCATTTTTCATGCTTATATTTATGATCATTAGTTTGTACACAAACATAAAGTACTCACGCTACTTCTCGTACCAGTAATGTAACAAAAGGAACAGAATGGAATAAAAATTATACTGGCTCGTGTAGATTTCGAAAAGCAAGCCGGAGTATAGGTGCGTACAACTAACTCGCTTTGGCATTGGTGCTAACCACGCACAATCCCGAATTTTGGGTACAGGAATTGGTTTCTTGTCAGGCCCGTTTGCCTGAGTATCGGCCGGGTATACCTCCTGGAGAGCTGCTTCCTGATCCAGAGTTTTCTAAAGAACGAGAGGAGCTAAGATGGATTCCAGCTATGGCATTGGACGGGGATCTTCTGATGTACTTAAGAGCAGCTCGATCTATGGCTGCATTTGCTGGCATGTGTGATGGAGGATCCCCGGATGACGGTTGTGTGGCTGCTTCCCGAGACGACACGACTATCAATGCTCTGGACATCTTTCACGACTCTGGCTATGACCCAGGAAGAGCGTTGCAGGCACTCGTTAAATGTCCCGTACCTAAAGGCATCGATAAAAAGTGGTCCGAGGAGGAAACTGTAAGTTGAAACGACTAAACGGGAAATTGTTTGATTCGGTAGTCGCGTTTTCGTAATCGTACGTGCGGATCGCGTTACTTAGAAGAAAAGGTGCCAGGCACACAATTAATTGGCCGTCGCTCTGTCTCATAGAAACGCTTCGTCAAAGGACTTCGTCAATTTGGGAAAAACTTTTCGAGGATCCGAAAGGATCTTTTACCTCATAAAGACACGGTAATCGAAATCTACGTACACATAAGGTAGGCCGGGATAGTACGAATTATTGTAGATTTTTTTTTTTTATATTTTTAGCCGGAATTGGTCGAATTCTATTATTTATGGAAGAAAACGCCAGGTGCAAATAATAATCGACCTCATCGACGACGACGGCAGGGCTCGCTTAGAAGAATTCGTAACACGCGTAATTCAAGAGCCGGCACTCCCAAAGAAGAAGTCCCTACTCCTCCCAAAGATACTCCGCCAGTTAGTGTCAGTCAGAAAGAGCCCATTTCTGAACCTGAAACAGTACCTGTTGGAACACCGGCTAGTAATAATCCTGGCGGGGAAATTAGTTCTGTGACAGAGGACGATAATTCGGAGGAAGATAGTGATTCCAGAGATACGAATACGAACGGAGCAACGCATTCGTGCCAACATTGCTTCTCAACTAATTCGAAGGATTATCAGGTAGCTGGCAAGGATAGATTATTGCTTTGTACGGAATGCAGAATACATTTGAAGAAAACCGGAGAATTGCCGCCTGCCCCTCCGTATCTGTTCCGCCCTGTGCCTGCGGAATCACCAGATAGCCCAGGGAGAATGCGTACGAGAAATAAGGCCAAGGAAACGCCTAGACCTGCAAGACCTCGACGTACAGGTGGAACCGATACTCCCGATCAAGAGAAACAACAGCAACAGCAACAAACACCAGACAAGAGCAAGAAAAAATCCTCGAGCAAACCAGAAACACCGAAGAAAGGTCAGAAACGGCCTCAAACAGACGAGGTGGATGAGGATAAGGAATCTCAGAAACGGAAACGCGGTGAACGTCCTGAGAGTCCTTCAGAGTCACTCACAACCGATAGCAATTCTCTCATGGATGAGCCTGAAAGAGAAGGAGAAGGTGATACAAACGAAAATCAACCCACTCCAGTTACAGTGCCAACCGAGGAGCCTGTGAGTCCGGCTGTAACTACACCCGAGGAACCTTCTGAGCCAACGCCAGTGTCTACTCCTGTACCAACACCTATACAGACTTTACCAATATCTGTTCCTGTCATTCATACCTTGGATAAGAAACCTTTGTTAGAAGAACCGGCAGAAACGAAAGATCAAATAGACGATGGACCTTTAGCTATGAATCAACCCTTGAAGTTGGAACCCTTACCTATAGAACCAGCCATGTCTCCATCTAACGAAGATATAAAGGAACCTGACCAACAGTTGAATTTGACTACGTCGCAGCCATTAAACATGAACGATATTAGTCAAAATATGCCGCGTAATCTATCACAAACGATTCAAAATAGTGGTATTTGCACATCGACTGGCTCACAAAATATACAAAATTCGCAAATTATGTCTCCAACGCAACAAGGACTGCCACTTAATATGCAATACACATCCAATGTTCCTCCTGTTCAAAATGTACCACAGAACTTATCGCAGAGCATGCAGATGCCACCAAATATGCCTCAGAACATGTCAAACGCGCAAAACATGGGACCAACGCAAAATCTTCGAACTCACGGTGAAAATATGTCGAACGCGCAAAATCTGCCCCAGAGTATACCGGGACCACCATTAAACCTCAATATCTCGCAAAGTATACCGACGAATATAACGCAAATGCCTCAAATGTCGAGTTCACCGCAACCTCTTGGTTTAACTGTAATGTCTTCTGAGAATAGGATGTCTGAACGTATTTCAGACGATAGACTTCCTCCAGAACGAATGCGAGATGGCAGGATACCTGACAGAATACCTGAGAGAATTCCAGAACGACCAGACAATAACGAATCCGAAAGAAACGAACCAAGTAATTTATTTCAGCCGATTCAACCGAGTGGAATTCTGTCTATGGAGAAACCATCTGCCATGTACAATTTGGCTGGCACGCCACCAATGGAACCACAAAATTTGAAGATCAAACAGGAGATTATTCCCCCCGAACCAGATCCACTTCAGAGTTTGAAAGAAGTGAAAGTACCTGGTTTTCAGTCTGGTTTTCCAGGCCCAAGTTTAGAGAATATCAAAAAGGATCCAGACAGTTCCAGTAAGCCACCCACACCGAGCAAACACTCTATGCCTAGTAATCAACCTATTCCACAAATACAGTCTGTAGCTGCATCTCCAACACCCACTCTTCCGCCTCCACCTACGTCTATTCCTCAACCTGTGATGCACCCAGCGCAGCAACCGAGTCCACACATGGCTCATCCGTTCCATCCGCATCATCCATTGATGCATCATTCGTTATTCACCGCCATGCATTCGTACCACCCTCACGCTTATCCAGGATACGCTCCAGTTGGAGGATATCCCTCTTTTCCACCGTATCCTTACGGTCCGGTACCTCATGCAATTCCACCACCGTCGCCGCAGAGAAGTCAAGAAAGTACGACCATGATGACTGCGCATCATTCGAGTACCAGTTCTAGCGTGACAACTAGAGAGGAAGGTGAAAACCTTATCGCTACGCATCATCATTCTTCCAGTATGCATCAAGCCACAACGTTGCATCACGATAAGTTGTTGACTATTTCGTCGCATAGTTCCCACAGTCACTCTTCTTCGCACAGTTCGCATAATACTCAGCGGAAACCGCCACTAGTTTCTGCGGCATGTTTAACGTCTAGCAGTTCGGCACATCATCATCATAGACAGTCGCAACCTCAACTACCGGTCGCTCCAGAGCCGAAAATAGAACCCGATCTTGTGGAGCAGGATCAAGAAGAACCGCCGAGTCCTCGAGGTCCGTCCCCGGAGCCAAGAATCGAAGACTCGGAATGCCACAGGTCGCAGTCGGCTATTTTCTTGCGGCATTGGAATCGGGGTGAGAATAATTCTTGTACAAGGACGGACTTAATGTTCAAGCCAGTCCCGGATTCAAAGTTGGCCAGGAAACGAGAGGAGAGGTCTAGGAAACAAGCGGAAAGAGAAAGAGAAGAACGTGATAGAGCCGCGGCACAGCAAGCTAGAAAAATGACGACTCCGGAGAAGCAACCAGAAGCTTGTAAACCACCAAGTCGAGGGCCTCTCGAACCTGTCGTTTCTCCTTACAACGACAGGTACGACAGGTTCGCGGCGAGGCCAGGATCGTACGCCGATACTCCTGCTTTGAGACAGTTATCGGAATATGCACGGCCACACGCTGCATTTTCACCTGCCAGGCATCCCGCGCCACCGGATCCAATGTTACATTACATGTACAGTCCCCTCACGCGAGAACGCTTGGAACTGGAGCACTTGGATCGCGAGAAAAGGGAACGTGAAATCAGAGAATTGCGAGAAAGAGATCTGAACGATCGATTAAAGGAGGAGCTTCTGAAAGGAACGCCTAGACCGATGCCAGCGCCGGTGGATCCACATTGGTTGGAAATACACCGTCGTTACGCGGCCGCGGGACTCGCGCCTGGACCTTCAGGACCTCCTCAAGCTTTACATCAGTTTGGCCTGTACGGTGCACCACCTGGTCCCAGTCAACTGGAAAGGGAACGTTTAGAGAGATTAGGTAACTTTTACTGTTCCCCTGAATATGCATATCTTTCTTCTCGCATAGTGGAATGAACAAAAATTAGCAACGATTCTGATTCGAAATGGCAGAATCTAAGTTTAGGATCTACGGCGATAGGGATAAAGCGAGATAGTGATCGTTTCCGGATGTTGGCTGCTGCTACAGTAACTACAGGGCCGACCACGAATACATCGGCCCTTCTATACGGATACCCTTTCGTCGCCTCTCCGCTCTAACATATTACAGTAATTCTCGTTTTCAAGTGACAATTTTTACACTGGATTCTAGTAACGGAATCATCCCTGCCAATATCTATGCTTCTTCAGCGTGAGCGATTCGTCGATTCGTGCGGCTGATAAATTTAAAAGAGATCGATTAAATACGCATATAGAGTGTGAATTATTTAAATTGAACATCCAAGTTATTTCCGTTGCTATGGAAGGTCATAAAAAATAAATCTTAATGTGCAAAATAATGTAGATGACTTTTACAGAAATTTTTCGTCGTCGTCTAATGTACGCTTTTAAACCATTGCAACACGGCTTTCTCATTTTTTTTTTTGTACCTTTCATAGCAATGGGAAGAATTTAGATGCTTGATTTAAGTGAATAACGCTGTATATATACTACAGGGTCTCTTATTTTAATTTTTAAATACATATATTTTGGAAGTTACGATGAATTTTCAAAGGTACTTTTAGGGTGTTAAAAAATTTTGAAGGAAACATCTCTGTGTTCATAGGGATTGGTCACTGGGTAATGGCGTCAAGGTTATTTCAAGATCACTTATATTATTTTAAATGACATATGGTATTATTTTTATACCACAATTGTCTCGAAAGTTTGTCACCAGAATTTGCTGAAAATATAGATTTGGTTAGACAACGACTTTGGTATGATCATAATGGTGCATCGTTACGTAATGATTGTTAACATCTAGAAATGTCCTGGACATTTTCTCAAGTTTTAGTGTGAAAATCAAGTATTCAACAGTTTTTTGGTGTATTTATTACTTTGCAGCATCACTAATGACACTAACATAATTAAAAAGTCTTTGTAGAAAACTATTAAGCACTAAGATTAGATTATTAATGAAATTCTATTTATTTTTATCGTTACGTTCGTTAGGTGTAAATGACCCTGAAATAAGCTTAACATTTCTACCCAACGACCTTTCTCCTTGAACCATAATTTTACGGCTAACAAGTTTAAATGTTTTTAACTAGTATTATTTTGTAAAGACATTATATTAAAATGCCTAATTGACCTAATTGCGTATTAAACTCGGACAAGAGTATTATAATATTGTTATTTACCAAAGGAGTGATATATGTATGTAAAGATTAAAATAGGATATTTTTTGTACGATGAAAATGAAAATTTTGATATTTGTCAATATACATATCTCCATGATAGTATTATCAATGGATTTGCGTGGATTTATCGGTGAAAGAATCTAAACATGAACTGCTTCGTATTATAGATTGTGTTTAAGAACCTCGCCAATCCATTTGTGACATATACAGGGTGTTCCACGTGACACTTTTCACGATTATTAATTAGCCCGCTTTCAAGTGAACTGGTGGTCTCAATGTTGTCACTGGAAAGCGGGAATTACTGTACAAATCGGTTTTGCGTGCCGACTTTAAGTGCTCCCTGTGCTATGCTTAGCAGGCCAAATGCGTCAAGCCGGCCCTGTATGATTGGTTGTTGTGTATCGTTACGCATGTCGCTTCGAAAATATTCGATCGTTCAATATGCAGCTACCAGTCGGAAACGTCGGACGTCTGACAGAAGTGTGCCGCATAAAACAGAAAAATTCGTTGTCAGGAGAAAGATATAGTTGGCTAGCGTTAAGAGTACGACTAGGACAGTATGTTTGATCGAGGCGCTGTCGGGTTTAGGGATACCGACTGCAGCCGGCGGGGGGCCAGCGGGTGCAGGGGCTGGCCATCCCGTGGCGGCTCATCACCACGGCCAGCTGGACGAGCGACTGGCTCTAGCTGCTGACCCGATGGTCCGGTTGCAGATGGCTGGCATTTCGCCCGAGTATCATGCTCACACTCACGCGCATACGCATGCGCATACGCACTTGCACTTACATCCGGGACAGCAGCAGGCCCAGCAACAGGCTCAGCAACAGCAGGAAGCGGCTGCGGCTGCAGCTGGATTCCCCCTGCCTGGTAGGTCCTACAAATCAGGATGTCTAAGTACGCTCCTGCACGATGATCGCCCCTTTCACCGACCGCCTGTACTTACAGCCGATGAAAATAGCTTTTGTAGTATATCGGGAAGATAATTCAATTGCTATGTCCCCGAGATACTTGCTGGAAGAAATATAGTCGGGTGCTCGTGGTACACTTATGTAGAATTGTAAGCGATCCTGTTTTTAGGCTAAGAATCGCCAAATTTGTTTCTGGTCAAATGGCTCGCGATTTCCTTGGTGTGTCATGATCCTTGACACGCTATTATTTAAAATGTATACGAAATTCGTCTCTAGGATCTTTACTACCAACATTCAGACGCGCTATCGTCTTCACCGTTTACTGTTTTTCCGAGCTTACTATATTTTTACCATCAAGTATACGTATTTCACTGGTCATAATGATATCCGATGACGAAGGACATAACAAGTTCTATCTAAATCCTGTATTCGGTTCTTGTTGTAGTTTAAATGCAAAATGGCAGTCCAGTGATCGCAACTGCCTTTTAAGTTAACGTAACCAAAAGTTGATTGTTTCCGTCAAAGAAAGTATGGAGTACGAGATATTTTTAATCGAAGAAAGATTAGAAAGAGTATACAGCCTTTTCACTTTAACTATTTTTGTATCAATGTATGTTCCATCTGAAGTTTTAAAGCGTTGTTGCTCCTTTGATCCTCTTTGGTAGGCTGTGATCGGTAAAGCGGTCGATTGCGTGTAAGCGTACTAAAACGTGCTTTTCATTCAATCAGTTTAACATCAGTCAGAATTTAACTAAACGGAGAGCACTCTCCTAACTACCGTAAGAGCTTACTTTTAAAGAAGAAAAACAAGACAAATTTTTCTCTGCGGCAAACTTTTTTTTGCATTTTTCTGTCGCTTCTCTCGCTACGCCATTATAACTTGGCACCGAGCTTTTCGATCATCAAGCTTTTGGGTGAAGGTACGAGCGATAAATGATGATTCGATAACGTTCAAGTAACGTGCAAGTGCGCGAGTGTTACGAGAATTGTATGCGTGTACGTGCGTGGATGGAAGTGATATGGCGTCCGTTTTGCACAAGAATCCTTTTGAAAACCGCACATCACAGACACCAATCTAATTTACTAATGTAACATCAACATATCATTCATAATACTTCAGTCATTGTATCGTTTCATTTGTAATATACCACTATCATCATCATCGTCGTCGTCGTCGTTATGATCATCATCATCATCATTATCTTCGCTAGGCAAAGGAACGATTGTCACTACAAGCAAATGTCATTGAACGAGTCTCACACGCGCTGTCATGCATGTCTGTTTACCCATAAATTTCAAAGCTTAATATATTCTATAAGAACATACGATTATATTTAGGGTTCGCTAATATTTTCTGTGTGTATAGCGGCAGCTGGTGCAAATTATCCTCGACCAGGCTTAATGCCACGCGACCCAGGACTGGCACTTCATCCCGCGGAACTTCTCGGAAGACCATACGCGGACATGGCAGCGCATCACGAACAATTGCAACGTCACCTTATGATGGAACGCGATCGATTTCCGCCTCACGCGTCACTCGTAGCCCATCACGAGGAATACTTAAGGTTCGTCCTTTGAAATCATTATCAAAGCTTGCATATACTGTATGCTTGATTAGACGACCAGTGAAACGGACTAACAAAGGGTGTTTTTTAGACAACAGCGCGAGCGCGAGCTTAAAGTTCGCGCACTGGAAGAAGCCGCACGTGGATCACGCCCTTAATAAGTGTAATTGTATTTATATATTTTAATGATTATCCCTCATAATTAGGAACGGAAAGTGTCTCGTTAGATTTGCAATTAACGAGAATCACCGTCTCGCGGTATTTGACCGCCGTGATTTAAATAAAAGGTGCAAGGATGTAAGTCAAAGACCTTACGTTTAGAATCAGAAATTATTTTTACGGTCTTTTAGAGCTATACAAGTAAACGCAAGATGAAAACGTAAGGATTGTTACGTTATGTAACGTTTTAGTGTAAATACGATACGATAAGGAAAATGATTTGAAATAGTGCTAGGTTAATCTAGCACCATAGAGGACCGCTTGACATGTAAATTTGTCTGAAATCTCTAGGTACATATTACAAGTCCACGATATTACTAAAACGAGATTCGTTCCGTTTGATTTTGATTTACAGCGGTGATAATGCCAAAGTGTTCAGAGGAAAATGGTTCACCGCCTCCTTTAGTCCTTCCGTGCTCACAAGAGAATAATAGAATGTTCCCTCTTTCGTTATCATATGACATTGATGAACATGAATTGTGTCTTTGAAATAAATAAATAATTTTATAATTTGTAGAGTAATTTCCGAACATATTTAGAGGTGTCCGTGCTTTCGTGACGACCATAAACAACAGTTCGCAGACCTTCCGTGTTCTAATATATATAAGAACGTAACTTAAGTTTTAATATTATTGTAATTTCTGTGTCGGACAATTTGTATATTTTCTATATGTATCCTTTAAGATTTTACCCTGAAGACCATGAGCGTTTGATACTAGTTCGATCGAGCGGCTGATTAACTTACTAGAACTTTGTAACAAAGTGACCAAAGTTTAAAAGTTTATAGAAAAACGGTATGTGCGAACGCATAATCTTCCATGGTCGTGCGCTCCACAGATTTCACAGAAATATCCTGTATGGTGCAGGCGCTGGAAATTGATGCGTAACGTTTTTCAGTCTAAGTAATCCTTTATTCTGAGAACCATTCGAACGTGTAAATTTTCCGCTATATAATTAATTCAATGTAATCTAGTTATTTAACTAAGTAAATATTTCATAGAAACGTCCAGTTTGATGGTATTTTTGTTTCTTTTTTTTTATATCTCCATAAATAGCGTCTGAAATGATTTAATAATGACAAAATATGATTTATGTCGTGGAAAATCAACGATTAATGTACTATCATTTGTCTGCTTGCACTCACAAGGCTGTAATATATTTTACTTATATAATATAAATATCTGTAAAAGAATTATATTTGCGTCGCTGTAACCAAATTACAAGCAGACTTCTTTCTATCTATTTTACCCGAGGAATTGAGAAAACGCATCAAAATGAAATTATGTGTAATCGGAAAATCGAATCATTGTATAATTTCCTATTACCAGTTTGCCTGTCACTGGATTCCCTGGACAGAAATAAATGCCTGTCTTATAAAAGACTATCTTTTGGTGTCATCTTATCGTAGTTATATCCAAGTTCTAACGTTAAACGAATTTGTAGATGAGATAGTTATGAGTCGACTGGAAGCTGCATGGAACTGTCCTAATTAATTTTACACATGGAATTTGTTTTCCTTGCTCTTCCTGTCGGCTGTCGGCTTGTTTTTATTGGCTGTAATGTGAAACCCAGCTTCCAACCACTTTACGTAGGAGTCACCACATTTACATGTACCGATTTGTTTGTGTGCAGGAAGCACAAGTGTCACGTTAATCATACTATTCAGAAACCACTTGCCTAACGAGAATAGTACAAAAATTCCATATTTAAAGCAACATAATATTTCACGTCCCTTGTGGCATTTTAATTGAAAAAAAGATAATATCAGAAGTCTTTGGCTACACGTCCTTTGCAAAGTACTTCCATGAAAATTTCTTCTGTATTTGTAAAGAATCTTGTTGGTCAAAAGTACTCTTATTTGATCTCAAAAAATTGCATGTTATTATTTTTAGAAGAGAATTTCTCTTACAAATTTTATAAAACTACTGCAATCTACTTTAATCATATTAATTACTATGTGTTCTAAGCTTTTATTACCTTTTTTTTTCTTTTTATATATTATTATTGTTGACATTACATTGTCATCTCCTTATTTCTGTCATATACATTAGCTGGAATTTGTATCATACACGATTGTTGTGGACTGTCATTAATGTGTTGTGTTTTTAGTAGTGAAGCATCATGCAAGTGCTTCGTTCACCCCTGGTCGGATGCACGTGCAGTTCACATGTGTTATTCGAGTAACGGGGGGCGGGGTTAAGAGTGACACGTCGGTGAAGAGGGAATCCTGGAGGAAGCGACGGAAGCCGCGAAGCTTAGTCATTCATAAATGAGCCGTCGGTGTAGCCGGACGGCTCTTTCAAGTTAACGAAATTGTATAACGATTAACTGATAACAGTGCGGTGCGGCATGGCTGCACGAAAGAAAGAAGAATCGACGAAACAACGTTATCAAGCGAATGCACGCGAGAGGGACCGCACTCATAGGTGAAAATAATTTTTTTTGTTTTTATAAAACACGAAAAATTTCCTTTACTTCGTACGATGGCACGAACTATGTACAATAATACACGTTCGTACTAGTGTATTTATTTCTCCGTTTGTGATTCTAGTATTCTTTGGATATTTTGGGTGTAGATTTAATTGTTGACTTATTGTTATAATAAAATTGTAATAGAAACATTGTATAAAACATGCGTTTATATTTGCCCTAAAAATATGCGTACCAATTATCGTCTATGATAAAAAATTCATTTTGTTGCTGTTATTAAATCTGTTTAAATTAATACAGTTAATGTAACGATGAATTGTACTTTTTTGTATAGATAAAAACTTGTAATTGTCTTTCAAGAGTAATTTTTGGCTAACCAGCTTAAGAATTATATTTATGACAAAAGAGATTTGTAATAACAATGATTATTATTAAATGATGTAATTCATTTAAATTGCATGAATTTGTAATATATGCTCCATAAAATAATTAAATCAATTATGCAGATGACTTTATCACTCAGCAAGCTACAAAATACGAAGCATTTGTTACAAATATTATGTATATGTCATTATTTATATTAATCTCTCGTACAAGACGAAAATATACTTAAAAAAAATAAATTGACTGTTTGTATGCTACTCAAAATAATTAAAGAATTGGATGATTTTGATAAAAAGTTTCAACATTCTGTACAAATTGACCATTAAGTAAAGCTATTGCTGTTTTAAATTCGCAATAGCCTTTTATCTCGAATTTCGATTCTTCAATTTCAATTCGCACGAATTATTTCGACATTTTGAGCAGTATACGAATGAAACTTTGTACCCAATAGTGGAAAATTTGTAAATATCCTGTTGGAGGGTAAGGAGTGCAAACAGCTACAAGACTCAAGAATTCCAATCTTCACTGTGCAGTGTGAACACGGCTTTCAGTGCCTTGAGAACATTAATACCGACGGAACCAGTGGATAGGAAATTATCGAAAATAGAGACTTTGAGATTAGCCAGCAGTTATATCAACCACTTGGGTGCCGTTCTCGTTGCTGGCCCTATAGATCAACCATGTTCACGTGTTGAGGACAACAGTGTTTACTGGACCAATCATTGGACTGATTTACAAACAAGACCCCAAGTTTGTACTTTCTGCCTTACCATGCATAAAAAATACGTAAGTCTTAAGTTTCATCGAACGAAAATAAATACCGCTTCTACGAACAAGATAAATGTATTTACTCTCTTGCGTGTTAAAATAATAATTTGCGTTTACGTTACGAACTTCAATAAAAATCATGATCCAACTGTAAAAAATGATCAATCTAAACGGAAATCGAACAAACATGTAGTAATCGGGACTATTCTTTAATTTTCAGAGCTTAAATAGCGCTTCTGAAGTAATTTCGGATTATCAAATTCCTGAGAGATCGTTATATGATATTCCTACGAGTTCGGCGATGTACTTAAACTTGAACAACGTGTAAAGGCTATGTTATATAAAATAATTTTCCTGTACATTCCCCATATATACACATTATTGAGTTTAATAAAGTTTTCGTTAAATTTATTAACACCATCGTATTTGTTATTTCAGTTGCATTAGCCAGCAAGTGATACTATAATTACAATGTTATATAAAATGTTCTGCTGTAGGATTTATTTTGTATGCCCAGGAAGATGGAGACGAATACCACATTTTCGTGCGTTCACAATTATCTTTTGTCATTTTTCTAGAAACATTCGAACATCGAATGTCGTAAAATTCGGAGCACAACTGTGCTCAAAATAAAGCTGTAATATTTTATCGAATATACTGTTTGCAACGTCATCGTTCGTTTTTAGGCAAAACATTTTTATCGTGTCAATTGCTAATTATATTTATGATAATGATAGATGGGTGAAAAATAAATTCGGTCGCAGTATCGATGTTACAGACAACACGACGACCAGAGTAGTACGGCGGCGAATGTTTCAGTCTTTCGAAGTCAACAATGCTGTGAGGAAGCACATTTTCGTTTTTCTCTCCGTTCTTGTTCCTCGTTTCAATTTCAGTGTTTTTATTCGATTATTCATTGCGAGATAGTCCATAGGCAACATGTTAACTGCTAAGAAACAATTCTACGAATGTTTCTACATCCAGAATTAGGTAAGCTTTGTAAAAAGAAAAAAAAACCATAGTAACCGCAATCAATCACCGCCATTACGAGAAAAATGAATTTATCCGATATTTACATGTTTTAAAGAAATTAGCATTTTAGTCCGATATTGAGATATTTGTGCAATAATAATTTCTTGTTAATAAGTACATTATACCATTATATCAGTCAATATTTTTACGCGACAGTATTACCTGTATGTTGTGAAATAAAATTAATTTTCTTAAATAAAATTCTAACTGCAGGACAATAAAACTTTGATTGTCATTTATGTGTGTGAAATGATTCGTCTGCCGAAAAGTATGTTCGTATTATCGTTATATTATAGCTTAAAAGAAACTTGATAAAACGTCACGCTTTGCACATTATACAATATGGCCCAGAAAATTTTAATGAAACCTTTTTACTCTTTAAAATGTCTACGAGTATCTATCTGTGAGGTGTAAATCTAAATAACGGTTGGACGGATCGAAAATTTAAAATCAGGAAAATTAGCGCCCTGAACGGCGCGTATAACCGCCATCTTGTAAAAGTGTCTCTGTAGTGTTTGGAGGTTTAGCGAGAAGGAACAGCAGCTTCGCCGGAGGCTGGAAGTCCTTTTGAAGTGGTTGCAACGGTCCTTGGCAGTCCCTGGGCACCCAGGTGACCTCGTGCGAGGCCAGGGTACCTTCAAGCTGCTAGGACAAACCCACGGCCAAGAAACTCATTTACACGCCCGACTCTCGCGAAGATGGTGAGCTCTCTTTTACACGAAGATTTTCATCTAACCCTCCGATAAAATTGTTTTTCATTCGAGACTACATTTTCTCGTTGATGTGGTGTTTTGTGTGCGGTACATCGACGCACAAGACGATGTCCGTATTTAATGTTCACGAAGATTTAACCTGTATAGATGCCTCAAATTTCGAAGTCGAACAGACAGCTCTCGCTTGTCAATATTTTTATTAGGTTGGTGCATATAAGATGTCGTTTTTTTTTGCATTTTGAGTTTCGCGGTACGATCACACAAGTTAAACGACATTTTAATTGCCAGTGTTATACTATTTGTTAAATTAAAAAATGTTTCTTACATTGTGTGTGACATTAATTTTTGGGAAAGATTCTCAGTTTGGTATTCAATGTTTTCTATGTCAATATACAAATAATCTGGATGATAGAACAATATCTCTTTAAAAGTCCAATTTATATGGCAAATAAGAAATAATAGGTAATAAATAACAACATACCAAAACAACTATAGCTTAACTCAGACATTAAATTAGAAAATCTGGTAATACGTGAATATTTGGCATAAAATATTAACAATGTTTAAAATATCTGTATATTACATTCTATGTATATCATGTTCACTTATACATACTTTATAATTTTGTTCTTGTACCATATATAAAGATTGGTTGCATTATTTTAATATTAGCCATGCTATTTAGAGTTCGGCATCAACGGGTGGAACTGAGGGGTCTAGTCCAGCCTCTAGCCCTGCCTCGGCTACAAGTCTCACTATGGCTGCTCCTAAGTATGGTACAGTAGTACCGAATCGTATCTTCGTAGGTGGTATTTCTGCTAACACCAGCGTAGATGAACTTACCGAACTTTTTTCCACTTATGGCAATGTTAAAGCTACAAAAATAATTGCTGATCGTGCCGGTGTATCTAAAGGTTATGGATTTGTTACATTTGAAACAGAAGAAGAAGCTAAAAGACTTCAGCAAGAGGTGTGTAAGATGTATTTGCTTGTATTTAATGCCAAATGTAAAATGAATACCATTAATTATAAATTATTTTGCTTATAGTCTGAATGCATTGTGTTACGAGAAAGAAAATTAAATATAGCCCCTGCAATTAAAAAGCAACCTTTCAATAGACCTTTTGATGGTGGTTCTGGGTCCCCACCCTCTGTACCTAATAGTACTTACTATTGTACAAATGGTCAGTGTAATATTTTAACATTAAATGTATATATTTTTATTATATAATACAAATTTTTTTTCTCTACTTATTTTTTAATTAGGTATGGGTCTTATGTACCAAAATGGTATGGCATTTTACAACACTACAGCTCCTGCACCAACAACACCAATTGCTCCACCAACCGATCCAGCAACTATTTATCAAGCCACAGGAGTGTTTGGTAAATTTTACAATGAAGTCATGATCTATTTCTGATAGAATTCGAGTGATTCTAATAATCAAGTTCGACCTTGATAATTAGGTCCGCAAGCTACTGGTCATCAAACTTTTGCACCTGTAATGTACCCGTGTCCTGCTCCATCTCTCTACATGCCACAACAGTATCCGTATTCACCTATGCCGGTGAGTAAAATATAGAGTGAACACTGCCAATTTCTTTCTCCGATACCTCCCTTAATCTTGGGTCTTATGTATGTACATCCTATCATATGAATTGTTCACGGGTACAGCTTGTATTTATATTAAACGGTAAATCGGTTGCGGTTTGACAGACGAATGGTTTGATGGGAGAAGCCATACCACCGGCGTTTCTACCCAACCCTCAACAAATGCCTACTTACGTCCTTCTCGACGCTATACAGTATTGAGGTCTAAAGGTACACGGTCTATGCTAAATGACTAGCATGCAGCGCATCATCCTTGTGCATTTTCTTTGTCAGTCTTCTGCATGGCCTGTCCAATGCATGCACACTTGACCTTTTTTCATAATTCATGATTTATATTAATAGTTTTTCATATGAGTTCTGCACACAAGTTCTTACATTTGATGTACTTCATCTATTCATCAAATATATATTTCTTATGCTTATTACAATCAAAAGTTACTGCAGTATAGAATGTCGCATATTTTTTTCGTCGGCGTGTTTCCGTTACTCTTTTATACTACAATCTTTGTGTTGCACAGAGAATACGCAACAATGCATCTGTAACACACGATGCGTGTCATACTTTGTGATACTTCTTACACACATCGTATCTCCGTAAATATTATTCGTTTCTCTTGAACCATTCCATAGAAAAACACAATACGTATGTTTATATTATGGGCATGCGCAAAAAAAAAAAAGGATTAATAAAATCTGCTCAAAGTAAAGTGTGTAATTCAGCGTCCCTGGAACGCTCTTCGTTATGAAAGGTTCTTGTTTCGTAGCATGTACAATTGACCTTAGTACTTCAGAACAAGACTGATCTCTACCACTTTTAGAATCGTGAATGAACGTTTAAAGAGAGAGGAGTACACAGAGAGAAACTCGTCAAAGACTTCCTGATAATGTACGATATTTTTGTGTAAAATAGATATTTCCTTTAATTTTCCTTCACGATCGTGTGTAAATGCGAATAAATCATTGTCGAATTCTTCTTTTCTTTTGTGCAGTATGAGACGTATTATCCAGGGGCGACCGCCGCCGGAGCTCATCCATACTTGTACCCCACTAGTAATTCGCAAAGTAACACGAGCGGTGGTAACAGTAATTCCGGAAGCGGCAACAATGGCACAGGGGCAACCAGTCCACCAACAGGTCCACCGCCGCTACCATCTTTGCCTCCACCACCATCCGCGCATTTTTACGCCCCTGCTGCACCGCCACCGCATCATCATCCACCGGTACCTACAGGTCCTCCTCCACAGGTGGATCATCTCTACTATCCTTTAGCAGCTGGACCCCACCCACCGCCTCCGCATGCTCCCATGGGATTGAATGATCAGCAGTTGTTGTTTTACGCTGCCGACACCCCATGTCAGCAAACGTCGTCTGATGGCCAAGCTGCTTCACAGGAGGTAAGTTAATAATTTTTTTTTACTAAAACGCGCTTTTTAATTTACTAAAAACGATGATACGTTATCATTGCGAGTTAAGACCTTTGCACATGCAAGTCAGTAAGCTTATAAGGGATGATCGCTAACTCGGAAATTAAAAAAATTAACAAATTAACATGCAGATATTGCGTAATACGTATCTACGTATGCCCTGTATATACCCAAAGTTTCAGAATATTTTGAATTTCCGGTTTGAGGATTATTTCTTGTTAGTCTATTTTATAAAAAAGAACTCATTGTTCGATTTACGGTACTTTTCTAATTATCGTATAGCTAAAACGTGAAATGTAATTATTACGGTCATACGATGCAAGGCACAGAATCATTTTTCCGCCGATCACACAATAGAGTAAAGTACATCTGAAATATTTTTCTTAGATGCGGGTAATTTATGTGCCACAAGTTATATAAGTCATTATAAAATAATGATAATTTGGCAATAGTTATACGATATTTAAAAATTTGAGAATGAATTTTGATACGTGTACTTTGATATGTTATACAGCCCTATACCATAAGGCCGCCTTCATCACGTTTAACTTTGTCTAATGTTTTCAAAAATGTAACGATTTATTTATATAAGTTTTTGCGAAATTAAGTCTCTTTCTTTTTAGTCATTTTATTGACACAGAGTTTTTTCCTCGGTATTCGTACGAAATAGCCTATGTCTTTAAAATTGTTCGATATTGTTTTTGAACCAACTTCATCACTAATTGTTAACTCTAATTTTGCTACAATTTTAGGTGCATTCATCTTCTTTCTTTGATATTTTACTCTTAACTGCGCTGATAACGGAGTCACGACCTAATATAGTTGCGTGGACCACCCTGTATATGTAATCAAAAATAGTTTAATTCTTGAATCGATAATCTATTTTAAATATCGTGTCGATACTAACAGAATATTCTTCTCATTGCTTAGCTACTCGCGTGACCTGAAACATATAGGCTGCATGTATTGAATTCATTTTCAAACCGCAATAATAGCGTTTCAGCTGTACGATTAGCACAGTACCGTGAAAGGAAACGAATTAATGTATCCATGTATATTTGTATCTGATTTTAATTAACCCTTTTGCAGAATCTGTAAACCTATTCTCTTTCAACGAAACACAAGTAAATTATCTCGTTACTAAATATGTGCATCAGTCCAATAAACGAAACAACGAGACAAAAATTATTCAATATTTCTATTTTCTGTTGTTTACAAGTAGATCTGGTGCATTTTAGTTGACATGTGTGTAAAACAACGTGAAGGAAAGTTTACTTTTATATTAGGAGTATGCAAAAGTACGTCGTTTTGTTTTAGTAATTTTTATTCGTTAATAGTTATTTAATAGTATATTATTTCTAATTAAACTATTTTATGTATGCCACTTTTCAGGCAATATTCTTATTCCACGACCGTCAAACGTATTATCGTTTCGGACGATGAAATCGTCGACATGTTTTCGGATTCGTAGATTTCGAAGACAGAAAATAGCTGATATTCGTGGATATTACGTTTAAAAACTCTTCTCTTCCTGTTTCAAAAGCAATGAAAAATAGATAGTGGTTGAGTTGCTATTTGCACATTCGAAAGGTTCGTCCAGGATCCACTTTTCTGTCAGTGTTTGGTCTCATTTGTTACACTTGCTCGATACTAATTTGCTCTTGAACGATTCTGGTATAAGTCTTGCAGGCTTCAGCACAGTCCTCTTATCAAAAGGTACCTCTGCCTTCCCCGCTCTGTGGTCAGATTCTAAGGACAGCATATCCATTCTTTAGACAACGTAATGTCGGGTTTCTGACTCCACAATATATCCAACCATACTAAACTCTAAACAATTAATGGCAAAACGTTCGATACAGTCGATATAATATCTTACATTTCGGTATAAATCCCTGATTCGTCATCAAACAGAACAAACTTTTGCATACGCCTAATATACGTTGTACACAAGGAAAAATGTTTGTGTCAGAAAGGACCACGTTCTGCAGAAGGGTTAACACGTTGACTGCCACGCCAGTTTTCCATGTCTAAAGAGGTCCTCAACGTTTCTACAAATAGTGTACAAGATAGAAATATTCGATAATTTAAATAGCGTATTTGTTATTTTAGAGTATCCCTAATTAAAGTAGCGTTATTTAAAATTTTACAAGTATTAGGATTCTTCTATTGCAAATAATATTGCAACACATTGTAAGTTTAAAGTTTCGGTTAGCAATGACCGCCATGACAGTCAACGTGTTAAGAAGTAAATAGAAAATAGTATGCAAAGCGCGGATATAGACTGAGATTAAGGTACAATGTTTATTTGCAATTTACTGTTTCTCACTGTACCAGTATCCGCGAGTAAGTGAATCGCAAAAAAAAAGAACCATATTCATTACTTCCAACGATCATCCGTGAAAACTATCATCTGTGAAATACATCGTAGGATTCTCGTTCGACATCGAGCCACTCGGAGCAACCACATGGTGAAACACAGGCTGCTGCAGGGTCAGCTACACCCCTGGTGTCCTTAATGCCCGTGAAACTCCCCATGTCTGGTCGTTACACCAATTATCATCCAATCGCGATACACACCGGAAACTTGTACAGCTCACAGACATGCTTGAACGAAAGTGACGATTGCAGTGGCAATCAGATGCATTGTAGGGCCATCGTGTATCACCCGGCAACGGTTTACATTCCTCACGCGCATACACCGTCGTTTCACAACGCTTCCGGCGGTACTAGCTTGCTGCCCACACCGCCGTCAGTGTCTCAGCAGATGTTCGACTCTACTAATAAAAGTCAGAGTTTCAATTCCAGGGACTATTCAAAGTCCGGGCCCGCGAACGGGCAGAACAGTTACACGAAATCCCAGAATCACGGCATCGCGTTGTCCCATCAAGCTCCTTTCGTTATAGCTCAAAACTTAGGGAACTCTCAGTCTTATAAGCACAGTAACGTAGACGGAGGTTATAATAAATACTCGTCGCCGGCGATGGCATCGCGATTTTCCATGCAATATAACAGAAGAACGGCTGCTTCCGCCGTGGGCTCTCCGGCTTGCTACGTAGCGCAAAAGTCCGATAGCTACAATCCTCAGGCTCAGGGTGGCGCGCAAAGGTCTGGGAATTTCACGTCGAACGTACCCGGTCAATCGTACAATTCCCCGTACGCGAACGCGCAATCCAGAATGTTCAATGCGAGTCAGTGCTTCGATTACGCGAACGGCCGCAGGAACAATCCGAACGATCAGTATTTCGATAGCGCGATCAGGTCGAGCAATTACCGTAAGAACGCAGCTAACAGCTACAGGAGTAACAATGGACAAACGGACCACGGAAACGGTTCTAGCGCACAGACGAACGAGACTTACAATACAATCGAAACCGATAACAATGGTTCGCAGGGGGTACAGGTAGCAGACAGCGGTAATAATTCGGAGAAGCCGGTTAGCCCACCGCCAGCGCCTTATTCGCCCATGACACGACCACTTCCAACTTTGTCACCACCCACCTCCCAGGTCCAGTTTTATGCTCCGGCGCAAAACCGTTATCAGCCATCCCTAGCCCCGTCCCAACACCAGCAGCAGCAGCAGCAGCAGCAGCAACAACAGGCTAGTCAGCGTCGGTTCACCATCGCTCCGACATTGTCCGCAAGCCGCAAGCCGACAGAGAAGTACTCAAACTCCGGTTCTGCTCAGACCACCGCTATGCTACGACAGAGCAAGTACAAGGTGAACGGGATCATGCAGACCGGGAACAAAGTGTCCGACGACAGTCTGGGCGGAGCCGGCGACGCGCCACCTGGCGTCGGTAGAATGCCCATTACGCCGCCGGGTACACCGCGGGCTCATCATCCAGGACATCCTGCGGGGGATCAGAATCAGCTGAGCGACACGTGCCATCAAATGCAAGCTCTGAGCCTTTGAATGCTTTCGAATGCGCTCCTATTGTTCATTTTCTTTTTTCTTTTTCTTTGTTTTGTCCTCCGATTCTTCTTTTTGGTCATCTCTATTACACACACACATACGCCAAACACCAAACACAAACACAGAGTGAGAGAGAGAGGACAAGATACAAAGCGCGTGTGTATCTCGATTTCGAAGCCGTATGAAAAGCAACGTCGGACCTGACGGATAGAATCTGCGTATATTCGACAAACCTGCATAAGCATATATATATACATATATATACACGCATATATGATATATAACGGCGTACGATTATTCTCTTGTGATCTCAGTCCCAAATACAAAAAGGAAAAAAAAATATATAACAGAAAAAAAGAAAAACTAGACACATGGACTTGTAAATTATAAATTCTTCGGTAAATTATCAAATATACTAAATTGTTAAGCATTTATAAAAGAATATATATATATATATATATAATAATCTTATTTATATATATATATATATAAATAAGATAAAATATGATATTTAAAGATTATTATGTTAGTTATGGAAAATGATATTCACAATAAATATGTATGTGTATATGTGTATATGTATATATACATATATATATACACATATATATATATATCTATACAAACATATATATCTAAAAGGTCAGTTACATTATCTCTTACAAGAGTTAAATGTTAACGAAGCGAGAAATTATATATCTTAAATAGGTACTACAGGTACGCTACATTATTTAAAACTATAGTATGCAGTATTTGACGTTATACGCGCGATAGGCTCGACAAACCATTGAATCTCACGAGCAAGGCTAGAGTAGGATAGACGGATAAAACAGATGATAGAACAGAAGAAAATTACAAATAACGTTGTTATCGTACAAAGACGAGCGATTTGTTATGTGTTCAAAAAGAAAAAAAAAAAGAATATGCAGAAGGGGTAAATAGGGAGGCAGAATAGAGTTGAGTTTCATAAAACGGTTGCTCAAGGCACTGCCACATCTCTCGTTTTTTATTTTCTACCTGAAATATGGTACACAGTACTTATAGTTTAATTAGAGTAACCGTGATGTATTCTCACGCATTTTCGAAACGGTAGCGGACACTAATTTATTGTTCTATTTTTTTCCCCCCGACAAATTATCCGCGCAAAAGAGTAAAGAAAAAAGATCGTAAATAGCTGTTAACATAAAAAAAAAAAGAAAAAAAGAGATGCCCCATACCCAAACGAATACGATAAAAATAATGAAAAAAAATATATGTAATAATGAATTAAAAAAATGTGTCGGCTGTGAGCTTCAAAGCAAATAACAATAATTAAATTATTATAATATAAAAAGTTAAATAATATTCTACCTAACTGTTATGAACGTAAATTTCTTTTATCTATAACGAGAAATTTGTTATCTCATATCTCGCATATTATAGCTATTATTGTCTATTTAAAACGAGGGGAAAAAAGATGAAGAACTGGTAATGAACCTAATGGTTTGTGGCGCTGTAATTTAAATGTCGCGGCAATTGTGACGGAGAAATACGAAAAAAAGAGAGTGAGACACAGAGAATGAGAGCGAGAGACATATATATCCGAGGGATAAGTAGACGACACGACAAAGGCCTAGAACGCGTAGATTACCCATGAGTCGTTACGAAAAAATTAATTTATTGAGAAAAAAAATGCAAGAGTGCCTTCTATTTGTTTTCGTGATTGTATTGTTGAACATTTGTTGCGTTACGTTCCAAGAGCCTCTAATGTTGTTATAAGAAAAAAAAAAAAAAAAATGTTTGAAGAATGTTGTTCCTCTATTTATTTATTGATTTACGGGCTGCGCAGCCCGCCAGCACCCAGCGAATTTCAAAGTGTGAAAGTATGCTGTTAGAAGAAGGAATTCGGGAAAGAGAATTACTTAGTTGAAGAGAATTTTACGGGAATACTAGAGAAAATGCGATATAAAACAAGGAAGAAAAATCATCGCATATAAGACATTCGAGTCGCGTGACCCCTTTTCTTTCTCATTGTGGTCGTTACAGACGATATTGTAACAATGTAACCGAAGAAAGGAGCAGCTCGTTTCGGCACCTATTTCTATGTATGATACACGAAAGATATCTCAGCAATATACATATATAAATATATACATATAAAAAATATATATATATATAAATATTAACAAATAAACAGACAAAAAAAAAGATAACGTATACCGAAGGTATATGGAATGCGAGACAAAGCGCGTATTTGGGTGTGCGTGTGCGCGAATCTGGATAGGTGGCTGTGATTATTGCGTGCAAGTTAAAACGAGACGACAGTTTACGTGTGTAAGCATTCGTGTGTCAGTGCATCGATGCTATTTCTCACACACTACACACGCATATTTCATACACGTATACATATACGCATACATACCTACATATACATACATTACGTGAAGAGAATGCGCGGAAAGCGCGATTCTATGTTCAGTTTGGTACTGGTCGGACAAGTAGATGAACGTATATAGGAGTGTATCGCTTGATCGCGATTACTATCCATGTACTAAATTCAACGTAGAATGGTGCTGATACGATATAAAATATAATATATACTTTGCAAAGTATATTATAATATAAAAGGAGTCTAAGATAGATATTAGCGGGTATGCGTAGTTGAACATAGGAATATAATTGATGTATATTATACACGGTGTAAGAGGTGTGCTTTCTATAATTGTAGATTATTGTACGTTTTTTTCTGTTTTACGTTACGTGCGATTACGCTTTATCGAAGTCATTAAGGCAGCTTTCAAGAACATAGTCGAAAACGTTATTTTACAAACAATTACTTATATTTCGTTTCTTTCTTTAAATTTCTACAACTTATGGTACTACTAAGACACATTATGGCCTAATTCTAAGAAACTTGCAATAATAAAATATTGTTAGATCAATAGTTGAATACTTTCAAAGTGGAAAACTATTTTGTAACAGTCTTAAGAATTATTTTAACGAATTCCTTTCTCTCGCTTTTTTATTTATAATGACTTTGTCGCGATGGTCAGCTGTAATTTAATGACTGTTGAGTTTGCTTTCTAAAAGAAATCGTCAAAATGTTCTACAATTTAGAAAGCATGCCTTCTAAAACACAGAATTTGATGTATTAAAAAAACATAAATTATACACAAAATGACACGTAGGTTGTACGACAAAAAACTATCTAAGTACTCGATGATAATAAAAAAAATATATTACATATAAAAGATGCATATATTTAAAACAAAATAAAGACATCTGTGCATGAACATTAGCATAGCAAAGAAAAAGTATAGACTAAAATAAGTGTGAATCTCTCCTACAAATATATAATAATAAAATCTTAATTAAAGATATAAAATATACAATGCTCCAATACATATACATTGTATTTGTGAATGTACCTTTCTTGTTCAGTTGCATCTATTTTTTATTCTGTTTGGAGTGGAAAAACGTAGACTAGTAATGGAATTAAAATGAATATGTTTCTTCCTTGAATAGATTGAATGTTTTATTGATTCAATATCGTTCCAGTAATACATTTTACAAGTAAGCCCTATTCATTATTTAGTCTTTTCACATACTAAATAAACGATATAATCTAAGGTATTTGCACTAATACATTGTATTAATTCTACCGTATCACATGATTTACCGTAAAGCGGAAATCTAAATACGTAACAAATCCACTATACAACCGTATATGTTTTATATATTTTCGGTTAATAAAAACGGATGTACAAATGGCACAGTTTCTACTTCATATCATTGACGTGCCATTATCGTGAATATAATTTTACATAAAATTAAACAGTTTTTTTAACACTAGATATTGAATACTTTAACGCTTTAGTAGCGTATGCAATATTTTACTAGGATCACATTGATTATCATAGTTGCTAATCATCACACTTGTTTCGGGAAAGTATCTCTAAAAAGTACTTTTTTTATAATGACCATTAAAAGTTTGGGAATCTTGAACATGGCAGTGCTAAAGAAGCAATATAAACTTAGTCTTACATTTTTGGAGTCTGACCGCTTTGAGTCAAAATGTATATAAATATATATTTTCAGAAATATAAATCTCTAAAAAAGTTTTGTTTAGGAATATTATGAATATTTGGCGTAATTCACCTTTAAGTATTAAATAATGAAAGTAAATGCTCATATTCAAATATAAAATTGCTTTCGTTAGAAAATTCTTTAAAAACATACAAAGTGTCAATATTTGTAAAGAATATACTTATCCTTAAACATTAAGAATTTGTAGAATTGCAGCTACAAGTATAACAATGTAATATATGGCTTGAAATTGTCTTAATAATTATGTGTATTTATGCGATTTATAATTCTGTCGTCATATGTGATGTAAGTGCTTGTACGCGAGTAGCATTGCAACTTTTACATAATACATGATCGTCCAAAGGATAGCAGCCACGCCCCTCGGAATCGGAAGACAGAACCAAACCACAGTCTTCGCACTTGTAACATTGAATGTGAAAACTTCGATCCAGGGCCACGACCCGTACTGTTTCATCTTGACCTGGTTCTGGCATAATTGGTAGCTTACATACACAACAACGCGGTGCAAATTTTCTGTAACGCAAAAACATCGATTTAAACTTATATCATTGATATAAATTGTTTCATATAAATTCAGTAAAATGTCACTTACTTGTGAAAGCACTGTATACAATGAATCTGATTTGTAGCATCAACCGTAAACGGTATACCGTCCAAGCTTTGACCACAAACTACGCATGTGAAACAGGATGGATGATAAGGTTTGCCTGTAGCTCTTAATATTCTATCTAGTATTGGTCTGGTGCAAACGCAACACTTTTCTAATGTATTCAGATAATCTTCCTCACAGTAAGGTTTGCTTTCCAGCGAATAGAATGGTTTACCCTGTAGATTAACTTTACAAACATAACAACAGAAGCAATCAATGTGGAACACCTTGTCCATCGCAGAGCAACCGGTACCTTCCCCTTCAACTTTACGACCGCATTGTGCACAAATTCCATATATGTCGCCATCTTCGGTATTGTCTTCCATTCCTTGCACTAATAGATCAGTCAAGACATCCACCTTAAAAAGAATAATTGTATTTATGTAAGATATATTTCTTAAACATAATAAATTTGACACGCTCAAAGTAGTTTGAACGTACTTCCTTGACCGGAGACACTTTTCCTTGCGGCTGAGTTGATGTAGCAGATCCATAACCAGAATACATAGAATAATTGCAAGATAGCTGCGATGGCGGTCTAGGATTAATCGGTTCGTATATAGATTCATATGTAGAACTAGATTGTGAGCTTGGACCATAAATATCATTTGGATAATTATCCGAAGAGAAATCAGTTTGATAAGTGGCACGTCTTAATTCGCTATAACTGGATGAAACGGGACTCGGTGGAGGTGGTAGTTCTTCCGGTGGTGGCGGGAAGGAACTGCTCGGTACACATGGAACATACTCCGATGGTTCCGGGGGCGGTGGTAAGTCGTCTTTAACATAATAATTTATTGAGTGAATAGATAACAGAAAAACAGAATTTCATAATTACCATGAGCAGGAGGAATATTGCAGTATGCATTTTCTGGTTTAGAATTCCATTGAATATTACTATAAATTATATCCTTTTCAGCTTTACTTCCAGTTTTAACTGGCATAGATACTGGAGGATCTATGTTGCTATATACAACATTTCTTACTGATCTTGAATGATCATCGAGGGGAACTTGAGGAGCCGGCATATTTCCAACATTTGAGTAGTAATTTTTTTCATCATATCCATATTTTGGTTCAAATTTTTCATCTGCCTGACATATGTAGAAGTTGTCATTATTCTGATAAACTTTAGATGTATCCTTCCCATTTGTAGAGGACGACAATGAAAAATCATTCTTCTCGATATTTAGTGGTACATATGGCGAAGGAGAGTTCACGTACAAATTTGATGGCTTTTCATTTGTTCCAGAGTTATTGAGTACTGTACTGTACGATGGCACAGACGCAGCCTTTATAGTATAACTTTGTGGTATCTAAAAAAATGTTACGCAATATGTATCTATTTGAAAGAATTATCTTGAAAATATTCTAATTTTTGCTACTTTTACCATTGACATTTCCATATAATAATGGAACAGACATGTAAAAGAAGCATAAAATATTATTAGCAGCATAATAATTGTGCTTTTTATATTGATTTGCATGATTTACTGACCTGAGGCTGTGATTTTTTTGGTTTCGGTGGTACAGCTGGACCTACTTTTTTCCCAGGTTTAACAGTTTTGACACCATCCCTATGATTGATTTGCAAGCTCGCAATTTGTTGCTCTAAGTTACTGACATTAGACATTTTTCTGTAAACAATAGTATTATATATTTGGGTTTGATTTTTTTTATATTGTTCAGAACGTATACAAATTAGATCAAAATTAACATTCAAAAAGTTATATGCTCTGTGTAAAATATTTATTAACCATGTATTGCAGAACGAGCAGCGTTGTGTAATAGAATATGTGGTACTGAAAATTTTATCACAAGAAATTATCACTAGTTGAGTTTTATATCTGTCAAGTAAAAGTACATACCACCTGCTTACACTAGAATGGAGCTCTTATTAAAAGAACCTTCAAACTCACCTGGTAAATCAATCGATCGGATTGTCCTTTATAAATTTTTATTTCAAACACTTTTAAATTATAAAATCGAACAGTTTTTAATCGCGAGATATCGTCGAATATCTTTCGTACGTCAATTGTACCAGAACTGAATGGCTGACTCATAAATCCCTTATCTTACAACTATAGAAATTCCTTTATATTGACTTTTCGGGTTTGGCCATAGTTCTCTTATGCATCTACAATGCTACATTCAAGCAATAATCGAGGAACTGTTCAAATATTCACTGTGTAGACAACAATTGAGTCATTGACAAACTAATAAATTCGCACTACTGTCACTTTAGGCACGAATCTCCAACAGCTAAAGCACTGACTTTATTTGCGAATGAGTCAAACCACGCCCTGAATTCTACACGACGTTCGTTGTCGTCTATAGTAATTAAATTATAAAAATGTCTGTATCGAACGTGTATAATAACGTGTACGACGCGCGTTTACGAGTCTGTTCCTAGAGCATAAAGTTTTCGACTTTCGACTTCCCAATCAATGGTTCGATATTCACAAAAATAGACCGTTGGATGTATTACAAAGTTACGTGAATTTGATTCAAATACATTCGTTCTTCGTGGCCCAAATAGGTTGACCTTCTACTTGACAAGTAAAAGGACAATAAGTTCGTTTCTTATTCTTTTTTATTTATCAATATTAGTTCACACGATTTTCTTTAAGCGTTCAGAAAGTTGCAGGCCATGCAGATTAACGTTCCGCGCCATCTTCGAACACACGTTATCGACACTGGGATAATTTTCGTTGAACGTATTGTAATTTCAGATTCATTATACAGGGTGTTCGGCCACCTCTAGCAAAAATTTTAATGAGCGATAGTAGAGGCCAAAATAAGACAAAAATCAAGAATACTAATTTGTTGGTGGAAGCTTCGTTAAAAAGTTATTAACGTTTAAAGTGCCGCTCTTACTGAATTTTTTTCTCGAAAATGCGCAAGATTTCGGGGGTATGTCTATTCACCAAAAATGACTGTAATTGAACCCTACAACCGAAAATAATTTTTCCACAACGATTTGCAATTTTTTAATTTTCTCGAATAATTTCACACCTTCTCTATTTTTTTTCTTGAAAGTGGGCAGGATTTCGTGGGTATGTCTAATGACAAAAACTGATTGTAATTGACCCCCGCAACTGAAAATAATTTTTCCACAACGATTTGCAATTTTTTTTCTCCGTTGAAAAATTTAGACACCTAATTGGATTTTCAGTAAGGAATTTTTTTCTCGAAAGTGCGTACGATTTCGGAGGTATGTGTAATGATAAAAAATGATTGTAATTGATCCCCGCAACCGAAAATAATTTTTTTAGAACGATTTGAAAAATTTTTTTTCGCCGAAAAATTTCAGCACCTACTCGATTTTTTTTCTCGAAAGTAGATAGGATTTCGGAGGTATGTGTACTCACAAAAAATGATTGTAGTTGACCCCCACAACCGAAAATAATTTTTCCAGAACGATTTGAAATTTTTGAATTTAATTGTTAATAACTTTTTAACAAAGCTTCCATCAACAAATTAGTATTCTTGATTTTCGTCTTATTTTGGCCTCTACTATCGCTCATTAAAATTTTTGCTAGAGGTGGCCGAACACCCTGTATATTACAGCTTATTCACACGATATGGTTCTTTGAGCGATTCAATCGTTTTAACAAAAGCAGCATTCACACGAGTTCATATCTCTATTTAAAATGTCATTATCATGTGTATGTATACCTACTTCCTCTGTTTATTTATTCATTCTGTTATTTACATTTCGAGAGAATGGATGTGTTACCGTCGTCGTTATTCAATTTCTCAAAAATCTTCTTTCTTTATATAAATTGAATGATTTATCCCATTAAATGAGCCTTTGTTCTACAAAAAAATTCTATCGAATTTAAAATAACTGGAAAGCCAATACATAGCTAATACAACAACGTCTCAATGCCGCAATTGAAGCTGAAGGAGGTTCAATTAAATATTAATATTAAATAAGGTGCGTATAATTAATATTATTGGAATACTTTTGTAACCATCATGTGATGCATCTTTGTAATAAATGTATCATAATTTCTGCAAGTATTATCGGATTCGCTTCATACATATAACCTTGATACTCGTATCTTATAGTAGTTACAACATTACTTTCAGAACTTAAATCTAATATATATATATATATATATATATTTATTGTTTAAAATTTGAATAGCATGCGTTCAAATACTTTCATGAGCCACTGTAAATATGATATTTGAGTACCGGTATGATTTTGTTATTACCGAATTTAATTGTATTTCGTGCTATATGTAGATATACATATAATATTGTTCTTAAGCTATAGTTAGCTTTGTGAGTTATAGAAGATTAAGATTCTTCGTTGTAAATTAGTCCTAATCGTGATTGTAGTTGATTATATAAAAAAACAAACAGATCCCGCTTTTCTTAGAATTGCCTGTATTTTTATTTCTTCGTCAGTAATGTGAGAAATTTCCATCCAATTATGGTTAGAATATACTTCACCAATTGCTCGAAACCATTGATGTGTTATCTCCATCATATCGTTTAACTGAACTGTAAATCTTTTTTTATATCTTATTTATTCTAATAAAAATTCAATGTGGATCATTATTCGAATAAAGATTTTTCTTTAGAAAATTTCCCCGTTATCCGAATAATCTAGATATCATTCGTAAGTAACGAATAGTATTTCGCTCAAATAAATGTATATTCGAATAATGCCTAATTCTGATACGAATGCAGTCGAAGGCAGATTGTATTAAAGTAAGGCACAGTCAACATTATAATTGATAACGAATAAACTCTGTGAACGATAATTTATTTGTGTCGGAGGAAGATACTCGGTTGACACATCATACAAATATTACATCACACAATAACACAGGAGACACGTACACATGGTGCGTAAATATCGCATAAATAATATAAAGCCACGCACTACACATAATGTACAAAATGAAGTCTAGCATATTGCATAAGATGATTCTTTCTATCTTGCACATTTTAATATCTTCGTTATATTTGCTAATACGAAAAAATATATCAGGACTCTATTTGGTTTGAAGTAAAAAATTAACGATAACCTTCAAAACTTGGAAAAATGGGAAGAACCATGATGCATTTCTTCGTATCAGTAAAAATAACATAATATAATAAATTTGGGAAAAAATTGTAATGGGAGATTCTAGAGGTCAAAACAGGACAAAAATTAAGAATACCAATTTGTTGATCGCTTTGTTGAGGCTTCGTTAAAAAGTTATTAACGTTTAAAGTTCCGCCCGTACTGAATTTTTTTTTCTAAAACACGCAGGATTTTGGGGGGTATGTCTATTGACCAAAAATGATTATTATGGACCCCTGCAACCGAAAATAATTTTTTTAGAACGATTTGAAATTTTTTAATTTTGTCGAAAAATTTCATACCTCGAATTTTTTTCTAGAAAGAGGGCAGGATTTCGGGGGTACGTCTATTGACCAAAAATGATTGTAATTGACCCCCGCAACCGAAAATAATTTTTCCAGAACGATTTAAAGTTTTTTTTTCGTCGAAAAATTTAGGCCCCTACCCGAATTTTTTTCTTAAGAGTGGGTAGAATTTCAGGGATATGTGTATTCATAAAAAATGATGGTAATCTATCCTCGTAACCAAAAATAATTTTTTCAGAATGATTTGAAATTTTTAAATTTAATTTTTTAACTAAAATTTTGATTTCCGTTTTATTTTGGTCTCCAGAATCCCCCATTAAAATTTTTCCCAGGGGTGGCCGAACACTCTGTATATGTACAGCCTTATTATCATTTATATGTATGTTTTAACGACCAAGTTCTAACAAATATGAGGTAAATTTTCATTTAAATAAATTCTACTATAATTGAAAATAATAATTGGTTCGTCGTGTACAAATAAAGCTATAATTTTGATTTATTATTCGAGATAAAATTTTCCCAAGTCCGGTTAGAACGCAGCTTTTCTGTTTTTCCAATAGTGCGGAAAAGCCTAAAGTATGAGTTATACCTGACGTCATTCGCTGTCGGGGAAGTCAGTGGTCAGCTGATATTCTTCCTGCTGCATTTTTAATGTCTCATCGTTATCTGAAAGAACGTGACTGATGTATCATGTTACTTTAACGAAACTGAGTTATTACCCATAAATCGGCATGAAACGGCCATTTTAGTTGACTTGGACGCAAAACATGCCTTGTTACAGAATTTCCGAAAAATGAATTTGCCTAGAACCGTTTGGTATGCTTTTTAAATATATTAAATTTCAAAGTTTACCTCTTGGAACTACGGGTATTTTAAATTTATATCATAATTCAGAAAAATTCAGGAATTTAGTCGTAAAACCTCATAGAAATGGTGTTTGGAGTTCGCTGATAATAAATCTAATATTAGAATTCTAAAATTCAAAATGGCAGATTCGATGTTATTGATCTGAATATCAAAATCATATTAAAGTCATAGGAAAAATTTAAAAACATTTATAAAAATAGTAAACATAAACGTTTTTGAGATACTTGACCACAAATGTAACATTATCAATTTAAAATTTTAAATGATGGATTCAACGCGAACAATTTAATTATCGATATCATGGGAAATATATTTTTGAAACATTAAAGAACATTTATCAACAGAACTTTTCCTCGGTGATTGATTTCGAAGAAAGGACTTACCTCGATTCCATAATTGTATCGCTCGTGCGAGTTGTCAAGCTTACGGCCATACCAGTGACGTCACGCACGTTTCATGGTCGGGAATAAGTTCCAACAATTAAATCTGACGGTGTACAAAATAATTGTCAAAAAAATAGCTGAGCAATTTGTTTTTATTACCGCAATTATCCTTTCGGTCATAAAGACTTTTAAAGAAAAATGTTTATACGAGTGCCTATATTTTTCCCGTTTTCTTTTTTCACGAAATAACAATAAAACGGTCATTACAACATTCCTTGCACAGGATAAAAAGAAATTTTTCGCCTTAAGTTCTGACATTGCCGATCTAATTTACCCTTCGTTTTAGTGTCAAGGATATACATATGTATACAGGGTATTCGGCCACCCCTGGGAAAAATTTTAATGAGGGGTTCTAGAGGCCAAAATAAAACGAAAATTAAGAATACCAATTTGTTGATAGAGACTTTGTTAAAAAGTTATTAACGTTTAAAGTTCCGCCCGTACTGAATTTTTTTTTCGAAAATGCGCAGAATTTCGAGGGTATATGTATTCACCAAAAATGATTGTAATCGACCCCTGCAACCGAAAATAATTTTTCCAGAACAATTCGAAATTTTTTTTTTCCGTCGAAAAATTTCACACCTTATCGAATTTTTTTTTAAAAAGTGGGTAGGATTTCGGGGGTATGTCTATTCACCAAAAATGATTATAATTAACCACCGCAACCGAAAATAATTTTTCCAGAACGATTTGAAATTTTTGAATTTAATTGTTAATAACTTTTTAATGAAGCCTCCATCAACAAATTGGTATTCTTGATTTTCGCCTTATTTTGGTCTCTAGAATCTTCCATTACAATTTTTCCCAGGGGTGGCCGAACGCCCTTGTATACATACATACAGTACAATTTTGACTTTTGCGAATAACTGATTATGATAACACAAAATGAAACATCTTAATATAGCATTACCAGACCTATGCTAACACTATTTATACTTTGAAATCTGCATGTGCTTTGCAAATATTAAACATAAACATATAACTAAAATTACACGTTTCTTTTACACTATAAGTAATAAAGGAAAAAGAATGGTATTGGAATTAGAAAAGAAATTTTGGAAACAGTTTCTAGTTTAGCCATGTATAATGAAAAGTCCACAATTGTCAAAAACTATTAGAATTTAGATACACGATGAAAATTATAAAAAAAAATAGATTTTTATAATATGTTTACTATGTGTTCTTTCATATAGTAAACATGCATTTTTTTAAATTATTATATTTCTTATTTCGAAGCATAGTTACGACTTCTTTCCTGGACATTTATCTGACAAATCGATTATCGATACGAATTCGTCTCCCTATTATTTTGGATAATACACGTATTACGACACTTGCACATTTTGTGATATTTTTCCAATATCGATTCGGCGAGAGTTTCGAAATGATATTGTTCCCTTTATCAGAATTCTCAGATCCCTAATGAAAATCACGTACAGCGATAGGACCTGACAGCAACATAACGACAATAAGATTGTCCTCATTTATTATTATTTCAGAGATTAGATTAAATTGTAAGGCTGATATATCTGTGACAAATATTCTTTACCGTTTCATCGTATTCAGCGTTCATATTCTTTATTAATTTGCTACTTGTTTCTATGGCTTGCAAAACGTAATCGTTTCATTGTAAACAGCGCGAAATAAAAAAACCGAGAATTAGATAAACGCGATAAAACATTATTTAGTTTTATTAGAAATTAGGCATCTTAACACATTGACAACCAATTGAGGAAATTCCCCACATTGCGCCACGCCAAAGTGTGTGCTTATAAACACGCAGTAAACGTGTAAACAGAAATTCTTCAGCTTTGCGCAATTTACAATTGAGTAAATGAGTTTGAACGTGGCCATACATCCACAAATGATGAACGTCGTTCGGGACGTCCAGTGGAAGTGACTACTTCCGAAATGATTGACAAAATCCACGATATGGTTTTGAGTGAACGACGAATCAAAGTCTTTCTAAAAATGCAAAATACAGTATGCAAAAACCGTCAATTAGATGTTAGAATGTTATTTACTAAGCATGTAAATTCTAAATTGCAAAACGATCGAGACGAGGCGCACTTTATGCAACTTGTTTTACCAGACCCGACTATCGTTCTAAATTCTTCACACTTTCATTTTCTTTTTCAGTATGTTTTACACGATCATCGAACCAGAGAACATTCTTGTTCACTTTTAACGAAAGTTTTGCTTCTGGTAGCTACATTAACTTGCAACCACGTTAATAACACCGATTAACACACTTTTACTTGCAATTTGAATTTATGTTATCGTTACGCTACTTAGAATTAAGTTAAAATAAATTAATCGAATCTATATTTTCCTTTAATTAGTTTACCGAAGGATTTATACAGGGTGTTCGGCCACCCCTAAGAAAAATTTTAATGGGAGACTGTAGAGGCCAAAATAAGACGAAAATCAAGAATATCAATTTCTTGACTGAGGCTTCGTTAAAAAGTTATTAACAATTAAATTAAAAAATTTCATTTTTGGTCATTACACATACCCCAGAAATTCTACGCACTTTCGAGACAAAAATTCCTTACCGAAAATCTAATTAGGTGCCTTTTTTCGACAAAAAAAAAAATTTCATATCGTTCTGGAAAAATTATTTTCGGTTACGGTGGTCAACTACAACCATTTTTGGTGAATAGACATACCCTTGAAATCATACCCACTTTCTAGAAAAAAATTCGAGAAGGTGTGAAATTTTTCGACGGAAAAAAAAATTTCAAATCGTTCTGGAAAAATTATTTTCGGTTGCAGGGGTCGATTACAATCATTTTTGGTGAATACATATACCCCCGAAATGCTGCGCATTTTCGAGAAAAAAATTCAGTATAGGCGGAACTTTAAACGTTAATAACTTTTTAACGAAGCCTCCATCAACAAATTGGTATTCTTGATTTTCGTCTTATTTTGGCCTCTAGAATCCCCCATTAAAATTTTTCCCAGGAGTGGCCGAACACCCTGTATACCTCTTTATAGTAAGAGGGAATATTGGTGTTACACTTTAATAAATTCTCAACCCCTTTTGCAATTTTGTCGGCAATTTCGTCTCCCATAATTCCAATATACATGAAACCCATCTGAATAGCATTGCAGTAGCTTGTTTGCTTTTAATCATTTCGTTATCTTTCCCGATAATTTGATTGATAATTGAAATTTATGATCACTGTACCTTCTGATGCTAGAAGCGTACTTTCAGAGTCGATAAAAATAATAAACTTTTCATATTTATTGTTTGTCTTTTCTATCAGATTTTTTAAAAGAAGTTCAACAGTTTTATACCAAAGTTATTTGTGTTTTTGGTCCGTCAGAATATAAAACAGAACAGCTGTTGCAATATTTGGAATTTTCGGAAGTCGGGATGTCGTTTTGTGTTCTTTTATTTGAAAGATAACAAAGTATGAAGTTCCCTTAATATGTCTGTGATGCAGACGTTAATAGGTTTTGGTAATTTTGGTTTTCAATTAGAAAGGTTAATTTTATCGTGAAAATGATTTCCGGCTAGCGATGGTATTGCAATGGCCTCGCATCATTTTTAATAATTGCTTCGTGTAAATGATGGTTTAGTATCGTTATGGTCGAAAGAAAAACAAATGGGAAGCGAGAAGCGTATGTACGGTTCTATTGCGCGATTACATTTAATTTTCTTTGTACCGGGGATTACCATTGATTTACTAGCGTTTCAGGCTGTCATGAATATACGACAATACTCTAGACTGGAGATTCTCAACCAGAGTTCATAACTAAAATACATTCGGTCGAGTGAAATTACGAACAAAAGCAGATTAACAAGTAAATCTAAAGTTTTTATTCGTTAGTCATGAATAAAATTTGCCCAACTCGATTCTGAACGCTGCCATTTGTTCCTCGGTGCACGGAAATAAATTTTTGTATTAAGAGGCTTTCATTAATCGATGTATTTCAAAGCAGGAAACAGATTTCAAATGACCTGTCCCTAATAATTACAGTACAATTTCTTAATAACGGGCTTCTTATGAAAACAAAGTTTGAGAAACTCTAATCTAGAGTATGATCTGACAATTGAGCGAATCGACTTGGTCAGAGAAAGAGGTTTCAGGAACGAGAACTCCCACTCCCTTGGACCAGTTGCTACTTTCATTGAATGCTGTTCGCTGTCAGTCGAAAAACATTTATTCGCGAATAACGAATCGAACTTTTAGATTTATTCGTAAACTAAGTTTTGTTCCATTAACGAATGAAAAAACCATTATGAGTTTGAAAAATAGAAACTCCTCTTTGCGACGATTCTCTTAAAAAAATGATATCCGATTTTTTATCGTTATATGTTGCTATTGGTCTAACAAAGGAAGGTTCTTGATTCTAAAATCACGTTAAATGCTACTCAACATTATTATAGAACCTTCAACAAAGTTTTATTTTGAACAAAAGCGCAGCTCGTATCGAAGGTCGCGGCAATAAAAGTAAAATTCATCCGGGCTATCGAGATCGAATTTTTTCTCATCGCTGCAGAGAATCTGGAACATTGACACAAAGAAAAATGCAAATTAGGACACATAATGAACGAAGACGATAATGTGGAAAAATCGTGCTTTACTGACTTGATTCCATTCAGTAATGGACGTTAAATGGCGATCAACGAAGATGTAACGAGTGTCTTTATGATATTTGAGAAGTGAAGATCGCTGCATTTGCTCGCGCATAATAATTATTAATAATAATATTTAGTAACATTGTTCTGAGAAACATTGCATAGAAAGGGTCGATAAGAAAACGTAGAAAAACAAGGTTAAGAATCATTGCTTTGGAATGTACAGAAGCCTGTTATGCATACAAATTTTACTTCTCCGGCGGTTACTAAAATTGACCATTTTTTAAAGCTGATAGATAAATGTTCTTCTTAATAAGAATAAAATACTACGAGAAGCATTTTTCTTATAATACAATATAATATGCTTTCTTTTCTTCCAATAAAAGTCCCCTGAATGTCCACGGACCCCAGTTTGAGAAACACTGCTCTAGTACACGATTATGTATGTATAATACATATATACACATATTACACAATTCTTCGTTACTGCTCGTTAACCGATATTGCATATCTAGCAAAATAAAACGAAAACATTATAGAGTTAAATATTTATATGAAACTCTATCATTAACTAACACAAAATGGAATCGTATCAGTGTGTTATTAAGGGATTTGATAATAACATTTATGAATAAAATATCAATTTTTAAAAAATTTACTTCCCAAACTGTATAGCATTTACATTGTCTGATAAAAATAGTTCTACAGAAACGTAATACACTGTGTATCTCACCATCATTGATCAAACTCTGATATTAATATACGTGAGATCTACATTGATTGAATTTTTATCTTACAATCTCACGAGCGAGAGATTAGTAATAGCAGATGCCGATTTCAATGAAATTGAAATGCTATATCTACCTGTAAATAGCAAGTTTTATATTAATGATTGAGTATATCTTTTAACTGTTAAACTGTTTCGATAAAATCCACTAAAAAAGTGTAAACATATTTTGTAGGACTATATGAATTCTAAAGTATTATTTTTGACCGGCGCAACATAGTTTGAACGTGTTAACCAACTTGAATTGAAAAATAATTATATATTTTCGTTCTTCATAAAACTACAAAATAATAAAATTGATTAGTTCAAGAATTATTCTAACAAAGTTTGAATTTTGGCAACATCTTATCACATTCGAACTCCATAGTTTTATGATTCTGCTTCCGTCAACATAATAAACGATTTTGGAAAAAAATGTTTCACTTACGAATTGATAACGTAATATACAGAGTGTTCGGCCACCCCTGGGAAAAATTTTAATGGAAGATTCTAAAGGCCAAAATAAAACGAAAATCAAGAATATTCGTTTCTTGACTGAGGCTTCGTTAAAAAGTTATTAAAAAATTAAATTAAAAAATTTCAAATTCTTCTGGAAAAATTATTTTCGGTTGCGCGGGTGAATTACAATCGTTTTTGGCGAGTACACGTACCCCCGAAATCCTACCCACTTTCGAGAAAAAAATTCGGGTAGGTGCTGTAGTTTTTCGGCGAAAAAAAAATTTTTCAAATCGTTCTGAAAAAATTATTTTCGGTTGCAAGGGTCGATTACAATCATTTTTGGTCATTGCAGATGCCCCCGAAATTTTACGCATTTTCGAGAAATGAATTCCTTACCAAAAATATAATTTCAGGCCAGAAATGTCACTCCAAAATTTCGTGTGTATCTTTAAAACGTCATAACTTTTGAACGGATTAAAGGATTTTAATGTTTCAAACGACAAATAACGCGTATTTTAATGAAGAATATGTAGAAATTCTAACAATATTGAAAACGTTGTTCCTTGAGCTCGTAAAGTGAGAAAAACCACATAAAAATGGTCCAATTTTCAAACGACTGTAACTCCTACAATACTGAATATATTTCAATGAAATTATTTTCTGAAGTAGAGTTCATGGGCACCTACAAAAAAGTATTAGACAACTTTTCTATAGGACATCAAACAAAATTGCTAAAAATAAAAAATGAATTTAAAAAAAAAATCGAAAGGGGTGCCTAAATTTTTCCATGAAAAAAAAATTTCAAATAGTTCTGAAAAAATTATTTTCGGTTGCGGGGGTTAATCGCAAGCGTTTTTGATGAATAAACATACCCACGAAATCTATTCTTGATTTTCGTCTTATTTTGGCCTCTAGAATCTTCCATTAAAATTTTTCTTGATTTCGTATATTTTTACAAGATACGCTTGGATTTAATATAATTTCTACATTAGAAGAATGAAGGTTTCCTGTATTAACCTATTCAGAATAATTTAATGGCCCATAAGTACATTCGTTCGTATTAAAGTTGATTAAAGAATCATTTTGGTGTGTAGAAGCGTCTTGATGATTTAAAAGGCATTTGGCTGACTCATGAACTGGATTTAAATGTTCCAACAAAAGCAGCTATTTAAAAATGGCTAAAGAACTTTCGCTTGTAAGAATAATCGTCTATTAGAAAAATAGTTGTTTCGTAGTAAATCTGCAGAAGCCCTAGATCGGTCGGGACTTCAGAAGTTATTTGTGATAACAAGAGACCTTGCGCGAGTGTTATTTAAATTACACTATTTTACTGCGAGCATAATGTCGCGGGACATCCCGTGACGTAGTCGTAGTTATTATTCTCAAAACGTGGTGTCTGCAAATTTCTGTACATGAATTCAGAGCTACGGATGAGGTCGGATATCCCCACCAGAAATTAATTAGGAAATGTGGATTCAAAGAGGGGGAAACATCCAACAAAGATAGTTTGTCAGTCTTATACATACGGTTCGTCGCAATGATCAGTGCTCCAGTGTTTTCAGTTTGTTCGTGACTGTGGAGGGGATTGTTGTGTTCTCTTTTCCTTTCAGTTATGTCCGATTTTTGGTTCTGCTGAGTTGCATTGTTTATTAATTTTATGGTAAAATTACATTTAAGAAATGTTTAAGTTTATTTAAAAACTATAGTCCAATTTAATACGTGGCTTATTTTTATTTTTGTGAATGGTTAACCACACAATTACTATTAAAATATTCGATCTATTGTTGTTGATACTTTTATAGTAAATTTTGCTTTTAAACAGTCTCATAAAGAGGTATAATCTAAAATATGTTTATTTCAATTTTTTGTCATTTTGATATTCGTAATGATTGAATTATTGAATTGAAAAAACAATTTATATTTGAAACAGTTCATTATTATTACATTGTTTGCTTATTGAAAGTAATAAAAATAATAGTGTTAATGTATTGTGTTTATATTCTTATACTATAAAGCAATGATTCGATTTTAGACGCATCTTATCAATATACCATGCAAAGTAATCATACTATTGAGGGTAACAATGATTCAACAGTCACAACAGTGCCTCAAGAGTGTACACAGGAAGTGCAAAACAATGTTAAAGCGACAGAAAGTACCTCTTTAACGCATAACAGTAATCAAGCATATTTTGCAGACGAAAAAATTCATATACCAAATGAAGATAATGTAATACAAGTTGTTAAAATTAAAAAGAATCAATATTTACAATTACATAAAGATATTAAATACAAGTGGATTTTTTTACAGGCTTTTTTTAGTTTTAGGAAATTATGGGCTTTTACAGGTCCTGGATTTTTAATGTCCATAGCTTACCTTGATCCTGGAAACATAGAATCTGATTTACAATCTGGAGTAGCTGCCAAATATAAGGTACTTTACGCATAATGCTTTTACTTAATAAAATATTATTTTATTTGTATTTTTGTTTTAGTTACTATGGGTATTATTAAGTGCAACAGTTTTAGGCCTTGTTATGCAAAGACTAAGTGCAAGACTCGGTGTGGTAACAGGTTTACACTTAGCAGAAATGTGTTACAGACAATATAAAAAAGTACCTAGACTGATTTTATGGATAATGACAGAAATAGCTATAATCGGTAGCGACATGCAAGAAGTGATAGGGACAGCCATTGCCCTGTCACTATTAACAAACAAAGCGTAAGTGGCTGATAAGATTATTAAACTGTTACTATCCTTAATAACTAAACTAAATTTATTAAATACTTTAAAGAAAATGAGATATTCTTATTGTTCGTTAATTGGCATTTGTTTTACATATTCAATTTGATGTACGTTTAATGACTCTTTATGTGTGATAAATTTAATGTTTCAGAATACCTATTTGGGGTGGTGTACTCATTACAATAATTGACACTTTTACATTTTTATTATTAGACAAATATGGTTTGAGAAAATTAGAATTTTTCTTTGGATTTCTTATCGCAATAATGGCCGTTACATTTGGTTACGAAGTATGTTATACATTGTATTAAATTGTATCGTTAAATTTATTGGTCCTAATGATTAAAAAGAACATGTTTATTACAGCAATTATTCCATAATATAATTGTTTCAGTATATTGTTTCTGCTCCTCCACAAATTGAAATAATAAAAGGCATGTTTACACCTTGGTTCAAGGACTATGATAGAAATATGTTATTAAAAGCTGTGGGGATTGTTGGTGCAGTCATAATGCCACACAACTTATACCTTCACAGTGCTCTTGTTAAGGTAAGGAAAAAGCAGAGTAGTATGAGTAACGTCAGTTATTTGAAATTGAGAAAGGATAATAGGTAAAATAGCTTCTTTAATGAATTTGTTTTCAATTTTCAGTCAAGAGACATTGATCGCACGGAACCGAAAAAAGTAAAGGAAGCAAATATGTATTACTTCATTGAGGCTTGTATTGCATTATTGGTTTCCTTTATAATTAATGTATTTGTTGTAGCAGTTTTTGCAGACGGTCTTTATAGAAAAACTAATTTAAACATTGTAAGTACAAGAAATATATTGTTAATTTTTAAATATTTTTATAAATGCTGCTTGCAACTGATAGTTATACATATTTTACAATTTATTATATTTTAGTATAAGATTTGCGAGGCAAGTAACTTTACTATAGGGATGGAAACATTTCTTCCAGTAAGTAATAATAAAAAAAAGCTAATTTAGACTTAATAATTACAATCTTATTCCTATATTTAATTTTATAATTTACAGAAAGACAATGAGACTGTTTCAGTCGATCTTAATACGGGTGGTATATTTCTTGGCTGTGCCTTCGGTGCAGCTGCAATGTATATATGGGCTGTTGGAATTTTTGCTGCTGGTCAGTCTTCTACAATGACAGGAACTTATGCGGGACAGTTTGCAATGGAGGGTTTCTTGAATCTGCAGTGGGCTCGATGGAAACGAGTTCTTTTTACACGAATGATTGCTATTATTCCTACTTTCCTCGTTGCATTTTACAGTGATATAAATAATTTAACTGATATGAATGATATTTTGAATGCTATTATGACGCTTCAGTTGCCTTTTGCAACTTTGCCAACAATAGCATTTACTAGCAGCTCTCAAATAATGGGTGAATTCCGAAACGGAATGTATGTAATCATTGGCATATTTTCATTTCTATGTTTGCAGAATTTCTAATGTACACTTTTACATTTCAGAGTAAATAAGGTTGTTGCAACAGCATTGTCTGCTGTAGTAATATGTATAAATATATATTTTGTGATAAATACTGTCCAAGAAGATTTGCCACATCATTGGGCAGTGATACTCGCAATTTCTATATATTTCATTTTATACCTTTTATTCTGTTTTTATCTGGTAATTCATATGGCCCTGAATATGGGTGCAACTTCTCTTGGTAATCACTGGGTATGTATTAAATAATAGTATTAACTAAATGTATGCGAAAACCCGAGGGTCGGAACAGATCGGGATCCCGATAATGTTTTAGATTCATAAGAGTATTCGGGATTTTCGAAAGAAAGTATAATTTACAAGAATGTTAAATTATAAAAGTTGGAAGATGGAGTGAAAATGATGCATGAAATCAGTAATAAATATATTATGCATACTTATTAGTATTTTGAATTTATTATTTTCACTTCATCTTGTAACTTTCATACTTCTATACGTTACAATTAATTGTTTTCCCGGGAACCCAACCCAATCCCGACAAAAATTCTCAAACCGATCCAATATTTTCGGGTTTTCACATACCTCTAGTATTAACGTTGATAATTATTACTAATAATTTCGTTGTTCATTTCTATTACAGTTTGTAAGTAAATATATTGGCAGTCCTGTAAGTACAACGCTTGGATTATCTAACCCAACTATATATGCAAGGTGAGAATTGTATACATTAATAAGTTAAAATATAAATTATAATAATTAAAAGTATTCGTTAACCGATCACTCATTTTGCGGTATATATTATTTAGATATGCAAATAAATCATGTTTTTCATGTATATATTATAGTATACGTTGTAAAGATTGTAACTAACAATATAATATAAATATAAATTCTATTCTATCAAGAATTCGTAATAAACAATAGCATGAAATAATCGACTATTTTTGTAAAAATTGTGAGAAATTCTTAATTTGATATGCATAATGGTAACACATTCGTGCAATATTTATAAAAATTTTACTCATATATACATATATATATGTATGTATATGATATTATGTGCATAATTTTAGTACTATAATTATATGCATGTGTATCATCAATTGTGATTATACTTAAAAATTCTATGTTCTCTATCAATTTTCACATTATTATATATGTTACTGTTTGTGCAGTTTATTGTATTCAATTGCCTTTATAAAATTTATAATATATAATTCTTTACATTTCTTCAAGATTAAATCCTACTGTGCAATGTGTGTGTGTATAAAAATCCTGAGATTATGCTTTTGTGTACACTTGTGTGTGTGCGTGTGTGTCTTGTATTCAATGTGTACACTGAGTGTAAAATGTAAGTTTGCAAATTAACACTATGTATGTAATACTAACATGTGTATTCTGGAAAAGCTGATTCTGTTGTTCTCTGTCATGTAACACCTTTGGTACGAGGAACTAGATACAATAGTATTACTTTTATTTTTTAACTAATTATTTGTAGGCACAAAATTTTTATGCACTATTGTTTATTAAATGTATAATTAATTTATACTTGGACTATTAAATAAAAAAGAAATTTTTTGATAAAGTAAATACAAGAAGTATTAATGATTATTCTGATGTTAACATTTATTAAAATAATAATCTTCTTTTGTAAAGAGTTAAACAATAAGATTAAAGTAAGTGTATATGCTTCTCTTACCAGCTTATAGTATTGTATTAAATTATTTCCATAAGCTATATCTGATATTTATAGTTACTATAGTTTCTTAGTAAAACTAAAGTGTCTAATACATTTTACATATCAAATAAACTGATGCCATAAAGACTTTGAATTATTCCTTTTTCATTCATAGCTTCTTCAATGTCTCAGAAACATCATTAAATATGTAATCAAGTTTGTCTCATGCAACTATGTTAAACAAGGTGCCTTCTAAGTACAGAAAATGTGTCAGTTTTAAAGCAATCGCATCATCTGACTTCAACATAACATCATATATGGTATGTACTAGCATTAAAATCACTTAGTATTATTCAATACTTTCAAGTATCAAATACTTACAATACAATTGATTAATATTATATTGCTAATATTGTATTGTAAATATTATAGTATTTGAGTTGACATTGATTTAGCATTAAAAAGTTTTAAAAAATATAAAGAATGTAACTGTTCATCAAACAGTTTCCTAAAAAAAATTCTTTCTAAATTCTAGTGAAATCAATTTATAACTTATTCATTGATATTAATATATTATATGAAGTGGGTGTTTATATGAATAAAATAAAAATCTTATTGTTAAATTTTATGTTACAATTACTGCTATTTTAAGTTAAAAATAAATTGAAATTATAAAGGGAAACTGCATGTATGTATTCAATTCTTTTGTTCACACTTTTGTTCACATGTATGTTTACTTATTCGTCAGTTGCTTTATGTCTATTATTATGTTTGTCATAGTCATTTTGATAATAATTTCTTTTATCTTTTGAATCACTAACCAAAGATATTTCCATTGCATGTACATTTTTAATACACAAAAGGGTGGACACACAACGCTAACTTGATTTTAAAAATTTCCTGCCGAAGGTAAGACATCATTGCGCGTTCTCTTATATTGTCATAACAAAAAATTTTGTTTCAGGCTCTATTTTAAGTTCGTTAACCAAGATATATAAAACTAATATACGTAATATTTCAGATCGAATCCGGCGTTTAATATTCAAGAAAGTGCGACAGGAAGTTTTAGCACAATTCCAGACTACTGACGAACAAATAACTCTAATTGTAAATATATAAGATATTAAATAATATATTATACATACTCACGATTCAAATTTTCTTTTATAAATGTGAACATTGTACAGAATTTAAAATTCATAATTATACAAATTTTACACGATAGAATCGTGTATTTAATATTAGTTGAATATTAAATTTTTATTATCGACATATTATGCCAATTATAAAATACGTGTTAAGTTTGTTTATGTATATTTATCTGTAAAATAAAATAATTTAAAAACTTTAAAACAAGTGCAGTATATAATACAGATAATTTTAATAAATAGAATCTCTTTTGTTTAGGCGCACATCGAAAGACCTTGCATTACATCTATGAATATTAGGGGTTTGCGAGATCCCGATCGGGACGGGAATTTTTCTCGAGATCGGGATGAAATACCGAAAACATTCGTGATTCCCGCGAATTTTCAGGATCCCGAAGTCATTCGGAATTCCCAAGAATTTCAAAATCTCAAAAATGTTCCGGATTCTCGACATTTTAAGTTTCTCTATACTTCCAACAATTACCATAAGACGAAAGCCATTGTGTTCTCGAAGATTACATATCTTATTAATCGGGAATGTTTATGATAGTAATATTGTACTAAATAATTGCAAATTTCGATAATTCTGACAATGCAGAATTTTAATATCGGTAGATATTTCTGAATAGATAGTCAATCACACAATTGTGTTCCGAGAATCCCAGATATTATTCTATATCCCGTACATTATCAGGAATCCCGAACATTTTTGGGATCCCGTATATTCTCGAGAATCCCGAATCTTCGCGTGATCACGTGTATTCTTGGGAATCCCGAATCATCTCAAGATCCCGCACACCCCTAACGAATATATTAGGTCAACAAATAAATCGTATAAACTATAAATTATCATAAAATGAATACGTTCGTATCTGATTTTCTTTAGAAGAAATTTTATCACATTCTATCCTATGTAATCGCTTTAATTCATAAACAGAAAATCAAAGACCTTGAAAGATAAACAGTATACCGCTTGAAGAGTACATAATACAAGCTGTGAGTTAGTCTACCTGTGACCGCCGTTAAGTATTGTTACCTCAAGATACATAAACAGGTAATTTCAAATTAAAAGTTCCGTTTCGAGCATGGAGCTAACTGAAGAAATACGATTAAAAATACGATACAATTTTGTTTGTATTATTTATTTATTTTTAAATATCACAAAAATATTCCGAATAAGATACATGTATACATATTTGTACATTTATTTCGATGTTAAGCAATAAAATATTGTAATTGTAAAATAGTTCAGTTAAAAAAAGGAAAAAGAATTCCCAGGCCAATTATACGATCGAGCAGGAAGTTATTTCTTCTTTAGCTTCGTGTATTGTCTCTTTTCCTCTAAATCTAACTTCTTATTTTTTTTTTTATATAGAGAATGTTATTCGTAAATGATATTTCAAAAGAGTAACAGTAAAATGATTAGATATATCTTTCATTGCTTAAGGACAATGCATGTTTTTAACTTCTATACCTTACAACAATGACTAGACAATCTCTGAAATATCGTAGATAAATACATTTTCTACATATACAAGTATTTAAATGTTACAGAACTTAACAGTATTATAACATATATATGAATCCAATTATAATTTATACTAAAACCAAATTGTTCTTCAATTTACAATTTGTTAACTCTTTGAGCAGTGAGTTTTCATATAACTGAGAACGATGTTTCAACATGCAACAAACAACTGATTAAATAGTCGTGTGTAAAAATGTCAAAGTCAGGTGTGAATTAATGGCAATACCAATACTTTGATATAAAATTTAAAAAGTATTCGCATGCATATTCATATTATAAGTAAACTAAAGTATAATATAAATGTACATTCGTACTGCTCAAAGGATTAATTAATGTATAGTAAATAATATTTACCCTGAGGTAATTGATACAAATACATTAACACAGCCGTTATAAGTATATTTAAACAATTTTCATTTCTTGTAGACGTATCTGCAATTACAAATTCCACTATTAATATTAACATTTTTTTTTTAAATCGTCCATTGTTAAAAGTAAATGTTTAATACTTCAATTTTTCTCACAATTAATTTGTAAACTATTTCATGCCTCATCACAGCTTATTTTCTCACATGTTTTTAAAAATCAAATTAAGTAACGTACCCTTTTGTAATCACAAAAAGTGTTAGGAATCTAATACCTTTTTATCAAGCTAGTAAAAATCATTACAAAAGTTATAAAACAGCTTTGTTTCCAACAGTTAGTAAGTAATATACAGAGTGAAGTGGAAACTTTATCCATCTAAGATATTTACTGTACCGCTGTAAACATAGAAAAAAAAGTGTAAGTTATAGTAGCGTTAGTTTTTTAGAGGAGGTGTAAAGGAGATCTTAAGAACAATTTTATTTTTTAAATTAGAACGTCATACTTTTTTATCCTTAATGAGATAGGAACTATTTAGACGATTTCAACGAACTATAAACGAGATCATTCAAGTTCACGACAGGTCATAAAAAACGATGGAATAACGATTCTTACGTTATAATAGATGTTCGAAATGATAGCCGTTAGTATAGATTCAATGTTGCAGTTTTTGAACTGCTGCATCATGTATACATCTTATAATTTTTGTTTTTTTTTTTTGAACGCACGCATTAACTATCCTGTACTTCATATTTTCTAGTTTTACAGATCTTTCTTTGCACACAATGTTCATTAGTAGACCAAGAGAGTCCAATAAATGAACTGGTCACCAGTGACCCTTTCTTGTCTCCTCTACCATTTATTCATTTAAATTTCTAATAAAATTCTAAGAGTATTCTTTATAACGTTTTCATATTGAATGTCAGTTAATGGCATCACTTTAACATCTACTACAACTTGCCCTATTGCGCTAAAAATAAAGAAATTCAGTATAAGTTTGATATTGTTACATATGCCGAACATTTCGTTCCCCAATTTTTCCGTACCACTTGCGTGCATTAGGAAAACGCTCTGCTACTTATCTACCCTTTGGAATGTAGAGTCAGTTCCCACGAGATGCAGCTGCTCGGTGATTAACGAAGTTCGGAGATTATCAAATATGGTAATGTCTAACGTGCATCTGAATCCTCCCCCACAGATTTTTTGGTATATAAACCCCTTGCTTTCCTTACTCGGGGGATCAGAATCGTACAGTTACGTTTAGAGTTAACATCACGTCTCGTTACGCTGTCCACGGTTTTGATAGTCAGTTGCATCTCGTAAGATCGGGCTACACCGTTCGGGTTATATTATATTTAATAATTGAAAGTTACGAGGTCAATTAACATATCCTGAATCCAAATACAAATTCTTACAACTCAGTGGCTCCTCGATTACGCATCGAGTTCGTCCACGCAATCTAATACCATCCTAGTGGCTCCCTGATTACGCATCAGGTTCGTCTGTGATTTATCCAACCTCCCAGTAGCTCCTCGATTACGCATCGAGTTCGTCTGCGTTTATTCCAACCTCCTAGCAGCTCCCCGATTTCGCATTGGATTCGTCTGCGTCGTTATCAACAATCCTAGAGACTCCCCGATTTCGCATCGGGTTTGTTCACGACGTTTCATCCTCCTACGGCTCCCTGGTTTCGCACCAGGTTGGTCTGTTAGTGACTCCACCCTAGAGGCTCCCTGATTACGCATCAGGTTCGTCCTCGTTATCAATTATCCTAGCGGCTCCCCGATCTCGCATCGGGTTCGTCCGTGCACCTAACTAACAACTTGATATCATATTCCATACTCTCTCTCGCACTCGCAGGCCACGCACGCTGCACGGCCCTGGCTCATAACAATATATGCCCGAAGATTGAGTCCTCAAGCCAGGCACTTATGGAGTAGATGGATCGATTCTAATTGTAGAAACAGCCCCGATCGACTATCGAGCGTAAGAAAGGACGAGTAAAAGAGAAGGAGGTCCTTCTCGGCTGCCGAGCTTTGTGGTGTGCCAAGGGGAATCTCCGTAGATCAATTCGAGCATATATCCAATTTTTATTATATGAAGTTCTATTTAGAAAATAAGTCAAATTTGAAATTTCGTTTACGCTTTCACAAAAAAAACTAACGCCACTATAATACGTTCCTCGTCGTACTGTACAACTTTTGTACACATTTTTTTCTATGTCCAGAAACAACGGAAATATTTTAAGCGGACAAATTTTCTGTTTCACTCCGTATGCGGACAGTAGATATTTCACAGGATACATTATTTTTTGCTCACTAAAGTATCGTATCACCAATAAAAAAGTACAAATATCTCCAAAGTTTTGAAATGTTTTATGAAAGATCTATCAGCCTTTCTCGTGTCAGTAATTTATTCCCTACAGTGTGTAAAATTAGATACGAGTTCATCATTTATCTTTGCGTTCCTAATCACTTAATTATGAAGACATTGATTATTACAATAAAAGCAATATATCATTTTCAACAATACGACGTTGATTATATAGGATCCGTCGTTAATCGAAGGTAATACTGATTATGTTCTCGTTTGTAATGCCAATAAATAAAGCCAATTACAGACAAAATTAATAAAACTAACATTAATATTGAAGATGTTAGTATCGCTGAAACAGAAATAAAAGTTTTTTTAATTCAATATTCTAAATTAGTATTTTTTTGAAATTATGTATACTGAATTATAAAATAACTATTATCGTTTCAACTTATAAAAAGTATAAAAGCAGTATTATCTAAATATAAATTAAAAACAGAAATTTTAATGTAATTGAAATTTACCGATAACTGCTGTTGTATTTATATTGTATCCAAATTTATCCCAATCCATTACACATTCTTTTTCCCAATTTATAGGTATAACATTTTTTGTTATTGCAATAAATTGATTTAAAGGACATAATGTAATACAATCGGGTAGTGTTAAAAGAAGTGGTTCCGAACTCGAATTTTTATAAGAAACCTGAAAAACATATATGAATTGTATATAGAATGTATATGACCACTTTATGTTTCAAATATTTCAAATACCTACCGTTACAAAATACTGATTTTTTAAATTTACTCTTAATTCTATGAGAATCATAGCAGTGTATGGTGGGCAATGAGGTTCAAACACACCCAAAGTCATTAACATATTGGCAACAGTTTCATCATGGGCACTATACATCCACACTTTTCTATCAGGCATTAAAATATTTTTTGATTTTTTCTCCATATGATCTATCATTTCTCCCAATAATGAACCTGTTATCACGTTTCATGTACATACAGAATTACACAGAATTGATACGTATTCGCATATAATAATAAATGATACAAATGCAAGGTACATAGAACTTATATCTATTAAATGCAGATCAATGAATAGCATGTACCTGATTTTAATCTTTGAAGTATTTTATTGTGGGCTCTGGTTGTAAAACTTTTTGCAGCGATTGGTTTAAGTTTATCTGGAAACACAGATTTTGTCCATTCTGGTAATGTCTTATTATAAAGATTCTATAACATATATATTCAATTAATTAATTGGGTTTATTAAATGTACAAACAAGTCAAATTAATGAAATTGAATAAAGAAATTAAAAATACAAGCGATATCATAATCTTACCTCAATAAATAATATATCGTAAAGTTCTGCCACTGTTCTTAGAGATGAAATTTTATTTCCTGATTTTTTTGTTAAATATGCATATAAATCTTTATTTTCTTCATCTATGCGTTTCATTTCTGGAGATTTGAGAACTTTTTCAAATTCATAATTATATCTAGGACAGTACTTTCTAGCAGCCAGTACATAGTCTTCATTTTCAGGAATAGTATGAACAGGAATAGGCATCCATTTGATATTGTCCCATACTTGATTACCATTTGGTGGATATAGGCCAGCAAGATGTGCTTCTGCTGACATTAAAGTGCGATCCACATCGGTACTTTGGACATAGATATCAAACGGAGAATACAAGTCAAGTAGCAAGCGTGAATAGCGTTTGCGGAGCCAATGGCCAAGCAGCAGATGTTGATGTTTCCCAAGCTATATACCATATAATAAATACATTAATGGTCATTTAAATATTTCAGAATTAAATACATTTTAAAATATGATTGTACTTGTAGTCTGTACAATAGTTGGTTTTTTTAATTTTATATTATGTTTTATGCATTCTTAAACCAATATATTATGTAAATATATTTTACACAATATTTTATATTATCAAAATTTGATGTATTATATTTATAGATTTCATAAATTAACACACAATATTTTCATAATGTCCCTTACGCGAAATATGAGCATTTGAAATAATTAACAAATTTAAATAATATACTATCAAAATGATTATATTCCTATCAGAAAGAAAAAGTGACATTATCAAAATAAATGTTATAATTGGAATATACTCGTATGTATATTGATAAATAACAACTTACATTTGTTAATTGGCCATATGGAACAGGCCAAATACTTTGATTATTATAGGGGTCATTGATATAAGAAGTTGAAGGTGTCCTATCTCCATGTCTATACAACTATAAAATAATTAACAATTATTGGGCAAATAGGAGTAATTACGTACAAATAAATTGAACAGTTCGCTTCGCATGGTTTTTCATGAATAAATACAAATTTAGATCAAATGTTAATAATGTAAATAAGTAAACTGAAGAATATGTGCATTAATTAAAGCGTTTATTTTGAAAAATAAATGAAGAAATGCTTCTCATGATTAGTTCAAACACATTTGCATATTTGACTCTTTAATGTTTAACACATCGTTAACATACAATTTAAGGGTGAAAACGTTATTTAATTATTTTTTCTTCTCATACGTTTGATTTCAGGAGAGAAAGGAAACTTCAAACTTACGATATTTGCGAAAATAATGGACCCCAAATCTGTATCCTCTGCACGAAACAGGCTTATAATAGAAAATGCCAGGACTATGATGAGCAGGTTCGTTTTCATGTTTCAAATTTCTCGATTTGTCTAATACTTTCTGACCTCTACTAAAGAGGCTTCACGTGGAAATTGAATAAAGCATCGATCTATTGATTGCCACAACCTGTGGAATACTATAACAATTCCAACATCTTTTGACAACTAGATTGGCGCATGTTTTGCTTTTGTCAGATGTGTTGGAGATTACACGTGCAAGATTACACTTGAAATACAGCTATAGAAAGCTACAAAAATCCTAAAGTTGCGAAATTCGTCTTGGTGCTTTGTTCTCCCAATATCATTCCCCACCCCCTCTTCTTGATTTGTGCAGTGGATTACTCATTTCGGCAGTGGTACTCATTTTATATGTATATCTTTCCTAAAAAAATATCTTATCTTGTATTTTCGTTTGAACTTTAGATCTCCGATAAATTAAATTGAAACATCATTTTTAACGATTAATGCTTATGAATTTCCGAAAACATTTAATTTATCAATAATAAATTATTGTTGCAACTCTTTAGAACGGTAACAAATAATTGCATATGATCATGAATATCAATTTTGGTAATTATTCCGAATTGTTTATTTACTAGTATATACGTACTGTATATATAACTGTGTTAGTTACAGGTTTAAATTTAATCTTCTGCATAATTAAGACATATTAAACATTTTTTAATTTATTTTATTGTAATAGTACGAAGCAGAAAATATTAATTTGAAGGGACCGCACCAAGTGTGCTTGTAATTGGTTGTGAAACATAATTAAAAATAACAATCATTGTTTTAACATATAATTAAAAATTGTAATGTATTTTATACAACGTCTGTACATAAATTTGATAATACATCTATTTTCAACTTAAAATTATATAAAAAGAAGTCGGAAGAAGGATTTCATTGTATAATTGGGAATGATAACAGTACCATCCTACATTACAATGTTTTTATAAAAGAGTTTGCACGTTGTAATCTATTTTACGCCGTTAACCAGAATTCGCAATATAAAATTCGTATATAATCTTCGTTTCTATATTACAATATATGAATACATACAACTATTTATAATACATACATATAAGTCACCTTAGACACCAGATTAATTCACCTGTTTTTATCATATAAATATACAGAGAGCAATCAAACTTGTTTCCAAATCTTTTTAATTTTTAAAATAAATACATCTTTTTGCGTGTGCTATACAGGTGTATATAAGCAATTCATAGAATTTAAAAATTTTACATGATTAACCACTGTACTATAATCGTTTTTTTTATATAAAAGAGGGATCACATTTTTCATCTTTTGCCAATTTAACCTCTTAGGCGTCCACGTACAGGGTTATAAATTGAACATTTTTGCACGTTTCTTATTATAATTATTTTGCGTTATGATGCGAGCATGTTCTTTATATTTTCAAATAGTTTCAAGATACAGAAGGAAAATTCTAATGAAGAGCCATCAAAACTCTCGGTCGTGTTTTATAAATACATAACAGTAAACCATCTAAGTGATTAAGCTTGAACTTTCGAATTCAGTTTAGAAAAAGTATTCGGAAAGAAAAGTTCGAGCAAATGAGTGTCTCTGTATTTGTAAAATTTGTTATGTAATGGTGGTGTGTATTTAGTAAGTGGTATATAATCAAATTTGTGGGCCGCTTAAGGGGTTAAACTGTAAAAATTTAGGTTTGGGGCATATTAAAAAAAAAAATTATGTACCAATACCTAAATGTCTCTGTGTTGTTTGCATCCAATGTTATCTAACAATAAGTAATGGAATATACTTTGAACAAGACAACAATAATATTTAAATCAATCTCCGCTGACGATAACGTTGTCTAAGAGAAATTAAAAATTGTGCTATAAACGGCCACAAAATTAATATGGTAAATAATCGCGGTGAACATTCTGGTAAAGGCCACCATTTTGGATACACAGTTGTTGTAGGCTGTTTCTAAAAAGACAATGAATTATTCAGTAATTAAATATGATAATAATAAGATATAAATTTGACTGTAAAGTATATTTACTATTGGCGGTGCTAATGCTTGTAATGCTCGACCTTCTAAACTGCGTACTCTAGCTGTTATTCTATCCAAGTCTCGTTGTAAATTTTGCATAGTTGTAGCTATTTGATTAAAAAACTCTGCATTGGATTTTTCATCTTTCTTGACCCGTTGTCGACCTCTTTCTTGTTTACTGTCTATTACTGTTTCTGTATAGCTATTTATGTTGGCATATCCGTTAGTTAATTCTGAAGGATTCTCCTTCAAGACAACTAGTTCGCTAATTTTATCATTAGTAACACTGAAGCCATTAGATATTTTTTGAGAAGAAGAGGCAGTTGTTATTATATCCTTCTGCGACCGTTCTGGTGCAGACTGTAAATAAAAGATCAGTTCCGGTCATATGGATCAAAATTAAAAATAAATTTAACACAGCGCATATTTCATAATAACAATAGCTTACTTCAACAGTATCTATAAATTCTTCTTCCTCGCCATCAGTATCCGGTGGTAATGGACTCGCACTATTGCTACTAGCCGGGCTAGTTTCTAAACTACTTGCAATGTGTCGAGTCATGTTACAAACTCTGTGTGGCGATGTTTCTCTAGATGCTGCATAAAAAATAATTAATGTAGAATTGTTGGTCTTCGTTTTATAATCTTTATCAATCGTAAATGTAAAATATATTTGTAGCTCGATAACTTATCAGATATCTCAACAAAACATAAAGCATGTATATTATCGTTATTTACAAATACTAACCCAAAGGTGAACTAGATAATGGTGAGCCAGGTTGTGAACGTATACGTTCTAAAACAGGCCCAACAAGTAATTCCAAATCCTCTGCTGGAACACTTTCATAAAATGTGTCTAAACTGCCCAAGAAATTAGCTACCTTGTCGGTATAAGACATTGTCTCTATGATCTATCAAAATATGTACGTTAAATGTTAAGCAACAATTTTTAAATATTAATTAATACATAATAGAATTATATTTGTTTTTGAACGCAACCTTTTTTAATTCTTCCACATAATTATTCATAGCTTCTGTTTTACTCATATTGCCCAAACGTGTCCAAGCATCCCACTTTGCCTTCTTTACCACTTCCCAGAAAGCAGGTTTTGGCTGTTGACATGGCCCCTCTGTTGCTTGTTTATAGTATGCATAAAAACGTAGCATAATTTCATTGCTAGGTTGATATACTCCTAAAACATGGTACAACATATTAAATAATCTACAAATGACTCTTTAATGAAAGCATCTATATTACCATTTCATTATTAGTTTGGAACTACGATTTTGTCAACATTAAACAAGTTATTTTCATTTTAAACTATATCTTTATAAAAGATTTAAAATAATAGAATATATATTAACATTAAATGTTTTTTCTGCATCAAAATAAATGCTTTGAACAAAACTGGCATTTATTGGTTACCATTTCATATGTATTTAGGTAAAAAAAAAATTATTTTAAACCAATAACGTTGTTAATAAATCAAAAAATTAATGGTACTATCCATAAAAATTCAAGATATAGTTGCGATTATTCAAGAGGAACGTTCCAGTTTTAAGCACAAAGTGCAGTGCAGTTCACCCATTCCTGCTCTGTTAGAAAGTGAAATGAGAGCACACACATTTACTTAGAATAAATGGAAAGTACATTTCTACATCTATGACTTTAATAATAGTGAACACATACATTGCTTCCAATGTAATGCCAAAATGTGGCTCTAAAATTGCATAAGTACCTTTTGTACAAAATTTAAATTTGTAGATTATATAGGAAAGAAAAATTCAAATATATAATTGAATAGCTCTTATTAAAATTTGTGTAAGAGACTTTTTCATATTTTAATACTGTTATGCAAATTCATATATTGTATACTTTCACAAATGTTTTCAATGATATGCAAAAAAATAAAAGGAAATGCTTACACTTTAATAAAGATGTAAGATGATAGATATAAAGATAAAAGAAAAAAATATGCTTATCTATAATGATATGAAGAGAGTAGAAGTTACTTATACGCATATATATGTATGTATTAGTACTAATAATTTCTCTCTTTTTTTATGTTTTATTTTTATTAACATCGTTAACATTAATAATTTACAATATTTACTTTGCCTCGCATATAAGCAATTTGTGCTTTGACTAGTGTTGCAAAAAGGATATGAATGCACGTCGTTAATTAAAAACGTCGTGAACGTACTAGTCGCGTTTGTATGACAGATGCGGATAAATATTTGATCAAGTCAGACATGAACTTTGTACGATTGCTTTACGACTACTCGATTTGCAAATAAAGTAAATATTGTAAATGTTCTGTTTATGTGTTGCTAATTAAAGAGAGAACTCGTTTGTCGTGTCTCGGGCGAATAAAAAAAGTAAGAAAAAAACATAGGGCAGCGTACACACCGTGGCTGTAGTTAGTAAAATATTTTGCACTCTGAATACTGTAACGTACAAGGAAAGAAGGACAATAATGGAACTTGAATTTCCGCAAAACAATACATAATAACAAGACGGGAAAATTGATCAGACAAGTCAAATTAATTGCCTAAACATTTTACCATTTTTTGGCAGACTTCTGATCACATTAACAGCCGCGTGAAACTTCTCTTCTGTCGTCATGGCAAAATCCGCAGTTTTTAAGCAGACAGATATTCACGTCTGCTTCGCTTTTACGTTACTTCGTTCTCGTTAATATCGACCACTTCTAATAAATTTAGTCAGTGTATTTTCAAACAGACACTTTCGATAAAAAAAAAGAAATTGACAAGTTGACTACCGGATTGAACGAAAAATCTGTATAAACGGTGGTACAAGAAGAGAATGACAGATAACCGATTGATGACTGGCGATCGTCCGTACGGTGATCGTATATACACAACAGCGCATGCGCGTTAAATGATTGGATAAGCTTAACCCCTTCTTTTACGCAGTACGCAGTGTACCACCGACACCGACTGCTTTCAGGACCAGGAGTTCTGCATTATTTGGTATATTGCTTGAAATAGAAATGTTTGAAATACTATTCTCAGGAGTAGTCATTAAATGAATATAAACAGAATAGCGTTTCACATATAATTAATTAATTTAAAGAAAAAACTCGTTTTATTTGAATCGTCAAAACTAAATATTTTATGTATTATGATAATGTCACAGAGTAACATATAAAGGTGACACTCAGAGATGCCAGAAAAGCACCGCCGGGTGCACACGCACACATGCCAGATACGCGTACGTGAGCTCGTGGAGTTTCGGAAAGTCGACAAAGGCAAACTGACGCATGCCCTCTTTCTCGATTCTCCGAAGCTGCCCGAAGTAATTTCGGATCGCCTCGTGGGAGTCGAGAGAGAAAGGCTCACATTTGCCTTCTCGCTCTAAACAACTGAAATCCGACCTCCCGTCAACGGCATACGATTTGGATTCTCGAGCCGAGATTCTCGACTGCCCAAGCATTTTTACTTTCCGACCTATGTAGGCGCACATAAGCAAAGTACCCATAATGAAAAAAAAATTTTGTAAAATTTATTTTACGGAAATACACGTTTTAAGACCTCCTGATCATATTTTAATTATTGAAAAAAAAGAAATTTTTTTTATTCCCATGTATGAGCACACATATGTATATTATTAATACGATTTTTGAAAATCAAAATACTTTAAGATTGAAAATTAATAAATTAAAATGAGATTCCACTCTTTACCAGTATTGAGCACGCTGTGGTATTTTTCAATAAGAAGAGTACTTACTTTTATAACAAACAAAACAGTAGAATTAATAATTGCAGAAATTAATTTGAGGGGGCTGGAGGTTCAAGTGACAAACCTCAATCTACCCCAACAATTATTAAAGAGTTTATTTCCGCGGGTGTCGGGGGTGTAGCCACACGTAGGTCAAAGTTAATAACACTGGCTTCGCAAACGCGCGACGTCTTAGCCAGACTCGGGTCTAAAATAGACTGGGGGTTTTCTTCTCACGTCCCCTGAATATATACAATTTCTTACCCTAATAGCAAAGGTAGAGAAAAAGAGACAGGACAGAAAGACGGAAAAACGAAACTGGAAAATACTCAGTGTAGGAAAAGTTTAGCGAAAGAGAGTCATAAAAGTCAAGAGGCTCGCCGGGCCCGGATCAGGGTGGTCCGAGGCCCAGGCGAAACCTTGAGGGAAAACAGACGCCTCGCACGGCTCTGGTCGCCAAGTGTTTAACAGGACGACCAGGCTCGCACGAGACCCTGGGAAAATGGAAAAATAGAAAGCTTAAAACTATCCTTACATTCCATTCCCATTCATACTCTGGCAAGGGCGTAGTGGCTATACAATGACCGCTACAAATTAATAATGATTTTCCTCGATTGTTTTGAGATAACCGTATCAATTTGTTATGACGAACTAAATAGAACTAACTAGAAACAAAGGAAAAGTGATCCCGTTTGCCAGTTTAATACAAAGTATGGGTTGTATCTTAAATTTTAAAAGGACATAGTCGAATATTTTTAAAGGTACAAAACATAGCGTTTCATTGTAGAACAGTAACATAAGTTAGCAGGTATGTCATAAAACTGTTTTTCCCAGCTATATCCCTTTTTACCTGAAGTATAAGGTAAAAAGTACGAGCTACAAGGTACGACTATCCGAAAATCGTTCACATTTTATCAATGTAAATGAAGCGGTCTTTCCATCAGAGTTAAATACAAAATTTTGTTATTTCTGTGAAAACAAAACTTTCAGTAAATGTACGTGGTGTTTGAAATTTTTATGTTTTGACTGTTTTTGTGAAAAGTACCATCCAGATTCATGTACTTCGTACATTGAAAATAACATATGTTAAATGTAATCGGTTAAATTTAACTTTAAAAAAAAATATTCGAAGGTCAGACAAAAATATAATGTCATATTTAGTGTACGATTAAAGTATGATTGAAAAAATAAAAAAAAAAAGTTCAAGGCAGGGTTCGAACCAGCAGAGCAGAAGTTCGGAACTTGCAGGCAAAGACCTCATCACTCACGCCACGCTAATTAGTGGTGAACATAGTTCTATTTCTGAAAATAAGTACCTGTAATAACTTTAATAATATCTCAAAGTAAAACCTAACCCAAAACCTGGTACCATTCCAACTTTTCCTTGTTAGAAACGAGTTTTCAATTTGTCTTAGCGAAAGTCGCAATCACATTTTGCACATTATTCTAAAACATTTGTGGTATTCGTTTTCAATGCGATTTAAGTAAGCATGTAATGTATAAGATTTCATTTAATGTTTTCTTTTCTAGAGAAGATAGAGAAAAAGTTTATATAATTTTTTTTATATAAAATTTAATTCGTCCTAAGATTTATATGAAACATTTAAAAGATTTTTTATAAATTATGCCTATATATCGGAACAACTATGAAACAAGAGGTATAATCTGTAAGGAGTGTATGTGTGTGGCTAGGAGAACCGTTATCGTTTGCGTCGATAGGAGTGTTTAGTCTAAGCTAGAGTAGGTATCGAGTGAGGTGTTTAGGTTTAAGCTGAAATACGTTTTAGAGACTGCGTCTCGAACGTGCGTTTTGTTTAGATCATTATTATAAGATAGGAATAAGGAAGGGTCGACTTTGACTGCAGGAACGTCACTCTGTATCGAACGTTAGTCGAGAGCAATCACAGTTTTACGTTTACGTTTTATGTCTTTCTTTTATGTTCTTTATGTTAAATAGTTAGTAAATATTAAATAATATAATTACATCGTTACGTTTAGTGTTCACGTATTTGAATCCGTCCACACGCCTTTGAAATGAGAACATAAAACTTAAATGTAAAGTTTCATTTAAATTCATTCAGCTATTTATATTCAATCGTATTAATAATATACATATGTGTGCTCATACATGGGAATAAAAAAAATTTCTTTTTTTTCAATAATTAAAATATGATCAGGAGGTCTTAAAACGTGTATTTCCGTAAAATAAATTTTACAAAATTTTTTTTTCATTATGGGTATTTTGCTTATGTGCGCCTACATAGGTCGGAAAGTAAAAATGCCTGGGCAGTCGAGAATCTCGGCTCGAGAATCCAAATCGTATGCCGTTGACGGGAGGTCGGATTTCAGTTGTTTAGAGCGAGAAGGCAAATGTGAGCCTTTCTCTCTCGACTCCCACGATGCGATCTGAAATTACTTCGGGCAGCTTCGGAGAATCGAGAAAGAGGGCATGCGTCAGTTTGCCTTTGTCGACTTTCCGAAACTCCACGAGCTCACGTACGCGTATCTGGCATGTGTGCGTGTGCACCCGACGGTGCTTTTCTGGCATCTCTGGTCGGAACCTTTGATGTTCGTTATCCCAATTTCGGGAACCTCTCCACAGAGGCAATGTTGTCAATGTTAGTATTAGTACCCCTTAAACATAAAGGTAGGCAAAACTTTTCAATCGACGAGCACCCTTTACATATAGAAGATGAGCGAAATGTTTCGACCAAGTGAAATGTTAAAAGTATCGGGTAAGTGGGTAACCCCTAGTCAGTACCCCTTAAATATACAAGTTGGTTGAAAGGCGCACATTTGACTTCTTATTCAACTTTCCGAAGCTGTCCGAACTAGTCCGAAACGCCGGAATACATACACATGGCTGTGATTAGTGTGTGTCAGTGGGGGTAGTTTCTATTGGATCAGGACAATTCTGAGGGAGGATCTAAAATTTTCCTGAAGAAGGGACAAACGCCGAGAACCACGAGAAGATTTTCGAGGAAGATCAGATAAATTCTCGAGAGAGTAGAGCGAACATTAAAATAATCGAAAAGTTCCGATATAATCGAAAATTTACCAAGTTGGCTGTTAATAAATAAAATCGTTGAAGTTACACCGAAAATTTTCTGTTTTATTTTGCCCGCCTCGTTGAGCAGAGCGTTCAGCGCTCCACGGGCACCAACCCACCTCCTTATCCCCCTAGACCGCCGATCGGGACGCAACAAAAACAAAAGAAATATCAAGTAAGCATGTTCATACTGTAGTTTACGGTTTTAATGTAATATAAATATATACAATTGATGTACGAAGTACATTGGATTTAAAAAGAATTTATCCGTATTACAACAAATGTTTAGATGTGCTTCAACCTCTAATTAATACAGTCACAAACACTATTGAAGCCAGGTATCAATAGAATAATAATTTACAATTATTTATAAAAATGTTTACATAATTTGTATATTTATTAATGTATATTTTATACAGAGAATTATAATTTGTCTCTCATTTATAAAGAATTACCATTTGTTTCTCATTCACCAGATTAAAATTTTCTAAAGACAAAATGATGTCAATTGGTCGTGGTCGTGGTCGTGGTCGTGGATGGGCCCAATGTGATAAAGATCCATTATCTAAACCAGGAAAGTTATTATGTTCTGAGGATATCGATTTTGCTAATCTTATTAATATTATCGATCATATCACTGTGGAAAATTTGGAAGAACAAACTAAAAAATTTGCACAGCTTTGCACAGAAGACCATTATGAGTAATATATCAAGGCTTAATGCATTCTTTATTGTAATTTATATTAATGATTTTTAAAATACTTCAATTAATTTAATTAATCTAACTAATTGTAGAGAGATAAATGATAAGCTTTATGAACACGCTGTGAACAATAGAGAGTTTGGTATGAAAATAATTCTACTCTATTATAAGAATCTTACGTTTAAAAGCTCTCTATGGAAACTTTTAATAAGTAAGATGCAAAATCAATATGACAGTATGTAATGTTTTTTTATATCAAATTGAAATGTTACGAAGCACAATGTGAATTTATTCACCAATTAATTTAAGCTTTTTTGTTATGTTTTGAATTTAGGAAGAATAGAATTGAGAGAAGAGACTACAACAATGCAATTCTGTAATATTGTTTCTTTATTCTCTAGATTTGTATATGTATTATCTTTTGGAGACTTGTTCAGAAAATTACAGTTAGCATTATTAGATTATATGGAAATGTTATTAGAAACAGCTTCTCCAGAGGAAATTGAAACTTTCACAGAACAAGTATGTACTTGAATTTCAAATTTTAATATTATTTATCCTCTTTGTTTGACTAATTTACGTTGTGATTTCAGATAATTGTTCATGGGAAACATATATATAGAAACTGTAAAGAGGAAATGGATAAATTAATGGTTATATCAAGGCAAATATTAATCGAAAAAGATTTGCCTCTTGTATCTCGTCAAATGTTATTATACGCGATAGACTTGGTCAATCACAACTTTGAACCACTTCCTAAGAATTTACAAGAATTTTATGAACTACGACTAGACAAAAATTTTATACAAAATAGTATACCTGTTTTATGCCTTGGTAATGACAAGTAATATTTAACACAAAGATAGTAAAAAATATACTTAAATGACCTGAAAGGAAAATTTTGTGTAGTTGTATTTGATACAAATTGAACTGCGTAGAGGAAGTTTAAGAGAAATTCGAGGTTCGAATGCGGAAGATCTTGATCGGAATAGAATACTCAATATGAGATACGGTTTTAAATGAAGGAATTATACAAAATTCCATTTTAAATTTACAAGGCACGATACAGTGAATTATAATACATTTACCAAAACAAATAACAGTTACACAAGTATTTAAATATAATGACAGTTTACACACAACAAAAATAAGAAAATAAAGTAGATTTAGCTATTAAATATTAATAGACTCTTCTTTATTATCAAACTTCACACAACCTCATTTTATATGTCAATAATTGTATAAGATTTAAGGTAGATTATTAATGAATGGTGTACAGTGCTGAACATAGGTATTGGCACAGTATTAAAAATTTACACGGAAATACATGTTTTAAGACCCCCTGATCATGTTTTAACTATTGACAAAAAAGAAATTATTTTCATTATTCCTATAAATGAACATATGTATATACAGGGTGTTCAACCACCACTTGGAAAAATTTTAATGGGAGATTCTAGAGGCCAAAATAAGACGAAAATCTAGGATACTAATTTGTTGATTGAGACTTCGTTAAAAAGTTATAGAAACATTTCCGACCACACAGTATATTTTCGGTAAATTTTTTTCTCGAAAGTACGTAGGATTTCGGGGGTATGTCTATCGACTAAAAATGATTGTAATTGACCCCCGTAACTGAAAATAATTTTTCCAGAATCGATTTTCCGAAGTTGCGTGAAGTGCTGACCTATCGTAACATGTAGCTCGTGCGGTAGGGCTTTCCCCTCCACTCTGTTAGACTCTAAGGTAGTTCGTCGTTACTAGTTTCGCGGCGAAAGTGTGATGGACATTCGTGGGAATTTTGGTCATGCGCACTGGAGCGCATGATCACTGCCGTATACACTTAACTAGAATTTAGGGTACCGTTGGATCCCAGTAAGGAACAAAATTTAAGGAAGTTACAGGGAAAGAGACAAAAACAAACAATTTTCTCTTAATCTACATGAGTATAGCTAGAGAAATATGTAGGGGATCTTCGATAAGTTAATTTTTGTGTGATTGGCGAGCATTTGAGGTAGAAAGTTCAATTTTGTACAAAACATGGGAATTCCCAACATGCACCTCTTTTTGCACTAAAGATACATCTATGGTAGCGGATGACAGATAGCTATGAATCAGTTTACGTATGCGCAGAAAGGAATCCCACGAGGAAAAATTCCCACGAATGTCCATCACTGGTTTCGTCGTCGATGCACTCAATTATGTTATCGGTCACACTGGTTATGCGGAGCTCGTAGTTCCGCATATACCTCATTTTGATACATATAACCAATGTTTTACATACTTTATTTAAATGACATATAGATAAATGTACGTATTTAATAATGATAATCTGTTGATTGAATCGAAAATTCATTATAAAGTTTAAAAAACATTATCTAGTATTTCATTTGCGTATCAACTAGAAGTCTACTGACAAGACGAAGAGAATGCATTAATGTGCCATTTTCTTAATGTGTAGAATTAATTGATTTCTGTGCATAAGGAGAGTATATGTATATGCTAAGTGAGGTTAGACACACCAAATAAGTAAACGAAGTTTTAGTCTTTTAAAGTACAAAATAAAAACACCAGGTATGAATTATAAATATTAAACTATTGATGTATATATTAGTAATGTGATTGAAATATTATCGATATTTTATTGTTTTCATTCATTGCATTATTAAGAGTTGAGATAGATTAATATATCAAATATAAACAATTCAGTAAAGAACCAATATAGTTTAAAAGACAATATTTAGTACAAATTTTGTATTGTGTATTACGTTTTTTACTTGTTAATTTTTTCAATTTTTTAGAACAATGGGAGAACGTAAAGGAACAAATTTGTATTACCCACCGGATTACGATCCTCGTGTCGGTGGACTCAATAAATTTCTTGGTACCCATGCGTTACGTGAGAGAGCACGTAAACTCCACATGGGTATCCTTATTATTAGATTTGAGATGCCATATAATATATGGTGCGAAGGATGCGGCAATCACATAGGAATGGGTGTTCGTTACAATGCAGAAAAGAAAAAAATTGGGATGTATTATAGCACGCCCTTATATCAGTTTCGCATGAAGTGTCATCTTTGTGATAATCATTTTGAAATAAAAACTGATCCAGCTGTAAGATATTTTGTATAAAATATTCACAACTTAAAGTTATACAGGTTCTAATGAAAATATTTTGTTTCTAGAATTTAGACTACGTGATAGTAAGTGGTGCAAAACGGCAAGAAAATCGGTGGGATCCTAAAGAAAATGAACAAGTTGTACCAGAAACAAAAGAAGTATCGTGTAGACTTTATGATGATGCAATGTATAAATTGGAACATGGTATAGAAGATAAAAAAGTAGCAAAGTCGCGTGATTCTTTGTTGGAAAATGCAATAGCATTGAAAGAAGCTACATGGAAAGATGATTATACTTCAAATTGTGCACTGCGCTCTGCATTTAGGGTATGATAACTGTTAAATATACTAATTTTTCAGTGCCATTATAACTGTTATCAAAGTTTTAACGATTATTTACTGTTAAATTGTTTACATTCTAGACTAGGAAAAAGGAATTACAGAAAAGGCAAGGTATTGATCATATGTTACTTACAAAAAGTGGTTTAAATATTGATTTAGTGAATGAACATGAAGATGATGTGAAGTTGGCAAAGTTACTAATGCATAAAAAAGGTAATATAAATAACGTACTCTTTTAAAAATTAGCATTCAGAAGTTGACTTTTGTTGATCAAAATTATCACAATATTTATTTTATATATTTTAGGAGAACAAAAAAGTAGGCACAATCCTTTGAAACGATTGGTTTCTATTGTGCGTTCTAGAAATGAATTAAAAAAAGCATCATATCCTGCGTTAAGTAGTGATGTCAAGATACAGAAAGATCAAACACCAAAACTTCCAGAGTTGAAGCCAAAACATACATCAAGAACAGTTACCAGTACATCGCTAGTTACTTATGATAGTTCTGATTCGGATAATGATTCATAGTATTCTTTATTTATAAAATATGTAATATATTGTAAATTGTGTGTGTAATTAATACAATTTCTACTATTTTGTTTATTAAACATGTACTATATTTATATATAATAATTAGAAATTAGTAGTGATGTAGCAGGCAGATGTAATTCCTTGTTACATACAGACATAGTGTGTTTAACATAAGTTGCTTCTTTAATCCTTTGTTTTCTCCACTTACAATGATGCATTCCATGTAATATACAATTTAATAATTTTAAAATAACATTTTTTAATAGCTGAATATTCCAAATTTTGACCAATCATTTTCATTCCACTTAATCCGTGTTAGAGGATCCTCTTCCTTCAACATAGTATAATCTTCGTTGTTCTTCATTTCAACTATTTTACTGCCTTTAAGAAATGAGTTTTGTACATGTTGCATTTATATTATTATTTTGATACATATACAAATCGTAACATCGTTTATTACAATACCTGTTGGATTACTTTTATGAAATTATTTAAATTTATTATTGACTCGAATTAGTAAAATTTACTTAAAAATTGAGGACTTTGCTGTACGAGTAAATTTCAAATTGTAATAATCTGTCTTTAAAAAATTTATATAATTAATATTATTTAAATAATGTTGCAAGGCAATTATTGGCTATATCCTATTTTTTATGAAGAAATTAATTATAATATCTACTTAGTTTAAACAAAAATATATTATTACATTTTACAGAATTCAATTTTTTATTCTATTGTGGTATATTAGAAAATCAATAATTAAACTTTAGCATCGAATTTAATAATGAGTTAAAGGTTACTAAATGGTAGAAATCTTTATTATAATAATAAATTTTTTTTTCATCTTTTTCATTTATATTATTTTGTTTTCATTCTGGGAAGACTTCTATAAGCTTATTTTTTAAAGACATTTTGCATTATTTTATGAATTACATTCTAAGTGCAAAAGTTTGTTATATTTATCAGAAAGTACTTCATATTTGTATATTTATAAACTATCTTATTTCTATACAATTTTGCAATGTTTTTATTTATACATCGATAATAGGTTGCTGTTCCATAATTGCGGTAGTTGTAGAAACCAATCTCTTCTTTACTACATGTATCTTTTTATTTGAAAGGCAAATGATGTAGCAATGGTCAGGATATGTTATGGATATTTTATCAAATGCCTCGTTGTTGGGAAATCCTTTAGAATCGATTTTATTAGTCAGTGTGACTAAACCCACAATAATGTTTGCAATTTTTTCATCATTTTCTAATTCACCACCAGACTGAAAGGATACAGCATCATTTATTTTACTACTCTAATTAACACGTCAGATTTAGAAAGCATCCACCAATCTATGCAATCATTTCTGTTAGTGTCGTATAAAGCAAAATTACCGTTAATACAGCCCCATCCTCTGTTAAAATCAAATATCCAATTTGATCTGGGATACGTTCCAATAAGAGCATGTTTTATCTATGAATACAAAAAATCAGGGATCAAATATATCTTCTGTTATTTTTAGTATTTTTAAAGAAACGGCTACATATGCATGTGCCTGCGTACTAACCTGTTCGAAGAAAATTGAAACGACGAATGCGTTAAACGTAACAAGTGTTACGGATTTACATACAATCAACGAATAATGAAGGGAGTTGAATAATTCGAGTAAAGTTCATAATTTAATCTCGTTGAGAGTGAAACAAAGTGAAGACAGTCATCAAACTGTCATAACAATGAACTTATTTTCTGTTTGCGTGGAGGCTCTGCTGATTCTTTAATGTCGGCAATACAGGAATTTTTCTCGTGAATTGCGATATCATCAAGTGTATTCAAATGAAAGATCTACGAATTTATTGAAAACAGAGAATCGTTATTACATAAGAATCCGTAAGAGATACTATTTTGTATTTTTAAATTTTACTGTCTGAATAAATTGTTTGACCCGTAAAAAATATATTTTTTTTTACGACAAAATTCTTTTTTTTATGCAAATGTAGTTATCAGATAATTCTTATGAGTGGCAACCATCTATTTTGAAAATTATAAAATATCGTACAAATGTTTATATTTTTTATGAGATGTGTTTGAAATTTTAATGATTATCTGAAATATCTTTTCACGTTTTATTTAAATGTAACGAAAAATGTCCTTTATACTGTGCATTTTAAAATCTGGTAATGACGCAATATATCCTACGAAATTGCAAGCTCTGTAACGTAAAAAAAAAATTTTCTTATTATTCCTAATGGTATCCAAGAAAGTTCATTCCTTTTGCAAGACATCGTAAAAACTCATTGCATCTATACCAAAGGGATATAAGTATTGCGCAGGGCCGCTATCAGCAAATGTTACGCATGCGCAATGCCGTCCCAGTGGTTCTCTGCGTCAGCCTTGCTGCGGTATCAGATACGCTGTCATTCGTTGCGCGACTTTCGGGCGCGCTAGTTGTTTCCTTATCGTGGTACATTTGCATGTATACGCGTTTTCGCCACGGCGGGACCACGTGGTTTCCGGTACACGAACGGCAGTTTCGGGGAAACGATCCATCCTTCGCGTTTCCATCGAAATTTGTCCGTCATGCGGCCGAGAGTCGTTCGTGTAACGAGCTTTCTCGACTTGGAGATGTTACTCTCCGTTGTCATGGTTACGACGCGCGTGTAACCAAAGACTTTTTCTCTGTTTGAATTCATACGATGTCGTTGTTCGACTACGTCGTTCTCAATAAAGTTTCGTTAACAGTGTGCGTTTCGATAAAAGCTGTTGATAGTTTTGTTAACGGTGCGGTTTTCGATAAACGCTGTTTTAGTGCGCGAACGTATCGTGTTCCGAGAAAGTGCGAAATGTGACTGAATTGTTCTTGCTGATCTGTCGTTGCGATCCGGCCGCTGAAGTGACGCTTCACGTTACTATGTCCAGAAGGAAGCAGGCAAAGCCACGATCTCTCAAACGTGAGTACGCAACATTTTTTTTTCGTTATTAGATGTGCAACGAGTAGACGGTGTTGAAGTTTCGAAATTCAGGACAATTATGCAAAAGTTTTTATGCGTGGCAGCTGTTTTTTGTTTCTTTTATTTCGTACCTGTTTATGAATTCGTTGCTGACGATTACAACACGTGTAAACGTATTTGAAATTTATCGAGGCCTTGAGATCAAGGCTGTGCAAAAACAATGCCGCTGGAAAAGTATGGTTTTCGTAGATGCATACAAATATTGTTTCGTTCTTATCACGAGGAAGTTTAATGTAAACGTTGGTTTTGAAACAATTAAAATGCACGATACAAATGGAGTTTAAGAAAGGGTCACATGATACGCCTAGGAGGTTATGAAAGATGTCGCTATGAGAAAATTTAAATATCCAATGTTTTAAAATTACTATTTATGACTGATTTAATACTTTTTTAAAATTATCAATTAAACAATCACTTATTTAAATGAGTTTATATTTAGAAAGATATTCTATAATACGAACATCTTAACATTAGAACTACCGACAATTATAGTGTGTTTATTTGGACCAAAGAAATTGAAACGATAGATACGCGAAGAAATATATAATGCAATGGAAATAAGTGTTTATATATTCTCTTATAGAAAATTACGATAAATTTTCAAAAATTCAGTCGAGTAAATTTTTTACAAGTTTCATTAGAAATTACGAATGGGTCATTTTGACTGGTTTGGTAGTTCTAGTGTTAATACGCTGTATTATTATTAGTGTCCATTATTTCAAAGAATGAAATTGAATTCAGTGCATCAAAATGTTGGAAAAGGTTCATACGAATGTAAGGTGCTGTAAGTATAGGAATATCACAATAAGTATACGAGATAAAACTTTAAATTTGAACAAACATAAGAAGTTGAAAAGATGATATAATAATTGAAACAGTGAAATCACGTACACGTGACAGCGGCCGTCAGAGATTTACATGTATTCGGTTCGGGAAAATTTTTAGAATAATTTAATGCAAACTTTAATTTTGCATTAAAATGAATTTTATTTATTTAAATTTAATTAATTGAGGAAAATGATTTTTTCAATTACTGCGAATTTCTAAGCTAAAATTCATTCAAAGGTAATTGTGTAATATTGAATTTGTTTTTTTCATCAGCTATAACGTTATAAAGTCAAAAACTACATAGTACTATTTAAAAAAGTCAAGATGACCCGAGTTTTTGAGCTTGCACTTTGTTTTCTCCTCGAACTACCCATTAATTTATATTCCAAATATCATTCTTGTCAGGTTAGTGTAAATGAAAATTAATAAATTAGGATGAACACTCTGTATATACATATACTATTGGGAATAGTACACCTGGTGCTATCTTTTTGGTTGGCAGTGTAACCGAAACATCTGAAATATGGTATTCAGCGAAACTCGAGATTTTCGAAATTTTTAACATCCCTGGGAACAATATAAACTTTCGAGATTTCGTCTTGCGCTCGAATGAAATTCTCGTTTAGCCTTGACTCGATATTTTCGAGGTTTTGCACGCCCCGTTGCTCGAACTTTTTTAATATTGGCGAACTGTCGCACAGTGGGCAATTTAAACGATCTAGATGGACAAATTTCTTAAGAAACATGTACATGAATTTTTTGTCACTATCTGTTTTTAATACATATTTACGGTTTTTAACGATAATATAAACGCATCGTAATATAACAATAATAATAATAATAATAATAGTTATGGTGATGATGATGATATAGGATTTCGAAATTCTATTTCTGTTTTTAACCATTCCGCATTGTTATACAAGAACCTCTCTTTCGTGCGGTTACATCTTTTCCATCTTTCAGAAAGTTTATAACAAAAATTTATAATTTTATTTCTAACAATTTTCAATATTCTTTCTTCAGCATTTTCGACATCAAAATAATTAACAATGTATGAATGCAGTTTCATGTTTATGGCGTCGCCTCCCATGCTCGCCACCAGAGGGGTTCGCACTCTCACAAGCGCTCGACCGACCCCTCGGTTGCTATATACATTATGTAAAATAAGTTCCCGGAATTTCTCACTTTCAAATCCCACAATGCATGTATCGAAACAAATTTTTGTGTGTAAGTAGGCAATATTGTATTCAATCGTTACGCTAAATTTGATCGCAATATGACAACCAGTGTGTTTGTTGCGTCGCGAAACATGTCGTTCCATTTATAATGGCAATTCAGCGTTTACATTGACGCTACAAGCCATTAGCTAAATGTATTTAGTGTCAATGTAAACTAAATCACATAATAACCGCCATAAAGGGCCCGCTCCAGCGACCTCGCGACTGGTCCTCACCGTTGGGCCAGGGTTTTTCCCGACACCTGGGACGCGCGGTCCACCCTCGCGAACACGAAATGCAAGAAGTATCAGCGTACCAATCCCGAACGAAAAGGGTTCTGATTGGATGCGGCTGGCTTCTTGCATTAGGATATAAGGCGCGAGATTTAGCATACAAGAGACACAAATTACAAAATGTCGAAACATCACACACAACGCCGTACGAACGAGAGAGGGTCCATGTCCAAGAGAAATACAGTCCACTACAACAAACCAACGCCTTGCATATCAACAGACGTGCAAGAAGAGCTCTCGACGTGCAACACATTGCAAGAGCTCTCTACAGTATTCACGGCAGTTATTTACACTAGTCGATCTCGAGTGTGCTCTGCGATTTTTGCGATGGAAAGAACTGTCGAGCAAAGAATTTACTTTAAATTTTGCGTTTCTAACGAAATTTCTTGTGCCGAAGCGTTAAAAATATTACAGAAAGCCTATGGTAAGTGGTGCCTATAAAAAACGCAAACATACAAATGGTACAAGGCATTTAAAGAGGGCCAAGAAGAAGTGTAAGATTTGCCGCGTGCCGGCAGATCGTCAATGATTTCGACCGACGAAAACATCGAAAAGATAAAAAAAATGGTCATCGATAATCGTCGCTTGAGTGTTAGAGAGGTGGCTCAAGAAGTGGCTGAATTTTCTACAAAATGAACGTTGAAAAACAGTTGCTGAAGACATGATTTCACGAGCTTCTAGTGACTTTACCTTCATGAAACGTATCATAACCGGTGATGAAACATGGGTTTATGGGTACGATATGCAAACAAGTCAACAATCTTCGGAATATCGCTTAGAAAATGAACCAAACGGAATTCCTTCCAAATGGACAAACAGTAAGTAAAGAATATTATTTGAGCGTCATGAGACGCTTGCGTGAAAATATTCGTCCGAAACGGCAAGATGTGTGGAAAAACAATTCTTGGATCCTGCAGCACAATAATGCTCCGTCGCACACATCGATCTTGGTACGCGAATTTTTGGCCAACAATTCAACAAATGTAATCGAACAAGCACCGTATTCACCAGATATGGCCCCCTGTGACTTTTTCTTATTTCCGAAACTCAAATTACCCCTTTGGGGAAGACATTTTGAGTCGATAGAGGTCATAAAAGAAAATTCGCAGAAGGAGCTGAAGATGCTACCTTCTTCAGCGTTTAAAAAGTGTTTTGAAGACTGGGAGAAGCGTTGGTGTATGCGCATTGCTTCTGATGGGGCCCACTTTGAAGACGACGAAATAAATTTGGATGATTACGTAAGCAATCTGAGTTTTATTTACAAATTCCGGGTACTTATTTTACATAATGTATATATGTATATTCCTCGAACAACTTCCCAACATCCCAGTCGTCTAAGGCAGAGCCTGCTAGAAAGCCTTACTGACGAGTCCCCTCTTTTCCTTTTCAGTCCTCCTACGATTCCCACAAGTTCCTAACTGCAGCGACGCAGCGCTACATGTTCATATCTCGAAGAGAGTATAGTCCGGGCCACGATATAGCGAGGTCGTAAACTCGAGTCGGTGTCAAAGTTTACACGTTTCAGCTCCCAAAACAAGTGAATTGACAGAAATATGAGCAGCTAAGGACCTTAGACCGTAGTCAGGGCCGTACGAAGAAATGTTTTATCTAATGTCGCCACTTTTAGAGGTATCGTAACAGGTAAAGGTCTTACTTAACGGTCTTCAAGTCTTGAATATCTTAATTTATGCTTATAATATATGCACGTATAAAATGAAAAAAGGTAGTGCAGTTACGGACACAAAAAGACATTCAGAAAGGCACTCTCAAGCAAGATGTAATGTACGGCCCTAAGTGCTACAGCAGTAGTCGGTCCCAAACCTCAAGAGTTTAGTTTACGATCTCGTTATATTGTGGCCCGGACTATACAACATAGCTTCCTGAAAATACATATAAAAGCTACAGGAACAGGTTGGGGCAACCAAATTTTGGCCATATTAGTACATCAATATATGTTCCTTAAAGTAATTAAAGAATTATTAAAGAATAAAACGGAAATCAAATTGGTACACTTAATTAAATTAAAAATTTTACAAAATTTTCTAACATGCTAAAGATATCTCCTTTAATAGCATGTACTGATGTAATAAATACAAACTAATAAACGTATAACAAACTAGATACTACCTTTTCTATTAACCATAGCAAAAGTTATCACAGAACACAAAAGACATTTAATATTTGATAAATGTATAATAGTTTCTGGCTTAAATAACCTAGCGGCATAAAAAAATTGTCCGTATAATATGAATGAATACAATGTTATTTTACCTAGCAATCAAACGATTTTCATGAAGTTAGGCATTTTACAGTATGTATGAAATAAATTTATAGGATTTGGGGCTGCTTCGATAACATGAATATTTTCATTTTGTCCACCCGGATCTATGAAATTAGCCACTGTGTGTCGTGATTCTGTACCGCTGTGTATTGCTCGCCGAGTCGAATTCAATGTCACCATTTTGTTCGGATGTAGCGCGTGCCGCGAGAGTCGATTAGCGTGATCCGCCCCTCCGTACTCCGCAAATGAAAGGCCTCGAATCCTTCTGTGTACATCGCATTCGATTAGTTTCTTGCCAGGGCACAGGTGTCCGCGAAGGAGGGAAAAAAGAGGGAAGTTGTTGGTGTGGTGGCGAGAGGGTGGGGACGGAAGAAGGTGACAACATTGCGTTACAATAGGGAGAACACAAAGGCGCAAGCGTTGCCCTCGGTCGACGACGATTCGAACGGGACTCTCGAGCATACGTGTTCCGGGATAATCGGGATAACGAGAGAGACGGATAACCCGTGGTTCGTTGTCGCGAGACGGAGAGAGAGGTTCGCGCGACCGTAGGGTGAGGAAAGAGGAACAGGAAATGAACGTAATAGGGTAAAATCGAGACAGAGTATAACAGAGTTGGTTAAACTTTATTCACGATTAACGAATAAAAATTTTAGGGGATAATGGTACACATTGGATGAGACAATTATCGAAAAACTTTGAATTTTTCTATAATAAAATTGTATCTATAGCAATGTTTGGATAACTACGAGTCATTTTTGATTGGATAAGTGAACTGGTGGTCATTTCTACTACCGAGAGGGGCCCTTGACACTCCAAAGATGAAACTTTTTATTTTTCTTTTTAATGAAACTTTTATCAATGTATTTGCGAGAGTTTCCCGATTGTGCCGGAGTCATTTCTGACCCACACCGATATTTCACTAATATACAGATATATACAACTATCTCTTAGTACTTACCCATATACTTGGTACTGTATCCGTGCCTTGAAGAAAGCGACGAGTCAGAAGTGACTCCGGCACAGTACTCGAAGGGTTAAGTACGCAAATACGATCCAAATTATATCGTGTTTGGTCTTATTTTAATCATAAAAACCTCACAAATATATTAGCGAAGGTCTCATTAACAAATAGTAAAAAATAAATCATTTTCACAGTGTGTTATTTTTATTTATCCTTCGTTCGCTGTCCTTTTCTACGTTCCGCAAGATACAAAGCCGAACGTCACAACGCGGCTTGTGCCTTTTTGTGAACTGAAAACCCATGCTTTTGTAACTGCGGGACTACAGCTATCCGAGATTTGTTGTACTTGTTCTGAAACTCTCAACTTTAAGAGCTTGTATTTTTTCAACAATTTCGATAACAGCAATCGATGATTTAAACTCCTCTTTCTCGCACGGACTGCAACATATTTCAATTCGAACAAAATCCCTGACATCGAGCACAAAAGTGATCGATTTGACGTAGAATGAGCCGAACACGACTTTAGCATTCGATGCATCATCCGAGTCGACGGAATGGTAAAGAATATTTCATGCAACGTGTGCATTTTTCACTAATATTTTTACACGTATCTATCTAATACATACGTATGTATATTTACAGAAATACGTCTGTTTCGTTTCGTCTGTGGTATTTTTTATTCGTTTTCATTTAAACTATTATTGACATATACCTTTATCCAATTTTAGCGAATAACACTATTCATAGAAGCTCATATTTCTTTGTTTTACTGAAACATTTCGTTGACTGTTTAAAAAATGGTAATGATTTGAAGCTATAGAGGAAAAGGTAGGATTATGAGATAGGGTAGAATTATGAGATATTAAAGTTTTGAGCCATACGCAGTATTGACATATACAGGGTATTCAGACACCCCTGGGAAAAATTTTAATGGGGGATTCTGGAGGCCAAAATAAGACCAAAATCAAAAATACCAATTTGTTGATGGAGGCTTTGTTAAAAAGTTATTAACGTTTAAAGTTCCGCCCGTACTCAATTTTTCGCTAAAAAATGCGCAGGATTTCGGGGGTATATCTATTCATCAAAAATGATTGGAATCGACCCTCGCAACCGAAAATAATTTTTCCAGAACGATTTGAAATTTTTTTTTCCGTCGAAAAAGGACAATGTTAAGTCATAGAGGGGTTTACTGACCCAAGAGCGTACAGCCTATGCTATACACCGTTGGAAAGGTCTCGCCAAGGCGAATCGACTGATACCGTTTTTAACTTCGATATCAGATGGGATCATGTCGAAAAATGGCCTCAAAATTCGAGATTTTGCGGTTTTGAACAAAAGAATCCGGTCGTAAAAGCCCATCCGGCCCGAGGGACCTCGGGTAGGCACCTGAGGGAAAACCGAGCGGTGTAAGCGATACTCTAGCAGATTGGGACGGCAAATGTGCCCCACCACCTTCATTTCAGTGCCGTGTTGGGCCTGCGTTTGCCGCATGGGCCCCGTTCGAAATGCCCAGGGCGAAATCGCCAATGGATCAGTTGTTTTTCATGAACATAATATATTCATGATAGACGATTCGCAGGTATGAGTTGGGAATGTGCAGGTTAGTATTCAGTATTCACATCATTATGTTTCGTTCAATCAATAAAATGTCACTCCATTCACTATTGTAAGTGACGCATTAGTCTGAATTACATTTAAAACAGTAAGATATACATTGTACCCTTCGTTACAATGTAAAGCGAGTTAGCGTTAACACTGGCGAGAGGGTGATGTAGCGGCCGGCGACAGGTAAGAAAGAGACTTCCTCGCCGCCGGGCCGAGCGACAAGGATGAGTGTGAAAAACAATTGAATGCGCGAATGTATGTATGTGAGTGAATGTGTGGCCGCATGGGCCCAGTCTAGAGCGAACCATCGCAGCGCATAGTACAATAAAATATTTCCTAAATCTAAACGGCAGTTTTATTTCCGCGATCCCATAAGTGGTGACCCCGACGTGATAGCGTGCAAAAGTGAAGTGCAAGCGCGTCGCAAAACAGAAAAACTATGGAATCGACGGATGGAACAGTCGGAATCGCAAAAGTTGCGGTACGCGTACCACCCTTTTTTTCAACGAATCCGAAATTGTGGTTCGCACAACTCGAAGCGCAATTTAATTTAAACGGCATCACGATAGACAGTACCAAGTACTGGTACGTGGTGTCCAGCCTCGAAAGCAGGTACGCAGAAGAAGTTGTCGACGTAATTACGAACCCTCCAGCCGAAGGAAAGTATGATACGTTGAAGACAGAACTGATCGCGCGTTTGTCCACCTCGCAGGAGCGTAAGACGAAACAACTTCTAGAATTGGAGGAAATAAGTGACCGAACACCATCACAATTTCTACGTCATTTACGTAGTCTGGCCGGTACAGAGGTCCCGGACACATTGCTGCGAACTCTCTGGTCAGGACGTCTTCCAGCAAACATGCAGACAATTCTTGCTACTCAAACGGATACTCCTCTGGACAAAGTAGCAGTTTTAGCCGATCGAGTGTACGAGGCGACACAGACGCAACGCGTAGCAAGCGTCGAAACAAATTTCGATTTTGTCGCTCTCAAAAAGGAGTTGCACGAAATCCGACAGCGGCTGGATCAATCACGGCTGAGAGAACGATCGCGTACACGTCATACTAGAAGCCGTTCACGCAGTGCAAGATACGATCCAAATTGCGGACTGTGCTGGTATCATTGGCGATTCAAGCAGAGATCGACCAAGTGCGTTACACCTTGTAATTGGCAGCAGGGAAACGACAATCCCCGTCACTAATCGCGGCAATAGATGACGGACCAGAAGGACGCCGCCTTTTTGTGACCGACACAAAAACAAGGATCGCGTTTCTGGTTGACACCGGGGCAGACTTGTGTGTGTTTCCGCGATCGCGAGTGTCTGGCAGACGAGCGAAGTGTACATACCAACTGTACGCAGCAAATGGGACAGTCATATCGACGTACGGTACAATAACATTGTCGTTAGACTTGCGATTACGACGAAATTTTATGTGGAACTTTGTGATAGCAGACGTGGACTATCCTATAATTGGTGTGGACTTTTTGGTTTATTACGGACTATTAGTGGATGTGCGAAATCGGTGCCTTGTGGACAATGTAACGTCGTTGACGGCGCCTGGAAGACAAGCCAAAGAAGCCGTGAACACGATTCGGACAATCAGTGGAGAGTCGCAATATCATCGTTTACTCGCCGAATTTCCCGATTTATGCCGTCCGGCGGGAGTGGAACGCACAATTAAACACAATGTGCAACATCATGTCACCACAACGCCAGGACCGCCTGTTTTTTGTCGACCACGACGCCTAGCATCGGATCGTTTTAAAGCAGTTAAAATGGAATTCCAGGAAATGCTTCAACAAGGTACGGTAAGACCGTCGAAGAGCCCATGGGCATCCGCTTTACATGTAGTCCCAAAGAAGGACAAAGGCCTTCGCCCGTGCGGAGATTACCGAGCCCTCAACGCACGAACCGTGCCGGACAGGTATCCAGTACCACATATTGAAGACTTTACGCAAACTTTAGCAGGTAAGACGATCTTCTCCACAATAGACCTGGTCAGAGCATATCATCAGATCCCTGTCGCAGAAGAGGATATAGAAAAAACAGCCGTGACAACACCCTTTGCGCAAACCTTTCAGCGTTTCATCGATGAGGTGATAAGGGATCTCGACTTCACATACGCCTACATCGACGATTTGTTAATCGCGTCAGCAAATGAAGACGAACATGTACAGCATCTTAAGACATTATTTACGCGTCTGAGTGAGTATGGCATCGTGATAAATTCAGCGAAGTGCATGTTTGGACAAGGCGAAGTGCGTTTTCTCGGATACCAGGTTAATGAGTGCGGTATTCGGCCAGTTAAAGATAGAGTCGAGGCAATAACGGAATTTCCGCGACCTAATACTATTAAACAATTAAGGCGTTTTTTAGGAATGGCAAATTTCTATCGAAGATTTATTCCGCGAGCCGCCGCACTACAGCAGCCGTTAAACCGTTTATTAGAAGGTTCAAAGAAAGGAGACGCTCCGGTAGAATGGACTAGCGAAACAGAAACCGCGTTTAATAGCTTAAAATCCGGTCTCGCGAATGCCGTATTGTTAGTACATCCGAAAGACAATGCGCCGATTTCTGTAACGGTCGACGCTTCGGATGTTGAAATCTTTAACAGCCTCTCAGCGTAAGTACAGCGCGTATGATAGAGAATTGTATGCTGCTTACGCTGCGGTAAAGCGATTCAGACATTCCGTAGAAGGGCGTGATTTCACTATATTTACTGACCATAAACCTTTAGTATTTGCGTTTCAACAAAAACCCGAAAAATGTTCACCGCGACAATTCCGATATTTAGATTTTATTGCACAGTTTACTAGTAAAATTTCTCATATTAGCGGAAAAGATAACATTGTTGCCGATGCGTTGTCGCGTATAGAAGCCATAAAATCAGCGGTCACGTACGACGAGTTAGTCGCAGCACAAAAGGATGACGAAGAATTAAAGGAGCTCTTGGCATCCAACACACACGCACTTCAGCTACGGAAGATAACATTGTCCGAAAGAAGAGACGAAATATATTGCGATATCTTAACAAACACTGCACGGCCATACGTTCCAAACAAATTAAGACGCAGAGTGTTCGACAGCCTCCACGGATTCTCACATCCCGGAGTACGAGCTACTCAGAAGAATATTATACAAAAATACGTCTGGCCGGGAATAAGAAAGGATTGTGCAAACTGGGTAAAAACTTGTATTCCTTGTCAGAGATCCAAAATAACAAGACATGTATCTACAACACCCGGAGATTTTGTGAACGCAAGTGAGCGATTCGAGCATGTTCATGTGGACATAGTCGGACCATTACCGATTTCCCTGGGCTATAGATATTGTTTAACGTGTGTGGATTGATACACACGTTGGCCGGAAGCAATACCCATAGAAGAGATAACCGCCGAAAGAGTGGCAAGATCCTTGCTCGAAGGATGGATTGCAAGATATGGAGTCCCTCGAACAATCACCTCTGATAAGGGACGACAATTCGAATCTCACCTCTTTAAGGAACTCAACCGCCTAATAGGTGCGACTCATATTACAACTACAGCTTACCATCCTGCGGCAAATGGTATGGTGGAAAGATTTCATAGGCAGCTGAAGGCCGCGATCAAATGCCACGAAACAGAAGCGTGGGCAGAAATTTTGCCGGTGGTACTTTTGGGAATTAAGATGTCGTGGAAGGAAGATTTAGGCGCGACACCATCAGAATTAGTTTATGGAACGAGTATTAGATTACCAGGCGAATTTTTTAAAACAGAATCTACAATAGATACGGCAACATTTATAATTCATCTAAAGAATCAAATGAAACAGATACATACAACCCGTTCCAGCAAGCAGACATGGTACACGAAACGTTTTTGTATACAGGGTGTTCGGCCACCTCTAGCAAAAATTTTAATGAGCGATAGTAGAGGCCAAAATAAGACGAAAATCAAGAATACTAATTTGTTGACGGAAGCTTCGTTAAAAAGTTATTAACAATTAAATTCAAAAATTTCAAATCGTTCTGGAAAAATTATTTTCGGTTGCGGGGGTCAACTACAATCATTTTTGGTGAGTACACATACCTCCGAAATCCTATCTACTTTCGAGAAAAAAAATCGAGTAGGTGCTGAAATTTTTCGGCGACAAAAAATTTTTCAAATCGTTCTAAAAAAATTATTTTCGGTTGCGGGGATCAATTACAATCATTTTTTATCATTACACATACCTCCGAAATTGTACGCACTTTCGAGAAAAAAATTCCTTACTGAAAATCCAATTAGGTGCCTAAATTTTTCAACGGAGAAAAAAAATTGCAAATCGTTGTGGAAAAATTATTTTCGGTTGCGGGGGTCAATTACAATCAGTTTTTGTCATTAGACATACCCACGAAATCCTGCCCACTTTCGAGAAAAAAAATAGAGAAGATGTGAAATTATTCGAGAAAATTAAAAAATTGCAAATCGTTGTGGAAAAATTATTTTCGGTTGTAGGGTTCAATTACAGTCATTTTTGGTGAATAGACATACCCCCGAAATCTTGCGCATTTTCGAGAAAAAAATTCAGTAAGGGCGGCACTTTAAACGTTAATAACTTTTTAACGAAGCTTCCATCAACAAATTGGTATTCTTGATTTTCGTCTTATTTTGGCCTTACTATCGCTCATTAAAATTTTTGCTAGAGGTGGCCGAACACCCTGTATAAGGAATTAGGTACGACCCCATACGTTTTTCTTCGACACGACGCTACAAAAAGACCTTTCCAGCTGGTATACGATGGCCCATATAGAGTTTTGGAGCGAAACGCTAAAACATTTAAATTAGAAATAAATCGTAAACCGACAGTAGTATCAATCGACCGTTTAAAGCCAGCTCATATTCTGAACGAAGATTTGCCGGAAAATCAATACACTCAGTCTCAGTCCATTGTACATTATCATCAAAGTAGCAATCGTATTGTAAATTCCGAACAATTAAATACACAAAACCGAGAACAGCGATATAATCTACGAAGACAAGTTAGATTTCCAGACCGTTTTCAAGCCGGATTCAGTTAATAATAGTAGTCGTAACACAATGTGTAAAATTTAACATTTAAAACAGTAAGATATACATTGTACCCTTCGTTACAATGTAAAGCGAGTTAGCGTTAACACTGGCGAGAGGGTGATGTAGCGGCCGGCGACAGGTAAGAAAGAGACTTCCTCGCCGCCGGGCCGAGCGACAAGGATGAGTGTGAAAAACAATTGAATGCGCGAATGTATGTATGTGAGTGAATGTGTGGCCGCATGGGCCCAGTCTAGAGCGAACCATCGCAGCGCATAGTACAATAAAATATTTCCTAAATCTAAACGGCAGTTTTATTTCCGCGATCCCATAAGATATACAAAAACTGTCGCAAGGTAAAATTAAACGGCATCGTATTATGCACAAACTGAATATAATTCTATTCATTTTTATACAATTGATGCAACTGTATCCTTTTTTTAAATGGAACTCTATAATTTTGATCGCACTATTCAATGCAGTTTTTTAATCTCCACAAAAAAAAGGTATTGATACTTGTGTCTTAAATCTAATAATTGAAGAGTTATAATACTCTAAATTTACTAAATTTTATTAACAAAAAATGAGAAACGGAGAAGTTGTAAATGACACGAGATCAATACTAACAGACAATTATTTATTTAGATCAGTACTAATAAATTATTTATTAAACTAAGTTATAATATTAAACACAAATATGGAAAATAAACATTGTTTCTACAAAAAAAAATTGAAATTAATTGTGTACCTATGGGTTATTTGCTTTCACAATTTTGACAAACATATAAATCATGTTGTTTAATGCACTCTTTGTGTGCCTAATCCTTGCACTCTATGCATTGCACTAAATTTTCCATTTTGTTTACTAAATGTTGGAAATGTATCCGCGGGATGGCGTGGCGAGCGGTGCGTGTGTGAGTTCGTTTCAGTTACCGTTATGGCTAAGAGTGTTTCTTTTCTTTTCTCCCGAGCCATTTTTTAAAGTTTGGAAATAAAAAATAGTCACTGTTGTAATAATTCGACCATTAATTCCATGATTTTAGCCATCGAAACTGCACAGGTGTGCATCTGTACATTGTCTCGACGCAAGAGGAAGTTTCTTGCTTCGATCGACAATAAAAATGAAACCACGTGATGGATATAACTGAAACTTTAACAGTTGTCTAGTGAGTCATGATGCTTACTAAAAACAAACCATTTTTTATGCTACGAGCGCCAGGTCTTCAATTTTCTGACTTATCGAACGGCCCTCGTAATTCTGCAAAAGAAAAAAAGCAATAGCTCAAATCGTAAGAATAAACGAGCCAAAAATGTAGCGAACTTATAATATTGGCCAGCATTGTGTTAGACTTTATCGCGAGCGTAGCCTCGTTGTCGCAAAAGTTGCAAAGAACTTGTAACGAGTGAATCTGATAATTGTATACAGCAACGGGGTTAAAGAATCGAAGAGAGAAGCTAGGTTAGAATAGCGAAGATGTTAAAGTGGCCTGTTTCCAGTGGAACACCCTGTAGAGTGGGTCTTGCGGTGGCAGGAGGTACGAGAGGCAGGAAGAGGAAGATGGAAAGAGGGAGACAGAGTCAGTAGTCAGCCAGGATGGAATTAGGTGGAAACCCGCGGGACTGGTGCCTCTCCCCACGGAATTCCCGGCCTCTGTAATCACCAGTTCTCCTATCCTATCCAATTCTGGTCGCGCTGCTCCCTTCCTCTTCTCGCTTTTACTATTTTCTCGCCTCCTTCCTCTTTCTGCCCTTTCCAGCGTCTTTTTCCCTTTTTTTTTTTAAATTCTTTTTTTTTTCTCATTTCAGTTCTCTCTTTTTCGTTCGCTCTCTCCCGTTTCGTCTAACGTTCCACATCGTCTACGGCTCGTTTCTTCCTTCCGCGGTGCTATTTCCTCCCGTTTCCTCATCCTCTTTTTGTCATCGCGTTGAGATCCACCGTCCGTTACGCGTCACACGCGCTTCGCGCATCGCGCCATGCAAATTCCGCGGGAATCGTGGACCGTGAAACACCTGGTGCTTGGGATCTCTGGGAAGCTACAGTGGTGGCCATACACTTAAGAACACTTAATTAAATTGAATATTATGTTTTTTTTTTATTTATACACTACCAGGTATGTAAATATGAAACCGGAATTTTTCTACAGAAAATACACGTTTATTTTATAAAAATGGTAAAAAATACTTTATTCGAAGTTTTGCCCATCACTAGCAATACATTTTTCTCATCTCTCTGACAATTCGTGGATGCCACGTCAAAGAAACTGTTCCTTGAGCCATTGTCGTACATTCTCGTAAGATGTGAAGTACTGCTCAATTAGTGAGTGCCCCATCGATGCAAATAAGTAATAATCAGATGGAGCCAAGTCTGGTGAGTAAGCCGCATGCGAAAGTATTTCCCAACTAAACGCCTCAATCGTTTCCTTGACCACTTTATTGATATTCTGGTCGTTTTTCACGCAAAGCTTGATTCAAATCGATCATTTGTTGTTGGTAGCGTTTAGTATCAACGGTTTCGCTAGGTTTTAGCAACTCGTAATAGATCAGACCTTTCTGATCCCACCAAACACAGAGCATTGTCTTGCGCTCATAGCGATTTGGCCTTGCAGTCGATCTCGATGGTTCACCTGGAGTTACCCATGATCTTTTACGCTTAGGATTCTCGAAATATATCCACTTTTCATCGCCAGTCAGAATTCGATGGAGAAATGACTTTCTTTTGTACCTGGTGAGCAGCATTTCGCAAGTGGTTTTTCGGTTTTCCTGCTGTCTTTCATTCAGTTCACGTGGAACCCATTTTCCCATCTTTTGGATCTTTCCCATGGCTTTCAAACGTATGGAGACGGCCTCTCGTGTCACGTTTAATTGATTTGCGAGTTCTTGTTGCGTTTGAGCGTCATCCTCATCCAACAATGATTGCAACTCGCTGTCTTCAAACTTTTTCGGTGGTCTTCCACGTTCTTCGTTTCTCACGTGAAAATCGCCACTTTTGAATTTTTTAAACCATGCAAAGCACTGTGATTTACCAAGGAGCATGCTCACCGTAAGCTTCGACAAGCATTCGATGCGATTCTGCAGCGGTTTTTTTCAAATGACAACAGAAAGTCAATGCTGTCCGTAAATCGTAGTCTCCAGGCACAAAATTCGACATGTTCAACGTTATTAAAAACTATGCCATTGTATGAAACTTGTATTGTTGTGAGTTGCAAATCCTTATCACATGTCAAAACAAAAAAATAGTGTCAATGAAACGGTCTCAAGGTAACAACATTAACAGTTAGCGCCACGTATGGGGAATTCCGGTTTCATATTTACAGACGTGGTAAACATATAATATAAAAGTGAATTATATTTTTTACAAGTTTAGACGTAGCAGTTACATAAACCAAAATAATATTTTTTGATCGTCAACTTTTGGGAAGTTGTTTTGCATTTGTGAAAGCTACAGTGGCGGCCATATACTTAAGAACACTTAATTAAATTGAATATCATGTGTTTTTTTTGTATTTATACACTAAACATATAATATAAAAGTGAATTATATTTTTTACAAATTAATATAACTACACGTGGAACGGAGTTGGAACACTACATATATTTTATTTGCATATACTAACTGATGACAAGAAAACTTTTAAATAAAATCAATTTTTTCTTTTTATTTAACAAAAAAACATAGTGGAACTGTTATTTTAGTGGTACAAAATTGAGGGTATACGTAGGAATTTTAAAATTTCGCAAGTTTTTTATTGTTTGGAAGTTGGTACAATTTATGGAGAAGTCCTGTGAAATTTGACTCCGCTGTAGGAAAAATGACAGGCCAACCACGGAGTGATGTTCATTTTAAGAATCATTACTCTATTGGTGATGTGAACACGAATGTTGTTGCGTTGAAAAATGACGCCATTTTTGTTGAATAGCTTCATCGAGGCGATGCGTTTGTTGAATATACATAGAGCTTCGTTCGCATTGACCAGTCTCGTTGTTTTCACGGAGCTCGTAGTTTGATCGAACACTAGGAGAAGCAAGTATCGAAAGTACTCGTTATTATCGAGTTGACATTTCATTTCTCGAACCTAAAAATAAAATTTACATCCTGTATACAAATTTAAATTCATTTTCAATCAAATAAACAATTTATAATCGAGTTTTATCGCACACCAGTCTTATAATCGATAGGAATTGCTAAAACTTTATTGAAGACAGCATAAATAATAATGGTTGACATACTCGTCGGATAGAGGATGAAATACCCTTTAAAACGAGTGTTCATTCGAGTCGATCGCGTGGTTAGTTCCGAAGATATAAGGGTTCGAAGTGTTTGTTTACTTCTCATTGTTGACATCGCGAGGTCATTGCCCGCGCGTGCAAATAGTAAACAGTGCGTAGTAAATTCTTGGAAATACTACGTCACTCGGTCACGGCTGTCACGAATGCACGTCTGCACGTACGAGAGTGAGGTCCGACACGTTAGACGGAGACGGAGACAGACAAATTAAAAAAATTACCCCTTCACATAAATTATGATATTACCAAAACGGAAAGTCAGACCGACATAAACGAAAAACCATTTCAAAAAGGAAATGTTACTGCTTCTAACGGTGCCTCAATCATACGCGTTAATTAGTCTGTTGTAACACGGAGAGATGAATTTTAAAAATTACCCCTTTATTTAAATTACGATATTTCCAAAACGGAAAGTCGGATCGACATAAACCAAAAATCATTTTTAAGGGGAGCCCTTGCCACTTCTAACAGTAGCTCAATTATGGGGAAAACACTAGTGGTGTTGGAATTGTACGCGTGTAAAGTTTTTAGACTGTTCTAAGACAGTGGAAACTGAAGATTCCCTTCTTTCATCCTCCATTCATTGCTGTATGTTTCCTATTTATATTGGAAACTAACCAGAATTTGATACCAAATTTTGTCCTGCTTTTTAAAAAAAAAATATAAATGATTCAATCGGTCGTGGTAGGCAAGACAGACTACATATGTTTTTCAGAAAAAAAATTTCATAAATATTTCGTTCATTGTACGTATACTATAAAAAAAGTCGTGAAGTTAAGTGGCGCTAAAATAACATTGTATGTTAGAAACTCTAAATGAAATTTTAAAAAAGGTCATTTGACCGATCGTGGAAAACCTAGCTGCAAGTTTATGAGGATGGCCTATCAAGAAAATATACATATAATTATTCGGCGGAGAGTACTAGAAGCTTCTTTTCTGTGCTGTCTGCTTATACATATATTCGCAAAAAATCGTCTCCTTTTCAACCGTAGCACGTATACGCCCCCCGCATCGTATAATAATTTAATGAAAAGCCGCTAACTTAATCCTAGTTAGAAGTTACATTATAATCACTATAACCACCGGTGCAGGAATTAGGGCTGTCACTGCAAAAACTAATAGCGGATTAAGTTTTAGAGGAGCCACGATTAAAGGGATTAAAACCGTAAGCTGGAAATTTACATTGTACCACTGGTTCCTGGGCCTGTCTGATGCGATATTTCTTGAATTATTTCTGGCCAATCGACTCACGACGAATTAATCGATCTTTCGAGTTTCTTCGCAAAGAATAGTCATATTTGAATCGACTATAAAGGTGAACAGACGATGACTAAGATTTGAAAGAATGATATTAACTCGAATTTTTCTATGTCTTATGTATAAATAAAATTATTTTTATATGTTCTATATTGCATTAATTTCTGCACACCATTGTTCTAACAATGGTAGTATTGACATTTATTCTGATTACTGCCAAATTGAGTGCCGGTCACCGGTGACCCCTATCGAATTAATATTTTCCTATTTAAAAAAATTATTTTAATTAGAAGTTCCAAAATTAACACGACCGATTAATATTTCCCTCGTGTATCCGTACATATTTATCTCGAATTTATTTAAACAAAGGTACGCAAACTTATAAAACGATACGAAATAATAATTCGAAACGAAAGAACGGTAACGAAAGTCACGGCGAAAATCTTCGATCGCCGAATGAAACCCGTTAATAATCGTACGGGTCGGTGTGTTAATTAAGAGATTATTATTATGCATTCACGCGAGAGACGCAAATTACAATCACGACCCTGAAGCATAATGCGCAGTGATTCGGTTCGTTGCGTCCTGCTTCCCGGTTATAATGTTTACGTTTATACGATCAGAGACAATCGAATATGTTCCTATATAATGTCGAATACTAATGACAAATATTAATTGCAAATCTCATAACGAAAAGTTCCTGTTCGATATCACCATGATTGTTTCAGAGAGTAAATCTATTCTCTGGAGCAAATAAGAAATATTTTATGAACATATAGACTTTACATAAAATTAAAATTCATATTTCTGAGTTAATAGACTAAATTAAGCACGGGAATAATTGGTACAAACATACTGTTATTTACAATAGATTGTGCCCAGAGTGATTCCAGGAATTAAAAAATAAATTGAATATATTGAAAAATTTGTATGATATAATGCACTTCTTTTTTTAAGTATTTTGTTGTATGAATTAATTTTTCTCACCACTCCTCGCGTGAAAGTATTAAGATACGACCATTAAAAAATGTAATCTCTTATGAAATATTTCGTTCGAAGAGTAGTGCAACGCTCAGAGATCGTTGCTCCTTCAATGCATGGATAAAAAATTGAAAGTAACGGTTAATAGGAGCGCTATAATTGAAAACCGAAATTGAAACCACGACTACGTTGTTAGAATTCTGGAACAGCGGTCGTATCTTTGGTAAATTTGAATAATAATGAGTTACGGGTTTGAAACTTCGAAACAAGTTGTCGTAAAAATTAAATAGCGTTATTTCTTTGAAGATATTCTTTTTCAAATTACTGCTGCTAGAACGAGCCAAAATACCTTGCATTAACTGAATTTTTGTTTGCATTAAATGCGATCTGGTATCGTTTTATAATTCGTACTAAATTGAATATCGTATTATTTGTACCCGTAGGTGTACGTGAATTTTAATATAAAAGTAGAAACCTGTTAAATTTATTCTCTGATGTTTAATGTGCTCATAAGCGTGGGTCAGAGATGACCCCGATCTGTCATTTGAGCATCCGTCATTGTTAAATGTGTTCTTCGTAACAAGAATTTTCTCGAAATATTTCTTGGTTGTAATATGTTCCTTCCCCGCGATCAAGAATAAAAAATATTGAATGTTTTAATTTTGTATTTCATTTCATGGAATTGATAATAAACACTCTGATATATGAACATTGTAATTTGGTAATATAAATAACAAATCGGGGTTAATAATTACATTAAAATCCATGCAAGCCTGAATAGTTAACACGTAGCATATATTTATCTAGTATATTTTTGTTGTATTTATAAGTTATTACTTTTTTCTTCCTTTAAAAGTGTATATAATATATAATTTTCTTTCTTTGTAAAATTTCCCAAAAATTACAAAAAAAACGAAACATCTGCTTTTTCATTTTTAGACTAAAATTAGTTCTTTTCATGCACTTTGAATTGGTATTTCATCTGCTTCTGAATGCTCTACTCTTGAGATAACTTGTTTTTAAAATCGATGAACCAATAACGAATAATAACAAAGTTATCGCCACGAGTTATCTAAAAAACGAATTTTATTTGTTTGTAATTGTTTTATCTGTTTGTTATTTATGTTTAAATGTATTTAAAAATATATACAAGTTTGCTTCGTTTTTATTACGCGTACAGAGAAATATTAGTTTTAATTAGTTATATCACGTTAAAAATTACATTTGCAATATATAAATGCAACTAACGTATCAATGATATGTAAATAAGACTATTTTACCTGAAAATGGATTTTTGATTTTTTCTCTCTATATGGTAGGAAAATAAGAAGATATCCTACATATTTTCTTTGTCGAACGAAACGTATTGTTATAAGAGGAGCCAAAATAGGGAACAATGACCAATCGAACGAAAGATAACAAAGAATAGAGTGCACGGGAGCCGTTACCGTCGAGATCCGTGAAATTCGACGAATTTCGAGCGACGACAAGCACGTGGAACCAGTTAGCTCGTGGAGATATGATTATTTCGTGGACGAGTGACGAGCAGAAGTAGCCCAAAAGCCGACAGCGCAAACAGATGGGCCTCCATTAACGCAATTACGAACGGTTCCGATGCACCTACGGATCGTCCACGTTATGACGGGCATTGGAATCCATTAATACAGCTTCGGTTGCGCCCAGGTTCATTATCGTGCATTAATTAGCGACACCCTATATCACCTATGTTCGCAATGCTATCGGCCAGGCTTGCTATTTCGTGGCTAACCGCGTGTTCGTGATGCGTTCTGTACGTGATGGTGGTGGTGCTTGCTGATCCGATAGGACGACATCGAATTGCTTTCGCCGGAAACGCGCGATTTCTGCCCGCTCTCTGTTCCTTCAGCAACGAAATTATGCTCTCGCGTGTACGTTTGGATCAAACTCGATCAGCGATTCGCAATTTTCGTCGCAGCGAGCTCGGCGACAGGGAACTCGGTTGATACGGTACGCGGAAATAAACAGCTTTTTCGCTGCATCCATCAAGGGGCCATTCTACCTTGTAAACAACAAAAGATGTTTCCTTGTGATTTTTTTTTGCGGGCTATTAAAAAGCGATTAATTCCGGGTTTTGTGGATATATTTCTTATATAGAGTGTTCGGCCACCCTTGGTAAAATTTTAATGGGAGATACTACAGGCCAGAATAAGACGAAAATCAAGAAGAAAAAGAATTTTTTTTACAAATACGGTTAGGATTTCGAGGGTATGTGTATTCACCAAAAATGATTGTAAGTGACCCCCACAATCAAAAATTAATTTTTCCAGAACGATATGAAATTGTTTAATTTTATCGACTTTGTCCACCTATTCGAATTTTTTTCTCGAAAGTGTATAAGATTTTGGGGGTGTGTCTATTCATCACAAATTATTGTAATTGACCCCCACAACCGAAAATAATTTTTCTAGAATGATTTGAAATTTTTTAATTTTGTCGAAGAATTTTAGAGAATTTTGTCGATTTTTCTTAAAAATTCGTTTTTCATTTTTAATTCATTTGGTTGACGCTGTACGGAAATGTTGTTTAATACTTGTTTGTAAGTATCTATGAGCTCTACTTCCATACTAAATTTCAATGCAATCCATTCACTATTATCGGAGTTATGGCCGTTTGAAAATTGGGCCATTTTTCTGGGGTTTTTCTAACTTTACGGGGTCAAGGAACAACTTTCCGAATATTTTTAGAATTTCTACACTAAAGTACGCGTCGTTTGCATTTTGAAACATGAAAATCCTCCAATCCGTTCATGAGTTATGACGTTTTAAACATATGTATTCATGAACTTTCAGGGGAATCATTCCTGTCTTTGGTCAGACATTGTATTTTCGGTGAGGAATTTTTTTCTCGGAAATGGTTAGGATTTTGATGGTATGTCTATTTACCAAAAATGACTGTAATTGACCCTTGCAACCAAAAATAATTTTTTAAAAACAATTTGTAATTTTTTTTTCGCCGAAAAATTTGTTCACCTACATGAATTTTTTTCTCGAAATTGGTTAGGATTTCGATGATATGTCTATTGACCAAAAATGATTGTAATTGACCCTCGCAACCGAAAATAATTTTTCCAGAATGATTTGAAATTTTTTAATTTAATGTTTTAATAACTTTTTAACGAAGCCTCCATCGAGAAATTGATATTCTTGATTTTCCTATTATTTTGGCCCCTAGAATCTCCCATTAAAATTTTTCCCAAAGGTGGCCGAAGACCCTGCACATTTCTAAAGTTCTCGCGCGAAGTTAATTCAGTATGGGATAGAGACGAAGCAACTTGAAGTTTATTTGACAATAAGTAATAGGCGTCGGAACAGTGTCCGATTTCGCGTGGAATGGCTGTGTAGCCCGTGCAAAGGAACGCGTAAGAAGTATACAAGCCGTGATAAAGTGGGTAGCGTTCGGGACGTTTGAGACGGTACTGTTTAAAAAGTGCCAGGCATGCGGAAGGCTGCGTTACCTGCCCAGGATGGCGAAGAGACGACGGGGAAAGACTGTTTCAGCGAGACATTCCCGTGATGCGGTATTCCTTTGAGGCGAGGCCACGCGTTGACGTTCGCCGACTTGGTGTCCCTTTTGCGGCGAATCGTGCGTCGCGTGCTACGAGAATCACAATCGCCGGCTACCTTTTGTACGTGTCGCGTGCACCAGTTGCGTCTGCTCGACCTCTTACATCGCGCATTTACTCTCTCGCGAGCTTGGCATGGCGATAAAAAGGTCAGGCGATGTATTAGGGGAGACCGGGGTCAATCGCGACACTTTCACTATTCGTACAGTACCGGGAAAATGTATTCGGACGTGTTGTTCTTACACTCTTATCAACTTTTTCGTAAAATCGTTTACTGTTAGTTCGACGTTAAGGTGGCAGTCTCATGTGTACGTTGCAAGATTTAACCATCTTTATTATTTTTTTTTAACTAAATGTTACACCTAATGCTATAAATTATTTTCGCAATTTACTTAACACGTTGACTGCCGTGGGGATCACCGGTGGCCGGCACTCGACTTGGCTACAGTGTCGTGGGGGTCACCGGTGACCGGCGACACGACCAACAGTAAAAATACGCGGCGCCATGGGGCAAACCACGTAAAATGCGCGCGGCAGTCAACATGTTAACTATCTTTTCGAAATACAAAATAAATTTTTCAATAACTTTTATTGGCTTTTCACGTTTTTATTACGCCCACAGTAAACATGTATTTAAACACTGGCGTAGGTGATTGTAGCTCTCAAGGTTGATTAAATCGAAATGATTGTTATTCGGTAGGTTTCCTGTTACGGTAGTCAACGTGTTAAATAAAACACCGACACCTCGAAGATTCGAGACCGTTCCAGAACGAGGCATAATTAAAAAGCTGTCGGTAGTCTTTGCTGAAGTCAGCGCGCGCCGACAGATGATCCAAAGGCGCGGCGACATTAAAAGTATTCTCAGAATCTTACGATAGAAAACTTGTTATTACGTTGTATCAACTTGCCAAGAGCTCGACGAAGTCCCGACGTCGGACAGTCGGGATCGTTCCCTCGTCAGTAACGGCCCGGACTGTCTGTGTTCCCCGTTGAAATCGGGGTAAAAAGTGTGGTTCGAGCGCGAGAATTACTGTACCGTGCCCGTTTGGCGGAACGACTCTGTCCAACAAACGAGAGATCCAAAGCAGCTGGTCCACATCGCTCGATAGAAGAAATATTTCGGCCGGAATGGCGGCGCCAAAGTTATCCGCAATATACCGAGTGTGCTCCAGGTAGCGTGTCGGAGCCAGAGGGTATTCGTCGGCGGATGCGAGGGTCCCTCGGGAGTCTGAGCCCGCGTCAGAGCTGGCCGGGTTAGGTTCCCGCGGGAATCAGCTCGACTTCCCTTGTAGCAGCCACCCAGCAGCCAGCTCTACCGCAGCAGAGCAGCCCTTCCCAATGGCTGCTCGCTCGGCTGTCTGGCTGCCTGTCACGAGTCCAAGACGTACGGCGGCTGCAACCGGGGAGCAGAGATAGCAGTCGCTCCGGATAACCCGCAGGGCGCTCCTTTATTCACGGCATATCGATTAATGACTCGAAGCCCTGGTGGCTTCCTAACCGCTCCTCTTCAGCCTCCGGGATCGACGTCTCGGGGTATCCTGCGACCTGCCGATCCCCCAGAGATATCGTTAGCGAGATTATCGTAACCGGTAATCGACAGTCATCGTTTCTCTTCCTTCGAGGCATCGTAACCGGCTGACCCTTCCCGGAGCTACGCTGGGACCAAAGGCACTCTCTTCGAGTTCCAAGTCGATACCACTGCTCCTTTTGCCGGAAGAATTACAGTTGCGGACGAAATTAAGTGAACAGGAAGGGGAAATAGGTCTGAATTAAATCTAATTAAAGTAGGACAATAGAGTTCCGATTATCCGGCACCCGGTTATCCGGATTGTCCGAATAACCGGCATATTTGCTCCGACTATTCTTCGGTAAATGTTACGGATTATATTTCACACAAGCAAAGAAGTCACAACTGCAAGCATCCAGCAGTGACGTCGATAGTAAACAGTAAAGAGTTTCAAATCATTCTGAAAAAATTATTTGTGGTTGTGCGAGGCAATTACAATCATTTTTGAAGAACAGACATATACCCGAAATCCTACGTATTTTCGAGAAAAAAATTCAGTAAGTGTGGAAATTTCTCGGTGAAATTAAAAAATTTCAAACCGTTGTAAAAAATTATTTTTAGCTACGGAGGTCAATGACAAACATTTTTGGTGAATACGCATACCCCCGAAATCCTACGTACTTTCGAGAAAAAACATTCCAATAGGGAGACTTTGTCGGCGAAATTAAAATATTTCAAGTCATTTTGGAAAAAATTATTTTCGGTTGCGGGGGTCAATTACAATCATTTTTGGTGCATACACATATCCCCGAAATTCTACGCACTTTCGAGAAAAAAATTCCTCTCTGAAAATATAATGTGTGGCCAGAAATGGTCCTCCGAAATTGAAACATCATAATTTCTGAACAGATTGAAGAATTTTAATGTTTGAAAATGCAAACAACGTGTACTTTGGTGAATAATATTTAGAAATTCCAAGAATGTTCGAAAAATTATTCCTTAACTCCGTAAAGTGAAAAAAACCCTATAAAAATGGTCCTATTTTCAATCGACCATAATTTCTATAAAAATGAATATATTTCATTGAAATTTATTCATGAAGTAGAGCTTATGGATACCTACAAAAAAGTATTAAAGAACATTTCCGTAGAGCGTCAAACAAATTTATTAAAAATGAAAAGCAAATTTAAAAAAGAAATCGACAGGTTAGTTTCAGGAATTTTTCAGTGAAATTAAAAAATTTCAAATTATTTTGAAAAAATGATTTTTGGTTGTGGGGGTCAATTACGATCATTTTTGGCGACTAGACATACCCCCGTAATTCTACGTACTTTCGAGAAAAAAAATTCTTTACCAAAAATATAATGTGTGGTCAGATAATAAAATTCTTATCTAAACAAAATTTTCTAATAACGATTAAAAAACAAACAATTACGTATCTCTTACTTATTAAATTAAAATTCAACTTATGGGATCAAATATTCTACGACGGATACATAAAAATTTAATTGTTGGTTTTCTGGTTTATTATCGAATGAAGTGTCCATCTTTGATGATGTTTCAAAATGGTGGAGAAATCTGCAGTGCGTAGCATAACTATAGTACCACTGACATTTGTAAGATTTTTATAGTTTAAAAGAAAAATTCAAAGAACTGTATAATTTATAATTATTAATTATAATGTAATTTAAAAGGATACAGTTCGATGAAGCTTGAGAATTATCTTACAATTCAGTCTTCAGACTGTAGTTTAAGATTTACATTTTAAGTGCAGGGTGGAAGTATTCCGTGTGGTTCCCTGCATGTTGCGTCTTAAAACACTTTTATAGGGGATTCGCAACGGTTTATCGTGGAGGAAGGTTTAGTCTCAATATGCAGTTATCATTTTCGTGCATATAAATTGGCTCATGATAATACAGTTCTCTGATGTTAACAAAAATATAGCTTATCGTTCCTTTTGTCGTTCTGCTACAGCGAACAATATTTTTCGAAAAGTCTTTCTTAACAGATTCATACTCTGGATAGATATTCAAAGTCTGTCTAACGTTCATATTCTGTCGACACAATAGATTAAATTGACATATTTCTATAGTTTAATAAGAAAAGGAACATTGCCTATCTTATTAAAGTTTTATGATTTTATCAAGAACATTTTGTATACAAAGTTCTTATGTTTTGAAAACTGAAACCAATATCGTAACTGTTTTCGGTCCTTGTTTCAAAATTTCATGGGCAAACGACATGCATGATTGCCCGAATAAATAAACAACGAACAAAGGTATTTGCACTTAAAAATTGAGGCATCCTCAAATTTCGAACCGTGTTAGAGCGAAACCGTGTTGTAAAGGGGATACACGATACATCGACGTCCTGAACCCTCACGTTGTTCGAGGACCAACTGGGGTAATAGACCCAATTACCCTAACCGCCCCTATTATCGGGCAGTGAATTAATTTTTTAAAAGTTTAGAAAGAAACATCAAATAATTTTCATTTTAAACAAAAACAAATGACGCGTTGAACTGGTCTCGTTGAATAGGGTACGGTAAATGCGACAAGGATTGAATTTTATATTTTGAATAAATATTTGATACTCTTTTCAACAATAATATAAAAATATAAAAATGATTGATAATCGATTCTGCGATCCTAAAAATTTCACAATAAATCATGACACAACACTAAAAATTTGAAAATTTAATTTTTCATTTCGAATAAATATTTGATTTTCTTTTTAACGATAACATAAAGATATACGAATGATTGGTAATCGATTCTGCGATCCTAAACATTGCACAATAAATCATGACACAACCCTAAAAATTTGAAAATTTAATTTTTCATTTCGAATAAATATTTGATTTTCTTTTTAACAATAACATAAAGATATACAAATGATTGGTAATTGATTCTGCGGTCCTAAAAATTGCACAATAAATCATGACGCACCCCTAAAAATTCGAAAATCAGTTTGTCGCCGCTATATGTAGAACTGACTATATCGAAACATTTACTGTAGGCAAAAATGAGCCTGGCCTTAATTTCTTAATTTTCGAGGTCGATGGAAATTTAGAAAACAATAAAAATTCATTAAATTTATTTTCGTTTCGTTACTAAATTCTTCGATACGGATCGCCGTGCATCGTTACCGACTGTAGGTACCTCTTTTTACGGACCCCTTCGTCACGCGCTGTTACGAATGTATCTGAAACCGTTATCGAAAAGTACAACGCTACGGGGTTAAGCCGCAATATGCAGTTATCCCCTGACGAGGGTGCACGCGGGTCATAATAATACGTCCGTTTAACGTCGGCCAGGCCGCGGCGGGTGGGCCGAGATTGCAACCTGTATTTTCGAGAGCTTACATCGCCATCTTCGTTCTGGTAGCTGAATGGTCCTGGAACTGCGCTACGTCTAGGCCCAGACAGTATTACGTGCCTTCTTACGTTCATATCGTACATAAACACAGGTGCACGCGACGCATAAAGCTACACGTGGACCGGGGGGGCTCCGCCGAGATGATAGCCAATCCCCTTACCTTTACGATTATTGTCCGACCAGGCTATTCTGCCTTGCCGCCGAATTGTTTACAGTATTTACGATAGATCGAGTCCCGACGACGAAGCAACCAGATGCATACCAAGCAGCCGCAAAGGTTACTCGATATTCCGCGTACCGTCGATGCTCTTATGGATGTTAACCCTATGGAGCGAGAGAAATTGGGGAGTTTGAGAGAACTTCGTCCTGAACTCTGGGATCTTAATTTTGGAAACTATAGCGCGGGCGTTGGATCGAAAGGCTCTTGGCAGATCGAGAGTCTGATACTTGGCGGAAGAAATTTAGGATAAGACTGTTGGGATGTGGATCGGTGACTCTCCTTCGAGGATCAGAGATTTTACAGTGTTCCTATAAGTGTCATTAGTCGGTGAATTGATTGCTATTTGTTATTTTATGTAGAATTCATTCTTTAGAGTGGATCCCACGGGGACACCTTGTCTATTCTGAACGCCTATAAGCGTTTAAAAATTTTCAAATCGTTCTAAAAAAATTATTTTTGGTTGCAGGGGTCAATTACAAGCATTTTTCGTGAATAGACATACTCCCGAAATCCTACGCTGTTTCGAAAAAAAAATTCATTCCCGAAAATTTCATTTCTGACCATACCATTGACATGTTTCACTGAAATTTTATGCGTATCTTTAAAACATCATAACTTTTGAACGGATTGGAGGATTTTAATGTTTCGAAAGGCAAACGACGCGTATTTTAGTGGAGAATATGTAGGAATTCAAAGAATATTCGGAAAGTTGAACCTTGACCCCGTAACGTTAGAAAAACCCCCTAAAAATGACCCAATTTTCAAACGGCCATAACTTCTACAATAGTCAATGGATCTCATTGAAATTTAGTCTGGCAGTAGAGCTCATGGATGCCTATAAAAAAGTATTAGATAACATTTCCGTACGGCGTCAAACATATGTATTACAAATCAAAAATGAATTTTTAAGAAAAATCGACATGGTGTAGGTGCCTTCTGGCGAAAAGAAAATTATTCAAATCGTTTTGAAAAAATTATTGCCAGTTTCGAGGGTCAATTAAAATCATTTTTGGTGAACAGATATATCCCCGAAATCCTACGCTGTTTTAAGAAAAATTTCGAGTAGGTGAAGAAATTTTTCGGCAAAAAATTTTTTCAATTAGTTCTGGGAAAATTATTTTTGGTTGCTGGGGTCAATTACAATCATTTTTGGTGAATACACATACCCCCGAAATCCTACGCACATTCGAGAAAAAAATTCGTGTAGGTGGACAAGTTTATCGATAAAATTATAAAATTTCATATCATTCTGAAAAAATTATTTTCGGTTCCGAGGTCCAATTACAATCATTTTTGATGGATAAATATACCCTCGAAATCCTAACCATTTTCGAGAAAAAAATTTCTTAGAGAAAATATAATTTCAGGCCAGAAATATCACACCAATATTTCGTGCGAATCTTTAAAACGTGATAACTTCTGAACGGATGATGAATTTTAATGTTTCATATGGCCAATAACGTGTATTTTAGTGAAGAATATGTAGAAATTCTAACAATATTAAAAAAGTTGTTCCGTGACCCCATAAAGTGAGAAAAACCACATAAAAATGGTCCAATTTTCAAAGGGCCATAACTCCGATAATAGTGAATGGATTGCATTGAAATTTAGTATGGAAGTAGAGCTTATAGATACTCACAAAAAAATATTAAACAACTTTTCCGTACAGTGTTAACCAAATGAATTAAAAAAGAATAACGAGTTTTTAAGAAAAATCGAGAGCTAAAATTTTTCGACAAATTAAAAAATTTCAAATCGTTCTGGAAAAATTGTTTTTGGTTGTGGGGGTCAATTACAATCATTTTTTATGAATACACATACTCCCGAAATCCTACGCACTTTCGAAAAAAAAATTCTTTACCGAAAATATACTGTGTGGCCGGAAACGTATCTGCAGCTTTTTAACGAAGCCTCAATTAACAAATTAGCATCCTTGATTTTCGTCTTATTTTGGCCTCTAGAATCTCCCATTAAAATTTTTCCCAGTGTTAGCCGAACACAAAAAGAAATTAACAGAAATATGTTTGCTCGTTAGAAGATGTATATTTTCATTTGTTTAATTCGTTTCTCTAAAACGCATGTTTGCATAAACACAGTGCAGTAATAAGAGATAATGTCCTAAACTAAAGAAAAACCATGTTTGTGGAAACTAGTAATTAAAAGAATGCTTATCAAGGTGAATAATAATATAATTCATGTTCTGTTAGTCACTGTATGTAAAGTAAATTTCAGCGCTGTTTTAGTATTATTTATTAACGGGAAAACCCTTCAGAACTCTACAAAAATACTAAGTCAAAGTAGCAAGTACAATTTTCTAAAATAATTAACGCAGAATATTAGAACTAAAGGTAGGTTTGAACAAACGACAAATCAGTGATAAAATAAGAAGCAAAGATACACTTTCGAGGTCTAGTAATCGTAATTAAAGTGATAAACGGTCGAAAGGGGGACGAAGTTCGTTCGCAATTATCGAGACAAGGATAGGAGTGACGGAGGAGTCCTCGATGATGGACGAACCATTAACTCTTGGTATTGTCGGTTGCACGAAGTGCGTTGGCTGCTCGACAGAAGCCTTGACAGCTGACAGGGCGGAGGGTGCGAAGGTTCAATCGAAGGGCGGTTGCCAGCGGTGCCTTGGCTGATGTCTTCTAGAATATTTAAGACCGGCTCCATCCCTTGGTTCGATGTGCTCGTTGTTTCTTGTCCGCAAGCTAATGCCTCTTGTATGGAATGGTGTTCAGCCATCTCTCTCTGTCTCGAGGTTCTCCGATAAAGTCGACGGTCGCGGGACTTTTCTTCGGTAGCTTCGTCAAACTTTCGCGATTACCATGCTCTCGAGAAACACATCGTTGTCTTGTATCCAATTTGTTCTCGGGATACTTTACGGTTCTTCTTAACTTCGAACATAATTTTTGCGAGGGAGTTCGTTATTCTTACTAATAATCATTCGGGTAGAGTATACTTCTAGATAAACTTTTAGATTTCTTTCAACCCTGGAATATGCACTCTGGATTCTATTGTGACCGTGAAAATTTCCTGCATAAATAAATAGAAGGTGGTTTAAACGTTATTACATACGGTTTGAAACATTTAAGTTAAATTAAATTAAATTCAAGTGTTTACTTTGTAAATCGATATCTTCTATCTTGTATGTAAATATACAGAATGCACTTAATATGCAAAAATATAAGAAATACTTCAAATGAAATACGAATTATTATATTTAGGGGTTGAGACAACTTTCTACAAAGCTCCCATTTCATCAATTCTAGTAATAAAAATACGAATTTCCATAAAGGTTTGCGTTCAACATGGAAAAATATTTGGCGCTTATTCTTTTATTTTGGCTTGTTTTCATATTTATAGGGATGAAACCACCCCTTAAAGTTCATGAGACGAGATATAAAAGTTCTTACTATATCGTTAGCTTGAAGAATATTATAACATTGTGTTAAATGAAACTTGATATGAATTTAATTTATGGTCATAACTTATGTAGAAATGATATTCTCGTCAGTAGTCATCCTTTCGAAGGGGAAAACTATTTCTAATTATTTAAATATGCATGTACAGTGAAAACTCGATAAATGTCCTCAAGAGCTGTTCCATAAATGATACATTTTTATCCCCACCACTAGGGGGATCCCCCTTGAACCAGTGAGGCGAAGTGTAACCGGAGACGTAGCGGCTTTCTTTAAAAATCTTTATTGCCTTCGTCAACTTAGTTTAAATGTCCCTGTCAGTGTGACCACACTACTGTACAAGAAGAAAGTTTTTTATTTTTTACTTTTTTTTAATAAAAATTTTACTATCATGTGGGGAAGATTTTTCTAATTAAAATGAGACTAAACACGATATAAATCGGCCAATATTTGTTACCATAATATTGAATTAAATATTGTGTACTCGTATCTTCGCAAGGTCAGTGGATTGGTACATTTATCGAACAGTGGTAGCTAACGAAACCCCCTATTTCATAAGTGTTGCAGTTTTTGATCACTTACGAAACGGTGGAACTGTTCCGTTTGAAAATAGCTACCTCCCGTTCGATAAATGTAGCCAGCACCTCGATGCGTCGTTCTTTGATATTTCCGAACATAGAAAAGGGCAGCACAAGAAGGATAAATAAAGAGAGAAAGACTCGCAAGTACAATATTTAATTCAATATTATGCTACCAAATATTGACCGATTTATATCGTGTTTAGCCTCATTTTAATCAGAGAAATCTCCCCAACATAATAGTGAAATTTTTATTAACAAAAAGTAAAAAATAAAAAACTTTCTTCTGTGCAGTAGTGTGGTCACACTGACGCGGATATTTAAACTGGGGCGATAAATCCGAGTTTCAGTCCCTCTTTCTTCTTTAGCTACTGACTCTTTCTACGTTCGAAGCGTCGGCAAACTACAATCAAATTCGAAAGACGATTCTCCTATTCCGTAAGTGTTGCTGACCGGACCCGGAGTAGCGACATTTATCGAGTTTTCACTGTACATGAAACGATTAGGGTAAGACCAAGGATAGTTTACCCTCTAACAAGGGTGACTAACGTCAAACATGTCATTAACTCGGTACATTATTTACAACAAGTTTTACTTAACACAATGTTATAATAGTCTTCAAGCTGACAAGGCAAAGTGCCTCAGGTTTTAATGGTCAAGTTTTCGTTTCGTTTCGTAATATGAAAACAGACCCTTCTTCTGTCAATTTAGATCGGCATATGCTGGTCTCATTTTCAGTTAATAGACGATTATTTGTATCATACTTATAAATCGAGCCAAAGAATTCTGCAAACAGATTTGCAATTGAGTTATCGTTAATGGCTGAGAGATTCCGGTAGCATATAATATTTATTGATGTTACAAAAGAATGACTTACAAGGAGAGGACAAGGCCTTTGAGTGACCGATTTTGTTAAAACTTTGCACGCTTGTAGATTCAGTCATCCAGTTTAAGAATATATAACATTATAGAGGCAGGCACTCGATAATTTTTTAGATATTAATGATTAAAGTTTCATTATTATCTACAAATATAATTTTAATCTCTTAATCAATTATTACTATGGGACGTGATGGCAAGGTAAGAGACTTCTATCCAGTTGGTTTAAGTTCGATTCTCGTTTTAACTACATTATAAGTTTTTTCTCTTAATATAGATCAAGAATAGTCAAATTATCACATAAAAACATTAATTATCTTTTAAATAAAATACCTCTATTCCTAACATAAATTTTTCTGCATTTGCGAAGTAAATGGTTTTTAAATGCTTCCTTTGTTTTCAGCTACTGTGAATGGAGAATTTCACTCGATTATCAATATCAAATTTTTATATTCTTATATACGTTATACATTTTAATAAATATAAAGAAACTTTATTTAGAAGTTTTTTTTTTGTAATTCGGGTTTTACGTTGCATCGATCATTAGCGACGATTAGGACCTGTTTCCTTCTTTTCTGTCCGGTCATATGCAGTGGTAAATGTTGATGTCCTTTAGGTAGTTCAGGGTATTTTCTATGTGTTTCCTTGTCGTCAGAACTTCTGTCGATGTTATTTTATATTTCTGTCTTTGGGTGTTATATCTTCTGCATTCGAATAGGAGGTGGTTGGTTGTAATGATTTTCATGCAGACAGTGCATATTGGTGGTTCTGTTTTCTTAATTAGGTATTCATGTGTGAGTTTGCAGTGACCAGTTCTAGGCCTGGCCATGATCATCCTGTCTTTCCTTCTCATATTGTTCCTAGGCATTATTTGGAAGAAGTCTTGGGTAACGTCGTGTGTTTTTATTTTCTTAGATGTGGTCCATATTTTATTCCATGTTTGTTGTTCGATATGGCGTAATGTGACGATGAGGTCTTGCTGCGAGACTTGTCTGCCGATGTTATCTGGTGGAAGTGCTGTTGCTTCTTTGGCGGCTGTGTCGGCTGCCTCGTTTCCTTTGATGCCTTGGTGAGATGGAACCCAGGCTAGGGATATTTGTTTACCGTTATTGATCAGGTCCGTATAGGTATAATGGATGTTTAGAATGACTTCATGTTTGGTTTCACGATTTACATTTGCTATTGCCATGAGTACACTCATTGAGTCGGTGAAAATGGTGGAAGGTTGGACATTGTGGTTTCGTATGTGGTTAAGAGCTTCAAGAACTGTCCAGGCTTCTGTTGTAAAAATGGATGAGGTTATTGGAAGGTGGAATTTTTTTGTCGTGGTGTCGCAGACGATGGCAGCTCCTACTCCCTGGTCAGTCTTTGATGCACAAGTGTATATCATTTGGTGATTTGGGTATTTGTTGTATAGTTGTTCGAAGTGAAATCTGTGTTCTGTGCTGCTTATTTGGTCTTTGGGAAGCTTTGCGAGGTCGACGTTGGTTTCTGGTGTTTTTAAGATCCAGGGAGCTGATTTTCTGAATTTACATGAAATAGTTGGTGTTGATATAATCACAGTGAAACTATCGTATTTGGCAATTCTACCATACATTGGATTTGGAAGCTTGGGTTTTTTAGCTTGTAGGTGGGTATATCTGTTTATAAATATGTTGTTGTATATGGGATTATTTGGAGTGGAGGATACTTTGACTGCGTATTTTATACTTAGGTATTTCCTTCTTTGTTCTAATGATGGTTCTTTTGATTCAAACAATATGCTGTTTATTGGACTAGTCCTGTAGCTTCCAGTGACTGTTCTTAGAGCGGCGTTATGTATTGAGTCGATTGTTTTTAGGGTATTGGGTTTAGCCGAGTTATAAACTATTGACCCGTAGTCGAGTTTGGATCTGGTTAAAGCCTGGTAGGTTTCTATAATGATCTGTTGATCAGCTCCCCAGCTATAATTTGCTAAAGCTTTTATGATGTTCATTTTTTTTGTGCATGTGGTTTTTAGATAATTCATATGTGGCCCCCACGTTAGCTTATGGTCAAAGATGGATGAGTCCAAGTATTCTAATGCTGTCTACTTTTTCGATTTCAATATTTCGTATGTAGAGATTAGGGGGAAGTATGGTTGTCTTGCGTTTTCTAGAAAAGATGATGTATTTTGGGGGGAGAATTTAAGTCCTGATTTTTCGGACCATGACAGAAGGTCGTTGATGCTTTTCTGTAAGAGTTCAATGATAGTGGATAGGTTTTTCCCACTGCAGGTCATTGTTAAATCTTATTTAGAAGTTAATTAGCATTCTTGTGTGCGAATTTCAATATTAAAATTGACGTATATTCAGAAAAAGAACTTATGTAGTTATCAGGAATCGAACTTGGACCTACTAGGTGGGAGTCTCTGATTTTACCACCACGCTCCATAGTGATAATCAACGTTCCATAGATTTAAACTGTATTTGTAGATAATAATGAATCATTAATCATTAATATTTTAAAAATTACTGAGTATCTGCCTCTATAATGTTATATATTCTTAAATCGGATAACTAAATTCACAAGTGTGCAAAGTTTCAACAAAATCGGTAATCTGAAAGGTCTGGCCCTCTCCTTGTTAATATTATGTTGCATGTTCATTTCAATTTCGCAAACATATTTATGGTAGCACTCTTTGGCAAGATTTTTACATTTATCACGTAGAGCAGGAAAGTGTAAAGTAAACATTATACGAGGCGGTTTTCTTAAGCTTGCAATGGACTAATTTCTTATTATTTGAGCAAACTTTTGGAACATATGCTTCTGTGGCGCTGCTTCGCTGCCGTTAGGAACTCGTGAAAATCGTAGGAGGACTGAAAAGGAAAGGAGGGGGCACATTTCGTCCGAGCCTGCTAGCGGATTCATCAGAAAGGCCCTAGCAGGCCCTGCCTTAGACGATTGGGACATTGGGAAGTTTTCAGTTTCTTTTTTTTTTTTATCTCGTTCTTCTGATTCTTCTGCAGTACCCTGGGCTGGAGCCCTATAACCTGCACTTAAAGTGTTTGTTAGTGTCTGTAATGTTTATGTAGATGTGTTATTGTGGTTTTCCTTCGGTTAGAGCTCGAGGGAAAAGTTTCAAAAACCTCGTGTACATGCATCATGCGATGAGTGTGGTGCTGTGGATGATTAGTTGATGATTAGTCTGGGAGTTTGTATTCGTATCTTTAATGGTATATTTTCGGGGTTGTAATTTCCTAGTGTCACTACTAGGGGGTTTGGATGCTGGAAGTTAGTAACTTGAACTGCGGTGGTCAGCTTCATGATATGCTCGCGGATATACTCGATTTTTGCTTCCTCATGCAACGAAGCGATTGTGTGGTAGCGCGTTTTGTATAGTATGATCCGGAGGTATTTGTTTTGTACAATTTGGATTTTGGATATGTGTGTTGTTGCTGCGGTGCACCATACTGGTGCGCCATACGTGAGGATGGGGGACATTGGGAAGTCAGTCGAGGAATGTATACATACATATAGCAACCGAGGGGTCGGTCGAGCGCTTGTGAGAGAACGACCCCTCTGGTGGCGAGCATAGGAGGCGACGCTACACTTCTATAGCAGTGTAGATACTATCGTAAAACAAGATTGTAGCGGACTCAACATCGACATTTAACAGCATTTCATCCCATAAAATATCGTCAAAGAAATTATTCGTGTTTCAATGACTGCCACGTTTAAAGTTGTAATAGCAATAGTTGGTTCTTTAAACATTATACGATACGGTTCTCTTAAGCTTGCAATGGACTAATTTCTTATTATTCGAGCAAACTTTTGGAACATATGCTTCTATAGCAGTGTAGATACTATTGTAAAACAAGATTGTAGCGGACTCAACATCGACATTTAACAGCATTTCATCCCATAAAATATCGTTAAAGAAATTATTCGTGTTTCAGTAACTGCCACGTTTAAAGTTGTAATAGCAATAGTTGGTCCTAATGAAAATGCAATTTAATAAAGAGCACACTGGCGTTGCGAGAAGTTTTTAAATGGCGTCCATAGGACTCACGATCGTAAAGCATTGTCGCGTGTCAGATCGTGACACAAGTTACCACGCCGAGGAACCGTTCGTTGCTGTATATCATCAAAACGCGAAACGACGAACCGTGTTTTCGGAATGAAATATACCCGCAGAGCGCACTGACGTGGCTGCCGTATAGTAGAGCCATCCGTTTGTCACGTGGGGCCACAAAATTAAACTTAAAAAATTACATCCCTGTCCACGTGGCCAACAGGTCGTTTGTTATTTTGCATGCAACCGCCTACCCCCGCCACGCCTTCTCTGCTATCGTTCTATCTTCTTTTCGCCCCTCTTTTCTCTCTCTCTCTCTCTCTTTCACCCTGACGCAAGCACGCTCGACGAACTTGCCACTCCGGCCGATTGCGAGCGTTTTCGAAGGTGTCGAATGCGGATTTTTTTTTTTTTTCAACCGACTTCAGCTTTTACCTAAACGAGAACATTCGTCACCCCGCTCGACTGATTAACCCATTTACGTGTTCGCGTCGCTTCTCGTTTGCGTCGTTACTGCGAACTGACCAGTGTTTCGAGCAGGACCGCGACAAACCGCCATATTGTATGAGCGAGATAAATTAAATACTTTGATTTCTTTGTAACGCCAAAGTGTTATTTACTATGATTTCTTCTCCAAAAGATCAAGATCGAAATTTTTTTTTTCAACATACAAATAGTTTCTGTTTTGTTAACCGTAGAATATAAGCTATTATTGCAAAAATGAATTGCTTATAGACAAAAACTGTAAATGTACTAATATGTATTTCTTTTTCTTTGCCAGAATTCAAATTTTATATTATATATTAAATGAAGTCTTTTAATCGTAGGAAATACACTTTCAGCGAGGGATGACGTAACTAATTTTGTCAAAGAAAGAAATATTTTCGTATTCAATTTTTAGTATTCGTGACATGATTCATATTTTTATTATTAGAATTAATAAAATGGGAGCTTTATAGAGGGTTGCCTCAATCCCTAAATATAACCCCTCAACCCCTAAATATTTCTTATATATTTGCATATTAAATATCGACAGTACTTAAATATTCGAATATTAAATTATTCAAATAATCCCTTATTTATCTCAAGCTTTATTTCTTGCAGACAACTAAGGGAAAATTAAAGAAATAAAATTGCCTAAATGGTACCTCAGCTATATTTCAAATTCAGTAGAATTTGCAAGAAATTCAATTGTTTCCTGTTTCGAGAAAATATTACAGTATTAAGCAAACTCTTTATTTATATTTATTATTACTTCGCTTGACAAATCCTTGGTTTGTTCACCCCATTAGACAAATCTCCCATAATTTTATCACATTTTTAATTAAATATTTGTCAATTTATCCGTGAAATTATGGTTACATTTTATTCGCAGCAGTCTGTATTGTGCTTCTAAAACGTACTGCGTCCGAGTTACTCGTGTCGTTACGCTTGATACGTAAATCTTGTTTAGTAGCTGGCCGACAGTCCGCAAAAAGCTTATTATTAATCGTTTCGGTGTGTCTTTGTGCTACTCGAAATCCATATTCATATTCCGTGGAATGCGACGCGCGCACGAGAGTGGAATTACAATTTCGTTGGTTGTTTTTCTTGGCAAATACAGATTTTATTCTTCGCTGGTGATATGCAAATGAAACGGAATTAATGGTTGCTTGTCCCTCCGCAGGAGACGAGGAGTGGGACGACGGGAACGAACAGAATGTCCTGGAGGTAGCGGAGCAGGATAATGGGACAACGGGAATTAAGCGTGAGTGTTACTAAATACTTTCCCCGTTATTAAATATTTGCGTAAATCTGCCAGATAACGCGCGTTTTCGTTTCATTTTCTTTCTCTCGTTCCTTTGAGAACTTCACGACATATTTAACCGGATAAATTCAAAGTAACACTATTTATCGTTCTATTCGAATATTAGTTAATATACCGTTTTATCGAATTGTATTTGTTTAGACTTTTTAGACCATCGTAATAAAGTCATGCAGACTTGCAAAATTCTTTGTTTCGATCTTGTTTTTGGGTTTAACTGTATTACTGTTGTCGAAAGTGTTCTCGTATAAGGTAAATAAATGGAATAAAAATAACACTTATTCACAAAATTATTAAATAAAAATTAATTTTCATTTTAATGGAAGTTTCTTATTATTAAATCTCGAAGAAATTTCTTTGAATTTGTTACGAATGACTGTTATAAATGATACAATTTCTTTATATACATATTTGTATATTATGATGTACAAAGTTACACATATTTTCCCTGCATAGAATTTTGATTCCTTTCGTCTAACTTTTCCTTTCTCGAGTCTATGCATATCTAGTATAGTTGATAATGTGAATTATTTACATGCATAACGTGTGCGAGATAATAAAATAAAAATAAGACTAAAGTATTCTTTTGCCAATTTTCGACATAAATGATATTTTGTTTATACTTTAGCTTTTGTTGTCACAGGAAACCGTTCGTGGTATATCACGAGACGGAATCCGTTAACGGTTCAGCGTTGCACACGTCGTGGTTTGCACACGGCGTGGTTTGCACACGGCGTGCAATCGCCCTTTCGGTTAGGGCGATCGTCGATTGTTAAATCGAACCGTTCTTAAGACGAGCACCGTGCCGTGCGTTCATCAGATCGTCGCGAGTTCGCGTCCAGACACAACGTAACAGATCATTATGTGTTTCACCTTATATAATAAAGTCTTCTGCTCGTTATCGTTATATGTGCCTATACTTTCGACCACAGTGCATCTCCTATTGCTATCCCATTAACAATAGCTTTTAGAGTAAGAAATAAAATATGCGGGCGGTGTGATGGTTGGTTTATAATTAATCATTTAATCGGACAAATTTCTCGTTATAGAAGACGAAGAAGAAGATGAGGAGGAAGAGGAACTGCAGCGTGCGTTTAGTCGTCATTCCGAGGGTGAGCAAAATAACATAATAATCGTGTATCTTTAAATTAACAGAGTATTTTATGATTTTTTTTTTAAATTTCAGGAGTTTAAAGAAAGATAAAAAATATAAATTTTAGGTTGATTCTAGTACAGTGTTTCCCAAAGTGGGTTCCATGAAATAATTTTGGGGTTCCGCGAGACAAGTTGTGATATAACATTAAAATAAGATCAGCTGCAATATTTTCATAGAAACGCATTAAAATATTAACAAACTTGTTATTTTAACAAGAGGTCGGGAACTGAAGTCACCGTATTGCACTGGTTAAATTTTAATTAATACGTCTGCTTAGGTTTCTTATTATCTAAGCTTAACCTATTTTTAAACTGCACTATACTTATTCACTCTTTTGTCTTTTAATATTTTTAAGAAACTAACTCTTGGTTTTTACTTGCACATGCTTGCACGTTCTCGCTCTGCTTAACCCCTTAACGCTCACATTTTTCGGGTGGACCAACAATGATCAGTTTTCTTTATTGGACTTGTTTCTAAACTGTATCAAAATGCGATTTTTGTTAATTACAATGTTGTATCTAACTTATAATTTCAAGGAAAACCGATATTGTCATCCCTTAAATCGATCCATTAAACAAATATCATTTTTCAAAGCAGTCAGACTCGGACATGAGCGTTAAGGGGGTTAAGCCAACACACTGGGCGCTACCGTCGCGCCCCACTTCTCATTCGTCCTTCCACACCACACCACACTCACTGAGGCGGGCGATTCAAACCGATTACTTTACTTCAACAAAATTATTAAATTAAACTATTAAACAAATTAAACTATTAACAAATTCAGTCAAATTTTCTTGCCAAAGGCATTATCGTTTATTTGTCGTTTCAAAGTCGTTTATTCTAAGATCAGCTCATTAGATCCGAACTGTTCTAAGAAAGTGACAGGCTGCCAGAAATGCATAGGCATCTGAACGGTTCTTAAGGGGCCATTCTATCTTGTAAGCACGAAAAATATATGTTTTTTTGTGTTCTTTTTTGCGGACTATTAAAGAGCGATTAATTCCGGGTTTTCTAGATACATTTATTATATATTTAGCTATATTTACGAATTGTTGCAACACATAATATCTATTGATTGCGTTGTTTTTGTTGATCAACGGCGCCCGACTGCGTATGTGATATCTTGCGAACAAGTTTTTCGAAATCCAAAAACCAACGATATTCTTAATATAGATGAGTTATAGCATGAACTAGGATCTTTTCAAAAGAACAAAAAATGGCAAAATTGCAACTATTTTACGAAAAAATACTGAATATTTTCATATATTCGGTTGCTTTTTCGTTAATGAAAGAAAAAGTATAATATACATCGCAATTATACTAGTTCATTCTATAGGGAGATCAGTTCTATAGATACTGTATAAATTTCATGTTGATATCTTAAGTAGTTTTTTTGTTATCACATACACAGTGCCAAAAAATTTTTTAACAACTTATGTTGAATTTGACTGATGCAATGGCATGAATACATATTCTAATTAAAAGAAAAATCGTATTGTAAGGCAATCGTCAACATGAAAGGTATCAATAAATATACGTGCGATCAATGCCCGTAAGTCTAGTGTTAAAGTTTCACGTCCAGTTGTTATATTAATATTTGGTAAATATATGTTCGAGACTACATACTAAAAGAAAATGCAAAAAAAATTCAATTGTTTTAATTGCACAAAGTAGAAAGGCAACTTAAAGTTTTACGTCCAGTTATACCTGCGCGTGATACATTACAGCAGACTATAACTTCGTTAGTTTTCAGAATTTCAATTTAATATTTGGTAGATATATTTTCGAGACTATATACTAAAAGAAAATGCAAAAAAATTCGATTTTTTAAATCCCACAAAGTAGAAAGGCCCCTTAAGGGTTCCACAAGAAAAAAAGTTTGAGAAACCCTGTTCTAGTACAAGTTATAGTTATGTGCACTTAAAATTTTAAGCCAATTGGTCAAGTAGATTTTCAGACACCCTGCATAAACTTCCAACGACATTTACAATTTATCATGGAAGTTGTAAAAAATACTCCCTTAAACCGATTTCGAGGGGTGCAATTTCCCGATTCCCATTCCGAGGTAAAAACAACGAGAACATTACTGAATTACTGTCGCGTCTGATTCACTCTGTTGCATGGGACTGATTGAAAAAGTCCTATCTCCGTGCGGCGTATTCAGTTCCTCGCTCGGCCAGTTAAAAGATCAACGCTGGTTACATTCAGCCTGTTCAGAGATCTATTTTCGCGAATCTCCGGCGCTGGTTTTGAATACTCGGCACAATGAAGTATTGCAACCAGGCAACCGTCGTTATGCGCATAACAATGGGGCAAGAATCGAGGGAGGCGCGTGTAGTCGATGCATTCTGGTGCATTACTTTTATCAGTTCTCGCGGGACGTTGCCTTGCACTACCGCGACGCAACAATGCGTTCAGACGCATCGTCATTGTTCGTAGACGCTCAAGAAGCATAGTCCCACCTTAGACTCTATGAATATGGGATTCCTTCGTCCCCAAGGATACACGACGGTGTTGCGTGAATTGCGCGCCGTCCAACGAATGCGCGTTTATCCGTTTCCGGTTGGTCTTGGACCGTTCGAATATTTTATAGCTATTCGAATGCTACGAATAATCTTCGAATGTTTCGTATTCGAACGTCGTTCTGTCAATGATCGATTATCGGGACGTTATTGAACTTGCAGTGTCTCATTAATCCGTTCGTACACACCCTCGCGTTTGTAGAAATATGAACGTTAAGGAAGAGATAAGAACGTGGAATGCTTATCGTATCTTTTTATTTAAAGAGTTTTAGAATAGCTTAGAACATACGGTTTTTGTTGTGTATTTTTTTGCACAATTTTTTTTTAAACTGATGTACGAGGTCTGTTAAAAAAATAATCGAACTATTTTAAAAAAATTTTTTTTATTTAATGTACAACTTATTGCTCTTTGTCTTCTTCAAAATACTTGTTCCAGCGATGTTTCTATTTTACGGTGCATTTCTGGAAAGCTTGTTTTGGAACATCCTTCAATGCCTGTGACGAATTTTTCTTAATGTCCTCAATTGAGTCAAAACGGCGTCCTTTCAGCACTGATTTTAATTTTGGGAACAAGAAAAAGTCGCAGGGAGCAAGGTCTGGGGAATAGGGAGGTTGGGGGAGGACAGTAACTTGATTTTTGTCACAAAACTGGCGAATTAACAAGGCTGAGTGAGCAGGCGCATTGTCATGGTGAAAGAACCATGAGTTGTCTCGCCACAACTGTGGTCTCTTTTTGCGAATTTTTTCTCGCAACCTTTTTAAAACGCCTTCATAGTACTGAGCGTTGATTGTTTGACCTTGAGGCAAAAATTCAAAATGTACAATTTCGATGAAATCGAAAAAAACAGTGAGCATCACCTTGACAGAGGACCGAACTTGTGCTTTTTTTGGGTGTGGAGATCCTTTGTTAACCCACTGTGATGACTGGACTTTCGTCTCAATGTCGTATCCATAAACCCAACTCTCATCCCCCGTGATGATCCTTTGAATGAATGTTTCATCATCGTCGGCTTTTTTAAGGAGTTCCTGGCAAACGTTCACTCGATGTTCCTTCTGCACTTCGGTCATCAAACGAGGAACAAACTTTGCTGCAACTCGATGCATGTTTAATTTTTCGGTCAAAATCTCATGACATGACCCAATTGATAATCCAACCTCTTCTGCAAGTTCTCTGATAGTCAGACGACGGTTAATACACACAAGATCTTTGATTTTCTGAATGTGAATGTCATCAGTTGAGGTCGAAGGCCTTCCTGATCGACGATCATCTTCAATTGATTGACGACCATTTTTAAATCTGGTAAATCATTCATAACACTGCTTACGAGAAAAAGCATCACTTCCTTAAGCTTGCTTCAAAAGTTGGAACGATTCCGTGAATTTTTTCTCCAGTTTTACGCAAAATTTCACGTTGCATCGCTGCTCTCGTAACTCGGACATTGCGAAAATCGCCACGAACAGTGAAGCACGTTGAACTCAAATAGCAATAACTCGGAAACTAAACAAGATGTAAACAATTTGTAGAAAAAGTCAGTTACGCGGAAGATTATGACAATTGCAGTGCTGCCAACTGTTCGTTGCAATGACGATACACAAACACATAACTAAAAAAGTTCGGTTATTTTTTTAACAGACCTCGTAAAATCGGATATCTAGAAAATAGGGTGTAATATGAGACAGTACCATTTGTGTTTTAAGAAAGAAATTACGAATGAAACTGCTTTCAAGTGTCAAAGTGTTACTGTCTTTTTTACTATCGTAAATGACTATGGAATTATACGTTTTCGTGCATTTCAAGCGTCTATTATTCTTATCTAATTTGTGGCGATTGAAGTGTTTAGTGTATAGTTATACGGGGGTCGACTGACAACTAAAGTCTCTAATTCTATGAAATATGTTTGAAATATTAATCAATTGATCTCAAAATAAAGTTTTATTTTACTTCAAAACACGCAGATCCTGAATTTTCGACATGGTGAATTTGTGCAAAAAAATACAAGTCTCATAAGAAGAGCACAAACATTATTTTATGAATAAATTAAAAATGTTGTGATATTCAAACCAACAGAAGTCCATGGATTTACAACACTTTGTACAAAAAATGACTGGTTAACCGATAACGTTAAAAATACACAACAAAAGTATATCTATAAACAATTTTCAGGAGAAGATTAATGACGAATTAGGGAAGATGCACAAAAGATACTGTTTTTCTCAGATGGTTGGTGAATTTGTGACGTTTTGGAAGTCGTGGCTTCAATTATCGAAGCATCGTTTGAAAATTGTACGATGTAACGACGTTGCCCTCCATTCCGCTTGTCGCATTAAATTTCACGGAAGGGCTGTTTCTATTCGGAATTTCTCCACATATCGTGCATAGCATATGGGGTGGAGAAGAAGTGCTAGCTGTGGCAATTCCTTTCAGAATGGTAATAGGGGCTCAGGTGGCAAAGGTGATCCGACCCTGCTTATTATGTCGATATATCGCGTCGAAAGTACAGGCGCAGAACAATAGTATCTTAATGATACAGAGGCCGGATAGTTTTCCTACTCGTACATCATTGAATATACTTTTATAGCTTCCTTTTTCATCTCCAGTTCTCGTTTTTTACTTTACCACTTATAAATAATTAATTTACAACTTATAATTTCGAAAATAGAAATTGAATTTGAAAATTATAATATTAATTTTAATTTTAATTAATATTAACACGTTCGTTGCCCAGCGCAATTCGGTTGAGTTTCTCGCGGGGCCCAAATCCGACTGTTGGAACGCCGAAACATAAACAGAGCGATAAGCGGGAAATAGCAAAAAATCCAACTGAAAGTACTATTAACTTGAATAAGAGAGCGTCACCCATATTTGGGTGATGGGGCCCCCACGGAAGCATACCCGTCACCCAGATCTGGGTGACGCGGCGACGAACGTGTTAATTGTTATTTGAACGTGATAACGAATACAGTAAAGCATTTCAGGTTGCTTATATTCCGAGCAAATACGATAATTCTTGACACATAAGTTTTCAGAGTTAGTTCAATAATTGAACCGTGTAGTTTGAAAGTGGCCTAACTCCATTTATACTTAAATCAAGATATTTAATGTTTACATGTACGTTTAGGATGAAACTATTGCATCCAGAGGTGCTCAAGAAATTGTTTCATGCATCCTGAAACATGTTAAAAATTTAAGAAGTGAAAGACACATTATAGCTTACAGTGACATGTGCGCTGGGCAAAATAGAAACATTAAAGTAGCTTTAATGTGGTTAAAAATTGTCCAAACTTTGGAAAATAATGTGGAAATCATAGATCACAAATTTTTAATATCAGGACATTCGTTTTTACCAAATGATAGAGATTTTGGCGTGGTAGAAATGTCATTAAAAAAAAATAATTTACTGTTCGTTCCCCGAGATTATTACAAGATTATTAAAAAGTGTCGGAAAGGTAATAATTTTATTGTAAATGAAATGAGACAAGAAGACTTTGTATCAACAAAATTATTCGAAGACGCAATTTTTAAAAGGGTAAAGAATTCTGATGGAGAATCAATAAACTGGTTAAAAATATGTTGGATGCGTTTTGTCAGAAATGAACCGTATAAAATTTTCTATAAGACATCAATGAATGAGAATGAAAATTTTAAAGTCCTGAATTTATTACCACGTCGGGGTAGATCAAGAAAGTTCGAAAATATTGTATTGACACCACTGTATAAAAATATCAAACAAATTACAACAGCAAAATTCAAGGACATAACTGACCTATTACGATATACATATACCACCGGAACATCATGATTTCTTCAAATCCCTTTCACACGCACAAAATGTAGATGAGTAGTAAATTGTTTTGTAATAAATTTATGTTTGTAATTTTGTATGTTATGTAGTTAAAAAATGTTTTGAATGGCATAAATTATGTTTCCAAAGTGTTTTAAAGATATGTAAAATAAATTCAGTATTGTTTTTTTCAATTTGAAGCATCTTAAATTATGTTGAATGGACTTGGGCACCTTCAAATTTTATAATGAGTCTGGTTGTTAATTTTGAAAGTGGCCTAACTCCATTCTTGATAAGAAAACGCATATTATTCACTTAATAATTGCCACTATTTTAATAGGAACTATAAATTTAACACACTTAGATACACTTAAGCAGTATGACTCATTAGTATCCTATACGTATATTTTTAAATTCATTGAAACGCAAAACTTTAAATATCTCGATTTGAAGATAAATGGACTTAGGCCACTTTCAAAATAAACGGCTCATATGGTATATTATTATGCAGTATGATTCACGTAACTGTAACAAGCCATATTATTTTTTTTAGTCGAAGTTAGACAAAAATGGACTACATATTTTTTTTATATGTTTAATAATGCACGTGCATTTTAGATTATTTTTGCAAATGAGAACCTTTTTTTTTATCGCATACATCGAAACCTCTCATTTTGATTAAAAAAGCATTAAGATAACGCGGTCGAAAAATTATTCGTAAGGTATTTTGAAAGAATGTTTTACTAAAAACGAGTTGAAACGCCGATACAAGGTTTAAAAAGTCTTAACACGTTTCGTGTTTCGTAGTATTTTTTAAATATATTTGTGAAAATATTATCCCTCCTCTCTCGTTTTTAAATATTTTCTTGCGTGAAATGTTTTTGAAAGTGTCGTTTCGTTTAAATTATTATCGTATGCAATTGTAAACGAATAAAAGCGATGTTAAAAGTATATCGTGACGTATTTGTCTGTGTTAATTTTAACAATAATTTACCGATGTGTCCACATCGTTTCTTTAAAAAGCAGCGCCGATCATCTCGTGACAGCGGGGAAAAAATCGCGGCACGGAACAATGTATCAGACATTAGCCGAAAAATTGTCCACTTTCGGCGTTGGTTACAACCTCGAAAATACGCAGTGAATCTCAATTAAACGAATTACATACATCGATTCACGCGGGCGCGGAATAAACGCCCGGAGCACGAACATTTTCCACGAGCAGCTTTATGCATCCCGGAGCATAATATTCTTCAGGCGTGACCGAACACCCTGTACAGAGCTTGTAATTTAACTGCTTTCATAAATTAAATAAAAATAAATAACTCGTTACCCTAATATTTTCCGGAAATATTAAGTGTACAAATGAATAATCCAAATTATGTTAAAGTTTCTTTGTGATTTTTTTTTGCGAGCTATTAAAGAGCGATTAATTCCAGGTCTTGTAGATACATTTATTATATACTTAGCTATATTTACGAATTTTTGGAACGCATAATATCTATTGATTAAGCTGTTTTTGTGAACTATGATGAACTAGGATCTTTTCAAAAAAACAAAAAATGACAAAATGGTAGCTATTTTACGAAAAAATACTGAATATTTTCATATATTCGGCTGCATTTTTGTTAATACAAGAAAAAGTATTGCATATACAGGGAGACCAGTTCTAAAGATACTGTATAAATTTCATGTTGATATCTTGAGTAATTTTTTTGTTATCACATACGCAGTGCCGAAAAATGTAGTTTCGAGAAAAACAACTTTTAAGTTCGTTAGTTTTCCGAATTTCAATTTAATATTTGGTAGACATATTTTCGAGACTACATACTAAAAGAAAATGCAAAAAAAAATTCGATTTTTTAAATCCTACAAAGTAGAAAGGACCCTTAAGCAGTTATAAAATCAAGTTTAAACTCAATAGATTTTCCCGCTCTTTTGCGGTCATACAGGGTGTTCGGCCACTCCTGGGAAAAATTTTAATGAGGCATTCTAGAGGCCAAAATAAGACGAAAATCAAGAATACCAATCTGTTGATGGAGGTTTCGTTAAAAAGTTATTAACAATTAAATTCAAAAATTTCAAATCGTTCTGGAAAAATTATTTTCGGTTGCGGAGGTCAATTACAATCATTTTTTGTGAATACACATACCCCTGAAATCCTACTTATTTTCGAGAAAAAAATTCAGTACGGGCGTAACTTTAAACATTAATAACTTTTTAACAAAGCCTCCATCAACAAATTTGTTATTCTTGATTTTCGTCTTATTTTGGCCTCTAGAATCCTCCATTAAAATTTTTCCCAGGGATGGCTGAACACCCTGTATAGTGTTGACATATAGCTAGTTAAAACAAAAGATAGTTTACCAAAAGGCCCAACATAACCTTCAAAAGTATTCAATTCAGTGGAGTCGATAATGGCAACAAGATAAGGTGCATATCCGACACTGCATTTTTTACGAATTCCAACAAGGGAAAAATGCTGCAAAAGCATGCGAATCGATTTGTTCCTTCCTCGGTGAAGGTGTTGCATCGTATGATGTGTGCGCATTTTGGTTTAAGCGGTTTAAAAGCGGTGATTTGAGTCTAATCGACAAACAACGCCCTGGAGGCCCTCGGAAGTGCGACAAGGATGATTTGGAACAACTGCTCGCTGAGAATGCGGCACAAACGCAAAAAGAACTTGAGGACAGTTAGGAGTAACCCAGCAAACGATTTCCAAACGCCTACGTGAGGTGGGAAAGATCCAGAAAGTAGGAAAATGAGTTCCGCATGAACTCACTGCAACCAACAAAAATCAACGAGTGGCAGTGTGTCTTTATCTTCTCAATAAGCAGCGTCGAAAGTCTTTCTTGTGGAAAATCGTTACGGGTGATGAGAAGTGCATACTCTGTGATAATCCGAAACGCAGAAAGTTATGGATAAGCATCAACATTGGCTGCAAAACCCAATTGCTTCGGAAAGAAGGTTCTTCTCTGCATTTGGTGGGATATCAAAGGCGTGGTTTATTAGGAATTGTTGAAACCGGGTGAAACAGTTACTGCGGACTGCTACCAACGTCAATTAATCTGCTTGAGTCAAGCATTGGAACGAAAACGTCCGTATACTGGCAAAGGAGAACTTCCAGTGAAATTGTTGCATGAAAACGCCAGGCCACATATTGCTTCCCATACAAATGACACCATAATGAGTCTTGGCTGGGACGACTAGCAGCACCCGGCGTATTCACCAGACATTGCTTCCTCTGATTATCACCTGTTCCGGTCGATGCAACACGCCTTATCCGATATGCACTTCCAATCAGTGGATGAGATCCGAAAATGGCTTGACAACTTTATCGGGTCCAAAAACGTAAAATTTTTCCGAGATGGAATTCATCAGCTGCCTGAAAGATGGCTTAAAGTTATAGAAAGTAACGGCGAATACTTTGATTGAACAATTCAATTTACTATATTTTAAAATGAACATTGAATGTGGCTGAAAAAATTGGATTATTCATTTGTTCACTTAACAGTTTCGATCGTTAAATGCGAGCAAATTCGAAACGTTCGGAAATATTCAGGAAAGTTCTGGCGGCAACGTTGTCAGCTTTTTGAAATATTAAATTATTCCAGTAGTTTCAGCCGTAGTTCTAACGGCGTTTCTAGGCACTGGTTAAAAACGCGTTCGTCGGGTTGTAAGGGGTTTAACAAACGGTCGGTGGAAGATTCTGTAGCACCAACGTTGCGTCATTTTATTTCGAGGTAATGACCAGCGTTGGCGGAGGCCATGTATTAAAGAAACGAAGGAGCCTCGATGTTTTCAGGGCGAGCAGGTAGAGAGGAGAGGCATCGAGGCATCTCCCGTGGGAGTCGGTGGCCTCCTCGGGGATACAACCTCGTTCCGAGCTCCTCCAAGCCGGTTTTACCTTGGAGTATAAAGCGCGCGCAAGTACACTTGGCGAAAGGTAACCTGAAATAATAATCGGCCGGGTACAGGGAGGAAACGGATAAAAGTCGGATCTCGCTTCCTCCTCGGGGAGGAGGAGCACGCCCGCGGAGAAAGGTACGAATCTTTCGAGCTGGCTCTTACCAGTTACGTAACAACGACTCGCGAAATTTTATAGGGCTGGAGAGATTGGTCCCGGAATCGTTAGACGAGATTATACGAGGCTCCTCAGAACGCACCGACTTCGTGGCTTTTAACGAGCCGGATACGTGTCTGATAAATGAAACGCGTCGACCCGTTTTATTTAAATTTGTTCATTTACAAAAAAGAATAGATTTATTTTACGAATGACGCGCTAATGTAAGAATGTGTTGATTTTAATATTATAAGACTCGATGATGAGTGTAGTCTCATGATTGTGAAATTTCAGAAAGGGTTTAATAAAACAATGTTTATATGTATATTAAAAACCTCGACACGAACTCGTGGGATGAGCTGACATTCGTAACTGTTATTCAGCAGATGCAAGAGCCACGCGATACACGGGGTTAACGCTCAACATTGTATGGGAGTCTTTCTGTCGATCGGTCTCTATACCCCCCCAGATGCATATCATCGGTGTATTATTATTATCCTGGGAATATTGGCTCGGTCTCATCCTCTGGAGGTCGCGTAGTCGAGAGACGAAGAGGATGGGGTTAACGCCTTATAGCGGCCACCGTTAGAAGAATTCAGAGGGTGGCTTCCACGCGATGCTTTTGCTAGCTTTTTTTCGCGGAAAGGGTTGTCGACGCCACGATCCTCAACCCCGGAGGGTGCCGATTATTCGAACAACAAGCTCTCGTATACATCGCGTTCTTTCTTTGCCCCTCTTTCCATCGAGCTGGATGCAGCCAATTAGGAATTAGCGACGCGCGCGTACGTTGTCGCGGAATAAACGGACGTCGCGAACGGGCCGCCGTGAATCTCGTTTCAGATGCCTGAATAGGAAACTGTTTGCGTGGAAATGATCCGAGGAATTGAGAAAAGCTGAACGCCCTCGCTGATCGTCGCGAGCCGGGCCGAATCACCGTGTCGTCGAACAGTCTCATTGTTCTTTTAATCAATTCTATCTGGCTGAAAAGTTTCTAGTTACACTTTACAGACACCCTGCACACCTCTACCTTGTGTCAATATTTTACCGTAGTCTATGTCTAAAAGTATTATAATTTAAAATGTTAAATGTTAGGACTTACAAATTTTTGTTATTATGAAAATATTATGACGTGTAATGTAAATCAAGCCCTTAAGTTCATCGGTCGTTTTTCTTTTGAACTTTAATACTTAACACTCGCACGATGGTTGGTGGGTCTTTTTGGACCCAGGCAACACTTTCTTGTGATTCATTCTTTTCCCCTAGTTTCTAAACGTTAAGCTTTCTGGTATTCACTATGCACTTAGTGATCATTTATATTTAATTGGTATTTTAAGAGCAAGGGTATAATAAAACTCGAAAATATTTAGGGCATAATTATAATCATTATGTCTTCCGTCAAGTGGATAAATATTCTATATTATTATAGGTTAGAAATTTAAATATATAAGTATTGGAAAATGTAAGATATGTGTCTAAAAAGACCCAGTCGTACGAGTGTTAAGTAGGTATTCAAAATTCTGAAGTTTCCTGATACAATGTAAATAGCCAAAATAGTCCCAATCCTGAAAGTATGAATATTTAAAATTTTTTTCTACCAAATCAAATGACATCTTTTTATATTTTAATTTGGAATTATTTTTACGTTATTGTTATAGTCATTTTTGATCGTTTGGAAACAGTGTCAAGCTGAACAAGTTGTTGAATTCCCGGGATTGCTAGAATTTTACAGGGACACGTTTTTCGTTTGTTTACGATCGATTGCACGCAACAGAAAATTAAATGTTTCCTTAATTATTCTTTCGATTATACCACATCGCGAATAATGATATTTATCGCGAGTAAGAGTGCAGATGGTCGGGTACGTTCGCGGTGCAATCCCAGAATCGTCCAAGTAAAAGTTGTCGAGCCGATCCCGTGACGAATTGAAATCCCTGACATTAAGAAAATGGGGGATCTCGACTCCCAGCGGGAGGAGTTGGAAGGTCCTTCGACCTGATGGTGGGTGACGAAAAGCGAGAGGGCGGTAGGAAGATTATGCGAAAGCTGTTTGAGAAGCAGCGTCTGCTCTGTCTTTTAAATAATACCGATAAATACATTCAGTGAAATTTCCACATTTGGTACGTAAAAAGTGGTTGCGTCCTGATTGTAAATACTAAGTTGATTACAAAGATAATTGACAAATGGTAAAGTGTACATTCGTCTTTATCTGAATAATTACTAAGAAACGTGATTTTTTAAAAATAAATAAATTCTATAATTTCATTTAGTATACTATCTTATTTACATGGTAAAAACAAAGTGTTTTATGGATTAGTAGTGTGTACTACCACCGTTTCCTTTAATAACTTTAAAAATTTCCCGAAATTTCATACGTATACAAAATCATAATTCCTGAACGGATTGGAGAATTTTAATGTTTTAGAATGCATACAACGCGTATTTTGATGAAGAATATTTAGAAATTCTAAGAATGTTAACCCCGCAAAGTGAGAAAAACCCCATAAAAATGGTTCAATTTCTCGTTTTTATCACTTGATACGTAGGTTTAGTCCAATTATCCGTCATATTTGATTGCTCCAGTGCTGAGTATGCCAGATAATCGGAATTTTACTGTACAGTATATTTGACCCGGTAAATTACATTTCTGCATTATGCAATACACATATGGATGAAATAGATCTTTTTAATGTATAACTAGCCACCCTCAAAAGGAATTCGCAAGCAGTCTTAAAAATGACGTGTCAATATTTTTTGTATTTATTTATCTCTTCTAGCTGTATAAGTTTGTAAAAAAGGACATTGTCCGTTAAATTGTATTATTTAATAATAGTAATTTTTAAAAACGAGCTTAAGAAGGACAAGTTCTAGCACAAGGCTCGACGATCCAATAGTTTTACATCGGGAATTTTCTATTACGGAGACTCGTGGAAGCAAAGTAGAAAAATTTGATTAGCAAAAGGTTGAATTTGGTGTATAAAACCGCAAATTTTGTGTGTCGAACTTGATTCTGGATCGAAGTGTATGCGTTGAGCTTGAATCTCATCGTCGCTGACGAGGAACGAGCGAGGCAGGGCATCGTTCGGTGTGCTCGGGCACCGCAAAGGGTTAATAAGACGCGATAGAAAATTTAAAAAGACACGACCGACGGGCGAGAACTTTGGTTCTCCGCGGGATGGTAGAAAGTCCCTGTAGCCGGTGGAGTTGCGACGTAGGATCCAAGAGGAACGGGAGGAGGAGGACGCGGGTGGTAAAGAGGGCGTCGAGGGACGAGGAGAGGAGGAGGAGAACACGCGAGGGGAGTTGGGCGAGGGTATATTATGGGGAATGCCAGGAGAATCCCGAGGGACCGCGAGAACAGCCCAGCGCGCATGCGTCGAGCTGATTAGTTCTCCCTCTTCCCTTCTCCTCTCCCTTCCCTCCTCTCCACTTTCGCGTTCCCGAGTGCTGGCAGCGCCAGAGGAGAGCACGGAGTCCCGAGGGATCTGGCCCCGCTGCCTCTTCGCACTTTCCACCCTCTTCATCCCCCTTTTTTCTCCTCTCCTTCCCGTTTCTACTCCCCCCTCCCGCCCCTTACCGCTTTCTGTGTACTTTGCCGTCTTTCCGTTTCTCTCGATTTCGTTTCGTTCTTCTCTCCCTCCCCCTTTCCACCTCCTCTTCCTCCCTCTTGACTGTCAGCTCCCTCTTTCTGTTTCTCTTTGGATTTTTGTCCTTCGCAGTTTCTCGTTGCTTTGTCTTCGTTCTCTTTCGCCCGACCGCGGCTTCCACCCCCAACGTTTCCACGTATTTCGAGTATCGCGACCGCTAATGAAGCTTTTCCCTTCGATGCTAGAAGCTTTCGGAGGGATTTTGCGCGCGAGAAGTTTGGGCTACTTCCAAAACTCTTCGGGCAAGTTTACCTTCGATACGTTCCGGCTAATATGTACAGCGTGAAATCGTGGACACGTGGTTCTACGTTCGACCCCAGAGTCGCATACTAAGGACAATTGTAGAAATCAGTCGATTCTTGATTTTTTGGCGACAGAAATTTTTTTACAAACTGAAACCTTCGTATTTGCCGGAGTTTTGTTTTTGAGTTACCAAATCTCCCCGTATCACATAAATTTTGTTTAAAATAATATTATTCAGATAATAATTGCTATGTTTTATTATCAAGTATTTTTGTTATTAGATGGCCGTAAAGGGGTGACAAATTGTGCGTCGCAATAACGATAATGAAGTTTCACTCGTAAAATATAATATAAGCGACTAATGATAAAAATACCTAGTAATAAAATGTAGCATTTATTATCCGAATAATATACGCGATACAAAAGGAAAATAAATTGGTTATTATTGCATGTTTTCGAGTTTTTGCGCCCGATGAACAGAGACGAGACATTCTCGACGAACGCGTATCCGTTCGTTTCCATCCAGGTAAACGACATAAGAAGGTCGCGTTAATACGATGCGCGCCCTTTCATCCCTTCTGGCCATTATCTATCAGCGTAGATCCCTCGCGAGAGAACATTTCGAGTCACGAACCGCGGTTGTTCTCGAATGGCTCTTGATCAAGAGCAAGGAAAACGGCTTTAGGTACAATGGCACTTTCTCGGTGCGACTGTACTCGCCGATATAAGGCTGTCCCAGGTGACGAGCTGCCTCGGGCCGTGGCACAGCTCTACGTATCCCTCGAGACCGACTCTAGGTCTCTCTTTCTCTCTCTCTCCCCCTCCCTTCTAGCTCTTCCGATCCTCTCGTTTCCCAGCACTTGCACAGGGGATTGGCGAACGTGCACCAACGTACGTGCACACACGTGGATCGTCGATACGCGAGTTACATGTGCTCGCGCGTGCCGTAGATGCACCTGCGCTGCGCGCGATGTCAGCTTCGAATCACTTCCAGCTTCTAGATAGACCAGAGAAATTATTACACGTATATTTTAATTTTGGTTCCATCTTTTTCTAAAGCTCATCTTTTAGTTTTGAAAATATACAAATAGCTTTAACCTTGCCGCTGCCTTCAGAAAATTGTTGTCTTACCTTTGTATTATACAGGGTGTTCGGTCAGTCTTGTGAAAAATTTTAATGAGAGATTCAAGAGGCCAAAATAAGAGGAAAATCAACAATATCAATTTCTTGATCGAGGCTTCGTTAAAAAGTTATTAACAAAATTAAATTAAAAAATTTCAAATCATTCATGGAAAAATTATTTTCAGTTGCAGGGATCAATTACAATCATTTTTGGTGAAAAAGCATACCCCCGAAATCCTGCGCACTTTCGAGAGAAAAATTCTTTACCGAGAATACAATGTCTGATCAGTGACAGGAATGATTCCCCTGAAAGTTTATGCGTATGTTTGAAACGTCTTAACTTTTGAACGAATTGGAGGATTTTTAAATTTCAAAGTGCTAAACAACACGTTTTTTCAGTGGAGATAATGTAGAAATACCAACAATATTTGAAAAGTTGTTCCTTGACCCCGTAAAGTGAGAAAAGCCTCATACAAGTGGTGCAATCTTCAAATAGCCATAACTCCTACAATAGTGAATGGAATGCATTGAAATTTAGTATGGAAGTAGAGCTCATCGATACCTACAAAAAAGTGTTAGACAACTTTTCTGTAGGGCATCAAACAAATTTATTAAAAATGAAAGACAAATTTTTAAGAAAAATCGACAGGGCCTAAATTTTTCAGCGAAAGATAACAATTTCGAATCGCTCGGAGAAAATTATTTTCGGTTACGGAGGTTAATTACAATCATGTTTGGTGAATACACATACCTCCGAAATCCTACGGACTTTCGAGAAACAATCAATAAGTGCAGAAATTTTTCGACGGAATTGAAAAATTTCAAATCGTTCTAAAAAAATTATTTTTGATTGCAGAGGTCAATTACAATCATTGTTGGTGAATAGACACGCCCTCGAAATCCTAACCATTTTTGAGAAAAAAATTCCTTACCGATAATATAATTTCAGGCCAGAAATATCATTCCAAAATTTCATGCGTATCTTTAAAATGTTATAACTTCTGAACGGATTGGAGGATTTTAATATTCAAAAATGCAAACTACGCGTATTTTTGCGAAGAATATGTAGAAGTTCCAAAAATATTGAAAAAATTGTTCCTTAACCCAGTAAAATGCGAAAAACCCAATAAAAGTGGTCCAGTTTTCAAACGAGTATAACTCCTACAATAGTGAATCTATTTCAATGAAAATTTTTCCTGACGTAGGGCTCATTGGTACCTACAAAATAGTACTGGAGAAATTTTCTGCAGGGCGTCAAATAAATTTATTAAAAATGAAAGACTAATTTTTAAGAAAAATCGACAGGGTCTGAATTTTTCACCGAAAAAAAGAATTTCGAATCGCTTTGGAAAAATCATTTTCGGTTGCAGGGGTCAATTACAATCATTATTTGTGAATAGACACACCCTCAAAATCCTAACCGGTTTCGAGAAAAAAAATTCTTTACCGAAAATGTTTCTATATTTTTAATGAAGCCTCAATCAACAAATTAGTATCCTTGATTTTCGTCTTATTTTTGCCTCTAAAATGTACACCCCATGGTTATAAGAGCATACGTTTTCGAGAAAAATTATTATATTTACTGATTTTTGAGCATCCCTTTAAGAAGTAAAAACTAAACTTAAAACAGAATAATAGAGTGAAATATTAAATAATTGAAATCATAATTCAGTGAAACGGAATAAATAAAACATCTTAATAATTCTGAAGTTAAACTTAACGTTATTCTAAATTGTCTCCCTAATTTCTAGAAACATATTTCACACAGCTTTTTTAGAAATAGAATATCCTTAAATATATTTCTGAAACTTAGAAAATAAGTAGAAAATAATGTAAGTTTTCCTTAATAAAAATTTGAATATTTCTTTTTTACATTTTCTTTTGTGACACGATTACTTTGTAAATTTTCTTACATTGTATTGAATATTTTAGTTTGCGTTTACAAAATAAAGGTAAAATGTTGACAGAAACGATGCAAAGTGAATGAATATGATTAATAAATTTTAAACGCGTGCTCTTATGTCAACACCTTCACTCGACAAGATCTAATCCTAGATTTCCGCGCAAGTATTTTCAGTTTAACCGGTACTCGCGCGAAATTAAAGTAAATTCGAAAATCTCCTCGTTCAAATGTTACTTCCATCGTTTATTAAACAGTTGCACCGCGTGTAAACACTAATCTGGCGTACATCCGCAATGCCTTCAGAACCGCGAACGCACCATCCGGTTGCAGTTGCAGTCGCAACTGCACGAGTTTACCACTGCGAGTACAATCGTATTAGATATGAGCGGGGAATAGCGGTGTCGAGAGAGCGAGTTTATAATGACGGAACGGGAAGGTCTAGTCGCTCGAGACCGTATCACACATTTTCCACGCGTGTTGGCTAGCTGCTCACCTCCACACAGTCGAGACATACACACTCACATGCCTCGAAATGCACGCGCGCGCTAGAGAGAGAGAAAGAGAGGATCTCTGTTAGAAATCAGAAATCAAACACTCAATTTAACTTTGATATCTGTCTGCCAACCAAAAATTTTTCACGTTGATCTAAAGTACCAGGATGTATCAAAATGTTGTGTCTTGACTATCATGGGAGAATTCTACGCGTTTGGATCGAAGATCTGTGAAAACAATTTGTGCTTCATAAACAATGTTTTTCTGGATATATTTAAGAGATAAGAATTTGTTTTTTTTTGTATATTTTCTAATGTATAATAATTTAGAATACTTGCTTTATCGACCACTTAGAAGACACAGGACTAGTATTAACAAAAACTATTACCATATTATTAACTGAACGAGATTTAAACGTGCAACTAGAATAATACTCTGGCTTGGTGAAACAGACATTTTGGACCGTTTCAAAATATTTTTTTCGAAAAATATCGTTACGCCGTACAATCAACAAATGCATATCGCAAACGTTACCAGTACTCTGTACACTCTGCGCGCTCGTATCGATCGTCAACGACGCGTTCGGTATCGATTCGCGACGCGTTCCCTTCACAGAGATCGCATTTTACTAAAAGCATCCAGGATCGGGGAAGTCAATTTACAAAAGCAACGTCGATGCAGAATTTTGAATCGGACAACCATATCTCGACCTATTTCCGGTGTCCATTTTTCTCCGTGACACTCGTCACGGGATGCGGGCCAGTCGATAAACTTTACCCCCTTTGAAACAAAAAGGAGAAAAAAAAAGCTACTTAAAGCCGGGTCTGACCCCGAACAGGATCGTACGCTGCGCCATTTCTCGCGGAAATACCGGCTGGCGGTTTCCGCAGCTTTCAGATATGGCCGCGCATCGACGCGAAATTAAAAAAGTTACAAATTACACAATCAGCGTCGGGGGTTCAGCGAAAGGCGAATATCACATTCTGCGCGTAAGGGCGTAATTACGAGTACGCGCAATCCGGAGCGGGGGGCACGGGTCTCTGACGATGAAGAAAATAATTACGTCGAGCCACGGAGATTAAAAAACCATGCAATTTTTGTGCCAAGCATTTTTCCGCGTATACGCGGTAAAGCCGGTCGAATAACGCGAGGGTTGATTACAATGGACGCCCGCGAACGTTTTCCACTGCAACGCACGCGTATTTCACGCGCTAACACACGTGTATTTACGCGGGATCGTTTGCGCCCGCGCGCGTGCGCATTTATCACCGTCACGTTCCCGAACGTGTACGCAAATACAATACGCGGAAACGCGTGTACAGAGTGCCCAGGAAATCGTGGCTAAGAGTAACAGCCGGTTCACGCGATACAATTTTTCCACCAATTCGGTTATTTTACCGTCGCACAGTGCAACATTAAAATTTTAATGGGGGATTCTTGAGGCCAATATGAGACGAAAATCAAGAATACTAATTTGTTGATTGAGGCTTCGTTAAAAAGTTATAAAAACATTTCCGGCCAAAAGAATTTTATTTCGAAACCGGTTAGGATTTCGAGGGTGTGTCTATTCACCAACAATGAATGTAATTGACCCCCGCAGCCGAAAATAATTTTTTCATAGCAATTCGAGATTTTTTTACCGCTGAAAAATATAGGCACCTACACCCAATCGATTTTTTTTAAATATTCGTTTTTCATTTTTAATAAATTTGGTTGACGCCCCATTGAAAAGTTGTCTAATACTTTTTTGTAGGTACCTATGAGCTCTACTTCAGAAAAAAGTTTGAAATATATTGGCTATTGTAGGAGTTATGACCGTTTGAAAACTGGACCATTTTTATGAGGTTTTTCTTACTTTACTGGGTTAAGGAATAATTTTTTCAATATTTTTGGTATTTCTACATATTCTTCACCAAAACACGCGTAGTTTGCATTTTTGAATTTTAAAATCCTCCAATGCGTTCAGAAGTTATGACGTTTTAAACATACGCATGCAGAGCAACATTTCTGACTTGAAACTATATTTTCGGTAAGGAATTTTTTTCTCGAAATTGGTTAGGATTTCGGAGTACGTCTGTTCACCAAAAATGTTTGTAATTGACCTCTGTAACTAAATATGATTTTATTAGAAGAATTTGAAATTTTTTAATTTCGTCGAAAAAATTCTGCACTTATTGAATTCTTCCTCGAAAGTGCGTAGAATTTCGGGGGTATGTGAATTCATCAAAAATGATTATAATTGATCCCCGCAACTAAAAATAATTTTTTTAAAACGATTTTGAATTTTTTAATTTCGTCGACTTTCTGCACTTATTGCATTTTTCTCTTGAAAATGCGCAGGAATTCAGGGTATGTCTTTTCACCAAAAATGATTGCAATTGGCCCCCGCGATCAAAAATAATTTTTCTAGAATGATTTGAAATTTTTCAATCTTGTCGAAATATTTGTCCATACAATCGAATTTTTTTCTCGAAAGTGCGCAGTTTTTCGGGGGTGTGTCTATTCAGCAAAAATGATTGTAATTGACTCTCGCAACCGAAAATAATTTTTCCGTAATGATTTGAAACTTTTGAAAATTTCAGTGAAACATGTCAATGCTATGGTCAGGCATGACATTTTCGGCGATGAATTTTTTTCTCGAAAGTGCGTAGAATTTCGGGGATATGTCTGTCCATCAAAAATAATTGTAATCGACCCTCGCAACCGAAAATAATTTTCTCAGATGATTTGAAACTTTTTAATTTAATTAAAAAATTAACGAAGGCTCAATCAAGAAATTAATATTCTTGATTTTCGTCTTATTTTTTCCTCTAGAAGCTTCCATCAAAATTTTTTCGACGTGTGATCGAACACCCTGCATAAATATAATGATGATAGATCATAATGAAGGGTGCTCGATTCGAACTGAAAATCAGTTCCAGGCTTGTCACGGAACGTGTACGAACGAATCGCTCGTACGATTCCGAAGAATCTCAAGAAGCGACAGTTTTTTGAGAAACAACCAAAGAGGACGACATAGAATACCACCTGTTATTCGGGGCGCAAACGAATGAGAAAGCCTCGAGGAAGTTTCCTGGGCTCGCTAATAACTCCAGGGCGCCGGTGCTCGTTGTCGAGGCGCTTTAGTCTCCGCGGTAAAACTTGGTAACTCGAGGAGATAAAGGTAGCACGAGTCAGTGTCCCGAGGCCATACTAACGATCCTCCTCCTAGATCGCGCTCGTATCTCCCGGTCTCATCTTCTTCTCGAAGATCTCGTCTCCTCCAGCTAGCCGCCAAGTCAGCGAGCTTTGTCAGCCGCTTTGGAAATTGTTCTGCCTCGATTTCGGCGTTTTTCTTGCCAATTCTCGCGAAAATACGCTCACGGACGCGCCACCGGTCCTCCCTTTGCCGAGGAAAATGTTGAATTCCATCGTAATTTCCGGCCATTAATACCCGACAGAATAAACTTTCTTAGGAAGGAATGCTGCCCGCCGATCAATTCCCACTAATCTCTTTTTCTTGATTGTCTGGCAAAGAAAATTAGACGCGACGAGGCGCTCTCTTTGCTCGTAGGAGTTTATTGAACAATGTTTCTTGCGCTGCCTCCTGGCTCTTGAGGGTTTAATCTTTCGCGAGGAGGTTTAATTTCTTGTCGGTAATCTTTGCGAGGGAAATGTGCGACATTGGGACCCGAGGACATACCGACACCAACGTAGCTCTGATATTATTATTAATTCTGTTTTCTTGGGGATTAAGTTAGAATAGAATTTTGTGATTTACGCGAGAGGAATCGGAGACTCGATAGTCTCGCAAAGCCTTGAAGATAATTAAGGAGGTATTTAAGTGCGAAGTGCGTTTTTTTAAACTTTCTTGGGGAATTTTTTACGAATTTATAAGTCCTTTTGAAGGAAGGCTCGAAAGGTTTTCGTAACGCGTGGTTCTCCAGTTCCACGGAGCGGCGTTACAGCCCAAGGAGAGAAAGATTAGCATAAAGTTAGTACGGCAGTCGATACCTATATGTACGCGGGAAAGTTAAGTTGGCTTGCGCTGCTGCCGGCTCTCCAGTCCCCAGGTACTCTGCCCTGACTCCGTCACATTTCGATACGGGCTTAATACCGTATTCTAGGACATCATCCACCGACAGAATACAATTTCTTCCTCCACACTCTAACGAACTTCAACGTATGCCGCGTTCGCGATATTCGGCGCCATATTCGGCCGCCACCGGCGCTCGCCTCTGTTCCAGGGGAACCCTTTTGTCGCGTTGGGTGTCCCGGGTCAGTAGACCAAGCCTAAACATGCAAATTACTTGTGTCAAGAGAAATCGAAAAGTCCATTACCATTCTGCAATCCGGGGTTTCGGTTTCGAGGTGGCTACAATTTAAATTTAGGGGTCCGACCACGGCCGCTGATTAACGCTAAATCTACCATGATCTATCCAAACGACCGTTTTGAAACTTTCAAAATGTTCTATACTCATGATTAACGCTAACGTATTCAAACAACGATACTCGAATTTCTAAATAGTTAAAATTTAGTCGTGACGTTTGAGTATTTACAATATAGTCGAATAGTCCCTGTTTGGGTAACGATACGTATCAGTATTAATGAGAATGTCAATTGGATAGACCCTCATCGCTACTGGTATTAATACTGATACTAATTCTGTACATACATTGAAACCTGTGATAAAGCAGACTACACAGAGTTGAGCAGCGATCGATTTGCTTTTACGCTTGCAATTGATCGATAACGATCATGTAAATCGTAAGCGTCAATATATCATTTTTCAATAAATCAATAATTCATCATCGTTTGATTGCCTTCATTTTTATTAATACTTTTTAGCTTTTGTTTCTCCGAGGATTGATCGATAACTAAGGTCTTCGATCCTGTAAAATAAATTTGAAATCAGAGAAACTAATGAAATTGATCTCAAAGAAAGTAAATTTATTATATTCCAAACGTAAGTACATATTTATTTTTCTATATGATCACCATATTTTCAAATGCTGTATCCATTTTCTTTATTTCGTTTAATCAAAAATGTTAACTTTCCAATACTTCCTCAAACTTTGGGAACGATTAAAAATTGAGGATGTTCAATTTGAATTCTACAGAGAATATAATCTTCCAACGTTAAAAATCCTACCATTGATCGTCGTTTGGTGCACTCATAAATCAAACTCATGATAAATGACACTATTAACTTTTCAATACTTTCTTAAACTTTGAAAACAATCAAAAATCTGAGGATCTCCAATTGGAATTGCACAGAGAATATAATCTTCCAACATTACTTCGATCGGTGATCATCGTTTGGTGCACATAATTCAGAAATCGAACTCATGGTAAATTACACTATTCAATTTTAATTAAACCTGTGCAACATCGTTGCACAGTAAACTGAAAGATTCCATGTTTAGGCTAGACACTCAAGATTATCGAATGCAGGTTAGAATTCATTTATATCCCCATTACTCATACAATGGCGTTATTAAAGACCTTAGTTATCAAACCTCGTATTATTCAACCATAATCATTGAAGTAATTATTTCCTGACAATGAGTTAATCGTATCCGGCGATTACATTCGCTCTATTCACGTTATTCATTGATCAAGATTACTGAACACTCAACAATCGTAATTTTTAATTACTGGTTTGATGATACACAGTAATTAAACGGTTGATTATTAAAATAAATGATCTTAGAAAAAGATAAGAAAGAATGATTTCTTCGTGATTGATTTAGAATGTAGTTCTACGCAAAGGAATCGAATAGTGTCATTAAATTGGTGGTTCAATTACATTACAAGAAGGCAAAAAGCATCCTTAAATTAAGCGTGCAGAGGGGTGGAATTTGTACCCGACCCTTTGGAACAGCCAACAACCCTTTCGTTAGCGACTACGTCAGGAGACACGGTTAGTGTAATAATTTTGAGATCGTAGTCACGCTAATTCCTCGACTAATTGGCTACGTCAGGGTGATGGAGGGTGGGACGGAGGCGAGCTTATGGCCTCGTGGCGTCATGTTTACGATACGCAGGTGTGTGCGTCGCTTTATGGTTCATCTCGCGTCGTGAACTATGGCCTCGATCGATACCAGCGATACACTCGACCATCAGTAATTTCGGGAGATTGATCCCACTTTACTTCTGAAACAAACATCCAAAACCAGCAACACGAAATTTCTAACATTCATCGTCGAAGCGTCGGCTACAAGAAGCGAGTGCAAAAATATTATTTTCTCGAATGCCTAATTTCGAAAAAATAATATTTAATAGTAGAATAAATTAATCGTAATTTTTTTAAATGGAAAGGTTGTTCACAATAACCTTCTCGTTAGTCGTTTTGTTAAGATCCAACAGTTCAAATTGGATGGCAACGTGCAAACTCGAAAGAACTTTTCTCGGATGCAATTTCTCGTTTCCTGTCGATAAAAGCTTCTTATCTTTATCTGTTTATTGTCTCGTACGATATTATCGTGTAATATCCACTTTTCACCACTTGTTACGATTCCATTAAGAAATGGTTCGCGCTCGAGCCGGGTTAAAAGAAAACTGCAGATATTTATGCGTTGCTGGCAATTGGTTTCCGATAGCTTGCGCGGTAACCATTTTACCAAGCTTGTGTATTTTCCTAGTTTCTTTTAGGTGGCGAGATACAGTTCCATGGAAAGAATTAAGCCTTTTTGCAATCTCGTCGACCGTTACTTCTGGGCCCGAGTATACAAGACTTTGTAAAATGTCGTTGTAAAAGTCAACAGGTCGTGGTTTATTATTAAAATTGCTGTTCTTTTTCTTGAATCTTTGTCGTCGAACGACATTAATTTTGTCCTCGGGAATTGAAGACAAACATCTAGCCATGGAGCCACAAAGGACTCTATATGTGATTATAAGCTATAAATGTATTAACATATTTTAGTGTGGTATGTTATTAAAACTACTCTATAAACCCTTTAACACAATTTCAGAACTTATTTCTGTCTGGTAGTGCCGTCTCATATTACTATCCCATTTTTTAGATGTCTGATTTTGCATCAATATAGAAAACGCGAAAAATCCATAGGTTCTGTGACATCCACAATATTTATATTCGTGCGGTTCATTTCATATGAAATTCAGAATTTTTTAATTTCGACTATTCTGAGAGTCTCTAAGTTAAAAAATAAGAGTATCTCACGTTTCTGCCGCTTCCTCTGGCAAAGATAGAACTTCCTATCGTCCTGAGCGTGGAAAGGTTAAGAATCATCGCGTTAGAGTCACCTGGTGCAGGTCCCAGGTCGTCGCGAGGACGTGCCAGATTCGTAGTTCGTTTTTGGCGGGGTTAGGGGTCGTACGTTTCGAAAAGTCGTCGCGGGCAAACGATTCGAGGCCGCTGCGAGGAGACGTCCCAGCAGGGACATCCGGCCAAATTAATTCCTGCGAAGCCAGCCTGGTGTCCGTGTCCCACGTAGAGGTCCATCGGAGGTGTAGACACGCTCGCGGCGGGGTTTGTGTCGGTGCACGCACACGGGTGGCCATCGGGGGCAATCCTTGTGCAGCGGCGAAGTACAAGGAACAGCCATCTTTCTCAGAAAGAAATTAAAGTTTTCCCGAAGGTATACTTTCTCTTTTTCTCTCGTCCGTGCTCCCCTGGCTGGCCTCCTTCTTCTTGCTCCGTGGGCGTTAGGGTGGGAAGGTCGAAGGATACTGGCGCAGGACATCGTCGTAGGACGCCGAAGGCTGCTCGAAGGGTGGCTCTGGCTAGCCTATTGCTATTGTTTGCGGTGCTCCCCGGGGACGGACCTGCCCTTAACAGTGCCATGTGCCGATGACACTGTACCGGGTGGTCGACGTGCAACCCGAACCAGGTTCCGATTATCGAAATAACGGGTTTTTGAAATTGAAACGAAGCGAAAGATACGAAAAATAATATGGAGTTCCAGTGTTCTATATTGATGTGCAGTAGAACCTCGTTTATCCGAACGAAATACTGCTGGACCTCAGTTATACGAGGCTGGTCCCAGAAGTACCCGACTTAACAAAAAAAACACAAGAAATTTTGGAACAAATATCTTTATTTTTCAACATAATCTCCTTTTAGCTGGGTGCACTTTTCCCAGCGATGTTAAATAACTTCGATATAATGAGAACCATCGAGCTCCTCAAAATAGCCATTAACCGCAGACTCCACCTCCTCATCAGTGGAAAATCTTTTACCACCGAGCCATTTTTTCAAGTTTGAAAAGAAAAATAATCCGAAGGTAGCAATTCGAATTTTAACTCCTGGATTTTGGCCATCGCGATAACGGATGTTTGAACTGGTGCATTGTCTTGGTGAAACAACACTTTCTTTTTCGACAAATGCGGTCGTTTTTCCTTGATTTTGCCACTCAAACGCGGCAATAACTTCGCATAATACACGCCGTTGATTGTTTTTCCTTTTTCAAGATAATCAATGAAAATTATACCACGCGTATCCCAAAAAACTGACACCATGATTTTGCCAGCTGATGAAACTGTCTTCGCTTTCTTTGGAGCTGGTTCTCCTTTTACAGTCCATTGTTTCGACTGTTCCTTCAACTCAGGTGTGATGTGATGGACCCAGGTTTCATCCATGGTTATGAATCGACGCAAAAACTCGGCTTTATTCCAGTGAAACATCGCCAAACACTCGATTGAAACATCCTCACGACGCTGTTTTTGTTCCATTGTGAGCAAGCGCGGCACCCATCTTGCGCACAGCTTTCTCATATCCAAATTTTTGGTCAATATGCGTTGTACAGCAGTTTTTGAAATGTCTACCACAGGGATCGGCAACCTATGGCACGCGGTGGAATTCTCAAATGCGCTCTACATTACTCTACAAAGGTATCAAATTCTTTTCCTCTGGAACTCCTCTATTACAACAATGTGATGGACATATACTATTACTTTGTGGTAAAAAGAATTAAGCCAGCAATTTGAATCATATTGGTAGAATGGCTTGGCACACCCCAGCTAAAAGGTTGCCGACTCCTGTCTGCAAGCTCGCGCACTTTCAGTCGACGATCGTCCAATACCGTTTAGTGGATTTTCTTCACCATTTCTGGTCATTTCATTTAGTCGACTATTGCGGTGTTTGTCTTGTCAGCTCGTATGGCCTCGTTTAAATTCTGCCACCCAATATTTTATTATTGTAAATGAAGGAACTGGCTCCCCTAGAATAGAATCTAGCTCAATTTTGATATTGATTGGACTAAGACCTTATCAAATGAAAATATTGTATCACATAACGATGACCAGTTTTTTCCATGTTTACAAATTCACTGGGAGCGTTCTCTATTAATGGCTGTCAAACAAATACTAAACAATGTAACGTCTTCAAACTTGAAACTTAAGCTTTGTAAGGTTGGTACTTCCGGCCATAGTCATTTTTTTTAAACAATAATCACCATCTATACCTCAGGCCGGGTACTTCTGAGACCACCCTCGTACAGACTCGTGACCGAACTTTTATTATCCGAACGGCGGTCGAGCGTATTCTTAATTACACGAACGCGTATTCTTAGTTGTAAGAACCTGTATTCTTAATTATACGAATGCTAACATTTGGTTATCGATTTAATGGACCGCTAGGACTTCAGTGAAACGTTATATTTAAAATCTGATTTAATCTTGAAGAAAATCCTGTAGATAATAGTCAATGTTTGTAGCTTTCTGATTTTTTTGATATACCATATGATTGAAATAAAATGTTAAAAGCTGCATTCTCAGAAACTAACGAAGATATCGACTTCTTTCTTTTTCATTTTTAATTAAATGGTACAGAATGCTAATTTTTTCATGAGTAACAAATTCTTTCAGGGATACTATTTTGAGGAAAAAGGGGCTCTCCTATAAGTATGTTTAGGAACAAGTATTCCAAGCTAATTTGATTGTGTGTACAAACTTGTGCAACTATGTTCAATAAAGTGGCTCAAACATATGGTATTCAGTAATGGAAAATATATCATTGTCATTTAACAGTTTGAAAAAATCGTTTGAGAAACTCGATTAAATTCATTTTACGAAGGGATGTCTACAAAGGTGGGATTAAAGAGTTGGCATAGTCAGAGTTGCAACAAAGCAGGCGCAAACGGGGCATGTGCCCCAAGGCGCCATGTTACGAGGGTGCCTTAATGGTGTCATTAAAATTAAAATAAATTAAATTAACTACTTTGACACTTTATTGTCTACATAATTCGCGCAAAAACTCCGCGTACATTCTTCGAAAATGATTCTGTCTACCACGGTTTTTTGTTGTAAAATTCGTAATTAAAATTGTACGATAATTCTGGGCAAAATTTAAATGGGAAATTTCAAAGGCCAAAATAAGACGAAAATCAAGAATATCAATTTCTTGACTGAAGCTTCGTTAAAAAGTTATCAAAATATTTCAAATCATTCTGAAAAAATTATTTTTGGTTGCGAAGCTCAATTGCAATAATTTTTTGTGAATACACATACCTCTGAAATGCTACCCACTTTCGAGAAAAAAATTCGAGTAGGTACTGAAATTTTTAGACGAAATTAAACAATTTCAAATCATACTAAAAAAATTACATTTAGTTACAAGGGTCAATTACAAGCATTTTTGGTGAATAGACATACTCCGAATTCCTACGCAGTTTCGAGAAAAAAATTCTTTAGCGAAAACTAATGCTTCTCTGAAATGCGAATCTTTAAAATGTCATAACTCCTGAACGGATTGGAGGATTTTAATTTTTTAAAATGCAAACAACACGTATTTTAGTGGAGAATATGTAGAAATTGTAACAATAATGAAGAAGTTGTTCATTGACACCGTAAAGTGAGAAAAACCCCATAAAACGGGTCCAATTTTCAAACGGCCATAACTCCTACAATACTAAAGGTATCTCATTGAAACTTTTTTCTGAAGCAGAGGACATAGATACCTACAAAAAAGTATTAGATAACTTTTCAATAGGGCGTCAACGAAATTTATTTAAAATGGAAAACAAATTTTTAAGAAAAATCGACAGAGTTTAGGTGCCTAAATTTTTCAGCGAAAAAAGAAATTTCGAATCGCTATGAAAAAATTATTTTCGGTTGCGGGGGTTAATTACAATCATTTTTGGTGAATAGACATATGTACTTCCGAAATTCTATGCACTTTCGAGAAAAAAATTCAGAAAGGTGGACATAGTTCTGGTCGAAATTAAAAAATTTCAAATCGTTCTGGAAAAATTATTTTTGGTTGCAGGGGTAAATTACAATCATTCTTGGTGAATAGACACACCCTCGAAATCCTAACCGGTTTCGAGAAAAAATATACTGTGTGGCCGGAAATGTTTCTATAACTTTTTAACGAAGCCCCAATCAAGAAATTAGTATTCTTGATTTTCGTCTCATTATGGCCTCTAGAATCTATTAAAATTTTGCCCAGGCGTGGTCGGATACCCTGTATAGTACAATCCAATGTATTTAACATGCATCGGGTACAAATTAGTTTTCGTTTATCGAATGAATGTAGTCGTGTGTTTGAACTTATACATATATATTATTATTATTATAAATGTTTACTACCATGAAATGTGTAACGAAGATGACTTATACAGGGTGTTCGGCTAACCCTGGGAAAAATTTTAATGGGGGGTTCTAGAGGGCAAAATAAGACGAAAATCAAGAATACCAATTTGTCGATTGAGGCTTCGTTAAAAAGTTATTAACGTTTATAGTTGCGCCTCTAGATAGGCAACCTGCGTACAGCTGCGTGCGGGCGATAGTGGTTCTCACTCAACATGAGGAACTCTACTTAGTGACGTATCGACAGCTTCACAGTTTTCTGAGTGAGAATCACTATCACGCGTACGCAGCTGTTCGTAGATTGCCGTTCTACAGGCGGAACTTTTAACGTTAATAACTTATTAATGAAGCTTCAATCCACAAATTGGTATTCTTGATTTTCGTCTTATTTTGACCTATAGAATCTGCCATTAAAATTTTTCCCAGGGTTAGCTGAACACTCTGTATTGTTAAGGTCAATTTTACAGGAAGTTTTTTTAACGAATCTCCACCGCGACAAAATGTTGTACAAAAATGAAGAAAAATTTTATGCACCTTACTTTTTGGAAATATACAGTATAGGTGCAAAAATCGAGGAAAATAAGGAGTTAGACAGACGATGGCGCCCATTCACGTATATTTAATTGTCTCTGATAACGTGTCGCGACCGATAACAAAAGAAGACGTCATCGGAGGGACGAGTATTATATTGCGGAACAATGGTATCGCTCGGGGAAGAAGCCACTAATTTCAAAGCAGTCTTGTCCTCATCGGCTGGTAATTTTATTTCCGTGGTATAACAATATCATGTATGAATCGTGTAGTTCAGCAGGGGAACAAAAAATGAGATACTATTCTTAAAATCCGACTGTAGTAAAAATGTTATATCGTGTATAATTTACTGAAAAAATGTTCTCGTATTTATAATAGATCTAACTACAACTTGCGGTTATCGAACAAGCATATAAGTATATTTGAAATCCTTATAATAGTGTCCTGAACAGTAAATTTTTTTTTGTCGAAAACGCAAATCAATGTAGAATTGTTGAACGATTCCAAAGCAATTTTGCGATATTATAATAAATAAATAAAACTTAAAAGCATTCAAAAATAAAAATTAAATGAAATAGTTGTGTTTCCCTCTTGAAATCGAGTAACTTTCGTGTTTAACATTTTTCCCAAAAATGTGTTGTTTTCGGAGATATTTAGATTAAAAGTTTTCAAACGCACAACCTGTATATTAATTTTAAACAAATATAGTTTTATTGTATGATTTTTAAAGTAATTATATCCGATCAAAAAATCACTAGTTTATTAAAACGCGTAACTGAAAAAGGATCTGCGGTTAGAAAACGTTACTCGCGGCGTTAATTAAAGTCGTATCGAAACAACGAATATTCCGGAGCTTAATTGAATTGCCTGTGTTTGTTCGATCGGTAGAAAATCGGCGATATAATCGCGAAAGTATACGGTGACACCTTAATTGAGGGTAAGCAACGATTAAAATCAAATTTGGACGGGGTTGTGCGAGGCCGTGACGGTTCTCGGTGGTTTCCGGTATCGATTTTAGATTTGGAGTATCGAGATTCGTTTCGACGTTTCCACGGGGTTTTTTTTCCTCCCCCCATCGTGCTTTTAGCCGGAACAGATATATTTGCGAACGTAGGTTGCGCGTGGCTGCTGAAATCGCGGCAATAAATATTAAACAACGTATAAATTTCTTATGAAAGCTTGCATTAATGCGACCAACGGTCGAATTGGATTTCGTCCCGGGTTCTCCGTCGATCACGATCCCGCGGATTCGAGGGATGAAAACGCGCTCGGGTATCTCGCGATGGTAATTAAACGCGCGGCTATCGATTGCGCGCGTATAAATTAGAATACGTGATCGCGACGACAATTTACGAGGGTCGTCTGAAAAGTCTTGAGCCTCGACACGAAGGTGGCGTTTCTCGTCAAAACCATTTTGGTAGTACAATGGTATATGCTTTGACAAGTACCTGTGAAAATTTCAGAAATTTTGGACGCCCAGTTGTTGTTTGGCAGTCGTTTGTGTCAGTCGATGTCAGTATTTTTGTATAGATGGAAAAAATCGAAAAACCTCGCAAATTAAAACCGAAATCGACGTTGATTGCGGGGACTCTACCCCATCATATGCCACCGTGAAAAGATGGGCAGCTGAATTTAAACGTGGGCGTACTAGCTTGGCTGATGATGAGCGTTTGGAGCGGCCAAGAACTGCGAACACTACCGATAATATCGAAAATGTTCGCAAAATGATACTGGAGAATCGTCGAATCAAGGTTAGAGAGATAGCAGAGGCTATAGGCACATCAAAAGAACGCGTTTGTCACATCAAAATGGCCGCATTTGAAGAAGAAGAAAGTGCTGTTCCATCAAGACAACGCACCAGCTCACACTTCGGCTGTCGCCGTGACCAATATTCACGAATTGCGTTTCGAATTGGTTGACCACCCACCGTATTCACCAGATCTGGACCCCAGCGATTTTTTCCTCTTTCCTAAGCTCAAAATATCGCTTGGAGGACAGAGATTTCCATCGAACGCAAAGTAAATGGCTACTTTGCGGGGCAAGACAACAACTACTATTTGGAAGGGTTAAAAGAGTTACGGCATCGCTGGAAAAAGTGTATTGACTTAAGAGGAGACTATGTTGAAAATAAAGCTATATTTAACTGGAAAAATACTTGTTTCTATGTTAGGCTTAAAACTCTTCAGACGGCCCTCGTACGAGGGTGGTCCCAGAAGTACCCGGCCTAAGATATAGATGGCGATTATTGTTTAAAAAACACATTGTTTAGTATTTGTTTGACAGGCATTAATAGTGAACGCTCTTAGTGAATTTGTAAACATGGAAAAAATTGATCATAGTTATGTGACGCAATATTTTCATTTGAAAGGTCTGAGTCCAACCAATATCAAAATTGAGCTAGATTCTATTCTAGGGGAGTCTGCTCCTTCATTTACAACAATAAAATATTGGGTGGCAGAATTTAAACGAGGCCGTGCGAGCTGACAAGACGAACACCGCAGTGGTTGACCAAATGAAGTGACCACACCGGAAATGGTGAAGAAAATTCACAAAACTTTATCGTCGACTGAAAGTGTGCGAGCTTACAGACATGGTACAACGCATATTGACTGAAAATTTGGATATGAGAAAGCTGTGTGCAAGATGGGTGCCGCGCTTGCTCACAATGGAACAAAAACAGCGTCGTGAGGATGTTTCAATTGAGTGTTTGGCGATGTTTCACAGGAATAAAGCCGAGTTTTTGCGTCGATTTACAACCATGGATGAAACCCGGGTCCATCACTTCACACCTGAGTCGAAGGAACGGTCAAAACAATGGACTGTAAGAGGAGAACCAGCTCCAAAGAAAGCGAAGACAGTTTCATCTGCTGGCAAGATCATGGCGTCGTCATTTGGGATACGCGTAGAATAATTTTCATTGATTATCTTGAAAAAGGAAAAACAATCAACGGCGTGTACTATGCGAATTTATTGTAGCGTTTGAGTGACAAAATCAAGGAAAAACGGTCGCATTTGGCGAAAAAGGAAGTGTTGCTTCACCAAGACAATGCACCAGTTCACACATCCGTTATCGCGATGGCCAAAATCCAGGAGTTAAAGTTCGAATTGCTCCCTCACGCACCCTATTCGCCAGATCTAGCCCCCTCGGATTATTTTCTCTTTCCAAACTTGAAAAAATGGCTCGGTGGTAAAAGAATAATGAAGAGGTGGAGTCTACGGTTAATGGCTATTTTGAAGAGCTCGATGGTTCTCATTTTAAATAGGGTATCGAAGCTATTTAACACCGCTGGGAAAAGTGCACCCAGCTAAATGGAGATTATGTTGAAAAATAAAGATATTTGTTCCCAAATTTCTTGTGTTTTTTTTGTTAGGTCGAGTACTTCTGGGACCACCTTCGTATAATTCCGTGCGACGTTTGCGCGTGCTTTCGAGTCGAGATTTTATAAAACTCGATTGGTACGTCAGCGTCAGTATCCGGGCATCGAGAGTTCTTTTCGATTGTTTGACTCGAAAAAATGCGTTTCTTTGCGTGGATTTTCTGAAGCTCTCAAATCTTAAGGAGGACGGAGAGAAGGGGGGCACTGTGACGGATTGAAAAAATCGAAGTTTTTGTTTATCTCTTTTCAATGCTTGGGGCTTTAAGAATGGCCCCCTAAAATATTAGAATTCGAAAGAACGACAAAGTTTCGGACTAATGTCTTAAATAGTTTTCATGTTACAACGTCCTAAAAATGACCTAGTTTTTCCGTGACCATTACTAGAGGACCCATTTAAATTCGAATTACTTAGGGCGCGAGTATCGTGATGATTATACTAGTCGATTCGGTTATTAGTCCTTCTGGAAACCTATGATTATTTCGAATGGAATATTTTACTAATGACCTCTTTCGACGAAATCGCCTAATTGACTTCTACGTAGCTAGATTAAAATGACCAATGTATATCTTTCCTGTTTGATTATTTGTCGTTAACTTACCAATTATGCATGTACTGCGCTAATTATGCACGAAAAATATGTAAAATATGCAAGCAATATGTACAATTTACATGTACTGTGTACAATATTACCCAAATCATATTCACGTATTTTTGAAATTAAAAAACTTGGTCCTATTCATAATATACAAATGTTGTTTGTATAAAATACCAATGCACGAAACTCACCAATTGTTGAGTATGATGAACCAGCACCGACGATGATGATGCTGTTGTCCAGTGAAGAACTCTATGGAAGTGATCGGTGACGTCGTCTAGATAGTTCTACTGGATTCGTGCTGAGATGCAAAGAAACTGTGAAGAACTAAAATAAAAAATTATTATCTGTTGTTAATATTACAGACACTTTTAATATAATATAAAAGACTCTACATTTGGAACTAATCAAATCTTCCTGAAAGTTTTGAAAATTTAAAACTGCAATAATATAATTTGAAGATATCAATTTTTTTTAAACGTACATGAAACAAAATACAATGATACTTATATTTTTCGGTCGTGGAGCATCATTTAATACTTCTCCTTGACGAAGCACTTACTCTAATATCGTTAACGAACAATTTCATTCTTGAAAAGAAAAATTGAAGAATGTTAATTAAAATGATAGAGACTATCACGCGACAGTAAATAACGCGACCGAAACTCAAGATCGCCAAACGAGTGACTCCACTGTCGCGATTCAAAAAAAATTCACAACTGCACAGTAAACATTGACTCGACCTTTTGCATGTGCCTAAAATGCAAACGATAATCTGCTGAAAGCTACTGTGCTTCGAAAAATAAAAAACTGTTCACGTATATTAAGCCTGGCGTAGCCATTTAAAAAGGCCAAAGCAAAATTAATACGATATTTTTTTGCTATTTATTTGCTAATTATTTGCCAAAGAATTAATTTTCTTGCTCCAGCCGTTTTTGAGAAACAATGGCTACGCTACCGTAATATTAAGCTGGCGTAGCCACTTATTGTATCTCTGTACGTAAGACAGATATCAATACCATTCTTGCGGCATATTTTGTTGCTAATTTATTGCTCTTAATCCACTGAATATTAATTTTTTTGCCCCAGCCGTTTTCGAAAAACTGTGGCTGCTGTAGCTCAATATTAACCTAACGTAGCCACATGTTGTATCACAGTAGGTAACAAAGCTATCGATACCATTCTTGCGGCATATTTTTTTGCTAATTATTTGCTATCAATCCCCCGAATATTAATTTTTTTGCCGCAGTCTTTTTCGAGGTCGTTTCTCGAAAAATACTGCAGCAAAAAAAATAATATTCGGGGGATTGATAGCAAATAATTAGCAAAAAAATATGCCGCAAGAATGGTATTGATAGCTGTGTTAGGTACAAAGGCGCGACACGTGGCTATGCTAGATTAACGCTAGTCCAGCGCGGTCGTCGTTTCTCGAAAAAGACTGCAGCAAAAAAATTAATATTCGGGGGATTGATAGCAAATAATTAGCAAAAGAATATGCCGCAAGAATGGTATCGATAGCTGTGTTAGGTACAAAGGCGCGACACGTGGCTATGCTAGATTAACGCTGGTCTAGCGCGGTCGTCGTTTCTCGAAAAAGACTACGGCAAAAAAATTAATATTCGGGGGATTGATAGCAAATAATTAGCAAAAGAATATGCCGCAAGAATGGTATCGATAGCTGTGTTAGGTACAAAGGCGCGACACGTGGCTATGCTAGATTAACGCTAGTCCAGCGCGGTCGTCGTTTCTCGAAAAAGACTGCAGCAAAAAAATTAATATTCGGGGGATTGATAGCAAATAATTAGCAAAAGAATATGCCGCAAGAATGGTATCGATAGCTTTCTTAGGCTCAAAGGCGCGACACGTGGCTATGCTAGATTAACGCTGGTCCAGCGCGGTCGTCGTTTCTCGAAAAAGACTACGGCAAAAAAATTAATATTCGGGGGATTGATAGCAAATAATTAGCAAAAGAATATGCCGCAAGAATGGTATCGATAGCTTTCTTAGGCACAAAGGCGCGACACGTGGCTATGCTAGATTAACGCTGGTCCAGCGCGGTCGTCGTTTCTCGAAAAAGACTACGGCAAAAAAATTAATATTCGGGGGATTGATAGCAAATAATTAGCAAAAAAATATGCCGCAAGAATGGTATCGATAGCTTTCTTAGGCTCAAAGGCGCAACACGTGGCTATGCTAGATTAACGCTGGTCCAGCGCGGTCGTCGTTTCTCGAAAAAGACTACGGCAAAAAAATTAATATTCGGGGGATTGATAGCAAATAATTAGCAAAAAAATATGCCGCAAGAATGGTATCGATAGCTGTGTTAGGTACAAAGGCGCGACACGTGGCTATGCTAGATTAACGCTGGTCCAGCGCGGTCGTCGTTTCTCGAAAAAGACTGCAGCAAAAAAATTAATATTCGGGGGATTGATAGCAAATAATTAGCAAAAGAATATGCCGCAAGAATGGTATCGATAGCTGTGTTAGGTACAAAGGCGCGACACGTGGCTATGCTAGATTAACGCTGGTCCAGCGCGGTCGTCGTTTCTCGAAAAAGACTACGGCAAAAAAATTAATATTCGGGGGATTGATAGCAAATAATTAGCAAAAAAATATGCCGCAAGAATGGTATCGATAGCTGTGTTAGGTACAAAGGCGCGACACGTGGCTATGCTAGATTAACGCTGGTCCAGCGCGGTCGTCGTTTCTCGAAAAAGACTGCAGCAAAAAAATTAATATTCGGGGGATTGATAGCAAATAATTAGCAAAAGAATATGCCGCAAGAATGGTATCGATAGCTTTCTTAGGCTCAAAGGCGCGACACGTGGCTATGCTAGATTAACGCTGGTCCAGCGCGGTCGTCGTTTCTCGAAAAAGACTACGGCAAAAAAATTAATATTCGGGGGATTGATAGCAAATAATTAGCAAAAGAATATGCCGCAAGAATGGTATCGATAGCTGTGTTAGGTACAAAGGCGCGACACGTGGCTATGCTAGATTAACGCTGGTCCAGCGCGGTCGTCGTTTCTCGAAAAAGACTACAGCAAAAAAAGTTAATATTCGGGGGATTGATAGCAAATAATTAGCAAAAGAATATGCCTCAAGAATGGTATCGATAGCTTTCTTAGGCTCAAAGGCGCGACACGTGGCTATGCTAGATTAACGCTGGTCCAGCGCGGTCGTCGTTTCTCGAAAAAGACTGCGGCAAAAAAATTAATATTCGGGGGATTGATAGCAAATAATTAGCAAAAAAATATGCCGCAAGAATGGTATCGGTAGCTTTGTTACCTACTGTGATACAACATGTGGCTACGTTATGTTAATATTGAGCTACAGCAGCCACAGTTTTTCGAAAACGGCTGTGGCAAAAAAATTAATATTCAGTGGATTAACAGCAATAAATTAGCAACAAAAGATGCCGCAAGAATGGTATTGATATCTGTCTTACGTACAGAGATACAATAAGTGGCTACGCCAGCTTAATATTACGGTAGCATAGCCATTGTTTCTCAAAAACGGCCGGAGCAAAAAAATTAATTCTTTGGCAAATAATTAGCAAATAAATAGCAAAAAAATATCGTATTAATTTTGCTTTGGCCTTTTCAAATGGCTACGCCAGCTTAATATACGTAAACTATTCTACGGAACAAATCCTGATTCTACCAACTGCATTGCGCGCAGTTATCGACATTTAAGAAAGAAAAATTGTGAAGTTCAATAAAAACGAAATTCAGTAAGCACATATATGTGCTTTCTTCATTCCCATTTTTCTCTAATTTAATGTTTTTCATAGGAAACTGTTTTTCTTTCTAAACTACGAATATAGTTTTGTCAATTAAATATTCAATATCCTGAAATATATAATCAAAATGTAGTATAATTTAAGTAATTCTAATTTTCAAATAAAATTTCGCTAAAAATATGAAAATGTATAAACATGCACACATACCCACGTGTTACAATAAAATAGATTTCATCAATATTAAATTTCAAATTCGTCCGTTGCATCATGGCGTCGATTGCATGCCGGTAGTGTTCCTTGTATGTACACGAATTCCAGTCAAGGCTATAACAAAAATAAAACACAAATTTCGATCAAATGCATTAAAATAAATGTAACTATATCATAATTAAGTAGCAACTGAACACGACTTACGTTGTATGAGATTGCAATTTTGTTTCGAAATATGGTAATTGATACCTATTAGATATGTAAAAACAACCGCGGAACTGATTCAACTTTTTTCACGTTTGCGACTAAATTTATAATAGAAATGTATTAATATTAATCGAGGGCACCGATAACGAGTGACGGATAATACTTGTAGCGATTAGAAGCGTTTAAACGCGAAGCTGTCAACGTGTCTCACCATGCTAATTTCCAGGAAACGACTTTCGACTTTTCACTGTTGCAAATTAGTCGATGGGGAGTGTGTCCGCTGGTCCATCGTCTCGATTCACGATGTATATTTCCGAAGGAAAGGTTAACCTTGCATCTGAAATAATGTTGTTATTACACATGGTCGAGAGTACCCTAGGTGGAGACAGGTGCTATAAATTAAATACATAAACATTCCAGACAAACAATTGATTATTTAATAATTTATTATCGTTCATACTATTGTGATGTCATAATGCGATGCATCTAGTCTGACATTTCTTGAAAATCGAATCTCGATTGATTATGCGATACGTAAGCAACTCGATCGATCGAAATACTTTAATTCCAACCATATGAACGTATAATGTGTAGATATTAACTTGCGATCTAAGTTTCAATCAATATTTCTTTTTAAATGTTTGTTAATGCGATAGACGAAATGTTTCCATTTGCTAGCATTGTCGGTTTTTAGTAAATAAGTTAAATATTTTTTTTCTGAATCACAATTCTTAAACGTAGACTACAAAAAGTATAGAATATACAAAAACATTAATTTTTCACGATGTTTGTACTTTACTTCGTAGGACACTAACTCTATTAAATGACTGCACTAACTTATTATTCATCTGTGCCTATTCCTTGTGTGTTACAGAATATTTTTTAAAGTAATTGTATTCTTACCATTGCAAGCATTAGTAAGCCACTGACAGTGACCCAATTTACTGGTTATATTTTAAAAGCTCAGTTAGCTGTGTTTACGCAGCTGCCGGCTGCTCGACCTAACCTTGGAACAGGGCTCACGAATTCCTTGCCATGCGACACTCTATTGTATGCATTGTCTGTGCTTCTTATACGCGTGTCACGAAAAACATTGCATGGAACATCTATTCCATACTTCGTCTATGCCTATATGAATTACACATGGGTAATCTGTACCGACTTGTGCACTTCTTACCATCAGTTTGTCAAACTCATCGACTCAGACTAAAGAAAGATCCCTATGCTAGTATAGTAATAATTAAAACAAAAAATTTTAGAAAACATGCTATAATACAAAAGGAATAGGCACATACGAGTCATAAATTAGAACAGACTCAATATGTAAGAGTTTGTGTTTTATGAACCAAAGTACAAACATTGTGAGAAATTTATGTTTTTACAACGTATACCACGTCTAAGAAATATAATTTTGGAGAAAAATGTAATTTATATACCGAAATCGACAACACAAACATTTTGTCTATTGTTGCATTTACAAAAATTTATATAAATATTATAAAGTACATATTTCGATCGACCGAATTACCAACGAATAGCATAATAGATCGATATTTCATCTTTAAGGTACACTATCGAATCTATCGAATGTATCGAAAGACAGACGCTTCGCATTGTGACGCCACAAAAGGATAAACGATAATAAATCATTAAATAATTAATTGTTTGTTTGCAAAGTTTATGTATTTAATTTATAGCCTCAGTTTCAACCTAGGACACCCTCAACCACATGTAATAACAACATTATATTCAAGATACAAGGTTTACCTTTCCTTCGGAAATATACATCGAGAATCGAGATGTTGGACCAGCGGACACACTCCCCACCGACTAATTTGCAACGGTCACAGTCGACATTCGTTCCCTGGAACGTGACGTAGCGAGACGTGTTGACAGCTTCGCGTCTAATAAGGTACGATCTTTTTACTCCTTGTCATCTAAACGTTTCTAATCGTTATAAGAACTCTCCGTCACTCCTCATCGGTGTCCTTGTTTAGTATTAATACGTTTCAATTATAAATTCAGTCGCAATCGTGAAAAAAGTTGAATCAATTTCGCGGTTATTTTTCCATACCTAATACGTATCATTTATCATGTCTTGTTGAAACATAATTACAATCTCACACAACGTATTTCGTGTTCAGTTGTTACTTAATTATGGTATAGTTACATTTATTTTAATGCGTTTGATCGAAATTTGTGTCTTATTTTTGTTACAGTCTTTGACTGGAATACAAGTACATACAAGGAACTCTACCGGCATGCAATCGACGCCATGACACAACGGGCGAATTTGAAATTGAATATTGATAAAATCCATTTTATTATAACACGTGAGTATGTGTATATGTTTATATATTTTTATATTTTTACTGGAATGTTATTCGAAGATTAGGTTTACGTAAATTGTACTGTATTTTGATCGCGGTTACATATTTCTAGATATTTAATATTTAATTGACAAAACTATATTCGTAGTTTAGAAAAAAGACAACAGTTTCCTGTGAACAATACTAAATTGGAGAAAAAGGAAATCAGGAAAGCACATGTGTGCTTATTGAATTTCTTCTATTCTCCCACACAATTTTTTTTTCAGAAATGTCGATGACTGCGCGCAATGCAGTCGGTAGAATCAGTGTTTGTTTCGTAGATCATCGTTTGCATTTTAGGCACACGTGAAGGTCGAGTCAGTGTTTACAGCGCAGTCGTAAATTTTTTTCTTTCTGTAGAGTCAATCGTTCGGTATCCTTGATCGTCGGTCGCGTTAATTTATTGTCATGTGATTGGCTTTATCATTTTAATTAACATTTTTTTAATTTTTTGTTTGAAAATTAAAGTTTCTCGTTAACGATGTTAGAATAAGTGCATCATCGAAGAGAAGTATTAAATGATGCTCTACAATCAAAAAATGTAAGTATCATTATATTTTATTCTATGTATGATTAAAAAACAATTGATATTTTCAAAATTATATTATCATAGTTTTAAATTTTCAAAACTTTCGGGAAGCTTTCATTAGTTTGAAATCTAGTCTTTTATATTAAATTAAATATCTGTAATTTCAACAACAGATAATAATTTTTTATTTTAGTCCTTTACAGTTTCTTTGCATCTCAGCACTGCATCCACAAATCCAGCAGATATTTAGCCGACGTTACCGATGACTTCCATAGAGTCCTTCACTGGACAACAGCCTCATCATTGGACTGTACTACTTCATTATACTCAACAATCGGTGAGTTTTATGCAATATTTTGTTTTTCCAGCCCCCATACTTGCAAGTACATAGTAACATACAATGTTTCTTAATTTTTTAGTTCAGTTTAGTGACTTGTACTTCGGGGTTTTTAGTATGATAAATAAATGTTCCATAGTTCAATAAATGATTTTCGTTTTTTTTTTTTTATAGTTTTCGTGTTTCACGTTGAAATATAATTTAATTATTATTTATCGAAGATATCAATGTCTAATATTATGTTGCATATTATTTTTATTTTTTAGAAAATTTACTATGACGACAAAATCGTCCCAGAACATTTTAATTAACAAATTAATAAGTTTACTTCACTGATTTATATTAAATTTTCTAAGTCGATTATTTTATCGTAAAATCTTGATTAAAGCCTTTTTTCAAATAAGTAAATTTTAATTACAATAATCTTCCTTAATAACATTTTTTCAATATTAATGTAAAGGTGACTCTGAGGGGTAAAAATATCTGATATTCATGAATTTTTGTTTGAATAACTATAGTTAAGTTAAATTAAACTTTTTTTGAGGATATAAAGAGATATGTTTAAATTACAGAAAATAATTTTTTTATAGCCATTCCTTTTATTATTGATTATTTAATGTAGAATTTTGTTAAATTCTTGGATGATGCAATTTCTGTTTGCCTTTTTTGTAGCATCTATCACACTCGTCAGATTGCAAAAAACAAACAATTTTCTTAAATTTAGATAGTCTATGCTGGTATCGAATCTGTTTTAGGGTAAAAAAAATAAAAAATTGAAAAGTCTATAGTATTTGAAAGAAAAATTACTTCTCTACTTTAGATAACTGGACTTTATGTAGACGAAGAAAAAACATAAAAATAAAAACTGAAATTGTAGGTTCAGTCTCTGGAAAAATATACATATATCTAACGAATAAAAAAAACCGTGTTTGAAGTTGATCAATCAATTACTTTTTATATTATCTTAGACGTTAATTTGAAGAGTGTGGTTTTGAGAAAAACATGTTTGAAGTTTTTAATAAAGTTTCGAGATACGTCTACCGAATAACACTTCATACTTTTACACGTTTTACAAAATAATTCGTAGCTTTGTTATTTTTGCAAATTCAACCTTAAAATTTCGGGTAGTTTATTCTAGAAACTCTATACGTTTGAATTACGAGAAAAAGAAAAATTGGTTTTTTGAACCCGTTACACAAGATTCCCCTTAAATACCAGTAGATCATACTTTAAGATAACCTTTCTAAAAGTGCACTCTATTAATCGCGTGGTATTCTTGGTGGTGCACCACTCCGGACCCGATGTGACCGGGCGGTCCCGCTAATGTTCTCGGAAATTTGTACGACGACGTTTCTTCAGCTTGCGATAGTTCCGAAGGACTCCAGAATTCGATATTCGATGGGTCTGTATCCGCTTTTGCGATCAATTATCTCGAAAATCAAGTCCACCTTACGTAGAAGTTTTATTGATTTTTCTCTCGACGGATAGCTGGTGACGTAACTTGTGGTTCGTTTCAAAACATCGTCTCCTCGATCTTTGGTGTCGTCGAGTTTCGAAAACGGTACTTCACAGGGGAGAAAAAGAGTACGGATCGAGAATTCGTCGTTACGCGAGTCCGAATCGTCGCATGATTGAAACGGCTGGCCGTACGTATGAAAGAAACGCCAGACGAAGCGCGGGCGCGAGCGCAAAATCCAATTTTCGTCGAATGAGAACCATCGCTATGAGAGCCACTGCGGTATTCCCGCGGGACCACTGGGAGCAGTGGGAAGCCTCTGTGCCCGTGCTGGGGCTATACCCAGCTACACCACGGAAGGGGGGGACTCCCCAAGGAGGTAATTACCCTCCCTACGTTCGCCCAGCCACCCACAAGCTATCGCAACTTCAACTCCTGCCGGAGTTACATGCTAATACAAAACCAAAACCGGTTCCCAACAGCTTCGAGTGCCGTCGAAATTCATACATATATACGCATCCACCGGCGAGAATCGTAATGACGTCGAGGACCTGAAGAGTCCTGAACCCTTCGCGGCCGCAGGAGCACGGAGTCGAATCGTCGATGGGCTCCTCTTGCATCCTCGGGACCGACGAAATTTCGAATTTACGTATTTTGTTTACTTCGTTACGACAATAATTAACGAATACTTTACTGTCTGATCTATAAGGAAAGAACGTGCAGGCAGCCCTTGTACAGGAAGCTTAATTGTGCTTATTTGTAGTCGTGTGAATGCGTCGAAACTGTGTATTGTGAAATGAGAAAGTAGAACGTCGAGTATTCGAACTAATAGGGAGACAAATTCGTTCCGATTATCGATTTTTCGGATACCGGTCTAGGAAAACCCCCAAAATCACATTTTGTGGCAATGTGGTCTATACCACACGCGAAGAGTTCGATTAATCAACTCTCTGATAGCTTTGGGATAGCGTTAGGGAATCCCAAACTTTTAACATGAAATTCCAAACTTTTAATTTGAAATTCCAATCTTTTGACTTGAAATTCCAATCTTTTGACTTGAAATCCCAAACTTTTGACTTGAAATTCCAAACTTTCAATTTGAAATCGCAATCTTTTGACTTGAAATTGTAAATCTTAGAGTTTAATTTTTAAATCTCAGAGTTTAAATTTTAAATCTTAGAGTTTAAATTTTAAAACTTAAATCTTAAATCTTAAAGTTTAAAATTTAAATTAATTTAATTTTGTCTTGCCTTGCCTTGCCCTGGTCCCACCCCACTCCACCCCCGCCTTGTCTTGTCTTGATTTATTTTATTTTTATATGAAAAAAAGCGGGACACCCATCCCGTATTGCCCCGGCCACCGCAGCTTAACTTCGGTGATCGCGCGAGGACAGGTGCACTCCAAGGTGCAACAACCTTTAACAAAGTTTTTTTTTAATTTATCCATAATCAATTTGTAACCAACAAGGTTTTTCATTGTGAATCGCTATTATAGTATACGAATACACTAAACTATACATATTTCCCTACTGTAACGATACAATTTTAAATTCATTGTTCATTATTAATATTAATGTAAAAGTAAATTGAGGAAAACCCAAAAATTTGCAATCATTTTGAAAAACTTATTTTTGGTTGCGGGGTCTAATTGCAATTATTTTTTATAAATACACATACTTACCGTCCGAATTCTTACGCATTTTCGAGAAAAAAATTCATGTACGTGCTGAAATTTTTCCGGTGAAATTAAAAAATTTCAAATCGTTCTGGAAAAAATATTTTCAATTGCAGTTGTCAATTACAATCATTTTTGGTGAATAGACATACGCCCGGATTCCTACTCAGTTCCAAGAAAAAAGTTCCAATGACTGGTTGTTAAGATTTGACTAATTAAATTAAAAAATTATTGTCGTTCTTGCGACTGTTTTGGGGTAGGTGTTAGAAAATTGATGATTGGAAGAGTTGATTTTGGCTTTTGTGGACATTTATGCTGGTTGTTTATAAGGTTTAGGGGAACAGTAGGTTTGGTTTTACTGACTACGAGGGGAGCGGTGGTGTTCTTTTGGGGGAGAAACGTGGCAGTGATTTCGTTAGGTGGATATCGAGCTGGAAACGTTTTGGAAGGGTTGTTCGAACGTGTATATCAATTTGATTTTATTCGTAAGAAACTTTTACGTTAAGGATATTATGTTAAATCGAATCAAACGAAGGTATCATCTTTTTGTATATTTTATCCAAAAGAGCGCGTAGGTGAATGTAAATATTCTTGGCGTTAACACAAACGTTGACATGTAGTTTATTAACTGGAAAACAATCTTAAGAAGATTATTATTCGTGAGGATTGATTATTTGATTAATTCTGATCTAAATAATAAACAAGTGATTAGAAATAATGTATTTAATAAAACCAATGTTGAAACACTATGTTTTTATTAATAAATTACATATCAACATTTCTTCCAAGATCAAACGAGTTTATAGTTTACTTAAATATTATGTTCAATTCTATTTTATTTACAGTCTAAGCTTAAAGAAATTTTTGTCGGATATACAGTGGATTGTCTAATGAATTCTTAAGATTATAAAATTTGCAGGTGCAATGCTAGCGGTAGGCAATTTGTATAATCTGTTTGCGAACGCGTATGGCTTGTTACAAGAGTAAACAAACTTCCGTGACTTGGAGCACTTACTCCATCGGATTCGATTTATTCAGGCGCGTGTTGAATCAAACTACTTGCGTGGTTAACTGTTATTACTTTGACGGCTGCTGTCACGTATGCGTGATTTCATTCTTTGTAATAATAATTTTTGACAAGAAGTACAAAGCGTATGACATTTTCTCGTTGGATAAATTAAGTCTTTAGAAAACAAAAATTGCAAAAATTCAAATAAGAAACTTGTATAATATTTTGTAACTAAAATTTAGAAATGTGGGTATTTATTAAATGACTTGATTGTTACGAAGAACGATTTTAGTAACTGGGTCAAGCTGTAGCTTTGACTCAAACGAAGATAGGTTTAATGACCTCTATTATCCTATTATACGATTTTTTTTCAAGTGACTATCTAATCCCTTTACATAAATCGATTCTTTAAAAGCTATAGAATTGTTGGAAACATAATAATTTAGGAAATATTTCGTGTTTCTTCTGTCAGACTTTCTAAAAGTAAAGAGCATTTTCACCCTTTTGTTTTGGCAAATAACCGAAAAAAGAGAATTTACAGGAATTGTCAACATTTGAACACAACTAAACAATGCGAGGAAACATATCAGGAAACGTGTAAGCTAACGTTAATACAATGGAGTATTTGTAGTATTCTAAAATAATAATATATCTCTTAAAATATTCAGTTTTTGTTGACCTAAAAAATTGCATTTATATTTTACATCGATGCTCTTGGAGAAAAAGTCGTGTCATAGGACGATAGATTTCGTTAAATCATACAGAACTTTTCTCTCCAATTTTGTTCCATCTCCCCTTGGAAGAAAGCTGCAACCTGGTTTTATTATTAATAGAATAAAAACATGAAATTTAAATACGATCGTTGTAAATATTTGAATTTAATCAATAATTATTTTATATAGTTTTGTTATTTTTAAATGGTTTAGTTTTAATAATAAAATAACAGAATTAAATTTAATATCATCTTGTATTTAAAATTATGCAAGAAAAATATTTCCTGAAAACGCTGGTTTAAATAAAAATATATTTTATTATCGCTTTTTTTCAAAATCTTTTTCGCTATGGCGTCGAACGATCGAACCCAAAAAGCGTGCTATTCGTTATAAATAATCGCACGGGTAGAACCTGGAAAAATTCGAGATTAAGGGCTCGATGTTCCACGAGTAGAGGTCTCGTCATAATGTAACGAGAAATTTATAATTCCAGGATGTGGAATTTGTTGTTGTTTTTTTCCACGTTCACGCAATATATTTCGGTACCAACGAGAAACTGATTACCAACAGTGTCCCAAGCGCGGCCTTGGAACTCCCAAAAGTCATACTCGTAAAAAAAGACTATTGTACACCGCGGACTTCCGGGTTATTTATACGAGTTATCTCTTCTCTGAAACCACGAACTGCGCGCTGCAATGTTCGCTGCCGGTGACTTATGAGCGATGATAATTCCGGCAGCTTGAGTACCGCAGCTTTTCGCAGCCGGCTACTTACCCCGTAATTCTTACGCCGGGCTCCTCCGTCGTCTTATCAATGAATTATTAACGCATTCAGATAAACAATTAACTCGAGAAACGCCACGGAACCGACCAGTCAGCGTGAAACTTTTTGCAAACAAGACTTGCCTAAGAAACGCTTTAAAAAAGAAAAAGTTGTGCTAAAGCGATGTAAAATTGAGTAACAAACAAAATCCTACAAACGACGAATTGAATATGCTCAAATTAAACAAACGTACTGGATTTTTCCGAATGTCGATACGTAATTAAATTATCATTGGAAACTCTCTTTTATTTGTTCTTGTATACATATATTAACTCGTCGTATTGTGGATGCATGGAGGACTGTTGAAAATTATTGTTTAGTTTGCAAGATGAGAATGTTGTGGAGATAGCATCAAGGTGGTACGACCGTCCATGTGGCTGATAGACTTGTATCCTCTCATCTCGTAGTGCATCCAATGTTTAATCGTGCAGATCAAGGAGTTTAGTTTCCACTTACCTCCAAGACATTCTCATCTCACAGACTAAACAATGGCTTTCGATTATCCTCTATTTATCCATTATGTGTTCAGTTAATATGAAACTATTGGTATTTCTTCATTCATTTGTGGATTGTGACTATGCGTATAATATGTCAATATTTACTTTCTGACCTAATATTCTTCATTTAATTTAATATACTTTAATAATCTTCGATAAAACTCTTCATGATCCTTTTGCAAATCTGTTAGAAGTTCATTAAATATAGTGTGCATCCGCGAGAAGTCGACTAGCGAAAGAAATGCGGATCTGATTGGAGCCTGGATCCTCACTTTAGTGCAGTATGTGGCGCTATTGGCCGAGATGACCAGAGTGGGGATGGGCGGAGCAAGCAAACTGCCTTTTTTTTTGTATGAGGAGGAATCCTCATGGACACCCGCGGGCCCACCCGTAGGCAGGACCGTTGGGTAGTGCCGGACTCTTACCGGCTAAAACCCCACGGTGACGATCCTTAGGCGCCTGGTGAGGGACCGGGAACTCTAGTGAGCCATCACAGAGTCCCCCGTCGCGCCGTTCCTTCTCAGGCCCCTCCCGAAGCAAACTGCCCTGTGTACCGTCCAACTAGCCACCTTCTCGCGTTTTCACAGTACCATTACCATTCGAAAGCCTCCACATTCGTTCCATTCCTTACAAATGTAATTTAATCCATTCTTAAAATATGTTTATATCCGGAATTATCTTAATCTCTTTGCCTTATGCATTTACAAGCTGTTTATCGTCCACTTTAGCAGGTATGATCGAAATGCACCTAGTAGAAAAACACCGATCAGGGATACAGGGGCGATTGCGGTTGTTTCGCGCAAGTTACGCTTAAAGTTGCGCATACGTCCGGTGGGAAATTTGAATTTTGGTCAGTGTTCCTCGATGGTGGCCCAAGGTGGTTCGGTCTCCTATGCACAGGAATGGGCTATGGGAGCCAATATCGCCGCGGTATGGCTCCCGTGGGATTACCTCAGCTCTTTTCCACCCTTTCTCGTATTATACGCATCCGTATAGCAAAGGGGTCGTGTGCGCTGGCCCGCTTACCGTAGGCCGCGTATCCGAGCCCGTTCTGCTCGATCGCCCGAAATCCCATGAAATTTCAATGTTGACCTCCATTACGGGGACCAGGGTGCCTGGAATTACACTGGTGGATTTCGCGGAGAAGGGCTGATAAAAAACAACGCGGCCGGTGCGATTTCCAAAATAAAATGACTGGAAGGTACAGCAGTGGACAGAAATACAAGACACTGAGCACATTTCTATATTTTCTATATGTAAAAGAAGAAAATTTACATTTTATATGTACGTACGATACATGCCATCTATAGACTGGGTATACAAAATCTTGAATTTGATGGGCATACAACGCAAAAGTTAGAAAAAAGTGTATACTCGAGCCGACTTTAGTTGGGCGGAATTATAAGACGTTTAGTCTATTTTCGATTGTCTCGATTTTTGTATTTATTTATAATATTATTCTACTTACTTAAAAGAAAATGAAGTAATGGAAAAATGTTAAATAAAAGTTGGTCGATTGATACTGTCGAGGTCAGAAAAGCATAACAGCCATAACTTCGTTAATTTTAGAAATTCAGGCATAAGATTTTGCAGATATATTTTCCAAACAATATTCTTTAAGCAAATGTAGAGAAAAATCGATTTTTTCAAAGATTCACACTAGAATATCCCCTTAAAGGGGTAACCTTATGTAAATGGCCTGTTTTTCAAGAATTTTTTGTGAAAAATGTAATGCGTAGATTAATTTAAAATTTGAGGTATCATTTATTAACATTATAATGTAACATGAATGTTTTTTTAAAACTTTAATTGTTAATAACAATGGTACAATGGCGGCTTGAAAATAGCATTTTGTAAATGCTCCGTGCAGCGTACAAGTTCCAAAAATGATCTGAAACAAAAAAATTAAAATGCATTCGTTTGTTTATGGAAAAACGCTCAGCATGATGGTCTTCTCTTACTAAAATTTGCAAAATTGCAAAAATGGCGAAGTTTAAAAAAAGAAAAGAATTTTTTCTTTATGAACAATTGTTAATATCAACGTTTTAAATAAAAAAATAAAAAATCGGAGCTCGTCATGCTGAGGCCAATTATTTATAGAATATTTGTGCCAAGTTTCGTAAAGATCGAGTGACTAGTTTTTGAGCTTTGTTGCACGGCGTGCGAAATTTTGCGTTTCAAGAAAAACGCGTTTAAAGTTTGAGTAACAGAAAAATCGTGAAAAATTCGTAATTCATTTTAACTTACCGCAGTTTTCTACTAATCTGCGATTCCAGGGTCATAGAACAGATCGTCCTCTTCTTCGAAAAGTTGTGATTTAGCCATTTTTTCTTCTTTTAGAGAAGCGCGAGTCTCTTTTGTGCAATGAAGACTACAGCACTCCTGCTGTTTAATACGGCGTTTATTTTCATGATCAGTGAATGTTTTGCTCTGCTGGCTGATTACTATTCTGAGCTCTTTCATTGTTGGAAGGACGAACGAAAATCCTTCGTTGAATATGCCGGAAGCCATAAAAGCAGCTATTTCAATAATTTTTATGCCACAAAAACATCTCTCCAACAAATCATCTCGTGACAAATCTTTGTAAATTGGACGAATATGTTTTTGCATATCTTCATGTAATGGAGGTGGATGGTCACACTCTTGTCCCAAGGCTTGTGCAATGTGCCACTTATACCACGAATCGGCGATGGGAGGACAGTCGTCGTGCTGCGGTTTTTCATTTATTGAAGATAGATGATAAAATGTTGCCATTATCGCCTTTCTCATCTCAATAACCGAATCACTGTTACGCCTGATAGCGAGACCGTAGTATTTTGTAAATTTTTTTATTAACACATCGGTCAGCTTTCCTTTTCCTCTTAATTTTGCACTTTTCTTTACATTGCGCAACCGACTGCCCATCCTCTTCTCCACATGCCCAATACACTCGTTCTTTTTAATTTTGAACTTAAGACCATACGATTCAATATCCAAAATTGCCTTGAACGTTTTAGCGTCACCGTCTCCTATGTAATTGCTATAACGTACTCCGTGTAATTGTTCAGAGTGGAGAAGCATTTCTACGACGGCATCTACTTCTATCTTACTCGAAGAGCCACTGTGATTCACTGTAGAATGTCCATCTTCTTTATGTTCCAAATATTCGGGGTTTTTTTAATTATTTTTATAATATATACATGTCTGGCAATAACTACTTTTTACCAATAAATCGATGACTTTCCCCGAGTTAAATTCAATGAGCATCGTTACACCGTAGAGTGAAGAAAATCCTCGGTTTTCCAGGAACCATCTCCAAATACTTTAAGATTTAACAAGGGTTGTTCCTTTTTTTCATTAAACTGTTTTTCTTCCCCAACAGCTTTGTGACACATATCATTAAACATTTTTTGCAGTGAAGTATGTATATGCTGTATAATGCCGTCATAAGCACATACACTCAATTCACAGCCTAAATCCATCATGCCGCAAAATATATTTATACCTCTACGTGCAACGCCTAACAAACCCATCACGAACACACTTCTGCGGTTAATTTCAAAACTGTTGTTTACAAAAGGTCCTGAATTAATTAAAGTAGTCCCACACGCACATGTAACGGCGATTTTAAACCCCAATCCACGATTGCCCGCTTCTCCAAATGTTTGCTTTCGTTTACATGTTTTGCACATAGAAATATCCGAAATTGCGCCAAAAACACTGATAAATTTTATAATTCGGTAACAGTGTGTAAAATTAGTAATTATATCTGTTGACGTAGCTTTTATTTTTTTAGCAGAAGAACTCGTTCCTTCGCCTCCGCTCGTCTCTTCAGTTCCTGTTTCAGCACTCGTCAAGTCAAATTTTTTAGAAGCTTTTCGTCGTCTCGGACGATTCGGACGATAATTAGGATTATCATCTTGCACTTTTCGACTCATTTTCACTATTGATTACACGGCATCTTGGAGTTACTTCTATATTTCTACAATGTCTGTTTCTCAGCGTTTTGTTTTGGATTTTTACCTTTTGCCAAAAGTTAGGCGTTTTCAGTTTCCACCAATTAGGTGTTCGCCTTATTACACGCCTTCTAGTACATGCTTTGGTGGGGTTCCTACCTAAGTGCGCTACCCCTTGTATCTTTGCTAGGATGACCAGGTTTATGTTGCGGCTATCGCTATTCAGTCTTCGGACTGTCGAAATTAAGATATTTTGTTGTTGGCGAAATCCGTTTTCTGCTTCCCAAAAAAATAGCCAAAAGTCACATCCGCATCATAAACCTGTGTCCCCGTCCCGGTCTGCCTGGCTGTTGAGCATCTGGCCACTAAAATTTTTACAATCTCTACCAATTTGCCTACACTATATACTTATTTTAAAATGCTCTGCGAACGACTGATTTGAATCGAGAGACGCTGCTGAACCGAGCGAGGGAACACGTTTTTCAGAATCGATATACACACAATTGGTTGTAACACAGTTAAATGACAAAGCAATCATAAGACCAAGCGTCCGACGAGCATTCGACTACCCGAGACGATGCGCCCAATACAACTGTTCATTTTATTTTGAAAATAGGGTACAAGGAATTCTCAGATCACTTTCTAACTTTTTTTATCGTATTCCTGAGGAAATTTCCTATCAATTTAAGCAAAAAGAAAATGCTCCAAAATTTCATTTTACATAAGCTTCCCCCCCTTAAATCACAATAAATAAATTCAAGTGCCAATAACGATGATTCCATTTTTTCCATTGTAATCAATGCCTGCCCAAATAATTATACTCCTCTGTACATTTAACGTCACACTTTTGACAATTCTTATTTTTGTACATGATAAGAATAGTAAAAACCGTCTGGACCATCCAGGTTGAATCTCTTTTCCTCTGTCAATACAAGGTGTTTGGCTACCCCTGAGAAAAATTTTAATGGGAGATTCTAGGGGCCAAAATAAGACGAAAATCAAGAATACCAATTTGTTGATTGAGGCCTCGTTAAAAAGTTATTAAAAAATTAAATTAAAAAATTTCACATTTTTAGATGAAATTAAAAAATTTCAAATTATACTAAAAAAATCATATTTAGTTACAGGGGTCAATTACAAACATTTTTGGTGATAGACATACCCCGAAATCCTACGCACTTTCGAAACAAAACTTCTTTACCGAAAATCTAATATGAGGCAAGAAATGCTTCCTTGAAATTTCATGCGAAATGATTTTAATGTTTCAATATGCAAACTACGCGTATTTTAGTGGAGAATATGTAGAAGTCGCAAAAATATTCGAAAAGTTGTTCCTTGACCCCGCAAAATAAGAAAAACCCCATAAAAATGGTCCAATTTTCAAACGTCCACAACTCCTACAATAGTGAATATATTTCAATGAAACTTTTTTCTGTCGTAGAGCTCACGGGCACCTACAAAAAAAAACTATTAGAAAAACGAATTATGAAGAAAAATCGACAGGGGTTAGGTGCTGAAATTTTTCGGCAAAATTGAAAAGTTTTAAATTATTCTGAAAAAATTATTTTCGATTGTGGGGATCAATTACAATCATAGTTGGTCATTAGATATACCCTCGAAATCCTAACCATTTTCTGGAAAAAAATTCGAGTAGGTGTGACATTTTTCGGCGAAAAAAAAAAATTTCAAATCGTTCTGGAAAAATTATTTTCGGTTGCCGGGGTCAATTACAATAATTTTTGGTGAATAGACCTACCTTCGAATTCCTACCCAATTTCTAGAAAAAAATTCAGTACGGGCGGAACTTTAAACGTTAATAATTTTTTAATGAAGCCTCTATCAACATATTAGTATTTTTGATTTTCGTCTTATTTTGATCTCTAGAATTCCTCATTAAAATTGTTCCCAGGGGTAGCTAAACATCCTGTATAATTCTCCGCCATTTCTTTTTTCAATGATGTGTCGTTTTTCAAAATTGACACGCGCTTCCTTACAGTACTGGACAAAAATATAAGACGTTTCGCATATTTCTATATGTTCTATATATGTATATGTAGAAAAGAGGAAAATGTACATTTTACAATTACATTTACAATCATTCTTCACTCCCCTGTCCCATATTTATCAGACTTAGAGCTAATTTCTTTTCGTTTCTAAAATTGAAATGGTCGATGAAAGGAAATTTCAATGAATTTCTGTCTTTTAATGGTGACAAATTGCTGGAAGAACATTCCTCAAAATGATTTTCTCACGGCCTTTGACACATTGACTATCGCGTCACTCACATATGACATGACTTTTCATTAAGGAGCTAAAAAAATTAATTCTCAAGGTTGGATATTAAAAAAAATAAATCCAGCTATAAAATAATAGACCTCTTGAATTTTAACGAGACTGAAAAAATAAGTTCTATGACAAATTATGGGTATGCTAGTTTCCAATTATCCAAAAACGATGTCAGGTAGTCAAAGTGTTAAAAGACGCTTATATTAACACATTACTAACGGGAAACAAGTATTCTCGTTTTACGACAAGTATGTGTTTTTCTAGTAATTTCTCCAATGACACAAGAAAAAAATTCTAATATTATCCACATATAACTCCTGAAAATTTCAATAAAATATATTAATTACAAAAATACTTATCATATTTTTAGTATACACATGTTGAAGGAGTTCTATTATCATTAAAATCACCCGTTGTATAGGAAAGTTTTAATAAAACTGCCCCGTCGTTAATGTGTTAATATATTGAAAGAAGAGGGAACTGCGTTGAAACCTGAATAAATGAAATTCGTTTTTATTTCAAATTTAAGTTTCTATTAAATTATTAACTTCTTACGGTGACTAAACATCCACAATCTCGTTGTAACGAAGTTGACGGTGCAAATACGTTTTGTTACAGAATATTTACAAGATGGCAGGCCCTCGTCCGTTCAGGGACCGGACTTGGAGAACCAGAACAGCCTCGACAGCGGTGAGTGTCGATGCATACCGCTATGTTTTTCATCTTTTCGCACCTGCACGCGCGTCGCGGATTATGACTCGATCGACGGTCCATGAAAGGCGACCTCAAAGAGCCCGAGACTGGGATTCTTAAGTAGTCCCGTGACCCATAAAAATCTCGGAGATCCCAACGAGATCCTAACAAGCAGCGAAGCTCGGGCGATAAAGAGGGTTGTCTCCCTTCCTGTTTCTCGGTATTGCTGCTCAAGTCGAGGAAGATCTAGGGGTGAATTTTTCAGAGGACCATCAGCTTCAAGGGGAACGGACGTGAGCGATATTTAGAGGAAGTCGGGGACTCTGTTTGCTCGGGACGATTCTCTGATGCAGCCTCTGGCGCAATTTTATTCGAATAACAGGCAACAACGACGAATAGCGAGAGCTTATACGAGTTTTACGAACGGTTTTAACGGTTACAAATATTGATATATTAATTGGTCAGTGTCGACAAATAATTAATGAATAACTTGATCAAGTAGCTATACAAGATTTCTATTAGTAGATGAAGCAAACGTCTGCATTTTTTATTCGTTTTTACAGATAATTTATAGTTATCGGTATTAACACTAGAACTACCAAACCAGTCAAAAAAACCCATTAGTAATTTTTAATAAAACTTGTAAAAAATTTACTGAGTTTTTGAACCGTAACTTTCTATTGGGGAATGAATAAGCACCTATTGCTATTGTATTATACATTTCTTCACATATCTATCGTTTTAATTTCTCTGGTATAAATAAATACACTATAATTGTCGGTAGTTCTAGTGTCAAGGGGGGAAACCACTATGACGAATTGAAAAAATCGAAATTTTTGTTGTTTACCTTTTTTCAATGCTTGGGATTTTGAGAATGATTCCCTAAAATATTAAAGTAAAATTCGCAAGAATGACAAAGTTACGAAAGATTTAGTAGATATATGGCTACAATAAGTAATATTTTTATACAAAATTTTTAGAAGAAGTAAAAAATTCGTGAAAATTGCCTTTATTTTCAATCGTCACAGTGATTTCCTCCCTTAATCACGCAAATTATCTTTTTCAGAGTCTATATGTTTTTAATAAATAACAATAATAGTATACTAAGTGCGCTTGTAAAGTTATGAACATTGATAGACTATGAAACGCTAAAAACATTATAAAGTGAAGATTACACCATTGAACTATCGATATCTCTGTTCTTCATACTAAATTCCGAGCCAATGTCGAGGACATTTCTACCATTTAATACTGTTCAGTTTACATTAGATTCTTTATATTTCATTTCCTTCTCTCAAATTAAATTTTATATCTATTTGGTGAAGTTATTTATCAATTATTTGTAGTAATAGTTCGCTTCTCGAGAGACGTTGCAAACCGATTACGATACTTTGGTATCCAACGCCGAATTCCGAATTTTTCGTTGTCCTGTTCGCGTTTCGTTAATTTTCATCTGACAGTTCGAAGCATCGAGATCATCTTTTGCCAAGTTTAAGGTTTTCATCGGCCTCCGGGGACATTTTCAGAATTTACTGCATATTCGGTTTCTACGAGCGTGCGTTTCCACGAACTCGACACACGCTTATGTAATTCGATTACCAGAGAGGTAACAGAGGACTGAGTTCGGTTTGACTCAGTTTTACTCGACCAATCCTCTCAAGTCCATTACTTGATATAGGAATATTGTCACAGACACAATTAACCATTCCATTTGATTGATCTAGAACAGTGGTTCGCAATCGGTGGAAGCACCGATCCCCAGAGACATTCGTCGTTCTTAAACGCGTACATTTTATCCAATTTTCGTTCGAAGGTCGAGAAATTCGGCTACCTGGCGTCTTCCAAGTTCCGTATAAGCGGATGAAATTGTAGCTCGACCGTGCAAAGATTCGAGAAAATTAAGCGAGACCGACCGGTTATATCTATCCTGAACGTTCGAGTTACAAATTTTTCCCAACGACATTCCAATCGCATCGGTTTGCAGACAGAATTCGTTCCAATTGTAAATTGACGTTAATACATATGTTTATTGGACTGCCTAACGTCTTTTAAGTTACGTACACTACCGTAAGTATTTGGACTCTGGACAAGATACGATTAAACATTTTATAACTTTATTTCATTTGTGTGCAAGGTAGATTGAAAAATGTTGTAGTAAATTAATAAAAATTATTAAATATTGCGTTCATCTATGTGTCCGCCTCTTTGACCAATACAGTAATGATTCTTATGATAAACATCGCTCCGGGGTTGAGCTTGTATTGTTTTCTTTAAATTTCGTCTTTCACGCTTTACTGGCTCCAAGGGAGATCTCCCCGGCTAGAAATGTTCAACTTACGAATTACGTTTGGGATCCAGTTTAAGAATAATTACTGTAGATGACGACACGTTAACATACAGAATATAAATGTATGCATTATCTGAAACAAATTCACATATGTTACATATTTTTTGGTGTTTATAGGCATTATCAACTTACGAATTTGGAGTTCATTTTAAGAATCATCACTGTAGATGGCGACACATTAACCTATAGAATATACATATATCTATGCATTATACAGTACAAATGTACATATCTTAAATATTTCTAGGTGTTTATAGTCACTATATGACTGTTTAACATGAAATCTTGAAGTAAATTTGTAATAGAGCCAAATTTATAGAGTGTCTAAATACTTATGCACGGTAGCATACATACAGTGTGGTATGCATACACGCAATTGTTTCAAGTCATAACTCTGTTATTATTGCATTTACGAAAAAATGCCAAAGGAGAAAGGTAAATGGTTCGAAATGCACTACATCTGTACGCCTTAAAATTTTGTTTAGATGCAGCAGTGCATGTGCAATTAACAATTGCATCATTTCTTTAAATAGAAATGCATATTTTTTTTACACAAATCGATTCTTTTGTTCATTCTACATAAAAAATGATTAGGGTACCATGGCCAAAAAATTATTAGATCTCGAGATATTTTCAAAAAATGTCTTTATTGAAGAAGAAGCTCAAACGCTTCTCCATTACATTCTAAACATTTCTGATAATGTTTTTTTTTATTATTTGCATAACTGCGTTTAAATTATCTGCAGTTATTGCTGCACATTCCAGTATGATTCTTTCTCTCAGATTCTCTATAGAATCTATGGGATTTGAATAAATTCTATTTTTCAAATAATCCCACAGAAAAAAGTCAAGGGGACTTAAATCAGGTGAACGGGCTGGCCAACGTATTGATGTATTTATTGCGATAACGTTATTGCAAAACTTATTTTTTAGAAAGTTTCTGTTATGATAACAATATCGAAAGGGTGTTTACCTTTACAACATAGTCATGAAGTGTTTGAGTATCTGCTTCAATAAAGACATTTTTTGAAAATATCTCGAGATCTAATAATTTTTTGGCCATGGTACCCTAATCATTTTTTTACGTAGAATGAACAAAAGAATCGATTTGTGTAAAAAAAATATGCATTTCTATTTAAAGAAATGATGCAATTGTTAATTGCACATGCACTGCTGCATCTAAACAAAATTTTAAGGCCTACAGATGTAATGATCTTCGAACCATTTATCTTTTTCCTTTGGCATTTTTTCGGAAATGCAATAATAACGGAGTTATGACTTGTAACAATTGCGTGGGCCACCCTGTATACAGGGTGTTCGGCCACCTCTAGCAAAAATTTTAATGAGCGATAGTAGAGGCCAAAATAAGACGAAAATCAAGAATACTAATTTGTTGATGGAAGCTTCGTTAAAAAGTTATTAACAATTAAATTCAAAAATTTCAAATCGTTCTGGAAAAATTATTTTCGGTTGCGGGGGTCAACTACAATCATTTTTGGTGAGTACACATACCTCCGAAATCCTATCTACTTTCGAGAAAAAAAATCGAGTAGGTGCTGAAATTTTTCGGCGAAAAAAAATTTTTCAAATCGTTCTAAAAAAATTATTTTCGGTTGCGGGGGTCAATTACAATCATTTTTTATCATTACACATACCTCCGAAATTGTACGCACTTTCGAGAAAAAAATTCCTTACTGAAAATCCAATTAGGTGCCTAAATTTTTCAACGGAGAAAAAAAATTGCAAATCGTTGTGGAAAAATTATTTTCGGTTGCGGGGGTCAATTACAAACAGTTTTTGTCATTAGACATACCCACGAAATCCTGCCCACTTTCGAGAAAAAAAATAGAGAAGGTGTGAAATTATTCGAGAAAATTAAAAAATTGCAAATCGTTGTGGAAAAATTATTTTCGGTTGTAGGGTTCAATTACAGTCATTTTTGGTGAATAGACATACCCCCGAAATCTTGCGCATTTTCGAGAAAAAAATTCAGTAAGAGCGGCACTTTAAACGTTAATAACTTTTTAACGAAGCTTCCACCAACAAATTAGTATTCTTGATTTTCGTCTTATTTTGGCCTCTACTATCGCTCAATAAAATTTTTGCTAGAGGTGGCCGAACACCCTGTATGTAAAAGAATCGTGGAAATTTTTGAGAAAATCAAATAAGACCGGTCAGTTACATCTATCCTGAACGTTCGAGTCAGAAATTTTTCCCAACCACATACTTTCCAATCGCATCAGCCTGCAGAATTCTCTGTAATCTTGAATTCGACGTTACGCTTGACTGTCCGGCGTCTTTTTAGATTGCGTACAAGCAAAAAAAAGAAAAAAAAAACTGTAGGTCATCGTGCAAATTTTCGCGAAAATTAAGAGAGAACGGTCACACGTCGATTCAGCGCGCTCGAATCGGAAATTTTTCTGTCGCATCGACCCTTACATCGGGACCCCACTGCTGTCCCAACGGAGATTCTGATTTCGTTAAAAAGCATAAATCTGCAGGTCGAACGATGACGTCCTGCGGAATATTTTTTCCCCAATGGGTATTTTTTTTTTGTGAACAATTAACATTTGGAACGCATTGCTTGCTTTGGCGATCTTGAGAAGTGTTTCGAATGAAACTGGAATTGATTTGAGGGGGCATTGGATGTGAGTTGTTTTGTAGAATTAGATATCTTATTTGTTTGCAAACGAATTTGTGGAGAAAATTCCTTTAATTTTTTTGAGACGTTTAAATTACTATTGAGTCAAGAAATTGGTTTTCTACAAAGTGTGGAATATGTATTTTTTTGTTAGAATAAATTGTGTTGGTGAACATGAATGGAATACTCACAGTAAACTGTAGAACACATCACATGCATGAATGGGAATTTTCAGAATATTCAATTCAGTTCAGAGTCCACTCTTTTTTCTCTTTTTTAAATTCCTTTTCCTTTTCTAAAACCACTACGTACCACGAACATTATACAATTTTTTCTTCCGGTTGGAGATTACTCAAACTAATTATATTTTGAATAAAATATGATATTATAATAAGTGATCAAGAGCACTATCAATTGAGGGGATATTCTAATCTAGAGTTTCATTTTTTTGGCTTTTTTACAAAAAAAAAACATTAGTTTCTTAATTTCAACATGTCTGTTTATGTTTTACGAATGCTCACAATTGTTTTCAAGCGAAAATAATTAAAATTGACTGAAATGTATGTCATTGAATACAGTCCCTTTAAAAAAGTCTCCTACTGAAAAAATTGAAAAGGATTCTCGGTTAGTATGATTGCGATTATTGTGTAAACCAAAATGAAAATAAAACATTGAAAATTTACAAAATGGCCGTTATAATTTCGAATATCAATTTTCATGGCTTTTTTCATGTCTAGCGAGTTAAAAAAACAATAAAGAAAATTCTTTTTTTATAATTTTGGTTCACACTATAATCACAATCATACAAATCAAGAATCCTTCTAATTTTTGCATGTCAGATAAGTAGAATGATCGGAATCGTGTCAATCATTAGGATGCTTTTTTTTTAAAAGGGTATTCTAGGGTAAATCTTTGAAAAATCGGTTTTTTTTTGTATTTTCTTAAAGAATATAATTCGGAAAATATATTTTCAAACCCTTATTTATGTCTGAACTCATAAAATTAAGATATAGCCAAATTCATACTAATTAAGAATCATTCTTGGTTTTTTTATTTCAAACAAACAAAATGGCCGGAATCATGGAAATCGTGAGACGACCTTTTTTAAAAATTTGTTTGTTATGTTTGAGAGTATGCAGTGCCACATATTTTAATTTTCATTCGTCCAAAAAATTCTAAAATGTCGCTGAAACATGTATAAATAAACCTTGTAAATTTGACTGCAAAAGGTGTTATAGTTTATTTGTAAAAAATTCCTCAAGAAAGTTTAAACAAACGCACTTCACACCAGAATACATATCTCTTAAAGGAACCTCGTTCAATGACATAATTCAGTCAGTTTTGATTATTTTCGCTTGAAAAAAATTGTGAACATTCGCAAAATATAAATAAATATGTATGCAAAATGTCGAAATTAACTTCTTGTTGTAGAATTACGAGTCTGGCTCGTCACAAGTTCTTCATTTCAGGTTTAACAATTATGAGACTATTCACTTGTCATCAAGTCTTATACATATATTAAAATCAACACATTTTTACATTCACGAGGCATTCATAAACCAAATATACTCTATTTGTGACGATTTCTTGTACGAACAAATTTAAACAAAATTAAGTAATATAGGTTTGAAAAATTATTTGAAATTTAATGGTACGTCAGAGGATCAAGGAACTTATTTGTAAAAAGATCCTTGGAAAGACCAAAAAAATGAGACACTAGACTACGATACCCACTTCTTAAATTGGGATGTCTGTCCAACTGGATGGGAAGCAGAAAATAAATGTTTGAATTTATAATCGACCGCAGCACGGTATTCGTCGTTGTTAATTGGCTTAGTAGACCGCAGTCAGAGTACACCGTAGTTGTTCACAGGTCAAACGAACACTCTGTTTCTTGACAGCGTGATCGAAATTGCTTCCCCATCGTCGACGAACGAGTTCCCGCGGAATCGTGATGCAGCCGCGCTGATTCGATTACCGTTCAGTAACACAGAGATTCGGCTTTAGTTGGCGGCTAGAGGAAGTTGAACCAGGGTCCTCGGTCCGTGAATAAGACCGAGAGTGGGTTGGTTTGGCCGGCGGCTAGCCAGCTAGCTAACGTACTCCTGGGAAGACATAAATGTGTCCCTTTAGTGGCAGCTTCCGTTCTGCGTATGCTCGCCGAAGGGTTCGTCGATTCGACCACCTTTTGCGTACACGCAACTCTGTCGAGCGTCATTAGAGAATTTTCTCTGGACGATTGCTTCACGTAACTTCGTAGGTTGAAGTACGAGTGGATATGCAACTTGGTAGTCGTGGATTCGTTTAACCCTCCGTTGTATCAATTTTATTTTATTAACTTTCCAACAATCTGACAAGGGGCATCATTCAAGTGTTCTAAAAAAAAATATTAGACACGTATTTTTTTTATCACCTCTTCATATTCAAGTCTTTCACCCTCAAAGTTGATAGATTTTTTTCTCATTATTACACAGAAATCAAAATTGTGTATATAAATTAATACATTTAATTAATCGTTGGTTAAGAAAAATCTGTTCCATGAGAAATATTTGTGTTAAAAAGAAACCAATTAATCGACTTACACCATCTTATTGTCAAAATCTATATATTTTTTATATTTAATATTTTTTTCTACCTTCGTTAGTTTCCGAGATATTTAAGGAAGTGTGTTTTCCACCCCCAAAGTTGGGGGGTGATAAAAATACGTGTTTAATATTTTTCAATGCTGTATCGGTATACCAAGTTTCATCAAAATTGGAGTATGACACTTGGGTGATGTACAGAACGTAAAACAGTACTTATTCTGATCTATTACAGTCTAATAAATATTATTCTGACTGAATTCATGTCGTAATAATATTTCACGGTTATGGAAATAACGTGTAATAGGAAATTATTCTATAAGGACATATTCTAATCAAATAACCGAATGTTTCTGGATCAATAATTCTGAAACACGGCAGAGTTCTGAAGTTTCTCAGGAATCCTTTAAAGATCTACAAAGTGCCTGCTCGCCTTGAAACAAATAAGACTTTTATAGTATCGAACATTTTAAAAACTACGTCGATAGAACAAAATTATTATAAATTATTCTGATTTTATTCATTGCGAAAGAATTGATTATTTCGCGACCAATGCGTTGCGGTTTAATTTAATTGAAAATTACAATCGTGGTCGGGGGTGATAATAAACCATGATATTTAATATAGGACGAAACAGGGCGATTTTAATTAACGGTAGCAAACATGCAAGTTTTGTTTTATTAAATTTGACCTTTGCTGTGGATAAATCAATGTTTAATTGCGAGGGTAATCACTGAATTCAATTAAATGTTGAAAACATATAAATGCTTTGCTACAAAATGAAGCTGAATTTAGAATTCTACATTCTTTCAAACTCTGGAATTAACTCGAGTATGTTCATTGCAGAGGATGCTAAGAAATTCTCGGCGGAAGTGGTATCAACTATAGAAACGACCAGATTTAATGGGATCTTCGTATACGTGGAAGCAGTTTGTACTTAGGGATACACTGGTTGAGCTTGTCGAGGCGAGCAAACACTTAATTAACCCTTCAAGATCTCTGCCGACTCTCTCTCTCTTTCTCTCTCTCTGCATTTCTTGCATTATCTTTGTCCAGTGGAATAGTACCTTGACTTGCGTCTTGCGAGAATTTCAATGGGTTTCAGCGAGACTTCATCCGTAAAAAGACTCAAGAGTGATTTAATCCCTTAACGCTCACATTTTCTCGGCCTAACTCGCCAAGAATAATTAGTTCTCTTTATTGGATTTGTTCCTTTTTTACGTTTCTAACGTAAAATTGAAAGAATCGTAGGATCGGATATATATCGTTCTCATTGCTAAACCCTATTCTCGAGTATTACTCCAAAATAATGGAGTTACAATGTTTTAGCGAGCACAGACTTTCGTACGCTATCCCATAATCCGTGTCGCTATTTACGAAAAAGACATCGTGTCAGACAAACACAAAGAGCCTCGGTTGTTTCCGAAATTAAAGAATCGATTCACTGGATCCGGGGAATCGGCCGATAGAAGGCCATCGCGATTCGACATCGGTCCTGGCGGACTTTCTCGGATTCGCGAGGATCCCAATCTCTTAGGCGGATCGCATATTTTTGGTCTCAGTCAGTCAGTCACTCGATCCTTTCCCCTCTCTTCTCATTTCTCCCTCCCTCTTCCTCTCTCTTTCTCTCTCTCTCTCCTTTTTTTTATACCCTGGAGGCCCATTGCAACTTTAAGCGCCTCGCATTACGAGCGTTCGGCTCGCCTCTAGCGGGTTCGGGGATCGTTCGAAGCTGTTCCCTTCTTTCTGCTCTTAATTTAGCCGCCCCTACGGCCGAGTCTGCCCGGCTCCGTGGCTTGTTGTCCCTCAAGCCACCCTTGGAATTCATTTCAGATGTTTATCCGCACCGTGGAGAGAGTCGATCCTTCGCGATCGACGGATTATGTTGGACGAGCTGCGCGACACGAGCGCTCGAGCATTGCTTTACAAAAGGACCAAAGGGTTCCACGACTATGGTGTACGAAATTTGTGTACACTGCTAGTTTTTATTCCTTTCCAGCTACGGGGAAAATAACTCTCGAATCTGTTTTGTTTTCAATATTTAACACTATTTATTTACGGGTATTCACCTTTTGGTGAGAAACAAATATATGTATAATGCAATAGAGTAGTCGCGTCGAGTTACGTAGGTGTAGAGGTAAGATGCGTACGGTAGTGACATGCTTTTTGAAAAAGTACAAAAACCCCCTAAAGAAATATGAAATAATTGCTTATTACGAGTAGTTCTCACTAGAGCGCTTAATTGAAGTAATTCGAGAATTTCTGGACAATTTATATGGTTGTTGATGATTATATCTACCAAAAGCGTCGAAAGACACCCTTTCAAATTAATGTTAATTTTATACTCTCTACAAACTATACAAAACGGTATACAGGGTGTTCGGCCACCCCTGGGAAAAATTTCAATGGGGGATTCTAGAGGCCAAAATAAGACGAAAATCAAGAATACCAATTTGTTGATGGAGACTTTGTTAAAAAGTTATTAACGTTTAAAGTGCCGCCCGTACTGAATTTTTTTCTCGAGAATGCCTAGGATTTCGGGGGTATGTCTATTCACCAAAAATGATTGTAATTGACCCCCGCAACCGAAAATAATTTTTCCAGAACGATTTGAAATTTTTGAATTTAATTGTTAATAACTTTTTAGCGAAGCCTCCATCAACAAATTGGTATTCTTGATTTTCATCTTATTTTGGTCTCTAGAATCCCCCATTAAAATTTTTCCCAAGGGTGGCCGAACACCCTGCATTTCCACATTTAATATTGATTCGTTGTGTTCGTGAATGATTTCTTCTTCGGAATTGTAACATCGAAATCATTGTTTTGTAAAATCCTTGCGACATAATTCGCCATAAACATCCTTTTCGAAGTTGTTGGCAATTATTTAAACCTACTAAATAATTTGTCAACACCACCTGAATCTACCAATTTGCATTTTATACAAATACATTGTTTAATCTTCAAACGTTCCAATGCTTTTGTGATCCAACTTCGGTACATTCTTTCAACCAATGTTTTATAAACTGAGCAAACATTATCTTTGATTCAAACTTGTGTGTATGATCTCAATATTTTCGTTTTATACTATTTGCAACATCATTTTCAGAACTTGCACGTATTTTATGTTTGAAGCTTTAATAGAGAGTGTTCGTTCACAATCGAGAGTATTATAATTTAATGTTTTAAAATTAGCGAGGTTTGTAATTTATAGCCAGTAAAAATTTATGGACAAAATCAATTTAGTTGGGCAAATCATGGTGTCCTTATATAAATTTCGTCCACTGTACATAGTGATTAATTGCTCTAGGCGTCTTTCTCAGCTGGCGGGTCGAGACGAGCGTGTAATACGAGCGTGGATCGTGTTCCGTTCTCCTATTTTTCGGTCCGTAATTAGTGCGCTTGCGAGCGTTAATTACGTTTTATGATTACGCAGGAAGTTATGAATCCGTCGGTCGAACCGAACAATTCTTTAACGGACGTCTTCGAACACCTGTTTTGGGTTTTTTTTTGAATTATATAAATATAGTGTGTCCCACGAACTCTACTTAAATATTTTGATTATTTCAAACAATGTGAGAAAATGTTTTTAGGGTCCTTGGGTCAAAAATGACCCGTACATGCAAAATTCTTTTAATTTTATGGTTCATCGAAGGGATCAAAGAAATATGCCAATATCGTGTTATATCATTGTTAATGCCTTTTATTAATACTGAAATTAAAATATTACCAGTAGGAATGCAAGTACGTGTTTGCAAAAAATCTGAATCTTGAAGCTCAGGGAAAACTTCTAGAAAGAAATTGATTTTGTTTCAAAGTCTTAAATTCATTTCTAATTGATCATCCCAAAGCCGTCTGCTTATGTCTTAAATTAGTATATGGTAAAAAAGTTCTATTAAATCTTCGTCGATTAACTGTTGATGGAATAATTTTGTATTACCTAATCACTAATCACCAATTTGTATAATTTTATGGTACGTTGATAAATTTTGAGCAGCTTCTTTGCTAATCACGAACACGTAAATATAATTATTATATGTTTAAGAAATAAATCTAGTATTATTGGTATTGATTAAAGTAGCTACCTTGTTGGTATATTTTTTAATAGCTATTCTTTACCATAAATGACAATAGCTTGTGTCTTGGGTTGAAAACGTTATGGACGATATGGCATTGGTGTGGGATTTCTTTATTTTTAGGGATTGTTGTATTCGTGGTTAATTTCACTGTTTACATTAATCTAAATTCTGTACTCAGAGGAATTCACGGTTGGAATTTCATAGACTAGTTGTAATTACAACTAGTTTAGAGACTAGTTAAGATAACCGATCAATCCTCGACGTATAAAGAATTCACTGGGCACTAAATAAAAAACTTATCAACCGATTGAAAATATAAGATATGTCTGGATATTGTAATGATTCTATGGCAATTTATTTTATTAAAATTTGTTATTGATGTATGTAATATATTATCTTCCTTTTTAAACAAAAAAATATATATGTCGGAATCCATTAACAAGTTTTTGTTCTCAAATTGAATGTTACTTCACGCTGTGTTAATAAATTCAATCGATGCAAAGAATATCATCGGTAACGCAAACGCGCGGCTGGTTGGCGTTGACGTTTGGATGTGGCCTTTGAAGGTAGTCGAGTTGGTTGTCTGGTTACCGGAACGTTTAAAAAATGAAGTATTCGAAAAAGAAAAGAACAGAATTAAAAGGGTTTCCAGACTGAAAGGACGTGCGGGAAAATTAGAAAGAGAATTCCTGCAAAGGACTCATCGGTTAACGTTGTACATTCTTCCGTGTTGTTAAAGTGTTTGTGTGATAGTTAACAATTATTAGTTTATTTAGTTCAAAGATTTAAGGAAAAAAGAAATGCATAGAATAACGAGACAGAGGCTTAGTCGCCCGAGAGAACCTAATATAAGTCGCTCTAGAGAAATGACCAATGAAATGGTTTCTCCGACATATATAAATCAATTGATGGTAACTTAAACATAATATACAAGGGTAGGGGTTCAAGAAAGAATATAAGAAAAATAAAACGAAATAAAAATACAATATAGTTTTGATCGGAAAAATAATAAGAAATTATGCACGGTGGGAAACACGTAATCAAACAGAAATATTTCAAATTATCCAACATCGATACCTCAATAATCGTGAAATCCAATCGAAAAAAGAGGACGTTGGGACCCTAAAAATTAAGTCATACTCTTACTGGAGCAAAACTTCTGATAAATGTTAAGTATAACAAATGCAAGTAAATGTCAGTTACGCAAAAATACGTAGAGGAAGAATAAGTATTGACGTTCGTTGTATTTAAAAAACAATTTTAGACTGAATTAAGAATTAAGAAGATTCAATTTTTCTGAGTAGGCCACAATTAAACTTGGTGGCTTACTTAGTGGGGATTTTGGTAAAAGTTCGATGATGTTGACTGGTAGGCGTATTGAGACTTTCTAAGTTTGCGTTGAAGTCTGATGTAACATAGAATTCTGTCAGGTACATGTTGAGACAAGACTGGCTGAGCATCTTCTCTGATTAGCTAAGCTCTGACAGCCTCGGTGGACACGTTGAAAATTTAACTCGGGTCCGTCTTTGGACACCGAGGAGCCTTGTAGTTGATCATTAATTATTTACAGAGAACTAAGCCTGCCTTCTGTGTACACTGACGTTCAAACGTCTAAGAACACCTGCCATCTTATTACGAAAACTTTTATATTTGACACAGATTGTGAATCTTGAATCATCTACTATAATTAGAAGCATACGATTACCATTCTCGGCCTAACGTTTCACTCAGCGGCAATCCTATAGTCATATTTATCAGAGATTGATTCTACACAAGAAAACAATAACAAAAGTTCGTATAAGCATGTATTCTATTTGGTGAACTAGTTTTTTATTTATGTCATAATGGACAATAATGAGTATTTAACTCTTTCAAAGAATAATTTAAGTAAATGTGCATCGAATACGACGATTAATAATACTTTTAAGTCATATAAAAAATCTCAAACATAAAGTCCATATCGTATAATTGTCAAAAATGTTTACATACTTCACTCTGATCTTCAGATAAGAATCTTATGGAAAATTTATGGGACGAATTAAAAAAACGACATTGACTTCCAAAGAAATACTGAAACATGAATCCCTATGATGATTTAGGTTTCTAGCATTTTAATTAGGGATTGCGGTTTTGAACATGTATTTCATAATTTTGCACTTTTACAATTACGTACATACGTTCGAGAAAAAAATTCGAGTAGGTACTGAAATTTTTCGGCAAAATTAAAAAATTTCAAATTGTTCTAAGAAAATTATTTTTGGTTCTAGGGGGCAATTGCAATCATTTTTGGTCAATAGACATATCCCCGTAATCCTATGCATTTTCGAGAAAAAAATTCTTTACTGAAAATCTAATGCCTGACCATACATTGATATGTTTCCCTGAAATTTCATGCATACGTTTACAACATCATAACTTCTGAACGGATTGGAGGATTTTAATGATTCAAAAGGCAAATAACGCGTATTTTGGTGGAGAATATGTAGAGATTCCAAAAATATTCGAAAAGTTGTTCCTTAATTACGTAAAGTAAGAAAAACCCCATAAAAATGGTCCGATTTTGAAACGGCCGTAACTCCTACAATAGTGAATTTATCCGAATTAAATTTTTTTCTGAAGCAGAGCCCATGGGTACCTACAAAAAAGTTTTAGTCAACTTTTCTTTAGAGCGTCAAACAAATTCATTACAAATGAAAGACGAATTTTTAAGAAAAATCGACAGACGAAGAAAAGAAATTTCAAATCGTTCTAGAAAAATTATTTTTGTTTGCGACGGTCAATTACAATCATTTTTGATCAATAGAGATACCCCCCAAAATCCTACCCACTTTCTAGAAAAAAATTCGAGAAGGTGTGAAATTTTTTTACAAAATTGAAAAATTTCATATCATTCAAAAAAAATTATTTTTAGTTGCAGAGGTCAATTACAATTATTTTTGGTCAACACATATAACCCCGAATTCCTATTCAGTTTCGAGAAAAAAATTCCTTACGAAAATATAATTTCTGGCCAGGAAATATCACTCTAAAATTTCGTGCGTATCTTTAAAATGTCATAACTTATGAACAGATTGATAGATTTTAATGTTTCAAACGGCAAATAACGTGTATTTTAGTGGAGAATATGTAGAGATTCCAAAAATATTCGAAAAGTTGTTCCTTAACTACGTAAAGTGAGAAAATCCCCATATAAGCAGTCCAATCTTCGAATAGCCGTAAGTCCTACAATAGCGAATGGATTGCATTTTAGTTTGAAAGTAAAGCTCATAGATACCTACAAAAACGTATTAGACAACTTTTCTGTTGGGTGTCAAACAAATTTATTAAACACTAAAAATCTATTTTTAAGAAAAATCGACCATCGTGCCCAAATTTTTCAGCGAAGAAAAAAATCATTTTTGGTCAATATACATACCTCTGAAATCCTACGCATTTTCGAGAAAAAAATTCAGAAAGGTGGATAAACTTTTGGACTAAATTACAAAATTTCAAGTCGTTCTGGAAAAATTATTTTTGGTTTCAGGTGTCAATTGCAATCATGTTTTGTCAATATACATATCCTCGAAATCCTACGCACTGTCGAGAAAAAAATTTTTTTAGCGAAAATATAATTTCACGTCAGAAATGTCACTCCGAAACTTCATGCATATCTTTAAAACGTCGTAACTTCTGAACGGATTGGAGGATTTTAAAATTTGCAAACTACGCGTATTTTGGAGAAGAATATGTAGAAATTCCAAAAATATTGAAAAAATTGTTCCTTAACCCAGTAAATTGAGAAAAACCCCATAAAAGTGGTCCAATTTTCAAGCGGCCATAACTCTTATAATAGGCGATGGATTTCATTGAAACTTTTTCCTGGCGTAGAGCTCATGGGTACCTACAAAAAAGTATTAGATAACTTTTCTGTAGAGCGTCAAACAAATTTATTAAAAATGAAAAACGAATTTTTACGAAAAATCGACAGGGGGTGCGTAAATTTTTCGGCGAAGAAAAGAAATGTTAAATCGTTCTAGAAAAATTATTTTTGTTTGCGGCGATCAATTACAAGCATTTTTGGCCAATAGAGATACCCCCCGAAATCCTACGCACTTTCTAAAAAAAAATTCTTTACCGAAAATGTACCGTGTGGCCGGAAAGGTTTCTATAACTTTCTAACGAAGCCTTAATCAACAAATTAGCATCCTTGATTTTCGTTTTATTTTGGCCACTAGAATCTCCCAGTAAAAGTTTTCCCAAGGGTGGCTGAACACCCTGTATATACATTTACGTGAAATAATTCACGAGTACATGTGTCTTTACACGTACGTGTAATACATATGCACGTGTATTTAAATATACACGAAATAAGTATCTTCAATTTTATCATGTTGATTGCCACGGGGGTCACCGGTGACCGGCACTTTGAACTTACAACTTCCTGCAATATTGTTTACAATGAAAAAGCTCTAATACTCGTAAAATTGCAAATAACACTACTTTAATTTGAAACATTGTAAATTAATAAATTCACTGTCGTCATATATTTCTGTTTCACGCTATAAAGTGAACAAATGTCGACATCTTTAAACATGGAAAACTGTCGTGGCAGTTAACGGCGTTAATACGTCTTATTTACTCGGGGTGAAAAAACACCTGTCGGACATTATAATTCACCGATTCTTCATCGCTCCTGACACATGGACTCGTCCTCTCGAAACCTCTGACAAATATTCATTTTTTTTTCTCCCCCCTCCTTACTCTGTGTATCTCCAGCGACGCGTATCCACTCGGCGCGTTCCGAAAATCTCCGACGGCGTTTCACGTCGACGATTTCAATCGCGGTGCTCCTTCCGATTTATCCCCGTCGATTTCGTCTAATTGACGTTAAGTGAAAACGGTGTCAATCGCGCGTGCAAACTGGCATCGATCGGTCGGGAAAACAGCGGGCGAAAAGGAAAGAGAGAAAAATGACGTCGCGGGTGGGGAATAGAGCGAAAACGAGAGGGACGAGACGCGACGGGAATATACGGGGTTCCGAGCGTGGACGGCGAGGATCGCGCGGGAAAGATCGGCGTGAAAATGACAGAGGCGAAGGTAAACAAAGAATCGTAGGGACGTGGAAATTATTTTGTCCAGGATCGAATTTCGTGTGTCTGGGGCGAACGGTTGAAGTCGACGGTAATTAGAGAGGACGGACGTGGACACGGACGAGCACTTTAAATGTCCGCCAGGCGTCGTTCTGCCGGGTTTAATTCGCTTATTATTTAATAAAGTTCCGACACCGCCGAACGGACCGGTGTCACGCCGGTCTTATTCGCGGAATTTTGGGAGAAATTCGGTGAACGGTCATTTCCGTTTCGATATACGCATCTTTCCTTTATTTCGAGATCAGCTTTTGTCCGCAACTTTGCTCGCGTGGACGTCGATTTAAAGTAATCTGTACAAATTGAGTCACGTGAAATAACCAGAGTCGAAATTCTCGCCTTCCTGTTACCCTTCCTCTACATTCTTTTACAGCGTTACCTCGAAAACGTTCGCGGGTCCCTATCGAGGGAGGTAATCCGAAATAGTCGATTTCTTATCTTCTCTTAGGCTTGATAGCACTGCAAACGGAAGAAATACTCAAAGTAAGCGAAATAAAGAGGAATGTTTGAACGTTTGTGTATTCCGCAGATTCAAACTACAATATGTAGCTTTTTTTATAACAGTTTTGATGAGAATTGTGTAGAAAATAGAAAAGTTTGTACATAATTGTACTGTAAGTAGTAGGAAATCAATATTGTTATTGTTTACTGTTATTTATGTTTTCAATTTTTAGAATTTGGAATTAATTGACGTAACTACGCTATTTGCAAACTGTAATTTTTAATAATGTTAGAAAAAGTTAAAAATATTACGTATGTATCCTGTGATATAAATACTTTACAACGACTTCTTGACGAATCTCTGATTTACCGACTGCTGGTAAAATCGAAGTTTGCTTGTAGTTCGTTGATTTTCCGCTGCATGTTACTCTATAGATAACTAGCAGAATAAATTCACCATAATAAATCCAATAGCGAAGTGATTTATATCACACGAAGCGGTTGTATTTCTCCAATTAGCATATTGCTTCTTACAGCGTGCATGTGGCTTGACATCGATTCTAATGCTCATTGTTTGCTTCTTTTACTGTGTATATTTATTCCTTGCGGTATGGACGTACATTTGTGAGTCACCCTTTATAGTATTTCACTAGCAATATATCGCATGCCCTTTTAATGAAAATAACTGCAACGCTCGCGAAATGTTAGGATACTTATTCTCCGAAAGTTTCAACAATGAGATAATAAATACAAATACAATATGAATGTATACCAAAGTTCATTACATATTATTTCTCTTGGATCGCGTTCTTGGCTGGGAATATAGTAGAAAAATAAAAAAAAAATACCCTTAACTGTCCAACATGTGTGTGTTTATTTGCAAGTAACCCTTGTTTTCTTCTCTTGTTACTATCGTCAGGGGGCTGCTGTATGGCGGAACGTAGTGTAATCTTAACCTAGATGTAGCTAAGGACTTTTACAAATGGCTTGAAATATAAAACCGAGAAAATGAAAATTATCCAAGTCCCGTGACGTTATATATTCCTTATAAAAGTATGAATTTGCATAAACATCCGCGTTCCAGTCATGAAAAAGCGTCGGTTTGGATAGTTTTTCGGTTAATTTCGAAAAATTTGAAAACGACTTGCAGTCTATTTTCGTAGCTGTGCTCACTTTATTTTGGAGGATTCAGCAATCTAAAATCAGCAATCAACAAGCATGGATCATAATTTATGTTTATTCTGATATCTCTGCACATGTATAACTCCTTATAATAATAGACATCATCGTGTGGTTCATTTTCGTCCCCAATAGCTAATACTTAATCGAGTTAAATTCAAACACGTTAACCGGAAATTTCAATTCCCGTAAATTCATAATTCAGAAATAGTTTATAATGGAAGTCTCTGAGAACGAAGAAATATATAAAGATACTCTGAATATTTACGTAGTCATCGAGCAACGTGTATTAATAAGAATTTATATTTACATGTATGTTTAACAATGAAACTATCTAGGTGGGCAGCTTGAAATAGATTTTTTAAACCTCTGGTATCGATCCGACCCCTTCGAATTACGTTCCACGGTCGTGCAATTACCGAATTGAAAAATTGCTATCGCCGTCCCGTTAAAGAAAGAAGGGCGTTTTGTATTCAGTATTCTACTCCTGTCTACGGTTAACAAATTAGCATCCGCGCCAAGGCATCGTGTCTTCCGTTCGTTCGCGGAGCTCCTACTTTCATAGCTTCCGCCCTCGGTGCTAATAAAATAATAAATACATGTCGTGGGGGCCGTGGATGGGGAACGATGGCGTTTCGCACCTGCAAGGTGCCTCTTCCTTCTTCTTCTCGCGCCTTTTCCGCGCTACCTACCTCCCCCTCCCGTCCCCCTTCAGGGCCGTAGCGCCTGGCTTTACACCCCCTTACAATGCCTTGGCGTACATTACATACAACCCGGTTATTTCTCCAGGGAGTTTTCTCGCGTGAATTCCGCGAGTGCACGCACACTCGCGCCAGCACGCTTATTTACGCGCACAGAAGCGACGCTTAGAACCAGCGGAGAGCTCCAGGTTCCGTGAGAATTTTACCCGACAGCACTTATCCGTTCTCCCTTTCGACGAAATTTCCGGTTTCGGAATGAGGGATCCCGATCGATCAACGAACTTTTACGATTTCGTATTAGGATGTATCAGAGGTCGAATCAAGACGATAATTGGATTTCCCAAAGTGTTGAGGATCTCGTGAAAAATGAATAATAATTTATAAAATTGTGACCAATATTACTTAGTAATATCTGCCTGAACGAAAGTGGGCCAAGAAACTCATTGTCAGTAATAGAATTAATTACGTCCAGGAAGAAATATCGAATTTTCTTTGAAATTTTGTTACGTCCTCAACAGTCGAGAAAAGACACTGTTTTAGACACTGTCTCTTACAGATATTGAGTCGATTTTGCCCTGGTCGATGGACGGACATTTACTTTATGTGTATGTCAAATGTCAAGTCAATAGCTGTTCCAAGACATTATGTCAACCAACTTGAAAACTGTCGTTTCGATAAAACGGTTGTAAAATTTGGTATATTGTTTTACTCATATAGAGAGTTTAATTTAAAATCTTTGTAACGACTTGAAAACATTTATATTAATAGAGAACCTTCGGTATGAAGAAAAATATACTGTCTCGAACAAGCACATCGATTGTTTGTTTGAGATTACATTCATGATACAAATTTTTCTCTGACTTATTTGATATTTAATATTGAGAAAATAGTTTAGACTATAATTGTTCGACTTTCTAGAGTACCAGAAGCTATATTTGTAAAAATTGACAAAATATTAAGTATACAAATGAATAATCCAAATTATCTTAACACTTTAATGGCCCCACGTATCACGCGAAGACCGTTGTCTGTCACCACTGATATTGTAAACCAAAGTGAGATACATGAAGATGCTAGGAATATTATTATAAGGAATTATAAATGTAACCTCAACAAACGTAATAAGTTGAACGTACGATGAAATGGTGACTGATACAGTAGATCATGCACACGTCACAGTGGCCAATGTCTGCTAGCTCACAAAGTCACGTATACGTGACAGCGGCCATCAAAGTGTTAAGCAGTTATAAAATCAAGTTTAAAGTCAATAGATTTTCTCGCTCTTTTGCGGCCATATAGTCTTGATATGTAGCTAGTTAAAACAAAAGATAGTTTAGTGAAAGGACCAACATAACCTTAAAAAGTATTCAATTCAGTAGAGTCGAAAATAGCAACAGATAAGGTGCATATCCGACACCGCATACTTTACAAATTCCAACAAGGGAAAAATGCTGCAAGAGCATGCGAATCGATTTGTTCCTTTCTCGGTGAAGGTGTTGCATCGTATGATGTGTGCGCATTTTGGTTTAAGCGGTTTAAAAGCGGTGATTTGAGTCTAATCGACAAACAACGCCCTGGAGGCCCTCGGAAGTGCGACAACGATGATTTGGAACAACTGCTCGCTGAGAATGCGGCACAAACGCAAAAAGAACTTGCAGAACAGTTAGGAGTAACCCAGCAAACGATTTTCAAACGCCTACGTGAGGTGGGAAAGATCCAGAAAGAAGGAAAATGGGTTCCGCATGAACTCACTGCAGCCAACAAAAATCAACGAGTGGCAACGTGTCTTTCTCTTCTCAATAAGCAGCGTTGAAAGTCTTTCTTGTGGAAAATCGTTACAGGCGATGAGAAGTGGATACTTTATGACAATCCGAAACGCAAAAAGTCATGGGTAAATCCCGGGGAAGCATCAACATCGGGTGCAAAACCCAATCGCTTCGGAAAGAAGGTTCTTCTCTGCATTTGGTGGGATATCAAGGGCGTGGTTTATTAGGAGTTGTTGAAACCGGGTGAAACAGTTACTGCGGTCTGCTACCAACGTCAATTAATCTGCTTGAGTCGAGCATTGGAACGAAAACGTCCATATACTGGCAAAGGAGAACGTCCAGTGAAATTGTTGCATGAAAACGCCAGGCCACATATTGCTTCCCATACAAAAGACACCATAATGAGTCTTGGCTGGGATGTTTTGCAGCACCCGGCGTATTCACCAGACATTGCTCCATTTGATTATCACCTGTTCCAATCAGTGGATGAGATCCGAAAATGGCTTGACGACTTTATTGGGTCCAAAAACGTAAAATTTTTCCGAGATGGATTTCATCAGCTACCTGAAAGATGGCTTAAAGTTATAGAAAGTAACGGCGAATACTTTGATTGAACAATTCAATTTACTTTTATTTTAAAATAAACATTGAAAGGGGCTGAAAAAATTGAATTATTCATTTGTACACCTAACATATTTATTAAGTTTATTTGATAATTTTAGTAAGCGAAGTAACCTTTTTTTCCAGATTATACAAACACGTGTTGCACGAAAGAGTACATCCATATTGACTTAAAATACTCCTATAAACTATACTGATTGTAATTTATATTTGTTGATTGAGGATTCTTTAAAAAGTTATTAACGTTTAAAGTTCCGTCTGTAGAACGGTAATTTACGAACAGCTGCGTGCATGCGATAGTGGTTCTCACTCAGCATGAGAAACTCTACTTACTAACGTATCGACAGCCATAGTTTTGTCAGTGAGAACCACTATCATGCGTATGCGCTGTTCGTAAATCACCGTTCTACAGACGGAACTTTAAACGTTAATAACTTTTTAAAGAATCCTCAATCAACAAATTGGTATTCTTGATTTTCGTCTTATTTTGCTCTCTAGAATCTCCCATTAAAATTTTTCCCAGAGGTGATCGAACACCCTGTATATTATAATTATAAGAATGACAATATTAATAAAATGTAATATTATTGTTCTACCTGTGATTTACTAAATTAATTAAATAATAATAAAACACGTGCGTACATATGAAAAGTGTGGGTGTTTTGAAAATACTAAAAATATTTAAAAGATTGAGAAATTCTACGATATCGCATATTTTTTTTACAAATCCTGTTGTCCAATCTCGCTGAAATTTTGCACAGAACTTTTTTCACTAAAAAAAGTGTCACAATCTGCGTCAAAAAGTAATCAAAAATTGAAAAATAAGGACCACCTTAATATACATTCTTAGGAGTAAACAGAGTAACGATAAATAATTTATATAAAATTAGTAATCTCTTAAATTATCGCGTAATGAAGCCTACTATTTTGCTCAACATCCGGTACGTGTAACCTGCCATCCAGTGAAAAAGGATTAATATCGCAGACGGACAATTATGATCCTTCCCGGGGTTGAGGGGTTGGCCAGTAGAAGGGTCGAGCGACACAATAGTTTAAATCCGTACGTGGAGCGGCGATATTTTCGGCTGTTCCCGACACCGTGCGCCCAAATTGTTCAATTCCGTGTCCCCGTTGATGCCGACCGGGGCTGCGCGCGTGTGGACGTACCAGTTGCCGTGGCTCCTTGTACAACGGGGGCGTTGTACTCGACGTCCCCTTTCCCTCATGGCACCCGCGGGAATTTAGGCGAAAACTTTCGCCGGGCCGGCCGGAGGCGAGAAATTCTTACGGCGCCGGAAACTTTCTGCCGGCGACGGTACTTTACCGCCCGGCAATTTCGCGTTATCGCCGCCACCGTCTTCGAACGCCCGGGTTATCGTTTCAACCTGGGGGAAACCCCTCGTAGAGGGCACTGGCGGAGCCACTCGATCGAACCGAATCGTTTCCAGGAAGATTTAATCCTCCTCGATCGACGACGAATCGATGCTGAATGCATGGGGATTTCGACAGGACCGATTCAGCCACGCCATTGTGGCGACACCTACCGCGCTTGCTGGTAGAGGGACCGCTCTCTCGCAAGCGATCGACCCACCTTCTATTCCTATATGTACACTTTAATTTTGCGCTGTTTATAGAGTGTAATTTTTTTTTACAAGCAACGATGGAAAAGACAGAACCATCAAGATCTTTCGTTTTAGACACACGACACGGCTCAGGTCTGGAACCCGATCGTTCCGATTGTGAACGTTATTACATATACAGACAGCCCTTCCTCCTAGACTACTTTCCCAACGATTGGAAAATAGCAAAAATCATTCTCTTCACCCAGACCTCAGGAACATCATAGCTAAACTCCAAGAATTGCAGACACCCATCAGGCTTCTCAGTTTACTAGGCAAAATATATGAACCCCGGGTATCATATTAGTCCAAATTGCCAAGCATCTACACTTCACTATACACTAAGCCCTCAGACTCCAAGAAGAGACCATTGCTTTTGAAGTGAATAAGAACAGATCGGAACAGACAATTGAGAAATAGCAAAAATCATTCTCTTCACCCAGACCTCAGGAACATCACAGCTAAACTCCAAGAATTATAGACCCCCTTCAGACTTCCCAGCTTACTTGACAAAGTATATGAACCCCGGGTATCATATTATCCCAAATCGCCAAACATCTACACTCCACTATATACTAAGCCCTCAGACCCCAAGAAGAGACCATTGCCTTTGAAGTGAATAAGAACAGATCTCGATGGTGCTAGTTCTCTGCTAGACCTTCAAAGAACGTTTTTGGCACCGTATGGCGACAATGGATTTCTCCTCAAACTCCACAGAAACAACCTCCCCAATATACATCACCAAAATAATCCACAACTATTCTTCTGGTAAATGTTATTTCAATTTTATTACACTACTGTGCTTTTTTTAATAATTTGTAAAGTCCTTGAAGGGAAGTCCTGCTTGTACTGTCTTCTTTCGGTTTATCTGCGAATAACGTTTTCATCTTCGTCGGCGTCTTCATACGAAAGTTATCCGCGTCAGCAAAAAAGAATTCCGAGACTAAACGTGAACATACTTGGCTTCAGCTTGGTCCTCGATAGCAAAGTGATTTTCCGGCGGATAAAGAGTCGAGGCGTGACTCTTTTACGTAAACTGAAGCGATCGTACTGGGAAGCTTAGCACACAGTGGTCCGAAACACCGAAAACATGGCAAAAAATGGAAGTAGTTTTTCAAATTTGCATCAACCGCGACATGTGCTGGTTTTTGGAGCCATTCCAAAGTTAACACGTTCGTTGTCAGATGAAAATCATACAATTCTCTGCAAGACTAAAATTTTGATTTTAGACCATTGTAAACTACGTGAAATTTGTTTCAGTACTTATTTTTGTAAACTTGAAAAAATTAAAAAATCCTACCAAAATTTATTTCTCTCGACATCCCAATTTGAAAATTAATTTCTACTACATAACCTAAAATTTGTTTCAGTACTTATTTTTGTAACTTTTTTAAAATTCACAAATCCTACCCAAATTTATCTGTATTGAATCATTCAGGGCAAAAATTTAAAATATTAATTTAAAAATAATGTGTATTAATCTTAAATTCTTCCTTTGGTCAATTAATAGTAAATCGAAATATAGTTTATCCGGGGATATAAGTGGAGGCCAAGCATCCTGGTGCGTGAATGTTCTAAGATGACGCAGAGATTTTTTTGACAACCGATCGAAAAGGAGTCGTTGAAAGAGGGTGATGGGTCTCGGGAGTGCCAATTTCGCCTCACAAAAGGCGCGCGACGATCGTTTGAGTCGGTTGACTCACAATAGCTGGCTTTTCTCATTGTATCTCGAATTGGAAAGCGGCCCAAACGCTTAATGAACGGCGTTTCGAACTCGCGCGCGTCGGCTACGATGCGGCATCGAGCTGTTGACCCATTTACATTCGATTACTCACCCGACTTTCTTTTATTCTAAATCGAAATATAGCTCGTGCACTTTGTCGAACGCACTTGTCTGACCGATTCGTTCGAAAGAAATAACAAGAAACAGAATTATCCAACGGTTATAAGGGTTAACATAACGCGAGGTTGACACAGTGTATCGAATATATTGTTCCAATCTTAAAAAAACTCCAGCTGGAGTATTATAAATGCGTAAGGTAACGACCCTCTTGATCGTTCTGTCGATGTGTCTATTAAATTTATCTCTGGCGAGTTCATGACACGTTGTATCCTCGGTCGTGGCGATCGCGACAAGGTAACAATATCCGGCCAGCAGCTCGCTTACGAATGCAAATGGCTGAATTAATCCTGGCGAGGCTGAGTGCTCGGTAATCATCATTACCCAGGATTATTGTTTTCCTGGGGCGTCGGGGTGCCGTCGAGTCTCTGAAATTCCGTGGGCGAACGGTAATGCATGGCGAGAAGGTGATTTCCGCGAACCCATTACGCCATTTTGTGCTTCGCGGCAGCAGTGAATCCTTCGATCTTGCGACTCTATTAAAATAGACGGGTTTGCGGTGAAAACTATACGATTAGACACGTGTACGGGAATTTCTGTGCACGGATTCCTGTTGACACATTTCTCTACTAACATGGCGGCGATACAAATGGGATTAGTCAAAACAGATTTTAGTATATTACGTGGACGTTTTTTATTTTAAAAATAGTTTGAAACGTATTGAATTAAGTTTATTTTGTTTGTTACAAATTTTGTAGACTTTTATGAAAAATATAGAGAAGTCTTGTATGTTTTTACTTTGGGATCGACAGTTACACAATACATATATGTATTGAAACATTTGTTGCGAGTTATCATCATGGCGATTTTCCACGAGAAAATTAAATTTGGATAAAACTTTATGAATTTTAGCAAGGTTACAGAAATAAGTACTGAAACAAATTTCATGTAATTTACGATGGTCTAAAATCAAAATTGTAGTCTTGCTGAATATTGTACGGGTTTGTTCTGGTAGCGAATGTGTTAAATAAGGTTTCTCCATCAACAAATTGGAATTCTTGATTTTCGTCTTATTTTGGCCTGTAGAATGCCCGATTAAAATTTTTCACAGGGGTGGCCGAACACCCCGTATACAATTTACTTCCTACGATTTGCAATGTTCGACACCTCTTTTTCACTGAACCATCAGTTTTATTTCATAATAATAGGGGTGGTTAAAGTCATTTCAATAGACTTGCGATAGTAGAAGTATTGGATCTGCTTCAGATTTTCTATTTCAAGACAGTTTGTTAGAGTTACAAGAGTCAGTTGGTAATATGTAAATACTATGAGAGTTAGGCAGGAGATAGGTTTGAAGCTTGCTACGATCTATTTCGCAGCGTTATGCTAAACGCGAGGGCGATTTCTTCACGAATCTCGTATGTCACGCATGCTAAGCACACCGGCTTCTGCATTCGTATCTCGTACAGATACGACTGAGCGAACCTTGCCCCAGTTTTTTGGTCCAAACCGTTCGAATAGCGGACCACGAGACGAAACGCATCAAGTTTCACGAAAGGATAGGCGCGCTTTTGGAGGTAACGTTCCAAATATGGATCTGTTTGATAAGTTAGCAGATCTGGGAGTCGCATAGTTCGAGATTTTAATCTTTAACGCGAATTTCTTTAGGTGTGAAAAGAATTATATAGGAATTAGGAAAGGTATTAAGAAGGGAGAATGAAAAATCATTAAATAATTAACTCCTTATAGAGTCACGATGTAAAACGACATAACATTGACAATTTCAAACTGTTTTCGCATAATAACGTGGGAAAAAGTATAGCAACAATATTTTGCAATTCTTAAAAGTGAGGAACTATTTGGGACTCGAAAGATATTCTTTATCGATCGTAAAGGATTTGAACAATTTTTCTTTACTAATATAAGTTGAGTATTATTTTTCAAATTCTCTTCGTTAACAAAATAGGGGAGATGTACCTATCCGAAATTCCAACAATTTTGATTAAAAATTTCGAATAAGTCATTTTGACTGCTTTGGCAGTTCTAGTGTTAAATGTTGATAGCCACTCAAGGGTGTTTAATAATTAGACTTAATTTTGTACAGAAATCAAACTTATAACTCACAAGTAGAATAGTAACCTTTATTAATAAGGAAAAAACCACACACTAAGGAAAACGGAAAAGCTTAACCTATTACAGCGCCACATATCGGCATCACTTAATAACAGAAGACGCGAAATTAAAACTGAAAATTCAAATACAAACTCGGAACATACAAAATGTCGGTCATTTTTTAATTGTACCAGATTCCACTGATCAGTTTCTCAATTTTAACAGAGGGAATAATAAAAAATTCAGTATTGTAGATATCGATGGGCGAAAGTACCTAGATTCTTTGGCGAAGTGGCGGTAAATTTTTCGATATGGGCCAGTCTGCGGCGTCATTTGAAGACGGCTCGCGTCATCCAGCGGGGCCAGAGACGCATGTCGCGGCAAGTGAAATACAAAACGGAGCCGAGGAGAGGCAGTATCTACGGACGTACATACGTACCGCGTACAGGAATCTCCTGTGCGATAAAATCTGCCGACCTACACCTCGGCTCCATCGGAGAAGGACGCGACATGCTGCGGGAACGTAACCGGGACCCTGACGATCCTTGATATTGAAACAAATAGATACACGACGCAGCAATGGCTGCTCCTGACTGTCAGCGTCGATCGAAGATCGACGCGCAGGATAACGAATTAAATTAGCAATAAGAGACTCGAAACCTCCAACTGACCTAACCGTTAGTCTCTAAGGTTTAACCCCTTGCCTTACGATTTAATTTCCAACTGTGCGTGCCAAAAGCGACACCAAGGTTTGATCCGATAGACTTATCACGTCTCTGAGACGTCTTATTCATGTTTGGCCCGGTAAACTTGTCATGTCTTTGAGACGTCATTGTAAGCTAAGGGGTTAACAAAATTCATCTACTAACAATTAAAATCGCTAAGCAGTACGCTTCTGGACAAAATTATCAGTTCCATTTTTGCCTCGTTCATCGTCGTGGTTTGAGTTGTTCTTTCAGCCATTTTTGTTGGATTTTTGTCAATGAGAAAACAAAATTATAATTACAACAAGAGTTATTATTAAATAGAAGTTTAAAAATATATGTAAAATGCCAATCGATATCGTCAAACAGTACATTGTTGACCAAAATAATCAGATTGACTTTTGACTAGTTCATCGTTGTGGTTAGAGTTGTTCTTTTAACCATTTTTGTTGGATTTTTGTCAATGAGAAAGCAAAATTATAATTACAAGAGTTACTATTAGTTGGATGTTTATAAAAATGCATATTTTTATAGAAAACAGAAGAGTAGGACCTGGATAGAAATATGTTTTATGAATATAGAATTCTAAAAATATATTTTGTATTTTTCATTTATGTTTTATGTTTAAAAACATGCAATATGTTCTTTGTGATGCATATACAGGGTGTTCAGCCACCCCTGGAAAAAATTTTAATGGGAGATTCTAGAAACCAAAATAAGACGAAAATCAAAAATACTAATTTGTTGATGGAGGCTTCATTAAAAAGTTATTAACATTTAAATTCCGCCCGTACTGATTTTTTTTCTACAAAGTGCGTAGGATTTCGTGGGTATTTCTAATGACGAAAAATGATTGTAATTGTCCCCGCAACCGAAAATAATTTTTCCAGAACGATTTTCTTTTTTTCGTCGAAAAATTTAGGCACCTACCTTTTGTCGATATTTCTTAAAAATTCGTTTTTGATTTTTAATAAATTTGTTTGACTCTCTACAGAAAAGTTGTCTAATACTTTTTTGTAGGTACCCATGGGCTCTGCCTCAGAAAAAAGTTTCATTGAAATATATTCACTATTGTCGGAGTTATGGTTGTTTGAAAATATGAACCATTTTTATGCGGTTTTTCTCACTTTACGGGATCAAGGAATAACTTTTCGAATATTTTTGGAATTTCTACAAATTCTTGATTAAAATGCGCTTCGTTTGCATTTTTAAAAATTAAAATCTTCCAATCCGTTCAGAAGTTATGACATTTTAAAGATTCGCATGCAGGGAAGCATTTCTGGCCTCACATTAGATTTTCGTTAAAGAATTTTTTTCTCGAAAATGCATAGGAATTCGAGGTATATCTATTCACCAGAAATGTTTGTAATTAACCCCTGTAACTAAATATAATTTTTATAGTATGATTTGAAATTTTTTGGTTTCGTATAAAAATTTCAATAGCTACTCGAATTTTTTTCTCGAAAGTGGGTGTGATTTCAGGGGTATGTGTATTTACTAAAAATGATTGTAATTGAGCCCCGCAATGAAAAATAATTTTTTCAGAATGATTTGAAATTGTTTACTTTAATTTTGTAATAACTTATTAACAAAGACTCAGTCAAGAAATTGATATTCTTGATTTTTGTTTTATTTTGGCCTCTAGAATCTCCCATTCAAATTTTTCCCAGGGTTGGCCGAACACCTTGTATAGTTAGCACTCGAAAAAAAAATAATTAAGTCTAAAGAGTATGTTCTTGAAAAATCTGAAAATATTGAGAATAATAGTAACAACAATACCATCTGTTTACTGTATAAATATATTAGGAGATCCCATTGAAATTTTTCCCATAGGTGGCCGAACAACCTGTATATTTCATGCTCCTGTGGAATATCTTCTCGAACGAATTAATTTAGTCTTCAGGAAACTCTCGTATCGTGGCTGTAAATATTGTTGTTAATTATGGACACGTATAAAAATATATTTATGTAAACTTCACTTGTTCGACGAGTGTTAGATATGACAATCTATCTAATGGCTTCTTATAATCGCGTTACACCATCGGTTCACCGTAAAAGTCCCGACGAAATTGCTCTCAGTTTTCGCAAAGTTTTGTTTCCGGAATGGATCGTCGTCGCGTTAAAAATTACAGACCGCCGCGAGAACGTGTTCGTTGCTGAAGCAAACGGCTGTTTCAAATTAAAATTCCACGGAGTTAATGCCCGGTGTATTGCCAAGCGTTTAAGCAGCGAGTCGTATAGGTGCAATATAACTCTCGCGTACTCTGCATAGCATTAGGCATATCCCTTTACTGTTATCGCGAAAGAAACCGCAAATCTCGCCTCAACGGCAATCCTTTCTTTCCGCGAAGAGAATTGCATACTGTGGGACAATGTCCTTCTCTCTTCTACGTTGGCGAACGCACTTCCGTGCGATTACGACGCCAAGCAATTTTTCATCCGACAGTTTTCTCCCGCTTCGTTGCGATTCGATGCGTTCCTCCTCTCGTACGAAACGTTCGGAATTGGGGAGAAAAGGAAGATGTTAGGAAAGTGCCGAATTTGTACAGATTTGTACAGATTCTGCGCCTCGAATTGTGTACAATTGTTTATACCAAATGTGATGGAAAAGTCGTGAAAAATGTAGTCGAAGTTGACGATGCTACGAAAGATGAATCATAACTTTCTGTCTTCGAAGGACTATAACTTCGAAGTGAATGTCAACGCCAACTAGACACACCTTTGCGTTTTCGATGACATTCTTCGATTAAAAGGTATACAACTTTTCAATTGATCGCGACATGTGTATTATAAGAAAATTCTTCCTTTTTACGAGGAAGAAAAACGTAACTGCTTTCCGAGCAACCCAATAAATAAATTTCTAGCCGCGTCTATGGTGCTCCCATTTTAAAAGCTGACCGGTTACCCTGTGTCGGTGTTCGTCAGAAGAGCAATTCGAAACGCCCGCAGCTAGGCACGCATTAGGAACGACAGGCACCCATTCGATCACCAAGGAGACAATAGATGCTAGACAGAGCGGAGAAGTCGCAGGAATGCCACGTGTATAACCTTTGTCACGTGAGCTACTGTAGGAGCTGCCTTGAAGCGTAACGTGGGGTATAAATAAAGCCGTGTCCAATTAGTATTTGGGCACCGGTTCGGTCAGATAAAATCTTCACGTTCGGCGATCACGAGAACGGATCACCTTCTACGCCGTCCACGCGGCAGACGTTTGGGTCCTCGTGGATCTATTACGAGCGGTGACTCTTCGCATTCTCTTGCACTTTGGCCGCTCCATGATCATTTTTATCGCAGGTACTCCACTCTCTTCTGTGAACTCCTTGGGAATCGATGGCGGTTTCTATTCTACGCGTCCGCTTCATTCATCAGTGATTTGGTTTCCGTTCCATCGTAATGTCCATTGGGTTGTCTCAGAGCCATCCATGCTATTGATAATTATAACGAATGAAAAATATTTATCTGGGTCGAAAAAGACTCACCAATTGCCGTGACAGTGTTAAGGGACAAAAGACAAAATCAGGATCCACGTAAAAGATAAAAATTTAAATCGTGCAACTCGTTATAACTTCATCAATTCTAAATGTTAAGCAATTTGTACTGAACTATTGTTTGTTTTCACACGGTTCTTCAACCTCGAGGAACCAATAAAAAAGAGAGAATGTATATTCCACACTGTAGCACTCGAGAGTACTCCGACTATCGAGCCTATAACCTCCTTGATCCAAAGATCACGAACGAAATCTACCCCCTGGCGCACTACTACCACCGGGTATTGGACTCGAAATAACTAGCCATCGTTATCCGAGTCATAAAGGAACGGTTCCAGGAGCCCCGTCAGACTAGTTGGCGTAAGGAAGTTTTCTCTTGGGTTGTTTTTACTGCTGGAGTCTAATACAACTCCCCCAGGAACAGTATCCATAGAAGACAGAGTAACACAATAATCCTTTGAATATATATTTAATATTACTTCGAAATCAAATATACAATTTTACTCGATCCACAGAAAATCCCAGATGACACAAAACTTAACCCTGTACTAAAAATACTCGAGACACAAGTTACTTTAATTTCATCCCCTAGAGTTGGCTAGTATGCTGTGCTCAATTTCGAAAAGTTGAGAGAAACCAATAATAATTCACGCTCGCGCGGGTTCCTTGTTCCGAAACTTGGCGTGTTCGTTCTAAAAGAAATACAATTAACAACTTCCGCTCGTAAAATCGAAAGAAACACGGAGAGAATCGAGTTGGAACGAGCATCTTGAGAGCGATTCGTCCGGGCGATTCGCAGGATCCTTGGGCTTGTCCTGCGGATTTGCAACAGTAGGCGAGAGCACCTCCCCGGAGATTAAATCTCGTCGTGGCGCGCGCCGTTTAATTGTCCCGGGTCTTAAGCGATTGCGGTTTGAGGGCAGTTGAGACAAGGATCGAAGCAATTTGCCCTTTCGCCGTCGCGACTGGAAAGGGGGTGGCGGAGGGGCGGAGGGGCGGAGGGGCAGAGGAGCAGAAGCGGCCTCGAGTTCGGTGAATACTGCGCTGGCTGGCGCATCCTGGCGACGCCACACGTGCGTCGCCTGTAATCGACTCGTGTGCCCACGCGTCAACCGCAGAGAAACGCTTACATTTAACCCGTTCGTTCCCACTGTGGCCGTACCCGGCTGTATATTTAAAGTTATTGAATAAACTATAGTACCGGCCAAAAGCGTAAGTAACTTCAAATAAGCTTTGCATTATGCTTCTTTTTGCGATAGCTGGTTTCTTACATACAGTTGATTATGCATAGAGTACATACAGTGCATGACATAAGCATTGGCACAGGATGGTTGTGTGGTACAAATGTCTATAACTACTGCACAACTTGACTCGAAGGAAAAAGTTCATGACATATTCATTTATTATCTATTTCAGTTTATTACATAACAGAAGCAATAATATATACAGAGTGTACAACTGCTGACCACTCGTGATACTTCTAATAACGTATAACGATTACTACTGGCTACTGCCAGATCTAACCCAGCCTCTGTTGGTCTCTGCTTGCCTCTGCTGGCGACTACCTTGAGTTAGCAGGTAATGTCATAAAACTGTTTTGCCCAGTTATACTCCTTTTTACCTGAAATATAAGGTAAAAAGTACGAGGTACAAGGTACGACTACATGTACTTTTGAATATTCCTACAGGCCCCCGCTGGCCTCTGATGACCGCTGGTGACCACACCTGATACTTCTAACAACGTATAACTATTACGACTGGCTACTGCTAGCCTCTCCCAGCCTCTGCTGGCCTCTGCTGACCACCGCTTGTATCTCTGACAATGTATGACGATTACTACTTTGCTATTGCTTGCCCCTGCTGGTCTCTGCTTGCCACTGCTGATCTCCGCTGGCCTCTGCTGACTATTGTTGACCACCCCTGATGCTTCTGACAACGTATAACGATTACTACTTGTTACTGTTTGCCCCTGCTGGTCTCTGCATGCCTCTGCATCTCTCTGCATCCCTCTACTGGCCTCTGCTGGCCTCTGCTGACCACTGCTGATCACCCCTAATGCTTCTGACAACGTATAACGACTACTACTTGTTACTGCTTGCCCCTGCTGGTCTCTGCATGCCTCTGCATCCCTCTACTGGCCTCTGCTGACCACTGCTGACCTTTGTTGACAACTTCTGATATGATGTATATGTATTAAAGCTTTGTATAATGCAAATCTATGGCAATAAATGATATAATTTTAAAGAATTCTATGTGTTTTCATCATTTTTTACCTTTCGTTTCCTCTCCAAATCATTCCCTTAGTTATAAGATACGTGCCACCTCTTCGCAAGGCCGCTAACATTTCGGAAAAACTCCGGACACCTTGGAGATCCGTATGGCCTTGACCCAATTTCGAAAGTGGGTCAAGGCCATTCGAATTTTAGAAAAATTCCGGACACTATGGGAATCCGTATGGCCTTGACCCAATTTTGAAAGTGGGTCAAGGCCAAGGCCATTTGAATTATGGAAAAATTCCGGGCGTTTTGGAAATCCGGATGGCCTTGAGGTCAAGGTCAAGGCAATTGAATTTTAGAACAATTTCGGAACACTTTGGAAATCCGAATGGCCTTGACCCAATTTCGAAAGTGGGTCAAGGTCACCGGCATTTTGGAAATGTTCTGGGTACTTTGGTATTCCAGATTTTATTGGAAAAACGGAAAGAAAGGTAAAAATGATGAGAACACATAGAATTCTTTGAAAGTATATCATTTATTGCCATAGATTTACATTATACAAAGTTTTAATAGATATACATCATGTCAGAAGTTGTCAACGAAGGGCAACAGTGGTCAGTAAGGGCCAACAGTGGTCAGCAAGGGCCAGTAGTGGTCAGCAGGGGTCAGCAGGGGCCAGCAAAGTCCAGCCGAGGCATGCAAAGATCACCAGGAGCAAGCAGTAACACGTAGTAATCGTTATACGTTGTCAAAAACATCAGGGATGTTCAGAAGAGGTCAGCAGAGGCTGGGAGAAGCTGGCAGTAGCTAGTCTTAATCGTTATACGTTGTCAGAAGTATCCGGAGTGGTCAGCAGGGGTCAGCAGGGGTCAGCAGGGGTCAGCAGAGGCCAGCAGAGGCCTGTAGGAAAATTCAAAAGTACAGGTAGTCGCACCTTGTGCCCCGTAACCCAACATACAACGAATTTGCTATATTCTCGGACTCAGAAATTGCTCGAAAGGCCATCCAAGACTTTCAACTCAGGAAAAAGAAGATCAGCACATGTGAACAGTAATATCACCTCTGAATTAATTCCATATCAAGAACTCAACAGTGGGATCGAGTGAAAACTTTCTAAAATCGTTCAAAACGTGAACTGAACTGAATTAACCCTTTGAGGTCCTAGACATTTCGCAGTTGAACTAGTTCCTTATTTCAGCAGCGAAAATCCGATTTACAGCGCTTAATATAAGTGAAAAAAATAACGTACAGAAATATATTTTACCCATATTTATAATTTACAAATTAATTTTTTCATGCAAATGAACAGTTGCATTTAATCTTCCGTTGGAAGTTTGTTGGAGATGGGATGGTCTTTAATTAAAATAACAATGTGATGTAAATACGAATCGTCCTAATTTTATTTTAATCCTAGTATGTCACGGATGTCGATATAATGATCATTGAATCACAGTATCGAGAGAAGATAGACGTAACGGTAGTGAAAAAGTTGTATGTCAACTCCTCAAAAGGTTAACAGAAAAATCGAATTTTATTGTAACTGCTCAACCTGGTTTCAATAAAAATATGTACAAGAAATATCGATGAGTCTAGCGTTAAAGAAAGGACGATAGCAACGTTTGGGGGTTGCACCGGAAGGGGGCAATTTTCAATTTCCCCTCGGTGAGGCCAGTGACGCGGCATCGCATCGACGTCCTGGCAATCGTTTCGAAACTACAGAAAGCACGAGTAACGAGAAAACACCCTGGTGGCCGTGTCTCTCTGTAAGAATCGTGAAAAAAGGCCGACGGTGCTGCGGGCTAGGTAATACACGTAGGGGGAGGGATGGAGGCTCGCCTCTCGGTCGGAGCAGTTAACAGCCGAGTTTTTCCAGCATGGACCCCATGGGTCCGTGCCACGGCACCCCGAGGTCTCGTTTCGACCTATGCTTTATACGCAACCCACCCCCTAGCCGCTTTTGCTCACCGCCGCGATCGCCTGTAGTACGCTGCGGACCACGAGCCTCCCATAACGTGGATCCAACCTTCGCGGATGCTCTTACGAGCAGACCGGGGTGGCTGACGAATGGCCCGAATGCGGTATGGAGAATACGTTTAGGACTATAAATCGACTCCGCGACAGAGAGATTCTAGAGCGAGAATTGTATCGCCTGAACGGATACGACGCGAATATGAGAACGAAATCGAGACTACCGCCGTAATCGAAAGGGTGGTTTTTAAGGGCGGAACTAGATCGACGGAATCCACCGTTTGTAAGTTTCTAGACACTAACTAAATATCTTACAAATATAGTTTATTGTATAAATTTATCATGTTGTTCTTTAAAATTAATTTTATTCGTCGACGTTACGAGTAATATTTATTTCCATATAATATTGTTTTACATGCTTAAGTAAGGGTGGAATAAAATCATCAGAATCCTCCATTTATAAGTTTCTGGACACTGACTAAATATCTTACAAATATAGTTTATTTTATAAAATCATATTCTATAAAATTAGTTTGATTCTTCGATGTTAGGAGTAATATTTATTTCCACATAATATTGTTTGCTTGTTTAAGTAAGGGTGGAATAAAATCATCAGAATCCTCCATTTATAAGTTTCTGGACACTGACTAAATATCTTACAAATATAGTTTATTTTATAAAATCATATTCTATAAAATTAGTTTGATTCTTCGATGTTAGGAGTAATATTTATTTCCACATAATATTATTTGCTTGTTTAAGTAAGGGTGGAATAAAATCATCAGAATCCTCCATTTATAAGTTTCTGGACACTGACTAAATATCTGACAAATATAGTTTATTTTATACATTTGTTGTGTTGTGTTATGAAATTAATGTTATTCTTGGACGTTACGAGCAATATTCCTTTTGCAAATAATATTGTTTTACTTGTTTAAGTAAGGGAGGAATAAAATCATCAGAATTTACTATTTATAAGTTTCTGGACACTAACTAAATATCTCACAAATATAGTTTATTGTATAAATTTATTATGTTGTTCTTTGAAATTAATTTTATTCTTCGACGTTAGGAGTAATATTTATTTCCACGTGATATTGTTTTACTTGCTTAGATAAAGTTAGAACAAAATCATCAATACTTACATTATTTTTATATTTTGTCTTAAATAAATGTTCGCCCTGATCTCGTCACTATAATTTCATTGTAACCTGACTTGTGTAATATTATTAATATTTAGAAATCATTAATTAATATTTCGAAACTCTCGAAAATCGTAGTGGTGCTATAGTTAATCTTCACAGTGTATTACAATTAGTGTAGAGCAGTATTCGTACTGCGAATAATTTCAATTACAAATTTTCATAATTCCATCGATTATTTAGTTTTTATCAAACAAGCAATGTTTATATATTCTTATGAGTGTTCGTAATAAACTGTACTTAAACGAAACTAAGGTATGTTTAGTAAAAATATTAACAAAATATCAGAAATTGATACAAATACACGCGTAATACTACTAATATTTAGAAATCAATTAATACTCCGGAACTCTCAAAAATAGTTGTGGTACTATAGTTATGCTCCGCAGCGTATATTGTATACTTGACGGGCATAAAGAATAGTAGATGTATCCAAAGTTACGAATCTTCCTCGAAAAAATGTTCAAATAATGAATAAAAAACAAACAATTGCTTGTCGGTTACTTATTAAATAAAAATTCCAATTATAGGATCAAATATTTCACAACGGATACAGAAAAATTTAACCGTTGGTTTCCTGATCTACTGTTCGAATAAAATGCCCATCTTTGATGATATCCCAAAATGGTGGAGAAATCATTTTTAAGATTTTTATAATTTAAACAAAAATTCAAAGGATAATTCACAGTATAATTTACAATTATCAATTCGAATGTAGTTTAAAAGGAAAGAGTTCGTTGTTCCAAAATGGTGGGGAAATCTATACATATAATCTTCGAAACGTTGAGGAAGACCTCGAAGGGGAATAAACTTTTTCATAATATTTGATTACTGCGACGGCAGGTACATCCTAACTCGTCTTAGCCCGTGGACGGGAGTAGGAGGAAGCCACGGCGAAAGGCCAGGGGACCAACAATCGGAAAACAGCGTTGTTGGTGGTCGGCGCCGGCTGGCAGCAAGAGCCAGAGACGCGAAAGTGCCGTTCGAGGATTCCTATTTCCCACGATCCCACGGCTGCCATACGAGCCCCGCAATACTCCGTCTTTCTCTGCACTGCGGTAATCATAATTACACCTGCGGGTGCCTTCTTATCGCTCCACGCCCGATCCCTCGGCCCTCACGGCATCCTTCGAGAGTCCTGCTCCCCGGTACTTCCTCGATTCTGCTGGTCCTCTTCCTCTTCGAACTTCCGCACGGGGAACCAGAGCCTTCCACACCGAGCAAACTGCATCGCGCGCCCCCGATCTCGACCGTTATCGCCACACCATCGTCAGAAAAACTATTTTCTTCCCTCCTTTTAACTAAGGAGGATGTTAAAAACCTGCCAAATTTGTACTCCGCCAGGCACTTAAAATAACTATAAGGCATCATTCTACAGATTTTGCACTTCGAATTGTGCACAATTGTTTATAGCAAATGTGATGGGAAAGTCGTGAAAAATGTGGTTGAAGTTGACGATGCTACGAAAGACGAATCATAGCTTTCTGACTTCAAATAACTATAACCTCGAAGTGAATGTATGAAACGTAACAATTCCGACGCTATTTTGTAAAGAAAAGTCAATATTTATATAATATGCAAGAGATTAAGGTGATGTATTAGGATGCAAATTAATGGTATACTGTAACTCTTTCCTAGAATGGAATTAAATGCATTCAATATGAAAAACTGTTATTATATTTCATCCCTTTCTTCTTTGCATCATAATTTTTTAATGAATTTAACATTAACGATGACGTTGACAACGCATACGATATGGTTGCTATCGTGCAATCTGAAGTGTTTATACTTCAGATGGTTCTACTGGTTCGTTATATTCTTGTAGAGGTGTTTATCTGGAGAAGATAACACCACTATGGCTTTCCACGATACTTTTCCTTTCGTCTGGAATTGGACCACAGTCTTATATGAGATGCTATCCAGTGCAAACCAAGCGACTCCTAGATTTTTTTAGATTTGAGATTTTATTTTATTTTGAAGACATTTTGTATTACAATTTTTGTAGTGTGGTTGTGTAGTGTACTTTGTAGTCTAGTGTGATTTGTGTAATGTATTTTGTAGCCTAATGTAATTCTTCTAGTGTATTGTAGCGCACGTTATAGTGTAAAATGGAGAGAAACTGTATTATTTGTAGCAAGCCACTTGCAAAGTTAGCTCGAAACAAATACCGGAAATGCAATGACTATTGGTATTGTGTGGGATGCTATCGAAACAGAAATGTCGATAGCACGGCTGACAGCACTTTTTCAGAAGTAGATTTGCTTTGTAAAGCAGTACCAAGAGTTCAAAAGTGTTTTTGAACATTGACAGAAGTCATTTGTCAAGAAAAAGGGGCATCTTTGGTTGCAGTTTACAGAGTTCGTTAAAAGTAAGGTTGGACTTGCTGCAATTGTTGGACATACATACTTGTGAGTGTAAAACAGGCCAAAGTGTAGCGGGGCGTTGTTCACATATTACAACACTATTATGGTACTTCGGATTTGCGCGACATCAAACATCCATACATTCATCTGCCAACTTCCTCAACAGATACTTAATCGAAGAAATATCATCTGAAGAAGAAGAGGATGAAATATAAAATAGTTCTTCATATTGAATGCATTCCATCCCGATTTAGAACTGAGTCACAGTATACACTTAAACATATTTTGAGGAATATTTATTTCTTAATCTCTTGCATTTCATTGTTACTAACCAACAATCTGGGCAACATTTCCTTGCATATTACATAAATATTGACTTTTCTTTACAAAATAGTGTCGGAATTGTTACGTTTCATACATTAACTTCGAAGTTATAGTTATTTGAAGTCAGAAAGTTATGATTCGTCTTTCGTAGCATCGGCAACTTCAACCACATTTTTCACGACTTTCCCATCACATTTGCTATAAACAATTGTGCACAATTTGAAGTGCAGAACCTGTAGAATGATGCCTTCTAATTATTTTAGGTGCCTGGCGGAGTACAAAGGCACTTTTTTAACATCCTCCTTTCTAGCGTCATTCGAATCTAGTAATATCTCTGTCCTATCAAACTTTTTAAGGGGCAAGACCATTGTAAAAATCTGAAATAAAGCGTTTTTTTGGATGGACGGAAAAGCAAGACAATAATAATGCTCAAGAATGTTATTAACCATGTCGTTAAGTGTTAAAAAAAAATATTTGTTCGAAAATAGTGGGAAATGACGACGCTGGAGCCATTCTCGCGAGGCGTGTTTTGAATTTGAGGCGATCTGCGGCACGCAGTGTAACTGACCTGGAAAAAACAAAAATTTTTCTTTTAATCTACATAAATATAGCTAGAGAAATACGTAGGGGATTTTTGTGTGATTGGCGAGCATTTGAAGTAAAACGTTCAATTTTGCACAGAAAATGAGACAATCATATGTCAATAAATAATGTTAAAATTAACTTATCGAAGATCCCCTACGCATTTCTCTAGCTATACTCATGTATTGTAGATTAAGAGAAAATTTCAGCGTCGTAATTTTCCACTATTTTTGAATAAATATTTCTTTTTAAACACTTAACGACATGATTACTTGTCGACTCTTACTTCTCCATCCATTAAAAAAAAGCTTTATTTCAGGATTTTACAGTGGTCTTTACCCCATAAGGGGGCAGTCTCATGTGTACGATGCAAAATTTAACCATCTTTATTAAATTTTTTTTAACGAATTGTTACATTTAACGCTGATTTATCTTCGTGATTTACTTAACTATTTTTTGGGAATAAAAAATAAATTTTTTCAATAATTTGTATTGATTTTTCATGTTTTTATTACGCCCACAGTGAACATGTGTTCAAACACTGGCGTAGGTGATTGCAGCTCTGAAGGTTGACTAAATCAAAAAGATTTTTATTTGGTAGGTTTCCTGTTATCAAGCAAAATGGCGAATCGAAATCGAAGGACGACTATTGCTCTTTCGTTTTCAATTATGGTGGGAGGGAACCCAGATCATAATTATAATTTCTTGTATCGTTTGTATAGTTACGTCTTGTATTTGTTGTATTGGTTCCAAGTTTAACAATTTTGCCATGCGTATTCGATAAAATTTTTCAACCAACAGTCGGTAAAAATAAAAGTTAAATTATAAAAAAGAGTATTTATCGTGAAAAAAAATTTTTCAAGTTCAACCAGTCACCGTCAGCGTGATTCATTAATTAGCATGGTGTCGTTCAAGATACGTCGAAGAGATTTCGAAGGGACGGAGCAATCTCTCCGAACAATTGTGCAATTTAATGCACGACAGATGTGGCCGCGGTAAAAAATTGTGACAAGTACATTGGAATGGAACGTCTTTCGGCGCGCACGTGGTCGTTTTTGAGAATTGCGTTGGGTCAAGGTGGATTGCTTCGTACTGTCCGGAACAATACGCTCGGTGTTTTATTCGCAAACGTGACTTCATGCATATTAATACCAACGCACGAATTCCTTCTTTAAAAATCATTTTTTCTTAGTTACTCGTCACGGTTATTATTAACTAGTCGAATATACTGATTCATTATCCGCTGGCGAGCAGAAAACGTTTAAAAAAGCAAATAAGAGGAAAACTATTTATGAATCAGCATTATTTAGTTGTTAATAATAAATTAAAAATAAAGTTGCGCACAATCGATTAAATTATAATTATTGATTGAATTATTTCAAAGTTAATTAAATTTAAATATCCCCCAATGAAATATACATTTATAAATATTAGTAAAATAATTTATATAAATAAATATAAAATTTTTAAGCAGTTCTGTTGATTTTAAATCTCCAAAAGCTTTGTTGAAAAGTGTCCCATCTAAGAACGAAAATAAAACAACTCCTTTTCCAATGAAAAATGTAACTTATTTCCTCCCTACTATTTAAACTCTTTAATTTATTTTATTGTAGGCTCAAGCTGAAAATATGGGAATCTAAAATAGCTATCTCGAAGGAACTTCGCTATCTTTATTTTTAAAGCTCAGAGCATTGCAAAACCGATCAAGGACTGCTTAAAAATAGCCCTCTAATCAATCGCGTGCAGCGCCATTTTTAATACACACATATTTATATATATATTATTATTATTTATAGAAAATTGTCTTACTTTTCGTGGTACAAATAAACTTTCTATAAGAGGAAAAGTCGTTGAGAAGACTATGTGTGATTTAAACAAATAATTTGCCACTTACAAAGCGGATTACAAAATTTATGGGGAATTTTATTACAAAAATGGGGTGCAATATAGCGACATTAAAGAATCGGAGAATGTAGTAAGATACGATTGGAACCAAATTGAGAAAATAACTTTATTAAACCTAGTGAGTAATATGAAAAATAGAATACTGAAAATAATCAAACCAATTATTAACATTGAAAATTAGGTTTTCGAAACAAATTTTTAAAAACCCTTCTTATACAAATTTCGTCGCTCGTCTGAATGGTAAATTATAATACTCTGGTTATAACAGAAATAAAACAGTTTTTTAAAATTCTATATATCAATTCTTTCTGTTATTTAAAATTTGTTTAATAGTAACATCAAGATTCATGCTATTACTCAAAACAGTACATTTCGTTGAATACGAATAATATTCAAATAAAGAAAACTTGTACAGGTAGTGTCTTCTGTGTGTTAAATTATAATACTTTGTGTATGACAGCAAAAAAGCAATATACAGTTTTATTTCTGCCGTACACAAAGTATTATAATTTAACACACAGAAGAGACTACCTCTACAAGTTTTCTTTATTTGAATATTATTCGTATTCAACAGTGAACAAAATGTACTGTTTTGAGTAATGGCAAGAATCTTGATATTATTATTAAAGAAATTTTAAATTATAATTACGGAATAACAGATAGCAAAAAAGCAATATAGAATTCTTAAAAAAATATTTTATTTCTATCTGTTATTCCGTAATTATAATTTAAAATTTCTTTAATAATAATATCAAGATTCTTGCCATTACTCAAAACAGTAAATTTCGTCTATTGTAGAATACGAATAATATTCGAATATAGAGAACTCGTGCAGTTAGTCTCTTTGTTTTTCCAAAGTCTGTTTCCTCGGAACGGAAAAAAAAAATTCCTTCGACTTCTACTTACGAAGAATCATCTTCTTCCGGTAGCATGGGCGTCTTTGGATCCACGGTGTTCAGTAATTCGCGCGAGGGTAGCGCGCAGTGGCGTAACACGACTGGGAGATCTTAGGTGGTATCGCGTCCAAGCATCCTGCGGTATACACGCGTGCTATATTCAGGAAAGGCGGTGGTCCCCGTGGGAGAGATGGAGCACGAAGCACAGGAAGCCCGTTCAATTGGTGTCCAGGGTGCATTTGCGTCTAATTCAATGCATTATACCTCCCGATCCACCCACCGCCGCCGTTGGCTAACCACCCTCTGCCCCGGTAAACGTTTCCTCCGTCTTCTGTTACGTGCTCGATCGAATAATTTCTGATTCCACTCGGCGAGGATTTCCGCACGACTCTGACGAACAACTGATATCGATGGGCCCCTAACAACGGGAAACTTTCGCTCGAGTCTTTCATTTGTACTTTTTTCAAAATCACGTCAAGTCAGTCATAACTATCTAATAAAATAGCAAGGAGCATATTTCGATTTGGGGAGAATTATTTATTAAATGATTATTATTTAGAAAAGTTTTTGAAATGTGTTATTTTAAAATTCATTTTCAGAGTTTGTCATACTACTTTTTTTTAATGCAGGGCTGGTAAGCCATAAATCTGCGAGTAGACCTTACATCCAATGTATTTTTTCGCCCCATTTTTCTGAGGCTCTAGAGCTACATTAATACGCATTGTTTGAATTTTGAATCATTAGCCTCCAATCTATTCAGAAATAATGTTTTTTTACACACACAGTATATTTTCGGTAAAGAATATTTTTCTTGACAATACGTAGGATTTCAGGGGTATGCGTATTCAACAAAAATTATTGCAATTGACCCCTGCAACTAAAAATAATTTTTTTTGAATGATTTGAAATTTTTAAATTTTGTAAACAAATTTCACACCTTCTCGAATTTTTTTCTACAAAGTGGGTAGGATTTTGTGGGTATCTCTATTGACCAAAAATGATTGTAATTGACCGCCGCAAACAAAAATAATTTTTCTAGAACGATTTGAAATTTCTTTTCTTCGTCGAAAAGTTTAGGCACCTACCCCCTGTCGATTTTTCTTAAAAATTCGTCTTTCACTTTTTTTAAAATCACTTCAAGTCAGTCATAACTATCTAACAAAATAGCAAGGAGCACATTTCGATTTTTGAAGAATTATTTACTAAATAATTATTATTTAGAAAAGTTTTTGAAATGCATTATTTTAAAATTCATTTTCAGAGTTTATCATATTACTTTTTTTGAATGCAGGGCTGGTCAGCCATAGATATCTAATAAAATAGGAGTACACTTCTATTTTTTGAAGAATTATTTACTAAATAATTATTATTTTGAAAAGTTTTGGAAATATAATATTTTAAAATTCATTTTAAGTGTTTATCGTTCATAGTATTTTTTAATGCAGGGCTGGTCGACTATAGATATCTAATAAAATAGGAGCATACTTTCATTTTTTGATGAATTATTTACTAAATAGTAATTATTTAAAAAGTTTTTGAAACGCATTATTTTATAATTCATTTTCAGAGTTTATCATATTACTTTTTTTTAATGCAGAGCTGGTCAGCCATAGATATCTAATAAAACAGGAGCGTACTTCCATTTTTTGAAGAATTATTTACTAAATAATTATTATTTAGAAAAGCTTTTGAAATGCATTATTTTAAAATTCATTTTCAGAGTTTGTCATATTACTTTTTTTTTTAATGCATGCCTGGTCATCCATAGATATCTAATAAAATAGGAGCATACTTCCATTTTCGGAGAATTATTATTTAAAAATGAAGATACAACGTAATTGTTCGAAATCCAGATGCCATAATACAGACTCGGACATTTTGACAAACTTTTGAAACGCATTATTTTTAAATTAATTTTCAGAGCTTTTCATTCATACATTTTTTTGATGGCAGATCACCCATAACAATTTAATAAAATATCAAGGAGCTTACTTTTATTTTTGAAGAATCATTTATTAACCCTTTGCATTCCATCGACGCTGCTATAGCAACAAACATAATACATACACTCAAATTAAGTTTTATTTATGATAATACAAATTGAACTTCGGAAATATACGATTAAAATTTGCATTATTGGTATTCATACATTTTTGCGGGGAAAAGGAATATTGTTTTATTTTTAGAAGTTACAAAATTGTAATTCATCAGTTGTTCATAAAGACTCTGGGATTGCAATGGGTTAAGAGTGGAAATATGACATTATTACAGACTTGGCTATTTTGAAAAACTTTCGAAATTATTTTAAAATTAATTTTCAGAGTTATTTGAGAAACAATCTATTTCCAAATAACACCATTATTTCTTGAATTATTTCACACAGAAAATGAATTAATATATGCTCAATTGATTTATTTGCCGTTTCACGAAATAAATTATTTGTTATTTCTAAACTGCAGATACTCGTACATTTATGAGAAATTTAAATTTTCGAAAAACTACAAAATTCACTTGATATGCAAAAATATAAAAAACACTTAAAGTAGAATACTATAATTATATTTAGGGGTTGAGACAACCCTCTACAAAGCTCCCATATCATTGACTCTATTAACAAAAATATAAATTTGCATAAAGAGTATCGTGCATAGATATCCAGTTATTTCATTGCCAGTTCAGCGATTATAATTGATTAAAAAAGTTCGAGACTCGGAGACACGTTCAAATATTGCTCATCAAGACGTATGTTTTTGGAGCTCAGAAAAATTCAACTATTCCGTTGAGGAGGATCAGTGAGAACGTGGGAGGAGGTTCGATGGAAATCGAAGAACGGGATCCAGCAATGGCGACTCCCAAGGATGGAAAAAGAGTTCCGCGATTTCAGAACAAAAAGATTCGGAATCGGAGAAAACAGGGACGAGTCTTTCGTGAGAGAAAAGATCCGTGAGCGGCCCTTGGTGTCTTGCAGGGGCGGTTTATTGTGGGCCACCCTTTGTACACGTTTCTATAACCCGTGACAAGATGATTGGGGTATCTGGTTTCGTTCTCGCAGGTGAATACGCGCTGTGGGTTAAACGTCGAAAAAACATCGGGCATAATGTCGATTTCTTTTTTGCGGCAATTATCGTATTCGCCCAGGGAGATATCGTGTTCGCTATCTGATGCTGTTTACGCGTAAAAGCGACAATCGAATCCAGAAAAATGTCTGGAATTCTTGTGCTAGGAATTCCAGCCAATATCTCAAGATCAATTATTGTTAGTAGTAGATTATTATTAGTCTATCAGAGTAGCAATTGAGAAATTTAGCGTAATTTAGACCATTAATATTATGTATATTTAAACGTTGCGACTCCATTTTGAGTCTTCTTTGATAAAAGTGTTGATCTAGCATATTTAAACGAGACAAAATTACCCAGAAAATACCATTGGTTTAATAGTACAACTTATTCTCAATTGAGGAATATTAACCTTTTGCACTCGAGGGCTCGGGAGCGGAGCTATTTAAAATTTGTCTTCAAACTCGAGGGCTCGCTATGGAGACAAAGACAAATAATAATTTTAAAAAAATGATAATTTTTTGTTTTTTTTATATATCATAACATTAGTATACATAATCAATTAAAAAAATAATAACATACAACGATGACTTTTCTTTTAATGCGCATATCATTTACTTATATGTAAATATGATCTTTTCACTAAAATTGCTTCGAGTTGCTGGTAATATGAATGAAAAAAACTTCGAGTGCAAAGGGTTAAAAAACGAAAATTCAATAATAATAATATCTTATGTCGTTCTAAAAATAGGTGACACTTAAAAAATAAAATTTTATCTACAAATATATCAGATTTATTTAAAACATGTGGTTTTTGTAATTTATGTAATTATGTTTATGTTTTATTAATCTAAAAAGGACCTGAAAAAGAAGTCGAATAATTATACTTTAACATTAGAACTATCGACAATTGTGGTGCATTTATTTATACTAATAGAATTAAAACAATAGAGCTATTCGTATGTGGAACAATGTGTACAAATTTCAAAGCAACCGAACGTATAATTTTTTAGATTTTATCTACGTTAGTTAAGAAAGTAACATTTCGAGAGAAACGCATTTAACACTAAAATTACCAAACCACTCAAAATGACCCATTCGTAATTTCTAATGAAACTTGTAAAAAATTTAATCGACTGTATTTCTGAAAATTTATTATAATTTTCTATAAGAGAATATATAAACACTTATTTCCATTGCATTATATATTTCTTCGCGTATCTATCGATTCAATTTCTTTGGTACAAATAAACACACTATAATTGTCGGTAGTTCTAGTGTTAAAGTCTGCAAGATCATATTAATCAATCTCAGTTCCATATAGAATTCCTTTGAGAATGCACCCAGATGGTACAAACGCTAGAATTTCGACTTTTGAAAAGTGCAGATGTCTCTTGGCCCTGTCGTAAACCACTCGAGACAGTAATTTCTGGGCTGTACAAGGTAATTAAGGTACAAAGTAATCAAGGACTATACAAAAAATATTTTACAATCAACAATACTTGATACTTATCTCCAAAAATTTAACAGTACATTCTTAAATATGCAGGGTGGTCCACGTAATTTGTGCAGTTCTATAACTTCCAAACTATGCGTTGCACGAACAAATTTTGTATACAAAAATTACATGATTTGATAAAGTACATTATTTAGTGCATTAATTTTTTTTATACGTAGAGATGTTTCGGAGATTTGAAGGTCAACTTCGTTTTTTTAAATAGAATGCTATATTTTTTGTACAATAATATGGAAGAATATCGAATTCTGAGTAAAAAAGTATTCACCTTTATTAGCCCAAAACCTAATAGCTAACGAGTAATTTCACTTTATTTCTTGACAATTTTCTTCACGTAATATCAAATTGGAGAGTCAACCTTATCACAGATTTCTGTAGAATAGTGAAAGTAATCAAGGAATAAAGTGAAGTTACTCGTTAGCTATTAGGTTTAGGGCTAACAAAGGTTAATACTTTTTTACTCACAATTTGATATTATTCCATATTTCAATATAAAAAATATAGTATTCTATTTAAAAAAAAAAATTGGCCGTCAAATCTTCGAAACGCCTCTACATCTAAAAAAAGTAAATGCACTACATAATGTACCCCTTTAAACCATGCAACTTTTGTATACAATATTATTTCGTGTAACGCATACTTTGGAAGTTATAGTGTTGCACAAGTTACGTGGACCACTCTGTATATACTTTCAAAAAATGAAATAAAAAAATATTGATTCTTTTGAGGTCTCACATGAGACTGCTCCCCCTAAATTCCTAAACAAGGAAAAGCATAGAATCGCTGAGACGCACAGTGTGTCGCGTAACTAGGAATTCAAAACAAAAATCATAGCTTCCGAATTAATAAATTTTCGACTTAAGACCTCTTACACTTTTTTAAAGAGAATACAAAGATGCATCAATTGATGCACAAAAATTATACATTTTTGTTAAAAAAATTGAAGCGACCTTGATTTTTTGTTGAATAAAAATTGTTTTGCTAATTTCTACTATTGCAATTTCTTGTCAAGTGATTGCTGTGTAAATTTTGTTCGAAAAGTTTTTTGATTAGTTTAGAGGAAGTGCCTGAAATATCGTAGCGAGCATTTCGAGTATATGAGCGTTCGGGAAGAAAATCATAACTTTGCATCTGTGTAATGTTTTTCTTTATTTCTTTTTAATTAAAATATAAAATGGATATAGAAACAATTTCACATCTTGTAAATAAATAAAAGAACATTTGTTATTAGATTAATTCCGATTCCGATTCGGAGCAGGTATCAGTACTTGCAATAATGATTTTGATTATTTTCTCTGTTTCGGGCAAATTCGGGCAGCTAAAATTGGCGTTAAATTAAAGCTTAATGTGTCCTAAATTAATATGCAAAAAATCGTCGAGGTATCTTTGGTATTTTTTTTTAAACTCAATTCAAAGTTGATAAACATTTAACATACAAAATTGGGACCAATTGTTAAATTGTAAAAAGATTGTTTAGCAGTTTGGAAGGTACTATAATAGTGTACACAACTTACAAAAATCAAATTAAAAACACAAATTTTCGGTAAATGGCACATGTTTAAGAAAGTGCAATAAATTTCTGGCATCATTTTCCACAACAAATTGGTAAATTCAGTCAAAGTTATGGATAGTGTTAAAATCTACGTTCCTCTATTAACATTTTGGGATATAAGAAATTATAAAACATGGACTTTAGTTTTTTGACTCTTGTCCATTGCTGGACACACTGTGCGACGTCGCAACGACAAAAGTCGCTCGTCTGTTTCCAGCCTCGCTGTAGTTTATCCCGAACATGATTCGTTGGTAAATTTATGGTAGCAGAGAGTTTCCCACAAGCAGCCAGCGGGGCTGGATAGGGAGATCGAAAATGATGGAAGCACTCGAGGCCCTCGTAGGTGGAACACGCGCCCTCAGAGCTCCCCGTCACCGGCGACGTATCTCGGAGGGGCCCATACTTTGTTTTATACCCCCGTTTGGCCGCGAAGAGATCGGGTTACGGCACCACCTAATGGCATAAAGGGTACGCGGTGTGGGCCCCATCGGTTTCTCCACGGACAGGATATCCATTCTATATTATATTTAATCCTGGGCCTCGCCCGTTTGTTTTTTCTTCCGTTCTCCTCTTGCGACGCGGTCGAACACACGGTCGAGGGTCGCGGCGGTGGTGGGGTGGGGGGAGGGGTCGAATCGTTCGGCGAAAACGGGGTGTGTGCGTTGGGCACGAAGAAAGGGCGGTGCTGATTTTGGTCTTCGGGGCCCATTGTCGCGCGCCGAGCTCCAGGGACATCCGATACACCACGAGACCCCTGCACGACGCGCACGGAACCGAACCGCCGCCGCCGCGCGAAATGGAGCGAAACGAACCGATTCGACGGATCCACCCTTCCTGGAAACTTTAGAACATCCGCCCGGAATCATCGATTCCGGGACCCCTCCCCCGCATTTCCCGATACCGCCGCGTAGGGTATCTCGGTTTCGGTTAATTACCCTAATTACGAGCGCCATCCGGGACCGCCGTGGCCTACGATCACGACGCTATTCGGTGCTGGACAAAAATATAAGACACTTCTATTACTTATACGGGGTGTCCCGTAGCATCTGGGACCCGCTTCAGGACTAGATTCTACAAATGAAAATAATAAAAAAGGTTCATATTCTCGGAAAAATTTAAATGGTGAAAGGGATGCGTTCCATTTTGTTAGTGAATATGTATATATCGATGACGGCATGGTTAAACAACGACATAACGCAGCGTGTCGATTGTCGCTTGTCTTGCATCGTGTCCGGCGTGCGAGTCGAGTCGCGTCCATGCGAAATCACGTCCACGCGGTGGTTTTATGTTCTTGCATTATTATACGTTTATATATATATTCTTATTCTGTGTGTGTGTTAGTGGTTTGTATAATGTATTAATATCCCGAGTGAGAAATAATCTGACACATTTTAACCCTTAAATAGACCCTCAATCTCACTGAATTATTTAACTTAACGTTGATTTTTACCAAATTGGTAATTGGAAATCAACTTTCTAAGAATAATAACTTCTGCTTTCTGATTCGAACATTCGCGCGTTAGCGGAACATCCGGACACTTCCCGCTGCTTTTTTGTTTTTGCTCGAGTTGCGCAGGGTGGAGCGGGGTGGTTTTGCGCGGCTTGCGGTATGCGTGTTGCTGTACGATCTGTTTGTATAATGTGTTCAATCTTTAATTAAATAAACCATTTTTATTCATTCCAAATCGCGTGCAATGCGACCCTTCTAACACAAAGCATCTAAAAAATAACGAACTAATAGAAGATTACATACATTATTTATTAAATAATTACATTGACAATTATCCAGCCCCCATGATCCACTTAAGGGTTAATTCCAAATAATTTGACAAACGTATACTATTTAATTGTGTTTAATATATTTTTAGAATTATAGATTTGTTTTACGAATACACTCGTGAATGTAAAAATGAGTTGATTTTAATATACAGGGTGTTCGGGCACCCCAGGGAAAAATTTTAATGAGAGATTTTAGAGGCCAAAATAAGACGAACATTAAGAATACTAATTTATTGATTGAGGCTTCGTTAAAAAGTTATTAACGTTTAAAGTTTGAACTGTAGAACGGCAATCTGCGAGTAGACCTTACACCCAATGTATTTTTTCTCCCCATTTTTCTGGAGATCTAGAGCTCCATTAATACGCATTGTTCGAATTTTAAATCATTAGCATCCTTCAATCCATTCAGAAGTAATGATTTTTTAATCACACAGTATATTTTCGGTAAAGAATTTTTTTCTCGAAAGTACGTAGGATTTTGGGGGTATGTGTATTCAACAAAAATGATTGCAATTGACCCTAACAACTAAAAAGAATTTTTTTAGAACGATTTGGAAGTTTTTAATTTCATCGAAAAATTTGTCCACCTTTTGAAATTTTTTTCTCGAAAGTGAGTAGGATTTCGGGAGTATGTGTATTCACAAAAAATGATTGTAATTGCCCCCACAGCCGAAAAAAATTTTATTAGAATGATTTGAAGCTTTTTAGTTTCGCAGAAAAATGTAGACAAATGTACGCCCTGCCGATTTTTCTTACAAATTCGTTTTCCATTTTTAATAAATTTGTTTGACGGTCTACAGAAAAGTTGTACAATATTTTTTTTGTAGATATCCATGGGCGCTACTTCAGTAAAAAATTTCAGTAAAATATATTTACTATTGTAGGAGTTATGGCTGCTTGAAAATTCGACCATTTTTATGGAGTTTTTCGTATTTTACGGGGTTAAGGAACAACGTTTCCAACATTGTTACAATTTTTACATATTCTCCACTAAAATACGCGTAGTTTGCATTTTGGAACTTTGAAATCCTCCAATCCGTTCAAAAGTTATGACGTTTTAAAAATTCGCATGAAAGTCCACCTTCCTGAATTTTTTTCTCGAAAGTGCGTAGGATTTCGGGGATATGTGTGTTCACCAAAAATGATTGCAAATGACCCCTGCAACTAAAAATAATTTTTCTAAACGGATTTGAAATTTTTTAATTTCGTCCAAAAATTTGTCCACTTTCCTGAATTTTTTTTCGAATGTGCGTAGGATTTTGGGGGTATGTGCATTCACCAAAAATGATTGCAATTGACTCCCGCAACCGAAAATAATTTTTCCAAAATGATATGAAATTTTCTAATTTAATTTTTTAATAACTTTTTAGCGAAGCCTCAATCAAGAAATTGGTATTCTTGATTTTCGTCTTATTTTGGCCTCTAGAATCTCCCATTAAAATTTTTCCCAGGGCTGGCCGAACACCCTGTACAAAACTTGATGACGAGTGGGTAGCCTCCTGATTGTTAAACTTGGCATTACAAATTTGTAACGAGCCAGACTCGTCATTGTACGGAAGGGGTTCATAAAAATATGAATTTTTGTTGAGACTTATATGCAGTGGATAGGTGGATATGAAAGAATGAAATCACATTGTACTCTGTAATAACGGCTTTATGAAACGTATTGCTTTAATATAACGCGACTGATTCTCGCGAGGACAACATTTGAACTGAACACATGTAAACCGTAAACACGGTAGATGAGGGCTTAGAAAAAGCGCGTCTTCTCTCGTCTATTCAGGTTCGCTCGTGATCGCATGTTCCAACAATGTTCATAATGATTCGCAGTCTAGTTATAACATGTTTATGGTATATACCATGATTATATTTGTGTAGCAAGGCATAACGTTCTGCCAACCACGAATATACTCGTATATTCGTGTATATTATAACCCATTCGAGGGAATGGTGTAATATGATAAAGTCGTTTTATTATTACATTAAATCGATCCTCGCGGAAGGAAGATACGAAAGGGGTGCAAGATAACGATGGATAAGAAAAAGCATCTCCGAAAGATGACTGAAATTCGGCCATGTCGAGGTTAACCTTGGCCCGAGGATAACACCGGAATAAGGTACGCGTCTGGAGTCGAAATTAACGCAAGACGAAGCACGACGGGGTTGATTCTCTCCCTCTTTCTCCCCCGGGACCTCCTGTAATTCATCACAAGAGGTTTCTCGTCCTCGACCCCCTACCACCTTCAGCAACTAGAGAGTCGAACCGAGCAAGGTCGGAATGCCGAATTACTTGTAAATGTTTAAACTTCTTTAGACCAACTCCGCTGCCTACCTCTAAAGCACCACAGTCTTCGTCCCTTAAAATTTAATCCCAACGGTGATTCCTTCGAATTAATTCGTTTTAACGCAAGAATATTCCGTGTCGTCGTTAACGTCGGGATGAAAGAAGCTTTTGCTGGCTTCTTAAATAAATCCGACATTATTTCGTCCGTCGCGATTGTTTGTGAAAAATCCAGGGGATCTTGGGGGAAGGCCAAGTTCTTTTTAATCAATTTTTTGTTTAGGTACAGGAATAACCTTAGAAAATAGAAGGGAGTTAATTGAATTTTTAAAAACGTGAACACTCCAATTGTAAGCGAGTAAATTGAATATTAAACGTGCAAATTGAACTTTTAAAACACAAATTTTCATTACAAATCTCCTGCAATAATTTCGTTGGAAAAAGGAGCAAGTTTTTTTATGAAGTTTATTTACCTACGTCGATGACCCTCGAAGGGTGTTTCCGACAAAAGGTCGTGTCAGGAGATATCCAGAGAATCCTGTGGGAGGCCGATGAAACGTGGAGGAAGCGGGAACAGTGGCGGAAGGGTGCAGGGACGAAACCCGGTTCCCAAGGGCCCGCGTCGAGTAAGATTGGCTCCGGTGTTGACTTCTCGTGGGACCAAGACTCAATTAAACTTTAAGATGATATGCGCCAGACCTCCCCCCTCCCCTCCTTCGTCGACCCTGCTCCTCGAAGTCATCCTCTCGATTCTCCCCAGCATCGATAACCGACGATTCGTGGCTCGCGAATGAAGACAAATTTCCTTCGATTCGAACTTGGAACAATTATTTTTACCTTACGAAACGAACGACCCTGTTTCGCGATACTTTCGAACGTTTAAAAGCTTCGAAAGTTCTGTGATAAATTATGACATTCTTCGAGCATCCGAGGCTCTGAGAGTTTCACACCCTTAGAAGTTAAATAATATATTTATCAAGCCTTTGAACGAGCAAGATAATGTATAATGATTTCGACTGATCTCTGTTCAGCTTTCTTCAGTGTCTTTATAATCTGTTGTAAAAGAATTTTTATTCTTTTTTATTCTGTTTGATGTTATATCAGTTTTCATTTTACGAATCGCAGAGGGTAGAAGAAAATTACGGGGACGTTTTCGATTGTAAAGTTTTATTAACCGTGGCTGATAAATCAAAGAGTGGTTGTTAAAGATTATTATACTGCCTAAAAGCGATCCCCACTAGATACTTAACCCCTTGTCTTACGATTTAATTTCCAACTGTGCGTGCCAAAAGCGACACCAAGATTTGGCTCGGTAGACTTATTACGTCTTTGAGACGTCTTATTTATGTTTGGCCCGGTAGACTTATCACGTCTCTAAGACGTTATTATAAGCTAAGGGGTTAAACAGTAAACATGTTTTTGTTTACACAGGGCGTTCGGCTACATTCTGGGAAAAATTTTAATGGGAGATTCTAGAGGGCAAAATAAGACGAAAATCAAGAATATCAGTTTGTTGATTGAGGCTTCGTTAAAAAGTTATTAATGTTTCAAATCTGCGTCCAGCTGTGTACGCGTGATAGTGGTTTTCACTCACAAAACTGTAAGGCTGTCGATATGTCAGTAAGTAGAATTTCTCATGATGAGTGAGTACCGCTATCGTATGCACGCAGCTGTTTGCAGATAGCCGTTCTACAGGCGGAACTTTAAACGTTAATAACTTTTTAACGACGCCTCAATCAACAAATTGCTATTCCTGATTTTCGACTTATTTTGGCCCCTAGAATCTCCCATTAAAATATTTCCCAGGGGTGGCCGAACACCCTGTATATTAAACCTTTGCACTCCTTTGTTAAAATGTGACTTGACGTCCGTTTTTATTATAAGAACTTCCACGTTGAGTTGCACTCGACATTTTTAAAAACCTGAATAATCGACAGAATCATGAAAATGTTTAATTGAAATTATTCACAATACGAATACCTTCTACGCGTAATTTACAAAAATACGTAACGTTCCACGAAAATTTGCAAACGTATCAGGAAACGGACGTATATAATTATTTCGAAGGAGCAGGAGAATTCCAAAATAGGAAATTCGTTGATAAATTAATTAAGCACCTTTCGACACCGAAACGCAATTAAATCGAGAAACCAGCGGCCGAGTAAACACGTCGATCGAGTTAAAATATATATAAGTACGTATTCCCGGACATTTTCAGCTAAGTTTCATCGAGCTTGCCAATTTCGAGGAGCTGACGATTGGCTCTCGAGGTTGGTTAAATCGAGTCTGATTAAAGTACTCCTCAAAGATTTCGAGACTTTTAAATTTCCGACCGTGACAACGGGCCGTAATATAATTACATTTCGGTGACGGCTGCCCACCGACGAGTTAATCAATTCTATCCGAAACATTTCGGAGTGTCAATTAAACCGGGGTGAAACGAACGAATAAAACCGAATTTATAGAAAGTCTGTCAAATTCGACGAAACGGGGAAGCAAACCTTCCAAAGTCGAAATTCCAACCTTACTGTTATCCTTTTCCAATCTATTATTTATTTATGATACAATGTAAAGACTTTGTTTAATTAAATGCTGTGTAACTCACTACAGGATTATTAGGAATGCACATAAGTGATTATACAATTGCAATATGTATCTAAACTTAGATTACACGTGAACAATAATTGGTAGAAAAATATACAGGGTTCCAGCCCTGGGAAAAATTATAATGGGAAATTCTAGAGGACAAAATAAGATGAAAATCAAAAATATCAATTTCTCGATTGACGCTTCGTTAAAAAGTTATTAAAAAATTAAATTGAAATATTTCAAATCGATCTGAAAAAATTATTTTTAGTTGCAGGGATCGATTACAATCATTTCTGGTCAATAGACATACTCTCGAAATCCTATCCACTTTCGAGAAAAAAATTCAGGAAGGTGAACAAATTTTTCAACGAAATTAACAAATTTGAAATCCGTCTAGAAAAATTATTTTTAGTTGCAAGGGTCAATTACAATCATTTTTGGCCAATAGACATACTCCCGAGATCCTATCCACTTTCGTGAAAAAAATTCAGGAAAGAGGATACATTTTTGGACGAAATTAAAAAATTTCAAATCCTTCTAGGAAAATTATTTTTAGATGCAGGAGTCAATTACACTCATTTTTGGTCAATAGACATACTCCCAAATTCTGACGCCCTTTCGAGAAAAAAATTCCTAAACGAAAATATAATGTATGGCCGAAATGTTCTCAAGAAAATGCGAATCTTTAAAACGTCATAACTTCTGAACGAACTGGAGGATTTTCAAGTTTCAAAATGCAAACAACGCGTATTTTGATGTAGAATATGTAGAAATTCCAATAATACTTCAAAAGTTGTTCTTTGACCTCTTAAAGTGAGAGAAACCCCATAAAAATGGTCCAATTTTCAAACAGCCATAACTCCTACAATAGTGAATATATTTCAATGAAACATTTTTCTGATGTAGACCTCATGGATACCTACAAAAAAGTATTAGGCAACTTTTCTATAGGGCGTCAAACAAAATTATTAAAAATCAAAAACGAAATTTTAAGAAACATTGACAAATTTTTAGACGTAATTAAAATATTTCAAATCATACAAAAAAAAATTATATTTAGTTACAGAGGTTAATTACAATCATTTTTGGTGAATAGACCTACCCTCGAAATCCTACCCACTTTTTAGGAAAAAATTCAGAACGGGCGGAACTTTAAACGTTTACAGCTTTTTAACGACGCCTTCATCAACAAATTGATATTCTTGATTTTCGTCTTATTTTGACCTCTAGAATCTCTTACTAAAATTTTCCCAGGGATGGCCGAACACCCTGTATATTACAGGGAACCATAGATAATAATGAAAACTTTTAGAGTTAAAGCGATAAGATATATTAATGGCAGAATAGTTTATGAGTGAACAAATTACATGTAATGGAAACCGTGTTAACTAAGAAGAATCAATAAAATCTGACAATCTTCTATCATCGTTACAGGAGACAAGAGAACATTTCGGTTACTAACGAAATGACTTCACTCGACTCTATTAGGCGGCACGGATTATAAATTCATTTCCTAACAAAAACAGCAACTGACTTACATTGGTACTAGAACTACTGAAATGGTCAAAATGATCCATTCGTAATTTCTAATAGTGAACTAATGAAGGATTACATAAATTATCAAATAATTACATTGACATACATTGAGCAATTATTACTTAAAAATTTTAGAGGGCCACAGAGGCCTCAATAATCCACTTAAGGGTTAAACATTAATTACTTCACACATGCACATAAATAATCAAAAAATAATTTTTTTTTTTGGAAACACTAAATAAAATGTATGCAACAGTTAATTAAAACGACCTTTAAAAATTCAGGAATTATTCATTGTCAATTGTTTCAATTCACATTCAAAAATTGAGATAAATTGGTCTAACGTGTTGGCTGAACATTATTATACATATGAACAATAGCGAACATAATATAATTTTAGAAGTTCAAGCGTAAAGTTTTGCAGATATATTTTCCAATCTATATTCTTTAAGATAATGCAAAAAAAAAAGAAATCGATTTCTTTGTGAAGGTTCAGAATAGAATACTCCCTTAATGTATCTTTCAATTGCTTTTCAATAAGTGCTGACATTGTATTGTGTGCACAATTAAAAAAATTATGTCATAAAGTAAAATTTAAAAGAAAGTGATGTTTTCAAGGTTCAAACGAAGTGCATTTTTTAAAACTTTTTTGTGGAATTTTTTGCGGATAATCTATGACATATTTCGCAATCAAACGTAGTTGCTTTTAAAAAAAGGCGTCTCACAGTGTCCACGATTCCCGACTAATCTGTTTATTTCAAATGAAAAAACGGTGAAAGGTTCTTAATTATTATGAGGTCAAGCATAAAGGTTTGCAGATGTATTATCCAAACTATATTCTTTAAGGTAATGCAAAAAAAAAAGAAATCGATTTCTTCATGAAGGTTCAGAATAGAATACTCCCTTAATGTATCTTTCAATTGCCTTTCAATAAGTCCTGCCATTGTATCGTGTGCACAAACGGTCGCGAACAGCGTCCCACGGAATTTTGTTATTTTTTATTTTCGTCTCACGATCTACCCGACCTAATTTCTACCACGAACCACGATACCGTACAGGTGAAAAGATAGGCTGAGAATTTCGCCAAGTATCACGGAGTACTCCCGTTGTAACGGTAATCGAATTGCAATAATAAAAACGTTCCTGTCGTCGTCGCGATCGTCGATCATGAATGACTTCGAGACGATCTTCTTTCGCGAAACTTTCGTATCGAGTCGTCTCTACGACGGTTCTAATACATTATACATTTTCTTTCTCGCGGAGTAAAAAGCGCGTAACGAGCGATTTTACGGGCGCGACAACGCCGTGCAAAAAGTTCCGTACAAATGGAAAGAAACGGAATGTCTATCGGCTCTAAAGAGCCGGAGGAACGGAGTTATTCCCACACTCCGTGGACGACCTCAACGCCGCGAAACTTTTCTTATATCTTTTGTCTTGTCACCCCGTTCTCCTTCCGTACGATTCGCTCTGCTCCCACGGAAAACGTGACTTAAGCGCTTCGGGACTCGACACTCGGACGACGAGGCAGCTAGCTTCCCGCTTCGATACGCTCCCATCGATTTATATCGTCGCCACCGCGATCGATAACGCTCTATGAACTCAGCCTGGCCGCGTCCTATCGACTTTTTCTCGCGCGACTGTTTGTTCCTGGCGTTAACCGATGTACACTACCGCTAATAAGTGTTTAGGCACTCTCAATAAAAGCATAAATCATATAAAAACTCAGGAAAAATGGGAAAATATTTATTTTTTATGTACACCCACATATACATTTATGGAAATATACTAAATAAATACGGAAATTAAAACCCTTCATTTAAATTTTTCTCTCATCTATGTGACCTCTTCATTGAACAATCGCAGCGCACAACTGAGGCATTCTCGCAATAAGTTTTACAAGAGTTTTTGAAGTTATTGAGGTCCAAGTCGATCAAAACTTGTTCCACATACATTATGTAAAATAAGTACCCGGAATTTGTAAATAAAACTGAAATTGCTTACTTAATCATCCAAATTTATTTTGTTGCCTTTAAAGTAGGCCCCATCAGAAGCAATGCACATATGCCAACGCTTCTCCCAGGCTTCAAAACACTTTTCAAACGCTGAAGAAGGTAGCACCTTCAGCTCCTTCTGCGAATTTTCTTTTATGACCTCTATCGACTCAAAATGCCTTCCCCGAAGGGGTAATTTGAGTTTCGGAAATAAGAAAAAGTCACAGGGGGCCGTATCTGGTGAATACGGTGCTTATTCGATCACATTTGTTGAGTTCTTGGACAAAAATTCGCGTACCAAGATCGATGTCTGCGACGGAGCATTATCGTGGTGCAGGAACCAATAATTGTTTTTCCACACATCTGGCCGTTTCCGACGAATATTTTCACGCAAGCGTCTCATGACGCTCAAATAATATTCTTTATTTACTGTTTGTCCATCTGGAAGGAATTCCAAATGAGCAACACCACGATAATCCAAGAAAACCGTAAGCATGACCTTAATATTCGAGCGACTTTAACGCGGTTTTTTAGGGTTTGGTTCATTTTCTAAGCGATATTCCGAAGATTGTTGACTTGTTTGCATATCGTACTCATAAACCCATGTTTTGTCATCGGTTATGATGTGTTTCATGAAGGTAAAGTCACTAGAAGCTCGTGAAATCATGTCTTCAGCAACTGCTTTTCGATGTTCTCTTTGCAGAAAATTCAGCTCCTTTGGAACAAGTCGTGCATCGACGCATCTCATGCCCAAAACTTCAGTTAAAATGTTATGCACGAACATGTGAGACATTTCCACTTCATCGGCCACTTCTCTAACACTCAGGCGACGATTATCAATGACCATTTTTTTAATTTTTTCGATGTTTTCGTCAGTCGAAACCATTGACGGTCAGCCGGCACGCGGCAAATCTTACACTTCTTCTTGGCCCTCTTTAAATGCCTCGTACCATTCGTATGTTTGCGTTTTTTATAGGCACCACTTACCATAGGCTTTCTGTATCATTTTTAACGCTTCGGCACAAAAAATTTCGTTAGAAACGCAAAATTTAAAGTAAATTCTTTGCTTGACAGTTCTTTCCATCGTAAAAATCGCAGAGCACACTCGAGATCGACTGGTGTAAGTAACTGCCGTGAACACTGTAGAGAGCTCTTGCAATGTGTTGCACGTTAAGAGCTCTTCTTGCACGTCTGTTGATATGCAAGGCGTTGGTTTGTTGTAGTGGACTGTATTTCTGTTGGACGTGGATCCTCTCTCGTTCTTACGGCGTTGTGTGTGATGTTTCGACGTTTTGTAATTTGTGTTTCTTGTATGCTAAATCTCGCGCCTTATATCCTAATGCAAGAAGCCAGCCGCATCCAATCAGAACCCTTTTCGTTCAGGATTGGTGCGCTGGTACTTGCATTTCGTGTTCGCGAGGGTGGCCCGCGCATCCCAGGTGTCGGGAAAAACCCTGGCCCAACGGTGAGGACCAGGTCGCGAAGTCGCTGGAGCGGGCCCTTTATGGCGGTTATTATGTGATTTAGTTTACATTGACACTAAATCCATTTAGCTAATGGCTTGTATCGTCAATGTAAACGCTGAATTGCCATTATAAATGGAACGACATGTTTCGCGACGCAACAAACACACTGGTTGTCATATTTTTAGCGTAACGATTGAATACAATGTTGCCTACTTACACACAAAAATTTGTTTTGATACATGCACTGTGGGATTTGAAAGTGAGAAATTCCGGGAACTTATTTTACGCAATGGTATCATTAGCTGATGTTGGAGCTGATTACCCGGTCCAATTCTTCCCACAGTAACTCGATCGGATTCAAGTCCGGGCTCTGAGGAGGCTATTCCATAATTTTAATTGTTCCCTCCTCCTCTAAATGGCGTAAATAGTCTGTACATAATTTAGACGTATGTTTTGAGTCATTATCTTGTTGAAAGATTAAATTTTTATCCAAAAGCCGATTTCCTGGAGCATTGCGTGGTTCTCCAAAATTTCTCGGTATTCTTCTTTTCTTAACACTTTAATGGCCGCACGTATCACGCGAAGATCGTTGTCCGTCACCACTGATATTGTAGACCAAAGTGAGATACACGAAGATGCTAGGAATATTATTATAAGGAGTTATAAATGTAACCTCACAAACATAATAAGTTGAATGTATGATAAAATGGTGACTGATACAGTAGATCACGCACACGTGACAGTGACCAACGTCTGCTAGCTCGCAAAGTCACGTATACGTGACAGCGGCTGTCAAAGTGTTAATATTTCGTCAATTTTTACAATATTTCTTAAATGAATCCCTGCAAAACAGCGCCAAATCATCACTAAACTACCTTTATGGTTCACGGTAGCGGCAACACATTCTTCTCTGGCAGGTTCGCCCACAGATCTTCTCACGTTTTAATCTTCTATCGACCAACGTTAGTGTTCACGCGCCCATTTTAGTCGCTTTTGCTTATTTTGTTTGCGTAGTAATGATTTTTTCATAGCAATGCGTCCATGGAGCTCGGTTTCCTGTAGGCGACGTTTCACCGTAGAAACACTAGCTGGTTTTGAACGACCAACATTTAATTCTGCGGTGATTTCCGGGGCTGTATTGCGTCTATTCCTCTTGCTGGTGACCACTATTCTACGATTATCTACAGATGTTGTCGCTCTTAGTCTTTCACTACGTTTTTTATTTAAAAAACTGCCACTTTCCCGATACTTTTAGACGTTATAGTCAACCTTTCCATGGTTTAATTTCATTTTTCTGGCAATTTGTCGATTACTTATGCCAGCTGTATGATAAGCTATTATAAGCGCACGTGTTTCAGTACTTAGTTCTCCTCTTGGAGACATTTTAAATAACTGTCACTCGATATTTCTCTCACGATGTTAACAGTGTGAATATCAAACTACAACTGACCATAGCTTACACATTTTACTACAATCTTTTCTACAGTTTAAACATCATTACCCACAATCTACCCAACTGAAAAATATTCCCGGGAATTCCTACAGAATATTATTGTAACTCCACCGTAATAAACAGTTTGCGACAACCCGATCAAGGTCAGGCAGAGGGTAGCAAAACAAATCCGATATAATGGGTGTCTGTATAATTGAACTGCGTTTTAAATAAGTATTTCATTTTATTCCAATGTTTTTTGGTAAACATAATTCTGTATCAATAATAAATGAAAAGAGGAGTGCCTAAACACTTATGAGCGGTAGTGTGCACACAGTGCTGGGCATAAGTATTGGCGCAGCGTAGTTGTGGTGGTACAAATGCTTGTAACTACTAAACAAATCTACCATTAATTTGAACGAAAATTTTCGATTGTTAGCTAACATTTTAATTTTCTTTAAGTAGCATTGAACTATATTGGACTCATATATTCCTTACTTGTTGATCTTACATTACTTTATTATATTACCTTCTTACATTCAGTCATTTTAAGTTGCTACTTTGCAGTAAATTTTATAACGCTCGTACGAAATTAAAATAAATATGCAGTATGTAAAATTGTACAAGGATGCTAATTTTGAAGATAAGAATAGTATTAGTTAAAATAGTATTTGTTGATGAGATACGTGGCAGGAGTTGAACAGGGTAAGAAGAAATAATTTACCCGAGATAACCTTTTTATAAGAAAACTGGTGGCGCCCTCACCGATCGACTACATGGAGCTCTCGATCTACAATCGACTTCGATAGTATTAATGAAAAAAAATACTAAAATTAATTAACGAACCTACTAGTAATTGATCATTAATTAACCTTTAATAATGAATGAACCTACCATTATTTACCATACCACTATTTAACTTCGATTTATAATGCCACAAATTGAATTTAGGAAACATACGAATAAAATTTAAATTATAACTATTTATACGTTTCTGTGATAAAAGGAATACATATTTCTTTATTTTTAGATGTCACATCAGAAAAATAGCATCGTTATTGGTATAGTTGATCGTATCAATAAAGACTCTCGTGAGTGCAAAGGGTTAAACAAAACCTACAATTTAAAAGCAGTCAAATGCACGGGCAAACGTCCTCGGAGGACTATGACGAGGAAGAAAGTAGCCATTCGAGAAAATTTTACGGTGCCGTGGAAGGAGATCGAGGAGGATAATCTCGGGTTCCAAAGTCTCCCGTGAAATGGAGAACGTCGTATGGAAACTGCGTCAGAGATCCAGCTAGAGTAATCGGGCATGACTAACGCGAATGAAGTGGATCCTTCGTTTCCGAATGAATGTCCCCGCGGTGTGGCTCGTGACAATGACAGGACAGTTAGCATGGTACCGGAGATCAGCAGGGGTCCAGCAATGATCCTGGGGGGGTCCGACACGAGGTCGACTCCGAGGAGCCGAGGCTCTCACGCGCCCTTCCTCTCCGGTACAACGAGAAACATTGGCGCTGTTCATGGTCCATTAAAATATCAATATCCCTCGCAGAAAATGAAATTATTTTTAGCGGGTCTCGCGACAGGAAAATAACTCAACTCCCAAATGACCACATTTTAGCGTACCTTTAAGGGGCCATTCTAGTATAAAGTGCGTTTCTGTTTTAACTTTCTTCAAGAATTTTTTGCAAATAAACTATAGCACGTTTCGCAGTAAAATTTTGAAGGTTTATTTATACATATTTCAACGATATTTTAAAATTGTTTGGCACTGCATACTCGCAAACATAGTCAAACATAGTTGCTTTTAAAAAAGGTCGTCTCACGACGTCAGAAAATAAAATTTAAAAAAAATTGATTTTGTCAAGGTTCTACTGAAGTGCATTTTTCGAACTCTTTTGAGAAATTCTTTACGAGTAATTCAACTCCCAAATGACCATAATTTACCATATTTTTAAGGGGCCATTCTAAATAGTATAAAGTACGTTTCTGTTTTAACTTTCTTCAAGAATTTTTTGCAAATAAACTATAGCACCTTTCGCAGTAAAATTTTCAAGATTCATTTATACATATTTCAATGATATTTTAACATTTTTTGAACGAAAGAAAGTTAAAATTGATGGCGCTGCATGCTCTCAAACATAGCCAAGCATGTTTGTTTTTAAAAAAGGTGGTCTCACGACGTCAGAAAACAAAATTTAAAAAAAATTGATTTTTTGATGCCACTGCATACTCTCAAACATAGTAAAACATGGTTGCTCACGATATCCTCGAGATAGATAAAATTAAAAATATGCAATGCCATATAAAAAAATCAAGATCTCGATTTTTTATTGAAAGAGTAATAATTTTTTTAAATGTGCGTAGAAGTTCAGAAAACAACCTGTATATATACTCAACAACTGGTTCTTCTTCTCTTCTTTCTTTCAACAGACTGACAATTTTATTAGATTGAGAACCTTCAAATATAATATTACTTAAATAATGCTCGACCATTACAATTTTCCTATGGCCCCCATGAAACGTTGGTTTCGTCTGACTATTCGACGTAGCTTTAATCATAATACAAACGTTGCCCCTAATTTTAATTAACTCGTACATTCGACCGTGCGTCCGGAGTGTTTTCGGTCGGCCAAAAACCGTACTCGTTCCGCGACTGAAAAAAGAGAGGGAAAGCAGCTCGTGTAACGTGAACAAAATTTTTTAACTATGCTCTGTAACAGCGACAGGATCGATGGCTCTCGCTGTGCCCGCGCGAGGTGCAGGTCCTTCCTGATAAAGTCCGAGAGGCTGAGGAATCAGAGACCTCCTGTCGCGTGACACGGGGAACGGTGTCGCCTCGTTGGTGTTTCCCCGACACCCACGCGATCCCCTACCTCCCCTCGGTACCTGTGGCCCTCTTCAACTCGGAAATAAAGTCGAATCTTCATGAATATGAATAAGACACGGAACGGTACCGCGGAATTTCCCCTCCGCCCGCCACGGAATCGCTCGAGTTTCTCCTTTAAATTCGAAACGCCATTGAAGGCCGACGATGGGAGATAATTCTTGATTAACGAACGCGCGATTAAACCTCCTTCCCGCTCTGATACTTGCAATTGATGCAAACGTATGAACGATTCTTTATATAAACGTCACTGGGCCCGCGTATGTATTTTACTTTGCATCAATTAGCTTTTAAAAGGTAAGGCGAATCGAACGAGCGACGATCATCCAACGAACAAACATTCCAAATTTAAGTGACTGTTTACGATGGCTAAATTAGGTTCTCTATCTTGTGGTACTAACTTGGTTATTGGATATTGTTTAAATTTGATTTTAAATAATTTTGATTTAAAAATTTCGTTGAAACTGTGGCGTTGCCTCCCATGCTCGCCACTAGAGGGGTTTGCGCTCTTACAAGCGCTCCTCGAACAACTTTCCAATATCCCAGTCGTCTAAGGCAGGGCCTGCTAGGAAGCCTTACTGATGAGTCCACTAGCAGGCCCGGATGAAACGCATCCCTTCCTTTCCTTTTTCTGTCCTTCTACGAATTTCCCGAGATTCTACCCTCAGCAAGCAGCGCCACAAAACGAATGCACAACAATTGGAATTCAATAGACACGCGGTTAGAGGTTTAAAAAAAAATTCTGTATCCGATGAGGTACTAACTTGGTTATTATTACTGTTTAAATCTTGTTTTAAATACTCTTGATTTAAAAATTTCATTGAAACGAATGCACAATAATTGGCATTTAATAAACACGAGGCTGAAGATACGAAAGAAAATTCTCTACCCACTTAGGTACTAATCTGGTTATTAGTTATTGTTTACATATTATTTTAAATAATTTTAATTTAAAAATTTCATTAAAAGAAATGCACAATAATTGGAACTCCAGTGGACACCTGTTTGAGGGTTTGAAAGAAACTAATTGCACATAAAGTAGACGCGGTATGCAATGAATCTGTAAATCTATAATAAAACAATGTCGATTGTAGAATTTTAATTTTTTGATTTTTTGCTACTTTTTTCGTGATTTCAGACCACTGTGCGCCGGTTGCACGAGTTGGTGGTGGGTCGCTCGTGTTCGATAGGCATAAACAGCGGGGGAAATGATTCCGGCACTTGACTCCGGGGTAAAAATTGGGTCTTGAAAGCGGAAATTACTGCATAACGTAAGACTTACATCAACTTATGGTTATTACTTGCGCAAACTAGTACTAGGCAATTTTCTAGATTCGTATCCAATTTTCGAATCGCGACAAACTACATACAGAGTGGCGTAGAAACTTTGGCCACCATGAAATATTTCAATTATTTTCAAAGCTAAAAAAGAAACGTTCTCTGCAAAGTTTCTGTGGCATAAAAGAGGGAATATATTAATGTAATGTTAGATCTTTGGGGGTGAAATGATATGAAAAATTTTATATAATATATACAGGATGTTCAGCCACCCTTGGACAAAATTTTAATGAGCAATTCTAATGTTGTTAACAAAATTATTAATAAAATTTGTCCACATACACCAATTTTTTTCTCACAAGTGCGTAGGATTTTAGGGATATGTCTATTTACCAAAAATGCTTGTAATTGACCCCTGTAACTAAAAATAATTTTTCGAAGACGATTCGAAATTCTTTTTTTTCGTCCAAAACATTCAGTACTTACTCGAATTTTTTTCTCGAAACTGAGTAGGATTTCGAGGGTATATCTTTTGACCAAAAATGCTTGTAATTGACCCCTGAAACTGAAAATATGTTTTCCAATACGATTTGAAATTCTTTTTTCTTCACCCAAAACTTTCAGCACATTCTCAAATTTTTTTCTCGAAACTGCGTAGGATTTCGGAGGTGTGTGCATTCACCAAAAAATCTTGTAATTGACTCCTGCAACTGAAAATAATTTTTTCAACATGATTTGAAATTTTTTAATTTCGCCGAAAAAATTTCCAGTCGGTATGGAACTTTAAATGATAATAAATTTTTAAGAAAACCTCAATCAAAAAATTGATGTTCTTGATTTTCGTCTTATTTTAGCCTCTAGAATCTCCCATTAAAATTTAATATACACCCTGTATAGCGTTTTCCAAATATAGTAGAGTTCCGATTATCCAGCAGCGATGTCGATACTAAACAGTTGACGAATAAAGCGCAGGAATTTTATATATTTTAATTTTTATTTATAAATTGTATTACTACATTACCCATGGTTGTGTTCATTGATTCGTCATTGTACGGGAGAAGGGTTAACAAACGAGTTCCCTGTCTCGTGCTTGGCTCTTTATGTCCAATCTGATTTATCAAGTTCAACAAACAATGCGTTCTTGGATTTGTTACTTCTGGGGACCCCCGAGCATGTGGGGCCCGAGACGGACGCCAGCACCGCCCACGCGATAATCCGCCCAGTGGACATTCGTAATTTATAAATCTATACACGTAAACTTTACACTACGAAGAGAAGAATATACGTATTCCCATCACGCTAAATTGAGAAACAGTCCCGCGTAGCGACCATGCGAAATGCTTAGACACGAACCTGAACTTCAAACTCATATAGGGAATACTCGTAAGACGAGAACTGGATATGAAATTTAAAAAGATGCATTGGTTTCACGCCTGGTTAATTTTCTATCGCTTCCATTATAGTGGGGTTTGCCATATTTGATACTTTAAGTAATTGTGTACATAGGTACTAGATCTATTGATTTTTTTTGCATTTTCTGGAATATAGATTTTTGCTTTCTCCTGCGAAGACAAAACTTTTCCTAGAGGTACTTTAATACACCATAGAATTATTTAATGTTCTCATACGAATATTGTATTTCAGTATCAATACTTACTCTGAATAAGATGAGATCGAGGTTACTTGTACGATGAAGTAAAAGTGAGAAATACTACTTGTCCTTATAGAAATTTCGTCGTTGCCTCTATCAGCATATTATTATTTCTGTTTACCAAGCGTTGAACACGCGAGTTTCTTTACATTTACTGTATCCTAGTAACGATTCTGTAGTTGGCGAAAGATTACCTCATACCAGATATTTAGAAAATAAAGGAATATTTTGCAGAGAATCATAGTGTTCTTATAGAAATTTCATCCACTGTAGCGTCTCCAAAGTCATACGAGGGTCGTTAAATAAATCCTTAGAAAAAGATAGAAAAACAAATTATTTTAGGTAGACTTTTTTGCTATTTTTCAACATAATCTCTTTTTAGCTCTATACGCTTCTCCAATCTATTCTCCAACATTATCAAGCCATCTAAAAAGTAAGATTTCCGGAAGGTCCTCAAAATAGACATCTGTTTGGACGGTGACCTCCTCGTTCGACGTGAACCATTTTTTTAAGTTTGGAAATAAAAAAAGAGTTACTGAATACGGTGGACGTTGTAATAATTCGAACTTCAATTCCATGATTTTGGCCATCGAAACTGCACAGGTGTGCACCCGTTGCATTGTCTCGATGCAAGAGGAAGTTTCTTGCTTCGATCGATAATAAAAATGAAACCACGTGACGGATATAACCGAGACTTTGACAGCTGTCTGTCATGATGCTTAATAAAAAGAAACCATTTGCGATGCTTTGATTTTCTAAGGACTTATCGAACGATCCTCGTACAAAAAATTAGTTTGCGAAGTTCGTAGGGACAGCGTAGAGTAGGTGGAAGCCCGAACCGTGCTACGTCAAAGTTACACGAAGGTTAAGGGCTTATCTGCGACCCCTGGCTCCGAGTCCACAGGTAGGAATGCGAGATCCCGGTGAAACGAGTCGGTGGTGGCACGAGCGCGGCGAGTTCCACCGTGTGTGCTGCACGTATCCTTACCGGGCGTATTTGTCCCTCGGTGTGCACGTGACATCTTAATCTCTCCCGTCCTCCTCTTCCTCGTCCCTTTTCTCTTCTATCTGTTTATCTGGTTCCCGCGTATCTTTCATCCCTTTGACTCCTTTTTTTCTTATTTATCGCCCGTTTTCCTCTATCCGTTTCTATCGTCCCGAGGCTCTCCCTCTTCCGTCTCCCTCTTTCATTGTTCCCTCTTCGTTCGATGCTTATCTTCTACAGTCACGAGGCTCTCTTTTCGTTCTCCCTCTTGCGCGTGCGCGGTTTTTTTTCGGTTTCCCTGGGATTCTCCATTCCGTGTCATTGCTCGTTCATCCCCCCCTCTCTGTTGGTCGGTTTTGTCTCTTGCGTGTTTCGCCCCCTTTGACGCTCCACGAGAGTCTTTCTCTCTTCGGTGCTCGTTGCTTCCACGTACAGTTTTTTTTTCCTCTCCTTATTTCTCGTTCGTTTCGCGCGTGTACCTTCGAATACACGAGCCAAGGTACAGAGGCTCTTAATCTTGGCACTGTTCCCCCCCATACGGAGATTGTAATCTGAGATTTAGGTCCCAGCGGTAGGCACCCAGGAGGCGCCTTTCCAGCCACCTAACGAGGCCCACCCCTGTCCCGTTGTTCGTCGGGTTTCTCGTTCGACAGCCGATCGCCGAATTGTAGTCACTAGTCCACGGTGTGCAAAAACGTCCGAAACGCGGACAAAATTAAGCAAAATGACACTTTTCTGTAAGAAGTGTATACAGGATGTTCGTTCACCCCTGGAAAAAATTTTAATGGGAGATTCCAGAGTCCAAAATCAGACGAAAATCAAGAATACCAATTTGTTGATCGAAGCTTCGTTAAAAAGTTATTAACATTTAAAGTTCCAATTGTAGAACGGCGCGTGATAGTGGTTCTCACTCAGCATGAGAGGAACTTTAAACGTTAATAACTTTTTAACGAAGCCTCGATCAACGAATTGGTATTCTTGATTTTCGTCTTATTTTGCCCTCTAGAATCTCCCATTAAAATTTTTTCCAGGGGCGGACGAACATCCTGTATGTGTTTGGTCCGTGGGAACGTTATCGTTGGCATCGATGAGTTAAGTATTCGGATTTAGGTCGAAATCCATTCGGAGGTCTGCTTCTCGAACGTGCTTAGTAAAAGGGGTCCTTCGTATCGATGGCCTCATTTGTTTATAATACGTAAATAGGAGTCGGGGGGGGTTCCATTTCGATAGCAGAAAGTCACTCTGCATCGAACTCTGGTCGAGAGTAGTCACTTATGGTTTTTATGTTCACGTTTTTATGTTCTTTTGCGTTAAATAGTTATAGAATTATTGGGTAATATGTATAGTTTATATAGTTACGTTTAAAGTGTGACCATCCCTGACATCTTTACATTTCAAAGTAACGTATATTGTTCCTACGAGTGGCTATATCATTAGTTAATAGCACAAGGTACAAGGAATCATAAAAATTAACGAGAAAACTTAAGTACGAACTTGTTGAATCACAGTTTTATGTCAACTTTTATTGATTCAAATGATTTGAAAGGTAATGAGAATTTATTGAGCCTGCCTTTATCGTGCACACTTTGGAACTTTTCTTTTTATTGAAAATGGTACTTTCGTGATTGTATAATGAGATAGTAGCGTTAGTATTACTCTCCTGATCCCGTTTAGGTACATGCAGAGCTTAAAAAGTAACGAATATTGTTCATATCACTTCCTATACCATTAATTAATAGTTCAAGATACAAGGAATCCTAAAAATTAACGAAAAAACCTAAGTAAAGCTTGTGTAAAAATAATATTTCATATAATTTTATTTTAAGTGCTAAGATTAAATAAATTAATGAATATAATTATTTACATATTCTATTATAGCCACCAAAAAATCAGGCGAAGTACATCATTGTAAGTGTCTTTTAAAAGAAATTCGAAACCAATCATTTTGACTAGATTTAATGTTGATGTTCCTAGAAGTTTGTAAATAAATTCACAATTAAGGGCACGATCAGAAAGTTCTTGCAATTCTTGTTTATTCGAAGGAATACATCTTCAGTTATCTATCTATCAGTTATCTTATTTACTATTATCACACAGAATTATTACAACACGCGCGTACCAACCTTTCTTCCAGTTATCAAAACATTTTTGGAACCTCTTCAACGTTGTCTTTTTACAATCTTTTCATTTTCGAGAAAAGTGAAACAGTCGCAGTGAATCAAGATATCTGGCGGATACGATGCGATATCATCAACGGTGTTACTTTTTAACAAAAATTCTCTAACGAGCAATGTAGCGTGGGCTGGTGAATTGTCGAGGTGCAATTTCCATGAATTGTTCTACCATAAATCTAGTTGTCTTTGCGAATAGTTTCGTACAAACAACATAAAATGCCCAAATACTATTCTTTATTGACCGAATAATAAACTTTTAAGTTTATTTTTAGAGTAGATAGCTTGGTTTCGAATTTAGCATTAATTTCTCACATTTTACAATTTATATTTAGTGTATTATATTTTCTTATTTCATAGCACTTCGTGATAAAAAGTCATCGAATGCCCAATACTATATTTATTGAACGTATAATAAATTTCTTTAAAACTTGTTTTTAGAGTAGATAGTTTTGGATTTATCTTTAATTCTTCGCATTATACAATTTATTTTTTCTTATTTCGTAGCATTTGGTGTTAAAAAAATCATCAAATACTGTGTACCATTTCGATAAAAGAAACCCGAGAAGAAAATTTAAACATCAGTTTGATCGAATTTGACGAATTTTTTTCGGCCTTGGCTCACTTGGGTTCTTCCATTCAGATGATTGGACCTTTTTGTCGATGTCATAATCATACACCCATGATTCCCTCCGTCTTCAGAATTCACGTCTTCGATATATAGTTCTCATAAATTCGACCACACTATTTCTCCGTTCCAACGTTTTGGTTCAGTGAATGCGTCTCTGTTGTCTCGTTCGCAAGGTCCCCAATTTACCTGTTTCAATTACCATTCTCCGATTCGAAGGACCCTAACTGTTCTAACCAAAATAAAGGAAAGTTGTAGGATAACAATTATTTTCTAAAATATTTTTAGTAAAGAAATAACGATTGTAAGCGACTCAGTATTGGACAAAAGTTATTTAAAAAAACGAATAAAATGATTACGAACGAATCTGTGTGTCGATCTTAGCGTAGATCTTGAATAATTTACCTGAGCAAGCGTAATAAAAAAGTTAATAATTATTATACTATAATTGTACACGCATTGATTTTAATTTTATTTTATTTTAATATATGGATGACATGACTTTTCACTGAGGGGCTAAAAAAATTAATTCTCAGATTGAAATGTTAAAGAAAATAAATATAAATATGACTTTTGAATGTTGACTCATGACTTTTCACTGAGGGGCTAAAAAAATTAATTCTCAAATTGAAATGTTAAAGAAAATAAATATAAATAGGACTTTTGAATGTTGACTCACGACTTTTCACTGAGAAGCTAAAAAAATTAATTCTTAAATTTAAATCTTAAAGAAAAATAAATCCAGCTCTTTCGAATTTTAACGAGGCTATTAAAATAAGTTCTATGACAAATTGTATTAGTTTGCAATTGTCACAAAACAAGGTATCGTTTTCGTGGACGATTTGAGATGGTTGGTGTGTCATTGAATGCGTTAACGTTTCTAGAATTATTCAAATATTTTCACCGACGATCATGGAAGGATCTATCTCGCTATCGCAGGTAGAGGAATCGCAACGGGAATTCCTGTGCACGGTATATGCTTCCGAAGCAACAAGTAGTATCGAGCAGGCGTACCTGCGACATTTAAGTCGACGTAGTCTTGTTAACCTTCGACCTCTCTGCATCCCTATTGAACCCACGTTTCCACCCTAGCGGTGCTCGTGCAAAGGGATATCGACAATTCCGACGATGGGTAGTTCAACGCTTGGCACGATTTCCGTTTTACCCGACTCGTACCTAATGGTGGGAGAAAATGGCTCACGATCCGCGAATCTAACTTTTACATTTAATTCAATTTTATTTCCCAACGTTGAAAAGGGCAAAAATTTTCCATCGAATATCGCAGTTCCAATTATTGTCCACGATTGGATCGAGAGTAAACCAAAATGTTTGTTCGCGAATGGAATGAAAAAATGGCAAAATGTTAGGAGAAATGTGTTGCATTGACACTTTGAATGCCACGTTATTCATGGAATGAAATAATTAATTAATCAAATTGGAATGCTAAAGAAAATAAATTTGAATAGGATTCATGAATTTTAGGTTAGAAAAATAAGTACCAAGATAAATTTTAAGTTATGTAATTTACAATTGTCTAAAATCAAAATTCAATGTGTTAAATGATTATGTAGAGAATACGTACAATAAATGTACTTTGTTTTGAGATCAGTTTCGTTAATTCCTCTTGTCTCGATGTTAAAGAAAATAAATTTGAATAGGATTCATGAATTTTAGGTTAGAAAAATAAGTACCAAGACAAATTTTAAGTTATGTAATTTACAATTGTCTGATATCAAAATTCAATGTGTTAAATGATTATGCAGAAAAGAAAATACGTACAATAAATGTACTTTATTTTCAGATCAGTTTCGTTAATTCCTCTTATCTCAATGTTAAAGGAAATAAATTTGAATAGGATTAAGGAACTTCAATAAGCTTACAAAAATAAATACTGAAACAAGTTATAAATTATTTAATTTTCAAATGTCTAAAATCAAAATTTAACGTGTTAAATAGCGATTATATGTATAGTAAATTAAATACGTGCAATAAATGTACTTTTGAGATCAGTTTCGTTAATTCCTCTCGTTTCAAACGTGTTTTATCGGGTCGAGAGACGTTAATTATCAATCGATCCTCGACGAAGGAATATTTGGCGATGTTACACTATCGAAAAGTCTGTTGCATAGCCATTGCAGGCAAAGTTATGGTTCACCGGAGTTAAATCGAAGCAGCAGGTGCTGGCGCGTACGCACGAGGCGGATCCGCCTTCGTCAGGTGCCTCTTACCTGCAGCTTCTTTATTTTTCAGTCGGAAGTGCTCGTGCACAGCGACGACCGACTACGAGGAGACAGGTGATCAGTGGTTTCGATATACTCCAATGACTCTAAGCCAACCGTGACGAAAAGGCACGCGACTTAATCACAAACTACGCAAAGTAATTACTTTCAAACTGCCGCGATTGTTGTCAGAGCTCCACTAGAAAGTGTAAAAATCACGTTTAACGTGAGTGCATCAAAATTAATCATTTTTATACAGGGTGTCCCAGATGATTGTACATGAAAAAACAAATCGAAAATAAAAAATAAAATTTTTTCTTTTGAGGTTTCGATGTCGAGAAAATCAAGTATGAATATTTATAGGATTTAAATAAAAGTAAGACATGTAATTAATTTATTAAAGTAACTTAATTAATACAATAATTGTTGGAAATTGCTCATTGTGCTGTATACACAACTGTACTTTCTGAATTATATTTGTATGAAATATTATATCTGTCTTCAATTATTCAAATACCAAATGGTTCTCACTTTTAATTAAGGAAGGCTTAAAATATTCTTCTTACACAGTTTTGTTTTAACATGACACCATAGATAAAAATCAAGAAGTATCAAATCTGGAGACCATGATTAGTCAAAACCAAAGATAATAACATACTAACAATAAGACAACAAATAAAATTGTGATACATGCTCAGGAACATACAAATACACATACTCAGTGAATATTCAAAATCAATTTTTTCAACAACAAAGCCTCAAATAAACAAATTTTATTCTTCAATTTTGATTTGTTTTTTCATATAGAATAACCCCCTTCTTGGTTATACCATTGATGCTGAGACACCCCGTATAGTTGATAGATATGTTACATCTGTGATTATTTTCACATTGATATAATCCTTCAATTCCATTACGAAGTTAAAAATACGAAAAATTCCATATATTTGGGTTTTTACTGACCCAGAAATTGTGTGACTACAGTTGAACAGAGGAATCAATATTTGTTTTTTTCGTTAAAAAAAACAAGCTTATCTTCGCATTTATGAAATCCTTTAATTTCATTACGAAGTGAAAAATACAAATTCTGTATATTTTGGGTCTTTTTTGACCCAGAAATTGCGAGGGTACAATCAAACAAAGCATAATCCTGTAATTTCATTACGATCTGAGAAATCCTAGTTTCATACATTTCGGTCTTTTCTAACCCTAGAAACTGTATGAGTGTACAGTGAAACGAAGGAATCAGTATGTGCGTTTTGTTTATTAAAGAACAAGCTTCCGGTCAGATTTACATGATTCTTTAATGTCGAAGGCTGTGAGTGTATTTGAATCAATACGTGTACTATAAAGTCATCGACATGGGATCGATCGTTTCGAATAGAGTCCAAGAAAATTCGGTTACCGCTAAATTATCGATCGCTATCGATACCCATAATTCACGAATCGTATTAAAGAAAGGGAAAAAAGAAACGCCGGAGAATAGAAGCAGGCGTCGAACGTTTGTTCTTCTCGAATTTGTGGAGCAAAATTCAGACGCGAGTGAACGGTTCGGTGGCCTCCTTAATGGCGGTTTCGTTGAATCCTCCCGAGGATCCTGGCGGCCCTCTTTGATATCCTGGCCTCCAACGAATTAAGATTCACCTGCCTGACCTCTTAGCGGTTGGAGCCAGTACCCTTGGCCCGACAAAAACCCTATGCGGGGTGCTGCACCACGCGGGGGAGACCACGTAAAAAATAAATGAGTTCTACTAGCGTCGATATTAAGGGTGAATTCGGCAGCCACGGAAATCACTGGCGCGAAACACCTCAACAGTCGTAAATTAACTCCTTTCGTCGGCGATAACTCATTCTCTGTCTATGAAGAAATTTATTTTCGAACGACGAATAATATCTGAGAATACTGGTAACTTTATATTTGTCACGAATTGTTTTATTAATAATATCGTAAGGTAGACGTAATTTATTTCTTATTTATAGTGAGCAGGGTTCGAAGAAATTCTGGAATTTGTAAACAGATGTTTGAAAACGTAAGCTATGAAACTTTTTATAAAGAATTTTCCACCTTATTGATGAAAACAGACAAAGACAAAGGTCCTAACAATAGTTGAAAATAAAAATTTTAATTCAAATCGAATTTGTAAAATGTAAAAATAAAAGTTTTTTTTATAACAGAAAGGAACATTTTGTTCACCGAGACAGGATATTAAATATTTTTCAATATGATGTTTCCTGTCGGAATATAGATTTTTATTTTTTTAAACAAACTTGATCGTTAAACGACTGTGAAAAAGCTCAACAAATGAAAACTAAATAAGACAGTTGCATTTCTCCCTTGGAACTGAGAGAGTTTTGTGTTTAAAAGTTTTCTCGAAAAATGCACCGTTTTCGAGATATTCTAATGTAAAGTTTTCAAATGAACTCCCTATAAAATAATAAAATATAATCAGAATTCGTATCTGCATAAGACACGGGGTCCATCTAGAAATACTATTATAAAGCCTAATCTCGATTACAATTAAAATTGAAGATTAAAAGTGGTATTTCACGTCGAACCAAGTCAAACTTATTTAAATAATTGTTTAACGAAATCTGGTGAATAAATTCGTTACTTTTATTAGCCATCTACTATTTCAATAAAATTTATCTAACTCTGCTGTACATGGAATTTCTAATTCATCTTAGCTATTCTTTCCAATCTGTACTACACGTTCTTCTCGGTGACTTTAATGCCCACACAAAACGTATCTTTGTATTTCTTTCGATCGACTGTATTTGTCACAGAAATTTTAATGTGCTATGAATTAGAGAACAATTGAATCAAGGTTCTGGTTTGTTGATAAAATAAATTTTCAAAAATCCAGTTGAGTATTAATTTTACAATTTTTATTCGAAATTATGAGTGAATCATTTTTGCCAGTTTGATAGTTCTAATATTAATTGTAGCGGATACCGAGTAGTAGATTTCTAAACAAAGATAACTGAAGTTTGAAAAAGGTAAAATAAACATTCTTAATCTGTACGAATGTGGTAATCGCTGTTACTAAAATTATTTATATGTACGTAAATGTATGAACATTGGAAACTTTATAGATAATTCAGATAATAGTGCTGCTTTTGTTTAACAAAATTTATCAATTCCTCTGATGTAAGAAATGATATATTTTATTTGGAATACGTATAATAGAGAGCCACACGAACCTAATTTTCCATGGAAAAGGGCACTCGAGGGTGGTCGATCCCTTTTGTTAAAGGATCGCTACCGGAATTCCAAGTGGTTCCTTCGACGCAACGAAACGAATAGAAAACTAATTTGTCCGCTGACAGAATCATTCGATTCCCCAGAGTTTCCCGCGAAACCCTCAGTTAGACACGCCTGTCAGAAGGTTTCGAAACCTACCAGTCATTTTGTATCAGTGCTAGATGAAAAATTAATCAACCAGCGACGATTGAATTAATAGTCGATTACAGTATTTTCTAAATTATCTCGTTGTAACACTGTTAACACTGTTATTACAATTACTCATTATTATCTCCAAGTCCTTTGATTACAAGATTTCGATGAACTAACCAGAAAAAAATTCTAAACCCTCCACAAATATTAAACAATTATCGAAACTTTACTATATCAGTTTCTTACCTAACATTAGACATAAATAACAAATATAATAAATATTATGAAAACATAATTAATTACACAGAATAATAATATATGTTTCCCATTTTGTAACTTACAATTATTTCGTGCTTATAACTTCTCTTGAATATTTTTTAAATTTTATAATTACGGTATGTACTAGCTTTAGTTTTGAAATAGTATCATTATCAAAATTAATATTTTGGTTTTATGTAATTCCTAACACTTTTTTACAATTTTCTTTATTATTTATAATTTCTAAGGATGAGATTTTCGAATTCTCGTATTATTAAATATCTCCCGCATTCCTCGTCGCCTCTCTAAATTACTCTAGATCCGCCATTGCATTCCAATTGAAATTCTCCGGAATTTTACAATTTCTTCGCGCTTGGCTGTAATCGTAAATTCGTAACAGGACCCGAACAGTAATTAACGGGCGCCATTAGAAAGGCGACATTAAGAGAAAATGTAGGAGATCGAAGATAGCGTGGAAATTGACTAACGTTCTTCTTACGTCGCCCAGGGGTTTGAGGAATTACTCTTTGGTGGAAAGACCCACCACTAGAATAAAGTAGCTTCTCCAAAATAATAGCTATTATTAGAAATATTAAACGTTCAAAACTGAAGGTGAACTCAACGAACTCTAAATCTTCTCTACATGAAATAGAATTCAAATAAGATTCTTCGAATGTTGCATCGATTCTGTCGTTGAAAATTAAACTTCGGAAACGGTAATTCGTAGTTACCAAAAGAGTCACCACCAGAATAAATTGGCTTCTCCAAAATAACAGCTTGCTATTATTAGAAATATTACACGTTCAAAACTAAATTTTCTCTGCATGAAATTTTATTGAAATAAGATCCATTGACAATAATGGAAGGGAAAATGTTGCATCGATTCAGTTGGTGAAAATTAAGCTTCAGAAACGGTAATTCGTAGTGACCAATGGAAAGAGCCACCACCAGAATAAATTGGTTTCTCCAAAATAATAGCTATTATTAGAAATATTAAACGTTCAAAACTAAATTGTTTCTGCATGAAATTTTATTCAAATAAGATCCTTTGACAATAATGGAAGGGAAAACGTTGCATCGATTCCGTTGGTGAAAATTAAGCTTCGGAAACGGTAATTGGTAGTTACCAATGGCGTGGAATCGTTATAATTCCTCGACCGTACTTACACTCGCTAATTATCTCTTGAAAAGCGGTGCTGCTCGTTTTCGGCCGTTAACCAAGAGTCGTAAAGCCTTGGACTAATGGTTTCGCGACTTAAGACAGGGGTGCCGGGGTCTTTCAGTTCCAAGATGGCGGCCAAGATAAACCGCGTCGAGGGTGCAACGTCTACCGAGGGTAGCCGCTTCCGGTCAGGACGTTGCTTCCTGTCCGTGGCTGGAACTTACCCTCGAACGAAACCGGATGCCAGTTAACTCTTCCTAGGTAGATCCATTCGGGTTTAAATTTACCGCGTTTCACGGCCGTAAAGTATTTCCGCGATCCACTGGTCGTGAAAGATACTCTGGCTCCGTTTCTCACATTTTCAAGCCACTTTTTACTCTCCTCTTATCTAGTTGATACTTTTCTAGGACTTTTCTGGGACGACGTTATAAATTTTAGCATGCTTTTTCCCGTGAACATCCCCTATAAATCACTATTTACTCGAGTTTCGTTATTTCGGGATAAAAAAAAGGTTTGAAAATTAATAGTATATCATTGTCGATGGCGTACGATAACACAAACATTAGAAGTTTCATTGAAAAGGCAACTTTAAAAAAAAATTATTTTTAGAATTCTATTATTTGTCTTATGATTGCAACTTTATAATAAATATTTCAGGTTAGTTATTTACTCACTTTCTACTTCGACTATAAGATTATATATAAGGTTTTCAATATGAAAATTAAAGCAAAACTGGAAGGATTATATTTGTATTCGATAAAAGAATTAACAATTTGAATATTTACTCGAGTTTCGGTATTTCGAAATAAAACATTATAAAAATATTCCGTTATAAGAAAATCGTATTGCTTTATAAAGAATAGAATATAGAACGAAGGATGAAAAATAAAATATTAGGGAATTCAATTTGTTAAGACAAATATTCTCAGTCGAAAGATTAATTTTTCATTAGGAAAATCACGTTGTGGGGTAGTTTCTGCTTGTTTCTGTTCGACCTCACTTTCGAAACGTTACGCTCAGAAATGTAAATTCGAGCGGTAAACCAGCGAGCAGTCTTCCTATGACAAGAGGAACTTCCGGTCAAGGAACATAAACTCCTCGAAACTGTCTTAACAACTGCGAGAAACACTCGTAACCGGTAGTCGCTACCCTTTCGAGACGTTTCCGCTTCAGTATCGTCGTTAAAACATAGTCGTTCTTATAATAATCTCACTAATTCTCGATCTTGAGTATTTTCATAGAAATCAAACTAAACATGATTTAATAATTTTGCAATCAATTTTTTCTTCTAATTTTTACTGGTTTTCTTTTCATATTTTAACCCTTCGTACCATAGCTCTATTTAGAGCTGGGTCATATTCGTGGGAAAACTATTTCGAATACTATTTTAAATAATAGATACTTTAAAATTAAAATAAAATAGTATTTCAAGTATTGTCCTGCAAATTTTTTACAACAAATAAAATATTTTATTTTCAAAAATACGTGCATGATCTGAAATAAAATATCATTTACTATTTGCCATTTAAAATAGTATTTTACCCAGCTCTATTCTAGTTTCATTTATGATATCTCAAATTGAATTTAGGAAATATAGGAATAAAATTTTGTGCTAAAAAGAATATGTTTTCATTTCTAAAAGCCACATTGAAAAATTGCAATTGATATTGCTAGCTGTCCATATTAATAAATACTTTCGTGTAAAGGTTTAAAGTGTTTTGATCATTGATCGATCGAAGTCAAAATGGTCACCATTATTCCGAAGAACCCTGCAATGTATTCTCTCCATTTTCGCCAAAATTAACGCAACAGACGATCCTGATTGCACTTACGAAATTAAAAATTAGAATGCAAACTTTTTCCCTTGCATTAACGTTCCCCTTCAGAAACCTACTGTAATTGTTTATAACTGCGAAAATGTACATTCCTCCCCAAAAAAATGTAATCTATCGATACAAGAAACCTTTGTATAATATAATGTAGACATTATACAGCAAATTACGTCGCAGAATAATCTCCTTTGGAGGTTGAAACTGCGTTAAAATAAAAAAAAAAAAGGCAGCTTTTCCCAACGCTGTGAATACAGTGTCATTACGGTCCCTCGAGCAGTTTCGCCGTGAGAAACGGAGGCAAACGCGATCTTCGCGCGTTTACGTTTGTCCTTTGAACGTGAAATACTCGCAATCGTGGCTCTCACGACGTTCAAAGTTCCTAATAAACTGGTCTTACCGATTCTTTTCGATATGCAGCGAGACTCAAGGTTACTTGTATCTCTGCAATTTATTTTTACATAATTTTTTGGTATATACAATATCCATACATGTTTACACAGTTTCTATGTAACTATACGCTCGTTGTGTTTCATTTAGTATCTGCAAAACTTTATATAGTAAACTAAAAAATGGAAATGAGCTAAAAATAAAATAATAAATAAGAATAAAAAGAAAAGGGACAAAAGAGTGAAATAAAATGATCCTATTATAAATTTTACGAAAATAGTAAAGCAAAACGGGGAAGGATTACATGTTTATTCGATAGAAAATTAACAATTCATCGTTGAAAAAGTTACTAATATTAAAAACTTAAAAATTGTAGAAAAATTATAAAATTTGGGAATAAGAAAAATTATAGAGAAGAAGTGCGAAATACCAATGTGAATAGAGACAGAGAAGATACTGTGTAATTTACCCCTGCAACTAAAAATAATTTCTTTAGAACAATTTGAAATTTTTTAATTTTATTGAAAATTTTGTCTACATTCCTGAATTTGTTTCTCGAAAGGGGATAAGATTTCGGGGGTATGTCTGTTCAATCAAAATGATTGTAATTGACACCTACAACTAAAAATAATTTTTCTAGACGGAATTGGAATTTTTTAATTTCGTCCAAAATCTACCAAAGTCCATTCATCAAAAATCTTTCCATAATGATATGAAATTTATTAATTTAATTTTTTAATAACAAAGCCTTGATAAAGAAATTGATATTCTTAATTTTCGTCCTATTTTGGCCTCTAAAACACCCTGTATACATGTTATTTATAAAAATTTTACAAAATCACGAACCCGAAACTCGAAATAGTTTCGACGTAAACCAAAATAAACATCTTATCTTCGCGCTGCCTGATCGACGACGATTTATCGACGAAATAATCTAGTCCATCCGGTCAAAGGGAAAACACGACTTTCCCGGTTGTTCGGTGGATTTCACGGAACTTATCGCGCTTGGACAAACAGACAAGGCAAACGAATCGTTTGTTCTTAATCTGTCCAGTATCTCGAAAGCTTGTTCGGAAGGAGCGTTCCGCTCGTTCCATTCAACGAACTGTTGTTTGCGAGTGACACGCATCGATTCATCGTAAATAAATCAAAGTACAGAATTCCCAGACTGCGTGACGACGAGTTTCCCGGGAAAACGGTTTCGCTATCGTCGAACGGAGTCGGGGAATGTAGGTGGCGAGGACTCGAGCAATCGTAAATCAAGAAACTGAATGAATGGAAGGTTTATTCAATAATTACTCGCGATAGGAACCAAAGCAAACCGCGTCGATACGATTACCGAGAAGTACTAGTTTTGTTCTACGTTTCAAACTTTCCGGTATCTTTGAAAATTATCAGAGAATTCAGCCAGTTTGAAATACAATCGAATTATTCATTTCCGTTGATAGTTATTCAAATAATTAAAATAATTTGTTTCCGAATATCCTTTCGCTTTAAAAATAAAACCAATGGTAGGTGGCTAACGACTGTACCATTTACCTCTGTACGCGTTTTTAACATAAATCTGAGGCATAGATTACGCTTCACGCGCACAGAGGACACCGCACAGATCTTATGGAAAATGGCCCCCGGTTAAATTAACTGAACTTTTGATACGATGTGTTAGATTTTAATGAGTTTATTGTGGAACAAAGTAATAATACAAACTATGCGTACAATGCTCGGTTCGCCACGCGCTGTGGCGTTCTTTCCGAAACAGCGTGTGTTACTCCGCCGGACGCTACGACGAGAAGCGCGGGGATCCCCCGATTCACGCGAACAGCCGCGAATCAACCGGGCAAAAGACTCTCGTCCCGAGGCGGTGCCTTCGGGAAACGCACGTGCGCAATAACCCAGGGATTAGCTCCAAAATTCAACATGATGTAGTTCATGATGTCTTGATGAAATGTTCCAATGGGCCCAAGCTCGTAAATTGAACAGTTTCCGAGATACGAAGGATCAAAAGTCAATAATAGGGCGCCTTATTCTAAACTACCACGTTTGAGCATCATTGAGTGTAAGAAGCACTGGTGTACACTGTCCATTTATTTGACCCCTTAAAACTCAGTAGTCGTACTGTGGACCCTTAAATATTACCCCTTGACCCTATGACTCCCCTTCAAGAGTCAAAATAAAAAATGCCAAAAAGGTAAAAAATAGTTCTCTTTTTCAATGTACAAACATGAAGCATTGTCGACATTAGCATTAGCCAGTGTGCACCACAAAGAGGTTGCTCGATCGGATTTTGCACACCATCTCGCCCTGAAGAGGAACGTTTTTATAGTTCTCTCTATTCGATCATAAGAATCTCAACATTCATATTATCTTGATGGTTTCTATTAGCGGCATCTCTGGCATGCCTTTGATGATGAACAAATCCTAAAAAACCTTAAAACACTTGCAATATGTACGCATGTACCCAATGTTTTGGCACTGAATTGACAGATGCAGTAGTAACCATTTATTACTTCCTCTTCTAGTTTCAGTTCATTTTTGGGAATGTGAGAAATAAGAACTTGATGTTTGGTACGATTCTAAAATAAACTTTTAGTCTTCTAAGGCTGTTATCTACCAACGAAGTGTCAATCTGCGCTAATAGAGGGCATCAAGACAATATAAATGTTGAGATTGTTATGGACAAATAAAGAGAACTATAAACGGCCCTTTTCAGGGCCACATGGTGTGCAAAATCCAATCGAGTAACATCCTCGTGGTGTACACTGGGTAATGCTAATGTCGACGATGCTTCATGTTTGTACAATGAAAAAAAGAACCATTCTTTACCTTTTTGGCGTTTTTTTATTTTGACTCCTGAAGGGGAGTCAGAGGGTCAGGGGGTTAAGGGGTAATATTTAAGGGCCCACAGGGTCACAACAATGCTTCTTATACTCAAATATGCTCAAACGTGGAACTATTCTAGAATAAGGCGCACTATTATTGACTTTTGATACCCCGTATCTCAGAAACTGTTCAATTTAAGAGCTTGGGCACATTGGAACTTTTCATCAAGACATCATGAACTACATCATATCAAAAGTTCAGCTAATTTAACCGAGGGCCATTTTCCACAATATCTGTGCGGGGTCCTTTCTGCAGTCAGGCGACTAGTAATTTAATTTGCAAAATTTACGAACGAATTCACGCACGATTTATTCGAATTTCACCGACTGGCTGTGAAAGCGCCGCCGATCGTCAACGCAGAAATTGATTCCGCGGCTTCCAAGGCGTCGGGATGCTCGCGTGAGAGCGTCTCAATCTAATAAATTCATGAAAGAACGTCGTCCGCGTTCTCACAGGCCTCCGCGGAATATCGAAGCAATTCCTATCGTTTCCGTGTGATCTCTCGACCGCAAATCAGTACACTAGAAATACTTTTGTTTGTCCCGTTCAGCCCGCAGATGTTTTTCTCTCATTATCGACTTCCGTAAAATTATCGATTTTAATTTTTCCGTCTGCCCCGTGAAAGCGATCGCTAATGCCGTCGATCGTCGACCGTTTTTACGCCACGTTTCTTCGCCCGAAAATTATTACGAAACCCGTTTTATACTACGAATCTGGGGCGTGAAAAACAAAACGTGAAAAAAATATCGTTAGAACATTCTCGATCTTTCTTCGTACGTGCTGGTTCAGTGGGAATTCGCAAACTGTGATACGAAGAAAGTATTGGAAATAAACAGCTGTTGAAGAATTCATTTCTTCTGGTCTCTCTAAAAATCAGCTTACTTTTTACTACTTTCTTAATAATATAACTTTAACGTCACCGAATCTTATTCTTATTATTCCTATTTTCTATTATTTTCTTCATTATTTATATACATTATAGAATGAAAAATGTTACGCAGCAGTGAAACTGTTATAATAAATACATTTCTTTTTTTCTGCAATTAAATAATTCAATGTTTATTTAACAGAAAATAATATAAAAATTATTATGCAAAATTAATATTCACAGTTTTGATAATCGTCCGTAAACTTCTTTTCAAGGATTTATGCATTTTTAAGGTGAAGTATAATTTTTCGCGTCTAAATCGTCGTTTTCGTATAGTCTGTGCAATTGTATATGCGTCCATGAGACTCAAATGGTTAAAACAAAATTTTAGATCGGGAAAAAAGAAATTTTTCATTTCAATGGCTGTAGTGATATATTGTGGTCGTTGGAAAAGTGATATTTCGAACTAAAAGAAATTCTTTTTCAGTTTTCTGGTTGGTCGATTCAGTTGTGAGTTACAGGGAGTAAAAGATGGAAGTTAACAAAAAAAGAATATTCGGTATGTTTTACAATCTTGATAAAGGTGAAAATGCAAGCGAGGTGGCTGAAATTGTGAATGGTGTTTATGATTCCGACATTGTCACGACCATTTAGGCGCAATCCGTTCCAGTATTTTCGATGTTAAAGATGCACCTTGCACAGGTGGGCCCGTCGTCGAAAATGTCGATAAAATCATGGAAATGATCGAGGTAAACCGACGTGTTTGCAGTCGTAGCACCGCCCAGGAGCTAAAGATCGGGCACAAAACAGTTTCGAACCATTTGCATAAAGCTGGATTCAAAAAGAAGCTCGACGTTTGGGTGCCACACGAATTGATGGAGCGAATTTTATTGGAAATAGGTGGTGGAATAAAAAACAATCTGTTCTAAGTTCCTTTTAACTAAGCTTTAATATTATTTGAAACACTTGGAAGGCACGTCTGCACAGTTTGAAAGAAACAACCAGAATAAGAAGATCAGTGACGAAAAATTCGTCTCGTACCCTCAGACCCAATCGGTCCTATTCTTTGTCTAAACAAGCCAAGGAAGGGACCCAACTGCACCCTCTTGACTTGTATTTCGAAACGCGAAACACAACACACGCGTCGATGGTTTTTGTCATGAAAAGAAAACTTTCTCTTTTGGAAGAGACAAACCAACAAATTTCCATCTGCGAAGTCTTGGGCCAAATGGAACGAAATCGAATGGCAACAAATTATAAAACAAAACGGTATAGTCCGGGCCACGATATAGCAAGGTCGTAAACTAAACTCTTGAGCGTTGGGACCAAATACTGCTGCGGCACTTGGGGCCGTACATGACATCTTGCTTGAGGGTGCCTTTCTGAATGTGTTTCTGTGTCCGTAACTGCACTATGCATGTATTATAAGCAGGTAAATTAAGATATTAAAGACTTGCGTAAGACCTTTACCTGTTACAATACCTTTAAAAATGGCGACACTGAATAAAACATTTCTTCGTACGGCCCTGACTATGGTTTAAGACCCTTAGCTGTATTTCCGTCAATTCACTTGTTTCGAGAGCTGAAACGTGTAAACTTTGACACCTACTCGAATTTACGACCTTGCTATATCGTAGCCCGGACTGTACATATGTCGGAGAAACCGTTCCATTGGTCATTTCTCTAGGGCGACCAAGCCTCTGTCTCGTTATTCTATGCATTTCTTTTTTTCCTTAAATCTTTGAACTAAATAAACTAATAATTGTTAACTATCACACAAACACTTTAACAACACGAAAGAATGTACAACGTCAACCGATGAGTCCTTTGCAGGAATTCTGTTTCTAATTTTCCCGCACGTCCTTTCAGTCTGGAAACCCTTTTAATTCTGTTCTTTTCTTTTTCGAATACTTCTTTTTTTAAACGTTCCGGTAACCAGACAACCAACTCGACTACCTTCAAAGGCCACATCCAAACGTCAACGCCAACCAGACGCGTGTTTGCGTTACCGATGACATTCTTCGCATCGATTGAATTTAAATATCGATTAGACCAATATAACTTTATTAACACAACGTGAAGTACATTCAATTTAAGAACAAAAACTTTTTAACGGATTCCGACATATATATTTTCTTGTTTAAAAAAGAAGATAATATATTACATACATCAATAACAAATTTTAATAAAACAAATTGCCATAGAACCATTACAATATCCAGACATTTCTTATATTTTCAATCGGTTTATAAGTTTTTTATTTAGTGCCCAGTGAATTCTTTATACGTCGAGGGTTGATCGGTTGTCTTAATTACTAAACTAGTTGTGATTACAACTAGTCTACGAAATTCCAACCGTGAATTGTGAGTACAGAATTCAGGTTAATGTAAACAGTGAAATTAACCACGAAAATCAACAATCCCTAAAAATAAAGAAATCCCACACCAGCGCCATATCGTCCATAACGTTTTCAACCCAAGACACAAACTATTGTCATTTATGGTAAAGAATAGCTATTAAAGAATATACCAACAAGGTAGCTACTTTAATCAATACCAATAATAATAGATTTATTTCTTAAACATATAATAATTATATTTACGTGTTCGTGATTAGCAAAGAAACTGCTCAAAATTTATCAACGTACCATAAAATTATACAAATTAGTGATTAGTGATTAGGATTAGAAAATCAATCGATTGAATTTAAATATCGATTAGAACCAATATAACTTTATTAACACAACGAGAAGTAACATTCAATTTGAAAACCAAAATTTTTTAATGGATTCCGACACATATTTCACCCAAGTCGGACAATAAAGTCTTGAAATAAACGCGAAAATAATGGATTTCTTTTTCCCCAACCTAATATATGCATTGTAAAAGACGCGTTGCCAACTAGTAGAAGAAAAGACGGGATTATTTCATGGTCAAGCCAATAGTATGCCGTTCAAAGTGGTGCAATTGGTTCGTTGCAACTCCCTCTGAGCGCTTCACCGTGCTATAGTAAGGGTTGGAGTCGCTTGTGAACGGAGCATAGCACGCGTAGCCGCGCTTGGCATGAATGAAATCGCGCGTGCCGGTTCCACGGGTTGCGTGTGCTCCTCGGGAGTCACGTGGGGTGGAGTGGGGGAGGGGGGCGGCGGTGGGGGCCGAAACGGAACGTGTGGACGAGGCCTAAGCGTGGGTGGCTGCTGGGGGGAGCACCGATCCGACGCGATTCATCGTCCGGGGCGGACGGAAGCGTCGCGTGCGCGTGTGAACGAGCCAAAAGGGTAAACGACGCGTATCGTCCGCAGTCTGGCGTAGGCGGAGTCGATCGTGACGAAACACCGAACCTTTGCACATGCGCCTTATCGTCGAGCCCACCCACAACGCGCGTCGCGACGACGTCCCCAGTCACCGAACCAAAACCGTTTCGGACTTCTGCCAAATTTATTGAACTTCTTGACGGGACCGGACGAGATTCCGCTTTTAGACGACACCGTTCGACACGTCACGACGAAAATTCGCTAAGCAAAAGTCTCTGTCGATCGAAATTTCGTTTATGGTACAATTATATGCACGCAAAATGTTCACCCATCGAAGCGGAAAAGATTTTCAACTGTCTGATGTCTTTGCTTTTATTTCTGACTTTGTGCCAGGACTATAAATGCGCGGGTTAGATAACTGAAACGATTATCGGTGGATTTAGGGAACTCGATTTCATGGGCTTAGTAACAATGGCTTTATGCAAGTTGGAGGTATCATTTGGTACCGATTTGTGTTCAATTTTAATGTGGACTGCCTATTGGAACTATTGTAATTTCATGAAATGAATTTTAATCCCTCGGGAATTACGCAACTTTCAATCTCAAGCGTTACGCGTACAAGCTTGTCTAGATTTTACTAATTTTTGATGATCTAGTTTCTTGAAATTTGATTCATAAATATAAAAACACACGGATGATTGTCTATAATTAACGTGGATTTGTGGTTTAATGCATAGTACAGTTTATTCGTAATAAACATGATGTCTCTCAGGAATTACGCAACTTTCAATCTCAAGCGTTACACGTACAAGCTTGTCTAAATTTTAGTGATTTTTGAAGATCTAATTTCCTAAAATTTGATTCATAAATATAAAAATACACGAATGAGTGTCTATAATTAACGTGGATTTGTGGTTTAATGTATAGTACAGTTAATTCGTGATAAACATGTTGATAAAAACAAAACAAAAATTCCAGTAATGTATTCTATGAAATCCTGTTGGTAAATAAAAAATATACCCAAAGATTCTATCTTTACGAACGAAACGTAAAGTTTGTTTACCAGTGAATCAAACATTTTTATTCGTTGTTCGTGAATGAAAAACGCAACGATCCAGCGTTGAGTTGCCCGGAATCTTCTGCGAGATCAAGCCATTGGATTCGAGGAGTCGGTTTTGGTTGCCCGAAATCCCGCAAAACTCTACGGGCCATTTACCACCAAGTTTCGCATAGTTTCGACCAAGTTGCCACGCCACGTGCACGGATTTAGCGGCCGTGACTTTAAACTGCCAGTTTGGGACCCAAGTTTCGAAAGTCCGTTTCCGTGTTCTGCCACTGTAAACGACTATCGAGCACTTTGCGCTACGCGTTGCAACGTAGGTCAACTGCCATTTACTAGTACGCAACCTCGTACACGAATCCTTGAAACTTGTCTATTCTAACTGGGAAGACTACACTGACGATATTTCACACATTGACTGCTATATCACCCGTGTATGGGTGACACGACTTTTCACCAAGGAGTTAAAAAAAGTAATTCTCAAGATTAGACGTTAAAAAAAATAAAGCTAGGTAGGTCCCTTGAATTTTAACGAGCCTGCAAAAATAAATTCCATGACAAATTCTTCCAATTGTCTAAAAACAAAATTTAATTTTCCTTTTAATTCGAGGGGTTTGGTCTGGCAGTCAACGTGTTAAATCAGTGCTTTTTAACCTTTCTATTTCCACAGACTCCTTCGACAACGTTCTTAAAAAAATGATCAACCCCTTGACGTACAATTTAATTTTAAATCATTTTTCTAATTGTACTATTTAATTTTGTTTAAAATCGACGCTTCGCGAGCATTTGATGAAAGTTAAAATATTTGATAAACGAATCGTTGAACTGATTCGCTAAATGTGTGCACATATTCCACGATATAAAAGCTAAAAATGCGTGGCAAAAGATTTTCAATATCTCGGTTTTTGTACTTTATTAGGGCCTCTGAATGTTAAAGTTCGTACAAGAAATGGCCACGAAAAGGAGTAGATTTGTTTTGCAAATACCTCGTGAATGTAAAAATGTGTGGATTTTAATATATATGTACATAGAAGAATAATACCTTGATGAAGTGAAACTTGACGAGGGGTTATACTGGACAATAATCAGGACAGTTAAGGGTGGATTCTTGTGTAGCAGGTTAAAAAATCAATTTCTCGTTTCTTTTTCACACATACACAATTCTTAATATTCTCGTTGAAATATCGCCAAATTAATCTGGGTTCTTCGTTCTTTACACAATTCTACGTTGATTTGGTTTTTAAAGTAAAACTTTATACAGAAACATTTAAGTAGAAAAACTTTAAACATATTTGTCCTTACGAGACTCATTAAATATACAAAAATTCAGTAACGACGATCATGTGTACGAATAGCTTTTTTAATACAAGGGTTAAGAGGTCGAGTACTTGGTACAACTTCGTATTGAAATTAGTTCAAAATTAATTGGACATCTAGGAAACCTTCCTCGTAAAATATTATCCAATTAATGAAATTATGTTTTGGTTATTTATTAACTCATTTATTTTATCGACACGATTATATTTTCATTACTTTTTCTTTCGATGGAGTCTATCGATTCGACTTCTTAGAGGTTCGTGCGTGCCGAAAGCGGTCTCTAATGGCGGCGTCTATCGTTTTTGCCACGACTATTTCGCATCGTTGCGAACGGAACAGTTCCCGTCTCGGTGTCGAAGCCACAGGCTTGCACGATCGATAAAATCATCGACCAGAAAGAGTCCACAATAAAGACTTAACGCGTTAACTGCCACGCCAGTTTTTCACGTTCAAAGATGCCCTCAATATTTGTTCAAATTATAGCAACATAAAAATATTCGATAAATTCAATGGTGAGTTTGTTATTTTACAATATTTTAAATGAAAGTAGCGTTATTTATAATTTTACACGCATTAGGATTCTTCCATTATAAACAATATTGCAAGACGTAAGTTCAAAGTGCCGGTCACGGAATTATTTCTCTTTCGGGGATAGCTTTCGTGAAAATGCAACGAGGAAATGTTTTTCTTGGATTAGGTGTGACAATATTGAATGTTTTAATTTTGTGTTTCATTTAATGGAATTGATAGTATTAAGTCGTCCCATATGTTCCTGTCGAGTTTTGTGTTACAGCTTAACACTAGAACTACCAACAATTATAGTGAATTTATTTGTACCAAAGAAATTAAAACGATAGATACATGACAAAACATACGATGCAATGGAAATAAATGTATATTCATTCTCTTATAGAAAATTACAATAAACTTTCAAAAATTCAGTCGACTAAATTTTTTACAAGTCCTATTAGAAATTACGAATGGGTCATTTTGATTGCTTTGGTAGTTCTAGTGTTAAATGCAATATTTTAAACATATAATTTTATGAAAAACAGTAAACCTCTTCTGGTTCAACTTCCTCCCCTTCGTTTGGCAAAGCTAATTGTATCGTCGTTGCAAAACTTCTTTGAATTTTTATTAAGATGTTTCATTATAACGTTGTCATTTTCAAATTGTTTACTTCTTAATAAGCCTGAAGATTGTTGCGTTTTATTTCTTATAAGATTCGGTTTTATTATATGCTAACAAAAATAGTAAGATAATAAGTCAGTGTGGATTTCAAACTTCGAGCCTTGACACACTATATATTTCTTTCAAATTTTTATAAATCGTTGGTTTTAGTATGTTTAAACTTTTAGAAGTTCCCTAAATTGACAAATATTGCTTGTCTTCTATTTACAAATCTTATCCTCGTCAATTGCAAAATATCGAATGGGATGACCTAATATTTTTCTAGGACTAGGCACGCGCGTGGATACAGGAATACAGGAAATTTTCGTTTTAACATCACATTTAATCAAAACATTTAATGTTTTAATTTTATATCTCATTCTATGGAATTGATAGTAAATACTCTAATGCGTGAATATCGTAACTTTGTAATATGTATAAATAACAGATTGGGGTTAATAATTCCGTTTTTATATAAGATACAAAGACGAGATATATTTTATTTGGCCATTTCGGTAGTTCCAGTGTTAATCGACAATACACAGTATGTCGGATAAATAACGGAACTTTTTAAATTAAAAGAAGAAAATTATTTTTTTTTATTCAAAATACATCCCTTCTGTATCAATACACCGCTGGGCACGTTCGACTAGTGCCAGCATAGATTTTTTTATATTATTTTGCGGAATCGCCTCAATTACTCTTGTCACCGCGCCTTGGACTTGTGTAACACTGGCATAAAACGTTCCTTTCATGGCCAGTTTCAGTTTTGGGAATAAGAAATAATCACATGGAGATAAGTCCGGCGAATACGGAGGATGTTGGAGCACAGAGACCTGTTTTTTCACCAAAAATTCGCGAACAGCGACAGTCCTGTGCGATGGTGCATTATCGTGCAACAAAAACCAACTTCCTGGCGCTCGATATTCGGGCCTCACTCGAACGATTTTTTTCCACAAACGCTCCATAACACCCAGATAATATTCACCATTGACATTTTCACCCTGTAGAACGAATTCCCGAAGTATAATACCTTTATAATCTTAAAAACAGATCAACATTGTCTTCTCTCGTGACTTTTAGAATCGCAATTTTTTCGATTTCGGAGAGTCTGGGGACTTTCACGTTGCACTTTGGTGCTTTGTTTGTGGATCGTACTTGAAGCACCAAGTCCTGTCTCCAGTCACAATCGATTCCAGGAATGTGCAGTTCCGTCTGGCTGTTTTAATAAGATCCTTGCAATGTTCAACGCGAGCAATCTGTTGACCCTCATTTAATGCGTGAGGAACAAATCGAGCACAGACTTTCCGTCTGTTTAAGTCCTTTGTAAAAATTTCGTGAATCATGTCTTTAGTCGTATTTAATACCTCTGACATCCATCTCACACTTGAAGTCGCATCGTAGGTGATCATTTCACGCACTTTGGGTCATCTTCCAAAGCATCACGACCGTCCTGGAATCGTTTATACCATTGGAACACACGTGTACGGGATAAACAATCATCACCATAAACTTTTTTCATCAATTCAAATGTTACTGTAAAAGTTTTCCCGAGCTTGAAACAAAATTTAATATTTGCTCTTTGTTCCATTGTGTTTCTGCGACCAAGTGACAAAAGGTACTGCCACTTTAACCATTATAACTTGACAATCCGTTAGTCGATTCCAATAATGATGCTTTTGTTTTGTACAGGAAATATACAGCTTTCAGGTTACATATTGTTTCAATATATGGCATTAGCAGTTTTCATTACATTTAAAAAGTTCCGTTATTTTTTCGACATACTCCGTATTTAGCGATAGTTTTGTCGATCCTATTCGAAAGGTTCGCCAGCGAGACTTTTATCGGGGATCCCGATCGAGTGAGTTCATAGTAAGTTGTGTGTACTGTGCACCACGCAACCGCGGGAGTTTCGAAAAACACGAGCGAACAGAAAAGAAGAAGGGGACAGAAAGCCAAGAAAAGAAAGCGAAATTCGAAGTGGACCCCCTGCAACCCCTGTGAAATCGACTGGAATGGATTCTCACACACGGTTGGAGCTCTGTACCACCTTATGGGGGCAACCGAGGACCCCGACTCCCTACGGGGACCCATAAGGTGTGCCTGTAACCCGTGCCCGTTTTGGAAACGCGCGAGGCGCCCACCCATAGCGATTATTTATCTCATTGCCGTCGTGACGTTAGGTGGTCTTGATTTTCTACCCTGCCATTCACACGCGACCTCCCATGCATTTGGTCGGAATTAGCTACTCTTCGACCTCCTGTTCCCTGCGATTTACGCCATTTGCGCAACAACGTCATCGAGGCGACCGTGACTTCTTTGGGAACTGTTTAAAAATATAAACACACTTTGGTAACGGTGGACAAAATATAGGCTAAGTGACTCAATAATGGGGTTTTGCATGAAGTTGGGAACAAAAATAGATACATTCGATCGTTAAAAATACATCCGTAAGAAAATTTTTAGATTTCTGGCGCAACAGGGATGATCCCAATCATTTTTAAACAATTCAAACTCAATATCCTATATAGTAATTTACATATTTCGTATTGATCATCATTGCGTTCGATATGAATAATTGTTTAAATCAAACCTTTAAGTTGGCCAATATCGTTGGTAGATCTGTCGATCTTCTTCGATACTTCGTATTATTCTTTAACACTAGAACTACCAAATCAGTCAAAATGACCCATTCGTAATTTCTAATAAGACTTGTAAAACATTTATTCGACTGAATTTTTGAAAGTTTACTGTAATTTTCTATAAGAGAATGAATATACATTTATTTCCATTGCATCGTATATTTTTTCATGTATCTATCGTTTTAATTTCTTTGGTACAAATAAATTCACTATAATTGTCGGTAGTTCTAGTGTTAAGAGATCTCTGTATCGACTGATTTGTCCCAATAACTCTTTCGTATAACGATTCACAATAATCTAGAGTCTGTTCTGGGAATTAGTAGTTGTTATTTCTGATTGGCTCCAAAATCTAGAATTTTTCCATTTCATTTCCTACATTTTCTGTTCTCAAGAGTTTCTTCCAAGGTTTTAATCGATTATTATTAGCGAAAATGATGTTATGTATCCCTTATATTATAATTATGTTTTTATGTTTGCATTACTGTACTATTTTTTTTCTTACTTTTATTATTACTATCATAAAATGTATATTATTTATTTGTATTCTTTCTCTAATTCGTATCCGCGAGAGCAAATGTGGTCTTCTTTGGTGTAATTTGCATTGGAAAAAACTGAGCAATGCGATTGAAATAATTTCGCAATTATAAATTGGAAAATATACAAATTTTATTTTTGTTCAAAACAGTTGAAAAATAGGGATAACACAACGAACAATATCGAGGAAAAAAGTAACGAACATTAGCGAGAGACCACTATACTAACTTACCAATACTCACTTGTATATGTTGCATCTAGACTAGAGAATAGGTAAATAATTTTTATATTTCTATTCTACCAATATTTAACATAATATATCGATTTTCATGCTGGTAGTTACAATTAAAACAAGCAGAATATATCGAATCGTTAAATAAGGAGCATTATCGGTCACAATTTCAAAAAAATTTTATTGTAATTAAGTTTATATAAAACAAATATTGACTTTTTTGCGTGTGTTTTACGCAACCTAAAATTTTATTTAATTTACTGAGTATGTACTACTAAAGGTTTTTTACTACAAAAAAAACATTACACTATATGCCTTTATACGAGTTTCAATAATTTAGTAAAAGTTTCATGTTGTATTGAAAAAATAGCGGCTGAACCGCTAGGTGTAAGGTTTTAAGTGACAGCCACTGTATTTCTTCAAAACGATCGAAACTCGCAAGCATTTCGTCCCCACGCGAAAAGATCCCAAACTCGAAAGCTATCCAGAAAACAGAGGAGTGTCGAACCGATCGAAAAGGATGATTTTTTCAGCGTAAAACGCGAAAATTAGTCCAGTGGCGTCGCGGAAGGATCGAGTTCCGGTAGCCGGTTCCCGCGACCGCAACTACGGTCGCTCACCTTCGCGGCGTAAGGGCACATAGAGGTGGATTAGGTGGAGAAGTTGGGATGAAAGGTTAAATAGGTGCCAGTGGGTAGCCGGAAGGTGGGTGTACTCGTTAGTGTGTGATCCCGCCTACCGTCCAATGCGGTGGCTGGTTTCCCAGGGGACTCCCTAGCCTCTCTCAGCCGGCTTTTGTGGTCCCTTCTCCTTCCACGCGTACTCGTACGGCACTCTTTTGCTTTCAGGAGGAGGACTTGGTGTGTCGGTTTGCATCGTGCGCGATAATAGTCACCGTGGGTACCCGGTTAGCGCGCGTTACACAGCGCAGAGTGTTCCTCCGCTGACCGTACTCGGCTTGCTCGCGTGCGCGATCCGACGACCGAGATCAGTCCTTGCGATCGAACGATCGAGGCCGCATCGATCGTCTCGCGAAGGACCCGTCCTCCACTTCCGCTTCGATTTAACGCCGCGTCGAACACGCGAATCGACAACTTCGATCGTTGACGGTTTCTTGTGTACGTTACGAGTGAAAGAAACTTTGTGCGACGAACGATCACCACTGATCAACGGGCAAGAAATCTTTTAATATCGAGATCGAGCGAATAATGTCGACGTCGAACGGCGCCGATTGACCGGAACAGTTTTACGTGGGAGACCAAGTGCCTCGATTCAGCCGTACAATCGCGATCCAACGATTCGGGAGATCGATATTTCGAGTGACAGGCGATGGTGAATCACGGTGGACGTTCGTACACGAGCAGTGATTGAACGTTCGGGGAGTCAAAATGTTGTTCAAGGGGAACAGTTCGCGACTGGAATTGTTGATAGGAAAGATCCAGGCCCATAAGGAACCCTCTCAGGAGGAGCAACCGAAATCCAAAGGTACGAAAATTACGAAAATCTGATTCTTGGATCGTCTCTTGTTTGATCATTTTAAATCTGACCGTTAGAAAATCGAGTTTAGCACTAGTTGAACAGTAAAACACGACTCGAATCGACAAATTTGATAAATGTCAACTTGGTGTATACAACAGTTTTTTCCTTGCTTCTAATCAGAGGACGTATCGTCACAGTTTTTAATGATTTAATTTCGAAATGCTCTATATATTTTGATTCTGTTTAACGCACTGACTGTCACAGTCATTCGTATGTGGGTGACTTTTCATTAAGGAGCTGAAAAAGTTAATTTTCAAATAAATAAATCTAGACAGGACTCTTAAATTTTGAAAAGAGTATACGAATAAATTATATGGCAAATTGTGTTAGTTTGCAATTGTCTTAAAACGAAGTTTCGTTTTCCTGGGCAATTTAAGGGGTTTGGTCTGGCAATTAACGCGTCACCGCTACGTTCGCCGTCAATCAGTTTCTACGACTCGGACTTCAAGTATTATAGTCCTCGACTCGCCAGTAACGGGACTAATTTGAGCTTAATTAGATAGAAAGCGACAAAAATGGAAATTTTCAACAACGAAAGTGGTAAATGAGTTATTTATCTGATATAGAACTCTTTATTTAACATAAGTGAATTGCAAGATTCATGCGTCTCCTTTTCAATTCCAATCTGATCTGATAATTGATCGTTAACTCGTTCGCTGCTGAGGGCCACTTACAATGACGCGTCGCCATTGGCTGTGTAATAAAATTTTCACTCGACGGTCGTGTCTGCACCACAAATCCGATCAGGGGAGGAAGTAATCTCGTATAAATGTGTTACAATCGTTTAAAAAATCATGTAACAGTCCATTATCGACATTCTGAATCCAGTCAAAAATCGCTTCTCTACTCGATCAGTAGTTATGATGATTTATACCAATCTTTCGATCAATATTTTGTAATCATTTACCCCGTCGATCTTTCTTTTCGAAATTTCAGAACCATTCGAAGATGTCTTCGTCTTTGATTAACCCTTTATTGTAGAAATTTTATTTTATCTCAGAAATGACTCGAGTCTGACGGTTGAGAGTCAACTAGGGGTTGAAACGATCGATTATCAATTTTCTGGGCCCATTCAAAATTCACCTCGACTATTTTTAATCCTGAAATTACGATTTTGAGTAATTCTTAACTATTACATTTGCAGTCTAAAATTCAAAAAAATTTAATTTGCACAGCAATAGTTCGGTATGATCGAGAAATGATCCAAGTTCGAGAGTCAACTAGGGGTTGCAACGATCGATATCAATTTTCTGAGACCGTTCAAAGATGCCTCAACTATTTTTAATCCTGAAATTACAAATTTGAATCATTCTTAACTATTACATTTGCAATGTAAGATTCGAAATTCAATTTGCACAGCAATACTTCGGTATGATCGAGAAATGATCCAAGTTCGAGAGTCAACTAGGGGTTGCAACGATCGATATCAATTTTCTGAGACCGTTCAAAGATGCCTCAACTATTTTTAATCCTGAAATTACAAATCTGAATTCTTGACTACCAAAACTCGTGACCCAAGATTCGAAAATCAATTCGTATCGTAATGCTCCGATATGATTGAGAAACGATCAAAGTTCGAGAGTCGATTAGGGGGTTGAAGCGACGACGGTGTAAAAATTTTTGAAGGGGACGTACCGCGTCTGCGCCAATGGCGGTTTTGAAATCCGCGCAAACCACCGGCGAGTGTCGGAGTTCGCGTCCGTACATAAGTCACAATTAACGAAGGCGTTAAGTCGGCCCCCTATTAATAAGCGACGTCGAAGCGTCCTATAAATAGCCACGGGCACGAGGTGACAACATTACGCAGCCACATGCGAGAAGGGAGTCTGTATGGGCGAACGCACACGTCCAAAAGATAAAAACACAATGCAATAGCGGCTGGCATCGGCAGGTCGCAGAAAAGAGCTGCCAGTGTTAAGTGCGACTATTTTCGCGTTGATGACACATCGTCGCTGATTGGACGGAATCGAGACTCTAAATAAAACCCCTTCGAATCCCCCAACAGGCCTTTACGTCCTTGTCTATCGCTCCTACAATCTTGCCCCCTTTTTCCCCCCGAAGGACTCGAAACCGTTCGAGATCGTCTCCCTCCTCTTACATATTTTAAACCATAAACGTCACTTTTCACCCCTTCGTCATATCGATCACATTCTCTATCTTCAATCTCTTCATCATTTCTAGTAATCTTACTCGATGTAATGTATCAATTATGCACAAATAAAATATATTTAATAAAATAGCCCAACTTTCGAATACTTTGCACATAGTATTTCATATAATACGATAGTTTCTACGGACATAAAATGGTCGATTGTCACTGTCACGGATACGTGACATTGGCCTGTGTGGAGAATCGATGCGTCAGAAATATGCAACGCGTGTTAAAGAACGCGTTAATCCCTTGTTTTCAGAGGGTTGCAGAGGATCGAGGTCTCACTTATTTTGGAACGTGATCTTTGAACGTTCTCGTTTCTTCTAACAATGTTGTCACCTTCTCTTTGAGACTTGGAACGTATCCTGAACCATATTTCTCGCGATAAAGACCAGATATTGTCACGCGGCTGTTGAACGTGCCACACTTTGTCTCGTAAACATCCTCGTTGAAAGTGTAGTTTACACGTTTTCGAAATAAGTAACTTTAATCTTCAAAAATACACAATAAAAATAGAGGAACGAAGTTGCAACTATATAATAAAATAAAAATAAATACAAAAGAACACGTAGAAAACGCAAGATAAAAGGTAAATAAACAATTCTCATACTTGGTATTTGTATTTCTTGCAAAACGAATATTTTAACAGCATTTGCATTGTCCTAATTATGATCTAACTGGTCATTTATCGCTAATTTTACACTCTTCCGGGGGTGGTTGTTGCCTTGATCGCTCGTCTCGTTTCTAAATTCTAATAATTTCGATCGATAATTTTTATTTCGTCAATCGCGGACCAAAACTTCTTGAAACACCATTATTTTTCTTTCATCAGTCATAGTGTAAACAAACCATACAATTTTAGCGAGACAAACATATATTTGAAGATATAAACAGTGGTAGCATAGATACTTATTATGTGTAATTCAGAATTTTTCTTCTCTTCACATTAGACAAGAGTTTAGGGGGTTGAAACGAGGATTTAAGGGTACCTCATTTACTCTTCGATCCTCGAACAACAAATCTAGGTAATTTTTTATCCCACAAAACGTAATTGAAATTAAAAATTTCGTTCGAGAATATAGAGTTTAAGCTCGGGTCAGAAATGACCCAACGGGTTAGATTTGTTTAGAGTAAATTTACGTTTCGTTTCGTGGGAAGGTTGGGGCGTTTTTCCATGAACGGGACACACTGTCTGTCTTGCTCCAACTTGTTGGCGATCGTAGACAAATTCCCGATGACACGAGGGGATCGCGGCTGGGTGCTTTCGGTAGCTCGGTTTATATTTATTGCATGCTCACCCGATCCGCCGTGTCTCTTTCTGCAAGAAAAGGCGTGCGTGAGTCATGCGAGATGCCAATTGGGCGAGTGCCCCGATACGTGCACGATGCGAGTTGCACAATTGAAGGAACACCTGATCGAGCCAGGCATCTTAGGGTTGCCGTCGATGAAACGCCTCGAGAAAGCTTCCAAGTTCCTTCGACTTTGATTTAAAGTAAATGTACCGATAACTGATCAAAAGGAGTAATGTCCCGAAACCTGGCCGTCGATGCAAATATTAATTATTATTAGTGGACGTCTATGCATTTATGGGAAATTTTAATTCCTACAAAACTACAGAATGCATTTAATATCAAAAATATTAGAAATACGTAAGATACGGATTATTATATTTAGGGGTTGAGACAGCCCTCTGCAAAGCCCACGTTTCATTGATTCTATCAATAAAAATATAAATTTGCATAAAGGTTCGCAGTCTAGTGATGAGTCAAAAGTGACTCCGGCACAGTACTCGAAGAACTCAATATGCAATTACGATCCAAATTATATCGTGTTTGGTCTTATTTTAATCAGAAAAACCTCACAGATATATTAGTAAAAATCCCATTGACAAGATATAAAGAATAAATATGTTTCACATTGTGATACAATAAGGTCTGACGCTGATTGTTTTAAATTTGCATTTTCCAAGAAGGACGAGCAAAATGTCCGGTAACTTATGGACGCTGACGTATGTGACCCGAGAAAAGAAAGGTTATGGTTATTAGAGATAATGAAATCGCTTCGAAAAATTGTATCTGTACCTTAATCTGCGTTTTCCAAAACGAACGAACAAAATGTCCGGGTGATTTATGGACGCTAGCGTACGCCGCCGCGCGTGCACGCGGAAAACTAGAAAAGTGGCGGACACGTGGGTGGAGGATGCGAGCCATTTAAGCGGATCCACGTCGAGTCCATGATCCGATCTCGTTGGGTGTCTCTCCTCTCCGTTCCGAGCCGCGCGGATTCCGCAAAATCTCTTAAATTCAGTGGTGGGTGTCGAATCCAGAGCGTGGACCGGGGCAAATGAGGAAACGGCCAACTAGCCGAGTCATTTCCACCGTTTACCAGGGCCACTTTGCTCTATCCAAGCCGGTGGGAGTCTTCATTCTTGGCAATTATTAATTATTCGACTCGCCTCGTCCGGATGTCTCCTTCGTCACCGGTTTCTTCTATCGCGTCTTCTTTCTTCTACCGTTCTCGCTCCAAAGTATCCTTTTGTCTAGATTATCTTTGCCTAGCCAACAATTTTATCATCGATAATCGTTTCACAGACAATCATTTCCACAAGAATTTCACCAATTTTTACTTATCGACATGTAGCGTAATAAAAAAAATTGTTATTATTGTACGTATACGTAAAATAAATGTGCTGAACAAACTATTAGTACCGATTTACTTATTATGCTTTGTTTAATAGATCGACTGTCACACGTCATATCCCTCAAATTGTCCACGAAAACGACACTTTGTTTTTAGACAATTGGAAACTATCCACAATTTGTCACTGAACTCATTTTTACAGCCTCGTTAAAATTCGGGAGTCCTGTCTAGATTTATTTTCTTCAACATTTCAATTTGATATTGTACATTATTTCTTATGATAGTTCATTTATTTCCAAGTAAATTAACATATACGTTGAGACTTGGTCGTTTGCATGAAAGTTGACAAATCCTAAAGAAATACAGTTACGTTATTTTATCATTAAAAATACGAAATTCACGATAAAAATATATGAATAGCCATTCACTCAAACCAGAAATATGTATATGTATACATAGAATCGTAAAATAAAATTAAAAAAAAAACTTTCCTTTGTTTTCGTTATACAGTAATGCCCCCTATAACACGGTAGATTGGTACAAGAATGCTCGTACGACGCGCTCGTGTGACTCCGTATAACGCGTTATGTACAAATGATTTACGTTTAACTTTTCTCGTTAAAGGGGTTTTATGCTTTTTATTAAAATCAAACTAAGAATATTTTATTTAAAAAACTTATACACGCGTAACTAAAAAACAGTTAATTTCAAATAAATTACATAATTCCAAAAACAGTTTTATTACATGTTTATTCGCTGTCGGAGCTATGTGAAATACAAATCATAAATTTCACACTACAGAAATATAACGTGGGAAATCCCCGCGTTATATGGGGGAAAACACGTGTTATAAGAGGGACATGAAATCGCGTAATATGAAAACGCGTTATAAGAGTACCGTGTTATAGGGGGGATTACTGTAATAGAAATACTTCGTGGTCGGAAATAGGTTACATCATGAACGAGTGTGTATTAATTATAGGACAATTGTCAGAATACAAGTACAATATTGAACTAATTGTTTTAATATTATTAATTTCTATTAACGATTACCACCTACTTCAACGATAGTGGAAACGTAAAATTAGCATCGAATTGAATTTTTAATTTCCGAGAATATTTAGCAGATAGAAATAAAGTATTAATCGATAGGTGGTAAAAAGGTCATAGAAAGCAATACTGGATACATCGATGGTCTGAAATAAACGTATTAATTTCAGAAAACGTTACTCACGCGATGACCTACTAAAAGAAAACCTAAAACCCTTCGTTGCCAAAATGGACTCTTCGACTACCCTCGAACCAAAGACCACTGTTCTTAAAGTTGCCAGGATCGGTTCTTATCCTACAAACAGAACGACACCGTATCTCCTCGACAACGACGCGTTCTCGGTGCCCCAGAAATTCCATAGGTCCATTAAACTCACCCCCAATTCGACCATCGATTCCCTAAAATCGTCTCGAACCGAAGCAAACGTAATCGACGAAGTACCAATATGTAGCTAAGGACCACTCTACCGAACATGTCTTCCGTATTGTCTATCCTAGAAATGGCATCGTTTCGCGTTACGGTGCAAAAATGCAGGCGTACGTTAACGTGATGCGGAGCCGGATAGCAGGGTTGAAATGCAAGGATAAAACGATAGCAAAACTCGATCCAACGATTCCCCGGGAATGTCTTCTTTTCTCTAGCCACGGAAGACCAGTCCTCGAGGATCTCTCGTGGCACGGGTTAATGGTACCAGTTTCACCGCATACGCACTCGTTACGAAAACAATATAAAGGGACATATAACGGGCAAGGTGAGGTCAGCAGGCCTCGTAATGTTCGTACATGTACGCATCGAGTTCGTAAGGTCATTTATGGAACTGGTCTCTCTCTCTTACGACATTTATAAACCTGTTCCGAAAAAGATCGCCGGCCCGACGGTCCGTGAGTGACATCGACGTCGCTCCTCAGTCGATACACTTCCTGAGACCCGTGAAAAATAGAACCACCAAGGATAGCGTCTTAACTGGGATTAAATCTATCAGAGTCTATTTGGTCGTCTCATAAGTTCGTGTTGCTCGATATTCTGAAATTGGCGAGGATACAATTTGTATTTAATACATTCCTCGATGAAAAAAAAAATTATTAAATGAGTTTGTTCGTCGATTGTAGGGGCCGTGGGTACCGGAAGTCTTCCGACACATTTCTGATAAATAGTATTAATACGTTCCTCGATGAAAACAAAAATTATTAAATGAGTTTGTTCGTCGATTACAAAGGCCTTGGGTACCGGAAGTCTTCCGACACATTTGTGAAAAATAGTATTAATACATTCCTCGATGAAAAAAAAAATTATTAAATGAGATTGTTCGTCGATTGTAGAGGCCTTGGGTACCGGAAGTCTTCCGACACATTTCTAATAAATAGTAGTAATACGTTCCTCGATAAAAAAAAGAATTATTAAATGAGTTTGTTCGTCGATTGCAGAGGCCTTGGGTACCGGAAGTTCGTCCTGGCACAGCGAGGATGGCGGTCCGAACTCGCGACGCGGCGGAGAGACGCCATCGTCTTGCGCGACGCCGACGTCGGCCAGCTTCCCGTCGGAGCCCGAGGTCGACGCCGATGTCGGGGTCAACGCTGATGGAAACAACGCTACCGCGCCTTATCCTTGCCAATTTTGCGACCGCACGTTTCCACGGTTGAGCTATCTGAAGAAGCACGAACAGGTAACCTAGCGATGATTACTTTCCATTAACACGTTTACTGGCAGACCAAACCCCAATAATATTCTGCAAGACTAAAATTTTGATCTTAAACCATTGTAAACTATCCAGGGTGTTCGGCCACCCCTGGGAAAAATTGTTGATGGAGGCTTCGTTAAAAAGTTATTAATGTTTAAAGTTCCACCTGTACTGTATTTTCTTCTCGAAAACACGCTGGATTTGGGGGGTATGTCTATTCTCCAAAAATGATTGTAATTGACCCCCCGAACCGAAAATAATTTTTCCAGAACGATTGGAAATTTTTTTTTCATCGAAATTTTTAGACACCTACACTTTGTCGATTTTTCTTAAAAATATTTAATAAATTTGGTTAGCGCTATACAGAAAAGTTGTTTAATACTTTTTTGTAGGTATCAATGAACTCTAATTCCCCCCAAAACTTCAATGAAATATATTCACTATTGTAGCAGTTATGGCTGTTTCAAAATTGGTCCATTTTTATGGGGTTCTACTCACTTTAAGAGGTAAAAGAACAACTTTTCGCATATTTTTGAAATTTCCACGTATTATTCACCAAATTACGCGTTGTTTGCCTTTAGAAACTTCAAAATCCTGCAATCCGTTCAGGAGTTATGACAGTTTAAAGATTCGCATGAAATTTTAGGGGAACATTTCTGGCCATACATTATATTCTCGTTTAGAAACTTTTTTCTCGAAAGCGCGTCGAATTTTGGGAGTATATCTATTGTCGAGAAAGGATTCTAATTGACCCCTGCAATCGAAAATAATTTTTCCAGAACGATTTGAAATTTCTTTTTTTCGTCGAAAAATTTAGGCACCTTTGTCGATTTTTCTTAAAAATTCGATTTTGATTTTTAATAAATTTGTTTGACACTCTACAGAAAAGTTGTCTAATAGTTTTTTTGTAGGTACCTATGGGCTCTGTTTTTGAGAAAAAAGATTTCAATGAGATACCTTTACTATTGTAGTAGTTATGGCCGTTTGAAAATTGAACCAGCTTTAGGGGGTTTTTCTCACTTTACGGTGTCAAGGAACAACTTTTTCAATATTGTTAGAATTTCTACATATTCTACACCAAAATACGCATTGTTTGCATTTTGAAACTTCAAAATCCTCCAATCCGTTCAGGAGTTATGACATTTTAAAGATTCGCATGAAATTTTGGAGTGACATTTCTGGCCTCACATTATATTTTTGGTAAAGAATTTTTTTCTCAAAAATGCGTAGAATTTTGAGAGTATGTCTATTGACGAAAAATGATTGTAATTGACCCCTGCAACTAAAAATAATTTTTACAGAATGATTTGAAACTTTTTAAAATTTCAGGGGAATCGGAATGTCAGAGTCAGACATTGTATTGTCGGTAAGGAATTTTTTTCTCGAAAGTACGTAGGATTTCGGGGGTATGTGTAATTACCAAAAATGATTGTAGTCGACCCCTGCAACCGAAAATAATTTTTCCAGAACGATTAGGAATTTTGGAATTTAATTTTGTAATAACTTTTTAACGAAGTCTCAGTCAAGAAATTAATATTCTTGATTTTTGTGTTATTTTGGCCTCTAAAATCTCCCATTAAAATGTTTCCCAGAGGTGGTCGAACACCCTGTATAACCTAAAATTTGTTCCAGTATTTATTTTTGTAACCTTGCCTAAAATTGCACGAATCTTAATTTGTTTCCCTCGACGCCTCAGTTTGAGAATTAATTTTTCTAGTTCCATAGTGGTAAATCCTTTCAATCAAAATGTTAAAATTTGATCCTGTTTGATTGAAAATTTTGATGTTACGGCATTGTAAACTATGTAACCAAAAAATTCGTTTTTTATTTTTGTAACCTTACTAAAATTCAGAAATCTTGTCCAAATTTATTTCCCTCGACATCTCGACTTGAGAATTAATTTTTCTACTTCCATAGTGATAAATCCTTTCAATCAAAATATTAAAATTTGCCCTATTTTTAATAGTCACAAGACTTTTATCTCTAACGACCGAAATGATTACGTATCAAGTAATTCCCATGATTTTAACTGTTTTCTACATCCGTATTTGAAATTTTTACCCTCGAGAGACGCGGAGGACGCGTGGCCGATTCGAATTTTTCTGTTTTGCATGGCGGTGGCATTAGAGACTCGCTCTTCCGCGTCCGAGTCGGCGTCCGCGGGTCATCTTCGGGTCAAAATCTGTACCGTGGCCCCATAACAGGTTGTACCGGTCAGGTTGTTCATCCAGGTGGTTCTCTCCTCCTTCCATCGGGTTCCTCACGACTTCTCAGCCTCGATAAAAGCCGCTTCTACATACGCGAACTGAATCGCGCTTCGCCTCCGATGGCAGATAACGACCTCGATAACGGAAATAAATTTCGTTTCGAGGCTGCAGGGGCTCCGCCTAATCATCCGGTTCTAACCAAACGGAAAGAGAAATCGAAATCATCCAAATCCTGCGTAATCATTGCTGAATCGAAAGGCACGACCATTCGAAATGGCGAAGAAACGTCGATGAAAAATAAAAATATGATCAACGAGGAAACCAATTTTGATAAAATATGGCTTCCAGATGGAGCATTGGTAAATATTAGACACCGTGTATTTTTTTATTGACAGATATTCGTGTTCAGAATTACTATCGATTAAAAGTGGAATTATAATGAATATTTTGATACTTTGTCCACATAATTTCCATGATCCATGGTCATCCCTACACTGATCATGGCACCTACAGGATCAAAGAATATCGTAGTATCTCAGACTTATGTGATCCAAAGTATCTTATTTTTCATCAGTACAGATGTTTTTCACCAAATTATCTTTTGCGGTTCTCATCTAATTGGGTTTAAGTTCTTAAAAATATGCTATTAAATCCCTATAATACAGACTGTAAAAGAAGAATTCATACCTAGCGAAGTAGATACTATGTTAACAAAAACATATACAGTCACCTAACTCTCTTAGTTTCGTTTGTATCGATGTGAAGTACTTTTTCGACTTTTTCAAACCATGTGTCATGTACGATTCGAAGGTGTTCTTGTACCACCGCCAGAAAGGACTAAAAATGACTATTAGAGACGTAGCAAAATATTTACGACCAATTGTGTCCACCGTTTTAATAATTTCAACGCATCGAGCAACCATGAACTTGTGAAATACTCGACGCAAACGTCACGTGACTTAAACAAGCGAATAATAAATACAGTGACTGTGACTATTTCTGGAAAGATCTCGTCATAATCTTCTCTTGGTTCCGATAGACATTGTCTCTGCAATTGATATCAATCGTATTTGGAAGAAGAAGAGAGTCGGGGCGTCTTGGTCGCTTTCTCTGATACCCAGCGTGCCTCCGGAGCGAGAATTTTTCTCCCCGTATCGACGAGTCTTCCGGCTGTCAGGGCAAGAGGTCTTCAGCAGCGGACGACGAGACGATCGCTTCGCCCTTCCGTCCGGATTGTCTCTTCAAAGGAGCCGACGAAACGGTCTCGAAAGTCGTACGTGCCGTGCTTACTTCGTTGGACGAACACACCGACTCGAAAAGAGAGCATCGCGTCTCGCTGGGCAAAAAAAAAAAGAGCTGAACAAAGAGAATGACCCGGCCCGTTCGCGATCATATCGGTCACAGTGATCTACCTGGGTGACAACCACCGCCAAAGGCGAGGAGGAGGAGGGGAATATTCCAACGGAGAAGTTTCTTGTCCGTCGATCCTTGTTCTCCATGAGCCACCGGCACCGGACAGCCCCGGCGAACCGTGTGATTATTTTTCGTCACGTTGTTGGAACGACCATTCTAATTGTCGAGTCATTTATTCCCTGTTAGTGTCTTTGCTACATGGCAACGGTAGCGTGAAGGACTTAAGACGTGTTACTACTAGAGTTAATATTAGGATCGGCGGGACAGGTAGTATTGGAATAGTAATACAAGGACTGATACTGCTCAAGATAGTATCGAGACTGGGGGCTATAACTACTGACTCACCAACAATTTTAAGATTCCTACTGGCTAGAGCATTGAGGCTACTATTAGTGCTATCATTAGGATCTGTACTATTAAAGAAAGTGTTATAGTCGATAGTGTTAGAGCTAGGACTGCTAGTATACTTGTAGAAAATAGTATCGAGACTGGGGGCTATAATTACTGATTGAACTACTACTATTTTAAGACTTGTACTGGCTATAGCTAGTATTGAGACTACTACTAGTGCTATAATTAAGACTTGACCTATTAAAGAAAGTGTTATAGTCGACAGTGTTAGAGTATTATATAGTGTTAGAGTTAGGACTGCTAGTATACTAATAGAAAATAGTATTATTATTCAAAATAGTATCGAGACTGGAATCTATGACTACTGATTCAACTACTATTTTAAGATTCCTACTGGCTAGAGTATTGAAACTACTACTAATGCTATCATTAGGACTTGTACTATTAAAGAAAGTGTTATAGTCGACAGTGTTAGAGTATTATATAGTGTTAGAGTTAGGACTGCTAGTATACTAATAGAAAATAGTATTATTATTCAAAATAGTATCGAGACTGGAATCTATGACTACTGATTCAACTACTATTTTAAGATTCCTACTGGCTAGAGTATTGAAACTACTACTAATGCTATCATTAGGACTTGTACTATTAAAGAAAGTGTTATAGTCGACAGTGTTAGAGTATTGTATAGTGTTAAAGTTAGGACTGCTACTATACTAGTAGAAAATAATATTACTATTCAAAATAGTATCGAGACTGAGGTCTATAACCATTGGTTGAACTACTACTATTTCAAGACTTCTACTGGCTAGAGCTAGTATTAAGACTACTACTAGTGCTATCATTAAGCCTTCTACTATTAAAGGAAGTGTTAGAGTCAATACTACTAATACTAGTATTAGAGTTACTACTACTAGTGTACCAGTGGAAACTAGTATTAGGCTATACATATTACCGAAAATAATATCAAGGATCATGCTACTAAAACTAGTGTTAGAAGATACATTATTGGAGCTGCTATTAATATGAGCAGCGTAGGTGGTATTAGAGCTGGTATTAGGATCAACACTGCTAGAGGAAGTATTAAGTCTAGAACTACAACTAGAATTACTAAGTTTCGTACTACTAAAATTACTATTGGGATTTGTATATTTAGAAATACTATTATATAGTAAATGTAGAATCAATACTACGTCTAACATTAGAACGTGTACTGCCAGTACTAACATCAAGACATATACTATTAATTTCAATATAAAATTACTAGTAAAACGTGAACTACTGACGCTGCTATTAGGATAAACAGTATTGATGGTGTCAGAGTTACTACTGAAGATAGTATTAAAACCGATTTTGCTAGAACTTCTACTACTAACGATACTATTAGGTGTTGAACAAGTAGGACTAGTATTGGGACTTGTATTGCTGAAGCTACCATTATAACTTACATTGCTAGTTCCAACTTGTACTATTAACTGCTATTAAAATTAGCAGTAGTATACATATATTACAATTAGTATCACTGGACCCAGTATTAAAAATGCTACTGTTCGAGCTAGATTTAAGCCTAATATTTCTAGAATTCACTTGAGATTAGAACTAATATCGACGTTACTACTAGATTTAAAAGAGCTAAGAGCACTATTCTACTATTGCTGATGACGAATTTTGCCGATCATCAGGAATAACAACGCTAATCGCTAATACAACGGACATTATTAATATTAGCAATTACTCGTTTTAATGTTACAGAGTCACGGCGATCAAATGCCGTATCGATGCAGCTGGTGTGCCAGATTGTTCAAGCATAAACGAAGCAGAGATCGACACGTGAAACTCCACACGGGAGATCGAAGATACCGATGCACGCACTGCGAAGCTGCTTTCTCCAGGAGGTAAGTCCGAACCCTCCACTAAACTGCCATCCCTCGCCATGCTTAATAGACAACTTCAACATTGATCGACCTAATGCCTCGGAAAAAAAATATCTTCTTTTTCTAGTTCTCAATCTCTCATCGTAATAGAAACAACGAGATACTCGTTATGCACATATGTACATATGTATGACAACATCGATTTATTTGCAAGAGTGCTAAGCAGAGTCTCAACGTATATTGTCGCCCGAAAGTTTGAAAGATCCATTTTCAAAATTAATAAACCCTTTTATACATGCAGACGTTTTGCCAAAAATATAATTCTTATATGTTAATCGGGCGTTACTTAACACTTAGCCATTTTAACACTCGCACACTCGATTTCTGGGTCTTTTTAGACCCATACCTTACATTTTGTAATACATATTTAAACTTCTAAACAATAATAATGTAGAATATTTGTTTTATCCATTTGTTAGAAGACACAATGATTTTAATTTTATTCTAAATATTTCTCAGTTTTATTAAAAGCATTTTCTCAAACAGTCTCAGAATGCGTAATAAATACCAGAAACATTCACGTTTTGAAAAATAGGGGAATAAAATGAACGAAAAATAAATGTTATCTGGGTCCAAAAAGACCCGCCAACCCTTTACCTTAGCAACGTGTGACGTTCATTTTGTTTACTTTCTTTGATGTTATAAGTTAGTCTTGACCTAAAGTTGTTCGTGATTCATTGAATACTTTTTCTACTTCTATAAAACACAGTTTTTAATAAAATCTGTTAAATAAGTAAAGTTAAAGTTGCTGGAAAAAGTTACACTCCCAATTGAAACCAAATAAAGTTTTATAAGGTATAAAAAAATACCGTCAATTTTTAACTTCACTTATAAGTTACGTTATTTATCTTCAATATCTATTTGCATAAACTACAAAAAATAATTGTTATATACTGTTAATTTGGTGTTTTGTATAAACAGCATATAATATAAGACCGTTACCACCAATAATTGCCCATAATTTTTAGATGTTCTTTAGCTATCAAGTAACGAATGCTAGTTACTTGCAAAAAAGATTGCAATTACATTTGAATTAACACTATTCCTACCACGACCGGTCAAAATAACCGTTTTTAAAATTTCATTTAAAATTTCCTATATACGACGTAATTACCTTCACCTTTAAACTTCACGACTTTTCCTAAAAGATACCTATAATACTTTTTTCAATATTCACTTCTTTTTTTATTGTTTATTTCCTGAGAAAAAGTTGTAGTCTGTCTTACCTACTACGACCGGTCATTTTGCCGGTTGAACGATATATGTATATCTTTTTGTAACAGTATTATCTCGAAGACTCAATTCTGAAACTATAAAGTCGTTACAAACGAAAGATAATGCAGTTGTGGCATGATTTTAGCTGAAAAGTGCCTTCCAGAGACTGCTTTAGGCACTTCCAAGTGTTTATAATTCTCACTCGCCTATCGGCCTTACGATGTTTATTTGCCAGACTGGTATCTAAAGTGGTCCAAAACCTCGGATTTTCTTACACCATCTTATCTATAATAACTGTAAAATAAATGAAATCATAACCGAAGGGTATACCTAGACGACACGAATTCAAATCAGTAAAGTCTTGTGATTCGAACAGAGAGCATCAAAACGTGAAAGTTGCCTGGAGCATATTCGGCAGTCATTTATTATTTTATATTTTTATTCTATAATTTAATAAAAGAAATTATATTTTTATACCGTAAAATTGGTTATTATCTTCATTCTATATTAAAAAATATAAGTTGTACTGAAAACCGGTCATTTGACCGGTCGCGGTGGGAATAGGTATACGTGAAGTGTCGGTAGGAATAGTGTTAAAAACATTTTATCGATATGAATTTTTAACAACGTCTTTCCGCAAACATCTTCGAAAACGTTCGTCAATATAAATTTCGTATTCGTTTCGCGCAAGCATCAACACGTATACCAGAAGCAAAAAAATAGTCGCGAGGAGTCCTCCTCGTCACACGAAAGTTTATCCGACTCTGAAAACCGCTACCCCCCACGATACCCTACGTCCACAAAAATCAATCATCCCGGCGGAGATCCCACGGCGACCAACAGGACGTGAAAGAGTCCTCGGGTGAACAGAAGACAGCGGGGAAAGTGGAAATAAAACAGAGGGCCCCGATTCCGGGGGACCGATCCAACGGGTGACAAATGAATAATGATCACACGGCGACCGCGGCCCCGGTTGGCATTAGTCAAGCTTACTCTCTTACGTGACTCTTTCTTACGGAGCCCTCTCCGCGTTCGCGACAACCTCTTTTCCTATCTTTATTCCTCCCTTTCTCGCGTCCCCGCGCATTGACTCGTCCCGTATTGAAATGCTAAGCTGCCTGCCGGGGCCCGCGAGGGGGTGGCAGCTTTTTCGTGTTTAAGTGTCCGCGCATGCCCCGACGCGGCGTACAAGCACCGCCAGCGTGAATACGTGCACGACGAGAAGGGGCCTGGGTCTGCGTCCAGGTGAGCGGACAGGTAGGCGCATAGGTGTTACGGGACAACAGGTAGAACATTAGTCAAGTGCCTCGTTGCTGCTCCTCCGTCGAGGCTCGGCCGATTACGTCGCGCTCACGACTTATTCTCGAGCTCGAGAATCGCCTTTTAAGGGATATCCGCTGTCGAGTGCGTTTCCTTAAACTTTTTTGGGGAATTTTTCCTAACACCTTTCGCAGTTCAATTTACAAAATTCATTTATGCATGTTTCGATGACGTTTTAAAATCTTTTGTGGTACAAGGACTGATACTGCTCGACATAGTATCGAGACTGGGGACTGTAACTATTGATTCAACTACTATTTTAAGACTTCTACTGGCTACAGCTAGTATTGAGACTAATACTAGTGCTATCATTAGGACTTCTGCTATTAAAGACAGTGTCAGAGTATTGTATAGTGTTAGAGTTAGGACAGCTAGTATACTAGTAGAAAATAGTATTACTATTCAAAATAGTATCGAGATTGGAATCTATAACCACTGATTAAACTACTGTTATTTTAAGACTTCTACTCGCTATAGCTAGTATTGAGACTACTACTAGTGCTATCATTAGGACTTGTACTATTAAAGAAAGTGTTATAGTCGACAGTGTTAGAGTATTGTATAGTGTTAGAGTTAGGACAGCTAGTATACTAGTAGAAAATAGTATTACTATTTAAAATAGTATCGAGATTGGAATCTATAACCACTGATTAAACTACTGTTATTTTAAGACTTCTACTGGTTAGAGCTAGTATTGAGACTTCTACTAGTGCTATCATTAAGACTTCTACTATTAAAGCAAGTGTTAGAGTCAATACTACTAATACTAGTATTAGAATTACTACTGCTAGTGTACCTGTGGAAACTAGTATTACGCAGTTCATATTACCAAAAATAATATCAAGGATCATGCTACTAAAACTAGTGTTAGAAGATACATTATTGGAACTGCTATTAATATGAGCAGCGTAGGTGGTATTAGTGCTGGTATTAGGATCAACACTGCTAGAGCAAGTATTAAGTCTAAAACTACAACTAAAGTTATTGTCAAACATGGTTGCTTTTGAAAAAGGTCATCTCACGCTGTTAGAAAATAAAATTAAAAAAAAAATGATTTTATTAAAGTTCTAATGGAGTGTAAACTTTTTTTGAGGAATTTTTGAGAGAATGAAACGTTTTAGAGTCCTAACAGAGACCTTCGTCTGTCAGCCGTTATTACAATCGCGTTGCTGGATCTTTACGCCACATCTCTATTCGTTCTCCCACCTTGACAGTCGGCTTGGGTGACCCAACAAAAGGGTGAAAACCCCCGTGGTTCTCACATAGATCCGCAACCGCAGGGGATCCCGATGCACGATCGAGATCGTCGACGATCGATCGAGTACACTCGGCCAATTGCTATTCCGTCGCGTGAAAGGAAAGCAAAGTTCCAATTCCCAAATCGTTGAAAGTTATTCCAATCGAGTAACGAGTTTCGTAGAATTCTATTACTTCGATTGCCATAGATTTACTTCGTTCGCGCTTACGGTGTTATTAACACTAGATTTACGGAAGCCATCAATTTGACGGATGTCAGATTCCATATTTAAAATTGCAGAACGCGTCAATATTACTTTTTAACAACTTATGTTGAATTTGTTTGATGCAATAGCATGAATACTTATTCTAATTAAAAGAAAAATCGTATTTTAAGGTAATCGTCAACATGAAAGGTATCAATAAATATGCGTGCGATCAGTGCCCGTAAATCTAGTGTTAACGGTCGATCGTTGATTCAACTTTACGATCGACCTTCGTTAATTCGAGAACCTCGTTCGATCGCGCAAAATCGAATTTTACCTCGACGAGACATGCAACTTTATTAAGAATGAAAATATATAATTATTTTTCTATTCAAGTTGGGTAAGATATTTTAATTGACATAGGTGTCATATTTGAATAAAGTCTATTCTCCCTTGTTTAACAAATCTTTCTAAATGCTTAAATAATGTCTCTATTGCTCGATCAGCTAGATTTTTAATATCAATTTCTACAGAAACATTGATCAACTGTATAAAGCTTGATAAATGACAATTCTTTGTCGCTTTACGCAGATGGTTATAAGCAGAATAAATATCAGTACTTTATACATTTTAATCGTATAATTTTTACAAAAGTAATTACAGAGCTTTGTCTGAACCATATTTAATGTGTTCGACGGTGGATTTTTTTAGTTTGGAAGCTACAAACCGTGAGAATTCGCGAAGAGATTTAGAAAAGGTTCATTGGGTGGAGGTTTTCTACTCCATTTATTTCTATTTACTCTTTCTCCGGGCCACGTGCCACGCGATCCACCTCAGCGAATAATGACTGGCCATTTTTTCCATTTACAAAACACTCCGCTGTGATTACCGTAACTGATGGTTTCCGCGAAAAATCATCTGTAAGAACCTTCTACGATCGAACCAGCAAAAAATTCGACGAAAGTAAGATGTATCCACCAAATTGTAGATACACCGACGGAAGAACAATTCCCGTCCATCGTTAAAAAATCTGGAGTTCGTAACACGAGCATTAGAGAAATTAACCCTGTATGGCCCAGATATAAAGAAATGATAAGTAAACATTTTTTTACATTTATGTTACCTGTTTTTTAGTTCACGATGTGCGTACAATGATTTTGGAAATTTCAACGTACAATTTCGAAATTAAATCCTTCTAAATTCAGCCATACTCGACCTATTCAATATATTATATTTATAAGTGAAAAATTATACATTATTATAATTAAATATAAGAAATACGTTGCTTGTAGAAAATTCCTTTTAACAAATACTTGAAAACAATAATTATAACGCAACAAGCAGCATTTGGATACGATTATGCAAAGCTATTTGACGAATTAATCAAACTCAAAAACGTTACGAATCTAACAGTTATTTTTTAAGGAAGAAGTACACCGAATTTATAACAACGTATCGTTGTGAATCATCCTATTGCAAAATGAAATATGCGAAGCACGTATATAAAAATCAGTTTACGGATTCTCACCTTGATTATGTATTGAAAGTAGCTTGCAGCATTTATAAACCCGATTTATGTAAAATGATCGAAACTGTCTCAGTCTTAACATAAAAAATTGCATTAATTTTTAAATAAATGCTCGAATCACGTTTAGATTTTGAGTTTTATTTTTTATATTGTTATATTATAATAAAAGGTATGGTATACTATGTTGCGGCCTCTTTAAAGTAACAAACATACAGAGTGTTCGGGAAAAATTTTACTGGGGGATTCTAGAGGCAAAAATAAAATGACAATCAAGAAAACCAATTTGTTGATAAAGGCTTCGTTAAAAAGTTATTAACAATTAAATTCAAAAATATCAAATCGTTCTGGAAAAATTATTTACGGTTGCGGGGGTCAATTACAATCAGTTTTGGTCATTACACATACCCCCGAAATTCTACGCATTTTCGAGAAAAAAATTCCTTACCGAAAATCTAATTAGGTGCCTAAATTTTTCGACGAAAAAAAAATTTCAAATCGTTCTGGAAAAATTATTTTCGGTTGCGAGGGTCAATTACAATCATTTTTGGTGAATAGACATACCCCCAGAATCTTGCGCATTTTCGAGAAAAAAATTCAGTACGAGCGGAACTTTAAACGTTAATAACTTTTTAACGAAGCCTCTATCAACAAATTGGTATTCTTGATTTTCGTCTTATTTTGGCCTCTAGAATGCCGCATTAAAATTTTTCCTAGGACTGGCCGAACACCCTGTATATTACCGGACACTTGAACGTAGAATAAAAATAAATTACTATTGTTGAAGTGATGTAAATTATAAAATGAAGCTAACACTTATTTATTTATTTCATTATGAGGGAAATGTAACTCATATTGTATATCATGGATTTTATCAAAATGTTAGCGAAATTCAATCAAAAAATTGTAAGAAATTGTATAAAAATTTTCGTTTCATGAGTGTATCGCTTTAGTTTAAAAACGATTCTTCAAATTAGTGGTAGAATTCTATAAACAATTATTTTTCAGTAGTTTTTTCATTAATACCATACTCCAATTTTTATGTAATATTATTCACAAGTCCTTCTTCGATTTTGAATTTATCTTAAAAATTTGCATCCCCGAACAATTTTACTTAATGCAAAATCGAATTAATTTTTAAATGAACGCTCATGCCACGCTTACATTTTGAGTTTCATTTTTTATAGTGTTATATTATAAGGTATAGTATACTATGTTGCGGCCTCTGTAAAGTAACAAACATATATCACCGAGCACTTGAACGTAGAATCAAAATAAATTAACATTGTTGAAGTGGTATAAATTATAAAATGAAGCTAACACTTATTTATTTATTTCATTATTATAAACGTAACTCATATTGTATATCATTGATTTTATCAAAATGTTAGCAAACAATAATGAAACGATTCTTCAAATTAGTATTATTAGGTGTACAAACGAATAATCCAAATTATTTTAAGCAGTTATAAAATCAAGTTTAAAGTCAATAGATTTTCCCGCTCTTTTGCGGTCATATAATGTTGACATATACACTCCGCGACAAAACTATAACACGTGCGAAATTCGAAGAAAATTCTATGTAAGCCTTGAGTTTTGTCTTCCTTCATTCATAGTGTTCTTGTTTACGTTATATACAAGTATATTCTACAATTTTATGAAATATCGAAGGCTACAATTCCAAGAATTTGGAAGATATATGTAAACATGCTATTCTCTTCGCGACAAAACTATAAGACAGTAGGTTTTAGTCAGTCGATCTTTTTCTCCAATCGCAGTCACAGTGTTGAAAGTAATTGTGTACTTAAAATTAAACATTTGTAATTTTGTTCTTACACAATATAACTACAATGTCGCGTGGGAAAAAGCAGACAGACAGTGAAATAAGAGAGAAGAAAAGAATACTTCTATTTCAGAAATTTCAAGAGTGATTGGGCGAAGTCGATGCGCCGTGTTCAATTATTTAAAAATTAGAGAGAATTATGGAAAAACATCCTGGAGGACGTCCAAAAGCGACAACCGAACGACAACGGCGAGCAATTCTGAGGATAGCGTCGAAGTTTAGCTTGACAGCACGGCAAATTGCAGCGTAAGCTGGCGTTCATACTAATATTTGTCATGTGCAACAGATAATTAAACAAGCTAAGCATTTAAAAAGACGAAAATTGCAGAAAAAACCACCACTTACGAATCGACACAAAGCAGCCAGGGAAGATTTTACCGAAAGACATCTCCAGTGGAAAAAAAAGTGGAGGAAAGTTATCTTTTCAGATGAAAAACGTTTCAATTTGGATGGACCGGATGGTCTATCATATTATTTTCATGATTTGCGGAAAGGAGAATTGCATTTGTCAAGGAGGCCGCAATAGGGTACCATGGGAGAATCGATATAAAATTTATTAACACCAGCATGAATGCAATTAAATACAGGGTGTTCAAAAAAAACCATTCAATATTTATAAGGTATATAGGATACATTGTACTGAGTAAAAAAGCTTTAGTAAACATAGGTCGAAAAGTCAACCGTTTCTGACATATAAACATTTTTGTTTGTTATTATCATAATTGACTTACTACTGAATTTTCGATGTTTACAGTAGATTTTCCATGTGTCCACCTTCCATTTTTACATACGCTTGGCATCTTCTTCTTACAGAATCGCGAACTCTCTCGAAAATTCCACATTTCTGTCGAATTGTTTGACAAGAATGGTGGATTCGGTTACGTAATTCTTCTAAGTCATTTATCGGAGAGGAATACACTAGGCTTTTTAAATATCCCCATAAGAAGAAATCCAAAGGATTTAAATCGGGGAATTGAGGAGGCCATGCAACTGGTCCACCACGTCCAATCCACCTTTGACCGAACACCATGTATAAAGGGTCTCTCAGATTACGCACAAAATGAGGTGGCGCACCATCGTACATGTACCACATCGATAATCTTTCTGCCAAAGGCATATCATCCAAGTACTGAGGTAATGTATCCATCAAGAAGTTGAAATAAGCAACTAAGTCAATCATGATACTAGCAAACAAAAATGTTTATATCTCAAAAACGGTTGACCTTTTGACCTATGTTTACTAAAGCTTCTTTGCTCAGTACAGTGTATCCTATATACCATATAAATATTGAATGGTTTTTTTTGAATACCCTGTATTGTATAGAAATATTAGAGGAACAATTAACGCGACATGCTAGTATGTACTATTGCATGTGAAAATTATATTTTTCAACATGATAATGCCGCTGTGCATACAGCAAAACGTTTAAAAAAATATTTTGAAGACCGTGATATACAAATTTTACCATGGCCTGCGAGGTCTCCAGATTTAAATATAATAGCAAACATCTGGGGAATGTTAGCACGTGCTGTGTATGGAAATGGGAAACAGTTTTTGACGGTGGAATAGTTGAAAGCTCGTATTGCAGAAGAATGGACCAAATTAAATCAAGATCAGATAAAAAATTTATATAAATGGATACCACGGCGATTAATTGAAATTACAAAAAATAAAGGTGGTACAACACATTACTAATAAATAGAAAAAAGTTTGTTTTCATTAACTTCCACCCACTTTTTCGTACTTATAATATACATTGTCTTATAGTTTTGTCGCATCTTATTTTATCAAAAATTAGACTTTTTTCAATCTAATTTAATAATAATACCGCTATGGAAATGTATGTATCTTAGTTGATTCTTCGGATTAATAACGAAAACTTTCACGAAAAAATTATTGTTAAATATTATTATCGATTGTTTGTTTTAGATTACATTCATGATACAAATTTTTCTCTGACTTATTTGATATTTAATATTGAGAAAATAGTTTAGACTATAATTGTTCGACTTTCTAGAGTACCAGAAGCTATATTTGTCAAAATTGACAAAATATTAAGTGTACAAATGAATAATCCAAATTATCTTAACACTTTAATGGCCGCACGTATCACGCGAAGACCGTTGTCCGTCACCACTGATATTGTAGACCAAAGTGAGATACATGAAGATGCTAGGAATATTATTATAAGGAATTATAAATGTAACCTCAACAAACGTAATAAGTTGAACGTACGATGAAATGGTGACTGATACAGTAGATCATGCACACGTCACAGTGGCCAACGTCTGCTAGCTCACAAAGTCACGTATACGCGACAGCGGCCGTCAAAATGTTAAGCAGTTATAAAATCAAGTTTAAAGTCAATAGATTTTCTCGCTCTTTTGCGGCCATATTAGTCTTGATATGTAGCTAATTAAAGCAAAAGATAGTTTAGCAAAAGGCCCAACATAACCTTGAAAAGTATTGAATTTAGTAGAGTCGAAAATGGCAACAGATAAGGTGCATATCCGACACTGCATTCTTTACGAATTCCAACAAGGGAAAAATGCTGCAAGAGCATGCAAATCGATTTGTTCCTTTCTCGGTGAAGGTGTTGTATCGTATGACGTGTACGCATTTTGGTTTAGGCTGTTTAAAAGCGGTGATTTGAGTCTAATCGACAAACAACGCCCTGGAGGCCTAAGGAAGTGCGACAACGATGATTTGGAACAACTGCTCGCTGAGAATGCGGCACAGACGCAAAAAGAACTTGCAGAACAGTTAGGAGTAACCCAGCAAACGATTTCCAAACGCCTACGTGAGGTGGGAAAGATCCAGAAAGTAGGAAAATGAGTTCCGCATGAACTCACTGCAACCAACAAAAATCAACGAGTGGCAGTGTGTCTTTCTCTTCTCAATAAGCAGCGTCGAAAGTCTTTCTTGTGGAAAATCGTTACGGTCGATGAGAAGTGGATACTCTATGACAATCTGAAACGCAGAAAGTTATGGATAAATCCCGGTGAAGCATCAACATCGGTTGCAAAACCCAATCGCTTCGGAAAGAAGGTTCTTCTCAGCATTTGGTGGGATATCAAGGGCGTGGTTTATTAGGAGTTGTTGGAACCGGGTGAAACAGTTACTGCGGACTGCTACCAACGTCAATTAATCTGCTTGAGCCAAGCATTGGAACGAAAACGTCCGTATACTGGCAAAGGAGAATGTCAAGTGAAATTGTTAGATGACAACGTCAGGCCACATATTGCTTCCCATACAAAAGACACCATAATGAGTCTTGGCTAGGACGTCTTGCAGCACCCGGCGTATTCACCAGACATTGCTCCCCCTGATTGTCACCTGTTCCGGTCGATGCAACACGCCTTATCCGATATGCACTTCCAATCAGTGGATGAGATCCGAAAATGGCTTGACGACTTTATCGGGTCCAAAAACGTAAAATTTTTCCGAGATGGAATTCATCAACTGCCTGAAAGATGGTTTAAAGTTATAGAAAGTAATGGCGAATACTTTGATTGAAAAATTCAATTTACTTTCTTTTAAAATAAACATTGAATATTTTGTAATACTTTTTTCATTAATACCATATTCCAGCCTTTCTGTAATATTATTCACAAGCTCCTTTTCGATTTTAAAACTTTGCTTCCTCGAACTACTTTACTTATTGTACATTTATTTTAATTTCATTCAGCGTTATAAAATTTTTAGTAAAGTTAAATTGATTGAATGTAAGAAAACGAGATAATAAGGTCGCTTCAAAAAATTCAATCTCTACTTAAATTTGCATTTTCCAAGAAGGACGAGCAAAATGTCCGGTAACTTATGGACGCTGACGTATGTGACCCGAGAAAAAAAGGTTGAGTATGGCTGTTCTAGATGATCGAAATACCACGCTATGCGAGGGAAGGTTGACTTTAAAGGACATTCAATTTGGAAAGTCAGTACGTTAAAAAATTCATCAGGGGAAACAAAGGCTTCATTTTCAGTCGCTGGAAACGGAAGAAATACAAAAAAATACCGCGAAACGACGCTCGCTTCTCGATATTGTTCATCTTTTCCCTCCCAACCCCCTTCGCGGGGCATACGACACACGGGAAGCGATACGCGGGATAATAGGACGTGGCCAGACCTGACCGACCGATAATCCTGGCTTATGAATTATTCAAGCGTAAAGTGCAAGAGCAAATTTGCCGTCTGTCTTCGTTTCTGGAAGTCGAGACACTGACCGGTCGGACCAACGTGTGTGACCTCGCCTTATAACGGATTTAGTTTTCCACCAGCCCGATGAATAATTCATCCACGTCCAGTGATACGGGCATGCGAGAATTGTTGACCTATCGTATCCGTATCGCCAGCGCCCTTTATTTTTGGCAACGGATCTTTCGACGCTTCGCTTCCCACCTATCTGCCTCGCGAGATCTCTGACAGCTTTCTGAAATTCCTGTCGTTTGGTCTCGCTGCTACGTCCGTTACTCTCTTATTAACGATTCGGACAATTGTAATGGCGCATATTGCTATTCCGGATTCGTCTGGTGTCATTGATTTTTGGTCAAGCTGGAGTCCATTTGCGAATCTCGTTTCCCGTCATTTGGCTTACACCGACGCACTGGTGCTCCCGAATGGCCAAATACATAATGTTTTTTAAGAAATTTTTCTCGATTCTATACTCAAGCTCGATATACGCAGTATGTCAGAAAAATAACGGAGCTTTTTGAATTAAAAAAAGAAAATTAGTTATTTTGCCAAAATAATTTTGTTTTATTCAAAATACATCCCTTCTGCCTCAATACACCGCTGGGCACGTTTGACTAGTGCCAGCATAGATTTTTTATATCATTTTGCGAAATCGCCTCAATGACTCTTGTCACCGCGCCTTGGACTTGTGTAACACTGTCATAAAACGTTCCTTTTATGGCCAGTTTCAGTTTTGGAAATAGGAAATAATCACATGGAGATAAGTCCGGCAAATACGGAGGATGTTGGAGCCCACAGACCTGTTTTTTCACCAAAAATTCGCGAACAGCGACAGTCCTGTGCGATGGTGCATTATCGTGCAACAAAAACCAACTTCCTGGCGCTCGATATTCGGGCCTCACTCGAACGATTTTTTTCCACAAACGCTCCATAACACCCAGATAATATTCACCATTGACATTTTCACCCTGTAGAACGAATTCCCGAAGTATAATACCTTTATAATCTTAAAAACAGATCAACATTGTCTTCTCTCGTGACTTTTGGAATCGCAATTTTTTCGATTTCGGAGAGTCTGGGGACTTTCACGTTGCACTTTGGTGCTTTGTTTGTGGATCGTACTTGAAGCACCAAGTCCTGTCTCCAGTCACAATCGATTCCAGGAATGTGCAGTTCCGTCTGGCTGTTTTAATAAGATCCTTGCAATGTTCAACGCGAGCAATCTGTTGACCCTCATTTAATGCGTGAGGAACAAATCGAGCACAGACTTTCCGTCTGTTTAAGTACTTTGTAAAAATTTCGTGAATCATGTCTTTAGTCGTATTTAATACCTCTGACATCCATCTCACACTTGAAGTCGCATCGTAGGTAATCATTCCACGCACTTTTTCCACCAACTCATCGTGATTTTTCTTTTTTGGCCGGCCTGGCTTTGGGTCATCTTCCAAAGCATCACGACCGTCCTGGAATCGTTTATACCATTCGAACGCACGTGTACGGGATAAACAATCATCACCATAAACTTTTTTCATCAATTCAAATGTTACTGTAAAAGTTTTCCCGAGCTTGAAACAAAATTTAATATTTGCTCTTTGTTGCATTGTATTTCTGCGACCAAGTGACAAAAGGTACTGCCACTTTAACCGTTATAACTTGACAATCCGTTAATCGATTCCAATAATGATGCTTTTGTTTTGTACAGGAAATATACAGCTTTCAGGTTACATATTCATTCAATAGATGGCATTAGACGTTTTCATTAAATTTAAAAAGTTCCGTTATTTTTCCAACATACTGTGTAGGACATTTCGACTATCCGGAATTTCAGAATAACCGGCATATTTATCCCGACTATTCTTCGGTATATGTTACGGATTATATTTCACGTAAACAAAGAAGTTACAGCCGCCATGCATCTAGCAGAGACATCGATGCTAAACAATTGAAGAATAAAGCTTATACATTTTATATATTCTATTTGTTATAAATTAATTGTATCATTAGATTACCCATGATTCTGTTTATTACAAATCAAAAATAAATTTTAAAGAAAAATCAACAGGCGGTAGCTGCTGAAATTTTTCGGCGAAATTGAAAAGTTTCAAATCGTTCTGGGAAAATTATTTTCGGTTACGAGCGTCAATTACAAGCATTTTTGGTGGATAGACATAACCCCGAAATCCTACGCAGTTTCGAGAAAAAAATTCATTCCCGAAAATTTCATGTCTGACCATACATTGACATGTTTCACTGAAATCTCATGCGTATGTTTAAAACGTCATAACTTTTGAACCGATTGGACAATTTTAAAGTTTCAAACGACCAACAACGCGCATTTTGGCGGAGAATATGTAGGAATTGACAAAATGTTGGAAAAGTAGTTTCTTAACCCCGTAAATTGAGAAAAAATCCATAAAAATGGTCCAATTTTCAAACGACCACAACTCCTACAATAGAGAGCGTGTTTCATTGAAATTTATTTCTGTAGTAGAGTTCATTGATACCTATAAAGAAGTATTAAACAACATTTCCGTAGAACGTCAAACAAATTGATTAAAAATAAAAAACAAATTTTTAAGAAAAATCGACAGAGGGTAGCTGGCTAATTTTTCAGCGAAAATGAAAATTTCAAGATGTTCTGAAAAAATTATTTTCGACTCCGGAGATCGATTGCCCTCATTTTTAGTGAAGAGATATACCTGTAAAATCCTACGCGTTTTCGAAAAAAAAATTCCTAATCGAAAATGTAATTTTTGTTGCCCGAAAATTGCATGCGAATGTTTAAATCATCATAACTTCTGAACGGATTGGACGATTTTAAAGTTTTAAACGGCAAACAACGCGTATTTTGTAGCTGCCTAAATTTTTCGACAAAAAAAGTTTTCAAATCGTTCTACAAAAATTATTTTTAGTTGCGAGGGTCAATTATAATCATTTTTTATAAATATACATACCCCGAAATCCTACGCAGTTTCGAGAAAAAAATTCAATAGATGCTGAAATTTTTCGACGAAATTACAAAATTTCAAATCGTTCTAAAAAAATTATTTTTAGTTGCGGGAGTCAGGTACAATCATTTTTGGTCATTAGACATACCCTCGAAATCCTACCCACTTTCTAGAAAAAAATTCGAGGAGGTGCGAAATTTTTAGACGGAAAAAAAAAATTTCAAATCATTCTGGAAAAATTATTTTTGGTTGCGAAGGTTAATTACAATCATTTTTGGTGAATACACATACCCCCGAAAATCTACGCAATTTCCAGAAAAAAATTCTTTTCTGAAAATATAATGTGAGGTTAGAATGTTGCCCTGAAATTCCATGCGTATCTTGAAAACATCATAACTTCTGAACGGATTGGAGGATTTTAATGTTTCAAAATGCAAACAACGCATATTTTTGTGAAGAATATGTAGAAATTCTACAAATAGTGGGAAAGTTGTTCCTTAACCCCGTAAAGTGAAAAAAGCCCCATAAAAATGGTGCAATTCCTCGTTTTTATCACTTCATATGTAGGTATAGTCCAATTATCCGGCATACTTGATTTTCCGGTATTGCCCCAGTCCCGAATATGCCAGATAATCAGTATTTTACTGTATACGAGATATGATATATCGTGTCTGTGTCTCTTCTCCCTCCACTGCAGTCATATTAAATAAACAAATTCTAACCTGCATTTAATAACATTGTGTGTTCAGGCTAAACATGCAAAACTTTCAGTATCATTTATCATGAGTTCAACTTCTGAGTTGCGTACCAAGTAACGATTTGTGATAGACCTTTTAACGTTGTGAAGTTATAATCTATGTATAATTCCAACTAAACATCATTAGACTTCTGGTTGTTTCCAAAGTCACTCCAAAAATACTCCAGAGTATAAAATTAAAAATTAAGAAATGTATCATGCATTACCTTTACACCACTGTATTTAAACTAAAAAAATAATGGTTTATATTATGACGGCTTGCTATGTGAAGAAACTGAGTAGGCGAGATAACAGGAGCCTAGCAGCAATGATTGATTGAGTACTTGTGAAAGAGCGTAGCCCTCTGTTGGCGAATGCAAGAACTGTCACCACAATATAATTGATGCTAGAGCCAAATAATTTTTTTCTCCGTCATTTCCTGCCCCAGTAAACATAAATAACGGGAAAAAAGTTTCGTTGCAAAAGGTAGAAATTATTATCAAAAATTTAACATGGTGATTTTCACTTAATAGCATCGTGTCCTTTCAGCGACCACCTGAAAATCCACATGAAGACTCACGACACCCAGAAGCCCTACCAGTGTACAGCTTGTTCGCGAGGCTACAACACGGCAGCAGCGTTAACGTCGCACATGCAGTCCCATAAAAAGCACCATCATCAGTCCCAGGGTACGGCCAAGCTGCAGGACGTGGATTACGGGAGGCGAAGCGTTTCCTCGCACAGCACGTCGTCGCCGCCGGTTCCAAGTTCCCCGTCACCGTCCTTGAATCTAACCTTGAATCCGAAGGCCGGCCTGAAAAGCTCGCAAGGCAGCGCTTCCACCACGCCGATCCTGAGCTCGCCTCTGAAGCTCGCTTGCATGTACTGCACCAGGGACTCGTTCAGTTGCATGCAGCAGCTGCAGATGCACGTGCATACGATGCACCAAGCGATCCTGAGCGGAGAGAGCGTGGCGGTGCCGCCGTCGCCAAGCAGGAGCAACGAGCAGCTCGCCTATCAGCGCGACAAAGCGTCGAATCATCGGGCGGAAGCGACGTCCAAGGATCACGAGAGGAAGTACCAAGAGGAGTCGGACAGATCGATGGAGAAGGAGCACTACGAGAACGCATTCACCTGTAATCAATGCACCATGAAGTTTTCCGCGTTGAGTTCGTTGAGGGATCACTTGATCTCCATTCACAGAACCGACGGTTTCAGTTCCGCGCTGATGATGTGTCCCCTGTGCGGAATCCCTTGCGCTTCGGCGGCTGCCTACGCGGAGCACTACGTTCTCCAGCACTGCGAGAACCGACGGATCGGGCCTATGGAGGGTCGAGAGTTCCTGAACAAAAGCAACGGGAGTTACGGAGACTCGAAGAGCTCGAGGAGCCAAAAGATCAGGGAGCAATCGGCCTCGGAACCAGCGGATCTGACAAGCAAGCATTCCAGGCCGACGGAAAGCAGCTACACCGCGGGCACTCTCCTCTGTGGTCAGTGCGGAGCTGCTCTGAAGGACTTCGAGTCGTTCAGGGAACATCTGGCCAGGCACCTGCAGGCGGATCACAGAAACGACGCGATACGACATCCCTGTCCAAAGTGCGAGGCTGCTTTTCAAGACAGGGAGGAAATGCTGTCGCATTTAACAAAACACTACCTCGGTCAGATCAGCAAAGAGTACGCCTGCGGGGCCTGCAAGAAACTTTACGCTCATCCCGACTTGCTCCAGAGGCATCTGCTCGACAGCCACGCTCATCATCTCTACAGATGCGCTCTGTGCAGGGACACTTTCGACTCCAGGGTGGCGATACAGGTTCACTTCGCGGTGAAGCACAGTCAGGAGTGCAGGATATATCGTTGCAACGCGTGCACCGTTCCCAATAACGAGAACTCGCCGGGAAACGCGCCCGGTGAGGGAAGAAGCTTCTTCAGGAGCGAGTCCGAGATGGCGAGTCACGTTAGAAACGTTCACGCGCCGCCCACGGTGTCCAACAGCAGCCCCATAGCGAGGAGTCCGGCTTCCACACCTGGCATCACGGGAAACTCCGGACCCAGGTGCGTTTTCTGCGGTATCTGCTGCAACTCGGAACTGGAGCTGCAACTGCACTTGGCCAGTCACTCGACCAGCCTCTACAGATGCCCGATCTGCAGGGAGGGCTTCGCCGTCGAGTTTCTGCTGGACAGACACATCGCCCAAACGCACCATTCCGGCGAACACCAGGCTAGCGTCAGGAGCAACTCCAGGGAGAATGGACGAATAGGAAGACTCCCCAGGTCTCAAGAGGAGGTGGGTACTGCAACATTATGTTCTTGAAAATTATACTAATGTCCCAAGCATAGCAACTGTCACCACCAAACTATCATAGAGAGATGACTCCATTGGCTGTAGCGTAATAGTAACGCCTGTCCTCACACGCATTGTCTTTATTGGCTGAGTCGATCACGATTACGATTCCATCGCGTGACGAAGGACACGAACTAAACGTATCGAGACAGAGCAGGATAGAACCGTATTAAACGACATTGGCGTAAGCTCAGAATATTGATCATGAATAGAACAAAAATGTATCTCTCGCGGATATGAAGATCCTACTAGTATGTGTCGCGACTGCTAAGAAGGTAAGAGTGTGGAACAACTTACTACTCTTGCTCTTACGCTGTTTAGTTTGTAGGTACCTAGCCACTCAAGTCATCTCTCTATGGTCTACCAATTATAGCACTTGATTTTTTACTCGATTACTACATCAAGATATACATGACACATATGTAACTATCGTCACGATTTTTCAGACACTTCCAATAGTCTGATGAAAAAATGTTTCAGACAAAAGTTAACCGGTTTCTGATCAGCTACAAGTTTAAATACAAAAAGTGCCTAAATTTTCGTTAAGTATACCTTATTTCAACGCAAATGTAAATATTAATTTCAATTATACGTTAAATAATCTATGTACCATAAAGGTATACAATATATAAAACTTAAGTGCATAATAGTTATACATACTACTTTGGTTAAATTTAATTTATACTTATTTCCTTTACCTGCCCATTTAATGTTGTCTACAACTGTAGATCATTACTAAACTGTGGGGAAATTTTAATTTTCAAAAAACTGCATAAGATACGAATTATTATAATTAGGGGCCGAGACAACTCCCTATAAAGTTCCCATATCATTAATTCTATTAATAAAAATATGAATAAATGCATAAAGATCCACAGTCTGATCATTACATTCAAAACTAAAAAACAGCTACTTTCGTTACAGTCAAAGTCGCAGAAGAGAGGCCGTTCCCCAGCCTCGAGCAACAACAACTCCCTAAACCAACGTGACAACAACAACAAACGAGCGAACTACACCAGTATAGGGATGCAACAGTGCGAGTTGTGCGAAAGGGGAGAGTTCGCGAACGAAGCGGAGCTCCAGGCTCACAAGAAACTGGCCCACGCGTCGGCCAAGTTGCAGAACAAATCGCTGTCAAGTCTTAGCATGACGTGCGCTTATTGCGGCGAGGTGTGTCGTTCTAGAGCCGAGCTGGAGTCCCACACTAGGATCCAGCATGCCTCGAACGAGCCCGGTGGACGTCACAAGTGCAACATATGCGACGAGGTGTGTCCGTCGGGATCCACGCTCGCCGAGCACAAACTTCAAAAGCATTGCAAGATCCAGCTGAGCGACACCTGTGTCGTTTGCCGCGGCAGCTTGGTCTCCGAATCGCAGTTCCTCGAGCACGTTCAGAGACACAGTCTGGAGAACGTGGACCCTCAACAGAGACTAGACGATTCCCTGCCCCATCTTCCAGCAGCTTGTGTCGTTTGCAGGCAAACGTTGATCAGCGACCTGGAGTGCCGCCTTCACGCCAGGTACCACCTAAAGGCTTCGCCCGGTTCGCAAAGTTCTACGTCCAGTCCCAGTCCTAAACAGAAAAGTCAAAGTCCGGGTTGCTGTCTCTGCCTGAGGGATTATTCCGCCGACGATTTCGTCAGTTTGCCTCCCAATCATATGAGCGGCGGAGGGCAGTCTCTGAGAGTCTGCAAATCTTGTTACATTCGTCATTCTCAGGGCCTGCCGATACTGAACTCGCCATACGAGCACGTTAGAGCTAAATGCGACAGAGACTGGATCTCTAGCAAGGATTCCCAATGGGACGGGTCCAGGGATAGATGGGACTCCGAACGCGTGTTTAAAATGGAAGAGAGGACGAACGAGGCAAACGATAACAAAAGATGCCAGGATTGCGGGGTGAAGTTCGAGGATCCCGAAGAGGCAGAGAAGCATAGACTCGCGGAACACGAGAAGATTGGATCTGTGTCGAATACCTATACCTGTATACAATGTCAGGTAATGTAGGACATTTTTAAATTAATTAGTCTTATAATGCAAAGAAGAGTGGTAAAAACTTGTAATTAGGGACTACCATCATGGTCCAAAATCACTCTTCTTTAAATGTCGTTAATCTGCGTTGAATTTAGGGATCAATTTCTTAATGCGCTGCATCTCTTTTCCAGATGTCGTTTCCAACGGAAGCTAAGATACAGCAACACGTTAGGAAGGAACACCTAGAAGCATCTGGAAGGGCTTCCATCGAGGCATTGCGGTGTCATCTGTGTCTTTTCGAGGCTGGTAGTCCTCTGCAATTGCAAAGCCATTTGATAGAACACACTTTCGCCGGTTGCGCTGCTCTCAGCTGTTACATCTGCCAATCTCTCTTCACCGCGCCTATTGGTCTTCAGGTACTATTATATACTTTACATTCGACTATTCCATCTTAACAATTGAAGAATATCCAATTAAGACTGATTTTTTTGGAGCCAAGCTTATAATATATGATTTACACGTACTATTGAGAGACAAGATGTTGGCACACTACCCACAAGCTAAACCGACGCTCCGCCTAATCCCCTCCACTGTTTAGATTCTTAGCTCGACCTTGGTTCTAGACTTGTTTAGGGGCTTGGTTCGTGATCGACGTATCCAATAATAACCAAAAACCTAAACAGTGGAGGGGATTAGGTGCAGTGTATGGATGATTCTCTGTGCCTGTTGCGTCGTTTAGATTGTAGGTAGTGTGCAATCGTTTCGTCTCACAATAGTAGATAGTTCAGTCAATATTTATTGTGTGTGGCATCTGACACAGTGATGCCAGTTGGGAGCAGCTCGAAATAGAGCATTCCCTGCGAACAGAGGCGGAAACCGACCTTTACTCAGAAGGGGGCGGGGAAATTATTTATTAATTTATCTAAGTACACTAAAAACTACAATATTTTATATTTGTAACAAACTCATCAACTATTTGCTCGTTTGAGTTAAGCAATTGAGTATATCCTCGTTTAAAAAACTGTATAAAATTTATTTCTCTAGTGCAACAAGCATGAAAACTTCAATACGATGTTAAAATACTTCTCAATTGATTTAAGATATACTTCAAAGTAGAGAAAGAGCTTTCACAAAATACTTGTGTCCTTGAAAGTGTCAATAGATAAACTTAAAGATATAGATTTTCCGTTATTTTATTTTATTGCGGTGGATAGCTGAAGCACCACCCTTTAATATTTTCAACTTTTCAGTTGGAATGCACGGAAATTAATTATATAAACTTGAATAGTATGGTAAATAATGACTTTCACGTAAATATTATTGAAGTTATTTCTGTATGAAGAGTTATGTAACTAAAACAGGAATTTTCACAATTGAGATACTTTTTTATTTTGTAGTAATGTATAGACTCTACTTTGTTTGATATTAATTGAAAAATGTGATTTAGCATGCTGTCAATCAGATTTTGAAATATTTCTTCCCAAAATTGATTACACACTGATTAATAATTTTCTTGCATTACAACTGAAAAGACCGAACAAGCTAACAGGCTTTAAGAAGCTCTTCCATCCTTCCGGTTTCAGAATCATATGCTGCAGGAGCATGGCCTGGGTGCTCGTCCATACGACTGTTCCAAGTGCACCCTCAAGTTCTTCTTCAGGGCCGAGTTGGATCACCACGTGCTGACGTTCCATCGCTTGGAAGAAACGTCCCCGTCCAACGGAAACGTACAGAACGCCATAGAAGCGAAAAGAACCGACGCGGAGGAACAAAATTGTGACGAGGGCGTCACGGTAAAGGAAGAACTGTTGTTGCCGGACGTTGGCGAGGAGGATGAAGAGATCAACGTCGACGAGCAAATGGAACAGGACGACCAGAAAGTTGACAGCCACGCGGAAGCGGATCTGAAGCTAAAAGCCGAGGTCGATGTAGAAACTGCCCCCGACAAGACGGAATCGTGATTATTTTGAAAAGGCAACGCAAAGTTACTTCGGACAGCTTGAAATAAATCACGAGCCTGTAAAAAAAATCGAAGTTTAACACGATTTAACTAAATCAGTCCTTAACTATTTCGGTGCTGAAGAACATATTCATCGAATTTCTGAACTACGCTAATCGACTGAACGCTTTAGACACCGAACAAGTTACGAAGGTTATCGTTAGGGTGATAGTTTGATTTTACAATTCTGTTTTTGTTTTTTTCATTCACGAAGTCGGTTCGCGATCTAAAAGAATAATAAATCTTCACAAAGGAAGTAAAAATGCGTTACCACTTGAGATCATAAATGCTCGACTAGAGCTGCGATCAGTGCGCAGGACGTTTCAGAAATACGTCTAAATAGTTATTAAGGAATTGAATCTATACGCTAAAGTAACTACAAAATGTTCTGCGTACCTTACTTTTTCGAATTATAGATAATTTTTTTAAAATGCTCAAAATATCCACCGCGTGCCTCAGTGTCAAATTTCGCTCACGTTGGAAAATGTTAGGTGTCTCTACTCCATTTTGTATCATTTCTTTAAATTCATGTTACATTATTTCCTCGCGTTGAATACACAATGGATTTTAAATGGCCCCAAAGCTATTCATAAATACATTTAAATTCAATTTTCTTTGTGCATTTTTCTTTCTGCTTTACTCGATTTATTAACCACAACAACTCTCTTACCCTAACGACGCTCTGCCCTCACATTGTCGATGCACACCTAACCAAACCTTAACCTTAACGGGCGACGCGTAAGGCGCTAACATTTGAATTAGTGGTAGAATGTTTCTACATTTGAAAACAAATGGCCAAAAAATATCGTACAATCGTAGCAAAAAAAAAATCAGAATTACAAGAATTCGATATCATGTCAATATCATTGTAGTTAGATTATCTAAATCGTCCATAACTAAAAAATTAAGATATGCAAGACACGTTCATATGACATTTTTTACTCATTTTAGTGTGTAGATTTAGCTCCTTATTTACATTGTATTTCTGAGAAACCCTGCATATACAACTGTAAATACGTTTCTATTATACTCTGTTTCCTTTTAATTATCTTTTTTCGTTTACGTAGTCGTCGAGCAACCTTGAAACAATAAAGAGAAATCGTCAGATGGTGAGGTAGAGTTTTTACAGTTAGAATTTTTTATGTTAAAGACAGATGCCTCTAATGGAGCATGTATGATGAAATAAGTTTACTGGTTGGTTACTGTTTGAAGCGTGCCACAATGTCAAAGCGAATTTGGCAATATTAACTGAGAAATTTTGCTAATTTCACGCTTTTTTATGGTTGATTTCAAGTGTTTGTTGTTCGATTAAATTTTTATTGAAGATGGTTTGTTCGCGTTCGCACATCCTCCGCTGAATGTTGGAAATATCGTTTTTCTATGGACTGTTCGTTATTTGTTCCGCAAAAATTTCTTTATGTACAGAGTATTTGTGATAGAACGAGTCGTGACTAAAACACCGTGGACGAAAACTGTGGGTTCGAAATTTCATTGAAGCAGAGAACGCCAAATCGTTTGCACCTCGATATGAAAGGTAATAAAGCCAAATCGATTTTTATACGTAAAACTTGATAATAGTTCTTCGAAATACGAATCGACCGTTAATTTTATTCTCCACGTTGATGTTCGAATTCTACACGATGTATTTATTCTATAACGATATTGTTTTATTCTGTTTGAAATTTTAGGTATAAGTCGCAACGTTGAATTTCATTGTCTAATTGATAAACATCGTGTAAAAGAAATAAAGTGAAGGTCATCATCCTACCCAGAGTCTCCCACTAAAACCAAGCCACCTTAATATCAGTGGTTGATACAGTTTCGAAAATAACTGTTTCAAATTATTGTATATCGAATCTGAATTAAAACAGTTATGAAAACCGAAAAAGTCTCATAACTGTTATAGACACGTCGATTCTAACCTACAGTGAGTTGCAGTCAAAATCATACATCACCAATACGAAATATGTTTCACTTTGTAAACAATTTTAGGAATACATATCTTGGAAAAAAGAATACGAGTATACAGGGTATTCGGCCACCTCTAGGAAAAATTTTAATGGGGGATTCTAGAGGCCAAAATAAGACGAAAATTAAGAATACCAATTTGTTGATGGAGGCTTCGTTAAAAAGTTATTAACAATTAAATTCAAAAATTTCAAATCGTTCTGGAAAAATTATGTTCGGTTGCGGAGGTCAATAACTATCACTTTTGGTGAATACATATACCTCCGAAATCCTATCCGCTTTTGAGAAAAAAAATCGGGTAGGTGCTGAAATTTTTCGGCGAAATTGAAATGATTCAAATCGTTTTGGAAAAATTATTTTTGATTATGGAGGTCAATTAGAATTTTTGGTGAATTGACATACCCCCGAAATCTTACGCATTTTCGAGAAAAAAATTCAGAACGGGTGGAACTTTAAACGTTAATAACTTTTTAACAAAACCTCCATCAACAAATTCGTATTCTTGATTTTCGTCATATTTTGGCCTCTAGAATCCCCCATTAAAATTTTTCCCAGGGCGGCCGAACACCCTGTATGTTGTAAACATATCTATGTTTAATGTGTAGTAACACCAAGGCCAATGAACAAACTCAGTATGAAACAATGCAAAAACCATGCAATTAAAATCGTTTAGTAGACTTTTTCTGCATGAAAAATCCCCAGAAACAAATGAAAATCTTGCAACAGAAGAATGTTAATTCATGTTGTGTAGCGTTCAAGTAACAAAGTAAAACGAAATATTAAAAATGAAGCAAACAATAGTAAAGGAGCGACAGATTGTTATTGGGAATTATGAAAATGGTAAAAATTGTAAGAGAAATCGTATAAATTATTGCCAGGAACATTTAGTATAGTGTAAATACATCATAAAACGGTACAAAAAAGGCAGAATTATAAATAAATTAAAAATTGCACCAAATATGAAATTTAACGAACTCGATGAAAAATGGATATGTCGAATAATTAAAGATAATTCAAAAGCTTAGTGTACCACAATTGACTAACAAAGTGGATAAATATCTAAAAAACGTGTTCATTCGGAGACGGTAAGACGAGTTTTACGAAAAGAAAATTTTCGCCAACAAATATTTAACTAAAGACTAATTTCTGGAAAGTGGTAATTTTTACTAACGAAAGTACATTTAATGTTTTCCATTCCAAGTGAAAAATTACCGTGTGGCGTCGACCTAATGAAGAATTTAAAATAAAAAATATGAATTCCATAATTATACATGGAGATAGATCAGTAATGGTTTAAGTAATTTAGTATTCATTGAGGAGAACGTGGATAAATATGTGTATCTGAATATTCTGAAAAGTAATTTTAAAATAGTGCCGAAAAATTGGAAATTTTTAATTGCGTTAAATTTTACGTTTACAACGACTCAAAACATACTTCACACATAATACCCCTCCCCAATCACCTGAATGTAATAGAAAATATGTGAAACTAATTGGAAATTAGAATTCGAAAATATATAATTTCAAACAAAATTAAATCCGATTTCACAGAAAAACTTATAAAATCGATCTGTAGAAGATTGCATAAATATGATTCTATACGATACAATTTTGTTTACATTTAAAAACGTTAATTGGCATTGATGTTACAACACAATAAACGTAAATACATATATCTATTTAAATTTAAATTTTTTTTTCCAAGCCATCCTTGAACTTTTTTATAAAAATAAAAATTCTTAATTCTTTTTTATGAAAATGAAACATATTTCGTACGTGTGGTGTACGATTTCGACTATAGCTCGCTGTATATCGATATCAATTAGGGTTCTGCAGAATCAATATAATACTGATTCTGAAACTGTTATTTTTTTTATTACAGTTCTGTATATGTACGTGATTACATCGATTTCAATACGGTTCTTATTAAATTTCTGAAAATATTAACACATCTGCGAGACACGTACTAATATTACATAATACTTAATAACTAATAATACACGATTTCCTTATTTCGTATGCTATGTCGAGTGTCAAAGAGGTAATTTTTGCTACGGCGTACCTATTATATAGAACTGTAATTGAAGCAGAATCAAAAAATAACAATTATGAAATCGATAATCGAAACCAAAATCGAAACGAGCCATAACGGTTATAATATTGATTCTCATGACTGTATCAAGAACTGAAACCGATATTGTAATTGTTTTCAACCCCCGTTTAATATTTTTGTTATTTTGTATAATAACAAGATGCGTTGCTTACAAGAGTTGTATAGCTTCGCGATGGATGCAACATGGTGGCTATAGTTTGTGGGTGAAAACGTTAGAAGAGACTTTACGTTGATCGTTAACATTACTGTATCGAGTGAAATTACATTTATTTATTATTCCGCGCGGGAGTGGATCTACCTGTAACATAAGAACATCGTTATTTCTTATTAAAAAAAAAAAAAGAAACTAGCGTCTCTCGATGACGAGATTTTGTAAATACGTTAAATAGTATTAGAAACTATTACTCCACATGTTTTATCGATCTGTCGATACCGTAAGCGGTAATTATTTAAAGGATGCAGATGCAATAACTTTGTCCACTAGGCTTAGCGACACGGTAAGATAGTTCTTTACGAAATAAATTATTGTTTTAAATCGCCGAGGACCCACTACGAGTATTTATCCTTCCCCGTCAACGATGGTCGCGCAATGAATAAAAAATTAAATATTAAACATTACATGGCAAAGATAAAAAGTATAAAATGGAATGTAATTATTTTTCATCCGTTAAAAAGGACACATGGTTTGATTATGTGTATTATTTGCCATTACCAACAGCCATTATTTTCATCGTGGAGTGGTTCTGACTTCCACAGCCAAGGGACGGTTTTATAAAAAATGATTAGACATTGCACAAAATACCGTTGTTGACTGAAGAAGCTTTCGTAAAGAAGTAAGTATTAATATTTTTGATAATATTTTGATTATACGAAAACTTTTATATAATTACTAGAAAGAACAAAATAGAGGTCCATAAAATCCCCGACTTCACACAAACAAGGCACTTCACTGGCTTCATTTTCGAAAACCTATTATAACCCACTACAATATAAATCAACTGTGTAATCAGATAAATGGAATGTTTTAATTTCACTATCGTCAACAGTTGAATACAAAGAATTTTATTTTAATCGTCTGGTTTTTGAGATTGCAGATATAGTATTGTTTTCGTAATGTTAGTGGTGATTTTGTAACGAAGGTAGTTTCGTTTTACAATTACGGAGAAAAGTAAACAAACGAAATTGCTGAGCTATCAAAAAAGTCTAAGCGAGCGAAACAAAAAGCGAGAATGATTTGGAAGAAATAGAGAACAAGAATGAAATTGTCTATATGTTATAGTTCCTGAGAAGTCAAAAACAACAGTCCTATTTTTATCAAATATACGCTCGTATGGTATAATCTATAACAAAACACTTGTTTGCAAGACGTAGATAAATAAATATCAGACAATCGAAAACCAAAAATGATTTGGGAAATACTACTTTAGACTCTTGTTACTCTCTGGGTGTCAAATCCAATTATTGATCCAGAATGAAATTAAACTATAACTCTATTAACTATAAGAAATAAAATTAATTGTGACGAGAGATACGATTTGATAAACGATCGAAGTATTGATCGCTTTAGGTCTGATGAAGAAGCTATATTTATACTAAACTATGCGCGGAAGATCGCAGCCATTAGCTCATATTATTTGCTATGTAATTAATCATTATATTATACAGTTACGAATGATACAATTAATTACATACTAAATAATAATGATTTTCAGGTCTCACCATTTGGAGGTTGCTGCGAATGGAGACCCGCCCTATCCTCACCCCAACCACACTCCTTTGATGAGGAATGCTTACATCTTTGGATATTCTCTCCCAAGAGAAAAACGATCGAAATTCGATCGTTGTTAGAAACGAATAACAAAGAGAGTTTGCAGAAGAACTGTTTGATAAATAGACCAAAAACCTAACAAAATGTCGATACATGTAAGACAATCCACCACATGTTTTCTAGAAACAAAATACGAATGTGCAACAGCACGTACGAAACCAGACCATTAGATACAGGGTGTTCGGCCACCCCTGGGAAAAATTTTAATGGGAGATTCTAAAGGCTTTAGCCAATTTGTTGATGGAGGCTTCGTTAAAAAGTTATTAACTATTAAATTCAACAATTTTAAATCGTTCTGGAAAAATTATTTTCGGTTGCGTAGGTCAACTACAATCATTTTTGGTGAATACACATACCCTCGAAATCCTATCCACTTTCGAGAAAAAAAATCGGGTAGGTGCTGAAATTTTTCGGCGAAAAAAAATTTTTCAAATCGTTCTAAAAAAATTATTTTCTATTGCCGGGGTAAATTAAAATCATTTTTGGTCATTAAACATACCCTCAAAATCCTACTCACTTTCTAGAAAAAAATTCGAGGTGTAAAATTTTTCGATGGAAAAAAAAAATTTTAAATTGTTCTAGGAAAATTATTTTCGGTTGCGGGAGTGAATTACAATCATTTTTGGTGAATAGACATACCCGCGAAATCTTGCGCATTTTCGAGAAAAAAATTCAGTACTGACGGAACTTTAAACGTTAATAACTTTTTAACGAAGCCTCCATCAACAAATTGGTATTTTAGATTTTCGTCTTTTTTGCCCTCTAGAATCCCCCATTAAAATTTTTCCCAAAGGTGGCCGAAAACCCTGTATATCTTGATAATAATCGTTCCAACTCAAATGGACTCCTGTACTTCGATAGTGGCTAAGAAGACACTGAAAAACCAAGAAAAAATCTGCAACTGCACGTACGAACCCTTGTTCCATTTAAATGTACGCTTATTTGCGTAATACTTAATACGACGCCACAAAATTCGCATATTTCTCTTATAATCTACATATATACATTTATACTTAATTCTAACGCAATCTGTAAAAACATGAAGTATGGGAAGATATTTTCTTCTTGATGCTTCGTTAATTCCACGATGTTTTGCTAAAACATACACTCATATACAATAGATAGAACTCAAAACAAAAAAATATGAGAAGATATTTTCTGTTTCTTGTCTTTGTTGGTTCCACGATGTTTTCCTGAAACATACACTTGCATACAATAAGTATAATTCATATAAAACAAAGAAATATGATAACATATTTTCTTCTTCGTGCACTTGTTAATCCCACGATGTTTTCCTGAAACATAAACGCAGACAATAAATAAAGTTGTATGAAATAGTTTGTCTAAGAGCGATCAAGATGGAATCCGTGTACCATTTCCAATTCCATTCTTCTATGCTTCTATACTCTGTAAAAAGAACTTGTTCAAAGGATTAGTAGCTGAAATGAAAATATATTAGTAGACACAGAAAAAGATAATTATGTATCGCCAAGATTAGACAGTGTTAAGATAAAGACCGAATAGATTTAAAATTTTATCCATTCGTTACTGTTTTATATTTCGCTTTGGTTTACAAATAAAATTGATGATACCAAATTGAACAATTAAAGAATTTTCTTTATATTAAATACATGAATTAAGACGTATGTATTAAAATAATTATATTTGACTGCATTGGAAACTAAGTTAGGTTCGTACAAAAAGAGCAATAAATAACTCAATATGAAATATCGAATTGCAATTTGTATACCCTTTTGATGCAAGCATTTTATTCTCCATTGATTCAAACAATGATCGCGAACAAACTTTGACCTTTGCAAAGAATTCCGAATATTTATAAAGGAATCCACTATTTATAAATAAATATTGCGGTTGGAAAGGTCACTATATCGCATAAAAATTAACTCTAATAATGAATAATTAGTGACATACATATATGTTAGATGCGTGAATTCAATCTATGACCAATTTAATTATAATATATCATTTTTAAATGCATCACAAATCAGTGATAAAAATGTATTCATAAAAATTATAAATTTGTACATGTTATGAAGAATGAAACATTTGATTTATACATATACATATAACAGCCGTTTCGAGCAGTATTTCCATTGACAAATATACAAAACAGAGATATATTTCATATAGTTAGAATAAACGTCCACTCGTCATAAATTTAAACAACCCGTGAGTGGACCATTGTTTCTTTCACAACGCTAATTTGTAAATTACAAAAGTCGCGAGGGGTGCTTATTAATCGTAAAATGAACCACACAGGATTGCTTTATTAATTAAATCGCGTGCACCCATATTAAATCATACGCAACACTAATTTTAATAATGATGTTGAGCCATTCAAGGCTTTGTAGAATCCCAGCTGCGTCGTGATGATCCTGGAGCACTGTCTCTGGCCAGCGTTTTGGCCGTTCAGTAACTCTAATTAATAAAAAACGCGATAAGTCAAGATCGCAATACTAATTTATAATACAAAAATTCCAAACGCGATTTATGACAATAAAAGCAACCGCAAATGGTGATTATTCGCAACACAACCCTGAAAAGTAAACGCGAAAAATATTAATTCGCAACGCTAAAAGTAAACTGATTAGTTCATTCGCAACATTATTTTTAAATAACAATAAAAGCAATCGCGTATGGAATTTGCAACGCCACCCTGAAAGGGAAACGCGAAAAATAGGAATTCGCAACTCTACAAGCAAACGCGATTATCGTATATTCGCAACTCTAACTTTAATGGAAATATACAGGGTGTAAACGATAACTTTGGCAAAAATCATACGGTAAGTAGAGGCCCCATAGTCAAGTATTTCAAGCATGGGAACCCGTGTCCGGAAATGCACCAGTAAAAAATTACGGCGATCTTTAACTTCGGTCTTTAGCACCTGATGGATAGAAAACCCATCGTACTGGAAACTGTTTCTTTTGAGGTGGGTCAGTCGTGTAGGTGACAAAGATGACAAACATTGAAAGTTTTACGATGAACAACGTAAACATTTAAAGAAATCATGGTCAAGAAACAATAAATTAAAAAAAGTTTGCCTACCCATCAGGCGCGAAAGACCAAAATTAAAGATCGCCGTAATTCTTTACTGGTGCATTTCCGGACACGGGTTCCCATGCTCAAAATACTTGCCTATGGGACCTCTACTTACCCTATGATTTTTGCCAAAGTTATCGTTTACACCCTGTATTTATGTTTCGTAACGCTAATGCAAATCGCGTTTTGCCTAAAAATGCTGAATCATGGTGCTGGGGGCGTCTATAGTTGATGCAAATAAATATGTACTAAATAAACTACCTACTTCTAACTACTATTAACTACTGTAGAGTGGCTCATGTGGGGATGAATTTAGACGTTTTAAATATCGCAACTTTACGGGGCAACAACGCGGGAAATCAACAATCGCAACGCTAATTTATAATAAAAAAAATTCCAAACGCGACTTGTAACAATAAAAGCAATCGCGAATGGTAATTATTCGCAACGCTACCCTGAAAAGCAAACGCGAAAAATAGTAATTCGCAACTCTAATAGCAATCGCATTTACTAATAATTCGCAACACTATTTTTAAAGCAAACTCTCGGTTTCTAAGTTTGCATTAAAAACAATCGCGAATCGTGTTTAGACGCAACACTAACATATCAACGCGATAAATATCAATTCGGACTCTACGAGCAAACGCGAACTTTGTATATTATTCGCAACTCTAATTTTAATCAGGGGCTAATGATACATGTACATACACACGTACTGACCACAAAATAAATTAACTACTTCTAATATTACAGTTGGTGTCGAATTTTGGCATTTAAAGTATCGCAATGCTAAATAAAAAATCGCACGATGAATCAAAATCGCAAAGCTAATTTATAACATGAAAATTACAAACGCGGTTGATATCCATTATATGTATAAAAGAGTAAAAAAGCAACGCGAATGGTAATTGTTCGCAACGCTACCCTGAAAAGTAAGCGCGAAAAATAGTAATTCGCAACTCTACAAGCAATCGCGTTTATCAATAATTCGCAACGCTATTTTTAAAGCAAACATTCAGTACCTAAGTTTGCAAAAAACCAATCGCGTATCGTGTCAAGTCGCAACACTACTCTGGAAAGGAAACGCAAAAAACAGTAATTCGCAACTCTATAAGCAAACGCGATTATTGCATATTCGCAACTCTATGTGTATCATAACCGCGGGTTGCCCTGATGGCTGGCATGTATGGTACAGTCATGTACCAGGTAGGTACATGCATACGTGAGCCAGCCAGAAAAAGAAACTAACTACAACTACAGACGAGTTACGTGACAAAGTAGTAACAGAAATGACTTTCCATCCTCATCCGAAAATGAAGATGAAAAGCCATTTGTTGTAGCCCACTCTTGAAACAGTTTGTTAGTGTTGTGGTATAATTTAATATATGAGACGGCTTGTCTTGGTTTTCTGAGCGGAAATCTTTATTATACATATGCTGTGGTCAACTATCTTGTAACGACTGCCCGATTCCGCCACGACACGCGGCCGCTCGGACCTCCCCTTCGCTTAAACAAAAACGCATCAGGACTCTGGAAATTTCCAGAGTCCACGTGTGGAATTTTTATACTTCCACACTCTCCCTAAAATTTCACACGACGATTACATAGTAACTCTTTTTTACTTACTAATCCTAATTTTAAACGCATAAATTCAAATCTTGATTTTGCAAGTGGTTTTGTTAAAATGTCCGCGCATTGATCTTCACTCTTTACATATTTAACATTAATTATTCCTCGCTCATAGAGATCTCTTACAAAATGGTATCTTACCTCAATATGTTTACTTCGTTGATGAAATTCGGGATTTTGCACAAGTTTAATTGCACTCGTATTGTCAATAAACAAATCCTTTTTCCCGTTATTTACGTTAACTTCGTGTAACAAACGCGTGAGCCATACTATCTCCTTTGCAGCGATAGCCGCGCTTACATACTCTGCTTCTGTGGTAGACTGTGCAACACATTGTTGCTTTTTACTCTGCCACGTTATTGCAGCCTCGCCAAACTTACATAGAATACCGCTTGTTGATTTTCTATTGGTTTTATCACTTGCAAAATCCGCGTCACTAAAACATTCTAATTTCCCTTCCGTTTTATAATATAAACCTATATCTATTGTTCCTTTTATATACCGCAAAATACGTTTTACTAAACGCCAGTGGGCATTCGTAGGTTTTTCCAATGACCTAGATGCCACATTTACTGTGAATGCTATATCAGGTCGTGTGACTACTTGTAAATACATTAAATGTCCTACCGCCTCACGGTATGGTACTTCAACTTCATCTATACTATCTAGATCACTAGTGTCCCATCCTGTATCCATAGGCGTAGACACCGGCTTAGCATCAGTCATTTTAAAACGTTCTAATGTCTTTTGTATATAGCCTGATTGATTTATGAAAATGGAACCATCACAGATTTTAGTTATTTCAATTCCTAAGAAACTTTTGACATCCGTCGTTGTTTTCACCTTAAACCTACCCTGTAGCTTACACATGAAAGAGTCGATTTCCTTTTCATGAGTTGCAGCTATTAGGCCATCATCCACCCATAAAACTAAGAAAAATTTCATATCATATTTAACTTTATAAAATAGACACGGATCGGCGTTACTCTCCCTTAAACCGCACTTTGTCAAAAAATTCATAAAGCATTTTGACCATTGCCTCGGAGCTTGCTTTAGACCGTACAAACTCTTTAACAGTTTACATACTTACGCGTCCCGTTCCATCCTGAAAACCTCTCGGCTGCTGCATATAAATTTCTTCATTTATCGTACCATATAAAAACGCGGTTTTTATATCGAATTGTCGTAAATACAATTTTTCTTGAGCAACAATACTAAGCAAAGTTCTTACGGTATCAAAACGGACCACAGGGCTGAACGTCTCGTAGTAATCGACTCCTTCCTTTTGTGAGCAACCTTTTATAACTAACCTTGCTTTATATCGGGTTTCATTTGAATCTGAATCTGTTTTGCAACGAAAAACCCACTGATTTCGAAAAACCTTCTTTTCTTTTGGTTTTTCAACCAAAACATACGTATTATTTTCATGTAATGATTCCATTTCCTCGTCCATGGCCTCTTTCCATTTTTCCGCATCTTTTGTGTTTATCGCTTCTTCATAATCTATTGGCTCCGCATTAGCCAAAATCGCAATAGGATTTCCGTAAAATTCTGTTTTCTTTAATTTTATTCGATCTCTTAATTTCCTAGTGTGCACTTTATGATCGGTTATCTTTTGCACAGAATTATCGTTCTCTGGACTCTCATTATCGCTCGACTCACTACTTTTAGACTCTGTTTCATTTGTGCTTTCATTGGATTTATCACCTTGTTTTTCTAATTCAATCACTACTTCGGTTTTACATACTTTCTCATCTTTAAATAAAACATCTCTACTCATTACAACATCACGTACTTCAGGAATCCAGATACGATAACCCTGTACATTTTCAGAATATCCTACAAAGTAACCTTTATAAGCTTTCTTATCCAGTTTCTTTCTCTTTTCTTTAGGAATGTGCACGAAACATTCTGTACCAAAAACTTTTAAATGATTTACGTTGGCTGTCTTATCAAACCATAATTCAAAAGGCGTTTTATTTTCTACTTTAGTTGGTCCTGTGTAGTTTAATACATGTACAGCACAATTAATCGCTTCCGCCCACAAAAATTTCGGCAAGTCCGGCTTCGAAAACAACATTGAACGCGCGGCTTCCACTACGATTCTATTTTCACGCTCGGCGGTTCCGTTCTGTTCCGGTGTGTATGGAATAGTAACAGCGTGTCTTATACCTAATTCTTGTAAAAAATTACTACCTTCTTCGTTTACATATTCTTTCCCTCCGTCGGTACGTAATTCTTTAATGCTATTGCCAAAACGCGTTTTTACCTCATTGCAGAAAATTTTAATTTTTCCCTTCACTTCGGATTTATTATGTAAAAAATAAACTTTCCGATAACTGCTATAATCATCTCTAAAAATAACATAATATTTACTTTTACCCAGCGATTCTACAGACATCGGTCCGCATACATCGGAATGTATCAATTCTCGTGCCGCTGTTGCACGTTCAATTTTCCTTCCGAAGGGTAACCTGTGATGCTTACCATACGCACAACCGTCACAAAATTCGCTATCTACCGTTACATCTATTCCTCTATCTTTGAGAAAAGACTTTACATGGCGCTTGTTTTGATGACAGAGCCTTTCATGCCATAATTGCAATGTGTCAACTTTATTCGCTGTGCACGCTACACTCGGAACTAAAACCTGCAAATCGATTCTATATAATTTCCCGATTTCTATTCCTACAGCTACAACCTTATTTTTACACGTAAATATGCATTCTTTGCCTTTTTTAGTAAGCGAAAAATCTACGCCCTTTTTTGCGGCAGCTCTTACAGAAAATAGATTATGTTTCATACACGGTACATACAAGACATCGTATAAAATTCCTTCTAGCTATTTTCCGTTTCCATTCGTTTTGATTCGTACATTACCTTGGCCAATTGCTGACACTTTCTCACCGTTACCGATGTAAATCTTTACCGATTCCTTAAGCCGTTGATACTCCGTGAACCACTCTCGTCGATTCGTCATATGGTCTGACGCACCTGAGTCAATTAGCCAATAATCGTCATCGTCTTCCTGTCTTGTACATCCTGTGAATGCCTGCGCTGAATCGTGCGACGAATCCTCACTCCTCTTGTGTTCGTTCTTCTTTCGTTCGCCCTTTCTTACCGTGCAGTTTCTCGCCATATGATCCTTTGATCCACATTCGAAACAGCCTCTACAATTTTGTTGCTTATGACCCTTCAAGCCACATGCATAACAGATACTTGTCTTCCCTTTCCAATGAATTTTCCTTTCTGCGTTGCTCGTGGTTTTCTTCGTGGAATTAGCTCGCAGATTCATTTTTGAAAGTAAGGCCGTTGTGGATTCTTCCGTGTCGTCCCTTTTCTGCATGCGTAATTCTTCGGTCATGAGTCTCGCCGTTAGATTTTCAACCGTTCTTTTGTTTTCTGCCGTTGAATCCCATGCACTATGAAAATAATTAAACTTTGGTGGCAACGTCGAAAGAATTCTTGTAACCAGCATAGAAGAAGGTAATTCTCCACCAAGTGCTTTCATTTTACTCGCCATTTGTTCGAGTTTCGATATATGCTGTGCCACATTTCCTGCAGGATCCCAACGAAATTCAAAAAATTCCTTTTGAATCAAAGACAGACTTTCATCTGATTTCATGTCAAAGACATTGTGTAGCTTTTGACACATGTCTTTTGCCGTATCACAATTCATTATTAATTGCAATGGCTTTGATTCAAGCGTGGTAACGATTAGTTTTTTCGCTTCTTTATTAGCATTATTCCATCTGGTCAACATTACTTGATAATTTTCACTTCCTTCCTCGGGCTTGATGAATGTGCCATCGCACACTTCCAGCAGATCGTTACTTTCCATCAGAGTACGTATGACAAATCGCCATTCTTGCCAATTATCGGCATTTCTTAACATCTCGACCTTAATCCTGCCGATATCCATACTTTTTGACTTGCGAACGTACTAGGAATTTTTTCCAACACTAACGAAAAAACACACAGAGACGAGCCGTTAAAAAAATCTTCTTAAATACACTTTCCACAGCTTATTTTCTTTTTCCTTTTCACCTCACTTCCACTAGCACCCCTGGGCCCATAACCTGTTGGGGTATAATTTAATATACGAGACGGCTTGTCTTGGTTTTGTGAGAGGAAATCTTTATTATACATATGCTGTGGTCAACTATCTTGTAACGACTGCCCGATTCCGCCACGACACGCGGCCGCTCGGACCTCCCCTTCGCTTAAACAAAAACGCATCAGGACTCTGGAAATTTCCAGAGTCCACGTGTGGAATTTTTATACTTCCACAGTTAGGGCCTCTTCAGCTCATATAGAGCCTTTTCTTTCTTCGGCGGTCCTGCCGAAGCCTGAAACTTACTTAACACGGGACTCGAGATTTTGTTCAATACGTAATCTTCCAACAATATACGAATTGTTGGAAGAGCATACGTGGTGAATCTCGAGCGGGACGAACGTTTCGAAAGGGACCTAATCACGACCGCGAGCGCGAGAGAGCGACTTTAAGAGTCGCGCGATTCGAGGAGTCGAAACTAAAGCCGAAACAAACAGCACACACCGTTTGAATTAGAGATCTTGATTTCACGTGTATCTAATATACAGGGTATTTCACCTAACTTGACCACCTTAAATATATCGCTTATTTTGTATGATAGAAAAAAATGTCAAGAGGACAAAGTATTCTGTTCGAAGGCGCCAATACGGTGATAGATCGAATTTTTTTTTCGAGGTCATTTTTTTCGAGATTTCAAGGTCATCGTATTTTTTTAAAATGGGACCACATATTTTCGCTACAACAGTCTTATAGCTTATAAAAAGACGAATCCAACGATGTGCGATATGTTGACCTTCACGTGACCTTTAGCGAAGGAATTATGAAATGTTTGTCAGTAACTTCAGTACGCGTTCGGAGACGGTAAATGAAGGAATTTCAATTTCATTGAAACAGTGTACCGTGTAATTGTTTCTGGTGCTTATAAATAGATATTCATATTCTCCTTGCAACGGTTGAAGTATGTTTACAAGTATTATTATTGTAAGAGGGGAATGACCGAAGCGGGTCAATAGCGCGTTGTCAAAAAGCCGCGACGTACACAACAAGTTGCAGTATCGATAGCAGTGTAATAAGATTCTCCATCATGTACACTACAGCAGAAAAAGTGGAAATGATTTTATGATCGCCGGATCTTACGCCACTTGATTTCTTTCTGTGGGGGCACCTAAAAAATACAGTTTACAATGATATTCCCACAACAGCAGAAAACATGCGACAAAGGATTCTACATGCATGTAGATCAATTACTGTAGAACAACTAAAAAATGTTCAGCAAGAATTTATTTACCGCCTCCAAAAATGTATCCAGGTTCATGGTGCACATTTTGAACACTTTCTAAAATAAACATTTAATTTAAGACTGTTTCAATGAAATTGAAATTCCTTCATTTACCGTCTCCGAACGCGTACTGAAGTTACTGACAAACATTTCATAATTCCTTCGCTAAAGGTCACGTGAAGGTCAACATATCGCACATCGTTGGATTCGTCTTTTTATAAGCTATAAGACTGTTGTAGCGAAAATATGTGGTCCCATTTAAAAAAAATACGATGACCTTGAAATCTCGAAAAAAATGACCTTGAAAAAAAAATTCGATCCATCACCGTATTGGCGCCTTCGAACAGAATACTTTCTCCCCTTGACATTTTTTTCTATCATATAAAATAAGCGATATATTTAAGGTGGTCAAGTTAGGTGAAATACCCTGTATACGTGTACACGTGTAATTAACATATTCGTATCTTAATCCGTGTACTTTTCAATACACGGGTACACGGGTATTGAAATACACGGATACACGTGTATTGAAATATATGGGTACACGGATCATAATATCTATACATGTATCCGTTTATTGAGGTTCGCGGATACACGTGTCGAAATGTACTGTTCCACATGTATTACCCGTACCGCAAGTTTTATTTTATAATTAAATATCAGAATATTTAGATGTGTAAATTGTTTATGAGACTTAATTTACTGGGTAGTAGGTGAAAATAAGAAACATTATGGTTTTGGTTAATAAAGTTCAATTTATTAAATTTTTGTTTTGAGATAAAAAAACTAAGGTGTTAACATTCTCTGGAAGCAAACGGTTTCTTTTTTTTGTGACAATATTTCCAGCGCATGAAAAGCATCGTTCCGACATCGCTGAAGTTGCTGGAATTGTTAAATATTTTTTGGCAACTTCGGAAATTGCTGGATATTTGTTTGTCCTAGCTTTCCACCATTCAAATGGATTTAAGTCAAAGCGTAATTGTGGCTCGGTCATATATGTTTCAATTTGAATATAAACATCATTTTTATCGGTGATTTCGTTGTATAAAAATTCAAGAGCAGATTTGTCATGTGCCTTTGCTGTATTTACTGTATTTACTGTATGTACTGCATTTACTACATCCGAGTTTTGAAGCAATCGTTTTGCTTCTGTACGAATTATTTCTTTTACGTCAGACGTTTCGTGTTCCAGATTTTTATATCTTGGATCAAAAAAACAGGATATATGGTTTAACGAAAGAGTATCACCTTCGATCCATTCAAGTTTGAAACGTCTCGTAAGTTCTGAAATTATAGTTTTTTTGAATATACACAAAAGCGTGTCGTCATCGTTGTTTAAATTTAAGTGTTTTTCGATCAATTTTTTGATTAATGGTCTCACCATTGAGATAGGAGAGTGGCTTTCTCCACAAAAAAGTGTTGTTATAATTTGCAGCGGTTTTAAAATATTTAAGAGAGACTCTATTATTGTCCATTGTTTTTCATTTATTTCTAGAGATTGTGCTACCCTTGCATTAGTAATGGCTCTATCTGCAATAACATTTGATATTGCACATCTATTTGTATATAAACTGTCTAACATAAAATACGTGGAGTTCCAACGTGTAGAGCAGCTTTGTATTAATGTATTTTTTGGCAAAGAAAGCTGTACTTGTTTTTCCTGTAATGCATGTTTCGCAACATTTGAATGTTTAAAATGTCCTACCATTTTACTGCATGTATCGATTATTTGTTGTACGGTTTTTTCTTTTAATGCATGATTTACAGCTAATTGCACACTGTGTGCTGCACATGTTACGCTATAAATGTTGGTGTTGTCCGATACTTCCGATAACAATGAGATAGCATTTACCATATTTTTGGCATTGTCTGTTACAATGGCTACTACTTTCGAATTAATTTCCCATTCTTCGAGAGTTCTCTGTAGCTCATCTGCGAGGTTTTGGGCAGTATGGCGTTCTTCCATCTCATATACACTCAAAACAAAACTGTCTGTGTCCCAATTGGAATTAATAATATGTACAGTTATCGCAATGTACGAATCCTGTGCTAACGATGACCAACAATCGGATGTACACACTACATTTTTAACAGCGTTTAATTGTTCCCTTATCTTTGTCACGACCGTACTCTTCAGACCCATTAATCTTTTTTTCATTGCTTCGTCTTTGCATATTTTATAATTTGGCTGCACTACAGACATAAACTCTTGAAAACCATCGGATGAACAGAAAGAAATAGGTAACTGATTTTTGGCAATTAATTTTGCTACTGCCTGGTGTATTTTTTCCGTTTTCGCAGGATCGCATAAACGAATGTTTGAAGTCTGACAGTTTAAAATAGACAGTCTTCGACGTTTTTTTGGTGGTTGCGTTTCGCCATTTGAAAAGCGTATTTCAAATTACCGATTCGCAACCACCAAAAAAACGTCGAAGACTGTCTATTTTAAACTGTCAGACTTCAAACATTCGTTTATACGATCCTGCGAAAACGGAAAAAATACACCAGGCAGTAGCAAAATTAATTGCCAAAAATCAGTTACCTATTTCTTTCTGTTCATCCGATGGTTTTCAAGAGTTTATGTCTGTAGTGCAGCCAAATTATAAAATATGCAAAGACGAAGCAATGAAAAAAAGATTAATGGGTCTGAAGAGTACGGTCGTGACAAAGATAAGGGAACAATTAAACGCTGTTAAAAATGTAGTGTGTACATCCGATTGTTGGTCATCGTTAGCACAGGATTCGTACATTGCGATAACTGTACATATTATTAATTCCAATTGGGGCACAGACAGTTTTGTTTTGAGTGTATATGAGATGGAAGAACGCCATACTGCCCAAAACCTCGCAGATGAGCTACAGAGAACTCTCGAAGAATGGGAAATTAATTCGAAAGTAGTAGCCATTGTAACAGACAATGCCAAAAATATGGTAAATGCTATCTCATTGTTATCGGAAGTATCGGACAACACCAACATTTATAGCGTAACATGTGCAGCACACAGTGTGCAATTAGCTGTAAATCATGCATTAAAAGAAAAAACCGTACAACAAATAATCGATACATGCAGTAAAATGGTAGGACATTTTAAACATTCAAATGTTGCGAAACATGCATTACAGGAAAAACAAGTACAGCTTTCTTTGCCAAAAAATACATTAATACAAAGCTGCTCTACACGTTGGAACTCCACGTATTTTATGTTAGACAGTTTATATACAAATAGATGTGCAATATCAAATGTTATTGCAGATAGAGCCATTACTAATGCAAGGGTAGCACAATCTCTAGAAATAAATGAAAAACAATGGACAATAATAGAGTCTCTCTTAAATATTTTAAAACCGCTGCAAATTATAACAACACTTTTTTGTGGAGAAAGCCACTCTCCTATCTCAATGGTGAGACCATTAATCAAAAAATTGATCGAAAAACACTTAAATTTAAACAACGATGACGACACGCTTTTGTGTATATTCAAAAAAACTATAATTTCAGAACTTACGAGACGTTTCAAACTTGAATGGATCGAAGGTGATACTCTTTCGTTAAACCATATATCCTGTTTTTTTGATCCAAGATATAAAAATCTGGAACACGAAACGTCTGACGTAAAAGAAATAATTCGTACAGAAGCAAAACGATTGCTTCAAAACTCGGATGTAGTAAATGCAGTACATACAGTAAATACAGTAAATACAGCAAAGGCACATGATAAATCTGCTCTTGAATTTTTATACAACGAAATCACCGATAAAAATGATGTTTATATTCAAATTGAAACATATATGACCGAGCCACAATTACGCTTTGACTTAAATCCATTTGAATGGTGGAAAGCTAGGACAAACAAATATCCAGCAATTTCCGAAGTTGCCAAAAAATATTTAACAATTCCAGCAACCTCAGCGATGTCGGAACGATGCTTTTCATGTGCTGGAAATATTGTCACAAAAAAAAGAAACCGTTTGCTTCCAGAGAATGTTAACACCTTAGTTTTCTTATTTCAAAACAAAAATTTAATAAATTGAACTTTATTAACCAAAACCATAATGTTTCTTATTTTCACCTACTACCCAGTAAATTAAGTCTCATAAACAATTTACACATCTAAATATTCTGATATTTAATTATAAAATAAAACTTGCGGTACGGGTAATACATGTGGAACAGTACATTTCGACACGTGTATCCGCGAACCTCAATAAACGGATACATGTATAGATATTATGATCCGTGTACCCATATATTTCAATACACGTGTATCCGTGTATTTCAATACCCGTGTACCCGTGTATTGAAAAGTACACGGATTAAGATACGCATATATTAACTACACGTGTACACGTGTACACGTGTATCTTCAATACACGTTCAAAATCAGAAACTCTAGTTTGAATCAGCAAGATTTCTACTCTCGAAATCGTAACTACAGGAACAGAACTGCCACGCGAAAACGCGCCTACCCGAATAACTAATGTGACAGCTCTGCCCTGGCCCTACCTACTTAGTTAGATTAAGCTCACACACGCCAGAAAGTTACCTACCTACCTAACCCTATATTTAAAAATTTGCAAAACTCAATCAAGCAAACAAACACTCCACGGTTCTCATTCTCGCGAAATGCCTTCTTGCACGTTAAATACATCATACGACGTATTAATTAAGTAAACGATCAATATTTAATGATTATATTAATGTTGTAAATATTATTGTACAATGTCGTATTAATTAACATTCATATTCTACTCAATCATAAATATAATGTTTTCACATTGTATTAATTCATTTTCTACTCAATCATGTAATTCATTTAAAGTTACTAAAAATATTTCATATAATTTATAAAAATTGTGTTATATGTGTTTATAACAATTTTATAGTAATCATAATGTGTAATATTTATTTGTAACATTAAGAAACGCGAGTACAAGCAGACCCTCAAATCTGCTCTAAAAAATATAACAGTTGATGTTACTACTCACGGGTATTGAAAATACCCGCGATCACTTAACTCGTCCAAAAAACCAAGTATACAACTGGTCACCCGTGTTGATTCGGATCTTTCATCCTACAACATTGTTGGGGACCAGAGGAACACAAACAACGTGTAACTCACCAATGATGAATGGAAATCATCTGTCATTCCTCAGTCAGCATGGTCCGGCTGGTTAGGTTCAGGTCCAGGATCAGGTTTAGAGACTGTAAAAAGAATGCAAGAAAACAATTAGAATTTATTGTTAAAATTGTAGAGATTTTTAATTAAAAATTTCAAAGTATAAATTTATACTTACGTTGTTCGCTCGTGGAGCACTCCTCTTCATTGATGCACTGACTCTAGTACCGGTAACGAAAAGTTTTAATTTCAAAGAGAAAATGTAATAAAGTTTATTAAGCTAGATTACCGCGACTGAAGATTCATATCGGCGAACAAATGATTCTATTCTCGCGGTTCATAAAACAAGGAGAGTCACGATGCTCTGGAAATAATTTAAAGTTGCGTAAGAAACACTGCTTCTATTCTCGCGTTTGCCTAACACCTTAAACGACAACGTACATACTTGGGGTCACTTTGCCCCGAGAAACAAACTTGTTACTACGCGCAATCACTGAATCTACCGGCCGCATTGCGCGCGGCCAACCCTGGAAAAAAAGAACTGAAAAAAATGGGACAGGATGGAAGAAATACAAAAAGCACACCTGTGCTTTGCCTACTGGTTTCCTTTTTTCTTCTTCTTTCTAGAGCTGACAACAGAATTACTGCTTTACTTAGTACTACTGTATACGTAGTTTGCCACGTAAAAGTTCAATGCCACGAAGGCGAAATACATATTCTCAATCAATGAGAATTTCAATGACAAAATATTATCTACGAAAATAATTACGTACAATTATTCAATTTATCAATATTATATCACCAAGTTTCATAATTAAAGTTGTAAGCATGGTTATGTTTACTTTATCGAATGTTAGAATATCCCGTAATTTTTATAAATATTCCGAAATTTGCAAGAATTAAAGTTCGTTGGTTATTTATACTTGAATAGCATATTCCAACTCCGCAGTTACTACGTTTTCTGAAACTGGTATCGAAATATATATGGGTATTGTAATTACAATAATTCATAAAGAAAGAAATATAAACAATCAATTAAATAAATATCACTCAGAAATATTCAATCCCGATCATACAGTTAAATATAAACTATTCCAATGTATCGGTGATATCTGCCGATGCCATTTCTGTGTATTTCGATATATATCGAAATGGATAAAAAGTTTGTTAACGATTTTTATATTTTATCTTAACAATGGCCAATTGGAAAATTATGATCATGCTTGCAACGAATAGTTTAATAAAGAAATAAAAATATATAAATATTAATGTGGATGTTAATTTTTGTTATAATTGTTTAAACGTTACCAATATTCCCTCCAAAATTTGTCGAGTTGCCTGCAATCTGTTATGGTGTCGTTTACGCGCCAATAAAACTTTCCATGACGTCGAATTTCAATCAGGGACTTCAACAGAAATAAAATACAAATTAAATCATAATTAAACAATAACTAACAATAATGAGGAAATATCAAAAAGTTAGAAATACGTACTTGGTTGGTCGCGAAACGCCGACACGTCTTGAAATGTTTCAACACGTCTTATTATCTCCTGTATTTCGAAAAGGAATTTCTTGATTTCGTATTCCAATAAGAGACTGTAACAGAAACGAAATGAAGATCCATTCAAGTACATAAACAGTTACTATAATTAAGTACTGATTAAATCAAAACCGTATTGCAAGAGATCGTAATTAAAATGCGAGTAGTAATAATGGAAAGATCAACAGGTTAGAATTACGCACCTCGGTCGCGAAACGCCGATCGTCTTGACACGTCTTGCTATGTTTATTTTCAGAATATGAATGATGGCCCTTCGCTGTGTTCGGTAACGCTCGCGAATTAGGTGGCGGGGTGATGGAAGGACCGATGTCTCGCGAAGCTTGTATGACGAACCGAGGGATGCCTCAGATAGAAACCACGGATACAAGAAAAGAGAACGAAGACTTACTAGATCAACGTAAATATCTTCACTTTAGAATCATATTGATGGATGGCGATATAATGTACAAATTAAATATAACTCACACTTTTGTCGATTTATAGTAACAGATGACAAGATTCTTGAATTTGTTAAAATTACTCACTTCGATGATTACATGCAAATTATTTACAACTTTAACTAGTCAAAGAATCACGAATAATTCGTACTTCTCAATTGATATGCATTTACACACCACTAGCTGTTTGCCTATCACACTAATTCAGTGAGTTTCTCAACTGACCGCCATTCATGAGAAGAGGACGCTAAAATCACCTCCGAATTTTCAGGTCGGTATGGCAGTCAGATTGGGCCGCGAAAGTCCATAAGGTGAAAGCACAGACGAGGTATACCTCGTCTATGATTTTTTTAACGTCCTCTTCTCATGGATAGCAATCAGTTGAGAAACTATTTTCTGAATTAGTACTGATGGGCAGACAGTTGTAGTGCGTGCGTAAATACATATCAATTGACTATGGAAGGGATTAAAATTCATTTCTGAATCTGTTGGTATATACCGTACTTCCACGAGAAGAAGGCACAGCGTGTTTACATCCCTACTCCTGTCGCAGTCCGCTGACTCACAGGTATTGGTCGAAAACGGTGACAAAGATCTATGACAGCCAATTAGCGGACTGCAGCAAGAGTGGGGATGTAAACACGCTGTGCCTTCTTCTCGTGAAAGGACGATACCTTCTTTGTGGTTATACACACCTACAGTCTGTAGCGAATAGTTTCTCAACTGATCGCAATGAAAAGGCATTAAGGGGGTAGGCACGGGTAATGCAGCGCGCTGTAAACCGACACAATTTGGCCCGAAATAGGGGGTTTCGAAATAAGAGATTTTGCCCTTATATGAGCAGCTTTTGGGTCGAATGAGGTCTCATTCGAAAGAGGAAGGTCCAATGCAGTGCGCTCTGGTCAAAATCGAACGAGATTCTGTTCACATTTATTAATATAAACGTCGAAAGTCGAGGAAAAAAGTCGTGGACTGACGCATACAGAGTCACGGACATGTACATATAGACAAAATTCATTGCAGTAGCAGCAATCTTTTTGAAAAAAAATCTCGAAAAATAAGGCCAGCGGTGGTTATATGTATAGGAAAAAGTTGTTCAAAATGTTGATTTTTACAACATATTTAAAAATCATCAAAATCGGTGAGACCTCCCCCTTTTCTAAATAATTGCCAAAATTTGTTACAAATAATGTATATGTATCGAAATAATTATAAAACTAAAAGTCGTATAATCATCATTATCCGGGGGCTGATCACGCTCAAAATCTAATCAGACCTTGAAACGAGAACATAAAACTGAAATGTAAAGTTTCATTGAAATTCATTCAGCCGTTTATATGTAATAGGAACAAAAAAAAAAGTCTTTTTTTTTAATAGTCACAATATGATCAGGGGGTCCTAAAACGTGTATTTCCGCTAAAAAAAAATTTCGACATTTTTTTTACATTATGATACTTCATAAATTTCCTTATTGTACCTTACATAGGTCGGAAAGTAAAAATGCTGGGGCAGTCGAGGCTTGGAATCGTATGCCGCTTATCGCGAGGTCGTATTTCAGTTGTTTCTCTTTTACAAGAGCAAGAAGGAAAGGCTCACACTAGCGTTCTTTATTTCACTACGTTAGACGCTAAGGAAGTTCGCCGTCATTACTGTCGATTTCGATGTACTCAATTATGTCGAAATAAGAGATTTTGCCCTTATATGAGCAGCTTTTGGGTCGGATGAGGTCTCATTCGAAAGAGGAAGGTCCAATGCAGTGCGCTCTGGTCAAAATCGAACGAGATTCTGTTCACATTTATTAATATAAACGTCGAAAGTCGAGGAAAAAATGAACGAAATACAGCCGTAGAATCGAGGGCTGGGTTAGTAGTATATGTATACCTGCTATCCCCACCACTCTGTTAGACGCTAAGGAAGTTCGCCGTTACTATTGTCGATTGGTCACACTGTTCGGAATGGTATATGGCAATAGCAAGCAGCTGCCTCTGATTTCTTTAGGCGGCAGCGTATCTGATGGTATTACCATTTCTGTGCAGAGAATATCTGCTGTAATACCGACCTGCCGAATCGGCGAGGTCACGTGCCGTGCCTACCCCCTTAAAATCACCTCTCAATTCTTAGGTCGGTATGACAGTCAGTTTGGGCCACGAAAGTCCATAAGATGCAAGGTCTACATATATGCTTATATGTATATTCGTATATCTTGTCTGTGATTTGGTTGTAACTATTGATAGTTTTTGAAAATTAATAGACACATTATAAATTGTACATGTATAATAGCTATTGTTATGCCACGTCCCCAACCACATTTTTGGTAAAAAGGTATATTTTATTCCTAACACATCGAGAACTTTACGATTATGTTGCCTTCTTGATGTATCCTGGGAAAAAGGACGGCTAGACGCAATATTCAAGGGGCCGACACTCACGACTTTGGGGACAATAAATTATTAAATCCTCCTTTCAATCTACAGTTAGTCCCACAAGTATTCGTACTCTCATTCATTGCTTATGGAAGAAATTTGTTGAAATTTTGCAATAAACTTTTTACTATAATTGAACACATGTGTAAAGTTTATTTGTACCAAATTATAACAAAATTAATTAACTAATAACATAAATATATTGATTTTACTCTGCACCGTACATAATAATAGTCCACAAGCATTCACACCAGTGCATATTTTGTCCAAAAATTTTTTACTTTGTATTCATTTTCTAATACATGTTTCATGAGTCTACCTTTGTATCTTATTATAGCATCTAATTGATCTGGCACATACTTTCTACCAGTTTTAAAGTGATACTTGGTTCAATACTATTTCAAACTTCAAACATTTTTCCATTCAACATTTATTTATTGGAAATTTCAATATCAATCAGAAAACAATGCAGAAAGAAAAATACAGAATGTATTAAAAACTGAATAATATACGAAAAGAATCGATTTTTATTTTTAAAAACTAGCAACTTTTTGAATAACATTCAAATGAACATCTTGTTACATAATTATTACTTACCCATTCTTTTCCTCTTTTTTCATAAACATTTATTAAGGATAATCATATTTTTATATCAAGAACACGTATCGTGGTAAAATAAATCAAGCACATGAAGTGTGAAATGAAAAGCATAATGCCCAGTTGCGATCATTGTAGCATACGTCTATTCCATACATTGAAGATATTATTCAAAGCATATGAAAAAATTGGGAAAAATAGAGTAATCAACAGCGATCCTCTTAAAAATATTTTAATTTTGTATATAATTATAAAAATAGATGTCACATTATTTAAATAAAAAATATATAGGTAACATTTTACATTTGATACTACTGTATCTAACATAGTTTTATTTATCATAAGGTGTAGTTTTCCGACTAATAGAATGACACTGATGACTTCAGTTGAAAGACTATGTGACTATGATTAACATTAATACAAAATAAGTGTTAGCAGTAATAATAGAAGGAAATACACTAATGAAATAAAAGTGAAATCAATCACTAAGGTTTATTACTTAAAAGTGTATTAAAGCATAATGTATTACTAAACTTTTATTTGGAACATAATAGAACTTAAACTTAAAAGTAGTAAGCACTGACTCGTCTGTCGACTTTTCAAATAGTATCAAACAACTAAAATGTATTTTGCTTTTCCAATAATAAAAGGTAATAATCAATATAATTGAACCATTAACTTCGTAGATTAAATTTGATAAAAAAAAAAAAAACTGAACATTTTATGTAACTTACATAAAAATGAAGAGCCTTTATATCTATGTGAAAGGCAAAAATTAAATGAAATTAAAATATTATTTTAGTATAAAAACGTATTCAATAATATATATATATACTATATATGTGTATATATAGAAAGAAAAATTTCAAAATAATTTCTTTGTTGGACCCCTATAAGAGTACAAGTCAATTTTGTGCAGAATCAGAATAAGTACATATTTCACATTGTCAACTCGATATCTATGAATGGTCAAATGAGTACAACTCGAAGCTTGCTGTATAGTATAGAATAGAACTGGTTTTATAACAATTTTGAAACCAAAATGTTTCGTACTATACAGTTTTTTTGCTCCTCTAAAAAATTGTTTTTTGACTTGTACTGTTATTCCTGCCCTTCTAAGATTTCGTTTAATGATCATCTATGGAAATAGAAAATCTTACTTACGACTTCTCGTTAAAGTAACTGAGGTATTTTGTATAAAGTTAGTATCTTAATACTGTTCATGTATTATCTGTAATTTCTAATAGTCCATACAAAAACAGTATATGGTTTATTACAAACAACAGTTATAAGAAGTACAGCAGGTTCTCCATTTGCGTACTTGGTGGTCGGTGTATAAATTGGGCCACCAAGAATGCCAATTTGTGAGCATATTGGCAAGGGGCCGGTACTCTTACACTACCAGACCAGTTATAGTACATATGGGTTAATTTGTACGTAATTCTTTGTAACTGATCGGCTTTCCAGCCTGTCGTGTCTGCAATGACATTATACGAACACGGTGTTACCGTGCCCTGTCTCACATAATGAGACACAACGTAAAAGTCGTACTTGGTTGGAATAGTAACGACATCGTCGATTATTGTACCCGGTGGAGGATTATCCTGCTTATAGAAAAAGCGAGTATTTATGCGTTTTGTAACTATCACAAATGCCATTTTGACCAAAGCCGGGTCACCATAAATATCACTCAATACAGATTTTAACTGTTCTACCTCATGTGTATAAACTTGATGTATTTGACCCTCACCAACACCGTCGCGATAAATTACTATGTGCGATGGCAAAATTTTGTTCATTTGTCTGTAATTATACAACGCTTTTGTTAAATTTACAGAGAACTCGTTAGATAGTTCTTCTCCCGTAGTGTGTGCGCTTACTGCACTGAAATATCTTGTCAAATTTTTATCTAATGATGCAACCATTGCACCAAAATCACGTCCTTTATTATTTGGATCGTGGCACACATCAAAACCGACAACCATTAAATTAATCGGTGGCAATTCAACGCTCCATGGAGCACCACCTAGTTTGCATACTAATTGAATTGCTACTTTCGTAGCTATTGATCTCAAACCTTTCGACTTGAGATTTTTTATGAGGAAAACTTGTGACGGTACAGGCCGATCAACAGTACATTTCTTCTTTATCGCGCTGTATCGATCAGCCCGATTGTTTGATACAACACAAAACACTAGCTCCGGATTAGAAGTACTCATTATTCTTTCTAAGGTTTCTGAATAAGTATTTGATCTATCGTCATTTATATCCCAATATCTAGGATTTTCAATTCTACATCCCATACCCCTCGCTGAGTCTTTGAGAGTGCCAACGAATGCCTATAAAATACAATGTATATTTAACAAAATAATAGATATGTAATGGTAAAAAACAAAACATAATTTCATGAAGACTTAAAATATCTTACCTCCATATCGCGTTTTACGTGATGCGTGCAAATTACCACCCAATCACTTAACTTAGCTGGATTAAACAATGACTTATTAAATAGTTCTCTGGTCCAATCTGCAACCTGTCCAGCAGACACTGCTCTACCCCCTCCAACCACAATATTTTCCGGTGCCAAAACACGTCCGGACAAATTAACTAATTTATCGTCAAGTTTAAGATTCCATTCATTAAGTTCTTTGACTATTGCATTTTCAGAGCGCAATCTCCTATTGAAAACTATTAATTTGTCTGTACGCGATCTAGGAGATACACGAGTGTGTTCTGCCAAAGCACGCATTAAGTGGAAGTTATTCCTCATATTGTCGGTGAGTCCTGCAATAAAAATCATTCGTTGTGAAATGCAATAATTGTTGTAGACTTGAAAATCTCTATGAATGAAAATAATTTGAAAAATATACCCGTTGCCCGACACAATTCAGGAACAAGATACACGAATTCAGCTTGCCCAGCACGACGCTCTCTTGGTTTCAATTTTGTCACAAGCATTGGCTGAGAGTCATTATGTATTCTAATTTGGTACTTATTTTTATAATAATCTTTGTACGATATACTTTCGCCAGTTCGTAATTTAAACGTAGAATTAGGATTTGTACTATAGTCAATGTCGGATATACGATATGTGTTGTTATTGTAATCAGTAAGCACAACGAGACCAATAATTTGACTTTCAAATAAATGCTAAACATAAACGTAATTTGATATAAATACATAGCTAAACCTAAATAAGCCTATATAAAGGCATATTATCAATAATTAACATGCCTACCTTATAGTCATTACGATTCTGTTGATAACAATCATTTAATATATCTAATATAGTTTGCTGACGCATGATTTTATGTGTTATTTCTGAACACATGAGAATATCATTTTCATGTTGTCTTATAGATGTAAGATATCCAGGCCAAAGTTCTAATCTGAATTCACGAACTTCAACCTGCGTTGTAATTATAAACACGTGTCACATAACACTGTACAACAAATTTTAATTACATTCTAATAATTGCCGTTTTAATATATGTATTTAATATCGCCTTACTTTAATCGCGAAATTATTAGGAATCGTATTAATTACTTTTAATTTTGACAGAAGAAATGAAGTGTACTAGTAGCATCATATACAACAAGGTCTTTCTAGCCTTTTTTGTCTTCACGCAATACTTTATTTTTGTTCAAAATCACGATATTTTCGTAAACTGAAGGTGATATAGCAATTTTGCTTGCAAATTCGTATTCAAGACAAAAAACTGTATCGTCCTTCCACGAGAAGAAGGCAGAGCGTGTTTACAACCCTACTCTTGCTGCAGTCCGCTGATTGGCTGTCACCGATCTTCGTCGCCGTTTTTAACCAATACCTTTGAGTCAGCGGACTGCAACGGGAGTGAGGATGTAAACACTCGTGGAAGAATGGTACAAAAAGCATCCAATGCACGTTGCAAACAAAATTCGTGTCGAACCGTATAATTCATAAATAGAAATATTAGAAATTAATATAAAAAAAAATATATACATATAACACATTAACATAAGGTGATATTAAATATACGTATTAAAACAACAAGTACTAAAATGTAAGTACAATGATGCCTTAGAAATTGGTCAGTTGCTATTCCTACCAGTTCTTGGAACTTGTTCCTGCGGTCAAGTATGTTTATGTTTTTAAATCTACTGTGATATATCAATGTGCCGTGTTATCTACCTCTATCTCACTCGAACTCTCGAAAAAAAGGAAATACAGGATTTCCTGGAAAATCCTGTTTCCCTTCAACTTTAGCCAGTTTCGATTCCGAACGTCGGTCAATATCCAAAGCACCACTGTACTTCTACATTAAATCATTAATACACTTATTTACTTACTTTACTACGCGCATCAAAATAATCACGACCAACGAGTTGAAGTTTCAAAAGATCCAAACACTTTCGCATAATTATGTTGAAAAATGAGATGTATTGTTGATCACCTTTGGCCAAATCTCCAACAAGACGTATAGAAATTCTGATTTTTGTATCATCCGATTGTCGAGCAGACCAAAGTTCTAATTTCTGAAATATTAAATATACACAAAATATAACCGATCAAATTTTCTTTGCTAAAAGAATCTTACATCTGATAAACGCTGACTAGTGTAAAGGAGTGTCCCATCAAAAACGTATGCGCCCAAAGTTTCTTTATGAACTCTTACTAGTCCCTTTCGGACAACCGTTCGATCTTCTTCAGGTGAAAAATCGACTCTGTATTGATACAGACACCAATCGGTTGTCGCCAGCATCTTGAAGTAATTCGTTTGCAAAGAAATAGGTGTTCCGGTTGTACCTAAAAATAACAATGTTCGTATAATATACATTTTATGTGTAAAGTGTATTATACGCTATCCAAATGCAAAATCTTGAACGTATGAACCTTTTTTAGTAACTAAGTTTGTTGGCCTTGTATGAGGTTCAACTACCAGAACACGTCGCCCTCTCATTGCACCTCTGCCTAAGGTACCAACGTCTCCACCTTCAGTCACTACTATAAATATATTTTAATATATTAATAATTAATCTACCTATATGAAAATATTAACAATAAACAGAAATATTATTATTTTAAAAAAGAAATTACATATTCTTTGGCTTACCATCCATCATTGTTGTTTCTGCAGAATGACCCGGTGTAGCTGTATCACCTTTAGGAGTCAATCGCTGCGTACCGCGGCTAGCACTCTATTACATTACAAAAAATATACATAAAAATGCATGTCAGAAAAGGTATGAAGTATAAAGTATAACAATGAAAAATTTCAACACTTGAAATACAATAAAATTCTGTACTTAGTCAGGTTTGTACAAAGTTTGTCCTTCGTGTTCTTACAAAGTTATGACCCTACTGGAATTACCATTTTCTGGAATTACTGGTCCAGTGCGAGCCTTAGTGTTATCTAAGCATCACTATCGACGATAATTTAAGTTACTACTAAAGTGGTCCACAAGTTCTTCTGTTATTTTTTTTTTTTGGCTGTAGTTCCGAAAAACTCCAGCGATCGATCGACATAAAATTTGGAAGAGGGAAAAGAATAATACACTGGGTGTTCGGTCACCCCCGAAAAAAATTTTAATGGGAGATTCTAGAGGCCAAAATAAGACGAAAATCAAGAATATCAATTTCTTGACTGAGGCTTCATTAAAAATTTCAAATTATTCTGAAAAAATTATTTTTTGTTGCGGGTCACAATTACAATCATTTTTGGTAAATATACATACTCCCGAAATCCTACCCACTTCCGAGAGACAAATTCGGGTAGGTATCGAAATTTTTCGACAAAATTAATGAATTTCAAATCATACTAAAAAAATTATATTTAGTTACAGGGGTCAATTACAAGCATTTTTGGTGAATAGATATACCCCGAAATCCTACGTACTTTCGAGAAAAAAAATTCATGACCGAAAATCTAAGGTGAGGCTAAAAATGCTTCCCCACACGCGAATCTTTAAAATGTCATATCTCCTGAACGGATTGGAGGATTTTAATTTGTCAAAATGCAAACAACGCGTATTTTAGTAGAGAATATGTAGAGATTCCTAAAATATTCGAAAAGTTGTTCCTTAAACCCGTAAAGTGAGAAAATGGTTCAATTTTCAAACAGCCATTACTCTTACAATAGTGAATATATTTCAATGAAACTTTTTTCTGAAGTAGAGCCCATAGATATCTACAGAAAAGTATTAGCCAACTTTTCTGTACAGCGTGAAACAAATTTTGAAGAAAAATCGACAAGGGGGTGGTGCCTAAATTTTTTTACAAAAAAAAAAATTTCAAATCGTTCTGGAAAAATTATTTTCGGTTGCGGGGCTCAATTACAAACATTTTTGGTAAATATACATACCCCCAAAATCCTATCCTCTTTCGAGAATAAAATTCGAGGTGTGAAATTTTTTAACAAAATTAAAAAATTTCAAATCTTTCTGGAAAAATTATTTTCGTTTGCGGTGGTCAACTACAATCATTTTTAGTAAATAGACCTACGCCCAAAAACCTATCCTCTTTCGAGAATAAAATTCGAGGTGTGAAATTTTTTAACAAAATTAAAAAATTTCAAATCGTTCTGGAAAAATTATTTTCGTTTGCGGGGGTCAACTACAATCATTTTTGGTCATTAGACATACGCTCGAAATCCTAACCACTTTCGAGAAAAGAATTCGAGTAGATACTGAAATTTTTCGACAAAATTAAAAAATTTCAAATCGTTCTGGAAAAATTATTTTCGGTTGCGGAGGTCAATTACAATAATTTTTAGTGAATAGACCTACCCGAAATCCTATCCACTTTCTAAAAAAAAATTCATTACGAGCAGAACGTGAAATGTTAATAACTTTTTAACGAAGCTTCCATCAACAAATTAATATTCCTAATTTTCGCCTTATTTTGGCCTCTAGAATCTCCCATTACAATTTTTCCCAAGAGTGTCTGAACACCCTGTATACAAAAATAAAGTGCAAGATTTAAATAGAACTTATTAAAGAAACTTTATAATAGAAACATCCCGTTTTCAGCAATCACATATTACAGTTACTTTACATTTCATAGATCAAAATTGGATATTTAAAACGCACATATAATTTACATATTTAAAACATATTGTAACATTATAAATGATACGCCAGTATTGTTTATGTTTGATTGTGTAATCTCCAATTAGTAAGAGCGCAGAATTGGTTCGTGGATAGATCCTTTAACCCTTTGTTCTTTGTTAGGAAGCGTGAAACGTTATACCATAGGGTGGAGATAAGATATCTAACCACAGATTACTTATGAGAACGTTTCCAGCGTTAGCTTTGGAAAGTGTTATAATTTCTTAAGTCTAGAAGCCCTAAACGACGGATTTCAGAAGTGAAATTAGTCCAAATGAAGATGAATTTGATTTTGAACTGTTGAGAAACGAGATAGTAACATAGTATTAGGTGTAAGAAATCCAAAAATTAGAATAACAGATAGTGAATCGGAATATGACAATGATGTCCCACAAGATTCCAATAATTCAAAATTGACACCTTGTGAAGAATCTAGCAAAATATTACCGAGAAGAAAATTCATAGCTAGCGAAAAATCTGCAGAACCACAAGTATCCTCAAATGTTGAACAATTGTTGGATATTTTAAAGACATTTTTTACCGATGAGTTGTAAATCAAATAATAATTGAAACTATTGGAAATTGGTGAAAAAGCAGTACTCTTTTATACTTTAAGAGTGAAACTTTATTGTACGTTTCGGAAGGACGTCTTGACTCGCAAGGAACCTTTGCGAATGGTCCGGCTTCGATTTTGATGAAACTTTGTACACTTATAAAGCAGCCAAAAATAATTCACACGTATTTTTTTTTAGCTGCGATAACTCTAGTTTAAGGGGTGAAACCACCCCTTGAAGGTTTGGCTCGAAACGGCTATCTCGAAAACGGAAAGACATACGAAAAAATTGTTATTGGGCGAGGTTAATGGTTCCTTATGTACAATAACATGGTGTTACAAAATTTAACAAAACACAATTTATTTATAACAAAAAAAATTTATTAACTTAATTTTTCATTTTATTGAAATTTTCATAATGACAAAAAATGACGAGCATTTCATTCCAAATCCATTGGTATGTAATATTTTAAAATTGCCGCCTACAGTTTTGCAGATTTTGATGATTTATATTTTGCGCACACATCCACTAACTTCGATTTTAATGAAGCATTGTAGGCTTGCACTAAATTATACAGTAACAAGTAGCAAGTAACAATAATAGTAACAAGTTTCTTAACAGCAACGAAAAGTTTGGTTTTATTGCCCACCTATGACATTGTGGCAAAGGTGTAGCGATTTATAGATTATAAATATATACAGTGTGTATAGCAATTATTCTGTATAGCAATGGTTCATTTTCAACAGAATAGTAGTACGCGACAGGATTCTAGAATGCATTTGTGGTTTTTCATCTACATATTCGGATTTATACCAGGAGTATTTAATAAAATTTTGGAACTGTTAGAAATGTAGAAAACAAGGAATGCCTGAAGCAGGCCATGTGCTTCTCCTTGGCGCGTCTCCCCCTCTTAAAGGAGGATCGGCCAGAATGTTTAGACAAAGAAGGACCGTACTGTCAAGGATGCCCTCACGACCCTAGTTTTCTGTCAGGGTACAGAACTGTATTGGCTTTTGCCGTGAGCAGAGATACGCTACAGTTTTAGAAAGCAACTCGTGTCGATTTTATTTAAAACGCCCGACCGCTATCCAGATCCTGATATCGAACTTTTTCTTACAGAACCTTGGCGATGAAAATTGATCGTGGACCAGAGATTGAAGTTTAATTATATTATTCCTAGCGTGGAGATTAATGTCGTGATTTAAAACGAGAACTATATCGGAAAATCGGCAGACGAAATTTTTCCAAGTGCGGAAACCGTAAACATCCAATGGTTGAACGTACTTTGTTCCACCTTTTGGTATTATAAAAAGTTTTACATTTTTACCCTTAGGAGTAACTTCGTTCACCGTCTTCTTATAGTGACCACTCCAGAAATCAAGAATTAGAACTGTTGCGGGCCCAGTATTTACGAAGTAAATCTCTCTTAATCAGGTCTTAAAATGGTCTTAATAAATCTTCAATCTCTGGTCCACGATCAATTTTCATTGCCAAGGTTCCAAAATTTTATTAAATACTCCTGGTATAAATCCGAATATGTAGATGGAAAACCACAAATGCATACCAGAATCCTGTCGCGTACTGCTATTCTGTTGAAAATTAACCAAGATGCCATATTCGCGGTGACGCGGCAATAACTAAATTCGCATGGTCTAAGAAATCTTTATGTTTCAAACATTTTTTTGACGAGTACCACTATTGTCGGAACTACGTAGAATAATTGCTATACACACTGTATATATTTATAATTTATAAATCGCTCCACCTTTGCCACAATGTCATAGATGGGCAATAAAAACAATCTTTTCGTTGCTATTAAGAAACTTGTTACTGTTATTGTTACTTGCTACTTGTTACTGTATAATTTAGTACAAGCCTACAATGCTTCACTAAAATCGAAGTTAGAACGGCTACTACCATAGTGGATGTGCACGCAAAATATAAATCATCAAAATCTGCAAAACTGTAGGCGGCAATTTTAAAATATTACATACCAATGGATTTGGAATAAAATCCTCGTCATTTTTTGTCATTATGAAAATTTCAATAAAATGAAAAATTAAGTTAATAAATTTTTTTTGTTATAAATAAATTGTGTTTTGTTAAATTTTGTAACACCATGTTATTGTATATAAGAAACCATTAACCTCGCCCATTAACAATTTTTTCGTATGACTTTCCGTTTTCGAGATAGCCGTTTTGAGCCAAACCTTCAAGGGGTTGTTTCACCCCTTAAACTAGAGTTACCGCAGCTAAAAAAAAATACGTGTGAATTATTTTTGGCTGCTTTATAAGTGTACAAAGTTTCATCAAAATCGAAGCCGGACCGTTCGCGAAGGTTCCTTGTCAGTTAAAACTGAACGAGAAGTGAAGCGACGCTTAGATCATTGCCTGCGCCATGTTTATTTCTCTGGCCCTCGATGACAAAACAGTCCCAAGCCCCTAGGCCCGATGGTGCCAATACGGTCTTCGTATGCAAACAATGGATAGTGTTTCTCACTGTTAGATTCAGTTTCGTAAATGATTATTTATTAATAATCCAACAGAAACAAACAATTATGCTGCAAAAAAGTTAGAGGGGAGGACGCTGCCATCGCATTCAATTTGGCGAACATGGCATAATATCACTACGGAAGAATTCGGAACGTTCGAAAGATAAGTTCAACGAGGATTGGATGGAAATATAAACACAAAGTTCACGTGACCGTTGACGTAATCGCAGATAAGCGGCTGCTGAACGTCGCTGCTCAGGGACGCTTTTTAGGGGCCTCTAGGAAGGGCCTGCGCATGATTTGGTCGCAAGTTAAAAATTATATTACAGCAAATAATACAATGTTCAGATTTCCCGATGTAAAAATATTATTTCACGAGTTAGTAGTACATGTTACTAAAAACTGAGTGAAATGTGTTGCTCAAGTTATTGAACACAAATTTTTAGCAGTTGGATCACAATACTGACGCATTAATTGAATCGTCTATAATTAATTTAAATTCTAACAGTTTAAACACAGAATCATCATAAATTGTATATTATAATAAATAGATAAATTAAATGTTAAAATATGGTTTTTCACACCTTAAATTGTATTTTTATTATGTAATAATGTTAATAATGTTTAATTAATAATATCATATTAATATTAAGGACGAGTATTTTTTGTTTAGAAAATTAACTTCTTTCCTACCATATAAGGATCTGGACATTACGTTTCGGGTCTGGTCTGATCACGCGTCGCTCGTGTACAGTTGTTTATATTTTCTATCAGTTCTCGTTGAATTTTTTCCAGAAAAAAAATTGTTCACAATTTCACGCTTTATAATATATTTGACCCTGTATTCGGACTTCGCATCGCTCTGCAAATATCCGCACTCCGAGGGTTAAAATAACTCGGTAAAATACAATTTATGGCTTCGTTCTATAATGCATCTCAAGGTGCATATTCTCGTATCGTGTCGCCGTTAGATATTTAACAAAAGTAAACGTCGTTTCATTGCGTTGCAAAAATAAATGCGAACGTAAGCAACTGCCTCGACTTACCAGCCCATTCATGTATCATATCACCGTTGTGTACAATCATGAGCAAAAAGCATAGTGTCGTTTCGTGTATTAAAACTTAATTAATATCATTCGTCGATTTTTCGTCGTCACAGAATGTCCAAAAGCTGTTAATCGAAATATGCCCAGAAACATGGTTTATAGAAAGATTGGAAATCGAATGAATGAAAAAAATATATTTTTTGAATATATTGCAAATAAAGTAAACGTGTGTCTGCAAATAGATCCATATATAGGAACAACATATGATAGACAAATTATCTTAATAGATTTAGTTTCTTTTTACAGAACTATAGATTTTTCAATAATAAAAGAATTTTATTTTTGTTCATTACTGTATATACAGGATGTTCAGCCACTCCTGGGAAAAATTTTAATGAGGGATTCTAGAGGCCAAAATAAGACGAAAATCAAGAATACCAATTTGTTGATGGAGGCTTCGTCAAAAAGTTATTAACAATTAAATTCAAAAATTTTAAATCGTTCTGGAAAAATTATTTTCGGTTGCGGGGGTCAATTACAATCATTTTTGCTGAATAGACATACCCCCGAAATCCTGCACATTTTCGAGAAAAAAATTCAGTATGGGCGGAACTTTAAACGTTAATAACTTTTTAACAAAGCCCCCATCAACAAATTGGTATTCTTGATTTTCGTCTCATTTTGGCCTCTAGAATCCCCCATCAAAAAATTTTTCCCAGGGATGGCCGAACACCCTGTATACACCAATTCAATAGAAAATCTCTGGCACCTGATGCATTTTAAATAAACTAACTGGAAACTTTGTTTAAAAAAACAGTAGATATTTAAATACCTCTTTTGTAATTAATATTTCTTCTAACAAACATACTACCTTTTAAACTATAGTTTCCTTAATATATGTAAATAGAACAGCGAAAAGAATACGTTACACTAATATACACTAGTATACACTAACATAGAATATTAGTTACACTAATTATCTATGAAAGAATAAAAGTTTAAAACACTAAAGTTGACAAAAATTACATCTATTTTCTTATTGGTTCTTTGACATACCGGTGGTCTACTATACGGTGTTTGAGTAGATGGTCCTGCTTGGGCTGGAGGTCCAGGCCTACGACCCGTACCACTTGTAAATGGTTGCCCACCAGGTCCCTGCGTACCCTGTTTACGAACATCTTGGCCTCGTGATCGGCCACGACCCTTACTTGGGCCGGCTCCTCTTTCTCCTCCTCCTCCACTGGACATGGTTTACCTAATACTTTTAAAAATGTTATAGTAATTAAAAAATATATATGCACAAAGTGACCTCTTAATGATGATACAGTGTTGTCTGAAAAGTTAGACTGAACAAACTTGTTTTTGTACATATCAGATATGAGAGTAAAAGAGATACAATCAGTATAGTCTGAACAATAATAAACTATGAGTTTTGGTGTAATTCATAATATGAATTTTATGTGCTTAGTGATAAAATATTAGGTGAAGTGTTACTTCTCAGGTAATACTCTGCAACCAAAAACAAGGTGATCTTTATTAAAAATAAGCCAAAAGCAGGGAATAAGATTTTGTCTTCAATAGTTCGTATCAAGTACAAAATGCTCAAAAGCAAAGCACATTTTAATACATTAATTGTCAGTTAAATACAAATGTGCCACATAAATTTTTTTAAATTATTTGTCATAAAAACAAATGCTTGTTTGCAAAATCTTTATTCTACATTTTCAATTTATTTTTTTTATGAAGCACCCATTTTTCAGTTGTATCATCAATAATGTATCAATCAAAACGTGAAGTACAATTAACAAATTATAAGAGGAAACACTAATTTTATATAACAAAATTTTTTTACTTGAAAATGACAATTATTTACAAATTTACATATAACTGAATACATTTTTAAAACATAAAAATTATAATTCTTTTACACTTTTAAATATTTTTAAATTTATTAATTTGCTTTCAAAAATTTGTCAATTATTTTTTTACATGTGTTACATTTTTCCTTCAGATTTTATTTAATTAATTAATTGAAAATATCTCTTTCAATGGCCAATTAACTATTCCAAGTTCGTGTTTCTTTATATCGAAAAATATATAAACATTATGCCGATTTCAAGGTTAAGTATACAAGCACATGCTTGAAGTCTAAATACTTTTTCAGAGGTCAATCAAACAACGGAATTCCTCTTAATAATGATTGTATAACTTTATATTATAAAGAAAAATTAATAGAATTAATAAATCGAAAGTTAAGCGATATACATATGTTAACGAAATTTAATAATCAAAACGATATGCTTAAGCAGAACTGAAAGAAAAAATATCAAATTCGTAACAATGTATCAAAATAAAATACTTACATTTAATTACTATAAAAAGTACAAGGCTATTAATAGAAAATTATTTTGAAACAAATTTCTTTTCATTTTTTAGTAAAAACGATATAAAACCAAAAAGGATATATTACGAATTTGTATCAAATTTCCTTCCATGTTACAAAGTATAAATCAATCTTTTTATAAAGTAAATTCAATAAAAGTATATAATTTTAAGAAGATTTTAAGGTAATTAAATCATATTTTGTATGAACTTACAATGCTGGGAACGTTATTCAACAATTATAACACACAATTTTCGTCCCACCGACGCCGGGAACCGATACAAAACGCATTTGAAAATGTGGTAGGACACAAAATTTACCTGCTTAAGCTAAATGGTTCACGCATGCGTTAAATTAGTGCACTGTTATGGCGTTAGTAGCGTATTCAGTTTGACTATATTCAAATAGTTTTCTTTTTTCAGAATACATATTTATACTTAAACATTGAATACATGGTTAAATAAAATTCATGTACAAATTAAACGAATAAGTATGTTATAATACATTACCTATAAATTCGAAAAACGCTTAATACTTCTAGGCATAGGTATAGGATCGTAAATAAAGAAATTGCGGATATGGACAAACACACTTCCGTATTTAAAAATGAATTATGGGTAATTTCTTGCTAAAAGACCTCGCGCTTTATTCTTGACTGTGATTGGTGCTACACGGTTTCCTTATTTCATTGCAGAATTAGTGCATTTTATGACAAAGAGATTAAAAGCTATGTTAGAAATAACAGGAGACCTGATAAAATACTAGTATAACTTGTAATGTTAAAAAAGTAGACTGTACGAACACTTTTGTGAGATGCATAATTCGTTTCCTCATTTATTTATTAAAATATTTCTATCATGTTATAGAATAATTAATATTACCTCATGTGTTAATAAATTAAATAAATGATATTATACAAAGTTATTTTTTCTCTCCTTTAAAATGCCTTTTTTTACGGGGTGTAGGAACATTTTCATGCCTGACAGTACGTATAAAATTACAGAAAGGCAAAAAAAGCAAGTTATTCATTAAAACATAGGATTACACATGCCCTTCTTAAACCTTAATTCTACATTTTAAGTGAGTTTCCTAATACTAAAATGTTACTAGAAAATCAAACCTACTAGCAATTTGTCAATCCAATGTCGTGTCAATGAAAAATTTTAGTTTTCACATTATAACTATCATGACAGTAATGTGACAATTTTGATTTTTTGGCAACAAACTTTATCATTTTATAAATAATATGATTGAAAAATCGCTACAGTGTCATAATAGTTTATTGCCACATGAAAACGTACCCTATCTCCGGTCCCCTTCTTTGTATCTGCAATAAAAATAAATGCTTAAGTTAAAAACTCCAGCAAAAGCACGTGTTTTTGGCTAACCTCTTTTACAGCATGTTAGAAGAATATGTATACTTGTTAAAGATTTTTATATTGTAAAAAAATGGGAAAACAAAAAAGAGAAAGAAGGAAACCTAGGAAAAATCCTACCGGTCTTCCGTCTGTTAAAGATTTTGAATCTGCTAACGCCGAAAATATAAATGACGATCGAGATACTGCATTGGAAAGAGTATACGAAGAAGTAAGATATCTTTTAAATTCTTATTTAATTCTTCCAGTATAAGCTTTATATATTCAATAAATATACAAGAAGCAACAAAATGTATTACATTATGTTACTGTGTGTTACATTATATCAATGGTTCTTCGCCTTTTTCTGTATGTACCCCTTTTGTTATTCTACTGAAGCTCATGAATCCTTTTCAATGTTGAAAATCCTATTTACTCAGATATATTGCACCAAATAGTGTCCATAATTTTTTGTGATATCAAAATTTGCTCATTTGTAGTTAATATTTTGACAATGCTAAGAAATAAATCAAAAGTTTTTTCCCCAATGTTATTTATATAGTCTAATGTAAGATAATGTAATAAATATTTGTTGTTTCTTGTACATTTACTGAAAATATAGAGGTGACTGTATATATATTCACACAGCACTAAAATGTATATTTACTTTATAAATATAGATACAGTCTGGTAATATTGAAGAAATATTGTCTGGATTGCAAACACTGGAGTCAATGTCTTGCGAATCGACGCTCGCCGCGCAAATAGCAAAAGATGGAATTGCTAAAATGGTAGGACCATTGCTTGTCGATCACAATGTACTTGTAAGAGCCGAAAGTGCTAGTGCTTTAAGATGTATTGCAGATAATGGAAAAGAAGAAGCATACAAGAGTTTACTTAAAGATGATATCATGACCCCATTGTGCAGTTTATTGATACAAGTAAGTATGAAAAGTATTCAGTTTTTATGTGATTGTGTTATTTAATACTTTATTTATTGTACATAGTATTATACAGACTGGCAACCAATACTCGATCAAAATGAAATAAATAAAGTAAATGATGAGAAAGAAGCATTTATCCAAGCAGTCACATTGTTATGGACTTTGTGCGAGAATAATGAATGTGCAATAAAATATGCAAACAAAGAAGATCTTGTTTCTATTCTAATAAAATTTTTTGACATTACCGTTTATGGTGTTGACATTGTTACAGTGACTGTTCAATGTTTATTGTCTTTGTCAGAAGATAATTCCATTGCTATTAATAAACTTAAAAGCTGCGAAGATACACTTCTTCAATTGTTAAATGTAGAGGCAAATAATACTAATGCCTCTGATATAATGTGTCTTAAAACTGCTGTTGCAGGACTTCTAATTAATATATCTAACTATGTGGAAAATAATCCCACGAGTACAGTTTGTAAAGCAATAGCTGTACTTTCTGAAACACTTTCTGTTGATTGCAAACAACTATTATCTAATTTATCGTCAATTTTACCTCATGAAAAAAATGCTTTCTCGAATACTGCGAAAAAGAAAGTACGAGATAGTAGAAAAATGTTTGGCGCGCAACAACACACGCTTGAAATTTTAGCTAATTTATGTTCGGAAGAACAGGAAAGTGATAATGATTCTGATTTGGACGATTCAGATTGTGAGACCAACAGTATAGATAATGCATGCTTGGATAACAAATTATGTAACATTAATTTATCTCTACCTTTAGAAGTAATCGAAGTTTTTAATAGTTGTAACATAATTAAGAAAGTATGGGATAAGACTATAGCTGTAGACAAAGATACAACAGAAATATTGGAACAAAATGTGGAAGGAAAAGCTATTTTACAGCAAATGCATACACTAAACTGTAGAGCTTACCTCTGTTTAAATAATTTAATATCTAGTTTGGAAATTGATGTTCTTGGCGGTATGGAAAATATATACAGGTAAAATATTTTTAAGTGTTTCATTCAAATTACAATTTTAATATAAAATATGACAAAAAATGACTATCGAACTATGTTTTCATATTTTTAATTTAGAATGTGGGTTGATATTGGAACAGTTGTGTTTAAAGATGCAAATCCAAACGATATTGAATTATTGGAATCTGCTACAGCAACTATGAGGGCGGTTCTTCAAAGATTATCCGAGGGAAAACCAAATATTTTCAATCAATTAACATTAGCCGACATTCAACCAATGTTAAATGGTGAACAGCAATGCTCAAATGCTAACGTTCGAGCAAATTTAATAAGAATAGTGGGAAATCTTGCTTTAATCTTAATAAATAATTGTACTTCTGAAGGTTCTGAACTAACAAAAGTAAGATTTATAATCTTATATTGTAATTGGATTATGAATGATTTTTCACAATGAAAAATATTATTTTAGCATATGTCTATGTTTTTATTAAATACTTGTACGATGGAATCAAAGGCTTGGGTGATGGCTGAATCTTTGGACACAATAATGGATATATATTCAGAAGATGAGAGCAATCAATTAGCGAGTGAAATAAATTTAGTAGAAAAATTACGCACTCTTGTACCACTCTTTAAACATAAAGTAAGACTTTTTTGTTTAAGCCATATATTTGAATGTATGAAATGATTATTATTTATTTTTTGTAATTATAATTGCTTTTTGTTTTGTTTAAATAGGTGCGACAACAAAAGAAAATCCTAAGAGACAACGTTGCAATAGTGTCTACAGTAAACACAAATATCACAAGATTTATAAAATATAAAGAAAAACAAATAAAAAATGTTTAAAAAATTAATATTGTCCAATAAATTTTAACTTTTCCTTTTTTTTTTGCAACATGCACTAGGTGATCTTTGTAGAATTTTGAAACAAGCGAGTAGCGAACAATATGGCGCCAATACCAAATAATAATGCACAAATAATGCCTAAAAAGTACGTACTTTGGCATTTGCTTAATCTATGGCCGTCATTACACAAAATCATAAAATATTACAACTACTGATAGTATCATATTTTAAATCTTTTTTATATTTTAAACCAAGGCAAAACTTTCTACCTTTTTCAGTCTTTACGCAATACTTCATTTTTGTTCAAAATCAGAAGTTTCTCCAAAAATTCTGTTTTGTTATAAACTGAGAGTGATATAACAACTCTGCTTGCAGATTCATGCTCAGGGTGAGAAACTCTACAAAAATCAACCAGTGTATATTACGAAAAGAAATTCGTATTGAACGGTGTAATTGGAACTAATTTTACTGGCATATTTTTATGGAACTTTGACTATTCTTTTTTTGCCAAGAAATGGTAGTACATTAAGGACAAATAATATGTACACTACAAATATGTTATTTATATGATATAATATTTTTATGTAATTTTTATTTTTAACAATAGGGTCTTTATTAAAGATAGTTGTGTATCATAAGGAAACAAGGACTGGTGAAGTTTTTATGTTATCTAATGATAACGCTATTGAACTCTACTATTGCCATGAGTAAGAAATGAATTTTGTAAATATTACAAATAAAACGAAATTTTTTTTGCAATATTTTTAGAATTAATTGTTTCTTCCATGCAACTTAGTTCAGACCAAATCTAGAATAGGAACCTGTTGAATGTTCCAAATAATTGATAGAGCATAAACAAGATAAAATGTTTAAACTTTATTCTGTATCAATAAATAATGAAAATACTAAATAAATGGGAGATATCTACGATCACATAATAATCTATGCCCAAAGTTGACGAAGACTTATTGTTTCATCATTGTATTAAGGCTCCAAGTACATAATACGTATACTTATTACGCTTATTAACCCTTTGAAGTATCTACAAAGAGCAATTGTTATTGGATTTAAAATGAAAATACATAGTGTCAAAAATATTTTAGATACATACATAATTTTTTCGCAAACCACCGACCGTGTAACCGAAACGTCGATTACGCAATGACAACGATGCATCAAAGGGTCAATGAGACCTCTAAGTATTAAATAAAGGCACATGTACACAATGTCTACACAGTCTTTAAAGAATTTTTCGACTAAAATCAACGGAAGTACCATCATCTTTCCATTTAATTTAAAAGCCGAAATGATTCCATAATGTTCTATACAATTCATAATCGAAGGTAGACATTCTAAAATGACTTCCCTCTGGTCGACTCAAGATTTCTTCGATCTGCGACTGGAGTCGCGCTCGATCGATTATCGTTCAAACTCAAAGCACTGTGCCTTCTTGGTTTTGGTATCGGATTGACATCGTCGACGATCTCCGGTTTTTGTTTAATAGGCTCGGAAATGTGAAGCTCGATCACTTTCACCGGTTCTGTGGATACAGCTACAGGAACAGGAGGCTCATTTAATCTCACAACGTGAATGTTCTGCTCCCTCGGGAATTCCTTAAATTCTATTTTAATCGAATCTTTGCCATTCTCGTCGTCCACCATGTTTTGGAAAAATTGTCTACGATTAGCTTGAAGCGACTGTCTTGTATTCCCTTGCTGACTATCCACGCTCTTTTCTTCCGACGATTCTCTGGAAGCATTTTTCGTTTCAAGAGCTTTTATTTGCCTCTCGATTTTCTCGATCTCCTCCTTTACAGAAAAACTATCGCTTCTGGACAACGAACCAGAAGAGCTCTTACTTCTAAGGCAAACTTCCTCTAATTCAGACGGCAGATTCACTTCATCGACGTCTTTGATGATTTCTACATTCTCCTGAGAAGTTCTATGGTATTCGACTTGTACAGGATCCTCAGAATCCACTTCCTTCGTCTTTCCTTTATCCTCTGTTGTGATGTTTTCGGATTCAGTTTGTTCGGTTCGTACAGAATTTTTTGTATCTTCGGTTTTATATTTTGTAGTCTCGACAGGACTATCTTTTACCGTGACTGTTTCTAGCGATTGCATATCACCCGAAATAGATTCTATCGACGTTTCATTCGCTTCGTTAGCTCCCTCGTCCAAATTTTTACTCTTCTTCGTCATCTCGTCGATATTCTCGGTAACACTCGCTATGTCCTTTGGTTCTACTATCTGAAGTTCGATGTTGGGCACTTCGGTGTTCTTCTGTATAACACATCAAACGAAAAAGACTTATTGAACGAACCAACAATTGAATCAAAGTTTCTTACACTTACCTCGCTAGTTTCCAACTTTTCTAAACGGCGTGGTGGCTGCGGCGCTCTCCGTTTTTTTCGACCGTACGCACTCATCGTACTTCCAACAGAAATGCAACTGTTTATAGAGAGATTGGACTTTCTGACGGCATCCTGAGTGAACCTCTTGAAAACGTAATCTTCAGGAACGTTCTCGTTTTCGTCACAAAACGCGGCGTCGCCTGATCGATTCGCTTCATCTTCGGAATCCAGTGTACCCGCGTTCGTCCTTTGCGACGATCTGTTACCGAATCTGCGCCTGAAAAATTGAACTTTTTAACCATTGAAATTTGAAATTTAATTATGTTTCAAATCTCTGATCAAGAAATGATCCATGTTCTCATAAACTCTGCACGAAATACGAATGCTTACAAAGGAGGTATGGGCGTTCTTTCTTGTGTTTTCTCACGTAGAGTCACACTTCCATTTTCTTTTGGCGTTTTGTCCTCATAATCCAACGGTGGAATTTTATCGGTTGGCTTTGGGCTCACTTGACCAAATCTAGTCAAAAGAATGTGTAAATGTATCTGATTAATAACGACCAATCGTCAGTTTTAAACAAACTATTTATATTTACGATTCGATTCATACGTTCTAAGTTATCTCTAAAATAAATATACAATGGAGTGAAACATACTCTCTATTTATATTGTAGCAGCATGCTGAGTGGAGGAAGTGTGTAAACGAGATAGCAGAAGGAAAGAAAGGAAAAGAAGAGGAAAGCAGCGTTTCGTCCAGAACCTTCTAAATGGGACTCATCAAAGTAAGGTAAACTCTAGTAGGACCTGCCTTAGACGCTAGGACATTGAAGAGTTAATCGAGGAGTGTATACAGGATATTCGGCCACTCCTGGGAAAAATTTTAATGGGAGATTTTAGAGGCCAAAATAAGACGAAAATCAAGAATATTACTTTCTTGATTGAGGCTTCGTTAAAAAATTATTAAAAAATTAAATAAAAAAATTTCAAATTATTCTGAAAAAATTATTTTTGGTTCCGGGGCTCAATTACAATCATTTTTGATAAATATACATACCCCCGAATTCCTACCCACTTCCGAGAGAAAAATTCGAGTAGGTACTGAAATTTTTAGACAAAATTAAAAAATTTCAAATCATACTAAAAAAATTATATTTAGTTACAGGGGTAAGTTACAAGCATTTTTGGTGAATATACCTACCCCGAAAATCTACGCAATTTCGAGAAAAAAATTCTTTTCCGAAAATATAATGTGAGGTTAGAATGTTGCCCTGAAATTTCATGCGTATGTTTAAAACATCATAACTTCTGAACGAATTGGTGGATTTTAATGTTTCAAAATGAAACAACGCGTATTTTGGTGGAGAATATGTAGAAATTCTAAGAATGTTCGAAAAGTTGTTCCTTAACCCCGTAAAGTGGGGAAAACCCCTTAAAAATGGTCCAATTTTCAAACGACCGTAACTCCTACAATAGTGAGTGTATCGCATTGAAATTTAGTCTGGAAGTAGAGCTCATGAATATTTACAAAAAAAGTAACTAACCAACACTTCCATGCGGCGTGTAAGAAATTTATTAAAATTGAAACATGAATTTAAAAAAAAAAATCGACAGGAGGTAGCTGCTGATTTTTTTCGGCGAAATTGAAAAGTTTCAAATCATTCTGAAAAAATTATTTTCGGTTGTGGGGGTCAATTGCAATCATTTTTGGTGAATACACATACCCCCAAAAATCTACGCAATTTCGAGAAAAAAATTCTTTTCCGAAAATATAATGTGAGGTTAGAATGTTGCCCTGAAATTTCATGCGTATGTTTAAAACATCATAACTTCTGAACGAATTGGAGGATTTTAATGTTTCAAAATGCAAACAACGCGTATTTTCGTGAAGAACATGTAGAAATTCTAAGAATATTCGAGAAGTTGTTCCTTAACCCCGTAAAGTGGGGAAAACCCCATAAAGTTCAAACAGCCGTAACTCTTACAATAGTGAATATGTTGCAATGAAACTTTTTTCTCAAGTAGAGCTCATGGGTACCTACAAAAAAGTATTAGACAACTTTTCTGTTGGGCATCAAACAAAATTACTAAAAATCAAAAACGAATTTTTAAGAAAAATCGTGAGGGTAGGTGCCTAAATTTTTCGACGAATATAAAAATATCAAATTGTTCTGAAAAAATTATTTTTGGTTGCGGGGGTCAATTAGTCATTTTTTATGAATACACATACCCCCGAAAACCTACGCACTTTCGAGAAAAAAATTCGAATAGGTGGACATTTGTCGACAAAATTAAAAAATTTTAAATAGTTCTGGAAAAATTATTTTCGTTTGCGGGGGTCAATTGCAATTATTTTTGGTCGACAGACATACCCCCGAAATCCTATGTCCTTTCTAGAAAAAAATTCCTTACCGATAAATATAATGTGGCCAGAAATGTTTCCCCGATGCATATGTTTAAAAAATCATAACTTCTAGACGGATTGGTGGATTTTAATCATTCAACAGCAAACAATGCACATTAATGTAACTTTAGTGCCTTAGAAAAATGGACCGAAAAAATACATTAGATATAAGGTCTACTCGAATACTTCGCCTGAGGTGGGAACTACTATCGCGCGCACGCAGCTGTTCACAGATTGCCGTTCTACAAGTGGAACTTTAAACGTTAATAACTTTTTAACGAAACCTCAATCAACAAATTAGTATTCTTGATTTTTGTCTTATTTTGCCCTTTAGAATCTTCTATTGAAATTTTTCCCAAGGTGGCCGAACAGCCTGTATAGAGGAATAGGTGGTCTGTCGAGCACTCGTGAGAGACATAAGTTGCGCGTAGCCCTCTGTTGGCGAGTGCAGGAGGTGTCACCACAATATGATCTTGACGAGAGACAAATAGTTCATATAATAAAAATACGAGCATTTGTTCATGTAACAATAAATTTGTACATTACTAAGATTCGTTAAAATATTACGAGCGTCCATATTGGAAATATAAACCGTATTAAATACTTTGGCCCTATATTATTATTTATGAACAAAAATAAATTAGCAAGGGGGGTGGATGATTTTCAGTGTGACCGATTGTACATTTACGGTTCAATCTGACAATTTGTTAATTTTATTCACCTTCTAATAGGTGGTTTGGGGGTTAGGTCACCCATGATGGATGCAGTCGTGTCCTGTGGGCTCCCATCGTAGATCCTTGCAGGATCACCATTCACGGTTAAACTCGAACTGTATCTCGATGAATTCTCTAAAGTATACTTTCTTCTTCTCGTTAAAGTGCCAAGGGCTTCGTCGAACTCCTGTTGGTCCTTTGTTGGTTGCGGAGGTGCCATAGGTTTGGTGTGAGGCTCTCTTTTATAGGTTGACGACACTGTTGATTTCAGAAATTATTAAACGTTACGAGTTTATTAATAAGATTTAAAACGAGTAATCACCTGTTGTGATGGTAGATCTTTTTTCTTGGTTTTCCGGCTTCTCATCTTTCCGTTTGCCAAACAGCCCACTCCTGAAAGCAAGCGATTGACGCTACTATTAGAAAAGAAAAAAGAGACAAATAAATTAGTATGTAGTTTCGATGTGCGTCAGATGATAATTGTGCCACTCGCTTAGTATTCAAACGTGTTGAGAGATCTGTGTCACATTTATACGCTATACGAGATGATGAGATTCTGCGCGTCGCCGCGCTCTTAACCCACAATATCCCACAATTAATATTCTCAAATGGACTAACAAGACAGTATTTACAGTCAGTCACTAGTACGCATTCGATTTCTGAGCTTTATATCAGGATCGGCGCAAAGCGAGTTCGACGGGTTCAGCGGGTTGCTCGGAACCCGAGGAAGTTAGGTTTTCAGGTTAGGTTTTCAACGAAAATTTTGTGGTAAATTTTGCAATACCCTATGCATAGATATCATACGTGCATAATACATTAAATTGTAGAATTCATTAACTATTGTCCGAAACGAGGTAGGAATGTTGCTTTGATAGTGTAAAAGTTGGGTGACATGATTTTTAAGAAGCTACAAAAATTGATTCTCAAGATTATGTGTTAAAGAAAATAAATCTAGACGGGATTCTTGAATTTCAACGAGGCTGTAAAAATAAGTTCCATGATAAATTGTGGGTATGCTAGTTTCCAATTGTCTAAAAACAAAGTCTCGATTTCGTGAACAATTTGAAAGGATAGGTCTGGCAGTCAACGTGTTAAGTTCCCCAATATCGAAGTGATTTAGACGAAATTCCTAACAGGACATCAGATTGCACATTAAAAAGTGAAATTTTGTCCATGGTACGAAAGATAAATGAATTTGAATATACATATAGTCAGTTCGTATCATTTGGTACGAAATATTATCACAAGTTTGTGTCGTTAGCAAAGTTTTATAGAACCAAAATATACATATAGATCAAACCACAAAGTATTTAAAAGAACTAAATACATTTTTTGAAAACTGCTGAAACGAAAAATTTACAAATGCCGCCATGATAGCAAAAGAATTAGATATAATACTAAACTTAAAATTTTTATACACAGATAAAAAAAAAAAATTTGTTGACCGTAAAAGAGAGAATGAGTCAATAACTAACGACGAACAAAACTTGCATGTACATTATTTTTTGAAGATAATAGATTCTGTGTAAGTATCATTTAAAGATAGATTTAAATTACATGAAATTCATCAAAACATTTTTCTTCTTTTTATACATAAATAAAGTTGTGAATTTGGACGAGAAATATTTATTCAAATGTAAAAATTTGCAACTTTATTTGGAAGGAGATCTTAACAGAGTAGAAACATTTGAAGAGATTAAAATGTTCTAGTCGATAATGCAAGAAAATTGTTCGAGCCTTAACATGATGAAATATATTATAAAACATAATCTTTCAGAAGCATATCCAAATTTATTATTTACGTTACAAATCATGTTAACAACACCGTTAACTGTAGCTTCAACTGAACGTAACTTTTTACTACTGAAGTTAATACAAAATTATCTTCGATTAACAATAAGCCAAGAAGGTTTCACATTTTTAGCTATTCTTTCAATAGAAAGTGAAATAACAAATATGCAACGTAATATGCATAGTATTTTGGTTTGCTATGATTTGTATGTATATCTACGCGCAAGTACTTTGTATTTACAATAAATAATTTCGTATTATGAAATAGAAGTATAAAGAAATGTTCGCTTTTTAGGAAAAATTTCTGAACCTGCTTCATATTATTACATACATTATTACTTAAAAATGTATTATATTATGTTACATTAGACTACATAAGTAACATTAGGAAAACACTTTTGATTTACTTCTTACTACTGTCAAAATATTAAGATAAAATAAAAAAAGTGCATTTTTTGATATCACAAAAAATTTCAGCCATAAGGTAGACATTCAGGAATTTCTTAATTTAAATCCGTTAAATACTGCCATCTTTCTATACAATGTTTTTATACAATAATCCATGTTATCTGATCATGTCAATTATTTAATATACAGGGTGTTCGGTCACCCCTGGGAAAAATTTGAATAGGAAATTCTAGAGGTCAAAATAAGGCAAAAATCTTCCATTAAAATTTTTATAAGAATCACCATAGCCAATTAGAAGAAAATAAACCACCTCAATTGCTCCTGAATTCTATAATAAATACCATCAACATCACGCTTAAGAATTTTCACTTTTCATTCGCAATAATAACTGTTACACAGATAGAAAATAGTATAATGTCGAACGAACATTTATTCCAAGCAAAAAAGCAGTTCCAGTTACGATTCGTACTTGAACTGTGAACGCTAACCGGGACATAGATCCTGCTGGAACAAAAATCTTAACGACTTCGTATTAATCAACGACACGGGCTTACAGGTAGAACGGACGTCGAATAACAAACAAAGCGATCCAGTAGACGTGTCGTCATACGTATATCGAGATCGACTGACGTCAAGTCTGCTATTTTCTTATTTTATTCCAACGATGTCGCAAGAAGATGAGTTTTATGACAAGGATCGAGACTTTAGACGCGGATATTCGCTAGGCAATACCGTTAACGCCATCCAAAGATAAAACCTATACCAAAACAAAGCGTAACAAACAGCCGGGGGTGACGAACCGTCATTAAGCGACGCTTTGACAAATTATTCCAACAAGTCGCCGTAGACAAAGAAAACCTTCAACACGGAGATAAATTTCGAAGATTAATTCATGGTTATCGGAAAGCTTGTGTAAGTGGATGTAGCGGATTACGAAGTCCAAACGTGAGATATCTTTTCAATTCCTTGTCTGCAAGTGGAAAACAAACACAGCGCTGAACATACAGATATCGAAAAATGTATTCATACGATGCAATACGTTCAGTTTAAACCATAATATTGTTGGAGGTTGGGTAAGAAGCTCTTAAATTGTTGATTAACAATATAACACAGGGTGTTCGACCACCCCTGGGAAAAATTTTAATGGGGGTTTCTAGAGGCCAAAATAAGACGAAAATCAAGAATACCAATTTGTTGATGGAGGCTTCGTTAAAAAGTTAACAATTAAATTCAAAAATTTCAAATCGTTCTGGAAAAATTATTTTCGGTTGCGGGGGTCAATTATAATCATTTTTGGTGAATAGGCATACCCCCGAAATCCTACCCACTTCCTAGAAAAAAATTCGAGAAGGTGCAAAATTTTTCGACGGAGAAAAAAACAATTTCAAATCGTTTTGGAAAAATTATTTTCGGTTGCGGGGTTCAATTACAATCATTTTTGGTGAATAGACATACCCCCGAAATCTTGCGCATTTTCGAGAAAAAAATTCAGTACGGTGGGAACTTTAAACGTTAATAATTTTTTAACGAAGCCTCCGTCAACAAATTGGTATTTTTGATTTTCGTCTTATTTTGGCCTCTAGAATCACCCATTAAAATTTTTCGCAAGGGTGGCCGAACACCCTGTATATTTAAACGATAGTTTCTAAATATTGCACGGTTTGCAACAAGACGTGAAGTACAGTAATACAGTAATGATTCTTAAAACGAACATAACACTTCGGCTAATGTAACAACAGAACCACTGTTCGTACATTCCTTCTTAAAAGAATTAAGGCAATATTTCTTTCCGGAAAATCCATAAATATGTATCAGAAAAAATTTATAAATTATATAACATTGAAACAACTTTATTCTAATTATTTATTTTGATTTAGGCAGAATTCAATGCATCTGATTACTATATATTATTAAATTATTAAATAATTTAACCTGGTAAGTAGCATATTTTTAAGAGTTTCTTTTTAAAGTTAATAAGCTGTGCTCTTTAAATGGCAGTTGGCGAGATCTGATAAAGAAGCCGAGTGCGTCAGCGGCTTTTCACAAAGCATTGTGTTTCACGCTTCACTGGGCTCTAAGGGGGATTCCCCAAGTCGAGATAGATAGAAATGTTCAATTTACGAATAATGTTTGCGGCTGTTTTCAAGAATCATTACTATACAGTCACATTCTAGACCAAACTTGTTCAGTTCTTGGGGTATATTTATATTCTACAGTTTGGAGGGAGGAGGATGATTCTTGGATCCTTAGTAATAAGGAGAGATGGAGGTCGAACTTGTACTTTGGACTAGAAAACACAACGTGTTGAGTAAGATGTTTTGATCACGGGTATTCTGACTCAAAGCAGATATCTTGTTTAGAATACTAGTAGATAGAACGTTAATCCTCCAACAATGATTTTAGTTGTAGAACGCTAGTTGGCTATGAAAGGAACATAAGAAATTGAGAAATTAACTTATCTTTCAGATAATATGAATTTTATAATGATTTAAATGAAAATGTAACAAATTTCAAACTTTGAAAAAAAAATCATAACAATCATCGAAAAAGTAATCATACAGTGTTGTATATTGACGAAATATTCCCGTTACTTCGAATTCGCATTTTCTGTTCTTTCATAATGGTGAAAGGAAAACAGTGTTTCGAAAGCACAAAGTAATCAAGAACGAACGGTAGACAAAATATTTTTCATGAAAAATGATGAAAATAATCTCGTTTAGTTTCTCTAGTATTTCCTACTTTTTAGTAATTATTCCGAACGATACGTATTTAAAAACATCCTATTTATCGTGGGTGAGATGTTTCTACATAGCCAAGAATTGGAACGTGACTCACAGTTATGCTCGAAACGGTTCTCACATTATTCTGAGCACTATAATCAAAACTAAAAGTAAACTGTACGCATTTGATTATCGTGTTGTTGAAGTCAGTTTCGATCAACATTCAGACCGGAACTGTTTCTTTCTAATGCAAATACGACACGAAGCGGTATTTCCTTGTGAATAAGTATTGGAATTTCAAAGAAGATTTCCTGGAATTTCTACGAGTAAAATCAGTCGGAAGATTCAGAGTACTGGAACAGATATAGAAATGTTGTTTCGATAAAATAGATGAGTCCATATCAGAAATCACATTATCTTGTACACATCTGCTTTGGTACATTATTTTTATCTCCACATTTAATATGAATCCACAATCTTTTCCTGTCTAATATAAATTCTATCGAAGATATAGACCCCAAAGTTCTTATTCCGTTTGGTGCGTTATACAGCAATGCTTGGATAACTGCGAATCATTTTCGATTGGATAAGTGAACGGTAGTCATCCCTACTACTGAGAGGGGACTCCCCTTGACGCACACGAAGCTCAACGTCGAACGGACCGCGTAGTGTAATCTGATTTGGGCTCGAATATCGGTGAGACAATACATACATAGTATATAATGCAAAGATGAAACTTTTACCAATGTATTTGCGAGAATTTTCCGATTAAAATAAGACCAAACACGATATAATTTGTTTTTAACCTACTTTTAATAGAGTATGTATAGTACCTAATGCAAAGATGAAGTTTATTTACTTTTGTCTTTCATTAAAATTGTAAGCCACAAGAGTGCGTACGGCACCAAGGACCTCCCTGACCGTTGGTTTATGGCACTTAGCCTGAGCGAGACCCGTAGTCGCCAAGGTTAGGGAAAGCGCTCAGTCGGATTGCACATGGCCCACCCTAGCGGAGGGTCCCGTTTTTCCAAATTGAGGAAAGAGGAGTCAGTCGAGCTAGGCCCGCGGCAAGGGGCAGTTGAAATAAAAGATAACCGTCCTCAGTAGCTCTTCGCATTTTTGTATACGCTTTCTGCCCTATCCCGTTTTCGACTATCCTTACAAAATGGAATTTTCGAGATCTTTCTGATCAAAGAATAAACACAATATAATTTGGAAAATATTTACTTACTATTAATATTAACTGTCTATCGTCATTCAATAAATACGCAAATATGATCCAAGTTATATCGTGTTTTATCTTATTTTAATCGGAAAAACCTCACAAATATATTAGTAAAGGTCCCGCTAACAAAAAATAAAATATAAATAAGTTTCACGATGTGTTATTCTTATTTATCCTTTGTTCGCTATCCTTTTTTACGTGTCATTCTGGGAACTGAAAATTCACCATGCTTTTAGGTATAACTGTGAGACTTCGGTCCCGTGTTTCTCGCAGTTATCCAAGATTTTAATTTACGCCACAAAACTGAAAAAGTAAGTTTGTCTGCACAAGTCATACATATTTCTTCCCTAATAGCTAATTGTAAGATAGAAAATCGAACGAATAATTTTCGAAAGGTTAAACTAGACTGCAACGGATAGAGGAAGACCGCAGAGCAATTTTCAAGCTAGCCATTACGCAGGAAAGGCGCGCGAGATCGTTTCTTCAAATAGAAATTGTGCAGACCTTTTGGACGAAACTCGACCTGACGTCGATTGTCTGGTACGTTAGGTTCTCGTTATTTATGTAGTTTGGGTGACAGCCAAATGCAGGTATACGCGTTGCATTCGATTCACGTGTGCGTTTGGCTTATGCCGGTAAGTTCAAGTTCAACAAACTGACGGGCGCATTCTTCTCAATTTACTTTCAAACTCGATGGAACGTGTTTCGAAACGCTTCCGAATCGAGATCGAATAATTCTGAATCGTAAATCTTTACCATGTAGACTTGATGGAGAAACTATTCGATCTCTTCTTCCTGGTTCTGCCGAACGTCCAAAATTTGTGCTTCGAGTCTTTCGTCTTTCCGTCGCGATACATGCGCGGCTGGTTATTCGTGATCTCGTCGCTGAACGGATTCAAGTGTTCCGGATAGTCGTATATGGAAACACTTGGACGCCTAGATTGCGACATGATTCACCCTCGTTTCCTCCACAAGCTTCTTCGAGTTTTATCTCGGGAACGGCGTGAAATCGCAACGCCTTGTCAACGAAGTTCACCGATCCCTCGTCATGATTCTTTTGGCATCTGCATCGAGCTGAAAATACAGAAACAAACCCGGTTAATCCCTTATCGCAACGGCTTCTTTATCTCTTTCATACGTACTAAATGATCTATTCATTTCTAATCTATTTATTCACCCTTATTATTTAATATCTCAACCTACAGTCAGTCACGAAAGTCTTCGTACACCCCCTAAAATGATCGTTTGATTACAAGTGTTGTGTCGCTTTTCCTCCATATTTTGCCTCTTCCATCTGCTCCAAAAATATTACTTACTTTTGCCAGGGAATAATACTCTTTCCCAAAATTGTATATTCTCATTTTCATGTTTTTTTGTGAATTCAATTCTCTTAGAACGGTTGATGTTACTGACTAAGGTTTTCCTCCGCGGCACATGACCACAATATCTAGATTTTCTTAAAATTCTTCGAATATTTTCAGGGTGTACTCTTTCCCCAAAATCATTTTCTACTTCTGCGGCTATTTTTGGAGCACTTACTTTTGAATCTTGGCGAATAATTTACAGTACAGATCGAACATCTCTATTACTTAGGATTTTAGGACGACCACTACGTGTTTTGTTTTCATATTTACCAGTTATTTCGAATTTTTTTATTATGTACTGAATAGTAGAATGTTTTCTGCCTACAATGTTAGCAATTTCACGTAAAGATTTCTTCTCCTTAAACAATTTAACAATTAATTTCCGCATTTCAACACTTGTTTCTCTCCTAGAAGCGCCCATTGTCGCTAAATGGTTGTTAAACATCATTCAACTGAATCACGACGTCATGACAACGTAAACAAAACATTATCGGAGCAGCCCAGATATTATCTTTCAAAAATTTACTAAATTTATTAGATCTATTACCTTCGTATTTTAGTGTACGAACAATTTTGTGACATGCAGATTTCGTTTTTTCCTCATTCTATAAAATATTCTTAAAAAAGCAATAAATATTTATGTAGTTTAATTAATAATATCATACATAATAATAAATGAATATAATATTATACGATATTGTTGCTTATTTTCTTTAAAATTACTATTTTAGGGAGTGTACGAAGCCATTCGTGACTGATTGTATGTATTCACCAATATTCTATTCATATCATTGCATAGTCAACACATTTACTAAAAATTCCTCAATGGAATTGATTCTAAATGTAGGGGTGTAATAATAAAAAAAAATTGAAATTATGTAGGAAAAATGATTATCCTGAATGAATTTAACACTATTTAACCGCGGTTTTATAGATATCCATTTCGACCAAAAGGTGTTTGTTGAAACCTTTGCATTTGAATATAAGTAACTGTGGATGTTGTTTTTAACATCGAATTATCGAGTTGAAAATAATTTCAAGTTAAAATTTTAAAAGGTGTCTTTCCAAGTATACAGGGTTTTCGGCCACTCCTGGGAAAAATTTTAATGGGGTATTCTAGAGGCCAAAATAAAACGAAAATCAAGAATACCAATTTGTTGATGGAGGCTTCGTTAAAAAGTTATTAACAATTAAATTCAAAAATTTCAAATCGTTTCGGAAAAATTATTTTTGGTTGTGAGGGTCAATTATAATCATTTTTGGTAAATAGACATACCCCTGAAATCTTACCCACTTTCTAGAAAAAAATTCGAGAAGGTGTGAAATTTTTCGACGGAAAAAAAAATTTCAAATCGTTTTGGAAAAATTATTTTCGGTTGCGGGGATCAATTACAATCATTTTTAGTGAATAGACATACCCCCGAAATCTTGCGCATTTTCGAGAAAAAAATTCAGTAGGGACGGAAGTTTAAACGCTAATAACTTTTTAACGAAGCCTCCATCAACAAATTGGTATTTTTGATTTTCGTCTTATTTTGGCTTCTAGAATCTCCCATTAAAATTTTTCCCAGGGGTGACCGAACACCCTGTATACAAGGTGGGCCGGAATTTGTAGTACAACTTTGTAAGCAAGGAGTGATTCTACGTGAGAAAATAAGAAACATCATATAACATTTTTATATTCGAGGCTCCGTTTTTGAGAAAATTTAGCTGTCGTCTATTCTTTTACAAACATTATTAAAACAGTACAAAGTGTTTCTACTGATAATTAATTTTTTATTCCTTATTACTATTTCCTATTGCAATACGGTATTATAAGTATCGTTGAAAATGTCCTGCACTCTGCTACATAAACAAGTTTGCTCGACGATTTAACGATATCTGAAAAAACTATGTAGTAAACAGAATGTTTCCATCATTGTCAATGTTTTTAAACACTATCTCGGACGGAAACAACAGGGATAGAAGAATAGACAATTAAATCGTTTACAAAGATAAACAAACTTAGTCGATTTTCTCGAAAACGTGGTCTCAGATAAAAAAACGTTATACCAAATGTTTTTCTCATTTTTTCACGTATTATCACCCCTTGCTCGGTTGTACTACGAATTCTGGTCCAACCCTGTAGAGAATTCTGTTCAAAGTTCTCAAGCATTACCAAGTTTTGAAATCTTACCAGTCTTTTCAAGATCAAGGTCAATTATCTTAAGAAAATGTAACAGGAAAATTGATTTTTTTATTTGAAATTGACAAACTATCCTTTTAAACAATTCATTCGTTCTCGAATAGAAATTCTCGAGTAAAAATTCTTTCAACTTTCTCTTTTTGCAAAATAAATATTCCTTTAGCTTTTATCCGTAGTCAAGTAACGTTCAGTTTGATAAATCGATTTTAATTGTAAATATCCGAGCGTGAGTAATTTACCGTAATAACCCCGCGGAAAACATCGAGCATCGAGAATGAAGTGCAGATTTATTTTTAACATATTACGTACACTCGATTCCGTGGAAGTTGACGTTCACGGGAAGTTGAACCTGGCTAGCAAGAAATAATCTTGCAACCAACGCGCAAATCACTATAGATATGTATTTCGTTCATTGAGTTCCGTTTACTGTACCGCCCGAAACAAATAGGAGATCGCGTTTCCGATCGATTCGGGAGCATTAATCAAACATACAGGATGAATCACGCAACTTCGTAGTATAACTAATATTGTGTTTATTCTATTATGGCCAACAATAAAAAAAAAAAACAATTTGGTATCGAAATGTGTTTCAGTGAGAAATCGGTAACGACGGAAACAAAAAATAGATATTTCACATCAATAATACTCAGAAAAAACAATGGTGTGATCCAGGTGAAATATCTAGATCTATTACAAAGAAACATTTGTACCAAAAAAAAATCTAGTATTTTGTTTATGATGGAACACGAAGGGAACAATTTATTGCAACTTTTGCCATTAAACCGTACCATTAATTCAGTAGATTATTGTCGACGATTGCAGCGAATGAATGAATGCATAATGATACATTCTCTATTCATATAGGATGTTCATGCTATCACTAGCCAGCGAGTTTTTTGAAAACTATTCCAATTAGAAAAAACTGGAAGAGAAAAAAGTTTTACAATTTCTTATGACCAATAAGACAGTGCATATAAATTCTGCATATTTACATTACTTTTTAAGAAATAAAAGTAACCTTCAATTTTTTAAATGGAATGCCATATATCTTTTTATGTCACTGATTAAATAAATTTGTATAAAAACGATACAGTCGAATTTATTTAGAATCTCTTTACACTATATATATTTACATTTGTCAACTGTATTTGAATATTCTGCGACTGGTAAAATTGAAATTTATGTACATCTGTTTGATTCAAGCATCACAGAGCACGTTCTCGTCAAATATACAGTGTTCGGCTACCCCTGGGAAAAATTTTAATGGGAGATTTTAGAGGCCAAAATAAGACGAAAATCAAGAATACTAATTTGTTGATGGAGGCTACGTTAAAAAGTTATTAACGTTTAAAAATCCGCCCGTACTGAATTTTTTCACGAAAACGCGCAAGAATTCGGGGGTATGTCTATTCACCAAAAATGATTGTAATTGACTCCTGCAATCGAAAATAATTTTTCCAAAACGATTTGAAATATTTTTTTCTATCGAAAAATTTCATACTTTCTCGAATTTTTTTCTAGAAAGTGGGTAGGATTCCGGGGGTATATCTACTCACCAAAAATGGTTGTATTTGACCTCAGAACCTACAAAAAGTTTGTTTGAAACGATTCGAAACTTTTTTTTCGCCCAAGAATTTGGGCACCTACTTACTCCCTTGTCGATTTTTCTTAAAAATTAGTTTTTCATTTTTATTAAATTTGTTTGACGCTCTATAGAAAAGTTATCTAATACTTTTTTGTAGGTACCCATGGGCTCTGCTTCAGAAAAAAATTTCAATGAGATACCTTTACTATTGTAGGAGTTATGGCGATTTGAAAATTGGACCATTTTTATGGGATTTTTCTCATTTTGCGGAGTTAAGGAATAACTTTTCGGGTATTATTAGAATTTCGACATATTCTCCGCTAAAATACGCGTTGTTTGCATTTTGAAAAATTAAAATTGTCCAATCCGTTCAGGAGTTATGACATTTTAAAAATTCACATGTGAGGAAAGCATTTCTAGCCTCACATTAGATTTTCGGTAAAGAATCTTTTTCTCGAAAGTGCGTAGGAATTCGGAGTATGTCTATTCACCTAAAATGCTTGTAATTGACCCCTTTAACTAAATATAATTTTTTTATTATGATTTGTAATTTTTTAATTTCGTCAAAAAATTTCAATACCTATTCGAATTTTTTTCTCGAAAGTCGGTAGGATTTCAGGGGTACGTCTAATGACCAAAAATGATTGTAATTGACCCCCGCAACCGAAAATAATTTTTTCTGAATGATTTGAAGTTTTTTAATTTAATTTTGTAATAACTTTTTAACGAAGCCTCAATCAATAAATTGCTATTCTAGAATCTCCCATTAAAATTTTTCCCAGGGGTGGCCGAACACTCTGTATAAATATTCGAAATTTATTCGTAACGTTCCATCAACTATAAAATACTGAAATAGATATTATTGGAACAGTTCCAGCCTTATAAGCAATAGACAGTTACTCATGATAATGTCTCAGCTGTTGCTTCCTATCATCGTGTCGAAATAATAAATACGATGAAGCTCGTCGAGTAACCAGTTCGACGGATCTCGACCTTGGACCGTGCTAACTATTTCGATGCGATATTCGTATCGCGAAAGGAATAAAGCATATTAACCAATGAAGATGGATAAGAGGGAAACGATTTGGAGCGGGCTGCAATATAATTGTTGAACGTGCGCGTACCGTACTGTCTCGTTACGCCAATTGTCAGTTCAAATCGATCGACCTGCGGACTCGTCCAATTGAACATTATTGCGCACCAATGATTACAAAGCAAGGATGAAGCCTTAAGTTAATCCATTGAACTCGGAAACGGCGCGCATCTGCCGTTAACCCCGCGCGAATCCAAAAGAAACTACAATAACTGTGTCAACCATTTCATTACCAATCTATTAAAAAGTAAAATTAACTTCTCGCAATGTTGGATTTGTTGGAAATCATTAACTCGTGAAATTGTATCAGGTATTTGTTTCCTTAAATTATAAGTACATTTAATTTTCGTCCAATTATATTGAACAGATAACCTAATTTTCTGAAACAAATTTGTTTCTAGCTTTTGATAGAATAGATCTTTAAAAAGAAGAAAAGAAAAATAAGTATTTTGAATTTCGAAACCTTACTTTCTCGATTCTAAGAGTTAAGTTTCGATCCATCACATATGGAGAACACTACCAAACAAAACCAGCCCAGTCAGGGACGAAGATGCTATTAACTCGACACTAAAACGGATAAATTACAAGTCAAACGAAGTATAAACTGAGAAGATAATATGATGACCCAGCACTCGGCCACTACGTCGTAACAGGCTAAAACGTTTTATCGGACAACGTGACCCACCAGTGAGTCACATTATTTTTTACATTTTGGCGAGAAAAACATCTACATAAATTATAAACGCCAGAAGTAATTATATCATCGATTGAAAAGGTTTTGGAAAAATTAACGTTTCTGTCGTGTTAATTATATTGTCCAAGAATACCAAAATTTCAATTTAAAATTTAATTCAATACTGAATTATATTTTGCGGTTGAACTCATTCTCGTTTGTGTATCACCGATGTAGAAACACTAAATGTTTCACTGCGGTCAGAGTAGCACCTAAACTGGTTTCTCTAATTAATTAAGTGCGTTGGCCTTCCAAGCAATTAATTATCGTGTGTACAGAAATTAAATATTACATTTGATCGCGTTTTCAAGGAAATCTGATATCGATTTCACCGAAATTCAGGTTGCCATCGATATCTCGTTGTATCGTCGTCAACATTCACTCGAATTATCTCACGATAATTCACTTCTGGAGATAAGGCATTCTAGAATATAGTATACGTATTTGTAACTGTCTTTGTGTTGAGCATTGTTCAACAATCGTGACGCAAGTTCATCAACGGGTTCCAGATCAGAAACGAACTGCGAGTGCAATGAGCTAATTGAGCTAATTGCGTTCGTTAGTCATTCCTTGTAAGCGCGTGATACTTTTGCTCGATTCTTAGAGGACATATATTCTTCCGATAAGGAATATCTGCGAAATGTATCAAGTTGATTTTTATGAAACTTTGCAGGTTTTCAAAGCAATCAAAAATATAGAATATCTACCTTTTTTCTAGCTGATGTAAATCAAATTTATTTGACGAAAACACCCTCTAAAATTTTATCCTGATGTTGCTTGACTTTCACACTGTCTCGATCTTCAAAATTATTAGATATATCGAGAAATTTTGTAAACAGATATTTTATGGTTTCTAGTAAAAATGGCGTATAAGTATAAAATGTGATAAGAATATCAAAAAATGACTTTCTCGGCCATTTTCATTCCGAATTCCTAATCATCAATAATTATTTTACGTCACAATATTCTCGTAAGTTAGTTAAACAAGTTATAAGACTAGCATTTCGAGTTTCGAGTGTTCCATTCTTATTTTAAAGATATGAAACGTCTAAATATATAGTTGTTTAAATTATGTATAATATTGATATTCGATATTACAAGCAACCTTTACATGAGTGTAGTCAGAGGGGTGAAACTTTGAAAGGCAGTCTCAACCCTTAAATTTAAGCCGTCGTAATAAAAAAAAAATTCCTTGATTTTATTTGTTTTCGAAAGGTGCAAAGTTTCGTCAAAACGGGATATTTTTTAGCGAGATCATCGCCTAAACCGATTTCTTGAACGAATGACGTCGGAAAGGTGACAATTCATCATATTACGCGTCTGTTTTTGCTTCGCGAACATGTGGCACAGCTAATTATTCTGGCTCGAGGATTTTTTTCAGTTTGTCTAGCACGCGTCTGAATTTATAAGAACGGTATGTTTGAGGAAAGGAAATCAGGCTACGAGTAGAATGTAATTGTAATTTATGAGTTGTATAATTTATTATTATAATTATTTCTTTTTTATTTTGATAAATTCTGTTTCAGAAAAAACAACGACCACCCGCATAGATCTCAGACATGCAGATGTACATTCAGAAGCAAAAATTTACTTGTACTCTAAAAAAGAAATGATATCACCATATTTATTAACCAGAGAACCCTTTGGTATTGGAAATGTTTTTGGAAAGTAACAATATTTATTAATTATAAATATTCAGTGTACTCTTTACATTCCTCTTTTGATATACAGGGTGTTCGGCCACCTCTGGGAAAATTTTTAATGGGGGAGTCTAGAGGCCAAAATAAGACGAAAATCAAGAATACCAATTTGTTGATGGAGGCTTCGTTAAAAAGTTATTAACAATTAAATTCAAAAATTTCAAATCGTTCTGGAAAAATTATTTTCGGTTGCGGGGGTGAATTACAATCATTTTTGGTGAATACACATACCTCCCAAATCCTACCCACTTTCGAGAAAAAAAATCGGGTATGTGCAGAAATTTTTCGACAAAAATAATTTTTCAAATCGTTCTAAAAAAATTATTTTCGGTTGCGGGGGTTAATTACAATAATTTTTGGTGAGTAGACATACCCCCGGAATCTTACGCATTTTCGAGAAAAAAATTCAGTACCGACGGAAGTTTAAACGCTAATAACTTTTTAACGAAGCATCCATAAAAAAATTGGTATCCTTGATTTTTATCGTATTTTGGGCTCTAAAATCCCCCATTAAAATTTTTCCCAGGGGTAGCCGAACACCCTGTATAAATAACGAGCTTGCAAAGACAACGAGTTCTCATAACTTTTATTAATGAATTTGTTTGAACGTACCTATTATCAAATGCTATATTTTTAATGTAAATTTTTTTGTGGGACTGCTAAGTAATAATTATTTTAGTTCTTTACAGAATTGTTAAAGACAGAACCTTGGCTGTGCAGATGGCCAAAGAGCGCTAAATATAATTAACGATAACAGCTGGTTGCTTATTATTAGTGGACTATGTAAGGAAATAATTTATTTTGAATATTCTTGTTAGTGTAGCTCGGTTTCTCGTGACCTACATACTAGCTCTATTGTATACAGGGTGTTATCTGGTGACTGAGACGAGCCATAGCTTTATTTCAAATAAAGTCAGAAAAGAATGATAAACAAATGTTTTGCACTGTTTTACACGGTCTATTAGACTAATGTAAACTTTGTTCACAGATAGGTACAATTGAATTTTGTTTACATATAAAATTTACTGATTCTTTCACATAAATCGATTCCTTGGTAATTGCATTTTGCAACTGCGTCAGCGTATCTGCAAAAAATATTTTACAATAATATGATAGAGCGTATTAAACGGCGCGAAATTTTCCTCTCATTCTTGTTTAACTTCGCTTGAAATAGAATTATGGCCCGACCTAGTTACTAGATATATTCAGTATTGTACACAGTTTGTTGAAGCTGACTATATGCGTAAATGCTAATAGTTTCCCGGATAGTTATCCGAACAAAACGGCGCACGAAAGTCGATGGTATGATACGAGACGAATAATATAAAGAAAGTATCTAGCGCGCAGAAAGTAACAGACGGATAAAAGAGTATCGTTGGTCGAATAAAAGAGAAAAGCGCTCGCAAAACAGTGAATTCGCGTTAACACAGAGAAAGAAAACACGGACAAGCGTAAAATTACGTGTGCGTCAGTAATTAAGATGCATCATCGAGCAGCGTATATTACGTAAAAGATGTACCGTTCTCTATTTTCGTAATCTAGGATTAGATGGCTCGTTAACTGGGTTAACGCGATATTGTGTTTCGCGTAACGCAAGAAATCTCGAGGAACATTCAGTTAATTAGTTTCGTTTAAATATGGTTGAGAACCGCTGCATCTCAATGAACCTGAATTTCCATCAAATTCTTTATGAAAATCAGCATTTTTTGCATCCCAGTGTCGATGAATTATGCACGATTGTTCGACATTCTACTTGAACGAAGATTTCTATTAACCCTTTTGTTTGCACTACAGCTATGCAGTTACATATGTAGATTCTATTTTAATATTTTAATAATATCATATTTGTAATTCCACCACCCACGATGTTACGATTAAACTATCTTCTGAACTAATATTTTTTCGCCATGAGTGGCTTGGTACTTTTGTGTAGGAAATAACGAATTGCAAATGATGTATTAACAAATATTTAATTACATTTATGAGATTCCAGAAAGTATGCAACTTTTGTCTGAAACATTTTTTGATATCGTCAACAGTTTTGAAGTTATTCGAGTTAGGAAAGTCTATTTGGCAGTGGCCCAGCGATGGGTCACGTCTGCTGATTTAAGCATCATGCAATGACACAAGTATGGGTCACGTCGCCATGATGTGCTAAAGCTAATGATTAAGAACCTATAAATGAAACTGTTGAAACATTTTGATTGTGTTACGCAGGAATAGAAATAGTATGAAATCTTCTCATGCACAACTGTATTCTTTTACGACAGTCTGTTCATTCTTATTAAATAAAAAACGTACACAAAAATAAGCAAATAATTTATTTCTTTTCTATCATTCTCAAAATCCTCGACATTTTGGAGGCCTCGCACATTTTTTAAGCCAATGGCGGATGCAACAAAATCTATTATTTGAATTTTAATCGCTCCAAACAATCTTTTTATTGTTTGAGAAATAAACCGTCGTCGAACTTTAATTTCTAGGACTGGCATTCTCGAAATTTTTTCATGATTTTTTGTTGATCAGCCGGTTTGAACTCCCCTAGAGCCACCATTGATGCAAGATCAAGTCGTAAGGCGTGTATTATGTTTACGATGGCTGTTGCAATTACTTTGACGTGTAGTAATCCTTGCCAGCCCCCACATGTGGTTTGCACGTTTACGAACGATTTGTATTATAAACAAGAAATCGATGAATAATAAACGGAGCGTCGAGACGATCCTCTGATAGATCAACGATCATTTTTGAAGAATGTACAGACTGTAAGAGTCTTTCTACTTTGTGGGATTAAACAAATTGAATTTTTTTTTGCATTTTCTTTTAGTATGTAGTCTCGAAAATATATCTACCAAATATTAAATTGAAATTGAAAAAACTAACGAAGTTATAGCCTGCTGAAATGTATCGCGCACAGGTATAACAACTGGACGTGAAACTTTAAAGTTGTTTTTCTCGAAACTACATTTTTTGGCACTGCGTATGTGATAACAAAAAAACTATTCAAGATATCAACATGAAATTTATACAGTATCTTTAGAACTGGTCTATAGCATGGCCCTATAGCATGAACTAGGATAATTGCGATATATGCAATAATTTTTCTTTTATTAACAAAAAAGCAACCGAATATATGAAAATATTCAGTATTTTTTCGTAAAATAGGTGCCATTTTGCCATTTTTTGTTTTTTTGAAAAGATCCTAGTTCATGTTATAACCACACTCATCTATATTAAGAATATCGTTGGTTTTTGGATTTCGGATAACTTGTTCGCAAGATATCACGTACGCAGTTGGGCGCCATTCGTAAAAACTGTTGTTTGTTGATCAACAAAAACAGCGTAATAAATAGATATTATGCGTTACAAAAATTCGTAAATATAGCTATAAATGTATCTACAAAACCCGGAATTAATCGCTCTTTAATAGCCCTCAAACAAAAATCACAATGAAACATGTATTTTTCGTGCCTATAAGGTAGAATGGCCCCTTAAGAGTAAAAAATCAGTTTTTAAACTTTTTTTTTACAATTTTCTACCTAACAAGCGTTTGTTCAGGATTTAAAGAAAAACGGCAAAACTTTGAAAGAATTTTCAGATCGATTTCCTTTCGAGAAAGAAATCACATAGCGTTCACCAAGTTTTCACCTTTGCGTGTCGTGTAAATCTGAAAAGATCGCGATACTTCATTCCGCGAGTCGCTCGGGGGAGATTTAAAATTGAGATGCTTTTTCCAGCAGTATTAATGGCCGTATCTTGACAACTTAATTCGACATCGTTTCGAGACTGTTCCCTCGTTTAAACGAAAGGACAATTTAGACAAAGTCAAGTTAATTTGCGACTAATTTACATCGAACCTTTAACGCGTTCTGCTTTTCATACCTGACCAGAATTTTCCGGTTTACGTATTACATAAAGGATACTTTTATTACAAAGAATATAAACATAATTCTTGAGTTCTCGATTTGAAATCCTCTTAAATAAAATAATGTAATAAAAATGTACAAAGGTACACAATTTGTAAAAATATAAGGAACGAAGAAAAATCGAATGATCATTATTTTATATTGAAGTGGATGCAATACGTAGGATTGCCAATTTTTATTTTTATGACTATTTAAAATCGAGTATTGTCCTATCCTGCAAACATACGTATCAACTTTAAATATTGAGATTGTTGGTTAAACTTATATTTAACGTTTTTGTCTACTGCGTTTGAATAATTTTTAAAATTATAAAAGAAAAAATATTTAGCTTAAGAATATGATACAATATTGTGAAATAAATCTAACAATCTTAATATTTGCTTCGATGGAACAACAACTTTGATTAGATTTTTATCAAGCAATAAAAATGTCCATTTTTACAAGCTGATTTAGAACCGATTGTATAAATTTAACAATGTCACGTCAGATTCTTATTCCTTAATCGCGATTTTGCGTTCGTGTGGTCGTCCAAATGGAAGAAACTCGGTCAGAACGATCTGCCTATACTTCAGAACTTTGCACGAAATCTTTGCATAGAATATATAGCGCTGGACATTGATAAAAGGTCGTTCCAGTTACGTGGCACGCAAAACTGAAATTCTGGTCGATAAATCTTAACCGCGTTTAGATGACCATGCTTATATCGAGGGCCATTAAGTTTCACAGAAGAAGAGACGTATTTGTCGCGCTACATGTGGCTCGTATACTATACATGCATGTATAGTTATTAGAGTTGACTACAGACGCTCGCAAAATTATTTCCTACTTTGAGGTGCACGAGAAACTAGGATAATTTCGACCATTTTTATCATATTTACGATCACCTTCCTTTATAATTCTCAATGAGGGGAAAAATAATTCTGATAGTTACTATAATATAGTTAATTCTCTGATTGTTAATATTCTAATAATTCTATTACTTGATATTCTAATGGTTCTAATAGTTAATATTCTAATAGTTCTGATAGTTAATATTCTGATAGTTAATATTCTGCTAGTTAATATAATGACAGTTCTGATAGTTAATATTTTCCTAGTTAATATAATGACAGTTCAGATACTTAATATTTTGCTAGTTAATATAATGACAGTTCTGATAATCAATATTCTAATAACTCTAATAGTTAACATTCTAGTAGTTCTGATAGTTAATATTCTAATAACTCTAATAGTTAACATTCTAGTAGTTCTGATAGTTAATATTCTAATAACTCTAATAGTTAACATTCTAGTAGTTCTGATAGTTAATATTCTAATAACTCTAATAGTTAACATTCTAGTAGTTCTGATAGTTAATATTCTGCTTGTTAATATTACGACAGTTTTGATAGTTAATATTCTAATAATTCTAATAGTTAATATTCTGATAGTTCTGATAGTTTTGGTAGTTAATATTCTGATGGTTCTGATAGTTAATATTCAGATAGTTTGAACAGTTAATAGAACAACGAAATACAGTGGAAAAGAATTATTAATCTACTAAGTACATATTTCAATTTTATTCGTTTTCACTGAAATATTTACGTTGTTATCATACACAAATCTCCTCAATTTAAAACAGAATTTATATATGTATTATACATAGACGTAAGCTATTAAAGGAAGTATATTTGAAATACTGTTAGAAACCTAAAAAACTACTAACGTTATCTAATTTGTAACATCGCAAATAATAGAGGGAAATTATTTTTCAACTACTATTATTTGTATAATACATAACCCTAATTTTGACAATTCCGATTTAATCAGCAGAGTGAAAAAACTTCAATTTGTATAAGTTTTCTTTAGAGTAAATCAATTAATTTCCTCACAGTCCAACTGAGGAAACATATTTTCAACGCTAGATAAAAAACGAATATTTCGAATACTTCACCAAAAAGAACCAATGTCCGCATATTCGCTTTTTGCATATTGTAACAATTGTGAAAACTATTTTTCAACAAAAAACCAAAAAAAAAAAAACTGTATCTATATCATTGCACGTTTTATGAATAACTTTACTCGAAGAAAACGTTTGAAAAACGAACTTTTCAAGCTCGAAGATTTATTGTGCAATGTCGCCCGATCGACCGAGATCCTAAAAATACTTTCGTAAATCCCGTAGTATCCGTGTTTCTGGGTGAAAGCCAGATAACCGTCGCAAATTCTACAGCATCGGTAAATAGTTTCTGTTTTCGACGGCCTTTTTCTTTCGTTTTTCCGCTCCTTTCGAACTTTCGACTTTGTCTCTGCGCTAAAGTCTCCGCAATTAACCTTCGATTAGAAACTTGATATCAAAATGGAGTCGCGTATCTAAGACAACTGTGAATTATACAAAAATAATAACATTAAAATAATTATATACATAAAATAGACCACTACTTTGAAATACAGGGTGTTCGGCCACCCCTGGGAAAAATTTTAATGGGGGATTCTAGAAGTCAAAATAAGACGAAAATCAAGAATACCAATTTTTTGATGGATGCTTCGTTAAAAAGTTATTAGCGTTTAAACTTCCGTCCGTACTGAATTTTTTTCTCGAAAATGCGTAGAATTTTGGGAATACGTATAATGACCATAAACGATTGTAATTGACCCACGCAACCAAAAATAATTTTTTTAGAACGATTTGAAAAATTATTTTTGTAGAAAAATTTCTGCACATACCCGAATTTTTTTCTCGAAAGTGGATAGGATTTCAGAGGTATGTATATTCATCAAAAATGATTGTAATTGACCCCCGCAACCGAAAATAATTTTTCCAGAACGATTTGAAATTTTTTAATTTAATTTTGTAATAACTTTTTAACGAACCCTCCATCAACAAATTGGTATTCTTGATTTTCATCTTATTTTGGCCTCTAGAATACCCCATTAAAATTTTTCCCAGGAGTGGCCGAACACCCTGTATATTACAGTTAAAGTTTAGAGTAAAAATACCTAACTTGACCAAAGTACTAAAAGTCGTTCGTGAACTGAATTAGTTCTTAAAACTTATGTAGAAATACGTACTGTGATTGCAGCATAAAATGATTAATAATTAGCAAAGAGGAAGTACTTTAACGAATCTTACTAATGTATAAATGAATTGGACCATGATAAGTTTACATTACATTTGGTGAAAACAAGTCTAAAAATTCTATGAAGTATATAATTAATGATGGACTCGAACAATTTGACACAAACATTTTTCTTAATGAAACTAGAGATTTTTTTCTTTCATTATACGTGCTCTTAATATATCTCTATGTCCTCAATGACGTCGAGTAGTTTTAATGTGACATTTCGTAGGTAAGAGAACGCAAAATTTGCAAAACTAGCGAAATAAACTTTGTTTACCCAATGTAAAAATTACTGGCACATTTTTTTATTAATTTTTGTCTCCTGAATCGACCGTTGAAATGAACACCACACGTTAAGATACAACTTATGCATCCATTGCAACCGTTGATAATTTCTGTTCGAGTCGAGAGCATAAGCAAAAGATGGTCGTCAAACGCATACGCGAGCCTATCGTACGTGGGTTCATCGTCCCCTAAAGGATTAAATAAGCGTCGCCTAAAATAATTTTTAAACGATAGAAATTTCGATCAATAGTGTGGAACGAAAAACACTGAGTTTCATCTCGTAGCAATTTTGTGAAACAGAACAATTTGTAACACGAATAAAAAATGGTTTAAAATTACATAGAAATTATACATTCTGCTATGCAGGTTGTAATTTTCGAATTTTATTGTTAAACGGCACAGCAGTTTTATAAAAACAATTTCAGAAATGAAATACAAAATTGACGGAGAAACAGTCGAAATTCCTGACGAAACAAAATAAGGAAATGTACTTCGAGTTACGTTGGCAATTCGTGAAACGTTAATAGAACTAAAATGAGAAATCTTATCACAACCTGCATACTCGCCAGACAGTCTCAGATTTCTATTTGTTCCGTTCTGTGCAACGCAAACTTTTTGGTACGCGATTTCGAAACGCTAAAAAAGTTCGAGAAATAAGGGTTTTATCAAATATTTTATAATACGTTAATAAAGAAATTTTCCATAAAATTAAATAATTCTACGTTTAAACACAAGTTGAACAAAAAAAACATTTGAAACAACTCGTATTTTATTGCGCGCATGCGCTATGAATCTTCAAAGTTGATTTTCTCGAAAACAAGGCTTCGAACGAATGTTATTCTTTTATTTCCGCTTATTTTTGCACATAGACCCTCTGTCATACCATTCCCAAAGTAACAATTAGTAATTATATTATGATTAAATAAAAAGTATAGTAAACGAAAATATTTGATAAATTATGCGAGTCACTAAGAATCACAAACATTTTCTTCTGTGTTTCAGCTACGACCAGCGAAAAGATGCGACACAGAGTGTTGTAATCGTCGAAGATAATCATGAAATTCCGTTCGACCGTTCCCTCGTTACGCCTGACTCTTTAGTGCTTCTTTATTATGTTCTTCGACGACATGCTCCAGTCGTTTCCCAGGTGATATGTATTGCCTCCATTGTGCGAACGAATGCTCCACTCGTCGGAAAGAACGAAACGTGTTAACTCGTGTACAAGGCGACGCTTCGCGAGGGTTCCTTCCTAGGAAATCCATAATATCCTTTTCACGCATGTTGCGCCAGAATCGCAGGCGAGAACGTGCGAACAAACTGATCTCATAACTTCCTTTGTCTAATTACGACCCTCTTCTTTTCTCTCGTACGGTCTCGATACAGAGAAAGAGACAGAGTTAAGCAAATTTAACGATTATCGTGTCGTCGAGCCAGTGATTGATCCTTTGCGATTCTGTGTCGAGCTGTACTTGACATCGTACGAGGGTCGTTCAACAAGTCCTTAGAAAATTCAAGACCTGGCGCTCGTAGCATCGAAAATGATTTGTTTTTAGTAAGCATCATGACCCACTAGACAACTCTCAAAGTTTCAGTTCTATCCACCACTTGGTTTCATTTTTATTATCGATCGAAGCAAGAAACTTCCTCTTGCACGGGTGCACACCTGTGCAGTTTCGATGGTCAAAATCATGGAATTAAAGGTCGAATTATTACAACATCCACCGTATTCACCGGATTTAACCTCCAGTGACTTTTTTTTATTGCCAAACTTAAAAAAATGGCTCGGCGGACAACGGTTCACGTTGAACGAAGAAGTCATCGCTCAAACAGATGCCTATTTTGAAAACCATCCGAAATCTTACTTTTCAGATGGCTTAAAAATGTTGGAGAAACGGTTGGAAAAGTGTATAAAACTAAAATGAGATTATGTTGAAAAATGAAAATAAATCTACCTAAAATAATTTATTTTTCTATCTTTTTCTAAGAACTTATTGAACGACCCTCGTATTTCATTCCAGTCGGTTCGTAATGTCATGATTCGTTGCAAGCATCTAATAATTATTTCATCGGTATTTGTAATACAATATGATTAAGACAAGATTAAGGTCAATTAAATCATGTGTTTAAATTACTGTGGCGTGCATGAAATTTTAATGTGTGTGGAATTACGAGAGTGTGAGCGAGATGGGGTCAAGTCATTTTCGTCAGGTCATCGAACGACGAATTTGGAAGAGGTGTCGCCGGACGATCGAGACGAAAAAAAAAAGAAATTAGAGCATTGACAGTGAACAGTCGTGTTGTTTTTTAAATCTAAATATACATACAATTACTTATAAAATTGAGCGTACACCTCAATGGGCAATGATGATTAGTGGAAAAATAAACAAAAATAGACATTCTCAAAAGTAAAGACAAAATACACGTATATTTTATTTTGATTATTGAAATTATTAAAAACTCCTTCACAATCACTGGATATTAATCGAATTGAGCACCTGTATTAACAATAAGGCAGACGCAACAACTAAGATTGAGGAAATATGGAAAAATATTCCGAGTTTAATAATGAAAAACTAGTCAAGTCGATGCCTAGACGTTTAGCCAGTTATACATAGATGCACAAGGTTACGCAACAAAATATTAAAATTACGTTTAAGTTTGTTATTTTTGTATAATCTACTATCTGTACGGTTAATTTTGTGACGATGAAATACGAATATTTTTATATTTAGTGTTACATATTAAAGAATTAACTGCTGAAATATTCAAATAAACTATACAGGGTGTTCGGCCACTTCTGGGAAAAATTTTAATGGGAGATTCTAGAGGCCAGAATAAGACAAAAATCAAGAATACCAATTTATTGATGGAAGCTTCGTTACAAAGTTATTAACGTTTAAAGTTCCACCCGTACTGAATTTTTTTCTCGAAAATGCGCAAGATCTTGGGGGTATGTCTATTCACCAAAAATGATTGTAATTGACCCCTGCAACCAAAAATAATTTTTTCAGAACGATTTGAAATTTTTTAATTTAATTTTGTAATAACTTTTTAACGAAGCTTCAGTCAAGAAATTGATATTCTTGATTGTCGTCTTATACTGGCCTCTAGAATCTCCCTTTAAAATTTTTTCCAGGGGTGGCCGAACACCCTGTACAAATAGTCCGGGCTATGATATAGCGAGGTCGAAAACCTAATTGGATGTCAATGTTTACATGTTTCAGCTCCCGGAACAAGTGAATTGACGGAAATACGAGTAGCTGAGGTCCTTAGACTATGGTCAGGGTTTATTTGGTCAGGTCAAAAATTAATTTTTTTTTAAATTTAAGCAACTGCAATTTCTTGTCGGTTAGATACTGATTAACTTCAATAGGAAACATTTTGTTGTCAGATCATCGAAAGGGGCTGGAAAATCGTGGGGACTAATTCTATAATTGATTTAAAAAACATATTTAATTTAATTTTTTATTCTTTAACCCTATATTCTATGTACTCCAGTGATTAATTCGATTTTTTCAAGCATTCTCGATAAACTGACAACAAATTTTCCAATAAAAGTTACTCAGTAATCATGTGACAACAAATGGTAAACGAAAAAATTGGCAAAATTCTTTTATATTCGATAAAAAATTAAGATCACCTCAATTTTTGTAATAAAATTGTATTTTTGTATCTCGATGATGGTTTTGGAACGAAATTAACATGAAACTCTGTACGTTGAGGACTCAACAGACTGCTTGACTGATGCACTGCATTTTTTTGTTTGTTTTCTGGGAATACAGCAGCAACAAAAGTTAATTTGCCGGTCTTGGCACGATCTCTTTTGATGGTTACCCACATCGTGCTGGTCGACTCGTCGCACAGTGGGGCCATTGCATGCCAAACGCGGCAAAAAGTGGTTTTATACAAATATACCCACAATGAAATAATGATTCACTAATAGTTAATGGGACACATGGGCCATGATTTAGTGTGATTTTTTTTATCATTTGTCGATTTTTGATACGACTACATGATTTTGAAACGTTCAATCTTAAAATCATCCAAAATTATAATCATCGTTTATTGTTGCTGTGATTCTTCAAAGTAAATGATGAGTAATTTAATTAAATGTACTTAGTACGTATTTAAATTACGAATGAAGAATCAGATGAAGAATTATTCATAGATTCATAAATTCTTTCGTTTTCTCTTCGTAAAGGTCGTGTCGTCTATTCGCTGATTGCCATCTTCTTCTGAAACGGGACTTCAAAGTTGCAATTTTTGTTTTCAAAATTTTCTGGTACTCCACAGAATAATTATCCTGGCTCATTAAAAATGACTCTAAAAATTCTAGTTTATTTTCAAAATCATGATTTTGATGCTGTGTCATGATGTTATAAAACTGCATCACTAAAAACACACGTACTCCTGATGAACCTTAGGATTTTAAAAAAAATGTCACTCTATTAAAATGAAACTTTTGCTACGAAAACTGTATTAACAAACTATATAGAAGATGAAGAAAAATGGCGAAATTCAAATATACATGTATATATCTGTACCTACCTACTTCAATTGGAAACTCCATTATTTTAACACTAAATATTTCACTCACAACATACAAGTTAGGAACGTCAAACGACAAATGCTCCAAATTCGTGATCATTTTATGCTTTTATAGCATTCGAAGCAAAAACAATGAAATGTATGCATTGTTTCCTAGTTTTGATGTATTTTTGAGAATCGTAACAATACTCGCAATCGCCGACGCTCGCACGTGCCGAAACAGTTGATCATCTTTATATTTTTCGCAATAGCAGCTAGTAGCAGCTAATTTTTTTTTTAAAAAAAAGGTAAGGCTTCACTCTACAAAAAGTAACTAAAATGAACACTGAATCACACTGCATTCATAATTAAAAAATAAAATGAAAACTGAACATGTTCAATTAGTTATAACTCAAAAAATATTGGAGATATAAAAGTGTACTTTGGTGTAATTTAAATACGTACTAAGTACATTTAATTCAATTACTCATCATTTACTTTGAAGAATCAAAGCAACAATAAACGATGATTATAATTTTGGATGATTTTAAGATTGAACGTTTCAAAATCATGTAGTCGTATCAAAAATCGACAAATGATAAAAAAAATCACACTAAATCATGGCCCATGTGTCCCATTAACTATTAGTGAATCATTATTTCATTGTAGGTATATTTGTATAAAACCACTTTTTGCCGCGTTTGGCATGCAATGGCCCCGCTGTGCGTCGGCATGCCATTCGGCTTTTCAAGCCATGCAATCCAAGACGATGCAGGTCTTTAGAGTGTTTGACTTTGGCGAGAAGTGCTTAGGGTGCCGATCGGCCATACTAGATGACAAATGCCGACGCAGTGGAGACGCAATTTTAGGCATTACCGATCGGCTGTGCCGAATGGCAGAAGTCGACTCAATGGGGACGCGGCTTAAACATTCCAAAACTTTTATTTAGAATGAAACATTTTCATATACAGGGTGTTCGGCCACCCCTGGGAAAAATTTTAATGGGGGATTCTAGAGGTCAAAATAAAATGAAAATCAAGAATACCAATTTGTTGATGGAGGCTTTGTTAACAAGTCATTAACAATTAAATTAAAAAATTTCAAATCGTTCTGGAAAAATTATTTTCAGTTGCGGGGGTCAATTACAAGAAGTTTTGGTGAATAGACATAGCCCCGAAATTCTGCGCATTTTCGAGAAAAAAATTCAGTACGGGCAGAACTTTAAACGTTAAGAACTTTTTAACAAAGCCTCCATCAACAAATTGGTATTCTTGATTTTCGTCTTATTTTGGCTTCTAGGATCCCCCATTAAAATTTTTCCCAGGGTTGGCCGAACACCCTGTATGTGATGTACGATTTTGGCTGTGACTTACTGTATATGGATAATGTGGCAGTTAAAGTGTTAAAGAAAAGCGCTACTGTTCTTAACTATTCCCTGCGGACTATTCTTCCTACGTTAAAATCTCGATCAAAGAATGTTTAGACTACTTTAACACTTGATTTTTACAACGTAATTCAGAAGCTCCAAGGCCGTGCTACTCTTCCTCGAAACGCCATGGATCATGGGTGACCCTCGCAGCACTCTACCCCTTTTACATTTCACGAAAAAATGCAGAAACGACTTTGAACTTTCCAACTGCCGGATTCTTTTTTCCTCGCAATACCTTAGAATCCCTTCGTGTTCACAGGTAATTATGGAAGTATCGATTGGGACTTCCGTGCATTGCTTGGAAGTTGCAATCGTAAAATCTACGAACACACATCCTTAAACGTGTTCCTTGCGGCGGCTATTTCGCGGTAACTCGTGCCACGAGCCCGAGTCACGGATACCAGAGATTCTCAACTACAAATACATACTTGGCTTCTTTTATTTGCTATCGCTATCCCGAACGTGTCACGTGCGCGACTCCTCGTCTCTCCACGTGAGCAAAACGTATGGTATCTAAAAGATAATAACGCGTTTCTACCGCATGCTTTTCGACGCGATTCCGATTTCCGATGCGATTCGATCTTCATCTAGCTATGAAATACTGCAGCTAACGGAAAAATAGGGAGAGATTGGATAAAAAATAGAAATTGAGAATCATGCGAATCCTCTTTCTCCGCGGTTGAGAACCTTCGTCACGTGTAAAAATAGAAACTTAATAGTTCTCTTCGGCGGGGGGGTCGCGATCGACAACGAATTTCCAAACAATTCTCTCGAAAATATGTTCCGTACCGCGAAGTAGGTTGCCTCAAGATATTCTCGTTCCTAAAAACGTTCGAGGTCATTCGTTTGCACGTTCGCGTTTAAACATACCGTAAAGCGTACAATTAACAATTTTATCGTCAAGTGTACAACTATATAAGAAAAAAAAGAAGAACATCGTATAGATGTTTGATAAGTTTCCTTCGAAATTGATAGGCAGAATAAACATTGCGTACCTACTCAAACGCGAAGCGCGACTTCTTTAAAAAAAAACCTATCTTGTAGTTATGTAAGTATAAAAAGACGAAGAATGATTAACAACCAATAAATCAGGTGATAAAGATCTGTTTGTGTGAGAACAAAAATTGGGGAGATGCGACTTTTCTATTGGTAACAGTAAAATTCGTAAACGTGTTCTACGACTCATGATAAGGTGGGAAACAGCATAATTAAACAAATAAATGAACATTAAACATGATGTGTAATCTATGAGACAATAAAGAGATTAATTAAAACGTTATCGAAGAAAGATATTGTTTTTTTTATTATGTTGACAGTAATCTATAGTTTCTAATGATATTTGCGCAAGAAATTTGTATTTCGACTAATCCTTGTTTTGATCGTTGACCTATTAGCACAACTCACTGTGCGATAATTTCTTTAAAATAGTGCAAATAATCGTACATAAAATTTGTAAACAACGAAAAACGTTCAATTTATAGGGTGTAGAATGCTCGTACAAATTTTTCACGTGCGCCGTCCGACAGCGCGACAATCGCAAAAAATTCAACAGCAACGATCCCGCGGTAAAAATAATCCTCCATTATTAGAACGAAGAAACAGATCCCAGAATCGAGTTAAAAAGGTCGTAAACTCAATAGAACCCGAAACCGTGTCCAGTTAAATTATACGCGTCATGTAGGTCAGTGAATCGCAGCTCGAAACGATCGTGCATGAGTTACTAACGTTATGCTATGATGGACACGTATCACTCGTCCACGAAAAATACACAATCAAGAAATTACCAGTCTTAGTCTATTCAACTTTGGCTACTTCAGACCTTTCCAAAATTATCGTCCCAATATCGAGTGGATCGTTGTTTGCATTATGTTAACGCTATCAGAGAGCAAAAGTTATGTCCGAGCAAAACAAAAAGAAGACCACACGCCGTGTTATTTTTCTCTTCTCGTGAACTTCGTCCGTTTCTCGTCCTAACCTTTATCTTTACGACTTTCGATGTCATTAAACACACAGAGAAACACAAAGATTTACATACCAGGATTAACGAATGACGCCATGATAAGCAATTTTTATCGCTAAAGTATATACTATATATACTTCCAAGAATGACTCGCGTTATTAAAAAGCAGGAATACCTTCAATCGTGTTTCTCATCGATACGGTAGACGACAATGAAATTCCTACGCGGGAGTTTCACTTCATTGATCGCCAAGTACATTCTCGACTTTATACTGTTTTATATGTATACAGGGTGTTCGGCCACCCCTGAGAAAAATTTTAATGGGAGATTCTAGAAACTAAAATAAGACGAAAATCAAGAATATCAATTTCTTGATTGAGGCTTCGTTAAAAAGTTATTAAAAAATTAAATTAAAAAATTTCAAATCATACACGGAAAAATTATTTTTGGTTGTGAGGATCAATTACAATCATTTTTGGTGAATAGACATACCCCCGAAATCCTACGCACTTTCTAGAAAAAAATTCCTTACCGAAAATATAATGTGAGGTTAGAAATGTTGCCCTAAAATTTCATGCAAATCTTTAAAACTTCATAACTTCTAAGTGGGTTGAAGGATTTTAATGTTTCAAAATGCAAACAACGCGTATTTTGGGGAAGAATATGTAGAAATTCTAAGAATATTGAAAAAGTTGTTCCTTCACTCGTAAACTGAGTAAACCCCATAAAAATGGTCCAATTTTCAAACAGCCATAACTAAACATTCATTTTTGCATTTAATATTTATGTTTATAAAAAGGTAAAATAAATTCTAAGCAGGCTTTTTAGAATGTATGATAGTAATCATCAGATTATTTGAACTGATACTGAAAAACTTTTAGATCCTCCAAAAGAAATATAACCTTTTAAAAAACCTATTACAGTTAAAAAACTGTTGGATGTTTTACATATAATCAAATCAACATCTGAAAAATGAAGTATTTTTCTTGATAATATATTAGACGCATTGTGCTGTCTAAGGAATTATTTTAAAACTAAAAAATGTTGTTAAAAACGTGTATCTTTCGTTTCGTTGGAATATTAAAGATATTGTTTACACTACATCGCCGAGAAATTTAGACGACTTGCAAACTAAAATAAAAAGAGCGTGTGTATCCATATCCAGTGCAACATTGGTAGAAACTACTAATTGTAAGAGTGTGATCAGCAAAACCTAGAAATGCGTTCTTACTAATGGAAGTCATACTGAACACGATATAGTTTTATCAGAAAAATTAACATACTAGTAAATACAATATGTATTATAAAATGTTAGACTTATTTCTTTTATTTCTGACCTTGTTTGACCTTGAAGGTCATACTATATTACATGGTTGAATTCGTCTCAATGCATGCTCTCATATGATAAAAAACCATGTAGCATTCCATTTAAAAAAGTAAAGGTCACTTTCGTTTCTCAAAAAATATTGCAAATACAAAAAATTGGAACACGCTATCATATTGTCAGTAAAATACACTACAACTTTCTCCTCTTCCATTTTTCTCTAGTGTCTACCGTTTACGAGAAAAAACGCTGGTCTAAATTATCGCGAACACTGTGTATATCGCGCGCCTTTGCATCTACTCGACTTACATCCGTAACAGAGTCTGAGAACGATCGTAAGAAATTGTAGAATTTAGGATGAAAACTGTCACTCTAAATATATCGTTTACGCATCACATAGTTTCATAGATTAAAAACGGTTCGATCAATCTACCAACGTGTCGCGCAATGGCACGTCGCCAACGTGACCGTTCGATTATCGATACCGGCCGCTTGAATCTTTACCGTTCATCGCGATGAAACCTTACATATAAAGTACCACGAGCCGTTCGGAAAATACATTCTGACAATCGTTATAATAATAATAATGATAATATACAATGCGTACAGTATGATCAAAGTTATGAGACTTACGTAAGTGCGTCCAGATGACAAGTCGCAATGGTATGCAAAACAGGTGAAAAGTTTCGAGTTTCAAGTTTCTTTGATCGTCGACTTCTACCAAGTTGATTCAAATATACATGATCTCGACGTGCACTGTTACTGACACTGACCGACGAACAGAAGAAAGAGCACAAACGTCACCAAGATCCAACGTGCGACACCGTTCACGAAAAACACAAAACACGTTACCGCGACGAGGTTCGCCGGTCGACTGTGCCGAGTCGCGTATACGGTCGGATATCTTCGGCCAACTTCGTATACTTTCGAATGGCACGGCAAACTTCGCGCCTCTCACTGCACCCTACGTCCCACGCGCACGATTGGTTGAGAAACGGCGCGTGGCGCCAATTTTGACTGTACGTATTCATCAATGAGTACATAGAAATTGTATTTCCATTTTTTTTTATTCAAACGTTAAACAACTGATACTAAATTAAGGCCTGAACGGGACCAAATGTGTGATTTATAATCATAATAGCATAAATATACTTTGTACATTAAAAAATGTATCTTGCGCGCTATTAAATAAACATTCTACTCTTTTAGTTATCATTGAAAAGATACAATGTGAACAAAACAACCGTTTCGACTTATAAAATGTTCACCGATTGTTGTGTTTATGTGTGCTGACTAATGCTAATTGAATGCGTATATTGCTAATGCAGGTTTACTGTTTACGTAGGCGTCATTGGAACGTGCATAGAAAGTTGTAAAAAGTAAAATGCAATAAGTCGGTAAATTGTGGGATATCTTGCCTTTGATGAAACAAAGCTCATCTCTAATTTGTTTATTTAAGGGTGCCAATATTATTCCAATGTATGCAATAGAAGCGTTCTATATCGATCTTAATAAAGTATTTAATCAAACTAAGTAAGCCTACTGACGCTACGATAATACTGCATTATGCAATGTTTATAAAATATTTAAATGACGAAATAAGTATTCAAACATGATAGAACATTGCTGTGACGATTTTTTATGAGCGGCACACTTCTCTTACATCTTGAAGAAAACTGACTAGAATTAAATGAAATATAATATTTTTCTAAAATATGTTTTTCATCACACATAAGATCACGAAAATACATTATTCAGCTATCGTGCAGGTAATTCGCGTTTGCAAGTTAAATTGGTTCAACCCGGAGTTTCAAATTAAAATTCATGCGCTTTCGCGAGCTTCTATTATTCAACATATGTATTCCTTTAACGCGTTGGTTGTAGCGCTTGCTAGTTTCCTTCAGTGGATACCGATTACGATTCGCTGCGTCAACATCGATAATGCAGAAGCCACGGATCGCGCTATTCGTTTTCAGTTATTGGTTATCTTGTCAATAAGCAACTAAAAAAAGAAAAAAGTCTAACGGTGCTAATAAATACGATATCGCGTTCCACTGAACGACTCACGACTGTATTTCGATCGATGACGAAGACACGACCTTGTAAATTTTACATAATAAGACCATACGATGTATAAATTTTGTTTACCGTTCAAACTTTCGACAAAATCATTTCCTTCCGACGCCCAGCGAGGCAGGAACACTAAAAATCTGGCATAAATTTTATAGTCTTGATTTTTTGATAAATTATTTCATAATCAGCGAATGGGAATATAAAATAATTTAAAAAAATCAAAAACAATGAAAATATAGCTTTCATTACAATTAATTTGTTATTATGTAACGTAATAGACTTGTCAGACTATACATTTATGCTTTGAGATTTTTGTGGTGATAACATCAATAAAGTTTCTGTAGGTATAGCATTAGATTTTTTTAAAGACAATCGTCGAAGGCTAGATTGCGTAGGATAAGAAGCTAATAATAAGAAGAGATAATTTCCTCGAAAATTTCTCTCGACAAAGCTCGAAGTCTTTATTTTGAGCTTTTTTGTGTTTTTCGTTTGCCTACTGAATTTGTAATGAAGCACAAGCGATAATTTGAGGACTATTAATAATAATTTGTGCATAATCGGAGACATTGAATATTATAAAAAAGTGCAAACAAGTTGCAACTTTTTCTTTTAGGATGATGAAATCGAATAAATTTTCGACATTCAAAAAAAAAGTTACTAGATTTTTTCTAGTGCCGATCGACTGGCGATGACAATACTTTGTCATAATTATTTTTAATCGTCGAGTCATTGCGAACAAACGAATAACAAGGATGCAAATCTCAAACGTTATTCTCTTTCTCTTGCGATTTCTAAATATGTCGGAAACAATTTATCTTACGCTTTATCTCGATTGAATTGTCCGCCGATCGTATCGAGTGAAAATGATAAGATAGGTGTTATCGAACTATGTTTGCTTTCGGCACAATATTTACTGTAACCTGATTGCAGATAAATAAGTAACAAGTCTAATAATTTCATAACTCGTACAACATGGATCGCTACTCTTTCAGCGAACGTGTTACATTGTTACACCTTATTTTCTTCTTGGACACCCGATATATTACTTGTATGTTATGCCTTTTGCTTAATGCTTGACATTGATTTATATTTAAATTTTGCATTAATGTAAATATTGAACAAAATGATTTGAACCTTTTAACGATGTATACAGAACTTCTTCGATCGTACGTGTACCATAGTAAAATAAATTCGTGCATATTGATGCTGACCCTGAAGAAGATGATTAAAAGGACGCAGTAGGAACCGTGAATCTATTAAAATCATTTAGACTTTATTATGGTATAATCTGAGCATTGTACGTGAGAATAATGAAAACGGCTTTCAACGGCACCCGCACAATGAAACTGGCGATTGAAAGTAATCATGAAATGATCACGATGCGAAATGATAGGTATGGAAAGTTCATTATACGCACAGAAACCATTTATCGTTTAACACGGCAATCAACCTAACAACGCATTGACAAATTCTATTTATTCATAAACTATCCTAAATTTTATGTACACAAAAACTAAATCATCTTGTATACAGTGTATCTCGAGATGAGTACTTATTCAAATTACGCCTAAACTGCTAATTTTATAAGATATAGGTACAGGGACAATCTTTTCTATTATTTAGATAAAATATTTTGGGACGAAAGTAACACTTTTATTCGTATTGTTTAAAGTTATTTCAAGGTTAACTCGATTTTTTTAAATGACACGGTATAATATTATTCTCGATCAAAAGTATAACAATTTAATTGCAATACTCTGCTTAGAAATTTCTAATTTACCTAGACCCATTTATTTTGCGTGTAATTATACATTGTGTCGGATTTAAACGTTTACTCTCGGTTGCGTTTCAGATTATTAATATTGCGAGAAAATTATACAAAGTTTATCTAGATCAAGAAGAAGGATGTAACAGTGAAAGATTTCTTTTCCTGGCCATTAGGTGCTGAGACCTCAAAGTAAAATTCATATTTCTTTAAATTCACCGTAAGTTACGATCTAGGACAAATTCGAAGGTCTAAATGGCATGCAATTATGATCAATCATTTACGAGATTTTGCCACTAAAATCGTTAATGATCTTGCATCCGTTTTCAGTACAGAACAGTGGTTCTCAACTGTTCATCCACAACGTACGAATGTTCTTGTGTATAAACATCATCCTGGGTTAACTGTACTATATATGGACTGAATTTTTTGACGAACTGCTCTGCTAACTAATCTTGACTTTTGACTTTACTTAACTGGTCTGGAACTGTCACTCATGTTGAGGAAGTCCGTTTTTTATAGTGACCCCGTGACTTTCGTGAATTTCTATTGTGTCCATCTCGATGACTTAATTTTAATTTATCTTTGATCTACTTTCATTTCCAACGAATTCGACACTGTTCAATACTACATCTTTGGTTTTAGTTTATTTCGGGTTGTTTGAATTACTATCGGCGAGTTAGCGACGTTTAAGTTTTATGTTTCCTGCTGGAGATAAGATTATGATCTGTTTATATTAAAAGACGCGTAACGGTGTGTAATTGTGCACATTTCGAACGAATAAATTATTGGGTTGTTCAGAAAGTAATTTCGTTTTCTTATCAACACAGACGTTAATTGTATTTTTAACCAGCCAACTTTATTCTAAACCGTATTTTCATTATATATTTTCACAGCTGACACTTTAAGGCTTGTTTGTAAAAAATTTTGTTTGCTTTTGTGCAATTGTGTTCCTTTGGTGTCCCGTCAAATGTGGAAAATCAAAAACTGCATTTTCGGCATATTTTGCTTTTTTATTATCGAAAAGGTAAGAACGCTGTTCAAGCAAGAATAAGAAGATGTTTTAACAGAATGGCAGTGCCAAAACTCGTTCACAAAATTTCGCTCCTGCAATTTTGATATCGAAGGTGGCTCATGTTCTGGAAGGTCAGTTAAAGCCGACGAAAGCGAAATGAAGGCATCGGTTGAAGCAAACCGACGAATAACAACACGAGAAATCGTTAAAAGGTTAAATTTGTCGAATTCGACCGTTTGTGATCACATGAAACGACTTAGTTTCGTTTCAAAACTCGACATTTGGGTTCCGCCATGATAATGCCAGAAGACCTCACGCAAGTTTAGTAACTCGTCAGAAGCTATTGCAGTTTGGATTCAATGTGCTACCACACCCACCATACTCGCCAGATCCGGCACCATCGGATTATTATTTGTTCCGGTCTTTAAAAAATTTCTTAAACGATAAAACATTTGCTTAAAGCGACGATATCAAAAATCACTTGCATCAGTTTTTTATAAATAAAGGTCAGACATTTTACGAGCATGGAATCATGCTACTACCAGGAAGATGGCAAAAAATGTTGGACCAAAATGACCAGTACACAATTCAATAAAATATTTACACAATATAAGAAAATTGTTCCTTTTCACGAAGGAGAAAAACGAAATAACTTTCCGAACAACCCAATATAATTTCCAGTTTCCCTTGAATGATGAAGATCTCAAATCCGATTGATGATGGCTATGTTTCTCGACGCATTCCCCCTGATAATCAAATTACGAAATATCGTGATCCATCCTAATGGAACGATTTGCGAAGTGACCCATTTGCATCGTCTCGGCTCAAGTGCGCACAGCTGCACCGAAGCGCAATTTCTCTTGTCGTTAGTGTCATGGATCGTGTCAAGGCAAGCTTTGAAAACGAAACCGAGCTTTCAGGTGACGTTAAACCGTCAAATGAGTAACTAACGTTGCTAATTAAAGTAACGCACAACTCATCGCATAATGCATACAAAACCAATAGTTGATCGTGTTAAAGCCAATTATTTCAATATACAGTGGCGGACATATACTTACGAACATGCTAATAATTACACTTTCATTGGTGTTATTTTGTTATAAAAAGCTTTGTTACTTAAATCGTTCTATTTTTATTATATGTTCACGTAGATCCTATTATTCTTTGTTGTATCTCTTACATAATTTGCTATTATAGACGGTGAATAACACTTTGTCTTAACTCTTCGACAGTGCTGCAGACATATACTTACGAACGCTATTATAATGTGTGCTTACATCATTTGTTTTGAATTTGTTGATCTCGGAAGCAATTTTTGCTAGTTTGTTCGTGTGATTAGATGGAGCGTATACTAGATCTGAAACGTTAATCATGAGTTTGGGTAAAAATATAACGCCAGAAATAACAAATATTTTTCAACAATTAGCATTTCTCTTGGAGCTTGTCATAAAGCCATGCAACATATTAATCTTCGAAAAACTACACAAAATATTCCCCGTAAACCAAAATCCTGTAAAACCAACAGACGAGCAGATTGTTTGGTACATCGACTTTCTGAGGCCGTCCGTTTTAAGACTGCTGTTGTTATTCATAATGAAATATTGCTACATCTGGCTAATCAAATCAATGTTCGAACTGTGCAACGTTTATGTAAATTTATTTTAATGAGTAAAGTGGCACGGCACAAACCATTGATATCTGAAAAGAATCGACAATTTGCGAGAGACCACCTTAACTGGACAGAAGAACAATGGTCCAAAGTTGTATTTACCGACGAAAGTAAATTCAATCGTCTAGGATCTGACGGTAAAATTTATACAGGGTGTTCGGCCACCCTTGGGAAAAATTTTAATAGGAGATTCTAGGGACCAAAATAAGACGAAAATCAATAATATCAATTTCTTGAGTAAGGCTTCGTTAAAAAGCTATTAAAAACTTAAATTAAAAAATGAGAAAAAGCCCATAAAAATCGTCCAATTTTCAAACGACCATAACTTTTACAACAGTGAATATATTTCAATGAAATTTAGGGGGGATGTAGAACTAGAAAAAAGTATTAGACAACTTTTCTGTGGGACGTCAAACAAAATTACTAAAAATCAAGAACGAATTTTTAAGAAAAATCGACAGGGGGGTAGGTGCCTAAATTTTTTGATGAAAAAAAAATTTCAAATCGTTCTGGAAAAATTATTTTCGGTTGCGGGGCTCAATTACAATCATTTTTGGTGAATAGACATACCCTCGAATTTTTACGCACTTTTGAGAAAAAAATTCGAGTAGTTGGACAAATTTTTCGGCGAAATTACAAAATTTCAAATCGTCCTAGAAAAATTATTTTTGGTTGCGGGGGTCAATTACAATTATTTTTGGTGAATAGACATACCCCCGAAATCCTATGCACTTTTGAGAAAAAAATTAAAAAAAAAAACTTTGAACGTTAATAACTTTTTAACGTAGCCTCAATCAAGAAATTGGTATTCTCGATTTTCGTCTTATTTTGGCCTCTAAAATCTCCCATAAGACGTCGTATTGACGAGGAATTTAATACAAAGTGTACCAAATCAACTGTTAAAGGAGGTGGTGGATCCGTATTTGTTTGGGATTGTATGACCATTAATGGTACAGGTCCTGTCTGTCGTATCGAAGGAACGATGGATCGTTTTGTTTATTTAAACATTGTTACGAACATTTTATAGCCATTTGCTGACCATAAATTACCAGCAGATTAAATTTACCAGGCTGATAATGATCCAAAGCATACGACGATCATCTTTGGATGAGAAAAAAATTAATGTTTTGGAATGGCCGTCACAAAGTCCGGATTTAAATCCAATTGAGATGCTTTGGATCGACGGTAATAGAGAAATAAGACATTTAAAGCCAGAAAATGTTAACGAATTATACAAAGTAATAAAAGCTGCATGGAATTCTTCGATTCCCATTGATCGATGCATTCGTTTAATGCAATCTATGCAAAGACGTTGTGCAGCAGTCATTAAAGCAAATGGCAGAACAACAAAATACTAGAATTAATATGAGTTAATGCAATAATTAATCTAATTTTACTATTAAAAACAATGTTATGACATCGATAATATTGTATATTGTTCGTAAGTACATGTCCGTAAGACAAAATGCAAGAAAGACTCTAATTATTGTTATCTTGTTTAAAATTTAAATTAATTAATAGTTATCTAGCATTTTGTAAATATATATGTATGTCATTAAGAAAACGTAGTACTAATTAATTTATAACTTTCCTGTATTTTATTATTAACAACAGAATTTAACCTTAACAAGTGTTCGTAAGTATATGTATGTCCGCCATTATAGGTAGGGTAAAGGGGCCCATTTACAGCCACCTACCCAATTACTGTCACCCAAAACCGTCTTACATAAAATATTGAATAAACCTTGAAAAATAACACACAAGAAGAAATCTAACATACAAGAATATAAGTGGATTAAAAGGGAAAAACGACAAACTTTGTTATTAGCAAAAAGAAACATAAAATATTAAAGGCAAGGATAGTTGTTTAATTGTAAACATAATTATACGATTTTTTCGAAAATTATTCTAATTAGAAAAAAATGAAAAAGATAACAGTTTTACATATTTACATTATTTTTTGAGAAATGAAGGTGACCCACAATTTTTTTTAAGGAATACCATATATTTTTTTACAACATCTGAAAGTGTTTGTCAAGACGAGTTCGTTCATATACCTTCTACATCATGACCTTCGAGGCCATAGAAGATCGGGAATGAAAGAAAGATTTTGAATATTTATAACATTGTATTTGCGAATGTTTCCTCCTGATATGACCTGGCCCACAGATATAAATAATTTAAAAACTAAAATACAACAAGCATGTGCGTCCGTACCTCGTACAACAATGTGTATTCGTGCACAAGAAAATCATATTGAACATCTTTTGTAACGTTATTAATAGAGTCATAAACACGATGTTACGAAATATTCAAAATTTTTCTTTCATTCACGATCTTTTGTGACCTCGAAGGTCATCATATGGTTCACGAATGAACTCATGTTGACAAAAGCTTTCAGATGACATAACAAAATTGAAGGTTACTTTCATTTCTCGAAAAACAATGTAAATATGCAACGTTGATATACTGTCCTATTGATCATAAGAAACTGTAAAACTTTTTTCTCTTTCATTATTTTTGAATTATACTAGTTTTTTGAATTAGAATAACAATTGTAATACAACGACCTATCAAATTTTTTATTAAAAACTTTGAAATTATTACTGCTATGATATTTGCTTATAAAAACAAAACTCTACGCTGTTACTGTCATCTACATTGTAATTGCGTGTACTTAACCTAACTTTGTATATTATACAATGTTTCCAGACAGTCATACACTGACTTACGTTTTCTCGACTTATGTCGTTTCGCACGTACATATGTTGTTCCTAGTAGCGACACGATACACATTTATTTAAATAATCAGATTTGTATTCAAGTACTTCATTATATATATTTCATAATTATAAATATAATTATACGCTAAACTTTACCTTCATCGTCGCTTTTACTGAAGAATGAAAAACCTATCCTTTCATTTAATACAATGTTGATACACCTCTAGATACACGCATGCATCATGTTTACCTAACTTACATACATACGTATACATATTAGCTATTCTGGAAAATCTGTGCGTATGTTGGGTTAGGTCTGTATTATAGTATGTAATATACTTTCATTTATAGAAACATACAAAAGTATTGTCGAACTTAAATTAAAAATATTAAATAACAACAAATAATAAGAAACACCTATGTTTTTGATCAATGAATAAAAAAACAATACAACATTGTCAGAATTGATCGTTCGAATGACAGTAATTAGGTATTTTACCCTAGATGTCAAATTAAACTTAATTAACCTGTTTCATGGGCTTATTAGGGTCTATATTCAAATCAAATATCATAGTAAACGCTTCGAAGTGAGTTTCGTAATTTACCAACACAAGACAATATTATTTTTACACAATTACCAAAGATATAATCACCTCGCCAAAGGGCAGCCAGCAATTAAAGAAGAAAGATCTAAATTACAGATTGCATAAATTATTCACGTGATATAATATTTACCTAACTGTAAATCTTTGAAGGAAATAATAATTCTTATTTCTACAGAAAGTTTTAACGTAAAAAAAAACTTCTGCAAGGAAGAAACAGATATTTATACTTATACGATATAATGCTCTTTATAAATATACTGAACACATGGATCGGCTATAATGGACGCGTGAAATGCAACGATGTCGGTCGCAGTGCAGTAATTATTATGTAACACCGGCAGAAATCGAGACCTAGCTCGTGTATGCACGAATAACGCGACCATATGTGACTCTGTATACACGTACGAATGACTGAGTATGCAAATTTAACTGCAGGAAGATCCGTTTGTTAAACGTCCCGAAGGCCTCGCACTGGCCTACGCAAATTTTTTAAGCGCCTCGACACGAGCACCTAGAATAATGCAACTTCAACGGGAACCATCGACTTAACTGACTTTAGTCATTTAATCGAACAATTATTTAGATTTTATCCTATAATTCCTGTAATGCACAATTTATCAACAAAGATACAACTAAATCAAACTGTTTTAAATGAAAATAAAAATGAAGTTACGCTTATGTTACGAATAAATCATTGTGTGTGCTATGCCTAACCTCAAAATGTTCAAATATTACATTTGTATTAATTTTTTCAGAAAACGGTCGCATCTAATTTAAATTTGAAACTAAATGCATGGTTTATTCATAGGTGTCACTCAGGGCTGAAGCACTCTTACTAAAAAGTATAGTCCTACCTTATTTTTGGGTCGACCCGCAAATGACGTTCTGTCTTCATGTTGCATGCCACAGCCGACTCTGGATAGTGCATGTAAGACAGTAAAATTTTAAGAGTCCGATTTTGCACTGAATAAATAGAGATACATAACTGCTGCGTACTCTTTCTATCAAGTACAAGATTAGACTCCCGCGGTTTTACTGTTTTTCGTTCAGCATAGCTAGTACTGAAATCGGCTGTGCGATACCAATCACACAACACTGGGTAATCTATGATTCATTGCTGGTTGACGGCAGTTGTTATGTTATTTTTTCAGGCAATAAATAATAAGGCTATATGCATATATAAGCTACAAAGTGATATATGATAGGCGTAAAAAATGAGAAATTAACGCCACTTGCGATTCGGTTTAAAACCAAGGAGTAATCACTTTTCAATAGAAGTGTCCATCCCTTGAAAACTATATTGTTTACTGTTACAACTCACAACATTGGATTTGCTATTGCAAGCTCGACAATAATGTCGTGACAATAGTGGCAACAAATCGCAAGCAGATTTAATTTTCTAGTAACATTTTAATACTAGTGTTACGTTATCACGTGAACGTAGGCAGAGATGCCAGAAAAGCACCGCCGGGTGCACACGCACACATGCCAGATACGCGTACGTGAGCTCGTGGAGTTTCGGAAAGTCGACAAAGGCAAACTGACGCATGCCCTCTTTCTCGATTCTCCGAAGCTGTCCGAAGTAATTTCGGATCGCCTCGTGGGAGTCGAGAGAGAAAGGCTCACATTTGCCTTCTCGCTCTAAACAACTGAAATCCGACCTCCCGTCAACGGCATACGATTTGGATTCTCGAGCCGAGATTCTCGACTGCCCAGGCATTTTTACTTTCCGACCTATGTAGGCGCACATAAGCAAAGTACCCATAATGAAAAAAAAATTTTGTAAAATTTATTTTACGGAAATACACGTTTTAAGACCTCCTGATCATATTTTAATTATTGAAAAAAAAGAAATTTTTTTTATTCCCATGTATGAGCACACATATGTATATTATTAATACGATTGAATATAAATAGCTGAATGAATTTAAATGAAACTTTACATTTAAGTTTTATGTTCTCATTTCAAAGGCGTGTGGACGGATTCAAATACGTGAACACTAAACGTAACGATGTAATTATATTATTTAATATTTACTAACTATTTAACATAAAGAACATAAAAGAAAGACATAAAACGTAAACGTAAAAGATCATAAACGTAAAACTGTGATTGCTCTCGACTAACGTTCGATACAGAGTGACGTTCCTGCAGTCAAAGTCGACCCTTCCTTATTCCTATCTTATAATAATGATCTAAACAAAACGCACGTTCGAGACGCAGTCTCTAAAACGTATTTCAGCTTAAACCTAAACACCTCACTCGATACCTACTCTAGCTTAGACTAAACACTCCTATCGACGCAAACGATAACGGTTCTCCTAGCCACACACATACACTCCTTACAGATTATACCTCTTGTTTCATAGTTGTTCCGATATATAGGCATAATGTATAAAAAATCTTTTAAATGTTTCATATAAATCTTAGGACGAATTAAATTTTATAAACTTTTTCTCTATCTTCTCTAGAAAAGAAAACATTAAATGAAATCTTATACATTACATGCTTACTTAAATCGCATTGAAAACGAATACCACAAATGTTTTAGAATAATGTGCAAAATGTGATTGCGACTTTTCGCTAAGACAAATTGAAAACTCGTTTCTAACAAGGAAAAGTTGGAATGGTACCAGGTTTTGAGTTAGGTTTTACTTTGAGATATTATTAAAGTTATTACAGATACTTATTTTCAGAAATAGAACTATGTTCACCACTAATCAGCGTGGCGTGAGTGATGAGGTCTTTGCCTGCAAGTTCCGAACTTGTTCTGCTCTGCTGGTTCGAATCCTGCTTGAACTTTTTTTTTTTATTTTTTCAATCATACTTTAATCGTACACTAAATATGACATTATATTTTTGTCTGACCTTCGAATATTTTTTTTTAAAGTTAAATTTAACCGATTACATTTAACATATGTTATTTTCAATGTACGAAGTACATGAATCTGGATGGTACTTTTCACAAAAACAGTCAAAACATAAAAATTTCAAACACCACGTACATTTACTGAAAGTTTTGTTTTCACAGAAATAACAAAATTTTGTATTTAACTCTGATGGAAAGACCGCTTCATTTACATTGATAAAATGTGAACGATTTTCGGATAGTCGTACCTTGTAGCTCGTACTTTTTACCTTATACTTCAGGTAAAAAGGGATATAGCTGGGAAAAACAGTTTTATGACATTACCTGCTAACTTATGTTACTGTTCTACAATGAAACGCTATGTTTTGTACCTTTAAAAATATTCGACTATGTCCTTTTAAAATTTAAGATACAACCCATACTTTGTATTAAACTGGCAAACGGGATCACTTTTCCTTTGTTTCTAGTTAGTTCTATTTAGTTCGTCATAACCAATTGATACGGTTATCTCAAAACAATCGAGGAAAATCATTATTAATTAATTTCTGCAATTATTAATTCTACTGTTTTGTTTGTTATAAAAGTAAGTACTCTTCTTATTGAAAAATACCACAGCGTGCTCAATACTGGTAAAGAGTGGAATCTCATTTTAATTTATTAATTTTCAATCTTAAAGTATTTTGATTTTCAAAAATCGTATTAATAATATACATATGTGTGCTCATACATGGGAATAAAAAAAATTTCTTTTTTTTCAATAATTAAAATATGATCAGGAGGTCTTAAAACGTGTATTTCCGTAAAATAAATTTTACAAAATTTTTTTTTCATTATGGGTACTTTGCTTATGTGCGCCTACATAGGTCGGAAAGTAAAAATGCCTGGGCAGTCGAGAATCTCGGCTCGAGAATCCAAATCGTATGCCGTTGACGGGAGGTCGGATTTCAGTTGTTTAGAGCGAGAAGGCAAATGTGAGCCTTTCTCTCTCGACTCCCACGAGGCGATCCGAAATTACTTCGGGCAGCTTCGGAGAATCGAGAAAGAGGGCATGCGTCAGTTTGCCTTTGTCGACTTTCCGAAACTCCACGAGCTCACGTACGCGTATCTGGCATGTGTGCGTGTGCATCCGGCGGTGCTTTTCTGGCATCTCTGACCTACGTTCACGTGATAGCGTAACTGTTGCGGTCGCCGCCTGGCGCCGTGTAGCAGAAGCTCTGGGGGGCGCGAGGTTTAAATCAGATTACACGAATGTAATAGGAAAGGGAGACAAAGTGGAGTCCGCGCCAATTCTACGGTTTAAAAGTAGTTAGAGATTCTTTTAATGACTTCACTTCGGGTCATAGATTAGCCAATAATTTATTGGAGACGGATGTTTGGATAGTCGTGAGCTCCCCTTTGATCCCTTCTCCTAGGTGTGTAATTCCAGGAACTTGGGCCGTGCGCTATCGATTGCCGGAAACGAGCTGCGTGCAAAAGCCGATAACGGCCACGTGCCGCAGAGGACCGTTCTCGAGGGATCGGGGGGTGTGCCGAGGAACGCGCGTGCGAGAGTTTTGCGCCCGGCCCGAATAAAGGAAGGGACGATCTGGAGGGGCCTACGTGTGGGCTGGGCCTCGACCGGCCGGCAGAGCGACACTTGAATCCGGAGATCGAAAGTGAACGGACGTAACATTGAAACTTGAGCGAGATCCTACATGTATCAGTAGAATCGGCAAAGAGAGAAGCATTTTTGTATTAAGAGAGCGGGAGTGTACGACCGGGTTATAATAATTCCGGCGTAATCTGGTTGTTTTGTTTTATATTCCTTTATTAAGTTACAATTAAAGTTCTATTTACGTGTGTTAAAATCGTTGCATCCATTTATTATTTTCCTTATCTAGCGATCTCCGTTTGAAACTCCCGCGTCCAAGGAGCAGAGTGCCTTAGCACTCCACGGGCAGCGTTCCCCGCCGAATTCCCTACGAAGTTCGGAAATACGCCGCCGGACGCGCAACAGTATATAGTATTGTTACGTTATCACGTGAACGTAGGTTTAATGCACATAGCGCCACAACGGGAATTAATTGTAACCCGATTATTCACCGTCGAGTGCAGAGTCATGTAACTGCGTTTTAGTTAGGAGCGAAATTCCAAACGGACCAGCGTATTGTAATAAACAATACGATTGTATATTTTTCAACGTGGGCGATCAAGCTGGGGAAGGTAGAGAGAAAGGAAGGCACTTCTTTTCAGATACTTAGTTTATTTTCTAAAGGCCGCGTCGATTTCGAGGTTCCATCGTTCCTTTAGTTTATTGTTTAGTTATTACGGACCGTGACCGATTAGCTATTTCCCATAAGAGTTTCAATGGTCTTGACACGCAGCAGGGCCTCGCGACACTTCGCTTCGAGTTTCGTTTACTCTCATAAGGGTCATAAATTTTCTTAAGGGTTGCTTAGGCCGCTAGCCTCGTTTTCTCTCTCGACTCCCACGCTCTCTCTCACGCGCGCCCGCTCCAACATGGCCGCGTAACCTCCACCTCCACTCGGCTCGGGGGTGGATCATCGATCGAAGACGATCCGGATGGATGGGGCAAGGCACAAACCCCGATTGGACCAGGACAATCCAGAGGGAGGATCGAGGAATATTCCGGAGAAGGGATGAACACCGAGGACGACGAGAAGATTTCCGCGGAGGAACAGATCGATTTTGAAAGTCAACCGAGTTGTATCTAAAATCAAGACGAAGACGAATAAACTTTTACCAACCTTTTTCGAACATACTTAGTAGTTTTGATTTTTGCGCGCCTCGCCGAGCAGAGCGGTTCAGCGCTCCACGGGCACCAACCCACCGTCCTTTTTCCCTAAACCACGATCTCGGGACGCAACAAGAGGCCGGGACAGTGATGCCAGAAAAGCACCGTCGGGTGCACACGCACACATGCTAGATACGCGTACGTGAGCTCGTGGAGTTTCGGAAAGTCGACAAAGGCAAACTGACGCATGCCCTCTTTCTCGATTCTCCGAAGCTGCCCGAAGTAATTTCGGACCGCTTCGTGGAAGTCCAGAGAGAAAGGCTCACATTTGCCTTCTCGCTCTTAACAACTGAAATCCGACCTCCCGTCAACGGCATACGATTTGGATTCTCGAGCCGAGATTCTCGACTCCCAGGCATTTTTACTTTCCGACCTATGTAGGCGCACATAAGCAAAGTACCCATAATGAAAAAAAAATTTTGTAAAATTTATTTTACGGAAATACACGTTTTAAGAACTCCTGATCATATTTTAATTATTGAAAAAAAAGAAATTTTTTTTATTCCCATGTATGAGCACACATGTGTATATTATTAATACGATTGAATATAAATAGCTGAATGAATTTAAATGAAACTTTACATTTAAGTTTTATGTTCTCATTTCAAAGGCGTGTGGACGGATTCAAATACGTGAACACTAAACGTAACGATGTAATTATATTATTTAATATTTACTAACTATTTAACATAAAGAACATAAAAGAAAGACATAAAACGTAAACGTAAAACTGTGATTGCTCTCGACTAACGTTCGATACAGAGTGACGTTCCTGCAGTCAAAGTCGACCCTTCCTTATTCCTATCTTATAATAATGATCTAAACAAAACGCACGTTCGAGACGCAGTCTCTAAAACGTATTTCAGCTTAAACCTAAACACCTCACTCGATACCTACTCTAGCTTAGACTAAACACTCCTATCGACGCAAACGATAACGGTTCTCCTAGCCACGCATACACTCCTTACAGATTATACCTCTTGTTTCATAGTTGTTCCGATATATAGGCATAATGTATAAAAAATCTTTTAAATGTTTCATATAAATCTTAGGACGAATTAAATTTTATATAAAAAAAATTATATAAACTTTTTCTCTATCTTCTCTAGAAAAGAAAACATTAAATGAAATCTTATACATTACATGCTTACTTAAATCGCATTGAAAACGAATACCACAAATGTTTTAGAATAATGTGCAAAATGTGATTGCGATTTTCGCTAAGACAAATTGAAAACTCGTTTCTAACAAGGAAAAGTTGGAATGGTACCAGGTTTTGGGTTAGGTTTTACTTTGAGATATTATTAAAGTTATTACAGGTACTTATTTTCAGAAATAGAACTATGTTCACCACTAGTTAGCGTGTCGTGAGTGATGAGGTCTTTGCCTGCAAGTTCCGAACTTCTTCTGCTCTGCTGGTTCGAACCCTGCTTGAACTTTTTTTTTTTATTTTTTCAATCATACTTTAATCGTACACTAAATATGACATTATATTTTTGTCTGACCTTCGAATATTTTTTTTTAAAGTTAAATTTAACCGATTACATTTAACATATGTTATTTTCAATGTACGAAGTACATGAATCTGGATGGTACTTTTCACAAAAACAGTCAAAACATAAAAATTTCAAGCACCACGTACATTTACTGAAAGTTTTGTTTTCACAGAAATTACAAAATTTTGTATTTAACTCTGATGGAAAGGCCGCTTCATTTACATTGATAAAATGTGAACGATTTTCGGATAGTCGTACCTTGTAGCTCGTACTTTTTACCTTATACTTCAGGTAAAAAGGGATATAGCTGGGAAAAACAGTTTTATGACATTACCTGCTAACTTATGTTACTGTTCTACAATGAAACGCTATGTTTTGTACCTTTAAAAATATTCGACTATGTGCTTTTAAAATTTAAGATACAACCCATACTTTGTATTAAACTGGCAAACGGGATCACTTTTCCTTTGTTTCTAGTTAGTTCTATTTAGTTCGTCATAACCAATTGATACGGTTATTTCAAAACAATCGAGGAAAATCATTATTAATTAATTTCTGCAATTATTAATTCTACTGTTTTGTTTATGTTATAAAAGTAAGAACTCTTCTTATTGAAAAATATCACAGCGTGCACAATACTGGTAAAGAGTGGAATCTCATTTTAATTTATTAATTTTCAATCTTAAAGTATTTTGATTTTCAAAAATCGTATTAATAATATACATATGTGTGCTCATACATGGGAATAAAAAAAAATGTCTTTTTTTTCAATAATTAAAATATGATCAGGAGGTCTTAAAACGTGTATTTCCGTAAAATAAATTTTACAAAATTTTTTTTTCATTATGGGTACTTTGCTTATGTGCGCCTACATAGGTCGGAAAGTAAAAATGCCTGGCCAGTCAAGAATCCAAATCGTATGCCGTTGACGGGAGGTCGGATTTCAGTTGTTTAGAGCGAGAAGGCAAATGTGAGCCTTGCTCTCTCGACTCCCACGAGGCGATCCGAAATTACTTCGGGCAGCTTCGGAGAATCGAGAAAGAGGGCATGCGTCAGTTTGCCTTTGTCGACTTTCCGAAACTCCACGAGCTCACGTACGCGTATCTGGCATGTGTGCGTGTGCACCCGGCGGTGCTTTTCTGGCATCTCTGCTGGGATTTCAACCAAATTTGGCAGAGTTGTTGGGGCTGATGTCCAAACGCATTCTGTAAAATACTAGACGTTTATGGCCAGCCATTTTGTTAAAAAATGGCCTTAAAGTTTAAAATGTCGAAGTTGTCGGATCGACGTTTTTTTTTTTTAAATTGTAGGTCTCGAAGAGGGGAACACAAAAGTCCAATACATTTTTGCCGTAACATCAATAGTTTAAACAAAAATTTGAGTTTTTGTGACGGGATAAATGCATATGTACCATGTAGTTGGAGCGTATTTTCAGCAGTCATGGTAGCCGTAGAGTTAGTGTCGAGGAATTCGGGTCGGAAGAATGGGGTTCGTGTCCCCGGAACTAGAACATTTTGTTTTTTTTCTTTTCTTCGCTTATTTTTGAATTTTTATTTATTTTTAATTTTAATTTTTAATATCATGGAAAAAGATGGCTGTTACAAATAAATAAAATACTATTATGGTTATAAATGTTTATTTTCACACATACTTACAAACATATTCTCATATATATTTACATCTCACGTATAAATAAATACAAAAATTAGATATTTATTTCATACGGGTTTCGCAATGCATTGTATGATTTTTATCATAAAAACAGGAAAAACATAATGGTTTCATACACCAAGCGCATGTTATAAATGCTTGTTCTGTACAGCATTTTTTATTTCTTAGGTCATGTGGAAAACATACTTGATTCACGTTACAAAAGATTTCTTTTTTATGATTCGGAGGGGTGAGTTTAGACGCATACCATGCATATTTAATCATGTCGGTAAAAATTGGAGCAGATAATTGATAATGGATTATGGAATGTAATTTTATTATATCCTGTCTATTGGTTAATTCTCTGTTTTCGTGGATTAATGTTAGGGCGTTTTGGAGTCTTGAAAGAAAGTTCTTAACCTGTCTAAAAAAATACACGTCACACGGTTGGCAAATGGGTGTACATTTTGGTGGTACAGTATTGTCTCTATAGAAGCGACGCTCTCGGGGCTCAACGCTCGGCTATATCGTGGACGAGAAACGATTCTTGATACTTTGTTGACGCCTACTGGAGGCGGCGAGTATAGAAAAGAACAGCGAGCATATGACAAAGAGGGACTGAGCGGCCGAGCATCGCCGAATTTGCTATCGCTTCCTTCGCTTCGGGTCGGCTGTAATGAAACACAGGCGATGTTTATGCGAGCCTATACGAAATCGGTGTTCTAATTCTGACCTCTACCTCTCTTGGTAGAGGTCGCAGAATGAAATACTGATTCTGTATAGGCTCGCGTAAACATCGCCTGTGTTTCGATACAGCCGACGTGGAGCCACTTGAGCGATGCATGCCTTTGATTTCTTATTGCATTAGTAAATAGGACCTAAATTGTATATCGTATTTGGTGTCATTTTAATTAGAAAAGTGTCACGAATATGTTGATGAAGTTCGAAAAAAGGAAGAACAAAAATAAAGATAAATTTCGTTGTTGATTTAATATTGTATATGTACTAGTTAAATCGTGTCATAACTAAAGTACATATATGTATGTATCGCTCATTTACTGCAATAGTGATACGACTCAAAAAGATACAAACTTGCGAATTTGAACTGTTTAACCAACTTATTTTACTCTGAGTTCTCTTACGATTTCAGCAAATAAATGATAGGTCAATTAAATTACAATTCCTTTTTTCAGACGAGGATACACTTTAAAGAAAGGACAAATGTATATTATAATTTATGAAAAACAATAATAAAAATTATGTTGTACTTGATCTTAGTTAAATCAGAAAACTGTCACAGACATGTTAAAAGTTTTAAAACAAGAAAAGGAAAAATAAAAAATTTGACAATGCTCGACGACCGACCGTCAAACGGGCCGCTATCCTGGGGAACCGCCCATAGGAAGGCACACTCGCCGGTTCAACGAGTGCTGGGTTCTAACGGTACGCAGTGGGGATAAGTAGAGGGGATACGATATTTGTCTATATCGTGGACGAGTTCTGAGCTTATATAGAGAAAATACTGTATCACTTTTAACGTGCAGGTAGCCATATTTTTATCTTCCGGATCATAAAAGATCCTGTCATATAATGCTGGATTTGTTTGTCCACCCCACGAATCGATGACTAATAAGAATTTATTTGCTTTTACGTAAGGTTTTAATATATTTTCCAAAAATAATTGATAGGTATCAGATTGCAATTTCCCTGACTTTGTGCAAGTGACATGTACATTGCCTAATTCCTCTTCTTGTTTTCGAACATCTACTGCTACCCGTGGTCCAAAAAATGCTGTACAGAACAAGCATTTATAACATGCGCTTGGTGTATGAAACCATTATGTTTTTCCTGTTTTTATGATAAAAATCATACAATGCATTGCGAAACCCGTATGAAATAAATATCTAATTTTTGTATTTATTTATACGTGAGATGTAAATATATATGAGAATATGTTTGTAAGTATGTGTGAAAATAAACATTTATAACCATAATAGTATTTTATTTATTTGTAACAGCCATCTTTTTCCATGATATTAAAAATTAAAATTAAAAATAAATAAAAATTCAAAAATAAGCGAAGAAAAGAAAAAAAACAAAATGTTCTAGTTCCGGGGACACGAACCCCATTCTTCCGACCCGAATTCCTCGACACTAACTCTACGGCTACCATGACTGCTGAAAATACGCTCCAACTACACGGTACATATGCATTTATCCCGTCACAAAAACTCAAATTTTTGTTTAAACTATTGATGTTACGGCAAAAATGTATTGGACTTTTGTGTTCCCCTCTTCGAGACCTACAATTTAAAAAAAAAAAACGTCGATCCGACAACTTCGACATTTTAAACTTTAAGGCCATTTTTTAACAAAATGGCTGGCCATAAACGTCTAGTATTTTACAGAATGCGTTTGGACATCAGCCCCAACAACTCTGCCAAATTTGGTTGAAATCCCAGGTTGACAGGGTATGACCTCCCCTTGTTAGTAGTTTGATTTTTGCGCGTCTCACCGAGCAGAGCGGTTCAGCGCTCCACGGGCACCAACCCACCGTCGTTTTTCCCTAAACCGCGATCTCGGGACGTAACACTAGAATTTATTTAACATAATAATTTTAAATATAATGTTGGGACCAAACTTATATTACATGTTACCGAGGTCAAATAAATAAAAAAAGTTCATATAAACTTATATTCGAGAATGCTTTATTAAAAAGATATAAGGTTTTAAAGATATTTATGATTTATTATGACAAAATGATAAAAAATCTTCGAAAATTCCTCCCTATGCAAAAATGCAGGCTTCCATTCATTGAATTAGTGATTGTCGAACTCTTTCAAATATTCCATTTATATTCGAAATAATAATAAATATATTTTGAATACATTCCCAAAGTTGATCATCTGTTTCTATCGTATTTTTATAAACTCATTTGCATATAGTGTGTGATGAAATATCTCTTAGACACTAAAAAGACTGATAGTAAAGGTCTTAAGGCTGTAGGTCAAAACATGTAAACAATAATATTATTGATAATTTATAATATATATACGTTTCTGTACAACAAATTGTAAGAAGAATTTTTCCTATAAATCTTTGAACACTTATATTTTTTCAATAAAGCATTTTCGAACATTTCGCATGAACTTATACTGGTACGTGAAAACAAGTCTTAAGTATATAACCATGCCTTTACTTCTTTAGTTCTATGTTCTATCTTCTATGTAGGTAGGTACTTTATTGTGCAATTTACCCCATGTAGTAAACACGTTTACTTGAAAACTGCATATGTACATGCAACAATAACAGTTTTATATTGTTAATATAAGAAATAATATTTCTGAATAATTTAACAAAGATGAAGCAATGGATACACGAGAATCTATCTCGATTATTAACCTTTCCCGTTCCAGACAATATAACAGAGTAAGACAATTTGAATGTAATAAAAAAAATAAATTTATATCATTTGTCTTTTTACTTTTCAGATATATCATGGGAATACAAAATGAAAGGGACTTGGACGAGTATTTGCGATTTTTGTTGGATTGTAGTAATGTAAAACATAAGGAATTTATTACAGAATTAAAAAAACGTCAAGGTTTAGATTTTCTCATTTTGCTTAAATTGCCAAGGTATTTAATACTGTTTTACAATTTAATTATATTATTTTAGCATCAAACAAGGATCAAGGTGGATATAAAAAAATTAATGATACAGATAGTATACAAAGAAAACAGAATAATAAGAAGAAAGGCAAAATAAAAGGAAAAGAAAAACAGGAAAATAGACAGGTATATTAATATATTATTTTACTGTTTTTAATTAACCCTTTAACTACAAACAGCGTCCATAGGCATTCAGTTAATTAGTTGAGCATATTGCTCAAGGCATAAAAAAGTTTCCTATATACAGCTTGTGCTTGTGTTAAAATTGATTATAATCGAAGAGTTAAGAAATAATTAATTAGGCAATGTTGACTTAGTTACAGGAACATCCAAAGGTCGAGAAAATAGAAAAGAAAAAAACTAAATTTGTCAATCTATATTCGCAAGAAGGCAAAGACAGAACAACAATTTTATTGACAGGTAAATTACATATTTGAAAGTGACGATCATAAAGTTAAGAAGAAAATAATGTAGAAACATTTTATTAGGTAGACATAAATGTGACTGCGAAGCAAAAAGGCATTCATTGATTAATAATTGTCTCAACTGTGGAAGAATAGTTTGTATGCAAGAAGGAGCTGGCCCGTGCTTCTTCTGTGGAGAACTTGTGTGTTCTTCTAAAGATCAAACAATTCTTTCTAGCAAAACTAAACAAGCAGATCATTTATATAATAAATTAATGAATAAAAAGAAACCTGTTGAAGGTTTGGAAGAATCGTTAAAACAACGAGACAAGCTTCTTGAATATGATCGCAATAGGTATGTAATATATTTATATAGCAAATCTTGGATAACTGAAACATGGAACCAAAATCTTGCAGTTATAGAAACACGGTTAATTTTTAATTTTTGGAAAGGCACAAGCCAAGCTATAGTGTTCAGTTTTGTATCTTGCAGAACATAGAAAAGGACAGTGAATGATGGATAGGTAATAACACAATGTGAAACTTATTTTTTTATTAGTGGAACCTTTACCAATATATTTGTGAGGTTATATAATTTATATAATTTAACGAAGAACAATTAATATTAATAAGTAAATATTTTCCAAATTATATTGTGCTTAGTTTTATTTTGATCAGAAAAATCTCGAAAATATATAGATAAAAGTTCCATTTTAAAAAAGACAAAAGTAAACAAGCTTAATTTTGGCATTAGGTACTATTGTACATATTGTCTAATCGATATTTGAGTTTGTATCATGTTGCACTACACAGTCCATTTGACATTGAGCTTCGCGGCGTGACAAGGGTAGTCCATCTCACCAGCAAGAGATGACTACTGTTCACTTATCCAATTGACTCACAGTTATCCAAAATTTATAAGCTGTAATTTGTGAGATTTTGAGAAACAATAATAATTAATCATATTAATTTGCAGTACACAATGTACAAAAGTAATTGACGATGAATGTGATTATTATCAGACAAGTAATATCTGGTTAACAACCAAGCAAAGAGAAAAGTTACAACAATTACAGGAAGATATAAGCGAACGAAAGCATACATCACGTTTGAATAAAAGGGTGAATGTAACCTTTGATTTCACAGGTAGAGAAGTAATTCAAGAATATCCAGTCGATGATTTCAATGAATTTAATGAAGAACAGATTGAAGACATTCTTGAATCAGTGTCAGTCAGTGAACTTGAAAGAACCAATGTTTGCCCAGATATAGAATTTAGTCGCCCAATGGTGAGAATATTGCTGACATTATTATGTATCAGTATTAAGACTGTAATTAGTATTACAGAATCATTATTCTACAGTACATTGAATCAAATGAATGTGAACCAAGTACTAGAAAAGTGACGATTCCCTCTAAAATCAGAAATATTATTCAAGATAAAGAATATTTAGAAATGTCTGATGCAGGTTTATGTTTAAGCATGCATCAACCTTATGCATCTTTATTGGTTGCTGGAATAAAACTGTAAGACCCAGAATAATGTAATTTTTAAAATATATAGAACGATAATAAATAACTTTCAATATTCTATTGATGTTACAGTCATGAAGGTCGAACATGGTATACATCGCATAGAGGAAGATTATGGATCGCTTCAACTGCTAAACCAGCTACGACGGAAGAAATTTCGGAAGTAAAACACTTTTATCGTGTTTTAAAAGATGGTTAGGATAATAATAAATCTATGAACAGAAAAAATTAATTTCTTGTTTAGATATATACCTTACAATTATTTATTGTTAATAATATTTTTCAGAAAAAATCAACTTTCCTGACAATTATCCATCTGGATGTTTATTAGGTTGTGTAACGGTCACTGATGTTTTATCTCAAGAAGAATATAGAAAAGTTTATCCAAATGGAGAAAGTGACAGTCCATATGTTTTTATATGTGAAAATTGTTATTCATTACCAATTAAGTTCCCTATACAAGGAAAACATAAAATTTGTAAGTACCATCCCTAATATGCACTTACTACATTTATACCAATCTTGGAACAAGAATTTTTTCGAGTAATTTTGATTATTACTTACAGATAAGTTGGATCAAAAAATTCATCAAGCTGCTCTAAAGTTTTTAGAAAAAGTTACAAAACATACAAATAATTATAATGAAGCAGTTTTGAACACTTGAACACTAAAATGAAGTATTATTGTGTTATCTTCCAAAGCTATTATATTATTGTAATGCATATATTTTCCTGTGAGTAATAAATTTATTTTAATGTTGATTGTAATAATAATATTATCTGCAACAAAAAATTTTTTCAAAATTACAAAATAATAAAAGGTGCGTTTTCTTCATAATGTATATTAAATGTTATTTATTTGTACATAATAGAATATATTACAATGTACATATAGTTTGCGATATATTACAACAGCCATTATAAGAGTTAAATTTATATTACACTAAACATTTCTTTTTCTTATCCATTTATTTTTACGTGCAATCAATGAAAAAATATTAGCAGTTTTTTCTATTATGTTTAAAATATCAGACTTTCGTAAAAGTTAAAAGTAGATTTTAGTAAAGTTTTCTACATCAAAAAAGTCTATAAATTTGAAGTATAAAGGGAACAGTTTTCATTCAAATACAATATTATACATTTTATTGTTCTTATAAATTTTAAGTTTTATAGTTAAAAATGCTTTAAAAGCACAATAAAAATTTTATTCACAAGTCCATAATACAGTATAAATGATAAGGATTTAAAATTTTGATAAATAAATTAAAAATTTATACTTGGAGTTTTAAAATATATATGACTATCTATGATAATTTACACCATACTAAAAGTTTCAAAATTATAAAATTGACCATTTGCAATAAACTCAAGGAAGGAAAACCAAACTTTGTACGTATAAACTATTCAAAATATGAATATAAAATCATTGCATGCAATGAGATAACTCTCGATTGTAATAAATCGATCAATACATGAATACATAACTATGTACTGATCATAATATACATATACTTATACCGTTGCCTAAAGTAAACGTCTAAAGTAGAAATAAATTTCTCAAAACGTAATACAGATATTATTAAGTGATGAATCGATGCATTAGGAATGTATAAATAAATACCAAAGTATTTCATACGGCTTTTTGCATAGAATAAATAATTATTTGTTACAGTTTTTAAATCCAATATTTCAATTATATAAATATCAAGAGGATATTTAGATTCAAATGATACTTCCATTAATTCGAATACTGTGCAGTCTATCAATTATTATGTAATTTACATTTGTGATGTATACATACATAAGTATTGTATTTCTAAAATGATATTATCTAGATAACAACAAATTATTTAAATAATAAATATCCTTGAATTATATGTTTAAGACAACTTAATATTTTTACTCATATTCATATTCACAGTGTATATCAAATTTTAATTGGGGCATCTATGTGAAAATAATTACTTCACGACCAATGTCGTATAGACTAGTACTCGAAGATAAAAGTCATTGATTTGTTTCAATTGTTCTAGTAATTAATTTAAATAGAACACCATACAATTTTTAGTAATTATTTGTCAACCAATGAATCTTTTAATCAATTAATATCTTCTACTAATTTTTGTTGTAACATACTTTCAAAAATTGAAACATATTAATTAGTATTCAAATTAACAAACAAAGACAATTAAATAAAACCCTGTAAAATTCTTCAATTTCAGGAAAAACAAAAAAGCCATAAACATCTGTATAATGTTACGAAATACATATACGGTATACGATAACATCTTTTCTTCTAAATAACAATCCAACATGATTTTTTTTCTAAAATACAAGTTCTTATGAGTTCTTCATATGGATACAATACAGGCGTCGTAGAATAAATAGTTTTTATATAACTTTCAGTATTACAAACTATTTAGGCTATCAAATATAATCAATAATTCTTTATCCATTCATAATTTTTAGGTAAACACCCGAATATATTTAAATACTATATTGTCGAATCAAATCTACAAGTAAAGCCTGAACAAAATGCGAATTTAGTAATAATTTGATGCATTAAAATTGTATAATTATCTGTATGACTAATTTAATTAGATATTATATTCAATGAAAGATACTCAAGGAGTCAAATTTCTGTTTGATTTGATTCGACAAAAAATGGTATTCGCACATGCCCATTTTTACCCTTTTTCAAACAAGTAATAGGCCACCACAATACTAACACATCCATATCACAAATCTACTATACCCAAACAATTTTAAATAAATAATTTTATATCTTCATTATACATTTCAGACATTGTAAATTCGATTAATACAATACTCTTATCATTTTTTTTCTAGATAAAGTGATTGAGAAACTCTGTTACCATTTACATAAGCCACTAAATAGCATTATAAGTACTAACAGTTTTTCCAAACACCTTAGCATACATATTAGGACAGCACGAAGTATCCAGGCAATGTACTTACCATTTTTATTTATTTTATGTGGAATACGGTACGAGGATACTTATTTAAAATAATTTATCTAAATATAGGTAGGCGAATCTTTTAAACTGGCACCACAGACATCACAGATCGAAACATTCTTTTCATTTACTAGCGTACATTTTGGACACTCTTTTCCACCACTTGCTAATGGTTTATCCTCGTTACCTTTGTGCCTGGATTTCCCACACATTTCGCAGATTTCTCTCGATAAAGGATTAAGATACGTACAAGTAGCACAATTCCATTTATTTCCATCTCTTAATTCGTCCCCTTTTCTCGAGTGAGACAGCTCTAAATTTTTTAACGAATCTACAATTTTTGCAATTTGATCAGAGGATCGGTGAGAACGTTGAATGGGAAGTGTTTGACTACCGTGCTTTTTATCCTTATTGTGAGAGGATGAATGACCCTCGGGAGATGTATCGACACGATATCTGTTGGAATCCGTTAAATCGAAAGACGAGGACTTCTTTTTAAAAGGTAACGTATCATGATGATAGTGTCGACCGTTGGTCATAGACGAATCAATCTCATTCGCGTCGGTTCTTCCGTTTCTTCTTTTTTCAAAACGATACGTATTATATTTTTCATCGCTATCGCCTTGCTTTAATGATTTTTGTTTGCTCGTTCGAGAGTCGCATTCTCGTTTGTGCAAAATATCTTCTCGATCGCCAAGATCTTTCGAGTACCCCAGGCTTTCTAAATTTCTGTATACGAAATCCCAAGAATCGTAATCATTTCTGTCGGTAATTGATTTCGCAGACTTCGTGTCAACTTTCCCGTAATCGTAATGATCTCCGTCGCTGGATTGTTTCCTATAAAAATCTACTTCGTCCATGTCTGGTATTCGTGTTTTTCGATTATGCAGTTTATCATAATTCGCAACCGATACTGGCATATCGACCTCAATTAATCTGCCTGTTGGTACCCTCGTGTACGCCGGCATTGTAGTATAGAAAGGATTTGGGACACCGTTGAAATATTTGTTGCCATGTGGTAAACATCCATAGGCACTACATCGATTTACAAAGCCATGATCCATTGGTGGAAAATATCTATAGTTTCCGGGTATCGCGTTTGTGTCTTCAATGTATCTATAATCTGACTGACAAACTGGTAATGGCATATTATAATTGGAAGGCATTATGTGATAGGGAACTGACGGCGATGCTGTGTCTATGCACGTTGCTTGCGGATAGTGGTGGTCACTATAATTTTCTGATTTCGTGCGATTTTGATGCATCTTTTCAAGGAAACGATAATTCAATGCTCTGATTGCTTGCTCCGGTGTACCAACGTGATTTTCCCGAAATTCTAAAATCTCCAACCAAGAGACGATACAGTTCTGAGAAACACTCTCCCATATCTGCTTCAAAATCTGCATTTAAAACGAGAAATTCTTTATTTACGTTGCACTCAACGTAATTACGATATATTCATAGTTATTAACACATTCTTTGTAATGATCTTTTGATACTCATATTTTACAACACGGGTTAGTTATACTTTAGCAACATAAACTTTGCAATTAAAGTTTATAAAAATTATGGAGACATCCTCTTAGTATGTAACGAAGATTCAATGAGATATGACATGTACATAATGGTATACGATATAGAACATACATGAAATATATTAAATGACATTACCTGACATTCGACAAAGGCTACAATCGCATCCCTGCTAACACTGGATACTTTATCAGGATCAATAGGACCCTCTAAAGTGAGAATTCCTAACCCTGTATGTTTGTATCCCATTTGTTCAAACATTAATTCTGCTCCAATCAAATTTGCTTCCACTTCATGTTTGTAATATCCACTATAAGTCTAACATTACAAAAGAATAACTTAATTATACTGTTTCAAACGCTAAGAGAATTTTGCAAAAAATTATAAAAACATTAACCCTTAATGTTCTATATTCTTTCCTCCAAGGTTGAGCCAAAAGATTAGCAGCATATAAGGAAATAGCACTCCAGGCAGTTGTGGCTCTGTATCCACTAAAGTCTTGTAGTGTAGCTGCTGATCTATGCAATATATCTGCAGTTTCTTGAAATACATATTTGTTCTCGTTTGGTACAAGACAGAGGTATTCTTTAATGAAACCTAAAATATGTACAATTAAATGTATATACGTTGCATACTTTATAAACAATGAATCGTTTATGTGACAAAATCTACCTTCAAGTTTATGACGTTGTTGTAACTTCAATGGACTGTCATCTGTTTGTAAATAAACTAAATGACTTTGCTCTAATTTCATACTAATTTCTTGCAATCTGTCTTTACCTCTGATTGTTAAGTCATTAGCCATTTTTGTCACTGCAAAAACAAACACTTCTCGTCATTGTGCTTATTTTATTTTAAACATTTACTTACAACACAATTTAAATTATTTAACAAGAATAAAACACTCAAAGTAGGAATTTGATGTGCCAAATATAAGACACTAAAAGTTTAATGGATCAGTAACTTTGTTTAGAAATAACATAGGAGCAATATTAATAAATAGTAGGAACAAGGTAAAAGATGTCAGCTAGAAATAGATATCTTTCACACCTATTAGAAACCTCCTAGAAATGCAGCTTTAGATCAGATTCCTGATTCAAACTATGGCTAGCTCCAACCTAAAAATAAATCCTATATTTAGAAGCACCGCTACAGTGATTACTCCAGGAGCTACCATAATATGTTCTCTATTTGGAAGATGCTCCATCTTAAGTAAAAATGTCCATCGGGTTTTTGATTACGCTTTAAGAACATGTTACATCACTTCATAAACAGTAAATATTTTTCTCCGTAACTTTTTTCTTGGTTATGTTGTAGTTACGTCACAAGCATGAAACACGTAAGTATATCTAGAGACGCGGTAGCGTCTCGACGCCAAGTACATGAAAGACACCCTGTATACAAGATATCGATCGACTGTCGCTACCGCTATCCTTTACTCGTCGCCAGGCTATTCTGAAACTTATTTCAATAATATCTCATCACCCCTGCAATATTTTTTAAATTTAAAGGCATTTTTCTTATGTAAACCGCATATAAGCTTTCGAATAAGACCAATTCCAAAAAAATCGGTCCACGCATGCTAGAGATATCGTAATATCGTCTCATTGAAATTGTCAGAAATAGAGAAAATTTTTCTTCTTCAGTCGAAAATTTGTCGTCGTCGACATAATACGTATACACACACACCTATCAGTTTCGCACACATGTTTCGTTCGTCGACTCTCGGGATCATTGCGCTGTCGTCGACTCTTATAACGTACAATCATGCGTTAATGCGTCAACATTTGATCCAAATGTTTCGATCTAATCGACTGGAAGATTTTCCATGCATTCAGGATAAATAAATAATTAATACATGTGTATGAATACGAATTTGCAAATAATAGTACAATTAATCTTTGAAAAAAGAAGTGAGATCCCCTCAAAAACTTCAAAAAAGTAAAAAAATTACGCCAAGTACATCAAATCAAGTAAATCACAAAACATAGAAGATAATAATAATTACAAAATTCAAAAAAGATGTGAAATCAAAATGAGTTGCCAGTACATAAAGATGCTTTCCAACTACGCTTTAGATGACACAGCTACATATGCACAGCTAAAATTCCATTACCCATAATGGCTATTTATACAAAGAAAAAATGTATTAAATAATATTAAGCAGATATATTTTTATACAAATAAATATTTTAATACGAATAAATATTTTATTCAAAATACTTGGCGCTGCGCCCCGAATTGGTGTTGCTAAACTGAATAAACATGTATAAATTGGATCAATTTTTTTCGTTCTTGTGGGTGCGTTCGTAACTGTGTGTGTGCGTGTGCATATGCTACGTATTATATTAGAATTAAATATATGTAGAATAAATCTGACTGCGTTTCTAATATATGTATGTATATGTTTATGTATTTTAGATTGTAAGGGAGTAATTGTAAATTATTAATACTAATTGTAAGACAATTAACATTTTTTCGGTTTCGCAGCGCCAAGTATTTTGAATAAAATATTTATTCGTATTAAAATATTTATTTGTATAAAAATATATCTGCTTAATATTATTTAATACATTTTTTCTTTGTATAAATAGCCATTATGGGTAATGGAATTTTAGTTGTGCATATGTAGCTGTGTCATCTAAAGCGTAGTTGGAAAGCATCTTTATGTACTGGCAACTCATTTTGATTTCACATCTTTTTTTAATTTTGTAATTATTATTATCTTCTATGTTTTGTGATTTACTTGATTTGATGTACTTGGCGTAATTTTTTTACTTTTTTGAAGTTTTTGAGGGGATTACAGATCTACCTTAGACGTCAGAGATATATTTTAATCTTAAAGTTGTTACTTTTTCTACTGTTTATAAAATCAATTTGATCTTGTCATCATAATATCGAAAATAGTTTGTAAATTCATACTATTTTAATAATGTATACAAACACATGCGTACTGCATATAATTTGTATTTGTAAATAATTAAGGTACATTTGGTTTGAGTGCTTTGCAAGCATTTAAGCGCGCTTAAGCTTGAACTGTTTGAAGTTGTTCGGTTTGATTTTAAGCGCTCACGCTTGTTTATTATAGATTTATTGTTAATTTACACCAATTAAAATAAGCTTCCAAATAGCGGAATAGCACTGAAAACATCACATTTTACCAATTACAACAATTTTTTGAATTTCTGATACTCTCTTTAATGTTCACGACAATACCCATGAGCACAGCCGACTCTAGTACTTACTAGCCGTGCTATGGAACGTGGCAACACCGCTCATGTGCGGATCGGGAGTAGTGTGGCCAGATCTGACATAATTGAGTGCATCGAAATCGACAACAGTGACGACGAACTTCCTTAGCGTCTAACGGAATGGTGGGGATAGCAGGCATACGCTACCGCACGAGCCACGTGTACGTGAGCTCGGCACTTCGCACAACTTCGGCAAATCGATAAAGAACGCTAGTGTGAGCCTTTCCTTCTTGCTCTTGTAAAAGACAAAACAACTGAAATACGACCTCGCGATAATCGGCATACAATTCCAAGTCTCGACTGCCCCAGCATTTTTACTTTCCGACCTATATGTAAGGTATAAGGAAATTTATAAAGTATCATAATGAAAAAAAATTTTGAAATTTTTTTTTAGCGGAAATACACGTTTTGGGACCCCCTGATCATATTGTGACTATTGAAAAAAACGATATTTTTTTTTGTTCCTATGCTATTAACATGAATGCATTAAACGGCTGAATGAATTTCAATGAAACTTAACATTTAAGTTTTATGTTCTCGTTTTAAGGTCTCATTATATTTTAAGCGTGATCAGTTCCCATATAATGATGATTATACGTCTGTAGTTTTATAATTATTTCGATACATATACATCATTTGTAACAAATTTTTAAAGCGATTTATATAAATCTTAAGAAGGATTAAGATCAAATATACTTTTCTCCTATCTTTCCTAGACAGGAAAAATTAAACGAAATCTTATGCCTTGCATACCTACCTAAACCACATAAAAAACGTATTCCACAAATATTTTAGAATAATGTTGTTCAAAGCAGTCTTACTCGTAAAGGGTTAATTAAGGGTTAATTAAAATGAAAAACCACTCTTAGCCAGTACCGTGCACGCTACAGAAATAGATTACTACTGACTTTTCCCACTATGTTTTTTAATAACCGTATCAAATTGTTACACACAATCAAATGTTATATATTTGACTTAACTTTACATAACAAAATAATTGTAACGATAGGTAAAACAATAATGTGCACGCTACCGTTCAATGGAAACCACGGGAAGGTGGTGGTCACTTCCATCAGGAGGGAAATGTAAAAAATTGTTATTTCTTTGTAACATTATCACATGCCATATATTAGAACGTCTATATTCTTCTTTCCTTTTTTTTTGATTCCCCTCTAAATTCATTTCTGCAAAATGAAATATATTAAATTGACGTCTATATACTGCTATTCATTCAACAGAACTTTATTTCTTATTATTGCCTTTTAAAAACCTATGGGAACTGGGCTATACAGGGTGTTCGGCCACCTCTAGCAAAAATTTTAATGAGCGATAGTAGAGGCCAAAATAAGACGAAAATCAAGAATACTAATTTGTTGATGGAGGCTTCGTTGCAAAGTTATTAACATTTCAAGTTCCGCCTGTAGAATGACAACCCGCTAAACAGCTGCGTTCGTGCGGACGGTTGCGGCAGGCCAGTGCTAGTGGTTCTCACGCAGCATAAAAAATTCTGCTTACCGACATTATCGACAGCCTTAGATTTTTGTCCACTTATGGGAATGCGAACACCTTACGTTGAATAAGATTCAACCTGTCTTATGAAAATCCAGAAGGGCATATCAAAACTCGTCCGACGAGATTTTCACAGAGAAAGGGTGAATGCCAGTTCCAATACACAATGTTGTGAACAAAAATCACCCACATGCGATTATACACGCCCCACGATTGTCCACAGTGTCCACAAGTATCCACAAATAATCCTTTCAGGCACTAACCACTATGCAATTAAATAAACACGTACCGCGATTATGTTATTCGTGAATGTCTACGTGTACGTGTATCACGATTCTTCCGAGTTACTTACGAATAAAACTGTTATTAATTTTTCAAATACACTTCAATTTAAAAATGTAAAAAGGAATCGCAGGATAAATGAAATTTTCGCATCGATTTACGTTCACGGCGAAGAATGTAACAATACTAGCAGCTGACTGTGCCATCGATCGACGAGGTTCAGAGAAACATATGCCGAACAGGCCCCGATTCTACGTCACTCGCCTCGCTTATCTCTCTCACACACAGCGGAGACAAAGGGCAGCATCGGCACGTGTTCGGCCAGCTAGTCAGTCGTAAAACAGTATCAGTCAAGCTAGTTCACGCGACACATTTCAGTTATGTATTAAGTAGCATGTAAGAAATACAGTGATATAAACAATCAGCGAATACTTATTAAATTCCTGTTTACATTTTTAAATTGAAGTGTATTTGAAAAATTAATAACAGTTTTATTCGTAAGTAACTCGGAAGAATCGTGATACACGTACACGTAGACATTCACGAATAACATAATCGCGGTACGTGTTTATTTAATTGCATAGTGGTTAGTGCCTGAAAGGATTATTTGTGGATACTTGTGGACACTGTGGACAATCGTGGGGCGTGTATAATCGCATGTGGGTGATTTTTGTTCACAACATTGTGTATTGGAACTGGCATTCACCCTTTCTCTGTGAAAATCTCGTCGGACGAGTTTTGATATGCCCTTCTGGATTTTCATAAGACAGGTTGAATCTTATTCAACGTAAGGTGTTCGCATTCCCATAAGTGGACAAAAATCTAAGGCTGTCGATAATGTCGGTAAGCAGAATTTTTCATGCTGCGTGAGAACCACTAGCACTCGCCTGCCGCAACCGTCCGCGCGAACCAGCTGTTTAGCGGATTGTCATTCTACAGGCGGAACTTTAAATGTTAATAACTTTGCAACGAAGCCTCCATCAACAAATTAGTATTCTTGATTTTCGTCTTATTTTGGCCTCTACTATCGCTCATTAAAATTTTTGCTAGAGGTGGCCGAACACCCTGTATATATCTACGTCCTTTCTTCGTCCGAGGATTTCAACGGCCCATCGATGCGCGAGCAGTATAAACAAAACACTATCCCCACGTGCTCGAGCCACTGCTGTTTCTCTTGAGTCAGTTGAATTCGGTCGACGAGGACGAACATCAGGAGAAATTTAAAGGTACGTGCCGTAGGTCATTCTGAGACATTTAAATTGAAAAAAAGCTTTCGCGTAGGTATTCTGTAATTTTCTGTTCTTTCGCTTTTCTGCTCTTATATCATGGAAACGGATGTGAAATCGAAGAATAAGTGTAAGCGCGGTTTTTTATCTTCATGGATAAATGATCATAGATTTAAATCATGGATACGTGCAGTACCCCATGATCGAAGTCGTTTTTATTGTACTTTATGCAATAAGTCTTATTCTTGCGGTTCCTCAAACGTGTATAGACACGGAGAATCTGGGTGTCATAAAAAAAATAGTACTTCTAAAAGGACTTTTATGCCTCAATGGCTTGAGAATGATTATTTCAAGCCATGGTTGCATAAAGTCGACGGCGACCCTTATTCATGGTTCTGTTCGGTTTGCAACAAACAATTTTCATGTCGATTATCGACGATTTATAATCATGCAGATTCTCAGTGTCACATTGAGAATTATAAAAAGAGTAACGATAACGCAGACAATTTGAATAATAATTTTACGACGCAATCCGAAGAATCGCCTCTGTCGTTGGATGAAAGGATAAAATCCGCGGAAATCAAATTTGCCAAATTAATAGCCGAAAAAAATATTCCGTATCGAACCGCAGAGACGATTCTTTAAGTTTTCAAAGACATTGGGCAAGATCCTGATGTCTTGAAACATATGTCATTCGGTCGAACAAAGTGTTCAAATATTATATCAAACGTTTTGTATCCTTTAGAAACAAAACGTATTTCTAGTGTTTTACAAAACACTAAATTTTCTATTTATATTGACGAAACATCCGACTCGACCAACGAGAAATGGATGACGTTTCTTGTTCGTTATGTTGCACCCGAGACTTTGGATGTTCGAACGGAATTGGTAGAATTATTACATCTTGATGCCAGAAATTGTGGCGCAGATAATTTATTTAAAACATTTGAAATTGCCATGATAGAAAGAGAAATTCCGTTCGAAAATATTGTCGCGTTGTCATGTGACAACGCTGCTGCTGTCATGACAGGGCGACACTCGTCCTTTATGACAAAGCTTGCAACAAAATGCAGGGACAAATTTTTGACTGTCCGCTGTCCGTGTCATCTGTCTGCAATAGTAGTGCGCGAAGCGTGCAATACCATTCCAGACATATGCGAGGAGTTGTTACGAAAAGTAGCAACTTCATATACAGTAGTCCCAAACGTTCGGCTATATTCCGCGAATTTCAGCAATGTTTTCAAACAACCGACAGAAAAATTTTAAAATTGTGTTCTACGCGATGGTTATCGCATTATACATCCGTAGTTACACTTTTAGAGAATTGGGACTCTGTATTGCTTTTTTGCAAGAATTGACAATAAGCGAGAAATCAGAATCCGGGGAACGTCTGTTAATCTCGATGCAAAATCCAGAGGCCAAAGCATATCTTTATTTTCTAAATTACGCTCTTGAGTTTTTTTATAGCATTTTCTTTCAAACTCAAGAGACAAGAATTCATTTGCTTCAAAAGACTGCGGCAGAACTTCTATGCGATATATTACGCAATTTTCTGAAACCGCAGCTTTTGAAACACATGGATTTAGTAAGAATGATGAATTTTTCTGTAGTCGAAAATCAACTCCCATTTAATAGTATAAATTTAGGAACAGAGTGTCTTAATTTTCTGCATCAACTGAATGCAGAAGGCAAGTCCAACATCGTAGAAACCGTAAGGAAAAATTGTTTAATGTTTTATATTACAGCTGCAAATGAAATTCGTCATCGATTGGCAATCGATGACGAATTTCTTAGCAAGTTGTATGTTTTTGAACCCACTTTTATATTAAATGATACAAATAGAGACATTTCCTTCAGAAATGTTCTCTTAATCGCTAAGAAATTCGGCGGTTTCGACGAAGAAGGACTGCAAACAGAATGGTCAGTATTGCTTTTGGAATTTACAACGAAAGGTAGACAGACGCTTATCGAGATGAAATTCGATGGTTTCTGGAAAACAATTTTATTAACGCGAAATTTGGGCTATAAAATTAAATTTCCTGAATTGATGAAATTAGTAAATACAATTAGATCACTTCCAAAATCCAATGCCGATGCAGAAAGATTGTTTTCCATGTTACCTGACATAAAAACAAAGAAACGGAATAAACTTTCTTCGGCCAGCGTCAACTCTATTTGCGTTGTGAAATCTTCGTTAAAGGCGCAGAGGGAAAACTCTCAACCCATGGAGGTAGATGACGATCATCTAGCTCTATTGTATTCCAAAAATTTATATCATAGATTTGCTAAGAAGCAAAAGTGTAATTTAAGATTAAACGCAACATATGACAATAACTTTGAGAATTTTCCCGCTACGTCATATGACGAAAATTAAGGTACCGATTTACTACAAAGCTTTTCTCTAGAGAGATTTTTCTCTCCAGAGAAAAGCTCTTTAGTAAATTCGTACTATTAGGCTGCAATGATAGTATAAACGTTTTCATGCGACGTCGCGGTAGACTGGTCTTGTTACGTCAACGGTACCGCGACGTAGGCGCAACAAGGTGTGATGCATGTACATATGTGCCATAACGTCACGCGAAAGCGCTTACACTGCAACCGCAGTCTTGTTAGTGATGTCCAAAATATTTTTTTTTGGACATCGCTAATATGTAAATAGCCGTTCAATTTGTCTCGCGTTGTTACTTTTTTTACGTATTTCGCTTGCTGTAAATACTATTCTGCTTGCTCTAACTATCATTTTTTTTCTTCATTTATTTGCTTATATTTTGCCGTATATTTTTAGTTAGTGAAATTGCTTGCTGTAGATAGTGTGGCTATGACATAGAATGTCGCGCCTTGTTACACTTACGTCACAGTACCGTAAGAGCAACAATGCACGACATAACGTGCCAGCTTAATCGCAAACGTCCTATCCCGACATCCCATCCTTTGGAAATGTAAACAATTATATAATTTTTCCATTTTTATGGCTCGTGTGTATATTAATAAAAATTAATGCATTCACGAGTTAATTTTTCATTATATTGTAATTTCATTACATTAATAAAAACATTTTAATATACGGCATGTGATAATGTTACAAAGAAATAACAATTTTTTACATTTCCTTCCTGATGGAAGTGACCACCACCTTCCCGTGGTTTCCATTGAACGGTAGCGTGCACGTTATTGTTTTACCTATCGTTACAATTATTTTGTTATGTAAAGTTAAGTCAAATATATAACATTTGATTGTGTGTAACAATTTGATACGGTTATTAAAAAACATAGTGGGAAAAGTCAGTAGTAATCTATTTCTGTAGCGTGCACGGTACTGGCTAAGAGTGGTTTTTCATTTTAATTAACCCTTAATTAACCCTTTACGAGTAAGACTGCTTTGAACAACATTATTCTAAAATATTTGTGGAATACGTTTTTAATGTGGTTTAGGTAGGTATGCAATGCATAAGATTTCGTTTAATTTTTCCTTTCTAGAAAAGATAGGAGAAAAGTATATTTGATCTTAATCCTTCTTAAGATTTATATAAATCGCTTTAAAAATTTGTTACAAATGATGTATATGTATCGAAATAATTATAAAACTAAAAACGTATAATCATCATTATATGGGAGCTGATCACGCTCAAAATCTAATGAGACCTTGAAACGAGAACATAAAACTTAAATGTTAAGTTTCATTGAAATTCGTTCAGCCGTTTAGATGCAATCATGTCAATAGCATAGGAACAAAAAAAAAATATGTTTTTTTGTAGTAGTCACAATATGATGAGGGGGTCCTAAAACGTGTATTTCCGCTAAAAAAAAATTTCGAAATTTTTTTTCCATTATGATACTTTAT